>NW_026578103.1:10000000-19136082 GCF_029603195.1 Condylostylus longicornis
CGACATTTAAAGTACAATCAAAACGAAAATATAAGAACTTATAACTTAAAGTAAGTAATTAAAAATCCAGAAGTAAAATTTTTAATAATAATTGGCAAATTTTTAAAAATGTAAGACTAAAATTTAAATTTAATAAAGTTGAGTCAAACCAATGGTTTGTATTGTAGCACTTTTTCCTTCAGCAAGTGAAAATTCTGCTTTTAAATACAGTCTGTGTATACCTATCATGCTATTAAAATTATTTTCATTCATATAAAAAACTATTTCTAGGATTGCATATATTTAGGATGATGCATACATGCAGTCTTTGAAATAAAGCAAAAATTAATATAAAGTGGGGTTAACATAATGCTCGATTTTAAGGGTTAGTTGTGTGAGTTAAGAAAAATAATTATATTTTTTAATGTCATGAAATTTACCGTTAGCTTTTTGCATTTATAGAAATTTAAAAAAGCTTGTGGTTTCGCAAATATAAGGTGTCAAAAACTCAAATTTTACAAATTTCAAGAGGCGATAACTTGAGAGGGGTTGGAGATGGAAAAGAATTTTCTTCAAACGAAATGAAGCATTTATTAGTGCCTAACAGGTGTAAAAATTTCAGACTCTTACAACGTAGAGTGTTGAAGAAAAACGTGATCAAAAATTTGAAAAAAACTTCTTTAAGATAACGGTACATTTTAGCGGCCATTTTGTTTTTATAAAATTCAAGTACAGTATGCCGCGATAGAGGAAGCCAGCCAATATATTTCTGCGGTTGAAAAATTAAAAAAATGCAAATGGTTGTACTACAGTAAATAGTTGAAAAATGATATTTTTAGGGTTTTGGGGGGGTATAACTTTTAGAGGAAGGGAATTAGTTAAAAATTATGTTCTACGAAAATTAGTTTCTAGTAAAGATCTATGTGTGTATAATATAATATCAGCTTTCTATTTTCAAGGATGTAGAAGTTTTGTAAACAGACACACGGACAGACGGACGGACAGAGTGAAACTAATAAGCACTTTTTTCATTAAGATAGAATCCTTATTTAAGAAATATTTGCAATAATTGCAAGAGCATATTAATTATACTTGTAATCAAGTATTGAAGTTGTAAAACAGTAAATGTTGAGATTGAGACAAAATTGTCGAGTATCGACTAATATTATTGAAATTCCTTCTGTGTCATCTTCCTATTTTGAAAGCGCATACTTTCAATTTTATTCTCACACACTTATTCACATTACTAATATTCTCTAATGAAATAAAATCAAAAATTCATTTTCATTTTGAATTCACCATCATTATGTTTTATGAATGATATAAAAATTATGTAAGTATGTATTTTGTTTTTAAATACAATGTAAGTATGAAAACTTCTGAGAATTATAAGAAATGTTGATTTCTCAAAGATTAAAATATAGGTTTTGTAGTAATTTTAAAATTTGATGAAATGAAAACGAAAAATAGAAAAAAAAATCTCTTTAAAGAAGAAAAAATGGAAATTTAATGATTTCGAATACCCATGTAAAGTTTAATATCGAGCATATTTTGCGGATTTTATAAAGCAGTCCTGGTTACCTCTTTTAGTTTAGCCAAAAACGCGTTTAAAATTTTCAAAAGATTTTTTCAAATATCTTCAAAAATATTTTTGCTACAGCTTATCATTAAAATATTGGCAGATCCTGCGAGTTCCTGATGATCACAAAAAACACTTGAAGTTTTACATGATGATTTTTCTAGTTTTTACATATGGTGATTCTTTAAATGTTTTGTTTTTAAATTAAAAGACTGAATTATGATTACCACTTACATTTTTATGTGAATTTCGTGTAAATAGTGACCACGACCACTTTTCAGAAGGCTCAATTGTTGGATTCATTTATATAATATGCATTTCGACGAAATACAATCAATTTCACGTTCCATGTTATTTGCAAAGTTGTAATTGGTGCTACAAACAAAAGGTTTCATGTGCCCCAAAAAAAAGGAGATATTTTAATGCAGTAGTATGAGTATAAGTAATGTAGATGATGAGCAGAAACCCAACTATTTAGTTTATTACATAACGGTACAATAATGTTTTAAACTCGTATATTGAATGTTCCACATTTAATTTTGTTTGTTGTTAACCTAGTTTTGAAAATGTTAACGTCTTTCCAAAATTGTCCTTTTTTAAATTCTCTCTTTAAAAGTATAAAAAACCAGTTCTGCTATATGTATAAGATATAATACTCATAATTATTGAAAGGATTAAAAGAATTTCAAAATTTTTAAACTATAAAAAGAACTCCAAATTGAAATTATGGATCCTGGTTCCCTGTTTTACACGTCTGTAACCGTAAATTAAACTATTTTAGTTAAACAAACTTCAAGTTCTTGAATAGTGTAGATAGCATTTTTCTTCATTTATCCCAAATTGTTTAAAATAGAGTGGTGTGGTTTTAGTTTTCATCTAAACAAAATAAGATGTATATAGTATGCAGGTATATAGGTTGTTCATACCATAGTATTCATCAACTGAATAAGAATTAGATGTATTTATGTACACTTTGAGTTGGAATGTGACTTGAATTTTTATTTATCTTGCATTCCTTCAATTTTGTGATGAAAATTGCTAAAACAAGTAGCTAATAGGGACGGGATATCAATACTAAGAAAAAAAAATAATAAGAAATATTTGTATGTGCCCTTTTTAGATCTTTTCCAAAAAAAAAAAATTTAAAAAACATTAGTTATTAGTTTTATTCTGTCCCTCCCGTCCATCCGTGGATCTGTTTAAAAATCTTCTACATCATTCAATCAATGCTGAAATAAAAAAACAGATCTTTGGCAAAAACTTATTCCCGTAGCAGAAAATATTTACCTACCTCACCCCTCTAAAATTTATAGCCCCTCAAAAACCCAGAAATACCATTTTCTGGCTGTTTATTGTAACAACACCATAAAAGTCATACATTCTACAAATTCAGCAAGGTAGTGGCTATTTTCTTTTAGCTTGGAATAGCATAGTTGGCCATTAAAATTTATTTGCATTCGAGCATTATGTAAATGCCTCTTTCAATTTTTTTTTTCATTCATCCCGAATATATGCAATCTTTCAAATATTTTCGTATATAAATGTAAGTAATTTCAATAATCTAGTAATTTGATTGTTTTTAAAACCAGTTTTTTTTACTAGCTTGTTGAAGCTAAAAGTGCTAGTTTACAAATCATTTATTTGACCCTACTTAACTATAATAACGTACTTTACAAAAATATTCCCTCATAGTAGAATATTTTCCTTATAAGATTCCTTTTATTAACATTAGTATCCGGTAGAATAAAAAAAATAAAAAACGAAATTTCAAAAAACCTTTTTCACTCTTAATTTTTTTTATTTTCCTTTTTCAGCTTTTTTTGTTTTAAATCAATATTTAAACAATGGAGTATAATATGCGTTCACATTGCTACCTTTTTCTCCACAACTATCGGTCTTGCATTTCTAATATGATGTTCTTTAGTTTTTGTCGAAAAGCTTTAAGTTTAAAGGTATGAAAATTTTGAATTTCGTCCCAATTCATCATAAATTTATTATACTTACGTTCTTGAAAGTTCTTGAAAGATTTATAAGATATCTTGAGTTCCTTAATGTAGTAAAACTAAAATGATTGTGGACATCAATATTGCTTAATCTTAATGGCACGGTTAATTATACTATATCAACTTTAAAGAGAAACTCCTGCAGGTACCCTGCGACTTTTATTTTCGATTAACAAAGTTTCGAAAGTATTGGTTGATTTAGAAGTAATTCGAACTTCTTCTCAGTCTCATATTTCATGTAGTATAATATAGTTTAATTTAAATAAACTTAGTATTTTTTACAAAAATAATTTTTTTTTAGATATGTCCTTTTTAATGACACATCTAATCAAATTTTAATTTGAAAGGAATTAATTTTAAGTTTGAATTATTGAAATCAAACTTGTCCATGGCAAGAACAACCCAAAAAGATTTTTAAACTTTTTTTTTTTTCTAAGACTTATCTTGTACTTTGTTTTATTTTGTGAGCTTAAATTTTCACCAAAAAAATAAATCAATATCTTAAGTTTCACTCCTGTTTTTTCCTCAATATTCAATCTGAAAACATTTCGTGTGACCAGCACAATATAACCAATCGCAAGGTGTTTTGTCTACTTTAACGAAATTGTCGCACAAGATAATAGAAATTCCTTTGAAAACTTTTTTCATATGTAAATTTTACTCTTACAAGAGATTTATTTTATGCCATCTAAATTTGCTGAAAAGGAAATTTGATCCTTGCTACCAAAAAGATTTCAAATATTAAATTTCAAGAAGTTCTGTCAATTACTTCCTCAGATATGATAAAAAATGTAAAATCGACGTCTAGCTTGCCTATAAGCCTTGAGTTTATGGTTGGTTATTTTTTTTAATATATACGAAAATGCATATTTGGCATGTAGTAAAAATCCCGTTTTTGACACCTGACTTCTAAAGTTCAAGTTAGATGGTTTCATTACAAAGACTAAACTCTTTTAGGAACCTGTACAAACGAGATATACCAAATATTTCTAAAACTGATACGTCTTAGTACGAGGAGAAAATAAAAAATAAAGTAAAAAAAAACATGTTCTGATGTTTTAAACTGTAAAAAACAATTTAATTACTCGTATTTCCTATAAAAATTAAACATAAATCCAGTTTCAAAGTTCTTCCAATGTTTTACAATGATTCTTCATATTATAACTTTAGTTTCGCCTAATAGTAACCAAAATAGGAAGATGCATATGGGTATGCTGCATATGGATAAGCTGAATATGCTGATAATGCTGGATATCCATATCCTGATGCATATACAAATTGTGGTTTAGGTTCTGGTGCTGCTTTTGGTTCTGCATTTGCAAAACTAATTGCAATGATGGCGAATATGGCAAGAATCTAGAATAAATAATTTTATATACTTTATGTATGTATATTAATTTAATAAAAATGTTTAAATAACTTACTGTAAAATATTTGAACATTTTGGATGAAAATAATTTTTAATAGTTGAGTATAGTTTGGTTTGATTAATGTTTTGCTTGTAGCAACTGTACTAATGCTTCAATATAAATTTTTTCTGTCTTTTATACAAAATTTTCTTTTTGTCTTTGGTTTAATATAACAATCTACTTATTTTCAATTTTTTAATATTCAATTGGTGTAATCAAAGAAATCGATTTTCGTAGTATTTTAATTTTGTTTTATACTAATTGACCTTTACTGTTATTTAAATGTAATGTATGTGTAAATGATGGTAACGACCTAATACATAATAATTAAAATAATACTAAATTGTAAAATCTTTTAAAATTAATATTTTTCTACCATAAGAGTATATATACGAGTGTGCGTATATTAATTTTGTTCCATGCATATGTGGGTAAGGAAATAAGAAGTTTTGGTTTTGGAAGAAATAAATTAGATCAATTTAAATGTAATTATTATATTATAATATATTAGTACAAACAACTAAATTATAATTATAAATTATTAATTAGCATACATAAAAATTGCATTATTAGGGCTTTTGAAAAATAAATTATTTCAAATTAATTTTTTATTCACGCGATTGAATAAGGTTATAACTTTTTAGTTTAATTAATAATACTTTATTTTCCATATGAACTTAGTATAAGTGTATAGGTGAATGTATGTATACATTTAGTAAAAAGTATTGAAATAATTTAAATCGCAAGAATTCAATAAAAAATTCATAAATGAATTGGAGGCAATAAAAAAAATAATAAAATTTAAATTCAAAACATTTAACATGGTATTCAATAACGCATGGTACTAGATCTATATTTGGGCAGAATTTATTTTAAACATTTTTTTATTTGCAGCTATATGAAAATTCGGCTATAATATAAATAGTGATTGAATTTAATAAAATTGTATCAGTAATATTTCAATATTTCTTGTGATTAAATCGATTTAAACAAAAAAAATTAACAAAATGTTCAAATATTTCACAGTAAGTTACAAAATTACAGTAACAATTTCTATTACAAATTAAATTACGCTATTAATTGTAATAAATTTTATAATATTCACATTTTTGTTTTTTGTAATATTGACATAGGTTCTTGCAGTTTTCGCATTGATTGCTGTTAGTTTAGCTACACCGGTACCCGAACCAGCACCTGAACCTAAACCACAATTTGTATATTCCTCAGGATTTGGATATCCAGCATTATCAGCATATTCAGCTTATCCATATGCAGCATATCCGTATGCATCATATTATGGTTATTATTAATTCAAATAATTTAATTTTGTTATACTGAAATGGTTAAGGATTCTATCTTAAAAATTTTGTAATCTTAAATTTAAAGGTTTAAGAAAATTTAAACGCAAATAAAAAAATACGAAATTTATTGAAAGAAAATGAGAATTTTTAATATTTTCAGTCTTAAATTTTTATTGCTTTTGTTTATCTTTTATAACGTATATCAAAAAGAAAACATTTTCGGTCTTATTAATACATGTGTGTAGTGCTATAATTTTATACTACGCACATAAGTCATCATAAGGTATATTTTTATCTTATTTTAAATCTAACACGAGTCAGTTTGACAAATTGAAATGGGAATATTATAGATAAAATGTTTTTTTAACAAAGTGTCAGCAGGTTGAAGTCGTTCTTACACAAAATATTAGACAAATAATTAATTTAGTATAAAGTGTTATATACTCCGACAAAACCGTACATTTTTTAAACTTTATGGAAAAAAAATAATCTGATGCTATAAACTAGTACAAAAGGCAAAGGATTAACAAAAACATAAGTTGATGCAGCAATCAGTCTTTTCTCTGTCTGTCTATTTGTTGTTTAAAGGCTGATTTGAAAAGGGAAAGATCTAAAAATTTGGAATATAACCCATACATATTATTACATATTTATGATATTTAAAATAGCTTATGGAAATTGGCATTTTCCTTAAAAGCTTAAAAAGAGCAATATTTAATTGGTAGCTTATATCTGCCTTTTTTTTTTTTAATGCTGAATGCTCTGGTTTTCGTAAGTTAATTTGAATTTTTCAATTTACTTCGGTTAAACAAATACTTCGGTTAAATAAAAATGTAAAAGTTTAAAAAAAAAAATAAAGTTTGTTTTTGGTCTGATTTTTATCTCGATCCTTAACAAGGATTAGTCAAATCAATAGTTATGCCGCACTTTTTGCATGTATTACCTTTCTTTGTTTATGAATGGTTGAATAAACAAGATTAATATTTTATTATCGTCGAACTGCAATAGTTTTCTAATTGAAAAATGAATTTGGCTTTTAATATGTGTTTTTACAAAATTATTAGAACAAATAAAAACGTTCGAACTGAATTGTACGCTGCTTGAAATATTTAGATTGTCTTTCTTACTTGTATGGCAGTTACCTGAACGAGTACAGCCATTGCATTGGAATTTTTAGAGCACATGTAAAATGCAATTGCATATACGAGTACGTATTAAAATTTCATATTTATATCTTATTTAAAATAATCTCCTTAAGTAATAGGATCCGCCTTTGGCACAAGAACAGCAACTTGTGAATGTTTAGTCGTATTTAATATTTTTGTTTTTGAGTTATCGTGCGATAGGATAGACTTTCGAACGGACAAGTCTAAATAGACATAGAAATTTATGCTTAGCTAGAATATATTTATACATGTCCACACCAGAGACGACTCTTTCAAAGTCCATTCCAAAGTGAACATAGCCTTCACAAAGGTACAGGTTATAAAAATATACATATTTCATTTTCAAATTCTGAAACAAAAAACCATAATTTCCAATAAATACATATAAACATTTCCAAAATGCGAAAAATACAATCCTAATCCGAAATCCGTCATTTTAACTCTTTTGTAGTGAATCGCTTGTATATTCTTTACTCGTTGTAATAGGAATATAGCAAATATTTGAAAGTATTAATTGTTTTTTTATTATTTTTCGGTTCCATTTCTTTTATAAGAATTGAAAAAAAAATATTGCGGGGGTCCCTAATATGAAACTTTGTCAAATATTTACCAAATTTAAATAAGGATGGATGCAATTATTGTTTGATTTTTACTCGCCTCAAAATTCCAAATATGAATATTAAATAGGAAAGCTCAATCTTATCGGGATTTTAACGTTTTGTAATTGAGAACTACTTTTGTAATTAGTTTTGTAATAACTCAAAATTTTTCGCATACAATAAAGAAAATTTTAATAAAATAAAATGAAAAAAAAATTTTGAGTATTGAATAATTGTGAGTTGTATAAAAATATTGAATTATTCAACAACACTTGGGTTAATTTTACTAGTCTTGCAACATCAAGTGTCTGATAGCAATATAACTCAAGTAGATACTTTGAATATTTTTCGAGCTAGTTTTTCTACAGAATTTTAATAGTTGGTGCAATTACTGATGGTTGTCTTATATAGTATGGATGTATGGATACCTAAACCCTGCTCAATTTTATATCAATGAAAGGCACCCTGTAACATTCTCTGGGTCATTAAGAAGAAGAAGAAAGACATAATTTTGAACAATTGTAAACAAATAACTTTCCTTATAGCGTACAATGCGGTTAAATTAAATTTACAACTCAACTAGTATTCTACAAAATTGACAATTTGGTACAAGTTTACTCTTTGCTTTGCTTTAAATTACTAGCTAATGGTCAAATCGCCCAATTTGCAATTAATGTATATAATGATAAAATCTATTTGTTAAATATTGTCCGAGTTCACTAACGGCTTTTTTAAAAAAAAATTAATATTTAAAATTGAAAAATATAAAAAAATTTTAAATAGGTAAACACTATAGGGTAACTTCATAATTTAACACTAGAACTACCAATCCGTCAAAATGACGGAATTTAATATTTTACAAATAAATTTTATTGTTATTATGTAAATATTTTTTTTTAAATTGATAATGACTTTTAATATGAAACTAAGGTACTCAAAAGTTAACTATCCTCTTGTTTATAAAACCTTTAATTCTGAGGAAACGCCTTATGTATACTTATACATACCAACCCGTCAAAATGACGGAATGAATAATTTTGTTCTTATATTTATAAATACTGGCCAAATTTGCAGTTGCTTGAATGAAAAAAAGTAAAACTTCTCATTGAATAAATATTCTATTTATATATTCCGAAAAATCCCCATGAATATTCCGGGAAATCGCCATAAATATAGAATAAAATACTGTTAGGTAATATATATTTATTTAGTTGATGCGTTTTAGTTGTATAATCAAAAAAATATGAAAATATCATATTTGTGGTCAAAAAAATGGGGACCTCCTTTGTTCAAAAGTACAATGAATAGAAACAGGTCCACGGAAATTTTGCGTTTAATTCGATTTGATAAAAAAATGAAAGAAGTAATCGTTTACAAGTAGATAAATTTGCACTAGTTTCCGAAACATGGAATGCATTTATCAATGATAGTCAAAACTGCTACAAACCGGGTTCTTCTCTTACCATAGATTAGCAACTTTTTATAACCAAAGCAAGATGTAGGTTTACGCAATACATGGCAAATAAACCTTCTAAATTTGGGATAAAGTTTTGGTTGGTAACCGATACTGAAAATAGATATACACTAAATGGTTTTCCATACCTAGAAAAAGATAAATTACGAATGTCATCGACACCTTTACATGAATATGTGGTTCTGAAGCTTGTTGAGCCTTATTTAGGTTGCGGAAGAAGTATAACTACTGACAATTTTTTTACCAGTATTCCAATGACAAAAAAACTTTTAGCTAAAAAAACCACATTAGTTGGAACTCTGCGAAGTAATAAAAAAGAATTACCACAAATAGCAAAAGTAAAAAAAGACAACATGGCTCGGTATGAAACAATACTATTAAAGTCTGATAATATAGTTCTGACTATTTACAAATCAAAGCCTGCAAAAAAAGTATTAGTTCTAAGTTCCAAACATACCAACGTGAAGATTGCCAAAAAATATAAACTTTTACCAGAAACTGTCGAATTCTATAGCAAAACTAAGTTCGGAGTAGATGTTGTTGACCAAATGGCTCGGAAGTACAGTGTAAAAGTTCCCGTAGATGGCCATTGCAAGTTTTCTATAGTATTTTAGATTTGGCAGGAATCAACGCCTGGAGCTTATATAAGGATATTACTGGCGAAAATATAACGAGAAAACAATTTTTATACCAATTATGTGAAGAACTCGCGAATAAATATACACATAATATAATGCTGAAATCTTCGCAGCCAGAAAAATGGATTATAATAGAGACCATGAAATCTACTTCGGAATATCCTAAAGAAGATATGCAGCGAAAATTTTGTGTAATTGGACTCTGCAATAAAAACAAAACAAATTCTCTTTGTTTTAAATGCACGAAATACATGTGTGGGAAGTGTACTGCCGAAAAAATTTCTATTTGTAAGAAATGTGCTACATAAATTCTTTTTATTTATTTACTATATATTATATAACTGAATTTGTACCTTTTTTATTTTAAATTACAATAAAATAGAAGTTTATTTATTCACAATTTTTTTATTAATTTAAATATCCGTCAAATTGACGGATTGGTACAACTAGGTATACATAAAATGTTGGTAGTTCTAGTGTTAAAAATAGTCCATAAAACTTATAAAGAAAATTTCTAGAATTCTGTACATAAAGATTGCGTATTAGCAACATAAGTGTACATAAATTTTATAACAATAACCAAATGACCTGCTGTTAATTTATATAACCGACTTAACTATACTAAAAAGCTTTTTATCTTACGTGATACGAATTTATTAAATTTAATCATGATTCTTATTGAACTTTATATACTTCGTTTCATTTATATAATTCGTATGAATTTTAATATGATAGTTTTCGGTAGCATTAAAAATTATAGTTACCAAAAATGCAACCATATTAATTTGTACTTTAATTGAATGCAAATTTAAAATTTATTTTTTTAAGTTTTGGCATTGGCTGGTTACTATAATTTATTGTTAATTCTTATAATAATAAAAAACTAATATATCAGATCAGTAGTTCGATTGTTAAGGAATTGAAAAATATAAAATGCACAGCAACTATAAAATTAAGTAAAACAATAAATTTAGCGGAAATTGGTTGATTATTTCTTTTTTTATAAAAAGGTCCGGTTCCAGAGGTCTGATATATCCCAAAAATTGGTCAATACGTTCGGTAACCAAAATAAACTCACATATAAAATTTCATCAAAAGTGGTTCAGTCGAACTTCAGATACACAATTGCACACACAGACCGACAAGTTGTTGAAAATAGTTTATTTACACTTCCCTACAATGGAGAAGTGCGTTCCAACCCAACGCTCGATATGCAAAATTTTGTTGCCATCACATCACCTACCTCATTGTATACAATGCGCTTGGTAAAAATAGGAAATGTTTAAAATATTATTATATTATATTAAATGACCGGAACCTTTTAATTTCAAATGTAAGACGTATAAATACTTCGAATTTTAACTTGGCACATATTAGTAATTTATTGTTTGATTTTAAAAAAAATTTTTGTCAGGTCTCGGAGATGGGCGAAACAACCCCAGGTTGTTGGAATAAGATGGTGCCTTATTAAAAACGAAATATAAATTCTAATAGGCTTTTAGTTAATTAAGAGATAGGACTAGGTGCGAAGCCGCTAGAGACATTGAAAACGTTCAAGCTTATCATGTTTTTAACAATGGTATTGATCGAGAGGAGTTCTATATGTGCAATTGGAATCAGCCTATTTTCTTGGCAAGCTTCAATAATTCCGTAAAAAACGCCTAGTAGTTTTTTTAGAAAGAAAACTCCAACATACATTTTGTTGCCTTACTTATTTGAGTTTAAATAGTTCAATGTTCCATTATTAAAATTTAAATTTTATCTAGCAGTGCGATATCTGAACAGTTATTCAAGACTTTATTATTTTTATTTTGGCGATCTTGCCAAGCAGTGCTCATCAAAAATTCTTCCTATTAACTAGTTCATCCTGATCTCCATAAGCTTGAATAATATCCTTATCAAAATTTAAGAGCTTAACTCTACAAAAAAATAATGATTTAAAAAAATTCACGTTATATTTTAAGCTATCAAAAATGTTATTCTAGGTTTTCTGGAATTGAGTTTGGTGAAATCAGATATTAATCTGATTTTGCTTCAAAATCAAAAATTTCAATAATTTGATATCAATAAACTTTTGTGTTATGTTGCGTTTTGGAACTTATTGCTAAACCAGCCGATTTTGCGTTTTAATTTCTGTAAGAAAATGCTTAACAGGTATTTCTTCATAATCAAGAACAATCATAAAAATAAATCGTACATACTCTAGGCTTGATGATTGTAGGAATCAGTGGGCTTTAGGCTGTATTTTGTTGAAATCACCCCCGTCCCCGCCCTTTATCTTTAAGAAACGATATTACATTAATACACAGAAAAACTCGAACTTTAGAAAGTGAATTACTGCTATGACTTAAATTTTCTGTTTTGGACAGAAGAATTTAGAAGAATACAGTTCTAAATTGCTAATAATATTCAAACTTATTGCTTTGCGGTCTCTTGTGTTGGGAAGTGAAGTTTAATTAAACTTTGATTCCCTTCCCCTGATAAATGTTACAAAGTATTTTGTGAGCATTGCGAATGCGAGATACCGAAATATAACGAGAACATTATGACTCTTACAGAGACATATTTCAAATATTAATTGACCAAGTTTTCACTATTGTATAATAGTATATGATAGTAAATTTAATTTCATAACTGGGAATTTATTTAATTTAATAGCAATTAAGATATAGTGGTTTAGATGGACTGGTCTTACGTAAAATGTAAATATCAAATTATTTAACTTCTTATATTTGCTTTCATAGAGTTTCAATATTAATTCACATCTTAAGTTACAGAAGTGAGATTTACCACATATTTTTTTAAGTTATAAAGCTATAGCTTCGGCAAGATTGCATAGGGCTGTTCTCATTGAAATTCTCCTTTCTTAAGTGAAGTAAAAAACATATTTTTTTTCTTTTTTTTTAATTCAATTTTGATTTTATTATTTTATATTTAATAATTTAATATTGTTTTTTTTGCATGTACAACAAAAAAAAAAAAAAAAGGAAAACAAAAAATATAGTTAGCTTCCAAATTATTCACATTACAATGTTTTTGTCTCATTTCGTACAATAAAATAAAAATCATATGAATGCATCATGTGAAGTAATTCTATTAAAAGTACGAATAATATGAGGCTGCATAAGGATATCCTGCATATGGATAAGCAGCATAAGCACCGGAATAAGCATATGGTGATGAATAGAAGAATTGTGGTTTTGGTGCTGGAACTGGTTTTGGTTCTGGTGCTGGATTAGCAAAAGCTACAGCAACGAAGGCAAGAATAGCAAAAATCTGTAAGAAAGAGTTAGAATAAAATTATTTTTGTTCTTGTCTTATTTTAAATTACTTAATGAATAATTTTAGTTACTTACTGTGAAATATTTGAACATTTTGATGAATATTTTTTGTGTTAGTGATTTTAGTACGAAATTAATTTGCAAACTAATACTATATTTTTAAAACTTTTGCGTTTATATAGTAAATGCAATATTCTGTGATTATATTACTGTCAATTAATTAGTAATTTAGTTAAAATAAATTACGATAATCTGCATAAAACCTTCGCAATAATACTAAATGTATAAGTATATTAAAATATAATAATAAAATTAGAACACGATACTCAGTCTTGAGCACGAATTAAGTGTTTTTGGGTGTCAATAAAATTTTTTTGTGCCTTGAATTCATAATTATTATTTTTTCAGTTCATTTCGCAAAATATAATGGGAGTAATATGAAAATTGGAAATAATTCAATATAATATGAAATTAAAAATAATATTTCAATATTAAGAAAATTTTGATATTTTTCCAAATCACTCATTTACAAGAAATATTAATAAGTGCAAATTTTGATTTTGATTTCTAAACATGCATAAGAACTATTTTCAATTACAAGTTAAGTTAAATAAGGTAAAAATATGCTAAACTTTACCAGTGCTGTCAAAAAACCATAAAAGTGCTTATTAGTTAGTCATTGGAAGAATTTTTTTTTCAACTCCAACCCTACTCTAGTTATTGCCTCTTGAAATTTAGAAAATTTGAATTTTTGGAAACTTATATTTCGGCAACTGCTAGCTTTTACAAATTTCTATATATTCAGAAAGCTGAAGGTAAACACCAATATAATTATTTTTCTTAACTCACGTAATTAACTCTTAAATTTGAGCATTATGTTAGCACTTTTTACAATATTTTTTTGTTTTATTTCAAAGGTTATTTACATTGCTCATGCTAAATGTATGCAATTTTTCAAATTTATTCGTATATGAATTTAAATAATTTTAATAATGTAGTATGTACATGGATTGTTTTTAACAATTTTCGGAGAGAAAAGTGCTACATTACAAACCATTGGTTTGACACAATTATTTTCATTCATATACGAAAGTATTTCTAGAATTGCATATATTTAGGATGAATGATTTATGCAGTTTTTGAAATAAAGAAAAAATAAATTTAAAAAAGATTAAAATAATGCTGGATTTTAAGGTTTAATTGCGTGAGTCAAGAAAAATTATTATATTTTTTAATGTTATGGAATTTATCGTTAGGTTTTCACATTTTTAGAAATTTGGAAAAGCTTGTGGTTCCGGAAATATAACGCGTCAAAAATTCAAATTTTACAAATTTCAAGAGGCGATAACTCGAGAGGGGGTGGAGATGGAAAAAAATTTTCTTCCAACGAAATGAACTATTTGTTATTGTCTAAAAGTTTTTAAAATTTCAGGGTCCTACAACCTGGCGTCTAGAAGAAAAACGACATCAAAAATTTAGAAAAAACGGATTTTAGATAACGGTATATGTGAACGGCCATTTTGTTTTTTTTTTAAATTTAACTAGAGTATGCCGAGATAGGAGAAGCAAGCCACTGCCTTTCTGTGTTTGCAAAATTTGAAAAATACCTATGGTTTCACTGCAATAAATAGTTAAAAAATGGCATTTTTAATGGTTTTTGGGGGGTATAACTTCTAAAGGTGGGGGGAGGGGGATGATTAAAAATTGTCTTCTACGGAAAGAAGTTCCTAGTAAAGATCTATGTACATATAAAATTTCAGCTTTCTGTCTTCAAGGGTGTAGAAGTTTTGTAAACATGTCCACGGACGGACGGACGGGCAAAGTGAAACTAATAAGTACTTTTTTTGAAAATTTTTTGGCAAAGTGCTAAAAAACGAACACTAACGCTGAAGTTTCGGACAAATAAATGGATAGCACCACTGTTTGCTTGGAAAAAAGTTGGGAAACTATTTCATTATATTATTTTGATAAATATTTAGGCCAAATTTAAACGAGAATAGCAAAAATTATACTGGGAAAATTTTAGTTGCATAAGACTGCGTGGAAGTTTGCATACGACTCCCAAAATCATTTATTCGCATAAAAAGGTGTTGACACAGTAAACTTTGTTCTTTGTAAATAGTTACTGTAATTTTCGTATTGTGATTTTTAATTGTTGTATTTGGTAATTGAGAAATATATTCCATGCATTAGGACTATAACTTATGTACTTATAGTAAGAGAAAATATTTGCTAAAATACTTGATTTTCGAATATAATTAACAAACACTTTTATAAATTCTGGAATTAGTAAAGAACAGGGGCCTTACTATGTATTGCGATTTTCACGATTTTGGTATTTTCAAAAATGGAAAGGTAAATTTTTGCGAACTTTCGCTGCAGATTCATTCGTACACAGTTTCTTACATTTCAAAATACTTCATTGAAATTATAGCTGTATTAAGTGATTGTAGTTTCCAAAAAAAAAGTTATATTTTATGAAGTTCTAATAACGTTCACTATTAAATTATTCAAAAGTTGTTAAAGTTATTGTAAAATTTCGCTATGAAAACAAAGAAAAAAAATTAAAAATTGGCATTTCAATACTCAGTATTTTGTAGGCGCGAAACTATTTGAAGGTTAATATGCAAAAAAAAAAGTATGATAAAAAAAATATAAAAAAAAAGAATAAAAATTTTCATTGGCGAAAAGTAAAGTGCAAAGATGAATTTAAATGCACAACAGCGAAAAATAATTTTTTGTATATAAAAGCACATGAAAATTTTCATTTTGTATCAGTTGAATATTCTTCAGCAGTGTTTCTACAAATCCAAGAAACTTACACAAAAACTCAAAATGTTCAAGTTATTAAATGTGAGTATAATTTTTCTTCAAATTTTAAAATCAAAATTTAAAAGTAATTTAAATTAAATTTTTGTTATTTAGGTTTTTGCCATATTTGCCTTATTTGCTTTAGCTTTTGCCAATCCTGCACCAGAACCAAAACCAGTTCCGGCACCCAAACCACAATTCTTCTATTCATCACCATATGCTTATTCCGGTGCTTATGCTGCTTATCCAGGATATGCAGGATATCCTTATGCAGCTTCATATTATTCTTATTACTAAGCAACATAGTGGTATTGAATAATGTGAATATCCGTATGAATTAAAGGCTTAAATGACTGGATAATGTGATATTGTAACAAAAAAATAAAAGTTTAATAAAGGAATAAACTCTTAAAAATAGTTTACTATTTTTCATAATTTTAGCTTAAAAACAAGTAGTATTTTCAGAAACAGACGGCTATCAAGAAACGGATTGATAAAATTGTAAGGGAATTTCATGTTTCGGGAATTACTATATTTTACTACAATTACTTTTATTATGGGCTGATTTGAACTATCTAACTCCTTTTAAGAAAAAAACTGCATTTTCTTGGAATTTAACATATGAATTCCTGTTTAGAATTTAATCTGAAAACAAATTAAAATCTGCGATAGTCCGACGAGCCATGAAAATTTTCAATTAAATTGGGTGACAGCTACATAAATTTTACTCTTCAAGTAAATCAGAAAACAGAAGGTGAATTAAAAGGAACCAAATTTTCGTTATTGGAGGTATATTAACTAAAAGATTTCTAGCTTTCATTAAATTTGAAAAAGAAACTTATAAGGCACAATTTGGTGCAAAGCTTTCGAGAAAAAAAAAAAAATCAGATTAAAAAAATTTTTTTGTAGAAAATATCCACAACCTGTTGAAGTTAGAGTAATGTGTTGCTCGACACTTTTTCCTCAATTAATCGCCCCACATAGTGTTGTAAACTAAACGTAAAATACAAATAAATTTTTTTCCTGGTTCTTACAATAGTTGCTAGAACACTGTAAAAATAGTTAAGTTCAAATTTCAAGCTAAATAGCTTAGAGTATTCAAAATTGCTATAAAGAAGTTTTGCTGTAGGGCAAATGTTTCATTAATTTGCATGCAGTTGTTGCTCAAATGATACATTTTACAGAAATGTAAATAAGATCTGTAGAAGAACGCTTGCGTTGCGATCATATAGCTCTTAAAAAACATTGGTATATTGTATATCACGAAGTTTACAAGTTTTCTATTTTTCATCGTTTTAGACGAACTTCTCTACGATAGGAAAGCGGAAATAAACTATTTTTAGAGAGATGTAGGCCTGTCGGTCGATCGGTCTGCGGTGCGTGGACGTGTGTATCTCAGGTTCGGGTCAACCGATTTTGATGAAATTTTCTTAATAATTTTAAAATAAAAATCAGATAAATAAACATTTTTTAACATATCTAAGGAACGAATTGATGGAATTTCTTAAAATTGGATATTTAAGTTCTGATTCCGAATTACCTGAAAAGTTTACCTGAAACTGGTAAACTTTTCAGAGAATTCGGGTACTAAGCGGAACTCTACTTAGAGCTAAATTTAAATTTTTCTAGGTATATTAACTAAAACTTATTAACTTCCTTAAAATCGAAAAGAAGTCTTTCAAAGGAATTTTCATAATCTTCTGTAACACATTCGTTAAACTTGATAATACATCTTGCAGTCGGTTATGTGTTGATCACACCAGATTTTTTATGGATTCAATAGCACAAAAAATATTGGAGCTACGATGTCACATTATGATGATACTGAATAGGAATTTATAAACTTTGACATACAACTGTCATGAAGTCATGCCACAATAATTTGAAATAAAAGTCAAAGCTTGTGGCGATGTTCTAACAAAAAAGGTGTAATTTTACCCTACCGGCTACTTTAAAACTTAAATAATTTTGCTTTGTATAAAAATTGAAAATATTAAAACACCTGCATTTGCATTTTATATACACATTTTAATTATCAAAAAAAAAAAATAATTAAAAAAAATTTACAATAAATTTTGAATATTTTGTTCTTTTAGTTTTCAACTTTATTTTTATCTTACTGTTGTACCTTATCAATGAGTTCTCAATCGCCGGTCTTTTCATTTTTATTGTCGTTGTTGTGCTTTGTAGTTCAGAAAATTTTTATCCATAATAAGAATATGCATATGGATAGCCACCATAACCGTAAGCGTATGGTGATCCATAGTAGAACTGAGGATTAGCAACTGGAGATGGTCCTGCAATTGGACTTGCTGATGGTAATGCAATTGCTACTGCAAAAAGTGCTAGCACAACCAAAAACTTTGAGATGATTAAAAAAGAAATTTCCATTTAATTTTTATTTAAAGAAAATTAAATATTTTTTTTTTATTTCATTAAAAATAAATTAAAATCCTTACACCGAATAATTTGAACATTTTTATCAAAAAAAATTTTTTTGAAATTTTTGAAATTGGTTTTTGAACGCTTAAAGGAACACTGATATCGAAAATCAGTTCTAACAGCAATTTATATACAAAAATTTCTTAATGCCAAATAAAGGCTTTTCATTTCCATAAATGCTTTTGTTATTTTTTTGTGTTTTTGATTTTTTGGTAGTTGACATCTTAAATCCCACCATTGACAATTTACCTCCTTGAAATAGTTAAAGTATCAACTATAATATGAATATATGTTTGTATACGATATGCTGCATAGAATATAAATAAGCAGATTTGTTCTTGTATAAACTATTTATACAATAAGAGTTAAAGTTTCTCTAAGATTAGAATGCTAAAAACTATGTTTGTACTTTTATTTTCTTTAACAGTGATGTTCCTCGATATTCAAAAACTTTCAATAAGTTTGATGCAACATGTGTTTAATGAATTATACACATAATGTTGTATTGTTTTCTTTGAAATATTTTAAATGGAAAAAATAGCTTTCTTGAGAATGTTTCGACAAAAAAACCAGATGTACGACTATCTTTTAATAAAATTGGTTCAAACCAATGGTTTGTAATGTAGCACTTTTCCCTTCAACAAGTGAAAATACTGCTTTTATAATAATTTCTAAAATAATCTATGTATACCTACTATACTTATTAAATTATATTTTTCCTGCATAAACGAAACTATTTCTGGGATTGCATACATTTAGGATGAACGATTTATGCAGTCTGAAATAAAGCAAAAATTAATATAACGAGGGATAAACATAATGCTCGATTTTAAGATTTATTGGTTGAGTTAAGAAAAATGGTTATATTTTTAATAACATAGAATTTACCGTTATAGAAATTTAAAACTGTTTGCGGTTTCGAAAATATAAGGTGATTTAAAAACAAGAAAAATATTAAAACACGATCGAAAATGCACGATTATTTTAATTTTGCTAAAGCTTTAATTTGTGAGGAACTTTTTATGCCGCGGACCATTTTAAGAAACACTTATGACAGAACAACGTCACTGGTTAGCACACGCATTATACATTTATTTCTTTATATAGTTATACAAAAAATTTTCTGAAATGAATATGTCTACATTGAAAGCGTGTATCTATTCTTCAATCTATGATTTGAATTCTAATTTTGTAAGAATTCCTTTGAGTTTTTTTTTACTATATCAAAAGCAAACAAAAAAATAAGATGAAGAAAACCAAAACAAATTATACTTATCATCAAATCGATATTTTTAGAATTAAAAAGTCAGGAATCGAATAAATAAATAGAAATAAAAAATAATCGCTTTTAGTTGCGCGATGTGGGTAAATTGTACAAATTTATTAATATATCCGCAAAAATTAAAGAATCAAAGTTATTTATGTAATAAATACAAACAATGATAAATGATATTGATGATATTGATTATAATATTGATAACGGATCTTTGGAAAAATGAATAACGGATCTTTGAAAAAATTTTATATTTGCTTTTCTTTCAATTACTTTAGTTTTAATTTGACTTTCTGATGATTTTCCTTTAATTATTTGTATTTATGCACAAATACGCAATTACAACTTTTCTTTCAATTTTATAAATTTCAAAATTTTAAATTAATGATGAAAGTTCTTTAATGTTGGGTCTTCTATGAAGTTTTATAAGAAATAAATAAATTGGAATTGGAATATATTCGAATCCAACTAGTGGTTTGCAGATTTCTAATAAATCTACTAGTTTGAGTTCTGCAGAGTTAGAGGTGTTCCTTAAAAAATCATAAATTTGTTGTGACCTGTTGTCGTTTTTTTTTGCTAAATTTCATAAAAATATTTTCGAGAAATGTAAAAATTTCAAACTGTTTGAAAAATGGGGATGACTAGCTTAAAATTCATGATTAAAATACTTATTTTACAGATGTAAATTGAGGGAAAAACAGCCCAGTTCTCAAAGTTTTTTAAAGTGTTAAACGAATTTAATACGACATTTTGAACAAAATTCTGTGGTGTAGCTTTACGCAAAAATTGTCGATTTTACTATGCTGTCGTTTTATATTTTTAGAGCTTTTTCATTTCATTAAAAGATATACCAGACCACGTAGTTTAATTATGTCCAAAATGGCTCATAAGATATTATCCAACTTATATTGTGAATATCGTTTGCATGTATTGTCGATTGTACCCATACCACATCACCAACATTTGTTTGATCTCTCTAGTATTTTGTAGAGTAATAGTATTTTGTAGTGTTAAAAAAAGTAGCTAACTACTATAAATTTATGTTAAATATTCAAAATTCTGAGCACACCTATGCTAAGATCAAATTTTAAAAATCATTAATATTATTAATTTTTTAACTTTTAACTCTCAGCAATTTCATTTTACTTGATTATTTGTGACAAAAACTTTCTATAGATTTTTCACAAATAGCAGCTTCATTAAAAAAAAAAATTATGCAAAAAAAGTAAATTTTTCCAATTAAGAACAAAAAAAGATATTTAAATCAAAAAGTAAAAGAGCAAAAATGATTTTTAGTTATAAAAGGTTTATGTCTGTTTAATTATAGGCAAATATCGTTGCAAATATTTAAAAAATTTGGTGGAGGAAATTTAATATATTATTCAAATTTTTTTCACAGTAAAAGGCGTGTTAGCCTAAAACTGACGCATGTTTCTTAATGTTCTGTTATTAAAAAAGCCATAACCGGTAAAAATATATTTAATTAATATTGAAAACGCTATTATGTATCCATAAACTGCTACAAAAATGGTCGTTGATTAGTCCGTTTAGTCAAATTATTTTGATACCTTAAATTTTTTTAAGCATTTTGCAGGGTGTATACGCCTACAGTAATTTAATATTTGCCCTGGATTTTACTCAGCACTTAAATTTTTGCATATTGTATACATGAAATTGTTTGGAATACAAAGGTCATAGAATAATTTAATAAAAAATTAGTTTGAGTCATATAAAATTTTACAAAATGTTTTAGTAAAATCTACAAATGAAAAGATCTTAAATAGTAAACACTTTGGAATCGCCTATATATTTTAAATCTGCATTATCTGAATAAATTAAAGAATAATTAACAATATTAACACAAAAATAATGAACGAAACTAACGAATCGATAAAAAAGAATGTGAAAAATTAAAAATATTCCAACTTCTCTAGATATTTAGTGTACAACAAGGTACAGTGTTCTGTTTATCGATCGATGGACATGGGATCGGCTCAGGTTCTCTCTGTGCATATTTCGTTGAACGGCCGTCTAGGGTTGCTATTGTTTTTTCCAGCCTTATACTTATTATAGGCGGGAATGTCGGGAGATTTCAATAAGCCGCGAATGGCAGCGTTGGCCCTTGGGACATCCTCTTCCCTAATCAGTACCCTTAAAAATCTACAATCTACTGTACAACAATGCAATACAATGCCAGTATCATTTTAATAAATAGTATGGAAAATGGTGTCAAGGCAATTATGATTGCACTGAAGGGTATTGTCGAGAAAATAAGAGAAATTTATGAAGTTTAATATTAATATTATCAACATAATTATTGAATAAAGAATTTTGTTTTTTTTTTTTTAAATTTTTTATCTGAATATTTTATGAAAAAGAATTAAAACAAGTAAAAACGTTTCAGTCGGTATAAACCGATTGAATAATACCCTGCACCTTTCGTTATTGTGTAGCAATTACTCGAACCTGTGAAGTCATTCTATAGAAACTTCACGGATATGTCTGACCTATAATTGGACATCCGACTGCCAAGTTTCATGAATCTGACTTTATAATTTTTCCAAATATTTAAAATTAGCTTTTGGAGTTGTATGGCAAGTACCTGAACCTGTCAAACAATTCCATCAAAACTTCACAAATATATCTGATCTACAATCGGACACACAACTGCCAAGTATCATGAATCTGACTTTATTATTTTTCCAAATATTTAAAATATGCTTTTGGAGTTGTTTGGCAAGTCCCCGAACCTGTCAAGCAATTCCACTAAAACTTCACAAATATGTATGATCTATAATCGGACACACAACTGCCAAGTTTCATGGATCTGACTTTATTATTTTTCCAAATATTAAGAATAAGCTTTAAGACTTGTATGGGAGCTACTCGAACCTGTCAAGCAATCCCATTAAAACTTTAGAAATATGTCTGACCTATAATTGGACACACAACTGCCAGGTTTCATCAATCTGACTTTATTATTTTTCCAAATATTTAAAATTAGCTTCTGGAGTTGTATGGCAGGTACCCGAACCTGTCAAGCAATTCCTCTAAAACTTCACAAATATATCTGATCTATAATCGGACATCCAACTGCCAAGTTTCATGAATCTGACTTTATTATTTTTCCAAATATTTAAAATTAGCTTCTGGAGTTGTATGGCAGGTACCCGAACCTGTAAAGCAATTCCTCTAAAACTTCAGAAGTATATTTGACCTATAATTGGACACATGACTGCCAAGTTTCATGAATCTGACTTTATTATTTTGCCGAATATAAAAAATTTGCTGTTGGAGTTGTATGGCAGCCACCCGAACCGGTGCAGCTATCCCATTATAATTTTTAGAGCATGTGTAGAATATAATTGGACACATGTATACAAAGTTTTATATTTATAGCTTTATTAGTTTTTGAAATATTTAAAATAAACTCTTTGAGTTGTATGGCAGCTACCCGAACCCGTTGTCCGAATCAGTCCAATAACAATAGGGCTCGTCCTTGGCACAAAAGAAAAAACTTGTGAAAGTTTGGTGTCGATTGCATTATTCGTTTTTGAGTTATCGTGCGAACGGACGGACGGACGGACGGACGGACGGACAGACGGACATGTCTAAATCGACGCAGAATTTTACGCTGAGCAAGAATATATATATATGTCCATACCGCAGATGACTCCTTCAAGTAGTTACAAACTCCATACCAAAGTTAATATACCCTTCACGAAGTGCAGGGTATAAAAATCGAAAGTGCTGTAGAAAAGATGGTAAGGAAATTAAGAGTGAGTTAAATTATAACAAAAGTTTTATTTGAAAAATATTAATTAAACAATATTGAAGCTTCTGGCTGTTTTTCCCGTACTCTTTAACCTACAAATGAATCGTCATTGTGTCGAAGTTTTAATTGTTCCTGAAACATTTAAACAAAATTATGGTTTTCAATTTTCAGAGGGAACCTACCTAATCTTTTAATGAGATAATGTCTAATATTCTATAATTTTCTATAAAATACTCATGAATATTTCATGTTAGTTACTATTTTAGAGCTAAATCATTTTAATTTTAATTAGGTAGTTCACCGCCTCAAGTGAAGGAAATTTTGTTCTATAAATGTGTTCTATTTTTCCTGAACATTAGAGTTTTGTAATTTTTAATTAAATCGTTTTTAATATTTTTATATAACTATAATATAGGTTATGATACTGAAGTGCCTCATGGCCAAAGAAAGGAATTTAAAGGACTTCAAATGGCAAACCTCCTTTAAGAAAAAGTTATCAATGGGGTTATGCACATTTCTTGTTTTTGGAAAAGTTATTTTGAAACATTTTTGTTATTGTTAGTAACTATTACTTTTGAATGCTATAAGATATGCGTAAAATAAAGTTCTACTGAATTTAAGTTTCTCAAAGCATAATTAAAAAAAAAAATCATAATTAATGTAGAAAAGAGAACTGTAAGTTCTCTGTTCTATTGTTTACTGTAAGTTCTATTGTCTGCGTCCGTTTCTGATATTACTTAATTTAACAATGTTTATTATTAATCTAAAGTAGTGAAATTAATTATATTTTATAAATTTCATTGGTATTCACAAAACTCTGACATCACCCCATAGCAATCTGTATTTAAAAGTTAAAACTCGGCTTGAAATTTTTCTGCAAATTATTTACGTTAATTATTATGAAGTCATCATAATAGTAGATATTTTATTAAAATTTCATACACGTTAATTTTATTTAATGTTAACTGACCATTCATAACTAAAAAGTTTAATACAATTTTAAAATATTTAAGTTATATAACAATATGTATAATTGCATATCTATATACATGAAGGTATACACTACGTATCATTCTAGAATAACAATCTTTGCAGTTATACAAAGTTGCATTTCATATTTTCATTTTATTTTCAATTGTTATAAGAAAATCTACAGTTGAAGTTAATAAATTTTTTGCATTAATTATAGTGTTAAACTGTTAGGATTCTTGAATAATCAATGGTAGCTAATTAGTACACATTATAATGATACACAATTTATACAGTAGTCAGAACAATGTGTTAAAGTTAAAGTAGTCATTGTAATCTTTACATTTTTCGTTCTTTCACTTTATAATTTATATTTACAAACCTCAATAGTGAATGTAGATGATACATGTAAGGGCCTATAAAGTTATTTCAAAAAGGTGACAGACTAAAATTGGAACTCAAGAAAAGATTAGAGATGCTGCAAAACATATCCACTTTGTTTAATGTTCCTTTTATTAAAAAACCCAGTGGGTTTAATTAGAGGTACGAATATTAACAAATTTGCGCCACTGCGCTACATTACCTTCTGTTTCCTATAGCTACAACAAACGCAATAAATTTGAATTGTAGTATCTTAAGAATACTAATAATAAAATTAGTCTACTCTACGTTACTTTCATGCACATGCCAAAATACTTCAAAGATTGCATACATTTAGGTTACGGGAAAAAAATTTTAAGTAAAAATTTTCTTCTACGGAGACAAGTTTTTCATCAGATAACAATATTGAAGTGATTAGAAGTTTCTTAAATCAGATGGATGAACTCACGGATCAACGGACAGAGTAAAACACTTTTATAAGTACTTTTATTTAAAATATTTTTCTAAAAAGTCTTAAAAATTAGACCTTTGGGATGAACAACAATTTCAAACCTCTTAAACTGAAATTCTTTAAAACTAAAGTCCCAGAATTTAGAATCACAAACACTAAATTTCATTATTTTAAAAATTAGGCTGTTTGAAATAATTTAGATATTTCATAAAGACTTGTTTATGAAATATACTATATGTTTAATTATGCACTCTGTACAAATTGTTGAAATTTTTTTTCAAATTCAAGTTAAATGGAAACAATAAATGAAATTTGACGAATAACAAAAGAAGAAGACAAAAAAATTCTTCAATTATATTTGAAAATATTCTGGCCACATTATTTTTTTTCTCGCAGCTCAACTATACCCAATATTAAATACGTTATTTAAAGCCACATACATAAAAGTTTTTATTTTTTTTTTTTGGTTATTCAATATTTAAATTCCGATTTAAAAATAAATAAACAAATCTTACATAATAAAATTGTTAAAAAAAAAAACGTTCATATTAAAAATCATATAATTTACTTGCAACATGGAATGTGGCAGCACCAAATTTCGCATGCTAAGTTTATGATGGAAATGCCTTTCTTCGTGATAGCGAAACGTATACAAAGTATTTTTAGAAGTATGTCTCTCTGTTTGTGTACACCTGCATCTCAAAATGCAGCCTAACTTAGGCTTTGCTAAAATTTTATACCTGAATTTATTTTGACCATGAGAAGGATTCGTCAAGTTTTCGTGTATGTCAGGCCTCAGAAATTGGGAGTATAGCAAGCTTTTCGGAACCATTCAATCTCGGCCACTATCCTTTTACTATCCACCACATTTTCATTATATTTAATGTACAACAGGAAAGTATTACATGGAATTTTATATAATTTCTTGAAATTTAATATTATTACAATTTATATGTTTGACAACGACCCCGGAACTAACAAATTTTTTGATTACAAAGTTTGACTCCAAAAAGTGAACTTAATGGAAGAATAGCAATACGGTATTCACCTCGCAATTAAAAATAACCCCTAAACTAATTCAAATAAATTAAAGGGGGTTTCTTAAATTATTCAGAAAATACACATTGCTGTCGGTTTCGTGCTGACCACATTATTTTTGTTTTAAATATTCCAGTAAAATTGATTAACGAACATTAAGGTATCAGTCGGTAAAAAACTGCATTTGTATATAAATAAAAAAAAACGAGAAAAAAAATAGAGTTGACCTTGTCAACTCTGTGATACCCGTACGAATTTGTTATCCTATGTGCGAATAACTAATGTGCCATAACTAACTATGGGGCAGACTATGACTTTAAGTTGCCGTATTACCATATTAATTTATGCATAATTTCAGTACTATGTGTTATTCAAAATACTGGTTGTGCCAAACTACTATTGATGTTGTATGGCAGCTACCAGAAAGAGCCAAGAAATTTTAGCGAATTTTATCAAGCACATTGGCCCTACTAATATATTCACTTGTGTGAAATCTCAATATCACAGCTTTTATAGTTTCTGAGATATAGTCAAATAACTTTTGAAGTTGTATGGCAGGTACCAGAAGGAGCCAAGTAATTTCAACAACTTTTATGAGACACATTGGCCCTACTAATATATTCGTTTGTGTGAAATTTCAATACCATAGCTTTAATAGTTTCTGAAATATAGTCAAATAACTTTTGAAGTTGTATGGCAGGTACCAGAAGGAGCCAAGTAATTTCAACGACTTTTATGTGACACATTGGCCCTACTAATATATTCGTTTGTGTGAAATTTCAATACCATAGCTTTAATAGTTTCTGAAATATAGCCAAATAATTTTTGAAGTTGTATGGCAGGTACCAGAAGGAGCTAAGTAATTTCAACGACTTTTATCAGACACGTTGGCCCTATTAATATATTCGTTTGTGTGAAATTTCAATACCACAACTTTTATAGTTTCTGAGATATAGCCAAATAAATTTTGAAGTTGTATGGCAGCTACCCGAACCGGTACCCCGATCATGTCCAATTTAAATAGGATTCTGGCACTTACTACAATAAATCATTTGTGAAAATTTGGTGAACTTAGCTCAATTAGTTTTTGAGTTATCGTTCGGACGGACGGACGGACGGACGGACGGACGGACGGACGGACAGACAAAGCTAAATCAACTCAGAATTTGACGCTGATCAAAAACATACACTTGAGTCTATATCTAACACCGTTATTTCTTAGCGTTACAAACGGTAAGGCAAATTTAGTATACCCTTCGAACATACGTTCGTACGGGTATAAATACATAAAAGATGTAAAAGATTTCTAATTACTTGGAAAATTTTAATATTCTCATTTTTAATGCCACAGACTGCAATATTGTTGCTTTGTTTCTCGGTATAATAAATTGCAAAAATCAAATTAAATTTATTCATGGGCCTTACAAGTTCTTTGTATATTTTCAATTTGATTTCTGGCTAACCAAAAATATAGGACTGGTGCGGAAAATCAAAGTACGGCAAGCTACATCTTAAATTTTTAAAAGCCATTCAGGCTCCATCATACTCGAACTTATCAAACAATCTACTGCTAGAAAAAAATTAATTAAGATTCATCTCATTACCGTTTCATTAATTTCAAATAAAATCAGTTCCTGCACAAGAAGATTTTAACATTTTATTCTGTTCAGCAAAATTAAGCAAAAATAAAAAAAAAAAAATTTAAATTATTTTTCAATGTTATACTTTTAAATTTTTTTACGTAATTTTTTGATTAAATTTTTTTTTTTAGTATAAATTAAGGTGACAATCGTTTTTTGGCTATCAGTTTCCAAATTTGGGATCTTGTGTCAACATAATATTATTAAAATAATTTTTAAATTTACTCAAGTACCTTATTAAAAATATAAAATAAATATTAAAATGTTCAAATCAATTGCAGTAAGTATTCAATTTTATGTGAATTATTTTTAGTTGTTTGGAATTTATGATAAAATAAAAAATTCAAAATTAAAAACTTTTATTTTATAGTTTTTAGTTCTTTTTGCCATCTTTGCTGTTGCTGTTGCATTACCAGCACCCGGTCCAGGACCTGTAGCTAATCCACAACTTTATTATTCATCACCATATTCTTATGGTTATCCATACGGTTCATATGGTTATTCAGCATACAGTTACTATGGCTAAAATTATTAGAAAGAAAATACCTTTTAAAAAAAGTTCACGTGATAAATTGATAATACTAAATTTGTAAAGATTAAAGTTTTCTTTGTTATCAATTCCAAAAAAAAAACATGAATTTATATTTTGGAAATTTTTCATTAAATTAATTTTGTTTATTTTACTCTCTTCTTAAATAAATTTGATTTGCATTCTTAAATCTCTTGAACTGCTTTCTTATTATTATGTAGTTTAGTTTTAAGGTTTTCTATTGAAGGTTGAAAATATCTCAATTTGGCAATGACTGAAAATATGTTCGAATTTAAAAATAACTTTAAATATGGCTACATTCTTGTGCAGTATAACAAAATTAGTTTGAATTAACCTTTGTGTTGACAGCCAAATCGGTATACTTATTTCGTACATCCAACATACTCGGGTAAGAATGAATGTTCTTTAAGAATATTATGGAAGTAAGGATGACATGTACAATAAATAAAGTTGGGTCAAACCAATGATTGATAATGTAGCACTTTTCCCTTCACGAAGTGAAAATACTGTTTTTAAAGACAATTTACTTATGATCTACTACACTATTAAAATTACTTTCGTTCATATACGAAACTATTTTGTGGGTTGCATACATTTATGATGAACAATTTATGCAGTCTTTGCATAAATTGTTCATCCTAAATAAAGCAAAAATAAATTTAAAGAAAATATGTTAACATGATGCTCGATTTTTATGGTTAATTGCGTGAGTTAAGTAAAATAATTATATTTTATATTTTTCTTGAATTTGCCGTTAAATTTTTGCATTTATAGAAATTTTGAAAACCTTGCGTTTTGAGAAATGGAAGGTGCCAAAAATTGAAATTCTACAAAATTCGAAAGGCGATAACTTGATAGGGGATGAAGGTGGGAAAAAATTTTCTTGTAATGAAATGAACTAATTATTAGTGTCCAAAAGCTGTTAAAAATTTTCAGACTTTCAAAACCTAGGGTCTAGAAGAAAAACGACATCAAAAATGTGGAAAAAACGGGTTTTAGATATCAGTAAATTTTAACGGTCATTTTGTTTTTCCAAAGTTCAATGCCGCGGTTAAAAAATGGAATTTTTAGGATTTAAGAGGGGTATAATTTTTAGAGGGGGGAAGTAAACATTTTCTTCTACGGAAATAAGTTGCTAGTAAAGATCTATGCAGATATAAAATTTCAGCATTATATCTTCAAGCGTGTTGAAGTTTTGTAAACATGTCCAAGGACGGACGGACGGATCCGTATTATGGATTGATTACCATGCAGTATGTAGGAACTGTATTTACGTATGAGCTTAATCTACAAGTATTTTAAGTAAATTTTCTAGTATCAATTATATAAATAATTATTTACGAGTTATATAGTATTAATAATACGAATTATAAAATTAACAACTTGTATTTTTTGGCCACTCTTATTTCTATAAAAGATTTACATCTTACATCATTATATTTATATCTAATCAACATATGCGGTGCTTTAATCAATTTTTATTTGGTCTAATTTATATAAAAGCAAATTTAGAAACATAATATTATTATAACAATGTAAGTTTACTTAAAAATATCTACACGTATGAATGTTGTATAACATTCTAGGGCTATAATAACATAATACTCGTATGTAATTGGAAAATTATTACACAAAACCATAATTTAATTAAAATTATGCTTAAGAATGTTCAAGACTAAGAATAATTATCTGCTCATGCTACTTTTCATACAAAACTATTTTAAAAATGTATAAGAGTTATGCATGTGTGTATATGTTTATTCCAAAAATTAATCAAAAATGAACCAAATTACCTCACCATTGAATTATTAAATTATTTTTTTATTTTAAACCATAGACGCTAAAAATTTTAAGATATGCGGGCCAAAATTGGAAATTATTATTTCACCTTGGACTCTTTGATGCAAATGCTTTAAAATACTTTTTGTTTAGTAGGTTTATGATCTTAAGTCTGTTAAGTGTAATTTGAAAAATTGTTATATAAGCGCCTATTTTTGTGGGAAAAGCAATCAAAACATATTATTTCTTTTTTTTATAAAAAAAACAATTAACAACCAAAATAAAGCTCGAAATACTAGAATTAAGATTTGGTAATTATTTTAGTGTCAATTCCTTGGTTGACAAAGAAAAGTTTTATTTAATTAACATTTAAATGGTAAGTTTGATGAGTGATGTCTTACTTTTACTGAAAAGATATAGTTCCGAATACTAGTATTGTCATCGTACTTGATAAGTTATGCAGACAATCACAAACATCTTTTCAAATCGTAAAGAAAATATTTTTATAGTTCGGAACATTATCTCCAAGTTCTTAAAAAATCTTTAAAGAATATTTTCGTCGTGTAAATGAAATGTCAAATTCTGTTATACAAATTTTGAAATTAACCATATTTGGCACGCATGATTTAGATTCATAATTACTGAAACATAAGTAATCGGATTAAAACTATTATTCACTTGCACAACAAAAATAAATAATTTAAAACATGAAATGTGTACATTTACATAAAAATAAAGTTGAGGCAAAGCAACGGTTTATAATATAGCACTTTCCCCTTCAGCAAGTGAAAATATTGCTTTTAAATATAATCTAGCTATGAACTGATTTTTTAAAAGTACTTTCATTGATATACGAATATACTTCAAAGATTGCTTACATTTAGGATAAGCAAAATTTAAAAAAGCGTTAACATAGTGCTCGAAATTAAGGCATAATAATATGCTTGAATAATAACTTACAGCTTTTCTGAATGTATAGAAATTCGGAAAAGCTTGTTGTTTCGGAAATATAAGATGTAACAAATTCCAAGCGGCGATAACTCGCTTCTAACGAAATGAACTATTTATCAGTGTCTAAAAGGTGCAAAAATTTCAGAAAATCATATAATCTGTGGTTTAGAAGAAATTTAAAAATTTTAAAATTTTCTTCTACGGATATAGGTTCTAGTAAAAAACTATTTGCATATGAAATTTCAGCTTTCTATCTTCAGTGGTGTAGAAGTTTTGTGAATATGTCCTCGGACTGACAGACGAACTTAGTGAAACTAATAAAAACTTTTTTTTAAAATTATTTTGGAAAAGTGCTAAAAAATTACAATTTTCATTTTATATTATTTTGAGCTCTAAACATTTTTAAGAGTCAATTCATGCTTATTATTCATATATACTTGTTTTAAGCGTTATAATGTTAGGTACTTTGAATAATTCGTCTTCTTCATCATCTTTGTCCGAATATATTGTAGTATCTATATATACATACATCACTTTCCATTCATTATTTAGATTATAAAAATAAATCATACACTATTACTATTATACGTGTGATAAAGAGCTACTACAATACGGGCATACATACTATACATTGTGTAATATAAATAATTTGTTTTCTTTTTTTTATGTCTTTTCTAGAAAAAATGTTTATACATTATGACCTTGCACTTGATTCGTGACTAGAATTTTCTTAATATAATTTTATCATAATAATATAGAAAAAACATTATAAAAGAGAAGTATGAGCAAAATAAATAACTACTTAAGTACAAATATAACAAAAAACAAAAGAACAACAAAAACACAGTAAAATGTAGAGAGAGAAACTTTTTGACAATATAGCAAAGCAATATGTACTCGTAATTCTTTCAATATCGCACATAAATATTCTAAACACTCAACATTTGTTTTTGCTTTTTTTTTGACAATACTCAAACATAAAATATAACACTCAACGCAAATGAACAAACAGAATAATGGCAAACAAAAGAATGAGAAGAAATTAAAAGTGATTTTTTTTTGTTTTGTCTTTGATAATGGTTGTATACTACGAGTATGTACATACAATATTGCATAGGAGCGAATGAGATAAAAATAAATTATATACAAAGTGGATTATTATATAGAATGTTGTATCGATGGGAAATCGTGTTTCATCAAATCCGTTTAGGACACATAAATATAAGACAGGAAAACCAAATATAGAAGCAAAAAATATGAAAAATACAAAAAAAGGAAAGAATTATAAAATTATGTGTGTTTTTGTTCTATTTAAATGATGTTCGAATTCTATTGTAAGTGTTGCCCATTCTGGTTGATTTTTTGGTTTATTTAAAAAAAAATATACGTAATTTCTCATTTAGTTCCCTTTGTAGACGAAAACATTCAAACCATGATTCATTCAATTAATTTCATTACTTTCAATTTTCTTTTTTTTTTGTTAAGATTAAATTAGTTAAAGTGTAACATGCATATAGAATTCAAAATACATTATTGTTTTCGATTAGCAAGTGTATACTTGCTAACACGACTTTCATACAAAATATGTAATTCTCTCTAATATAATATTTCGTATATTATGTAAAATTTCGTATATGTATGAGGATAATTTTAATTTTCCATGAGTTTAATCAATCGAGATAAAATTGCTATTAAACATTTAAAAATAAGTATATTGGTCTTAATTAACTTTATAATTTAATTATTAAGTCTTTTATTGTTCTTGCTGAAAACGATGAAGGGCATATTCTAAATGAAGATATGCTCTCCTTGAGCAAGAAGCAGCTTTGAAGGTAAATCCGGCGAATTTGATCTGCAAGATTTGACTGGGGAAACAGGAATGATGTTGTAGGCCCAACAATTACCACTCAGAGCTTTCCTCGATGTGGAACCAATCTGTTGACAATATTAACTGTAAGTCAAGTATACGTGCGGCGGAAATCAAGCGAACAGAACCGTATAAGAAAGGTAGATCAGGAATATGTTCAACGCCTGAAAATATTTCATATATGTAACGGCTGATAAGAAGTGCTGTCCACCAACATTTTGGGTTCCAGTCGTAATTGACCACAGGGAGGTATATTTTCATCTTCGGTCAATTACCTAAAGCCTGCAGGACTATATCAACGATATAGTTGTACTTGTGGCGAACCAAAATATGGTGTAATCAGTGATAGAATGGAAGGTTCCGCTGGCATTGTGCATGACTGATCAAGCGGAGACCGACTCTGCTGCCGTTTTGTAAGTATAAGGCAATGACCCATTTAAAGTTGTGGTGCTTCGAGGAAAAAGGGAAAAGTTTGTGAATACTGATTAAATAATTTTTTAAAATTTACTTAAGTCAATACTCTCATTGTAATATTGTGGACGAAAAACATTATATAATAATAATATTATTTAAATACGCATAATTGGTATTATAAAACAGAACAAAGTGTTGGCATTATCATTAATTTAATTTTTATTAGTTAACAAAATATTCTACAGGTATTGTAACTATCAATCATATTATGGACCATACAACATTCTAATTGAAATTTTTTAAATATGGTAATTTTATTTATTAATATTTTATATAATAGCGGGAGCGTGGGGAGACTGCAATAAGTCGCGAATGGCTGCGGTGGCCCGGATAATATGTCCTCTTGTCCCACCCTTTGAATCTACCAAAATTAAATATTAACATGTAATGTATAAAAATAACTAACATTGAATATTTTTCAGAAATATTAACTTCTAAGTCCAATAATTCGAAGAATGAAGAGTAAAAAAGATTAATTGTTCCCAATAATTCATTGTCAGCCTGTACCTTTTCTATCACGCTATTTCGGGAGTCCCCTCAAATCTCGAAAAACCTCTGTATAACGGATATGAATTTGTTACTTATAAGTCACCTACATGAGTACCATTTTATTGAAAAATTAATATATTCAAATCGGAAAGCTAAATAAGAGGGCCATTTTATCTAATGAGCATCCGTAAGACAAGGGTGTATTAGAAACTTAATTATTGAAATTTAGTACAAAGTTAACAATCGTTCTTATACAAAAGACAATTTTTGTTATAATGGTATTAAACCATAATTCTCTAATATTGCTATACTTACAGAAACCCACATGTGCACAAATATATACTTAAGTAAAGGCGGAATTTCAATTAAACTGAATAACACACATAATATATAACATACTGTTAAAAATTTTGAAAAATTATGTTAACAGAATTTTTTTCATTCTTGAATCCCAATGACAGGGACATTCCAATGTATAAAAGAATTTTTGTATTAAAAAAAAAAACAAAAACAAAAAAATAATTTTAACAAACTTAATTTCCTTTTTCTTTTCCTTATAGTTCATCAGCACTTTCTTTCATCACATTCAAATTTTATGTGTTTGGAATTCTTAAACAGAGCAAGAGGATCTAAATGTGTATAATTTAATAACAATAATAAAAGATAAAAATATAATATTGTACACATGTATGTTGATGCATATAAGCAAAGTTGGTAGTACATATTATATTGTGGCATATTAATAGTCATACATATACATAATAACAATTTGAGAAGATAGTAAAAATTATTATTGAATTCTGTACAAAACAGAAACTAGTTTTTTTTTTTAAATTAAAAAATTATTAGCATAAGCGTTAAATTGTAACAATACAGTATAGTACATATAAAGGTTTACATACATATACATATATATGTAGGTATGTATGAATTTGAAAACATTAATAATTTTTTTTTTCAAAAATTTCAATATGGCCGGCGATATTGATAAATTATTGGTAATAATTAAGTATAATAATGGCAATATGGTATTACTATTTACATTGTTTTCTTTTTGAATATGGTGGGGGCTTAAAAAATTTGTACGTCAAGCTTAATCGAAATATTTTATCTCTTTTCTTCTTTCTAAAGAACAATATAAATAGAGATAGAACAACATTAATATTGTATAGATATAGAACTAGTTTATATTCCTGGAACATATAAAATGTCGTTGGAAATGATGGGTTCATTATTAGTTTACTTTCAGAATTCGTGGTGAATATTATTTTTGTTAATAAATACAAATTTTTTTATTTGAGATACAATTACAAAATGTTTAAACTAATTAGTGTAAGTTTAATTAGAATTTATTAAACAAAAACAAAACTAAATAACAAAAGGATATTTTTGGGTTCAAATTTAAAAGAGTTTTTAAAAGCAATGACAAATCGTGTTAGATTCATTGTATGTTTTTGATGTAATTCTTTCCATTATGAATATTAAATTAATTCATTAAATTAAGAAATCTGATAGTGCAATATTTAATTGTTTGAAATTTTATGTAAATTAAATAGAAATTTTTAAAATGCTTGGATTTTTATCTACATCTCTTAATTACTTTATTTGTGCATAATCGTTTTTGATTAATCTGAAATGTTAATAATAAAAATAACAAAAACTTGTACATAATTTTAACTAATTTAAAATTCCAAAAATTTTTGCTACATTTCTACAATTTTTATTGCAAGATTTCAGTAAGCACATTGAAATAAATAGAAAAATAACTCAGTAATTTAAAGTATTATTTGTTTAACGTTTCTAATGCTATTTCTTAGCGTGTCGTTTGTTTCTAAGGGTAAACAGAATAAGAAGAATTTCTTTACTTTTTTCTTTTCTCGACATAATTAAATAAATTGAGAAATTGCATTGCATTGGGAGACAGGACAGTAGATTGTATTGCTAGCTCGAATTTGCTAGCTGAATCACGTTTTAACTTATATGATTCTAATAAGTTATAAGAAATTTTGTAAATAGCATATATAGTTTACAGAAACTGAACCAAATTCAAACTTTTGAATTGAGTTCAGTTCTTATTATAATAATATTAAATTTATAACTGTATAGGAATGAAGTAGCAAATAATTGTTAGAAATACGGATAAATAATATTGCCGAATTCGCTTGAAAAATAAATTAAATTCAATGCAAGAAAAAAATAATTCAAATTTAAATTATAAAATAAAATTTAAAAAATTTTTTTAAATAAAATTTTTATTTTTAGATATTGGTTTTGATTACATTTTTGGCTGTAGTATTTGGTGCTCCAGCTCCTTCACCACAAATAATTTATGGATCACCAGTTGCTTATACCGCTTACTCAACTTACGCATATCCATATGTTTATCCATATTCTGGAGTCTACACATATTACGGTTAAAAATATGTCCGCAGTGAGAAAAAAATAAAAATTTCTTAATTTTTACATCTTTTTCTCTTAATAAGAAAGTGATAAAAATTTCAGTTTCCTTTACAGAAATATTCGAAATTAATGATTTAATATATGAAAAATGGTTTATGCTGAAATTATTTTAATTTACTACTTAAGAATGTGTATTTGATTTTGTTTTTCTTTTTCGAATAAATTTTAATTGAAAAAACTTATGTTTGCTTTTGAATTTTTTTTGAATTTTTCAAGGTTTTATAGAATTTGAAATTATAATTTAAATTTTTATTTTAATATTTTCATTTTTAATTTATAAAATTTTGTATCCAAATGTACGTCGCTATGGGTATCTAAATCGTTCCACTACCTCACAATCATTGTTTATGTTCCATATATAAGGTTATATAATGCTCTATATAATAAGGGTATAATAAGCATATATAGTTAGAAGTGTCATACTTCAGGTGTATAATACTTTTAATTATACCAGCCTATGCAAAGGAATTATAATCTATCCCTTACTCCTTAGCTAGAAATAAGAAACGACAAAAAATTTAATTAAGACTTAAATTTAAAAGTTTCTACATCATAAAATTTTTATACAGAGTCTCGTCACAGTTACAACTTACTTCCAACAATTGCCATAGTTGTTTGTTAAATTCTACGAACTTTAATGTGCTTTAATTTGTAAATAATGGTAGTTATTCGAAATTTCAATTGAAGAACACGTCAATTCAAAATTTTCTTTACAAAAAAGCTTTAAAAAAGCTTTTTCATTTAAATATTTAAGAGTAAAACCTTTCAAAACTTTAATAACATTACTTTTATTATTTTGCAATTTTTTATGAGTAGAGAATTTCTCGAAATTTAAAGAGCATGGCCGAGTATCGAATTATTTTTGTTTTCTTTTTTTAGTTCTCTTCTTTTTATATTCATATATTGAACGCAATGCATAATAAATAAAGGATATGCGAAGATAAACATAATAACGGTTTATTATTTATTTGACTTATTCTTTTTCTGAATTTTTTTTTAAATGTACGTACACACACAAACCTTATATACAGTTTATTTATTACAATTAACGGTAAATATTGAATTGGAGTATATTCCAAATTTTCAAAGGGAACACAAACATACATGAGGCAAAAGAAAAGAAAATTAATTGATTGCTAATAAAATTGCAAAAAAAAAAGAAAAATTGGACACTAAAAATTTGGGTTTATTAATATTTTATACGGTTTTATATATAAATGTATGTGATATGTGAATAAAAGAACAAACATCCGATAAATGCATTGAAATTGAAATAACAAAAGAAGAGAATATTGTTGACTTTTATTACCTAGTAACCTATTATGATTTTTTTATAGATAGCAACTGTTGTTACCTTCTCGACGTCACATTGCATTAATTTTAATTGGCATTAAAAAGTTTGACTATTCATGCGGAATTATATTGAAAATAATTATTTGAAATCAATGCTGTCATAATGATTTTATTCCGTAGATAATATTTTATTAATTTTATATGCACATGAAAAATTGACAATAATTTAATAGTAATTAATTTCATTTGGATTTCATAAAAATAAAACTTTTAAAAATTTTACAGGATTTTTATGAGTTGAATTGCAGTTGCATAAACGTTCTTTGAGTATTATTGTAAATTTGCCATAGATTTCAATAGATTTTATTACAGATAAACATTTAAATCATAAAAATCTGCAATATTTAACTTAAGTCTACGAATTTTTTATTGTTTATTTATTATGATTTATTATTTTTAAATTGAAAGTTTGAACAGTTTTTTTTTTAATATACTAGCTTAAAAAATTTTGAAGAAACCAATTAAAGGGTGTTTTATGTTAGAAATGGAAGAAATAATTTGTTTAAGCGAGTACATTTTAAGAAAAGTTAATATTGAAATAAATCGTGAAAGTTGATTTTAAATATTGGTTCTTACTATAAGCTGTGAAACTGGTATGAGTGAAATAAAAAAGAACATTTCTTATATCATGGACCTCAGTGAAGGATATATTAACTGTAGTATGGAGTTTATAGGGAGTCACCTGCGGTATAAACTTATGTATATATTTTTATTCTGCATAAGATTCGGAGTTCGGTCTGCCCAATCGAACGACAGCTGAACAACGAATAATGCAATCGATATCAAACTTACAAAAGTTGTTTCATTTCTACCAGGACGACTGCTATTGTAATAGAAGGAAATTGGAGAGAGGGTTCAGGTAGATGCCATATAACTCCAAGAGATTATTTCAACAACTAATATAGATATTAATATCAAATTTTGTATGGGTATGTTCAATTACATTTTATATACATTCTGAAAATTTTAGTAGAATGGCTGCAATGCTTCGAGGAGCTGCCATACAATTCCAAAAGTTAATTTTAAAAAGCTCGAATTACATCGACTGAAACGTTTTAACTTGTTGTATATTAATATAGTAATGAAGTTCGGTACTTATTAAATTTTTGATTTCATATATTTTTTGATGTTTCAATATTAGAAACAATCTGTTTATTGCAATTGCTAAAATAATTCTAATATTTTGATTAAGAACATTATATTTTGATGTTGAAGTAGGGTGAGTCCGTGTTTCTTTGGACAAAAAACTAATTTTCATATTAAAACTCAGGTCAAAATCAAAATTTTGAATTTTTGTTAATATATATACTCTTAGACAATTTGATTTCCTTTGTGCATGTGCAAGGCAAAAAATTGATCGTAATTGATTGAATTGATTGTTTTTAAAATGGCATAACGCATAGGAGCAAAATATTGATTTCGAAAATGAATTACACGTAACGGAGCTATACAAAATTGAAGGACAAATTATATTTTTACTAATTACCAATGCAGCGTGTAACTGTTAACGTGTTTGTTAACTCTTATAAGAATAACTAATGGGAATTTTTTTCTTTTTGACTCGTTCCTTTGATAAAGTCATCCATTTATTCTGCAGTGATATGAAGAAATTTCCAATAGTTATTCTGATAGATCCGCAGGTACAGCCATCCACAAGAATATGGGAACTCATTCTATTTATATATAAAACAAAAGGTGTTATAAATCTGTATATAACACGTAGACTTACCCAAAATATTTTTGGGATCAATATTTAAAAATACATTTTTTCAAATTTAATTGTGTGGTCTAAAATAAATTAAAATTTTACAAAATTAAAAAATATTTATTTCAGTAAAATTTTATTATAAAAAAATTTAGTAATAATTGTACATACGTATGTATGTATGTATATAAAAAAAAATAACAAAAAATATGAAACTGATAATTTCAATTTCATACTTTAAAATATTTAGAATTTAATATAAATTTTGTAAGTATGTAGGTATTTAGTGATAATACTAAATCTATGCAAATTTATTTTTCTCTAAATTACAGGGTATAGTCTGTGGTTTGATGGAATAATGCTATAGAATCATAGCGAAACCTCCATCTAATATAGGCATCCATCTAACCCTAAGTTAAAAATGATACTTTACATTTTACATATAAAAATGTTATTGTTATCATTCGTTTCAGATTGTTGTAATCCAGATTTAAGTATGTAGAGTAGCTGCTTATGTTACTGGTATTAAATTCTGATTAGACTAAAATGAGCTAACTTATAAATTATTTTTATGAGTAACTGCTGCGTTTTTGTATTACACATTTAAATAGTATTTAATTTACAATACAAAGAATTGGGTTTTTTGTTCTATTATTCAAAATCTACCGTAGTTCTATCACAGTGCAAGTTCTTGCTAAATAAGTATTTCAGTAAAATTATGAAGATTCAGTGGCGCTTTAGAAAATTTATTGAATATAATTATATGAATTTGCTATTTCATACTAAATCCTAATTTGATAAGACCTTATTATAAAAAATTAAAATATTTCAAATTATATAATTGAATGGTATTTTAATTAAAAATAAATAAAAAATGCGAGTTAGTAACTTCGTTTTAAATATTAAAATATTTAAATTTAGAATGAAATGGTTTCGTTTTTTGTTTTTTCGAAAAAATTTCACACTATATAAATATAAAATGGGACCATACATTTTTGGTTTTTGGTGTCAACTTTGTGGTTTATTTTTGTTTTAAACTCAAATATTAGGTACCTACTTACATACATACGAGCATATCCTTATGTCACTATTATATTATATTATGTACCTATAGTAGATATAACTACCTTTATATGGAAATTTGTATACACGCACATAAATACATTAAAAATTTTTAATGTAGCTAGTAATTTTCTGTGAAATTTATGCAATCTAATAATTATAATTGATTTGTAAATATTTTTTTGCAATCAAAAATAAGTTTAATAATTTCATTTTTGAAATTTGAATTTTTGTGAAATTTGAAATACCACAATTTTCAAAATTTTTGCTTATTTTAGCAAATTTTTATTAAAAAATTAATTTTAAAATTTTTTGATTGCATACATTTAGGATGACAGTTTTTTGTAAATACATGAATGCTAGAATTGAAAATATTTTAAAATGTTTTTGCAATTTTTAAATTATAAAATTTTTTAAAAAAATTTCTATAATAAAAATTAAATTAAAATAATCAATAATACAATTAAGGTATTAGAGTAATTACACAGTAGAACTGCTTTGAGTGGCGCTGTTTTAAATTGAAAAACTTAATACTTAAAACTTAGAGCCTAATCGTGTATCTCGTGCTTTCGACTTTGCTTTTTATTCACTTTCAAATCAAAATTCCCCGTCTTTCTAATGGATATTTTATTTTTCCTATAAGATTCCCATTTTTTTTAATGGATTTTTTCGTTTTTTGTCAAATTATCAATTGAACGTTTCACTTTCGAAAACCAAGTGAATAAATTTTGTATACATTTTAGAAAAAAAACGAGATATACAATACTGAATAATTCTTCTCACTCGAAAATTACATTTTACAAATATATGATAGGTAAAATATCAGGCCCTTGATATTCAAAAAACAATTTGTTGTCTACTTACAAAAAATTGTCTTCTGTATAGTAATATAAACTATACACAGAATGGTATTAGTCTCGTTTCAGAAAGATTTTCTAATACTGTTCATTGTTGTTAGTTGAGGACGTCAACGTAAATATTGTGCCTAATTAGAATTTTATAATAAATTATTTATTTTCGGGAAATGTTATGTTAAACTCGACGTTTTCACAACATTCATGCACATTCGAACATTATATATTGTAATTATTATTGCTGCTATAAAAAAAGTTATTTCGCTAGCCATTTCTGTAATAACAAAGATTTTATAGGCAAATTAAAAAGGAATTTAAAAAGTTTCATGTCATTATTTTATTGTTATGCTTGATTTACACGTAAAGTAAAATATTTCAAATGGGAGAAAAAAAACTGGAATTTAATTGAAATTTGGGCAAATTTTAAAAAACCAAATTGTTGGAAATGAAGTATAACTTTAATTTTTTGGTTTAAATATTTCTATTTATAAATGAACTATTTTTTTAAAGTCTTAAAGCTGGTAAAATTTCAGGCTCCCAAAACCTGGGGTCTAGAAGAAAACGAGATAAAAAATTTGAAAAAAAACGCATTTTAGATAACGGTAAATTTTAACAGCCATTTTGTTCTTTTAAAGTTTAGCTATAGTATACCGCGCTAGGAGAAGCAAGCCACTGCCTTTCTGTGTTTTCAAAATTTCAACAATGCTTATGGTTTCACTGCAATAAATAGTTAAAAATAGCATTTTTACGGATTTGGAGAGGTATAACTTTTAGAGGGGTGGGAGATAGGTAAAAATTTTGTTCTACGGAAATAAGTTTCTAGTAAAGATGTATGCATGTATTAAATTTCAGCTTTCTATTTTCAAAGGTGTAGAAGTTTAGTAAACATGTCCACGGACGGACACAGTGAACTAATAAGCATTTTTTTCAAAAATTTTTTGAAAAAGTTCTTAAAAGTGAATAATATGAGTTACGTTTTACGAGAGTGAGTGCTCACTAATTCTTCTTCTTCTTCTTCTTCTTGTTGTAGGCACATTTGCCTGTTTTATCCAATATTCTCTTTTATGAATTTTCATGATCGTGGGATGTAGAGGTCCAGCACTCATGCCACCTTTTAGGAGGTCTGCCTGGGGGTCTTTTGGTGTTGGGCTTGTTGGTCATGGCTATTTTGGGTAGTCGGTTCTCGCTCATGCGGTTCACATGGTCCCTCCAGTAGCGCCGTCTGCATCTAGTCCATCGAACAATATCTTGAATTTTGCATTCTTCTCTTATATCTGCACTTCTTTTTTTGTCAAGCAAAGTGTATCCACAGATCTGTCTAAGAGTTTGCATTTCTGTGGCTCGCAATCTTTGTTTGGTCGATGACGTGTCCGCTCTTGTTTCAGCTGCATATGTCATTATGGGGCGCACGCAAGTTTTGTAAACACGCACCTTATTTTCAATTAGCATATATTTATTTTTCCATATGACATCGCGAAGGTAGCCCGATATTGCAGAGGCCTTTGCTGTTTGAACCTGTGTCTCCTTGTTGTTATCTCGATGGCTCGTAATTTCGACTCCAAGGTATTTGAAGCTCATAACCTGCTCAATTGACTGATCTTCAATCGATAGTTTACATCGAATCGGTTCTTTGGCGATCGTCATACATTTGGTTTTTTCAATGGATATTTTCATGTTGAATGACTCAGCGATAGTTTTGAACTTGAATAATAGTCTTTGCAGATCGTCCTCGTTTTCTGCTAGTAGGACAGCATCATCAGCATAACATATTATTTTAATATCCTCGCTTCCTATCTTATAGCCAGTTCCGAAATCGATCAGTCCCTTGATTATTTCATTCATGACCAAGTTAAACAAAGTGGGACTTAAACTATCACCTTGTCTTATACCGGAAGAGGTTGGTATTTCCTCAGACACATCATTTCTTATTTTGACCTTTGTGTTGTTATTTGTGTACAGTTCTTGGATAACCCTTATTAGACTTGCATGTATGTTATTTATTTGCAGGATCTGAAGTGCGTCTCCCAAACGAACCCGGTCGAAAGCTTGCGTCAAATCCACGAAGCATATAAACACAGGTTTGTCAAACTCTATGGACTTCTCAATTATCTGACGTAGTGTGAATATGGCATCTATTGTTGATCTGTTTTTCCGGAAACCATTTTGCTCTTCTCTGATGACTACTTTTGATAACACTTCATCATTTATAATTTTCGTGAGCAGTTTTTGAACAGCGCTCAACAACGTAATCCCCCTATAGTTTTTTGGATCGGCCTTTGAACCCTTTTTAAATATGGGAATCGTCAAACTACTTTTCCAATCCAATGGTACTGATTGTGTCTGAATAGCGTGGTTAAACAATTTTACTAACTCATCCGCAAGTGTTGCACCACCATATTTAAGATATTCATTGACAATATCATCTATACCACCCGACTTTCTATTTTTCAATGTTGCTAAATTTTCTAAGATGGTCGTTTTACTGATAAAATAGTCTGATTCATCTGAAGTTTCAAGTTCTTCCGCCAATGGAATTTCTACTACGTCGCTTTCATAAACCTGCATGAAGTGATTTACATTACTAATTCAGTTCCACTAATTGAAACTATTGTCGGGTTCATTTAAATTATTTCACAATCATCTCTTTAATATAAAATTTATGTTCACTTTTAATTAAGCTGGAAAAGTTTAATTAATTTTTTAAATCTTGCAAAAATATAGAACAGAATATTGAAACTTGATGCTGAAGCTCGAAAACCTCCAGCCTTTTCTAAATATGGAACCTTTTACAACTTTTCTAAAATGTAATAAGTACCTATGGTATTTTAACACTCCTCTTATTCAACTGGAGCTGGGTTTGATTTATTTATACGAGTATTGAAATTGGGAAAAATTAAGAATAGAAGAATATTTTCGAAAAAAGTAAAAGAGAAAAAGTAAGAGGCGATTTGACTCCACGTTTACCTTTTTCCATTTCTATGTATAATAATATGCACATTTATTGTTAAATAATATTAAGGGTTCACTTACAAACTACGTAATCATATACCATGTGTTCCCAGACCCATGAAACTCTATGGCAAAGAATTAATTTATTTTTAAAAAATTTCATTAGAATAATTTAAATTTTTTAATATTCGAGTTTTTTAATTAAAAAAAAAAATTTTTTTTTATTTTGCTAAAAAGTTAAGAAACAGAGCTTTTCAAAGTATTTTAATAATTTAGAAAAACTCAAAACTTATATTATTAGATCTACTAGCTAAATGGAAAATAATGTTATCGGAATTAAGGTTATGGACTAGTAATTTAAGCAATTTATACAAAACTGCATAAAATTCAAGAAGAGATTGCAATAAGAGATTGTTATTAATTATAGCAATATTCTCATTTTGAATTTGCGAATTTAAATTTTGCTCTCATTTCTTTTTAATCATCAATTCATATTGAATTAAGGATAATATCCATTCCTATGAATAATATTGTTCACATATCTGCTACAGTCACAAATTCTTATAAGCTTGCATTTCTTTTAAAAAAATTTTTTTGGGTTTGATTCAAATTCAAGTTAAGCTTCCAGTGAACTGACTGGATGCCATTTGATATTTAATATTAACCTTTACCAATTTTTCGTTTTAAGAGTTTTTTAAAAGAAAAAATAAAATTTCATAAAAAATTAAAATTTAACTTTCTTCTGTAAATTAAAATAGAAAAATTAGAAAGAATGATAGAGTTGATCGTGTCAACTCTATGGTACTAAAGATTTATCAACCCCCAAAACTAATTCTAAAACATAGTGGTTTTGTTATTGAAAATATTGTTTATTAAATCATAAATTACTAAGAGACATCACGGAGATAGTACTTAATCCTTTTCGAACAATATTTCAATTCTATTGAATTAAAAAAGGAGTTAATGCTATTTTAATAATAGAATTGAGAATTTAATGCGGAATATAATGTTATTATTTAAGAACTTAGTACCTTCTTTATCTGATGGTTTCTTCAATAGATAGTATTTCAGAACTCAAATCAGATAGTATTGTAGCATTGGCAATTTTAAAACTTGAAAAATTTAGCTTTTGTTTTATTGCTGACAAGGAGTAAATTGCTTGTGTCACAAAGCTATTCAAGTAGCAATACAGATTAGCCTTACATCGGAGTATTTGTCCCAATTCTATTACGAAGGAAGTATTACGAAGGAGAATTACAATTTTACAATATCCTGCAGCATAAAAGTTGTAGTTTTCCAATAAAAGTTCTGACAGTTTGATTAGAAAAGTATTCTTCACTATTTTAAAAACTTTTCACTTGTATACACGAGAAGGTGATTTTCCTATTGAAATTTTTAACTTTTATATTACTATGTTTATGTGTTATACCTCTATGCGGTTTTTGTTTTTGTTGAATTTTCCCAAAAATTGTACAATATAAAAGTAAAAAAACACAAAGTTTTGAAAAAAGAAAATAAATTTATTTTTTTTTTACAATTTGGTTGGTGATTTACAATCCATTCCACCTATATACGAGTATCATGAGTTTATTATGGTGTGAAACTGCTTATGTAATTCAAAACTTTTGGCGCATAGTCATAATAATTTATGAAGAACAAATTTTTTGTTAACCAATAATTGGTTCATAAAATTTTTTTTTTTGATTGATTATCAAAGTTTGAGAGTTTCTGATTAACTGTATAGTTCTGATTTTTGATTAGTATAGTTTGATTCTCCTATAGAGGATACTACTTTCTTTGATGATAAAGTGTGTATAAAATATTTATATTATTATATACACATATACATGAACATAACATTATATAAGAGTACAGATGATAGCGAAGTAGAAATTTAATTTTTTTTTCATATAATATTGAATGCCTTTGGGACAATTTCACTATTATATAACATTTTGAGTTTGTATAAATTAAAGGTCCACATATTTTATACTGGTGAATAGTGAGGTATGTATATAATTTGTATAATATATTTGTAAATGAATTCCAAAAATTTCAAATCTCAGTGACATTGTGGTAATAAAGAAACGATGTGCAATTTTTCATGTGGAAATATTAAAAAAAAAATAATTAAGTTTTTGAGAAAATTTTTTCTGAATATGACATAGAAAACGTAATGGCAAGTTTTATATATTTTAAAAGGACTCAAATTGTGTACTAAATTTGGGGTCATATTTAATTATAAAAAATTATTTAAAAAAATTATACAAAAAATTGACTATGTAGGATTTTTTGTTTTTAAGAATTTTCTTTTAAGTTTAATTTGAGGAACCTAAACATTAGTCCTACAATTTTTACTAGTTTTATATAGAAATTAAATTCAGAATTAGAACGTAATTATTTAATTGGTTTAAGCAAACTTTAAAATGTAGACGAGTATGGTAAAATATTTAAGAAATTTTCAGAATCAGGTTGAAAATCAATTGTTTGTGTCTTTGTTAGCTAGAAGGAGTAGCATTTAAGAGAAAAATCGTTTGTCAAGTAAATCTTTATAAAAGCAAAAATGGCATCTATCAATAATACAAAAATGGCTACCAATCTTTCAAAAAATCACTATGTAAAAAACTATTTCTTAAGAGAGATCAAAATTTGAAATATCTATTGAATAAAAAGTACTAAACTAAAAATATTAAACCAATTAAAAATTCAACAATAAAAACGTTGTTAAACCTTAGCATAGGTTTAACAAAGTCGAATTTCAAAGTATATTTAAATCAAGAACTGAAGAAGATTGTTTTGCCTATTGATTTCGCACAGGATTTAAAAAAAAACTCTAATTCTGAAATATTAAAAAAATGTATAAAAAATTTTTAAAAATTTTTCTCTTTTCTTCAAATCTAAATTTGAATATTGTGTTCTTTAATTCGGAACAGAATATATGAAAAGAAAGCACTATGACCTTTATTCTAATATTTTATATCATAACGTTGACCTTTTCTAATTTTTTTTTGAAAAACGAAAGGAGAAGATCATTAAAATATCAAATAAATCTGTTTTAAATCACACTGCAGTAATAAATTTTCATACACAGCTTTTCTTATATTTTGCCTTCTTGAAAAATTTACAAGTTTTTTTTAGCAATAAAAAAGTTAAAATGTGAGGGTTACCCTTGATAATATAATATGGGTAGAAGGGGTGTGCATAATAATAATAATAAATGTGTTATACAAGAATAAATTATAAAAAATTTTCTAGTAAATTATGTCACATTATTATTCTGGTTCTTAAAGTGTTCATTTACCTTTAATATAAATTAAGAATATAAAAAATAAATTTGTAGAGAATTTCAATTTAAGGGAAGAAATTGACTCATTCTTTCACCTGTTGTGAACTAAAAAAAAACGAATATTTTTAATATTAAGAATTTTAAATATAATAACAATAATGTAATTAAAAAACTAAAATTTTTGACTGGGACGGAAAATATACTTATAACTTTAATTTTAATGACACTGTGCAAAAAATTTATGATTTAGGAAGCTTTTTGTTAAAAACTATGAAAATTTTGTAAGGGCCCGTCTCAATTTAATGGTTAATAAAGTGAATCCTACTCTGACTTTTGTCATGTAGGAAATTTAATGATCCTTTAGAGAGCAAACATCTTTATGCTGCTTTCGTTAGGCCCATGTAGAGTGAGCATGTCAGGTTTGGTTTTTCCGTCCTTTTGCTCTTTGTGGTCGGATCCCCTTAATTGTCCTCTTAAGATAGTATAGGCTTCAGCTTTTGGTCATAAGATCGCTTTGTTGTTGTATAGGGTGGATATCGATATAGATTTCATACATCAACTTATTGCGGGTAAAGTTGTTATCCCGGCTTTATTGGGTCAGGTTTCTTGTAGGCAGAATTCCAGTTAAGCTCTAGGTCAGTCAAGCTTTTCAATGTACGGACTAACGTCTGTTTTTCGTATGGACATACGTAAGAGGGTGTTTAAGGCCAAACTATATACAGTAGCATTAAGTTTGTTTATTTTTTTTATCTATCCAGTTTATCTGACGTTTTCTATTAGCTTTGCCGTGTAATAATCGTATACGTTTGGTTTTAGCTGTTTAAATTTTAATTTACTTACTAACATTAAATTAATACTGCTAATATAATGTTTTCCTCGCTTTTTCCCTTTCCTTTCCCATTCCCACTGAAAATGAAAATGATTTTAGTTATAGCTATTGATAGCCACGTTTGTTCGCTAAGTGATGTTTATTAAATGATTGTACTAAGCAATCGTCTGATAAAACAAAAAAAATGAAGGGCTAATAAATAAAGATAAAAAAATAAGTGGGACTTTTATTAAATTCGCGATGTTAGAACTTCATTTCGGACTGTTATGAATAGCATAATTCAATTATTGTGATTTTTTTTTCAAAATTAATTTTAAATTAATTTTTAGTCAAATTAGAAATATTTCTTTGAAACAAAAAAAACTCTCTGTGCATTCTTGTAAATAATTATTTGTTGAATGAATCGTTGAACCTGGTAGTCCAGAATACAATTAAATGCAATAGAATTAAACTATTATTTCAATATGTTTTTTAGAGTATTTGGGTTAAAAACAATAAATTTTTAATATAAGTCTTTCATTTCTTTAAATTTTTTCGATTCAAAATGGAAATTTGTTATATTTACTTTTCGTATACTATAAAGTTTTGATCTATCATTTTTGATAAATGTTAGCCTGTTTGGTAGAACATCGTTCTATTTTTCTAAATCTCTTTAAAATCTCATTTTATTACAAAAATTTATTTACATTATACATACATTTAATTTTCAAAAAAAAAAAACTCATTTTTTATTTCATAAATAGGAGAAATTTTATCTAAACGAAAGATTTTCAATCAAACATAATGAATTTCACGACGTTTATTGTAGCCCTGTGAGAAACCAAAAGGTAGTCTTAAATGAAAATTTTCAATATAAATTTTAAATACCATAATATCAAACCTTTTATAATAATTTATCAAACCTTTTAAATGTTGAAAATATTATAATTTTTTTTTGAAATTTTTTAAATAGGTACTTTTTCTCTCGCTTTCTCCTTTATAGGTTTTCTAAATTCTATGCTAGCCATTAAATGAATTTTTAATCTATTTGCTTTAAATTTGGTTTTACAATTGAATAAAATTTCAGTTTTTTTTTTTTCATTTTTTGCTGAGGAAATGGTCGTCTTGGTCATATAAATTTCCTTTAAAAAAAAACAAGAAAAAGAAAAACAACAATTCCCCTTTATATTCAAAAATTTCTCTTATATTTTTCTTCTTCTTTCTTTTATAATCTAATCTGAGGGTTAAGTTTATTTTTTAAAAGAACAGAGAAAAATTTTTTAAAGAATATTAAAAAAAAAAAAACATAGTCGTTAATTTTATCTCAGACATTAATGGTTACCTTTATACTTTTATTATAATTATTTTTATAATTTTCCTTGCTTTTTTTTTTTGTTTTTGTTATTACTGTAAATTATATGATTGTTGCTTAGTTTTTTGAACCCTTCTGCCTGTACACAAAAAAAAAATATTTTAATTTCCAATTAAAATATTAATACAGAAAAATTAAAAAATAAACCTAGAAAACAAAGGAAATTTTTATTTTTTAATAGGTTTTTTTTCTCTCTCTCTCTTAATTGAAAGAATTATCAATATTTGAACAAACAACAACAATAATAAGAAAATGCTAAAATTTTGTGTTGGAAAATTTCGGGCTGAATGCAGATGTGGGTAGGTGTGCCGCCATTATTACCCCCAATTTTCTTTTTTTTTGTTTTTTTTTACAAAATTTAAAATGTTTTCAAAAGAAGTTGCTTCTTAATGGTAAATGACAATTAAGGAATTGAAATTTTAATACGTTAAGGATAAAATTTTATTCTGTTTCTAAATGAATTTCATATAAAATTGGGAATCTTAAAAAATTAAAGGTTTATCTATTTAAATAAAAAAAAAATTTATACTTATATAGAATTAAATTTTGAAAAGCAGAATCAAGATCAAAATTTATAAAGAACATTATAATGGAATGAGAGTCAATTTATTTTTAACTCCTTAACAAAATAAAGGATAATGGTATATAAATACTTAACAAAAAAAAAAAAGAAAAATTAAAATTTTGTTTATTTCAAAATTTTTTTTTTTACCCAGTTTTAATGCTTTTTTATATGAGAAAAAATATTTAATTGGTGAGGAGAAAAATTCAGTAAAAATGAGACCTAAATAAGTATAGAGTTAAGAAAAAAAAAATAATAAAAAAGGATTTTTTTTTCTATATCCTGTTTGTTATTGTATTAAGGTATAATAAAATTTAAAAACTTATTGCAAATTTTAGGTATAGGTATGAAATGTCATAATAAATCAAGATAAATTTTTATGTTGTCAGCTGTGTCTCTTTTATTAGTAAATTTCTTTCTAGTTGTTTTTTTGTTTTCTGTTTTTGTCTTTTATGACATAATTGAGAAAACCTTTTCCTAAAACGTTACGTAACATTAAGGATATTGTAAGAATTTTTTTAGTTTTTTATGTTCAAATATGGAAAAAGGTGTTAAATTAAAAATGGAATTAAATGTTAGAATTAAAATTACAAATTAATTTTATGAAAATTAAAAAGAAAAAATATTTAGGAATGAAAATTTGAAATCGTTTAGGAAATACAATTACTTTTGCTAATTGAAAACAGAAGAAAATTCTAATTTATTTTAACTGGAAAGGAAAATAATGGAAAATTTTAAAAAGGTTTAAAAATTAGCCATAGTGGAAATTAATAAGTAATTTAATTAATATTTATTGAGTGACTACCAAGCCATATTTAAGAATATTGGTTTTGTTTATTATAAGGATTACTGTTATGTAGGTTACATAAGGTACACATTGTTAATAAGGTACATACATAAGGTAAACACAGTCAAATCTACAAAAATAAGGTTCTTTTTCTTGAATTCCTTAAAAATTGGTTTCTTTTTGCGTAATTTTCAATTAGAAATTTGCCATAAAAAATATTGTCGATTAGAATTACTACTGACAGGCTATTTTAGTCTGCGTAGATTTCTAATAGCTCTTATTTAAAATTCTATAGCTCTATAATATTTAAATTAAAAGACATTTAATAAAATTATTCAATACGGAACGTACTCCGTTTTCTCATTAATTCGGTTTTGGCGGCTGAATCTTGATGCAATAAATATTAAGCTCAATAAAATAATATAAAAAATTTTTTTATAAAACAACCTTTGTATAAAATGTACTAAAAAGTAAAAAATAAATTTCAAATATACGTCCAATAAAAACAAAGTTAATTGAAAAAGAAGGATTGTGAGAATTTCATCAAATTAGTCATTTGTTTTTCACAGCCCCTTGGGAAAAGCTCATCGAACCGAGCCATCCGCAAAAAAAGAATATTGTATTGTCATCGAACATAGAACTTCAGGCAAAATTTCAAGTCAACAGAATTTGTAAGAATAGCCTAAAAATCGGTTAGAAAATACCAAACATCTTGTCTGAGTCAAACATGGGTTGTAAAAAGTATTAGGCTATAATCAATACAGCAATTATCTTCAAAATTTTCCAAAATATCGTGTACCTTATGTATTTAGATATTGTTTATAATACAAATAAAAAGTTTTTTGATAACTCAATATTGATTTAGCATCGAACAGCTGAAGAAAAAACATTAACAAATAAAATATTATATAATTTAGATTATTGGAATTTTCCTCCTCTACTATTTACTTTGAAATATGCTAACCCATAAATTATCTCCGGTGACATTACAATATTTTCTACTCCATTCGTTTTTATTGTTTATATACGTATTCCAATTATATACTAAACGAAAATTCGGGAACCTATACAATAGTGTGTACTGTATGACCTAAAAAAAATATGAGCAAAGATTAGAAAATCTTGTTTGTATTATGATGATATTGATAATGGTAGATGATCAACAAAAAAATGGATAACAATTATTAAAAAAATTCCATGCAAAATATTCAATATTTTAGGTAATAAAGTTGCGTATGTAAGCAAATTTTATTATACCCAAAAAAATCTAAAAACAAATATTGAAAATTTTTTTCCGAATGCAATATTCTTTTTCCTCACAAATGCATAAAATACAAATTTTATTTTAGAATTAGCCTTTGTATACTGCACATTGACAGCTGCACTACTGTTAAGAAAAAATTGAATTTATTAATTTTGAATGCAAGGAGCCAAAGTAACTAAATGTGATGAACAATTTGTTGACAAATCTTTTAAACCTCAGTTAATAGAGCCTCCGCCTGAAAAAAATTTTCGGCCAGTACGTTATACATTTGCAACTACACATTGTATTGGTAATTAAATACACAAGGTAGATTTTCTATAACAAAATATAAATTTTGGAAAATTTTGTTGCTCTGGTAAAATAAAATTTTTAACTAGCACTGAAAAATTGTTAGTGCTGAGAAAATTACAGTCAAAGTATTGATGTAAGAGATTGAAGAATAACAACCAAGTTTGTTACATTTATTGTGTTACAATAAAATTTACAAATATATGGTGGTTGCTTCCAGCAGATTCTCGTAATTGATTTTTAAATACTGCGTGATCAAAAATATTCCTTGTTTGTTCTGAATGTTAGTGTTCAAAATTAACTTGGTTACGTTTGTATTACGAAATTCAAAAGTTTAGACAAGCTGTGTTAACCTCAAATTAATTGAATATTGGGGTAATTGATAAAATTTTTAAGAGTTGTTTGGCTAAGTTTGTAATAAAACAACTATTTTCAATATGTTCACTAAGCTTCCAATATAATAATGGGCTTGGTACAGGTTTAATATTTTAAAATGTTAACATTTTCATAAAGATCTTAAAAGTTCACTTTATTGCAGAAAATTTTAATGTAAGACAGGCAAGTTATCATCTTATTAATAATAAGTAAAAATATTCAACAAAATTTCGTTCATCTATAAAATGTGTCCCAATTATATTGAACTTTAATGTGTTATATGCGAATATTCATCAAAATTATATTGTATGGAAAGTTATAGAGTCAGATATATTGAAATGAATAGGAATACACTCAAGAACTGAAAAATTTCCAATAAGTATAACATACGCTTTGTACCGTAGTTCGGTTGAACAAAAAATTTTCTTTCACAGAATAAAAGGATCAGGATTCATATTGCATCATACAGATTTGTTCTTTTTTTTTTGAATATTTTCCAAAATTGTTAAGGATGGTCGCTTTTTTTCTTCTTTTTATTGTTAGTGGTTTTGGTTTGATAACGATTAAACTTTTGTATCCCGATTTCAATGTTGTCATTGTTGTATTTTTTTTGCTGAAAAAAAAATTTCATAGTTTTTCTTTTTTATCCACACTTTAAAATTCCTTATAATAGTTTTTGAATTTAGAAGTTGTAAATTTTTCGATTTATGTTTGTTTTTCTGTTTTTTAATTTTTTCCTCTTTGTTTATGGATACAAAATACATATATAGAGAGAAATTGATGACATACACAACTTGACACTGAAATATTATTTTAAGAGAAAAATTTTGTTGTGTGTTCCAATATGTGTTCAGGTTGATCTCAGAACAAAAAATGAACTTTTAGTTTTTGATTTTGTTTCAACAAATTATTTGTTGTACACGTACAATCTATCTACATTATATGTAAAAATTCTTATTGCGAAGTTCATATATTCAATAAATAGAACTATCAAAATGTAAATGTTGTATTAAAGTCTCTTAACACCATCATCTTATACAATTGATGTGAATGTTTTGAAAAATATAAAAGGAAAGAAGTTATTTTTGTGTGGGGATAATAAGGTTTATTTGATTTGGGAATTTTCGTATTGAAAAACTTTTGTGTTAAAATGTTAATATTTGGGTTCCATTAAATTTTGTAATGAATTTGTTTGGTTATTATTGTAAACAATATACACAAAAAGGTTTTTCACTATACTTTTAATACTATTATAAAGCGAAGTTTTGAAATAGATTAATGTGTTCACACATATGCTTCTTTTAATTTCTATTGTGTGTGGAAATATGACAAAATTTTTGGGAAATTAAAATTATAACCTTAGGAAATTTCATGATTTTCTTAATCTAAATTACATCTTTTATTTCCTTGAAAATTTTTTAAAAAATGATAAAGTGAAATTTGAAGTTAATTTTGAAAATTTGTTAAGTTTATTTAAAATTAGGGCCAGTAATCGTTTGATTTAGAAAATGATATTTTTTGCTTTATTGATAAATCAGTGGTTTTACTTATGGTTACATTGACTATGAGAGAAATAATTGTAGAATACTACACTTTGAAAAGAATAACTTCAAGATTATAAAATAGTAGTTGTATGGTTATTGAGGTTTAATTGAGATTAGTGAAGTTAAATTTAAGATTTTCATTACCAAATTAATTATGAATTTATAAAAATAAAATGTAAATGTTGTTTATGGTAATCATTGTTTATGTTTATGGTAAGATATCGCCAATTAAGATATCGATTTTTAAGTTTTAAAGCCAAATATAAGATTAAAATTTAATGGGTTTTAGTCTTCCCTTCGTCCAGTGTGTACAAAACCTACTTTCCTGTTAAAAACAGATGTTTTTCGTTGTTTATTATAAGCTTATTAAATATTAATTATTTTTAAATTAGAAATTATACAGCATTTGAAATGTAATTGGTAGAAAACCCATGAAACAAAATAAATAAAGTCAAAAGTTGAAGAATTTAATTAGTTACTGATTGCATATACGGAAAGTTTTAAAACTTATTAAAATTACCAATGGAGTTTCATTTGAAGTTTTCTGTTTTGATTTTTATATATACAATATATTGAGGTAGGTTTCCTTAAACGCCGATTCGGAATCAGGTTTAAATTATTAAAAGAAAGAAATTATATTCAATAATCAATTGACGAAACGTTTAGCAAAATTCACTAAAAATGTTTCAATTCATATACAAAAAGTCTCAACTCTTCAATATCAAATAGGGTGTGTGCAATATTTTTCGGATATTAGAAAAGCTGTCGTATATTCGAACAGACCAGTTTATTACTATTAATTCTTTGAAACGACAATTATTTATACCGCAATGATAAACTAAAACCGTAATAATTAATGATAATATAGAATTAGTGCTTAATGATCTTTTCTAGTTGAACACATTCTTTTATGAAAATTATGGGTATAATCGTAAAATCATCTACAAATGAAACACTGAAAACTTGATATGCAAGATTTGTTCTGTCAATAATTTTTGAATTATTCCCATCCTAAATATATGCAATTATTTTGTTAAAGTTAAAAAATTATTGAAGTAAATCTTCATTTCTAATATTGATTTATTATTTTTTTTGCATTTAAAAATTGTTTTATTTTATTATTATTTATTATGCAAATCACAATATTATTATAATTTTATTTAGACACATTACTAGCCACTATATTTTTTTTGTTGCCAATGATAACTGCCGCTGATTCCGTAATTATAAAATTTTTTCTTAAGATTCTTATATTATATACAACTTAACCTGAAATTCACTGTGAAGTAAATTATTATTTACATTATTCAAAATAACCATGTTGTAAGAAAAATATCGGAAAAATGTTTGATATTAAATTTTTGAAAAAGAAAAAAAAATTCCTTAGAAAACCTTTCCTTGAGTTCAAGTCTATTGCATAAAAAAAAATTTCTTTTCCCGTATGGTACTACTTTCTTTTTATACTTGTTTTACAAAATATAATATAAATATATTCATGAGATAGATACTTGTTTTTTGTATACCTTAGATTCTTAGTTTGGAAAAATATTGAAATTTGAATTTTTTTTTTGTAAAAAAAGAAAAAACGAAATTTTCATTTTAGAAACAAAATTTTTATTTCGAAGTTTTCGTAAGAATTTCTATTGACATTAAATTTTACATTTACATATAAATACGTTAGGTTGGGATTACAAAAATAAAAACAAAAAAAAAATAAAATAATCGAATATTCATATAGAATGTGATTAGTTCCCTATGGAGGTAATTTTATTTATCAAGGAAGTTCATATGGTTTCAGGATAAGATTATTGATTCATTAAACAAAATATTTTTAAATTTTATTTAAAAATTCGAAATACTATTTGGAATAAAGTACAGGAGCTCTTCTGTGAGAAATTTTGCTAAAAGCATCTTTGCGAAAATTGTGTATTTATGAGATTTTAAAATTATTATGAAAAGTCAAAATATTAATGAAAACAAAAATGAAGGATGGTTTCGTGAAACAAAGAGTAATTTTTAAAATCGATAAAGATTGCAATAAGCCATATAAACGCGAATGATAAATAAATGCCATTACGAGTATGATAAATTTATCGGTAAAATGATTCCTTTTTCCTTTCAAACTAGTTGACTTTTTCAAATATTTGTTATTATTTTACGCGCGAACACTCAAAAGAATTTTAAATTTTAACATGAGATTTTTTTTTCATTCGAAGAACATGGTTTCTTATACCTCGTTCCCTTTTCAATTCATTCCTACTTTTTCTTAAAACTGTAAACATTTTGTGAAACTTTGAATAGCAAACAAATTTTTCTCAAATACATTTTAGACTGTTCAAGTAATTTAAGTTGCGAATTAAAATTAAACGAAAGGCAATTGCAATATTGTTAAAAATATTATCAATTGTATGCTACTTCTAAATATATGCAATTTTTTTTTAAATTGTAGGGAGGAAATTTGTTACCTTATAATCGATAGCTTTGATTAAAAGAATTTTTTTGAAAATTAAACAAAAAAACACTTATTGTATTTTAAGAATTTTTCTTAAAAGAAGTTTTATATACACATGTTAACCAAAGAATTTTAATATTATTGCCTTCAATAACAAAAAAATTCTTCGAAATAACAAAAAGAATAGTTGCAAACAAAGTATGCAATAGCATTTATAGTGAATAAATACAACCAAGATGCATAGGAACATAAATATCTGCGAGAAAAATGTTATTAAATAATAAAAATAAAAATTGCTTTATATCCACAATTGATTTTAATTTGAAAATTTTATAAAATCGATTAAAAACTCAAATGTTTTAAAATTATTAAAAATATTTGGGTTTAAAATTTAATAATTTTAACGTCATTTGATTATTTGCGGTACTTTTAAAACTTTCAATTGACATATCAATCCGTTTGATTTCTTAATATTGTTTATTTTGTCCTCATTGTAAACTAATGTAGATGAAATTACAAAAACACAATGTCTGCTTCTAATTTTAAGGTTGTCTTAGAAGAGTTGGCATGGAAAAATTTTCTCCCTATTTCAATATCCTTGCTTATTCGATTACCTCGTATGAAGTATGAAGATAAAATTAGGAAAATTAATTTAGAAGAAAATTAAAACCACAGACACGCATATAAATTTGTTTTTTTCTACACTATCACTCAAAAATGTTCTTATTTATAGCTATTAATCACACTCATGACTTTTTATACAATATTATCTTCCTAACTTTTTCATTCTCTTAGTATATAACAAACGTCGTGGTTAAATTATATAACGTGTCTGTTTATGGTTCAAAATAACTATTGTAGTGAAATGCATTGAATTTTATCATTCGATATAGTTTTCATTTACAAATAATGCCAGTTATTATTATGCAAATGTATTTGCATTATACATTTAATTTACGAGTATGACACTATGCACGTACCTACACAATATGTGGAATTTGGTATTATTATGGAAATTCTTATGCTCGAGAAACCACAGAATATAATGTGCAATTTGAATCCACACAATTCTTTATTGTCATAGGTCTTGTTCTCTTTTTAAATTTTTATTATTTACTCTTATATTCTGTTTTCTTTTGTGCTCTTACGTCATAGAAAACTAAGTGAAAGAGATAGATGACTGGAATAATTTTTTATAGTAACAAGATTTTAGTTGCATCTTCTTCTTGTGTTTGTACGTATTATAATAATAGCTTACTTAATTTTATGACAGACAGAAATGAAGTCGCTGTGAAGTGTTAAAAAAAACAAATAATTTTTTTTTGCATAATATTTTAATCTATCATTGTAACGTATCATTTATGAGCCAGATGACATTTTACTTGACCCAATTATTGTATAGTCTTGAAAAGTATTCTGTATGAATCATGTTTAAGGAAATAATAATCATGTTATACAGGTGCCCAGCATTTTACAATAATATGTAAGTATAAAATTTTCTTTGTATAATTTTCTTACAAAATTTTTACATCTGAAAAAACTCATGCTGAATATTGACAACAAGCCTCCTTGTCCAAGGCAATGATTGTGCAAGGTTATAACAGCATATGTTAACTAAAAAACAGTATAATGCAAAAGATTAAGCATTTAAAAAAAAAAAAACTTATAGTGTGTACGATGACAATTTTCTAATAAAAAACCAATAGCAACAATACAATATTGCAAATTTCACATAAAAAAAATATTTTTTAATTCAGAAATTCTCAAGAACTTTTTTTTTTTTTTGCATGAAAATAAAAACATTTTTATTTTATTTAAATGCAAAAAAAAAAACAATTTGTTATTGAAATAAGGGAAAAAAAAAACAGAGAGATAAAACATGAAGAAAATTACCAACAGAGAACGAAGAAAATTATAAAATCCTTAACAGTACAATGCTAATTTCTCTTGTTTCCAGTTTTTGTTGTTGGGTGTACTTTTCAATCCGTATTTATACATTTACATCTTATACATTTTTGGAGACACAATAGTATGAAAATAAAGTGGAAAGAAGAGAGAAGAGAGAAACAACAAGAACACCAGCATTCTATTGTGCTGCATATCTTAAGAGGCCCTTTTCTTTCTTTTCTCGAGTGATTGTTTTATACTTTTTTTTGTTTTTTTTTTTCAGATTTCTTCCTTTTTTTTCAGTTTTTATTCTTATGTTTAAGAAAACAAAAAGGAGTCATACAATACATAGTTAATATGTTACGACATACAATCCAACGAATTTTCAATGAGAATAATAGCGAATTTGAATAACAAAAAAAAATTTATTTGGGAATAATGACGCCGCTTTTAAATTAAATGTTTGTAAAGTTGAAATTTTTTTTCAAACAATTAATATTTTCAAATTTGTTTAATATTTTGTTTTTATAAAGCAAGTGGTCTACCTTTTTTAAAAATATTATTTGGTTAAATCGCATATAATAAAAATTTCCATGTTAAGAAATTTAATTTCCAAATTCAAATATTTTTAACACACCTTTTACCACAAACACCTACAAGTTCGTTGTTAAATAAAAAACACTATAATATCAAACTATAATATCAAAGAAAATTCATTTCCAGTAGAAATAGTTGACTTTCGATTTGAAAATTTAGATTTTAATGTGAAAATCGGCTGGCGGAATATTAAAAATCGTATTTAAGGGAATTTTCAAATATTTTTGATTTTTTCCAGTTTTTCAAGAGAATAATAGATAATTTTTGCATTTTCAATTCTAAAGTTATATTTATTTTTATAGTAGATTCTTTCTCTCAAATAGGTACTACAAAATAAAATTCCCATTTCCGTTCAATTCTTTGCTAATGGCTACTGTTTGTTCAAAAATTTCACCCTTAATTTTTGAAAAAGAAAAAACTTTACAAACCCTCGTCATATAATCAAAAGAAATTAATATATGTATATTAAAATTCTGAAAAAGCCCTCAACATTTTAGTTGAAATGAAAAACTTTAGTTTTTTTTTTCTTTGTTATCAAATATAGATTCTGTAGAAATTCAAAAAAATCCTGAATTTAATAAATTTCTAAAAATTTATGTCTACAATTTTTTTTTCCCTAGAATATTATAAAAATATCATTAGGCTTTTATATTTTACTTGTACAATTGAAAATAGAACCCTTTTTCTTATCCCCAATTTCTGTATAATAAGTAACTTTCCTTTTGAGTTACTTCCTTAATTTTCAACATGCCGCAAGAGCGACTACATTTGGAGAATACAATGAACATACTCATAAATTACATAATATAAAAATATCTGCATAAAATTAAAATTTCTTATATAATAGTTTTAAGTCTATCAGTATAATATTTTGTTTTATGACCCAGTAAAGTTGAAACGGAAGTTATAAAGCAACTTACATTAAAAATCAAAAAAAAATTATTTATATTAATATATTTATGCATGTAAATACACGCATATACTAATATATTAAGTTTTATACAAAAATGCATTTATTATTATGGGCAAGGATTTTATTTTAAGTTTTAATTTTAGGATTTCAACTTCATATTTTCAGAGCGGATGAAAAATAAAAAGGAACCAACAGTTTTATACTCTTAAGTTTTTAAATTTTTTTTTTGTACTTTCTTTTTTTGTGTATGCACACATACAGTTACAATATTTTATGTTACGAATTCATGTTAGTATAATTATGTGGAAAAGTACTGTTATCCTTACATTAATATTTTGATATGTATATAATATTTGTGTATGAATAACATAAATACAACAGTAATCTACTTCAGTACAAAAGCAGTAGCAAATACACTATTTTAATCCTAAGGGACAGACAATATGAGCTAGATGAAAATTAAAATTTTTTTCAGCTAAGAAAAGATTTTATGATAATTAAAATATTCAATACAAAGTGAGAATTGGGAAACATTTTTAGAGTTCTACATATTATTGGGAAAACTTTTTGTACGAGAAAAAACAATGTTGCATAAGGTACATGAAAATGAGTCTCATATATGGGTAGTGAATATTTATATGCGAGTATCCTAGTATCCTACACTAACGTTTAATTTTTTCAACTGTTTGTATTTTTCGAAAATATGAAATAAAAACTCGAAACTGAAGTATTTGGTGTTTGTCATTTATCTAAAATGTGGGTCCGAATATATGTGCTTCAATACTTGAATGTATATATACAATGTTCTTTATAGGTATCTGGGTTGAGAAATAAAATTAAAACAATTATGAAACATTTAAGAAACTTTATTAATAAAAGCTATAAATAAATATCCACGGTTAAAACATAAATGGTTTTAAAGTATTTTGTTAATGCAATCGTAGTTAAATTGCTTTCTAGCAGTTCGCCTAACAATCTAATGAATGTTGCTAACTCAGACATATAACATGGCATCTTATGTAGCTGTTTAGTATTTATATGAGAAGAATCAGTCACAGTTCAGATTTTAGAAGTTATAAATAAGATCAAATTTTAAAATTGCGTCAAAAACACTCATATTCTTAGATTAAAAACTGACACAGGCCACCGGCTGAAAATACCAAAATTTTTACTATACAAAAATCGGTATAAAATTTTATCACATGACATTCCAACCATCTGGCTATAGGAATAAGGTAATAGAAGTGATATATGACATTCAAGTAAGTGTTTTTTATATTAAATCATTATCCGAATAAACACCATGGCACCGGTCCTTTAACCGAAGAATCCCGACTTCAAACCCCGATCAGGTCACTATAAACATTATATTCAATATTATATAACTTAATGTACAGTACTAATAAATATTATACAAGTATTTTCAAATATTCGTAATATTCGATATTAAAAACTAAGAAAAATAAACAGTTAATATTAATAAAATTAAATATTTAATATAAATAATATGGCAGGCTAGTCACCTACCTGGTTAAATCTATGACGATATGAAACTAGGGCATGATATCATGCACTAGCCGTATGCTCCTCCTATAGGAGTGGTGAAGGAGAAACAAAAAAAAAATCCGAGTAAACCCTGTGAATAAGTATGTACCCTTTTAATTTTGATATGGAGGCTTTCAAATTTGAGTAATTTTACCCATACAAAACCTTGTGTTTCAAAATTTAATTCTTGATATTTTTGCAAATATTGTATTTATTGGAAAATGTTAGAAAATTTAGTTTTTTTTTAGATTAATTGTGTTATATCTGCCAGATTACATTAAAAATAAAATTCTGCGTTCTAAAATCTTGAATTCTTTGCTTCTTAATTTTATGATTGAGAAGATTACTACCATGTCCCAAAAAAATTTACGAAATTTTTTCTCCAGTTGTGTTACCAAATTTTTTCTATGTGAAAAACTGTAATAATTGGGTGGTCGAACTTGTTAGATCGTCTTCGTTGGTAATCATACATTTTAAATGGTAGTCCCATTTTTGTCCCGGTCATGAATCGTGACTAATCAATATTATCTATTTATTATTACCTCTAAATTAACCGTTTGGTTGAAGGAATCATTCTAATAATAAGTGCAATTGATAATATTCTAAAATGCTCCACCACTGACATCGGATACAGTCTAAAAGTATCTCCGTTCTATTATTACAATAGGAATAAGCGTACATAATATATAGTATTTAGATATTATGTACATATATGGATGTATATATACATTTAGAGTGGAAAGCATAAAAGAAATGGGATAAGAAAAGAAAATCACAGAAAACGACAAAACAAAAGAATTTTTGTTTTCGAAAATATTGTTGTTATTTTTTATGTTTATTCAAGATATATGTATGTGTATGTATGTGGGTAAATTGTTTGTGTATATAAACTTTAAAAAAAAAAACAAGGATGTTTTATATGATGCTGGTAATTGTTATGAGGTAGAAAAAAAAAACAACAATGCAATTTCATAACAGTTATTTACTGTACAAAATATAACAATTTTATAGCAGTTATGTTTTTGTTTGTTCTTTTTCTCTGTTTCTTACAATTTCTAATTTAAATATGGTCATACGTATGATACCATACATTGTTGTATTAAAAATGTTATAAAACACAATATTCTTTCATACCGTTTGTATGGTTGTGTATTGTAGGTAAAAATATATGTGTTTTGTTTTTGGTTGGGTTTGTGATTAAAATTTAGGTTATTTACTTTTTTTTTTTCGTACATATGGTTGAGTCCATTGTATTTTTAGTAATTTTTGTTTATTTTTTGTTTTTTCTTAAATTTACATAGTTATAGAGTTTTAAGAATAATACAATATTGTTTTGATTATTTTATATTATATACTTTTTATTTTTATATATACCAATATTATTATTACATATTTACATATATAAAAACTATTAGGTTAAATAAAAAAGAAATTAAAAAAAAAAATAAAATAAAGCGTCTAGTATAATTAAAATATTTTTACTAACTTTTAGATTTCATAAGAAATTTGATAATTTTCTAATATAAATATGTATGTATATGAAAAGTACCGACATATTGTATGAGGTTAAGGATGAAGAATAGGTATATGAAATAAGAAAAATGGTTAACTTAAAATTATGAGGTAAGAGCTTGATTATGTAAATTTAAAATGAGAAAATTTAAAAACAAAAATAATTTTAATATATGGAGGAAAACTGTTGCTTTTGAAATTTTTCTATTATACATAGAAAATCATAGTGAAATACAAACGAAACAAAAAAATGCATACATAAATTAAACCCTTAAAATATTTTTTACCTTTGAGAATTTAAAATAATCAAATATATATATATATATATATATACAAAATTACCATGAGAATTCGTTTTGATTTTTAAAATAGCTATCCAAAAGAGAAAAAAAAAACAAGTGAATTGGAAAACTTATCTATCCGGAATAAAAATAATTTTCATATTCGAAAAAAGAAGAGAAAACTTATACTCGTATTTAAATTTTTTTATGAGAATTTCATATATACTTTCAAAGCACTGTCAAAATCAGTCATTTGATTAATCAAAATATGAATGATATAAAAATTTACATTTTGTTAAGTTTTTTTTACCAAAAGAACGGTTGGGATGATTAACAATATAATTTTCTATAATTTAATAATATTTTTAGAATTTTTAATTATTTTTATTATAAATGAAAATTCTTCTGGAACTGAAGGTTTTTATGCCTAAACTACATTTTTCATACCTAAATGTAGTTTAGGCATGAAAACCTTCATTATAAATAATTTGTTTTTAAACAGCAGTCTAATATAATTATACAGAGTGTAACAAGTTTTTAATAAAAGCAATTAATCTCGGAGTTATTAAGATTGCTACGAATAGAATATGATAAATTAAAGACAAATAAAATAGTGCAATGGAAAAAATGTATTATAAAAGCTTTCCAAAATTTGATTACGAGAATCATTCCATCACAATTCTATAAAATTGTGGTTATTTGAAAACGCGACAAATGTGTAATACTTCTATTCATCATTAAAATTAGAATTATGTATAAACTAATTGGTTTCAGAAAAAATTATTTACCTCTTTGAGGAGCTTTTCAGATTTTTAAGGCCCTTAAACAGAAATTAAACTCAAATAACATATAAAGACATTCTTCTATTTTGGTTTTCTGTCTATATTTTTAATTGTTAATAATTTCTTAGTCCTTGTGCTCTTTACAGACCGCATTGCATGCAATAAGGAAGATTATATGATGGTATCAAATTTCGGATGTCGAATTTTCGGTATGAATGCACTTCTTCATAGTAAGGAAGCATAAATAAGCTATTTTTAGAGAGATATCAGTTTGTCTTTCTGTTAGTCTGCCTGTCTGTCTGTTTGTCGGTTTGTGTGTACGTGTGTATCTCAAGTTCGGCTAAACCGATTTTCATGAAATTTTATATGTGAGTTCATTTCGGCTATGTAACGGATTGTTAAAACTATTGGGATATTTCAGACCTCCGGACCTTTTTTCTTCTGTACCTTTTTGCAAGCCGATATCACATTTTTAATAAAGTAAAGAAAAATAATCAACCAATTTTTTAGAAATCTATAATTTGAATATGAGATGTCAAGCCACCAACCGGTGGTTAAATAAGAAAAATTCTTTTTCAAAAGCAATTGCATTAACAAATAAGATTAAGATAAAACCTAAGTCTTAATAAAACCTAAAAAATTCTTAATTAAAACCTATTGACCTTTTTTTGTCTTGCCAAAAAAATAAGAAAATTTGAGGTTTATTTGTTTCTGTTCATATTACTAATTTTTTATTCGTAAGACGTAAGAATATGTTCAATTTGACTCTAAATGAAATGTTGCAAATTTTCTAATTTACTAAAGAGATTCATTTTGGTAGAAATTTGTTTTGACTTCGGGTCTTATGCGTGATAATGTTCATTAAATTACTTTATTACAACAAAAAAATTTAAATTAATTTTTTTAGAAAAAAAAAAAAAACAAATCCATTTTCCTACACTAGTACGCGTACTACAAAAATTTCCATGAACCTTAATTAACCCTTTGATCAAATGGAAAAAAAAAAAAATTTTTGTCTTTCTTTTCATAAAAAGCCCGAATTCTATTTCAATTAGAAAGTATACACAATGGTAAATTCAAATAACCTTGATGAAACAGAACAAAAGGTAGAAGAAACAAATTTAAAAATGTCCCATAAGTTTCCAGTAGTTCCATAATACTTTTTTTTCTGCAAATCTACTTGAAAACTTAAAGAATTTGCGACAAAACACTATGATATTCGACAAGTAGTCTAGAAAAATTATATTTATAAAAATATACACAAACACATAGTATAGTAATATATGTATACTTAATCCTCAAGCTATTAATCTGATGATGAGTATAAAAAAGTGAAAAAAAGAACAATAAGAACAAACGATATTATTACCACAAGTCACAACACCAAAAAAATGAAGTACTGTCAACACCTATAGGAACATATTGAAATACACTCCTTTGTAATACCTATACATGTATATGAATGTATATGACGTATAAGCTATGAATAGAAATGAGAAAACAAAAAAAAAATTATAAAAAAAAATCAAATAAAATTTCAAGTGTTTTTCAGAGAAAATCAACGTTCAGGCTACTTTTACTTTATTATTGTAAGGGATGAAAACAACAAAAAAAAAAATCAAGTAAAACTTTTTCTACTGAGAAATAAAATATTCAAGGTGTTATAGTGGAATATTTCAAAAATCCTTGTATATATATGCACAAAAGATTCCTTAAACGAAAATTATCTAAGAAAGTAAACTATAAACCATTATATCCAGTGACATGCATTACATAAAAAGTGGAAAATATCATGAGACTGACTAAGTAGCAGTGCTCGGGTATCACACAAAAAAAAAGGATTTAAAATTCAAATATTTTGGAAACTTTTTTTCTTGCTGTTGTTGTTGTGATCTTTTGATGCTGAATTTTGCTTCTTTTTAGGTTTTAACCGCAATAGCATAACTTAGCAAAAGTTATTTTATGCAGCATATTAATGATAGTTGACAAATAAATTTAATAGTTTATATAAAAAAATGGTCATGTTCGTAAATTTTCCGGTTAAGTACAAATTTTTTGCATTTTTATAACAATTTAATTTTTCATTTATTTAATATAATTTGGAAAGTTTTAAAAGATAATTTTCAAATTACTTCAAGCTTCCCACAAGATATCAATGAATTCCACTCTTTAAGAATTTTTTTAAAAGCGATTATTAAATAAATTCAAGAAAGAGTAGGGAATCTTGTTATAAATTGTGCTTAGGTTATTAATTCTTAAAACTGAATTGAAGACAATTAAGTCTGATAGAATCATTTAGAATGGTTTTTGGAAAATATCATGGCTCAAACATAAATATTTCGCTAAATTGCAATTTTTAACCCGATCATTAATTTTTCGTCATATAATCGAGAAATTATTAAGAAATACAAGATGAATATCAAAATCATGTTATTAAAGTTGTATAGAATATTAAAACATGGCAAAAAAAAGAAACAAAACCTAAGAAACCGAAAAATTTTATAAGTTGGATTATTGTAGAATTTAAAAAATTTTTTTCCATTAGAATTACATACATTATGTATATACGATAGAAATTTTTTATGGCTATACAGGAATTTTCATTATGAACAAACTATTATATAACAAGTATAATATCGCAACACTTAAAAATCATTATAGAGGGATTTAGTTAGAAAGAATTTTGTTAGAAAAATAATATGATTATTTATGCGATCTTTTGAATAAACAGAATTTTAAGTATAGAAAAACGTAAAACCAATAAAATTAAGTTTTAATAAGAAATTATTTCCATGCTATGCAAATTGTAAAGGGTTGGTGGTAGGGTTTAAGTTAAGCTCCATAATTAAATTAGTGATGATTAAAATTAATAAGAATTTAATATTTGAAATTTTTTAGAATTTTTTAAGGATTTTTTACCTAAAATTTAAAAATTAAATTTAGATATAAGTTGATAAATTTACAATAACTAATTTTTTTAAAGAATCTCTTGCACACTTTTGACGTACTCAATTGACTCAAAATTTAAAATATTTGTTGGTAAAAATTTCACAGGCTGTGCAAATTAATTGCAAATCTTTTATTAAAAGCAAAAGAATTTTGAAAAAACATCAGGATTGAATTTTGAAGTTCTATATTCTTGATTATAATGCTGACCATGCTGTGCAACATAAACTTATAAAATATAGTTTGGCACTTTATTCTTACTGTTTTTCACACAATAAAATAATACAAGAAGTTATTTTCAATGCTAGAAATCTCTGGAACCTTATCTTTGCTACGAGCTGATTTTGCAATTTTTGACTGTATTTAAGAAATTAATCAGCGTATGTCCTCGATATTATATATGTAAATTTCGTGTGACAATATGAGAAACAACGAACCATTTGGTGCTAGCAACTTGATGTTTACTCCGGCTCAAATTTTTTAATGTTGCATATATTTTTGAAAATAATTAAATTGTAAAATTTTTGGGAATATCAAGGCTGGAAAACCTGGTCAAGGGTCGAATTTACATTTTTTATCATATAAGGAATTAACTGACGGAATTTTTTTAAATTTATTATTTCAGTTCTGTTTGCTACAGGATGGGATAACACCTGTTGAATTTATTTGAGTTCTTTGTTGTCTAATAGGGAATTCGAATGGCATAAAGTATCATTTAAAATTTGATAGAACGATTCAAAGAAAACTTTCATAATCTTACGGAATATTTACGCTAAATTAGCCAACATCTACATCTTGCTGCCGGTTATGTGCTATCATATCAGATTTTTTTGATTAACAAACACTTTATATGATATTTTAACATTTCGTTAAATTAATTTATAATATTAATCCTGCATTTTCTATCTTTAAATACCATTTTCATAATTATTATTTACATAGTCTCATGTTAAGTTAATAAAAACTTCATGACTTTACTTACGAAATTTTACTTATAATATTAACGAATAGCCAATGTAAAATGTTCTCACTCGTATTCGAAACAAATTTTTTTAATTATCTTCCTAAAAGTATGCTTTAAGATTATCAAATTAAATTATTACATCATTATATATGTATAAATGTGATTTCGATTATCTATATATAATTACTATTTAAAGATTCTTTTGAAGTATAACACATTTTCAATCAGATAACATTTTAATTGATTATAGATTAAATCTTTATGTAATTCAAATATAAGGATTAATGCATAACATTATTATATATATGTATATATATCTGCACGTCATACGCACATATATATAAAATGGTATGATTTATAAAATTAATTTCTCTTCATTTTCTTTCAATTATTTTTAGAAATTTATTTTATTTTGTAACATATTGCCTCAAAATGTACTAAGTAGATATTAAATGCGGGATAATGTGAAAATTATAATTAATTTGATGAGAATTTATCAAAGAATACTATAGAGAGAGAGAGAAAGAGAAGGAAAATAAAACCCAACATTTAATAATAATTTTTCATTCTGTTCTCAAATACATATATTATTAAGATAAGTATATAACACTGAAAATTATACATACATACAATCTTGCAATGTAAATGGCTAACGTTTTTATAATCTGATGTGTTAAAATATTATATAATTATTGTTGTAGTGTAAAGCAATGGTGCAACACATAAGGAAAGGTCAAACAAATGCTCCATACTTTATTTTATTAATTATTATTATAAATTTTTATATTTTATATTTAAACGAGCTCCTAGTGTTAAAAGAAAAATTTTATTTTTAGTTTTTAAAAGAAATTCATCACAATACCAAGACTCACATTAATAAGCATTTTCAATGTGAAATAAAGAAAACAAAGAAATTTTGTAAAATTTTTTACATTAAAATTTTATAAAGAATTGGAAAAAAAAGGAAAAATTAAAGTATTTTATGCCAAAATTTATTTGTTAAGAGTGTTAAAGATTTGATTTTTTCTCTCTGGAAATTTTATTTTTATAAATTTAAAATCCTTAACTTTTAAAATATTTTTATTATATAATATTATAAAGAAAACAAAACTTTTTTTTTTATATAGAATTCCGGCTAGTCATGTGTAATTAATTTTTATTACAGCAAATAAATTTTAATTTTATTTTCATGTTTTGTTTCTTTTGCCTGTGTTACTCTACATTAAAACCTTTATATAATTATATGCACATACGAACAATATTACTACATACATATATTATATACATACACAAATATCTAAGTAATGTAAACTTTTTTCTTCTTCTTCGATATTCTTATTCTTGGTTCCATTAAATTGAGAAAATCTCACAGGATACTATTATCCTTCCAATTCTTTTTTTGGTTATTTCTCTCATACTTTAACTTTTTATTCTTATTGCTCTTATTGTTGTTGTTATTGTTGGTATTATTGTTATTATTATTACTATTATTATTATTGTTATTTTTATTATTAATGTGGTCAAACTTAACAATCTGGAACGTGAACACAAATATGCTATATATAAAATATATAAAAATAAGAAAGTAAATACACATAATAATAATGTGAATCTGTATAAATGTAGGTCTATGACTAGATGCAGACGTATATGTCATAATATGTGATTATATTGTTAAGAAATATGATTGTAAATATGTATATCAAATGCATAATATGTACATATATATATAATATAAATGACTATTATAATATTATTATACTTGTATAATATTATATAAGCATATCAGGTTTGCCGCTATTAAGATAATTGAATTTCTCTCATAAATTTTTAGGTTGAATATTTTCTCTTGATATCATAAAAAAGAAAATATAACAAAAAAAAGAAAGAAAACGAAAATAATTTTATTATTATATACAGAATCGCCTGTCGAGAGAAATTTTATATTGAATTTATGTATATTAAGTGCGCTCTAAGTATATGTATATTTAAATATAACAATAAATTTATTTATATTTATCATAAATTCATTTAATATATTTAAATAATGAATGTAGTACAGTTATATATTTGTGTTTACATACGTATATGAATAAAATATGTAATGAATCTGGTATAATAATAAATTAACTTTGATTTACATTTTGGTGTAATGTTGTACGGCATTCTGTGCATTATAATATTATGTACATATATCTAATATGAGAACTAAGAAAAGAATATAGAAATAGAACTTGTTTATCCTTATATTCTCTCACAGGTATTAAAAGTACAGTAGAAATGTGTTACTTTGACTTAACTTAGAATTAGAACATATAGAGCTACTCTGTTATACAAATACGATTTTCAATAATGTTTTGCCAAAACTTTTCTGGAAATCCTGACTATATTTTGCATCCAGTTTACGAAAAATTGTTAACATTATAGATCAAGTAATTTTTAAGTTGTGATGACATTATTTTTAAAGTTATTATTGATAAATATCGTAGAGATTCACTAAATAAACTATGTATACCTTCTTTTTGTTCTATTTTGATATAGAAATTGCGATGACAGGGACACTATAACCAAATTCTACCTGAATCTGTACGATGATTGCTCGTAGTACATTGCTCTATAACATAAGAATATGCAGCTCACGCATTTATTAGGGAAGATATTTTTTTTTCACAGACAATATCAATATTAGATTTTTTACTTTTGTATAACAGAATATTGTAATACAAAATAGTAAATCGATACAATATTTATGCTACCTTATATGTTTCAAATACCAAATATGCTTCAATTTTTCTTAAAAATTAGGCTCTAGTAAGAATTTTTGCAATTATTATTAAAAATAAAAATAAAAATTCTTTCAATTGCAAATTTTTTATTCTTGTAAAATCTATAAAAAAATGATTTACAAACATTTTTGTAATTTCTGGTTAAAGCTACACCTTTTTACGGTATTTATTTTTAGTAAACTGTTTATTGGATATAAGATGCTGTAAAAAATCTATTTAATAAACTTTTATCGGATTAAGAAAATCGAAGTCATTCAAAAACACAAAAAAAAATCAAAATTTTATTGTTTTTCCATTGGAAACATTAGTTTTTTTATTAGAAAAATTTAAGGTTATACTTTTGAATTTCAAATATTTTTTATGAGTTTTCATTTTGATTGGGTTGAAATCAATAAGATAATGAATTCATTTTAAAGAGTCGAAAAGTGTAAATTCGCTTTGAGGTATGAAGGGTGTATTCACTTTGGTATTTAGTTTTTAACCACTTAAAGGAGTCGTCTCCGGTATTGACATGTATATATTTTCTTACTCAGCATTAAATTCTGCGTTGATTTAGCCATGTCCGTCCGTCCTTCCGATCGCACCATAATTCAAAAACGAATAATGCAATCGACACCAAACTTTTACAAGTTTTTTCTTTTGTGCAAACGAGGGCTGCTATTGTAATAGGACCAGTTCGGACAACGGGTTCTTGTAGGTGCCATACAACTCAAAGAGGTTTTTTAAATATTTCAAAAACTAATAAAGATACGAGTATTATTATAAAAATTTTTAAAGATGTGTCCAGTTATACTTTACATAAGCTTTGACAATTTTAATGGAATGGCTGCACTGATTCGGGTAGCTGGAAACTAAATTTTAAAACTAGTTTTAAATATTTAGAAAAATAATAAAGTCAGATTCGTGAAACTTGGCATGTGTGTGTCCAATTATAGGTCAGACTTATCCGTGAATTTTTTATAGAGTGGTTTGCAAGTTCGAGTAATTGATATACAACAATGAAAGCTAACATTTTCTGGATATTTCAATAAATTACATAATTTACACATAAACAATTTTAGATATTTCAAAAACAAATTTTAAGACTCAGAGTGTCTAGGTACAGGTACAGGTCTATAATTTGATCGGCTTACATTGACTGAAACGTTTTTAATTGTTATTCTTAGTTTCTTTCTGTATAACTTTAAGTGTAGCCATATGAATTGATTGAAGTGTATTGAAATGTTAACACGCGTACATAAAATTGTTGAATTTAAATCTCGTTATTTTAAACAGAGCTGATACTATCAATTTCTTCCTATCTATAAATATCTAATATCAGTAAAATTACGTTGAGAATTTATCGCAGCTTTGGGATATTGTAGGCAATAAAGTATCTGTAAAGAGATAGATTTATAAGATTTTTAAAACAAAACACAATCATTATGAACTTTAACAAATTTAAAATTCATGTTAAAACGAGAATAGATATGATAGATGATAGATTGATTATTTAGTTTTTTTTACATGTCTAGTACAATTTTGTACATAAGTATATGGTAGTTACCATACAAACCAATACATTTTAAAAAACTTTTACTAAAAATGTTGGTCACATCACCAAATTCGTTTATTCAAAATTTCAGCTTTTAACTTTAATAGTTTCTGAGGTACGATCAAACAACTTAAAAAGTTATGTGGTATTTTACGAAATACAACAGAGCTAATAATAGATTTGCTTGCACAAATTGTTATAACTGTACCCTGTACCCTGTATCGACCGTACACAATGTAAATATGGTTTTCTTTATAAAATTATTTATTGGTGTAAATAGTATATTGTAAAATTATTATTTATTGGGTTTCTTAAGAGTTATTATTTGAGAAAATTTGGTAAGCTTAGTTCAATCAGTTTTTAAGTTATCGTTGGGACGGACGAACGGACGGGCAAACATGATTAAACCAACTCAGAACTCGCCGCAGATCAATAATATACTACATCTAAATCCCTTTATCTAAGACCACTATTTCTTAGCGTTACAAACGGTAAGGCAAATTTATTATACCTTTCGAGCATACCTGCTTACGGATGTAATTACATTTCGGTGTTGATAATATTTTTGACCAAAACAGTCTTTAATTTCTTTTATTATTTTAGCAATAGAACTAACCATTCAATAAAGAACTTACAATTATAAATTAACAATATTGAAAATGATATATTAAATTCATAATATCATACTTAAAAACCGTATAGGAAAGTGGTTTCCAATCATCATAATAGAAATATTTTACTAATATTGAAAAAACGTCAAGGAAAAGAATATTTTCCTTTTTATTGAACGCTTCACTTACCATATAACATAATAAAATTCAATTTAAATTATAAAGGAACAAAAATAATTTTCTTTGTTTTCTCCCAAAAAAAAATAACAAAAAAAAAAACATTCAGAAACGGATGACAAGGATAATAAAGAAAGAAAAAATGAGAATTATTAAAAACATTTTGCTATGCTGCCATAGAGTAAAAGAAAGAGCAGGAAATTTTTTTTAATACCTGCAAAATACTCAAAAAATAAAAAAAAAATCATTTTATTCTTTAAAAAGAAAATGTTTCGAAAATTTTCATCAAAATAACAAAAACAAATTTTCTCTTCAGTTTGATGAAAAATAACTTTATTTAAAAATAAAATAAAAATTTAAAAAACAACAAAAACCAAACACAAAGACACCAACAAAATACTCCAAAAAAAGAAAAATATTTTTTTGGTAAAAATTATTCAAAAAGAGAAAAACAAAATTTAAATGAAAATTTTATTAAAACAAAAAAAAAAAAATGTTTTTTAAGTAAAAAACTTGGTAAAAATTTTATTTTTGTTTTATTTTCTATAATAGAAACGATTGTGCATGTCACGAACTAAAAGTTTTCCGAGTACAATTCCCAATCTCTTTTACATTTACTCAATAACACTGAAATAACTAAAACACTCTGAACTGTCCTGCATTACTACTGAGAAATTAGAAAAATTTTTAATAAATGTAGGCTGGAAAAGAATGCCAAATGAAGGAAGTGATATGGTAGAACCTTGAGAAGGTGTGTAGGCAAATTACAATTAAAAACGTAAGAAATCAGGAAAATGGGTAGCTAGAAGCTCATATTCAGTGAACAGATTACATTTTTTATTCAGTTTGGATTGAGGTTGATAAAAGCAAATTTGCTTGAAGAAACAATATTATAGCTCATAATACTAGATTACAAACGTTCGTAGATATGGACAGAGGAATCCAAAATTAAATGGAGTTAAAACGGAAAAAGTGCTTCGTTTGTAAAGACTGCAAAAAATCAAAAATCAAAATTCTATTAATGAGCATTATTTGCAGTATGACTATTGCCATGCTAGATTACTGTGTGTATTATTCTACCGAAAAGCACCAAAGTCTATAAAATTTAAAAAAAATATTGGATTGTAAAATATGGAAAAGTTTTAAACAACAAATAAAATTTCAAAGTATGTGCATGAAATTTTATATTTCATTTGTGGATTTTTAAAAATAGAACCCTTATGGTCGGAAATTCTAATTATAGTGGCACTTCTGTTCTAAAACAAAATACTTTACGAATTCTATTACTTTGTTTTTTATTTTTAATTTCGTTTTTTATTTTTATATTTTTTTTTTTCAATTTTAGATTAAAATTGACAGAGAAAAATTGTCAGCTCCTTTGATCAATTTGAAGTTTTTATAATATTTTGTGATAGCTTCAAATTTTGAAGGTTACTTAAGTCGTAATTGTGTATTATATTTATTATATATTATATATATATGTATGTATATAGGAGTGTTGTACAAAATAATACAAGACAAGAAGAATATTCAATTTTCAATTCAATATTAATTATTTTGAAACTTTTTGAAAAGTTTTTGAAAAGTTTATCGATATTTTCTTTATTACGTTGCTTTTTATTATGATATCAAAGCAAAAAAAAAGCAGGAGCTATTAGAAAATTCTAAATTTAAAAATTATAAAGTTAAAAGAAATGAGGAAGTTTTTTTTAAAGCGTGTTATTTTGTTTCTCCAGTATTTTTCAGGATTTTATGTCGAAAGAAAATTCAACTTTTCTAATCAACGCTTTTAAATTCAAAATTTTTATTTCTTTAATATTACATGTTAGATTTGAGCCTTTATGTCATCTTTTTAAATATTGAAACTTTTCCATTAGATTTTCAGTAATTGTTGCTGTCATTTTAATTTTGAAATAGCAATTTTTTTTGCTATTTCAAAATTCTATTAATGAGCATTATTTGCAGTATGACTATTGCCATGCTAGATTACTGTGTGTATTATTCTACCTTTCTTCTTCATGAAATTCTTTCATGAGTTTTACATTATTATTTTTACTTGCGCTCTATTAAGGCAATATTTATAAGAGCTTTAACTTTTAATTTAAATTTTTCTTTTATAGTATAAATAAATTCTAATACAATTAAATTTAATAAATAATTCATTCGCAAATTTTAGTTCATGTGTGCAAATCAATTAGTTTTAACTTTATCAGCAAAAGGAAGTGCAAGTATAAAAATTATTTTATAAAGCAACAACCTACCTCGCTGAAAGCGGATCGAGGAAAATAAAATTTAATATCAATGATATATGACGATGATCTCCAGCGTTGACATACACAAATACAATACTAAAATACTTATAAATTGATAAAATTCTTGATACTTCCAAGAAATTTATTAAAATTATTGAACAATTTATTCACTATCCGAATTCAATTGAAAAATATTTGAAAATTTTTCAGAAGTATCAATTTTGTAATTTCCAAATAAAAAATTTATTTTTGTATACAAACAGAATTTTTGGTATTTCTTTAAAAAAGCAACTAGCTCATATTAAAATAATTATTACAAAACTTCTTCGAAAATACTTTAAAAATAATTCAAGATAACAAAATTTTATTTTGAAATCAAAAGTAATAAAAAATTGGGTTAGGTTACGTTTTTCGCCTTAGGGAATCTCATAAGAAGAATTATGTTATTAACTTACTAAACTTTAAAGCGTATAGGTATGTATATATAACAATAAGTTTACTTTTACAGCTACATTGAAGACAATAGGATTTAATGCCTTAAGGAAGTTCTTAACTGCAACATAAGAGGGATAAAAGAAGAAGAAAGCCTTCTATTAATATTCTTAAATATTATTTTAATTAAAAATTTATATATGATATAATGTTAATTAATTAAACAAATATTTTGTAAGTAAGCTTACATCTCTTAACATAATTTGAAAAATCTGATGCTAATAGCACATAACAGTATTGCTAAGGTGTTGCATTTAACAATGGCAATGCCTTTTAAAGACTTATATTAAATTTTATAAAACATTTTTGTTACGGTACCTAGAAAAATGTAAATTTGTTTCTTATCGGAGATCTAATTTTAGTGATCCAATTTTTCACAAAAGTTTCCATTTAAATTTTTTGACAATTAGAGCTAAAATTTTAAAGGTAAAGAAATTCTGCCAATTAGTTTCTCTAATTTGTCAAGAAACACAGAATCAGCGCTTGGTGAAATTTTGACTTCCGAGCTCTGACTCTCCTGAGACTAACTGTCATTGTAATAATTGCGGTAATTTTTTGAAAGTTGTAAAAAGAATATACCGATATTCTGTTAATTAAACGCTTTATCTTTAATCATAAAACAACTTTCTCAAATTCTATCCTTATTTAAATTAAAAATATTGCCCATACATTTACATAAAATTACAAGGATGCAAATTGCATTAAAGCATTATTATAGATTAGAAAACTTTAAAAATATTTTAATTTTCATAAATTTTATCATTCTATGTATAGCTATCACTATAATACTAGCTTTTCAACTTGATGGCTGGTAGCTTCAAGCAAATAATTTTCCTTTTTTTTTTTATTTTTCTATGGTATTTTATATGTGATAAAATCACACTAAATATCCAGTGGCATATAATAAAAATTCAGGATACCAATGTGTTGAAAAGCAAATAAAAACAAAATTTAAGAGAAAAAAAAAAAAAAAGAAAATGTGCCCGTATGTTTACATCAAGCGCAGATAACCCTCTTTACCAAATACAAAATAAAAAACAAAAATTTCACATTAAAAACGGGAGAAATAAAATGTCAGTATGTCACTTGTTGTGTTCATTTTCCCGTTTCTTTTGTAAAACTTTTTGTTCTGTTTCTCTCTTTCTTGTTTCTATTTTTTGTTGTCTACAAAAATTCATTATTACTTGCGTAACTTAGGCTACATTGTGACGCATATAAATTTCTAACCTAATGTGTTTTCATAGAATTCCAAAAAAATTTGTGCACCTTAAATTTTGGGAAAATTCAAATGAAAATTCTATTTTAAATCCTGAGAGGGTCACAAGCTCACTATATACAAAAGTATTTGTGATTCTCATCAAGAATTTTAAGAATGCAAAACTCTGCACTGTTCAAGAACAATTTTTGTTGAAATGTATATCTAGAATGTTATTGAGCTACTTACCCTGTTTTCGGCGAACTGGTACGATAACGTTCTAAATTTGATTTCAATACTTAATTTCCACACAATACGTTAGACTTTTGAAAAAATATTGGGATATTGGTTCTACTAAGAATATTTGGTAAATATTGCGGGCTCTGTAGAAATTTTATTTAAAAGTCTTACAAACTTGTAAATTAAATTATTTTTTTTTTTAAACACCAATAATTGTGCCTCTGATCAAAGTGTCTATCCTTTTTCTATATAAATGATACTCGTATATCTTGGATATTATGGAATGTATTATAGTTTTTTAAGCAAAATTTATGTCCATCCGAATTATTACAAAAAATCAAATTGCAAAAAAAAAATTTTCTTATGTTTTAAATTTTATGTTACTTTTTTTTTTTGTTTATTTCACTTAACCATCATATGACACAAACACTTACATTTGTTAACAAACTATTATTTAGGGAATTTAAGTATTTTGAATGTCCGAGTAACTTTTCAATTCTTTTAATATTACAGGGATGTCTTATTTGATTTTATCAAATTTTGAAATACAATACTGAAAGAGTTTGCTAAAGTCACAATAAAAGGTCTTAAAATTAAAATTAACCCTAAGAAAGTAAACTTGAAAAAAGAACCCTAAATTCATCAAAAATTAGAGCGGAAAATTTGATTAAATCAATTAGAATATTTAAAGTAGTGAAAATAAACCGAACCAAGTTTTTGAACCCAGATTCCAAATTTTTCAATCGATTGATGTAAATCAATAAGGCTACTTATCCCTTTAGTTATAAATTAAAAAACTCTTAGAAAAATAGAATTAGATTAGGTCTAAAATTCTAAGTATAACGATAACATTCACATTATGTACCCTAGTATGAAAAACCAATTCATGTTAGCACAATGCAAGTACATATGATGAAGTATTTCTTATTCGAAACAACCCTACTTTTCACTGAATACAAAATGAACTCAAATAAACAAAAAAAAAGAAAAAACTGAAAAGGGATATTTAAAATGACAGTGGTATAACAAATACAAAAATGTGAAAAGGACATGGGAGTTGTAGTTGATGTATTCCATATATTAGTGGTTTTTCTGGTATTTAAATATTTTCTTTTTTACTTGGTTCTTATTGTTGTTTTTCCTGGTTTAGATTGAAAATAGCTTCACTCCATTTATACATAAATAACAAAAAAAAAAATCTGGAAATAAACTGAAAACTAAATACCTAGTGCATAATAATAATGTGTTTTTGTATATGTATTAACCGTATTAAGTAAATGATAGACCGATAATAATTCAACTTTGTAGAAAAGAATTAATTGCATGGAAAATCATTTTTAAATGCTGATAAGAGAATTTGAAATTAGAATGGTATGGAAAGCAAAAAATAAACAAATATCATAAAAATTAGCTTTGCAATGTTGATTTGGGTTGTACATAATGTGTTTATATTGCAATACACGTATATGACGGTTTATGCATATGGAACGAGTAAATTTATTTTTCGTATATCTTGGTCCTCAAATGATTTGGGCAATCAAAAGATCTACTATATGTATTTCTAAACATAAATAAGTGAATTCCCTTTTGTTTATTAAAGAACCTTATTTGCCTATTCTTTTACAATAATTTATTACGCAATTTGACTTGTCATATTCCTTATATTTTTTCATTTCGTTTCCTATTTTATTGTATATACATAGCTATCCTTTTCCTGTTATATACGTTGGGAAAGACTTGAAAATAGTTTTCTTTCTTGGCCCTTTAAATTTTATATAGAGGACAAAAATATTTTGTTTGATATTCTGGTATCATTCAAGTTTTATGTTCAAGTCAGGCTTATTAAACGTAACTAAGTTTAGAAAAGAAAGAGGAAAATAAATGTAACCGTAAGTAATATAAAAACAAATTTTTTGATGCTAACGAATTTTAATAAATCATTTTTATATTTGTACATTAGAATAAATTAATGCTATTTATGCCAAGTCTTTAATAAGTTTTACTTCATTTGCCTAATTTTCATCTATGATATAAAATTATTAATATTATTTATTAAAATATTATAAATTATTTATAAAATAACAATGTTATAAATTTTAATTGTATTCAATAAAGTTAATTTGTAAGGCTTACGATAAATTACCGTGCTAGAGGTGCAACTAAACTGTACTTTTAAATTAAAATAAAAAATAACATGATTGTGTTAATTGTGTAATGCAATTTATAGTGCTTGTGTTCCCTATATCTACGTAAGCAAAAGGATCTGGATAATATCAGATTTCTAAGGTGTGAAATATCCGCTATCGAGTACGAATGCTTTCATAGCTTTAAAGCTGTAAAAACAAAATTTTAATTAACATAAAAAATTTGCAGTAATATTTATACATGTATATGTATATAAGTTTATTAATAACTTAAAAAACAAATCAAGATTATACCTATTTTTAGTTTAATTTAGTATAATTTGGTTTTGACATTTGCTCACTTACAGTTGACATTTTGACATTTGATATTTGACACTTGGCGGATGACATTTGATATTTTGCAGGTGACATTTGACATTTGAAATTTGACAGTTGACAAATGACATTTAACGGGTGATATATGACAGTTCACATTTTACAACTGACAGATGACAGTTGGCAAATGACATTTTACAGGTGACAGAAGACTTTTGACAGATGACAGTAGACGTATAACAGGTGACATTTGAGAGCTCACAGTTGACAATAATGACATTTGGAAGGTGAAATTTAACAGTTGACAGATGACAGCTAACATTTTGGTAGTTTACACGAAACATTTTACAATTTTTTTTTTAAAGGTGAAATTTGACAGTTAGCATTTGCGGTTGGAAGCTGATATTATAAGGCATTTGTCACAACTGTATAATATTTATCATAATGACTCTTAAACTTCAATTTCATTATTGGTTATAATTTTGCAGAATAAACTTTCAAATATTATGTAATTTTTATATTTGATATATACCCGTAGCTAGTTGTAAGCGGCTTAGGAACTATAAATTCAAACTATATGTACTTTTGGAGTTATCCTTGATCATAATTATTTTAAAAGCGCCATGGTAATTTTGTAAATATTTAATTAAAACTTTTAAATTTTCCGAAAGAGTTGTAAAAATTTTTTAAATAAATTCATTCTCGCTGACATTCCTCTCTCATAAACTAAACTTATGAAGGAAAAATAATTATTTCGGAAACTTACTATTATTATCAGTATAAAGTTTATTTTAATTAAATAAATATTAAAGGAAATGTTCTTTCAACTTTTAAAAATTTTTAGTTAAAAATAAATATTTTTCTTTTAATAATCTTTAAATAAACGACTACATCTTTGCTATAGGTATTATTGCTAAAAATAATTTTTGGTCCAATAAATTTTTGTCTAATTTTACAATAAAAAAAAATCTCACTCCGATAATTTAAGCAGAAAGAAAAAAAATTAATAATAAAAATAAACTTAAGTATATAAAAAGTTTTTAATGAAAAGAAATACTTTTCAATTTAAATTTTTATTTTGTTTTTTTCTTATTTCTAGGTCTATGAAATAGGAAAAATTTGTACTGCATGATTCAGATTAAGCCGAATTTCGTTATAGAATAGATATAATTTATGGCTCAAGCTGAGACCTAAAATAGACGTATAATCTGAAAAAAACTTAAGTAGCGAGTAACAAAAATAATTAAAAAATCTGACGTTATCGGAGATAAAATTATTTGAAGAAAAAGTAGTAGTGTTTGAAGCACCACTCTATGGCCACAGAAATTCAATTAAGTTATATTCATTCAAGCCGATTAACTACATTTGTTATGAAAATTTTAATATTTTTATGTAATTTTTAGATAATATTTTGATTAGTTCTGTAAAATCTATGAGTTATATGAATAATTTTGTCTCTCATTGAAACTCTAGATTTTATTAGTATTTTAGAAATTGCTCCAAAGAACAATAACAAAGAAGCAAAATTTTCTGCGGAAGTTCTGCGGAATGCTGAAATGTCTTAGTACGCATTCAATTTAGCTTCACTTTCCATCTGTCATACTGGTGATATACTTTGTATATAAAATGTGATAATGATCATGAATACGATGATTATTGATGATTTTTATGACGATAACAAGTAAGTAAATGGAAAACTTATTGGAAATTTTTTTTTCACCCGTTTTTCTTTCTTTCATTTTGTTTTTTATAAAAATTTTATTTTAAAAGAAGAACAAACTTAATTTTTCTTTTATTTTTTATATATGTAAGAAATTTTAATATAAAGTTTTAGAAGTAAAAAGTTAAAACTTAAATTTCTTATCGAACATGAAAACTGAATGATTTGAATAAAATTTAAAAAAACAAAAAAATAACAAGTAAAAACGTTTCAGTCGGTATAAACCGATTGAATTATACCCTGCACTTTTCGTTATTGTGTAGCAATTACTTGAACCTCTGAAATCATTCTATAGAAACTTCTCGGACGTGTCTGACCTATAATTGGACATCCGACTGCCCAGTTTCATGAATCTGACCTTATAATTTTTCCAAATATTTAAAATTAACTTTTGGAGTTGTATGGTAAGTACCTGAACCTGTCAAGCAATTCTACTAAAACTTCACAAATATATCTGATCTATAATCGGACACACAACTGCCAAGTTTCATGAATCTGACTTTATTATTTTTCCAAATATTAAGAATAAGCTTTTGGAGTTGTATGGCAAGTAGCCGAACCTGTCAAGCAATCGCACCAAAACTTTAGAAATATGTGTGACCTATAATTGGACACACGACTGCCAAGTCTAATGAATTTGACTTCATTATTTTTCCAAATATTTAAAATAAGCTTTTAGACTTGTATGGGAGCTACTCGAACCTGTCGAGCAATTCCACCAAAACTTCAGAAATATATTTGAGCCATAATTGGACACATGACTGCCAAGTTTCATGAATCTGACTTTATTATTTTTCCAAATATTTAAAATTAGCTTCTGGAGTTGTATGGCAGATACCCGAACCTGTCAAGCGATTCCTCTAAAACTTCAGAAATATATTTGATCTATAATTGGACACATGACTGCCAAGTTTCATGAATCTGACTTTATTATTTTTCCGAATATAAAAAATTTGCTGTTGGAGTTGTATGGCAGCCACCCGAACCGGTGCAGCTATCCCATTATAATTTTTAGAGCTTATGTAGAATGTAATTGGACACATGTGTACAAAATTTTATATTTATAGCTTTATTAGTTTTTGAAATATTTAAAATAAACTCTTGGAGTTGTATGGCAGCTACCCGAACCCGTTGTCCGACTTAGTCCAATAACAATAGGGTTCGTCCTTGGCACAAAAGAAAAAACTTGTGAAAGTTTGGTGTCGATTGCATTATTCGTTTTTGAGTTATCGTGCGATCGGACGGACGGACGGACGGACGGACGGACGGACGGACGGACGGACGGACATGTCTAAATCGACGCAGAATTTTACGCTGAGCAAGAATATATATATATGTCCATACCGCAGATGACTCCTTCAAGTAGTTACAAACTCCATACCAAAGTTAATATACCCTTCACGAAGTGCAGGGTATAAAAAGGACATATAAAAGAGGCTACGTTTTAAGAAGAAAGGACTTAAATGAAAGAAAATAATAAAGAAAAAGGATTTTGAAAATTGTTATTTTTTTTTTAGTTTTTTTTATAGTTTCTATTAAGAAAACTTTATAAAAGTTTTAGACTTTAACTAAACTATAAGAAGAAGAAAGAGTTATTTTTTTAAAGAACTAAACGAAAGCTACTTCAATTTTATTTAATTTTTTTAATGTGAAATTAATAAAACAATTTCAATATCAGATTATTAAGTCTATCCATATAGCATACAGCATTTTATTAACATAAAAAATTGAAATCTACAAAAATTGGTTCAAGAAATTCCGAGTCAACCAAAGAATTGCCTATAATCCAAAAACTTTTTAAATTTCGTTGTTCGTTTTATGATAAAACTTAATCGAATGCGCCAGCATCAAAAATTATTCACTGAATTATAATGATAAATTTTGTTATGTCAGACATAGCTACTCCATTTCCTTAATACAAAGACAACTCCATTAATAACATCTCAAACTAATTCCCTACATACATCCCCATGACTAAACATCCATAATTTTTTTTACTGTATGGAACACTCTAGTTTAATGATAAATCATATTAAACTGAATTCAAAAGAGATAACTATACTGATACGAGTATGACATTTTTTGAGTGTTTTTATTATGTTGATTACCAACTTAATATTTAAGATTCAATATTTCATTGGAAATTATCAATATTATTCAATTAAAAATTAAAATTAATTATTTTGTGTAAAATATTCATTTTACTCACTTAAAATTTATTCCATTATACCATGGAGACCGAACAAATTTGTCTTAAGTTTTTAATAATATTAAAGAAAAATTCAACAAAACGCGAAAATATTTAATGAACCTGATGAACTTTGCTCTACTTCTTCTTGCCCATTTTGTGTTAATTAATTTTGAAAGATGTTATTATCTTGGTCCTTCGTTTGTGATGTATGAGGAGGAATATGAAATTAAATAAATCGTAATTGCTAATATTATAATATTTGCTAAAGATTAGAGAAATCGGGATTGTTATAATTTTGAGAATTTATTCTATTATTGAAAAATATTAGAATATAAGCAACTTCATCGAATCCTTTTAAATTTAGAAAAATATCATTTATCAATCGGTTAGGTTTTGTGAAGTAAATCTATTTGTTTAGAATTGGTAGCAATTGAGGAAGCAACAATACAACATTTATCTTTAAGCCATAAGAGAGGTTAAGTAGGATTATGTTTTAATTTATTTAAAATGGATAATTTTGCTATTCCACAGTCTAAGATTTTTCTATTCTGCAGCTCACCTATTTTCTGAATGAATTTGTTTAAAGTATTTCCTTTGTTCTAGTACTTGTCTTAACGTTTCAAATTGCTTTTTCAGACACATTGATTTTCTACCAAAGATGTTTGGTCTTTGATTTTCTACCAAAGGTTTACAATATACAATGTATAAATGATCACGCTATCAAAATCACAACTCCAAGCAGTTTATCTCATATCTATGAGGCAATACATTTTTATGTAGATAACAATTTTTAACTATCTTAGTCTATTTTCCTTATTAGTTATAGTAATTTTTTATTGCAGATAGTTCCTTGGAGATTTTCATTAATATCGTTTGATAAAATAAATTGATTATTGAGATAGAAATATTTTTTGATTGCATCAGAGTTTTATTAAGACACGAAATGAAAAATTCAAAGAAAAAATATAAATAAATTAAGAAAATTGAGAATAAATGAAAATTTCATGGGTCATGTAAAATCATAAGTGGTATAATTTTGTGTTTTGTGCTTTTCTTTTATAGTTAAAAATGTGATTTTTAATTAAAAGTTATTCGTTACTCATTTTATTTTTATTTAATAAGAGAAGGTGTATTTGCAATACAAAAATCCCGACAAATTATTTAAGCAAACCTTAATCATTTCAAAAGAAATCTATTTCAAGGAACTTTTTACTTTCTTAATAAAAATTAATATTTAAATTGTGATTAATTAGAAATACATAATTTTTTAAAAATTTTGATTATTTCAAACATTTTTGTTATCCTCCAAATATTTAACCCAAATATTGTATAACCGGAATAAAAATGAATTTTCTTCAAAAGTTTCTTGTGTAAATTGTTAAATTTAAGATTGTTTGTTTATTTTTTGTCCTTTAAAATTTTTATTCGATATACGATTTAATCGATAATTTATTCAATCTTTTATCCTTATTAAAATTTATCATTCATAAAATTTATGAAAATGTTGGAAATAATCGAAAATATAATCAGGAAACCAATTTTATTTCATATTTTTATTTTTGCTATAAGACCATAAAAGTGGGTGTCAGTTATATGAAAAAAAAGAAAGATTAATGTATAAAAAAACAAGAAAAAAGATAAACGTAGTGGGAATCACCTAATATTTCGCTAAAAAAATTATTGCAATATAATTATTTAAACCTCCCTCTACATAAGAAACATTTGAAAGTTGGGCGTGAAGAAAAATAAATTTTTATACTTGCACAGAATTTTAAATAAGCATAATCAAAAGTCTTTTGTAAAACATTTGCAAAAAATTTTACTTCAACATTTTCTATTTTACTATGATGCTTAAATGAAATTTGAATTTAATTGAGATTTCAATGTATAGATTTGTGTGTCCGTCTGTTTCAAAGTTTCATTGAAAAATTCTGATTGACCAAAATAAAGCAGTTAAACAGTCTATTTTCCATAATATTAATTACTATTTTATATCTCCTTAACTATATTTCATTATTAAGGTCATACAAATTTCAGAAGGCTCGAGTTGAAAAATTATAGAGGAAAGGAAAAAAGGCTCGAGGAAATTTATTGTAGAGATTAATTAATAGGATTAAACAATATTATCTGGAATTAAGAGTTTTAGTTTGAATTCTAATACAGCCTTGTTTTTTTGGAACATCATATATTTTTTGTTCAGTTTAAATTTATAAAAGCCCGCAAAAACATTTCCAAGAATAACTAAGGTTATTGACTATGCGATTAAATTTCAATATGATTTGATTAAGTGTATTACATTTTTCAACTGAAAATGTAACCTAGAATTTTTTCTTATACGAGTAGGTTTATAACAGCAAGGCTTTTGAACGACTTCATTTTATTAAAATTTATGAAATTTGAAAATAAAAAGGTAAAAAAATCATAAAAATGATAAAATGATAAATTTACATACATATATAAATCTTATTAACATATTTTGGATTTTTTTCTTTTCGGCCAAAATTTTTCTTATTCCTTGAATAACAAAAAAATTCAAGAAAGGGAAAAAAAATAAAGGCCGAAGGATGTAAAACAAAAGATAAAAATAGTGAATGTTTGTGTTTTGAATTGAGTTTAAAGTAGCGAAACTTTTTATACGCCTTAAAAATTTTTTTTTTTTGAATTTTTATTTCGTCCTTGTATTTACATAGACAATTGCCAAAAATCGAAGGGAAGGACACAATTTATTAAAATATTACAAATTTTGTTTTGTTTTTTTGCTTTTAAGGAAAGAAAATAATAAACTTACAAATTTTATCGGGGCTGAAGTTAAGGAAAAAATTTTTTTGTAGCTTTATTTTTGCAATGTATATAAAATTGTAATCACGTGGCTTTCAACGTGTTAATAGAGGTCACGAAAACATAATTTTAAAAGGAAAAAACCAAATAAGAAAGATATTTTGAATTTTATTTCGAGTAAATTAATATTATCTTTGGTCCTTTACTGAATAAGATTTATTTCATTTAAAGAATAATTAAAATGTGTAAATATTTTAAGGGGGAGAAGAAAAGGAAGTCATTAAAATGTCGGTTTTATCCAAATATTGTTTAATGGAAGGGAATTGAGTACTACAATATAATATGACTGTCTCAGAAAATCTGAACAGAAAATCTGTAAAAACAGAAAATCTGTAACAGAAATGCAATAAATTTAAGTCTAAAGATAAAAGTGAATTGTAGAGATTGGGAATTCAATGAAACATCAAATTGTACAATCTCTAAATAATATTGCGACGTATTTCATGTCTATTATTCAGTTGATTGGCAGATTTCATGAATTTTTCATCGTGAACAAACTTAAAACCAAATAGCTGTGAATTATGAGTTAAAAAAAAATTGTAAAGATTGTGTAAAAATTTAAGCCGAATTGAAAATGGTGAACACTTTTTGAGTAATTTAAGTTTCAATAATGCTTTAATTATAATTATTTTGGCCTTTTAAAATTTGATAGAATGTTTTAATTGGAATAAACAACTTAAATTACGAATCCACAATAATTTTAAATTTAAAAAATTTTTTTTTGTTTATTTTATTTATAAAATAATTTTAGTTGAAAAAATTTACATGATTAAAATACTTTTGACTTAATTCAGGATTCACCTTAAAATTTTTATGATGAAAGTGTTGTTTTAATCATAAACGTGTAATATTAAATATGTGCTACTAATGAAAAAAAGTTATTTAATATCGTTACGTGTGTATATGAGACTTTCCTTTTAACCAATAATATTATTTCTCAACATCAAAAGAACTTAAAGTTAACTGACCTAATGAAATGTTTTTTACTATTGATACCCATTGTTTCGTTATTATTTTCTTACAACACTCATTAATAGGGTATTGTAAGAAAATAATAACGAAAAAAAATTTTTTGCTCTCTTTTCACGTTTCTTTTTCGCTTTTCCTGGTTTTTCATTTTAAAATTCTTTAAATATCCGAATACAAAAGTATGCATGATTCCTAAATGAATTGTGTACATTTGTACATGTCTCGTAGTTATGTGAATATGGTATTATAAATTTCATTTTTAGTTTATAATTCCAACTTATATCCTTATTGAGTCTGTGGCTGTGCCCTAAAAATTAATATAATTTGAGGAAAACTAAAGAATTTTGTAAGATATTGAATTTTATTGTCATTCAGTTTGCAATTTATAAATTAACTTTAGATTGTTTTACCTCATTGTTTGAAATCCTGACTAAAAATGTGCTCCATGATAAATTCTTTTTCTTCATCTGTTTATCCGCTACTGGATGTTTGCGTTTACATTGCTAAAGCTCTCCTTGTTCTGTGCGGTGTGTATTGGTTACCCGATTGTTTGTAGGTCAGTCCATTGCCTGATGTTTTACAGCCGCGACATTTGTTTCGTTTTGATAAATAAATTTATTTTTTACACCTACATTCTTGTTTATAACAAAATTATAACGCCCAAATATCTGAATTCTATAGAAAATTAAGGTATCACGCAAAGATCAAAAAATAAAAATTTTCATTATTACTAAATTGTAAAGTGGAATTTTTACATTTTATGAGGCGAATTACTTGAGGCAGAAATTTGATTTTTAAGGATTTTCTGACACGAGAAAAAAGATAAATAACAACAACACAAAAGAGAAAAAAAACAAAAACAAAAAGGGAACATGACAAAATTTTAATGTTTCTCCATGAAGAAAATTCATTGGTTTCAAGATTTTATAACAAATCGACATTTAAAGATATAATTTAAGAAAAATAGAAAACAAAAAAAAAAGAAACGAAATAAAATTCGAAATAAAAAGAAAAATGAAAAATTGCCTTTTTAAAGTAAAAATTCCTTTGTAAATGAGAAATGAAGAGGTAAACAGAAGTGCTTTAGGGGCAAATTTATCTTAATATTTCTAGTCATAGAATATAAAAAATTATTTAGAAGTTGTTTTTCTCCTCGTTTGATGATGGAAAATTAATGTGATTTTATTATTTCACTTTTAGGTTTTCTGTTTGGTGCCTTAAAGTTTTTTTTTTATCTAGAATTTTAATTTTATCGAATTCGAACAATTTTATAATAATTTTTCGTGCATGAAATTTTTTAAAATTAAATCTGAAATTTCAAATTTTCCACTTTTTTCAAATATAATAGGCTGATAATAGAAACTTATTATTAACAAAATAGTGGTAAAATTAAAACTTATTTAAAATAATTAGTTAGCTAGCTATTTTGATATGAAAACAATTATTATTTTAGGGCTCCCCAAAAAGTATGCAATTTAATAAAATTATAAAATTTTAAATTTTAATATTGCATACTTTTGCGGTTATAAAAATAATTTTTGTTTTTCAAACAAACGTATAGTAAATCATTTATCACTAGAAATAAGCTTAGTGAAAATAAAAAGTTTAAAACCTTTTCTTGTAAAAGTGATTAAATATGCTAAAACGTTTGCTTAACGTCATCAGTTACACAAATGACATCAATTTCTATTGAAAAAGAATTTTCATTCATAAATTTTGTAGTTTACGTCGGTACAAACAGTTTCTAAAAAGACAATATTTCGAAAATTTTTCTTGAAATATTACAGCTAAAAATTATTAATTTTTAACAACACTCGTTAGAAGAAAAAAACTTTGATTAAAAATGCTATTCAAGCTATTCATTTCGCAATACACTCTATTAAGAGAAATGATCTGCGCACTTAAAAAAATAATATTTTATATGAAATAATTAAAAAATATCTCGATTAAATTAACTAATTACACATTTATAACACTACACGGTCCGACTCACTATCATTCACATATAAAAAGAAGTCTGATATTATCCGCACATAATCGAGTGTAATGTATACTGTATAGTTTAGTGGAAATGTTGCAGAAGATAAAGAAAATACGTTTTAAACAATTTTTTACCATTTTGAGGATACTAGTGAGGTTTTAGCTAACATTTCCCGAAAACGGTGAATTCGGCTCATAGAAGATTTTTGCATTTGCCAGTTAGTTCAGGTAACAACGAGAACTCAAATATTAAATTTCAATGAGATTAGTTGGTTTTTTTCTCTTTATTAGCTCGAAAATGTAAAATCACAAAAAGAAAGACCCAGTTCCCGATGTTTCATATATCCCAAAAAATTTCATCAAAATCGGAGACACACGCGTGCACATACAAGCAGACAGACTGACACACGGACATCTCTTTAAAAAAAGTTTATTTACGTTTCCTTACTATAGAGAAGTGCGTTCCGCCCGAAAAATTGACATCCGAAAATTTTGCCATCTCATCACCTCCCTTATTGTATACAATGCGGTCGGTAAAAAAATATGAATACTTTTAAATGAAGCAAATGTTTAGACCAAGCAACTATTCGATGTAGTTCAGTGAGGAGTGCCGCATACAACTTTGTACCTTTCTACTAAAACTATGTTACTTAATTAAAGTAAAATTGATTTTTAAATTAAAAAATTCTTTGAAGCTTTTCAGTCTCCGATGTTATTTTAATAAGTCTGAATACACCATAAGATAATATTAAAAATAATTGAAGAACTTTAAAGCTCTGACCCGGCTGCCTTTTTAATAAAAACTTAAAAATTTAAGGCAAAAAAAAATTGTATTAAAGGAAGAATATAATACAAGATTTCTATTCAAGCACATCTTTTTTCTAATCTCGAAAAATGTCCTTGTTAAATAAGTAAAAAATTTAATTGATAATGTATATCCATGTCATAGGTTCGACCTTTTTTACTATATTCTTATTAATACAATAATTATAAAGTTCACATCAAAATGAAGTCAGGTTCATTCTGACGTCATAAACAATTTTTAATTAAATGCAAAATTTTTAACGTAAACTATTTTCATATTTAATAATTTCATAAACATAATGAAAAATTGTTACACTTCATGAATACAAATTAATTAATGCTAACCACATTAGCTATGACTACAAGTCATAGCTAATGACTATGACTACATTTATAATAAGCAATCTATATTTATCGAATTGCCCTTAACAAATCAATATTTATAAATATTTTGAATTAAAAATCATTGAAATTTTTGATTTGTTTTGTGATAGTGTTACAAACGAACTTCCATATATTATGAAGATCGTTATTATTCAGCTACATTTATTTTCATGTTTGTATTACTATAAGAATTTTAAATTATAAACTCATTTATTTTGTGTATTTAAAAATAATAAAATTGTTCTAATTTCGATTTCCATAAAATTATTTTAAAATGATCCCATAATTATCAAGAAGCAATATTATCACCTACGTATTGGACCCAATGAAATATTATTTTATAATTTACTATGTTGCTAAGATACTTTTACTGTATTCTATTTGAAATTACTGAATGAGGTTTGTAGAAAATTATATGTATTTAGAATTTGCATATAATACAAAATTTATTTTTAATGAAAACCACCAAATTTTAAAAATAAAATCGAAATCTTTTCATTTTTCTAGTATATGTACTTGCAATAGTACTTTCACTGAATAAAGTTTGAAATTGGAAAACTAAAAACAAAAATTTAATATTTTAATTAAGTAATAAAATAAAATCAATAGAATAATGAAATTTAATAATTATTTATTAATTAATGCTTTCATTTTAATAATAGCGTCTGCTATTAGTAAGTAAAATTCAATTATTTTTTTTTAATTATATTTAAAAATTTTATTTATTAACCTATTTAGAATTATGTTTTAGATGCTAATCAATGTTTATGGCCAAAAAATGTCTGTGTACCAATACATAATTGCCCGAAAATAAATAATCAACTGTACAGAGACAAATTAACACCAATAGAGAAAAATTATTTACAAATGAAGCAATGCGGTTTCCGAAATGGCACCATATTTGTAAGTTTTAAAGAAATTAAATTTTTTGCTTTAGGTTAATTGCACAATAAAATTTAATTTATATATTTATAGGTTTGTTGTAAATCATCTCTACCACGGCCAGGAGTTTGCGGACCATTATTTCAAGATAATAGAATTTCTCATGGTAAAATAGCTAATATGGATTGGTTTCCCTGGACGGCAGTATTAATTGTTAAATACAAATCAGGTTAATAATATTTTTAATTTTTTAATATTATATATAAATTTTTTTTTTGTTAATTCAATAAATTACTTTTTTATTTTATTAGGTAAAATTAAACAAAAATGTGGTGGATCACTTTTAAACCAAAAATATGTTTTAACGTCAGCCCATTGCGTTACAAAAACAGAAAATTCACGAGAAATTCAAAAAATATATGAGTTGAGATTAGGTGAATGGAATATAACAAATTTGGAACCCGATCAAATGATTTCATCATTTGATAATACGACAATAACAGCTGATCCTGTTTTATATTTAGGTGTAGAAAAATATATTATTCATGAGAATTATGTTCGACATGAAAACAAGAACGATATTGCATTATTAAAATTAAATAAAACTGTTTCATATACAAAATATATTAGACCAATATGTTTAACATCACCTCAAAAATCAAGAATACCAACTGAACCAAATAATTTGTACATAATGGGTTGGGGTAAAACCGAAAATCAAAAGCTTAGTGATATTAAACGTTACGCTGCAATTACATATGTTCCGAAAAAAAAATGTGAAAAAATATATCGTGAAAATGTTGGTTACCATTTTAAAGGTAAATTTAGTGAGGAACATTTTTGTGCTGGTGGTACAAAAGATGCATGTGGCGGTGATTCCGGTGGTCCAGTTGCAATATTACAAAATGTTTCTAATAAATGGGCGTATTTTATTGTTGGTATTATAACATATGGTACAACACCTTGTGGAAATGATGATCCAGGCGTTTATACAAAGATTAGTAAATATATTGAGTGGATAATACAAAATATGGAACATTAAATTTTTTGTTTTGTTTTATGATAACATTAATTATAATTGATTTAGGAATTTACTAAGTTATTATGTGTCAAATTTAACACAAAAAAAAATAAAACATTAAAAATAAGATTATTTTTACATTAAATTTTTAAAATAGTAAATATTGAATGTATTATTAAAAATATCTTGCACAAATATGCAAATCTCTGTCGGAAATACTGAAAAAGTGGTACCTTAAAAATATTAATATGAATTTTGACATTTCGCCGCGAAAAATCGCTGTCATTTAGTTTTCATCTTGACTCGGGAACGTAATGTGTGAACTCAATTTAAAGCTCATGAAATTACTTTGCTCTATATTCCCGTATTCTAAAGTTCAGTGAAATTTGTGAATTTATGGAAAACCCACATTTCACCATTTTTGTGAAAATTAATGTAATTTGGTTGCACTTTTTATTACATAAACGTTGAACAGAAATTCTAAGGTTAAATAATATTAAATTAATTATAGTGAGTGCTGAATATATATTGTTAATATTCGTGTATTCATTTTTAATTTTATTGCTTAATCATTATCTTATACCTTCCATATCTTTCTATAAAGTCTAGTAACATATATAAAACTAACTGAGTTTAAAAACAAGAAACTAAAGGTTTTACATTGTCACACAACTTCACGTTAAGATATGAAAGCCTATATACTTTTTCAACTAGTGTTGTTTAAATTTGGAATATTTGTTTTATGTTGTAAAAAAACTTTTTTTACAACATTTAAAAATTTTTTGACAAAACCTTGGCTAACGAAATTATGTATCTATATATACCGTTTTCTGCTAATTAAAAAGCCGCCATCTACTTTTTTTGTAATCAAGTTAATTAATTAGTCAGCTAAAGTTTCAAATAACCAAACTTAGGAAAATTCGTCGACGTGAGCAGATGAAATATGTTTGTATAGAATTTTTTCAATAGATGATGATATTGCAATTTTGATATTTTAATTGAAGTCGATCAAGTATATTGTTGAAAACTTGAAAAATTTATACAAAGCTTCTTCTTTATTATTTTTTCTGTTAATTTGAAAAAAACTAATTTGAGAAATTCCTTTTATGTTGAAATGGTAAGTAACAATTTAAACTCAAAAGAAGTTGTGATCTTATTTAAACTTTAAGTAAGAAAATTTGAAGTACACATGTTTACGCTTTTTCAACATCATTTTAATCTTCATATACGGAAATGAGTAAGGCACTACACATATGATCAGAAAAAACCGTCAGAAACATTTTGTATGAGGTTTTTCTTAATATTTCAAGGTATTTTCTGACCATCATAAGTAGAGCCTAAACCTTAAAAAATGTAATAAAAATGTAAAATGAAGTTTCCCGTAAAAAATATTATTTTAAGTTTACGTTTTTATTGTGAAATTTTTTAATTTGCTTATAAGTTTTGTTCAAAGTTCTTCCGATTTTTTTGTAATCGTACAATAATTAATCTTTTTTTATGAAATATAGGAATTGGCTCCGTTTTTTTGAAAATTGCTCCCTTTTTTGAATATTTCTGCTCTCCACCCAAAAAATCAGACGACAGCCCTGGTTGTACTGTTATAGAATACCGATTTTAATTTCGCTAACATGCACATCAAAAGAATAATTTTTATCTGGTTCAGTATTTTTAAAACTTCAGTGCATATTTGGTAAAATAAAACGCAACGAAAGTTTAAAAACAAGAAACTAAAGGTTTTACATTGTCACACAACTTCACGTTAAGATATGAAAGCCTATATACTTTTTCAACTAGTGTTGTTTAAATTTGGAATATTTGTTTTATGTATGAAAACTATTTAAGGTAAAAATAAAATAAAATTAAAATCAATTTGGTCCATATTTCAGCGAAAATATGCCCAGAAAATCAAATATGCGTTCCAGTTGAACATTGTTCATCGGTTAACAACACCCTTTATAAACGAGATTTGAACGAATCGGAGATTAATTATTTACGAAATTTGGAATGTGACTTTAAAAAAACTATATATGTAAGTTTAATATTGGAATTTCAAATTTTTAATTATCTAAATGGAAAAATGAAAGTTTTTTGTAGGATTGCACCAAAATTTAGATATATGGACATGATACCAATAATTTCCTATCAATTATTCATAAAATTTTTTGTATTCGTCAAGCAGAAGTATTGAATATTATTTTTAATAATTTATTCAAGGTTTGCTGTAATTCGTCACTTCCGAAACCTGGAGAATGTGGGCGTATTTCTATCAGTACCAAAATAATAAATGGTCATGACACATATTTAGGACAATTCCCTTGGGTAGTTTTACTTGGTAGAAGATGGAGGGAAAAAGACAGTAATGGACCTGTGCTTCCTTCATTTTGTTTTCATAATCCTTAAATTTTTTTTATTTCTTTTTAGATAAAACAGGAATTTCATATGAATGTGCTGGTTCGATTATAAATGATCGTTATATACTAACAGCAGCACACTGCGTAAAATTCTTCAGTTTTAAAAATTTTAAAGAATATCTAACAGCAATTGAAATTGTGAAAATTGGTGAATGGAACATTGAAACAGATCCAGATATAGACAGAGATGTTATTGGTGATCCTGTTATTAAAGCTGAAGTTGAAAAAATTATTCCGCACAAAGAGCATAGATGGAATAAAAGATATGATGACATTGCATTGATAAAATTAAAAATGAAAATTAATTATACAGAATTTATTAAACCGATATGTTTACCACATAAAGAAGAAGTTCTCGATGGAAAATTGGTAATCGTTGGTTGGGGTGAAAGTGGAAAAAAAATTAAAAACAATGAAAATAGTGAAGATATACTGGAAAAAATACAACAGCATGCTAGTTTGGACGTAGTTGACAATAATGAATGTCGCAAGAAATATTTGAGGTACAATTTGAAATCAACCCAAATGTGTGCTGCATCAGCTTTTAGTGATTCATGTAAAGGTGATTCTGGTGGTCCACTGATTGGTTTACAAACAAATCATTTTCCATTTTATTATTTTATAACTGGTATTGTCTCATTTGGAAAACATTGTGGTACACTAGGAGAACCAGGTGTATATACTGATGTAAGAAAGTACATTGATTGGATTCAACAAAATATTATTCATTAGAGAAAACATGATTTGTTTAATAAAAACTTCTATTAAAAAAGATTTTATTTCAGGTGTATAATTTGAAATAATCTATCCATATAATACATAAATATGAAAGTATGCGGTCCTACACTAAAAGAAAAAATTTTTTTTAAAAAGGTATTAGCCAAAGATTTTTCGAACCTTTTCCAGAAGCCATTCTGAGCTAAAATTGTAAGTTTTCATAATGTAATATTCCCATAATTGTTGGAAAGTACTCGGCCAAATTTATAACTATTATTCCTTTATTCTAAGTTATATGCTATAGTCGATTACGTATTTGCTAATACCATATTACTGCATCTTGAGAGATAACCAAAATTTGCGCTTCTGATACGGGCTATTATATGTGAAATTATTTAGAATTCTAAAGCAGTATATCAGTTATAAGGTAGGTATGACCAAAAGATTTAAGAGATTTTTAATCGTCTCGAATATGAATGAGATTGGAAACTTACCATATGGAAAGTTTTGTACTTAAGTCAGTTCGTTGCATAGTTTATCAAAACTTAAAAACAATAGATTGCCCTACTATTTCGTGCTTCTGTAGACTGACATCAGACTATTTAACACAAAAATGTAGAAACGTGTAGGTTACGAATTCGACATAAAATATTAAGTTTTTAAAAATGAAATCGTCAAAATACATGTTATAATGATATTGAGCATTAACAATTTAAAAAAAAAAAAAAAACAAAAATTTAATACAAATATAATATTTTTTTTTATTTCCTCAATGAATAACATTTTGTTGAATCCAATCAATATATTTTCTAACATCGGTATATACACCAGGTTCCCCTAGTGTTCCGCAAGCACTTCTACCAAACGACACAATACCAGCTAGATAATAATAAAATATTGGATTTGTTGTGTTAATACCAACTAATGGGCCACCAGAATCTCCACCACATGAATCACTCCCTTTTGTTCCAGCACATAATTGTGTTGATTCTATTTCAAAATTGTTATAAATTTCATCACATAATTTATTGTCAATTAAATCAACTTTAGCATATCTTTGAATTTTTTCCATATCAAATTCTCGACTTCCATTAATTTTACCCCAACCAATAACAATTAGTTCTTCATCATATACCTCATCCTTATGTGGTAAACAAATTGGTTTAACAAATTTTGTAAAATTTATTTTTTCTTTCAATCTTATTAAAGCGATATCATTATACTTCTTATATAATCTATATTCTTTGTAAGGAATAATTTTTTCAACTTCAGCTTTAATAACAGGATCTCCTATTGTACCGTCATCTTCATCTGGATCTGTTTCAGTATTCCATTCACCCAATTTAATTATTTCAATTGTTTTTATTCGTTCTTTATAATTTTTAAAACTTAAGAATTTTACACAATGTGCTGCAGTTAATATATAATGATCACTGATTATTGAGCCACCACATTCATATGAAATTCCAGTTGTACCTACAAAAATATTAATTTTTTCAAAAATAGTTAAAATTTTATGTGTATAAAATCTGTGGTCTCAATTCAAAGAATATTTTTTGAATATTGATCACAATATATTTCATTTATCATTAATCCTGTTTTTAGTTTCTCTTGGTATTCGAAGTTAATTTTTTTTTGCAACCACAAATATATTATAAGTTTAATGATTGAATATTACCATTCGCTTCTTTCCATCTTCTACCAAGTAAAACTGCCCACGGAAATTGTCCCAAATATGTTCTTTGACCTTTAGTAATTTTTTCTTCTAAACCTACTTTTCCACAGTCTCCCGGTTTTGGTAGTGATGAATTACAACAAACCTTAAAAAAAGCAAAAAGAAAATAATGATATTGTGGGCCAGTGTTTAGTATTATTGTTGAAAAATCTTTTGTTGAATGTAGAGTATTAAAAAAAATTCTTTCATCCATCTTCAAGCATTACTTAGGTTATGAAATATTATACAGCAAGGTCATGAACTATATTTTGATTTATTCATTGAATTAATTTCTTTTTACAAGAATTTAAATACTTACATAAACATTATGATCCAGAAATCCACATTGAAGTTTTTTCAACTCATCTTTCTCCAATTCACTTAAATTAGGCTCATATAATTTTTTATCAATTGATGAGCAATGATCTATTGGAACACAAATTTGATCTTGTAAACAAACTTCCGCTGAAACAAAGTAAATGCGATGCAGAAGTTAATTAAAATGCTTATAAAAAATTTAAAAGAACTTTAATTTACATTTTACACCATTTAAGACGAATACAAAAGCTATTAAACAATAAAAGATCATTTTTTAAATTTAAAATTAATATGCAGCTACTAAAATAAATTTTGTTCCGTGTTCTTGTTGTGTACGAGATGAATTAAATATTAGACTGAGAGGAAATAAAAATTTATTTACTGGATTTTCCAATATTTAAAGAAGGAAACAAAAAAAAATGAATTTATCAAGATTTTGTTTTTTTTATTTGAATTCGAAAATCTTGCTCTATAAACTTTAGAAACAATACAATTTATTTTGATAATACTTTGAATTTATGCGATTGAGTATTCTAAATTTCTGTTTAATTTTATTATACTTACAAATTTTGTGGCAATAATATTTTTTTCCAGTGTTTTTCTTCTGAAACGTGAAATTTGTAATTTTCAGGGAGACAATTTGAAAGGTTTCATGCAATTCTTCAGGTTTCATGCTTTAAAATGTAATTTTTCTCAATTTTTTCTTATACGTGATTAAACTTTTGCGTGATATTAGTAGAGCATTTGATGTTCATTGATATTAATAGTGTGAATATACTTATTATACAATTAGGTGAATATTACAATTAGGTGTACTAAAAATATTTAAAAAATATTTATTATTACGCTGTCATCTATAGGGGCGTAAAAATATTGATATATCTTTTAACAGTCCCAAGTTTATCGTTAATTTACAAAAATAAAAGAGATAAAATAATTAAAACTTCCTCATCTGCATATTGCAATTTGGTATTGCATTTTATTGTATTCCTGTGATCTATTTAATTTTTATATGAATATACGCACATATTATGTATCTAAAAATTTTTAAACTCACTTAAAATTAAACACCAATATTTTATTAAAAATTTTATGCTTATTTTATAATTCAATTGATACTCTGGATTTTTAATCAAATTAAAAATAAGTAAATGCAGTTAATGCATTTAATCGAAATAAAGCAAACAAAAGTACATATACACATAATTATTATTGAAATACATTATGTACACATTGTTTCATAAAATAATCTTATTTGATAATTGCTCTCATAATAAATTCAGATCAACATTTTAACATTTACATTTATTCATAAAACAAAATATTTCAAAATATTGCATACATTTGGGATGAGGTGAAAAAATGAAAGAAGCGTTTGCATAATGGTCCAATTCGATAACTAAGTAAGCGAGTTAACATAAATAAATATTTTTTTTTTTGTGGATGGCATGACGTTTACATTTAGTTTAAGCTTCAGACTTCTATTATTATTGACCATTGAGAAGAGAAACGATATTAAATATTTAAAAATAAACAGGTTTTAGATTAATAAGAATTAGTAGAACAACTCAGTTGCGACTTGCAAAATTTACGAATTGAATATTTTAATAACCATAAAATAAATAGTCAAAAATGTCATTATGAACTTTTTTTAGGGGCAATAAATTTTCAGAAGGGAGGAGAAAAATAAAAAATTTTCTCGAAAGAAAATAAGTTTTCAGTAAAGACTAATTTATGTTTGAAATTTCAACTTTAAATCTTAAAAGGTGCAGAATTTTTATAAATTCGTAGATACACGGACGGGCAGAGTGAAATTTTTAGGTATTTTTTACCAATTTTGTTTTTTTTTGAAAAGTGCTCATTGGTGTAAAAAACAAATTCGACAGTTGATGTAACAATAAAACTGTTTCAAGCTAATTAGAATTAGATAAAGAAATTCTGAGAAAAATTCACTTTCAGAATGAGATGTTTTGCAGAATGAATGAATTTTTGTTTTGAAATTTGTTATGTATTTAAATGTGATGGAAGCTTTTCACATTGAACGTATAATTAAATGATTTACTATATAAATCGTACACTAATTAAGACAGAACTACTATATAATTTTTATAGATAGAAAATACATAAGAGTCTAGTTATGCAAATCTTATTTAAAATTATGATTCGAAATATTCATGAGAAAAGATGAGCTTTCTATTTTTCTGATACAAAATTTTTCTCTTTTTTTAGTAATTAAATTCAAATAATAGAGGATTCTTAATTATATACTTGTCCAATTTATCTCATTAAATAATGTGATAATTTGTAGTATCTACCAAATATTAATATTTAAAATTTAATTAAAGATAAATAAGTAATTAAATAAATATTATATAGGTTGATCGTTCTATGTTATATTAAGAGTAGAAGATTAATAAGAATTGGTAGAACAAATCAATCGCGACTTGCAAAATTTAAGAAAATTCTGAATTAAAAGTGGAAATTAAAGTAATTGAATTAAAAATGGTAATGTGTAAATTTCCAATGAACGTAGCTCTTTTTTGAACATTTCCAAAATAATTAAATATATTCAATAAATTATATTGACTATGAAAGTTCTGGACTAATAGTGAGAGAAATTTTTCAAAGTTATCCTTCAATTTTTTCAAAAACCTTTCCAAGTGAGTCCATTATTTTAATCAAAACTATAAAAGACGTAATAAATATGCAGTATATAATTACATTTTAGAATTTCCAAATCGATTTCTTCTTGTATCTAATATTATTCCTGGATATAATCACTTACACAATATACTTTCTTAGAAGTTTTTTGAAAAATAATAATAAAGTATAAGCGTAATAATATTAATCCTGCACATTAGTAACCCTTTAGATGTACAAAGAAATAAAGTTTAAAAACTATTAATTATTTTTGATATTAAAATATTTTGAATAAGCTTCAATCATTGTATTAGAAATTAAATTATTTTACAAATTAATTCTAATAATTATGTGCATCTAGCATACCTTTAAATTTAAAAAGTTAAGGAAAAATATTAAATTTTTCACTGTGGTGCTCAATTGTTGTAAAAGAATCGCATTTATTATATTATCCTGATAATTATTATTATTTGAAATCATAATACGCTTATTTGTGTCAGAGATAAAGTCAGAATTTAAATATTTAAACTTAATTTTTAAATATTTTTTCGCAATTTGTTTAAAAAAGAAATCAATTTTTTCTAAAAGGAAACTACAAATATATGTACATCTATACATGCCCCAAAGTGAAATCCTTTTCCACTACATATTAACAATTTTTATTTATATGTAGCTGTGTTCATATAATATAAAAAAAACATTATTTATGTATACAACGTTATGTATAATATGTAAATAACTGAATTGAACAATGTGGGTTCATGTAGGTATATAGAAGAAACCCATATAGGTGTATACCATATATTATGGTCTATTACGAATGATTCATGCTTGGTTAAGCAGAAATATTGTTTTTTAATATTTACTTGACATTTGATAAATTAACATTCACAGATTTAATATGATATTAGATTTTTAAATAAAATTTAAATAAACATAAAATTTAAAAAAAAGAAGTGCCTAGCATTTTTTTTATTTATTAAATCAAAAAATTTAAAAATATGTAGTATATAAAGCATTATAACATATTTAGAGCTACATATACAGTTTCAGAAAAAAACAAATTAAATTAAGAAAACTGAACAATATTAACCAATGTGTTCTATATGTTCATTTATCCATTTAAGATAAGATTTTACATTTGTATAAACACCTGGTAGTGTACCTTGACCGCAATCTTTAAAACCAAACGAAGTTATTCCAGCTAAATAATGATATATTCTAAATGGATTTGATGTATTATAGCCTACTAATGGACCACCAGAATCGCCTTGACAAGAATCAAAACCGCCTGTACCACCAGCACATATTAGTGTTGAATCAATTTTTATATACTCCTTTTGATATTTTTCAATGCAAGTTGTTAAATTCCATGTTGAAATTTGTGCAAATCTTTTAATATTACTACGTGTTTCATTTTCTGTTTTACCCCATCCAATAACAATAAGATCTTCTTCAATTTCTTGTTCTTCATCCGGTAAACATATTGGTTTTATGAAATTTGTATAATTCACTTTTTCAGAAAGTTTAATTAATGCAATATCATATAGTTTTGATGATGGATGATATTTTTCATGTACAATACATTTTTCAATATTTAAATCAACGACTGGTTCACCAATAATAGTTCTATTTGAATCCAAATCTAATACTTCTATATCAATTGGCTCTTGTTTCAAATCCCATTCACCTAAACGAACTTTTCTTATACGTCTATTAGCAACTTCTCCTATATTCTTTTTACTCATAACTTTTATACAATGAGCAGCAGTTAAAATATATTGATCATTTATTAGGGAACCACCACAATTATATTTGATAACTAAAAAATAGATAGATATTTATTATTATTATATATTAAATATATTGCATAAGTATAGGATGAATGCTTTAAAAAATGGAATTACATTAAAATGAGACATTTTTCATATAGTTGAAAACCATTGTTTCTAAATTGCATGCATGCTTTATACTTATAGGTATATAATTGAAACTGATAAATAAATGTGAATAAATTTAAAACTGTTATAATTTCTCATATACTCTTTTTTACTTGACTGTGTAGGATGTTGACTAAAATAATAAAATACAGAAAGTTTACCTTCTTCATTGTTTACATAAATTAATGTCCCAATTAATGCTGTCCATGGATAATCATAAATATGAGTTATATTTCCTCCAACAATTCTTGTTGATACTGAAAATGGTCCACAAACAGGTGGTTTTGGTAATGAAGAATTGCAGCATACCTTTTTTTTTTTTGAAAAATATATTTTGATTTTATTTATTATTAATTTTTTTAATATAATTTTTAATTAAATATTTAGGATAGACTTTTTTTTCTGACTATTTTCCGAAGTTATATTGGTAACTAACATAAATAGTTTCATCTATGTATGCACACTGCAATTTTGATATTTCTTTAATTTCAGAATCAGTTAGATTTTCATCATATAATCTTTCATTTATTGATAAACAATTTGATATTGGGACACAAATTTTTGAGCTATCACATGTCAGACCTGCATTAACTAAAATCAAAAATGAAAAATAATTTTTAGTAATTAAATGTTATTATAAATAAAATAAAAGTTTTCAAAAATAATGTTTGAATCCTAAATATGAAAATATTTTAGTTTACATGTTTTCGAATTGCTTTAGTATTTTCGGTTTAGTATTTTCTATTCTGCTGGTCTTTTAGTCTTTATTTAACGAAATACTAAACCATTCATTTATTCAATACAACATTCTGTTTTTGTTATTCATTATCTAACAAAAAGTGACCCTAAACTATGTAAGTACATTATTATTATTGTACATCATATCAAAATTACACACACATACTTACGTTTAATACAAAAACATATCAAAGTAAAATAAACGATCAGATTGACATATTTACTAATCGTAACACTCATAATGACCACCAAGTGATCTCAGCTTTATATTCAAGCTTTTTTTTTGCCTGGATTTTTATGCGTTAAGAAATAAATGCATAAAATTTGCATCAACTTAAATTTCTTTCTTATGTATTTTCAATTCAAATGAAAGCTTTCTTATAAATTCATGAAAACCAGCAACAATTACTTGTTGTAAGCTGAACTTCTATAAATAATGTACAATTAACCGCTTTCAACAAATAGTATTGACTTTACACATGAAGATTAATCGAGAAACTAAAAGCTTAATTTGAAATCTTGTTTTACAAGTTAATTGAAGAATGAAAAAAGTTTTCTTTAAGCTTTTGGTCTTAAAAGTGATTTAAAATCGTGTTCGCTGTCACTTTGTTTATAATTTCAATTACTTAGTACATTTATCATTTATAAAGGGGATTCCTGTATATTTGTCATTAAAAATGTATGTATAATAATAATATATTATTAGATATTATACGAATACATGCATATGTCTACATTTACTACAATAAAGTGTCACGTTTAATAAATATAGAATGTGGAATTGTGTTTACACGAATGACACTGGTTTATCGTACAATGATACAAACAGATATTTTCGAAGTCAGTGCTTGTAATTAATAATAATTAATAAAATTTTAAATTATTTTTGCTTTACATATAGACCACCCTATTTCAAAAAATTTCATGGGTATAAGTAAATAAAATCCTATATAAGAAAAAGATTTCCATATATAAACAGGGTGATTCAGAGAGCTATACCATTTGGTTAGAAGATCGAAAATGGGTAAAACTTTTGTTCCGAACTGGATGCCAGGTATCAAGGGTTTCCGAGTTCCAGGGGTTTAAACGAAATTTAACGAAATTTTTACTTATCTAAGTTTTTTGGATTATAACTTCCATTCTGAAAAAGATAGAAAGTTCAAAAAATAGTTTCTAAAAGACCTAAGGGCTTAAAATAGATATGCTGCTTGATTCTGTATTCCTTCGGGATACTAAGCATTCGAACTTTAAGCAAAATTAAATTTTTCTCCTGTTTTATATTTTTCAGTTTTTTCTAACTGAATAATTTCGTAAGAAAATTTTTCAAACATTTTGGTAAGAAAATTTTTTTATAGAATTTTTGCCAGCTGCTTAAACTTTAATTTAAGCCCTCAAATATTAAAAAAATTTTTATGGTACAGAAGATATAATACAAAAACTACAAATATTGCGGGCAACAAATTCAATTGAAATCAAATCGGATGTTAATACAACTAAATTTTAATTCAATTTAATATTCCTTTATCAAAAAGTTCGGAAAATACTAGTTCCTTATCAAATCATTTACATACTCCATTTTGTTATAAAAAATTAAATTTTCCTTTTAAAAAAATTTTTTTTCTATTAAAATAAATGAGTTATCAAAATTTATATGGCATGTCTTTAAAAATTTGTTCCAGCTAGATAAATTTAATAACTTCAAATGCCAAATGGTGTCTAGTTTCCGAAAAATATTTTTTCAAATTTTTAAATTGCACCCAATTTGAGAAAAATGCATTTAAAAATTTTAAACCATATAGGTATCATTTCTTATAAAAATTGGCAAAAATTAAAAACCTATAAATTTTTTTACCAAGAAAAGTTTCGAAAAAAAATTTTTTGATTACTAGATTTTTTTTGTAATACAAAATTCTAGTTTTTCTTTTCAAAAATCATAAATTTTTTAAATTCAATTTTTGTTTTTCAATTAAAAATTTTGTATAAAATTTCGCTACAATTTGATTATTGTTTTGCTACATTTCAATAAAAACAATAAAATTCAGATTTTTTATCAAAATAACGGCTCTTAAAAATGTCAAATGTTGTTTTGAGTGACCCTTTTCATCAAAAATTAATGACAAATAATAATTAGAGCGCTTAAAATCAATAAAAATCAAAAATAGTGAAAAATAAGGCCTTTAAAATCTTCACTTAGAAATGATTCTTGTGCTACATCTTCTGTAACATAAAAAAAATTTTAATGCTGGAGCACTTAAATTAAAGCTTAAGCAGCTAGACAAAATTCTATAAAAAAAAATTTCAAGGTTTTAAAAAATTTCTTACGAAATTATCCAGTTAGAAAAAACTGAAAAAATAAAACAAGGGTAAAATTTAATTCTCCCTAAAGTTCGAAAGCTTGGTATTCCGAAGGTACATAAAATACAGAATCAAGCAACATGTTTATTTTAAGTCCTTTACTACGTCTTTCAGAAACTCTTTGTTTGAACTTTCTATCTTTTTCAGAATGGAAGTTATAATCCAAAAAACTTGGACAAGTGAAAATTTCGTTAAATTTCGTTAAAATCCCTGGAACTCGGAAACCCTTAAGATCTGGCATCCAGTCTGGAACAAAAGTTTTACCCATTTTCGCTCTTCTAACCAATGGTATATGTTGTTGTATAGCTTTCTGACTCACCCTGTATACAAAAAAAAAAAATTCACAAGTCACATATTCCAATTTCCAATCACGTTCAAAATTTAAATATTTGGTATTTCTAATGAGAGAATTTTCTCATATTATTTATACGTTATAGTGTTGCGAGAAGTTATAATACTCTCTTCTCTTCAATTACTGTTTACACTATGATAAGAATAATTACATATTCGTTTTGTTTTTCATTAAATATATTTTTTGTAATCATGTAGAAATAAAATTCTGTCCCTGCTAAAACGAACAACAACAAAATATAAAGGTTATTAAACTGAGATGTTAGATAATAATTTTAACATTATCTCTCTTTAAAATAATTACAGATTATTCTTTGAATTTGTTTACTAATTTGTACTCCAAAATTTTATTGCATAACAGCGACTATTTTAGTTTACCAATAAAAAAGAATTTATAAAATGAAAAACGTGAATTCCAATATGAATTCTGCTTCATTTTTACCAAACTGTATTGAAAATTTTTTATTCTGTATCTTTTTTACAAAAGATAAATGGTCACTCCACTAAGTATAGCTAGCGTGTACTTATAATATAGTTATTATCTAATTTTTACACCCCCAAAAAAATATTTTAAAAGCTATTTTTCACAATTTTTAAAAATACGCCCTTATTAATAGATATATGTAGATATATGTATGTACATTTAGCGCCATAAAATTTTTCTTTTTCTTTTAATAATGCCTTAATTTTATTACTTGTCATAATTACTCGATTAGTAAATACCTTCACAAAGACAAAATCTAAATTAAAATAGTTTCTTAATAGAATTCTTAAATAGAATTGTAAATATTGTGAAATTTATTCACACAAACTCAATATTAATGTAATTTGAATTATAGTCACACGTTTTTATGAAATTTTACAATGTTATACGTTATATACAGGTACAACTTCATTTACAAAATTAATTTTTAGTTATCATTTATGTGCCTATAATTAAATTATAAGTAACACTATAATCAATAACATACATATTTCGTAAAATTAGCAATTATAAATAGAAGAATGATTACAATAATTACCAGGTTTTAAAAATATAATTTTTGCATATATTTGAATATAAAATGAGACACAATAATTCACAATTATTTTTATTGATTAATTAAACACCAGTTTACAATACGGAACTACAGAACAAAAACTATATGATAAATTGTGAATAGCTCATTTGTAAGTTTTAAGTAACTTACTTTGTATTTTTTTAATACCAGTTAGAAAGATATTATTTAATACTCGTAACCATTCCATTTATAAGAAACAGATGATTGAATATTGACTGAGTTGTTTGTGTTCTGCAAATTGATTATTGCAGTTCTTAAACAAGCACTATTTAATTTGATCGCGACAGAATGAGTGATTTAAACAGCTACCGTGCAATTACATTCGAATAAATGTCACGATTGGTTTGTCTTTGTATAAGTTCCTATAGAATAGCTACTATATAACTTAAAAATTAATTTTCTTATTTTCGGGTATCAGTGTATCACAGAGTGGATATGCTTAACACTATTTTTTCTCATTTTTTGTAAATATTGAATATTGTTTTTTTTTCTTTATTTTCATATCTTAAATAGCTTTACAGCTTTATGTAAAATGCTTTCGCAATTACATTCGAATAAATGTCACGATTGGTTTGTCTTTGTATAAGTTCCTATAGAATAGCTACTATATAACTTAAAAATTAATTTTCTTATTTTCGGGTATCAGTGTATCACAGAGTGGATATGCTTAACACTATTTTTTCTCATTTTTTGTAAATATTGAATATTGTTTTTTTTTCTTTATTTTCATATCTTAAATAGCTTTACAGCTTTATGTTACAATTTTTATATATAAATGAAAATCTATATGTATGTTATGTTTATTGCTATATATCCCCTTATATAAATTTATGTGTACATGTAAAACTTTTGCCCACTTATTCATTGTTATCAATATTATTACTTTTTATAGAAATTGCAAAATAGTAGGCACTTTTTATATCAAACTATTGAATGTGGTTACTGCGGTGTTCATAACCGTATTATATTGATTTGTTTAATGAATGTAAGTAGGTGTATGACATAATAAAATGTGTATATCATATTTAATTTGTTCATCCATTTGTAATATAAATACAGCTGGCTTAAACAAAAGTGCAATAATTCTGACAATTATTTTATTAAACTGTTGCCAATACAAAGAATCAATGTACTTTAACCACTCTAAGCTTTCATACGAGTAGTTAAAAATATTGCTTTATTTTTTTTCTGAAAGTTGAAAAGTATTTTAGCTACGATTCCTAACACGAAGTGCCAATTTGTTATTGTACGTATACGTAATTTTAAATATAAGTATGACATATTAGAAAATTCATAATTGCTTTTCTTTTTCCGAAAATTTACTCAATAGCAGAAAGACAGAAAACCCTTTAAGTTGAGGATAAAATTTTGCAATTAGCCAAAATATACTCTACTTTATTGTTGCTGAATGTGTACGAGTAATACGTGTAAAAATATTTTAAAATTAAAAATGTATCTAACATTTGCGTAAATTATGTTTAAGGCACTGTAAATTTCTCTATAAGGTACTACGTGCTTCTCACTTTTCAACTTAGTGTGAAAATGGCTTTTAGTTTTTTTAATCGTTTTAAGTCTTACTACTAAATTTAACTATTCATTACTTTATTTAGTTCACTCTCGATTTTCGATTATCCTAATGCAATTAACTATTGCATCTGCAAAATCATTTTACAGCCAGATAATGTCCAGTGCGAAAGCCTAAAATGTGTTTTTTTTCTAGCTAAATTCACAAATTAATAAACTATGCAGATTTGCAAATGATATGGAAAAAAGTATAGCATGAAATAGTCAATAGTCTAGGGTCTAGGCAAAATAATAGCAGGTAAAAGCTTTTTTTCTATTGTAATACAAAAAGTTAAAATACTTTCAGCAAGTGAAAATAGTGCTTTTAAAAACAGTCTAGCTATGTACTGCGTTATTAAAATTATTTTAATTCATACACGAATATGTTTCAAAAATTGCATGCATTTAGGATTAGCAATGCATGAAAACTTTAAAAAAAGCAAAAAAAATTTAAAGAAGCGTTAACATAATGCTCCATTTTAAGGGAGTCAGGGAAAATAACTATATTTTTTAGTGGCAGGTCATTTACCGTTAGCTTTCTGCATTTATATAGAAAGTTGATAAAATTTGCAGTTTCGGGCATATTAGGTTCCAAAACTTCAGATTTTACTTCGCGAGATGATAGCTTGAGAGGGGGTGGAGATGGAAAAAATTTTCTTCTAACGAAATGAACTATTTATGAATATCTAAGAGCTAGTGAAATTTCACACTCCCACAACCTGAAGTCTAGAAGAAAAACGACATTAAAAATTTGTAAAAAACGGATTTGAGATAACGGTCAATTTTAATAGCCATTTTGTTTTTGGAAAGTTGAAGCCAGGCATTACTCTTGTACGTTTACAGAACGTAAAAAATGTTTCTGGTTCATCTACAATAATTGCTTAAAAAATGGCATTCTAAGGACTTTGAGGGGCTATAGCTTTTAGAGAGCGAGATAGGTGAAAACATTTACAGAAATGAGTTTCTGGCAAAGATATATGTATATTTCCGCTTTCTATCTTCAAGACTGTTTTGTAAACATGTCTATGGCACCTTTATAAGCCGTTATTTTCAAAATTTTTTGGAATTGTTTTTAACACATTTAAATAAAAGATTTTAAAGCTAATATTTTCTTATAACAGGTTTTTTGTATTTTCTGTGCTAAAATATTCTCCTGCAGTAACTTCAGCTAATGTAAATAAGAAATAATGAGATGAAAACTTTCTTAATTTTTGTACAGCTGTACCTTTCCTTTGCTAGTTCAAATATTTACATATGTACATATTTAGAATTTGTACATATTTAGAATTTGTTCATATGTACATATTTAGAATTTCATCTGAATTTATTTACTGTAACACAAATGAAACACTTGATAGAATCTCATAATTATTAATAACAACATTCGATTAGGGAAATTTATGATCAAAGCATAGAATCACGCTTATTATTTGAATAGTTTACAAATGCAGCCACGTGTATTCTGGTATTAATTTGAATAGTTCATTGATTGATAGCAATGACATATTTTTCCAGTTTTAAAATTTATTTTTGAATCGTCATTATTGCGAACATTTACATTTATCAAACAAAATTGTGTAGGTCAAGAATTTTTCATTGATTCAAAATAATTTATTAAAGGGGAAAATAACAAAAAGAAAAGAAGGAATTTATTAGCAATTTAACTATCTCATAAATCAAATAAAATTTTATCGCTGACACAATTAATGTCATTGCACTTGCAATAATAATAAAGTTGGGTCAAACCAATGGTTTGTATTGTAGCACTTTTCCCTTCAACAAGTGAAAATTCTGCTTTTAAATACAGTCTATGTATACCTATCACACTATTAAAATTATTTTCATTCATATACGAAACTATTTCTAGGATTGCATATATTTAGGATCAACGATTTATGCAGTCTTTGAAATAAAGCAAAAATTAATATAAAAAGGGATAAACACAATGCTCGATTTTAAGGGTTAATTGTGTGAGTTAAGAAAAATAATTATATTTTTTAATTTCACGGAATTTACCGTTAGCTTTTTGCGTTTATAAAAATTTGGAAGAGCTTGCGGTTTCGGAAATATAAGGTGTCAAAAATTCAAATTTTACGAATTTCAAGAGGTGATAACTTGAGAGGGGGTGGAGATGGAAAAAAATTTTCTTCTAACAAAATAAACTATTTATTAATATCTAAAATCTCCTAAAATTTCAAGCTTCTACAGTCTGGGGTCTAGAAGAAAAACGAAATCAAAAATTTGGAAAAAAAGGACTTTAAATAACGGTAAATTTGAGCGGCCATTTTGTTTTTCTTAAGTTGAACTATAGTATACCGCGCAAGGGGAAGCAAGCCACTGCCTTTCTGCGTTTGCAAAATTTCAAAAATGCTTATGGTTTCATTGCAACAAATATTTAAAAAAGACCATTTTTAGGGTTTTGGGGGGGTATAACTTCTAGAGGGGGGGAAATAGGTAAAAATTTTGTTCTACGGAAATAAGTTTCTAGTGAAGATCTATGTACGTATTAAATTTCAGCTTTCTATCTTCAAAGGTGTAGAAGTTTTGTAAACAGACACACGGACAGACGGATGGACGGACGGACGGACGGACAGAGTGAAACTAATAAGCACTTTTTTCAAAAAATTTTTTGGAAAAGTGCTAAAAATATGGAAAAACATATTCCCAAAACGCTTAAATTAGATACTTGTATACAAAAGCAGAGTTTTATGACTATTAAGTTGTAATTTATTTTCTATATCCGATAAATACTAATGAATGAAAAAATTTTCCACAAAAAAAGTTATTGCTAAAAATATTTGAGTTGAAATTAAAGTGTCGAAAAATGTTTCAAGTAAACATGAAAATTATTAATAGGTAGCAGAAGTTAGGATTTGAAATTTAATTTTTTTGTAACTTTTGTGTTAGACTTCGAAAACAAAATTAGTAGATTAATGGAAAGTCAATAAAAATAAATATGTGTGGCTCCAAAATTCCAAAAAGCAAAATAAAATGAAACGAATTATTGGCGAGATCATATAAAAGCTAGATAATAGTTTGATCAAAACTTTAAAGTGCTTTATAGAATCTACGGAAATTTTACCCTGCCATTTATTTTCATTTCAAGAAAACTCTACTCTCAATATCAGTCTGTATTTCCGTCAATTTTGATCATCTTTGTTATCAATTGAATGCTGTTATTCAAAGTATATCGCTATTTTTTTAAATAGAATTGTTATTTGAGTAAATGGCTATTAAGTGATTAAGACAGAACAAATGATAATAAAATGAACTGAATTTTATAAGATTCAAATTTTTTTTTTAAGATTTAATAAAATTTTCTAAAATTACAAAAACCAAAATGAACTTATTAATCGAAGAAATTTTTTGTTCTTCTAAAAAATTAAAAATGTCATATACAATGTGAACTATAAACTAAATCATAATTTTTTTTATAAAGTCTTAGAATGAAGTTTCTTTAGCTTTTACTTTTCCATTTTTTTGTTTAGTATCCAATTCAGAGAGCTCGTCATCAGCATCCATATCTTGTCTAGTTATCGGTTGATCTCTTTGTAACCTAAAATCTAAATTTTCATCTAAATCACTACCAATATTACTTGTTGTTTGCTCTGATACTGGACTTAATGATTTTGGCACAACTTCTTGTTCTTCTGATACTGGATCTATTTCTTTTGATTTTGACTTCTTTTTAAATTCAAACATAACTTGAGCGTAATTTACATTTTGATTTTGTGGTGATAAACGTTTGGGTGAACTTGCGTTTTCATTAGCTACTTCTTCATATTGAATATTTGGATTAACTATAGAACTTTGTGAACTAACTGGACTTCTTGAACGTCTACCGCCAATACGACGCGGTGAATTTTGAAATAAACTTGAATCAGGAGAACTATCCTGATAATTTCTTAAATATGAATTATATTGTGTTTGCGGTTGTCGTTGTCCTGGATTTATTTCGTTTTCATTTCCTGTATTTGAATTTTCGTTTACATCAGTTTGATCAACTCTTGAATTCATTGGTTGCAGTGGAACTGGAATAATACCATCACTTTTATTTATTTTAGTTTTTGTAAAACAATCTATATCTTTAATGAAAATAGCATTTAGTATGTCAAAAACTGCAGATATCGCAAAAAGGATAGCGGACACAATATTTAAAATGTTTCCATGTAATGGGGATTGTTGTAATGCACATTTTCTTAAACTTTGAGAATAATATTCACATGTTGAACCTAAAATTTATTTTATTAAATTTAAAAAAAACAGTTCATTTTGTTTTGACGAATATTTAAAAATTTAATTTATAAATAAATAACTCACTTGCAATATAATCATATGCTAATTTTCCAGGAATGTTAACAAAAAGACCAGCAATTGTTATTTCCATAGACAAAGCAAGTGCCTTATCTTGAGGCAAAACACTTCTGAATGTTATTAGCATTCTATTTACTTCACATGATGCCAAAAGGATAGCCGCAACTAATGCTAAAGCTTGATATATAAGCCATATATTCCGGCAATCCTGGAAATTGCACGCTCCCGATGTAACTACTCCATTTGGGAATGGGCTTTCGTGATTTGAGCCACAGAGGCAATTTTTGTACATCTAAAATAAAAACTATATTAATATCAATTGTTTTAATGCTCGATGAAAATAAAGTTCTAAATACCACAACATTGTTGATGGTATAGCTTGCATTGCAACCAGCATGACAAGGTGAAAAATATGTTTTCTTTTCTCTTTCTGTACAAACTGGCATAAACAGGACATCATCGCCACAATAACAATCCGTTGAACAATCTGGTTGCATTACTTTATTATTCTTATACGACTGTGTTAGTGTTTCTGATGAACAATGTAAAAATATGTAAGAAACAAAAAATAAGCAAACTAAAATTTCAACTATTGCATTCCATGCTGCTAAACTTTTTGCAGAAGGTTGAAGTTTAGCTACAATAAAAGCAGCAAATAAAATTGTAAATCCAAGTATAGGAGGTTTTAATATAATCAATAAAAATCTTGACATCCATTCATCTAGAAGACCATTAGCTTCGCTAGTTGCAATAAAAAATCTCGATTGCATATATTCTTCTTCTTGCAGTGAAAAATTTATTAATACTGTTTCCAAAAATGTGAAAGCTAATAAATTGAACATTAAAGTTCTGTTGGTAATTAACCTTTTTAATGTCGGAAAGAATGTAAATTCTTTAACATATTCAACTGATTCAATTAGGTTTGGTTGTGACATTCTTTGTATTATTAAATCAGCTGCTTGTCTTACAATAGTTCTAACTAATTTTCTTGGAAACAATCCAATAATAATGGCAGAAATAATTAATAATGGAACTATTATTACCCATCCTAACCACCAACCTAATGGTAATGCATCTACTTGAAGTGAAACTGCAGCTCCTAATTGTGCGCCCCAAAAATGTGCTGCTAATCCAATGCCAAGCAAAATTGCTGCATTTTTTGGTTTTGAATTATCATCGATGTAGGAATATCCAATACAATAAATTATTGCATTTGTAATGGAAATAACTGAATGTAGTACGAATAGAAGAATAAGTGTAACAACACCATGAGGTTTTTCAATTTCAGATTTATAAGAATCACGTATACATAATGGTGGGGCGTACACCGGGCGACTCTGTTCTCCTTGATTTGGTCTAAAATAAAATAAATTTAGTTACTTTATAAATCCTAATTCATTCTTCATAAACAATATTTTTTTAAAATTACAAATGTACAAATATAAAAAAATACTTACAAAAAATGCAATGCTGGTATAATGGTAATAATTGCAAAAGCTGCTTCTAACAATATAAATCCACTAATCCAGGACATCGGATGAAATCTTTGTGAATAAAATACTAAACCAAATGCAATTACACCTTGTGTTAACCCCACACTCACTAATAACCAATCTGTAATATAAAATTTATAACTTTTTACGTATTAGAAACATAAACAAAAACTTATTGTCTGAAAATATTCCTGTCAGTTTACTGTTATTGCAAATGAATTTATTGTTGCCTGAGAAAAAAAATATTCCTATTGTGATCGTCGTTGGATGCTCAATACGTTTTTACATTATTTTTCGCTTTTCATTGAAAATATAACACGGGTTTTTATTTATTTCTCACTCATAACTACGCATTGTATTTTGCGATTGAAAGAACATTCACATCTCATATCAAACACAAAGGATATTGCTTGTCTAGGGGTACTTTTGTTCGTGATTTTCAAACAGTAACAAAAACTACTGACGTTTACTGACATTGTGAACGAATTGCAAGGCAGCTTTCCTTTAGCTTGATATTCAAATAATATAATGAGTCAAAGACCGAATAATCGCTCTTTTTTAATGCAAAGTTTGGACAAAATTTCCTTTTCTTTTGTGATAATTACAATTTCCATAAAATTTTGAACAAAATGTTAATTTTAGCCTTGAAAAAATCAACAATTAAACAATCAAGCTTACGAATAAAAATTTATTCTTTAGAATAATCCTTAATAATAATTACACTAAAAATTAATAATATTACTACTAAACAGTACTACAAGTATGCAAGTAAACCAAATGCAAATTGGAATTTTCATCAATTATAGTTAGAACTTTAATTTTCAAATAAGAATTTGTGAAAAGCTTGCAGTTTTATTACGAATTAAGAAACTGTTTGGAAAACCTCAATAAATTTGTATTGAAGATTTGCTTTTATAATGTAGCAGGATATACCACTCTTATGCTTTACGTACCAACATAACAAAAATAGGTTTTGTTTGAGCTCTTATTCTGGAGACTCAATAATAATAAAAAGATTTCTATAGATTATGAAAATTGAATAAATAAATTTTAATTTTTTATATTGGGGATCCGTCGTATATACAAGGCAGCTCTATAAGTATATGTATGCATGTGAAAAACAAAGTCAGATATACATTAAAAATTGAAAATATAAAAAATTTATTGGGCCCTGTGTGTTAGATATTATGTAAGTACACAGCTTTAGTAAAATTTAAAAAAAAAGGAAGAATATTTTTGTATTGGCATGTCTGTGCGAAACAACACAATTAACAATTTTAACAAGTGCGTTCAAATGAAATTGTGTTGTAGCATATTTACTGCACACCTTAATAATTTAAATAATAAAATATGACAATAAATAATTGTAGTATGACAATATTTACGAGTATTGTATAAATTTCTTAACATATTATGTGTATACACACAACGATAAATTTAACTCAATTCGATTTACTAACTTTCTTATCAAAATGATAGTAAAAAAAATTCTTATCAAAATAATTGTATATAGAAAAACGAGAAAAAATGGCATACTAAAACAAAAGTAGAGCTAATATTTACTTCAGAATTTATTAAAGTATTTAAATCGTATTATTGTATTTTCCCTAAAAAATATTGATTCATGCACATATTGTTTAAATATGCATTAAAAATAGTACTTGAGTTTTACTTACGTACCTATAATATAAGGATCAAATCCTAGATCCATACCAGCTTGTTGTGCTGATAATCGAAAATATGTCATAACAGCACCCTGAAGGGCTGTAACAACTGCAAAAGCAATTATAAAATTTCGTGATGTTGCTAAATTTTGGCATTTTGAACCGCCACACCATCCAATTGACTTTAAACCACAATCTAATGATTCTGCACAAAGATAGAAAGTAATAGAATTCACTTAAATATTTTTAATTAAATTCATTATGAATAATATTAAATAAAAACTAAGTTAATTGCTTTTAAAAATTGATAATTGAAATTAGTATTGTCAATTTTGAAGTTATGTTTTGCTAAACACACATTTCAAGCTTTAAATTTAATAAATTATTTATAATTAATTCTTTGCTTTTTACCTTCTTGTATATTATGTGAATTCGCTTGAATTAATGGAGTATTAGGCTCCATTTTTTAAATTAAAATAAATTAATTAGGTTGTAAGTACACAAAAAAAAAATTTGACCGAAAACTTTTTGTTTCAGTCTTTAGAGTTTTTTCCTACTCTATAAAATTCCACAATTAAAAATATTTTGAATCAAAAAATTGAATGAATCATTCGTAGTTTTGATAAGAAAATTATCGATTAGAAATTCCATTTGAAAGAACAACAACTAAAATAAAAACAACAATAATCGTAAGTGGCTTTTGTTTTTTGTCCGTTTTTTTTTTCACTCTAAATTATTTTACTTATGAACAGGTGTAAAGCTTAATTATTACTATAGTATTATTATAATTTTCATTGCAAATAGGGTGCAAATGATTCTTACTAGTTCTGGGGTAATTGTTCAAAATGAGTTAAATGTAGATTTTCCAGATTATTAATAAAATTTTGGTGAACTATATGAAATATTTCCGATTAGTTGCATACATACATTTCATAAGATAAAATTTTGACTTAACTCATGTACTTAAGCAATTGGAATGTTATAAAAAATTATCAAGAACTAGAAATTCTACTCAAAAAAAAGCCATAATTTGTATTTTTATAATATTATTAACAATTACCCTAGAATTTTGTATCATAAATATTTTGATCTTATCTGTTTAATAATAAACGAGCATATCTTATCATTATTTTGATAAAAGAATTTACTCTGGGTCTCAATATAAATGTTAATATATCAACTAGCTGTGCGATTCAAACTTTTTTTTTTGTAACTTCAATGTTTTAAAAGCTCTTACATTATGCCCTTATTCAAGCCAGTATTATAAAATTGGTTTAAACTGTAAAAACTTAAGAAATTTAATATTGTACAGAGAAACTTGGCATGATAAGTGAATTGCAATTTTCAAACAATGATATCCTATGGATGTAATATTCAACTTTCAAACAAGTTAAGTTTATTCAATATTTTTATCGTTCATTTAAAATTGCACGAAAACTACTAGACGCCCTCATTTTAAACTTATTTTTGATAAACAAAATTATAAAGTTCAAAGGTTAAACATTTAGAAAAAACTTTTGTATTTTGAGTTTCAGAATGTTCGACAGAATGTTAAACTAAGTACACTTGCTACTTAATTTGTGATCAGTGCCGAATCTACTATATAGATATGCAAAGTAAGCATTTGCAATAAATGCAGGAAAACAGGGACACCATTGAAAACTTAAAAAAAAATTTTTTTCTTTCTATAATGTTTTTCAAAACATTTTTCTTTATGTTTACGAAATTAATTCGATAGCATGTAGACCTATATATAAACATTGCAAAACAAAAAGCTGAAAATTTAATTCCAGGCTTTAATTTTATATGACTAATCTTAAATTCAACATTATAAAATTAGAAGAAATTTACTTATTATTCGCATATTGTTCATTACCTTGAAGGTGAAGGTGGAAAGGCTGGGCGGATTTTTTGGAAACCGCGTAAGGCGACGAACAAGCCTGAACCGGACTAGATTGTGATACCATAGTATTCTGAATTTTTGGAGTTTTTTATCTCAACTAAAAGAATTATAATGTAAGTATTGTTCTAGTTTACCTGGCATATTGTGATATTGTTGCGACAATGAGATATAGCAAAAATTTATTAATATAAAATAGCAAGGTTGCTTAAATTTTTCGAAATTAAATGAATATTTAATATTAGAGCTCAGACAGGAGATGCAATTTTTCGGTTTTGCAACTGTTTGGTTGCTTACTTGTATTCCATTAATTTATATTCAAGCGCGCACAAATTCAACTACATGGTTGCAAGCAATTATATAATCAAAGAGTTTGTAATTTTTTAAAAACTGATTGTAATGCCTATTTTAACGCATTTGATTTGGATTGACGCAATAGTGTTGGTTAGATGTGCGCGCAATGATTCTACAATCAAGCTGTTATTACAAATCTAAAAATTTCATGTCTGTCTGAGTCCTTGAAGTCCATTTTGATAAATATAAATATGGCTGTTTTCATTTCTTATAGGACATATTTTTGAGAAAATTATCAAAAAATTTCTTTAGCCACTTAATATAAAGAATCTGATGTGATCAGCACATAACCGATCGCATTGTGTATTGTCTAGTTAAGTGAAAGTGTTACAGAATATTATAAAAATGTCTGTTAAATACTTCTTTCCAATTTTTAGGGCATTAAAAAGCTTATAGTTAACATATATGGAAAAATGTAAATTTGGCTCTTAGTAGAGTTTCGTTTTGTGCCACCTGAATTCACTGAAATGCTCGACAGTTAGTTTCGGTAACAACCGGAAGTCAAATATCAAATTTCAAGAAATTCCATCAATTCGTTTCGTAGATATGGTGAAAAATGTAAAATCGGCCCGCAAATCAGTTTTTCGAGCCCTGATATTTCCAAAAAATTTATATGTTCATTTATTTAATACGGGGAATTCATATATTAAATTTCAATGAAATCGGTTGATTATTTCTCTTTATATACACAATAATGTATATTTGGCCCGTAGTAAACGTCCAGTTGCCAATGCCTGATTTCTTCCAAAACATAGGAATTTTCGCGGATGGTCGAGCAAAGCTTATATATGAAATTGCAAGTAAATCGGTTTAATTTTTTCTTCAAAACTATCAAAAATATAAAACAGGCCCGGTGAAAAGTGCAGTTGCCGAGGCCCGATATACCCCAAAAGTTGATCAGTCCGTCCCACAGTGGAAATAAACTTACACTTCAGGTTGCTAAAAATAGTTTATTTACACTTCCCTACTATGGAGAAATGCATTCCCACCGAAAACTCTATATTATCTCTATATCTGTTTACACAATACGGTCGGTAAAAATATGCAAAAACTCTATAGACTTACCCAAAATTCTAAAAGAGTTACTAAATGCAATCAGTATAAATTAAATACAATTTTTTTCATTTCATATTTTTCGAAATTACGTAGCTTGAAGGCAATTAAAAATTTTAATTGTAACCTATGAACATTTTTATTTTAAAAATTTGAAATTTATTTTAATAACAAATTTTGTATTAAGACAGGATTTTTTTGTATAAAGACAGAAATGCAAATGACTTCTCATACAGGACATTTTGGTACACAAAAACAAGCAAAACCGTAAACATGAATAAAACTCAAAAAAAAAGATTTTTTTCTTTCTTCCCACATGTTACCAAGAATGTATGAACATTCTATGTTTGCAAAGGTGCTTTAACGGTCAGAGATTTCATTTTTCTCTTTTATATTTTAATTTGCTGTTTCTCATTTTCTTTTCATTTTTTATAAAATTTTCATATTTTTACTTAATTTTTTGTAATAAGTACAAACGTATGTAAATATACACATCAACAATCCTTTCATAATGAACTTATTTAAAATTTGAACACAAGAATAAAAAAATTTTCGTTTTCTTGTTTCTTTTTTCATATCCTTAAACATTTTAGCATTTAAAATACATATTTCCTTAATTATTTTATAACTTTTTCACATTATTTATTTTAAGTCTCTTGCCCTAAATCCTTGCATTTCAAAAGGATATTATAAATATGCAGAACAAGAAAAAATAACCATAAAGGAATCATGCATTTTTCATTTAGAGAAGCCAAAAAAAATAAGGAACTAATATTTTTCCTTCTCATTGTGTTGTTCATGTACAATGTACATCATTTCAAAATGGGTCATAATATTGTAATAATGTAATAAAGTTAGGTCAAACCAATGGTTTGTATTGTAGCACTTTTCCCTTCAACAAGTGAAAATTCTGCTTTTAAATACAGTCTATGTATAGCTATCACACTATTAAAATTATTTTCTTTCATATACGTAACTATTTCTAGGATTGCATATATTTAGGATGACGCATATATGCAGTCTTTGAAATAAAGCAAAAATTAATATAAAAAGGGGTTAACATAATGCTCGATTTTAAGGGGTAATTGTGTGAGTTAAGAAAAATAATTATATTTTTTAATTTCACGGAATTTACCGTTAGCTTTTTGCGTTTATAAAAATTTGGAAAAGCTTGCGGTTTCGAAAATATAGGGTGTCAAAAATTCAAATTTTACGAATTTCAAGAGGTGATAACTTGAGAGGGGGTGGAGATGGAAAAAAATTTTCTTCTAACAAAATGAACTATTTATTAATATCTAAAAGCTCCTAAAATTTCAAGCTTCTACAGCCTGGGGTCTAGAAGAAAAACGACATCAAAAATTTGGAAAAAAAGGTCTTTAAATAACGGTAAATTTGAGCGGCCATTTTGTTTTTCTTAAGTTGAACTATAGTATACCGCGCAAGGGGAAGCAAGCCACTGCCTTTCTGCGTTTGCAAAATTTCAAAAATGCTTATGGTTTCATTGCAACAAATATTTAAAAAAGGCCATTTTTAGGGTTTTGGGGGGGTATAACTTCTAGAGGGGGGGAGATAGGTAAAAATTTTGTTTAACGGGAATAAGTTTCTAGTGAAGATCTATGTACGTATTAAATTTCAGCTTTCTATCTTCAAAGGTGTAGAAGTTTTGTAAACAGACACACGGACAGACGGACGGACGGACGGACGGACGGACGGACGGACGGACGGACGGACGGACGGACGGACGGACGGACGGACGGACGGACGGACGGACAGAGTGAAACTAATAAGCACTTTTTTCAAAATTTTTTTTGGAAAAGTGCTAAAAAACGAAAGCAGAAAAATATTAAAAAAAAAATTCTGGGAATTTAAGGATTACAGAAAATTTTGTACTACTAATAACAAAATATTTTTTTTTCTCAAATTTAGAATTTTGAATAAATAAAAGACAAAAAGTACAAGGAGCTTACAATCTTTCAGAATTTGTAATATCACAAGAAATTTTCTATATACCTATGCATTAATATATTAATAATGTATATATAGTCATGCATGATCATGGACTACACTTTTATAGTGTTTTTTTCTTCTAAGCTTGTTTTTACATTGAAAAGTTATTTAATCAAAATAATTTAGTAAGTGAGAGTATTTGGATTGTTTTAATGCCGATAGCACAGAGAGCGTATGTCTTTTCAGTAAAAAATTAATATAGTAGCAATGTTATACTTTTTTTTCATATTTATTTTTATTGGTCTATTATAACGGGCACAGTTCTGTTGGAAAGAAAATTGTTTCAGTTGATATTAAATGGCAATCACTTGCGTGTGATTTCAAAATAAGGAAAATTTTTTTCTTATCTTATTCAATAGATTTTCCATTACGCTTTGAGGTACTATTGCGTAATTTAACGCACAATATGCTGTGTAACCGTATGCTTCTATAAAAAAAATCACAGTTTGTAAAGAAAGTGACGTGTTAAAAATTTTTTTGGAACTAATTTTACTAAATTATTATTTTTGTAGTTTTAAAGTTGTATTATTTTTTTACTCTTACTAAGTCATTTAGGTAACACATTTTCTTCTTTTTATTCTATTCACTTTCTTCCCTAGTTCTGTGCCGTTTTATTCTATGTTGCAATCGGAAAACCTATGGAAGGCGATATCTCTCGCTTCGTAGCAGAGCCTGCGTTTTAAAGTTTCTCAATTTTCCATCTTACTTGTTTGTTATCATTTAAATTAAAATTACAAGCATGAAAGCTTAAAATTAATAGAAAAACTTATTATTTTGATTTTCAAATATCTATATCGAACTCTGCGTGGTATTTCAAACTAATTTAGTAACTATGAAGCAATGGCATAATTTGAAAGTTTTTCCTGCTTGATATTAAACTTTTTTTTATTAAAATAAATAATTCATTTATGTGCATATCAAAAAAATTGCTTAATTTATATATTTTCTGTTTTCTTTGAGAAAAATGTGGAATAAAATAAATATGAATGATTATACAAAAAAAAAATTAAACCTGTTACCTTACTCTTCAAATGTTAACAATATTATTTGTAAACATAATGACTTCATGTACAAAATCTTTACATCTTTCATAACAGTTACATGTAAAACTCATTTACTAACATAATTAAAAATAAAAATATCATGAAGAATAACAAGTTTCTAAGAAAATCATATAGACGCCATTATGTAAATGCAGTCAATATGAAAAAATTAACAAAAATATTTCCCCAGACCTTATAAAACAGTTAATAGCGAATTATTTAGGCATATTTAAAAGCCTGAATAATTATAAATAATTATTTTATTTATAACTTGAATATAAATCGAAAAATATAAAAAAGAAAATGGATAGTCTGAAAATGTCTACGAAATTCTTAACTAATTTTTTTTAAAACAAAAAGTAAGATTTTCATGAAAAATTTCTTAATAGCTTTTATTCAAAAGAAATAATTTTTCATTTAGTATAACTAGCGCATGACAATATTACTGCCTTAACACGTGCAAAAATTACATAGAACATCTGAATAAAATTTACTAATTAAATACCATTCATGTGTATTTTCACAAAAACAAGTAAGTTTGGCTACCCATTTTTCTCTATTACTGACCGAAAAAATGAATTTCATTGTATTTTAAAGGAAAACAGACAAAATTTTTATATTCATAACCACTATATTCCTATTAAATCAGAATAAAGTTGACAGGAATTACTCGGAAATACGTTATTAGTATGGTCAAATTAATTTTAGATGCGATATTGAATAATGTAGATAAAAACTACACCAACCAGGACTGTATTTGTGTCATATTGATTAAAGCGATTAAAATTTAAATGCGTTAATTTTAAAAATATTTCATACAAATTTCAAAAACTTATCAAGAAGAGTAACTTTTAATGAGAATATTATTATCATCGATTAAAATTTTTAATATGGTAAAATTGGTAAACGTATCCTTAATTGTTATAACAATTAACGAGACAAAAGATTCTAAAAACTATACGTAAAATGTGTGTGTATGATTCCCATTAAAATTTTTGTATATAACTGATTATTATAATATATACGAGTAGAATAAGTTCATACACACATTCTTCCTTTTAGAATTTCATGACTATATACAAAACTTTTCAAATTAAATTTTTAAAATTTCATATTTTTCCACTGAATCACATAAAATTTTGCTACATAGAAAAAAACTGAATTATTTTGAAATTTTTGTTTTTCCCTAGTAGCTAAATTGTTTTTTCCTTATTTTTACTGTGTACCTATTAATGTTTATTTTTTTTCCCCTACATTTTTCTAGCACTTTTCCGAAAATTTTTTGAAAAAAAGTGCTTATTAGTTTTACTCTGTCCGTCCGTTCGTTCGTCCGTCCGTCCGTCCGTTCTTAATTATTTTTCTTAACTCACGCAATTAACCCTTAAAATCAAGCATTATGTTAAATTCTCTCTAAATTAATTTTTACTTTATTTCAAAGACTGCATAAATCGTTCATCCTAAATATGTGCAATCCTAGAAATAGTTTCGTATACTTATGAATGAAAATATTTTTAAAAGTGTGGCAGATATACGTAGACTGTATTTAAAACCAGTATTTTCACTAATTGTTGAAGGGAAAAGTGCTACAATACAAACCACTGGTTTGACCCAACTTTATCATATTATTAGATTCAACAATGGTATTATTATTACTGTTGCTACTCGAAATATTAGATTTTCAATTTCAAAATGAAATTTTCAAATGCATCTAAACTTGTGATACTATTGCTAAGTAGTTCATGTGACAAATATATTATATACGAATATTACTGAACAGTGAAAATATAATATCACCTTAAATTTTATTAAACAAAATTCCATGAAATTATATTAAAATATTTAACAAAAAATTCGAAAAATATGCATATGATTTTGCATATTATAAAAAATATTGTAGAATGTTTTGGTAAGTGAATGAATTCATGTAGACATTACAAGTTGTATGTGTATATATTATGTCTGATACATTAACACTATAGAAATTATGATGTTTTATTTGTATTTGGTTAAAGTTTATTCGAGCACAATGTAGTACGCTTATATGAATTATGTTAAATTTTTACTTTATGTTATACAATTTTATTTTAATTTTTACATTCTTTTCAGAGTTAAACATAACTCAAATAGCATTTATATTATTTTACTCCCGTATTTTAACTTAATAGGAATGTTATTTACTATACCTAAATTCTATTCAATAAGCAAAAGTTACTAAAGAATTTAAGTGTATAATTTTGAATTTAAAAGGGTAATGGTTAATTTTATGTATATATAATACGGATAGATTAGTTTTTGTTTAAGTTAATTTTATAAAATCTTCAAAAAGAATCAATTTTAATTGAAAATAAAATTCCAAATAATGAATTATAGCAAATGCATCCAAATAATTAGATTTATTGTGATTTTATATTACAATAATTTTTGTTTAATTTTATATGAAAATGATTTGAATTTGATTGAGATTGTAATAAGAATACTGCATCACAAGCTCGAAAGATCAAAAAGTAAATTTATCGAACCCAGATTTAGTATTAGATATTTTGCTAATTAATACAGAAATTGTAAAAATTAAAATTCATTCATTATGAAAGGATATATGAAACAAGAAGACGAAATCTAAAATTTGCAGTTAAATGAAATAAACTTTCAAGAAAAATTCCCCGAGTACCTATTTCTACAGTGAACAATTTAGATACATATACTCAGTGTGCATTATGAAATGACAAAAACAATAATTGCATATACACATGCTATAAAGTTTCACTATCCTGTATTATGGCATAAATTTCCCGAATTTTATAATAAACACTTATCTTATTTAATTAACATTGTACTGTTCAATTCTTAATTTATTTAATATTCATATACAATATATTATTAAATATATATTATGTATACGCTCTTATTAAAATATTAACTGGAACTGTGCAGCATAAACACTACTGTTTGCTGTAATTCAACTTTTGGCAACAATATCATTTACAATAGCTCTTTGCCATTATATACACAATAACGACACAAAAAAAAAAAAAAGAATTTCTTAATCCTCAAACGTTTACATGTCAATTTAGTTTTCTTTTTCTTTTTATGAAAATGTTCTTGCCACTTTATAAGATTTTTCTTTTATGCTCTTTTTTCACTCTTTTTCATTGTGTCTCTTATTCGAACTCCTTTTGTTCCTTTATTTTTGTGAGTTCATCATGTAATATTACAATGGTATATGCTCTTGGAAATGTTACATAAGTAGTTTCAGATGTTTTTCTACTCATTCAACTCATTCTCTATAATATATACATATACTTATAAATTTTTTAGTTTATACAAATATGAGCCGCAAAGTAAAATGTTACGTATATTATTTTGTGAAAGAAACATGAAAAGAATCTCAAAACATCCTGAAGGAAGTTGTTGCTATAATATGTACGTTTAAATATATGCACTTCTTTTTTTTGTATGCATATATTATTTACATAAATGTTATGAGAAAAAGGCTGGAAATGGAGAAATTTCAGTGATGAACGGCCATTATATTATATGAAGTTGAATCAGCTTTTCTGTTGCTTAAAATTGGTTCAATTACAGCTGATTTCAGTTTTATGCAATTAATTTTTTCTTAAAATTTCGTAATGAATTATTTTTATAGTTTTTTAATAGATATGAGATTTAATTTAGTTGATTCAAATCACACATAAGATCAAAAGAACATTAAAAGACAATATTTTCATATTAATATTACTAACATTTAGAATTCGAAGAATGCCACAAAATACTCGGTAGCATGTAGATTATTCAGTACCTAAAACTATTTAAATAAATCAGTACCGCACATATTTTTATAATAATTTTTCAAATTCATTGTTATAACACCACTGTACTTATATTCATAAGTTAAAATAGCAATGAACTTCAAGCAATTACAGTATAAAAAATAATAGCTATAGCTACAAAAATTGTATACACAAATCTTAACTGCTTTTCTTTGACATTTTTCCTTTTACTTAAAAGGTTGAAAATCTATTACACTGTGGTTGTATTATTAAAATGCAGGGGAAAATATAATACATTAGAAATAAATACGAAGGTAAAAGAGTTGACAAGGCATCCAAAAAATATTCAAATTCTAACTTATTACCACTAAGTTAACGAGGATATATCATTTTAATGTTATTATTTTTTAATGTAAAAGTATTATCGTGTATCGCGAACAGCAATTTTACTTTTAGCAAACATGTATTGTATATATGCCTGTTAACATTAGTTAACATGTTAGTATAATATGAAATTTCTGTTCAAGACAAGAAATTATAATATTGAATATAGAATTTGAATACGATAAAAATGTTTTCATTTCAAATTTAAAAATTAAATATTTGAAGTATAAAAATTATGAATGTCTTTTTATGATTTCGAATGCAACGGATGGTAAGTTTTTGTATATTTAATCTTATTTTATTAAATCATCTGTAGTTTGCAGTTTCGTCTGTAGTCTAGTGCACTTAAGATAGCAGATTGTAACGCTGGTTGTATTTAAATAAATTTTTTTGTTGTCTAATGATTTGTATTTTCGTTAAATTTTGCACTTGCTTGCCGATTTTAAGCTCCATGTTGACTCTTGTCTTGAAAACTGAATGAATATTTTAAAAATATCGCGTAGCCTTGAAGCGACGAGGGGAGGCCTAGCAATTTGTTAAGAATATTGTTTTCAGTAGGTATGGAAATTATTGAAAAGTCATAAAAACAAAACAGCCATCTAAAAATAAAATTTAAATAATTTTGAGAGATGTTGTCTTTAATTCTAATGAAATGAAGTAAATTTTAGTTTTATAGGTGGAGAAAACTTCGTTCGAAAGAAATAAATTTCTGACAAAAGCTCTTTTGTAAATAAAATTGCTGTGTTGTTTTAATAAAAAAACTTCTTTGTGGTTGCATGCACCAATGAACAGATGAACAAAGTGAAGTTAAGAAGAACTAGATTCGTATGTTCAAAGAGTATACTAAATATGCCTTACCGTTTGTAAAGCTAAGAAAAAATGGTCTGAGATATGAAAGGATATGAAAGGATGTTTTTGATCAGCGCTAAATTTTGAATCGATTTGACAATGTCAGTCCTAGTGACAAGTTAAGAACTCATTGAACTAAGCTCACCAAATTTTCAAACGATAATCTCAAACGATTTATAGTAGTAAATGGCGAAACCATATTTAAATTGGATATAATCGAGGTACTGGTTCAGATAACTATCATACAACTTCAAAATTATTTGACCGCACATATCACAGAAATTATTTAGCGCAAAAATTTCAAAATTTGCACAAGCAAATTTGTTAAGTTTGATAAAAGTCGTTAAAATTTCTCGACTGCTTGTGGTAGCTGCTATACAAATTCATAAACTATTTGTGCATAGCGCAAAAACTATTGAAGTTACAAAGCTGAAATATTGAGCAAAGGAATCTGGTGATGCGGCGAACTGTTCATGCGGTTTCAGTAAAACTTTTGTAAATTGTGTGGGTTTATATGGTAACTACCATACTTAAATTTACATAATAGTACTATAGAAATATAGATAGCAAGAGGTTGTATGAAACTGTATGGCAATAATTTTGACAATAACACCATGAACTCTGTTTTTTCTTGTTCTAATTTTGCTGAAAAAGTGCTTAAAAAAGGAGAGTGAAGAATTGAAATTGCAAATTATTTTATTATTAATTATTTGCAAAATTTAATATTTGAAAAATTAAAAATTTTGAAAAAGATCCACAGAAATATTTTTACATTTAAATTTTTTTTTTGGACTACCTAGCTTCATATGTTTAAAATTTTTCTTTACTAAATTTTATTTTTGCCTTTTTCATATTATTTCAGGATAATTGAAAAAAAAGGGCACAAAATTTGATATGCATCATAAATGAAAAAAATTGAAGAATTATCATTCATTAAAAAAAATGTCTGAAAGGATATTTATAGGACTCGTTGCGATATTCATTTCAAATTAATGAAGATAATAAAATATCGGATGCATTTTATAAAAAACCAAGAAGATTCATAATAAAACTGGAGGCAAACATGAAAAAAAAATCATTTGCATTCATTTAGTGACTTGTACAGAGCGTATAATTAATGTCCTCTTTGTAAAGAAATTTTTCACTTATTGAAATGCAATCTATGTTTTTAATTAAGCATTAATGTGTTAAAATTTCCTCATACACCGCTTTATAACGTACTTAAGTTACATCAACAATAAAATTACAAAAAATTAAAATAATAAAGATTATAAATGGGGTATTAATTTGTTTTTTCACAAACCCCCAAATTCAGTATACTAGCATGTATGTAGCTTTATTTTTATCCTCAGTAGGATTTAATTTGCTAATGTCACAAAACATTGAACGTCCAAAGAATTTACAATTTATGTTTTATATTGACGGGGAAAAATTAAAAGATACACTGAAAAAAAAAATTTAAAATAATAACAGGGCGTTGGAAAAGGGCCCTTATTCATTTAATATTGTACATATATCAACATTTATGTTACAAGCTCTAACAACAAGTAGAGCAATTTGAAGTAAGAACAAAAATATTATTCAAAATAAAAATTTCACTGAAAATGTCAATGGGTATAAAAAACTTTTTTAAATAAAAGTAGAGCTAAAGCTGTAATTAAGGCTCTAAAAGTAATTAAAAAAAATACGAATTTTACATAACATCTATAAGGTGGAAACATCACGACGATATTCAATACAATGTTGTATATAATTGTAACATTTCCGTACAAGTGACATTAGAAAAAAAGCGATTGATCGACAATATTCAAAAGGACTTTTAAGATGTTTACAATATTAAGTAATTTTTCCTTTTTTCCAATTGAACAGAAACGCAATACTACCATGCCATTGGCCTCTTATTATTTTATGGATAAAGAGAATATGATTATTATATTATTATACAGGGTGTTTCGCGTAATGTGGCACTTATTTTCAGTGATGATTTTTTGATCAATTTTGCATTATTTTTAACTACATTAAATTTGACACGTTTTGCTTGAAAAACTATGAAATATAGAAGAAAATGTTATGTGGGTTAACTTTTAAATCTCATTGTAGCGCATCGAAAAAAACAAAAAAAATGTACTAACAGTAATTTTCGACAAATATCGAGTTTTGTAAAAAAAATTTAAAAAAAAAAACTATGGCTAAAACTTAATTAAATTGTCCACCCCAAAAATATAGAACAACCATTTGGCTGTAAAACTCTAATGATAACTCTATATTCTATGGTCCCTAAGTTATAGGCATTTATTTATATGCAGAAAAAGTCCGGTACCTTTCTTTTCAACAGACTGTAGCTCGAAAACCAGTATATTTGCACCCCCCTCCCCCCCCCGCAGGCATACAATTTTTTTACTGGAAGTTGATCAAAGAATCATCCCTGAAATTATTTGCTATCTTGTGCGAAACCCCATGTACATATTTGACATAATTTCTTATATCAAGTCTGAAATGTAATATGCAAGTAAGACTCCTAAATTGATTAGGATAATCTAATTAATTTAGAAGTAGCAGTCTGATCCAAATGACATTTAATACTATTGAAGTTGCTATGCTTGAAGTTAATTGAAGGAATGTAATATCAAGAAGTAGAGCAGCAACTTTTCAAGTTTTGAGGTTGGAGAATTTCAAGTTGCTCTTAATTTAATGCATTTTTCAAATTTTTTTAAATTATTATTAGAATTGGCAATTGTATTTGGAATCGTAATTCATTCCAAAATTAGTAAGAGTTGAGAGATTAATAATATTTTAGCGAAAAACAAATCTGTTCAATGAAAATAAAAATGATGTTTGGCGTTGATTCTATTATGCACAAAAAGTCAAAACTTAAAAAAAAAATAAATACATAGATGTAAGTGAAGTCAGCAATTCCAAATAGAGATTAAAGAAGAAAAAGAAAATGAGAATTTTTCAATTAAATAACAAGAGACGACAAGGACAAATCTTTGTTGTTAAAATATATAAGGAGTGGTAAAATTTATACACACACAATACAAGTGTGCATTTTATCTATTTATACCCGTACGAACGTATGTTCGAAGGGTATACTAAATTTGCCTTACCGTTTGTAACGCTAAGAAATAACGGTCTTAGATATAGACTACACTTGAGTCTAATGTTTTTGATAAGCGTCAAATTCTGAGTTGATTTAGCTTTGTCTGTCTTTCCGTCCGTCCCAGCGATAACTCAAGAACTAATTGAGCTAAATTCACCAAATTTTCACAAATGATTTATTGTAATAAGTGCAAGAACCCTATTTAAATTGGACATGATCTGTGCACCGGTTCGGGGAGCTGCCATACAACTTCACAATATATTTGGCTTTATCTTAGGAACTATAAAAGCTATGCTATTGAAATTAGCGAATATATTAGTAGGGCCAATGTGTCTCATAAAGGTCGTTAACATTTCTTGGCTCTTTCTGGTAGCTGCCATACAACTGCAATAGTAGTTTGGCATACACAGTATTGAAAAAAACATTTGAAAAACACATAGTACTGAAATTTTGCATAGCCAGTTATGGCATCTTTATTCGCACATAGGATAACAAATTCGTACGGGTATCACAGAGTTGACAAGGTCAAATCTATTTTTTCTCGTTTTTTTATTTATTTATTTTTTTTCTTTTGTTTCTATACTCCTGTCACTGGTGTATGCCATTATTACATATTGGTAAAATAAGGTTATTTTTCCCCCCATGTTATAGCCATTTTCTTCCAATTGCATTTAGTTAAATGCACTTCTATTTCTCTTATCCCCTTATAATGTTAAAATAATATTCTAAGATTGTAGTATTTAACAATTCCAAATTTATTCAATACCCTAAATGTTTGATATTCTGTTTCAGATCTTGGAAAAGCTGTTCCATCTATTTCATTTAATTTTAAGCGTTTGTTTTTAATACAACATAAGTGTTATTTAATTTAAAATACAGTTTAACTGTATGTTGCCGACGTTGGTAGCTGAATACAATTCAATAAGGCTTAAATACTCTTTAATTATATGATATAGGCCCTAAACCAATTTCAATATTCTAGGTCTACCAGGAATGATTTCAGGAATAATTATTTGAACTAAAAAGAAAAATTATATACGAGGATTTTCTCTACGCTGTTATTTCTATCATTTTAAACCAAGAACTATCAACAATATCTTAGAGTTAACATCAATTTTAAAATTTTTCAAGTAAGTTTAGCTATAGTATATATGTAATGGAGAACGCCTTTTATTGTGTCTTCTATATTTACCAACCTTTATAGTTACTATTGTTATTTCCTATATTGTAATATTAATAGTAAACATGGACGATATATTCTACTATCTAAAGACTCGTAAATATAGAAAAGTGGACATGTAAGAAAACAGACAAGGAGGAGAATTTAATATAAAGAAGCAAGAATTCAAGAAATTTTTAACATTTTCTTACGCTTCAAAGAATGAGGATCTTTAAAATAAAAATTAAAAAAAAACATCACACAATTTTCATTAAATTTTTAGATTTTATAAAACTAAAATATTTTCAAGAATAATATGAAAACGGAAGTAAAATCATTCAGTGAAAATTAAGTCAGTTTGACAATTTAAAATGAAAAAAAATTAAAAAATGATAAAAGTTTCTTCCTGTACTTGTTCTTTAATTTTTTATTGTTTGTAGTGTTTTTCATTTTTGTTATTGTTGTCATTTTCATTATTATACTTCCATTTTATTACTCTCATGATAGTTTCTATCTGTTTAACTTTTATAAATTAGAGCAAGAAAACAAAATTATTTTCATTTGTAGTTTCATTTTCTCATTTTGTTAAACAATACAATTGTCATGATTGCAGTTAGACTTATGTATTTTGTTTTTCCTATTATTCCTGTATTTAATTATGTAATTACTATTTACATTCTTATAGCTTAATGTTGCTTCTTCTTTATTAACAATCTTGTTTTAATAAATAGAAAATTTTTTAGTTAAATATTTTGTAACAAGAGAAATTTATAAATATAATCACCTTGTACACGTAAAGTAAGTTGATCACAATTGCTATTATATGAAACGTATACTGTTACTATAGTATATTATAATTCACAATAGTAATAATATAGTGTAAGTTAGTTTACAATAACTATTTAACATGATTCAGACTGTTTATAAAATTTCGTACAAATATGCAAGTATAAATTTTTGTAATGCAATTCTACTTATATGTTTTTGCTATGATTATAAAGTTATATGACACTTGTAATTAGAAAGTTATACGACACTATATGTGTTTAGTAAGAACTATGTTTACAGATTTTTTTTTTTTCGTCAATTTAAAATGTACCAACATGTATTATGTATTATTAAGTAATTAAATAAATAATATAGTGTTAATTATAAAAATATTAAAATTTTATTGAAAAAAATAAAAATTAATATTAAATGGGAATAATGAGCTAAAAAACATATTGTTGATTTTATCGACACTAAGTATAAGTTACTAGAAAATACCAAATAGACTCATAAGTATGCATGTACATAATATGTTTTACTATTATTATAACACAATACAATTACAGGCTCATTACAATTATTATATGAAAATAATATTAATACTTACACTTACGATTAATAAATTAAAAGCAGCTAAAAAGTTCTGCCATTACCTATTAATATTCCTCTTTTATATTGGAAAATTTTAAAAAACTGTACTGATTAGTTTATTCAGTTTTTTTCAACAGTTACAAAAATTCATATTTCCTAAGATATAGCCGATTTATAAATGCAGAACAAAACATAGATTAAAGTATCATAGATTAAAGTATTCTAATTTGGTCTTTTCAACCAATTCGTTATTAACGACCTCCAATTCATCTTCTTTCCATTCCACTCAAATTTTTTTTAAAACATAATTTTTCGTGGAACTTTCTCCAATCAATTCCTATAACAGTATACGCAACAATGTATATTATACAAAATTTCAAAAAGTAAAAAAATCAGTCGAGATTGATTTAAGGCCCCTGTAACTCTGAACCTGTTAAGCTGTGAACATTACCTTCATATAAAAGTTTTGCCTAATCATGAGGGCCTACACAATGGTATATAGCAGTGCACTTAGGTATGAGACACCCTGTATACAGGGCATCAATGAAAGGCGCCATATGATATTTTCCGGGCCATTACTCGGTTATTAAGTTGAAAATTTGCATAATAAAACATAGACACCATTTTGAACGGTTGTTGTACATTTTTCTAAGTTATTGAAGAAAAAAATTTCGTGTAAAATAGCATGTATAGTACTATATTTTTCTACATAACTCCTAAACCAGATCAGGTAGCGTGATAAACCATATAACAAGTTGAAGCTCAGTTGATAAGGTTGCAAGCTGTGGTCACCTAGAAAATTATAGTTTTTTAGAAATGAATAGTTAATATTATTTATAAGAAAGCCCTTACTCTAAAGTTTTCAAATCATAATTCTTAACGTGTCTGTCTTACACAGTCGCAGAGTTATACTTAAAATTTCAAAAAGTAAAAAAATCAGTCGAAATTGATTTTCAGCTCCTGTATCTCCGAACCTGTTAAGATTTAAACGTCTTCTCTATACAAAAGTTTTGTCTACTTATAAGAGTCTATACAATGACATATAGCAGTGCACTTTGTTGCGAGACACCTTGTATATATACATATATAAACATCCATTATCTTCCAATCCAAAACTACACTTTTGTTAAAAAAAAGTTAGCAATTCAATTCAATTTTTCAGAAACATGGTAGGAAATTCCTTTAAAGTTATTTCTTATTTTCTTTAAGATTTCTCCCAAATGTATGTAGCATTGTGTAAACAGTTTTATTATTATTTTTATTATTAATATTTTTAAAATAAAATTTAAATTGTTACAATTCAATTGAATCTCAGATTTAATTAATCGCATTTTTTAGACGGCGTTCCGTGATTTTTATGCAAATTCAATTTTATTTGTTTTTAAATTTTAAATGTAATTATTAATAATTTGGTGGCTCTATACCTGGATTTCAAATCTCATCACTATAAGAATTGATTTCCTCCTCAAAAATTCTATATAATTTTGAAATTATTCAATCAGCTGACATTAATAATCACATTTTTTTTTATTTTTGTATGTGTATATTGTAATAAAATAGAAAAAATTTTTAATTTCTTCTATTCCAATTTCATTTTACTTAAGATTTTTATTTTTTTTTTCTCTTCTCTTTCAAATCAATATACCGAATAAATCTATGCGATTCGATAAGTTTTCAATTGAAATTTTTATATAAGATGAACTTAAAATTATTACCACAAGTGAATTTCCATATTACAAACATATTCATATACAATTTTATATTTATGAACATACATGAATTTATATAGAAAAAAATCAGAATTTCAATAAAAAATCATTTGTGTCCTTGTAAATCCTTTAAAATGCTTTTAATGTCAATTGTTTTTGCAATGTAAAAATTTTCTTCCCCATTTTTTAATACTCGATTTGTTTGCTACTGCATTTTTTTTTTAATTTTATTTTTTGAACTTTTCTATTTTCAGCGTTTTTTTTTAACGTTTTTAAGATAATATTATAAAAATTTATTCAACTTAAACTTGTTATAGATATACTTAGTTAAAATAGATACCAACACCATTAAAAATATTTTTTATAATTTCTTTTTGTTTCAAATAATAAAAAACCTATAGGAATAACAATGGGGAGAAAGACAAAAAAGGATAAGTTGACTTTAAATATGACATTTTCAGCAAAGTGGAAAAAAAATTTGAAAATCAAAGAAAAAAAATGGTGGAAAATCAAAGTTTTCATTTATAGCATGGGAAATGAGAAATAAAAATAAATTTTTTTTTGTAATTTTTGAACTTAAATCTTCCATTTATTTCCTATGATAAACTTTAGAGAATTACTTAAAAAAAATAATTTTTTTTCTTTTGTTTTCAGATTTTTTTTTTTGCATATTTTTCGGTTTTATTTCAATTTTGAAATTAAGAATATTTTACACATACACATACATAAACATACGCGTGTATATAATATATTCGAAAGTTTTGCATGTTTGTAGGATTTTTATAACACTATATAATATAGGTATTGAATTTTAAGTACTTATACGTAATCTTCTTTTGATGATTGCGCGAAATGATGAAAGAAAATGATAATCATAAGAGAATCGACAAAATTATTTCGTACTATTATCAAAAAGGAAAAAAAAAGTTGGTGAAAATGAAAATCACAAAATTCAATTTGGTTACAATTTTTCTTTTCCTGTTAATAAAATTTTCGTTTTCTTTGTTAATATTACAATTTGTCACAGTACCAGATCAAATTTATAAGACACATTTCTTATAAAAAAAATCTAATGAATCAATTGGAATTCTTCAATTTTATATTGAAACTAAAATGTGTAATGTCAAAATAAAGAATTAAAATTTCACGGAAAGAAGAGATTTCATTGCAAAAGAAGAAACAATTTTCGTTTTTATTTTCTTATAGCAAGTGAACTTCTTCACACACAAATTGAACAAAATTGAGTGGATCGCAGTCTTCTTAAACAAATTCCTAATTGAGTGGATCACAGTTTTTTTTTTTAAGGTAAAGGTTTCGTATTTGTTACACATTATTCAAAATACGAGTATTAAGAGGTTTTTAAAAATTTATAATGAATTTTAATAAAATAATACGTATTTAAAAATTGCATACTTTGCGGATCGTTTTGTTTTCAGAAAACAATAATAATATTTTCACTTTTTTGCTATAATTCGGAATTGTGATTTAAAAAATTTGCATTGAATACTTGAATCAAATATAGAAAAAAATTTTATAGATTCAAAAGTAATATTTTATAAAACAAACATTTTTTCGCTAAATGTAAAATTTCTCTCCAGCACCTATACACCTATGTATATGTTACTTTTTTAAACATTTTCTTATTAAGAACGTAAAAGTAAATTATATATCAGATGACTGCTTAGCTATTATAATTCTACCTGCAAGAAATTGGGCCTGATATAAGACCGGAGCAATCACATTAACCACAACAAGTGAATGGATGAAAACTATATCGGAAACCACTCTATGACAAGAAAGCAAACTTAAGTCCAAAACCTGAATCCATACCATACTAAAATGCCTCTGCACAGTCTCAATACGATCTATATCAATACATTACGAAGAGGAGATGAATTAAAAATGCATGTAAAATTTCTGTAAGTAAAATGGAGTACTTTTTGTCGATATTAAAGTTTTTCTAATCCCAATTGAATTTTAAATTAAAAATTCTATGAAATTTAAAATACGAAATTTTAGTACGTTTTTAAAAAATTTAAAAATAGTTTTTTTCTGTAGCACTGAAAAAGGAGCACATAAATTTTTTTAACACAATTTCGACGGAACTTGAATTTAGGCAGGCTTTAAGTGTTAGGAAAATATGCATTTATGCATGACGTCAATAGTTTAGTTTTATACCCAGTAATGAAGTGTGCGACGTACAATGTGTAAATTTAATACAAAAATATTTTGATTTAATAATTGTGTGTATAAGAGTAGCTCTAGAAAAGAAGTTTTCGAAAAATTTTTCTTTCATAATTAAAATTTTATTCATTTTTAATAATATGCGAGGATAAATTCTATTTATTTAATTCCGATTAGTTCAAAATATTGATTTTCTTAAAGCTTCTTATACATTTTTTATTAAAATTAAATTCATATTTAACCTTTTAAAGGTTCTTGCGCTGTTTTTTCTTTCATTTCTCTTTTTAATAAAATTTATTTCACTCTTTTTTGTTGTGTCAATAGAAAATCCTGTCATTGAACAGGAAGTTCATAAACTTGAGGGTGTTTTTGTTTTTTATATTAGAGAATGAAATTAATAAGCTAGAAAATATCCTGCTAAAGGTATATTGAGAAGTTAAAATAATAACATTCTGTTTTTCCATCACTTCCTTCACCTATTTTGGATTTCCTGACGACCATTCTTCTCATTTTCTATAAAAACACAAAGTTTTTCTAAGAAAACAAATAACAAAAAAATGAATTTGGCCACTAAAAACACAAATATAATTTTTTTATTTTTTCTTTTTGTATGTTACTGTTAAAAAAAATATATAAGAAAATCAAAAAAGGACAAAAAAATGAAAATAATATCAGGATATGATTTGCTCTCTTTTCCTCAGGAAGTAGCTATGTATTTTTACTTTTTACTGACTGAACTTAAAGAAAAAATAAAATGAAAACTAAAAAAGATAAAAAAAAAAACAGAAACTAATATCGCGCTTGTTTTAATGCTTTTCTCTCGTCGTCCTTTTTTCATATTCTTATCCAAAAATCGTAAAGGATTTTTATTTCTCGATTATCTAAGGAACCAAAAACAATTCAACACAAATTTTTACTTTGTTGTTTTTATATTATTATTATTTTTTCTGCCCTTTTTTTTGTTTTCCTGTTTCTCGGAGTTCAACTTTAATAAGAGAATTGCTTAAAGCAAAATAATATTTTCTTTTATTTTACTTTGATTTGCACTTCAACATTATTGAGTATTTCTGGTTCTCATCATTATTCTAAAACTAAGTTAAGAGAATGATGATAAATAATGAAAGTAATTCGAAAAATATTCCAAACAATTGATTTTTCACACACCCACACATTTACTTACAATATACTTATACAATACATGCGTTATACAAGTTTACAGAAATTCAGAATATCATTTATGAGTTTCTAATATTAGCTATTGGTAATTTTTTTTGAGTTTAATGTTTAATTTAAAGGAAAAATAATAAGGAAAATGAAAAAAATATAATAATTTGAGGAAAAAAATATTTAATAAATCCTGGAATTTTAAGCAAATTGTGATAAAAAAATCTAAAAAATATTTAAAATTTTAAAGCTAGCTAACGTTAGGTATTTTGATTATAGAAGAACTGGAATGAATCCGGACATCAAGTTTAAAGATCACATTACAGAACAGAGACAAGAAAGTATAGTCATGTATGTACACGGGGTTTGTTTTCTTAAATCACATTTCCGATAATTCCTTCTAAGCCATAAATTAAAAGTTAGGATTTAATATCAAAATAATATGAGAAAAAATTGTTAATAAAATAGTCTTCCGGATGCAAATACTAAGATGCAAAATTGAAATCAATAAAACCTTTGAAATTAAAATTTGTACAAATAGAAAATTTTCAATTTTAAATTTTTTAATCTTTTCAAATTAATTCAAGTAAAATTTTTCAAAATATCTTCTAAAATAAAATTCTCCGAATTTTTTCGATTATTATTTTATATTAGCTAAGGTCATTTTAATAAAACGAATTTATGTATGCAACATCAAACTTCCAATTCTCCAAAAATCATAGGGATAGTTTTAATTAAAGCAACTATAAGGTGCTCTTTATTGTGCATAATTAATATTCTCAATCTATATTCTCAATAATTGCTAAGGCTCAATGAATATTAAATGAAATGCAAAATAGAATTCAATAGTTTCTCGTTCTTATAAGAAATGTGAGGTATTTAAAAATTATTTCTTTAACAGCAATGCGTTATTTTCTTTATACAAATAGGAAATAAATTTTTACAAATATGCAAACGTAATATTTATTAATATGACAATGTAGGAAAATTCCAAAATGCGAGGTCAAAATTTTAAGAATTGTTCATGCATTTTAGAATATTAAAAGTCTTGTAATTTTGTCAAAACAATAGGAAAATCATATCAAATCTATAGATATTTTTAAATTTTCAATACCTAGCAATTTTAAAAAAGAAAAACGATCATTATTTTACTATTGTTAGGTGTCCTTATTTTCCAAGAATTTTATATTTTTCTATATTCTTAAATTAAAATGAAATCAAAAAAAAAATTTTATACATTTTTGTATACACCCACATTCATATCAACAACATTTCTGTGAATGCACATCAAAATGGAGAAACAAGAATTAATAATGCTCAACAAGAACAGTCTTAAAATAAATCCTTTCACTAAGAACTAAGGAGTTCAATATTAAGACCACTATATTGAAAATTGTATGTGTACCCATCTTTAGTAAACCTGCACAAAAAAAAAAATCTCTCTACTTTTTAGCACTTTTTCAAAAACAATTTGAAAAAGAGAATGGTTATTAGTTTCAATCTGTCCGTCCGTGGACATGTTTATAGAACTTCTACACCCTTGATGATAGAAAGCTGAAATTTCATAAATTTAAAAAGTAAAGTTCATATTATATTTTAAAGACGAGAAGCTGAAGGAGCCTGAAAATAAATAGTTTATTTCGTTGGAACCAAATTTTTTCCACCTACGTACATTTCCGCAACTGTAAACTTCACCAAATTTTTATAAATGCAGAACACTGACGGTAAATTCGGTGCGTTCAAAAAATATAATATTTTTCTTAACTCACTTGCTTATTCATGCAATTCAATCAATAAGTTAATGCTTCTCTCAATTTTTTTTCCTCATCCGAAATGTATGCAATCTTGAAATATTTTGAAAAATGATTGAAAGTAATTTCGCCTAGTGGATTCTTCTTAAAAGCAATATTTAATTAGCTAAAGGGAAAAGTGCTACTTCGCAAACCATCGCTTTGACAAAACTTTATTTTTATTTCGGACCCATTCTACTCCTTGCCCCATTGAATTTTTAACCACAATTTTGAAAATTTTTTATATTGTACAATTCTATATAAATGTATGAAAATGGTTAATATCAATGCACAATGCATAATAAATTGTGCACATGTACGGTACACTTGTAATAAAAGAAAAAAATAAAAATCAAGAAAAACACCTTAAACAAAATTTTATCCTTGAGATATTATTACCATTACTTTCAGTTCAACATAACAAATTGTTATATGCAAGACTATTTATATTAAAGAATGCAACTTTCTTTAACTATAATAGGGTGGAAAAGAAAGCAGAAAAAAGAAAACTATATTCTGGCAAAATATATATTGTTTTTGTCAAACTAATTCCAATTCAGAGTTACTACAGATCGTCATAAGGTTTATATACTGTTGATAAATCAAATGAAAATAAAATTTTCAAAATAAGGAAAGAAACTTGTACAGAGTATGCAGAAACTTGAATAGTTTAAATATTATGGCCATTATTGGCGTCTTTCTGCTGAAATTTATGAAAATTAAATTTGCTTTTAACAGGCTTTATTAGTCATCAGGTAATCATGCCTAGCCTAGCCAAATTCTGCATGAATAGTGTTATTTTACAGGGCTGTGGAATACAAATAAACAATACGCTTGAATTTTTATGCATACTGAGTCACATAAATTGGAAATCTAGTAAGAATATAAGTCTCGTCTTTCAAAAAATTTTATTTTTAATATAAAACCTTTTAAAATATAACTTGATTTGCTCTCGTAAAATTGCATTGAGAATATTCTAAACGCAACTAATACGAAAGCAATTTATTCTTCTTCACATAATATCAAAACCATTTAAATCAATACCATACTAAGACATTTTTAATAATTTCTAATTTTCCTCGGTTTTTAACCTTTGTAGTTTTTACTAATTTTCACCGATCTTTCTCTTAAGTATCATATTCCCCAACTTGTTTAATTGAAATTCAAAACCACTTTTAGGCCAATATTTTTTTTAGCATGAAATTTAAAATTCTCAAAATAATTTGGTATGGTATTCTAAACGAAAAAACAACAATTTACTCATCTTAATTTTAAAATCAATTTTAAGTCAGATAAATGAAAGCAATTGTTTAACTTCAAAAACTTTCAATTGTTATGTCCTTCATTAGTTTTAAAATGTATCCAAGTATTGCTGTGTGTAGTTAAGTTTGTGTTTTGAAATTCTCTTACTAGAAATTTTCTTTCTTAAATTTTGTTATTGACAGAACTAAAGGACAAAATCATTTAAGAATGGAAATTTGAGAAAAAAAAAATACAATTTAAATGAATTTTATTTTTTACGTAATATTTGGATACAATGTTTTCAATACTGTGATTGTCAAATTCTGAATCGAAAATTTTAGGAAAATGCACACTTTATCGATTTTGAATAACTCAGTGTGAGATTTAATTAGAAAAATAACTGGTGGGTAAAATAATTGTTAACCAAAACCAAAGCTTGGAATCTTTTACACAAAATTTTTGAAAACTCTTAAGTCGAATACAATTTCTGTGATTTTTATACCCGTACGAACGTATGTTCGAAGGGTATACTAAATTTGCCTTACCGTTTGTAACGCTAAGAAATAACGGTGTTAGATATAGACTCAAGTATATGTTTTTGATCAGCGTCAAATTCTGAGTTGATTTAGCTTTGTCTGTCCGTCCGTCAGTCCGTCCGAACGATAACTCAAAAACTAATTGAGCTAAGTTCACTAAATTTTCACAAATGATTTATTGTAATAAGTGCCAGAACCCTATTTAAATTGGACATGATCGGGGTACCGGTTCGGGTAGCAGCCATACAACTTCAAAATTTATTTGCCTATATTTCAGAAACTATTAAAACTATGGTATTGAAATTTCACATAAACGAATATATTAGTAGGGCCAATGTGTCTCATAAAAGTCGTTGAAATTACTTGGCTCCTTCTGGTACCTGCCATACAACTTCAAAAGTTATTTGACTATATTTCAGAAACTATTAAAGCTATGGTATTGAAATTTCACACAAGTGAATATATTAGTAGGGCCGATGTGCTTGATAAAATTCGCTAAAATTTCTTGGCTATTTCTGGTAGCTGCCATACAACTTCAAAAGTTATTTGGCTATATCTCAGAAACTATAAAAACTGTGATATTGAGATTTCACACAAGTGAATATATTAGTAGGGCCGATGTGCTTGATAAAATTCGCTAAAATTTCTTGGCTCTTTCTGGTAGCTACCATACAACTTCAATAGTAGTTTGGCATAACCAGTATTTTGAAAAACACATAGTACTGAAATTTTGCATAAATTAATATGGTAATACGGCAACTTAAAGTCATAGTCTGCCCCATAGTTAGTTGTGGCACATTAGTTATTCGCACATAGGATAACAAATTCGTACGGGTATCACAGAGTTGACAAGGTCAACTCTACTTTTTTTCTCGTTTATATTAATTTTACAACTATTTCCACAAATATGCATTTCAATTTATCCGCTATTTTAGCACTTATCGGCTAAAAGCAATTTTAATGGCATTTAATTGTAGATGTTTCAGCAAATAATTTTCGAAAAATTTTTACAATATTTCAATTTACTCCATTTTTCCATTTCAATTTATTCATTTTACTTGATTTTGTTAATTAAAACTACCCCATAATATTAGTTTATTAAAAAGATATTGAAGTTGGCTCTATACTTGGGTTTGACGTTGGTATCTGTAGAATAAAAAACAATCTTGATCAATATTAATAAATCCGTGAAATTGATTAAATTTTTATGTAATTTTACCTATATACTTTGAATGATATTACAAAAAAATTATGTAAAATAACACAAATTTTTCTCTGTGTATTTAATTTACTTGCAATATTCGTTGTTCTTATATTATGCGTACCAGCGTACATATTATACATTTTTCATATTATACAACATTGTTGTATTTTCAGTATACAATATGTATGTGTATGTATATACATATATATTTTGTAACCTTCGTACATATAGTTAAATTTACAGTAAATATAAGTTGAAGGATTAAAATCAATATCTGGATTTTCTGCTTATAGTTTTCCCTAATGTGTGCATAGCTATAATATTAAGATAGCTGTATGTATATATAAAATATATTTATTTATTACCTGTAAACCTAAATTTCACTATAGTAAAACTAAAATACTTATAATATATGTATATAATGTTATAGAATAGTTTTACTATTTCCTAAGCGCATACCAGTTTCACATTATATAATGTCAAGTATTGTAAGTATATAGAAATGTTTGTAGGAATGTGTGTATGATAATCTTTTGTAATAAAATGTTACTGCTATCATTTTTGTTTTACTATCATTTTGCCTTTTTTTTCTTGAAGCTTTCAGATCATGAATTTTCGATGTTGTTTTTAGATTTCAACTCAATTGAATGTGATTACATAATAGTAACAAACATCCTTTTTTATTATTTTTATAATTTCAATTTAAAATATATATGTAGGTATTACAGAAGATCAAAGTAAAATTTAGCTAGAGTATAAGTATATAAAGCAAAAGAAACAACAATATGAAAATTGAAAGATTTCTATATTATTTTCTTCGAGTTTAATCTTTGTTTACTTGGTGTAGATAAAATGTATAAGTACTTGTAAAAAAACAATAATATCGTCGGCATATTATACCTATGCATACATATAACAGGATGCAATAACACCCTTAAATTACAAATGAATTCAGCTACTCATCAAAAGCATATTGTAGAAAATAATATAATAGAAAAAAAAAATGATTCAATGCCATTTAAAATAAAAAAGAAAAAAAGGAAGAAGGAAGAAAAATATCCTTATAAAATTTAAATCAAGAATTTCGCTTATATTATAAGAATCAAGCTTTATTGTCGTAACTTATTGTTCTCTGTAAGTACATAAAACATAATAATATTGTTACATAAGTACATACGAATGCAAATGTATATGTGTTTTATAATGTAGTATATATTACTATATTAATATATGTAAGGATATAAGTAGGTAACAAACAAATACAATCAAACAAAAAACATTATAGAAAAACAGAAAATAAATAAATTTTTTCTACAAGAATTTTTTCATCTTGTAAAAATGCTGTAAGAGATTGATTTAAAAAACGTATAAGTAATGTAGTATACGTTTTGAAATTCTTTAAGCTGGTTTAGATAGGATAAAACTAATATTAAATTTTACAGTATGATTTCATTTCTTAAGTAATTTAATCTATCAGAGATTTATTCTTAAATTTCAAATTTAAGATTTTTTATTTAAAAGAAAGAAAAAAGAAATTTATTATGATTAAATCACACACTGTATTTTACCTACTATTTAATACAGTGACTGATCTATTGTCTGATTCTATAGAATTATTGTATGTACATAAATTATATGTATGTTTATAAAAGATTACAAAATTTATAATTAATATAATATGGGAAAAAATTTGAATTTAAACAGACATATGTAAGTATAGGTACTGTAAAGAAGGAAAATTAAAATTTATTTTTAAGGATCTTGAGTATGAAAATTAATTCAAGGAGAAAATTGCGCATCCTGTACATAAATTTTGTCATAGATATTTAATGTATATTATTTATATCTTGAACAATAATTGCTATTTCAATAAACTTAATGTGTTATACTGTTCTCTTATTCTTCAACTCATTGCCGAAATGTATAAATAAAAATTTTTTCAGAAGAATAGCTAATATTGAGAAAAAAGATTCATCAAATTATCATATCATACTTCATCATATTATATTAGTCAATACGATTTAGGTTTTTAGGTTGTTAATGGTGCAGCTTGAAGTCCTAAAATTAGTTTTAGTTTTAGTAGTAAACTTTATGTTACAATTCATACAATGACACAACATTATTACCATATTAGAGTTATACGACGTTTTAAGAGTTGTAAAATGAACTCAAGGGCAACAAAACAATATATTCCAAAACATTTTCCATACTCTACTCCTGTTTTAAAGTAATCTTTCTGGAAAGTGTTTACATTTCTCACATATTTTTTTACCATTCATAATATATGGCAAATTTTCCAAGCATTTGTAAATTCAATTCCGATATCAAAACATTTTTGGGACAACCATGCTAATACCATCTCAAACATAGGTTATTAATCAAATATTTTAATATCATAATATTATAGAGAATATTTTTCTAGAGCAGATTTTAAAGTTGTACAATAGAAACATAAATCTTATTGTCCTTATTCTTCGACATATAAATTTTTTATTCTTTACAAATTTACGATAGCAACGTTTTTTGAATTAACAAGAAATTTTTTTTCTCTTTTTCTTTTCAAATTTTTTTAATTTAATAAAATAAATTTAGATTTAGACGACTTTTGATTACTGATATTTGTGTAACGGTAACAACTCTCATCAGTTTTAAAAATAAGATTAACGGAATAATGAAAAACTTAAATTTTTTCGCGTTAAATCTATTATACAAAGGAATAAATTAAAAGTTTTAAATAATTTTTTTTTTAATTAATTAAATTCCAATTATTCATTTATTGTAGATGCATTCAAATCCTTGTAAACGGTCAACATTTTTACCTTTACTGCATTATTAATCAAGAGACATACAATCCCTTTTTTTTAAATCAAAAATGGCGTTTACAAACCAATATTTTTTTTATATTCGTGTTGTATAAAAAACTCACTACAAATTGCTAGCAATTAATTATTTTAATTACACGATGGATGAAAAAACTTCAAAACTAATTTTATTCTTACCAACAGCAACAAACTGAAAGTAGTAGAATTCGTAAAAGCATCTTATATTAGGCTAGAATATAAAATGTTGTTATTTAATTTTTTATAAGTTTTCTGTCATAATGAAAAACAATTTTTGATAAATTTCAAAATTCTTTTTGAATTATAGTTGTGACAATCACAGCGAATGACTAGCAAACACACACCAAACAAATACAAAATTTCCAGAAAAAAAATCCTTCGTAATATAGTGGATGTTTCCTCGTATGTGCGCAATAGTGAAGTTTATAGGGATCTAGGTGTCCCCTAAGAAAGTAAGGAAATAAGGAACTATGATATGAATGGAAGAGCATGAAAATGTCGGTGCCTCTCGACTTATAGGGAGGGGGTTCGAACAAAAAAAATTAAAGCAAACGAGAACTGTCGAATTAGCCTCAAGTGCTGCGACAATACTTCCGTGCCTTTCCTCACGGAATGCAGACATAAAAACGCCATAGAAAAAAACTAACTATTTGTGACCATCGAGACACGATTTAGGTTAGTTTAAAGTTTAGGTTAGTTTACTGATGGGTCTGATCGGGTCCGCCTATCATTGTCTTTTGATGATTTTTAACACCAGTATTAAAAAAAAAAATTTTAAATGTCAGGTATATTCGGATCAATAACAATTTGCAAAATTAAGTTTTCTGAAATTAAAGTTAAAGAAGAGCTGCGTTCATCAAATTTTAATTGATTGGATGATTTGTTTTAAATAATATTGCCTTTTAGATATACTTTAAATAATTACCCATTATTTTATCACTACTTAGGTTGTTCTAAATAAAATATTTTTGCTTATTATATCAAAAGTCAAATTAGAAAATTAAAATTTCTGAAAGAGAAAATTTTTACAAAAGCACTTTCATACACAACTCGGAACAAAAAAAAGTGCTATTTACACAGCCTTTCTTTAATATTGAGCTACAAATTATGCACCACACAGTTCAAATCGCAGTCTTTCATTCCAGTTTTATATTCATTTTAACTTTAGCTAGTTGTTTTTCTCTTTTTCAACAAAAATTACAATTTAAACGAAAATCCTAGTATCTTCAATCTAATGATTTAATCTTATTAAAGCCCTAAAAATAAAATAAAATCTTAATTAAAGTTAAAAAATAAATAAAATAAAACTAAACTAAGTACATAAAAAATATATAAATAATTTTCCACCATTTGAATGGTTAGATTTTCCTTCTACGTACTATTCTAATACGAAACCTTTAGCATTTTTCAACTTCTACGTATTGTGAATGTAAAAGTAAAGGAAAAAAAAATAGTAACAATTTTAAAATTGAACCAAAAATAAATAGAAGTTGGGTTAGAAAATAACAACAATAGATAGTGCATATAAGAGAAATTCAGAATGTAGAAAAATTGAGACAGTAAGTAAAATATATGATTGTGTGATAGCTGATAATCTAACACTATACAATTTAAATAGAGCGTTCATTAGAAGATGATTTTTTTTTTCTTTTTAATTTTGTATATAAAAATTTTATTGCAAAATAAGTTAGAGTTATTTAGTTTCTATTCTACATCTATTTAGTTACTATTTTATAATATTGTTATATAATTTCGTTTAAATGCACAAAATATACATTATTTATGTCCGTTTATACACGAGGGCTCTTAAAGAACTCAGATATGTAATGTGAGTGTAGATGATGTATGATGCAAGTTTAAAAAAAAATATTTTACTATACTGTACATGCTTATGTATAGTAGATATGCAATTATATATATACATAAAATAACATTTATACTTTTAGTTTTCAGAAAGAGTTGTTGGAAACGTGATAAGATTAAAGAAATGCAATTAAGATGAAAATTGAAATTCATTTACAACTCTTTTAAGAATTTATTTTTACAACGTGGACGTAAAATGAACTAAAATCCTATTGAAATAATGACTGATTTCGAACTATTAATTAATATAACTTACTTCTCTTACCATTTTATAAATAAAGCCTTATGTTTTGTACCATGTTCGTGTTCAGGAACCTGGTATAATCTAAGCATAATTAAATTTTAAAACAGCTTATTATTTATTGCCATTTTACTTCTACTAAACAACAAGTTACACAATTAAAGTATTAATATAGTTGAGAGGCCCTGTGACTCTGTGAATTTTACCAAATAATTTCATAAAATAATTAAATCATCCCAAAACCTTATGATATTACCTAAACATGTTCCTAGCGAATTCATGTGCAATATGACATTACATTGATAGTAATTCGAGCAAACTTAATTTTCTTTTAGTTTTTCGTATTCAGAATAATTAAGCATGGAATATTGCTGTATTAATATAATATAACAGTTTTTATTTTATGCTTAATAAATAATACGGCACACTCTGTTAATTTTCATTCATAATTTTAACCAAAACTGATACAAAAAACACCTCTTTTCTGTGAGACAAAACAAAAAAAAAAATTCAATTTAAATTAAAAATTAAAATGATCTTTTTGAAAATGTCAACTACAATATTTTAAATTATTGAGTCAATTAAGTACTTTTAATGAAAATCATTGAATTAAGAGCCCTTAATCAAATTCTATTTTAAATTATTTAAAAAGTTTTGATATTTGTTTTTAAATTCAGGGCTATTTTTATAACAATTTAACGAACTCATCATAAAAAATAATTGAATTTATAAAGAAAAATTAAGTCCTTAGTTCAAAAATGAATTATAAAGTCAAGAAGAGAAAAATTTAAATTTAATAATTTGTAAAAATGTAAATTTAAATGTTCCAGTATCTCTATATCCTTAAAATGTTCGAATGTTATTTTATAATAAGGATTGACCAAACAAATAATCTGTAAAGTAGCACTTTTTCCTTGAACAAGTAACAGTACTACTTTTAATAACAGTTTTATTGTAGTCATTATTTAAATGATTACTTCAAATCATTGCACAATTTGAGGATGAGAAGCTAAACGCCGGGAAGGAAAACTATACCAAAAAATTAAAAAAAAAAACTGCTCATTATTGTAATGTTTTAATTTACTGTTTCGCGGTAGAAGAAGCAAGCTTGTACTTTTCTGCGTTTTTAGAATTTGGAAAGTGTTTGTGATTTCCATACAACATATAGTCAAAAAATGGCATTTTTTTATACGTTTTTGAGTGACTATAACTTTTAAAAATAAGCAGAAAGGCAAAAAAATATTCTTCTAAGGAAAATAAGTTTCTAGTAAATACTAATTTGTATTTGAAATTTTAGGTTTCAATTTGCAAGATTGTAGAATTTTTGTAAACAGAAACATCCACGTAGAGAATATTAATAGAACCTTATTTTTTTGCCACTTTTCTGATCCTTTAGAAACTTTGTCCACATATTATATTGTATTTAAAAGACTGCACAATAATTTAGAACATATAACAATTAAATGATTTTATAATGCACACGTAAATAAAGTTATAGGTGAAAATACATAAAATATAATTATATAATATGGTACAAACTCTATACATGTATTCATGTATTTAATATTGCTATTGTTTAACTATCCAAGCTATTTTTCCTTCCTTTACACTAAATAAATAAATCAATGAATATAGTGAATATAAATTATGTAAAAATGTATTTTTATGAACAATAGTATGTGAATTCTCCTAAATATATGCAAAGGTATATTTATATTTTTTTTTTTTTTGCAAAATTTTCTGTTTTACTCAACTGAACTTTTTACCACTATCCTGTACATAATTCAAATGTGCTTTCATATGTGAAACGGAAAATATAAAATCAGAGTATATGAATAAATAAACTGTTATACGTAAGGTTGGCTTTTTTTTTTTATTTAATTCAAATATATAAACAACTTTGTAATATTCTGTTATGTTGTAAATGTTTCGTATCCCTTGGGTTATAATTTGAGTTATCCATGAGTTATGAAATAATAATTTTCACATATTTTGTAGGATGTTTTTTTTTTATTTTTTATTCTCTATAAATTTTTAAATTATTTGACTACTTTTCTCTCTTATTCTCCTCCTTTTTGTTTTTACTATCTCTGTTTCGTCCCTTTTGGGTAGTTTTTGTAAAAGGCTATAACATTGTATGGAGCTGATCATCGTAGGAAAGGGTGTAGTATTGCACAATATAGAGCTTTTTATTTGCTATATAAGTGTAATATTCTACAATAAATTCATAAATCATGAAAAAGAAATTTAATTAACCAAAATGATTCTGTTGAATGATGGCGTATGATAGAAAATTAAGAGTTTTTAATTGTTTGACGTATGCTTTGTTGTTTAAAATATTTTCCACCGACTGGATTTTGTTATAACGTTTTTCAAGTTCATTCTTTATATAATATATGCAAAACATGTTTAATTATGGTGTGATTGTAAAACATGAATTTGAATTGTATGAATTTTTATATTCTAGTAAGAATGTAATTTGCCTTGTTAAGTTCATCAACGAAAGTTTTTTAATTAACATTCAAACATATTAGGTTTTTTCCATATAATAAGTTCTTAATCAGATTTTAGGGCAAAAATTTTTAATATACTGGTTCTTTGCGTTTTTTGAATTGCTGATCGAGAATTCATACTACAACATTATTAATATCAATAAAATTCAATCAAAAATTATTTTATAATATTATTACACGCATAATTCTAAAGATTAAATCAAAAATATTTAAATAATCAATACTATAAAAGTATATGGCTTATAAGCCGTTTAAAACGTACAATATTAAAACAGTTACGAGTATATATTTATAATAATATCGAAAAGGGATCATTAATAATTCAGGCTCTTTCCTTTATTGTACAAAAATACATTATTCATAGATTTTCTATATACTTATATAATATACGAGTATGTATGTAAAAAATGTGGAATGTTCTCTATAATATTCATTTCTCTTTTCGATAACACTCCTTCGTTTCATTTCACTTATACATATTAAATACATAATAATAATTGTAAATCTGTAAAATTGTCACATTAATAATTTTAAATAGTATTGAATATTTAAAATGCAAAATCATTTTCAACTTCCTTTGTCACATATATAATATTTATGTATGTATGTAATGTAAGAATAGATATATAAAATTAATATTCATTTTTCAAAAGTAAAATTTTAAATATTTTTTAACTCGATATTATTATGTATATAATAATTGTGACGAAATTCACGGAAAAAAAAATTTACAAGAAGTTCCCAAAAAAAACTACGAGAATATTCTCAGAAAAAACAGCGAGTATTCTGAGATTATAAACATTTTATGCCAAAATTTTTTGTTAAATTCATCAAAAGTAATATGTGTAATAAAAAAAAAAGTTTTTACTCTTATTCCTGTAAATTTTTGTAACAACTATTAAAATTTTTAAGAATGTGTAATACAAGGCATTTTGGCCTTACAATTTTTTTTATTAACGTTTATTCTAAAAAAAATTAGCAGGGCTTCCTAAAAAATTTAACGTAATATTATGATAGCAATTATTAAAAAACCTGAAAATAAACAGCTGATAAAACTTTTAAATAATCTGCACTATTTCATAAAAAAATATGGTTTGATTCCCAAAAAACTTCACAACATTTTGTGAATTTATTTAGGAGAAATTTGTAAAATAAATCACAATTACACTTTAAAAATTTTATAACACTTGCGAAGATTTGTAGAAAATTTCTAGAAATACAGAGAAAAAACAGCAGTTTTTAGTTTTTTTTTTTGTTTTCGTTTTTGCTTTTGATTTGAAACGTCATGTGTGTACATGATTCATAATCAATTCAGTTTCGTTAAGTCATTGGAGAGTGCTTGTCGTGCGTAAAATTTGTTATTTTTAGTGTGTAATTTCTTATTTTTTTTTTTTTGTATATAAATACAAATAATGGATTCGCGACAATATTTAAAAAATGTGTTAGATGAGATTAATATGTCTCAGTATTTAGAAAAATTTGTCGGTAATTTTTTAAAAAAGTGCGTGTTTATTGAATAAATCGCAATTTTTTTTTTTTTTAAATTGAATGTGAATACAGAAGAGGAATTTGATCAAAACAGTTTTGAAAACTTGAAATACCAAACACAAGAGAGCATCATTACAAAAGCGGGTTCCAGACAAAGTTTTTGGTTAGCTTACAAAAAGAAATTTTTAAATGCTGTAAGTAAATTTAATTTTTTTTAAGGTTATAAATACCGACACATTAAAACTGCAAATTCCACATGAAGATGATTTGTAAAAAATGTTAATGTATTTATTAGAAATATATATTACACTTTATTTCAAATACACATGTGCATACAAAATGTACATACAGAAATATACATACTGTACTTCAATACTCACGCCAGAAATTATCAAATTTAGAAGTTTTAGATTCATTTATGCTACCAATAAAAGTAATCCACATTTTTGTTTATTACATGCACATACATATTATACATACATACAGTGAATCAAAAAAATTTCCGTACACTTGTAAATATTTTAGGTAAACTTATTTTAAACATAAAGTAAACAAGTAATAATAATTTTTTTAATTCAAATTCATTTTTTCATTTTATTTAGAGACTATTAACAAAAAAAATAGTTCAATAATTTTAAATATAACACAAAATAACAACAAAAACAAAAAACATTCTTTAAAATTAAGTCAAAAAAATTTCCGTACACTTATTACATATTAGGAAAAAACTATAACAAATTGGATCAACTAACAATAATTAATATTTAGTATGCAAGCCTTTAGCTTTAATAACAGCTTTAAGGCGGTCATTCATACTAAAAACCAAATTGGCACAATCTTGAGGAGTTATTTTGCCCCATTCGGCCAATAATGCTGTTTTTAATTCGTTTTTGGAGCTAATTTGATGTTTTCTGACTCGCCTATTTAACAAATCCCACAAGTGTTCGATGGGATTCAGATCTGGAGACTGTGGCGGTGAATTTAGTTGCTGTGGAGCTCTATACAACAACCATTCCTTAACAATTTTTGAACAATGTTTTGGATCATTGTCTTGCTGAAATACAAAATCGTTTTCATTTAAACCCATTTTATGGACACTGGTCAGCAAATTTTCTTGTAAAATTTTTAAATAGCCAAACTTGTCCATTTTGTCATCGATAAACACCAAATTTCCCACTCCAAAAGCTGACATGCAACCCCAGACCATACAATTTCCACCACCATGTTTTACAGTAGGAGATACATTTTCTTTATTAAATTCTTTATTTGCTTGGCGCCAGACTTTCGCATGACCATCTGGTCCAAAAATATTATATTTAGATTCGTCGCTAAATACAACTTTTTTCCAGAAGTCGTTCGGTTTGCCTATATATTCATTTGCGAAACTAAGCCTTTTAACGCGATTCACTTCTCTTAGTAAAGGTTTTTTTCGCATAGAACGACCGTGAAAACCGGCTTTGTGAAGTATATTTCGAACAGTTTGGTGGCTACATTTTTTTTTTGAAGATTCCTGCATCTCTCTACTAACCATAACTGCCGAAGATTTCGGATCTTTCCTAATTTTATTGACAATAAGTCGTTCTTCTTGTGGCGTAAATGTCCTAGGACGACCAGATTGTTGTTTCCTCTCAAGTGTTCCACGTTCTCTATAATTTTTTATTATGTATTGAACACTAGAATGAGTTTTCCCAACTATAGCTCCAATTTCGCGCAATGATTTATTTTCTAAATATAGCTTCAAAACGATTTCTTTAGTTTCTACAGATGCTCTGGACGTTTTTTCCATTTTTGATTAAATTAAACGCCAAAAAAGTTATAATATAAATTAAAAACAGTTATATAGTGCTATAGAGATTCAAAAAAGGTATCTGTGCAAAAGTAATGTTGAAAAAAAAACAAAAACCTTACTCAATGTTTACTAGAACACGTTAGAATCAAAACTGTACGGAAATTATTTTGATATGAATTCAAGACAATAAAAAATATTTTATTCGGGGAATCCCCATTTTTTATGCTGGAAAGCAGCAAATAAATAAATCTGAAAGGAAATGCTGCAAATTATACGTCTACTATTTTTTTTTTCCAATCAATTGCAAGGAAGTTGAAATTTTCATAAGTTTTATAAAAAATTACATAGTGTACGGAAATTTTTTTGATTCACTGTATATTAGTTGAAAAAAATACCGATTTATTTATTTGATATTTAAAGAACTTACAATTTACAAAAACAAAAGAACTTAATTTAAATACTATTACAAAAATATTAATAATAAAATGCTACGTGTGTGTGTATATAAACATGAGAAGGAATATTGATGTTATAGAATAGACAATGCAAAAATTCTTTATAATTTTTTTATTTCAAAATTTTTTATTATTAGGAAAAATAAACAATAAGAAAAAATATTTAAAAATGTTTTAAGAAAAAATATTTTTGTTTTAGTTTTATTTTGATAATTTTGTTTTTGTAAATTATAAGTTTATTAAAAATCAAATGCGGGTTTGTTTTTAATTCTTTTCAACCTAAATAAAATGTTTTACAAAAATATTACAATAAACTCTTTAAATTCTATTAACTATTAATGTTTTTATAGGATTCTAGCGCTCTTACAGAAAAAAATTGATTCCAAAATAAAACTTTGCGCTGAAAAAAAATAAACTTTGCATCATCGTTTCCATTGAAGAAACATTTGGTAAGAAAAATTTAGTTAAGCGGTTTTAAAATGTTAAATGTAAATTTGTTATTGTTTTTTTTAGCGTCAATGAAGAATGCTTATATTATTATTGATATCTATAAACTGGACAATATAAGTGCAATATAGATGTAGGTTTCAAGTGGTTTTTAGCTCTTCATGCAAAGTTCTCACAACACTGTTTTCCAATCTGGCAATTCATTCAACTTTTTTTTATGAAATACAGACGCAATTTGATAAGAAATTTACAACTTTAAATTCTTTAATAACGGATTTGGATTTATGAAAATATTTTGTGCTTAAAAGTAATATGGAATGTTTTATATGCATGAAATATCAATTAAATTTTAAGAGCTATGTATATCGGCCACTTAAAGATTTTTCATAAGAGCACAAAAGCCTATATTTATCATAGATGTAAAATTCAAAGAAAGTTTCTTTATTTTAACTCATTTCAAAGGCATATTTTTGAACATTTTGAAGAAGCAAGAATACAGATTTTTCAATAATTCAAGATAGTGCATCTAGGCATGTATTACAAAATGTGAATTCGCCAAACAAATTCGGACCACTAATTCAGTTATGGAATGAGGCACGAGGCGAAGCACAAAGTGCTTGAAGGCATTGCGAATTCTAGCACTAGTCCTAAAAATTTATGCCAAACGATAATTGAAAGGTTTATTAATTAAGTGACAGTAACATTAAAAATTCAAGATTAGAAGTTATTTCTTATCAATATGACCGAATCTTACCTTTAGGTACTTTAATTGCTAATAAATTTAATTTAAGTCAAGTAGCGTTATATTCTTGGGTATAATTTAACAGCGTAAGATTCAAAATAGGATCCATTAAAGAAATAGGATATAATAGCGAAAATTCATATAAAATATTTGGAAAAATTTGTGACATAATAATTTTCTCTGTGGATAATTATAAAAAATTTAATGTTAAAAGCTTTTGTACAGAATTTTAAGACTATTATAGACAGGCTTTTATGGTAAAATATTCTGAAAATTTTATTTTAGTTGACATAAATAATATATTTCAAATTTTTTCGATCCATAAAATGGAAGATGAAAACTTATATTTTATAGTTTAAATTAGCAATAAGAAATTTTTATGTAAACAGAACCGTAAAGTATTAAAAATCTTTTTAAGTATATAAATAGTTACAAATAGTTAATATATAAAATGCAATTTAGTATATATAAGATATAATAAAATGAATTACAAATACGAAACTTTGTAGCGTATTTTTATATTAATAATTTTTTTCAGTGCTTCCTAAACTACAATAAATGAATTGTGAACTAAAGTACACAACAAATACCTATCGTAAATTAAACGACACTGTGAACCTTTTTTTTTACAATATTTGTAAAAAAAATTCACAAAAAATGTAATATTTTTTTATTAGATTTCCACAAAAATTTACAGGTTTTGATTTTTTTAATTTGGTTTTTTTAAGAAAAAACTTAATGGAATTTGTAAAAAATTTTATGAAAACGGTTATTTTCATATAACAAAATCAGTTAAAAAAATTGACTGGTTGGGTTAAAATAAATTAAATTGATTGTGAAATTTTTCAAGATTGACAGTTAAAAAAAATTACTTTTCGTGCGAAAATTTTTTGAAATACTTGTAAAAATAATTATGGTTATTCATAAATCGAAGTTGATGAAATTTATAAATATATGTAGGATAAAAGTCAAAATTTTAAATAGTTTCTATTAAAAAATTAAGATTACTCGTTTATAATTCAAACTTTGAAAGTAAACAAGTATAATGTAATTTTATTAAGTTTTTTTACATGCTTTACTGAAAAACCGCACAATCCCAAAATCAATCAAAAAAATCAGGGATTTTGCTAAAAAATTAACGAAATTTCCCAAAAATTTTTTTCCGTGTTTTAAATTGAAAATGGAACTAAATTGAAAAATAAGAAAAACAAAGTGAAAAAGAATTTCAATATTCTATGTTTAAATGTTTTTATACTTCAACTTTTCATATACAAGGTGTTTCATATAAGATAACAAATAATTTCAGGGATGATTCCAGAATTCATAAATAAATGTTCCTACCTTCAGAGACATGCGACCATCAGGGAACCGTTGGGGGCTGATCTGACAGGCAATAATTGATTGTCCTTTATTTTCGGTCTTACAATCAGTTTTTTTTAGGCATAGTTTTCGAGATTGAGCTCGTGAAATTGACAATTTTACATAGTAATAGAGTTACTAAGCGGATCCTACATTCCAGGCACAAATAAAATTTTTTGCTGAAAATTGATTAAAGAATCATTTCTGAAATTATTTGCCAGCTTATATGAAACACCCTGTATTTGCATAGTTTCTTATTAAATTGCATCAAACTTTTGATTAAATAGGTTGAATATGAATTGATTGATGTTTAGATTTTTAGATTAATTAAATAGATTTTTACCTATGAGTGCTTTATAAATGAACAAGTAATATAATTACATATGAAAACCACAACTTTCTTTTATGGAAAGCGTTCAAATTGTTCTAATATTAAAGCAAATTTAAAAGATATAAAAATCTTATGCTGGATATGGAACTGAATGACTTTTAATTAAAAGATTTTTGTTAAATTTTGTCATAAGATAACCTCAAAAAATTGTCGCAAAAATAAAAGCAATCGAAATGAAATACAGTGAAATCTCTCCAAAATACCAAAATCCTATATAATGAATATTTATATTAAATATTGACAAGACCAGCCCACAATATTGACAAAATTTATCTTTTATTACATTTATATATTACAAGGATTCCTATATTAGAAATCTTATATTTCCTAGTTTGACTTCGGTTGAGTCCATGTTGAAAAATATTACTTAGACCTGAAAATGTAAAGTGTTTTTGTAACAACACTGCAAAAACTAGATCATTTGTATGTAAAGAACTTTGAAGGATCTATTTCGTTATTGTCAGCAAGAAATTATATACTGCCAATAATCAAAAACTCACATAATTTAAAAATTTAATATTATTTGAATTGTAATAAATAACAAAGCTATAAATATAAAGTGAAGGTGAAGGAATCAGCGTAAGTTAAAACTTTAATTTTTTTAAATAAATTTTTTAATTTGTCGATATAGAATAGCGCTGATAGAAGCAGAATTAAGTTTTAATATCTACAAAATGACTCAACCTTCCATTTTTCTAGTTTAAGTGATTCATGGATAAACAATCCAAGTTCCCAGTTTTTTCTCGATGTTTGAGTACAAAAACTAATTTACATTCAAAATTTCAGTTTTCTAAAACTTCAAATCCCCAACAATCATCTTACCCTGAGGAAAATGAGATTTCAAATAACCGATTAAACGGTTCAAGAAAATGTTTCAGTTAGGATATTTGAATTTTCCTTTCGCCTGATTTGTCTTAAGGGGTAGGACTCCCATATCATTAAAACCAATAACAACCTTTATTTTCTTTGAATGTTTTAGTTAAAAATTTTCGCTTTATGTAAATTTTCGCTTTATATAAATTTACTTTTAGCTAATTTGAAATTCTATAAAATGTTTCGTATTTACTCTGAATTTTAGAATACTTTTTCCTTTAAATATTTTTTAAATTCTTTCCTCAATTTAATGCAAATGAATTATATTGAAATTTTTTACAAATTTTCGTTTCTCTAAAATTTAAAAATAAATTTAAATTAAAAACTTCTTACAGTCTAAAATTAACTTTTTAATAACAACATCAATTTTCCAATAATAATCAACTTTTCAGAATTTTTTTCACTTCATTTTCTTATGTAGTTCTTAAACAAGCCAATAACATAAACAAATTCATGGAATAATTATTTGAAAAAAAAAAAATACTAAAATTTTCCGTAAATTATTACTTGAGTTACTTTGCAAGTTTCTTATTTGAAAGCAAAAAAAAACCCTCTTCTTTCCATCAAAACTTGAAAAATGAAACTATAATGTAAACACAATTTAATTACATGCTAATAAGTTCTCTTTATTTTATTGTCAGTGTTTTATTAAGACATACCTACATATACCTATACAATTTTTTGCTTTATTTGAATATTTTAATTATCAATAATTATAGCTCTATGTGTACATTGAAGATTCCTTTAAAGATCCTTTTTCATTTTGCTGTTTATCACTCCATCTATACATTATTATTAAATTTTATCATTCTATTTGCTTTTATTATTGCTATACTAAAGTATTCAATTACATTACGTTTATTAAATGGTACAATGTTGATTTACAAAAAATGAAAGAAAAAAAATGAAATGGTACTAATTATAATTAGTTTATTTAGCTGTTTTACAGCTATAGCGAAACTATTGTAGTTATGTCATGAAAAGATCAAGAAAAGAGCATGTCCTCCTTGCAATTGAAAATACATATGATAATTTAATTGAACTTTGGCCGCCTTTAAAAGAAATTTTATGATAACACATCAGTTACTGAAATATAAATGAGAAGCTCTTTTTATAAATCCATTATTCAACCAACAGAGCACAAATAGAGAACCAATTTTTAGAAAGTGCAATAGTACTCTTTGTGAAATTATAATTACGGATCTGAAACGACCTACACATTTCTCAGAAACTATTCGCAAATGAGCTAACAAATTAACAGTTAATTATAACAGTTTCAATAAAAATTTTAAACGTTAACTTATACTTCAGATTCAATATTACAGAACAGTTTCCCAACGATTTCAAAATTATTTTCTTGCTAAATTAAAAAAATAATATTATAGACTGTGTGGCATAAGGAAATTCAAATACTTGTTTCGAAAAAAAAAAAATTAAAAACAAAGTAAAATTTAAAGAGCAAAAATAGAAAATTAAAAACTTTTACATTTTCCCACTTTTTAATATTTTTTGCATTTCTATAAACTCAAGCAACACTGATACTTTAAAAAACTTAAATTTCTCCCACTTTTAGCACGCCCCACAACTTAAAATTTATGATTTTTTTTTTGAAACAAATAACAAGCAATAAGGCGCCATCAAATAAATAGACTTTATATTTATTTCTCCATGAGCACAAGAGTAAAATTAACTTCACAATTAAGTGCAAGGAAAATATTAACTACTGTACAATATCTAAGTATTTAAAATGTATAAAAATCCTAATAATATGTGTTCAATTAAGACATTAAAAAGGAGCGGAAATTAAAATAATTTTTAGTGTATTACTGTTAGTAGCGCTGTAGCGTATAAACGTCTTTAAAGGGCGGGAAATATTTGCGTTTAATTATGGAAATTTTATTTTCTGATTACAAGAGGATGTTGTAATTCTGAGGATGTTGCGGAAAATATTCTTCTTCCTTTTGTTCTCAATAACTAAAGAAGAACTTTTTCATTTGCAATTTTACGCCTTCATCAACTATACTGATCTTAAAAAAAATATCAAGACTTATAGATTAGGTGAAAAAAAAGTTCCTTGGTCAAAGTAACTTCTGGACGTAACGTGTACTGAACAGACGAACAAAATCTTCAAAGAAATCTAGAATCCAATTTAATTCTTCAAAAACTAGTATTAAATTAATTCTTAATCACCTAACTAATATCCTTCCCTTTTAAAATTATTTTGTAAACGCTCATGTAATTGGAGTACTTAAGTTTACCCGTATAATTGAATTTAAATGAATGTGTAAACAATATCGTCCTTTATATCAATTATGAAAATATTTCATAATGTTTTTTATATATATTGTTTAGTAACACTCTTTAATGATTATTCCAACTATACAAGAGCTACTACACTTTCTATAAATAACATTTTGATATTAATTTCCATTTCAAGTCACACCCTTTATTATAAAGTGTAGTACATGACGAAAAATAAATGTAAACAAATAAAACTAACTGTAAATTCTTTAAAATTATTATTGTTTTTCTTTTTCTTTTATTGTACAAGTTTAACTCCCACTCCTATTTGTTTGTTTAAAGAAAGCAACAACAAATAAAACACAAGGAATAAAATTTTTAATAAAAAGTACAAGATTTTTCGTAAAAAATTTCAAAAGAGATGCTTACGTATATTAACAAAGCGTGAAGAACAACAACGGGGCGAAAGTCTACGGAGCCGTATTTAAATTATTAATAATAAGTTGTCTGTGTTAAATTTCACTGTTCAATTGTTTTAAAAATTTGTTTATTTATCGAAAACATTTTTTTCTGAATATCTTTAGTGTAATTAAGGTTAAGAGAAAATTTTGATTGCAAAAAAAAATGTAAATGAATATGTAGGGAATTTTACACAATATTCCAATTTCCCTTTTTGGTCCCTTGATTTGCAATAAAAATTTAATTTTGTTGTTAAAACTTATCTAATATCAATAACAATAATAAATTCTTAAGATTCATAATGCAAAAATTATTATTTCCAAAAATAATTTCAATATTTCCTAAAATTCTTCAATAAAATTGCGATTCCAAAATTTTGATGTATAATAATATTATTTCTTTAAAAATAAAACTATTTTACTGAGATATTGCCGAAAAAATACGTTTTATTAGCTTATAATGACCGGATTTCGAAAACTATGTCTGTTGTTGTTCTTTCGAATATTTGGCTATTTTCTTAAAATATTTCAATCAAACTTCTTTTCGTCTAATTTTATAATTTTTTAGTTCTTTAAAAGCTTTACTTAAATCTTAAAATTTGTAATTTAAAATAAAGTAAATTGCTTTAAAACTCAACTGTGAATCATTTAGAAAAATCTTAATAATATTTTTATAAGAAAACCAGCATAATTATAATATTTTTTTAACTTTCAATATCCTTAGGGAAACTTTTAGATAAAATCTGTGATTCAAAAACATTTCGATTTTTCAAGGGTAAAATAATTTACAAAACTCGTGTTTTATAATAATAAAGATCATAATACAAAAATTTCATTTTTGGGATTTTTCCAAAAAAACTTCTATATTATAAAAAAAGTTCTATATTATCAGTTTCACCTTTTCCGTTCGTCCATCCAGTTATTCGTTTATAAAACTTCTACCCTCGGGAAGATAGAAATCTGAAATTTCATATGTATATAGATCTTTACCAGAAATTTATTTCCGTAGAACAAAATTTTTACCTATCTCACCCCCCCCTAAAAGTTATACCCCCCCAAAACCCTAAAAATGCTATTTTTTAAATATTTGTTGCAGTGAAACCATAAGCATTTTTCAAATTTTGCAAACGCAGGAAGACAGTGACTTGCTTCTGCTATCGCAATATACTATAGTTAAACTTTAAGAAAACAAATCCGTTTTTTTGCAGATTTTTGATGTTGTTTTTCTTCTAGATCCCCGATTGTAGGAGCCTAAAATCGTCAGCTGATAGACACTAATAAATAGTTTATTTTGTTAGAACATTTTTTTCCATCTCCACCCCCTCTGAAGTTAAAGCCTCTTGAAATTTGCAAAATTTGAATTTTCGCCTTCTTATATTTTCGAAACTTAATTCAAATTTCCACAAATGCAAAAAGCTAACTGTAAATGCCATGCCATTAAAAAATGTAAATATTTTTCTTGACTCACGCAATTAACCCTTAAATTCGACCATTTCTTTATATTTCTTTTTACTTTATTTCAAAGACTGCATAAATCGTTCATCCTGTATGTAAACAATCTCTGAAATAGTTTCGCAATAAAAGTCATTTTAATAGTGTAGTAAGTAAGTATACATAAGTTGTTTTAGAAAGCAATATTTTCACTTCTTGAAGGAAAAGTGCTACACTACAAACCATTTTGTCCATTAAAAGAAACTTTTACCTTTGGCAAAATATTTTTGGTATCTTTCTAAATATGAAAAATTATAATCAACCTTGAATTTATTGATACAAACAATTTTGTTTTTTATTTAAAAGAGCCTCTACATTTTTAACAGTATAGAAAATAGGACTCTTATTTATTAAACGTTTTGATGGATAAAGTTTCAAATATCTTACTTAATTTTTCTTAATTTCATTTCTTATTTCGGAGAAAATTTTATTATCGAATATTTTCAGTAAAATTTAAAATTTTTCCGTTCTTTTAAAATGAAATATAAAAATCTTATTTTTTGTATATCCAAGAATAATTTTGTACGATTCATAAAATATTTACTGTGCACGTGTGTGTACAAGGTTATTTTTCCGCTTAATATAAAGCACTTCTCTTAAGGTAAACAACAATTTGATTTTCTAAGAATTTTTTTTTTTTTTATAAAATTAACTTCAATTTTATTGATGGAAAATGTTTTTCAACTAAATTTTGTTAGATAGATCTCCCTATAATATACAGTATTCTCTTCTATATTTTTTTTTAAAGGTGTTTTCTAAAAAAAAGTAAGATAAACTTTCAAAAAGGACTTTTCATTTCATAATTTTATAAGACTTGAGACTATGTTAATTTTGAAGAACATTAAGATTATTAAAAGATTTTAAGAAACCTATACATCTGCCCTAGCACAATTTTGCAGTTATGTTTTTTTTGTTGCTCTTGAATTAAATTATGATGTGACACAGTAAATATTTCAAGTACATGCATTGCATATAAAACGCATTTTAGGCAAACAAAAACACATAAAATACTCATAGTGACTTTAGAAAGGGGCTATAAATATCGTACCACCTATAGGCACCACCTATGTCAGACAGCGCAGCACCGTTGCTGACGTTCTAATCAGTTCAGGTCGCTTCCAAGCTGGCCTGGAGTTATGAGCTCACAGTGATAAGGCTGACAAAAACAAATAGAGGGACGTTCTTTTTGTTGTCGAGACATAGCGAGCAGAGGAGCAACGAGATAGCCGATGATTTGGCGCGGAGGGGATCTAAGGTCTCTTTCATTTGACCCGCCCCCTTTTGTGTCAATGTCTGCCATTAGGGGTAAGGAGGATATTACTGGCTTCTTCACTGGGTCATTGTCCGGTGAAATGTCACTTGCAGAAACTGTGCAAATCTCACTCATTTTTGTGTAGGTTCTGCCAGTGTGATCAAAACGCGATCGTACATATTCTGTTTAACTGTTCTGCTCTGGCCGCCAACAGGTGCAGATATTTTGCACGAGGCTTTCTCAGTGTTGCGGAGCTTTCGTCTCAGTGGCAGTGTAAGTTGGTTACGGGAGAAGTGCAATCATCTACGACACATAAAATAGCTTTGGTGTATTTAACACTACTTTAACATTACTGTTACGTATGTTATTCATGAACTTAACATATTTATTAGTTAATCAACATGGTGATAACGATGTAACACTAAAAACAAGCAAGAGGATTTGATTGACAACTTAGATAAACACACATGCTACACAATCCTAAAATAACTTGCCTTATTGCAAGAAATCTTTCAACCATCTTACAAAAGAATGCTTCAACTCCAGCCAACATTTAACCTGTGACGATTGTTCAATACTCACGTAATTTACATCACAAAAACTTTACAAGATTTCATTGCGTTTTATTGAAAACGTAAACGAATTATTTTTCCATTTATTTAACAACACTAATTCTACTACAAATTTTATTCCCAAATTTCTTAATTACTTAACTTTTTAATTCCTTTTCACAATTTACTTTACTTTTCGAAATTCTAATTCTATGGAATAGGTACTCAAAGCGACATAAATCCTTATTATAATTTTTAAAATTCATTTTTCTTAATTTCGAGTTGATAATAACTTTTTCATTATTAATTTTAAAATTAATTGAATTTCATTTAAATTAATAAATTAATTGTCATTTTTGTTGAAATTTTCAAAATTTTTCTGAAATTAATTTCCCACTTCCCATTTTCTTTTACTATTGAAAAAAGGTAAAAATTTTAGAAATTTCATTATTTATTAAAAGGTAATTTTTAAAACATATTTTTCAAAAAATTTACATATGAACACTTATAAATTTATTATGTTAAATACATACATAATATTATTATGACATATGTATGTATGTATACAAATTTCGTACACTTCATAACTTTAGAACACTTTCTATATTCTTTTAAACTGCTAACAGATTGTGGAAGCAATTTCTTTCCACAAATAAAAAATAAGAAGAAAAATGCGGAATACATAAGAAATAAGAAAAATTCTAATAAAATGCATTTAAGTAAATCCTTTTTTTCCTTTTATTATTTTTTTTTTTTTTGTAAAAAGGAAATAAGAAATCTCTAAATTAAATTTACATTTTCAACAGAAGTCGCAATCGCTGTAGAAAATGTGCACATACTACATCTTCCAAAAAACAAAAAAGAAAAACAGAGCGAAGAATAAAATACGAAATGTAAAAGATGTAGATAAGAACCTACTCAAATTCGGATTAATATTTTCTCTTTTATTTTCACTTACTACTTGTCTGTATCTTCTCACTCATTCAAACTGAAATATTTAAAGACTATATAGGATAGAAACGAGGGGAATCCATTATTATGAAAAGTAAAAGAAAATATAAAGTGTTTGAAAAGAAAAAATTAAAATTGAAAACATGGGAAATGTGAAAAAGTGAAAAACTTTGCAAATAACAAATTTAATGTGAATCTCATTGCAATTCCAACAAAATAAGAAAAATTTACATTATAGTAAACTCAATTAGTTAATAAGAATATTTGTTAAATATTTGCACCGCCAAATTGTTTAGTAATTTGTTTGAAAGAAGAAAGGCGTACTTTCTAAAAATTTTGACTAATAGTGGTAAAATTTTTAATTTTTAATCTGGTGCTACAAGAAATAATGAGAAGTATATATAAGATAAGTATGTAGTAAGTTAAAATTATTTTTGCTTTATTATTGTTGAAATACTTCCTCGTACAAATTACTTTAATGTTTCTTTGGTTTTTAGATAAATTTTCTTTGGTTTTTATATCCGAAATTCGAAAACTGATTTAAATAGATTTATGAAGAAATCTTAATTTTGAATATTTTAAGAGACAAAATTTTAACTTGGAAAATAGACGCAAAGGAAATCTTTGGCTGACTTTATACATCCTACCTGGTCGCGGCGGAATACGATCTTCACTAGCGGAACACGAAGGGGTATCATTATGCGAAAGTGTTTGTTCCATCACACTCGGGAAAGTTCACAGCGGAGTTGTCCGGTATTGATAGAAAACCAGGTTCATACTATTGCGAATTTTTTGCACAGGCTGGGGGAAATCTGATTCCTCCTTGTGCAGACTTTGTGGAGGCGGCGACGAGACTGCCGCGCACATTCTTTGCGAGTATCGGCTGTCCGGCATCGCAATTGTTTTGGACGAGGTTTTCTCGGATACTGTTTTGGGGATATTTCCTGCTTTATACTTGAAATATTATAGATGGGGATATTATAGATGGGAGCTTAGGGAGGTTACAATAAGTCGGAAATGGCTGCGGTGGCCCAGAGGAGATCATTTCCTGGAAATTTTAAACAGCTTAAAATTTGATTACTTTCAATTAAAAATGTTAAAATATTCAAACTCAATATTAATGGTAAAATTCTGCACTTATAATTTTCCGAGTATACTCTATTTCAGTAAGACCGCTTCTATTATTACCCTTTTTTTATATTTATTTAAGTACATAAATTTCTTTTTCAATTTTTATTACATTTAATTTTAAATTTAAAAAAATAAATTTTATGACTATAATGTGATTTGAGGGAAGAAGTTAATATTTCAAAAAAATATATACATATATATATAATATATATGTACACATTCTTATATATACATATACATAAATCCATAGGCTCACATAATATTATGCAAAATATAAGGTTTTCCTCTTTTTAAATGAAAAACTTTTGAGAAGTTTTTCTTTTATCTTTTCTTATTTCTCATTTATTATTGCTCTGAAAATTTCGGAATCGCACACAATAAAAGAATAGGTGCAAAAAAAAGGATTTAGTTTAATTTATTACTGTTATAAAAAAAAATTTGGAGCACAATACGAAATAAAAATGAAATTTAAACAAATCCGTAGTGCATAATATTAAAAAAAAATTAGGCTTATGAATTTAAATTAGTCGTATGAATGCAATATTTCAAATTATGTGTAAGAAGAACCAAGTACAAAGTTGAAATTTTAAAAAAAATTTAAGCAGTTGTAAGCTATGACAATTAAAACATCATGAGAATCTATTGAAAAAATTTGCAGAGCTTCATGAAAAATTCGCTTGAAGTACTAACAAATATTTACAGCACAGACTTGACTTTTGTATTACATAAAATGTCTTCATTAATATCTTCAAAAATTTAAATTTCCAAATTCCTGTCTTTAAAAAAGGTGCTTGCACACTTTTTTAAAGACAGAAATTTATTTTGAATTAAAAGCACACTTTTTAATTTAAAATAAATTTTATCGAAATTCTTAACAACCATAAGAAGAATACTTTAATCTATGGTTTTTAAAAGTAATATATTGCTGTACTTAATCTGTACCAGATACGCACTCATTATTTTAAAAATCTAATTAATGTTATCTTTTATTTCCTTTAACAATATTATTATTTAAATTTTTGTAAGGGACACAATTTAAAATTAATTGAGATAAATTAAATAATTGGTAAAAAGAAACTTAATTAAGAAACTCAAATTAACTTTTTAGAAAATTTCTATATACAATTTCAGATCACATTGATAACAATTTGTCACTTGAATCCACAAAAATTTTACATAATAAGTACAATACTTAATACGAATAATGGAAAAAAAATAAAAAAAAAAAACAAAAGAGAAATAACAATGGAAGGAAGCGTAAAAATTTTAAGCAAAAAGGTAGTGAACCTTAAATGTTATTCAAAGGAGAGGATATTCAAGGAACGTGCCTTATTTATATTTATACGAGTACTAAGAATATTGTGGCTTATTATTATATCTATATTTATTGTTTTATAATAATGTTAAAATTTCATAATCTACATATAATTATACACACACTATATAAATTATTTTATATTCAACAAAATTTTAAGAAGCCTATAAATTAGCATAATTTTGTATTATTTGGTACTCGGAGGTCAAGTGTCCTCTTAAGAAGCAAAATATTATCAAGAAATTGATACGATTTTAGTCCATTGGACAACTTTAACAAAATTGATTTTGATTGGGGGAATTATGATAAATTTGAGATGACAATTTATAATTAAATTTTTACAATGCTCTTAATTTTGTTTAAGCATAGTATACACTTATCATTTCTGGTTTTAGAATCATTGGCATTGGAATTTTCACTGCTTATTGTACTAGAATAAAAGTTTCCGGTCCCATCATAGGTTATTTGAAACAATATAAATCAATTTGCGGCATTGAATTCTTTTAACAGGACCCAAAGGGTTATTGCAGAAATCTTGTGAGTTGCACAACTTAATTTCTAAAATTTTTAACTAAAAAAAAATTGAGTAAATTTTTTACTCCTTGGTATTTTCACAAAGGATATACTTGCTTCATATTTAAAACTGCAGAGTATCAATTTTTACAGGAATTGCAGCTAAAAGTTGATTTTTTACAAGTTAATCAATCTCTTTCAACCTTTGGTCGTGTTCGTTAATAAAAGGACTAAAAGAACATCTGGTTTTGGTAAAAGGTACAGTAAAAAAACACATACCATGTGAGAAGTCCCGGCCGCTCGTCGTGAAATATTAAAAAATCACAACGTTCCAGATATGAATACCCATCAGTTAAATTACCATCATATAATTGGTCAATCAAAGCCAAAAGGAGGAAGACCACAGGTTCTGGTCATATGCGTTACATAAAAGTTGTAAGACGGCGCTTTAGGAATTCCCTGAAGACCAACAAAAGCTACCTAAATTGTATAGGTTGCAATAAAAAATAAAGAAGTGAATTCATAGAACCAAGACAGAGTTTTGTATTCATTTAAACTTAGTTATAATTTTATTTTAGCAAATTTCCAATTAGATTTGAAAAAAAAAGATTCCTTATTAATTTCAATTATTTACAACCGTCGGATCGCCCGCTTGTTAATTTAGAAAACTTGCACACCCGTTAAAACAGAATAGAATAACTAAACTTCACTGAACTAAAGAAATTACTATTTTCTCGAAATTTATCTCTGCAACAACCTGGGCGCTGATAACGAATACCTTCGATATAATGTTTTCTATAAATTTCTAATCCACATTATTCGTTCTACATTGTAAAAAGTTTTTAATTTTCCCATAAAATAACATATACGAAATAAAATTTAGATATAAAATATTTTTACATAATTGTTATGTGTACGTATATACATATATAACTTGGAAATTGTAATATAATAATTACACGTATTTATTGAAATTTCATTAAAATCAAATTTCGGACATTGAATTGAAAATAAAATTTCAATTTTCATAAAAAAAAAGTAATATTATTACCTATTACTCGTAGAACCTGAGCAAGAGATACTGGAAAACTTTCATAATAAATTTTCATTCCATTAAATAAAATATTTTTCAAAAATAATTCAGTATTATAAATCAAATTATATTTAAAAATTTTAAAATAAATTCGAATCGAATTTCATAAAATTTAATTTTAAAAAATTTTTATTATCTAAAAAAATTAAATTGCATTTTGTATTATTTTATATAAAAAATATTCGAAATTTTCAACTTTTATATTTTGAAATTGAAAATGTTATTCAAATACGAAAATTCATAGGTACTCATAGCTATAAGTAGTCTTATATTACAAGTATAGTATACACTCTTATATGTAGATTTGTATATAAATAAGAAAATTAAATTACATTGCTAATCATTTAGTTTGCAACTGGGATTTTGTTTTGTTAAGGTGATAGAGAACAGCATGTTTACAAATGAAATATCATTTGTAATCGAAACTTTTTGAGTGAAACATCAAATCAGGCGTTTTTCATTATAAATTTTTTTCTCTTTATGTTGTTTTTTTGCTGTTAATATTTTTTTTTTTGAATATATAAATATATACATGTTTTATTACGTCAACGTTATTTCAAAAATAAACAAAAAAATAATTATTTTAATCACGTACAGGACAATCATAAAAAAAACTCCTGTTTTTAGAAAATCCTAAACTTTTTTTTTCCCTGTTTTTTGTTTAACATCTAATTCTATATTTTATTACGAGTATATATTTTTTTCAGTGTTGTATTGCAAAGATTCGATTATAAAACTTAAAGGCTATTAAATATAGTAAAATAATTGCCGCATACTGTTTACAGTAAAAATTAAAGTTTAAAATAATTACAAAGGCACTTAATGAAATGAAAAATAGAGGCAAAATGGTAGATGCAAATATGCGAAATGAGAAGTGCAAATATGTAAAACATTAAGAAGTCCAATCCTATTGATCTCATTCGATATATGTTAAGTTTTTTTTTGAATATTATAAAAATTATAAACTATATTTAAAAATATTTTACAAAATTATAATTATGTAAAAACAAAAATTTTGCATATTTTCAGGATGACCAAAACAAAATATTAAAGGAAGCGTTAACATAATAATTTTGGGCTTATTTAACTTAGTTAATATAAATAATTAATTAAGAATTATATTTTATGATGAGATCTTTTATCTTAAGGCTTTGATTTTTATAGAATTTTGAAAATGCTTACAGCTTAAGGAAAATATGGTGCTGATAATTGAAATTATGTTAATCTTAATCGACATTAAGAAATGCAATAAACTGATTATTAATGCCAAGTAAAATAAAATTTGTGTACAGAACAATTTAAACTGTTATCAAAATTCTCTCTAATTCCTCGCATTTATATTGCAATTACCCAATTACTTAACGCCGACATTATTATTTCACTCTAGGTTTCATATAAATTTTGAGTTAATTTTCGAATTTCAAAAATAAATTAAGCTGATTAAATTCAAATTTTTTTAAAAATTGTATTTGAAACAAACCAATTTTTGGGAGCTCATCCAATTCTAATAAAACTTTTTGAACTTAAAAATTATAATCTTTTTTTCGTAATATAATATACGTCAACATCACTGGTATTGAACACTGGTTTTAAACTACAATATTATAAATTTTGAAATAAATAATATGCATACGTCATTTGGATGATATCCTTGCGGTCTTTTCTGAATCATATTTTATCTTCTTCTTATCTCTCATGAAAGTATATAAAAACATTGTTGGATATATATATATATATTATAATATATACATATTTTAAATAACTATACGTTCCCCCATACTTTAAGGTGGATTTTCTCTCATTCTATATTCTATGTTTTCATTTCACCTCATCGAAATTTCCTTATAAGTTTTATTAATGGAATTTTAACGAATTCATCGCGTTATGAATAAAAATGACAATCGTGTTTTGTATTTGAATGTAAAAGAAAGATGAGAAAAGTTTGAATTTTTTTTTACTTTAAGAAAACTTTGGCTGGTTTTTCTTTTTTGGAAGAGGAAAAACATTATAAAAAGCTGAAAAAATGTGCGGAAATTTCGCAGAATAACAATAAGTAACGCGTTTTCTTTTTAAGTTTATATATATTTCGTGAGTAATAAATAAGAAGAAAAAACAACAAGGAGTAAAATACAAAAAAAATATCCCATAGAATACAATGAAGAAGACAACATCATCTTCATTTCATTATTCTTTTGTAAATAAGCAGTTTTTTATTTTTTTGGTTATCATTATTGTCCTTTATGTCCTTTGTGTTCTTGTCGATAAGTTTATTAAAGTATTATGTACGTATAATATATTAAAATTTATTAGAATTCATTGAAAATTCTAATTTATATTATTATTAACGAAAATTCAATTAATAATTTTGTCTTCTTATACAAAAAATAAAATTTTTTGTTCCTAACTTCATTCCAGAATATAAATATTTTTTTTTAGGAAAAAAATACATAGAACAACAAATAAATATAAAAAATATTTAATAAGTTTTTTTTCCATAAAATTTATAACAATTTTTTAATTGAAAGATTATGTGTAATAATTTCAAAAAAGCAAATTTTCATTTTCTATTTCCAATTTAATTAGCAAAGTTTCCTCAAATATAATTCACTTGTAAAAATATTTTGCCTAATCTTAAATTATCAAGTTCAAAAATCTCACCAATATTGTTTAGTGTCAATTGCACCGATTCTTTAATCGAAGAATTTTGTATTCAGGCTCCGCTCAATTCGTTATAAAAACTGTATTCAATATTATTTAGCTTAATATTCAATACTATGAAAAAAAAAAAAATCGGATGTGGTCACTACATAATCGACCGCGATGTGTATTGTGTAGTTTAGCGAAAGTATTATACAGAAGATTGTGAAAACGGCTTTTTAATAAGTTTTTAAAATTTTAAGGACGTTAGCAAGCTGTTAGTTAACATACCCAGAAAATTTTGAAATTGACTCTTAGTAGTGTTTCGTTTCATACCATCCGAATTCCCAGAGAAGGCTATCGGCTTGTTCTGTAACAACCAGAACTCAAATTTCAAAAAATTTCCATCAATTAGATCCGTAGATATTCCTAGTCTCTCCAAAAAGTTTATACGTTGATTGCTTTAACACCCCGAGTATAAATATTAAAGTTATAGTCAGTGTTATTAGTTGATTATTTCTCTTTACATGCGCAAAAATGTAAAATTGGACTGTAAAAGTTTGTAGTTCCTTAAGCCTGGTATATCCCAAAATTTGATCAGTCTATTACACAGTCAAAATAAACTTATATAATTATAAAATTTCATCAAAATCAGTTCAGTCGAATTTGAGATACACGCGTGTACACACAGACCGACAGATAGATCAACATCTTATTTACGCTTCCCCACCATGCAGAATTGCGAATACACCGAATATATCCTAAATTTTTTGCCATCACATAACCTGCCTTATTGTATGCAATACGGTCAGTAAAAAAGTTATTGTTTATAGGTTTAACTTCATATTGCTTTTGGCTTAAAATTATTTCTAGAACTTTTCTTGAAAATCATTTTCAAGACAAAATTCTTTTAAAATTATTTTTGTATTATTATTACTTCATATAAACAAATCATTAAAGCCTAAAATTTAAGAATTTGCAACTAACAATAAAAAATACGAATTTTAAAGATCTCAAGAGATTTAAGGAAAATATAATCAATTCAATTTTCTTAATCTTGACCTCTGCACTTTTAAAATTTAAACATATTTCTTCCATAAATAACCTATATTTTCAATTTACTTATATTACAAAAAATATTAAGAAAAAAATGAATTTTTCTATGAAATGGTTTTCAAAATCCAAACGTAAACATTTTATTTCATGATAATTTCTGTAAATATAGAAAAGGTAAAAAAAACCTTTTTCATTGCGGTTTGTTTTCCTTATTTCTAACTTTCTCCTTAAATATCGATTGTTTGAAATATATTTTTCCATTAGTTTTTTACATAAATTCAAAAATATTATTGGTTTTAAGAGCAAGAAAAAAAGAAACAAAAATAGAGCAAATCAGAATCAATAAATGTGAAAATCATTCTACCGCAGAATATCCTTGATTTTCTATATCCACATTATAATAACCCAAGAAAAAAATTTTTGTATATCCATTATTGTATTGTGTATTTTGTGTGAACAAAAATTTATAAATAGATTTCGTTTTCTATTAAAATCAATAACAAATTCGATGGTCCACTCGTAACATTGGCTTTAAATTCGTAGATGCTGTAAAACTTCTGTAATTCTTACAATGTTATCGAATGCTATACGAGTATATAATGAATCTTTATGGAACGTAATAAAGAAAATACAGCTAAGATCGTATTGTATTACAAGAACTAATTAAAAAATTTAATTAAATTAGCTTTAATTGCTTGAATTTGATATTTTTCGAAGCAATACAATTTGCAATTCCACAAACTATTTTACATTGGTATATTCAACTATACAACTAGCTATACTTTGACACAAAAATACTGTGGTATTCTCAAACATAAAAACATTAAGATTTTTGGTGTTACATACACATATGAAAAATTTTCAATAAAATCCAATTTGTAATCCTATATCTAGTTTGATTAATTGGACATGATAAAATGAATATTTTTTAGTTAATTTTGTTGAATTTATTAGAATTTATTTCAAGGATCTCAATTACTATTTTAAGCCTCACTTTCTTTCAGTATATTTCATCATTATAGTTTCCTTGAATAAGTTACGGAATTATCAACGTTTTAATTTCATGTAATTTTCAATAAAAAAATATATTTTAATCATAAAAATTTTGCTTTTCAAATTAAAATGTCAATTAAATAAATAAAAGTATGATTATAAACAAGATTCATTCAAAACACCGCTCAAAAAAAATTATTTCTTAAATGTTTTAGCTATATCAAAATTATAAAACACTAATCAAACCAATAGACGCCCCTTCTAAAATGATTTTGAAAAGAAGTAATATTTATTGAAAAAAAAAATGTTCAACAAAATATTTGGGGCTATCGGCCTATTCTATATGCATTATTATACACCAAGTATTTCGCATAAGGTGGCAAATAATTTAAGAAATGATTGTTTGATCAATTTCCAGCAAAAAATTGTATGAAGTGTGAAAAGTTTTGCAGATATTTTCGAATTTCAAAAAACACAAAAATTCTGAATTTGACGAGGTATATCTCAAAAACTGTAGCTCAAACCAAATAAATTGCAGGACTGAATTTACAAAGCAATGAATCGTCTGTGATATTAGCCCCCGATGATTGCTCAATGTCGCATAGTTCCGAAGCTATAAGTATTTATTTATATTCAGGAAAAATTTGGTACCATTTGTTTCAGCAGGCTGTAGCTCGAAAACAAGTATATCTGTACTCCCCCTTACCCATACAATCAAAGAATCATCTTCGAAATTATTGGTCACCTTATACTAAACACCTTGTGCATATTTCGTTAACTACATATTTTTTACTTACAGTCCTTTTATTTTATTCTGATATCCTATATATTTAAATAAACAATTCAATTTCCTTTGAAAAATTTCCTTACATAATATTTACATTAAAGAGATTCTGTTAATACATACTTAAATGTATAAATACATATACATAATACAAGTACACTTTTATAATAATTTACACGTTTTTAACTTAATATATTAATTTTGGATATTATTTTAATAAAGTTATATATGCTATAATAAATATATAATTCAATAATATTATATGTACTTATTATACTCCGCATATACGAGTACCAAGCAATCGAAAGCAGAAAATATGAATGAATGAAAATATCCTTAAAATACACTTAAATGTTGTAGTAATCATCATGGTTTATTTTATTTTGTAAGAAAAATTTTTTAAAGAAAAGATGAACAAAAATTTTAGTACAAGAGAGAAAAAATTGAATAAAAAAAGAAAATAACAGGGACCGACTGACCATTAATTGAATAGCTTTTTATAGTTGACATTTATTAATGGGTAAATATTATATGTGCAAATGTATGTAAGCATGAATTATATAACATAAATATATAAGATTCGGTTTCTTATTATAAATATTATAATGGTGTACAAAGAAGCGTCAGCTAAAATTAAAATGAAAAACCTGTTAAAAGATTGATCCCTTAAAAATACGTACGTACATATATGGGGGGGGAACTTTTACGAAACCAAAAAAATTAAAAAAATAAAAAAATCAAAAAATGAATAAAACCAAAAGTTATTATAACGATGAAAAGAAAATAAAGATAAATTGCCTGAAATTAATATCAAAAGGATCAACATTAAACTTAATTTCTTATACATACGAGTATAGGGCAAGTATAACTAAAAATATTCCGTTACACCATCTTCATAGCAATATTCAAAGTCATATTAGAATACAAAGGATATACCATCACATGCCTACTATATTCTTTTAATAAATATATTTATATAGTATACCAAAATTTTCTGAAGGCATGTCGATTTACTAAAATATATTCTAAAAGGTCCAACATGCCTATAAAATTTCTGGAGATTATATTAAATGGAGAAAAAAGAAAAAAAGCAAATTTTTTTTACAACTTTTTCAGAATAATTTTTTTTCTTTTTGATGTGGTTCTTCTCTTGGTTCTTCTTTGAAAGGACATCAAATTTAATTGATTCAACTTTTAATATAAATCAAAATTCTTCTTTCTAATCAAACATAACATAGAAATTTATAGTTAATATACACTTCAAAAGACAATAACACTGCATAAATTTCCCTTTTTAGGGGATATTAAATTTTTTTTCTGCTGTTTTTGGATTTACAAAACACTTATTATGTTAGATTTGTTAATAGTCATTCAATAAAATTTAATATGGAATATAGTAAATGAATAAGAGTAAAATATGTAGATTTTAAATTTAGAATTATTTTTATTATATTGATAAAATTAGCATATTATTGATAACTAAAATTATAAGTTTAGGAAACAATTTAGGGTTTTTAACTTTAATAACAAGTTAGCATTGGTAAATTTTTCAATATAGAACAAAATAGCAATATAAATGATGGAAAAACTTAAAATAATATTCAGACAACACAGAGAAAAAATTATAAAATCTCATTTTTAATCGAATTTCACCTAATTTTCAATTGTCCAAATAAGTTTTGAATCACTTGAGCCATTTTTAACTCTCCAAATTAATAGAATTCGTTTATTTTTTACATTTAATAAACGAAATACATCAATTACTTCTCCAATAACAAAATCACCATATTCCTTTCATTAAATAAAAAATTTTCTCAACAAATTTAAGATTAGCGAAAATTGCATACTTATAGGATGCCATTTACTAAATTTTAAAATGTAAACTGTTACAGAACGTGCAAAGTTAAAATCAACCGTTAAAGTCAACATATTTTAATTTCATTAATTTTATAATACGATGAATTCATAAATAACTAATGGTAATAAAGAATTTTTATTAAACTCGTAGAATGTATGTAACGCTAAGAAAAATAATCGTAATGTATTAGATAGACATAAATGTGTGTTTTTTTATCAACGTTGAGTTTTGAGTCGATTTAACTGTCTGTCCATCCTTCCGCCTGCCTATCTGTGCGTCTGCTTGTCTGTCTGTCCGTCATTACCAACTTTAATCTCAAAACTAACTGAGCTAAGCTCATCAAATTTTTCAAATGATTTATAATAGTAAATATCAGAACCCTATTTAAATTTGATGCGATTGGGATAGTTCTTCAAAAACTACATTTATGAAGCTGTTGAAGCTATAATATCGATATTTCGCATAATCAAATGTATTTATACGGCTTTTATGTGTGATAAAAATCGTTGAAATTTCTTGACTTTTTGTGGTAGCTGCCATACAAGCATGAGAAAATTACCATTATTTTCGGTAGAAACAGTTAAGATATCATGAACGCTTATGATAGATAGCTGCCATACAACTACAAAGGTCTAGTAAAAAGTTGGCTAGATTTTAGTAGGGCTCCTATATTAAATAAAACTAGTGGCAAATATACATATAAAGAACCAGAAGTATGTGCAAGGAAATATGGTAATTAACATACAGCACTTAAAATGTTTCATATGTATTCGTATCGGAAAGTTGACCCGGTAAACTCTACCTATTCTCGCTGTTAAACTGAGCATAAGTTTTTGGAATAATAATTATTACAGTCAATTTTAGTTAAATTTCGTTAATTTCAATGTACATTGTATATAACACTTAAACATTTACATTAAGAGTGATTATACATAATACTAACAACATAATAATAATTATATTTCAAAATTTTACACCATAAAATTTTTGAAAAATATGCACTCTTCATATTATGCAATATTTATAAGGAAATTTTAATATTTCTAGCATTCAAAAACAAAGTTCCTAGAAAATGTGTCATAATCCCATCAATATTATTAAATTGATATTTCATAAATTGAAATTTATTTTAATAGTTTAGGTATAATTATATAATGAAATATTAATAGTATCAAATGCACACCTTATTACTCTACTATAATATTGAAGCAGTAAGCATTTAATCAAAATGTTTATATTAAATATTTTAAAAATAATATGGCAGAATAAGTTATTGAATGCCTTAGTATATAGGAAATAAGTAAGTGAATTTTCTTAAATTCTTATGATTTTGACACAAAATTTATATTCAAACATTTTGCTTATGGAATACACTATTCACCTATACAAACTTAAAAAAGATAAAATTTCGATAATAATTTTACAAATGTACGGAATTTACTTGAAATGTACAATAAATTTTTCATAATTTCTACTTGGAGCGATTTAATAATTCTCCAAAAATTTCGAATGAAAATTTTCAATTATTTTATTAAAGTTCTTAATAGCTATATATATATGTATATATATATAGAATTGTATATGAGCAAATACAGCCTTTCATTCTTAAATAAATAATATTGAAAATATCATGAATAATTTAAATTTATTGATAATCAAATTAATGTTAGAATTGATTTATCAATATATTATAAGTATAAGTAAATAAAAATGTTAATTTATTATTGATTCTTAAGTACTATATAATAATATGACTTTTATATGATATTGTTTTAAAGTTAACTTAAGAGAATATAGGTATACCTACTCGGAAATTATTCAAATTTTTTGAATTTTCTGTACTTAGATAAAGAATAATAAAATTTAATAAAATTCCAGAAATTTATATTATTGTTTTAGTTCCATGAAATTTAGTTTTTACAAATTTAATTTATTAATTTTTGAGGTATTTTAGCCAAAAAACAGAAATAACAGTAATTGAATTTTAATTAATATATTTAATTTTTAATTTAAAAGTAATGATTTAGTTTTGCTAAAGTAATAATATATGTATATGTATAGATACTGAAGATGATTTAAAAATTTGATCATTGATTCAGATTTATAATAAAAAAATTCGTAAATTTTCAGCAAAGTCAAAGAGTGCTGCATTTTATATTAGATAAATCCGGTACTTCAACTTTTAAAAATTGCAACTGCAAATTGTTTGTTTTTTATCTGCCCCTTAAACAACACAGTGTGCCATGTGAATCCTATGGGGAATTTTGATTTATTTTTAATGAAAAACGAGAAAAAATATAGAGTTGACCTTGTCAACTCTGTGATACCCGTACGAATTTGTTATCCTATGTGCAAATAAAGATGCCATAACTGACTATGCGACAGACGATGACTTTAAGTTGCCGTATTACCATATTAATTTATGCAAAATTTCAGTACTATGTGTTTTTCAAAATACTGTGTGTGCCAAACTACTATTTAAGTTGTATGGCAGTTACCAGAAGGAACCAAGTAATTTCAACAATTCTCTTCATACACATTGGCCCTACTAATATATTTGTTTGTGTGAAATTTCAATACCACAATTTTTATAGTTTCTGAGATATAGCCAAATAAATTTTGAAGTTGTATGGCAGGTACCAGAAGGAGCCAAGCAATTTCAACGACTTTTATCAAACACATTGGCCCTACTATTATATATTCGTTTGTGTGAAATTTCAATACCACAGCTTTTATAGTTTCTGAGATATAGCAAAATAAATTTTTAAGTTGTATGGCAGCTACCCGAACCGGTACCCCGATCATGTCCAATTTAAATAGGGTTCTGGCACTTACTATAGTAAATCATTTGTGAAAATTTGGTGAACTTAGCTCTATTAGTTTTTGAGTTATCGTTGGGACGGACGGACGGACGGACGGACGGACGGACGGACGGACGGACGGACAGACGGACGGACGGACAGACAAAGCTAAATCAACTCAGAATTTGACGCTGATCAAAAACATACACTTGAGTCTATATCTAAGACCGTTATTTCTTAGCGTTACAAACGGTAAGGCAAATTTAGTATACCCTTCGAACATACGTTCGTACGGGTATAATGAAGCAAAATTTTAGCACAATTACCATAAATTACATTTTCCCGTAAAATTAATTTCTTTACAAGAAAAAATTGAAAACAAAATCTGAAAGTATTCAAATAGAGAAGAAAGTGATTTAAAATAATCATAAAGTTGACCAAAATCAATGGTTTGTAATGTAGCATTTTTCCTCCCAGACAGTGAAAATAATGCTTTTAAAACCAATCTATGTATGTACTACATTACTAAAATTAGTTTTATTTATATACGAAACTCGAAAGGGGGTGGAATTGGAAAAACTCTTTTTCCAATGAAATAAATTATTAGTATCTAAAAGCTGACAAAATTTTAGAATCCAGCAGCCAGCACAAGAAAAACGATATCAAAAATTTGGAAAAAACGAGTTGTTGATAGCAGTAAATTTTACGGGCTTTTCGTTTTTTTAAAGTTCAAGTATATTTTGCTGCAGTATAGAAGAAGTCAACCACTACTCTTCTGTACGTTTGCAAAATTCAAAAATGCTTTTGTTTTCGCTATAGTAAATAGAAAAATTAGCTGTTTTAGGGTTTTGGGGGGCCATAACTTTCAGAGAGGGGGAATTGAGAAAAATTTTCTTCTATCTATTCTAGAATTGCGCTATTTAATTGCTCATCCTCATTAAATTCAATATATTTTAATTTAAAAGCCATTTTTGCAACTAAGTTTTAATAAATTAAAGTTTTTTCTAATAAATTTAGTGAACAATGTGCAAATATTTTCATAATAAAAGTGCATACACATTGTTAATACCAGTAACACATACTAGCAGTTTTTTAAAATAAAATAATTGTCACCATATGATATCCTCTTTTACTTAAAAACGAATTGAATAATATTTTCTGGACTATTAAAAACCATGCCATATTGTATTATTACTTTAATTTTTGTATGGTTGGTTAAGATCAATCTAAAGTGTTTCCTATGGTCAACAAAATTTCAAGAATGAAAATCATCAGTAAAATAATATTCAATATATTCAGATATTCATCCATATGAAGCCATGTGCATGTAAAGATGTTTATGTATAGATACGATTTTTTCCCATAGTTTCAATACTCCATTATTATAACAATAATAATATAATCATGTGTAAAAACGTGACTTAATAGCTTTCTAAAAAACATTGTTGGTTATTTATACTTGCATAGTAAATTGCTATTTGAGATTTTTGTAAAACCTTAAAAAATATATTATTAAAGAGGATTGTATGGAGCGCAGCGTATATAAAGTGAAAAGGATTCTTATATGAATATATTAGATTGAAATTAAATAGATAAAATAAGATAAAAAATCCCCTATTTAAATTCAACAAGTTAAAAACCTTTTTACATCCTTTTGTTTGCTATTATGTTATGCCTTTTTGTTTGTACATTATTTATTTGCAACTATAAAGATATTTTTATAGCTATTTAGGAAATTTTCTTTAGTTTATACTCGCTTTATCGTTCTTTGTATATAAGTAATTTCCTTCTTCTTCTTTAATAAAAATGTAGTGCTACTATTATTATTTTTGATCCTTGAAAATGTTTATTTTTGTTCCTGCACTTAATACATCCTTATATAAATATATGTACATAGAACTTAAAAAATGACCAAACAAAAGCGAAAGGATATATTTTATTCTTTACCATATTGGTAAATTGTTTTCTGGTTGGCCTAAATTCTCTTATATAAATAATATTGTTGTGCGGTCATGTTTAATACAAGAGCTTTTTATATTTTATCGGAAATTTTTGTAAATAAAATCAACTTTTCTCAGAATATATCTGAAATATTGAAAAACTATACTTTGGAGTAAATTTAGAGTAGTAATAGTAAAAACAAAAAATTCAAGGATTATCAAAAAGAATTTTATGATCTTCTTATCCATAGTGACATTCATCTTTGAATTCTTTGATTTTTTTTTTTTTTGTGGAAAACTCTACAGAAAATTTATTTTCATTATATAAGATTAGACTGCACCTTAACAATAATTCACTTTAATATTGTAAGGAACAGAACTTAATTTTTTTAAAATTAAAGAGAGAACTCTTTAAAATGTGCTTAAACAAATGTTTAGAGTAAAAGGTAGAACGGTACGGTCAATAATAAGAACTTTAAATTTTACAATAAAAATTTCAAAATTTGTAACAATACTAATAAAGATCACTTGTGGAGAAAATTACAGGCACAGTCAAGAATGTTGCTGTACTGCTCTTGAAAATTATATTTATATTGTATATGTGTACATGTATGTATTACAAATTTTAGTAGGCAATTAAATGGGAATTTCTGGATTGGATAATTTTTGATTGGAAAAATTTAAATAAGCTATTGATCTTACAATTGATTTAAATTTTCATTTGAAATTTTTGGTGATTTTTTTTTAGTAATTTTCAGAGTAATATAAACCGCGTACTAAAATTATTAGATATAGATCGGCTATCTAAGCTAAGCTTGAGATGGGGTTCGAACCTATTTGTCTTGATTCTTTGAGAAATTAGATAACAATACTTTCTAATCAATTAAACTAGGTAACGCTAATTCAAATCTAAATTAACATAATACTTTAATTTGATTACTATAACGTTTCGTATTCGTGTTTTTATAACGTTTCGTATTCGTGCAATAATATTCGTGTTTTTATTTGTAGGGAAAAGAAACTAATGAAAAAATTTATGTAAGGTGAGTGCTCACTTGCACATACTTTACAAAAAATTTGCAATTATTTTTATTAATTATTATTTCACTCTATATCAAAGACAAAAACACATACGTACATAAATATAGCAAGTTTTTTCCTTTTTTTTTATCTCTTAATTCGAGAAATGTGCGTCAAAATGACAAAACAGCAGTTTGAGATAGAGAAAATTTCGAGTTAGAGAGATGTTCGAGTTAGAGAGATTAAAATGTATGAAAATATATGAAAACAAAATTCAAAACGCTAAGTAAACAGAAATAGTTCGAGATAAAGAAAAGTTCATTCTACAGAGAGTACGAGATAGAGAAGTTTGACTGTATTTACGTATATTATATTAAAAATGTTGTCTCATTATATGATTGATATTTTAAGTTCACAATATAGATGAGCAACTAAAATTTTAAATAAATTAAACTAAATTAATATGAATGAAGCACATAGAGCGTTAAACGGAAAATATTTAGAACAAAATAAATGCAGAAAATAATTTCAAGTTCAAAGAATTATACTAAGAATTTATTATCTCAGGAATCCTTTTTAAAAAAGGATATTTCAAATGAATTATTAAGTTCTTTGATATTCGTTCGTCAGACACGCATAGAGCTATACTCGATTTCATTAGTTTTTTCTGTTCATGAAAAAATTTCACTTTCAAAAAATTGCTTTACTTTAAAACTCTCTCAGAATTTTGTAATAAATTCCTTATGAAAAATGAAAAAAAAAAATGAAACAAAAAACAATTTATTACAAAAAATATTTGTTTTGAAATTATTCCGGGAATTTATAATATTGATATGTTACAGATCAATCGTAATTTTGCAAAAATAATAACATTTTAATGAAGCACCTTGAGTCATATAAATACTTCATTTGATGCACCCCAACATTGAAGTTGATTTGAAAGTTAATTTCAACGTAAGTGTACCAATATTTCATTTCTACATAGAATTTAAATTAAAACAAGTAACCAACCTTGCCATTCTCTCAATCTTATGTGGGTATATTTGAAAAAGTTTTTATAGTATGTAATTCTATATTAAGTTTGGTCTCTCATTAGATTTTTATCTCTCTCGCTCTATTTTAATTTTAAAATTCTACCAAAACACATCAAAACTCATCAAAATTATTCTCCAAAACATCCTTCAATTTACGAATTAATCATAAAAGGGAAAGCTAAAATCTGAAATATAAAATTACTTTAATCCGTACTAAAAGTTGTTATTTGCTCATTTTTTATACCCTGCACTTCGTGAAAGGATTTTTTAATGATTTAATTTAGCAAATTTTAATGATTTGGAAAAATAATAGAGTTAGATTCATGAAACTTGGCAGTTGTGTGTTCAATTATAGTTCAGACATATCCATGCAGTTTCTATAGAGTGGTTTGTCAGGTTCGAATACTTGGTATATAACAATGAGAGCTAATTCTAGATATTTCAACAACAAATTTTAGACTCAGATTGCTAACGTGCAGGGTATAATTCGTTCGGTTTATACCGACTGAAACGTTTTTACTTGTTTTAATTTTCAATATTAAAAAACTTTTTCTATAAAATGCGAAATAAACTTTAAACTGAAAATATGCAAATTGGTATTAAAAGAACTAGTTTTGCATATCTTCTTTCGTTTGCATTTTTTCATAATGTACGAATATGCTAAATTTGTTAGAATTTCAAATTATGCCAAAATTACTTTTATTTTTCAAGAACTTTTTATTGATTTTGTTAAATATTCGCTATTTATTTGAATATTTTCAATTAAATCTTATGAGCAATATTATTCTTGGAAAATATTCGTGCATAAATTTATCGTTTTAAAACTTAAATTACATCCAATGAATCATTGAAGATGAGGGTCAAATTTTTTTTCTTACAATCGTACTGAATATATCTTTCATTACCAAGATCCAATGAGTCATTGATGATAAATTCAAAAATTAAACTTAAAAACAATAAGTTTCATCGAATTCATAAGTTATGGAAACGAAAATGTGTGTCATCCTCAAAAGTAAATCGCTTTACTTCGAAATTCAATTTATGAAAATTTTGTAGTAAAAAAATAAAATATTTTGTAAGAAGTCGAGAAAAGAAATTTGATCACAGATTCTGAATTTAGCAACAATGCAATACCCTAAAATCTAATGCAAAAACTTTTACGATAGTTTTAATGCTATGTTACTGACGAATTTTAGGAGCAATTGCATAAATTAGAAAATTTTAATTGCCGATTTATTTGCTTCATGTTCCATATTTGTTTTTTAACTTTTTGCCTCAAATTGTCTCAAACCTTTCAGCCAAAATGTTTTAAGGAGATGAACAAGACATTTCCTACTTCAATAATCAATTGAGTCAATAAAACAAACATTAAGAAGAAAAAACAAATTCCTGAATTTTTGACGCAATATGAAAATTCAAAATAATCTAAAAACCACAAATTTCAATAAAAATTTGTTATTGAAGAGAAAATCAATCGATAAAATAAGTTTGTATTACAAAATATCTGAGCGACATCATGTCTATCAGTATAGCGACAAAATGTCTAAAGATATTATTATTATGTTTTCTTTTAAGTGGAAAACTCTTTTGCTCATTAAATTTAAAAAGAATGAGTTAATATACGAAATAAATGAAAATATTTTGCATTAGGAAAATAAGGAAAATTTTACTCTTTCTTTGCACATCAATAAAAAATTAGAAAGCTAAGGATTGTAGTGCCTTTCAGAAAGACTAGCAGTACTTCAATCACTGCTCTGAAGCGAATTTATTATTGTAATAATATACTATTTTATAGCATTGCAGTTCGGATCCATTCATAATTTAAAATTTGATATTCCAGAAAATTTTATAATCAGATAGGTATAGTGTCGATAAGAAAAAATGATTACCAGGTTTGAATTGGCCGTATTTCAATAGTACTTTTTATATCTATAAGAAACTATAATTTTATGGAATGGCTTAAATACACAGTAACGTAAAATATTCTAATTTTTGAGCTTTGCAAAAATATTTGCAGCATACTGTATAAGTTAGTAATATTTCATGTGAACTGAAAAGCTGAAATATAATACGATTTTGGTTCCTCATCTTAGTTTCAATTATAATTCAAGTTATAATAATTGCAGTTACTTACAATAATTGCAATAATTGTAATAAACAATAAAATACTTTCTTAATTAAACTGTCTATATCAATCCCACACTTACTTTCTGATACCCTTAATTTTTATGTAATTTCTTATACCCTTACTGATCAGAAATTGTAATTACAATATTTCATATTTTATTTTATTTTATTATTAATTTGCATTATCTACATACCTGTATTACATCTATAAAAAAATTTTCCCAAAGTACCTAATTTCAGCCATTTTCCCATACATTTATAATCAAAAATTATAACAAATACACAAGTAATACAACTTTGTTACTCAATAATCATATTTTTCAAAGTAAAATTAAAAAGGTACAATTTTAAAATGTCTGAACGTTTCAAACTAAAAATAATCGTCTGATAAATATTATGAATCCTTTAAGAATTCAATGTTAAATCCCTTGAAATCACATATATATATATCTTTAATTTCATTAATTAAATTCTTATCTTAATACACCTATTCAGTTCTCTTCTATAATAATGGTTTCCTTGCTATACTTATTATTACCGACCGTATTGTGTAAACAATAGGTAGGTTATGTGATGGCAACAAATTTTACATATCGAGTTTTCGGTGGGTACGTACTTCTCCATAGTAGGGAAGTGTAAATAAACTATTTTTAGCAACCTGTCGGTCTGTCGGTCTGTCGGTCTGTCGGTCTGTCGGTCTGTCGGTCTGTGTGTGCACGCGTGTATCTCAAGTTCGGCTGAACCGATTTTGATGAAATTTTATATGTAAGTTTGTTTCCACCATGGCACGTATCGATCAACTTTTGGTATATATCAGGCCTCGGGAACTGCACTTTTTAGCGGGCCTGTTTTACATTTTTGAACATTTTGAAGAAAATATTCAACCGATTTACTTGAAATTTTATATATAAGCTCAGCTCGACCGTCCGCAAAAATTCGTATGTTTTGGAAGAAATCAGGCATCGGCAACTAGACGTTTACTACGGGCCAAATATACATTTTTGTGTATATAAAGAGAAATAATCAACCGATTTCATTGAAATTTAATATATGAATTCCTCATATTAAAGCAATGAACATATAACTGGAAAGATCAGGGCTCGAGAACTGATTTGCGGGCCGATTTTACATTTTTCACCATATCCACAGAACAAATTGATGGAATTTCTTGAAATTTGATATTTGAGTTCTGGTTGTTACCGAAACTAACTGGCAAGCATTTCAGGGAATTCGGGTAGCACAAACCGAAACTCTACTAAGAGCCAAATTTACATTTTTCTAAGTATGTTAACTATAAGCTTACTAATGTCCTAAAAATTGGAAAGAAGTATTTAACAGATATTTTTATAATATTCTGTAACACTTTCATTTAACTAGACAATACACAATGCGGTCGGTTATGTGCTGACCACATCAGATTTTTTTTCTTGTTTTCATTAAAAACAATGTTAGGTACTTATACTTAGAGAATTTATCTTTACCATTGCATAATAACGATTCTTTTAAAGGAAAAAAACAGAAAATATCAAACAGATACGAGAAAACAACACGTCCTTAAAATAATAAATGAAAAGTGTAACGTACATTCTATCCAATTAGATAAGAAAAGTACCCTTTAATAGAAAAACTCTCCTTTTTTTTCATTTTCATTTGGCTTTTTAGAAATTTTTGTTCTATAATATGTGCAATATTATACCATCATGGTGTTATCCTCACATACACACATACATGTATATTATTCCAGTATATATATGAGATTCGGTTATTATAAAAGACCATTAGTATTAGGTAGACATAATATAGAAAAAGACATACGTGCTCATAATAACCATTGTCGTTGCCATATCAGTATGTGTAGAATGTTTTGTATGTTGTATTACAACTAATTATGAACATGCTATGAATATAAATTGACCGAAATAAGTGTAGAGTAAAAATCAAAAGGAAAAACAAATGAAATTCTATTTTTTCTTTTTTTTTTTAAAGCATAACATTATCCTTATATTATGGAAGAGCATAATTTTTTTCATTGTATTAAAGATACAAGAATATATTACATATTTGAGCATTCATGTATTCTATTGCATATTTGTCGTGTATTTTTAAAAATTGGTCAGTATACCAATGGGTGAAGCTCATGTATTAGTATTTGCAAAAAAAACAGACAAAAAAGTTGTTTTAAAGATCATTTGTACTAATGCTATGATTTTTTTTTAATCCAGCTTAAACATTACGTAAAACGTGGGCTCTTAAAAAAAATAAGATATTTCTTAATAAAATCATAGTGGTGCCATCATACTATGTCCTTTTGAAAAATCTTAAAATTTATAAATGAATCTTGAATATAGTAGTACAAGAAGCAGGACCTATTTGTAAAATTATTAAAATTAATTTATAATTCCTTTTGTTTCTCAAAAAAAATTCAAAATAAGTAAAAGGAAGAAAAGTAGAGTTGATCATGTCAACTCTGTGATACCGTGCGAATTTTTTATCCTATGTTCGAGTAAATATGCCTATAAATTAAAAAATATATGAGAAATTTCTATATTATAGCTCCAATAATTTCTGAAATAATGCCAAATAATTTTCGGGGTTTATGGCAGCTGCTACGATGTTCATGAGCTGTTATAACAGCTCATAACATGTTAACAACTTTTATGAATATAGTTGCCATTTTACCATATCTTATTTTGCAAAATTTCAGTACTTTAGGTTGAACAGTTCTTGAGCTATAGCCCAATAACTTTTCAAGTTGTACGGTAGCTACCAGAGAAACCAAGCATTTTCAATGATTTTTATCAAACACAATGACCCTAACAATATACATGTTTGTGTAAAATTTCAATACTATAGCTTCTATCGTTTCCGAGATACAGCCAAATAAATTTTGATATTGTATGCCAGCTACTCCAACCAATACGTTGATCATATCCAATTTAACGAGGGCCTGGAATTTTCTAAAATAAATCATTTGTGAAAATTTGGTGAACTTAGCTTAGTTAATCGGACAGAAGGAGACGCAACTCAGAATTCAACGCTGATCAAAAACATATCCTTGAGTCTGTATCTCAAACCATTATTTCTTAGATTTACAAACGATAAGCCAAATTTAGTATACCTTTCGAACATGTCCAGACTTTAATTTCTGCTACTTTAAATTCATCTGTTTTGTGAAAGATCACTAACGGTATTTTATGAATTTCTTTTAGATAAAGTGTGCAACATTTCTTGGCAATTCATATGGATTGTTTTCTTGTTTGAATTACTTCTTTAGTTTCATAAATATTTTTTTTATAATTTACAGCTTTAAGTTGATATTTTTCTAATAATTTCACAGGCGTTTCACAAAAATAAAGCAATCATCACAAATTAATATTTTATTTGTGGGCAAGAAAGAGAGCATTTCGCCATGAATTGACCTATTTTACGAGATTAACTCTTTGAGAATTATATTGTTATTTTTTCTCTAAACTGAGTATTCTAATATGATAATGAAAAACCTACTACTTAAATTTTCATATTGAAATTCACTTTTATGCCATAATTTGAGTTAAAAATTGATATTATTTTTTTATAAATTGATACAAATTAATTTAAGCATAATTAATCTAGAATAAGAACATGGAATAACCGTTTATTAAACATATTGAAACTTTCTCATATCTTTTTTTGGGTAGATAGAATAGTTAGCAAAGAATCTGCATTTTGAAATTCAGCGTTAGGATGTGTCAAAAAGAAACAAACTATTTTGTGAGTTTGAGGTGAATTGGAAATAATTTTCTCAATTACATTATAATTTGTAATTGCCAGGTTTTTCTTTCAGAAATTTGGTAAATGATACATCTCTTTAAAAATTTTTCCATCTCAGGATGAGGCATGCCCCATATATTGCAATTGATTGGTGGTGTTTTTTTAACATTGATTGAAATTCTTTTTATCTTTCAATTGGTCGGCTTACCTCTAACCTTTTCAACTATTGTCTAAAATTAGACACGAAAAATTTATGTCTAATAACTTTTTTCATAAATATTATTAGAACACGTAAAAAACTCATTCAACTCGGATAAAACTTTATTAGTGACATCATCAACAATTATGTATGTATTAAAATGTCCTTCATTACTATTAATTTTTTGCTTTTCTCTTACATAGTAGTAATACAGAATCTCTACATCTAATTATAATTAAACATAATCAAATCCACAAGGATATTTGGAACATGATAGCAATATTTTTATTTTTATTTTCCCAAATCCAGAAACTTAGTTTGATTTCATTATAAAACTTATTAATAAAAAATTTTTCCCATTAAATTAAGTTTTCATATATAAATGAATAGTCCTAAGGTGTTCTTACATTTCAATTAGTCACAGTAATCAGGTAAATAAATTAATTAGAATAAAATGATATTGATATTTAATGACAAGTAACCATAATTTCATTTAATTTTATGGTCACATACAAAGACAAAATTTTCATATATTTTGCAAGAATTTCGTGAAGAGATTTGAAGCTCATAAAAGTAAGGTACAATTTGTAATTACTTAATTACACTAATATTATAATTAATAAGTTAATGATGTTGTCCTGTCCAATATTATAATAGTTGTTCAACAAATTTAAAATAACATTGCGTATAAATTAACTTTTATATAATATTATGCATATACATAATGTATTCACGTGTATATATACAAAGTAGAAATATTTTGATAAGAATTTAAAGAATTCCATCCGGAATAATTTAATGAGGAAATACTGAACATAAACAGATAGAATGCCATCGCAGAACAGAAAAACACAGAAAAATTTTAAAATCCATAAAGAAGTAAAAAATATACTCAAGTATTTATATATAGTTAAGAATATGTGATAATTACTATAATGAAAGAATTTCAAAAAGGATATGAAATTATTTTCAATGTAAATATAAATAAAGTGTTATGGAAATTTACACCTATGAGATTTAAAATGACAAAATTTCAAGGATACACAGGTAATTATCCTGATATAATTGTGGTTCATATCTATAACACCTATATATTATGTACAAGTTTAGTATACGTTTTTTTTTAATAAAAATTACTTTAATTATCATTATGAAAAGAGTTACTCGTAATTGTAAACGAAATAATGTCGGAAATTTAGTTGGACATTCTTGACAAAGAGCAATTAATTAGAAAATTCAACAAATAAGCAAATTTCTCTTTTAATAACTAAAATTAATTCAAGAATATTTATTATTGAAACGTGTGCATTATCGAATTATAGAGTTAATATTCATATGTACACTTGAATACTATTAATTTGTTAAATTATTGATTTTTTGTTTTCTTCTTGCAGTTCACAGTCTCAGTTTTACCATAAAAATCTCAAAATTGGAATCTTTCATCGATATTTTTTAGTACACTTTGAAATTCTATAATTCTCGTTACATTTTATAAATTATTTAGGTTTGATGTAAAAAATTTACAGTCGACCGTAACCGATTGGAGTACACCAGCCAGCTATCAGATTTTGTTTGCCATTTCTTAAAAAAATTCAATCAATTGGATAAATGTTTACGAAATTTATTATTATATACGTTTTGATATATTTAAAATACTATTTTTAATTTGTATGGCAGCTATCCGAATTCGACATTTGAATTATTCTAATTACAATACAGCATCTGATCATTGGTGCAGTGGTTATGGCACCGGCCCTGTAACCGAAGGGTCTCGGGTTCAAACCCCGGTCAGGTCACTATAAAAATTATATTCAATATCGTATTCGATACTAAAAACTAAGAAAAATAAACAGTAAATATTAATAACCTCAAATAATTAATATAAATAAAACTACGGCAGGCTAGTCACCTACCTAGCTAACTTTCTATGACTATAGAAACTAGGGCATGATAGATATCATGCACTAGCCCTATACTCCTCCTAGGAGTGAAGAAGGAAAAAAAAAAAAAAAAAAAACTGCCCTTGACAGAAACGAAACAATTTCCAAAAGTTTGGGAGGTTTGGTTGTTTCGTTTTTATTATTATTTTGTGGCAACACTCGTTGAAACGCATTCGCATACAAACTTCAGATCAATACGAATATTAGGAATGTACAATTCAAATACTTCTTGGTATTTACTAATACTCGTTACTTTATACTTCATTGATCAATACCAAGCTACTTTTTACTCATTAGTAAGAACTTTAAATTTTTTTTGACATATTCAAAATATTTCGGGTAGAGATAGAAAACACTACGATTTTCCAATTATGCAACAATTGACTGAGATTGCTCAGTTTAAACAACAGTGAGAAAAACAGTAATTCCAAGTACTTTTCTTTCCGTCCTAATTTAATTATAATGATGAAACAAACCCATATCATCGATCAGAGAAATGTGATCAATCTTTTTGGTAACGAATACATTTAAGGCTCTGTAATAAAACTCTGTATATTGGAAACAAGAAGTTTAACAGACATGATTTAAAAAAACATATTCCTGGAATTTGACGACGAACTTCAATTTGCTAAAAAATTTTTTGAAAAGTAAAGCCGCCCGTCCTTGTCCAAAATTAAGGTCCAAAAGCAATAGTGCCACTTTTTGTGACTTTTTCATTTTTTGTTGTTTTTTCATCTTATAAATTACAAGATCAGGGAGTACGTTTTTTAAATTAAGTCGATCATACTGAAGTTCTTTCTAATGTTCAGACTATTCCAAGTAAGTTTTAAACTTACACTTGCATACATAATTAATTGACAATATTTAATATGTATGTACATAAGTACTATATTTTAATTTAATAACCACACCTAAATAACAACAACAACACATGAAAAATTTCTAATACGAATCTGTCTATTATTCCATTAACTACACAACAAAAAGAATTTCTAGGTTAATGTAGGACAATATGAAAAATTATGTGCGAGCATTGAGTAATGAGTAGGGTATAAAAAAAATTTGTTGGTTTTGGACAGTTTACTTGTTTACTTTTAATTATGAATTTTTTACTCAATTTGAAAAAAAAACAAAGTGCAACAAAGTGTAGGCAAAATCATTATAGAGAGATTGGTTGCAATTACACATTCTTTTTGCAAGTTATAATATAACAATAATTATAGTGAGAGTTGACCTAAATTTTTGTAGACACCATAGTACAATGTTACATAGTATTATTTTTTTCTTGGAACATAAAATATCTTACATAATCTTTCTTTTTGTGTTGCTCTCAAAAGATAAACTAAGATTATTTAGGAATTTGTTATGTGAAGCCCATACAAAGCTACATGCAACACCCTTATTAAATCATTTTTGACATTATATCATAAGTTCATGAATCAAAATAATTTCCACAGATTTTATGAAAATCAAAAATCTTTCACTTTGCTTTGCACTCCTGTTCAAAATTGTTGAATAATACGAACTCATTTTAAAAATATTTTATTATTTTTTTTTTAGCTTATAGCTTTGACATTACAACACCTTTGTAAATAAAACATTTTTTTTTGTTTTAAAACTTAAATCACAAATAAGTACAATAAATGTATACAATTTTTATATATAAATAAAATTTTGAAAGCAAAAAAAATTAAAGTAATGGAAATGTGGAATGACAACCAAGTCACACATTCACACAAACAAACACATTATAACAGTTTAGATAAAAACATGACATTAATAAAAATTGTTTTCTTGTTTTGTAAGTTCTATGGTTTCAAATTATTCAAAATGTAGACAAAAGAAGAAAAGAATACGGGTCAGCAGACTTTCATTTTGTGAGTTCATTTCAAAAAATATAATAAATTTTCCAAAAAAAACAAAAGAAAGGAAAATTTAAAAAAATATTAGGTAGTGAATTTCTCCTTCAAAAACAATCTCATTTATGGAAATCATGAAAAAAAACAAAACAAGAATGCAAACGATTAGACCTGCAGGGCAAAATATTTTTACATTGAGATTATTCATGATGCCCATAAAACATTGTAATACCCAACAAAAAATAAAATATCTTAAGGATATAAACTATGTGGACTTTTTTTTTAAGTAGAAAAAATTTAGATTTGCTTGGATTTGAATAGGAAAAAGAAATATTATGGTTAGAAGCACATTCATTCAGCTTTCAAGTCTTTCAACTAAAATCTTATTGCAAGTCAAAGATTTTTGATTAATATTATCAAATTATTATAGTGAAATTGGTTGAGCAAACTGGAAAAATCAAGTTAATTTTTAATAAAATGTAAGAATTTTCGAAAAATTGCACTTGAAATTTTTTAAGTCGCGTGAAATTTTCAATTAAAATAGGAAGTAAGTGCATTAGAAATGGAAGTGCTAATCAAAAAATGCAAGTACCTGTTAGTTTTCTGTGATTCATTCCTTTATTCATTCTAAAACACGTAAGAGTGTAAGATATGTAAATAATCCTTAATTACACACAATGTTTTCTACGGAGTTTGTATTCTTACATTAAGAAAAAATTGCATGAACTTCGGCTCGGAAAAATCTTAATTATGCAGAATTACACATATCAAGAACGAAAACATCTATACATTAATGTATGTAAAACTTACAACCTAATGTAAAATTTTTACCGTGGCACATCAAGACAATTTTTGAATAACGAAACTTTCACTTTTCATTCAATTTATCAGTGTCACATTAAATTTTAGACAATAAAATAAACTTTCTACACTTCTTGGCTCCGTTTCTATTATTTTTCTAAGATGATACATAAGATTTATCGCATTTAATGTAAAAATGAAACTACAAAAAAAAAAAACAAAATCAAAAAAACCAAATTTTGATCTAGATTTCGTCACTTTCAGTGCTTTTTTTCTTGCGGTATTTCCCACTATACAACAACGACAACTTAACACATTTTTATTTCTCTTTTATTTTTATTATCCTTTTTCTATTTTGTTTGCAAATTTCTCTATTTTAAAATATTCTGCACCGGCTGTGCAACAAATTGTTGTTTTATCTTTTCAGCTTATTTGCCAAATGTTTGCAAAAATGCAACTCTCTTTTCACAGGAAAAAAAAACAAGCAATAAGAGAGAAAAAATAGCAGAAAATAAAAGAAAACTTCTTGGATCCTAGATAAAGTTCATGTTGTATTTTATAAATAATACCCAGTGGAAATAATGAACAAAAATTTAACAAAATAAAAAATCGCGAAATGTAAGAAAAAATTTTTCATAAAAGAAAAATGTGGAAGAACAGGAAAAGTTTTCAAAGATCTAGAGAGTTAAAAAATTTTCATTTTTTGTTCTATTTCTTTTTTTTTTCACTTTTCTATTCGCCCACATTATATAGATTTTAGTTTGCCTTCTCCTTTTTTAGAAATAAATAAAAAATAAAAGATCACCTCTTCAAATGCATTCACAGTAGCGGTTGTGAAAATATTTCCCAATTGGCCCATAAGACAATGGTTTTCACATCAGATTTGGAAGCAGCAACATTAAAAAATTTTCGTGTGAAATCGTAGCCGAAATTATTCACAATTCTTCATTACACCTTAAAATGTTAAAAATAAATTTAAAAAGACATAATCGAATATTTAGGAACCTTAAGTTATTTGATATAAGTTCGATTTAAAGATTATTTTGAACCATAATTTGAAGTTTTTTTAAGAAGAGTTTTACTGTAAATACAAACTACTTCAATAAATTATACTTAAAATTAAAAAAAATCAAGCCTAAAATCAATGGTAACACTTACAGTAATTCCATACAGAAAACTATTAATGTTTCTCAAAATATTGGTAAGATGTCGTTTAATATCTTTACAGTCAAATTATCATTACATAACCTTCCGGAACATAACGGAAGGTTATGTAATGATAATTTGACTTAAGTTTCCGTTAATTTTTCGATAATTAAATTTTGAGATATAATCGAATTTTCAATAAGATTCTTAATTTAAAAGCGTATATTTTTTGTATATTGAAAAAAGTATAACATTTAAAATTTTTAGGGCTCAGGCAGAAATACAATTTTTGGTTGCGCGTACATTTAATCAACTAAACACTATTGAGTCCATTAAAATCGATTGCTTTAACTAAAAATTGCAATCAGTTTGTAAAAAGTTGCAAACTGTTTGATTGCTTATTTATATGCGATCATAAACTACTAATAAATTACTCAATGTGCGTCTACATGCACACACTTTATGTATAAACCTGTGAAACACAAACAAGCAATCAAACAGTTGCAAAACTGAAACTCGTATGAATATCAGAGTTTTTAGACAATGAGTGGATGAATTTATGATACTTTTCGTATGACAGCAAAATTATTGACAAACGGAAAGTCTAAAGAACAACTGTAATATCTTCAAAACAAATAAACTAAAATGTCGTAACAAACATAAAATTGAGAAGAATATTATAACCGACAAAATATATGTGTATGAAGCCGACAAATTTTAAACTTTTGAATAATGGAAGCTAATAAATTTTACAAAAAAAAAAGTAAGAAATAAAATAAAAAAATTTTTTTGAAACTTTTCACAGCAGAGGCCATTGTAAAGCGTTTTAGTTTTGTTGTTGCATGATGCATACACAATAAAAGTTATGCAATCCCTTTTTTTTTTGTGTAAGGTTTTCAATTTTTTACTCTTTTTATTTTCTTTTCATAATTTTTTTTCTTTTTCATAATGGCTAAAAATGTATACTTTATGGGAAAAAATGAGTAAAAAATTGGCTAATAATAGCGAAACTTTTTTAGGTATAAAAAGAAAAAGTAAAATATTTTTCTTTCATTTCTCATAAAAAAAAAAATTTGAATACAAATTGCTTTTGCTTTTTTTTTTTGTAAAATTTTCAAAACTGACCTCGTTTCTCTATTAAAACGTACAAATTTTTGTTTTTCATTTTTTTGTTAGCCAAAACCCTCAGAACATGATTTCGGTGTAATATTTTACAGTTTACCGTTGTAATTTACTTTAGGCATTTTAAAAAAAAAATATCACGATTTATAAAATCGGGTACTAAAAAGAAAAAATATTTTCATGACTTAGAGTGGGTACCTACACAGGTACCCACAGGTATCTTGTTTATACTGCAAAAATTTTGAAACTCTGTAATTGTGACCAATTTTACACATATTTTTTTTAATTAAAGTGTTTGAAAATTCTTGAAAACTAAACTGAGTAAAGTACAGAAACTTTCCATATTTGTGTTCTTTAGCCAATAAGTTGTCTATTTTTCAACAATTTTTGTGAAAAAGCTCATATGAATGCTAAAATATTAGTGGATTTCTTACATTTTTGTGTGTTAATCAGGCAAATATTCTACAGTACTTAAATATTTTTCGAGTATTCAGAATGTAATTAAAAATAAAATTTTTACAGTGTCGAAATTTAAAAAAAATATAAATTGGCTTTTTTAACTTCAATAATTGAAAATATTGCTTTTAAATACAACCTAGCTGAGCGAAATGTAGAACGAAAAAAAATTTTAAATTAAATTTACAATTATTTAATGGCACTTACTATTAGCTTTCTGCATTTATGGAAATTTGGAAAATCTTGCTGAGGCGATAACTTGAACAGTGGTAGAGGTGCAGAAAAAAAATTTCTCTTAACGAAATTAACTATTTATTAGTCTAAAAGGCACTAAAATCTCAGATCCCTCAGAAAGGCTAGACCTTTAGAAGCGATATCATAAATTTGGAAAAAACGAATTTTAGATAACGGTAAACTTTGACGTCCACTTTTTTTGCAAATATGGTACGCTGCTATAGAAGAAAAGCCACTATTTTTCTGCTTTTGCAAAATTTGAGAAATGCTGGTAACACTGCAACAAACAATTGGAAAATGGTATTTTTAGGGTTTTGAGGGACTATATCTTTTAAAGGGAAGGGAGGGAGAGGTTAAAAATATTATTTGATTGACGAACAGGATGAAATTAATAAGCAGTTTTTTCCAAACAATTTTTGGACATTCTATTTTTCTTGTTTGATCATTTTAAACTACATACCTGCCAATTAAATAAGATATTTTGTTGTCCTATGAGTTTGACACAATAGTTTGTTGAGTGATAAACTTCTGGTATCACTTAAATTATAAATGTAAATTAGATTTCCTTTAATAATCAAAAACTGTAAAAATATTTTTATATATTAAGGAGTCAACTTATTGATTTATTTTTCTAGTACATTTCTTTTAAAGAAATAAAATTAAATGCCATCATTCTTGTTATGACTTCAATATTATGGTGTCATTTTGTGTTACCTTCACTAAATGATTTTTATCACTATCTACAGAATGATGATGATGCAACGAACTATATACAAAATGACGTAAATATTTTCTAATCATGTAAATACATCCTTGTAGATGAGAAAAAAAAAGTGCTCATCAACATTTTTAATACTCGTTAATCCTACATTTTGTATGAATAAAAAGTCCTTACCATTTTAATGAAAATTAAATATTATTTTCCTTTTAAAAAGATTTTACCCTTCATATGTGTCTTCATAATATATGTGAATTGTATTTTAAGCTTCAATAATTTGTTGAAGAAATTTTGCGTAATATTATAATGTTAAAAAAAAAAATTATGTCATATACACATACACAGTAGTTAGCACTGACTCATCGAATAATGTACACACCACAAATGATGTATCAGAATTATAACTCGAATGTACAGATTTTGCAAAAAATATTATTGACATGTTATTATTATTTTAAAATTGTATTACTTCAGAATAATGCCGAAGAAAGAATGGAGTGATTTTTTATAATCAAGGATGATATCAAGGACATCAAGATTTTTCTATAAAATGAATGATGAGAAGAAGAAAATCAACGCATGATGACATTATTTTGTAACGTTGGCATGTGTTTGATGAAATTATATTTAATTTATTATTAGAATTAAATCTTATTGAAATCAATTTAGATTTTAAATATTATTTTCTTCAATGGTTTTGATGGTAGGCGCCATTATTATGATTATTGAATAAATTATTGTAAAAGTACTTATTACGCATATTTGAAATTGAATTTTATGTGTGTTGTCGTTGAAATATGGAATTTTTTTAATTTATTTTAAAATAATTACGATTTGGTTCAAACAGAGTGAAAATATAATCCGTGTAAAGAAAATACAATGTATATGATATGAAAATGAAAGTGTCTGATAAAAAGTGTCAATGACAAAATGATTAAATTGGTTAAATTGGAATTGTTGTGTTGCAAATTTCTATGTAATATTGTCCTTAAGCTATTTATATTTGACTATAAGCTATATAGAGCCATTTCAAATTTTCTTAGAAATTTTTCAAATTTTCATAATAATTCTCTAATAAATTTCAGCTCAATTGTATTACATTGACCCATTTATACTCGTTAGAAATACTTGTATATAAACAAAAAAATTTAGAACGTCAAAACTTTAACTTTTAACATTTTACTTTATTTTTATTACTTTTGCTTGCTATTTTCAAATAAAAATATTTCATTGTATCGTCCTGATTTTCAATGATAGCAAGCTTTTTTTAATGTTTCTTATTATTAAATAGAATTTATATATTTTTTGACATATACTAAAATTTAATAATATATTGTTAATAAATTTAAGTATGCCAAAAAATATATAAATTAAATTTTAGAATATTTTATCGGTTATTTGGGTCTCTCTCTTACTTCATATTGAAAAGAAAATTTTCACTCTTATTTTCATTGATTTATGTATGTTTCTGTTGACTCTCTCCCTTTAATGAAATATTAAAAAATTTAAGAGATTAAATTCCATTAATATGAATTTGTGTGTATGTATGCTCGCATATAACGATTCTGTATAACATCTTTCAAAAGGAATTTCAAATTTTTATAACAAAAGCAGTGAATCAATGACTTACAGTGCAATAAAATAATTTGGGGTAAAAATAAATAAATCGAGAATAAATCTCTTACCGACTGAAATAATTACTTAACACATCAGTGTGATATTTTATTATAATAATTACAAGACGGGAAAAATGCAGTAACAACTACATAGCATTATATTATTTTCATGCAGAGTGAAAAGTTTACAACTCATTGTTTGGAAAAAAAAATCATTATTCAGACAATTAGGACGAAATGACATGAAATATAAGATAAATTTAAATGTATTACAAAACGAGTCCAAATTAGTGAGTTCAATTCGGGTCCCAGTTTGAATGCTTTTAAATTTATTCAAAAACATCCTTAGGCCGCCATTTTATCCGGGTTTTAATTAAACTCATTTAAGTGTAATTAGATTTGAGGCATAATATTTATATTCCTATATAAAAATAATTCAAAATATTAAAAAATATTAAATAATTTGAAATTTTGCGAAAATTTCTCTTTTAGCTCTTTTATTTTATTTTTCTCCTCCCTATACCCTACAAATAAAATAACAAAATATTTTACAATGTTGTATTCAATTATGTAGTTTGACTGTAGCATGACTCAAATATAACAATATCTTCATATATGTACGTCATACGAACACACTCTTTAATATTATGTGCTCATGTTAACATACACCACGTTTTTGAGATAATAAGAAATTGAAAATAAGTATAACATAATAATATATCAAAATTAAAAAGATAAAAGCAAATAATACAAATAAACAAAATAATTTACTTGAATGTCCTTCACATTAATTTCTCAATACTTTTCTTTTATCTTTCGCATGTATTTCTCATATCCTTCTCCATCTATATGTCTAAAATATTGGCACAATGTTGTATTTCAGAAAAAACAGAAAAAAGAGAAAAATAAATAAAATAAAAGTAACACAAAAATAACTACAAAGATTTTACTTTTCGTTTTTTTATTGTTTTTCTTATTTTTCGGATATAATAATTGTAAAATTTTTCGCGTAGGAATCCTGACGACTATATTCCTTCTTTCTGTCTGATTTAAAACAAAATTTCAAAATTTTTCTCTTTTCACATCTTCCCTTCAAATGTCGTCTTTTTCATTGTATATACATAGTGTAAAGCAAACGCAATCAAAATGATGATGTCTCCCTTCTGTATTCTATACATACTCGTACATTGTATATTATAAAAAAAAAATCTTATGTGGTCAGCACATAACCGACCGCAATGTGTATTGTCTAGTTAAGTGAAAGTGCTACAGAATATTATAAAAATGTCTGTTAAATACTTCTTTCCAATTTTTAGGACATTAGTAAGCTTATAGTTAACATACCTAGAAAAATGTGAATTTGGCTCTTAGTACAGTTTCGTTTTGTGCTACCCGAATTCCCTGAAATGCCCACCAGTTAGTTTTGGTAATAACAAGAACTCAAATATCAAATTTCAAGAAATTCCATCAATTCGTTCCGTAGATATGGTGAAAAATGTAAAATCGGCCCGCAGATCAGTTCTCGAGCCCTGATCTTTCCAAAAAATTTACATGTTCATTGTTTTAATACGAGGAACTCAAATATTAAATTTCAATGAAATCGGTTGATTATTTCTCTTTATATACACAAAAATGTATATTTGGCCCGTAGTAAACGTCCAGTTGCCGATGCCTGATTTGTTCCAAAAGCTAGGAATTTTCACGGAAGGTCAAACAAAGCTCATATATGAAATTTCAAGTAAATCGGTTGAATATTTTCTTCAAAATGGTGAAAAATGTAAAATCGGCCCGCAAATCAGTTTTCGAGCCCTGATCTTTCCAAAAAATTTATATGTTCATAGTTTTCATACGAGGAATTGATATATTAAATTTCAATGAAATCGGTTGATTATTTCTCTTTATATACACAAAAATGTATATTTGGCCCGTAATAAACGTCCAGTTGCTGACGCCTGATTTCTTCCAAAAGTTAGGAGGTTTCATCGCCGATAGAGCAAAACTTATATATGAAATTTCAAGTAAATCGGTTGAATATGTTCTTCAATATGCTCAAAAATGTAAAACAGGCCCGCTAAAAAGTGCAGTTCCCGAGGCCTGATATATACCAAAAGTTGATCGATCCGTGCCATGGTGGAAACAAACTTACATATAAAATTTCATCAAAATCGGTTCAGCCGAACTTGAGATACACGCGTGCACACACAGACCGACAGACCGACAGACCGACAGACCGACAGACCGACAGACCGACAGACCGACAGACCGACAGGTTGCTAAAAATAGTTTATTTACACTTCCCTACTATGGAGAAGTACGTTCCCACCGAAAACTCGATATGCAAAATTTGTTGCCATCACATAACCTACCTATTGTTGACACAATACGGTCGGTAAAAATTAGCAAAATAAAAACAAGAAAAAAGAAGAAATTTTCTTTAATTTTTATATTTCTTTTTAATTTTTTTTTTTTTGTGTTACTTATTTTTTATACAATATATTGTATGTACGTACATGTATATAGGGTATATATGAGTAAACATAATAAAGGATATTAAACTGGAATAAGCAAATATTATTTGATGGCGCCAAGTCTGAATGTCGCCATATTATTCCATCACCATTGAAAATTTTATTCTCTTGTATATTGAATTATATGAAAAGAAAACAAAATAAAAATGAAGAAAGAGACAACAAAAAAAAAACAACTAGACTAACTGTGTGATGTCACAAGAATTGTTGTTCCCTTTCTCATTTTTTCTTGTTTTCATCTCTTTTTTTTGTTTTCTTTTTTTTGCTGTATGTATAAATTATTTGTAAATATTATATTCTATTTTCTTATTCTTGTCTATTCGTGTGTGTTTAGTTTGCTCTTAATTTTTCTTAAAATTGTTAGGGGGAGAATTCAGAAGTTACGTAATTATTTGTGGAAACTATGCAAGGAAATGTGAGTGTTTTTCAAGGCGAAAATATAAAAATTAATATTATTTTTTAGTTTTTTGTTTTCCTCAAATTAAAATTCTTAGTAACTTCTAATAAATATTAATAAAATATTAGTTATTAAGAATTTGAAATGACACTAAATTTATGATTTAAATGTAAGCCAAAAAAAAAAATTAATTATGATTGTTTTTTGAGGATTTTTATTTTTGAATTCTTAAAAAATATTGTGAAAAAACATTTTGGAATAATTTTTCTAAATTTATAAAGTTTAATTATTTCATAATAGATTAAATTTCAATAAAAAATAAGAAAAACAATTTTTTTGTAAATTTTCGATTTATTCATAATTATCTGACCGAAATTTGAAATTCATGCACAGCATATAATTTCAATGTCATCATTGATCCTCCAAATTAAATATTTTTAATTAACGCTATTGTAATTATTATGCTGGGAGAATAAATTCACTTATTGAATTTCAAATCTTCCTTCCTGATTGATCTGTACCAAATTTGCCTAACAAAATCATGTACGATAATTACCAAATCCAAGCAAACTGAAGAATCTTTTTATTTACAACAACTCAAACTACTCAAATCATAATGTAAAATGACCGCTTGTATAATATATTTAAAGAATTAGAAACACATAAAATATTCCTTTTTCCCCCCAAAATCTTAATTCAACACGATTGCTAAATTTGAAGTGTTTCAAAAGAATGAATACTATAACATTACTCTTGAATAACCCTCACTATATTATGCTATATACAGAGAATTTTCATAAAAAAGAAAAATGTATCTATATATTTTGCACATCCTAGTGCATTAGGATTCAAATAAAGAACATGTTAAAGTGATTTTTCTTTATCATTTTGGGAAAACTGTATGGGATAATTTTTGAAAAAAAAAAAATTTTTAACTTTAACATTTATATTTTTGTTTTTTTTTGATTTATGGCATTGAAGTCGAAACAAAAAATACAGAAGAACAAAAACGAGAATTTTTTTTTCCTACTTTTGTTAATGGAACTTATTTGCATTTATATGCAAAAACGAATCTTAATCTAAAATATGCACATGAAAATTACTCTTTTCTCTTCTCTGTATTAAAAATTATCCTGTTTATTGGAAACTTATTTTTTCTGTTCAAAAATTTGGTCAGATATAAAAATTTTCCATATTGATTTTCCTTTTTCCAAAATAAAAACTTAATAATAATTGAATGTATGCGTGCCAAATATAAAATGAAAGAAAAAAAAAATTGAATTTCAATAGTTACTATAAAAAATTTGGAATTTTGCACACTGAAGATTTTCAAAAAAAAAAAAGAAAATGGAGAAGCATTAAGAATTCCAAAATTTTTAGTCTAGTAAATTTATGAAGAATATTTAGTGAACATATTATTCAATTCAGGTTTGAGAACATTTTTTTTGGATTGAGAACATTGAGAAATACTTTTATGATTTTTAAATTACAAAAAAATTTTATAATCAATATGAATGCAAAGGAATAATTTTAAATTTGGAATTTCAAAAGTAGGTCAACAATACTACACAAATATTTTGTGATGAAGAAGATATTTCGTACCGATTTTTGAGCAATCCAGTAAAAGTGTACTAGTACTCGTAAATAAAAAAAACAAAATTGCTATATTGTTAAATCAAAACTATAGTCAAAAATGTTATTGTAAGTTAACAATCAAAATACATAAATGATCCTTTTTAGAGCTATAAAATAGTACAAAAATATTAAAAAAATGCCATTTCAGAGCAAATGAACTGATTTTCTTCAAATTGGGTATCAACGTTCTATTTATTAAATATTCATTTATTATACTCATAATAGATATTTTGAATTGTTTTCTTTATTTTTCATACAACATTATAAACTAAATAAAGATCTAGACCACCACTAGTTAAAGCAAATTCTTTAAACAGGACTGCGCATTAGTTTATATGAAAATTTTACATTCTTTAATTCAAAGTTAAATTAAAATTAAAACTTTAATATCTTTAATAATTTTCATAAATTTCTGTTTTTCGCCCGAATTAACTTCAGACGCTGAGGTCACCATATTATTATATTAATTATTTGTATAGCAACCGTCGGCATAATTTTGTTTTCAACTGATTTTATTGAGACCTTTGTTTCTACAAATAATAAATTTGCATGGAATTTTATGTATTTATATCACTTATCTCTTATTGAATTCTTGATTTTTTTTTAAATTTTAATAGTCGCAATCAAATATATTTTTTCTTGTAAGGCAGAATGATCGGCCGCATTTGGAAGTTCCACGAGCCGCCCATTGCTGACGTCTGATTTATAATAATTTACCTCTGAAAACTTTATTTTTATAATTCCCATAATGAATGCCTAACAAGCATTCAATTAACTTTTTAATTGATAATAAGTTTTGTTGTTATGTATAACCAAATATATTAAGTCAATAAAACGGGCATTAATTCAGAAAAATATTTTTTTACTATAATTCTTAACTTATATTACTCGTATATATGATTTTTAAATTATAAATTGCCAATGAAAAACTACTTCGAAAATAAAAACTATTCTATTTCAAAAAATTTTTTGAAACAAAATTTTTAAATTAAAAAAAATTTATATTTAGAACGAATCAAAAGAGATTCGGGTTTCTTAATTAACGAAGAAAAACGAATCAAAAAGAGCACTGGAATAAAAGAGCTGAATAACAAATTCAATTCTCACAATTGAAAAGAGTTCAAAATTTTGAAAGAGGAAGAAAGAAATTGACAAGAGCAAAATTTTGAAATAAATTTTACCACACCATTTTTCAATAAAATTATTTCACATACAATTTTTGTGCTTTTTTATGCTCGTACGAATGTATGTTCGAAGGATATACTAAATTTGTCTTATCGTTTAATGTGTTTAATAAAAGTCGTTGAAATTTTGTTGGCGCTTTCTAATAGCTGCCATGGACAACTTCAATAGTATTTTGGCCATATCTTAGAAAATATCGAAAAATATTCACAGTGCTGAAATTTTGAATAAATTAATATGGCAACTTAAAGTCATAGTCAGTCCCATAGTCAGTTATGACATATTTATTCGTACATATGATAACAAATTCGTACGAGTATCACAGAGTTGACACGATCAACTTTATTTTTTCTCGTTTTATTGTAAAATATTCATAATATTCAATTTGACATACCAAAATCCACTCATATTAGAAAATTTTTCACAAAATTTTCAATAATTAAAACCATGTTTGCATATACATAGGTAAACTTAATTAAAACTAAAATTTAAAATAACATTCATACTCTGCGTGTAGTGCAATAAAATTCATTATAATTAGCAATGATGATTTCATAATTTTTCTATCATTTTATATCCCACTTAAACTAGATTTTCAAAAATATAACATTTTCTATATGCTTATAAATAAAAATTATTCACTTTAATTTTAAACCTTATTATGAGTAGATTTAAACAATATTTTCATTATGTGTTTCAATTATTACCAAGTATAGAAATATTTTATTGAAATTTCAATTATATTTGAACTGTGAACCAATAATTATATTGTTTTTTTATTTATTAATTAATTCATTATATTGAACACATAATTTTCGATATAATTATTTATTATGTATTATAAGTATGTTTTCATATTTTTGTGATTTGTATACTGTCGAATTTTAATTCCCATTCGTTAACATAATATGTACGTATATTTTAATTATTAATGCTTATACATACATACATACATACATAACACTATATCACACGTAAAAGCATAAATAATAATATCTAAATTTAATGCAGATACCACGAAATTTATTATTTTTTAAATTGATACATATTTTCCTTGACTTATCCAGTTCAGGACACTAATAAGTTTTCTTAGAGAATATAACATATTCATTATAGACATAATCTGAGTTATAATAAATATTCTTATTAATAAATTAAGTATTTTCGTATACACAGTGTTATATAATTGGTATATTCAATGCTTATATGAATAAAATATTCATATAAGAGGAAAATTTATACTCGTAAATATATTTAATTTTAATCGCAGTGTTTAAGGTCGGAAAGTTAATTCAACCTCATTTACAATTATTGTTATAATTATATTATGTCTTATATTTATGCTAACTTGAAATTTGTTGTTGAACTCTGTCCAAGATAAGTGATTGATGCCTCAGAACTAAGCTGCAAATTTGATTTGCCTTTATTGACCATTATCAAATATAAGATTTATAAAAAAATTCGGTATTTAATTAAATATTTTATGTTAATTTTATAAATAGATATATATAATGCTTCTGGTACTTCTGAGCGAAGAACATAATTCCGAATATTTCCTACTGTTAGCAAAGGACAAAGCTCAGATTCTGGAGGATCATAAAATATAATTTGTTAAGTTTTATAATAATATGTAATTAGGGAAATCAAGTTCAAGTAGAAATCCAGACTGATACGATCCTCTGAACTTACATATATGCATATTATATGGATGTTGGCAACCACTCTACAAAATGTTAAGCAAACATCCAATTAAAAGAAAAATTTTAAATTGCAGGATATGAGCGAAAAGATGCTCAAATAGAAGGTTGTATTTAAACATACATTCAGGGCTTTCATGATCTATGAGTAAACGAGCAAAAATATTCTCTGTGGTGGGTTAATCTCGCTTTTCTATTTTTTTGTTAACTGTTATGTAATTTCTAAAGCATACTGACACTGAAGCAGTGACTTTTAGATAATGTCTTTCATTTCAGTGAAATATATTTTTAAAGCGTTTATTTTCAGGCTATATCAAGATAAGGTCACTATAATTTTTTTTTTATAACACCAAATATTTTCGTGATGACTAGAAACTCACAGAGTCCAGCACAATACTATGATAAGAAGCTGTTTCTGCCTAAATTAGAAGATATAGAGCATTTTAGTCACTTTTCGTTATCACCAGGAACTCATAGAATCTGACAACATATTATGAATTATGTAAACGTTTCTTATTTTCCAAGTAAAACATTTAAAAAACATTACGAAAAGAAACGCAAAAACTCAGCATTTTATTTAAGTATTTCAGTAAATTTTAAAACTGTAAAATTAATTTTCCCAGTTACAATTATATTGAAATGGAAATTTTATAAAAACTTATAAACAGGAAACAGACGTAAGTAGTTATATAGGTAAATAAATATTTTACGTAAATAATAAAATTCAATTTATGTAAATAATTTTATAAATTCTTAGAAAATTTGTAATGCAAATAACTTTTGACGCAAAAACAATAAAATACAACTATAATAGACAACATTTATTGCATATTACTGACAAGAATAATGATAAGTAAATAACTTTAACTGTTTTTTAAACATTAATGTCCATAACAGCGTTATAAGTTATAAATAAAATTTTTCGTAATACCATCAAATGTAAAGAACACAAGAATATTTCTACTGTAAAAGGTGTTCGATTTAAGGGGAGTAAAAATTAAAATTTCTCCAGAATAAGTTTCAATTCGGCTACCGAATTCAGCTGCCGTTCAACAACAAAACCTAATTTTCTATGTTCGGAAAAATAATAAAGCGTGAAACTTGGCAGTCATCTTTCCAATTATGGGTCTGAAATATTTTCGAAGTTTTTATGTAATACCCTGACAAGTTTTGGTAGCTGCCAAAGAAGTTCAAAAGCTAATTTTCCACGCGTGTGCAATCATTTCCCAGATATACTTTCAAAGTTTTTATGGAATGGCTTGACAGGTTCTGGTAGCTGCCACACAACTCCAAAAGCTAATTTTAAATATTGGGAAAAATAATAAAGTTATCTGCATGAATTATGACAGACGCGTGTCCAATTATTTCCCAGATACATTTTCAAAGTTCTTATGGAATGGCTTGACAGGTTTGGGTAGTATTAAATGTATATTCAAATTATCGTAAAATACAGCAACTAAATTTATAGGAGCCAAACATAAAAAAAGCTAATGAAGGAAAGAAAACTAGACACAACCTTTAATAGGTCTTCTTAAACTCAAGGGACGATTTTTTTTTATTTAACCAAAAACTCCTTTTATCATAACCTAACAGATTTAAATTTTCTAAAAGTTTAAACTAATCTCCAATAATGTTAAAAGCTTAAAAAATTTAACCTTCACGCAAATTTTAAGAAATACTTACAATTTTCTAATTTTTTTCGATGTATGTAATTTTATAATTGAGAAAAAATAAGGGTCCTCATTTACATTAAAAACAACACTAAATACGCAAATACAATTTTTAATGTAATTTATACATGAAAAGCATGTATGAAAACGTGTGTATAAATGAGTAACTAAAAGAAAATTTTTGGTTTCGTTTTTGTCTGGTTTTCGACGTTTAGGCCTTAATACCCGCTCGTCCTTATTATCCCTAGGTACCTTACCTTCAAACTTTACTGCATTAAAACTACATGATTCGTAAGATAAAATCTATTTCATCCGTTTACAGAATTACAAATTAAGTTCTGAACGTTTATTGTTGTAAATACGAAGAATAAACAATAAAAGTTTTGATTTTTTTTTATTAAAAATCGAACTTTATCCTGTTAAAACTTACTGTTATTTTTTCGAAGTATGTCGTTCAATTTTGTTTTTATATATTTTTTACTAATCAAGTTGTGTGCTATAAAAGAGATACTGTAATCACACTAAGATTAAAAAATTTCGAAATTTTCGAATTTGATTACTCTTAATAAAAATAATTTTTCATAAAGTTCAATCAATCGATCTGTACGTTTCTGTACCTCGATTCGTATTAAAATTGTAACCCAATTATACCAGAATTTTTAACCAATTGTTGAAATATTTCTTGGCACTAGCAGCAGTAGCTTTGCGGCAGGGTATAATTTTATAATAATTTTTTTCATATTCAAGGCACAATAATCAATGGTTTTTTTACAAATTTTATATTTTATTTCCATTAAAAAAACAATAGAACAAATTATAACAAAAGCTTTTCGAGTTTTCGTATAGGTACAACAATTTTGCATTTTAAGCATATTCATATCCCTAAACTATCTCCATGTAACTGCCTACCATTTTTTGGTTACGAAACTATTCTTAACGAAAATGAAATACTTTTGGCGTAAAATGCTAAAAGCATTTCCGAAAAAGATGAAATATTCATATAGGGACATTGTCGCATAAAGATTTTTTGACTACATAGCGAATTAATTTTGAATCTTCCATTATATTCAGAAGAGTGATTGTTTTTGATACAAAATACACACACTAATAGAACAACAAAATACACATACATAATACACAACTTTAGAAAAAAAACTAAGTTTAAGTTTTTTAAAGGAAAACTTTATTTAACTATAAAGTAATATTAAGTTTTTCTTTTTCTATTGTAATAAAAACAAAAAATAAAATTCTATACAATTGATTAAAATAGAGAAATAGAATAAAATTATTCTGAATAGAACTGAAGAAAATAAAAGGAATTGATTTTTTTGTTTCATAGTGTTTAGCACATAAAGGATACAAAACTTTTGTTTATCAATCAGTTTTTATGTCAGTACCTCTTATACGTACATCTATTACTTATAAACAAATATTGAATATTTGCAGAAGGATATAATGTATGTATAAACCGCTATTTATATATTTATTCGTGACAATCTTAAGAGGAATTATAAACAAAAATCTATCGTTGTATTTTTAAAACCGAACAATAAATTATTTGCTAAATCACGTTATTATCATAAAGAACTTGAAAGAATAATCAAAAACTGTTGCGAATTGCAAGCAACTTAAGTTTTTGTGCTGAAAAAAAAATAAAACACAATTCAACTGCAAGATCCTAACCCTTTAAAAAATTTACTCAATTCTATTTTAATTCTATTTTCTAAATTGGCCATCTTTGTAGTTCAAGATGTAAGTTAGAATATTATGTGAAATTTCATATTAATATTCTGGTATAAGACAATTAATGTAAAACTACGACTTTTGTAGAAAATAAACCGTATATATTAACACCTATTAATAATTCCGAATTACGTGTAAATTTTTCTTTTCCCTTCCTTTTATTTAAACCTTATCGATCTGATCTTTTGGATTGTTGTGTTAAAGTTTTGTACTCACACTATCATTTTTCAGACCTAACACTCATACAGCTATAACTTCTTATTTCAAATATTATAAAAGAAAATTATTTCATTATTATATGTAGTACACTTATTTGAATTTAAATATCAAAAACTTAAAACTTTTTTTCTTTTAACAAAGCAACTTAATTTAATTTTAATATTTTATTAAATGATAATAACATCATTGATATTTACGAGTATTATTGTTCTTTTTCATTTTCTCTAATTAACAACACAATAATATCAAATTCTAATTTTAATTTTAAATAAAAGTAAATGTTGAATACTTATTATTTTTAAAAGTTAATTTGCAATTAAAATTAGAATTTGATAAGTTTTTATTTATTATGTAAACATTCCTGATAAAATCTGGAAACTATTAATAATGCTATTATTTTAGCTAAGCATAACAATAATTGTGGAAATGAAATTCAAGAAAATATAATGAGTAGTCCATCTCGAACTTTCGCCAAATTAGATTCACTGTTTCACTTTGTCAAACATATGCGAGTTTATTAACAACATTCTTAATATAAAACCAGTGGGATAGTTAAATTAGAAAATTTTTAATCATATTCAAAATTTTGAATGTCGATTATTACTTAATTTTCAACGCTAATAGTAATAACAAACTATATACTTTACTACTTTGCAAACTCTACATTGAAAATTTATTGAAAATTTATTTTTAAAACTATTTTTCCTTATAGTTTTACTTTGTTGTCATATCAGACTCACAAGTATATTTTAACACTATTCTGTGACAGAGAAACTAATGTCCTGTCATCGATACATATCATACGTAACAAGATTATTCAAAAATCTTTACAATTAAATACTTTCAATAATTTCAACTATTGCACTTTTAAAGAAAATTTTATATTTTTGTTCAATATTTCGGTAAAAAGGAAAAGAAATAATATGCACTCAAGTAAGTATAACATACATAAATAGTTAATAAATAAGCAATAAAATAATTTTGTTCATTAAATCTTTCTAACGTTCATTATAAATTTATTGAAATCTTTCTACATTAAATTATATAAAATTAACCCATATCAGTGTCAGTGCACGTGACTGAACTGAATAAATTCACCTAAGGCAATAATTTTACATGGTGTGATAGTGATCCTTGTGCTATTCCTTCAAAAGTTTAAAATGAACTAAGCGAATCCTACAATATCAAATAAATTATAATATGTGTAATGTAGCAACGAACCATCATGTACCATTCTTAATAAACCATCATGTACCTTGCAGAACATGATGGTTCATTTAGAATCTGACTCAATACCTTCTTCTTTGCTACACAGCAACTTTCCTTCAGTTGGAAAATACGGTCTTCCAAATTCGGTATAATTTCAGATTATCAGGTGAGTTTTACAACTGGACGTTACATTTTCATATAAGTGTAAAATCAAAACACCTTCTCTACAGGAACGTCTTCTAATTCTAAGGCAGCTTTATTATTAAAACTTAAATATTTGACAGTGTTATGAGCATATAATCAATAAGAAATAATTATGTTGTAATGCTGGGCTCAATAAGGAAAAGAACAAATTTTGTTTACATTTAAAAAAAAAATTATGACTAAAGAACTGCGCAGTTGTCTTAAAAAATCCAGAAATGTAATTTTTTCTTAGTTTTAACATATAGGTAAGAGATAAGAACTTCACTTACACCTTCCCTTCATCCAACTTCGGTTCACCAACTTCACCAACTGCGGTTCGAAAAAGTTTTAACTAAGATCAATGCATTATACGTACCTATAATGATTTGTACAAGGTTAATAATTATGACATGAGTATAATCTCAAAATAAATTTTAATCTACATGAATTATTTTTGAAATGAAAATGGAAACTATGCCTATTACATAAAACTTCAATCGACATTAATCTTTAAAATTGACATTTTTAATTCCCTATAATAATTTATAATAATAAAATACATACACACATATATTTGATACGTTGTGATTATTGGACATCTTAATTCTCAATTTTGTTCTTAATGAAGTAATCAACAAAAATAAATAACTTAATACTTATTTGATATTGTAATTTAAAACTTAAAATTGTAATATTATGTAAGATAACTTATATCTAAGAATAATGAAAATTTTAATTTTAATAAAAATTTAAGAGGAAATTTTAGAAAAAAAAAATATTTTAATAAAGTGCAATATACAAAATTTGCATAATATTTTCTAAGGTACTTGTGTATTCTATTTGCCTACATATTCCTGAATACTGGCAATGACGAAAAAATAAATTGCAAATTCTATAACTGAATTCTCATAGATTGTCGTAAGTTTTCAAAATACTAGAAAATCTCAAAATTAAGAACTTAATGTGTAAATTCAGTAACATATGAGAAAAAAATGCATTTTATATTCTGATTTTGTTATGAGCTGCTTACGTGATGATGATGAGGATGATCTGACAGGACAGGTCATTCTCCACTGGTCGGGGCATCTAGAGTTTCAGCTATTGGCGATAACCTGCTACTTCTAATTAACCCGCACCAGACTGAAGTTAAGAGACACAGTCAGATGCACGCTGACGTAGCTGGTGGCCGATGCCCCGAACAGTAGCTAAGCATTCGAAATTTTACGCTTTCGTCTTATTGAAAGGAAAATACTGAAGAAGGAGTTTTGTCAAAAATGCAAAAATTTAAAAAATCAAGAATGTTAAAATCGGAAATTTGGAAAAAAATTACGCTTACCTCTCCTCAAATTATCATAATATGGTAGCACTCATATCCGTTATAATTCTTATTTTGACATAAATTGCCATGTAAGTTCTTTGATTGTTTATCTCCTTCTCTAATATTCAAATGTTATTTTTAAACTTTTTTTAAACAATCATGATACAAAACAATTTGTTCAATTCTGCGTAGTTCACTTTATATAATTTGAAATTTTTTCATACCAAGGTTTCTAAATTCTATATAGAAGAATTTTTTCCTCTGAATTATCTTTGAAACTAACAACTTTTAAAAACCCACAAATAACATTAAAAATTTAAAACAAGTAAAAACGTTTCAGTCGGTATGAACCGATTGAATTATACCCTGCACCTTTCATTGTTGTATAGCAATTACTCAAACCTGTGAAACCATTCTATAGAAACTTCACGGATATGTCTGACCTATAACTGAACACACAACTACCAAGTTTCATGAATCTGACTTTATTATTTTTCCAAATATTTAAAATTAGCTTTGAGGTTCGGGTACCTGCCAAGCAATTCCACTAAAACTTCGCTAATATATCTGATCTATAATTGGACACACAACTGCCATGTTTCATGAATCTAACTTTATTACTTTTCCAAATATTTAAAATAAGCTTTTGGACTTGCATGGGAGCCACTCGAACCTGTCAAGCAATCCCAGAAAAACTTCAGAAATATCTTTGACCTATAATTGGACACAAAACTGCCAAGTTTCATGAATCTGTCTTTATTATTTTTCCAAATATTTAAAATTAGCTTTTGAAGTTGTATGGCAGGTACCCGAACCTGCCAAGCAATTCCACTAAAACATCGCAAATATATCTGATCTATAATTGGACACACAACTGCCAAGTTTCATGAATTTGACTTTATTATTTTTCCAAATATTTAAAATTAGCTTTTGGAGTTGTATGGCAGGTACCCGAACCTGCCAAGCAATACCACTAAGACTTCCCTAATATATCTGATCTATAATTGGACACACAACTGCCAAGTTTCAAGAATCTAACTTTATTACTTTTCCAAATATTTAAAATAAGCTTTTGGACTTGTATGGGAGCCACTCGAACCTGTCAAGCAATTCCACCAAAACTTCAGAAATATCTTTGACCTATAATTGGACACATAACTGCCAAGTTTCATGAATCTGACTTTATTATTTTTCCAAATATTTAAAATAAGCTTTTGGATTTGTATGAGAGCTGCGCGAACCTGTCAAGCAATTCCACCAAAACTTCAGAAATATCTTTGACCTATAATTGGACACACGACTGCCAAGTTTCATGAATCTGACTTTATTATTTTGCCGAATATAAAAAATTTGCTTTTGGAGTTGTATGGCAGCCACCCGAACTGGTGCAGCTATCTCATTAAAATTTTTAGAGCATATGTAGAATATAATTGGACACATGTATACAAAATTCTATATTTGTACCTTTATTAGTTTTTGAAATAATTAAAATAAACTCTTTGAGTTGTATGGCAGCTCCCCGAACCCGTTGTCCGAATTGGTCCAATAACAATAGGGTTCGTCCTTGGCACAAAAGAAACAACTTGTGAAAGTTTAGTGTCGATTGCATTATTCGTTTTTGAGTTATCGTGCGATCGGACGGACGGACGGACGGACGGACGGACGGACGGACGGACGGACGGACGGACGGACGGACGGACGGACGGACGGACATGTCTAAATCAACGCAGAATTTTACGCTGAGCAAGAATATATATATATGTCCATACCGCAGATGACTCCTTCAAGTAGTTACAAACTCCATACCAAAGTTAATATACCCTTCACGAAGTGCAGGGTATAATAAAATTTGAGAATTTTTTACATTTTAATATAAGATCGGCCTAGCCCCGTAAATTCATATTTACAATATTAAAATTCATTGCATATGTTATACATGTATAATACGTATAAAAGTCTTCTTTGTGTATGAAAATTCTTAAGAATTTAAATAAAATAATAAAATTTCTGAAAATATTATTATAATGTTTGTAAATATGAAAATAAAATGAAATTTAAATTACATAATAAATATGAAATGAAAAGGACATTAGAGAACAAGCATTTTTCTTCTTCAACTTGTATTACAAGTACGTATCCATGTTATTTGTATACACGTATAATTTTTGTTTTTAAATTTTAATTTAATCATGTCATTTTATAAAATATCGAAAGATTTATAAAGTATAAACGATTTGAAATGCTTTCAGAAGTTATTGAATATCATAAGACCGTAAACAACAAAAAAAAAATTGTTTACCTAAAATTTAAATTTTAAATATAATTATGTAAAATGCTTGTGGGACGAAATGTGTCTTTAAATCGGGATGAAAAATCCCTTTTTAGCACTTTTCTAAAAAATTTTAATCTGTCCGTCCGGCCATGTCCGTTTACATGTTTAAAAAACTTCTACACCGTTGAACATACAAAGCTAAAATAATATAAGTACTGCGGCATACCATACTTGAACTTTAAAAAGACAAAATGGCCGTTAAAATTTACCGTTATCTGAAATCCGTTTTTTCTAAATTTTTGAAATATAGTTTATTTCACTGGAAAAAAATTTTTCCCAAATCAACCCTCTCTAAAATTATCGCTTCTCGAAAAAATTATCTTTGTAAAATTTGAATATTGGCACCTTGTATTTCCGAAACTGCATGAAGAAAGCTAATGGCAGTTTGCACGCTATTAAAACATATAATTATTTTTTTTAACTCGGGCAATTAACCCTTATATTCGAGTATTATGTTAACGCCTCTTTAAATTTCTTTCTCTGTTTTATTGCTCATCCTTGTATTAGTATACAAGGATTGCTCATGCTTGTATCTTTATACAAGGCATGAAATTTTAGTATATGAAAAAAAACAATTTTAAAAACCTCATACCCCGTTGAAGGGAAAAGTGCTACATTACAAACTATTAAACCCGGCTTTATTTATATTATGGTTGATAAAGGTTTTAAAAAATATTTTACTACTTAAGAAATTCGAACGTAACGCAGGGTAATATTTCATAAATTTTTAACTTGGTTTTATCTGTAAAGTAAAACTTCAAAGAAACATAAAAAAGTTTAACATAGCAAAGAGTTTTGAAATCAATAAAATTGTGTTAACAATCTCAACTTCTAGTAATTCTGGCATTAGTATTAACAAAGTAACAATTGTAATAAGATTAACTAAACCTTCGCAGAGATTTAATTTTTAAAATTTCATGGATACTTGAACTGCAAAAATTTTGATAGTCTTTCATGCCTCTGTAGAAGTTTTATGTTGCTTATATTTGTAACGATACTTAAATGAGCCATGAGATTGATATACAGTTTTTTATACAAATTATTTCAGCAAGTACCGAAATTACAGTAGTTTCACGCAGTTACCTACAATACAATACTAAATTAAAATCTCATTTAAATCTGTAATTTCTTCATATATTTAGCGTCTGAAATAACAACTCTATTCAAAATCTGATTTGTATTCTCTAAGCTTTATTAATAACACATAAAATACCAATCCAAATAGTTATTAAAAGCATTAAACATTTTCAAAATAACTCAAATCACCGCATAACAATTTGATATTCCAACATAATTTTCACAAGTTTTATAAAATACAAAAATCAAAAACTTTAATTTTACATTTCAAATATTTTAATATTTGATTTCAATCACTAAAATATTATTATATCTGGTATTTATATATTATATATTATATAACTTGTTTATCACTTTGAAATAATTTATTTCCATAAATTTAATATAGATAACACGTATGGATTAATCTATAGATATAGTGGCTTATACTTTTATATAATTTGTGTTAACTGTAACAAATTTCTTTTTTTATCTCTTTTGACAGAGTTTGTGAAAGGTAAAACCGCATACTTCTATTAAAAACTAAATTTATATTCTACAGAACAAAATGTATACATGCAAATGGAATATTAATATTTTTTTTATAATACAGTCGAATCTGTAATTGAAAAATTTCAAGATATCAAGATTTATCTTCCATTTTTATAGGTTTCTTTATCTGTACCAAGTATTTATGGCCGAATGAAATAGAGTTCATACCATAATATTCTTTATAAGCAATATCTGCAAATTTTATAATCATAAGTCATTTCCTTTTCCAGTTATCTATGGGATGGGCAGCTCTCCAAATAAGTATAACTAAATAGAATCGTAGTTTGTCGTTGATTAAAAATATAAGCAATTCTGTCTAAATCTCAGATCCCATTTCTTAATGTTGCAAGAGATAAATTTATAATATCCTTCGGAAATTTATTCATTCACGTGTTTTTATAATAAATACACCCGATTATGCAGCCAAAATTTTTTTTCGAAAATTCAAAAAATAAGCTAAAATTTTATTAAAACAACTTTTCCTCTTATCAAGAATCGACTGTACACAATATGCAAATGCAGTAAAAACCCAATGGGATTTTAAGTTTATTTTTTCAATCTTATTAAAGGATTTTTAGTTAGTAATGATGGTTAAATTTTGCATAACTTTATAAATTTAATATAAATAAAAAAAAAATAAAATGGAGAAAATTGTTCATTTAATACCAAGAAATTTAAATATGAAAAAATTGAAAATTTTATTTTTATTTCCGTACGAAGCATAACTTAGGTAGGTTGAAGACGCCAACGAGTCAGTAAAATTTTTTTTAAATTTTTTCTTTTTAATTTTTTTCTTGAAAAAATTAAGAATCAATTCAAACAAATTAACCAGATTTCAAATTTAATTTAACATTCCGTCGCTGTGTAGATAATATTTTTTCTGTTAGTCAAAAAAAAAAATTAAGGATCACTAAAGTTTATTCTAAAATTAAATCTCAGAGTTTCATTGAAGCTATTTTTTTTTTTCATTTAATTTCATCTTAAATTTTAATTACGCTCAACAATAAAATATTTCAACATATTACTGTCGGGAGTTTAATCAAAATTACTTAAGTAAAAACTGAAAAAGCAACAAAAAAATACAATTTAGATTAAAATTAAAATAAAAATAAAAAGTAAAGCATTAAAGAACAAGAAAAAACGGAATGCATTTAATATGATCAACTTTTTAAATCCCTATACCAAAATACAAAATAAAATTCCACAATGACAACAAATTTTAGCAACAGAATATGAAATTTTAACATTTTTCAAATTGTATTTTTCAATCTGCATGTACAAATGTGACTGCTTCTCAAATATTCTGTTCGCCGTATACAAAAAAAATTTTAGTTTATAATTTACAAATGCACATACGCGTATATCTATTTGCATCATGGGACCCATCATATTTAATAAAATAAAGTTATATAATGTATGTAAAACTGTATATACGTTCACGTGCAATACACACAAACACACGGATTTAAAGTCACATATTAAATATAACATGTATACATTATCATCCTGACAAATAAAATCACTGCTATTATCGCAGTAATGAAAAAATAAAAATAAATACAAAAAGAAAACAACTACGAGTAAAAGCAAAAAAAAAAGTCACATGTAAAACCAAAAATAAAAATCAAAACTAAGCAAATAATAATTTTCAACTTAAATTTTTTACAAATCTGTTATATTTATACCTACATTCATATTCCCATTTTCCGCTGATATTTTTGTGATTTGTTCGGTTCATTTTTTAAACAACCAATATGAGAAGAATTTAAAATGAAAATAAAAAAGCAATATAACCCTTCTCTTAATTTCATTTAACCGCTTTTCGAATATTTTACGCTATACTATATTCTTGTTATATCACCCCATTTTTGTTATACACGTGAAATAAAGCAGAATATATAAGAGGAAATTTTCAACTTCTGTACACTATATGAAACGCAAATTATTTACCTACACATATAGATACATTTAAATCTCGCAAAACAGGTACAAAATTTGTGCTTTTTAAAGCGGAGGAGGAAAAATAATAACAAACAAAAAGCAACAGTACAATGAAAAGGAGAACAAACCTCGGAAATTACAGACAACAAAATTGCATGCTTCAAGGCGTTTTATTTTTTGTTTTTTTTTTCTTTTTCTTGTACATATGAAACACAATATTGTCGCACTATTTGCAGTCAGTACTCCCTATATTTCTCTTTCTTTGTTCTTTTTTAATCTTCCACTCATTTTTTCTTTTCCTGCCTCTTCACCTTCCTTTCGCACACCTACACATATGTTACGTACAAAAGTTGTTTTGCAATATTTATATACGAACATTTATGTACAGGTTATATATGCAAACACAATATTGTATGAGATTTCTCTTTCCTCGTATTTGGATTTCCGGAAAATAAAAGAGCAAGTAAAACGATATTAAACTGCACGCTAAGTAGATTCATTGTAAACATACTTTATTTTTGTTCTCTTTTTTGCTTATTTGGTGTATGTGTATTAAAGAAGGAAGGGAAAATGAATCAAGTAAAAAATGTTTAACAATATACGAAAAATGTAAATTGGTTACTTTGTGATAATAATGTGTTCTTTTTTCCAGTACAGAACTTATGTTCCGAAATCAAGAAAGCTGCTGAAATTTTTCTGATAGCGAGAAATTAATTGTTCGTCTGACTATGTTTTGATCTCATTTCTTGAATTTATGTGCCGTACTCTTTACCAGGCTCATCAATTTTTGATCTATATTAATTTATAATATTTAAAATCAAATTATTTTAGTTAGGAGAGTCGTATTTAGATCAAATCGAAAGATTCTGCTCTATAAAAGTAAATAGACTCAGTTCCTGTTCGAAAAACCATAATGTTGTTTATTGTTTTACAGCAGAAATTTATTATAGAATATAATATTAACAATATTACCTTCTACGTAAACTTTTAATTTAATATTTACTTGTTTGTTAAATTCCGAATGACTGCTCAATTTCATGAGAGTAAAAGATATTTAAAATATTTTTAAACTTTATTTTCACTAAATATTTGACTAAATTACACATAACAATGTAAAGAGTATTTTGCAGTACAAAAAAAAAAAAGAAAATGAAAAGATGTTTAAAATTCATGCAACTGAAACTAACTCCATTTCCGCTTTCATATTTTTACCTTAAAAATTCTTCATAGAGTTGTGTGTAACATAAGCATAATAAAATTAGAAAAAAAAATATAAACTAAAAGGATAAACATGCTACCATTACAAACAGAAACTGAGCACAAAACGAGAATTAAACTCAAAGGAATATAGATTAAAGAAAAGTTTGCGAAATGCATTGCTTTCGTAGGGATGAAATAATTTTGAAATTAAAAATTCACTATATAGTAGTTGTATTTCTTAATTGTCGTCTTATTCGTCGTTTTAGAATTATTATACGATCTGTATTATAATTTCTATACTAAAATTATAAATTTAGAACAAGTGACTCTTAGGTTTCGGGAAAAGGTATATTGTCTAAATAAAGTAAGACTAGTAGTATACGGGCAAAATAATATTTAAGCAAACTAAATTGTATTTAAAAACTAACAAAGATTTAACACAAGAGACTCACAAACAAAACTGGAATTTTATTACAAATTTTTTGAAGCATTCTCTCTTTAAACTGAATGTTATCTGAATAATTGCTTCTTCGCTGCAAATTTGAAGCTAAATATACCTTACGTAAGAATTATTTAAATTAAGAAAATCTGTTTTATTAAGTTTCATAGGTTTTGTTCAGAGAATGGAACAGGTATTTTACTGTTGTATTACTTATTTTTCATATCAATAATGCCATTCATGCAATATATAAATATATTTAGTGGTATTTAAACTTACAATTTCAGATCTGAAAAACGATTCAAATGGTTTCTATATTTTTGAATTACATTCCCTCATTTATAACATAAAATGCAATTAGATCATATCAAAATTGTGTAATTTGTTTTTTCAAAATTCCGACTACAAATTTATTGAAATAATGTATTTGATTTTTTTTATATAGTTCATCTAATTTAGTCTATTCTAAATAAAACCTTATTACACTAGCGCCACTCAAACGAAGTAGTTTTTTCTGAAGTAGTTCTATAATTTTTATAGCTAACTGGAAAAACTTAGCACACTATTTATAAAAATATTAAAAATAATTTCAATTAATTTTAAATATTAAAAAAAATACGTAAACCTTCTCTATCAATTTAACTGCAAAATTCATGTCGCTCCATGCGTTTCCGTTTCTATTTGTTTAGATCTTGCTCTCTTTAATTTTCCTCATTAATCAAAGAAGGCGTACCCAATTTAATTTTTCTAATTACTCGCCGAAAATCCAAAGAAGGCTAAATATATATAAATATTTTGAAAAATCCTTATGTAACTCTTCCTACCTCTTTAAAAGAGAATAAAATACCCCATTACATATAGTTTTAAATGAAAACAAAACCAAGGTGAAATTTCATTGTGAAAAAATTCATACTTGTTCAACATGTTGAAAAATTCTCTGATATTAAACACCATATATTTTAGCATCTTAGCAGTTATTTAAATTTCATATTCATTATTTAATATTTTCTGTGTTTATTATGTAATGAAAAATAAAAGACTAGAAACACAACACAAAATAAAATTTAAATGAACTTTAGTGACTTGTTATTACGTGTAAAATGAGGTAATTGACTTTTCTCTGCTCAGTTATAGTGTGTGACATTCAACTATTTGAGTGTATAAAACATTTTATTCCTATTATACGTAATAAAGTAACAAAGGTTAAAAGAAGGGCAAAAAGGATAAATAAATGAAATATATGAACAAGTAATAATTATTATAATAATACGGTATTTAAATAATAATGTGAGAGCCTCGAATTATTAACATTTTTTGCTTCAATTGCAATTGCAACGAATTCATCCCTATGCGGGGATGAATTTCCAACCAAACGCCGTAACATATGCAATTTTTGTTGTACTTCTTAATTACCGAAAAAACTTAAATCACTTGTGAGAAAAATTTAAGCAATTAAGAAAAACCAATTTATGAGCCCCCAAAATTTCCTTTTTCTAAACGAAAAATTCTAACTCTCCCGAATTCTTGTAATATAGCAGAGCTGAAGAAAAAATTCATATAGAATTTATTTTTTTTTAACTCAACATTTTATCGTTTTAGAAAGCACTCTATTATTCGCTTTAAAGTATTTGTTAACTTAAAGTATTGCCTCCTCTTCGTAAAAGATAAAAATTACCAAATAGAATTCATACTTGCACAAAAAATTACTTTAATTTTTAAATTACATGTATTAAAAATATTCTTATAGCAATATTAATTCTTAAAATACTTAATTCGTGTAATAAAATATTTCAATTCTCCCACAATATTTTTCTCACACATTTTATTATATTAACATTACAATATGTACAATAATATTATAACAATTTAAAGAAAGCGCCTCAAAATATGTAAATTATTTGAAAAATATTCAAGACGTAAACATAAGTTAAAAGCAAAAAAAAAAATATATAATGAAAATGCTTTAAGTCACAAAAACAAAAAAAAAAAATATATACCGAATTCTTTAGCATCTTTAATATTTTTACAATAATAAAAAAGAAAAGCAAGCAAAATCTTAAATTAGTTAAAAAGAGAAAGAAACTCAAGAGAAAGAGGAAATTGGGTTTTGTTTTAAAAGAAATTTTTTCATTCAAGGAATTCTTAAATTAAAAAGAAAACTAAATTAAGAAAATATCTATAAGATGAAAATTTAATATAAAAAGTTCTTTTTTCTCTTTTCATTCCTCTCTCTCACTCTCTCTCTCTTTCTTTTTGTTTCAATCAAATCAAGTTCAATAGACCTTTAACTATTGATTCTTCCATCACATATTCTACATAAATATTGAAGATTTTTTCTTATTTTTCTTTCTGCTTGTTTTTTTTAACTTCTCAAAATACGAAAAAATGCTTTAATTGAATTCTTTGTTTCTTTTAACAACGAAAAAACAAAAACACAATGTTTCTTATTATTTTAGAGGTATATACAAACGGAAATAAAATGTATTTCACAGGAAAACAAAAGCAATACAATATTAGGTCACTGAAAATTTGTTTCTGAGGCTCATTCAGACTTTTCAGAGTTTCAAAGATAAACACAAGGGCCGTTGGTTTCATAAAAACAATTCAAAATGTTTGATTTTTAAATTCCTTTTTCACAATTCAATAAATTTTTGAGTTATGAGTTCATTCATGGTTTGGGAGTTTAATTTGTGCTACCAATTTCTGGTAAATGAGCAATATTAAAATTATTTATAGCAATTTCAAAATACTAAATTCTCAGTTAGTACTTTAAATCATTCTATCGAATTTGGCCTTCCTTATTTCATTTACCGACCGACCTTGTTACCAAGATTGGTTCAAGTGTGTACGCTAATTAAAATTTTTCAGAAATGGCAACTCTGTAGCACAAAATAAGTATTTTTTATAACACATTCTACTCTTTTCGACAATGTATTCAATGTATCGATTTTTTTTCAACACTCTGTGTGTGTTAAGTATAGAAAAAGAAAAGTAAAAGCTTATAAAAGTATCCCTGCAAAATCATTATTGTTTAACAAACTTTTTAACAAAACAAAAAATAATAGGAAAATAAATTTTTCTGTTTATTCCACTTATGTCTATCCCACCTCCGTGTATTTGGTAGCAAACAAACTGTTCAATTCAAATTATTTTTTTTGTTCTGCACCGGTTGGAAATTTTGTTCTTTTTTTATGAAACTTTCAAATAATTTTAATTTTGGACAGCTAATTATAATATTAAAAATTTATTACTTTGTAAATTTACTGTAAGAGCCTAGAAGGCAATGCTTATTTTCACATCTAAAAAAATTATAATTACACATTTTGCCTGTTATTATAACATTTTTATTATAATAACGTTATTTTAATATTATCCTCTCCTCCTAGGTATATCCAATAAAAGATCATGTATCATAAAATAATGTCAATAAAAAATCGTGTTCAGCAAAATTGTTTTTATCAATTCAAATTGTATAAGGGAAATGTGCTACTGAGGAAACTATGTTTTTAGCGTAACTTTATTTTCTTTTATTATTTTGAATTTTCGTTTCTTTAATTTATTAGTCTTAAGAATGTTTTGTACAGTTCTTCTGACATTTTCACTTAAAGTATTTTGGAAAAAACCACTATTTTGATGCACAAGGAAGTTTCCTAAACTAAGAAGAACATAAGGGGTATAAAATCTATAAAAACACATTATCATAATGAAATAACAGAAACACTAATGTGGTAAAAATACTGTCAAACAGTATTTTTAGCACATAATGTCAAATAGCATTTTTAGCACACAAAATTAAAATAATGAGCTTCACGTTGGTAAACATAAATTATCAAAAGTAAAATTAATATACAAACTGTAATTATCACAGTTAACAGTAATTCTACATGAATTTGTTATTATGTGAGTTATTCAATCTCAATTGCCGAATGTTAATAGAGTGTTAATATTTGAATTAGCGCCTATCATCTAAAATTTAGAGAAATAATATAGTTCTGTTTGGTAACACCATAATGTAAAACAGAAATAAATAACTTAAAATCTACTTTTATAAAAAAAGTAATTCTTTTGTATATTATAAAATATTACGTAAATGAAATTCTAACACTTTATCAAAAAACAACATAATGTATACAATGTGCCAAATATTTAATGTATAATATGTATATATGATATATGTATAACATATTTACAATATGTGTATAAGTTTTATAGCCAATAAAAACAAATGAAATAAGATTGATTTTGGCATTTGAATACAAGAATTCGTAAACAAAGGAAAATAACCTGTGGAGTTTTTGAGAAATGTTTGTTTGCAACATGCTGTGTTTCAAATAAAATAAATAAATATAAAAATGTAATTTTAACTTATATGTATATTATTAAAATCAAATTTTATTTAGAGTATTCACATATTATGACATAAACCAATGAGAATAATTGAACATTTTCATAATAATTAGCTATTCAATATTAGAAATATAAGATTATAAAATTATATTAAAACAAAAAGTTAAAAGTTAAGTTAATTAAGGTATAAAAAATAATTACGGTATTGTGAAATATAAGAAAAAATTCTCATTTTGTATTGGAATGTCAAAAATGTCTTATGAAGGTCTTAAGTTTTTATTTCCATTCAAAATTATTCAAATAAAAATTTTATACTCATAGATCTTTACGTTTCTAAAATACAATTTCAAAATATTTGTGTTGGAATTTGGAATATGCTAAATTCTCTTAGTTGTACGAAAGGTCAAAAGAGTGGTGCGAAAGAAAACCAGTAGAGATCACAAACGAAATTAAATAACTATAAGATAGAGTTTGCAAAAAGAATACGTTAGTCGAACATTCGAGACGTTGCTTTATGATCAAAAAAAAAAAATGTCTCTATACAAAAAGCTTGCTTACGTCAACCGCTAAACGCTTGTGTAAACGTGAAGACAAAATATCATTTGTTCACTTATATCGACTATCATTCATCAATTGTCAGGCATCAACATTGAGAGAAGGAAAAATATGATTTTCGGGTGCATTAACATGCTAATTAATAAAAAATAATAAACAATAAAAATTAATTATTTAGAAAATTTATAGCCTTAGAAAACATTTTTACTAACTATGGAAAACGTTAAAATATTTATGTTATCACAAATGTAATAAACTATAGTCAGATCCTATGTTCTGAAATCATTATAAATATTTGCACTCTTAAAAACCCTACAACATGCACAATAATTATATTATTTAACCTTGAAAAACCTATATTCCTCTGACAAAACGCCAAACCAAATATTTGCCAGAAATCACTCTTAATTCTAGTACAGTAACATCTTACCTCTTAACTTTTTTATTGTATAACCGTGTCTTTTAATATTTTCCCAAAATAAATATCCTTTAAAAATAATTATTTAAATGTAGTATTTATTTAAAAGAGAAGCAAATAATTTTCCCCCCAAAAAAAAAATATTCAAAATGGTTTACTTTCTTTACTAACTTTGTACTGTTTTCTTTAAGAAATTTAATTAAAAATGCAAAAAAAAACAGGGACTTCAATTGCATTGCAAATTTTTTATAACAATTCATCTATTGTTATATTAATGTCTATTATGAAAAGTTTTTAAAAATTGCAATTTATACAAATAACAAAAAAAAAGTTCCTTACAACCAAAATTTTTACAAGTATCCTGTAATTTTCCTAAAATACAGAAGAACTGGACAAATTTGCAAAATAGTGTTAATTTTGTTTTTATTTTCGAAAATTTTAACTTGTTTTAAGTGTTTCTTTTCATTTTATTTATTAAAAGAAAAAAAAATCAAGTTTATCCTTTTTATTTTCCTTTCTTTTATATTTCACAAAACAAACCATAAACTTTTAATTTTTTTTTCAAAATGAAAAACGAAATATTTTACCAGAGAAGTTTTATGCTTCGCTCTCTAAGTTTTTATTTCAAAGAAAATTTTCATTTCTATGTGGACTAAAAGAAATGTGGATTCTTGTAAAGAAAATGTTGTTGACAAAAAATAAATGTTAACAAAGAATAACTTGTAAGAATGAAACAATTTTATTTTGTTTATTCATATTTTTTTGGTATTCCAGATTGAATTTTTCGAATTAAACTGAATAAAATTTGAATGTTGTCAGGCGACTAAATTAATGACTACGACACTATGTGCGATAGAACTATTTGATTGTGATTATTGAGTAAACTTCTTTCTTAGTATTACAGTTATTGAGATTATTGAGTTGGAAGTTACTCTGGTTTTAAACACCATGTAGTTGAAAATATTCTTAAAGGAATGTTAAAATTTCGAATCATTTCGTTAATTTTACATTCGAAAATATTTCCAACATTTTTAACAAACAATACATAGATTCCTTAATAAAAGCGAAAGTTACAAAATGGCAATTTTAAACCAATTAGTAAGTTATTTTTATACAAAAGAAAAGCGCCTTTATGCTGAAGAAAATATTTTTGTAAAACTTTTCATAATTGAAATTAAAATTTTCATTGAAAAATACAAACTATCTAGAGAAATAGTTAAATTCTATTTCAAGTGTTTATTAAAATTTTACATTTCATAAAAAAAAAATTTAAATAATTAAAAATTCTTAAGTAAAATTTTTATTCATACAAAATTTCATTTCCAAAAGATTTTTGATTGTTTTATAAAAATTTTCTAAACCACAAAGTGGCTAAAATTTCAACATTTAAAATAGAATGCTGTGATGCAAATTCTAAAATTATGGAGAATATTCTAATTACTCGTTATTGTTTTACTTCTCAGAAATTAAATATTGCTTAAGAATAAATTTTACTAAATCACGAAATTCCTCTTTGTATCAATTATTTAAAAAAATATTTCAGTATGTCCTACGTTACTCGTAAAATTAATTAAATTAAAATTTTAATTTCGAAATATTTTCTATAATTTTTTTATATCTAAAAAATTCTTAACATTCTCTTGCCATGCAAAATTCATAAAATTCTACATAACTCAAATAATATGAATTAAATAGGCCTTATCCTTTTATTCCTAATTAAATTATGAAAGCTCTTTTAACAAAATATTCATGCTAATCATAACAATTCCTGTTCACATAAATTAAATTTTATTTAGATTCAAATTAAATTCAAAAAAAAAAAATTTTTTTCAAATCATACAAATTTTATTAAATTTTTAAACAATTCATCTAGCTACATAAAATTATTTTAAGTATTGAGAAAAAGGACATAATTACAATATTAAAGCCTAAAGAAAGTTTTTCATTTACAAAAAAATAATGAAAATTTTCTCATACTTAACACAATAACTACAAGTACTCTTTTGGCATGAATGTTCTTTTGTATTATAATGGAATTTCTAATAAACTTGAATGATTATGTACATTTGTTTTTTGTTTGTTTGTACATTAAAATTTTCTTATGTAAACATTAAAAACAATGACAAGACAATAAAAATCTATTATATACTAATATATTATCATATTATTATTATATTCTCTTCACAAAATATCAAAACATATGCTAACAACAGAGTTCAGAAAATATTTTAAGAATTTCCTTGAGAATAAATGGACAATCAACAAGATTTTTTACCGACCGTATTGTGTAAACAATAGGTAGGTTATGTGATGGCAACAAATTTTGCATATCAAGTTTTCGGTGGGAACGTACTTCTCCATAGTAGGGAAGTGTAAATAAACTATTTTTAGCAACCTGTCGGTCTGTCGGTCTGTCGGTCTGTCGGTCTGTCGGTCTGTGTGTGCACGCGTGTATCTCAAGTTCGGCTGAACCGATTTTGATGAAATTTTATATGTAAGTTTGTTTCCACCATGGCACGGATCGATCAACTTTTGGTATATATCAGGCCTCGGGAACTGCACTTTTTAGCGGGCCTGTTTTACATTTTTGAACATTTTGAAGAAAATATTCAACCGATTTACTTGAAATTTTATATATAAGCTCAGCTCGACCGTCCGCAAAAATTCGTATGTTTTGGAAGAAATCAGGCATCGGCAACTAGACGTTTACTACGGGCCAAATATACATTTTTGTGTATATAAAGAGAAATAATCAACCGATTTCATAAAAATTTAATATATGAACTCCTCGTATTAAAACAATGAACATATAAATTTTTTGGAAAGATCAGGGCTCGAAAACGGATTTGCGGGCCGATTTTACACTTTTCACCATTTTGAAGAAAGTATTCTACCGATTTACTTGAAATTTCATATATAAGCTTTGCTCGATCCCACGCAAAAATTCCTAGCTTTTGGAAGAAATTAGGCATTAGCAACTCGGCGTTTACTACGGGCCAAACATACACTTTTGTGTATATAAAGAGAAATAATCAACCGATTTCATTGAAATTTAATATATGAATTCCTCATATAAAAGCAATGAACATATAACTTTTTTGGAAAGATCAGGGCTCGAGCACTGATTTGCGGGCCGATTTTACATTTTTCACCATATCCACAGAACGAATTGATGGAATTTCTTGAAATTTGATATTTGAGTTCTGGTTGTTACCGAAACTAACTGGCGAGCATTTCAGGGAATTCGGGTAGCACAAAGCGAAACTCTACTAAGAGCCAAATTTACATTTTTCTAAGTATGTTAACTATAAGCTTACTAATGTCCTAAAAATTGGAAAGAAGTATTTAACAGACATTTTTATAATATTCTGTAATACTTTCATTTAACTAGACAATACACAATGCGGTCGGTTATGTGCTGACCACATCAGATTTTTTTTGTTTCTTAACAATATTTATGCTACACAAAAAAAATTATTTAGTTATATATGTATAACATTATATAAACGCATTGTACTTCTATAAAATATCATAAAAAATTGTTATACATACCTATATTAAAGGATGGTTGGCGAAAATTATGTTGGATGCACAAATAATTTGAGAATCAAGCCAGTGAAAATATTTTCTTAAGTTTAAGTTATTTTAACATCATAGTAAAATTGGAATCGGTGAAAATCAATTAGTATCATTAAAATATGAATCTGTGGTTCAGTTTCAATTCGAATTATAAGTTTCATATGAAATTAGAACAGAATTTCACACAACTCTATATTGTCTTAAAAATTGATTCTTTAATTTAATTAATAAAATTATGAATTTAAAGAAAATTAATTTAATTTAGAAATTTTAAATCTCGAGCTACAAAATACTGCAAAAATTTATAGACCACATGTTCTAATAAGAAGTACTAGCTAATAATTATAAGATATTTATGTAGATATTAAAAAAATATTAAAGCTATAATGAATAAACAAAGTTCATCTAGGGTTGAATTCATCTTTATGTTGAGTTTACTCTCCAACACTTTTTGTTTTGTCAATTGTTAAAATTTTCGACTTGTAAAATGCAAACATAATTGTTATTATTTTAAGAATTGTTCATGCTATCTCAATTACCACTAACATTTACAACCAAATACAAAAATATCCAAATGAACCTCGGCCAGAAAATTATAAAAATTCCTGCAGAAGAGTCTTTATTTATTTCATTCAATTGTTAAATTAAATGGAGGAAAACAGGGTTTTTTATAATTTACATATGTACATGAACAGGAAATCAAATCAATAAATCAGAAATATCATCCATCGTACAACTTCTTACAAAGATGAGTCGTCTTATTTTCAACAAAAACTTGGTAACTGTCCGCAACAAATCCTATAAACAGTGTCCAGAATAAATTCAGAATTTAAATTTTTTTTAAATTTTTAAAAACTTTTCGATCTCATTCTGTACGCAAAATATTTTTTTAAGAAAAAATTGAATAACTTAAATTTTTGACTAAGAGAAAATCATTATAATTCAACTTCTTTGTTAAATGGTTTACAACAAGTAAAGATAAGATTATAACTAAATTAAAATACGAATATTTCGAAGAATAACTAAGGACATAATCAAGGTGAAATGAAATAAAAAATGATAAACAAACAAACAAATTCCATAAAACTACATAATGTCAGATTAGAAGCGTCTTAAAATGTATAATACAAATGTATAATTCACAAGGATGAAATTATTATGTACAGCACCCCCAATATTATTACCATACATTTAAATAATATTTATAATTTGGAAGATTTTGAAGTTCGAAATTTATTATGGAAAATTTGTTTGAAATTAAAAAAGGTACTTACTTCAAATGAAGTATTGAAATAAATTCATTGTGAAACAGAGTATTAGTAGGTTTGGTTAGGTTGACACTGGGAAAGGAAATGCGACACCGTCTCCTCCTCGTCACAGCAGCTCATGCAGAGGTCATTAGCGGGCCGCCCCATCGTCCAGGCTTGTTCGATAATCAGGCAGTGCCCAGTTATAACTCTTATAGCTGCGTCAGTGTCCCGCCAAGGAAGAGACAACAGGTCCGCCGTGCGACGCCGATCCAGCCTGGGCCAAAGTTGCCTGGTCGCCCCATTTTCCCACCTGCTTTCACATTGCGCGCCAGCCATTCTATAAGAGGAGTTCTCCACCCCAAGTCCTCCTGAGAAAACCCCTCATCGCGACCTTTTCGTTCAGCTTGGATCCATCCGTGTAGAAATGGACAGAATCACTCCAAATATTGCCTTCGCTTCCCCAAGTTTGCCTTGAGGGGAGCAAAGTGCCGAAAGTTCTCAAGAATGAAAGCATAGGGGAGACTGTGAACTACCTGCGCTACATATCCGCCAGTTTTCAGTATGGCAGCATGCCCCATAGGGACGCCGAACCAATGTGAAGCAGACAAATATTAAAGAGAATTAGTAAGTAGTAAATACGTATATTTCGGATATGAAGTCAAGCCAATAAATAATTTTTCAAGCTTTCATTTAAAAATCTCGTTCGGAAAGATTTTAATGGGAGTTTGTCAATTATAAAAATTGAAAATCTTTTTAATTTTATGTTAGTGTTTTGCCTTAAATTTTGTCATTTGATGTTGTATTATTGTTGGGGTGCACTATATACAAAAAATATACATTAAATGAACATACAGACAGCTTTCTTATTTATGTATTACGTAATGTAAATTATGTTGTATACAACATTAAGAGTACTTATATTATAATGTGCACTATACAAAAATCTAAAATGATTTACATGATAATTTTATGTAAATCATGAAAAAAATTTTTTTTTAAATCAATATCACTTGAATTTTAAGATTTTAAAGTAAAAATATTGAAATGAATTTAATTTTATATTAAAGTACTTTAATCAAAGTTCTATTTTCGAAAGATAAAGTGAAATTCAAAGTTGAATTTAAAAGCGATCCGTACTTCTTTGTCGATTTACAGCGCACCTGATATACGACGAAATTGGATTACGACATTTTTGTATTAATGTTTATTAATTCGCACTTTAGGACACTTTTGAATAAATTATTTCAAAAAAAGGTATAGCGCTCTTTCCAGCACATGACTTAGTGTACTGTTTTGGTTTTTTTCTAGGGTATAATATAAATGTTATGTGCCTTGCCTTATATATATTAATCAGATTGAGTTTGATAAAATATATTATTAAGATTCTCATATTTTTAAGCTCGTAGATGAATTTCAAAAGAAATGTAGTCCGACTTATTTAACATTATTATTTCACTTTCTATTGTTCTCCAACCCTTTTAACAACTACCAAATATTACTACTGCATTTATTTGTACAAAATTCTGCTCTTAACTGTTAAGAATTAAATAAGATTTTACTTTAAAATGAAAATATTAATATCAAAAGGTTTAAAATTTTCATTGCTCAATGAATGTAACTCATTGCATTTCATTGAATTGAATACTTAACAACTTTAATTAGAGTTATGAAAATTTTAATAAATTTATTTCAAAATGTAATCAGCTTAAGTCAACTATTTTTATTATAGTAATTTCATATTACATACCTATAACTCTCAGTTTATTTCCATACAATACAAATTCATGTAATGTGCTGCTCCACTTTTGCATATTAAAATTTTTCTCTCATCAATTTCCTATATACCTACGTAATATCATGTACATATGTTAGTATTTTATATATAGATGTACATAGAAACATAAAAAGATTTATTGCTTCAATTAGTGTCCATCATAATGAAATTTTATTTTCACATAAATAACGTTTTATTTCATATCGTTAGCTCGGCATAAGTTTTTGTATAAATATATTTTTTCAAGGTAATATTAAGGAAACAAAAATAATAATATGCAAATTTTGAAAAAGTAGAAAATTTGTTACCGCTTCCTTCCAACCTTTTATACAATCATAATTTCAACTTATTAAAATTTTGTATTTCATAAAACACGTATTTGTATATAATGTATGTTTAACGACTATACGTGATTCCAATTATAATATCTAGCAATTTAAGTATTGTGTAGCAATATGAGTGGTTAAATAAGCAAATAGTGTATGAATGGAAGAAAGTATATGGAAAAAGTGACTCCTTAGCCTAGCGTGGTTCTTTGAAGACAAAATTTCATTTCCGGCCAAGTAAGGAAGTTAACGTTAAAAATAATAGAAAACTTTGCAAATGAAAGTGAAAAATGAAGAAATCATCCTTAATGGACCAACTTTGATCGACAAAATTTTTAAGTCGTCATCAGAATTTTAGAAAGTAAACATTTGATTCAAGATTCTTGGCTCTGAAATAATAAAAACAAAAATATTTTAGACACAAGTTGTCGCGATTTATGTCATACCTTTTAAACCAAAGTATACTGAACCAACTTTAAAATTTTTTCAATTATACACTGTACAAATTTTAAAATGAATGCAAAAAGTATAATTTATATTTCACTAAGGCATAATAATTTCAAACTCAAGGTTATTTGAAAAGTTTTTCACTCTCTTTAAAAACTATTTGCAATTTTTATTATGAATTTTGTTGAAAATAAGCTACTAAATTCATTTAAAAATATATAAACACAATTTTTTTTTTATTTCATAAAGTTTTACCTCCATCTCATTAAAATGTTTTTCAACATAATTTATTTATAAAGTTCTGAATTAAAATATTGAGTTCTCTCCTGTATTATCTTCACAACAAAATGAAATTTTTTCTGTGTATGTGTGCACTTAATATTTTTTGTTATAGTGCAATAATAATCTCTGTTATCACAAAAATTATCAAACAAATGAAACTATTAAACTTTATTTATGATATTAAAACTAATTATTAGACTTAATAACTAAAATAAAACTAATAATACAATTTATGACAATAATAAAATAATATTCCGAAGTGAAAATTTCAGCTAAATGCAGTTAAAATTACTATTGCGCAGAAATGAAAAATTAAATTCCTAATATTATATTATTTCAAAATGAAATATGTGTCTCTATCTGAGCACTTATGTAATTTATTATTAATTTTAAGACTATACCGACTTTAAATTTTTGTTACTTACAAAGAAATTTTCGACAGATTACGTAAAAACTTTGTCAATTGAATTTTTCGGAGATATCTGAGCTTGACTACTGAATTTTCTTATGTATATCCCATCTATATATTTCATATTTAATTATCGTACATATAAAAAAAAATGATTCTGTGTGTCTTTTATATACTCCTGAACTAACAACCCAATCACAATGAAATTTTAGGAAGTTGTTCAAAAAACTCCTGCGCGGGTTTCTAAAAAAAATTTCGAAATGTGTGTTAGTTCGGAATATTTAGATGAAAAGCTGATTTTTATAATATTTTTAGCCAATTGAAATTCGAGATATGTGGTTATAGGGGTATTCTTTTGCAAGGTCGAGATTTATGACTTCTTCCCCGACAGATTTTTCCTAATTATCCGTTTTGGATTAATTTAGTATTAATGTTCCAAATTTAAAGAGTTCTAAAAGAAATATGTCAGGAAGCCACTATTGGGGAATTAAGATAGGAATTAATATACCATGTGTCATATAAAACGTAACATTTTTATGCATTCGAGAAATTTTTTAAAGCACTAGAACCAATGAACAAAAAGAAGTGCAACTTAATTTTCTTTAAGAACGCAGGAACTCGATACGGGTTAGTTATAGTTATTTAATTTATTTAAAAAATTATTGACTGAATTTCTTGAAATTTATTAAATAAGTTCTTTTTTACAAAATGAATCTCTGATACGAAAAATATTAACGTTTTAGGAGTATTATGAATTCGAAAGTTAGTATTTTTAATGTTAGATTTATATTTTTCTGGAAATACACAGTACAGGGACAGTAAAGTTTATTTGTTCTTTTTTACTTTTCCGAAACAGCTTATAGGTTATTTAGAATAGGAATAAAATACTTTTATTTTTCGCTAATATATTTCGTGCGCTACATACGCACTTTATCAAAGCTGATTTTCTTCTTTATTTAGAATTTATTTAGAATAGCTTTTAGATAAAATTGATTTCTTTTTATGCTATTTTCTGGTTTCGTAGACTTAAATAATATTTATATTTTATTGGAAATTTAGACTTCTTTTAACGTCTCAACTTTTACGATCAACATCAAAATTAAATATAATAAATTAATTAACTGAAACTTATTATACTGAAGTCGAAGGCTGAAATAAATTTTAAGTGACAATGGTATTAGGATAAAATATTTTCTATAGCACAAAAATTTGTTTATTCCTATACACTTAATTCAATAATTTACAAGTCACATTATATTATTTAAAGTAGTAATGATATTAAACTGCTTTTAAAAATGCATAAATAAGCAGCTGCGTTCAATATAACTGGGTTGTCAAAACTCAAACCTTGTCATAGGTAAAATAAGTTATCGGAAGAAGTAATAACATTGTAATAAAAACAACAATTTAAATATTATTTGTTGACATCTAAAGATGACTTGTCTATCATTATTGTAATAGACAGTAATAATAATAATTTCGGGGAAAAAAACATCATTTCTTTTAAAATGATTTATTATCGTTTATATGCTATGTTAAAAAAGACCTTGCACAAAACTGAAAAAAGTTCACAACTCCCACCCGCAAAATGATAAGTGTAGCAATAAAAAACGAAAAAAAGGAACAAAATAAAATTTAAAAAAATTTTTTTTTATTATGAAAATTTCAACAAGGACAAATTTTCCTCCCCTATGTAATTTCTTGGCTCATACACTTTTACTGAAAATACGAAGAAGAAGAAGTAAAAAAATTTTATCGCGATAAATCGTTTAGTCATGAAATAAAAGTTTTCTGTTCTTTTTTTTTCAATTCTGTTCTCATACACTTACAAATTTACCTTTGTTAACTGTCACCTTTATGCTTTCATTTTTAATATTTCATTTCTTCTTTATGAAGTTATTTCGAAAAAAAAGAAACTCAGATGTTTTACTCCTTGTTTATTTCAATTCAGTGCCTAATTTTCATATGGCATTTTCTTGTTCTTATTCTTATTCTCTCAATGTTTCTTTAGCCCTTCTTTAGTCCTGTGCTTTTTAATGTTTTTTTTTGTCTTGCTACATTTATTTTTATTTATTTTGTTTTGCAACAAACTTACCTTAATTTTCAACTTAACTTTCTGACTAAATACATAATAATAGCTTCATTTTATTTAATGAACTTAAACATCCTTATTAATGCTACAAGAAATATACAGAAATAAACAGACGGCAATAACAAAAAAAAAATATGCATATAAATCACAATAACAACAACAAAAATGTCGTAAAAAAAAACATCGGGATCGGTGAGATATTAACAATAATGAAAATGTCAAAGACGAATGTTACCTTATTATCTATGTAATAATAAATTTAATGTTTGTTATAAAAATAGCAACTTAATTTCATTTTTTATTTGCCTGTAATATGAAAAAAAAAATATGGAAATTATATTTTTATTTTTCATTTAATTATGAATTTTTACCCGTGCTTTATACGTATAACACTTAACGTTTATTAGTCATTAATTCAAACAGTAAAATTATTAAAATTTTAAAATTTTAAATCTACTGAGCTTGTTCTGCTTATATGAGCTTGAAGATTTTGGGATGTTAATATTACAAGGATTAACCCACCGAAAGTAAGCGGCAGTTTCATAAGCAATAAATAAAATTATATACAGCGATAGTTAATTTAGGAAAAAATTTATTTTCTTCAATTTTGTAAATTACCTTTTGAAACATAACCCTATGCTCCCTCTATTAATGTTATGAAAAGCATCATAAACGTCAAATCCGTGAAGAGGTCTAGCTCTAATAAATTTATTTAAAGCATTAAGCTCTTCTCAAATCATCTACTGAAACCAACTTAGAGTCATATGAATGTTTAAAAATTTTTCTATAATCGATTCGTAGATTATACTTCAGAAAACGAATATCGTCATTTTCGAGACTCTGATAATATTATATAATATATAATTTTATCATATTCCAAAAAATATATTACCTGCAACTAAATTAAATGAATTTGCAATGTAAAGAGTAAAAGTAAAACAAAATCTTTCCTTACTTTACCAAACACCAACAGTGATTACAATAAACACTCAGAAGAAATGGAGGAAATGTGAGGTCGAGTAATTAAAAATGCTTTTTTTTTTAATTGTTACTAAGCATAAATTAAATGCACTTTTCTTATAATATAGCGGAAAAAAATTTTTTAGATTGCGTCGGTGTCGGTGCCCTCATTTCTATAGCAATAATGTTCATTTTAAGTTTTTTTTTTCATAAACCGCAGTTGCCTGTCGTTGACCTGGAAAATTCTTAAAATTTAATATAAAAAACCTTGTATTGTTCAATTTCAAATCCGCCATTTTATATAAGTAATCATTTACCTTTTTTTTTCGTTTTTTTGTTTTTGTTCGCCTTATACCTTGTTTTCTCCTCAATAATTTGTCACCCTGACACACGAGAATTTTTTAATGAAAAGTCATAATTTTTTTTTTCTTGCGTTTTGTAAACAAAAATTTATCTCAACAATTTTTTTTTCTCACAAATTACCATCATTTTCGTTTCCATCCTGGATGTCTTACCATTTTTAAATTTTGCAAAATTTTTCATTTTAATTTTCATTGTTCTATTTTATAATATGAAAAGGAAAAAAAAATTCATCTCATTTCGATTTCTCTTCATTTTCTGTCATTTCACTGCAATGATTCAACAGAAATCGTAACGAACGAGTGTAACGCAAAATGGAAACGAAATATAAATTATCACATTTAAGATGATTATCTTCAATTTTGTTAACCGGATGTTATATATATATATATAGACAGGAAACAGAAAAACCAAGAAAAGAAAATCAGGCATAAAAACGATGAAATAAACTTGTTAAATGTTATCGTAGTGTTGAAGGCTTCAAATTTGACGCGATGTAAAAAAGAAAAATATATGAAAATCAAAATACAAACATTAGTAATAAAACCGTAAACAAACGATTTCATTTCTTATTGTTTTGCTTATTTTATTTTATTCTTATTTTTTATTCGAATAGAATAAGAAAAAACCTTTTACCTGAAGGTAAAAACTGAAAATCTTTTCCGCAAATATTCTTGGTTTTTATTTTTTTATTCCTATGTAAGGCGCCGTAATGTTATTTCACCTGATATAGCAATGTTTCAAATATTATAGCAAATAAACAATTTCATATTTCTATTATTCGAAATACTCTGGTATTTATTTCTTCTAGTTTTAAATCAAGTAAAGCTGTATTGTAGCTAAAATGTAAAATTCATGTTTATGTGCCATAATTCCTAAAAATATGCAAGTACAAGAGTGAACATTAAATTACTTTCATATTTGCACCTCACACAAACTAAAATCAATTTTTTCTACAAGATCTGCTTCTATCACACATTATGTGCAAATACTCGAATTTCAAATAAATTTCAATTTAAGAGGCAAACTAATGTAAACTTTGTTAGTGGAAAGTGCGCAATCTTTTCCGATACATTTGAAAACAGTCTATGTGCTATTAATCGTGTATAACATTTAAATTTACATTTCTTTTAGAATGTCATATGGTAACTTAGACATATACCATTTGTATGACAAAAAGCACATTAAATATTTAAAAACAAAAAAACTACAAATGATTTAAAAAAGAAAAGTCATAAGGATAATCTTTACAACAAATATACAATACAACCTTGCATAATATATGTACTACTTTACAAATGTTATTGGAACAAGTTGTAAAAAGTTTTTAATTTATAACTTTATTTATTTAAAATGTCAACGTTGTCTTAAAACTGACAATTCATTGATTAATATTTGATAGATTGCTTAAAGGTATACAGCAATTTTATTAAGAAAAAAAGTAAATACACAGAAAAAAATGAATTAGATTTTTCAACTAATCGTAATTAGCTGGTTTCAAATTAGGTGTTTTATATAAACAATTAGAAGTATTGACAACTTCTTTAGCTGTTTTAAAATTCACTATTAGCTGGCTCAACTATTTGGAATTAGTTGAATGCAATATTAAAAAGATTAGGTGATTTGTCTACTCATTTAGATGTATTATCTAAAATAAATAGTTGAAAAAGTTCAACTAATTTAATTAGATATTTTATCTAAACATTTAGTTATTTTAGAAAAGAAAACAAAAAAATAAGTTTACAGTTTTTATGTAAATTCCTAATCAATGACTACATTTTTAAATATTTTGACTACAACTTTAGTTGATTCAGCTATTTCATTTTATATCAAAAGATTGACTAAAACATTAGCTGAACTACCGAAAACATTAGTTGAGTTATGAAAAGATCAAAATGTTTTATTTAGAAAAAAAAAACCAAAGTACCGCTACTTTTCTTTTTCAATGACTACTTTTCTAGATATTTTAACTATAACTTCAGTTAATTCGGCCACATTATTTTACTTAAAGAGGAATTAACTAAAACATTAGTTGAAATATCGGAAACATTAGCTGAATTTAGAAAAAAACACTTGTTTTATCAAGAAAAAAATTCAAAATACCGCTACTTTTTTTGTATTCTAATTTTTAAAGTATTTGAAAAGAAGCTAGTATATGGTGAATATTGGTATAGTAAACAAGCATAGTTTACATTTTCAAGATTTTAAACAGTCAAGAAATAAAAACAGTGAAAATCGTATTAAAAGTAATACCAACAACTTTTTATGCAGAAAACACAGTACGATATTCGAATGAAATTTTTAATTAATGGCTTATTCTATAAAACAAAATTTTGGAGCTTCTTTGGTAAGTTTTTATATAATCAAGTTATTTTGTTTAACTAACCAAAAATATTCAAATGTATTTTAGATTGAATTTGACTTCGAGAAAACATTTTCAGTGAAAAATTTGTTACTCTTTCGAAATGGGAATCTTTTAAACTTAAAATTATTAATTTTTATAAAAAGGAAGGATCAGAAAAACATTAAACTTTTATCAATTTTATAACAAGATATTCAAAGGTAATTTGAAAAATAAATTTTGAACACTTTTTAAAAGTTCTATAGATTGTAAAAAATTATACTACCATTTATTCTAGATGGACAGAAATCTTTTGTTTTTACATTAAAAATAATGTGAAATAACTAAAAAAATATTAGACAAAATAAAATTACTCGTAAATGAAGCAAAACTTAATTTTTAATTTATAGCACTCTTTTATTTTCAGGATTAAACCTAAATAAATTTAGAAAAGAGCCTAATGTTTAGATACTTTTTCTAATATAATAGGTAAAAACCCTATTATAATTAACTAAAAAATAGTTATATTTTCTATTTTCTAACTAAATAATTAGGTATATTATCTATTGTTGAGAATATTTTTTAACTATTTATTTAGGTGAAATTCCTATTTCTTTAGTTAAATTTCAAAAAGGTTTTAAAATAAATTAACTAAATGATTAGGTGAATCGACTATTTGCTTAGTTCTAATCCACCTAAATTTTTAGGTATTTTAGCTAGTATTGTAGATAAATCAGCAAATTTATTTGGTTAATTTTCCTAATTATTAAAAGTAAATTCAGCTAATTTAAATTAGGCAATGTAGCTAAATAGTTTAGGAGGCTGAAAATCAAGCATTTCATTAGGTGATTTATACTATTGTTTTAGCTAAATGTTCTACTCTTTTTTTTCTGTGTATAAGATACTTTAATATTTTTATTGCTATTGATAAAAATTTCATCTTTGAATACAAATAGTTTCCTCAAACTGAGGAAAATATAAAATTCAACTCACTATAGAAACAGAATTGCTTTAGGTCTTGTTTATATAAAATGCCACGAGTTGGGGGAAAAAAATTCTTATTAAAATATGAAAATCATACCAAGTATCTTTAAGGTATATGTAAAAAATAAAAATAAATACCTACACACAAAGCTTTATAATATTTTTGTAAATTTATTTTTAAAAAATCAAATCAAATAAATTTTTCAAATATCAAATTTTTCATTCATATTATAAAGTTTCCTCCTTTTAAATCGTAGAATTTCTTCAATGATTCCAGTTGAAAGTTGAATGAAAAGTTTATTGGTTTTTGGAAATTTTAGTTTTTCGTCTCTCATAATATAAAAACTTTAAAATTTTTATGCAGATACTTTATAAGATTTAAAAGCAAAATATTTTTTAATAAAAAAATAAAATTAAAATATTTCTTTATTCTTAAATTTTGAAATTTTATTTGACAATTAAATTTTTGAAAATAATTACGCTATAAATTCCATGATAACGAAAAACGTGTGCTATAAATTTTATTTTCCTATACATAAAACAATAAATTTTCATTTAAAATTTTCTAATTCCTTCATAACTTTAAAATAAATCGTCATTAAATCGAATTTGAAAACGAGAACAAAACAATATGCTGTTAAATTTTCTATTAAAATGAAAATACAAAAAAAAATTTTTACACATTTCAAATTTTAATGGAAAACAATTAAAAAATAAAAGTTTTCAATTTTTTTTTTAGGAATTTTAGCAAAAAAAAATTATAATTGAGCATCATGAAGAGGGTAGTAAGCTAGCTTATACTAGAATGATATTAAAACGGAAGAGAGTAGAAAAAATTTAGTCCTTTTTATTCGAATTCAAAAAAAAATTATAAAATTATACGCGAATTGTAAATTATTTGACTGATTTTTATGGTGTTTTTTGATAATGGACTATAAATGGATTTTTCTTTTATTAATGATTCTATATTTGCGATAAACAAAATATAAATTCAGATGAAACTAATGACTTGTAAAGTAGCACATATGCCTAGTTATTAAAAAAAAAAACGAAAAATAATGTTCTACTAACATTATTCCTTTAGTATCACAATAACGTCCTATTATTGCATGCCTGTAGGAGGACAACAAAACGTAAAAATGGATAAATTAAAAAAAAATCTAAATTTTTTTAAAACTTAGTGCTACAATTTCATGGTTTCCTTTCCATTGAATAAAATCATACCTTTGAATAACCTGCATATGCCAATCCGCATAAGAGAAGGTTTTCTATTTGAAAAGTTTTAATTACACCAAATTTCAGGCATCTATTCACTACTCGACTTTTTATTATAAAAACAATAAAACAGTTATACTCAATGAACGTAAAATCATTGAAATGTAAATTTTTATTTAGTACTCGTAGGTGCATGAATGTTATGTATTCCTCTTAAACAGTTAACACTTGAATTCTTAAATTTTTTTTTAAATGCAGTTTATATGATACAGTTGAAATGTAGCTTGAATATAGTATTATTGAATTTGTTTTTGAAATCTTTTGGAAAAAATCTATTTTCCTACTAAATACTTGCATTTAAAGTAAAATAATAACAAACGTTGATTAAAAATTTAAAAGAAGTTAAGAATTTAAATCATTAAATTTTGAGAAAAAATTCGTTTATATACTAACCTAGTTGTCCTTTTAGAACTAAGTTATTTAAAATATCATGTGCATCTACAACGCACTATTAAGAGCTATATTTCCAAAATTCTTTAGGTTAGGCTTAAATTTGAAAACTGAAATATTATTGAAAATCCCTCCTTGTTTTTATTGACTCTGTAATATTAACCGCCTTATTTAATCAGTTCGTTTTTTCAACTTTTATCAAATTTTTGAGTAAAAAGCTAAAATTTCTAGAACAAGCAGATTTCACTTAAAAAATTATTTTTAAAAAGTGAAAGTGTTTAAAGAGCTAAAAATGCAATTTTTTATAGTTTACTTGAGCGATTTTGTTTTTCAACTTAAATTCTTGCATGTAAGAAAAGAATTGTTAAAAAATTCTAGGATCCATAAAAACATTTTTAAATTATGAGTATTCTTAATATTGTTTCTCACAAAATTTGCTCTAAAGGATAAGTCTAAAATAGGGCTATAATTCTGCTTCTTCTTAACTTCTCGATTTTCTTTTTTGGCAATTCTTATTTCAATTGTAAGCCAAATATTCCCTTATCGAAATTTCCAAAAAATTTCCCTAAATAGTAAATTATCAGCTTTATATAAATTTGAATAAAGAATTCATAAAATGATGGGTTAATTAAAAATAAAAATTAGATTTCTCAAGTAATTTTTTTAAATTTATTCATTTTTCTAATGTCGCCCCTAATGGTATGCAATAAAACATATAACAATAAACAAGTAACAATATAACAATAATTTAATAGAATTTTTTTTCGAATTTTCACGCTTATAGTTCGAAAAATTCCAGTTTTCACAAGGTGTTGAGATGGAATGTAAAATTTTACATATCTTTAAATATATTAACTAAGATTAAATTGCTATAAAATATAAGAAGGAATACATAATATTGATAAGAATACAACACCTTCATATATAAAAATAATTTGGTGCCCGACTTAAACTTAAATTTTTGAACGAAATTTCTCATTATAAAACATAAAAGTTTTGAGTTCTTTTTGAATATTCTTTAAATTGAACTCAAAAATTTTATTTAAAACAGAACCATAATTTCTGATATTATACATTATAATTTATGTAGGTGCATATATCTTGATTGTAAATCCACCTATGTACCCCATATAAATAACGTTTTATTACAAGGACTCAACTTACAAAGAGTTAAGCTTTTTCGCAAAAGAAAAAAATATAATGGAATGTCAACAATATATCCAACAAGTTGCTATTTTAACATTTATTTCAATTTCACTTTGGCATATAATATTTTTTGTAAAAATATAAAACACAAAACAGAAACAGAATTTCTTTTTAATTCAGTGTAATTTATACTTCTTTTTATAATATTTACCTTTTACACCTCTCTTCCTTGAAGATTCCTTTTAAGAAGTATTTTCCGAACAATATGCGTATACATTGAAATATAATTCTTCAATTTTGTTTAAATATGTTATTATGTATGTACGGATAAAGTTCATTTGTATTTCATATACATATACATACATACATACTATATTTCGTTTATACAACAAATTTATGATTACCATTGGTTATGAGGCAACAACAATTTAAAATATACAATAAATTCAACTCTTAAACAAAATATAAGCATGTAAGCAGATAGCTATATGAATACCTACAATTATATTATGTACCTGAATATAAAATGTATAACAAAAATAATAATACATATGTGTGTATATAAGTAAGTATAAGGTTACTGTAATAAATATTCTTTGAAAATATATTATTTTGTTGAATAAAATGCAAAGAGTTATACTATGTGTGTAGACCTAAATGATATCATATATATTTTAAACACTTTATAAGGTCTAAAGCCCTAGTATGACAATATGAGTATGTTGTGTATTGGAGGAAAACATGCAATACACTATGACTTCACAATAAAATATGAATGAAATTTTATTTTATCTTTTTTTGTTTTGCTTTCTTTTTGAAATACATTATGAAGGCGAAGGAAAATGAAAATTCCAAATCATTCCAATTTCAAGTAATTTTAAATTATTTAAGGAATTGCATTTATTTTATGAATTGTATTCAACTAGTGAATGAACTATAAATTGTATTCAACATTCATTCTTAATTTTAATGAATGAGTTAATGACACTAAGTTAGTTTGTATGTATTGGTTGATATAGACATTTTCATTACGTTACATTAAAAATACAATTTTTGAAATTGTTATAATAAATTTGGAATTTTCACTAATTGAAACAATTATAATATTCATAAATTTTTTTTTTCCAAATGCAACATTACAAAAGAATAATAAATAGTGCCATCGGAATTCGGCAAAAACTTCCCAATAAGATAGCGATATCGCGATAAGATAGCGATAAATCTTAAGTAGTAATTTGGATTAAAGAATGCCATGTAAACTTAGAATATTCTCCTAACTTATTTTCTAAATTTAGAATAAGAATTAGAATAAAAAACAGTTATACTCCCAGTATATAACAGTTACATCAATAATTTCGAATAGTCTTGCTATTGATATTTTAGAATAGTCTTTAGAATAGTCTTGCTATTGACAGAATATTGAATAAATCTAAAAACCAAAAATTCAGTTGACAGTTCCAAATTTAAAATTATAACTTTGAAATAAGAAAACTTAACAATCAATTTACACATATTATTATTAACTGTTATAATATTATACAAACTGTATGCATGAATACCAAAAATCCTTTCTCAATAATAATATAATTTTTATAACAATTGAAAATACTCACTTTATTTCTTAATTTTATCATGTAATTTGATTATAACTTAATATTACAATTTCTTTTATATACGCACGTTTACACTTACGTATATACATATTATGAAATATAAGTCCATTTTGCATTATATTTTTAAATTGAATTGAAAAGAATATCTTCTGTATATAATAATATATTATATAATATAATTATATAACACAATATAACAGATGGAATAAAATTATTCTTATATGCTCATTTATATTTATGTTAATATACCGTTATTATTTATTATTTATTTATACAGAGTATTTAAATATTTTTACTGATATAAAAAATTCAATTTTAAATTTCTGTAAAATAAATTTGATAATATTATAAAAATAAATCCCATTCTATTTAAGAATATATAAATGTATAATACTCTACTAAACGTATAAGATTCCAAGTGTATAATTCACTTTTAACTACGTTAGTCTATCTATACCAACGGCTAACGAGTTTAACTGTTTCCTACATATTTTTATTCCAACAGAAAGCCTTACATTTTTTAAATAAAAATTATTTATTAAATACTCAAAATATTTTGTTTCTCGTATATAAGCTCACAAAAAAACTGCATTCAATATTGAACCTTTTTTGTACAAAAATTTTTAATGCGTTTTTATAAATATAACAGAAAAAAAAATTACGCGGTCACAACGTTCTACTATGACTATGATAAGTGGAACTAATTTCAAAAATATCTTCATTGTATACTATGCAGAATTCGTTGGTAGCTAAAAGTTACTAATTATGATCATAATTTGTTAGAATTTTAGAATAACTAACAGTTTTAAAATAAAAAATTTTCAATATATTTTAAAAATTAAATTTGACTTTAAGCCAGTTTTGCAATTACTTGAATTATAAAACAAAATATTACAGCTTCTTACCGAACTGTTATACGTATTTTGATCTAAATGCAAAAAGTAAAAAAAAATACCGCATTAGGAGGAATTATACCTCTCGAAAATCATACCGCTCTAACTAAATCTAACATGAATAACATGGTCTTATACTTTGACACCCTGTATGGAATGAGAAAGGATATTTTTATTGTTAGAATTATCCCAATTTTTGTTTTCTTTTTATTTTTTTATTGTTATATTATATCAATCTTGTATTTTGAATTTTTGTAACAAAGATATCATTGTCCTCGTTTCCTTTTTATTTTATTTCTCTTTTCATTTTGTTTTCTTAATATTTTTGTACAACAATAATAATAATATGCCATTTCTTATAATATTCATTTTCCTTTTTCTCTTTTCTCTTTTTTTTCTTTACATAATATTTTCTTTCATTTTGAAGAATGAAAAAGAGAACAGAATTTATGTAAGAATTTCAATTTTATTTTTTCATATAAAAAAGGAAAACTTACGTACAAACAATAAAGAATCCTTACTCGAAAAAAAAAATTGAGATCCAGTGACAGTTAAAATTAAATATAAACATTTTAAAAATAAATATATGAATGCATGTGTTTTATAAATAAAATGTATGTATTTATGTGTTATACAGAAATGAATGTGTAAATGTGTATACGATTCTACATTAAAAAATTTATTAATTCATAATTTATATGAGTTTTACACAAAACGTTAAAGTGAACGGAACATGAAAATTTAAAAAAATATAAAAAAATATTTTATATAAGAAAAAAAGAAACCGGTTGAATTTATAATGTAGAAGAAGAAAAAGGATGTTGTAAATTATTTTAATATAAATACATGGATTTTGTTGTTTTTTTTTTAGTTTTTGTTTTTTTAAATATTCAGAACACATGATGTAATTTTCATAATTTTTTAATGAAACTTAAATATGTATGTACGCATATATTGTATTGTTTGTCGTTTTAAACGTGTACTCTTGGTATTATGTTGATTCAAATATGGAATAATAAAAGCACATATATGCAAAAAATCAAAATTTACATCAAGTGATTTAATTTTTATTTTTATTATGCATTAAATTTTTCAATTATTCTCTTAGGTTTACAATGTTTTTTTGCTGAAATATTTAAAATTTATTAAAATTTTTTTAGCGTAATGACATAATTTCATTTATAATGCTGTACACTCATTAAATAAAATAAAATTGAAAAAGATTTTATTAAAGTTTCTCAATGCTTTTCTTGTCTCTTATTGAATTTAATGGAATTATATTAGATTTTGATTTTTTACAGTATAAAATACTCCTTCCATTGACATAAATGCTACAATATAATACTCCTATATTTACCACTATAATTAATCAGTACCTTAAAGAACACATTAATAAACAACCACTTTAAATAAAACTTAACAACGCTCTAAACAAAAAAAAATTATTGAGTAAAAAATTTACCAACAATTTTAACGCAGAATTCATCATTGCATACCAAACACGACCAAACTAATATTCGCCAGCTGATATTCACTGTAATAAATTTTAAGTAAAATTTCTCAGGTTTTGAAATCTAAAATTTCAATATAAAACTATTATATTTTGTCACTTTTACGAAATTCAATGAATTTTTAATTACTATCGAAAAAAATGTTCGCAACAATAAACCAATAATTTCATTTTTTTAATTAGTTCATTCTCTATTTTAAACCACAAATTTTAAAATCTCATTGCATAATGAAAATAATTGAGTAACAAATTAATTTAATTAATAAATTAATCTAAAATCCAATTATCTTGCTGATCCCTTTGAATTTACTTGAGAGATATTAACACCACATTAAACCCTTAAAGGTTTTTTCTCATTTTTTTTTTTCAATATTGTTGGTTACAAATACTGAGAAATGTTTTTTAACAAAATTATAGCCCAAAGAAAATTTTTTTTTTTTGCAAAATTTACCTTTAATAAAAATGAATTTCAATAAGAAGAAAAGAAGCCTGTAAGACAAGAAACCCTCTTAAACCCTCATTACATTTTATTATTGAAAATATTCACAGAAAAAAAAATCATTCATCGAATTATTCAATTTTTTTTTTGTGTTGCCATAACAATAAAAATTTAAGACGAAAACAAAAACAACTTTTTTTTTGTTTTTGCTCCTCTTCTATTTATTCAATTACCCAATTAACCCAATTCTTCAATTAAAAAATATGAAAACTTCGCACTAAAATTGAAAAGGACTAAAAAGGATACTCGAAAAACTTTAATAATTCCAATATTTAAAAACCGGAAAAAAAAAAATTCAGTTTACAACAAAATTTTTGTTAACCGTATTTTCCACAAAAAAAAAAAGTATTGTAAAAAAATTACAAGCAACTTACATAATTGATTTTCACGAAACCAAAAAAAAAGAGAAGCGAATAACAATTTTTCTTGAAATTTTCCAAAGTAATGCAAAAAATAAGTATACTAATAAATTAGAAGTAAAACATGTTATGAAATACCATTATGAAAAATAACATTTCATTACTCGTATAAAATATTAACAGTACACAAACATACATTAAAACGTACCTTAAATATTATAACGGTAATACTGAAAAATCATTATAATATAAAAATTAAATTCCATTAAAATAAAACAATCATGTATAACAATAATTTGATATATGACGGTATATGTTACACATATGTAGGATTATACAACGACACAAATACGAGTACTTAGCTAAAGTAAAAATTAAATTTTCGTTAAAATTATTTACAATTTTCTAATTCATTGATCTGCAAACAGAAACGAGTAAAAATAAAAGAAAATATTAAAAAAAAAAAATAAAAATACAAATGTTATACATAACCCAAATAGACATATCTACGTATGCATTATGATATATTATATAAAAATATAACAGTTTTAAAATTCGCGTACTCGTATTATTTCATACAGCCACATATATAATATGTGTATAAATGTATATGCAATTAACATCGATATAATCACAGGATAATATTTTTTAATATATATATCTTTAATTTTTCCCAAACATTATTATTTTATTTTATAATTGGAGTTGCCATTGTAACAAAATTTAATGGAAAATAATTAATGAATTAAAAATTTTATCAAATCATACTGCAATCATTTTACTGTTAGCGATTAATTACAGGAACCTTCCAAATTCAAATACTTTTAAAATTTAGTTCAGCTTTATTGTTATTGTTTGTATATAAATATATACGTTCACTAGTATATATATATATAATTTGTTAAGTAACCTAACAACTTAATTTTAATTAAGAAATGTTATTAAAAAGCTATTGAACGTAAAATATTACTCATTTCTTTGGTTTGATGAGAATTGAATAGCACTTTATTTTTCTTATCAGACTATTTAACGAATGTTTGCACATCACATTTTCATCAAGTTCTTTTAAAATTCAGGAATAAATTTTGGCGCTGTCATCCTGGTTGAACACTCATAACGATAAGTTGGCAAAAATTTTCTAAATTTAAATGTTTTGCATTTAACAATTATACTCGTATAATCAAAACAAAATGTTTGCATAACTAAGATATTTTCAAGAAATTTAATTTTTTGGTTAAAGATACAAGTGTTCTGCAGCTGCATGAAAAAATTTCCATTAAGTTAAATTATTAGTGTAATAAGCACATTCTTATTAATTTCGCAACTATGATGTTGTATTAGTAAAATTCATAATTTAATTAGTACAATAGGCACAATCCTATAAATATATATGTTCTTGTTATTGTGTGTTTCAATAGTAGATTGTATGTAGCAATCAATGTAAACAAAACAAATACTTAGTAATCATGTGAATTACAGTGTAAGCAATGTAGAGAACATTTCGTCGGCAATTTCTTCATGCCTCTGTATCTCAGCTAGAAAGCGGTAGGTCACTGGTTCGAGTCCAGTTCGAGGAGAAAAAATTTTTTAATTATTTTCTGCCTTTAACTCGTTTCTTTGATTACGTCATCCATCTGTTCTGCAACTGCATAAAGAAATTTCCATTAAGTTAAAATACAAGTGTTCTTTACGATGAGTCAAGAAACTATCAAATGCATTAAGTGGAATATTTTATATAGTTAATGACTAGATGATAAACTTGTATCTCAGAGAATTTGGTCACTCATTGAAAGTAAAAAATTTTTTAATACATCAATCAAAAACGAATTTGGAGCAAAGAATTTATAAAGAATTTTAGTTTGGTGCCTGCTTAACATTATTAATATTAATAACACAAATTTTTTTTTCTTGTATTCCATTCTTCTTGTTACCTGTTTTATTCTTCCATTTCTTCCATTTCCCGTAAAAATATTAAACCGTGTTCTTAAATAATTAGTAACATGTCAAAAAACAAATAATTTTTTTCATATTACTCTGAAAATTTTATAATAAAAATGTATTACGATGCACATATCACAATTCAGTTATACTCTTACTATAAACTCTTATATTCACAACGTGAGCATATAAAATATTATAGCAAATGCATGTGCACGTACATTTTGGCAGTTAAAATAATATTAAAAAACAAAAAGTATAAAAACGATACTGAATAAATTGTTAAAAATAATTTGAGTTCTGCTACATTTTTTGTTTCAGAACAGGATGAAAAAACAAACTACTGAATTAAATTTTTTTTTGTATTAATTGCAAAAAAATGTAATTTAATTTTTTTTTAGTGCATAGCATGGGGAATATGTGTTTGTTTACCAGACTTATAAATTTAAAATATTTTAATTTGACATTAGATATTTTAAAGGATTTTCAAAAGTATAATTAAAAATTTATTTTTAGCCATAAAATATTTCAATGTGCTAAAAAAAGAATATAATAATTATTAACTTAGCTCTGTCCATAATTGTGGACAAATAAAAAATTCTCATTACAAAAAAACATTAGCAAAAAAAATTTACTAGTTTAACTTTATTTATGAGTTCATCTGCCTTTGTGTTTGTTTATAAAACTACTATACACGCTTCAACGTAATTTGATGAAAACTAAAATTTATTATTGATCATGATATTCGAACACAATCGTATTATAATATCATGATTAAACGTATTGGAGTATGATCATCAATAATGAATTGGAAGAAATCTCCCAAATCTAAAAGTTTAGGCTTAAACAAAATCAAAACCACAAACATTTCTTAAATTCTACAAGCGCAGCAAAATAGTGATCGGTTTTTTCTACAACAATAAAATATAGTTATCGCCACCCGAAATTCGTAAAATATGAATTTTCCGCACCATATATTTCGTAATCTATATGCTTTTCCAAATTTCTACAAAAGCAAAAATCTATAGGTAAAACCCATGCCATCAAAAAATACAAATATTTATCTTAACTCAACTCCTCACATCGATTCCTCCAAATTTCGACTATTATATTAATGCTTCTTACAATTTTTTTCTTTTAATCATCCCAAATGTATGCAATAAATTAATATACATATTTTGGTATGGGAAAATAATTTGAATAATGCAGTAAATTAATAAAAGTATCGTAGTTTCAAATGTGCAATTTGATTAACCACTTATTATTCATGAAGGCTTTCAAAAAGACCAATTTAGTTTCTTGGGTCCTTAGACTTTCACAATTGTGAGGTTTAAATTTTTTCACAAAGATTTGTCATACCAATTTTGAAATATTCATTGAAATTAGCGTTAAATACTTTTAAGCAATTTTAAGAGTAACGCAAAGGTTAATCGAACAATTAACCCTCTAATATTGTCCTCACAAAAAATTTTATATCGATTTTAACAAATCAAATTTTCTAATTTTATTTTTGCAATACATTTTTCAACATTCAAATGGAAATGGCTGGTTTTTTCAAATACAAACAACAAAAAAACATTTCTAACACGAAAAGTGAAAATATAGCGAAACCTATAACAATAAAAACAAATCTACTTCTACAATAAAATAAATTCATGTTTTATTAACCAGAAACAAAAATTTCATATAGAAAAAAATTTTTTATAAAGAGTTTTTATTTAGTTTAAAAATCAAAGCACTTTCAATTTACCAGAAACATAATGCAAAAATAAAAACAATCAAAAACAAAATGTAGAAATTGTAGGAACAAAAAAAAATCCTTTTCAGTTTAACTAGAGCAGAACGTTGAAGTTAATATTTGTGTTTTAAAAGAAGAAAAATTGTGTTTACAAATATAGAAATAACTTCATTCTCAGCAATAGAGTAATAGAAAATAGGTAGGTAACTTAAAGTATTGGGTTAGACAATAGTTGGTAAGTTTTCGCAAAATCTATAATTCCAAATAGTGTGAAATAGATTAAGTACATGTAAATTAATAGTTTATAGCCAAAAGTGGTTTAAAATATTTTATTAACAAAACTTTAAAATTTAGCAATACCCCAAGTACCATCATGCAGTTGTAAAGAGGTACGATTATTGAATATTAATTATTTTGCAAATATTCGTGCGAAATGTCCTTTATAACCAAAACTCACGAATTGGATTTCTTTAAAAAAAAAAAAGGTAGCATTTTACTCTTACATTAAATTTAGATTTTTAAATTAACTACCTTAATGAAATCCTTTACAGAATCTTGATAAATCTGTAAAGAATCTATACTAATTTTTCAAATATGTAATTATAAAATTTGGTTTGTTTTTGAAAATAAAATAAAAATTTCTTAGAATCTTCAGAAAAAATTAACCACATTTTAACAGAAAATTTAATAAACTACATTGTGGAAAATTCGAATATTTTGCTTCGATTAGGAAGTTTTCGATTTAAGCAGTTTTTACTTCTAACAATAGAAATTTTAAATAAACCAATAATTCCAAAATTAACATAAATAAAAAACCAAGGATTTCTTGAACTCTCTTGTACTCGCCTTTGTTTCAGAAGTATCAAGTAATTAATACCATCTCCAAGTTAGCGTTGAGCACTAACTATTATTTTTTATGTTAGTTAAATGCCTTCATAACTGCGCCAAAAATTATTATGTTACAGATTTATTCTAAAGTATAATAATTTTTAACAAATTCTGTGTTACACCGTTCTACAACCTTTGGTATTTTACTAATTTTCCATAATTTCCTTATCATTCATAATTAAAATTTCATGACCCTTAATTAAAATTCTTTCGCACCCAAAATCTCCCATACAATGAGAGTAAAAATTAGCTTTTTCGAGGTCCCATCATCATAAATATTAAAAGGTAATGCTGTGCCAGAAAAAGAAATTCTTTAACCAACACATTTGAGTAAACAAAACACTTTCATTAAAAGTTCATAATAAAGTCCATAAGGAAATAATGACATGCGTTTTCTATATTTAAATTTTAACAATTCTGTTTTATTTCAAAATTGTTAAAAATTTTTTTTATTACATTTTTTATTTATTTTAATTTTGAAATTAATTTAATTATTAGAATAATAAATTGTTTGTAATTATGTTAACTGACCCCATATAAAATATATTACAATAAAAAAAAAAAAAACAAAAATTTAAAAACAAAATTAAATTTGGACTTTTGTTCAAATAAATTTAGAAAATCCTTTTCACTTTTTATTACAATTCCAGCAGATCCCTTTCAAAAAATAAAAATTTTATTAAATTAATGTAGACATTTTTAATAAAATAAAATTAATAAAAATAAAATATTCTGCGGAAATTATCAGAGATGAAAAAGAAATTACAAAATAAAAACCATAAAAAATTTTTTTATTTAAAAACACGAACAAAGGTTCACAAGGGAGAAGTAGCATGCACCAAACGGGTAGAGAATTCTATACAAAATAAGCCCATGAACATCAAAATGTTAGTTAAGAAAAATTCGTAATTGGCCTTCGTTATTAAATTTGGAATGAACGTTGGTAGCAATTTCCAAGTTTTGTTTTTGTATTTTGTTAATGTAAAATAATTTATTTTTATCTCTTTTCTAAAATAACCATTAATACCTCTACCTCTTTCTAACTTATCACCATAATTCCTAAATTTTTAGATTTTAACTTTAGGAAGTTTTGCCTAAACTAAATTCATTCACAAACCACAAAAATGAATACAATGTCACTAATCTCTAATAGAGCTCTAATCGAAGAGCCATAAGTTCAAACTTAGGTCTGGTCACTACAATAATTATACTTAATATTACAAAATTTGATTATAAAATAAAGCTTTAATAACAAATTAATTGCTCATGTATCTGTAACATTCAATATAGTACAAAAACAAAAATTAATAATAAATACTAATAACGTTCAATATTTAGTATGAAGAAAAATTACGGTAGGCTAGTCACCACCTAGTTAATTCCAATGACCTGTAAAACTGGCGTTTGACTTTAAAGTGCAGTAGAAATTCCCATTGCTCCCAAGTGGAGTAAGGAAAAAACAAAAAAACTGTGTCACAAATGAACAATAATATATTTTAGGGTCTTATTCTAGGGATCGAATTTCTAAATAAAAGTTATACTAAAGAGAAGTGTTAAATTTTGATGTGATACTACTATAAAAGTTAGACATATTAGTACCTGTGCGAACGTAAGTTTGAATGTTATATTAAATTAGTCTTTTTTTACAAAAGATTACTAGTAGTAACGGAACTCTATTTAAATTGGGTATGATCGAAACACTGGTTAGGATAGCTGCCATACAACTTCAAAATTTATTTGACTATATACGAGTTTCAGATATTATCGAAACTATATGGTATTGAAATTTCGCACAATCGAACGTATTACTAAGGCTATTGTGTACGAAAAAAAACTTTGAAATTACTTCGGTTCTTCTAGTAGCTGCCATATAACTTGAAAAGTTATTTAGTTTAAGAACTGTTCAACCTACAGTACTAAGTTTTTGCAAATATCGTAAACAAATCTCGTAAAATTACAGCTATATTCATTAAAAGCTGTTGAGATTTCATGAGCACTTGTGATAACTCCCGTGGAACTCCAAAAGTCATTTGAGCATATCTCAGAAATTATTCAGTACGGAATTTTGAAATTCTGCTGAAATAAATATATTGTTAGGGCGGTTATTATTAATTAAAGTCGTTGAAATTTTTCGACTACTTGTGGTAGCTGACATAAAACTTCATAAGCTGTTTTTTCATAACCCAGAAACTATTAAGGTTACAAAACTGAAATATTGAATAAAAGTATTTGGTAATGTGGCCATCATTTTCAGTTAATCTCTTTTTTAGATTGTATGAATTTATATGGTAACTACCATTTGTACATATAAAATAGAACATGATATATATCAAGCAAGATGTTGAATGAAACTATATGTTAATTACCTCCGAAATTTAAAATAATTTATTCGTAGGAATATCAAAGAGTTGACATAGTCAACTATATCGATTTTGGTTTTTTGTTACAAATTAATCAATTTAATTCAAGTGATTTGTGCCAATAATAAAGATTTTAAAAATTTTCAAGATATTTCAGTTTCATTTTATGTTTCACTATTCGGTTCCACCCTTTTTGGATCCTGAAATTTAAAATAATTAAAAAGAAAGTCAAAACGCACATTTTTATAATTTTTTAATAATTTTAAACTTTATTATCCTTTTTTTCTTCTTGCTCTTATGAAATAATGTTTAAATTTTTCTTCTTTTTGTTTTTCTTATATACTCTCGTATATATGTATGTATATATCATCTACATATAAATATGTATGTATAAATACGAAATGGAATATTTTTTAGTTTTTATTTCTATTTTTTTTTTATTGAGAATTTTCATGTGTTTTTAGTTTTCACATTAATTTATTAATTATTTTTTTTTTTAGTATTAAAGCGATGAATTACAATATCAAATACATATAAGTTTTATTATCCTTTTTTTTTATTTTCTGATTTTTGTTTATAATTATATTTTATGATTTCAATGACTTTTCTGTACTTGTTCTTTATTTGTTTAATTCCTTTATAATCCTAATTTTAAATTGAATTATCATTAACAAATTTTCTTATTAAAAATTCTCTATCTTATGTTTACATAATATTTATTTATTTATTTTATTATATGCTTTATGAGTACCTATATATATATATATATATATTATAATATGTAAGTATGTATAAATCTTTGAGAAAAAAAACAATAAACATTTGATGGAAAAGGGGATGTTAAGAATTTTTGCATAGCTTTAGTTACAAAGATGAATTTAAAATTTTTTATATGTATAAGAGATTTTAAGTTATTAAAATTCTTAATTTATAGTGATTTTCAAAAAAGTTCACTTAACAGCGGAGTAGAATGTTAAGTATATCATTTTAAATTGAAAATATATTATACAACAACAAAATTTAACAAAATTTGCTAAAAAATTTTAGTTTTCTATACATGAGTTGGCAAAATATTAAAAAAAAAATATTGTAGAATATTAATTAAAATTTATTTTTCTTAAACAGCCAAATTTAATGCAAGACTTAATTGAAATTAATACAGCTTTAGTAGCATAATTTTAGTAGGTTAATATAGGTATAACAGAAGTATAACAGCAATAGTCATAATATCAGTTTAAATCAAGAGTTTCAATTAAATTAAAACTTGATTTAAGCAGTTTTGAATTAGAGCCAAATAATTATTAGTTAAATGCATTTATTTCATTTTGAAATTTTGAAATTAATGGCAGCGATGAATTTATTTTAGAAATTTTAAAACTGGGAATAAAATTAACAGGGAATATAGTTAAATAACACATAGTGCAGTAGCTATAATAATGAATTTTCCTCTTAAACTGAATTTAATAATTATTAATGAAATTTCATTTCATATTTGACTTTACGATATTTCGTTCTGTGTCTAAAATTTTCTTGATGAATTCAATTGCTTAATTATTATAACATTTTTATGAGATATAAAATGCTGTAGAAGCTTGGCATGCCTATACACTCAGTTTCATTTTGGACATTTTGAAAATCACTTAAATAATTTCTCTTTATCTTGTTTTCTTTTTTGTATTTTGTGTAATTGTGTCATATAAGTTAATTTTACATAGTTCTATTATTCTGGTATAAAAAATCTGATTTATATTTATAGTGTTTTTATTTTATTTATGATTCAATTCGATTGTTTTCTATTTTTTTTTTTTTTTAATATCCTGTAAATTTTTCCTCATTTATTTAAATTTACTTTATTAATATAACAAAAACTGTAATAGCTAATTTTTTAATTAATTAGTTTTTTTCTTTTGTTATTATTTTTAATGTAAATGTATTATTTATAATTGAATTTTTATTCTAAATTTTCTCTAACTATTTTATATAATATTACATATATAATATGGTTTTTTTGCTCGAAATTACTATATAAATTTTAATAGCCTAGTATAATATGTGTATATGGCGTAAATATTAATGATGACAATTATTAAAATTTTATATAATTAATTAAATGCAATTTTTTCTCTTTAATTTTTGTTTTTTTATTATATAATTATAACAAGTTTTTTATAAGGAATTTTACATTTTGATTGATGTTATTTGTAATTTCAATAATTAACATCATTGATTAAATTAATAATGGTAATTAAATAAATCAATATGTAATGTGTACAGTGACTGTTGTATGTTATTATTTAAATGTTGAGAATTATTATTAAAAAATTTAATTCATTATACTTACAGATGAAAATATTAAATGGGAGATGTTAAAAGAGAGTGTAAATTTATTAACTGCAGTTAAATAACAATTTCTCGCTTATTTGAAGATTTAATTAAATATTTTTGTTAAAATATTAATTTTATAACAATAACAGAATTCATTACGGACGATCACAGAATAAAATAGATATTCTGGAGTTGAAATATTTTCTAACATATTTTTAATCGAAATCGAAATTAAGTAGATTTCACGTTCATAGAATTTAGAAGTAAAATGCATAAAAATTAAAATTTTACGACCAAATATCATATTCACATTATTTCTTAGCAAATTATAAATGAAATAGAATATTAAAAATATTGCTATGTTGGGCTCAAATATCTTATTTTAAACCTTTGTTGACTGACGCTACTCTCAAAGTATCACGAACCATAAATTATTTAAAAATCGTAAATACACATTAAATTTCAGTTTTAATCTGTTGATACTTTATAGTATTTCGTTCTACCCCATTATGTAATCCCGTATTTTTTGTTTCATTTAAATTTTGACTATCGTATTAAGAGTAAGCGTATCACCGGTAAATGTTGTTAAACGAGAAAAGAAACTCCAAGTTAATTTTGTTCATTTTTTGGTTTTTTTTTTCTCTTATTTCGAAGACAAAATAAAAAACAAATTGGTTTACAAATAAAGAATTACGATATACTTATGTTCTAACTTCCCTATTTTGCACTTTTACTTTCACTTACTTTTGATTATAGTCGTAGATAGCTGACGATATTGGGTGCTTAAACTCAGACACAACAGTCAAATCCAAAAATAGCTCCTATTTATTAAAAAAAAAGACAATTTAGCAACAGATTTCGTCTATTTCGATTCTCCGGCAACAAAGGGTTATGGAATTTTCCTCGCTTAAAAATTTTCAATACCCATAAAAGAAAGCTTATTTAATAAGTTCTAAAACGACTCAAAATTCAAAATAATCCACAAATTTCTTAAAGAATATAAAATTTCGTATTTAATCCTCTCTATATCATAATATAAATACAAAATAGATTAAACTATTAATTTTAATATTATTATACGAAATTATTATATATATATCAGTGTCAAGTAAATATGAAAACCAATAATTATATCATATAAATCTATACGATATAATTATTATTATATACCTATGTAATTATTAAAATATGAGGGACAAAATTCAATTAAAACATCAATTAACGTTCAACCATATAATCCACAACCAAAAACAACCAAATAATTTATAAAAGTCAACCTATTTTTGCTAATAAAATTTTGTATTGGATAGTTGTAGCAACGAAAATGAAAACCCAATGATACTCTTGACATCGAATCCATTTTTAAGTGATTTTTTTATTGTTTTTTAATTTTTTTGTGGTATAGAACAATTTCAATATAATATTATTATAACGTATACATATTTATTAATATAAATTATATACAGACACCTTCAATTCAATTAATGTCATAACTTAATTGTAATAAATAAATTAATTGAAAGTATATAGGAGTTTTTATAGCATAAATTAATAATCAACACTGAATAATTTTATTAAAATAATATTAATAATTAATTCTTGAGTTATTTGATTATTTATGAAGGTATAATTTTATAATAGATTTTACAATACCTGAACATCTACAAGGTGTGTATGATAAAAAATTTTTGTTAAAATAATGCGGTTTTTATGTCAAATGCTTGAAAGAGTATAAAATTTTGGTAAGAATTGTTTTTTAAAATATGAATTTATAACATTAAAATCCATACAAATTCGATTTTAATAGGAAAATATTTAAAAAAATTTGTCTTTCAAAAGTGAGAAACCCTTATTAATTAAAAGAAATGTAGGGTTCTATTTAACTTGTTGAACATCTCTGAATCTAAATCAATCAGTCATTGAAAATCAAAATTTAAAAAAGATAGCAAATTGAAACAGAAATTAATAGATTTGATGCCAAAATTTTGTTCTTTTTCAAAAGGAGAGAAAAACCTTTGATTATGTGCAAGGTTATAGCATTTAACTATGATGATTCAAATGTTTTTATTTGTTTTGTGGTTTTTTTTGTTTTTGAATTGTTTTCCTTCCTGGAAACTAATTGAAATAGCTTCATTCTTATGAACAATAATGAGGAGCATTAAAAATTTTTTACTCTGTATGCAACACCGAAAAAATTAATATATAAAATATTTTTGTTTTAAGTACAATGTTGTCCTGAACTAAATTTCAAGACAATTTAGGAGAATTCACATAGTTCCAAGTCTAATAAATTTAAATCTGATTGTATAGAAATAATTTGAAAAATACAAATTTAAAATCATTTATATTTCCTTTTTTTTTTGATAAAAACTTTGCGTTTGTTCAAACAATCCTTTGATTTCATACAGCAATTATCTGTATATTAAAAACTCTATTAATTCACTAATAAACCCCTTTGTATATAATTAAAATGAGGATGCATTTGATTGATCGCTATTTAAAAAAAAATAATTTTTATAACTCAATACTTTTGATTCCCATTTTTTTATAAGCAAATATTAAATTTTTTTTTTGATTATATTAAAAATTTTACGATATTCACGGTGTTCTATTATAATTTAAATATTATACGATAGTGAAAATTAATTAAAAAAAAGGCCTTTATATGGTTTTCATATCAAAATATTTAAAAAGAGAAAAAAAAACTTTGTGTACAATAAAAATATTATTTTAATAATAAAGATATGAAAAACATTTTTGTATTTTTGCGGTATAGAGGTTAACCTATCTAGAAGGTTTAATAATAAAAAAAAAAATAAATAAATTTGTTATACGAACATTGAACGCGAATATATATACGTAGGTAATAATGTCACATCGAATTGATATTTTTTTAATTAATTTTTAAAATATATTTATATAAAAAAAAATTGTATATCTATGAATAGCATGCAAATAATATTCAAAAATAATATTTTAATGCTTTTCCTATGCACTTATATACAAAGTATGTACTCAAACGTAACCACAAATTGATGTTATACATTTTTCCTAAAATAGCTAGCTAAATATTTTGAATATTTTTTAAATGAAATAACTTTTATATTTAATCAAAATGAAATTTAAGTGCATTTATGTAAAGTATTTTTTAATTTCCAAAAAAAAAAACCAAATATAGCAACTTTATGCTATAGGAAATTGCAATTTAATTATAGATTAAAAAAAAATAAAATATTTTACAGTTTTACAAATATTATGAATTAGATGTATTTCTGTATATAGCCAAAATGTTCATTTTACAAATTGGTTTTATGTTATTCATATCAGTGGCCACGAACTTAAACCACCTAACTCGAGCTAAGACAAAAATGAGATTTGTATATCAGTAAATTCTCCGTTTTGTGTTTTATATTCCCTCAAATTTTTGTAGTTTTACTACTGTTGTATATATATAAATAACTTAGAAATTGAATTTTGAATGCCAATGTTAAATTAAAAATATTATGGAAATTACATATATAAAAAAATATGAAATTCAAGCTCTTCTATTTTTAATTTTTCTTTACATGAAATGTAATAATGCCAGAAAACGGTGTAAATAATAAATACTTACAAATTAATCAATTTACAAAATCCATTTACAATATCAGCACGATATTCGTGTAAGCGAAATCAAAAAATTTCTAATACGGTTGTGACATAAAATAATATTAAGAAAAATTAAAAATTTTTTATTATTACTTCTTCAATTATAATAATTCAATTATAACAATTATAAAATTCTTCAATTAAAACAATTATAAAAAAATTTAAAAACTTCTCAAAAATAAACCAAGTTTTTAATTTTAAATAACTGTTATAACATGGGCTCGAACGAGTTCTATGAAAGAATTTCTCTCACTTACAAGGGTGGAAACAAAAAACCCTCAAAGACCCGGATGCAACGTTGCTCCACTAAACAATGTGTAATCTATTATATTATATCAAAGAATATTATACATAAAACATGTTAATTTATTATTGAATGTACACGAAATTTTTTAATTATATAAATAAGTTAATTATTCTTAATTCATAATATTACTGTAAAGTCCCGAATATTCAATTATAAAATTTTATTAAATATTGTTGGCAGTTATTTGTATCGGGGTTATTAATTTTAATTTCTTATTCATATAATTAGTTTTAAATCGGCCATATTTTTGTATCCTAAAGCCTTATATATATATTGCATTGAAGAAATGTAAAATAACTTAAAACTTTAAATTTGAATGCTAGTGTTAAATTCAAAATATTATGAAAGCTCTGAAGTTAAAAAATTAATTAAAGTATCCCAAACTGTATCCATAATAATATATGTAGTAAAATGTAGGTAAAGTGAAACTGAAAATAAAGGACATTAGAAACCGATCAATATTATTGCTAATACAACATTTTTATTGTATATAGCTAATTTCTAAACTCCAACCACATTCTTTTAAGTAATTGTGTGTGATATCTTAGAAATAATAAGATTTTATTTGGAGTTCCTTTTGAAAAATTTTGCTTAAACTTTTGAAAATATTAAATTCGTTTTAAATTTTAAAAAAAAAAATTTTTTTGTACTAATTTCCAATGCAATTAAAATTTTTAATATTTGTAATTGTAACAAAAACAATTTGTTTATAATACCAAATTTCGCTTACCAAATTTTGTAATAATTAGAAGAGAATTTGAATAAAATTTTTAGAAAACAAAATGAAATTTTTATTTTTAATTATATTATTTATTCATATATATTATATATATAGTATGTATGTATATCTACAATATTATAATGAAATGTTATATAAATTGTATCATGAGTTTTTTAATATTAAATTTCTTAATTTTTCGATTTTTACAATATAGTATAATTTTGCCATTTTTATATTTTTAATATCCTTTCATATTCATTCATAATAATTGCTTAAAATATAGAAAAATTGTATTCAATTCGATTATTAATTTTAATTATTAATTTATTTGTTTCTTTTTTTTTATATATATCTTAATTAAATTTTTAATTATTATTATTTTTTAATTCAATATTTATCTTATTTTTTATTTTAAATGGCTGAGATAAAAATTTTTAAAAATTTCGTTCATTTTTTTTCTCCTTTTATGCATTTATTTTTTTTTTAATATTTTATTTTTTTTTTGCATTTATGTATGTAATTATTAAACATTTAAGTCTTCACATTATATTTGTTTTTTTTGCTTTTTTGTTTTTTTACACATTTAACAGAATTACAATTAATTTCTATTTTTAATTTATTTATTATTTATATTTATTCAATTTCTATTTTTACAATAATATGAAAAATTTTGCTATTTAGAAAAATAAAACAAGAATAAAATTGAATTATAATTTGTAAATTTTATTTAAAATCAATTTCAAATTTAATTTTTTTTTTTTTTTGTAACAAAAAGAGTAAGTAATTTAAATAACAATTAAGTATTTTGTATAATACCAATATTATTATGTACATTAAGAATAATAAAATAAATAGGATATTTAAAAATTTAGAACTAGACAAATTTATTTTTAAAAATAAGCTTTTACTCTTATAATTTTGGAAGAATTTATTAATATTTCGTTAGGCAATTTTATTTTTTCAAATATTTTTCAATATTTTAAATGAATTTTTTATAACATTGTATACTAAAAATCTGTTTATAAGGAACTAAATGAGAACAATCTTTTAATTTTTCCTATATCGTAAAGGCTATATTGAATAGTTAAAATTTGAAGATAATATTCTATATTTTTAATTTCAATCCATTCTGTAATACCCACTTCTGTTTCCTGGAATATGGAGTATACACGTGTATTTGATTGTACACGTTTATAAACAAATCAATTGAGTCTCATTATTTCATATTTTTTAAATAACAATTAAAACAAGTAAATATTAATTATAATTTTCAAATTCGTAATATTAATTTTTCAGCAAATTAAAATTTTATCAATAAAATCATTTTTACAGGGTGTAAATTTTTTTTTTGTTAAACTATAATTGTAGCATTAAATTAGCATCACAATAAAATAATTTAAATTTAAGTAATAATGTAATGAAGATCTAAAACTTTATAAAGGGAACAGTTCAGTCCCTGATTAAAAATCTTCGCCCACCTCAACAAAGAAAACTTAAAAATTAAAAATTGTCCAATTTATGATTGTGCTCAAGAAATCAAACACTTATTAATTTATTATTATTAAAATACCTTTTTCAACATAATTTTTCGTAATTCGTAAAATTTCTAATCAATTTAAATAACATAGAAGACAATTAATATAAGCAACCCTTCAAAATATAATATAGTAGTTAAAACACACTAATGCGCTAACAATAAAATGACCCAACATCCCCTGTTTTTCTTATAACAATGCTGCATAATAAACTACTTATTTAAATAACATAGAGATTTATTAAAACTATAATATTATTAAGAAAATTAATTAGAATAATTCATAAATCTTATTTAAATAATAAATAGTTTTAATCCAAAAATTTTAAATTCTAATGCCATTAAAAACTAGATTAAAATAATTGAAAATGTATGCAAAAAAATATTATTAATTTATAATTTATTAAAAGGTTCTCTTTTCAAACAATAATCGAATCGAATTGAATAAAAACTTTTTGTACTTGTTAAGCATTTTCAATAAGAGAAAATATTGTATACTTACATTCGCTATAATTTATATAAGAAAAAAAAAATCCGAGGAAAATTGTGTTATTCAAAATCCTGACGAATTTCAATTTGAAATATAATTAATAATAAAATATTCTGTTTAATTATTATATAGTGTGTATTCAGTGATTTTATACTACCGTCATACAATATTTAGGAAATTTTTAAATATTTTAAAATTTTTAGGTGGTTTTTTTCAATTATTTTCCAATTTAAATAATACTTATAAAATTTTAAATTGCTCTTAAATATATTTTTATTAAATTAAAAATTAATTTCATATATCAAATTGATAACCACATAATAATATGAGCAATATCATGTTTTTGTATTTAAATTTTCCCGATGAAAATATAAAAGTAAATGAATTTATAAAATTTTATTAATGAAATATTTTGCCTCCATATAGACTTCATTTTATTCATATAAAATATTTAGGAAATTTAGAATAATAAAAGCTGTTAATTTCGGTATAACAAATGTATAATGTACAATTGCAATACCTAATTTGCCTTAAATCCTTTTTTATTCTATTGCATATTAATCTTGTTCTACTATTGCCATAAGATCGGATAGAAAATGTATTTTATTCGAATTGTCCTCAGTTTTTCTGAAAGTATTAGCTTTTATAATAAATTTTATAATTTAGTTTTTCATGACTCATTCCAATATTCCGTTCAACGTGTACCATGCCTTTAATTTTAAAAAATATTTTAAAATTCTGATGCTAATCTAATCTTGTAATTATAATAAATCAAATTAATTTTATTAATTAATTAAAATTTAACAATATGATGAACACATTTGCATAAAATTTACAAATTTTTGTTAACAAAACCATAAATTTGGTTTTCTTTTTTTCTTTTGCCACAAGAAAATACAGGTATTCCAATTAATTGTTTTATGATTTTAACAAATTTATATTTTACAAAATTCAATTTTAAATTTAAGCGAATCTTTTTTCGTAATTTTTTTTTGGTTTTTCACAGAAAAGGAAAAAAAAATTAATTAATTAATAATTAAACAATTTTTTTTAAATTTTTTTTAGCTTTTTCTTTATTTTTTTATTTATTTGTTACCATTAAAATTTTAATATACATAGAATTTATATATATATATATAGTCATAATAAAATTTAACATATTTATTCTTTTTTTTACTTATTTTCATTTTTATTTTGATTTTATTTATAATTAAATTTAAATTTAAAAAGGCCGAACAAAAAGCACGAAAAGTTTTTTTCTATATTTTTTTTTTTGCAATTTTTTCTTTTTTTTTTTAATTCATATATTATTTTAATTATAATTTTCGCTTACAATACTTTTACAAATTATTATGAATTCTCTATAATTATATTTTTTTTATTCTTGTAACACATATTCTTTATACTACGTATTTATGTATGTATAAATATTTTCATGTTATATTATTTAATTCTTATACTCAAATAGTAGTATTTATGAAACAATAATTATATTATTACATACTTTTTACATTGCCACCCCAAAAGTATACTATAGAAATAGAGATTTTCGAGATGGTTGTAAACAATGCCCCCAGAAGTATACTACAATATCAGTGAAAGTGAATAAAATAGATCAGAACTTTTGATGAATTAAAAAAATGTGAAATAATTGGAATTTGTAATTAATTTTTCTAATTAATAATTATTATAAATACTCGAAAAGCAATTAGGGTGTCAATAATTGTGCCGAATTTTCAGAGTGTCAATAGTTGTAACCGTTACGCTAGCTATTAAAATGGAAAATAATAATTGAGTGATTGTATAAAAATGGCATTGTAAGAAAATAATAAACCGAAAAATAATTAAAATCCTTAATAAATCTTTTTTTTTGCTCGCATATTATTCAGTAGGACTTTTAGTACCACAGACGATGATTTTAAATAGAGAAAATTTATCCAGAGGATGGTAAGAAAATTAGTAACTTGAGACTTCTCTAGAAAGAGTTGTGGAAAATGGTTATAAAGTATTTTACTAATATCATTATATTTGAATGGATTCCGAATATTGAAATCAAAAGCGGCTCATTTTACTGCATATGAAATATTTAATTTTTAAAATCAAGTCCAGATTAAACTAAAAACAGGTTTGACATTAAAGTCGTACCATGCAACTCTTGTACAAAACTTAAGTACTATTGTTCCATAAAAATTACCATAATATCTAATAAGGTATAAATTTAATATAGAATTTTAATTAAATATTTCATATTGTTCTTTTAAATGAAGGCATTACAAAATTTTATACGAACACGATAAAAAAAATAATAAGGAGAACAATTGGAAAACTCAATTGCTATAATAATTGGAATTTATTTCTAGATAATCTTAAAAACAATACATATATATATATAAAACTATTAAATTTTACCTCATCTGATTAGAGAAATTTATTTTAATATTTTAATCTACTAAATATTGCATACGTTTACGGATACTTCGCACATACAAGTTATTTTTGATATTTTTACCTTTTTTATATCTTTGAATTTCTTTAACACCATGTTATAACATATAGATATTTTAGCATGCATTTCCAAACATTTATACATATCAATGTTAGTTGAATATAGTATGCACATTAATATTGTTCGACTCAATTAAATGTATATGAAAACACCTACCCAAATACAATCGTTATTATATGTATTCATATTGTTTCATAGCATATGTAAATCATAATAATCTGTTGAAATAAAAATAATTCAATAAATAAAAGTAATAATAACAAATTTAAAATATGTTGGTTTTCAAAATTTAAAATTTATTTAATAAAATGGCATACAGTTATAAAACACAAACGAGTTTCATAATTCATAAGTGTAAGTAAGATTTTTGATTTACCATGAAATTACGACATCAAATGTTGGATAAGAAAAAAATAGTTGTCTCCATTTGAAAATGAACCATAAAATTACAAGAAACAACTGTAAAATTAAAAAGATATTCTAAGATTCAATTCCACAATGACATTTTGTTTTGCAAAAGTATTTCTAATGTTCTACAACAGATGGCAAACTCCTGTAAATTTGTTTTAGCATTTTTCAAATGTGCAAGAATTTGAAAAATTTTCGCATGTGCAATGATTTAAAAAATTTTTTGTGAAAAAAAGAACCGAAATTTTTCTGGAATGATTTTCATAAATTAATTGATAATTATTTCTCAAATTTGTTAAGATTCAAGTTAAAAAATCATAATAATTATGATCTAGAACTTTTCAAGAGGTATTTTAGTATTATATAAAATAATTTTTGTTATTAACTTTTTTACTGGCCTCATTGCAATGTAATAAATGCCATTATTGTTGCAATAATCGTAACAATTTCAATTTCTAATAAAAACAGAACTGCAAATTAACTATTTTTAGCTTATTTTCTTGAAATTTTATATTTCATATTCCAATAAAATTTTTTAAGAAAATCAAATTCTAGAATCCAACTCTTTACTAAGTGTTAATACTATATTTTCGACCATATCTGGGACAACAATTGATTATTTTTTTTCCAATTTTGTTTTCTGGTCGTGGATTTTTATTGTACTCGTTCCAAACTTTTTATGCATTTTGAATAAGCTTCAATTTTATGCCTGTTTCAACAAATATCATGTTGCTGTCGGTTGTGTGGTAGGCCCATCATAAATTTTTCTAATTTTGAAGCATTTTTATTTTGTGTCAGTACGCATTTTTAATATATCGTCATAATGTAAAATATTTACAAAATATTTATTATACCTTTAATTTCAAGAAATAACTAATTAATTTCCATTGTATTCTGCAAGGCCTATAGAATTAATTGCTATGAATTTGCTTTTTAACAACTACTTTATATTGTAAAGAGTTTTTTAAATATCTTAAAATATCATAAATATCACGTAATTTTTAAAAAAATGAAATCTATTTTGAGATATTTTAAGGATTAGAGACGCAAATCCTTTTAACATATAAGATTAAAGAATATTTTTGTGAAAACAAAAAAAATTCTCAGAAGTTTGACTTTGATGAAATTCGTTTTGTTTTTTAATTTTTTTTTTTTCTATAAATTTCTACAAAAATGAATAAGAGCCCAATGAAATACATAAATTAAAATAAATAAGGAAAAAAATTTTAGAAACCTAGAAAATTATTTTTAAAATTTATAAATCCTTCTAACTAACTATGGTAATAATACAGAAGAGAAAAAAAAAAATTTGAATCAGTATTGAAATCTTTCTCTTTCTCTCTTTTCAATAAAGAAACCATTAAAAAGTATATGAATCTGTACGGTTATTATTAACATTTATACATACATAAATTTACATACATACTTATACAAAATATCGTGTAAAATTTTATGTATTTTTGTAGTTTGATTTTATTTTATTTTTTTGGTTATTATTTATATATTTTTTCCAAATATCCTTTAATATAATATTTCTCACAAAGTATTCAAGGATTCTATTTTAAATGCTTTATATTTTTCTTCTATACCTAAAGCGAATTCTGTTGATGCTGAATTAAATTGTAGTGTATTTTGAATTTTATTTGATGTTTTTTCTAAATTTGGTATAATCGATAATAATGGTAATACCATTGATGTTGATATTATTGATGATGATAATTCTGATGTTATTTGAAATGATTTTAATGTTAATGATGATGATGATGATGTTGATGATGATGGTGATGATGATATTGATGTTAATATTTCTTTTTGGTTTTTTTCTAATACCGTTGATTTAGATAATGATTGTAATGGTGATAATGATGAATTTGATTTTGATAATAAATTTAATGATGATTTTGATAATTTTGATGATTTAACAAAGCATAAAATAGATGTTACTGTTGCTTTAAATAAATTTTCCATATATTTAATAATATTGAAATGATTTTCTAAATATTTTATATTATCATTTCTATTTGAATCAATATCATTATTATCAATATCATTATAATCAATATCATTATCATTTGTTGTATAAAATTCATCATTTAGATGAACTGCATCAGAATCTATTGATATTACTATTGGAATTTTATTATTTTTATTCAATTGAATGAATCTAATCAAATTATTCGATCGTAAAAAATTGATTGAATTAAATTGACTAAAAATGACTGCTATTATACTGATTATCAAAATTGTTTTTATTAAACTATTTAAATTTAATGGTATACGTTTCAATGCTGAATTTGTTGGTGGTTCATTTGATTGTGTTGTAAATTTTTCAACTTTTGTCCAACTACTTAAACCAGCTAAATTTTTAGCAGCTGCTCTCATTAAATATGTTGTATTCGGTTCCAAATTATTAATAAGGAATGTAACACCTGTATACATATATATATTTATATATATATATGTAATATAAATGAGAAAAATATTTGAAAAAATTTTTTAAATTTAATATTAAAAAATTTAAATTTTAGTAAACAATTGTAACTTTATAACAATAACACGGGGAAAAATTCAAAATGTGGAACAATTTTTTTTTTGTGGTACAGGACTGTTTACTCTATGCTAATGATAGCAAAGTAATAAAAGGATTATATTTTCGTATTAAAAATATGTACAAAATATAGACAGGGAAAAAAATTAATTTATTTAATTCTAACTTATGTTGTGTTGCAATTATATTATAAGGCAAATAAAGCAGATACGGCAATCGACAAAAATAGCGTATTACCATTAGCATATAAGTAAACTGACCTTAAAAACGGGGTTAATTATATTATTACGCATTATAAAAACAATAAACAAGAAAAAGAAAAACTTAACTTTTGCATGGTTATAATTTTTAATTTAATTATAATTTTTGTTTAATCTAGGTAATTAACAAAGTTGTTGTTGTTATTTATAAAGGGATTTTAGTTAATAAAATATTCAAAAACGCTATAAACTCATTAAACAAATCTATTGATGGTTTTTTTTTTTTAAATTATATTGTCAAACATCTCTATATAATAATATTATTTTGGTGAATTAATGAAAATTCAAAATGAAATTGCATACTTATAGGTGCTATTTTTTAAATGAGTTAATTTGAATTAATTAATAAAAAATTAATGAAAAAAAACTTTATTTGTATTATATTGGGATTTTAGTTTTACTATTTTGTAAATTTTGAAGAACAAGGTTTTCAATAAAATTGTTTTAATTAACATTTTTAACCATAGTAACTTTAAAATAAGAATTGTTCTTATTTTCATATTATTCTGTACCATTTTCATCGAAACGCTGACGATATGTTGAAGTTCCATTTATGCATTCCACTTCATTTCCATCATATAGATTCTCTAGAATTTTATTATATTATAAAATATAAGTAGATTTTTATTATAGAAATTTTTCATTTTTCTTATTGAATTTATGATGAAGGCAAAAAAAAAAACAATCTAATATTTAAATGAGATTTCATTCGGAATTTGAACAATGAAAGAAGTTTATCTAATATTTTAAATATAGAGATATTATTAAAAATTTAAAAAATTTAATAAAATTTTATTTTATGCAAAACAGTTTCAAAAAAAAAAAATTATAAAGTTTATTTTGATTTTATGCAATATTTTCCAAAAAATATTTTATCTAAATAAGATGCATAATTTACGTAAAAATTATGGAAAAGTTTATTACCATTCAATAAACACATTTGGTTGATTCCAGGGGAACCGAGTTAGGCAAGTATGAAGAAAGAAAACGAAATAAGAATAACTAACAGAAATTTCTGATTTTACAGTAGAACAGATGGTTGACGTAATCAAAAGAACGAGTTAAAGGCAGAAAAATTAGAAACTTTTTCTCCTCGAACTGAATTCCAACCAGTCACATACCGCCTTCAAGACTGACGCTCTACCAACTGAACTACAACGATATGGAGAAATTGCCGACAAATTGTTATTTGCATTTCTTTATACTGTAATCTACATGATTACTTAGTATCGAAAACATTTTTCGTTGCGCGTGAACAGCTTAAAACTTTTTCCATTCACTGCGCTTTATCAGAAAAATAAAGTCGACACTGAGATATTTCTTTCTACAATAACAGGGTTAAAACTGTGAACTTAAGTAAGAATTTAAAATTTTTTTCTTAATCTTGCGGATGTTTATTTTTCGCCAAAAATTAAAGGTAATAAACTTTTGTGAATCGTTAAAACTTTTAATGTAAAAATATGCAAAAAAAGAAATTAAATGTAAGAAAATTATGCTCAATTATATTTCTTATTTAGTGTTTAATCTAAAACTTACCATCTTCAAATGGAAAATCTCTACGTTTTGCATAACTCCAATTTGCACCATTTAATTTAAAATCATATTCTGTTATATATTCGATACGATAACCACTAACATCCATTAAATGACGTACTTTAGAGGTACGGACGGAACCGACATCAACATCAAATGTATTTGAGTTTAAGCCTCTTAATTGAAATGTGGACGGTGGATTTGGTTTTGTACCTTCATGTAATTTAACAACACGTTCGATTTCACCTAATGGATTCTTTGCAATACATTTATATTCACCCAAATGTGATGAATCTTTAACAGCAATATTTAATACAGATCTATGTGGTTCATTAAATATTTTATGTAATTTTTTATCAACTTTTTTACCCTGACGATACCATGTAAAATTTGCTGGTGGTTCAGCAGTTGCTTCACATGTTAAATTAACTTCACCAGTTATATATGCATAACGTATATCATTTATATCCTTATGACTTAACCACATTGGTTTATCTAAAAATAGAGAAAAAGAATGTAAAATGCAATTCAGAAATTAATCCAAAAAATATAAAATTTTAAATTGTGTACAAATTCTGTTAAACAATAATTGATGGTGTGTGCGTGAAAAATATTTTTATGTATTTTTTTAAATTTTAAAATAGCTGCTTACTCTTTAATGAATTATAAAAAGAAGTCCTTGTAATTTAATTAAATTTTTCAATAATTTTTTAATTTTGTGATTTAAAGTATTGTTTGTTCTACACATAAATTATAATTATAATATAGATCATGTCAATTTACCACTTTTTAAAAAATGATAAATGGTTAACCGCAATTTTCTTCTAATTTTATATGCCGCTACACATTTTACGGTTAATTTCTTTATTATATCACTAATTAAAAATGCAAACATAACTACTTTAATTAAAATCGCCTTGAATCACAATTTATATTAATCCTAAACTTATCTGTATGATAAAAAAAGTTACTAGAATTTGATCAAATTTGTTTTAATAATAAGGATATTTAAGGACATCAATGGACAACAAATTACTGCATTATGATCATTTTGTTTTACTATTTTTAGCTATGCATGTATTAATAAAGTTCCATGCATGTGTTTTACAACAGTTTATATCCTATGAATTATTAAGGATAACTAAAAATCAATTGAATGATTGAAAAATTGCCTTTAAAGCGTCTTCACTTAGATTTTTAGACCTAATCATTTTTCTTTTAAAAATATTTATTTTCTAAATATTTATTAATGAATATGGGATTTTAAACACTGTATAAATATCTATTCTTACGAGGCTAATTATGGTACATATGAAATGTTACAAGTTGTCTTTAATTTTCCAATTTTTGAAAATTAAATTATCAATTTTGTAAAAATATTGATAATTTTTCTGCAAATACCCAAAATATTTTAGAAAATATTTATTATGTGCACATTAAAAAAACTATTCAATCAATTGCAGATTCAACAATATCAAAATATTATTAAAAATTTAAATATATATTTACAAATGATCAACATGAATTACAATTGATTCACTTTTAAAAATAAAACTAAAATTTATACAATTCAATTGAATTTTAAATAAACTAATTGAATTCGATATTGATAAAAATCGAAATCGAAAGGAAATTCTCTTAAAATAGAATTTCATATAATATAATAAATAAATCCTTTAGCATTCATATTGTTATACCAACATGCATATAATTGTAAACACAATTGTATTACAAATTTCCAATTAATTTCTTCTTTAAATAATATTGAAATTATATGAAATATTCAGTTATACAAAATATACTTATATATTTATTCATTAAGGTACTTATATTGTATGTATTATAATCCTTTTATATTCAATCTTCAATTTCAACATTAATCTAAATAAACTTTAAATCTTAATTTGACATTAAATGCCTAAAATACAACATTATATAAAATTGATATTCAATACATGTGTTTGTACAATAAATACCATTTACAACATTGTAAACTAAATACAAAATTTAATAACTATTTAGTTTTTATTTATTTTGCTTTTTTTTTTTACTTTTTATTATGATATTCTGGTGTTCAATATTGTATTCCTCTTGCAAGGATAATAATTTATTACAAAAGAACGTACTACAAATATTTTGATTTTTATACTTTACTTTCTCTATATACTTTGTATTATTTTGTGTTTGTATGTGCTTAATGGTATTTAAAAACCAAATGTAAAACATTAAACATATTATGTAATGTATAACAGTAATAATATGTATAAATATATCTACAAATAATATATATATAGATTTATAATTTAACTTACGTTCAATTTTCAATAAAATTGTATGATCCTGTGTATCACTAATTGTGTCCGAAATTTGATATGCACGGCACGTATATTCTCCAGTATCATTTTGTGTTACTTTTTTTATTAGTAGACCATCACCTAATTTCCGATATTTTCTATGTGGCGCATCATTAGTTACTATAAGATATTTATATACATGTACATACAATATATATATAGATGTTATGTAAACAAATTTATTATGATCAATAAAAGTGAATATAGAAACATAGAAAACTATAAATATAAATTTAGAATACAAAAATTCAAGAAGCATAGCTAATACCCAAACATAAAAAACAAAAAAAAAAAAAAAGAAAATACAACAAGCGATGACAACAAAAATGATAATTTTTTATTTGTTTTTGTTGCTTTTGTTAATTTTAAGGATATGTAACAGCATGACCTGAATTTTATTTTATCATTGTATATATAAGTATGTATAAAATCATTAAAAGGATTCTATACAAAGAGAAAAAAAATTTTGACTTTGTGCGAAATCGAAAATGATACAAAGTGTGTCCCTTCCATAATTTTACTTTAATTTAAAAAATACAATGTTCATAGATTAGGTAATTCAGATTCAATGTACAGGGATATCTTTTATTTGCTTTGAATTACCTAAAAGGAACTTGTAACAAAAACTATAATTGCATTCAAAGCAAAAGGAAACGGTATGGTATAAAATTATTATTATTACTACTGACCCCAAATGAAAGCTTCGACTACGAATACATCCCAGTATAATATTTTGAAACAAAAAATATCACCATACCAAGCGAAAACAAAATTCTTGTAATTTAACAAAGTTCTTGTAATCCATGAAATGTTTCACAAAATCCAATTGAAAATTTTATATTAATACCAAATTCATATCGGCTGTTGATGTAAGACCAAATTAAGTGATTGATTATTTCTAAATTATTCAAAACAATAGTTCCAAATTAATAAATAACTTGTGATGTAATTGATTGCTTACAACGAAAATTTATAAGATCATAAATATTTTGCAGCAATTCGATTGTTTTACCTGTATTGTTCAATCTAAAAATACAAGCTTTCTGTCATATTACTAAGACAGAGTTTAAATAGTAATTTGGCGCTTCTCTTTAATCCTATTAATACGTTTCGTAAATATGGTAAAAAATGTGAAATCGGCCTCCAGTTCGGTTCTCGAGACCTGACCTTTCCAATTATAAATATTGAATTTCCAGGAAATTGGTTGATTATTTCTCTTAATATTCTGAAAAATGCAAAATCAGCTCGGAAAAAGGTTCAGTTTCCGACGCCAAATATATCCCAAAAGTTGAGCAATCCGTGCAACAGCCCAAATTAAACTCATGTATAAGATTTCATCAAAATCTGTTAAGCTGAACTTGAGATAAACCGCGTACACACACACAGATTGAAAGACAGACTGACCGACAGATACACAGACATTATGGAGTGATATCTCTTTAAAAATAGTTTATTTATACTTCCCTACAATGGAGAAATGCGTTCCTATCGAAAACTTACATTTGGTGCCATCACATCACCTCCCTTATTATATGCAATAAAATCGGTGAAAATGCTATCTTAAATTTCTTCATTAATAGCCTGAAGAAACTGTCAATTTATTTTTAAAATGACATTTCTAATCAAAAAACATAACGTGACTTTAAGTCAGCTCTTAAATTTATCTATTTTTCGTACACAATTTAAAAAAAAAATTATTAAACACACAATCTATAACTCAAGATTATCGTCTGAATGGACAGAGATAACAGCGCATTAAAAATTTAAAAGCAAACAAAATATTATTTTAAACAAAGAAAACTTTACACAAAAAAAAGTTTTAATATTCCCGGAACTTTTTAAAGTTATAAATCATATAATTGTACAAATTATAAGAATACAAATGACTAAACATTATTTAAAAACAAAAAAAAAGAAATAGAAAAAAATTAAAACATTGCTGAGCAACTTTCTTTCTTATATACGGACAGCAATATGTCGCTAAACTTTTACAACTGTATACGAACAACTTAAAAAAAGTAAAATAAAAAAATTTATATTTTATAAAAACTGACATAAACATACGACCAGGATATTTTGTTTTTTTCTTGAACTTTCAACTCATATTCTTCTACGTATACGAACTACATCTATCTATATATTAGACATTATTATAGATGAGACTAATGAACTTACAATCGATATTTTTCCCATTGAATGACCATGTTACTGTTGGTTCAGGATCTCCTTTAACTTCACAACGTAAATTAACTTCATTACCTTCACGTACTGTTTGCAATGTATTTGTATCCAAAAAAGTTATTCGCTCTAATAATTGAACATGGAAAAAAGGACAAATTATTTAATTGAAGAAAAACAACAAAAATTTTTATTTTTTTTTTTTTGTTTTGAGAAAACTGTGTAACAAGTAATTTAAAGTTAAAAATTTTATTTAAAAAAAAAGAAAAATGTTCTCATTAATTTTGAAAAATTTGTGTTGCCAACTTATGATTTTTTTCTATTAAATAATTTTTAATTCGAAAAATTGTTCTTAATTACAATAGCCTCACAAATTCAATATTGAATTTGAAAAACAATGGCAGTGCGTCTATAAAGTGACAATTATGACATAAAAACTCTCTCTAATATTGACAAGTTGTGTGAATATTAAAGAGACTTTTTAATAAAATTTTAGAAAATTGAATTATGTAATGGTATATGGCGTGTAGAATATAAAAAATTTTAATAAATTTTAAAAATTTCATAGAGAAACCTGTGAATTCTAGTTCTCTACAAAATACAGAAAAGATTTTCTATATTCCAATTTGTACGTAATAATTTCAAATTCCAATATATTGTTATCGATTTCTTTAATTATATTTATTAAAAACGACAACACTTGTTCTACTTAAACAATAATAATAATAACATGTTTTATGTGATTATCAACAAAAATTAAGTAAAATAATTTGTTTGTCTCGTATATATTGTATGTATATATGTACATATACTTACGATTAACAACTAAATTGAATCCTGCTGTACCAACACCATCTTCAACAGCACATGTCCAATTACCCTTATCAGATAAACTGATATGTTCGAATACTAAAGCCAATTGAGCTATAAAATCGAATTTAATTCAATTAAAATGATAAATGAAAAGAATTTAAGAGAATACAAAAAAAAAATGTTATTTTGTGTCCTTATACTACAATTTTTTTTGTCCTTCCTGTTTGTGTCAACTTTTTTTAAATTAAAATTCTATTGAGACTGCAGAAATTGAGTGAAATAACAAGAAAATATACTCAAAACTTTAACTAATAATTAAATTAATGTTAGAAAATAAGGAGAAATAATAAAAAGAATAAGAAGGAGAAGAAAAAGAAAAAGAAATGACGTTAAATTTATTTTTACACGCCATGTTACAATTTCAATTTTAAGTAAGATTTTTCCTTTTGCAAATACTTTGTAATTAAAAGTTTTAAATAAAATTAATTGCAAAAAGCGTATAAAGTGAATATTGTAGCAGTTTCATTTTATTTTACCTTATAATGCTTTAATCATTATTTAAAAAGGAAGCGATAAAAGTTTTTTGTTTTTGTGTATTTTTGTTTTTTTTTTTAAATTAAAAACATTTTCCATTTTTAAGGATCCTTTAATTTTCCTTATATTCCCGGTAATTATATCATCATCATATTACCAAAGAATCCAAATTATAATATTAAAGAACATTTTATATAAAAGTACTAATAACAATCTTTGTTTGTATGTTTGTACTTTAATTTTAAAATGAAAATGAAAATAAATAAATTTCTTTTTTCACTTACCTGGCGGTTTTGATTCAATATGTACACGTCCCCTTGCATTTTTAACATTTTCCCCTTTTGGTGATCTCCAATTTACTGTTTTCTCTCCCGGAATATTGCATAAAACGAATATTGAATCATTGACAAATTTAATGACTTCTTCATCAGCAGGTGTAATTGATATCCTTTCAATTTGATTGGCATTTACAAGAACTGATTCATATATATATATATGTAAATAAATTTTTTATATATTTGTTTGTTTGAAGTTTTACATGTAAAAGAAAAAAGGAAAAAGTAAAAAAGTAAAAATTAGTATACATAGTAATTTTATTGGAAAAATTTTTTAATGAATAAATTTCAATTTATTTTTATTATATAGACAATATGAAATTCACACCCCCTGCAGAAGTATATTAAATTAAATATTTAAATTTTTTTTTTGAAAATCACATAATTACAGATTTTAGAGCGCCAACACTTTATTATTGAAATACTATTAATATATAAAGAGACCCATAAATGCGTGCTCTCAATGTGATAAGAACTGTTGAAGCTCGTAGATAAATAGAAATCGAATAATAAAAAATTTTTAGAGTCTTAATCCTCATACCAAATTTTTGATCACCATATTGATTATGGCTTATAAGCAGTAAGCAGGAAATTAAATACAAGAACTCACAAGCGCAAAAAGTATTTATTAATATAAAATTTTAGCACATACCGAATTAATCACGTTTAAATTTTGTTGTAATGATATAACCTTATGTGTTTTCTCATAGGTAAACGAAAATTTTAAAATTTTTTTAATTTCATGCGTTTATCAGTATTAATTTCAATAAAGTATGTAAGTAAATCATTGGAAAACTTTTACTTTATCAATATAAATCTTTTTTAAAGGGTGGCACAAATTTAAACACATTAATAAAATATTAAGTTAAATTAAATTTATATATGTATGCATGTATGTAACACAATATAATTTATACATTTTCAATTATAATGACGCATACATAGACATTTGAAAATCTGTAAAATAAAATTTTTATAAACCTGTTCTTCCACAAATAATTACTGTGAAAAATATATGAAAATAATTGTATAAAATTTAATTATAGAAACAAAATTTTCATAAATATTTCAATTTTAAATTTTTTTGGAAAATTTTATAGAAATATGATTTAAATTTTTTTTTAAATATTCAAGGGTGGTTAATGTAAAAATAATTCTTAACTTAAAAAAGTTTATTTTAATCCTTTATAGTATAAATTTCCTTTATAGTAAAAATTCTCTACAAGAATTTGAGAAATAAAAAGTGTAGATAAAAAGACTCAAAAATCGTTTCTGTACTCAATTATTTACATAGTTATTTACTCAGGATTTTATTTTATATTTTACTTTTTAAGTCAAATATTTCAATTTAACATACAGGAACAAATTACTAAATTTATACTTATAATTTAAAAGAATCATCATTCATTTCAACTGAGAACCCTGTAAATTAAAAATTATTGTCATGGTAAATTCAACGTTTAATTCTGATTTCTTGTTAAAAAATTCTTCATATTCCAAAGTTATATACAAGCACGGATGTTTGTGTATCTATTTTGAAAGCATAAAAGAACATTTTAATGGAAAAATAATTAATTTATGCAACTCACCATTTTTTTTTTGTTCTTTTATAAATAAAAAATTTACAAAATAAGAAAAGAAAAAATTTTATTGAATTTGTAAGCATTTCACAGCACAACACATTTTATACATGCTTGCATAACATTGATAAACGCGTTAATCATTTTGATCCCCATGAATTTATTTCCCCTTCATTTTTAAAATTTTATTCTGATTATAATTTTCTTAATATTTTATTATTACGGCAAAACTTTAATTACCCTTAATTAAAATGTGAATTTATTTAAACAGGGTGGTCCGAAACTGCTATTAAAGCTCTCGGGATGTGATTAATTTCTTGAATATTATTGAGAAGAATTATATTCGCGTAGTGTGGAGGTGAGCGGCAGGGGGGGTATGCTTCGGACGTCTTAGGTAAATTTAAAAAGAGTTGTATTAAAAGAATTTTGCCTAACAAATACCCATAACAGCTTCGAAATTTTTGAGGCCAGAGCAATTTATTGATCGCGACATTTTTCCCTGTTAGAAGACCTTATACGATCACACTCACATAATTTAATTTCATAAACAGTTACATCAATGGTTGACCCAAACCTAGCATTTTCAAATAATATTTGCCTTGTCATGCAATTTTGAGATAGAAAACTGAAAAATTTTCAAGCATATTCTTTACATAAACAGTTTTTTTTAAAAATAGTACAAAGAATTACCCCTTAGCGCTTTATAATAAGAAACAGACCACCCTGTATTTTGTAAAGTGTTCCTACTTAATTGTATAACATATGCTTGGAAATTTTTATATGTCTACAATATAATAAAAATTTAAACCATCATAGCCAAATTTTTCCAAAATAAAAATGCTATAAATAAATACAAAAGTAGAAAAAAGGTTGTTTTGTTTTCATTTGAACAATGAAAATTAAATTTTCATTATTTTATTCTTTTAATTAAATGAGAAAAAAGTGTTGGCATTCAACAAAATACAGTCGATCAAACCATAGCCGCTTACGAAGTGGCACATTTCATTTCGATAACTCAAATGAGTAAAAAAACTCGTACTTTGAAACTTAGGAATTAAAATACAAATTTTTAATTATTTACTAACAATCAAATTTTATTGCATACATTTAGGGGCACATCGGAAAAAATTAGAAAATTTACAAAATGTTGCATTAGCATGCCAATTTTAAGTTGGGCAGGTAATCAGTTATTATGATTAAGAAAGGGCTGTCGCAAATTTTATACGATTTTTGAATTAAAAAGTTCGGTACAATTTCAATAAGTCAAAGAGATGGACATTTCTAAGAAATGCATAATTTTGAAGAAAAAGGTTATAAGTAAAAATTTTGTTTTCAGAAAATGATCTGAAAAAAAATTATTTCCTTGTGAATCTATCTGTCCGAACTCCTACAAGCAATGGTACAGGTGGACAGAAGAATATTAATAGGCACATTTTTTCAAAATTTCTTTTAGAAATTAATTAAAAAAGAAACGGAAAGTAATTTTTGTGGAATTTTTATTCTAAAAATTCTCTAACTGTTAAATTTTTATATTAAAATTATATTTTATACTTACCCAAGAAGTTAAATATTTTTATGACATTATAATGAGAAAGCAATAAATTTTCTTAAATTGTCTTAAAAAGATAAATTACAAAACATCTACAGGTACGATACGTGTGTACATATTTTATATGTTGAGATAAAACGAAATAAATTAAATTAAATTTTTTCACACATCTGGCCTATTATAGGCCAAATAATTAGAATTAATGTAAATGAACAACACTCAGAATAATTTAATTCCGACCGCGTGTCAAAATCAGGTGGCAGCAACTGACGTTTACTACAGGCGAAATTAACATTTCTGGTCATATAAGGGAGATAGTCGACCGATTCCCTTAAAATTTAATATATGAATTCAGATTAAACAATCATCACATAAAATTTTTGGGGACGATTCTACATTTTTTATCATATCATATCTAAGTAATTGACGAATTTTGTTGAAATTTAATAGTTGAGGTTAAATTGATGCCGGCAGTAATTGATAAACTTTTCAGGGAATTCGGACTTCACAAAGTAAAATTCTATTAAGAGTCAAATTAATATTTTTCAAGGTATTTTAACTAAAAGCCTAAAATTTTAAAGAAATATATATAGGAATTTTAAATCTTGTGCAACATTTTCGTTAATTTCGAAGATATAATTACTGACCACATCACTTATTTTGCTTTTACACAACGGTTCCATGAATGAAATGTACTTAACGAATGAATTTATCTAAACCGATTTGTTAAAACAAGATTTTTTATATGTTTCTTCTTTATATGGTAAATAAAAATATGCAGGCTATAATAATTTGTTAAAATTAATAATTATTTTTTTGTAAAAATATGACCGCCTTATTACTCAATATCTTCATCAAAATTTTAAGTCACAAAGGAACGTTGTAACGCTTTGTGTTGTGGTACAAAAGTTTGTCAAAAGTGTAATATAAGTCGTACGGTAGCAACAGTTTTATAATATTATTTATCTCTTAAGTATAAAAATGAATGTTCAAAATTAACCTGCTCATAAAATTTCACATTTAATTCAGACTGATGATAGTATTAAAAAATAAGTTCACATTAAAAGTTGTACAAACCTGTCATCAATTTCCTTTGATTAGATATTGATTAGATATTTATTTTTACAGTTAATGCGGCAGAGAAATGTCTTCATTCTAGAATTTTAGCCTGATTCTGCATACGATTTTCAATATTACTAAATCATTTTACTAACTTTTATCTTATTAATCAAAAAAGCGGACTAGAATACCTATTGAAATTTAAAGAGATTGTTTTCGTTTAGAAGCTCAAGAATTTCTATGTTTCAGTTTTTCGAAAATTAAATTTATTTGAAATTCACAAACTGTAACAAAAATAGTTATTCAATCTCATTCAATTTTTTAAATCTCTTTTAAGCACATGAGTATAAGATTTACCCAAAACAATTAGCAAAAATTTCATATAAATTTGAATATAAATGAAAAAAAAATCGAAAAACAAAATATAATCGCAATTTCTTATTTACCAGCAAAATATTAAAATTTTTCAAAAATTATTTTAAGTAAGAAAAATTAAAAAAAAAAAATTACTTTTTATGCATTGTTCCTGAAAATTCGATTTTTTATTTAAGAAACCTATAAAATGCTTTTAAAATATTAAAAGCATTTTCTGGTTATACAAAAGCTTTAGAAATCCAATCAATATACACAACTCTTGGACAATATGAATAACAAAATGTACAGATATTTTTAATAATAAAATAATATTAACAAAAAAAAACTTTAAATGGGAAATGGGACCCAAAAAAAAAAATGAAGCAATATCAGCGAAAACAAACCTCAATTTTTTTTTTTGATCTGTTTTTCCCCCATTTTCCTTTTAAAATATTTTTATAATCCTATTAAAAATATTATAAGTTTTTATTGACAATATTTTCATATACAAAACAAAAAATGAAAAGATAAAACAACTTTTCTTTATTTTTCATAATTTTCATAAAATCCATAATACATTATGAAACATAACGATTCGCATTGGGTCCGATACAATAAACGAAAAACACAAAGAGAAGAAATAACTTAACCACCAACAATTTTTAACCAGATATTTTATACTTTATTATCGGACAGGTAACATTGTTTTTTAATAAATTTATAATTTATTACAGACCACGCTATAAATACTTCGTGTATGTTGTAGTATTATACATGAATACATATATACAAGAGAACTCGCAATACCATTTCGTGTTATTGGAAAAGTTGAAACTGATTTTGGATAACGTAACACAGGACAACTTTTTAACCACATGTACAATTTTTGCTCTACAAAAAAAAAATGTGAGCAGATGAACAAGCTCTTAGTTCGCTCACTTAAATGCGATTTAGTTAGTAGCATTATACATTTGTAACGCTACTAACTAATAAGTAGAATGGTTTTCAGTTCTCCTATAATTAAGTAAGTGCAATAAACACTTTCAAAATTATAACTGTCCATTTAATACCAAAATTTCTCGCTAAAACACTATTGACACTATGACACATAAATTATGCCACATTAAGTGACAGTATTACATGAACTGTCATATTTTATTAATAAAAAGAAATTTTTAATATTGTAGTTCTCATCCAACTCCTCTCAAGACACTTTACCAAGATATTGCAATTGTTGTCATTCACAAAAGGTTATGATCTAATTTCCTTACTAAAACTAAGATAAATTTGTTTAACTAAAAGAGTAATATACAAGTCAATGAACTATTCAAATTCATGTTGATCAATTTTATCTTATTATTTATACCATTTATGAGCTTTATAAGTGCCTGTCATCCACACATAAGTAACTCAATTTTGTTTAATTCACTTTAGTTTTTGAATTAATCATTTTTAATTTTGTCCGTATATTTGAATATTGTTTCGGATGTAAAAATTCTTTTATATTATATAGAGTCAGAATTTTTGACTACATTGAAAATTATTATGCTTCCAAAATTTACAATGCAGTTTTATAAAAAATCATTACTGTTTCATAATCATGCATTGGAACTAAATAAGTGAGAAGATGGAGAAAAAGTAAAGAAGAAAAGAGGAAAAAAAAAAATTTGCTAACGAAATATGAATATCGCCTTTCATGTGGTAAACAATGTGTGACATAGATTGATAGTTTCATATCGTGTTAACAACATATAAACTATATGTATGTAACGTGCATACCAGTACATACATACCAATACTTACATAAAATACATCATATGTTTTAAATAACATGCAAGTTAATGTGGTTATTTTTGTCAGGCTTTTCGGTTTATTCAATTTATTTTCGTTTCATTTTACTTGCATTCATACGTATTTCAATATGTATGAACATATTACAGCAGGTGTTTCGTTCATTAACATACACATACTAGCTTGTAAGAGCAAAAAAATTGTTGTACAATAGGCCTTCTTTCCAATCGGTTTAATTAAAAGCAACTGTATTTATAGTAAATATGCTGTAATTTTGGCTATGTAAGACACAATGGTAGTTTTCGATATGGGATCAAAAGGTGTTGCACTTTGAGTTTCGATACCTGAACCCTTTAAAAATAACAAGTGAAAACGATACTTAACAAACATGACGACATTTCTTTCGGCGTTGCATGCTTTAATTTTTTCAATAACACTTTTTAGAGTATAGCTGTTATAGTTGAGGTCTTTAGAACATAGTAAATGGAAATGAATTCTTGAAAAATACTTTGATAAACAATACAACTTTAAGAAAACACTCTGTAAACTGCTCAAAGTACATGTAAGAGAGGATAAAATGAAAAATATTATAAAATAATAATAGTTCCATTTTACATCATTTATTATTCGATTATTATTATGTATGTATTTGTATATATATACTCGTATATATGAGAATATAAACAAAGTCAGTATAACTACAATATTAAAATTTTAAAATAATAGTAAAAAACCATTTATCGTATGCAATAAAATTATAAGTCAAAAATAATACAGCAAGCAGGAAGTGAAATTCAGAAAATAAAAAAAAAATTAAATTTGAAATTATTTTGAAAAAATTTCAGAATTTAAAATGAAAATTAGACATAGGTCAGACACGATGATTTAATTAAAATTTTTGATTGAAAACTTATTCGAGAATTAAACGTCAGATATATTTACCTTAAATAGTTGATGTTCATGAACAAGTTTAAAAATTTAAAGCTATATTGAAGTTAGTTTTTCGACCCTCAAGTGACAGTTTATGTCACTGACTTATAAGACAATGAAATCTCGTCTCCTTTGAGTATAACCAACATTAAATAAATTAGAGACTATTAATTGGTATATTGATAAATACGATAAAATTCCTACACACTATAGGTTACAACAGTTTAATATTGAAATTTTGTACTTGAACTTGATATGCATTTTTAAATTGAAGAACAAATGAAATTACTAAGTTTTCAGTTTAGCGGTTTTCAAAAAATAAGTATTTTTTTGCAGCATCAGTAACATTAAATTTAATTGAAAAGAAATACTAGCCTGACATAATATAAATTAAACTTTTCTTGATATAAGTAAACTGAACTAAATAAAAAAAATATTTTTAAGTCAATTGTTTGACCTCAACACATCTACACTTCCGTTGCGTGTCTTATTTAGTTTTCACTAGGCAACTGACTTAGCTATACTAACAATTTTATAATGCAGCTCTTTTCTGTAAAACATAGCTCCAAATTGACCCAGCCCAGGTTTTAAGATGTTTGCTGCGGGTTAAATCAGAAACCAATTATGATACTAAATAAATTAAAATTTTAAGTACCAATTAAACCCTATATGGAAGTTAATTTTAATTTTTAACTGATTTTATATAACTGATGACATTTTATTAAATATTCTGCTTTTCCTTCGTCAAAATTATAAACCTAAATTCAAAAACTTTTCACATTGAACTTATAATGGAAGTTGTTTCCCTCCATTATCGAATTTACTATAAAATTGTAGCGATACTATGAAAATATTCTTGTTATAAATGAAGAAATTTTAGCACATATAAGAAAAGAAGCCATAGAAAAATTCATTTCATTATTTCACTACTTTTCACCTTTATTGTTATACGTGTGTATGTACAGTTTTTACGTCTTATTCCTTTATACTTAAAAAAAAAACGTGACAAAGTTCTTCTATAGTAATTGAAAAATTAAAGACATATTTAACGTCTATTCATTTTATTTCACGTTTGTTTTTCTTTTGCTTCTGTCGCGTAACAACTTTATATAAGAATGCATGAAAGACTCCCATTAAAAATGAGGTTTTCAACAAACAACAATAAAATAAACGAAGTTCACCTGAGTTATTGAACTTTGAAATTGATTTTCTTTTGCTTCCTTCCATTTTGTATATACCAAGATTTTTTAAGGAGGACGGGTAATTGAAAGGAAATTTTTTTTTGTCTTTGATTTTCTTTTCGTTTTTCCTCATTTTGGAAACAAACTAAACAATCATAGAAGTGGTTTTGGTAGTAAGAAGAGTAATCATAGGAATAATAGAAGTCGCAAATTTTTTTTAAGCGGAACATAAAAGAATAAAATAAAAATTGTTGTTTTTCCTCTACAATATCCTGACACATAAAATAAAGTTAAATATTATGGAAGGATTTTTAAATTGTTATTTTATACTTTAGCTTTTAACAACAAAACAAAGTCATTCGCTTGCAGGTGTTGTACATTAGTTTGCATAAATTGTCATTTTATATAATCTATGTGTATATTATTATGTATATATGGTAGATATAGAAGAAAATATGAGCACATCACAAATGCAAATTAGCATTAGTGCTGCAGAGTTGCACATGAAGCAAAAAAATTTTCTTTCTTATATTTATTCCGTTTTTTTTATTCATATTTATTTATTCAGACCCATTAAAATTTAAATTTAACTTAATATATAAATTATTATAGAAAAAATAAAAGAGTGGATTATAAAAAAATAATTTAAATAATAAAAATATCCTTATTTATTAAAAAGGAAAACCGTTTAATTCTGATTTTTTAAACTTAAGAAATTCGAAAATGAATTGGTTTTGTTAAAGGAATCAAGAAAATTTTTATTGTCTTTTAGGAAAATGTGCATTTTCAAGTAAATCGAATTAAATTGTATCGATTGCGTAAGAATTAGGTGAGAATCTGCACCAGGGTCTTATCGGAATACTGCTTTATTACTCAAATGATGACTTAAAGGTGCATCTTAGTTGGCTGAGCCTAGAAAGTGGGGACACTTGCCGATTCTATGGAGAGGATGAGGAAACTTCAGTACACCTTCGGGAGAATCTGTTTATCTAGCTCCACGCGGCGGAATCGCAATTTCCGGGTCTCATAGGGTGCTGAAGCTCATCAGAGGGTGACACAATAGATCCTTATACGTGGTCGCGGTGAACTGTTACCCCGACTGTTTAAATCTATAATCCACAATTGTAATTTCTTTTTCGTTTTTGTTTCATGTTAGATAAAGAGAGTTGGGTCTACCTTGTATCTAGTATGTTTTAAAATATACAAAAAAATTGCAATGAAAAAATAAAAATTTTTGGAAAATTTAAAAAAACCTTCAGTAAGTCTAATCCTTTCCATAATTAGAGAAACAGCTGAGACTTATGATATTTGAATTGAATTCCCAATTTTTTATTTTTAATTGATATTTTTGCAATATTGAAATAATTTTGAATATTGAAAAATTATGAATATTAAGAGCTTGATAAGGGCTCGTACAGTGCAATTTCAAGTCAGCAATAATTTAATATTGCTAATCTCATTTATTCCAAAATCTGAACAAAATTTAGTCGTAATTCAAGCAATCACGTTGAGTCTATTCGTTGAGAAAAAACAAAAAACGAGTAATCTATTAAAACTTATATCCTTTTCAAACTACAATTAATAAAATGTTATTCTCGAATAGCATAGTCTTTAACTACAAATTTTATATGCAAAAAATCTTGCAAAGTAAAACATGTTTTCCAGGATAACATGTTTTCCTATTGCGAAAGATTTATTTTTGGAATGTTTTCCTAAAATCAAAGGACATTTTGAGGGAAACTTCAAAAATAAAAAAAAATGGATTTAATAATTTTTAGTAAATTGAAATCCAAAAATATTTCAAAATACAAAAATGACGTGAACACAAAATACAAAAATCTTTTTTTCAAAATTTTTAAATAAACAAAATGTTAACCACAACAAGGTTACCGTCACATGCAAACAACTTATGCAGGGTGAATTAAATTTTCTGCAGCATGTTAATTGTAAAGTATAAAATGTTATTCTCCTGTAGTCTGAATAGGCCATTAAGTGTTTAAAAATTTCTATTTTTCCAAAAATATTATTTTGAAACGTCAAAAGGGAAAACCCAAATTATTTTCATTTCAATAAATTTTAAGGAATTTTCTGTTTTCAAATTTGTAAACAAAATTTTCAGTAAAATTGTTTTATTCTTGTAAAAACTCAAATTTTTGTTGATCAAATATTTTCGATATTTTAAGGCAACTTATAATGAAAATTTTAAACGTAGGACAAGTAGAACAATGACAGAATTTGGTAAGTAATGATTGATTGATATCAGGACTTTTCCAACTCTTTTAAATTCATTTTCAATCCAGGTTAAAAATTAATTTATATTTGCAAGAAATATGAAGACCTCACCATATTACCCAAAAAGTATTATGTGTACCTAGAAATATGCAATTTTATTATTAATATTGTTAATTAACTAGAATAAAATACCAGTCGCATTTTAATGAAACAAACATTTTGTACAAAGCTAAACTTTTAATATTTTCAGAACAAAGAAAAAAGGCTGAGAACGAAGAAAATATTGAAATTTTCAAAGAAATAATTTTCCAAGTAATTGATTTAAAAAATGACATAGACAATGCTAAAGCAGATTTACGAATATTGTTAGACAATTACGAAAAAAACAAAATTTACCTTGAAAAAATCAAAGAGAATGAAAGCAATACAAATGAAAATGTGTTAAGGAATGGCAAGATAAATGAAGACATTGTTAGCACTTTGTCCAGTATTAATATTACAAATGATAATTACAAAATTCTGAATAATTCCAATTTGGAAAAAACCTCAATAACAAATTTGAATAAATTTCCAAAATCTATCATAAATACTGAATTCAAGCAAAATAAGTTTGAAGGTGATACAATCAACAATAGTGTTACTATTCAACAAACCAACTTTACTGAGAAACTTTCACACAAAATTGAAAGTATTGATCAAAATTTAAAAAATGTTAATTGTTTTGTTAATGAAACAGTGTTACCGTTTATCAAAAATCTCCAAAACTTTATTGATTATTCATCAGAAAGAATTGAAAAAGAAGATGAAATATTAAACAATTTAAATGAACTCTATCAAAACAAGGACTTCCTCCACTCTAATAATTTAAATAAAAAATCCAGTTTGGAAAATAAAGCAATTCAAACAGAAATGTTGAATAATATGAAAGGTAATTTTAAAATAAATTTTTAATAATTCAATTTTAAATTAAACGATTCTTAAACAAAAGTTCATGAAACTATTTCAAAAATCGAAAATAATAGCCCTTACACAAATAAACCAAAAATTAATTCCAATATTCATCTGAAATGTAAAGCTGACAAAAGAGAAGTTGATGAAATCGAAAAATTAATTAAAAAACGTATATTATTTGGGATATCATTGGAAAACGATAAAAATTCAATGTATAAATTAAATATTATTGATAGAATGACTGGAAATATTTTAGATTATATGAATTTGACAAAGAAACAATTATTGCATCTTAAATCAGCGAAAATTTTTGAAAAGTACACAACAGTTTACTTAATAAACCAAAAATAAATCATTGGAAATATTATTTAAAATTTACGATAAATGAAAACATAAGATAATTTGTGCCCAGATTTAGATTTTGGCAGAATTTTCCTTCAACTAAGTGTTTTATTAAATGTTTTATGAATAATATTATTACTAATTCAATAAAACCAACTGTAATTTTCGATTATTTAAAAGAACTCATCATCAATTCTACAAATCTCAATTAATTGTAATTAAAATTTCCAATTTTTTTTTGTAAATCAATGACTTATCTTTAATATTATTATAAAATTCACTCCAATTAAAACACTGGCCAACTATTACAATAAAAATGCACAATTTTATTTGGGCAATTAAATAATTGAATAAATGCACACTCAATTGAACTCAACATGAAATGAAATTAGTTATTGCTGAAAAAAAACAGGATCAATTTATACACTACAAGTTATTTGCAAATTTAAATTCGTATGTTTGACATTTTAAACAGAAAAGTAATTAAAAAGAGCACAACGATATAAAAAATCAACTTGTTCCTAAGTTACTCAAAAAAAATTCTTCTGTACTCCCAAAAAATTGACATTTATTCATCATTTTTCTTAACATCTCAATTTTTAAATATTTACTAATTGTCCTGAAACCAAAAAACCAATACACACCATATGGTTTAAAATATTCACGCTAGAAGCAATTTTGATCATTTTTGCAAAATGTTTCTGTTTTTGTTTTTGGCTTTTTTTAATTCAAACCATTAAAATTTTGCTAAAAATTAAAAAAGGAGGCAAAAAAAACAAAATTTGAATAACAAATTTTATTTTTTTTTCTTTATCCTATCTCATATAACAAGCAAAAAAATTTTTCAAAACCATGTATACACACACACATACTTATATACACACAATTACCGTAAAGGATATGCAATCGAGCAAGAAAAAACGAATGAAAAAAGTGTGTCCTTATTGCCTGAAACCAAGTATCTGAAAAAAACCACATTCGAGAAAACGAAAAAAAAAAACAAAAAAAAATTGAAGAAAAAAATTAAAATTTTTTTTTGCATAATCCTTATTGAGAAATTATTCAAAAAAATAAGGGAAAAAACACTGAAAATTCCGATCACAAAATCTAAAAATTGGTCTATTGATCTCATATGAACTTCATCTAACAAATTTTCTAACCATGCAATAACCAACAGATTGTCAGATTTTGTGATGGGTTAAAATGATTTAACACAAATTTCACTTTATTAACTTAAAAGTCTAACCAAACCATAAAAAAAAAAACTTTTTTATAATTTAATGCTAAAAATTTGGTTATTGTCTTCTTGGTCCTGTTACTGGCATTAGACAAATTATCTTTTTGTCAATATATTATTCTCAATTAACTTTATCCTTCGGCAATAAATTCATTTAAAGATGCTACAAATGATAATCTAATTTATATCTAGTGGTAAATCAACAAATAAAATGAAATTAGTGCCCCAAAAGGACTGTCCAGTTAAAGGAAAACTAAAATTAATTCCGCACGGAATCGAGTCAATGATATATGAGTTTCTCATAACAAAATTAATAACAAAACAAAATTTTTATCTATTTGAATAGTTCTTTTAATTGAAGTGAAATTGCGAGAGAGTTTTCTGGTAAAATATACAATGTTTTCGAAAAGATTGAAACGCAAATTCGCCTTACGTCATAAATTTTAAATTTTCTTAAAGGAAAATTTTAGTTTTAAAATTAATTCACTCGTAACTATTAATTTCGACTTGGACAGATTCTAATTGGCACAATTATCAATATTGTTGTTTATCAAATTTCCGATTGTAAGTTTCTTACATTTGGAATTCTGTGAAATGATAATTGTTGCGAAAATCGGTGATACTGTGAAAAATCCTCAAAATTATTCTACATACATTTTTGAAAATGATGAGAAAAACGAAAGATTTATAATAAATTTTTATGATTCAACCCTTCTCCCAAACAAGCACCAAGGAGATTAAAATAGAATAGAAGCGTATCAGAAAAACTTTTTAATTACCTTCCGGAGTAAAGTATTAAGTGGCTTTTTGACTTTTTTGAATAGTAAATGAAAACAAAATAACAAAAAATAAAAACATTTTCTTTTATTTTTTTTTAATTCTTTTGTGTCCTTTTTGTCTTAATTCTTTCTTCATATTAAAATATTCTTGTTCGCTTCTATTTGTTTACACTTCTCTCTCTCTCTCTCTTCATAGAGAATTATATTATAAAATAACAAAGGTATTTGAACAATAAAAAGTCAAATTCAAATAGAAAGAGACAAAATATCAAATAATAAAGCCATGACGTCCGGTTCATTAAAATTCATTGTGGAATTCAAAAGAAGAAAAAAAAAATAAAAAAGAATGAAGAAAGGATTTAAAATAGTTGTAATAAAAGATTTTTATCGGTTTCATAGTGAATCCTTTTTTATGAATAGCAAAAGGTTACATAAAAATTGATACCTTAAAGTAAAAATTAAAAAGAAAAACGCATTTATTTTTTTCTTTTAAAACTTTTCAATACCTTGTATGCTTTTTACGGTAATTCATTGCTCGTTTTTTTAAGAACTTTATAAACAACCAAAGTAGAAAATGGTTAACCAAAATGTTTATTGGAAAATCGAATAGAAAAAACATGAAGATATCAAATCATACCCAATTAAATAAAAATTTGTTATATTTACAAAATAAGATCAAAATTAATATAAATTTTAAAATATAAAGAAATATCCTTTTAACGAAGAATGTAATATAAAATAGTTGAATTTATAATATAACAATTAATTTGAAAAATCATCAACAACTCTTAACAAAATTAATTTTTAGTACAAAATTTTCAGTATAGACCATTGTTGTAGTTGAATCTCACAACATCAATCCTTAGTTCGATTAAGACAAAAGCTGAAATGGTGAAAATATTTTTGAAAGAATTCATGTTTTTCATATTTAACTTTTCAGCACTTTTCCAAAAAAGTTTTTGAAACGAAGTGCTTACTTTTTTCACTAAATCCGCCCGTTCGTCCATGTGTCTGTTTACAAAATTTCCTCAACCTTGAAGATAAAAAGCTGAAATTTTTTTTAATATATAATTTGGTCTTTACTAGAAACTTATTTCCATAGAAGATATAGATATAAATATAGCCCTCCTCTAATAGCTATAGCCCTTCTTAAAGTTTTAAAAATGCCATTTTTTTATTATTTATTGTAACGAAACTACAAACATTTGTTTAAAATGTGCAAACGGAAAAATGTAGTAGTAAGATTTTTCTAACGCGGCATCTAAACGTAGAAGTTTAAATTTCAACAGCTCTTATATAATACTAATAAGCAGTTTGTTTTGCTAAAAGAAAAGCTTTTTTAACTAGATCGCCTCTCAAGTCCAACAACGAAATGTGAATTTTAGGCGCCTTATATTTCTGAAAGTGCAATCATTTCCAAATTTCTGTGATTGCAGAACGCTAACGATAAATATTTTGCTAACAAAAATTATAGTTATTTTTCTCAACTCAGTTGATTAACGGCCCAATTCAATAATTATTTTAAATCTTCTTTAAATTTTTTTCTTTTGCTCATCCTAAATGTAGGCAATAATTTTGTATAAATTTAGTATATCAGTTAAATAGTGTAGCAGATTGCTTTTAAAGAGGGTATTTTCAATTTTTGAATGGAAAAAGGCTTCCTTACAAACCATTGGTTTGACCCAACTTTAGTTCAGCTTATTTCAACAAATATGATTACAATCAAGATATAAAATTATATGAAATGATTTTTAATAATTTTTTAATGAAGAATTTTAATTTCTCAAACCAAACATAATTATATAATCAATGTATTATGAATGTAGAAAAATTGTTTAGCAAAAAATTTATTTGCTCCAAAAAATCGACCGTGAATGAAATCACAGCTTCCATATCAGAAAGGAATATAACTGTATTACCATATACCTATATCATAAAACATTTTCAGAAATTAAAAAAAATCAATAATTGATCAAGGGCAAACGACTGAACTCTATAAAAATAAATTATTAAATCTGATAAAATATTACTTACAAGCTTATAAACTTATTAATACAGGGTGTTTCGCACAAGGTAGCAATTAATTTCAGGGATGTATGAAATTCACATTTTTCGCATGTCTTTCAAACATATTTAGCCCGTTCTACTGCAAAACTATGAGATATAGAGGAAAATGTTTTATGGATTTACTTTAAAATCTCGTTATAGCACATCGAAAAAAAAATAACACAAATTTTTGGGAAATTTCAAGTTATTTAAAAAAAAATTAAAAAAAAATAGAAATATTCTGACTTTAACGAGCTTTATCTCAAAAGCTATGGCACAAATAATATTGTTTGTAAGACGGAAAATAAAAAGCAATCAATCGCTTGTGAAACCGGGTCCCGATAATAACTCTATGTTGCGTGGTTCCGAAATTATAATCACTATTTATAAGCAGGAAAAATTCGGCACGTTTTATTCAACAGACTGTAGCTCGAAAAGGATTATATCGGCATCACTCACACAATTTTTTACAAATTATTTGCCGCCTTATGCGACAGCTTGTATAAAATAAATTTTCGTCTTGTTATGCAACTCGATAATAAATTTCATAATTTTTTTCTTATAAATTCTTTTGAAAAACTAAATGAAATATAAAAAAATTAAAAAATTTTGAGTTTTTTTTTTTATAAAAAATATTTAGGAAAGATTTTGTACAGTTGTGTAAATTAAAGTTAAAACAAAGAAGTTAAAATTTTGTTGTAAAACCAGAAGTGTTTGTTTTTTAAAGGTGATGACTTTACTACATATATATATATATATATATATATAATATATATATATATATACATATTCTATATATACAATTATGAAATGAAGTTTATTTTCTTGTTCAAACTTTTTTAACTATAAACTATAGTGTTAAAAAATAAATTTTAGTTATTCAAAAAATTTTAATTGTTTCCTTAATGAACATAGTAAAAAATTTTTATTTTTTCTTGTTTTTTTCTTACTCTGTGAAAAGCAATAAAAATTCTTATTTTTTAAAAGTTTTGCCAAAATATTTTTTTAAAAATTTTTTCATTTCCTTAAGCGTAGAAACAGTAAAAGAAAAAACAGCACATGTTTCAAGTGTTTTCAATTCAACAAAAAAAAAAAAAAACTTTTAAATTTTTTTAAATTAAAAGTTTTTAAATGCAAATTTAAATTCTTACTCATTTTTTATTTTTCATTTTAAATGATTGAAGATAAAAATTTATGAATATTCAGAAAGTAAAATTTTAAATATTTCAAAAGTGAACATCAAAATTGAATTCAAGCGGAAAAAAGAGAACTATATACAAATAGTTTCTCTAGTATTTTAATTAAAACCCTTATACTCGTAATATAGTTAATGGTTTCATTGATAAAGGTTAAGAATAAAATTGAATAAAATTTGTATTAAAAATAATATGACAACTTCTACCGTAAAATTGATTAAGATTTTTTTTTGATACAGGTGTACAAAATTCTAGAAATATGCACGCACTTTTGCTAACTGTGGAAGTTGCAATCATGTTAAACACGATGAGGAGTTAAAAATCTAAATTATAGTAAGCAAAATGAATTTCACTCTAATACCGTTATCTAACACCGAATTTCAATCTAACACCGCACTTTTTATTCACTTCCAAATCAGTATTCCCCGTTTTTCTGATGCATATTTCATTTTTTCCAATAAGATTTACTCTTGTTTTTCATTTTGCATTTTTTCTCAAGTTATCGACAGAGCGCCTCGCTTTCAAAAACAAAATTTTGTATGCAGTTAGGAAAAAAACGAGAAAAGCAATAGCGAATAATTCTTCTCACTCAAAAAATAACATTGTACAAATATATGATAGGTACTCACTTTCTTCTCACTTACCGAGTATACCAGCGAGATAGATGATAAGGCCCTAACTATATTCTGACTGAAATTAGACTCGTTAAAAATTAAATAATTGAAACATGTACTTTTTCTCGATTGCCATAAAAATTAAAAAAATAGTGAGATTAAAAAATTTTTCTCTATTTGGGTATGAGCTTTTTTACATAAATCTTTACAATATGAGAAAAATTCTCTCATTTTCTTCCTTCTGTCTGAGAACTTGTAAGAGAAATTTTTATTAATTTTTAGATTGATTTAATATAAATAAGAAAAAACTTTTGTGATAACTAAAATTAATAGAAACTAAAGCTGTCATTCATCAAACATCATAAACAAAGTGCTGAGATTCTCATAGATTTAAAATCGTTGTAAAAATTTAATTACATAATTGCTTAATTTATATGATGAACCTTAAATATTTTACGATAGCATTTAAAAAAATTCGAAAAGCATTTTTTAATTAAACCAATGAAATTATTATCTAATTTTAATATGATAGTTTTCTTATATCGTATAATACTAGTGAATTTTCTCATCATTAATGCAATATCAAAAATTTTTTATTCGTGATGGTGTTATAAATACAGAATATTACATACGCTTATACTTTAGATCAACATTCAGTTTGTTTTTGAAAACAAATTCCACATCAAAATTCCAAATAAATTTTTTCTTAAGTCCTCAACATATTTAACTACCTATACATATTTTTTTTGCCATAACACCACAAATCCATAGAATAGTCGGAATTTCTATCATTCTGTTTAAGAAAAATAAAAAGGGATTATTAATTTTAATATTATTTTAATCTGATTCGAGCACATAAATTTCTATCAGTTTTTTATTATTTCCAAACATTTCTACAAATTTTTTTCTTCTTCTAAATCAAACCTACCTACCTATGTATTTAATTTTTATTTAAATATTTTATTTTCTATAAGCTACATAAACAAAAAAAAAATAAGGAACACCAAAATTCTGACCATGACCACGAACTGAGTAACCCTTGTTACATGTAAAAACAAATGAAAAAAAGGTTAAAAAATAAGAAAAAATAAGTTGTTTCTAATTTCCTAAACTCCGCCCGAGGTCATTACAATTGAGGATAAAGTTGAGATGTTTTTATTTTTTTTTTGTTTATTGCCTTCTCTTTCAACCAAAATTAAAATTTATTTTAAAAGCGAAAAAGGAATAAAATAAATACAAACAATGTAAAAATAAAGAAAAAAAAAATAATATCGGAACAGTAAAACAAAATAAAAATTAAAACAAATTTATCAAAATCCTTTAATATTATTCGGTGAAAATAGAGGAAAGAAATGAAACCCTAAAAATGTCCTTTTTATAATACATGAATATGTATTAAATTCATTTTTTTAACGTTAACGACCTTTAAAATATGGAAAAGGAAGAAGAAAAATTATTAGAATCTAGTGATAATGATGAAGTCGACATGAATAATGAAGAACACAAAATTACTGTATACAAAAATGAATGTGATTCACAAGTAATAGCAGACTTAGAAAATCGAATGGAAAAACACTAATCCGGCACAAAATTTTTGGTTTTTTAAAATCAATAAAGCAAGAATTTATTACTTTAAAAATATTAAATTGCATCCGCCAAAGAAAAATCTGAAATATTATAATAATATAAGCAAAGTGATTTCTGGATTATATTGAATTAAGAAGCTTTAGTAGAAATCAGTCTAATATTAACTGGAAAATATATTAAACTAGCGACCTCGCAAGTTGTCAAGCACAAATTAGAAGGTAGCGTTAACTTCCAATAGGTAATTTCCAAATGAAATTTTATAAATTCTGAAAAAATATCAATAGATCAATGATTTGTGTGCTACTAAATCACTTTCAAAGTTGGAAATTACAATGAAATTGTAAGAAAATTGAATTAGTAATTGATGGCGTGTTGAAAAAAACCTTGACTTACAAAATTTTATTTGAAAGCAACAATAAACTCTACACATATTTTGATATTTTTATTTAGAATACTTTCCCTTAATAGTAAGTGAAAATTATGAGCTCAAAATTGATTATAAAAATGTCATATTCCATATATGAAATTCTCTTCTTCCTCTTAACATAAAAGTCAATCCTTCAATGTTAATGTTGTTTATGTCTTGAGACCAGCCTTGGCAACACAAAACAATTTAAGCATAACAATCATAACAACTGTGTTGTTAAAAAAACTGATGGTCAAATTCTTTTTTTCCCTTCTTTCTTTTCCATTTTTTTATATACAACAAAAAAAAATATTTTTTTTTTAATGAAAAATGTTCCCACCAGCTTAATGAAAACAGCATTCTCCTGTCAGGAAGATTACTACAATATAAAACTTTCTAATTGTTATTTAATTTCAACAATTATTATCCTTTTTTCTTTTATTCGACTGATACCTTTTACCAAATGTATCATTTAATTTGTAATTAAAAAAAAAATTATTTTTTATTTTCCTTTAGAAATAGGGGCCAAGATTGACGGCCTTTTAATGTGTTTTTTTTGTTTGTCATGTTATACACGATTTAAATTATTAAAAATTTTTTTTGAATATATTTTTAAAATAAAAACTTTTTATTTTCGATTTACAGTAAATTTAGTATGGTTAAGAAATAATTTTGGTAAATGAGTTGCTAAGAATAATGAGAATGAGTACAGTAGACTCCAAATTATATGAAATTAAAAAAAAATATGATGTGGTCAGCACATAACCGACCGCATTGTGTATTATATAGTTAAATGAAAGTGTTACAGAATATTATAAAACTGTCTGTTAAATACTTCTTTCCAATTTTTAGGACATTAGTAAGCTTATAGTTAACATACTTAGAAATATGTAAATTTGGCTCCTAGTAGAGTTTCGCTTTGTGCTACCCGAATTCCCTGAAATGTTCGCCAGTTAGTTTCGGTAACAACCAGAACTCAAATATCAAATTTCAAGAAATTCCATCAATTCGTTCCGTAGATATGGTAAAAAATTTAAAATCGGCCCGCAGATCAGTTTTAGAGGCCTGATCTTTCCAAAAAATTTACATGTCCATTGTTTTAATACGAGGAATTCATATATTAAATTTCAATGAAATAGGTTGATTATTTCTCTTTATATACACAAAAATGTATATTTGGCCCATAGTAAATGTACAGTTGCTGATGCCTGATTTGTTCAAAAAGTTAGGAATTTTTGCGGACGGTCCAGCTGAGCTTATATATAAAATTTCAAGTAAATCGGTTGAATATTTTCTTCAAAATGTTCAAAAATGTAAAAAAGGCCCGCTAAAAAGTGCAGTTCCCGAGGCCTGATATATACCAAAAGTTGATCAATTCGTGCCATGGTGGAAATAAACTTACATATAAAATTTTATCAAAATCGGTTCAGCCGAACTTGAGATACACGCGTGCACACACAGACCGACAGACCGACAGGTTGCTAAAAATAGTTTATTTACACTTCCCTACTATGGAGAAGTACGTTCCAACCGAAAACTCGATATGCAAAATTTGTTGTCATCACATAACCTACCTATTGTTTACACAATACGGTCGGTAAAAATTAAAGCACGTTGATACGACTGAATGGTTGACGTTATGAGCAAATGTTTGATTTTGGAATTCTATTTTTATATAAATTAATATTTTCAATTCCAATCTAATAATGGCCAATATTTTATAATCATAATTCAAATATTCTTTTCCTTTACTTAATTTTAAAATTTAAAAACTACTGAAATCTTATTTACATACAGTGTATAAATATTTGTTCGCTGTCTAACGTTAATTGGAAGTGCTAATTACCATTACAATACAAACTAAGTATGAAATTCATTAGCGATTTAATCATTTGTACGTGATGAATTTTAAAGAACACTACTTAATAAATTTATCTTCTTAGATTTTTAAATTTTTTGTTAGTTTTTTTGAAGAATTAAATCAAAAATATTTTTTTAAAAGGACAAAAACAAACAAAATGCACATTTTTATGAATAGAGTTCTGAAAAACTAAAAATAAATTCCTAGCAATTCTAATTCCAAAAATCTTTTAAAAATATTTTTAACACTTTTAATCCATTTTATAGTTTCAAATACAAACGAAAAAAAATAGAGTTGACCGTGTCAACTCTGTGATACCCATACGAATCTCTTATCCTATGTGCAAATAAATATGCCATAGCTGACTATGGCATATTTATTTTTACTTTAAGTTGCCATATTACTATGGCATACTTTAAGTTGCCATATTACCTTAACGTATATGCAAAATTTTCTTTGATATGGCCAAACTACTGTTGAAGTTGTATGACAGCTACCAGAAACAGCCAAGCAATTTCAATGACATTTATCAAACACATTGGCCCTACTCATATATTTACTTGTACGAAATTTCAATACCACAATTTTCATAGTTTCTAAGATATAGACAAATAAATTTTGAAGTTGTATGGCAGCTAACCGAACCAGTAGCTCGATCATGTCCAATTTCAATAGGGTTCTGGCACTTACTACAATAAATTATTTGTGAAAATTTGGTGAACTTAGCTCAGTTAGTTTTTTGAGTTATCGCTGGGACGGACGGACGGACAGACAAAGCTAAATCAACTCAGAATTCGACACTGATCAAACACATACACTTGAGTCTATATCTCACACCGTTATTTCCTAGCGTTACAAACGGTAAGGCAAATTTTGTATACCCTGCGAACATACGTTCGTACGGGTATAAAAACAATTGAATTTTATATGTATGTATGGTTGTGTAATTTTACACAAACAAAAGAATAATATTAAAACGCAAATCTACTTTAAAAGTTTCCAAATTTAAGCGAAAAGAAATTTAAGGAATTAATTCAGGATTTTTACATTTTATATATAGGGAAGAGGAAGATAAATAATTTCAAGATTTACATGAACATTATATAGTTTATTTACAATTATCTTCTTTTCTTATTTGCCGAAATTATTTGGCATTCCACTTTTCGAATTAATATTTTACGAGCATTTATACAAAATGATGTACTTTATCATTAATCCCGCACAGTTTAAATACGTTAATGAATAATTTTAAATTTTCTTAATTGCGAGAGAGGTGCGTTTCTTCAGCCGAAAGTATACAATTAATCCTTGACTAAATTAGTAAACACTACTTGCATTGTTTTCATTTATTCATAGTTTTAATATCTAGTAGAATTCCGAAAAAAAGTCTTATTTTTCCTAATGAATTTCTATTTTATTTCTTTATTATTAATGATGTCATTAAAAATACGTAATTTTTTAAAACATTTTTTTATTTTTGTAATTACTGCAAATATGCCAATAAAAATTTGTTTAGATCATAGAAAAAAAATATTTCACAGTGGAATTCTTATAATTGAACAAATATTTCGTAGCAGTTATTAAGCAGGCTGTTTGCAATTGGTGTATAACACTTCCTGACTTTGCTGTAGTAATATTTTAAATCCTGAATTTGATATAGTAAATTCCTGACTTGGAAAATTTTAAAATTTTTTGGCCTTTAAACTTGTAAATAAACAATACTCATTACGGGTCCGTTGCTCATTATCTATTCTGCTTAATAAATATCTTAATGTGCGTCCTGCGTCCTAAAGTCCTTTTACTACCATTTATTATTTTAATACTTAAATTACAAATCCTGAATTATGTCCCAGACACGTGATACAATCGATTTATGAATTTTCATTTTACCTAATATTTAATAATCTTATTTTATTATCATTAAATTTTGGAACAATTAATTCTAATAAATGCTCAAATCTTTAATTTCTATTAATTTAATAGAAATTTAATATCACGAATCCCACCACAATAATATTTTTTTCTTAAAGAGCAAGCAAACATATAAAAACCGCAACAATAATATTAAGATAATTAATAACACTTGTTTTTTTTTATAAGAAATCTAATTAAAAAGGAACAAAACCAAACCCACATTTGAATTCTATATTTACAAAATTCTATATTCTTATGTAAACGAAATACATAAGAAACACGTGTCATAGTATTAAAATTTTTAATGTTACAAAAAAACAAATTTTTACTTAAATATTTTGTTTGTAACAAAAATCATGAGCCGCCCTAAAAAATTATTTAGTTATTTAGTTGATTTTGCAAAATTAAATATAGATGCCTGTATGCCTTATAGACAAGCAAACAAACATAGTATAAATTAAGAATAAGAAAGTTTTCTTTATTGACATTATAAATATTAAAATTTTTAAAATATTTTACCCTCTGCTTAAATTTCAAGCCCCCATAATTAAAAGCCTCAACGATTTTATTTCATTGTTTTTCACCCTCTTCATAAGGATCCTGCGATCTCTAATATTTAAAAACAAAAATATTTTGTATAATTGTAGCGAAATTCTATTTTTAATAAATATTAAGGACACGTTCAACATTAAAATGTAATAAATTATGTGAATAAAGTAATTTTACTTTTGAAATATTTGACAGAATCATTGTAATTTCATTCTCTACATTATATTTTATTCTATGTTTATATACCTACGCAGAATTAAAGATTATTAAAATAAAATTTTCTGACTTCATTCATTCTAATTAAGTATATATACTACAAAATACATACCTACTTAAATGAATAATTAAATTGAATTAGTGTTGCGGAAATTACAATTACTACATTTAATTTAATTTTCAATTAAATGAAACAAGCTGTTAATTTATTAACAAATAAATTTATTTATGATTTCAAGAACTCTAAATGTATATATCAACACACACATTTCTATTTATTTAATTAAAATTGTGTAAATGAAACATGAAAATATTACAAATATAAAGATGGTAGAAGATTTTGAATTCAATTTTACGTAAAAATTTTTATTGCTATTATGGAGTTTTATAATGAAATTAAAAACATCGCGTATATAAAGAATTTATTAGAAAAATTTTAAATACAAGCCAAAATCAGTATTGCCACATTGATTGAATTCAGCAAAAATTACAGCGCAGCATTGAAATAAATTCAATCTACTCAAAAATCTATTTAAATTCAATTTCTTAAATTTATGAACTAAAATTTAATTTAATTCCACCATGTACTTTGATTCTCTTCTTATTTCAATCTTTCAAAATAAAAAATTTCATAAATAAAAACCATTAAAATACGGGTTTGACCAAGATAATGCTAACAGCTTCCTTATTCTAAGTTATAAAGTAAATAATTTAATATATTTATATATTTTATGCAGTTTAATGGACTCTTGAACTCTTTCGTATTTTTTAATTATAATAATGTTTAATTTCATAACAGCAACTGTAATACAATATAAACAGACTTGCAACTTCCGTCTTTAATTTCCAAATAAACTTAAATCCAAGTATATACCGTAAAAACAGCTTCCTTTGAAAATATTCCCAAACAATAATCACGTATATTATTACTGGATGAAATTTAAATGAAAATAATATAATATTGTAGCACCTTAATCTTTGGAAGTGATAATTAATTTTACTCTTCATTCCAATTGTTATCTACTCATTCCATTGCATTGAAATTTAATATGAAATTTTTATAAGCTACATACATTGTATTTTTATGTAAAAGAAAAATATGTTGAAATTTCCAGTTTAACACAAACATGTACAACAAAAGAGGACAAAAAAAAAAATTCTCTATGATCTACAGATGAAAACACATTTTTTTTTTTCCGAACTCGTCTAAGAACTTATTCCTTTCCAAAATTTAATTAAATAGCAATAAAATGGAAATAATTTGAAAATTGAATTCAATTTGATAAAAAATAAGTTTATAAGAAAAAATAAAAACAAAATTTAAATACGGCAAGATGAGAGAAAAAAAACACAGTTATATAATATAGAAAGTATAACAGTTACGTAAAAGTTTGAAAAATTCAAAAAGGAAAGTTTCCAAAGAGAAATAAAAAAAAAAATTTGAAAATAATATTATTCTCTTTGATAACTCCAAAATTAAAGGAAATCTTTTACTCATATCTATGATAAGGGATTCTTTCTCCACCAGCATAAAAACAGAATTTTTACAATATAAGATTATTTTACAAATATTTTTTTGCATTCATGCATTTAAAAAAGAAATTTGTTTTCGAACCAGTGATCACTACATACAATAACAAAAATTCCAAAAGAACTTTTAGGTATGGAAGCAAAACTGAACTGAAAAAATTTGGGGAACATTATTCGTCTGAAACAAAACTTGATTCAGATACCCAGAACTTATTGATGTTCAAGTTATGAGCTTAAATTGGCATTCTCTGTTATTCCGCTTAGATTCTCAGTATGCAAATAATCTACTTAAAACTGCCAAATCTTAAAAGTCACATTAAAAACTGTTAATGGAGCAATTATTCTTTTTTGCCATACAATTCGCCAAAAAATCTTTATCATACATATTGTTAAAATTCTAAAATTTACAACATTCTTAAAATTTACTTCTGTTGCCAAAAAAAAAAACAAAAATCTTGTACTCTCACCAATGCCAATAAGAAAGAATTGTACCTGAGAAAAATCTTTATCCTCAAATCTCATGAAATATTACCCGAAGGAATGAAAATTGTTTTTCTCTTTTTTTTGTAGTTACAGATATATTTCTTGTTGCTGTTTTTGAAATAAAAAAAAATCTTTTTTTTTTAGTAATTTGTAACTTTCTTCAATAAATAAAAGTATGTAGATAAAAATTATTCTACCTTTTACTTATCCATTGTGCATGTTGGGACCTATAAGGTTACACATATACGTTAAAAAATTTTATGAATTTTTCAGATTTAAAAAAAAAGTGAAAAACATACAGAAAACAAAAAAAAAAAAAATTAAAACAAGACAAACTTAAAAAATAAAATTTTTTATTTTGTAAAAAATCTTACCTTTTTTTTTATTTTGGAAAAGGTTTTTGGAAAAATTTTTTATTATTGTGTTTCAAGTTCTTAATTTCGATGAAAGCTTAAAAAAAAGGCCGATATCTCAAAATCTAAATTTGGTTTAGGGCGTAGGAAATTTTCAAATGGCTTATATTAATAAAATAAAATTCGGTTTTGATGCACTCATAACAAAAGGCCAAACTTATAAAGAGGTTCAGATCAAACCAAGAACAAGAAACTTTGTTAAAAACTCATTTAAATGAAAATTGGGCTATTTTATAAGCCATATTTTGATAACAATTTTCAGAACCATGATACTGATCTGTCAGAAACTAACTGAGGACAGCATATCTTCCCTGTATGGTGAATTTTCTCAAATTCGGTTCTTTCCCCAACAAACATTAGATATTTATTGTCACTAAAGCATATTTCTTTTAGCAATAAATCTGTTTTTTAAAAAACAAGCCCCAATCCACAGTTTATTCTTTTAAGCCAATATAAATATTAAATTAACTAAAATTATAATTTATTGTGAGCAACATATTATTTAGAATTTTTAACGACTCGTTTCGAAGCAGCTCAAGGGACAATATTTTGCATTAAAAAAATTGCTCTTTTAATTTTTAAAACATGCTATTAAAAACAAATTAATTAGTTCTCATAAGTAAATTATAAAAAATTAAATGCTCGAATATTGCTTAAATGAACTTCGTTATTACTGAAGCTTTCAAGTAAATACGATAATATCCAAAGCAATTTGATCAAAAATACCCAAAACTTAAACCAAACTGCTGTCAACAAATTTCAAATAAATTCAATTTTAGACTCTAAAAAAGCAATATTCTTACATCAAACGAACAAAGATTAAATATTTGATGAAAAAAATTTCAGATCTAATATAAATTACAAAATTCCAAATGAAATTTGAAACTTTAAAAGTATCTATACAGTTAAGGTTCTCAAATTTATATTGGAATTGCAAAACATTCCACATACAATAAAAGGCAAAATGAAATTTCAGTAAAAATAAACATCAACTTTCCCAAAATTTAATAAAAACAAAAGAAAAAAAAAAATTATATTTCTTTCATTGTTTTCAAGTTTTTTTGTTACACGTACTAATATTATATACACATTCATAGCCAAATATACACATATAAACATGTAGATACAACGTGTACTTATATTTTTAATATAAATAATTTCGTTATATTTTTTACATACTTAAATATTTGCAATTGCAATTTTATATCCTTTGATTAATGTTAAATGTTGCAAAACTTTTAAATGTAAATAGTTAATGTACAGCTACATAAACACATATGGATGTGTATTTAAGTAAAGTACTCGTAATATATACATATATATGTAAGTATTTGCGTGCAGGTAATCTGTTTTGTGAGAAAAAAATAAAGATCTTTACGGGGTACTTGATTGATTAAATATATGTAAGTAAATTTAAGGATGTATATGTAATATACATATATATATATACATATAACGTTATTAAATATTTAATATACAGGGTGTTTTCGCAAGTTTTTTAAATACATTTAGCACGATTTACTGGCAAAACTATGAGAGATAAAGGAAAATGTTATATGGGTTAACTTTTAGGTCTCATTTTAACGCACTCGAGAAATTTCGAGTTTTTCAAAAAAAAAATTCAAGAAGAAAAAAAAACCAAAATTTTGACTTTGACTTGAAAACTGAAGCTTTGAAAAGTCTGAAATTATTTTTAAGATCGAAAATAAAGAGCAATCAATCGCAGCGTTCTGAAGCTATAATCATTTATTTATATTCAAGGAGAATGTGGTACCTTTCTTTTAAAAGGCTATAGCTCGAAAACGTCTAGGTCTGCAGCCTTCCCTCCCCCCATTTACAATTTTTTGCTGGAGGTCAATCTCTGAATCATCCTGTATTATGTAAATTATAATGTGCATAAAAATTTTACATTTTATATATTGCATAATAATTTTTATTTAATATAAAAATTTTGTAAATGAATAAAAACATAATAAGAGTATGTGTAAAGGAAATTGAATTTCTCATTTTTTTCCTAAAAACAAAATTTTATTTTTAAGTTTCTCTTTACATTATAAATAATAAATTTTTATCATGAAAACAAGATGATTCATTTTAAATGATAAGTGGTTGTACTGAAAACTTAATCGAGACTAATTAAAATAAAATAGAACTTGTCTAAATTTGAATTTATTAGTTAATTAATTCTTTTTGTTTTCTTTACTTCACTCTCTTCCTCAGCATAGGGCTTCCGCTAATTCTTTGGCGATTGTTTGCCTACATTTGCCTACGACTTCTTTTTCCCTGTTGGTTCAATATCATCGCCTGCCGCGCTGTCTTATTCGGTGGTCTTCGGAGTATAGTTCAATCCATTTCAATTTTCTTCTTTTAATAGTGGACTCTACTGATTCGCGATTCGTAATCTCCCAGAGTTCCGCGTTTGTTATTCGTCTCATAGGCACTTGTTTGCAGTTTCTCTATGTCGTTTTTTCGTACGAACAAGTCTTAAATTCCATACAGCAGGATCGACTCAACACAGTTATTGAATATTCTCATCGCTGTTGAACACCGATTAAATCTTTAAAAAATATTTTTATACAATTTACTTTGACATGTTTTAAGAATGAGAAGCCGTTCCAATGCTTAGACATTAAAATTTTTAATTATATCGCATATAATACAATTATAATGAATTTTTATTAATTACAATATACTGAATTTAAAATAAAATTAAGTTGAAAAGTTTGTGGAAAAGCGCAAAATTATATCAGATGTTATCAATACAAAAATTATTTAAATATTACCCACTAAAACTTTGGGAGTAATTCCTGTAAAATTTAATGTTAAAATGTTAAATGATTTTCATTTTCTGAGTACAATTTGTATTACAAATTTTATTTTCGATGTAAACATTTTTAAAAATATTTGCAATTACAACAATTACAATTTAATATTGAATCCCTTTTTGGATTACATAAATATTTAATGCTGTTCTTTTTAAAATTTTTTATTTATAAAGGAATATTAAAAAATGTTAATTTAAAATATAAATAAATGCATATAATATTTAAATAAATTTATTCATACGGAACAATAATGATATATCTGCGTTTGTAATGGAAAAACATCTTGAACAAAAAAAAAATTTATAATTAGTTCAAAAATTGTGTAGCTCTTCTAACTATCTTCACAACTTGAACACTAAATCAAAAAATTTCAATCGATTTATGTGACTAAATACAGATAAAATTTAATATAAATAATCCGAATTTGGATTCGAATCCCGGAAATTCTAAACTGCCATATTCAATTTATAATGGTGGCGCTTGAAACCACAGGTATTACGAAACATTTTCATAAATTAAGAATATAGTCATTTATTAATGCTCAATTATCAATATAATAAAAAACCCGGATGTGGTCAGCACATAACCGACCGCAAGATGTGTTATCTAGTTTAACAAAAATGTTGAATAAGTTTATGAAAATGTCTTTTAAAAGTTGCACTAGTAAACTTTTAGTTATAGGTTGTATATTGTTTCTAGGTATATAAAAATGTAAATTTTTCTTTCACCAGATATTCAATTTTTGCTACCCGAGTTTATTGAAAAGTTACCTCATTTACCAAACAAAACTCAAATATTAAATTTCAAAAAGTTCCGACAATTAGTTCCATAGACATGATATAAAATGTAAAATCAACCTCCACCTTAGTTGTCGAGCTCTGATATTCAAAATATTTATAAATCCACTTTTTTAATACCTTGAACTTTGTTGGATATTTCTCTTTATATGCGGGAAAATGTAAAATCGGACTGTCTCGAAACCTAACATTAGTAGATCCAACCGTCTCATTCTCAAAATAAACTCATATATAAAATTTCATCAAATCGGTTCAGCCAAACTTATACTGATTTGGACAGACAAACTGATAGACAGACCGACACAATCTCTCAAATAGGTTATTTACGCTTCTCTACTATGGAGAAATGCGTTCCCACCGCCAAATTTGACATCCGAAATTCGGTGCCATCACATAATCTACCTTATTGTATGCAATGCAGTTGTTAATAAAACAAAGTGAACATTTGTTTGAAGATCAAAGAAATTGAAATTAAATTATAAATATATAAAATTATTTATATTTTAAAATCCTTAAAAATTGATATATTTCAATCCTGAAATTAAAAGCAAATATTCACGATCTCAATAAAATTAAATAATAATTTTCCACGTTATAAGAGATTTTCTTTTTTACTTTGTAAATTCAAAAAAAAAAATTATAAAATAAAATATTTTTCTTTGATTTCTTATGTTATTTGAGTTTCAATAATTTTTATAATTAATTAATTTAAAAAAATGCATAATAATAATATTAAAAAATTATTTTTTTATAACTTACATTGGAGAAATAAAAATTCTTTGTTTTTCAATTTTTAAAGGACATTTTAAGAGTATGCTCACCTGTAAAAAAAAAAATAATATTACTCGTATTAATAAATAATTATTTTAATTTTTACTATAATGAAATTTTATAAAAAAAAAATTCATTTTTGTTGGATGACTTTTTCATTTTATCACTGAAGGTATTAATTAGGAGTGATTCATTTTTATATTTAATTTATACAAGTAAGTTTATAATTTAATTTTAAGTACCTACTACACAAAAAAAAGGATAAAGTTATACTACATGGGACGCTACTTTATTCGTAATCAATAATGTTGTTATCAACAAAATGAAGCAATAAATATTTTTCCATGAATTTTTACCAGATTTAATGCATTAATTTTTTTCAAACTTTTAAATCCCATATTCAATACACAAAATTTTAACAAAGTCAGCCCATGAATTTCGTTCGTTGCTCTGTAATACGAAAAATTACGAATATCATATTGAAAATAATAGAAATAACCCTCAAAACTCTACGAAAGAAATAAACGCACTTAATGAGCAATTTAAAGAGAATGGTTGTAATAAATTTTTTGTTTGAATTTGAGTTACTATAACATAGCTATCACGAAAGGAAATTTGAAAAAATTTTCAAAAACATGCATTTAAAAAATTTTCAAAAACTATAAAGAAACTGCGAAACTTTCATATAGAAGAATATTTTAAAAATTATGAAATAGTAACCAAAAAATATAAATAAACATTTAAAATATTTGAAATAAGATATTGATTTCAGCACTCCGAAAAATGATGCTACCATTGATAGTATCACTTGAAAGTAATTTGTGAAAATTCAGAAGTCTACGTCGTAGTTATGTTCGTAATTCGTAGGATTTAACGAGTTGAATTCATGATACGGTTGGGTATATCTAATCTAGACATAATATCGATCTAATATAGATTTATTCAAAAGAAATAATTAAAGGCTCGTATCAATTTTTCGCAAGGTACATTGTATTTAATTACAAAATCTTTTAATTTGCTAATAAAACATTAATAAAATTTATTCTTTTAAAACAAATTTAACATGTTACTCATATTAATGCCTGTATAATAAAATCGCATTTAAAGACGTTCCTTTAAATCATAAAAATCATAAATATGTACTTAAAGTATTCTAAAACGAATTTATTTTAAATGTTTTTTAATAACAAAATTTCATTTTCTTATATGAAATACAATAAATAATTTTCAATCACATATAAAAGGGAAAAAAACTCATCAACAGTGTAATAAAATTATCGCGGTCATGCCAAGCCTTCCGTTTACTTTAATAAATTAAAAAAGAAGAAGAATTTTTCCTTTATTTTGCGTTCTTCATTAATTTAACAATGTTTTTTTTTTTTAGTTTCTTTTTATAGTCTCAATGTACTGTTTATTAGGTATAACAAAATTAATGTTTTTCTTAAAACATATAAGCTTTCACAAAAGTTTCATGTTACTTTAGATCTTATTTTTTATTTTCACTCCGCCATAAGCAAACACTCTCCTTTATATACTGTTATTACTATAATAATGCAAAAACATACACATACATATTAGTTTGTATATTTGTAATTCTACGAGTAGTATATGTAAAGATGTTAAAATAAGAACCTTATAATATTATGTGTGGAAAATCTTTTCATTAAATATATTAATAAGTGTCATGTCATGATACCCTAAAAAAAATCCTTAAAATCAATTAAATATGCCATTAATATGGTTGTATAGCACCAGTAACAAGGTAACAGCTACACTTTTGATGAAATTTATTATATACTGTTATATAACATAAGATTTTTTAATTTTCGTTGTTTTAATAAATTCGCCTTCAAATCAAAGAAATTAAGGTAACAATATATTGCAAAATACGTCAGTTTTTAAGAAATGAAATCGAATATGTTCAGATATACTGTTATTATATAATAATGACTGAACTGTTTTGTATTGACAAAGACTACTTTACAAAATACTTTGAATTTTTTCGGATTAAAGTAATCACAATTTGTTAATTAAATTTAATAAAGTAATATTTTTGATAAATGAATTTATCAAAATGAAGATTGTAATATATTTTGTACTTTTAAATTATTCCAATTCAGCCTCGGAAAAAATTTTTATAGTTTTCTGTAGAATCTATAGGAATTTGTTTTATTGGCATTTCTAATAAAATCAATTTTGTTAATAGTTTACATTAAATCTAAAATTTTACAAGCATTTATATAATTTGAAGGCATTTTACTCTATGAATTAATTAAGATTACTTAAAACTTTTAGTTGCTCGATTCTTTTAAATGGGTAAAAGGAAATATATGCAGCATCTGTCACCAGCATAGATAGAAAACTGTATATTTTATAGAAGACGAAATCAACAAAAAACACAGCACCATAAAGTCCTCGAACTGCATTTGTTTGCTTTAAGATTGTTTTCTTTTCTTTTGATATTTTCGATAATTTTTCTCCTATACGGCAAATTTTTTTTTATTAATGAAGAAAATTTCCATTTCCATTTCGAACGTTACACAAATATTAAAGTGCTAATTGTTTACCAACATGTCTTAATTGACTCAATTAGTGTTTAAGTTTAAAAATTTTTATCCTAAATATATGCAATTTGTTTAAGATATATAATTTTATATTTTTTTAATATTTAGATTATTTTATTTAGAAGGTAATTTTGAATATCAAAATTTTTAACTCTTAAAATGATCAATATTTTTCTTATGATGAGAAAATTTGTCGAAAATACTAAAACGATCGCATTTTTACTCTTATAAGATTTTTTAATACAAACAGTGCTCATGTGCAATATTTTTTTTAATCAATTTCATATTTTTTAATCAAATAATTTGAGTTTAATTTTTATTTATTTCTGTTTTCATTAACAATACTTCAAACACTTATAATGTTCCTTAAATGATGATAATATGCTAATTATATCTTTAAATCCAGAAAAAGTACAAAAAAAACTAAAAAAATCACAGAGGACAACAAAAATAATTTTAACATTATTTCTTACCAACACAACATAAAAATTGCATATATGATAAAATCTGAACTTATTCATTCTCATTATTCAACATCATAATAATAACGAATAAATCATTTGACGCCCGCAAGGATTTTTCCTTATTAAATTTTCAACAGTAGATACACAAAATTCAGTTTTTCTCCACATAACATACATTGTATACGAATTAAAAAAAAAAGAAAATTAAGCATAAAATGTGAGAAAAAAAAGAAAAATAATTAAAGCGTCATTTTGACTCTCCAATTTTTTTTCTTCATTCTCTCGTTCTTATTCCTTTTTCTCTTTTTTGTGGTATTTTCATTGTACTTTTCGTTATAATTTTATTTTTTAATATGCCAGCCTTTAGGAGAAATTATTTTTTGTTTTCTTTTTTTTTCCTTTCTATTTTCTTTTTCTGCTGACACGAATTTGCTCATTTTATTTTAGCAGAATTGACATAAAAACTATATTGTCTTTGTATACACTTACGTAATACAAGCAATTTGAGAGAGAAGAAGAAAAATCTTTTTCATATCGAATTTTTATCATCAAAATCACGTAGAATGTATTTTTTTCCACCATTCAATGTTATAATATTCATGTACACATTAAAAATAATTGTGATTATTTTTATATTATAAGTTTCAGAGAATTTATATATAAAATTTTTCATATTAAATATTATAAGAGTTATTATCATAACACCATTATTATATAAACAAAACAATAAAAAAGGAGTGATATAATGCTGATACGATTCACATTTTCACAGGGGTCATGATTCTTTTCTGATCATTCTCTTCCTAGTATACAATAATATTCATAATAAGAAAAAAATATATACTATTTTCATAAAAATATTATTAAAGATAATAAATTCATTTCATAAAAGATTTATTGAAAATATTTATTATAAAAAGGACGAAAAACTAAAAATTATTTAACAAGGATTGCTGTACAGTAAAAATGATTCATTAATGAATCATTTTTTCGCATAATTTTAAGAATTCACAATTGATTTTAATATGCAGATTTTATGAATAATTTACAAATGCTCATTACTTTGTTTAATAATTTGGAATTGTTTAAAGGCAAATGTTCTGAAATCAAATTGTTCATAAAATAAGTAGCTCTTAATTTAATACGCATGGTTGTCTGTTTCATTTGGAAAAATGCAGAATTTTTCATTCATTATTGTGAATAAATAATAAAATCTAATTGATATCTGAATGGTATGCAAAAATACATATAAAATTAAAGACAACGATGTTTGTAAAGAGTTTATGGCTTAAGAGCTTAAAATTATCCTTATAATTATGTTAGAAATTTTGAGTGAGTATCATTAAGAGAAAAAAATACTATATTAAATTTTATAAAAGACACCAGAAATACAAAAAATAAAAATTTTGAAATTCTAAAAAATTGTGGTTTTCATAGATTTTATCATTAATATAAATTTTGCAGGGTGTACTCCAAAAAAAGTTTTTTTAAATTTCCATTGAATATTTGTATCGTAGAATATACTCCTTTTCAAAATATATTATTGTGCATTATATAGTTAATAAGGTTTCTACTATATTTTATAAATTTATTATTTTTAGAATGATAAATGAATACAATTCATTTTTCCGAATATATAAAAGATCACATATATTTGCATCATAAAAACATAATAAACATATTGGACCACTATTGAAAGACTACTATAGAAAGACATAGCTAACAAATCTGTTTTCAAGGAAAACAACAAGATTTTCCTCTATAATGAAAAAATCAAATAAAATTTATATTAATTTCAAATGTGGATTTTTTTTATATTTAAATTTCTTAGAATAAAATATGTTAATCTTCATGCACCGGTGCAATTTATTTACAAAAAAAAAATCATTTTTAAATACAACGTGAGTATCTGTAAATAAAATTTATGGGTTTCAATTGAATGAAATATGAATTAAATGCATTATTAATATAACTATTACGTAAACGTCAATCAATTTATTAAATATTGATTATTGTATATAATAATTTGATAAAATTATATTTTTGAATAGCAATTTTTATAATAAATATTAATACCATATCCATGCGCTCATATAAATTCAGTAAAATTCTTATAATATAAACAATCATTATAAATTTTATAAAGTATCCTTTTTAAAGAATAAACAAAAAACAAATAAATTCAACGTTTTATCAAAATAAAAAATATTCATAATTTTTCCACTGGCAAGATTGTGCTTCATACTTACAATAATGTATCAAAAAGGATATAGTAAAATTATATAAGGTATAATAAATTATATAGAATACACAAACACAAACAAAATAATGTTCAAATGAATTTTTAGATGAAAATAATATAACAAGAAACAAACAGAAAAAAAAAAATGAAAATCATTATGATAAATGAGTAGGCAGAGATAGTAACATTCTTTATATTTTTGATATACATACATGTACGTATATAAACTGTATTATTAAATACAATACGATTCCACTTTATCTGTGTATATGTGTATATGGTATTATGAATTTGATTTATTATGCTTTATATACCATATTTTTTGGCCTAAAATTTATAACATCACTAAAATCAATGAAATATTACCGCATATAATGATGTATATATTATACAAATAAGTATAAGTATATAATATATTTGAGTAATTTACAATGAAAATTTGGCGACATGTAAATGTGGCGCCCTAATGTTATCGATGCTGAAAATAAAATTTATATAACTTTTTTTTATTTGTTTTTTTTTGCTGTTTCCACATTTATTTTACTTTAACATTCTCTTTTCATTACTGTCTTCTTCTCTTTACCTAAATCGAGAATATTTTCCTGCTACTTATTTTTGGGTCGTGATATAATTGATCATATTGCAAAGTATTTACGGCTTATAGTCTTTATCGATATACTTAAATTTTCAATATATAACTATTTATATAAAAATTTACGAAAAATATGTAATTTTTAAATTTTAATGAACATTTTTATTGGAAAACGTTAAAAAAAAACTATTAATTTCTTCTAACATCGAAAACTTAATTATTTGGATTTTCGTTACACTTGATATTGAGAATATAAAGAATTTATGGAATTTACTAAATATTAAATTTTCATAACAGAAATTTCAAATTCATTACCTTTTCATTATAGAAACGCGCATAAGGCACCCTCTGGAATGAATTTCAACATTATCAGGCAGTAATTTTACAAGAAATTGAAATGTCCAATTTTACATCATTCCTCAATAATATATATAATTCTATCTATATATTATAACTAATATATATAAATTTTAATAATATGCATAAATTTAACAATTTTAATAAATTCAAAACCATATACGAATTTGAGTAAAAACAATTTTTCTCTGAAGGGAATTTTTACTTATATTACAAAATTTAAAAGCGTCATGTAGGTTACTATTGTAAATCCATGAAATATAAATACCGAAAACTCTTGTAAACGCAATCAAACATATTCGAAAATCCTCTATTTTAAACAAGCAGTGTTGTAATAAAAAAATTTAAAAATTTCATGCATGCGCCTAAAAGCAGGCAATTTTCTAAAATTATCATAACTATGAAATATTGCAATTTATACAATAAATTTAATAATTTTTTATTAAATTATTTGCGATGATTTTCGCGCATATTGCAAATGCAAATATTAATTTTATTATTTTTGTATACACGGACTGGTCCAGACATAAGGGTCATTAAAATTTTAAATTCTAACGACATATTAACAAAAAGTTTTCTCGTCTAAACCTATTTTATCACCTAACCTCAGCAATATTATTGACGCCTCACATATATCAATTTTTGTTATATTATAATATATTATTATCAAGTATACACTTGCATATATATAGATGTATAAAAGTACACGAAACTGATAATCTTAATATTTTCATCTACATCTATTAGAAAATAATTTTTTAATACACGATTCCTTCATAAGAAATGAAAGTATTATGTAAACAATTTTAAAAAAAAATTGTAAAATTGCAGTAAGAGTCAAATAGTCAGACGCCATTATGGACATATAAAATAAGCATACCATATTATGTATGCCGTAAAAAGAAAAAATGCACAACTTTAACAAGACTATAAAAATTTCTCTAGTCGTATAACAAATTTTTCATATATAATTTGCCAAAAAATCTTTACAAAATGCAAAATTCTAAAAAAAAAAACAAACAAACAGAAATAATAAAATGGAATGTTATAAAAAAATTTATATTTGAAGGACATTAAACGAATGTACAACTAGAATATGCATAAAATATAAATTCTTATACAATTTTTTTTTTCATTTCAAATGCCATTTTGGCTATATTATCTAAATGTTAAAATAAAAATTTTTATTTTATATTTTATATACACAATCTCTATACATTCTTCGGAAAGTACACGAAATTACATAGCCTTTACATGTACAATATATGTTTAGAAGAAAAATTGTCTTCAGTTAATACTTTATCTCTCGCAAGAATCTTAAATTATGTTACGATAATCGAAATTAAAGTCAACATTTTTGGCATGATTTTTACGAATTATTTCTACTGGAACTATTAATATAATAAAAACGGAAAATATTTCATTCTGTTAAAAATTATTTTTATTACATAACATTTTAAGGAGGTTATTAAATACGATATTAAAAAAAATTAAATTCATTTCATTGCCTGAAATTCGACATCGTAAATAATATTAAAATAAAATTGAATTATTACTGAAGTTTTAAAAATTAATTCAACATTAATGATAATTTCGATAATATTAAATCAAATTGAATTATACGAGTTTTATGGCATTCCGATTAAATTCAATTGGTTATAATAAATTTATTTCACAAAAATCTCAGTGGCGTATTTAATTGAAATTTTTTTTTAAATTTCACTATTAAAAATAAAATTAAACCAAGGTCGTACAAAGAGTTTACAGAATAAAAAAAAAATATTAATAATTTCACTTGTTTTTTATTTTTCACAATTCGTTCATTCGTAAATCCTTAATGCGTATAAATTTTTCACGTATTATTTTAAAAAAAAAAAACAAAAAATAATAATAATTTTCAACAACTTCATTATCCTTAAATATATCTTGTGCTTAAATCCTTGAATATATAAAATAAATTAATGTAGGTATAGGTACAAGTTTCTTTTTTTTTCAGTTAAATTTTTAAGTATTAAAGAAGAAGAAAAATGGAAAATCTTATTTTTAAGTTTTTTATACCTTTAAAGGATTTGTGGCAATTTATACATGTGCATATAGTTACATACTTATCCTTGACATCAAAATAAAATGAAAGTCTTAAAAAGGATGGATTTTTTTTTTGTGTAATATTTTTGTATAATATTATACCTATGTACAAAGGTAAGTATCAAAATTATATTTTATATATAAAATTTTTCACTCAGTTAAATGGAAGAATTTTTAATTTAAAAAAATTCAATGATCATTTTCCATCCCCTTGGAAAATTGAAAATATAAAATTGTTATAAAAAACTACATTGCGTGTTATGTAATCTGATTGCGTTTAAAAAAATTATGAACACATTTTCAATTTAATTCAATTATTTTCCAGATTGTCGTTCCAACATAGTTGTTTTGTGGGGAACTCTGGAACCTAAGTCGAGTATATTTGCAAAACTAGATTAAGTATAAAAATGGTCTACATTTTGTAAATCATTGATCTTAGAATTATCAGTTAATTTTATTATTTTAAAATAATTTTGTAAAATATTTATTTTTTGGCCCATTATTGGTTCAGTTCTAACTCGAAAAACTGGTTTTATTCGTTTAAAAATCATTGCTTATTTGAAATTTTCATTAAAAATAGAAAAAGAAAAATTGTGAAGAAAATTTTCCTTACAAAATGTTTTTTTGGAAAAAGTTGTTAGATACTAACACAAACCGAAATATTCTGTCAAAAAAAATTCTGAAATAATAATTTAAAGAAAGCCAAATTCCACAGATTAACAAATGCAAAACAGCTTGTAATTTTCTAAAACCTATGTTATGAACCTATTGTAGTTGATGTTGAGGGGACAACCTGGCAACGCATGTCATCCGCCACTGGTTGGGGCATCGGCCACCAGCTACTCCAGTGTGCATCTGGCTGTGTCCCGGAGCTTCAGCCTGGGGTGGGTTAAATAGAAGTAGCCGGTTACCACCAATGGCTACGTAGCATAAACAGAAAAAAAAATTATGCACACGTTGAAAAAAAAATACAAAAAAATTAATGCGATTGCAAAAAAAAAGTGAGGTTGGATTAAACTGGCACACCTTGTAGTGAACCAGAACGTGAAGCGTTGTGATAGGGTGCACCACACTGTACACCACTGTGCTGACAGGGTGACGAATCACCACTGTCCCGAGCCCTACCCTTCCATGAGACTCAGATGTTGTTGAGACTCCCAATATGCTCGAAAAACCCCTAAATTTTGGACACCCTAAGGTAGAGCGGAACTACGATTCCATCAACATTTTAATATTAGGTAGGAATTTTATATTTATGAATAAAATCCATATATTTAGATACTATACCAAAAGGCTATAGAAAGAAAAAATATCAATTTACGGTCGGAATATTTAGACATTTAAAATAAAAAAAAATCAATTTACCATAGCTAAAACGTGTAAAATTAGATATCGTCAAAAAAAACATTTGTCGTCAAGAAAAAATTTTACTTGTCATATGTATTTGTTTTTTATAATTCATCAATACAAAAAAAAAGACTAATTTACAAAAAAAAATTTCGAATCTCTTTTACAATAGAATCTTTTTTTTTTTTTTATAATGATACATAGTTGAAAATTTAAAAAAAATTCCTTATAATATTAAAAATTAAACAAAAAAAAATTGAATAAAACATTGCCTTTTTTCCTTAATCTTAGAAAAATCGTATTAAAATTTTATTTGACAATTAATCCAAAAAAAAACGTATAGTAAAGATTTTGTGAACTACTTTCAATTTTAATATGACAATATAAGTATTTAAATAGTCTGGTTAGAAAAAAAAAGCAATGTTTTGTATAAATTTTACCATTATAAAATAATTTTTCTTAAATATAAATTTAATATAATTATAAATTTTCTTTTTTTTCTTCTTGTTAAAAAAAAATTCTCCTTTTGTTTGTTACAAGTCTAATAGCAATATTTATTGAATTAATGCATTTTTTCCTTTCTTAGTATACATTAAATTATTTCATATATACATATATTAATTTCTAAATTCAAATTCTATATGTTAATTTAATGGTACCATAAAAAAAAATAATTATGGACTGGGCCCAGTACTCACGTGCTCGGTGGTTCTTCGGGACTCCATACACGGGGGGTGGTTCCTTCCATCATACATATATATTTTTTCTTTTTCTCTCGTTTTTAGCACTTTTCCAAAAATTTTTTTGAAAAAAGTGCTTATTAGTTTCACTCTGTCCGTCCGTCCGTCCGTCCGTCCGTCCGTCCGTCCGTCCGTCCGTCCGTCCGTCCGTCAGTCCGTCCGTCCGTCCGTCCGTCCGTCCGTGGACACTTTTTTTGTTTACAAAACTTCTACACCCTTTAAGATAGAAAGCTGAAATTTCATAAGTACATAGATCTTCACTAGAAACTTATTTCCGTAGAACAAAATTTTTACCTATCTCCCCCCCTCTAGAAGTTATACCCCCCCAAAACCCTAAAAATGGCCTTTTTTAAATATTTGTTGCAATGAAACCATAAGCATTTTTGAAATTTTTCGAACGCAGAGTGGCAGCGACTTGCTTCCCCTAGCGCGGTATACTATAGTTAAACTTTAGAAAAACAAAATGGCCGTCCAAATTTACTGTTATCTAAAGTTCTTTTTTTCCAAATTTTTGATCTCGTTTTTCTTCTAGACCCCATAATGTAGAACTTTGAAATTTTAGGGGCTTTTACACATTAACAAATAGTTCATTTCGTTAGAAGAAAATTTTTTTCCATCTCCACCCCCTCTCCAGTTATCGCCTCTTGAAATTTGTAAAATTTGAATTTTTGACACCTTATATTTCCGAACCCCCAAGGTTTTTCATATTTCTATAAACACAAAAAGCTAACGGTAAATTCCATGAAACTAAAAAATATAATTATTTTTCTTAACTCACACAATTAACCCTTAAAATCGAGCATTATGTTAACCCCTTTTTATATTAATTTTTGCTTTATTTCAAAGACTGCATATATGCGTCATCCTAAATATATGCAATCCTAGAAAGAGTTTTGTATATGAATGAAAATAATTTTTAGAATGTGTGATAGGTATACATAGACTGTATTTAAAAGCAGAATTTTCACTTGTTGAAGGGAAAAGTGCTACAATACAAACCATTGGTTTGACCCAACTTTATTATGTAAAATTTTAATTTTATTTATTAAATATATTTTTCTTTTTCAATAAAAAAAATAAAGCTCTTTTTATGACTATTAACCAACATGAAATTAGTGTTTTTTCTTTTCACAGTTTATAATTAAATGTTTAAAAAAAAAATTTTCTAAGAGAGCTATGCAAATAAAAATCCTTTTAAATATGTAAGTTTATATACATTTCCACTTGTTTTAATTTCGTCTCATTATATAAATTTTTTTTCTTTATTTTTACTTATTTAAATTAATTTACGTATTAGCAATTACATAATATTATTCAATCATTTCTTTCCATATATATATTATTTTATATGTTAATTAATTACAAAATTTTCAAAAATTATAAAAAAATTAAAAAAAACTAAAGTAATTAAAGGCGTATTTTTGCCTTATTTTTTTTTCATTTTTTTTTTGTATTGTAGTCTATTTTATTCTTAGTAATTTAGAAAGAGATACGAAAATCTTTCAATTATACATTTAAATTCTTAAAAAAAATTCGGTAAGTTTCATTATACTATAATAATTATAACTTTTATTACACCGCAAACCTTTGATTATAATTTGTTTATTAAAAAGTTATATTAAACAAATAAGCAAACGAAAAGTTAATTATATATGTATATTTTTTTTTCTTTTTATGCTTTATTAAAGCTTATTTAATTTAATACTAATTAAATCCATGACATTAGCAATGATTTTTGAACTTAAAGTAGCACTTAAAATTTGAAAACTTTTACAAAAGAAGGTCAAATACTGATTAATACTTAAAACCGAAATTCAATATGTTAATATTTGATCTTTTCTTTTTCTAATATTTCGAATTTTTGTTATAACAAAGTTAAATTACACTATAGATTAAAATGAAATGAAAAACGATTTCCCGGAACAATTTTTAAAAATGACAACTATTTTTGTATTATATAATGATTATTAAAATGATTTTGTTGAAGACCACTTAGTCGATGTTATTTAAGAAAAAAATACAACCCGTAGGGTATCTATCCTTTTATATCAAATAATTTAAAAAAACAGTATAAATTCATGTTAGAGTTTTCAAAATACTTTTTTTTTTTCAAAATTCACACTAATATTTTATTTAAATTTTCTAAAAGTATTTAAGTAACTGTTTTTTTTCTTTTTATAAAAAAATTATTTAATACACGAACTGAACAAATACAGGAGATCGACCGCTTTTCAACTCCACTCACTTTTATTAATTCAACCTTTTTGATTAAACTCTAATTATGAACTGCCAAAAATTTACTGACCTATTTTTCAAACCAATTCAACATCAAGAAAAGAAAAAAATTCCACTACTCATACATACATAAAAACTCCAAAATTCCTAACGGTAAGATCGTATGATATTTTACTGGAAATTTCGATTCCGAAGAAAAAAAAATATTCCTAATAGAAATAAACCAACAACAATAAATCAGATCATGACACAAAAAAAAATTTGCATGATATGACATTTAACCCTAAACAGGATTCTTCCTAATATTTAATACAATTTGTTCCTATATAACACCAACATGGTCATGCACACACCTATAATTCGCATTAGAATAGTATATACCATATAAGGGTTAGCAAACAATTAGAATATTTCAAATCGAAATGAAAAAAAACTACAACAACAATTTGCATTATGCGTATGAGAAGAGAATAGAACGAAAAAGAACAATAAAAAAAATTACAAATACCAATAAGGTACAAGTATACTTATGCGTAAACATGCAAATCATGCGATGTACGACTGTACTTATTTTTTTTTTTCTCCGCTATGAATAGGTATGTTTGTGAATAATAATGTGTATACATATACATAGGTTATATGCACGCATACAAAATTATTATGTTAAAGCAAAAAAAAAGTAATTCTTATAGAAAAAGAGGTATAAAATCTGACCACTGTTTTAAGTTGTATTATTGAAATAATTATTAGGGATGGGAATTTTAAATTGCGTTATTGCTACCTAGAATAGAGCAATTTATGTAAAATTAAAACCTATATGCATGTATGAAAAATTTCCTCTTATCTTGAAGTTAAATTTTTCCCATAAAAAAAATTAGTTTTGCGAAGAAAAAAAAATGTTAATTGCTTATACCTAGCCCATAACAAGGCAAATTACACGACACGGTTGTGTAAGTTGAAAAAGGGATAGGACTAAAAAATGTGATGAGTATGTAAAACAACCCAAAGAAAAAATTAAAAGAAAGACTAGAAAATTATAATAAGGAATATAAATAAAAAAAAATTTACAAGCAGTTGTTTTTTTTTTTTTTTTCTTTCTTTTCCTTAACAACAAAAAAAAATTGAAAGTAATTAGGGCACGAAATGCAGAAACACATTTCCACCACTGTCAATATAACTTAAAGGCTTCAAGCAGCCGAACTTTTTATATCTTTCGCATGGTACGTAGCTATCCTACCAGTCCCTTCATCCTGCAGCTCGTACATGCAATTCCCTCGCATCGCCAGAACCTTAGCCTTAATAAAGGCTGGTGCAAATTTAGCGCAATACTTCTTACTCGCGTCGCTCAGAACAAAGTTACGCCGAAAGACCATGTCTCCAACCGCAAAGTTTGGCAACCTGGACCGCAAATTGTAACGCTTAGCCGAACGCTCGAAGGCGGCATTTATATTCTCCAAGATTTCAGTCCGAATTAATTGCAGCCTATCTACAGTACTGAGCTCAACATCCTCGCCTCTCAGCACTTCCAATTTGCGCAGCAATTCGTAATCCTTCGCGTGGTTTGCCATGTGCAGACCAAATAATGCGTGGTAAGGTGAAAATCCTATGGTTTGATGGTAAGAACTTCTCAGCGCCTCAGCTATATCGGAGATGTTTTTGTCCCAATTTCTTTGATCTTTGTTCAAGTACGATCGAATCCCTGCTATCACTGATCGGTTGACTCTCTCGCTTGCGTTCGCTTGCGGACTGTACAAGGCAGTAGTAATGTGACGAATGCCTCGCTCGGCCATGAAATTCGCGAACTGCTTCGATTTAAACTGTTTCCCATTATCCGACAAGATAATTTCCGGAGTACCAAACACAGAGAAAATATTTTCCCAAAGGTAGCTACAAATTACAGAAGAATCGAATCGTTTAATAGGTTTCAAAAATGGAAATTTAGACAAATGGTCGAGAACAATAATTAGGCCTATATTACCAGATTTAGATCGAGGGTAAGGACCAAGTAAATCGATATAGAGTTTCTGGAATGGACGCTGAACCAAAATTTGAGAAGACATAGGTGGGCGTAATGGAATATTCGCTGGTTTGCTTTGCTGACAGATATCACATTTCGTGATAAACTCCCCCACATCGCTCGTCATTGACGGCCAAAAGAAATACGTCCGTAATCTCTGCAGCGTTTTTGCAATTCCTCCGTGACACTTATTCGGCGGTATGTGCGCATTACTAATAGTTTCGGTAATCAATTCCTCAGGAATCCAAAGTTTCCAATTATATGATTCGCGGAGCTGATCGCCATCGGCATGTTCTGTACGTTTGTAAATTTTATCATCCATAATCTGAAGATCAGGAAGCCGACTACCGTTGTCGAGAATGTATTGCTTAAGTTTTACGTATTTTGGAGATTTGAAAGCATCGGCACTCAAGTCTACCATTGGAGCCAAGTCAATTTGCGATATTTCATCACAATCCTGCGGTGTTCAATTTTAAATCTGAAGCCCTGAAGTTTGAGAGACCACCTCGCCAATTTGCCACTCAAGTCGGTTTGCCGCATCAGCCATTGCAAACTCGCATGATCCGTGATAATAGTGAAATCTTGCCCCTCCACGTACGCTCTGAACTTCTTTACGCTTAAGACAGCAGCCAAACACTCCAGTTCCGTAACGCTATAATTTCTCTGGGCACTATTCAATTTCTGGGAAAAATATGCAACGGGAACCTCAATATTTTCGTCATTTACCTGCGCTAAGACCGCGCCTACTCCTGACTGACTTGCATCACATTGGATCAGAAAGGGTTTAGAGTAATCCGGGTTAGCTAAAACAGGAGCAGACGACAGGAGATTTTTCAAAGTGTCGAAGGCACTCTGCGCCTCACTATTCCACTCGAATACCCTAGACCTTTTAAGCAAATTAGTCAAAGGAGCGGTCACTGACGCAAAATTCGGCAAGAACCTGCGGTACCAGCCAGCCATGCCCAAGAAACGACGAAGTTGCTTAACCGTTTTCGGCGATGGATAATCTGTAATCGGCGAAACCTTATCCGGATCGGTTCGTAACGTACCCCTCCCGACAATGTAACCCAGATACTTAACTTCGGACAGACAAAACTTACTTTTTTCGACATTTATTGTTAAACCGGCAAGCCTTAACCGACGCGCTACCTCTACCAGCGTCTCCATATGCGAATCGAAAGTTTCAGAAATAATCAGAAGATCATCCAAATAGACAAACACGCTTTCACGGAGCTGCGGCGGTATAACGCGGTCCATCAATCTACATAATGCCTGCGGCGCATTACACAGCCCGAAAGGCATGACGCAATATCTATACAAAGGTCGATTAGGAACAGTAAAACAGGTTAAATCACGAGAATTTTCTTCCAACGGAATTTGCCAGAAAGCCTTACGTAAATCCAAAGAACTTATGAACTCAGCACGCGGCAAACGACTTAATATACCCTCAATATGTGGAAGCGGATACGCGTCCTTAATTGTTAGACTATTTACTTTTCGTGAATCCAAACATAAACGTATTTTATCCGATTTACGAACCAAAACTACCGGACTCGACCACGGGCTATTCCGCGCCTCTTCGATCACGCCTAATTGCAACATTTCGTCAACTTCACGATGCACGAGCTTTTCCACTGCAGGTGAGATCGGAAAATACCTTTGCTTAATAGGACGGGAACCGGGTTCAAGTTCAATTTTATGTTCCATTAAAGACGTTTTCCCTAAGCCCTCAATATTATACGATGGGAACAAGCCCTTCACAGCTTCCAAGCGGCGTCGTTGGACAAAAGAAAGAGTATGCATATTTGGATCAATCTCCGAAGAAGCTGACACGGGATTATCAATTTGTGAAATGAGATGGGGTGCAAGTTGAAATTTAGACCAAAAATCGATACCTAAAATCAAATTTTGCGTTAAACTAGGGACAATATAAAATTCAATTAGTTCAGACTTTTCCTTAAAAGTTACTGAAAGTTTAAAAGTACCAAATACTATCTGCTCACGTCCATCGGCGGTTCTAACGGAAGTTTCACGAGCGACGAAGCTGTCATTATTACGAATCTCTTTTGCAAGATCGCCCCCTATACACGAAACTTGTGCGCCAGAATCTAAGAGACCTAAATAAGTTTTATTCAATATGCTCACCTCAGCGTAAGGTCGCATGTCAGATTTGTTACGAGTCAAAGCACATATAGACGAGCAAATATTTTTACGAAAAGATATGACCTTATTCCAAAAATTACGAATTCGGACGGACGAACGTTTGAAATTATGAGTAAAATGGATTTCGTTTAGATATTTAAAAATTTCAGCCCTTTTCTTTTCATACGATTTCAATCTTTCTTCATACGGAATAATAGGTTTTAAAATAGGTTTATAAGAAGAAATACTTGGCAAAATCAAGGACGAAGGATCGGGGACTGGTATCGGTGGTTCCAATTCGGCCGAGGGTATTATTTTGTCCCCTCGGGAGCTCGCAAGTTTCCCGGCCTACACTTCGGACAATTAGGTTTATACACGTTAGGAAGACCGCATCCGTAACAAAATATCTTCCTATCGGCCAAGCAATCGTGATAGCCATGCCCCTCCAATCGACAGTTCCAACATACCAGTTTGGATCCAGAGTCCGTCAAAGCCTCAACCGTAGGCTGCAAAACCGGTATCGAGACGTCACCGCCAATGTCGCTCCCCTCAACCTCGCTAATATGTCTCCCACTAGGATTGGGTTGCGACCTCGAATGGTTAAACGCGACAGAACTAGAACCAGCAATCTCCTTCAAAAGTTTCTCTCCCTTCAGACAAGACGAACGAAGTTGGGCTAAAGTATGGATGGGTACATATAACAATTGTTGACGGACACGCGGCCTAAGACCACGGCGCAATATCTCAACTAGCTCAGATTCCGGCAAAGGGTCCTGCAAGTTCTCAGAGATTTTAAGAACTGCATCGCGATAATCATCAAAAGATTCGGACGCACCTTGCTTCCGAGCACGCATTGCTTCTCTCAGATCCGCATCGGAATAACAACCACCATAATGTGTACGCAGAGCTTGACAAAGACTGGGCCACGTAACGCGCGCGACAGTACGGCGATAACGCCAGTACCAATCCTTAGCGCCTCCGGCGAATAAAATCTGAGCGTGTTCACACAACGCGTTAAAATTACCACCGAGAGTATCGACCACTTGACTTTCAACACGGTAAATAAAATTTTCTACTGAAAGTCGCGCGGTTCCCTCAAATTTAATATCCCAACCAGAAATAAGTCCTGAAATCTTACTACTACCTGAAGATAGAGTACTATCGCTAGGCCGAAAATCGCCAAAACGCGAAAAACTTGTGTTTCCACCACGATCATTAGTGTGAAACGTTGGACCCTCACGCGGCCAATCAATGTCTTGAGGATTAACCTGTGGAACTGGCACCTCCCGACTCGAAGTTTCTAAATCACGAAGTCGAGCGGTGATGTCGCGTAACTGGGACGCCAAATTATCCTGAATAATTTGCGAAATACGCGCCTCCAGGCCTTCCAAATTTTCGGTCAACGTGGCCTGACGTGCCGTTACAACAGCAGATACAAGGTTCCTAATTCGGCTATCGTCATCTACAGCAGGAGCACCACCTGACGGGCCAGCTTCCGCACTCGTTCCAGGTACAGATTCCGAATGACTCGCGCCAGGGTTACCATTAGACACATCAACAGGAGCAGCACTGGTCCCCTGCGCCAAATTTTCCGAAGAAGCATTCGCTCGGGATTGTGCACGCGAACGGGTATTAGCCCCCACAGCTAGAGCCGAACAATCCTTACTGTTACACACTGCCCTACATTGCGGACAAGTAGAGTTACGCTTGAGCCACGTCAGCAAACAGTTACGATGGTACACGTGGTTGCACGCGGTTTTCAGAGCACCCGAGTTCAACTCAATGCTTTCGCGGCAGATCGTGCACGAGCCAGCATAAGTTGGCATATTATCACCACTGTGGCGAAGCGGCATGATTACACTAATGAACGTTTAGAGAAAAGAAAAAGAAAAACCCACTAAATAAAAATAAAACCAAGAATACGTATTATACTTTGGGTCGCAAAGCTGAACCCAACAACTAAGCCTTAAATTTTAAGTCTAATTTACTAAGATACTATAACAAAAGGAAAAATGGGAAAGTATTACAAGTAGTATAATACCCCCAAGTTATACCTGAAAAAAAAATTTATATATTCAGGTTCCCAATTCGGAACCAAAAAAAATTAAATTTATAATTCAAAATTTCCTTCTACTAAGGAACAAATACTACAATATTTAAATTAAAACTAGATAAATTCAATAATTTCAAATGAATCAATTCCACTTCCAATAATTCAATTAATAATAATTAAAAATTCAATTAATAATAATGAAGTAATAATTAATATGAGGTAATAATATATTGATATGCACTCCTTAAGAAAAAAAATTATACAGAGTGCTTCAAAAGCAGTTGACAAACAGAATTATACTTGGCAACACCAAGTATCGGTTGCACGAAGTACAAATCAAACTAAGTAAATAAAGGTAAAGATAAGTAAGCGTATACAACAATAGAGTGTACACGCGCAAGGTAACAAAATTAAATTTTAATCTGATAATACAAAGGAAAGATTATCAGAAGAAGATATAATCAAGATAATATAAACAACAAAAAAAAATAATCTGACAATACAAAGGAAAGATTGCCAGAAAAGATATAAATAAGATAATATAAAAAGAGAATAAAAAGATAAAATTGTTTGATAAATATTCACATTCCCAATATGGGTGTCCTAATTTTCAAGGATTTCAAAGAAAACATTCATACAATTATGCACAATGAATGACAGTGTAGAGACACACTTTCCCTAACAACACTCCACAAAATTGAGTTCACAACGGTTCACAACCAAATTGCACTCGCGACACGAACTGCAAATACGTATCGGCCCGCGGTCTGCCAGAACAGCATATAGCCAGATCTGCAACAGTAATTCCAGCTAAAGCAAACACGTACTCCAGAACGAGTAACGAAGTACACTATCCAATTCGAAAACATTTGTAGAAAACTTCAATTCTAGCTAAAATAAATCTATCACGATCCTGGTCTGTAAAATCTGCATATAGCTAATTTTCAACAGTAATTCCTAGTAATCAAAATAGAAATATCCGAATCGACTCTACAAAAAGAAACCTAAAAAAAAATTTTAACACAGGGTGCTCATGTTATTTGCGCGGCCTGCCAGAACAGCATATAGCCAGATCTGCAACAGTAATTCCAGCTACAAATAAATGAACAAAAAAAAAATAAATCGCATTTCAAAAGGAATACAAGACAAGGTGTTCAAGCCAAAAAAAAATAATACGCAATCACGGGACAAAAAAATTATTTTTGGATGCCCCCCCTGAGTCCTCGCGGTGTTGTTGGAAGCCTCGGTTTCGGGGGCCCCACGTTGGGCGCCATTTTCTGTTATGAACCTATTGTAGTTGATGTTGAGGGGACAACCTGGCAACGCATGTCATCCGCCACTGGTTGGGGCATCGGCCACCAGCTACTCCAGTGTGCATCTGGCTGTGTCCCGGAGCTTCAGCCTGGGGTGGGTTAAATAGAAGTAGCCGGTTACCACCAATGGCTACGTAGCATAAACAGAAAAAAAAATTATGCACACGTTGAAAAAAAAATACAAAAAAATTAATGCGATTGCAAAAAAAAAGTGAGGTTGGATTAAACTGGCACACCTTGTAGTGAACCAGAACGTGAAGCGTTGTGATAGGGTGCACCACACTGTACACCACTGTGCTGACAGGGTGACGAATCACCACTGTCCCGAGCCCTACCCTTCCATGAGACTCAGATGTTGTTGAGACTCCCAATATGCTCGAAAAACCCCTAAATTTTGGACACCCTAAGGTAGAGCGGAACTACGATTCCATCAACATTTTAATATTAGGTAGGAATTTTATATTTATGAATAAAATCCATATATTTAGATACTATACCAAAAGGCTATAGAAAGAAAAAATATCAATTTACGGTCGGAATATTTAGACATTTAAAATAAAAAAAAATCAATTTACCATAGCTAAAACGTGTAAAATTAGATATCGTCAAAAAAAACATTTGTCGTCAAGAAAAAATTTTACTTGTCATATGTATTTGTTTTTTATAATTCATCAATACAAAAAAAAAGACTAATTTACAAAAAAAAATTTCGAATCTCTTTTACAATAGAATCTTTTTTTTTTTTTTATAATGATACATAGTTGAAAATTTAAAAAAAATTCCTTATAATATTAAAAATTAAACAAAAAAAAATTGAATAAAACATTGCCTTTTTTCCTTAATCTTAGAAAAATCGTATTAAAATTTTATTTGACAATTAATCCAAAAAAAAACGTATAGTAAAGATTTTGTGAACTACTTTCAATTTTAATATGACAATATAAGTATTTAAATAGTCTGGTTAGAAAAAAAAAGCAATGTTTTGTATAAATTTTACCATTATAAAATAATTTTTCTTAAATATAAATTTAATATAATTATAAATTTTCTTTTTTTTCTTCTTGTTAAAAAAAAATTCTCCTTTTGTTTGTTACAAGTCTAATAGCAATATTTATTGAATTAATGCATTTTTTCCTTTCTTAGTATACATTAAATTATTTCATATATACATATATTAATTTCTAAATTCAAATTCTATATGTTAATTTAATGGTACCATAAAAAAAAATAATTATGGACTGGGCCCAGTACTCACGTGCTCGATGGTTCTTCGGGACTCCATACACGGGGGGTGGTTCCTTCCATCATACATATATATTTTTTCTTTTTCTCTCGTTTTTATGTAAAATTTTAATTTTATTTATTAAATATATTTTTCTTTTTCAATAAAAAAAATAAAGCTCTTTTTATGACTATTAACCAACATGAAATTAGTGTTTTTTCTTTTCACAGTTTATAATTAAATGTTTAAAAAAAAAATTTTCTAAGAGAGCTATGCAAATAAAAATCCTTTTAAATATGTAAGTTTATATACATTTCCACTTGTTTTAATTTCGTCTCATTATATAAATTTTTTTTCTTTATTTTTACTTATTTAAATTAATTTACGTATTAGCAATTACATAATATTATTCAATCATTTCTTTCCATATATATATTATTTTATATGTTAATTAATTACAAAATTTTCAAAAATTATAAAAAAATTAAAAAAAACTAAAGTAATTAAAGGCGTATTTTTGCCTTATTTTTTTTTCATTTTTTTTTTGTATTGTAGTCTATTTTATTCTTAGTAATTTAGAAAGAGATACGAAAATCTTTCAATTATACATTTAAATTCTTAAAAAAAATTCGGTAAGTTTCATTATACTATAATAATTATAACTTTTATTACACCGCAAACCTTTGATTATAATTTGTTTATTAAAAAGTTATATTAAACAAATAAGCAAACGAAAAGTTAATTATATATGTATATTTTTTTTTCTTTTTATGCTTTATTAAAGCTTATTTAATTTAATACTAATTAAATCCATGACATTAGCAATGATTTTTGAACTTAAAGTAGCACTTAAAATTTGAAAACTTTTACAAAAGAAGGTCAAATACTGATTAATACTTAAAACCGAAATTCAATATGTTAATATTTGATCTTTTCTTTTTCTAATATTTCGAATTTTTGTTATAACAAAGTTAAATTACACTATAGATTAAAATGAAATGAAAAACGATTTCCCGGAACAATTTTTAAAAATGACAACTATTTTTGTATTATATAATGATTATTAAAATGATTTTGTTGAAGACCACTTAGTCGATGTTATTTAAGAAAAAAATACAACCCGTAGGGTATCTATCCTTTTATATCAAATAATTTAAAAAAACAGTATAAATTCATGTTAGAGTTTTCAAAATACTTTTTTTTTTTCAAAATTCACACTAATATTTTATTTAAATTTTCTAAAAGTATTTAAGTAACTGTTTTTTTTCTTTTTATAAAAAAATTATTTAATACACGAACTGAACAAATACAGGAGATCGACCGCTTTTCAACTCCACTCACTTTTATTAATTCAACCTTTTTGATTAAACTCTAATTATGAACTGCCAAAAATTTACTGACCTATTTTTCAAACCAATTCAACATCAAGAAAAGAAAAAAATTCCACTACTCATACATACATAAAAACTCCAAAATTCCTAACGGTAAGATCGTATGATATTTTACTGGAAATTTCGATTCCGAAGAAAAAAAAATATTCCTAATAGAAATAAACCAACAACAATAAATCAGATCATGACACAAAAAAAAATTTGCATGATATGACATTTAACCCTAAACAGGATTCTTCCTAATATTTAATACAATTTGTTCCTATATAACACCAACATGGTCATGCACACACCTATAATTCGCATTAGAATAGTATATACCATATAAGGGTTAGCAAACAATTAGAATATTTCAAATCGAAATGAAAAAAAACTACAACAACAATTTGCATTATGCGTATGAGAAGAGAATAGAACGAAAAAGAACAATAAAAAAAATTACAAATACCAATAAGGTACAAGTATACTTATGCGTAAACATGCAAATCATGCGATGTACGACTGTACTTATTTTTTTTTTCTCCGCTATGAATAGGTATGTTTGTGAATAATAATGTGTATACATATACATAGGTTATATGCACGCATACAAAATTATTATGTTAAAGCAAAAAAAAAGTAATTCTTATAGAAAAAGAGGTATAAAATCTGACCACTGTTTTAAGTTGTATTATTGAAATAATTATTAGGGATGGGAATTTTAAATTGCGTTATTGCTACCTAGAATAGAGCAATTTATGTAAAATTAAAACCTATATGCATGTATGAAAAATTTCCTCTTATCTTGAAGTTAAATTTTTCCCATAAAAAAAATTAGTTTTGCGAAGAAAAAAAAATGTTAATTGCTTATACCTAGCCCATAACACCTACCTTGTGCGATAATCAACATATTTTATAAAACTCAGTTAATTACCAAAATGGAAAATGTTCTTAACAAGAATGAAATTTCCTATTTAGTACTAATAATATTTAATATGCAAAAATAGAGATTTTTTTAAATCGTCCTATTTTCCAATACTCTCCTTAAAAACATTTGCTTTTTTTTAACTTTAGTCAATTTTTTTTTGGAAACTAAATACAAATGTGATGTCCGAAACTAGTGTTTTTAAAGCATTTCAAAACATGTGTAATAGGCGCGAAATAGCAAATTTAATCCGTAAAATAGACTAATCCACCACATTTTGAAATCTTTAAATCACAAACGCAGTACACAATTTTACTTTGAATATAAAATTTATCTTAATTCTTATTACAAATTTAATTTAGAATTTATTTTTCAAATATTCAAGTAGGTGTGCTATCACAATTTAACAATTTCCTCTAAAATTTCAATCACTTTAATTAGATTATTCTACGTAATAGAAAAATTCTATGGTGGGCGATCAAATCAATAAATTCAAAAATTGAAATTTTCAGGAAAAAGAAAAAACTAAATAAAATTGTATGCGTTGCGTATAATCTACCAAGTGATGCAGAAGAATAAGATAAAAAATTTTCCAATAATTAGAAAAACGAAGACAATTTAGCCAAGTTTTAGTAAAAGCTTATGTATTTAATTTAAGGAAAATCCTTTGATTATTTTCTTAAATCTTTATTGTACTTTGGTCTTACAACTTTTTAGAAGGTTTAGTAATGCAAATTTTATCAATAAATTTTTTAAGAAGTCTCTGAACAGAATTGAGTTATAATATTTTTACAGAATTCGGAGCACGTGATTTGTTTACTGATTTTAAAATAAAATATTGTTTATATAATTGTATATATAATTTTATGTATCTTGGGAATACCAATCATTCAAGCTTTAAGGAAAATCAAATTTTTCTCTTGTTCTATTTTTTTCAGGTTTTTCTAACTATATAATTTCTTAAGAAATTATTTAAAACCCTGAAAATTTTTTATAGAATTTTTCCCAGCTGTTTAAACTTTAATTTAAGTCCTCAAAGATTAAAAAAATGTTTATGTTACAGAAGAAATAGTAAAAAAAAACACAAATATTGTTGATAAAACTAAAATTAAATTCAATTAATTATTTCTTTCAAAAACTTTGGAAAAATACGAATTGCTTTCCGAAAATTTTACAGATTTCTCAAAACGAACACCAAAGTTCCATATGAAACTCACCCAATTCGGCAAAAATTTATGTTTTTCTTCCTTCAATTCTTTTTTGCTTCAATCGCATATTTTAAATCAATTGCTTTACTGGAACACCTCTTTAGTTGCATCAACCGTACGCCAATTTAGTTTTTGTAGAAATTTGTTTAAAATTTATTAATCCCATTAAATTATTTATTAATTATTTATTAGGTTCATAATGTTAATACCATATACATAATTTACAAACTCCATTTTGTTCAAAAAAATTAAATTTTCCATTAAAAAAAAATTTTTTTCTATTAAAATAAATGTCAAAATTTGTATGGCATGCCCTTAAAAATTCGCTCCAACTGGATAATTTTAATGACTTCAGATGCCAAATTGTCTCTAGATTTCAAAAATATTATTTTCAAATTTTTAAATTACACCCAATTTGAAAAAAATGCATTTAAAAATTTTAAACCATATCTTTTTCGGTACCATTTCTTACAAAATTTGGCAAAAATTAAAAACCTATGATTTTTCTTACCAAGAAAAGTTTCGAAAAAAAATTTTTGATTACTAGATTTTTTTTGTTTTTCGTAATACGAAATTCTAGTTTTTCTTTCAAAAATTTCAAATTTTTTAAAATCAATTTTTGTTATTCAAATTAAAAAGTTTGTATAAAATTTCGTTTCAATTTGGTTATTATTCAAATTTTTTGTCACAATATCATAAAAATGTCAACAGTTTTTTCGAGACACGCTGGTCATCAAAAATTAATAATGCTTGATAATTACAACGCTTAAGGGCCTTTATCCTTGCCTTTAAGGGTCTTTAAAATCTTGATATAGAATTGGTTTTTGCGCTATATCTTCTGTACTATAAAAATATTTTTAATGTTTGAGGACTTAAATTAAAGCGTAAGCAGCTGCGAAAAATTCTATAAAAAAATTTTTTACGAAATTATCTGCTTAGCAAAAACTGAAAAAATAAAACAAGTGAATAATTTGAATTTCCCTAAAGTTCGAATGATTAGTATTCCGAAGGTACATAAAATACAACTATTTTAGAAACTATTTTTTGAAGTTCCTATATTTTTCAAGACGGAAGTTAGAATCAAAAAACTTGGATAAGTAAGAATTTCGTGAAAATTTGTTAAAATCCCTGGAACTCAAAAATCACTGAGATTTGGCAACCAGTCCTGAACAAAATTTTTACCTATTTTCAATCCTCTAACGAAGAGTACATGTTGTTGTATACTTTTCTGAATCACCCCGTATATAGTAAGGATAAACTCTCCTATATAATATAAACACAATATGTATAGAATAATTTTGTAAATTTTCCCTCAATAATATTCAAAACCCATACGAGATCTAATCTAATAATATAAAAGTTAATAAAAAAAAAAACAATTTTTAAAGAAATTAAAATTTCAAATTAGTTAATCCAACCACATGAAATGGTGCTGATAGATTTTCATAAAATTTCATTACATGATAATTTATGCAGATTAGACAATTTTATATTTACATATAAGTAAACATACAATTCACTCAAATAAGAACATTTATTTTTGAATAAGAATAAATTTATACGTAGAAAAACCCACACATTCTCTCGTTTCTCTCTATTACGTGTTCATAAAATGCAAAAATCTAGGTCTTTAACACAAGGCACATAAGAAAAAATTAATAGAAATTTTTGTATGAATTTTTAATATCCCTTTAATTTAAAAGTCGATTAGAAAAATTTTAGAAGAAAAATACAAAACAAAAAAAAAAACAGAAAAAAAAATTTAATTTTATATGATCAACCCAGATTTTCTCGCTTTCGTCTCAATGATTTTCTTTTCAACAACATAATTATGATATTTTCCATGAAATTTATACACATTTTTACCTCTCATTAATGTTAACATGCTTTAATAATGACATTTTAAGGCTTCCCTTTGAAATTAAAAAAAAAAAAACGGAGATATCAATTAATTTCCAATTTGAAATTTAGGGGAAAGATTTTCAATACCAAGAAAAATAGTGAAACCAATAGAAAGAAAAATAAAATTATGGTGAAAAATTTTTTAATGTTAAAAAAACGGATTATGGTCTAACAATGCAATTAATAAAATTATTATTTTTTCAACCAGAAAATTCACATCAGAAACTTTTATGCATCAATTATGATTTTTTTAAAATACATAAACTAACTGTTATACGTACATATGCCTACATTTAATATGATGTTTTACTGTTCAAATAGTTTTTTAACTCTTAGTGTAAATAGTGATAAAACTATATTAAAATAAAAGTTAGCATAGCAATTTTAAGAGTAAATTAATAAAACAATGAAGGCACCAAAAGGTTGTTCGTTTTGCATCTATTGGTTTCTCCAATTACTTCAATCCTTCAATTCTAGTTAACTCAAATGATCTGTAAAACTGATGTTTGACTCTAAAATCAAGATGATGGTAAAGTGGAAGGAAGAAAAAAATCTTCTCTTTGCAAAAGTCATTTTATTACAAGATTGAATACAATAATAGTTTTCAAAATCAAATATTAAAATTCAAGTATTTACAAGTTTTATTGCTAAGTACAGCAAAATTTAAGTATGATTAAAGATATCACAGTGTCGAAAATTATTTTTAAAAAATTAAATTTGAAATTTTCCTACAAAAATTCTATTCAGCACTACATTCAGATACTATTAAGATTTCTACACGAAATCCTCTTTAAAGCACAACAACTGAGAAATTACAAAATATCAACTTAAATCCTCCTCTAGTTTTATAAATTTACAAAATTTGACAAACAAATTTTATTATTATTTATAATACAAACACATGAACATCAATATTTGCAGTTTATATGATAACATTTTCCTTCATGACTTGTTAATTTTTGGTTTGGGATTTAAGAATAATTTTTCTTTCAAATTATCTTTATTTTCTCTTCTTTTCCTATAGTTCTAGTATTTATTTAACTATTTAAAAGACCCCAAGAATTTTTTCGGGTTTTTTTTTTTTTATTTACCCTTAATATTTATTTTATATATGGAAAATTCCCTTAAAAAACAAACAAAAACAAGGCATAACATAAAAGGAGATCTACAAATCATTATGAAAAGTTTATGTTTAAGAAACACACAAAAAAAAATTCTTTAACATATTAAAAAATAAAAGGAAAATTTTTCCTTATTTGCATAATTAAATACTATTATAATGTAGTGTAAATTACAAGATACAGAACCAACTACATATAAAACTTGCTAAATATTGGTTATACAATAATATAAACATGACTGAATGTGTACATCGTATATATATATATATATGTGTATATATTTATTTGTATTTTAAATAGCCTTAAATAAATTTGGTCTTAAGCCACTAAATACAAAATAAAATACACAATATTTCATAGCTAATTTAAGTCATAAATGTCTAGTGTCGTATACCAAATATTTTAAACAAAAAGTTTTACTATTTGTCTCTAACAATTTAAGTATCTTTTAGTTCTATTCCTTCTTACATCCATTTGGAAATATAAATTTTCTGTTATATAATAAAATATGTGCCATTTAAATGTGATGACAGAAAATCTTTTCTATTCATTTTTCTATATATATAAATAATATAGAATATATACAAAACCCCATATTAATTTTAATAATCTACTATAAATTTATTCTAATATGATACGTATACGAGTATAAACAAAAATATTTTATTATATTTGTTATAATATTAAGTACAAGATTAACATACACATTAACATAAATGTTGAACATTTAGGTCGGATCAGTTTAACTTTGGTACTGATGATCATTAATTTTTTTAGAAAAAGTTTGTATTATTTTTTTTTTTGTTTACGTTTTTTACATTCTCTTCTCACCATCACTTTTACTGTTCATTACAAAAATTTACCATATAAATATGCTTATCACCAACCATTAATATATTATTCAGTCTATATTATAGTTTAGGTTTTAAAAATTATTATATGGTAAAACCATAAGATTGTCATCATCACCATCAACCAGTCTTTTAAAAGTTGATTTCAAAAGAATTTTCAACAAAAATTTTTTTTGCTTTTCTTATTTTCATAGTTTCTTCATAGTCCCTTAAAATTCTTTTGTTATAATTTTAAAACTCTTTATGTACGAAAGACTGTATTTTAAAATTTATGGAAACGAGAATTAATCTTAATCATTCAACTGAATATTTAATCCAACTTTTGAATGAATAGAGATGCACACTGTACATATGTATAAAATGAATAACCTAACCAAATACAATGTAAACCTAAAAACTCAACTAGATAAGAGGCATTAAAAAGTATTAGCTGATAATAAAATTCGAAGAAAACTATGATATCAAATCAAACTGTCAACACATTCCCTTCTTGATTGCTTGACAATTAGTGACGACAACACATGTGCAATGATAACATTTTTCTTAATATTACAAACTGTTTTTATACACAGGGTGTTTCGCATAAAGGTGGCAAATAATTTCAGAGATGAATCTTTGATCCATTTCAAGGAAAAAATCGTATTGTGGATGGGGGGGGGGGCTTTGCAGATACACTCGTTTTCTAGCTAAAGTTTGTTGAAAAAAAACTCTAGCAGATTTTTCATGCATTTAAATAGACGGTTATAACTTCAGAACCACACGACATAGAGTTGCAATCGTGTGTTTGTTTTACAGATAATGGACTGCTCTTTATTTTGTGCCTTACAACCAATTTTATCTGAGTAATAGTTTTCCAGATAGAGATCGTTACGTAAAATCATAATTTTTGCTTTTTTTTTTTTAAATATTTTAAAAACATTCGAAATTTTCTCGAAAATTTGTTTTTTTTTTTGTTTTTTTTTTTCAATGCGCCACAATGAGATCTAAAAGTTAAGCCATATAACATTTTCCTCTATCTATCATAGTTTTTCCAGTAAAACTTGTGAAATTTGCTTAAAAACTTGCAGATTCATATTTCGCATATTTTGATATAAAATCGATAATCTGAATATATGATAGATAGATCTGAAACCCGACATTTAATCTCACATAAGAGTCACACACATACAAATTTAATTTGACGAAACAAATCTGATTTAGCAACCATACTTTACTTTCATGATGTTATACTTATAATAACTGACCGATCTTTATTAAATATGTGTAAGAACGAACGAAAATTATAAAAGTAGCATAACGAAATAAGACTGTTGAAAAAATAAGAATAAAACAAAGTCTGTAATAAAGTTCAACTAATGCCAATTTCAACAAGACTGTAAAGCTTATATTTCCCCTTTATTTATTATAGTGAGAAAATTTCTACTTAAAATCACTTTTTTTCTCTCTCTCTCTCATACCACACTTCATTTGTCTTTTTCATCATTTTAACTTGCTTTGCTTTGATTATAATTATGGTGCATTGTTTTCCTCTTTTCTACTTTTTTTTTCTCTGCTTTTACATTTAATGTACTTAGCTTATTTTTGTTTTATTTTATCTTTTTTCTCGATTCTTCTGGGTGTTTAATATAAATTTCTCATGTCGGAAATCTTTTAAAATGTTCTTTACCTCTAATGATGGTGATAATAATCGAATGATCATAAATTTATTGAAATGAACTAAAGATGCAAGATAAACTTCGAATAAACGCTCATGACGTTGGATGTCATTTGAATTTTAACTTTTAACTTGGAGATTAAAAATTGTCTTATATACATAACATGCATAAGTCGAGAAAGTAAAACTATAGTGTTTTGCTTATTAAATTTTATAATAATTTTCTAAGTAATTGCTATGACAGCAGAAAATATTAATAACCTATATTAATGTATATAATAAACAACGTAGATGATATCATATGACTACCAATATAAATTTAATTAATATTAAGTCTCACTAAGTTTTAATTAAATTGAAGTTAAAAGAAGAAAGTGTTTTAAGATTATATCGAATGATGTATAAGAGAAGAATTTCGTTAAACATTAACTTATCGCAATTTATTAAAAATTTTATCTGCACCTAAACAGAATATTACGTCTTAAGGAATCGAACCTTTGCCGAATAAAAATCTGTAGGGAATCTCCCTAGGGTCTTTATAGAAAAAGAAGCTTGGTTCTACACTAATTTAATAAATTTTGACAGTGAAAGTCATTTGGTCTCGTTTTGACAATATTTTAAATGAAAATTTTTTTGGTGGAATGTCATATAATTGCATTAGAAAGCAGTAATTATTAAAATTGATTTTTATTTTCAAAACTTGAAATTTCTACTGGCCCGCTAACAACTCAACAATTCAATTTGTGCAATATCTATATTATGTTATAAAACTTTTACATGAAATATTTGTTATACAAAATATAGCATAAATATTTGTTATACAAATATTCCATGAATTAAATTTCATATAACATTAAAAACATTATTCTGTGCCTATATAATACTAATGAACTGCATCTCTCACAACAATAAAAAAAATATTACCTTAACGAAAGAGTTAAAAACCGAGAAAAAATAAAAATATAATGCATTCAAACAGGACGTATAAAGTGAAAAATAAAATGGTAAAAAAAGTACGCACCCCGCAAATTCTTACAAAACTTCTACTTTTCTCTTACATCATAAAACATAATAAATTGAACCAAAATATGACCCAGTTTCATTGAATTACACTCAAGTATGAGTTCAAGTAGATTTTAACTTATGATATCAAATCTATATACTTATATTTTACAATGTAATAAAGTTTACATTTAGTCAAAGTTCATATAATAAAGGTGCTATGATAAAGTAAAACAGAAAAAGAAAAAAAAAGCTTCAACTTTCAACTCCTGCTTTCTTAAATTATATTATTTTTTTTTCCTTTTTCATATTTTCTTCCTTTCTAATGAAAATGCAATTACACTTGCAATTAAAGAACAAATTTTTTTTTTTAAATTCACATAGCTAGTCGCCGTTTTCACCGTCGTATGTACGATAGGGATAAAAGCAAAAACTTTAATAACACTTCTAATGTAAAGTCTATTAATTTTGTTGTTGGGGTTACTACGGGGTAGAGTAATGAAAGCTCTTTAAAAGATCTCAAAATTGATTTATTTATACCGTACATTTATACGAGAACTTATTTATGGTGAGGTTAATTGAAGTAAAATTAATTTAATAAGTGTAAATAGAATTTATTAAATTAAGTTTTACTGCGAAAATTAAATTTTAAGGTAAATAATATTTCTTGTAAAAAATTTTGTACTTTGCTAACAACTTCTCATGTACCAACACCAGCTACTATTTATTTTATTAAAATATTTTCGATGGCTTGTAAAACAGCATCCTTCCTGAGCTTCTTTTAGCAGGTTTAACTCTGAATAACGAAAAAGATTTAAATATATTTAAAAAAATAATCTTATTAACTATTTTTTATTATTCTCTAATTATTTTGTTATTAATTGAATAATTTTGCATAAATTTAGGGTCAATTTTGTAAAAATAGACATATCATAACATAAATGATGATGCTGAAAAGCAAATGTATATTTTTAGTTAAGAGAGCAAATTATATAATGTAACATTTTTGGCTTTATAAATGTTCGGTTGAGCTAAAAGTCGCGAAGAAATAAAAATCCCTGATTTTGAAACTTAAAGAGGTCTGTGGTAGGAGGTCTAAAAGAATAATTTTTTAAAACAAAATTAACTAGAAAAATATTTTTGCACACAAAATTTTTCATTTTTTAATTTCTCATTCAACAAAGTTTTATAAACAGACAGTAAAAGCAGGCAGTCCCGATTGCCCCCGTCTTGTATAGAAATCCCGCGTTATTGAATATAAAAATTCAAATTTGTTAAAATGATTATAAACGTTTTATTTTATTTAAAATACCTATGAAAAATTAAGAAAAACAAAAAATAAGTGATTCGTAAAATATGAAATTTATTTTTAAGTCCATATCAGAGGGTCAGTAAACCGATTTACCTTAGTTTTGCATGAACACACACAAGACCAACATAATTATATTTTATCACTCTATGTTCATATATAATTAGTCTTTATTATTTTTCTTTCCACTTATAAAAAACATCCTTTTTTCAAAATACAAAAAAAAAAATTTAAGGATAAGGATCACTGTAAAGAAAATTTATTTACAGGAATTAATTAATTACCGACCGTATTGTGTAAACAATAGGTAGGTTATGTGATGGCAACAAATTTTGCATATCGAGTTTTCGGTGGGAACGTACTTCTCCATAGTGGGGAAGTGTAAATAAACTATTTTTAGCAACCTGTCGGTCTGTCGGTCTGTCGGTCTGTCGGTCTGTCCGTCTGTCGGTCTGTGTGTGCACGCGTGTATCTCAAGTTCGGCTGAACCGATTTTGATGAAATTTTATATGTAAGTTTGTTTCCACCATGGCACGGATCGATCAACTTTTGGTATATATCAGGCCTCGGGAACTGCACTTTTTAGCGGGCCTGTTTTACATTTTTGAACATTTTGAAGAAAGTATTCAACCGATTTACTTGAAATTTTATATATAAGCTCAGCTCGACCGTCCGCAAAAATTCGTATGTTTTGGAAGAAATCAGACATCGGCAACTAGACGTTTACTACGGGCCAAATATACATTTTTGTGTATATAAAGAGAAATAATCAACCGATTTCATTGAAATTTAATATATGAACTCCTCGTATTAAAACAATGAACATATAAATTTTTTGGAAAGATCAGGGCTCGAAAACGGATTTGCGGGCCGATTTTACATTTTTCACCATTTTGAAGAAAGTATTCAACCGATTTACTTGAAATTTCATATATAAGCTTTGCTCGATCATACGCAAAAATTCCTAACTTTTGGAAGAAATCAGACATCAGCAACTGGGCGTTTGCTACGGGCCAAATATACATTTTTGTGTATATAAAGAGAAATAATCAACCGATTTCATTGAAATTTAATATATGAATTCCCCGTATTAAAATAATGAACATGTAAATTTTTTGGAAAGATCAGGCATCGGCAACTAGACGTTTACTACGGGCCAAACATACACTTTTGTGTATATAAAGAGAAATAATCAACCGATTTCATTGAAATTTAATATATGAATTCCTCATATTAAAATAATGAACATATAACTTTTGTGGAAAGATCAGGACTCGAGAACTGATTTGCGGGCCGATTTTACATTTTTCACCATATCCACAGAATAAATTGATGGAATTTCTTGAAATTTGATATTTGAGTTCTGGTTGTTACCGAAACTAACTGGCGAGCATTTCAGGGAATTCGGGTAGCACAAAGCGAAACTCTACTAAGAGCCCAATTTACATTTTTCTAAGTATGTTAACTATAAGCTTACTAATGTCCTAAAAATTGGAAAGAAGTATTTAGCAGACATTTTTATAATATTCTGTAATACTTTCATTTAACTAGACAATACACAATGCGGTCGGTTATGTGCTGACCACATCAGATTTTTTTTTTATAAGCACATGCCTAACTTTATTACATTGTATGTATATTTACTCATATAACACATTATTTCATACTTATACTTACATAACATTTTCTTATAAGTATTCATGTTTTGCACATGAACTATCAAGTGTTATGCTTACCTATAATAATTTTTACACAGTCACGTTTAAGACTTTTTCTTGCTGTTTTACCCTGTTTCCCTGTTGTTTTTTTTTTCTTTTTCTGTTTTCTTGCTATCTTTAAAGAGTAAAGGAAAAATTAACTTGCAATTAAATCGAACAACAAAAAATTTTTTTAAATTAATTTTTCTTGTATATTTTTTTTGCCTGCTTATTATAATATCGCGCGTCATTGAATTATGGGTTTATCGTACTTAAATTTATAAAGGTTATTGACTTAAACCATGAAAAACGAATTTATTAACATGAAAATACACAAGAAAAAAATAATTTAGGTATTTATTTATTTTTTTTTTTTTTTTTTTGTTTGGGAAACAATTAAGTGATAATCTTTTAATGATTTTGTATAAAAACATGATAATCCCCTCAAAAGAATTACTAATAATCTTTATAAATAAAAAATTTAAATTTTATAAAAAAAAACACACACACAATGTTGTGATTAGTTTTCTAAATATTTTGATTTTAATTTTAAAATTATTAGCGTTTTTATAAATATTAAAATTGAAATTAAATGGGGTTAAAAAATGGGGTTGACGAATCGATTATATTTGTATTATCATAGGGATTAAAAAATTTCGAGGAATTAAAGAAATTATTTTTTGATGAAATTTATAAATTTTTATCATTTTAGAAGAGTTAAAAAATTAATAAAAAATATCTGAAAGCAAAAAATTGGATTTATTTTTAATTATATACACTTCAATTTCCATATAACAAACACCCATCATTCCGAGGGTTTTGCTCGTAAAAAAGAGTTTTCGTTATATATAGATAGTCTACATTACGAACACAATTCGTAATAGAGAGTTTCAGAAAAAAATCAAAAATGCAATAAGGGTACATGTTATGTACATACAAACTTTTATTTTTTGACTAAACAAAAATATTACACTATTAACAAACCGCTATTAATAAAGTCATGTCGATTGTCAACACGAACCAAATATCAATTAAAACGAGAAAAAAAATAGAGTTGACCTTGTCAACTCTGTGATACCCGTACGAATTTGTTATCCTGGCAGACTATGACTTTAAGTTGCCGTATTAATTTACCATATTAATTTATGCAAAATTTCAGTATTATGTGTTATTCAAAATACTGGTTGTGCCAAACTACTATTGATGTTGTATGGCAGCTACCAGAAAGAGCCAAGAAATTTTAGCGCATTTTATCAAGCACATCGGCCCTGTTAATATACTCACTTGTGTGAAATCTCAATATCACAGCTTTTATAGTTTCTGAGATATAGTCAAATAACTTTTGAAGTTGTATGGCAGGTACCAGAAGGAGCCAAGTAATTTCAACGGCTTTTACCAGACACATCAGCCCTACTAATATATTCACTTGTGTGAAATCTCAATATCACAGCTTTTATAGTTTCTGAGATATAGCCAAATAACTTTTGAAGTTGTATGGCAGGTACCAGAAGGAGCCAAGTAATTTCAACGACTTTTATGGGGCATATTGGCCCTACTAATATATTCGTTTGTGTGAAATTTCAATACCATAGCTTTTATAGTTTCTGAGATATAGCCAAATAAATTTTGAAGTTGTATGGCAGCTACCCGAACCGGTACCCCGATCATGTCCAATTTAAATAGGGTTCTGGCACTTACTACAATTGATCATTTATGAAAATTTGGTGAACTTAGCTCAATTAGTTTTTGAGTTATCGTTCGGACGGACGGACGGACGGACGGACGGACGGACGGACGGACGGACGGACGGACGGACGGACAGACAAAGCTAAATCAACTCAGAATTTGACGCTGATCAAAAACATATACTTGAGTCTATATCTAACACCGTTATTTCTTAGCGTTACAAACGGTAAGGCAAATTTAGTATACCCTTCGAACATACGTTCGTACGGGTATAATAAGAGAGAGGACTGTCATCAATTTTTTTAAAGTTGTTTTATTGTTTTCTATATTATGGAGAGGATATTTAATAGAAATGGGATATTGAATTTGTTTATTACATAGAGAATGTCGTTAAGTAGAGAGTCGTGAAAAGTTTTTAAAAATGCTACTGCTAAACCAAAACTGTTCATTAAATGGAGGTGTTTGTTATATGGAGATGGCGTTATGTAGAAGTTTCTCTGTATTCCAAATTTCAATGAAAGATTTTCAAAAATTTTTTAGGTAATTTCAAATAGAAACTCAAAATATCAAAATATATACTTAGAATTCAGTTAATTATTATTAGAGCTCAATTGATTTTTATTAGAATTCAATTGATTATTATAAAAATTGACAATTTTTGAAATAATTATTTCTAAAAATAATGCCATTGAACATTCATATTCTGGAATTAAGGCAAATTTTCAAGTCACGGTAAACCAAATTTTCCATTCCAAGTCAAGGTTGGTAGTTTCGATAATAATAAATCAAATTATTTTAGATAAATTTCAACTGAAATCTATTTTTTACTCATAAACTTTATAGTGTTTGGTTTCTATTTGTCTGATTTTTTTGAATTAAGCATTACATAACATTTCAATTTACTGCTAAATCAACTCAAACAAACTTACCTTATTGAAATAGCATGATGCTAATTGTAATATCAATAAAATCACAAAATTTGAGCAAGTTGCAATATTCCTGATCTTATGAATAAAAAATTTATGTAATTATTAAAACTCTGACGTAAGAGAATAAAATTTCTGTTTGTTCTTTAGCTCCAAATATTAAAAAGATCTAATGTAAAACTTTAAAATTTAATTATTAGTTATTTTCATATTATTTTCATATAATTTTCATTTCCAAATTGTGCATAAAATTTCAAATCTATGTCGAAACATGCATTTTTCATCATTTTGTTTGATTATGCTCATATTATTAATTTATGATGAATATATTCTCAAGTTATTTATACTCTATAATCAAAATGGATATAATATATAGAATACATTGCATTTATAATCTATTTTACCTTAAATATAAATTTCTATATTAATTTTCAATTTAATTTTCAATGATTTCCTTTAATTATCTTGAAGAATTAATACTTGAAAATTCCTTAGTAAAATTTTTTGAAACTTAATTTTAAAATTAAGTGCCCTCAAAGAAATAAATAGAATAAGAAAGAAATAAAATAATATCAAATAAATTAATTTTTAATTTCAATTTTATACAATGGTATTTCCGGGATTTTTGTCCTCTCCTTCTTGTATACACAAATATTTTATTCTCTTGTACATATACAAGGAGAAAATAATTTATTTCAGAATCCTTATTTGTATTTCATTTCTCTTGTTCTCTAAACAAAACAAATAAAAAATTTTTCCAGTTATTTTTCTTTTTTTCTTTTTTTTTGAAAGTTCTTATTTAGATGAGTTCATTAAACAAAAATACTTCTATATAAATATCCTTTATGTATTCCCTTTTAAAATGTGTTTTTTTTTTATGTTTAAACACTATAAAAAGAAGTAAAAATGAAAAACAAAAACGGTATATGAATCACAACGGTGGATAAACTATATGGAAACACTAAAACAAATAAATTATTTAATGAAAGGATTTGTGCATTCAGATTATAGAATGTAAAGAGTTCTTCAGTAGAAATTATTTCAAATTTTATTATGGTACATGACATTTTTATTTATGGTACATGACATTTTTGTATTAATTTTATAGAGTAATTATGGTGTTTACCTTTAAATACCTAAAGGAATTATTAAATTTGAAATAAAACAATAAAGACAACAAATTTCTCATGTTTATCATTTTAGTACAATTTTTATAAACAATTCAATAGAAATTATTTATTAAATTAGATTAACACTCTAAAATCCTAAAATATTTAAATACAAAAGCAGTATTTAATTTATTTAAACGAATAATTCTTCAAATAGAGTGAATTCTCCTACCAAGAGCTAATTTTGTAAGGAAACTTCGTAACAAAATTACAAATGGATTACAATTTAAATTTTTACATTATTTTTAAATTTTATAGTCAATATATATATTTTAATTTTAAATTTTGAGATTAAATTCATAATTTATATTATTGCCGCCATCGAATAACTCAAAAAACTACATGAAAAAAGCATTTAATTTATTTCTAATCTGCATTGAAAATCAGAAAATCTAATGTAAAACTAATGTTGTCACTAATACTTAATACTATTTTCATTTAAAATAATTCAATTATATTTTATATTATCGATCACTCTGAATATTACAAAAATGAATAAAACATAAATAATTAAAAATTGCAAATTTACAGGGGAAAATTAAAAATTCAAATTTCTTCCAAAGCGTATAATCTTATTCATCTCTCTTAATACAAAAACGAAAAAGAAAACAGAAAATGCAATAAAAATTTTAAAATTGAAAAAAAAAAAATTAAAAAAAAATTATTTTTAAAAAATTTTTAAAATGTCAAGACTTTCATAAGTTACATTAAAAAAAACATCACTTAATACATATGCACTCAGATTATATACACATTTATGTTAGTATACACATGTTAACATGCAATCTTTGTATATTATGCTAAGCTTACCTATGGAAACAGGACAAAAAAAAAGAAATATAAATTTTTAAATAGCAATGCAATTAAAATCCTTTTTTTTTTGTTGTTGTTGCTTTCTTTTACTGCATATTTTACTCAAAGTCATTTCCTATACTTAGCAAGTAAATAAGTAAGTATAAGCAAAGTTCATCTAGATAACACACATAATAATCGTATGCGTATATATGGTGTACATTAACTTCAATCTAAATTCTAAAATATGTGAATATTTTTTACATAATATTAAGGATTTTCTTTTATTAAAATATATTTACTATGTTTGTATGCATATATGCAAAGTAATATTTACATTGAACATAATATGCATATTATTTATATTTACATGTACATATATTTTATGGTTCATGCATATGGTAATAATATGTGTGTAAAAGAAAGTATAATAATAATAATAATTTACAAAAAGAAATCAAACAAACATGCAAACAACTCCTTTTTTACATGCATATAACTTATCAATGACATTATAATAATAATATTGATATTGATGCTGATATAGATTATAATGTTGATGAGAATAATAATGATAATAGTCATGATGATAATGATGATTATGATATATTGATGATGATAATTATTATAAAATGAAAAAGCTATGATGACTTTTAAAAAGTCAAAATGCATTACAAGTGCACTTTTTAAAAAGCAAATGATTCAAATTAATAAAGAATGCAAACCTCTTTACGTTATGTGTGTATTTTTAACTTTATATAAATACTATGTACTCGTATATATCTAAAAGGAAATACATGCATACAATAAAAAAAATATATGATTTTAATGACTGGAAGTACATATAAAATATTTATAAAGTTGTGTTAAAGCTAAAAGTGATAAAAACTTAATACTTTTTTTTTCAATTCTTTTGGAATAGTGCTAAAAAAACGTTTGACTTTAGAAGCATTGAAATGCTTAGATATTAATTTTATTATGCTTAATAATTGAATAAAGAGCACATTTCCTTCTGATTTCTTCTTTACTCTTTTTACTTTCTCTTTATATTTAACACTTTAATGAATTTCGGTTGATTAATAATGTTACTGCTTGAATTTATTGAGTTTGAGGGTATGTGAAAGTTGATATTTTAATTTTCTCTTCACATAATGTGATTACTTCATTTTTAAAGTAAAAATCTTGCATACAGAATTTGCGGAGTATATATTATCATTTTATGTACGTATTATTCTCCGAATTCAATTCACTTTTAATATTAAAAGAAAGGAATTAAAATTAAGAATTAAGAATTTCCTAATTGATTTAGATTTAGATATTTTGATTTTTACCAAGTAATTTTTAGTATATCGAACTCAACTACATCTTTTCGAACTCAACTACAATCATATTGATTTTATAACAAATTTTTTTATTAGTAATATTTAGAGCAGCGGTTTCAGTGAGTAGTTTACCATAATTTTAGTTAAAAAAATTATTTATAGAAATTGAAAAGTATGTATTTTTTTTAATATTTTCCTGTTCTTAAATTGAAGTTAGGAAATGCATGTTTCTAATATAACACTAGCTATTTTGTTATAGAAAGTTCGTGAATAATTAATTCTAATTCTTTATAAATCACATTATGATTGTTTCTCTACAACAGTGTACTTAAAACATAGAAAAAATCTCTATACCTTCACATTCGAGAATGTAATATGCAAAGTAAGAAGAAGAACTTGAAAGAGAAAATAATAATTAAATTTTCTCTCAAATCTTCAAAAATTTTTTCAACTCTTCTGTTACTTTTATTGTATATACAACAATTTTCGAAAGTTTTCATATCGTAATTTTCTATTATTAAAATTTCTGTTCGAATTATTTAAATTATTTGCAATAACAGCCAGTGCTTTGTTAATTATTTTATAACATATTCAATATAAATTATACAAGTATCAAGAACAAAATTACTGTCCTTTGACTTCGGCGTAAACAATTTTTTACAAATCTAAACTCTTTATGGATGAACCTTAAAAAGGTTAAGACATTAGACCACTTTTGTAGTTACTGCAACATTTAATAATTTTTTTTTTTTTTGTTATTAAAAGAAATTTTTTACAATTTTTTTTCTACAAGTTTCTACAAAGTTTTATTTTTCCTTTGTCCAAAAGTCTATCAACACATTTTAAGAACTAGAGTAATAGAAGATTGTGTTCTCTTACTCGAATGTTATTATTGCAAATTATTACTTAAATAATATTAGAATTTTAAAATTTAATTTCCCAATTGATATCGAAACGTTTTCAAACTGCAATAATAATGCCATGGAATAAAGCTAAATTAAAAAATAATATTAATGTACAAGAAAATATTTAACAAAACTTTGCTTATAAGTCAATTTTTGAAGAAAATTTACTTTGAAATTTTGCAAGCAAACCCAACCATTATACAAAAAAAAATTATTATAATTTCATGAAAAAACGGTCACTTTAATGTTCATAAACAATAATTATTTTCCCTTTTACTTTAGTCTTGAAAACCTTATAACCTTTACAGAAATAAAAAAAAATTTTTAAGAAAAAAATTTTTAAAATATTATAGTTTTTCATATCTGACATTTTCAAACCCAAAAAAAAAGGGATAACACATTTTTTGTATCCAAAAGGATTTTTAAAAAACATCCTTTTTCTTCATACTAAGTATTTTTTTTTTTTGTATCATTCATGTTATCCTTCCATTTTCCATCATTCATGCAATAATAATGAATAGTGAAGTTATTTTTAAAAATTTTAAAACGAAAAAATAAATGGCATGGGATGAATGAACAATTTTTGATGTTCCTTTTATGATTTTACGATGTGCAAAAAAAATTCTTATTTATATTTTAGAAATATGGAAAAAAAAAAAGAGAAAATTTATTTTTTTAAAGAAAATTCAAATATGCATAATATATTATGTATGTACATATTTAAGTGCATAACATATTTATATTTCTTTACATGTAATTTCTCTCGAGTACTAAAATTTGAAGGAGGAATGCTCTGTTTTTCTTGTTCTCGTTTTATTTTTTTCTTGGAATTTAATTGAGAAAATGGATTTCACTTGTTGAAAAGTTTTTCATAATTTTTTTTATGTGCAAAATTAAAAATGCCCATAATATCACAAAAATATTTTATGTGAATAAATTTTTAGTAAGTATTTGAGATTGAAAAAAAACACTTAGTTTTATATTTTGAAGCCAATATTTTTTATACTTTCTTTAAAACCACTTTTGTAATTTTTAAAATATGAAAGAGATCAAAACAAGTTTTTTGGACAGTGCGTACAACTTCATAGTATATTTTTCAAAATATGTTAAGCATACATACATGTGGTTTTAAATTGATTTTAATTTTAAAAAATATGTTCATCTACGTCCACGGCTTAACTGAGAATGGTTTTATTTTATTTTGATTATACGTATCATACGATGATAAAATACTTGGTAAAAAGCATTGCCATGTAGACTTAATATGTAACGATAATTTTTTTAAATCTATTCCCACATACATAATTATACTTATAAATCTACTAGTATTAGCCTAAAAAACACAACTTGCACGAAAATGTAAAAATATTTTGTTTATCCTTATTAAAGCTACAGAATATTACTTAAAAATTTCTTAAAATGCAATTTAAAATCCTGTTGAACTCTCTCAAAAAGCTTTTTACATCATTCTCCCAAATTACAAGGACAAGAGGTGACATAATAAATTTCAAGCCGATCGTAAATAAAACAAAATTATTAATATCGTCATCATTTTATGGATGGAAATAGAAAGGGGAAAAATACAAATTAATTTCATGTACAAAAATAAAAATATACGCTTCATTCGCTCAAGCGTCCCATAGTCCTGAATACGACGCGAAATATTAAAAATTTCGACCGAACTTTAGTTACAGAGAGAATCTCGACCTTACAAAAGAGAGGAAACCACCTACTCACAATAAGTCGATAAATTAAAACTATATCGGAAAACACCCTACAACAACAAAGCGAACTTAACAAGCAACAAGTAAATATTTTTTTATTTCAAAATGTGATTTAACGTTTCTTATTTGTACCAGCTTTCATTATTTAAATATTTATATTGCCCGATCATATTAATTGCATGCCCCTAAATATATGCAATATTTTTTATCTTAAATTAACATGTTTAACATCAGTTAGCTATCAGTTAGTAAAAAAAAGTAATTTTTACTTCCTTTTTTAGATTTTTTTGTTTTTTTTTAAACTAAATATAATAAAGGTTCGAATGCGAATAAACAGTGAAAAAATACCTTTTTGTTAGAAATTCTTAATCTATATTATATCGTATGTTACTTTTGCCCACTGAAAATAATATCGAATTTCATTCACCCGAATACCATAAGGTTGAAAAATATCATTATTTAAATTCTTCTTCCCACATAAATATTGTACTATTACAATTATTTGACAAATAATTTAATTATTCATTCAAAACAAATTAAATAAAATTGAAAAAAAAAAATTAAATACAATACGAATTTAATTAATTAGAAAAATGGCTTTTAAAAGTAAATTAAACATTAAAACTCCCCAGCGTTAATCAAAATTATTAATGTTTTACATACAAAATAAAATACAATCAATCAAATTCATATTATTATTAAAACATTTAATTAATTTTGTAATTTAAGAAAAAAAATCATAAAATGTAATTTAATTATTTGAATTTATTAGTGTTCCCATGACAAAATTTATGATGCAACTTCCCCCATCATTATCAAATTATGCTTAAAATGTTTTGTTTTTTTTTTGTATAGAAATTCCCTAGTCATAGTCAATTATATTTAACTATGTATTTAATTAATTTTAAATAATAATTATATTATTATATTAATTATAATTTATTTCAAATAATTATTATGTTTAATTATAAAATCAAATAAAAAAAATTAATTTTCTTTTCAATTAAATTTTAAAATAATATGTATATTTTATTTTTAATATTCTCTCATACGAGTATTAAATAATTTATTTTACTAATATATTAAATTCCTTATATATATATCTAGATTTCAGCATTATATATTTTTTGTAAGTGTTGAATTTGTGTATTCAAAAATAGGAATTAATTTCCGATATGTACTAAATTATATTTAAAATTATTAAATAATTGAATTTTTAAATATATAAAAAAATTTTATAAAAAATTTGATATTTTTTGAATAGCTATTATACGGACAGTACAACTCAATGCAAAAAAATTTTTTTGAATCTCTTCAATTTAGTATGAACATCTTTTAATTTTAATGTAAAATTTACAATAAAAGCAATTTAATAAATGAAACTTCCAAGTTGCCTGAAAAAAAGATAAAAGCTTCAGAATTGTTGAATTGAATGCTATATTTTGAGGTACACCACAAACGCAGCCCTACAATTTCCAAGAAAAAATTTTGTCCACTTTCATTCTATATCCATATTATATTATAAATTAATTTATAAACTAATCAAAAATGGCTGTCTAAAACACTCACATAAAATACGTAATGTAAAATTTACATTACACAAACATTATAACTATTGTATTCAAAATGGAATCATAAATAAATAATTTCAGTTGTTAAAAAATTATTTCTCAGAATTCCTGCCACATCAAATTCAACATTTTAGAGATATTATTAATCATTTAGAAATAACAATGCGATTTATCAATCCGATTTCTATTCAATTTCGTTAATGCAATCATTATAAAAAAATAATTCCAATTTAATGTATAAAATTTTCCATATTATGAAAATTGTACCATTTTTTTATTAAATACTTTTAGTTGAATATTTTGCGAAAAGTTTTGGTTTTAATCGATTATTTCTTATGAAAATCGAGAAAAAAATCAATTATTATTAACAAATTTTTTTTTCTCATTTCTCTTATTCTTAAAATCAGAATTGCAAAAATTTTTTATAATAATTTTTCTGTACTTTATTATTCAGTGATGTCACAGATAAAAGTACTATTGGTATATTTTACAAAAGTACAATCGGCCAATTTATTAGTAACGTCAGGCGACATTACTCATACAAAATTGAAAATTGAAATACATTTTAGAATATTTTATTAAAAAGTTGTATTAGTTATTTTCATAAACATGATTAGTATAATTTTTATAATTGGTACCAGAAACTGAATTTATATTCTGTTAGAACATGGTCAGTTTGGTAAACCAATTGAAATTTTATTCGAAATTTTAATTCTTTATTATATTGTAGTTTTTTTTAAAAGACAAATTTCCCAATGTGACAAAACATGAGAAAAATAAGTTCTCAAGCAAGATACTACTTAATCGAAACTCATTTTACAGTAAATCGTTTCCCTTAAAATAAAATATAAATTTTTTACCTAAAAATTAAATTCAAATAATTCTAAAATGTAAAAATTTCCAAACCATTTTCGTCTACTTCCCAATTTATTATTTCCCAATTAATTTCGAAAATCACAAGTACATTTTTCATTTCACTATTTTATATAATAAGCATAGCACCTTTCGATTTATTTTTAAGAATTAAAACCCCGCTATTTTGATTTATTTCAGTAAATTTCAGTAAAAATTTTATTTTATGTTTACCCAAATACATTTATTATTTTCATTACCATTATTACTATTGCTCTACATTTTTTCTTCAATTCATTTCCACTATTTCCAAGCATAATTATAGAAAGTATTTTCTTCAATCAATCAATAACATACAAGAGTATACCCCATATATACACTCTAATCACGGATTTAAACCATTAAAAAAAAACTAGAAACAATCTTTAAGTCACTGTAAGACAGGAAACAAATTATTATTGAGATTACGTGCTATTTATAAGTAATATATTGAATAAGCGAATAAAAAGATAAAAAAATTTTAGTATACTCTTGATGTATTACGAATTACAAGAATTTCGTGTATAAAAAAAACTCTTGATAAATTATTTTCATCGGTTCTCCTCAGCCTTCAAGAATGAATCTGTTTTCTTCATTTTCTTCTTTTGATTTCCATTAATTCTTATATATAAATTTAAAGGAAAAAAATTGATATTTTCAATGACAAACAAAAAAAAGTAGAAAAGAAAGAGAAACAAATTGTTAGCACGTCTTGTGTATTTTTTTTTTTTTTTGAAAAAAATTCTTAGTAAAAAATAAAATCATGTTTTTGTATGAAATTGAATTTTAGGTATTCTGTATTATAATAATCATAATACGTAATTTATAATAATATTATTGATGAAAATTTAGTCTGCAAAACACTTTTTATGCATTCTTTGTGACAAGCATGACACACCTAGGATAATTTCAAAAAAGTTGTCTTGTTTCAATTTAGGCTCTTTGGTTTCCGAAATTTATTTTATTGCAAGTCGAATTTTTAAATCAATTTTTTTTTATTATTCGGAAATTGATTAATGAAGCTTCTGCCTAAAAGCAGTTGATTCATGCGATTTATGAGAAAAAGAAACTTTTATTTTAGCATTTGTAGCAATAAGCCGTCGAACATAAGACGAAAAGAACATTTAAAAATTTAGATTTATACAATTGTTAAAAATCCTATTGACCTATTGAGCAATTCATGATAAATTGAAGGTAATATGAAAATTATAACATTAAATTTTTCTTTTATACTTACGTAAGATCTATTAAATTTCCAGCTTTAAAAAGTTAATATTATGCTTGTAATTGTTTCTCGTATAAACTCTTAATTGATGGCAACTAGTGCAACGAAATGTTTTTTTTTTGCGAATAACTATAATATTGCAATTCGATACATATTAGATTGTCCGAACTTAGAAACACACGAAATTAGTTAAGATTTCGTGTGTTTCTAATTTTGTTAGTACACACGAATCTGCAAGATTAAAATTTTGCAGATTCGTGTGTACTTAGAAACACATGAATCTGCAAAATAAATTAATTTGAGCTAATATTATTTGGGTATACCTAAGCTCTTAATTCTGAAAAATTTTTGAGACACCGTAAAAGGATATACGTATAATTTAAATTATACATGAGAATTTGCATTTCGAAATATCTCAAAACCACGATTTCGTGAATTCATTATCGTGAAGAGTTTACTAATTGTTAGAATGACATATTCTATTAACGACATCCTATTAATTATTGGAATTTATGCAAATTAAGTGTCATTAATAAGGAGGGTAAGAGAAACAAAGCTTTTCGCAACAAATCCTAAAAATTATAATGGGATAACACATTTTTAATATTCTATTGTGAATTAAATTTAAAAAAAACAGATAATCACTATTATTATTCGTAATTGATAATAATTTATCAGTCTTCTAGTCGGAATAAAGCACATTACTGCAGAATGACCTATAAAACCAAAAACCAATAATAATTCTATCGTTATATGATATGCTTTACCGTCGTTCATAATTTATTTGAAAATCCAAATTCTTTCCATATCTGTTTAAAAAATATTAAAAATTATTTCACACCATAACTCCATAATTTTGACAATCACATTTTTAATTATAACTTTTTTTTGAATTTTTAATAAATTTAACTTTAAATTTCTGATAAAAACAAATTTGCAATTTTCAATTAAAAAATCTTAAATTTCAATAGAAAATTAAAGAAAATATTATGGAAAAAGAAGAAAATTAAGTTTTAAATTATTTTTTCACAATTTCATTTAGGTGTCTCTTAAGTTATCTTTCAACATCTATTCCAAAATTTTAACTTTTAAACAGTTAGCAGTCTATAAACAGGAAATAAAAATTTTTTTTACATAATAGTATTTTTTTTGTAAATTGCTGTTTATTAAAACAAAATCCCCAGTACTACTTCATTATTTTGTAAAAATTGCGAAAACGAAAATACAAAAAAAAACTTTTATCACTTTTTCAAAAACTATTGGATAAAAAATGCTTATTAGTCTTACCCTACTTGCCTGTTACTCTTCTGTCTGTTCAAAAAACTTCAGCACTCTTTAATACACGTGAAATTTTATATATAAATAGGTGTTTGCCGGAAATTAATAACTATAGAGAAAAAAAAAAAGTTTTTATTAGTAAATTTTGAAATTTTCACTTATGCACCTCCGTTTAAAACTTATAGCTTTTAAAAATTCTTAAAAAAACCATCTTTTAAGCGTCACTACTAAATCGAATCCACAAAATATTTAAATTTCAACATTAAAATTCTACAAAAGAATAAAAGTATAGGAAATTTCAATTTCTTCCGGGAAACATCAGAGTACATAACATTACGATGGAAAAATTGTCGTTGAACGTAATTGTTTTCTCACAAGTAATGGTCTGTCGAAATTTGCAAAACTCGAATTTTGGTCAATTTAAATTTTCGAAACTGCAAGCTTTTTCATTAGTGCTTGATTTAATTTAATTTTTTTTTTTCATCCTAAATGTATGCAAAAAGTTTGAATATTTTTGTATACCAATGAAAGCAATACATAGCTGGTTGATAGTTTTTTAAAAAGATTGTTTTCACTTGTTCAAGGAAAAAGTGCTACTTCACAAAACACTGGTTTGATCCGAATTTTTTTTTTTTTAATTTTTACTTATTTAATTCGTGTAAAAAAAGAAAACATACTTTTTTAATATCCTTATGAAAAAAAAAAATCCTTAAAACAATATTTTAAGATAAACATACCCGTGACACGAAAAAAAAAAAAAAAAACAAATAAAAAATATCACTCGTTTCTTTCTTTTTTTTTTTTGTGTTTTCGTTTCGTAGTTTCGCTTCCCCCTCTATTTTTCTTTCTTTCTTCTTTATCTGTTCAATTTTTGGATGAATGAATTTGCCACTAAACTAAATGTAGTGCCATGATATTTTACTTTTATTTTATTATATTACAATATTCATATACATAATTTTACAGAATGTGTTTGCGTGTGTTTTGTGACGTATAGTTCAATATTTCAATATATAAGTGTGCTTGTAGTTCTCATATTCATTCGTATATAATATCAGGTTATTTATTCTAAAAATAAGTCCCTTTTGTAGTGCTCGTAAATTTTATTCATCACAAATAATATCTTCACTCCGAATCTTTTGCACTGAACAAAAAAAAAAAATAAGAAAAAACACAGAATGGAATGTGACATAAGAAAAGCGCGAACAATCTTCAATTGATCCTGTATAATATATATTACAAATTTAAATACAATAAACACATTCAAACATCTATACACACAATACTACGTAACAAACAAGTTCTTATTTGTGTATACTTTATAGAAAATGAAAAAAAATAAAGACAAAAAATAATATCCTTCGGAAATATAAAATTTATAAGATGTTTTTTATTTTTTTTATTTTTTGTGAATAAAGATATAAGAATATTTACTTTTTGGTAAAATATTCAAGATAAATATAAAAGTTTTGAAATACACAAACCAAAAACAACATAAAAAAAAAGAAAACAAATTTTTTATTTTATTATTTTTTTTTTTCTTATTTAATTTTTTATATTAAGGAAAACTGTTCAAAGTAAAACAGAAACTTTGAACCACAAATTTATTTTTATTTTGACACCATTTTATTTTCACAATACTTAAAATTATAAGAAATGATATTGGGGACCCAATTTTCAATTGATAGCATTTTAAATAATTCTCTTATACGTCTTGACATTCTCTATATGTATTTATATATATATATATATATATATACATGTACTTTTCATATATATTTGTATTTGTTTATATAAGAATGCATACTATTTTCGTATAACAATAACAATATTATTTGAATATATTAATAATTTAAGTTAAAATAATATATTATACACTATACAATATTTAAGCAATACGATTTAATATTTAATAATTGAATATAGTAAAATTATTTTTTCAATATAATATGCTTTAATAGAATTTTATGCCAATTTAAATAAAAAAATTCGCTCCACAGGTTTAAAAGTTTTAAAATTTTTGTTGAATAAAATTCACTGAATTTCTAATTTTAATAATAAATTATACAAAATCTTGACAATTTTTATATCAAAAGGAAATGAGAACTTTGAACCGCAATGCAATCAACTTATAATATTATATAATTTTTTTTTTCCTTCTTCACTCCTAGGAGGAGCATAGTGCTAGTGTATGATATCATGTACTAGTTTCATAGCGTCATAGAGTTAACTAGCTAGGTGACTAGCCTGCCGCAGTTTTTAATATTATATAAATGAATAGTTAAAAACATCAGGTAATTTTGTGATTAATTTTCAGTAAAAATTTCAAATTTTTTACATATTATACTCAAATTAGTGAGCTATCAAAGTATTCTATAATAAAAAATTAAGAATACGTAGTATCAAAGGAAGAAGAAATCAATTATTTGAAAATTTTAACCCTAATTCAAGAATTCAATATATACACTGCCCCCTGTTGACAATTTTAGTAATAAGTCGTTAGCACATATTAAGAATGGGTGCTCATCAATTTTTTTACTATAATCTTATAATATTCTTCACAAAAATTACAAATTACTTATAATTTAGAATAAAAACATTACAGTGTTACCACACAAATCTTTTACAAAACTGCATTTAAAACTTTAACATTCAACAATTTATATTTTATAAACAATTCAAAATCAAAAAATATAATAGTTGAGAGAAATTTAAAAATTGTAATTAACCTTTTGAGTACTCACTTAGTTTTTAGGACGTTGAGTACATCCATGTACCATTGTCTTTTGTTCTTAAACTGAAAGGGGAACTTTATTTTTTTATTTTTTAATATATCTGTGTAATAAAAATATTTGCAGTTTCTTATATTCTCAAATTTTTGCCATTCGCTCTTGAGAGTTCAAAGTAAACTAATTAGATAATTTAACAACAATATCTCATTTTTAAAATATTGCTGGACAAAAGTGGAACATGGGTGCACGCAAAAGGTTGAGTTAATTGAGAATGTATAAACAAGAGAACTTGTCATTTTTAAGAATTGAAAATAAAGATTGTAGAACTACTTAAAGGATAAAATCAAAAATGAAAAATATATTAAAAGATTAAAAAAATTAAACAATCCGGGAACCACTTTAGTACGTTTTACAATATTATTTTCTACAAAATAAGAATCCTATGGGAATATTACCGGCGAATGAAATCATAATTCAATCACATTTACAAAAAAAAAAATCTTTAAATTTAAAAAAAAAGAAAACAATAAAAAACATAATTTTTTGCTTTTCATGAAAAATATTTTTTACTAATTTTGTTTGATCGTTCCAATTGAACGCTTCTGTAAATATTAACACGAAATAATTTGCAAAAATTGGCAGTAGTTTTTCTCTCACGCCACAAAAAACAAACATTCAAAGATAATTTGTTAAAACAATATATTTGTTCTTTATTATTTTTATTTTCGCAATTCAAATAAATTTAAATGACGGAAAACAAAAAAAAAAATAACAAAAAATTATTTCATTCGATTTTTAACCCATTCTCCAAACAACATTTTGCCGCTTAAAAACTCAAAATGGTTGACTGATCATTAATCTGAAACAAGAACAAAAAAAATATGTACCAATTTTCCTATACATACACTATAAAATCATTTGATATTCAGTTCTCAAAATTTTGGTGTATCGAAGCGTAAGTGTTATAAAAATAAAAACAAAAAATCCCTTTTGTATTAAAAATAAGAAATATTTAAGTTGTTCTGACCCATTTTAAGATAAACTGCCGTGTACAAGTAATAATATATGTGATTTGTACACAAATTATATGCAAAATAAGTTTGGTAATTAAATCCTCACAGGCACAAGAAAAAAGGATTACCAACAGCTGTTATGAACGAGTCGAAATAATTCCTTATTTAAATTTGAAAATGCTAATTCGTAGTCCATTATAACAGTTGAAAATAATACCGCGTCTTATGTTAAAAAAAATTCATAACTTAAAAATTGCATTGCGTTTAAAATCTACATGAAATTTTAATTTTCTAATTTTAAATTACACGCAATGTAAAGGCCATTAAGAATATAAATTCTAAAATATGTGAGTAATTTTCTTCAAAGCCATGAATATTTTTTTAATAGTCTAAAAATGTGTTGAGTAATAAAAAATATTTTGCACGTAAATTCAACTGCTATACCTACATTCACACAAGCAACATAAAAAACAAGTAAATAATGTCAAAATATTTTGGAAATGACAAGACAAGACAAAAAACATACAAAATATTTTTGGAATTTTTATGAAAAATTCCAAGCGTGTTTCGAAAAAAAAAGGGCAAAACAATAATGTAAAAGTAAATTTTGGCATTAGCTGTTATGAATAATAAAAAGTACCCAACTACCATTTTAAAAGCTACTTACATATATATATATATATATATTGTTCACAATATACATATATAGATATTGATAATATATGTCTGAGTAATATGGGTTTAATTCAAGGATTTTGTAAGCCTTTTATGGTTTTGTTTTCTCTGTTTTTCCATTTGGTTTTCTTTGAAATTCTTTTCTCAATTGACTTAAATGTGAAAATTTACTTTGAAATTTACTTTCATATAAAGTGTTATACTTAAATTTTTTATATAGTATTTCTCTTTTTTTGTTGTTTTTCAAAATATAAAAATAACAAAAAATTTTCATAGCATATGCGTGAAAAATTTTTCAAATAGCTCCAGATAAAGGTTTTTCTCTTTTTCCTACAACTACAACTAATATTAAACGTATGATACGTTAAAAACAAATTCTAATAAAATGAAGACACTATTTTGTTATACAATTTAAAATTTAATAAATTATTTTAATATTTAAAACAAAATTTCATACCTAAACTGAACAAGTGTAAATTGTCACAAATATTAGAATTTAACTATGGTTAATAAGATTAGAGAGAGTTGGGATTTTTACTCTAAACGAAATTCCATTTTATCGTTTAAAAGAGAGAACGTTTTTCTTCATATCTAATAGGCCAATTACTTTCTAATCTTTTTTTATGACATAAAAAAACGGAATTATAAGCAAAAATTTGCTAAATTAATTTTAACATTTTTCTGCTTTCTTAAGATCGATTTCTCTATGTGAATTACACTACTACATGCTATCGAAGCTTCGTCGTAGCGCCTTAATCAGGTCCAAACTTATAAAAAATTGTAAAGAAATCCAACATTTTGAAAAATCCAAGCTAAAATTCAAAACAAATTTACTTGATGCACGGCGGTTTTTATTTCCACAGAATGACTATGAGTTCACACTATAAAAAGAACATTTATTTCTGTATGCATGTCAGAAAATTACAGTTTCTGACATAGATAAATAATTTTTTACTATGAAACATTTTTAAGCTTCAAAATTTCAAAATAAAATGAAAACAGATTTTAAAAAAGAATTATTTCTGCCAAAAATATCTTAGTAAATCTTGTAAGTTATCAAACATCGCTTGTATAATTATCACTATCATTCAGGAAAAGCAGATCGAACTCTTAATGAATTCAAAAGAAGCAATGGGAGCCTTTTCTGTATTGAAAATACAACTCAAATTACTCCATTACGTTTGAAATATGAAAAATTTTTCAATATTTTTATATTAATTACAAAAATTTTCTAAAATGTGAATATAAATGTAAAATTCAAATATGTTACCTTAAATATCACCTGAAATATTCTTAACCGAAACAAAAATATTTAAAGAAAAAAAATTAATTTCCCCTTTATAAATTAAATATAACAAAAATATTCCAATTCAACATGCTCTCTATATAAAAAAACTCAATTATTTTTATGTTACACTCTTTTAATAAAGTTAAACTAAGTAGTACATAAATAGAACAAAGTTCCCTAAGAAATTTTCAATAATTGTTAAGGGTCTCATTTACCATTAAAAACTTCTTATTTAAATCTCATAACACTAAAATTTTCTATATAGTAATTTCCGTTTTTATTATTATCATCGTCATCATCATAATCACGCCTCTATCATATTATATAATAATAATTACTATGAATTGCAATATTAAATTGTCAACATAAAAATGTAGGAATAATATTACAAAAGTAAATGTGCATAAAGTTTTTATGAGTTTAATTTGTAAAACTTTTATACTACCTCAAAATATTTATACTGTAAATATTGTATGTGCATATGCATTCTAACTCTTTGGTAACATTCATCTACAGTTTTTTACTTAATTTTGATTAGAACTTTTAAGTTTTTTAAAAGTTATATAACATATTCAAAATTACCACTTCTTAATTTTCAACTTCATATATGAATGTATCTAAACACACACACACACATTCAATGTGCGCGGGTATTTTTTTATACATAATCACTTTTAAAAAATAAGATCATTTCTGAAAAAGGTTTTTTAAATTAACAGTATAATTTTAGGACATTGTCAAACTTATTTTTATATTTATAATAGTTATCTAAAAATACCGATTTGTAATTAGTACAACATTTTCCAAAAAATTCTAAATGTGTTATGTAAATACTCTCATAATTTTAGTAGAAGAATGGGTTATGGAATTTGAAAAATTCATAAAACCTTTGAATTTCGATTGAACTTAATTTTCTCAAAGCTTTATTTTTGCATATTGTAGCACCATTCAGACTAAAGACTAAGCGAAAAACTAAACTGCTCAAACAGACTAAAGTTTAAGCAAAATTGAATGATAATTTTCGATATTTTGCACGAATCCTATGATAAAGTTTTCAATTGTAATTTTATTCTATCCTATAGTTGTCAAAACGAAATCCACATAAATTTTTTGTTCGTTTAATTGAGTTTTTTATTTCCTTTTTTTTTTACTAAAAAATGAAAACTTTTCTCGTGAATTGAATTTGTTGAACTAAATTAGAAAATTTTAACATGCATAAAACTAATTAAACTTTTAAACTATGAAATATACTCAAAAGTGTTCATAATAATGACCATATATTTTATATAATATGTATATAGTATTGCTATACGGAACAATTAAATTACCATAGAAATTTTAAATTGTTTGTGAAAATATATTTACTATAGAAAAACTCATATATGTACAATATTTCTGATGGGAAAAATATAAAAATATTTTAATTTGAAGTCATTTGTGTCTCATTGACAAACACATGTTAGACTTCATTGTATATGTATATTACATAATCACAAAACCAACTTTTAATATTTTAAATATTAAAGTGTGGTTATACCTAAAACCTAGTGCTTTACTACTATTGCATGCACTTTATTACCAATTTTAAACTCGAAAAACGTAAAATATTCACTCAGAATTTTTACTCAAAACATATAAAAAATCTTAAATTTGAATTAATCATCCATTTCTACAATAACATCATAAAAATATTTTCTATAGCATAAAATGTAAAAATGCAAAATGAAATAAAATTTTTATCACTTATTTATTTATCAAATTGCTTTGGTCAAAAAAAAAAGGAAGTTAAGCAACTTAACTCTTAAACGGCTTCTTAATTGAATTTTTAAAAATGATCAAATTAATTCCTTCATTATTTTAAAAGCCACCTACGTTATAGATTCTCAATAGAAGCGATCCAACTCGATATCGCACTTTGGAATTTGGAATAATGGACGCTAGTAATCAATTATTTTAAGTTAAACATTTTTTGAACTGAAGAGTTATACTGGATTTTATTCAGTTTCAAAATTATTTCATATTTGTTTCATTGAAAGTTGCAGTCAAAAATCATTTCCATTTTTCACTTGATCTATAACAAAATTCACAAAAACCGCTTATATCATTTTGATCCCCCGATCCTTTTGAAAAATTAAAGATTATATATACAATATTATCAAGAATAAAATATTGGTCGTCAATACAAATTATATTTTTTTGCAAAATAATGACATAGAATAGATCTAACATGTTCTATTCCAATTCATATCATATAAAATAATACAATAATTTCAGCACGATTATTTTACAAAATAAGATTAATTTCACGAATCCTAGAATCAAAGAGAACTTAAAAAGGACAATGATTTGAATTGAAAATTTTTTTTTTCTTTTGTTTTTTGTTGAATTTGAAACCAATCATTGCAATATGAGAAAATTGAATTAATCGAATCCATTTTTTTTTTTCTGTTTTTTTAATTTTTTTTTATTTTATATTTTCTCTCGAACAGTGAATTTATTTTAAATCGTTTATCTCTTTCCCTTCTTTTTTTTTAATATAGTATATTTTCTTTTAATATCCTTTTAAATGAATTTCTTTTTTACGAGAAAGCAATACAGAATATCGCAAATCTAAAAAGAAAATTGAAATCGAAAATGTGTTTATATCCTTTTTGTTTTTACTTCTATAAAATAAAGAATAAAAAGAAAAATAAAGTAAAAAAGAAAAAAAAATTTTAATCTAATCTATATGAAGCGCTTTCGATGTGAAAATCCTTTAAATTGAATTAAACAAGGATTCCTCTAATACACACATATGTGTGTATATGAATGATTTGGAGAAAGAAAAAAGGAAAATCAATGTAAAACGGAAGAAAAGCACAAAATTTGAAAAGATGTTCACTTTTTTCTCAGATTTTTTTTTCGCTTTTTTTTTTTAATTAAATTTTCCATATGATGATCAATATTTAAAAATATATTACATAATACAATGACTGTCAGAGTGCGAAAAATTTTGAAGGATTTTATTTCTTATATTATAAAAATTATACAAGAAATTTATTCAATTGATAATACATGAGATTTTGACTTTTTGATTTACTTAATAAACATTATACGTGTACATAACAAAATATTTACATTTTCTTGCTTAGCTCATTATGGGACTTAAGCTAAGTGAGCGGAATACATTTCACGAACATTATGAACTTTCAACTCAAATAACTCAAACAAAAATTAAAATTTTCTGTATGGAAATTCTTGCATACCATTCAGTTATCTGGAGATTTTTATGAATTTCGAAAATATTCAGGTTGTATTGCAAGAACCCTCCATCCTGTATTACAAAATAATATTATATAAAAAAAACTCTCTTAAGTATAAATTTAAGCACTAAAATTGTGTCTTTTACAAAGTTTTTCCAAAATATTTTCATTAACTATTAATTTTTACAATAAAATATCCTTAACCATTACTCTGTCCTTCAAATTGCAAAACCAATTTAAATATTTTGTTTTCTTTTTTTCATCTGATTTAAAAATATATCAAGCATTGTTTCCTTCGAATATCCTCAAATAATTGGAAAACATAAAGATTTACTTTTAAACTCAATTTAACACAAGAAAACTGTTTTACCATAATTCTAAAGCACAAAAATATCAACTCTTTTGACTTTTTATTTATCCTTTAACTTTTACAAAATTCTTATTAATGGCATCTTATGTATGTTAACGACAAATCTTTTTAAATAAATGCATAATACTTTTTTAGAATCTCATATGAATTTGAAGTTTAAAAAATCACAAGAAAATTAAAGAACTCATGATATCACTATATTTTTGGAATTGACTTGACTGGTATTATAGCAAAGTCAAGTTATTAACATTGATGTCATCTTAGTATCATTTTCAGGTTGTTCTTCACATTTAAAAATAAAAAAAAAATATGGAGTTTTTTTATACTTCTTATATACTCAAGAATCTCTTATACTTCTTATACCATAAGATTATAGAGTAAATTAAAAATAAGCAAGAAACAGATAAAAAAAAATCCGTAATTTTAAATCAAATAATGCTCAAGTAAATTCTCGTAGAATCAATAAAGATTAAAAGTTCTTCAATCGATATTATTCTACAAAATATCAATTTTTCAAAAGACTTTTTTAAGGCTCAAAAGTAAAAGAGAAAATAAATTTGAAAATTTTGAAATTTTTATATCTGATTTAAACTTTTATTCCTCCATTATTTCTTGGGTATTATCCTTTTCGTTATAAATATTAAAGTTGAAATTTTATTCTTTTTATTTCGTTGTTTTTTTTTTTTTGTTTCTTTTTTGAAAAAAATAAAAGTAAATAATCTGCAATATGGTTTCAAATTTGATGGTGATTGACGAAATAATTTATGTTCAAGTTTAAATTGAAAATTGAAATCATAGAAAAAAAAAAACGAATCTAAAATAAAAATTGGCTTATAGAAGAATCGTTGTACTCATGTATGTGTATATTAACGTTAATACACAATACAATATAAGCATTGATTAACAAAAAATGTTACAATTCAAAAGGCTTTTAATAAGTGTTTTTCCATCATCAACTAATCGGGATCATCAGTTGCGATGAAGCCTTTGTATTCCAACCAGAGTTTTGCATATTTATGGGGCTGTGAAAATGAAATGATTCAAATAACATTCTAATATTTTTGAGGAAAAAACTGGGAGTTTAAATGTAAACTAACTGAAATAGGCATATGATGCTTATACGTCTGCTTGCTTAATATAATAAATATTTCAAAATTAATTGAAAATTTCGATTACGGAAAATTTTAACAAAGAATCTTGAATTTACAATTTAGTAAATTTTAAAGGTGAAATGCAAACATTTGAACTTCATATACTTCAAATAAAAGAATAATTTCAATTCAAATCGAGGCTTCAAATCTTGACCTAAATTCTGTAGAAACTGAATAAAATTGCTTTAAATTTTGCCGTAAAAGGAACTTAACATTTTAAAATTTTATTTACTTAAAACAAAATGTTGTACCTTAAAACAATTTGCTTGTTTATATAAAATTTCAAACTGAGATAGATTCGTACTGCTTACAGATTATTAGAATTGTATGTATATATTAATAAAAACAATGTATATATGTGTAATTTTATGTATAGATTTAGTAAAACAATTAACTGGAAAAATTTTTCGTAAAAATTATTGTTACGAAAAATTCAAATATGCCTTCACTTTGCACAAGATTGAATCAAACAATAACGTAAATTCTACATAATTATATATGTATATAATATTGATATTATGTTATTTTACTTATACATATATATACATATATATTTCACGTACACATATACTGCACAGCACTGTTTTCCATTTGTTTTCCTCTTATCAACTTAAAATGTAAAATTAACATTCCACTACCCGTACATATAAAAATATCTTAACAATATTATTTAAGGCGTCATATGATGCTTGAGGCGGGATAAGGAGGGAATGTCTACAAAAATATATTTTGTAAATTTTAACAAATTTTCTTCTTATATTATTCTAATATATCTACATAGTCTATATGCACATACATGTATTTAAAGAATAAAAGAAAAGTTCATTCAATCGAAATAAATCGGATATCTGCAGTGCAGCGTAATGTAAGTCAATATTCAGCAAATAAAATTCCATATTTCAACTCTATTCTTAACCAGATTTCCTTCTTCCTTTCTTATCGTTTTCTTTTAAAAGACAACAAGAACCAAAAAAAAAAAAACAAAATCGAAAGTAATACAAAAGAATTAAACAATATACAACAAAGAAAGGATACAAAAGTCTTTATTCTATTTTTGTTTTTCTTTTTTGCATTTTTTCAGAAATAGAAAAACTTTAAAATAATTTAAAACTTCTTCTTTCATTTTTTTGTTTTTATTATTATTTTTATGGTATTTTCAGACTTTAAGACTCAAAATTGTTATATTTAACTATCAAATTATCCTAGATGCACATATACATGCATACATAAAATTTGTATATAACAAAATTTTCAGGTGAAACCTCAAATCGAATTTATAGCTTTTAATCTTACTCTTCTTACACACACAAAATTTAGATAAAAAAAAATTAAGATCCATTAAAAAATAAATTCGGATCAAAGCAAGTGAGGTGGCACATTTTCCTAGAATCAGAGAAAATTCTTTTGCTAAAACAAGTCAAATAATTCTAATTAATACGCAATAAAGCTCGAATTATTCTTACGACTTAGGCTGTACAATTAAAAATTTTTGCATACTTTCGGGATAAGAACAAGAAGTGCATATAAGAAACACCGAATTTGGTCGCTAATTATTATCCTAAGAAAAATGAAAGAAAAAAGAGGCTCAACATAACTTTAAATTTCAGCGTCAATTTGTGTTCCGTTTTATAGAAGAAAAAGAATCACATTATTTTTCCACCTTTACAGGATTTAAAAAATATTTTCTGATTTCGATACGTTAGATAACAAACACATGCCATTTTGAAAATTTTTTAGGGTAATAACTTTTAAAGGAGGGAGTTAAATAAAAATTTTCTTTTACTGAAATAGTTTTTTATTGCAAGGAATAGAGTTGTTCCGTAAACTGACACAAAAACAGATTGAAGGACAAGACAAAACAAATATTTAAGGAAATTCTTTACAATTTTATTAGAAACATTTTTTAAAAGAATAGAAAACTTTTAAATTTTATTTTAAAGCAATAGAATTTAGTATATTCTTCCTATATTTTTTTTAAAGAGATTAGAATAAGAGTATAACAATAAAATTGAGTACACGAGCAAAATAAAATAATAGAAAATTATCAAATATAAATTCTAAACAAAAAGTTATAAGACTTCTCGACAATTTGTAAGATTTTGAAACAATTTATAAATTTTCTAAATTGTCAACTTTTTATTGTATAGTTTACCATAAAATTTTGTATTTCTGTACGATAAGGTTAAAAAATTTCTTAAGAACCAATAACGTAAATAGTATGCACATTGAGAAATGCAGAATAAAATTAAGAATTATAGATAAATATTATGTACGTATATTAAACATACTCGTATACATAATATGTTTTCTTGTGAAAACGTAGAATATTATCAATTTTAATTAAGAGTTGGAATTTAAGTATGAATAAGAATGTTCGTAGTTTATCAAGGGATTTCATAGAAAAGTTTCTTTAAAATCAAATATTTAAATAATTTCTAAAGATTTTATTCAATATTTTTTTACTACTAAAGTCATGTTGAAAGTACACATTCCTGCAGTTTAGAGTACAATTCCGAATATAGTTTATATGAAAACAATACAATTCGTTTTATTCAATCATGTATTTCAAAATACTTAAGGTTCACCTACTAGAGAAAATTAATTTTGCATTTCAAATTAAAATTTAATAGCATATCTAGATAAGGAATTTAATATACAAAATATGTAAAGATTTGAACTGATTAAATCAGCTGACTCATCTGAACCAGCTGATTGAATTGATGAGACCTGTAATTGCATTTTAAGGAACCCAAATTTTTTCTTCGAAAAGTGATAATATTAATTTCAGCGTACTGTAATATGTGCATTTCAAAGGAAAGAAAAGGATGCTTAGGATTTTCGAAACAGAATGCATTTTCCAAAGAGTTTCCCTAAAATTTTCAAATCTTCTAAAAAATGTTATCGTAACGGTTGCGTAAAGAGAGTTTATGTGATTTTTATTTTATGAAAATTTTAATATACATTAAAATTAAGTAAATATGAAAAGTTTTTGCAGATTTTGAATTTCGAAACGTGTAAGGCTATTATAAACGAATAATTGGCATTGTAATTTATACTTAATAAAATTTAATTCACTCCATTGAACAGTTTAATATTATCTCGCATTATGAGGTTTCTTGTACAATTTGTTGACTGACAAAGAATGTAATACTCTTGTATAATACATCTATATCAATTTTCTGATCGAATTTTCTATTTTGTCACAGTTTTCCAGACAATAATAATAATTTTATTCCATATATAAATTTGCAAATGACGAAGAATGAATAAAACCAAAAATTAAACAATGATACCAATCATTGCTACAATATTGAAACTAATTTGAAAATTTTTAAAGAAAAATTATCAACAAATATTTTATAATTTCCTATCATAATTTGTGAAAAGCTGTAGACAAATATGAAAAAGGATTTTCTCAAATAACTTGAGATTATTTAAACTAGTACAGGAAGAAAACGATAAATTACGATTGAAAAATACAAAAGTTTATAAGAACATTAATTTACTTAAATTAAATACTTTTCTAATATAGTCCTTTAAAGACTTAGAACATAGAATATGATTGTAAAGCAAATTCTACCTGTAATCGAGTCTAAAAATTTGAATAATCTTAAACTTCTACTAAAAATTTACGAATTTTAAAATTTTTAATCCCTGTCCATACACTTTATAAGGAATTATTTATTATTTAGAAATGTTTTTATTTTTCTTTTGTGTATCCATTGAATATTAGTTATGAATAAAATATCAACTAAAAATTGACCTCAAATTATTATTTTATTAGAAGAACATTATTTTAAACATATATTTTTATTCAAATTTAACATTTTATAGAAAATAAAGCAAAGAAAACTTTCCTGGCGAGAAAACATAGTTTCAACAAATAGTCTGAATAGCATTTTGTTTTGGACTAGACACTTTATTTCTGCCCAACATTTTCCATTTCATCTGACCTTCATTCGTCGCCACGAATTGCTGGATTTACCCACATTTCTCCCTGTAGATTTCAAACTAATAACTGGCTGGCTACATGTAATATTTGGCTCATATAACGTGTATTCCAGCCATCCGACTAATTGTCTTTTAAAACCACGTAGCCATCCGATCTATAATCGCTCATAGTTCATTGTCGGTTACAATTTTGATTATAGCAAATAAATATTTTTTACGCTTATTTTCTTCTATTTAATCTATTTTCTGCTGTAAAAAAGGCGGTAATTTTGGACAAAAACTAAATTTTGGAGAAAGAATTCTAGACAAATTTCAATAACAATTAAATTTCTTGAAAACATTACTTTTATTTTTCATTTTACTCCCTATTTTTCCATATCCAACATGTACGTTAATTCAATATATTACTTTCCTATCCGAAAGAAAATTCAATAATATATTTTTCATTTTATATGATTAATTAAATAATATTTTCAAAGTAAATTGCGGATAGGATACCCAAAAAACACTTAACTTAACAAAAAATAAGCAACAAAAAAAAAATGAAAATAAAAATAATTTTGTGAATTTTATTAATATACCACAATTTTATATCAATTAACCTGACGTTTTCTTATTATTGTTATATTTTCATCCCTTTAAATGCTTTCTGATCCTTTAAATGCTATTTTTACAATTTCTCCACAAAATTTTTGTATTGCCTTCTTTTTATTTTTGTTACCTACTTATATTTTTTCTCTTTTTTTTCAGACTTTCCTCCAAAGAGCTGTTTAACAAAGAACAGGAAAACCGCATATACAAACAATTTATTTTGGTTTTTACCCCCCAAAAAAAATAAAAAGAGACAAATGGAAATATACTGAAATATACAGGGAGCGAAAACAAAAAAAAAAAGAATTATCCTGCCGCAAAATATATATATATAAAAAAAGACAGCCGAAAAATAGAAAAGCAAAAATTAAGTCATAGAATAAAGTATAACATAATTATAATTTAATAGAGTACAATATTACATTAAGAGCGTAACGTAAATGAAAACAAGAAAAAAGTGAAACGAAAATAAAAATAACAGAGAAGCCAAATAAATAAATAAAAGCGACGTGATCATGACGTTGGTAAGTAAAGAAACAAGGAACAAAAAAAAAAAAAAACTTAGGCAGTTAAAGAAAAGCAAAACGAAAAAATGCGATAGAAAACTGACATGAAAATTTTTCTTCAAAACAGATAAAATAACTTAAGACACAAACCACTAAAATATCATAATCATCATCAACATTTTCATCATTATTAACTATTATAACAGAATCATTATTTTTATCCCCTCTCTCTTTTATTTCATCTACATTATTTACTCTCTCTCTCTCGTTGTATTGTTTACAATTTGTTTTATTTAGATAAAATGAGAATTTACTTTTCGTATACAAATATTAACGTTGCTTATTATCTCGCGAGTTTCACTCGTTTTTGTTCTTCATTATCCTTAATGGCATGATATAAATGTATACATTTGTTCTGATTTGACTTCCTTATGACAGAAGAATGAGTAAATTTGTTCTACTAAAAAGCTTATGATTTTGTATTTAAAATAAAAAAAAAATTAATAAGACTTCAAAACATTGTACTAAGTGTTCTGTAAAAAAAGCAAAAAAAATTGTATTCTTAAAAAAACTTTCTAATTTATAAAATTATTGGAAAAATTTAATACAACGTTTAGTAAATCTTAACTGCATCCAAGCAGTAAATATTTAACATTAAACAATTACCGAAACTTTCAAGTTGAAATTTTCAGAAATTGTAAATCTTTTGAAACATAAAAGCAGTTCCATTATGCATAGTAATATTCTGAGTTATAATATGTTTGGAAAAATTTTTCGTAAACATTTATAAATTTTTAGAATCGAAGAAAATTTATGGAAATTATGAAAAATAAAAAATCCTTATTTGAAGACACTCTGTGAATGATAAATGAGTTATGTTTTTTTGCTATTTTCCACTTTGAGGTTAAAATCTTGTGTAAATCTGCACAAAACTTAAAAAACTCATGTAATTTAATAAAAAATTATGGACTGCTTTTCAGATTACGTGAACTGAATTCAGTGGAAGAGAAAAAACCCGAAAAAAAAAATAAATTCCTTTCTTCTTTTTTTTTTCTTTTTTTTCATAAATTAATAAAATATAAAAATTTTTTAATTTCCTTAAAGGTTAAATTTTTTCTCGTGAACTACACTTTGCCCTCACTGATTTTTTCAAGCCCTTCTATCAGTATACTTATTTCCTCTTTAATATTTTATTTTTCACTCAATATACATCATAACTGTTTAATAGTAAATGAAAATTTTATACCAAGAGATGGATGGTTTTCTTAACTTTTTTCTTTATTCCAGTTTTTCTTCTTTTTCTTTATTCCCTAGAAAATTTTAAACAGGGACTTGTTCAGTGTATACATGATAAATACTGTTATATATAATTAAAAGATTTTACCAACTTTATGAGAATTAATAAATAATAAATTTTCCTGATACTTTTTAAGACAAAAAAAAAGGATTCCTTTAAAAAAAAAAAATTTATAATATATAGGAAAAACCAACTTTTAAGAACAAAAAGAAGCCTTATCGAATTAAGCTAAAGACAAAGAATTAATTGAATCATTATAAGTTATATATGGATATTAAGAGTTAATTTTTAACGGAAATTAATTAATTTATCATCGTGACTCTTTAATATGGAAATACATACATATTATGTGAGTAATATTTATGCATGTATGTTATTAAAAAAACTTGTTTTTTATAATTTAAATTTTAAAATTTTTGAATTGTTTTCTTACAAATTTTTTTTTTGCAACATTATTGCTGATATTCAAAAGTATTGAAAAAGATATCTATATATAGATATATATATATATATATATATATATATATATTTATATATATATATTTCTTTTCTGAAATAGATTATATAGGATATTATAAAACAAAAGTTACGAAAAATCATAAGTAAATGCCATTTTTTTTCCATACATGGTACTAAGTTTGAAACATCAAATGAAAAGTAATAATAATAACATCGCAGAGATCAAATATCAAAAGTTGTTCATTAATTTCTTTGGATTTCAATTTGCTAGCGTTTTATTTTTGTTCATCAAAATCCAAGGGCATTTTATCAATTAACTTATGGTAAAAATCTCTAAAACCATTGTTTGTGTTCTTTATACGGTAGAAAAAAAACGAGAAAAGATATAGTTAACCGTGTGAACTCTGTGAAACCCATACTTGAGTCCATATCCCATAGAATTACTTCTTAACGTTATAGTAAGGCAAATTTATTATATCCTTCGAGCATAAGTTTGTGCGGTTATAAAAATGATACCTTACTCAGGTACCATATTTTTTTATATAATGAGAAAAAATATTAAATTATGACCGGCTACATTGTGTAGAATTCAAGTAAAGGAGAATTTGTGAATCAGGTAAGTAGTAAGCACATAACGCAATTTTTACAAAGGGAAAATACATAACACATTCATTCGGATTATGTACCTCGATTTCATGAATGTGAATGTGAATGTGTATGCATTAAATTTGGTCAGAACAATTTTAAGAATATTATATTTATTTAATATTTTGACTTTTCATTTTGAGGGGAAGAAATAGAAAAGAAATAGAAATAGAATAATAGAAAATTTAACTGGTGAATTTTAATTAACAAATCTAATTAAGAATTCGATAACCTTAATTTCAAAATAAACATAACTAAGTTCATAAAATGTTCACATTCACTCTTATTTTTCAAAATAATTACAATACGAAATAATTAATAAGAGTCACACACTAAATTGTCAACTTTAAAATTCATAGTTTCTCAACGAAACATTTTTCTATGGCGTTTTAAGCTGATCATTGAGATTTAAGTACCGGTGTATATCCTTAACATATTTTAAATTTTAAAAACCACAAATTTATTTAATATATATACATATGTATATATATACTCGTAAAACTTTAACACATTCCAAAATGTAAAATTAAAGGAACTGATAATTGAGAAATCTAAAAGGATAATAAAAATTAATGATGTTTTGATAATGTTTAACCTACATTTTCTATTCCAATATAATAAACGATTTTATTAATAATATTTTATTTTAAAAAATTTATATATTTACGTTATGCTATAAAATATAACAACAATATTAACAAGAACCGTTATAAATTTTAATCAAAATCACTTGACAATATAATTCTATCTTTTTCTTATTTTTTATTTTGCCTCCCTTAAATTGTTATATAATTTTATCTAATAAAATATCTTTATTTATTTTATTTTTTCTTTTATATGAAAAAATTTTTTTCCTCAATTTTGGTCCTTAAACATAAATTTAATAAGAAAAATATGTATAAGAAAAAAATTTCATTTCAATAACGGTTAGTATAACACTAATACTTGTTTTTTTTTTGTGTAGTTAATGAAATAATATTTTATGGTATTGAACATGTTAGTATTTGTGTATATGTTTATGGTGAAGGAGTTTACTAAAGGAAGAAACAATGAAAAAGGAAGAGAGAATGAAAAATTTGTGTCAAAACCAGAATAACGTTGTATTTTTACAGGATTTTAATTGAACAAAACGGAAATTAGAATTAATAATTATGATATTTGCACCCCCTGAAATAGATTTTTAAATAAATTTTGTAGAGCAAATTAAGTAATTATCAGAATGGTATTTAATCATGCGGGTTTTCGTTTTGAGTATTCAAATTTAGCCGACACAATAATATTTTCAAATGTATTTGTCTATACACTCCAAAGAGAACACAACTTTGAAATCTCATTTTTGACTATTTTAAAACTTGAACGCAATTATTTTCGGGTTTAGAACATAAAGGAATACAAGGATTTGTGAAATATTCTGTAAAATGAACTTGCTTTATAAAAGTCAGAAATTTATTTTAACTGTAAAACTATTTTTAACTAATTATACATATATGTATATGCTTAAAAATCTCCTGTCGAACTAAAAGATTAATATAAAATGATTGAGCACGTAAAATTTTCAAAACTTATTTAACTATAAATTTTAGGAAATTCTAAAAAACCTTATACACGTAAACCGTAATTAGTTTAATTTCAAATGCTCGAACTATAGTTTTTCATTATAGTTAAAAATAAAATGGAATAACCACGCCATATTTTTCTAATAATTTTTATCCTTTTAATATTTCTTAAAATATAATTTTTAAAAAGAAAACTTTCATTGTTAGAGTAAGTACCCTTGTAATAATAGAATTAAAAAATAATGTTTTAACATAAATACAATTACTTAATGTACACTTATATACGCATACGAACAATCAAATATCTTAAAGATTTCAAGAAATATGTGTATGTTCATATGTATATAATAATAATAGCTAATACAGAAAAAAAAAGGACACAAAAAATAATATCCATAAAATTGAATTATCTACACATTAAAGTATTATACGCACATACATACTCTTTATATATGTAAGAGTATGCTATAGTCTAAAACTTATAGAACTCATTTCTGATATTTGGTTCATAACAACATTATCAAATTGGTATATAGAATTGAAATGGCTAGCACATTATGAGAAATAAAACATTCAGTATACAACAAACGACATTTGATTCCATTTATTTAGTTTTTTTTTTCGTTTCCTTAACATTTATGATATTTTTGGGTGTGATGAAAATGTTTTCGTGACCAAATCAAATTCAAGTTATGAGCTTAAAATATTAATAACAAATACAACAACATCTAAAACAGTAATACGAGTAATATAAAAAAAATCATTCTTCTAAAATAGAATCATAGCCCTTATACAATCTTATATCATATATATTATACTCATTTCATTTTTATGACCGGACCCAAAAAATAAACTTCTATAAAAAAGAAAAAAAAAATACATCAAAAATATAAAAACAAAAAATCATATTGTAAATGTTAAATGTTAAAAATAGAAGAAAAAAAAAACATAACAATAAAAATAAATATTTATAAAAAAAAGGGGATATAACAATTTTAAACACGCACACATCTTTAACATAGATTAATTTTTCACTGTTATATTTGATGATATACGAGTATATACTCGTGTAAAAGAGTCACGAAATAAAATTTGAAGGAAGGTTAGGGTTTTCATTTTTATCTCATTTTGAATTTTGTATAACAATTTTTTTTGCAATTTCTTATATTGCCTCCTCTTATATATTGAAAAGGTAATAAACTTTTCATTATATTTCGTATATTTTCTTTGAATTAAAGTGGAAATTTAATTAATATTTAAATTTTTTCACAAAAAAAAAAAAAAAACAAAATATACAATTCTCATTTTATTTTATTTATATTTTAGGGTTATAAATGTATGATGAAATATTGAACAAGAGCGGAAAAATAAAATATTTTTAGTATAGCTAATCAGAATTATTAAAAGATCTTAGAGCCAGGCATAACTGTCACTTACTGATTGGCTTCTCAAGATTATCTCTTCTGTCACAAACCAATGAGTGTGAAACAATGAAACAATATGCATTTTTCTTAAGAAACTTCAAAAATCAAATTCAATTCAACTTGTTAAAAATTGAATTGAATTTGAAACTATGATTATAATTTCATATCCCAAGATTTTAAATTGTGAGTGTTACACCCAGTTTCATTACAAATTTCATATTGAATTAAAGTTTAATTGCCAGACAATTTTTAAAGCATTTGTGTATAATAAATTATCGACCACTTACATATCTTTACCAGTTAACAATCAAAAAATACAATAAATTTAACATTAATTTAACAACAAATAACTTATATAATTTTTAGGCAATTGAAATAAATATTTAACCTATATTTATTGCTAAAATTTTATTCACTCCAATTTTCTTTCAAATTTATCCCCCATTAAATTTTACTTCAAGCCAGAAAAAAAAATTGATACCTGACACAACAATCCACTTTATCAAATAGGTACATTAAAAATACTTTTGTACAATTTAAAAAAAAAACCCCATAATTAAGAAAAATTTATATCATAAAAAAAAATTATTTTATAACATAATCATTTCCATTATCTGCCATGCAAAGCAATTATTCTTAATTTAATTTGTCAGCCTAAAATGAAGAAAACAAGAATAAAATGGGAAACAAAAGGATCTAGAAAAAAAAAAATTTTTTTTTTACCTTAATATACATTAATAATGAGCAATCTTAAATAATACACTTTACTTTTAATGGTATAAATACTAGGACTAGTGCTGTCATCTCTAATTTATTTTATAAGTAATTATGGATAGTAGATATAAAATGTCAACCATGGTTAATATTTGAAATGAATTAATAGAAAAATTAAGAAAAAGCACCTTCTTAAATTTCAATTGTAAAAGACAAAAATATATTTTTATTATCAACAATAGAAACGCTATCTTTTTCCCCAACAACCTCACTTAATCTATCTCATTCCTAGATTGAATTTTCTTCTGCGCCTTTTCTTTTTTTCTTTCTACTTCAAAAAAATATTTATAAACGTCATTCTCCATTCATTTATTTTCGTATTTTTTTTCCTTTTGCCTTTATTTTCAAATCTTGATGACTTTTTTTTTTGTATTTTATCTTCTTCATTTAGGAGCAACCATTTTTTAATTCCTTCCATGTTTATGACCAGTAGTAATACAAAAAAATTTGAGAAGCGTAAAAAATAAATTGTTACACAGTAATTTAAGAGAGTTTAATGCTACATTATAAAAAAATGTTTTTAAAGGGTTCTGCTGTATTCACATAATATTTTGACTTAAACATGTAGATGATTTACTGCATGGGTGCACAAATTGTCAAATTTTGTTTGCGTCTGCTAAGATAATAATTGCTTAATTTAGTCGCTTCTATCATTATATGGTTGTCAAACTTTAAAAAATATCATCCCTCCAATGTGTTACCACTTTATTAAAGAATTAACTCATTGTTGTCTTACGTACAACACAAATATTAAATTAAATGCAAAATGTGAACGTTTTTCATTTGTAAGTCAAATAGGTTTAATAAAGGTTTAACAAGATTTGTGAATTGTGTATAATAATATTCTGCTAGGAAAATTTAAAATTTAACCGTACAGAAACCAATTATAAAAATTAATTTGCACTAAAAAACTAGTAATTTAGTGAGAATTGAAATATTTATGCGCTTGCATACTTTTAGGAGAAGAGATAAAGCAAAAAGATGTACAAAATCATTTACTTATATATTAATATTTTACAAAACATGAACAACGAGATGATTCTGGAAAAATATAATTTATAGTTTCGTATTATATGCTGTTCCACTACTAACGTAATTAACTGTACTGTTATGCAATACGTTTATAATGTAATTTTTCATGTTCACAATCTTCTATACATTATTACGAATTTAACTATTGTAAATGTATATATAAATAAAATAAAGTATATTATATAAATTACAGCTGTATGAGAGCAAAAGGAAACAAATTAAATGACCGTTGTAATTATGTGCTTTAATTTTGACAGAAGAATGAGAATCTGGTTTTTTCTTTCTGTCATTCTTCTTTTTTGTTTGTTTTTCTCTCTGATATTTTTCTATTCGTTATATACTGTTCCCTTTCATTCTTCTGAGATATTTTTTTTTTGGAGAGAATAAAAAAGTTTGCTCTCTTTTTTTTCCATTCCTCTGTTTTTTTTTTATTTACTCTTTATATCGAGCGAATATTAGAATTAGAATTTAATAGAATGAATTATATAATTGGTTAGGTTGGTCGGTTCAGAAAACACTGAAGAAGTGGGTGAAATAAATTTGGGTTAACAAAAAAATAAAATGAGAGAAAAACAGAATAGAATAAAAGAAAAAAAAAATAATGAAAAATCATCATTCTGTTTCATTGTGATTACATAACTAAAGACAAAGCAATATAAAATACCAAAAATGTATATAAGTTTTTCTTTTTGCCATCTTTTTTGTTGTTTTCGTATAATTAAAATATCCTTGGGGACATAGAGCACAAAAAAAAACAGAAGTGCTCAATAATTTTTAGGTTTTTATGGTGTTCAATTTGAAAATAATATAAGAGTATAACTATGTATGGGTGTTTATACTTGTTTATACAATATTTTTTCATTGTTTGCACTTACATACCTACATCTGAATATACATATTCTTACGAACATGATAATGAAAATTTTCTAAGAATTTCTAATTTCTGTCTCGATAAATTCACATTTTCTATTATTTGAATGGGTTGAAATTTTTATATTGCCTATTGTATGCCTATTATATAAGATATAAAATCAGACTTTTTAATATATGAAAGTATTCAGTATGTAACAGTATGTGCTTTTATATGTTCATTTGTTTATTTCCTTGGCTTTAGATTAATTTAAATAGATTGACACTTTTTGGAAGATGTTTTCAGATTAAATTAATATAATTTAGAAGGAAAATAACATTTTAAGTGCTTTTCGTTTTATCTTGCTTTCTGTTTTTTTCTTCTTCTTGTTTTTTTATGCGTTTCATTTCATTTGATTTCCTTTTTCATGTCTTGGATTTTAATATATAAAGGACATATTTTCCTAATTATTTTTATTTTCATTTTGTTTTGTTATTAAACATACTTTTTTCTTGTGTTTATAGATTAAGGAGTAAAAAAGGATATTCAAATAAGTTTCATGGTCAAACGATAATTAATGAATGTCCTTAATATATTGTTTTCCTTATATATTTTATTTATTTCTCTTTTTTTATTATATTTATTCACGGATATTTCACTTTTATGTTTTTTCCGCAATATAAAAACAATACCCCAAATACAACAAAAAAAAATATTAATGAGAAGAAAAAAAAAATAAAGGGAAGGAAATGAAAATAATTTTGAAATTATTTTGTTAAAATATCGGATGTAGATAACAAAATTACAAAATATAGAATTGTAACAAAATTAATACAACAACGTAACATGAAAATATCAATTCCATTTCTTTAATTCTAGCTAATTATTTTATTGAAAATAAATTTTCTGACGTAAAACTTGCGTAAGTACGTAATATAGAGTTACCAATTACATAAAAAAACTGTAAAACATTAAAAGCTAACTCCTTCGGGTCATTTTTATTCAAGATTAACATTAGCAACATGTAGGTTTCTAAATAATTTGTATGTAAATAGAAGTTGGACTATTAAAAACTATACTTACGGTATTAAAACATGTTTTTATTTTTACTTAGAATATTTAGATTTTATTACGTTTCAAAGTAAATACAATGAATAATAATTTTGAAGGAAAACAGTTGAATAATAAAAATACGTGTAATACATATTAAAAAATATATTTTATAATTGTGATAAACGTAAACTCCTTTTTAACGAATGTTTAAATCTAAACAGATTTCATGTAATTTCTTTTCATTTTCTTTACGTTTTTTGAGTACAACCATGAATAATTAAAATAGCTGAATGCATTATACGAAAATAGTAAATTTTAATAGAAATATAACAAAAATACTGCCTCTGTACTGCAGTATAACAGTATACAGTAATTTCCGTAAATTTAATTTTTAATATTTTTTAAATCAATATGGTAACACTAAATGATTGTTACTATTATTAATTTCGAAATAATTCTGCAACTTATTTTTTTTTCGGTTAGTTTGTTTTAATATTATTTTCGTATTATGAGGTAATTTCGGTGTGCTGAATCATTTTATAACTTTTTCTCATACTTCTCAATTTATATTACCAAAATACACACAAGTCCATACAATATAAAATTATTACATTTTGTTATATTATTGTATAACAAAACTCATAAAATTTTGTAAATATACACACCGTCAGCCAACCATTTAAATTGCTTTATACCACAAAATTAAATTTTCAATATGTCAAAAAAAAAACCCAGAGGCAAAATAAAAGATATAAAAAAGAAGGTTATCGAAAATAGAACCGGTGTGAATTGCCGAAAATAAAAAGAGATAATAAAAAACTAAAATTTTTGTATTCATCAAAAATTGAAAAAAAAAAACAGAAAAATAATTTAAGTTTCACTTTCAAAACGCAAATCAATAGATCGTAAAATTGATCCAATTGTCTTAGATTATCGAACATATTCCCATACATATAAATAGGGTAAACTTCTATAATAAGAAAATGAAAAAAACCATTTTGTTTTGCAAATATAATTTAACTTAACAAATGGGTGTTATTAAATTTCAATAGCTATACATATAATAACGGTATCATACCTTTTATGAGTATTGATGAGGACGGTTAAAAAAACAAATTGTTTATTTGTGATGAAACATAACCTTTTTTTATTTGATAATATCATAAGATATACATAAATTTTATGCATACCTAAATATTACGGTTAAACTGAATATGAAAAGGATAAATAATTTTCTCACTTTTCATTTTTATATTTTTACCTACCCTAATTTTCAACTATCGTGGGATAATTTTCAATATAATTCACTGGCATAATACTGGTATATTCCCCCCATCTTGTTTTATCGTACATATATATTTTTGTTTTTATTTATTTGTTTGTTTAGTTTTGTTATTTTACCTTTTTTTTCCACATCCCTAAGATTTTTAAAGGAATTTCTTTTTTATGCTTATTGTAATTTTGTTTTTTTATGTCTAGATAAAAATTTCACTTTAATACCCTATGTATTTTTTTTTTCGCCCCTTTCAGTTTTTACGTTTTTGGCCCACTTTTTTTTTTCATTTCTTCACAATAAATTTTGTGTTTTTGGAATATTAAATAGGAATTTTTTTTACAACCACATTTTATTTCGTACTCATTTTTCAAAGCTCGTTTTTAACAGTGATTTGCAAACTTTTCTAATTAATTTAATTTATAGACTATTAAAATAATAAAAAACAATGCTCTATTTTTTAATTTCTAATAAAATTCTGGCAAAATAATTTTTTTCTATTAAATTCCCTTCTATCTTCTCTTTACCTTTTAAATATTCAAAACTAACCACATTCTTTTGTGTTACATTCGATTTTTCTCAACATTCTGAGAATCTCAATTTAACAAAAAAGAAAAATAAAACAAACAACTTATATGAGAGAAAAATATCATTTAAGTAGAGATGAGAGAACAATTCTTCTACCATTTAAAGGCTTTGCTACATTCTTTCTTTTCAAAAATATAACACATTTTATTCGATAAAATGTTCCCCCCTCAGTTCCCAATACAAATTAAAGAGGCATCGAACAATTTTAAACCGCAGAAATTTCACATAAAAATTAATTTCGGCAAACATTTTGAAAACCGCTGAAACCAAATTATAATCTAGATAGCAGCACTATTGTTAAAAAAAATTGGGATTCAACAAGGACTTTAATGTTTCCTTCCAAAAATAAAAAATAAAATAATAAAATAAAAGAGTACAAAACACTATAAAATCCGCAAAAAAAACATGGAACACAAAATTTGTAGTAAAAAGGAAGGAGGAGTTGTATAGTAATTTAGTACAAATTCCATTTTATACTACACAACAAAACAAATTTAAGTACAGCGCAAATTTTCATAAAATTTGTATGATAATGCAACATTTATGTTCCTTTTTTACTCCCATTTTTGCTTCTTCAAAATTGAAAAATTTGTTAAAAAAAATAAAGTGTTGTTTTTATGGTATTTAAAATAAAAAAAAAATACTAAAAAAGAAAAAATTGCTCGCGATTCAATATACCACGTCAGTTGAATATAAAAGAAAAAATTTAACATAAAATTGATTTTAACTGAATTTAATGTGTCATGTTTAATGAAATTACTCCAAAACAACGTAAGTAATTTATAGCAATACAAAATCAGGTAGACATTTTAAATACTATTATGCTTACGTTAATTGAAACCAACTATAAGAATATTGAATTTAATCGACACTCAAATTAAATTTAATTATCCAAATTTTCATGTAGTATAAAGCTACGGACTAGATTTCGAAATTTTACAATAATTATTGAACTCCGACTCACAATTCTGATACGAAGAATAATTTTTAAATTAATTAAATATGTTTCGCAAAAATTTTTATTTAGCTTCTAAGAATGTCAAAAAATATTACTGACATGTGTCTTAAAAACAATGTGTGTTTTTTTTTTTTAATTATAAAATATTTATGAGTTCAACTTTTCGAACACTAAAATGTTCCTTAAATTATACTTAGTCTTAAAAAAACTGCAAATATTTTTATAATTGGTTATAAGAGTAAAAAAAATTCCACAAAAGGATATGGATGCATATGGATTTTGTTATGAAAAAGATGGCCCTTTTTCTCTAACTGATATTTAATTTAAAAATATTAAAACTTTGACACGCATAGTGACTTTTTTGCTTTATTACAATGTTCCAAAAAACCAAAACCATTAAAGCACCTATAAATGGATCAACAAATTTTGAACACATATGAAAAATTTATAAATGAACGATGAGAAAAGAAATAAATTAATTGTATACCTAGCAAAAACGTCGGAAAAAGAAAAATTTTTCTGTACACAACAGTTTCCCATTTAAATAAATTAAAGGACTCGTAATCAAATTAATTAAAAATCTATTTTTATTTCAAAGAGGTGAAATCGAAAAAATTGTTTGTTTTGCAAAAATTTTCTTTTTTGCGTTAATAAAAAAAAATTCAATAATTAATTATTCTTACCTGTTAAAAAAATTTTATCGTTTTACAAAAACTATTGAATAAAAATTTCCTATATACATACTGAAAAAATTCGGAACACAAATTAAAGTAGAACGTAATTGCAATTTTCCCGTAAAACAGAATGTAAAATAAATAATTAAATTTGATTTGCATTAAATTTTAAGTATTTATGAATTTTTAAGCAAACATATAACAATTTAATATTAACAATATTATTACAAATCTGAAATAATATTATGTCTGAAGAGTTGAAAAATCTATTTAGTAATTTAAATTTGTTATTCAGTTGCAGTAAAAGTAATGTTTTACACAATTATTATTTTAATTTAAAAACGAAATATATTTATAATAAAGATTAATGAATTTCGGTAACAATTATATTTCGGTATAAGCACAATGCTTCTCAGACTATAAATACTGTTCACAAGAGTAAAGTGCCTTCTGAAGTACGTAAGTAATAAGTTATTGCATGCGTTATAAAACATGTAGTATTTTATAATTTTTTAACAAAAGCACATATATTTGATAAATATTTATAAAATAATTTTGCTCATATCTCAAATAAATCTCAGACTCACATAATTATGCAGAAGAATAATTTGTAATATTTTGTTTTCAGTATGATTATTATTAAATGACTGCCGCAAAGTTTTCTAAAATAATTTACTAGGTCCTGCAATCTAAAATAGGTTGACAGCCTCTGATACAGTACGAAAATAATGATGTTGTATATAAAATATAGAAATTATAAAATAAATTAATCAAAAATAATTAAATCAATTGAAATTTTAAATTTAAAAAGAGTGTACCGGAAAATAAATAAAAACGAAATATTATTGAAAGTGTCAATAACCAGAAACAAAATCATAACTAAAAATTCTGTTATTGTTTCCGCAAATTGCGTTAAACTAGAATATTTTAAAACACAAAACACGGACATTTTCTAACTCACCCCTCATTCTCTTTTCTTTCTCTTTTTATCCGCTAATCCTTTTATTATGATATTTTACTTTCCTAAATCTAAAATTAATTAAAATTTTGATTAGAATTGAAATAAAATAAATCCAAATTTATTTTATTATTTTTGGTTTTTATACATGATATTTTTATATAATTACTAACCCATTTTTTAAAAACGATTATTTATATTACGTAGTACGAATGTAATACATACATGATATATATGTATGTATTGTAGATAGTGATAAAAATAAATAGTGTTATAATCAGAATTACAAATGGCCGTCAAATGCAACTATTTACAATTTAAATTTGTTGGTCTATGGTAAGGTATACATGTGTGATTAATATGCATATGCTAAATGGCGGATACTAAAATAATTAAGCACCGAACACGAAAATTAAAAAAGTACAATACAACACAGGTCATAATATTTCGTTTCGAGTCTTAATATTTTAAGACTCGATATGCTGTACAGGGTTAAAGTAAATTATTGCACTTCTTAAGTTAATTTCATATGGAATATTATATTTTAAAATGCAAAATTGATAAAAAGGAAAATTTTTTTTCAACTATCTGTAATATCAATTATGCCAAATTTTATCGCTGTATTAATTCAATTAAAAATAAATTTGAATAAAGGAGAAAATCAATCAACATCCTGATTATAAATTCAAAATACAAAATAACCTATCATACACTTATTTACATTTTTTCAAATTAGTCAATTTCTACCTCAGCTTTAAGTCGATTCTTCTTAAACGTCAATCCGAAAATCGAAATCAAATTACAAACCAGAAAAAAACTGTATAATGCCATAATATGAAAATATTAGTATTATATTGGGTCAGTAGGCTATGGTCATTAGATGTAACAATCTTTAAAGAATCGTTAGGATAATAATTTGGAAACAAAATTTTTTCATCAAAAATTGCTTAATGGGTACCAGTGGAATTGACTACTTTCGTTAGAGTACCATTAAACTTTAAATCTAAAAATATTTTAATTTAATTTGAAACGAAGTAAACATAAATGTATCTAGGAATTTCTAAAATATTTTTAATGTCCCTCTTAATTAATTTATTCAAACTCTTAAGCCCACATATAAACTAATATTTAATATATTTTAAATTCTTTAAAAAATTTAATCAAAATTATTCAATCATATTAGGATCAAAAATTTTCAAAGTAATAAAATAAATTTGGAACTTCTTTGCATCATTTATGTATATCTAAATTATTTTTATATTATTCACAATATTTTATAAAAATATTGACCCCGAAAAATAATATTAGATACACTCGTACCTTACAATTATAGTTTGTTTATACATTACAGGTAGGATCCTTATTTCACCGATTTCGTTTTATTTTTTTGATCTTTTTTGTATTGTTTTCCTCTTATTATCATTTTTTCCGGTCTTCCTTCCTGTTAACATTTCCTTAACTACAAAAAAAAACATAACGTTCATAGACAGATAAATATCAATTTTTCCGTAATTTTAACCTTTAGGATATGAAAATAAATGAATCGATGAATGAAAAACGAAAACATATTACAATATAACCAAAAAAAAATACATGAAATAAACGGATGAATGAAATTCCCATGAACTTTTACCTTTTTTATTTTTCGACATTTTATCAAAAAGTCACGAAAGCCTCTTATATTCAAAAAAAAAAAGAAAAAAAAATGAAACTAAAAGTAGCATTAAAATAACGAAAAATGGCAGATTCAACAATTTTTTTTACTGATATTAATATATGTTTTATATAGTGTGTGTTTGTAGGAATATATTAAAAATATAAGGTATAGATAATCCAAAAGTAATCCAAAAATTATATAAATATGAACAAGGTAATCCATTATTGGTGCTATCTTTAATGAATATGCTTGCAGTTTTTAAATATAATGAGCCACTATTCAGTATAGAGACTCTGATTTGTAGAATAACATTTTATAGATTAAAAATAGAGAACAGATTCAAGTAAATTTAGCATAAAATTATCATGGTAATAAAAAAGAACTCAAAAATTCAAGATGATTAAAAAACTTTGTTGAAAAGTCGTATACTATGTAGATGGTGGTAAGATGTGATCTACCATTGTTGAAAAAAAAATCATGTAAATTACTGATTTGTTTCCATAAAAATATTTTTTGGAATTATTGCGAATTGCGATATTTAAAAATTTGCAAAGAGAACCTAAGAGAGCTTGTTTAGCAATGTTTTTTTTCAAAGCTTAATAACTGCCGAAAATATGATAAAAGACTTGATGTAATTCATTGGTCGTACCCGCTTGAATGTAGTATTGTAGTTATCTGAATTTAAATTCTTTTGCGGCGGCCATATAAACAAAGCAACTGCCCAACTTTATATTTCTCATACTATAAAAAATTATTTCATGTAAATGATTTGATAGAATTTGATTCGATTGAAATACGAATTTCTCGCTTGTTTCAATTATTCAAACTTGTTCATTGTTGTGGTTTTAGGTTGCTATTTATTATTTAATAATCTGTTATAATAGATAATACAAAAATTATAATCTACAAAATCTATCTTTGAATTATAACAAATTATATATATGGCTACTAAATTTCAAATAAAGATGTACAATCAACTTAAACATTTCAATAACTGCACTGACATACTCAATACCATTATAGCGAGCCAAATTTTTTTTATACATTTTTTTATTATAATAATGTAACTTGACATTATGAATATTTCTATGGAATGTATGTATGTATATTTTTCAACAATATGTCAAGAACTTTTCTTTAGAAAACATAAATATCAACATTTATTTCAATAATAATATCATCAATAAAATGGTATTAACGAAATAATATTTCATATTACATAAATTTTGTAAAATTGTTTAGAAAATATCAAGGTTTTATCTACCATAAGTATACCTTTAAAAGAAGAAAAATCAGTAAATCATATATGAAAATAAGAAGACAAGAAAGGAAAATCAATAAAAATATTTGTAACTACAGGATGTTAAAGTTCTGCGTAAGTTATATTTTTTTCCGTAAAATACCTCATGACCAAAATTTGAAATAATTAATAAGATTAACATTCCCATGCCAGTATGGTTGGAATGTGAGACAAAAATGTAAGTGAAACACTATTTTAAGGTTATTCTCATATATTTTGAATACATGTAATTATTTTCCAGTAAGGTAAATCGTATTTAATTGCAGAAATTGTTTGATTTGATTCTCTTTCTGCCCTCAACAATATTAGCTAACTAAGAAAGAAAGAGAATCAGCATAATTGTTTACTATGCGTTGATACGGCGCATTCTGTTACATGCAATTCTGTTGAATTCAATGATATTTTACATAACCGTAAACTGTAAAGAGAGAATGAATTAATCCAAGATGACAAATGAACTAGTAATCATCGATTCAAATATCTAAGTATTTTGTACATATTTTATCTATATTAATTTTTATACCCTGCACTTCGTGAAGGGTATATTAACTTTGGTATGGAGTTTGTAACTACTTGAAGGAGTCATCTGCGGTATGGACATATATATATATTCTTGCTCAGCGTAAAATTCTGCGTCGATTTAGACATGTCCGTCCGTCCGTCCGTCCGTCCGTCCGTCCGTCCGTCCGATCGCACGATAACTCAAAAACGACTAATGCAATCGACACCAAACTTTCACAAGGTTTTTCTTTTGTGCCAAGGACGAACCCTATTGTTATTGGACTAAGTCGGACAACGGGTTCGGGTAGCTGCCATACAACTCCAAGAGTTTATTTTAAATATTTCAAAAACTAATAAAGCTATAAATATAAAATTTTGTATACATGTGTCCAATTATATTCTACACAAGCTCTAAAAATTATAATAGGATAGGTGCACCGGTTCGGGTGGCTGCCATACAACTCCAACAGCAAATTTTTTATATTCGGCAAAATAATAAAGTCAGATTCATGAAACTTGGCAGTCATGTGTCCAATTATAGTTCAAATATATTTCCGAAGTTTTGGAGGAATTGCTTGACAGGTTCGGATACCTGCCATACAACTCCATAAGCTAATTTTAAATATTTGGAAAAAGAATAAAGTCAGATTCATGAAACTTAGCAGTTGTGTGTCCAATTATGGGTCAGACATATTTCTAAAGTTTTGGTGCGATTGCTTGACAGGTTCGAGTAGCTCCCATACAAGTCTAAAAGCTTATTCTTAATATTTGGAAAAATAATAAAGTCAGATTCATGAAACTTGGCAGTCATGTGTCCAATTATGGGTCAGACATATTTCTGAAGTTGTGGTGGAATTGCTTAACAGGTTCGAGTAGATCCCATACAAGTCTAAAAGCTTACTCTTAATATTTGGAAAAAAAAATAAAGTCAGATTCATGAAACTTGGCAGTTGTGTGCCCGATTATAGATCAGATATATTTGTGAAGTTTTAGTGGAATTGCTTGACAGGTTCGGGTACTTGCCATACAACCCCAAAAGCTTATTTTAAATATTTGGAAAAATAATAAAGTCAAATTCATGAGACTTGGCAGTCGTGTGTCCAATTATGGGTCAGACATATTTCTAAAGTTTTGGTGCGATTGCTTGACAGGTTCGAGTAGCTCCCATACAAGTCTAAAAGCTTATTCTTAATATTTGGAAAAATAATAAAGTCAGATTCATGAAACTTGGCAGTCATGTGTCCAATTATGGGTCAGACATATTTCTGAAGTTGTGGTGGAATTGCTTAACAGGTTCGAGTAGATCCCATACAAGTCTAAAAGCTTACTCTTAATATTTGGAAAAATAATAAAGTCAGATTCATGAAACTTGGCAGTTGTGTGCCCGATTATAGATCAGATATATTTGTGAAGTTTTGATGGAATTGCTTGACAGGTTTAGGTACTTACCATACAACTCCAAAAGCTAATTTTAAATATTTTGAAAAATTATAAGGTCAGATTGATGAAACTTGGCAGTCGGATGTCCAATTATAAGTCAGACATGTCCGTGAAGTTTCTATAGAATGATCTCACAGGTTCGAGTAATTGCTACACAATAACGAAAGGTGCAGGGTATAATTCAATCGGTTTATACCGACTGAAACGTTTTTACTTGTTTTTAATATAACTTGATATATAGAATGATAAGGATGTACTCAAAATGAACAAACTGTTTCATAATATTTTGAAAAAATTCAAAATCACGAGAACATAAAAAGATAAAATCAAACTTCTTTTTTTTCTTAAAAGGTAAATACAGGTAAATGATCGCTTAAATAATAAAAAATAAAGAAAAGAAAAAAAATATAATACTATAAAAAAAAATCAAAATCAACAGGGTATTTTCATAGATGAAATAAACATATGAAACGAGCTTGCTCACTGCGTAGAATAAATCTTCTTCCCTTGACATAACTATATCCTTATACACATAATGCTTTCTCTACGTATATCTTACATTAATATATTTTTACATGTACGTATGTATGTACATCCTTCTTATATTTTTATCATAGGGGAGTTGGAAAATAGCGATTTAACTTAATACCGTGTTTCAAAAGTGATACAACATTACTCACACCAAAAACTTTTCTTTATTTTATATCAAGATATAAAAAATTTTCCATGTTACGTAATTATATAAAAGTCAGTTATGTAGAAAAGTATGTACTTTGGTATATTATACAAATATTATATTTCTTATTTCTTTATATCGATTTTACAAATTGATTTAACAAATTGATTTTTGCCTTTTTAACTATTTGAATGTTCCAGCCTTCCAGACTTATTATGCCTGTCTTTCTTTAAGATACAAAAAAAAAACAAACTCTAACAGTGTATGATATTATATAAAGGTTTACACATTTAAGTAAAATGATTTTATTAAGAAAGAAAAGTTATTTGGAAAAAGCAATCCAATTACTAGAAAACTTACACAAATACTAAATTTTGATAATATCCTTGACGTATAGGCGTTGAGATTTTAAATTAAATTAAAAAATCAAGCAGATGGAATTAATAAGTTGCCAAATTGACGCAACATTTCAAAATTTATTAATTTATGCCTACATGATTTTTGTTCTATGGAAACGTGAGAAATTAATTGTATACTTTTATATATTCAAGATTGTTAAGTGAAAATGTGCAAATTTAAATATTTAAGATAAGTTGAACCAGTTCTAAGTTTTCTAGCAGAAATTTTATTATGTATAATTAATTAATTTTTAAAAAAAAAATTTCAATATTTGAAGAATATTTAAAAAATTAATATAATTAGAAAAGTCGAAATTTATCATGGGTCTTAAAGATGAACATTTAAAACAAATAATATGCAATACAAACATTTCAAAGTGGAGATCTCGCTCTCTCCACTTTGAAATATTTGTTCAATATAAAATTTATTATTTTGTCATTTCTCCCGGAATAATAATTTTGTTGCAGTAATTTCGATACGTAATAAACAGTCCAAAAAAGAGTCCTTCAAACAACAATCTACTTGTAGCAACAACCTTTCTAATTATGGTTAACTTTGATGAACCGATTATCAATGTACAATGTTATACCACCTTGCTGCCATGCGAAAAATTATAGATATTTTTGGAGTACAAGAGTAGAAGACTTACTTTCCTAGAGACAAGTTAAAGCAACCTTTTAATCGTTTAATGTTTTTGAATCACCGTAACTAATACTGTCCACACCAAAGGATTAGCTTCACAAAAAACTTATGGAACGATTTAATATTTTCACAATTTACTTGTAAATTTATATTTACCGGAACAGGAATTTATTTTAGAACACGGTGGCCCCCTTAATTAACATTTGCAACAGAAGTTGTAAAACTTTGCAATTTCTTTTTGATGATATGATATTTAATTATTGTGGGCCATTTTTTATAACATGATGCTAGGCAAAATTTGATTCTAAACAAATTTCCTAAAAATTATATATGCAGCTAACAAAACTTACCATTAAACCATTATAACTTTATTTTGAAAATATTTAATCAAATCAGTATTAGAAAGCCAAAGGTGGTTAAAGCGAAAAACAGACAAACACATACCTGAAATTTAAAAAAATAAAAGAATTTATAATAACATCAAAATTTAAAATATTTGGTTAAAATGAAAGATAGCTAATAAAAAAATTATCTAGTTTTGAATATTTCAAAAGGAAAATTTTAAAGAATATGATAAAACCTTACAAATATGTACATTCTAGTTATTAAATTCCAACAAAATTCAAAAAAAAAATTGCTAGACTTATTAGTTTTACCTTACTAGTACGTTCGAGATCATGGATTTTACAAAACTGTATAGCATCATTTACAATAGAAATTTTCAATTTTAAACACAAATTGATCTTTCTTCTATTAGTTGTGCCGCCTTGATATTAACAATTCATCTTATTAAACGGATTCGACAATTGAAGAGGTAAGAGGACAAACGGGTTAACTAACATTTTGACCAAAATTGAGCTGCTCGGATAGAACATCATTAAATTTCATATATTTTCAACTGTAATTACTTTTATAGCTAGAAATTGACATTGCACATAGGAGTTTAGTAACAAAAAATTAATATTTTTAAAATTTGTTAAAGAAAAAAATTGTTAAGATGACAATGTAAGTTAACCCCTTTGTCCACTTACCGCTTCAATTGTACTCTTCTAACCAATGCACGAATCTCTATAAGTATGCAAGCATTATTGAATGATATAATTTTGGGGAATTAATAGGAGCAATTTAAGTAGATTGTTTTTTGTAGAAAAAATATTTTCACTTATTCAAGGCAAATGCACTATTTTGCAAACTAGTAAATTAGTTTGATCTGAATTAATTTAATACCAAAAGAAAAACCTATTTTAATTCTCCTACGTAAAAAGCAACCTAATCATAAAATTCAATTAGCATCGAATAGTTGTAAATCCATACGGAAATATACGAGAATGAACCAAAAAACATCAACATATAATTTTTTAATGCAATATTCGCACCGATTTACATCTCAAACTCCAAAATAATTGATCCTAAATTTAAAAATTGTTTTACAACTCAAGGAGAATTGTTTAATTTATTTATGTAATTTTATCTCTTACTTCTGGCAATACTTCAATTTCTCCGGTGGCCATAAATCTAAAAAAATACTGTACATGTATGGGTTTTATAGTGTTTTGTTCAAAATTAAATTTTCTTTTTAAGTAATAAATTTATTACAGTGCCATTATTCTTTCGAAAATTTTCCATAAATTACAGTTTCCTTTTTTTCTTGAACTAAACAATCCTTTATATTTTCATTCTTTTAATTAATCCTCTCTATAATTTTTTTTAGTAATATTATTTTTTCTTTATATATAGAATCATAAAAGAGAAGAATACGAAAACAATTCTCAAATATCCTTTAATTATCCTTTGAATTTCATAACAATTTTTTTTTAATTTTCTTTTAACTCTTGTAAACATATAATTTTTGAATAGAAAAAAATTGAGTAAGACCAAAAAGAAAATTATAATACGTGAAAATAAATTTTTATATCGTAACCATTATGAATCCTTAAATTTTCACTTCACTTTATTTCTCTTTCTTTTGTTTTTTTTTTCCTTGCAATTTTTACTTAAATAACACTTTTCTGTATTTTTTCTGTTTTAAATACTTTACGATATTAAAGCTCTTCACGGTCGAATAACACATGTTTCTTATGTTATTTAACTAAAAAATAGCCCAAAAAAAAAAAAGTAGTTTAAGTTTCATTATGGAAAATGATGATAGCACTATAGAACAAAAAATAATAATAAAAAAAATTAATAAAAATCACAATAAAAAGGAGAAATCCTATGGTAAAACTACCCGCATAGTTACCACAAATACGAGTTACAGTTTTCTTTAGTCTTTTCATTGTATGCTTCTTTGTATATTTTTTCACAGGCTTTTCTGGAGCACACAAATACATTTACACACACATATTGTATACCAAAGTGCATAATCCCTTTAAAGTAAAAGGAAACAAGCAAAACATGAAAAAAAAATAATTTATTTAATATAAAAAATAAAATTTTTTTATGTTATTTTTTCTCTAACAGTAATGGTAAACCTGAAAAAATTCAATGCGGTACATGAATAAAATTGTTTTAAAAATCAAACATTAATACAGAATATTCAATCAGGTGCAGGATGCAAACTGACATCTGACCAAAGTAATAAGTTATTTTAGTATAATTTTTTGCAAGGCCTAATTCACAAAAAAATGGCTAACTGTATACCAAATTTGTTCTTAGCGTACGAAATGCTTTAGAGACTTAGAAATGCACGTACCTTTATATTTCATTTTGTTCATCCATCTATTCGAGATCTTCATTCATCTATTCGAGGTACTTAACAAAAATTCCATGTATTTAATAAAAAAAACGTGGCTCACAAAATAAATTTCCACTTTTCGAAATGCCTTAATATAATTTCGAAATTAATTGCTTTTTCTTATTGTAGTTATTCGTTTGCGTAATCATCTTTTAGAGAACCTAAAATACATGAATATATGGTGCCCAATTTTCAAAAATACCAATAAATCTCACAATTTTTAAGGCATCACTTCGCATTCACCAACAGGATTATAAAAATATTTCCACTTACCTCTTGGTTTTTTCACCACTCTTAGTTTCTTCTTTACAGTTTTTAAGAACTTTAAAAATTTATTCTTCTAACAAAAACAAAATTAAATGCCATTTTAAATACAATGTATATCTAAATTGAATGATGGACAAAACAGGTTGATTGGCACTATTACGCCGGCATTTAAACATAGCAATAGCAAAAGAGAAATAAAATTTTTAAATTTTTCCATCCATAAAAGGAATGAAGTTTTCCAAGCTGTTAGCACAATATTCTATGAATGTGTTTTCCTTTTTAGAAACCATATTGAAATTTTCAATAGAAGCGAACAAAGAAAAGCAAAATTTATTTTATAATAATGGAAATGGAATCAAAAAGTATCACCACACACATACTAAACACGTTTATTTTTTCCTTTTCTCTTCATTTCTTTTTGTACTTTCGTTTTTTTTTCTTCTCTTTTCTTTTCATCTGTCAAATACAAGTTTTTTAGTTTTCTAACTTCATTTCTTTTATCTCTTATTAATTTTACTTTCTATTTTCTTTTCTTTTTAATTCACAATTTTATTATATGTTTTTTTTTTTTTTGTAAATTAATTCACCATATTCTGAACATACGAACTCCTACGTTTATGTGATCTGCATATAAAATCATAATGTATGCATACATAACAGCTTTTTTTTCCTTAAGTATCCCTTCTTCTCCAAAAAAAAAATTTTTCTATAATCATTTCTCTATTCCTTTATTTAATTTTCTCTTCTTACTCAAATTTAGATTTTTTTTCGTATTAGAATAAGAAAAAAGACCTGCACAATGAATATGATTTACTGAAGAGGAAAAAAGAACTATTTTAGTGAACTTAAATGACCATAATATCCGGCATTTTATGAAAAAAAAAAAAAAAACATCATCAGGATGTTCACATCGAATTTTAGTAAATTTTTTTCCTTTAAAATTTATTTTTTCGTTGAATTTGCAATACTGCATCAGTTTTCCTCAATATTCCTAATCAACTTAAATAGTATTTTGTATAATAGTATAGCATAGCTTTAAGATAAATTTAGATATAGACTAAATTTACGTATATGTTTTAAAATTTTATAATGTTATACAATATGTCAGGATATGTGTAAATTAGTGTACATAATAGTGTGTAAAGTAAGATTTTCTGAACTTAATTTTCAAACTTTTAATTAACATGGAAGAAAAGAGAAACCAATTTAAAAGAAAAAACCCCATTCTTATATGGGGGCTTTCTAAATATATTTCATTTATATATATATATATATATATATATATATACATATATATATGTGCAAAAGATAGAAAAAGAAAGCATATTTTGAACGCAGTGCAGTATTAAGGAAATAATAGTGTTGCATTTGACTAAAAAAAGCACCTTATGTTTATAGAACTAATGAAAGAACAATTCTGATTTTTTATCATAATACTTAAACAAATGGACAGTATGTGCCTGATACACCTTTGTAGAATTAAAGAGGTTATATTAAATTTTAAAAATTCCAAAAATTCTGAAAATTTAAGTAAATAATTGGATATGTTAATAGTAATTTATTAATTCTTTTCCAAAAATACAACACTATATTAAACTGTTCTTAAACTAACATTTTACACTTAACAATTTTCTAATATTTTTGGAAACTTTGGAATATCTCCAATAGCAAAATAAATAATTCAATTGAGTATTTGAAATTTGTGAAAATTAAATGATATTTTGAAAATTTATTTTACTTTCACATATAAGTGAAAATTAAGTACAATTTTACATATTTACATATTTAAAATTTTATTATGTTTTAAATTTCAAGTTCAAATCCAACATTCAAAAACATTTTTTATAAAAAAACTTTTTGAATTTCAATATTATTCAGTTCTATAAAAGTTGGAAAGGAGAAATTTTTTTTAGCAAATCTAAACCACTGGCATTGAAAATTATACTAAAAAAATCTCTATACATATTATATATGTATAATATCTATTTTATTTTTGGGTTAACTTAAAAAATCCTTTCTTTTTTTGTTAACTTTAATTAAAAAAGTTTTATTATATAGAAAAGATTGCTTGTGTTTTTCTATTCAAGTGAATTTTGAATTTATTAACCCGTTTCGAACGTATGTCACTTATTTTGATCATAATTTTTGAAAAGAAATCAGTCAAAATTTTCCGAACCAAAATGATCGAAAAGTAAGAAAATTCAGAACAACATGATGAATCTTACAGAATTGAAGAAATGGTTGGTAACCGAGAAATTATATTTTTGCGTTGAGAAATTTAGTTCTGAAAGTGGGAAGCCTAAAACTTGTTTGGTTTTAAAAACTGTTCTCTTTAAAAACTAAAGAGAAACCGCAATAATTAGCAACCGAAAATAATTCGTAAAAGTTTTTCTTTTATCGAATTTATAATTTGCTTGTCATTTGGACACAATTAGTTATCAAAAATTCTATTTTCAAAACTTAGATGTGCAAAACTTAACTGATGACTAATATTCATTACACTTTATGGAAAATTTCAATTTCCACTCTGATATATACAGAAGTTTAATTTTCGGACTGCCCACGGTTGACTGACAGAATGAAACTAATAAGCATATCAAGAAATAATACATTCAGAAATAGTTTTTTGACTAATTCATCTTTCACTAGATACCAACACAAAAACGTATGAATAACAAATCTGAAATAGTTTTTATAATTTAATTTAAATTTCAAATTATCATTTGCTACCTATAAAGTTGTTAATTTAATAGAGTAATAAAATTTATAATTTTAAATATAAATTATTTGATGAGAAGCAATTTGGAAGAAAATATTTTATAATACACATTATCTACTCATTTAATTTTATCTTATCTATTAATGAAATGAAAAACAACAAAAATACAAAATCTCCTAATAGTGGAGAAATATATTTAGTGTCATATTGAATGTGGAATCTGTGGTAAACAATTAATGGTAAATATCATTAAAATATTTTCTAACTTTATTCGCATATAAAAAATATCCTGTAGAAATTTTTATGACTTAATTTAGTATTAACGCAGCCACACATAAAAATTTATGGGTATTTCTTTTTTTTTCATTTTTATTCTGCATAGTTAAATAACACAGATTTTCAAATAAAGTTTTTTGTTAAATAATTTTACACATCGGTGATTAAACTGACCCGATAATTATTATTATGTTGAAAGCCAGTGTAATGACCCTGAAAGCTGAGATAATTTGAGAGGAAATTTTTGTAATAAATTGTGTTTTGTTTTACTGTTTCCTGTTAATCTTAATAAATTTTGTTGAAATAAAATTTGGAAATAATATTTTTAAATCATTAGAGAAAACATTAACGAGAATAGGATTAAAAACATAAAATCTAAGTTTTATATATTAGAAAAAAGAGCTATTGAAGGGCAACTTATCATTTAAGGAAGACAGTTTTTAATTTTATGTATAGATATATTACATCAAAGAAGTTTTATACTAAATGAATACAATATTAGTTATATCTTCAGTAAATATAAAATGCAACAAAAAAAAAAATAAAATAATTAAACCAATTGAACAAGTTTAGTTAGTCTAAACGGCTCCATACGATTACCTAGCAATCCAAAAACAATTTTAATAAACAATTTTCGATAAAATCGTCCTTAAAGTGCTGTTTAACTCAAAAACCCTAAAAATTTTTATTAGAAATTTCACATACATAATACAAAAAAAAATTCATCTTTAAAAACGTCAGACATTTAAAATTAAAACTCACATTTAATTGATAGTTCTACTCGTATCATAGGGTAACGTTCGATTGTCAGATTTAAAGATCGTTTTACGAAGTTGTTGATAGTGATTACAGCATTTTTTCAATACAAAACAAACTGTTGCTAGTTAGTGTTCAACATTTAGTTAGTTTCCGTCAAAAACTAAAACTTTTAGCTCCAATCGTAGAGTATCGAAAGAGCAAAAAGGAACAAAAAAATAATAACACAAATTTTTGAAAAATTTCGAGTTTTTAAAAAAAAAATTTAAAAAAAAGGAAAATAAAAATTCTGCTTTTGACATGCTTTATCTTTAAAATTGTAACTTAAATCTAATTGATTACAAGACCGAAAATAAAGAGCAATCAATCGAAAATAAACCCAATATGGTTTCTCTGCATCATATGGTTTCGAAAATAAAAACATTGTGGTACCTTTTTTACAACTGACTGTAGCTCAAAAACGAATATATCTGCCTTCCACCCCGCCTCCCCCCTCCATCTCTTTTATTTTTTCCTGAAAATTGATCAAAGAATCGTATTTGAAATTATTAGCCACCTTATTCTATACACCCTGTTTATAGAATTTTTTTATTACATGCAGATCATATTAAAATTTTTACAATTAATATTTGATAGAATTTTCCTAGGATCTAATTAAATTAAGAACATTTACCTAAGAAGTGTTGAAAAACTAATTTCTTTTTACATATTCCAATCTTTAAAGTAAAATAAATATTCAAAATAAGTGTAGTTTTTATTGCAAAAACTTTGTCAAAATAAATTTTTTTTTATAGTTTACTAAAATTACTTTTATGTAAAAACAACAAAATAATTAACTTCAATAAAAACGTTTTCAACTTAAAAATTCATTAAAACTTTTCTACTGAAACATTAAAAAAAAAAAACTTTAACTTTTATACAAAAAAAAAGGAAAAATGAACAAAAATTTCAAAATTATATAAAAAAACGTTTTATAATTTTAAATTTTCTTTTTTTAGCAATTTGTTCTAGTTGCTATGCTTTTTGTTTTTTTTTGTTTTTTAAACATTATACGAGTACATAATCATAGGTAGTGAACCATAGTGTTACTATTTAACACGCGTATTATTATTCGAATAAATAATGTTTAATTATCCTGCAAATTATATTCTTGCATAATATTATAAAACGTTGTAATCTTTAATATTCATAATATACAATTAGAATCTAACAATGTACATTAAGTTTAGGGTAAGTAGACCTGCAAAAATTATATAAAGCAAATTTTCAAAATGTATACCAATTCGAAGAAGTTCACACAAATTATTGTGAATGTATAATGGTTAATTGGGTTTTATATCGAGTATACCATAATTGAGTTCTGTATAATCTAATTTTTCGGATTTAGTTGGGCGATAGATTTTGCTCGTAAATATTCTTTATTTATCAAATATTAACAAATTTATTAATCAATTTATTCTTAATAAATTGTTATAGACATAAAGCATATAGTAATGATATAGACAATCAAAAACATTTTATAAAATACAAAAGAAGGAAACGAATTTCCTAACAATACAAAGTTGCCCAACCCTCGCTTTTAAAATATTTCCCACAATTTATGGGTTAGTCCACTTTTGGAATGGAAAAAATTAAATTTTGGGTTTAGGACAAAAAATAATAGCGCAATATAGGTAATATTTGACTATTTTGTTAATAAAATTAAATTTGTGGAAAAAAGCAAATATTTTCGGAGTGAGAGTTAGGCCACTTTGCTTCTAAACCCCTAAATTATGATTAGAAATTTTACAACCGTATAAAAATAATGTTCTAAAATGGTATTTTTAAAAAAGTAAATTTGAATAAACCTACAATAATAATACAATTAATAAATTTCTGGGATTTTAGAGTATAACTGTAAATAAATTATAGATTTTTTTGAGTATATTTTATGAAAAAGGCAATTGCCCACTAATATTAATACCCAACCCGAATTAAATAATGCATTTCAAACTAATTTGAAATTCGATATTTCTATCATCAAATTTTACTTTTATAAAAGTTAATTTAAGCAAGTAGTAACCCGATTTATTTTGCTTACACCTTGTTATATGCAATTTTTTTTAGTTTTTTTTTTTTTTTAAATAATATAACTATGTTGCTAGTAACTAGCTTATGTTAAAAAACAAAAACCAACTCTAACATAATAAAAATCAAATACAATTTTTGAATTTGAAAATTTTCATGTTTTAACAATTTTACAAATTTTGTACACGAATATTGTTTCATGGCTTGTTTCATAAATTCTTGAAATAAAAAAAAAAAAACAGAATAAAATTTGTTGAAAACTTATGCTTATTAAAACGATTTTTCTATTATCCTGAATTTTATTAGATATGCTGCTGGTTTTATATAATATTATGCAACTACGTTCATTTAAAATACCAAATTCTCAATTAAGGTAAGAGTAAAATAAAAAAAAACTTTGTTTTTCCTTTTGTTACCTCAAGTATACCTTCTATACGTTCATTTTTGTATGATTTTAATGAAAATTTTTTCTTAATTATGTATGCGTTTTTAGTTTTTAAGAAAAAGTTATATTTTTCCTCATTTATACCAACTCATCTCAATTTCCTTGCAACCATTTTCTTTTTCTTTATTTTTCTTTGTCTTGAATAAAAATAAAATTTAAACTATATTTTTACGCCCTATAATACTTGTAATGCATAAAAGTTTTTTATTAAATTTTCACTTCCATTTTTTTTTTGTTTGTTCCCTTGAAATTTAAGAACTAAAATACATACTTACGTGCCTCGATAAAAATACTAAGGTAGGTAGATAAAAAATTACATTAAAAAAGTTTTTATATCCTCCTCAAGGCTGTTGTTTTTCTTTTTTGAATGAATGAATGAAAGATGCATTTTTATTTTGTATAAGGAAAATTATTTTAATATTATAAGAATTTTTTTAGATATACAAATTAATTTAATAATAATTTCATATAAGAAATTAATTATTGAATTAAAAAGATTTTTTTTAAACTTAATCATTTTTAAATTTTAAGTGTTGATTAGATTAGAATAATGTAAAAATTGTATTTTCCATAATTTTAGAAAGTGATCATGTATTTTGCTTCTTTATTCACTTTCAAATCAGAATTCACAGTTCATTGGATTTTTGCATTTTTTCTTAAATTATTGACTTTCAAAAACAAAGTGAATAAATTGTGTGTACATTTTAGAAGAAAACGAGATACTATATATCGAATAATTTTTCTCACTCAAAAATTACATGATACAAATATATGAAAGCTACTCACTTTCTTCTCACTTTCCGAATAAAATAGCGAGATATACGATCAGACCCTTAAATATTCAAATTTTATACGTCGCAATTAAGAAAAACAATCACTATAAAGTAAATTAAAATTATTGAGTTAGTTCTATAGTGATTTCAGCTTGTTTTACTTATAGATATCTTCAAAATACTCTATATTAAGGAAAAAATAAATTTATGTTCTAAAATTGATCTAATGATTCTAGAATTACGTATACACTCAGCTACAGTGATTTTACTTAATTACAATATGATTTACAAGAATACTGAAAAACAACAATAATTCTGAAATTAAATTTTTAATAAAATAAAACTTGTAAAATAAAAATATTTTCATTAATTTCAATTAATTCCAAATCATTAAAATTTTTGCAAATTAATTCAGATCCAGAACAGACCATTAATCAAGCAAAACCTAAATTTTATTGATATGCAAACTGTTCATGGATAATTTTGTTGGAATATAAGAGCTCTTAATTTTAAAAAATTGTTTGCTTCTTAGCACTCTTTAAAACGTTTTCTTCCAAATTCACATATGATCACATATGATCATGATCAGATCCCACAACCAAGCCAATGTAAAACCGATATATCCCTCCTAATATGTACACTAAAATTAAACTTTATTATATTTCCGCTCAATCAGAATCAGATTTTTTCTGCACAAGAAATCAAAACATAATGCTATTCATACTACACTTTCAATGGCGAATCTATCTGTAATATTTTAGCATCCAGTAAATCATGTACTTAAACTATTATGCTCAAAAAATTTTTTTTGTTTCAACTTGTTGAAAAAATTATCTTAAATATTAAATTTTAATAATATTTTCCCTTTTATTCAGATTCAATTATTATATAAGCACCAAACTTCAGACATAAGAAGATAAAAATTAAATTCTTTAAAGCTCTTACATAAAAAAATTTATTCTATACGAATATAAGTAATATATCACGTAATAAGTACTTATACATAATAAACCATATATCATAAAAGGAATGTAGTTTCATATACGTGATTTTCATAATAAATATCAGATAGGTTTACATAAATAGATCGCTAAATTCCTATATTAATCATTCGCGTATAGCATATGAAAATTGCCACTCCATTTACAATCAACGAAAAGTAAAGTAAGAAGTGTAATAATACACACAATTTTTTGGAAACTAGTGTAATTTTATATAAAGTAAAATAAAATTTTTTATATTATTTTAGAAATTTATGCAATTGACTTAAATTATTTTTAAATTTGTTTAAATTTTACGAATTATGACAATTTTTAGTTGGACAAAATATAGATCATGTTACTTAATATTTCAAATCAAAATTTTTCTTGAGGAAACGATTACATGCATGCCGATTAATTGCCAATCGGATTTGAACAGGATTGAAATTGAATACTTTTCAAATTATCTTAATACTAAATTAAAATTAAATTAGAATATTACACCATGTTGTTTACTAAATGAAAAAAAAAATTTCTTTATATTGCATTAATAATTATTAATAGATTTTCTTAAGCCAGCTAAACTATTGTGTTAATTTAAATCGAATGCGTTAAATAAAAATTGCAATCAGTTAGTAAAAAATTACAAACTGTTTGATTGCCTAAATATGCATGCGACCATACTATATAGAATTCAAATAAGCAATTAAACAGTTGCAAAACTAAAAATTGCATTTTTGTATATTTAAGCCCTTATATTACATTCCGACACCTGATGATCATTAACAAGTAAATAAAACCCGTTGAAATTTTTAATTACCAACCAAAAAATATAAAAACTATAGACCAATATTAATTTTATCAAATGCATTTTAAGAACATGTGCTACTGAATACCTAATAAAATTTCTAGCACATTGTATATGTGCATTACTTACTCGGTACATCTACATTCTTAAAATTTTAATATTAGTTTAAGTAACAGACAATTAAATTAAATAGCCTTTTAAAGAAATTTCTTAAACAAATTCAATAATATTTTTATTTAATTTGAATTTAATTTTTATAAAAACTATAAATACTCGTATATCCCAGAGTTTATCTGATTAACTTTATATGTTTTCTCCATAAAGTTTATATAATAATTAAAGTTTTTTTTTCCATAAGCCTTTATATAAGATAAAAGAATTAAAATATTAAATAATATTAAATTTATTAAATGATTATAAATATAATAAAGTTTTTTACTGAATAATTTTATAAAATATTTTTTTTGTTCATTCATGAAATTTGCAAAAAAAAATAAAAATATTCTTTTCCTTTTCATAGCCATAATATTATTAAAATAATTTATGACTATTAAAGTTAAAAATTTCTACCCCTCAGATTTTGTATTCGTATTATAAAGTATACGAAAAAATTCATACAACATTTTAAGCTTTAATTAAGAAATAAATATTTTATTATAGATATGGTTTGCAAAAATTTTAAAATATTATTTTATAAAAAAGAATTTTTTTCTACAATAAAATAAAGATAATTGAAAAAGGATATTTCTAATTCAGGAAGAATTTGTATATTCCAGAAAAAATAATTTAAGACAATTTTTTTTTTTAATTTCAATAGACATGCAAGCAATTATTTTTCCAAAATATAAAATTGCATTTTTTAGTTTGAAAAACTTCTTCTAGGTTTTTGGTAAATAATCAAATTTATAAAAATTTTGTAAAAATATTTTTGATTTTAAACGGTAATTAAAAAAATTTTTAGCTATCAAATGAAATTTCCTTAAAAGTTTCAATTCAAAGTGCAGTATGTTCTTAATAATTTTAATTTAAATTCATAGGAAGAACATTATTTTGAGTGCAAGGAACGTAAAATAAGTTTAAATTTCAATGCAGTCATCCAGTTTTTCTACTTTAGATGACGTTTTATTCAATTTAGTTAAAACTCGTTTTTTAATTAATTTCATAGTTAAATGAAAATTATTTTGAAAATTTCTAATTATTTTATAATATGGCTAAAATTGTAAGAGTATGACACTGAAACTCGTAGTATTTTTCCGAAAAAGATATGCTATCCGCTTTTGGAATGAAAATTATGCGAAAACTCTACTCCCAATATGGTATAGTAAATGAAACCGATTGCAACAGTTTCAAAGAATGAACATTATTTTATTATTATGAGTGCCTTTATTATTATGAACAGAATTTCAAATTTATAACAAAACTTCAGTTCCCTTAGTAAATTGTATATTTTTTTTCAAATTTACAATAAAATAAATTTCAATTAAAGAAATATTCAATTTGATTTATTTTCTTGTTTAACAAATTGTTTTAATTATTATTTATAAAAAAAAAAAAAACAAAAACAAACTGGAAAATGACAAAAAAATGAAATTCAGCAAATTGTAACTTAATTAAAAATCATGTGGCAAATATTTAAAAAAAAAATAAATAAAAAAATATTGTATTTTTAAAAAAACAATTAAATTCAACAAAAAAAAAAAACAATATATTTTATTCGGTTGCATGAATTTTTAAAATATTTAAATGGTTTTTAATAGATTTTTTTCAATTATTAAATTAAAGATTTTTCTTTTAGTACGGACATACACATATGTATACATAAAACATTTTAAGACTTTACTGAACATGAAATACATGTAGTTGTTGCAGAAACAATAATAATAAATTAAAAATTTTGTAAAATTTAAAAACTTTAATCGAAAAACAAGTGGATTATCAAATTAAAATTTATCTGTACATTTTAAAATATTTTATTTTTACTTAAGAAACGGAACAATAAACTCGAATCAGATTAATCGTTCGCAATAAAGAAAATTTTCATAAAAAAAAATTTATGTGATCAGCCCGTAACCAACCATCTTTTCAATTTTAAGGAAGCTAGTAAGCTTTTAGATAATATTCCTAGTAAAATGTAAATTTTGTTCTTAGAACTGATTCAAGATCCGTGGGCAGAATATTAAGTTTCAAAACATTCCGTCAATTAGTTCTTGAGGCCTGATAATAATGTGAAATCGGCCTTTAATAAAAGTTCGGTTTTCGACCCCTGACATTCCCAAAAGATTTACTAATTTATTCGTCTAGTAATCAAAGTAAAAATATTATATTTCATGTAATACTCAATGAGTATATGAGCAAAAAAGTGAATTCGACTCGCAGTTAAAGGCTAACACCTTAAAAGCAGTTGCCAACACTTGTTTTTGTCAATAAATAAGGTGACTTACCACTGTATGCAATACGATCAGTAACAAGTTTTAAATATTGCCATATTATTTGCCACATTATTTTGACAAAATGAGTCCGAGATTATTTTGATAAACGATCATTTTGATAAAATTAATTAAAACTTTTAAGTATACCCTCTTATTGCATATTTTCAGGTGCAGAGCAAAAAACTAATCGAAATTAAAATTTTGTAAACAAGTTGTCAACAAGTTTTAAGAGAGAAAAAATAAAGGCACAAAGATTATTTTAATGAAACAAACTGTTTACAATATTCAAAACTATCTTTTAGAAAAAATTACGTTTAAATTAGCAGAAACCGAATGAAGATAACAGCATATTTTATTGTACCAACTTCTCTCTACATACGTTTACAAATATTTTGGTCATTTTACTTACTTTTGTATAACATTTCAAATTCCTCTTTTAAACAATATAAAAATTATTTAAGGATAAAAGACATAGCACATGAAAAGACAGATGGTTCGATAAAGTGACAATATCCATTGGCGAATATGCCAAAAATCAAAACTAAATAAGACTTAAAATATTTTTTATATCTGTATGATATGTAGCCCATCTTTGCTTTATAAATAATAAATCAAACTGATCTGCTTAATATAACAATCTAATATTTTACTGAATACAACGAAAAAATCAAAAATAATTGGAAAAAAATTCATACTTCTGATATCCCACAGAACAGATGAATTGTATGTTAATTTTAAATAGCAAATAAGAACAAAAATTATAAAACATCATTTTTTAAAATTTATGTCCAAGTATTTGAAATAAAAAAAAATTATAAAAATAAATTACCTCCTATTGCTCTACAAATAAATTATTGTACAAGCTTAATAATTCTTAAAATCATAATGTTGCATCACTAAATGTTATACAACATTAAACAGTTTTGGAAACTATACAATACAATCAATTCTATTTATTCTATATTACAAAAGTTTTATAAAATTTTTATTTAATTAAAAATTACGAAAGCTGTTTTCTCTTTTAATACGCTACAATAATAATTTTATTTTCAATTCAATTTTAATTAATTTGAATAATATTTTCCTTGTTTTATGTTGAGAGTTAACTATAAAGTTTATAAATAACTTTTTAATTATTTAAATGGTTTATTTTTGCAATTCAATTGTTTGTTCATTTAATAATGAAAAAAATTTTATTTATAACTCAATTATCATTTATGAATCCAATTTGACTATTGTATAACATTTTAATAAACTCTATTTAATAATTTCGCCGATATTTAGCGAAGAATTTGAAATATGGTGCCTCCATATACGTAAAATTTTAACTTTATTCGAGTATATTTTTTCCTAACTCAAAACTATCACATAATTCAACGATATTAGGATAAAAATAAGTTAGAATTTTAAAAACTTAAAAATGGAGCGACATTGCATGATTAATTTTAATCCAATACCTAATAATCTAAAATCTTTACATTATTTTTGAAAAAACATTTCGAAATATTAAATTAATTCTAATTTAAAATTTTATTCCATTAGCTGAGATTGAGTCTTGTTAAATTTAGAATCCAATTTAATTAAAAATAAGCAAGGAGAATATTTAATTTTGTGGTAATAAACCAATACTCTACACAAAACTAGTTCAAAATCTAAAAATACTTTTGAAATATTTTAACATCAAAAACAATTAAATTACTTTATTTTCTTGAAAAAATATTCGAAATTAATTAAGAAATAATTTTTAGTTTTCCCTTTTACACCCCACTTTCATTCTACTCATTTTCTTATACTTATTTTCTACGACTACTTTATCAAAATTAACTTATCAATTACAAGTGGTATACTCCTATCTAGTTTGTGTTTTTGAAATTTAATTTTTTTATATTTCCATGATTAAGAATCAAAAAACTCGAAACCAACACGATTTTTACCAAACACAAAAAAATAAAAAATTGGAAAAAAAATGATAAAATGAAAATTAACTGGAAAACTTTTCTTGGCAGATAATTTAACTTTCAATTACGTGATTCCAAAAGTTTATACGAAAAACAACACAAACAAAAGCCAAAAAAAAAAAACAAAAAATTCTTTAGTCCTTTTCATAAAAAAAAATTCTCCATTACGAAAGAATGTATGATGCTTTAAAATTTTATTCACTGTGGTGTGTTTAACATACTATGGTGGATTATTACATGTTAGTGGCCATAATTTTTTTTTGCTTTTAATTTTTATTCCTTAAAGAACTTTTATTTCTGCAATTTAAGCTTATTAAATTGGAATGCAAAGTGTTTTTGTGTTTTAATAATCTGGCCAGTACGCGGGCAAAAATAAAACAAATAAGGTTGTCATTATCCTATATGGTGAATTTTATTTTATTTTATAATTCTCGATAATAAAGAGAAAATCTTCTCATATGAAGTGGGCTCAAATAGACTTCATCGTAGACTAAAATTAAACCCGAGATTCTACCAATATAAAATTAATAACCAAAATTTGAATTATTTAAGCATTTAAATTGTTGTTTTTGTATTTTTGTTATTCATTTTACGAAAAATACTACCGATATACCGCATTTATGTAAATTACAGTTTTAATAAACTGCATTCTACTGTTAACAAATGTTCATTTAAATTTGGCTTAAATGTATAACAATTTATGTCCTTAAAAATTTGAATATGAAAATAAATTTTGCCATTCACGTCATTAGGCAGTACTTAATTATCAAATATCGTTCTTAGATTTTGTATTATGAGAATTGAACGACCTTCTATGTTTTGCATTAAACAAGGTCCTCGAACAAATTTTGATGTCATAGCTTTGATTTATATAACATTTTCTGTATACCCAAAAATATATATTTTTTGCATTATTTTGATAGAAACCAAAAATTAATACCAAATAGCGTTTTCCAGCAGAATTTTTAATCTCATAAAAAATCGAAATCATATTAAACGGGAAAACCTTACATAGTTCTTCTATCTCTTTTTTTTCTCTTATTATACCCGTACGAAGGTATGTTCGAAGGGTATACCAAATTTGCCTTACCGTTTGTAACGCTAAGAAATAACTGTGTTAGATATAGACTCAAGTGTATGTTTTTGATCAGCGTCAAATTCTGAGTTGATTTAACTTTGTCTGTCCGTTCGTCCGTCCGAACGATAACTCAAAAACTAATTGAGCTAAGTTCACCAAATTTTCAAGTACCAGAACCCTATTTAAATTGGACGTGATCGGGGTACCGGTTCGGGTAGCTGCCATACAACTTCAAAATTTATTTGGCTATATCTCAGAAACTATAAAAGTTATGGTATTGAAATTTCACACAAACGAATGTATTAGTAGGGCCAATGTGTCTCATAAAAGTCGTCGAAATTACTTGGCTCCTTCTGGTACCTGCCATACAACTTCAAAAGTTATTTGGCTATATCTCAGAAACTATAAAAGCTGTGATATTGAGATTTCACACAAGTGAATATATTAGTAGGGCCGATGTGCTTGATGAAATTCGATAAAATTTCTTGCCTCTTTCTGGTAGCTGCCATACAACTTCAATATTAGTTTGGCACAACCGGAATTTGGAAAAACACATAGTACTGAAATTTTGCATAAATTAATATGGTAATACGGTAAATTTAAGTCATAGACTGCCCCATAGTTAGTTATGGCACATTAGTTATTCGCACATAGGATAACAAATTCGTACGGGTATCACAGAGTTGACAAGGTCAACTTTATTTTTTTTCTCGTTTTAATAATGGTTTTATATTTTTTTTCCTTTCCGCTTTTCATTGCACAAATAGTAAATATTCTATATTTTCTTTTTGCAGTTTCTGTTTTTATCTCGTTATTTTTATATACTTGCATAATTACTTTAACTATGCATTTATTTTAACTTCCACAAAAGCATTTACCATAACAATTTATAGGATTATTTTTGTACGTGAATTATTTTCTATATATGTACGTGTGTGTACTATATAAAGAAAGGATCAACGCAACACGCTGCAATTTAAAAATGCTTAATAATGCAAGTAAAATTTTTTATTATCCAAGTTTGATTAAAAATATATCGTGTTAAGTGCTTTTACTCATTCCGCGTGTGTATATAATGCAAGCAATATATTCATCTTTATATACATATATATGCATATTTATGTAGATTTCATAGTCGCATATAACTAATGGAAAATGTTATAAATTTTTTAATTAAGTTTATTATATTTTCTTTTATATTTAATTTATGTTTTTTTAATTCTCTATCTGATAAAAAATAAATTATTCCATATACGTGATACTCACTATTTTTAAGATATAATTTTATCTTGAATGCATTGTAATGTAAAATAAAAAGGACTATTGGGTACTTTTAACAAATTCTTTTTTTTTTTACTCAAAAAAACATTCTTTAATTTACATTATTAATTTACGTTAAATTTCGAAGAGAAAAGTCGAAATTACAAATGTAAAAATTACCAATTTGCAATGCTATTAAGGATATAAAATAAGAAAAACACTTTATTTATTGCATAAATTAAGGCAATTTTGTGTTATTTTGAAGTAGTTTTTGTTAAAGAAATTTTTTTAAATTTTGGGTAGAAAATAAATTTAAGATATTCTGGTATATTTAAGATTTAAGGTGTAAGACAATATTGTATATGATGAGAAAAATGAGCAATGCCTAAGAAATTAGAACTGAGTTTACCCTACTCTTGTACGAGTATTTTCCTATACAATAGTGTGTGTTTTAGTTGCTTTGTTACTTTAAAGGGTTTAGAAGCATTATTATAAACTTTTGACGAAGCAGAATCGCACTTTCAAGTATATGAACGTTATTCTTAATGAAAATGATTTAACGTATACATAGATGATGTTAAAAATAATTAAAAAATAAATTAAACAATGAAAAGTACAAACGGTAAAACTATTCTATTTTTATTAAGAAATAAATATTCTTTAGTTTTTCTATATTTTTTGGAATCCAAATAGGTAAAATTATTTCGCCATTTATTATTCACCTTGGTATATACACGAATCAAAATTTTAAAACGGAAGACAATTCTGAGAAAATTGATTTACAAAACAATGAGAGCGCATAAGTAAAAGTGCATAAAAATTTTTTCATTTAAAAAAATATTTTTAAATTTTTATAAAATATACAATTGCAAGAATGTTTATTATGTAAATAGCCATTTAAAGTATTATTAAACAAGCCAGATCTTACAGATAATGTCCATTTCTGTTCTATATTTGGATTAATGCCAAAAGAATATTATAATACTCTTTTGTTGCTTTTTTTGTTTTTTAAATTCACGAATATTCAAAAATAATTTGGCAAAATTTTTTTATTTGAGAAATGAAAAAAAAGTTTCTCATCCTATGCGTCGCATAAAAAAATTTATTTATTACACAATATTTTGGAAACTGGTGCTTAAACCCATTATTATACCCGTACGAACGTATGTTCGCAGGGTATACTAAATTTGCCTTACCGTTTGTAACGCTAAGAAATATCGGTGTTAGATATAGACTCAAGTGTATGTTTTTGATCAGCGTCAAATTCTGAGTTGATTTAGCTTTGTCTGTCCATCCGTCCGTCCGTCCGTCCGTCCTTCCGGACGATAACTCAAAAACTAATTGAGCTAAGTTCACCAAATTTTCCCAAATGATTTATTGTAGTAAGTGCCAGAACCCTATTTAAATTGGACGTGATCGGGGTACCGGTTCGGGTAGCTGTCATACAACTTCAAAATTTATTTGACTATATCTCAGAAACTATAAAAGTTGTGGTATTGAAATTTCACACAAACGAATATATTATCAGGGCCAATGTGTCTCATAAAAGTCGTTGAAATTACTTGGCTCCTTCTGGTACCTGCCATACAACTTCAAAAGTTATTTGGCTATATCTCAGAAACTATAAAAGTTATGATATTGAAATTTCACATAAACGAATATATTAGTAGGGCCAATGTTACTCATGAAAGTCGTTGAAATTACTTAGCTCCTTCTGGTACCTGCCATACAACTTCAAAAGTTATTTGGCTATATCTCAGAAACTATAAAAGCTGTGATATTGAGATTTCACACAAGTGAATATATTAGTAGGGCCGATGTGCTTGATAAAATTCGATAAAATTTCTTGGCTCTTCTTGGTAGCTGCCATACAACTTCAATAGTAGTTTGGCACAACCGGAATTTGGAAAAACACATAGTACTGAAATTTTGCATAAATTAATATGGTAATACGTCAACTTTAAGTCATAGTCTGCCCCATAGTTAGTTATGGCACATTAGTTATTCGCACATAGGATAACAAATTCGTACGGGTATCACAGAGTTGACAAGGTCAACTCTATTTTTTTTCTCGTTTTAATAATGGTTTTATATTTTTTTTCCTTTCCGCTTTTCATTGCACAAATAGTAAATATTCTATATTTTCTTTTTGCAGTTTCTGTTTTTATCTCGTTATTTTTATATACTTGCATAATTACTTTAACTATGCATTTATTTTAACTTCCACAAAAGCATTTACCATAACAATTTATAGAATTATTTTTGTACGTGAATTATTTTCTATATATGTACGTGTGTGTACTATATAAAGAAAGGATCAACGCAACACGATGCAATTTAAAAATGCTTAATAATGCAAGTAAAATTTTTTATTATCCAAGTTTGATTAAAAATATATCGTGTTAAGTGCTTTTACTCATTCCGCGTGTGTATATAATGCAAGCAATATATTCATCTTTATATACATATATATGCATATTTATGTAGATTTCATAGTCGCATATAACTAATGGAAAATGTTATAAATTTTTTAATTAAGTTTATTATATTTTCTTTTATATTTAATTTATGTTTTTTTAATTCTCTATCTGATAAAAAATAAATTATTCCATATACGTGATACTCACTATTTTTAAGATATAATTTTATCTTGAATGCATTGTAATGTAAAATAAAAAGGACTATTGGGTACTTTTAACAAATTCTTTTTTTTTTTACTCAAAAAAACATTCTTTAATTTACATTATTAATTTACGTTAAATTTCGAAGAGAAAAGTCGAAATTACAAATGTAAAAATTACCAATTTGCAATGCTATTAAGGATATAAAATAAGAAAAACACTTTATTTATTGCATAAATTAAGGCAATTTTGTGTTATTTTGAAGTAGTTTTTGTTAAAGAAATTTTTTTAAATTTTGGGTAGAAAATAAATTTAAGATATTCTGGTATATTTAAGATTTAAGGTGTAAGACAATATTGTATATGATGAGAAAAATGAGCAATGCCTAAGAAATTAGAACTGAGTTTACCCTACTCTTGTACGAGTATTTTCCTATACAATAGTGTGTGTTTTAGTTGCTTTGTTACTTTAAAGGGTTTAGAAGCATTATTATAAACTTTTGACGAAGCAGAATCGCACTTTCAAGTATATGAACGTTATTCTTAATGAAAATGATTTAACGTATACATAGATGATGTTAAAAATAATTAAAAAATAAATTAAACAATGAAAAGTACAAACGGTAAAACTATTCTATTTTTATTAAGAAATAAATATTCTTTAGTTTTTCTATATTTTTTGGAATCCAAATAGGTAAAATTATTTCGCCATTTATTATTCACCTTGGTATATACACGAATCAAAATTTTAAAACGGAAGACAATTCTGAGAAAATTGATTTACAAAACAATGAGAGCGCATAAGTAAAAGTGCATAAAAATTTTTTCATTTAAAAAAATATTTTTAAATTTTTATAAAATATACAATTGCAAGAATGTTTATTATGTAAATAGCCATTTAAAGTATTATTAAACAAGCCAGATCTTACAGATAATGTCCATTTCTGTTCTATATTTGGATTAATGCCAAAAGAATATTATAATACTCTTTTGTTGCTTTTTTTGTTTTTTAAATTCACGAATATTCAAAAATAATTTGGCAAAATTTTTTTATTTGAGAAATGAAAAAAAAGTTTCTCATCCTATGCGTCGCATAAAAAAATTTATTTATTACACAATATTTTGGAAACTGGTGCTTAAACCCATTATTTATACTAAATATAATAATTTTCCAATTTTTTATAAAAGTTATTGAACTTTTTTTGGGAATTTCTTAATAATTCTGGCAAATAATTGCAATATATTTTAAGGTTAACAAATTTAAAAAAAATTTTTTGTTTTTAAAATAATTTATTAATTCCAAATATACTAAAATACATAGGGGAAACACTTAAAAGATCGCCACATAAATGTTTATTTAATGGACGGAATATAAAATTTAAATTTATCTAATTTTTAGCTTAAAATTGTACAGGAAACGTAAATATAAGGAAAAGGTTATTAAGGAAAATAATGAATATGGTATATTAAAAATCTAATAATAGACGGCTGAACCAGATTTAAATCGTCAGAGTAAAACGCAATTAATTTTAAACAAAAATTATTTGACTTAAATAAATTGGAAAAGAATATGAACAAGGATTTTTTTCAAAAATTGAGAAAAATATCTTCCGCACTTCATAATTTTTACTCTTTTGTGTGCTTACTATTTTCGAACGTGTTAAATATAAAGACAAATTCTCTTATAAGAAATAAAGTTGGGTCAAATCAATGGTTTGTGATAAAGTACTTTTCCTCTCAATAAGCGAAAATAATTCTTACCATCTATGTACTACATTAATGCATACATTTTGGATGAGCAACGTATACAATTTTTAAAATAAAACAAAAATATTTTTAAAGAGGTGTTAATATTATACTCAAATTTCAGGGTTAATTGTACCAGTTAAAAAAACTAATTATGTTTTTTAATAGTATGGCATCCATCGTTAGCCTTCTGCATTTATAGAAATTTAGAAAAGCTTTGAGTTTCGGATATATAAGGTGCTAAAATTTCGACTTTTGCAAATTTCGAGAGTGGATTTACAACATCACGGACGGACGGACACATAGAATGAAACTAATAACGAAAATTCAAAATACTGCAAAAATATTTTGGAAAAGTACTAAAAATCACGAAAAGCTCTTTTTTGTTTTATCCTTTATTAAAATCAATAAATAAAAACATAACGATTATTTATTAACAGATTTATTAAAAAATATTGCTATTGTTATTTGATCAAGTGCCAAATTAATAAATGAATCGACACTTAATTTAAGCGATCGTTTAAAATAAAATTTAATCTTTAAATTTAAAATAAAAAATATCTGCCCTATAAATTTGGATTATTTCACCTGTTAAATATTATTTTTACCACAATGTCAATAAATTGAGCTCATTTTCAATCCGGTTATTTATTTATTTTTTCATCATAAATTTAATAATTCATTATAATTCAGAAAAAGTTATAAGGTACACTGCACTACTCGAACGAGAGCATTTTTATTTTATTTATTAAACACACATATATTATATAAATTTAAAAATATATATTTGAATATATCAAATATGTACGTCAAATTGTTGGTTTTACTTATACTTTGCGATTAATTTTCCTGCAAAATTCTTAAAATTTTATTAATTTTGATAATTATTTCACATTCTGAAAATGAAATCAAGTTTAATTAAAAAAAAACATATTATCCTCTCAGCACATGTTCTAGAATGGGAACTAGTGCAATATTTCCAATTTGAGTTTATTCAATGCTTATGAAACCTTGTTAACATCAAATCGGTTATTCAAACAACTATGATCAAAATTATTTCAGCTGTTGATATTAACCATACCTGAAGCAAAACATCATAGCACTTCGCTTACTTGCTTCTGAACGAGTAAAAGTTGTAATCCGATAAGCTACAAATTTAGACTCCAAAGTTATACTATCATTATATTTCTAGAACAATAACATGAAAGAAAAGAAACCAGACACGGCTATAGTATCTGGCATAGAAACAACGGAAATTCATGTTAGAAAAATTCTAAAACTAACGAATTTAGAGAAAAATATAGAACAACAACTCAATAGAGAGCGACTTACTGTTGCAAAACTATTTTATTGTGATAATTTTGCAAATTATTAGCAAGTTTAAAAGTACATCACATTTGCAAAAGCACATCATATTGCAACTCTCCTTCAAAGCGATTGCTCGAATTGCTTGAAAACAACATGATTTTTACCGAATTTTGTTGTACATTTTACAATAATGCTATATGTTACAAATTATTGTTACAGCAAATTTTATTTCTCGTATGGGCTTTATATGTTATACAACGTGTAAAATTGCTTGCTTTTAAAGTAACCATCAAAGTTCTATAATATAAACGTAATAAATTTTACCATCATAAACTGACAGTATTTTTTATACTATAGATGCATAAATATAGGACTTCTCATTGCACGGGATATATAACAACATCATCAATTTCAACACAAATACAAGTCTACATATATAAATATGTATGTACATTAAAATTAATGAGATATTTAAAACTTTATTCTTTCATTAACAAACATAATAAATAAGTTTATGTATGTGCATAATAAACATTATATTTATATACTTAAAAGATTATGTTTTAACCTTTTGATACCGAAATTCACATACATCTTGTATAATAAAATATGTGTAAATTAATTTATTCAAAAATAATCCGAAAACAATAAAATATTATCCTGAAAATATGCAAAAAGCATATGCATAACCTCAAATTTTTGAGGATTTTTCATTATAAATTTATTAAATAAATTTTTACAGAAAAATATAAAAACAATTCAATATATTTTATAAAGAAGGTAGTCATAAAAATACTAATGGAATCTAGAGAAGAGATAAATGTTAACTAAAAAAAAATGTTCTTTTTTAGCACTTTTCCAAAAAATTTTTTGAAAAAAGTGCTTATTAGTTTCACTCTGTCCGTCCGTCCGTCCGTCCGACCGTCCGTCCGTCCGTCCGTCCGTGGACACTTTTTTTGTTTACAAAACTTCTACATCCTTGAAGATAGAAAGCTGAAATTTCATACGTACATAGATCTTCACTAGAAACTTATTTCCGTAGAACAAAATTTTTACCTATCTCCCCCCGTATAGAAGTTATACCCCCGCAAAACCCTAAAACTGGCCTTTTTTAAATATTTGTTGCACTGAAACCATAAGCATTTTTGAAATTTTTCAAACGCAGAAAGGCAGCGACTTGCTTTCCCTAGCGCGGTATACTATAGTTAAACTTTAGAAAAACAAAATGGCCGTTCAAATTTACTGTTATCTAAAGTTCTTTTTTTCCAAATTTTTGATCTCTTCTAGACGCCATAATGTAGAACTTTGAAATTTTAGGGGCTTTTAGACATTAACAAATAGTTCATTTCGTTAGAAGAAAATTTTTTTCCATCTCCACTCCCTCTCAAGTTATCGCCTCTTGAAATTTGTAAAATTTGAATTTTGGACACCTTATATTTCCGAAACCGCAAGTTTTTTCAAATTTTTATAAACGCAAAAAGCTAACGGTAAATTCCATGAAACTAAAAAATATAATTATTTTTCTTAACTCACACAATTAACCCTTAAAATCGAGCATTATGTTAACCCCTTTTTATATTAATTTTTGCTTTATTTCAAAGACTGCATATATGCGTAATCCTAAATATAGGCAATCCTAGAAGTAGTTTTGTATATGAATGAAAACAATTTTAATAGTGTGGTGGATATACATAGACTGTTTTTAAAAGCAGAATTTTCACTTGTTGAAGGGAAAAGTGCTACAATACAAACCATTGGTTTGACCCAACTTTATTTTTTTAACTCTCAGTAGATAATTAAATTTTGGCAAATTTATTTCGGATACGTGCCAAAAGTAATAAAAACAAAATTGAAAAAATGTTTGGCGCCACAGTTATGAGACCAGTAATTGTGTTCAAATGTTTCACAACGAAACTATGCTACGACATTAGACAATTATATAAAATTATAGAAAAAACTTGTATATCGTAACATTATGCAAAATCTATGGGCTATAGTAACATTTAAGTGTAACAGAAATGAAATTATTTGAAACTTTATGCCAAAAGCAATTGAAAAAAAATTCAAATATTTATAGCAAAAGTAATTGTAATTTATAAACTCATTGGTTACTGTAATAAAAATATAAAAATTATTTAATATTAATTTTGCATATATAAAATCATAAACATTTAACCGTATTCTACTTACGATATTATTTGGCTTTCTTGCTTTTATCACACTACTTTGCTTCCCGTTAGTACTAGGATTGTATGTATATGGTGCAAGTTTTCTTAATAATTTCTTAATATAATTCGATTGGGAAAACGAATTTAATTTTTATTAAAATATATTTTAAGTTTTCAATTACTATTTTATCAGTCCATAGAGCAAAATCTTTCCAGAACAGATATAAATAACGAATTCTATCCAAAGGATGCACAGAAAAAATAAATTACTCAAAATTTCACAAAAAAATTTAAAATTTCTCACTTTAATAGAATTAAAGTATTCAAATACCCAATTAGAATTTAAGAGATTCGCCGATCATGAAAATTTAAGTAAAAAATATTTTAAAATACCAAAGGATAATACAGGATGTTTCGCATAAGGCTGCAAATAATTTCAGGGATGATTCTTTATTCAATTTCCAGCACAAAATTGTATTAAACACAAATTTTCGAAATATTTCGAGTTTTTCAAAACAAAAATTTTAATTTCGACGAGCTTTATCTCAAAAACTGTGGTTCAAATTAAATTGATTGTAAGACCGAAAACAAAGTGCAATCAGTAACCCTTCATGACATTTATTTATAAGCAGGAAAATCTGCACCCCCCACCACTCATAAAATTTTTTGCTTTAGATTGATAAGAAAATCATGCCTGAAATTATTTGCCACCTTTTGCGAAACATCCTGTATAAAATTGTTCATTATAAGAGCAAGGATATCTAAAACTTTTTACTTACACCTGTTAAAAAAAAAAGTTTTAAACCTTTTTTATATGCTAAATTTTTATAAAAATTTCTGTTCTTGACAAATTTCTCGCTTACTATTTATTTTTATATCTTTAATAATTATAAATAGAATGAATTTCCGAGAATTTTTAATTAAATTCCGCCTATCCATAAAAATTATTTGCTGCCATCCAATGTGATGATGAAATAATCATCATACTTTCTATTTGTGTTAGTTTTATTTTCTAGTGTTCACTGCCATCTATATTTATTTTGTGTACAGTTTATTTTAGATATTTTATCCTATTTTCCTTAACAAAAGCATAAAATTCTATATATAAGATCCTTTAAAAAATCCAATTTTAATTAAAAAAACAAAGAAAAAACATAAAATAAAAATGAAATTGTTTTTATGCATTTTTCTAAACATGAAATAACAGGGTGCCTAATATTTCAATTTCGCATGTTTTCATATAATAATTTCTTTAATTTCGTTTATTTATTAAGAAGACAATTTACAAGCATTTATCATTTAAATTTATTGCATCATATGCATTTGAATGTTATATGAATTTTTAAGACTTTATATGCAATTTAATTTATGTACGTCATTTCCTAATTGCAGAAAAAAATTATTTGCTCATGTTATACAGTTCTAAATGACGATTTGAGAAACAATTTATTTTTTGAATAAAAAAAACATAAAATAATAAAGAAATTAAGATCTTGTTTATGCCATTAATTCAATGTGATTTAGTAATGTTCTTGTTTAAGAATTTCAAAATATAAAAGCAATTGAGGCACTTAAAAAATTGAATCTACAAACGATATTAAAATGCCGCTTGATACTTGTATTAAATTAGAATAAGGAAAATAAATTGTGAGTTAAACATACAGAATAGTTGGAATAAATAATGTTGTAAGTATATAGAGTAATTTGTAGTAGTATCTGTTATTATTAATCCAGCACATTGACGATATGAGGAAGCTATCATTGACATCAAAGTATTTTGGTGTAAATTTTGTGAACTATTTTGCAATTCATTAATTTCAAGTCGGTATATACAATTTTTATGTAAAATTATGTGGAGCACTATGAATAGTACTTGAAAAGTTTTTCTATTACAACTCTTATTTCATTGTAGATTTTACAATGTATTTTTTGTCAATACGCTCTCGATATACTTTAAACAATATTAATTTCAAATGAATGTTATGAAAATTTAGATATTTATGATGCCTACATTAAAGAAGTGCAATTGCGTTCTAAATTAATCGATTTTCACAGTCACTCTGAATATTTTTTTAATTTTAGTTGTTAATTATTGTGTTCAATATTTTATTTTAGAGACTATTACTCTCACATGCTCTAAAATTATGTCTTCAGGGCCCCAATTATAAAAAAAATCTTAATCTTAATACTTAAAATTTCAAAGTAATACTCAATACCCACTCAAATATTTCAATAAAATCAATTACAACCAAGTTCTATATTTTTTTAATTTTTTTTATTCTAAAGTCATTTTTGTATTTAAAACCTAAATTAATTTAGATAAGGTAAGCTACTATTGAATTTAATTATTATAGCCATCAATTTAATCTTTTGTTATTTTATTTTCAGTACTCAATTATTTTCATACATGTGCATACTCACTTGCATTTATTTTACCAGATTTACTTGATAATAGAATTTTAAACTATGCATTCGACGTGTCTTTCTAAATCCTTTTTGTGTGTGTTTTTTGTTTTGCTGTTGTACTTTTAATGACAAATTGAAACCAAAATAATAAAAGGGCAAACAAAAAACTTTTTTAATTAAATTATTTACGACCGCAAATTCTAAAAAAAAATGTTTTTTTTTAATCTTTCCTCTTTCTTCAGTTTTGTCATAATACTCGCTATTTGTTTTTATTCCATCTATACATATTTATACGGTTAGTAACCCCCCGAATTTTTTCCCTAAAATGTAAATTTAAAAAACATCCCAATATTCTGTACAACTATCTTCTATATTGTTATTCTATATACGTAGAAAACGGAAAATTGTTTTACTATTTCTAAAAATAATAACTACCATGCAAGATGAACATTGAAGAGAATAGAAAAAATGCAAAGCCCAGCCAAATCCCTCAAAAAAAGGCATAAATAAAAAAACCTGATGTGGTCAGCATATAATCGACCGCAATGTATATGGTTCAGTTTACTGAATGTTACCAGAATATTATTAACATTCATTTTGAACACTTCTTTTCAATTTTAAGAAAGTTAACACGCTTTTAGTTAACATACCTAGAAAAGTGCAAATTTGACTCTTAGTAGAATTTCGCTTTGTGCCAGTCCGATATTCGACTGGAAAAGTTCACCAGTCGAATTTCAAATTTCAGGAAATTCCATCAATCCGTTTCGTAGTTTTATTGTTTTAACATTCCAAATTTCAATATTAAATTTCAATGAAGTCGGCTGATTATTTCTCTTTATATAAGCAAAAAATGTGAAATTGGCACGCAAAAAGGTCCAGTTCCCGGAATCTGGTATATCTTAAAAGTTGATCAATCCGTGCTATAACCAAAATAAACTTATACATATAAAATTTCATGAAAATCGTTTCAGTCAAACTTGAGAAGTGCGTTCCCACCGAAAACTCGACATATAAAATTTGGTGCCATCACATGATCTGCCTTATTGTATACAATGCGGTCGGTAACAACAGATAATGAAATAAATGTTTACTCTTTTTTTTCTCTCTGTCTCTCTCTCTTTATGTTTTGTTCATTTTACATGAAAAGAAAACGAATGCAGAAGCAATTTTCAATAGTTGTGTGTATTTAATGGCTTTTATTTAGTTGAAATTTTGTTTAAATACACATAATAATGATGGTATACATATTTATGTATATAAGAATGATTATACAATAAAGATTTAACTATTAAAAACAGTGAGGAGAGGAAAATTCTCATTTCTTCTCTGTTGTTATTTTTCACCATTCCAATTAAACGTCAAATCAAATGTTTTTTATATTACTCGTTCAGTAAATTTTAATTTCATAATATAAAAATTTAAAAACTACAGTCAAATTTATTGGTAATAAATACAACATACGTCAAGAAATTCTAAAACAATAAGCAAGTGTCAATACCTTGATAGACTAATATCACTTGTATTTATAATTTAAGTTGAAAGAATCATGAAAGTGGCTTGTGAAATTCTGAAAATATAATACAAATTTAAGTTATCCGCGGTTTCTTCGGTCAAAAAGGTTTTACAAGATAACTCTTTCTTGTTTTATACCTTCGTAAAATTTAACATTTATATAGATCTATTGGTCATTTATATAGATCTATAATAGATTGATCTTGCATTTGGTCTGAATTAAATCTATGAATAAAACCTGAATAAAATATATAATCTTAATCATTCAAATTGCATAGCATTTGTCTTTGCAATTTTTCAATAACATCCTGTCTCTTCATGTGATGCATTTAAGAGCAAGGACAGAAAAATATTTGATTTGAAAATCCAGTCATCTTATTAATCTTTAAAACTTGTCTTATTTAATCTAAAATTTATTCAATCTTAGTCTTATTTTATTATGTGGAACTTCTTTTTAACATTTCTAAAATTTCATTAGCTTCCAATTTAATTTAAAAAAAATTTACCTTATATACACGCATAGATTTTTCTTGAAGAAAACTTTATTTTGAACTGATTTTAATTGATACTTGAATACATACCTGAAATCAAAAGAAAAAGAATATTAATTAATTAAAATTTATTATTAAAAATTTTAAATAAAAAAAACAGAACTTTAAATTCAGTGAAAAGCAGTTGAGTATTTGTTGAAAAATATTACTGCATTTAGTTTTTAAATTTAAATAAAAAATACTCAAACAGTTATCGTAAATTTTTATTTTTGGGATATGATTGCTTTTAATCTATTTAAGTAGCCCACTACTGTCAACCTCATTTTATGAAATTATAAAATTATAATTTTAAACAATTTTACAAATTAAAGCGTTATTCAGAAGTTAAAGAAGTAGCACAGAGTCAACCATAAGATTTTTTCTATATACCAATTTTTTATATACCTATTTGTTCAGGCAAACAAAAGCTATTTTAAAATGATTCTTTATATGTTTTTTACATTTCGGTTCAATATATTCTATAAAGAAAGTATTTCACTAAGTTTCAGCTCTAATCCAGCTTTGTTACGAAAAGACTATGACTGGCGTTTTCAAATAAAACTTAGCCATAAAACCTACTATGTGATCCCTAGTTTAAATTCAAATGTTTGAGTTTTGTGAAAATATTAGCATTTCGATATAAATTAACTTAATCCTTGTTTTTAACTTCGTATTTACCACTACACGAATTAATAATTCAGAAATTTCGACTTATTAAAGTTAATATGTGTATATAACTTTTGCTTTCCTAAAACTAAAAAATTAAATCCTCCCGCAATTTAAAATACAACTTCAAAATTCAATTATTTCGAAAAATTAACTTGAATTATATTGCATATTTTTTGGAGAAAATATGCTTTACTTAAATTTAAAAATGCTAGGAAAAAATTTAAAAAATAAACTAATGTTAAAAACATTTTTTAATTTAAAATTTTAATATTTCTTCACAATATATTGCAACGTTTTGAAAAACCTTTTTCAAAAATCACTTTAAAAAATTAACCTTTTTACAAACGGAAAACATTAACTGCTTTTATAACGCATTTCCTTAAGCATTTTTAGCTTAAATAATATTGCAGGATATTTAAAACCATTTCATTTTTCCTTAAAACATTCATTTTTTCACTTTTTGCTTTTTATCCAAATCATTTTCAATAAGATTAAAATTTTTTCTCTATCTTAATGTTTATCATGGTATAATGGTATAAAATTTACTCAACATTTCATTTCGTTTTGAAAATGGTTTTCTAGGCATGAATATGGTTTTCTGAAAACAGCGCAGAATTTTGGTTTTAAATAATTTTCTCTTATACTTTTTATTATTAAAAATATTATATAACTTATTAAATGGTTCAAAAGGCGCAAACTTTGTTTTCTAATTCTTTCGATACATTTTTTAAATAATCTTTTAGCTTCCGTAATTCCTTTTCAGTTTAAGTAAAAAATATATTTGTGGTGAAGCCAGAGAAAATAAAATTCAAATACTAATATTTATAATTTATGTAACTTTATATATATACATGTTTACGTGTGGCTAGTTCCGTGTATTATAAATTAACAGACACTAAATTGTATTTACAAAAACTTAAAAACTTTTTAAATATTTTTTAGAATATCGAAAAATCATATTAAATTAAATGTATAAAGTTTCTGTTTTTAATTCGAGTTATTCGGGCCTCAACAATTTAGAATTTAAAATCAAACTGCGAAAAATCTTCTATGATGTGCCATTAATTTTTTCATTTATTATTTTTGAATTGTAGTGTTGTTTCGAAGACCATAGGAAATTTATTGGAATTGAATAAAATTTTTATAAAAAAATGAACGAAATTTTTCCTCTGCTCATCATACATAAGATAACGATTTTATTGTATCCCTTCAAATTTTCTGAATGCATAAAATTGTGAGTTGTGACTCCTTGAACTCATTTCAATGAATATAAAAAATCATAATGAAACTAAACTACAATTTAAAAAGAAAAATACAACAAGTTGAAATTGCTTTTGCGGTTTTCTATCATCAAAAAATAATGGAACAAAAGTACCATAATTCTAAAGTTTGCATTTATATTTTGAAGAATTAAGTTAACGCAAATAACCGTAAATAATATAAAATTAAAAAATTAGCAACTTAAAGCAAAATAAATTTCCGGAAATCCATGAATTTGTTCTTTAATTTGTAATTTTATTATCATTTATGTCTGGTTTTATTTTAAAATTGAGAAACGTATTTTACCCAGTGAAAAAGGAAAATGAATTTATATGAACAGACATTAACTAATTCGAATATGGCGTACCTTAAAAAACTAATTTTTCATATATAAAAGATTCCGATGTGATTTGTTACTTTCAACAATATCTCTTTGAATCATTGTTCTTGAAAATTTCTGTCTTATATGATTCAATGGAGTTATTTTGGGCGAACAAAACAGCAATAATTAAATTGGTGATCAAAATTAAAATACATAGCTTGAACTAGCCTAATTTAAAACAAACAACGCAATATTCTTGGTTTTGAAATTCATTTCGGACTCTTCAGTTTGTATCTTCTTTCGAAGAGAAGATACAAACGATAAAAAGAGGAACGATAAAAAAAAAACAAATAATAAACTCAACTATGGTAATTGTTTATGTAAATTTAACCCTTTTTTCTACACTTTAGTAAAAATTATGTGGAATGAATTACAATACAAAATTCTTAAAATGTACGCTCACTTGAATATTTGAACACTACAAAACTATATACAAAACATTATTTTAAAAATTACTCAAAAGAAACAATTAATCTTTTACTACAACAAACTAGAAAATATCAAAGTAAATTCCTGACCCAAAAAACTTTTATTCTTTTGTTTTAGAATTGTATTTTTATTAATTGCGATCAAAACATAACTCCAGAATTTATGCCAACTAAATTCCATAATGCATGCTATACAGTTATTATTATTTATAATTTTAATAGTTATTTGTTATGAAAATTATTTTTAACACTCAAATACAAACATAAAAAAAAAACATAAAAAATTGCATACTGCTTGGCGAAATAAATAATTTTTTACGAAAATTTTTTACATTAGATATTTGTTGCCTCTTTTGTACTTTTCTTTTCTCTAGAAGAACAAAATAAAAGGAACAAAAAATAACAACAAAGTGAGAAAACACTAAAATTTGCAATTCTAAACAAATTTTCCATTAAATGAAAAATAAAATTTTATTTTTGTTTTTGTTCGCTAAGTTCAACAATAGTGAAAATTTTATGTTGAATACAGATTTTTCGTTTCTCTTATTTTTCCATATTTCTCTCATTTAATACTCTTGTTGTTGTTTTCTATTCCCATTTGCTCGTTTTAATATAAAATATAAATTTTTTCCAGCCATTAAAAACATTCCACTAATTCAATTGAAACATGAATAATAAGAGTACAAACAGGATGTGATATTAAAAAAATACTTTTAAATTATTACTGTCAATTCTAGGATACAGAGGTTTCAGTAGATTGGTTAGTATACTGTGTTAAAGTTGCTTAATCCGCATAAACGTTAAACTATATTTTACCTGCCTACTCAACTATATTTTAGAGATAAAATATTTAATCGTATTATGTTAAACTGAGCTAACCATCAATTAATTTTATTTAAAGAACAAATTCATGTTATCCATATTATCTAACTCAAACTCACTTTGACGTTCTATAAAAATTTAGCACTTAATGACGGAAACTCAGTATAGCAAACTCTTACTACTTTTACTTTTTTAAGATATATAAGCATATTTGTACGATATTTTGTGTACGAGCTTCTAAATTATTGACATTTTAATAATATTATTTTTTTAAATTTTTTAGTATACCAAGTTTTGATCATGAAAATTTATATTTTCGCTTTATATTCCATACTAGTAATTAAGAAAAATTTTCAAAACGAGCACTGAATTTTAAAATTAAATTGCGAACTGAATCAACCATTCAGCACACCCAACATACCAAATTCATAAAACACTAAAATTATATTCATAAATAATCTAATGTACGTATTTTTATTTTTCTATTCACATAATCATACATACATAATATGTATGCATTTTATCTGACAAAAATCTTGCTTATATAAAGATATTTCAGTAGATATTTTTCATATCTGCCATTAAATCGAAAGGATTGAAACATAAAAACCAAAACTATAATATTTTTAGTACATGATTATACAAAATACTTGGTAAATTATTTGTTCATGGTTTTCATGTTCTGTTGAAAAAAAATGTATAATAAAAAGAGAACATATACATGCATATGGGAATATTAACAAATATATATATAAAATGCATATAATCATTTAAAATGGAATGAATTTAAAAAAATAAAATAAAAATATAAATTATAAGGACATTTAGGAAGAAATTATAAAACTACATTTATAAATTTGTTCCTCGTTCATAGTAAAAATAAAAATATTGCGATTATAATAATTTTATAGATTAGAAAAATATTCTGGTAATATTTTTAATCTTTATGAATATGAACTTTTAGTTTAAATTAAATATTTTAGAGCATAGACATAGAAAAAATTATAACTAGTTTTTAAAATATCTTAGAATTTTAGAATTCGGAGTTATCATTTATTTTCGAAAAACATATTTTTTGATTAAACAGAAAAAAATATTTTACAATAAAAATTATTGTTCGATAAATGCGAATATGTTATGAATATAAATGATAATTATTTGTGGGATTTTAATCTTCAAACTTAACTTCACTTCAATACAAGAGCATACAAAAATACAGAATTAAAAAGCAAGTAACCTACCTAATGTATACACAATGCGGTCGGTAATCAAATTTAATTTAATCAATGTAATTTGATCTCAAGAAAAAACTCATGTATTACAACCCGGCTTCGAATCGCGGACATAGTAAACTTACATACAATTTTATTTTTAAATCACGTCCAGGAGACCTTCATATTTGCCAATGTAATCAGAACCCAATTTAAATTTCCTGCGTGACAAAGAAAAAATTAATATATTGAGAAGAAATGATTTAAATTCACTTGGGCAAATTATCAAATTTAAAAATATTTTATATAACACAATCTTATATAAACATTTTAAATATTGTAAATATTTTAAATTTTAATAACATTGTAAATTTTAACTGAAATCTTTTATCATTTGTTAATGTATATGTACAAAAAATTTTCAATGATTACAAATATTGCAAATCGGGCTTATAAAAACTTATTTGTGTTGATATCCAAAACTCATTATAAATAAATAAATAACTAGATATTAAGATAAATCCACTGCTCAAAAAGAATCACTGAAAATTGTTCATAGGACAACGACGACACTTGAATAATTTCGTAATTAATGGATCGCTACTATATTATTTGACATTGAGACGACGCCCTAATAATGCAGTACAGTATAGTCAGATGGTATCGTTGTAATAATATGGCTATAATATGAAAGTCCTAATAAGAAAGTTACTCATTTTCTCAAATTCTAGAAGGATTTATTGGGAATAAATTAAAATAAAACTGAGTCAAACCAATGGTTTCAAAATGAGCACTTTCCCTTTCAACAAATGCACATACTGATTTTGAAAACAATCTATAGCTATGTACTACATTATTGAAGTTATTTGCATTCATATGCGAGTATATTTCAAAGATTACATACCTTTAGGATGAGCAATGTATGCAATTTTTGAAATATGTTAGAACAAAAAAAAAATTAAAAAGGCGTTAACACAATACTCGAATTTAAGGGTTAATTGTGTGAATTAAGAAAAATAATAATATTTTTTTTGTAGCATGGTATTTATTGTTAGTTTTCTTCATTTATAGAAATTTGAAAAAGTTTGCAATTTTGGAAATATAAAAATTCAAATATTACAAATTTCGTAAGGCAATAGCCTGAAAGGGGGTGGAGGTGAAAAAAAAAATTTTTCTAATAAAATGGACAATACGAGGGTCACTATTTATATTTCGGGTCCTGGCAATACTAGTGCTGCTGAAATGTTGAAAAAATTCAATCGCGGTGCGTCAAAAGACGTTTATAAGATAGTCACAGGTGATGAATCATGGATCTATGCATATGAGCCCGAAACGAAACAGCAATCGACCGTATGGGTGTTCCAAGACGAGCCAAATCCAACAAAAGTTGTTCGTGGAAGAAGCACATCGAAGCAAATGATCGCGTTTTTTTTTGGTATAACCGGTCATGTGGCCACAGTACCTTTAGTGGAACGTAGGACGGTCAATTCTGAATGGTACACCACCATCTGTTTGCCGAAAGTTTTCGAAGAAATAAGGAAAACAAACAAGCGCCGGCGAATCATTCTTCATCATGGCAATGCAAGCTCTCACAAATCAGCTGAAACAATGGACTATTTGAGCACTCAAAATGTCGAATTGATGGGTCATCCGCCGTACAGTCCTGATTTAGCACCCAATGACTTCTTCTTATTCCCTCACATCAAAAAAAAAATGCGTGGACAACGATTTTCAACACCTGAAGAAGCAGTCGATGCGTTCAAAAACCATGTTTTGGAGGTGTCTCAATCGGAGTGGAAAAAGTGCTACGAAAATTGGTTTCAGCGCATGCAAAAGTGTATTGATCTTCATGGGGAATATTTTGAAAAACAATAAAACCATTTCCAATGATAAATGTTTGTTTTTTATTGCTAGACCCGAAATATAAATAGTGACCCTCGTAGTTCATTTAAACACTATTAAATATATTAGTATCTAAAAGCTTAAATTTCAGACTTCTACAACATACGGTATAGAATAAAAATGATATCAAAAATTTGGAAAAAACGGATTTTAGATAAACGGTTAATTTTAACAACCGTTTTGTTTTTTTAAAGTTCAAATATAGTCTGGCGCAGTAGAAGAAGGCAGGCACTATATTTCTGCGTTTGAAAAATTTGAAAAATTATTTTGCAATAAATAGTTGAAAAACTACATTTTTAGTGGTTTGTCGGGCTTTAATTTTTAGAGAGGAGGAGACAGACAAAAATTATCTTATACGGAAATGAGGTTCTGATAAAGATTTATATACATATGAAATTTAAGCTTTTTATCTTCAAGGGTGTAGAAGTTTTGTAAACAGACACACGGGCAGACGAATGGACTGCCAGAGTGAAACTAATAAGCACTTTTTTTCAAAATTTTTTTTTGGAAAAGTGCTAATGAAGCATTTATAATTAAAAAAAAATAATTTCAATAATTTAAAAAAAAATTATAATTTTCAATTCTTAAATTATTTATTCCAATTAAATCCCTATTTATACCTTATTTAATAATATCCAAAATTAATTAAACTTTATTTATGCTTTTACTGCTATACGAAATCAATAGTCTTTTAAAAGAAAATGTTAAATAATATTTTTATACAGAATTATTAACTAAAAACAAAGTTCATTATAAAAAACAAATTAGAATTGGTTTGAATAAATTATAAAACAAATTTTAATTATTTTACAAATTTTCTACAAGTACCAAATTAAACGAATAAAGATTTAATAAATAAAGATTTTCTAAAAAAATAATAACAAAACTTTTCCAATTTAATTTTTATATTTTAATTATTAACCATTTGAGGTGTAAATATTATAATTTAGGAATATTTAATTACTCACACTTTAATCTTACAACAACAATATTTCTTGAACTATTAAAAAACTTCAATGGAAATTTTTGTATGTACTTCAATAAAGAATTCCGTAAAGAATTCCAATAATTCATTAGGGATTCGGGATTTATTCAGGATTCTGTAGTACACCGTTTTCATTATAAATAATTATAAAATCATATCACATATTTTTTAATTTCAAATTTTCAAATTTAGTCCTTTAATAAAAAAAATTTATCTTACGTAACTCAAATTTTATTCTCGATAAAATTGAAATAAATATAGAAAACCTTACAATAGAAATATTATTTAAAAAAACTTTACATGTTTCAATTATTTTAATCAATTTTCTAAAGAAATCAAAGCAATATTATAAAAATTTTTTTTCAATTTCTCTTCAATTTATAAAAATATTAATAAATTTTGAATTAAATCACCTGTTTCCTTCCATAAAAACCTTTTTAATTATTTTAAATTTCCTTTACTCAATAAAAAACGATTTGTTACATAATTATTATTTTTTTTTATTGAAAGGAAAAGGAACGAAAAACTATTCAAAAACCTATTCAATTTCAAATTATTACTAAAATTTCAAGAATGTACAAAATAATTTTCTAAATCATTTTATACTATACACGGAGAAAAAAAAGGGTCATACTCAAAAATCAAAAAAAAATTCTGTTTTTTTTTTTTAAATTTTTGTTGAGAACCATTAAAATTTATTGTATGTTTACATAACATAAACGAATTATATCCTTATTTAAGGATCATAACAGGATATTATATTCACTTTACAAATGTATAAGTTTTTTTCTTTTTTATTCTGTTTTGCGTTTTAATAATCCTTTATAATTTTTTGCAACTTTACGGGGTCATAAAACTCAACTTTCCCAAATCAAATATGAGGTGGGAACAGTAAAGCATAAAAAAAAAAGAAAAACAAACTGTTTAAGATTAATTTTTTTTTTTTATTTGCCTTTTGCCTTTGGGATAATAAAGAAAAAATTGATTTTTTTCTTCATAATAAATATTTACATTCCTGAAAAAAAACTCTTTTCGTTATAGAAACACAAAAAAAAATTAAAAGCAAAAATGGCAACACACTCTCAGACATATGTATTGGGCATAAAATTAAGAACCGAAACTCTTTTTTTTTTTTGTTTGAATTGAAAATTTTTTAGCAAACAAAAAATTTGAACATAAAAGAAAATTCTTTTTCCTTTTCCTTTATTTTCCATTAGCATTCTCTATTAAGTTGCTGATATTTTCTTAAGAGTTGAAATTTTGTATTTTTTTTTAGATTTTTATTGGTTTTTTTTCTTTTTGGTTTTTCATCATCAGGATTTTTGAAATTTCCTCTCAATAATAAAAAGAAGAAAAGGAAAAAAAAATAACATCAATAAAATTCAAAAATTGGAACAATAAGAATAATTTAACGTACACAAATACTCACACTTGCTTTCTTTAAATAAAGAAAAAATAAAATTAAAAGAAATTGCATATTCAAATTATAAAAAAAAAATTGATCAAATAAAGTCTATAAGGTCCCTGTTTTATTTGATCACTTTCAATACCAATATTAAACAAAAAATGATTTGAAAATTGAAAATTAATTAAAGTTTTATAAAATACCTTAGTTGTATGCAATATACTATTTTTAAGACCCAAATTCAACGTAATCTCCCCAACAGCTAATGTAGCGTGTAGACTATCTTCTTCTTCTTCTTCTTCTTCTTGTTGTAGGCACATTTGCCTGTTTTATCCAATATTCTCTTTTATGGATCTTCATGATCGTGGGATGTAGAGGTCCAGCACTCATGCCACCTTTTAGGAGGTCTGCCTGGGGGTCTTTTGGTGTTGGGCTTGCTGGTCATGGCTATTTTGGGTAGTCGGTTCTCGCTCATGCGGTTCACATGGTCCCTCCAGTAGCGCCGTCTGCATCTAGTCCATCGAACAATATCTTGAATTTTGCATTCTTCTCTTATATCTGCACTTCTTTTTTTGTCAAGCAAAGTGTATCCACAGATCTGCCTAAGAGTTTGCATTTCTGTGGCTCGCAATCTTTGTTTGGTCGATGACGTGTCTGCTCTTGTTTCAGCTGCATATGTCATTATGGGGCGCACGCAAGTTTTGTAAACACGCACCTTATTTTCAATTAGCATATATTTATTTTTCCATATGACATCGCGAAGGTAGCCCGATATTGCAGAGGCCTTTGCTGTTTGAACCTGTGTCTCCTTGTTGTTATCTCGATGGCTCGTAATTTCGACTCCAAGGTATTTGAAGCTCATAACCTGCTCAATTGACTGATCTTCAATCGATAGTTTACATCGAATCGGTTCTTTGGCGATCGTCATACATTTGGTTTTTTCAATGGATATTTTCATGTTGAATGACTCAGCGATAGTTTTGAACTTGAATAATAGTCTTTGCAGATCGTCCTCGTTTTCTGCTAGTAGGACAGCATCATCAGCATAACATATTATTTTAATATCCTCGCTTCCTATCTTATAGCCAGTTCCGAAATCGATCAGTCCCTTAATTATTTCATTCATGACCAAGTTAAACAAAGTGGGACTTAAACTATCACCTTGTCTTATACCGGAAGAGGTTGGTATTTCCTCAGACACATCATTTCTTATTTTGACCTTTGTGTTGTTATTTGTGTACAGTTCTTGGATAACCCTTATTAGACTTGCATGTATGTTATTTATTTGCAGGATCTGAAGTGCGTCTCCCAAACGAACCCGGTCGAAAGCTTGCGTCAAATCCACAAAGCATATAAACACAGGTTTGTCAAACTCTATGGACTTCTCAATTATCTGACGTAGTGTGAATATGGCATCTATTGTTGATCTGTTTTTCCGGAAACCATTTTGCTCTTCTCTGATGACTACTTTTGATAACACTTCATCATTTATAATTTTCGTGAGCAGTTTTTGAACAGCGCTCAACAACGTAATCCCCCTATAGTTTTTTGGATCGGCCTTTGAACCCTTTTTAAATATGGGAATCGTCAAACTACTTTTCCAATCCAATGGTACTGATTGTGTCTGAATAGCGTGGTTAAACAATTTTACTAACTCATCCGCAAGTGTTGCACCACCATATTTAAGATATTCATTGACAATATCATCTATACCACCCGACTTTCTATTTTTCAATGTTGCTAAATTTTCTAAGATGGTCGTTTTACTGATAAAATAGTCTGATTCATCTGAAGTTTCAAGCTCTTGCGCCAATGGAATTTCTACTACCTCGCTTTCATAAACCTGCATGAAGTGATTTACAAGGACCTCGAGACTTACAGAGGCGTTTGTTACGTAGTCGTTTATGGGTTTTTTTCGATTTCTTATAAAGTTCCATACCTTTTTTTGGCTTCCATACAAATCATATTCCATATCCTTCGTAAACTTTATCCAAAATTCTGTTTTTATTCTAGACTATCTTAAGGGTGGCAATTTCCTTCGAAACATTACCAGAGACCCCTTTGACTTCCTAAGATCTTATTTTGAAAATATCTTCCTTGCCGTCCCGCATTGATACGAACAAAAACCTGTTCCACCATGAAATGTCCACAGCTGAGCCACACCCAGCTAGTTCATCCGCCCGTTCATTTCCCGATATATTAAGGGCGCCCGGGACTCAAAGGAGTGTGAGCCGGTCATTAATAATACCACTTATTACATTTAATTTGCTCAAATCCATGTAAATATACATGTGGATATTAAGATCATTTCATATATATGTGGATTATTAAGATCATTTTAAAATTTTTTATGAGAATATTTTATTAAAAATATTATATTACCATGATTTATTGTGTAACATCAAAAATTGGAAATTTTAAACTATAATTACAAAATTATCATTTAAAAATATTAATTAAATCGATGGGATTCATTTTTATTTTTGTATATTGCAGGAAAATGTACAGCTGCACTTAATCATAACTGTACGTGACAAGTAACAAATTTAATAAAAAAAATTTGTTCTCAATCAATAATATCAAATTTTGTTCTCAATAAAAAATCAATTGGAGGCTTTATTGTGTATAATTTCCTTTTTTTTCAAAGTTCCTACGATATTAATATTTTTAGTAATTGTTTTTTAGATTTAGATTTTTAAGCATGAAAAAAATCAATTTTTCAATTTATTTCATTGAATAAATTTCATTCTGCCAATGTATTAAATAAAATTCATTAGATACACACTTTTATTCTATTAGCACTTCTTATTTACTGTCTTCAACAAATTGACAGTCATTTCCGAATAAAATATGCAAATTTATGAGAGAAAGAGTTGCCACAGGAGTGCAATAAAAAACAATCAGTCCAAAACAATAGAAGTGCAAAAGTATTCCTTATTTATTGATTTTCGTGTAATGGTGTCACAATTTTAACAAAAAACGTCTAAATCTACCAACTCGATGACTAAAAACTTTTTACTACAATTAAGTGCAATATGTTACTTTATTATTCAAATTCTTTGTCATCGAAACGCCGTTCGTTATAAACGAAAAATCCATTTCATTAGCTTTTACTCATTCTACATAGCTAAAAAGAACTCAAACAAATGAAAATTTGATTGAACCAAAAAGAAAAAGCGTTCTTCAATTCAGAAACAAAAAAAAGTAATAAATAAAAATATAACGACAAAAAGAACCTTTCCATATATTTCATTCAATAAAATCCAACCACAAACAATAGAGCAATGAAAGAAAATTTTACCATTTTTGATTACTTCCAAACATTAAATAAAGCTGTTAGGCATACAAACACAATAATCAATGAACATTCCATTGGGACTTTCCAACTGTTTCCGAAAAAAATTTCATTTCTGAATCTTTATAGCGTACATAAGAATTCCTTTTTTTGATGTCATCTCTCATTTCAGTAGATCTGAGACTTGTTTATATGCAAATTTTTTTTTGTAACTTTTTAACGAAAGAAAACAAAATTTTAATATTAAATTTAATGGGATTCTAAAGGTTTTCTCTTTTTCATAAAAAAAAAGGATAAATTCACACGAAAAACACAAATGAAACCAACAAAAAGAAAAATTGAAAGTCAAACAATATTATGCAATTTAAATAAACATGAAAAGAAAAGAAAAGTGAGAAATGATTTTTTTTTTATTTCTATTCCTCAAAATTAATAATAAATTTTTAAAATGCAAATAAGGAATTTAAGAATTCTTAAAGAAATCGTCAATTTATTTAGAAACAAATTGGGTTTTTAAGATGTTGATTTTAAAGTATATGGCAAAACATAATAAGAGTAGCAAGAAAAATTCGTTATAAGCTATACGAACTAAACAAGAGGAGTAACAATAGACCACAAAACGTGATAAGGATCTATATTTGCCATCCCGGTGCATTAACCATGCCTGTATAGTATTAGTGTCGAATAAAACACAAATTTCTTTAGAAAGGTTATAGTTTTCTTGAGTTTCCCCGCAAAATCCGAAAGTGCCATTGAAGCCATAATCAAACTCTTTCAGATCTTATCCATTAACACGAACTTCTTATTAATTATTCAAACGATTTATGATTTCTTACTGAAACTTCTTTCAGGAAAATTTTTCTTTTTGTTTACACTAACAAAACTAATTTTCGATATTTCATTTTTTTTAACTTTCTTTCCTTTTCCCACAATAGAAATTTACAAAAGCTTCCGACTTATCTGCCCTGCGATTTTTTCTTACACTGAAGCCCTATACGGTTTCAAACTAAATCAGAAGTAACCAAACAAATTATTCGAGTTATTGATTCGAGAATTTTCTTATTTCGATCCGAATATATTCAATTATTTGCCGAATATATTCAATTTTTTAAATATCGTCCTGCAATTTACATATATAATTACAAATTCAGTTACATAATGTTTATTATCAATTATAAATTCTTGTCAATTTAAGAAAAATCTACATAAATTCAAGTTAATTGGTTCGTAAATTAAAAAAAAAAGAAAACTATTAAACCATGTCAGATTTTAGTTTTTATTGCAAAAATTAAATTAATTGACTTATTTCTAAAACAAAAATCGAACAGTTTATATGCATTTGAACTTTTTCTAAAAATCACTTTTAAGGTCACCTTATAAATTTATTAACAGGTTACAAAACACTAAATTTTATATATACATATTTTTAAGCAATTTATTCAAGTATTTTTACATAATGTTTGGAAAATTTTTGGTTTGAAATTTTTCGGATCATAAATTTTCTAAAGTCATTTTATACTTATACTATATAAATATCTTTGTTCGATCAATATACAGAACTAATCACCGTAAAGTATTTTGTAACAAAATATTTATTACATTATATTTTTTTTTTTGATTTTTTTTTGTGTGTGTGTATGTGTTGCTCATTGTTTCTAAAATATTACATTAAAGATTAAATTAATACCAATAAAAATGTCAAAATTATCGACCCATACAAGGACTATGTAATTAATTTACTTTAATAAATGTCCTTTTTTTTCTTATACACAAGGAAACCAAAATCCAAACAACAAAGAAGAAAAAAAGGGCAAATAAGTTTAATGTGATCAACACATTATCGATAGTATTGTGAATTTCTTCATAATTTTTTTGTGAATTGGTATTATTCTAAACTTATTCGGCTAGCCAAGTAATAACACTCAACGTTATTAAGTGGACGATAGTTATTTTTTATAACCTTGTCTCAAATTCAAAAAAAGTTGATAATTAGCTGATGTATGTATAAAATTTCGAATTTGTGACTTTGTGGAAACATTTTGACTGAAAATTTTTTTAAACAATTCTATAAAATGCAAAAGTTCTATTAAATGAGTTGATAATAATTGACTTAAATAGACTTAAATATGATACCAGAATTGTAAAATTCATTCACAGTAGAAGCAATATTTCTAAACGCTTATGTATTTGTAAGGTCAATCAACTAGTTTTCTTTTGCTATGAGGATTCTATGAAAGACATTACTAACCACAAAGATGTCTCAAAAGTTGTTCAATTTACTACATTCACAAATGAAAATTAGATATTACATTTCCTAAAAACAAAGTTAAAAGTATGCGACAGACCAATTTGTCGCTGAATATAATTAATATTCTATAACACTGAAAAGTACATTTCTGCTGAAAAATCCACTAACAGTGATCACAATACTTGCCTTAATGTAGGGTTGACAGAAATAACATATTATACCAAATGCGGAAAAATAGAATTCGGTATTATTCAGAAACTATTTGTGCTTTTTCTGGTACAAATTTTTCAGAAATTCTTATTATTCCTTTTTTTATATTTGAGATTTTTTGTGAAAAAGGTTCTTTGTAATATAAAATCTAATAATTTACATTTTTATTTTGAATAAATATTTATAATAGTACAAAATTTTATGTTGTTGTAAAATATGGGATTTGAGTAGTAAAATATTAAATTTTCTTGCATTAAACATTGTTAAATTCGACAAATTTCAGAAAATTTTTCGGAGGAATAATAAGTTTTAGATCTTTATTTTTGAAGACTATGATTATTCGGATTTAATCTTTAAACAGAATCTTTAACTTTAACTTCATTCTTTAAACAGAACCTCTAAATGTAATACAAATTAAACTTATCACTCACTGTGAACTATCATTTATTCTAAAAAAAAACACAAAACAGAAAAAGATTTAAAAATATTGTAAAACTTTAAACTGTGATAAAAACTGTGGTCCGTCTTACTACAAGATTTTATCCAAGTTCTTTGATATTCGACTTTTTATGGAAATGAAATTACAAATTCTCGATATTTAAACTTACAAAGTTTTGAATATTACAAAAATCCTTTTCTTGAAAAAATTAAAACCTTATGTAACTGAGCTATTCATTAACACCTTCCATAAAACAACTTCAGTAAAATTATCTACCAAAAATTTTTTATACAAAAGTAAAAGAAAATTTTCTTTTAAATTAAAATTTTACAAATTTTCTTTACCACTTTGTTATACTGGAATTATTATCAACCAAAGGAATTCAAAATAAACAAATATAAAAAAAAGGCAAAATTTTTTTACAACAACAATGAATTCCAAAGTTGGTGAAGAATATAAAAAAGAAGGAAAAACAAGTTTCCTTATGAATTTTATAGAATTGGTGATCCTTGAAAATTTTCATACACTACTTGTATTACGTACCTTCCCACATAAATATAATATTTCATTCCATGTAAACACACAAAATCACAAATTTGTGTGAAAACCAATTTGTACATATTTATTATATGCATACAATATCACGTGTGTGTATGTATATGCTTATTTATTTACTTTAGAAAACTTGATATTTAAAATTTATATCTTTTCCTTTTTCCCTTTTAATTTTTTTTTTTTGATTCAAATCAACCAAAAATAATTCATAAAAAAAAATATTTCAATACTTTCCTTCTGCTTAGCAAATTTCAAATAATTTTGGAACAAATGTTCTTATTAATATATTTAACTTCTACTCCTCCGTTCCCATACCCAGAAATCGCTTTTCTTATAAGAACTATTTAAAATACGAGAATATCTCGATTTTAAAAGCTATGATCCCGCAAATTCGAATAAGAGCTTTAATATATTCCCCTTACCCCTTAATATATTCATAAAATGATATGAAAATAAGATGAAGATTCAATCATAGAAAAATGGAGGGTACTCTTGTCTTAAACCCCTTTATTTCTATAATTTTTTAAATGGTTTTTCTCTTAAACATTAATGCAAATTGTGAAATTTGAGCATTTTGTGCCTAATTTTTATTTTCTCCAAAGTTATTGTTATTTTGATTATTCTCAAATTATAGACCAACTCTTGTATAACTATAAGCTTTAAAAAGTAACTTCTTTTAACGTTCACAGCATATGTGCTTCTTTACAAACCTTTGGTTTGATTCAAATTTATTTCAACTATAAATTGTGGAATTTTGATTGTAAAAAATAAGAAAATTCTTATTTTAAATTTTTTTGGCAAAATTTAGAGACTTACTTTTATCACGCATATCCATATGTGTATGTATATAAGCCTAAAACATATAATTATGGCTTTAACAAGGGTGCGCATCTTGTGTTCCGATTCGTAAAATTGATTCAAAAAGAATAAATTTTTTGCATTTCCCAAATGTATAATAAATTAAAAACTTCACTTGAACACCATTATATAATTAGTTTAAATGTACAGATATTAACATTATACAGATATGAAGTAAAGTGCTTTATTTTTGAATCCTCTGAAAACAGTTTATTTTTTTTCCTATTTTTGGTGAAGATATTTCTTAGAATACTCATGTGACTACAGTTGATCGTGTTTAAGCGAAATCTGGTTTATATGGTTAAAATTAAAATAGATGGTTAGAAGATGAGACCCAATTTAACTATGAAACCAGAGATCTAGTGCAAAATATTTAAATTGTAATTCATACGTTTTTAACAGAATGACAAATACCCTATATACCCCACGATTTTAAGAGAAAATTTAAGTAATTCTCGTCTTCGACATTTGTAAACATTTATAAAAAACTATGTTGCATATTGTAAAATAATCGACCATCCTTATTACATCTTATAAAAAATCTTATATAATCCACCATTAAAATTAAATATCTTCTTTCGAATTTTATATATACATATATATATATATATATGAAATGTACATATACATATGCCAATATGTTATTTAGAAGATTTCTTAAATTTTTTTGTAAATATTGAATTGAAAATGAAAGAGTATTATACACTATATACATACATTTGTACATATTTTATACACGCATAGGAATACATGTGTATTAAATTATTTATATTATTCTAAACCCTTATTTTTTATATAAAAATTTATAATGATATTTTAGAAATTTCTTGATGCAAAAGTTTTTTTCAAGAAAAAATCTCAAAAATGGAAAATTTCTTATAATTAAATTTTAAATTATGATTTTTTTTTACAAATATTATAAAAAATAGTAATATCATAGCATGGGTAATCGTAAAGACCGAGCAATATGAATTTTATATTAAGGTAGAATAAATTTGGGAAAATTTGAAAATTACAGAAATATTTTCAACAAAGTGCTCTGTGTCATCACTTTGGAATGAAGTTTCTGTTATATGCAATACAAATACAATTTAGACAATTCCAATTATGGAACCATAATGAAGAGTATCATATGTATATTTTGATTCTTAAGCACATATTAATCCTTTCGCACAGTCTCAAAAACTTTTGATAACACTCTCTTACTGTCATATGCAAGACTATAAGGAACTCTTTAAAAATAATATCATAATGTTGCTAATGTAAAAAATCTGATGTGGTCAGCACATAACCGACCGCATTGTGTATTGTCTAGTTAAATGAAAGTGTTACAGAATATTATAAAAATGTCTGTTAAATACTTCTTTCCAATTTTTAGGACATTAGTAAGCTTATAGTTAACATACTTAGAAAAATGTAAATTTGGCTCTTAGTAGAGTTTCGCTTTGTGCCACCCGAATTCCCTGAAATGCTCGCCAGTTAGTTTCGGTAACAACCAGGACTCAAATATCAAATTTCAAGAAATTCCATCAATTCGTTCCGTAGATATGGTGAAAAATGTAAAATCGGCCCGCAGATCAGTTTTCGAGCCCTGATCTCTCCAAAAAATTTCATTGTTTTAATACGAAGAACCTGAATATTAAATTTCAATGAAATCGGTTGATTATTTCTCTTTATATACACAAAAATGTATATTTGGCCCGTAGTAAACGTCTAGTTGCCGATGCCTGATTTCTTCCAAAACATACGAATTTTTGCGGACGGTCGAGGTGAGCTTATATACAAAATTTCAAGTAAATCGGTTGAATATTTTCTCCAAAATGTTCAAAAATGTAAAACAGGCCCGCTAAAAAGTGCAGTTCCCGAGGCCTGATATATACCAAAAGTTGATCGATCCGTGCCATGGTGGAAACAAACTTACATATAAAATTTCATCAAAATCGGTTCAGCCAAACTTGAGATACACGCGTGCACACACAGACCGACAGACCGACAGACCGACAGGTTGCTAAAAATAGTTTATTTACACTTCCCTACTATGGAGAAGTACGTTCCCACTGAAAACTCGATATGCAAAATTTGTTGCCATCACATCACCTACCTATTGTTTACACAATACGGTCGGTAAAAATGAAAAATTTTGGTTCATATGATACTAAATGAAAATGAAATTAATGATACAAAAAAAAAAATTTAGTCATAAGTAATTTTGGTAACACTTCGAGAAAATTCGTATTTGTTTTCTTAAATATTTTGAGTTCGAGTATATCATAGTTACATGTTACAGTCACGTAATTAATATAGCTCTACTATTAATTATTTACATACACATATCATAAATTACTCCAACTTAAAACTCCTTTCATTTTGCTATAAATGAAATTTTCATTTAAATAAATCATGTTTTAAATATTGCAAAGAAACATTAGACAATTTTTTGAAAATTTTTTAAAAATTCCCAATTTTTAAATTTAAAAAGTTATTTAATTTTATGATAGTTTTTTCTTTAAAGGTATAAGCTTTATCAAAATTCCCAATCCAAGTTACTTAAAATTTTTAAAAAGACCTTAACAACTTTAAAATTTTTAAGCATTTGTTAAAAGCCAACATAAAGTTTTACAACATCCTATAATGCCATCCTATAACAGCTTCAACATACTTCACACACACATTTTTTTTTTTGTTTTATGCCCATAAAGTAAAAGAGAAAAATCTCCCACTGCTATTCCTTTATTATTATTAAAAATTTTTCTTATCCATCAAAAGTTATTGCGTATGATATTGAAAAATATACCGGCACCTGGTGTTAATTAAAGTAATTACCAAAACTTTATGGTTATTATTTCATTAATAAAATAAATATTAATAATAAATAATATACAAAAAATATAAATACTACATCATCATAATAATAAAAATAATAATAATAAATTTATGAATATTTATTTGTATAATATTATACTTTTTTTTATGAAAATTTGTAAAAAAAAAAGGTAAATAGTATAAAATATAAACAAAAGATCATTAATTTTTAATGCATATCATAAATATTTTATGATTAAACATAAAATTATGTAAATTTATTTGTATATATTTATATATAAGTATTTTTTAATTTTTATATTGTTGGTTATATTGCGTACATAATACAATGTTGCTATAGCATAATAGTTGTAATTATTTTTTGTAACAAACTAAATATTTATTTTATAAAAAATATTATTTTTCTCCTTTAATTTTATTTGTAAATGTATTGTATTTCAAATTATAAAAAGAAATTTTTTAAATTTTAATTAACTTTAGGATAAAATGACATGATAATTGTCCTATTTAATCAAAAATAATTTATTAAAATAAAAAAATTCTAATCAAACCAATGGTGGTTTGTAAAGCAGCACTTTTTTCTTTAAACAAATGAAAATACTTTTTCTAAGAAAAAACTATCTACTACGAGTATCTATTCAAATTACTTTTTATAAACCAAAAGTTTCAGATTATTGCATAACGTTAGGATCAAAGTTAGGATCAAATATTTTGACTGTATGACATTTGCCATTAGCTTTTTGTTACTATAGGAATTTTAACAAGCTTACAGTTTACAAGATCAAATAAAGTGCGGAATACTCTAAGCGGCAACTTAGAAGGGGATGGAAACGGAAACAATTTTCTAATAACAAAATAAATTATTTATTAGTATCAGTAAAGCTCCTAAAACCTCAGATTTCTACAACTTACAAGAAGTTGAAAAAAAACCGAGTTTTAAATAACGATTTATTTTAATTGCCATTTTTTTGTTTCAATATGGTCAAATACGACTATTGACCTTTCTGCACAATTCAAAAAATATTTTTTGGTTTCGATACATTAAATAATCGGAAAATTGGTATTTTTGGGTATTTGATGGGTTATAATTTTCACAGTGAAGAAGATTCATAAAAATTTTTCTTCTCCTAAAATAATTTTCCGGTAAAGGTCAATTTGTTTGAAAATTTCAGCTTACTATCTTCAAATGTATAAAAGTATTGTAAACAGAGTAGTACTAATAAGCACTTTTTTCAATTTTTCTTTTTTTAAAAGTGCTAAAACGGCACGAAATCTTAAAATCCCACAAACTTTAATTTTGTTTTGTAAAAAAAGAAACTAAGTGTTATTTATAACACAAAAACTTAAATATTGTGCAAAAAATTTAATTATAACAGTAATAGAATATCATGTATGTATGCATATATTATACACAAACTTATACAAACAAAATTTAATGGTTGTTATAAACAATAATTCTGTTTTATAATAGAATAAAATCTGTGTGTAAGAAAACTGTAGTAAATTTTTATAACAATATTATTATATTACAATTAAAGAAACAAATTTATTATACTAAAAGAAAAACTATTATACATAAATTATACATATTGTAAATTTTTAATATTCACTCATGAATATAAAATATGAGAATTTTTAATGTTGTTAAGCAGTTAGTATATTATGTATGTAAATGATTTTTTACATACATAATTAAATTTAAATATTCATAAAGAAAAAAAAATGTATAATTAAAAATAAATTTATAAATAAAATTTAAATATTTACCCTAGCAAATAATAATGAATATATTTTTTATACAATAACAAATTAATTGGATTTCTCTTTATAAAAAAAATTTCTAAGCATTATTAAAGTACAAAGTTATCTTACTCACACGAAACACATATAATCGCTTTTTAAATTATAACGCCAGCAATTAAATTTCCTATGAAGAAACAAAATGCACTGATTTAGCGGCCATCTGTAAAAGTAAGTTTCTACAAAATGTAATTTTGTAGAATTATTAAGATAGCAGTAAAAGTCAATAAGTATCAATTTTTTTTTAACCTAGGCAGTTTTGAAACATTATTGTATAAGTAATTTTATTTATATTAACATTTGTTTATATGAAACTTTGACCTGAACAATGGTGCATTGGTTATTGCACTGGTCCTTTAACAGAAGTGTCTCGAGTTAAAAGCCCAGTCAGGACCGTTATAAAAATTATTTTCAATGCTATATAGCTTTATACTCATTACATATAAAAATAAAAAATTAATATCAACTAATTGCCATATTTCAATAATATCCAATATTAAAAAAATACCAGCAAAATAAAATAATCCATAACCTTAAATATTTAATATAGAACTACGGTAGGCTCGTAGTAACCTCACTGGTAAACTCAATGACGTAAGAAACAGGTGTTTATTGTGATCTACAATATCGTGTTCCAGCCCTATGCTCCTACCAAGAGCGAAGTAGGAATTAAAAAAAAAAATTTATTTATATTACGAACTTTATCACCCCAACTTAAATGAACTTAAATGCTATGAAACAAATAAGGCAGGTTCTGTTATTCAAACTATAAAAAAATTTTTCGAAAAAATAAAAATTGAAGATGAAAACGCCAAATCTCTTAAAATTTTTAAAATCTCCAAGTCACTGTGCTAACTTTTATTAAAAAAAACTCATTTTTTGTAACTTATTTTCATAAAGTTACCTCAAATAATTTCCTCAAAAATTGCTTAGTAGTTACCCTAACTTGTAGTTTGAATGGGTTCAATTACAATAGCGGTCGTCCTTGACAGTATTCAGAACAATTTCTGAACTTTTAGTTGTGTTTAATTTTTTTTCTCGAAATGTCATGCGATTATAAAAATAAACATAGAATTTTGCACTGAACATAAATATATATGTACACATATTATTTCCATACTGCAAACGATTCCTTCAACTTATTAGAAACTCTGCATTAAAGTAAACACATTAATCACTATATAAGGTTAGTGTATAATAAAAACATAGCTAACAATAAAATTTTATTTTTTTCTGTGTTATCGATTATTCTCTTACTTGATTGCCGTCACCAATTGATGCTATCGCAGAACATTTAATACACAAAAATAAAAGACAGTTTAATTTTTCTTTATTTAAGATCAATTCATTGTCATTTAATTTGGTTTTTCCCATTTATTTTTTGTCAATTATTCATGAGAATTGCCTATGCATATAAAGCTATAAATACATTTTTATTGAGTGTTAAAAATGTATATCCTTATATACGTATTTTATATTTGTGTTGTCAAATTAATAGTCATTCAACTAAAAGTTAAACTTTCAAATTGGTTTTCAAATTAAAGAATGGAACTTCTCAATTAAATTACAAATAAGATTTATGTATGTGTACCAGATTTTAAAAAATACTCTCCGAAAATTTATTAAAGAAATTTAAAAAAAAAATCAAAATTTTCGCAGCACAGTAAGATGAGAATATTGTGTTTACCAATACATTACCGATACATTCACTGTTACAGTGCTTATCTTATAGGCTCTCACAATATATTTGAAATTCAATTTTCTTGACATTATTTCTCGTAATTAACTCTTTGGATGTTTGAACTATTATACAAAAACCAAAACTATCCATTAATATGAGTATGCAACAGAATATTTAATAAAAAATCCATAAAGCAATTTAATATTTTTTTTGTAAAATTTGAAAAAAATTTTTTTGTAATTTTACGATTTAAGAAATTTTTTTTGTAAATAATAGCTAAGTTCCTAAGTGTTACAATCTTTTATTTTTTTCCTTGTAAATTTTTCTTGTAAAAAAAAACGCCATTCCGCTGTAAATAAGGTATATTAATACCCAAGTAACGTGTATAGAAATCGCAGAGGACAAAAAGACTGCCATTATCACCACAATTACCAAAAATCCTGATACTTTCATCGTTTGAATCCCCAGTTCTCAAATAAAAACAAATTTATGTTGATTTATTTCAATTTTTTTGCCTTTATCTTGTTTTTTCTTTCTAAATTATAAATATTTATCCTTTTTGGTCGTGGTTAAGAGAATTATTTTTTTTTTGCTTTTTTGTACTTTAACAATTGCTTTTAATAATTCTCTTGTAATATTTCCACAAAAAAAAATAAAAGAAAATCTACTCAATTTTAATAATATCTTTCTAGCTGTTTTCCCAATGTTTTATACAAAATTCCTTTAATCCTTGCATTTTCTTAACTTTATGGAACAATGGAAAAATATCAGCATTTTTAACTTACTTTCATGTACAAAATATTAGCATATATTATACAAGTATACTAAATAGAGAAAAGAATGCAAATACATATAAATTTTTTGTTAAAATCCTTGAATATCCTTGTTACACCTTGATAGTGCAATCTATTAAAAAAACAAAAACCAAGGCTTTTAATACTTTGAATAACATTATGGTTTTTAGCTTTGGTTTTATTTTCAGTTTATTTTCTTTTTTCTATTTCAATTTTCATAGTTTTTAAAGTCTTTGTTTTTTTTTTTAGCTTTATTCCTTTCAGTCTTTTATGAGTGTTGTTATCTATTTTAAGTGCTGTTGTCCTATTCATTTTATTGTGACAACGGCAAAAATAAAAGTGTTTTTCAGTATTTCTTTTGTTTTTTAAAGTAGGACAGTTTTTAAAATAACTTTTATATGTAATGCAAATTTTCAGTCTAGCTTAACATCATTATTTTATAAATTTGAATGAACATGAGTTAATTTTTGAATATATAAACTGTTGTATATTGTAACAATACATGCAACAGAATAGATAGACTTAAAATTGTCTGAAAACCAGAGTACGCGTAACAGTTTATAAAAAAAAACAAATTATTATAAGACCTTTTATAGTCAACTATTTCTCTTTTCTAACATAAATTGAAAATTTAAAATTGTTGCAGCGAACTAAATATATTAAAGGTTTAATATTTTTCAAAAATTGAAAATCTCCTTGTGAATTAATCAATAGTTCAATCAAAATTCTGGACTTTTTCCAAATAAAGCTGTTGTATTTAACTGTAAAAAGAAAATGTAAAGCTGTAAATAAGGTAGCAATACTAAAAACAATGAAAGAAATATCTAAATTTTACTGAACTCACTTTAAGGTGCAATAATAGCGTTGCATTAAGCAACCAGGAAAATAATCCTTATCAATTCACAAATGAATCATAAAGGAAATTATCACGCAATTCAAAAAGTGATGACATTCCGTATCATTACAAAATTTGTAATATGCGTTTTGTGGCCCTCTGGTGATAGGTTATGAAAAATTAAAAAAAAATTAAAACAAAAATATGAAAATATAAAATGCAGTTGGAAAAATGTTTTTGTGTATTTTTGAGTACTTAAAGACAAAAAAATTAAATAAAAATTTGAAAAAAACTAAAATAGAAATTTCCCGCACTATCTTGGAATATTTTCACTGAAAACAAATGTACAAAAATGTTTATTTTAAAATATTATAGAATAAATTTTACATTATTTTTTAAATTATGTTTTTATGAATCAACAAAAAATATTTAAATGAAATTTTAAATCTAACATTTTAAACAAAGTTACGAGCAAAACCTTGTTCCACTTGCATTACGTACTAAAAACTTTAGTTTTTTAAATTGAAAATTGACGTATAATCAATCAATCATACCTTCGGAATATCGTGAAAAACAATGGCTTTTCAAATACCTGTTTTTCTGTTATACTGTTAAATCGCCTGTGCCTTTTTCTTAATTGTTGCTTCTACTCAAAAAGTAAAAATTGAAATTTCTTAAATAAATCTACTCCAAATGTAGGAAGAATATTATTCTTTTTACAAAAGATACAAAGCTGTGCAATTGCAAAATAAATACAATTTTTCAAAAATTTATTGTATTTATTAGTTTTATTTAAGAATTATACCAAATTCTAAATTCAATTTTGATTAAATTCAAATATTTAATTCTACACTGTTACTGAGTCAAATTTAATCTCATTTCTAAAATGTGTACCAGTTAACATGCAATTAGCATAAGTTACATTTTTTTTACTGATAATTACTCTGTTTATTACACCATTATAGTAAACCAATGTAACTAATGAAGGTGTAATATTTAAAAACAAAAACAAAATAACAAAACAAATATCCTTTTTAAACTAAATTTGTATGAGTAAGTGGCGAGTAACATGGACAACAACACACTCTAAAAACAAAGTACAATCTAACAAAATTTCATTCAACTATAAAATAATTAAAATGAAATCATAAAGTGTATATATGAAACTGAAAAGTTGCCTTAGTTAGTATTCACTTATACTCAAGGCAAAAACAATAATAAAATATAATAACTGAAAATACGTGTAATAACAAGAAAAAAAAACTAACTAACAAGGACATAAACATCCTTTTTATTTGTTTTTGTTTTTCCTCCTTAAGTTTTACTAAAGTGAACAAATAATAAATGAAATGGTTTAGCTTTCCAGAATCCGATCTCAATTTATTGTTTAAAACAACAAAAAAAAATTGTTACAAAATTTTTTTGTTTACTGTTTTAGGTATTATACAATTAAAGACACACAAACATTAGTGCATAAATACTGGTATAACGAATGGCATTGAACGTTTGTAATCTTCGCAATACAACAAAATCCCATAATGGTTTGCGTAAACTCTTTAAATACTTAATAAGTTCAAAAAACACCGAAGCAAATCTTTAAATACTTGCACAACTTCATTTAAACTTTTGAATTTTTGAATATTAATTACAAGCCTTATCCTCTTCCTGTTGATCTATAAAAAAATTCTATAACTTTTTTGGATAGGTTCACTTGATTAATAACAAAAATTTTCAAATTAATTCAAAACTTACTCAGTTTTGGTTAAAGAACTTATTTCGCATACTTTTATTTTACTCTGAAAAAAAATACTAAATGCTAATCTTATAATAAAGCAGATCAACTAACCAACACTATTTTCTAACTAAACAATATTAAAAATAAAAAGTTTGTATAACACAAAAACTAAAAAAAATTTTAAAAATACAAGAGGAAAAAAGAATAGCTATGTAAAATCCGAATAAGTAAACCTACAGAAATAAAAAATGGTTTTTCAATTACACTTCAGTTGTTAAAAATAAAACTGCCACCATCCCATATAATTTTTTATTTTTGTCATATACACATACGTATTTCGAATTTTTGTATACAGTTCTGAAGAAGGACATCCTATGTAAGGATATCCTAGTTTTTTACTTTTCTGTTATACATTTTCTGTTTAAAAAAAATTCTCCGTCCATAAATATGGTATGTGTATACAAAAATTTTTTATTTCTTTGTTTTTCATTTTCAAATATATATGTATAAAAAAAATATTTTTTTTTTCAAATTTAAAGATCTTGTTGATATTTTTTACTGAAATACTTGTAGTATCATGAAAAAATTTCATTCGCAGATTTTAACTGAAGCCATTAACAAAAAATTGACAAAATTTTACATGATGTAAAAACAAAATTTTTTTCCAATTTTTTCTTTAATTTTACACCAAATAATTTGTTAACATGTAATTTGTAAGCTCAAGGATATGTTCGATATTTAAATTAAATTGTAGTCTGAGTACACTGAGTGTAGTCTGAATAACAACTAAACCGAATTAGTACATACAATTCTTTAGAGTATCTTAAAAAATTCTATTTTGAAAACACTTTCTACTTTGAAATAATTATAATTTTAATTATACATTACCACCTTTGGATTATTTACATTGCAATTTCACAGAAAATTAATTAGAAAAATTTGGTATTTAAACCAAACAATATTGAACAAAAAATTTGAAATAATTCAATTTTAATTAAATCATTTATTAAACAAAACCTTAAATTAAAACAGTTAATGTTAAAGTCTCATAACATGCCATACAACACAGCACATATTAAATTTTTTTACATAATATATTCAGATCCTTTATAATTTAATATTGATAGGTCTTGATACCTATTTGATTATTTTTGGATTTTTTTTTCTGCAATAAAAATTGATATTTGATTTTTTGATATTTTTTTTTTGTATAACTTTAAAGTAAATTAAATTCGAGAATTTCATACTTATATCTAAGTGTAAATGTAACACGAGTCCTTTTTCTATATCACTAAATTATATCTCACATTTCAGTTATTGCAAACCATTGAATATGAGTCGTAACACTGAATTTCAATATTTAAAATAATTTTATTGAAGAGTTTGTAGAACATTATGAAGTCCTTGTATTTAATTAAAATAATTATTTCGAAATTTATTAATGGAAAATTAATTGTTCTTCAAATTTCGTTAGGCTTACATAAATTTATATTTTTTCTATAATAGGAATCAGCTAAGAAGAAGACACGAGTTGTTATTTTACTGACAATGTCTTTAAAAAAAAGTATTGAAAATGCTACAATTAAATCTATATCGAGATTACGAAAAATTTGTGGGAAGGATGTATAGAAAAAGGCACAAATTTTGGAAAAGGATGCATATATATGTACACATATTCACATTCGAGCTAAAATCAAACCTAAAATACTCAGGGCTTAACTATGTATTTCATCTTTATACTTAGCGAAAGTGAGAAAGTGAAAAAAGTGAGTAACTGTCACAACATTATTATTTGACTTATGTAAATTTCAAATGAGAAAAATTTTTCAGCATTCCGTATCTCGTATTTTCCAAAATCTATCTTTCACTAAAACGACCAATTTCAATCAGACCAATAAATAACACTTAAAAGACCAGACACGTACTCAGGATATTAAAATCTATCTACTATATTTTCAAAATTAAATTCAAAATTTAATTATTTGAAAACAAAAACTCATATAAAATATTTCAGAATTATTTGAGGAAATTGTGTCCTGTTTTTACAAAACTGTTTGTCACACCTGTTTAACATTTTCAAAAATAACAAAAAAAGAACTTTAATTTAATAAGAGAAAAATCATTTTGTCAAATCTCTTTTTTTTTTTTTTTGTGAGTATTTCTTTTTTATATGTAGTTAAATACTGTTAGTTTAAAAATAATGTCTTCAACTATTTTACTAATGAAATCTTTATTCTATTTTTTTTTCTATTCATATGAGATTAAAAACATCAGATGGCCATCACATCACAATATTATATATAGAAGGTATCCAAACTTATATTATAGATGTATTATGTCTATGGGGATGAAAGGACAAATTATTTAGAATTTTCTTCTTTTTTTTTGTTTCATTTTCTGTTCATCCATTGTGATCTACAAAGGAAGTTAAATGCTCTATTTTATTTACAGATATGAAAGATATTCCAATTTTTTTAAATATATATAGAAGATTTTATTGAAATGACCTAACAATAGATAGAATTCGTCTATACTTCATATTATATAAAATATTGTAGTGATTTCTTGTGTATGTACACAGATATTTATACAATAATAATAAAAGGATTTTAAAGGAACAATGAACATATGCAAAAAAATAAAGGCATTAAATTGAATGATTTGATTTTGTGTATATATTGGAGATTTTATTGTTTTTTTTCTTGCAAAGATATGCTTGAATAACGATAATATGTAAATTAAAAAGATTCTACTATGAAATTTCGAGGGTTCCGAGACATAGGTTTTTTAAATATTTTAATAATAGTTTGGAAATTTTTAAATATTATTTGTGTAGGAAGTACCTATTTACGATGAACATAAGAGCGCAATATGGAAAACTATTTATTTTTAAACATGGTCCATACTTTTGGTGGAATGATTTTATTGAGTTAATTATTAGTTAAAAATGCAACAATAGGTGTGCATTTAGAAAATCTCAAGTGACGGATATGGAAACAATAAGAAAGAGTACCAAAACTCAACTAACAATAACATTGTCCCTCCAATTTTTAAAGAAATTGTAAAAAATTTTGTTAAAACCCATACTTTACGTATTTAAGTAAAGATTTACCCAACTCAACATTTTAAACAATTCTAAATTTTATACATTACAGTTAAAAAGTCACTTTTTTAAACGTTTGAGTCCTGGATCCGGAATCTGTCCCCGACATACACCTATTTTATTGAAACCTGGTAGCAACTTTGTTCATTATTCCTAACATACATCTTATGTTACTGACCACGTGGGTAATTGTATAAAAATAACTTATACATTTTATAATTTAAAATAAGAAATATATTGTTGAAATTTATCTATATATTTTATTGCATACTATATGTCTACAATAATGTCACATATATACATAGTATGTTCATAAAAGAAATTGTTTTTCTGACCTAAAATACAAAAAAAAGACACTGATATTATTTTCAATAGGGTTTCGTTTACTTAAGAGAAATTGGAAATTTTAAAGTAAAATACTTAGAAAAAAAATTTATACGTATTAAAAATTATAGGTATATATACGTATATATATATATATATATTTATCTATATATATATATAAAGCTAAGTAAATAGGTATTTAACACAATAGTACGTTCTCATTTTTAATTTATGTATTATTTTAAAATAGAAATGTAATAGTTATGTATAAATAAAATGAAATTCCATATACAAAAGGAAAAGAACAAATAAAAAAATGTCTACATTTAAATAAATTAATATTACAAAATAGAAATAATAAAATATTTCCCTATTTTCAAATGAAATAAAAGAAAAGTGGCTAGAATATACACATATGTATATTTATTATGTATTATGAATGCTTAAATAACAATTTTTTTGCAATAATGAATAAAAAATTAGAATTTTAAATTGTTAAAATTTGTAATTACAATATTTAAATGGAACCTTATACCATTTAATCGATCAATTGAATTTTACCCCATTTTTATTTTATTTTAACTAACATTTTTTTTAACAGGATGGTTTAAAAATATCTCAATCAATTAAAAAATGAAGGTATAATTTACACGCAACTAAGAACTTTCATTTTTAACATATTAAGAAATCGATTTATTAATTTATTTATGTTAGGAAAAACTTAAAATTATGGAAATACTGAGAATATTTTCGGCTAAAAGCATTAGTTTTATGGGATCATTCATGATAATATCTAAATTATAACAGTAAGATGTTAAGCATAACAATTTTTTTTAAAGATTCAATACATAAAATTTTGTTCGAAATACTAACATTTTAATTTATTACAACTTGTCCAATAAATGTTACAATTGTTTAATAAAAGTCGGTAAAATTTTAATTAATTGTTTCAGCTCTGTAATAGCTTAAAAATTTTACATATCATTATTTTCATATATTAACTATATAAACCACATTATTTATACATAATGTCATATATACATATATAATGCATATGTACCTCTACAATATAGTCTAATATAATAATACGAGTATATATACATAATAATATAATTCAATTAGAATAATTTTTATTTTAAGTATGTTATCGTTTTCCTTTTCGTATATAATGGAATTATTCAATGACCATTAGTATTAAAAGGAAAAAAACAAAACAAATAAGTAGCTTTATTATTATTATATATGTATGTATGTACATGTAACTGCTACATATTCGTCTAAACATATTTAGTTCTTCAAATTATAATAAATAGGCTAAGAAGAGCTGCTGATTTATTGTATAAACCTTTACATTTTACTTTTAGTTTTAATATACTTCCATGTTATTTTTTTTGTACATATTCATCTATGTATATATATTTGTTTTCTTAAAGAGAGCTGAAAACCTATTACATATTACATTATATATTAATTGTATTTTATTAGAGCAATTAAATTAATTGCTATTTACGTTAATTAGTCTATGAGAATGTTATAAGCATCAAAGTTTATTCTGGTATTCTCTTATTAATTTATATTATTGAGGATATTTAAGAATTTAATCAAGTATAACAATAATAAAATTTTCTTTTCTTAATATTATGAATAAATATTCGAAAATTTGATTTTCATTTGAATATTTTAAATTATTTGACTTAGTGTGCTTTTCACCCTCGGTGTCTTCAAGCATTATACACAACTCTTATGAATTAATCTGGGAGATTTCTGTGGACTGATGTATCGAATCGGAAAACTAAAATCATTCTTGTGAAACAATGTTTATTCCTGAGATGTCTTAATGTTTTCTGTCCCTCCTTGCAGAGCCATAAACCTCTTCTCTAATTTATACTTATAAGAATAATAAGGAAGAAAAATAATCATCCCTTTAGAAGATTATACTACATTAATTATTACATAATTATCAAGAAATTTTCACATTACATTACAAATATAAAATTTAAATATTACGCATAGGATGAATATTATATTTTTTCATAATATGCACCTGCTTAAACAGAAATTATTTTACCACTTTACCCAAAAATACTTTGTGAAATTTTACAAATATTTTTCAAACTAATTTAAATATTTACTTGGCATATACCAATTTTTTTTTGCTTTAAATATTTGTGAACTTGTGTTTCCCTACCATGTACTTTTGCTGATACTGCAGAAAACTGCAAATATTTTATGTTATTTTCTCTCTACCATTATTTTTTTGTTTTTAATTTTAATTCTTTATTTAAATCTCACAAAGGAAAACGTGGCTGAAAAGTGAAAATATATCAAATATCAGCATAATTTTTACTTATACACACATATGTATAATTATTTTTATAAAAACCTACTCTTTATACAAAGAATTTTTTGCACTAAAACTTAGCAATGAAAAGTACACACAACTATACTGTGTAATTTTATTTTATAATTATTTTAATCTGTACAATGTCATATGTAAATAATGTAGAAAGTTCCAACAAACAAATTCATTCACCTAACCTAACTGAATTTTTCTACATAGAGTTAATTAAATCAAAAAATTATGTAGAACAAAACATATTCTTTCTTGTTTTTTTTTCAGTAAAACCTAGTATGTACCAGTACTTATGCAATGATATTCCAAAAATTAAACAAAAACTATTAAAATATTTATTTAATTAAAGTGCAAAAAAAAAAATATGCAAGGTTTGTTTTTCTCTCTCTCTAAAGAAATGTAGTCCCTTTTGTCTAATTGGAGCAGAAGGGAAAAACGTGAGAAAAAAATTTTTTTTAGTTATTTTTTTTTTTATGTTGAAAAAAAAAAATGTTTGCATTGTCCTTTGTACATTTTCGAAAAAATTGTATTGTATTTGAGTTTGTACTTAAGTACATGATAGCGTATTCTGTTATTATTTTACTTGTATGTGTGTCACATATTTCTTTTACAATATTTCTTTTCATAATCCTTGAGGAGAGCATAATAACAACATTTTTTTTTACTTTTATTATTTTATATAAAAAGTTATTTTGTATAAAAGTAGAATATGATGTTATTTAGCTTAAGGCAAATGCATTCTTAGATAAAATTTGTATGTTAAAAATTAAAAGAATTTCATTTTTAATTTTTTTCTTTTTAAATCTAATTTTCTAGATTGAATTGTAGTATCTGTGCATGCAGAGTTGATTTCATAATCTTTAAAATTTAAATTGTTAAAAAGTCAAAAGAAAATTTAACAAATTTTCTTGTTATTTGGTTTATAAATTTTTTTGTGTATTCAAATTTTAAGATAACAATGGCAACATGCAAAATGCGATATTAATATTCTGGACTATCATTTGCATTGTGCTTCTATCTCTCACTCTCAATAATACAACAGTATGCTTATATTGGATTCGTACTTAAATATATTAATATACGACTGATATGCTATTCAACTAAGTCTGAAAATAATTCTTAAATATTCTAGAAATTTTGAAATAGAATTTATAGTTTCCTCAGTTTTCTCAAACGAATGAATAAATTTAATTTTAAAGAGAAACTATAGAGACAGTAATAATTTTCAAAATGATTGATTTAGTTGATTTTTTTCGATCTTGGTATTGCAAACTCAATTATAAACGAACGAATGAAACCGAACCGCAGCATATTATGTATAAATAATTATAAAATAAACAAAAACTCATTTCAAAGTGTTGAAAAATATAATTATATATTTAGTTTAATAATCAACCTCGTACTAAATTTTTTAGAAAATTTGTAAATTAATATTATTTACAATTTTCATGAATGTGTTGCAGAAAATTATAAATGCGCTCTAAAAACTTCTTTAGAATTTAAAGCACACTAGTAAGGTTTTAATCAAAACTCCTCGAAAATTATAAATATGACTCTCAGTAAAGTTTCTCTTTCGAATGCCATTCGAATTCGCTTAAAAGTTTTCCAGTTAGTTTCGGTATCAACCAGAACTCAAATATTAAATTACAAGAAATTTCATCAATCATAGTTTCGTAGATATGGCACAAAATGTCAGACAAAACCAGACCTATTCGTCATTCAATATTTCGACAATCAGTGCTTTAAACAAAGTTATATTTATAAGTTTTTGAAACATTTAAAAAAAAATTTCCATACACTAAGACCACAATATTAATAATGATTAGAAAGTCTCTATTAACAAACCGACCAAAAAAAAATATCATAATATTTTCTACAACAAAACCAAAAAAAAAGTTTAATAATAATTTATTCAATTACTTAAATTTCTTTACCAAAAAATATATAAGCCAATTTATGTTACAATTTTTCATATTTTTTTATATATTCCTTTCTTAACGAACACCACTCTATTACATAATATTCCCCTAATATACTTATATTATATTCACATACATGACATATAAAAATATTACTACATACTTTTTCTTCATCTTAATATCAAAACCATTTTCATACATGTGCATTGTATGAAAATACCGTAAATTTAACATTAATACTCACCTATAAAAAAAATACCTGAATCAAATTTTAATTTATTTACTTACTCCATTTTTTCATTTGGTGCTGTTTTTTGTTTTTTCCTTGTATTTTTTTAACTTTCTTATCAAATTCTCTTTGCATTACAATCATATTATTTCTCATTTTAGTATTCCTTTCCTATTGATATAAAAAGAGAGCAAGAAACATTTTGTACTTAACAGTACACATTATTTTTCTCAATTTTTCTCTTATATATTTATTTTTTTTTCCTTCAATTTTTTTTCTCATAATATAACACCTTTCTCTGATATAAAAACTATAGTTCATATAAAATATTATAAAAATTTACTGTTATATCCCTTAAGTGAATATTATTTTGATCCATTTTATTAGCATCATTGTTATACATATATTATATTTAATATACAAAACGAAGGAAACCTATTAAAGTTGAAATAATTTAGAAGGAATTGTTAAGGAAACATAATTTACAATATATTGTATGTGTGGAATGTAGGGTATACATAATATGTATAATGAAAAAAAAATATATAATAAAAGACAATCCTCTCACAACATGAAGAATTTTCATGTCATTTTTCATTTTTGGTAATTTTTCAAACCATTTTTTTTTATTCACATTTTTCCTAAAAAGAAAAAAAATTTCTTTATGTTTATTTTTTGATTTTATGTTTTTTTTTTTTTGTTAATCATTTAAGGACGAAAGAAGAAATAAAACAAAACAAAGATAACAACAATTTCAACAAAATAAAAAATATATAAAAAATACTTTGATACCTGATGCCATCATGATGTTATTTTTCTATTTTAGAACAACAACAACCAAAAAAAAAATCTGATGTGGTCAGCACATAACCGACCGCATTGTGTATTGTCTAGTTAAATGAGAGTGTTACAGAATATTATAAAAATGTCTGTTAAATACTTCTTTCAAATTTTTGGGACATTAGTAAGCTTATAGTTAACATACTTAGAAAAATGTAAATTTGGCTGTTAGGAGAGTTTCGCTTTGTGCTACACGAATTCCCTGAAATGCTCGCCAGTTAGTTTCGGTAACAACCAGAACTCAAATATCAAATTTCAAGAAATTCCATCAATTTGTTCTGTGGATATGGTGAAAAATGTAAAATCGGCCCGCAAATCAGTTCTCGAGCCCTGATCTTTCCAAAAAAGTTATATGTTCATTGCTTTAATATGAGGAATTCATATATTAAATTTCAATGAAATCGGTTGATTATTTCTCTTTATATACATAAAAATGTATATTTGGCCCGTAGTAAACGCCCAGTTGCTGATGCCTGATTTCTTCCAAAAGTTAGGAATTTTTGCGTATGTTCGAGTAAAGCTTATATATGAAATTTCAAGTAAATCGGTTGAATACTTTCTTCAAAATGGTGAAAAATGTAAAATCGGCCCGCACATCCGTTTTCGAGCCCTGATCTTTCCAAAAAATTTATATGTTCATTGTTTTAATACGAGGAGTTCATATATTAAATTTCAATGAAATCGGTTCAGCCGATCTTGAGATACACGCGTGCATACACAGACCGACAGACCGACAGACCAACAGACCGACAGACCGACAGGTTGCTAAAAATAGTTTATTTACACTTCCCTACTATGGAGAAGTACGTTCCCACCGAAAACTCGATATGCAAAATTTGTTGCCATCACATAACCTACCTATTGTTTACACAATACGGTCGGTAAAAAAATAATAAACTCATGTATGTGCATATTATAAGAAAACAAAACACAATCATCCTTTCACTTCAACTTTCCCACTCAAAAAATTTCCTCGTCTCCATATATTTGTCCATTTTATACACAAATAAACGTTTCTCCTTATATCCAATTCTATTCAGTTTAGGAATAAAATAAAAATTGGGCTTCTTTTGTCTTAATTTATCATCATATATGCCATACTTGAAGGCTTTAAAAGGTATTCTAAGGATTATTGTTATACAAAGGCAACCTAGAAATGAAAACGGCAAAAAAAGAAGCAAAAGTATGAATAGGAAGCATAGACACCAGTTAAGAAGATTTTCTACTTTATTTTTTATTGTTATTATTTTTCTGCTCTTTTTTTACTCCCGTTTGCCCTTTTTTTTACATCTTGACTAAAATTTCGTATGTATAACGTTTTTCTCCTCTCTCATTTTTTTTTTCTATTGAAAAAACACCTTCTATGTTATCTTTACCTTCTTTTAACAATTCTAATCTTACATAGATTTTTTTTTATTTTACCTTTTCTTTTAATTTTTTTGTTTTTTTTTTTGTTTCTTGTGCTTCAGAGAGAAAAAAAAAGTAAAATTTTGTGTTTATTCTGTTTGCTTTTTTCATTTTGCGTCAAACGCTTATAGCGTAGAATTTTTTTTTCCTTATTTTTTGACAATATAATAACATTAAAGGAAGTTTCGAGGGAAAAATACACAAAAAATATGAAAAGTATAACCATAAAAAAACCATATACAATATGAAAACAAGAAATGAAAAAAAAAATGAAATCTTAGAAAAAAAAATCGCTTAAAACGTTATCCCTGTAATTTTTAAGGATTATAATAATCAAGATTAATTTGGTATTCTGCAGCATTCCATTTTATTTCTTGTTTTGCTTCTCGGGTTTTTTTGTTTTTTGGATGTGTGACAGACCGGAAACGAAATAAAATAGGTATGACATTTTTGTTCTTTTGTTAAAAAAAAGATAAAGTCTAGAAATGACATTCTCATCACTTTTTAATCACCAATCAAATCAACAAGGATTTAGTTGGAACACATTTAAATATATTTGTATATTTTGAAATGACCTTGCTATTTTATTGAATTCAATGAATTTTGAAATATGGTTTTAACGTGTTGATGCAATATATTCATTTCAAATTTGAATTTAGTTTTAAAATATTTTAACATAAAATTCTCTCTTGTCTCCTCACATCTTAAATATAAAATATATTTCCAATTATCAAGCTATGGCAAGGTATTGTTGCAAATTTACAATCCCCAAAATTTTTCAGGCAAAATTTTACAACTCTAATAAACGATGATTACCTCACATACTCGTATTATTTAAAATAGAAAACTTGAAATATTTTTCTAAAATATCTCAAAATTTCAATCCTTTTTATTGAAAAGTCATTTGAGCAAAATTTTTTTAAAAACAGACCGCCGGAGCTCAGCTTATTTGAGCTGACTTGTAAATTTTTATTACAAAAGAAAACGTAGATTTAATAAAGTAGCATAATATTATATCAAAATCACAATATGACAGAAAAATACAAAATTTTGGGGAATTTAATAAAAAATTTTTTTGATTATTAAATATTAAGGATCATCTCAAAATCGAAAATGAAGAAGTGATTTGAAAGTATATCATACACATAACATTCGGAATATCCAGATTACTTTGAATTTCCCACCAATAGATACCCAAAGATAACAATAAATTCATCTCACAGTAAAAAACTTTTAAAATAATTACCAAAGTGGTTACGTTCTAAACATTAAATCAATGTTGAGTTACCACAATACAATTTCTATCTAAAATTGAATATAATTTTCCTTGAAAATTTCAAATATTGACAAAACAATTCCACAGACTTTTGGGATCATATATGTTTGTATGTGTATAGTTTATACGAAAAAGATGAAATAAAAAGGTGAAAAATGCGGAAGAAAAAATAAAAAATGGTCGAAAATTGTTGTAAATAGGATTTTTACAGTTATTTCATTCTTTTTCTCCAAAAATTTTGCAAATTTTCTGCTGATAATAACAAAAAAAAAAGAGAAACCTCGAAAAAGAGCAAAATAAAATAAAAGTGTTAGAACGTGAACAATTTTGATATGACAGCTTAACGTCAAGGTAAAATCTTAATTTCCTCAACCCCATTTTCATTTATCATCATCATCATCATCACAGCCAGTATCAACATTTTGTTTTTTATGATGAGAAAATTTGTTAACAATAACGTTTACAAATAAAGTACTGGAGTTGCTATTCTTTTTCAAAATTTTACAATCTAGTTTAGTTGTTACAAAAAGTTGAGAATAACTAGTTTTGTGGGTGCGTATTTTAAAAAATGTTATTCATTTATTATTTTCAAATCTGTGATTAAAAGCAAAAACTGCTGTAGTCTAATTTTATTTAAAATTAGTATTTCGCATAAAGCGTAAACCAGCTTTAAAAATTTGATTTAGCTTTTTAATTATTAAATTAAAAATTAGTAATAAAATGAAAATTTTTATTTTAATTTCCTCAATGACACAATTATTCGAACTCCTAACTAAGATTTTTATTAAAACTAGTGAAATACTTAATTCCAAGAAGAACACAACAAAGACAAATGATGCAATTATTATTGTAACGTGAGGAAATTGCAAGGATTCCTTCATTTATTAGTAGGGGAGAGAATTTTTTTTTATTTTTCAGACCTTTATGTTGCCTCTGAATTTGTTCCAGAATTTTGTGGAAAAGTGAAATTTTTTAATTTATAAAATCTGTAAATATTTTTCTTGTCAATTTTTCATCTTCAACTTCTCTTAAAAAAATTTTTTTTTTAATACAACGGTAACCTTTAAATTTTTTTTAATATTTTCCATATATTTAACCCCTATATGCATTGAAAATATTATAAAAACATATTAAAGTGTTCTGTTTAAACACAAGAATAAGGTAAAACGATACATTGAGCGCTGTAAAACAAAAAAAAATATGCGGAAAACCAGAAAAAAATTCATCATCATACTAACTGCAAAATATCAACTCTTTTAGGACTATAAAATAAAATGAAAAACACCAGAGAAACAAACAATAAACAGAGAGAAAAAAAAAACGCAAAATCATTATCCTTTCTTTTTTTTTGGAATATGCAACAACAAAATTTGAAAATTTTCCATATTCACGGGTAACGAAACCAATTTTTATTTTTTCTTCCTTTTATATACATATATGTACATATAGCTCTATATAACATGATGAAAAAAAATTTTTTTTTTAAATATAAATTTTACAAAATATCTACAGGGAAATTATGTAGTTTTACACTAGGTGTAACATAAAATTATGTAATTACATGTTATTTGAATTCAGTTTATTGAAAATTTTGTATTTTATTAAACTTATGTGTACATAACACATACTTACATAAATTTTTGAATTACATTATTTACATAAAAATTGTTCCTCAGTGCATAAAAGTATGTAGAATAAAATTTTAATATCCGTTTGAATAAATTATAAAAGAAAGCAAAAAAAAAATAATAATAATTTTGAGGTTAGTGAATCAAACTATGAAATTATTACATGTAATTATAATTATAGAGATTACATCTAAAATAAATCAATTTCAGGAAATTCCAGTTCAAATATTCAATTCCCAATTATTTGATTTTTGAACTCTTACATAATATAAATAAAATAGAATAAAGTATAATAATTATATACTAATAAAATTTATAGATAAAAAAAATTATTTTTGATAATATTGTTTACGTAATTCAAAAACGTATGCTTTTTGTCGTAAAAGCAAAAAATGGAGAGCACTTACATAAATTAAATTTTATGATAAGAAAATATTGCATACCGTTAGGGGCAACTTAATGATGTAACTATTTTTTTAAATAAATTAGTGCCAACAATACGTATCAAAGAAAAATTGAGTTCCAGTTGAGTTATTTTCCAAACTATATTTTTGTTTTAAAACTAAATCGATTAACATGGAAAAGATAAACGAAAAAAGAAATTAATTTTATCGATAAAGTGGCAAGTTGCAAATACAATAATTCTTAGATCTTCCTCATTAAATGTTCCAAAGAGCATCTATTTCTTTGTAACAATTCAACATCAACTGAAAAACCTGAACTTAATGTAAAATGAAGGATAAGTGTTAATTATAATGTTCAACAATTATGCAATTTAATATAATAAATATTAATTAACTAGATTAATTTTATAGTCAGCGAATCGAACTTGAGCAAATTACTAGGATTATTTAATATATATATATATATATATACATATTATATATTTAAGTGAAATGAAGAGTATTAAATCTTTTATTAGAAAACAAATTTTTTTTATTCGAAATCCGATTGTTTCATCGCTTCAATTGGCCAAGCTTTCTCAGTAGAGTTTAATACAGTTTAATACACAAATACAATCTGTGATATTATTACAATAAAAATTCAAACTAAAAAAATTCTGAAACATTCAAGCTTCTTTCCTTATTTATATAATTTACAATATTGCGCTAGTAAAAAAAACTTACAATATACTTCCAATTAGCGAAATACTAATCAGTCCTTAATTATTAAATTTTTTACTTCTTTAAATGGTTTTCAATTAAACCAAACCTTTTGAGAAAAAAATCACTAATTTCAAATAGTTCAAAGCAAATAATTTTGTCTACCCAAAATAAAACTTTCTACATAAATTCTCTGTCATGTTTGATTACCATTTTTCCTTGATGTACCTGACAAGTGTAAAAATTATACTTAAACACTTTAAACTGAAAAAAAAAACCACCACAATATTATGAAAATTTTGCGAAAAAATTTTACATAGATTAAAATTTAAAAATTTTTTCTTTAAAAAACAAAATATTTTAATTAAATTTTAAATTTGTACAATTTGTACTCTAATTACTTTATTCATATTTTCATTTCGGCTTATATCAAAAAAATAATACACAAATAAGAAAATCTTTGATTTAAAACCAAAAAAAAAAAAATCTCTTAAATGATTGCCATTTATTTCTTTTGTTGTTGTTAATAAAAATTACCTTTTTTTTTTTGTTTTTATTCTACCCACGGTTTCATACTATAGAAACAATTTTCCAATTTTAAAATTCTATTTACACTTTCAGTACGTTACACAGAAACCACACAAATTAATTAAATTTTAATTAACGCGGTATGTGCTCCATTATAAAACATTTTTCTAGAATTAGAAGAACAAACAGAAAAGCAAAGAATTCGTTAAACAAAAAAAAAAAAAATAAAGGTTAAATGTTGCTTTGAGTTCCATTATTCATAAAATTTTGAACTGAAATTTTAAAAAAAAAATTCAAATTTTATATTATGCCTTTATTGGTGTATGGAGCACACCAAATTTTTATGCAAAAACAAAAAAAAAATAGAAAATTTGAAAATAATTTCATTAAAAGTTCATATACAAATTTTAGAAGGCTGTTGATAAAATAAAATTTTCAAAAAAAATTACGATATCAGTCTGTCTACCTTTCATTCTTGAAGAGTAAATGATAAAAATAATTTTTAAACCAATCGTAAAATTTAATTCGAACAAGATAACAATATTTGTATTATGCCTTTTGATTTTTGATGTTCCTCATATTATGATCCCCTCATAAATTCAAGTTTTAAATAATTTGCTTTTTTAACATACAAAATCTGCATTAACATTTATAATAAATGCACTTATAAACGAATTTTCAAATAAATTTTTTTCATGATTATTCCTTTCTTTCGAAATTGGCATATTAATTGTGAAAAAAAAAGTCCTTATTTCAAAACTTAATATGTACTAGATTCTTACTCATTAATTAATCATTTTTTGGTTTTTTTCTAACAATATTCATTTTTTGAAAAAAATCATGTCTACAGCTGGATTGTATGGCTTATTATCTTACCATTATTCATTCACATGTATGAAATTTTAAGCAACATACGGGAAAAGTTATACATACATTCATGCGTATTTCATATAGGCACAACATTAAATTTTGGTTTTTGTATAAGTATTATGTTATGTATTATGAATAAATAAATAGATGTATGTATATACAGATCTGCTATTATAATCATGAATGTAGTTAATAAATCAAAAAAATTCAAATTCCGGTCTGTATAATAATGAATGTAACATCATGAACATTTGAATGCAAATTTTAATATTAATGAAATATATAAAAAATAAGTATTTTATTTCAATTTTAAATAATTTACAAAAATTGACAAATAATTAATAAATCTAAAATTTCAAAATTCTTTGTAAAAATTTTCTTGAAAAAAACTCTTTAACATATTTTATAATTTCTCCTCTTTTTTATAAAAAATTCCAAAGAATTTTTAAAAATTCAAATATTGTTGTCAAAATGTTTGAATAATCATATATTTTCATTTTAAATTGCCAGGGCGTAAGAATATAAAATTACCTATTCAAAAGAATTTTATTGATTTTAAAATAATTGAATTTTATCTATTGTACGCAATATCAATTGTTATGAAAAAAAAATCCATTAAAATATGAAATATTTTAAAAATAATTGTAAATGATATTTTGTAAAAGATATTTTTTTTGACATATGAATAATAGGAACATTCATTCTTCAATAAAAAATCTTCAAATTTTTCTGTCCTGAAATTTTTGTTAGCGACTACTGGAAGTATTATTTTAGCATTAGGTAATATTCCTGCTAGAGCACCAATAATCAGGATAATGATTGAATAAATATTTTAGTTTCATTTCGAGTATCAATATTAATTGTAAAAAATTCTACATAAAAAATTCATATTCTACGGAAAAAAATATTTTAAATTCTTAGCCTATATAAGATTTATTAAAACATTGTTTTCCAGTTGTTTACCAAATGTAAAAAAATTTATAATTTCAGCAAATTTAACCTAAAAAATTTAAATTTTATTAAATTAAATTATAATTTAAACTATTAAAATTTTGAATAAAGTCAAAATTTAAATGGAGTTAAATCGATAAATCAATTCAAATCAAATTATTCAATCAAAAATAAAACTTTAACAGTCTAAATTAATTGTCCCATAACTCAAAATTTCTCATAAAAATTCTAAACTGACAATATATGAAGCATAAACATAATATTATAGATTGGGGACCTATATTTTACGAATTGACTAAAAAAACAACCCTCGTTTCATTTAAAAATTTTTTTTGTGTTCTCTTTTTTGTGTAATACAAGAATTTTGATCATACATATATGTATACTTGTAACTTTTCAAAGAAAATAATATTAAATTAATAAAATAAGACAACAAGAATCTCAGAACATAAATTAAGTCAAAATGCTGAAACACATTTACATGTATATATACATAAAAGAATCTTATAGATATACATACATATTTGTACACGTTTATGTCATATAAATGTTAAGAGATTGAAGATAACAGCGAAAAAGGATATAAAGTATTATACTGATATTTATTTATTTATTTATTTACCTACTTCTTATATTATATTTATGTTTTCCTGTTTTTCCCTTAAAGTAGTAAAAACGAGTAACATATACAAATATACAAGCTCAAAAGAAAGAGAAGTAGTTAATTGATTTATAAAATTTGTTTTCTGATTTTTAAGTTACAATTAGAACTAGTAAATTTTGCATATTTTAAGGGGTTGAACATTTTAATAGTAAACAATAGGAAAACGAAATTTTTAGCCATACTGTAACAAAATTTCAAGAATTATTTTAAATCAAAAAATTAATTATTTTAAAATGAAATTTTTTTTACAAATATTAACCATAATGTTTACAGGATCAATTTCAATGTGAAACGGACAGTTTGGACCTCGAAATAATAGAAGTATAATATTAAGAGAGAACTATAAAATAAGAAAGCTTTATGCGTATTTAAAAACACGGGATATACTAAAGAAATGTTTTAAGAGGTTAACGAATAAAATTTTACTTTAAGCAGAACGAGCAGTCATCTGAAAAACAAGCAAATTTTGATAAGAGTTAATTGAATAGGGGATGCAACTTTTATGCATTGTAAAATTTAATGTATTTACAAATTATCTGTTGACAATAATTAATGTTAACAATATTTTCCACATTAATAATAGAAGTAATCACAGAGGTTATTAAACTTTCTATAACTACACATAGTCCAACTCCCGGAATACTAGCTCGTATAAGTACCTACTATACCCATATACTTATCTTTAATATTTAGTATATTAAAATATTACCTATAAAAAGAAAATCATACATAAATATCTGTTATAAATATCTATTAATTTATGGAATGATATAACAAGCTATTAATTTGAGTTATGTTTGTTTCAAAATATTGTTATTATTTTTTTATTTTGAGTTTTTTTTGTTACTGATATGTTATTCGTATTTTTTTATTAATTTTCGTTCAGTCCGAACCGAATATATTATTTATGTTGTTGTTTTTTTCTGCTCTCTTCTTGTTATAATTTATCAAATTTCGTACACAGCATATTTTTAACATGTAATATATTCCAGTTTTAATCTGATTTATGCTTTGTTCCTGATTTTATGTTTAGAAAATTTGCTATTCAACTCTATTAAATTTATTTTTGAAATTGTACTTAAGAGAAATTAATCAATTACGTATATGTTTTTTTTCATTTAGAAATTAACGAACACAAAATATCTTAAGTTTAATATTTTTAGGAGAGCACAGATATGTCAATATTTCGATCAAACCAATGGTTTGTAAAACAACAAGACATTTTCAAAAGAAAACAGGGTGACAGAAAAAAAATTTAGAAACTTTGCAATAATGGGTCAATTCGACGGGTAAATAAGTGCATTTTTTGATGGTATGCTATTCCTTAGAAATAAATTTATTAATGCTTAAAATTTCTTAACACTTATTCTCGCTGAAAAAATGGGTAATAATTGACAATGATCTGTAGTGGTAGAAGAAGCCGCTTATTTTCTGCCTTTTGTAGCATCGATACAATAAATTGTCTAAAAATGGAATTTTTAGGACTTTGAGCAGCTACAACTTCCTAAAGAGAGTGTAGGTAAAAATTTTTTCATAGAGCAATGTTTACTAGATTTTAGTAAAAATCTATTTAAATATAAAATTTCAGTGTTCTATTGTAAAGGCAGTAGACGTTTTGTAAACAGGCACAAAAGTGGAAAGATAGACCAACGAACAGGCTGATTGAAACTAATAAGTTTCTTTTTCTCATTTTTTATTGTTTTTGCCAAAATGCTAAATATGAGATATTCATAAAATTTTCTATTTTTTTTATATTTCCATATAAATATAGCGTATTATAAGCTTAAATAGAAATAATTAAAATAGATGTTTTTTGATATAACCAGAAACAGATGGGTTCTAATAAAATTTATTTTTCTTTAAATTAAATAAAAGTTAAAATTCCTAATTTTCTCAAATCAATAAAAAAAAAATTTTGTTTTAAATGATTTATTGTTAGCTTTTAGTAAATATAAAGGGTGCGAAGGATTTTTGTTTCAATTTATTGTAATTTCTTACTCATTTTGTTCCAGCATTAAATATAAATGTTATTGAATCAGGTATTTCGACATTTATTTTCGTTCTTTTCCATCAAATCCAATCACCCTCTAGCGTGTAAAAACATATCTACAATTAATGGCGGTTAAAATTTAATATAGGTAAAATTTACAAAATTAATTGCACTTATTAAAGCACAAGGAAATTATAAACAGATTTGTCTCGTTTCCTGGTTCGAACAAATTCACATTGAACTGCAGTATTATACGAAAAGTAGTAAATTTTATTAGAATACCTGAATGAATTTTAGCAGGTATAATGTTCTATTTGTTTTGCAATTTATGTCATGCATCTGTTTTAAATTACGTAAATCAAAAACTTTCACATCCACAGCTTTAAATAAATTTTGTACAAAAGACATCACAATATTATTAAACATCATTAAATTTCATCTTTTAAATTTAAACTCTTAATAAATTGTCAAATGCAGAGCTTACTGTTAAGGGGCTTTATAGTAGTTAACATACCATAATATAATTTGAATATTTTATTCAAAATGTTTTATCCAAATAATATAATATGTATATTACGTAACTGTATTTATATAATCATTTAATCGTATAACACATAAAATCTTCATAACGTATATGAAATACAATTAAAATATAACGAATTTAATTTTATTTCTTTTTATAATTTTTCATCCATGTTTTCGTAGTAATTCATAATGCATTATAATAGAATTTTACTCATATATTTTTTCTTAACATAATATCATATTAAAATATTAATTTATGTTTGTATATATAGCCAGTCTAACAACTTCTATCGCAATATAAAAATGAGAGATTTTCTCTTAATTTTTTACCTAAGAATGCATTCATATTATTCATAAATGTTACGTATATAATAAACATAAAAATAATGTACCCACTATATAAATAGAATAGTGTGTCTTATCAGTAAAAATTGGGTGGAAGTATTATAATTTTATGATATTATATTATGTTTATAGTGGTGCGCAAATTACACACTATTTTTTTTTTCATACATGCATTCTCATAAATACATTATGTACTAGTATGTATATAAACATGTTATGTAAATTGTAGATATATTCATTCATTCGTATTAAAAATGAATAATAATGAGGGTAATAAAATTTTTTTTACTATCATAAAACAGTATAATGTATAATATATGCATATGTAATGATAAATATGAAATTACGTATATTTATATGTAGAAATATATATTTAACCACCATATGAGTTTATTAAATGAAAGTTACTAGTATGTTACAAAAAAATAATAGTAAATTTATCTTCTTTGTTTATTTTAATTGGTAACTATATTTTATACCATGTTACAGACTCCTACATATGTATATATTAGCTGTTTTATATATGCATGTATATTTGGAAAAGCATATATTTTTCAGGTTAACCATGCATATTTCTTTACCAGATAATATAGTTGGTATATTAACACATAAATATAAGAATGCAAATCGTTATCTAAGAGCACAAATACCCTATAAGCCCATTTTTGAGTAAAACAGATTTTATTATTTATTATAACGATTTTGTCATCATTTCTGCAGCTAATGTGAATGCATAACATTTTGTTAATTAAAACATAACTTGTAATAGTAAAAGCAGTCCCCGTCAGAGTTGGTGTGTTGATGTTTACGTAAGTGAATACAAATTTTCAGTTGTTTCTAATATAAAAATTTGCAAAACCAATATTCTTTTAACAAAAACCGGTTTAATTCCTAAAAAATAGAAATTCGTTATTTTTTTAAAATTTCTTAATTTTGTTAATTTTAAAAATTTAAAGTTTAAATCGCTTCCCCGAAAAAATTTCAAAATGTTGCATACGACAGTTTTGATTTACGATCACCATAAGTTATATGGACAAGATATAATGAAATTATTTTTTGTTGCTCTCATTTAATGGAAAATAAAATTTTAATTTTTTTCTTTCTCTCATTTTTAATATTTATTAGTATGGGTGAACGATTCTTTTATTAAATTTTTTTTTTATGTGGAGGTACAAAAAATTATTAAAGAATGAAAAAAAATTAATAAATAATAAATTTTCCTATATAAACGACAAGGATTTTTTTCGTTTTTATTTTTATTAAAAAAAAACACACAATTTTATTTCCAATATTTAGGTCAGCTAAGAAGAAAACACTTTTTAATTTAAAGATTAAAAAAATAAATTTTCAAATAAAATATTTTTTTTTTGTTTCAAGTAATCTACGTTACAAAGAGAAGTTATTTTATCCACCTTTATGCAATATTATTTGAGTATGAAATTCATAATGAATTTAATAAATCAGATGAAAAATTAAAAAAAAAAAGAAATAAGAATAACAGTAGAGTTGATCATGCAACTCTGTGATACCTGAAAACGAACTGTTCACTATATGCATTGCATATAAAAAAGGCCATTTGAATTTATATCAAAATGTTTTATGCGTTTTTCTGAAGTAGTATGGTCTTGTTCATAAGGCATTTAGTGTTGAATTTGCCTACTAGAAGTAGAAGATCAAAGAACATCCACTAACTTTGTCGAAATTCAAAAATTTGTAGATATAATAAAATTGTTTTGAAATTTTATAGAAGCTGTTGCAATGACTGAAACAACCTTAGTTATTTTCCACCAAGGCTCACACAATCTTAGCTATTTCTCAGAAAAAAAATTGACTGGGGTTCTGACATTCACTACTAAAAGGTATGTGTAAAAATTTGGTTCAATTAGTTTTAAAGCTATTACGGATATATAAGCTATAACAGAACAAAAATATGTACATGTATTAAATACATTTGCATCCTCTATATATATATATAATGTCAACCTTTCCATGTGTATGTGAAATTTATTTATCAGCGTATATATAAATTATAGTTCATATAGTTTAAAAATATTATATTTATCCTTGAATAATATTATTTATTTCATTAATTAATAATTGAACCAAAAATTTTTAAGGATCGTATAACTATACATTATTATATATTACAAATAAATAAAATAACCCTGAAAAATGAACTTATTTCAATATATTATATATATAAAGGAGCTCTTAACTCGAATGAATATTGCTGAGGGATGATTTTACATGAAGTTATGATTTCATGAAGAAATTCATTAAGAAGTTACTGCAGCAATCGCCATATACATATGCAATAGTTCTTTTAACTTGCATAGTAAACCGCATTGCAAAATTTTGAATAAAATTTGACGTTATTTGAATCTAAGCATGTATAAAGATATATGTAACTTATCCTTATTTTGTACTTTCAGCAAACGGTTTCATAAAAGCAATTACATAACCTATTAGAAATTCATCAATTCTAAGATGAGGAAATTCCCACTCCCTATTTCTTAAATAGTGATTTGCTTGATTGATAAAACTTAAATAAATTTTCACAGAACAGAATCAAAAATTTACTTCATTTATCGGTAAAATTATTGTATATAAACTTGTTCATGCAATAATGTACTAAAGTCAAAAGGAATACATATTAAGTAACTATGCAGTATAAATCAATTTTCTGATAAAATTGCCTTTTTCCATTCTTATATTACAAAATTATGTTTGCATCATGTAAACAGGATTTTCATTATTGAACACAAATAAGTATGACTATAAACTATTTATAGGAAATAATTAACGCTAATGCGGATATCTTGTCAATTAAATTAAACAATAAAATCTGCATTGAAATATATACATAAAATTACATTGAAAATTTTACGAACCATTATCTTATTCAATAATTATTATCAGGACCATATCAATGTTACTAACTCAAAATTTAAATTTTAAATTTACATTATTGTAAATAATTACTGTTTTGTGCGGTTTCATTTAATATTCAATAAAACAGATATTCTTGTTATGTCGAAATATAAAATTAAAAAATTGAATTTATTTTGTTGCGGACTCTACATGATTTAGAAACTTTTAAAACATCTAATTTGTTTAAAAATTCAGAACTTTGCAACATTACCTAAAAAATAACAAAAAAGAACTATAATAAGATAATAATTAAAAATCAGAAATAGCAATGCCGAAAAATCGTATGACATAATATAATTGTTACAAGATTACATAATATAACAGGTATACTTATGTAATTTATTTATTTATCATCTAATTATAATAATTATTGCGTATAGATTTTGCTCGCTAATTATACACGTACATATATTTCATGAATATGTTCAGTAATATAAAAAGGATATTATTCGTGAAAAAGGTACTGAAGCAGGCCATAATAAATTAGTGATTTTTCAATAGATTTATTTATTATTTTATCTGAATGTAATATTCAATCAGTATATTTTAAACGTTACGAGTACAATCCAAATAGAAATCAACTGTATATGTTACGTTTAACCTCACCTGTTTATGTAAACTGAAGTTAACAACTGACTGACGATTGAATTGGAAGAGCATGATATTAAATTTATGCACAATAATAGTAGTGCAATAGAAAACCAAATAAATGCAAATAAGAAAATATAATTATTGCACTCTTGCTGTTTTGCAAAAATATGTTTTGTATGATGAGAAAGAAAAATAATAATTTTGATTTATTTTGGGGTGATTCTTCTGTTATTCGATTTTTTGATATTTTACTTGTTTTCACATTAAAGATCTGGCGCCCGAACAGTGGAATAGCTTTCTACTTTGATAGACTGTCTTTTGTCATTATCGATTATCAGAAGACATAGATTGCAGCTTTGTAAAAGAATATTGAACTTAGACATTGTTTCCGAGCGAAATGTACGAAATATTGCCCAACGGAAGGTCACTATTTACATAATGAAGTTATGTTTAAAAAGGTACAAAATTATTTTAAAAGACCCGAATAAAAATTGCACGAAAACTTGTGATTTTCTTGTTGTTTCTTTCTTTTTAAAAATCAAACACTGCATTAATCTATTTTTAATAATAACTTTGTTTAAAATTTTCATTTTATTTCAAAATTTTATATTACCCTTACACTTTTTCCACCAATTTTTTTCTAAATTTAATTTTTTGCCATTAAATACATAATTTACATTTTCAAGTATATATTTGGTGAATTTAAGTATATATTGAATTCTTTAACTTCAAAATTTTCAACACCTACAGTGTTCTTGGGATTCATAGTGAATTCTTAGTGCAGCTCGTCCATGCCACATGTGATGCATTAACAAATAATAAAAAAATCTTTACACTTAAAATTGACAATTGCATATTACACTAACTTTGATTTACACTATAATAAAAATTTGTAGAGTTACTAATAGCCTTTGTTTCATATTTGAACACCAAATATTTGGACACTTTTAATACTTAAATAAATTTAATTTACCTCCCGTTTTATTTGTTTTTTGTTTTTTTTCATGATTGAGAAACGCCATTGAATTATTTTACAAATTAACCCAAATTTCATTATGACAAGTGCACCACTTTATATTTTCCAATTTAAATTCAAATTCAGAATATTTTAAACAAGTAGTTTTTAATTTATTTCATCATTTTTAAACTACATATTTGAAATGTCATTAATGCACTTAATGTCTTCATCAAAATATTTTATTTTCTGGTCATGTCTAATTTCACTGATTCGATAAAAATAAGTGAGTCCTCATTTTTTTTTTGTTTTTTAATAAAAATTAAATTATTAAATCAAAATTTCGAAAAAAAAATAAAATAAAAAATAAAATAAAATTTTTTTTTTGTTTCATTATAAGGTCATTAATGTTAGGTTAACGCTTTCAATTCTTTTATATGTTAAATGAAATATTAAAAAAATAGTATATTCAAACACACAGACACAATATGATATATAACAAAGGAAGCCTGCAATATGTTTATTATATGCTGTAGTAAAACTATAAAGAATATGTAGTTGAATGAAAAAAAAAATTATATTGAAAAAATATTTTAACTACAAAAAAATTTTCGTCTATATCCAAAATCTACAATTTTGGATAAGTTCTAATATAATTCTTATATACATAAGTTGTTACTCTAACTAATTCTATTTCTAACTAATTCTTGTTATACTAACTAATTCTAATTTTTAAATATTTATTTACTCTATTACAAATATTTCGACGAAAACTGAAAAGAATTTCGAATTCATTGAATATATAGTTCTCCTAAAGCAGTTACGATACACGCTAAACAAACCTAACTATACGCAACAGTGTTAAAAGTTCCAAATCAATGTTCCCACGAAAAAAGAAGAGTGGATATATAAAAAGAAGCTTATAGACTGTCAGTTTTTACGGAAGCTCTATGATGGGAATGAAAAATGCATAAATTCTCTAACACAATATGGTTAAGACTCTTCAATTTCACTACGACCATCGAATACAATATTTAATGAAATTTTGGCTGTATTTGAACTGTAAGCACTAGCTAATACTTAAAAGATTTTTTCAAATTCTTTAAAAAATCTTGCGTCAATCTTATCTTTCGTACTTATTGTCACAGATTCATTATGAAGTTTAATTATGTATAAAACTCATAATATTTAAAGCCTGAAATTAAAAAATTAGTAAAAAATTTTCTACTGCATTAAATTTCAAAGAAAATTAATCACCAACAATAAAGGAAATTTTGACTTAGAATAATTCTACATTGTCAATTATTGCTTTAAACGAATCTGTATTTTAACATACTCGTATATATATGTATATGTAACATATATCATATATCTGTTGTCTTCATACCATATGCCTAAAGTGTTGCATCATCAATGCCCGTATATGTACATACAAAGATTTGTATAACAACTATTCATGAATACTTGTATGAATGAATAACTATATGCTTTATACACATGTACATATATACATACACTTCAATCAAAAACAATATAAGGCTGAAATCCCAAAACATTTTATATTGTATGATAAAAAGAGAAAAACAAAAAAAAAAAAATCTCAACCCCAAACTATTTGCCTACTTTCAATTATTTGTTTTTTTCTTTTCTCTGTTGTTATTGCTATCTTTATTATAGTCATTGTTATTGACTCTTGGGGTGCTTCAAACAATGATGATACTTATAAAAAATTGTAATAATGAATTGAGAGAGCAAAAATTTATCTTTATCATTGTTTATTAAGGGTAAAATATTTAAAAAATGCCGATGGGCAATTTAAATGGACATTTTTTATTTAAAAATAATTTTTAAATTTAATAAAAAAAAAATATTTTTCTTGCAATTATTTGAATTCAAAAATATTCATTTATAATTTTAAAATAACAAGTTTAATCTAAAAGTTTTGGTTATAATATTCGCGAACCTATAGATTTTATTGCAGCCATTTTTAATACATAATTTTCCTTTTACATTTTTTTAGAACTTTAGAAAAAAGTTTATCGTTTATTAATATTGTTTATTGATATTTAGACCGTGGGTACAACAGAGATTTTTCAAAATTTTTTGAATAACTGATAAGAAAAAATAAAAGGTATGGTTTTTGCAATCGGGCCCTACAAATGCAACGTAAGCCCCCATATATATATCTTTTGAAATACATATATCTAAATATATTTTTCGCTCTTTAACGAAATCTCGCCTGAAAAATCAAATATCTTGAACAAATATTTAAAAAAAAGGTCAATATTATTAAAATTTTACTCTGGAAGAACAAATTTCTTACTAAACCAAAATCCAATCAAACCAATTTCATTAATAGTAATGTAATTGAAAACAAAATCAAGCTCAAGAATAAATTTTTCGAGAAAATTTGAAGCACAACTTTAAGTTCATTGAAAATCCCAATTACCAAAATTTAAACTCATTTAATTTTTTGGATCACCCACATATGAATATTATGATTTATCAAAAAATTAAAAGGCGACTGTTAATATATAAAATATAATAATAAATAAAATGTTGTTATTGTTTTATAACTTGGTTATTACGTCTAGAGTATTATTTTAAAAACTATTAAAAATTTGCTGCATCTAGTATAGTATATATACAGAAAAATAGAAAATAAGAAAAAAACGCGGCTTTATTTCTCTCTTTTATAGTTATAATATTTTTAAAATTTTATTAAAAAATTGATTTAATGATTATGATATTAATAAAAATAATAACATGTCATCAATTCAGTCAGAAATTTCATTATTAAATTCAAATATTTATTTTTTCTGCTCTTTATTGTATCATAGAAGAAAACTTTTTTAAATTACAACGTTGAAATTTTTAATTTCATTATTGCAGAATGCAGTCGCCCAATTCAATACATTGGTCTAAAAATTAGGTCTAAAAATTGCACTCACGAAACTTTTTATTTATGTAACATAAATGTGTTAGAAAAATTATATTTTATTGAAATAAATTGTTTTACAATAAAATGTTGCATACTTTTAGGTGCAATCTTAAGGCTATGATTTTAAAACAGTTCTACAGTATAGAAATTCACAGCGGACCATAAAGATATACATACGTATAATTATTTAAGAATATTTTAGTAACCGAAACAAGCTTTTTATTTAAAAACTATTAATTTAATATTAAATAATTTTTAATTTTTTTTAAAACTCGAAATTTCACGTTACATATAATAAATGCTTACGTAGGCTGATTCAGAAAGATACAAAACAACATATGCCATTGATAAAAGGGTCAAAAATGGGTAAAACTTTTATTTCGGATATAGTGGATATTATAATATACAGGGTGATTCAGAATTTTCTACAACAACATATACTATTGTTTAGAAGATCGAAAATGGGTAAAACTTTTGTTCCAAACTGGGTGCCAAATCAAGATTTTTGAATTATAACTTCCATTGTGAAAAAGATAAAAACTTCAAATGAACAATTTCTCAAAGGCCTAGTAAAGGGCTTTAAATAAACATGCTGCTTGATTCTGTATTTAATGTTCCTTCAGAATACTAAACATTCGAACTTAAGGGAAAATCAAGTTTTTCCCTTATTTTATTTGTTCAAGTTCTTCTAATTAGATAATTTCGTTTTTTAAAATTTTTTAAAACCTTGAAATTTTTCTTATTGAATTTTTCCCAGCTGCTTAATTTTTAATTTATGTCCTCAAACATTAAAAAAATGTTTATGTTACAGAAGTTATAGTACAAAAAACACAAATATTGAGCCACAAATTCAATTAAAATCAAACCAGATGTTGATAAAATTAAAATTAAATTTAATTTAACATTTCTTTATCAAAAACTTTGGATAAATACGAATTGCTTATCCGAAAATTTTACAAATTTCTCAAAAAGATACCAAATTCTTCTGTGAAATTCACCTAGTTCAGCAAAAATTTATGTTTTTCTTCTTTCAAATCTATTTTTCTTCAATTGCATATTTTAAATTAATTGCTTTACTGGAACACCCCTTTATTGTCATCAACTGTATACCAATTTTAGTTTTTGTAGAAAATTGGTTTAAAATTTATTAACCTCATTAAATTATTGATTAATTATTACTTAGCTTCAATATCATTTACAAACTCCATTTTGTTCAAAAAAATTAAATTTTCTATTAAAAAAAAATTTTTTTCTATTAAAATAAATGTCAAAATTTGTATGGCATGCCTTTAAAAATTTGCTCCAGCTGGATAATTTTAATAATTTCAGATGCCAAATGGTGTCTAGTTTCCGAAAAATATTTTTTCAAATTTTTAAATTGCACCCAGTCTGAGAAAAATGCATTTAAAAATTTCAAACCATATAGGAACCATTTCTCATAAAAATTGGCAAAAATTAAAAACCTATCAATTTTCTTTACCAAGAAAAGTTTCGAAAAAAAAATTTTGAATACTAGATTTTTTTTGTAATACAAAATTCTAGTTTTTCTTTTCAAAAATTTAAAATTTGTTAAATTCAATTTTTGTTTTTTAGATTAAAATTCAGATTTTTTATCAAAATAACGGCTCTTAAAAATGTCAACTGTTTTTTCGAGTGACTATTGTCATCAAAAATTAATGATAGTGTTTAAAATCTTGATATAGAAATGGTTTTTGTGCTACATCTACTGTAACATAAAAAATTTTTTAAAGTTTGACGACTTAAATTAAAGCTTAAGCAGATGGGCTAAATTCAATAAAAAAAATTTTAAGGTCTTAGAAAATTTCTTACGAAATTATCTAGCTAGAAAAAACTGGAAAAATCAAGGGAAAAATTTTATTTTCTTTAAAGTTCGAATGCTTGGTACTCCGAAGGTATATAAAATACAGAATCAAGCAGCATTTCTATTTTAAGTCCTTTACTAAGCCTTTCTGAAACTGTTTGTTTGAAGTTTCTATCTTTTTCAGGACCAAAGTTATAATCAAAAAAACCTGGATAAATAAAAATTTCATGAAAATTCGTTAAAACCCCTGGAACTCGGAAACCCTTGAAATTTGGCATCCAGTCCGGAACAAAGGTTTTACTCATTTTCGATCTTCTAACCAATGGTCTATGTTGTTGTATAACTTTCAGAATCACCCTGTATGTACACACACCTCATTTCCGAAATAATTGAAAATAATGCATTGCTTTTTCGTTTGCTGGTAGACGCACTAACATTGAGTACACCTTTAACACAATTGTTTATTAAAACAATACACACAAATAATGAATACTACTCAAATAATTATCTGATGGTATATACAAATTGGATTTATATATTACCAAATCGATTAATGAACATTTTGTGTTGTCAACTATAACATCATTTTTTATGGCTTCCACAAGTAAATAACTAAAATATAACAGTTAATCTTCAAGGAATCTTATGAAATTTGTTTTTGTAATTTTCTTGTTTTCTCTTGTTACTTTTGCTATATAGAAAAGAAAAATCAATAATAATAAAAAAATATTGTAGCCCGTTAAAAATAATTCAAAACAGTAATTTTGTTGGTTTTTTTTTCATTATTTAGAACTTTTTCAAGAATGCCAAGAAGATATGGTTTGAAATATATATCTTAAGTACCGTTGTTGTATGAATATTATACGAGTTTTATATTACAAGCATTTCTTGTATACATTGCATAATATAGACGGTAAACATAATTACTCATAATAATAATTACATTTTACACAACCACCCCACTTACTTATATCAGTATTTCAATTATATTAATATAAAAAATTATATAAAAAAGTTCGAAAATTTAGATTATGTAAGCATGTAAGTGTTCAGCTATAAATAAAATGACGCCGACAATGTCATTTTATGTGTAATTTTGCTGATATTTTGTTGTTTCAGTCAGATAAATTTAACCTTGCCGTACATACATACATATTTGTCTTGCCGTATATACATACATGACAAAGTCAGAGTTAAATGTCAGCATTCGTCATCACATAAAATTAACTTATACATATATAATTAAATACGTTTAATCTTATTTTAACTTGCAAATTTGTTAGCTAAATTTTCCGAATGTTAGATACATTTTTATTGACCCCTCGGCATGCAATTATAGGACACTTTGTGATGACATCGAATTTCATAAGTGTTTTTTTAGGGAGATGTAAATCTGTCATTCTTTTGGTTTATCTGTGTTTTAACCTAAGCACTCGTGTAACTTTATTTTGCGAAAAATTTAATGATTTAGAAAAATTTCTTAGATTTATATTCTTTATTATTTAGGTTTTCTTATATACGGCTATGCCTGCCGTATTATTTCTTATTTAGGTTTTATTATATACAGCGATGCCTGCCGTATTGGTCAATTTTTCAAGTATATCAATAGTAGGAACATAACATATTTTTCTTGAAATTTGGTATATAAGTTCGTCAGAGACTGTGACAAGCAACTAAACTTTCTTATAATACGAACTGACTGGTTCCTCTTTTTTGCCATATGTAGAGAAGTAGACAACTAATTTTTCTGACACTTCAACTCCATTTGCTAAAGAAATGAACTCATAAATTTTTCGAGAACATCAGAATTCTAAAACGAAATTTTACTATAGGGACCTATTTCACATTTTTTACCACATATCAAAGAAATCAGTTGGGTTCTATTAAAAAACAAAGGTAACTGACGAGCTTTTCAGGGATATCGAAACTCTGAAAACAAATCTGTACTAATAACCAAATTCAGATTTTTTCAGGTATATTAAGTAAAAGATTGTCAGCTTTCTTAGAATTTGAAATATAGTTTTAAAAGGACATACACTATAAAAACACTCTAACTAAACTAGAATATTCGGATTTACGTTCACTTAACGTTCGGGCATGTGCCGATCAAATCAAATTTTTTTAAATACAAAATACTTTTACATCCTTTATATAATGGCCAATACAATACACATATTATCCATTTTATGATTCTATATTCGCATATCTACAAATGTATATATAATATAATTTGAAAAAAACAAATCCATTTTCAAACTTTTAATGTTGTCACATAAATATATATAATCGCGAATACTATGCATCAAAATATACACATGTGTGTATAGAAATACGAACAATATAATTTTCGTTACGTAAGAATAAATGCGATATATTAAAAAAAAATCTCGAAAAGACATTCCCAAAAAAAAAAAAGTTTTTTTGTAAATATCGACAACAAACTTTTCGATTATTAAATTTTACGACTTATCATAAAATATTTTGATATATTTAATAAATGTTTATGACACTTTAAAAAAAAAATGAATCACCAACCAAAAATACATTGTAATAATATTAAATCGATTACAAAACATATTCAAAAACACTTTTTATTTACAATAATATTTGTTACAATAAAAATAAATTTAAGTGCCTGCAATTTTGAATATCAATTGGCATTTTATATTTTTAAGATTAAAATAAAAAAATAAATTAAAAAAAAAAAACCAACCAATTCAATTTTTCTGATAAAATTCTGAAATTTCCAATTCAAATATATTTTCTGGTTTTGATGCTCTCTATTTGATTATATACGTACATATATAAACAAAAACAATAAAACACAAATAAACTTCTAATACTCATATAATATGGAGTATGAATGTTAAAAGTGATATGTACATGTTATTACCATCAGCCCCGGATTTATCATACATGCAAAGTATGCATTTGCAATGGGCGATAAAAAATAGGGGCGCCATTGAAAACTTAAAAAACCCCTAAATTTAAAAAAAAAAAATTTTCACCCAAAAAAAAGGATTCCAAGTTTTTTTTTATACATCAATTTATAGCGAAATTAACTTAATAAAATCTACCTACATGCAAACATAATATTTTGTTCCTACACATATTTTCTATTTGCACCATATAACAAAAAATGTTCATAGAATTAAAATTACTCATACATTTCTTTACTCTACACTACTCTTTCATTCTTATTTTTTATGTACTGTATATGCCTATAAACACAGAATATTATTTCACACAGCTGTATACATTCAAACGTTCATATATATAAGTGAAATCGTCTCATATAATACACATACATATATAGAAGCAATGTACGCAACAAATAAAAATATTCAAAAATACACATGTACACATAATTTATATTGTCTAATATGAATAAGATCAACACTCATGCGTACACATGTAATTATCTCATAAAGCAAAATTTTTATTTTGCTGAGATTGCTCCCTATCAACACTCGCTCGTACACATATAATTATATCACAAAGCAATGTTTTTATTATGCTTAGTGGCTACACTCGTTCGTACACATTATATTTAAATTGTTTCATACATGCAAAATTTTATTTTTGCTTAGTTGGCGCCCACTCACCAAACAAACAAACACATTATTATAATGTATTACTTTTCTGTATACTATTGCATTAGTAAACAACAAGAACAAAACAAAAAAAACACAAATTAAGAATGAGAATAGAAAGAAATTAGAAAAAGAGAATGAGAGCAATATTCTTAAATGATGGAGAGCATAGCTTGATATTGAGATTGTGTATGTATACCAATATTTTGTTTTTGTTTAACAACAAAAAATTTTGAATGAATTTTAAAATTACATGATCGTTATGAATTTCTACTACTATGTTCTGCTTTCGTTTTTGAAAAAACTTTTATCAATCACAGAATTAAATTTTAATTGATAAAATCTACTACTTATATTGAATTGAAAAAATGTTGTTTAATAATCAAGTGAATGTTAAGAATTTTTATGCTGAATTGATGTAGTGTAAGTCATCCAAAAAATAAGAGTAAAATGAAATGGCGCATAATTTGCTTCACACATTTATCTCCAAAATTAAAACAGTTAAGCAAAACGACATTCTGAAATTTCAAAACCACGAGCCTATAAATACCAGTAAATGCATTTATTTTAATAAAATCTAAAAAATATAATGAACAGTATAAAAGCTTATAGCTATGTACATGAAAAGCTTAGTTTTTAAGTCACAAATTTTAGAACGAAACTTTGATTTTCCTTAAATTTTTGAATGCAAGTCGAAACTTTTTTTATACGCTGCTTCATTTTTCAGGCGATTTGTGAAATAAAAAGCCAAATTTTACGAATAAAAATAAAAATAATTATAAAAATAAAAATAAAATTACGAATAAAAATAAAAATAATTTTTTACTTTTTTTCATATTCAAATAAGCTGTGAAAAAGTTCATTTGATATAATTTTCATAGAACCTTTTACAATAAGTTTCACTTACGTCAAAAAGTAAATTTTTTGGTTGTTAAAATCAAAAAATCAAGTTTAAGTGATTGATATAAATCTGATCATAACTTCATAAAAAAACGTACAGTTAAATAAATTACCTTGTTTTTGAATTTATAAAACAAAAAATTGAAAGTTTAGTTCCAGACTTTAATTCTATAATTCAGCACAATAAGGTTACAAGAAACTGCTTTATGATGCACAATGTGCAATGCCTATTAAATTTTGTTCACAGTAATAAAATAGGTGAAAAGGTTGAAGGGGGGGGGGGGGGGGGGCGCACTTTTTAGGAACCGCTTAGGGCGACGAATACATCAGAACCGCGCCTGATTACCATATAACTTTTTAATAAAACTTCCTAAAGAATTAAAATTAAATATTCAGGAAAATGTAAAAATTATTATAAAACATTAGAATTTATATAACAAATTTCAATATGAAAAATATGTACGTAGTAAAATTACTACATATCGCACATCCGCGGAAATAAGTGCATACTATATGAAATTTTATACCTAGTGAACTTAAACATTATCGTGCACTAACCCTATGTTCCTCCCAGGAGTGAAATAGGAATAAAAAAAAATATAAAATTTTACGTTACAGATGGTATATGCATATGCAAGGTGATTCAGAAAGGTATAAAACAACATATACCATATTGATAGTCGGGTAAAAAATAGGTAAAACTTTTGTTCTGGACTAGGTGCTGATATGTTGTTGCATACTTTTATGAATCACCCTGTATATTATGATTTTATACAAATACGTCATTTCCAATTGAAAAAATGAAAAATATGTATGTAGTAAAATTACTGCATATCGCACATGCGCGAAAATAAATGCATAACACAAAAATATTTGACTCAAATTAATATTGTCGATTCATTCATTACTAAGAAAATGATTCATTCATTACTAAGAAAATTTTAAGAAAAAAAAAAGTAAAAACTAAAATTTTATATATGTACATACAATTAAAAGGACATTTGTACTCTCTATGAGAAGAAAAGTATTATCTACGTTCCCCCATAAAAAACTTAAAAGTAGCAATTAATTTCATAAAGAACAATTAAAATAATTAAATTAAATCCAAAAATTTTCGAATTTCAGCTTGGGAATTTTGTTTAATTTTCGTCTAATTTCAAAAACACAAAATTGAATTCAACGCATTGAAGCAAGAAAATAATATTTCTTAATTGAAAATCTATTTTTATCACAAATAAATAAATAATGCTTGAATTAAAATAAAATGTCGATTTCAAACATAAACAATTTTAAATAATTTTTTATTTATAATTAATAATTTATTTAATTAACATTAAAGTTAAATGGAAACGTTTTATTAAACAACAAAAAACATTGAAAAATTACAATATTTTTAATGTTCCATACTTTTTTTAATTTTTCATTAATTTATCACCTAATTATGGATTTTTAATCATCAAATATTAAAGCAACAGTATCTAAATTAAAAAATTGAGTTACAACTATCTTCTACCGAATATGCAATATATACCACATTATAACAATTATTTACAAATCACATTTCAACTACATACAATAAAAATTAGTCAAAGCTGAAGCACGTAATATATTAAATTTCGTATATTTTGAAAATATTCAATAAATAAAAATTGTCAAAATATTGAAATTATAATAATTTTTTAATTCAATGAACCACTATGATTCTAAATCCGAAAGAGTAATCGAAAGTAAACAAATTTAAATTGATTTAAAATAGGCTTAAGTTAAGTTAATCATGCTTTTATCATGTTATTAAAATAAAACCAATTTAATTCACTTCAATAATATTAAAAAAATATCAACGCAATATTCTATTAAACATTTATATTAAAATCTATAAAATTCGTAAAAATCTATGCATTTGTGTACTAACTTATATTTGAACAAATAATTCTGTGATTACAAGGAAAAATCACCTAACTCAAATTGCCTCCTAGTCACTATGTATATAGAAAATATTGTTCTTAGATTTTAAATGAAATTATGAGTTTTATAAATAAAAGTAGATGCAATATTCTTTCTAAAATTAAATTGAAACATGATATTTTGCACATGAGAAACATATTGTACATTTTTTCGAAATAACTTTGAAAATATTGAACATATATTGGCAATAATATTGGAACAATGATTGGCATTTGCTTTTGTTAATAAAATTATAAAAATAGAATATATAAATAATTTCAATAAAATTTTCATATTCTGATTCAACAATAAATGCACTCATATTTTTAAACATGTACTCAAAATAACCTTAACTGAACTGTTATATTTATTTGTTTGGTATCTCATACAACTCTTAACATTGTAAAAAGCATAATATGTTGTCATTTTGTTATTATAAATTTTATTTTTCTTTAATATCCTATATTAAATATCAAAAAATCATATTATTTAAGCTCTTTAAACAAAAATCAATAGTTACAGAAAACGGAAAATGCGTTCTATTTTGTGTATTTACAGTATGACACAATCAATAAAGCAAGAACAAAAATTTTAATTATTCTTTATACACATGCATACATAAATATTTCTTTATACTATAAATAAAACTATTGTATTCAAAATAAATAGATTTTAAATAAAAATAATAATAATATGAAATATTATTATAGAATTAAAATTGTAGAAACAACAAAATTGTAAAATAATCACAAATAAAGCCCTTAAGCTCTTTTCATTTCAATTTTTCCTCGTTTAATATTATAACTCGTTTTTCTTCCTTATGCTTTTTTTAGTTTTCCACGCAGTAAAATGGTATATTTTTTATGTATATGTAGATGTATATGTAAATTCGTAATGAAAAGTTTCATTTATTTCAACTGATTATTTTTTTTAATTTTTAATGAAACTGTGAAAAATAAAAACCATTGGAGGAAATTTATTATATCTCTTAATAGTTTGATTAATATTGTTCTGGAACAATACATACGAAATTTTATTATACAGTACACACATTATAACAATTTTTAAATATTCATTTTAATCTTCGTATAGATGAAAAATTTCTAATAAGAATTTTATTTATAAATTACAGTCTTATTGCGGAATTATGTTTAATTTAAAAAGCTTGATTTATAGTCTTGTACCAGATGGTCATAATAATATGGTAAGCTTTTTCAAGTACATACATAATATATTTGTCCTTCGATTATTAATATGTTCATATCATACATTCAAATTATTAATAAATCAAGGATAAAATTATCGATTCGATATTGAAAATGAAAATACAAATAAGTAGATTTGATGAATGGATATGAAGGTATGAGTTAATGAAGGTGTCAATTAGCAACTTTTGAAATTTCGAGTAAACTAACGTTTAAAGTTTTGAAAATACTAATGGATATAAAATAACTTACTATGGATATAAAATATGAAATTTTTATGAACTGGGACCCATATATAGAAACACAATGGGTAAAAATGTGTATTTTGGAATACATATAAAAGTAAGAATTTATCCATAGAATCTTTATTAACTAGAAATAGCTTGAAAATCGCATAATTTGGCTTGTACATAACATTTTGATTCAAACGCATTTTAGCCGCAAACTATCAGTTTTTTTTCCTCCTGAAAAGGAGGTTTATTCTGCACATAAGACTGTCATCGATAAGATAAAGTTTCTGAAAGCAAATTAAATTTTCCAGAACGGAGTTAAAAAATAACAATTTTCAATTTTAATAACAAAATAAATAAAAATATGCCTTAAAACATTTTAGAGGTAAACTTATCTCTTAAGCGGAAAGGTTTCCTGCAACGAAAAAAAACACTGAACACATACATTTAAACAAAATGAAAAATTCCATTTTCAAACTTAAAAATTATAGCTGGCATCTTCATTCATTTGTGTCTTCATCAATTTTGAACAAAGTTTTTAATTTAAAATTTTTGGTACTAAAGCATAGGATAGGATAGCACATATATGTACTCGTAATTGCAAAAATAAAAATTTAGATACCTTTAAAGTAAATATATTTTTTTTTGGAATTATTTTGATTATAATTACGAATTTGCAAAAATTTGCATTTGATTTTCATTATTCAAAAGTATATTGCATAAATTTAAATTTGCATAATCCTATTATACAATTTTAAATAATTAAAAAAAAAAAATTAGTGTGGCCAGCTCATAACCGACTGAACTGCATGTGATCCGTTTTGCATTTACAAATTTAATTACACTTCTGAGTTTCACCGGACCTACATTTTTACAATTTGGACTGAAGGAAAAATTAAAAAATGATATAACGAAACAATTTGTTTGTTAAAATTTAAAGTTTTAAAATTTTATAAAATTGATTCTCTCGGACTAGAACTCTTACAATATAGAACTGGACAAACTAGAATAGTCTGTTGCAACAGATCAAATTCTTACTAAATATTCAAAATTCTTTTGTTTACATTTAAAATTTCAAAAGATGACATTTGATGTGAGTGCGATATTTATATTATTACTAAATCAACACTTTCAATATTTTGCTAAATACTAAATGCTTCCTTATTTTCTACATAAATATATAGAAAATCTATCTTAATTAAATTCAAAATAATTAATGAAATCAACGTGATTATTCAGTTCAAAAAAAGTAGAAAAATAAAAAAAAAAAATTCAAATAAAATTACAAAATTGAATTAATTTCAAAATTCCTAATGATTATTTAAATAGGACATAATTAAATTTGCATAATATATATATAAAGGATGTATTTTATGCATTTTAACAGTTTACTTACAATTAAACAAAGTTTATTGTTATATTGAATAAAGATTTGTAAATTTTTAACGGACTTCATCTATATCTAGATTTTTAATTGACTACAAATTATGCTTTTGTTTTTTAAATGGATGACTCGTTTTTGATATACGATTTGCCTTAATCTAGAATTACTCTTATAAAAATCATATTCATTTGAAGCAAAAAATTTTGGATTAATTATTATTCTTAATCTCTTTACATAAAATGAAAATGGCAGGCGATTTCAATAACAACTTAACAAAACAGTTGTGAATTGAAAAGTAATTAAATTTTATTTTTGTTTTTATAATTGCCAGAAAATTGCATTTTAAATCACATTCATTGTTGGCATAAATCTTATAGGTACACTATTATTGACATTGTTGACATAAATAAATTTTGACCTTAATCAAAACAATCATGACAAGAGAACACGTGAAATTTTATTTTAGCCAATCCAATACTTAAAATAATGTTCTTTCTTAGTTCTGCATATTTGACAGAATTCGATTTTTCAGACATGAATTCTAGTAAATTAGAAAAAATTAAATCATTAAGTATTATTCATTGAAAGGAAATATTCGACCTTTTAACTAAAGATATTGGGCTAGAGACATAAGCATTGAAAAATTTTGGTTAATTTTAAATTTTTAATAATATTTATAAATTTACTTAAACCGAATAGCATCTTAAAGCCAGTTCAATTTAATTTGATTCTTAAATTTGAATTTTTCCTAATTTGTTATAATGCATATAGGCTAATATCCCGCATTCAAAACTATACTAGATTCCTTAATTATGTACATTACTAACCTAAAGAATTTCTTGAGATTCAAACAAACAATATTGAAGAAAATTCAATAAATATTTTGTACACTCATTAAATGTTACAAATAAACTGTACCACACTGTATATACATTTATTATAAAAATGTCGCCAATCCATACTGCATTTTATTACTTTTATAAAAGAATAAAGGTTTTTTTTTTACAAAATTATATAACTGCGAAAAAATTTTTTTTAATTATAATAATTTTACATAATATAATTATTTTCCAGCCTAACTTATTATCGTAAATTTAATATACATATTTAATTTTATTTTTCATATACCATGATGCTCATGTACAATGAAATGATACAATAACTTTTATTTATATTTATTTTACGATATATGCAGTTTTCACAAATAATATTAAAATAAATAACTTTATGATAAGTTAATTATGTATTTTAATAGTTCTCTGTTTTCTAATTAATAAATAATAATAAATATTTATAAATTAATATTAGAAATGGTGTTAATGAATGAATGAAGTTAGTCAATGTACTCGTATAATAGTTATACATAAATAGAATTAATTTTCATATTATTATAAAATTCGAGTATATGTAATTGACCTCATTAAATATTTATGCATAACATAGTACTTAAATTAATACGAAATTAAGGTTAAAGACCTTTAAATGGGAATTTAAAAAATTTCACATTTCTCAGGGAAATTAGATTCTATTTGTTATGTATTTTTTTGGATATTGAAATTTCAGAAAATATTTTGTTAGATTGTTTAATATTGTCCAAGCTTTAATACAACCATTAATTATTATATATTATTATAACTATAAATTTTTATATATTATTATAACCCGATTTATATAGTTATATTAAAAGCCATAATTAAGAGTCTCTTTGTTTTTTTAAATGTTCTGTAATACATCCTTTTGAAATTCACACAAACTATCACTTTTAAAAATATTGGAATAGTTTAATATTATTTATATTCTATATACCAGTTATATATACATACAGGTTTTAATTTCGATTAAGCTTAAATGTGAATTACCGAATCCAGGTTAAATATAAATTGCCGCGATGGATTTAAGAATTACTTATTTCAAGATACCTAAAATTATATCTTGGCAATTTGCCCTATTCTCAATATGGATATTTAGTGAGGGAGTTTTTGAAAATTAAAACTCGGTGTAGGTACATACATGATTTTAGTATTTATGCTAGTAAAAACGTTATTTAATTTCCGATAATAATTGTGTTTTCATAAATTAATATCAAATTCACTTGTTCTTTTCTAAATAGTATTTCCCAACTTCTTGTTAATATTTTTTATATAATTGGTAACATGTTAGCAGAATAAACTTATATTAATTTTTTTTTTTAATTTTTTGTCCCTATAAGTATGCAATAACTTCAAAATTACTATAATACGATTTTGAAATAACTGCAAAGTGTTCTTCGTCTGAAGATAATAAAATTTTTTTATTCTAATGCTATAAGTATAATTTGAAAAACTCCAATGCTATTTAAAGTCATTTCATTTGAAAAATTTCCATGTTCTGTGGTACAAGCTTTTCTTCTCAAGCTCCGGTAGCGAACGTGTTAATACACAATTCAGCTAATGAATTCTAATTGCTGAATGGTGTATTAAGACCAATTAGTGCAATTTTCACTGTAGGAATTTTCATTTAATAATGCCATTATTTTTCATTCTTAATTCTCTATAAAAATATTTAAAAGGAAAATGTTGCCGTAACTAAAAGAGTTAAAGATCAGAAAACATTTTTATATTCTCAAGTGAATGAAATCATTTCTAAATTACTAAATTTATAACGATTAAGTAATACCAGTTCTTTTAGAACAATTAAATTTTCTTATAGCGTTCCATCAATAATGCAATTATCATTATTTCCTTTAAAATTTTCAACAACAGTATGGTGAATTGAACAAAAAATAAAAGAAAAACAAACAAAAATAAAATTTGCTCAAGAAGAAACTTAGTGAGATCTTAATAAGTTGAAAAGAACATCCTGACATGAATATTTAATTACTTAATGTTAAAAGTTTTTTTTCCTTATTTCACTTGTTAAACATATTAAAAAATATATATATATATATATGTATATAAGAAATTTTATTATATCCATTATACATACTTGTAATTTTTATGACTGTTCATGTAATTTCTCATTATTATTCATACATAAATTTGATTAGCTCTTAAGAAAAGATAATATTTACTTAATAAATTTTTCAATATGAATAAAAACATCCATAAAAAGATTTTAGTTTTTAATTTAAGAAATATTCATATAAAAATATACAAGATATAGAATGAATTTTGGCTAAATATGTAGGAAAATGTACAGGTGATTTTATTTTAAGGAGAATAAGTAGGAAAAATCAGTGATTAAATTTTGTTACGGGAAAATACTTTGGCTTTCTATCAAATATGACAAAATTGTTACTATTGAAGTTTCATGGCGGTTATTAAGAAGTTTCAAGCAATCTCAACTAGATTTTTTGTGAAATGTTCATCAAAGTCATTTGGACAAAATTTTACGCCAATATATGTAGCTCGAATATTTCCGAGATATAAATAAATTATTTTTAAAGCTGTGTATAACATCTAATATAAGGACTCTCACAATTCTAACTACAATACTTTTTACCATAAAATTGACGCTGTTTTCAAAGATATAGGAAAATTACTTATGAAATCGTATATGGCATATAGTTGCTAAAGCCGCCATTTATTCTCTTCCACACAAGTTAAATGAAATTTTGATATTTATTATTAATTTACAATTCAAATTGTGTTTTACTGAAATTTTGAAGTATTTTGGCTTTAAATAGGTTAACACTGTATTAATGCATACACAATTCAGCAAATAATAATAATTATTAATATAACAATTTAAAAAATGTAATACAGAGATTCAGCCACTTTAAATTCCTATAAGAGGATAATTATAATTAGTAATAAATCTATTATATTTGGGTTTATATATACATATATTTATATAACAACTGAAATATGAACACCTTGCATATAATACTAAATAAATCATATCCCTCTCGAACATAATAGGATATATAATGTCGAAAACCCAATTTTACTTTGAAAATCAATAATTATTTATTTATGATTTTAAAACAAATCTCAAAATCATTATTAGCTGCTCCCTTCCATTTCAATTGCATAATATCAATATATAAAATAAGATAATATTATAACACAAAATGAGATAAATTGAGAAATTATATAACAATATATTATGTATTGTTAATTCCCGCAATAAAATAATAATTACATATAATTCATGTTTAATATATAATATGTATATATATAGAATAATAATAATAATTAAGTATTTTCAAAATTTTAAGAACAAAAAACAAGTAAAAAAATATAAAATTAAAATAATAATAATTTATTAAATATTTCTTACCTATAATTGCCATCAAAGTAATTAATAATCCATAAGTATCCATAATGATGATAATTATTATTATTATGATTATTATTGTTATATATAATAATTTATTGTTTGTGTTAGTTTATAACGAATTTTGCTATTATTATATAGATTTTTTTTTTTGTTGTATATAAGATTAGTAAAATTTTAAGTACACCGATTCTCAAAAAAGTTTATTTTTAGTTTAATAACATTATTATTATTATAATTTGTATATATTTTAATATTTATAAATTTATTATAATCTTAAGGATATTTATTATTATAATACAGAATTAAAATTAATTTATCATTAATATCATCATGTATAATACGAGTATGTGTATGTAAGCATAGATGGCTTATGTATTTGTATAATTAATCTTAAATATAAAAGAGAAACCACATAATTAATATAAATATGTTTTGTTATACTTATAAATTAAAAATTTATTGAAATATTTTTTTTCACTTTTTCACAATTTGTATAACATTTATTATGAATAGATATACAATTTGTATAATTATTTCAAGAAAAAATTTTAATATAAATTTTTTATATTCTTATTTTTTTTTATTTTCGTATATTTGTTGCTATAACGTATAAAATTATAAAAAACAATTTTAATAATATATACGTGTGTGTATGTATATAAAAAAAAACACTTGGAATAATATATATATTTTTTAAAAATTATACAATTTATATAAGATTTCTTTTATAAAACTTATTGTGGCTTTATAACAAAAAATATTTTTTTTTTGTTATAAAAAATATTTCTTTTATACGAGTATTTGATAGTTATTTATATTTATATATTTGAATTGTTTTCTGTAAATTATTTTTTACCTTAAGGTGTTGTTCTAATTATTATATGCATATACATATGTAGTAAGAATCCGAGTAACATAAATAAGTGTTATACTTATATATACAAATTTATATTAATAAAATATTTTATAGCTATATTCCATTCATATAAGTATAATAATATATTTGTTTAAATTATGTTTTATTAAAAACAAAAACACAAAAAGTATATTTTAATTTATTTTGTTTTGTTTTGTGTTATTTTATTTTAATACACACTTATATTGTTATATATATATAATTATGTTTATGTGAATAAGTAGTTAAAATATTTAAACAAAAATTTTTTTTTATTTTGTTCATATAATTTTTTTATTTAATACAGGCTCGAAACATTTTTGGTTTTAAACACTAACAATTATATATGGTATTTTTCTCATTATATACTTTTGCTTCTTTTAATATAACAAAAGGATTCTTTCTAGAACAAACACTTTGTAGTACAGTTTTCATAGATAGCTAAACATATAATAGATATGTGTATATTTAGGACCCCAAAAAATAATTAGAAAAAACAAATAAGAAATTTATACATACACAATTTTTAATAAAAATGCAATATGAATTTTTAATAAATGTATATATATATATATACTCGTATGTATACAAATATATATATATATATATATATAATAACAGTACATATTCAATAATATATATATTATTATATAAATAAACATGTAATATACGCATATATATATATATATATATATATACGTATATATTTATATCTATATACATATATATTGCGTCACCTTTACACTAATTCACCTTACCCTCTCTCACAACTTAATACTCGTATTACGTATATTTAATATTTAAAAATATTATGAATTTTATTTTAACATTTTTCATCATTTATAAAGATAGTATATAGATTAGAAAGTGTCCAACTATAAAAATATGGTGTTTTAAAAATTAATATAAAAGAGATGACATAGATAATAATCATATGTGCTTTAATATACTATATGTACATCCTATATAAATCATATTTTAAAAAGAGAAACTGGAGCAAGCTAAAAAACAAAAATTATAATAAAAATTTGAAAGAAAAATTTTGTTTTCAAATTTTTAGGAATATCAAAGATTTTAATACGCTTAAAACGATATATACTTGAACAATTATATATTTAATAGTATATGCGTATATGAGTACCTATATTCTCTTGCTATACATAAATAAATTTTATTTATAATTAAAATGAATAAAAATTAAAAAAAAAACCTTTTTTTGAAAAATTTTTGATATATGCACTAGTACAAAGCGTGATAAAATTTTTAAAATGTTAAAAGAACCTAAAAATGGTACGGATAACCTAAATTTTTTATAAAAATCAAAAACAAAAATAATTTTCTGTTATATCAAAATAATTTTGCGATTTTTCAGTTTCACTATTTTAAATGTACAAAAATATACCCCCAGTTTCTTGACATTTTATAGTGTACAATATATTTTACGAAAATTAAAGCATAATTTTGTAATTTTTCAAAAATATTTTGATTTTCTTTTATTGTTTTTTTCGGCGTTTTTCATTTTCGTTCTATTTACCCACAAAGAATTAGAATCTTAAATAGAAGCCTGTTTTGTTAAACAAATGCAATTTAATATAGCGAATGTGTTATACAATGTAATAGTAGATACCATAATTTGTAAGCTGGAACATTTTGTAATTTTAAGGACAAAAGTTTTCGAAAATTTATTCAAATTTTTTATTCAAAAAAAATTTCAATAATCTTTTTTAGAATTTTAAAAAATAAAAATAAATATGACAATATACTTGACCTGTTATATGTATATATTTCGTTTTTCCAAAAAAGTAAAGACAAATTATACTCTTTAAAGAAACAGAACTGTATTTAATTGCGGCGTTCTATATGAGCATTTTATAACACTCAATGTATGCTAGATTTATAATATTCTCAACTCTATATTCAAAGAATTAGTTGAAAGTAGTAGTTACAGTAATTTATTCTAGCAGACAACTTAACATTCAATAATTCAATAAAAATATTGGCTATTTAATATTTTTTTGATACGTTTATGGACTAATTTTTACCCTTGACCATTATTCTCCTATAAAACAGCGTTTCATTATTAAAATCCGAAAGAGTTGAGACTCTACACTTTACAGTGCACATAATTCTCCTCCAAAGAATAAACAAATAATTTTATATCCTACTTTCCATCTAAGATCTTCAACCAAAATTTTGTTTTAATTTTGTTATTATTGCATTCAATTTCAATTGAAAAGAAATAAAAACTTAAAAACTTTCATTACTTAGTAAAATTATATTTTCTTGTTGTTTTAGCATTAAAATTTAATTTAATATGTTAATCAAGGAATAACAATATTGCTCTATGAAAGTTATATACATGATATTGATTATAATTAGGAAAATAATAAGGAAAAGCAAAATTGAAAAAAAAAAAAAATTAAAAAAAAAAAATACATACACGCATACAAATAAAAATGTAGTTTAGTCACGATATTAAGTGAACTATGCGTATTGTTGATGTTTTGATGCGTACTGTTATTTTTTCATTGCGTGCATACTATACATACTAATGTTACCTTCTTCAGGCCAATAAAACTATGTCATATTTTAATATATCGATTTTAACATTACATATAGGCGTACTTCTTTAAAGTTATTTTAAAATTTACATATGTACATAAATAAGAGTATACCCAAAAAATTATGTTAATGTACGAATATAAAAAATTTTAATTGATTCCAACGATCATTTATAATCGGACAATTAAGTAAAATCGGACGGTATAAATTTGTTATGTAAAAAAAAGTATCTAGTTAAAAATATTAATTTTTCGCGCAGAGTCATCTATTGAAATTAAATGAAATCTACCAATAGCAAATTAGTTTTTTTTTTTTAACTTAATGGAAATTTCTTCATACAACTGCAGAACAGGTTGGATGACGTAATCAAAGGAACGAGTTAAAGGCAGAATAATTAAAAAATTTTTCTCCTCGAACTTGACTCGAACCACTGACCTACCGCTTTCTAGGCGGGCATTCTACCAACTGAGCTACAGAGCTCCATCTCTTCTACAGTTGTATGAGGAAATTTCCATTAAGTTAAAATTATTAGTGTAATAATTTATTTTATTAATATAATTTATCTTATTTCACGACTACAATGTTGTATTAGTAAATTTATAATATAATATAGTTGTTATTAAATACGATTTATCACTGAAAGGTTTAAAAAAAATTGACATAAATGAACAAAAACATAAAAATAAATTAAATTTAGCTACATCAAGACGTTTTTTATATTATAAACTCCTGTACTTAAATATAAGTATATGATCAGAATAAAAAGAAATATATAGATAGAAATAAAATCAGAAGTATCGATTACTCTTGCCATTTTTCAGAATATTGAAAATTACCGTAATGTGTGGTGTACATTTTGGTTATCTTTAATATTCTGAAGTAAGATTATTTCGTCAGATATCCCAGTTCATGACCTCATTTCAATATAGTATGATGTTATACATTAATATTACACATAATAAGAATTTTATAAGGGAATTTTATAAGACTTCAATAGGAAGATATTAACTAAATGCTGTTGTTTTAATTACACGTTTTTGAAAATATATTCATTATGAAAAATACAATTTCATTTTTTTTGTTTTAATTTAATATTCTAAGAAATTTGCTGAAAAATTTTCAAAACCGAAATTCTATATCATATGTATAAAAAATTTTACTTATACAATTAATAATTAAAATTTTTTATCTGATGACTTACTCCGCTAACAGCTCTAAAAAAATTAAATGAAACCCGGGAAAATGCTAGACTTTTTTTTTTTTTGCAAATATCCCGATCCTATAGTAATCTTGTATTTTTTTTCTATTTAGTTAAAAAAAACTTACATTGAATTAGTTGTCTGATTATAAATGGTTTTTGTTTAAGGTTTGAATTTATACAGATAACGGAACTATATATACATATATACTCGTACTTATGTAAATTAATTGTTGTTCAATTTTAAAATTAAAAACTAATTACAAACATTTTTTGTAAATAAATTATATTTTAAAATTTAATAATAAAAATTTTAAAAAATTCAATTTTTTTTTATATTTAATAAAACTTTTTTTATTAAATGTAACTTTTATAGAAAAACTTTTAATGTTAACTATGAAATTTATGAAATTCTGTTTTATGAATTTTTGATTAGTCTTAAACTATAAGTACATTTTATATTTAAAATAATAATATTAAATGCTAAAAAAATATATTAATCTAGAATTTGTAAAGAATTATAACCAAAAGGAATTCGGCACATAACAATAACATTCATTATTAATTGAAATTCACTTGACTTTTTCAATAAAAAATGATAAACCTGAAAAAAATAAACTGTTTTCGAAATCATTTTGCAACCACCCCTCTTTTTAATTTTTTAATTAAATTAATTTCATTTTAGTTGTAAATTTTTTTGTTTTAATGTCTATATTTATGTTACACTGCATTTTTTGTTATACATATACCTACATACTTATATTTTGCTTTATTTTTTTTTTAAATGACCTTCATAATTACTTAATTAACACATACAACGGTAACTATACTTTTTGTTGTTTCTTTTCTCTTTTTAATTATTTTCCACATAAATTTCTATAACTATATATGAATAATTATTCTTATTTATGTGCGTATATAATCAGTAATCACATATATTATGTATAAATTTGAATATGTAATAATAACCTTGAAAAACAAACATAAAAAAAAAAAGAAATAAAATTAAGTTTGCGTGTAAAAATCCTTTTTTTTTTTTTAATATTCAAAATTATAACATGTATATATCGTACATATATTTATATAAGGATGATATATTCAATTAATGAATAATATTAATTAAATAAACACTAAAAAATTTTTTAAATATCATTCACACATTATTAATAAAAAATATATATACTAATAATATGGTAAACCGTTAATAATGTATATATGAAATGTATTTTTAATAATTTCAGATTTAAACTGGTATACACAAACTGTTTTAATAATATAAAATTGTATAACAAAAAAGTTTTAAATTTATTAAAATAAATTGTTATTATTATTTTATTACAATATATTTAAATTTATTAAATTATTTTATTTTATTTTCAATTTCTTTTATTTAATATTACTCTATTATAGTTATGTAGACTAGTTACCTAAATATTTTATTCAAAAATTCCCAAACTTCACAAATATTTTATTAACCAAGAAGAGTTAAAAAAACAATAAGTTTTTTAACGTTTGCCCGTGCATACTTTCAAAATTTATCAAAATTTCAAATTAAATAATCCGTCTTGAAATTTTTTTATTTTTTTTTTTTTTATTTTTTTCTTCTTCTGTAATTTCTGATAAATTTTCACAAAATTGTATATAGAGACCTACTATATGAATCCGACGAAATTCATGAAGCAACTAAAATTTAGATAGTATGCAAAAAAAAATTTTCCTTCAGTTATTCAATATTTTCGCAACATTAATAAAAGAAAACGTAAAAAATACAACCCATAACACTCACCCTAAAAATGCGAATAAAACAACAATACAAAAAAAAACTCAACTAAAAATTTGTGTATAACATTTATGTAGAAAACTTTTAATTTTTATTTCTTAGTATACCGGAAGTAGATATAAAAAAAAACTACCCGACGATGATGAGATAATATTAAATATTATTGTTATACAGAGTTAAAACCAAAGAAAAAGCGAAAAAGTATGTAAAATGAAATAAGGTTAGTAAAAATAAGTGCAATAAAAAAAAAACAAACGAGACTCGGCTGAAAAAATTTTCATAGTATAAGATTTTCCTTCAACGAAATCTAAAAACTTTTAAGAGAATCCTTTTGTTAACAATTGAAATTGAGAGAATTTTTTTGAAAATTTTTGTTTAAGAGAATTTAAAAAGAAAAATACACAGTGAGCTTTTTGATTTTGAATACATAGCGAGCTTAATACTTACATTGTTATTGTACTATATATTTAAATTTTCTTCAAATATTAAAATATACGTTAAATTAAAAAAAAAAACGTTAAGAGGAAACCGTTAAACGGCCTTATGAAAGGGTAATATTTTACCCAAAATTTCCATATGTAAATAAAATACATACAATATTATAGATAATTCAGACATGCACTGAAAGCATTAAATTAAATATTAAAAATTAACAGATGCTTACAAATTTACAGAAACTGAATATTTTAATTTTGTAAATATGTGACACACTTTTTTCTCTTAAGCTCTTCTTCCAATTTATAATACTTTTTCAAAAGTCATAAAAAAAACTTCTAGAACTTTAAGCACAACTGTCAACCACGAATATTGTTGCAGCTTTTACAGATTTGGATTTATCATACGGGCTGTATATTAAGACCTGAGTTAGAACTGAATTATCGAAAATCTTATCGAATTATCGAAAATCTCCAAATAAAATCTTCTAAATATGTGACACACTTTTTTCTCTTAAGCTCTTCTTCCAATTTATAATACTTTTTCAAGTCATAAAAAAAACTTCTAGAACTTTAAGCACAACTGTCAACCACGAATATTGTTGCAGCTTTTACAGATTTGGATTTATCAGACGGGCTGTATATTAAGACCTGAGTTAGAACTGAATTATCGAAAATCTTATCGAATTATCGAAAATCTCCAAATAAAATCTTTAAGTGCGCTTTAAATTTTTGATTTATACATACATACTAAAAGTCCATCATTTTTCTAAGAGATTTTTAAATAATAAAGATACGAATAGCTTCTTACCTGAATCTAATACATTTTTAAAATTAAAAACATAAAAATTATTTATATATTATATTATAACATAATTATTATTTTGTTACATACCCTTTTTTCCTCTAGAATGGTATACACCATGGTCTATTTAATAAACTTTAACTATAATCACGGAAACAAAGGATTTAGAGAAAATTTTAAAATAGTTCCTTAATTTTCTTATTATAAAATTACCCTATATGTACATATAAAGTTTCAGGAACTACAAACCCGGAATTTTTCACCGTGCTATTAATGACGATAACCAGTTACAGATTTTTTTAAATGAATCCTAAATAACTTGACCTCAATTAAGAGCGTTATGCTGAAGTCCACAAAAAAAGGAAAATTTCAATAAAATTCCTAAAAGTATATGCTAAAGCTCAAATTCAAAAGTGGTATTCAGAACGAAAGTAACAGGTACTCAAAATGAAAATATTCAGAACTCGAAATTAAGTTCGGAAGGACTTTAGCATAACTTATTGTATTTAATATAGATTGTTGTAATACTTAACAGAAGACGATTTTTCCCAGTTATGAAAATATTTTGAAGTAGGATATCAATATATTTTCAATTACATATATACTTTCAATTGCTCAACTCAATAATTAGTGTTAATTTAGCGCTGAAAATTTTCCTAAAAGAAATTTGTAGTTATAATTCTAATATTATACGTAAAGTGATTCTGAATCACATAATATGTGATTCAGAATTAATATTTACTAATGTCTATTAAAATGCACTGGTCTATTGTGTTACAAATAAAAGTCAAATTTTTTTAAATAAAATGCTTTATTTCCCTTTTCTTTCTTTCAGATGGGGAAAATTTTTTTCAGAAAATAAAAACTTATAAACGAAAATGAAGCGTAAAAACGTAGAAAACCGAATTTAAGAATTGAAAATGCTATTTTAATAACCATAATCGCATTTTTATTATTTTTTCTTACTGCAAACATAAATGCATTCGAAAATGAGATTTTAATTTTTCGGCAATAGATTCTAAAGCTTAAAAAAAATTTAATAAAAATAATTTTCCACAAATAATTGCTTTTTTTTTGTTTTTCATGTAAATATATTATTATAATTCGATACAATACAATGCAAACATTTCTTAATTATAATTTAATTATTAAAAATAATAGTTGTTTTTTAAATATAATATGCATATAGTTTATATGGATTTATATTATATATATATACTCATATTTAATGTATGTATGTATGTATTTATGCAGTTATATATATTATATCTAAATACTCAAAGTAAAAAGTCTCTTTTAAATATATTTTGTATGTATGTATATAAAAAGAAATTGATGAACAAATCTAATAGATACCATAGGCAAAATCAAATAAAAAAAAATAAAAACTTCCACATGTATACGATATTTTATATATATTTTTCAAATTGTTTTATATGTATGTGTGTATTATTTAAAAATTATATGTAAAAATTTTTTTATTAATTTTTTTTAATATTTTTTTTAATTTTAATTTTCTTTTTTAAATTTATTAATTTTCCTTTTTACTGGTTTTGTGACGGTTGCTGTGATTGTTGTTGATTTTGTTGCTTATTTTTTTTAGTTTTCCAATTAACTTGTATAATTTTGTTGCCAATTGTGAAGCCGTTCAACGTATTTATAGCAACAGTTGCTTCTTCCATATCTTTCATCATAACAAAACCATAACCCTTACATTTCATAGTTGCTAAATCTTTAACCAAATTAACATCTTTAACTGCACCAAATTGAGCGAATAACTTCCATATTGTTTGTTCTTCAACGTCTGATGGTAAATTATTCACATATATTGGTATTGTACTACTACGATCAGCATAATAGGCTTCTCCCTGTCCAGCTTTATAAGGATTAGCATTTTCTGGTTCTTCGGGTCTAATTACAGGAGAATGTCCGGAAAAAAAAATGTTAAATAGATTAGATAAAATTGAAAATAAAAAAAAATATATATTAATAAATTGAATCATTGGCCAGTAATTAAATTATATTTATGCCTACCAGATCCATTTCACAAATGCATTATTATTGCTTATTTTCTTTCTTTTTCTTCTTTTTTTTATAGTTTTTCTCACTGATTGCTTTACAAACAATTATACATATTTTTAAAACAAATGTTGTTGTAACTATCAAATAAAATTAAAATTTCAATCAGCATTTTTTAAACACAAAAGTTGAAACTAAAAAATTTTTTTTAATATGAAATTGTAATTAAAATTTTATTTTTAATTTTATAACTTACAGCAAATTTTTGTAAATAAAATTAAAAACTTCTTTATGAAGACTTCAATTTTATGATTTCGAGTTTGATTCTGTTTTAAATCTTTTTACATATCAGGTCGGGCTTTAAAAGACAAAATGAACTCTATTCGTATTGTCAACCCTGTTTTTGGTCAAAATTCAATGACATTTAAAATGCTAGAAATCTCTAGATAATATCTGATAAGTACTTTAAAATTTTTGCGTCATTATCTTTAAAAAAAAATAATTTCTTTTTATCATTATAATAATTAAAAAAAAGCATGTAAATGAATTGCGTTAAAATTTAAAAATTGACATTCAACAGTTTTGAATATTTTTTGCATTTTAGAAAATTAAAAATAAATTAAAATTTTTAGTGTCTTGGTGCGCTCACAATGCAATTACTGCATAGTCTGAGACTGAAAATATTGCAATTACAATTATTTATACCATTATTAAATTAGCAATATACACGTATAAATCCCTTACCCCATCTCATTTTACTTTCTGCATTTTAAATTGCATTTGTGAAACGATTTGACCTGTTTTATTAAGGCAGTATATGATATGTGGCTTTTTCACAATATAAAATATATTCTCCTCAGATTTGATTTTTGCCAATAGATTCTTTTGCAAGCATATATTTGATATAAAGAATAAAATTAACTTTAATTATTTTATTATTTTAAAGTCATAAAGTCACATTTCGTACACAACCTCAATGTTATTCAAGCTAGAAATGATTTCGTTTATAAATAAAATAAATTATTAGATTTATAATTAATTTTTTATTTTATAAATTTTAATTTAATATCTCTAATAAATAGAAATATGAGTTTTACCCAGTTAAATTAAATAATTAAAAAATTAAAAATTTATAGGAATTTATAACAATTTTTATATAATTTTAAAAGAAAAAAATATGTACCACAAAACATTATTTTTATTTGAAAGATGCAATTTAAAAAAAATATCATATTACTTTGAAGTTTACAATTTCCATATTTTATAGATTAATATTTATAATATTTATCAAGTCAAATATTTTATGATAGTTTAAGTACTTTTTTCTCAAAATAAAATTAAATTCCTGTAACTTTACTTTTTCTACAAATAAAATATAATATATGATGGTAGATTTTTAATAAAGCGTGTTGGAAATTAAGATTCCCGCTTTGTATCAAATCAAAATTTACCTTCTCCCTTTAAAACTGACGGTTAAGACCCTTCCATCCATTGTAAAACCATTGATGGCTTTAATAGCATTCTGTGCTTCATTTAAATTTTTCATTGTCACAAATGCATATCCTTTTGGCATGTTTTTAACATGATCTTGCATTATTGAAACATTTTTGACAGCACCAAATTGGCCAAATAATTTCCACAAATTATCTTCACATGTCTTCAGTGGCAAATTATAAACATAAATTGGATATGCACCCGGTTCTCCAACAGATTCCTCTTCATATGTTCTACAATTATACAATAAAAATAAAAAACAAAATAAAATCTTCTGATAGTACCATGCATATAAAACTTAAACAATCGGAGTCAAAAGAACTTTTTTTCAATTATTGTTTTTATGAAATAAAAGGCGAAATTTTACAAAAACTTTATAATTTTACACAATCAAAAAAAAAAACATTTTTCAGTACATATACATATTTTAATAGGACACCATAAGTGAATATCCATATAAGATTCAGATGTAAATGTTTTTTTGTTTTTAAGTACATATAAATAATTTCACGTTTTTGTAAATTAAAACTTGTCTAATTATGGGGAATTGCTAATGTAAAATTAAATTTGTAGGATTCCGCCTTTTTTGCATTTTCATATTAAGAACTTACAATAAAAACACTATTAAACAAATGCAGTAGAATATTTATTTCTTTTTTTTTATTTTGTATAAAAAATTGAATATAAACTTATAAAAAATTGATATTTAAATAGTCAAGTTCGATAATGGTATATGACTTTCTCTATATTCTTTAAGTTTTTAAACCATGAATGCTTTCATCTCTGTTGATAAATAGTTCTCAACTTGAACTTTAACTTATTGCCGAGTTCAATATTTTTACTCCAGTTAAAAGACATCCTTGTACTATTTTTCTGAAAAAACGAATAAAAATTTTAAATTTTAAAAAAATTTGAAAAAAAAATACATGAGTAAATTATTTTAATAAATTTTAGCAAAAATAATGAAAAAATAACGAAATTTAAAAACCTAAACCATATTAATTATCTAAACACACCTTCTTAACTTTATTCCATAGAAAAAAAATAAATAAATAAATAAAATTGTACTGACTTTATCACAGAATATAATTTCTAACGATTTTGAATGGTAATTACGGAAAGGTTCGGAAAATGTTCAAATTTGTCCCCATTAATTTAATCAATACTAGTAGCTATTTCATTTATATAACCTAATTTCCCTCTTTGTTCACATAAAATTTTTTGCTATTAGCTTTAAAAATATTATCACAATATTTTTATAAAATGATAATTGACTGCAAAATAAAATAAATTGTTTTTGGCATTGGTTAATATTGGACAAGCGAATAATACAAGCGAAGTTTTTTCTGAACCTTGTCTCGATATTAACATTAATTCTCTGTCAATAACATTTTCTGAGATATTTCACAAATATTTACCTTGCAATTATTAAATTTATTTATTTATCAAATTAAATTTGGAAATAAAAATGGCAAAAAAAAATTTTTTCTCTATGACAAATTAAATTTGGAAAAACAATAAATGTGTGATTTTCTTTTATAAAATGAAAATTTTCATGTTCATTCACATTGTGCCTCCCAAAAATGTCATCGAAAAAAAAACGTGTTAAATTAAATAGTTTTAAAATACATTTAAAATGAGAAAAGGTTTCTTTTAAATTTTTAGCTCACTTCAACTATATAAAACAGAATTAAACTCATCTAATCAGATCATAAAACATAATTTTTTTTAAAAATGTGCCTAGATTATGTTGTTCCTAGACTAGACAAAAATTACAGCTAGCGAATTTAAACTGCTCTTTAAAGTAAATATCACGTTAATATTCGAAAAATAATAGAAGCTGCGTATTTTGATACTTTTATGTTTTAAGACCTACATTTACCTTATCATTTTTAATTATATTAAAAAGAATTTGAACACAATTTAGAAAAAAGAACTTTATATAACCACACCGTATACCATTTCATACTGTTATTTTATGATAATATAGAACAATTTACACAAATATAGGATATTTACAACCATAGATAGAAATTTTTATGTTTTTTTTTACCTGAAAAAAATCAATTTCGATGATGAGCCTTTCAATTCTTGTTCTTGTAAGATAATCTAATTTTAATTGGCAAAAAATTTGGTTTTTTACGAATATAGATTAATTTTTTTTTTAAATAGAATTAAAGAATTAAATTTGTTATGCAATCAATATGTTAACATTAAAAATAACACAATTTCAAATAGACGCTTTCAATAAAATTATTACTTAATTTAGGTTTAATTTTTATACGGATGACGAGTCGCAATTTCTCCTAAGCCGAAAATTTATAATAAATGTTTCTAGTAGCAAAAAAAACCCTTAAATATGTTCATCACAATGGTATTTGACTTTTTAAGATAAAAAATCTTATAAGTTGTTGAAATTATTAGGTAACTTTTACCACATTTTTTGCCAAATAAAAAACTTTCAAGTGAAATTATATTCAAACTGCAAAATTGTCTTATGAAAATCGTTTTCAATTATACAGCTATGAAGAAAATCAATAAATTATTTTTTATATAAAATACAAGTATTAGATTTCAATGGTTTAACAATATTTTAACAAAAACTTTTATAAAAAATATAATTAAACAACAGAATTTCTTGAATGTATAAATAACAAATTTTCAATATAAAATAAAATTAATTTGAAAAAACAAAACGGACTACAACTTACATGGAGTCGATAAATTCATCCAATGCGTATGTTTGATATTTTAACAAATCTCAATAAATAATGATGATCTCAAAAGCAAAAAAAAAAAATTATAATTTTAAATTTTTAAAATTATATTAATTTATATTAAGAAATTTTTATTAAACCATTAAAATCTATTTGACAAATATAGAAAATATATATCAAAAATGCTCTTACCTTTCAATGTAATCACATACAAGTAATATTATACGAAAACAATAATGAATATATTTCTTTTCTGTAAGTTTTACAACTATTAAATGAATGTTACATATATACTGACGTAATACTGTTATACCGTTATCACTTTACGAATTTTTTATATTTTTTAACACATATAAAAGATAATAAATTATATTTATAAATTTATTAAATATTTTATATAAATTATGCACCTAACATAAAGTCTACCAAGTTCTAACCCCTTTTAAAACAAAAAAAAACTTTCTCCGTTTTCATTTTCAGTTCTAAAAGGACATTAAAATTTAAATTAATTTTATTAATGAAATTTTCCTATTTAAATTAAGTATAACCACTTTATTGATTGGAAAAATTTCCAAACTCAAGTATTTGCCAAAATACAAGTGCGTTCTCTTACATTAAAGAAATAGGTAGGTACTTATATATAGGAACTTTTAATTTACAATAAATATCATTATAGATTTAAAATAATTTTTGAATAATGCAAGTATAATATATTCTAAATTGGTGGGCAGGTACTTGCTAACAATAAGAAGGCTACATATTATGTAATTCGCAATAGAATTCTTAAAATCGTTCTATCCCAATAAGTAGGTGCCTTACTTAGGGCAGGTTACTTAGATCCAACACATATTTTATAATAAATTTAGTCCTTTTAGTATTGAAAATATTACATATGCATGTATAAAATATTACTATTAGCCACTAATAATGTGTAACTAATGTAAGCTTTTAATTTAAATTTTTCTATTTCTTTATGTTTTATTGCAAGGCGATTAACAAGAGATAATATGATATAAATTTTTATACCTCAACATGTTCTCTTTTCCTAGCTAAATGAATTTTGGAAACAAAAATTTATTACAAAAAAAAAAAAAATCAACTGTAAAGACGGTAGAAAAAAATATAGGTATACCTAGGTAGGTAGGTATATAGGTACTTGATATATACACAAAATGCTTGAATTTTTTTTTTTTAATGCTTTCTTGTACCTATTTTCTTAAACATGGTTAAAATTTATTAACTTGGTAACTGAATACGTAATATTTTAATTTTACCACTATAAATTAGAAATATATTAAAATACTAATATAAAAAAAAACTTCTGCAACTGGACTATATTTATTTACCTTGTTCTCGGTCCTTTGAAGCTGACTTTAATTGACCTTCCCTTTAAATGATGACCATTTAAAATGTCAATCGCTAGTTCAGCTTCTTGCATATTTCTCATTGTAACAAAACCATATCCTTTACATAAATTTGTATTAGGATCTTTTACGACAGCTACATTTCTTACAGCACCAAATGGCCCAAACATTTTCCATAAATCATTTTCAACTACTTCTAAAGATAAATTAAATACAAAAATGGCGTATTCTTCTGGATGTTGGTTTGAATAATTATTTGCATAGGGATCTCCTCCTTGATAATTTGGATCCTGATGATATACCATATGACTTGAATGTCCAGCATCCATTGGTTGAGTTTGAACCATTGCGTTAGGATTATTTGCCACCATTGGCGAATATCTTACTTCACTTTTTTTATAATATATAGGGCCAGGTCCCATACTATTACGAACCATTTGTGAATTTTTTTTATCTTGATGTCACAAAAACCGAAAATAATTTGTATATCCTCGGTAGTAATATCCAAATTGTTGAGAGAAATAAATTTTGAATAATTACTTTAACTTTTCAGCTATAAAAGTCAATACCGACACACGGCTTTTAATTTTTTTTTTTTTTCTTGAATTTTTTTAGTTTTTTAAGCACTGTACCTCAAAAAAAAAAAAAAAAATAAAAAAAAAAAAAAAACAAAAAAAAAATAAAAGAAAAATCGATTTTATTACGAAGCCACCTAAAATTTTTCTAATTGTCAATTTCTTAATTTTTTAGCTGTACTTTATATTATTTTGATAAACACACAATCAAAATTAGTTTTTTAAATAAATTTTTCTTAAATTTATTAATTATAAAAATTTTTTTCAAAAATTTGTTTTACCACAAGTCATTTTAAAATTTCAAGAAACTTTCTACACTCTTTCACCGGATAAATGGCCAGAAAACAGATTCAGGGAAGTAATTTATCATCGAAATAACAAGAATAGAATCGATTATAGAGTAAACATTCAAATGGTTCACACTAAATTGGCCAGAGAGGAAACACAACTCATTTTTGAATACAATATTCGTCTACAAAAATGTTAAATATGCATTGCGTTTACACAAGCAAACTACTTTTTGTGACATTTGAATTACCTTTTCCTTTCGATTTTTTTCTGGAATATAATAAAAAAGTTTAACTTTATTTCGTCAATTAAATTTTTTAATCCACAATTTTCAGTAAGAGTGTAAAACATTACACAGCTCTAAATGAATTTAATAAAGACATAGGTTTTTGTTTACGAAATTTATTAAATACTTCTAAAAACACAATTTGAATTTACAGCTTTCGCAAAATTCAACAAAAATTGCATTTTTAAGCACCAATATAATTTTTATAATGAAATGTTTTTGAAGAATAAATTGAAGGGTCTCTGAAAAATGCTAACTTATTTAATCATGATATTTAATTATTAAGCATATACTGATACCCTGGGCTTACCCTAAAATCACAATAATCTTAAACTTCAATCATCAATAAAAATCAAGTCAATGAAAATTAAAAAGCAATAAATGTTTTTTTAACTGTATTTTGTTTAAATTATATGGAACGTTCTTCTGAATATTACAATAATTATTTCTCAGATTTTTTTTAGTTTTTTAAAACATTTATTTTTAATAAACCTTTTTAAATATTTAAAGTTATACATTTGATTTTTTTATAGTACATACTGCCAATACATTCATTAAAAAAATCAATACATTATTTCTATGTATGGATGTATAATCTGATTAAGTCTTAGAATTTACAAAAACTTTTTTTATATCAATTTCCTAAGGCTGATGAATCATAAATCTAAGCACATAGAAATAAAATATGACAAATAGGAAAACAAGTAGAAAAAACACACAAATAATAATAAATAATATAGTAAACATTGCAACTGTGAAAATAAGTTTGACAAACGAATCAAAAATAAAATAACAAATAATACTTGACTTTATGAGTATAAGGTTACTTGAAAAGTTTTTGGCTTTCAAATTTTTTTATAATTTTTGTGTACTCTGCAAAATTTTAATAAATACCTATTTGAAATTAGTTTTCGAAACAAATGTTGTTCAAATTTATTAACATTAGTTCTTTTTCAATATTCTTAAAATTTTAAAGTTTTCTTTTATAAAATGAATGATTAACAACCAAATTTCCTAGTCACACTATATATACCAAAGTATATCTACTAACAAGCAGTTCGACTCTCCGTTTACATCACACTAATGCAATTACTCACCAATATTTTTATACAAAAAATTCCCTTAGTTAAAAGAGTTAAGCAGTATACCTTGTTATTTTCATTTTTATACACATAAGAATTTTTGGGAGAGGGAAAGAGTACGCAATAGATGTCAACCTGTTTTTTTATAATCTATTTTGAAAGGCGACACTTTATTATTTGCTCGTATATAAAGTATAGGAAAAAATATTAAAATTTTAAAAGCGACACAATATTTTCTGTAATTCATTCCAGTACAAGGTGGTAAAAAATGTGTATTCATATTATAAAAGAGAAGCGGAAAAAAAGTGTTTAAAAAAATTATTATAATTTATATGAAAAATAATAAAAATAAATTTTAAAAAGACGTATAATATTAAAAAAAATTTTAAGTAGCTGTGAAAAAAAATTTTTTTTATAATATTAAACATTATTTGAAGTGTTTGGGATGTAATATTGTGTGTGAGGCAAAAAAGCCGACACGAAAATTTCATTTGTTGCCAAGAGATGTAGAGAGCTTTGTTTTTTTAAATGAATCGGTAATAACTATATTTCATAAAGTAATCAGTATGCATACACCTTTTTTTCTTTATAAATTACTTTACTTCTATGTCTCTACCTGATACTGTGTATCTACTGTACCAGGTACATGCATGTGTAAATTCATACATGAAATTTCAAACTCTTTTGCTTTCATACATTCGAATTTTTTACCTAAATTTTATCAAATGAAAAATAAATTTTGTTGTTATCAAAATAAAAAAAACAAAATTTTTACCTAACTTAATTTAATTTTATTTTAGTTCAATGTTTTTGATACACTCGTTTGTTTACAATATTTTGTTCCTTTCTTGCCTACACAACTCTTATTACCATCTATTTCTAAAAAAAATGGAATATTTTAAGAATTTGGAAGCAAGATGCAAATGAAAACTAACGGAATGGAACGAGTCGAATTACTTATTAGTATATATACTTTGATATATACAACGAATAGAATCGATTAGAATTGTTGTTGCTGATATAGCGTTCATTCCCTGACACAGGGTCGAACTTACTTATTCATTATTAAGCATTGTGGCTATTCATGGTACCTACGAATTGCTGAACGTAGGAATGCCAACTTCAAATTCGCAAACTAAATTTTTCTAATACCGCAGTAAACAAAAAATCTAAAAAAAAAATTTCCCAAACCAAAATGAACAACAAATCATCAAAAATAAAATTAAGATCAGAAATAAAACTAAAATAATTTGAATAAATCAAATGCCAGCAGTAAAAAAAAACTAAAATGAAAAAAATCGATTTTATTAAGTTACTCAAGATTTTGTTAATATCAAATTTTTTTACATAATTTTATATTGTGCTATGTTTTCAAATATTTTTTGTTGTGTTGTTATGCATTTAAGTATTTTTATGTTGTGTTCTTGTTTTGTATATTATTTTTTGTTTTATAATGTGTAATATAACTTTTATGAGTTTACCGAATTCAGAATTTATTCTACTTGTCGAAACATATTTAAATTTAAACAAATTTATTACAATAAATTTAAAAATTTGAACAACTTGGTTTTCTATTTTTATGAATGGTCAAAAATCTACAAATGATGGTAAAAGCCAATTCAGAGAAGTGAATTGGTATCAAAATAGATATGACAAAATCGATTATACTACCTTTTAAGTTTTAATAGGTTTGATTGCAGATCGAGCCTTATGTGGTTTGCTTTTTAAATCACAGAAGAACTAGAACTGTCAAATTCGTGTTCGTTTTTAACGAAAGCATAAAGCATTCGGAGCTAAAAGTTTGTTTCGTTTTTGCAATCAGAGAACACTTTAGCTTCGCTTCCTCATTGCCTGAAAGTTAGAATAAAATAATTTTTACACTATTAACCTATTTACAATTATAAACAAGAAAAATTTTCGATTTACCTTTATGTACTGAAAGACTGATATTTGATATCTGTAAATAAATAGAAACGTAATCTAACATAGTATGCAGTAAGTACAAACATAACAAAGAAAAATTGAAAAAAAAAAAAAAAACACGGATAGATACTATGTAAAATTAAAATGCACGTGTGTGTATTGGTTTCAGCCTTCAGTCAACACTCAACAGTTTGAATTTTTTGCAACTCAAAAAAGTGAATTAACGAAGTATCAAGCCATTTCAGTTTTGCATATGTGTTAGTAAATTAAATTATTTTGAATGGATAAAATTCCGAACGTCCGAACAACAGACACTGATAGAAGCGCACCTTTAGATTACGTTCTACGTGCTCGAAAAAAATTTTCAGATTTTGCAAATCTTGTATACATTCCATTTTGAAATTCGAATTTGAGAAAATATTAATTATCAGCATAAGCTCGTTTTTAATAAGAGCTTTTCTGGCAACCCTGAACGTTGCTTTCCATAGCAAATAGTTAATATTAGGTCTGTCTGTCTGGTATAAGAAAGTTCTTAAAAACTATATTAAGTTTTTGCACGCAAACTGCGTGGGATAATAGTTTTTGAACAAAAATTAGAGAAATTGATGACATTCTCATTTTCTCAACGTTTAAAGTTTTTTCAAATTTTGTAAAGTAAAATTTAGTGCTTTAAAAACTTTTCAAATCTTACAGCTGCTGAAACATATGTTTTTTTTGGTTATGTCAGAAGGTTTTATTTTTGAAAAAAAAAAACTTCATCAACAATATTTTTTTTTCAAAACTTTTCAATTAAAAATAAAATAACCAAAATAGATTTTCTAAGTTTCACACTTTTATAATCCAAAATAAAAATTTGGGTTTTTGTTATAACCAAAAAGTATTTCTTTTTGAGAGAAATTTCATCATTGCTTCTCTTTTAAAAGTTTTTGCAAGTTTTATCCCAGACAGACCTATTTTTAAACATTTCTTTTTGTTTTTGAAAGGACTCCACAGAAGGGTTCCGGGTCAAGAAAAGGCGTGTTGCTCTCTTTCCTCGCCAGCGCACTAGCCGCCTCTTTTCCTTCCACGCCCACATGTCAAAGCATCCAGTGCAGTGTGGCTCAGTTGCATCTACACAATTTGTTGAGTTTTTTAAGGCAGCCCAATAGTGCAAAGGAAGATAAATGATTTCATCGCTCTGATGGCAGCCTGACTGTCACACATGATTAAGATTCTTGTCGCCGGTATCCTCTTTAAAGGTTCATCTTCGCCTGAAAGCGCTGGGATACGTTTCCTTGGGTTCGAAGAATTTGGTTCTTTGCCCAGCCATTCTCCTGTATCTGCCCCCTTATTGGTCTTTGATCTATCAGTTTACCATACAATGGCGTGTAACTCAACCGTATCTTCTAACCATTTCGTCCTTTCGCCGCAATCTCGACGACGAGATGCGGTGAAGTTTGTCCCAAAAGCCCCTCCTTTGCCGCTGTTGGGCGCATCCTCATAGCCCTAGAAATGCAGATGCATGAAACCACATCTAAGAAATAAAAAATTTTTTAATTCAATTTTTTTCTCAACATTTTTATCTACATGTATTTTGGAAAATGAAATTCATTCGTAAAATTTTCCATCCTTTTCAATAAAATTGATCCTCCCACAAATTTTGTTAACAAAATTTAAATAAAAAAAGTCATCTATATTTTTCGTATACGTATGCATATTTCGATTCCTATAATTAATTCTTATTCTTAGATTTAAAACGAAATTTTTGGTTTTGGCGTTATGATTCTTGTTATACTAAGTATTTTTTCTCCAAAAAACTAAGTATTTTTTCTCCAAAAAAAAATTCATGTAAAATTTAAAATTTTTTCGATGCAGAAAATTTTTATAGAGATTGGATGTTTGCTAGAGGTACAAAATTAAAGAAATTTTTAGAAAATTTTGCTGAAATATATTGATAAATTTGAACACATATTGCTTAACATTTGAGCGCGTTGACCGAGAAATTTATTTTTAAATAATCCATATTCCAACATACATATCTCCAGAATCGATATTCATTACAACCATATATATTTGTGTTTACACATCTTACTGCTTTTGCGTGGGTTGACATAGGTTTTATTCCCCTTGTTAAATGCTTTTTTACCAAGGGGAATTAAACTATGTCAGCCAAACATTCATACAAAATCCGTCGTGTACAGCAGTGGTACAATGCTACATTAGTAGCAAAGATGCTACCCTTTTTGAGTTAATTTTTTAGTAAGTATTACTTAATTTTCGGAGTTGCTACTTTTTGACCAATTCCAAATGATAATTAAAATTCTACTTTTTTCACATATCCGCTTGATTTTCTTTATTTTATAGTTAAAATTTCTTTTCCTTATTTTACTTTATTTTTTTAAAAGGGCGATACACTTTTGCATAATTTTCTTTTTGCAATTTCCTATAGTTTCAAAGGTATGTATTAAAGCTATTATACCTTCGATTTTGTTCTGAATATTTTAAGCCTTACGCGTGGTTCTGCTGCGGCTGAACCGGTTTTTACACAATTAAATTTAATCAAAAATAATATACGAAATATGATATTCGTCAAAGGACTTAAAATGAGTTATTCATAAGACAATAACTTATTTAATAAATACATAAACGTCACTTAAATATAAATTAGAAATCTTAGAAGCAAAGCTGAACATATATATTAAAATTAAATATTCTTAAGTTTATAATTTTGGATTTATTATATATATATCAATTAAATATCAACGCTTTCTAATTAAAATAAACCTGTTTTTAAACCATTTTTCAACACAATATTTTGAACAAAATGAACTGTAATACTTTTGTGTTACGTTTTCAATCTAAGCTTTTCTGCTATACTCCTTCTTTTCCTAAAATTTTTCGACTTTAATTTCATTTCAAGTGGCAACCCTGGTCGTGTAATCAAAATTAATTTCATTCATATTTATGTATCTATAAACACAAACAAGTTCCAAAATCCACTTTTTTAGGAAGCCAAGAAAGAAGCTCTCCACATATTAGAACGATTTCTATTAAGCATTTATTATAAGGGCGTCGTCAGCCATTTTCCATTTAAGTTTTGAATTATTAAATTTTGAAAAAGATTAAATTCTTAAAATGAGTTCTGAAAAATATTTTAAGGATGATTTTGCTAATTTGGTTGATGATATTGAAAGAAAAGTAGAGTTATCAAAAAAGGGAAAGCGTAAGGCAAAAAATCCCTTTTCAGCAGGGTCCAAAAACTTGATTGTAAATTATTTGCCTCACGAAATGGACGAATTGGATTTGATTAAATTATTTAGTGTTGTTGGGGAAGTTGAGAAAGTTCACTTAATGAGAGATTTGACGAATAAAGCAGCTGGACCAGGAAAAAGTTTGGGATATGGTTTTGTAGATTATGTGAATGCAGCTGATGGAGAAAGAGCTGTTGATGTTCTCAATGGTTCAAAGATTCTTAACAAAACAATAAAAGTCTCTTATTCTCGACCTTCTTCGGATAATGAGAAATTTACCAATATCTATATATCTGGTTTACCCAACTCTTTTACGCAGAAAGATCTAGAAGATTTGTATTCACAATATGGAACTATCGTATCATCAAAAATAGTCGAAAATGAGCAAGGAGAAGGCCGAAACATCGCTTTTGTACGTTTTTCAAAACGGGAGGACGCTACAAATGCTATAAACTCTACAAATAATACTACCCCACCCGGATGCGTGTCAAAAATACAAGTTCGCCTCTCCAATTCTGCGAATTCTAAGAATGTGGAACTTATGAAGCGTCGCAAATTGAATGATTTATCCGATCTTGAACAAGATGAAACTTTTATCATATATGTTTATAACTTAAATCCAGATACAGATGACAATGCTTTATGGAAACTTTTCGGGGCTTTTGGAGCAATTAAGAACGCTAAGATTGTTTTCGATCCGGTTACTAAAAAATGTAAAGGTTTTGGATTTGTGACAATGAAAAATCTAGATGAAGCCGTGCAGGCAATTCAAACATTGGATGGTTATACGCATGATAATCGAATTTTGCAAGTCAGCTTCAAAAACAAGTAAGTTATATTCATATATATTTTTTTGCACTTTTTAATTCCTTAAAATGAAAATATTGGAATTTTTTAAATTGCAGGTTTATTTTCTGGGCTAAGAAATTTATTATGTTATTCACAATATATTTAATTATTTGATATTTATGTTTATGTTATTATGTTATTATTTTTTTTAAAATTATATTTATCTTTATAATTATTTTTACAAAATGTTATCTTTTTTATACAAAACTTAATAAGGGATCGTGAGTTAGATATTAATGGTTTGAATTTAAATGATATAACTGGAACACATACATTATATGTTTATAATATAAACCCTGAAACGCCTGATAACGCGATATGGAAGTTATTTGGACAATTTGGCGCTGTTAAAAATGTAAAAGTAATACACGACCAGGATAACAAAAATTTCAAAAGCTTTGGCTTCATTACAATGAAAAATTTAAATGAAGCGCAAGAAGCAGTAAGAGTTTTAAATGGATTCACTTTGGACAATCGTTTATTGCAAGTCAGTTTCAAAACCCGCAAACGGTAAATATTATTATTATTATTATTATTATTATTATTATTATTATTATTATTATTATTATTATTTTTATTTTTATTTTTATTTGGTTCATTTTACCATTATCATATCATCATCATCATTTTATCGTTTCTTTCAATATATTTATAGCAAAAAATTTAAAATTTTCAAAAAACAAAAAAAGAAATCAAATATAAAATTCTTTATGCAAAAATTTGAGTCATTCCTGAGGGCACAACCGTGTATTTATTCGTCATACAAAATTTGATCACATAAATGTTTTAGACAAAGACAATTTTTAATTTTTAAACCTAATAGTAATACATTAAACTCAATCCTTTGTTTTACATTCAACCATTTCAAATCCTCTAGCATAAATCTAACAGATGCAAACCTGTTCACTTAAGAATACCACACATCGCTCTATTCTACATCTGCTGAAGTCTAATTTTTATTTGATTATTGATCAAAAATATAAATAAAATTGGAGAATTAGCTTCTAAATGAGGTTTTATTAGTGCGTTATAAATTTTTATTGCATTGTTTTAAGATAATCTAACCCTAATATGCTTGAAAAAAATTTTTTTCGCAATCTTTGCATAAATAATCAATATGATCATCAAATTTTAATCTATTATCTATGACTACACCTAAATACTTAATACTATGAACTATCTCAATGCTACTCTTGAGTATAGTAGCATACCCTTCGACTATGAAATATTTAACTTTAGTTTATTGCTTCTTAAATTTATGTTACAAGCCTAACATATTCCTCTGCGTCATCACCTACTACATACAACAATGTCTCGTCAGCAAATAATGCAAAATTAGCATTGGTTATTTTCCATATAACTAATATAAAAAATAAAAAGCAAAGTTCCCAATTCTACATTTATATCTTCTAACTGGGACTTATTCACCTTTGTCTTCTGCGTCCTGTTGGTCAAATAAGATTTAAACCACTTAATCTCAATTCTCCCAATTCCGCATTGTTCAGCTTACTCAGTGGAATATTTCGGCCAGTCGTCTCAAAGACCCTTTTGAAATCTAGAAAGACAGACAAAATTACCTTTTTATTATTGGTCGTCTCCTTCAATTCCGTAAGTACTAATCAATATTCACTGTTGTGATTCTTTCTAAAACCCAATTGAAACTCATACAAAAAATTATTATTTTCCATATAATTTGCAAATTGTGAGCTAACAATCTTTTCTAAAATTTTACCCTCCAAAACAATATTATTTATCGGCCTAAATTCTGAACATTTTTTTTGTTTTTTTATTTTTCTATGGGTGTAATTACTGTTTCGTTCCAAATACCCGGGCAAACTCCCTCCTATAAAGATTTATTAATTATAATCAAAAATTAGGTTCTATAATATCAAATTTATCCTTAAAAATACTTGCATTAAAAAATTTACTATCAGTCTTATTGTTCATATCCACAATAACAGTTCTAAGTTTTTCTAAACTAATAATTTCAAATTTATAAATTGTGTCTACCCTATTTACTAAATTGCTATAGTGCACAAAGGGAATGCTACTACTTATTTCTTCAACAATATTTACAAAATATTTATTAAATTCATTAGCTAATTGCAGATTTTCTGCTTCTGATCTATAGCATTTTCTACCTTAAACTTAATGTACCTATTTGTAGCCAAGTTGACTTCTGTTTTGTATAAACTTTTCAGGTACCTATATTTTTCAAATTCCTCATTTGTATTTGAAAAAATTGATTTTTTGTACTTATTATCCCTGTTTTTTTAATATTTTCAGTTCATTAGTGTACTACCCATTTTCTGCCTTTGTCTAACTAACATGCTCATGCAAAAAGGTTCCTAAAATTTCTTTTAAATTAAAACTCAACATAATTGCTTTTAAGTTGCAATCACAATAATAAATAGTTACTATATTACTAACATAATATTTTACAACTCTCTAAATCTTTCCCTATTATACTTAAATGTAGCATTTCTCTCAACATTAACACCTTCTTTCTATTATTGCTTATTATGACTTCAATAGTTTCATGATCGCTCACCTCCAAGGTCGAATTGCCTCTCGCATCGCATTTGTAAGTATTTTTCACTAACACATAATCAATTAAAGTTTTTGATTCTCACATGATTCTTGTGTACTCGTTCAAAACCTGCTCTAACCATTATCGGTTATTATTTCGCATACGGTCCTCTTTTGGACATCATTCGTACGCCAGTTAACATTGAAATCTCCAGCAAGTGTATTTTTTATTTTCCATGTTTGAAAATCTTCAAGTTTATTTTTTAATAACTTATAGAATTCTGATACTGTTGCGATATATCCAGGTGTTCTGTATATAAACGAAAAAATCATATTTTCGTTACTACACCTTATTTTTACTGTTAATCACCAATATTCTTTTTTATAAGTTTTAATCAGAATAGTCTTATACTCAGCATTCTTTTTTATATAGTTTGCATCTCCACCCTAATTAGATGTAGCTCCGCCCAGTTGTTGATTACACCTTGCACATTTAAGTACACACATTTGATTTCTGATTGCTATCTCGTTATTTTGCTTTTTTCTAATTTTAATTTTCGTTGATACATCGACCATTCTAAACTTTCCATACTGTGGTTTACCTACAAGTCATCTAAACCAAGCTTTTGCTTGGCTCTGCTATAATTCAAACATTGTTGTTTTTCAATGTGACATTCTGCTGCAACATGAGTTAAATCTCCATATTTATAACAACATGCCCCTATCTTGCATGTTTAAGCCTTATGAGTGTACCCTAAACATTTATAACATCTTGGCATGTTGACAGATTCAGAATACCTTGCATCTACTCCATTCTACATTTGCCATTCAGCCGGTAATTCATCTTGCATTACCTACTATTAAGATTTTGGGATTTCTAATGCCTGGGAGCTTATTACTTTTATTTATAAAGACAAATTATTGAATAATAACGGAAGGAATATGTAAAGTAATTTTAATACAATTTTTAAGGTCTTATTATACCTTTTGCCTGATTTTTAGAAAAAGTTAAAATTTCTAGATTCGACAGCTCGTTTTCGATCTAATTTAATGTGTTTTACTGTTAAATCTTTAAAATCGAACAAAATCGTATTTTTTTAATAAAATTCAAGTAACATACAAAAAAACTATAAATGCATTTACTGATAGAACTAAAACATTTTTTGTATCCCAGAAATAATTATTTTGCTATAAAATGTACATGAAATGAAACATTTTTAAATTACACATGTCTAGAATAAAATTCATTAAAGTAAAATCTGTTTCTAGTTCCGAATCAGGAGACACTTATCAAAATGAAGCTTTGGATTCTAAAGTTCCAGCACACATTGCAACAGATCGATTTGGAACAATTCAAATTTTTGTGTACAATTTATCTGCCGATACTGAAGAAAGACACTTGTGGAAACTTTTCGGCCAATTTGGTGCTGTTAGCAATGTTAAGGTGATTGAGGATAAAAGTGCAAAATTCGAATACAAAGGACATGCTTTTGTATCAATGAAAGATTATAAGGAGGCATCTTTAGCTGTTGGAGCTCTTAATGGAACAATATTTGACGACAGGGTTTTGCAGGTTAGCTTCAAGCTTAAATCAAATAAGCATAATGATAACTAAGAATTTTAAAAACAAAACCTTTTATTAAGAATTTTTCGAGAAAAACCCATACATAATGGGATTCTAAGCAATTTCAATTAACAAGTCAAAATAAACCTTAATGGATTGGTAAATAAATTAAGTACATACAAACATATAATTTACTGTTTCATTTTATGATTGGCTTTATTTATAATGTAAATACTTACCCATTCTTTTTACATGAGTGAAACATTTATGTGACATAAGTTAGTTGTACTCTTGCGTTTTTGAACAGATTCAGTTTTTTGAAAATTAATTTCTTGAAATTATTATTTTTATAAAATGTTTTTCTGTGTATTATTTCTTCTGAAGAGTAGTAGTCTAAATAGATTTTAAATTGTAGTTCACTGAGTCTCCCACATAACTTGCGCACACCTACATATGTCGTGCGCAGCCAGGTCGATTTGCACACCTAGGTATTTAATAACTTAAACCTCCTCAATTATTTCATCACTCATTTTTATTTCGGCGGTATTATCAGTTCTATTGTTAAATACCATGATGTTGATTATGCATAGGCAATTAAATAAATTTCTTAGGTCTTCCTTAATTTTAAAGCAAAACTTTTTGGTATTCTGAGCATCGTCAGGGGTATTATCAGTTCTGAGCATCATTCTGGTAAATAAGAGCATCATCAGCAAACAATACTATTTTGTAAAATTTGATGCATAAAATCTCATTAATGTGCAGTAAAAAACATACAACTCCTAATATAGTTCCCTGTGGTACACCGTCACTTATCAACTCTGATCTTGAAAAATTTCCACAAACATTTGTTTTCTACCCCTGTTCTGAAGAAAACTTTCAAACCACTGAAGTTCTATATTTTCCACGTCATATTTTTTAAATTTCTTGATTAAAATTTTCCTATCTACGGTTTTGAAGGCTCGTTTAAAGTCCAAAAAACCGCCGTAATAACAAAATTGTTCTCTTTTGCTAAATTCCAATCATGTAAAACAAAGTTTAATTCCGTTTAGCACAAATAATTACCTCTAAATCCGCTTTGTTCGTTGCATAAAATACTATTTTCATTCGGGTATGTCTGTAATCGGAGATACATACATACATATGTATGTATGTATATTACCCTTCCTTAAATCTCCTCATAAAACGAATTTAGAATGACTCTTTTTTGGAGCTCGTTTCACAATCGTTTCGCTCCAGTTTATTTTAAAATAGTCCCTGCTTCATTGACAGATTTATAATATGTACGAGTACCGATGCGTCATCAAAATAATTAAAGCAATTAATTATTGTATTTTTGTTTATTCCATGGTAATCTGATTTCTTATTCATTTCGTTTATTATTTTGTAATATTCAATTTTATTAATTTCTTTGAATTTGAATCTGTAGCTACGTTCTTCAATCATATTTACATATTGGACACTTGGAATACTAATTGTTATTATACCGAAAGTGCTCATGAAGAATTTTGGTTGTCTTAAAAGTCTTCCAACTCACTGAATCATTTGTTAAAATAGCTCAACGCAAGTTTTCTCCTGACTCTTAATTCTTCATTAAACCACTCCTGATTTTTATGATGAACCTGCATTTTTATTTGGAATACATTTCCAGCTTTTTGAAAAACAAGTTTAAACATATTTTTCCAAGGTTTATTTCTTCTACAAATTATTCTTATATTTTCGAATCTTAAGAAATTAAATTCGGTTAACATCTGGAGATTAAATTTATATCTATAGTTTTATGATCACAAATTTTATAGTCTGGTCTATGAATCACTTGTACTCTGTGAAAATTTGAGCAACCGGTTAAAACATAGTAACGGAAACTGTAACTCTTTGAAAGTTTTATATTTCTATTATGCATAAAAACCTTTCAAGCCTAGCTTATAGACCAGGATATTCGGAAAACTTTTAACTCCCTTATTGCAAAAAACAGTTCTGCTACCGTGTTTGAGTTGTTTTCAAAAGGTTTATATGCAATATTTATAATATTCAGCGCCAAAATTTTGTGAAAAGCAACCAAAATTTTCATCATCAAGTCAATGACAGAAAGACATAAACGAACAAGACCATTCGATTTAACACGAAATACTAATTCCTTATGGAAGGTATTTAATCCTGCACCAAAAAACCAAGTTAGCGCGGAGGAAATTATCCGTTTTATCCGTTCAGAATTTAGGTGATTTTTTAGGCTAGGAGTCACGCTCCCCCACTGTCGGACGAAAAAGGCAGATAGAGCGGTCATTCTTCGTCTTTCAAGATTTTTTCACCTAGTAGAAAAAAAAATCAAGTCAAGTATCATGTCTTGAGTTTAAAGAAGTGTTCTGTTATAATTACTATTTAATTTAAAAGTGGTGAACTGTTTCTGGTCTTGGGATGTTGCTCGAAATACGTTAGATTTTGGGGGCTCTCCAAGGGATTACATTTTCCATTCCATAAGGAATGTGGGATATATTGAATTGTATAATTTTCGCTACCATGGTACAGATTATAATAGAAACGAACGTTTTACTAGGATATTGCTTTGTGTTAATTTTAATCTTTTGTATCTAATTTTAATCTCTTATAAGGTGTGGCATAAAGGTTTAATATGCAAATTGAATAAGGTACTGCCGAACGAAATGTGTGTGATTCTAGAATCCTATCTTACCGGTAGAACTTTTAGAGTTAAGCACAATAACGAATATTCAGATATTAGAAACATTGAGGCTGGGGTCCCACAAGGTAGTGTGCTGGGTCCTGTGCTATACCTCCTCTTCACAAGAGACATCCCAGAAATAAGTTCAACAATGACAGCCACTTTCGCAGATGACACGGCAATCTTAGCTACGGGAAAGACAATTGAGGAATGTTCAAACAAGCTACAAGTAAACTTAAATTTAGTCAACTCTTGGATGAAAAAATGGCGTATAAAAATTAACGAATCTAAATCCGTTAACGTAAATTTTACAAACAGAACCATTAACCCTGTTAGTATCATGCTTAATGATGAGGCAGTGCCATACGCTAATGAAGCAAAGTATTTAGGAATGACCCTAGATGCTAAATTACGCTGGAAAACCCACGTAAAGAAAAAGAAGGAGGAAATAAATTTGAAACTAAGAAAATTTAACTGGTTAATCGGAAAGAAATCTGAGCTCAACTTACATAATAAGCTCTTAATATATAATCAAATTATTAAACCAATTTGGACTTATGGTATCCAACTTTGGGGATGTACTAAGAAAAGCAATTACCAAATTATACAGACAATCCAGAACAAGGTGCTTCGATGTATTGTAGATGCTCCTTGGTATGTCAGAAACTCCACTATTCACAGAGACTTAAAAATCAACACAGTTGAACAAGAAATAAGGAAATATGCAATTAACCACAACGAAAGAATAACGCAACACGAAAACATAGAAATGAGGAAAATAATTGAAGATGAAGATAGTAGTGCAACACGTCGCTTAAAAAGAAGAAGACCTTTAGATCTTGCAGCCATAATATAATTATAAAATCCGGGGTTACCGTCGTTGGACGCTCTCCCACTCTCTCTCACGTGAAAAATAAATTGCTAGATAGGTTTAATTAACTTAGTTGCGATATATTAAAAGAGAAATAAAAAAAAAAAAAAAAAAAAAAATCTTTTGTTCGCAAACTCTATCGTACAAACTCTTTTGTACTCTTAGTTCTAGGCTTTCGAGTAATTTGAATTTGTAATAGTTTGGATTTTATTTTCGTCGTTTCTTATTTGTTTTCTCTTGCTTGGTATTATTTCCTCTATTTTCATTATTGGTGGTCAGCGTATTTCAGTTTTTCATATTTTTTTGTTACAGTGTGTTTATTGGGAACATAATTCATAAAATAAAATACATATTAAATTTTTATAAAAAATTTTATTAACATATTCAAACTCTTCTTATTTGGCATGCCATATATTCAATTGGTTTTTCCTTTTTCTCGGTAGAATGAATAACAATTCTGCCAAAAGTTCCTATATCAACTGGTGCTAAACGACCGGGGTTTATAACTAAACAGCCATTCACATCTCTGATAAATTGCTTATGACTACTCGGCAATACAAGAACATGAGGCACTTTTTCAATTCTAGCAAATTTGCTTGCTAAACCACTGTCAAAACATACACCATCTGCAGGCGGGTTCAGTGGATAGAAAGAACCCTGATGAAACAAATAATTAACAATACGTTTTACTTTATCTCCGGCACTTAAAATTAATTCATTATTAAGCAAATGTTCAAATATGTCTGTTGCTGTTAAACCAATTTGGATTCCATTAACATCAACAATACAGGGATCGGGTAACATGTGTACGTTAGAAAAATTTCTTCTTAAGTTTATAGGTGGAGTTGGATAAACCATATCAGCATTTGCATCTCTATTAGATGCAATTATACAAATAGTAATGTCATTTTCCATTTCTTCGATAATACCTGTAATAATTTTTAAATAATATGATTCAAAACTTTCAGCTATTACAGTTCCATTCATCATACTGTGATCTGTGTCCATAAATGGTCCTACCAATATTAATACATGTGGTTTATTTTCCTTACAATATGCAATCAAATTGGTTAAAGGTTCATAAACTAAATCACTAGAGTTAGTGTAAGGACCGCAAGCAAAAACGAAATTTATGGGTTCATCAACTTTTGGTATTTCAGGAAGTTGCAAATTTCTTTCTACAAAAAACTCTTCAACCATTAGAGCATCACCATGAGGATTTGTTCCACTTACTAATACAGTTTGACCAGGAAAAATTCCGAATGGCTTTGCTTTGTTGAAGTTTAAATGTACTTTTCGCAATCGCATATCGTCTGAACCTACAAGAAAAGTTGAATTTTTGTCAAGAACGCCTTCATGTTCACAAACTATTGTTCCAATAGTGTTAAAAGTATCGGAATTTAAAATATCTGGGTGTTGTAAATCATAATCAATTGTATTTGGACCAAAATGCTTCTTACATAGCTCCTTTCCTCTTTCGAATATATTATCAGCAAACAAATTGATTTTGTCTAATATATTATCAAACAAAAACTTAGAATTATTAGATAAAGGTTCACCCTCATATTGACTTAAATTTTTTATTTTAATTGTGATTGCTTTTTTTGCTGACCATGTGGTTTCATTAATCAAATTTGAATGACCAAAAGTATAAACAATTTTTCCAGAATTTAAAATCGAAGTTCTTGGGGTTCCACAAACAGGCGAATAACTAGCAGGACTGAATTTGTATTCTTGATTTTGACTTAAAGGTGTCCTTGGTATTATAGTTTTAATGGCCTTTGGCGTAACACAAATATCGTTATTTACAAACGTTTTGTCATCTTCATTACATGCAGTCGTTTGTTCATTTGTATTATCATTAATATTGACATCGCTGTACAGTGCAATCGGATTTACATTATAAAAATCAACCAATGCCTCGCTGGAATCTTTGCAGTATGAATTTAGTTCAGATTTTACCGTTTTTGGTTTGCTTTTCAGTTCCTTTTTAATATTTGCAAGTTCTTTTCTTTCAAATTCTATTAAGAACGGTATTGTTGGCTCAGCACCATTTAAATTTGATATACTATATGCTACCCATTGCTCAACAAATTCAACCGGATCTGACAGACCGTGTGTTAAACAAATCTCAACACATTTGTCGAGTATTTCACTGCTAGGTTCAATTCCAAGTTCTTCGAATTGTTCTGTTATTTCTTTATGCATATTTGTAAAACATTTATTTTTTATGAAATTAACTGAAGCTGTTTTGAATTATCAAAAAATATATAAAAAAAAACTGACAGCGAGGGAAAGTTATTTTGTATTTTTACTAGGGCTGCCACTCATAAAAGAATTAATGAGTCAAATTTTCGAAAAAAAATGCCAAATTTAAACAAAATGTACCAAAATTGAAAATATGCTTAGTTTTAGAGGTAAAATATGCTTAATTTATTTGTAATCTAATTTGAAATTTTCAGAATAAAATTAAATAGAAATTTTATTCTGAAATAAAATTATTTTAAAATTTTTTCTCAAACCTAATATAATATGTTGTTGGTCTGTTTTGTAAAGTCTGAAAATTGTGCATGATAAAATTATAGCAAAATATACACTTGTGCACAAAAATGACAGCATAATATGGATGAGAAAATTTGTTCAACATTTTCAGTGTTTTAAAACTAAAAATCTAATAATTAGGGAAATGGTTATACTGAGAAAAGTGCAAGTTTTTTTTCAAGATTCAAGAAAAGGCCAAACTTGACCGGAAAAAATTAGCTGCGAGGCTAAAATGATTAAACAAGAGAAATGGACTAAAATAGCAACACTAGTCTTCAAAAACGAAACATTCTAGACTGCAGTGGTCGCAATAAGATTTTATGTATCGTACCAAAAAAGATGTGTTTTTTCAAACCAATATTTCGGCGTGCCGAATCTATTCCATAAAATTAATTTAATATTGAAAATCAGAATACTTATATTCGTTTTTATATTAATTTTTATTTATTTCATTTATTATTTTATTTTTATTTATATTTAAACATAAATTTATATAAAGAAAACTTAAATATATTCAATCAACAAAAATAAAAACAAAAATATCAGATATATTCTTCAATATCAACTTATCACGCGTGCCACGTAATTGCGATCATGGTTCTAGAGTGAAACGAGAACTAAGGATTGAAACTTGCTTGAAGTATGAATTAGAGATGTGAAGAATGTTTTTGTATCGATATACATACATACTTCAAATTTAAACATTTTGAAATTAAGACCCTGATCGTGTATCTCGTTATTTCACTTGCTAAATGAAAAGAAAATGAATAACCATCACATATTTGAGAATATTTGAAATTTTCGAGGGAGAACAATTATTGCGTATTGCATGTTTCGTTATTTTCTAAAATTTATACAAATATGAATTTGAAGGTAGGATCTTCAATCGATATTTTAAGAAAAAATGCAAAAATCCAATTGAAAAAGTGAGTAATCTTATTGTAAAAATGAAATATCCATTAGAAAAACGGAAAATTCTGACTTAGACTTTACATTATTAGAGGGTGTAAATGTTCATCCTTTTAAGTACATTATTTAAAAAAAAAGACACAAATATATTTTCTAAATATATTTATGAACTGGTTGTAGGGTTCATTAGGGTTTTAGGTACTGTTTACATATATGACAAAATCCAAGATTTATACTGAGTCTGGTGAAAGTATTTTGTTTGATATATATTAGATAGATTTAATATTAAATGCGCCGTATATGTAGACGGCACCTTATACGCGCCCAAATTGTACATATGCATGTGAAGACCGTAAAATAAAAGCGAATAAATTTTGGTCGGTTAAATATTAATTGGTAGGATTTTATTTTTAGTTTAATTATGAAATAAAATTTAAGTTCTTGAATCACTTACTTATATTCAAATAAACCAAATTTTGATGCAATAAATAAGTTTTTAAAATAGATAAATAAATGTACATATGTATACAGTTGTAATATTGACATAAATATTAAATTGTTTTAATAATTAATATATAAATTATACATGTTTCGAGATAATAATTTATAACACGTTTTGATAATTTATATCAATTATTTTTATAAACGCTGAGATTTATTCTTCCTTGTTTTTCTTAGACTTAAAATTAACTTGAAGATTTTTTCCTTCTAAATTAAAACCGTTTAAAGTGTTGATAGCTAAAGTTGCTTCTTCTAAATCTTTCATGTTAACAAATCCGTACCCCTTACATCTCAGAGAAGATAAATCTCTGACAATATTTACGTCTTTTATAGCTCCAAACTGTGAAAATAGTTTCCATATTGTTTGATCTTCTATTTCATTTGGCAAATTGTTAACATATATTGGGACAGATTGCAACCCAGATGATGTTTCACCTAGTATTTTGTATGGATTGATCATTTCGTCCGGACGCTGTCCTTTAAAACTAACACTTAAAGTTCTCCCATCTAACGTAAAACCATTTATTGTTTTGATTGCATTTTGCGCATCTATTAAGTTTTTCATCGTAATAAAAGCATAACCTTTATTAGTGTTTTTGACAGGATCGTGCATTATCGCAACATTTTTAACAGCACCAAATTGTGCAAATAATTTCCAGAGTGAATCTTCTGTGGTATTCGCCGAAACATTGAAAACATAAATCTGATAAGCCCCAATTTCACCAAAACCATCTTCGTCTTCATCTCTGTAAGAAAAACAACAATTAAATGCAATTTACGTTTAATATGTACTTTTTATAAGTGTCTATTTCAATTTTGATTACAGTACATAAATCTTTGATGTATGTACTGTCATTCTGATGTTTTCAACGGAATTCAAGAATTGTTTCAATGTTTCTACATTTTAATTCTTACTTTAACATAAAAATTAACTCTTTGAGTAACTACATACATATTACATCTTTCTTTTTTACATATTACTTCTCGCAATTAGCAATTTATTTATATAATATATATTAAGATATGTAGCTATGTATGTATTTAGAAACTTTGTTGCTCGTAAATCTACCACAATTTTTTCTTCATTTGTTAAATTCTTCAAACTTCAAGTAATGCAATAAAAAATGGTTTAAAATTATCATTTTGAAATCGTTATAAAATTCTTGAATCAATTAAAGTTCAGTAACCTTACCCAAATTTACTACACTAAAATTGTGCTTATTAAATGATAATTTGTTATTAATTGCTTACTATTTCGATAATGTTTACAAAATAATGTACGCATTAAATATCATTCATTTTGCCTAAATTTTCTTACCTTCTTTCTCCCTTAAAACTGATTTTTAATGGACGTCCATGAAGTTGATGACTATTTAAAATTTCAATAGCTTGTGTAGCCTCTTCTAAATTTTTCATTGTAACAAATCCATATCCCTTTGTTTCTTTCGTACTCTGATCTCTTACTACAGCAACATTCTTAATTGCTCCAAAAGGACCAAATAATCTCCATAAATCGTTTTCGGTAACTTCAGGTGCCAAATTAAACACGTATATATCATATTCTGGAACCAGACTTGCTAATGGATTACTTTCAGTTGATAAATGATCTAAATTAGAATTCTTAACATTTCCTGGACGTATTGTTTTTGAACTCTCCTTTTCTAATTTTGCAATTGGATTAAATCTTGCGCCACTTGCTGCAACTGGTTTTTTGGCAGGGGCTGTAATCGGACCAGATACTTTTGGTCTTACCATTTTAATTAGGTATTTAAACAGATTAACCAAGTAGAAATTTTAGATTATCAAATGATATACCAACACTGTTTATTGTACTTTAACTATATCCCTTGAATTTTCTTAACATGAATATTTTTTATTTGAACAAGCAATAAAACTATAAAACAACAAGTTTTAAAAGGGTAAAGAATTACTCACAAGTCACAATTTGATTATCAATTTGTGTGTATGTATATTGCATATTATTTATTTTTGACTGATTCTCTAAAAGCGGAAAGTATCGTAAACAACTACATAATTTCACTTACAATGTATGGTTTTCTAAGTAACCAAATATTTTATAACTTGAGTGTGCTTTGCTCAGGTTTTTCAATATAGAGGTGGTTTTTTTATGTTTGAAAATAATTAAAAATATTAATATGTACAAATATTTTGTTAGATATTCAATAAAAATTTTCAATGGTAGATTTTAAAATAAAATTAAGTTGAAGCTTGGTTTTGTTTTTCATTGTCAAAATTGGTCAGGTCAACAGTGAGTTTTACTACGGTACTTTAAATATATTAAATGTTGACAACAGGGAAAGTTTGTGGCAGTGCATCTATCGGTAATGTGGAACATTAATTTGTGTAGAAGGACTTTTGTTTACATATTGTGCTGAACCAAAATATAATAATATTATGTAAAATTTGAGTAAGTTACATTTTATTCATATTAGAGATAAAATAAAGTAATTCAGTTCTTTTAAAAAATTTTTTTCTAAAAGACTTTTGCTGAAACTTTACATTGAAATAAAAACAATTCGGGATATTTAAGAAGAATATATATCAATTACAAGAAATGGAATTTTTTGAGTGGAATGAAAGTTTTCGGTTTTTATTTCAGAAATGGGAGGCATGAATATTTGTGTTACGTAATTTTGACCATATGTAACTTCTTGTAAAAGTATTTCAGTAACATAATACTTAATAGCCGGAGAAAATTTGGTAAAAGCGGAAGACAAAATTAAATATATGTTTACTTGTTACGTTGCATAATAGAAACCCAATGATGACTAAAATAACAACTTAACTAAAACTATAATAAAATATAGGCAAGCCATAATAAAATTCCTGCTTATTAAAAAAGCAGATGAACTATATTAGATCAAAAAATGAAAGAATTTAATAAAACGATTCTAATGCATGATTGGTTAAAAGTTTACGATCAGAAGTTTATTAACACATCATTGGAATCTCCTAAGCATGTAAAACTACTAAACAAGAAAATCATAAAAATTTTGAAAACATGTTTCAAAAGAATTTAAGTATAAGATGTGGATATCATTCTGAAAGTGAGATTTTTTTATAATTGCGATAACTTTTCTTTATTTCAGTAATTGAAATTAAATTTTCTTTACTTATTTAACTTTATTCCTCAGCTTTTTACATTACCATTATATATTAGTTTCGGGAACCGCAACCAGAGGTCACGAAAAATTATCAATAGTGTATCAGTATCAGCAAACTAGATAAAAAAAAATGTCAAATGATTAATCGGTGTCAATTTTGATTGTTTAGGTGTAGAGAAGTCAAAATTATATGAGTTTTAAATTCGGATTACAAAGATTTTCTTGAATAACTTCAATACCGCAAGAAATAATACAATTTTCGCTTGCTAAGCAGAAAATGGTACGTAACAGTACTGGTCCGGTACATATACAAGCATCGAAAATAGCAAGATTTAATCCAATGGCAAAATCAGCAGCAGAACACGACCGAGAGCCTTCCAATTCAAGTGAGCGGAAAAAAAATTCAATATCTGAACTAATTACAGAGTACAGTATTTATTTATTTAATCTAACAAATGATGTAACTGAAAATGATTTATGGCGTTTATTTGGACCATTTGGAGCTATTAAAAATGTTACAATAGTGAGAGATTCAAAAACTAATCAAAGTAAAGGATTTGGTTTTGTTACAATGAAAAACTTAGAAGAAGCCACAAATGCAATCGATATTCTAAATGGTTTTGCATTAAAAGGAAGACCGATTAAAGTTAGCTTTAAAGGATCCAGGGTTAGGTAAGTGATTGGATATTCTTTTTGATTCAACAAAATACATAGAGTAATAAAATATATCTTCGAAAAAAAAGAGAAAGTTATAATTGAAATATTAGATGTGTACAATCTAAAAAAAAAATTTCTCTTAAAACAAAATTTTCAAAAATTAAAAAAGTTTTCGAAAAATGTAAAGCTATGTTGAAAAATTGGAATTAAAATTTATTAGATTAATTTTTCTGAATCAATTATGAATTGATATTGTCTATTGGCTTTTCTATAAATTATAAATTCGATCGTCTCGTTGGTTTGGTATCGATTTAATGGAATTTCATTCGATTTCCCAATCTTTTAAAGAGAATTTTTATTAAAGCAATAAATTTAGAATTTTACTCTCTGGTAAAAACGAATTGAGCTGAAAAAAACAAAAATTACTTATAATTAGAAATTTTTAAAATGCTATCTAAGTTTTTCTTGTTTTTAATTAAATTTAGGTCTGATGATGAAGAAAACGTAATGGGTGAACCAGGTGCTTATCAAATATATGTTTTTAATTTATCTTCAAGTACTATCGAAGACTCAATTTGGAAACTTTTTGCTCAATTTGGAGCAGTAAAAAATGTTAGTATTGTTTGTGATCCGAAGACGAATAAATTCAAAGGTTTCGCATTTGTAACAATGAAAAAGTTTGAAGAAGCAGAAAAAGCAATAAAAACCTTAAATGGATTTAAATTAGATGGACGTAACCTTATGGTTAGTTTCAAAGGGCAACGTCCAGATGATCCAGAGAATGGTGTAAAAGATTATACATCTGATCGCATTCAATCTATCCCTATTTATATAAATTATTTACCAGAAAATGTTGAAGATGGCGAAGTATGGAAATTATTTTCTCAATTTGGGGCTATTAAAGATATAAGAATTATACGTGATGGACATACAAAGAAATGTTCTGGTTATGGATTTGTTAATATGAAAAACTTAGACGAGGCAACGCTTGCAATAAATACATTAAACGGTTTCGAAATGAACGGAAAGCATTTACAAGTAAATTTAAAAGGGAAAAAATATTTATAAAAGTAAAGAATAGAATTTCAGAAACATATTAGATCATGAATTAGATCAATTCTTTGAAATGTGATTTATGAATTTAAATCAAATTAATTTGCAGAATAGAATAATTTTGATGTTTTACATTTTTAGTACTTATATGATTTTTGAAAAAAAAGAACGATTTAATAATAATTATCAAATTTTTATTGGTTTTGTGTACTTTATTATACTTTCAGAACATCTAATACAAATATATTTCAATAGTAGTTTTTTTAATTGTAAATCATTTATATGAATAATAATTTGCTCATCTGCTTATTTTTCCCGAAGATCAATTTCGATTTATAGTGTGAAATTTTAATTAATTTCAGAAATAATTCATTTATGTATTTATGTACCAACCTATATTGGCACTGCTTTATTAACTCATACGCTGTTTTCTATGACAAATTTCATTAAAGGAGAAATGCTACGGAAGTACCGATAAAATAATCGTTCAGGTTAAAATTTTTAAAGATTTTCCAGCACAAAGAATATTCCAAAACTTTAAGATGTTTACGAATTGTTTCAATTGTTTTTTTTAAAAGAGAAGTTTTTTTTTTATTAACATTTGCAACATACAAGTAGGTATCTGACAATGATTGTAGCTCATAAAATAAACTTGATAATAGCCATACATATTGTTAGTAAAAAAAGTCAGTTGCATTACTAAAAATTATACAGGTATTGCTTTTATACAGAGTGTTTCACGTAAGGTGGCATACAATTTTAGGGATTATTCTTTTATCAATTTCCAACAAAATTTTTAAGGGGGGAGGTGCAGATATACTCGTTTTCGAGCTACAGCCTTTTAAAAAAAAGGTACCGGACTTTTCCTGCATATAAATAAATGATTAATGCATTTTTCATACAAATAACATTCACAAATACTTTTTTAGCTTAGTATGTATACTTTGTATGAAATGAATGCTTTTTCGCGTGTTTTTAAAAATATTTAACACGTTTCACTAGAAAAACTAATTTTACTAGAGAAGTTTCGAATTTTGTAAAATTTCAAAAAAAAAAAATTCAACATACCACGGAGCCTCGACTATATTACTTTGACAAAAAAATTCTTTTAGTATTAAAATACTTTTTGTCAACGGGCCCTTTCAAGAGTTATAATGAGGATGGTTACATTGAAAACCGGATAATTTTTGTGAGTACTAAATTTTATTAACATACTTTATTACTTAGTGTTTTATAATTTTAATATAATAATATTAATAGAATACATACATGTATATAGAAAAAATATTATATGCATTGTTTTTTATATGAAAACACATCTACAATTTTAATTATATTTTCAAAATATGTTTTTTTATTAGATTGACGATTCCAAAAAATTTATATGCAGGTATGTTACATCTAAATTTTAATTTAATATGAAGTATAATTCATGATTAATATAAATAAATGTTATTACATATAAATTGATTTTTATTCTTTAACCCTCTTCGTTTTTAAACTGACATGCAAACGTTTTCCATTCAATTCAAATCCATTTAAAGAACTTATAGCTATTGTAGCATCCTCTAAATTTTTCATGTTAACAAAAGCATAACCCAAACACTTTCTTGTTTCACTATCTCGTACAATATTAACGTCTTTGATGGCACCAAATTGAGAAAATAATTTCCAAACTGTGCCATCATCAATGTCATGTGGTAAATAATTTATATAAATAGGCACCGATTGAATGACATCTGGATTCATTTTATTAAATTCGTGATCATCTGGACGTTGTCCTTTGAAACTAACCATTAAATTTCTTCCATTTAATTTGAATCCGTTTAATGTTTGAATAGCCTTTTGTGCCTCTTCTAAGATTTTCATAGTAATGAATGCGAAACCCTTTGATTTTTGCGTTTTTTGATCAACAACAATGCTTACACTTTTTACTGCTCCAAATTGAGCAAATAATTTCCATAGTTCATCTTCGATAGTGTTTGGTGACAAATTAAAAACATAAATTTGATATGCTCCGGGTTCTCCCATTGGATTTTCCTCATCTTCATATCTATTTCAAATAAAATATGGAAAATTGAATGAGTGTGATAATAATTCTTATTATAAATAAACTATAACAAAATTTTTTTATGCTTTCCTACTTTTTCATATCAACTCAATTATGTGAATTTTTAATTTACTAGTTATGTACGAAAAGGGAATTTAAGCAAAATTTAATGTTCGGCTGATATGAGACTGTAATTAACAACAAAAATAATATTTTTTTTGTTGTCTTAAAATAAAAAAATTAATATACAAAAACATAAAATACTTATAGGTATAAAAAAATTGTTACATTTTGTAAATAAAAGAAAAAAGATAATTATTCAACTTTTAAAATAAGTATGTATAATATTGCAGTTCCCATTATTTTCGCAGAACATCTATATTAAAATCGAATGCTCACTAAGTTAAAGTTATGAATTTAAACCAAAACTAGAGAAATATCAGAGGAACAAACAAAAACTTATTTTATAAGCGTGTCGAAAATACCTTAATTAAAAAGTTTCCCACCTGCCAGATGTAAAATGCTTTAATGTGAGGACTAAAAATTTCTTAAGATTGTATGTACTACTGATATTAAATTTGGGGATTTTCGATAATTCAGATCTTTAGGTCTTGATATAAAACATGTTCGATAAATTCAAATCAAACTACAAAGTCAGAAAAGTGTTTTTATTTAAAGTTAAAGCAATTATTATTGTTTTTTTGTTGTCACTGCAAAATGTTATGAATTAGAGGAGTGTAACATAAAATTTTGCAATGAAGAATTAAATAGCAAAATACTTTGTTTCTTTAAATTTATAAGTATGTGCAAAAAGATTTTTAAGATTTAATTTACAACTTTCAGTGAATGTCGGAATAATCGAAAATCTCATTTCTACTGAGGTAAAGGTAATTAAGCAATATTGGAACAACATATTGTAGATGCAATACGTTGATAAATTTATTTTATTTTACAGATGTATAAAATAAATTTAATTAAATTTTAATGCAGATTATCGATTACACAATTATTATTTACTAAAGAATGTTAGTATGAAATAATTCCTGTCCTGAGGCTCTGTAAAATTTTATATAAAAATAAAAAACAAAATTTTGGTCGATTTGATTAGCACATAATAAAATTCATCAAAAGGTTTTTCGTTTTTTAAACTAATGATTTTTTTTTCTTTTGCAATTTTTGAATATGTACTCTTTATTGTTTAAAAAAGCATTCTATAAACAATATTTTATAACTTGTACAATTTTACAATTTTAATTGATTAATTTTTAATTCCGGCGAACATTTCATATTAATTTTTTATTAACTCAAACGTTGTTCTGATGATTCCACAGTTTTACTGACATAAATTTTTTTCATTTAATTTTGTTATTAGAGATCACTTCCATTGCTCCAATTCAGTTTAATTATTCATACTTAAATTTATTCAGGTTTACTTAAGGCAAATAAACAAACGAAACTCTTCGTCGCTTAAGTCATGTGTTGATAAGTTCCAATGAGTTTTATCTAGAATTCCATTTAGCCATTTTCAAGTCGTACTTTCTTCCTAAATGCATAAAAAAATAATGAAAAAAGAAATTATTAACTTAATAATATACACATACATAAAATAAATTATTAAAAAACAAAAAAAAAAAATCTTAAAGATTTCGTTTCGGCATTGCCCAATTGAATGCGATATTTGTTTTTGTGTATTTAAGATGTATGATGTATGTATGTTCATAGATAAGACGTCCATGCCACAAATATTTGAAAATATTAAATGAAAAGTTCAATTTTTATTGATTAGCTTTATTTATAACTAGCTTATAAGAATCATAATAGTTATTGCCTAATAATCATTGCATTAATGAAATTAGATCTAATGAATGAAATGTTTTTAATCTCCTTTTTCAGAACTTGAGCGAAAACAAAAATTTTTTGTGTAAATGTTGGAACTAAGAGGCTTTTAAATTGAAATTAAAAATTGTTGTTTCAATGAAACTTTTTACATAAAAAATTAATTAGGTCCAACATTAACATAGGCAATAAGTATTAATGACGGTTTTTTCCGAACTATTCTCATAATTTTATACATATACGATAAAGCAAATATTTAGTTCAATTCGTAAAGAAATTGGTAAATTTTTATGGCAAACATAAATGTGTGTAATGAACGGCTCATATAAGATAAAATACAGAGTGAAAGTGATTCCTAAATGTAATAATATGTAGGTAGGTATTATGTATGTATACTTATAAATTATGTATAATAGTTTTTTCAAGTATTTATAAATTAAATAAACATTTTAACATATATGGTACATCTATATATGCCCCACAATGTAAATTTTAAATTTTTGAAAGAAATAAGTTTCTGATTACAGAATACAATTTAAAAGGACTCTGTTAAGAATCTAAACCTAAAAAGGTAGTTACAAAGTAAGTACAAAATATACATAAGTGATTAAAATTTCTGATTATGTAGGTAGGTTATTTGTAATATGCATGTTTATAAATCTAAAAGGCATTATAAATTAAATTAGCAGACATGTACGAATGTACCTGGGTTAATAATTGTAGAAAAGTAGAAGGATACCTGCCCCCATATGCTTACAAAATTAACTAAAATGAAATAATTTAATTTGTGAGTTATACGTATAGTGTACCATTGTTAACATAACAATTAGCATATCATACATTGTTAGTATAACAGTTAATAAGTACGAATAAGTTAATGCAAAACAAATTTCGAGATTTTCAAAATTGAATTTAAAAAAACTTATCAAACATGTTTGTATATTTGTAGTTATGTATGTATATAAAAAATTTATAGATTCCTACTTTGATTTTCAAATTGAATATTTTGTACACTATACATACAATAACACAATAGAAGATGTGGGTATCCACAAATACTTACAAAAGAAAATGGAAATGGCGGACTAATATACAAGAAAAAAGATATTAATTTAATAAAATGTATTTACGTGCCTAAAATTTACTTCCATCAACATTTTATACGATTTTTTTATACTTGAAATTTAATTAAACGAAATTTATCTTTCCTAATATTATTACTTATTAATTTCCAATAATGTGTGTGTCATAGCTAAATCAAAAATATTTGTTATATATTAAATATTATTATTATTAGTATTAGTATCTTACCTTGGATATGTTTATACATTATATTAGGAATATAAAAATTGTATTTTTCCATATTTTTATAAAAATTGTTACTCGTATTATTTTCACTATTAATAATTTATTCACTATAAATTTAATAAAAATTTTATTCAATTTTTTGCACTTTTTTTTTTTAATAATATACTCTTATTATAACAGTAATGATATAAAAAAATCACATACTCTTTATTACACAATTAATTAAAATTACTTTTTATATTATTAGAGTGCAGGTTATAGAAATTCAACTATCACCTGCACATTATTACTTCTTTATTTAAATTATTAAACTCTCAATCTAATTTAATTGAGAATTTTATATACTTTAAATTATGGCTTTATTAAAATATTCTTATGCTTCTTTATTAAAAAAATATTTTTAATTTAAAAAATTGTGTCCATGTATGAAATTTTATATTATATTTTGTAAAAATATTTGGATGTACATATTATGTAGATTATATAGTAGAAACTCCATTTTATATAGAGTTTTACTAAAGAAATTTAGAAAGAACTGAAATATTTTGCCTATAAGTTGTAATTTACAAATATTTTTTAATTAATTTTGTTGTGCAGTTTTTATAAATTTTGAATAACCGATAGAAAATATTTCTAATTAAATTTTTTTCTTTTAAATTTTTTTTAAAAATTCACTTTTTGAAATTTTAAAAATGTGTGAAAGCGCATGACCATTACTTACTTGGTTCTTGCTCCTTTAAAACTGACTTTCATTGGCCTATTTCTGATTGCATGACCATTAAGGATATCGATTGCATTTTCAGCTTCTGATAAATTTTTCATTGTTACAAAACCAAATCCTTTACTTTGATGTGTTTTCGGGTCTCTCATAATTGCGACATTTTTTATAGCTCCAAATGGTCCAAACAATCTCCATAAATCGTTTTCAATAACATCATCAGCCAAATTGAATATATAAATACTGTATTCTCTGACTAATATTGAAATTGGATTTGCTGCGGCATCATTGGCAGTACTTGCCTCATTATCCCTCGGGTGACGGTATTCAGTTTGTACTTGTTTCTTCATCGGATTATATCTTGCTTCACGTTTGGATTGGACATGGACTGGACCACCAACCATTTTTATATAATATTCCTTAATTGTAAAAAATTTTCCTCGACTTTTCCCCCCTAACGTAAGGTGATTCAAACTTGTAAGTTTACGCTTTTAATATTACTATGCAATTAAACAAATGACGCTGTGATTCAAATGTACTCTTATTTATAGACTGCTATAATGAAAACCACGCCTTTAACCACACAGTGCAACCAATATAAAAAACGAAATATTTACATTTGGTACTGATGCAAATATTATGTTGGTTATATTGCAATTTTAGAATAATATGTAGTATAGATACTCATAATCCAAATCGCTCATCGAAAGTCGTAATAATGACTCATCGATTCATATTGAAATTAAATAGATTTTAAAGTCAATTTATTAACTGCACTTCACTAAAATTGTAATTATAAAAGAAGAATAAATTATCACTAAAACACTTTAACTAATATGTCATTATTACGAATATGTCATAATGAATTTTACAAAGTGTTTTCAGACTTCGCTACGTAATTTGTAAATAAAAAAATGGTGAATTTTAGATGTTTTGCTTCCTGAGAAATATTTACCAAAAACTAAGCAAACATTTTCGATAAGATTATACTTGAATCTGCTGAAAGTCGTATATGTAAACACTGTTTGACATCTAAGACTTTGTCCGATCTAACGGCAAATAATAGAAATTAAGGTTCGTTTTCTCTCACTGTCCGAAAGTCCAAGCAAAGCAGTTTTTACACTATAATCTACTTACAACTTCAAGAAAAATTTTTAGTTTCCTCTTATGTACCGAAGGACTGGATTTTGTCTTTTCGAAGCTATATTGGCATATAATTTTAATATTTGAAATTTCTTTTTTATTAAATTGACATTTGAACAATGAAAAAGAATGGCTATAAGAATAAAAATACATAGCCATACCAAAAAATAAAGTTTGTTATATTGTACTCATATACCGAAAGAGACATTTACAAACTACGTTTAAATACTCATGAGTAGTTTTAACATAAGTTTTTGAGTAGTTTGAAAGAATTTTTGTAGAAAATTTTTAAATTTTGACGTGAATTCCCCATCAGATTATTTAGTTATATCAATAAAATCATGTTATTAATCAATAATCAAGATCATTAAAGTTAAGTTATAACTTTATTATGTTGCAGCAGTTTGTTAAATTGACTAACGTCAAAAATTAGTTAATGGGTAACATAATTGTAATGATGCTTCAATTCTGTTTTCCAACCTAACAATTATAAGCAATGTTAATAAAAAAATATAGATAATAATAATTAAATCTGAAATTAAAAATGGACATGTCAAACTATACCATTGGCACATTTGACGATAAAAGTAAGATGTGCTAAACGGCATCACCACGACAGACCTTTAAGAAGCATTAGCCTATACATACAGAAACATTATCGCATACAAAGAGATTTAAATTTTGATAGATGAAAGATAGAAAAGCTAAAATTAATTTCATAAAATAGAATTAAAAATTTTTTCCTAGGTTAGTTGAATTAAGGGAAAACAAGCACTTTCTCTTAGGATATATGCTTTTATTTTTATGTCAACAATCACGCTCTTGACATTGAGCTCTTTTTAAATAAACTACTTATATGTTTTTTAAATAAACTACTTACGAATGAAGGTGACAACTCTGTTTTGAATATAAGTTCGAATTGGAAATCGGAATTGAATTTTTCGAATTTGAGTAAGGAAAAAGTTTAGTCTTGGTTTCATTTGCTTATTTTTTGAAATTAATTTGCAAAAAATCTTAAAAAAATTAAATTACAAAAATCAAAGAATCTTTAAAATACCAAAGAAAACAGAAATAAAAATGGCTGGGAAATCTAAAAAGACAAGTTCCGCTCCAGCGAAAAATAAGACATCTGTACGCTATAATCCAATTGCTAAAGAAGATAAAAAACAAGAAAGAGATCCAAAAAAGGTATCGGAAGCTACTGCAAATGGCAAAAATAAAGAAAGTAAATTACAAGTAAAAAGCCCTTTAGCAAATTTGATTCCTGAGTACGATATTTATGTTTTTAATTTACCTCCGCATGCAATTGAGAACGATTTGTGGAGATTATTTGGGCCCTTTGGTGCTATTAAAAATGTTGCGCTTGTGCGTGATCCGCAAACAAAACAACATAAAGGCTTCGGTTTTGTAACTATGAAAAATCAAAATGAAGCAACACATGCAATTGAAATTCTAAATGGACATGTTTTACATGGACGCCCACTGAAAATAAGTTTTAAAAATGAAAAAAAGTAAGTTTTAATTGAAAATTTATGTTTATTTAAATAAAATATCTGTTTTATAAATTGAAATCATTTGACCTGATGCATAATATGAAAAAATCAATTTAAATCAAAGACATTAAAGTTATTGTGGCTCTTTATTATTAAAGTTATTTAATATTTGAATATAGGATGAAGATGTACAATTATCTACTAGCTTATTTCAGAAAAATTTTCTGTTCAAAAATGTACATACTTCTATCATAATATTAATAATCAACACTTTCATTCAAATAAAATTATATTCTATCAAAAAAACTATTTACATATGAAAAATGTGAATTTTTGTTAAAAAGAGGAATAATTTTTATCTGGCTCTATATTATTTAGTCCATTTGATTATTATTTCCATATTATTCGGTTCTCTCGATTTTATGGCATCTAGATTTTTTTACAAATTACTTAAAGCTATTTGTTTTTCAATTATTCAATGAAATGGTCTTTTCATGCAACTTGTAGCTACTTGCTTTGTTTTTTTTTTATTACAAGTTATCTAAATAACCCTTCAAACCTAAATGAAAAAAATCAACTTTAAAAATATTAAATCCAAAACATTCAGGTCACATATTATGTACCACATTTATATATTATGTACCACATATTTCAAATCACTTAATTAAATAGTATATTTAACCAAGAAATGAAAATTATTATGTCTTTCGTTTTATTTCATTACTCAATTGTAAGTGGTAATTTTAGTAAAAATTTGATTTCTGCTTATTTTGTTGTTTTTATATTTAGTAATCTCTTAACTAATCTCCTTTCTTTCGATTTTTTAACTTTATCTAGTAAAAAACAAATTTTTTAATAAACATAAATATTTTTTTTTAAAAATATTTTTAAGTTCATATCAACAATGCTATAAACTGTTATAAAACCAATATTTTTCATATAAGTATATTAAAATAGAAACATTTTAATAATTGATATTTTTATAAAGTGTATTTATAGTGAAAATAATTATAATTTAATAAACTATTGAAGTGTTCAAAAAATAATAATATGAAAATATAAAATAAAAATTAAATTTACATAAAAAAATTAAGGTAAGATATAATTTTTAATTATTGATAACTTATAAAATAATATTAATATTTTACATTGTTGATTATAATTTATTGCATAAAATGTTGTGTTAATTAAAATTATTATATTTTTTAAAACTTATACTGACAATAAAAATAGCCCGATGATCAGTTTTTTTTCGATAGTCTATATTCAGTTCCCTGTTCATAATATAAGTAGGTGCTTACCTACATATTTATAATTATTTTGAACTCGTTTCATGGCAAAAGTTTCATTAAAAAGTATTGAAAAAATGTTACCTATATGAAAGCCTAAATAAATGAGGTGATAAATATTTTAATGTTCATTTTATTAAATCTTTCATTATATTAAATACCGCTGCAAAATAAATCATTTCACTTAATTGACACAAACTTAATTTTAAAGAAAATTATGTGTTATAATTAATAAATATATTATTAATTGCGGTAATTAGATATGAAACTTCTCCTTAAAAATATATCTTATTCCTTATTTATCGTCGAAACTATTTTAAAATTTTTATGTCGTTTTGCGTTTTATTCTTGCTTTAGTTTAACTTCCATGATAATTTTCCAAAGATTTCATTCATTGAAATTTTGTAATCTTAATCTTTAATAAAAGATTTTAATGCTCTTGAATTACAAAATAAATTTTATTGCCTATTTTACACATATTTAGGCAAATTTTGTATTGTCTTGACAGACTGTAAATTTAAATCTTGAATTAAATAAAGAATTTTTATGTCTTTTGTTTTTAATATAAGATATATTAATAAAAATAAAAATAGTAATTACACCAATTATTATTTGAAAATTGAATAAATTTATTCACAGTTTTATTAATTATTTAATTTTAAAAATCATTTCTTATAATTAAACTAAAACAATAATGACATATTAATGCTTTTTGTTTTAGGTTGGAAGAAATACAATCTGATGAAAAATCTGAGTAACTTCTTAATCACAAAACTAACTGGCTATATGTTAATGTAAGACTTTTGTTTTGTATGATTTAAACGAAAAATCAAAATAAAAATGTCATTTAAAAAATTGTGAAACCATAGATTTCGGAACCAAATATGTTGGAAACTCATGGAGAATAAAAATTTATTTTTGCTATTCTTGGTGTCTTAGAAAATGAGAACGGGATAAATGAGCAATCAAACCAGAAAATCGCTGGAGGTTTATTTCAATATTAAAAAGGGACATTTTAATATATTGTGAAAAAGTAACGCTAATTAAACTCTAAAAGATTTTCACATATCGACATACTATTCAGAAATACATTAATATTTTTTTTAAATACAGTAAAATTGAATAAAATATTTATGTATTTAGAAAAGATTTTTTCAATTTAGATTTAATCTTATATTTATATTTTTGTTTATGTAATAAAAATGTATGCATTGAAATGTGTTTCGTCATAATTGAAAACGTTTAGATTAAAAAAAAATTAAATTATTTGCATTTGAATGCATTTCTTGCAACTAAATATTTTAAACTTCTATTATACATAATTTTTTTCATTTAATTTATTTTTACTTTTTTTCTGTAATTTTATAGATCAGAAGATGATAAATTTGGAGAGCGTGGAGCTTATCACCTTTACATTTTTAATTTATCTGGAAAAACGGTTGAAGAATCTTTGTGGAAACTTTTTGCCAGTTTTGGTGCTGTAAAAAGTGTTACAATAATGCGAGATTCCAATACAAATATTTCGAAAGGTTATGCTTTTGTCACTATGAAAAATCTTAAAGATGCTCAGAATGCAATTGAAACTTTAAATAATTTTAAATTGGATGGACGTAATTTGAGTGTTTCATTCAAAGGACAACGTATGGATACTGATGAAAAGCCAAATATAATTAGTACTACTAATTATGATCGAAGTGAATCTATACCATTGTATGTGAATAATTTATCACCAGATGTTAAAGATGATTCCATTTGGCAATTGTTTTCCCAATTTGGTACATTAAATGACATAAATATTGTAAGGAATTTAAGTACATTACAGTGTAAAGGTTACGGATTTGTTATGATGAAAAATTTAGATGAAGCAACACTAGCTGTTGATTCGCTAGATGGATTTGTGTTTGAAGATAAAACTTTGCAAGTAAGTTTTAAATCTCAAAAGAAAATCAAAGGAGAACCAATTTAATCAAAAAGTAAAGGATACATATAATATACAATCATAATCCTAGAACATTATTATTGGCATTGATTCAAAATTAAAATTTCTTAACCAAAAGAAATTTCAAACAATAGTTTAAGTGAACCAAATTTGATGTGAACACTAAATTGGTGTAAATAAACAGGAACTTATTAATTTTGTTAAAGTAAAAATAATAAACTTTTGAAGATAATGCTGTCGAAATTTCAGATTTCCCCCGCTAAAAGAAAGATTTGAGAAATACATATTTGTAATATGTTTTTAAGTTAAACAAAGTAAACTTTTAAAAATAATTAAGATAGAATTGAAATATTAATGTGTACTACAAAATTTTCTTGAAATTGTTTATATTTAAGTACATACATTTTAAGTCTTTGCCAATTAAAACGGATTCGATATTATTTATAAATGTTCTCGCGCCGAATCACTTACAGCGAAAATTATAAAAAATTTAGTTTGTAAAAATTTTACTCTAAGATTATAAATAAAAATGAAATTTCTTTGTTTTTACTATTTCCAGTTTTTGCTTTGTATAATTTGCGTTTCATAGAAATTGTGCTTCGTAGATTTATTGTAAGTAAATTGCTTTCTTATTAAAAAGCTATTTTCTAGCGAGAAATAAAAATATTTGACTATTTATTGAATGCAACCTTTTTATTTACAAAAAAGGTGACTTCCGTATTGTAGAAAATAATTTTTAAACCGCTTTAAACCTTCTTCGTTATCTTTCTCACCTCTTCGTTTTTTCGTCAAAAAGTTTCTGTTAAAACCGTTGTTGCTTTTATATAAATAGTGGTTTTCATTCATTTTAAGAAAGTCATTTTCGATACTAGACATGAACAATAAATAGAGTATTACAAATGATTACAATGCTAACTGGTTTAAATAAGGGCTTGGCAACCCATTTCTAGAAGTTTTTATTAAAATTTAAAAAAAACGTTAAACGGATTGCCAAAAGAAATAGAAATTTTTATTATATGCAAGCAAATAATTATGCACTAGAGTTAAGATTGGGCATATTTTAGTCTAGAAAAAAATAATGGCATATTTATATTCATATTTTTCATTGCATAATTTAAATTTAAAAATTTGCATAAATGTTCATAAAATTTCATTTGCATAAATTTGCAATAAAAACGATAATTTAAAAAGAGAATGATTAATTTTTGCCGCGAGTCTCGTACATTGCTGTCAACCAGTGCCTCCAACCGGAAATCGTTAAATTTCCCAAAAAACAACCTAAAATTCTCCGATTTTGTTTCATAGAAAATGTACTAAAAAAACGTCAAAAAATTATAACGCTAGAGCAGTGGTGTCAAATAGATTAGCCCCAATATCTTCATTTTTTTTAAAAATACAATCTTCATTTTGAAGATCCGATAAAAAAAATTCACGAACCCTTCGAAATCTTCAATTGAAGCTAAATTGAAAGAGGAATTGCATCAAGTCGATTTATATAGAATTAAAGTTCGATTCATTGGTTCGTCGTTTTTGAGCTGAGCTATTTGTAGTCGAACTATTTTTTCTCTTGACTTATTCTTGATTTCATCTTGATGAAATGAAGCGGAAAATAGCAAAAATTTTTTGTCATGGAAATAGTGTTACCATACTTTGCCTATTAAATTGATGTTTTGGTCAAAATGTTTTTTTGTGAACTTTGGAATATATGGAAAAAGGTGTAAAAAATTCCAATTTTAAAAAACCTTAATTTAGAAGATATTTTTGTACGTAAAATTTTAAAAATCTTGTCTTGCACAATTAATATGATTACAAATACTTAATTTTAAAGATAAATGCTCAATAAAAAATTACTTCTAGTAGTTATGTTAAAAGTTATACTTTAGACATATATCCATAGTATATAGCATATTGAAAAATAAATAACTTAAGAAAAAGGAAAAATAAATAATATATTAATAGTCTTAATCCATTGATTTTCATTCTTTCATTTGTTTTTCCAAATTCCATTGCCAACTTTTTATATGCTTTCTATTTTTTATAGTACTTTTTATAAACTTTGAATTGTATATTCTATAAGCACTCTTTTTTTTTCAAATATTTAATAAATTCAAACAAATTGCAAAAACTTGAAACTATATAAAAAAACTTTAAAAATACAAACTTCAGAAAAAACAACTGATCACTGGACTGCTCTTAATGAGTAAAATCTAGTCCAGCAATTTCATTTTTTTAAAGACTGATAAGAATTGACAAGATTCCTCAAGAGATTTTTTCTCCTACGATTTTGTTTGATTTGATTGGATGTTTATACAACAACTCTTCGTCAATAAACTCCATTCAATCATGTAATACATCAAAGTTTATTTGATGTATAAATGCTATCCTAGGTAGGATTTATACATCAAGAAAAATTTGACGATAAAATTTCACAACTCTGAAATTGGGTGAGAAGTTTTGTTTAGAGATCAAACTTTATTTGATCAAATATATTGTCAAATTAAATTTCTTTTAATTAATATCGAGGTGATTCAATTGCAAAGAAAATAAATTTTCAAAAACTTTATAAAAAATAATTTAACTAAATATAAAAAATAAATTTCAAATAAGCTTATCACAATAAACAGCTGTTTTAATGTTTTTTCTTGCGATTTTTTATTTGATGGTGTAATGCCGACTTTTTAAGTTTTTGAATTAAAAGTGCATATAAAGAACGATAAATGTGGACTGCCATGCAAATGTATATTCTCATTAATTTTTAACAATCTCCATCATTATTGTCAATATTTGATTGACATGTAAATGTTGCGTTAAAATAAATATGTATTAAGGTCATTTCCAAAATTTCATTAACATTACTACATCTGCTTTAAAGATCTGTTTTTTTTAATATCTTTTTTTTGCCAAAAAAATTTAGTAAATTTAAAATTGCATATGCCAAAAATTTCCCTAAATTACGATTTCCAGATTTGTCTTTTTGGAAGGTGGCTTGACTTCCCGAATGGGAAATTTTCTGCACGTTGGCAGCACTGCTGTCGACAATGCTCACCTCAACAAAATCACACTTTGCTTTCAATTAGGTAGAGGTACAGTCAGTACATACAAGTCAAGTACCACGCCTCGTATACGTACAAAAAAATATCAGCTTTGAAATTAAAGATTGAAAAATAAATTTTTAATTGAATTTTTATAAATTGAAAAATAAAAGTAAAAATGGTTCGTGGTGGAAAAAAGCCTACTTTGGGAAAAGCTGAAAGTTCTTCGGTAATTAAGGGTAAGGAAAGATTTGACCCAATTACACCTAAGAAAGAAAGTAGCAAAAAAGAAGAAAGGCAAAGTGATATTGAATCAGAGGTTGATGAAAAGTTAAGCGGATATAGCATATACATATTTAATTTATCACCAGATGCAACCAATAATGATTTATGGCGATTATTTGCTCCATTTGGTTCAATAAAAAGCGTAGCTGTTATGAAGGATGGTGATTCAAAGTTTAATAAGGGATATGCCTTTGTTACCATGAAAAATTTGGATGAGGCGTCCCAAGCCATAGAAATCCTTAATGGGCAGTCTATGGATGGTCGTCCGTTGAGAATAAGTTTCAAAGGAAAAAAGTAAGTAAAATAAAAATTTTATGAAATTAAATTAAATATAAATTTTTTTTATTATGTTATATTGATTTACTTATCAACAATATACTTACTAAATATCATTGCCCTAATGTTAAAGAATTATACATATGAATATGAAATATCAATATGGCTGCCGACTTATTCAATAAATTATTTTAAGTATTAATGTTGATAAAAAATGGAAATAAAATAATGCAGTTGCTAAATATTGTAGGCTATATTAGCAATATTTATTGGAAATTTTGTTATATTAGAAATACGTATATATTAGGAATATTGCTAAATGTAATATTAAGAATATTTCAATGAAATACTTTTTAGGAATATTGAAAAATATATTCCATAGCATTTTGTCCGATTGCGATTAAAACGTACTAGGTTTCTCGATACATATGTAGGTAGATATGTTTACTACAAATAGATGCATCTTTATCTACATACATATGTATGCTTTTCATTTTTATCTTATATGAAATATATATATAATAATTTTAAAATATGTATGTACATATGTACATACATATTTTAAAATTATTTAAACATTTTTTAGTTTGCCTATTCATTATATTTCGAAATTTTTTGATTAAAATTTATTTGTTTGATTTTTTGGGTAAGTTTCCAATTAAAATTTATTGACTTTTTTTGGAAAACGGAAAGCGAAATTTTTGGGAAAATTAGAACAGTATTGATGGCAAACTTATTGCTGTGAATTGGGGTCGAGAAAATACTCAAGAATTATTTTTTATAAAAGTTAAATAGCGTCTTTTTTTAATAATCCCTGTAGCAGTAGAAGGGTAAACAATTATAATAAAATTCTGCGCATGAGCAATAATGCTTGCCTAATTTTCAATTAATTATTTTTTTCGTAAAAAATTTGTTATTCAAATAGTATGAAACATAAAAGCGAAAATAAAGATTTATAGATTAAGAACAGTAAAAGCAATATCGAGATAAGAAACCGTTTGAAAAGTAACATTTGAAAAGAAAGAAAAATTCTAAAATTTTATTCTGTTTGAACAGAAAATTTTGTAAAATGTCTAGCTACAGAGCGGTAAGTTACAAAGTACCTGCCTACATATTTTATTATTTTATAACATTTATGAAACTGCAACTGCTAATAAATATAAAAATAAACATGGTTTGTTAATAACATTTTATGTAAATAGATAATAATATTATGTATTGAACTATAAACATAATAATTTTTATTGATGATTATTGTTTTCAGTTTATATGATTAAAGACATACACAAATTTTGGAATGAAATAATTGTGAAAAATATTTATAAAAATTATTTTTATATTATATGCCTACTTATATGGTTTATAAATATTTTCAATATATCTATATAAACAACATCGATATGCTTACTTATATTTGATATCAATAAAGTTAAACAGTATATGATCAAACAATCAATAAACGAACTATAGATCTAAAAACAATATTTCTACATTTTATTGAAAAAATTTTTTTTATTAGGACGATTGGTCGTTTGTATGAAAAGGGCTGATTTATCAGTTTATACATAGATAATGATGAAATTAAAGCAATAATTAAAACCTCGATCATATGGAGATGTGTAAGTTGTAAATGAAATCATTAAATTTCAGATTTTCTGTACTGAAAACAACTTTTATTAGAAAGAAGTTCTAATTGAATGAACTAATTAAGCATTCAAATTTAATACCTATTTGCATATTATATAAAGTGAAAATCAATATTATCATGTTGAGGTCATATAAAAAATTTTGAATACATGTAAAATAAAAAAAAAATCAAAAACATTTTGATTTAATTTCCTTTATATGTTTTTATAGGATGGAGAGCGATGATGCATTGGGTGAAATCGGTTCATATCCATTGTATGTTTATAATCTTGCTCCAGAATGCGACGAGGATTCCCTTTGGAAACTATTTACTCAATTTGGAGCTGTAAAAAATGTTTCCATCGTTAAAGATTCAAAAACGAATGTATCTAAAGGATATGCTTTTATAACAATGAGGAATGTCGATGATGCTAAAGTTGCTATACGAACTTTAAATGGATTTGTATTAGATAGTCGTCAACTGAGTGTGAGCTTCAAAAATAAGAAATTAGACAAGGATCAAAATAATGATGACATTACCGAAAACAAAATGGGAGAATACCATATATATGTCAACAATTTGTTGCCAGACGCCGAAGATTCTGTTTTGTGGAAATTATTTGCGCAATTTGGGGCTATAAAAGATGTAACAATAGTGAAGGATCCTCAGACCAAAAAATGTCTTGGATATGGATTCGTTACTATGAAAAATTTTGAGGAGGCCAATTTGGCTATAAATACACTGAATGATTCGAAGTTGGATGACAGAACTATACATGTCAGTTTCAAAACAAAAAAAGCTTTGAACAAAAGAGAATTAATTCAACTTTAAACTTTTACTTTATAGTACATTATTTATTAAGAATACATTTTTCTGCATTGCAATAAATGGTTGGGTACCTATTTCCATTATCAATCTATGTAACCAAATAAATAAAATATTTCATTTTTTATCTCTAATTTACTCATCTAACTTTTTCTATGTTTTTTCTTAAATATAAGTATAAATGATATATTTAATTAAATTTGATTTTTTTAATTTACTAATAAATATACTGATTTTTTTTGAAATAGACTTTTTTGTTTTTGTTAAAAAAAGCTTGGAAGGAAAAACTACTGGCTAAAAGTGACGACAAAATTAAAAATTGTGAAGTGAAAGTTAAACAAAAATAAACTAATGATAAAAAACTGCATTTTGAAATCACTTTATCACATTCACTATCTATATTTAACTTAAATTAAACTTTAGTGAAGAACTTACCGTACACATTAATACTGATCAAAAATCATGCATATATGTACATGGTTTTTTTCTGATCCATAAAATCTAAAACAATTAATTAAAATGTTGGTGAATCAGAAGTACTAGATACTATAACTAATTTGAAAAATAAAAGTTCTGTTGGTTGGGACAATATACCAGCTCAATCATTCTCTTCTTACTGAAAATTATCGATGATGGCGAATATCGTAATTCTTTAAAGCTTCAAAAAACTACCAATTTTTAAGAGTGGAGATATTTCTAAAACAACAATTGCAGGCTAATTATTATCCCTTCTGCATATGCAAAAGTAAAGTATAGAAAAATTAAATCAGATTTACTTGCGAACCCGTTCTTTTTTTCATATCAGTACGGTTTTCGAGTAGGTATAGGAACACAAAACGATCTAATTGATGTCTTTGGCACGATTTTTTTTTTTTTTTTTTTTAATCTTTATTTATTTTCCCGACCAACTCATGTTACAAATTGACTAAGGATTTATTAATCTCTGATTCCTTGAATCCTCTTAATCTAAGTTTTGATCAGCCAGATCCAGGGGTTTCGTCCTTTTCAAGCGTCGTAAGTCACTGCTATTATTGTTAATTAATCTCTGGATTTCCATGTTGTTGTGGGAGGATATCCTATTTTTATGTTTGGATTTGGTTATTTCGTGTTCGACCAATTCAATTCTTAAATCTTTATGTATGTCATAATTTCTAACATACCAAGGTGCATTGACAATGTTTCGAAGCACCTTGTTCTGGAATCTTTGTATAATGTTAGTGTTAGTCTTTTTTGCACACCCCCAAATTTGTATGCCGTATAGCCACACAGGTTTTAGAACTTGCTTGTATATTAAAGTTTTATTGTTGATTGACAATTCTGAGTTCTTGCCTAAAAGCCAATGCAATTTTCTGTACTTTATGTTAAGTTCATCTTTTTTAATTTTTATATGTTCCTTCCACCTCAATTTGGCGTTCAGAGTCATTCCCAAGTATTTGGCACTATTTGAGTAAGGTACTATTGCATCATTAACCCGAATAGGTAATTGGATTACTTTTCTATTCGTGAAATTAACAAGTGTAGTTTAAGCCTCATTCAGCTTTATCCGCCACTTCCTCGCCCAATTTTCAACTTTATTTATTGATTTTTGTAGATTACAGGCTGCAACATTTGGATCTGCGTTTCTGGAAAGGAGGGCGGTGTCGTCAGCAAATGTTGCCGTTAATACACTGTTATCTTCAGGGATATCCCTTGTATAAATAAGGTACAGTGTAGGCCCAAGCACGCTTCCTTGGGTACTCCTGCTGCTATGTTAACCAGTTCGGAATATTCACATCCATAGCGCATCCTTTTCTATCTGTTAGACATGAACTTAGTATTTGATATTGTTGCATCGGTAGGTCCCTATGGAGTTTGTATTTTAATCCTTCCAGCCAAACCTTATCAAATGCTTGCGCTATATCCAGGAAGACAGCGGTGCAAACTTGTTTTTCTTCAAGCGATTTTTCTATAATATCTTTTAAGCGGTGTACATGCTGAATCGTAGAATGATTATTTCTGAATCCAAATTGATGTGATGGGATCAAGTTACGTTCTTGTATAATGTTACATTTTTAATTGTCTTTTATGAAGAGTTTTTTCAAAAACTTTTGACAGTGTTGGCAAAAGTGAAATTGGACGATATGACGTTGCTTCACTAGAATTTTTTCCAGGTTTTAATATCAAAATTACTTCTGCAATCTTCCACAATTTTGGTACATACATATTTTAATTTGAAGCAGGCATTTATGATGTTTTTCAGCCTTTTAATTGCTACTGGTGGTAATTCATGGATTATTCTTCCAGTAATAAGATCATAACTTGGTGATTTTTTATTTGAGATGGAGTTTCTAATTATGGTTTGCAGCTCATCTATTGTGCAGTAGGGAATATCCACATAGTCATCATGTGGTATAAAAGTAATGTTTTCATTGTTTGATTGTTTTTCTAGTGGTGTGAAAACGTTTTTTAAGTGCTGCGCTAACAGGTCAGCCTTTTGTTTCTCTGTTTTTGCCTAGGTGTTGTCTGCTCTTTTTATTGGTGCTTCTTGATTTATCGGTCTTTTAAGATTTTTCATTGATTTCCATAGGGAATAATCCGATTCTTTTTCAGCTATCAGACCTTGGAGGTATGTGGCTATTGATCCATTTTTTATTTTATTTAGAGTTCGTTTAATTTTTTTAATTTTGTTTTGTAGTAGATTTTTTTCTGTTTTAGACACGATTTGTGACTGACAAATTTTAATATTATAATTGTGTTTTTTATAGATTTACAAAAAGCTTTTGATACTATTAATCATGATCTGCTGTTATCTAAACTTTCTTTTGTTGGATTTAATTCTTGTGCTATTGCACTTAATATAATGAATACTTACTTAAAAAAATTGAAAGCAATTTGTAAATTTCAAAAATGAACTGAGCTCTACAAAATGTATTGATGTTTAGGTTCCTTAAGGATCTACTTTGGGAGCATTATTGTTTCTCATATTTATCAAAGACACAACATATCTCTCAATTGCCACAAATATTTTAGGCAGGACTGTATGGTACTTTTAGGCTCTTTTTCGAAAACAAAATTCTGCCTATAAGAAGTATATATCAGTACCGAGTAATTTAAGCAGTATACAAGATACTCAATAATATTGGTTATTCTAAAATTTCTTCGAATTCATTATGTGTTATTCACATAAGTTTAATGCTAGGCACAGGAATAACATTCGTATATGCAGAAACTGTTCCATAAAATCATCCCAAAGAATACCTGTTACTGGTTCTAGTGTATACAATAATAACTTAATTTAATAAATACTATACTTATGTAAGTATTTTATAAGAACGAAATTAATATGTATTTTATTTTGCCAGATTTAAGTTTCTGTAATGCCTACATAAGACGATGAAGTGATTGTAATACATATATTGTAAATAACACATAATGAAATAAAAAAAGTTAAAAAAAATAACATGGTGTACGAGCAGAAAGCGAAAATATAAAATAAAATTTAATTAATTTGAACTCGTTGACTCCTAAAGAGTTATATAGAAGGTATGTTGTGGGATAAAATTCCTCGCTACTATATTCTTTGGGAAATATATACATATATAAAATATGTATGTACATACTTATTTCTATGTTGCTGATATTATCGTAATAAGAATAAGACAAGACTTGTTTCAAATGCAAGATATTAATAAATGTGTTTGCATAGCCATCCTATAAATTTGAAGGTAATACTTTCTTAATTATTTTTCTTTAGTGTAAACTCGATTAATACTTTTTATGGTGCTATAATTTCGTTTTGCTAAAGTAAAGACTTGTAATGTTCTTATTACGAAAAATATTATAAATGTGCAAAGAATGTGAATGTGTATGTGCAATTTGTATATGTATGAATTATGTATGAAAAATGTATGAAAAGAAAAAAATTTTATTTATATTTAAGAAAATATTAATGAAATTTAATATAAATTAATTATTTATATAAAATAATCAAATTTTATGTACGGTGTAGAGGGTGCATAGACGTGACAATTGCAGTCTGTTGAAAAAAAAGGTACCAGATTTTCCTTGCAGATAAATAAATTCCGGATCATGCAACATAGAGTAAACATAGGCTGGTTTCACAAGTGATTGATTACTGTTTATTTTCAGTCTTACAATCAGTTTTAATGGAGCCATAGTTTTCGAGATAGAGCTCGTCAGTATAAGAATTTTTTTTTCGTAAAAATCCCCCACCTACACAATTTTCTGCTGGAAATCGATCAAAGAATAATCCCTGGAATTAAACGCAACCTTAATCGCAGAACTCTGTATTTTAAAATTTTCATAAAAAGTAATAAGTTGAATTTCTGTATTTACATCAAAATTAACTACAGAATTATATATTAGGTAGTTCGATGGTGAACGAACGTCTGAATGTTATTTTTCAAAATTTATAATATTGTTTTTTGTTTTTCAATATAATGTACACATAAGTTCACAACTAATTCTTTTCACTGCGTCATTTCTTGAAAAAAAAATAATTTTCAATAAAAATTATCAACATTTATTAAATAATTATTTTAATAAAACAATAACATGTTTATCACGTGCTAAATGGTAATCTAATTGCTGACAACTTAAACCAGTTGCTGAACAAATTTCATCAAAGCTCTGTAATCCATTGTATAAAGTTTGTTGTTTTCCTTCTGTTTTATTAACATTTATTTCATTTTTATTTGAATTTCTATTGCAATGCTTTGGACATGTTGGATTATTACATATAATGTTGTTATTGGGTGGAGATGCGGCTGCTCTACCACTACGAGGTATTGGTTTACTTGGTAAACGTCGGTACTTTCTTGCATTGTTAATGGTATAAACATCATCACCTGCTTCTAATGCTAAAAAACGATTCGAAGTTGGTGAATCATTCATTGAATTTATAGGATGAAACGAATTGTTTGATATATCAGAATTATGATAATCGGAGTTGTTGGATATTTGAGATTGTTGTTGTTCAAATACTGGGGTGTTGGGTATTTGTCCAGAAACCAAACCCAATTTACGTTTTGTAATGTTGTCAACATCTTCAGCATATAAATCACGCTCCACAGTAACGGGGTACTAATAATGTTTTTTAAAAAATTATTAGAATTGTTAAAAAAAAAATTGTGTTATTTTTGTAGTTAATCAAAAATATTTTAGGCAGAAATTTTGTTTTCATAATAAAATATTTTCGTCAGTACCTTTTCAACACGTCTTATTAATCCTTCAAGTTGACCAAAAAGTACCATTTGTTTTTCACTAATATTTAGAGCTTGAGGGTTAAATCTTACACAAAGTTCTCCGAAAGTTGCACCGTGTGCCATTGAGGCAAAAAATCGGAAAATATCTCGAATTTTTGCTTTTTTTCTTTCTGTAAGTATTTAAATAGTGAGAAATAATTTTCTTTTTATTCACTTTGAGAAAGCATTTTATTGGAAATAGAAGTTTTTTTTTCATTAACTATACCTGTTTTTGAACATCTTTGTACACATCTTTGTTGTAATTCTCGATCTTTTGCTAATTGAGATAATTTTGGTGTGGGTCTATAGACATTACTGTATTGAAAGACTGGAACAAGTACAGCGACGCCTAAGAGAACTAAATGCTTTAAACAATCACAGACTAATTCTAGAGCAACATCAGCTAAAGCTGTTATTCGGTTAACATGATTAAATCCATCAATATGTGGCAGAATCTGTAAATAAAAAAGAATAAAAACTATAAAGTTCATTATTTTAATTAGTAATTTTTTTTCGTAAAAGCTATCAGTGTAAGCCATCAATATTAAGATAGTTTATTAAAGGTCTGTTAATTAAAGGTCTGTGGTTTATTAAAGGTGCAAGATAAAATTCTCCTGTAAATTTTTCAAATGGTACATTTTTCTCCAGCAAAAAATTTACTAATGTCTTATATGTTTCTCTTAATTTTATGCGGCCACATTTCTACCTTGAATAGGTTTCATTATAATGCATTATAATGTATTATAATGAATTTCCTATCTTGGACAGAATTAAAATATTGAAAATATATGTATGTGTATGGGCTTATATTGTATTAAAATTGTGACCTTACCCGTAATGTTGTAAGATCCCATTGATCTTTTACGTACTTATAAAAATCGTCTGTTAGTGCTGCCGCATGATGTGGACTTATGATTACAGTCTCTAAATATCTTGGTACAACACACATTGGAATTAGAGTGCTGCCCTCTATTGGATTAAAAGAAATAAAAAATTGTTTTAATTATTTTCTAATTTATTGTATGTATATTTTTCTACGGCATCAAATTTAAATCAAAATTACCTTGTAACATACAAACTTTTTTTGAATTAATGTCATTTCGTACTTGTGTCAATATTCTTGCTAATCTACCAATTTCAACCGAAGCATAGCTTTGCTGGGACAAAAGCCGGCTCGATTTTTCCATTGATAACTTTAAAATAAATGTTTGGTAACTTTATTATTTAAAATTTAATATGAAATTTTTTATTATTTACCAGATATTCAGATAATTTTTTAACAACTGGTTCATAACCAATAGTCCTAGTTGTTGGTGCAAATACAAAACATAAATTAAAATAAAAAGCATTTCGAGCATATTGTTTATTGTCTATACGAACTGGATAACCTAGTATTTTAAAACCTAATAAAGATCTGGAAATAAATAAAAAAAATTGTTTGGAAACTTTAAAATTATCCATGGTATACAGATAGACTATAGAGTTTTCTATTTAAAATTTAAATACTTACAAACATAAAAAACTTCTTTGTAATTCAACATGTGGTATTACATAACGACTAACAGTCTCGAATTTTTCTTTACTTAAATAATTTTCAGGTACTTGTACTGTAATTTTTCGACCGGCAGTTACATGAAATTCACACAAAAATATACATTTAATTGCTTCTGTGTCATCAATTGTTTCTAATGCTGTTGTTACAGATGATATTTCATTTTGTGGTAATATAACACCAGCAGCAGCTGCACCAGCACCCGATATTAATGGTACTGGAGCTGATAATATTGAAACAGTTGAACTACGATTTATTTTTGTTAAATTTTTTGTTTTATAATAAAATAATTCATTTTCATTTGATATTTCATCATTTGGTTGATCTTGATTATCATTATCAATATCATTTAAATGATTATGATTATGATTAAGATTACTAAGATGATTTGATATTTGTGTAGTTTGTGTTTGTTGTTGCTGCTGTTGATAATTTAGTATTTTATTATGATTAATTAAATAATCATTATGAATATTGTTACGATTATTATAGCTGTTAATATTATTATTATTATTGTTATTATTGTTGTTGCTATTATTATTGCATATATTATTATTGTTTGTATTGCAATTGTTATGATCATAAAATGAATTGTTTGTTATGTTGTTTATAGGTTTATGATTAACATCATTATTATTAAAATATTCTTTATATTGATTATTTGTTATTTTTGCACTATAATTATCGTTGGTATTATCGTCATTATTAAAATTTTTTGTATAATTATAATTATTATTATTCGAATTGCAATTATTATTATTATTTAAATTATGTTCATTTATATTATAATTTATAATAGTGTTGTTTGAATTACTATATGCTAGACTATTATTAATATTTTTAAATGTTTTTTGTTGATAATTATTTAAATTTGTTGTTTTCATAATCTCACTACCCGAAGTGTTTTTATTTTCAGTTTTCATTTTGTATTATTTTTTTTTCATTTATATTTTTAAGTTAACAATTAATTTTTAATTAGAGAAAAGAAATATTAAAAGCAATCACTAACAATAAGTTGTTTGAGGTTATCTGAAAATATATAAAAAAAAAACTGGAATTAATTAATAGAGCAAAATTATTTTAAATTATTTGCATAGTATATAAAATCAAGACATTATTTCGATAATGTAGAAACTAAGAAATTATTTTTATATTGTGCTTTTTTATTAGGTTAGTTTTAATTTCACTATAATGCTGCAATCCGTGACTTCAAAAATGCGCTTGCAACTTAAAATTTACAAAGTATCACATTCCAAAAAATTTAGTAAAAGCTCTTGACATTGTACACTTTTCCTAAATGCGTTCTATACGTAGTGGGTACGTAAAATAAAAGCAAATCGGGTAGGGGCTTTTAGACATTAAGAAATAGTTCATTTCGTTAGAAGAATTTTTTTTTTCCATCTCCACTCTCTCTCAAAGTTATCGCCCGTTGAAATTTGTAAATATTTTTTAATGACACAGAATTTACCGTTAGCTTTTTGCGTTTAAAGAAATTTGAAAAAGCTTTTGGTTTCGCAAATATAAGGTGCCAAATATTCAAATTTTACAAATTTCGAGAGGTGATAACTTGATAGGGGGTGGAGATAGGAAAAAATTTTCTTCTATATTATCTAAACTATTTATATATATCTAAGACCTGCTAAAATTTTAGACTTCTGTAACGGACGGTGTAGAAGAAAAACGGCATCAAAAATTTGGAAAAAACGGATTTTAGATTACGGTAAATTTTAATCGCCATTTTGTTTTTTTAAAGTCCAGAAATGGTATCCCGCGATAGAAGAAGCCAGCTACGAGTACTATTTTTTTTTTTGCAAAATTTGAAAAATGTTAATGGCTTTATTGCAATAAATAGTTTAAAGTGCCGTTTTTAGGGTTTTAGGTGGGTATAACTTTTAGAGGGGATGAGATATGTGAAAATTTTGTTCTACGGGACGGACAAAGTGAAACTAACAAGCATTTTTTTCAAAATTTTTTTGGAAAAGTGCTAATAAGCAAATCTATATGCTATAATACAGGAATATCCGTCTTGCTGACGGATATAATATGTATTTTATATAAATTGCTTATGTGTTTAGATTCTATATCTCTACGAATTATTTTTAATAAAAGTAAATTTTCTATTACTTCAAATTGTTGACGAATTGATTTGCCATAAATATTTTATTAAATTATAATAATAATGAAGTTGGTTCCAATTGTGATATTGCAATAAAAAGTGTAATGATTTTAACTAAAACAGCACCACGGCTTTATTTATTCGTATTTTTTGATAAAATTTAAAAATAAATGAAATTATAATATTAGTTAAAACATGTGGAAAACTAATTTACATTATATTAGTTCATTATAATGTAACTGTATGCATTAAGTAAGATTAAAAACAAAAATAAGATACACAAGTAATAAAGTAATGTAATAAATCCTGAAATAGGTTAAAACTTGTGTAAATAAATTGCGATAAGATAAATAATGTGCTACCAAAAGCAAATACAGTTCATATTTTGTATATAGAGATGTCGGTATAACAAAATATTTTGAAAATGTGTATGCAGTCTATATGTTGTTGATTTTCAAGTACGTATAATAAATTTCCTTATAAAGATCCAAAGAGATTCTTATTAAAAATTAAGTGTTATTGAAATTTTTTGTTTTGATACTGCAGTTATGATAGTACAGTTTGTTTGATTAATAACTACTGCACGATTTGCTAAATAATATTTTTTCAGTATGTTTAATAGTCGCAGTTATGCATTTTGCCGAAATGTCTAACAAAAGAAAAAATTTTATATGTTACATTTTTTCTCTCAGACACACACACACACATTGGTATCGCACTGTCAACGAAAAGAGCTAAAATATTTTTACATTTATAAAATGGAATCCTTTGATGTGTTATCGTTAATTTATAAATTTCATATTTTATCATTTACAAGGTGTCGTAGTTTAATGTTTTTTTTCTAAAAATAAGTTATTACATTCGTTGGTTAAAAATCAGTGATTAAAATTTCAATCGCTATTAAAATTTTGAAGTACGCGAGTATTAATGAGAAAACTTATACGAGCATTATAATTATTTATCTATATATGGACACTCTAAAGTCTTGTTAAACTACTTGAAATTTATGTATCAAATAAATAATATGACATACTCATCATTTTATCAGATCGATATGGAAGTCTATACGTATATGTATATGCATTGATATTTTCAATGTTTCCAATTCTTTTCAGATTTAAATGATAATTTTATCTTAAATTTAAAACACATTTACTTGCGTTGATAAGATTTAAGTCTATTACAACATGTATATTATAGGAGTATTAAAGCAGTTCATTGATTGAATTCGCTTACTTTTGATTGCTAAGTCACTGTCGTATTGTCTAATAATAATAATATGTTATTGATGAATGATTACGAAGGTAGAAATTTTTTTTTATCATTGAATAAAAGACGTTTGATAACGATACTAACCTAGTAACGGTGATGTATATAATATACTATTACTGATTCAATCAATATCTTATCAGAGAACTTTTTTTTATTGTATACAGGTAATTCAATATATTTACTTAGTTTTAATAAAATTTTAGTAAATCTATGTATCCCTTTATTTTTTTTAATTTTTCAATCAATATAGACGGCAAAAAGTCTAGTTTTGCACACAGAAACTTTCTAGAATGCAAGTATATATGTTAATAAATAAATAATATAATGCGAAAAAATTCATTTGTTTAAATTAATTTGCAAATTGTTAGAAAAATAGTGCTGCTTACAGAAATTGTAAAAATCTTAAAATTATAATATTATTAAACATTATTAAATCTTTACACACAAGAAATAATAATTGTAATATTAATACTATAGATTAATTTAAGTATAAAACTCTCTAACCTAAATTAATTAATATAAGCTACAAAAATTTAAATTACAAAGTCAAAAAAATTTTAAGTTTTCATTACATGAAATAAAATTAAAAATGTAAAAGATGTACGTGTATATTACCTAAATCACGAGGGGATGCTTTTAAGAAAAAAAGAACCATTAATTCAAAAGTGAAATTTTTCTAAACAAAACCATTATATTTCCGGAATCGCATTTTATTTCAAAAGTGCTTTCGTTCAAAAGTGCTAAAGCTAAAACTGCTTGCCTTATTATATAGGTTATGACGTCTACAAACAAAGAGACCATTATCTGGTATCACCTTTCCATCTTTCGTAATTTTTTTATTAGAATCTTACCTCATTTAGAATTGTGTTAGATTCAAAATTAACGAAAATTAGGCCATTCAGGTTTTATAACACTGCTATAAATGATAGCTATTTCAATTTAAATTATAATTGATGACTTTTTTAAATTTTATATTAAGTATACAAGGTTTATTATTAATAAATCTTGTTGTTTTAAAACCATAATTAAAATTGATAAACAAATTTAATACAATTTGTTTTTTAATGCAAAATTATCAATTTAATGATTTAAAATATAAAATATTGTGCAATGTTAACTGTTATAGGTTGTATTTCATATACATATGTATGTTTAAGTATTTAAAAATCAATAGTTATTTAATAAAAATAAGATTTTATAAAATTGAAAAGTATATAAATTTTCTCTGTTGACTACCTGCAGTAATCTATAAATCTATATTCTATAATGAATATAGAATATAGAATTGAATATGAATATAGAAAAGAACATGGTTGAGCCAAGAATTTAGGCAATTTATTGATCTAGTCATTATTTTAATTTATTGTTTATTTTATTCCAAAAATAGTTACGAGTATATATTTCGAAAAGATATCCCCTATAGGGATAACTAGTGTTTCTGTTTCATTTCTAAGAAGAGATAAAAAGAAGTTATTCTCTTGCAAATGAAGTAATTTTTGAGAGTGAGAAAAATGACTTACATATCTGCATATGAATTAAGTTTTCGACACTAGTTTTCATTATACATAATTACACATAGAAACTACCGGTAGAAATGTTATACCTTTGAATTGTAATATTTACTTTATCACTATAATAAATTTAATTAATTTTATCATTTAAAATTATTAAAAATTTTAAAATCATTATTGATCTGCTGTCCGATCTTTTTTAAAGAATAATATTAAAACAATTTTCAATTAATTGAGTTCAAAATATCGTTTTTTTTTCTATACAATAATTTAATTTTTCCGTAACTAATTTTTTGTTATTAAATACCAAATAAATCTGTTTGCAAACACGTTATAGTTCTTAGGATTTTAACTAACATAAACTCAAATTTTTGTAATATATTTATATATACAAATTTTTCGCACCCAATAGTTACTACATTACCTGGTTATATACTTTTAAATACTTCAAATTATAACTGTAAATTTTTTCTTATTTTAAAAACCAAGTAAAATGTTCCTCGTTATTACAATGCTAAATTACTACTGAATCTTTTTTTTTTCTTAAACTATTAATAATTTGCAATTGATTTCACTAATATAATAACTATTTTGTATACACATAATAAAATTTAAGTATTTATCTACTACATATTTATTTACATACATAACATACATATTTATATATACAGGGTGGTCCGCAACAAGTCTTTAGGAATTGAATATTTCAAAAATTGAAAAATTCTTAAGGAGTTGTCCTGAAAAATTGTTTAAGGGCGAGTTATAGAAAATCAGATTGAAAAAAATTGATATTTATCAGGTATGAAAAGGTTAAACAAGGTTATAATATCAGAAAAGGTGCACAGTTATAATATCAGTGGTTGTTATCAGACTGACCGTTGAAAGTAGTAGATACTTAAACATAAAATTAGAAAACAAAATATTTTTTTGAAAACGTTAATTATCTCAATAAAGTGCACTATATATTTTTTTTACCTCCCTTTGCACTCGCTACATCATCGTTTATAACTTGTTTATTGTTTATTTATATTTTTCTGTAATAAAATTGTTTTCTAAAAAATTTCGTGAAATCACCCCCGAGAGTTTTAACTGTGGCTCTGGACCACCCTGTACATTTATAAAACAATTTTTGTCTTGCATTTAATTATTTTAATTTAGCATTTAGCTTCTTTTTATACAACTCTATATATACTTGTATATATACATATATGTTTGTGTGCATAAAAACAAAAACAGAAAGAAAAATTCTGTCAAGTATGATTATAGAAATTTTATTATCAATTTATATTGATTAAAATATAAACAATTAAAAAAAAATAGCGAAAAATCATAACAAAAATATTAAAAATATTTGATAATACTTTGTTACATTGTTAAATATATTTTTTTTTGTTTTTGGTCCTACTTATTCATAAAAGTCATAAAGTGGTAAGACAGCAAATGATTAAAAACATAAATAACAATAATAACAACGAAAAAGAAAAAAAAAATATAAAAAAATGCCAAAATATTATCTTTTTTAACTCTTAAAACAAAATGTCATTTTTTTTAATAATAAATTATTGTACAGATGGAAGAAAAAGACAAAGGAATGATGAGAAAAGTGCGAGAGAGTATTTGCACTTTGTACTTCTACCCTACACCGTAATAATTCGAGTATTAGTTTGAAATTTTAATTTAGTGTATGATATATAAAAGCATTGCCTCAACCCTAATAGCATGTAATATACCCCTGCTTTTCGCGAAATTTGAACATAAAACATTGTTTAAATAGCTTTCACAAATTTAGAGCACCGACAGATGTGCAATTTTTAGTTTTGCAACTGTTTGATTGTTTATTTATATCCCATAGGGGTATGTTCAAGCACGTACACATCCAACTGTATGATGGCATGCAATTAATCAATCAAACAGTTTGTAATTAACTAGTTGTTTAGATGTGTGCGCAACTAGTTTACAACCAAACAATAATTTCAAAACTAAAAATTCCATGTCTGCCTGAGCCCGAAATTATATAATAAAATTCAATATACATATTGAGAAATCTGTATTTATGTGTTGAATCGAACGTCGAAAAAATGTTTGAAGGAAAAGAAAATCTTTAATTTTTTAAAAAATACAAAATACAATTCGTTCCAGGAAAACAGTAATAATAATTCAAGAATAATTAGAGAAAATGTTTGAAATTAAAATTATTTTATTTTAATTAAAATTTAAATTTGATTTAAATTATGCCACAAATTATGTACTTATATCTGTATAAAATATCTGTAATATACAATTGGACTATTAAAGCATATCTTTGAGTCAACTTTTCGTAATTAGTTCGGAAAACTTTAAGGTGAACAAATTAGAGTGCGTATTTATAAAAATTACTCATATTTTCAAAATTAAATTTTTTATTGAAAACTGGTAACAAAATATCTTAACCAAATAAAAAATAGAATTTTTAAATAAAATTTTAAATTTAATTTTTTCAAATTTGACTTGAGTTTTAGCGTGGTTCAATTTTTTCGGAAAATAACTTACAACATTTGTGCTGTATGAGTTTCTCAAAAGCTCTATAACTTAGATTTTTTCAACTACTATCTAGTAATTCAGAGAGGTTTTGCTCACTACTATGGAATATATGTATATTCAAAATTATTCTATAATCTTTTTAAAGAGTGAAAAATTATCCTGGTATACTTTTAGGGGTGAAACATTATTGCATGTAAATTCTGCTTTGATAAGAAATTGATAAATGTCATTCACTGTTTTCAAGTGGCTGAGATATTTAATTCCATATTTAAGTACATTTATTCATATATATTTGTGTATACACATAATGCATATACATACGCACATATACAAAGTATATTTCATATTTTTATTGATATTTTTGATAATGAATATTATTAAAATATTATTTTTATTGAAATGGGATCACAAAAAGAATTGATGCGACCTCATTTAGAATATTTTCGATGATAAAAATTTAAATTTATTATAATTTAGTTTGTATGTTTTCTTGTTTTGGGAATTGATTATCTGTTTACTTTGTGTGAAAATATTTTTTACATACAAAATGAGAGCAACAAATATTTAAACAGTATCTCAGCCTTTTTTTTTTTTGTTTATAAACTCGTGTGTATATTGTATGCAATTTTAAAAATATCTGAACATATTAAATGAATTGTAAATTTAATTATATTATTTATCAGTATTTAACAGGAACAAATGCAATATAACCAACTACAAATGTATATAGAAAAGTATGTAAAGTTTTATTTTATTTCATACTTCTTTACTCACTAGATGAGAAGAGAAAGTATTCTAATGTAAGTTGAATTCTTCCTACCTGACTAATAATACAAGAGGAGATACAGGGTGAGGCTACAAACTCTTATACAAGAAAGTTTGGCAGATTTTAGCATTGTTAAGAAGTATTGAAAAATATATTGAATTAGAGAGCTCTTATCAAATAACGAAAGGGGGAGTTGATTATGTGTAAAGTAAGTGGAATTTGAACAAAAGTATACAATGGAAATTTTTTTAATTCAAATCTAGAAATTCAATAAAAATTAACTGGATAAGGACATACTTAAATGAAACAGGAATTATACGAGGAAATTTTATGACTTCTATACAATGTGTAACAACATTTACAAACACAAAATTCTCACATAACAGACTTTTTGAATAAGATCAGTTATAGCTTAAAGAAAAATATTTGACAATTTTATTTTTTTTTAAAAAATAAATATTTAATATTCATAGATTTTTGAACAAAGGTTATGATTGTTAATTTTCTTTCTATATGAATAGTTTTTTTCATATTAAAATTTAAATTGAAACTAAACAGAATAATAAAATATCAATTGATTTCAATTAGTTTGTTGACTATTTACTAATTGAGCTTGCTTTAAATTTAGTATGAATGTACTATAAATTACAAATATAGGTATGTATGTATGTATATCCCTATTTATATATATATATATATATATAGAGTTAGTTAAATTAAATTATATATACACAAATATTTTTCAATTTGTTTAAATGATTAAATTTCTTAAATCAATAAAATATGAATATTTAAAATTAAATTTTCTTCATAATTAAAAAACAAAATATTTATTTTCGATTTTCTTTTGTTATTTTTTTAATTCAGTTTGATTCAATTTAATTTTTTTGATAATTAATTATTAATTAATATTCTAAGGTTTTATAAATTTTTTAAGTATTTCAATATTAAACTTAGTAAAATTATTTTGAATGTATGTACATAACAGTTTTGAATTTTATATTGTCTAAAACTCTTTCTATCGTGAATAGGTATATGTATTTGAGTTAAAGAGTAACCATTCTTATGTACGTTTACCAATATAAAATTGAAGTTTGCAGAAAAGTGAATGCGTCTATTAATAAAAATTCAAAGAAAGTAGCTCTCCAAGTCTCTAGATTAGATTAGATTTAAAAAAATTTTAAAATTTTTCTTAATCATAATTATTCATCTATTAAGCAGTAATTAGATAAATTATATTTTAATTGCTTACACATATGCACGTATATATAGATGCATATAAGTATATATTTTTTTTTTGCCGTAATTTCTACAACAATATTATAAATATGCATATATGTACATATATGAAATTTTTGAATTTCAAATAAAATATTTATGAAATTATTAAATTAAACTTTCCAATTAAAAATTAAGTAATTAATAAACTAGTAATTAAGTAACTATGTTCATTTATATTAAGTTATTAATAAGTAAAATTCAATTTTAAAATATAATAAACTATAAGCAAGAATTATTGAAATTAGAGATTTGCTTGCACTGTTAAATTTTATAAATTTTAATATTGACGCAAGCATACCAAAAATAAAATTATGCTTTTTATTTTATAATAAGTAGGCACAAAAAAACTTGAGTTATTTAACTATAGTCCCATAATATATTAAATACTTGTATGTTAGAGTGACCATAATTTGATCAAAACAGAAGAGCGATAAAAACGAAATAAAATGAATCGAATGCATAAAAAAAAACATTTTGTAAATCCTGGCAAAAAAAAACTTAGCTATAATTAAGTGGATTTTGAACTTCTTTGTTAAATAACTTAGAAATTATGCTAACTTATCCAAAAAAAAATTTGTCTCATTGTATAGCTTTGCTCCAAAACCTTGTAAGGTGGCCACACTAAATTTTGATAGGGGAAATAGAGGAAACTTAGAAACTTAATACTTTAATGTCTTTAATAAATTTTATCACCTTTTAATTTATTAAAAAACTGAAACACATGACAAGGAGAGTCCAGAAAGCAAAATGTCACCTAATTTTTGTCCGTTTGGCGGCATTCTATCATTTTGCATATGAAAAGTTCCATCGAATCTCGGACACCATAATTTAAAAAGACATTGAAACGAAATTGAACACCTAAAGAGATGATATGTCTAGGAAAAAGAAGGCTAATGGTAAGCCTAGTAAATGTCTATACATGTTTACATAAATAATGAAAAAACCGGTAAGTATACAATATAGTCGACGTAAAATTTTTCAAATTTAATTAAACACTTTATAGACTACTCATATCTTTGTGTATGTATGTCAACATAATAATTATAAAAATTATATGAATTAAAGCTAAAAGCAAAAAATAATAAAATTGGCAAACTTGCTTTTTTTTCATGCATATTTTATTCTTATTTTTATTTGAATTCAGGTGTTGTCTATTTATGGTCTAGACAGGTGAGTTAAATCAAGTGTCAAAAAATCGCATTGTAACAATAATTTCCAACATTAATTTGTTTTTATTAATAAAAAAAAAATCAAAAGTAATGAGCTATTAATTTATTCTTATTGGAAAAGTTTGCATTTCTTACATTTTTTTTAGTTTTATTGTATGTAGACATACGTATACATATATGTCTATGCAAGTATAGTTTAAACTGCGAGAGTTCATTAATATTATAATGTATGTATGTAAGAAATTTTTAGACTGCATTTATATCTTTAAATATGTATAAGTAAATATACATACCTTCCCATATGCATGTGCATATATAGGTATTAATAATAATTTATAATTTGTATATGATGCCTACCTATATGAATTGAAAAATATTTTTTTCAATAAAATTTAATAAAATACGGGTACAGTATAGGCATTCCGTGTATTCGACTTTTTGACATATTGAAGTTTAAAGAATAATAGATTGGAAAACAGATTTTTGTTACAAAACAAAAATTTGTAAAAACTCGAGATTGTATAACTAATTTTGTAAAAGATTTTCAACAGAATGGAAAAAGAAAATATTACCAATTAACAGTCAGATCATTAAAATTTTTGGCAGATTCTTATAATTAGTTAGTAACTTATGACAATGTTACAATAAAATATCGTTTTGGTACCATCAGTAATGTTATTTTTCAAAATAAATTTAAAATAGCGATTTTGCATAATTCATGTGTTAGATAGCGTCCTGTTGCAGCATAAATATTAAGTACGTTATTGTCGTGATATTATACGTTACTTGCAAATTTAATCAGAATCTAAATTTTCGTATTTCAACTACCAGTGTGAAATGTATGTATTGCAATTCTTAATAGGGAAAAAGTAATCATAAAAGCAGCCAAATATATGTATATAATAGAGAAAAAGTAACATGTCAGCCAAATATATTAATATATTTTGATAACAGTATGTAGTGTAATATTACAGCATCACAGCATGTATGTTAATGTTACTTGTTTAAAGTAACATAATTTTTAAAAGTTTAGATCGATAAATACTCTAATGACAAATGGAAAAAAAGATCATTAGTGTAAAATGTAAATTTTGTTAAATTAAGTTGTTAATGAAATATTTATGTATCTTGTACATAAAATACAATGTGTACTATGTATATTATTGACTATTATTAGGTATACTTATTGAGTATATTATATTATGTATACACAAATAGGTACAGCGCGGCGCCGAAATTTTTTACAAAAAAATTAATTTAATTTACAAAAATAGAATTAGAAGTGTGTGAGTATCGAAAAATTAATTAACAACTATTTTTTTTTTCAAATAAATTTGCTTATGTATGTACTGTTTTATTTGCAATTAAAATTTTGACAAAGTCGATAAATAACAAAATTTCGATTATTTGGTACATTTTTTTATTTTGAGAATTGAAAATATAAATATAAATTCTATAAATTTTACTATCTGTTGAAGAAATCGGAGTGTTATTATAGTTACTTATTAGCGAGCACACATTCCATTTGAGGTTTTTTTTTATTTTGAACGTATTTTTACTATTGAATTAAGAAAACTATTTTAATAAGTACTTGGAATTATCACATGAGTATCGCAATAATTTTGCAACAAATTTATTAATTACCATGATTGGAAGTAATATTGATTTTTAATACGTTGACATTTTAGGAAAAAAATTAGATAGATATGAGACTGAATAAAAATTAGTAAATTGATTTTTATTAATTTTATAAACGAATTTTATAATATGAAAGTTTTATGCAAAAATGTTGTTTGTCAATTCAAATAATTCAACATAATGAGCGCTTCATATAATTAATTTGGTCAAGTTTTGAATAGTAAACATATTGGCTTTGTTATATGTAAACACATAATTAATCATGAATTCTAGATAGCTATTTAGAATGAAATAAATACACCATTTTATAAAGCAATTTGATATGAGAGTGTGGGTTTCTTGTTCTTATACAACCTGGTACGAGAGTCATGTTAAAATAGATTTTGCAAATCTTCATGTTAAGATACCGGAGTTTTTAACTTTCCTATACATTGTAGGAAAAATTTTTAATCATTGAAAGTATTACCCAATCTATTAACGATTATGTCTTAAATATTATGCAGTTCAACAAATTTAATATTAAATGCATTAAATTATTTTTTCATTAATAAAGATTCTTCTATATTCACGTTGAATTTCTTCATAAATTTTTCATAGAATGTATAATTTGCCATACTTTGATTTTAATATTTCCATTTTAGTTAAATTTGTATACATTCATACATACATGTACATATATGTTGGCGTAGGTGCGCAATGAATAAATTTGCTTAAAAAACCATTTGCATTGATTCAATGAATTTTTTTTGACCTAAGGAAAATCATTTTTATATTCGGAGATGAAAATTTTGTGTTTTCAAACAATTTATATACATACATACATATTATTATCATACATAGGTAAATTAAATGATTAAAATTCGTTATATTTTGACGAAATAAAAAGAAAAATAATTTTTAAGAATCGGCAAGAAAAAACAATAAATAAAAATTTAATTGCAAAATTAGAGAATAAGCAAAAAAAAAAAAACGAGACCATCAAAGAAAATAAAAGAAATCTAAAATGAAAAATTAAATTTATATAGGAATTTTTTTAAAAGAAAGAGAACATAGAAATAAATAAAATGAAAATACAATATTTAAAATAGAATTATTGTATCAAAAATATATTCTGTATAGAGTGTAACAATATTGTTACCAGAATGCATGAATTTCAATTTGTTTAATTTGATGCCATTTCCGCGTTCCTACCTTTTCAATTATATTTTATCTTTCTTTAGTAAAAAAAAAAGAGACTCACATGTTTTGCATTAAATTTCATATTTTAAACAAAATATTGTGTTTCAATGAAATTTCTTGTGAATTGTTATTTTTTTTTTATTTATATACTAATTTTGAGGCTTATTAAATTTTTTTTTATATGAATATGTGCAAAAACATGTGATTTTTTTAGATTTGTAAATTACGTTTCACTTAAAGATGAAAAAAATGTTATCCAATCAATTGATTTATAAATATTTTATCAAACATGAGTTTTAATCGAATAACAGAAATGAGTTATCGGCTCATCTCTTAAGAAATAGATTTTAAAAACAAAATTATAGTTGGGTTATCGATAAAATTAGAAATTATACAAAATCAATCTATTTTCCAGATAATTTTCGCAGTCGTAGTTTAAATTTTGTATTGAATGTAAGGGGTAAATGAAACCAAAATTGTAATAAACGAGTCCGGGTTTTTTATACCCTGCACTTCGTGAAGGGTATATTAACTTTGGTATGGAGTTTGTAACTACTTGAAGGAGTCATCTGCGGTATGGACATATATATATATTCTTGCTCAGCGTAAAATTCTGCGTTGATTTAGACATGTCCGTCCGTCCGTCCGTCCGTCCGTCCGTCCGTCCGTCCGTCCGTCCGTCCGTCCGATCGCACGATAACTCAAAAACGAATAATGCAATCGACACCAAACTTTCACAAGTTGCTTCTTTTGTACCAAGGACGAACCCTATTGTTATTGGACCAATTCGGACAACGGGTTCGGGTAGCTGCAATACAACTCAAAGAGTTTATTTTAATTATTTCAAAAACTAATAAAGGTACAAATATAAAATTTTGTATACATGTGTCCAATTATATTCTACATATGCTCTAAAAATTTTAGTGAGATAGCTGCACCGGTTGGGGTGGCTGCCATACAACTCCAAAAGCAAATTTTTTATATTCGGCAAAATAATAAAGTCAGATTCATGAAACTTGGCAGTCGTGTGTCCAATTATAGGTCAAAGATATTTCTGAAGTTTTGGTGGAATTGCTTGACAGGTTCGAGTGGCTGCCATACAAGTCCAAAAGCTTATTTTAAATATTTGGAAAAATAATAAAGTCAGATTCATGAAACTTGGCAGTTGTGTGTCCAATTATAGGTCAAAGATATTTCTGAAGTTTTGGTGGAATTGCTTGACAGGTTCCAGTAGCTCCCATACAAGTCCAAAAGCTTACTTTAAATATTTGAAAAAATAAAAAAGTTAGATTCATGAAACTTGGCAGTTGTGTGTCCAATTATAGATCAAATATACTTGCGAAGTTTTAGTGGAATTGCTTGACAGGTTCGGGTACCTGCCATACAACTCCAAAAGCTAATTTTAAATATTTGGAGAAATAATAAAGACAGATTCATGAAACTTGGCAGTTGTGTGTCCAATTATAGGTCAAAGATATTTCTGAAGTTTTGGTGGAATTGTTTGACAGGTTCGAGTGGCTCCCATACAAGTGCAAAAGCTTATTTTAAATATTTGGAAAAGTAATAAAGTTAGATTCATGAAACTTGGCAGTTGTGTGTCCAATTATAGACCAGATATATTAGCGAAGTTTTAGTGGAATTGCTTGGCAGGTTCGGGTACCTGCCATACAACTCCAAAAGCTAATTTTAAATATTTGGAAAAATAATAAAGTCAGATTCACGAAACTTGGTAGTTGTGTGTTCAGTTATAGATCAGACATATCCGTGAAGTTTCTATAGAATGGTTTCACATGTTTGAGTAATTGCTATACAACAATGAAAGGTGCAGGGTATAATTCAATCGGTTCATACCGACTGAAACGTTTTTACTTGTTACAATTTTAATTATTACCCATAACATTTTGAAATTTCATTTTAAGATAAAAAAATATTGTAAGATTTTGTTACAAAAGAAGATTGCCGGTTACTAATAAATAATTAATTTATATGTTGCCTATATTTATTTATTGATTATTATTCAAAAAAAAAAAAAAAAACAAAAAAGGTTTAGCAATAAAATTCTGAATATGAAATACCCAAAGCAGCAAAAAATATTACGATAAAAAATGCTGATCTTTCTACTATGAAATTTATATGCAAATTATTTTTGGTTTTTTTTTTTAATTTTTAATTTTAATAAGCAATTTAATTAAAACAGCTATAATATAGTTTAATTTGGTCAAGTTGTGACTAGATAAAATTAGAAATTATACAAAATCAATCTATTTTCCAGATAATTTTCGCAGTCGTAGTTTAAATTTTGTATTGAATGTAAGGGGTAAATGAAACCAAAATTGTAATAAACGATCAAAGGTTAACATAATGAACATATTATAATCATATTCTTATATAAATAAGAAAATTATATAATGGGACGAATGACCATATGTAGTATTGAAAAAATATTTAATAAACCTACGCGCCTTTTTATGGGAAAAATAAAATGCTTTTATAAAAAATTTATTTTTGATTTAATAAGCAAATATACAATCTATTACATACATATTTCAGTCAATTAAGTGTTACCAAACTGAATTATACATATAACGGTAAAAAAAACTGTTTACCGTTATTAACGAATTTTGTAATTTTTGCTTCACGATGTGTTTTATAATAAAATTTAGCATTTATTTAAAAAAAATATTTTTGATGAAAATCAAATTCAATGAGTTTATAATAATTATTTTAATTTATTGATTAGAATTCTATCACTGTTATGGTATCTACTTGTTCTAATATTATCGATATAATTTTGTGCTATTATTTATGAAATCTGGTAATACTTTAAATACTTACAAAAAAATATTCACTTTATACGTATACATATAGTATATCATATTATTACGGTTAGAAATTATTACTTTTTTTATTTTGTTTTCCCTCCAGTTAAAAGATCAATGTTTCAATTATGTCTTAATAATTTACATTTAAATTTGTATAAAAATATAAAAATATTTATTAAAAAATGTTTTGAATTAAAAATAATTTCTGTTTCTTTAAAAATTAAAAATATATTTTAATTTAATAAATTTGAAATTTAATTATCACTCCCTCTTGAACGAGAAGCATTAAAAATATCAACACCTATAAAGTATTCACGATACGAGTATATTTTTTTTTTCATTTTTATCACAACTTTTAATTATTATTAATTTTTATTAACTTCATTTTTATTATCACATACTATTTATAAATTTTTTGTATGTACATTTATAATCAAAAATATAATAATATATTAATTTTTAAAATAATTTGTATTAAAATATTTTTATATTATGTGTACACATATACTTATACTTATGAGTTGTATTTCAAGTAAAATATAGCAATTAATAAAAATAATCCATAAAGGGTTGCTTTTTTTTTTGAATATTGTGTTCGTTAAGTTTTCTCGTTTCCAAAATTTAACGTCTTAACGAACAAAAATTTTATAATTTATTTATCAACCCAAATATTGGATGTACATTCATACGTAACTCGAACAACAAAAATAAAATAATATTGTACAACATGATATCTACGTATGTATAATATTACAATGTTGCTTTCTTGAATTATAATTTAGAATTAAATTGACTAGCTAGCTTACAATCAATTACTAACTAAATTTAAATTTTAAATAAAATTATCTATGGTAAGCGCGTTCAAAAGTATATTATGATAATAAACTTCAATACTTATACCTACGAATATTTTCGAATAATACAAAAACAAAAATAGGTATGGATGTATGATAGTATATTTTACGGGAGTATATCACAAATATTCGCAAAGCTTGTTTGGCTAAGTGTAAGTTTATTGCGCATACAATCATATATACATAATTAACATGAAGCGAAAAAATTTTATAGAGTTTATTAATTACATATATGCTTTTTAGGTATATATATATATTATATTCAGTATAATCTTGAATACACACATAGTGTCACATAGAAAGACGTGAGAAATACAAAAGGTGTTGAAATGTGTTTTGCAACTGCTGCTTGATTGTAGATCAAGGAGATTGATTATAAAAATTGCAATTATGTAGTTTGTAAAAAAAAAAATACAAACTGTTTGATTGCTCAATTGCATACGATCATACAATTGCATGTATACGCTTTTGAATATAATTCTATGGAATACAAATAAGTAATCAAACAGTTGCAACCACAAACTAAAAATTGCATGTCTGCCTGAGCCCTAATAGCAAATTTTAAAAAACTAAACAAATAAAATTTAAAATTCGTACTTTAAATAATATCTTTATTAAATTGTTTAAACCGCTTTTAGTAAAGGTATATTACTTTGTATTATGTGAAAAGGTATTCAAATCTTTGTATTCTAATCAGCTTTATAAATATAGAAATTTGAATTCTTTTGAATGTATAATTGATGAAATTTTTATTAAAAGTTGTTTCAATAGTTTTATATTTGGTGATCTTATAAGATAGTTTTACTAATATATTACTAGTATAATACATACACATCCGCATTTACAAAGTTTTCAGTTTTATGCACACATATATGCCGTTGCAGAAACTATTTTTTGTAGCTAGTGTATAGAGTAAATAGAATTTTTGTGTATAGAGGCAATGTTTGTATGAAGCATAATAAGTACTAAGATACAGCGTTTAAAAATCAGTTACTGAAGTTTGATGTCAAGTCACTTAAGCTATTTTCAACTATTATGAAGCTAATTCTGCTGTGAATGTTGCTGTGAATACAAAAAGTATACTTCACCAGTAGACGGTATATTATAGTTGAAAACTTAGAACTGAAACAACCTGTACATACATAAATTAAAATTTTTATTTCATACATGCACACATATTTGTATTTTTATGTTGTATATATAAATAAAAACAAAATATAGTAAGAAAATTTAAAAAAATTTATTTAAAATGTTTTATAAATAAAAGTTGTATTAAAATAAAATTGAAATAAAAACAAAACATTGATAGAGTGTAAACATTGATGTATGCAAATAAGTATGCATGTAAGCATAGAGTATGTATGTATAATGCGTACATATTCATATTCGCATGTTAAATGGTAAATAAACAGAAAAAGAGAATAAAAATAAAAAAAAAATTTACATACATTTTATTTAAATTTTCGGAAAGGTAATGTTGCGCCAAAACGTCAGTAAGTTTATTGATTTGTTTTTGTTATACGAAAAGGTAACTGATCCATATGAAGATTATTTTTATATCACGTGATAAGTAATCGATTTAAAAATCTCACAATATCTTTAAAACAATTATTGTGTTTGTGTAATATTATTGTGCAACATTCTACTTTAAAATGTTTGAAAAGAAAATAATTTTTATGAAACTTGTATGATAACATTTTTATTTTGTATGATTTGCCAAAACATGAAAATAAAATATGCAAAATTTTATGTTATGTCGTGAGTGTACCTAAAAATTTATAAAAGCTTTAGAAATTATAAAATTTCGATTTTAAATTTCAGCTTAATTTTAAGTCGTAATTACTAGTAAGCATTGTTCTTCATAAGATAATAAAATAATTTGTCCCTGTAATAATAATTATTTTAAATTTAACAAGTAAGTTGATTGTGGTGTTGTTTTGTTCGAATCGGGAAATTAAGTAATTACAATACAAATTTTTAATATTTTTAAGAAAATATTGCGAATTTTTAAAAATTTATCTATTGTAAAGTACCGAAAATTAGTCTTTAAAGCCTACTAGTCTATAGACATGTTATTGTTACTCATCCGTGTTCAAATTGCTGAGATTTTATTGTATTTGTATATTTTTTGTTTTGGTTAGAATAATTTTCTTATTTCTATATAAATTCCGTTTATCTTAAGATGGTTTCTTGACTTTGATTATTTATATACATGTGTACATTCATAAATGTATAATCATGTATGTACGCAAATATATATATACATATATACATAATTATCATCAATAATAAGAATGGTATATTTTATTTCTTTGTTTACTATGAAATTAGTATGATTGTATAAAATTATTGTTTTCATTTTTGTTTTAGTTTTTTTTTATAGTCCAAGAGTGTATTTTGGTATTACGTTTGTATATTTTGTTTCTAAATAAAAACAAAAACTTGATTCATTTTTCACATTATTATTTTAAATTACAAATTTTTTTTACTAAATATGAAAATTTAATAAAATACTATAAATAGTTTAAATATAAATTTAATAATTTATTTATTCGTAATGGAAGTTGTTAAACAGGTTTCTAGATTTTTTTTTTCGTTTCATATACATATAATTAAAAATTTAGGTAAGGTATAAATGATTTCAGACAGTATAAAAGATAGAATTTTATATGATAAGAGATTATTATAGTGACATAACAAGAGTGGGGGTGGCATTTGATAAAAAGTTGTTTACAAGATTTCTTATTGAATTCATAAACGGCGAATTTATTATTACTGGGGCTTAAGATTCTGAGGTGTCAATCACTAATTTGGTGGATAATTGTATGATACTAACTCGCGGATATTCAGTATGACAGAAATCGATAAATTTCAAAAACTCTATTATACATATAGAGTAAATTTCATATTATAAATTATAATATTTGTTCTCACTATCATTTAGCAATTAATTTCTCAGAATAGGCGCCATTGATTTTCTTAATCTTAAAAAGTATTAACTTTTCATTAAATTGGCTGTAAAATAAAGTTAATATTTAAAAGTTTCGTGCTTGATAGTGTAAAGTTTTGAAATTGAAAATAAAACAAGATTTCATACTTCTTAATGGATGCATAATGGACGCAGTTATAGTTCTTAATGGATGTAGTTGTAAGTAAGAAGACACGCCTTGATTTTTTGTTTTATTTTAATGTTGTTGAAATTAATTTCAAATACGGTTGTATTGGGTAATTAATGGCACTATTATTCAAATTTAATAAGCAATAGAAAAATTATCGCCTATAATTTATTGAATATAGATTCGTAATAAACTACATGACGCCGTTTATTAACCATATTCGGAAATTGAATACTTAAACGAATATAAATATTAAAGAGATTAAGGAATATCAAAATTAAAAAACAAATTAAAATTTATATAAATTAATTACTTTTAATTGTTTTTAAAAATAAAATTTCAAATAATGGACAGTGAAATAAGATTTCAGATTTAAAAGCCGTAAATAATATTAAAATTTTTTTCATATATGTACAAATAATTTGAAACGTGCTTTTGATCTGATTTGATAAGTGAAATTGTTTACAAAACAAAGGAAATTATAATAATGTATAAAACTACAAAGCTTTGAAGTTGGAGCCACACATTATATTAAATATGAGATTAATTTGATATTTTCATTAGTTTGGAATAACAAATAATATATATTGTTGAATGTATGTATGCGCATTATAAGAGCGCGTTAAATTTGTGACTACAGGTGGGGTATAATAAAAATACTATGCATTAATATTTAAGATTCATAATTTGTAGTCACTTTGAATAGTGTTATTTAGATTAAAAGTTCGAAGTGAAAAAGATAGAAAAGTTTTTTTTTGATAGAAACTGTTTAATTTGCTTTTATATAAATAATTCTTATTAGAATTTTTCGCGTATAATATAATGAAAATTTGTCGACCACTGATTTGTTTCTTCAAAAGCAGCTTGCTTAAAATATGAAGGGCGAAACTATTATTCATCATTTACAATTCCACTCTTATGAACAGACAGAGGTTTCTTCGATCGCTCGCTCTCCTTTCCATATTCTGTAGGCAACAAATTAACGAATATAAATATTCATGAATGACCTTAGCCGATTTTGACCAAATAAGAACTGGCTTGAATTAATGTAGAAATTACGAAATACGACAGTGAAAGAAAAAATGTTGTAAGTCGAGTATTGTCAGATATTTATTTAAATTCTTCAATAGGCTAAATTTAACTAATTTTATGAACTTAGTAAGCATTTTAAGAAGAGAAAGGAGCTTTTGACGATAAATTTCTACAAAATTGACTTCAATATACTGTATTTCGAAATTCACAAGTAATTTTCTTAATTTACAAATAATTTAGTGCACAAGTTATTAACCTGTTTGTTAACATAATAATATTTTTCCCAAATATTTCAAAGAATATTTTCAGGGTAATCAGGGTAATTTGATTACTAATGTGTAATCGTACATGTTCATAATATTATATATTTTTCTTAATATTTTACTGTTATAAATAAAACGAACTTCCATTTACAAAGTTAAATTTTGTATGCATGCCACATTTATTAATTTTGTATGTGTTTATAATATGCATTACATAATAGTAAATAAATCTAAACAAAAAAATGTATAGGTATATTAGATGTTACATCTATATACATACATATATAGTAGGTATGTATTTGTATTCAAAATTCAAATACGCATTAAAATTACTACAATGTGTCTATAACTAGTTTGCTTATTGTTCCATTCTATTTTGTTCGCTTAATACTTTATAACTTTTAAATCTTATATTTAAATTTTTGCACATTAAATTAAATTGCTTTATCAGTACCTATAGATATACTTAAATATGAACATACATACATATTTAATAATATTTTCAATAAAAATTTGAAATGATTTTGTAAATTGTATAAAGAAAATTAGAAATAGAAAAGAAGCACATAAAATGTATGCATCACGATATGTACACATACGAGTATTATATTTTGTTTATATACACACATTAGCAACAATGTTTTACAATTTAGAAGATTTTCAACTCAATTTACTTCTATGTAAGTATATCAAAATGCTACTTATTATCAAAACACATAAAATAAATTTTAAATATGTTATTTACATAAATATTTTAAGAGTTTATATAGTAAATTGCATACAGTAATACCCGAATTAATATTGTTTTCCCCTTAAGAGCACATAAATATGTCTATGACTAAAATTCTGGATGGTTTGCAATATCTACGTTTAATTGCATGCTGAAATGAATTCCTGGTTCGATCTTCTTGTGTTTGATGTAAACTTATTTAATTTTACGCAACTATGTATATTCACACACAAATTCAGTTTTCTCCTTGTTTGTTCTATAGTTTTTCATTTTACAGATGAATTTTTTTCCGTAAAATATACAACTTTTATGAAAGTTGTATCGCGTAAAATATACAACTTTTATGTTTTGAAAATCTCTAATTAAACTAACTCAAAATCTCTAATTGTAACTGAATATTTTTTTAATTAATAAACAAATCAATGTACAGTATATTGTATTTGCTGTAGACGGGAGTGTGAACAATTTGATCATGTAGAAATGGCACGTTTAAGTTAAATATTATGATTAAATTAGTATTAATTTTTTAAAATATTAAATAATTTTGATTATTTTTTAAAACTCTGAATAGCATAGTTGAATAATATAAAATTAAATCCTATTATTCCCTTATGTATGTAATAAAAGATAAGTAATTATTTATTAAACATTTAGGATCCGTCATGTTTTATAATGCAATAAAAGCATTACTTATGTGTTTTATACACGTATGCTTTTAGTTTTTACATTTTAAAAAAAATATAATATTTCAATTTGAGAACATGGAAATAAATGAAATTTTATATTTTTATTACAAATTTAATGTGGCGCCCATTTGTATAATATAATGAGGATTCATTATTTCAAAAGGAATTGCTAAAAATCGTTCGAGAATTAGGATTATAGGAGTATCGCAGGAATGTTGTTCCTAAAGAAGGTTTATATAAAGGGAAAGTTTTTTGAGTGTGAAAGTGCACGATATTAAAAGAGTCATTGATTTTATAATAAGTTTTTATATTGAAATTACATAAAGCTATTAAAGTTTTCTTAATCAACTTTTAACAGACGCAATCTCTGTCTGTTAAATGCAATGAGTTTGTTTTCTTTCAAGAGATCGGACTCATCAATAGATCAATCAGTTGAAAACATCTTATAAAAAGCCTGAGCAAAATTAGTTTCCGTAATTAGTCTTCACATTCTTCTTTTTTGGAAAAATTTATATATCATTGATAAAACTTTTACAGAATTATGTACATGGCCTATTCAGTTAGATAATTTAATTCTTTCGCATATCTTTTTCTCTAAAACTATAACTCTCTATATAAATTTATCTTTTTCTCTACATAAATTTAACTATACATATAAGCATAACACCAAAAAAAACTATATTTTATTCTATAAAACTTTTACTATATAGTTTTTCTTCTAGTTTACACGTGTTTAACTAAAATAAATTTTACTTTTTTTTTCAAATAAATAAAAAACAGAAAATCTCTCATTTTATGTACTAAATTTTATTCAATATTTTCTTGGAAATGATGTGATTTTTCATTCAACTCAAGTCCACGAGCTTTTTTCATTTCTGTAAAATATAATAGGTTTTAAGAAATAAACAACATTATCTACTAGATTTTTGTGTATCACGAGAAATTCTATATATGTTGAATCGCAACTGATTTCAATGAGGATCTCATATTTGTGTTATTTTCATCTTTTTAGTAAATCATGTTACAAATAAATGGAATATCATATAAAAATTTATTATATAAAAATGTTTTTTATTAAATTGTGACGATTTTTCCTAGATGTATGTAAAAAGAAAAAAATTATTACTTTTTCATGGTAAGAGAAATATAGCGTAATTACCGGCAACATACGTGAGTGGGTATACAAATTTGAATTTAATATAAGTAAATAGTGCAATTTGATTTTTAGCCTTGATGTTGTACTATTTTTAAAAGAATTTGCTATATTTATATTGTGGAATATATCTGTATATAAAAGAGTTGTTTACTTGTACAAAATGGGACACGTGTTTTAAATTCTCCGTTTGGCCTACGTGTTTCAGTTACACTACATACTTATATGTCCTTTAATAATTTTTTTAAAAAGGACGTATTTCTTTTTACAATCTAATTAATTAAATTTTTTGTTTGTTGTTTTTTAATTTTATATAAAGATATTTAAATTTGAAATTTTTAAGAAAGAAGAAAAATTTTAGTATGTACGCATATATGTGTATGAAATATACATGCATACTATTTTATGGCATGTTTACTATGCAAATGAAGTAACATGGGTCCGAAGCGGAAGCTTAAATGCGTTATATATAAATGTTCATAAAAAGCATGATAAAAACTACAAATTGTGTTATTTTGCTTTGAATTAATTATAAACTACAATAATTCGATAGATTTTTAATCTTCGGCAATTAAAATTTCAATTAATTAAAAAAAAGGACTCAGAATTATTGTTTTAACTCTTTGTTAGAATAAATTTTTTCGTATTGCATATATTTAGGTGAAGAATGCCTGTTATGTATTTAGAAAAATTAACGCCTCGAATAATTTATTAAAAATAATATTTAATTTTTTGAACAGTTAAAACATATTTTTATTTTTGAATTAATATAATAAGAATCTATATATCGGGGGTTGGCATATTATGAAAATTTTTTTAATTAGAAAGTGAGAACTAAGTTGTAAAAAGCAAGTAGAAAGTTCTTTTTAGATAAACATGTATATGGAAGTCAGTCCATCATTTAGAAAACCCTCTTAATAACACCATTTATTTGAAATGTGTGTGAGATTTCCTAAATAACAATATTCCTAATTTGTATTTGAATATGATTTTAAAAATTAAATATTTTTTATATATATTTACTTTACATGTTGTAATTTTGTAGGAAATTTCTACATACATTGTTGCAGTGGTATAGAATAAATTGGATATTTTAAATGCGTAATATATAAAATCAAATTCTACAAAACATTTAAAAAATGGTTACCGTAAATAAAACCACCTTAAATGAAGTCAAATTTTCTTAAATTTTTCTTTTTGATTTTAAAATTTGCATGTTTTGTAATATTAGTGGATGTATGATTTAGAAATTATACATGTGCTATAAGGCACATCTTGTTTTTATATAGAATGGTTATTTTATAAATAATTGGCTCTATTTTAATAATAATTTTGCATTTGCTATTTTAATAAGAACAAGTTCGGTAAATTTGATGTACAAGCAGTCATGCTGTACAAGTTCTTTTATATATTTTGTTTGGAACTTTCAGTTGCACTCTGATTATTGAGAAACAAGCAATACTAATCTAAAGCATAAATTTCTTTTCTATAAATTTCGGATGAATTTTTGCTGCTACAGTTATTTAAGATCTAAATTACAAAATACTAACAAGAACTACATTATCAAAAACATCTGATTCTATACGTAAAACACAAGACTCAAGACTCTAATATGTTGATCTTATCCATTTTCATATAAATTATTTTCATAATTTGAATGCAAGCTAACTATAAGTGAAGACATTTTTTTTCTGTTTTTGTTCATGTTACACGCATAACATTTACTATTTCCTTCGATTCTATTTCAGATCATATTTAGTATAAAATTTCGCATGTATTATAAAATCTCATTTTTCATAGATTCACATGTGCGTTAAATTACTGTGACGTCCTCGTGGAAATAATTCATATGGCTGCTATAATTTTTGAAAAATAAAATGTCTGTAAATAATTTGTACATTCCGAAGAAAAAAATATTTAAATATGAAAAAAAAAAATTTTTTTTTCTTCTTTTATAAATAAGTGTGTGCTTGCTTACATGTATGTAATATTTGCATATGGAAATAATAAATATAAATAAAGTATAAATACAGCGGTCAAAGTACTATTGAAAATAAGAAAAAAAAAAATTACAAATATTTGCTTTTTATATGTTGAAGCTTGAGTTGACTTCACGCTGTGCCAAATGAGGGTTATTTTAAGATTTCTTATTTATTCTTATTTTTTAATGTTTTTTTCTTTATCTTTTTTTTTCTTATTTTTTAAATCCTTTTAAGGAACTTTTTAGTTTTAGATTTTCCTTGTACATTTATTTTAATTTTTAAATTTTGCTATATAAACATAATTCATGTACATAAAGAAATTTAAATAATTCTAAAGAAGTATTTTTTTGATTACTAGCTACGTCAAATACATAACAAATATAATATTATTCACATAGCTATAGGCTTTTCCTGTAGAAAATATTTTATTTCAAAGATTTTTTCAAACAAGAAATCTGTTAACGATTAAAAATGTAATTGGGAAACACAAAAATTTAATTTTATTTAAGAATATTAAAATTGAAAAATATTGCATATATTTAGGCGAACATTCTATTTAAATATTAATGTTTTTAATCTGTTTATCACAAGGAATAACTTTTCTTCTTTAATTTATCTAATATAATTTTCCTCTTCTCATATTTCCAACTAAATGTCGCTACGGTACTGAAGTTTATTAACATATTGTTAAAGTTTCCTTGTTTAAATTGGAACTATTAAAAGGTTAATAAATTTAATCACCTAATATTAGAAAATTTTTTTTAATATTCATATTTCTTTATTACAATTATGTAAATTTAACCATTAAGCAAGCTCAAATTTATAAATTTTAATCACAATTTTTTATTTATAATTTTTTCATTTAAATAAATTAAAATTTAATGACTCAGAAAAAGATAGACGGCAAAAACCAAAAAAAAAAATTAGAAGTAAAAAATTACAATTTCTAAGAAAAAATTTTAATTACAAATTTTCAAGTATCTGTTACTGTCATCATGTCCATGAATAATTTATTAAAGGGTTTTGGACTTTTTCTTGCATATTACGGTCAATAAGCTACTGAACTTGAAAATTCGCTCAAATTTGAAGAATTTTATTTAATTTTGTTTAAATTATTTAATTAAAGTGAACGTGTACTTAATTATTAACATTCCTAATGTTTGTGCGGATATGTTAAATAATTGAATGTTTTATATATATACATATATACATTTAAGTAATATATACTATTATACATACGTTATGTACAAAAAAAAGAGATAAATTTTCATATTAACATAATGACAGTTGCTTTTAGAAAATAAAAACATTTGTGTTTTCAAAACTATGTGGAACAATGTATGCCTTACAAGATTGAAAATGAAAAATATGGCTACTTAAATTGAAGGACTCAACTAATAAATTTTTAAAAATTACCATTTTATTTCGAAAACTCAAAATAAATATTAACAATTTCACAAAAAAACAAAAAACCAGTATATCTCAGGAATGATATAGTGTTAAATAATTTCATACAGTTCATTCGGAACTCATACTTTAAACTTTACATTGATTTTAAGATGTCCTTGAAAGATTTAATTTTTTAATAGATACATATGTATAAACTATGGTAAATATCAAATAAACATTTTTTTCGGAATTGCTATATTCACAAATTCTTATTATAGGAATCTTATTATATTCACGTATCTTATCATAGGAAATGACTTCAGAAAGCGTGATTTTAGTTTCGGTGGTCATTTATCGCTTTACAGTTTTCGGAGATCAGGAAAATGTTTTTGTTAAATGTGTTTAACTATATTCCAAAATTATTATAAATTTTCTTATATTTTTTTTTATTATACTTATATTTATGGTGACAAATGTGAATGATTAAAATGAAGAAAACCTGTTAACCTTGTAACCTTGAAAGATGGCATAAGAAGAAGACTAGAATATTATTATAAACATAGGCATAAAAATTTTTTTCCAACCACAATAACATTATTTTTGTACTTTAAATAAATAAAAATTTTAATAAGACAATTTTGTTATACCCATCATATTTGTAATGGATGTATGTGCATGTTATGTAAATAAATAGAACCACACTATATGTGGCAATTGGTAAAGTATGGCAACATAAGTTGTGGTTTACACGTAAATAAAGTGGTTGAACCATTGGAATTGGATCTTTTTTAAATTACTTAAGTTATGTGTTAAAAAAATTCCTCTATATTTGAACTTTGTTGTAAATTAGGCACAAATTTTCAAAAAATTTTCAAATAGCAAGTTTATTTAGTATTTTAGTTATCAGAAGATGGCGTTTAAATTAAAGAAATAGTTGAAACTTTTTGCGTCACTGTTTTTTATTTTATAAAATTATAATAGCTGTGTATGGATTCTTATAAATTTAAATATTATTTTTAATTCGATAAAAGGTTTATATACAATTTGGGTTTTCAATTAAAATTTAACAATTAATAACAATTGACTTAAACTTTATTTAATGCTAAGAGTTTTCTTCTAATTTTCTCTCTTACAAAAATATCCAAATATTATTTAATGTTTATTTATGAAAATATTGTATATATAGCTACTCGTATATACCTATTTAATTTACGAAACCACAAATAATAATAGTATTTTTACAATATTGAAATTTTTAATATTTATTTTCTATATTTTGTATAGAGAGATCATTGAACAAATTTTCATTTTTCATTGTGTATACATAGTTAAAATTGAAAACTTAAATGTGGCATTGTATAAAAATTTGTGTTTGAGTATATACATGTGTATATGTACATATATACTATTTTTTAAGAAAAAAAAAATATTTTTAATTTATTTACAAAAATTTTATAGGTTTCAATATAGGTAGGACTCCATAATTTACAAATATGTGCGTATTTACATTCAAAGAAAATAATCTATGTATATGTAAGTGGTGGAAAATTAATATTTCTAAAGAAATATAAAGAATTCTGTTGTATGCATGTATAATGTATGTATGCATGTATATTTATGATATTGTAATAACATGTTATTTTGCGACTTAAAAAATAAATCAAAATGTTATTATTGTTATATTATTAAAATTTCTCAATTTACCTGTATTTCTCAAAAATAAATTTATTTTGTTATTATTATTAAATTAAAAATTTGTACCAGAAATTTCTAATTTCAACATTTATTTAAATATTTTGTATAAATGTGAAAAGTATGTTCTCGTATCTGTGACTGGCTTTATCTGAACACAATAGCAACATTTAAAAAAATATACAGGACGATTCCGAAATATATACAATAACATATACCATTGGTTAGAGGGTCGAAAATGGGTAAAACTTTTCTGCCGGATTAGGTGTGACTCTTATGGATTTCCGAGATAAAGGGATTTTAACGAATTTTCATAAAATTTCTACTTATCCAAGCTTTTTGGATTATAACTTCTATTCTGAAAAAGATAAGAGCTTCAAACAAACAGTTTCTGGAAGGCCTACTAAAGGGCTTAAAATGGACATGCTGTTTGATTCTGTATTTTATGTACCTTTGGAATATTAAGCATTCGAACTTTGGAAAAAATCAAATTTTTACCTTGTTTATTTTTTCAGTTTTTTTAACCAGATAATTTCGTAAGAAATTTTTTAAAACCTTGAGATTTTTTTTTATAGAATTGGGCCCAGCTGCGCAAGCTTTAATTAAAATCCTCAAACTTTAAAAAATTTTTTATGTTACAGTAGATGTAGCACATAAACCATTTCTATGTCAAGATTTTAAAGACCCTTAAAGGCAAGGATTTTAAGCGTTGTAATTATCAACTATCATTAATTTTTGATGACAAGAGTCACTCGAAAAAACAGTTGACATTTTCAAGAGCCATTATTTTGATAAAAAATCTGAATTTTAATCTAAAAAACAAAAATTGAATTTAAAAAATTTTAAATTTTTGAAAAGCAAAACTAGAATTTTGTATTACAAAAAAAATCTAGTATTCAAAAATTTTTTTTCGAAACTTTTCTTGGTAAAAAAATTGATAGGTTTTTAATTTTTGCCAATTTTTATAAGAAATGATACCTATATGGTTTAAAATTTTTAAATGCATTTTTCTCAAATTGGGTGCAATTTAAAAATTTGAAAAAATATTTTTCGGAAACTAGACACCATTTGGCATTTGAAGTTTTTAAAATTATCCACCTGGAGCGAATTTTTAAAGGCATGCCATACAAATTTTGACATTTATTTTAATAGAAAAATTTTTTTTTAATAGAAAAATTTAATTTTTTTTAACAAAATGGAGTTTGTAAATGATATGGTTTTAACATTACGAAGATACTTAATAATTAATAAATAATTTAATGGGACTAATAAATTTTAAATATATTTCTACAAAAACTAAAATTGGTATACAGTTGATGCAACTAAAGAAGTGTTCCAGGCAATTGATATGCGATTGAATAGAAATAGATTTGAAAGAATAAAAACATAAGGTTTTGTTCGGAGGTGAGTTTCCTAGGAGAATATGGTGTTTGTTTTGAGAAATTTGTAAAATTTTTTGATAAAGGAATATTAAATTGATTTTAAATTTAGTTTTATTAACATCTGGTTTGATTTTAATTGAATTTGTTGCTCACAATATTTGTAGTTTTTGTGCTATATCTTCTGTAACAAAAAAAATTTTTTAATGTGTGAGAACTTGAATTAAAGTTTACATAGCTGGGACAAATTCTATAAAAAAAATTTCAAGATTTTAAAAAAAATCTTACGAAATTATCTAGTTAGAAAAAAATAAAAAAAACAAGAGGAAAATTTGATTTTCCCTAAATTTTGAATGTTTAGTATTCCGAAGGTACATTAAATACAGAATAAAGCAGCATATCTATTTTAAGCCCTTTATAGAAAGAAAGAAGTTATAATCCAAAAACCTTGAATGAGTAAAAATTTCATGAAAATTCGTTAAAGTCTCTGGAACTCGGAAAACCTTGAGATTTGGCACCCAGTCTGGAACAAAAGTTTTACCCGTTTTCGATCTTCTAACCAATGGTATATGTTGTTGTAGAACTTTCTGAATCACCCTGTATAAGTTTTCATATAGTTATCATACAGATGTATAAGCAGTTTTCAGCTACTCTCATTCGAATATGTCTCTTATATGATGAAGCCGAAATTTTTTTTGCATACAGTACATATGAACCTATAGAAATAACCGCTCGATATTGCTGTAATTTAAGTGATTATTTTATGCTCATTACTTTTGTATACATTGTTGTATGTATGAATTTGAATATAAAGAAACACCTAAATGAAGGTCTATAACTTCAATTCGAATTAATTAGTGACTAATATTTTGTATCGAGTACAATTATTTACACTCTTATTAATTTTTGTAATTATTCGGAACGTGCTGTAGCGATGTAGTTTTACCCGTTACGCCACATTTTATTTAAGTATATTTCAAATTTATATATAGGATCCGGGAAACTGTCTTTGAAATTTCTTGTAGTAATTTATTACTTACATAAACAAAGTTAAAAATATATAAGGATTTTAAAAATAGAAAAATATATAAATTCAGTATCAAATTATTTTTTTTCAAGAATACCATTAGTATCCTAGATATTAGCTAGATATGTGTACTTCATAAATATTAATAATATTTTTCTTAATATTTTTCTATGAAAGTTAAGTTCACTAGAATAACATTTGTATGAACTTAATTTTCAGTATACAAAAAATCTTATGCACAGCTATATATATATATATATGTATTTGCATAACATTCAATGGCATAGTAAAGCCATGTAAAAAATTCAAGAATCAAAATAATTAATTCTTTACAATGTTTTAGTTTTTCCTAAAAGTATGCCAACTATTTTTTGTATATTATTAGGATTGTGTATGATATTTGGAGACATTGCTAGCTAGCTATATTTATTATTATTAATGTATGTACAGTTTATATAAAATACGTGTGTTTTCCTGTAAAATATATAAAAAAGGAAAAAAATGTTGCCAATTATTATTTTTTTTAAATTTTAAAAAATTAAAACTACTCCTTTTCTTTGGCTAGCTCTTTGGTTAGTTCTTTGGCTATAATTTTAGAAAATTGAAAAATTAATTATAAATATCAAAATTATTTAATCAACATTTACAATATAAGTAGTCTTTATAAACTTTCTATTTAAATATTCTCAAGTAAATTTGGAATGTCCAAATATCAATGCAATAATATATCGTAAAATTATTTGTAAATTAATGTGACAAAAGAGCATTCGGTTATGATTAGGTAATAAAATAAAGTTGTTAAAGCTTAAACTCGGTGTACAAGTATCTTAAGTTGGATTCAATAGTTCGTCGGTTTCGAATTATTCTTTCTAATTTTAGTACAGCTTTTTTTCTCCTTTCCAATGAGTTGAACTAAATTAAATTTTGGTGTTTGGAAGTTTTTCATAAAACATTAATTATATTATGTATCGTACTACTAACATCTAAATATACTATTCTGAGAATAACAGCTAAAGAGCCCGTTCAGCTTAAAAGCCAATAAACCATTAATAGAAAAATTATAGCTCTGCTTAAAAACAACGAAACAAACCACCTTTAAGTTTATTGACAATTACAGAACAACTAAAGCTATGACTTTATACTTACTACAACTACAACTACAATAGTTTAATTTTAAGTTTGTTCTTAATATCTGAATGAAATTCAAAAATTAATTTGTTAAAATATTTTAATTGAAAAAAAGCTTAACATCAAAAATATTTTTTTTTAAATTAATTTATTCAAATCAAAAATAGATTTACAATTTATAATATTTATAAATTAAACTTTTTCTTAGTTTTTAGTTTTTTTTTTGTGTGTATAAATTACATAAGTAAGAACATACGAGTATGTAGCTAGTACATGTTTATACATAGAAAATAAATATTTTTATTTTCTCTAAATAAAAAAGCTTGCAAATTATTTTGTTGCACATAAATTTTCTTGTAAGGCAATAACCCAACTTGAAATGTTTACAAAATACAGCAAAGCTTAAATGTTTAGGAATGCGGACAAATGAAATTAATGTGTTGTTATTATAAACCGGATTGGTATAGGAAGTTGCCATATTTTTTTTTAAATTTTAATTAGTTTTTTGTTTTTAGTGAATTTCTTAAACAAATGTTTAAAATAAACAAGCCGATTTGGCTTATTATTGTCATGACCGAACAAAATTTTAAAACGCTTATTATATTATTTTTCAAAGTTTTTTAAACAAAATTTAAGATGGGAATAATTCGAAAAAATATTATTGCAGTTAAATTTTCTAAATAATTGTTCTGAACAATTGGAAGAATATTGTACATATTTAAAAATTTGTTAATAAACTTTTACAAAGTGGTGAATTTTTTTGAAGTCAATGAACTTAAATTTTTACGCTCTAAAGCTTATATTAAAGCCAGTATTCCTTTAATATATGTTTATAGTTTTGGTGAAGATTGTCAATGAAATTAAGTTCCTTAAGCTTAAGATAAGAAGAAGAACACCTGCCATCGTGTACATTTAATATTGTATTAGATAGCCTATGTTTGTGAAAAATAAAAACTGTTATACTACCTTGAAATGCCTTGAATTGTATCTTAATTTTTAGCTTAGCAAGAAGAAAGTGCTTAAACATTCCTAAGCATTCTTATCATGTAATTTTCAAATGAGAAGAATGTTTTTCATATTGTGTGCCTAGATTTTGTTAAATATGTTGGTAAATATATGAAAAACTCATTTAGTTCACTAAATAAAAAGTCTAATTTGAAAAACGATTAAAATGATGTAAGGCGAACTTTAAATGTATAAATAAAGAGACGTCCTATGAGAATTTTTATTTTCAAGTATTTGATAATCATTAATGAGAGAAAAACTTTCATTTTATATTTACATTTTCTATGTAAATGTAAAATATTTTAAAAAAGTTGAAAACTTTTTGTTAAATTATATAAACAAAGTTGTACTGTTTCTGATGTATAGGGCTATTAAAATTTTTGTTTTAATTTTCATTTTGAACATATTTTTTTATAGCTGAAAACTTGCCAAAATATTTCGATTTTTATTAAATACAATATATGATGTGTGAATGTACATTTAGTAATGTGAATGTACATTTCATTTTTTGGAATATTCAAGAAAAAAATATTAAAATCGAAATAAAAAATGTGCTCATTATTTTCATATTTCGATCAGTCTCTCAATTGATCAATAATAAATTCCGAAGTGTTATAAAAGTAGAGATCGAATGCGATTTTACATAATTATTTCAATTCACTTATTTTTTTCAGTGAATCGCCTATTTATTTGCAAATTGAAATTTTAAATTATGAAATATTTTGGTCACTTATATTTTAATTTTTTGCTTTTATACTGCAAAATATTGTTTAATGGAAAGGAATGAATTATTTTTTAAAGGAAATGTGTCTTTTATGTGCCATTGAATTGATTTTAACTTGTCTTTAAAAAATTTATGATTAATTTTTTAAGTGAAATTCCAATATACAATAATTGTGTATATTTTGATAAATAACAAAAATATATATAAATATAATTTGAGTGAAATTTTTTTTTGAATTGAAAGTAAAAAAATATTTTTAAGAAAATGTGGCGTGTTAGCAACAATTTATGAAAAATTATTTAAAATTATTTATTAAAGTGTATAAAAGAAATTATAGTGTTATACATTCTTCATATGGGTAATAAGAATTGCATTTGATTGGTACACATTTAATAGCTCATATTATTGAACCATATATTATGACCTTCAAAATATTGTTAAGTGATCAAGGATTCTATAAATTACCTTGCATTATGATCAATAATTGTTGTTAGTATGTTAAAAATTTCTTTTTTAGTTTTGGAGTTCTTCACAGACATTTCGGATATTTTATATAATCATATTAAAATTTTTGTACTATAAATGGAAATGGAACATACTAGGATAAATTTTTAGCAATTTGTACTCTAATATAACAGAGATTTTTAAAAAAGAAAAACTGAAAAACAAATATCTGTAAAACGAAATACTACTTAATCATAATGTGATGGATAAAAAATATATTTTTCACTATTATATAAAAGCAAATCAGTTTATATGAATCGAATGAGCTAGTAATAATAATTGCTTATAATTTAGAAGTGTTAACTAGATTAAAAATATTTGTTTCTGAATGTAAAAAGCGCAGATTTCATTATATATCGCGTTTATGGCCAATAATATCATTTTTGCCGTTGGTTCAGGTCTCACTTTATCGAAGAAAATCCGGTTGGAAGCCAATTTAAACTATTTATGTATATTATTTTCTTTAACAAGTTTAGGAGTATAATAGTGGACAAAACTGATATTATTTTGAACATATTTAAAATTTCAATTTTTAACTTTTATTATATCAAATATTTCCAGTTTTTATTTAGATTTTTTGCGGTAATGTTCATATTTTCTACATTTCAAGACCATATATTAATTTTTCTATTGAAATAAAATAAGTCCATTAACCTCCATAAATTCTAAGATCAATAAATTATAATATTTGTATACACGTTTTTATATTTTCAGCATGTGTTTTGTTCCCATTAAAAATTTATTAAATTATGCCTATTTATTTATTTCTATAATAATGAGACATTATTTATTACAATGAATATTATCTTGTATTTAAAAACCAATAATGTTATGTAATATTTTCATATACATTTAATTATTTTTATATTTATAGCATTGTGTACACAAAATGTGCATGTATATCCTACAGTGTGAAATTGTGTTATACCAAAGAAAGTTACCGCTACCACACCACTTTATAGTGATTAAAATTTTTTGGACTCTCGAGTAAAATCAATAATTTTTCAAGAATACAGAGTGTGTTAAAATTTTTTTGGTAAGTTGGTATAGATAATTTGAAATACTTATAAACTGGTAAAATGATGGAAAAAAATATTCGGGGTGGTCAAATCTATAAAGCAAAAAATCGCTCTATTCTAGCCATTAAGCAATGTTCTTTAAGCAAAAAATTTATATTTAAATGCCGATTCAATCTATGGTCAAATAAATTGGCAGCAATTTTAAGTTTCTAAACACGATTAATGGTTTAAGTTTCTAACTCGGTTTTATATAATTATAGAGTATTTTATTTAAGAAAACCTCTTATTTTAAAGTACGTAGAAATGAAATAATTTTTATAATATAATCTAAAGTTTAAGTATACAAGATAAGCATGGGCTAATATTGTGTTGCCTCTGTTGAAATTTCTATAATTTGTAAATTCTTTAACTGAATACGAAAACTTGAACTGAAAATTTTTATAACCCGACACAAAAATTTTGCCATGTGGATTTTATACCCGTACGAACGTATGTTCGAAGGGTATACTAAATTTGCCTTACCGTTTGTAACGCTAAGAAATAACGGTATTAGATATAGACTCAAGTGTATGTTTTTGATCAGCGTCAAATTGTGAGTTGATTTAGCTTTGTCTGTCCGTCCGTCCGTCCGTCCGTCCGTCCGTCCGTCCGTCCGTCCGTCCGAACGATAACTAATTGAGCTAAGTTCACCAAATTTTCACAAATGATTTATTGTAGTAAGTGCCAGAACCCTATTTAAATTGGACGTGATCGGGGTACCGATTCGGGTAGCTGCCATACAACTTCAAAATTTATTTGGCTATATCTGAGAAACTATAAAAGTTGTGGTATTGAAATTTCATACAAACGAATTAATTAATAGGGCCAACGTGTCTGATAAAAGTCGTTGAAATTACTTGGCTCCTTCTGGTACCTGCCATACAACTTCAAAAGTTATTTGGCTATATCTCAAAAACTGTAAAAGTTATGGTATTGAAATTTCACACAAACGAATATATTATTAGGGCCAATGTGCTTGATAAAATTCGCTAAAATTTCTTGGCTCTTTCTGGTAGCTGCCATACAACTTCAATAGTAGTTTGGCACAACCGGAATTTGGAAAAACACATGTACTGAAATTTTGCATATATTAATATGGTAATACGGCAACTTTAAGTCATAGTCTGCCCCATAGTTAGTTATGGCACATTAGTTATTCGCACATAGGATAACAAATTCGTACGGGTATCACAGAGTTGACAAGGTCAACTCTATTTTTTTTCTCGTTTGAAACTAAGTTTTGAGATAATATTAAAATTTCTTGAAATTTTATTTATTTCTTTAAAATTACAAAATATTTCGCTTTACTATGCAAAATTTAATTTTTATTACAAATAACAATCTCCTGAAATCACTCAATTTTATCATGGAAGACCTTTATATTGCAATATGCGAAATAAATATAAAAACATGCTTTAATTTAAACATAACTTAAACATTACATAACTACAATAATAAAAACTTTAATTTTATATGAGAAAATTTTCATATTTACTTCTTTAAGAAAAATGTTGCGAATGGTACATGTTGTAAACCAACATGCCTAAATGTTATACGAGTAAATGAATGTAGGTATTTCGCACATAATATAAAAATTTAATTAATCATATATAATGTGGTCATATAACTATATAAATAAGGTATATCATGAAGGATAGAGAGAAAACTTTTATGCAATAAATTAAAAACAACCACTTGCATACACTATATAACTAGTATATTATTAATAAATATATTTATACAGGCACAATCTAATAACATAAAAAATACAAGGAAAACTCATGAGTTTTCCTTTAACGTGCTAATTCTATTGGGATTTTTATGTTTACAATGTTTTGATTTTTCTTTATTAACTTTTGGCACAAAAAAAATTTAATCCAATACTTGTATATATTATATATATATATACATATGCACGTGATCAAATAAAATTAAGGATTTTCGTTCTATATAATTAATTAAAGAAAATATACTCTAAAATAGAGAAATGTATACAAATACAATATATAAAATAATTTTAAAGGATACATAGAATTTACACGTGGTATATTATAGTACAATTATTTTTGCAAGCTAGTTCTAAAATAATGAAAAAATTCGAAAAAATTCTAATCTTCTTTTATTTTTAATTTCATTTAGAATACAAGAGAATTATGGCATGCGTACAATTTTTGTTGTTGATATTATAAAAAATTAATTTTTAAAGAATATTCGAATTATCTTGATACTTTAAAAAAATATTATGCTTTGTTACTTGAATTCACAAATTTTCAACTATTTTAACAGGGTTTGTTCAGATAAAATTTAGACTTCTCATTCTAACCCTCAATTTTCATGTTGTTTCGAATTTATTGCGAATATGGTCAGTCTTTTAAAATTTCGTATTTTTTATACAATGTTTTTGAAATTCTGAAAAATTAATCATAAAAGTCTACTCGTTTCAAAAGTCATAATGCGCGGTAAACAAACATAAACGCAAATCCATTAAATTACAAAAGATTAAGTAAAAAATTTTATTTCTTTTTTAAATCTTTAATAAATGTTCATAAAATTTTCCGATAATTTCTTGGAAAAATTTTTCAATTATTTTTTGCTTTTTATTATTATTTTTTTTTTAATTCAAGGATACTATAAAATTTTAATATTTTAATTTAGCTGTGTAAAACCTTTTAAACGTTGTAAAATGAATGCGTATTGTTTTTATAGAGATGTCACCGTGTGTTGTGATGAGTATAAAATGAATTGTTCTTTGTCAAAAAATAATGAGTGATAAATCAACAAAAAAATCTGATGTGATCAGCACATAACCGACCGCAATGTGTATTGTCTTGTTAAGTGAAAGTGTAACAGAACTTTATAAAAATGCCTGTTAAATAATTATTTTCAATTTTTAGGGCATTAGTAAGCTTATATAGTTAACATACCTAGAAAAATGTAAATTTGGCTCTTAGTAGAGTTTCGCTTTGTACTATCCGAATTTGCCAATTAGTTTCGGTAACCACCAGAACTCAAATATCAAACTCCAAGAAATCCATCAATCATTTCCATGGATATGATAAAAAGTGTAAATTCTGCCCCTAGTTTGATTTCCGAGCCCAGATCGTTTCAATAATATTATTGCCAATATGAAGAGAAATAGTCAACCAAAAAATTGGTTGATTATTTCTCTTCATATGGGCAAAAATCTAAAAATGGTCCTCAACAAGGTACAGTTATTGAGGCCTGATATATCTCAAAAGTTGATCAATCCGTGACATATAGCCAAAACAAACTTACATATAAAATTTCATGAAAAATAGTTCAGCCGAACTTGAGATACACGCGTACACACAGACAGACAGCCTGACAGGTGGAGAAGTGCGTTCCCACCGAAAACTCGATACGCAAAATATGTTGCCATCACATAATCTACCTTATTGTATGTAAAAATGAGTGTCAAAGTTTTAGAATAGCACTAAAAATTTTTTTCAAAATTTCAAGAATAAGAAAATTCGTATTTTGAGTGAAATTGATGAATCATTATTTCTTACTATTGAAACTTCGAAATATTATTTTTAGGTCAATTAACTTAATTTTTGCAAGAGTTGCAAAAATCGAATGAAAAGTGTTCTTTTATTTAATTTTAAATTGAATGAATTGAAGTGCATATATGAAAAGTGTGAAATGCTATTGAAAATTGAACAAAAGGAAAATTTTATATTTTTTAATTATTTTGTTTTTTGTTGCAAAAATCCATTTAAAGTGATGCATTCATACTGAATATTTTTTTTATGTTTTTTGTTTTGTTTTTATGAGAATAGAAGGACAAGTTGTTCAAAATGCTTTTTAAATAGAAAAATTTCGCTTATCACAGGAATAAGTGAAGAAATTAAACTAAAAATGCTAAAACTTATTAAATGTGAAGTTGCAAAAGTTGAACGCAAACAGATTTTTACTGAGAATGTTATGAAAATCTGTTAGACCTGTTATAAACTGTTACTAATCACTTTAATGTAAATTCAACTTTTGATTAAATTTTGGAAAAAGTAAAATGAATTAATAACATTTTAATATTCAAATCTTAATCTTTCAAAATCAAATATAAAAGCCTTCACATAGTCGCTATTCATTACATTAAACATCATGGCCAATACCGTTTATAAATGAAAAATCTCATGATATTTGAACGCTTTCTTGCTTGAGATATTTTAGGCAATATTTTTGATTATTTTGAACCAATTACTTTAACTTTAGACCATATAGGGTTACAAATTAAATTAAAAATTTTTTACTCTGCTGCAGAGTAATAGCAATAATTTTTTTCCATTATAGTGAGTTTAAACGAATTAATTTGAAATTTTAGTTCTAAAGTTGTTTCTAAAACAAAATTTGAGTTTTAGAGAATTGACGGATCACATTATAACGTAGTAGTAATTATAGTGACATTTGAAATGACACAAGTCAAATGCTTTTATTTTCCAATTTTTCGTTATTCTATATTGATAGATTTGAGTATTGGGACCTCGTTTTTTATATTAAAATTTAAATATAGAAATATCTTTTAGTAGTGTTCTTAAAAACAAAAACTAAAATGCCTAATTTGTAGAATAATAATGACAACAAAATATACGTAAAACAGAAAACTATGATATAGAACGCAATTTCTGATTCATTGAAAATTTTCATAAATTTTCATTCATAATTTAAGAAAAAAAAAAATTTTTTTTTATTATTCGGAACACAAACAAAATTCTCCTCTGGTCATAATATAATTATAAGAGCAAGCATGTAGCATAAAGAAATTTATTGATGATTCAAAAATTTTGCTCGTGTACTATTAAATTATGGGGAACAAATACAAATTATAGGATAAAAATGTGTGAAATGAAAAGCTTTTTAATTTCTATGAGTAAAAAACAAAAAAAAAAATGGAAAATAAAAATTGCAAAAAACAAACAAACAACTTAACCTAAAAATGTGAAATATAAAAATTGAAAATAAAAATTTGAAACTTAAAATTTAGTAAAATCCAAAAAAAAAAAAAAAATTTTCATATATTTTGATGGCGGCCGCGGCGGCGGCGACTATTATTGTTGTCGTTTTGATATAAAGCATATTTTAGCAATATTTTTTCTTTTTCTTTACTGCGAGCTCTTCTACAATAATAATAATGAACACATATGTAAAGAGTAGCTGAATGAATGCATGTTATTAGGGAAGCAAATGATATGCCAAATTTTATTGTGATATGTTGATCCAATTAAAATGAAAAATTTGACCTAATTGAAAAGATGAACTGAAACATTTTTTTAATCAGATTCAGAATTATTTAATATTTTTAAATTTTTTTTAATCGTTTTTGTGTTCTCTGATAGCAGTTGAAACAAATCAATAAAAATTGATTATAAATATGATCATTTGGCGATTTTTTTCTCATTCATATTTATTAAATATTTGTAAATTTTATGAAATTTGAAAATTCTTAATTGTCGGAAGTTCTTTAAGAAAAAAAATGAAAAAAAAAAAATAATGATTTAATTTTAATAGGTCAAAAATTCTAATTAATTTATTTTTAGAAAATTTTTGACTTTTTAGAATTTGAAAAAATTTTTGACATTTTTTCTACATATCTAGTAATTTTTATTCTATTGTAGTTTCTGTAGAATGTAAAATGATTGATCGAATAAAAATTTGACTGAATTAATAATGTGTTTTGAGAAAAGATAAGTGTAGATAAAATTATTTTAATGACATGAAAAGAACATTATACTTTTATTGATTTCAAGACGTTTTTATGTTCTTTTATTACATTAAATTTAAATTGGTCAGTAGATGCTAATTTGTTAATTATTTGATGGTCTGTGAACTAGCGTTTACCAAATTAGAGAAATATAATTCAAAATTTTAGCTATTTTAAATTTAGCATTATACATATTGTGTATATTATTAAAAATATTAAATAAGAAAAATTGCATATTTATAGGAACTGCACTTTGACAATCTGAGTTTAAAAATTTGTTTTTAAAATATTTAGAAATAACTTTGATTGCCAAATGGCAATAACTTGAACTTATCAAACCACTCAATAGAAACTTCACGGATTTTAGGTCTGACCTATAAGTCAGACACACAGGGCGGGCGATTTTCATGAGTCTAGCATTAATATTTCATTTAGCTTTAATATTTTTCCAAATATTTAAACTTAAATTTCGGAGTTGAATGGCAACTACCTGAACCTGTCACGCAAATCCATCAAAACCTCAGAAATATATCTGACCTGAAATTGGACACACGTTTGGTAAGTTTCATGAATCTAGCTTTATTATTTTACCAAATATTTAAAATTAACTTTCGGAGTTGTATGGCAGCTTTCCGAACCATAAAATGTTTAGAACATATGTGAAATGTAATTGGACACATCTCTGCAAAATTTTATATTAATATTTCTATTACTTTTTAAAATATTTAAAGAAACCTCTTTGAGTTGTATGACAGATACCCGAACCCGTTGTCCGAATTGGTCGAATTACAATAGCAGCTGTCGTTGCCACAAAAGAAAAAACTTGTAAAAGTTTGGTGTCGATTGCATTGTTCGTTTTTGAGATATCGTGCGATCGGACGGACGAACGGACATGTCTAAATCAACGCACAATTTTATTATTATACCCTTCACGAAGTGCAGGGTATAAAAAATTTTAATTTACGAAAATATTTCCAAAACTGAAATGGCTTAAGAATTATTTTTTCCACTTTTTTGAGTTTTGATTCAAAGTATTGAAAAATTAATCAAATATTAGTGAAACTAAATTTTGAATTTTCATTTCTCTTCTCATTCGCCCATTCAAGTGACAGCACAAAAACTAATATGATTTAAGTTTATTAAATTTTCTCAAATGTTTTGTGATAGTTTATTATAGAACCGTTTATAAATTCAAAAATTGGCTAAGCAGTGCCTTTCCATAAATAAATATAGTAATAGAGCAATTACTCTTGCTAAAAGTTATTGAGAGTGTATGAGCTCTTATGATAACGGCTGTTAAATTTCATGTCAACTTAAAATGTTATGTGATCATATCTAAGAAATTATATTGAATATGGTACTGAAACTTTGCATAAGCGAACTTAGTAATACGGCAGTTCTGTTTAGAAAAATTTATTAAGGTTGCATTACGTCTTGTAATAGCTGCCATACAGCTTTAAAAATTGTTTTGTCATATTTTAGAAAATATTTAATTTAAAGCTGTTTTTTATCATCCTCTTTATGATTCGAGCCGGATATAAGTAAATTTTGATTATTGAATTTTCCTTAATTAAAAACTTGGAAAAATGTTTCATAACCTTAAAGTTAATCAAAGAGATGTTACATACCTTTTTTCTGTTACAAAAGAAGTATTTGTCCACGAATTGTTATTAGAGCAACAAAACATTTGTGTTTTTCTTTTATCTTGTTAATTTCACGTCGATATTGCGATTTTACCTCATGGCTGTCTGTAAAAAATAGACCTTAATTTGATCTTGTTTACTACACTAATATCAATTCACGTGCAAATTTACTAGAATTTTTTTTTTGAAAAGGATAGTGAAAGTGTGTATTCCACATGTGCAAATGTTATAAAAGATAATAAAAGAAGGAAAAACAAATTCTGCCAAAAAAAAATAAAATCTCCGCAATAATAATTAGGTCATTTATAGAGAAGATAAATGAAATGTTTTCAAAGATTATGTAAATAAAATGTTATTGTAAACCTCATGTAATTTTATTAGGAGAAATTGGTCCTTTTATAATAATTAAGTATGTTACTGGACACAATATTAATTTTCATTTTTGTGGCTATAAAACGTTTGATATCTTTTCGAAGGACAAGATTTTTTATGAGAGGGTAGAATAATAAAAACAGATATAATTAATATTTTTTTAATAATTACAACACGTTTTAAATATTTAATTAATTTAAAATGAAAAAAAAATCAAGGATAAAATATTACAATACTATTTACACGAGTAAATTATTGGAATTTGTTCCGTAATTTTATTTAAGCAGAAGGAGATTCATTTAAAATTATTATGCTGCTTATGTCAGCACGTTTCTTATGTTAATTATTTATTATGCTCGAATTATCGATTCCTGTTATTTTGTTAACAGGAGTCTATAAATTGGTAAATAGACAAAACAATAGGTAAATAAATAAAAAAAATATACATTTTTTTAGAAACCGATAGACATTGCATTTGTACTATTACCAATTGTTATTACGAGATAATATCAGAAAAAATATCATATACGCAAACTAGGAAAACTAGATTCCCTACTATGCAAAGTGCGTTACGAGACTACCAGCCAAATTCTTTGTGATTCTAACTAATTACCAATTATGTAATACATTTTGAGAAGGATTTTCTTAACATTGAATAATTTTTATCATTTTTGTAAGATTTGTTTGTGGACTCTTACAATCGTAACGGATTGTATTCTACGAATTATTGTAGTTACGAATAATTGTCTACAAAGAGAGCAATTCTTCAGTCATTACCTGTGTCTGAAAAGTTTGTAATGTAGTGAAAAGTTTATTCGGGTAACTGTTTCGTCATATATAATGTCTCAAAAATAAGTTAAATAAAATGAGTTCCACTTAAACTGAATTAAAAAATTAACTTGAGTTCGGTTTCCTTTTAGTTTATTAAGCTCGATCAATCTGCACTTGCTCTATATGTATGTATGTTAATTAAAGGAGAAACATATTTTTCAAATTGAAACTTGAACAAGTGGGTGTATTACATAATTAGACATTATATCATACAAAAATAGATGTAGTTACGTAATCAATGATATTTTCCAAAATTATATTGCTATTAAAATTCATAAATTTCATTTCATATTTCATATTTTGACGCAAAATATATTATCGCATTGTAAGTATATTTGAAGAAAATATAAACTTCAAATATTTTAATAATTTTAAGGGTTTCATAATTTTTGGATTAACTTTAACAAAAATAATTAATCCTTTGTTAATATTCCTTTATGTTTAATAAAATAGGTATACGTATAGTGCTTTGTTCAAAATTTAAATAACGCGTTAGAAATTAAATGGAAAAGGATAAAGGTAAAATCTTTTAAAGAAACATTAAAAAAGGCTCAAATTACTAATAAGTTGTAATAATTTGATATCTTTTGTTAATGATTAAAGGATTTAATTATTAAATTAATTAATTAAACTTTAAAACAAAATTTCATTGTAGATTTTCTATTGAAATTTTAAATTTAAATTATTTAAGATTTGGTTTATTTTCTTGTAATTGAATTTATGGGAATGAAATAGGTTTGGATAAACTAAATTTCATCTTAGCTGTATAAGCGTTTGAAAACAAAATTTGGAATCTTTGTATCTTTTAATTTTTTCAAGCAAAAAATTCATCAATTTTGAATCAATCAAGAAATGTATATTGTACATACAATAATTATATATATATGTATATTGTTTTTGAAATTTTAATTTGAAAACTTTTGTATACTAATAAATATTATTTGAAGGTCAAAGCATTAATTAAATTTAACAAGGATTTTATTGAAGAAATCTGAAGTGAACAGCATACTACGAACCAAATCATAAATTTTCTAATTGAAACTTACCAAATCTACTAAATTTACTTAGAATATTCTAGAAGCGAAGGGATTGTACAACAAAAATTTTTTTGCAAAATTTTAATCCGAGTCAATTTTCGTTAAAAATTAATTAGTTTCTGAAAGAATTTGTTAATCTCATCGAGTAGAGAAAAAATATGAAGTAATGAAAAATATTAAAAAGGTTTCTATAAAAAAAAATTCTGGGATCCGAAATGTTAGGAAAAGAGATCAATTGAGGGCGTGCTAAAGAGAAAAGTGCTAATCTATTGAACTTAAGCAATTTTTAACCGAATTTTCATAACAGCTAGACCAACGTTTAAATTTTGAAATTCAGTGCAAAATTTTGTCAAAATTCCATCAAAATTTGCATAGTGATCTGGTTTCTTAACCACGAAAATTCTTACCTTAGTTCCCGGTCATCTTAGTTAATGTAAGTAATAATGAATAGTATTCTTTCATTCGTTACAAATCTTACATTTTTCCAGACATTGAAATGAACATACATTGACACACATATAATATTTTTCATGCAGCAATAAAACATACATGTTTTGTCGAACATCATATTTCTTTTGACGGAAGTGTGATATTTCAGATTGATATTATTTTCCTACAAATTTAAAATTTTCTGTTCAGTTTTTAACATTGCTAAAAAATTTCACAGTCAAATACATAATAATTAATAAATTCAATATAAAAATATAAAAACAAAATTTTAAATTTACTTGCATACTTTTTTGTTACAAATCAAAAAATTTTTGTAAAATTTTATTATCATATAGCCTTGAGAAATTTTAACTAGTATAATAATCATTATAATTTTTATAGGGTGATTGAGTCTTAAATCACAACTATTTGAATTTTATTAAAAATTTTAATTTTTAATAAAGCTTGAGTATGGAATTTTTAAAGCCGTTTACATTATGACTCCAAAAACGCCAAATAACGCCAAATCAAAATGAAACAGAAATAGAGAAGAAAGGAAGAATCTACGTAAATTTATTTGTTTAATTTCTATATTAATGAATAAATTAAACTTTTCAGTAGAGACTGAAGTAGAGATTCAGTAGAGATTTAGTAGTTCGTTATTACAGTATGGATTATGTTAAGAATAAGCCGTTGACTTGGATGTTCGGTGCCGTCAATTCCAACTCCGGTTGTTTTGATTTTGATGTCGGTGGGGGTGTTCTGAAGTTTGTTCTTTATAAGATTTTGAGTCATGTTCGCATATGGGTTGTACAGCGGTGGGTTTATTATTTTTTGTGTCTTTCACACTAATAGACTCTACACTTACAAAACTCTCCACTATCCTTTTCCTCTCTCAACAAATGATGCCATCTGATAGTCGCATTTTTGTGCGTCCAAATGATGACTAGAGTTAAAACTCTTTCATGCAATATGAATTTGCGTGACAATTGATGCTTGGTCTAAGCAATTCATCTGATATATATACAAAATTTTAAGACTTACCATATTTAGGAGGCCACAAATTAAAGTTTACATTCATTGTCTTCTTAATATTGGATTAAACTATTACATAAATATGCTGACTAAGACAATGTCTTTACGTACATAATCTATTACACATATTAACTAATAATCATTTTGTATTTCATGATCAATGTCATGTCACATAATATTTTGGTCTGAGGAAACAGAATATTATAAAAAGATAAACAGATTTTTGTTTATCTTTCATATTATTTTTTTAAAGGAATTTTTTCAAATGAATTTTCTTATATAATTATAAAAAATTATTTTTCTGCGGGTATATTTTACTTTGTTTTTCTTTCCATTCCTTTTTTTTCCTTTTTCTTAATAGGTTCTTTTTTTGGTAAGAATGGTGTATAAAAATGAAATTGAAACCTACATAAAAAATTTTCATGCATATTTTATTCATAGACAAATTCCTCACAGTTGTTATATTAGATTCTTTAAACGAAAAAAAAATATTAGTGGTATAGGTAACATTATATCAAAAATCTTTTTATGACATCACAAGAAAATTTCAATAACTTTAATGACGTCATATGATTTTGTTACTGTTATGACATAAGAATTTATTTCATTTTAATATTTTATCAGCTGCTGTCGATGGCAGCATTTTAAGGATAATATTTTGGGATACAGACGACTTTATCAGTATCTATATAGTGTGTAAATTTTGATGCCCTTAAAATTTTTACCATATTAAAAATGTATTAAGAATTTCATATTTTGTTTTAAGAGTTGAAAAGAATTTGGATCGGATGATTTGGACAGTTTAGTTTAATAAATTTGTTATATATTAAGATTCGATTTGATTCTGTATTTGGATTTACTTGAACTCAGCTTTTTATGAAAAAATTAAAATTCTTTGGAAGTTTTCGTTCTTGCTTAAATTGCAGCAATAAACATTTATGTTCGTAGACGTATATGTAAAGTTATTAAGCCACGATTAAGTTTGGGCTTTTACGACATTCACTTTCAATATTTTCCAGTCAATTCAATTAAATAAGGAATATAAAAGCTGCATAATAATATTCTTTTCATATCGTAACGCCCATATGAATTCATGACAAAATTTAAGAGAAATTTAATATAGGAAAATCCAGGGTTAAAATGTTCATTAAAGATTTTATTTTTCTCTGAAAATATTTTCAGGGATATTTTTTTTCAATTGAAACCTTTTTCATTGAAAATCGTCCCTTTAGGATATAAAACTTATTTTAATTTTTTAATTTTGCTGAAAATAAAAATTTTTCTTTGCATAGCAATTTACAAGAAAAAATTTAATAAAAATTGAGGTATATTGGGTAATTTTGAGTAAAAATTCCCAAATTGAAAGTTAAACGAAATTTACCTTCTCTTGCAATTCCCATTAATGTATATAATATACGTATATGTTGTATAACGCAACATATACGTTATATGTTGTTCTTTGGCAGGAACCTTAGGATATTAAGAATTGAGAATTTCACATAACCTATGAGGGTGGAAATCTAAATAATTTTATTTTGGAATTTTCGGTAGTACAACGTTCAATGTTTTTTGACATTTCATTTTGTTTTTTTTTCTGTTTTTACTATGAATACTAAATAAACACATGCTTTATTGTTTTTAAATGAATTTTTTTTTCTCGCAAAATTCACTTGTAATTCATTAATAATTAATGCTTTTCGTTATTGGAATCAAAATTAAATGAATAATTTCATTTTTATTTCAAGAGAATATTTTCATTTAATTAACATGATTTAAATGTACTTGTACTTGTAAAAGTCAAAGTTAAATTTTAGGCGGAAAATAATTTAAACAAAATATGTATGTATGTATTTTGTGTTTGTTAATATTTTTTTATATTTGGTAGACTATTTGACAATTATAATATTTGTATGAATTGAATAAACAATTATTTTTCTTGTATATCCTTATAAACATTTGATAACTGCACCTATTTTCATGTAGTAATTTTCTTGATAACACGATGATTAAAGGATTTATTCTAAGGGGTTGTATAATTTAACTTAAGTATGCAATTTAAAAAATTATGTGTTATAATTTTATGATATACTTGTAATGAATATATAAGCTGTTAAATTTTTTTTTTTGTTGGAAGAGGAAAGAATGAATAATGAATAAGGATTTTTGATATTTTTTCTTCTGATTTCTTGAGAAAAATGTAAGCATTATTTGACATTAAAATTTATAATATAAATTAGAAAGCAATTTAAATGAAATACACATGAAGATAATTGAAAAGCCTTCTTTTACGAAATAAAGAGGATATAGTTATGAATTTTTTTTTTTATAATTGAAAGGAGGAAATTATAATAAATGTTAAAAATTAAATTATACTTCAGTTAAAATTAATATATGTGCTCGTATATTAAGTATATAACACTTCACTATAACTTATTTGAAATTTATATTTAACTTTAAATGTAGGTTGATCTACCATTACGAGTACATATTTAAATGCAATAATAATAACAAAATATTAAAAATGTTTCCAATTGACTGTGATTACTGTTTTTTTTTTTATTATTATTTTAGATTTTAATGCGTCTGTTGAATTTATGAATAAATGTTGGCGAACTTGACATTTATAACAAGTTCCATATGTAGTTTATATATAGGTGAAAAGACGAAGATTTTATTAATATGAATTATATATGTAGCAATTTTTTTTTTTTAAAGTAGAGTAAGTTGGCAAAAATTTTCAATGTGGGACTTAATGCAGGATGTTCCTTATGTAGTGGAGAGTTAAGCGTGTATAAGATTATACGAATCTGGTGCAAGTATAAGTTAAACTTTTGTATAGGGATAATTTTCATAGATCAAAAGGGTGTAAGATACGGCGGTCGAAAATCAATTTCCGTACCGTTTGAATATGAAGTTTAACTCGTGATTTTTGGCAGATTGACGCATAACTAAAATATGATTTGAGAAACTGACAACAAGGGCATTCTCACTAATGTACGAGTATATACGGTAATTCTTTAAATTTTCGAAACCACATGACTTTAAAGTTCTAGAAGTTTAAAACAACCGTTCTGAATGGTGCCCTCTTTTATTATGCAAATCTTCAAACTGCTCACTAAAACAGAGGCTTCGAGGTAAACAAATGATCATTGTCATTGATAAGATTTATGATTTAGTCTTGATTTCAACAATCTTCTGATAAACAACGTTTTTTAACAGGCCCAGGAGAAGGCGAGTTAAAAGAAAATTTCAATAGTCCAGTTGTAAAAAATTAAATAATTTGTAGTATTCTTTGCGAAATATTAATTTTTTCATACAGATGCGCTAAAAAAGGTATTATTTTGTAAATAGAAGCGCTGCAATTATGATTTTGATTTCGAAAACACAAAGGGTTTTTTTTGGGAAAAAATTTGAAAAGCTGAAATATTGCAACATTTTAAAAACTACGATTATTAAAAAAATTGTTTTGTTTTTATTAATTGATAAAAAAATTCAATTGATACCGCAATTAATAAATCGTGGTTGAATAGCTTATATTGCATCACTTTTTTACCCAATGTCTAATAGCATCGTTATCCGCATTGCAGTCTACATAAGTTGATTTAAGTTATAGTCTTACTTTTAATGAAGCCAGTCCAAAAAAAAATGCCTATTAAAGTCTCTACTTTCTAAACCGTTTGAAATACAAGTCTGTTGTTGAATAAATATTTCCTTATATAATAATATACATACATACAAAGATCTAAGCTAAATGATGGTATACATTATATTAATGCAGCATTATAGGAATTATTCCGTAAGTGATTACAAATAAAAATAAAAATAATAAATCGCAATAATTTCTTCATAATTATTTTTCATAATAAAAAAATTATATTAATAAAATACTTATTATTTTATTTTTAAATAATTCTCTTAAATTAAATCGCTTTTTGACATTCAATTGAGTAGCTGATTTTAATTTGAAATTCAATTTCATAAATATCAAATAAATATACATATAAACATATAGACATAGTCAAGTATTAATATGAAATTTCTAAATTTTTAAAATCATTGGAAAAGAAGTAAAATAATATCCTTGAATTATTTCTACATACATACATATTGTATAATTAAGTAATTTAAGTACACGTTTTATTTTCAAGGATTAAAAAAAGAATTTAAATTTCAGTATTAAAAATATTTTTATTTCTCAAAATGTATGCGATGATAACAAATTTATTAACTCTTTTATAAGAAGATTAAATATTCTGAATGATTTGCAATTTAATTATGAAAATTATTTTTTTTTTAAATATAATTAATGTATTTGATTTTATGAAATTACAAATCGATAATTTTGAATTCATAATGGGAAGTGGTTTAACATTGAATGGTATTAGAAGCAGGAGTGAGAAAAACAATGGAATAAGTATATATAAATTTTATAACAGTTAAATCTCGATTTGACGAAAATCACCATTAACGAAATCTTAGTAAAATTATTAGATTTTTCTTGACAATAGCCTTTATATGTCGTACTGTTTTGTTCGTTCGCTATAAAAGTCGCTGATTTCATAAACCTCATATTCATTAATTTAGTAAATTTTTACATTACGTACGAGTAGGTTTAAAACATCAACAGCAAAGTATAACAAATGCTAGAGTATGACAACTTTTTAAGTTCATCCCAGCATCTGTAAGAATTCTACTTGTCCAGGGTCAACTGTATAGTATTCATATTTATTTTGATTTAATTTTATTGCTTTTGCATATAATGGATGTTTTTATGTATAAAGCTACATACTGCATTTATAATTAAATTACTAGAAAAACGAATTGAATTGAATTTTTTTTTTAATTTCTTAAATAAATAATTTATGTTAGTATTTATTAGTTTGAACTTTTGATAATTTATTGAAAATATTTATTTTAAAAATTAAGTGTAATTTTGTGAAGAAATTCAAAGAAAAAATTCTCTGTACATAATTTTATGGGAAACAATAACAAAAGTTACAATACTCCTATTGTGTAATTTAGACACGATTATTATACTTGTACGAATATATATACGAATTAAGTTTACAAAATTTTCACAAATAGTTTGTCATAGTAAATTGCAGAACCCTACTTAAATCGTGTATTATGATTGAAGCAATGGTACTTGCTATACAAATTCAGAAGTGACGTCAAAAACTATTAAAATTATTGTGATAAATTTTTACCCAATCATAGAATTGATCATATTATAGGATTGTGCTACATACATATTTTATGTATTATATTTAAATATTGTGAAGATAAAAAAAAGTGAATTAGACTAATCGAAACGTTGTTAAAATAGCCCCTTTCATCTAAACTTTAAAAAAAATTGTGCTTTTGCAATGTTGTTTTATTGCATACCGCTTGGAGGTATCAAACAAAACACAAGAACTAAATATATTTTAATTAGGCACTTGCGAGGGCAAAAGGAATTAACAGAAATTTTGTTGATTAGAGATATCTGAAATTTCTACGAGTTCAAATCAAACTAATAAGCACATTTTTTTATAACACAGTTAAAAATGTGCTAAAAAATAAAAAAAAACAACAACAAAATTTTCAAATTTTTCTTATTTATTAAAATGTGTATTTCTTTTTGATTCATAATAAAAATTTCAAATAATAAATTGGGAATGGCGTATTAATGTTCAATTGCGTTCTATATAGCACCTCTTGTATTGTAGATTAGTTTCTGGATATGTTTATTTATAATTTTGCACATAATATAATTATTTCCAGGAGAGATTTCTTCTTAATTATATGGGATATATTTTTTTGTAAATATTTACTTGCCAGTATATGCGTTTTAAAAACATATTGCATCGTATTTGAGTGCATGTGTCCGGACCATAATCAAATTTATTATAACATTATATTACTCGAATCAAATCATTAAATTTTTCATTCATAAAAGACCTTTGCTTATTTTGTTATTTCAAATTTCAATTTATAAAATGTAATTGTTTAGAATTTACAACTTTAATTTTATTTAACTTAATAGAAATAAAGTAGATTGGGTGTGGAACCCTGATCGGAATAATATAGATAACAAGTTGGGAAAATTGGAGAAGAATTACACTTATAATTATTACTGATCATATGGGATATACCATTACTCATTCAGAGGATATACCATTACTCATGAGAGAAGGGGACTTAGCGACCAAGTTATTCTGGCCAATCAGTCTCATATCATTTCTATTGAAAACGATCAAAAAAGTTGTAAAAAATCACATTACAACGACGATCTTGTTAGTAATCAGTATTTGTAACAAGCTTACAAATCTATAAAGTTCCTAGAGAAGTACTTCTATGAACATTATTAGATATCGGAAACCCCTTTGATAACACTTTGCATGAAGCTATAAAGGTGAGTTGGGGTGTAGATGACATCACCTCGTTATGGATGTTTAAGAAGCTGTGAGGTATAAATCCAGTAAAAGTTAGGGTGCGACAGAAAACTATATGAATACACGAAAACCATAAGAGCCGCAAAGTGTCGGAGAGAAACGCAGCAATTTAAAGTATTAGATTAAATTATTACTCTTGAGGTTTTGTAAATTTTAAATTTCTATAAAATTTATTAAAATTGCATATTTATTTTATATTTATAAAAGTCAAAAGTACATGTGTTCAGTAATTAAGAAAAATTTAATAAAAATTTAACTTTGATTTTATTTGAAAATTTTTTTTGTTTTTCTAATCCCACGAGTTTATTTTCCATTTTCAAATGAAGCATTCTAAATTAATATTTATTACTTTTTTTGATTACTTTAATAATATTATGTACATACACACAATTACAAATATATAAATATGTATTGTACGTGTAGAAAACAATAATTGGCGATAAATTTCAGATAAATGTTATACTACATAAATAAGTTATACATAATGTAGTTATTTTACAATTAAAAGATTTTCATAAATCTCTAGGTGCACATATTTTATAAATTAATTAACACTATAAGCTATTATATAGCACGTGCATTCCACGAATTAAATTATAATTTTTTAAGTAAAATAGTTATTCGACCATTATACATACATATTAAATGTTTAATTAAATTTAGAGAATAAAATGGTAAAATTAGAGGTAAAAGTTAAGTTATTAAAAGTTCCATAGCTTTGTAGATTTTTTTCTGATTTATTGTTTGTATTTGATGCTACTAACGCGTTCAATTATTAATTTATTGTCTACATTTCAAGTATTTGGTGTATAATGCTTATTAAATTTAATAGGGTGTGCTAATTGAAAACGTATGAAATAATATTATAAGTTTTTGATTATAAGTTAGTTTGAAAGGGATGACAGTAAGTTGCCTTATGAAAATGTAGTCGATAAACTCAATGGTATCGTGGAACGCGATATTTCGATAATTTGGTTGATGAACTGAAAAATTACAAAATATTAAGACGAAAATGCAAAAAAAGAATAGAAATTATGTAAAAGTTATTTAATTATAGTTAATTCTTATTGCATACTTTTAGGGAAACTATTAGAATAAAACAATATTTTATTGTTTACACTACATTTTTATCACTAGTACGAATAATAAAATATTAGATAAGATTAGAAGAAAATTTGTTATCTTGAACAGTTTATTAGAATTTGATTAAAATTAACGATTTGGATGGTCTTAAGAAATGAAAATTTTTTTAATAAACTGAAGTGTTCGCAGTTATTTTTCACTTGTTAAATTTCAACTAGTCGTCAAAAGAAAAATCATTTAGAAAATGTGAAAAAAATTGGTTTAGAAGAATAATTAATTGAGAAATTTGATGATAATTTGATGACAATGTATTTTTAAAAATTTTTTGTGGTTAAGCAACAATAAGCTACGAAAAATTGGAGTTCTTAGAACTTTCAGTTTTAAATAAACACGAGATCAATAGACGTCTTGTTTTTTTCTTAAAAATAACTTTTCAAACAAGGTTAATATTTTTTTATAAAATTTCAACTTTTTATAAGCCGGACTTTTGAAAATATTGGAACAAGCGTGTAGTAATTAGAATTAGAATAAATCCATTAATTATTATTTTATTCTTTAAAGTTTGTTTAATAATTTAAAAATTTGAGTTTTGCATCAAAATCTTAAAATAAATGGTAATATCCTTAATCACGTTCTAACATGATTTACTTACAGGTAATTTTCATTGATTTCTATTTAAAAAGGATATTGGGTTTTTGTTTTTTTTGGATTTTTTTTATTATATTTAAGTCCTGGAATGTAAACAAGAACTCAATCTTCTTTCTCTTAGAATATTAATGAATAAAGCAAATTATTGTTAATATTATAAATACCTATGCTTTAGGAAAACGCGTTTAAAAGAAAATCAGTTCATTATTTTTTTTTTTTTACAAAATCATGTACCTAAATAAAAATACCAAAGCGATGTTTACTGATTTGTTGCGTTTTTCTAGTGGAACGCAATAATAACAATTTTCCATATAAAAAAGCTGCTACTTTATTTTTATAATTTTAAAGGAAATGTACGAGTATAGGAAAAAGAAAAACAAATATTTTAATTATTTCAAGGTTTTCAATAATATTTATTGTTGTATATACCTATAATAAAATGTAGGTACACTTCATAAATCGTATATAGTAAGGATTTACGTTATGTAAACTTATCATATCGAATTATTGTTACGGAGTTGTTTTTGAAAAAATAAGGTAGTTATTTGCGTTTAAAAATTTCTTGTTTTTCTCTCTTTCTTATACTAAATATTATTCTTTTAGATAATTAAGGGAAAATAACATGAATATTATTATTATTTGAATGAAAAAATATTACACTTAATTTTTATGACGATCTATTTACATTATTTAATTTTTTGTGTTAAAGAATTTGAGCGCAATTTGTTTTTAAAATTATTTAAAAAATGTCGTCATGAATTGTTTTTCTGAATGATTTTTGTTTTTTTTTATCTTCTTTTTTGTTTTTAAGCTTTGAATTTCAAAAAATTGTTTTTTAATAAACTAAAAATTTATATTCCAATGGAGCTATACGGTTTCTGATTCAAAACTAATTACGTTTAATGTTAATTGATTATTTACTGCAATATAGAACTCCAGGGAATCCATGCACAAGTAAAATCAGAATACATTATAGATTTTGAAGGCATCCATACATAAGTAAAATCAAAATATAAGTAGAAGAAAATGGGACAGTGAAGGTGGCATTATACACCTTTTTTTGCTCACTAGATGGGAAGGAAGTGATTGGATACATGCCATATTCTTATAATGTAATTAACAACTGAAAAGAATTTTCATTGTACATTTTTCGAAAAATATATAAAGTTCGTGAGTTCTTCTTCAGTTAACTTGAAAGAAATGAGATACAAAAGAATGCTATAAATGTTATAATAAATTTAATGTTAAGTAGGTTTCAATTTATCCAGCCAACCGCTGTCTACTTCTACACTATTAAAGATAAAAAGTTGAAATTTTATCATTAGCAGAATCTTATTTCTCTAGAAGAAAATTTTTACTTTTCTCCCCTTGCACCATTAAAAGATATAGCCCCTGTAAATGCCATTTTTATAGAAAATGCTATTGTATCGAAACCACACACATTTTTCAAATTCTATAAATGCAGAAAAGCAGTTACCAGCTTCTTCTAGACGGTAAGTTATAGGAATCAGAAATTTTAGCAGTTTTTACACATTATGATAAATAACTTACACCATTAGAAGAAATTTATTCGCTTCCCTACGCTCTACTACAATACAATAGCAAATTTTTTTTTATTATTTAAATTATTAAAGTGATTTCTTATTTTTTCAAAATTTAAGCATTTTATATAAAAATTTCGAGCTTTTGAATATTAAAATTCGCATCAAAACTAAATTTATTATTTTATGTTATATCTGTAATATAATTTGAAATTTTTAAATTGTAAGTGCATTAAGGATATGAAATTTCTTCGAAATATTAAGAAAACTGCAGTATTAAAGTTATAAAAGTTTTTGAAAAAAGTTTTTTATTTTCTATATTTGAATATTGTGTTAAAAAAATTTTCTTATTAAAAGTCATAGTTAAAATATGATGTAAAATTTAATTTGTTATTATATAATCAACATTTAGATTGATAAGGTTTCCTGTATTATAGAAATTTAAGGTTCAAAAGAAATTTCAATTGTTTTACACAAAATTTTTAATCATATTTTCTTTAAATTTCAATTCATTCATACCTCTGCAATTCTTCAAGAGCAAAAAGTAAAGTTTTTAAAATATTGATTTTAAAAATTTTACAGAAGAAATATTAAGGATAGTTTCCTATAGCTTTCTGTTTAAAATATCGAAATGTCACAAATTTAAATTACTTTAATATTTATTCAAACATTTTAGAATTCACTGAAGACTTACAAATTAACGATTTGGTAATAAAATGCAATAAAGTCTTTAAATTATTGTATTTTATAATACTACAATAATTTATGATTAGTTTTCTCCAACAAAAAGAAATTGTGTTGTATGAGTTCAATGAATATTAAATAAAAATATTAGTTTTATAATGTAATTTTTTAATATTTGAGATTTCTTTAGATTGCAAGTTAGATAATTATAGTCAATAAGTTAAGTTTAAGTTTAATAAAATTTCTTAAATAATTTTCTGATATTATGATATCGAAATTGAAGAAGAATTACGAGATCTAGGTACTGCGATTCCTCTATTCACGCTTTCGAAATAAGACAAATATAATACTTACACATATTTCAAGAATCTCAAATGAATTCTTCAAAATGCTATTGCTTACAAATCTTATTATGATGATTTCAAGCCTACTAAATTAATGTGACCATTTCTTGAACTGGTTGTCGTCTGAATATTATTAAAAGCTATTCTTTTTAATTTTCCATAATTCTTGATCACGTGCTACATTCTTTGCTAAAATTAATTTCTAAAACTATAAATAAAAAATTAAAAAATGCGTCAATGCGTTATTTAACGCACAACTTTTTCAACATGTGTACTCAATTTAATTTTTTTTTGTAATTAATTCTTTTTGTTATATCAAGGATTTTTCACAATAATTTGTATTATATTGTATATTAAATTAAAATATTCGCGATTTCATTCTAAAATTGAATGGAGAAGAATGCTTTTAAAAACTCAAATGCGGAAATGGTGTCATAAATATATTAACAATAGTAGTATGTATATATATATGTATAGATAAGTGTAGAGAAGGTTTCAAGGAAAGTGCATAATGTGGACATATTTTTTTTTTTCGTCCTTCCTGTTTTATAATGTGCAATTTTTCTGATGACAAAATTTAATTCAATATTTTTCTTTTTATCAAACATACTCCCCACACACAGACAAACTTAATTTCAATATCAAATAAAATTGAATTTCAGTAAAAATAATTAAAATGCATTTGAATTTTTTTTTTATATAAAAGCTGATAATTTAATTGTATTATGAAAATTAAACATTCCATTAAAAATCTTTTTTATTATGTGGTATTGCGTTATTAGCATAAATTTAAATGTTTTTCATTTAAAAGCAATGTGATGTGGTCAAACTATAACCAACAGCATTATATGTGCCTTTTCTGGATAAAAATATTTTTGTTCATTATATTATCAAAAAGAGTTTGAAATTTCAATTAAATTTTATAGAAATTTTGTACTTATTTTCCTAAAAATTATTAAAAATCTATGACTGGCTCATTATAAAGGACCACTTTCTCGAACTTAACATGCACTTTATCTTTATTTAACAGTTCTACTTAAAAGTAAAATTAAATATAAATTTTCATGCAAATGGTTTCCCCGAAACTAAGATCGACCAGTGCTAGATATACGTAGACTAACAGACAGGCTGACTATTAAACAAGCGGACAGACAACTCTTGAACAATAATTTGTTTACATTTTTTATATTACGTAGAAAACTTTTGAAAATTAGAAATATGAAATTGTGTTCGATTACAATACCCACCAATATTACATATAATGTGACCTGTGAAAAGTGTATGAAAAAATTACTTTAATGCACATATAATAAAATTAGTGGTCCATATAATTATGCCGTAGATGCATGGAAATTTTTCAGTTTTTATATAAAATGCGAATGGAATTTATTAAAATTCAATTTCTCACTACATTATTTGATTTGCAACGAATAATAATATAAGAATATCTTTAAGCTTCGATAAACAGGTGTAATGGAATAATTATATATTGATTCTACTTGAGGAATTCTATTAAGTTTCATATGCCATATGTAATATTAAAACGATCGAACCAGCGTCCAGCTGCTAAGAAAACTACTAAGAGGCATGAAATGTTATAGTGAGAGAAAATTATTTTTGATTAGCTGAATCATACAAGTTCTCACGGTGTAGTCATCACACAAAATTAATCATATTCCAATCAATAACCAATGTTACTAATGTCCACTTACTATTACACAAATTTCTGAATTAAATTTTAAAATCGTGTTACTGTACTCATGTCTAATGTACGTCTAATTTACTGATCTATTTTTATCAATTAATATAAACAAATTTGCGATTTTACCAAATAAATGTAGAAAATTAAAAATAAATTACAATCTATATATTCATTTATATAACAGTAATAATGAGTCATGTACATTGTAGTTTTACTTATAAATTTATGAAATTATTGTACATACATAAATGAAAGTTATAGTTTTTCTATTATGCAGTTTTGTGCACGTAAATATTTTTAATAAAATCGTCATTACAGAAAGGAGGAAACATTTTGACGTAAACATATAAAAAGCATATAGATTTTTTATATAGAATGTAAACATATAGATTTCTTTACAAAGTTAAGAAAGAGTAAAAGTTTTCACTTTTATACTTTGAGAACTATTTGATATTGCTTTTTACCGTATTGTGTAAACAATAGGTAGGTTATGTGATGGCAACAAATTTTGCATATCGAGTTTTCGGTGGGAACGTACTTCTCCATAGTAGGGAAGTGTAAATAAACTATTTTTAGCAACCTGTCGGTCCGTCGGTCTGTCGGTCTGTCGGTCTGTCCGTCTGTCGGTCTGTCGGTCTGTCGGTCTGTCGGTCTGTGTGTGCACGCGTGTATCTCAAGTTCTGCTGAACCGATTTTGATGAAATTTTATATATAAGTTTATTTCCACCGGACGGATTGATCAACTTTTGGGATATATCAGGCCTCGGGAACTGCACTTTTTAGCGGGCCTGTTTTACATTTTTGAACATTTTGGAGAAAATATTCAACCGATTTACTTGAAATTTTATATATAAGCTCAGCTCGACCGTCCGCAAAAATTCGTATGTTTTGGAAGAAATCAGGCATCAGCAATTGGAGGTTTACTACGGGCCAAATATACATTTTTGTGTATATAAAGAGAAATAATCAACCGATTTCATTGAAATTTAATATTTGAATTCCTCGTATTGAAAAATGGACATGTAAATTTTTTGGAAAGATCAGGGCTCGAGAACTGATTTGCGGGCCGATTTTACATTTTTCACCATATCTACGGAACGAATTGATGGAATTTTTTGAAATTTGATATTTGAGTTCTGGTTGTTACCGAAACTTACTGGCGAGCATTTCAGGGAATTCGGGTAGCACAAAGCGAAACTCTACTAAGAGCCAAATTTACATTTTCCTAGATATGTTAACTATAAGCTTACTAATGTCCTAAAAATTGGAAAGAAGTATTTAAAAGACATTTTTATAATATTCTGTAACCCTTTCACTTAACTAGACAATACACAATGCGGTCGGTTATGTGCTGACCACATCAGATTTTTTTTTTTGTTATTAATAAATTGTGTAAAGAATTTTAAAATTAATTTTTCATTATGTTATACTATTATAATAATAATAATATGTATTTATACATTTTTCAAAAATCGAGTATAATAAGCATAAATAATTGATATTAATTTAATAACTACAAGTTGTTAAACTTTAAACTATAAGTTCTTAAATTTTTAAATAAATTCTACAGATTTTAAGTTTCCAATATTCAAAAAAATTGAATCTAGTCTCAATTCACTTTGAAATTATTCAAAAATTTTTGCTTCTAAAAAAGGGGTGTTCCATCTCTATTATTCACTTAACACTTATTATACTTATTAGACTTTTAAGTGGATAATGAAAAATTTAAAGAAGCACTGATAAAATGATTCTGATAAACATCAAATTTACCATCATTTCATTACTTTTGTAAGAATTTGATGAAACTTATATGTAGTTTTGAAGAAATGAGCTTCTGAACGTTCAAAGTCTTCAATACGACAAAATTAAGAGAAAAATCCAATATAAAAATTATAAGCCATATTTTTAAAAGTTTTTAAAATGATAGGCTAATATATTTTTTGGTGTAAAGAAAATCGATATTAAATATTTGAGAAAGTAAGCTTCAAGGTGTTAATTTACCTGTCAGACACGGCGTAATAAGGAGCCGAAATATTTTCACGGCTTTGGCTGATTTTACAGATTTGATAGCTTTTTTGTTTTTGAAACTAAAATCGAAAATTTTCTATATTTCATTTTAATTATTTAATATTTTTGCATTAGGCGATTGCAGCGTGACATTTTTTTCAGTAATTACAAGGGTTTGCTCCTCACAGGCTCCTCTGACAACTTTAACTGCATTTTCTGTCATATTGAAGATCTTTCATATTGAAGATCTTTCATAATGAAAGAAACAAAGTAAAACCTGTTATCATCGTGTTAACATTGACACTTTTAAGGGCTTAAATACTTGATTTTATTTCTGAACATTTCATCGTAAAAATTTTTTAATACAATTTTAGATTATTTTCTTTTAATATATTGCGCAATACTATTAATGCCAAATTTACTCTTTAAATTAATTACTATTAAAAGTCATATGAAATATGCATAGTTGAATTTAATCGGTTAAAAACCCCTATACCTATACATACATTTATACTCCGTTTAATTTTTTAAAAAGTCATCATCTGTTGAAATTCGAATTGTCGACTACATAGTATGTATATAATTATGTTTACAGACATTATATGATTAAAGACTAAAATAACATTTTTTTTTTATAACTATAGAGTTTAATAATTTTTTTTTTGGGAAAATTTTTTATTTAAACAGATGCAAGTGCTAATTTTAAAATCATAAATTGATGTAAATTTACCCGAGAAAGAAATAAGCGTAAGAATAAGAAATTTATTAAAAATTGTGAAAATAAACAAAAATCGATGATTTAAATTTAATAAATTTAATTATGTTTATAAGAACTCCTCCCATAATAGGTCGAAGATCTATCAATAAGTCTATTTTAAGTCTATTAATGACGTGACTAATTATTATATGAGTCTAATTATAGAAAGCTATATTTAGCGCATACGGATAATTTGGCGAAATCATAATATTTTTGAATATAAGAGGTAATTTTTATAATTAAACATTAATTAAGTAATGACTTAAAGTAATGTTTAAGTAATTAAACATTAATTAAGTTGACTTGATCGAAGTAAGAAGAAATTAAGAAAAATTTAAGAAAATTTATAGGAAATTCATGTAAGTTCAAAAATATTTTTTGGTTATTTTATGAATTTCAGAATTATTTTCTGATTTTTGATCACTTTAATTTTGAAAAAAGGCTTTTCAAGAGAATTTAAGCTTACCCAAAAAAATTTTCTAAGAACGAATTAGTTTTTTTTGCTTTTTGAGAACAATAACTTTTATTTGTTGACCTTTATAGTGTATCTAATTACGTATCTAATATAAAAAATCATAAATTTTTCTGATGATGACAAAAGAAAAAATATTTTTCATCTAAAATCATTTCTTATCTTAGGAATTTTTATAATGTTTTAAGTAAACTTTAAAATTTCACCCTGATTTTATGATATTAAAAAAATTTTTTTTTTCTTTTAAATCTCGTAGAAAATATAAAGAGTTCTTATGAAATAAATATAATAATACTCGTGTAAATTAATATCAGAAAAAGTACAAAATTAAAATATTATGTTTCCTTTATTTATCAACTTTTATAAGTATATGACAGACAACTATAGGCAATATATTTGAACTAACATATTAATGAACTTAAAATTTAATGAAGAATCTTCTAAGATTTTGGATTCAATTAAATTTGTCATTTATGAAAATTTTTTTTAAAAATCATATAAATATTTGTATAAAATATTTCACTAGGGGTGCGTTTGAAATTCCAACAATATTTGTTCCAAGCTGTTTACATTCAATATTATTTAATATTTAACGAGGCAAATTAAAAGCACGGCATATTTCAATTGTGAAATGAATATTTTAATTGTACGTTACTGTATAAAATTTGCACTGCGCCTAAGGGATTAAGATTACAATTTTAACAATTTTTCATAGGAGATTTTATATTAATATTCAAGATCTTAACAATTATTGTACTTATTTTGATTAAGAACTTCTTGAATGCCTCTAAATAAACAGGAAAAGTTATGGTAATATTACAGTGTCTTTTAATCACTTCTGGTTGTATTTGGACGAAAAGCAAAGTTATAAACGTAAACATATCTTATTGTAGGTTAATTAAAGTCATATCATTGTGCAGTAAAAGTATGTTTAACACGTAAAAAAAATTTTTAAATTTATTTTTACTAATATTTGCATTTTGATAAGATTTCAAACGTTGTTTCTCATATGAGCACACACTTAAATGTACATGTGTGTAGATCTGCCAATCTTAAGATTGTATAACATCAGAGGGAAATATTTTTAATGTAATTCTGATATCAAAATATTTGCAAAATTCTTAAAATTCTTTCTGAAAAATGTAATTACATTAATTATTAAAAATAGTTATTAAGCATTAAAATATTTGAAAAAATTTCATTTTGCAGTTCCATATAACATATTCCTATAAAGTAGCGAAAATGATTTATTTTTCTGGAATTTATTTTGTAAATAAGATTAACATAATAATTATTTTGTTGTAAGATTTTCAACTTTTCACATTCTTGCCCTTTCCTACATATATTTCATGCATGACAAACTCATTTTGAAACAAAAATTAAGATCGCAATTATTACAATTTTAAAATTTAATTCTTTTGATTTCATAAATATAAATTTAATCTATTTTTGAACTAAAGAATCTAAAAGTAGATAAAAAAGCTGAAAAACTTTAAATATAGTATGAAATTTTTGAAAATTATTACAGAAAAAATCAACAAAATTGCATTTTTTCTTTCTGTTTTTTTTTAATTAAATTTTTCTGATACAAGTCCAAAGATATTAAAACCAAATTTTTTTTTGTAAATAAAATTTTTAAATTAATTGTTTCAAAAATAGATTTTTTTTTTAAATATAATAGTTATTGGGCTACGTGATATATGAAGAATAAGAGAGTAAACAAAAGTTCTGAATTTTGCTTGTTTTTATTTCTTGACGACACCATAAAGAAATTTTTGTCGTCATTACAAAATAATGGACAAAATTTTCATTAAAATATTTTCTTTTTATACTATAATTGAGTTACACATTTAAAAAGAAGAAAGAAATTGAAATTGTAAATTTAAAATTGTACAACGAATTCTTCTTGTATAAAAATAGTTTTTTTTTGCCCATTTGGAAAAATGATGCATGTAAGATATTACATTATCAGTAGGATTTTATTATAGAAATAAATTTTATTCAAAACGACGATAAAGTCAAAATTATAAGAATAGAAAAGTCATCATAAGAAATGAAACAATTTGAAGGTTATAGTACAGAAAACTGATAACACTCTGCCACAAAAGTTTTCTCTCAAATCTCAGACATTTTTGTTTTAAATTTGAAAATTTAATTAAATATTCTTCACCCTGGCAAATTTTAATCTGATTTTTAAATGTTTTATTACGATTACTGGCGCGTCCATTGTTAGTATCTTAAAAATAAAAATTTTTATAATAAATCACTCAATTAGAATTCCATGACCACAATTTTCTAATGTTTATGTCAACACATTCTGGGACAACGTAATCAGTACTAATTGAAATTGGTATAGGTATATTTGTAATAAAAATATAGTAATTATTAATTTATGAGCATATAAATAAGGTAATTACTTGAGCTAGCTTATTTATATGTTCATAAAATGCTTGTTATTGTCGAATATACTTCCAAGATATCTTCAATAGGTCAAAAATAGCACAAAACATTTAATTCTTATATATTAAATAATTTAATATTTTTCTTTAAATTAAATAACTAACCGTGTTTTTGAATTATTTTTTCTTTGATATTGACACGCTTATCTGCCTCATCCAACAGCTCTCTCTCTCCCTTTCTCTCTTCATATAATTTACATTTGAGTGTTTTAAATAAATATGTGTATCATTCCTAATATAGAATATGGAGAGTGATATGCTATATATATTTAAAATATATATTAAATTTTCATTATATACATGATTTGAAGTTGACATTGAAGAAAAAGGATTCATTTTCATTTTAGTATATTTTTTTTTTTGATATGTTTTAAGCACATATAAAACTCTCAGGATGAAAAATAGACAGTGTAAAAACAATGGTATAATCTTATATTGTCGAACAAATATTGAAATAAATTGAATTTTTATTCTATTTCATTAGTTTATTATACATACATATAGATTGCAGAATATCAATGGAAAATTTTATTTAACTATTATTCTGTCTTTTCAGTTACGCGTTCTTTTTATATAGTTTAAATTTTAAGATTAACATTTTAAATATTTTTTTTTATTGAATTGCAACTTACAAATATAAAATATTTTACAGTTACCAGGAATTTAAAATATCTACAATAAATCTGTTATATATTACATTAATATATTTACAAAAAATTGAAAAGATGCGGATATATTGTAAAAATCTTTACATAAACAAACGAATCTTTAGTACATGACTTTAACCTTAATAAACCTTAACCTGTACAGCTGACAAATTTCATGTTATATTTAAAATGAGCAATATTTATGTGTACCAAGAATAACGATGATTATTATTATTTGAACTAAACGGAATTATTAACACTTAATCTTAATCATTAGGTTAATATTGGGAAACACTTGAATCAATATAATTAAAAAGTAATTATTTAAATTAAATAAATCATTTTTCTTAAAATTTTTAAAAAATTCTTTAGTAATTATCTTACTATTATTAAAAACTTGTATATATAGCAGACTTGTATAGTTTAAATTAATTTAAAAAAAAAATTTTAAATAAAGGTTAGAGGTTTCCTTATTTGAGTAATCTATTTTATGACGAAAATTGTTTATTCATATAGAGTACGTTGATATTATTGAAATATTGTTAAAGAGTTTTACGAACATGGAATGTATAAACTTTGTTTTGGTTCCATATTTGGAAAATATACGAATGTATGGTAAGTAAAACGATTACAAATTTAATTTAAAAAATGCTTTATATAAATTAAATTCATATGGTGAGGCTAATATTCACATATAGGAAGAAGCCTTAACCACATTTTATGATTATAATCAATTAAGTTAGAAAATAAATAAGTATAAGTTTAAATTACATATGACATAATAATTAAGTTTTCTCAGCTATGCGGAAAATTTTCTATTTTTTTTCTTGGTTTTTTTTTTTAATTTTCAAGGATTTTTATAACAAAATAGTTAAAGATAATAAATATATGCATATTATAATTGAAATTTATTTCTAAACAGCTGATATCTGCAACAAAAAAAATCCTATTATTCGAGTATCCTAGTATTCTATAAAAAAAATCCTGTATAAATATATATATATATATATTTGACAAATTCTGTCATTTTATTTTAAATAGAGGACAAGTGGCATGACAAAAAGGAAGAAAAATGTGAAAATTTAAAAACAAACTTTATTTATTTATTTTTTCAATTTGCTGTTATACACTAATATTCATACTTACACAAACTGTAATTTTTTTTATCGAGTGCATTGCATATAATAAATGAATGTCGATTTTTCAGTGATAAAAGTGATGCACTAGTAAATTTCAAGTTCGGCTTTAATTGAGTTTATTTTAGCCGTATGACGGATGATTAATCCGTCTTATTTTACTTTTGGGGTATGTAAGGTATTAGCAACAGAAAAACATTTCAGTGACATCTTACAACAAAAAGGTGAACCGCAACTAAGAGCCAAAGTAAAAATTGTGATCGTTTCGTTAAACTTGTATGAATTAATAATTAATATCTTTTAATATTATTTAGAAAATACGATCATGTGGTCGACCATGTGATGGCCATATCAGATTTTTTCTTTTTTAAAGAAAATCTTGAAAAAATATAGAAGGATTAAATATGTAAAATTACATTTAAATTGTTTTCCATCCATTATTATATTGAAAATAAATAGAAAGCAAAGTGGCTAAATAAATAATATGGTAAAAAAATAAATAAATATAAATTAAAAAAAAAATAGAAAATTTTCTAAAATACCGGTGATAAAAGCAAAATTATTGTTAAAGATATAGAATATGCAGAAAAAACCAACAAAACTTTGCGTTAAAATTTTATATGAGTAATCACTAATGCGCGGTGGTTTCTTTAACAACAAATTTTCCCTAATGTAGGTATACATATGCATATTTGTGTATTATACATATATTATGTGTATTATACTTATAAAATTAATTTTTAAGTAAAAGAAAAGCTTTTCAATGCGAAAAAAATCCCATTTTATATTTAGAATATTGCATGCAATATTTTAAAATGTAGCATGCGATATTGTATATTGTAGCATGTAAATTTCATATATACAATTTTATTTTTTATTCAAAATATGGAAAAAAATTTCCCTTTTTAGTTTTTTTTTAATTTAATTTTATTTTAGCACATGTTTTATGATTTTCATACGCATGCTTTAGAAATTTTAGAAAATTTGAAAGAAAAATTTGTTGTTGTAAGTGATAATTTTGTATAGTTGTAGAATAAATTATAGAAATAGGAAAGAAAAATCCAACAGATGATTATTTTATTTTCAAAACAAAATGTATATAAAATTGTATAAAAAATTTTAAAAGCGACTTCTAAATTTGATATAAAAGTATATGTATATTCATACGTTCACACAAACTTGCTTTTAATTCTTATATTGTTGGTGAGAAAAGCTATTTTGACTAGAAATAAAGGAATTTATTTTCTACATATTTTTTATATTTAATACTGAACACAGAACTGAATAATTTCAGTCTTTTGAAAGCATTTACCCGGTTAATATTAAAAATTCAAAAAAAAAAAACAAGGAAAGAATTTAAATAATCGGTTTTCTCTCGTTTTATATAAAATAAAATAAAAAATAAATAAAATTATTTTTGATTGCTTTTAAAATAAAGATTAAAGAAAATTTACACAGCACTTTTATCAAAAGTGGAATAAAAAAAGTGAAAAATAAACATTGGAATTTTTTTCGTGTTTTTGCTTTTATTTCATTGTCACATTTAAAAGTGAATAAAGAAAAAATTCTATATTAAAAAAAATCAAGTGAAGAAAATTAAAATTTTTTAAAACTTGTACTGAGAGATTATTAAAAGAAAAAAGTTTATTAAATTGTACTCATACTATTTTATAGATGATATAGATTTTATTAAAAAAGAAAATATATTTAAAATAAAATAAATGGATTTGGTGCATAATAAAAATTATATTTAAAAAATAAACGTTTAAAATTTGAAGAACAAAAGAAAAATATTAAGTTTTTTACATAACATAAAAAGGACATTAAAATATTTAAATAAAATTGGAAATTTTGTGAAAAATTTACACAAAAACTCACCCTTGGAATAAAATTATTCTAATATTGCAATTTAGAACAAATAAAATAAGGTAAGTTATTAGAATTGTTATATTTAAATTTATTAAGAATTTATATTTTAATTTATTTTTTATATTTATCATAAATATTTAACAATATACTCGTATATTATTCACTAGAATTTGTTTTTGTAAAATTTATCCAGTATGTATTCAATTACTTAATTTGCCCAAAAAAAGAGGATTTTACAAATTAGGCTAAAATGTAATTCAATCGACCGATTTAAGAAAAAAAAATTATATTCAATGAATTTCTAAAGGAATTAGTTAGGAAAATTTAAGAAAATATTAGATGATAAATTTTTTCTTAGATGGTTTTTTATAATTACTCTTGGATTTTAGATCCTCTTCGAAAAAATTGATTATTTTGATAATATTGTGAAAAAAGACATTAAATTATTATTATATTAATAAACTATTACTTATCAGATAACAAATTTAATTTTATAGTATAATTTAATTGTGTTTTTTTCTCTTATATAGTCATTTTTCATAAAATTTGCAGTTTCATAAGTTTTAATATAGAACTGATGCAAAGAGTAATAAAAATTTGAAAAATTCCTCACTATTTTGTTAGACGAAATTGTAATATTGATCTTCTAATTAGGATTGTCATATAATTTTCTTTAAATAAATTTTTCTTTTCAATAGCATAATACAAAAATTAGTTATTTCTAATAATTAATATAGTAAGGTGTGAAAAATATTCATTGCAATTCTATGAAAGAAATATAATTAAAGCGAAATAATGAAATCATCATAAAATTAATAAATTGAGGACTTAAAATTTCAAAAATTTAATATTTTTTGGATTTGTTATATGTGCATTGACAGAATTTTTACTAAAATATTCGAATTTTTATTGAAGATATACGAAAAGTTTAGAATCATGTACAAAATTAATATTATAATAATAAAATTACAAGTGGACCCACAACTTTGTAATATTGTTAATAAAATCTTCATATTATGAAATATTTCTAATTTTAGAAAATGAAGTAGTAAGTTTTTTTATTTAATGTACACGCACAGTTCTTAAGTACTTCATTGTAAAGTTAATTATACATTTTTAGTTAAATATTACATATGAAGTATATTTTGTGTGATAACATCACTGTTATCTGCATTACAGAAAAAATACGTGTACTTTTAAATAAATCGATATGCCATTTTTTTCCTATTCAAATTAGGCACATAATAAAAATTATTAAAATAATTAATGATTTTTTTTTCTTTATTTAACAAATTCCATTCTATATTAGTAATATGCAAATTTATATTAGTATTTATATTATCAAAATTCTAAACATGAACCTATCAAATTATATGTGAATTAAGCAATGTAATATTAATTAACCCTCAACAGCGGGAAAAATGAAAATTGATACGAGTACGAAACGATAAAAAGAAATTGTATAAAAAAATTAGCAGTTGATTAAACAATAATTGTTTAGTTGAAAAAGTGAAGGACGTTCCATGAAATATAGGATAGAATAAAGCAAAAAAAAAATATATGGAGAAGAAAGGGTTAATTATATATTTTCTTTTTTACTAGTAAATTTTTTTATACTCGAATTTGTTTAATGGGAATTTCCAAATAATTCATTTTATTATTATATTTACTTATATGTACATTTGTTTGCATATATCGATAAATATAATAGAACGATATCGTAATTTTATAATAATAATGTGGTAAAGAATTTAATTAAATGTCCATTTTTTTTTGTATATGTGTAGGGGTATGTTTAAGTTTTAGATTATTATTGATAAAATTATTTATATAAAATCCAATAATTTTAATAATATTGACTTTTTTTTCATTACTATTTAATTTATATTTCATCATTATTACATACTTTTTATGAAAATAGTATATAGCACTTAATGAAATTTGAAGGACATACACTTGTTAAGATATAATATAAGTGATGACATGCAAAATAATGGTTTTCTAAATAAAATTTAATTTATTTTTTTATTTTGTATTTGCTTATTATCACTTATTCATTCGTTTACATAAAATATAATTTTTTATTTAATAATACTAAGAATTAGTAATACTTAATAAAAATTGCGTATTTTATTAACCTAATTAGTAATAATAGTAATTCTAGTAATAAGTGAAGTTTTTCAAACGCTTTAATTTGTAAGTAATTTGAACTTTATTTATATAATAGCTGAATTTTTTTTGAAATTAAAAATTTTAAGGTAAGAAGGCAATGTCATAATCATAATTATTATATCAATCGTTATTTGAGTTATCTAAATGATAATAATGATCAATAAACTAATACTGCTAATAATCTACGTTAAAAAAGCCCATTATTAAATGCCCTCTTCGATTTCTATTATACCTAAACCTATCTCTATATCATTTGGAGTATAAGTATTAGATTTTGTTCAAATTAAACATAACGTACATAAAACTTAGTCAATATTCAAAAAACTTCTAAGCTAATATTTAAAAAATATTATTATAACAAATAAAAAATTTGTACTTTGAAATGATTAATTTTTCTTTAAAATATTATTACGTTTATTCTGCAGCACACATGTTTTTATATCGATATCTTCAAAATTTTTAACATATTCAAGCATTATAAAAATATAAACACTATTTTATATTATAATATACTTAAACATATTGGTGTATATGTATATATATATTCATATTTGAACAGTTGATACTCGCATAATATATGAAAAAACGTAAGAATATAACATTTTAGTTTTGTTTTTTCTCAATAGCAACAAGAGTTCATTTCACTCACTCAATATAATGAATTCACATATGTACATAATTAACGTCATTACAAATACCTAATATATTTTTTTGGTTGTTCTTAATGTATTTTCTTTTTTTAAGATTTTTCAATTATTTTATTTCATTTAATCATAAAAAGAGTTCATAAAATTCCATGATCTTGTTAAAAATTTTTTTTTTTGCTTATTAAAGCATACGTCATTATATACAATCATATTCAAAAGTATAAATATTTTAAAATTTAAAAAAATTAAAGCAATTAAAGTAAGTGCTATAAAAAATGTATGTGTTGTAGGTACGTCAAATAAAAACATGAGAAGATAAAAATGAAAATTTTTTGTTTGATTACGTAAAATTATGATAAAAGAACGGGAAAATTTGCATATACTGAGGCGTACTAATGTTTTCATTTAGTTGATTATATTTCGATGATAGAAAATTTTTCAAAGATACTGTTAATATCAGATTTCCTTACTGAATTTTAAAAGATATTTTTTTACTGTATCTGCTAGAACTGTTAAATGTGTTATATTCTTCTATATTTGATGGGGCAACATCATAATTTTCAATTTAAAACAAAAAAATATGATATTCAATTTGACTTATAAACTCGCCGGTATAAAATATTTTTTTTTTGTAAATAAGCAAATAAGAATATATAAAAAGAAATACACAAAATCTAAGGTGAAATTCCAATTTGTTGATTCATTACAGTTAATCAAAATTCCTCTTATTCCTATATATAATATTTTAATAATTTTCATATCAATGACAAATATGTAATTAAAAAAAAATATAAAATAAAATTTGAACAGAAATGTTGAAAACTAAAATATGTAGTTTGTTTTTTTTTGAAAAACATGAAAAAAAATTGTTATTCTCGTGGTGTGTTGGTTTTGAATTAATCTTAATTTTCGTTATTTTATAATCATACGGCCTCCGGTCTGAGTAATTTATTATTTATTTATAGCGGAAAAATATACCATACATAATTTTTAAAATTTCTAAATTTACCTTGAAATTCTCTTTTCGAGCGAATTAAGGGCAAATTTTATATTATATTCTTCTGTTATTTAGTAATAATATTTTATAATTTATGTATTTGATTTTTTTTTATATTTTAATACCACATACTATTACTTTTAGTTTGTTATTATAGAATATTAAAATGTAGTATATAAAATGAATATTTAGAAAGAATTTTTAAGCAAATTATTGGGAAACTCATATTATATATAAGTTTGTTTATTATAAGGTAAGGAATGCTTAATTAATAAAAAAAAATATGCTTTTGATTTTGATATCGGTTGTCCGAAATAGAAATATTATAATTGATGAAATTAGAGACATCGTTATGATATAGTAAAAGATAACTGTTTAAAAAATTTTCAGCGTTTTCCTAATGGTGTCCAGTATTTAATGTAGATTTCAAATAAAACCTATGGTTTACTACACATATAATTAAATATAATGAAAACGTTAAATGTTAAATATGTAATTTAATAAACCCCCCTCAATTTTAATCGCGTTCAATTCAATGTTCCTATTATTAGAATAGATTTTTTTTTTAAAAATTCAAAATTTCAAGAGCACCACATATCTTTTGATGGTACACAAAAAAAAACATCATGTTAAACATTTCTTTTTAAATGAAGTGTGAAAATTTTATATTTTTAATATTTTAAGAATTTCCGCTGATCAATGAATAATAGTACAAAGGAGAGAAAAAAATCTACAATTAATAATAATAAACTGTTATAAATTTTATTTAATTTGCAAAATTTATTTACATTTTTTTTTTGCTATTTGTTTTAGTTTTTTTTTTCAAAAACATTGAAATATTTTCAAAACAAACATTTAAATGTTTTGTCTTTTAATGCTCGTGTTTCACAAAGTTCTAATACAAAAAAATATATACGAGTATATGTACAATAAGAAAGATAAAATAAACGAAATAAATTCGAATTTGTCATATGGGGGTTTGTCACTTCTATGCCTTTATTGTTTCCTCCTATCCCCATCTAAAAATTTTATTTATCTATGTTTTGTTTTTTTCAATGAAATTTAAGTATTTTACCCCGGAAAATTTGTGATTTTTCTTAGATATTCTTTTTTTATTTCAAAATAAATATTTTCTTTGATTTTTATTATTATTATTTTTATTTTTCGTTCTTACAAAATAAATATTTCAAATATAATATATAAGTATGTATATGAGCGTGTAAAAAATTATGTATGCATACATATAAAAATTTGTCTTTGTGAATTCAGATATGCAAGGTAATGTCAAATTTATTATTTTGTTATATAAAAATTAGAATCGTAAATTTTTGGCAAATGATTTTCTCAAAAAATTAATATATTTTAAATATTTAAATTTTGAAATATATGCATAATCTATATTGTATTTTTCACTATATATAAATAATATTTATATATAGTGAAAAATATTACAACAGTTCATCAATAATAATGTCAGTCAGGCTGACTGCCAGCCTGTTAGCCTGCCTGCCTGCCTTAAATTTAGTTTTTTTTTTTCATGTTTTTCTTGTTCTTTTAGTTCTTTCTTCTTATGCGTACGCACTTAATATATTTATGAAGCGTGCTAATAATTTCATTCATCTATATTATTGTTATACATTATTACACATTTGTATTGTACACAAAATGTATGATCGCCGTGAATAAGTATAGTATGACAGAGCGTATACGCTTGCTTATTTTTAATGTATCGGTTTTTTGTAAAAAAAAATATTTTTTGTCGAATTAAAAGAAAAAATTATTGAAATTTTTTTTTTCGAAGAAGAAGAAGAAGAAAAAGGGAATGATTCATTTGAGAAAAACCAAAATGTTTTTTTTATTTTCTAAAAAAATTTCAATGCCGTGAACATCTAAATAATTTGTATGTGTAGAACATAATTATGAAGGTATGAGATCAAAATAATGTGGGGTGTATTTAGATATAAATATAGGTATACATATTTGTCTAAAGAGAATTTTTGTATATATATATATACAAGAATTAATTTATTTTGTGAAAAATATGTAGGTGAATTAATTGCAACCGAATAAAATAATTTATAGATTATTATAAACTACTTCTTTCGTTTACAACTTGATGTGAAATTGAATTGTCGAGGCTTATGGCTAAATGCTGACACTGGAACTTATTCTAAATTTGAATCTCTAAGTTATTCAAATGATATTTATTGTCAATATTTTCAAAATTTTATTGTAGACACAAATCATTTGTTTCATTTAATTGGTTTGTGTTTACAATAAATATTAATATCTTATCTTTTTTGCGATTAATGTTAATATATATATATATATATGTATATATATATAAGAAGTAGTTAATAAAATACTCAAATAGCTGCTTTCATCATTATTCATGTACACGGGTATCCCATACTTGGTCCAGTAAACTTGTTTTTCAATTTTTTTAATCAATTTTGTTTGTTCTTAGAGTAAAAATTTATAAATATTTTTAATAGAGTTAAAAATTTATTAGAAAACATTTTTTTTCTCATTGTTTATAAGTTCATATATTTTATATACACATATATAATATGTATATAAAAATTTTCGTTTACATCCTTTTCTACAACAGCACGCGGTCGGTATTCATTTAAGTCAAAAAAAAAAATGTATGTTTTCAAACTAATTAACAAGTTAATTTATTTTAATTTCTGGAAAGTTTTGTACTATTTGTTTTGTTTCATTCTTTTGGGTTTAATTAGATCAAAATTAGAACGATATTATACAAAAATTTATTTAAGAAATATTTATATGTATATATTTTTCAAAAATATATATTTCTATCCCTTCCAACCTACGAATATATATACATGAAAAGTATATAAGAGAATTGAAATATTTTGTTTGTACAAAAATTAGCTATTTTGATTATTTAAGAATATTGCGTTCTTTACCACACATTTAGGTGCAAAACAAAAAAAAAATTGGAATTAAATTTTTAGCTAAAGTAAAGGAACAACAAAATTTTAGAACCTATGAAAAAGAAAAGAGCAAAAACAAAAATTAAATTAAATAAATAAATAAATTTAATTTCGAAATTTCGTTTTAAAAATAAGAGAATTAATACAAACGAGAGCAAAAAGAGAAAAATAAATACCTAGATAATTTTTTATTTTTGTCTATATAAGAAATTCGCGCATTCCTTCTTTTAATCCGAATTTTTAATTTACGTCGAAATTTTTTAAATATTTTTGAATGAAAATTTTCTTATTATTTTGTTTTTGTTTGTTTTTTTTTGGGTGGAAACTTTCGGTGTCAAAAATTTATATTAAGTACACTGAATTAGGCTTAACAATAGAATAAAACTTTAAATTTTATTTGAGAAAAATAGTTTTTGAAACGTATATTCTTAGTATATACATTAAGTAGTATCTATTGCATTGCATATATACTAGAATCTATTTTAAAAATAACTATTTAACTCAATTACCTGAATTTACTTGATACTTGATTACCTGAAAACAATTAGGGATATTGCAAGTATAAGAAATGTTTAGTATATAAACGATATTTTAGTATTTACGAAATTAAATGCGAAATATAATGTAGTAGTATTTTCCATTTTATGAAGCTTTTCATTGCTTCATTAACAAAAACATTAAAAATATATTTTTTTCTTTGTTAATTTTAATGAATTTTCCTCTTTTTCAATACTAATTTGTTTAGATTTTTTCATTCAATAACATTTCAGATTATGCAATCATACACAATATGAAATTTATTCTTATATAAATGCAATTATACAAAATGTATGCACTGTTTTAGTAATTTCTGGTTGTTAATAAAGAATTTCATATAAAATGTGTGAATATACTGAATGTGTTTGCGTATCTGTGACAGCTGTTTAAAATTTTGGAGGGCATAATTATTTAAATATATGTATGTACATATATCTTGAATTCGAAGAAATTCATTTTATTTCAATTGTATAACCATAATTTTAACATGAAAAATCAAAGAAATTTTTTTTTTTTGCTTTATCGTGTTCAATCAATTAAAAGCTTGAAATACAGGAAAAAATATAAATTTCAATTATCATTATGCAATAATACTACATATTTGTATTTTTTTATGTGAGTATAGTTATATATAGACTATATAGTATTTAAACGGAAGTTATTGAATTAAAAATTTTTGCGTGAATTAATAAAATTTAATTACAATTTTCGGAAAACATTAACATACATGCATATATAATTGAATTATTTCATTTAATTAAATCAAAAGAATTTTAATTTAAATATTATGTCGGAAATGAGAAAAAAAAAATGTAAAGCAATCATACGTAAATTTAATTAAAAAAATTGAAATGGCGCTTACCTTTTCGCAAATTAATTATATACATATATAGAGTGGGTTAAATATTGGTAATTATTGCATAATTTTAATAATATACGAGTATTACGACATTCGAAATTTATTTATGTTTTTAATGAGATTAAAATAGAATGCGTGTATTGAAAATTTTATTTCATATTTCATGATAAATTTTACAAAAAATTCAAATCAAATATAAAAAACTTGTACTGAACAGGTACTATGTTTAAATAATATACACATTATATTAGTTTTAGTGAAATCCGTATACAACAAACAGCAAAAATTTTATAAGTTTAACTCGTAGTACACACTGATTTCGTTTTTGATTTTATTCAAACACTTTGCACTACCAATACAAAACGCTTCTGCTAACAAAATTACTCCGTTAAATATATACAAGATGAGATATTCTATTGTTAGTTTCTAGTGTTATAGATGAGATATTCTATTATGCAGAGATTCTGCTATATTATGAACTACATATATAATATTTAATAATAATAAATAATTTAAATGTTTAGTAAAATTTGCATAATGTAACATACGCATACATTGATTATAACATTTTTCTTAGTTACATAAATTACTTTATATTCCGATTATATCACATTATTTGTAGTATAAGAAAACGTAAAATTATGCAAATATTTAGTAATACTATGTAATATTTTAGATATAATATTTGTATTTTAATGTCATAATAACGTACATTGAATATTATATATTGAACATATTTTATATTGAATAATAAAAACACTGCATGATATAAGAAGAATATTGTAAATTAAAAATGGAGTCCATTTTCAAAATTATGAAAAAAAAAAATATATTGAAAAATTTTCATTGTCAATGACATTTAAAGAAATTGGAAATATTTTTCATATTTTTATAATTTTTTCATTGTTCATATTTATTTTACAAATTCTTTAACCTTCTACTATAGCTTATATATATCTAATAAATTTTTTAACTTTAAAGTAATCTCTATAAAATGTTCTACTAAGTACGTAAATAATACTATAATAAATGTTAAAAATTATTGGAATTCATATATATTATTAGTTTTATTGTCAATTTATCATAAAATCAAATATTTATTCAACTAATTTTCATTCATAAAATTCTTAATACCTAAATCAGAATTATATTAGAAAAATTCCAATTGATAATTATCAATTGTATAGTAATTAAAAAATAAAACATAAAATACTCTCAAATAATTGGTAATTGGTTAAAGAATGAATGAAAATATTTCTACTATTTATAAAAGGGAGGAGTTGGGAAGAGGGAGGGCGATTAATAATATTTATATTTCAATAAAAATAATTTGATAACTAGTTAAAAAATGTTTGCTCGTAAAATTAATTGTGTCTATATAAATGCTTCATTGAATATTATTGATTTGTTATTTTTAATTGCATATATTTTAAATAACTTGAGCATCTTAAATAATCTTTTTCGAATATTAATTAGCCTAACGATTATTCATTTTTATTGATTGCATATTTTTTTATTAATTTATCAGTATATTTGTTTTTTTTTGTAATTAAGCAGATATGATTGTACGCTATCTATTTTAGGTATTAAAAATAAATCATGATAAGAGAAAAGAAAAATTAATTTAGGCTTTTTTATCCACAAACAAAGTAGCAAAAAAAAATTATAGTTCCAAAAATATTTCAAGGATTAGTTTTGTTTTTTTTTATAATTTAGCCAAAAATTTTTCCTAAAGGTTATTCATATTTTATCATATAGTTTTAAAGGACTGATGTGATTGACTTTTTTCAATAAAAAATTTTGAAAATGGAAGATAAATAACATTTGCTTCTACATATACAATTATTTAAATATATATACTATGAGTATGTGCGTATGTACATCCATTGTTATAATAGATTTTTGGTATAATAGAAAAAAAACAAAATTTCTTGTTTCTTTTTTGTAGTGGAATAACAGACATTACTAAATAATTTTTTCTCTGAAATAAATTATGAGTCAAATATTTTCAGGATTTACCAGATAATAAAAAAAAAAGCAAAAAAAAAAAAGAGCCACTGAAAATGAAAATGTAAGCAATTAATCTAAAAAAAAAAAATAATTTAACATTGACAATCTATTAAGATAAGAAAAACTAAAAACATGAAATTTTTTCTTTTTACATTAAAATTTTTTTTATTGAATTTAGTGAACTATACATTATGAAAGAAAATTCCTTTTATAACATAGTTATTAATTGAAGTTCAGAAATTCTAGTTTTAAATTAAGTAAAAATTAAGTAAAATAAGAGCGCAATTGATTGTATTTGTCGGCATATTTCCTCATTATTCGGCATTTTTTCCACTTATTGTTCGTTTATAAAATATGTTTTGATATTTTGTATTCAATTTTAATTTTGTGTCCCTTACTATATTGGATTGGTAAATATTAATTTTTAAATCCTCTCATCTAGTCTTAAATTATTTAAAAATTATTTTTTAAATTATTTCCTCTAAACAATGTATACTCCACATTGTTCTATGAAAGTACAATATCATATACATTTTTCTTGTATATGTGTATACATTTAAAATTTCTATAACCTTACAAATGACAAGTACAAAACTCAATTTATTTTCAATGTTAATTCTTTATAATTCATTCGTTTATATTAGAAAAATTTTCCAAGAAAAATTTAGTATAGTTAATTGTGTTTTTTCCCATAAAATAAAATGCTTTTGTTTACAAAAAAAAAAAAAAGTTTATTATTACATTTATACAGTAATAATGTTCAATATAATACCAGTATAACAGTTTGTAAATGTGTATATCATATTATGAATCAACATAATATTATAATATGAGAAAATTATAAAGAAAAATATCAGAACATTAGAAGGATTATGTGAAAATAAGAAAAAAAAAATAAAAAAAAAATAGTATAACAAAAATTTGTTTATTATATGTATAAAATGTCCTTGTTAAGTACTATGAAAATTCCGGCAACATAATAATAAAATTGTTGTATAAAGTAAAAGGATTATAGTCTACCATTTTATAACATAGTATACACGTATAGTTATTTATTATAATGAAATAGTTAAATGGAATGTAATATAGAAAATGAAAAATGTCTGCTTTGGGAATTATGCTAAAAAATTTTCAATGAATCATATTTATTGGTTTTTTTTTTTTCTTTTCAATTATAGAAGGCACTTTTAACTATAAATTGTATATTACTATATCTTTCCTATCAGTATAAGAATTTATATATACATACATATATATTAATCTAACAAATTTTTAATGCAATTCCATTGAATTAGATCTAATAATATAGAAATTTTTTTATATAAATAATTATCCATCAAAATATATTAAATAAAATTTAAATTAAATTAATACCACAAAAAATGCTTTATGGCTAGACAATGCAATTAATAAAATAGTAAGCCTATATATAAAATTCTAAATCTTTTGTACACATGTATATTAATTATCTAATTTATGTGACCAAATAATATCATATAATATATTTTTCATATTCCATTTAATTCGGTTAATGTCCCTTTAATATTATTGTAACCAGATTTTAATCGAAAATTATCATAAAATTAATAGCCCCTATGTATTATATAATTAAATGAACCACATAAACTCTTAAATTATGATATATTTATGCACATATACGTATATGAAATATATTACTACATATGTACATATCTATATATAAATTTTAAATTTTTCATAAGAACGACGAAAATTATAGAGGGAATAAATATTGCATATATATATACAACTAATAATTTATTTTTTAATTTTTTTTTTATTTATGCTCAGATAATAGTAATATTCTTAATCCGAAAAAATTAATTATTTATTAATGCGCGATCATTTAAAGATATTCTTAAATTTTTCAAAAAATATTTTATATAGCGAAACAAATGAGTATAAAATATAAGTGGGCATTTTCCATAAATTTATGTTAAGTACAAAATTTTTTGGATCAAAAAATCATAAGAAAATAAAAGAAAAAATAATATAAGTGGTATGAGAATTCCATTGATTTTCTTTTCAGAATAGAAATCTGAAATATTTTGTATCTGCATATAAAAATATTAAAAAGTGCAATTCAAAAATCATTCGCAACCCAAATTGAATAATAAAATTTACATATGAAAAGAAATAAATATTTCTTCATTATCACCCCGAAAAAAAAAAAATCAAAACTAAAATAATAATGCAGAACAAAGTCTTAAAGAAGGAAAAAATTCTTTGATATTTTGCCAAAAAATCACTTTTAATTTTTGAAAAACATAAAAACACCAAAAAGTGAGAAATTAAAAATTGAAAGAATGTCGCTTTTTATTTTGCTTGTTGGAAAAGAAATTTTATAATATGTACATTTGTTTCATACATACTTACACACATATATAAAATTAATATATTATGGAATTTTTGGATTAAGTGCTCATCCTCATATAAACATAAACACGTACACATATAAAATGAAAAAAAAAAAAAAATCGAGATATGAAAAATCGGCCATAAACCATTCAGAAAAAAGAAGAAAAACGACAACAAGAATAAAAAATGTAATCCAAATTTTAAGAATTATTGGTACTGCCATTAAGTTGAATAGCCATAAAAACTTTAATTCCTCATATATCATTGGTCCAAAAAAGTTATTTTTAAAAAAATTTTTGCATACCTTTGTATGTTAAAAATAAATTTTGTGTATAAAATACTAAGAAGAAAAGCAACAACAAAATTATGGAATCTTAAAATAAAAAAAAAATTAAAAAATTCCTACTCATTTATGCTAGGAATTTAAAATAAAAAATAACAAAAACAAAAATAAAACTATAATAATTATTTTCCTTCCTATAAAATAAACTTTTGTAATTAAGTGGAATAAATATTTAGGTAAAGCCCATGATGGTACTATTTATTTATTTTTCATTTTTTTTCTCATATTTAAGTGAAAAAATTGAAATTCTAGTGTCTGCATTTTTAGTATTGCAAATGTATAAAAACCACTGGCGACAACAAAAAATTAAGTAATGACTAATAATTTTTGGAAAAATATGTTTCGAAATTTTTAAATTTAGGAAAAAAATATTAAAATATAAAAATAATTATTATTTTGCTTTAGGAAATTCTTTGCTCTCACGCCGGCAGAGTTACGGTTTTCCGGGCCTCACAATTTGCTTGAGATCATCAGGAGAGTGTATGTCCTGCGCTCAGAAGTGGCGATACAATAGATTCTTATACGAGGTCGCGGTGTACTGTTAATCCGGTTGTAGAAAATCTACAATCTTAGTAAATTCTTTTGCATTTTATAACGTATTTGTAAGGCGCTACCCATAGTATTTGTTAGAAACATTGTTATATACTTATATTAAAATGACTGGATTTTAATATACGCAATTGTTTTAAAATATTGATTACCAACATATAGCAACTTATATTATAAAGTAAATTTACTTAATATACAAAATATTAAAGAATGCCTTCAATTTAATTTGTATTCTTTACTCAGAGTCTATACGTAGCTTAAACTTTATGAAATGCTTCAAATATCGCAACATTCAAAATTTTAAATGATTATAGAATAATTGCATAAACATAGGCACAGATTTAAAATTTTTAAATATAAATATTATAGAAAATATTCAAAAATTTCAAAATAAATATTTTTATTTAAAACTTTAATTTTACTATCTATATTTTTTTTAATATATTTATATTTGAATTGCTGATGTTTTCACACAAAATAAGTGTATGTGAAAAATACCATTATAGATGAAAAATTTTGCTTTATTTATAAATTATTAACGATCTACTTTAAAATTTGCTTATACAAAAATTGTTAAAAAATTGTTGAACTTAATAAATTTGTAAACAAAATATTAAATAAATTAATATTTTAACTATACTAAAATTTTAAAAGCAATTTTTTAAATGAATAGTTATATATAAAATAATTTATTAGTTTTTCATATTCTTATTATTAAAATTTACATTTACTTACATACATTGTTTTAATATTCAGGCATCCTTCAACGTTTATCCAATGCTCAATATACATATATGCTTAATAGCCTCGTAATTCTAATTACTACACCAAAATTTTTAATATTGTTGCCATCTACTTCGTGTAATTTAAATTCATTCTATTCGTAGGATACGAGTATTTTTATGCATTTCTACCCATATGTATATGATTGTATGTAATTTAAAAGAAAAATTTTTATATGAATTTTTATAACATAATAAATATAAATTTTCATATTACAAAATAATATTATGTATTATAAATATAGAAAATTCGGGTAGTAAAATTAAAAAAAATAAGAAAAAAAAACACAAAATAAAAAATTCTTTTATTCCCTTCACAATATTTTCTTTCTATTTTCATATTTATGGCGCCAACCTCAAATGATTCTGTCATTTGTCATTTTTGTTAAAATTTTTCCACATAAATTTTTTAGCAATAAAAAAAACAAAAAAAAAAAATTAAAAATGAAATTAAAATTAATCACAAAATCATAGATGGTATTTTAGTATACAAGCATACATTATAAATTTATAACAAATATTAACACGCATAAACGCACACATATGAAAATTATACGAGTATCATTATGTATTTATTAAAAATATTTAATAAATTATTTATATTTTTAATTTCTACATAAATATATGTATATACACGTATACATATGGACATATATTTATATTTTATTAATATTACTTTTTTTTGATTATATTTTGTATGATTTATATTATTTGGCGAAGCGAATTTTATGTACTCATGCACATAAATTAATTAAATAATATAATTGTACTGATGTATATGTATATACATACATTTATAAATCAAAGAAAAGGAAATAATATAAATCTATTTAAATTACAAAATAATATTAAAAATTTTTGTTATGTTCATTTATTTTTTTGACGTATCTAAATATTTACGTAAAAATACCACTTTGCAGATTTATTTTATAAACAAAGGAATTATATAAAATTTAATTATTTAATTTTATTAACTATATACATATATATACATATGTATATTAAAATATATAAAAAAATTTATTTAATTATTCAAAAATTTAATCAAAATATTTTTTTTTTTGTCATTTTAGAAAATGAAGAACGATGACAAGAGTAACGTACCTAAGGTACGTATTGCAGTTTTAGGAAGTGACAATGTTGGAAAATCAGGTTAGTATTTTATAAAGAAATTTTTAAGAATTTTTAACATTATATTATTTAAGTACTTAACACAAATACAAGAACTACATTGACCCGATTTGAAGTTAATATTCTAGTTTTCAAAATCATAATTTAAATTAAACCTGAAAATTAACATTATGCATGTGCATATAATGTCATTATAGAAACTAGTTTAAAGATTATTGTGAATAGGCATGACTACAAAAAATTAAAATGTTTATTTATCTTAATCCAATCAATTCTTAATTATTTTATAGGCAAAATTTATCTACAATTACCAATTACACATACATAATTAATTATAAAAACAAAATTTTGTAAAATGTAAAAAATATATTATGTATGTATATTTAGGTGACATCAAAGACATACGGTAGAGATCAATTAGTAGCACTAATTACAATTTGTATAATATAGAACAATTTACAATAAAAATTTAACAAAAATTTGTTTGTAATAATAAGCCCGAAGCATACTTCAAAGAACTGCAACGAAAATGCACATCTCCTGATTCATTTTTGTAAATGCAATTATGTCAATATTTTACATTTTCATAATGACATTTTAAAAACAAGAAATTATAATCAATTATCAAGAAAGAAAATTATTTTGAATTCATAATAAAAATAATAATTTTTTTCTTTTTGAAAATATTCACAATTTTAATATGAAATAACGGGGTATTATGAATATAAAATATTGTCGTCAGAAAGAAAATAATTTCATTTGATATTTTGCCAATACAAAAAATGGCAGATGTTGAAAATTTCAAAATAAATTCATTAAAAATTTCACTACATATAAATAAGTTTATAAAAATCTTTTAATTCAAAATATTTGTTCAAGAATTACGATTTAACATTATTAAAATACAAATATTTTATCATTTTTAAAAATTTTCAATTAATTATTAATCTTTATTAGTTTATGTTTCATTCAATTTACGTCAACATATTGCTGAAATTATGCGTAATATTTCAATTTTCAATTAAAAATTTTCATTTTTAAGTTTGTCACTTTTTGTATTTTAAGATTGTATTTTTCTTTCGTGAAATAAAAATACACATTCAAAAAAAGTCATGTATCATAATTTGAAAATGTATTTGCTTTTGCAAATAAAATTATTTCAATTTCTGCAAGAAAAATATCATCCAATTTTTTAAATAGCTACATGAATTTCTCCACTATGTACAAACCTACATGAAAAGTCAATTGTATGTGAAAATTCAAAATTAAAATATTTTTTCTGTGAATGATTTTAAAATGACGCTCTTTTATTATTTTGACGCATTAATGATGTTATGACAGAAAAATTTTCAATTTTGCTTAGAAATTTGTTAAGTGTTGACAAGACATAAATTGACTATTATAAATAAACATGAGATATTTAAGGCAAGAGTAAAACAAAGAGTAAAACAAGTTTTTTATTCTCCCTTTTTGATAGTTCATTAATTGTAATGTAATACCTAAACAAAATCCAAAATGCCTTTAGATTAAATAGAAACCTTTCCATAATTTAATGTCATGCACTATACATACTAAATGATACTGTCAGATACAATATGCAGTGGTTCATTGGTATTCACACATACTAAATTGAATATTTTTCAAAATAATACCCAACTTAATATTTTAATGTTATTAAAAAAAATATATCAAACAAATATAATTAATAATTGAATTTTATTTCTATATTCATTTACAGCATTGACAGTACGTTATTTAACAAGAAGATTTATAGGTGAATATCGATCAAATACAGATCTATTATATAAACAAACAATATCACTAGATAGTGCTGGTTTAACAGAAGTTGAAGTAGTTGATATTTCATCAGAAAATGAAAATGAATTTCCTATGGAACAGGTGAGAAATGAAACCGTTTGTTTTTTATTTTATTTTATTATTTTTAGTATTAAAATTTTAGTTGCAAAGAAAAAAGAAAATTTAAAACGTTTAAGAAAAAAAAAAAAATTCTCAAAGAGAAAATTATGAAAGAAAAATAGAAAGAACCAAAAAGAAAATTCTAATTACGATATTTTTCGGGAATGCCAAGGATGACCAGTATTTAAACTTGGCACATAAAAAGTTCATATTCAATTTTTTTTTTTTTACTTTTTGTATTTAAATTTTAAAATAAAAACATTTTAAAAATTGACTCATCAATATTTTGAATATAATTTTATACACTAGATCTCTATATATATATATATATATATATGGTATTATATCACATGAAAATGTACATGAACTTTTCTTGTACTAGACATTAGAAAAATATTGACAAGTACAAGATTAAAAACATTATTATTTTTTTTTTTGGTTTTTGTTTTATACATTCAATTTGTACCATACAAAATGTTTACACACATACAATTTTTCTAATAGAAAATAGAATTTTAATATTAAATTAAAAAAAAAAATAAACAGAAAAAAAAATTTTTTTATTAATTTTGTTTATTTTTGTTGAATTTACAGATACAATGGGCCGATGCTTGTATGATTGTTTATAGTATTACGGATCGTAGTAGTTTTGAATATGCTTCTAGATCATTAGCTGAATTAAAATCAATACAAAATGCTCCACTAGCATATTTAATTGCTAATAAATGTGAATTAGATCATTTAAGAGAGGTAAGTTGTTTTTCAATGTAAAATTTCAAATAATTTATTTTAATATTTTTTGAATTATGTGAAAGTCATTCAAATTTTGCAAAAAAATACAAAAATTTGTTCGTATTCCAAAGTTTCATCAATATTGAAATTGAATGAATTTTATTTACTTATAAATTTGAAAATATTTATCATGTTGTCATTTTACAATCTAAGAAGCTTCCAGTTTGAGATTTAAATGCATTTTTATTATTTTTGTAAATTTGGCATTCATAATTCTCTTACACGTGCATTCGATTTTCTTTAAAGAATTTTTTGGGGAATATTTTTTTCAATTTTTAATACAATAATTTTGTATTTAAAAATTTTTATTTTATACTTTATGATAAAATGAAAATTAACCGCAATTTTGAAAATATATTTTTGTAATTGAATATTTTACATGTTCCACCTACATAATCCGAGTGTACATTTTAATATACGAGTACATATATGAATGTATGTAATTATTTAATATAAATTACAGGAGAATAAGCATGAAATTTATTTAATTTCAACCATGAAATTAATTTTATATTAATTTGAATATAAAAAAAAATATATTAAAATTATATTTATGTATATATGCATATATAAGTATATAAGTAAATAACATGATTTTAAATGTGTGTAATTTGGTTATTAAAATATTTTATTACAAATATTAATAATATTGATTATATCTATTATTAATGAAGATTATTTTATTGCAATATCAAAGAAATATTTAATTATAGTTATTTTATTCGCATTTACTACAATATTCTAAATTAACATCGAACACGCTATACTAAATTATTGAATTATTAATTTACTGAAATTTTGAAATATTGTAGGCCAGCATTGTAATATTATTTTTTATGAAATTGTAAATTTCATGTTAAACATATCGAATTAAATGTGTTGTTTTCAAAAATAATATGTATTTATTTTTTATTAATTTTTGGTAATATAAAAATTCTGATGAAATACAAAAATATATTGCAAATACAAACATATAGAATAATGTTGATATGTTTTATGAAAATAAGTAGTCAATTCCATTTAAAAAAACTATAATTAAAAATTTTATTAAAATTTCCTTGTTATGTACATCACATGTTAATGTAGGCCTATATACATACATACAAGACATAATAATATGATAAAATTTTATTTTATTTTTTTTTTTATCTAAATTAATGAACATTTTATTGTATGAAAACAAAAACCACACGAATTTCTAAGAAATTTTCTTGAAATTGTTAGAAAATAAAATTTTTTTTTTTGTTTATTGAAGAAAAATAACACCTATTGATTAATTTATTTACATGTGTATATACATACTTGGTGTTTTCAATAAAAAAATAATGGTAAATAATTTTTGCATTTTAATTTCTTTGAAATAGCAATCATTATTGTGCTCATTATTTTATGAAAATGAATGAAAATTTGATGAATTTCGCACGTAACATAAGATTATTTTTATTTCTTAAAAAGAATATTGTTTGTAGAACATATTAAAAATTTTGTATAGGTTGTTTTTGTGATTATATATTAAGGTTGGAATCAATTTTAAAATATCTAGTTACACGTGGACCTATACATGTATAGAAATAGTTACATGTATACTAAAATATTGTATGAGCTTTGGTGTTGTGTAGTTAAATTTTAAAATATTGTTGACATAACCTACTTTTTAAAAAAAAATATAAAATAATAACAGGTCTATATCTAATATTAATCTTTATCATATGCTTTTCTTTATAGTATGTGCCTTTTTCGATTAAAATAGTGCACGAGCTATAAGCTATGGTATTGTAATGTTTGTATTTAGGTATACAGATATGCTTCATTAAAAAAAAGTATGTCATTGTTAAACATAAAAAATTGTTTCTAATGTCCGGATCGAATAAAAATATTATGTAATATGTATATGTATTCATTCATTTATTTAGTTCACCTCTTTAAGTGTAAAAATAATATAAAGTAATGGAGAAGGATATTCATATATAGTAATAATTTCATATGTGAAAATGCGTATAATAGTTTGATTAAATTCACATTGTATAGTAATAAATTTTCTGTATCCTTTTTAATAAAACAATATTTCGTATAATATAGTAGAGTTTTAGTATTTTATTTATTTGCTGCCTTGCTTTGCGATAGATTTTGTGTACTCAATTATAAAAAATAACGTATGTGTGTGTACACAATCCATTCAACATATTGGGCTATGAAACTATATATATTCAACATATATATAGGTCTATATATTATATTGTATGTATATATGTATATTACATAAAGAAAAAGATAATATTTTAAGCTCAGTAAGGGTTTAAATTTTATTCCATTTTTCAAAATAAAAAAAAAAATTTGTGTTTTTATCGCAATTAAAAAAGTGTGTGTCTGATATCCTTTTGAAGTAAATGAAAATTTATACATTAAATATATATATATAAGATTTGTAAAATTTTAAAAGCAAAATCATTTCAGATTCTTTTATTTTTTATTTGCAACTCTATAATATGTGAATATATTGCTATATGATCTTCTTTTTATAAATTTATCATGAAATCACTTGGATACTTCATCAGTGAATTTTTGATTTTCATTCATATATTTTACGTGTATAACATGAAATAAATAAGTTCTGAAGTTTCATGCAATTAAATTGAAAAATTCATGTCTTAATTTATTTTCTTTAGCTTTATAAATTGTGTACACACCATTATAATGAAAATGTAGTACGTGTTTTTGTATATGCGGCGACACATGTTAAGTTATTTTCAATATTATATTATACGATAATTTTTTTTCTTATATTATAAAAACAATTCTTCTATATGTGTATACAAGTAAAAATGCAACACGATATATTATTATTATTCTTTTTTGTCCGATATCTAGTATAGAGGAGAATTATTTCAAGGACATTTTTATTTTAAGTGAACTTTATATTGAAATTGACATAATTGGGAAAATTATATGGTGTTTTGCAAGCAACTATATACATATACATATATTATGTTTATTATACTTATCGTGTGCCAATATATGGAGTGTATATCTGCTGTAAACATTAGGATATATATTATATATACCAAAATAATATTATATTACAATTGAAATTAGAACTTTATTATTATATAATCCAATTACAAGATAATTACTAAAAATAATGCTTTTAATTAGTATTAAAATTTCTTTATGTCAAGAAATTTCATGTATGAAGATGGAAAATTTTCAATAAATTAAGTCCTATGAATATTACAAGAATATAAGAAGTTCTCAAATTATTTAAAGTAGTTACTTATATTAAAATAAATGATGAAAAATAATTATAGTATGTATGCATATTTCAAAATTTAATACTGAATTAATAATAAAGGAAATATAAGTAGAATAAATTATTAATAAATTTTAAATGCCAAATTATTATTTTTGTTTTTGCGTGGGTAACCACATAATTTTAATATAAAGAGATAAGTAAAATATGAATAATACTCAGTATTACATGTACGATATACGTACCTAGTATTTATGATTTCATTTATACTTCAAGGTCTTAATAGGAAAACCTTAAAATTAATGCAAAAATTTTAATATTTTTATTTATGAATTTTAATACAATCTCGATAATTGTAATATAGTTTGATTCAAGAGAGATAAAAATTTTAATTATTGAGTTTAAATTGAAATTGCACATGTGTGGCACGTCAGTTTTAAAAATTTGAATGTCAATTTATTGCAATTAAATAAAAAGAAAAGATAAGCATAATCATGAGCAATATATTTATATATATAATGACTTTCACATAATATTAAGAAGTTTTAAAGTAAAGAACTATTTTGAAATAAAAGTTTTTATAATAAAAATTTTTTTTTTATTAATTTCCAGGTTAATGAAACAGAAGGTGCTTCATTAGCTGCAACACATTCTATAGGATTTTGTGAAATTTCTGTAGCTGAAAATTCACCAAATTTATATAAAGCATTTGAAAAATTATTAATTGACTCAAGAGCAAGACCAGTTAAACATAGAAAATTTTCTGTAACAAAAATGATTGGTACATTAATTGGCGCTAATAATAATGGTACAAAACAACAATTATTAATTAATCAAGGTACTGTTGTACCATGTCATAAAGGTGAATTACATAAATCACGTGTATTAAAAAGAAGACAAGCATTTACAGCAACTGCATCTCTGTGACCATCATCATTAACAAGAATAAAAAATAATGTGGAATTGAGAGTAACACAAGAATATTAAAACGGAAGAAAAACAAAATGGAAAATATAACAACAATATTCATTTTAATATTTTCTCAATAAAAATAATATATATATATATACAATATTTTAGTACCATTGAAAATAATATATACAAATGTACATAAATATGTAACATAGTACAGTATATATAGGTACAATTATATATATATTATATTTTATACTTTTTTTGTTTTTGGAGAAAAAAAAAGAAAAATTTGAAAAAACAAATTAAGTTTATAAAAGGATTTTGAATCGTTTTATATTTACGAACAAATATGCATGAATTATGTATATAATTTGAACTTTTATATATATACAAGTAATTAAATTGTGCATGTTCTGTTTATGTAAAAAAAAAGAACATTATTTGAGATAAAGGATTAAGCAATAAGGATCAAATTTTCTATAAATAGGAAGACAATTTGTATGTTTTATTTATTTATTTTTTTTTTTTGTTAAATATTATTAAAAAAAATAGTATACCAAAATATAAAAAAAACATATTATGAGAATATAAAGCAAAATTATAAAACTGTTATACAAAATTAAATTAATTTTGATGGAAAATTTTCAATTTAAATTTTGTTTTTATCTGCTTGATTTTTGCTTAATTATATTTGCTTAATTATATAAAAGACTAGTTTGTAAATTTTCCAAATTAGTTTCGACACATTTTACATACATATATAAAATTTTTTATATATAATTTTTCTGCGATAATTCAATTAAAATATCAATTTTCGTTTTACTTACTTAAATGATTCTCATTTGTTTTGATTACCAAAATGTCATTATAATTGATTTCTACTGTATGGATTTTATGATACTAAAGTAACACGTATGTATGCCATAAAATCATAACACACGTTTCATATATAGCAATGTCACAATTTGTTTATATGTACGTGTATAATATATTGTTTGTAATATTATTAACATAATATTTTCCATTCATGTTAAAAATATGAAAGTTGTCTTAAGGGAAACGGGTATAATGTTTATAATGTTAAAATTCAAGGACAAAATATTATAATAATAGAATTCGCGAACGAAAATAATATGAATTAAATCAAAAGACACAGGCAAACACATAAAAATTATATTATAAACATTTTATAAAACCAAATCATATATGTATGCACATATTATAACATGATGTTGTATATAAATTGTGTGCATATAAATCTCCATTATGATGTTTATGTGAGCGATAGAATACGGAAGAGTTTTATTTAAATGAACAACAAAGCATGTACGAATATATTGTATATAATTAAATTTATTAAAAATATTTGTATATTTTTTCATGACAAAATTTATATTGGGAATTATTTACAAGAGATGAAAGAATTTTTTTTTTAATATTTATTCTTAATTAGTAATTTATTAAAATAAAATAAGACGATTAAAAATGGAATTAGAATATGTTATGAAAATAATAATATATATATATTATTTAATTATATAGCAATAATTAAGTTTGTAATTCATAAAATTTCATTCATTAATTTTTATTGAAAAATTTCCATTCAAAATTCATAACATTTAACAAAGTTCTATTTAATTTTGCTTTTACAATATTTTTGATTAATAAAAATAAATTTAAATTAATTTCTTTTATATTAAAATAAAATTAATTTAAATTAAAAAATATATTTAAAAAAGTTTACAATTCAATAATACATAATATAAAAAATGAGCCTATTGAAAAACCAAAATGGCTGTTAAGGCTTAGAAAAATTTATTCTACATAAATAATTAAATGAGATTATTTAAAAATTGAAAAAACAAAATCTATACTTATAAAATCCGCAAAATAATTATGTTTTAATTAAGAAAAACAAAAAAAAAAAAAATTAAAAATGTATTTTTCATATTTTATAAATTTATAAAAAAAAAACTAATTGTAATTAAAATATTTTGTTATTTTCAAGTAAATAATTATGTTATAAATTGTATTTTGTATAAAAATTACCTATATGAAATTACATAATATGCCATATATATTATATAAATTCAATAATATTTAACCAGTCAGTCCATACTCATTTCAATGAATATCAATAATTTTATAGTGCTCTTATAATATTAAAAAAAAATTTAATTGAATTATAAATAATTTATCCTATATTGAGCCTAAATTTCAAATATATTGTAAAAACCTATTCAATTTAAGTGAGTCAGGGCTGTACTTAAAACAAAAATTATTGAAAAAATTCGAAATTATTATAAAAATTTATAAGAAAAGGAAAATATTTATTCCTTGAAAAAAAATAAGATAAAAAATTTAATAAAATTTGTGATATAGCTACTTATTAAAAATAATATTAAAAATATATTAAAAAAAAAAAACAAACCAAAATGTATAATTATATTAATTTTAGATAGATGATATATATAAATAATATATCGCAAGATTTATAATTTTTAAAAATTTCAAAATTAAAGTTAAAAAAATAAATAAATACATAAATAATAATTTTAAAATATTTTAACACGTTGACTGATGATAAATGAAATTATTGAAAATTAAAAAATAGAATTCAACAATACATACATGCATGTAATATAGATTGAAATTAAAATTTTTAAAATCATAAATTAATTGTATTTAAATTAAATTTAATTATAAAACAATTATCAATTATTTTTAACATTAAATTATTATATAATAGTTGAATATTAATTGGAATTAATTAAAAATTTAAATATATTTTATAAATTTATGAGAATTAAAATAATTTTGAAAAAGTTTGGCTCTTGGCATTGACAATTATTTATTAAATTAAAAATTAAATTCAATTTTTTTTTTCTAGTAAGCTATAAATTATGAATATTACTTAAACAATTAAAAAAATTACAAAATTTAGCATGACTTTAAAAAAAAATACTTAATATTTAACACAAATTTAGAATTTTACTGGATGAAGGCCACAATCTTCATAATTGCTTGTAGATTTAAAAGCGGAAAAATTGTTAAAAATTTTGATAAATTTGAAAAATTTTTATTAATTTAATTTTTAATTAAAAAATATAAGATTTTTTCAGTCAAAGTGTGAGGTTATTTTTCCTCCATTTTTTTTTATTATTGAAAATTAAAACAAAAGTTAAACCAAAAAAAAAATCATTTTATTCTTTTATAATAAAAGTTTTAATGGCTGTGATTAGTTTATAATTTTATTAATTTTAAAAAATTTGTTTTAATTTGGTTTTTGATTAATTTATTGAGTTTTATTTAGCTTTCATTTTGAAAACATTTAAATTGCAAAAAAAAAAATTTTTTTTTTTTCATAAATTTTACTTCCCTGGAAAAACTTTAAATTTTTGAATTATTGTAATTAAGCCATATTATGAAATAAAATTTATTTATAAATTATAAAATTAAAGTACATAGATAATAAATTTAAAAAGAAGAAAAAAAAAACAAACAAATTTTATTAAGAAAAATTTGTAAAAATTTAAAAAAGAAAAATTCACTTTTGTACTTCCTAGCTCATAGGTCCGTCTAATTTATTGAAAAAAAAACAAAACAAAAAACACAAAAAAAATAAAACAAAAGAAAAATATATTAAATTAAAAAAAAAAATTGCATCATTTTTATATTTTCCAAACAAAATCCTTAATAATCCAAAAGCTGATTTTGTCTCTATTAAATGATTTTCAGAAAGTTCCGTTACAAAGTTGGAGGGAATCTAAAAGAAGAAATCATAAAAATGAAACGGGTTGAAATGACAAATGATATACACATATGAAAAGTGGGCAATAAAAATTTAAAAGAAATAGTTAATGGGAGGTTTGTTGATTCATATACGAGTATATCAAAGACGCACATATATGAATTGTTATACGTCTAAATCTAAAATTAGAATTTAAGGTTAAGGGGGAATAAATCTTTCCATAAACCCTGTAGATATTATTTTTCTATTAAAGCTGGATAGAAAAAAAATTTAGTCACTGGATTAATTGAATTTGCGTGTACAGGAATAGTGAACTTGAAGCTGTCTACAGGATAGTATGATGAATTATAAAACATTTTATTGAATAAAGACGATTGAATAGAGATGAAATGTGATTCTTCTCTCTTATCCCTCTGTCTGTATAAATTTTAGACAAAATTTAGATATTAAGACTAGCTCAAGAAATTTGATGCCTATAGGAAGTTCTTAAATGATGTCATGAAAATGATAATGTAAGAGGCGAGGCTTTGATAATGCAAGAAGTGGGACTTTGATAATGTTTCGCTATTTTAACTATAATTTTTAGTAAATTTCTTGGAAATTTGAATTCAGTGTAAACTTGAGTTTCGAAGAACAAAATGTTAAGTTCCCCGTTTGTTGATTTAGTTATTCACTTAACTTTGATGGCATTCTGTTGATTAACTAAAAGAACTGTATACTAATTACTTATCACAAATTTTCTTTCATAATTAGAAAGTAAACACTTTAACCAGTTCCTTTGGAATCTTCAATAAAATGTAAATTATAAATGTCGTGTCATTTCAACATTGATATGTTACCTCAGTAAATAATTAATTTAACAGACAATAAAAAGAGCTTTTTATTTGGTCATATATATGTTTGTAGCAATATTTTCGTATTTATTTCTTTATATTATCCTAAAACATAATAATAATTATTTACAAATTCAATGTAAATCGACGTACGTATAAAATTACTTTAATTACATTAGAATAATAAAGATTTTAATCGATTGATTCAATTCTGTTATAAAAAACTTTCACTCAACTGGCTATAATATAACAAGGAGAATCAAAATGCGATCCTTGTATATGCGTACAATTTTTAAAAAAAAAATGGCAATTTATTTTATAAACTTGTCTTAAGTCTTGTTGATATTTGAAAGGACTCAATAACAGCTTTAATGCTTTACTTTCCATTCATAAAAATTTTCTCCTTAACAATGACAGAGCAGTTAGTGGGAACGATCCAAGATAAAAAGTACAATAGATTTCTGATAAATATATAAGGATATTTTTAAAAACAGAATGTTTATATACTTAGTTTTCCTGTTACAGAATTGCTTCAGTCAGTTTTAAGAAAAGCGTTAATAAACAATTTTATAGGAAACATCAAATTCAGAAGTTTCACGTATTTACAGCTACCTTTAAATTTTGCATTTTAACATATTTTTGCTTAGAAATTTTATTTTCTACGAATCTTGACTCGATTAATATTGTCTGACTTCTTAGAATTAATTATTATATTGTTTTCCTTATATGTGCGACGCAAAAAATACAGAATGGAAAAAAATCCATTCACCTGTAATGATTAACAATAATAACAAAAAAGAAAAAAAATTCTAATGAATTCATTTCAGGTGTCTCTTTGGAATTGAGCCGTAAACACTTGTGCTATGGAGTTTAGTCAGAAAATATGATTCTAACCAAATAACAAAAATAAATGGTATACAAAAGTAATTTTCTTTAAATAATTTTCGCTTTTAATGCGCTCTTACTGTTGAAATGTAATGAATATAAAGGTTTTTTATGTTATTTAAATTGTTATTTTTTGTTGAATTTAATGTTATTGTGATTTATATTCGCTATACATGTACGTATGTAATAATTAATTAATTTTTGGAGGAAATTAATGAGTTCGAATACATTAATATTTAAAATATGAAAATATCGTAAACGTATGTATTTAGATACAAGCTACAGTACCATTACGCTCAAAATGGAGAATACTTTAGCTTTAAAAATGAGTCTTAATTCATACAAATTCCAAACTTCATCCTTTGTCCTTAAATATAATAATTTACTTGATTGTATTTTTATCGATATTTCGCTCCTGGGAGAAGAATAGGGCTGGTGCACGATATTGTGTATAGCCATGAACACCAATTTTTTTACGTCATTGAGTTTACTAGATAGGTGACGAGCCTACCGTAAAATCGCTTAAATACTGCAATACTATACGGCTCTATTTGTGATCCATTTGCTAGTTTTATTTTTACTAGATTATACAAGAATAAAAGGATCTAATTTTTAAGTTTTATAAACCTGTATAGAAGATTTGTACCCGCATATATTTTTAGTTGTATCCATTTTCATTAGGATTTACGATTGAAATTATCTTGATTTCCAAGATGAAAATTTTGAAAATGGTGTTTAGGAGCCATCTGAATGACATATTAAATTCGACTTTTTCGAAATTTTATTTTGGTTTTTAATTACTTTTCTACTTAAAAGACAATAAACTTTTCCATTTTATTTTCACATGTTCACAAAATAATTATGGTGAAATCAAAGGAATTAGTTAATATATTGTTAAAATATTAACATGTAATTTGAGTCTTTATATGACTTTTAGTAAAATAAAGTAAATATTTTCCAAACATCCGAAAATTCTAGTTACATGAAATATAATACATTTGAATAGACGTAGGTAAATATATTTATACTTGTATGGACGTATGTAGGTATTATAAATTTGCTTTAACGTTTGTAACGCTAAGAAGAAATGGTTTAACATATAGACAAAGTATATGTTTTTGCTCTGTCCGCCAGTCCGTCTATTCGTCTGTCCCAACGATAACTCAAAAACTAATTGAGCTACGTTCGCCAAATTTTTACAAATGATTTATGATAATAAATGCCAGAATCTTATTTAAATTGAATGTAATCGAGGCAGTGGTTCGGGTAGCTGCTCTACAACTTCAAAAGCTATTTGGTTATATCTCAGAAATTATTGAAGCTATGATATCAAAATTTTGCAAAAGCAAATATATTATCAGGGTTGTTAAGTGTGATAAAAATTGTTGAAATCCCTCCACTCCTTGTGGTAGCTGCTATATAATTTCTAAAATCACTTGGTTATAATCTGAAAATTTATGAAACTACGATACTGAAATTTTCCATAAACGAATAAGAAACCAGGATTATGTATAGAATACTGTGACAATTAACACACAGTATTTAAAATAATTCATTTGTACAGCTATCACAGAGTTGACTCGGTCAAATCTACCCATTCTCGTTTTTTTCTTTAAATTTTCATTTGAAAGAATGAGACAACTTAAATTCTAATAAATTTTCAATCTATTTACAAGTGTACATAATAATGTATTTGTTTACAAGAATAATGTTGGTATGTATACTTACATTATTATTCTAATGAAATGGTGCGATGTTGTAATATAACGAAATTCTTCAAAACAGGTGATGTTTTTTTTAATCGCATTTTATAAATATTATTTTTCTAAGCATTTTATTGATGACATATCCTTTTGAATTCCTTTGAATATTGTTTTTATAAAAAATTATGTGTCTGTGTATGTGGTTATATGATATACATTTAATATAATTATAATAAAATTTTTTTTTTACGAATTATTTTGCTTTCTATTTGTTTTGAAATTAAGGTTAAGATTTTTTTATAGGGTTAAGAAATATTTTTCAATAGTACATACATACATTTATTTTTGTTTTCCAGAAGAGATATTTATGTCATTCAAAAATCTTTATAATTAGCAAATATTGCAGAATAAATGCAAAACGACACAAACAAATGCAAAGTGTAAAAGAAAGTATGGCAATTTTAATATGTGCGCGGATTCTTACAAAATTTTTACAATGTAGATGAAAAATATTACAGTTAAAATTTTATTACATGAATATGGTTTGAATGTTTTTCTATCAAACTGCCACAAAAGTATTAAAAAAGCTAGACGAGTATATCGCTTGATTATTAACTTACTTTTTGTATTTCGATATCTAGTGACACCGAACAAAAATAGTCTACTTCTATAAAAAGTGATAAATTTTATGAAAAGTTCATAAAAATTTATGAACATTTGTGAAAATTTATTTGAATTTAAAATTTAATACATTCAGTGTATGCACAATATTGAACTTGACCAATAGTGCAGTGATTATTGCACTTGTTTTTTTATAGAAGGATATCGGGTTCAAAGCTCAGTGAGGTTACTATTCAATATTATTATTCAATTTTTATACAATTTTTATTCAATAATTATATTAGCTAATTGTCATATTTCAATAATATCCAATATTAAAAATATCAGCAAAATAAAATGGTAAATATCAATATCCTTAAATATTTAATATAAATCTACAGTAGGTTCGTCACCTACCTAGTAAACTTAATAATGTAAGAAACTGGTTCATGATTATCTACAATATCGAGCACCAGCCCTCATCTCTTCCCAGTAAATAATGACAAAATAGGAGCAAAATAAGAGCATAGGACTCATAAAAACAAAAAATGCGCAATATTGACGCTGTATTCAACTAATGATATTCAATTCAAAATTGAAATAATAACTTCAAAAAATGTCATGCATATCATATTCCAAAATTATCAGTGTCGTCAAAATTTCTAAAAAGGGCATTGCGATGTTATTTAATGTATTGAATGAATTTATATTGTGTGACTCTGTTTAATGTCCTTATAGGCAAGTTTGAGTAAATGTGTTCAATTTCCCATACAAAATGTATATTTCTCTTTCAGGTTTTTCTTTTTTCTTGAATGTCAAAAGAGTGGGTTTTGAAATTGATATATTTCAAATATTATTTCAAATAATGCCAAACTCTACCACTCCAATCAAAAGTATGTCATTGACAAGGAAAAATTTTATTTTTTATATTATTTTATTCTTTATTTTTTAAATCGTATGTTATTGTTGCTTGTGTTTAAAAGAATACATGTTTATGAAACCACACTCAATATAATTATAACATTATACTAAATAAAAATTTACAGCTAATACACAAGGTAATTACAAAGTACATATAAGGCATATTTTGATATTTCGGTTCAAAAAATATAGGCATATTTCCTCTTAAGTATCAATATAATAGGATTATGAAAAAATTTATATTAATAAAATGGTGAAAATAAATAAATATTATACAAGAATTTTGTATACAAAATATAGCTGTACCTGGAAAATAATTTGAGTCAAAGGTCACAACTTAAGGAAATTAAAATTTTTGGAAAAGAAAAACAAAGGAAGATTTTTCATTATTAAAACATTATACATACATACTCGTACATATATGTATGTACACATAAATGATTATTATTATGTGTTGGGTATTTATATAATTTATATTGAATTATTGTAATTATCAAAATAATATTGAGAATTATAAGAAATATTGTTTTTTTCCAATAATATGGCAATTTCAAGAGTATAATTTGGTAGATTAATTATAATATTGTTGTAGCATATGAAAACTCGTGTAAAAATTAATGGACCGAATAATTAGATTAACATAATGGCTACATATGTTCAAAGAATATCATAATTTTGTATTGTATGAGAGAAATTCCAAAAACCGGAAAAATATTTGAATATATTATCCTTTCAACGAATTCTTTTTCTTTTTGGGTTTATGATTATAAAGTAGGGGTATAGAAATAAAATGATAGGAATAAGCATTATTGCTTGTAGAAGTAAAAATTAAATAATTTAATAATTGTTTAAGTGCACAATTAAATTGAATTTAAGAAAAAAAAAATATGTTTTGTATTATTTTCTATAGAAAAGTTATGTAAAAAAGAATAAAGTTGGGTCAAACCAATGGTTTGTAATTTAGCACTTTTCGATCCAACAAATGAAAATGCCGCTTTTAAAACAATCTAGCTATGTACTCCATTCTTAAAATTATTTTCATTCATTTACCAACAAATTTCAAAAATTGCATACATTTAGGATGAGCATTGTTAGCATTCTTTGAAATAAAGCAAAAATTAATATAAAGAGGGGTGAACATAATGCTCGAATTTAAGGGTTAGTTGCGTGAGTTAAGAAAAATAATTATATTTTTTAATATCATGGAAATTACCATTAGCTCTCTTAATTTATAGAAATTTGGAAGAGCTAACAGTTTCGGAAATTTAAGGTGTTAAAATTCGAATTTTAGAAATTTCGAGAGGCGATAACTTGACAGGTGGAAAAAAATTTTGATCTAGTGAAATGAACTATTTTATTTGTATCTAAAAGCAATTTCAATTTCAGACTTAATTTTGGCTTGGTTTTAACTACAACCTAAGGTCTAGAAGAAAAACGATATTAAAAATTTGGAAAAAACGGAGTTAAGATAACTGTAAATTTTATGCGCCATTTTGTTTTCGTAAAGTTCAAATATGGTACACCGCGGTAGAAGAAGTCAGCCACTATCTTTCTGCGTTTGCATAATTTAAAAAATGTCTCAGATTTTGCTATAGAATCAATACTTAAAAAATGCAATTTTTAGGGGAGCTACAACTTTTAGAGGCTATAAAGTTTTTTTTTTTTTTTTTTTTTTTTTCCTTCTTTACTCCTAGGAGGAGTATAGGGCTAGTGCATGATATCTATCATGCCCTAGTTTCTTATAGTCATAGAGAGTTAGCTAGGTAGGTGACTAGCCTGCCGTAGTTTTATTTATATTAATTATTTGAGGTTATTAATATTTACTGTTTATTTTTCTTAGTTTTTAGTATCGAATATTATGAATATTTGAAAATTACTTGTTTTTTAATATTTATTAGTATTGCATATTAAGTTATATAATATTGAATATAATTTTTTATAGTGACCTGACCGGGGTTTGAACCCGAGACCCTTCGGTTAAAGGGCCGGTGCCATAACCACTGCACCAATGATCAGATAAAGTTAGAGAAAGATAAAAATTTTTTTCTACGAAAATAACTTTTCAGTAAAAATCTATATGTGTATGAAATTTAAGATTTCTGTCTTCAAGAATGTAGAAGTTTTGTAAACGGATCAATGGACGGACGGACAGAGTGAAACCAATAAGCACTTTTTTTCAAGATTTTTTTTTGAAAAAGTGCTAAAAACAAGCCAAAGTTGCATAACTTTTTTTTTTCATGTAGAATTGCAGAATAAAGCAATACTACACACACATACACTAAAATTTTCACCGACCGCATTGCATACAACAAGGGAGGATACGTGATAGCACCAAATTTCATATGTGCAATTTTCAGCAGAAATGCATTTCTCCATGCTAGGGAAGCCTAAATAAACTAATTTTAGAGAGGTGTTTGTGGGTCTGTCTGTCTGTCTTTCTGCGTGTCTGTCGATATGCCTGTATTGTGTCTGCGTGGATCAGTATCTCAAATTTGGCCAAACCGATTTTGATGAAAGTTTATGAATGAGTTTATTTTGAAGGTGAAATGGGTTGGTCAATTTTTAGGATATATTTGGTCTTGGGAACTGGATTTTTACTACGGGTCCGATTTAACATTTTGATTATATATTGGATGACATTCAACCGGCTAATTTGAAATTTCATAAGTAAGCTTCGCGTTACAGTACAAGAAACCACATATAATTTGGGAAAGATCGGGAGTCAGCAACCTTCCTTGAAATTTAATATTTGAATTCAATGTGTCGAAACAATGAACTTACAAATTTTTTAAGGAATTCGGATAGCCCAAAGTGAAACTCTATTAAAAGCCAAATTTACATTTTTCTATATTTTTGTTAAACTAGACAATACACCTTGACGTCGGTTATGTGCTGATCATAGCAGTTTTTTTCATCTGAACATTATATTTGTTAAAGATTCTTTTTTCGAAATTTTTTTTTTTAAACTCAAATCTTAATTTCGATTTTTATATATGCAAATATTTAAGAAAAGGCAAACAGAAAAACTTTTTTCTAATTTGTTTGTTGTTTCTTTTTTTTCCTTATAAGAAGCCCAATAAATTTAATTTGAAACAAATAAGAAAAAATTTTTTCTTTAGAACTTTTACTTTTTCTACAATATAATGTAACAATCTTATAAAGTACAAACAAAACAAGAGGAAAAAGTTTGTCTTGAAAATTAAGAATTCATAAAATTATATGAAAAATTTAAAAAGTTTGTAAAATATATTAAAATTTATATGTACTCGTAATCGAAAATTGTTCTCAAGACCATATAACTTTTTCTTTCTCAGTCTCAAATGTAAATACGAGTAAATGACAAGCAATTAAATAAAATCTTGACAATTTAACAGACATGTAGTGAAGGATAATTTTTTTATAATGTGGTCAAATATTTTATTATTATTAAATTTTCAAGGATTTATTGTAAAATTTTGAAGTGCTGTTTGGAAAATAAGGTTTGTATTATACTCCCTCCAATTAATTTTTCCTGTAGAATCATATACAAATCCAAGGACCAGTCTGAGAGCTATGGCAATAATTTTTATGAGTCGAACATTCTTTAATTTTTTAGACCGTTACATTAATGCTGGCAATTTGATCTATGTTGAATAGCTTACATAATTTTTAAAATTAAAGGGTCTGCGTTCGATTTTCAGCGAAATATGTAGATAACGTAAATAAATAAAAATGTTTTTATTTAATTTACGAATTAATGTTGAAGCTTAGATTAATTTCGATTCAAAACGGGAATTATTGAAATAAATGATGTGTAAGAAACTATTAATATAAAAGTGACTTTAAGGTCAATGAAGATTGGTGATTTTCAAAAAATAGTGTTTCTTTTCTACTGAAAGAATTTTTAATATATAAGTTTCGCTAAACAAAGCACTTTAATTGTAGTACTAAATTCTTGTTCTGACTAAAGTTGGAAGATGAAATTATAGTACATAAAAGTACATGTCATGCATGTTATATTCTAGATGTGAATCTTCAGCTTTATATCAAAATATATTTTCTAAAAAATCTTGCAAATTAATTACCACATTACTTTTTACCGACCACATTGCATAAAATAAGGGAGGTAATGTGATGGTACCAAATTTCGGATGGTGGAAACGCTTTTCTCCATAGTATGGAAGTGCAAAAATACAATTTTTAGAAAGAGATAGGTCTGTCTGCCTGTCTGTCTGGTGGTCTTTCGAGCTTTCGGTCTGTGTATCTCGAGTTCGAGGGAACCAATTTTGATGAAATTTTATATGTAAGTTTCTTTCCACCATGGCATGGATTGATCAACTTTTGCGATTTTTGCGAGGGCCGATTTTACGTTTTTTGTCATATCTACGGAACTAATTGACGGAATTTTTAATTTCTTGAAATTTAATATTTGAGTTCTGGTTGTTACCGAATTTTCTAAGGAATTGGAATGGCATAAAGCGAAGCTCTATTACTAAGAGCCTAATTAACACGTTTTGTGGAATATTATTTAAAAGCTTACTAGAATCTTCAAAATTGTAAAGAAGGCTTAAAAACGTATTTTCATAATCTTTTGTTGCACTTTGATTGAGCTTGACAATATGCTTCGCAGTCGGTTATTTGCTAATCGCAATTATATTAACATTCATATATTAAGCGTGGGATTACTTCAAAATAATTTAATAGAAATTTAATAGAAAAATATAAAAGTCATGATTAAAATTTTAATACTCTGAATGCATTCAACAAAAAGCTATTAAACTTTTAATAAAAGCAATTTTTCATTTTTCCTGTTATGTAAGCTTAATTTATTTTCATAGGAAATCTGATGAAATGTTATGTAAATACACACCTGTAATAATTTTTTTATGCTTTTGCGACTTTTAATCCAAATATTATACACAGTTAAAATGTTTGAAAGGGTTTTTAAATTATTAATTTTTTTTTCAGTTCGGATTTCCTTTTTGAAATTTACATAACTTTAAAAAAATGTATTACATAATATTGTTTTAGTAGAATCATTTCGTTATTGAAAACTTTTAAAAAAAAAAATTTTATCCTCAATGCTTGTGTTCTTTTAGATTCTTTTATTAATTTAGTTTCTTCTAAAAGCAATGAAATTATTCAAAAAAACTTAAATTAGCATTAGATTCTTGTGATTAAATTTCAGACTACGTCGAATTAATTATAATAATATTAGTTACTCATAATGTAATGTTTAACATTTTTAATTTTAAACCGTTACCCTCGTATTGCATTATCCTTTCCATTTCCAAGGAATTTTCTACAATAGATTAAATTTAGGAAATAGGCCTGTTATAACAGAAAGCACCTGTTTTCTAATACTTACCATGAGTTACTGTTGTGTACACTTGAACATTGATAACTCTAAGAGATAAAAATTTTTGAATAACAGTTCTCACAAATATTATGTAAACTGTTGTTAAATGCTAATTGTTACTGCTACCAATTAATTTAAATAATGAAATATTATTGTATGTAAAATTGTATAAAATTTTGAATAAACTTAGAAACCTTGAATTTTCAACAGTATTTTTGGTGAAATAAGTCAAAATTCTTGTGGATGCTGGTAATTATCTATGTTTTAATTAAATTCAATTATCTACAAAATGTGTCGAGAGTCTTAGTACATAGGAATTTTTTAAATAATTCTGAATATTATGCTTCAGTTAATTTAATGCGTACTGTGGCTTTTATAATTCAGATGAAATCTGCAAATGAAATTATTATGGTTCCTGACTGGTAGTGTACAACAATTCAATTTATTTATTTTTTTTTGTTTATTTTTTTTTTCACTCAATAATACATACATAAATACATTGTTATTATAAAAATATGTATGTACATTGAAATTGGATGATTTAAATTTATCTTGTGTCATATAAATGACCATGAAAAGAAGTCTTGTTTTTCTTTTATCTTGTTTTTGTTCTTTTTTCATATTTTTTTATATTATTTCAAGTAAATTCGAATATCACATGATATATTATAATGTATTTGTTTTTGTCTTAGTATATTTTTTTCTTTTTTGGTTGAGTTAATTTAATAAAGCTAAGCATTTTTAAAGATTAAGCGGATTATAAATTTCATATCCGGTTTCAAACGTTTAAAAAAAGTAAGTTTGCATATTTATAGGCTCATCAATTTTTCTTTTTCTAAATTATCATAATTTATAAAATAAATATCTGTTATACAAAATTTTATAGTTGTACAATAAAATGTAGAATAATTCTAGAAATAATTTAGGATTATACTGATGCAAAGATCTCGGATTGGAAGCGAACTATTGGAATTATATAATAAAATGTTTAAAAGAAAAAAAAATTCTTAAGAAAATGGATATTTTTCAAATTATAATAAGTTTAGTCGGAGAAGGCGGTAAAATAATTCACCCCTAGCAATTAATATGAAACAATAGAAATAAAAAATGTTGAGCAATTTTTGAAAAGTATAAATTTTGGAGTAAAGTCTGACCAAATTTCGGTCTAAATTATAAAAACAAAAATTAATGACTTTCAATTTTGAGAGAATATCAAATTTGTAATTTTTATGACTATGTTTGACATAGATTGTGCTTTAAACTAATATTATACTAATTAAGAGTGAAAAACCATTATGTAATTTAGAAAATTAAGTAAATCTAAAGTCGATTTAGAGTTTAAAGTTCATTTAGTATTCAAAATTATATTATAGAATTGGTCCACAGAATAATAGATCTGTATTTGAGTATGTAAATCCCGTATATTCTACAGGATATTTTTAAAACTGCATTTGAAATTAATGCTGTGCTTATTTTTTACAAGGACAACGACGAATAACAAGAGAACAAAAAGGAATAAGAAGATGTATATATATTTTCCCTTCGGCTTTTATGTCCTTAACAGAATTTTTATGCATATGATTTAAAATTTTCGTATTTTATTGTGATTTCTTTTTTTTTTTTAAAACATTTTGTACTTTATATTTTTTTAAATATATTCTACATGAATATACTATATAAACAATAAAAGGACATTCCTTAAAATTTGTTCGAACAATGTCTATACACAGTGCTATGTATATATGAAAACTTAAAGGCTCACTCAAAACTTGTTTTATTTCTTTTATTAGTTGTTACTGTAAATTCCTTATTTTGTTGCTAACGTCTATACTTTTAGCAATAGTCGTATTCTTCAGTTTTAGTCTGATAAAAATAAAGAAGAAGAATATTCCGTCTTCTATGAATTGTATAGTTGTTTTATAAGTATTTATATATTGTTATATTATTTGCAAAAAATATTAGTTCAAAATTATGAGACGATAATAATGTAATACAATATGTAATAGTATGAAATAAGTATAAGAGATAAATTTTTTTTTTTGAAATACATAATAGTTATAATAATAAAATTATGACATAAAATAACTTATATTCAGTGTTGTTATTTGAACAAATTGATATTTTTATAAGAGGGGGAAATGTTATATTTTATAAAACTAAAAATGATTTATGCCATAACGCCCATAACTTTTAAAATTTATACTAGTAGGTAGATTTAATATTTATAAATATTTCTAGAATTAACCATAAGAAAGTTTAAATGTATTTTTAATATTACACGATTTAAAAAAAATGAATTTTCTTTTGATTTATAGCTAGTAGAAAATTTCATTCACAATATTTTGTAATTTTCTCGACTAAATTGAGTTTAGAATGTGGCGTATAACAATTATATTTATAAGTGGGTAAAATTTCAGAATTATATTATTATATATTTATGGTCATATTTTGCACGGTAACTGTTTTACTAATGGCCTGATCGCGTATCTCGATATTTTACTCACCGAATGAGAAAAACGTGAGTAACTATCATATATTTGTATAATGTTATTTTCGAGTGAGAAGAATTATTTGGTATTGCGCATCTCGTTTTTTTCTAAACTGCATACAAAATTTATTCACTTTAAATTCAGGCTGTAAATTTTTTCAAAATTTCAAATATCTTATAATACGTTTTGATGTAAGCTATGTGGGTTGTCATAACGAAATTCTTGTATAAGAAAGAGCGCTGTTGATAATTAAAATATTATCGTTTTTGAAATATTAAATAGAATTTTAATTGAGTCAATAATTGATTCGATATTTTCGACATAAAATAAGAATTCCGCGCCATTCTGACCTTATCATTGTTCTCTTGCATATCGAGAAATATATTATATTATATCAAATTCAAAGTAAAGTATGATATAAGATAAACTTTTCTTAAAAAGAAAAATTATTAAAATTTTCTTTGCATATATATGATTTCTATATAATGTATCCTGGATCATATAACATTAATTTATAAATACATATATATAAATGAAAATAGATTTTTGCATGTTATGTGATGCGATTTTCAAATTACATTTGTTTTTTTTTCTTGCTAACTTTTGATAACTTTCATAAATCATATACAACGTCATTTATTCACCTACATTTTATTGAAAGGTGATATGTAATTTTATTATACCCGTACGAACGTATGTTCGAAGGGTATACTAAATTTGCCTTACCGTTTGTAACGCTAAGAAATAACGGTCTTAGATATAGACTCAAGTGTATGTTTTTGATCAGCGTCAAATTCTGAGTTGATTTAGCTTTGTCTGTCCGTCCGTCCGTCTGTCCGTCCGTCCGTCCGTCCGTCCGTCCGTCCGAACGATATTCAAAAACTAATTGAGCTAAGTTCACCAAATTTTCACAAATGATTTATTGTAGTAAGTGCCAGAACCCTATTTAAATTGGACATGATCGGGGTACGGGTTCGGGTAGCTGCCATACAACTTCAAAATTTATTTGGCTATATCTCAGAAACTATAAAAGTTATGGTATTGAAATTTCACACAAACGAATATATTGGTAGGGCCAATATGCCACATAAAAGTCGTTGAAATTACTTGGCTCCTTCTGGTACCTGCCATACAACTTCAAAAATTATTTGACTATATTTCAGAAACTATTAAAGATATGGTATTGAAATTTCATACAAACGAATATATTAGTAGGGCCAATGTGTCACATAAAAGTCGATGAAATTACTTGTCCCCTTCTGGTACCTGCCATACAACTTCAAAAGTTATTTGACTATATTTCAGAAACTATTAAAGCTATGGTATTGAAATTTCACACAAACGAATATATTAGTAGGGCCAATGTGTCTCATAAAAGTCGTTGAAATTACTTGGCTCCTTCTGGTACCTGCCATACAACTTCAAAAGTTATTTGACTATATCTCAGAAACTATAAAAGCTGTGATATTGAGATTTCACACAAGTGAATATATTAGTAGGGCCGATGTCCTTGATAAAATTCGCTAAAATTTCTTGGCTCTTTCTGGTAGCTGCCATACAACATCAATAGTAGTTTGGCACAACCAGTATTTTGAGTAACACATAGTACTGAAATTTTGCATAAATTAATATGGTAATACGGCAACTTAAAGTCATAGTCTGCCCCATAGTTAGTTATGGCACATTAGTTATTCGCACATAGGATAACAAATTCGTACGGGTATCACAGAGTTGACTAGGTCAACTCTATTTTTTTTCTCGTTTTTTAATTAATTTTTATTGTTTTGTATATGGAAAATTTTTGATGAATTTTTAAAACGTAAATTATTTAGTAAAAAGAAATTAATTTCAAATTTTTGTTAAAGATTTACTATAAGAAATTACATATTTGGGGCATCAAATTAATTTCATCTATTATGTAATTTAAAGGGAATTTTCTATTAATAACAAATGTATTGATCATTTTCTACTTATTGATACTAAAAATTTTAAAAATTTAGCAACAAATTCTTAACTTAAATAAAAATTGCTCAACAATTGTTAGAATTGCAGTACAAATAAAAAACAAGAAATATTTTAATCATATTTTGTTTTCTGCATCAATATTATCTCTTATATATCATGATATATTTTGTGTCATGATATATTTACATTATGTGCCTTAATTTAAATACGATACCATTTGTATCGTATTTTGAATGATTTGGTGCAACAATGAAAAATAAAACAAAAATTCCCATTTAAAGCTTTTTTTCTCATTTTCATTTGAAGTTCGTTTTTTTTCTGATATTTTAGACATGCGTTTTTTGATATCTATAGATAAGTGTGTATGCCGTGTTTTTTTGTTTGCATGTTTAAATTATAAAGATATCTTTATTATTTCTCTTATTTTCATCTCATATAGATATTTTCCTTATTCAATTTTCAAATTTCTTATATTTAGAAGACAATCTGCAATCTAAAAAGGAAAAGCTTATCTCTATAGAAATTATATCTGATGTATATTTGTGAATGTATACGTACATAAATTAAAAATCTTATTATAAATCATTATCAGGTATAAAAAACTTAATTCAGTTTCTTAATATTATTCAATCATAACGTATCCAGGAATATAGGTGTAAAAATTTTATGAGGAATAAAGTGAAATTCCGTGCCATTGACACAAAAAAAAAAATAAAAAAAAATAATAAGTTAATAAATATAAGAATATTGTGAATAATATTAAACGTTTAAGAACAGTACAAAATTTGAACACGTGTAATTTTTTTTTTCAAATTTTTAAAGAATTTTTGATTTGTTCGTAAATTTAATAAACGAAATTGAAATTAATTTTATGGTTTAAGAGTTGTGATTATTGTTAATATTATAAGATCGAACTGGTCAGGAAAAAATTAAAACGACACAGCAATAAGTATAGTGAAATTTTCGATTAAATACGCAATGAAACAAAATATTTTAAAAGAAAAACATTGTATTACAAAAAAGAAAAGGAAGTTAAGACTTTATCAAGAAATACAATTTAAGGAATTTCAAATTTCAAACATAATATTTGAATATAGGAATAAATTGGGTAAATATTATTTTATTTATATTATATACTAAATTATATTACATATTAAAATTTTATTCAATTAAAAATTTAAACAAATAAAAGACTACATAACTCTTCAATATATTATAATAAATTATGAAATAATTTTTAACACTTTTCAAAAAAAATGTTGCAAAAAGTCCTTATTATAGTTCGTCTCCGTTTTAGCAGTAAATTGAAAGAACAAACATGAAAATTAGTGCCGTCAATGTTGTGACTCAGAAGAATCATTAAAATAATAACATGCTTCGATTTCTGAAATTATATTTTATAAATGAACTCTTTTGGACATAAGAAACTACAGCTGTTCTGCAAATTATTATTTCTACTTATCTTATATTCTAAATAATTTAATAAATAGTTATCGATTCTGTTTAACTTGTTTAGGTCATATAATTTCCATTACACATTCGCATCAAAATTTTGTGTGATTTTTAATTGCATTTGAAAAATTGCACTTGGATAATAGCAAAATTTCTAATATATTGTAATAAAATTTTCTTAAATATTATTTAAATTTTATGTTTTCTAAAAATTTTGAATAGTCTTATATTGCAAAATCTCTAACTTTCTTATATTTTAAGAAAAAAATTTTTATTTAATTGCAAAATTTAATATTTTTATTGTAAAAAATTTTTTAATCTTTCCAAATTTAATCAATATATTTTATAAAAGTATTTATAGAACTACTGAAACACCTTGACGGTGAATTAGTCAGCTTTGTTACGTACAATGTCAATGGGGTTGCCTTTATTTGGCCAAATCCTACCGTGAATTTATTTTATAATAAACGTGTTGGATTCCGTTATAGTTTCAGTATTAGTGGGAAGATCAAATCTACAATAAATCTTAAGACATTATGAATTAGTAAATAATTTAAAATAATTAAAATTGTAGAATTTTTAATTCATTTGTTTGTTTGTTTGTTAATTAAAATGTTTTTTAAAAAAAAAAATAAACATATATGATTATTCATCACGATATATTTAAATACTATTATTAGACTATTTTGATTCAACAAAAAGAAAATTTAAAAAATACTAGCTATTTACTGTAGAAATTCTACATACACTTATACATTTATAAATATCATCTAGTTATGTATGTATTTGAAAAATATTAAAAAATATTCCAAAATTTCCATATTTAGTAAGGAAAATCAATTTGATTGTATGAAAAATTTAGCAGATATAAATGTTCGTTCGTTTAAAAAACACACTGGGATATAAATGAGTTGTTTTTAAAAGTAGCCAAGCAACCTGTAGAGCGATTCGATCAATTATATTGTAATTTTTGTTGCGAATTTTATGGAAATTACCAGTTTACCTTTGTGTTTTGTTCCAACAGTAGATAAAAACAAAAGGCAATAATTTTATTAATAAGATCATAAAAAAACACTCATCAAAAACACAGTCGTATAATGAGTCATCGTAAGATTGCAAAATTTAAGATATTTTAAGGGAAATCTCATAAGGACGTAAGATTCATCAGTATGAAAAATTTGGAGGGCTAATCTCTGCAGTACATCGTAGTCAGGTGATATTTTAATGAAAAATTATAATAGAAAATATTCTGAAAATTTCTTTTAACCCCAATTATGTTCATACGGCCCCAAATTATCGAAATTTTTGAACTTCTCTCATACATAAATGAGAGAAGTTCAAAAATTTGCAAAGCATTTTTTCTACCTTTGTACAATTAAAAATCAAATAATAAAGTGCAAATCCTAATGACTTTTTAACAAAATACGCACATATTTAGAATGAAAATTGCCAAAAAAAATATTTAGAAAATAAACAAAAATTATATTTATAAATAATATTTTTATTCCGTTATTTGTATTTAATTAACAAGTTATATATACTTATATAGATATTCCAATTATATATGTAAAATTATTCAAAAAAAAAAAAAACAAATAACATAAAGACCAACTCAAAAGTTGTAAACAAATTTGCATATTAACACACACATGCACATATAATAGGTCATGTGTATATAATAAAAGTCTACCTTATAATGTAGATGACAATTTCGTTGTTTACAAATATATATAAATAAATTTTTTTAATTTAACATTATTGTTATTCAGGTGTATCAATTCCAGGAAAAGGACATGTATATATATATATAAACCTAATATGCATAAAAAAATATTGAACTAAATTTGTTTATTATTCATAATATTTTTCCATTAAAGAACAAAGTTTACATTCTTTGTCTATTATGTGTTTTAATTATAGTACATTTTTATATATGCATCTATAACTAGATATATGTTATGTGTGTAGGATCAAGGAATGTATATGAGGGATGCTATTATTATTGTTTTGAAAAAGAGAAAACAAAAACCATTATAAATTTTAGGAAAATTTTGTTAGTACCTAAAGAATTTAGTAATTTTGCTGCTAACAAAAATGCAATGTTGTAGTAGAGGCAATACAGCACTATTGTGATTGTTAAATGAATTATTGACAAAACTTCATATGTTATTTTAGAGGAAGTAGTATACTAACTCACTCGAACAATAATCAAAACAAAAATTTGTACTTCTCTTGTAATGGAGTTTAATTCTGAATTTATGGGAAACTTCAAGTAAGTTAACAAGAGCTACTTTAACTGGGTTTATCGCCATACTAATTTTTATTTTATTTTATTTAAAAGTGTAAAACGTCGAAAGGCACTATCGGATGAACGGCAATTATGTGAAATCTGTTAAATAATGTGATTTCTACTCAAGGAAATCTGTTTTTCGCTAGGGTAGACGTAGGTCAAATGTTTGGTTATATCTTACATTGTTTTTCTTTGCATGACAACAAAGGACTCTTTGTATTTGTATTCCTTTTCAAGATGAGAATTTTTTATCTTTATATTTTTCTACTTTTGAAATTTGGTGGTTAATGTTATAATCAAGAAATTGATTATGACATTGAGTTAACAGCCGAGATAGAATTTTTTCAATTAGTAAAACCTGTATAAATCAGTTTCATCTTATTAAATTTTGCTTTCGAATTTTAATTCGCTTTGACTTTTGTAATATTGACTCTTTGCAATATAAGAAAGGTTTTATATTTCGTATTTTATTTTCCCTTGTAATAAAAATGTTGAATAATCGGCTATATAATATTTTGTTCTTGTTGGAAATATTTGAGAGATGTGTCTGCGTGACAAGGGTAAAACAAAGCATAATACATAATATTTTCTTTTGTTTTACCAGCTGCATTGTCCTTCTTGCGCTGGAGACAGATATAAGAATGCAGAATATTAGATTTTAATAAAGTTGAATCAAATCAATGATTTACAAAGTAGCACACTTCACTTAAAAACGTGAATATAGGTTTTCGGAAAATGATCGTCTTCCTAAGTTATTTTATGCACTAAATAATTACTGCATACTTTTCGGGGAAATAGTAAAAATTAATAAAAATCAACGATCGCATTCAATGGTTTCGTATATCCTGTTTCAAAATTAAAGAAGTAAGCCGCTTATGATGTTGTTACAGTAACTTGTCAAAAAATGATATTTTCATGATTTTGAGGGAATGCACCTTTTGAAAGGTTATACTCGAATATACGAGTATTTTGTTTTATAAGCACATGAAGACACTATGGACATACAAACAGAAGGGCAAACAGATGGACAGAGTTAAACATTAATAATCACTTTTTTTTTAATTTTATTGCAAAAATTGCTAAAACTAAAATTGCATATTATTGATAATTAATTTTAACGTGAAAACAAACAGAAACTTTTGCAACGTGCTCATAATTTGCTACAACTTCTGCTTAACAAAATTAAAAGAAATTTTTAACATTAGTCGAAGGTCCTTGTTCTTTTACCATTAATTTATTCTTCTTAATTTTTAATTTTCATTAAAGTTTTTAAACAAGTTTTTCTTATTTTTTATTTGAAAGTTTAAAGATTTTATAAAATTCATGGAATTCAATTTCGAATTAAAGCTAACGCGTATATACAAAAAATAGTGTATCTAAAGTTTCCTTTTCTTATCTAATCATTTTTGTTTTCTCAATCTCAGACTCGTTTTTAAAAAACAATAATTTTTCGCTTGAAAAAAGAAAATAATTTTTCGGATTTAAAAATTTTTTCCATTTATCTTTTGGTCATGTGATCTTTTATCAGTCATAAAAAAGTTTATTTTTTTTATCTTATCATACAATTTACAGACAATTAACACGAATATAGAGGGAGAAAGCACTTGTTTTAAATATGTTATACGACAAAGTATGACTTTAAAATATCTGATTTGAGGGGTTCGTGAGTGAAACGAATGCAATGTTATTGAACAAGTGTAAGGTTTTCGGCGTAAAATGGGTAAATATACTAAGTTATCATGAACTGAAAGGCTGCTTAGAACATTTTTCAAGGGTCTATTAGCATATTTATAGCCGTACGAACGTATGTTCGAAGAGTTTACCGTTTGTAACGCTAAGAAATAATTGTCTTAGATATGGACTCAAGTCCACGTTTTTGATCAGCGTCGAATTCTGAGTCGATTTAACTTTGTCTGTCCGTTTGTCCGTCCCAACGATAACTCAAAAACTAATTGAGCTAAGTACACCAAATTTTCACAAATGATTTATTGTAATAAGTGCAAGAACCCTATTTAAATTGGACATGATCTGTGCACCGGTTCGGATAGCTGCCATACAGCTTCAAAATTTATTTGACTATATCTCAGAAACTGTAAAAGTTGTGATATTGAAATTTCACACAAGCGAATATATTAGTAGGGCCAATGTGTTTCATGAAAATCGTTGAAATTGCTTGACTCTTTCTGGTAGGTGCCATACAACTTCAATACTAGTTTGGGCATTTCTTAGAAAATATTTAAAACACAGTACTGAAATTTTGCATAAATTAATATGGTAACTTAAAGTCATACTTCGTCCAATAGTCAGCTATGACATATTTATTCGCACCATCAAAGAGTATCAAAGAGTTGACACGGCCAACTCTATTTTTTCTCGTTTTATTTTACTTTAGAGATTGCTTCATATTATGATATTTTGTATATGTAGGAAAAAAGTGAAAACTTAACCAAGTAGACATGTAAATTGGTACCTCACTTAACTTTTTCTAATTTAAAAGTATCTACTTGTAAATATGTAAAGGAAAATTTAATTTAATATTCATTATTATTTAAAGAGAGAAATTTAAAGGAAATCTTTTTTCCTGGAAGGAAAAATTTTCGAGTACAATGTTTTTTTTTGTTCCATTGAAAATTTTTCAGACTTTGATTGATGAATTATAATTTATGACGTCTACATATACATATGTGATTATGTAACGAAGTACAGATTATTTTAACACAAGAAAAACTATAGAAAACAAAACTGATGACATAATATCGATTTTAGGAATTCTATAATTTACACGCGCCATTAATGTTATATAAGGAAAAATTATTGGTCGACATAGAGTTATTATAGTTTTGTAAAAAGTGAAAATTTATATTAAGAAAATGTTATTCCGATTTTATACAGTCAATTTTGGATTTCACATTACAACTGAAGTAGGTGTTAAAGGAAAGAAACCGCAATTCTCTTAATAATTACCCAAAACTTTGCATGTGGTTGTTTAAGTGTGTTATGCGACTTTTGATATTATGCGTGTTGTGAAAGTGCAAAATTTCTATTTTATTTCTTATGTGCCCACTTCTCTGAATACCTTATTGTAGATACCCTTAAAGACAAAAGGCATTTAAAGTTCAAATAAACTTAACTTATAAACTGGGCGTCTTTCTACCATTGTAAAACAGAGCGGGCGCATTTTGTTGTTGTTGCAAAAGGTCAGTATTGATTTTGAAAAGTCTAGTAAAAAATTTGAAATACGAATGAATGTTTCTGTAGTGAAGAAATGGAAAGAAAAGAGTTTTTTAGTGATTGTCTGTCGGTCTGATTATTTGTCCTTTTCTGAGCTTTCCCTCTCAAATTTTATTTAACAGATTTTCTGGAAATTATATCAAAGCTTTCCTCATGAATGTAATAAATAAATACGTTTTTGAAGCAACGCATATCCGGAACCGTCCCTTCCCTTTAGATCTGTTTTGTCATTTTAGACACATCTTAATATGCAAATAAATAAGTTTTCAGAAATTTTGGAATTTCAGATTGATAAACATGCGTATTACGCCATAACATATTAATCTCTCATTTTTACTACCAGAATTATTTGGCTATTATAATAAAAGCAAGTGCTTTGGAATTATAAATATCATTCAGTAAATTAGCAATATGAAAATTAATTCCCATCCAATTTCACTAATTCATTTCAAAACTACAAAAATAATATAAATTCAAATTAGTATTATCGATTTATGATAGATTTTTTGATACTTCTATGCCTATAAATTAAATATAAGGAAGAAATAAAATATTCCCCCGGATTAATTTCTCAGGCAGAGATTTTGATCTACACTTTTTATTATTATTGAATTACTTAGTTTAAAATTGCATATTGCCTATTATGAAACCCAAACCTAGAATATTTTATAGACTTTATGAATATTGCTATAAATATCAGCAAGCACTTGTCTAGTTGCTTATCTTATACAATTTAAACAATGTTATCATTTTAATTTATCTTCATATGAAATTAAATATATGATATTGCAGTTCAATATCATTTATAATTGAATGTGAAGTGATTTTGCATTTTATTTTCTTATCAAAAGTACAAATTATCCGTGAAATACAATACAAATATTAAGTATTAATATAATAATATTTACTAGTGTAAGCAGCATGTATTATATGCATGTAATATACAAAACTTTTATTTATGTTTATTCGATTATGAAGACCTTGACATTAACACTTTCTGAACTCATGTTTATGTTTTTTTTTTTGGTAAAGAGAAATTGATCGGAAAAGTTTTCAAAAAAAAAAAAAAATGTTTTGTAAATTACTTAAGATATTGGAATAGATAAAAATTGGCAATAATTTTATTATTTTTTATATAGGAGAAAATTGAAATTACAAAAATTATAAAAGTTATTGAGATTATATTAGGCGAAAGAGTTTGTTAAGTGATATAAAAGTAACTTAAGTGTTGTTTAAACGGGAACTGGATCAACAAATAACGGAAAAATAAAATGTAAAGGACATTTAAAATGGCAAAAAGTACATATATGCCTATCTATATGTTCTCAGTGTAAAATAATGTAATATAATTCGCTACCTGTTCAATGTAGTGACACACATATCCTGAAGGATGCTCTTGTTCTGTTAAAAAATTATTGGCAGTAAGAAATGCGTCTTATATTATAGCTGCCGGGATTTTCCTAACCTTTTTTTAATACCGTAATTTTATTTATAACTTTTCATATTAATAATATTCTAAACGTATAACACTCTGTACCTATACATAGATACGGATATATCTGCCTATTCCTAGTATATTATCAATATCCCCAGATATTTTTATACCTCAGCAATTTTAACGTAAGAATTAAAATGAATACTTTCGAATATTTTTCAAATTAGCAATAAAGCAAATTATGTATTGAATTCATGTTTTTTTTACATAAAACTTAAACTCATTTTTATTCCCAATAATGTAGTAGTTTTGCTTTTGGATTGTACTGTTGTTATTGTTTAATTTTGATAATAAATTTCATAATTTCTTTAAACAATATTTACGATAAATATAAAGATAATAAATTTTTATTTTTCAAACATAATAGTGCACAATGCATTTTTATATTTCCGTGGTTGCTATATGGTTTTAAATTTACGGCAGTTAAAATATTTAATATAAGACTAGTGGAAAAAATATCAAAATGAAAATTAGTGCTAATTTCCTGCAAACTTTTGCTTGTTCGGTAAATTTTCAATCCATTTATAATAGTGAATAATATAGGTTTGAGTTATGGATATTGCCTTATATGTATGATTACTCTTGGTTGGCATTAAATTCTGAATTAATTTAGCTGTGATCTTTAACACACAAGTCGTCTGATTCCAAAAACCATTAAAACACTCAAATAACAGTATACTCTTTTTGACAATTGAACACCATTAATTAACAGGCTGCACGACATCTATTCCAATAAATGACATAGACACACCTATACCTGTTTTCGTATTTAATGCAAAAATATCTTTTACTGTTTCGGACTATAAACTGTCTTTATTATTTCTGTAATCATTATTTCAAATCTCTTAAGTTTAGAAATTTTGTAAATGGGACAAGTACATGGTTTCGAATTTTTCTTTTATTTGTTGCACTAAAACCCAATAATAAATAACTTGCGTCTGTATTTTTCAAGTTTCAATGCCCAACAAATAATATTTTCTATAATACTATATCTAAAGTGTACGTACAAAAGAAATCCTAAATTTTCAAAAGTTTTTCATTTCGTGTATGTAGTGCCAAATTTTTTTATAGTTTTTCTTTTTTATTTGCCTTGAAATATTTTCTTCTCTCAGCATGTTATTTTTTTTTTTAATTATTGAACATAATATTATAATGAGTACAAAATATAAATGGGAGAATCGAAACAAATTATTTATTTATGCTTGATTTATATAATTGAGCTTAATTTAAAATTATCTTAATTATAGGGAGTGCCTTTCTTGCCCTCAAAAGTTTTAACATCGTTTAAATAATATGCAATTAGTTAAATAAATATTCACTTAAAATAGCCAAAAAAAAAACCAATATTTTTATGGCAACCGAGTTAGAATTATTAAAAATTTTCTTCTATATTTTTAGATGTATCTGGTCCACTGTTCAAAAAAAAAGGTAGCTTAAATTAAACAATAAGTGAAAAATGTATTGAGAGGAAAATCTGGCATGACTAGATTTTCTGTAAAAATTGCTTGCATGTCATTTTAACTGTTTAAGGGTCTTTTGCAATATGGTATGATTTTGGTCTGCGTATATATCTTCATCACATTCAAATGTGTTTGAACAAAATTCATCAAAATTTTGTTTACCAAATGCTGCAGGTAAACTTCAATCTAATTAAATATTTTATTATGCTATAAAACTGGATTATAAAAAAAATATATATATATTTATTGAGGCAAATCTTTTAAAAATATTGTAAAAATCTCTTTCACACTTATGTTATTTTACAAAAACCTTTTGCCTCTAATAAGTGAGTAGTTGTAACATTTTTCAAACCGAGTTTATTAATATAAATGCTCCATATCTGTGCGTTAAAGAAGAGCAAAGAAACTGTTTTCAGCAAGATGTCGATCTATCTTTGCAATTCAGTTTCGACTGAACCTGTATTTGAAATGACCTATGATTGTACATGCATATATCAATATCGAGATTTTTAATGAAATCGGTCTCCATGTTATATATTGTCACAAAGAACTAATTAGGATATGACCAGCGTATTTACATACAATTATATAATTAGATTAAGAAGACTTGTAAAAACATTGAAATTTATCAACAATGTTCTGAACATACACTATTTGGTCGGATATGTGCTGACCACATTAAATATTTTATTTTGTGATAAGCACCGAAAAATTGTACAACATTCTACTTATTCTTTATTAACAAACTATTACAAACATAAAACATTCTATTTTTGGTATTTCGCCTATAAACTTGTTAGTTTATGTTATTAAAATATTCTTTAAAAAGTCAGAAACAAATTATTAAATAAAAAATTAAACAAAATAAAAAAAAAATAACAAGGCAAGATATGGGAAGAAAAGACAAAGAAAAAACGTAAAAACATCAAAAAAAAACTTATTGGGTTGACAAGAATTTTTCCTTCATTATTTTCAACCGCATGTGACAAAAACGTCTGAAAATTGAACCACAAATTGGAGCGGATCATTCAACTTTCCGAAAGCAAATTGCGTTAAATTAGTTGAAAAATAGCATAAAATCTAGCATAAAAAATTCTTTGATTTTCATTTTCTGATTTTTTTTTTTTGGTTTCTCTGTTTTGTTCCTTGTTTTCTATGCTTTTGTTTTAGTTAAAAATTCTCGTGCCATTCACACTTTTAGAGGTTTATTTTTATTTTAAGAATTGGAAAAATTTTATTTTTAATTTTTCGTTTTTGTTGTTTCTTTTGTATTTTCATTTTGGTTTGCATACCTCAAAATTGGGTTGCATTAAACGAACAAAAAGAAAATGAATATTTTTCCATTTTTGTTTTTAAAATTCCGATCCTCTAGACTTTATGCTTTTAAGTACCTCATTTTAAATAGTTTGGGGGCTAAAACATAAAAACAATAAAAAAATAAACGGGAAAAATTACAAATTTCCGCATTTTATTAAAATTTTGTATAGGCATAAAAATAATCACAATGTGTAGAGAATCCAATGAACTTGTTAAGTAGCTGTTAACAGTATTCGAGACTCTATTCTAATTTATTTGAGAATTTATAATAGTCTCCATTTTTATTTTTCATTTTAATTACGTAATTAACTTTATATTACATAAGCATATGTTTCTGAATCCAATGCGTGTGTAGATAGAATCCTGATTAACGAAGAAGACGTAAAAAAAATTTTCATTCACTTCACTAATTGTTAAACATTTATGTTGATTTTAGGGCTGTATATTAGACTGATACTAATTGGATATCATGACTAATCATGAGTTAATTAGAGAAATATATATAAACTTATTAATATGATATTTGAATACTTCAGTAAAAATTATATTCCACCTTGGTTCGGAAAAATAACCCGATCCTGTAGCACTCAAACAAAGAGGTTGGCTCTGTTCATATTGCATTTCAATATTTTATTTAAATATAGGCATGAAAATGGTAAAAAAAAAAGAAAACAAATTTTATTTTGAACTTTTGCCAAAGAAAATTTGATAAGATTAAAATAAAGGAAAGAACAGAAATTTTAAAAAATATTTTTGCTTCTAATAAATTTATTACAAGCTAATAAAATGAAGAGCAAAAAAAAAAGAAAATGATTGAAAAACATTTTTGTTTTTAACATAAACAAACATAGATGGCACTAGCTATTTTTATATTAGATGATGAATTTGAAATTCTTTTATGAAATTTCCACATTATAGCTGCAATAAAAATTGAACTTTAATTTTAATTCCAAGAATAATATTTCATGCCCTCAGTGTGTCAGTAGAAAAATTCCATAATAATTTCAAATATGTATTTATATATGTATGGATGTAAATTGGTAAAGATGCAATTAAAATGTAAACATAAACAAATATAAAAGTTCTCATTTTATTATAATCGAAATATATTTTTAGTAAGGCGATGATGATAAATTCGAAAATATTCATTAACTTCTGTAATAAGTTAATCATAATTTTATTGATACATATACAAAAAAAATTTATTTTTAAAGATTTTGTATTAGTTCATCTAATTATAGAAGAATTAATCAAAATATTCAATATAATAATAAAGAAGAGAAAATTGGTGGGAATATTTATTGAAAATTTATTCTATTAGAATTGCTTACAATTATAGTGTAAACTTCCATTTAAAGTAATTTAGATGCTTATCAATTTTGATTGCGAATGTATTAATGCATTCTTGCTTCACATAATTATTATTTATGAGTAATTATTAAAGTTATTAATTAAAGCAATTGAAAGGGAAATAAAAATTTGTTCTTAAAATACAAAAAATAAAAATCATATAAAATAACTAATCGACACATCAATTTTCTATTAAATTTCGATTCTTTCTAGAATTATAATTAAGTTAAAATCGAATTATTGATTAAAATGTGATTTTTTGAAAATTTAACGAAAATTGAAAGTGTAAATGCTGGTTGATTTCGTTCAGTGCTTGAGATATTGACGATGCATATTTGTTGTAGCAATAAACAGCAACTTAAATAAGCTAAAAAGATTAATAAATTAAAAAATAATTTTAATTTTGCGGTGTTTAATTATTTTTAAAATTGTATGGACCAAAAGAATTGACCAAACATTGAGTATTTTTTATGAGAATAAAAAATACTCAATGAGGGTTATTTCCTACATTTGCTTAAATAATTCTGTGATAGAATTGTGGTTTTTTTTGTTATAAATAATTTTGTTACAATTAAGTGAATTACCTTTTTAACTTAGTATTTTAATTGGTGGCGGGCCCGAAAAATGTAAAAATCAAATGTAAAAATCTTATTAAAATTTTTAAATATGAATCTGCAAAAATAAGTAGCAGATTTTTTTGCTCATTTGCTAGTTGTGTTTTATTCTTGATCAATTTTGGTGCATGTCTACATAAGGTATTTAAAAAATAACATAAGATAATAAAAATATAAGGTAAAAAAAAATTATTAAGAATATAAAAATTTTGTTGTTTTAAATTCTTTGAAATACAAATTGCGTTTATAGTAAAGAATTTAAATAAAGTAAAATTTTTACGAATTATAATTAAAATATGCGATAAGATAATTTTGTTAAGCAATGAAAAATAATTATAACTGATAAGATTAAAGTATAAAATATGAAATAGGCCTATTTACATAAATATTCTTCTAAATAAAGTTCTAATTTAAATAAAACGTGCGATTATAAAATTAAAATTTTTTTTAGCCTTGGTTTTTTTTTAATTTTTCGCCGAGAATATTCGTATTTCCATTTCATTGTTTTCAATATTAACCAAAGCGAATTACTTATTTTCAAATTATTGAGTAAATTTTCCATTCAATTTACTTAATTGTTATTATATAAATAATAATTAGAGAATATTTTGATTTATGTGCTTTTGAAAAGCTGTTTATACATACCCCATGTTTAAAACTCATATGTTTATTTTCAATAATGGCGGTACAAAATTTAACCTTTTCTATTTTTTTGAAATATGCCCTTTAAAATTTTCAATATGGAATTTTAATAATACAATATTTCATATTAATTTTTTTGTTTTTCATTACAAATACATATTTTCCTCTTCTATATATTAATTCATTTGTAAATCATTATTACAAGGTGATCTAAAATTGAATTGGTTTGAGGTTTGTTTTTTTTTCACATTTTTACAAAAGAGAAAAAAAAAATATTTTATATATATTTTTTTTCTAGAATTTTACCATGAAATTCCATTCTATATAATAGCTCAAATTTATAAGATTGTAATAAGAAAGTGTTTATTATAAATGAGAAATAATGATGGAATTTTAAAAGAAATATTTAAAATAAAATTGTAAAAATATGCGTATACAATTAAAATTTAGAAGACAATTTAAATTCTTTTCATATACATATTTTTTGTTGTAAAAATTAATTTTAAAATTTAAAATGTAATAAAATATTATAATATTATAGCTTGTGTGTTTGGGAGTATGTAAATATGTAAAATATCATTCAAAAAAACCACATATTATTTATATAAAACGAATATATACAAATATAATGCACATAAAATTATAAGAAGATTTAATAAATAGTATAAAAAACATTATTTTAATTTGTATATAATAGATTTAAAAGTATGTGGGTCAATCACCATTCGTCTGCCAAAAAACAAGCAGAAATAAAAAGTAAAATAGAAATACGAAATAAATTGAAACACAAAATATTTATAAAGAGCAACAAAATACTGAGAAAATGTAATAAAAATGATTTTCGCCAAAACCAATAATAATTGTATACACAAGTTTGCTATACGTATACACGGTTTACTATGGCACAAACACAAACACATTGGGATAATATGAAAATTCAAAAATCTTAAAATGAAATCCCAAAACGAAATTTTTTAATGTAATTTTACATCAAGATTTTTCTTCTGTTTGCTATTTTATATTTTTGTTGTGTTTTTTATTTTTATGAGATTTTCTCATTGTATAGTGTTGTGTCGTTATTTTAATTCTGATTAACAAAGAATTTTATCTATATAGCCAAATTAAATATTCATTCATATGCGGTATTATTAGAAAAAAATATAATACTCGTATATATAAAGTATGATGTTTTTGAACTAGTGGCATTGCATTCACGTTTTATCACGTGTCAATATAAAAAATATTGCATTTTAGCATGTCATGTTCTAATTTATAAACAGATTTATAAAATTTATCGGAAAAGTGATTTCATTATTATTGATTTCTATAATAATAGTATTGGAACCCTGATATTTGAGAAATTTGCGCCCCTATATCTGCTTTATTAAAATGGCAGTCAACCTGATAGTAGAGTGATAATAAAAATAATATTTAATCAATTCGTTATACATACGGCGAATAAGTTGTATGGTAAGCAATAGGGCTACCAATATTGTTATTATGATTACTGGATTTTGGTTAATACTCGTAAGTCTTGAATATTAATTTTGCTATTAAAAATAATATTGAACTACGAATTCTTATAATATTTATATAAAAATTCAATAAATTTTAAATTTCACTTGGAAATGAATGTAATTGGCATTTAATGCGAGTTTTTTTTAATGTCCACGTTGTGCTGAACAGCACATTATTTTTGTGTATATGTGAAGTGTATTTGTAATCAGTTCAAATTTGAAATCATTAATCGATTTTTATAATTATTGGAATACGAAAACATTTATATTTTACTTATTTAATTAATATTTTATTTTTAAATGGGTAGAAGTAAAAAAAGGACAACGTATGAGATGAGAATTATTGCATATTTCGATTGTTATTTTGTTATACTTAAGTGATTGTACGCACTTAAGATTGGCATGCACTGATTCTATGTTAAATTCTAAGTTAAAAAATCGTGTAGAATCAAAATTAAATTTAAAGTAAAATTTATAATTTTTAAATTACTAAATTATTTACTAAAATATTACAAACTAATATCGAATTTAGACTCACACTCAAAATAAAGAACAAAATATAAGATTTTCTTCATATATTTAATATTAAAAATGAAAAATAATTTTTACTCATCTTCTACATATTTAAATGGCGCCAATCTAGCGTATCTTTCATCACCATTAATACATTTTTATCATATAGAAAATGTTAATAAAAATTCTTTTAATTATAATTTCTCTCTTTAACATTTTTCCCATACTCTTTATAGTTTTTGTTGTTTTTTTTTCTTGGTTTTACTAATTTTGAATGGAAAATTTATGATAAGCTTACAGTTCAAAATATTTAAATATTTTATTTTTAAATTTATTAAAATCGATGTTTTATTATATGAAATGGGTGAAAGTTCAATTTTTTATAATAATATATGAATATGCATATTAGTATCTGTGTATATTTTATAATGATATTTTTGACTTTTTGACTTTTTTAATTCAATTTGTGAAAATGCGTTTTTAATTCCCTCTATATTTCGTAGTATTTTATGTTTTAAAGATTTGAATAATTTTGAATACTATATTGTTCTTTTTTATAATATGCATCATTAGCTTTTGACTTTATAATAAGGATAAGATGTTGAAAACGTAACGTTCTGTTAGTCTATAAGATAAATTATAAAAATTTTCTTAATATTATACAAATTGTTATATGGTTATGTTCTAGAGTTCTAGAGTTTTGGTAATTGGTATCAAATTTGTTGAGAGAAGTTGAAAATTCTTTGTTCTGATTATTCTAATTATCAGTTTTGAATACGTTTACTTACTTAAAATAGATATTTAAATAAATAAATATAATAAAATATAAAAAATTATTAGAAAAATATAAATATTTTTTATGTCGAAAATCTCTAGCTCTCTCTTTCATTTGTTGATTTAATTTTAGTTTATTTTGAATTAAAAGTTTTTATTTGTATACTTGAATACCGATTGAAATATTTAATTTCTTATAGCTCAAAGTTCAGCAAGGAAAAAAAATACGATATTTTGTCTGACATCAGTAAAAATGTTCATTGGAAGAAAAAATATATGCGTCGCAATTTTATATGAGAAACGTGTTAATTTGTTAATGAAACCCGATGATACCTTACTGGGAAATGTCCAGTAAAGAAAGTCGCAGTAGCACGAACCCGGTTTCTGCCCATCCCCCACAATTCCAAGAAAAAACATCTTCGTATGTTCGCCCCCAAACAAACAGGCTGCCCATCATAAAAGAAGGCAGCCCGCAAAATTATGGGTTTGTTCATTACATTGATGTTAAAATTGATATTCAAAAAAATTTTGGCTCCCACGATTGAGGGAAGCAAAAATACGTCTACGAAGGGCATAGAAATGAATTAGTTGATATAAGTACTGAATTGATAATATTTAAGATTTTATTTTGTATCTTAAACTCATTTTTAGTTTTCATAAAACTTTTACAACTTTCATTTTTCTGTCTCGCTGCCTTTCTTGTTGCGTTTTAGTCTTACAATTGCGACAATTTAATAGTTTTTCTGAATTTATATTTATTTGATTTAATTGCATTTACAAAAGTTTGTCATAAAAATTATAAAAGTTTAATTATTATCTCGTAAACAAAGAAAATTATAAATTTTGAATAGATTCAAAAGAGCAAATTAAAAGTAATATAATTTTTATCCTTGCATTCCTTGTCTTCTTTATTTAATTTTCTCCAATTTTTGTATAAAGTAAAAATAAATTGTTGTCGTCAATAGTTTTAAATATTTCAGGAAATACCAAATAATTTTAATTTAAATTATCTTTTAATATAAAATGAATTTATAAAAATTTTATTTTATTTTTTTCCATATAAAATAACAAAAATTGTTTTTAAAACGCCATAGTATAAAAATTCCCTACAAATTATTACAAAATTATGACTGAATCACAGAATGCACAAAATGTATGAAATTGCACAAAATTTTTATTTTAAATTTAATTTATTTAATAATAAATTCGAATAATTATTATTAATATTATTAGTGAAGAGATTTTAGAAAAAATGTGGACATTTTAAAATTAATTTTGTTTTGTTTATTTTTCGATTCATCCTTTTAATTATACCTACGCTTTTGTACATTTGTTTGCGATCATCACTTGCATTTTATTATTTTATATACTAATTTCATTATGTTTAGAGCGCTTTCAGTTTTGATTGATTTCTAAAAATATTTTTTTTCTATTTTAGATAAAATGAAAGCAGGAGATAAAAATGCAGCACCATTAGTACGTCTTGTTGTTTTAGGAAATGTGGGCGTTGGAAAATCTGGTAAGTATTTTATTTTTTTTATTGTGCTTGAAAAATTGTTTCTTTAAAATATTTAAAATAGAAAATATTTTCAAATTCGTAATGGAAAACTTTTTCTATATGTATTCTATGTATAAATAATTTAAATTTTATTAATCAATTGTTTATTTTCTTAATTATTGAATGATTATGATGTGCAATAATATCAGTTAATGTTCGTAAAAACTCTTGGAATAAGTTCTATTGGGTGTGAAAAATTTATTAAGTAAAAATAATTACAAATTTTAAGCAACTTTTTAATTGAAATTTGCGTGTCGCGAATTGAAGTGCAACAATTTAAACAAAAAAATTATCTACAAATAATTCTACTATTATTAAGTTCAATGACTTTTATGAAAATTTGAGAAATGGATGCATAATATAAAGTCTTAAATGGAAATGTGCTTAAACTTTAAATACCTTTCAGATAACCAAAACATTTTCATGTACATCAATTTGATAATAATTTTATTTAAGTTTATTTTACTTGCAATATTAAATAGTTTTAATTTTAAAATCTCGGTTCGGTTTCTTCAATTCATACCATTTTTATTAACAGCAATTAAATTTTTAAGAATTCTCTTTAATATAAGGGAGACCTTAATGTATAGGAATGATGAAGTGAGAAACTGCAATTTTGTACTTCTGTTTTTATTAGCCTAATGCAACCTTATTCTGTTCAGGCACGTGTTTTTGAAACAAAATTTTTAATCATGCTAAAAATAACTCGTTTCTCATACAAAATTGTGGCGCACATTCTTCTTCTTCCAATGAACATTTTTACTGATGTCAGACAAAATAACGCATTGTTAAGTATGTAAAATTCCAAAACTAGAAAGGAATTAAAAAAATTGATTCCGAGAAATCGCATCTACGAAATCGGGAAAAATATGCTAAATAAAAATGTCACATACGTCACTTAATAATGTGACATAGGCTGTACTTGTATAGACAAATTTTAAAAAAATTATGATTCACACAAGTTGATCTGAAAAAAACAAAGTTTTGTTATTTGTTTTTTTATTTTTTTTATTTCTTAAATATTTTCATTTAATTAATTATTAAATTTAAATAATTATTGAATTGAATTTTTCAAGAATTACTCATATTGTGCCATTCATTAATAATAATTGTAATTATTAAAAAAAAAACAAATTATGACCAAATATTTCATTCAAAAATTTTAAAATTTACAAAGTAGCTGCTATTCATTACACATCCTTTGTTTATTTTAATTTACTTTTTTTATTTTTTTGTTGAATTTTTTATGGACAAATTGCTGGATAACTCGATCACATATTGCGTTAAAAAGTTTAAAAATTTTTTTTTTATTTTAAATAATTATTGTACATTTTCATGCTAATAAACAAATAATTAATTTTTATGCCTTTTGTTTAAAAAGAAAATATTGTACAAGTAAAATCACAAGAAAATTAATAACAAAATGGTGTATACAACGGTATAAGTATTCTTATTATGTAGAATTGTAGGTATTTGTAATAATTAATAATCATCTGTAATGTAAAAGAAAAGAAAATTGTAAAGAAAATTTTTGCAAAAATTTAAGAAAAAAAAAAAAATGAAAATTAATTTAAGTTCAAGGTCTTTTTTTAGCAAAATGTCAAGTTTATTTCTCATTTTTATTTATTTCTTTTCTTGAGATCAAAATACATTCTTTCTTTTGTGTACACAAAAGATTATCTGTAAAAATGTATACGCAGTCTATATTCGAATTGTAAACATTATAGAATGGGCATTTTATATTTATTATTTACATATTAATTAAAAAGTCCTTTTTTTCTTATTCAAACTTATAAATAAATAATAATAATTAAGGAAGCGTATATTTATTTTGGACCAGTTTCTTTATTTTTTTATTTATTTATTTTGGTCTTCTTAAAAATTTTTCTTTGGTGTCATATAATTTTTGAATAGAAAGAATTTGTATTTTTGTTTTCTTTATTTTTAATTTTTATCTTAAATCATTTCGAAATAGATATTTCATTTTGGCTTTATGTTATGTATTATGTTTTAAAATTTATATCAGTGTGTCGTATTACAGGGTTGCAATAATATTTACGCATTTCAGATAAAGTTTGATTTTTCAATCAAAGTTTTAAATTAAATAGTGTTTTTGCATACTTTTGGGAGTATTATAGCAATAATTTTGTGAAGGGTGATTCGCATAAAGGTGATATAAAATCTTGTTCACACACAATTACAATAGCACACAAATTAGAATTTCATTATCGAAAATTCATTTCGTTACTTTTTCTTGCAAATTTTGGAAGTAGTTAATTAACAAATTAAATAAAGGTTTGGCAATATGTCTCTAATATGCACACCGATATTAAAATACTTCGTATGACATTCACATATGAGATATAAAATTGTATATTTGTCACTGAATAAAATTATTGTACTTGTCACTGAAAAAGTAATTATTAAAATGTGCTGAACCGACTTAATTTGTGTTTTCAAGTATATGAATATTCAAAAGGCTTTAAATTCCTCAATCAAATAAAATTAAAAAAATGAAATTAATCTTTGTTGTTGAACTGTAAGTTCATGCTGAATTTTAAAGTTCCGTAAATGTAATGAAAATGCAGATCTATTTTTAAAATTCACATTATAATTTTTCTTAAAAATCTAGATGAGCATATTGAATTGAACTTATTGTGTGCAAAATAATATAATTCAACTAGTTTTGTATAGGTACTGTGAATTTTTGCTTAATAACAAAGTATTATCGTTGATATCGAAAATATTTTATCATATGTAGGTTATACAAACATGTATTTAAAATTTTTAATAAATTAAATTTTCCACACAAATACATTAGGCGGTTTTACAATGTTAAAATTTCTTATTGAAAGATTTTATCTATTAAAATATAAATTGTCGGTAATGCCGAAAAAAAAGGGAATTTTTTTTTTGTTGTTTAATTTGTAAAATAATGTTAGTTTACCCTAGATTTATTTATTTTCCAAAGAAAATTTAATAGCACACATACAATGTATGAAGAATATGTACATGCATACATAATAAATTTTTGTTATATAAATAGAATATAATAATTAATAAACGCATTTATGCCATAAAATATTCTAAATATTTGCCAAAATTTTCAAGATCGTATATAAAATCATGAGAAGTAACACCACTGATCTTATTTCGTATATCGTACATGTCATATATTTGATCGTTCTCTTTTATAATTTCAAAGAACAGGAGAGTGTTTATTATTTACCTTGCAGAATATGTATATATGTACACATTCTTTAATGCGTACATACGTTTAATAATTTTATACATATTTATTTTGGTGTATAGTTAATATTAATGAGAGAGAAATATTTTCTTTATCGTTTAGTAATTATTATTAATTTATATTTACCTACATATTGACGTAATTCAAAATATAATACGATATTATAATGTGACATTTTTAAATTGTTGAATTAAAAAACTTGAAAAGATTTTTATTTCTTTAAAGTAAAATGAAATTAATAAAAATAATGAATTTAATTACGTATAAGGAAATTAAAAATAAATAGCGGCATTTCTTTCAAAATATAAAAATTTTAAAAATATTGTAATGTACTTTATTTTAAAAATTATTGTAAATTATGATGCTTGCTGCCTTTTTGAAAAATATGATAAATGTAGTACGAAAATATTATACGAACTTTGTTCAGATCAAAAATAGCACCTTTATAATAAGAACAAAAAATACGAAATTGTTATAAGGTATGATCATCGATAAATTTTTAAAAATCAATTTAGTATATTTTGTTGATAATTTGTTTAGCGGCTATAATAAATAAAATATTGTTCCAAATAATACCAAATATTATATTAATAAAATATAAAATATTAATTATAAGTTTGCAAATTTTTTAAGCAAAAAGAGCAATGGCCAAAAAATATCCATCGAGCTTTTAAACATATTTATATATAGAATAACGCGATTTATCCAGTTTGCTTGATAAAATAATTTTATTTCATATATGAATGGAATACATCCAAGGTTATATTAAATTAGAATAAAAGAAGAACAAATCAAAAAAAAAGTTGAATAAGGTGCTATATTGATTTTTGGATTAAATTTTCTATTGATGAATTCCTGTTCAAAAAAGAGCATTTGCATGTCAAAATTGCTTGCAAAAATTGAATTTTCTTATCATAATGTTTAAATATTTTTGATTTTAACACAGAATTAATTTGAAAATTGGGTTTTACATAATGAGTCTCTACAATTTTTAAATAAAAATTAAATAAAGATATATCAAACCATAGATTTTTAAATTACCACTATTCCCCTTCACAAAAAAAAGTTCAAGTAAAAATCTAGTTAAAAACAATCTAGCTTTTACGTTATTTAAGTTAATTTCATCGATACATGAAAAATTTCAAAAATATTGCATACATTTTAGATTAGATTAAAATAAAATTGAAAGAGTCGTTAACGTAATACTCGAATTTAAGGGTTAATTGCATGAGTCAAGAAAAATACTCATATTTTTTGATGGTATGACATTTACCGTTATCTTCCTCCTTTTATAAAAACTAGTGAAAGTCGCTAAAATTTCAGACTCCTACAACTTATGGTCTAGAAAAAAAAAACCATATTAAATTTCGAAAAAACGGGTTTTAGATAACGGTTGATGTTAGCAGCCTTTTTTCTTTTTTTGATATTTAATTATACCGTACCGCGGTAGAAAAAACTCGATACAACTTTTCTGCGCTAACAAAACTTCGAAAATGTTTGTGATCTCTTTAAAACATATAGTCAAAAAATGGAATTTGCAAGTCCTTGAGAAGCTATAATTTTTAGAGCGGAGGAGATAGGTAAAAAGTTTTTTCTATAGAAATAAGTTTCTAGTAAAGATCTAAGTACATATAAAATTTCAGCTCTCTATCTTCAAAATTTTTGTAAACGGGTCCACGGACCCGTGAAACTGATAAGAACTTTTTTCAAAATTTTTTTGGAAAAGTGCTAAAAAGCATTAATCTTTTATTTGTATTTCAACTAATAATAAAAAAAAATACTAATAATTTATAATAATATAATTAATTTTTTTTCCTTTTTAATTTTCAGCACTAACTGTTCGATATTTAACTAAGCGTTTCATTGGCGAATATCGATCAAATACAGACTTATTATATAGACAAACAATATCTTTAGATAGTGGTATAATTGAAATCGAAATTGTTGACATATCATCCGAAAATGAAAATGAATTTCCCACAGAACAGGTAAATCAAATATAATAAATTTAATTTCATTACAAAAAAAAAAAATTGTTATACATTTCTTTTATTTAAATTAAAGATGCTCGCTGAATGATTTTTGTTAGAATTTCTAAAACAAAAACATTTTAATATAATTAAAAAATGAAATGTCAAGGACAGTAAGATTTTCTCTCTGAAAAATTTTCTTTGTTTCTCCTTTTTTACTGATTTACTTTCATGTAAGGTACACAAAACAGGAATGTTTTGTTAAATTCGCTTATACGATAATAGAAAATAATAAATTAGAATATTGTAAATGTCAAAATAAAATGAGCTTTACATTTGAAAATATTAATAATGAGGTTTACGGTCACTTGTAATTTGTACTTAAAATGAGTAGGCCATTCATAATTTTTCTTTCGGAAAAAGCTATTTTCCATAAATTTATACAAAATTTAATTTAATGTTAAGAGTTGTGCTCGGAAAAATATTCATTAGAAATTTTCAAAAATGGCATAGATATACAATTTATATGCCAAAGTATTTTTTACATGACATCAAAGAAAGTCAGGAATTTCCTCAAAAATTTCATCCCTATACGAGTACGTTTTTAATTTTTCTAGTTCTGAACATTCAAAATATTCAAACTAAATCAAAAATTCAATATTTTTTTTTCAATACAATTAACATTGTTTTATAAATTACAGACTTTCACTAATTTGAAATTAATAACTTTAAATTAGCGCACTACTAGAAAATTAAATTTCAAGGTTAGAAATATTTGCCCCAAGTATTAGAAAAACAATTAATTTATTTGGGTTTAAGAATGAAATTTTCATAGTAGTATTGTTTGTACATTAACGCCTTATGTAACACATACAAGTTTATAGAACAGTGAAAAATGATGTAGTATAATAGAGAAAAGGTTATATGTATAGATTAATTTTACCACAATCAAACGCAAGATCAAAGTTACTTTTGAATTTTAATGCCAATATTTAAATAATTTATTGGTACTTTAATTTTTTTAAATTTTTATATTGGGTCAAAGCTATAAACATTTTATTTATGTATATTCGAAATAAAATAAAGAATTTATTTTTATATTTATGTTACGTATGTATATACATATTAATATGTATATAGGCAAGAAAGTAATTTTTATTTTAAATATCATGTTTATTTTGTACAGGTACAGTGGGCAGATGCTTGTGTTATTGTTTATAGTATTACAGATCGTAAAAGTTTTGAATATGCAGGAAGATCATTAGCTGAAATAAAATCAATGCAAACAGTTCCATTATCATATCTTGTTGGAAATAAAGCTGATTTGGATCATTTAAGAAAGGTAGGTAAAAAGTATTTGTGATTTGAAATTTAGTATTTGGTTTTTATTCTGAAATAGTTTGAAAATTTTGATTATAGAGCTGTTGAATTAAAAAGTTTGGAATATTATTTCTATATGTATAAATGATAAAATAAAAATTATTGCATAATTTTACTTCATTTAAAACTGACTTACTGATTTTCGAATTGAACTAATGTTTAATTGTAAAAATTTCAATATACTATTTTAATGACTGCTTTTTAATGGTAATATTTACCTGCATTGTATATAACCATTATTTAATTCATAAATACATAACTATAATTATGATTTATATAACATTATATTAAAGAAATGATGTCTATTTATGAGTACACGCTAGTTATTTAAGTTTTTAACTCGTTAGGCTCCACAATGTAATTTTATTTACCTTTTAAAAACTATTTTTCAGAAATTTTGTGCATAAGTTTAGGCGCGTTTTGATTTATGTGTTCAGGCTTTCTTCGATTTAATAAAAAAATCCTTAGCTTTTAGACTTGTAGGTCTTTGTACTTATTCGATTATATTATAAGTTAAGTACGTGATTATAGAATTTGTAAAAAACATTTTAATTACTTAAGAAAATTAAAAACTCCTAAAAATTTTTGCATTAAAATAATATTAAATAATGGGTTAAATATTTGAGAATAATAAAATTTGTTTATATAAAAAACTAAACATATTGTGTATATGTATAAATTATTTTTTAATATTGTTTTACATAAAAACATCATTAAATCATACCGTCAATTTGACATTATTTAATAAACAAGGCTATATAATAAAATCTAAAAAAAATCTAGAGAATAATTAGAAAGTTATTAAAATTCATGGGTATAATAAATAATTAATAAAAGTAGTTATATAGCTAATTTAACTTGTATATATGAACTTGGTAATATGAAAGTAATTTTCGCAATATTTATAGTGGCAAATTAACATAGTGATTATTTTATAGTGACCATTTTCTTCTATTAAAAACTATACAAAATCTATTAAATCTATACAAAAGGACCAGCACAAATTTTCAAATTGAGCCACACTTTTTGGGGCTACTATTTAAATTCTCCTATAATATAAATATTTTTTGTCATTAATTCAATTCATTTTATTGTACAAAATTGTTTGACTTATAAAAATCTGTTAAATTAATTTGAAATATTATGGTCACTTTAAATGAAATATGCAATAATTTGCTAAATTCTTTGATAAAACTTTGATATTTGAATGATAGCAAGGTATATAGACAACAAGAATCATAAATCTAAAAGATATACGTATACGAATTCATATAGATTTTTTTTATTGTATGTATATAACTATTTATATATATACATAAATAAACGTATATATATATATATATTGATTTGTGCGAAATTAATATTTTGTGACGTTTTTATGCTATAAAATCGTGAACTTTATTGTAGAAAGTTTATACATTTCTATTAAAACTAACTAGTAACAAATGAATTTTTTAAAAAAAATTCTGGGATGATGTTACGCGATTTTTGTAGCTTACTATGTTTCTGAAACTATGATCAGAATAATATTAAAAAAATCTAAAAATAAAAGAAAAGTTTTATTTTGATTTAATAAAAAAATATTAGTGAAAGTGTAAAAATGTGGGAGCTTTTGCGATAACATTCTTTTGATAAAATTTAATTCTTAAAAGATATAACAGTTAAGATCAAGGAAAACATAATTTCAAAATATTCAAAACATAATCAAAAAGAGATAATATTAAAGTTACTAGATTGTTACTAGATTGTAATTGTTGTAGGTCTTAAATACTGTAAATTCGTGTTAGTCGAGCGAGATCAAAAGGATAATAATATATATTTAAACATAGCTTTCAAAATTTTCGATTGTAATCTTTCAACCGCATTTATATAAATAAAAATACAACCAACCAAATAACCAAATGTTATATGCAAAAAACTCAATGTACAAAATATAATTTTCATCTTAATTTTTAATTGAATATCGTGGGATTAAATATGAATATTAAAAACGTTTTGGTACATTTGAAATGTTACGTGATTAAAATTGTGGTATAAAAATTATATAAAATTTTTTTCCACAGTCAAATAAAAATCAGAACAATTCATTTTTTATCAATCAAAAATATAATTCTTTTGTTCATAATATATTTGTATATCAATTAAATATTATATTTTTGGGATATTTTCCCTATAAATTGTGTTGTTTTTAGAGATTATAACAAAAAACTAAAAAAAAATTAAGTACACGTGCTAAGCTTATTTAAAAATGAATTTATACATATATCTCATTATATAATTTTAATCACATCTTGTGAAAATTCAATGAGACTATAATATTCTGTATATTATGTATATGTATGTGTATAATACTTAATACGGCGTCATGGGATGCTTCCTTTTATTAAAAATTGTATAGCTAGTCAATTAAATTCATATTTCATATGAGAGCAGATTTAAGTTTTCGTGTTAGATAGACTATGTAAAGTGAAAATGAAGTTCTAACAAAGTTATTTTTTTGCATATATTTAGGAGGAATATTAAAAAAATAAATGCGATGGTAATTGAGCCAAGCCAATTAAAACTAGAAGTATATTTTGATGAAAATATTTAGAAAATCGATAATGGTATCTATAATTTCAAGACTATGTTCATAAATTTGCTTTTGAGCTTTGTCCTTAATAAGAGGAACCAATAGTTTTGCGAGAAAATGTCTTTGAGAAAAAAAAAGAGCTTAATGGGAAACTAAGTGAAAATTTGTAAGAATTAAGAATTTCTATAAATAAACGGACACACGGACGAACCGAGTGAAACTATGATTTTTACTAAATGTGAGATATATAAAATTTTTAATTTGCTTTTTAAATAAATTTTTGATATTTGGAATTTGTTATACCATTTTTGTGGTTGCGTTTATTTCATTTATATGTTACAAAAATTTACAAATTGAAAATATGTACTTCACATCAGTAATCAGCATACTATAATGGGAGAAACCACAGGAGTTTAAAGCAGAAATTTTCTAAAAAAAACAAAAATTGTTCATAGTAATTTAAAATTATGAATGAAAATTTTGAAATTTCTGAATATAATAAAAATATTAAGGCATTTTTATCTGCAAGTTACAAAGTTGTAGGTAATATTTCAAGTTTTTGAAATATTTATAAGCATTAAGCAATCCTAGAGTATTAGAGTTGTGTTTGAAATAATCAAAAGCTTGATATTTTCAGTGTGTATTTTTATTTAGCAGCCTCGAATGGGCTGCATAGTAGTGTTTGCGAAAAAATGGGCTCACTACAGACTAAAATGACCTATTCTACAATTCCAAATCGAAAATAAAAAACAAACATGCGGCTCATTTCTAAGTTACGAACGTGGAAACTTGTTTTTAATATTAATAGGAAAAAATTCAATAATTTATAATGATAAACTTACGAAATCAAATTTTTTCGGGTATTTTTCAGTTTTGAAACAGTTCAGCTATATTGGGTATATATTGCAGACGTGTTGTGTATGTATAACATTAAAAATAATTATGGTTATTTTCCGTTTTGTATAAAAAGAATTCTTATTATAATTAATTTCTATTCATTTTTTTAATCCAATTAAAAATATTGTTTGGAATTAAATATTAAAATTTGGAATGAGAAGACAAAAAATGGTTTATATAAAAATCGCGAGCATATTTTATTTCATTTTCAAAAGAAATGTTGTTATAGTTCTCAGTTTTTATTCAAAATATACTTGAATGACTATTTGAGAAGCAAAAAAAAAAAGAGAATTCAAAGAATTTTGAAAATAAGTTCTATACTAAAAATTATTAGGATCTTGTCATTATTAAATTTTTGTGTTAAAAAGATTTTCTGTAAATTATTATCATTTTTGTTTTTCATCTTTTTTGTTAATTAGATATTAAAAATGTTTTCCCATTTATCTATGAATTTTATGTAATGAAACGTGTTGCTTTTAAACACGTGTAACAACATTCTGCTTATAAATTTTCATGTGCAGATTTATAAGTTTTGAAACAATCCTTATGTTTTATCTTGTAATACCGTGAAAATAATTATAATTAAAACACAAGTTGTAGAATATTTTACAGTCGTACTGTAATTATACCTATATATAGTTCATATACAATCCTTTATCATTAGAATAACTAAAATGTATTTGTAGTATGAAGTTATATTTTGGAAACTAATACAATTTAATTGGATTTGAATATTGTATTAATTAAGAAAACATTTAGGTTATGTTAAGTTAGCTGAACGCGCCTGCCGTAAAGTATACTTAGGCCAGTAAGGCCCGGTCTGATTTCGCCTAGACAATATTTATATGAATTTGAATTTTAAAGCACGATTATTACGTGCCAGTTAATATCAGATGTAAAACAAGATATACACAGTCCGTTAAATAAAAATATTTTATATTTTATCTCGTCATATGAAAGAAGAGTTCGCGCATTAAAATTGACACAGGAGCTATTATATGCTCATGTTCTAATTTTCCCATTTCCTCCACAAAACTCTAAATATATATTTTTAATTAATTATTAAATGCCATTTTTTAAAAAAAAAATTTTTCACGTTCAAAGAACAATTGATTTTTTAATTCTACAAACGTAGCTATTAAGAAAAATTTCATCTTCTACAGCGAAATTACATAAGTAAATCTTATTTTTATTAAACATTTGACTGCAAAACCGGAAATTTTTAAAAGCAGTCACAAAAAGTATGAAGACTATATGTTCTTATGGTAATTGATCTATTTATTCAGAAATATCAAATATTCAACATAAATTGCTTATTTTCCCCTATATGTATGCAATAATAATTTAAGGACAAATTTTAATATTAAGAGAATAGAGTAAAGATTTCAAAAACATCACTATAATAACAGAAATAATGTAATATTTACATAGAAACTTTACTAGTTTGCAAATCAATGGAGTGATCTGAATTCGTTAATCCTATAAGCCGATTATTTATTTTCTATTAATGAACTAATCATTATGTACAGATTACTTTGCAGTATGGTAGTATTTTTTTTTTGTTTTTATTAAAAATAGACCAAAAATGCGTCGAAATTATATTTTTTTTATCTTTTGGAAATGTCGCAAAAGGATAACACTTATAAATAAATAGAAACGCATTTTCATTTCTATTACAATATCGTAAACAGCTATATTTTATTATATATTATTTTTAGAAATCTCTCGAAGCTTACAATGTACTTATGTTCTCCATTTTATAAAGTTCTCACGCACTTACAATCTATTATTGTGTTCAAAAAAAAAAAAGGTTTATTTTTGTTTTCTATTGTCGCCTTTCGAAATAAAATAGTAAACACGTTATCATACAAAAACAGATAAAATATTGTAAAAGGTGTTACGAAATGCAGGTCATTTTACTATAAATTTTCTTTATTATCTCTAAACAATTAACAAGATTTTAATATATATACACTTATATAACACATATTTTTGTATAACAACAAGAAATTAAATAAAACGATAGAAAAATAAAATAAATTAAAAAAAAAAACAGGTGAAAAATATTCTAAATCTACCCACGATTGTTTAATCCTGTGATTCTCAAAGTGGAGTAGGTTCTATTAGAAAGGAAAAATATTTATGTATGCCGTAGTAGAAAGTGGTAGCTACCTATGTCGTTCATTTTCCCATATATTTGGGAATTTGGGATATTATTTCGACCTAGGCGTTTCAGGAGATTTAGGTATTGAGTAAAGGGAATATTGAGTTTGCGTGAATGTGAAACGCAAATAGAAGCTCCAAAAAATTGTTCTAAAATAAATGAATTGCAACTTAATTATACAAATATAGTAATTTACTAATTTACTAAAGTAAATACTACAGTAACATTTCCCAAAGTAGGGAATTTTGTGTACTCATACTTTAAAAGCAAAATAATTTTAGATAAATTTTGGTAGGAATGGAAAACAACGTTTTAAACAAGAAAATTTTTAAATGATTTAAGAGCGTTATAAAAAATAAAGTTTAAGATTCTTTGTTTTATGTATTAGGTACACACTCATGTGATCCAACCTTTATACAAGTACAGTAACATAACAAATTCAAAATGTTTTAATTATTTTTGTTCAAAACAAAAATTTTATTTGATTTTTCATATTTTTTTTTTATATTTTCGCTCTTTAACTTTTTTTATTTCGCTCCTAATAAATCATATTTTTTGTTTTATCATAAATTTATACTTTCATAAATAAATTATTATTTTATCATTGAACTTGAAGAATAAACATTTAATTGTAAATATGAGGAAAAACAGAGAAAAAAACTAAATAATCAAAATTTTTTATTTGTTATTTTTATTGGTCTATTTTTAAAATAATCCATTATATTTTACAGGTTAATGAAACGGAAGGTGCTTCATTAGCTGCAACATATTCAATTGGTTTCTGTGAAATATCAGTTGCTGAAAATTCACCAAATTTATATAAAGCATTTGATAAGTTATTGGCCGATACAAAAACACGTCCAGTTAAACAAAGAAAATTTTCTGTATCGAAAATGATTGGAAATTTAATTGGTGTCGCAACAAGTAGCAGTAGTAATGGTAGTAATAGTAGTAGCAGTAATAGTAATAATAGCAATATTAATGGTAACAGTAGTACTAGCAATTATAATATTAATAATAGTAATGGAAATGATGGAATATCAAAACAAACAATATTAAATCAAGGTACTGTTGTTCCATGTCATAAAGGTGAATTATTACATAAATCACGTGGTTTTAAACAACAAAGACAACCATTAACAACAACAAACGGTAGTATATTGTGATTAAAATGAAATTAACAGAGTGTAATAAAATATACGAGTAATAATAAAATTTTCTGGGTTTTCCATTTTTCATATTTATTGCTATTAGATTTAGAAACAATAATGGGGGGGATGGTAACAATATTGTTAACAAAAATAAAATTATGGTATTTGGGAATTATAATTTAAGTATATTTTGCAGTCTTGTTTTTTATTTTCTAATTTATAAATTTTATTAATTTTCATAATTAGTGCTGAAAAATTTTTAAAATATAAAATAATTTTTTAAATATCGATTTACGTATTTAAAATATTGTATAATAAGAAAATAAAATGAAATGTAAGACTACTTAGCTTAGAATAATACCCAGAAATTAGAAAAGTAATAAAAAATTTATTGTAAGAAACTAGAATATTAAAATTCATAATATTTGTCTTTAAGAGTTCGATTCGGCCTATTGTTAACTATAAAATTAATAGGTAAAATATAATATTGTAAATGTATAAGTAAAAAATTTTAAATCTTGTGAAAAAAAATAACAAAATCATTATAATTAAAGCTATATAAATATTATTGGATTTGTAAGAAATTAAGAAAGAAATAAAATATTAAGAATATATATGACAAAAAGATGGAAATTGAATGAAAATGTGAAGTCAAATGAATGTTTGTTAAATCGATTCCATATAAATTAAATTTAAGTGGTGAAATTTTGAAATTTTGATATGATGTTTATGATTGTAACCTAATTGCTTCTAAAATTACTAAAATAAGTATTAAATAATAAATGTTTTTTACAAAACTTTAAAATTAATCGCAAGTCTTATAGTCCTGTAAAGCATCATGAATTACTGCTTAAATGTAATAATTTTTACTCTGATTTCAAAATTGCAGTAATGTAGTACTGAAATCTTAATTGCTAATATCTTAATTGCAGAATTGTTCCGTCAAAATAATAGTACTTTATATTTTAAAACTACAGTTAATTGTACAGAAATCATGTGTATAATTAATTCCCATAAATTTAAAGTACTGAAAATCATTAACCGGTATAGATTTAGGATAATTTCATGATAATTTATCATGATAGGTAGAATTAATTTGTTGTTTATAGTGTGCAATATGAATTACTAGATATCATAACATTTGCTATTACATCTGGTATTCCATTATTGTTAAAGAAATACGCTCATTACTCGTATTGTTTTAAATTTGAAAATGATAAAATATTAATTTTTATTGTTGAATAGTAGCTGAGGGTAATTACCATTGTTTTTGATCAGGCGTATGTTAGTGAATTTAAATTATTTCATATGTTTAGAAAATTGTTTTCATTTTATAAATTTTTAATATAGAATGCAAAAAACTCAAGCCAAATATTATTTTTCTAAGACATTATTCAATTTAGTATGAAATTTATTGAAAATATTTTACAATTTTATAAAGAATTCTTAAAGTAGAAAAATAGGTAATAAAATTTAATGTAGAAAAGTTAATGTAGAAATTTTAATCAATATCATTAAAATTAGAAAAGTGTTTTTGGAAAGTAGCTTTCTCTACCTAATTTTTGAATTTCCTGATTGTGCCAAATTTTTTAAATACTGAGAAATTAAAATCGTAATATAAAGTTATTCCTAAAATTTTTGAAAAAATTCCCGTTTATCGATGCAAAAAAATTCATTACTCTTATAGACTTCAAGTAATTGGTTATTTATATAGAAACTTTTATTATGCGAAATGATTCGGAAAATCACTTGGAAAATTTTGATTTTATAAAAGGCTGTGATTATATTTTGTTAAATTTTATGTTTTAAATAATTAATATAATTTTAAATATTTCATAAATTATTACATTTTATCTTCATATATAGCTATAAAATAATGTTAATTATTATTATATTTTATTAGAATATTTAATATTATATTTGGCCAAATATTATTTTGAATTACATTATAGTATATATATAGATTTAAATTTTGAATGTTCAATATTATGTTAATTTTATATGAAATCATAAGTTTTATTGAAAATTAAAAAGAAATATTATTTAAAAAACATAAATATATTGAGAGTTTTTAATTAAAATTTTTTTCTCTAAATTCAGGATTAAATTTTAGATATCAAATGGGATAATCTGTGTAGTTTAATTGCTACCATCTGTTACGGTAAGGAATATACGAAATACTTATGTTATATTTTAATTCATTACGAAGTCCTGTCTGTTATACATCTATTGTCCATTTAAGTACAATACTGGGGGTGACTTATACTGGAGGGTTGATTAAATTACTAAAACAAATATATTGGGGTTTAATTGTTTTAGTAATTTAACAGTATTAAGTTTAAATAAATAATTGGAGCAAATATATACTGTGGGATGGAAGTTAGTCTTTCAATAGTTATTAATGTGTTCCAAAAATAAAAATGAATGATCTTAAAGAGTAAATGTACGAGATTTTCCAAAATTTCACCTTAACAGTGTAAATCAAAAAAACGAATTTAAAAATCATCAAAATATTTAGTTTGTTCTTTTTGGTGAATTTCACATCCTCTAACTCTTTTGTACTTTTGAATTTAATCTAATATGTGTTACAAAAGGTGAGGAAGAAAAAAGGATACAAAACAATGTGAGCAAAGATTTTTTTTTAAATATACTTTTCTATGTTTTTTCTTTATTACCGGCATATTTTTAACATGATAATTTTAAATATAATATAATTATGTGTAGGTATTGGTATTCATCATAAATAAATTGTCGGTTTCTATTAACATTTCCTGTATAAAAATAAATACATACATTAATTTAAAAACTCCTACATTATTTATAAAAATTTTATTACATTGGAAAATATTAACCCGCTGATAATAAAATTTTTTGTTTTTTCCTCTAAATACATACATAAATTAGATTTTATTACCAGTTGTGTTATACATGATCTATGAATAAAAAAAAATTCAAGTGAATATAACAATTTCCTGTATGGATAAATTGTTGTAAAATGGGCATAACATTAATTTTACAATAGGGTCTGTGATTTTCTAAAAAGCTGTCAACAAAAATTTTGTAAAAAATTTAAAAAAAAAACTGTTAGGGGGTAAAAATAAAATGAAAGTATTGCTCGATAAAAAACCATTATATTTTTTGAAAGTACAATTGAGTTTGGATAAAAAGCACTTTAGAGCTATTCATAAAATACTTACATTGAACCTTACGATAAAAATCATGTATTACATATACGTTGACTGAATTTGAATTGTGAAGTTGAAATCAGATAAGGCAACATACATAATTCGACCTCCAAAATTATGTACGTTCGAGATTAACGGCTAGCTTATCGAAAATTCTGAAAAAGCAAACAGGTAACGGTAATTGCTATTACGTCAAAAAATTATAATAAAAATAATTTATATAATCTACTATGATTATTATTATTATTGCATATTAACCGTCAAAAATTCAATTTACAATATAAGTTACTAATTATTACAGTATTCAGATTGGCTATAACGAATCTTGTCATCTGTGAATTATATGTACGAGTATGTAGTTTAAAACTAAATGAAACCAATTATTAAAAAGAAAATACTAAGGCATACTATTGGTAAAAGGAAGTTAATATTAGTCTTACTAACGTAAGGGATTTCTCTTTGCTATGTTGTATTGATGAGATTGATAATCAGTTGGTTTTGTAAATGTCGTCATTTTTCATAAAAACTAAGAAGATTTGAGATATTTTTATGGTAATTAATTCGGTATAGCAAAATTCGGTATAACAATGTAGAGTAGTAAAATGGGAGGCTGCACATCATTACTAAAATTTTATTCTGCAATATTTGTAGCTTTTTTACTAGATACTTAGTACAGTCATTCAACAAAGATGCTACACACAAGAGCACTGAAGTAAAAATCAACTTAAATATTAATTATTTTTTATCCCTAGATAAATCCAGTTTTTTTGCTTATAAAAGGGTACAAGATGCCTATGTGTTGTTTAAAAGTACGTTTTTTGCTGAATATAATGCCCATGTAGCTGGTAGATCGTCCTTTAAAAAAAAAAACTATTTTTACTAGTACAAGGGTAACAACGAAATCACACAAAAGTTGTTCTCTTTGAACTTATTTAGAGAATTTATAGTTACTGACTCAAATGTGTATATAATTACTATAAATTAATTGTAAATTAATATGGGTACTCACAAAATTGGAATAAATTTTTACTTCTTAATAAACCTATAATGAATTAACAAAGTTGAAAAAAATACTTTGCAAACTATTGGATTGATCCAACATTTTTTATTTTTTTATCATTGAAATTAATTTTATTTTTCTATAAAATTCCAAGAACAATGTCCTTATATTGAAAAACTATGATGTGTTCATATAATAGCTATGTACATTGAAAAATTCCAAAACAAGTAAATTGAAACAAAATTAAAATTTAAGTTTTTATATTAAAATCAACTTTTATAGTTTTCACCTTTAATAAAATAAATTAATTATAATAATTATTGATTAAAAATATTGAACACCTAAAAAATGTCCTTTATAATAATATTGTATTTTCAAGGATAATATATTATTATCAATAATATCATTAACATTTTATAAGGATAATAATGAAAAGTTTTTCTAAATGTATCATATACGAGTATGTATAACATTTTTTAAAAATTCAAATGAAAATATAACAATATGATTTACTTTTAAATTTCTGTATAATAAATGAGTTTATCATATAAACACCCACATATTTCTGAACTTATACATAAATTATCAATGCATATTATATACATATATCTTTTAAATTAGTATTTATATATATGTACACGGATAAAATGAATCTTATTGTTATCATAGTCTAAGCATATATTTAAAAATTTCATATAAGTAAAAAACAAAATTCCTTTGTATGTGGGAGTTTTATTTTTCCCCTTCTTACAATATAATTGTAAAAAATCACAGCTTTTATGAATATTCAAGGATTTTTTTATGAAAATTTATTGACAAGATAAAAAATTATTAAATGGTAGGTATATAATGATAATAATAATTATAGGGTGTATTTTTAAAGGGTAGAGCATTATTAAAAATATTACTTTCAAATGGGATTTCAACCAAAACGTGGAACGACAAATTGATTTCTTCCGCAATACAATTTCAATTACTAATATTCAAGTAGAAGTTGAATCTGTGTTTTCAGGCACACCCTTGAAACAAAATCTATTCGATTATAAGGTTTTGGAAAGAGAACTCGCCACAATATTTTCAATATTGGAACTTTTTAGGTACGGACTAGTCTACCGCTTCCCTCACTTCCTCAACTCCCCGCTAAGTATTTTAGATCAAATTTAAACTATTTAGTTAGTTTCGTCAGCTTCAAATGAAATAACTTTCAAAATTTATTCAACAATTTGAGTTTCACATCTAAAGTATTTTGTTTGGACATTGTACTTCACAACATCCCCATGTAACGAAATTAAACTTTAAAATTATCGAGTAAAAATTTCCCTCCTAATTTGTAATAATCAATTAATTAAGTTAAAAGGAAATATGTAGACGGAGATAAGGATAACATTGAAAATACACATGCCATCTTTTTGCGGGCGTTCTTAAATTTTTTTTTCGTGTAAGAAGTCAAAAACAAAAAGAAAAAACAATTGTAATTCTTTCTTGTAGTTGTATATGATTGGGTGAGTGTGTATTGTGTGTATACTTCTTAAAAACTCATGGACTTTTTATCCTGTAACCTGAATACACGATGAAATTTACCCACAGGTTAATTTTTCCTTCTTTTTTATTTGATTGTATTTTTTTAAAGGAATTTTGTTTACTCCTCTGCAATAAAATGAATATTCATTTTCATTGACTAGAAGATTATTTGTTTTTTTAAAAAAAAAATTTTTTTTTTTTGTAACAAAAATTCTCAATAACAATTTATTGTTTTTGAAAATATTTTTGAAAATTTTATTTGCTTATATTTTTGTTTTGATTCATTTATTCTAAGAGGCTTTAATATTTTTTAAATTTACCCAGTTTAATTGAAAGTTATATGGGAAATTATATGAGAGAATAACAAACATTTTTGGAGAAAACTGCTCAAATAAAACTTGTTGTAGCTGCGTTACTTATTGTGGAGTGAAGAACACGAGTGCTATTAAGATAATAAAATGGTATTAAGAATTTTGTAAATTTTGTTTCTTTGAAAATAATAAGAGAGGATTTTGTTTTTTCCAGGCTAGGATCATATATTAATTATGTAGAAGTTCTCGTTGATTTTAGGGGGAAACATATGGGTCATATGGGTTTTTTTTTTGTGAAAATTATTGGATTTGTATTGTACGTGAAACAAACAAGCGTATGAGAAAATTTAAAATCCAAAACACTTTGAAGTGATTCACCCACAACTGAGTATATTACTGAATTGTTTGTCAGTTTTTAAATATGAAAGTAATACGATTTTGATTCGAAAAACATAATTAATAAATTTGAATCAAACCAATGGTTTGTAAAGTGCCACTTTTGATTTGAACAAGTCACAAGGCTTTTTTTTAAAAAACAAACGTCTGCTTGAGTTATTTTATTAATTTGACAAAATATTATACATTTATTACGAGAAATCGATTATTGCATACTTTCGGGAGAAGAAACAAAAATCGAAAACAAGCGTCAACATAATCATAGATTTTAACAATTGAGTAAGTAATATTAAGATAAGCAATTATTTCTTTAAGACATTTATCGTTAATTCTTTGTTTGGAAATCTAGGAAAGTTAACAGTTTCGGGGAGGCTATGGTGTCAGATGTCAAAATTTTGCTAATTTTGAGAGTTTCTAACAAAAGGAATAGGTGTAAAAAAATATTTTATTTTAACAAAATAAATGATTAATCTCTAAAATGACTAGAGTTTCAAAATTTGCTAATCGATTAAGAGAAAAATTTTGTTAAAAATTTGAAACAAAAATAATGGCTAACCGATTTTAGATGAGTTTAGATTAGTTTTCGCAGTCGTTTAGAAATTGTAACGTGTGTGCATTTTTCTTAGTAGACGGAGCAAGGTGCTATTTCATTGCGTAATTTAAGCATATACGTTAGTATGCAGATGTCGATGCAACGAGTTTTCTAAAAGGAACATTGTCAGAAGTTTAAGGGGCTGTGTATTCCTTAGAGGAGAGAGATTTCAATACTTTGTTTCAAAAGAAAATATTTCAAAAGCTAATTAGAATTACAGTTTAACTAATTTATTAAATTAAAATTATATTTTTTATATAGTACATATACATGGTAGCGTGGTGAAAATTATCACTTGCCAGAATTCTTGTTTCAAATACTTAATAAAATTCAGCATAAGGCAATTACTGGATTTTTTTCGAATCTGATGATTTAATTATAATCTTCAATTGTAGAAATTTTTTCCGCTCAAGTTTCTTTTTTCAAGGGGTTTTTGGAAAATGTATTCGAAATCCCCAAAATTGAATCTAACTACATCTGGGCATGGTATAATCAAAGGAAACATTATGTATACTCAGTTAATGTTGAAAATATTTAGTAAAATTTTAGGCATATTTTACTACATTTACTTTATTGTACAAATACAATGCTATATGTACAAATATGTGATCATAAATTAAAACAAGCTAAATTTTGCTTACAATTAAAATTAGGCTATTCTAAAATATAAATTGTTCACAATTTCAATCTCTTGATTTATTCATAATAAAATAGTGAATTTATGGTAAATTGTGTTCTTCAATAATAATTTATTTTAAAAACAATATTATATTTAAAGAATAGCTATGTGTATATTTGTGATTTATTAAGGTTCTACAATATTTAAATTAAATACTCAAAATAATCAGCAATTTATTTTATTGTTAATAATTTTCAGTTATTTTCCATTTCCACTTCAAAATATTCCTTATAATTTTTGACATTTTAATAATATTTTTATAAAGAGCTTATTGATAAATTAGATATTAACAAAAATAAAAAACAGAAACAAAATTAAGGACTTCCAAAAATTTAAAAGATAAAAAAATATAACAAGTATGTGTGTGTCTATGTGCTCAAATTACACCCTTATAAAATTTGTTTTTTTTTGGTAAAAAATTTAAATTTTTTAAGGATAACAGGTGGGTAGAACGTTCAAAATTTTGCAATTTTTTTTTTCGTTTTTCTGCCCTTGTTTTTGAAATTGTTGTTGATTTTTTCCTTCTTTAACCTATACATATAATTTTTATATTTTGTGACCTTTTCTACATTTTATACAACAACAAACATAATAATTATAAAAAAAAACTTGTTTAAAATAAATTTTAAATTCTTTGTAACCTCGATACATCAATTTGTTGTGGAAATTTCAGGGAAATTCATTCAGTCAAAATTGTTTTGTTTTAAAAACAAACTTTTCTTGCTAAAGAAGGAAAAAGAAAAACAAAAGTTTAAAATTTTCTGCAATCAATAAGTCAAAAAGAAAACAAAAAAGCGTTCTATTTCTAATTGACTTTAATTAAATGTTGAAATTTTAATGTTCTCTTGGATTTTGAAATGTCTTGAGGTTTAATTTTTGTCATTTTTTGGAGTTTGGTTATTCTTAAATGCGCGCTGCGTTGGTTGTAAAAGGATTTCGGTACTTAATACACTTAATCTATGAGATGCACGTTTGGAGCTTGATTCTTATAAAATTACATTAGAAATGTATAACGAAGTGAAATTTCAATTCTGAAACTTTTTGTAGAATTGTTGAATAGAATAACAAATAGTATTTATGTATTTTTCACCAAATATTTTTTAACTTGTGTGTTTGAGCAATTACTATCATAAAACTTACTTAAGAGATAAATGTTAAACTTTAATTTAACTAGAGTACAAATTAATTGTTAAAAATTTTAAATATATACTTTTATTCACTATTAGTTGCAGCAGAAATAACAAAAGAAGAAATTATAATACTCGTAATATCGCCGCATAATTATAGATCGCAGCAGAACTATTCAACGCTAAACAATACAAGAGAATTGAGAAAATAGAAAATGTCCTATAGAAGATGCCATTGTCAACATATTGACCCAAACGCAAATGCAAATAGACTGATGGGTTGAGCAATTCGGAGAATCGCCTTTTCACAATTCAAACCAGAAAATTAGACAAATCGAGGTGAATTTCAAAACAAGAAGATCTTGGGTCACCATCGTGAGGTCATAGTTAAAATAAAAATAATAGGGCTCAATGACTCGATGACATAATAAGGGCAGTCCGGTTGAAAACTGGTTCCCTGAAATTCGTTAGAATTACAGTATTACGCCCCCATAATAAGATATTTCAAAAAAATATATAAAATGTTCGGTATTATATCGCAAAAAATTATAGTGAAAATGCCAAGAAAGGGTGATTAGTCAAGGAATTTCACCAACATCACCGTATATTGAGGACATCTAATTGTAAAGTAAACATTTGGATGGAATTCTCAAGGTAATGAAACATTGGTGGGTCTAAAAATACGTGCCATACAGCAGAAAAATAGAATAACGTACAATTATGACTTTGTACAGTTTTGTCTAAAAACGATTTCATATGTTATTTAAATAGCATAGCGTAAACTGGGTATGAGTGTTAAAAAATAAAAAAAAAATTAAAAAAAAAATAATATGCGCGCATAAATATTTTAGGGCATTGCAAACAAACCCTATTTCAAAAAAAAAAATTTGTAATGCGTAATTTTAATTAAAATTTTTGATTTTATTTTTTTTTTCATGAAAAATTGTGAATGACATTTTGAAACTTTTTGTAAAAGATGAAATTCATAAGATAAAATTTTAAAATGCCATAAGTAAGTTTACTTAGTACTTTCTTACAGTGTATGTATACGGTACGCTATGTCTAGTAAATAAGGTCAAATTATATGCTCTATGTGCAGCTTCTTTTAGTTAAAATTTTCCCAGGAACAAATTTTCTGTTTACATTTTATATTAGAAGGTGGTCTTTTATATTTTTGTGCAATAAAAATGTTGATGAAAATTTATTTGCAAGAAATTGTTGTTTTTTCTTTGAATTGTTTTTCCAAATCTAGCATTAAAAAAATTCATTTTCTGAATAGATCTGAATTCAATGGAATTTAATGTATACGTACGCACACTATGAACAATATGTTCAAGGTTTTTTATCCAGTTTTTCTTTATAATTTGGTCTCCATAAAATTTTACAGTAGTTTATGTTGCAAAATTTCCAATAATCGATTTTAATTATAAATGCAATTTAATTGATAAATTTATGTATTCCTTAATTTGCCAATTTCTTATTTCCTTGAATATAGCCATACATCTTTGTGTTTGCTATTTATTTGAGGCTCATAAAAATTTTGTATATATAGTGGGACTTGTATACAACATATTTTGCAAATATTGTCTGCTGTTCTCTACGTTTTGTTTTTATGTAACACGTAGTACTCATTGCAAAAAATTGAAAATATTCGTATAATTTATTTAAACAAATTTTTAATTACGACCTTCTCTCAGTAAATATCTTGGATCATACAAGAATATGTAAAATTTTTTTGAAAAAATTTATTAGGTCAGTGAATCAAATTGAAATTTTTAAAATTCATTTACCTTTCTACGAGTATAATTATTATTTTCTTATAATTTACAAAAATATACATTATAAATTTCTAATTGCGTTTAGACGCAAAAATTACATAAAAATTATTTAAGATGCACGAATCAGTATAACCACATATTACAATTGAAGCCATAAAGAACATTTAATTGAAATATCCTTCTAGAAAATATTTTTGATTTGTATATGATCACAGAATATTTGGATATCAATTAATTTGAATATGTGGACATTGAAGAATTTTATATATAAAAATTTCTAATAAAGAAATAAAATTTTCTTTTAAATGCATACCTTAAAGTTGGACGAATAAACTGTTTGTTTTGATGAGATTTACAAAAATTGTTCAAATTAAAAGATAATAAAATTTTTCTGAAGAAAAATTTTGTTATGCGCCGTAAACAATTAACAAGTTAATTATAAAAAGCACCTACCAAATTGAAAGTGAAAAAGTTCAATAGTCATTCGAGAGCTTAATTAAATATTTCCAAGGCAACTCAAATGAAACCGGCTTCTCTACAGTGATATCGTAAAACATTTAAGATTTATGAAGAATTTTTTAACGAGTTGAAAGATGTAGTCGTTGTACAGGTTCAGTAAACTTTTAATCATTTAAAATTATACAAAATACACATTGATAAGGCAAGAAAATGTCATTGCATACTTTTCGGCGTTTGAATTCATTTCATACTTTATCAATTAAAGAGTTTTGTTTTCTGAAGAATTAGACAAGGTTATGATTAGGATTTAATTATATTATTTTCATGTTATTTGTTCGGAAAGCTAGAAACAATTTACGGGATCAAAATAAAATTATAGTTAAAACCTTTTTATTTTGCTATCGATGTTGAGTACCGTAATAAATTGTATGTTTTGTTAATTAAACCAAATGGATGTATGCTATTAATTTAGAACTTATTATCGGAAGCTTTTCATAATTGGAACATTTTACCTCAAATTTTATTTGAAATTTTTACCCAATATTTGTAAAAAAAACTTGTAATTCATGGAATACGATAAGAGTTTTCATCGAAATTTTAGTAAATTTCCTAAAAAAAAGTTATAATAGAGTTGGAAGAAAAGTTTGATCCGGTCTAAACGAACAGATACGTATGATTACACCAAACTATATTTTGATACTGAAAAAAGGTATTGTAAATATCGCAAAGAACGATTTATACTAAGTGAAAAAACAGTACAAATTTTGAATTTCAGCTCTCTATACATAAGTTTTGATGATTCTCTATACATGGCGTGGGTATATAATGGATTAACACCTATATACATATGTATATAATGTATTATCGATTTAAAATTGTATGTTTGATTAAAACACGTGCAAAATTTGTGTTTTCTTGCATAATCAATTAATTTGCTAATAAAGAATATTCGGAATGTCATAACAATAAATATTTTAATAATAATAACGTGTTATAAGGATTTTAATTACAAGGTTATAATATTTTCCTCATTTACTGAAATATACTTCATTACATATGTACATATGAGAATACGTAACAAAATTCTATAATTGATTATATATTGAATATTGACAAAAGGAATTAATGTTGAATTATCCAAATAAATTACTAAATATCCTTATCATATAAAATTTGTCGAAAAAGTTGCCTCGGGTATGCATATTATATAATACAGAAGAGAAAAATGGTATAAATTTAATGAGAACAATACTACAAATTTCATTTAATCGAATCTCACTCAACTAATATCGAATCTCACTCATTTCATTTGAATCATTTGCATTTCGACTTTACATTCGATACAGGGGTGTGGGATAGATATGTATATAAAAGATACATGAAATCGCAATGAAATATGTTCGGAAACTTAAAATGTAAGTTTTAATAAGTTTTGCCTACATTAATTTTGTTTGAAAATTCTGTAGATTAAGATTAAATTTCCATAAATATATTTAAGGCAAACATAAGGGTGGACAGCATCGCACATAAATTGTGCTTTTCTTTTTTTTTTCTTGTTTTCCATGAAAAAAAAAATTGATTTTACAATTTCGCATAAAACCGCAGATTATCAATCATCTAACTAATTTCCTTATTATGTCATTTTCAACAATTTTAAATTTGACATGCTTCTTTTTTCCTAATCTCCAGACTCATGAATAAACAACTATATATAAGAGTATATTATTGTACATTTTATATATACAGGGTGATTTTAAAGGTATACAACAATATATTCCATTGGTTAGAAGATCGAAAATGGGTAAAACATTTGTTCCGGACTGGGTGCCAAATCGCAAAGGTTTCCGAGTTCCAGAGGTTTTAACGAATTTTCACGAAATTTTTACTTATGCAAATTTTTTTGATTATAATTTCCGTTCTGAAAAAGATGGAAACTTCAAACAAAGAATTTCTGAACGGCTTAGTAAAGCGCTTAAAATAGACATGCTGGTTAATTCTTATTTATGAATCTTCAGAATATTTTGAACCTCGTGTTTTATTTTTTCAGTTTTTTCTAACTAGAGATGATTTCGTAAGGAATTTTTTTTATTGAGCTTTGCTCAGCTGCTTAAGATTTAATTTCAGCCCTCAAACATTAAAAAAATTTTCGTGGTACACAAAATTTAGCACAAAAACCATTTCTATGTTAAGATTTTAGAGGTCCCATTTTTTACTTTTTTTGATTTTAAACGCCATAATTATAAACTATCATTAATTTTTGATGACGAGAGTCACTCGAAAAAACAGTTGACATTTTTAAAAGCCGTTATTTTGTAAAAAATCTGAATTTTGATGTTTTTATTGAGAATTAACAAAATTGAAATGAAATTTTTTACAAACTTTTTAATTGAAAAACAAAAATTGAATTTAAAAAATTTGAAATTTTTGAAAAGAAAATTTTGTATTACAAAAAAAAATCTAGTAATCAAAAATTTTTTTTCGAAACTTTTCTTGGTAAGAAAATTGATAGGTTTTTAATTTTTGCCAATTTTTATAAGAAATGGTACCTATATGGTTTGAAATTTTTAAATGCATTTTTCTCAGATTGGGTGCAATTTAAAAATTTAAGAAAAATATTTTCGAAATCTAGACACTATTTAGAATCTACAGTTATTAAAATTATCCAACTGGAGCGAATTCTTAAAGGCATGGCATACAAATTTTGACATTTAGATAAAATAGAAAAAAATTTTTTTAATGGAAAATTTAATTTTTTTGAACAAAATGGAGTTTGTAAATGATATTGTACTAATATTATGAAGCTAATAATTAATTAATAAATAATTTAATGGGATTAATAAATTTCTTTATAAAAACTAAATTGGCATACGGTTGATGGAACTAAAGAGATGTTCCAGTAAAGCAATTGATTTAACATAAAATATGCGATTGAACAGAAATAGATTTGAAGAAAGAAAAACATCAATTTTTTCCGAATTAGGTGAGTTTCATATGCAAATTTGATGTTTGTTTTGAGAAATTTGTAAATTTTTTAGATAAGGAATTCGTATTTTTCTAAAGTTTTTGATAAAGGAATATTAAATTGAATTTAATTTTAGTTTTATCAACAACTGGTTTGAATTTGATTAAATTTTTATCTAACAAGATTTGTAGTTTTTGTGGTATATCTTCTGACTTAAATTAAAGCTTAAATGACTAGACAAAATTCTATAAAAAAATTTTCAAGGCTTTAAAAATTTTTCTTACGAAATTATCTAGTTAGAAAAAGCTGAAAAAACAAAAAGGAAAAATTTGCCTAAAGTTCAAAAGCTTTTTATTCCGAAAACACAAAAATTACAGAATCAAGCAGCATGTCTATTTTAAGTTCTTTACTACGCCTTTCAGAAACTGTTTGTTTGAAGTCCCCATCTTTTTCAGAACGGAAGTTATAATCAAAAAAACTTTGATAAATTGAAGTAAAAATTTCGTGAATATTCGTTAAAATTCCCAGAATTCGGAAAACCTTGAGATTTTGTACCAAGTTGGGAACAAATGTTTTACACATTTTCGATCCACTAAGGAATGGTATATGTTGTTATATATCATTCAGAATCACCCTGTTTATTTGAATTTTCTTACATATACATTATAGTATGTTAATTTTCCTTTATCAAAATTTTCATTGAAATAATAATATATAATAGTATGTGTAGTCGCTTTATTAAATAAAGCATGAATGTATGAAATGAACGGAGGAACATTAATTGTGTCCTAGATAACTTTTTATTTTTGTTTATTTTTCATTCATATAAAAACCACTTCATTAAAATTAAAAAAAAAAAAAATTGCCACACCATAAAATAATGAGAATAACAAAATTCTCGTAAAATAATGAAATCAGCTTCCTTTATTTAATATTTTAAAAAAAAAGGGGGTGGTGACGGTAGCTTTCTTCTATATAATTAATATTGAAAATATTTTCATTCAAAACTTTTTCAAACCATTCCAGGATATTAAGGATACACCATATTATTTATATTTTCTCTTAATAAAAGTAATTTCATTGAAGCGTATGTCAGGCGACAAATAATTTTATTTAATAAATCTATTTTAGATTATTGTGACTAGCTAAATGTCAAATTTTCACGAATTTTTTTTTGTTCTAAAGAAAACGTAAATCAACTCACGCTTGGAAATTTGGTACACATTTCTTCTTAAGTGTGATTGCCATTCTGGATGGTTAAATGATGGAGGTATGATTACATAATAATTTTGTTGAATTACGTTTATAAGTTAAATTGGAATTGTGATAATATTATAATACTACAATGTCATATTTTTATGGTAACAAAGCATTACTGCAATTTTAATGACAAAAGCAGAAATTTTTTCAGCATTTGTCATCAGCTCTTCACATTAAAGCTATTTCACTTAAAAGTACAAAACAATTAATCATAAAATTTCATTGTTTTAATGTCAGAAAACATTAAAATATGAAGTTAATATCAATTTAATTTATTCAATTATTAAAATTTTATTGCCGTTTAAGTACTTTAATATGAAATCTTACTAAAAATCTTGTGAATTCATTTAAAATTGAGCAAATTATATTGCGAAATTAGTGAATTTTGAATAAATTATCAAAACAAATTTTGAAGTGATTATTGTCAATTACAATTGTTGTAAAATTTTTATCATTGTGTTATAATTTTCTTTTTTTCGCTTTCCTTTTTTACAGTAAACACATAAGTTATGGCTGTTTATATAATTCTTGTTCTATTAACACTCAGATATACATAAACATTTAAAATGACAATATTTAATTTTATATTTGTAGATGTACTTATGTAGGTACTGTTTTGACCTGGTTTCATTTCCGAGACATAAATGAAACGAAACAGAAAAAAGAATCGTTTTGTTTTACTTCAATATTTTAATGTGTCTTTTACAGTCGTTTATGCATGTGTTTGTATCTCTCTTGTCATTTTATTTCTATGGATGTGTTCGTTGAATGACGGAGTGCCAATCAAGTTAAATAATAAGATGAAATAGGTGTAGGGTAGGTATATAGATGACATTTCACTTTTTTTTTTAGCGTAGACAGTGTGTCGTCTGATTCATTTTTTTTTTTATATAAGTAATAATAATTAGGAAAACGCTGGAAAATAAATAGATTTTGGAATGTAAATTAAAAGAAAAACAAATAAGCGTGATAAAATATCCTTATAATTTTGTAACAATTAACCATTATTTTTTTTTGGATTTTTCACAATAAAAAATATAAAAAGATTTGTGATAATATTTTAGCTAAGTTTTTGTTTCTGGGACAAACTTGTAAAAACAAAAATTAAAATAAAAACAGAAACCGCGAAAAATTCTACTTAATTTTAACATTAACAAGGAAATATAAAAAAATTTTTATAAACTATTTAATATTTGGGACAGTAATTTTTGCACGAATGTCAAATAGAAAAATTTCTTTTCATTATTAATGAGTGCTCCCTTATAAGCTTATTTATTAAAACTTAAAATCAGATTTTACATGCAATTTATTTATAATTTAAATATTGAGGAAGTCTTATCACTGGTTATAAAAAATGGTTTTTCGGTGATTTAATTAAGATTATTTACGATATAGGAATCAATATTTATAAGGGATTTTGCGATTTAATTTTATATCCGAAAATATTTTACATAAGAATTTATTTTTTAAGGGAATGTAAATATACGCAATTTATGACGTCAATTTCCCGGCTATTTTACAATTTTGCATGCAGCTTTTTTTTGTTAGTAATGTCATTTTAAAACAATAAATAATTCGATAAATTTTGCTTCGTGTTAATGGATTCTAAGCATACGAAGTAGGGCTTTAGTTTACAAAGGAAAAAAAATTGTAACTTCGATTTTGTCATTCTATTCTCAATTAATTGTTCCTATAAACAAAGTTATTAATGCGATTATATAAATATATCGAAGGGTCTTTCAAAATTTTGTAAATCTTACCCACTGATATGCGTAAAAATCGGACATATCAGTTTCACTTCATGAACATCAAGTTTCTGAAAAGGGTACAAAAACTTGAATAACAGCAAATATGATTGTGGCGTATCAAAGTAAAAGGAGCCTCTACCATTAACACTTTTTCTAGATTCCTGAATATTGAGCCTATCCCGTATACCCGTTTTTGAAAATTACAAAGCGATAACACTAATATGATGCTTGATATACAAAAATTACATATAAAAAAAAATTAACTTATCCGTTTTTCAAAAGTTTTCCTTTAAACCCTGTTTACTTTATTCTTACAGTATATCGAGAAAATAAATATTGATAATGAATATTGCGCAAAAATTAATTTGTATTTAATGATTTTTTCAAAAAAAAATTTTATACTGTATTGATCAAGATATTGACAGTATAATCAGTTTTCTTTAATAACCCTCAATTGCGCATTGATTGTAATACCAAAATTGTTTGATTGCCCAGTATTTGCGTTTATCCAGATTTGGGTCACGAAAAATATGGAATGAGTTATTTGAAATAATTGCGTCTGCAATTGTCCGAATATAATTAAAAAAAACTCTGCTACCAAAATTGTTATTCTTTTTCACAAAAATCTATTATTATAAACTAAAATTTAAAAATCTATTTATTATTTATTAAAATATTTTATAAATAATTGAATAAGTCTAGGCATATGGTACTCCTACTATGTATAAAAAAAGAAAAAAAAAATTATGTTTTTCATTTCCCCATTTTTTTTTAATTCAAAATTTATTAAATTTATTATTAAAGGGCAATGACTTAAATAAAACACATATCGTATTATATAAAATTCGAATCGTTAATTCAAATAATTTTTAAATAATGGTTATGTAGATTAATCAGATGAAAAATTTGTACATATCAAAAAAATAAATTGTTATAAACCAATGTGCTCCATTTACATAATAATTTTACATATACATTATATACAAGACTCATATAACTTGCACTAACTATAATATAATGGTATGCTTTGAGTCTTCGTTTAATTTTTGAGCATATCTTCTTCCATCTGTGAAGAATTAATGAGAGTAATATCTGTATATGCCAGTTTAATATTCTGTACATATATGTACATTATTATATATGAATTACGAAAGAGTAATAAATCAGAATGTAAGGACTCCAGTTTTAGATATACGATTATTTTTCATATTGTTTATATAAACAAACCATAATTCAAGAGAGTTCAATGTACTATAGGATCCAAAAATATTATATAGGAACCAATATAATACTATTTTTTTTTATATACACATTAAGAATGAATGAATGCCTAACGAAACTATTCACTTGAGTAATCAATAATATTATTAAGAAGAGGAATAAAATCAGATTTGTTTCTTTGTTATCTGACACATGTATAATGGGAGAATATATTATTTTATTTCTGGTTGCAAAGTAGATTAAATATACATAATATATTTTGTAAATGTTTGTAAATTAAGGAATTTTGTAATCATTTATAATAAATAAAAGTGTAGGTTTAAGAAACATGTTATTTTATATTATGTGTACATAGCATACATGATACATATAAATATATGAATAAATAAGGATTTATAAAGATTTCGTATATATTTGGGTTAACAAATTATATAAATTAATTAAGATTAAATAAGTCAAATTATTATGACAAATCTAGAAAAGAAAAATAAATAAATAAAAATATTTCCAATCATGCGGAAAAAAATATAAAATGAGTTTGAGAATTTTAGTGTATAGCTTGAAAGCAAGTATGTATTGGAAAAACATCGAGTTTCGGAAACATAATAAGAGGAAATTATTTAAATGAACAAAAATTGCTAAAACGACGAAAATTAAAAAAAATTTAATTTTAAATGAGTATCCCTTAGAAAACTCCCTGAAAGTTATCACTCTGATGAATTCGAGCAACTCTCCCCGAAAAGTTTATTTTAGTCACTCTCCTAGAAAGTGTATGGAAATTTCTTCTACCTTCCAACAAAATGTGCAATCTTTATTGCTTACTATGTCTAACTTTCTAATACGTATCTTCTTAATATGAGTTAGGGTAATGAGACATACGTTAGGATTCTTGGACTTGGTCCTTCCTCGATCCCAGAAATTTCTTGAAATGTTTCGGATCACAACATAAATGAAGATATTTAAACATACAGCTTGATTTCACTGAAGGGCTCTAGTACGAAAAAATTCATTTGTGTCATTTCTCGCCAACTTGGCTTTTGTTTTATTATTTTTTATGTCCACACGTCTTGGTATCCAATGTATAGCACAAAATTAAAAAAAACGAACAAATTTATAAAAATTTTATGAAATTTCGACTAAGACTCAACGTGTTTTTTCTAATCTAAGGATTTTAAAACATAAAATTTCTAAAATTCAAGCAAAACCAGGGTTGTCAAATAATTTAGGGTTTCCGACAATAAGCTTGCGTTGAAATTTTTATTCATTATTCAATTGCATTCAAAAATTAAAAAGTCTGATGTGATCAGCACATAACCAATGGCAAGGTGTATTGCCTCGTTTAGCTAAAGTGCTACAGAAGATTATGAAAATGCCTAAAAACTTGTTTCCAATTTCAAGGAAGTTAGTAAGCTTTCAATTAACAAATGTAGAAAACTGTAATTTTTGCACTTTCTAGAGTTTCGCTTTATGCCATCTGAATTCCTTTCAAACTTCGCTAATTAGTTTCGGTATCAACTAGAATTCACATATTAAATTCCAAGAAATTCAATAATTTAGGTTCCCAGATAAAGTAAAAAAAGTAATTACAGCCTCTAATTCGGTTTACGAGCTGTAATTGTTTCAAAGGATTGGTAGGTTCACTATTTTAATACCCGAAATTTTAATATTTAATTTCAAGGAAATTAGTTGATTATTTTTCTTTATATGCGGAAAAATTTAAAATTGGCCCCAAAAAGATCCAGATCCTGAGGCATGAAAATATCTCAAAATTTGATCAATGAAATCAAAACTTGATCAAAATAAACTCACTAATAAAATTTCATCGAAATCAGTTTAGTCGAACTTGAGACACAAGGTCCACACACAGGCCGACAGACCAACAGACAGGCAGACAGATCGATATTTCTCTAAAAATAGTTTATTTACACTTCCACACCATAGGGAAATGAGTTCTCACCGAAAATTTGATGTGGAACATTTGGTTCTATCACATAACCATCTCTTACTGTATGCAGTGCGGTCAATAAAAAGGAAAAATAACAAGTTTATAAAAATAATTTCTTAATACAATAGGCTAGCTTTTCTAAATACATATACATATATAAATAGTACATAGGGGCAAGTTGTGTCATATATAATGCCATTATAATTTCATCTATATAAATTTTCCCTTATACTCGTAATGTAAATGTTATTTATGTAGGTTTGAAAATCTTACTATAGAAATCAAACTGAAAATCCATATTATAGAAATCAAAAATGAATGCCTACATAATATATAAAATAATATTGTATATATTGTTATGCATGTTTTTGTGTACAAAATATTTTATCCTTATTTTTGTTGAATGAAATGTAAATAATATACTACTATTATATAAATATAATTTTAAAAATTTCGAATTTGTCCTTTTTGATAAATGTTTTAGTATTAATGAAGAACCTTTGTAAATTACCTACGAGTATTAGAGATCCTTTTTGATTAGCATTAATTTAATAATTCTTGTATTATAAGCTTTGCTAATAGAATTATAATCCTTTTTATAAAAAAAGGACATAATTTTCACAAACAAAGAATCTTAATATAGAGTTATAAATTTTGAATATTGTGTAGGTGTAAATTTGTGACACTTATTTTTATTTTTACAAACCTACATGTTGTTGTAACTCTATGTGAGAAAATTTTAATCTTAATATTGTATTTCAAATTTTAAATTCATGAAAATATGAAATATTTATCTTATTATCTTTATATACAATATATTTGAATATTGAAGTCATTTCAATTTCCTTATTTAATATTACTTTTAATTTCCACATGAAATTGATATTTTTAACTTATTTTATAAAAATATTCCAATTATGGTATTCACAATAGAATATTATACAAAGTGTGCCATTCGATGTAAGAATTATGATAGAATTTGATAAATGCTTTGTTTTGAGAAGATAAAGATTGTAAATGTTAGTCGTGTAACAGTTTTAACCGTTTCTATTGGTTGTTTTTATGGAATTTTGTCAATTGAAATGGGTTGTCGCTTTAGAATGCTCGTAAATTAAAAGAATATTGTATTAAAACTACATAAATAAATTGATTCCAGAGTAATATTCAAAAAAACATTAATTATTTTAATAAAAGGCAACGATTGCAAATAAATTTTGTCGGCAACATGGTTCGACAGTTTTCAACTAAAAACAGCATAATCAAATTTAGAAAAAAAAACATTAGTTTAAAGACCAACCAAATTTCGATAATCAAAAAACTAATTTTTTTTCGCAAAATTAATTTATTATCACCAACCACATTGCATGCAATAAAGGAGATTATGTGATGGTACCAAATTTTGGAAGGGTAAATAAAGCATTTTTAGAGAAATGTCAGTTTAACCGATTTTCAATAAATTTCATATATGAGTGTATTTTGGCTATGTGATGAATTGATCAACGTTTGAGATATATCATGACTCGGAAACTGTAGCTTTTTTCTGAAAGATTTTGCATTTTTGTCAGGGCTGCAAAACTTGCAAAAATCAGGGCTGCAAAACTGAACCCGAAAAACCCAAATATGAGCCAGGTTTACATTTTTCTAGCTAAATAAAAGCTTACTAACTTTAACTTTAAAAGGCACTTACTTTAATCTTCTAGAAAACTTTCGCTAAACTGGATAATACGCATTGTGCTCGGTCATGTGCTGACCACATCAGATTTTTAATAATTTTAAATTAGTCGTTCTTAATACCTTAGTATCCTTGTCAAATTAATACCATAATATTTATCGAGCATTTCTTATAAATTGTAAATAAGTAATTTTAATTTTAAATTTTCAAACTACATTCCGATTCGTTCAGGTATAGGACACTCGGTGTACGGGTAAAGACATAATAGAATTTTCTATTTTTACAAGTACATTATAGAAAGTGATATCCATACTCCATAGTATACGCCTTTCCTTTTACAAAAGGCTATAAAAAGAAGAAACTTTTAGGTAAAGCAAAATTTTTTGGGTAAAATTAAATTAAAAATCGTTAATGTTGAGGCAGGTAGAAATCCTAGCAGAATGTTTTTGTTTTTTTTTCTTTAATTGAGTCATTAATTGTCTGAAGGTTAATCCTTTTCTTAAATTAGACCAATCTCTTAGGTTTTCGTTTTGTTTTTGTGGAAAGTTTATAAAATTTTTGCTTTTATTTTAAATATTAAAATTTTCATTTAAATATGAAAGTGTATACCAGAATGTGGGAACTTAATGGTCCTATTCTGTTTTATACATGGGTGAATGTTTATGCGTGAAAACTATTTTGTTTTACGTAAATAGGTCTAATTTTGTACAATTATAAAAAGAGGATAGAATATAGAGTATTTCAAGTTTTTGTGTGGAGACCTTTAGCGTCATGGTCGACAGAATGGTTCAGAAAATTTAACCTAAAACTAATCTGTATATTTAAATATTTCATGAATTTTATAAATTTTTACAGCAAATTTAATAGTAAATTCATTATAATTTCTATAGTGCGTATTTCTAAAAATCTTTTAGTGGTGTAGCTTTATTGAATCTCAGTTTCACAGTTTAATTAAGAAAATTTCCTTCAGCTTTTGTGTTTAATATTTCATTAAAAATTGTATTTTACTAATATTACTCTGAATCCAAATCTTAATAAATTACTTAAATTAATTTGAGGATTTCACTTTACTGAGCTTAATGGCGTTTGTTCTGACAAAATTATATAGTGTCTAAAGAATGTGCTTTCTGAAGTAAACACAACTAAAGAATAATGGCTTAAACACAATATAATTTAAACACAACAAAGCGTAACAGCTATGAAACCAATACCACTTACCACTTCTAGTCCGTCTGTCCATTCACGCTCCTACATTTATGCTTTTAAATACGATATATGTGATGATTACATAATTTTCTGGTGTTGAAATTTTCCTACTTTTCGAAATATGATTGCTCTTCTTTCAAAAGGACCTAATTTTTAAGGAAACACATTTCAATAAAACTACTATTTTGCAAATAGATGTCTGAAAGTCTTTTACAAAAATTATTGAATTAAGAACAAAAAAAAATTATTTGAAAAAATTCGTATAGTAAATATTTAAATCTCGATTTTTTCCTAATGTTCATTTACCGTGCTTTTATTGAGCATGATTACTGAAAAATATTGAAAGAATTGAAGAATTTAAGAATACTAAAATAATGTCAATTGACAATATTCGGAATTATATTCAAAAAAGCAAATGTAAGCTTGACGATAAAGACAATTTGGAAACATAGTACGAATAGTAATTAAAAAAAAATGAATCCGGCAAAAGACTAAAGTCTTCTTCTGAATTCTCAAACGATAAATTCAAAGCAACTTGTGAAATTTCTATGAGAAAATTTGGATTACATTTAGCCTTCCATTATCTATGTATTAAAAATATTTATAATATCTATTTTCCCGATGTTCTCTAAAAAAAAATTCGAAAATATAATTTGAATGAAATTGACTTGTTTTTAAAAAATTTGATGTCATTCAATTTTTTCTTAAAATTACGTAAAATTTTGTGTTCAAGTTGACCAATTTATTTAAACACATGTTATTATCGAACATCCTTTTACACATGCTATTGTCGAACATCCTTTTTAGCACTTTTCCAAAAAATTTTTTGAAAAAAGTGCTTATTAGTTTCACTCTGTCCGTCCGTCCGTCCGTCCGTCCGTCCGTCCGTGGACACTTTTTTTGTTTACAAAACTTCTACACCCTTGAAGATAGAAAGCTGAAATTTCATACGTACATAGACCTTCACTAGAAACTTATTTCCGTAGAACAAAATTTTTACCTATCTCCCCCCCTCTAGAAGTTATACCTCCCCAAAACCTTAAAAATGGCCTTTTTTAACTTTTTGTTGCAATGAAACCATAAGCATTTTTGAAATTTTGCAAACGCAGAAAGGCAGTGGCTTGCTTCCCCTAGCGCGGTATGCTATAGTCAAAATTTAGAAAAACAAAATGGCCGTTCAAATTTACCGTTATCTAAAGTCCTTTTTTTCCAAATTTTTGATGTCATTTTTCTTCTAGACCCCAGCCTGTAGAAGCTTGAAATTTTAGTGGCTTATAGACATTAAAAAATAGTTTATTTCGTTAGAAGAAAATTTTTTTCCATCTCCACCCCCTTTCAAGTTATCGCTCCTTGAAATTTGTAAAATTTGAATTTTTGACACCTTATATTTCCGAAATCGTACGTTTTTTCAAATTTCTATAAACGCAAAAAGCTAACGGTAAATTCCATGACATTAAAAAATATAATTATTTTCCTTAACTCATACAATTAACCCTTAAAATCGAGCATTATGTTAACCTCTTTTTATATTAATTTTTGCTTTATTTCAAAGACTGCATAAATCGTTCATCCTAAAAATATGCAATCCTAGAAAGAGTTTTGTATATGAATGAAAATAATTTTAATAGTGTGATAGGTATACATAGACTGTATTTAAAAGCAGAATTTTCACTTGTTGAAGGGAAAAGTGCTACAATACAAACCATTGGTTTGACCCAACTTTATTTATTCTAATATTATGTAGGTAACTGTACAAATTGATTTGAAAATAAATTTTTCATATCAACCAACTAAATCAACTATTACCATTGGTATGAAACAAACAGTTTGTAAAATATTTATTTTCCAATTGTTACTAGTATTCTGTTAATTAATTCACATTGCAAAAATATTAAAAACATGAACCAATTCACAGGATCTAAGAATATATTCATAAGATCTATATACATACACAAAATTTGGTTCAATTTAATTGTTAATTTAATTTTAATTTATAAGGTATAATAATATTACTGTGCATCATAAAAACGTGACTATCTAATTAAGGTATAAAACAGGTGATTCAAATTATTTACTTTTTTTACAAATGAATTATGCATGTGTTTTATTAGGGTAAATTTTGATTTTAATAGCATTGTAAATAAGTAATCATGTTGGTATTTATTAAAATTTCGGATTAATAAGCATAAAAGGATAATTCTTAAGTCCCTTATTTATTATTGACTAGCGTATTTTTCATTTTAGTCTCTTACTTTACAGTAAAACGAAAAATACGAGTATGTTTAATTATAGTAATTTATAAAAGTGTTAGGCGTTAATATTTTAAATATCGTTAAAGGATAAATAAAATAATGAGCTGCATATCTATGGATGTTTCTTGTAGAACCAATATTTTCGAAATTTGTAAAATTCGAATTTTTCGAACCATATATTTTCTATACTGAAAACTTTTCTAATTCTCTATAAATACAAAAGCTACTAGTAAACGCCATTTAATTAAAAAATACAAATATTTTTCTTAACCCGGGCATTATAGTGAATTAAATTCGTGAATTATGTTGACGCCTCTTCCAATTTTTTTTTTTTGGTTTGTTTCAAAGACTGAATCCTTATCCTTAAGTATGCAACCTGTGAATTTTTTTTTAAAGTGGATTAAAGTAATTTTAATAATACATGGCTAGATTATTTGTAAAAGCAGTACTTTCACTTGTTGAAGGGAAAAATGCTACATTACGAACCAACTTTATTTTAAGCACATTTTTTGTATTTTCATTTCTAAAATAATTGAGATAAAAATTAAAAAAATATTTCTTAAATATGATGAGGAATAGACAGGAATATTGAGTCTATTGCATAGATTATGTTCGAATACATACTTATTATTCTTCAATTCGCACATACAATAACCAAGTCATTGACGACGACACGTTGATGAATTGGCAGCCACTGTAGACATTCCAACATAAATATGATTGGTAAAAATCTGTGCACATCCCTTGATGTGATGTGACATCCCTTGAAGATTAATTCCTTAATTAATCTCATTGCCGTTTTTTTCTGCAGTTTCTGCCATTTTTCAACTTTAATGGTTGAAAATAAAATAACTGCAATGTGAAGCAGAAGTATTCAAAACGACACTTTATGATTGTTTATAGATTTTAGTTGCGCACTCCATAGAAATTTTTTGGTTGAATCCTTGGAAAAAAAATATATGCATATATGATATCCTTCGCCATCTTTCTCTCAATGACTATGGTTTCATTTTTGGCAAAAACTCATTTTACGTAAAAATTTATAAGGTAGGAAAAAATTGGGCTCTTCACTTTAAATATTTAATAACATTTTTTTCATTAAGATCCTTATTCACTTGACACGTTCAAATAATTAAAATTTTTTTCTGTAAAAACAAATAGCTAATCTCTGATTTACAGCACATTGTCAGAATTAATTTCTATACAATAACATTAAAAAATTAAAATTGTATTTATAAATATTGTAAAATTTCTCGTTTGAAATGAAAAATTTAACAAAAATCATCAAGGAAGACGAAAAAATCATTATATACAAAAAAGATTTATTTTGTTGCTACTTTAAGAACTAATATAGAAACACTATAACAAGAAAGGTCTTTGGATTTGTTTGTGACCTTGGAAACTGATTTATTTCTGTCTTGCTTCTTATACAATAATTTATTCATTCTTATTTTACATATTATGTAGATATACAAAGACTGAACTGTCGTGACAAATAGAAGTAGCACTTAAATATTTTTATTTGAAAAAAAAGCAGAACAAAAAAAAAATCTCCCGTTATAAGGATTCGAAAACAAGAAAATTTCATTACCAAGATGATTTTTTCTTATTTTCAATGCTTTTGTCTTCTATTGCGTGTAAATGCCATTTGAATTTTATTTAAAAGTAGAAAAATCTTGAAAATTTTAACATTTTTCAAAATTGTACACAATAGAGTGAAGAAAATTTATTTAACATTGTAAAATTCATTTTGAAATTCAGATGAGATTTAAATTTTCTATTTAATTTTTAGAATGCGTTTGATATTGTAAAAAGATCTTGAAATTTAAATTTAAGAGTATAAGAGTGAAATAATTGCCGGATCAAATTTAGAGTTGATTATCCAGAAGGCGTAATACGCTTGTGAACTATAGGCTCAGAAGTGTGAACTATGGGCTCAGCGCTTTCACCTCAAAAGCGTATTAACAAATTTCATTGTGCAATTGCATATGGGTGTTTATAGATACTAAATGCTTTAAATTTTAATTGAAAATTAGCTGAGGGAGATTCAAATAAATTAATAAAGTATGGTAGTTTCAACTGTTATCAGTAGAATAAGAAGTAAATGTCTATTCAGAATTGTGTAACTATACCATGTTTTTTAAAGTTAGAGAAATAGATATTATGTTCTTCTCTTATAAATGCCATTTTCGATATGGTTCCTCATTCAGTACATAAGGGTACATATGCTCTTATATAATTTGGCTTACTTGTCTTAAAACACAATATTGTCATGATCCAAAAATACAATAATTAAATTATAACTATTTTTGAAAAGGATATTCCCAATTTTTTATTAATTTAATTCAATCTCTGAGTTTACTAGAGCGATTTTTTGATATTTGCTTTTGAAATATTTCAATAAAAATTTTTTATTGTTCATTTCATAAAAAAATAAAAGGAAATTTCAATGAAAACAATAAAAAAAAAATCTGATGTGGTCAGCACATAACCGACCGCATTGTGTATTGTCTAGTTAAATGAAAGTGTTACAGAATATTATAAAAATGTCTGTTAAATACTTTTTTCCAATTTTATGGACATTAGTAAGCTTATAGTTAACATACTTAGAAAAATGTAAATTTGGCTCTTAGTAGAGTTTCGCTTTGTGCTACCCGAATTCCCTGAAATGCTCGCCAGTTAGTTTGGGTAACAACCAGAACTCAAATATCAAATTTCAAGAAATTCCATCAATTTGTTCTGTGGATATGGTGAAAAATGTAAAATCGGCCCGCAAATCAGTTCTCGAGCCCTGATCTTTCCAAAAAAGTTATACATATGTTCATTGCTTTAATATGAGGAATTCATATATTAAATTTCAATGAAATCGGTTGATTATTTCTCTTTATATACACAAAAATGTATATTTGGCCCGTAGTAAACGCCCAGTTGCCGATGCCTGATTTCTTCCAAAACATACGAATTTTTGCGGACAGTCGAGCTGAGCTTATATATAAAATTTCAAGTAAATCGGTTGAATACTTTCTTCAAAATGTTCAAAAATGTAAAACAGGCCCGCTAAAAAGTGCAGTTCCCGAGGCCTGATATATACCAAAAGTTGATCGATCCGTGCCATGGTAGAAACAAACTTACACATAAAATTTCATCAAAATCGGTTCAGCAGAACTTGAGATACACGCGTGCACACACAGACCGACAGACCGACAGACCGACAGACCGACAGGTTGCTAAAAATAGTTTATTTACACTTCCCTACTATGGAGAAGTACGTTCCCACCGAAAACTCGACATGCAAAATTTGTTGCCATCACATAACCTACCTATTGTTTACACAATACGGTCGGTAAAAAACAATATTTTTAATTTTTTTTTTTCCTTTTAAGGATATTTTTTTCTGCTGAATCTGTGCTGTTCTTTATATGGAAGTTGCCCTTTCTCTTTTCATTTTCATTGTACTCCAAAAGGCGAATGACCTAAACAAACGGTAAAAGGAAAATAAAATATACAAATAAAATGTTTTAGTAAAAGAAAAAAAATCTCTGTGTTTTGACGCATCAAATAAAATATTGTTGAGAATCCTTAAGCGGAAGGATATATTATCCTACTTTCATTTTCGTTCAATAATTGAAAAATATTTTCCTTTTTTATATATTGTGTATCTTCCACTTTTAAAAGGTCCATATAATGTCATACATAATATTCAGGTGTTGAATACAGAGATTCTCCGATTTACCTCCAATTTATTCTCCAAGTGTTTTCTTTAACAACTTTTCATAACAAATGACTCGAAAATTATTTTTCAGCCATATGTCAACGGTAATTAAATTACGTTATAATTGCTCGGCTAAATGTACCAAACTTTGAAATCAACGTAAAACATTTGTAATTAATAGGCTCGTTATATACATAAATAAATATGTCGAATTCTTTCGGGCTGGCGAACTCACAAGCATTTGGTATTTAAAAAAAAAATTCTTTATGATTTTAATACATTCTTGTGCTTGTCACATCATATTTCAATCGTCATTGTTTTTTTTTTGTCGAATCTTCCGATTTCGATATTAATAATGCCAAACTATAGCATTCGTTAGATTTTTTAGCGAATTCATTTGTATTTTGTATTTGATGCGAGCCACTGTACTCAAATATTAAAACAGCAAATCGGAAAAAATGCAGAAAATGAAATTTATTAAAATGGAACTTGAATCTTTTCTGTTCGTTTTTAGCATATTTACAACAAATTTCAAAAAACATGAGCTAATTAGTTTTATTCGCGCCTGAAACGGTTCTTGGCAAAACGTGCACCTAGATTTACAAAACTTTGATGCGATTTAAATTTCAATAAAATAAGCTCCAAAGTCACAGAAGATTTAAATGTGTATGATCTGTTTTATAGACGGTAAACTGGTTTTCCCATATACCATATCCAATATCGATGGGAGGTCGGTGACATGACAAAATATAAACGAGTCTTAATTTTCTAATTATGCAATGTCTTCTTCGAACAGTCTATTTAAAAAAGAACTATTTCAAGCGTTTATAAGGATGTTTAGATCTTAATCGATTCGGTTATCTGTGACTCTTATTACAGAAAAGTGAGATTTAAATGCCATCTAGCCGAAATAAGAGCTTAAGAATTAATTTAATTTATTTCTAGAAACATCAAAGAATTTTTCACACGTAGGTTATGTGTGTTGTGGGTTGCATAAGTGCATTTTACTGTAAATTCTTCTTATAATTTTAGTTGTACTCCTTAAAGTATGCAATGTGTATTTAGGGAAAAATGTAAAATAGAAAATCACTTTAAAGGGAGTATTTGATTTTGTTTGCAAGAAATGTGCTACTTTAGAAACCATTGGTTTTTTTGGATTTGATTTTTTATTTTACTCTTTGTGTTTTTGATGGTTCAATACAAGATCATAAACTGACAATCAAATCAAATAACATAATATATGAAATCATAAAAAATAAGGATAAAAATAAAAAATTGAGAATAAATTCTCTGTTCTCCTTACATCCGGAATAAATGAGAATTTATTTTTGTTACTTTTGTTGTCTTGTTTTTTTAATATTAAATTCATTATAATTTTACTTTTTTAAAAAAATAGATTGGAGTCATTTCGACAAATTGTGTCTAAATTTCTGATATAAGGTGAGGCCATATTATTGTGCAAGAATAGATTTAGTTTTTGACTAAATTTCAAAATAATTATAAAGGTTGATATTTGAGTTCAAGGAAAATTTAGGTGTAATTTTGCAAAAAAATATAGAATCCCAACTAAATGAAATTGGAATTTGTTTTTCCTCCAAGAACCGTTAATATGTAGTTCCCATTTTTATATTCAGTCCCGTTCTCTATATCTTATTTGCTCATATTATGAATATATATATAAATAATAATAATAACTATGTACATAAGATTTATGTATAGAAAAAATATCCGTCTGAATTCAAGATAGTAAAGTGAAATTTTCAAAATTGTTTGTCATTAAAGTTCATTAACTTTTAACATTGAAATGATCCATGAAAATTTTGAATCTATGCATATTAATAATTTCTCTGGATCGACACTATATATGTATGTATTTATATAAACAGACAAAATTCTGCTATCAATATGTAAAATGTATAGAAGGGGTAGGTGAAAATAAATCAATTACAACTAGTGCCAGTTCAATAATTTATATAGATTCTGTAACTTGAGTTCACAAATTTTAAAAAACTCATTTTCTTAATGTAGTTGTTTTTTTTTTTGCTACTGTTAACTTTCCACAAACAGTTTCACAATCAATGATTCCAAAAAGTTAAAAAAAAAAATATACATAGTTGATCTTTTAACTTTGGGGTGTAATTTTTTTGGTAAACTTTTATATATATTGAACTATATGCGATTGCTACTTGGATTGCTATCTAGAACGGTAGAAACGGAATTAAATACTTGTGTTATATATGTGAAAAAAAGTGTTTCAGTAACTGGAAAATTTTACAACGTTTTGTTTATTTCTCTATCGACATTTATATTTCGATATATTTTCAATATGTTCTATACAATTGCTGAGTGATTTAGTGAATAGCACAATGTTATACATCATTGTTGAGATCATCAAAAGTGGGGAAAATTTTTTTGTTTGGAACTAGTTATCAAATTTCAACGGCTTCTGAGGTACAGAGATTTTAATGAATTTTCACAAAATTTCTACTTGCCAAAGCTCTTTGGCTTACTATCTCCCTTCCGAAAAATATAGAAGCTTACGGTACATAGATATAGCATATAGAGTTTAAAAATGATCATAAACTGAGGAATTGAGTTGATTGCTTAACGAAAATTAATAGAGCTTTGAAGAACAGTAACTTAACAGCGGCAGAAAATGTATCAAATTTGTGCCATAAAAAATCATAATAGATTTAGTAATTTTGAAAATTTTAAAAGAGCAATTTAAGTAATTAAAATATGCCTTTTTTAAAAATATGTAATTTGGTCAAACAACCTATAATTTGTTAAAATTTAAACCAAATTTCCTCGATTTACTTGATAGATTTGAAAGCAGAAAATTCAATTATTACAATTTCTTGCTTATTTTGATTAGCCTTGCTGTCGCAATATGTAAAATACTAGTACATCAGCTGACTGAATTTTTTGTTACAATAACCTGCTTTCAATAACATTATAAACGATAAAACAGAATCAGTAATTCATTTATAATCGCGAATTTTTATATTTCGCATGGTTATGGTATAGATACATAAAAAAAAATTTTTCGAAAACAATTTTCTTATCATTTTGATGATGAAAAATTTTTTACAATTTTCTCAACTTTCTAAAAAACATAAATAAATCAATTTTCCAATATGCTTTCAAATTATACGCGTATACGCGTGTGTATATACCTTTTATATATGTTATACAAGTACATTGTGTATAATATTTATAAGACTTTGTCTATGCAAAGTGGAAATTTACCAATATTTCCATATTTTTATCTATAAGATTGTGTAGAAAATTAAAGGAACACAAGACATCAGAAAAAAAAGGAATAAAACTCTTTCTTTCTTCTTTTACGATGGGGAACATGTGATATTGAAAAAGGTTTCATATAATACTTATATAATATTTATACGCGGCGTATAAAAGACGTAAACATATACTTACATACTTGTATAATACTATATAGATGTTTTAAGAAATTATTCTTGTAAAATTAAGAGTGCATTGACTTTTGAGTTCTATTAGAAACATTTTAGTATATACAGGAGGTTTTAAATTCAAAAATAATATTTGAATTTAAATTTTATTAAAAAGGAAAATATCTCCTTTAAAAGCATTTTAATTAGCAGTCTCAGAATTTTATAATGATATACAAGAGTATATTCCACTTTTCAATATAAATGTAGGCTTTTTCTTGTAAATATTTAAGAACGGTGTCAATAACATTTATATAACATAATTGAAATTAGCTAGATATATGCCTATCCGTGAACTAAATATAACACCTTTGTTAGCCTATATAAATTGAATGCTGTGGAAGAATTGTTATAAATGTGACTATAAATATAATTAAATTATAGTAGAAATTCTACGTAATATTCAAATGTATTTAATTAAATTAACAAAAAAAAATTCGCCATGAGAAAAAACGGCATTTTGATGATGATCGAAAATTTAAAATGAAAAATTATTCAATAAATTATTAGAAACATTCAAATACATTTACGAGTATACACCGATACATTGTAGGTGTTGGATTAATTGAATCATGTTATATGAAATTTAAGTTCAACGACTTAATAATGTAGATTATAGAAAATCAAAATTTTCTAATAAGACTGCAATATTTAGCAAGTACATACATATTTTATTGTTACAATCGTACAAATTAAAGTTCGAAAGTATTAGAAATTTACAATTCCATTTGTAACGCTTAAAAGGCTAAAAATTTCTCAAATTAGTAAAATTTGTTGCAGCAATAGCATTGCACAATTTGAGTGCAATATATGGGCTTGAAAACTATAAAGTTTACAGTATTAAAACTTTAGCATAAGCGAGTGTTGTAATAATACGACTGTTTAAATGAAGAATTTTTTTTTGAAAAGATGAGCATTCGTATGGGTATCATAGAGTTGACACTGTAAACTCTATTTTTTCGATTTATAAATAAATTTGTAATGTTTAAGGTCATGAAGATCATTGTGAAAATATATTTCATATTATTTGAGTCGCAAAACAAAAAATACAATTAAATTTATGATTATAAATTATGCAGTAAAGAAATAATTTCATTTTCAAAAATAAATTTAAATAAAAAAAAATATAGAGCAGTTTTCGGCATTTCGAATATAGTTCCATGTATAGTTTTGCAAAATTAAAATTATTATTTCTTTTCTTTTTAATAGACGTGTTAAAAATCTTCGAAAGACAAAGATAGGTGAAGAACTGTCATCAGACCTAGGAACCTTTCAATCATTCTAAGTAAACCATACCTGGAAGGTCATAAACTCCCAAAATTATTCAAATTTACTAACCATTACTTTTTCTTTTACGTGTTTTTGTCTCTACATTCCATGAAGGAAGGCTGACAGAGCACTTTATGCTAAATCGTTAGGCTTCAGACTTTTTCTCAAAATCCTCTCCCCTAAGTCGAGAGGCTTCGACATTTACATGCTGTTCTAAACGTACCCTATGTTTCATGGAACAGTTCTTTTTTCCTTACTTACTTGGGAGACAGCCAGATCCTTATGAGTATCATTATTGCTCACATATACCAAGGGGGTTCTCACATATACTACGAAAGACCTTGTTCTGGAAAGTTTGTATTTGTTTAGTGGGCGTTTGCTCTATTCTTTTATACTTTTTATGTTCTCTCCATCGGAGCTTAATATTCAAAGTCATACCAGGTATTTCGCTCTCTACTCGATTGACACTTTAACACCATTCAAAATCAATTGTGGTATAAAGCACATATAATATAGGACCCGGAATACTGCCTTGAGGTATACCAGTCCTAGCTTAAAAGAAAACTATGCAATAAAAATGTCAATTGAAAATTTTCATGTTCACACATCAATTCGTTTCACATATATCTATTCTGAATTTCTTATAAAAAGGTGGCAATGATTGTATAAACGAAATTGTAAGTTGTTGCAGGTTGATAGTTAAGTGTTTAAAATCGATTTATTAGCCATTTATATAAAGTTTTATACAACGTGAAAAAATATTCAAAATAATTTAAAAAAATTGATACAAATAAGTTCTTAAAAATCAATTAATAAAGTTTAAGCTGCAATGTTTGCAACTTCAGCGACGTGTCCTTAATATTCCCGAAAATTACAATTATTTTTGATAAAAAACTACTATAAAGGAACATTAAAAATTAAAAAACAACTTCGACTCAAGAACATGTGAACTTGACATTGTCAAGCATTTGCAATTGTGCAAAAGAAAGTTTATGTAAACAATTTTTTAATAGTTCAAGTGTTCGGAAAGTAAGGCATTCTTCTCTATAATAAATCTAGTTGTAAATATTTATAAAATGTTTAAATTAAACACAAAGAAAAATTTTTGTCTATAATTATTTTCTTTAATTTCACTTTTATTTGAGAGCTAAAAATAGTTTCGGAAAAAAAACAAAAATGTTTAGAATGGAAATTTGATTTTTTGTGAATTTTGGATTTTCTCTTTTTTTATGAATTATTAATTTTTGCACACATGTGAGTACGTGGTTCGTTAATAAAATGGCATAGGTTATTATTACTAAAATGTTTCTTTTTCCTTTTCTGTATATGAAAAATTCATTTGCACGCGTTACTTAAGTGCATTGAACTTCATTCAATTTTTTCTTTTTTGACAAAAATATTTTTAACAGTATGTGTGTTTGTGTGTTTATGAGAAATAAGTTTCATAATAGGAGTTATGGGTAACCTTCATTATTGCCTTCTTACATGAGTGCTAATATATGATACTTATCTATATTAGAATTAGAATATTCCTTTTTAAAAATTCTTAGTTTTAATATTAGTTACGTTTGCTGAGAAAGGTTGCCCCTAATAAAAAATTAATGAGAATTCTATTATTCAAGAGAAAAAATCGAAATTTAAGCAAAAATTCCGTCATTGATAATATGCTCAATTCTGTAATTAACGCAAGTATTTTTATGAAGTTTAATTGTTCTAACTTCAATTTTTTTATTTCAAATTTAACATTTTGTTAACACAGTTGTCTTGTTAGTTGTTAAATTATTACAGTTAACTTATAGTTGTTAAATTATGTCTCCCATTCTCTTTCCTTTACTCCTATACTCCTTTATTTTTTCCACAAAACAAATTTACCCGGAAAAAAAAGCCTGTGAACGTGAAAATTTTACAAAAACGTTTTCGGTATTTTACAAGTCTTTGAATTTTTTTAACTTTTAATGTCATATTTTTCCCTTAATTAAGATTTGAAAGTAAAATTGTGACTATATTTTTATAATAACCAAAATTTGAACCAGAAAACAATAATTGTCATTAAACATTGTCTACATCTTGTTCCGCAATTTAATTAATTTAAAGATTATAATTATTAAATATTGCGAAAATAATTGTGTAATCAAATATTGAATATTTTCAATTAATTTTCACAATTGTGAGGAAAATCATTTAAAATTTCATTGTACATTTTAATTTTGCCACACGACCAATTCAGAAAAATGAATGAAATGAATGAAATGAATGATTGCCTTATCAAATTTGTACGATTTTTTGGATTGACGTTGCCAAAAAAGTTTAATTGCAAATTTATGTAAACAAATAAATAAAATAAATAAATTTCAGAAGGCATAAATCACAATATTTTAAATAAAAAATGTAATCAAATTAAATAAGTATAAAAAAAAATTGAGGCATATGCTGAGTCTTTGTTTAAAATGAACATAAGGTCAAAGGTAATCAAATTTTTTAACAATATTGCTTGCGTAAAACTCAAAAAAAAAAAAAGAATAGTTTTCCATTTTTTAAAAACAATTTTTTCTAAAATGTTCAATTTAAACAAATTTTAATAGTTTCTTAAAGGTTAAATAGTAGCAAAAAAAAACATTAAAAAAACTAATTAAATATTAAAAAAATTTAAAATAAAATCAATTATTTTTTCTAGGGGTACTCAAATTTCATAAGCTATTAAAGGACTATGCTGGAATTATTGTAAGCATCACTGCAATAAATATTGGTTTACTATTTTAAAGGATTTGCGTTGGTATCACGTTTGGAGGTAAAAATTTTGTTCTACGGAAATAAGTTTCTAGGAAAGATCTATGTACATATAAAATTTCAGTTTTATATCTTCTACACCCAGTTTTGCAAGCATGTTTATGGAGGGATGGATGGACGAACGACCAGACGGACAGAGTGAAACTTATTAACACTTTTTTTTCAAAAATTTTTTGGAAAAATGCTAAAAATTACAATATTTAAAATTAAATATTGCCGATGCAATTAACAAATTAAATTGCATCGGCAATTGATTTGTTAATTGCATCAGCAATTAAACCAATTTGTTTAAATTTATTTTTTGAAAAATTTTTTTTAGATAAATAAAAAAGCCCTTAATATCTGCACTCAAAAATGTAACTCAAACCAAATATAGGGAGTTGTTTAATAATAGAATATTGTTAAGAGCCATCTTATTCGAATTAAAGTAAAATGGAAAATTATATATAAAATTATGTATATAGGTATGACAAAATGTAACCAAGAAAATATTTTTTCATTTGCAAAACAAATTTATTCCTAGAGTCACATTAAAATTATTGCATTACTGACAATTATATTTGGGCCTTTTTCTATTAATTTTATATACGATAGACCAAAAGCAATTCGTTTGCATTGATTCATTTCATGACATCTTCTGTAGAGGGAAATTTGGGAAACAATGTACTATTTATTTATAGTTAAATAATTTCATTTCTCAAATTTTTATGTTATATGGAATTAACCGAATATATCGTGGATGGCATTATAATATTTAGCATTGCCCTCTTTTTAATTTGGAAAATATATAAGGCACTGTTGTATATTAAAGATAATCTGATTCTGTTAAGAAACTAGTAGATACAAACACTGTTAAACATCTGATTTTGACTGATGGCAAAGAACAGAAATTATTCTATTCTCATCAGATTTATTCTCAGATTTTTTAAAAATAAATGGCGATAATTACATAATATGATTCTATGGAAATATGAATACAAAACATTAGTAAATTTTGATTTAGCCTCTAAACTCCATCATATAATCTTAGACTGTTATGTAAATAGTCATCAGACTTTGTCATAGAATCAATCTTATATTTTGCCGTAAATGTAAATAGAACATACTTATTTCGAATTTTGCACCCATCTCATGTATTCAATGAACGTATTATATTTCTATTTTTATATAATTAAGAATATGTGTATAATACTTAATTTTATTAATTTCAATTCTGTATAAATCTATGACGGAAAATAAATATTTAATTGTTTGATTCATATACATCGTAGCCTTAATATATCAATCAAAGAGTTCACTGTACTCTAGAACTTAATAATCATTTCCTTCTATTTTATAAAAATAAACATGTATGTACTTCAATTACTTATTTTGACAAGAACTAATTAAATCTTTTCTTTCTAAGAAATTTAACAAAAAAAAATTCTTTTCTTTTAAAACATTCAAATTTCATGAATAGAATAGAAACTATCAGTATATGCTTTTTTCTTTTTAAATTATGTGTTCAAAATTAAATCATTAATAATTCGAATAGTCAAACTATTATAATTTATTAATGTTAAAACAATATAAATTATAATTAAAAATAAAAATAAAATTAATGAATAAAATTCGAATTGATGAATAATAATAATTATGGAATAAGTGGAAAATTTTATTAGACCACAGTGCCACCGCCACCACCACCACCATTTGGTAAAGAATGATATTTATATATGCAATTAAAATAAAATCCAATAATTCCCAATAATTCGAGTCCTTGATCTAAAAAATATAATAATAAAAATTTTATTTGAATTTTATTCTATTTAAACATACTTACATACATACATAAGATTTTAATATTAAATTCAAATTAATTTTCTTTTGATTTAGATTAATAAATTTGGATTTAATAATTGAGAATAAAAAAATTTGTAATACGAGACGAATAACATAAAATTTTATTGCTTAAATTCATATGCTAAGTAGCTTTATAAGAGATTTTGTTAAATATTTTGCCAACTCTGCTTACCGAATAAAGTAGCTATTTTGGGAATGATGAAAATTTGAATAAAAATATTTGGATTAAGAAAAAAAAATCCAATTTTAATTTAATGTGTTCATTGTTCAGTACCTTGAATATGTTCATTTATGCCTGCTCAATGAAGTTTCTCCATTAATTTTAATGTGAAAATCTTATGGTGTCATGTTAATTATGAAATAAGTCAAACAATAACTGCTTAAGTCGAGCTTTGTAACATTTAATGTTATTCAGTGAAAATTGAATTTATCGTGTAAAAGGGTTCCAGAAATTCAACTGAAACCCAAACGGGATTTTCTAATTTGTACTTTAGGGTTAAATTTTTGAAAATACTGATACTTGAAATCCAATTTTTCAAAACTTATTGCACTTTATTAGTTAATTGTGAACTTAAACAGCATTCTGGCGGGAATTATAAAAATATACAATTTTTTCCAACAAAAATTCCCATTACATTCAATTCATATTAAATCGCAATTTCCAATCATACCGTAATAAGTTGATATAAAATAACTTGTATGGAGCTTTACAGCATTATATCGAAATTATCGAAATTTCAAACGAGCTTTTAATAAATTAATTATTGCTAGCAGGAAATTCGTAATAAAAGGTTCTAAAATAGCCCATTTTTGTAATAAATGCGCGTAAATTTTTACATTATAGTTTCAAAACCAAGTTATACAATTTAATTAAATAAATTATTTTAAGTAAGAAATTTTGAAATTTTTTCATTTTAGATTCTTTAATAAGAATTTTTGATGGATGAATAATAATTGCAAATGGAAATCCTTGTACACGAACAAGAAAAAAAAAGTTGATTCTCTAATAGAAATTGGGTATTATTGGAATTAAAAGAAAAAATTCCAGAACAGCAAATATTTTGCAATGAAGCTGAAAAATTGCATTTGTTAGAAAAAAATTGGGTCATTGAAAATTTAAAATATTTTTTTTTTTCTATTTGCCATTTTTAATTTTTATCAATAACAATTCCGACATTAATTTTATTCTCTTTAATTTATATGGTTTTTGTTCATGAAAATTAAATTATAAATTCAGGGAGAAAAAAATTAAAATTTCTCACTCAAATTTATTAGACATAGCTAATCATATTTATTATACAGTATAAGGGTAATGGAAATTTATACACATATAATTAATGGAAATATATTAATATCATAATTTTATGCAATTTGGTACTCATCGCGAACAAAAAAATTGTTTACATTCTGACATTACCGTCAGCAATTGAAATTAAATTAGAATTCGCCAAATTAATCATATCAGAATTTTAAATTAAAAAGTTATAAATTCATTTAATTTTCCATTCAATTTTCCGAATAAAACTCATTTAGGTACTTAGAATAATATGAATAGCAAAAATCTGACCTTAGAAAGTGTGTGAATGAATATTTTGTGTTAATTTGTATTTCTTATGTTAGAATGTTCATGTAGTGTATATTGAATTTGAATTTCTTATTTGCATACTGGATTTAACAGATTTACATTCACTTATCAAAGAGTAATATTCTCCAATTCATAGCTTTCCTTTATTTGGCCCCCAAATAAAAATGAAAAATAATATTAAAATCACAATTAGGTTGCATTATTTAAAATTTATAAGAATTACAGACTAATTTTGTTACAAGTTTTGATAAAATTTTACTAATTATTACATAATTCTTTGTGCAAATTCGTATACATAGAAAATTACATGGTATGATAATGCTAAATATTATGATAATACCAAAGTCACGTTAAAATATTAAACAATAATATTTATTATGAATACATTATTAATTCATTAAAATGAAGGTGTTTAATAAAAACAAAAAGAAGATATGAAAACTTAGTTGATATACATGTATGAAATTACATGAAACTTTGAATTAATTAATATCTACTTGTTACCTGTCTTAATTGCTGCAAAATAATTAATTTCTTGTTATTGACCTAAAAAGGATTTCGTTAACATATAAAACTTTTTCATATATTTGAAATTCTTAATTAGGTCCTTAAATAGAAATAACTTTTATCTTCGTTTTGTTTTCCTATACATACAGATATTAATTTCTTGTTATACACTTTATGTATTGCCTGTGACAAGATATAGTATTACAAAAATTTTGATTTAGAAAAAAAAAACAATCTTGTTAAGATTAAATATTTGCCTGTCCATGTTGTGTTCAGGTTCACCCAACTGATCTATTGAATCTTCAACCTGATCTCTTGGGAGATGTACCGGGGGAGATGTAAATTGTACCATGGAACATTCTTCTTCTACCCGATAGGCGATGTCTGTCTGAATCTTAAATTCCTTTTGCATTTCTTAGAGCCAAAAATTTTGTTACATCAATAATTTAAAATGCTAGATGATGTGAGCATATGTAAAGATAAATATATATATTATTTTTTAATTTATGATTTATGTTAATTAGCTTCCTGTTGTCCTTTATTTTTAGCAAACATTTCAACTAACAAATGCTCGAATGGTATATTGTGCCTGACTAGGAATCTAATATTGTTTATGAGCTTACTTCAAAAAATAAAAACGAATTATAATTTGTTAAAAAAATTTTAAAACTGTTATATGCGTTCCTAAATAAAAACTATTTCAAATCACGTTGAACTGAATTATAACACAAAATTTAAATTTGCTATTTCGCATTGTTAATTTTGTCTGCGTATCCAAAGAATTTTGATTTGATTTTATTTTACCAATTCTTAAATCCTAAATCATTATACAAACTTGATAATACGAGTAACAATAGTAGAAATAGTAATAATAATATAATAAAAGAAAAGTGATATAATTAATAGAGTAAAATTTCCAAAATTATTAATTTGTTATACATTTAATCAGGGTTTTAAAACTTTTTTTATCGTAAGATTCTTAAAAATCTTTGCTAATTATTTTTCTTGAAGCTTATTAAAAACTTTGAGAATTCTCTCACAATAATTTTTCTTCTCACAATGATTTTTTAATAATATTACTCTCTCTTTGTGGTTATTTAATGTATTGGTTATACTCAGTTAACAACGAAAAATTTTGCAAAATCTCCTAAATGTAGGCAATTTTATTGGTACATAATCTCTTAAAATTATGTACGCAATGTTAATAATAACTTTATGTAAGTATTTGATTTTTCAGTAATCACCATAACTTTGACTTATTATTAAAAGCAATATAGATTTTTAAAATTTGCAATACTAATTAATCAGACGAATTGCTTGGGCCAAGCATCAATTATGAATTAATATAACACAAAAAGAGCTAAAACAATCATCATTTAGACACACAAAAATGCAGCTATCAGATTACCTAGAAAAATCGTCATCATTTGGTAAAGACGGAAAAGAAAAGAAAATGATGGAGAGTTAGTTAGGGTTAGAGCTGAATAGTATGAGATACACAAAAAAATATTGTTAATTGTTAGCATTTTGAAATTTTATTAAATGTGCCAATATTGGACAAAAAGAATGGAAAATACTGCCAAACTCTGCCATAAAATTAGTTTAACATAGTGTTTTATAATAATATACAGTTTTATATTATACAATTAACATAATAATTTCAAGGACAAAAATTTACTAAACAAAAACCGAAAAAAATTCAAGGATTTTTTCCATATCATAGGGATATCATTTATGCTATATAACTTTTCAGCAAAACAAATAAAGTGGGGAAAAATTTTTTTCGGTTTTCAATCACATGCTAAAATAGCATGTGACATTTTTGGTATTTTTTTTTTTTAATCCTTATACAGTTTTCCAAATTGTACTTGATTGACACAAACGTCTTTTGTTTGCTATTATTGCAAGAAAAGTATTAAATGTCATGTCGTTGCTTTTTTTTTTGCTTTTCTTATTATTTGATAAAATGTACCATATTTCAAGGTTTCAATTTACTAATAAAATTTTTTTAATAAGTATTATTGTTTATAGGTTATGGTTTAATGATATCACGTTAATTATTATTGAATAAAATTGTTTTGTATAGGAAGATTAAATAACTTGAAACGATAAAAGAATTTTATATTAAAACGCAATACTTTTTGTCTTTTTTTTTCGAAAAATAAATTTTAAATTCAATTAAATTTTAAAAAATCTTTATTTTTTTCTGTATTAAGTGCCTTTGGAAGGAACGTAAGAATTTTCTTAATTTTTGATTTTAAAGTGTAAAATTTTACAAAAATATGAAAAATTTAATGTTTTTGTTCATAAAACGCTAGCCAAGCTCTTGTTTTGAGAAAATAATTTTTATTGATCTTGATAGTGCTAGTAAAATTATTGAAAATCCGAACCGGATATTTGAGTAGACTGAGGATGAGATAAAAGATATTGAGTAAATAAAAAAAAAAAAAAGAAATTTTTATTAAGCTTTTATTATATATAAGGTGATAGATTGTATAGACATAGGTTCTTATTAAAATTCTCGCCCGTATAATCGTTATAATTTCTCTGTACAATCTTAATTGCTATTAATAAAATCTCAATTAATTTGAATGTATTAAAAAATATATTTTTTACCTATCGCATTGCATACAATGAGGGAGCGTTAATCGATGGCACCAAATTTTACATGTGGAGATTTCGGCGGAAATGTATTTCTTCATGCTGTAGAGAAGCTTAATTAAACTATTTTAAGGAGATGGCTTTCATTTTTGTCTGCTTTTTTGTCGGTCTGTATGTCAGTCTGTCTATGCAGATCAGTACCTCGAATTCGGCTAAACCGATTTTAATGAAATTTTATATATGAATTTACTTTGAAGGTGAGACGGTTTGATAAACTTTTGGGATATGTCAGGTCTCGGAAACTGAATCTTTATTAAGTGCCGATTTTACATTTTTGATTATTTTTAAGAAGATATTCAACCGATTTATTTGAAATTTCATAAATAAGCTTCGCTTCTGAGTACAAAAAACCGCACTTAACTTTTGGAAGAAATCAGGAGTCAGTAACTGGACTTTTATTACGTGTCAAGTTTACATTTTTGCATATATAAAGAAAAATAATCAACCAATTTCCTGGAAATTTAATATTTGAATTCGATGTATGAATTTAACTGACTGATGAACTTCAGCTGACAGTATAAAGTAACTGATGAACTTTTCAAGGAATTCGGATGGCACAAAGCGAACCTACTAAAAGTCAAATTTACATGTTCCTGGGTATGCTAACTAAAAGCCTACTTCGTCCTTAAAATTTAAAAGAAGTGTTTAAAAGGCATTTTTGCTAAACTAAACAACACACTTTGTAGTCGGTTAAGCGCTATTTTATTTGGTAATCTATGACCAACAAATGAAGCAGCATATCTAGTGCAAATAAAATTCCGGAAGCTACGGTTAAATGAACTAGATAATAAGAATAAGGTTCTAGTTATATTTCGTTAACAGTGCAAGAACTTTAAATTTTCTAAACATTAATGCACAGTTTTTAATTCACTGGCACTGGCTTTATTATTACATTAGATTTTTCACTATATTTACATTAGATGCGCTCACAAAATTAATTAGAAATCTAATCAGAATTTCAGTGGCTTAAGATTTTTACTAAATTATTCAATGATTTTTAAGTAAAAAATTTTTATTTAATTGAATATTAAATATTTTTCAAAGAAATTTTGTAAATTAATAATGTTGTATTTATAAATAAAGATGGTTTGGCACTAGATTACATAAGATCATTGTTAACTACCACCAAAGTTAGAGTTCAACAACAAATCTTTTTTGTTTTTAAATTTTTCCACAAATGCCACGTGTGTTTTTATGCCATAGTCTTAAGAATTCATTTACCTTTTTTTTCTTAAGAATATTATTTACATTGTCTTAAATAATAATTTATTAGTTTCAGTATTTTATTTAAAGATATTTCATAATTAAATAAAATTTTTGTTTTTATTATTATTATTATTAAATAATAACTTTGTATTATACAGGGTGACAGATATATTGCTCCCCTCCCGAAATGGAGTAATAGAATGTTTTCAGATAAACAAAAAACATATGATGAACATTTTGCTTTTTTGCCTCTCCCTTTCGAGTTATGAGGCTTCAAAGTTGAAATTTCTGAAAACCGTCTAATCTTAACAATTTTACTAATAACTAACTGTATATCACTTAATGTTAGCTCTATATACTAATTTTTTCTTAATTACCTGAAGCTCGTTTTTAACAGTTGCTAAATTTTTTCGTACATACAAAAATTTAATTGTTAATACTGAATTGATTTTTAAGTACATATACGATGTTCGAGACTCGACAGTACTCCCGAAACAGGGTGATAGAATGTCTTTACGTATAATACTCGTATTATTTGAAATTTAGATTTTTTAGATTTTCTGCGAATTGATTTTCGATTTAATTGATGTTGGCTATTTCAAAGTAAATTATTGCTGTAATAATAAGTATTTTTTTTAATAATAAGTATTTTTGGCAATAGACCTATAATAAAGCGATAATCATGGATAGATTAAAGGTAGATCAACTTCCAATTCGATTCTGAGCAAATACTTTATAGTTTTGATGTAACTTTACTTAAACACAATTGAATTTAGCTTTAATATTGAGATATAACCTATTTGAATGTAATTTTATAAGCATCTAAGTTAAAATTCAAATTTTTTATTGAAAATACTTTGTTTTTAGAGTCATAAATTTCATATTAAAATGATATTTTCTTAAAAATAAAATTTTTCAAACGAAATTTTTCAGCATTATCGAAATTCTTTTTTTTACCTTTTGGAAATCTTTTCACATTTCTATTATACTTTCCTTTATTCCTACGCACAACTATACTCAAAAAGATAGAAAATTTAAAGGCTAGATAATTTAAAGGCTAGAGAAAAAGATAGATAATTTAAAGGCTTATTATTTAATTTCTTAATTTATTTAAATTATTGAACTATTTATCCTTTTATACATTATCCTTTTATACATTATTAAAAAATATATTGAAAACATAAAAGCAATGTCGGTCATTGTATTCAAAAAAATAACAAGAAAATTCGAATAACAAAATTAATTCGTAAAAAATATTTTCAAATGTTTTCTAAAAAAAAATTTTTATATTTTAATACAATAAATAATTTTTCTTTATGCATATTATTGTTAAATAGAAGTAGGTGTTAAAATTGAAAGTATTATTTTAATATATGTATGTATATATGTACTTATTATTTCAAATACAATTGTGCAATTCATATAAATATATTTAATGTATATTTTTCACAATAAATCACAATGTATAATAAAATGATTATACTGTATGTATAGTAATATATGTATGTATAGAAAAAAAAATACAAGATTAGGTAAAGGATCTTGGAAATTCAAGGTGAATTTTCATAATAAATCTAAAAATGTAAATAATAATATTATTGTTTATTAAGAATAAAAATTGATTTTTAAGTATGTTTCAAAATGTACTATAAAAAACTCGTATAATCACTGGCCATTGACACTGTTATACAATACAGTAATATATTATAGTGAATAAGAGCTGCTTAATTACAAATTTTCTATTTCTGGCAGTGAAAATATTTCACCATTTTCATTAAATTACAGACTCTTTTTATTGATTATCAACATTTTAATTCATTCTGATGAATTTTTAATATTTTTGACAATTCATTTTACGGTTTTATATTTTTTTTGATTGATATTATCAAGTTTGAGATTTTAAGTGAAAAAATTATAATATTATTTTATATGAAATCCTAGAATGTATGAAAATATCATGAAATTTTAAATTGAATTCAATTTTAAAAAAGTAAATAAATTTTTTTTTGTTTACTTATAAATTTTATTGTTTCCTTCCTTCCTTCTTTTTTTTTTTCATAATGCACTTTGAACGCATTTCATTATTTCTATTTACTATTCAAATTGATTTTTTATCTTGATTTATGTGTTATTAATATGGTGTGCATTTGTTTGTGTGGAGCATTTTTTGTATAACAGTATTTAATACAATAAAAAAGGAATAATATGTTTTTCTCTACCGATAGTATGCAAAAATTATAATTGTTTCGTACACAGGATACTCGTTCTTGTTTGTACGGTAAAGGTCAGATAGTGTTCTTTTTATAAATATTATTTTTGTTGAATAGTACATTACTCTCAATGCACACACTGTTCAACACTATAGAATAATTTTTTTTTTGTTATTGAATAATGCAATTATTATAAATAAATATTATATGAATTTAATTGTGGACGACTACGAAAGGTTATTAAAAGAAAATTTCCGAATATTTTACTGTAACGCATAATTCATATTAATGTATTTCATGCCTAGACAATATTATTTGTATGAATGAATTTTTGCATGAGGAATATTGAACATGATTTTTAAAGTTTTGATTAAACTTTACAACAGTAAAAGAGTATATAGCATTGCTTTTCTTGAACTTTTTCCAGTAATTTTTTTCATCTATCTTTCTTAGATATTCCAATACTTTTGCCAATCCCCTCAATTTTTCATTTAAATATTAGCTACTCGTAAAAGAATACTCGGGTGAATTAAAGAATTTTCACATAATTTTTTTTTTATTTTTTGTACTGTAATTTTGTTGAACCAAAAATTTTTGTTACTAATTTCATTATGTCATTTCGCTCTCCCTATGTCACTCTCTATTTCTACGAAGAATGTCTACTTCAAAATAACTTTATCGGGAAGAAGTTGGGAAATTAAGAAAAAAGATGTTATCGATAACATTTTATACAGTATAAGTCTCGGAAAATTAAGAATGTCATACAACAAATGTGTGAGGATAAGTAAAGATGGACATATCTTATAATTGTGTTAAATTCTAGTTCAAATACCCACACTTTATTTAATTAACAATTTAAAAAAATTACCTATTCGCAATCTTTTGTATCATTAACATTTAAAAAATTTAAAAATTTCAATTCCCAATAAATCCCAATAAATCCTAACGTTGAATGAATAGTGTGGTTAAACATGCCATCATTAAAATAATTGAATTAATTTTCTGTGTAAAATTATAACAGATTTTCTTTATTTTTTGTATATTTATTATGTAAAAATAATGATTAACAGAAAATTCAACTTGAAATTTTAAATCTATCCTTTATAACATTTCACATTACCAAGAGCATATGTAGTAACCAAAAAATAATTGACATAAAATGTAACACACCAGCATCTTCCATATTAAATAGATAAATGAACAATTTATAAATTTTTATATGTATATATAGAATTAAATAAAACACTTTCTATGTATAGCTAGACATTTATAATGTGGTATTTTTATTTTTATAACCAACGTACACGTGATTCTAATTAAATTTCATTTTCATTTGCATTCAGAAGCTGCAAAATCACGTTCTTCGGAATGCAACATTTAAAATAATATTTAAATATCATTGTTTTTAGGAAATTTATCTTAAAATTGTAAAATACATTGTGTTGCATGTGGTATCAATCAATTAAAATGGAAAGATTTTTAAATATAAAATATACAACAAACCACCCACAATTAAATTGTTCATATAGATTTATGATTGGAAAACGAGTAAAAATGTCTGCAGTGCGAACATTTTTTTAAATGTATGTTTATTATTAAGAATCTGCATCCTATATCCTTTGAAAATAATATGCATTTATTGAATTATTTGGTACTTAATGAAAAAATATTACGATAAAATTAAAATTTTAATGATATTTGGGAAATAAATTTGAGATTTACAGGCTTATTTTTAGATTTCGAAAATTGATTTAAAAAAACAAAGAAGACCATAATTTACCTAACAAAAATTTGTATTTCAAATTTTTACTGCATAAAATCCAGAAAAAAAATTTTAAGGACTGAATACCAAATTTTGCATATGTTTAGGCGTATATTTCCTAAACGACCTTGAATATTCAAAATTTCATATTAAAATCAATGACCGAATTGAAAAATTAAAAATTAAAAGGAATTTCTGTGGTATGTGTAATAACAATTTTTATTTTGTTGTTCATTTTTATGGTTTTAGTTAATAATAAGGTCTGCAAAACAAAAGTGAAATCTAAATCAAATAATAATTGTTGTTTGTTTGACTATTTTTTGTTGAGAGAGGATAATGAAAAGTTAAAATCGCTTTTATTTCAAATGTATAAGTGTAGGCTTTGAAAGGAAAAATGAAATATTAAACACGTGAAATGAATGGTTTTTTTTTTGTCAAACAAAATTAAAAAAGTAAAATGAGAAAAATCTGGAAAAATATAAATCGAACTTGACCCTTAAATATGAGGTTAAAAATTATATTGTGAATTTATTTTTTATTTGATTTGTTGAATTATTTTAAATTTATAATGTCATTACAGATTGCTTATGTACTTATTATAGGATGGTTATACATGATGTATGTATAAATATATATATGTTCTCTAAATTAGTCTGCTTGCATTCTTTTTCTTGATTTATGTCAAATTACAAGATTACGCGCACAATTCCGTCATTACATTTTATTGCGTTCACACACAGTCGGTATAAACCAATTAAATTATACGCTGCACCATTCATTGTTGCATATCTATTGTTCGAACCTGTGAAACTATTCTATAGAAACTATACGGATATGTCTGGCCTATAATTAGACACATTGCTGCCAGGTAGGAAAGGTATTTAATAAGGTTTTAGCTACTTATAATAAATTACTACTTACAATTAATTTAACATTTAAAGATAAATTATTTGTACTATACTATTTAAGGCACACACTATTTAATGTATGTAATGAAATGTTCGTACCAAACTCTTCACTCTAGAGCCAATATTCAATACGAATCTTACATAACATTTTGCTTTATTGCCCAAATTTACAACTATTTTGACAAAGCATTGTAAAAAAACCTTCTAAACGAATTTTACTTTCTGCACATAAAATAAAAAAATTTTATGTAATCAGCATATAGCCGACCGTAATGTATATTGTCTAGATTAGTAAAAGTATTCCAGAAGATTATAAAAATGCCTTTTAAACACTTCTTCGCAAGTTTAAGGACTTTAATAAGCTTTTAAGGTAAGAGGTTTCGCGTACTGTCATATGAAACCTATACCACTATAATTTCAAGTAAATCTGTTGAATATTTTCTTTAAAATGATCAAAAATGTAAAACAAGCCCGTTAGACCTGATATATCCCAAAAGTTGATCAATCCGTCCCATAGTTGAAATAAACTTATACATAAAATTTCATCAAAATCTCTCACCTTTACAAAGTGCAAAGAATTTAATTATGTGTTAAATTTACATCTTCCTGTTTTTCATTCTTCAATTTTTTGAACCTTAATGAAGCCGAAATATACTATGGAAGAGCATTTGTGTTTTACAATGTCAATTATTTAATATGTCATAAAGTTGTGCTATAACTTTAAACACTATTTTTAAGGTTATTTATAATTCATATCTGGACCCCGACATAATACTACATACAAAACACAATATTTGTAATTACAGATTAGAACTTTTATAATTACTTTTCTTGAGTGGCACTCATTATACATATGTACTAAGTTTTGAACTTTTCTAGAACTAAATTCGTATATTAATACATTTTGATTTTATTCTTGTTTTTGTTTAATTTTTACCGCGATCTATTATTTAATTTTTAAAACATATTAATTATTATATTACGTAGAATAAATATCAGATGGCGCTGTCAAAAGTATAATTTCTAGTTAATACGAAAACCATCTCGTAAAATTTTCTGTTTAAAAAGAAAATTTGTGATAAAGTTATTTAGCTAAGCCGCAAACCAATATCTTGATAACGAAGCGAATTAAGTAAAATTTCCCAAGGAAGATTTTTGAAAGTACAAAAAAAAAAATATTAGGGAATATTTACCAATTTTAATATTTAAAGCGAATTTAAAATCAAATTACAAATTTTTGGTGCAAAACGGGTTGAGTTTAGGTAAGTAGAAGATATGCTTTTTAAGAACAAAACTGATTAAATAGATTTACAACAGTGTTGTAAACAAACGGTCAAAAAGAGGAAATGAAATGAAAGAATGAACATTGCTTAACTTTTCTTGCTTTGAAGGCTTTCTTTACTTTGTGCATTTGACCTACTTCCGAACTAAGAAATAGTGTAATTTATTATATAATTTAGTTAATCATTAGGCTCATCACCTTTACGAATTTTCTATTCTTAATTACTTTTAATATTCTTAATACTAAATAATTTTCTCCATTTCATTAAGTTTTACAATTTTAAATCAGATTATCTTATAAGTGGTACTATACCGAATTTAAGTAAAGTGAGTATATAATTAATTATGAATGAAATTGTACGGTAATATTTAATATTTCATTTATTTTAATCTAGAACACATAATTTAAATGGGATATTTCTAAATTAAATTTTTTTTTTCATAGGTCATTTATTTTAACAATATATACACCAGTTAATAGGAGATCAATTAAACAGCATCAATTACAGGGGCATAACACTTTTATATGTGGGTTATAAAATTCTTTCAAACATCATACTTGAAAAACTGCGCCCATTGGCTGAGAAAACTATAAGCGGTTACCAAGCTGACTTCCAATTTGGAAGATCAAAATCAGATCAAATCAAGTACTTCAAAAAACTCGAAAACATAACATCGACACATACCATATGTTGATAAACTTTAAATCTATAATATTAAAGGTATCGATTGAAGATACTGAAGGACATATTTGAAGAATTTGAAACAGTAAATGGCTTAAGACAAGAAGATGGACTGTCTTGCATACACTTTAATCTCGCCTTGGAAAAAGTTATACGAGATTCAAAAATAAATGTCAAAGGAACAATGCTTTATAAAACGACACAGGTCCTAGCATACGCTGATGATGATGACATAGTAAAAAAATCTATTGTAGACCAACTTCATTATCATATAAAGGGTGGCTAAAGATATTGGTTTCATTATTAATGAAAACAAAACGAAAATTTTGGTATTAACATGCAGAGAAAGTGGAGTTCGTGGTCTAGGTCAGAACCTTACAACTGGGAAATATAATTTCGAAATTGTCAAAAATTTTAAATATCTAGGCGTCGATATTAATAGTAAAAATCACGCACAGGATTCTGGCAGCAAATAGGTGTTATTATGGTCTACGGAAGCACTTGAAAAGCAATGTTATCGATCGAAAAACAAAAATACAGATCTATCAAACACTTATAATGCCAGTGCTGACGTACGCCAGTGAGACATAGACACTGACATGGAGTTTTTGACAGAAAGATTCTTAATAAAATTTTTAAACGAGCTACCAACGAGTACCCATCAAAACAAATAGTATACGGTAAATGCGATTTGAAGAAAAAAAGGGGCCATCCAAATTAAGATGGATAGAAGGTATACGAAAAGATGCAGAAAAAATCGGCGTGCGATATTGGCGAATCTAAGCAAAGGATAGATCGGAATGGAAGCAAAAGTTTCAGCAGGCGATGAATCAAATAGGGTTGTCGAGCCATTGATGATTATGATAACCAGTTAATATAAAATTTTTTAGGTTGTAAAAATTTTGTTATTTCATTTCCTTTAACTATAATTCAAAGGGATTTCCCTATTTTATAAATAAGAAAATTAATGTTTAATTTCATACAAAAGAAACAAAGATTGATCGCTTCTATTAAAGAAAATTTTAATAACATGGCACATATGTGAGCCTCAAATACGATTAATATTTTTTTTACCACTTTAATCTTGTTGATAAATTGAAAGGTTTTTGAAATTCTAAAATAAAAATATTAAAAATTATATTTTAAGCATAAAAATATGGGAAGAGAAGGAAGAGAATAAATTGAAAATTTGTATAGCATTGATGTATGTATGTATGCAGGGATGCATTAATTTTTTTTTTTTTGCAAAAAAACTGTGTAAAAAGACATTAAATCTTACATACTTTACAATGATTTTTAAGAAAAAAAAACCGCTCCTTTAAATTTTCCACAATTAATAATTTTTTGCGGTTTTGCTGGTCTTCGTCCGCCTTCTTCTATATTTTATGAATAAAAAATTTTATTTTTTTTATTTTATTTGCTTTTTCTCATAAAACAGATTTCTAACAATATTTTTGTTTCAATTAATTTACTGAAGATAAGAGAACCAACCAGTCATCTTTGAATTCCATACGTAAATTTATGTTAAACATATATTGAAACATACATTCCTGCATACTGATCCGTACAAATAATGCCCATCACAATATAACCATTTAATTCTAATACTGTTATAACATATTGTATACTATGTGTACACAGATCATTAATGACACCACAATAATTAATAATTAATCTTTGTTTTTCCTTTAAAAAAATAAAAACCAATAAACAAAGGAACAAAACAAACACCATTTCCGGTTCAAATTTTACATACGATAGAAAATCTTTTAGCTTAAGCCCATGTTATCTTTACATACATTATATTGTTTTAACAAATTCAATATATATATATTTAGTTACAACTGTAATAATTGTTATACGTCTAGAAAACTTTGGAAATATTGTGTTTCCCCTGTTAGTTAGAAGTAGTAGTAACAAAATGTTAACAATAAAATTATTAAGAAAAAAGAAAGAATGACAAAAAAACAAAACAAAAAACTTGTTGTAAAATCAAAAATGCCATTAAAAGAACATAACGAACGCTTAGAATAACTCTTATTTTTTTTATCACTTTTTAAACGATAATATACATATACAAAAAAATCCAATCAAATGAGAAAAGAATTCCAGAATGATGTGATTATAAATAATAGAAATAAAGTAATAGTACGACAACTTTTTGGAAACTGATTAAAATGAAGCAGTAATGTTATAGGTTTTTAGAGTTACAAAGATAAACTTTGCAATATACGGAAATTTTATTTAAAAACGAGAATAGGAAGGGTTGCCAATGTCAACTTTTTGATACCCGTATGAATGAATTCTTTTAAGAGTTGTATTGCAACTGCCACATACACATACGCATATGGCAGTTATCACATGAGTTCATAGCATCTGAAAGAACTTTTATTGAAAATAATAGCCCTATTAGACTTTTATAGAACTTTTATTGAAAATAATACTGCACCTTACCGTACCGAAGTTTTATGGTAACTGCACCAAAGAATCAAGAAATTTAAAAAACTTTTATTAACGGTATTTATTTTTATAAATCATGTGTGAAATTTCGGTGGCTTTAGCTCAATTAGTTGTTCCGTTACCACTAGAACGGACAGAAGGATAGACATAGTTAAATCTTCTCAAAATTCAATGTGGATCAAAAACATACACGTATTTCTATATTTTAGATACCCTTCGAAAATACGTTCGAATATCTAATAATAGTTTGTCGAGGCAATTAAATTTAATTTTCTGTTTAGTAAATTTGACGAGTATAATATAATTTTCTAGTATTTTCATTTTTTTTAAATATGTACAAAGTTTAATCCACATTCATTCATTTTGTCTTTGAAGGTGAAAAGTTCAATTGATCTAGAACTAAGCAACTTAGTTTTTGGCAATAGTTCTTCCTTCCAAGACTTAATTTTTTCCGATTGTTTGTAATTTCCATTCATACTGCGTGTACATATGAAAGGTTGTTATAATGTGCTTAATTGAAATATAAATGAATTAATAAAAATGAATACACATCAGGTTTATATAAAGCTTTCATATTCTTCTGTTTATGCTCGGTCATAAAAATGTTTTTAACTTTACCTTAATGTTATCTTTATTATTTTGCTGTAGTAAATAAGAAATGTATATTATAATCTTCTATTCCACATTTTAAAAATATAAAAACTTCCCTACTTTTCATTACAATTATGCGTGGATTGCAATTTAAAATAAAGGGGCCATATACTGCTGTACAATTACTAGTATTTTGAGTTTAGTACAGGCTTTTTCTATAAATCACAAAAAAATTCGAAATTTTTCTTCTGTTGCAATAGAAGGTTTTCCCAATATGCCATTGATATATGTAATATAAAACTTATATACATATAACATTTAGTATTTTTGTATAAAAAAAATATCCTCTAGCTATAACATATTAATTAAATTTTCACCAATTCACCAATTTTTATGAATATTATATATTTTGTTATAAGTGTGCATATACCATGCAATAAAATTTGTTTGTTACGTTGCATAAGCATAAGTGTTTAAGAGAATGTTCGAATGTCTGATAACCGCATCAAACTTTTTTGTTATATCGGCGAACTTTTCTTTTACTTTTCATTGAACATAATGTACATACATACATACATAATGAATACGTTTATTTGTAGTTAATTCATTTTATTATAGTCATAACTATTATATTATGGCTCATAAGTATATATATATATATATAGCTTCTTTCTTCAAGTATAACAAATGTTTATAACTGACTATTTTGTTTTCTTAACTCATTAATTATTTTATATTTCTGTTTTCTTTTTTTAATATTTTATTTGTGATTGTTATTCTTTTACTATGCTATTATTTTACATATAGATTCGAATCATTAACATTACGGTCTTTTTCATTATTGAAGATAAAGTCTACCATCTAAAATAATAACTCAGTTCACTAAACATACAAACATTAACAATGAAATATAAAAGCAACAATAAAAATAAGAAATGCAACAAATTGAAGATAGCTATATTAGGAGAATAACAGAACAATATTCATGATACAGAAAAACAGCATGCAATGGCCAATGCATAACTCTTATTCGCATTTTGTGCAAAAAATGAATAGAAGAAAAAGGAAATAATCGCAAAATGAAAAATAAAAAAAATATGCGGTTGAGCATCGCATGAGGCCACTCTAAAAATCAACAAAATCAAAAAAAAAATCTGAAGAGTGTAGTGTAGCTATTCCTGTGTCTGTATACTCTTAATTCTTGTTTTGGAGTATAGTCAACAAGTCGCTCATACAATTTTTGCTTTTATTTCTTTCTTAACTCTTTTTACATTGTGGTTTTTTTTTTGTTTTCGTTTTGGAGGCCAATGGCCATAAAACCTACCTGTACAGTGTGTATTTTTTTTATTATGTTCTTCCGATATTTTTATTTAGTGTATACTAAATTTACTTACACTTCGCATCATTATTACCAAATAAAGATTCAACAAAAGTGAATATTTAAATGGAATGATAAACAATCAAACATATTAAAAATTTTGTATGAGAGCGTAAGATTATTAAAATTTTATAGAAATGTTTTAAATACTTATTGTTTGATTTTGTTCGAATAAAGCTAAAACTTTTTATTTTTCAGGCCAAAAGCTCAATTTTATGATGAGGGGCTCAAATACAGCACACAATAGAAGGTACGAACTTTTGAATTAGAAATAAAAATTTATTTTTAAATTGGGGGCTCATTTATCATACATTGCCTATTGGTTTTTGATTTGAAGAAAATTTGGAAGATGGTGAATAACTGAATTAGTAGTTGATAAAAACAAAATAAGTTCACGTTGTGATTATATTAAGGTGAAGGGGAATATATTTACAATAGTTTATGAACTATATTTTTGGTAATACTCATACATCTAACATAGATACGTATACTAGGTACTAACAATGGACATATTTTATACAGATATTTGAATAAGTACACATTTATTTTTGCTTCCTTAAAGTCATAAAATATAGTATTCAATATATTTACTCTCTCTTTCTTTTGCTCTACCTTGTGTTCTTAAAATGCAGGATGGCACAAAAAAATTATTTACCATAACGTTTCTTTTTTGGTTTGGAGATTGAAGTTTCTAATATTGGAACATTTTAATGTGGAAGACTCTTTATGATTGGATGAGATACATTTTAATCTGCGATAGAAAAAAAATCGCTTTTGATGATCTACACATACGGGGTATATATGCTGATCATACTTACAGGAAGCAACGTTTTGACTCTCTTAATAAATATTAATTTTCAATATCAGTAAATAATTTTTACCACACCCTACTAAGTTTTTTGTACAATGATTTTGCTTCCTTTTTTTATACCCTGCACTTCGTGAAGGGTATATTAACTTTGGTATGGAGTATGTAACTATTTGAAGGAGTCATCTGCGGTATGGACATATATATATATTCTTGCTCAGCGTAAAATTCTGCGTCGATTTAGACATGCCCGTCTGTCCGTCCGTCCGTCCGATCGCACGATAACTCAAAAACGAATAATGCAATCCTACACCAAACTTTCACAAGTTTTTTCTTTTGTGCCAAGGACAAGCCCTATGGTTATTGGACTAAATCGGACAACGGGTTCGGGTAGCTGCCATACAACTCCAACAGCAAATTTTTTATATTCGGAAAAATAATAAAGTCAGATTCATGAAACTTGGCAGTCATGTGTCCAATTATAGGTCGAATATATTTCTGAAGTTTTAGAGGAATTGCTTGACAGGTTCGGGTACTTGCCATACAACTCCAAAAGCTTATTTTAAATATTTGGAAAAATAATAAAGTCAGATTCATGAAACTTGGCAGTTGTGTGTCCAGTTATAAATCAGACATATCCGTGAAATTTCTATAGAATTTGTTTCACAGATTTGAGTAATTGCTATAAAACAACGAAAGGTGAAGGGTATAATTCAATCGGTTCATACTGACAGAAACGTTTTTACTTGTTTACTTTTCTTTCAAGTTTATCGGTTCCTTCAGATTCTTCGTTTCATATTCCATTTGCTGCTTTTGTGCTTTTTTTTGGATTTTTTTTTTACTTGGATTTTTGAACTTAATTTACAGGTTGTCGAAGTTATTATAAAATTGGTATGTGAAGAGCAGATGCAGAAACGAAAAGAGTGAAGAATAATAAAGGGAAAAAGAAAGAAAAGGAAAAACAAAAACAGTGTAAAAAAAATTTAGGGGACAAAAACAGAATTTAATAGAGAAGTTTCATTTGTGTTTTGTGTTGTATATAGTGTTCACCACACAAGAGGTTTTTTGAGGTTTGGGTATATAAAAAAAAATTAATAAAAATATGTGGCCATAATGAAAAAATAAATACAAGAAAAAGAGTAAGGTAAAATGTAGAAAAGAAGGAGGTAAAAATGGTCCATTGGCAAAACGTTTATGTCTGATATTTTCCGGACATACCAGAGAACCGGTTTTGTTTTTTTTTTTGTTTCTTTTTTTTTTTGAATTCATTAGTTTATTTGGTTTTCTGAATTTTTTTAAGGGTTTTGTTATTTCTTTTCTCATTGTTTATTGTTATATTGGATGTAGAATGCGACGGACAAAAAAAGAAGAATTCTGGTAAACAATTTTTGAATCTTGAAATGTTCAAAAATTTCAATGGACTACTAGCTATTAATTTTTCTATTATTAATTCTTGATAAAGTAAAGTTTCAATAACTGAAAGAGTTTCTTAAATCATACTTTGTAATGTCAACACAATTAATGAATACTTTTAGGCGAATATACAACACAAGTCTAAAATCGGAATAATATGAAGTAAGTTGATGAAGTTTTTATTTGCTATTTTAAAATAAAGTTTTGTATTTGGTGTGGAGAAATACATAGCTTATATTAGGAATGAAATTTCCACCTAAGCTCTTCTTTTACAAATTCAATTCTTCATTAAACCTGACCAAATATATTAAACAGTCGTCTGATAATGCTTGCAGTTTCTTAAATAATATTTCATACAGACATCTGTTTGTAGATTATTTTACAAATTGTTAATAATTGATAAAATCAGCCGCCTATAAATATGCATGATTTCATATAAACGAAAGTAGAGAAAGCTATTATTGTTTATTTAATCAATATTGTCAGTTGCCGTTATCACAATTTTATAAAATTTTTTAAAACATTGTTTTAAAAATGTTTTTAAGTGAAATTTGGGATTTTATCCATTTTTTAATCAATTTGTTACATGGGTATAAGAATATATTTGAATACTATGACAGGGCAAGAGAGTATTCTAGCATCATTGGAAGCATTGGAAGCATGAATGTTGTAATTGAATGCATTTAAAAAAATACTAATGATAAAATGGGCAATCTCGCAAATTTGCCTGCGTTACAGGTATGTTATATAAGAGTAACATATAAGAGTAAGTTATATAGAAAGAGAAGATAAAAACATCAGGTTAAACTATTTTTTAAACTGTGTAATAGAAAGAGGCTTATATAAGAAAAAAATTTGATGTGGTGCACATAACCGACCGCAATGTTTGTTATCTTGTTAAGTGAAAGTGTTACAAAAAATTATGAAGAAATAGGTTTAAAACGCTTTTCTTAACACTTCTTTACAATTTACAGAACACTAGCAGGCTTTAAATTAACATTTCTAGAAAAATATAAATTTGACTCTTAGAAGAGTTTCGAAAATTTCATCAGTTAGTTCCGTTAAAAACCAAAATTCTAATATTAAATTTCAAGAAATTTTATTTTTCATAGATTTGGAAATTGTTTTATTATTTCTGTTTATATGCGTAACAAGTTCCATTTCGCGTAGCTTTTCCACCGAAAACTCAATGAGCAGTCAGTAAAAATATTGCATGAAAATTATGACAACAAGAAATTAAATAAGATATAAGCAGAATGCAATATTCATTTAAAGATTGCCATCACCTTTTGCTTACTTTGTATAAAAATATTAATAAAAACAAAACTGATTCCAAATTAAGATAAAATTGTGTATGTAAGGTTTTTGTTATAGAAAAACAACATGAAAACAAGTCATTGTGTTATTATTTAGTAAAAGCCCTTGAAGCTTATAAAAATGTCCAAATGAAAGAACAATGGATGGCGAACACAATAAAAAAACATAAAAAAGAAAACTACAAAATTAAAATAAAATTGAAGAAAATAAAAATAAAGTAGCAAAAGAGTTGGCAAAAAATCGAAAGAAAAACAGAAAATAAAACCTACACTATATAAGAAATTTTAGAGGAAGAAAGCGCTAAATTCTTCGACTTAAATGAAAAAAGGAATAACAAACAAAATTTTAAATAAGAAGAAGAGCTAGACGTGCTTAGAACAGTACTGAAAAAATTTAAAATCCGAAATTCGTATAGCATAATTTTGTGTTTCAAATCCGTTGCTAGCTAATTTATTTATTTGCACAATTCAAAACTCAAATAGAAAAGTTTTAAAATTCAAAAAGAAATCTGCTGCTGGATCTGATTAAAAATTAAAAAAAAAACTGATATGCATGTAATGCACATAATCGACCGCAAGTTGTATTTTCCAGTTTATAAAAAAATTATGAAAATCCTTTCTGGCATCTGATTTCTTCCAAATCTTAAGTGGTTTCTGATACTGTCAAATGAAGCTTATATATAAAATTTCAAGTTAATTTGTTGATATTTTCTTCAAAATGATCAAAAATGTGAAACCGATCCGTAAAAAGGCCACGTTCGCAAAGCCTTACTTGTGCCATAACTAAAATAAATTCATTTATAAAATTTTATCAAAATCAGCTCAGCCGAACTTTAGATACACTCGTGCACACACAAACCAACTGACCGACATCTTGCTAGAAATAGTTTATTTACGCTTTATATCATGGGGAAATGTGTTTCCATCGAAAATCCGATATGCGAAATTAGGTGTTATCTCATAATCATAATCTCCTTCCGCATTAAAATTAAAAATCATAATCTCCTTCCGCATTAAAAATGGCCTTAGCAGAAGATTAAAATTAAAACAAAATGAGTGTTACCGTCTTGTCTAATTTTATAGTTTTCCAGCTTAGTAAGCTAACACAACACAACTTTTTAAAATTATTCCCTTTTTGAGTTTTTCTGACTCCTAAGTGTATGCTATTGAATTTTGTTGTAGTAAAGAAATGTTCAATAGTAACTTCTTTAATTAATATAGTTGGCTTCATTTCTTCAAAAGGTTTCAGTTTCTCGCTCAAAAACATAATGTGTATAAAAATAACATAATGTGTATGTGCTTACTACAAACTTTTTCCATTTTCTTAATTATTTCGACTAAAATTCTGGCATTTAAAAGAAGAAACTTTGTTAATAAAGTATTTTACTCTAGGTTGGAGAAAACAAAGGAAAACAAAAGAGGTTGGCTTGCAATTCTTCTGCAAAATGAAGAAGAAAAACAAAGCAATAAAATCAATATTATTTTTTTTTCTGTACTTTACAGATCAGGGGTAAAGCTTCGTCGGATAAGATAAAAGAAAATTCAATTTTGTTTCCCTGGTTCTTTATTTTATTTTTTTATTGTTTCCTTAAAAGGACAAAATTTATTAAAAATAAGAACAAAAATATTAACAAGAATAGAAAAAAGAAAAATTAAAATAAAAATTTTATAGTAAAACATGAACATTAAAATTTTTATTTGATTTTCTTTTTGGCTTCATGTTCTTTAAACATGACATAAACTTGCACACTTATAAGGAAGCTTACCAATTTTACTGATTGTTTTTAATGATGGCATGAAGTTTGTAGTTTTAATGTGAATTTTGGTTTTTTATTTTGCATACCTTTTTCGAGGGGTTCATATATAAAATACAATATAAATTCTCTGCAAGTCGTATAAAAGTATGTACACGTGCTTACTAAGAAAGTTGAGGTATGACCGAATATGGTAGGTAAACAATTAAATTGGTTTTTAAAATTGTTGTAAAATCATTGGGTTTAATTATAAAAATTAAAATTATTTATGTTAACGTGTGAGAAGAAATTACTTTTAATATCAAACAGTACTATATTTTTCATGTATACCAAATGGTGTCCTTCGAAACGAATACGTTGTTATTCGAAACTGTATTATTCAACGTTGTTTTTAATTTTATCGCACTACAAAATTCACTTAAATTTAAAAAAAATTAATTGATTTTAATAGATTCATACTTAATGATTTCTTTTTAGATTTTTCACTCTTTCAGTTCAAGTTCTGTGTACCGAAATCCTGTGTTTCATAAAATATTTTGTGAAATATTTTAGTATTTACAAAAATATGTGAATCAAAAAAAATTCGAATTTTCTTTTTTTTGTTAAATTAGGGTTGTGATACCTTAACCTTTCTTCTCATTTGAAAATGATTGAATTTTTATTAGCCGTAAATTAGACAATATTAAGGAATTTTAAATTTTTATGATAAAAATCTTTAATAAAGGAATTTTTTTAATTCTTCTTTTTGCAACAAAATATTTTAAAATAAAATATTTTAAACTTAAAATAATTTTTTCTGAGAAGTTGTACAATAAAGAGAAATTCTTGATAGAATAACAGTGTAGATTTCGGGAATGATAGCGGCGATAAAATTAAAAAATAAATTTTTTAAACTTAAATATTGCTAGAAATTCTAACCAAGTTCACTAAAATGAAAACATAATGGCAAATATGCTTTGAAAAATGTGAGTTAGAATAAAATCAAATCGTTAAGTCTATGAAATGATTGGAATTTAATTGCCAGTAATTTAAAATATTTACTAAAAGGTTTAATAAGTTTTTCTGTTTTCTTTCTATAAGCAACAAAGTTAAAACTCCTGTATTCGATTTTATTAACAATTCTTAGGATTTTAAGCTTGGGTATATATGAGATTACAAAAATTTTAAGTTGATGAAAAACCGTAAGTTTTTCATAACAACTTTTAAAAATCCGTCTTTTAAAATTTAATTTTTATTGAAAATTATTTATACCCATACAGGGTGATTTGCAATACAATATTTGTACTCATTACTGAATACTGTCTTTTATAGGAAAAATTTGGAAAGAAACAAAACTATACGAATTTTTTTTTAAAAACATAATTCTTAAAATTCTGCTTTTTTTTCTTTAAAATTTTTTAAAAAGTTCCTTATGATCTTGAAATTCTAATGGGTTTTTCGTGATACCATAATAGATTTTTAAATGTTAAAAGGGTCTGCAAAAAGTTTTGCAAAATTAAAGTTTTCAAAAAAATTTCATCAGAAATTATCGGCGTATAGAACTCTTAAGAAAATGACAAAAAAATAAAAAAATATTGAATTTTAAAAAAAATTAAAATGCTTAATACTTCGAACATATGAACTTATTCTTGCCTTGCAACGAATAGTACTGCGTGCGCAAGAAAACTGCGTAAGCAAGAAAAATTTTGATCAAATATTTTTTGAAACAACTGTATCACGAAAATGATCTAGCTTTGACACCAATTTCTGAATAAAAGTTTTACTCAATTTTGGTTTTCTAAAAGATTATTTGTACTCGGTAGTTATTTAGTTTGTTATAGACCAGGACCTTCTACCAGCACTTGGCTAGTAGAAGGTTCTGCAGCATCCCTCTACAATACATCTCTCCTCGCCGTCCCCAATCTGGCCAATTAATTGTCCTTTTCGTTTCTTAAAATATTACTGTGCCCAAGAACCCAGTACAAGGTCATTTCAATGCCGTCGTACACCACCCCATCGATTCAGATTTAACAGTGCAGGAACCCTGCCATTTCGGCGATCCTAACCTCCGTAAGCATTTCGGACTGAAAAACACTACAGTACTTCGGCAGTATAATTGATAACTCCAATCCTTTCTCCTCACAGAATATTCTCTTACTCATTACTGAATTATCCTGCATATGATGACAAGATTTAATAACTCGTTGGCTGAGTTTCAAATATCAGATTTTTTAACAATTTAATGAACCTTATCAAAAAATATCTGGAAAAATATAATTTACATTTCGTTTTTTATGTTTAAAAAAAAATTGAAAATTAATATTTTATTTAATCCTTTATTTATTAATTTTCGTGATCTCTAATGAGATTAAAATAAAAAAAAAATTTTATAACAAAATTTAATATTAGATTCAAAAATTTGTGGAATATTTTTGGTAGTGAGCAGCGATAAGTTTCGGAGTTAAAGGAAAGTCAAAAATACAAAATAAAATAAAAAAACCTACCTAATTTAGCAGAACATTAAAAAAAAAATATTAAAAAAATGAAAAAAAAAAATTGCAGTAAATTTTTTTTTCTGCAAAAATAAACATTTTCTCACGTTTCATTAACTAAAATGTAATGCAAGAACTTTGTAACATTTCGATTCAATTATTGTCCGCTAAATGCATTTTACGTAATCCGGATTTAATTTTCATCTTATCATTTTTTTTTTACCACATCTTGATTTACCAAACTAAAAATCTATTATGTATTTATAATAAATACATAGTGTCTATGTACACATATTTTTATATATAGGAATTATTATGTTACTTGTATGAGACATTTAAGAGGATATGTATATGCACACATAACGCATAATGACGTGTTCATTTATATGCAACATTAAATCTTATAAAATATGTTGATCCTCTTATCCATGTCAAAGATCTTTAAGACCAATTTCTCTCTATACATTTTCATATTATACGTTACGTATGTACCTTAAGCCAAGTCATATTTATATTACACACAAATTTATTTACTTAAATTTATATATATGTACATAATTTGTATGTATATATGTGTAATTAGATAGAAGTACATTTTATTTTCATATATAGTTTTTACATTTTATTTTCATATACAGGTTATATACAGTATTTGAGTTAAAAACTATGCTTATAACATCATCCCGATCGTATATTGTAACTTTAGAAGTAAAATGGGCAACAACAAAAACATTATATATACATATAATAAGAGAAAAAGAAAAGCAAAGAATAAAATCAACAGGAAAAAGGAAGGGCCGAAGGAAACAAAGATTTACTTAGCGTAATAATGGGTTGTAAATATTCTTTATGGAACAAGAGTCACGAGAAAAAAAACACAAGAAAATCAAAAAGCAAAAAAATGGAAAATGTCTCTTGACATGCTTGAATAAAAATTCTTTGCATTAAAATATATGATTAATTAATTTTTCTAAGGTTCTAAAAATTTTCAACAAAAAAGAAAGAAAAGGATCTTAAATTTTTAATTCTATCGCTCGTGTATTATTTACGGGAAAAAATACAAATGCAAGTTTAATAACACTTTCGAATTGTACATCTGAAGAGAGTCCAATGAACCGTGTATACGATTTTTTTGCTTTTTAGGTTCAATGAATGGATTAATTTACAATTTGTGTTCTTAATTGTGAATTCAAAAATTTCCTATTATTATACAGTATGTGCAATGATGCGAAAATATTGCAAGTTTAGATTAGAAAAGCTTTAAATTTTGAATAAGATTCAATTGAATTTTATAATATTTCTTATAAGAGTTGCAAAATATTTTTTAAATTTGTGTTAAAAATAATTTGCAATTAAAACACAACGACAGTTTTTAAAAATTTAATATTAATAATTAAAGTTAAAAAAAAATAAAGTTTATAAAAATTTAAAACTAGATTGTGTAAATTTGGGCATTTAAAAGCAATAAATAACATTTGTACGTATTAAGATGAATTGAAAATCTTAGAATAGCCCGCAATATTGGAAAATTTTGCAAAATTAATTTCAGGTTTTACAGCTAATTTAAATAAGTATTGGCTCATTATACAGGCCGCAAATTTTGTTGAATTTTGAAGCTTTGTATCGTTTTTCATTTCAAAAATTGTTGAGTTCCATTTTTGATCCTACGTCTCCCTGAAAAAATTAAGTTGACACTCTAATAAAATTAAGTCGTACAGGAGAGTTATGCATTTTACACGAACTTTTTTTATTTTGTATAAAAATTGTTATTTTTTCTTACTATACTCAAAAAAAAATTGCATGCTGGTGATGCCTGGTGATTAAAACTGATAGAAATCGGGAGAAAGAGAAAAAAAATACACTATGTCACTGCATTCTTAACACTAGTTGCCACTCTTTTTTTATCTTATATTGCTAAGAAATACATGTTATTTTCGTTACTCAGAGCCACATATTACTGTTGATGCAGCATAAAATTTTATTGTTTTCGCAATTATTTATTTCAGTCAAGACTATGTGAGACTTGACTTAAGCATTTTCTTTCCTGATTTTATATGTAGAAAATGATAGCTATATATCTGTGGAAATTAGCAAAGCCCGACATCAAAAAATTTGTAAATCCCGATAAGGTAAATATCAGGTTCCGTAACTTCGTAAAATAAATTAGTTAAGATTATCTAGTTATGGCTTCAACAATTTTTAGTGTTTTGTTTCTTAGTTTTCCTCTCATCGAGTGCTGGTTAAGCAAAGATAGACTCTTTAACATTTCATTTTTAACACTAACTCAAATTGGCCCAAAAAAGGCTTATCGGCTTTTGACAAATATCTGCAGATACTCGTATAAATTGACCAAATTGTCAGCATATATTTTCGCTACTAGAGCAATGTTTTACTACTGCACAACATAAAAAGCATTACAGTGAGAGTTTTAATGAATATGTTCTGGTGCAGAAACAGTCATTAGAAGTTATTGTTACACAGTAATTTTAGAAATGTTTTATTTAAAAATTTGGCTACATTGTATATGTCATTAAATATAGCTATATATACTGCAGAAGAAATATGTGTTCAATATGGAGGCAGAAATATTGCTAACTTTGTAATTTAAAAATATGGTGACCAAATTTTTCAGTGTAACTCAAAGTCCTAAAATCTGCAATTTCTTTATATGTAATGTTTATTGTTTACTTTCACATTCTTGTAAAACTTACGATTATTCATACATACTTTTATATTTTGAAATTTTTCTCTTAAGGAAAATATTATGGCAAAATAATCCTTTTAATACTACTTTATTCCGTTTTTTATTTGCCCATTTAATATTTTTTATCATTAAATTCCAATTAAGAAACAGGTAGTTCCATTTCAAACCTATCTTATAAATAAATGTTTATAAATATTAGGAAATTTCAAACAAATTATTTCTAATCTAAATGCATTGGCTTCCAATAAATTGAATTTGACTCAATTAGTGCTAAAACAATCCCATAAATTATCATAAATAACAACCACACTATTACACAATGTTATACACTTACATATTAAGTAAAATTTATAAATTTAGAGGATTATTTTCTTAAACGACTTCATATACAATTTTAACTACATATTATAAATCTACTAAATATAATAATATGCCTAAAAAGCGAGGATAATACCCAAGTTCGTATATCTAAATACTTACCTTTTTTTCTTTTAAATACTATACATGAATATTGAATAGTACCAACCACAATTTTTTTATTCAATAAACAAAAATACGTGTACGAGTGGTAAATCAATAAGAGTAGGCGGTTTAATATCACATTTTCTTTAACTTCAAACTTTATACTTCCGATTATTGGTTAAGTAAATAAAGTGTTTGCATAATGTACTGAATATTGTAAGAGTACGTCAGAAAATAATCGATAAAAGTGTCGTTAGCACATTTTGTAATAACATCAAAATAATTTGTAACAGCAGATATGAAAAATCAATATCATTGCTATTGCTTACTTCGGATATCATTTAAAGTCCTTAGAGTTTTTCTTGTTTATTTTTTTGCTATTTTTAAGTTTTCTTTTATAAATATAGTGTATTTTTAAGAAATAGTACTGTAATATCAGATAATTTTGTGTCTTTGAAAGAAACAAATGTGATTTCATGTGATTTGGGATTAAAAAGGAGCAAACATGCTGAAATTTAAATTATCGTTTAAAATTACTAGATTTACTAGAACTTCTTACTTTATTTTTCTTTTCGATTTGAAGCTATTCTGTTCATGCCTTTGGAATATTCTCTTTTGCACATAATATTGTTTCTAATAATCTGTAAATAAGAAAATTCAAGTTATCTTACTAAAATAATATTTCAAATTTATCTTCCCAAATTTCGAACTGATCTTATCTTATGTTCTAAAATGATAAATTGAGTTTGGCAACAGGGATTATAATTAAATTAATTAGAATAATTAAAAATTGTTAAGGAATAACATTAATCCCATATGGGAAAACCTTAATATTCAAGGCTTTTTTCACAATATAAGAAAATTATTTTTAATTATTTATGTTGAGAAAATAAATATAAATGCCTCATGATTTATTTATCGAATTTCCATTGCAAACTTATATCAAAAAACGAACGGGCGCACACTATACTTAAAAATGAATAAAATTTTAAAATCTGAATTTTTATTATTTTGCCATAATTCTGCATTATTTTCATACACTAATATTACGTTAGCATTTTGCAAAGTCTATAACACTTATTTTAAAATTTTTGACATCAAACACAATTGAGTAGGATGGGAAAAAAGTACAAGTAGATAAAAGAGAAAAATATCAAGAAGGAAAATTGTTATACTATATAAAATGCATACACATATATTCGTTTATTAGTAGTAATGGTAGTAATAATGTCAATTGATCTGGTATTAAAGTATAGATCATAGGCCTACATAATATGTACATAAGTGTACAAAAAAAAAAAAGGTAACCAAACAAGTAACCAAAAAAAAAAATGTTTGTTTTCTTTCTCAATTTTCACTTCTATATTTACGTTATAACAATATGAAAATTAATTCTTGATTATTTTAAAAACAATTTGTGAGATTAAAACACCGGGATATCTCATCAGTTTACTTACTACCTCATTATATATATACGTGTATAATAGATTCATATATGTGACTGTATTGTGTTTTATTATTAAAGTAGAAAAAAAAAATTATTTTCCAACTATATCAACAGTTTTAAATGGGGCACAAAAAATAAGCAAATAAGAAAGAAATTTAATATTACCTCAAAAATATTCAATTTACACTCTCTGATTGAAAAGCATTAAAAATATTGGGTGGCGGAAAATATTATCTTACATAGCAAATATTGTATATAAAAATAAAAAGCTGCTGCAACTGACAGAAAAAAACAGAAAGAGAGAGAGAGGTAGAGAAAAATATAACAGAAGAAAACGTAAACTTAAAATTAATAACCGGTTTGTTCAATATAAAAAAAATGGAAAAAAATTTAACTACTGACTCAATTGAATGTTTTTTAAAAGATAAAAGCAACAAAATTAGCAGCAATAGCAACATTAACAGTAACAGCTGCTGCTTAAAATGTCACCATAAATGAAAAGAAAGTTTTTGTATTTCTTTTTTTTTTTGCATTCATATTGCATATATTAATTATGCTACTTTAACATAATATTATAACACATATATAGGTATAACAGATTGTGTTGTGAATATTATTAATTTTATCATAAGAGTTTTAGGTATAAAAATATTTATCGTTTTTGACATAATTTAAGGTTTGTCCATCATTACACAATTATGTATGTACATATTATGTTATGCATAGGTAGCTAAACTGTAAGTATGTGGAAACTCCAGTGCTTAAGTATATGTAAGCATCTGAAATTTTTTTAGTTTTTGAAATTAATTTCGCTATATTTTTAGTTTAATGATTAAAATATTTCAACGCTACTTTATAATTTTAATGCTAATGCATACAATACAGATAAATTATGTCAAATAAAATGAAATATTTTTTATCTTAATATTATATTAAATGGCTGCTGCCATATTAAAGCAGGTGATAAATTTTAATTTTTTATTCAAGAATAATAATTTGCAACTTCAGGTTACGAATAGTCCTTGGTCTTTTTTGATAAATTTAATTATCATGTGGAAATACGCATAATTATAGTAGTTTGTATTTCATATGTGAGATATATTCAATTAATCGCTGCATACGTAGGATCAAGAAGGTGTTACTTTCGATTATAATTATAAATTGTATAAAAAATATTATTCAGAATTAAGTTTCAAATCCTTCTAGTTCCAAGTTCATGTTGCTATTTGTGTTGTTTCTTTTATCCTCCCGTCCTTTTCAAAATTTCTTTTATATTTGCTTTGTTGCATTATTTAACCTGAAAAAATTTTTAAGTTAAATATAATTCTTGAATGTCTAGTACTTGTTTTAACTCATTGCTTAACGTTTTCGAAAATCTTTATATTTGGTAATTTCCAAGTAATGAAAATTTTAGGTAAAAATAACAAAAAATCTCATGAACCATTGTTTGTACGTCTATTTCTGTATTACACTCTACACAAAATCATATTGCAACGGAATGTACATATGTTATAATACTCATTAAAAGTTTGCCGCTTAAGTTTTTTGTTTTTAAATATTCTCAAACTTTTATAATATGCTTAGTATGATTTTAAGAAATGAAAGAGGAAATAACTCTTGTGAAAAAAATTAAATAGGCAACAAAAAAAAAAATACAAAATCAAATTAAAAATTTCTGTGTCATCAAAATTGGCACGTACGTTACGTTACGTCTGAAAATTTATTTAATTCAGTTTTAATTTTTTTTTTTGTTTTGAGTAATTCGTCAACTCAATTAAAAATAATTTTAATTTTAAAATAGAAGAAAAAATTTTTATTTTGATTTCATTAAAAACGTACGTCTGTGGTTTAGTACTTTCCATAATTATTTAAATTTTATTTTTGCACATACGCGATAAGTGTATGAATGACTGTGTATGACATCCCGTATAACAAAAGTCATACTTGATTCACATTCCATTCAATTAATTTGCAATTTTTTTTATAGCCTCAAACTTTGTTATTTTACCAACTCTTTATTCTCGTGACTACTTACGTTTTATAATATTGAAATGGTAATCATTGAATGGAGCAATTAATTATTTCAGGGGTGAAATAATAATCAGAAAATAATAATAAAGAAAATTTATTTCTTTAATTTCCATAAAATTCTAAATTTTTCTATGGAAAATATTTTTAAATTTACATAAATAAAAATTTGTGCATTGTGAATTTAATTATTGTAGGTTTAAAATAATCTTAAATAATTTTTGTGAATTTTCCCTTTAGAATTGGCAAATCTTGCCTATAATTTTTCTAAGTAAGTTTTGCTAAGGAAACACATACTCTCATCAGAAAGTGTTTTTCCGATAAATGAAGAACTTTTTAGTAAAAATTCATCATATTTTATAGCTTTTTAACTATAATTACTAATTGCTGCGAAACATAAACGAAAAATGTTACATGGGGACTGAATCATAGTTTTATGCGTCAAAGATTTTAAAAAATAATAAATCATGAAAAATGTAAGAGAAATATGAACTTATATGATGTCATTACACTAGCATATTTTTATGAAACTTTAATTGAAATATTATGAAAATTTTTGCAAGAATATTGTAACTTGTAAAAAATAAAATTTTATTTTTAAATTTATTTATAAAAATTTAACAAGGACATAGGCTCAAAAATTGCTCTTCTTTTTTAAATAAAGATATTATTATTTTAAGTTGGAAATTTTTAATAAAATTAATTTTAAAGATTCATACTCTTACTTTTTAGCAATTTTCTAAAAAATTTTTAAATAATAGTACTTATTAGTTTCAGTCTGTCCGTTCGTCCATGGACCCGTTTACAAAAATTCTAAGCCCTTAAAGAGTGAAACCTGGAATTCCATAAATACATAGATGATTACTAGAAACTTATTTCGGTAGAAAAAAAATTTATCTCGCCCTCTAAAACCCTAAAAATTTCAAAAAACGCAGAAATGATTGGCTTCTTCTACCGTATCTTACTATTCTTGAGCTTTAAATGAACAAAATGGCCGTTAAAATTTATCATTATCTAAAGTCTAATTTTCTAAATTTTTGATAACGCTATTTTTGTAGATCGCTGGCTGCAGGATTTTAAAATTTTAGCAGCTTTCAGATACTAATAAATAGTTTATTTTGTTAGGAAAAAAGCTTTTTCCATATCCACTCCCTCTCGAGTTATCATCCCCTAAAATTTGTTATTTACAAATTTTTGACTCTTTATATTTTCGAAAATTGGAGGCTTTTGATACCATGTCATTAAAAAATATAATTAATTTTCTTAACTTACGCAATTAACCCTTAAATTCGAACATTATCTTGGCGCCTCTTTCAATTTTTATTTTTGATTAATCCTAAATATATGCAACCTTTAAAATATATTCGTATATGAATGTAAGTAATTTTAATAATGTAGTACATACATAAATAGCCTTTTAAAGCAGTATTTTCGCTTACTGAGGGGAAAAGTGCTACATCACAAACCGTTGGTTTGAACCAACTTTATTGTTTTGGATGTTGTTTAAAAATCATCGTGATTTTGATGCTATCAGGTAATTACGTTTTGGAATTTAAAATTATTAAGGTGAAATGAAGTTGTTACTTACTGTTTTATCTTGAAAAATTAAAATACACTCTGTTTGTTTTTTAAAGTTTAAAAATTGATTTAATTGAAAGTAACTATATGACTTCCAGTCCATATAAAATTTCAAAATGATTGTGAAGACTGAATTAAAATCATGATAATTTTCATTTTTATTTGTTTTATTGCAAGAGGAGAATGTTATCACCAATCTGAAAAGTAGTAAAATTTTTTGAAATATAATATTTTTTTATACAGTTAATTAAAAAAATTTTAACTTTGAAATTGTGAATGATTATGAGTGAAATCTGGTATGTAGTTACATCATATAAGATTACACGTGTTCAATCAAAAATTAAGGTATTATGTTTATCTGACAGAACCCTACGTATTCAGTTTAATATACTTGTATAATAAAAAATTGTAATTGACGGTCATATTAAAAATATTTATGTGATAAGTTTATTAAATTTTAGGCTGACAGAGAATATTCTACAATTCTACAGAGGATTGAATTTATACACCAAATACAAAATTTTTTGAAACCAAAGATGTAACCCTTCTTAGTATTTATATGGATCATGGAATTATTCTGATTTGATAAAAGATTTATTATCAATGTGAAATAATGTTGTAAGAAAAAATGGCTTTAATTTGTTGTATTAAAAGCAGAGAAAAAAGCATATCCCATAATTTATGTACATTGTAAGCAATTAGAGTAACATACATGTTTTCGAATATCCTATACGAATAAAGATAAAACCTAAGTTATTTTTTATTTCTTCCTCTTGCAAAATATAACAAAGACTTTTAACATTTTATTCCAATATTATAATCTTTTGACTCCACTTAGATTACTTATACTATGTACATTAAAATTTATTTCTTTTGTTCATTTTAAATCGGCTTAGTTGTATTGTATTTAAAAAGAAAAATAAATTAATTTGCAATTTAGACTCTAACATTTTAACTTGAAAACAGGAAAAACAAAAATACAAAGAACACTTGATATCAAACATTTTCTTCTCCTTCTGGCTAAAGTAATTTTTACTATAAACTTATACTCGTACTTTAATAATATTTTAAACATAAAAAACAGAGAAGATATTAAGATTCTAGATAAGTTTTCAGTTCATTCCTTATATTATGAGGAGCGATGTTATACAAAATCTTAAATAAAAAACAAAAACTTATAAGAATTTTCTATGTATTCTTGATTAAAAAGTATAACAAGAGGCAATTTATAAAAATGTTCTGGCAAGATATACAAGAAAAAAAAAAACAAATATTATGTTTCGTACAAATGAGAACCGAAATAAAAAGAAAAGAATAAGAAAATGAAATTTTCTACAATCAGATTTTTGTGGATAAGGATGTGATGGTAAAAGGAAAATTTTTATGCTCCCATATGCACATATCATATAAACTGATGACAATATTCTTCTTCATATTATATTAAGATTTGCAAAATTTTGGTGCAGAGAAAAAGAAGAGTATAAAAAAATTAACAAACATGAGTCTGAATTTTAATTGATGAAGAGGGAAATAATATTATTTTTCTTTAATCATTACATTAAATTTCATTTTAAGATTAATCTAAATTAAAAACAAATTCAACATGATTTTTAACTTGTTAAATTTAGCTTGTATGTAAATTAATTTTCAACCATAAAAAGACATGTTTTAATAATTGCATTTAAAATGTGGTTATGAAAACTTTTTTTTTCCCCAATACACCACTCAAATCAACAATGCGCTTTAGAGAATTCACAAATAGGCTGATTTTTGTATCTAAATCTGTGGTTGTTGAGTTGGGAAGGTTGTCGATGAGTAAGAGACTCGAATTCTTTGAGTCTAGGTGAAGAAGCCGCAATTTGTGCTTGATTTTGAACATTTTTTTAACTGCGGGAAAATATATTATATATTGAGTTTAGTTTGCTGTACTTAATTAAAACTGCAGCCATCGTAGATGGTTTCTGTTAATATAATTTACAAAATTTGTTTTGGTTTGTATAGTTGCATGAAAACTCTGGAAAAAAATTCGTAGCCAAAAAATTGTTGCAGTTGCTAGCCTATTTTCTTGTTTACTCTGTCATTTTTTATCTATGTGGAATTTATTGCAAGCAGACATTTTTATTGGCAGTACTGTATTTTCTTAATTCGATTTTAGTGCAGTTCTTCACTTAAATTGTTAATAGCTGAAAACATGGACACAATTTATGCTTCGGAGTTAATTATTTATTAAAATAAATTTCTTATAAATTTCGTAAACCTAGAGGTCTGAATCAGAATTATATTGAATATTTAAAAATATTAGTATCCTAGATAAAAAAAAGAGTCGCAATATTTTAAGACTGAATCTATGGCTTTTGTTTTCATCTTTAACTTGAAATTTAATTATAACTTCTAGAAAATTGAGTTCTCATACAATTTTTACATTATAAATCAACAAAAGCACTTTTGTAATTGTTTTTCTTAATTTTTGTTTTAGAAATTAATATTGAACAATTCCCATTATATTATGCAAGTTTGATAAATTAACACATAAACTATACATTTACTCTATTTTAACAATAAAATTTTGTCGGCATAGCTTTGTAAAATTAAATAACTAGGAATATTTTTTTAGAGCATTTGAAGTTAAAAAGTTGTTCCACATTATTATTTAGTCATAGAGGAAGAGAGAGAGAGAGAGAGAAAAATTCATATTAGAAAGAATTACACTAACAACAACAAATTAAGTAAAATTAAAAAATAAAAAACCACAAATATCATTGAATCCATTTTGCAAATCTCATCACGTTTTCCGTATAAATTAACAAAATAAAATGAAGAATAAAAAAAAGGGGAAAAAAAAATAAATAAGTAAATTCAGTGTGCATAATAATGGCCCACCTTGTCAAATGGTCGCATTTTAAATAAGAAGACCTTCTAGGAATTTTCGTTTCAATTTTTTTTTTCTTTGTTTGTTTGTGTTTTTGTAACCATTCAAATAAATAAGAATTTTCTTTTGAAATTTCATTTATTTTTCTTTCTTGTTGCTATTGTTGTTTTTTTAAGCAAACTCTGGTCTTTTCTTTTAAATTTTTTAAGTACACTAATATTGTTTTTTTCTTTCATTTTTTATTCAAATGATTTTTAAATAAACCAAAATGGTGATTTAAAAATTCATAAAACGTAATATGAAATCATAATTTTTCTTCTTTTATGAACCTAAGCCTATTTTTGAGGTTTTTTTTTCAATAATAATATTTTTTTTCAGTGTTTAAAATTGTATTTGGGAAAAAAAAATCGCTCTTTATTTTAGTTGATGATGAGAATTAAATAATTTATTTATGAGATTAGTTATTTATATTGAATATTTTTTTAAAAACGGTTTACACATATGACGCATTCTTGGCTCTTATACCTTAGATTATTTGTTTTTATCACTCTTAGATCATTTTTTCAACAAAAATTGAAAAAATACCTTTTTTGTCAGTCCGTGTGTGAATTTGCACAATTATGACCTCCTTTTCGATAGAGAGCTGATACGATTTTGGAAAAAAATTATTTCTCTAGAAAAATATTTTTACTTACCACGCTTCCTCTAGATTCTAGAAGTTACAGCCTCCAAAACTTTGAAACATCCCATTTTGTAAGAATTTATTGATAAAATTAATCGTTTTCTTAAATTCACTTTTACAATTTTTAATATCGTCGTAATTGAAGGAGTCTGAATTAGCAGCTTCTGTGGAATTGATAAATAATTTATTCCACTTTCCTTTAGTTTTAAATTTTCGCCTTTTGAAATTAATAAAATTCCAATTTTCGGCCACTTTTTTTACGAAATTGCAATGTTTTACAAATTTTTATAAAAGAAAAACTTTAGGGAAAATATCCTTCTGTCGACAATTCTAATTATTTTTTTTAGCTCGCGAAAAATCTGTAGAATTATTTCAAAGATTTTTCTATTTTACTTTTCTCCTAAAAGTATGCAATTTTTTCTCTTTGAAATTTTGGTATATTAATTAAATAATTTAATTGAACGGTTTAATTTTCGAAAAAGTATACACATTTATTGGTTCTACAGAAAAGTGCTACTTTACAAACCATTGATTTTACCCAACTTTACTTGTACTGATCTTCTTATATTTTTGTAATTTTACTTGCAGATTATGTGATTAAATTTGTGGTCTCATAAAGTCTATTTATAAAACTTTGCTATTCATTGAAAAAAAAAAAAATTTATGAAAAATACAAATTTTTCAAAGCGGACTTTTTTCAAGAAAAAAAAAAATGTTTTCAATGTGGAAACGATGATTCACACAACTACTTTATAAAAAATTTAATATTCTATGTCTGAATTTACAGTACCTATACAGTGTAGAGAAAAATTTTAATTAGATAATTTTAAAATAGATAAGTAATATGGTTGCTTCTATAAAGAACATTAACCTCAAAATGGAAAAAATGCAAAATTTCAATTGGTAAGAGTAACATTCAGGTTTCTTCAAAAATAACAGCAACAGAAGGTTTATTCTCAAATATATTCAGAAAAAAAAATTTGACTTAAAATTTGACATAAGGAAGATTATGTATAAATGGTTGAAAGTGTATTGTTTTGGCAGTTATTAACGAAATATTGGAATAAATAATTATATTGAATGAGCTCAGTTAATTATGTTGAGTCTTACTGAACAGGTAAGAACAAGTAATTGCGCAGAATTCAATGCTTCACATTTACGAATTGGATACGTCTTGCAATTCCCAGTCGAAGCCATTAACAAAATTTTATAAAATTCTTTACTGATATTTTGCCTGTTTTGAAACTTTTATTTCGAGTTTAGTCTTTTAATTCCAAAAGTTAAAAAGTGAGTTGAATAGAGCACATATTACATATTTTTTTACATTGTGGCTGCTATACACTTCTTTCTAGTGTTTTGTAAGGTCACGGCGAATTTAAAACAACATTTTTTACATTAACCATTCGAAAGTATTTCCGAAAAATATTTAGGTAACAAAACTCAATGTTGACTCGTCAAACCATTTACCATTTAAAACTTACTTTTTTACAAAAATTTCTAATTTTTTTATTTCTTATTATTTTTTCTTATATAATTGAAATTTTTATAAGTTCATTTGATAAAGAAAAAAAAAACAGACTCTTAATGCTGCAGCCTGTAATAATGGATAAAAATTTCATACTCCTATTCGTGGGAGTTAAGAAAATTATATTTATGTAATTCATATTGTTTGACAAAAACACTAAGGTCACATTATTTAAATATGGTAACGAGAAGTCTAATAAGTAAGTAAGGTAAGCATGAATTGAATCTGATGCATAAATTTAAATCACATTTATTTTATTATGAAATTTTTCATTTCAGTTGAAATTCTCTACAATGATGCCTAACAATGCAAAAATACAATTTTTTTTTTCTACAGTATTCATTGTCGCCATATACCCTCTTACAGAAATAATAAAATACTTAAATAGGATACCTAAAATAGGAAAAATAAAATAAAAATTCTAATCCTTTAGTTTATGATGTTTTTGTAACATTCATCTTTTAGTTGGATTTTATTTTATTATTTTGAGGTGACCAGCTTAATTGAAAATATAAAATAATTGATTAGGGGTTCAAAACGGCTTTACAAATTCACCTTTTACATTTAAGGAAAATACTTTTGTTTTGGGCTGCTAAAACGACCAATACCTTAAAAATGAAATTTGCTAAATGATGTGTAATATTTTATTGAACAAAAATGGTGCAAAAATTCAAGTTTTTTGCTAAAAATATTACTTAATTCGCTTCTATATTTCACTCTTAATGGTTGAAGAGAAAAAGAATTATTTTTTGACCGTATAACGCAATTTTTATGGCAGAAAATGGTTTTCCGTCTGAAGATTATATCTGAAATTCATTAGCGCATACCTTATTTGGCTCATTGTTTTGTAAGCCAACAAATTCAGTTTATATGTTAAAAAATATTCTATTGTTTATATTGAATGGCTTTTAATGGAATTTCAACCATGAATTTTCAAATTATTGTTGGATATTGAAATGATTTTTTTATTATTTTTTCAACTAGAACTCAAAATTCTTTTAAATTTGAGCTTCTATATTATATTTAACGCCAATCACAAGTGACACTGAATTTATTAAATTAATAACAATTATTATAATTTATTAATCGTTTTCTTATCCTATCAATATGGTATACCACGTAAATGGTCACTACATTTTACGTATAACATTCTTGTAGATCAGGCTTTTGAATCAGAAGGATTACCACATTTCTCATATTATATTATGCATAAAGTATTAAATCATGAAATACGAATCTAAAAAGGCCTCCATTTCTTTTCGATTTTAAACGTATACTTGCAAAATGAACAAAATAGAAAATTGTTGAATTCCTAAATATGCAAATTAATGCAATTCACTTTTTTTTTGCATCTTCTATTCAAAGTGTTTTTCTTGTTTCATTTCTTTAACAAAAACCTTCGTCATGAATTTAATGTCTTTTTATTACAAATGTATATTTAAATGAAAATTTTTGTTCCAGACTTGTGCTTCTATGTTTAAAATAAAAAAAACAGCATTTCTATTATTTACTTTGAAAATAGTAGAATAATCGAAGAAAAGAATGAAAATTTATTTTAGACAACTTTAGGGCTATTTGAACTAAAAATCTTAGTGACCTTAATAGCAAATTAATTGAATACAATTGTGATCGTTTATGATTTAAAACATTTTTTAAAAATATTTTAACAGCATTCTTTTTAATAAATTTGAAGGGCGCTTCAGAAAAATATTAGACTGCCTTAATTTACTAGACTAAAATTTTTTAATTTTACCAATTTTATTTAGAAATTCGTGGCTTATTTGACTCAACACTCTGTACATACTAGGATTTTTTGTTTTCCAATAACGTCTTAATTGTTCTCATCTGGGATACAAGTGGATTACCAAATGAATTATACACCCCCATTAATGTAGTGTTGATTTGTGTATAGAAAAATTATTTTATACTGAGAAAAAGTTTTCGTAGGTGCATTTTTAGATGCATATCATGCTATAATATATTTTTCTCTCTTTTTAGTTTTTTGTTATTGTGTCAGGATGTCTGATTAAACCAAATTTATGCGTGACATTTACTTTATGTCCTGAACACTGTATAAATGTTAAAATCATCAAAGATTAAAGCTTCTACAAAAGTTAAAAAAAAAAAAGGGAAATATAAAATTTACTAAACACGCTAATGATAAATAATGGCATGACATACAAAAAATTTTAAGATTGAAATTCCTTTTTTGTTTTTCTCGTCAGTTCTCACTATATGTGTAGTTTAGAGCTTATTATAGTGAAATTGCTCTCAAATTGAAATGAGCCTTCTCATAATATAGAGATTTTTGAGACATTCGCTCAAAAGAACATGAGCAATATTTTAAAATCAAACATTATTTCAAAAAATTTCACACATTTATTACTATTTCATTAAGTTCAGTTGCAAGAATGAAAATTTTAAATAATCTTTTAATTAAGATTGGATTTTTAAAAGTATTCAAGACTAGATTCAAAATAATTTTGCTCAATATTTTGTAGGTCACAAAGAGAAAAAACATTCTTGTATTTTTATTCAATCTTTTTAGGAGAAAAATTGTGGCTGTTTGTCTCTAAATTATGAAATAAATTTAAATTTAATAACAAAAATGTTCTAAGAATTCTGAATTCCAAATATGAATTTGGTATTCCCAACTTTGTATAGAATATATTCAACTTGCTATTGTTAATATTAAAAAAAGGAAAAAAGCAAAGTTACAAGTTATAAAATAAAAAATTTTGATGTGGTTGGCACATAACCGAAAGAAAAACTTATTTTGTTGTCTAGCAAAAATTTTGAAAAATTCAAAAATTAAAAAACTATAGTGATCAATTATACTTAAACAGTAAATTTAAGTCTTGGTATAGGCGCACTTTCTAGTGCGTATTATTTTTATATAGAGCCCATTACCTGGTACCGTTTTCAAGCTCAAATTCCAGAAACCTGGCTTTATCAATTTGTTTTGAATTTGAACTTAATAAACTCGTAACATTAGAATTCTCCGACGGACATATAGAATTAATTCTCTTCAAAAATAGTTTGTTTTTAATTTATTCCCGTTGAAAACTCGACATACGAAATTCGGTGCGATCGCATGACTTCCCTTATTGTATGCAATGTCTTTCGTAATTGCTAATAGTTGCGAAAAATAATTATTATTTTGTATTTCATTGTATTTTGTTTTTAGTTTTTTTCTTCTGCCTTTGTGTCACTACTTACTTGCATACGTAAGTAAGTTTAAAAATGGAAGGAAACGATGCAAAAGAAAACTTGGTAAGATCCGTGATAAGAGGCTGCCATTTGTATTTAACTTTTTTTCTCGTCATTTTTTGTTTTTAATTTTCAGTCTCTTGTTATTTTTATTGTGATTATTTTCGTGTTTTTTCCACATTTTGTTTGGTTTTAAATTTTTAGCTTTGTTTACGTTTTTTGTACTCTTTTTTCTTTTGCTTCCGCTGATGATTGAAATTCGTGACAATCCAATCAGTTGAATCAAAAAGTAAGTAGAATAAATAATAACAAAAATAAAAAAAAAAGAGAAAAAATAATAAAACCAAAATAACAAAATAAGAGAAAAAGAAGAGCGAAATGCCACCAAAATGTGCATTTGGTGGCTGACACTGAATGCGGCTGCAGTATAGTCGTGTATTTTTGCAGCCGCGTTTCTGTTCTTTTTTTTTGTAATTTTATTTTTTAATTTTTGTTTTGTTTATTATTTTTTTTTGAAAATGACGAAGAATTATTACTCCTAAACATTTTGAATTTAGAAAGTTCTTTAGGTGTAGAGGAAGAAGAAGCTTGCAAATTTAAATGGGACATGATGCGAGAACAAGATTAATAGAAAATATACGTGAAAAGAATAATATTGTGGTACAGTCTTGCTTTTTTACAAGTTCTAGAATAAAATTGGTTGGGATAAAAAGGATTCTAAAATATTAAAAAAAATAATTTGCACCATGGAATTTTGTCATTTTAATAAAAAAATGTATATAAATAAAACTGCACTAGCTATAGAATACCTAACATAAAATTATTCTAAAGCGGCTTAAAAGTTTTTCGTTTTCCATAGTTAATTGTATAGCAATAATGTAGTTGGAGAGGCTATAGAAGATTTTCAAAATTATTTATTACTAATCGAGTACACTATTTGATACTTGCACGAGAAATACTCAAGATTAGTAAGCATAGTTTCAGAATCTAGAAAATATTCGTAGTCTAGAAAAAATTCTTTCTATTTAATGGAAAATCATTTTATCTTACTCTATCTTGCATTAAGTTTTCTCTTGAAAATTATATTAAACCATTCTCATTAATTTTTTTAATTTAATTTTTTATGTTGTTAAACACACAAATGCTGTTACGTGTGGAAGATAAGAAAAATTTTACTATGCGATTCCCTTACTTTTTTTTTTATTATAAATTCCTACTTAATTATTTTGCTGTACGTTTTGTTTAATTTTATACAAAAAATCCCATTCGCATTTTAAAATGCAATATTCATTACTTGTTTTTTTTTAACTCTTTCTTGTTTCTTAGTGTTCAACTGCTACTAGAAAACGCAACATATTTTATTTTAAAAAACATTTTTTTAATGATTTGTTACTAAAGTTTTATACACACTTTTCAGCTTCCATGCATTTTACCTTGATGACATGCTGTCCAATTTTATTTTATTTTATTTTTATAAAATTTTCTGTGGGTCGTATAGCATATTCCGCCACTGTTATAACTACTTGTAAAATAAAACAATACAAAAATACAATATTAAAGAAAATAAACCTCATTTTAATAAGATTCGCAAGAATTAAACGAGAATAAGAAGAAAAACATAAAAAAATTAACATTGCATTAAAAGAAAGTTCAACATTTTTAACTAAATAAAATTTATTAAAATTGTCAGTTTTAATTCGGCTCCTTTCAACGTAAATATTTACAAGAGAAAGAGAATAGAAGAAAAAAATTAAAGAGGAAAAAAATAAGAAGAATGGAAAGTGCACAGAAAATTGAACAAGAAAATATTGACCAGTTTTCATTCCACTCTAAAGTTGAAACAAAGAAAATTTCTTGTTCATTTTGGTCATGCAAAATATTTCAGAGGTATTGCAATTTTCTTAATGCAACTGTAATATCAATTTTTTTCCAATAACAGATTTTTCGTTTTTCTTTTTATTATTAACTACAATCCTTATATAAGATGGAGTTTTAAAAATAAAGTCATAAGCTGTTGCTGCGTAATGCTTCAATTGAGTCAGTCAATAGTATAGACATAAGACAATACATATAATTATTAAATTTTGATGTAGAATAGATTTTCATCACAAAATGGGTTTGATGTCTGAGAGAAATTATGCATTGATGAAACTTAAACTTTAAATTATTGAGATATTTTCCGAATTTTCAAAATTTCTCGATTATTCAAGCTGACATTTCATAAACTATTTAAAAATGGTTTCATTTTTTTGCTGTTTTGCAAAATGAATTTCTCATTATTTTCGTAAAAGTCATATAATACAACACTGAATCCTGCTCCAAGAATATGTCAAAAGATCCGACCATATATATAAAATAAAAATTCCCAATTATTTAACCTAAAAGTTGATATGAACAACTGAAAATTTTGTTATTTAGAGTTTCCAAGTTTTTCAGTTTTCTCAAGTTATTTAAAAAACAGTAATATTATGTACTTACTTTTTGTTTTTTTTTGTTATACGATGGGAAAAATCCTGAAAAAAGTAGCACATAATCAAAAGCGAAGCCATAAATTACAAGAAATAAAAATAAATGTAAATTCATGAGATGTGAAGTGTAATGAATCATATTGGATAAAGCTATAGATTATAGGTTGCATATTATACATCATTTTAATAAGAAACAAGAAGTAAAAAAAAAATGAATTAATCAGTGTGTACAGAGACATTTAATATAAAAAGATAAAATTAATGGATCGGCTATAAATATGTTTTAATGAAGGTGTGGGCTGTAAAGGAATCCATACAAAAAAAAGTTTTTTAATTAGCGTTTTGCAAGCAGGTTAAAGTTTGAGTTCATAATTACAATTAAACTTAGGACATATATTTAGCAAGAAGCCTGGAAAATCATTAGGGAATCATGGGAAATTGCATTCATATTTTAATATTTGAATTAAATTCAGGTGTTATTAAATCATTGCTATATTCTTAGGCTGACATTTTAAAGCAAATTATGTTTCTTTTTGCACTTACTGCTTTACTACACAGAGACGAAAAAGATTGAAAAGTTTTAGAGCCCACAATTTTATGATTAACAGGAAAAATATCAAGAACTATCCAAATGATTAGTAAAAATTAACTTTATTGCATTATTTAAATTAATAAATGAGAACAATGTTTGACTTCGTTAATAGTATTACAGATTTCTTGATAATCATTTAAACTATTTCTACAAAATTAATAATAATTACCAAAAAAGAGTCACGGTTCGTTAAAATTTAATTAGTTTTAACTCCGAATATCTTGACACTTCAGTAGAAATGCATGCTTTGAGAACTGTTTTTTGCCCTTTTAAATAAAATTTTAAATAAATTTTCGATTCCTTGGAAAAAATTCTTATCCGATTATTTTATGTATTGTTTCTATTTGTCTTTTGTTTTAAGATCTTGGAATTTGTTATCGAAAAACTTATAAGCCTTTTCAAAATCTGATTATGTTCTTTTCTTGATTTTGTTTTCTATGGGATTAATATTCTATGTATATTATATCTATGAATGTATGCGTATGTAAGCATTAGATTTGGTTTATTGAAATATACTACACCTTATAAATTTTTTGTTAAACCTAATACATCCTGCTTTAATTTCTTGTGTAGGTGATTTTTCAAAAAAAGAAAAAAAAACTGTAAAGAAAATGAGGAAAGATTTTATATGATAATATCAAAAACGAAACAAGTGTATTCCCTGATAGGAGTGTAACCCTTAATTGGTACCTGTAATTTTATTCAATTAATTTAATAAATAAGTTTAATTATTACAGCCTAATCCTGTATCTCACTTATTCTTGTCACTTTTTATTCGATTTCGAATCATAATTCCACGTTTTTCTAATGAATTTTTTATTTTTCCAATAAGATTAATTTTAAATTCTAAAAGGATCGTAAAGGATAGGAAAGTAAACAAATTCTAATTGGATCGTTTTGAAAATCGGATTGGATATTTTGAAAATAATCTAAATATATTTTGAATTTCTCAACTCATTTATTTTGCCAGCAATAGTAATGGCAAGTTTTGGTAATGACAATTGGTAATGAAACGTGGTATCTATAAGCTATTGACATTTTTCAAGATTACTGCATGAAAGGATTTGCAATATGAAAATGAATTTGGATCCCTTTCAAACTAAATGGTGCAATTTTTCAAAATAAATGTTTTATATTGCAATTTCATATTTAGTTTCAATTAAATTTTCAAATTTAGTAAAATAATTTAAATTTCTTCTGTAATAAGATTTGCTTTTTTTCTTGAAAGGATTAATTTTTAACATTTTAAGGTTTCTCATCTCGTTGAAGTGATTCATAACTTTATTAAATTAATGCATAAAAATATTTCAGATTAAAAATTGGTTTAGAAGATGTTGTTCTTAATTAGATAATTCTCTAAAAATATCTTAATCTCAAACTCATACTATTTTCAAATTTTTATTTATGTGTATTTGTTTTTTTTTTTCGGAAAATTTGATTGCAATACGCCAACACCTGATCATTAATCGATTCAAGAATAGAAAGTACAATTTCTTTTTCATATTAAATTTATTTAAATCATTTTCCATTTTTCTTTTGTTTTGTTTTTTTTAATAATTTCCTTTAATAATAATAGTTTCTTAAAAGTTTTCTTAAAACGACAATTCATTTTCTATTTTAAACGTTATCCTAAATTATCGTAATATAAAAAAATATTATACTTAATTTATTTAATTAATAATAATTATCATAATTATAGCTATTATGCCAAAAATTATTTATAATTTTTATACTTTTTTCATATTTCCCCAAAAATAATTTTTAGATTAGTGTAAAGCACAAAATTACTTAATTTTAACAGATTTATAAAAAAAGTAAATTTAAGTAATTTTTATAAAATTAATCTTGTGTTTATTTTAAAATTAAATCTTAAAAACAATAATGCTAATATATTAAAATTATTTGTATAAAACTTATCTATTATACGTAAATATTTTTAATTTTTAATTTTACTTTTAATATAATTATAATTTAAAAAATAACACATGCAACACATACATACATATTCTGTGTATGCAGTTAAGAATACACGAAACACTTAGTGTTTCTAATTCTAAAAAAAACAAAAATTAATTAAAAATTGTACATGAGAAATATTTAATTTTCTATTTTAATAACCTAAACTAAAATTTACTTGGTTTTGTTAATCTACCTCAAGAGAATATAGTTGAATAGTTCAGGGGAATATAGGAAGCTCTTAAACGAATATAGTTTTTGTAATCTGCATATTTGAAAAATATATATTTAATTTTTGAAATTTAATACTAAATTTAAATAATTATATTAATACCATTAATTAAGAATATTTGTAGTCATTTTAAATTTGAATTTAATTATTTTATATGTTTGTAATAGTTGGCTTGGCTTTTTTTTTACAAAAAATATAAAGAAGATATTGCAGAAATTATATTTACATTCAAGTACTTGTTATAATGACAAATACTAATTATAAGAATTATAGATTATTATATAATTTTTGATATATGTAGCAAAATAATGATTATAATACTTCATCACAACATTAAAATTATTAAAGAAAATATTAATCTTCTAAAATATTGCTTAAAATCTAAATTAAAAGAAATAATATAGGTAGTAAAATATAACAATAAGATATTTAAACTATACCAGTGGATTTCAAAAAATATTTCTTGGCATAATATAAAAATTTCTTATAAATTGAAGAATTTTTAATCGGCCAATGCGAAATTGATTTTGTTAGATAATTCAGATTTTAAAGTCAGTGTATATTCATTGAAATATTAAATATAGTTTATGAAAATATAAACCATCAGTTCTATCATGAATTTCGTTCATTATAGAATTATGAATTTCATATATTCAATTCCGAATTACTAAAATTCCGCTTCGAATATTCGTAATAGAATAATCATATATACTCGTATTAAGTTCGCAATAAAAATAATCCTCAAAAGTTTACGAAAGAAAGAATAGCACGTAACAAGTTCAAGTTTTATTTTTGTATGAGTTTGAGTTCCTCCAACAAATAAACATTTGACAGTTGAAATAAAATACTGATTTCGAAATTCTGAAAAATGGTGCTGCCATTGCTGTATACAATAATTGAAATTGAAAAATATGTATAGAAATTTTAATAATAACTTTAGTAATGAAAACCTTGGATTTTCATGAAACATTTTGTGCACCACTCTGGAAATTATGTAAATTTATTTTGGAAATTATTGCGTTTTGGTTGGTAAACAACTAAAATATTTATGAGAAAATAATGGCATTTCCCTTGTAATAATATTTTAATTAAAAAATAAATTTTTAAAGTACGTAAATTATTCCTTTCCTAGTCTAACTCAGGCACAAAAATAAAAAATATAGATTATTACATTATATTAAATATTTTAATAATTAAACAACCGCTGGTATAATAATTTTTTTTTTAAAACTAAGTAAAGCACATTTAATTTTCAGCCATTTAAGTTTGTAATGTTCTTTTACAAAATTATCTTATTTTCTAAATCTAAAAATATTTTAGTAACGATACTTTCCTTTTATTTTTGTTATACAATTAAAAAATGTTATTTTAAAGAAATAAAGATAAGGCAAACATTTTTTTTTAAGGCACTTTTGGAAAGCCAAAATAATTTTTAAAAATATTTTAATTAAAATTATTTAAATTAAATTAAAACTAGTATAAAGTATATTAACAATAATTGATTTGAGGAAAAGATAAAAGTGTTATATTAAATTCAAAAAATTCACAACATGTTATGAAAATAAAAACTCCTACATAATTTATAAGTGGTCCCTATTTTTCAATATTCTACAAGTATAAATTATTATTCATTATTATTATTATTATTTGATTGTTAACGACGCATTATATCTTCTATACTAAAACCAGTTCTACGGGGCTGTTGTGGTGGATGTAATGGTGGCTGCTGTTGCAGTTGTTTGGATTGATGTTGCTGCTGCTGTTGTTGTTGTTGTGGTTGATGATGGTGCCGAATGTTTGAATTGGTTTCTGTTGGTGGTGATATGCTACAAACTGTTGTTGTCATATTTGTTTGTACTAACTCTTCAGGAGATAAAGGTAGTTTAATTACACTTGGAACCGTTAAAGAACTATGTGGTGATGTTGTTAGAGAAGTTTGTGATGGAACTGGAATTGTAGGATTTTGATGAAGTGCTAACGGTTCACGATTGACCAAAGAATTGGTGCCAGGTGATGGATTTGATTGTTGTTGTTGATGTTGATGATGTAATGATCCAGGTATCGGTGGTAAGAGAAGTTCATCAGGCGGTTTCAAAAGTGCATGTGGATGGTGTAAGTGTGGATGGACAACTGGCGGTACATTTGATTGAGTATGGTGATGAATCCTAGACATATTTAAGGTCATATGATGTGTATTTCGTATTATCGGGTGGGGTTCTCCATCTAAACCAATGGGTCTTTTTCGAATTGGTATCGAACCTAAGAAACTGGGTATTTGATCGATCATAGGGCAGCTATTATTGTTAGTTATTGAAGTTTGTACTGAAGGTTGTTGTGATAATACTGACGACGGTGGTGGTTGTAATTTTGAGTGAATTTGCGATTGTGGCATATCATTATTAACTACATTTGAAGTTGAAGAAATATTTAAAGATGGTGATTGATTTCGAATCGGTTGAGGAACTGATGGACTTTTATGATGTAAATCACGTCGGACGTGCAGCATGGGAATATATGGTTCAGGAGGTTTTAGGGCTCCTGGAGTACGATTAATGCTAGTTGTCAAATTTTGCGATGTATTTTGTTGCGGATTAGATTGAGATTGGATCGCCGTCGATAATGGATGTGATCTAATTTGATTTAATGGCACAGGGAAGTTATGTGAATGTATAGTGGTAGATTGGTTTAATGGTGGTGGATGTGTTGAGGGTAATAATTGATGCGCCGTTTGCTGCTGCTGTTGTGGTTGTTGAGAGTTTGATTTTGGTAAAGACAAATCTTTACTGTATTCTTTTTCATGTTGTGGACGCATTGTATACGTTTCACTGCCTTCATGATGGCAATGTGTTACTTCAGGTTGCTGTTCTTGAATCGATCTAGATAATTCTAAAGGTCTTTCTTCATCTGGTTCAATTATATCTTCATCATCGTCAATTTCTTCATCAATGATATCTTCATTTTCATCGAAATCATCATGTTCTGGGTCATCATTAATATGATATGAAGATTGACTGTCATTATTTGAATGTGAATTACGATTGCTTGGTGTTGGTGATCTTATACGATGAATTGGACTTTGTCGCGGTGAATCAACTTCAAGAACACTATCATCTTCATCAGCACTTAAATTACGTTCATCATCGTTTTCTGTTGCATTAGAGTTTCGTTGATTGTTTTCCGTATTAGATTCTGATGGAACATCACCGACAGCATGAGTAAGAGCATGGCGACGAAGATCACAATTTCGTCGAAATACTTTACCACAAGAAGAACATTCATATGGTTTATGGTCAGTATGAGTTAAAAGATGAGTTTTTAAATTAGAACGTTGATTAAAGCTACGGCTACATACGGGACATTTGTGTGGCGATTCTTCCATATGCAAAATTTTGTGTACAGCTAGTGTACGCGATTGACAAAAACCTTTTCCACATTCTGTACATTTAAATGGTTTCTCCTTTGAATGAATATATCTGGAATAAAAAAGAAAATAATAAGTTAATTTCAAGTTTTTAATTAAAAAGAAAAAATTAAAGTAAATTTAAATAACAAGAAATTTATTATTCATAATTATACGATTTTGGCCCTCAGGAGCAACCAAATTATCTTCTCTTAACGAAGTTGAGAAATGTATGGCATCTTAAAATCATATACTAATGAAAATGGTATTAATTAACCTAAGAGATCCTTATCTTAATTTTTGATTCAATTAAGATTTTACCTTAAACCTTTTCATTTAAATTAATGATGAAATTATGAAAAGGTTTGGATTGTATTTTTAAAATTAGACTTTTATGTTTGTTTGAAAAAAATTTTGTATGAAATACACTCAATATAAAACGCTTGCAAGTAAAAATTCCTTTTGTCAAAAATAACGTAAATTTACATTAATTAGAAGAGTCTCCAGAAGTTTTCTGCCCTTAGTGTTACCGAAATAATGAAAATGTCAATTGAATGAATGAGTTATCAATAGAATGGAGCTGAATCAAGAGTTTGAGTTATTTAAATTAGCAAGAGTTTGAGCTATTTAAATCAAATCTTAATTCTGTACACTGTTTAAGAAGACACTCCAGCACAGATCTTTGTGAGATAGTTGAATACCAAAACACATTCATTAGTTAAGAGTTGTTTATCTTGCCGACTTAAATTTATTTGAAATTTGATATTATAAGATCAATTTTACCAGCATACCAAAAACTATGCAAAATGTTTGCAAAATTTTATTCTCATTACCCAATTCAAAAACAAAAAGCAATTTATACATGCATGGTTAAGTTATGCGGTAAAATTTCACTTTGATGTTCAAGTTAATTGTATTTTTATTTTGATTTTTTGTTTTTTAAATTTTCAGCTACCAAATTAGCTACTTCTTGGAATTGTTAATTTAATTTTTTCCTCCTTATAATTCATTATTGTTATTTTTATTGTTATTTTTTTTTATATTTTTACTTTATTACCTACATTACAAACATATCATTGTTTTACAGGTCGCACAGTTTGTCTTCCTTTTTAAGAGAACAAAAATTTTTTATACTTGAGATTACGTACGTATACAAGTTTTTTTTTTGCCAGTTTTGTTTCAATAATGGTTGCTTTAATTTAATCGTATAAGAAAAAACAAAAAAAAACCTAAAATGTATAATGCGATTTTGAGAAGGGGGGAAAAAATAAAAGAACAAAATTTGTAACAATTTTTTTTTCTGTGTATATTTTGCGATTTTTTTTTGTATTTATTTTGCGCGGTCTGTTTTATTTTTTTCTTGAGATGATTCTTACGTTACCAACATTTATATTGTTAGTTGTAAAAGATAAATTATGAGTGTACGTATATGTTGGCAGGAATGATATAAAATTTTAATATAAAATATCAAAGAATAAAATTTATGATAATATTATTATGATGGATGCCCATGTTTTATATTAACGTTTCATGCTCTTAAAAGTGATTTATTTCTTAACATACTTACATACTTTTATTGTAATTTTATTTTACTTTTATATAGAAGTTTATTCAAATAACTCAAGAATAAAAAAATTTTTAGGGAAAAATTTATTTTATGTAGATTTCAGTAAAAAATAAAAGCAAGAATAGGTAGAATTGACCGTTTCAGCTCTGTGATACCCGTACGAATGAATGATTTTAAGTGATATGTGTAGATTGCTACACTGTTCCAGACATAATCCTGGTTTATTATTCGTTTATGCAAAATTTCAGCACTGTAATTTTAATAGTTTCCATAATATGCGACCAAATGCCTCGAAGTTGTATGACCACAAGTCAAGGAATTAAAACTAGCTTTAGTAAATATAAGAGCCATAATAAAATATTTGCCTTTGAAATTTCAATACTGTAAGTTCTATAATTAATAACAGTTTTTATAATGGCTATTTTACCATATTCGTTTTTGCAAAATTTCAGTACCATAGATTCAACAATTTTTATGTTATCACCAAGTAACTTTTGAAGTTGTGTGGCAGCTACCACAAGGAGTCAAAAAATTTAAACGATTTTTATTACACATACTCGTAATGAGGCTACATAATATTTTTTCTCGTTCGAAATTTCGATATTATAGCTTCGATAACATATAGCTAAATAACTTTCGAAGTTGTAGGATAGCTATTCGAAACATTACCCTGATTACATCCATTTTAAATAGGGTTCCGGAATTTACTTAATAGTATGTGAAAATTTGGTTAACTTAGTTCAATCAGTTTTTGAGTTATTGTTGGGACGGACGGGCGGACGGACGTGGTTTAATCGACTCAGAATTCGACGTTGATCAAAAACATACACTTGAGTCTATACCTCAGATCATTATTTCTTAGCGTTCTAAATGGTAAGGCAAATTTCGTATACCCTTCGAACATACGTTCGTACGCGTATAAACAGAAACGTCATGTGGTATTCAGTGCAAAAATATATTTTAAATTAAATTTAAAAAAAACTGTTAATTGATGAATTAAATTGCCTATTATTTGTACAGAAAAGTAGTGGAACATTAATGAAATATTTCTAAAACATTCAATATAAGTATATCTTTATTTTGAATAAGCGGCAAAATAGAGACATACAAAATATACATTTGAAATAAGAGTGCACACGGTATTCAATTATATTAATTTATTCCCTGCTTTAAACGTTTGGTTTTAATCCTTTTTTGGGAGCTTTAATTACTCTACAATTTTTAAAATATAATTAAGAATCCTGCAAGAATTATCAAAATTTTTTCAACTCTACCTTACACAATTTTCAAACGTTTCATCAAAAGGATGCCCTGAATAAGCTGTCCCTGAAAAAATTCAATTTGGGTTTATAAAAGAATGCCTGAATAAATGAATCAATTAGGATCTTGCCGGAATAATCCGTTTTATGACAAAGGTAGAGAAATGAACTTTAAAGAAGCTCCAATCAATGCTTTATAATTATAATTTTTATTTTGTTTATAATTATAAGTTTTAAAATTATAAAAAATTTTATATGTTTTTTATAGGCAATGAAGAAGAAATGCTTTGTACAAACATGCAAACATAATTTTGAATATTATGTATGTTGTATAGAAAAGCTATATAGATGAAGTAAATGACAATTTCATCACTCCTTTATTTTTCACCAATTCCTTCTGCAAACATCTTATATGGTGTGTGCTTAGTATTTTTTTTTTTAATTTTAATTATTTGTATTTTTATTTCCCCTTATATTTTTTTTTCATCTGCATAACTTTTGAAATATCAAAAAAAAAAAAAATAATACAATAAAACAAATAAAAAACAGAAATAAAAAAGTTAAGTGTTTTTGTCACTTAAGTTTCGAATTTAAATATTTTACTTGGAAAAATAAAATTTACATTATAAGTTGCGCATCACGAATGTTTAACTATTCTCAAATATGTACATTTTAAGTAAATAAATAAAATTATACAAGTACATTATTTTGTATATGTAAATGTATATTTGAGTATGTACAATATATGCATACCTGACATACATATTTAACAAAAAAAAAAAAGTATAAAAATGTTAAAGCATCACGTTCATTTCTTAAAACACATTCAAATATTTTTCATATAACGTTTTTAAAGTTTCTCTCTTAAGTTTTTTGAATATTGTCGTTATACACAGCATCCTCTCTAGGTCTAGTTTTGAATTATTCTTTTTTATGTTAATTTTTTTTTTGGTTTGTCTTTGGTTTCTTAAATATATGAACTCAAAACTCTTGAAAATCTTGGAATCCCACAAAGTTATTTGAATATTTCTTAAATTGTTGGATTTCTTTCAAAGTAAAATACTAAGAGATTTTAAAATGTAAAAAATTAAAAGAAAAATTTTTTTAAAAATTATTTACTTAAGTTGGAATTGAAAAATAAACAAATAACAACAAAAATAATTATAGTTACGTACTTAAAACTTATGTGAAGTAAAGAAAAGAGTACTAAAATTTTGTGTACCTTAAATTTTTTTTTGTTTTTCAAATAATAATTTTCCTAATATTTAAAATCCATATGAATTTGAATTGTGGTAGACGATTGACAAATAATGGAATTTCAATTCAAAAATTAAATATGGAATTTCATCGGAAATTCTAAGCATAAATAGATAAATAAAACAAAAAATAGAAATATTTTAATTTCGGAATAAAGCTTGTTGAAAAAAGGAGGTACCAAATTTTTCCTGATAAATGCTAAAAAATTCGGAACCACGCAACATAGAGTTACTATCGAGAGCTGGTTTCACAACCAATTGATTGTTCTTTATTTTCGGTCTTACAATCAATTTGATTTGAGTCATATTTTTTGATATAAAGCTTGTTAAAATCAAATTTTTTTTAATAGCCTTTTTTTAAACTTGAAATTTGTTTTATTTTCGTTCAATACGCTACAATGAAAAATATAACATTTTTCTCTATCTCTCATAGTTCTGCCAGTAATAATATGAAACCACTCTGTCTGAAACCCACTCAATAATTCAAAAGAATTGATTGATTGACATTGAACTAGAAAAATTATAACACGGTGATAAAATGCAGTTGACAAAGGTTAGACCATTTTATCACAATTTTGATCAGTTTTATTGAAAGTCATGCGGAATTTGCAGAAAAAATCATGGTCATGATTTGCAGAAGAAAACAAAAAATTATTCCAGAATATTTAAAAATTTCTTTCAAAAAACAAAATAAATAAATTGCATTTGCTGTATAATTTACAGCTTTCCATGTACTATAGAATTAGGAATCGTCAAAAATCGGAATGTCAGCATTTTCCATACGAAAAATGGGGCATGAATATAAAAGTAGGAAAAATTATTTTATTCCAAAGCGAAATTATTTGAGATAAAAAATTAAATTTTGGAAAAAAGAACAAATTTTTTCAAACTGATTTTTCTCATTGAATTTCTATACATTTAATGGTAGCCTTAAAATTTTATTTCTATTAAAAAAAATTTATATTTATTTTCTTAGCTAGCTATCTAAATCAATTTCTACATCTATTTTAAGCCATCAGTTTGTTATTTAATGGTTATTTAATGTCAAACTAATTATTAAGTATTATAAAAGTGTCAAAGTTTTATTATTTATGCTCTTTACCTTTACTATTCGTTAACTAATTTATATTATGCCTATTATTATTAAATTGAATAGAATCTGAAATTCAATCATATTATATTTGGTAAATAATTTTGATATTTTAATCTTTTTCACTTTATTTACACTTAACAAAAAAAAAAAAACAAAATTGTGTAGGTTGCCAAGTTTTTTTTTTTCTTACCTAATTTTTAACACCTTTCAATAACATAATTTAATAACTTAACAGTATATTGAACTTTTAATATACAAAATTTTCATTTTCATCACCCACAAAAAAAAAGTTTATTATTTTTAATACGATATACTATTTTCAGTAAGAGTGAAAATTGACAAGCATATCATTTCATATACATAATGTGTCTATGTTTGTACGTATGTATAAAATCAGAGGAAATAAAGAAATATCAGTATACTTAAAAAAAAAAACTATTCTAAGCTTCTTTAAATAAGACATTGGAAAGACTAAACATAAAATTCATTTCCGATTTCCTGTTTTAGCAAATTTTTAACAAAATCGGAAAAAATGTGCTTCTGTGAGATGTTGTTGTCTGACCATGTGTTGGTTTATAAAGTTTTCACACTAATGCTTAATGAGAAACTTATTTCCCTACAATAAAATAATTACAGGAATTTCTACCCCTCCCCCTTCACCCACCATCCCTCTCTCTTAAAAACTTAATATATTAAATAATACAGGAACTTTCAGTTTAAGTTCCGAATGTTGATTTTTATGATGACGGATTTTTTATGATACACAAATTTTTTTTAAGCTATGTAATAAATAGTATAGTTATTATTGATAATGTTGTACTTTTAAGAACTAATGTTGAATAAATTTGGATTGTTTTACGTAATGTATTTACAAAACAAATCAACTGGTAAATTTTATAAAACAAAATGTTTAAAGAGTTAGTTCCCAAAATTTATATTACCTCCCTTATAAAATTCTTAATATTCTCTGATACACTGAAATTTTAATGAAATAAAATCATATTTTTCATAAGCATAATCTGATTTACGTCACATTTTGTTTTTTTTTTTTGTATTAGCTAAACAAAGAATGTCAAATTTACAATTAATATAATGCTTCCTTTATAGAATCTTGATTCATCGGAATGAATATTCATATATGTAGGTATTTTATATCGATTCCTCTATAATACTGTCAGTATAATAGTATAAAAGAATGATTTTTTTCTTTGTTAATTTAAATACATGCATGTAGTTCATTGATCGAATATAAAAAATTTAAAATAACAATAGAACAGTTTTGTTTGTATTTAATGTCACAAAAATGACAGTATATAATCAAATAGAATCAACAAAATAAATAATATATAAGTATATACCTACTTATATATTATACGTATAATAAATTTTTACTGTTATTCATTGATGTTTTTATATTTTTACTATTATATTTTCTTGAGCATGTGTGGAGGGGTTAATGGAGAATCGTATGGAGAGTGGTTTCTTTTTATAACACTTTGTAATCATTTGACATTTCTTATATACAAGGAGATTTTTATTGATTTCTAATTATAAAAAAAAATATTACTTCTGTATTGTATTTTACTGGCATTTTTTGTTTATTCTTTTTTTTTTTGTCAACTCGAACAATAATAAATTTTTATGTTCTTTTAATTACAGCCATTAAAAAATCATAAAATATTAAAATTCATATTTTCTTTATTTGTTTTTTTTTTAGATCAGGTCACAAAAATAGCGTAAAGATTTGACCAATATGTTATACAAATAAATGACGGTATATTAGCAAAAATTCAATTTAAAATTCTTTAAATAATTTGTTTTTTTTTTTGCCTTTTTTTTTTGAACGAATTTTCTATAATCTTCTATAGTTTTTGATTATAAATGGTTTAAAATTTAAAATAAAAAAATATTCTTTTGTTTTGTAAATTTTTTCTTCTGGAATATTAATTTAATTGTATGTCAATTTAAAAGCAATAAAAAGTGTTGACAATGGGATTTAAGTGAATTAAAAAGCAGTCAGGTAAATTTCAATTCAAATTAAATTTTACAATTTGTCAAATTTTTTTATTTTTATAGTATTTGCCAAATAGATAACGCTGGTATCCAAATATATTAAAAGTTTTTATAGTATAACATATACACATATAGATACAGAGTAGGTTCATCCAATATTATTTTTCTAATTATTGAAAAAAGAAGAATAACTAGATATGAAACACACTGACAAAAAATTATTTTTAAAATTGAAGATTATATTAAAATTCTTATTTTAGATTTCATAAGAAAATAGTTGAAAACCTGTATATAAATGAAATTAAATAAAAATTTGGGGCTTAGAACAAACTACACCACTTTGATATCCATTTAACGTATAAATTTAAATCGCATTCCTTTAAATTTAGTACTACTTTAATTCTTATTAGTACTACTCTTAATTTCTAATTACGCCAGCTTATATAATTTGTAAAAATATATAGTTGTGTAGAGTATACAGTTTCGCACAATTATTCAGGTAAATATAGTTTTATATTCCAAGAAATGTCAAATGTTTGATATTAAAATAAATATGCTGCTGTAAATGAAGCATTGAAGAAATTTTTCTTCGTAACAGTATACTTATAAGTTTTAAAGATAGTTTTAAGGGTGTTATGTACATGCTAATTAATTAAAACTAGTTCGAGATTTTCTACAAATTTTTTTATATAAATTCTAAGCTACCAATTGAGAGTCGTTCATATAATTCCGATTATTCAAAATAGATAAAACTCGGAATATTCAGAAAAGACTATTTCGTTTGTTAATTCTTTAGAATTCATTATACACCTCAACTGTATTATAAATTATTATTTTAAAAAATTAAACTTGTTTAAAAAATAACTACAATTTGAAGTCTATACGGACATCTTCTTCGATTAAAATTTAGAATAAATATTCATAAAAAATTTAATTCTTCGTCTAATTATTGCTATATTAATTGCTTCTTTGAATTTAAGTGAAAATACATGATGTACATACATACATACATACACATCCATATATTGTACACACACGTATGAAATAGAAAAGCCAATTACATTATGCTAGATTATTTAATATTAATTTAAACTAAATGCATAAATGTCATTAGCAGTGAAATATTATCTTCTTAAAAAATGATAATTTCCATTACCCACTTAAATAAAATAAAAAAAAAAACAAAAACAAACCTAATCTATAAAGAAATATTTTATAAGAGAAAAAAAACTGGATTTTTTTCAATATTTTTTGAATCGTTCACATGGATTTTTATAATAGCAAATAAGCGAGAGAAAAAAAAACAACTTGTCAACTTGTAATCTATATACAAGCACAATGACTACTAGCGCTCATATTTTTATTCTGAATATGTGGTTATTGTGGCAACAAGTAGTGTCAATTTTCATGTTTTAAAATTGTCATTTTAAAAACGAGTTGCCAGACTTTAATTTTTAGTTATAGTACATGTTATTATATTGCTATAATTATAAATATAATCCTTTTTTTAGTGTAATTCAATTTGGAATTAGTTTAATTTCTTTTTACACTATTTTAACTGGGATTCTTTTTATATTTTACAATATTCAATATACCTAATATATTTAATATGATATAATTATAGAATATCGATATTTTTAACATCATACCACAAAATACAACGATGTTGTCTTTAAAAAATTTCCTGTTTTATAAATGAGATTAAATTAAAGAATTTTACTTGATTTTACTTTACTTGACATATTTTACTTGAGTATAGAAAAAGAAAAAAAATATTTTTTCAGTTATTAAAAAGATAAAATGCGAATTTTTCTGGATTAATTTTAGATTTTGATATTTTTTTTATTTTAGTTGCTTGTTTTAATATCCAGAAACATAATTTTTAAAGTAAATTAACAATTTTTTAGTTAAATTGTATCAAAATTTCTCTAACATAAATTTTTTTCGTACAGGAATAACATGAAAAATCAACAGTTTTAAATTTTAATAGAATTTAAATGGCTGTAATCGATTACTATGGGTAGTGAATAATTTCGTATAAGTATTTCATACAAGCGAAGTTTACGAATTGAAAACAGAAAATTTTTAAAAAATTCGTTCGATGCGATTCTTTAGATTTGATTTAACACATAATTATGTGCATATAAAGATCTTGGTATGATATTTTATTCAACGAATGTAGCTTAGTTGTTTTAGATTTAGTTCTATGATATTATTTTTTGTCAGGTGAATGCTATTACTGGGCTAATATTCAGTACTATATATCAGGACAATTTTTCGGCATATGTAAATTAAATGTCTTTCTTCGAATATTTCAAACAGGTTTTCAACAGGCTGTAGTTCGAAAACGAATACAACAGCACCCCCCCCCCCCCCCTTCCCCCCCCTCCACATCTTTTCAATTTTTGGCTGGAAATTGATCAAAGACTCATCCCTAAAATTATTTGTCACCTTATGCTAAACACCCTGTATAGCAGAAAGAAAAACCGCTGTATCTCCATTTGTTATTTTTTGATTTTTGTTAGTTTATGATTTTTCTATACTACATTTTATATTTATTTTGTTTCAAGCTCTTGTTTAAGGTAATGTGTAAAATGTCTGTTAAAAGCAATTCGCGGTTAAAATGAAAAAAAAAATATAAAATAAATATTGAAAAAAGAATAATTTTAAAATTAAAAAAATAGTATCAAATTAACAAGCTAAAGAAATCAATTGCGAATTTTAAACATTACCAAAATAATACTCGTAACGGTAAAAGTATTTCAAATAAGTAAATTTCAATAATGTTGCATAATGAAAATAATTTGGGAAAGCAACAAAAAACCAAGTAATTTTGTCTTTTTCATGGTATAATAATAAAAATAAAAACTTCTTCTTTTCTGACTTTAGTCAGGAAATTTTGATAAAGATTAAAATTACATTCTTACAAAATTTATTGCAGAAATTGCTTTTTTAAATTGTTGAAGCTAACAATTGTTGAGAGGAACTTTAACACTAAATTCTGGCAGTTAAAAGAGTTTTGGAAATTATTAAGGTCTATTATTAAGGTGGCAATAATGTGACAAATATACCAAACTAAAGTTTTTTACTTTCAAACATATTGTAATTGCAGACATTTTCTCTTAAGAATTTTTATCTCTTCGCGTGTTAATAACACTCACGTCATATTCTGTAACTTTATTTATACCATAGTCAATTCACATGTGTTATTTAACCATAATTTTTGTATATATGTATGTGTATATGTACATAATATGTCGTTATATTTTAGAAAACTGATAATGAAGGCGATTACTTTATAGATTTGTAGAATTTTACACATAAATTATACATACATATATAACCATATTTGAATTCTAAATGGAATTGAAATCTAGTCATCATTTTTAAGTTTTCTGTTTTGTTAATTACTTCATTACAATCAAATATAATCAAATATAATAAAAGAGAAACGAAAATATAATCTTTGAATATCGCGTGTTAAAAACGCTTGTAATTTTATTTAAAAATTTTGGTTGTCTTATTAATACTCGTATATTCTTTTTTTTTGGAGAATTGAAGAGCAGCTTTTTTTGGTGAAAGAAAAGGATTATTTTCCCAATAGAATTGTGGAGAGCATAACCGCACAAAAATTTTTAAATTGCAGTGTTACTGAGCGTATATGATATTCAATAGTCTTATAAGTAAATGAATTTACTATTTGAAGCCCCCATCATTGTGAATGTTACTTGGTTATAAAACCTTCTTGAATTAGTCAAAATTTTAACACCAAAAAATTTTGAATGAGTTCTTCGTCCATGTATATAGGAGATAAATCTGATTGAGACAAAATCCAAAATTGTTTCAAATTAAAATAAAAAATGTTTCAAAATAAAGAATTATCTTTGAATAGAAAATATTTTACTTAAACAAAATAGTATGCAGTTTACCTTTACGTGAGTTTAATCAAACTGTTATAAATAATCTTATATAATAAATAAATTATTCAACTAATACAAAACTAACCTTAAATGTGTTTTACAAAATTTTAAATTACATGGAAAAAACATTTTTTTTTTGCTGAAAAATTTATATTTAAAATTAATTAACAGCAAAATTATCAAAAAAATAACCAAAAAAATTATAATAATTTTAAAAGCTTCTTAATTAAATTTAAAAATAATAAAGAAAAAAAACCGAAAAATATTACATGTCAAACTGTCATTCTTACTGGTGTCACGCGATTTTTAGTGTAAGCGAGAGAAAAAGAAACGAAAAAAATTAAAATCAAAACGAAAATGCCAACAGATAAAAATCGATTTTTTATACTCACTAATGTAAATCGATTCATTTGAAAATTTATTCTTTTTTTTGTTATTTATTTTGCATTCGAAATCGATTTGGGTTTTGGTTTCTTTTGAATAATTCATAAGTTCAATGAGATATAGCAAATATTGTTTTTCAAAGTTAAAACATGCTTTAATCGCTTAATATTTTTTTTCAAAATAAAATATTTGAAATTTATTAAAATAAGTTGTTTTCAAACATTATGTACATAGATTCGAAAATGTTTTCAGGCAATGAATTAATAAACATTTCAATTATAAAAGAAAAATCTGATTTTTAATCAGTTTTGTAGTGATTTAGTTTAAAATTTTGAATTTGAATTGAATTGAAATTGATAAACACAAAAAAAAATTTGTTTAATGATTTTGTTTTAAATGAAAATTTTGTAAAGTAAAGAAAATACAGAATACACAGGTGGATTAACAATATTATAAAGAAAAATATTAAGATATTAAAAATGTTATATTGGAAAGCATTAGTTTGTATTAAATTAAATAATTATTAATATTTATAAATAATGTGTGATTTTTTCAAAAAACAAAAAAAAAAGACATTTGGCTTGTAATTTTCACTTGAATCGATAATTTTGCCTTTCCCATTTATATTTTTAATATCATTTTGTGCTGACATTAACCAAGAATATGCATTATATATTATTTTTTGCACGATTTTACGTATGCAAATTATTTGCAGAGAAAATAATTCAAAATTGTCAAATAGTATCATGATCTACATATATTGATACACATATTGATTCACATCTGCAATGACCATAATATTGATAGATCAGACAGAACAATTTTTTGTTAATAATAATTACGAAACGTGAATTGAGTGTCAGTCTTTTATGCTTAATTATAGAAAAGTGAACTGAGTTCATCTATTAAGATTTGTCACTGACAACTATAACGAATTCTGCACATCTTACACACACGAAATGTGAAAATTAGCAAAAAATATCACTCGTTTCAACAAGCATCATAATATGCTCGCCAAAGTAAACTTTGGAACATTTTAGTGATATTTGAATTTTCTATAATTTTTATAATACTTTACTGTAATGATAATTACTTTAGTCTAGGTATAACTAAAAGTATGTACAAATTATTAAATTAGAACATTTAGTTATATTTTTAGGTATTATGGTTCATTTCACTTTTTAATTATAAATTGCAAAATTATCTTCTTAATATCTTTGTCACATCACACACATTTATTTGCAATTTTAACCGTTCCATAAAGATGAATATTGTAGTTATAATTTTTGGGTGCGTATATCCAAGCGCTACATTTTATAAAAAAGAATGATCTTACAGATATTTAAGTGTAAATACATTCATTATTATATATTGTATATTTTAAAAAAGAAAAATTTACCAACTCAATCTTAATCTTGAAGATAAATTGCATAAAACTGATAACAAATATAATAAAAAAAACTTAGCACAAAAAAAAGAGATTAAAATTCGCAATAAAAACAGTAAAAATGTTTACGTTTATTTTATTTATTCACGATATTATTTTCTTTCTCCCTTAGAAAACACAAAATAATAGCAATATAATAATAAAAATATTGAGGCAATAAAATTAATCACAGTTAATAAAAAAGAAAAAAAATTGATCGCCAAAAAGTAAACGAAAAAAATAAAAATGTCATAAAAAATGAAATTTCACAGCTTTATTAAATCTTCAAAATTTTCCCACACTTTTAATGCATAATATACGGTGACATTATGAATGACCAATTTTTTTTCTCTATATCAAACACACAATATATTCTTTGCGTTTTTTCTACTAACTTTGTACTCGAAAACTCGATTTCAATAAACAAATAATAATTTCTTCATATTTTTGTTGACAAATCGATTATATGTTTCCTAATAAATTAATACTCGTATCCCAATAAATCAAATCCGCAATAGGTCACACCTCATTGTGCTCAATTAAATATAAACGAAGCTACTGCAAAATTTTAAAAAGAAAATTTCAAGTAAAATCCGGCTAAGTCGAAAAATCATGTTTCGAGCAAATTAAATTCGTAGTTTATAAATTAAATTTTTAAAGATTTGTAAAATATTGAAATTTTTTTAGGTAGTTTCTCGTTGTAACCACAGATTTATTAATGCTCCATCTAGTAGTGTCAAATTTTTGTTTAAAATATAACTATTTATACCTATTTGAAAATACTCTTTTTCCAATGCTCGGCATTTTATTAATTATGTTTTATAAAATATAGGAAAACTTAAATTTCATTATAATAAGAAGCAGCATGAGCGCAAAATGGTTTAGGAAACTCTTTTCTTGATTAAAATTTTAAATGATTTTTAAAACAAGATCACATTCTTGAAATTTCATTTTGCCTAAAATTTCTTGTTATTTTTCTTTTAAAAATTTTCATTCAATTGTACCCAGGTGCTAGAATTTTTTAATTTTTTAAATACCAATTTAAATTTCAATAACTTTAAACTTTCTGTTCCAATATCAGATGAAATAAAAGTAAAAATATTGGTAAAATATGAATGGAAGTAAAAATAAAGATCAGACAAAATATTGCATAAAATTTAGATTATCCTAAATTGTTAACATTTTATTTATTTGGAATATTTATTGCAATTAACATCAAATAAAATATTAGTATAAAATAGTTTTTGATTGTATTTAATAACTGCCATATTATAATTGTAAATTGTTGATTTGCTATTTATTTTTTTTTTAATCTCAGATTTATTTTAAAAAAAATTAATTCAAAATTTTATCATTTTTATATTTTTCTTTTTTTGTTTGAAAATTCAATGAATTCTGATTGCTCATTTTTATGTAATTTGGTCCTCAGTTTTAAAAATAAAACTTATTTAAATTTTAAATTTAAACTTTTGGTTTGTATAATTTTTTCTCAATTTTTTTTTTTTGTATATTACAGTGCATGAGAAAAGTATTTGAATGCGTGTTTGAAATTATTAATAATGAAAAAATCTTATGATTGATAACCGGCTAACGAAAAATTGACTCATTTTTTAATTTATAGTTTTCAAACGATAGTCAAAGGTTTAACCTATAAGGATAACCTATAAATTTGAATACAAATTGAAAATTGACATTTATTCCTTATATATATATAGTTAATATAAAGCAATCTGGCGGAATAAAGGCATATTCTGTTCAATTTCTCAAAAAATTTCAATAAATTTTTTTCAAAAACGAAAATTTATTTCGAAATTTCTATGGCATACAGTAATAATATTGTTTTTCATATTGTTGGACTAAAGTAATTTGATTGCAATGTAGCAAATTTTTCTATAATTTACTGTGCTTTTAAACACAATATTGTGTATTATTTTTATGAATTAAATTCGGTCGCCATTCAGAAGCTACTATGATTTTATTTAATTTCTTTTTTATTTATTTTCTGTTAATTCTGGTTATATGGTTTTTTTCTTTCAATTGCTGCTCACCTTTTCATATTTTAATTTATCGCTATCAAATCAACCAACCTCAATATTATTATAACTACTTTTTTTTTCTTCTTATTTTTTTTTTGTTTTTTTGTGAATAGTCATTTACGTTAATAATATTTTGTATTTTCGATTTCATTTTTTTTTTTTTTTTTTTATTTTTATGAATTTAAAAACACCGCTTCTTAATCCGCTTAACTTATTAAGTAAAATCTATCTGCATGTTGTACATATACATATAATATGTATCTAAAATGTATGTATGTATATCTTGGACTTAATTCGATTTATTCAAAAGTTTAATTGGTATATGAACACACAATATGTATGAATTTATGTAAATGTGTATATTTGTAAATAAAATATTTTTTTCATATACTGAAAGCAATTTATTTAAGAAAGAGTACAAAAAAAAATATAAAATTTTAAAAATAAATTTTATTTGTTAAATCCTCTTAACTTAAATGACACCATATAGAAGACATTCATATGCAGTTTTAAACTAAAACGATTGAATTTATCTTGTGTATACCGACAATGATAGATTTTTTTTTATTTTTATAAACATTTTTTTTAAATAAGCTTGAATATTTTTAGATTATGTGCAGGATATGTCGCAGTTTTTAAAATATATCATTGAAATTTTGTAATTTTAAAAATTGAAAATTATATTTTCGAATATCAAATTATTCAAATTGCAAATTGCTGAATTGAATATGATTTAAAATTGATTTTAAATCTATTTTGCATTTGAGTTCGCTATACAATTTAAGTTTGATTTCACTTCCACATAGAAAAAGTACTTGTATGAATAGTGTCAACGCTTTATATCGTACGAAATTTCCCTCAATTACACTTTAAACAGTAAGTGTTAGATTTGGTTACCCGAATATTGTATTATAAAGCTTGAAAAGAAACAGTAATTGGGTTGAACTTGTTTTTTTTTTTTGATAATTCAAATTTGAAAATTTGCATTGATAGCAATGCGCAATAATAATGCATAATAACTTAAACAAATTAATAACAATTACAAATCTGATATCATAATAAAGTTTCTCGCTTAAGTCTTTTGATTTTATCACTCACACAATAAGAGAAACAAAATTGTATTCAATTATTAACGAAAAAGTCAAAATCTTTTATCATCTTCGTTCAATACAATCAAAACTTTAAAAATTTTGCTTTAATTTTTCTATTACTGCCCTTGAATTCAACTTTTTCGATATATTTTTCGCACTTAATCAATATTTAAAAATTAAAAAAAAAATTTCTTGATCTACTAGTTGATATTCATAATTAATTCATAATTTTGTTTTATTTTCATTCATTTTTATAGTTCATTTAATAATTATTATTAAACCGCTTATAATTTAAATACAATTAGCGATCATAGAAGAAGAAAAACAAGAATAATCTAATCTCATAAATTTCGAGGAACACAGAAACAAATAATAAAAATTGTAACAAAATTTTAGAGAACTTGTCATCCTTGAATGTCAAAAAAATTATTTAATTTCATATAAACTAATTTCCATGGAATCAAAAGTTATTAACTTCGATGAGAAAAAAAATATGGTAGTATAAACTTTATAATATTAATTCTTTATTAAATTAAAAAAAAAAAATTATAAAAATTATATAGCTTCTGATTTTATTCAAACAATAAAAAAATAAAGTTCAACTTTGAACACAAATTTTAAATCAAGTAACAAAAAAAAAAAAGCAATTCAAACCAGATTTGAATCATCAATTAATAATCACACCTTTACGCTTTTTATATTATTTTATTCGACAAATTACCAATTCATTTTGTTTTTTTTTCTTCTTCAAAAATGAACAGAAGAGAAAAATAACAATGGTAACAAATGTAGATTATTAAAGAATTTAACATAAATAAGTTGCTGCCCGTCTTAGTTATTATTAAAAGCAACCAATCAAAATTAAAATTCAAAAGTATGAAAAAAAAGAAAAACAAAAAACAAATGAACAATTAAATTATTTTTAAATTAACAATCTGTTTTTAAAAAACAAAAATTGTTATTTATATGGTGCACAAGATGTAGCAGCATTATTAAAGTTTATGATGTGTAAAATAATTTTCATATACAAATTATGTAATTATAGAGAGTTGTAAATAAATTTTGGCTCTCATGCTAAACAAAATGTTCGTATATGTTGTACATTGCTGTTATATTGAGGTACAATAAATTTATTAATCAATAATATAATTCAATAGAGAGGAAGAAGTTTATTTGTATGGTGTTACGACAAACATACACTAATAACAATAATATGTTGCAATAGTCATTGTTAATATTGAGGACTGTCGTCCTATGAATAATACTGTCTTAAAGGCATTGAATTTTGCATAAATCTCATTCAAACCGAAAACTGTGCAAAAAAACTGTGCTATCAATCTCTCTTCATAGCAGAAGAACACCATCATCAAATTAAATTTACAATTTTTTGGATAGATAAGAGATTACAGCAAAATTACGTAACTAAGTATCCGAAAACTAAAAAGTTATTCTCTTTAATGCATATAATAGATTTTGAAAAAAAAAATTAGTTCACACTTCAGCTTAATTTTTGTTGGAACACCTTGTACTTTTTATAAAAAAAAAAAGACTTCGCTTTTTCAAAAACTATTATGAAATTTATGTTATACTACTGTTATACAAGTTTATAATATATTAATTATACCATACAAGTATATTGACTATTGTAATTTAGATTAAGAAAACAAGTTAAATACGATTTAATAAAAAAAAAAACAAGAAGAAAAATTAAAATTTATAATTTATAATAACGTTATAAAAAGAGTAACTTTTTCATCATTTAAATAAAATTATATTATAATGAATCAATAAATATGTATATGTGTGCACATATTTTCATACATATAAGTATAATTTTGATCTTGTTTTGTATTTGATTTTAATGAAAAATTTTCACATTCATGCATAACAACACAGTTGGGTTCTTATATTTAATTTAGAGATATCATGATTGGTGTATAATATTGAATGTGAAAATTATATTGTCATCATCAAATACCCTGTTAGTTTAATCACTAACAATAGTTTATCAAAAAACTTACTATACTATTCTGTTTCAACTACGTTATGATAAAGCATCATATTAGTCATGTTGTAATCGTAAAATGCGATATGAATGGAAAATAGTTATATTTCGATTAATATAATTATTATATTACATAATATTGTGTAACTGTTAAGGGAAATGTTAAGGGAATTTGAAAATAATAAGGAGATTTTGTGTTAACACTATTTCTTTAAAATTAATAATAACTATAGACTAGCTAATATAAGTAACAATAAATTTCAAATTCTTAGTTTTAATCAAATGTTTTATATAAATTCAAATTTTTCTGGTAGTTAAGCTACCCAGCAAATTATATGAGCTAAAAACTTTTTGTCATTCATTTCATTTTAAGAATTTAATTTGATACAATCCATAAATAACTATTAAATGAAGTTCGGTATCAACTATGAAAATTAATTGCTGTAAAATAAATAGCTGTAATAAATCATGTGGGTACGTAAGATTCAAATTACGTTATTGATATTCTGATTCGATTCTTTAATCTATACAACAAGTAAATTTCCTTTAATTAGTATGACTCAAATTTATTATCAAATACCAAGATATTTATTGATGGTGATACATGATAATTGATAACACAAATTCAATATTTCAAAGTAAGAGTAGAATTAATACTTTTGATATACGTTCTCGAATAACAAATAAGTTTTAGTGATTTTAGTATTTTATTAAAGCAATATAAACAAGACAAATTTTTTTAAGAATTAGGAGACTAAATAAAAAAAATATTGCTTTTTTACCAGGGTATCATGCGGTTATTACTCATAATTTTAAGCTAGAAATCAAAAAAACTTGCCGCGCTATTGACTGCCTTACTGACGCGCTGCAATTTTAAATTCTATTTTCTAATTAATTATATTACATTTCCTTTATGATAGATACTGTACATGAATATTGAATTATTTTAATTTGTCAAGTTAAAAGCATCCAAAAATTTCTTTCTTCATAATTGTAGACTTTAACAATTTTCAAAAAGAAGACTTGCTTATAAAAAGCGTCATGTAATATTATTCGAATAATATCTAAAATGAAATCTTCGAAATATTTTAATATGCGGTTTGATATAGGTATTCTCGAAACTTCACTCTGGTAAATGATATATAAAAAAACATTTTTATACTCCAAATTTTCACATATAATATTATGGACGGTTACTCCTACAGTTCTCATATAATATTAATGCTATGTTAAAAGGTAGGTAGGAATTTGTTTAAATTTGTTATAAATAACAGTCAATCAATAATAACGAATAGTTATTATCTTGTCAAAAATAACTTTTATTCCTGCTTATTATTTTTTACTTTTAAATCAGTTTATAATTCGCTATAAAAATATGAAATACGAAATTCTTTGGAAATTATTTTTTAATTAATTCTACATTTTATAAAACAAGAAAATATAGTTCGAATTTTGTTTTTTGCTCTGAGACTTTGAAAATTTCTATAACGGAATAGGGTTTTCAATAAATCAAATAAAGTTGAATTCATATTTCGTATTATACTTCGTGTTATAGTGAAAATCGAATATTTTGCAAATTAATTTTGTATAACATAGGAAAATTGATCTACTGAAGAGTACTTCTAACTTCGAATACTATATAAGCATATCTAATAAATTTTCCTTGTCGTAAAAAAGGCAAAGGTATTTTACGAAATCTTGAGAATGATATTACAATAAAATGCTTACTTACATAAAGCATGCACTTATTGTATGTGCTCTCATTCGAATGTAATTTTGCAAAGTGAAAAATTTAACAAAAAAATTAATTTTATGTAAAAACGGCCAAATTAAAAAAAACTAATAAAAACTTTTTTGCTTCAATTTTTTTTTAAGATTCTTCTTATTTTTTAATCGCAAGTTTTGTATAAAATTAACAAAAAAAAATAAAAAAATAAAATAAAATTATGAGTATAAGTATAGCATACAAAGTTAGCGAATGCATGCCATTTAAACATACACAGGGTGTTCCGCATAAGATGGCAAACAATTTCAAAGGGATCCATTTCCAGTAAAAAATTGTGTGGATGGGAGATGCAGATACACTTGTTTTCGAGCTACAGCCTGTTGAAAAAAATATACCGGATTTTTCCTGCATATAAATAAATGCTTATAATTTCGGAAACATGTGGCATAGAGAAATTATCGGGAGCTTGTTTTACAAAAGGTTGATTGTTATTTATTTTTGGTGTTACGAATATTTAGATTTGAATTTAGATTTCATTAAATCCAAAAATTTTGGTTTTTTTTTTTATTTGAAATTTTTTTTCCAACAGCTCGAATATCCTCGTTTTTTTCGGTGTGCTATAGTGAGAATCAAAAGTCAACTTGTATTTTAAAATTTTCCACTATCTCTCATAGTTTTGCAAGTAAAACGTGAAAAATGCAAATTTTATACATTGATCAAAGAATCATTCTTGAAATTATTTGCCATGTTATGCGAATCACCCTATATATTTATACGTATAATATGTGCACACGTATGAATTTTAATTTTCTCGATTTTATATTCCTGAAAATTATAGCTTTACCAGGACTGCAAGGCAAAATGGAAAAGTTTTTTTTTTTTTTTAATTTTTATCTTTTCTTAAATTATTTTTTAACTGAACTCTGATGTGTGAATCCCCTTTTGTAATTGTATTAGTGAATTGGTTGGTTAAACAATGGGCGAATAATAAGATTATTTCTTTTAATTTTGTTTTAATTTTTTTTTATAAAAAAAAAATTATTTTCATATATAATTACAGTAAAATATTACAATATTTTCCTTGTTGTTTTTTTTTATTAAAAATTTCATAAAAATTTAATTAAATATTTTTGCCAATGGTATATGAGTTCGAATGCACTGATTAAATTTTACATGAAATTCCACTCTTATATTGCAAGGCGAAAATATTTGAAATTATAATTGATGTATGGAAAAAAACGAGAAAAAAAATAGAGTTGACCTTGTCAACTCTGTGATACTCGTACGAATTTATTATCCTATGTGCGAATAACTAATGTGCCATAACTAACTATGGGGCAGACTATGACTTTAAGTTGCCGTATTACCATATTAATTTATGCAAAATTTCAGTACTATGTGTTTTTCAAAATACTGGTTCTGCCAAACTACTATTGAAGTTGTATGGCAGCTACCAGAAAGAGCCAAGAAATTTTAGCGAATTTTATCAAGCACATCGGCCCTATTAATATATTCGTTTGTATGAAATTTCAATACCATAGCTTTAATAGTTTCTGAAATATAGCCAAATAATTTTTGAAGTTGTATGGCAGGTACCAGAAGGAGCCAAGTAATTTCAACGAATTTTATATGGCATATTTGCCCTACTAATATATTCGTTTGTGTGAAATTTCAATACCATAACTTTTATAGTTTCTGAGATATAGCCAAATAAATTTTGAAGTTGTATGGCAGCTACCCGAACCGGTACCCCGATCACGTCCAATTTAAATAGGGTTCTGGCACTTACTACAATAAATCATTTGTGAAAATTTGGTGAACTTAGCTCAATTAGTTTTTGAGTTATCGTTCGGACGGACGGACGGACGGACAGACAAAGCTAAATCAACTCAGAATTTGACGCTGATCAAAAACATACACTTGAGTCTATATCTAACACCGTTATTTCTTAGCGTTACAAACGGTAAGGCAAATTTAGTATACCCTTCGAACATACGTTCGTACGGGTATAAAAATTCATATTAATACTTAAGTTATGTTTGAGTGATTGGTAAAAGAATAATAAATTTTGTCTAAAATGAATATTCCTCTAAAAAAATCTCTGGAATTTGTTAACACGTTTTAGTGAACAAAAAATATGTTTTGTTTAATGAATAATTAATATGCCAATTATTTAAATTATTTTGAGCTCGGACCATTGTATTGCAAATTGAGTTTGTGCTAAGATTCTTGCCTTATTTTTCATTAAAATAAAAATTATTAAGGTATTTTTTATTTTGTTATTTGCAAAAGTAGTAAGGCAATTCTGATTTAATCAAAATTTTCTCATTGAAATTTTTTGTAATTGCAAATAAATAAACTTAAGCAAATATTTGTATACTAATAGGGAAAAAATAGTTTTTTTTTAAATTAGCAAATAGTTATGGTTGAATTTTATTTTAATTTTTTAAATTAAACATTATTTGAATTGCAGGTTGAAATTATTTATAATTTTGTAAGAATGAACAGTTTTAAACAGCTAAATTTAAAATTTATTATAAATATATTCAATGAGTCTGTGATTTTAAGGAAAAACTTGTTTAATTGCAAAAAAACGAATAGTCTTTCCAAGTTAATTTAGTTCAAATTTCAATCAATTTCAAAAATATTATTTATGTTAATTGTACTTAAATTTTCAGATTTCAACATAGACTGTAACCATATTAATGATATCAATGACTATTTAAAGGACGTCTACACCCTACATTTTATGTGACATAAATCTAAAGTAATCTTTGTAAAATATTTTCCCAAAGAGTGAGAGTTTTGTCAAAATTCCCCCGATTTTATAATAAGTACAAAATTTTTTTCATTTATTCAAATTTTATTAAAAATGGTTTTTATAAAATTAATTATACAATTTTTATAGGAAACCAATTTAAAAATTTAATTTTTAATTTAATATTAAAACTTCAATTGCTACGTTAATTTTAAGAACAATATAAGATGGTAAGTAATAGAAAAATTTTTTAAAGCTGTTGCATAACAAGGTTAATAATGATATGAAGTTTGAAATTTAATAAGAGTAATAACAGCACATGTAGAGTAATATAATAAATTTAGGCTTCTACAAGTAATACGAAAAACTCTGAATTATTAATCATTGCAAAGTTTTTATTATTTTACTTAATGCTTAACTTGTACGTACGTTAATAAATGTATGTGCGATTGCATCTACTAAATATAATTGAAATTTTACTATTATATATAGTTGAACATTGTATTTATTGTATTATATATGTATACGAAAAGCATCAGTAAGGAATTTTTGCACTATTTATATACTATGAGTGTATCCAATTTTCTAATTTCAACATTAACTTTTCAATTCAATAAAAATTGAATGAGAGAAAGAAAGGAATAAATAACTGAAGCGGATCAAAAGAAATAAAAGCATCATAAAAAAGAAAAGGAACACAATATTTTATAAATTTTTGTATACGAGTAATAATAATTTTTAAATCATTTTAGTTACAGTTCTCTTACCTTATCCACCATTAAAATCACAATAGATTTTTTTTTTCTTTTCAAGAATATCTTCTATATTATGTAGATATCGATGTATATATGTATATGCATAAATGTTTTTAATACTTGTAACTAGTTATGGTATATTATTAAAAAATATATCGGTACAAAAATAGTCTTTTTTTTTTGATACTAATCTACATAACAGATGGAGTTTAGTAATATAATTATACAAGGTATTCCGGCTTAAATTAGCCTTCATATTGCATTAAATTAAATTAATATATCTTATATAACACACAGGATGCGGCTTGTTTATTAATTTCTAATAGCCCAATACTTTTGCAATCTTCAATTGCAAAATTGGCTATCCTTTGAATAATATTAAAGTACTATTACAATTGTGTATGGAATATTACCAAAAAAAAAAAAAACTTGTTTGTATACTATTTTTCTCCTAACAAATAGTATGGAAAAACTATGATACCGATTTTACTATTACAATAGCAAGTGATGTATAAGTTAGTAGTGCTCTTCCATTATGATCGAAATATTGCGTCTCATTAATATACAAAGAGCATTTGATAAAAATTGGAATTCATAGATTTATTTATTAAGAATTTCACATTCCATCTATCGGAATAATATTGTTTGTTCCTTTTCCTAAATTATATACTTTGTAAACAATAATCGTTATGCATCGAAACTATTAATTGTTCCGATTGTTGCATATATTGACCATTTCAATGAGACACCCAGTATTGTACTTCCATATATTTAAAGATATTATAGAGAAGTACCTATGTATATTTAAATTTTTTCTTCTTCTCTTTTACTATTTTTTGTTTTAACTATTTTTAATGTTATACTGTGAACAGATTGACTTTATTATTCGGTATAATATTATATATTTTATATTGAATATCTATAAAAGATTTTAACCTTTAAGGTATAAAAAGTTAAATTGGTGGATTCGCGTTCTGCATTTTTAATTTAACCTGTTCTTATCGTATCGTAAGATATCTACGTAAAAATAACATTTAATAAAAAAAAAACAAAAAAAAAGGCAAAAAATAATTTCTTTTTTTTTTTTGTTGCTATTGTGTTTTTTCTTCTTCTTTTTGCATAGCTTTTTAAAATTAAATGAGGGAAAAAATATACAAAATAACAAAAAAAAAAAACAGAATAGAATGCGGTTAAAAAATGATTTATAAAAAAAAAGTTTTAGCGTTTTGGTTTTTTTTTTGCGCTCTCGGACAAAATTCTTATTATTTCTTGCTGCATTTTGCTATTGGTGTTGCTTTAGTTCTTTTTCTCGCTTTTAATTTTTAAAAATTTTTTTTAATACTTGTATTTTGCTTTATCAAAAAAAAAATTTTTTTGATTAAAAACATTTTTTTTTCCCCTGTACCTTCATGCATGGTACACGTATGTGCGCTCACTTTTTTTTTCTTATATGCCCAGGATTTTTACTCGTATGATAGCATCGTACATTTATGTACATATGTACACGGGAATACCGATCTAAAATCAAAACCATAGCTATTATATGTAAAAATGGAGACATGAAATTAAAATCGTTTCGTGTACAAAATACAAAAGAGGATGTAAGGTATTTTTTTTTTATTCAAAATGCACTTATATAATGTACATACGTGAAAGAGAAGAAGAAATGAAGAAAAATGTTTTCTAAATGAATATTAATGAATTCATTTTTGAAAAAAAAAAATAAGAAAAATAATGAAAAGAATAAAATATAAAAAATTAATAAATTGACTTACAATATAGTTAAACTGAAGTGAATTCAATGAATATTATTATTGAAATAAAATAATAATGAAAAATTTTACAATTTACATAATAAATTAAAATATTTATATTAAATTTGCTATGATTTTAATTACAAAACAAAGTAAAAAAAAAAAATTAAGAAAATATTTAGAATTAGATATGGATGGAGAACATTATAATGATGCATTCAACTGACAGATTAACTTTTATTTAATAATAATTGCATACTTAATATTGTTATTCTCTCTGTTCTCAGTTATTCCTCTCTGCATTCAAAAGTTATTTATTTTAGCTTAAAATTATTTGTTTGTTTTATTAAAATCACTTAAGATGTCAATGAATTTTCAATGAACTATAAAATGAAATACGAAAAATTTGTAATTAAATGCAGAAGTTGTATTTATTATACAAATTATATATAAGTTTGTATTATAAAACGATCATACCGTACGGTATTAACTGTTATACGTTATAACATACAAACACATACATGTTAAACACATACGGAATACGGATACTTAAGTAAAACTGTAGTTAGTATATCTAATTTTAACAATACACATTAAAAAATCTAAAACTAAAATTTTTCGAATAGGTCCGAAGGATACAACAGTTATGTATATCAGAAAAAACACATCTATAACAAACTAATTACTAAAAATGGCAATTTGCATAATTTAAATTTGAAAAAACTGAAACAAACTTAAACAATATTGTGAATTTTATACAAGCTATGACAAAAAGGGTATACACAATCATAATTTTATTTTAATTATTATTAAATTAAAACTTCTGTATTAGCCTATTATTGAAATAAAATACCCTCGAATGTCGTTTTTGGAATCGCGCTGTTACACTCAATGCTACTGCATGGTCAGTCAAAAAATTTCAGAGCACATTGATTGTAATTTCTACGTTAAAAATAAAAAGAAATATACAAAAAAAATGCAAATTTTAAATTACGATATAACATTTCCTTACGGTATAACATTTGCGACATTATTTTCCACTTCGTATTCGTACGGTATAACATTACCTTTTTTACCATGTTAACATTAAATATTATTTTTTGATATAAAAAATTATGGCACTTCATAAATTTTTGAAATTTTTTAACTTGGACATTTTTATATGTGCCCTTTCATGCCAATCCTTACTTTCAACATAATTTCATACAAACTAAATCGAAGACATTTGAAAGCTACCTGTAATGAAAATTTATTTTATCGTGTAAATATCATAAATGTAAATTTTGTACCATTAAAAAGTTCTGATGGTAAAATTTTTTTCTGTTTCTTTTTCTTATTTTGTTCTGAACACAATTATTATGTTATTAACGTCATTATTATATGAAAGAATTTCATTTGACAGCAATTTACTAACTAAATATCACAGCGCAGTACACACACAATATTAACAAGAGCAAACTGAGCGAAGAAACAAAAATATACGAGAGAGAAAACTTACATGCATGCGCATAAAAGTTGATGTTGCATATAATTAGGGTTGTTATTGTTATACAGATTAAATTAGTTTTTTTTCTTGCTGTTAATTTTTAATATGTTTAAAGAAGCATGAACTAAATTAAATTAACATAAATTAAATTTAAATGCAAATGTAAAATAACAAAGAAAAAAATGAAAGAAATAAAATTGCAGTTGTTGTTTTTGTAGTGTTTTTTTATTCGCATTACTACTCGTTTCTAAATTTTAAAAAATTTTAATTAAATAAGTTTTTTGCTGTAAGAATGTAAATTTATTTTAAGAAAATTAAAAAAAAAAAATTATAATTTCAGGTTTTGTATTTGCACTTTTAAGAAAAATTAAATTTTTCTTTGAAGAACAGTCGAAATTCCACTTAGTAAAACGAAATTATGATTGACATTAAGAGAAAAACTGTACTTTTTTAAGAGAAATTTCAAGATTACAATGTAAATGAGCCATAATAATATCATGATAGTTTTTAAAATCATCTATATCTTTAAGTGATAGTATTTTCAGCTAAAAGATTCAGTTATAACTTATTCAACTTACAACTGTTCTCCACGTTCTTAATTTTAAATTCTACCTACCCTATAAGCCCATATTAGAATTTTCTTATTTAAATTCAAATATGCAACCACGAGAATAACACATTATAATATATTTTATTTTTAAAGTCATTAAAATTCACTTAAAACTTTAAAATACTTACAATAATACAAAATCTATAAAGTATAAAAATAGAATAAAGAAATTCATTGTCATGACTTTTGTTATAATTTAATTAAAGCAATATTATGTGGTCAAGGATGTGTGTGTTTTCGTGTGTAAAAATCGGAAAATTTAGAATAAGATTAATAAAACTATTCTTTGTTATACAGAAGCGAATAACTTTGATTTTTTTTTCTTTAGAAAATTAAAGAAAAAAACATTCACGATTTCTATTTAATTGAATGCACGTATAAATTTCATTCATTTAAAATTATTTTGATTTTTACATGCAATTGAAATTCAAGTGGGAAGAGCATTAAATATTGTGTATATGAAGCATTAATAAAATGTAAATGTTAAGTAAAGTAGCTTAATACTCGTAACTTAGCTGAATGATTTATTATACATTTTTGTTATACATTTTTAATATAATTCCTATTTCATGAGACTAGAAGAAGTAGGTAAATATAAATTGTTAATATTTTTAATTAATTAACAATTAATGATTAATTAATATCAAGTTATTTAATTAACATGTTCGTAATGTAAAAATATTATTATAAAGCATGAAAGAATGTAGCAATATTTGAATATAAATTTAAGCATAATAATTTTGCATTATTATTATAACAAATATTTAGTTTAATTCATTATTTAGACTGGAATCTTGACTCTTACCTAATGGAGCATTCTTTCTTAGGGCAAATAAGTTTCACGGATGAGTCCATATACATATGTTGTTTAGTTAAAAATATTCTCTTTTAATAAAAAGTCGAAATTTTCCAATAAATAATTTGCGAAGGTGCAATGCCTTCCAATAAACAATGCCTTACCTAAGGGTGGCAGATTTAAAGGTAGTGAAAACCGTTTTATTTTAGTTGAGAGGAGCCAAGAACGAAAAAGGTTGAAAATGAAACTAAAGGAAGCGTTCACAATATGTTCGGAATGGATGATTTTGTATACCCTGGAGTGATAAAATGTAATAAAAATACTGGTATACCTACGTATACTGCCTAATTTTTCACTCATATTTTACCAGTTTTTTGCTATAGGGGCGCCAAAGTAAATGCCATGTTCAAATTAAAATTTAGTCCTTGTATCTTCTTTGTTTTGTTTCGATTTTATTTTTAATCAAAGTAAAAAAATAAAATTATATAACTATAGGGAAATAAATTAATTATTACGTAATTTGAAATCGTTAAAATGGTAATTTTCTCTATATTCCAGGAATTTGTACTTACTACTTTTTTTTTTAATTTTTCTTAATTAATTTTAAACAATTTTGTTACAGCATTTTAAAGGAATTTCGAAATTTTAATTGTATGTAATTATTATTTGAAAAATATCATAAATTAAGATTATAATTACTTATACAATATTATGTAGAACATTTCCAATTAAAATATCTACATATAAATTAAACACACCCTGTGGTTCATTAAGTCCAATTATGGTCAATAAACAAAGAAATAATAAATATTAAGCAAAAGAGAAAAAAGGACCATGCAATTAACAAGAATAATTTTTCTTTTTTTAATTTTCACGTTACAATGTGCATTTAAGTATAAAAGTTTCATTGAAAACTGGAATATTTCATACTTTTCTTTTTGATATCTAGGATGGATCAAATATATTGGAACATAAAAAAAACATCATGAAGATGATCTGAATGCTAGCATTTATTTTCAATTTTTCTCTTTGTTTTAATCTCTTTTTCTTTCCCCATAAAATTCCCCCAATAGATACATGTTCTTCTATTGAAGGGGCGTCGTTATTTTTTAATTAATTTCATGTTTTATACTCATAATACATGTATTCTCAAAATATATACATATATATAATAGTTTTAATACATAAATTAGATTTTAACAAGTACACAAGCACAATACATCAGAAGAAAATTTTCATCAGAATAATTTTAGCTTTGATTAGATCGCATTTTTAATAATAATGAAAAAATGAAAAATAAAACTTGTATACACATAGAACATGTTAATATGTAAAACAGAAAAAAATCTGGAAACGTTAAAAATGTAGTTATGATATAATGCTATATATTTGTAATTACTTTTATGATTTAGCTCTTTATTATCAGTGAACTAGTGTATCATATACAAGTAATGGAAAATTATAAAAACGAAAAAGATTGAGCCGAAACTATTATATACGCTAGAACATAAATTTTTTTTTCCCACTTTTTTTTTTTTTTTTAATTCCCTTTGGCATTTTCAATCATTACTTAAATTTAATGTATATCGTATATTAACATATGTTCGACCATTAACAACCGCAGGATCCTGTAATATTAGTATAAAAGTTGCTCTAAAATAAAAGCATCATCACAAAGAAATTATTATACTTGTTATGAAGAGGAAAAAAATAGGAGAGAAAAAACAAAAAATGGGGAAAAAAAATTATTGATAATTATTTTGGTTAATCCTAAGTGTATAGATATTTCAAATAATTCGATTATTCTATTCTTTTTGAAATGACGAAGGATGCTACTTATAATTAATTCTTTCTTTGGGTTATATCTAAATAGCTCAGACTCCAATCTATTCAATAACTCTTTTGTTTTTATATGAAAATAAGCCCTCATAAATTCTAAATTGAATATATTTTAATTGATTCCAATGAATGGCTTTTATATAAAAGTGTAATTAATAATTATTTCCTAATACGAACTAGTTGGTTCTCTTGTCTTAAAGGAGAACAATCACTGATCAAACCAAAAGAACATTTTGTAAAATTATTCTTATTTAATACAACATAAGAAATTTATAATTTTCAGTAAAAGTCAAATAATTTTATTTTATATTTTTTGACCAAATTTTATCGTTTTTCATAATTTTAATCTCCAAAGCTTTTAAAAAATGTATAATAGAATTTCGGTATAATACAATATAGCACTTCCAATACCTGGTTTTATTAGTATAGTTCTGAATATTTATGGCAAAATTTAAGATTATCTAAAATTGATTTTAAGGACCTAGATATCGATATTTTACTCGCCGAATAAGAAAAATGTGAGTAACTATTATATATTTGTATAATGCAATTTTCGGGTGAGGAGAATTATTTCGTTCAGTCGGTAATTTGAGAAAAAATGCAAAAATTCAATTGAAAAAATGTATGATCTTATTGGAAAAACGAAATGCCCATATACAATTAGACTATAAATAAGAATAAATCATTAATATTCGCCTAAAAATATGCAATAAAATATAAAAAAATATTATTTGCAATTCTTTGGATACGCAATTAGCTAAGTAAAATAAATTAACCATATTAATCAGATTATAATAGATATTAATAATTACAAGGTTTTTATTATATAAAAAGAGAAAAACAAGAACAAGAAAAACATAAAATTAAATTTACAAAATATTAAATTGTCCTTAGCTTCTTATGCGGCTAAAATATTTTATTCCTTTTAATGTTCTCCTTTAACTAATTTATGATATAAAAAAAAACAAGAAAAAATCCTGTAGATATTGCCAATAATTTCGTACATACGCGCACACATATATTATGCTTACTTATATTATATAAACTTAATTTTTACCTTCAGGTCATTAATTCTTTTAAAATTTAAGCAAAAAAAATTTTAGTACTCATAGTATATATTCGTATCTATGTACTTATATTCATATATGTATAATGTAAAATCAAGATTAAGAAGTTACTAGTTGTACTTGTTCTGCTTTTCTAGTATATTAAAAATATATTATTATTTTTTTTTTTTATAAATTTTTTATCTTGTAAAGAATATAATAATGTTTAATATCATACATGAAGGTATGTAATAACCTGTGAGTATATAATAGCAAGAACCTTATAATGTATAACAAAATATATAGCAAAAGACGGTTTTACTTATCTAGATATAAGCATAAAAAATTTAGCTTTCTTCCGTTTCATAGATGATGTATGTCCAATAGTAATTATAGAGTATTTTGAACTAAATATAATTGGTTTTTTAGAAAATACACTATATGTGTATAACATATTATGTATATAAATATGAAAAATATATATATATATATTGCAATGATAAATGAAATTCAAGCTAATAGTTTAAAGACTTCGACTTTAATTTTATATATTTTATGTATGCGCTTCAAAATTATGAAGTAGAAGTAATAGTAATGATATTCTATATATTTAGTATGTTGGTTACACTTTTGAGTGAACTTGTATATTGTATGAATTCTATATTTGTATTATTTATGGGTATAAATATATCTATATTAGTATATATTGGACTACAAGTGTGTAAGCAAATAATTGTAGTAATTTTGAAAGTGTATAAATTTTGTTAATATTTTTGTTTAACTTTTTCTTCTTATCGACATAAAAAAAAAATTAAAAAGTCAATTTTATATGAAGATCTTATGTTTTCAATTGCTTTATTTGTGTAAAAAGGAAAAATAAATTATAAAAATAAAATTTAATAAAACTTAATAAAGCTAAACTTCTAGCAACAGTTGAAAAACTTGGGCAAAAATAAAAATATTGAAGCAAAATAGATTTCGATGGAGAAGCTTTTTAAAAGCCGTATGCTCATAAAGAGAGTGAAGTAAGAAAAAACAATATTATACATGTATATTTTATTCTGTATACATTATATTTATAATATGCATTATATTTATACATTATACTTACAAGAATTTTTGGGAAGTAGATGGATATGCATTTAGAAAAAAAATTTATACTAAAGTTGACAAGTCAAGTTTTCTATCACTATAAGCAATATTTTAGGAATAATGTAAGTGACACTGACCATGTGGTCAGTTCATGGATAACAAAAATACACAATTTTAATATTAACTCAATAAATGTTTCATTACAGAAATTAAGAAGACGTATTCGTATAACATTAGATTTTAACATGTGATTAATTTTAATTGGCGATTCTGTCCTTGTTTAACAAAGTGCGAACAAATACTGTCGAAAAATACTATTCGAGTAAAGAAAATATCGTTTATACCTCCTTGCCATAAATTGACAATTTGTAATTTTTTTTTTAAATGTTAGTGATATACTAAGAAGATTTTGTTCACCATACTTATGTTAAGAGCACTTGAAAGTTATTTTTTCGAAATTTTAGATTTACTATCAAACATGTTCGAAGTAGAGGATGATTTTTGATGAAAAATATTTTGCGTTTACTCTTAATTTCGTACTCTCTGCCAATAATTTTGCCAATGTGTATAAAATTAAGTAAATGCAATAAATTTACATATAAATAATTATTATTTTTTAGTTGGGAAATTAAATAGTTTTGAACAAATCTTTTTAAAAAACCATTTTAACTTACTTGAAAATTTATAAATTTTATTACCCTTACAAAAACTAATTTCACCCATTTTTTTCTTTGAAATAGAAATAAAAAATTCATTGCTTATAATAATGGTAATTTTTCGTATATAAAGTTACGCTCAACTTTAAATAATAAACAGCATACACTTTTTCTATTTACTTTTACTTAACAAATATTTGCATTTGGTTTTCCAAGGAAAATCTTCTTTCTCTTCATTAGTGCAGCATTAATTTTATATTTAAACATTTCTTAACAAAATAAGTTATACAACATTCATTTAAACATTTGTTCTTATGCAAATATAGCCATAAATACTAAAAACTTCCTAAAAGCAAATCGATCTTAAACGTTCACCCATCTTCTGCCCTCTTCCCATCGCCCTGCTTTCCAGTCTTTTATCATTCTTTTTCATTTATTATTTACAAAAACTGTAGATGGCATGCGTAAAAAGTATGTTGTAAAAAAACAACAAAAAAAAATATTTTGTCTGAAATAGAAATGTACCTGTACAGGTTATATGTATAAATATAAGAATTAAAATCAAAACAAAAAATTAAAATAAGAGAGAATAAAAAAAAATAAATAGACTCCATTAAAATATTTTTTTTTTCTTGGTGGTTTCATTCGTTTCTTCTTTTGACTCACGTAAATGTTAAAAAAAAAACCAAAACCAAGATACCAAGATGACTGTTTACTTTTCTTATTTTCATCTCTGAAATCTTTAAAACCGGTTCTAAAAATTTTCATCTTGCATACTATTATTATTTATTTCTATGTTATACATACAAACATGAATACAAAAATCTCAGTTCAGGTAATAAGAAATGAACGCATCGTCAGAAAATTCATTTTGAGTCGTCGCGTTTACATAAAAAAAAATTCATTCAATGTGTGTTTTTTATATTTATTTCGCCTTACTTCATATAAAATTTTCCACTTACATGCATAATACGCTGTAGATATTCTGTAGCCCCAGAGTATAATCATGATTTTTTTACATTAAAAGAAAAAAAAAGTAACAGGACAAAAAAATAAATATAAGAGCAAAAGAAAAAGCAAAGGAAAAAAAATAAAGCAAGAAATAAACAACGACAACAGTAAGAACATTAAAAATAAAGTAAAATATTCTTTCATGCTGCCTGACACTACTAACTGACCATCAGGTTTAACATTGCTCTTAGCGTTTACAATAAGAAAAAATTAAGAAAACACACAAAAATCTTTTTTTTTTTTACATTTCATTCAATTTCTTTCTGTGTATTACATTACCGTAATGTGTTAATGACAAAAATTCAAATTGTTAAAAATAAAAGGCAAAGATTTTTAATGGTTTGGTTATTAAAATTTTAAAAAAAAGAACAAAAAAAATAATATTGTAATTAAAATTTTAGGATAAAAGTGGAAAATATTGCAAAAAACTTGATAATTGGACATTAAGATCAGGATAGAATGAATTGATAATTATTAAACCGATAAACAGCAATTGAATTCGAGGAAAGTTTGCCCATAGTACGAGTTCATTATTGTATACCCTATTTTGTCGGAAAATTCTAAATTCCCACCGGAACAAATAAGTGATTATTACTTTGTTTGTTTATTCTGTATTATTTTCCTTAAGAAACTTATGAGTCGAAACCAAAAACAATTTTCGGAAATAGAAAAAAAATCGATTTGTTTTCTAGGGCAAAATTGTATAGTCAAATATTACTTAAGAAATATGGCTCTTGATATTGACGTTATCCTAAACAAAAATTTTTCAAATCTGTTCTTTAGTTTTTATACCCTGCACTTCGTGAAGGGTATATTAACTTTGGTATGGAGTTTGTAACTACTTGAAGGAGTCATCTGCGGTATGGACATATATATATATTCTTGCTCAGCGTAAAATTCTGCGTCGATTTAGACATGTCCGTCTGTCCGTCCGTCCGTCCGTCCGTCCGTCCGTCCGTTCGCACGATAACTCAAAAACGAATAATGCAATCGACACCAAACTTTCACAAGTTTTTTCTTTTGTGCCAAGGACGAGCCCTATTGTTATTGGACTAATTCGGACAACGGGTTCGGGTAGCTGCCATACAACTCAAAGAGTTTATTTTAAATATTTCAAAAACTAATAAAGCTATAAATATAAAACTTTGTATACATGTGTCCAATTATATTCTACACATGCTCTAAAAATTATAATGGGATAGCTGCACCGGTTCGGGTGGCTGCCATACAACTCCAACAGCAAATTTTTTATATTCGGCAAAATAATAAAGTCAGATTCATGAAACTTGGCAGTCATGTGTCCAATTATAGGTCAAATATACTTCTGAAGTTTTAGAGGAATTGCTTTACAGGTTCGGGTACCTGCCATACAACTCCAGAAGCTAATTTTAAATATTTGGAAAAATAATAAAGTCAGATTCATGAAACTTGGCAGTTGGATGTCCGATTATAGATCAGATATATTTGTGAAGTTTTAGAGGAATTGCTTGACAGATTCGGGTACCTGCCATACAACTCCAGAAGCTAATTTTAAATATTTGGAAAAATAATAAAGTCAGATTGATGAAACTTGGCAGTTGTGTGTCCAATTATAGGTCAGACATATTTCTAAAGTTTTAATGGGATTGCTTGACAGGTTCGAGTAGCTCCCATACAAGTCTTAAAGCTTATTCTTAATATTTGGAAAAATAATAAAGTCAGATCCATGAAACTTGGCAGTTGTGTGTCCGATTATAGATCATATATATTTGTGAAGTTTTAGTGGAATTGCTTGACAGGTTTGGGGACTTGCCAAACAACTCCAAAAGCATATTTTAAATATTTGGAAAAATAATAAAGTCAGATTCATGATACTTGGCAGTTGTGTGTCCGATTGTAGATCAGATATATTTGTGAAGTTTTGATGGAATTGTTTGACAGATTCAGGTACTTGCCATACAACTCCAAAAGCTAATTTTAAATATTTGGAAAAATTATAAAGTCAGATTCATGAAACTTGGCAGTCGGATGTCCAATTATAGGTCAGACATATCCGTGAAGTTTCTATAGAATGACTTCACAGGTTCGAGTAATTGCTACACAATAACGAAAGGTGCAGGGTATTATTCAATCGGTTTATACCGACTGAAACGTTTTTACTTGTTTTTTTTACAAAAAGATCATTTTTCTTTAAGACTGCTGGTTTGAAATTTCAACAATTTCTGACATTTACAAACAGCTTTCGATATAAAACAAGAAAAATTTAAATTTTTTGTAATTTATATCTCCGAAACTGCAAGATTTTCTAAATTTCGAAAATAGCGAAAATGTAAGCTTCATAGTTGAAATGACCTATGAGTATCAATTTACCCATTCATTCTTTTAATTACGTTCTTCTTTTAATTTACGTTCTAATAAATAAAGTTGGGTCAAAACGAGTTTTGTAATGAAGCACTTTTTCGTTCAAAAAGTTAAAATAGTGCTTTTATAAACATTCTATGTACCTACTACTACATTATTACAATTACTTTCATTTATATACGAAACTGTTTCCAGGATTGCATACATTTAGGATGAACAATGTATGCAGTCTTTGAAATGAAACAAAAGAAAAGTTAAAGAGGTATTAACATAATGCTCGATTTCAAGGGTTAATTACATGAGTTAAGAAAAGTAAATATATTTTTACATGGCATTTACCGTTAGCTTTCTGCATTTACAGAAATTGGAAAAACGTTGCGGTTTCTGAAATATAAGGCGTCAAAAATTCAAATTTTACAAATTTCCAAAGACCATAACTTGAGGAGGGATGAAGATGGAAAAAAATTTTCTTATAAGGAAAAGAAAAATTTATTAGCGTCTAAAAGCTGTTCAAATCTCAGATATTTGCAATCTGTGGTCTAGAAGAAAAAAGACATCAAAAATTTATAAAAAACGGATTTTAGATAACGGTAAATTTTAACAGCCATTTTGTTTTTTGAAATTTCCAATATGGTATGATGCGATAGAAGAAGCAAGTCACTGCTTTTTGCGTTTGCTTATGGTTTCGTGTATTAGATAGTTAAAAATGAAATTTTCAGGGTTTTGGGGGGGAATAATTTTCAGAGATAGGTAAAAATTTTCTTCTATGGAAATAAGTTTCTGGTAAAGATCTATGTACATATAAAATTTTAGCTTTCTATTTGCAGGGTGTAGAAGTTTTGTAAACAGACACACCGACAGACGGACGGACAGACTAAAATTATCAAGCATTTTTTTTCTTTAAATTTTTTTAAAAAGTTCTACAAATGAGGTTTTTTGTCATATATAAAAACTAAATCAAAAACTAAAATTTATTTCATCTTACTTTACAGGAGTTTAAGTAACCATACTTTGCACAACAAGTGCGTAATTCTTTTACTTTTATAATTGCAGCATTTTGCTAAAGTTCGCATATACATAAACATATAGGTACATTTGACGATACACATCCCTACATTTATATATAAAAACATGATGCAATAGATTGCAATCATTAATTTTAAAAACAATACATTTTTATAACCGAAAACACTTATATTAAAAACATATGTATTGCAATAAACAGTGTGTATAAAGTAAAAATATACTTATATAATGTATAACTTTTATACCTTTAACATATAACTGAAAATTACCTCAAGAAATAAAATCACCTGGATGAAGAAGATAACAAACAAAAAAGTACTGCATAATTATATCGCATGAGTCTTAATTTAAATCAAATTACCAACTTCACATACAGCTTTAATATTGTATTAGTTGTATACCTAATATAATTATATAGGTTAATATAGTTCTCTCTATATTATATGTGAGAGTTCAGCAATTTATAGATATACTAAAACTTCACCACATTGAATTACAATTCAAATTTTACAAAGCTCTTAAACTTCTTCCACTTCATTATATTATCACAACTTCTTCAATATTAAAAATCATAAGGAAGAAACGAAAATAATTAGAATGAATAATAAAAATGAAAAATAACCAATGTAATATATTTAAGTCGCACAAATTTGTGTTAAGCGTTTATAATTAAGATGGGCTTCGAAAAATATAATTTATGGCGTTAATTAAGGTTTGTAAAAAAAAAAGAAAAAAGAAAGAAAAAATTAAATTAAGAGAAATAATTTTTTTTTCATTATTATTATTCCTTTTCTTAATTCTGTTTAATAAATTCCCTTTGGTATTTAATTACTGCTTGGATTGTGTAAATGGCAAATATATAAAGCAAATGCTTCTCTTTCATAATCAAATTTAAAATTAATATGTGTGAAAGGTATAACAAGATTGTAGGTTAGGTTAGGTTGGCACGGCCATCCGAGGATACACCTAGGCAACTTGGGCCCGTTTTGACGCTGCGGGATCTTCATATTCCCATCCTCACGTGAACCAGCCCGAGTCCTTTATAAACCAGTTTAGGTCCCTGACAGTTACATTCGTCCGTAACTCACCGAAAGAAATGGAACCCAAGCAACCTTCGCCTTCCCCGTGCTAAAGCCGGGCACGAACATAGGAAATGAACCAACAAGATTGTAACTTCGTTGAAAATTCAATCATAACATCGCCTTTAAATATTTCTTAAATATTTTTTTTTATAATTCCTAACTAACAATAGGCTTGTACATTTAGCTGGAAGAAGGGCAATAACTGACTTTAAGAAAATTGTTTAAGAAGTTCGTGTGTAGACCTATGCAAAGGACGGAGTCAGATTTTTGATACAACTCTCTCTTTAATTTTCAAGATCCAGGATTGCATACTATCAGGGAATATTTTGTCTCACTTTTACTTGATGAAAAGCTAGTTTATCAAAAACAAAAACTGTAATTATCGAATTTTTTGGTTTCCTAGTAATTTCTACTTTCCGTGTATCTTCAAATTGCATGTTGATATAAAATTTTTATATGGTATTTTAACGAAACTCGTAATATCGTTTTTCTTTTCTTATACAAGAACGAACAACTATTGAAAAAAAAAGAATGAAAATTATTACATATACACATTACTTAATATACATGGATTTAAAGTAGAAATCGCCACAAAGAAATTGAAAATGCAAAATGAATGATTGGCTTCAAATGAAACTATTTTGAGAGAGTGGAAGTGTAAAAGGGAGAAAAAGAACATAAGATATACTAGACCAGAGTTCCGTAGATGAAAAATTTTTGAAATGTAAAAAGATTTTTAACATTAAACTCTAAAATTGGGAAAACTTTATTTTTTCCTCTCTATGCTCAAATAAATTAATGTAAAAGAACTTGAAGGTTAATGAAAGAAAATACTTTATATAACAGGTGCTTTTAAACAATATCATGGTGTAATTTAAATTGAACCATTCAGAATACTATACTTGGAAATAAATAAGATCAAAAAAGAAGATTGGAAAAAAACAAAGCGAAGATGTAAAATCAATTCGTGTATTATGTAATGCAAAGATGGTGTAAGACCTACGAGTATAAGAAAGATTACTTTGATTTTCTTAAAAATTTCAATTTAAAAATAGAATTTACTTATTATTTTCGTTTCTTTTTTTTAAGAGAAAGAGTAAAAAATTAACGTGTCTAACGGATAATAAAAATTTCACGTTTCTAAATCAGTTAGAAGTTTAGAAAAAAAAATAATTTTTAAGATTTTATTGTATTGCATTTAATTTGTTTTTAGTCTATTTTGTGGACAGGCCATAAGGTTTCTGTGAATAATTGATTAAAGGAAAGGTTCTTTTCCCACAATTCATACAATTCTCATATAATTTTGGTTGTATTGCAAAAAAACAAATGTAGATTTAACACGTTCATTTAAACAATTCGGTAACTAAATTTGTTCTGCTGAATAAGTCAAATTTATTTAAAATCTCTATTTTTTGAACCAGCCTTAAAATTTCACATAAAATGTCTAAAAAACTAAACCGCTTCCATTTTTTCAGCAAATAATAAACAATATTTTACATTAATGTATTATTAAATGAAAAGGCTAGCCAGCTTATAAATTGTTATTTTAATTAACATTACGTAAATAATAAATGTAAAAATGCAATATTAATTCTTTGGTTTTCATTAATTTCACTAATTTTTAAATAATCAAAATTTCATTAGTAAAATTATTAAATATTTTCGTTCATTTTGTAATTGAAATCCATTATTTCTCAATTATAATATTCGAAAGCATTGCGGCATCTGGGACATTTTTTCAAAACTATCGCCCTGGAGATCTTTCCACTTTCAATTAAAATTTAGTGCGGTTAAATAAAATGTATATAAGTAATGGAGCATCTACTTCTGCTAAGATTAGATAAAATTCAGTATGATCGCAATTTTTGTAATAAGTATGTAAGAAAAGATATAAGTATAGGTACTATACATATATAATATTAAAATTTATAATCGACAGTTATCTACTATAAAATATATGTAATCATATTTTATATAATACATATATACTTATGTATGTATTATAGCTTCTTTACCAAATTCCATTTACTATGCAACACACGTTCAATTATAGTCCTTTCAAATATATTATGGCATAAATTAAATTAATAATTTTTTTTTTGTTCGAAATTTTCCAAAAAAATTACAATAATTGTAAATGACTTTAAATCAAATAACAGCATGATATTTCAATTATACATGGGACATGAAAACATTTTATGAAAAAAAAACAACCAAAACAAAAGAAACTTCTCTAGCATATTTTTTTTTCTTACTTATAGACTTTAATGCATTCGAATATTTTATTTCCCTGCTTTCGATGTTCCACCAGAAAAATCAAAATAAACAAAAAAAAAAATAAAAATTAACTTTGATGGCAAAAATTCGCTTCAAGCAAATTTATGTAGTAATGAAATTAATGCTATTGTATTCCTCTACTAACAACAAAAACAAAAAAGCGGAAAAAAAATAGCAACGTTTCAATTATTATTTTGACTATGACTAGATTTTACTAAATTTCTATATATAAGAAAAATAGGAAGAAATATAAATTTTTGCGCAAAATAAAATTTCTAATAAATAAATTATAATCGAGAAAAATCTAGTTTAATTTTTATTACAAATTTCCACCGGAGGATTTTTTTAAGGAGAAGACCTCCTTTTAAGGTTTTTTTTTATATTAATAATCAATTCAAAAATTATAATAATAGTTTGGTAGGTAATAAATATTTCGTAAGAAAATTATAGGATACTTGAAAAATAAAATCATAACTTTTTAAAAGCTGTACTCAGTATCAAATTTGCAGCCAATCTGACTATAGTTGAGTACTTTATATACTGCCAAAAGAGTATTTTTGGAAATTGTAAGTGTTTTTTTTATTTATATAAAAACTGCTGCAACAAGTTCAGATTTCACAGATTGCGATGGGCTAGTTTGTATTTTTTAATTCTTTAGAAGTTATTCGAAATCTTCGAACATACTTATTCAAATAATTTCGATGTTTCGACACTATTCTATAAATTAAATTAAATGACACTAAAATTCTAAATAAAAGAGACCAAATAAAAGTGCACGTTGCCTGAAATTTCCTGGTGCTTAGACTATTTATTTTAATACTGATCGCAAGTTGTGCCATATATAATTTCAATATATATAAGTATATAATAAGTATAAGTATAAGTATAAAAAATTTTTAAATGTGAAAACATTTCTTCTCAAATTTTAGAAAAACTTGAATGAACGCATTTAAATTCAAAATTTTCATTCGCATAATAAAACTGAATATTATAACATCCTTGGAATTGTGTATTATTTTCCACTTTTTTTAATATTTTCAATACACTATAAAATATTTTCATTCACAATGAAATAAAAAACCAAAAATAAAGAGTATTTAAATTTAGCCTTAAGTCTTATACACGGTTTTGTGATGTTTTTTGTACATTTATTTTATAATAATACCGTTCTCAATATATACGAGTACTTATATTTAAATATATACATTGGTAGTCACCTTTCATTTTGTATATTACAATTTTCCAGTATACTTTTTGTTTACCATACAATGAACGGGTCGTTATTGGCTGCTTTACCGCAAAACCGCAAATCTATACTCTTGTTGCGCTTTTAACGACGTATTTTTTTCTCTTTTTTTTCAAGTTTTTATATTATATTTTTGTGGTTTTTCATACGATGATATAAAAATTGCATTTAGCCGCAAGTCATACTAAAAACAATAAAGCATAAAATTTTATAGCACAGCAAAGGCAATAAAAAATAGAGCAATGCATGAGAAATATTTACAGTTATTTAGAGTGTAATTTTTGAAAAGCTTTGAAAAAGCGTATAGTGACAAAAATACCGAACGACTGCCAATGCAATTTTCATGCGCTAAAGCTAAATAAAACCTTTAGCAAATCAACAGGTTGAAAGATAAAGTTGCCATATTAGATTTAAATTTTGAATTTGAATAAATTTAGGAGTCCGCAGTTTACACTTTCAAATTTTGGAAATAAGATAAATCTATGCGAACCAATTAACAGTCAACAAATTGTTTTTAAATGGTTTTAAGACTTTTTTTTACAAAATTACTGCTAATTATAATATTAATAATAAAAATTTTCTTCTCACTCTTTTAAGATGTAGAAAATAATATGTATTTGAATGTTGATGAAGTCGCAGCTCTATTTTATTTCGCTTACTGTAGCTTAAGCGGTGAAATATATAATGGCTGAAACATAAGACAATATTGTAAGAAATAATACAATTTTGAGAAAATGAAAATTTTAAAATTATAATAGAGAAATACGTAAACAATAAGATAATATTCAATGAGCAAAATAATGCAATGTATTGCAAAATCTTTATACGTAACTAGAGCTGCGAAATTACTATTTTATTAATGTTAGATTTAATTATAACAACAAATTACATTCAAAAATAAAAAAAAATGAAAAATAACTTTAATTCTCACCTGTGATCCCTAAGATGATCTTGACGTCGAAATGCTTTGCCGCAAATATCACATGAATATGGACGCTCATCTGTATGAGTACGCTCATGTATTAATAAATTGTACGATTTTGTAAATTGACGATTACAAAATTTACATATAAATTGTTTTTTTGGACGTGATGCACGTCCAGGTGCACGTAATAAACGACGATCTAAACCGGCATGCATACCAGGTACACCACCAGGAAATAAACTAGCTGCTGTTGGTGGAAAAGCAAATGTACCGGGGCCAGTTGGTGATGGTCCTGGACCACCTAAAAATGCTCCTGGCGGTCCATATAAACCAGCTGGATGTGGTGGTGGTGGTGGTGGTGGACCACCCGGTTGATTTACATTAGGCCTAGGTAAAAGCATAGCTGCTGCTGCAGCTTCTCTTAATGCTAATTCTTTACGTTTATCAGCCATCATCGCAATTATTTCATAACTAGAACCACCACGTTTTGCTGCAGCTACAGCTGCTGCATCTTTACCTAATGATTCTGATCCATCAAGCATACTGCCATAGAGGGCTGATGGACCACGTATATTTCGTGATGGTAAAACAGGAACAAACGCTGATTGCTCTCGATGATGTGATGATGATGGCGGTACTGATGATGGTACTAGACCACTCTGTGTTGCAGCTAAATGATGTTGATATGCTAATTGAGTTTCATAATTATTTGTTGTACTATTTGATGATGATGATCTACCACCAGATGAGCTACGTGAATTTGTTGTTGATTGTGTAGTAGATGTTATATTACAATTATTGCTATTACTATTACCGCTTCCATTTGATGTTGGTGATTGTAGGAACTGATCAATACGTGCTGATCTTACCAATGATATGGCATGATCTTCAATCACAGCTGGGCCTTCAGTTGGCATTTTAAATATTTTAATAATATTTTATTATTAAGTTGTAAATATTTTCTAATTTGTAATCTGAAAAAAGAAAAAATAAAGTAAAAATATTATAAAAACTGTTTCTGGAGAAAAATATTAATAATAAAAATTTAAGAATTTTTCAATGAAATATTTGAATTCATGTTAGAATTTTAATAGTTTATTGAAAATTTTAAAATTGTCTGGGAGGCATAGGCATTAATAATTAATTTATGTTCGAAAATTAAATCTTAAAACATAACTTTAATGATATTAAGTTTTCAGGTCTTAAGTTAGATTTATGAGTTTTTTCCGACAGTTTTTAATTTATGAATTCTCTGGGTTTTTTTATTTTTTTTGCAAACGACTGAAATATTCGCGCCAACTAGAAGTAATATTATAAAAAGTTTCATGAAGATTTACGATTTAAGAGAATGTTTAAAGGCTCTTCCATATGATTATTAAATTTTGAGTGAATTTTTACCAACAAATCTCTTATACCACATTTTCTTTGCTTTTGTTTTCATTTCTTTTGAAGTTTAGAATAAAACAACGCGAATTAGTGCTCATATACATAAAACTCAAATTATCATACTTAACTAACCAGAAAAGTTAATTACTGTATTATCAGTGAAAAGTCATAATAAAATAAAATTTATTACTTTGCAAATTTGCATCATTCGTTTATCTTGCACACTAACATCTACTCATATATTATATTACATAATGTTTTATAACAATTTTATTTTGTGGATGTGTTAAAAGTTGAAAAAAAAATTTATTACACCAAATTTGAATTTATTTACGGAGAATAAACCAACGTGTGTATGAAATAAATTAGAAAATTAAAATTGCATTTCGATTTTTAAAATTTCAATAACTTATTTTATGAAGTAAAGCTTTCATTTAAAATTTTGTTGCTCTACATGATTGTGCATCCATGACATTTGACGCTTTCAATGTAATTAATAAATATTTCGTTATATACTGAATAAGAGCTTATAAGGTGAGTGCGTTATACACTGCATGTACATAAATATTATGGTTGCTTAGTAATTGTATTTTGAATTTTGGAAGTAATCCTAAATATAGCTTTAGTATTAAGTATAATATTTACTATATAGATATTTGAATTTGACCTTAATCTATATTACGTATTGGATATTATTGTTTTAGAAGAAGTTTTGTGTTGTGGTGAAAAATGGCCTTAAATTTTAAAAATCCTTGTACTAGTTATAGATACTTTCATAACTAGACTCAAATTATATAGACCACATTGCGGTGAACTAAAACAAATCCGCAAATATAAAAATATTCACCACATAATGGTGACCTAAAAATATATTAATACTACATTATATCTTTACATTGAAACACATACACAATTTATCAATCTTAATTAAGTAAATATTATAATGTTTTGAAACAATCAACTTGTAATAATTAAATAGGCATGAAATTGTGTGTTTTATGGACGATTTATTTTCAATAATAGCAGTAAAATTAATATTATTAACACCCCAATTCGTCGCTTATATTGTAGAAAATTGTATATTTATATTGTAGAATAATAAAAATTAATCAGAATCTTTAAAATAGTTTTATTAAGAATATTAGGAACTTATTATTTAATTAGAACAATTTGAATTTAAAACTATAATCAGAATAAAATTTAAGAAGATTGGTTTATATATTTCGAGTTAAGTGGAACCACCACTTGCATTATTACGTACATATTTATTAATTAATGTTAAATTACACAAAATATGAAATATATTCTTTTATTATTCAATTTTTATTGCCCAACAGAATGTTTAAATTTGTACAGTTGAACCTGAGAAAAAATGAAATCCCGAAAAACATTTATCGGCCCGAATAAGGCCACTAAAAATCCCGTAAAAACATCTACGTTGTTATGCATCATAATTCAGTTGCATTATCAAATACAACAACAATAATTCTATAATGCACGTTCAAAGAATCTTAAAATAGCAATTAATTTCTTGTTTTCATATAAGTATGGATTTTTTCTTTATTCTGACAACTTAATTATTTTGACTTGTACGATTTTTTGTGCGCTCTTCTAAAAATTTTGTAAGAGACCATACTTCTGTTCAAGGTAAATAATTTATTATAATACATTAAACTGCATAAAATTGAGAAAAGTTTGTGAGTTATTAATAATTTTTTTACAAGAGAATTTTATCTTGGAAAAGCCTAGAGTTGTATGAATATTCCAATTTACGTGCAGATGTAGATGAAATATCTTAAAGTAGAGAGAAAGGAGCATGATTAGAATTGTGTGCTATGGCATAAAGAAATGCAAAATATACAAAAAGAGGATGTTTGAATAACCATAGAGAGAATATTTAATATAGATAACAGAAATGACTCTTTTTTCCGGGTTCAACTGTGATACAAAATATTTCTCTTTCCATAATAGAATTAATCTATACGCTGAACACTTTAATTAATTTATCATATTTTTTTATATTATTTTACTATTTTTATTTTTCGCCGTACAAAAACAAAAAGTCATTTAAAAATTATATTAAGTTAAATCAATTTACTTGGCTATAATATGTTTTATATAGCTATCTTAATAATATGGTGTTTATAAGTAAATACAAGATGTAAAATATTATAAACATAAAATGTTTTTACACGTATATGGTATTCACCTGTTAACACACCTGCAGAATTTTATTTTTTTTTTTAGTTTTACTTAAAAACAAAAAAAGCAAGATAAAATAAAAAAAAAATTATTAATCAATAGTAATAACAATAAAATATTAAAAGAGAAGAGTTGAAAATATCTATGGCATGGCAATATACAAGTATATTTTGAAAAAATACGAGCAAAGTAATAATATTCAGCGAAAAAAAAAACGAGAATATTATTAGCGTGAACAAATAAAAAAAAAATAAAGTTTTTGATTTTTATATTGTATTATTTTAAAACTATAGTGAATTCTGATGATCATCAACATCAACATCATCATAGTACATAATATTTATAATCGATTGAATATATTTGATAGTCATCAAATAAAATATTATGATGTACGTCGTATGTGTATGTGTAATGATTATTATTACTGAATATCATCATCATCATCAACATTATGATCATAATCATCGTGATCATAACCATATAACTTGATCCGAATCATTTCCAATCGAAAAGCACAATATCAATTTTTTTACTAGCCATTTTAGCTACTGTTAAATGAAACTTAAGCTACCGTAAAAAATAAAAATGTGAAACGAAAAAAATAAAAAATAAAAAAAATAAAACAGACAGAATTACTAACTTCGGTTTTTATTTCTTTTTTTTTTTTTGTTTTTTGAATCGTATATAGTGGTAAAAAAGAAGCAAATTTTTTTTTGTTTTGTTATCTGGGTGCCATTATAATATTTTGCTTAATTTAAGTAAAAAAAAAAAAACAAAACAACAAAATAATGAAAAAGTCTGAAAGCAAAATATTAACAACTGCTGAATTAAGTATATTCACCTGAAAAGGTGTTGGTCAGGTTGTTGTTTCTTTTTTTTTGTTTTTCTTTTGTCTTTCTTATCTTTATTATTATAATTCTTTCTTTTAATTTTAATTTATCGCTTTAAATTCGGCGAGTTTCGTAAATCGTGTCATAAGTATTTTGAGACAATAAAATAAATAAGAAAAACAAAACATAGTTGAATTTTATAAGGGGAAAAAATAACGAAAAAAAAAAAAATACTAAAGCAATAAACGCCCTCTTTGGTTTTTTAAAATAGTAAGTAATCAGTTCTTTCAGTTTTCACAACTCATTACTTTTTGAGAACAAACAAGAAAAAAATTTTTATTACGATTGATTGAAGGTATTACAAATTTCATCAAATTATTTACGCATTTAAAAATCAATATTAACCCGTTAAATTTCATCAATATTAATCATGTAAATTATGTGATACTCGCACGAAAGAATTCTTGAAGTCATACTGAACTATGGTATAGGTTCCATATACAATATATGAAGGCTTTTAACTAGAACTAAATTTTGGAATTTTAGAATCAAAATCTTTGTTGGGTATACATGTAAAATTTGAACACTATTGCCCAGTACGTAAACACCTTCGTAAGTATGCAAATTAGGCCGAGTAAAATTTTCGATATTTGAATAAAATATTTTGCGAGATGCATACTGAAAATTTTAATAAAACTAAAAGCGGAAATTTAAAAATTTTTGCAATATTGGACGTGTTACTTTACTATACAAAATATTTTTTGAAAATTTGCGACAACTCTATTGGAATTGCTCTCCAAATTACTTTCAAATTATATTAAACATTTTGTTGATGGGAAATAACATTTTATTAAATCATATACCCTATGGTTATCGGAAATAAACTTCATTAATTGTTAACATTTTTAAATAGGAAAAGTTGATCTCAAAAGTAAAAACACTTCAAAATTATTCAAACACAAGAAAAAAAGAAAAAGAAAAACAATAATAAATTTAGCAAAAAACGAATTAAAAGCGAGGGAGAATTACAATATTAAATTAATTTTGCTATAAATAAAAAAAAAAAAAAACAAAAAAAAAATAAAACAAAACGAAAAGTTGTTCTCCCGGAGATGAGCTCTTAACTGACAGTTCAATTCTTATGTGTACTGTTTTTTACGCTTCTTGATTTTCTTCAAAAGGAATGAATGATATTAAAAAATTGAAATAAAGTCACCGTCTTATAAAATAAAATTTTTTTTTTGTTTCTTTATTATTAAATTGTAAATTATACAAAATAATATTATGAAAATCAGTTTGCAAGTAGGTGGTAAATATTAATGCAAAGGTGTTAAAATTTAACTACCGTAAACTTAGTACAGACATGTGTACACATCTATACGTGTATGTATAGAGTTAAATTGAAAAAAATACAGATGGCTTGGATTTTAATTGTATTTAATGATTTATAATCTGCGAAACATAATTTTTGTGTGACTGTAGTTACTTTTTTTTTCGTTTAATTGTTGAGAAAATTTCTTATTGTATTTTTATTTACACTCGTATGTTTGTTATAGAAAAGATTAATTAGATTTTTAGATTTTTAATTCAATTCATACAATTATAAAAATTTTAAACTTTTTATTTTACCTGTTAAAGTTTTTTTTTTGTTACCTAACTTAAACTAATAATTTAGAAATAATTTGGACTAAAATTGTGTTACTTAAGTTCCAGTTAATTAATATCTTCGCATACAAAACAATAACTACATTTACAATATTAAATGGTCATCACACATAAATTTATTAATATTTAAGATTTTAGATATGGGTCTTAATAAAATTTCAACATAACAACAAATTAATAGAGACTTTAAAGAGAGAAATGAATAGTAACTTTTTTTGAGAAGTGAATAAAAACTTTACTCTCGAAAGTGAGATTTCGGAACGTAATTAGCGTAGTGTTTACTATTCCATGTCGGGATAAAACTATCCAAACCAACATAATATAGGCATTGAAATTTTTATTAAACATAAAAACGAAATATAAGGAATTATAATTATAATAAAAAATTAATTTACGCATAATTGACAGGCGACGGAATATTTTTACATTTTAGCACTTTGCCAAAAAAAATTTGAAAAAAAGTGCTTAAGTATTAGTTTTACTGTATCCGTTCGTATGTCTTTTAACAAAACTTCTATACCATTGAAAAAGGAAGCTTCTATAGAAAGAAATATTGCCTATCTGCCACTTCTAAAAACTGTAGCCGCTGTAGTAGAGATCATCCTAAAAATATGCAATCTTTTAAATATTTTTATATATGTTGAAGAAAAAAGTGCTACTTTATAAACCATTGATTTGACCCAACTATATCAAAATTTCTATTTTATAACAATATTATTTTCATACAAATTATACGAAAACAATATTTCTGATACCAAATCTAAGTATTCTATGTTAATTCAAACAATAATAAACATAAAAATCATTTCTAACTACTAGCTTAAGCTAATTGAATAATTTTTACATCCCACACATATAATAAATTAAGAAAATATTATTAATATTTAAATTCAAATGAAAAAATAAAACAAAAATGGTTAAAATTATATTTAATCGTAAATTATTCATTCAATAACATTAAAAAAAAAAATCTGATGTGGTCAGCACATAACCGACCGCATTGTGTATTGTCTAGTTAAATGAAAGTGTTACAGAATATTATAAAAATGTCTGTTAAATACTTCTTTCCAATTTTTAGGACATTAGTAAGCTTATAGTTAACATACTTAGAAAAATGTAAATTTGGCTCTTAGTAGAGTTTCGCTTTGTGCTACCCGAATTCCCTGAAATGCTCGCCAGTTAGTTTCGGTAACAACCAGAACTCAAATATCAAATTTCAAGAAATTCCATCAATTTGTTCTGTGGATATGGTGAAAAATGTAAAATCGGCCCGCAAATCAGTTCTCGAGCCCTGATCTTTCCAAAAAAATTATATGTTCATTGCTTTAATATGAGAAATTCATATATTAAATTTCAATGAAATCGGTTGATTATTTCCCTTTATATACACAAAAGTGTATGTTTGGCCCGTAGTAAACGTCCAGTTGCTGATGCCTGATTTCTTCCAAAAGTTGGGAATTTTTGTGTATGATCGAGCAAAGCTTTTATATGAAATTTCAAGTAAATCGGTTGAATACTTTCTTCAAAATGGTGAAAAATGTAAAATGGGCCCGCAAATCCGTTTTCGAGCCCTGATCTTTCCAAAAAATTTATATGTTCATTGTTTTAATACGAGGAGTTCATATATTAAATTTCAATGAAATCGGTTGATTATTTCTCTTTATATACACAAAAATGTATATTTGGCCCGTAGTAAACGTCTAGTTGCCGATGCCTGATTTCTTCCAAAACATATGAATTTTTGCGGACGGTCGAGCTGAGCTTATATATAAAATTTCAAGTAAATCGGTTGAATATTTTCTTCAAAATGTTCAAAAATGTAAAACAGGCCCGCTAAAAAGTGCAGTTCCCGAGGCCTGATATATACCAAAAGTTGATCGATCCGTGCCATGGTGGAAACAAACTTACATATAAAATTTCATCAAAATCGGTTCAGCCGAACTTGAGATACACGCGTGCACACACAGACCGACAGACGGACAGACCGACAGACCGACAGACCGACAGACCGACAGACCGACAGGTTGCTAAAAATAGTTTATTTACACTTCCCTACTATGGAGAAGTACGTTCCCACCGAAAACTCGATATGCAAAATTTATTGCCATCACATAACCTACCTATTGTTTACACAATACGGTCGGTAATTATAAGAGGAAAAACTTTTAATTAATTTTAATAATCACAATAATAGCATAATAAAATGAAATATACTGTTTGTTTCATTAAAAATAACATTGACAATTAAAAATTAATTAAAACTAAATTTACTGTACGGTAGTTAAATAATTTTTTAAAAAAATCTCAAAAAGTTTTACTATTTTTAAATCAAATAAATAAAATAAATTTTATTGCAAAAACAGAGCTGTCACTTGTTATTTATATGCAAATACGACTTTACTAAGTATGTCACAAATGTCACAATCATTGACACGTACATTTTGTATATCTTTTTTTTTTTTCAAAGTAATGTTGCAGAAACATACAAATAAGTAAAGCATAAATATACAAATATTTTTTTTATATTTTTTAAAATAATTATTTAGCATTCATTTTTATTAATTGAAAGGAAAATACCAAAAAAAAACAACATACGTACAACAAACAAAAAAAAATTTTTTTGTACTATAACTGACAAGTAATCATATTGAGATTAAAATATTTAAATGATTACGTTTATTTGAAAGATAAAAAGAGAGAAAGACAATATAACAACAAAACAAAAAGAAACAACAAAATTACAGCAAAATTACGAAATAAGAGAGGAGGTGAGTAGCTAAAGTTATTGTCATTGAACTGTCATTAAAAATGTCATGATATTTGAAATTGAATTAATAATACCAGTTTTATATAAAAATGTACAGAGTTGCGATTTGAAAATTTAAATTTATGTAACTTTAATAAAAATGACAGTTTGTTAGTTACTGCTTAGACATCTACATTTTTTTTGTTGTTTTATTTCTTTTTATGGAAAAAAATTTAAATGTTTCTTTTTATATGCTTTCATAGAATTAAATTTTATTTGAATTTTAAATATTTTAATGAAGATTTATAGTAATTTAATTATACATAGTACATTTTTTATTTGAGTATATTAAGAATACATAAATTGTGTTTTTCTCTCTTTTTTCGCATTCGTATTAAATCAGAAACCTCAAAATGATAAAAAAATCCGTAAAAAATAAAAAAAAGTTATTAATCATGTTTGCTATTGATACGAAGAAAATATTAACTGACATTTCATTTTTGATTTTATTTTTATTTCTTTTTTTTTGTATGTTGTGTGTATAATAAAGTTTAAGTTTTTGTAATATTTAAGTTTAGCTTGAATTTCTATATTATCTGTCACATAAAAAAACATAAAAATGTCGTTGAATTAATATCGTAATGGTGTAAGCTTAAAATTTCAATCAAATGACCAGAAAGCAATAATTTCTATTGACTAGTTACTAGAGGGTGATTGCAGAGTATGAATGTTATATATTTTATGACAGTAAAAATAGGATGTTTTTTTTTAATTCCAGCCAATCCAAGTATTATCAAAATTCAGTGACAAATTACAACTTCGGAGGCTATGCGTAAGTACCATCGATAAATTTTATTCAAAAAATGTATCTTTTATGCATTTTATATATTACAAAAGACTGTTATTTACATTACTGAATGACAAATATAACGTGTAGTCGTTTAATTAATAAGTATTGTGCCTATTAAGCTAATAATTCATAAAGGTAGAAAAATTATAAGTTCAGGTTAAAACTGGTTCGAGTCCAGTTCGAGAAGAAAATTATTTTTATTTTTTTGCCTTTCATCTGTTCTACAGTTGTTCTACAGAGTTAAAACTGTTATTCCTATAATTATAGTAGATGATTTTCCTGATATTTAGTTTAACACTAAAATTATATTTCTTCCGGCTTTTATTACATAAATTTCGAAAAAAGCATATTCCCTCAATTGGCCTCTATGCAAGTAATAATTTAGTTTCAAGGCTTGGTACTGTCACTTTAAATGTTACATACAAATATGATGCATCTTTCACTATTTCATTCATGATAACTACTTATATATTTGTTAATTCAGGTGAGCACGTGTGCATATCTCTTGATAAAATAAGTTTTTTTTGAATAAATATGAAAACGTAATCAAAATGAATTTATTAAATTAATAATTTTTAAAATGACAGCATATTTCAAAAAATATTTATTTTTTTTTTTAATTTTAACAGAAAAATATTGACGTAAGATTTAACGCTAACGCTATCAGTGATTTTTAAAAAAACCTTTTTTTTTAATAAAATGATTTTTTTTTTGTTCCAAATAAAGTCAAATATTTATTTTAAGTAATATAGAAGTAGTAGAAAATGCTGCCAAAAAGAAAATATCATAAAAATCGTAAAATGAAAGTTTCCATTTTTGAAAATTTTTATTTTTGGCTTGTTATAAACTTCGTTTTGTTTTTGTAAAACATGAAAAAAAAACGAAATTTTCATAAAAAAAAATTCTATTATACCAAAAAAAATTTATTTTTTATTTTTTATTATCTTAACATTACAAACAAACTATACTTAATTTTAAAAAATTCGAGATAAGATTTTTTATGCGATATTACCTGTCATTTTTTATTTATTTTTTCTTTCAGTGTGTAAATGCGAGAAATTAGAAAAAGATAAACAATTTGAAAACGTAAATATCAACAAAACCCCAAAAAAAAACTTAACTATTATGGTAGACTCTAAATGGTAACAGTTAAACAATTTTTTATGCTACTTTTATTTCAAAAATTAGATATCTACATTATATAGGTAAGCTGTGTAGTAGAGTGTTGGCAGTTCATCGTAAGAGCAATGGAAAAAAAAAGTGTACTGATTAAAACGATGCGATGACAGTTTTCTCTTATCTTTATGGAACAAACATTGTTTTGTTTTCTTGTTTTTTTTTCCATTATTTTTAATGATAAGATTTTATTCCTCCCGCTGTACAGAATGTTGACAGTGTAATCGCAGGGATACAACGTGATTTTTTCTACATATATTTCATTTTGTATGTTTTTGTTACTTTATAATATTTTTAATTTTTTCCGAAATGATAATAGCTTTGATATTTTAATATAACTATGGAAAATGATTGCTAGTATGAAATAAATAAATTCGTACTTAATATTTCATCAAAGATAATGTACAGGGTGATTAATTTTTTTTGTTAAAATATGATAGTTTTAGTTGAAAATATTTTAACGTTAATAAAATTTTGAACAAATAACGGAGAATTGACAATTATTTTGGCATTAAGTGTGTTAATAAATGAAATTGGTACCATTCCGAATGTTGCAAACACTATTGTTAAAATTATGCAATAGATTAACTTCCTCCAAACCTCCTACAAAATTTAAGGAAATTCTAATGACTATTGAAAGTAGCACATGGCTTGTAATGTGGCATATATGAAGAAAACAATGTTAAGTTCATATACCTTTTTTCTTATTGTCAAAAATTTGCAAAAATTGAGAATCGCCAAAAAGTAAGAATTATTTAGCAGTTCATTTTTGTTTTTAATTGAATTTTCAAAAATATATACGAAATGAAATTGTGATATATACGAAATCATTGTATTTTACGCAAGATTTCGATTTGATTATATTACGATATTAAATTTATACGACGTTAACAGAATATATGTATAGGAGCTGATTTCAAATTTTTAAGGTTTAGTTAGTAAGTTCAGTTATAATAGTAATACTTATTTATTTACGCAATCTACAAACTCAAACGCAATTAAAATCGGCTTTGCCTATAATATAAATTTGGCCTTATTATAATCACTTTCAAATTTCCTGCTTTGCTTCTGCAATTAGTTTCGTAGATTCAGTATTCAAAATGGAATTCAAGATTTTTTGGTTTAAAATTATTTTTATCATTATTTAAATTACTAGGTATTGACAAATATTTTCCATATTTTTTATATTAAAAAAAAAAAAACCAAAAACATTTTATAATTTATTTACCTCGTTTTTAGCCCTCATTTAGTATCCTTGACATTTAATCGCGTATTTCAGAAGTAATTGTTATTTGTATAATGTACACACATTCTTATAAAATGTGTGTTTGTTAATTCAAATTCAAGTTGAAAAATAAAAACATAATTTCATATACTTATAATAAAAATTATTACTTGAATGACAATTAAATATGATATCGAAGTGAGTGATAATAAAAGAATAGTAATTATTTTTGTATTCAGATAAAAAAGTGCTTTTCTTTTTTTAATAATGAAAGTCATATACCATTTTGTATTATTCGCATACACACATACTTATTCAAAAATTATTTTTGTTGTGTTATTTGTTAATGTTGTCAATTTACTTTTCGTTGATTGTCTTTTAGAAAAATATTTGCATACTTTTTATGTAAATATTTAATTTTCTATTATGAGCAATTATTGAAAAGGTTATACTTATTGAGAATTATTTGTAAAAAAAAATTAAACATAAAAGATTATTAAAATGAGAGTTACAAAGAATAAGGGGATTTCTTCGAATATTCCTAGCAAAAATTAATAAAATATAAAATTGAAAGTGTGAATTTGCATTAAGTTTCTGCGTGAAATACAAAATGAAAAAATAAATTAATTACTATGGAAACAGAGATTTTCTGGACATAAAAATTTATTAAACAGTAATTACATAATGTATGCACCACAATAATGTTTGAAATTAGAATTTTTAGTACCCACACGTCAATAAAATAATAAATTATAAAATAATTATTTCATAAATGATTTGTACATTTTAAAGTTATGAGTATAATATTTGTTCACATATACGCAATATAGTGTAGTGGGGTTGCAAATCTCAAATAATTTGCGATTAAAATCGAAGCAGAAATTCCGATTCCAAACTTTTCTTCTAAAATATTTATCCTGTTACATTTTTTCGTATTAATGCTGCTTCAGTGCTATATTTATAATGTTGTATAAATAAAAGTATCATGGAGTGCTCCTCTGATTTACTCTATAGGTAAGCATTATAGGTATTACCGTAAAAAGCTGATTTTCACTTTATTTTCACTTTATTTTCGAAATTATTTTCAACCTGTGATCTTGCATTGTTGCATTAAATTTCTATTATATTTTAGTATTTTAAAGCATTACTTAACACTAACATAACAAAATAATTCCTAAGGGAATTTTGCGATAGTTAAGCTGTGAGTGAATTTAGTTTTTTAGGATAAACAAACAGATTTCAGATTTATTCATTTTTATTTCTTTCTCCTTATTTTTTTATTTCTCAAGAGGATTTTGCAAGAGTATATTTTTGTGTTATGCAAAAAGATCGTAATCTCGTTTGACCACAATTTTCAATTTCATTCAATATACTTGGTATGACATGTAGTTTTTGTTGTTTTTCCAATCTTCTCATCTGTTTTTCTTGGTTTTCCTTAATTTATTTATAAGAACATCTTTGCTCTTTTTTCTTAATTTACGTTCTAACTAAAGTAATACCATGATTGCGGTGTACGATCAGTGTCGTCCCTTTATAAAATTTGTGCAACGAATATAATATATAAGAATGTACATATATAAGAAAATGAAATAAGCTAACAGAATATGAAGAAAGAAAAATAAATAAAGAAAATTGCAAGATCATCGTCATCTGTAGGCCGAGATGCGAATTGAAAAATAACGCTTAAAATCTGAAAATTTTTTAAAAACAAAAATATTTGAATTTATTTTCGTACTTTCTTGTATACTTATATACATACAAACAAATATATGGGACATTATTTTTATGATGATTCATATCTCAGTGATGTGAAACATTTTGGTTGGCTTGAAAGTCGACTGAAGTTTCTCGTCAAAATTGAGCTTTAATAATATAAAATGTTATGACCGAAACTTGGTAGTTACAAAAAGTAGGGTATACGTGCTTGTAAAATCTGTTCTTCAAGGAAATAATATTAAACAGGTTTTTAACTGTTTCCTTTACGTTAACTAAGTAAATTTATTATTCGTTTACTTTACTTAAAATGTTTTGAAAGGCTATGTAGGAGATACACAGTTTTTATAATTGAGATAATTTTAAATAACGAAGATAATTTGAAATAACTACTAATTGCATTTTGAAAATACAAGGAACCGAAGGCACAAAATACACGAAAAAAAATGATGACAGCGTTTGTAAGATTTAAAAGAAGGTGAGGTATGCACTCTTTGCGAGATTTTTCGAGTATTGTACCGGAAAACTAATAACTTACCCATTAAGTGCTCAGATAACATGCTGTACTAAGCACTCAATAGTTTTTGTCATGTCATTTATCAATTTTAAATCTTTTCTTATGACATTACCTATAACTTTGCAATAAAACATCAAAGAATCAAAAATTTTTAATGACTTTCATTTTGTTTTTTAAATTTAAAAATTAATAGGCAAATTATTTCAATAAATACTCAAATTAATTTTATTTTAGCGTCCCATTTTTGAGTCCTAGGTACCCTACGGTTGTGTTTAACATCAATGATTTAAGGTTTAATTATATACAATTTTAAATTCTGCAATCGTTTCTAGATTCTAAATAAATACATATAAGCAAAAAATTACTTGGCAAAAGTATATATTTTGTTAAAATAACAAAAAAATATTAATTAAGGATGTGTTTCTTTCTCTTACCGGAAAGTTCTTTTATGTTGAGAGCAAAAATTATTTTTACTTTTTTTTTTGCTGTTAGAGACCCAAATTATCACGTACAATGTTTGAAAAATTTCAACTTTTTTCTCCTTTTTATTATGATTATAAATTTTTGTTTATTTGATATCATAATTAATAACAATACAAGTATACATTCATTGTATATTTTAACAAAACCAAAATGTATACACAACTATATGGACAAATAAACACACATTTGTATTTGCAAATGATTATTTATTTCTATAATGAATTGATTTTTTAGCTTGAAGATATCTGACTTTGCAGTTTTTGTATCCTCCCATAAGTAATGTATGGACATTACCATAAACGTATATAGTTATGTATATGTGAAAATTTTGTAAATCGGCATCGAGTGTGGTATCTTTAATGATAATGACGATATTTTTGTAAATAAAAATGATGACAATTGTGATTTGAAAATTGTTTTATAATTGGTTGTCATGAATAAAAATATTGAAAAATTAAAATAACTATACACATTGTGTAATATAATTATATACTTTTACACTTAAAATTTAAGTGACGAAAATTAATTTGTAATTATTGTTGGTGAAACTTAGTTTTTTCTTTTGCAAACAATGATTTAGCGAGAAATGGCGTTTATTAAGTATACTCGTACGAAAGTTTATTATACTCGCTCGAATGTATTACTAAATTTGTGAGATATAGATTCAAGTAAGTATATGCTTTTAATCAGCGTCGAAGTCTGGGCCTATTTATCTTTTTCTGTCCGTCCGTCCCAACGATAACTCAAAAACTAATTGAACAAAGTTCACAAATGATTTATTAAAGTAAATTTTGGAACCCTATTTAAATTGGCTATGATCGTAGTACTGGTTCGGACACCTGCCATGCAAACTATAGAAGCTATAGTATTGAAATTTCGCACAAGCGAATATATTATTAATGTCATTGTGCTTGGTAAAAGTCATTGAAATTGCTTGGCTCCTTCTGGTAGCTGTCATACAACTCAAAAAGTTATTTGGCATTATTTCAGAAATTATTGGAGGTATAATATAGTAAATTTCGTGACAATAAATGTATTATTAGGGCTGTTATGTTATGATAAAAGTTGTTGAAATTTCTTGACACCTTGTGCTAGCTGTCATGAAACTTCAATATTAGGTTGGCTATATTTTAGAAAATATCGAAAACGCAATATTGAAATGTTGCATAAATTAAAATGGTAATACGGCAACTTAAAGTCAGTCTGTCCCATAGTCAGTTATGGCGTATTTACTCGCACGTAGGATAACGAATTCGTACGGGTATCACAGAATTGATATAGTCAATTCTATTTTTTCTCGTTTTTTTTGATAAAATATTATTAAAATTATAAATTTTTCCTACTTAAATTTAATATTTAATGCAATTAATTGCATTACATGCAATTTATTATAAAAGTAGGGAAAAATTTAATGCAATTCACTCCGAAATATATGATTTTCCAAGTTAAACTACTATGAAATAGCTCAGATTTCTTTAATTTTGAAAAATTTAGAAAACCACAAAATTTATCCAACTTGCCAGAACTTAGTCTATAAAATTCGGAACTAGTGGGAGTATACTTGTTAATCACATTTTTACAGAATACAAATTATAGCACAAAATATAATAGAATTTGGATTTGAAACAAAATTAGAGGAAACAAACCTCGGATTACAATATGCTTGTCTACGGCATAATTTTCTAGCTATAGACTTATGTAAGGTGCGTGTTATTTAAAAAGTTATGTATAAACATACATATGTATATGCATCTTATGTGAACATATTTACACATTTCTTTAAATTTTATTATTAGACAATAAATATGTGCATATGCATATATACGACAACATTTTATCAGTCAATGTGTTGGAAAAAAGAACATTCTAAAAAATAATAAATTTAAGTAGTAGAAACCTTTTAACCACATGTGTATGATGCCTAAATAAACTAAGATTTCATTCTTAAATTTAGTATTTCATAAGGGCAATATACACATAAGGTATAATAAGGATACTATTTTTGAAGTTTAAGACCATTAATGTTTTTCTAAAACTATATTCAATGCACCATAACAAAAAAAAAACTTATTTATATTTACTTTCGTTTTTGTTTATTTTTATCCTCTTTCCTTCCATAATTTTATTCAAAAAAAATTATTTGTTCAAAGATCTAAAGAGAACCTTCAATTCTATTTATTTTTTTCACGAGTTTTTATGCAAATAAATGTTTACTTAGGTAAATGTATAAAGTATATAGACAAATATTTCTCAATTTTTAGATCTTGTTAAATTAAAAACAAAAAAACAACACTGATCTCAAAAAGAAGAGATCCATTCTAGTTTAGTGTTATGATGGCAAACAAGGGGTGTATAGTAATCGTAATGTTGAGAACAGTTTCATATATAAGCAAACGTTTATAATGCCGAAAAAAAACACCTTCAAAATTTTTTATGTGAAAGACTTGTACTTTAATTCACTTTGAAGTCCATGAAGTGAAATCAGGCCTGAATCTGATTTGTTTCGCTCCAAGAAGTATACGCTCCTCCCGTATTCAAAGCAATGAACAATAACACCGACGCTCATTACGTATGTTTACTTTGCATATATGGTAAATTCGGCACTGAGTGAAATATAGCCTTTTTTAAGAAAAATTTAAATGACTTTAATTGGGTGCTTCTATAGAAGCGTTATAATTTAAAACAAATTAAAGGTTTTTAAATAGTTAGCATTTTAATATAAAGTTATTAAAATATAGTATAGATTATATTTTACCTAGTATAGAATTGAATAATAGTATATCCTATACATTTTTGGAATAATTTATTATTCAACTTCTAAATGAATATTTCAATATTTAATCGAAAAAAACCTTAAGAATATTCAATAAGAAATCACTTTTTCTTCTTCTTTTTTTTTGTGTGTGTTTTTTTCCGAAAACACACACAAAAAAAAACAAAATTAAAAGTAGCCTAGCTCAACCTCTTCTAAATCTCTTAAAATTCAATAAAATAGTAGAGAAAACAATAAAACAATTTGAAACTTTTGCTCCAAACTTTGCGAAGAAAAGACTAAAAGTTATAACAACCAAAAAAAACAATGAAAGTGAAATGAAACAAATCGAATGAAACATAAAAATTTCAAATAAAAATAAACAATATTTTGATCACGATTTCAATAGTAGTCTCTGCTGGCAACAAAAAGAAAAAATTGTAAATCAAAATAAATTTTTAAATATTGAAAACATTTAAGTCATAAAACGAGAGTAATGCAGGGCCAACTTGGCTTACAATAAACTCTATACGTATATTAAGAAACTCTTGCAATCTGCACATTTCTTAATTAGACAGAATTGAAAAGAGTAATTTTGAGAGCCAATATTGTAATTGAGCAGCTCATAACAACTTCCTCTTTATTTCAACAAGAAAGCGTGAAACAGGAACACCTAGATTATTGGCCGTAGTACTAGGATACAAAAACGTTAAAAGAGATTTTTTTCTCTGAAAATTTCTTAAAAGCAGCTGAATTTATGAGGTTTTACTGTATATTAAAAAAAAAAAAGAAAAATCATTAAGTACAAAAAATATAAAAAGTCTTTAAACAATGGGCAAAACAAAAATATATAAGAAAATTATAGAGAAAGAAAAATAAATATTGAAAAAGAAAATGTCGATATTCACTTAAAAAAAAAAATTGTATTGTTTTTTAACAAAGTAAGTAAGTAAAAGAAGAATTAATTCAAATCCCTTAAAAAGACAATAGTTTTATTGATAAAACAAAGAAAAATCAAAAGTTGAAATAAAAACAATGAGAATAATGGCAGAGTCATGTCACTCAGCTCTATTGAATCAAACAAATTTTTTTTTCGCTTTTCCACCATTTTAACCATTGAAGTCATAAAATATTTTGGAGTCTGAGAATTAAAACACACATAAATTCATTAATATTGAATTCTTAATTTCATCAAGATAAAACTGAATTTCGAAATATGTAGATCTATGAATAAAAACGATGTTAAAATAAAAGTTTGTTAAAATACAAAAACGATATTAACCTGTTCATAAGGATGAGCATTAGTCTCTATATTCGTGAAATGGAGTTTAATAAAAATTATTATGAAAAATTTATTAAAATAAAATGCTCCTTTACAGTGAAGCGAACATACAGTTTAATTTGAATCCATTTTAATTGTTATGCTAACGGGAGCAAACATGAATAAATTAAAAATATTTGCACTGGTGCTGCAAGTGAGAACTTATAACAATTGATGATTCGATAAATCAAATAAAAGTTAATTAAGTTTTGCTTTGTGATTAACATTCTATGACATTTTTTTAATTTACATTAAAAGTTTTTTTAAGATGTGCGCTACAAAATTTGCACAATTAAACCATATTAGAAGACGCTTAATTACTTTTAAATTCCTTGGTTCCTTCCTCCCTTTCACATTTCTTTCTGATTATTTAATTAAGCATGTAAAACTCCCAACTTATATATATAATGAGAGAAAATTATTTTTAAGCCGGCTATCAATATCATAGCGTGTTCGATTTGGTATATTTTAAAAATATTTCCAGTGTTTTTGTTAATAGATAAGCAATTAACGATTGCGGAAGAAATACTATACTTATGTATTTAATGAAAGATGCGTTTGTATTTAGAAAAATCACGATTAAATCTTCGAAAGTGAAACGTCTTTTGAAAATACTTATTAAAATTTCAATATTGTTTGTTTTAAAGTATTTATTAATAAGAGTATATTAACTAAATAATATCGTCGCTATTATGGAAGAGTCGAGAAACTGCTTTTTTGAGTTATATATACAGAAAAATTCACAATTTTTTAAAATATCTTTATAAAATCCCACGTAACTCTAACATTATTATTTTTGGAAAATAACGTTGTATATTTTACACGAATCTGCAAATTGACATTATTCTGTGTATTTTCAAATGCGTTTTTCATGCATTTTAATAAGCAGTTTCGTGACTTTTCCATAATGCCGACAATGTATTAAGCCGATTATAAACAAGTACTTGTAAATGTACATAAAATGGTCGTAGCATAGTAAAGGATTATAGCATTAATTCAAATATTTAATTAACTAAATTAAATTTTGAATGCAAAAACTAACCGATACGAAAATCTAACAACTACTTATATTCTTAGAAATATATCCACCTATACAGAAAATGAAAAGTTTACAAGCTCACAATATAAGAGATACAGTTATATAATATGTGTTTATAATTTTGTAAACTCATTTCCTACATAAACTTAAACAGAATCAAACACAGATTGAGAGCATATACTTACATAGAATAAATTATATAGAACTCTTCATAAACACAATTAATTAGCGCAGAAATAATATTAGAAATTCCGAAATTATGTTTAAATGTTAAAAAAAAAAAAAAAAAAATTAAGTAAATATACTTTTACTGCTTAATTTTAGATAAGACAATTTTTTTTTGTTTTCGTTATCAGAGACTCTTTGATAAGAGCGGCAGAAATTAATTTGTTCAAACAACTTAAAATGATAATAGTTTTCTTCTATATTGTAATTAAAACTTGTTCTTAAAATTATCATTATTTAAAGTTTTCTAATTGATAGTTTTTTCGTTTAATAAATTGATTTATCTTTATCTGAATGCAGTATCAATATGATGAAAATTTGGTAGACAGAAGGTAATCATTTTTGTTGATATCTACTTAATTAAAATTAATATTCTGGAAGAAGAGCAAAATTTCCAAATTAAATTTAAGTAAAATCATATTCATAAAATTAAAATTCCTTTTAGTAAAATCTATAACCCACAAAAATTTGATTAGAAAATCTTATTCAAGCTGCTAAGAAACTATAGCTGTCACAAATTAAAGCTACTGCTACAAATATTAAAATCATTCGAATTTTGTCAGAAATATTTTTTACTCTAAATTAGACAATTTGTTCCTACTGTTACATTCAAAATATGGCAATAGTAAAATTATTTTATAAAAATAAACTTGGGCATTTATGAATTCGTGGAAATAAATTTTTTTTTGTCTTTAAATCTAAGGGTAAACAATATTACTCGGGAATTTCTATCGAACTATTGAATATATTCCTATGGAATTTTGAAATTTCTCAAAGAACGCAGCTCATCAGTGCGCCTAGAAAGATGCGGCACAGAACGTCAAACAATTACGAATAGTTTCATAAAAATGACCAAAGAGCCTATAGAATCGAAAAAATAAACGAATTACCTAACATTAACATTAACAAAAAAACGTACTTTTTGGGTGGCGTAATGTTAATAAACTCATAATGCAACCCAAAAACTTTCAAATCCGTTCAGTGGAAGTCAAATCTACAACCTAATCTCGGAACACTTAGGAAACAGCTTAAACAAATTGTTAATGTTCGTTCAGATTCCCATTTTAAATTTTGATAAAATTCTCAAAAGTATTGAACACATTTTCACCTTCCACATTTAAATATAAAATTATTGAATTTATCTGTACTAAAAGGTCATTTTAAAGTTTAATTGTATAAGTAAACATTCTTCGTTCTTTTATAAAACTTAATAAGAATACAAAAATTATTTATTCAATAAGTATTAGATCAACATTTTTGCTTTATTTTTGAAGAAACTAAACCCGAACTGTTACGGAAGATCGATGTGTAGGTAAAATCGAATATTGCATAGAAACGATTTATTTTTGAAATATTGAACTTCTTAAAATGGTCAATAATTTTTTATGGAGGTGAATGAATGACAGTTATTGTGCAATTATAAACAGTACATAACTTTTTTATTTACAAGTCACCTTTAACCTAAATTTTATTTTTATTTTTTTTTTCAATAAATATAGATATTTAACTTTGAAGAAACTATATGTTTACTTAAATAAAACCTATAACTAGTTATAAAAAATAAATGCAAGTTACTTTGAATTGACCTAAGTGCTTGCAAAATTATGAACAATATTTCCTATACAGGGTTAATCAATGTTTTAACAGATACTATCGTTTTTAAGCCATCAAAAATGGATAAAAGTTTTGTGCTGAATTAGGTGCCAAATTTCAATTATCCGATTTTAAAAAAATAATTTTGGAGTTTTACTTCCATTTATCATCCAGTCAACGACAGATATGAGGTTCCACATATTTATTTTTGAAAGAGTACGTTGAGGATTTTCAAACATTGCGTGACTAATTTCTTAACTCTTAAATTTCGGGATTACAGGTATTTTTTATTTTCTTTATCACTAAAATTTTGCTGAAATTTATCATTTTTTCTAATACTTGTGATAAAAGTACAAAGTATACGAAATTAAGACTTGCCTAACTCTTTCAAAAAAACTTTGTTCATTAAAATCTGATTAATTAATCACCCTGTATATTATACTTCATTGCTTATTTCATGTTATTGCAGTTATGTTGGGTGCAAAAAAGTATGTTGGGGATAAAGGTATATGGGAATCAACCCAAATATTCGCATGCCAGTTGTAGATAATTTTATGTAATACGTATTTGATCGTTAATAGTTGAAAAATTTTATACTTTAATTAAAAGTTATACAAAGAAAATTTTAGATTTAAAACCGTTCCGATTATTTAATGATTGCGTTTTAATTTACGAGTAAATATAAAAAGAGAAAATTTTAATAATTTTTTTTCGAATTGAATCTTAAATTAAATCTTTGGATATTCTTTAAAAAAATTTCTTACTAAATTCAAAATCAAATATGGAAATTACAAATAGGTAATTTTTGATAAGAGTATACTTGTCTTATACTAAGATTAAAGTTTCTGGAATTCTAGTGTCATTAAAGCTGTAACAACTAAGGAGTGAGTTAAACTTATATAAGAGCATGTTTCCTGTGTGATAGTTATTCAAACACACTTCTCCTTATAAAATTTACATTTTTGCTTCGATGAAATTAACATCTTGAGGCGGACATGCTAAGTTTTTTTTAATTGCTTTATACAATTAATTTAAGTCTTAAAAATCGTGTTCGACATCAAATACGTATACGATTTTGCATGTAATATTATTACTATAGCACTTTTCCAAAAAATTTTTTGAAAAAAGTGCTTATTAGTCTCACTCTGTCCGTCCGTCCGCCCGTGGACACTTTTTTTGTTTACAAAACTTCTACACCCTTGAAGATAGAAAGCTGAAATTTCATATGTACATAGATCTTCACTAGAAACTTATTTCTGTAGAACAAAATTTTTATCTATCTCCCCCCTCTAGAAATTATACCCCCCAAAAACCATAAAAATGGCCTTTTTTATATTATTGTTATAATATTTGTTGCAATGAAACCATAAGCATTTTTCAAATTTTTCAAACGCAGAAAGGCAGTGGCTTACTTCCCCTAGCGCGGTATATTATAGTTAAACTTTAGAAAAACCTTATATTTCCGAAACCGCAAGCTTTTTCAAATTTTTATAAACGCAAAAAGCTAACGGTAAATTCCATGAAATTAAAAAATATAATTATTTTTCTTAACTCACAAAATTAACCCTTAAAATCGAGCATTATGTTAACCCCTTTTTATATTAATTTTTGCTTTATTTCAAACACTGCATATATGCGTCATCCTAAATATAGGCAATCCTAGAAATAGTTTTATATATGAATGAGAATAATTTTAATAGTGTGGTAGGTACATATAGACTGTATTTAAAAGCAGAATTTGAAGAGAAAAGTGCTACAATACAAACCATTGGTTTGACCCAACTTTATTTATTCTTTTTTGTATCTTACAATGTTCAATTAATGGAGAAATTCAACGTGGTAGATCATTTTCATTTTTGTATAAATATAGATACTTTAATTAAAAATTATGTAAAAATGTATAAATATAGTTAGCTATATAGTTGTGGTTATATAAGTAATTGCTTTTTATTTATTTTCCGGTATATTAGCATGATCTGTTATGGTCAAAATGATCAAAAAATACAATGAATACGTGTGTATCTCTTCTATATATATATATATTTGCATTGAACCTCATTCCAGATTTTTCTTATTTTCTCTATATATAATTATAACAGAAAATCTTAAAAAAAAAACCCGAAACCCAAACATTAAAGGAACATCGAACTGAAATATTGCATTATTTCACGAAATATCTTATTTCTCTTTTTAACTTTCTTTAAATTCCAAAAAATTTTTTGTCCTTATTTTATCTTTTCTTTAAATCTTTAAAGGCACATGCATACATATTATTAGAAAAACAACGATGGACAAAAAATAATAATGAATTCGGTAAATTATGGTGAAAAGAAGAAGAAAACAAAGTAATAAAAAAATTAAGAAAAATGTAGAAAACAGAAACAAGAACATTACGAATTCTTTAAGATGCTGAGTGTGTGTGTGTGATACTGGCTGGGCGGCTAACAATTGCTTTTATTTTAATGTAGCTATCTATTCATTATTTTGGTATCTTATTCCGATTCTGTTTATTCTTTTGGGTATGCATACAATCATTTTTGCTATTGTTTCTTTTTGTATTTTCATTGGAATGTTCTGTTGCTCTTTATTGCTGCTGTTAAGAATCTATGTTACCTCTTCTATTATTATCTAAAATATATCAGAATTTGAGATTTTTTCCTACTTTTTTAATGTGTGTATATTATTCTTCTGGAATTGTTTTCATTTGAAAGTATAAATTCATTTCAAAACAACAAAAATACTTAGTGCAGTAGGTACAATGCATTTATGTATGCATTCATATACAAAACCTTATACTAAGATTTTCTAGCTCTTTCTTATTCTTATGTAAAACAAGAAAAAGTATAAAAAGAAAAAATAGAGTGGTTGCAAACAAGTAAATTTTTTAAAATTATTTTTATGTAACGTGACTTTTACTTCCCTTAGGAAAGAAATTAGAGCGTTTTTTACAAAGTATTGTTATAGGAGATACGCTGTTTCAATTCTGTATATATGTGAACATTATCTTCTTGTTTTATTTAAGCCTTACCCGCTCTATGAATTCCTATTTCATTTAAGGTGGAATAAAAAATAGACTGAAGTAATGAATTCAAATTTTTTTTATTAATTTAATAAAAATTTAGAGTTTAATTTAATACTCAAAATTTTTGATCGTTTCTCATACAAATATTATACACGATACATAGCTCAGAAGCATAGTTTGCGAGCAGAAATATTTCGTAATTTAAGTAGTTTGTTGTATACTTACACACTCAAAAAAATCTAAAACAAAAATATTTGAATCACAAAATTTATTTAAGAAAAATTTTAAGCTTATAAAAACAAGACCGGCTTGAATTCGGGTGTGGTAGTTCTTTATTTGATTTCAAATTCCAGTTCTTTACAACCAAACGTAAAACTCTGGCGAAATTTTCTCAAAATAAATTAATCAATTGTGAAGTTATGAATTTAGCTGCAAAAACCTTCAACTTTTTTTTTAAATGAAAACTTTATTTAAACATTTGAATTCGAAATTTAAGCCAATCTTGGCAATGCTTTAAAGATTCAAATTTTTTATTGTTTAACGAGCACCTACCTAATTTCTCAAAATTTGATTTGTACTTATATTTCTCGTTCCCAATTGAGAAGTTATCAAAATTTTATTAAACTGGTTTCTTCTGACTTCTTCCGACCACGATCAGTTGTTACCATGAAAGTTTCGTAGATCAAATTGTTTCTTAATTTAGAGTCAAGTCCAAAATTTAAGTACACATACAAAATTTTTTCAACTAAAAAATTTTTAAAACTACAAAATAAGTTTATTTGAATAGCTTACTCAAAACTTACTCTCTCAGAAAAGAGTTAATTGAAATATTTCTTAAGCATGAATTAAAAATTCGAATTTGGCTCCTTTTTCTTAAATGTGACAAATAAAATTCACTCCATTCTATTTTTTTTCAAGTTCAGTGATTAACACTCTATATTTTAATCCTTAAATATTTGAAGAAGATCGATAATACTTCACATCATGTATATATGTACATATACGGGTAACATTCCCAAAAACATTAATAACTCCAATGTTTTCTTTGAAACGATCACGTCGTGTCGAATTTTATCTTTGATTCTTTTATTTTTCTTTTCTTGGATTGTGTTTTTTCTAAATCTAGTCCTTTCCCTGTTTATTGTCAAAAATTTTTAGATCTTTTATATTTTAAAAGAAATTCTCTTCCTTATTTTTACATTTTTTTTTTCTTTTTGTTAAATCTCGTCATTTCAAAGTTCAAGGATTAAAAAAGATTCTTCAGAAACAATGAAAAAGAAAAAAGAAATGGTACAATAATAATCTCCTACATACCGCTCCTTTTTGAATTAACAAAAAATTAAAAAAAAAATAAAATCACCTCATCATCACCTAAAAGATTGATCAAATTAAATCGTATCGAGTGTCAGGTGTTAAAAATTATTAAGTTTGTTTTGTTAAAATGATGAAGGGAGAAAAAATAGAAAAGAGTCCAAGTAGTCAAGGTAATCAAGGTAGTCGACCATGACGTTGTTAAATTTTCTTTAAGGAAACCTAATGTTTTCAGGTGAAATAAAATTTTTTTTCGTTTTCAATAGTTTAAAAAGTAGCTGAAGAAAGTTAATAGGTTAAGAAAAGTAATCATTAAATAGGTTTTGTTATTATTAGGTTTTAATTATTTTTAAAAAGGCGTTCTTTTTATTATTATGAAGGATTCAAAATTATACACTTATAGTGGGATCATTTAAGTGTTTTTTGTTTTGTTTTTTGATAAATAGAGCTAGTTAATTAAAGACAAATTAATGTCGAATATGAAAACATAAATGCATAAGTATTTTTATACATATTCGGCCAAAAATGATAAATTATAAGTTCGTTTTTGAGTAATAGTGGAGGTTTTGATATCAGGAATTTACTTTTGATCAGAATATGTTTCAAAATTGAGGAAACGTTTATATATACTGTGTATGAATTATCATTGGGATCTTAATTATGGTAATTGGGATTAAACTCAAAAATAAAAATTTAATCGTGGATTAGCATATTTTTGTCTTAATTTTTCACTATTGAAATTATTGAATAATAAGAAATCATTTCCAATTTACTTTTAGTACTCAAAACATATGCAATTTAAGAAGTTTTTATTAGTTTAAAATTTAATAATATCGTTGTTTAACAATGAAATTCAAATATGTAAGCAGTACCATCTATTATTTGCATTTTAGTACTATTTAAGGCTAATGAGAATTTTTAATTGAAAAAAGTATATTTCCAATTACAAAATGAGTTAAAACAATGAAATTTAGAATATTGGATTTCAGTAAAAATTTTAATTTTGTTATTAATGCGGTATCCATTCAGTGTTACTTTTTTTAAATCAATATTATCATAGCAATAAAAGCAAAATGAAGTTAGTATAGGCTTGGAAGTTAGTATAGGCAAAGTGCACTGTTATATACCATTGTATAGGTCCTCATGAGTAGACAAAACTTTTGCATGGAGACGATATTCACAGCTCAACAGGTTCGGAGTTACAGGGTCTTAAAATCAATTTCGATTGATTTTTTTACTTTTTGAAATTTGAAGAATAACTTTGTGCCTGTGTAAGATTAAGTATGATTTGAAAATCTTAGAGTAAGGGCTTTCTTATGAATAATTACATTAGTTATAATCTGTTCAGATTTCGGAATCATAGTACAGCTCGCAATCTTGTCTACCGATCTTTAATTTTATATATGGGTCATCTGGCTACCTGTTCTCGTTTAGGAGTTTTTTAGAATTAGAGTAAGTACTGTAAATCTTATTTTATACCAAATTTTTTTCTTCAATGACTTAAACAAATTTTTCCAAATGGCGCATGGATAAAACTCAGGGCTCGGGGGCAGGTCGAAGTCGATCTTTCTTGCCGACCGTTGGACGGTTGATCTAGATATTGATATGGATCTGCAAGAATATTTGTTTATCAAAAGGTTATTGGAATCAAAACTGATTTACAGAGCATTACCAATGACGGACGCCACATGATATTCTCCAGGCTATTAATTTTTGCAAATGTATTGGAGACTCAGTTGAGAACACCATTTGTAAATATTTTTAAACGTTTTTCTAAGTTATTGAAGAAAAACTTATGAAATTCTCACAACTATAATATTACTACTACTTTATGCTGACTATAATTAACTTTTTGTTTTAAAAATTCATTCATATTTAGTGAGTAGGATATATGTATACTAAAAACCTGTACTGCCGTCCACATTCGTATATACTTTTAAATTAGTCCCCTCGCTTTAATATCTTAATTATTCCAAAAAAAAGAAAACAATTCTCTTTAAATAACTGGTTTTTATCATATTTAATAGAAAAAATCTATAAAATGGCTATTATAAAGTGTAGATTTAATTAAAGGTAAGAATCTCTTAGTCTCAAATTTCTTATTAATATGATAAGGTTAGGGAGAAAATAAAGCTTTAATCAAAATAAAATTGTTGAATAAATAATGAATTCCTAATCAAATCGGTTTTATGTTATGATAATAAGAAAAATTTTCATTCAAAAATTTTAAATTTAAAAAGAAAATCAAAACATAAAAAAAAATTCTTATTTAAATTATTCACATAAATATAAATGAAGGTGATTTGCTTTATTAAAATGAACTCCAAAAAAAATAAAAGGAATTTCAGGAACGAATTTGAATATTCAAAACCAACTACTTTAATAGTTCCGGGATTTTAAAAATTCTTATAATGTATGTAAAAAGGAACATATTAAAGTAAATTAATAGCATTATGCCTACATACATGCATATAAGTTACTCATTTCAATTCAAATATCCGAGATTCTTTTCGAAGATCTCGTTTTAAATTACGAATTAGAAAAAAAATATAAATTCTTCCTACTGCGTTCATATATCCTTTTAAATCAGATCAGTTGGTTTCAAAAAAATTCTCGTCTTACTTCTCCTTTCAGATCTCTTAATCTTTTAACTCTTTAATAACTTACAATTAACATCACTCTGGTTATATGTGTTACTGGCAATCTGAATTTTAAGTAAAATTAAATAGATTAAAACCATTTACAATAAGATGTGTTATTTATTTTCGGAGTTATAATCAAAATTACAGGTTTTTGTTAAAGTTTATTTACTAAGATACAAAATTTAATAAATTATTTAGCTTTCATAATAATTCTGCCTGTTTATAAATAAATTTGCATATAGATTTATGTGAAATTTTGCAAAAGTTGCAGCGTGTACGAAGTCATTTAACGTTTTAATTAAATGAAATTCAAAAAGAAGTAAATTGAGGGAAAAATAGGCAACCTATTCTTTTTTGTCAATTGAATTTTGTAGAAAAGTTATGAAAATTTATTTACATATTTGGCTCTTATTGTTGCTGCCTTTTATGGTGTAATTTGTCTGATATTCTAAATTTATTGTTTTCAGATTTAAACATCATTCTATTGCTGTGTTTCTTGTGTATTTTGTGTTTATCGTTCGAAAAATGTTTAGAAAATTCACACACTATTCAGTCACTTGAATTGGGAGATAACAGTATAGTGCCTTTTTCGACTCAAAGAAAGTTTTTTACTTTTTACTTTCAAAGAAAGTTTTTTTACTTTGAATCGTGAAATTATATTTATAACTCTACTGTAGCCAATTGACATTTCGGCGGTAACACAAATATTTTACAAGAGTAAAAAAATTCTTACATAATTCACATACGTACCTATGTATGTAAATGTATGTAAGTAGATTGTTCCACATTTTTTCTAGAAATTCCACATATAAAGCACAATATACATAATATTATGCTCACAAATCCCCATATACATATATACATACATATCATATGATTGTGCACTTCTTTTTAAATATTATAAATTCCTTTGAAGTGATTTATGATTTTATTTTTCCGAAAATATCAGAAAAAAAATAAAGAATATTAAGTATTATTTTTAATTTTTACTATTAAGACCTTACTACCTTTCTTCAACCATTTTTTCAAAATTAAATGAATAACTTAAAAATAATTTTGTAATATTAAACGCGGAATTATATTCAAAGATTTACTTACGTTTTTATCCCAGGAGACCAAATCCAAAAATTACCCTATCGAAATTTTTTGAGAAAATAATAAGAAAATAATTATAAGTGTAAAACAGAATCGAAATATCGTAAAGCAGAATCGGAATCGAAGTATCCGAATACGATAGTAAATTTTATAACAGTTTACATAAGCATGAATAAAATATAAACATTGCATTCTGAACCTAAATAATTCCAAAAATTCAATTTCTTTATGTCTAGAGCATGATAATAAAAATATAGCACGTATATGTAAGTATATATGTGTATTGGAATTAAATTTAATGATTTTACAAAATTAATGTTTACAATGATTTTGATATAACAGTGAAGTCAATTCGTAAGTATATAAGTACACGAACCTCATATACTTATATATTAATACAAATAAACGTACACATGTGAATTTACTTGAGATTTCCATCGGGAAATATTAAAAACCTAGAAAAAATGTATCAGGTAGTTAAATAGTTTTCAAAACAAGTATAAAAGACTCCCCGTAGTGAATTGTGTTATTTTCTAATGTTTAGGCATTCCTACATGCACACATACATATTATATAGAAAAGTGTATGTAGAATTATAGTAGACCTTTTAGTATAAATTATATTATGTATACAAAGTGACTTTTGTAAATGAGTGTGCTACCTACCTACCATCCAGTTAAATTTGAATATAATTTCTAATGGTAACATGTGGAGAGTTAAAAATATTTCATTTCATTTTAATTTTCTCAAAAAATTTCAACAATTCGAAATAATGAGTTGAATAAAGATAGATATACTATTATGTGTATACGTAAGATATAAAGAGTTATTTAAAGAAATAAGGTAAAAATAAAAATAATAAATGAGTAAAATATGAAAACAGTAGAAAAAAAGGCTACTTACTATCATTTTTAATAAAATATTGTAAAAATGAACAAAACATGAGGCTAACTCAAGTAACGACAAATTAAGTATAAAGAAAAAGAGTAGCTATTGTAACCGATATTTGAATAATTATAAGACCAAAATCTTATAAACCTTTGCATATTGTTATTATTATATTGAATAGGTTAGGGTATACATTCATAATAATTTTATAATTTTGAATATTTATTAATTTATGATTGGAAATTTTTTATTGTTTCTCCTTAAGAAAACGAAATTAAAGAAAAAAAAAATATCGTAAAGATAATTTTACCCTAAAACTCAATGGGGTCTATTCAATTTTATTTTGCTTTGATTTCGAATTTTTTCTTGTTTGCTTACCTCTTTTTAAATTAGAAATTCATTTTTCTTCTACATATAATTTATTGATATATTTAATTAAGATTATGGTACTTTTATTATTTCAGGCTCAGATTTACATTCTTATATAATTTGAAGTATTCTTAGCATTCTTAAAATAAAAATTTTTCCTAAAAATGATTAATTCTAATGATATAGAATAGTTATGTAGTAGATAGTCTAGTAGCCACGAAGATCAATACAATAATAAATTATAATAATATTGAATGTACATTAATTATTTTAAGAAATGTCAGTTATTAATTAGTCAATTAAGATATTAAATAGCTACTTAGCTACATTTCTACCTATTCATATTAAATTTAATTTATTTCCTGCAATATTTCATGGCTACCTCAATATTAAATAGTTAATACACTCTACATACAGGTAATTTGCTAAAATTTTGGAAATTTGTTAATATTCGGTTTTAGAAATTTTTAATCATCTTAAGAATAACTTGCCATACACTAACTAGCTCTCATGTGAGAAATAATTAATGTACGGTACGGTATATTTATTTCATTATAATTAATTTATTAAGCTAAATTCAGGAAACGCTACCTGTATTTTACGGGGGCAGATTTATAAAAAGAAGTTTGATATTCTAATAAAATTTAGTTGTGCATAAGTTTTTAATATTATCTTATTATAAGCATATATAATTAGATTATTATTGTTACCTTAATAATAATCTAATTACTTATATGCTTGTTTGAGAACGCATTCACTATAGGCAAAGTCAAAAATTTTCACGATATATGCAGTTGGATTTACTAATTTTATCGGAGCTGTATGAGTCCTATGAATAAATTTAATAAATATAAGCTAAGAACATTGTATTGATATCTCATAATTGCTCTATTACAGCTCTATCTCTTAAAAAATGATTAAGAGAATTTTAATATTACAGAAATATGCTCAGTTGACTATTAACTCCTTCCTCTTGTACTTACTAAAAATAAAATTAGTTCACAAAATATTTTTGGATATTCGGAAATATTTTTTAAATAAGCTTGAGCTCGATTTCGAATTGAAAATTTTAAAATAAATAAACCAATATTCTAATATAAAAATAAGTAATATAATTTATAGACTATTTTACTATCTGAACTTCTTTTCACTCATACAGACTGATCGTAAATATATTATTAAACTATTATTTATTTATAATATTTATAATATTCTTTAAGCCATACTGATTTTTAACCTAAAATGGTTTTGTGTTTTTTAATTAAGAAAAAAAAATAAAAATAGAAAACTTCATCAAAAATATTTAACCTCGTCAATTATAATTCTAAATTTTAATGGCCTAATAAAAATTTTATATTCCGCTTTTATGTTTTTTAATTCTATTTTATTTCTAATTATATTTAGAAAATGAATACTTATTTTTCGTTAGACTATAAATTTTTTTTAAGTTAGTTTATAACAAAAATTTTTAATTTATTGCAGAAACAAGTTAATAGAATAACTGTGACGCCATGTATTATATAAAAAGTTATTAAACAAAATCTATAATATTTGTTTTAGTCTGATTAAAGAATTAATTATTATTAGAAGAAGATTTGACAGTCTTCAAGTAAAATATTCTTCCAAGTTTATTTATCTAATTATTTGATAAACAATAGCATTTACATACAACGTATTAATTAATGTGGTGAATTACAATTAAAATAGTAAATTATATGTATTTACAATATTTAAATTTCATATTTTTGGAAAATTTAAATGTATTTTATTTCTGTCAATTTTAATACGTGATTTAATCCATTCAATAAATTTAGCTAATCATAACTACATACTCATATTGTATATGCACATAATAATTAAGTATACCGCTTAAATATATTTAATTTCTTTCTTTGTTGCATATTTCATGAAATTTCAATTTAAATTTAATTACGTATGCACGAAGTAGTTGTATAAGTAGCAATTATTGTTGTCCTAAAGATAGAGAAAGCAGCAATGTTACGCCAAATAAAAAAATATAAAAATTCCAATTTGCGAACTTTAAAGTCATGTGATTCCGAAAATTGACAAGATTATAATTAATTCATGAGAAAGCTCTTCTTTTCAGTTTAAATACCTAAAATTTCAGAAAGTAAAAATAAACGGTCGAGTTTGAGTTTAAATCCCTGTAATTTTGAAAGTGTTGAGTTGTGAACATTCTATTCATACAAAAGTTTTAATTACCTATGATGCTCTATATAATGGTATTTAGCAGTGTACACGAGAGACCCTCGTTACTAGTGTACCAAATTTTGTTTAGAGCAGTTTATTCGAATCTAAATCCGATTAATAATAATTTATTTTCTTTTCTGTTTTTAATAAAGTATAGAGCCACAATGGATTGACAACAAGAAGCAACTAGAAAATTCAGTATATTTTGAAATTTTTGCTGTACTTACTAAATTTTTTCTAAGTAATATCGAACAGGAGAACCACGTTATCTCTATTATTTTTATTACTTTATTGACTAATTTTCAAATCCTTGAATTATTAATTTTTGTTTTCTATTCATTTTATTAATTTTTAATTACAACAAGTTGTTTTGCGTTAGAATTTTTTTCTTTTTGAATATTCAAAAATGGTTTCTTTCTCGATGGCAAATTAAATATTTAAATCTAGTTCATTAAAATAAAATTTGAATTTTTTTGACCCCCGCTTTTTCTTCCAACAAAAAAAAAATCAACTTTAATATTTTTTGCTTATTTATTTTTATTTTGAGATTCTTCTACTCTCTAACGAACTATTAGAACCTAAAACTTGGCAAGAATTATTTCAAATCTGAACTTGAAATGAATCTAGTAGTTTAAAGCTATAAAAATTTTCTTCATCCAGATTTTTTCGAAATAATATAAAGGCACTAAACTAGATGAGGAATGCAATAAAATTTAAGTTCTTTTTTAAGGTAAAAACGAGATATGGAAAAAAAAGAGGAAAACCAAAATAAAAGAAAAATTAATCGTAAAAATATTTTTTACTACTTTTTTATTGACGGAACAGTTTATTTTTCGATATAATATTAAAATGAAATCAAATTAAAAATAATAAAATTGATATAAAAAAGAAAATAATTAGCATATACGTACGAGTATTTTTGAGAGGTAAGCAGTGCCGGAACTAATATCCAAATTATATTTTGGAAAATTAAGAAAAGATTGTGTCCAGTACATGTGATATAAATTTGTTATGAAAACGCTGGATTTGACGAAGTAAATCTTAAGTGATTTATTCAATTTGAAATTATTTCAGTTCCTAATTTCCAAATCAATTTCTAATTTTAATCCTTTAAAATGTTCAATTGGGGATTTTAAGTTATTTGACAAAACCATAGTTACTATAAGAGTCAACCTAAGTTTTTAAGTAGCATTCTATCATTCCATCATAACGAAACTATACGTTTATAATTTTAAGTAATTCATTCTTAGTAACTAATAAGTACTTTATTAATATTAAGTTAATTGATCCATTAATGAAATGTCAGTTAAGTAAATAAGTACCTATTTATTAGGTCTAGTATTCCATGTGCTTAAAAAAATAACTTTAAATCTAATTTATATTCTCAGTTACATGCACTTATACATAATATTAATATATAAATTCATTTGAATTCATGTAATAGCATCAAATAATTTAAATTTGAAATATATAAGTAATAAAAAATTATATTAGAAATTGATGATGTGACGGCCTTTCACCATATTCTTGAATTCAACTACTTATAAATGACTTTTTGATGCTTTTTATCGCAGAGATCTCTATACCTACATAGTAACATACGTATATACAAAATTGAAAGTAATATATGTACAGAAGTATGTAAACACTTAAGTATCTTTTATTGTTATATAAATTTAATTTTTATTACATATATTTTTATTGAAATATTGTAAAATGATGCTATTAACTAAGGTGAGGGCTTTGTTGTAATGTTACCTATAAGATACACAAGTAGTAGTTATGTGTTTAACTTTTTTATTTTTAAATTTTTTATTTCTACTAATTTGTATTTTTATTTTATTGAACATATTTAATAAACAAAAGATTTTAATATAAGAAATATTTATTTTCAATCAAATTTACAACAGTTGAAATGTGTGGTGATGACTCACTATCACACAATTTTAGTGTTATTTTTTTTTAATATTAAAGTTATTAGAAGAGTTCAAGTAAGTTCTATAAAATTTTTAAGTTATTTTTAAGCCAACTAAACTATTAATAATAAATTTTACTTATTAAAAAAAAATATGTAAAATTAATTGCGAAAAAACATCGACTAACAATCAATGCAAATTAATTGTGAATTGTACAATTTTAAATGAATTTCAAAAAAAAAATTCAAATAAAACGTTGTTCGAGTTCAAAGTACTTTCTTATTATAGCGGCTTCAATTGTCTACAAAGTATACTTTAATCGTTCTACTGCAGCTAGGGAAGCTATTTGTAAAAACGTATTTGAATTGCAGAGAATTAATAAAATTCCAAAATTAGTTTATACCTACTAGTATCCTCCAAGTATATACTTTAAAAGGATATACTTTCTTCATATTTAATTCTTTAATTTCTTCAATATTAAAGAACAAAAAAGTAAATACATAAATTAAAATTGGTTTTGAGAATGGTGTCTAAAAATATGAATTTTGCTTGAAAGCTAATTGAAAATTCTCAAATTTGAATTTGAATTTTGGCATATTTTAATTATTTTAAATAATAAATCAACAAAAAATTAAACTCACCAATTCTTATTTAAAAATAAGTTAAAAAAAAATGAAGTAATCCAAAAGTGTTATGTGAAAATATTCCATATGCGATATTGATCTTTATAATCCATAGTTTGTTATACACGCTGTTTTACAAAAGCAGCGAAATAATGAAACAAAAAATATTTTTTTTTTTATTTTTAATTATAATTAATCGTTATACTTATCGATATTCGAATAAGTAATAAGTTAATAAATGATTGAATTAAGAGATTGAGAAGTTGAAACACGACGAATAATTTTTAATTAATATTCTGTTATACACTAAGCAAGTGTAGTAAACTTTTATATTTTAATTCACATACATTTATAGTTGTTAATTATTATAAATGTTATATTATTTAATATTAAAATTTTTTTATTTATTTAAATTAAATATCACTCTTTAACATTTCTATTTTAACAATAAATTAAAAATACTTTTTATTAGTTTGTGTTTTTTATCAAATATTTCATTAATATTTTTTTACTTATTAAATTTTTAATTTCATTTTATGATATATTAAATAAAATCATTTTTAATTAATTTATAATTAATATTAAATTTACATTTAAATTATTTAAAATAAACAAAAATCATAAGATTTTTCAATTTTCTTAAAGTATTAATAATTCGTTTCTTTTTTTGTTATAAAAATAGTGTTATAAATCCGCGCATGTACGTGTACATGCATAAGTATGTATGTGTAACTATTATAATATACTTAATTAAAAATAATATATTCGTATTATTAATTCACATATCATATACAATGTTATAATATCTTATACATATATATGTATATTATAATATATAAGTATGTAGAATACACAATATGTGATAAAAATCTATTGATAAAATATTATAGAAAAATTGAATAATTAATTATTTTTTTTTTTTTTGGAATTTCATTAAAAAATTATACATAAGATTTTTTAAGATTTTTGTTGAAAAAAGTTTATTCACCTTTTAATTTTTTTTTTATTTTTGCTATTATAAATTTCCTTTTTTTTTTTGTAATTTATTTGAAGTAAGTTGTAATAGGTATGTGTTAAAAATTTATCAATTAAATTTTTATTCACGATAACACTCTGTACTTCTGATTTACTTTTCAAATTTGTGATTCATTTGTAAATATTTTTATTAAAATTCAAAAATCACAAAATATAATTTTATTTAATAAATTTATTAATATACAACTTTCTTTACTTTTTTAATTTTTTAAGTTATAATTTATATTTTGTAAATTTTTTTCTTTTAAAAAATTTATAGGTAGGTACATAAGAATAATGTTCACTTTATAGTGATTTTATATGAACACTCATATAAATATTAGGTTTTATCCAATTTGTTTAATTTATTTTTTGAAAAAAAACTTTGTCAAAATTTTTTCTTTATCAAATATTTTAATATTTTTAATATTTTTATATTATTTATATGCAAAATATTACCGTAAAACAGTGCCTCTTATAATATTAATGTCAACATTAATACCCAATAAATATAAATTTTATTGAAAATCTCCAAGAAAAAAATTAATAATAAGTAATATTAAAATATTTTTCGTTTTTAGCACATTCCCAACAACAATATTGAAAAAAATTGGCTAAATTTTGGGAAAGATGCACGAATGTTTTTGGCTAAGAATGAAATTCGATATGTTTTAGTGAGTATTTATCAATAAGTGTGTTATAAAATCCAAAAAGAGAGAAAAAAATTTATTTTTTTTTTTCTTAAACACAATCAATAAATTTTAAAATGTAATTTGATAATTTTAAATTTCAATAATTTTTTTCCCGTTTTGTCGTTTCTCTTTATTTTTTTTTTTGTTTAATTAAATTCAATATATTATAATTCACAGACGTATTTAGTGAAATGTAATGTCGTAAATTATAAGAATATATAAGTATGTAAATGGTATTAATATTGAAACAAAAAGAAAAAAACAACACAACACATAACACGCTCTCAGTATAATAAATTAAAAATAAACAAAAAAAACACACTAAAAAGAATAAAATAAACCGTTTTCTTGTTTTCATAAATGTTGCACTACCATTGCGCAACAGGTAGTTTCACGATATTACCTTTTCACTGTTTTTTTTTTTATTATTATTATTCTTTTAATTTTAATTCTGTCTCATTTTATCTCTCTCTACATTTTACTCTTTCTCTTCCTTTTATAAATATTTAAAATGCAACTTTTAATGCACCACTTATTGCATAGTTGTATTTTACAGATTTTACTTACATACATACATACATACTATGTATGAAAATTTGTGCACTTACATACATACACTTATGTACATATGCTGTATGGTATGTACAATAATTGTTGTGTTAAAAATAAAAATCAAAAAATTTGTAATTTGCTTTTTTCCTTTTACTTTTTTCTTACATATTTAGTTTTAATTAAAATTTTTAACTTTTCAAATTTGAGCATTTGAAATTATTATTTTAAAAAATAAAATATTAAAATATTTAAAATTATTTATTTATTTATTTTTTCTCTTCACAAAATTATATTAAAAATCTCATTTATATTAGGAAACAAAAAAAAATGAGAAGAAAAAAAAAATTAACAATACACAACAAAAATAATAATTTTTTTCAGTAGTAGATGACGCTACCATTTAGCTCCCATAGTAGTCAAAAAAGTCATTCACTGTATCCGAACTCTTCCTACTCATATTTATTGTATATTAAACTTAGAACGAGATAAATATATTATTTTTATGTATCATAAAAAAAAATTATATACATGCACATATGGAGTCAAGTAACTATTTTTTTTTCTATTCTCTTTCTTTGCTCAAATAATCTAAAATTTTATTTTTGTACGAATTCAAATAAGATATATACAAACACACACATATATATATATATATTTATATGTATATGAGTATTTTTAATAACAATATTATTAACTAACAAAAAATAACCGTGCGTTACAGGTGTTTAATGTACGATAAACTCTTTAAAACTGAAGAATATAAAAAGTTTGTCGGGCGCCTAAACTTAGGTAGCAGTAAACGGTTGCTTATATTATGTATGTTTGTATATATAAAAAAAAGTAAAAAAAAGAAAGAGCATAAAAAAAGGAATCTACATACAAACATAAAAACTAGTATGAAAGGCAAAACAAAAATCCTAAAATAACTGAGATATAAAAATTCAATGAAAAAAAAAACGAAACATACGGTCTTAAAATACAAAAATAAGTCAGAGAAGTCAGCAGAGTTAGCTATTTAGTCTTGTTATGTTTTTTTGTTTTGCGCTTGTTTTAAATGAATGTTTATTATTCTCAATTCAATCTCAATTCAAAATTATTTAAGAAATATTTTCTCTTTTAACAAAATTTTGAAATAAATAATAACTTTTCTCTAAGATTTTACTCATTGAGAATATTATTGGTGTTGTCAAGTTTCTTTAAAATTCTTTGACTGTTAGTTTAATTAATAATTAATGAATTTAAGGTGCGAAATTGAAACATAAACCAAAAGTATTGGAAGTGGGACACTGAAATATTTTAATTATTATAATTAATTTTTGTTACTTTAAATTTTATCTTGAACTATTAAAATCTAAAACATTTCCTAAAAATATAAAGCTTCCAACAATACAGTATTTCATCAATTTACATCAAATTATTTAATACAATTTTAATATGCTTATTAAAATTATGGTAAAAAACTTGATCTTATTATAAATTTTAATATGCAATATTGTTATAAATGCTTGAGTTGCTATATATTTAAAACGTTGTTATGCTTTGATTTGAAATGTGTTTGAAAAGTATTTGGCAACGCTAGTCGAAATTTAAAATTTTTTGATCTGAAAAACTTAAGAGGCTTATCACTTTTTTTACCGACCATATTGTGTAAACAATAGGTAGGTTGTGTGATGGCAACAAATTTTGCATATCGAGTTTTCGGTGGGAATGCACTTCGCTATAGAAGGGAAGTGTAAATGAACTATTTTTAGCAAACTGTCGGTCTGTGTGTGCACGCGTGTATCTCAAGTTCGGCTGAACCGATTTTGATGAAATTTTATATGTAAGTTTATTTCCACTATGGCACGGGTTGATCATCTTTTGGTATATATCACGCCTCGGGAACTGCACTTTGTAGCGGGCCTGTTTTACATTTTCGAACCTCCTTATCAGACGTCAGCAACTGCACTTTCACTACGGGCCAAATATATATTTTTGCGTATATAAAGAGAAATAACCAACCGATTTCATTGAAATTTAATATTTAAATTCTTCGTATTAAAACAATGAACATATAAATTTTTTGAAAAGATCAGGGTTTGAAAACTGATCTGCGGCCCAATTTTACATTTTCACTATATCTACGGAACGAATTAATGGAATTTCTTGAAATTTGATATTTGAGTTCTGGTCGTTACCGAAACTAATTGGCGAGCCTTTCAGTGAATTCAGGTAGCACAAAGCGAAACTCTACTAAGAGCCAAATTATATTTTTCTAGGTATGTTAAATATAAGCTTACTAATGCCCTAAAAATTGGAAAGAAGTGTTTAACAGACATTTTTATAATATTCTGTAACACTTGCACTTAACTAGATAATACACATTGCGGTCGGTTATGTGCTGATCACATCAGATATTTTTATTTTGTTCTACAATATATTAAAGCGGAGTCAGAAAAAATATTTTTGTAAGTTCAAGAAATACACACAAACTAACATAAGATCTTTGTAGATTTGCACATACTATATACATACTACTGAACTGAGTATTGACTACTAATCCATTTGATGTCTGTTTATGGACATATATATTTAAATTTATACAGGCACTAGGCAATAAAACATACTTATGGCTGTAAGAGAGTAGAATACGAAAAGAGTATTTAACTCAAGAAGTGTTAGTGAATTTATTTTCTCATTTTACCGTGTTTAAAAGAGATATTTTACTATAGCAAATTTTTCATTTTAATCTTTCGATTTTCGAACGTTAAGGTAGAAACCTGTTTTAATATTTTTTATTTAAAATTTTAGTTTTCGAAAGCGAAAAGTTTATGGCAAATACCTTTTATTCTGATAATATTGTTATATTATTTTTGAATTGATTTTTTTCACTTTTTTAATAATTGTGATTCCTTTATTGTAAAACTTGTGTTAACTCAGGCGAAATATTGCTATCCATATTGTTTATGAGGAAATTTTAGCACACATTTAATTAAAATCTACATTTGTGTTTAACTGTTATATTTTTTAACCATAAATAAAAAAGTGTACACAATTTTAATACTATTTTAGCGATAGACAGAAACTGTTTCGATTACCATAAATTTTTGGATATGTCTCCGATATTCAAACTTCATTTGTTTTCTCAATTTTCTTCAATATTTTTTATCTCCTTAATTCATTTAATACGATATAACTATGTAAATTTGATTTAACTTACTTTGGAGAACAAAAATATTTCTCTCTGGAAACAAAATTATTAAAATAAAAAAAGTTAATTTTTTTATGGTTGTGTGTACTCTTATTTTCTTTATCTCCTACAAAATATAGCAATTACAAAAACAACAAAATAAAATAGCTTAACTAACACACATATAACTACAGTCCATTTACCTGTTTTGTTTTTGTTGCTCAGCCTCACGTATATGAATTGTTTGAATATTCGTTTACTTTAAGTTTTTCCTACGAGATCTGGTTTTTTGCTTTAATTTAATTTTTTATTGTTATTCGTTTTATTGCTCTTCTTGTTTTTCACACGTAGAATTAAAAAGTTTTATATTGAGTATTGAGATCGAAATGAATAAAGATAGTCGGATATGCATATTTTATTTCTGGAAATGATTTAAAATTTTAGTCAGTGTTCATGTTTGATCTTGGAAAATTTCTATACCTAAAATGAAAACTTATTGGAATAAGGAAACGTTTTGTTAAATTACCAAATAAAAGCTTTAATTTTTAACACTTTTGCCATCAAAAAATATACTTATTTATTTTAACTCACGTAATTAATCTTTGATTATTTCATCCTCAATGTACGCAATCTTTGAAATTATATTGGTATATGAATGAAAGTAATTTTAATATATAGCTAGATTATTTTTAAAAGCAGCATTGCCACTGGTTGAAGGGAAAATTGCTACTTTCAAAACCACTGATTTGACCTAATTTTATTATTAATTAAATTGATTATTTTAAATAAGTTAATGAAATTAATTTTACACTTTTTTAATAACATCGGAGAGCTCCATTTTAAAATATGATTAGGAAAATCATAGAAAAATTAATTACTCGGGAACATCTTGATAATTTTGACTTTCTTTGGTCATGAGATTTGTTGGATATATCATGTTAGTTTCAGATTTAGCTGTAAGAATTGAAAAAAATATTTTAACATACACACGTTCACGATTTTACTTACTAGTTAAACTGAATTTTACCTTTTCAATTTAAACGCAATCTAGTTTAGAAAATTAATGATAAATTGAAGGAAAATTAGGAATTAAATTCTGTTTTAAGAAAAAAACTTAAAATTGCTGTTGTAATATTGTCATTTTTAGAACAATCTGGTAACCTTGTACAGATTCAATATTTTATGAAAATGTTAGTAAAAATTAAAAGCATGCATACCTTAACTTACGAACACATAACCATGTTTACAACTTTGATCTGGAAGTTGGATCTTAATGTTTTTTATTTTTTTCTTTTGAATTTTTATTTGTACCTTTTATAATAAAAGTTCGAAAAAATAATAAAAAGAAGAAAATCATAACAATTTTCACTGTAATTTCAGTTTATTTCTTTTTATTTTTTTTTGCTCATTTTATGTACCGATTTGACTTCTGTAGCTTTTGTCAGCGGCAACAGCAGCTCAACAGCGGCATTAAGATAAATTTGCATGAAAGAAATATCTTACATATATACGAAAAATGTTATAGATTCACATTAAAAAAATTGAAGAGAGATAGAAAGATGGTGGGATAAAAAATATAATAATAAATGTAATCTAAGGTGTACAAACATAATGGCTATAGGATAAAATGTGTTTGGATGAATAAAACACACATGGGAAATAACCATATTCGTAATTTAAGTACATTAATATTAAATTACAATTTGGTAAAGAAGAAAATTTACACATGCACATACATATTAGACTTAGAGGAAAAACTCCCTAAAATATTTATAAAATTCTATCATTTCAATTCTTATTTATTAATCAAATAGCATTTCAAAGAAAAGCAAGACGAGAAAAAGTTAAAAAATTCAGAGAAATATTGTTAAACTAAATTAAAATAAAATTAAATATTCTTATTCTTTCCAAATTATTTTTTTTCACATTTAGTTAAAGCGAGGTGAGAAACATATGATATGGTGAATCTAAGAAACGTTTTTTTTTTTTCAAATTTTGATATCGTTTTTCTACGAGACCTGGGATTGTTGAAAATACTGAAATTTAGATGCAGGTTTTAGATATTAGTAATAAATTTCGTTAGAAGAAAATTTTTTTTCATCTCCATCTTCTCCAAAGTGTTCACTTCACGAAATTTGTGATATTCTAATTTTGTGTACCATATATTTCCGAAACAGGCTTTTCCAAATTTAAATGCTATACCATCTAAAAATATAATTATTTTTCTTAAATAACATTAAGAGGCATTAAGTTAACGCCTCTTTAAATTTTTTTTTGCGCCTTATCTAAAATTTATGTAATATTTGGTATATGAATGGAAGTAGTGTAATATAATAGATTACTTTTAAAAGCAATACTTTCACTTGTTCAAGGGGAAAGTTCTTCTTTACAAAACATTGGTTTAAATTCAATTCTATTTCTTTTAGACTGTTTTGATAAAGGACAATAAATGATGTGAAAGGATCCGAACCAGATTCCTCAATGTTCAATAAATGCATCCGAGCTCAGCGGATTCAGTACAACCAGTGCACTATGAATGCATTAGGCACGCATGTGTACATGAAAGTTAAGAATATCTATATCATTTTGTTAGTATCTATCTTCTAATCATTTTAAGCAAATTTTCTTCAATTTACTAAAATCAAATTCTTCCTTCCTCCTAGTTATTCCACAAGAATATTTTATAAAAACTGTAAATTAGAAATTTGACGAGGATCATTCTGTGATATGCTAATCAAAAAGTACAATTTTTTGAAAAAACTGACGTTACGTTAATTTCTACTGTATTCCGCTTTCACTACACATGTGCTAACACGTTATGCAAATATATATAATAAAATGGAATTTGTTGCAAAATTTTGCAAAGATAAAAATATTGTTATGATTCACACCAAATTATGAATTCACCACAATTACATTATAGTTCAATTCCCTCTCCTTCATCAGTCATTCATAAATATACAGACGATATTATTCCATTATTACTATTAAAATTGAAAATATTTTACATATTTTATCATCCATACGTACAAATATTCAAAATTATATTTTATTATACAGATATCTTAAATTCAACTTTTTTAACGCACGTGCAAAGTAGCCCCGAGGCAAGGTAAAAAAGTATCCTCAATTTATGTATATATATTATATTATCAAATAATATAATATATATACATAAATATTACACCAAAAATAATAAAACCTCAACTTTAAATTGAAGTTCAGATTTCAAACCATCAAACATTAATGACATTCTATAAGTTAATTTTATACTTTAAGTAAGTAAAATAACAATAAAAAGACAATGAATTAAGAAAAAAATATGGTACGGAAATCATTGTAATACTGACGGGTCATAATGTAAATGGGAAATATGAAAAATTCCTTTCCATTAATATTAAATATTATAAAAATGAAGGAAAATATTGTAGAATAAAGCAAAAATCGAAAATAAATGGTAGACCAACTAACCAACTAATAAATTCTATATATGTATATGCAAGAAACGTTATGGATCATCACATCAACAAAATGTACCAAGTTTTGGAAATATTTTAAAGAAAAAATTACTTATACACTCCTATACAATTTTAGTTATAGTTTGGCAGATAATGAAAAAAAGGGAGAAATGATAAACGGCATTTCGTAATTTTCCTAACTGGAATTCTTAACATACGGAAACGTAAACTTTAGGATATTGGTTATAATTAACTTCAGAAGTTCACGAAAAAGAGGGACTAATATGGCATAACTCTATAGAGAGTTTCATGATATAGAATAGATTTTTGCAAAATTTAACGTAAAATTTATGAATATATAGTTGCTAAATTTTTATTTTTGAACAAACCAAGAGTTTTCCCGTAAAACTATAAAATAGATTTTATCCCCCAGCAAATGTATCGGGAAAGCAAAAAAAAATAAAAATATTTTATTATAATCTTCGTTATTCTGAAATCAAAAACTTTTTGCTCACCTATATATTTTATAATCATAATGAAAAATAATAAGAGGTGACTATTTTCAGCAATTCGAAAGGAGAAGAATTCTTTTAATGACAATGATCATGATAATGATTGTGTTGATGATGACGATATTTATAATGATGTTTGTGGTAATAACAATGATTATAATGTTATTCTTGTATACGAACTCTCGCGGCTTTTAATACACAAAATATCAATCAACCTCAGAAAAAAATAAGAAAAAGAAAATAAAAAGGAGAAAATAAAATGAAAAAAAAAAGGAAAAAATATTCAACAAATCAATTATATTTTCACACAAATCGTTATATAAGTTTATTATTTAAGCGCATACAAGTTATTGAACTCCACTTTGAATCCACTTTCAGAGAATGTTTTAATCTTAACTTGTTAAGCCAATGTAAGATAATTGCCACTAAGGCATGATTAAAATATTCTTTTCGAACTTATATAGCATAAAGTACACTTCATCAGCCATTCACATACAACTTTAATTACTGTCCCTTCGCAAAATTTTTTTATATATTTTCATTAGTAATTTGGAATAAACAAATCCGTGTTTCTGTAAAAAATCTATAGGCCTTCATTAAAATATAAAATTATTATAATTCAATTTAATTGATTGAACAATGTTGTTTTAAAGAAAAAATTTGTACTTGAGTTAGCATATACTTGCTGCCTTCCTTGAAGGCATCTTCCAACAATTAATATTGTATAATTTTAGATTTACTATGTGCAGTGATAAAATAGTTTAAGCTTTCTTTTTACTTTATACCCTATAATACCTTTATCAAACATTATTTTTTTTTATTTAGAACGTCACATACACAACTACATTGAGTGTATTATAGATATGAATGAAATACCACAAAATAAAACCAAAAACGTCAATTATTATAAAAATCTCTATAGTTTATATTGTTTGCTAACTTCTTTCTATTCTTGACATTAATTATATTTTTTTATTATTCAATATCGAAATTTCATTTAAATTTCACAAATATCTATATATATCTAAATACATATATACCCACATAATAGTAGTAAAAATCTATGATTTAAGGTGAGAATTCTCAGAAAGCGTTGGTGCGTTACTTTTCTTTAAGTGTTTCAAAATAAAAGCACAGAAAGGAATTTAAAAAACAACACAAATAAAAAAGTTAATGAACGCATTCCAATGAAATCAAACACTTACAGCTTAGAACAGAATTCAAAAACAAAAAAAAAAAACAAAACAAGAACAAAAGGCATTAAAACAGAATGAAGAGAAGACAAACGAGCACCTTACATAAATTTATTCTAAGGTAAGGTTATGTTTATGCACATACATATATATGAATATGTAATGCTGTCTAGTTATTTCAAGTACAATATAGTTACAATACAATGATTACAATGGACACAAAAACTTCTTTAAAAACTCGAATATAATAAAAACCTTTTCTTAATTGAAAACGCGAATAAAGGAATTTTACGTATTTTCAATCTATTAGTATATAAGAAATATGTGTGTATGCATTTGTGTAGTTCGCCATTAAATTATAATGATTGATATTGAATCGAATGGTGCGGTTTTTTTTTTTTGTTCCGTACTAGTTTTATTTCATTTTCTTTTTTTTTTCATAAAAATTTTCTCTATTATAAAGAAGCATATTTAGTTCAAATTTTTTGTTTTTTTTTTGGATATACAGTAGACTCGTGGTTGTAATAACATGTACATTATGTACATGGCCTGGTTATGTGAACACAAAATTATTTGTATTGACTACTCTATTATGAACTAACGCTCCTTTATATGAGCACAATATAAACTTTGACATAAAATTTAAAAATATGTAATATACGTTATGTTCCTAAATGGGTGAAAATTAAAACAAAAATATTTATGTATATGTAATGAATATAAGTGTAATATTATTTGGGAATTAACACTCAAATTACTCCTTGAAAGTCTAGAACCCCTTTCACTTACTTTTTCATCTTTTAGTTCATAAAATGTGACTCTACTGTATGAATTTATTTTGCGTATTTTTTTCATATTATTTAACTTTTTTTAAAGTTAATCTTTCCCTCACTAAAAATAGTTTCTTTTATATTTTAACGCATATTACACGCTGTATGTGTTACAAATACCAAATATTTCTGAATATTAAAAATTTCTTCTATATTGTTATACATACATACCCAAGTATAATGAATGAATCAATTGAATATTGTAATTGATTTAATGAAGCTGTTCAAAGATGAATCATAATTCATTTCTGATTTTGAATTTTGTTTTATTGCTCTTGTATATACATGTATGTAGCTATAAAACAGGTAGATTTAGGTATGAAATTAAAATGAATTAAAGAAAAACAAAGAAAAGTATTGGTAAAAAATTTTAATTCGAACCATTAAAAAATGTTATCATTATGTATTTAGGTATGATGTATATAATACAGAAATGTTTTGAGAAATTAGAGCAAAATTAAATATGAAATTGTAATTTTAGTATGACTATATTAAAAATGAAAATTTTCGGCGTTTTTATCTAAAATTTATCGACACTCCGCGTACTATGGAGCGTATCCCTTTCTCCCCTACATTTATAGTCTCACAACTAACAATAACAGTCAATTTTAAAATTAACAGTCAACTAACAATAACAGTCAATTGTTTAATGTTCTCAAATAATAAAGAAAATTAAATTCGTAAACACCGAAACTTAACTGAACCCAACTAAAATTATTAAAAATTTATTAGCCCAGATATTTAGTTATTAGCCAAAATTTCAAATATCTTCTCTACAATTACGTTAACTTAACTATCAATTAATTTGAAAGATAATAGAAAATATTTTCCGATTGAAAATTGACATGAGTACATAATTTTTCAAAATTATTTTATTAATATTTTCCTCCTAAGTGTATGCAATAAAATTGAATTATATAATTAAGACAAAACATTTTCAAAAACGTTGTGACGTCTAAGAACTTTCAATAGTTCTGCTAAAGACTTTTAGTTTCTGCTTTGTTATTTTTTATTCGTATATATACATATACGAATAAAAAGTAGCCTCGGGAGGAAGAACTTTTTGTGGACTAGTTTTGCGTTTTTAGTAATTTTTAAGAAAAAATTCGACAGATTTTCTAGAAATTTTATATATAATTTACTTTTGAGAATACAAGAAATTACCTAACGTTTGGAAGAAATCACGTGTCAGTAATTGAACTTTTACTACGGGTCAAATTTACATTTTTGCGTTAATTTAGCTGATTTTCAACATTAAGCTTCAGGTTATTAAAACTATTTGCACATTTTTTGGGAATATTAGGGCTCTGCAACTGATTTAAGACCCAATTCTATATTTTTTTTATCATATCCACGGAACTATTCGACGGAATTTCTTGAAATTCAATATTACCGTAACAAACTGGTGAAATTTTCAGAAAATTCAGATTGCACAAAACGAAATAAAATCTACTAAAGACCAAAATTTACATTATTCTAGGTAGGTTAACAAAAACCTTACTACTGTCCTTAAAATTGGAACGAAGTGTTTGAAAGGAAGGCATTTCCATAACCTTCTGTAATACTATCGCTAAACTAGACAATACTTAGTGCTGTCGATTATATGCTGATCACATTAAATTTTTTATACATGTGGGTACATTAATTATTATATTAGAATGGTTACATGGGTTAATATTGTTAAATGGTGGAAAATGCAAACAATAGAGGTGTGTTTTTCGTATTGTACTTATCAATTTTAAAATTTTATTATTTGTGTATGTATTTATAAAATTTTTTTTAGTATTTCTTGAATTAAAAGTTATCATTTAGAAATTTTTTACAAATTTATCCATTAAAAATGTTGATGAGGAAACTTTTTCCCAATTATTACACAAACTTCGTTACTTTACTAGAGTAATAAAATAACACAATGAAGAAAATATTTAAAATATTTTGCATGAGTGCCACCAAATATATTTTACGTATTGGTAATTAAAAATCGCTGTCAATTTTTTGTTTTGTTCTTCAAAAATAATTAAGCATAAAAATTTCAATAATTTTAATAAAAATAAAAATTACCTCATAAGATTTTCTTAGAAAATCCGATTTTACTTTAAAAAAAAAAATTATCCCTATTTTTGTTTTTAATTTTTTCTTATTTTTTTTTTCAAATCAATAATCCATAATGATTTTTCTAGATAGGGTAACAAAAATCTTTTCTGTTTCAAAATACATAATCAGAGAAAAAAAGACATAAATGGAAAGGAAACGTATTCAAAAAAAAAAATAGCGCAATTTATCTTGATTTTTTATATTATTGTTAATGGTTTTGCTACCTGACTACTGTACCAAATTTTTTGGTTGCGTCGGTGGATTCAAACACCTTTCGCCGTGCGCAATACGAAAATCGAGTATTGTTTGTTTTTTTTTAATGTCTTTCAAATTTTTTTGTTTTATTTTTTTAATCTTTGCTTTTCTTATACACAGACACACACACAACTGAGCTGATGTCAGTTTTGCTTACAATTTTTGTCTTTTATTTATTTATTTCTTTGCACAATATTTCTTCTTTCATCATCATTATGTCTGTTAAAAAAAAAAGTTTAAAAATAAAGGTAAAAAAAAAGAGAATTAAGATTTTTCTTTTATTATGGTTCAAAAGAAAAGCAAAAGATAAAAAAAAATGCTTATGATCGCAAAATTGTGTAGGTACCATAGTCAGTTTTTTTTTTGTTTTTATTTTTGTTACGTACATTAACAGGTCAAACCAAGTTAAAAATATAATAAAGACCCTGTTAGAATTCTTAAATAACACATGCGACCAAGAAATTTGATATTTATTTTAGAGAGGAGACCTAAATCAAAAAAAAATGTGTTTTTTTTTTTTTATAATGTAAGTCTTTTAAGGGAACTTATATGCTTCATACCATATACAAGATACGTAAAAATTGTTCATACTATGCTAAAATTATTATAAAATGAGATTTAATACGTTCAAATAAGGACAGGGAACTTAATAATGCGTTAAATTTAAAGTGTATGGAATACGGTTCAATGATCAGTTAAATTTTTTTTTGCATAAATAAAAATTTTAACCCTTTAATTTACTAATGTTGACACGAAATATTGACAAATGTTATAAAAACAAAAAAAAGATAAAATAAAATTTTTTTTTTTTGGTTCATATTAAAAATATTTTAGTTTATTTGTCCGCACCTAACTAACAGTCTTTGAATAACGGTAAAAAATAATTTTTTTTTTGTAGAGTAAAGTAATTGGAAAAAATTTAAGGAGACGTGCGATTAATATAATAATATCCAGGTACATATATAATTACATTTACATACATTGCATACTTAATTAAACACATGCATATGCATGTATGTGTTTTTTATAGCGAAAAAAAAAATAATTTTTTTTTAAATTTGTGAATGGCGGAAAGGCGTTCAAAAATTTGAAAACGATAAATTTTACCTTTAGAAATGACTGTAACCATAACGCAATTGATTAGGAAAAGTTTAAGACCATGCTACCTAGAAAAAGCGGATAATAGAGAAAGGTTTCTCTGCCTTGCTAATTTTCTATTAGTTTATTAAATTTTATGGCCTTCTAAAACCATATTTTAATAAAACTTTAATTTTTCGTAATTTATTTATGTGTATAGTTTCCAAAATAACTATTCTCAATAGCTTAATTTATTTTTTAACATAGTATACCTTAATATTTTTATATGTACTTGTTTAACTCGCTAGCAGCTTATTATTTCCTACTGCGGAAGATGGCACTGAATATTGAAAAATACTATATATGGGTATACGGTTTATTATAATGATGTCATGATTGTTTTCGGTAATCTTAATAATTTGATTAAAAATTTTTGATATCGTCCTACAATTTTTTGTTATCATAATATAAAATAATTTTGATAATAAGAAATTATGAATATTTTGTATACTCGTATATAATATTTGAATATTGCATAAAATTTTTACTACACCTATGGTGTAATAAAACCGATTAATATAATTATTTTGCAGAAATAAAGAATTTTAGGATTTCCTGCACTTACCATTCAAAGATACTTATATGAAACAGTTTTTTTCCTATTCCAAATATAAATTGAAATTTCAAATATAATTTCGGTATATAGTAGAATAAATTCGATTACATCCGTATATAAATTTTGGTTATTTTGGTATTGTACAGCGGGAATATAGTACGAAATTTATTTATTTCTATAGCATCCGTGTCGCATATGTGGGTTTAACTCTGAAATTTAGTTAATATTTTCTTGTGCTGTGAAAAATATTGCAAATGTAAAGATTGATCATAATATATAAATATACAGAGTGTTTCGCTTAACGTGGCAAATTATTTCAGAAATGATTCTTGATCAATTTCTAATTAAAAATTGTTGCAAATATACTCGTTTTCGAGCTACAGCCTGTTGAAAAAAAAGGTACCGGACTTTTTCTGCATATAAATAAATGCTTATAACTTCGGAACCATACCCATACAATTTTTTCCTGGAAATTGATCAAAGAATCATTCCTGAAATTATTTGCCACCTTATGCGAAACACCCTATATAAGGACGGGTACATCCGAATATTTCTGAAATATTTAATTAAAACGAAAAAGTTAACATCTTTATATTTAAATTTTTTGAAGAAATCAGATTTTCTGTTATATTTTTGACAAATTAATATTTTTTATTTATTTTACAAGTTTTAACATTTGTTTTTTTTTTTTTTATTTTTGTTTTTAATATTTTACATCGCATTTGGCAGTGCTGAGCAAATAACAAAATAAATAGTCCCATTTTCATTTCGTTCGGTGAATAATTTAATTAAATTTCAACAAAATTTGGAAACAAAGAGCAAGGACAAAAAAATTAAAATAATTTTTAAATATTTTTTTAAATACATACATAAATATTGGTTAAATTTAATTTTCTATTTATATTGTAAAAAATAAAATTTTATTTTGAAAAACTAAAATATTTATAGAATTAGCAATAATTATAACTTTTTCATTTATAGGTTATGTTACATTTTATTTATTTTTTGTCAACATCAACTGTGCAATCAAAGAAGTTTACAAATATTTTTTAGTTTTTTAAGTTTTTTTTTCAAAGTTTGACTTTATTTACAATTTTTTCTTTTTAAATAGATTTCATATTAAATTATTGATGATAAATTTTTGTTTTACGTTACAATAACGAAAATAAGAATTTTATTTTTTTTTTTTGTCTAACTAATTTCTATTTTTTTGTTTTTGTTCCTTTTTTGGGCAATTTACAAAATATTTAATACATGTCACGTTTGTATTCTATTTTAATTTAAAATACATTTAATTTTGAGCTATTTATTTACTATGTATGTAGGTTACAGTGTTAAATTTAATACGAATCAAATATTGCATACATACTGTATTCATATAATAGCAAAACATTGAATTCTCTTCTTTATATACAAAACCCCACTTATATTGCAATAACTAAAATACAAAATGAAGGCTCATAATTCTGAATTAAAATTCTAAATTCAAAATTTAATTAGTTTTGATAACAAAAAAATGAGAGATGGATTAATTTTTTTTATATTTTTAATTTGCATATAAAAATATTACATCTTAAATTTTGAATTTTGTTCAACTAGTTTGTGATTAAAAGTGATATATGCAAACGAATATTATATTTAAATCCGATATAACAAAAATAATTCAGATTATTTTAATTTAATTTGAACTGTAATTAATTTCAAGCCTCATATAAGTAACAATAATATCGAATTCAATGTGAAAAGTGCATTCTACAGTGTTTACTTTGTTCTTCAAATATAAATATTTACATCTTGCTAGTAAATGGACAACGGTATTTTTTATGTACTGTTATTTTGTTTATATTTATATATATGTATATATCGTTCAGTTTTAATTTTTTATACTTTTATTTTGAGATTTTCAATTTTTAATTAAATTATTTAACAGGTTTTGTTTTATTGAATTTTTTTTTTTAAATTTTATTATTCAAATTAGAAAATAATTATGATTTTAATTAATTTTTCGTATATATGTATGTAGCACAAACATAAAAAAATTAATTGTGAAAATTTGGAAAATTTGTGTTCGAATTTCGAATTCAAAATGTTATTAAAAATATTTATTTTAGATTCTCTTCAATTGTAGTATTTCATAAAAAAACTATAAAAAAAAACACTTAATTTCATTAGTTTTTCATTGGAATTGGTTATAGTTTTAATCATAGTGAAATGTGTGTTGCGAATGAAGTTTTTTAAATGAAAATTATAGAAATCTTATATGGGTATATAAGCTACAATTTTAAACTGCAAATTTTGATTTATCCGTGGTTTTTTACATTCTACAGAGTTGAATTAAAATATTTATATAATAGTGTTATTCGCATCACACTTTTGTTAATCTAAACTTGATTCTATAAATTAATTCATAGATGCTTTTTTGTAAAACAATTTTTGTTATCCATATATTTCCCGAAAACTAAAATGAACTTCGATGCCGGAATTTAATATCCTTTTAATTAAAATTCGAATTTGCATTCTGCAATAATTATTAAATTTTGGAAATTCTAATTCCATTTTATAAAATTTCTTTTTGTAAATTCTTATTATGCGTTGTACAATTTCTAGTTTGTATATCATTCTAAAAGAAGAACTTATATAGTCTAATTCTGCATCTTACCGCTTCAGTCATCATTTTTAGTCACCTAAGAGTTAAAATTTTAATATTTTTAATTAGAGATATTAGTAACTTAATAATTAGTAATTATTAATTAGTATTATTAATATAAACAGTTACTAATTATCATCAACTGAAATTTTTATTTTTACTCAATATACCTTAGAAACAAATTTAAAAATTAGGCTAACCTTGTCAAATTTCAAAAAAAAAAAATTATTTAAATGGTGGTTAAATTTTTAATATTTTTGGAAAAAGTGACGCACATCATACAAAAAGCACTTTTATCACTTAAAAATCACGAATTTTAATATTGTGTAAGAAAGTGAAATAAAAAATAAAGGTCACAGTTTCCTTATGAAATACCACAAGAAAGCATTCTTTTATTTTAATAAAATTTAAATTTAAATTAAAAAAAATTATAATATTTCAATTATTATACACTTTCGGAAAGTATAATGTGAAGAAGAAAATAGATTTGAAAAACTGCTATCTAAAATTAGAAGAATTTTGTATTTAATTTGTTTTTTTTTGTTTGTAAGTTTTCTTTTTGTATTCTTGTAATAAAAATCTAAAATAATAAATTATTCCAAAAAATGAAACCATTAAAATTTTATTTGTTTAATTAATTTCTTCGTCCTATTTTGTTTTTTTTTTATTATTTCAAAATTTTTTAAAATATTTTTTTTTTAATATTTTCTTTTTAATAATTTTTTTTTTTTTAATTTTTATTAACTTATTAATTTTTTCAATTTTAAAAGCACTTTGTTTATCAGGTTTTATTTTTTAGTTAATTTTAATTTTTGAAACATATGGCAAGTCTATACTGTTTTTAACTTATAGCGTTAAACGCTATTAAATCTGTTTTTGTTTAGCGATTCAAACCGCCCCAATCAATTATATTTTAACTTTCCAATTAAATTTGTTTTGTTTGTTTCAAATATTAAAATATTTAATTTAAATTTCGTTATTTTATTTAATATAATTTGTTTTTAATTTTTAAAAATTAACTGTTATACAAAACGAAAACTGTTATACAAAAAAAAATGAAAACTACTATACTTTTTATTTTTAATGTTTTTTTTTTGTTTAACTGAAATATTCTTAAACACTTTGCAATTTAAATTATACAATATTATTTTCTTTCATCTAATTTTTTTTTGTTTCTTATTTCACATCATTTATTTTATACAACTAGAACTATACATATATAACTCTATAATAAATTTATTTAATAATATTACTAAATTTAACTATTTATGGGGTTACTTTCGTTTAATTTCTGTTTCATATTGTAGTTTTTTTTTTCCAAAAATGTTTGTTTGTTTTTCTTTTATACATTTTTATTTTCCAAAAACTTAAGATTCTATGATTATGGATTTGATGATCGGAAAAATTCTACATTGTATATATGTATATATTTTTTTTAAAGAGTAAAAGTCCAATTATATTGATGCGTTAATTTCCTAATTACATACACACGCATATATATTTCATTCCTGGGCTATAGAAATAAAGAATATTTTATTTTGTATAGGACAGGATTTATGCTTTTACAGTATGAATTCATGTGTGAGCACCAATATTATGTGATAACAAAATAATATAAACTTGTAGAGAAAAAACCTTAAATACACTTAAGAACTAAGTTATTTGAATAAAAATTGGATCTTTAGGTGCCGGCAAATGCATTGATCTGCTTTACAACTGCTTGTTTTGGATTTGTTTGCATTTTATCTAGCAAAAATTGAATTATAAACAAAATAAAGGTTAAACAATGAATATTAACGATAAAAATTAAAAAATTTATTCACGGTAAATGTACTGAACATTTTAATGTAAAATTTTTGGGAAATTGTCAAAAAATAAGAAAAGGATGTTGGAGCAAGAAGTTTGTTTTAAGATTTTTTTCCTTTGAAAAATTATGAAAATTATTTTTTTTTTAAAATTATTGTGACTGAATTTTTTACCATTTGACATTCAAAATTTCCATTTATTATTGTGTATTTAAAAATTTGTAACATTTAAATGGTCTTTTTTGCTTTTTTTTTTGATTAATAAATATAGGATTTTGTGAAATTTTCTTGTTTTTTTTTCATATCTACTTAATCACTAATTAAGAATTTCATCTACTCGAATTTTCTATTAAATTTTCTAATATCAAGTTTTTTGTTTTTTTTTTTATTCTCTTGTCATTTTAATTTAAACATCAATTTTTTTTTCAAATCACTATTTTTATATTTTAAATTTCTAATAAAGCTAAGTTTTCTTAGCGATTTTAATATTATTTTATTTTTTTTTTTAATTTATTTAATTTCATCATAATTACAATATTGTTTTTATTTTCTTAAAAAATAAATTTAAATTAATAAATTTATTTCTATAAAATCTAAAATATTTTGCATAAGACTTTTAAATGTTTTATATTTGTTTTCGATATTAAAATAAATGCATAATTTTTAATAATTTCCAAAAATATTAGATTGCTTCAAATTAAGAATAATATGAATTAAAAACAAAAATTTGACATGACAACAGTAACAAAAGAAGCGAAATTCATAATAAATAAAAAGAATATTTTGATTATTAATTCTGACGTTTTTTATTTAGATGACAGATTTTAATTTCCAATTTATTAATGCGATTTATGATGCTGTCTATTGAGAGAAAAGGTTTTTAGATTTTAAAAATTTTTTATTTTGTATACATTCTAGGCAAAATTAAAAAAATTAAGAGTGGGTTTCTTTGGAACCACCAAATTAAATAAATAATTTTGTCAAAATCGAAAAAAAAAAATTAGATTTGAATTTAATTTGTGACACAATGTAGTCCTTTTTTTAAACATTGCATTATTTTAAATTTGAAGACTTCAAAAGTTTGATGCATTGTATTATCTAATTCTATTGCTTGCTTTTAATAAGAAAATTTTTTTTGTGTTAATTCATTTTCTTAATTTAAAAATTTCTACTTACAACAGAAATAACATATATTCATCGAAAAAAGTTTAGATACACAATTTGACAAATATTAGCAGACGTCGAGAGACAACATCAAATAAATTCTGAACATAACACATCATAAAATTTTTTTGTTGATATTTCAGAAAATGAAGTATCAACAAAAACAACGGCATCTTCGGAATTTTATCTTCGGAATCAAATAACGGTATCTCCGGAATTTTGTTGACAATTCCGTTACTCGGCAGCAAATTTTAAACAGCCGCATTTCTATTAAAAAACTATTCGCAATAGATATTTTTGTTTACAGTTTTTGATATTATTCAAATTTTATGAATTGTTGCATTTGACTCGGAAATATAAAGATTTTATATAAATTTTACATAAATGCCGTCACATAAATCTTTTGCTACAATATACTTAAAAATAAATATCGATCTGTTGTGTTGTCAATAGTTGTGCTACATCTTTGGTCTTTGACAGAAAATTTTAGGATGAAAAAATTATTTATAATAAAGAAAAGAATAAAAAATTAGCTAGATTATGTAGGTTAAGAAAAAGTAGAATTTTAATTAAAAAAAAAATAAGTTCTTTATTTACAAATTACAATTTATTCATTAATTTTATATAAGTAAAGCCAATTTCATTTTAATTTCCTACTTAATTTACAATTTTTAAAATAAACATTTCATTTTTTTTATTTTGTGTAATTTTAATTTTATGATTTTCTTTTTTTCTATTTTTTTTTTAAAGTCTTATTAATTAATATTTTCTAAATTTTTTTTTTTTTGGTTTTTCTTTTCCATATAAAATGAAGTTTTTTTTATTCTTATTTAAAATTTTGTTCTTGTATATTTTGTGCATTTATTTTTCGTTTGTTCTTTATTTTTTGTATTCAAAATTTAATTAATTAAAAAAAAGGAAAATTAAAATATTTTTATTAATTTTTAAAACAATAAAAAAAAGCGAATATTATGAAAATTAAACATTCGTTTTCAGAGAAATTTTAATAAAATACAGTTATAATTGTAATTTAAGAATGAATTAAACAAAATAAGAATTGAATTTTAAAGCAGTTAATTTTGTAACAAAAAAAAAAGTTAAAATTGGAAGCATAAGTTCAAAGAAAGATTTTTTTTCACAATGTGCGAAATAATATTCATTAAATATTCTTTAAATTAATTTTTTTCGTATTCGTAAAGTGGCAATTGTATAATATTATAAATCGTGATAATTTTTTTATTAAATTAAAAAAAAAAAAAAAAATAATTTTATTTTTCACTATCGTCGTTTAAGTTAATAAGTTAGAAAGAATTTTTTCATAATATTCACCAAAAAATATTTTTCTTTAGTTATTCATGATGGGTAAAAGGTTTGTGTCCCGGATTTTTGTTTCATTTCAAAATTTTACAACAATTTGCTATTTATTAGTTTCAAATATTTTCTGTAGATGGCTTGTAACTGAACTAAATCATTAAAGTATTTTTTGTACATTTTGGTAGTTTCGCTGAATAAAATTATCGGGATTATTATAAAATATATTGAAAATTTTGAAATAAATTTTTTTGGAAACAATTAATTATAAAGATTTTATAGTTTGAAAGCAAAAATAATAATATTGTTTAATTGAGTGTTACGGAATTTTTAATTTTACTTTATTTACTAATCGAAATTATTGTAACTTTATGTAAAACTGAACTAAATTAATTAACTGTTATAGCAAAATAAAATTTTAATTTTGCTAGCATTTTCAATTAAATGAAAACAAATGATTATACTTCAAATGTTCATTATAAAATTTAAAATAACAGTTTATTTTAATATTGGAAACATTTTTCAAAAAATTTGACGATATTTTGAAAAAACAAATATTTTCGTATTTCATAAATTTTTTTGAAATGAAGAAAAATTTTGATTTAGAACTTTTTCATAACGTTCAGTTTTGTTTTTACCGAATAGAAATTTTTGTTCAAATTTCGAACATGACTGGAATTTCGGTCGAAATAACTAAATATTTGACTGACTTTCCCAGTATGTGTGAGTATGGTTTTTATATTAACATTGAAAATTTGGTTTTTGGTCAATTTTATTCCCTAAAAATCATGTTATGTAATTTATTCTTTTAAATCTATTTAATATTATGTAATAGGATAATTTGTTGTTGTATTTTACACTTCAAATTACTTTATCTTCAAATGTAGGGATTTTCCTTTTTTTTTGGTTTTTTTTTTTGTTTTGTTAAAATTTTATCTTCCCACAAAATTCATGTTGATTTCGCTTTAAAATCCCGAATTTTTCTTAAATTAATTTTTCTAATTGGTTTCGGTGTAGTTTTTGGTTTTAGTTAGCCAGCTTTAATCCAACGGTCAATTGAATATTCTAAAGCTGATATCCATCTAAAATTATACAGAAAAAAATTAAATTTTAATATAATAGGAAGATTCAGATAGGATTGTATGTATTTCGACGAAGTGTTGAAGTACAGTGATTAATATTTTAAATCTTTGTTGAATTGGAATTGTTAAATTGAAATTACAACAAGGTTTAAATTCCAAAAATCTTACCTTTTCTTATCCATTTCTGTTTCTGTACTAAAATAATAATGCCTTAGTTTGGATTCCGGTGGGACAACTTCAAATGCATTTTTTCTACCAGCAGCATTCAATGACATTGCAACTACTTTATATCCTTGAAGGCATGCCATTCCTGAATAGTAAAAAGACAAAAATTAAATAATATTCAATTAATATATTTGGAAAACAACTAATATATGACTTGAAAACTAAAATGTTAGATAATCAATTTTCATTTTATGAAAAATTATTAAAATAAAATTTTAATATCCTTTTATAGATACTAACCAAAAGCATTTTTACTATTAACATCCTGATAGAAATATATGCAAGCATCTTTTAGAACACAATAACGTTTTGACCATCCACACCATTTACTACCCAATTTCATTAAATAACCAAAACAATCTGGTCTCGGTATTCCGGTTGGTGGTAATCTCATATTTCTAGTACTATAAAATGCATATATTTATATTACGATATATACATATACATATACATATTATATATTATGAAAAAAAGAAGAGTAATTGAATTTCAATAACTTGGAATAAGGTGCATAATTCTTTTTTTTTTTTTGTAATGTAAAACATTATCTGCTTGTCATATATATTTTTTTTATATATAGAACATTTCTATTGATACCTTAATTCTAACCATGGATCAGCTTGTGTTGCTGCATGACTCATTATAGCTACCCATCTATTTGCGGCTTCTTCATTATCAGCAGCTAAATACATCGGTATACCTTCCCCAGAATCAATTTTAAATGAAAATTGTTTACCAGCATTATCAACATGTTCAACAGTATGGTTTGTTAACATAACCGCCCCTACAGGTTGTGAATCCTATAATTTATTAAAAATTAGAAATAATGCAATCGAATTTAAAATAGTTTAGTAATTGAAATCAAGCAAAATTTTCAAAAAAATCTAGATATGTCTTAAACATATGGAATGAAAAGTATTTAATTTGAATTTAAATTTTACTTACAGCATCAGTTTTATAATAATAAAGACAATGATCTGGTCTTAAACTAAACCATCTTCGAACCCATTTCTTTGCATTTGGTGAACCTTTCGCCTGTCCACTTTGTCTCCATAAATAACCTGTATATACAGCCGGACTAGCTGATTCTTGTTGTTCATTCATTAATACACCAATTGTTCTTGCAACTTCTAATTCTAATGTTTCACAACCAGCATGAGCTATTTTAACAACTTCAGTATGATGTTTATCTAAAACTGGTATACCATTTACTGATATTATGATATCACCAACTTCTAAACCAGAACTTTCAGCTGGTGTATCTGGTTCAATAGCTGCAACAACAACCGGTTTTGAACCATGTATTCTAAATCCAAATTCTCCTGAATCTGATTTTACTATAACTGTTTTATCAATTTCTAAATTTATCGACATTTTGAAAAAAAAAAAATTTAAGTTTAAAAATAAAATTAAAATATTAAAGTTTATGCGTTTTCATAATGAAATTTTAAAACTTAAAATGTTTAAAAAATTTTTCCATTAAAAAATATTATTGAAAAACATTTAAAAACAAAAACAAAAACAAAAAAATTTTCAAAAATAAGTTTTTTTTTGTTTTTTTTAATTTTATCACTTAATACCATTTTCTTTGCCAGTTACACTTTTAAGTGCTTGACCTTCTCGTGCCCATACAATTAACATTAAACGAAAAATATCTTCTAATTTTCTTCTTAATGAATCCGGAGGCGCTGGATAAGTTAATAATTCTAAAATAAATAAAATTATAAACAAAAACAATTTAACACATAAAACAAAAGAAAAAAATTAAAATTTAGAAAATTAAAAATTTTTTAATAAACAATAAAATATTTTTAAAATAAAAACAAAATTACTTGTTGTGAAAAAAACATCCTGATCCTTTGGATTTCGGATTTCAAACATTTAGGGAAGAAAATATCAATAAATAAAAATATAAAAAAGGAAAATATTTTCTGAAAATTATTCGGTGTCCTCTTTTAAATTATTTTTTCCGCTGTACCGTAGCGATTCGAATAAATTTAGTTGATTAAACAAAAATTTACAATTAAATCAAAGAATATCGAATTTTTCTAATAAATTCTCATTGGTTTCACTCACATCAATTATCAGTCGCCTTCGAACACTTTTATATTGATTATAAATAGAAAATACCATGAAAAATGTCATGAATCTTTAAAATAATATAAAAGTATTTCGTAGTTTTTTTTGTATAAATTGATCATAAATTGGCAGACTAAGAGACACTGGACTTTAGTCGGCACCAATTTGACTTTTAAGACTGTTTGATGTTGTAAAAATACATAGAAATATTTGAGTGTTTATTTTTAATGAAATTTAGAATTGCGTTTAAACTTGCCAAGTGCGTGATTCTTATTTCTTGAAAGTTTCAGCATTCATTCTACCTCACTTTCAAAATTTTTATTTTTATATTGCCAATCTGGCGTGTGTAGGTATATTAAATATTAATAGCCCTCTAACTGATCGACAATCCCATTGGAATTATTCTGATGTTTTGCAATAATATTAAGCACAAGCCCTGGTTGTCCCCATATATTTAATCATAGATTGCTTATTTTAATAACCCTTACCTCTTTTCTAGTTATTTTAAGTTAGAATCAAAAAATTTAAACTGCCACTCAACTGGTTGTATTGTAAACGTCTAATGAACTTTTTGATAAAATTTCAATAAGTTGACAAAAATACGATAAAAAAATTCCGCAAAGTGCACTTTCAATACAATATTTTGCTTTAAAGATTTTTTTTTTTGGTTTTGTTTTTATTTACATACTTTTCTATTTGTTGGCACTCAGAAAATATTTTGTTATGCGTACCTACGTCAAAATATCGGCCAATTTTAATTGGCTTAATCTATTTTTATCAAATTAAAAGCGACAAAACGCAAAGTAAAATTTTTGGGTATATATGAGTAGTGTTTACAACAAAAAAATTAGAATACTTAATTAATTAAAAATTTCTGGTTACAACATTTATGCGCCATCATTATTTCTTATTTTCTAGTGATTACAAAAATATTGAGTACATCGTAAAAGAGTCGTATTTAGTTGTAATTCAATTATAAAAATCCAAAATAAAAACTTTGATGCTGTCCCATTGATCTCATTTTTAGGCTATGAGGAATATTACAAGTGAAATGTTTCGGAATTCATTGAAAATTGTCATAACCTTATTTTATGTTTTGCAATTCGAAATAATAAGAGTATTAGTTTCAATGTAAATAGCCTATGGACTTTAAAGTGTATTATAAACTTTTGATTATTTTTATTTTAAGAGATAAAAAGAATAAGCACCTTTCAAAAGTTTCATGGCAGTAAACACATGATTTTTGTATAATGTTCACTTCTTATGTAAAACTAATAATTTAATATTGTCATTTGACGAATGGGGAAGTTGTCAGACCTCTGATCAGATGAAAAAATTTTATTAGAATAAGAGCTTTGATTTTAAAAACGAAACAAGATAGAGCTTATTCCGTCATTTTAAAATTTGAAATTTCAAAATAGTATATGAGCTGTGTGAAACCCAAATATTTTTTAAAGCCTGTATAGCGCGATCTGAGCATGCTTTGACTGTACCTTAAAGAATATAAATTTCCAACCTTGAATGCTTTGAGGTAAAAAAAGAACAAGAATCTATGTTTTGGCAGATCTAAATCTGCTTTGATATAAAAAAGAATGAAAACGCCTTTAGTTTCATATTTGTATTGTTCTCTTTAATATACCAATACTAACATTGAATAATGTCAAAATGCAAAAATATTGCATATTGCAAATAATCTTTTTGAATTTCCCCATTTACTTGCATTTCTAATTAAAATTTGGTATAATTTGCCAATAAATCGAAATTTATTTATAATACTTTATACCCTAGTCCCATTATTTAATACTATGGACCCGGTGTAGCTAGCTACTTATGTTTTGAATAAAATTACAAAAAAATTAGGGTCAGTGAACCAAATGCGTTTATGATGACTCTGTCATACTTTCGTGTACATTAGAATATTTTGTAATTTGCATTAGTTTGTATGTGTTCTCGTCGATAAATTTATTTTTAAATGTCATTATTTCAAAAAAAAAAAAATTAATTTGGTCAAAAGACAAGAATAACGAAAAATAAAAGTTGCCTTCAAAGATCATTAATTATCTCCCAAATGAGAATTGAAAATGGTGCTCAAATTTTAATTTTCAATTAAGAAATTTTTATTTTTTATTTTGCTCTTCTCCCATAATTTTACGGTTTATGCACAAATTTATAATTTTTTATTTTCAAAAATAAATAGATACTATACCATGCGTGCACACAACTTATATACATATATACATATAGAATCTATATTAATATATTTTTAGTTTGTTCTATGATTATGTGAAACATCTGAGGTAATTTTAGAATTTTGACAAATTTTCAGATTTATTTTCAATACGTTTTGTTTTTTTTTTTTAATTTTGCTTTTTGTTTATATTATTCTTTTTAATCCAAATTGAAATTTTAGTATAATCTGGGTACAATTTAAAAATATTGATTGCAACATTTTTTGTTTTTGTATATCAGAAAATTTAAAAAATAGAAATTTGCGATATTTTAATATTTTTCTTAAAATTTTGTTAATAAAAATTATTCAGAAAAATTGCATTTCTTAATTATACAATTATTATATTTTTAATATTGTATTTGGAACAAATTCGAAGATATGGCAAATAACAAATGAATGCCCTGCAGTTCATATAATAAGAATGAATAATGTAAATTCTTATTGAATATGTTTATATTCAATAACAATGAATAATATAGGTAATATGAAATATAGTACCTACACATGTTTTACATTGCAATATTTATATATATGTGTATATGTATCTATACTAAATACAACACTAAACTTATTCAAATCGCCACCCAATAGTTGTTACATAAACTTTGTAAATTTAATGCCGAAAAATATATAAAAATACAATTTAGATGAAATTATGTGACTTACAGTGTATTCCGAAATTTGATTGAATCACGTGAATACGGGAAATTACAAGTTATACACACTAGGATAATAATTAAAACTTAACATAGAGCTATTTAATAAAAATCGAATAATTTTGAAAATGTTTTACTGATACGTGCAATAAATTTAAAATAGTTATAAATGAAATGATAACAAAAATTATTGCTCTTGTACAGGTAACTAAAAGTTCCACTAATTAAATATTACTGTTAGACTTTGAAGGGGCTACAATATTACCAAGATGGTTCTTATATGTCCCTGATTCAATCTTTAATAATATTTTAATTTCCTCAAAATTTTTAAAAATAATGGAAAACTTTTACTGTTTGTGCTACAATTTAACCAGCTTTCTTGCTTAAATTCCAATTTAATTCCGAAATCGAAAATTTAAAAAAATTTTTTTCCCTGTTTTTGGAAAATAGATTTATCGGACAAAATTCTTTAAATTGCATGTTTTTATTCTATTGCTAATTTTTTAATGCAGCTATACGACAATTCCAGAAGCAGGAATTTTAATCAAAATAGAAATTTATTAATTTTTTGTTTAAATTCTTCCCTTGCATTGTCTTCATTGAGTTTTTATAAAACTATTATTAATTTCTAATGAAAACTTACTTTGTTGCCCTTTTTCAAAATTCCACTTTAATTCAGTCATTTTAGGTAGATTTTTCGGCATTGAACTCGATTTTTTTCGCTTATTTTCTTTTTTATCACTAATAAATTTTCTTTTTATTATCGCTATAATTTTTTTTTTATATAACTTTTGATTATTGTTTATTTTGTTTTTGCTTTAACTGTGACCGATATAGCGTTGTCCAATGAAAAAAAAATCAATTATACTTAAAAATTTGGCTGCCTGCTACACGTTTTCTCTTAAATTTGTTTTCATTTTTAGCATTTTTCATAATAAAATATTAAAATTTTTTGATGCATGTTTTATATTTTTTTTTCTGTTGTCGCAAAATTTTTTTTTTATTTTAACAAACAAGAACTAACCAATATTTTATAGTAACGTGAGGTGGGGAAAAAATATGATTTTAAATGGGAAAAAAGAAAAACGTGAAAATTTTTTTTTTTCCCTGCAACAAATTTTAAAAATCTCAGTCCAATACAGTAAACAAAATGCCGAAATTCAACACAAAAAAAAAAATGGAAATTTTGTTCAAAAAGACAAAAAAAATTAATTTCACTTTTTTTTCCACGTATAACGTTATTATTCTCCGACCGACAGCGACATTAAGACTAATTTAATTCGCTCAAAAACATAATTTTCATTAAAATCTTTTCGTTTCTTTTTTTTTTTGATTTTATAATATACAAAAATCATAAAAGTCGACTGGGTTTATTTATGAATTTTCATTTCGGTATTATAAGGAATTACAGTGTTTTTCAATATGTGTCATTCGCGACTGTGAAACGCGAAAAATTATTGAGTGTAGTACCAAAATTTTAGTCTATTCCAATTTGTTGAAATTTTATCTTAATCTTGCAAAATACTAGTTTTTACTCATATTAAGGACAAAAATCTCAAATCTCTTTTTACAGCTGTATCGCGTTGATTATGTAATTTTACACAAACTTATACACATTTTCTGGAATTCCAAAATATTCTGTATAGCGTATCATCAGTTTGAAAAGCCTTGGAAAAACTCTGATATGACATGGTATGAGGAAGTATAAAGATATGTTAGAATAAAATTGGAAAAAGAAAAAAACGTAAAGAGAAATGTAAGAATAAAAGAAAAATGAAAAAATCACAATAATGAAAATGAAAAATGTCTACTAAAAAATAATAAAGTTGGGTCAAACCAATGGTTTGCATTGTAGCACTTTTCCCTTCAACAAGTGAAAATTCTGCTTTTAAATACAGTCTATGTATACTTATCACACTATTAAAATTATTTTCATTCATATACAAAACTATTTCTAGGATTGCATATATTTAGGATGAACAATTTATGCAGTCTTTGAAATAAAGCAAAAATTAATATAAAAAGGGGTTAACATAATGCTCGATTTTAAGGTTTAATTGTGTGAGTTAAGAAAAATAATTATATTTTTTAATTTCACGGAATTTACCGTTAGCTTTTTGCGTTTATAAAAATTTGGAAAAGCTTGCGGTTTCGGAAATATAAGGTGTCAAAAATTCAAATTTTACGAATTTCAAGAGGTGCTAACTTGAGAGGGGGTGGAGATAGAAAAAAATTTTCTTCTAACAAAATGAACTATTTATTAATATCTAAAAGCTCCTAAAATTTCAAGCTTCTACAGTCTGGGGTCTAGAAGAAAAACGACATCAAAAATTTGGAAAAAAAGGACTTTAAATAACGGTAAATTTGAGCGGTCATTTTGTTTTTCTTAAGTTGAACTATAGTATACCGCGTAAGGGGAAGCAAGCCACTGCCTTTCTGCGTTTGCAAAATTTCAAAAATGCTTATGGTTTCATTGCAACAAATATTTAAAAAAGGCCATTTTTAGGGTTTTGGGGGGGTATAACTTCTAGAGGGGGGGAGATAGCTAAAAATTTTGTTCTACGGAAATAAGTTTCTAGTAAAGATCTATGTACGTATTAAATTTCAGCTTTCTATCTTCAAAGGTGTAGAAGTTTTGTAAACAGACACACGGACAGACGGACGGACGGACGGACGGACGGACGGACGGACGGACGGACGGACGGACGGACGGACGGACGGACGGACAGAGTGAAACTAATAAGCACTTTTTTCAAAAAATTTTTTGGAAAAGTGCTAAAAACTACAATAATTTAATAGAAAATGGCAAGGTTAAAAGCATATATGATCCTCAATAAAAAGAAGAAACGAGTGAAATTAAAGCTGAAAAATCATTATTTTGAAAATGATGTGAAAAAAATCGATGAAATCATGCGACACTCTCTTATAACACATTCTTCAAGGTAAAATATTGGATAAAATACAATTTCAGGGTGGCATAAGATAATTGTATTGAGGTTGATAAAGATGTTCCTAAACGTTTTGGCTTTAGATGGCACATAAGTTGAAATTTTTAAAACTACTAAATTTCTTAAAAGCAAAACCTTTCTTCTTTATTTTCTTCTCTAAGAGAAGTTCTTTCTTCTCTAAGAGAACATAGATTTTCGGCACGGCTCCTTTGGTAAGCAGAAAAGTATTTTATCAAAAAATCATCCTTTTATTTCCAATAAAATTCGATTATTTCATGAATATGGTGATTATTTCAAACAAATGCCATGCAATGAGTTCGACTGCTGATATCGAGCATTATTTAATGCAACTACTAAAATCTTCAATTATATTCAATATTTGATATATACATTAAAAAGTTAATAGCACACTCAAAAAGGAACTTCAAGTTTATAATACAAAAATAAAAATTTTAAACATGAATCGCCTTATATACATAGATACGCTATGTATATAGGAGAATACAAACAATCAAAAGTTCTTAAATAATATAGACGACATTTTTATGTGAAAATAAATAAAATTGAAATAAAAAATTCTTTTCTTTTCACACACATCACATTTTAGTAACGTCATCAAAAATATTTTCTTTTTCATTTTCACTTTTCATTAAAAATGAAAATTCAACATTTTTAATTGCTGTTCTCTTCGACGGCGCAATAGTATAGAAATTGGTTTTAAATAAAATATTTTTTTTTTATTATAAGAATTAAAAAAGTGTTTTCGACCACTTTTAACTAGCTTCAGCATCAATGATTTTCAAAGATTATCCCAAATTAATTCTTCTTTGATTCAAGAAAAATATATTAGTCTTAATAAATATGTACACTCTATTTTGTTTAACATTATGAAAAATCAGAGAAACTAGAAGACAGGCAAAGAAAATGGTATCGGATACTTTTTATTCTACGGCAAATAAAATTTACATATATATAAGATATTTATCTATATAATATGTCAACATATTTTCGACATATTTTCTAATATGAAATTTATTTTTAGTTTAAAGCATAGTACTCACTAAATGAATTTTGTTTCTGACGATGATACATTTCTAGAGTGCACCTTCGCTGCACTAAACGATGTAATATAACTTGATATTTTTGTTGGAATGCTTTTTCAGAGTCTGTTGAACCTCGTCGATTTCTGTGACGATCTATTTTTATAAATTGTGAAAAGAAATATTAAAAATATTAATAGAATTATGTAGTTTTTTGTTTTTGTATCAATGAAATGTTTTTCTAATTAAGCTAAAAAATTTCATTTTTATTATATTTAATATAAAAAATAAAAAAATTTAAGTAGAACATTTTGTTTTCCAAAAATTAAATAAAGTGTTCTTAACGATGATAGTTCTTGTAAGAGTCTGGCACGACACGTGAAAGTAATAATAATATCATCTACAATTAATTTCAATAATTACCAAAACTTTGATGATCTAATTGGACCCAAACATCACTGTCTGTTAATCTCGTATATAAACCTTTTTGAAAATTTCCACGATAAACTTGTTCTGATTCAGTTTCATCTAAGTCATCTGGCAGCATACATGGACTTGAACCAGATGGACGTAATGTTGATGGTGGACTTGGTGTTGTTTGTTCTTTTGTTCTCTCTTCACTCTATTCGATAATTGTTAAAATTAAGTAGTTTATTTGAAAGAAAAAATTAATATTAGTTGGTCGGTTTCAAATACAATAACTTGTGATTCACAAAAGAAGTTTTATTTAAAATTACCTTAGCTCTAACATTTTCTTGTCTACTTCTATAATGTCGACTTCTTTCGATTCCATGTCGATCTTCAGAACGAAATCTTTTATCCATTTTTTTATATAATCGTTGTGATGTTTTCGTTGTAATAGGTGAATCAGCAAAATCAGCTGGCGGTTTAACAAGCATATCTGCTCCTTCATCATCAATTGGTGGAATAGATTCTTGTGAACCAGATGCAGCTGCTAATATTTCAACTTCTTTTCCACAATGTAAACAATGTATTTGATCAGCTGGTACTTCAGCTGTTTCACTATAAAATACAGAATCAGATCCAGGTGATACAGATCTTAATGATTCAATTGATTTAGCTTTTAAACGTTTTTCAGAACAAATTACGTCGGTAGCTGGTGGACCACTAATTGTTGCATGTTTTTTTGGTGGACTTGTTATACGTTTTTCATGTTTTGTTGGTGAATGTTTACTCGTTGTTGCAGGTATTTGTAATGGTCGATCAGTAGATCTATCGGGACTTCGAATACCATGAACACCTTTTGGTTTACGAATCATTGATATGTTTTGTTCAGTCATGCTTGATTTACGTGGTTGTCGTTTAATTTTTGGTCGGAAACGTTTCATTTTATTTGGACTTGTTCCATCGAGAATATTTAAAGCGGCTGTTGTACGATCTTCGGGTGATATTATACCTGTGCCAGAGGTAGGAGTTGTTTTTGTTGATGGTGTTGTTTGTTGCTGTTGTGATTGTTGTTGTTGTGTCTGTATCGAGGAAGATGATGAGGTGGGTTTTTTTATTGGTGAAGTTAAAGCTCTTAAATTTTCACGTTCGATATCTAATTTCATATTGTTACGTCTACGACGACGTTCCTCTTCAATTTTAACACGCCTGTGACGTATTGTTAATTTAAATTGTTCATCATCGTGTGGACTTTCATAATAACCGCTGCTTGAATATCGTTTTTCACTTTTCTCTTCATCCGAAATAGATTCAGATTTCTTCTTCTGAGCAATTGCTACTTTTGCTGTACCAGAAGTAATTGCAGTACCAACAACATTTGTACGCAAAGATGTTGGACTTTTTGTTGTTGTTGTTAAAGTTGTTGATCCAGGTGTTGTAGGAGATGTTGATATTACAGCATTTGCCGTTGTAGGAGTTGTAATTGAAACACTTTTCTTCCTTGTCATATCATTTATTAGGTAACTATCAGATGAACTACTTGTAACTGAATGAGATGGAGATAATATTTGTGGTACTGTTGCACCTGCCGGTGGTGGTATAACACCATCACTTACAACTATTTGAGTAGTTACATGTGAAATTAAAGAACATGGTTCTGGCGGTTCATTTGATTGAACATCATCAGTTTGGGGATTGTCTTCAGATAAACCGTCACCACGAGTTGAATATAGGGAAGAAGCACTTTCAAAAGATGATCCTTCTTGAACTGTTTGTGAACTTTGTTGTGAAACTAACAGTTCAAAATATCAGTGTAAAAAAAAAAGAAAATGAAAAAAAAATAAAAATTTAATATTTAATTCTTGACATAGAATTTACAAAGTTACAAAGCTTATGTGTTTATTTTTATCGGTACCAACATATACAACTGCAAAAAAAATAAATTAAGAGATGTTTTCTCTCATAAAGCCATTCATCACACAACAGCAAATACCAAAATTAGAATAACGGTGCAAAATAAATGTTCATATACATATATTTATCTATATGTATATGTATATGCTTGTCATATCAAAAAAGAGTGAATTTTATTTGATAAATATTTAATTAAAAGAAATTAAAAGGATGAATTCAAATGGAATGACGAAAATGAAAAGGAAGATTATAAAGCTTTCTTGGCTGATTTAAATGAATGCTTTTTGCGACACAAGATTTTTTAAAAAAGATTTACCATGTGCCTAATTTATTTTGAAGATTGTTTTTGAAATAAATTTAATACGATAGAGCAGTGTTTCAGTTTGGAGACATATTTGTATTGGTTTAGTCAAAAGTCAATATTTAGCTTGATTAAAGGAGGCTGATTGGAAAATATTCGAATCTGAATTATGTTTAGTTTTTCAACGTTTCTATTAATATGAAAATGTTAATTACTGTATTTTTAATTTCTAAACTAAATTGGATTTTTTATAATTATACTTCGTCTATTGTTATAAAAATTAAAATGTTCATGCAAAACTGATTTTTGAATTTTCGTACTAAAGTGCTTAAAAAAGATTATTTTAAAATGATTATGGATGCAAGGGAAATTGTTCTATGTAATATTCAAAATAAGTACGATATTGTGCAGTTAATTAATCAAAACAATGGGAAAAATACAATTCAGTGAAACAAAAATATTCATTCCATTTTAAATTAATCCTGATACCTGATAGATAGCCTAAAATTTTAAGCGTTATTGAAATACAAAATATAAATAAAAAACATTAAAACAAATTGCAATTTAGAAATTTCATTCCTCACTATAAAAATAAGGATAACAGCAAAAGAAAATAAAGGGAAAACAAACATGACAATAAAAAAAAAAATTTTTTTCCAATATTTCCAAAGTTTAACAAGGACACCAAATTAATTCGAACCTGGTACTTGTGTAGATGACGAACTTGCTGTTGTTGGTGGTGTTTTAATACCTGGCGTACGTTTTGAATTATCAGTGCATGTCACATATTCATCTGTTGTATTTGTACTGCATTCAGAAATATCTGTAGTATTATTTTTAATACCCAAATCCATTCGATTTACATAAGTATGATGTTCATGAACAATTGGTATTGATTCGCGTAGTTGCATTGAATCCGCAGCCGCAATATCTGGTGGGATTCTATACATTTTTGATGAAAAGCAAAAAAAAAAAATGAAAGAATTTATAAATAAATTTTGTGTTTTGCATAATATATTTTTATTGAAATTAAATTTGTTTTTACCTTGTTGTAGGTGAAGTCATCATTAATACATCCATTTTTCTACGATCAATTTGTTGCTGATGTGATGGAAATTGCCCTGGTGAAAGAACACGTGACGAACGGCGACTTGTTGGTCTTGGTGGTAATGGTAAATCATCACATTCAATACTAGATGTATTCGTTACATTTATTATAGGTGTTGTTTGATTAGGAACTTGTAATAGTGCGCTACTTGAACTAGATGATGGCGGTGATGTAATTGTTTGTGTTCCAGCTGGTTTTAATTTCGGTGAAGGCATTCGTGGTAAAGACTAAAAATAAAAAAAAAATTTATTCTTATAATTTTTTACTTTGCTATCCGTAACTAAAATGTTTGCGTATATTTAGCAGGAAATTTATTAATAATAGATCTAATAGAAAGTGCCACACTTGGGTTACTATAAAAAATTAAAAAAATTTTTATGAAATGTTCAAGAAAGATTTAAAATTTTTCACTTTCAATTTCACCTTCAGTTACTATCCGTCTTACTTGGAAAAGAACCCTGGCAAATATCGAATATTTTTTAAAAAAATGTCACTGCTTATGACATTGTACGTTAATATTAGTTTGGAAATAGGTCAACAACTGAATCAAATTTTTATAGTACATTTACCGACTAATTTTACATCCACAAGCTTATGTTTTTTTCACCGTAATTTTAAATATGTAAAAGCCAAAAATGCATAAAAGAATATTAAGAGATTTGAGCTGATATAAAATTTTCAAAAAAACATCCCTTATATTACAAGGTAATTTGAAAAAAATTTTTGATCGTATAATTTAAAATAGTCTTTTTTTTAGATTTCCTTTAATAATATTTGAACCGAGTTTTATTACCTTATTTTTTAATAGAAATTTTCAATAAGAAATAAAATAATTTTATGAAGCTTATTGCAAATTGGTTTTCTCCTTCTTTTGCGGTGAAAATTATAATTATAATTTTACTTTACGATATTAAAACGATATTGAAAAATTCTGATTTTTATACCCTGCACTTCGTGAAGGGTATATTAACTTTGGTATGGAGTTTGTAACTACTTGAAGGAGTCATCTGCGGTATGGAAATATATATATATATTTTTGCTCAGCGTAAAATTCTGCGTCAATTTAGACATGAACGTCTGTCCGTCCGTCCGTCCGATCGCACGATAACTCAAAAACGAATAATGCAATCGACACCAAACTTTCACAAGTTTTTTCTTTTGTGCCAAGGACGAGCCCTATTGTTATTGGACTAATTCGGACAACGGATTCGGGTAGCTGCCATACAACTCAAAGAGTTTATTTAAAATATTTCAAAAACTAAAAAAGCTATAAATATAAAATTTTGTATACATGTGTCCAATTATATTCCACATATGCTCTAAAAATTATAATGGGATAGCTGCACCGGTTCGGGTGGCTGCCATACAATTCCAACAACAAATTTTTTTATTCAGAAAAATAATAAAGTCAGATTCATGAAACTTAGCAGTCATGTGTCCAATTATAGGTCAAATATATTTCTGAATTAGAGGAATTGCTTGACAGGTTCGGGTACCTGCCATACAACTCCAAAAGCTTATTTTAAATATTTGGAAAAATGATAGAGTCAGATTCATGAAACTTGGCAGTTATGTGTCGAGTTATAGGTCAAATATATTTCTGATGTTTTGGTTGAATTGCTCTACAGCTACGAGTAGCTCCCATATAAGTCCAAGAGTTTAAATATTTGGAAAAATAAAGTCAGATTCATGAAACTTGGCAGTTGTGTGTCCAGTTATAAATCAGACATATCCGTGAAATTTCTATAGAATGGTTTCATATGTTTGAGTAATTGCTATACAACAACGAAAGTTGCAGGGTATAATTCAATCAGTTTATACCGACTGAAACGTTTTTACTTGTTAAATACATTATAAGCTCTTTTTTCTAACTTGAATCAATAGCCATCAACAAGTATTAAAGTATTACAGTACAGGTTAATCTTGAAATAAAATCTAATATGATGGTATTATACTATGAATTTGGTATGTCAAGGTTTTCGTTTAAAAGTCAATAAATGTCAATTATATATTTCTTAAATTAATACTAAATTTTTTTCATATCCAGAACAAGGGCACTTTAGTCCTTGTACACTCGAAAAATATGATCTTTTTAGTTTCGCGGCGCATCCTTATGAGTGCGGTCAATTTCGATACCTGAATTCTTTGTCTTTTTAAAATTGATATTTCCATAATGAAACTATTTTAGTAATAAACACCCCAATATAACATTTAATGGTGTGATACCTAGGTACATTATGTAACTAATGATTCTACGATATTATAACAATTTTCTTTAAAATATCCTCTAGTCAATCTAATATTTTCAGTTTTAATTTCTATAATCCTTATTGACTTTTTTGTAGTAGTTCTGTGTACGAGTATGAACATTATATTTTCATATTATTTATATACAACATGAATTATTTAAAAAAAAAGAAGATGGAACCCAATCTATAATTATTATAATTTAGTGTATAAACAGCCGCCAGAAATGAAATTGGAACCTTATCAAAAATAAAATTTTCTACCATACAAACACACTCCTTTTTCTTTTTTTTCTTGTTAAAATTTAGATTCCCTGCGAAAATTATTCCCATTATCCCTGTTAAGTATTACTTGCGTATGGAAAATGACATAACTTTAATGATACTAAAAGATAAAATGGATTTAAAAAGATTTATATGACAAAAAAGAGAAAAAAAATGACTGGATTTTGCTAAATTTATAAGATAAAAAAGGAAAAAGAAAATGAAAATTTATGAAAAAAGCAAAAAAAAAACTTACAAAAAATAGAGAAAAACAACAAGAAACAATCAAATGATTATAGTAAAAACAACGCAAAAAAAAAACAAAATTGTGGACAACAAGGCTGAAAAAATAAAATTTGTGTTTTCAAATTAAATATGACATTTAGAGTAAGATAAAACGGACATTTGTACATATTTTTCTTCTGTTTCCCTTTCTCAGTTTATACTGGTTGTCATTTTACAGGCGGACATGTTTTACATAATATGTTTCCTTTTTTAAATGTTTTAGATTTATAGAAGAATGGAAATACTATCAATTATAGATTTTGAGATTCCACAATGTCGAAGAGGAATTTCATATACCTGAGGTATGTACTAAAAATTATGAATAAGTGAGTAAGGCAAGACCAAGCGCCATGCCTTAATATAATTAAAAATTAGAAATTTCGTGACCTTTATTACAAACCCACTTGTGAGAAAGAAAAATTATTTTCTGTAATGACCTCATTTTAAAAGTATGATCGAAATTTTAATTTTGAAAAAGCTTATTTGATGTAACAATGATTTTGTAAATTATACCAGACGATTTAATTAAAATGAAATCATAAATCATAATTAATACGCATAAAAGATACCTAGGTAAAAAAAAATGCGCTTATCAAACGTAATTTGTTCGTATACACTTATTTCTTTTATAAATTTTATCGAATTCCCAAATATTTTATAAAAATTTGTAATGAGTTTTAATTAAAGTAATTGCCAATCTTATCACAAAATTTACAGCCTAATCGTGTATCTCGCTTTTTCATCTCATTTTTTATTCACTTTTAAATCAGACATTTTTCCAACAAGATTCACCATTTTTTCAATTGGATTTTTGAATTTTTTCTCAAATTATCGACTGAGCGTCTCACTTTCAAACATAAAGTGAATGAATTTTGAATACATTTTAGAAAAAAACGAGATACGCAATACCAAATAATTCTTCTCACTCAAAAATTCCATTATACAAATATATAATAGTTACTCACTTTTCTCTCACTTTGCGAGTAAAATAGCGAAATAGACGATTTGGCCTTTATTGCGTGGTGATCCGCCTAAACGTATGCAACGTTAAATATTTTGAAAAACTTATTTACAGTTATATACTTAGTTATACACTAAAATACTTTACAGTTTTAAGATATGAATTTTTTTTACGATAGAACTTTTAAATTATTAACTTTAAAATTTACGTTGATGTTTTTTATGTTCAATTAAAAAACTAAAATAAATGAAAATAGCCCGTAATAACTTCTTACCACTTAATTCTTTAAAAATACAAAAAAAAAAAATTAATATACAAACTTTATTAATATGGGTCCAAACAGTTATTATACTGAGATAAAAATTATTAAACAAAATAATTTTAGATGTTATAAAAAGAGTAAAAGAAAAAGGACTTTTCTGTTTTGTTCTCCTAAAAGATTTATAGTCTGGTCTGGACTTTTAACTCATTAACTTTCATATTGCTAATGGGTTAAGAATTTTCCTATTTTCTTATGATTTTCATCATAGGTTTAAAGTTTCTTTATATAGCTACTTTTTTTTATTATTATATTGCATAGTTAATAATAATGATGATAACCGTTGATGAGGATAATATTGGATGATTTAGGCACAAAAATATATAAAAACAAAACCAAATGTTTTTTTTTTTCTCTTTCTTTTTTATTAAATCGTTTCATAGTTAAGTAAAAGAAAAAAAAAAGGAATTATGGAATGAAAAATTAACTAGAAAAATAATTAACACTGCAAAATATATATTTAAAACAGAAAGGATTTTATAGGAGAATTTTCAATGAGAAATGATAAATTATTAAAAATATTATAAATTTAGAATTAGGTTCTTATTTTTTTGCTTTGCTTTCAAGGATAATTTTTAATTGTTATAAAAATTTAATCGTTTATTATGTATATGTGTGTATTATTTTTAAAGTTATATGTATGTTATATTGTTATTTCTTTTAAAATATTTCATAATTCCTGAGAAATTTTAAGGAAAATTGTGTGAAATAATTATAGTAATTTACATTTCAAACGTTTTCATATAACCAGTATGTGGGAATACTCGAAAACTATTCGTGACCAGGAAATTGAAGCATCGTGACCAGTCGGTGTTGGAGTAAATGGAGATTTAAATATCGCACGGTCAAATACTCATATTATTATACTTTTATATTTTTTACAATATACAAATATAGTGAATTTAAATGGGGATTTAAAGAGGGCTTCTTAAATTAACGGATATAGCGGGTTCAAAACAAATTTGTAATAACTTATAATTTATAAGCCAGTTTAGTGTTCATACTATATGCTAGCCTAATATTAACAACATTATCAATAAATAAAAAATAATGTGTTAAATTATATAATTTCAAATAGGAAGATTGAACAAGGAACAAGGAAACTCTAAATGCCAATTTATATAAGTATTGCTACTGTTATGTGATTTCCCATTCTAAGCTTCATAAAATAAAATATTTAAACTAATTATCATTAGTAGCTCAGTGACATCCTGACTAAATAACGATATTCTAATTGAGGTTAACAAAATTTTACCAACTTAATATATGCATAATATGTAAATGAATATTTTCTAGGGATATCATTTTAAACATCAATATTTTGTGAAAATGCTGTCATTTTCTAAGGATATTTTTTTCATAATCATGTTTTTTTATATTTTGTAAAATAAGTACAAAATATTAAAGTTAAGTGATAGAGGAAAATAAGGATAAACGAAATCATTTACTCGCCAAGTGACTATAATTTGTTTTTTGTTTTTTTTTTGTGTTTTTTTGTTATTTTTGTTAACAAAATTTTATTGAGAAAAAAATCAACACAAAATGAACGCTTTATATCAATGGGGATAACAGAAATTGTAAGCTGCAGGAGATTATGACAAGGATGTGCATGATTAGTCTTTTTCATAACATTTACTGTTACATATCAACGTTACTATGCTTTGCATGAATATATAAATGTTATTTGTACAGATGTGTAACGAAATAAATTTGGATCAAGTTAATGATTTTTAAAGCAGCACTTTTCCTTGACCTTGAACAAGTGAAAATACAATATTTTTAAATATAGTAATCTAGATGCATATTTATTATTATTTTCATTGATATGACAAAATACTTCAAATTATTGCATACATTTGGGGGGAGGAAATTCGGAAAAAATATTGAAAGAAGCATTAATATAACGGTCGAACTCGATATGTGTTGGTCAATTAAAATGATAAATAATTACCTTTTTTGATGGTATGTCATTTACATTATTTGAAAAGACTTGCATTTTCGGACCAATTAAACATCGAAAATTAAGGTTACACAAATTATGAAAGTCCATGACTTGAAAGGGTTGTGAAGCAAAGTTGGAAAAAAAATCTTCAATTATAATAAATTATTTGTTAGCGGATTAAAGCCATCAATACAAAATTTCTACGATTACGAGTTTAGAAGAGAAGGGAATGTAAAAAATGTGTAAAAAAATGTTTAGATCCGTCACTATTTTTTGACCAGTCACTACTTTTCTGCGTTATTATAAATAGAAAATAGTGTAAAATTAAGTATAAGTAAAAAATTGTGTTTTTAGGGTTTTGATGGGCTATAAATTTTAGAGGAGGCGATGTAGGTTAGTTCTGTGGAAATAAGTTCAGTTTTCTATCTTAGGGGGTGTAGAACTTGTGCAAACAGACACGCAAACAAAAGAACAGTAAAATTGAAACTAATAAGCACTTTTTCCTTACTTTTTTTTCGAAAATGCTAAATACGAGTATAAACAATTTGTTTAAGTTTGAGTTTTACGTTTTTTTTTTGTTTACAGAAAAACGCTTTCATGCGAAATTTATAGTAACTAATGCAGCCATTTCTTTAATATTAGCATTTAGTTTAATTTAACATACTTAATGTTGTTGAAATACTTAAGTACATAATTTTCAATATTTATTTTGAATAATTTTTCTATTATGAAATTTTTAAATCTTATGTTGAATTGCAGGTTTTTTTTGAAAATGTATTTTTCTTGTTAAAAAATATCAATCGATTTGGGTTCCATAAGCATAGCAGGAGTCTTAATATATGCACTCACTTAACTGGAATTTAATGGCCATTTATTAGTGAATTCCTTACAAAGTTAATGTTTACTTAAAAAATAATAGTATTTTAAGTTCAAAGAGTATATAGGCGACACAGGTTACATAAATCAAACTTTTGCCATTTTATCATAATATGTTCTCAGAGATCTACATATTTGTGTCTGTGGTTAAATTTCATATAAAGTGTGAGAACTTAAAAAGCAAAAATGTTTATTCTTACAGTTCTGTTCTCTTGTTGTTTTCATTTTATTCTTGCTCAAAAATTTTTCTTTATAAATATGTGTGTTTGTATATTCGTATTGTGTACCTATGTTGTAATCAAGTATAAATTTATATGCAATGTATGTATATGTACTCACATTGCTATTAAAATTTTTAATAAACGCAACGTGATGATATACGAGTTTATATTCGTATGTCCTTTTGGTATATAAGTATCTATAGAACGCGCTGAAAAACGGAAATAACAAATAAATATTTATAAATAACAAGAGCAACGACATAAAGATTTATATATATATACATATATATATACATATATTTCATATATATAAATTTATATTTTTTTCCAGTTTTATTTTGATTCTAAAGAATTGAACAAATTGTTAAATGGAGCTCACATATTATTATAAGCGAATAACATTAATTTTCAGAGGGTAAATAAAAGGGTATTCAGACTATATTGTTCCATTTCGAACATTATCACAAAAGAAAATAAAACAAAAATAATGGAGAAATTTATTATACCTAGCTAGAGAAATGTATTATCATGTACTTTGTATTGGGTGCTTAGATTAACTAGGTAACAAAGTTTCCTTTACTAAAACACCTCCAGCGGTTTGTTAATTTCCAACTTGAGTTGAACTAATTATTGATTCAAGATAAGAAAATTCCCCAAAGTCCCAAGGATGGTGTATGTTGAATATTTATTGTAACGAAACTAAACATTCTTTCAATTCTGCAAACCTAGAAAAGTAGTGGTGCAGCTCCTCTGCCATGGAACAGGACAACATTGTTGATCTTTAAAACAACAAAATGGCCATTAAAATTAACCATTATCTATAATCGTTTTTTTTTTTTCAAATATTCGATGTTTTTCTTCTCAATTGTTATAGTAGACTGATATTTTAACAGCTCTTAGACATTAATAAATAGTTCATTTAAGAACATCCCCCGATCCCTCCCCCATCACACTAGCACCACCTCTCAAGATTTGGCATCTTATATTTCTGAAACCGCAAAGCTTTTTTAAATTTCTATACACGCAAAAACCTAACGGTAAATTAAATGACATTAAAAAATACAATTATTTCTCTTAGCTTTTGCAGTTTACTATTAAATTCGAGCATTATGTTTACGCGTCTAAAATAGTTTTTTGTTTTTTTGAGATTGCATGCATTGCTCATCCTAAATATATGCAATCTTTGAAAAATATTCGTATGTGAATGAGAGTAATATTAATAATGTAGTTCATTTTGCAGGTTGCTTTTTGAACCAGTATTTTCGCTCTTTGAAGGGAAAAGGGCTACATGAAAAACCATTGGTTTGACCTAACTTTATTTGGGTTCGTGTAAAATATTTTTAATATATAATTTTCTATTATTAATATTAAATTAAATACCGTACTTTATAGTTGGACTGCATAACCAGAAATTAACTTTTCTTTTTTTTTTATTATGGACATTCGTTATAAAATAGGATTTTCTATTTTTATGATTTTAAATAAAAAAAGAGTGAAATGTTGTGAAAAATTTCTTGAATAAATTTATAAAGGCATGTATCGCTAAATAGAAAGGAAAATTGAATTTTTCATTCTAGATGCCGGAAACAGAGTAAAATGAGGTCAATAGCGTTTTTATAATATTATTTATGTGTTTATTATGTGAAAGGATATGGCAAATATACGCGAAATGTTATAAAAATAATATCGCAAAAAGAATTTGATTTTTATATTCGTAACATCATGATAATTGCTCTATATACAATACCGTTAAATAGAATGAGAAAATTGTTATCACTGTACTTAAATGCTTTCTCTTCGTCTTACATTTTTCTATATACCTGCATATATTATATAGGTTTGCAATAAATATTTTTGGAATCAACTTAAAAATAGCATGAATTTTTTTTTTTAAATAACTCAATGAATTTAGAAATATTTTTAATAAAATAAAATTGGAAAAAAATAATGTGTTATATTGTATAATATAAGAGTAAAAATAATTTTTTTTTTCATTTGATTAATCCTTAAAAATTAAATTCTTTAAATTGTGGTGTGTCCAGCAATAATTTTGAAATGAAAGGTCTATGTTTAGAATCTTTTATGTGCAAAAATGTTATGTTCAAACTTACAGCTATTTTAAGCTATTTTAAAATTTTAAATTTTTTTGTGATTACTTCGAATTTTGTCGAATCGATAAATAAAATGTGGTTAGTGTATTGAAAAATAAAAATTTGTAAAACTTTTAGTTATGCGATTTTTGAATGAAAACTTGAATGCAGGACAGTTCTTTGGGGTTTTGACTCTTGACTTAAACAAAAGTTTTGAGATTTTTTTGAATAATTGATATAAAAAGTGCGAAGGGTTTGGTGCAATACGATTCTGGTTTATTTCCCACGAAGTCATGAATATTTATGAGGAAAAATAATTTTCCGACACAAAATATCCTTTTAATAAAGGATATAAGATTTAATGTTTGAAATTTTATTGAAAATAATTTATTATATTTACCAATAGTTAGTTGTTATTGAGGCAGAAATTTTTATATATTACTACTTATATTGATATGGTTGTCACAGTATAATAAGAGTCCTATATTCATAAAAGACAACTATTTATTGTGGTCAGGGTAAACTATTACATTAACACACTAAAATATAACCCACTGGTGGACTATATAACCCATTGGGTGGGTTATCCAATTTATTAAATTGTCATAAGTTGTGTAGAATGAAATTGCTTCAAAGACTAATAAAAAATTCAATACGTCTAAACAATTTTGGTTTGAAGTGCAATAATTATGAGTTAATAACCTTATGAAACAGTATGGGCACACTTGGAAAAAAAAGTTCTTAAAATTTTATTAAACCTTAAACAAAATTTTGCAAAAATTCAGCAATTTTAACATACCAACATTTTTCTTTAAAATTATTTCAAAACCTTGAAAATATTTTAAAAATATTAATGATTTTAAAATATTTGTTGGAAAAATGATTTATTCAAAGAAAGAAAAGTAAATAATTTCAGATATGCCAACCACTTTTTCTACCCGCCTAATTTCAAATAGAGATAAGTTCTATATAAACTCACTTAAGTTTACACCTTAACCATAAGACATTGTTAACTTTATGTTGGCGAATCGAGACAGCATCATTAATCAGGCACAAAGAATAAAAATTCAAAATTTATGTGAGCATATAGAGTAGACGCACGTATTTATATCAACATGCTATAAAGTGTAAGTAAGTATATACATACATTTTCAAGAATTTATTTATGGGCACTAAAAGTATTTATGTTGGCGCAGGATATATGAGTGAATTTATGAAAAAAAAAATTGTTTTTCTTCAGATAATTTTACCAAGATTTAAAACCAGTCAACCATATAAATCTTCTAATTTTAAAATAATCGTAAATTTTCAAGGACTCTTCTATTTTTAGATCAGATTATAATATTTCTTCTAGACCATAAAATTTTTTTTTTTTAAAATGAAAAATCTTATGTATATGGGAAACTTGTTAAATAGTATAAAATTTTTAAACTTATCTTTTAAAAAGTTGGTTGGATTTTTAAGATTTAAGAGTCTATAAAAAGTTTTAAATTTTTTTTTTTTTGGCAATTTCATGTCTGCGTGTGTACATGTTGTTGCAAATCAAATACATTTTCTAAAATTTTATTTCTAATTTAAAAAAGGTACGGTCTACATATTACGAATATTAAAAATTTAAGAATCACATATTTATAACTTAAAATATTTTGACATTTTTTAATGCGCGTGCATATTATGTGTTTAAGAATTTAATATTCTGTTACTAAATGAATAAAATAGTATAGAGTGTAAATTGTACAAAATATTTCTGATTTTAAATAGAAGTTTATCTATTAAGGCTAATATATTGGGTCTATCTGGTTAGTAAAATTATTTCATTGTGTGAAATAAAGTAAAACATAAGTGTAGCTACTACAATATAAAGGACTAAATTCAGAAAGAAAAATATGCTTAATCTTTATAAAATTTTGTATTTTTCAATTAGAATTGTAAATATTTAAACACAACGTTAACCCTTTCAATTATCGTTAATTTGAAACTAGTATTTTAAATAAGAAAAGTAATAGTGCATAAAACGAATTCAATACTAAGTAAGATGCAATGTGAAAAAAATCTAAGAAAATTGTCTATAGCACGTGATATTGCTGATCTTAATAAAGCACGTGATATTGCTTATCTTATTAGAAACAGAATTTTATGTTGGCGAGTCGAAAAAATCTAAGACAATTTAAAACTTTCGAGAGAAATCTGAAAAAATTAAAATTTCTGATTGATAAAAAATATCTACTCTCAATAGTTACTTTTGTTTTATGTTTAAATTTAGTTTTCCGAATGTTTATGTGGATATTATAGGGTTAAATAAGTGAGATTTAATATTCCTTAACTTTAAAAAGTTTTCCTTTCAAAATTAATTCAAAATATTTTATTCATATAAAAATATTTTATCGTAGTAGGCGTAAATTTTTTGTAACAAAACAAAAACATAAAATTTATGAAAAAATAAAAAGTTATTGTAATTTTCATATTAAATTCATAGCTGAAAATATTGTAATATTCATTTGCCAGTGAAGCATAAATTTCATTAAAGAACAATAAAATGATAACTGACTGGCTAATCATTAAGTCTAACAATATAAAGCTAATAAAAAGAAAACTAATATTGGAAGTAGATGTTATTAATGAAAAAATATTTGTGATTTTTTTTTTAAGTTATTCATGAATAATATTAAATAAATTTATATGTACATATATATGTATGTATGTATATTACAATATTCAAGGACAAATTTTATCATAACTCTACAGTTCTACTCACACAAAACCAATTGAATTCGTACATACATACTTATGTACATATTATATAATTGAATTTCAGTAAATCCTCAAAATTTTTCACAATTAAAAATACCTTTAGCACCTTTATTTCAATAATAGAAAGGATCTGAAGTCACGTATCTTAAGAAATTTTCAAGATTTTGTTTCGAAGATGCTTTACAACAAGAATGATTAACGCAAAGTCGATATGAAAATAAAAAATGGTTGTTTTCATACTTTTTTCATACAAATTTCTTTTGAGCAATTCAATAAAATGTAGACTAATTTTTATTTTGTATAATAGACAAAATGGTTTGATTCTCAAACTTTTTCATATTCTAAAGTAGTTTTCTCATGTAAATGAAATGACAGCCTATATTATATAAAAGTATTAAAACAGAACGCTCTCAAAAGCAACACAATCATTAAAATTTAATACAAAAAGCTATGTCTATACGACAAAGAATGTTTTCTTTTTAATTATATGTATTGTATAATCGAACTTGAACAAATATCAGAAATTTAATTATAGAAGATAATGAAAAAAAATAAATAAATAAAGAACAAAATATCAATCTCAGATAAAATCAATAAGACAAAATACAAAGAAGAATTGCTAAGAGAATTTGTTGAGGACGAATTCATCATTATTGTATCTATATCCTGATTTTAGAATAATACTCGAACAAATATAGCATGATCCAATATTATATACATTATAAAATAGCTAACGAATACAATATTATAATTATATTTTATTCTAAATAGTATATTCGAAAATTAAGAGCTAATAATCATTTCATTCAATTATTTAGACTTTTATTCTTTAATAGAATTCTAACAAATTTAGGTTTTAAAATTTATAATCGATAAAATATGTTAACGATTTGGATTATAATTAAATTATGTGATAAGAAAATTACAAGATGAGATTCCAAGTAAAATTGTATTGAATTAAATTGTCTTGTTCATTATATACAATTATTTTAAAATTCGAAACACAATAATAATTCGAAATTTATAACATTCTTTGCTAATAATATCGCAGAAGTTTGTGGAATAATTATTCTAGTAATGTAATAAATTTTATAATATAATTTTTTGAAAACGGCGCAGTTTCGTATAATGAAATTGTAAGGTACCTGTTACATGACAGATATTAAATCTTAAATTGATACTGAATCTGGTGAAACTCTGATGTGATATTGAAAATATAGAAAACTATCTAATAAAATTCCGTTATTTTTTTATTGCATACAAGGGAGGTTATGTTATGGCATTAAATTTGATACATAAGTAGAATTTTCGGCGGAAATGAACATCCCCGTGATCAGGAACTGCAAATAAACTCTTTTCAGGGAGATGTCTGTCAGACTGTCTGTGCAGATCTATATCTCAATTTCGATTGAACGGATTTTTATTAAAATTCTTATCTGAGTTTACTTTGGTTATAGCGCGTTTTGTTCAACTTTTTCTATATGTCAATTAAGAGTCTGGAACTGGATCTTTAATACGAACCGATTTTAAATGTTTCATCGTTCAATATTTAAATTGAGGCACTAAAAAATGAACTTATAAATATGCCAACTGGGAAACCGAACCAAGGGCCGAAATTAAATTTTTTGCCATATCTATGGAATTAATTGACGGATTTTCTTGAAATTTAATATTTGAGTTCTGTTTTCTGCCATTACTAACTGACGAATTTTTCAGGTAATTTAGATGGAACAAAGTAAGCTTCTACTATAATAGCCAAATTAAACCCTAACATTTTGCAACATTTTAGCTAAGCTAAACAATGCCTTGCGGTCAGTTATGTTGTGATCGCGCAAGATTATTTTTTTTAAATTCGTGTTGTCAGTTTATTGATTGCAAATAAGTTATTGTCAAAAGTTTGACATAAAGGTATGAAATTTTAGTTTACATTTAATCTTAAATTTAGCTTAATATTAAGGTGGTACCTAAAGGTTTTAATACAATGTTTGTTTTTGCCTCTTTGCTAAAGTCCTATTTCTTCCTTCAGTCTTACCAATGGTCTAAGTCAAGAGGAGATGTAAGGTTATCGCACTAAAATTCACATGTCAAGGTTTCAACAAAAACTTTTTCTTTGTTGTAAGGGAAGTCTGTAAAAAATATTTTTTCAAGCGGGTTCTTGATTTACTTTTGCATTCCAATTTCAGTTAACATTGTTAATTAAATTTAACATTGTCGCTTAAAAATTTTAAAGAAAAGTTTATTATCTTTACTTAGTCAGTAAGGAGTAGAATGGAACAAGTTGAGAATAAAACTCAACAAGCTTCAGAATACCCAAAAAAAAAAAAATTGCTTTTGAATTTTCCTAACCATATTGAATACATCTCGAGTCTGTTTATCTTTTTTGTCGTACATTCTTAGTTACGTTGTAATTTTGTTTAAATGTATATTAACAAAATTATACAAATTCTTCATCCTTTATGATTTGTACACTTATGCAGATAAGAGAGCATGTTAACAAATCCAAACCATGTCATTTATTTATGTGTGTACACTCGTTTAAAATATATATATACGTACTAGTTTTGTCAAAATATAAAATTTAATTTAAATAAAATACAAATTTGAAAATTTTTTGATAAAATTCTGTCGCCAATGCGTATTGATTATTCAAATTATACAAGAACTAATTATTAACGCTAAGAATTAAATTGGATAAAGAATTCCATAGATGAAGTATTGTGTAAATACCAGACAGAATACATTAAAAATAGATTCAAATGAAAATGGTTTAAATATTTTCCAATGCTATAATTTTGATATTTTAGATAAAATTTTAAATTTTGTGGTATTCTGCAAACAAAAGTTTTATTCAACATTTTAAGGTTTTGTTGTCTTAAATTATTTTGAATTTGAAAAAAAACTTTAGATAAATATTTTGTTGAAAGTTTATGAAATTACCAAGAAATCATGTAAATCAACTTGGCAGATGATTTAAAGAATATTTGAGAGAGTACAATAACTAACTTGTTCTTTAAAATCATATTATCCATGTGAATACACTGAAGGATATTATACTTCAGTATCAGTCTAAAATCAAATTTCCCGTGTGTTTGACAGAAAAAATTGTTTTTTATGTATGTCTCACTTCCTTTTTTATCTCATGCGATAGTATGGTACATTTAGAAAGAGGGGTGATAACTTGTTACTTGATTATATTTTGTTGTTAGTAGTAATATGCACTTTATATCTAATTCGCTTATATCTACGATTTAAAAAGTACTAAGGCAAATGTACTTGTTTTTAAATATATCCTTTTTGGATTTGCCATATATTTTGGTATCATTTAATGAAAATTTGGTGCCTCTTATTATGCAATAATGAAAAAAATTCCATGACATTATTTAATAGATCCAGAAAAATTGTTCAAATCACAAATAGAGTACATAAATTCATCAGTTTTTGGTAGAAGAATATTTACATAATTAGACTAAGGGACTGAATATTTTCTTCTTTTATATAACACCATTTGGGAAGTTCAAGCCTAGAATAATATAAATTTGTAATTTTTTATTGGAAGGGAAACACTGCATCTTTATATAAATAATGTGTGTAGTTAGCTATACATACACAAATAATAAAATATTCCAGAGCACATTGCAGTTATTTATTTTACAAACATTGAAATTTAGATTAATCGATTTGAGAAAAGAATTTTCGGAAGAAACATACTTGATAAATTATAAAAATACATACGAGTTCATAATTAAAGGTTTACCATTTATTTACTTTGGCAATAAAGCAGAAACCTATTTTTTTCAATAAGACCTTGTACAATATTTCAATACAAAAATATTATACAGCTACCATACTATAGAACTATTTTAATTGTATATTTTGTGGGATAATCATAATTTATGAATTGTAAAACTACTCAGGACGTTGTAATTTTTTATAAGTGCTACGAAATGAAGGCAAAATAAAAGAGCTTAACATTTACATAAAGGATGTAAATTAAAATGAATGGCATAACGGACTAATGATTTTGGGTCAGACATTTTTATAGGCAATAATAATAGTATTTAATATTTTGGGGTTTCTTTGAACACCGTCTGCTAATTCATTAAAGGAGAAAAGAAATTTGTTCTGCTATATGATTTAAATTTATAAAACAAAATTTTATTATTTTCTTCGTTAATTAGTAGATATACACAATATATTGGATGGTATATTTTGATTTTGCTCATAAACCTCGTTATTTTTGTTAAAGGATAGATAATCCTTCTTGTAGTATCGATTTAGTTTTACGAGTATGAAATAAAACTTGGGTATGATACAAAATAAAATATTACTTTTTTTGAGTCAAACACTTACCTGATCTGAAAACTGTTCTTCTAAATCTAAAGCATCGGTATCAATTGAACTTCTCTGTTGATGTTGTAATAATAAATTTCTACGCTTTGAAGTAGGTGTCAATAAAGCTGTTCCAGAATCAATTTCACCATTTTTAGCCGTAAGTACGGTAACCTGTGATTCATTCCATATACCGTCAGAATGATCTCTTGTTACATCATTCGCCAATGAATCAGACGATGGATATGCTGAGCGTACTACACCCTCTTCTTGGCACGGTGATGGTGGAGCTGATTTGAGTTGTCTTGATTCATCATCAGCTGTTGGATCTTCCAAACTAATTGATCGCTTTCTAAAGGCTTCTCGTTTTTGTTGTATTCCATTTGATATTTCGCTTGAAATTGGTAAAGCTAATAAATTAGGATCTTTTCTACAAAAAATTGCTTCATCCCGAATAGGAAGATTTTGATATATATACTCTTTTGGGTGTTTTTCCTTAATTTTTTCACTTACATTTTCTGTTATAACTTTTAAATCTTCATCACTTGCCGAGGCATTCAAGAGTATGCTTTCGCGAACATTTTCTTGGCGTTGCTTTTCAGCTAGAACTTCTCCATCAGAGACGGTTTTATGCAATTTCCTTCGCCTCCTAGGGCTCGGTGTTGGTGAAATATGAGGTTTGAAATCGATAAAAATTTCTTTTTCCTCCTCTTCTTGACGAATCGTTTTTTTTTCTACATCTTTCGGAACTTCTTTTTCTACTTTTTCTAAACTTATTGATTTTTTTACGGATTGAGATTTTTGCTCAATTTCATCATCCTCATCTTCTTCATCTTCTTCTTCCTCTTCTTCTTCTTCGGATTTTTCTGCACCACCTTCATCATCAGCCTCTACAGAAGATATGCTATGGACGGGTGCAACTATAGGATGGACGGGCATTGATGGTCTTCGATAAGTACCATGTGTACGGGGGAATAAGTCACTAAAACCCATTGTTGAGGCACGTCTTCGTTCCATCGCTTGAGTTGCCGAGTCTGTAGAACTGTCACGAGATAATTCTCTGCGTACCTGCTGGTGTGGTGCAATCGGTGTTGCAGTACCATTCATTAATTCCGTGCATTCTGTTGCGTGCCGACAAACTGTTTCAGGCATGAAAAGATTTTCTCTTGGGGTTGCATAACGTGGTAAGCTCAATGAGTACATTTCTCCAGGTGGTGCAAGACGGTGGTGTGTGCATGTTCTCCGCGGCAAACTGTTAGCTTCATAACCATACTGCCTATGCATATGATGTCCACTATGCATGTCATAACTAATTGAACTCATTGCAGTGTCAGGACGAGAAGAACTTAAACTGCGACGGTCTTCTGGTATAGGTATTTCACCATAAGAAAATGGTAAATTACGGTAGTCTATATGTGAAGTTCTACTTGTAGCTGGTGCCATAGAAGGTATCGTTCCACCTGCTTGCGTTGCTATACTTTGAACTGATGATACAGTTGATGATGACGTTGGTCCATAAGAGGGATAATTGATAATACCAGAGGCTGATAATGAAGACTTTTCACGTCCAATAAAATCCATTCCACCTGGATCTAATATTGAATGATACGAAACAGCACTATCTTCTGAATGATTTCGTGAATGTCCGCTTAAACGATCTAATGAAGATGATGCTGGATGTTCTGTGCTAGTTCGTGATGATGACCTCGATTGCGTTCCACCTATAGGCGGTGGTGGTGGTTCATAAAAACGATGTATATGTTGTTGTGCTTGCAGTTGTTGTTGCTGTAATTGTTGCTGTTGTTGCTGCTGGGGTTGTTGACTTATTATAATATTTTGTTGAGGTACCATTAGAGGTGAACGTGGTGGTTCCTCAGAAAAAGTTCGATGAAGTTGTTCATGTTCTATAACACTGAATACAAAGGCAAACATCATAAATGTATTAAATAAATATAAACTTTTTTTCTTAATGATAAAATTTTAGTCAGTCTTTTATGTTCACTAGATAATTTATGTACTTACTTTCTAGAATCTTCAACTGTTAATAAGTCACCAGGTGATGTAGCCATTTGCCTCATACCTCCAGTCATTTCAGATAGACTTTTTGTTAATTTTCTACCATTTATCATTCCGTTTGTTTGAGCACCTTGTGATACCATCTTAACCTAGTACAATGGAATATTAAATTTGTTATACATTGTATATAAGACATTTTTTTTCTTTTAGGGATAATAAATAATTTCTAAGCAAGTTTACTGAAACTTTGATGAATCTTTATTATCCAAAATATTTATAAGAAATTTTTACTCTTCAGTTAAAAACATTTCAGTTAGTTTTTACGAAAAAAGTACAATCATGGTATTTCATTAGTTTTTCCAAAATTATATTTAAATGGGAAAAAAAATTGTTTTTTTTTTTTTGAAATATAAAAACGATTGCTATGATAATATTTTTATTTTTGAAGTTGGTTTAATAATTTGATTAGCTTTTCGTTTCCTTAAATTCTCCTTAAATTCATACCTTTTATCTATCATTTACAACTTTTTCAAAATTTTCCCTGAATTTTTCATATTTTCTTAGAAAAAACCGTAATTGGTATTATTTTCTTTTAAAATTATTCAACAGGATGCCTTTGCTAGCTTTAATAATCTTAAATGTATTAAAGAAAATGAACACAATTTAATAATAATTACCACTTAGCTGAAATTTAATTAGAATTTTTTCAAACCTTGAAATTAAGAAGTAGATATTGTGTTCGAAAATCAATTAAGGTGAGAACATATTAAGTGCTTTAAGGATTCGAAAACCTGAATACCAAAACTTTTAACTTTTTCTCATATTTCTTTTGAATTTTACCTTCCGTATTGGTGTTATTTAAAGAAAATTGTCATACTACTTAGCTACCATAGTGTTAGATCTTTAGCAAAATGTATTTTTTTTTCCGCTTTTTTTCCAAAGATAATTTTTAAAACGAATTAAGAAAATCGTCCACTAGAGGATTTTAATTTTTTATCTCTCATTTATTTTTGTTCTTCTGATTTTTTTTTTTATAATTTTAACTACATAAGGATTTTTATACCCATATTATTTTTGTTGGGTATTCACATTTATTCTTGTTTTGATTTTTTTTCTACCATAAGAAAAACCAAATGTTATTTTGGTCCTTCTTTAAATAAGTTTCAACATATACATTACATACATATTATAGTATAAATATTAAACAATTCAATGGATAACAAAAAAAGGCAAACTTGAGAGAAGAAAAATTCCTACATACATATGTAAGGATATATTTATGTACATAATACATATTGTGTATAAGTATTTTGTGATTTCTATATTATTCTTGTATGAGATGAAACCAATTTCGATGTAAGTGCAGCAAGCCTTAGTAATAAAAAGCAAATAAAATTAAAAAAAAAATATTACGAGTAATACAGTTGATCTTGCCTATTTTAAGGCTGCTATTATAAAATTTAAAAATTTGAATTTGACCAGGATTTTGAAAATTTTTTGGGGTAATTTTATAAAATGATCTTTTGTTAAGATTGTGCCATAAATTTATAGATTAGAAAACAAAAATAAATGTTATTCTGGTTTAATTCTAAATAATTTAATTTTTTCGTTAGTGAATAACAAAAATAATTGAAACATTACTCATTAGCTCACTAGCGGAAATAAGAAAGAACCAAAATTTTACCAACAGAATATAATATGACTCTATGGAATATATGAAATAAATATGATTACGTTTCTGGTGCGTTAGTTAATAAAATTTCAATTTGTTGCAGTATTTTCAGTAATCGGAAGCGGAAAATTATTAAAAAATTTCAACCGATCACTTAATAGAGATGGTTTAAAATACTTATATGAAATATATTTTAAATATCAATGGCTATATGTTGAATTAATGCCATATACATATATGTAACAGGCCACCAAACTCAGAGAGCAAATCAAAAATAAACTCCAAACATATATGGAGTTTAAATGGAAGGGGTATCGGGATTTATTTCTGTAAAGGGTATTGATCAATATTTTTGGCTCTACTGATTCTACACATGCTTTTAAATTAAAAATTTAAACTTCAAAAAAATCGGTTGATAAATTCCGTTTTAAAAATGCGTTTAAAAAAAATTTTTTAGCGCAGAAAACTTTTCTTGTCTTCTAAAGGGAAGAGTATTGAATTACAGAGTAAAATTTCAGAATAAGAATATGAATTTAAAATAAATTGAAAAAAAAAAAGCAAAAAATAATAATTTTAATCTAGATGGCTTTTAAAAACGTACTAAATAAAGTAAGAGTCACAAAAAATATTAAAAAATTTCACAAAAAAAATAAAAAAAATATTTCAATCGGCATGCTTCGAAAACAAAATATTAAGAATTGTTTTTGAATTTTTTTCGATTCAAAATTTCGGAAAATAATTTCAGCTTGGTGGCCTGTTAGACATATGTATTAGGCATTAGTTGAATAATTAAGTTATAGAAAATAGAAAAGAACCTCGTTCTGATTATTGAAAGAACCCCTTCTGAGCATACTCTGTTTTTTGAAATTTACAAAAGTTTGACAAATTTTTGAAAATTATTTCATTTATAATTAAAGTTTATAATTTTCCTATTACGCATTTTAATTATTCCTCGCTCATTGTAATAAAATTATATTAAATTTTCAAATTTCACAGTTCTAAATATTCGAAAACAAATTCATAATACCTCTTTTTTAACTATTTGAATATTATTTTTGTTTATTGTCACAAAAATATGTAAGAAGATCATGAGAGAATGAATTGAAAATAAGGACAATAAGGACTAAAAATCATATTATATGTTTGTTGTCTTTTCTCTCTTATTTTTTTCATCTTATCTTTTTCCCTATTTTTCTCTGCACTTATTTATACTTATATATATATGTATAAAATAAAAAAAAAAGGAAAAACTAGATTTCTTTTTTAAATTGATGTTATTGTATTTGCCTTTTAATGGCAACTAAAAGAGATCCTTAAGTATAAACAGTACGTTGTTTGTGCTTCTATTGAATTTTCCTTTTTGTATTTTTGTTTACTCCTTATAACTAAGTAGAATCATGGTTTTAAGGACAACTAAATATTTTTTTTTATCTTTTTTTTTTTCTTACTTATTTCTTTTTTTTTTGTTATCATTACTAACATAGTATATAAATGCAGAAAAAAGTAGAAAGTAAAATAGAAAAAAAAAATATAATAATCCTGTACAATCATTTCACTAGATTTTTAAGTGAACCGAAATTGAAGCACAAAATATCACCATATATAAAAAATATTGTATGTAAGTAAATGAAGTACATATATATGTACATACATATATTATGTATAGAAAGAACGAAGTATATTTGTTATGATTTTTCACTATTATAGAAGCATTATACTTTTAAAGTGAACAATTTTTATGTTGCCCAAATTAATGTAATAAAATAAACCTATATACTTATATGTATAATAGTTGGAATAAAATTTTGACCATTCCTCATAAAACCAAGTATACGTTATATGTCCATACATATAAATTTATATTTATTTTATACACAATATCAACCTTCAGTTTCATTTAAAGCAAAAATATTTAAGCATATTTTTTATTTTATTTTAGCATAGGGAAAGCAAGGACACTATTAAATATGTGCATAATGTATAAAAGGGAGAAAGGAAGCATTTCATTATAAATATAGTATATAATTGAAAATGTCTTCAATTCAAGGATATCAATAATAATAATAACAATAACAATAACAGAAAAAAATAAAGTTATACAGAATAAAAATGGAAGTTTATAGAAATTTTTGAATTGAATTTTCAATTTCTTATGATAAATTCAATTGATTCTTCTATTGATTAAATTTTCTTATTCTCTTTTGGGAATCGGGTGTTTTTTTTTCCTATTTTGTATTTTTATTTTGTTGTGTTTCTGTTTTTTTTTATCTATGATTCTTTCAAATATTGTTCACTATAATAAATTATCGTTTCAAATCAATTGTTACATGCGTAATATCTTTTATATAACATGTGTGCTGTAATGACAATAATAATATGTGATATATGTAAAAATTGTTTAACATTAAGGATTACACAAAACAGGAGTTTTATGATGGGCTGTAACATCTTTAATTTATGAGTATATTGATTGGTATGTATATTGTATATTTAGAAATAATATGATGAAACCGATATTATAGTAGAAAGAGATGAAATTTTTCTAGAATTACAAAATTTATTTACTTTAATAAATATGATTTTGTTCAAAAATTGGGTTCATTTATTTAGAATATTGTAATTTTCTCAAAAAGAAGGATGAAATTTGTGTACACAATATAATAATGTAATTATAATCTATATTTTATAGTTCTAAGTGCACAATTATGTACCTGATGAACTATACGAAGATGCAATTTAGTTGATTTTAAATGGGTTTAAATAAAAATTTTGTCATGTATCTACTTTTATAGTATATATGACTTCACTATAAAATTTTGATGTAGTTTACTCAAAATGTATTTAACATTTTGAGACCGAGATTTAATTCTCAAGAAATAATTAAATTAACATTACGTAGGAAAAACTAATCCCGATAGGTTTGATATTACAAAAATAATTAAATACCCAAATAAATTAAATATTTTTATGAACGAAACCACTTTGAATTCAAAATTAGTAAAAATCTGAAGTGGTCTTAAATACCTGAATTCCGGGTATTCACTCAGTTTAATGTAAAACTTATATTTTCAATATCAATATTTAAAATTCAAAAACCGTAAAATAGTAAGTTGTCGAAAAATAAAAGTACTTGGAATTTGAATTTGTGACCTTACCCTATGAACAGTACGTGGACTTAATGATAAATTTAATGGTGGTAAAGAACCTTTTTTTAAACTTGTATCTGTTTGTGTAGCTTGTGTTTTCATAGCACCACGTTTAATTTTTTCGACTAGAACTACTTCTGGTGATAATGATGATTGATGTTGATGTAATTGATAACCGATTCCATGTAATTGTTGTAAATGTTGTTGATGTTGCTGTTGTTGTTGTTGTTGCTGCTGCTGTTGCTGTTGTTGTTGCTGTTGATGATGTTGTTGTTGTTGATGATGTTGCTGCTGTTGTTGTTGCAAATGATGATGTTGCTGTTGTTGCTGCTGCTGTTGTTGTTGTAATGTTGGATGTGCTGGTTGTACTAAGAAACCTAATATACCACCAGTAGGTGCTGCAGCCGTTGATATACCAGTTAATGATGGATGCTGGGATAATGGATGTGGATGATGTGGTGTTGCTATTAATGTTGGATGATGATGATGATGAAATGCTAATATTTGTGGTCCTTGTGGTTGTTGTGTTTGAATTTGTAATTGTTGTTGCTGTTGTGATTGTGGTTGCATTGTATGTATATGACCTAATTGAATTTGTTGATTTAATGTTTGTTGCTGTTGTTGTTGCTGCTGTTGTTGATGTTGTTGTGCAGCTGCTGCCATCTGTTGTTGTTGTATATTACTTATAGTCATTATTTGTTTTTTACCACCAATTAAACGTTCTTGACTTCTTGCACTTTTTAAACTACGACCAGATGATCTTAAACCTAAAGCAGCTGCTTCATCAAATGATGTTAAAGTGTGCGAACGAGCGAAACTAACATGTTTTGATCTAAAATGAAAAAAAGTAAATAAATGTATGTATATAAGTAAGTGGAAAGAAATTTAAAGATGAAGTTTTTTCGAAAAAAATTTTTTTTTTTATTATGATTTTTCCTTTAGCAACTTTTTTAGTTTTTAAAGTTTTCTTTTTTTGTTTTTTTTTTTTAATCTTATAAAACTTTGTTATGAAAAGTTAGAACGTTTTTCCCCTTTGTATAATTTTTCCCGAAAAAGATAAAGATTTATAAATGTTAAAACAATATGAAATAAAGTTTCTTATTATTCCATTAAAAAATTTTTCCCCTTGTGAATTTAAAAAGGGTACTGGTGACTGCTAAAAACGTGACGTTGTGGGAAAAACAATGATGTGAGAAACTTAAATAAAATTAAATTGTAAAGTTTTATAAGACAAAAAGAAAATGTTTAAAATCGTTTAATAGTTTCATTTGTTTCGGATAACATAATAGATTTTCTACATTTTGCTCAGTGGTAGGCAGATTAGATCCCATAATCCCAATGAAAAATTAATGTATGTAATTTAATTTTTCATTGGGATTATGTTGATTAATTTGTAATTATTGTTTTGGGAATCAAAAAGGACGCCAAATGAACTTTTAATTTAGGAAAAATATTTTTTATGTATACAGAAAAATTAGAAAAAGAGATTGGCAAGGATAGTTTTGATGCGGGTTTGTGCCTATATTTTTTTCTATTCATTAACTCAATTAGCTAGACTGTTGAAAGAAAGAATTTTAAGAATTTAAAAAATTTATGAATTAAGAAAAATAAGAAATCCAATGAAAATCGCAAAATTTATTTAAATAAAATTAAATGAAATTTTTCAGAAGCCCCAACTCACCTACTTATTAAAGGTCATGCTTTGTAATTAAGAAAAAAACAACAATTGATTATCTTTGTTCACAATCGAAAAATTTAATTCCGAAAACTGTCGATTTAACAAATTGATTATTTAAAAATCAACTCGGCGCAATCCTTTCCTGTTGATTTTTTCGCTTAATTAATTATTGATTTTAATTCCATCGTATGTAAGTTTATTATTTTATGTACAAATGTTAATTAACAGTTAATTATTTACAAATATGCCCTGAATTCAAGAAATTTCAATAAAATATTTTCCTTTTAAAGGATTTATTTTCATTTCTACAGAAAATATCGACGCTATTTAATTCTTTATTAATTAAATTGTAAAATGATTCATTAAGTAAGGTTGTAAAATGAAGGGTTTGATTTTATTTATAAAATAAAGGAACTTTTTCTTAGCTTGGAGCCGTTTCAATGTTTTCAATTTATTCAATCATTTCTTTTAATTATTGAATGCAATTTCTTTTGGTTCCTTATAAAGCTATCGGAAACTCTTATATTTCAATACTTTAACGTTTTTTATTTATTTACCGATTTTCATTTTTGGAATCGTTCGCTTATTAGTCTATTTTTGTTTTTCAAAAATAAAAACAACATCTATAGATGCATGCATAAACTGTGATTTCTGCCGTTTTTATTTTATGAAAAATTGAATTTAGTTATAGCACCGCTAAGCAAAAGTATTTAGTCCCGAATTACTAATTCTATGGATTAGATATTCTAAAACCTTTATAATTCTGTATACTTATCACCATGGCAGATAGAATTGAATTAAATGATTTCGAAATCGTTGCGAAGGTGGCTTTCGGTCATGTAAAAAACTGAAAAACAAAAAACATACTAAATGAGATTCATTCTAACAGAGAAAAATTCATACCACAAAACATTATAGAAAACTATCAATTTATAGTTTTAAATTTGAGAAATATATTCAAACTTCTTTTTGATCAAATGTTTTGGGTCAAACCAACGGTTTGTATTGTAGCACTTTTCCCTTTAACAAGTCTGCTTTTAAATACAGTCTATGTATACCTATCACACTATTAAAATTATTTTCATTCATATACAAAGCTATTTCTAGGATTGCATATATTTAGGATGATGCATATATGAAGTCTTTGAAATAAAGCAAAAATTAATATAAAGTGGGGTTAACATAATGCTCGATTTTAATGGTTAATTGTGTGAGTTAAGAAAAATAATTATATTTTTTAATGTCATGGAATTTACCGTTAGCTTCTTGTATTTATAGAAATTTGAAAAAGCTTGCGGTTTCGGAAATATAAGGTGTCAAAAATTCAAATTTTACAAATTTCAAGAGGCGATAACTTGAGAGGGGGTGGAGATGGAAAAAAATTTTCTTCTAAGGAAATAAACTATTTGTTAATGTCTAAAAGCCCGTAAAACTTCAAGCTTTTACAGGCTGGGGTCTAAAGGAAAAACGACATCAAAAATTTGAAAAAAAAAAAACTTTAGATACCGTTAAATTTGAACGGCCATTTTGTTTTTCTAAAGTTTAAGGTTTCATTGCAACAAATAGTTAAAAAAGCTACTTTTAGGGTTTTGGAGGGGTATAACTTCTAGAGAGGGGGAGATAGGTAAAAATTTTGTTCTACAGAAATAAGTTTCTAGTAAAGATCTATGTACATACAGAATTTCAGCTTTTTATCTTCAAGGGTGTAGAAGTTTTGTAAACAAACACACGGACAGACAGACGGACGGGCGGACGGACAGTCGGACGGACGGACGGACAGAGTGAAACTAATAAGCACTTTTTTTTTTAAATTTTTTGGAAAAATGCTAAAAACGAATATTTTTGAAAGTAAAGTTATGAATTGGCTAGAATAGCAAATTTTTAAAAGCTCTACATTTAATTTGTAAGCGAAGTTTTGTTAGTTTTGTTGTTTCTTATTAATTTGTAATTACTCCGCATTTAATTTTTAAGTGAAGCTTTGAGAGCTTTGTAGTTAATCTGTTTTAATTTGTAGTTAAAAGTAAACGTAAAATGAAGTCTCTTATTTAATAATTGTGTAAAATCGTCAATAGCTGCCTCAATAACTGACTCGAGCGGTAAATGAAGGCTCCAATTTAATTCTTTGATTAAATTTTCGTACATGAAATATTAAAAATAAAAACCAAATATTTTTGGACCATCTGTACATACTTTAACAAGAGAAAAAATTAACAAATTCTTCGATTGAACGAATGAATCTGTGGGTGGTTTACTCAATCGTCCGTTCATTATGAAAATATGGCATTTTCAAAATTTTCATTCAATGTTGTTTCAGAGTGTAAAATTCACATATTCTTCACAATAAAAATAATTCAGAGTTACTTATTATTCGTTGATAAATTGCAGAATTTCATTTGAATTCAGTGCAACAACGTTAAAATTAAGTTTAAAAATAACAAGAGATAAAAAATAACAAAACAAAGAGAAAACTTTTTTTTCTTTGTTTTGGTAAATAAGTTAAAAAGGATGTCAGTCAGAAATTGTTTTTGTGTTTTCTCCCTACATAAAAGGATTATAATTTACTATTGCGAGAAAATTCTGTGAAAATTTATTGAAAATTTTTTTTTGCTTTACTTTCCGTTCAAAAAAATGTTCTTCTTTTTTCCAACATTTTAATTCTCAATTGAACATTTTTTATATTTTATTGTATAATTTTATGCTATTTACTTTAAGAGGATTAAAAATACTAACTTTCTCTATATAGTTTATGGTAGTCATATGGAAATAAGAATTCGTATATGGTACACTGCTCGTGTTTCAAATTCTGAATGTCCTACATGGCTATTTGGTGTTGGAATATAGAATTGAAAAATAGGAGAACTGTAGAAAAAGATGCTTCAAATTGATGAAAAATTTTTATGGCACGGAATTGAAATAAAAAGTAAAGTCATCTTACTGCAACGATTATTTTTCCCACGAAAGTTTTTTTGACACTTTTGTAGAGGCTTTCTCTTCAAAATTAATTAATTAATTTCCAATTTTGCATATGCCATTGTACATTATGTACATGTATAAATTAAGGCTAATAATATTTCATTTAGTTATACAATCCTTTAAACCTTTAAATGATAATTTAATAAATAATATTATTAACGAAAAAAAATAAGAGCCTTTTTGTGTTTCATTCTTATAATGCGGATAATAAGCATTATTATTTCATGTAAAGGTTATCCTAAATTTTAAATGCATTTTAATTTGTTTTTATTGGGGTTATTATTGTTATACAATATAGCGTTATAATGTTCCTTTTTATATGACTTTTCGATTTTCCTTTTCCTTTATTAAAATTATTATAAAAACTAAAACAAAAAGTTATTCAAAAGCAAAAAACAAAAAGTATGAGCTCTTTTTCTTGAAAACGAAAATTCCAATGCATTTACAAATAAAAGAGAAGGAAAAGTTCTCAATATTTTCAAGGCTATTTAAAACTTAAAGGAAGAAATATTTTTTATGAATTTTGTTTTTTTCAATTTAGATATGGTTGAAGATTGAACAAGTAAACAATTTTTATTTAATTCTCAATTAGGTATGTACTTTGTTAATCTTAAAATTTAGCACACTAGTTTTCAAATAGAAGGTAAGCAGAATATTTAATAAATTCGGAAAGACTTATAATAATTTAAATAAGATTTGATTTAAAAATTGCAGTCAAGACCCACAGCATTGAATTGCATGAAGGCCGAAATTACAAGCATGAAATTTTCGAAAACTAAATTTTGATATTAAGGTCTATAGTTTTGTACTAAAGTCTTAATGTTACAAGGATTTTTTTTTCGCGATATCATTTGATATAGTTGGTGTTTAAGAGTTGAGAAAGCTGTTGGTTTTAGTATTATAAAATTACAAAAATATAATTATATGATTTTTTAATTTTATATCATGTTGTACAAACTATATAGACTATTGAAATATTTACAAGTTGTTTTTTATTTAACTGTGTAGCGCCACATTACAGCAATTCCAATAAAACGTTCTGTATAACAATTACTTTTGAAAACATTAAATTCGAACAAAATCTTTACAAATTTATCACTGTTCATTGTGAAAATATTATTTCTTTTTAAATTAAGAAACAAAATATTTAATTATATCATAAAAGTTATTGAAACAAGTAAAGAGAAATAAAATAAGTATATGAAATTTTACATTATTCATGTATGGTTGATTAATACTTGTGTTGCTGTTTTCCGCTTAACAACAGAATTGATTATATACAGTACCGACCATAAAAAAATGTTACATAATATGCAAATAATTTTAAAGAAAAACTAATTTTTAAAAATACGATTCAATTGGCTTCAGATGAGGTCCTTTTGTAAATAAACGAAAATTAGTATTGTTTCTTAGTGCAGTAGTTCATTGAGTTCTTAATACAACGCAACAATAGTGATTTATTTGTTCTAAAAATTCAAAAGTAAAATTCTAAAGGATTAATAGTATTGATGCTCAATAATTGATTTACAAAAATTTAAAGCACTTTCATTGAGTGCCATAACCAACATTATTTAGTTCAATACTGTATATGCGGTGTGGTACATACATACATATACATTTTATGTGAAATTTAATAATTTATACATGGTTTTTAAAATTATCGTAAAATTACAAAAGACTAAAATCAAAAAAGCAGAACAAAAGAGCAGCTTTATACGATGCGCCAATTCATATAATGACAATCCCTTACAGTTATAATAAAATTTTATGTTAAAAAACAACAAGAAGCAAGAGCAAAATCAACTACATTATTTTGTGAAAACCATCATCTGCATACGGAGCTTTTAAAATATTTTAACACAAGAGTGCGTGATGGTAAGTTAATCGTATAAGGCATATATAGTATATCGTGATGCGATAAGCATGAATAAATGTTATTAAAAGTGTAATGAAAGTAATGAAATTTTTAAAAGAATGAACGCAAAATTAACTTTATGGAGAAAAAAATCATGGGCTTATTTTTTTTTTGTTTTGGTTAATGGTTTTCGTATATGTAAGCATGTATGAGTAAATCTGCAAAATTTATAATAATTATGTATGGAATGGCAAATAAAATGTGTGGGATCATGTTAAAATTAACAAATTTTTAGAGGTAAAATTTAAAAATAATACGAAAAACAAGAGAAAGAGGAAATTGTGTCAGCTACTTGTAATATTTTAACAACCTTCATAATTAATTTTAAGCTATAAAACGTACAATATACAATAAAGCTATTTTAATATTATTATAAAGTAAAATTCTTTTAAAATTATAGTAAGAAAAATTAAGTTGATAAATTGATTAATAAAATAAAGCAAAATCGTAAGAATTTTTTCCAGTGTACAATTTTAATGAAACTCTCGTTAAAAGCTAATCTCCAAAAAATTATCTACTAATTATTTTGCAACTTTCATTTTTTTTATTTTTTGTATTTTAAGAGTTAAAGGTAATTTCGTTTTGTAATTTTAATTTTTAAATTAAAAAAAATTGGGGGTTTCTTTGTGCACAATAGTATTGCCGATTTTAACCTTCGACAGATGTCAGGGTCATAAATGACCGCCATAAAAATTGTGTGTCTAACAACTTTAAAATTAATTTTTGTTTAATTTTTTATTTTCGTGTATTCCACAATTAAATTATAAATAAGGATACATATTAAAAATCCAAGAATTTTTGCTGTTAATTTTAGTTATGAGTAAATAATTACAGGTTGGAATTCAAAATTAGTTCTCGATAAAAAATTGAAAATGAATGTGATGAATGATAGAGGTTATTTTTGGGAGGATAAAAAAATTGACGAGAATTACAAAACTTTAAAATCGTATATGTATTAATTTTCGGAGAGTAAAAAAAATAATATATTGTTAAGTTTAGTGAAAACGTTACAGAACATTATGAAAATGCGTTTTAAACAGTTCTTTCCAATTTAAAGGACAGTAGTAAGGTTTTTGTTAACCCACCTAGAAAAATGTAAATTTGGTTCTTAATGGAATTTCGCTTAGTACCATCTGAATTTCCCAAAAAGAGTGCCAGCTAGTTTTCGGTAACATTCGATTACCGAGCTTAACTTTTCAAGAAATTTCATCAATTAGTTGCATGGATAAGTTAAAAAAAGTAAAATCTGCCCCTAGTTCAGTTTCCCAGGTCTGATTTTTCAAAAAAACAATCCGAGTTTAAATATTAAATTTTAAAAAAAATCGTTTAATAATTTTCCTTTATTTTCGCAAAAATGTAAAATCGGCTTGCAAAAGTGTCTAGTTCCCGAGACAAAAAAATTTATCAATCCGTGCTATTATTAAATTCACATTTAAAATTTCATTAAAATCGGTTCAGCTAAATTTGATGACCGAAAATTATGTTTATTTACGCTTCTCTACAGTGAAGAAGTGTGCTCCTATCAAAAACACGACATCCGCAATTTGGTGCCATCACATAACTCCCTTTATTGTATCCAATACGATTGGTAAAAATTATTTTTGTGATTTCGATAAAATCTCTGAACGTTCTATTAATTGGGACTATTGGGAGAGTATGTATAAAATTTTATACAAAGTGAAAAATTATCAAACAGCTATTACCAATTTAAATGTATTAAAAATAGTTCAAAGGAAACCAAAATGAACATAAAATAATTTCTTTTTAAAATTCTTTAAGTATTAATTAAGTAATATAGTTACTATTTCATTAATAATTCTGTTGATATAAAAAGGACATAGGACACACCCACATGAACAAATTATTTTGCATCATATACAAAAATAAACATTATATAAAACATAAGAATATTATGAGTAAAATAAAATATGCAATTTAAATGGTATTTTTTGGTTTGAAGTGTAGATATTTCAAGAGTGTAGGTACTTTTTGAAAGGCAGTGGGGGTCCAATTAGTACAATCTGTATATATGATTATTTATTTTAAATTATACAATTTACTATCGAATAAATTACTTTAAAAATAATTTTTAACTATAAAAATAAAAAAAGTTTTCGCCTTACATTATGCAATTAAATGTAAAATATTTTTATTCGAACAAACTGTAGCTATGCATAGCTGGTTATTGTCGAATCCTTTTTGAGCTTATTGTAAGAGGATATTTGACAAAATACAATTTATACATACAAATATAAACGATAAAGTCAATTTAAATTAATGGGAGAAAAATTGTTTTAATTATGAATCATTAAAGTTAATATTTTCCTTCATATGTCGAAAATTAAAATTCTTTGGTTAAATTACTTAAACCATTTAATTTTACTTAAACAATTACTGATATCCTCCCGGAGAAAGTGAGGCAGTTTAGTGTAGTTATAGTTTCATTGAGTGCCCAAATTTTAAAGCCATTTAATTGAATTTTTGTTTATTGTATAACTACATCATTTATGTGAGATTCTTTTGATGCTCAGTCATTCTACTAAAATCAATGAGTTTAAGGAAAATCATAGCATATAATTAAAATATATTGAATTATTTGTTTTATTTTAAAAAAAAAAGCTATAAAGGACAAACTGGAACTTGATTTCATTAGAATATTCATTTTCATTTTTATTGAATCACTCACCAATGCATCCTTTAATTTTAATTAAAAAAAAACTGATTTGTACTTAAATTATTTTATTTTAATTCATTTTTTTCCAACTATGACTCTATGAATATAAATATCCTTTTTAATGTTTATTTCCTTTTTTTGATATTAAAAAGAAAAATTAAAAATTTTTAAAAATAATTTTTTTCTTTAAAAGAAATATTTCCCCGCCATTTGTTGACTAAATTAAAATATAAAATTGAAATTAAACACGAAAGTATTGGACGCTTTTTCTTAAATCAAATACAAAATTTAAATTTAATTAAAAGCTCCAGTTTTCCATTGTAAAATTTGTGTTTGCTTGCATCTATTACGCGTACTCAGTACTGTTTTAAATGAAAATATGTCATTTGGTGTATTATGTATTCGGATCGAAAGGCACTACATTAAACCATATTATTTTTTATCCATCCTATTACGATCGAAAGACACTAAAGAAAATCTTGTATGAGAATTTTTTTAGTTTGCAATAAATATTTTAGTAGCTTCAAGGATTCCTAGCCTTATATGATTAGATTTATGAAAATGTTGGACTAAATTGGCCAAAAATATGATTATGCGGTATATTGTTCGAAAATTTTTATAAAACTTTGCAACTATTCTTTAGGAACATTGTAAAAACCTATGTGGCCCGAAGTATTGATGGAGCTTTCGAACTAACACATGATATGTTTTCTTATGAAATGTGCTTACAAAATGTAATTGTTTCAGTGCCTCAATTTGTATTCAAAAATAATTTTAATTTTTTTTTTCTTTCTTGCATTCTTTCTACCACTTTTCTATTCAATTGAAATTAATTATCTATTTTATTGATTTCATTTTCTATGTTTATTGTGGCTTTCAATTTCAATTTTCTGTTCTTTAGTAGGTAGCGAGATTCAATTATATTCATACATTTTTATATACTACTCGTATATGTGTATGTACACACAGCCCCGGATTTATCATACATGCAAAGTATGCATTTGCAATGGGCGATAAAAAATAGGGGCGCCATTGAAAACTTAAAAAACCCCTAAATTTAAAAAAAAAAAAATTTCACCCAAAAAAAAGGATTCCAAGTTTTTTTTTATACATCAATTTATAGCGAAATTAACTTAATAAAATCTACCTACATGCAAACATAATATTTTGTTCCTACACATATTTTCTATTTGCACCATATAACAAAAAATGTTCATAGAATTAAAATTACTCATACATTTCTTTTCTCTACACTACTCTTTCATTCTTATTTTTTATGTACTGTATATGCCTATAAACACAGAATATTATTTCACACAGCTGTATACATTCAATCGTTCATATATATAAGTGAAATCGTCTCATATAATATACATACATATATAGAAGCAATGTACGCAACAAATAAAAATATTCAAAAATACACATGTACACATAATTTATATTGTCTAATATGAATAAGATCAACACTCATGCGTACACATATAATTATCTCATAAAGCAAAATTTTTATTTTGCTGAGATTGCTCCCTATCAACACTCGCTCGTACACATATAATTATATCACAAAGCAATGTTTTTATTATGCTTAGTGGCTACACTCGTTCGTACACATTATATTTAAATTGTTTCATACATGCAAAATTTTATTTTTGCTTAGTTGGCGCCCACTCACCAAACAAACAAACACATTATTATAATGTATTACTTTTCTGTATACTATTGCATTAGTAAACAACAAGAACAAAACAAAAAAAACACAAATTAAGAATGAGAATAGAAAGAAATTAGAAAAAGAGAATGAGAGCAATATTCTTAAATGATGGGAAGCATAGCTTGATATTGAGATTGTGTATACCAATATTTTGTTTTTGTTTAACAACAAAAAATTTTGAATGAATTTTAAAATTACATGATCGTTATGAATTTCTACTACTATGTTTTGCTTTCGTTTTTGAAAAAACTGTTATCAATCACAGAATTAAATTTTAATTGATAAAATCTACTACTTATATTGAATTGAAAAATGTTGTTTAATAATCAAGTGAATGTTAAGAATTTTTATGCTGAATTGATGTAGTGTAAGTCATCCAAAAAATAAGAGTAAAATGAAATGGCGCATAATTTGCTTCACACATTTATCTCCAAAATTAAAACAGTTAAGCAAAACGACATTCTGAAATTTCAAAACCACGAGCCTATAAATAAATGCATTTATTTTAATAAAATCTAAAAAATATAATGAACAGTATAAAAGCTTATAGCTATGTACATGAAAAGCTTAGTTTTTTAGTCACAAATTTTAGAACGAAACTTTGATTTTCCTTAAATTTTTGAATGCAAGTCGAAACTTTTTTTATACGCTGCTTCATTTCTCTGGCGATTTGTGAAATAAAAAGCCAAATTTTACGAATAAAAATAAAAATAATTATAAAAATAAAATTACGAATAAAAATAAAAATAATTTTTTACTTTTTTTCATATTCAAATAAGCTTTGAAAAAGTTCATTTGATATAATTTTCATAGAACCTTTTACAATAAGTTTCACTTACGTCAAAAAGTAAATTTTTTGGTTGTTAAAATCAAAAAATCAAGTTTAAGTGATTGATATAAATCTGATCATAACTTCATAAAAAAACATACTGTTAAATAAATTACCTTGTCTTTGAGTTTTTAAAACAAAAAATTGAAAGTTTAGTTCCAGACTTTAATTCTATAATTCAGGTTACAAGAAACTGCTTTATGATGCACAATGTGCAATGCCTATTAAATTTTGTTCACAGTAATAAAATAGGTGAAAAGGTTGAAGGGGGGGGGGGCGCACTTTTTAGGAACCGCTTAGGGCGACGAATACATCAGAACCGCGCCTGTGTACACATACATAATATATATGTATAAATAAAAAGTTTCTTTTTGTGCACTTTCTATAAAGTTTTATTGAAAAACAAAAGGAGAAAAAAGAAATTAAAAGAAAAGAATATCGGAAAAACTATTTAATTTATAGAAAATAGAGAAACAAAAGAAAATTAAAAAAAAAAACTATTTTCTTCCTTTTTTTACACTGTAATAATGAATGAATTTATAATTAATTTGCTATAGCAACAAAAATGATTTTTTTTTTAATTTAATTTGTAACTATGTGTCTGTTCTGATAAAAATTTAAGAATATTTTTTATACAATAATCATTCATTCAAGATAATGGAAGTGGTATTATGAGTAGGTACACTCAATGAGATTATTGTTTAAGTAGGTCAAGGGCATTGAAAGAATATGAAACAGTTCGAAAATTTGATAAACGTATGTGTTAGTAGTTTGAACAATTTTTACTTTACAACAACCATTTAATTATAATTACCCGTATAATTATACGGGAATAGAGTCAAAATTGGGCAAAATTCTGTAAAAAAAATTTTGGATGTTTTATGAGAAATCATCGGGTCAAAAAATAGAAAAAACGAGAAAAAAAATAGAGTTGACCTTGTCAACTCTGTGATACCCGTACGAATTTGTTATCCTATGTGCAAATAAAGATGCCATAACTGACTATGCGACAGACGATGACTTTAAGTTGCCGTATTACCATATTAATGTATGCAAAATTTCAGTACTATGTGTTTTTCAAAATACTGTGTGTGCCAAACTACTATTTAAGTTGTATGGCAGGTACCAGAAGGAGCCAAGTAATTTCAACGATTCTTATCATACACATTGGCCCTACTAATATATTTGTTTGTGTGAAATTTCAATACCACAACTTTTATAGTTTCTGAGATATAACCAAATAAATTTTGAAGTTGTATGGCAGGTACCAGAAGGAGCCAAGCAATTTCAACGACTTTTATCAAACACATTGGCCCTACTGGTATATTCGTTTGTGTGAAATTTCAATACCATAGCTTATATAGTTTCTGAGATACAGCCAAATAACTCTTGAAGTTGTATGGCAGGTACCAGAAGGAGCCAAGTAATTTCAACGACTTTTATGAGACACATTGGCCCTACTAATATATTCGTTTGTGTGAAATTTCAATACCATAGCTTTTATAGTTTCTGAGATATAGCAAAATAAATTTTTAAGTTGTATGGCAGCTACCCGAACCGATGCTCCGATCATGTCCAATTTAAATAGGGTTCTGGCACTTACTACAATAAATCATATGTGAAAATTTGGTGAACTTAGCTCAATTAATTTTTGAGTTATCGTTGGGACGGACGGACGGATGGACGGACGGACGGACGGACAGACAAAGCTAAATCAACTCAGAATTTGACGCTGATCAAAAACATACACTTGAGTCTATATCTAAGACCGTTATTTCTTAGCGTTACAAACGGTAAGGCAAATTTAGTATACCCTTCGAACGTTCGTACGGGTATAAAGAGGTGACGAAAATTGAAATTTTTCTAAAATTTGAATGCTCGTATTTCCAAAAAAGCATATAAAACTAAATAGTCCGCCTAAATAATTAATAAATAAAAGTGTTTTTTTTTTAAGCTTCCATGTATTTCGGGAAGAAAGTTATAACCAAAAAAACTTAATTTTTTTAAAATACCTATGTAGCTCGAAAACGGTTCCGATTTAATACTATGTTGCGATCAAAAATTTTATCCATTTTGACCTGATGAAATATGGATCCTAACTATTTGTTAATTCACCCTGTATGTATCTATATATTATATACAATGTTCAAATAGTTATATATGTACATATTCAAGATTGTATACTCAAAAACTAAATTTGTTCTATATGTAGTACTTCCTGAAATAAGGAAAAATACACTTTACTTAAATAATTAACGATCTTAATTGAATGATTTACTTAAATATTGAATATGAGACGCGTTAACTTGGAAAGTAGACTGAACAATTATTAGAATTATATTGTTCACGCGTATCACCTGCTTCGGGAGTACAGAACCGAAAAGTGTATATATGCTAAAATTAATAAATAGACAATACTAATAGTTGTAGTTGTGAATGCTCTGATGAGTTTATTTCTTGAGATTACAATAATTACTTTTTATGCTAACATACATATCAAAATTTAAAAAACCAGTTGAAAAAAAAATTGGTAAAATAAAATTTTTTTTAAAATGAAAATTTATAATGCGTCTACCTTCGTTCCATACTTGCATATCGTTTGTTTATTTAATATGCTAAAATTCAAAACTTTCAATATTTATTTTTACATACTAATATTTTAGCATTATATAAACTAATTTTAGCTCTACTAGCATTTCCATACAAACAAATTATAAATAAAAAGTATAATGTAAATTTATAAATAGCAAGGATAAAAATGCTACTAATATAATTTTATGCAACGGCAAATATTTTCTCATTTTCATAATTTTCATATTATGTAAGGATAATCTATGTATCTATATATATATATATCGTTTGTACTAAGGCAAATAATTGAAAAACTTTTAACTTGTTGAGCATACCATTTTGTTATATTCGTGTGTATATTATGGAAAAGTTATTTATTCACATTATGATTTAAATTCAAAATTTAACTCTCAAAATTCTGAATAAAATTAGCTGGAAACGCAAAATATATAATTTAAATGTAGATTATAAAATATTTACTTTAAAAGTTTAGAATTTAGATAATTTTTCCTCATATTGAAATTAATGCAATGTATAATAATCGGTATGGTTTTACATAAAAGTTTATGAGCATTCATTAGAAATCTTCAAAATTTCATAATAATCCTTTACACAATAATGTTATACTCTTTTACTTTACAATTTCACAACAGTTAGGGGAAAAATTCGAAATTAAAATATTCGCGTGTAGGAGAGCTTTTCAGTCCTTATTTTATACTTCAATTTTTGAATTTAGTGTTTAATTTTAGATTTCTTTGGACTTTTAAATTCATGTACTTCTCCAATATCTTAATTAAAAAGGAGACAAAAGTCAACTATACTTATAAAAATTAAAGCTTCTCTGGCTGTCATATGTTGAAACTATGTGAGAAATAATCTTATAACATTACTTTTAAAAACTCAAAATTTAACGAAGTAAATTAAAATAATTTCAAAAGCTAGCATTCCTAAAGGTTTAATAAACCGAAATGTGAAACACAACCTTAATTTCAAAAATTGTTGCTTTGAAATGACATCTACTCCTTCTCTAGATTGAAAAATATCTAATATTAATAGCTATAATTAAAAGGGCTTTTATAATTTGGTAACAAGGTATAAGAATCTATATCAATTTTTGGCTAGAAATTTTAAATTGTTTTACCAACTCAAAAAGTTTTAAATTTAAACATGACTTATATAAAATACAATTTGCCATTATTTTCTACAAATTTTTCAGAAATTGGTGTAGAAAATGTAGATAACAAAACAGCAAAATACAATAACAATTTATTTATTTTGCTGACGTTTGAAGCAGAATTTCAATTCTACTTTTTTAATTATCCTTCATAAATTTTTTTATTTAAATTAAAAATTGCTTATAAACATTAAATGCATATAAAAACTAACCTTAAGTATTCATATAAAAATTTAAATAACGAGAAAATAAACACACAAACGGACAAATATTATAGTAAGTCTTGTCTGAATTTTATTTATCATCATAATATTCTACCATTATATACAATATTGAGAAAGGAATAAAGGATGCTATGTAAAAATTGCATTCATATTAATTGACCCAGAAAAAGGAAAAATTTTTTACATTTTTCTATTCTTAGTTATAAAATATTACTTGATATTTTATTATATAATTTTTTAGTGTAAAATAAGTTTGATAATTCTTTCATGCTTTCTTATTTTTGCACATTTCAAGAAAAAGTGATTATTAGTTTTACTCTATCAGTCCGTCTTCTATTGTATCTGCTTAAAAAATTTTATATCCTTTAAGATAGAAAGCTGAAACTCTATGTATAAATAGATCTTTGCTAAAGAATCTTATTTCTGTAGAAGAAAATTTTTACCTAACCCTCTCTGAAGGTTATAAACCCTAAAAATATCACTTTTTGATTACTTGTTGCATAGGAATCACAAATATTTTTTGATTTCTACTCTCTGAATTCGACTAGAATACGGTGTTAAATCCTAATTATGCTTTTTTCTCTAGAAATTTTATTTACGCTAGCTTGTTGGTCTTAGATTACGAAAAAAAAGGACGAAATAACTGCAAATGTAGGTACATTTTCTAAAACATTCATAATATCTGAGGTTCAAATTGAAATGATAGAAAGCCTTGCAATTTAGTTTCACCACAATTTAACTACTGTTTAGTTTCACTAGACTTCCGCTGGCAATCTAGTTAATTTTAGTTGACGTCTCTCTCAATTCTCTCAAAATTCTCAAAAAGGTAGAGTTTTATTATATTTTTTCTCTTCAAGCAAAGAAGATCAGTGGCAATAATAATTATTATCATTTAGTATATCCTAGTTGTATGTTTAGAACATTTTTTAGTAGAATAACCGGTTATTCAAGTAAAAATTTCTCCCAGTTTTAATATCTAGATTATAACTTCAGTGTTCTTAAACCATTCAATTCTGTTAAGACTTACATAGTTTATTAGAAGTTTTTCGATTTTTCCATAATCAACACTGCTTTTATTATGTAAAAATTCAATCTAGGAAAAATATAATATTCTGCTACTATCCCAACCATGTCGCTAGCATTAAAACATCGATTTACACATGTGTGTGTGTGCATTGTTCTATTAAGTACATACTGTTTTTGAATGCATTTATTTTTTTATGCTTCAAAAAGTTTTTAATTTCTTACTACAATTTAAGTTTTAAATTAACAATATTCGCTGTTGCAAATTGCTCTTTTCTATACGAAAAAAATTTTTGTATTTTATTTCCTATACCTTCTCTTATTTCATATATAATCCTTTCCAAATTTAAGAGCCACGAGAGGAAAATAAAATACGAAAAAAAGAAGAAGTAAATAAATAAATACCATTATTGTTTTTACAATTAAAACTACCATCATTTAATACCCACATTTGAGAGGTTTCTGTTTTATATATAGAGAAAAACTGAACACTTTTGAATATATTTATGTACATGTGTGTATTCAACGTTTGTATATATTCAAAATATGGGTTATATAATACTATAAATACACAGCTGTACATAATTTTTTTTCCGTTATTCCGTTTATTAAAGCAATAATGAATTCTAGATATTCGTATAGTGTGAAAGAGAAAGAGACAAAAATTAACCGACATTGTCCTTGAATAACAAATATTTTATCAAGTTTTGTTAACTAGGTTATTATCGTGTTCATTTTTTCTTCTATTCAATTTTTGTTTTTATTTGTTTCTCTTCTTTAAGGACGAAATTGTTTTGTTGTATTCTAAAGTAATTTAATTGGGTGCATACAAATTTATCATATAGTTTAATTTGTGAGATGATATAGAAAATAAAGGTGGTGAAGAAAATTTAATAATAGTACACAAAAAAAAAAGGATTTATAATGATTTATGGTGTTGTATTGTGGTATATGAAGTTGTGGATAATTTTTTAATGAAAATCAATTTAATTTTACATAAAATGTGTTCTCTGCTCTCTAGACTAGACAATGAAAATGTTGAGATAAAATATTCATACTTTAACTGCAAATCTATTTTTAAACCGACTTTCATGGCGTAGATGTAAAAATAGGGAAATTTTTTTCAAATTTGTGAATATAGATTGAAAAGTTAAAATATTTTTTTTTCAATTTTTTGTAAATTTCTTGGAATAGCTCTGCGTATTACCGAGATATTTGTTCTGATTTGCCTACATTATTATTACTTCTGCAATACTTTCGGAATAACTGGTCTGTATCAAATTACAAACTATAGCATTAAAATTATTTACAATTAAGATTGAATTTAATATATCTAACTTTTGAAGACCTTTATTTGAAGAAAAATTAATTATAGATATTAAATGGTTCCCAATATTTTGCCAATATATGAATATTTCTATAGGCAACACAAAAATTATAAAGGTATTTTAAATTAAATTTAAAATCTAACTAGTTTTTCAAATATAATTTGTAATTTGATTTTGTACAAATGCAGTAGCTATTGAAATTTAAATTTAATTTATATATAGAAAGGTATTTAAATTAAAATAAATAAAATGAAAATTAAATATGTAAATAAGTGAAATTATTTAAAATAAATTTAAAATTTAACAATATGCATGTATGTATGTGCATGACGTTTTATTAAAAAAATGCAAAAATATAAAAAAAAAAAACATTTATTATCGTAACATAAAATGAAAAACAATATTTTATTATAAATAGGATAATGCATAATTAATTACCTTGGTGTAGCTGGTGGCTCAATATTTGATAAAACAGGTGGTGGTGGTGGAGGTGGTAAACCAACATGTGCTGGACATCGAAAAGGTCTGAATATATGCACGTTCAATATATAATAAATTTGATGATGAAATGTTTGGTGCGGTTTATTTGAAAGCATTGGTTATAATGGGATTTTTTCATTTCATACATTTATGTTATACATATATGAACATTATTATGTATATAGGTGGGTACATATGTATAGATGATCACAAATAATTTATTATTGACGATAATTTTTATACATAATTCATAAATATATAATTTATTATATATGTTTTGTATGTACAAATAATTTTATTATATAAATATGAAAGGTGTTATAGTTGAAAACAATTAAAATTTAAGCAACATCGCAATTTGAAGCAACAGGATTCATGATAATTTTTGGTGTGATGCAATGATTCGAGAGGAAAAAAAGCAAAAGAAAAAAATGTTTTTCTTTAAATTAAATATAAATAATGAACTGATGTAATATAATATAATTATAATAAATTTAAACAATAAAAATTTAGAATTTATGATATTAAAACTATTGACTTTAACTAATTTCACCTAATTGATTAAGTCAATTAAATTTATAAAAATTTTTAAGTTCAAATATATGATACAAGTTAAAAGGATAGTGACCAAATGACTCATAGATTAATTTTCTTATAAGAGTATCTAAGTATGTTCGAATAACCTATTCTTGAATACAATAAAGGAGGTGTTGTAGATTGTAGATTTGTAAAAACTGGTGCTGGACATGGCACGGAAGGCTCTGAGTACTGGACATAACCAGGTGTTATGAGTGAAAGTGAAATTTGGCGTGATCATTAATGCGTTCCTGTGCATTCTTTCACTAAATTTCGGCTGAATTGCTTTCAATCATAAAAGTTTATTTATGAATATTCTCTAGAAATGTCGCTACATATGCAATTGAACAAATTTTGACCTATATTAGACCTCAGAAGTAGGACCACTGCTACAGGACGATTTTGCGTTTTTCACCGTATCAGAAATTTTTTTAAAAATGAAATGGTAAATGCTCAAACAATAAGCTCTGTCCTTTGTTATATGCTAGTTTAATCTAATTTTTTTTATACTTCATAAAAAAATATTTACATATATTATCAATTATTAAAAGAATTTTTATCATTATACTGTAAAAAGATCATTCTTAAGTGTTTCAGAACCATAATTAAGCAGAAATAAAATTTTAGTTTTAAAAATCTCCCGGGCGAGCGATAAGAATATCTAAGTGATAAAGTTTAATTCATAAAAGTTTGAAAACAAATGTTATAAAATATAATTCAAGGCCTCTAGAAACCTTTATATAATATAAGTTCAATAACATTGTACATATAGTAGAATATCAATGAGTTCACAGTAACTCAAAACTTAAATAAAAATCTCAAATATCATTTAAAAAAAAATTATTTTGTTTGCATACTCCTACATATTAACTGATTCATTCAGGAATTGTTATTCAAGGAACTAAGTATGTACATATATATAAACATTATATGTTTATACACATATATGCAAGGAATGTATTATTTGAAACTTTTTCACACAATTTATATGCGATATTAAATTAAACCGATTTAAGAGGTTATTATGTTGGAATAATTTAGTATTTAGTTAATTAATTAAGAAGCTTATGGTTAAATTTAATATTATAAATAAAAAACAGTTAATATTTTTTAAAAAGTTAATTATTTCTGACATAATCCTCACACATAAATAAATGATTTCATTCGAAAATATTTTTTTCTATAATAATTAATAAAATGCATTCAAGCGTCCTTCCAATAATATCCTATTGATTGGAAATGCCATTCTAGGAAAATTATATTAGGATTTTAAAGTAAAAATGGTATGAAAAATCCGATATGACGTGTACGTAAATGTTATAATATTTTAATTAAAATTCAATTATAATGGATTTTAAAATCAAATCTAAACTAAAAAATTTATAATTTTCATATATGATCCTAAAAGTATGCAAAAATAGTAGTTTATTTTACAAAATAGTTTTCTTTAATTTCCTTGCTGTTATTCAAAACTAAAATTCAAAAGCATTAATTAACTAGTTTGTAAACCCTATCGAGTATAACATTTCTAATTAAATCTTGTTAAACAGACAATAAACCTTAATATTATGTTAACAGAACATTGTATATAACTATAATGTAATTCTTTCGTCTAATTTTCACGGGTCGTCATAACAACTTAATGTTAATCAAAAGCATGAAAAATCTGAATTGCTTGGTTGAATTTATCCTGTACTTCCAGAATCAAATTTATCGAAAACGTAAGCCTATCAAATATGACTTATGAACTAATTCTAAAAACTTTAGAATTCTATTAGAGATAAGTATTGGATTAGTATGGACAAGTTGTATGTTTATTTAAATACGAATATTTTTCGTATTTTTTAATATAGCGTGCTTCATTTTAAAATAAAAATAATTGATAAAATGAAATTAATAAAATATACACACTTACCCTGGTATTTGTTCGTTACTTTGATTTAAATATGCCCCATCGATAGTATTGCTAGCATCTGTTCCACCAGTAGCTCCCATTACTCCAGCATTTCCTACACCAATAACGCTACCACCGCTACCAACAACAAAAGGTCCAGCTCTACCATAGTCTTCATAATCAGATGGACAATTTGATCTATCATCATTCAGTTCAGTATGATTTTGATATTTGTATATAGATATGCACAAATACACCCACAAAAATCAATCATTTTTCATCGTCGTCATCATCATCAACATTAAAGGAAGTGGAAAATATTTGAATTTTTTTTTTGTTGTTTGTTTTTGTTTTCATTTTGTAGGAAAGTATTTGTAAATAATTTCGAAATTATCGAAATGGAAGAAGGAAAATAAGGATAAGTTGAAAAAGAGAAAGAAAAATGAAAAAAAAAAAAATTATTAAATTAATTTTTTTTTTCAGTTGGCTTTAATTTTAGATTTTTGTATATTTTTGTTGTATGTTCTTTTTCTCGTTGTAAAGATGCAATAAAGAGCAAAATAAAAACTGAACGAAAAACAAAATTGAGTGACATAAAAATTTTTTTATTACAGATGGCTTTGTTTACAAAAGAAGAAAAAAAAATAAAATCATAAAAAATTGAAAAAAATTTACATTGAAAACAGCCGATTTTCTTTTTTTTTTAAAACAAAAACAACATGAAAGCGATAATTCCAATCAGAAAATAAAAAATGATATAAATTGGAAAAAAAAAAGAAAATATTATGAAAATGTCGTTAATTTGTACAAGCACAATACGCTCTAAGCAGTAAATTTATATATACTTATTACATATTCAAAAAATTTCAATATAAAAATAAAAAAATTATTAAGAAAAAGCTGAATTATTGGCACACTACACAGTAAAATTGCAAATAAAAATCAAAATAATCTTAAAAATTTTTAAATTTAATTCAAGTTGAAGAAATTGACCTATAGTGTATTAGCGTCTAGTAAATGTAATTAAATTTATTGAATTTTTTTTAAACTTAAGCTATATTTGGTAATATATGAATCTTGAATTGCATTTAAAATTTTTTCTACTCTTTTTGAAAAACGAAAACCGTAATTTATTCGATTATAGCCATTGCATCAAAATAAAAGTGTTTAGCATAAGCTTGTTGCCGACTCCCTCTAAATGTATTTTTATTGAAAATATATAACAAATTTCTCTCCGATTCTGAACATAACCCCAACTCCGATATCGTTTGTCCGTCCTTATACATATAATAAATTTTTGAATTTTTAAATATAATCGCGTTTTATAAAAAAGAGAAATATTTCTCTTTCACCCCTCAAACTCTACTGATCCCTGCTTTTCCTCAACAAAAAATTAGTTTTATTCGTATTCCTATCGTAATATTTAGTTTTATTCATTTTCATTTAGAAATTTACTATGGGTATAAAAACATTTCTATATAAAAATTGTAACTCATCATAATAGAAGAAATAGAAAATAATAGATCAATACCAAATCTATTTCCCTCTTTCAATTCATGAAGCAGCAGAAGAAGGACTTTGACGATGGAATTTTTTTAAGTTAATTTCGAATTTAATTTCGAATTTATTATTAGTTGGAATATTTTTATTTGAATTATTCAACAAAATTTAAACTTCAGATTTTAATGAGCTAATTTATGAAATTGAATTTTTTAAAGGAATGGAGTCGACACATGGATTCACTGACAAAAAACGAAATATCTTCAACTTAAATTATGGCTCTTATGCTTAAATTATTTTGCTTAGAGTTTAAGTTCTTTTTTTAATCACATGACAGGACTTATTCGAAAATTTGAAACAAAACAATGCAAATTAATTAAAATATTTTTATTTGTGTATAAAAATAGCATTTTTGCTTTTAAATCTTATTTCTTATTTTAACTTTACTTTTTTTTTTTTGTATCAAAATTTTTCCAAAAATGCATACCTTGAATATAAGCAATACGAGTACATTAAAAATATTTTGTTGTATATAATAAAAATGAAAGTTTTTGTTAAAGGCACTAGATTTGGTCGAATTATATTTTTTGGTTTATTTTTGTTTAATTTTGACAATTTGTTTTTAAATATTTTTGGTTATTGTTGCATTTCATACAATTATTTCATACATATAAATTTATTTTATATAATTAGAATATAAAAAAAAATACATTTATTATTTCTAGAATATTCAATTGAATACTGTTATACATGTACGTATATATGTTTACATATATATATATATATATATAACATATAAGCATACAAACACAAACATACCTTTGTCCATCTAATTGACTATAATCATCATCTTCGAATCCTTTTAAATTTTGATAACGTTTTGATTCTTCTAAGGCCTTTTTACATACTGTTGGTGGACGTCGTCTTACATAGGAACTATCAATATCGTCATCATAAGGTTTGTGTCGATGATATCTGGTGATCAGTTATTGATCATTTTAATATTATTTTTTTTTTCTTTTCTTGTTTTTCTTGTAATTTTTGATTACTTCTATTATTTTTCTCTCTATAGCTTTTTTTTTTGTTTTTATTTTTTTTTTTCTAAATTTATTTATAATTTACAACAAAAACAGCTAATAACAAAATGATTTCCACAAAACCAAAAAAAAAAAAGGAGAGTGGAGCTTGTTTTGAAAAATCATCGAATTATACTTAAACACTTAAAAATCAGCTATAAGCAAACATGTTTTAAATATATGTATGTAAATTCCAAGAATCAGTATATTAGTTTTGATGGATTAGAATGGAAGCAAATTAAATGTGAGTTGAGAGAATTATAAAAATATATTAAATTCATGTGCAAAAATAATATTAGATAAGGTTGATAGTTTAGGTAGATGGGTATGAGTCTTTGATAAAGTATTGTGTAAGCAAATGTAGAATGATGGTATATAATATAGTAAATATATTTAATATTAATGTGAAAATTGTAAATTAATACAAAAGTAAAGAAAATATTTTTCGATTGAACCTGGATGAAAGGTATCAGAATAAAAGAGATGATCCGGATAACAGAGAAAATTATTAGGATCATTATATTATAGCTAAAGCATGAAATCTAATTCTATAGCACGCTATACAATATCGAATTGAAAGTGAGAGCGAATTAATTTAGAAATTATAAATAAATTTGTTGCCATATTTTTTTTTGGTTTTTTTTTTTTAATTTTTCACAATTTTTACAATCTCTTTTACAGGCCTAGAGCAATATTAGAGCTGGAATTGCAAAAGTTGGATGTTGCTTATATACGAACAATAAATGTGGCAATCCTTAGTTTTAAGCCGTTGGTACTATTTTAATTAATTTGTATTGGTACTATTTTAATAATAATTTAACAAGTTTAAAAGTTTAAATTTTAATGTGCAAGTTTGCAGATAGGACACCAGAATTTTTAACAATCTTTATCTTCAACATTTTCGACATTTTATATAATGAGAGCATTGTTTCAGTGTAAACTCAGGCAAAAGCTTAAAATTTTCAAATACATAATTAATAATTTTGTTCTATGACTCCAAAATCAAAAATACTCTTGTAAAAGATTCTTGTTTAGAAGATTCAATCTTGTTTAGATGATTGTTTTATGATTCAAAATGCTAAAGATTCTGGTAATATGTATTCAAAAATAATAAAATTTGTGAATTGTGTGTTGGAATAATTCTCTTAAAATTTTTAAAAATCAATTTACTAATCATTATTTTATTCAATTGAGTGTGAATTCGTTCGAGTTATTCTTTATTCAGTAATTTTAATAATATTTTAATATATTTATTGACCTTTTTCTATGAACTTAGAAAATTATAATTTAAAAAAAAAAAACATTTAAAATTTCATACTATAGCTATATTTTCTATATAAGTAAATTTAAAAAGAAAAATATTTTCCAAATGATTAAATATCTCTTTAAAAATTCCATAACACTCTAAAAGCATCCTTCATTCAATTAAATTCAATTCAAATAAAATGAAATTTAATGTACTAACAACAACTACTTATGTATGTGTATCGTTCTCTTCTTCTGAAGTAGTCGTATTTCAATGACCTGAAAATATTTTTTTGTATAGTGCTATACACTACTTTAATTCAACAGAAACAAAAACAAAGAAAACCAAAGAATATTTAAAAAAAAAAAAAAATTTTAACATATTTTCTCATTAAAAATGATGATATCCTGAAACACTCGTTATTCCCTATAGGAGGATTTTTTTTACTTTTTGTTTTTTTCCTAATTTTTCATTCTATACATATTTCTCAATCAGATAAATTCTCATATTCTCAATGTTGTCCTTAAAATTTCTACTCGTCTTGTCCTTCTTATTCTTTTTGTTCTTTTTTTGTTTTTTCTTTTGCTGTTTTTCTTTTGCCTAATAATTTAATGTACATGTTAAAATTATAAAACACTATAGGTACACTGTCATATAGCAGCCTTTTATTGCCAACATCTTAATTTTTTTTTAATCTCTTCCTTTCTGTTTCCCTTTCATCGCTTTCATTTTAAGTTTTTTCTTGTTTTTTTTTTTTTTTTGGATTTCTTATTATGAAATTGTGATTTCAGGTCACGCAATATTGGAATTTTCATCACAAGATGTAAAGAAAGACAAGTCACTTTCTGTCAAAGAAAAATTTTTCCTAATAAAATGCAAAAAAAAAAAAAACAGAAATTTAATATGGTCGTAGGCAAGCCTCAGTTATGGATAGACTGAACTTGTTTAAAAACTCAAAATACGTAAATATTTGAAATTGAAGTACAGATAATTTGGTAGTGGCACTGACTAACTTTATATAAAGAGATTGAGAAAATTATTTAACATGGTCAACTAAAGTAAACGAACAAAACAAAAAGGTTTTTTTTCTTATCGTAATTTTTATGATAATGAATGAAAAAAGCAGAAGATTTGGATGAAGACTTTAAAAAAAGATAGTAAAACGGAAGGCACTGCAAAGGATTAAAGGAAATAAAAACAAAAGAGAAAAAGGGAAAAGAAAAGAAGAGGTGAGACTAAAAGGAAGAAAATTTTGAAATTTCCCAATAGAACCTTGTTTTTTTTTTCACCAGAAGCTGAAATAATTCAGAATGGGTGAATAGATTTTTTTTTGCAAAAGATGAAAATACCGAAATAAAAATGGGGAAAAAGGAGTAATGGAAAAAAATTGAAAATTTGATAACTTAACGATGGTGAATTTTGATAAATTTTGTAATTAGGGTTCCATTTTTCTTTTCCCTCCGGATTTTGTCTTAGTCAGATTATGAAATAATGAATATTCGTTTTTGTTACTTTCAAAGTGTGAATAAATTTTTCTGGATATAAAAACTTCTTTTTTTTTATTAGTTTTAAATAAATGCCAAAGAAAAATAAATAGAGTTGGGTCAAACTAATGATTTGTAATGTAGCAGTTTTCCGTTCAACAAGTAAAAATACGGTATCTATTACGTTATTAAAATTATTTTCATTTATTGCATACAATTAGGATGAGCAATATATTCAATTTTTGAAATAACACAACAAAAAAATTGAAAGAGGTGTTAAAATAATTCTCGATTTAAGGGGATTTCATAAGGGGAGTTAAGAAATATAATTATACTTTTTAATGGCACGGAATTTACCGTTACCTTTCTGCATTTATAGAAATTCGGGAAGGCATATAGTTTCGGAAATATAAAGTTGACAAATTTCGAAAGTTGATAACTGAAGGGGAAGTAGAGGTGGAAAAAAATTTTTCTTCCAATGAAATGAACTTTTTATTAGTGGCTAACACGTGCTCCTATTACCTTCCAGACTCGTATAACCGGCGATGTAGATGATAAACGATATCAAAAATTCGATAAGAAATCGGATTTCAGATAACGGTAAATGCGCTGAAAAAAGCCAACCACTAATTTTCCGCGAATGTAAAATTTAAAAAATCCTTATGGCTCCGCTGCAATTCATAATTAAAAAATAGCATTTTTAGAGTTTCTGGAAGCTATGATTTCTTTTACGGAAATAGGTTTCTAGTAAATATCTATGTTTGCACATATGAAATTTAAACTTTTTATTTTCAAGATAGGACGAACAGAGTGAAATTTATAAGAACTTTTTTAAAAAAATTTTTTGGAAAAATGCTAAAAAGTAAACAAAAAGATACTTTAAAGGGTCAATGAAAAACTTAAAATATAAAAATATAAAGGACCAAAAATCAATTATGAATTTAAGGACTTTATAATATTTTAGCAATTAAGGATCAAATAAAGAAGAAAAAAAAACAAATTATATTATGTAGTTAAGAAATAAAAAATGAAAGGATTGAAAATTTTCAGATTATCACAAAAGAAACAAAAATAAAAAACGAGAAAAAAAATAGAGTTGACCTTGTCAACTCTGTGATACCCGTACGAATTTGTTATCCTATGTGCGAATAAAGATGCCATAACTGACTATGGGACAGACTATGATTTTAAGTTGCCGTACATTAATTTAAGCAAAATTTCAGTACAATGTATTTTTCAAAATACTGTGTGTGCCAAACTTCTATTGTATGACAGCTACCAGAAAGAGCCAAGAAATTTTAACGAATTTTGTCAGACACATCGGCCCTACTAATATATTCGTTTGTGTGAAATTTCAATACCATAGCTTTTACAGTTTCTGAGGTATAGCCAAATAAATTTTGAAGTTGTATGGCAGCTACATGAACCGGTACCCCGATCACGTCCAATTTAAATAGGGTTCTGGCACTTACTACAATAAATAATTTGTGAAAATTTGGTGAACTTAGCTCAATTAGTTTTTGAGTTATCGTTGGGACGGACGGACGGACGGATGGACAGAGAAAGCTAAATCAACTCAAAATTTGACACTGATCAAAAACATACACTTGAATCTATATCTAAGACCGTTATTTCTTAGCGTTACAAACGGTAAGGCAAATTTAGTATACTCTTCGAACAAACGTTCGTACGGGTATAAAAAGTTCATAAATAAGAAAAGTTTGTGTGGAATTGCGAATTTTTAAAATATTTAATTTATAAATTAACTATGTTCAAATTTTCGACCAAAATCAATTTACTGGGGAAGGTTCTTTTAAATATTACAATTCCTCGAAACTTGACTACGTTTTTTGTATGTATTCAACTCTGATTTAGCTCACATTTTATTCGAGAGAATTATTTTTGGAACAAACAAATAGTAAGGAAAAGTAAGAATGAAAATTTATTTTTCTCGTAGAATTTTCACTATTTCAAAAAGAATTTGTTATCGAATCCTATATATTAAGTTTGGAAGTTATAAATAGCTAAAACTAAAACGCGACAGTTTCTCATTGCCATTTCAAAACTGTTTGATAACTAAATAAAAACTAAAATATTACTGGATTCCTTTTACTTACGAAAATCTTAGACAGCCACATATTTTCCGTACAACTACCCAATTATACAATTTGACAAGGAAAAGACGGTCATTTAAAATTCTAGAACTACTCGTAACGTGAAAAAACTAAAACTATTATTTCAAATCTGTAATTTTTTAAATTTTTGTATAAAAGGTATTAAATAACTATAATAGTGTAAAAATCACAACATGTTCTATTAAAAACAAGTTTTCCCAAGCAATCGTATGACTTCTATAATTTTCTTTAAATTGCTTGAAGCGAAAATATCATTTGAAATGTAGCTATTATTTTTTAAAGAAACAAAACAGACATTTTATAACTCTAATAATAAAAATGAAAAATTAAATTTATTATATAACAAGGACCTCTTTCATAAAAGTTTTATATAAAAATATGAAGATAACAAAGGAACATTATTACCATATGTTAAGTGTAAGGATATTTTTCTCCTTTATTTCTTCTTTTTCAATTCTTCTTCATTCATTCAATTCAAATTCTATCAAATTCTTTCGGATTTTACTACTTTATAAGATATACATTTTATTTAAATATATACACATTACATTTTATCCTTTCTTTAAAGGATACTTTCAGTAAAAAGTCATGAAATAACAACTCATTTTTCAGTGTTGCCGGTTTCTGTTTTTTTTTTTTGTTCGTTTCTTACTTACTTTTCATTTTTTTTTTCTTATACTATTTGACATCGTAAATCATTTTTTTTATATTATTCTTTATTATTATAACAATGTGAAAAAGGAGTGGTAAGTACGGGGACGAGAGAGAAATTGAAACTAAGAGGAAAAGTTAGTTTTTGCTTTTTATTTTTTTTTTTTGTATTCATCAGACATACTCGTAGAATGAAAGAGTTGAAAAAATGAAAAATATTCACAAAATGATTGTGGTAATAACTGGAAATTCTAAATTTCCTTGAAAAAAATATGAAAAAAAAACAACAACAAAAGAAAATTCTAAAGGAAACAAAAAAAACTCTCCGTCCTTTCTTTTCAATAATTGGGAATATTAGTGAAATTATTGTTATAAAAAAAAGGATACAAAAAGTTTCAATAAAAAAAAAAAGTTTAAAACCACTTCTCTTAAGGATGAATACACAAAAAAGAAAAAAAAATAAGAGAACCATCGTACCTAATCATAATCGATCAGTCTTATAGTTGATTTTTTGAACAGGAAATGAATAACCATTTTCTGGACTTTATTATGATTTGGTTTATGTAAAAGAAACTTAAGAAATGGAAAAATTTTTTATTTTGAAAAATTGTTATCTTTTTCGCTAAGAAATATAAAGGAACCACAATATTATTGTTGTATTATATGAGTTGAATATGGGCAAGAGGCATTCATTCATGGGCAAGAGGATTCATATACACAACCAGCTTTGGAATTTTGAATAATTTAAATTGGTTATTTTAAATAATATTTATGTTTTAAAATTACAACCATTAAAATAGTGTTAATTTATGTTAATCCAAAGTTATGTGATAGGTATCCAAAGTCCAAAGTTATTTTAGGAAAATTATGTGTGAATATTCTTTGATTATAACCAGTTCATAGTTTAATATTTTAATTGGATTCAAAGAATTCGGGGAAATACAAGTAACTAAGGTTATTGATTTTTAAGCACTCTACTTTTGGAGTATTTAGACTCTCACACTTTTACAAAATAATCCAGTTTGAAGAAAAAAAAACAACAAAAATTTAATCATTAAGAAACGAACTAAATAGATACGAGTAATATAGCGTCGGTCCAATGCTAATGTGATCCATACACCTCGTTTTATGTTTTGAGTAAATCAAGTTTAAAGTTCAAAATAACTGTATGCCTTTTAGTTGCACGGATGTGATTTTTTTTTGCATTAGAAATTTTTATTTGGGAAGAATATTGGGCATTTTTATTCATGCGCCATTGGTTTTGGATATGAACCAGAATGAATTTAACTTTAATAAAAATTACGGATATGGATCAGTGTTTTAATTCCATAATTTAGTAAAAAGTATAGATAGCGAAAAATGGATTTCATATTATGAAAGGTCCTTTCTTAAAATCTACGAAGGTGTTGCTAACTCGGATAATCTCAAAATGGAGTATGAAAGACATCAACATTGGACCGATGATAGATAAATAAAGAAATTTGTTTAATTTTACCAAATTATTAAAAATTTGTAACTTTTACTATATTTAATAGCCAAAATCGTAAAGTCAGCCCTTTGAACAAGTTCAAACAGTTTTGTAAAACCTGACATACTCTAACAGCTGATCAGTTCGTCATCTTGTCATTTTAAACTCAAATATAAATTTTCATATTTAAAATCGGTTCAACTGAAATTGTGATGCAGGAGTTCCTGGACATTCGAAATTTGGATTAAATATCAAATGGACATGCGAATAAAGTTAAATTACATAGTTAAAAGTTCCTATTTAAATTCAAAATTTTTAATTTATGTAAATTAAATATGAAAAGCTTGTACTTTAATATTTACAAAAAATTATTGGAAAAAAATTTTGTTTAAATTTTTTGCATAAAATCTCAAATGATATTCGATGTTTGGCGCAAAAAACCATTTTCAACGTTTAATTAAATTCTAAAAACAGAATTTTTACGGTTATGTTGTGATTTGCTTTAAAATTTTTATTTATTTATTTTCTCTTGTTTTCTCTGATTTTTTTTTCTTTTTTTTTTGGGATGCAAAATTATTGTTTATCGTTATTTCTTTTTGTTTTGTGTTTTTTTTTTCTCACGAGATTCCATCACGCGAAAATCAAATCAACCGGATACAAAATTATATTTTATGTATTTTAGGAACTTTATATATGTATTGTATGTATGTATGTAACAAAGTTACTAAAAATAAAGAGTAAAAATTGCCATGGTGGAAAACAATCCATAAAATAATACAGAAGAAATTAAAACACAAACAGTAAATAAACTGCAGGAAAACCACAACATTTCGAGAATCGTTTTTTTTTTTCTTTTAGAAAGGATATGGCGGGAATAACCTTTTTGATTTCTAATTTTTTCCTTTTTTTTACCCACTTATTATTAATAATGTTGCACTATACACGGCCGAAATATATGTATATTAAATAGAGATAAAGGTTAAACTGGAAAACAACGTCAGTTCAAGGGAAAACCTTACATTAAATGGGGCAGTTGTTTGAAAAATTCACATTTAATAAAAAAGATGAATGAATGACGTGCAATCGTCACTCAAAAAAAAAATATTTAAAATTTAATTTTTTAGATGAATGGATTTTTTGTATTTATATGTATGAGGAGAATATGGGAATGAATAAATATTAAATCAGTGGTTTCAAATAAAAACCACCCTTACGAGAAACCAGGATGAAACCATGTTATTTGAAAACCACATAAAATCAGAAAACATAGTTTTTTGCTATTTTAAAAATTTCACCATTTTTTCATTAAGAAGGATTTTCCAGAGTCGTGTTGGTAAATTGAAACCTAAAAAAGATTTAGTAATTTAAAAAATACTGGTTAAATTTCTAAAGCGATCCAAAGCTAAATCATTTCAGCATAATAAAACCATCCATAGATTCTCAGGATTGGTTAAATTTCTGAAGCGATCGAAAGCTAGTTCATTTCAGCATAATAAAACCATCCATAGATTCTCAGGATAGTGAATTTTTCTAAGTCCAAATTCTCTGTCATATAGCCTTCTAAATACGGAACAATTAAATTGGGTTATTGGAATGAAACAATTAAGTTTAGGTTTGAACTGAATTGAAGAATTTCATGTTGAACTCATTACCTGTCACCGCTCTATTTGACTTATTTTTATTATGAAGGTATCTATGGAAAGTGCGGTATTAAAATAATACTGTAATAAATTTATAATTGATTGTCAAAATACTTAAATTTTAATTAATCTTCTTAAGGAAAAAATCAATAAGATATTATGACATAAATGTGAAAATTTTTAGATACAAATTTAGATACCTATACGAGTACTTAGATTTTAGACTAATGAAGGTACAGGTGGAGTCTTTTCTGTGATATTCACTAAGGTGTATTACAAACTAACATAAAATTTCAAATTTTCTAAGTTATATAGTGCCTTTTATTTAAAAAATATTAACACTTTTGTAAAACTTTCCCCCGCAATTAAGTTAACTGACAGCTTATTTTAGAAATTTATAAAAAGTAAAAGATTAAAAAATAAATTTCACTCTGTTATTATTGCTCTGACCATTTTATAATTTTGTTAAATTTTGCTACATAAAAAAGTTCAAAAAATTAAAAATTTTCAATTTCACGCTAATCAAATTCCAAAGAAACTACATAATTTATAAAATGTGCCGTACCAACTCATATTTTAAAAAATTCACCACTCTTGAAAAATTCATAAAATACTAAAATAAAATTTTTGTTTTGGAAATACTCAAATAATAATTTGTGAATTTTAAGAAAAAAAAAATTTTAAAATGACAACAAAACTTTTGAGAAGCTTCTCCACTCCATTTTACATATATTTTTTTTTTGTATTACCTACCGTAAGCAAGAAAATATTACGCAATGTCAGGGATGACCATACTTAAACATTTTAATAAATGTTTACGGGCTTACTTTCATGAAGTTATTTTATAAGGTGTGCCAACAAAATGATTATTACTAAATGGCTAGGTTTTTAAACAGTCTTAAGGCGTTATCATTTAATATTCATGACTAATTGATAGGTCAGAAAACAAACACAGAAGTAATTTCTTGCCGAAAGTAATGATTTTATATTTGATGAATATTATTAAATGGAAATCTTTGCGCAGCTGTCTCGTATATTTCTCTGTGGCCAAATGACTAATGGCTATATATAATTATTTGAAATTATTAATTCTTATTTGCTGCTGGGTATCTTATACGAGACAGCAGTATGTTTAACTAATTCAATGTTAATTAAATGTGACAATTATGGCAAAATTAAATTCACAATTAACTTCCTCTTTAACTCTCGATATTAAATAGGCATACCAGAATTCTGAAATCTATTAATAGTAACACTGATCTTTCTAGGATACATAATATTATCACCAGATGGGTACAATATAAAAATGTCAATACTCTCTATTTTTCGGAAGTTGATAATATTGCCACTTTTACTAAAATTTTATCAAAATTTTTTTTTAATGAAATTTTTCCAAAGTCCTTACTATCCCTGACATACATGGTGTAATCAATAATGTTAAAAATTAAACAAATTCAAGTTTATAGAATATAATAATTATTTATACGAAATAAATTTGACAATTTAAATTCTTCAATTGTAACAATTTTAGGTATCATCGAAAATATAAAGCCATCGTAGCATAGCCTAATACTAAGCAATAAGTTTACGTGAAGATAATGATTTTTCGCACTTTTAATTCGAAAGCTTTTTTGAGAAACAAGAATATTGCGGTTCTGTATAAGTTTTCCAAATGGTCACGGGCTTTAATACCGGTTATAAGTATCCTGCAGACTTACTGTACAGTTTCAGTAAACTTAAAATATCCTCGTTTTTTATTTCTTGTTTTTTATTGGTAAATAGAAAACTTAGACTAAAATAAACTTCTTATTCACAAAAAAAAAAGTACGGCATTAAAAAATGCGAAAAATAAAACATAAAATAAATTGGAAAATTTTCATCTTAAGGATAGCTAAAAAAAAAACCTTATTTTGCTCACAGCGATACCATCAATTTCCAATTATTTTCATTTGTTTTCTTTTGTAGCCAAGAAAAGACAACGGAGCCCACTTTTTTCTTTTTAGGGTATTCTTTTCTTTGGTTCAATTTTTAAGGAAATTACAAAGGTACAAAGTGAAAAAGAAAAGGAAAAGCAGCTCTTTAGATGAAAACGGGAAAAAAAAACAAAATAAAAGTAATAAAATAAGAAAAAGAAAAATTTTTGGTCATAAAGAATAAAAGGCAAAAGTTAAGCTCCTTATTAATAGGGGGACAAACAAAAAAGTAGTATGATACTGTGTGGGTAAATGAAGGCTGATACAGAAAATTTTTAAAGGAGGATATTTGATTAAAAGGCACAACAATCAAAAAAAGAAAAAAAGAACCAAAAAAAATTATTTGTTACCAGTGATTGAAGTGCCTGCTTATTTGTTTTGTTTTTTTGTAACTTCATTTTGCCCCTCATTTTGAACATTTTTGTTTTTTATTACGACAAAGAAGAAAAGATATTTTTGATGACCGTTTTCTTTTGAATATAGTCTAGAGAACCTTTGTTATTTCTTAATTAATTCTATATATTTTTTTTGTTTATAGTTTTATTATTTTCTTAAACCATTAAAATATGAAATTGTTAAAAAAGAAGCAGAAAATTTTAAAGTTACTTTTATTTTCGATGTTTTAATAAAATTTATTCGCTTTTCTTTTTGTTTGATCGTATGTAAGCATTAAGTTTATGATGACCTTTATATACGTAGAGGCCATCTTCGAAGAAATGATTTAATATTTCGTTGGAAATAAGCAGATATGAATCATTCCCCATAATCACATAGCCGGAGTGCATTTTCAAGAAATTTAACAACAACATTCTTATTAAATTTGTTGGAAAATTTTATTATGCAAATAATTTCGAGCAAATTATTCTTGATAACTTGTCATTTTCAAAAAAACAAATATTAAAATAATTTTCAAAAATTAAATTAACATGTAATTTTATTTTATAAAATAAATCTAGGAAAAAAGTTGATATTCCAAGAAATAAATTATATTTAAAAGTCCTTGACATTGGCAACGCATGATCATTTAATAGTGGGTTTTAAAATTCAAGATAAGTTTGAAAATTTATATTGAATTATATGAGATTTTAATTGTTGTATGAGTTGATAATGAATAATTTTTGATACTACAAAAGATTTTCCGAAATCAAATGTCAAAATATGAATTTATTGTTGCAAAATATTTCTATTGGAAAGGGAAAGGACGAAATATAATTGATGAAAAATTTTTAAAAAATGGCAAATAATTAGTCAATGAAATTAAAATGCCACGAATCAATCTTTTGTGATTTTCATTATTTGATGAAAGTAGATATAATTTTGAAATAAGCGTAAAAACTAATTTTTATTAATTAAAAGAAAGTTACTTAGTTAAACATAGCAAAAAAAAATTTCTGGAAAATTGCCTATTGTTAGGCTACCTCAATCGCCACGTTATCATGCTAGACTGACACTTAGAAGTTCTACGTGCATCATTAATTTTGTACACGTCTAATAGCTGGTCTTATTTATTAACAACAACAATACTACATAAGTAGATATTATTAATCGCAATTAAAATCATTTCTGAAAATTGAATAATTGTTCGATTAAATTTAAATTTTTTTTTCAGAGCTCAGTTTTCATCATTTTAATAATTTATGTGCACATCCATGTAATTCATTAATTTTTAATTTTCCGATTTTTTTTTGTGAAATATTTGCACTTTACACAGAATTTACTTTAATTTACTTTAATTCGAAATGAAATTTCTCATTACAAAAATTTCCATTTAAATATTATTCATAGATTATTTATGTATGTGTGTATGTATATGTGTATAATGATTTTAATTTTATGGAAAAAAATTAAAAGTTTCATGTAATATCAACAAGGTAAATCAGAAAAATCCAATTAACAATCAATTTTTGTAATAATTATAGTTACAAATTTTATTATATGTACTCGTAAAGTAACTAAGGAAATAGCGACCAAGTTATAAAAATCTAGTAAAGAAGACTAAATAATAACTACATATTCTAGGGTATTTCAGGAATTTGTGTTATGCCTATATTGCCCAAAAGCTATATAACTTGCAGTGGCTCAATAATTGTTTTTCGTATCTTAATGCAGTGATACTTGTTCCAACAAGTTGTTTATTTTATATCATTTGCTCTCTAAATATTTACTTATAACTTTTTATTTAACTGTAAATAATATGACAGCATTCAAAATATGAATTTTGAACAAATTTTTTTTATACATTAGTTATTCTACCACAATGTAGTCATTGTAAATGCTTTTGGGCAACATAGGTGACCTTATCAAAACCGAAATATGGCTTAGTTTGCGTTAACATTTCGAATTTAAGAATTTAATTTTTTTATCTAAGCTAAAATTTTATCAGCTTTCAAATGGTATATTTTTTTTAGCCTAATCAAATTTTCGAAGTTATGCAGAATTCTAGGTTTGAATACAAATGATCCAAAGCTTACAATATTATGACTTTGAACTCTATGTTAGTTTCTAAATTTTGTTCCGTCCTATTTTTCAAAAGAAAACCCATGAGATTATCAATTCAATTTCTACATTTTATAATTTATAACACATAACTGCACAATATTTATAATTTTTCAAAATAAATAGAACAAAAGGACGGAAAAATTTTAAAAACTTTCGCAGTAATAAATTTTTTTTATTATTGAATTCGATAAAAAAGTTCTGATTGTTACCTGAACTGCTATCCTTTATAAATTTATAAGATTTTATTTTGAAAAAAAAATGAAAATTTTGAAGTTTAATTTTCTTCATTTTATTATATGAAAATGAGAACAAAAAGGTTTTATAAATTATAGGCAGAATTCTTAAAAAGTTGCAATTCAAAAAAGAGTGCAAAACACTGATGTGGTAAAAAATACAGCAAAACAGCCATATTAATTTTCATATCAATTTACACATCCAACCAGGGGTTAAAACAAATTTTTAAAAATGAAAACTTATACAATTTTTGACACTGTTAAAAAGGTTTTACATTTTATGTAGGTTGCAATTGTGCGGATTTGACTGATGTGACTCTGTAAAACATTATATCAGTTTACCGATTAACTCGGGTTTCTTTAATAAAATTATTAAAAAGCAGCTCTAATTCGTATTATTTTTAAACTCTATTTAACGAGATTGTTACAGTTAATTCACATTTTAAGTACTTAATCCTATAAATTTTATTAAATTCCACATTTATAATTCGTCCTCTTAAAATTATAGTAAATTTGTAATTGAACTATTACTATGGTTTATACATAAGGTCCTCCCTGCTTTTTTTTTCAGAAATGAATTATAATATTTTCGCATTATTCGTGTAATCTTAAATGAATTTTCTGTTTCATTATGCTCTCCTCTTTGCCCCCATTACATTTGAAGAAATATTTTTACTCTGTTTATTTACCATGTTTATCATATTTTTACCGATACACTTAATATGTATGGGTTATTGTATGTATATAAATGAGATTCAAAAATAAAATTCATTGATTTGAGAGGATTATCGATCTCATGATTTTTATAATATCTGATGTAATAAAATAAGAAAATAAAATTAAATATTTTAAAAAATCCTTTTGTGAAAAAAGGGTTTGAAAAGCATAATAATTTGCCATTGAGTTGAAGGTAAATAAATGCAGAAAAAATAAAATGAAGTAGAGTTTTTATTTTTCAATTTAAAATTTTAATTTGAAATACAGATTTGTATAATGGTGGAGCATGGAAAAATTCTGGAAATCTTTAATATTATGTAAAATCTTTCGTGATTATGAAAATAATTTTTTAAGTAAGGATAATTTTATTTTAATGATCAATATTATAATTCAAGATATTATTTAAATACAAGAAGTAGATATATAGGAAATAAATTAAGAGATAAGTTTTTTACATTTTAGGCACAATAACCAATTAATTTTTCTTTCATGACCACTAACATAACTATTTACGTCTTAGTGATCAGTTGAAATTTGTTTAAATTTTATATCGGTTTTAGTTTGTAATATCTCGTATTTATAGGAAGGTATTGTCAAACAAGGCTAATGTGAAAATTTATTAGCTAGCTCTAAAGAATTAGAGTTATGGTTCTAAAGAAATAAAATAGCTTTGAAACAAGCAATCTAAAATCTTAAATTCAAAATTATAGTCCCCCTGTAGTCTAGTCTAGTGCCACCGTTCACAAATTTTTATAGTTATTTAAAATAAAATTCATGAAAGTCGATAAATATTGTCTAATGATTTTTAATTAGTGATTGACATCTTATTGTTGAAATAATAAATAAGCAAAAATTAATGAAATGTGAAAATTAAAAGATAAAAAAAAACTGATTAGAATTTCATTTTATTTTTATCCTACAATTTAATGCAAAACGTATACATCTATAAATTTTTTTTTACAATTTTTTTTTGTCTGATAAACCGATTTGAAAAGGGCACCGCATAAAAAAAGTAATAATAATTAAAATTTAATAAACACTTGGAGAATCTCGCATGCAATCTTTAAAATGAATATTTCTTAAATGATGTTTTTGCTGCTTTCTTAATAAAATTTAAAAAATTGCCTTTCAGTTTCACTCTGCTCATCTCTGTAGATGTTATCACCGATGAAAATTTTTTTTCAATTCTTCCCTCTTTCAAAATATCGCGTTTCGAAATAAGTAAAATGTTCGATTTTCGGCTCATTTATTTCTGAAATTGCAAGGCTCTATAAAAGTAAAAAGCTACCAGCTAAAGGCCATGCCATCATCAAATATTAATGCGCAATTAATCAAGAGGGTTATTTTAATACTTTGCTCTAATTTTTTGCTTCCCCTGAAAGTATGCAATTTTTTGTTTTTTGCCTTCGGAACATTTTTGGATTTATTTATTAATTTAATATTTTTAATCAAATAATTTTGTATTGCTCAAGGATATTAAAAAGAAAAATATTTTTAACAAATATCACGAAAACCATACACCAGTACAATGGGTTTAGAAAATCTTTCTGAGCTTCAACTTCAAAATAATTGTTTAATTTTATTTCTATTAGCATTTCTCATGTGCATACGTAGAAATGTGCATATTATAATATCATACCATATTACTCTCGTACCATATTATTTTCAAAATGTATCACCCTACAAAATCATTAAATTTTGAAAAAATTCCTGACAAAGACCATATGTATTAAGATTTCAATCTCTTACTTTTAATATAATTCAAAGTGAATCAAAATAATTTATAAATTCTATATTATAAAACATATGAAAATTTAAAAAACAAAAAACGCAATTAAAAATTAAGTACAATTTAAGTTTATTTATTAGAACAGTAAAGTGTAAAAGACGGAAAAAGCCTTTCAGATTAAGGTTTCCTTTTTAATAACAAGAATAACAATAATGTCTGAGATTAAGGTTAAGCTACATATACCAATATTAAAATGCACTTTCTTTTATTTTATAAAATCATTCAAAATTCTTACAATATATGTGTAGAGCATGTGCATATATGTGAATATAACAGAATGTACATAATATTATAAGAGTATAAAAATTTAGAAATACATGAATCAAGGCTATAAATCTTACTTGAATTTTTCTCAACCATACATGAGATATTATATACGAACATAATAACATGTTAGTGCTTTTGGGATTGAAATCATCTTAAAAAATAAATATTATATTTATTTAAGAGCATATTATTTTCGTTCAGATGTTTGTACCCCATCAAACGCTTGACTTAATTCATTTTCCAATCCAATTCGTTTAATGCCAAAAACCTGAATTTGAAATTAAATGGTAGTTGAGACTCATTAAAATCTATTCACTATGGTTGAGGAGTGATTTTCATAATGATTAGTACGAAAAAATTAAATTGAACTGTTTTCTGTGTAACCTTCGTTTTCATGATGTCCAACAGATTATTTACCTTAGATTTTCACTTATTAACTCAATTATATTTTTAAAGTCATAAAGAGTTCTAAAATTTCGTATGTAATGGTATACTGCAAAAAATATAAGAAGTTTTCTACCCCAAATGCTTACAGCTACATGTAATTGTTACAACATACGTTTATCATTTTACCCATTACAATCTTTTCAAAACTAAAACTCTGATATTCTAAATATTTTTAATCTTTGTGGCAATATAATATTTTCGAAATGCTTAGTCAGAAAATCGGATCACAATTTCAAATTTCTCATATTTTTAAATAATAATTTATTGTTACATGCCCTTGATTTTTGAGCGCCTCTCTACATCTCCCTACATCTAAAGGTAAAAAATTTTTTCCGTTAGTACCTACTTCATTTTTCCAAACAATTTAAATTACTTTTTATTTTCATATTTTTATATTTTCATTATTGTTAAAGTTCCGATTTTATGATTTGCTCTTGTTACCTTTTTATTTGTTTTCACTTTTCTACCTTTGTTTCAAATACATTTTTTTCGTTTTATTGAAGAGGTGAAGTTTTCAAAAATAAATTTAACAATTTGGTATAACAAAGAGAAAAATAAAAATAATATGAGAAATTTGGTAGAATTTTCGTGCTTATCTTTTTATAAACGATAAAAAAAGAAAATGTTGTTTTGTATATTTTATACTAAATAAATTTTTCATCAACATAAAGAACATTCACATAGTTACACTTTTTGTCATGTACGTTTAATCTACTCTTTTAAATTGAAAGAAGTCTAGAAAGTTTGAACTTTATTTAATTGTCGCAAAGATTATTTAAAAGTATTAATAAATTTTTTACGTCTCACATAATTTCAATTTGAAGATTCACTGGCAAGAAGTTTTTATATCTTGAGGGAAATGATCGTATTATCGTATAATGTATTCGAGGCAGATGAATTATGAGATCATTTTCGTTATTTGCAGCTATATTAATATCATTATTCGCACAAAATTTATTCCTAATTCTCATAATTTAGGCTAACACTAAAATTAAGTAATTTTAAGACTATGAATTTCTAGTTGGAATAATTCGAATCTCCATATTAAAATACAAAAGTTTTTCCATTTAACAAGTGGATTATCCTAATTGCGTAAGCAAGTAAAACATTCTTTTCTGCTTTATTTTTATTCAAGCAAAATTATTCAAAATAGAAAAACAAAAAGCATAAAAAAATCCTAAAAAAAAAGCAAATACCACATACGAAATTATGCTGTAAAAATTTTTTGATTTCATACGTTATAATTTTATAAAATGGTGTCATACTTTAGATAAATATGAAAGTATGTATATGTAGATATGATATAATAATGTGATATAATCTTAAGAAGCTGGAATAAAAGCAAGTATGTAAATAAATAAATTCAGAAAAGATGTCAATTTAGAGGAACGGTAGTCGAGTGTAAAATATAAGAACAACACATCAAATAAAATCAACAACTAATACCAAATTTAAAAATGTTATCTTTGTAATTTTGTGACTTTTAAAGCAAATCCGTCTTTTTAATAAAATTTTCTTACTGAAAATAAAAATGGTTTTTTGATAATTTTTCATGAAAATTTTGAAATTCTTTTTTAGAGCGTTTGCAGACAGAATTTCGCTGTTTCTTTAAAAACTAAATTTTATATTTGAATCGTAAATACTCTTTTGTCATTATTATTGAAACATTCTGATCAATTGATTATTTTGAATTGAAAAATGAGGTCCTCTCAATTATAAATTGGAAGCAAGAATATACGAGTAGTATGGGGAATTAAAATGGACAAATATAATTTATTTTCTTCTTCTTAAATTTTAAAAGCCCTTCTACTTGCAACATCAGTTCTAACTTCGAGTCAATCAAAACTTATATTAAACGTACAGATAAAAATAGTTGTGCATAATTTTTAAAAAAAATTTTTTTCTAATTCTATTGTCACATAATCTGAACAATAATATTTAACGAGTGCAACTTCCCTATAGAATATAAACTTTTTATAATAAATTTGACCAAAACAATTCAGAATATTGTAAAAATTAAATCAACAAACACTTATTTACCGTTTGTGAATTCATTTACCGTTTTCTAGGTTTTAAATTCCAAAATAGATTTATTTTAAAACTTGATAGTTTTCTTTCTTTATATTACTAATGTCCTGTTAAAATTTTCTATATAAAAGTTAGTAATAAAATCAGTCAATTTATTATCTTCTGGGTAAATGAAACCCCAATGTGTTGACTTCAACATTTTTTTTGTAATCAGACAAGATTGAAAATCATTATTACAAAAAAAAAAAATAATGAAGAAAACTTAAAGAAAAATAATAAACATGAAAAATAATAAACACACCTCGACCTCTTCATTTTATGAAGCACAAATCATATATTATGTGCAAAGAAGGCGTTTTTATATTCATGCGAACGAATGTTCAAAGTGGTATATTATATAAATCTACCATTCCGTTTGTAATGCTGAGAAATAATATTCTGATAGAATATTCTGAGATATAAACATGTAAATATGCACTTATTCTTGCTAGGCGACACAATTATTATTAAGACTATAGTTAAGGTAAAAACTCTATTTAATTTTTAATTGAATTGACCTAGTGGTTCGAGTAGTAATTTAAATAACGCGAGTTCGAGACATATTTTGGTAACTATATTAAGCCTGTACACTAATTAAATTTTTAAAAAAGCAAATGCGATTATACGGCCACTTCTTCTTTAAAATTTATTTACAGTTTACAAGACCTGACATAAAAATTGTCGACCAAAAATATTGTTCTACCCAAAACAATATACAAATTACAAAACCCAAACTTCAAAGGACCAAAACAATTAACAATGCCAACATTCTAAGAAAATGTTAGTGTTCATTAGAAAACATTCGTACGGACATCACAAAGCTGACAAGATCAACTCTATATTTTCTCATTTCTCTTATCGTTCATTTTGATATTTTTCAACCAAAGTGTTATACAATAATATGGAAACAGCAGAAAAAAAATATAAATATGTTGAAATATTTTAAGAGAACGTGAATTTTTCTTAAAAGAATTCTTAAATCCCTTTTTTTTATATTTTTTTTTTTACTTATTATTATTCATAATATCCTGTCGTCATACACATGTATCGAATGTTGTGTTTATTCAAAAATATTAAGAATTTCAGGCAAAATATATAGAAAAAAAATTAAAAGAAAAAAAATTTATCCCCACAATCTTTCGTTTTCTTTCTTCATCACATCTACTCTCATTTTCCAAATATTTTTATATTTATTCATCATTAAAATACATTTTGAGCGATTACTTCCTTATATAATATATATACAATATATATATATAAATATATATACAATTTTTTTAATTCCAAAGTGTTTTAATTTTCATCATATTCTCTTAAAGTGTTGCTCCACAATTCAAAAGTTGAATTTTAGCTCATTTTTCTTTTTTACAATTTGTTTTTTTTTTTTGTTTTGTGTTTTTTTTTTACCATTTAAATAAATTATAATGAGAAAATAACCAAGAATTTTTTTTCTTAGTCTTTGTTTATTATGTTTTTTTCTTGTTTTCTGTGAAAATTTTTCTATACATTTTCAAAAGGAAAGTACCTACGAACAAATACACTTACACAGAAGGTAGGTATAGGTTAGTGATGTGCGAATACTAGTTACTCGTTATTTCAATTTACACGTTACTTTGAGGATTCGGAGTAATTGGTTCGTCGTAGATTAAGAATGCTTGTTACCCAATACTCGCACATATTGTATCTTGCAACTAGTATTATTTTTGTCATAATTAATCAGAATGTGACAGATTCGTATTAGAATTGATTAATGTGTTGGAATTGTTTAATGCAAGTTTAAAATTAAAATTTAGTTGGAATAGCGTTAACGTCAAAAAACGTATTACTGGATTTTGATAAAGAACTTCAATATGGTCTTATAAAAGAAGTAGTGATAATTGAGGAACCATAGCTCCCATTGACTTAATTTAAAAAACGTACTCCCCGATCCTGTTATAGAAGCTAAAAAAACAACAAAAAATTAAAATAGTCACAAAAAGTTGCACAATTATTTTGGATTCTATTTTTTGGGAAAAGTCGAGCGGCTTTACTTTTCAATCTTTTTTTCGCAAATTAATGTTCTTGATCAAAATCTATGAATGCGTTTTTTAAATTTGAATCTGTCCGACTCCTGTTTCTTAAAATACAAAGCTTTCGTTACTGAAGGAACCTCAAAATCAACTATTTTGGAGTACATAGTATAGAGTCAAATATAACGTGTATTGATCAGTGAAGTAACGAGTATTCATGAGTACTTTAAAGTAACTGAATTGCGCACATCCCTATTATAGGTACTTGTAGGTAGTAATATAAATAATGAGTCAAAGTGAAGGAAAGTAATTTATTTCAGGAAAAACAAAAAAATAAAAGAAAAAAATAAGAAAATAAATAAGAAAAAATAAATTTCCATTTATGTCATGCTAAGGAAATTGAGAAGTAATAATTCTTTCCTCTATAACGTTAATCATTAAATGGAAATTTTTTTTTCTCATTTTTTTTCTACTAAATTTTCTACATGTAATTTTGTTACGAAAATTACACAAAATATTTTAAAATTATGCATGAATTTAATAATAAATTACGAAAAAAAAAAATGAAAAAGAAAAATTGATTTAAAATAAAAATGCGAATAAAATTTGTGAGTTATTACACTTTTTTTTTTTTTTTGATTAAAATATTTTGGGAGCAAAAAAAAAAAATCCCATTAAAAATTCATACAGGTGTTTGAAAACACAGTGTAAAAGTAATTATTGTTATAATTGAAATGTTAATAGAATTTTTTTATATTAAAGAAAATTTTGGAACGAAATTTGACCTTAATAATATTTTTCTAAACACTTTAAACCTCAATACTTAAAAGTAAGACTAAGAGTGGAATGTGATTTAAAAAGATTTGAGCCCATTTCAGTAAAAAATTGTGTTTTATTTTTCTTAAATAATAAAATTTGTTTTGGATGATAAAAATGATTCCAAATTTAATGAAAATTTTTTTTAACAACTCAAATTGTTTGAGGAAATAATATTGGATTACTTGACTATGGTTCTCGAGTACAGTTTAATTCATGGGTCAGAAAAATTTCTGGGAAAATTTTTGAATATTTTTGAATTTTTACAAATTGGTTTTTTGTTTCCGTTTTCTATAAGAATAACGTAAACTTCTTATATTTTTCAATAAAATAAAAATTAGAAAATTTCAATCAAAATATTTCTGAATCTATTACAATTTTTTTCTTAAATTTAAAATAAAATTTGCTTACTTTAAGGAACCTTTAAATTCTGGGACGCCAAAATACTTGAAAATTTATTCCTGTCTATTAATATAATAATGATTGTTTGAAGAAATTAGTAATCTTAGTAAAAGTATATAATGACATTGTACTTAAATTTTAATAAGTTATGGTTGTCCTAAAAAATAACTACCCAAATAACTTTTAATTTTTAATCCAATTTGAAGAATTCTGTATCATTGTATTTAGGTAATTAGATAAATAGTAGAAAAGGACTAACGATGCTTAAGTTTAGTTAAATAAATACTAGTTTAGATAAATAGATTATTTGTTATAATTTAATTTTTCAAACTTTGTGACCTTAAATGTCTTTATTTATAGGTTTGAAATTCTCAGACTAATTTTTCCCATTATTGTAATATTCTGATGATTAAGATATTAGATAATTCTATCAAAATAAGGTAGATTATTCGACCATGTACCGAGTCTTTTAACTTGTTTGCAAACACTTAAACTTTCATAATATAATTCATCAACATGATTATATGTATATGTATACACAATATTATGTACACAGTCTGTTAAATTATTGTAAACATACTCCCCTAACTCCCCTAAAAATTGTCTATGTCAATTCTTGAAAAATAATATTTTATTCATGAATGTTATGGTTTATATTTATCAGATATGAACGATTTATGTTACATTGAAATTATGTTAGCTTAACATAACTTTTAAAGTATGTACGATTGTTAAAATTTTCAAGGTTGTCGTTCAAATAGAATGATTGCACGTTTATTTAGAGTTAAAAAATTTAAATTTTCTTTTCATATTTTAAAGATAATACAAAAAAGGAAAAATTGTGTCTAATATTGTTGCATTAAAATTGAAATCTAAATCGAATAGTTTGAGGCAATTTCCAGCAACATTCTAATTATTTACCACAGAAATATAAAAAATCATTTAATTTTATGCTTTTTTGTTAAAAGAGGTATGTATAATTAAAAAGGAAAATTTAGATTAGAATTAGTACAGAACTGGAACATCTAAATTAGAATTTGGTTTCAACATGCATTTAATTTAATGACAATTTCAATGACGAATGTATTGTGGCGAAAGAATTACAAGAAATCATTAGTAATTGACTTAAATTGTAAACTTATAAGATATTAGTATTGTATATGAAATCATGTTTGATACAAGTGTAAATAGTTAGAATAAACAGTTAATAAATATAAATATTAAATAATATAGGTGAATGTTTGATGTTGCCAATAAAATTATGCATATTATAAGATTTTAACATTAATGTGTAGGATTAAAATAGCAAAAATAAGAGTAAAGGAATAAAAAGAAAAATTAGTAGAAAGAGTGTGTAGTACTATTGTATAAATTAAGTCTAAAAGCTAAAATTATTTTCCCTGAAATTAATTAACCAGGAATTTTTCATTTTTAATATTTTACTTACAAAACAATGATGAATATATTTTTAAACAATGAATAGAATTTGACAAAACATTCAACAATGAAACATCACGCAAAACACAAACACATATTTTCTTGGTGAGTTTTTTTTTCCAAAAATCGAAATTTTTTTTTAAACTAGTTTCTAACTCTTAAATGTAATGTAAATGCATACAAGGTATTTTGTTTGTAAAATTTGTTTCCCTAAAAGTATGCAATTTTTTATAGTTTGTTGAAATTTAAAGACATATTTTTGGATTTTACGGAAAACGAAAAAATATAAACAAAAGTATAAAATTACTTACATATTTACAATATTTCAAAATATTTTACATTAGTTTTAATTTAAATGTGTTATTTACAAAAAAAAAAAATTAAACCAATTATAGAAACAAATTATGTAACATTCCAAAATAAAAGAACATTATATTTGTGTATTTACAAAAAAAAAAAAAACGAAAAATTTTACACGTTTTTCTGATTATCATACTATTACAATATAAAATTATAGTGTCGTCTTCATCATAATATTAACGGTAATAACATAAGACAAGAAAATTTTAAATTAAAGAATTTATTATTACCTAGGATATCTATAAAATGGTGCATAATCTTGTAAATTTTCATCAGATGGTGCTCTTCTACCAACACAAACACCAAGAAAGGACGGTTGTATACTACTGCTTCGACCCGATAAACATCCAAAAAATCTTTCACGTCTTGGTCGTTCTAATGAATTTTGTAATTGTTTTTCCGTTAAACAATACTGAAAAAATAATAATAATTTTAATTTAATAAGTAATTTTGATTTATTCCTGCTATTTATAAAATTGGGTACATAGAGAAAATTTATATTAAACAATATGGTGTTTTGTATACAATAAAATTTCTCTTTAATATGCTGCAATAAAATTAGATGTAATTCGTAATTCTGAGAAATTGTTTGCAAAACAACTTTCTCAAAATATTTGGAAACCTAAACGAAATGTTCTACACTTGTTTTACAATTTGCAGTGAATATTTAAATTATATTATTTGCTTACATGATTTAAATTTTCAGAATTAGAATTTCAACATAAAAGGATTACAAATGAGATTATTAATAATAAATTGATAAATTAAAAAAAATTAGATTTCAATATGAAAATGTTGGAAACAAATTTTTTTAGAAAACACTAAACAATTCTTAGAAGAATAACTAATGGAAATTTCCCCATACAATGTTGTAAAGGAACGAGTCAAGGAAGAAAAATTAAAAATTCTTCCACCTCGAACTGCGATTACAAATCTACCGCTTTCTCGGAGAACGCTCTACCAACATGAGATAAAGAGGTATGAAGAAATTGAAGGGAAATTTTTCTTTACATTGCTTTATACTTTAATCTACATGATTACTAAGTATGGTTGATATGAGATGTTACATACAATCTCCTATTTGGAACAATCTTTCACAAGAACATGTCAGAATATTTACTAAACAATTTTTCTTAATTTTGTTTTTTTGAAATATTGAGAAATATTGCGAAAATCCATTGGATACAAACTTTTGTATAAACAAATTTAAGCGAAATTTTAATACTAATGTTACTAATAAAAAGTAAAGTATTTACTATAAAAGGTAAAATCCTCAGGACGACTCTATTTTGTTGGAAATAAATTTTGAATGCCACCTACCGCCAAATTTCTTTTAATAATGATAAAATTTTTAATGGTAAAATTTTTATGTATATATGTATGTTATGGAAGTTTATGATATAAAATTTTAAAAAACCTTAAATATTTTAGTTTGACCACACAATACGGATAGATTCCATTGCCATAAACTGTTATAAATTTGAACAATTCTAAAAAAAATACGAATTTTAATTTAAGGCATTTTTTTTTATAAAGTATAGTAAATGATAATTTCTATAGAAAACAAAATTTTAAGGCATTTGAAAATTTTCCTAAAAAATTTTTTTTCTAATAAAATTATTTAATTAAATGTTCTTAAAGATTTAAATTCGTAAATTGAAAACAAATAGTATTAAAAAAACCCAACTAATATAAAAGAGCAAGTAAAGAAGATACAAAAAGAGAAAATAAAATACATACCTACACACTTACATAACATTTTGCATTCTTAAAGTAATGAATTTTCTGCACGAGAACATTTTAAAATTTTCTTTTGCTTCGTAAGAGAATAAAAAATTTTCCATTAAATTTTAATCCACCTACAGGAAAACTTATATTTTCTTTCACCTTCTAGCCATATAGCATATAAAATAATAATTGTAACTAAACTGTATATAATAATTAAGGAATAATGAAAATTTATTACTATATAAGCCTACAATATATAAAATGAAATTATTTTATAATATAAACAAATTAGGCTCGGAAAACTCATTGTTTTAAGAAAAAATGTATATGAAAGTACGTATAGGAAGAATTACCAACGAACTTGATATTTTAAATGAAATTAACGGAAATGTAAAATTTACGGAAAATGTAAAAAAGCATAAGCGCTATAGTTTTCGAAATATTTTAAGAAAAACTTGAATTTACTAAAACCATTTATTTTTTTTTAAATTATTCACTTATTTGCAACAACGAAGAAAGACGGCAAACAAACTAAACAATTTTAAAATTTTATGCAATTGGTAATATGGTTATTTGGATCATGGAAATTTGGATATATTAGATTCTATTTTTGAAATGTGGAAATTGCGGCATATGTTACAAACTGTTAAGCAATCTAATGTTTGTTAACATAGCACGGTTGGCATAAGACAACAGATTTCCGAATTATATTTTTGAATCACAAGAATAAATAACCAGAAATAATTAACGAAATTCATTTAAGTCTTAGATAGACTTTGAGTTTTCTTTGCCAACATTTATCCTTGTTTTGATGAAAAAATATACAAAGAAGCATTCTAGAAATTTCACTTGTTTAACTTTGAATTCAACAAATGTTTTAAACTATAATAATAATTCATTTTTTAAGTAAATTCAAATTAAAAATAATCAAATCAAAATAGATGAATTTCAGTGCTGTAATCCATAATTCCAATCATTATTTTACAAACCACGCACATGTGCGGGAAACTATAAAATATGCGCTTACACAGTAGCATTTGCCCATATGTTAAATGCATTCTGTATGAAGTATGAACACATTAAGACAGCAAAACAAATTTTTAGTCTCTCTAAAACAAAAAATCACTTTGTCGTTCTTGTTATCTTGAAATAACAAGAATGGTAACACATTTATTATAGCAGTAAAAGTGGTAGCATTTATTATTCATAGTTTACATATATACGCGCGGTGATTCTGAAAGTTATACAACAAAATATACCATTGGTTAGAGGATCGCAAATGGGTTAAACATTTGTTCCGGATTGGGTGCCAAATCTCAAGGGTTTTCGAGTTACAGGAGTTTTAACGAATTTTCACGAAATTTTTACTTATTCAAGGTTTTCGGATTATAACTTCTATTTTGTGAAAGATAGGAACTTCAAACAAACAGTTTCAGAAAGGTTTAGTAAAAGACTAATATAGAAATACTGCTTGATTGTGTATTTCATGTACCTTCGGTATACCAAGCATTCGAACTTTAAAGAAAATAAAATTTTTCCACTGATATTTTCAGTATTTTCTAACTAGATAATTTCGTAAGAAATTTTTAAAAACCTTGAAATTTTTTTTGTGAAATTTTGCCCAGCTGCAATTTAAGTCCTCAAACATTAAAAAATTTTTTATGTTACAGATGATGTAGCATCTCTATGTCAAGATTTTAAAGGCCCTATTTTTCACTATTTTTGATTTTTATTGATTTTATGAGTTGTAATTATCGGCTATCATTAATTTTGGATGATGAGAGTGTTGTTTTGGATGAACATCACATTAAATTGTAAAAAATCTGAATTTTAATGTTTTTATTGAGTGCAACAAAAAATAATAAAATTGAAACAAAATTTTATACAAGCTTTTTAATTGAAAAACAAAAACCGATTTTAAAAATTTGAAATTTTTGAAAAGAAAAACTAGAATTTTGTATTACAAAAAAAAATCTAGTAATCAAAAAATTTTTTTTCGAAACTTTTCTTGGTAAAGAAAATTGATAGGTTTTTAATTTTTGCCGATTTTTATAAGAAATGGTACCTATATGGTTTGGAATTTTTAAATGCATTTTTCTCAGATTGGGTGCGATTTAAAAATTTAAAAAAAATATTTTCGAAATCTGGACACAACTTGGCATCTGAAGTTATTGAAATTATTCAACTGGAGAGAATTCTTAAAGACGTGCCATACAAATTTTGACATTTATTTTAAAAGAAAAATTTTTTTAATAGGAAAATTAATTTTTTTTCACAAAATGGAGTTTGTAAATAAAATTGAAGCTAATAAATAATTACATAAAGTTGTTATACGGTTGATGCAACTAAAGAGGTGTTGCAGTAAAGCAATTGGTACTCCGAAGATATATAAAATACACAATCAAGCAGCATGTCTATTTTAAGCCTTTTATTACGCCTTTCGAAAACTGTTTGTTTGAAGTTCCTATCTTTTTCAGAATGGAAGTTATAATACAAAAAACTTGAATAAACTGAAACTCCCTGAAATTCGGAAATCCTTGAAATTTGGCACCCATTCCGGAACAAAAGTTTTACCCATTTTCGTTCTCCTAACCAATGGTATATGTTGTTGTTGAACTTTCTGAATCACCCTGCATAAAAAGTGTTCCGCATAAGATAACAAATAATTTCAGAGATGATTCTTTGATCAATTTCGAGAAAAAATTGTATAAGTGGGTTGGAGGGAGAAGCCAAATTTACTTGTTCTCGATCTAAAAAAAAAAGATACCAGATTTTTTCTGCATATAAATAAATGCTTATAACTTTGCAACCATGCAACATAGAGTAATCATCGGCAGCTTGCTTTACAGGCGATTGAATAATAAAATTTTATTAAGGTGCATTTTTTTGGACCTGAAACTGTGGACCATTCAAAAGTCAATGATAATATTTTGCCTATTTATTTTTTATTTGGGAAAACTTTTGAAAATTTGTTCTGAAAAATTTGAATAGAAAACGGTCTAACTTAACGTCGACTAAGGCTGTCTCGAGATAATCAATATAGTGTACCAATTTAATGAACTTCTAGATAACCTCAACATTTACATAGGTACCAATTCTTATGCTAATGAATTAAGAGTGAAAAATAATGAATTAAGGTGTAAAAATTAAACAATAGAATTTAGAAAATTTTATTTAGATTGTTAGTTAGCATATTTGAAAGAGATTTTCCTAAATGAATGTACTGAAAAATTCTAAATCTCGAAGCAGTTATGAACTATGTAATTATCGTAGCATTTTAAGATTTAAAACTCTTGAATATTATTACCATAAAAATTAAAGTTTATGTAAAACTTAATTCCTATACTTTTAAATAATTGATTAAAACAAAATTATCAATTAAAGACCAATAATTTTGTTATGGCTTTCGGGTTTTTGGTTTAAAAAATTTTACAGTGTACACGAAGCAACAATTTAAAATATGAATTTTTCCATCTTAAAATGAAGAAAAATAATCAGTTCCCTGTCAGAGGATGCAAAAGTCAAAAAGGATATCCTTTAAAAGGATATAATTTTTCAAAAATTAAATTTATTTACCACACTACAGTCATTTCATTATAACATTTTTTATGGCAAACATTGCAGTATTTTAAAGCCAAAACAAATTTCAAAAATAAATACTTTTACCATTTTGCCTTTCTATTCTTAAGTTATATAATTTTGTAACAAAAAAAAAAAAGTAATAAAAAATAAAAAAAATTCATTATTTTTCATATAGAACTTAAGAGTCTTAAACAAAAATTATTTTCTCTCCTTTTATTCTTCCATTTCAACTTCAATAACAATTTAGAAGATCTCGAAAGAGTTTCCATAGTGAAAATAAAATTTTTTAAGTGTTTGTATATTTTATTTTTATATTGATTTTATTATAATTTACCTGATCTTTTATATCGCTCTTAGAATATACTGATCCTCTGGGAAAATATGCAGCCGATTGTGGCCTTGTCTTCCTTCGTCCCATAGTCTCATCTTCTGAATCGTAGCATCTAGTTGGTGTATATGCACTGTTGGACTATATTTATGGTTTTTTAAAAAATTAAATAAAAAAAAAAATATTTTATATTAGAAAATAATTTTTGTTTTTTAAATGAAAAGAAAAAAATAAAATAAAAAAAATTATTAAATTTAGTAAGAGGCATAGACAGAATTATTTTTATTAAATTTTAGAAATTGAAAAATGAAAATCATTGAAATCGGAAATTGTATAAAATAAAAAAAAAAAAATTCTTAAATTTGTTAAAATTAAAAATATTTAAAAGTTGAGTAAAAAGCAAAAATAAAATTACTTTTTAGACGGTTTGAAACAATTTAGGATTTTGACAAAAGAATTATTTCTGATTTTGGTAATTTGAATAGTTTTTACTCGTGCTGTCCCACAATTTGATTTTCAGTTTTCATTCACAATTAGGAGGAGTCTCTGAATAAATTGTTCAATTAAACAAAACAATTGCTTCAATGGCACTTAAACAAACTTTGCTTCAATGGCACTTGTTAGTAATTGGAAAGGAATAAAATTGGAAATTTAAAATTGGAATTTAGAAAGGAATTGGAAAGAAATTAAACCTTCAAAGCAAAGATTTTCACTTATTTAGTTGTTGAAAACGTGTAATAGAAACTCAATTATTTTGAATTCTCATTCATTAATTTTGAACCAAAAAATTAATACGATCTTAAATTATTTTAACTTTTTGCTGAATTAAAACTAAATGAAATTGATATTAAAATTTGATTTTCCGAAATTTGTATTTTACCACAAACGGAGTAAAAAATTAATTTATTCATTTCGAAATTTAATTGGAAATTAAACTAAAATAAAAACTTAATGCTATTCTCATGTTTATACTAATTGCTGTGATTTTCTTATTTAAACATAAAATTTTTATATTATATTGAATTCTCAATTGAATAAATTTGAATGAAATCATTTTTCTAAGATGAAAAAATGAAAGAACGAACAATACGTATAAGAATTAATATTTTTTAAATGAATCCTTTTTGATCAAGAAAATTATATTCATAGCATTAAAACTTGCAAGTATTCTCTTTTAAAATTTTTATGAAAATATTTTCAAAAGCTATTATAAATATAAGATTACGTTTTTCATATGAGGAACTCATAAGCAAAGTCGCTTAATCCTAACTCCCAAATTTTTTGTTTTCTTGTTAGAAATGTATATAAAATTAGGTCCCAATTGGGTTTTTTTGGCCTAAACCCAAAATTTAATTTTTGCCAGTGCAAAAGTGGTCTAATCCATATATTGTGGCAAAAATTTTGGGATTGACGGTTAGGCCACATCGTTTCCGAGCCCCTCAATATAATAATGAGTAAAAGATTTCTTACAGAACTGCATGCAAGCACATTTAGTTAATGTAATTTTAAATTTAATTTTCAAAATTTTACATTTTTCCAACATTTTTTTTGAAAAACCTGTTTTCACACTAGTAAGTTTTTAACGACTATTAAGACAGCACGAATTACGAAATAGAATACAATTATTCCGGTGTTCCACACACTCTCGTCTTTTCCACATAAATTTATAATTTAAAACTACTGTCGAAACTCCTTTTAATTTTTTCCAATTTACATAAATATCCTACAGAAAAGAATTCATAGAATCGTTCCGAAAAAAGTTATTCATTGATGTTCTTGAAAAAATTTCCATAAAAAAATAATTCACAGTTAAATAATTAATATCAAGAAATTAAAAAGAATTAAAAAACAAAAAAGCAGAAAAAAAGAAGAAAACTAGAATAAAGAAAATGTGATGTAAGAAAATCTTTATTACCTTTGAAGAAACTTCAATGTTCCCTAAAGAGACAGCGTGTTGTAACCCTGTAAGATAAAATAAGAAAGATATAAGTTAGTAAAAAGGAGAGAAAAAAAATTAAAACATTTAAAAAGCATTTTTTTTTTTAAATATTTTAATTAAAAATTCTGGAAGAATTAAAAATTTTGTAAGAAGATGCAAAATTTTATACACCTTTTTTCTTCTACAACTTAATTTGCTACTTTCATTATTAAACAGTTTCTGCTTATATTAATTTAGATGTAGATTTTAAAGAGAAATCTAGATTTTTCGAGAATAAGACTGGATATGTTGAGTAAAATTTTGTTTTAAAATATACAAGTCAGTTATTATAATCAAACTCATGTCGAAATAAATACTTTTCTGTCGAATTTTTTGAACATCGGCTTGAAGAAATAATGACTTTGACTGATTTGTAATAACTTGCTTAATAACTCAAGCACTACAATTATAATAATTTCTCTTTGAATTTGTAAAATATATGTAAACTAATCAAGAAATGATTTAAAATGCTGAGTTCATGATTATATTATTCAAACATTTTTAAATCTACTACCTACATAAGTACTACAAATTGGCAAAGCTAAACTCAGTGGAGAAGTGCACTACGTGTCTGTGATCTTAGAAATTACTGTACTCACACATTCAATCACCATTTATGTTGGTCTCAATTTTTCATATAGTATGTTAGAATATATGTTCGATTGTTTAGCTCACACTAATCACATTTTGTATGAGTTCGATCAAGTCGGTAGTACACCAAATTATATGTTAATAATAATTGTTCTTTTCCAACTTATTTGAATTTGTAAAAATTTTGTGGTGAATTACAAACTATGTGTATACATAAAATACTTGCAATTATATCAATAAGATTAACCTGTTCCATAAAATTTTATTAAATATTTAATTTTTAGAATTCAAATACTAAAATTCTATTCAAAACAAGACGAAAACTATATCACACAATAAAAAGGATAATAGATTATCAAATCAAAATCTTATGTTTCAAAAACAATAATCTCCAATAATTTCCAATTAATATTTTTTAAATTTCATACATCATGGCAATCATTAGAATTTATAGAAATATTAGTTTCTCGAATAGTTTTATGTAAGTATTATTAAGTCTGCTATATTATACTATTGTCTTATATCATGTTAAAAATACAATTATTGGGAAAATTACAAGACGTTTCTTAAAAAATAATTATTTAAAATATGATTTTTCCTCCGAGTTTCAAATATAATTTTCGAAAATTGAGAGTTTTATGCAAACATTAAGATTTTATAGATTACAACTCAAGTAAACCATAACGCCATTATGTCAAAAATTGAAAATTTAATATTCCATCAAATATAAAATTTCCAAAATTTTTCTACACTGTTTCCGTATATCTTTATTAAAATATACCATCCAATAAAATATATACATATATTGTTATTTTTATTAACTAACCTTTTGGAAATTTGCTATACACATACCTTATAAAATCGCGGGAGAACATAAAACAAAAATAAAAATCGTTTTTCTTAAATCCCTCCATTTTAATTAATTTATTTTATACAAGCACTTAAACAATTTTATTTAAATTACAGTAATTAAATTTTTCAAATTTACTTTACAATTTAATTTTTCGCTTTATTTATTTCTCTCAATAGCAATACCAAAATATAGTCTAGCGTATTAAAAACGAAAATTATCTTACAAAACATTTTGATTTAAAATAATTTAATAATAAATTTTTTTCACCTTTATTTTTAAGGATTATTTTTATAAAAGAAAGAATACTGTTAATTCTTTAGCTATTATAGTGACTTTCGTTCTTCTAATATAATTATGTAAGTACATCTATACACTGGAAAAAAACGCATGTCTAAAGTGGTCATAAACCATTTCGAAGATCATATTTCTGCTTTGTAAATTAAGAGTATAATTTATAGCATAAAAAGTAGATATAATTTATAGCACTTTTGCAGGTAATCCAATTTGATATTAGAATGTTGTAAAAAAGGTATACAAACAGCAGTTTTGGCAATAGTCCTTTTGTGTTTAACGAAATAAAATGTAGCTGAATAAAAAATGTTTTAATGGACACAAGTTTTTTAATACTCAAATAGAAAAATTACCAAATTAGAAAGAATTTTTTTTGTAACAGGCTAAATTCCTCGAAAAATATTTTGAATTTGGCTACAAAATATACACAAAATTATTGCCCGCCAATTCAGAAATTTTTTTTAATTCTAACTAGATAATTTATTTTCATAAACATCTCGAAAGTATAACTAATTTGAAAACTGTATATTTATGAAATTGTCCCCAATCATAATCAATAATACCAATTGCAGTAAAAGCAGCTTAAGCGCCTCTCAAAAAAATCCAATTTTTGTAAGCAGTTATTCGAGTAGATCTCTTAACTGAACCCGTTTAGTTACGCAAATAAAAGTAACTAAAGTAAAAAAATGTTTTTTTTTTGTTTGTGTCTGTGGCAGCAAAGCGATTAATTTTAGAACAAATTGAGAAAAATGTGCTAAAAAATTAATAAATTTAAACGATTTGCGCAGTTATAAGAAAAACAATTTTTGTCGTTGAGTGTAATGTAGAAAATAAAAGTTGATGCACTTAAACAGGAAACGCAGCTAGGCGGGAAGTGGCTAAACGGGTATTACTATGTACCAATTATGACTGTTAATTTAGAAAAAATTTTTCTCAGTGTAAGAACACAAAATCTGATACATATAAACGAGATTATATCCAAGTCAATGAATATTTTAATATTTACACAAAAATACCTATTGATATATACGTGGCTGCGTTTACATACACATACATATATACTAACTTATTTATACTTATGGGCTTATGTATTTAAATTCATTTTATGCTTTCGTTTTCAGTCAATATTTGAGATTTTTTTCGTTTTGTTATTTCTTTTATGTTTTATTTTCTGTTCTTTTCCTTGGAATCATTAAAGTTCATTGAAGCAAAACAAAAAATTAAGCGATAACTATTAATTAAGTGTCAAAAAAGGGCAAAATGGAAATTGTAACGTAACAACAACAGCAACAACACTAACAATAAGAATATGAAAATAAATTTTAAATGGGATTTTTTTTTTGTTTTTACATCCATTTTTACGCTTTCATAATTTTGTCACCTTAAATGAACTTATAGGTATGTATGTATGTATATAAGTAATAAAATGATTAAAGGTGCAAATATAATAAAAATTCGATCATTTTTGTACAATGTTATAAAATTTACAGTAAACTACGCATAAGTGCACCAACCATATAATGTGGAAAAAATAATTATTTATCCGTGAATTCGTTTAAGCTAATTCAATTGTATAAAGTTTTAATTCAAATAACCGAACAAATTAATTATTATAAAATGTAAATTATAAACATTTGTATGCATTATCTATTTCAGAACAATATCTGTTTGTAACTTTTTAGCCATCGTGCGAGAGAAAATGTGAGTAAAATTTCGTTATAATGGCACATAAAATTGAAGTCGCTTGAAATCATTATACATACATAAATGTGAGTTGAAATGAAATGATCTTGGTTGATTGTTTCGTTGACGTGGTAGGTGCAGCCGGCCTACCGCACCTAAATTAGCACAAATGTGCCGTTTTGCTACCATTACCTCGTGATCATAAGGACATAATTGATAGGCGACCTACCTAAGGCATCCGGCTTGAGGAATCTATCAAAATCATTGATGACAATTTTCGTTCCAAATCAGTTAAGCAGAACGGCACCTAAGAGTAGTTGATTGTATATATGCATACATATTGTATTCTTAAACATAATTTATTATAAATAGATGTCATATCATTTAGTGAAAGTATAAAACGTTTTAAATTATCATTATGCGTGAGAGATAATCACAGCTGTACGCCTATTGTTATGCAATAAATATTTAAAAAAAAAGAAATTTGTTGGAAATGAATTCTGTATGTATTTATATATGATATATAAGCGGTGCACAATAGATCCTTATACGTGGTCGCGGTGCACTGTTGCCCCCGTTGTACAAATGTATATATAAGCTATGTATTTCTTTTAGAATTTTAATTAGAGATTAATAACATTTCAGCTCGAATAACCAACAACATTAGTCCTAAATCGTTTAGCAAGGTATAAAAGGTACAGTAATCGTGAATATCCTGACTTCGGTTTCACACACATGTTATTCCCTTATAAAGACTGTTCCACATATTTTTGTTGTGAAACACTCTTTATTAGAGAGCAAATATTTTTATAAATGTAAGTGTCTTAAATTCTACAAACCTTGTAAAATTATTTTCATAAATTTCAATACAATTTTAATCCATAATTGAAAACTTAAAAACTTTTATCTTTTTTCATCAAATTATTATTAAATTTAAAAGCTTAATTTTTGCATATAAATTTTTCAACAAAACTAAATTGAATATATTAAATGTATAAAATAATTTTTCTTGAAAAAGAAAAACAAAAAAGAAAATAAAAAATAGTTAAACTTGTAAAATTGTAGAAAACTTGAACTACATTAAAAGATATTCTTGTACCCGTACATCTTATATCTTTAATTTTAATCTAACTAAATTAATATACAAGCATATACACATTTGCGTTTCTATATATATGTATATATACATATAACGTTACGTTAAAGCTAATAATTATTATTTTGTACATGTTATACATTATACATAGTGAAGGACATAAAAATTCATTAAGGCTATTATGCAAAAAGAAAAAAACAACAGTCAAAAGATCCTTTTTACTGTATATGTGCAAAAAATAACAAGGGTGTTTAATGTATACTATATTTTAATGTAATAATGAAGGATATTTTTGTGGAAAGTAGGGTTATTCTGTTATAAGTTAAGTCATTAAAAAATTATTTGTAATAGTAATACAATATAATATAAATCATTAAAAATATGATTAAAATTTATGATAGTTATTTTATATTAATAAATTTTGCAAAACTATAAAATACTTAAATGAATTATTTAAGAATATTATTTAAGAATTTTTGATATCTCAGATAACATGTATGTGAATTTTAAATAATACTACTATAGATGATTTGAATTTTTGAATTTTTATAGGAAGGCCTTAATGAAATTTTAAGAAAAAAACTCTTGAGTTCCACTGTGTTTTTCCAACAAAATAAATTTTGTTTCATGATTTTATGAAATAAGCAAAATATGTTGACTGAATATAGGTTAAGTTTATAGTTTTAAGTAAAATTTAATTAATCAAAATAAAAAATAAATTCGGTTTTTAAACAGACCAGGCCAGATATAGGCGATTGTATAGTAGTTGGTCGAAACTCTGATCTATGGCGGACAACAAACTCTATCACTGATACAACAAAATTAAATTCATAACAATTTTAAGAAATCATTCATAGTTTTTTATTTTGGGACATCAAAAATTCTAAAAACTTTCATTTCATATAATTAATATTTTCAAGCAGTTTCTGATTTAATTTTACTTTAAAATTGTAAGTAAAATTAAATCAGCAAAATAAATTTTCAATGGTATTTCCCTACTCTATGAAGCCTTTGGCTCTAGAAATGACAATTCAATACTTTCAATTCCTTTACCTTAATACCTTTCTTTTACTTTAAAATAATTAAATTGTTTATAATAAATTTTTTTTTTAATATTATTTTTTCTAATTCAAATTTTTAATGAAAATATTTTTCCTCTTCTTCATAAAATACATATAAAAATGTTATAAGCAAACAGAGTGAAATTCCACCATTGGTGTTGTTCATTTAATTAATTTGGTAAACACATTTATATTGTACATGCATACAAATCACATACATAATAGATATGTATGGAAAAATTATATATTATATACGAGTATGCGTGTGTTTAAGAATACTTAGATTCCATATATGCATTATATTTGTCACAAAGGAATCTTAAATATTCTGGAGTATTTTTAAAAGAAAAAAAACAACAAAGTAAACCTTTCAAAAGTCATTTCTTATGTTTTCGTTCTTTTTATAAGTTTATTCCAAAAAATAGGGAAAAAGAAATTATATTATAAAACGAGAATAGATATGGTTGACCGTGCCAACTCTATGATATCCTACCGAAAAAATGATTGTAAATGTGGGAGATAATTGACAAACAGCTTCATACAGCCCCTTGTTTTTTGGATCTAGTGCCATTTTATAACCATATAGTAGTTGCCATATAAAGACACATAATCTGAAAGAGTTTGACTGAAAATTATGGCCACAAGTTTCAGTAATTGTAGGTTGACCAGTTTTTAAGATATAGCCGATAAACTTTTCAAGTGGAATGCAGCTACCAGAAAGAGTCAAGCAATCTCAACGACTTTTATCAAACAGCCCTTAATAATATATTTACTAATGTGAAATTTTAATACCGTAGCTTCTGTGATTTCTGAGATATATCCATATTTATTTTGAAGTTTTATGGCGGCTACTCAAACTAGTGTCGAATAGGATTCTGGCATTTACTATAAGAAACGATTTATTAAAATTTTGTGAACTTAGCTCAATTAGTTTTTTGGTTATTGCTGGGACGGACAGAGGACCGGACAGGCGTACAGACATAGTTAAATCGACTCATAATTCGATGCTGATCAAAAGCATATTTATGAGTCTATATCTCAGACCATTATCAGCGTTATAAACGATAAGGCAAATTTAGTATACCCGTCGAGTATACGTTCGCACATGTATAAAAAAATTCTATTAAAAAAAATTCAAGACGATATTTTGTCTATTTTTTGCGACTTATCATTTTATAGGATTAGGATCCTTTTATTATTCGTGTCATTCTAAAGTAAATAAGTGGGTTGAAGACTTTAATTTTTATATTTTCTTTATAAAATTTTCAAGAAATTTAAAATGGAAACAAAAATATGAATATTTTTTTTATAAAGAAAAACAAAAAAGACAGCAAACTTTTGATGTTTTCTTAATAAAAAGCCAGGGAAGCAAACATCGAAACCAAAATAATGTGAAAAATTAAACAATTTCTTTGAAACAAAAATTTTTAATATTTCATATAAAGTAGGCTCTTTTCAGAAGGATATAACACTCAAAACGTATAACATTTTAAACACATAACACATTACCCAATACAAATGAGTAAAACGAGTAGAAATTAGTAAAAAGAGACAAACCAATATGATGGCATAATTGTGGGGATTATTCGCATTTAATCCTGTAGATGGCTTTTTCATTTTCTCATGAAAGTTACTTACTTATGTCAAATTTCAAAATTATAGGTTAAATTGTTATTATAACAAATTATAATTTTTTAGAAAATTGGTAGAAAAATTAAATGAATGCAATTTTGAATATCTTACTTAATTAAAATATGCTGGAGGTGATAATTATATTTTATAACTCCTCCGCATATTTCACGACTACTCTACATGTTATATTTTAGCGTAAACTTCTTCTCACTAATTGTTTTTTCTCAGTTTTTGCAGTTTTGAAAATTTTAGGTTGAAAATTAGATATTTTGCCAGAAACTCCTTATATCCAACAGTTAATGCTTATTTACAGATCCGACAAGTGAAGAAATTTATCTTATTTACCAATTGTTCAATTCCCTTCAAATCTATTATTTCAAGATTCAACTCTCGGAACATAAAAATCTATATGGTTTTTATGGAAATTGAAAGCTGTCTACACTGCTTATATTTTTACTCTATATTTTTTTTTTAAATTTCCTATAAGAGGTTGTTTTTTTTTTTCAAGAAATTCTTGTATTTTGTAGACATTTAAAAATACATTTAAAATGTACAAGTATAACATTAGTTATGTTCAAACATATGTACGTACAACAATCCCAAAAGAAATAAGTAGACGAGTATGCGTATTGCACAGCGATAAAGTACTTTTTCATTATATACATAAGTATATAATAATACGGGTGTACATAGGCATACATAACGTATATACTACAATTCTGTAGAACATAAAAAATTTTTTGCAATAATTCTAAAGTTAAGTGATTTTGTATGATACTCTTATCTATATTAAATGTAAATTTTTAAATAAAAAACTTTGAGTAATGGCTTTAAGTCGAGAAAAAAAAATAAAAGAAAAAATAATAAATAAATAAATAAAGAAAACAAACGAAGAGACAAATAAATAAATAAGAAATAAAGAAAAATAATGAAAAATAATAATAATAAAAAAATAAATAAAGAAAGAAAGGGAAAGGTTATTTTTAAATTTCTTTCGCTCTAATATTGAAAATAAAAATTTAGAACAAAAATTTGGCACAAAAAGTATGACTGCAATGTTTTCTTAGTTCAACCTAATTAAATAGCACGATGAACATTTCTGCAAATGCCGATTCAACAACGGAAGCCTATTCAAACTATTTTTAATATCTGACGAACTTTTTATGCCCATGCATTATTATCAAGCAAGAACTAAGCAAATAAGAACGTCATTTTTAAAAAAAGGATTAAAATGAGACAACAAGGACTTACTACACAGACTTAGAGATTATTAGTATAAGAAATACAAAAATTATACATATTGTATTTCGGTACTATATGTATAATTTTGTATAATATTACAGAAAGTAAAACAGAAAACATGAGCGACAACGCAAACTACTGCCTACATAATACATTATACTAGTTAACAATTTATATTCCAAGAATTAAATAAGTACAATTAGAGGCAGACTCATATTATCTAATGTCTACTTTCAATTTCAGATTTCTATTGTAAATTGACATTCTAAATATTGGAATATTTAATGACTCGTCCGTGTATTTTCATATGAATATTTGGTTTTAGTGATTGATATTTAGATATAGAGTAAAATCAAATCTAATACTGATAAAATTAAAAAACATTTAGGATAAATATGAGTTCTACGAACATATTTTAGCATCCGTTTATTAACAGTAAATTATAAACTGTTTGAAGTAGCAAACAACAAGTTTCCGTATAAAATAAAACCTTTCGGAATAGAATTTTGTGTTCCCATTAAAATTTAATTTTGTAACACGCTTGTGTGATCGTTTTATTTGGTGTTCAGGTAAGTAAAATACAATAAAATGAAAACAACCCGAACAATGTCTACAATAACAAAATACTCATAACGCGATTACTTCAAAAATAAAACCTATCATATAGTCCCTGGCTGCCATTTTACTCAATCAATCAATAATGTCGTAATATTTTTACTTTATAAAAATGTTATCATATGCCAAGCGATCCATTCAAACAGTAGAAAAAAAATCATGCTTTCTCTTCTTAAATAATTGTACACTTAAGAACATTTTCATAACCATTTTCTTTTTAGAAATCCTTGAACTCTATATGTATAATTGTACGTATAATTTTTTAAATGAAAAACAAGATTTAAAAAAAAATTATAAAATTGCGTACATTTTCATGTACTTGTGTGCTAACAATCTTTGATGATGATATGCGATTTTCATCCTTTTAAAATCTTTATTTTTTCTCATTTTATTACAAGAGTCTTGTTTCATTTTTTTTTTTCATATCTTATTTTTATTCACTTAAAAACTATATAGACTGTAAAATTTGCCAATTTAATTTTTAAATAAACTGAAATTGCTATTTTTATTTTTTATGTGTCTGCCATAAAAAAAATATATATATAAAGAGAATAGGCATATTTTAACATTTGAGAGAAAAAAAAAATGTAAAATTATAAAATTGGATCAAAAGTTGTAATCAATTTTAAAATGTCAAACACAAAAGGATAATTTTTTTTTTTTGAGCAACGTCATCCTTGTTACAAAATATATTCACATCATGTATTTGCCTATCAATAAAAAAAATTTTTGGTTTTCTTTTTTCTTGGAAGTAATAAGTAGGTTATGTAGAAAATGTAGGAGAACTAATTCAAGAAAGTTGTACCACAACTCATTTTCATATAGAAAAAAATAGAGGTTTTCAACAGAATAAAGTGAACCGTTTGTAGTTGGTTCTTGAAGTCTAAAACCGATCATGCGAAGTATTAAAGTGTAACTATAAGAACCTGGGACAAGATTTCTGTGATCCACATGAGTGAATGTATAACTTAAAAATCGATATAATTTTTTAAAGAAGGCATTTAAAATTTTTAAAATTAAAAATTAGAAAATCGCTACAAACAATTTTGTTTCTTACGTTTAGTAGCAGTTGAGCTAGTGTTTGGGGGATAACAAAGCTGTAATATTGCAGATTGTTGTGCAAAACACTTGATTTTAAAATTATATACCGATTTTCAAAAAATTATCGAAAAATTTTATATAAAATAAGAAATTAAATTCATTATTAGAGCTATTGTTGAACTGCCGAAGTTTTTTCATCGAATCTTAATTACAAATCCAGTTAGTGTAATAGACACAATATCAATTTATGTGTTCTTATGTGATTGTATCTTTCAATATGAGATTGAACGTAGTATAAAGCAATGTGAAGAACAATTTTCCGGCCATTTCTTCATACTTATGTTCCTCAGTTGGTAGAGCATCTGCTTAGATAACGGTAGGTCAAAGATTTTCTAATTTTTCTGTCTTGACTCGTTCTCTTTTATTACGTCATCGTTCTGTTTTGCAGTTGGATTAAGAAATTTCCATTAGTTATTCTTATAAAGAATTAATAAATAATATAAAACAACTACTTGTTGTATTTGTAATAAGTTATAATACAAATCTGATATTTTTCTCTATTATAGTTTACAATTTTTAAAAGTCTAATATATAGTAAAAAATCTAAATAAAATTGCAGTTAAGATTGTGGCCCGGAATAACTATGAACCTTAACATTAAAAGACGATTTATTGCACCTATTAACTAATACCATTGTACGAAATAATTCTAGGAAATTTTCCATTCAAAATATTCAAGTATCGATTGCTTAGTACTAATTAATTATTATTTAATAAATCATTAATTTCGTTAATTTAAGACAGGATGCGAATATTAGTAACTAAACAATATTCTTATATACTGAGAAATTCACAATAACTGACTAGTAGAGAAAATTTTAATAACACTTTTCGAAAAAGGAAAAATCAATTAGAAATTGAGGTATTCAAACAATTTCATATAATATTTTATTGCTTATATTAGAACTTAATAGAAAGACGGTGTATTGTGGATTTGATTATTACTTAAAATCTTTAACACAGAAACTAATGGTCTTAATCAATTTATATTAAAAGTACAAAAATTAAATTTCTTACTTAGAATAAATTGCATATTATAAAAAAATTAAATTGCCCCACAGTATTTCAAATTTTATTGTATAATTTTTTATAAACTATTACAAAATCAATTTTAGAAATTCATTGTATAACACAATTTTCTACAATTTCAAATAATATTTTTCAATAAATTTCTTTATACACGTATAATAATACCCTCAATAGTATGTACCAACATCTACATATATAAATTTCAATTCATTTTATGTACATGAATCTTGTACATATACACGATTATGCCAGTTTATATCTTCATATTTAAATCATTATCATATATATAAAGGGGTTATACAATCATCATTATTTTCATCATATACATATGTATAACAGATAAAAGAAAAAATGCGTAATCCTTTATCGAGACCATTTTAATCTGTCAATACATTATTAGATTTTAGTCATTCAAGGGATAACAATATTATTTTCAATATTATAATTTATAAGAAAGAAAAATTACAAAATAAATATGAAAAAAAAAGAAAATGAAAGTGTAACAAAAAATCATAGTCATTGTGCTTTGTATAACAATATATTATATTATATTTTGCTTACATATACAAATATATGAAGATATACATATAGATATTTGAGTACAAATATTATGTCCTTTGATATATTGTAAGTGGATATTTGTATATTGTAGATGTAAACATAATATAGAGGTAAGATTATAAAAGAAAGAAGAAAGTGAATTTCTCGTAATAAGTGTGTACATAATCAAATTGACTATAAAAATGTTCACATATATTATTTTGAATAAAATATGCATGTAATAAATAATTTTTAATATCTTTACATTAGTTAAGAATTAAACGATTAAAGGACACTATCTATATACAGTGTAATCTTCATTACAATCAATATTATTGTCATTCAACATTAGGCACAAAAGCATGTGTTTAATCATAAATTATAATTTAAGTGATGACAAACAGGTTTTCGCAATTGTGATGTTTAAAGTATAACAGGATATTATTCTAAGAACAACTACCTAAAACCATATATTCACACATTTAATAATTTTCTTAACTAATTAGCTCAAATATAACAGGTTTTGTTAGTTGAACTAATTATAAACACTCTGTTTTGTGAATTCTAATTAAACTCTGAATTAGCTCTTAAGCTGTGAACGAATAAAAAGTTTTTCTTTGAAACAAGCTCATTTATTTTCAAAACGCCCTTAACCTGGTTTCGGATTTTGTATTTTTCTATTTTGAAATTGAATTAATATATTTTTGTTTGAGTTTCAGGATCAAATTTGATTTCAGTACAGGACAAATTTGATTCAGTACAGGAAATTTCTGCTTTTCATTCACAAAAACGCATTCAAGTGCAGGCAATATTTAATGGTTAACAGTCAGATTTTTTAAATAATTATTAAAATTTTATTAGTTATGTGAAAAACATTATATGGAAGATATTATTATTTGCTAACAATTTATATGAGAGTACAGAATATGTTGCAGAAGCAAAAGTCGATATTAATCTTGGAATTACTATTAATCCAAAGAATACATATTTTTCAATAAGCTTCTATATAGATGCATTCTCAAATCAATATTGATGACAGTTCTTATTACAATAATAAGGAGTTCCTTACAATTAAACGTTCATTGTACATTGTTCAAAAATAGGTCATATGACTTTCTTTAAATTCTTGTAATACTCATATACTCACAAATACACTCATAATATTATGTTTACATAATCCTATATATATTTAAATTTTATATTAAATACGTATATATATATATATGTATACGCTTATGAAAAAAATTATTTGTTCTAAGATTAAGATGATCCATTAATTTAGGATATTTATGGTAATATGTACAAAGAAAAAGAATCCCTTGAATATTGTTTTCTTTTTTGTTTTTTAACAAAAGATCATACATTAACAATAGAAAGATTAAGAATACATATATTATATTAAATATTATCTATAACAATTTAAATTATGATATTAAATTTACATATATGCTTACATATTCTGTATAACGAACTTAATTATAATAAAATAATGAAAGGGGTTTTAAGGAAGCATAATTCTTAAAGGGAGAACTTATCTTCCTCATATTTATGTAATTCTAATGGCTGAACATTATGTTATTTTAAAATAATTTAATACTTTGTTAATATTTTAATATTTAGTATAAAGAAACTGGTCATTCATAATATAATTTACATAAATTGTAATTAAAATAATTATGAATTCAGTCAATTTATTTATATTATAATATTCAAAATTATATCAATAAATTTAATATAATTTGTAAAATAAGTTTTATTATTTATTCAACATAAATAAATTTTATTTATTTCAATGTGTTGTGTAAAATTATACTTAATTCATTTAATAATTAATATTAATCAATAATATTTTATTAATTTAATTAATATATTATTAAAATTTGGGAAAATTTTCAAAAAATATTCTTATAAGTATTATTATTACAAAAATAGAACGAGAGTTTTTCATAAAGACAAACATGTTGGTATGGCTAACAAGTTTTAAATAAATATTTAAAGTACTGAAAATCAATTCCTATTGGATAACAACCCTAATTTAGTTTCTTTAATTTTGTAGGAATTTATTAAAAAAATTTAATATAAACTAGTTCAGCTTAGAATTATTTTTTAATTGCGACAAGTACATATTATAAAATAACATTAAAATTAAAATTAAAAGTGAGAGTATTTTGTGAATATTGCAATTCCTTGGTATCACGGTATTTCTTACCGGTTCTACTACCGTTATGCTATTTAATTTGTACTTTAGTTTTAATTACTTTATCTCAAAGATTTTCTGTTTAAAAGCAATTAATGAAAATATTTTAATGTTTATTTTTTAATATTATCAGCAGTGAAAACAGTTTTAATAGTTTAATTCCAAATATAATTCTCATAATACCTGTTAGTTTATTAAAGGTAGAATTATAAAATAAAAAAAATATAAACTAATAATTTGTAATTTCATTACCTTGATTATGATCTATAAAGTTTCATAATAGCAAAATTAATACCAAGGAAACTATATATTTAAAAAAATAGCATACTTTTAGGGTGAATTTCAGAATGCAATACAAAATTATCGGTTATTTAAAGCCAATTAAAAAAGAGTGAATATAAAAATTTTTTTTATATTAAACAATAAAATTACCATAAACTTTTATAAGCATTAAAAATTTTTTTATTAATAGAACTTATGTATATAATTTTGTAGTATGGAAAGTAAGAAAAAAATAAGAACTCTTGGGTTTTAATAAAACTCTTTGTCTGATTTTATCAGATGAGATTTGAAAATAAAAAGTGTGTAAATTTAATATCGAAAATTTTTGTTATTCATTTATTTTAAAAACCATGTGTCATGTAAAAATTTCGAATTAAAATCGTTTGAAATAGCACAGCACCTTTTACACAGTCTCTTTTATTTTAAGTAATTTTCATAGATTCAACTTTTGCTGTAAGACCAATGCAAGAGCAATATAAGAGTGTAGTCGCAAGTTTCTTAATAATCAAAAATATATACCAAATTTATAATTTTTTCGTCAATAGAAAATTTTCAATTTAACAAAGAATTTATTATTGGTGAGATATGCACACATCTACACCTTTTCATAAACCTTATACACAAAATTAATAATGCGTTTTAAATAACAATAAAAGTCTTTTCCGTCTAAGCTATAGTCCCAATTGTTTAGCTGTTATGTTAACAGCTATTTTTACAAATTACCAACATTACATAGGAAAACCAATCAATTAAACATGTGGATAAATTCTGTTCTCTTTAAGTACCAATCATAATTAAGACATGGAATGGAACGTATCCCTTCTAGGTACCCCACACATCTTGATAAATTTTGAATTTGCTAAAAATGCGTCAAAATATTGCTGCAACCAACTCATTCTTTTATTTGTATGTAAATACATACTTTGTCAGAATATCAAATTTTGTAGATTTAAAAAAGTTCATAAAATTTACAAAGTATTTATTGCAGTTAGTATTAAAAAATCAAAAGATCAAAATGTCAACTTGGGAAACCGGAATCTAAAAAATTCACCATATTTTTCAACAATTCTTCAAACTATGACAGGTGATTAACAAAAAACAAAAAAAGAAAAAATCTAACAAAACTTCATTGTACGGAAACTGTTGAACTATGATACAAAATTTTTGTGTACACACTTATATAATAGCTCTTAACTGATACAGAAAAGTTTGACTGAAGAAAAAAAAGTGTTATTTTACAGAAACCATACAAAAAAAGCAAAAATAATAAGCAAAAGTAAAAATATACAAAAGGAAATTCAGATATCCTGACCTCCTTTTCATTATTGCATTTACCTGTATTGTTTCAAAAAAAAAAGAAAAAAAAAATCGAAAAAATCGAAGTGGAAAAATTGAATATGAAACTAGAAAAATAGCAACTGCCATCATTGAAAATTTTTATACGCAAATCAAGTACTGTACTTTACAGGCAACTTTGCTGAAATTTGATATTAGTCAGGTGGAATTCGAATTAAAGTTTAAATTTAAAAGTTAAAATATTTTATCATTGCTCCTAATAGGAATCATTTGATTTACAAAACTAAAATTATACTACAATTATAGAAAGGTATACTATATTTGCCTTGCCCTTTTTAACGCTACGAAATAATGATCTGAAATTTAGACTCAAGTATATGTTTTTGATTAGCGTCGAGTTCTGAGTCGATTTAACTATGTCTGTAGGCCTGTCCGATCGTCCGTCCGTCCCAGCAATAACCCAAGCAAAAGGTTGCATGTAACTGTATGTTATTTTATCTCCGACATTTAAAATTATTTACTCGTACGGGTATCACAGAGTTGAATATTTACTCCTGTTTTTTCTTAAATATACTCAAATATATTTCATTCTTCCGGTATTTATATGCTTCATACTAACGTATTACCATATTATTCCACTTCCATATCCCAATTAACATAAATTGTAAATTAATCCGAAAACTAGAGCTGAAATCAACATCAGTACCATTAATCAAATATAATTATCAATGTTACGAGTATTGTGCTATTTTTAGTAGGTTTGAATAAAAATTAATTGTAATTTTCGAGTTTTGTAGTTTAATAGTATCCAAAAATTGGTACACCCTGTATAAATCAAATTTTAAGATTTATCATTTGATACTGTAAAGTTTATACTTTTAAAGAGAATGAAAAAAAAGTGCATGTGAAAATTTCATGTTTTTTGTTCAGTGAATTTTTGTGGGATTTTTTCCGTTTTGTTTTTTTTTTTGTATTTGGCGAATGCACAATATGCAATAACTCTTATACCTAACTTTTGTAGTTTTCCATGCAAAACTGCTTTGCAAAATACCATCCGTTTCAGTCATTTTCACATGTATATAACAAGGAAACAATTGTTCATAGACATACACATATAGCTTTAGATTTATGCATTTATGCATAGAATTCTATTCTATTCTATAGTGACATTGTTCTACATTTTCCGTTATTCGATGTTATTTTTAGAATACGAAGCTAACATTCACTGTTGTTGTTTTTTTTTTCTTCTTTTCCTTTAATTTTGGATTTTGTTTTTCTATAATTTTTCTTCTTTTTTAATCTTCAAGTTAACTTTTGACCTATTTGACATATGAAACGTTTCTTTCTTCATATCCAAATGAATTGCTGTTTTTGAGAAAGTGGATATAAGAAGAGTCTTTAATATGCCGTAAAATAAAAGAATGTATACAAAATAAAATATAAAAGAAGTCAAGGATTTATATGTGTATATTTTTTTTTTGTTTTAAAGGATCATCTTTTGCATTATATGAAAATCGAACGAATAAAGAATGGAAACAAAGTAAAGAAAAACATACAACTATTACGTATAAGTTATTTGTACAAAAAATTAATTTATGTAATAAAAGTCTAACATTGCAACTTCGTTTAAAATAAATTTATGAATAAGTTTTTACAAAAACTCTGTAGATACGACCATTTTTAGCCAATGGCAGAAATAGAGTAGAATTTATCAAATTGTTCTTGGAAAAAGTTCTATAAGTACTCAAAGTATAAAAACAAATTCTAAAATTGCAATAGTAAAGAAATTAATTTTTAACGTTTTTGTTTAGATGGCTCGGATTTTCTTGATTTTGTTGACTGCACTTTTTAACATTTAGCTTCTTTTTAAGCTTTTTAAGGATTCAAATACCTGTTCCATCTCTTAAGTAAATTCTAATAATTTACTACTCTTTCAATTATAAATTTTATCAATGACTTAAAAAAGTTAAAAATTTTATTATGAATTGAAATAAATTTTATCATTGTCACTGTCAAATTCAAAACTAATAAAAAATATCTAAATGGTTAATAAATCATGCGATTATGTTCCAGGTAATATTTAACGAAAGTTATTACATAATATTCTGATAACTTCAACATTTCTTCTATTTATTAAATTCATATAATTTTGTATTATAAAATATGTGACTCTTGTGAAGATGCAATCTAATATTAAATTTTTAGTTCTTCTCAAATTCCTTTGACAAATACAGTATTTTGACCAAGTTGGGACATAGTTCTGATCTAATCTTTAGTTTACTTATCTGAAAGGTGGCCAAATAAACTATTTAATGTATAATTTTACATCCCTTCACAAAAACATTTTAAAAACTTTACTAATACTATTTAATCCTTTACAATTCTCTATAATAAAATTAAATTTGTTATTTGACGAATCTCATTACACTGAAAAAAGTTTTATTCCTCTATAATTTTTTAATTAGCAAAAATTTTTTTATATGTCGTTCTATTTTAAATGGGAAAATATAGTGAAAAATCTTCCATTTATTCCTGTCAAAAAATTTTCAAACAAGAAATTACAAAGAAAAGAATAAAGTTTTAAGATTTAAAGTAAATACAAATTGCGAAATTAGAACGCAGCTATTAAAAATACTTTAAGTAAATTTGAAAAATACAATTGCATACTTCTAGGGATCCTGAACTAATAACCAGGAACATTTTAATTACATTCTAATCTCATTTTTTAGTTCATATTTTAATATTCATGAATATTTCCTATAAGTGATTTTAACCTAAAATTTATTTCTATAAGATCGCATTTTTTGAAAAGTTTTAAATCAAAAAGGGAAAACCAATAAATCGAGAGGCAATCATATTGAATAGAATCAATTTTATCGTTTCTCATGAAAAATTTTATGTTTTAGAGGCAAAAATTTAAAATAAATTTTAATAATAAATTTTTACAAAAAAAAAATAATTTTTTTTTTTATTTTTTTAATTCCATTATTAATATTGAGAGCAATTGTTATATATTTAACTCGAAAAAATGATCATTTTAAAATAAAAAAAAAATATTATTCACCGCATTGTTCCCCTTTAGCAAAATTGCAAGAATTTTTATTTTCCCTTTTTATACAGGGTTTATTAAGATGAAATGAGTTTCCTTTAAACTTCTTCATTACAATGGTTTTTCATATTTTCTTCTTGAAGTAAAAAAAATTGAAAAAAAAAAAAATTTAATTTGATTTTTTCCATTCAATCTATTTACAAAATCACAAAAAAGAAAATCTCAAGAAAATATAAAGAAAAAATCAAGTTACTGCAACTTTGGGTATTCCTTGTTTCCCAAAACTAAAATGAAATTGCATTGATCCATGACCGCAAAGCAAAACAAAAAAAAAATTGCATTATAAAAATATTACATTCCATATCATCTTCATAAATCAATTTTACATTGAATTTTATTTCGAAAAATATTATATTCCATATAACTATATAGATTGTGTAGATCTAACTAATATAAAAATATCATATTGTATGCATATTGTGGGAATAAAATTCATTACATCTCTATATGGGATTTCAATAATGTCCAATGTAGCTAGAAATATCTGAAAATATTTTATTTAGAATTAAATTTCTATATACATGCAATAATAATATAATTTTCGTTATATACAAAGTAAAATTTATTAAATAATAAAAGGTCCCTTTAGCATTATAAAAGAATAACAAATAATTTACAATAAAATTTTAAGAAAGAGAAGAAAATAAATGAAAGATATATGACAGCAAGTGACTGGCAAAGGGATTTATCTGTTTTATTTTTTTTTTCTATAATAAAACAATTTATTTAAATGTGTAATCTGGCATGCATGAATATGGCAAATATTCTAAAAATATTCACAGATAAACTAGACATACTTTTACAATCAAATCACGAATATAATATTATTCAAATATAGAGGTTTTGCATAGTTGGTATCTAATTTTTTTTATATAAGTTTCATTCATTCATAAATTATCTATGACATTGTAAAATGTACAATCCTAAGATTTCGGAATGAAAATGAAGTGTTACTGGTACAACAATTTTGTATGGGAATTTGAATATATTCCTAAGTTTATAGTATTAATCTATAAATTACTGTGATTACGTGCTTTTTAGAGAAATCAGTTTTTGTTCTTTTTAACCTCTCATGTGTTTTTTTGAAGAAAGCTGAGTTTAATATTAAATTTCCATTAAAATAACAGGAAAATATGGTAAATACCAACTTTAAAAATTTTAATACTCTAGGTTTTAGAATTTCTAATATGACTTTAAAAACAATTATAAGGGAATATTCAATTGCATGCTATACACATACTTCAGCGTATTAAGTTTGATGTTTATACTGCTAGATGATAAAATACAAGAATAATATACAAGAACAAAATGCAAGGATTTTTGAAAATAAAAAATTTTTTACTAAATTTTTTTCGTATTGAATCAATAATTTTGTAGTAGAACACTTATTAATTCTGCTTAAAAATTAGGTAGTTAGTTGGTTGGTTGAAGTAGCAAACTTTCCGCACCCCAATTAGTAGAAATGTGCCGTTTTGCTATCACTAATCTGTGAACAACAAGCCATCATTGAGCATATGATTATAAGTGACCTATTTAAGCCGTCCTGCTCTCTTGAGGAATCTACCAAAATTGCCGGAACTAATTTTTGATATTTCGTCCAGCCCCATCACATATGCTCCGCTAATCTTCTGTGTGAACTGTTGTCAGGCAGGCAGTGTTCCTTCGAAACATCTCCAGGAGTCCATCCGATTTTTTAAGGTCATATTTTGGCCACATCCTTCTTGCCGTACCGAATGTGGACAGGGCTTTCCACCTGTGGTCGGTACAAGATTATACATATACCTTTTCAATATAAATTAGTGGGATTAAAAATTTCTTTTATAAGTTTTTATTGCAATCTCCTTTATTTTATTATTTTAAAATTTTATCACTAAACTTGTTAATTTTATTTAAATAATTTGCAATAAATGCAATGAAATATATTGCATTATGGATTGTATGACTGTTTTGGAAACTACTAAATAAACGATTTAAAGTGCAATATACCTAATTTTCGTGTTATAAAAAATTAATTTTTTGAAAATGCCTTGCCATTAATGTACGTCACGAAACATTATGATTTGGAAAGATGGAAAAGTGAGATCAAACAATTAGTTAAAATAGCCTTTCCACCACACTTCTTTTTTTTCTACATTTTTAAAAAACATAATCAGAATCATGAATTTAATATTAAAGCCCTAAAGAAATTGAACCACCACAGAGTGGTAAAATATTTTATTTTAAATAAAATATTTAACAATTATTGACGGTATACATCAATTGCAATGATGTTGGAACATAATTTTGCTCCCACACATAAAACTTGGTTAAATACTATGTATAATTTATGGAGGATGTCTGCGTAGTTCATTATACCTAGCGCATGTATATAATTAAATTTCTTTTCATTGTATGTATAGTGAATAATGAAGTATCACCTTTTAATATTTAATGTTAAAACCACAAAAAAATTAAAAATAAAATAAATTATTACAAGTTGATTTTATTAAAAATTTGGTAAACTATTTCATCATTCCCATAGTTCTTAAAAATAATCAAATATTCACCATAATTACTTTTTTCTTATGTGCATGTGTGTGTACTTATATTCACAAAATTTTTGGTTCTATAGAGGTTAGTATTTCTATTTATAATAAAATCAAATAAAAATTCAAACAGAACAAAATGTAAAACACAATAGAATAATGAATTATACATAATATACTGAACAAGTCATAAATATACTAAAAATAGTCTTCATCCTTTGTAATAAAAAGAATATATAAAAAAAAACTGAAATAGAAAAAAATATATAAACTCGGATCAAATAGGAAACATAATTGGAATTACCATTTAATGATTTATTCCAAAAATAGAATTCAACTTTGTAGGAATTTCAATAATATAGAATACATAAATGTAAAAATAATCTACCTCAACAACCTAAGGTCTAAGAAAATTAAATTTTCTTGGCTTCGTCCGAATTATTTTTAAATTATTGCAGTGACTATTGAATTAAAAAATATTATTGTAAAAATAAATGCATTAATTGCAAAATTAAAAATTCAAATATACAAAAAAAGGCATACTTTTAGAAGGACAAAAATTTTTTTGCAGCATATTATTATAACTACATTTTAATAATAAATGTCTAAATAATTATATTCTGCAACAACATAATAACAAATTACAAATCCTATACATAAATTTCCCGAAAATATTCTAAATGTGGGGAAAAACAGACATTTTTGAAAGTAAAATTTTATTGTTTGCCGCATCAAAATGAAAAAGAAAATTTTTTGCCAAAAAAAAAGTTATAATCGAATTAAAAATCAACATAAAACTGAAATAATAACAATAAAATCGTAATAAAAAAAACAACACAAAATCAGAATTACATTTGTAATGGTAAAACTTTATGGCACAAAAAAAATAAATTTATTTTTTGTCCAATTTCTATATAGTCAGTATTCTTTAAACCTCTTTAATTTTATCCTTAATCAGTTTTGGTTATTTTATTCTTTATTTCTGTATATCTCTTCTATTTCAGCTTTAATACATACATACCAATTTCAAGAAAATTTCAAAAAAATATAAAAGGAAAAATATTTGGTAGGATATACAAAATTACAGGATCAAACTCATAGTTTCAAGGATTCTCAAAGAAAAAATATATAATATTAAATTTAACTATATATAAAATATTTTCTGTTCAGATAACGTTAGCAGTATTGCCACAACCAATGCACATAGGTGCAATTTAATAAAATCACAATAAAATTATTCTTATTATAATGTACTCTGTAATTTTAGTATAATTTATTTTTCGAAACCAGTTTAGATACTACATTGGATTTAATGAAATTAATCTTAAAATTAAAGAAAACAACACCAAAAGTCCTTAACTACGACTATTTAACTGTACGTTGTTTCACCCGATCTTCTTTTTTTATACATCATTTATGGTAGTTGCCACATATGCTTATACGGTCTAAAAGATATTTACTAAAAATAATGGGAACATTATCATATCGTTTATGCAAATTTTTGGCACCGTAATAATCAATAGTTTCTAAGATGTGACCAAAAAATTACTGAAGTTGTATAGCAGCTACCACAAGAAATTAAGAAATTTCAACAACTTTTATCACATAATATATTTGTTTGCGTGAAATTTCAATTTTATGGCTTAAAATATTTCTGAGATGATTTCAAGCAACCCTTGAAAGTGCATTACAACAATCACAAGCGCTCATGATGTCTGAACATCCCTTACTGAGAATAGTGGCCATATTACCATATTTGTTTATATAAAACTTCAGTACTGTGTCTCAAGTAGTTTCTGAGATATGACATTGCAACAAGAAGCCAAGATAATAATATAGTTGGTTGTGCCAAATTTCGAGCTTCAATAATTTCTGATATATATCCAAGAAAACTTTTGAAATATTGCCATACAAATTGCCTCAGTCTGAGCTAATTTAAATAAGGTTTTGCAATTTATTATTATAAATCATTTCTGAAAATTTGGTGAGCTTAGCTCATTTAATTTTTGAGTTATTCCTGGGACGGACTAACGAAATCGACTCAGAATTCGATACTGATTGAAAATGTAAACTTGCGTCTATATATGAGACTATTATTTGTTAGCATTATAGAGGGTAAGGCAAATTTATAATACGAAGACACGATCGTACGGAAAAAATTACAATATTCAGAATTAATGATATTCTAATAACAATAACTGGTAACACTGTTCTCATTAAAATGTTTTGTTGAAAAAGGACAGAAGAAGACAAAAATGAATTGTATTTTGTTTCATGCATTTTCAAAACTTAGATTAGTTCAATTCATCTACCGATCACGCATTTACTCTAATACATATTTTAATAACACGTGATTGAAATAATATGTATATGCTCCTAGAAGTATGTAAATATATACAAATTGATTATATTCCTAAGAGCATAGGACACAAATACCTTTATACATATTATTTTATGCAATAATATTATTTATAAGGCATTTCAATGTCCACTTTTATAGGAGAATAAAAAGTTTATTTCATGCATATACTCGTAGATGACATCGAAAAATCTCTCTATAGGATTTTAATCCAAATTTAGGCCAATGTATTATTGAAATTGGTTTTTTAAAATAAAATATGATACGTGTTTTATTTTAATAAATTTTGTATTGAAAAACAAAATAGTAGAAATCAAACAGCAATTATCTTTTAAGACCCTATTTGAAAATTATTTCCCAATTGAATATTTAAATTAATTTTAATTTCAATTTAACAAAGGATTTTTATTTTTGGAGAATTTAGTTTTGGAGAATAGTTTTTAGTTATTTGAGCAAGAATATTGTGGAATATTTTCAGAATTTATAGTGCAGTGTGCCAGTTTAAATTGTCATGAGTTTATCTATGGTGAAACAATTTAATAATAAGATAAAATAATGATAGAATTAATTTTACATTTGCAAAACTGGTTAGTAATATATTGTAATCTGTATGCTTTAACAAAAATTCTTTTGAGTATAGAAAAGTTGTTAAAAAATATCATGGAACTGAATTGAATTCAAATTTTTTTCCATTGCCTCTTTAACGAATTAAATAAATTTTCCTTTAAACTGTGATTTAAATTTCTTCCTTGAACACTTCTGCTGTACAGTACAATAGCAATATTTTTTTTAAATTTGGACACAAATTCAAAGGATCATATGCATAAACTTTTCATTAAATTAATATTTTCATTACTATTCCAAGATTTCGAAACAATTGATGTGAACATAATGACTACATTGTCTACTTTTTGTCTGTGATTTTGAAAAAAAAAATTTTCATTTCGTTCGGTTTAGTATTACACTATAATCTTATATTACATGTAGGACCTACACAAAAACCTTATAATTTACACAATGTATGAACAAAAAATATTGATATAAACGAAGCGAATATAAACAGTTGATCTTATTTTGAATTACTCAATAAAGAACATGATTATGAATAGAAAAAAATTTTGACAATGAAAAAATAAATTTTCATATGGCGTGACTCAAACCCGTAACTCGTAGATGGAATTTAAATACTTAAACGGAAAGTTTTATTGCTGGAAAGCCCATACGCATTCATGTCGAACAGATTAAGTTTAAATTTTTCGAATTATTAAATTGGGGATATATTAATAACTAAGAATTGTGTTGGAAATTTAGTTTAAAATTTTAGATGCCAATTTTTTTTTGTATTAGTGAATAACAATAATTTTTTAAGATCGGAACAACTGACATATTTTTATTTTAACCGGAATGGTTAACGTAGCCGGTGATCATCATCTGAAAAGTATTTTATATTGTTTCAAGATCAATTTGTCACAATAACATAGAATCAATCTGATATAGTAATAAATATTACAAGATTTTGCTCTTCTGTTGAAGGCAACTCTAAATGTAGTTTGGTTTGTGACACACAAATATTCAAATAGATTTTGGGATCACTTTCATAACATAAGCTGGAATTAGAGTGCAACTCAATATTTTATGAGTTTTAAAGTGTCCGAATTGTAATAAATTCAATTGTATATCAATATTGAAAATTTCTTATCTTTTCCATGATAACAAAATAAAATTTCTTTTTTCTTTAAGAAATAAAAAGAAAAGGAAAATATAAATTAATGCCGGTTGAGTTGATTTTAAGGATAATATTATGTTAATATTCGCAAATTTGTATTATGATTTCCAAATGATATCAAAGGAGAAAAAACAAAATCATTAAAAAAAAAACAAAAAAAAAAAATATTTTGATTCTTTTGATAAAAATGAAAGCATGTTAACATCTGTCATATCTTGGGGCCGATGACGTATACCAGTTGAAAAAAAAAAAGAAAATTATGCAAATTTTCGTATATACCAGAAAAGGAAATGTTATACATTTAATGTTATATATTAGATACTATGCGTATAGTACAAACATATCAACATGTTTTGAAAAATTAAAATGGTAGCTATTTTTTTTTAATGAACACACAACAAGAATAATTTCCAACAAAGAAAAATTATTCATTTGAAAATTTTTGAAAATTTCATTGATTATACAATCTTTAAAAGATTTCTTTGAAATTCTATTAGAAAATAAAACAATTCTAATCTAATTCTGGAATACTAAAAAAGAGGAGACAATTGAGATAATTATCAAAATTTAACAATATTCAAGTGAAATCTAATGAATTTGTTACGGTTTTCTATTAAAAGGTCTTTCATTTTGTGACTAATCAAAAACTTATTCTGATAGAAAGCATTAGGTCAGAATTTTATCATATATATATTCTTGTAGACCTCAAATTTGTAATTCTAAATTTCATATAGAATATTTAATGCTATAGTTATTAGTAGAAACAGATTTGAAGATTGCAAGTGGAAGAAAGATTTACTGTTACGAACTTATTCAAAGTATAAGATTATGAGAGCGTATAATTCCTAATGTTATTTAAATTCCGACAACGATGGAGCATCCAGATTCAATTGTACGATTCCAGATGTAAATCTTTAAAAAGTTTAACTTCAATATGAAAGAGAAATAGAATACCAGTACCAGGAATAACTCAAAAACTCACTGAACTACGTTAAGCAACTCAATTTTATTTAAATCCCATCAAAGAAGCAGTTTGAACAGTTTCCATGCAAATCCAAAAATAATATACTTATTACTGTAATAAGATATGTAAAATATTTCGTGAAAGAGTTCGGTAATGTGACCACTATCTTGATAAAATTTGGTTTTATTCATGCAATTCTTATAGTGAAAAGCAAAAGAACATTAAAAATTTACCTAACCTTCTCCCGAAAACCTTAGCTTAGTGTATTTCAATTTTCTCTAAAAGAGTTTAATAAGTGAGAAAATTAGTTTGGGATTGCATATATGTATGTAGATATAAATGACTGTTTCCAAGCAATTTCAAAAATTTTACCGACTTACAACGCCGAAATTTCACAAGTACAAGTGCAATAACAGGGCTAACATTCCCATAAAAAGAGTTGACACTTTTCTTGTTTTTCATTACATTTAAAATAATTTTACATATTTTCATTTTATTGTTCAAAATTTAGGTGTAAAAAAAAATATTTTTTTATTAAAATTGCAAGAGAACAGTTTTAAAATGTACAATTTAAATAATATGCAATCATACACATTTTACAAAATGTTAATAAAACTTCAAATCTACAATTTTGAATACAACTTCCGAACATTATTTGCAAGTATTTCGATTTTTTAATATTATATACATACATCTTTACAACACATGAATATTTACTATATAACATACACGATATATATGTGAAAAAGCATTATTATGTTATACACACAACAAAATTCTCCACTTTAACACACAACAGCATTTGTAAAAGTGTGGTTTTAAATGAAAAATACCCAATGGTTTCTTGAATCAATTGTTATAAAAAAAAATGTTGAAAAACTTTTAAATATAATAGTTATAATATGAATAATATTTAAGAAGAAGTTTACTCTCTGTATTAATATACTCGTATTATAAAAATATGTGTATGAAAAATTATGATAAGTCTGCAATATTAAATGTGTGCGATGCAAAAATCGTTTTCAAATCTGTAATTTTTAAACAAAATTTTTATTTTAAAATTTATTTTAATATAGGGCTGATAATTTTATAATATTTTGGTTAGAGATTTGAAAATTTTTATTGGAAACTTAAATAAAGTAACTTATTTTTTAATAATTTTTTGCAATAATTTTGCGATTGGGGTCTGGTAGACCATAATGTGAGTCAATTATTTAACGAAAATAAGTTTGAGTGTAGACGGTTAAAATACTATAAAATCACACTTCATTTAATGCTTTTTAAAGCATTTTTCATAATTTTTTTTTATATATAACACTTTTATATAACACACTTAAATATATATGTACTCAAAAAATGTACTGAAAATAATTGAAATTAAAAGCAAATATGGAAAATATTAATGGCCTGAAAATTTTAAATGACCAAATATTAATAAATGGATATTTAAATTTATTTATTTTTTTTTTTTATATTCCAAATATTTGTTATATTCAAGTATACAAATATACATAATCTATTTTCATATACAAATTAATGGACGAACTCAAATTACAAGCAATTTTGTGATAAACACTTAATGTAAATAAAATTTTAAAATTTTATTATATTGCATTCATGAAAATATTGAAAATTTTTATAAAAAAAAAATTTAAATAGCCGAAAATTTTTTAATGTAAATATACGCAAATATAATATGTATAATTTGTATTCGTATATACATAAGCATATGTAGTAGATCCAGCGCTGTGTATGCTGTGTATTATACGAGTTAAAATTTAATTGAGCCAACAAAAAGGATATATGTGTGTATTTAAATGTGAATTTTAAAAGTTCACTAAACTATAGAGGGCATTTTACGTTAACCGATTTTTTTTCCCTTTAATTTTATAAACCGGAAATTTTGAACAATGTTAAGTATTTTAATTCAAACTTTTAACTTAAATATGTAGAAAAAAATTCAGCAAACACAAAAGGGTTTAGCATAGTTGAATATTTTGAAATCACAAAATGGTGGTATAAATTAACTGTTATCTGAAATCTGCTCTTTTTTCAAATTTTTTACGTCTAAAATTTTAATTTAGATTATATTGAAAAAAAACTTTTTGTCACATCTCACCTCCATCCACACTTCTCGAAATTTATTAAGCATGAATTTTTGGCTTCTTATATTTCCGGAGCTCTAAATTTTTCTAGATTTTTAGAAACTCAAAAAGCTAACGGTAAATGGCATGCCATCAAAACATATGATTATTTTTTTTAATTAATTTACTTTCTTTAAAGTTGAAGTCGACTGTTACTTAAGCAAACGATTCTTTAAATTTTTTTCTTTTACTCATCCTAAGTTTATGCAATTGTTTGATAAGTTTATGCAATTGAATGTAGCATACGTTGTTTTTCACTTGTTCAAAAAAAAGTGTTGCCTCATAAACCCTTAATCCAAATTTATTTTCATTCTTACTTTGTAAAAAAATCAGGCTCCTCTTGCAGCTTTGATATGAAATTTACTTCTTAACAAAATGGCGTGAATAATGTTTTATGATTATTTTTATTAAAAAATTAACTTCGTAAATACAAAAACTTGATTCGATAAGAACGAACAGAACAAATAAAATATATTTTTTTAAATTCTAATATAATTTTAATTTTTGAATTTCTCACTTAAACACTTACATTTCATTTAAGAATTAAGATATTTAATTTAAAACAATTAATTATTATTATCGTTTATCTAAAGTTGAAAACCTTAAGAATAAAAGTTAATTAATTATATTTTATTTAAAAGGCTCATTGTACCTAATAAATTAAATCGAATATTAATCTTTGGGATTACTAAATTACAAATTTGTTGTAGGTAACACACATATTAAATTTTAATATTATACAAAATTTCTACATACATTAACGTAAATTTTTACCTATAACTAAAATTAATGTATATATGTGTGCACATACATACATATTTTGTGTTCTATAATAAAATTCCCTAAATAATTTATTAACAATTCTCTTGTTATGCTCCAACGACAACAACAACATAATTAACTAAATAAAATATAATATATTTTATACACCCTTAAAAATAAGGATTAATTGTTTAACTGCTTTATATTATTTCCCTCAATTTCTCTTAAATATATAAAGTATAAAAGCTAAGAGAAGAAACTTGACTTGTTTTACAATTTAATTTTATATTATTATATTAATTTCCTTTTACGAAATTTCATTTTAACTTGATGTCAGAATTTTACGTTGCCTACTTAATTTCAAATATACACGCATTTTTTTTTTATTCTACGTAATAATAAAAAAGCAACAAATAATAAAAATCCTCTCTGTGGTTTTTATAACAATAAAATTTAAATTGTGTTTATATTTTTTTAGAATTTATTATTTAATATTTTTTTCTCTTATATTTTCATTGCCCTATTCACAGAAGTTTTCATTCACCTATTGTATTACGGGGCTGCTTTTAAGAATTTATATAATATAATAATCATATACAATTTATTGTTTGTTCAAATGCTCTACATAGTTGTTCAATTTTACTCTAAAATACAAAAACAAATTTTTTGACTATTAATAGAAGGGATTAACAAATGAGGCAGGTAAAATCAGTTTTTTGTCTCATTTTAGTTTAATAGTTTTCCACAAAAAGAAAAAAATCTCATGTCGCCAGCACATAATCGACCGCAATGTGCATTGTCTAGTTTAGTGAAAGTGCTGCTGAAGATTATGAAATTGTGTTTTGAACACTTCCTTTTAATTTCAAGGAAGTTATGAAACTTTTAGTTAATATACATTGAAAGGTGTAAATTTGGCTTTTAATAGAGTTTCGCTTTGGACTCCCCGAAAAATTCACCTGTTAGTTTCGGTAACAGCTAGAATTCAAATAACAAATTTCAAGAAATTCCACCAATCCGTTCCATGGATATGCTAAAAAATGTAAATTCGGCCCCAGTTCGGTTTCCGAGCCATGATCTTTCGAAAAAAATTATAAGTTCATTGTTTTAACATCCCGAATTTAAATATTATTCTAATAATTTTAAATAAAATATAAAATCTGTCCGCAAAAAGATCCAATATGTCCGATTGCTATTCCATTTATAGAGGCTATCTACAAATAAAATGAAATTCAGAAATAATTAGAAGTTTTCTTGAATCCTAACACTTTATTGGAAATTTTGCGTAAAAGTAATTTAAAATTTTTAATGTTCTACTAAAACCCAATTTTTTAAAATAAATTTGAACACCGTATTTTACCATTCATAGAAATTACTTAACAGATTTAGCCAAACCAAAATAGAAAAATTCATACAGACAGAGATGCATAAAACTTTCTGTACCATAATTATAACTAAGAAAAATAAATAGTAAATATTAATAACCTCAAATAATTAATATATAAATAAAAACTACGGCAGGCTAGTCACCTACCTAGTTAAAACCCTATGGCGCTATGAAACTAGTGCATGAGAAATCATGCACTAGCCCTATGCTCCTTCTAGGAGTGAACAAAGGAAAAAAAAAAAAAAAAAAAAAAAAAAACCATAATTGATCAAATTTAGAATTTTAAACAACATTTCAGATCGTTAATAAAATAATCATAAATTTTCGAATAAGCCACACAACCATTTTGTTCGAAAATTTTTCTTAAATTTGTTGGGAAATTAATCGAAAAATTTTGAAATATTTGATAGAGCTGAACCAGTTTAATACGAAAAAAATTTGGTTCAGCATAAAAAACCTATTTTCGAAATTTTTCCATAAAATCTGATTGCAAATTCATTCAATTTGATCTATTGGAATTCTCTAATTAAATAGAATTAGAACATAATAAAAAATTACTTCTTCATAAACTTCCATTAACTCTCATATAGATTTAACGAGAATTACTCCCAAAAATTGATCTTTCCAATATACAAAGCTATTATAAATAATAGATCAAATTCATAATAACCAACCACCTAATCAAAATAAACGATTATAGTCGTAATTGTGTTGTTCATAAAATGTAGAAAAATAAAAACGTTTAAAAAAAAAGATGTGATACCTAGGTAGCACCTAGTTGATAATAACTGCTCATATATAATAATAATAATAAAGAAAAAAATAATAAAAACGAAAATAAAAATAAATATTTTTTTCTTTTGTTTGTAGGAGACTTTGTACTCGTCGCACAACATTCTACAGTATACAAATTTGTTAGACACACATAAAAAGGACTTTTTCTTAATCATCGCTAACATTTTTTTCATTATTTATTTTTACTTTTTCTCTTCAAATTTTTTGTTCTTAATTTATTTTTGTTTAAGTAAAATTTTCACCTGAGAATCAACATGACAAGATTTAACCTATAAACATTGCATTATAAACATGAAAGAGGAAAATTACATAGAATTATATAGGACTAAATTTATACAAAAAATTAAAAGTATATACATAGTTTATTTACATAAGATAAGGTGTCGCATTGTGAGTGTCTTACGTTAAAATTCTAGAGTAATTCCAAATACTTTATACTTTTCGTAAAGTGAAATATACAAATGTGCGATATAAATGTGCCAAGATTTTTTAAATTGCATTTTGATGGCCATTTTTGCATTTTGATGGCCATTTTTGCATTTAGATGTGCCTGTGCTGGATTAATTCGAATACATATATTACATAAAATGCAAACATTTCGATTTTTTTCTAATTTCACTTGACATTATTCGAATTTTATGCAACTCTTTCAGTAAGAAAATATCAAATTTACATCAGACCATAAAATAAATATTAATGTCATACTCGGTAGGCACGTAATACAAAACTTTTCTTAGTCTATGTAGATGAATTTAAGAAAACCATTAATGATTATAATATTAAGTTTTTTTAATGAGTTCTTTATTTAATGGTTTATTTAGGCTTCCATAAAAATGAATTTTATATAAGATTTTTAATATAGATATATTCCAAATAGACAGAAAAATATAGAAAAAAGTAAATAGGTTATGAATTATACCGGATTTAAGGTTAAATACCTAGAGAATGAGATTTTTATGTACATACATAATAATATAGAAAACTCAAGTAAAATATTTGCAAATAAGCAAAAATATATTTTTATCTCATCTTTTTATGTGTAAGTTCTCAAGTTTAATTTTATATGTAGAGTAATTTTTAATAGTTTAGATTTCCTTTCATTGCATATTAGTACATAACTATTAAATAAGAAAAGTTGAAATGACTTAAGTTTTTTTTATTAGGTATATAGGATATTAAATGAAATAGTTAAAATAGTAAATTTATATAATGAGTCTTATATAGGGTATAAAAGTTAACAGATACCAATAATATTAAGTTACTCTGATAAGAAAAAAAAACGGATATAAAAGTATTGAATGAAATTAAATTCAATACTAAATTGCAATTTTTTTTTGTAATTAATTACTAAATTAATTAACAACTTTTCAATTACAATTTGGAAAATTAAGATTCATATTTTAAGAAAGAGTAGTTTTAGAGTAGAAAAATATTTAAATGAAAAGCAATTGAATTGCTCATTTGTAGGGAAAACGAAATTATTGTTGAAAAATGACGAACTGAAAGGGCACTCTTGTTGCTTTTTTTCTACTTCATCCCTGGAAGCAGTATAGACTTGACGCATAATATCGCAGATGAACATGGCCCCGTTTCTTGCGTCCTCATGTCAACTAGGTGAGTGATGAGCCTACTGCATTTTTTTCTTTATATTATTTTTATTTTATATGTATAATGTATATTAAGCTATAATTATTATAATATTGAATATAATTTTTATGGTTACCTGACAAGGCTTTGAATCCGGGGCCTATTTGTTAAAGAACCGACTCAATAACATTGATCAGGACACTTGCTTCGCCTGTCCTATTTTTAATGATTTTAGAAAATATTGAAATAAAATCATTTGATTTCAAATATTCTATGTTATGAAAATAATTTTGTAGTAGTTATTCTGTATTCTAATAGATTCTGTGGTTAAAAACAAGAACTGCCTAAATCGATTTTTTTTAATTCGCAACTCTTTTGTTTAATTTACTAAAAATTTTGAAAGCAAAAAAATTGTAAACTTCTCATTTAATATAAGAATGACATCCGGCGCAATTAGCGCAAACAAAAATTCAGAATAAAATTTCATTAAAATATTTCTTTAACAAAATCGTCTTTTAATAAAAAAATATTTTAAAATAAGGATCCTTAACACAAATTGTAGCCACAATTTTACTCTAAATTAAAGAAAATAATTCTAAAATATTTTTTTTTTTTGTGGAAAACCATCAAATTTTTCAATGAAAAACTATTTAAAGCAAATATTCATTTCAATTCTATCACCAACTCTTACAAATATGAAATATTTTGTTTTTCTTTTTTGGTTTAAGGGGCGAAATGTGAAAACCTCAAAGAATATAATAAAAATACTTTCTCAAAAATATTTCAAAGTAAAAACAAAATAGAAATCTCCGCAAGAAAATGTCCTTATGCACATAGAACTAAATAAACCTCTATTAAGTAATGAAAAACTTTTAGTTTCGTATTTTTTATTTCATTGCATAGAATCTAATTCTGCTACTATTGCGAACAAAAGCGACAAAAAGTAAAAATTGTATTAAAATACAAGGGAACTAAAAAATTTTAAAAATTTATTGAATTTTTGTGTAAAATAATTTTCTAACAAAAATTTATGAACATTTTCCGATTGCGGTCCACAAATAAACTTATTTATTTAACAATTCTATAGTGTTAATATAACAAGCTCAAAAGTGTTAATACATGTTAATACATACAAAGTGTGCAGATCAAAAGCAATGAATTACAGAAATATCTTAAAAAAAATTTTTATAAAATTACATGGCAACTAAATTTAAAGGTCTAGCATGCGTTTATTTCATTTAGTGACATGACAAAATATTACAATTACGGTGGTACTCTGCTTTATAGAATCTCTTATAACAGGATCCCTTATTCCTGTTTCAATATTAATTACATAATTTTTCAGAAAAATAATTAATAGATAATATTTGCATTTATTGCTTTCAACATGTTTTGTAGATTAAATAATATTTTTAATGAAGTCTTCATTGACCTTTCAGATTTTCGAAAAAATAATCGAATATAAATCGTATTATATTCCTTATAATTAATATTTTAAAATTTTAAAAACAGAAAGAATTTCCTAAGTCAATCAAAAAAATTTCGAATAAATTAATGTTAACTAAAATTTAAAATATATTTTTTAAAAACCTTTAATGAGGCTACACCCACAGCTTTAAAATGAAGCAAATTGTAAATTGATCAAATTTTAATAAAATACTACGTATACATAGAGGGTGCAAAGAGTCTGCATATATAGAATCTGTCATGTTTAAGTGAATGAAAATAAAAACTCTGGAAAATGGCTTAAGGTACTAACTTGGAAATTAATATTGAATTAAAAATTTATATTTTGAAGGTAAGTCAAGAAAATTTTGTAAGGTTATAACGACTGAATATTTCGCAAAAAACAGATGAACACTTGTAATTCTTAAAAAATGAAAGAAAATATTGTCAGTTCTCGAAATTTTCAAATTCTCAATGAATTTTCTAATTTTATATGGAGATACCAAACAACTCATACAACAATTTTTCGATTAAAAAGGTCAAAATACAAAATATTTCTTAGAAGAAAATTACTAAAATTCCAAAAAAATACAATAAAAAAAATTTATTAGAAACAAACATAAATATGTGCTATTTACAGACATTTATATTCATACATACTCCGTATAATATACACAAAATTTTTAATCCTAATTATTCTTTAGAGTTTTATAGATCTACTCATAAAAATATTTTCCTTCAATTTAAATTTTATTTAAGAATATACAAAAATATAAAAAATGGACCCCAAATATATATATACTCGTATATGTATATATATACAAAGTAATAATAAAATAAACTAAGTGGAACGAAGAAAAACAGGAAAACTAATAAAAGAATTATGTGTCAAGTTTTCAACAATTTTGATATACAAAATATTTAATTTCTTATAGCCATATTTTTTTATTTGTACATACATACATACATATACACGCCTGTAAGAAAGTATGTTATTTTACACTTACACAACTTGAATACTGTTAAGTTATTCAATGTTATTGTATGGTAAACCAAAAGTATGTAGGTGTATGTATGAATATTTTTATATTCGGCCTCTAATTTAATTCATTCATTTTAAGAATTGAAGAGTGCGACTAAGTAAGAGAGTATGTACTCGTGTATATTACTCGTATATGTATATAGAATTTGAATTTTTTATAATATTTTTTATATAATAAAAAAAGTTGTCTGTTTAAGGGGAATTCCAAAAAAAAAATTTGAATTTATTTTTTTTAAACTTTTTATATAAAAGCACGTTGGAAATGCTTTTTTTATAATTTTTTCTTGTTTTGTTCGAAGAGACATACAGATTCCTTTTAATATACCAGATGTGTTTTGAGTAAGGTATAAAATTACGTGAAAAGAATACAAAAAACAAAAATGAGTGGAAAATTTTAACTTTATGCCAGACGACATCAACTGCTGGACCTTCGCTTATTAAATTTATTTTACTTTTGTCTTTTGCTATATTTTTTTCTTTCTTTTTATTTTCTTGTTGTCCTTTTCTTTTTTTGATAAGTTCAAAGTAACTGAAAAATTTATTCTTTTGTGTGTGTTATTCACACTTTTTTTTTCTGTTCTTGAAATGCTAAAAAAAAAATATTTTATAGTTGGGACATAAAGTTTTTTGATAAAGGAAAACTTTTTATTTTTCTTTATTTTTTTTTCTTTTGTGTGTCTTTTTATTATTAAGGGCATTCAGAATTTTCAGGAATAATTTGTGTACGGAATAAAGAGAGAAAAATATCTACATATTATTTATACACGGATGAGTAGTAAATGAGAATTTCAAAAAAAAAAAGAAAATAAATAAAACAACAAAAAAAAAAAAACGCTAAATTTGCATTTTTCTAATAAACATAAAAAAAAAAACAAAAGACACAAAAAAATAGCATGCTACTCCGTGCATTTAATAAAATTTTAAAAGTCCGGAAAAACAATTAAATGAAATTTTTCACAGAAAGCAAAATAAAGCACAAAATTTAGAAAATTATACAAAAGTTCAAAATAAAAAATATGATTAAATTACAAAATTAAATTTCTTCCTGATTTTTATAAACAATAATAATAACAAAATAAATAAATATTTAGAGCAATTTTTAAAGCGAAAATTGGAACTCTCATGAAAATCTTAAGAAACTGTTTTATTCTTTTTTAAACACAATAGGTACTATAATTTTCCTGAAATGCTGCAACTGTTGCAAATTCCTGAATGCAACGAAAATATGCAAAACTTATTTACGAGATATGGGTCGAAAGTTCAGATAAGAAACTACAAAATCACATTTACACATTTTACACATTTTACAACTTACACATTTTACTTTTTAAATTTGTCTAAGAATGTGCAGAGTTTAAATTCGATTTAACATTTAGCAAAAAAAGAGAAACAAACATAAATTTTGATTTTATTAATGCTAATAAAATCTACAAAAATTGGTTTACTGAGACCTCAACAGTTAATTACCAACCCTTTCACAAAATATTTGTTTGAAGCTGCTATCTTTTTCGGAACGAAAGTTATAAGCAAAAACACTTGGTCAAATAGAAATTTTTTATATATTTATCGTAAAATTTTCTGTATACCTCGAAAACCGTATAGTACCATACAAAAATTTTACTGATTTTTGATAACTTAAGCTATGGTATATCTTATATTTTAAAGCACTGATAAATAAATCATTCCATACATAAGAATTCTAACTGCGTAGAGGGCAAAATGGTGAAGAGCAGTGTATTTTCTGTACCGTTCACAATAGAAATAGATACTTTTTTTCGATTATGTCCTATACCAATAAACTTAAAGATGTCTTAGTCTTATAAATTAAAGCAAAGCATAATACAAAAACTTCTTCTGTTTCAAATAACTCAACATTTGAGAATAACTAAAGTTTAAAACAATCATGTTTCACTTATAAATTATTTTAAATAATTTATTCATCTTCCTTGGTTTCTAATTTACTAAATATAGCCTGCAAAATTCAAAATAATATAGCACAAAAGTTTCCATAAAAAATTTTATGTATATAATATTGCTATTACATAATACAATCATGCAAACAATGTTAACATACATAAAAACAATTAATTTAAAGAAATTGAAATTCTACATTAATTAAAAGTATAGGACAGTGAGAGATCACATACAATCAAACAAATTTTCTTAAACAAAAAGAAGAATTCATTACACAAATTAAAAAGAGACAAATAAAAGAGTAAGAAAATTTTAAAAAATACTTCCGTATTTTCCTTGTTAACATTTCAGTCAAATATTTTATTGTACCGAAATGTCAAAGTATTTCTTGTCATTGAGGCCATAAATTTTGTGAATTTTTTTTTGTTTTCTTTATCATTTTAAATTTTATCAAGACTTTACGTCTCCTTATTAAAAGTAAAAATGTTCATTTTAATGATTATAAAAAACGAGAAAAAAAATAGAGTTGACCTTGTCAACTCTGTGATACCCGTACGAATTTGTTATCATATGTGCGAGTAACTAATGTGCCATAACTAACTATGGGGCAGACTATGACTTTAAGTTGCCGTATTACCATATTAATTTATGCAAAATTTCACTGCTGTGTTTTCAAAATACTGTGTGTGGCAAACTGCTATTGGAGTTGTATGGCAGCTACCAGAAAGAGCCAAGCAATTTTAACAAATTTTATCAAGCACATCGGCCTTACTAATATACTCACTTGAGTGAAATCTCAATATCACAGCTTTTATAGTTTCTGAGATATAGCCAAATAACTTTTGAAGTTGTATGGCAGGTACCAGAAGGAGCCAAGTAATTTCGACGACTTTTACCAGATACATCGGCCCTACTAATAAATTCGTTTGTGTGAAATTTCAATACCATAGCTTTAATAGTTTCTGAAATATAGTCAAATAACTTTTGAAGTTGTATGGCAGGTACCAGAAGGAGCCAAGTAATTTCGACGACTTTTACCAGATACATCGGCCCTACTAATATATTCACTTGTGTGGAATCTCAATATCACAGCTTTTATAGTTTCTGAGATATAGCCAAATAACTTTTGAAGTTGTATGACAGGTGCCAGAAGGAGCCAAGTAATTTCAACGACTTTTCTGGGGCATATTGGCCCTACTAATATATTCGTTTGTGTGAAATTTCAATACCATAACTTTTATAGTTTCTGAGATATAGCCAAATAAATTTTGAAGTTGTATGGCAGCTACCCGAACCGGTACCCCGATCATGTCCAATTTAAATAGGGTTCTGGCACTTACTACAATAAATCATTTGTGAAAATTTGGTGAACTTAGCTCAATTAGTTTTTGAGTTATCGTTCGGACGGACGGACGGACGGACGGACGGACGGACGGACGGACAGACAAAGCTAAATCAACTCAGAATTTGACGCTGATCAAAAACATACACTTGAGTCTATATCTAAGACCGTTATTTCTTAGCGTTACAAACGGTAAGGCAAATTTAGTATACCCTTCGAACATTCGTTCGTACGGGTATAAAAAGGGTTTTTTCTTTTAAATTCTATAAAAAAAAGTACACCATTATTTGAAAAATAAACAAGGAACAAGATCCTTGAAAGAGAATTTCAAGAAATTTCAAAAAATAAATACTTACACTTTTATGTAGACACACATAAATGTATATTAATGCAGTCGAACTCGAGTCTGAGGGAAGTAATATTTCTTTGCAAATTAGACCCAGTCATATTGAATTTATAATAAAAGAGCAATCCACAAAAGACCAATATTTTAAGAGTTTTTCCTTGTAAGTTAAATGTATAGAGCACTATTTGCAAATGCCTTTACGTTTGTAGGTGCTTAAGGTTTAATTATTTATAATAAATACTGTTAAAAATTAGGATTGAAACTGCAGCTGAAAGTGAATTATTTGCTACGAATAATTCAATTTCAAGGAAGTCCTTTTATCCAGGGTTCTACTGTATTGTACATATTACATCTACAAGTTTTATTAATAGATAAATGAAAAAAAAGAACAAGTTGGGATTGTAAAAAAAATTTTTTTTCTCCAATTTGTAAAATCACAAAGAAGAAAATAAAAACTATTGCACACGTCAATTAATTTTTCGCAACAAAAAAAAATCAAAATGGGAAATAATAGACAAGTTTCTATCTTTATCCTCAAAACTATTATGTATTAAACCTGAAAATAATTGACTAAATAAAATTCTCATGTCCAAGACATAAAAGGAAAGGCATTAAAATTTATTTAAGTGAACTATAAAATTCTGTTAAATTCACTTTCAAAAAAAAAAATACAAAAAAAAAAAGAACAAATTACAGGGACACTAAAAATATGAGCAGATCATAAAAAATTTTATTACATTTATTTTTCCTAAATTATTTTTTAAGTTGTCACGTAATGAATTAAATTGCGAGTGTTTAAGTAAATCTATCGTTTACTTATGTATACGTATATACATATGTAATACAGTTTAATGTACCGAAAAACTCTGTTCTTTTTTGTTTGAAAAACTTTTATTAAGAATAGTTTTATTGCTCAAACATTTTTGCGCGATTATTTTTATAAACTGAGTTTCATTATTGTATACAGGAATGGGCATAGTAAAATTATCAAAAAGCACAGTTTCTGGAAAAATATTTCATCACTGTTAAGATTATTCATTAAATTAATCCACTTTGATTATAAGAACTTCGGCTTCTTAAAAACAGTTTGGGATGTTTTCAATATTTTTTTCAAATAAATCGACGCAGAATGGAAGTACCTATAGAAAGTAACACTTTAATTAAGAACACTCTAAAATAAATATTGTTTGCAAACATAATTTAGTTAAATTTGTATTTCAAAGTTTCGTAAAAATTTTGGAATCCTGTAAATGAGCTGGGACAAATATTCCAAAATTGGGAATAGAGTATTCTTTGTAAGTATATTAAAAAAATTTTTTTTTTTCAAACTGACCCCCATCGAATGCAAAACATAAATTTAACAAAAACCAACCCCAAATTAAAGTTGCTTTTTAGCACTTTTCCAAAAAAATTTTGAAAAAAAGTGCTTATTAGTTTCACTCTGTCCGTCCGTCCGTCCGTCCGTCCGTCCGACCGTCCGTCCGTCCGTCCGTCCGTCCGTCCGTCCGTCCGTCCGTCCGTCCGTCCGTCCGTCCCTCTGTTCGTGTGTCTTTTTACAAAACTTCTACACCCTTGAAGATAGAAAGCTGAAATTTTGTACGTACATAGATTTTTACTAGAAACTTATTTTTGTAGAACAAAATTTTTACCTATCTCCCCCCCTTTAGAAGTTATACCCCCCCAAAGCCACAAAAATGGCCTATTTTAACTATTTGTTGCAATGAAACCATAAGCATTTTTGAAATTTTGCAAACGCAGAAAGGCAGTGGCTTACTTCCCCTAGCGCGGTATGCTATAGTCAAAATTTAGAAAAACAAAATGGCCGTTCAAATTTACCGTTATCTAAAGCCCTTTTTTTCCAAATTTTTGATGTCATTTTTCTTCTAGACCCCAGCCTGTAGAAGCTTGAAATTTTAGTGGCTTATAGACATTAACAAATAGTTTATTTCGTTAGAAGAAAATTTTTTTCCATCTCCACCCCCTCTCAAGTTATCGCCTCTTGAAATTTGTAAAATTTGAATTTTTGGCGCCTTATATTTCCGAAACCGCAAACGTTTGCAAATTTCTATAAACACGAAAAGCTAACGGTAAATTCCATAACATTAAAAAATATAATTATTTTTCTTAACTCACACAATTAATCCTTAAAATCGAGCATTATGTTAACCCCACTTTATATTAATTTTTGCTTTATTTCAAAGACTGCATGTATGCATCATCCTAAATATATGCAATCCTAGAAATAGTTTTGTATATGAATGAAAATAATTTTAATAGTGTGATAGGTATACATACTCGTAGACTGTTACAGAATTTTCACTTGTTGAAGGGAAAAGTGCTACAATACAAACCATTGGTTTGACCCAACTTTATTAAATTAACTTTTTCAATTTATCACACCACACAAAGGATATTTTTTATTTGTTCTTCTCTTCAAGCCTTTTAAAATACGAGAAAATGCAAAAAAAAAAATTAATTAAAAGTAGGAAAAAAGTTTTCTCGTTAACAGAATGGCTTAAATTTTAAAATTCATTAAAAAAAAAATGATTGTTTGTTACTTTGAATATCTAGCCCCTAAAAATATGCATTTTTTTTAATAATTAAAAATTAATTTGTTGTTAGAAAATTTTCGTTTCTATAGCGATTTCTTAATTTAAAATGAAATTTAAATTAAAAATTCAGTTTAATTAAATTAAATAAATATTGCTGAGAGGGGGGTCGCAAATGTATATTTAATCTACAAAATTCCAGTTGGAAATTTTCGGTTTAGATAAAAAAGTGCATCATCGGAAGTCAAATTTTTCGCAAAAAATTACTAAAAAAGTTACTAAAGTGACTAATTGCTAAAAGTGACTATTTACTAAAACAGTTACCCTATTCAATTTTTTTTTTCATAATATGAAAGATTTTGAGTTGGTCTTCAAATTACATCTTCATATTTTTTTCGTGCGATGCCCTGTTTCCGAAATAATTTGGTTATAAACCGGACGGTTTCCAGGAAAAATAGTTTACCTGTCGAGAGATTATGCCACGTTACAAGTTCGGCCTGCATAAATATTGTTCTTTTTAATTTTTATATATAAGGAATAAAAATTAAATAGAATGAACTCTTAAAGCGTTAGACAAAGTTAAAATATTTAGCAGTTTTTTTTTTTTATATAGAAAAATTAAATATTTAAGGATTTAAATGGTAGTTTTTTATTTTTTGTACATATTTTTGAGGTTTATTTGGAATTTCTTAAATTTTTTTTTTAAAAGAAAACAAGAAAAAAAGTTTTTTTTTTCTTTTTTGAAAAATTTTCTATATGCAATAAAAATAATGTAAGGAAAGTTCCCAACTAGAATGAATAAAAGGAAAACATCAATCAACAAAAACAATAAACTTAAGAAAATTTTCCTGAAAACAAAAACATTTTTGTTACTTTTGTTTTTCTAAAAATTTTCAAGTAAAAGATCTGAAATTAAGGAACAAAAAAACTTATTTTTCTTATTTGTATCTTTTACTCAAAAGGAATAAGTTAAAAATTTTACATATAAAATAAAAAAAAAAAATAAAAGAAAAGAAAAACGAAAAGGATACCAACAAATTCCAAAATGAGTGTTTTTTATTTTAAAGTTTTAGGTTACTTTTATTTCGAATACAAATGAAAAGTAAAAGAAAATTAAAAAAATAAACCTATATTTTAAATAAATAGTCATGGTCTCATAAAAATGGTAAATTGATCTCAGTACATGCTGGTTTTAGAGTACCTAAAATATATACGGTAAAATGGAAGAATGGAACGGAAGGTTTAAATTCCTAAAACAAAAAATAAACAAATTTATTACATCGATATAAAGATAGACCTTCCTCTGTATGGTTTTGCATTTATACTTGTTATATACGAACATGATTATTTAACTTTGAACCTTTATTTGGAGAAACATTTTATTGACATTTCTGACCATTATGCAAAGATAAATAAAAAAGTTTTTTTTTAAACGTATGTAGGCAATCAAATTCTTATTTTTTAAATTGTGTTACCAATACAATTTTTACATTTTTATTGCACACAAAAGAATGCTTTAAAGAAAATTTGATCTCAATTATTTAAAACAATCGAAAAATTTGAAATTCTTTGAAGTTTTCTCTTAAAACTATTAAAAAATCTTTTCACTCTACCAAATGCACTTTCAGTGATGACCAAATCTCAATTTAATTTTGTGCACAATATCTAATGATTTTATTATATAGACCGTAGAGTGGATAGGGTTATTTTCACACTTGGAAATTTTGGTACAAATAATTGACACCTAAGTTTTCTTAAGCAAAATTCTAACGCTAATTAATTTGAAAATATGAAAAATTTGAAAAATGAATCTTGATGTTTTATAATTTTTTTTCTTAAACACGAAAAAGAGTAAAATAGTGAATTTTATATCACTTTAATTTGTAAAATTAACTTTTATTAATTTTATTGTGTTGTTAATAAAATATCTTGTTTAAAGTTTAAGAATTCTATTTTAGGCGTTCGAAAATTAAAAAATATAATTCTTAAAAAACATCTTTTCAAATCAAAAATCTGGGTGCATGTCCAAAATCCTTATAACACAATTTCGATAATAATTTCAAACATGATTCTTTGATTTATTTCCAGGAAAAAATTGTTCGGATGGAGAGATTGCTTCTTGTTGAAGAAAAAAGGTAAGAGATTTTTCCTGCCTATAAATAAACGGTTATAACTTCGGAACCACGTGATATAGAGTAAGCATCGTTGACTTGTCTTACAGGCAATTGATTACTCTTCATTTTAGGTCTTACAACAAATTGGACCAGAGAAATAGCTTTTCAGGTAGAGCTGTTGAAAATCAGAATTTTTGTTTTTTTTATAAATTTTTTTTAAAAAACTAGAAATTTTTCGAAAATTTTTCATATAATTTTTTCGATGCGCTGCAATGAGAGCTTACAATTGACCCATAAAACATATTTCCCTATCATATAACATTAAATAATTTTTTACTTTAGTATGTATATTAAAGTATTGGTATATTGCCGGTCACACTTCAAACTCACTAATATGACCCAAACCTAAATTTTCAAAGTCATCTTTTCTATCAGAGCAATAAAATACTAACAGAATCTTTTAACATTTAACATCACTAATATGTTGAACAGTTCAATATATTTTAAAAAAAACCTATGCTCAAAACATGACCTCATACTGCATGTGATTTTCTAAATTTATAACATGAAAAGCTATATTAAACATTCTTTTACATATTAAGTATGCATATATCGTATGTATGAAGGATACTGTAAAATATTAATATTAAATAAGCTATAAATACATACATATACATACTAAAATACAAATTTATAATGATTAGAAAAAAAATTCAAGTGCCTATACTTTTTGTTTTTTTCAAATTTAAAATTTATGTTCCTTTTTAAAAATTTTTTTTTTAGGTAACTACCCATAATTTTTAAAAAATTTTTTTTCACCATAAATTCATAATTTTTATTAAAATTATTGATCAAAAAGTTTCAATTTTCAATAAATTTATTTTGTATTTTCATAATTTAAATGTCATGTTAGAATACCTACACAATTGGCTTCCCACTTGTTAACAAATCAAGCATACATACATCATGTTATTTGAATTTTCACAAAACACTCTTATCTAAGTATGACATGGCAGTTACGTAGGTTTAGTAGGTACCGGAAAAGACTACGATATTAGAGAATGAGAACAATGCTGGTACTTACAATGATAAAATGCTCGTAATGCGATTACATGAATTCATCTTTTTCACCAATTATAACCAAATCAATTTAAAACTTCAAAGTCATAATATTGAATAAAAATTTTACAAAAACAACAAATCCCAACATCATAATAATCATATTCATAACTCCATTAATAATGTTATGAAATTAATCTTCAAATTCCATTTTAAAAGAAAAACTCAAATTTCATTTTTGAAAATCGAAAAATTTTTATACAAAATCTCTAATTAAAATTCAGATATTTGGTTTCTCTACTTTTCTCTATAAAAAAAGAAATGAAAAACACAACAACAACAACAAAATCATCTCATCATTTGAGCATTTGCACTCATTTAATTCAAATCATTTTTCATTTTTTTCCATATCGCATATAATTTTAACGTTAAAATGATAAAAGGAAAAGAAAGAAAAATGAAAGGAAAATCTGACACAAGTTAAAAATATAAAATAATCTACGAAATGTAACGGTAAATTTAAGAATGAAAATCTGATTTTCCATCTCAATTTCCATTCGAAAACAAACAAAAGAAGGAATAGGTACTTTTTTGTTATCTTTGTTTTGTTGTTTCCTCTCTGTCTCTCTTTCTGTCTTTCACACTATTTTTTATTTCTCAATTTTACGTTTTATTTGCGAAAAAATTGAAATAAATATGGTGTATGATTTTTGAAATCAAAATGAGGAAAAATGGAACAAAACAAATAGGTAAGGATATTTTAGTGAAAATTTATAAGTAAGTGGATCTTTGCATGAACCGCAATAATACAGGGCTTTTTTTGTTCTTTTTTAAAGTTATTTGAATATTTTTTGTTTTTTTTTCTTTAAAAATAAAAATTTCAATTTCTCTTTAATATGAAAAATAGAAAAAAAATCTGATGGGATCAGCACATAACCGACCAGAATGTACATTGTTTAGTTTAATGCAACTAGCCAGTAAGGTTTTAGTTCATGTTCATGAAAATATGTAAATTTGAACTCCATTCGAATTTCCTGAAAATTTCGTGCCAGTTAGTTTCGGTAACAACCAGAAATCAAATATCAAATTTCAAGAAATTCCATCCATCCGTTCCATAGATATGGTAAAAATTTTAAATTATCTCGCAAAAAGTCCAGGTTCCCGATTTTCGACATATCCCAAAATATGATCAATCCGTGATACGTAGCTGAAATGAATTCAATTACGAAATTTTATCAAATTCGATTCAGCCGAATTTGAGATACACTCGAACATACACAGACAAACAGACCGACATTTCTTTTAAAAATAGTTTATTCACGCTTCCTTACTATGGAGAAGCGTGTTTTCACCGAAAATTCAATATCCACAATTTGGTATTATCGCATAACCGCCCCCATTGTATGCAATGCGGTCTGTAAAAACTCTGATATAAGCAAAGAACACGTGCAAATACTTTTTCACAAAAGAAAATGGTAGCCAAGCTGAATTTTATGCAGTATAAGTTGGCTTCAACATTAAAAGTATTACCAAACATATTGATAAACTTAAAAAGCAAAAAATCGTCAGTTACAAAAATTCAGCGAGTTTAACATTTAATTTTCATTCAGTAATTTCATTTTTATTCATTCGACTAATTTTCATGTTTTACATTGATAAATCCTTGCAAATTCACACATTAACAACTTGAATACTCTGTTCAAGTCTAATCAAAAACTCTATAACCCCAAAAATTTTCTTTTAAAGGTTCCGTAAATTGAAAATTTTTCGTGAATTTTATTTAAAGATTTACAAATTTATTCATTTGGCTTGACTTTCTTTCAATAATTATTTGCATAATCAAATTACTTAATAAAATCAAACTTTTAAAATGGCAATATACAACTTAATTTTAAATAAGAAAAATTTTGCAATACGAATATTAGACTGTTAACACAGCTAATTTTTTAAGAAAGTATGAAAGACATAAAGGAACAATTTATTAAAATTTAAATATGATTTAAATTACAATTTCATTACACTTTTCCTTCATTAATCACTTATTATACTCTCAAAGTCATATGCATCACCTTCGCCTTCATTTAACATGCCAATAAACAATAAACATTAATTAAACAACACTATGAAAATATTTTATTTTTGAATTCTTGAAACACTTACTATTGTAAATATAATTTAAATATTTTATTATGATTTTTCATGTTCCATTAAGTTTTACAATTCAATATACGAGTATAACTAGCTTAGTTACATAATCTTTATGTATAACCTCTGCATAAACAAATTCTATAGTTAATTTATGAAAGGGTTAAACCACAAATTCATCTGTGTTTGTACTACTATTATACTACATTCTACCTTCTATTAAATAAGAAATCTATCGATATTATGTATAATGAACAATTATTTGTGACTTTATTGAAAAAGGTAAAATTGTCATAAATTTCTTCTATTTTTTTATTCATTTTATAGCTATTTTAGTAAAATATCATTTCTTTATCCTGAAAACGAAAAATATTTGAAATACAAGGTAGAAAAATTACATTTATTTCTGTAGATATTTGAAAGAAATCTAAAGAAATAAAAATATTTTTTTTATTATATGGGAAATCCTTTTAAATAAGAAATATTTACGAAAAAAATATAACTTACATCTGTTTATAGTAGCACCCACCAATACATCTACACACAATATATTAACGTTTATTATAATAAAGGAAGAAAAGTAACAAAACATAAAATAGAATTGAAAAGAAATATGTATAACGAAATCACGTTATTTTCTTCTGTTGTCAAATCGTCGGATCAAAACTGTGATACCGTATATAACTAAGATTTTATAGATTGACTTTGAAAACTGTGTGATATCGAATTTTTTTTGGACAACTAATTTTTTCAAATTGGGTATAATATATTTTCTTTAAAACAAGATTTATGAGCCTTCAGGAACTGTAAACTTCCAACTGGTTGCCTAGTTTCGAAAACCTTTTTCGTAAATTGCTCTTAGACGAGGAAATTTTAATTAAAACTGCAACCATTTTATTAAAAGTCAAATTTGAAATCAAGTTACAAGCATTCTTTTCAATAAAATAACGAACATTAAGGATTATTACAAGGATTCTGTGATGAATCTTTTCGGATACTCAAATATCTATTTCGTTAAACCACAAAACAATCAAATATCCCACCAAATCTGCATATAAAACGTACCAAAATCAATTTTTGTAAGGAAAATATTATATTACACAATATTGTATATTCCCACTTTCAAAAGTCGAGAATAGACAACGTATACTTTCAGAACAAAAATAGCATAAGATTTATTTTCTTATATAATACATTCTTATATGAAAGGAAAATCGATTATTTTGATATTCCGTGATAGGGCAAGATAATTTTATGTGAACGCATAGAACACATAAATAAAAGGCAACATTTAGATTTTTGTTCTGTCTTTTCTACATCTTATATAATTTTCGAAACATCGAAAAATGGATAATGTACAAAAAACACACTGATATGTGAGCTTACACTGTAAAAAATATTTAAACATTTCAATAAATATTCATACGCATATGTTTGTATTGTAAAGGACATTCATATAGATATACACATTATGTAGTCACATTTAAATATATTATCCAATATATTATTTTTGATAAAATTTATTGTCAGTTTACTGAAAATATTAGAAAAACATTTACGAAAATGTTTGAAACCATTTTCAAAAGGAAAAACATATGTTCATTTTTTTTTAACTTTATAAATTTTCATTACGTTTTCAATGTGTTTGCTTCGTTATATTCGCACCTTATAAAACTTCGAGTAAAATTGTAAATAAATCTAGGGGTTTTTAAAGTAACACTTTTCCCTTGAAAAGGTAAAAATACTGTTTTTAAATATAATCTGCTTACTACATTATTAAAATCATTCTTATCAAAATATGCATATCAAATTATAGCATACATTTAGGATGAGGGCTAACAAATATTAAAGAAGCAATAACATAATGGTCAAATTCGATGGTTCAGGAAAATATTTATATTTAAGGATTTTTTGTTCGCTTCTTGCTTTTATTGAAATTTGAAAAAGCATGCTGTTTCGGAAATACCTATAATGTCCTGAAAATTCAAATGTTACAAAATTCGTGAAGCGAGAAGGCGTTTGAAGAGTGTGGTGAATGGCAAAAAATTCCTTTCTAACGAAATAAACTAGTTATTAGATTTTAAAAGCTGTAAAAATTTCAGACTTCAGCAATTTACCTGAAAGATATTTTGAAGAAAAACCATATCAAAAATTTTGAAAAACTTGGGTTTCAGAATATGATTGATAATTTGCAATAGATAGTCCAAAAATGGCATTTTTATGATTTTGCGGAACTATAAGTTTTAGAGGGGGGAGACCGGCCAAAATTTTCTTCTAAAGAAATAAGTCTCTATAGTAGAGATATTTGTGTAAAAAATTTCAGCTTTCTAACTTAGATAGACGGACGGACGAACAGACAAAATGAAACGAATAAGCATTTTTCTTTAAATTTTTTTGTTGAAACTGCTAAAAAGGAAAAAAAATATTGAGAAATTTGAATAAAATACCAATTTTCTATGATTTAATATGATTAAAAAGCTTTAATATTAGAAAAAATCTCAATTCAAGATTGAAAAACTTTTTTACTTTAAATACGATGTCATATGTTTTTTAAAAGTATTGTAATTTTCATTTCTTTGATAAAATATTGTTAACGAATTCGTGGAAATTTTTTAATATATTACGTAGATATTATGCGGTACGTAGCATTGAAATAAGTCCGAAAGAAATAACACCGAAGCTTTTATTAAATCAATAAATTTTAAAGAAATGAATTTGTAATTTACATAAAACTTGTTATTGTTTCGAAACTTCAATAGAATTTGAACATTTTACAAAATTAAAACTTTGTTTTTCGATAATTATAGGCTTGTGTGGAAGTCCTTTACTCTTTTTTGGAATCGAATTCTATTAAACCCAATGAGAAGTTTTAAAAGAACAAATAACGGCATATATTTACGTAAAAAAAGTGAATAAAATCACGTAAAAAACTTCTAAATCTAACAATTTACAAACATTTTTCATTAATTTAAGTAATTTCTTCTTTATTAATATTTTCTAAGAAAGTAATAAAATTCTTTTAAGAGCGTTTTTTAGTAACTGTTTTCTCTTACAGTTGTATAATATGTATCTAGAAGAACTTTGCTATGTAGGTTTACAATGCGTATCTTTTAGTAAAGAAAATGCTTTTCAAAATAAAATATTTACATATAAGAGATAAAAATTTCAAATCACCTATTTTTATTTAGTTTCATACAAACTGCATTTAATTAACTTTAAGATTCTCTTTTTCCATTTTAAGAACATTATTTTGAAAATACCGTAGATAAAGTTTTTTATTTTCAAATTATCTGTTAAGAAGATTTTTATTACATGCTATAAAGAATAAGAAGTAGTTATGATAATGTGAAATGAATAATTAATAAAAACTACAAATCAATAAATATCTTGAATTTTCGAATCTTATATATTATGTAATGTGAAACAAAAAGTTGATCAAGTCAACTCTGTGATATCGGTGCAAATTTGTTATTCTTGTGGCAAATTTATAATACCCTTCAAATTGTTGCCGTATTACCATTTTAATTTATGCAAAATTAAATTGCAGTACTGCAATCTCATTGTTACTCAGACTTGACCAAACAACCATTGAAGTCCAATGGCAGCTACTACAAGGAATCAATAAAATATCAACGACTTCTATCACAAATAACTTGTGCCCCACTAGCATACTTGTTTGCCAAAAAACTCCTTTATTATAGCTTTAATAATTTTTGACATAATACCAAATAATTTTTGTTGAAGTTGTTAGGCAGCTACTAAAATCACTTCCTTAATCATACCCAATTTAAATAGGTTTCTAGCATTTACTACCATAAATCATTTGTGAAAATTTGGTGAGCCTCGCTCGATTAGTTTTTGAGTTTCAACGGATATAGGAACGTGGTTAAATCAACTGAAAATTCACTGCTGATCACAACATACATTTATGTCTTTTTTATTTCAGACCATTATTTCTTAGTGTTACAAGCTGCAAAGTAAATTTATAATGCCATTCAAAAATACTTTCGCAGAGTATAAAAAGTTTTCTTAATGAATCATAACATAAGTTTTTAAAAGACTTGCTATTAGTATAATTGGGTTTTCTAGTTATTTAAAGTGTATCAACACTTAATCATAAATATATAAAAATTAATTATGAATTGTGCAAGATACAAAAAGAAAATCTTTAATTAAAAGTTTTCGATGTGTAAAAATTTTAGACTTTAGAAATTTAGTCTTCAAAAATGAAATTTAAGATCATCACAATTTATTAATTTTCATATAATCTAAAAGCTAAATGCAAGTCTTAGATAAAAGTAAAGATGTTATAGACCTGTTCAACGACATGCTGTATGCAGCATATATGATCATATTAAACATTTTTAAAGCCCCACTTGGAACTTTTACCGAAGATATTAATTAAAGTTAGAAATCTCGCTAAATTTTAAGTTGATTCTTAGCAAAATACTGTATACTTTATGGGATTGTAAATGTTTCTTTCTTGGTGAGAGATCTTATGTTAAATTGAATATAACCTCTAAAAATCACATTATAGGATGGGTATAAAAATAAATGAAAGGGTTACTCTCAATAAATAATTTTAAATATACGTATTGCCCTACAAACAACTAAGTTTTTAGCTACACAAATATGCAGCTTAAAGCAATTTTTTAATTAAAATTGTTCAGCAGTTTTTTCTATAATATGAACATTTTAATATTATATCTTAAATTCATTTCCTACTCCAAACAAATTCTTACAGTTTCTTCTGACAGTTCAAATAAATTTCTGACAGACTAATGACAGAGAATAAACTGGACAAAGCTCAAAAAACCTAACAAAGGGTTACAAAATTTTTTATCCCTTTTTTTCAAAAAATTTTAATATTACTATAACCTTTGATATGAAACAAAAAATCAATTCTTAAATTCTCGGAATTCTTCAAGAAATTTTCAAAACGATGACAATTATAAAATCTTACAAAATCAAAAGACAGAGGCCCACTCACATCTTTCTTTTTTAAATCTATTCGAAGAAAAAAATTACAGACATCTCACTTTTATTTCAATTTAATTTTGTATTTTTTTTTCTAGTAAAATTATTATTTTTTATAGCATTATAATTGTGATGATTGCCATACTTTAATGGTTATTACATTAAAAAATTTTGATAAATTAGATTTTAATTTCAAGGTCGAAAAACTTGCTCATTACATACTTATTTATTATAATTTAATTTTATTATTTTTTCCTAAACTAAAATCATTACTCTTACTGAAGGAAAATGTAGAAACGAAAGAACAAACTCTTTTATATTCAAAACAAAAAAAAAAACATGTGAACCCTAAATGTAATTCATATTTAATGTGTCCCGTATATGTTCCTACGCAAATCCAAACAATATTAAAATATTTATTTATTCTATGTATGTATAATATGTGCATACAATATGTGTGTATGTACACATCTCATAAATTTAAATTTTTCCTTAGGATAATTTCATTTACAATAAGGATAACGTTTGCTTACATTTAAATCAATGTCAAAACCCTAAAACAAATGTAAAGGAGATTCTCTCTTTATTTCTTTATTTTTTATTTTCTTGTTTTTTGTTTTGTATTTTTCTTTGATTTCGTATTTGTTTTTCTTTTTTTGCTCATAAAAGTACTTAGTCCTTTTTATTTTTTTTTTTCGACTATCAACATTTGAAATAATTCTGAAAATATACTATACGAGTACATATACGAGTATGTAGAGAAATAAAAAAAAACAACATGTCTGCATTTAAAATGTTCAAATATAAAAACGTTCATAATGTGAATACATAAGTATAGATAAAATGAATTTTCCTCTAAGGATAATTCAATGTATCTTGATCCTTATTTCACATATCAGCTGTAATATAAAGCAAATAAAATATAAAAACTAAAAATGTAAAAACAAAGAAAATAAAAGTGAAATTTGAATAAATAGAAAAACATTATGCATGCATGTGGTCGTAAAATGAAATTATTTTAATACATGTAGGTTTTACATTATATACATACACATACATACATATTATGTAAATTATTATAACATTATTATTATATTGAAAAATTGTTTTAGAATTTAGATAAACATATTACTACATTATTTACGTATACACGTAGTATAATAACGGCAAATGGATAAATTCACCCAAAAGAATAACACACACACATACAAATAGTAAGACGGAGGAATAAACATTACCAATAGGTATACAGTTGCGTTTTATATTGTCTAAATCAGAACATTCAAATTTAATATTGCTATATGAATTTATTTGGCGCCTTAAACATTAAAAATATAAAATTAAATATTTGGTGATTTTATTTAATAAATAATATTGATTTGTATTTAAGACCTTTTTTCATTACTAGCGAGAATTTTATATAGTTTGCAATACTATTTAATTAATTTAATTATTAAACTATTGAATTCGAAAAGATATTATCAACAATAAACAAATATTTTTTTTTAATTTTCTAGCCTTGCGATAATATTATATGGTTTGGTCAAAGCAATGGTCTGTAAAGTAGCATTTTAACACATTAACAAATGAAAATACTTCTTTTAAACACAATCTAGTTATTAGTTTATTAAAATTTATTCTTTCTTTCTACTATGTCAAACTATACCGAAATATTTCCCGGATTGCATACATTTGGGATGAGTCAAAAAAAAAATTGAAAGAGTCGTTAATATAATGGTCGAATTAAAGGGTTACTTAAGGGTTAGTTAAGAAAATTAATTATATTTATTGATGGCATGGCATTTAGCGCTAAATCTCTCCATTTGTAGAAATTTGAAGAAGCTTGCAGTTCTGGAAAACTAAGGTGCCGAAAATTCAAATTTTATAAATTTCGAGGGTTGATAAATTTTAAGTTGGTGGAAATTGAAAAAAAATTTTCTTGCAACGAAGTTAACTATTAATTATTGTCAAAAATTTGCTACAATTTCAAACTCCTAAAACTTATTTCATAATAAAAAGAAATATCAAAAATTTGAAGAAAGCAAATTTTAGATAACAGTTAATTTTAGTAGTCATTTTGTCCTTTTAATACTTAATTGTATTGAGACGTGATAGAAAAAGCCCGCCACTACTTCGCTGAGTCTGTAAAATTTGAAAAATGTTTATGGTTTCTTCAAATAATAATGCTAAATAAAACGATACGATAAACCATACGATAAAAACTTATGGTTTTTAATTTATACAATTTTAAAATTACTATTTGTGCAATACAGTACAGAGCTTTTTACATTTAAATTGTTCGCTTAGCTACAACATCGTTTTCGCTAAATTTAATGATTTATTGACTAAACTGTGTGTGATATCCGCCCACATGCAAATATTTTTTAAATAACAAATCATTGCAAACTGAAATGATAAGATTATCGTTTTCCTCCTTCTCGATCATTTATTTTAAGTTTACATACTATATATTTGTTCGCGATATTCGGCAACCCTATAATTTTTAATTCACATAAATTCTAACATTTGGAAGCATTAAGCTATTCACTTTTAATAATAATAAATATGTAAATAATATGTTCGAAAATAACAAAGATAAAAGAATCACATAAGCATGTAATATAACGGTATCCAATACATATAGTGCAAAAAAAAAAAACACAAAATCGTAAAATAACGACAAAAGATTTTCTGATTTTATTTATTATTTTAATATGTACGAATAAACGTATAAAAAATTTTCTGTAAAAAAAAGAAAACGTAAAAAATCAAATATAAAATCGTAACAAAAGAAACTGAAGTTAACATCAAGGATATTCACAAATACACACATAAAAGAAATTACAGAAAAAAAATAAAAAGAAGGAAACCGAGAACAATAACGGGAAATGAAATTCATTTGCATAATAATAATTCATTTTATTAATAATAAATATTTTCCGTTAAGATGCTTTATGACAAGAAAAAAAAAAAACTCCAAATTTATATTTAATATTTTTTTTTGTTCCTATTTGTTTATTTTGTTTATTTTTATTATTCCACCCAATTTATGCGATTTTACTAACGCCTATTCAATTTACAGAAGGCGGCACACAATTTATAAATATATTAGCTGTCTATACCAAAAATAAAAAATACAAAATCAACAATAAAAGCAGAATAAACTTAAACTACACCTGAAATGAGTGGGCGAATACAATATGAAGGTTATCCAATTGGTGCATAAAAGGAGGAAATTATAATATTTTGGGAAAATTTATTAATTTCTTATTACAAGAATATAGAATTACAACATGGCATTACAAGAAATATTGTTATTCTTTTTTTTTCATTAATGAAAACAAAAAATAAAACAAAATTTTCAGAAAATATCTATGACGCGCAATTGTACATCAAGTCAAGTCTTGCCTTGAAAACTAATGTTTTAATAATTGGATTGTCTTAATAATTGGAACAGTGAATCGCGTTTTTGTCTCCGAATAATAATATAGTTATAATATAGGTATAACATATTATATTTATGAAATTCATTTCAAATTTTAAGCATTTATGCAAAATTTTGTTAAAATGTTTGTTTTTGTTTTATTCTTGAAATACTTTACCAGCAATTTAACGTAAGTGAAAGATTTTCTATTTAAATGGAATTGACTTGAGTTAAAATAGACTTTCTTACATAAAATGCAGTTAGATTCTTAATATTATCACTTGTTACACCTACAGAATGTATTATACTATGTCACACTTAGTCTAGTACAAGCACTAAGTGTGGTAATTCAATAAAGAGTCTTATTATAGCAAATATTTGATTAACCTTAAACTAAACTTTTATAATCGCCGTGTTTCATTTGGAATTACCTAAAAATATTTTCACAAAAAGTTTTAAATCCTTTATTTTGTTTTGAAAATTAGCAGTGGAAAATGTACATAGGTGCAGTTGGTTCTGTATAACAGCAAAACTATTTTATTAGCAAAATAAAATTAGTTGTGTGCATTTTTCTACTTTTTTGTTTGTAATTTACACGTTTATAAGCACATCAGTTAGAAGCAAAAACTTTTTCTTTTTATTGTGGTCTTTTTATTATAGCGAAAAAAATTTTTTGCACAAACATTTTTATAATTTCACGCAAAATCATAGTTCCGACATTTCATTTCTCAAAAATTGCAGTTCAAGATGCTTAAACAAAATTATCTATTTCGAATAAATTGACTTGTTAACATTTTTTCAAGCTACGAACAGAAAACTTGCTTGGTACAAAAAATTTATACCTATAATTGAACCCATTTATTAGACAAAACGTATTTAAAGACGAAAATTGTGCAATTTTTGATTTGCTTATGAGCAGATGGCAGACTGTCATTATATTTATATAATAAATAAATTAAATAAGAACGAAATATTAGTAAAATAAAAATTATGTAGGTGCTCCAAAATCCTTAATTTCTTTTGATTTTATAACAAAACCTTTACTAAGTCTAAAAACAAAAAATATAATATGTATATGGAGTGTATATGTATGTGTATGTCTGTCATATTCTTTCTTCTACGATTAAATTATGCAAAAGAAGATTAAAATTTTAAATAATCCGATTAAATATTATAAAACTTTTAATGTTATAAATTGTTTAAAGAAATTCTGAATTAATTTTAAAAAATTATGAAAAATATTATTATTCTCTCTTTACAAATACGGATGCGTATATACTCGTACGTACATAATATTGGTATACTGTTGCGTATGTGTTAACATTAGGATCCTTTAAAAAATTCTATAATTTTATCATTATTGTATTATTAACAATTGTTAAAATTTTTCACATTTATTCAACTTTTAAGGTAAAAATTAAATACTTATGTACGTATAGAATTAAATTTCATTCCTCAATTACAATAAAAACAAAAATGTTGTTATCATGTGTAACAAATAATATTAAAAATTTTATAATTTCATTTTCTTGATTTTTTTCTATTTTAAATTCGTATTTAAATTTTAAATCGGATTAAAAACTATTTTAATATGCATGTAGGTACATAGTTAATTTATCGCACCTCAATTAGAATGCTATAATATGAGACGAAAGATTTTCTTATATGAACAGAGACAACATTGTCTTGATTAATTGTAGAACGTTGATTAGAGTTTCTTAAGAATTAATATACCGGAATTTCAACTCAATTTAAACTTAAAAATTAATTCACTTTGAGCTCTTTAATTATGTTTGAATAATATTAATAATAGTGTTATACCATATCGAAATTTTATTCACTTTAAGCACAAGACACTAGAAATTTTCTTCAGGTTTGTAATCCAATTCGCATTCCAGGCCACATTCGCTTAATTCCACCTTGTCCATTGATTCCTATCACGATCGCACCCATTTGAAAATGTTCCTTTTTGATTTAAATTAAACGCTTTGGTTTTTATTCATTGTTCTGCGAAAATAGTGTAAATTACAAGTAATTTTATAAAAATGAGTAATATGGTTTGATTATAACCATAACTTTCCAAATTGACTTTGAAAACGATATTAATGAATTATGAAAGGCAAGATTTTATTCTATTTTCATATCCAAAGCAAAATTAAAAATTGCTATTCACAAAAGTTTTCTTATTATTTTAATTTCAGAATGTTGCGTTCTAATTTTGTGGGTGAAGAATTGAATTGTTTGGGTAAATTTGTATAACCTAAATAATATAATAATTATAAGACTTACAGTATATAATATTATATTTTTATAACTGGTATAAATTAGTTTAAATAGTAATATATGAATTTCATTCAAGTGAACACTTAGTCGTACAATTTGAATATTTTATTTAAAATATGTGGGCGGTCTGGGCAAGGATAAACAGGGTAGGCACTGACCGGTCGCTGACCCAGCGCTGCAACTGTTTAATTCCTAGTCAAGTACTTGCGTTACCTCCCCGTGGTGGCCGCTGGAAGGTAAAATAATACCATCAGGTAATATTTTACACTAAAATCGCAAGTGCTTCGGTCCTCCTAATTGGGGGTTGGCAGTGGTCTAACGAACCCCTCCAGAAAAAACAGCAGTTACGAATTCTTCACAGATGCCTCGGATAAATTACATAAATAATGGAAATAACGGAATAATGACCAGGAATAGTACAAAGGATTATGATTTAAGACTAGCAACTTGGAATATACAAACATTACTACAAGCAGGAAAGATGCAAGAAATTGCTAGAGAAACATTAAAATATGGCATCGATATATTAGCTCTCCAAGAAGTAAGGTGGCAAGGGAATGGAACAATTAAAAAAAGCCAATATACCTTCCACTATAGTGGCCATACAAGAAGAACCGGTTTATACGGCACTGGGTTTATTGTTAACAACAGAATTCAAAAATGCATTCTGGGGTTTACTCCAATCAACGAAAGAATGAGTTGTATAAGAATAAAAGGTAAATTTAACAATATATCAATTATATCAGCCTATGCACCAACTGAAAATGCCGACGAAGAAGAAAAGGAAAACTTTTATGAAAATCTCAGTAATTTATGCGAAACAATGAGTAGTTACGACACACTGATACTCATGGGTGATTTTAACGCTAAGATTGGAAGAGAAGATCATATTCAAAAAATAGCTGGTAGGTTCTCGCTTCATCAATCGTCAAATGATAATGGTATGCGCTTATGCCAGTTCGCCGAAGAGCATCAACTCAGAATAAAAAGTACGTCTTTTCAGCGAAAAGATATATATAAAGGTACATGGAGAATACCTGGCACAAACTCTACAAATCAAATTGATCATGTACTCATATCAAGCAGATGGAGCTCTTCTATAATAAATGTCAGAAGCTACCGTGGTGCGAACGCTGACAGCGATCACTATCTCGTTGGCGCAGCTTTACGGCAACGAATAGCAAACGTAGCGAAAAAACGAGGTGCAAAAAGAACTAAGTGGGATATTGATAAACTAAAGGATAACAACATACTACAAGAATACCAAAACACGATATATTTACAACTTCATACGCTCGAGGGACACAATCAAACCATCGACGAGGAGTGGAACGAAATAGAAAATAGTATTATCTCTGCTGCGAGAGAAGTAATCGGTATAAAAGCTAACCAAAGAAACGCAAATTGGTTTGATTCAGAATGTGAAACAGCAATAGAAGAAAAGAACAAAGCCAGAAAAAAAATGATACAAACCAATACGAGAGCTAATAGAAATATATATATCGAAAAAAGAAAAATAGCAACAAAAATATGTAAAAGGAAAAAGAAGACTGCCATAAAAAACAAAATACTGAAAATAGAAGAGGAACAAAGACGCAACAATGCGAGAAACTTTTACGAAAACATAAGAAAAGAAGTTCATGGATACCAACCTAGATTAAGTGCATGCAAAGACAAAAATAATAACATAGTAACTGAAGACGAAAGCATAATGAACCGATGGAAAGAATATTATAAAGAAATGTTATACGTACAGAATGAAATAGCAAATGATGAAAACGATCCCCTAATATACACAGTAGAACCAGAAACACCAGCACCATCCATAGACGAGGTGCGAAGTGCTATAAGCAAGCTTAAGAACAACAAGGCACCAGGGGAAGACAAAATTACGGCAGAATTACTGAAAAATGGCGGAGAATCGCTCTCCCATAAATTATTATACATAATATGTAAAATTTGGAACGACGAAATCATGCCGTATAAGTGGAATGTAGGTTTAATATGTCCCATACATAAAAAAGGAGACAAATTAGAGTGCCAGAACTACAGGGGCATCACACTACTAAACTGTTGTTATAAAATTCTGTCAAACATAATATATGATCGGATAAAACCATTTTATGAAGAACAGATAGGAGAGTATCAGTGTGGATTCAGGTGTCAAAGATCTACAATTGATCAAATTTTCCTAATGAAACAAATTATGGAAAAAAGCTATGAGTACAATGTAGACCTACACATTATATTTATCGATTTTAAACAAGCTTTTGATAGTATTGACAGAACGAAAATCTCAACGGCCCTGGCATTCCTAGGTGTACCAAAAAAACTGATCAATTTAATAAACATGACAATGAAGTTTTCTACGAGCAAAGTTTTGATACAAGGTGCAATATCGGAATCATTCCAAATAAATAGTGGTGTACGACAAGGGGATGCACTTTCCGCTTTAATCTTTAATATGGTTTTACACTATGCAATTAGAGACATTGACAAAGGAGGCAACATTTTTGTCAGGTCTCATAAAATACTGGCATATGCAGATGATTTAGCAATCATTGGCAAAAATTACAATATAATGGCGCAGGTATTTAAAGAGCTAAAAGCAGAAGTAATAAAAGTTGGTATGCATATAAATGAAACAAAGACGAAATATCTTAAATTGTCAAGAAATGAGCGACGACGGCAACCTGAGAATATAAAAATTGACGAGTTGGAAATTCAGGGAATCGAAAAATTTAAATATCTTGGTGTTCTATTGTGCAATGATAACAGTATGCGAAATTGCATACAAGAAAGACTTCAGGTGGGTAACAGATGTTACTATGCACACAAAAAACTAATGAAGTCAAATCTGCTATCGAGAAAAACGAAATATAACGTTTACAAAACGCTCATTCGACCAGTAATAACATATGGCTGTGAGACGTGGTCCTTAACATCAAATGACGAAAACTATCTTCTCAGATTTGAAAGAAAAATATTACGACAAATATATGGACCAATTAGATTAAGCAATAATGAGTACAGAAGAAGATTTAACGATGAATTATATGCACTTACACAGAACGAAGACATAGTAAAGTTTATAAAATCCCAACGATTAAGATGGGCCGGACATGTCATAAGAATGCCCGAAAACAGAGATCAAATACAAATACTAAATGCAAGAACACTGCTAACAAGAGCAAGAGGACGACCAAGAAATAGATGGTTAGATGACATAGAATTCGATGCGAGAAAATTAGAAATTATAAACTGGAGGACGACTGCAAGAGATAGATCAAATTGGAGGGAAATAGTGAAGAAGGCTAAAGCTCATCAAGGGCTGTAACGCTATAAGAAGAAGAAGAAGATGTGGTTCAAAATTCGAATTGTTTGTCTAATTTATCAATAGTACAAAAGTATGTACACATACAAAATTTAAAATGTAATTTGATACGATTCCAAGTATTTTTGATTTAAATAACATTTATTTCGCAATTCGCACTGAATTTTCTTGAATTACTTTTTCTTGGAAGTTTTGAAATATGCAAAAAAAAATTTAAAACGTTTATAAAATGATATAAAAAGAGCTACTTAGTTCCATTAAAACACAAAGTTTATGACCTGTTAACATAAATCGAAAAAATAAACACATGTAGAGGGCTTTCAAAATATTTTTTCTTGCAATATTATTCACAAAGAGTCATATTTCAAACTGGTGATGACATTGAAGTCTGTTATTTTGTGACTTTGAATATAATTAATATTATATTTTATAATAATATCAAACATAAATGGAAAAAATTTATATAGGTAAGCTTTAAATGACATTGTTTTTATTAAATTTTCCTTCTCTCTGAAATTGAAAATGATTGGAACCACAACAAATTTACATTTATGATAAAGCAACACCACTTGCATAATATAGGTACATTATATGCATTGTCATGAACATTGACATACTTATTTTTATAAATCTTTTACTTTAAACCAATTTACTTATTTTAATTATACATGCATACATATATACAAAATGTTTCGTGTGGGTGATAATAATAAGCTTTCAATGATATATGGTCTTATTTCGGGAAAAAGAAAATCCTGTGCATAAAAATAAATTATAATCAAAATACACTCCCAGTTAGGGTGTTTTTTTTTTTGCAATATTTAGTTTGCTTATTGAAAAGGAATATTTATCAAGTATTCAAGTTAAAAAATTTTACAACCCCATTTTAATTTTGTTTAACTAAACATTTCGAAATAAATTTGCTTTGTTGGCAATAGCAATACCATATAAATTCAAAATTTTATTGATGGTTTAATTTCTCTTTAAAAAAAAAGCTATTCGAGCAATTTTCTATAAGCCATCATCGTACATTTGGTATCCATCATCGTACATACATTTTTAAAAATGAAGCTAAAAAGAATATTGCAATAATCAATAAAGTCAAAACCATATTGAAATAATTTTTCATTGCTGAAATAAACGACATAAATGTGTCATTTAATTGAACACTTCGTGCTTTCAATGATACGATGCTGATTGTCATACATCTAACGTTGCAACTGGTTTCTTACTTGAAGAAAATGTTTAATAAATTCATTGAATTTCTAAAAAACAGAAGTCTAATTGCGAACTAAAAACTTTATTTTACTTTTTGTGAAGGTACATATGTACATATTGCAAATCGCATGGTATAAGTAAATGAGGTAATTTTCGCTATAGGTGGTTAACCCAACAAAAAATTAGTTAAATGAAGTCGAAAAAACCGCTGCAAAAATTTTTATTTCAAGAACGTGCTTAATTTATTGCAGTCGCTTAGTAGAAACAATATTAATCATTTAAACTTTTGAATACTTTTCTCTTAAAAGGTACCCCATAGTTTTTGGTACAACTTGCACGTAAAATGTATATTTTTAATAATTTTGCCTGAATTTTTCAAATATTCTACAATTAAAGATTGAAAAGGTTAGGCATTACGAGTAATATTAGAGCTTTTTATTCATTCTTTTAGTTCGTATTATTTGGAAAAAAAAGTCATGAAAAATAATTAGGGGATATGGCTATATGATTTAATACATAGTTAAAGTAAAAAAAATTGTATACAAAATGTAGAATAAAAAAATTGTTATGCAATTCGAAGCACAGCGAGATTTTTTCAATGGCTCTCCAATGTCATTTGTCAGATGTCATCTCTCACTTGTCACTTGTCAAACGTTAACTGTCATCTGTCAAATGTCAACTGTCACCTGTCATATTTCAAACGTCAACTGTTATTTGTCACTTTTCAAACGTCAATTCTCACCTGTCAAAAGTCAACTGTCCCCGTCAAATGTCAACTGTCGAATGTCAAATGTCAACTGTTATCTGTCAAAAGTCCACTGTCACCCGTCAACTATCACTGATCACCTTTTAAAGTTTTTTTTTAAAAAAAGGTGGTTTTTTTTTTAAATTTTAAAATTATAAAAATTTTTTTTGAAAATTTTAAAATTTTTGCACACAGATTTTCTTTGGATTTGAAAACAAATACCAAGAACAGAAGTAATAAATGGAGATTGCAACCCTTATATTGTTTTAACTGGAACTGACAAATAATGAATTATGCCAACAAATCACAAAAGTACTAATTAAATATTTTCTAATATTAATTAGATCTTTTAATTGAATTTTCTATTTAAGAAAAAAAATTTAATGAATTTTTTATTTTTTCAATAATGGAAAACTGTGTTAAATCAGCTTTATTGCACTATTTTAAAAATTTTAATTTCCGGATAATCAGCTATAATTCAATTTTAATTAAAATCATATTTTTTTTATAAACAAATGGAAACAAAAAATAAATTACAAAATGCCAATTTTTTCCCATGAACAAACTTTTTTATTTTTCAATCTAACTACGTACACATATACGTTAAAGCATTCTAATTTAGTAATTAGATAAATTATTAAAAAAAATTCAAAAATAACAATTTCCTGTTTAAAAATTATACTGATAGGCTCTTTAAATGCATGAGCACCTATTTGTAAATTGAATTGAACACAATTTAAAACACAACAGATCCGAAATGAAATATTTTCGCTATTTAAAATGAAATTATGAGGTAATGCCATAATACATAGGTATATTAAGTGTCATTGAACATAATAAACATGACTATTCTATTTTACGCATAAGTGATTTAATTTTCCAATGTATAAACGTTAACTTCAAAATAATTAGTAAATCTAAATGTACAATAAATGTAAGAAGTTTTGTTTAGAATATAGGTAAATTCGTACACACAATCCTATTTTATTATACATTTAAGACTATCTACTTTTTATTCTACTATGTATAAAAACAAAATTAAGTAGATTGAAAATTCAAATGAATTTCCAGTTTTTCGTTTCGCAAAATAAAATTGAAATTATGAATTTATACACTTATCTCTAATTTTACATAAAAATTTAAAAGTTTATACTCATGGAACGGGAGTGAAAATTGAAAGAGAGTTAACCTAAGGACTTAAATATTTTATTGCGCTCAAATTTAATGATAAAATCAACGGAAAAAAAATGACACGTAATTTTAGCTAATTTTTCGAGCTTTCCTTTGAAATCAAATTCATCATGATAACTGCAATGATTCATCAGACATATATAAACTTTCAAAGACTCTGTGATGTTTAAATTTTAAAGATATTTTCGAGTTCGTTTAATGCGCTCATCAACACAAATCCATAATATTCTTTTCCTTGATTTTCCTTATTTTAAATTATTCAATTTCAATGCTTTCGAGCAATTACCATTTCTCGAAAGCTAAAGAATTAAAGCAAAATATATAATTCATTTTCACAAAACTACCATAACTTTATAAATGATTCGTTAAAAGTCAAACTATTTATGCACACACACAAATATATATACCTATAAATATTTCACTTTGGCAAATGTATATATGTACATATTAAATTAAAATATATTCTAAACTTTATTCAATGATTTCAATTTCAATAAGACTTTTACAATCAACAAACTTTTTAAAAGTTCGAGATCTACATACTTCATCTCGTCATGTCTGTGAAAATATTATGTAATATAAATTGTGCAATACAATATATATCTACACAAACATCATTCAACTAATTATATTAATATAAATTAGAAATCTAATTCGTGTTTGATATAGATTAAAGATACAAAGGGCATTAATATTGTTAATATTGTTAAAAACTCTTTCAGAAAATCGCAATATGTACTTTGATGGTTTTTTATAACCTAGATAACATAAAAATTTTAATTTACTGTTAAAAGTACCCTAAATGTATGCAACAAAGAAAAAGTTTTAAATATTTTCTATCATCAGCATCGCAAGTAGTTTAAAAATAAATGTGTAACCTTTTATGTTCCTTTACTTCTGCTGGTATAACTTTAAATCAGGTCCAATAAATCGGGCACTGAACACAAAAAAAAAAAAAGAATCACTTTTTCGCAGCATGAAAGTTTAATTTTAGAAAAACTGTTACATAGAGGTAGAAAATTTAAATACCGTAAATAAAATCAAAAGAGAAAGAAATTACAAAAATATTTTGTTATTATTGCCTGAAAATATAAGATACTATTGAAATAATCAAAAGGGAGAAGACCAAATACTCTGCTTGTTCTAGTAAAAAACGAGAAAAAAAATAGAGTTGACCTTGTCAACTCTGTGATACCCGTACGAATTTGTTATCCTATGTGCGAATAACTAATGTGCCATAACTAACTATGGGGCAGACTATGACTTTAAGTTGCCGTATTACCATATTAATTTATGCAAAATTTCATTACTATGTGTTTTTCAAAATACTGGTTGTGCCAAACTACTATTGAAGTTGTATGGCAGCTACCAGAAAGAGCCAAGAAATTTTAGCGAATTTTATCAAGCACATCGGCCCTACTAATTTATTCACTTGTGTGCAATATCTATATTACAGCTTTTGTAGTTCCTGAGATATAGCCAAATAACTTTTGAAGTTGTATGGCAGGTACCAGAAGGAGCCAAGTAAATTCAACGACTTTTATGAGACACATTGGCCCTACTAATATATTCGTTTGTGTGAAGTTTCAATACCACACCTTTTATAGTTTCTGAGATATAGCCAAATAAATTTTGAAGTTGTATGGCAGCTACCCGAACCGGTACCCTGATCATGTCCAATTTAAATAAGGTTCTGGCACTTACTACAATAAATCATTTGTGAAAATTTGGTGAACGTAGCTCAATTAGTTTTTGAGTTATCGTTCGGACGGACGGACGGACGGACGGACAGACAAAGCTAAATCAACTCAGAATTTGACGCTGATCAAAAACATACACTTGAGTCTATATCTAGCACCGTTATTTCTTAGCGTTACAAACGGTAAGGCAAATTTAGTATACCCTTCGAACATACGTTCGTACGGGTATAAACATATAAAAAATTTTACAAAAGAGAGGCAAAATATTTTATCAGGATTTGTTTCTATATTCAGCCGGGTTCAATAAATAGCCTCAAAATCATATTTGAGCTTTTATATTTAAATATTGTTTGGAAAGCAATTGTATTGTTTTATATGATCACGCAAATGTTAACCAATGTTATTCCAATAAAATCAACGTTCTAAATTAAATCCATTAGTTTTTCTAAATCAATAAATCTTAGGACCAAAGCAAAAGTAAATAATAATGTATAGCTAGATCATATGAAACACTAGTTCTTAATCTTCTATTTGACGCTTTGTTTTCTTCCAAAAATAATAGAAGCTTCAGAAAGATGGTCTTTTCAATATTATAACAAATTTTATCTTTTTGAAATACATATATTAAAAATATTATGTGTTAAATATACGAAAATAAAGGTTTTATGCTCGTTATATAAGTTAAACTGCCATAGCCCGACGAGATTGGCGTAAGAAAAATTCATATGTTTGTCTAAATTTTAAAATTCCGGCTAAAGAATTCCATAGCAAACTAAAAATTTCCCAATTTTCATTCCTTAATTACACATTATACTCGTATTATAAATGAAATACGAAATTTATTATAAATATTTTTTGAATTTCTCTTTACCTTATTACACGATTTATTCAAATTTTTCTTATATTGCGACTATATAACAGTTAACACAGGTGAAGTTAATTCGCGTCTATGCAGCTATTTCAATTCTCCTATGTAAATATTTTTCTTCTAAAATTTTTTTTTATTTCACTTTACTTATTTTTTCAAAATATTCACCAATAAAAAGGAGATTTAATGCAAAATTCATGTTTTTAAAATAAAAATCTACATAGATAATGTGCAATGCAATATTCGAGTGCAGAAAACTTTATTCAGAAAAAAAAACAAAAAATAAAAAACAAAAATTAATAATAAATAGTTCGTTAATATTTCTGCTTGAATGGAAAATTTATTGGAAAAATTTTTTAAATAAAAAAAAAAGAAAATCTTATTTTATAAAATTTAAATAGTATTATGCGACCGCATCAAAGTCTTCGTGTTCAGTTTTCGTCGAAAATTTGTTTCTCTATGCTAAAAAGCCGTAAATAAACTATTTCTATAAAGGTGTTTGTTTATCTGTTCACTCGGGTATCCCACTTTCAGTTGAATGAAAATTTAAAATGGTAAAGTCTTTGACGAATTTGTGCAACAGATTGTGCAACATTTTCCTAAAATTTATAAGAATAAATTAGTAAGGATTTAAATTAGTAGGGTCGGTTACGTGTGCTCCACATCTATTTTATTTTACAAACAATTTAAATTTTTTTTCTTAATATATCGTCGCTAATCAGAGTAATGATCAGATTTATAGGAGTAAAAATTAAATCTGCATTGTAAAAGTCGAGTTAAATTTTTTTTCGGATCCGGAACTTAGGTCAATACTTAGACATTTCAAAATTTCGACATTCATTTTTATAAAATTCTCCGCGCAGTGCACAGGTTTTAGATTTCACATTTTATATTTATGATGGAAATTTTATTGATCAATGTCAAAAATTTTATATTTGAATCCATAAACCTTACTTTAACTAATATTCTACAATAAGTACCCCCAGCTTGAAGAGTTATAGAAGTGACTGAATTGTAGGCACGACTAATATTATAGAAAAATTGTTATCATTATACTTAAGCACCTATTACATTCATGTTTAAAATTACAAATTTGTGATGAAGGAATGCAATTCGAATTAATGAAATTATTTTTAATTAAATCTACGTAAGTTTAAATTATAGATACTGATTAAAAAAAAAGAAAGGATATTATTTATTTCAATTATCGAAAATGTTATTTGCGAAACTCTATTAAAATACAAATAATTAATGTACTTTTAATTGAAAATTTGCATAGCTTTTTACACAAACAATTTTTTTTATCTTTTTTAGCTTTAATGAATAAAGTAATTAAAAGTATATTTAACCAAAACAATTTACTAATTAATTGAAATTATTTAGGTGGAATGATTATATTACTCACTCTTGTTAATTAGTACACATAGTGAAAAACAATGGTAAAATTAGAATTTAAACTTATTAACTGAACAAAACGGTTTATTACAATCAGTTTTAAGTTTACAAATACATGTTAACCGACCAACAATTCCAGAAATATCTAATCTTTTAAAATTGCTTCCTTTAATTCGGGGCAAATTGAATGTTTCTTCTGTGCAAAATATAAATAGATATAAAAAAAACGCCAAATTTTACTAAATAATATATTTATTTATATAAATAGTTAACTTAAAATGCTAACGATATTTTTTCTATTCAAAAAAATTTTAAATACTCGCAAAAAGGCTCACTTCCTTCCTAAACCAAAACAAAAATGTTATAATCCCGTCCGCTATTGTTCCTCATCATTTTTTAATGAATTCAAGTTTGAATTTATATATGGGTGTGTATAATGTAATTATGTTTCTATATAATTCTGAAAGAACTCTGTAGCATACGAAATACATATAATTATTATAGATATACCCACACTATTTATGTAAATGTTAATGGTAATCCTCATTTTTTTTTTAATAATTATTGAATAATTTCAAGATAGGCCGATACTCCTAAGAAAAATTAAATTGTGAATGAATTCAGAAGAGGAAGAAACAGTAGAATATAACAGTATATAAAAATATGAAAACACATATATAAAACTAAACACAGAGCCGACATTTGCTATAGCAAGAACTCATGCTAATAAAGTTGTAAAAAATTTTAATTAAATTTCGAAAACTAAAAAGAAAATTTTGTGTTCGATTTTCTTCCGTATTTGTTCGACTTTGATTTTATCAAATTTAGTGACGAAATTAATTGTAAGGCTATATTACGCCTTACATATTTTGAGAATTTATTTTAAATGAGCAGCACTTTCATAAATTTTTCAAATCAAACTATACCCGAGTATTTTCAAAATTTTATGTACAAAAATATTTGAGTAATGATTAATTTTTACCGACCGTATTGTGTAAACAATAGGTAGGTTATGTGATGGCAACAAATTTTGCATATCGAGTTTTCGGTGGGAACGTACTTCTCCATAGTAGGGAAGTGTAAATAAACTATTTTTAGCAACCTGTCGGTCTGTCGGTCTGTCGGTCTGTCGGTCTGTGTGTGCACGCGTGTATCTCAAGTTCGGCTGAACCGATTTTGATGAAATTTTATATGTAAGTTTGTTTCCACCATGGCACGGATCGATCAACTTTTGGTATATATCAGGCCTCGGGAACTGCACTTTTTAGCGGGCCTGTTTTACATTTTTCAACATTTTGAAGAAAATATTCAACCGATTTACTTGAAATTTTATATATAAGCTCAGCTCGACCGTCCGCAAAAATTCGTATGTTTTGGAAGAAATCAGGCATCGGCAACTAGACGTTTACTACGGGCCAAATATACATTTTTGTGTATATAAAGAGAAATAATCAACCGATTTCATTGAAATTTAATATATGAACTCCTCGTATTAAAACAATGAACATATAAATTTTTTGGAAAGATCAGGGCTCGAAAACGGGTTTGCGGGCCGATTTTACATTTTTCACCATTTTGAGGAAAGTATTCAACCGATTTACTTGAAATTTCATATATAAGCTTTGCTCGATCATACGCAAAAATTCCTAACTTTTGGCAGAATTCAGGCATCAGCAACTGGGCGTTTACTACGGGCCAAATATACATTTTTGTGTATATAAAGAGAAATAATCAACCGATTTCATTGAAATTTAATATATGAATTCCCCGTATTAAAACAATGAACATGTAAATTTTTTGGAAAGATCAGGGCTCGAGAACTGATTTGCGGGCCAATTTTACATTTTTCACCATATCCACAGAACAAATTGATGGAATTTCTTGAAATTTGATATTTGAGTTCTGATTGTTACCGAAACTAACTGGCGAGCATTTCAGGGAATTCGGGTAGCATAAAGCGAAACTCTACTAAGAGCCAAATTGACATTTTTCTAAGCATGTTAACTATAGCTTACTAATGTCCTAAAAATTGGAAAGAAGTATTTAACAGACATTTTTATAATATTCTGTAACACTTTCATTTAACTAGACAATACACAATGCGGTCGGTTATGTGCTGACCACATCAGATTTTTTTTTTATTATTCTAATTAGTCATTAGAGCAATTTCATTATTTACCAATTTGATATTAACGTCGAGAGCCTTAGCTAAACCCGGCACTGAATATAAGCATATATTATTTAGCGGAATGAGAATAAGCAAAAAATAAAAATAAAAGAAATCTCCCTAATTCCCTACTCTTAGATTTTAAATAATAATTATTTAGATAATTATTTAGAGAGCGCTAATTACATACTTTCTTATATTATGTGTTTGAGTATGTACCAATGCGATAATATAAAATGAATATGAAATATCCTTCTGTTCCCTTTTCTTACAATCTAAGCTAATTTCTGTATAGCATAACTTTCACATATCATATATACATATATGTTTAATGTTATACTCTTTATATATTCGTATATATTACATATATATATATACGAATATTAGACTCTTTTTTCTTTAATAATTTTCTCTTCAATATTATTTTCTAGAAGATCTCCCTTGAGAGAAACTCTTATAAGTAAGATATTTAAAATAAATTTTTTGTTTTGTTATTAAAAGAGGGAAGCCGGATTATTTTTATTTCCTTATAAACCAAATAAAATTTACATTAATACTGAATTTTTAAAAAAGAACTTCAAAAAGAGAAGTTACTTTAAAAATATTAAATAATATCCTTGAAATTATTTACTTTTTAAGAAACTGTATAACATAAATCTTAACATGTTCGTATAATTAATTAACAATATATGTCGATATTAATATGTATGTAAAAACTTTTGTGTTTTTGTAGAAGAGTTGGGAAAATAAACAATATTTTTAGGTAAAATACGACAATCATATTCTTAATAATTTTTTAAAACTTTACAATTGATGTTCGTATATTTAATTGTTAGTATGATGGGAGAACAAAGCATTGTATTGCCATATTTTAAAGATTTCAAGATTCAAAAATTTTCTATCAAATGTTTATAAAAACTTTGTTCTACTTGAAAATCCTTTTTCATACAAAAAATTAGTGACATAAATGCAAATCCTATAATAACACTGCTACTTCATGACATGAAAATACCAAAACAAAATGTTCGCCGTCATTTGATTTATAAGTTCAGCACCATCATTACAAAAAATAATGAAAAATTTTCAAATAATATTAATATGGAAGAAAATTTCTTAAGTAAAACTTCTGACATTTTATAGAAATTTAAGTCTCTAGTTCTAACTCAATTGTTTAATATCTAAGCAAACAAATTTTAAAATATTTACTACGTGCGTTATTGACCTGGATTAAATTGAACGAGAACATGACTAACGCGAACTTGTTGTGTTGTTAATCCTATTTAAATCAAAAAATCCCAAAAAATATTTTTTTTCCTAATCAAATACAAAATTTTTTTTCTCATTTATATAACAAATTTAATTCATAATGCACACATTCAGTTTCTTCACAGTGAAAGCACATTTTACCCTTTTATAATTTTATATTCAAAATTTAATAAGTGAATTTTAAAAGTTCAAATTTTCTTAGTATACGCGCATAATCTTAAATGACTAAAAAATATTTAAATTTACCAGGAAATACCATTGAACGCGATATAAAGCTATTACTATATAAACATTTACATGATATACAAATGTTTACAAAAGCATAAAAGTTAAAAAAGCAAATCATTCTATTCAAATGAATCCTTTGATAATATTATAATAAATTTGATCTTTATTATACACAACTCAATAACTTACATTTGAAACTTCTTATATAATTTAATAAGAGAATGACATGTTAACTTTAAAAAGTTTAAATTTATTTCTATATTTTTAGAATTTATTTTACACTTGAAAGTATTACTATGTAGCTATATAAAGGAAACTAAATTCGGAAAACTTTGTATCTTAACCAGAAATTAAAATAAAAACTTGCTTACTTAAGTTCTTTACTGAAAATTTTATTAATTAAAATAAGTTTTAAGCAAATATAACAAATAAAATTTTATATTTCTTCTATTTTCATGGTATAGGGGTGGGTTGAATTAAATAAATAATATTGTTAAAGAATTAATGTTCGAAAATAATTTTAAATTTATTTGATGCAAAACACTTAAAGTTTGTGTTTTTTTTTTCTTCTGCTAAGAATAAACAAACAAAATGGGAAGGAAGTGAGTTTATAAAATTGAAAAATTTATTTAAACTTAATGTTTGCCTCTTTCGATTTGTTTACACATTTTTATAACTATAGCTCTAGTTTTTTAAAAATAATTAACCCAGTACTTGACAAGTAATTATAGTTCGCTAAATTAATAAATTAGTTCCGTTATTGAAGAAGAAGTCTTCAAGATATCAAGACAATTATGTTCAAAATAATTTTATGCAATTATTTAAATATGTTACTTGCTAAAAATTTAAATATTACTTGTTATCCTTTTAACAATATGATAGAACATGCTGAAATAGTATGCAACTTATATCGAAACCATGCCTGTATAAAGCAAAAATCGAGATCACATATTATATAACCCTGGTATTTTATACGATAAATTACGAGAGTATTTATTAAATATTTGCAATAAAACAAAATTTATTTCATAGGGGAACAACTTCTTCTTTTTGATTATTTAGACATGTTACGTACTTTCCATTCACATTATTGTATCCAGAAGGAAAGTTTAAGACATTATTCAGTTGTAAGTCATTATTTAAGATAAGTATGAATTTTAAAATTTAATATAATTTCTTAAGTTTCCTTAATTAATGCAAAAATCTTCTAAACTTGTTCAAAATCACTCAGTGCTTATTTACTGTGCTCTTAATAAACCTTATTTTACTAATAGCATTGAAACACAATGATGTCTTCAACATGCTTTTGTCTTGAATTTAAGTAAATACAAAATAATATTCCTATTTTTCTTCATATTCACTACCAGAAAGCTAGAAACTCACACGCTCTTGAAAACTATTTGTTATTCCATACTTATATTTTTCTGGGCAGAAATGAGAATTTTTCAACGGTATAACAAAAATTCCTGTCCACCTGTTTTGACTATTCCATGATTATATGAAAAAATTATAATTACTTTGAATAAACTATATTTTAACAAGTGCAAGGTAAAGGGATATGTTTCCAAATAACCCCCAAATGGATATAATATTTTTGTATTAACCCTTAAGCGGATAGCATGTACCTTTGCGTTCGCTAAATTATTGAATTAATTATTAATTCGCTATTTATTGAATTCGAAAAATATTTATTTAGAACTAGAATACGTAAAAGTTTATGAAAAATTTTAAAAACTGAGACATTTAAGAGTTGATAAATCTTAATTAAATAATAAAATAAATTGATTAAACTTCATTAAATTGGTCATATACCGGTTAATATTATTTAAAAAGAAAATATATTATAAAAAGCATTACATAAATACTGGAAAAATTAATGTGCGAGAAAATTATTTTTAAGAATTAAAATACTTCAATAGGTTCTCCCTTTTATAATCAATAAAATAATCTTCAAAATAGCGTAGAACCCCCTACTTTTTATTTTCTATAATGCTCTTGTTAAAATCTTTGAATGACCCTTAATATATTCAATGACATAATTTGTGATTTGATAATGATTAATATATTTAAAAACTGCAAAATAATTTTTTAAAAATTTAAGTTGAATATGCAATAAAGAAGATAATCATTTTATCTATTCTATTTCTAAATTATTGTTTATACACAAATTGTGAGGTCCTGAATATGAAATGCTTTGTTAGCAATACATTAAGAAATATTTCATTTAATTATAAACCCTAACACATTATAGATAATTTTTAATATTATTTTAAGATATACTTGACATATTTAACAATAAAATATTTATTCGCCTACAAGTATGCACTCAAACAATTTCAATAAAAACTTTATTTGTAATTTTCAAAATATAATTTGTTATTCTTTATTATCTTACATTTTGTCTTTTTGTAACCAAAATTTATTATACTTCAATTAAAATGAATAATAATAATTATAATAAATAATTCTATTTAATGTTAAAGATTTATAATCTTCGAAATTTAATACTTTAAAATTTCAAACAAATTTTTCTTTTGTAAAACAAAAAAAAAATTAAATTTTATTAAATAATAATCCTAATGAATGAAAATAATTGAAATTTTTAATAAATTATTTTAATTTGATCTTCTTATTTTAGATTAAAAATAATAAAAATATTATTTTTGAATTTATTGTAAACTATATTTTCAATTAATATTCTATGTCTATGTAGGCAGCTATATGAAATAATAAAATAAATTTGAAAATAATCTTACAAATGAAGTGCTAATGAAAATCACATAATTTATAATATCTCGTAGTTATAACTGTTATTTATTCGATATTTCGATTGATTGCTATTTTGAATATAAAATGAGTAATGTATAAGTTGTGTCATGAATACAGTGTGTTTCAATTTAAATTTGACTAACAGAAAAAAATTCTCTATATAAATTATTTGAATGATTGAATCATTGAATGAAGTATCATTTCATAAATTATAAATATTTTTCAAAATTCAGATACCTCTTGTTTTCAAATAATTTCAATTCATTTCAAATGCATTCTCACAATTATGGGAGTAGTTTTGAATCATACTTTAAAATTTTCTTCAAATAGTTTGTTTTAATCAATTAGTTGAGTTAAAACAGTTTTGTAATTGTGATAAAATTTAACATAAGTTATCATCATATAAAAATTTTATAAATTTTTGTTCCTGCTTTTACATTTTCGGATTTTTTTTAAAAAAATTGAGGCTATACAAAAATGAATGGGAATTTACGTAAACTAATCCAAACAGTATTTAAAAAATTTATTGAAAGCAATTCATAAAATTATACTCGTACTTGTAAAAAAAAAGCCAAAATTGCCATTAAATAATTTAAAATAAATCGTCGGTTAAAAAGCAGAAAGCATTAAGTCAGGAGACTGTGTTATGAGTAAATTCAATTTGAAATAATCATAAAATTGTAAAATTAATCAATTAGTGCAATGGGATTGGTCTCTTTAATTTCTGGATTTATAAACTACATTCTGGATTTGGAAGATTTTTTGCCACAACAAAGATTATATTATTCTGATTTAATTCATCTATGAAATCCGAATTCTAAAAAATGCAATTAGTGCTTTCTGCTTTTTAACTGACGAAATTATAAATATGTACTGCATTTACATTTGTACTGTATTACAAAATTGTACTGCACTATAAATAAATTTTCTTCGCTAAATATTTTTAAATGAAACCTGTAAAAAATATATAAATTTTTTTCGAAAATTCTACCAAATTCTTTTAATTTTTTTAATTTTTCATAAACAATATAAAAATTATTAATAAATTTAATTTGAATATAATTAAATATTTTTCACCTTCATTAAAAATGAGTTTATCCTTTTAACTTTGAAAAAAAAATTATCCTTTGCAGCAGTTCTTCCTGAATTCTTTGTTCCCTGATATTCCTTTGAAATATCAAAATATTTCAATAAAGAAATATTATGAATTTTTAAAATTTAATTTGATATTAATGTTTTTTGCACTAATCTAAATCATAAGTAATTTTTTTAGAAATTCATAAATTTTCAATAATCAATTCTACTAACTTACTTAATTTTGCTTAATATGCAAAAAAATTTTCAAATTGTCACTTTTTCTAAAAAATTAAAAATTAAGGAAATTCTAATATTATGAGCTCTTAGAAATTAAAATTGAAGAAAAACTCATGAAATGAAAATAAATTTAATTTAATTTCAGACTTCATAAAATATTTTGTACAAGGCAAATATTATTAAATTTTAAAAATATTATTAAAAAATCCTTTATTATATGAAACATTATTAATAAATTATTCAATTATTTCTTTATAAGTGTATTCTTATCTTATTCTTGAATCGTTTTATCTAATATGAAAGCTATATTTTGAATAATTGTTATGGTTTTCAATTTTTTATCATACTTAGAATTCACATCAAATTTTTAATTTTCTATAAAATCATAACCATATTTCATAAGCTCGTTATAAACTTAAAAAATATTTTCAATATTTAATTATAATTGTTCTATAATAAACATATAAATTTTATATCTCATTTATAATAAAATTATTCAAAAAAATACTTTGCATTCCATTGAAAAAATATATGAAATTTAATTTTCAAATTTATTACGGCTTCATACATAGAAACGAAAGACATATTTCAAAAAGGACATAGATAATTTTTTATATGCAGGTATATTTCAAATAATACACACAATTTTTGAATTACTTTCGAATTTGAATAATATGTTAAAAACTGTTCCACTTTGGAATCAATAGAAAATTCAAATCAAATAAAGTTGAAAAGATTTAAAAATTGTTACATGTGTGCCAAAACAATGAATGTATGTGCGTTTTTGTAAGTTGTGCAAGTTAAGGATACGAAAATGTGTTTGAAAATTTTAAAAATTGTCAGTTTGGAATAAGTAAAATAATAGTTTTGTAGTAAAGGAAGATTATTGTTTTTGTAACAAAATAATTTGGTATCCTCAACTCCAAACTTACAAGAAAAGCACATTCATTGTTTTGGCACAACTCACATAACGACATGCTGTCTTAATAATTATCTAAACGAGGTAATAAAATATTTGAAAGCATTTTTAAATCATATATTGTACTAAATAGCTTGTACTAATTGAGGAATGCCTGTATATACTTAAATTAAAAATTTCTATTAGAAATTTTATTTTCAAATATATGAAAACAAAACTCGTGAATTCCATTTATTCAAATTAAATTTTTATTAATAATTATAATTAATAAGAGCTGAATCTTTCACGGAAATTGTTCATGAAAAGTGAAATTTCATTTTAAATTAAAAAATTAATTGTTAATTTAAGCGATTGCTTTTGTGTTTTTAGGGGAATTTTTATTAATTTTATTATTTTAAATATATTTAACAATTTTATGTGTTATTTAAAAACGATTGACACACTCATAAAGTGTTAGTTAAAAGTTAATGATAGTTTTTTTTAATTTGTAAGTAAATAGAAAAAATTAATGAAAAAGCTAATACCTTCGTTTGCTAATTACAAAAATTTCATTACTAATAGAACGTGTACTTGTTTATTTTTTTTTTATGATTTATTATTAATTTTTATAACAATTTACTAATGCAAATTTCCTCAAACAATTGCAGAACAGATAGATGACGTAATCAACGAAACGGGCAAAGGCAGGAAAATTAAAAAAAAAATTCTTCTCGAACTGAAGTCGTATCAGTGATCTACTGCTTTTTAGCGGGACGCTCTACCAACTGAGCTGCAGAGTTATGAAGAAATTACCGGCAAAATTGTTCTTTATGTTGTGTTTTATACTCTAATTTTACATTATTATTAAATTACAATTTTTTAAAATATTTTTTAATTAATTTTATTATTTATATTTATAAATTTATTTTCCAATACAAGCTTTCTATGCAAATGAATGCACGTAACATTGACGTTAATAAAAAATTATTTATTAAAAATCATCGAAATCCAAATGTTTCCTACTCATATATTCCTATAATATGCAATATTACGAGAAAATATTTTACATTGAAAATTTTAATTTAAAATTGAAAAATAACAATTAATTTAATTTTCATTTTCATTTTCTCATATTACACCACAAGATCATTTACAAGCACTTATTGAATATAATTAAAAAAGAAATTCTTTTTTTTTCCAAATTTAATTTTGCTGAATAAAGTCCAAAATTTTTATCTTGCGCTTTTAAAGGAATAAATGAAATTTTATTTTTCTATCATTTTTACAAAAATAATTTTCAAATTTTTCCAAAAAAATTTCGATTTTTTTGTCGAGCAAAACTTTCTTTTCAAAATACCGAAAGAAAGGGAAAAATTTTTAGAAAATTTATGTAAAAAGTTAAAATTGGAAAATTAAAGTTTTCCAAAAATTTTTTTTTTGTTTTCTTGTTTTCTTCATCTTAGTTTTGTTACTTTGCTTTGTTTTCCAAACTTATTGAAAAGAATTTCGATTTTTTTTTCTTCTATGACAAAAAAAAAACCAAAAACAACAATTCATAACAAACACATTAAATAAACATTTATGTGTAAAAAAAAAAAAAAATAAATCAAGATCTGATAAACAAAATAACAAAATTGACTAAAAGATTATAACAAATTTCCAAATACAAGAAAAAAAGTTACAAACAAAAAAAAATAGCAAAGAAAAACAAAATTATAAATTTTCCATGTCACTGTTTTTTTTTTTTTGTTTTTTTTTTTTTTCTATACATTATTTTTAACTGATTTTTCTTATTTTCCCTTTTTTCCTTTCTTATTTTCACTTTTATTTTCTTTGTGTTTACTTTAGTGACTAGACAGAAAAAAATAACGTTAAGAACAAAAAAAAAGAAAAACAAAACCACATATACGCATTAAATATCAAAGAAGAGGGATGATTCACTTAAAAATTTATTTGTATTTTTCATTTCTATACAAAAAAAAAACAAAAAACAAAAACACAATAAAAAAAATGAAAATAAAATAATCAAAAGACGTTTAGAGTATACTTTTATTTTTTATATGTGTAAAAAATATTTTAAGCACTTTAAATACGGTCACAACGAATTCATGTAGAATTCTTTTAAATGGTTTACAATTACTTAAAATATTTGTTTTATATTTAGTAATAAATTGAAAAATTCTAAGAATTTGTTATACATATAAAAATGTAAGAAAAATAGTGTAATATATGAGCTAATGACTTAACTCTTTATAGTGACAACAGTCACTCGAATAAAATTGATCACATTTGATCTGCAATAAAAATATTTCGAAATCAATGCAATAAAAATATTTTATTTCAAGAAAAAAAAAACATTGAACACCATTATTTGTGAATTGAAAACACCTTTTTTTACATACACAGCTTACAAGTGTACAACAAATGTGTAAAAGATGACCTGTGTTGTTTTATATGAAATAACTTTGCGATTTTGTAATGAATTTTATATGTATACATGGAAATTACATGGAATTTTAAATAATTAAAAAATTTCAAAATTCTTCATTAGAAAAATAATTAAATAATTTGGTTTAACTTGTCACTTTTATTGAAATCAGTGGCTTAATTTGTTGTCTCAAAATATATTTTTAAAGATCTTGAAACATAGCAGCACAAACTAACCTAAATTAAGTGCTTAAAATAATTTTATGTGCATATTATTAATTATTTTTTTAAGTAATAAAATATGCAATGAAATAATTATTAGACTTCAGAATTTAAATATTTAGTACCGTCCCCCCTCCCTTTCAGTCAAATACTTTCCATTTTTATTCTTATTGCCTTTACTTCAACATTTTTAGCAACCAAAAATAAACTAAATTACAGTGATAACATCAATTTATGTAGTCGCATAAAAAATTCAATTTCGAAAAAAAAATTCGAAAATTTTGGAAAAAATTTAGTCAACACGATAGTTATTATGAAAAATATAATTTTAATATTGAAAATTTCTAGCATAATAAAAAAATTATCACTTTAATATTTCAAAAACAAAAATTTAAATTTATTGAATTCATTTTGCAATTTTCAGTAAATAGACCACCCTGTTATAGAATTCTGAGCAATTTATTATATAATAGAGCAACAAGACTTTAGTTAATCACTAAATCAAGTATGTAACTTAAACAATAAAATTCTATTCCTATTTTTTGTTCTTCAAAGTTAAAGATTAAATTACATAATATTAGAAAAAACAAGACCTAAATACAAAATTATCCAAAATTCCAAATTGTTGAACTAAATCAAATTATATCGATTATTTTTGTTTTACGATACAATTATTTTATTGTTGGTGAAAATTACAAAATGCAATCAGTCAAATCTTTTAATTAAAAATTTTAATTTTGTTTTCACACATTGAAAATTTATTTAATTAAATTAAAAATAAAATTTTGTAGCACTAGATACAATTTTTTTGTAGTAACAATATTAAAATTAATTGTTATGAAATAAGAAAATTATCCATAATGCATGCAAGGATATTATATACAAAGGATATGCATATTTTATGCAAAAATTTTTTTTATATAAAATTTTATTTTTTTCATTTTAATTTGTTATTTTTCGTTTTGTGTTGCTGGTTTTTTTTAATTATTTAATTATTCTCTTTCTCCAAAATTTGACACACACAATTTTTCTGATTAATTCTTAAAAACACATTTTTTTTTTCCAATTTTAATTTTAATTTGAATTTATTATAATCCTTAAGTTTTTTTCTTTTTTATTATTATTATTATTAAATTTGCGCTCTTTGTACCGCACGATCTACTCATTCGTAACATCTGAACACGAATGATTTTAAAAAACAGTACAAAAAAAAAATTTTTTTTTTTTGTATGTAAGAAGAAGAGGAAAGAAAAATGTATCTTTTTTTTTTCTCCTCTTCTTATTTTGCTGACTACATTTTATTGCAAAAGAAGAAAGAAAAAGAAAAACGACACAAAATAATCAAAAAACCAACAATTTCAACTTTCAACACTCTTCATGAACACACACTTAATATATATATACAAAATGAGTACATTATTATGTTTTAATAAAAATACATAAATATCTATATATACAAAACATACATACATAATAATAATATTATAACTCATAAGCAAAAGAGAAGAAGAAAATACTGAAAAAAAAAGAATTATCACCATCAGATGATTCAAAATAACTTTACTCGCATCATTTTCATATACAGAACTAAACTTAAATAAAACACTAAAAAAGGATATAAACAAAATAAATGAGAATAGATAAGGTTGATTTTGTATAACATAAGATAAAGCTGGTCAACTTTAGGATACTTATACGAAATGATGAAGTAAGAAAAATCACTTGCTGAAGAAATTTCGGAACAATAAATTAAAAATTTTTATTAACTCTTCTTTACCTAACATCTTTAACTTTAGGTTTTACATATCTCAGAAAATATTGATCACAAATCAATTTTCCTAAAAGTATTCTATACAATTGACCATTTAACAAAAAATAAATGTTAAATTTTTTAGAATGTCTCACAGTCAGTAATTTTCAAGATAAGAAGGGATTGAAAATATTTTCAAAATATTTTAAAAGCTATTCTAAAATAGTATTGCTAATCGAGTTTAACTAATTTTCACGTAACACGTAAGCTTTTTATTAAGAAATTATTAAATAAATGTTTTGCAGCTACATTATAACAAGGTTAATTTAATGGTGTTGAGAAAATAGTTATCAAGAATTTTTATTAAGATCCCCGAATTATTTCATTAAAATATTTATAATTATAATTATTTCATTTATTATTTTCTCTCAAAAATTTGTCACCAGTTTTAACTTTCACTAATGGAATTAATTATTTTTCACTAATGGAAAATTGGGAAAACCAATATTGGTTTTTAAAATGCAAAATTTTCCTCGAACAATTAAATTTAAAAAACATACTTAAATTATTTTTAAAAATTGCTTCATAGCCAGCTCGTAATAAAAAATTATTGTATATTTTTCGGGGAAAGAACAAGAATTTAGAAAGGGGTTGATAAAATGGTCGAATTCGGCGATTAATTTAGTAGGTAATAAGGTAATAAATTTACAGGTAGCTTTATGATAATTTGCAAAAGCTGGCAGTTCTGGAAAATTAGAACCGGGTAGAGGTCGATCAAATCTTTCTTCGAACGAAACAAATTATTCATCAATATCTGAAATATTGAAATGGTATAAAGGTTTTACAAACAGACACTCGAACATATGGGCGAACGGCGACACCCAATTTTGTGCATTATGTTTTGACTAATTGTATTAATCCCAACATCGACTGCAGTTTTGCAATATTTAACATGTAATTGGCGATATTGGTGTCGAAACGTTAACATAATGGTTAAATAAGCGAGTTAAGAAAAATAATCTCATTTCTTTAATATACCGTTATATTTTTGCTTTAATTGAAATTCGAAAAAACTCGCAGTTTTGGAAATATGTATACAGCACCAAAAAATTAAATTTACGAATTTCGAGTGACGATAGTTTGGAAAAAAGTGGGGATGGAAAATAATGTTCTTCTAACGAAATAAACTATTTTTTAGTTTCTAAGAGCTGCTATTTAAATTTCAAACTTCTGAAATTTACGGTCCAGATAAAAGCCGATATCAAAAATTAAAAAAATACGCGCTGTAGATAACGGCAAATTTTGAGGGACATTTTTTTCAGTTTCATGCTCACCTATGCTGTGCCGCGCTGGAAAGGCCCGGCAATTACTATTCTGCGTTTGAAGAATTTAAAAGATATTTTGTAGTTTTATTACAATAATTAATAAAAAAACGGAATTTTTAGTTTGGAGCACGGACGGATGTAGTGAAATTAATAAGCACTTTTTTCAAACATTTCTTGAAAATGTACTAAGAACCATCCTATTTATGCTATGAAAAAATTATCCTAACATTATTTTTCAAAGTTACAAACGAAACGAATAATTTATGCGCAATATCAATTTATAGTTTCAGAAAAGAAGGATAATGAAAAGGATAAAAACAAAATATGAATATGCTACAATGAAAAATGAAAAAAAAAACAAAAAACAAATAAATGAAAATTAACCAAACCATAATCAAACAAAGTACACACAAACACACATACAATTTTTATTAGCCGAATAGTATATAATTTTATTGAAGTAAGTCAGCTGCAAAATGCTGCCACTCAGTAGTCATCAGCTGAGAAAATCACATAAAGTCACAATTTCTTATTTCAATGTATGCAGTATAATATTTTCATAAAGTGTTATACAAAATATGTACCTGAATGAATGTATTCATATATATATATATATAGATATAAATGTTTTTTGTTATACTTTTTCTTGTTGTTATTTTTTAAAATAAATTTCAAATGGAAATTTTAAAGAAGCCGCTGCTTTATGCGACTGCTCAGTTCTAAAAGTTAAAATAAATCGGCTTCTGTTAATACTAATAAGTTATATGCTTTTTCGTACAGTTTTTATATTATATTACAATTTTCATATAGCTATGAATATTCTACATAAAAAATTTCTGTAAATGCATATTACACATATTTATAAAATATATTAACACATTTTTATAGAATAATAATGAAAAGAGTGGCAGCTGATTTTTTTACATATACACATACTTATATCTACCTACCTACCTACCTACTATATACTGAGTACTGAGTTGCAGTGATAAGAATCTTTTTTTTCATTTACTTTTGTGTTTTAATTGTTATACAATACAATAAAAGAGAAGATGAGAGAATATTTTTTTGTTTTAGGTATAGACAACCTCAATATTAATGTTTACATGTCTATGAATTACTACCTATGTATGTATGTATGTATGTATGTATGTGCAAATGTTTTTCATTTCATTCATTGATTACGAATTATAATACGATTTTTTGTGTGTATAAATGAGTATAACTTCGTATAAGTGAGCTTTAAAAGCTATAAGGGTATAAAAATATTATGTCTGTGTGAGTGTACATATATATGTATACATATATGTATATAGTAACAATATAAATTTTGAAAAAAGATATGAAAGGAGGACACAAAAGAATGGGGGAAAAAAATACAAATTTTTTATTTTTTCAGTTTTCGTATGAATGGGAATCACAAAAAGAGAAAAACCTCTTGTGGATTTTTTTCTTTTGAAGATTTTATCTTATTTTGTCTTATTTTGCTTTTTTTTGTTAATTATTGTAAAAAATTAAAATTTATACAACAAGATTGTATCTATATATAAAATAGACCGGGTAGAAAAAAAGTGGAGAAACAGAGGAGAAACGTTTATAAACATAATATGCGGGTATTAAATGTAGAAGCCTACATAATTAATGTAAAAGAGAAGGGTATTTATAAACTATAATTTCAGGGTTAAAACTAAAATTTGTACTTAATGATTTAACGCATATAGTACTTGCTATGTAAAGTAATTTATATTGCATTCAAGAACATGATTTCAGCAGATTTTATTTACAATATTGCAATACCCAATCATATTTTACGAAAAATAAGAAAATCTTCTTTACCTTGACATCAAAACTCAGTTGTTCTGTGAAAATAAAACTTTTTCAATGATATAGTTACAAATTGTATATAGGTACATAATATAAATATTTAACACATTAGCTTTAAAAGATTAAAGCCTCGTCTTGTATTCTAATATTATTTTACCTTGGCTCACCACACATAATACAACTATGGTATATATTTGGAATATACATTCTACTATAGCTCCTTTCAAAATTTCATAGCTATAGTGTAACGAAAAGCCTCGAAAATCATTAAATTCAAAAATTCACAATACTTTCTTAAGCTCTTAACGAATATTCCTCAACTCTTCGTAGACTTCTTCATTTTTACTTTGCATACCTTATTTCAAAAAAACCAAACCAAAATTCCTTCCCAAACATGCAAGTATAAAACAAAGGGCGAAAATTTTTAAAAAAATTTTTAAACCTCTCGAAAAATACCATTTTTGATTTAAAATATTGTTATGAAAATTGAGCCTGTCACGAGTTGCATACTTTTAGGGTCTACTACAAAAAAATCAATTACATTGAATAGACTAATTATTTGAACTAAATAGTTATAATTGGGTGGAGGTATAAATACTGAAATATTTCCAGAATGCAAGGTATTTTTTATAATCATCGAAAAACAGTAAAATTTTAGTTAGAAACAACTGTTTTTGCTTCGATTTTTAATACGAAATCAACAAAATCAAATATAAGCTTACCAACTTTTCAGATTTTGAAAAATCGTAACCCTTATGAAAACTCTTGAACTATAGTGAGAATTTCTTTGCAGGATTATTTAAGTGCATAAACTCAAAAAGAAATTATTCAATTGATAAACCAAAAAAGGAAACCAAAAATTGCATGTGATAGCAAAACGGTTTCTTTCTATACAATTTTACAAAAGCAATAAAACATAAAATTCTTCCTGCAGCGAATCCTTATTTATCTTATATTGAACGTGATGCTGTATAACTTTTCAGAAAAAATAAATCTTTTAACATAAAGAAAACAGCACCACATGATTAATAAAACGATTTTAAAGACCAAAACTATAGAAGGCACTTGATTTCCCTGTCAATTCAATAACATATAACAGATAAAAATCAGTAAACAAAAATTTATCGATTGTAAAGAATTTACGATTTTTCTCTTTTCTTTTAAATAGAACCAGATATCCTTTATTCAATACAGTGGTTGTAAAGGGTATATAATATGCACACAGTAAAATATACTTGAAACTTCATCTCTTAAAATTTAGTATTGTGTACAGGATAGGAACAAATCATTGTAAAACACTCTACTCTTACGTCGATTTTCTTTTGTTTTAAAAAATTTTTCTTTGTTATTACTGAGTGCAATACCAAATTTAATCTTTCTATTATAATTTACTCTCTCGAAATATTTGTGTTTTATTAGCTCTAAAATGTTTCATGTGAGTTTTTTGTGTTCTAAGCAAGCTTGCTTTGTTTCTGTAGAATTTTGACTGCCATTGGCGCCATTTTATGAAATTCATTCACACATATTAAAAATTTTGAAATTTCAGATTTCTTTTTCACATTCTCCGGAAAAAAATATTTGAACAAATCTCTAAATTAGAAAACCTTTAATCGTTCTTTAGATCATTTCATTCCCTTGTTTTGATTATACTTACTAATTTTTAATTAGAAAGCATAATAAAAGAATAACAAATGCTAAAACTTTATTCCAGCATTTACAACGCCTAAAACTAGTCTAATACTGGCACAAACAAATACCCACTAAAAACATTAACACTTTATACAAATCTCCTTAAAATTCAATGACAAATCATCTTTATTTATCAAAAAAAAAAAACAAAAGTAAAACTTTTTATGACTCTTACAAAATCCGAGTTGTGGCGAAGAGAAACAAAAACACTTACACATATATATTTTTATGTGAAGTTTTATCCTTTTAAAGAAATTATGGTTAAATTTCAGATAAACAAACAAAATATATGTCACAGTAAATATAAAACAAAAAAAAATAGAAGTTGGGTGTAAATGTTATTTATAAAAATTTTACACGCATTTCCTCATTAAATCTAAGGGATGAATTTAAGTATAAATGATTTCCAAAAAAAAGGAAAACAAAAACAACTGGAAAAAAATTTTAAATTCAGCCTTAGTATATACCTATAACACTGCCATCAACATCACTTGAAATTACATACAAATTCGCGTAGATATCGATGGTAATGGTAATTATGGTAACGGCGGTTTCACATAATAAACGCAGACTTTTCCAATAGAGACAAAATGTTTCTTGTTTTGAATTCAACAAAGAAAAAACAAAGTAAAACAGAATATATTTAATATTTATTTAAAAGGATATAAAAAGGTTTGACTCATGTTTCTAATATGATTTTCCCGCAAAATTTCCCAAAAAAAATTTTAACTGCTTATCAGTTTTAGTCTATCCGTCCGTCCGTCCGTCCGTAATCTTATTTACAAAACTTCTATATCTTGAAGATAGAAAGTTGAAATTTTATATGTATATAGATCTTTACTAGAAAGTTATTTCGTGAAAGAAAAGTTTTATCTGTAGTCCGTCCTCTACAAGTTATAATCCTCCAGAACCCTAAAAATGCCATTTTTTAACTATTTATTGTAACGAAACCACAAAAATTTAGTAAACATAAAAGAGGAGTGCTTCATTGCTTCTACCGCAGCCAAACATATAAGTTGCAGCTACCTAAAACTTTAACAAGTTTTGGATAGTGATAAGTAGTTTGTTTTGTTGGAAGAAAATTTTTTTCCACTTCCACATCCTTTCATGTTATAACCTTTCGAAATTTGTATACTTTGAATTTTCGACTCCTTATATTTCTAAAATTGAAAGCTTATCCATATTTCCATAAATACAGGTAGCTTACGATATATGTCATGCCATTAAAAAATATAATTATTTTTCTTAACTGGCGCATTTAAACCGTGAATTCGACTATTATGTTAACATTTCTTTCAATGCTTTTTTGTCATCCTAAATGTATGCAATTTTTTAAGTTTTTGGGTATATGAATGAAAGTAATTTTTATGATGAAGTAGATTATTTTTAAAAAGTTCTGTTTTTACTTATGAAGAAACAGTAAAAAGTTCTGTTTTTACTTTACAAGTGATTGGTTTGACCAACTTCATTATAAGTAAAATAAAGTTGGGTCAAACCAATGGTTTGTATTGTAGCACTTTTCCCTTCAACAAGTGAAAATTCTGCTTTTAAATACAGTCTACGAGTATGTATACCTATCACACTATTAAATTTTTCATTCATATACAAAACTATTTCTAGGATTGCATATGTTTAGGATGAACGATTTATGCAGTCTTTGAAATAAAGCAAAAATTAATATAAGCAGGGGTTAACGTAATGCTCGATTTTAAGGTTTAATTGTATGAGTTAAGAAAAATAATTATATTTTTTAATATCATGGAATTTACCGTTAACTTTTTGCGTTTATAGAAATTTGAAAAAGCTTGCGGTTTCAGAAATATAAGGCGGCGAAAATGCAAGTTTTACAAATTTCAAGAGGCCATAACTTGAGAGGGGGTGGAGATGGAAAAAAATTTTCTTCTAACGAAATGAATTATTTATTAATGTCTAAAAGCTGCTAAAATTTCAAAGTTCTACATTATGGGGTTTAGAAGAAAAACGAGATCAAAAATTTGGAAAAAAAGGACTTTAGATAACGGTAAATTTGAACGGCCATTTTGTTTTTCTAAAGTTTAGCTATAGTATACTGCGCTAGGGGAAGGAAGCTACTGCCTTTCTGCGTTTGCAAAATTTCAAAAATGCTTATGGTTTCATTGCAACAAATAGTTAAAATAGGCTATTTTTAGTGCTTTTTGGTGGTATAACTTCTAGAGGGGGGGAGATAGGTAAAAATTTTGTTCTACGAAAATAAGTTTCTAGTAAAGATCTATGTACGTGTTAAATTTCAGCTTTCTATCTTTAAGAATGTAGAAGTTTTGTAAACAGACACACGGACGGACGGACGGACGGACGGACGGACGGACGGACGGACGGACGGACGGACGGTCGGACGGACGGACGGACGGACGGACGGACGGTCGGACGGACGGACGGACGGACGGACGGACGGACGGACAGAGTGAAACTAATAAGCACTTTTTTCAAAAAATTTTTGGAAAAGTGCTAAAAACAAAACGAAAACAAATTATCAAAACAATAGCGAATTTACACTTTAAAAAATGGAAAGTTTAGTAAACTAAATCAGACCTCAAATTTTTTGGTGTTAAATATTTAGATTTGGTTTATTTTAACTCACATATTTGGCTTAAAATTATATTGGCTTATTAAAACTATAAAAGTTTTAATCTTAAAATTTTAAACCCTAAATGTTTAAAATTCAAATTTGCTCGTGTTGGAAATCATTCACTTTTTTCATTTACTCGAAATTTTATGCCAAATCAAAACCTTAACGTATAAATTTCAAATTTTGAAGATTTATATTTGAACCTTATGGATGTTATTTTAAACTGTTAAATTTAAAGTGTAAACTTTTTGTTTAAAAAATTCTTATAAATTTTAAAATCAATACTGAAACCAAAACAAAAATGTGTTGATTAAAACCTTAAAATAAAGCTCCACGCCACACCAGTCTAATGATAATCTCCTTCTTAAGAAAACTCATCAGTTTTTATATAGATTTTTTGCAAAAATTGAATAAAAAATTTCCGTTTCTGCCAACATAATAAGTCCAGATGTAGTTCTTCCCATTTTACAATTGACTTACTTAATATTCAAATGAATATGAATTAATCCTATTAATTTAATTATATTTGAGACAGATATAATATAGAATAATTCCTCAAAAAGCATACAAGGAAATAATCTTGAATGCATATTGCGTATAAATAGCAATTAAACAAAAATATAAAACTCATATTTTTCATAGTTATACCTTAATTATTTATTAGAATCATTAGCATAATTTGAATAATAATAAAAATTTTTAATTTTTGTAATTTTCTTTTATTTTTCATTTTCATTTCATTTTCACTTCATTTTTTTTTTATAATTCATAAAAGTTTTTCCCTCCTTCAAAAGAAAATGTTTTTTTTTGTCGAGTGTAAAACCTTGAAAATGCATAAATTATTTTGCCTACACTTCATAGTATTAAAGAATTTTGAGCTATTATAATTTCTGTATAGTTCAGACAAAATCTTTCTAATTTCGAAATATCTCAATTTTATATTGACGTGTAATTTTATCGACACTCCGTTAAATAATAAACAACTTCGTAAAACAAAAGTCATTTTTAATGCTAAGAGACATTTGACATTCTTTCTATCTCCCTTACATCATTTTCTTACAAAACAGAAAAAAAAACACAATAAAAATTCTAATAGTTAAACGAGACAATTATAGGACAAGTGATGTTGGATAATAAGAAGAAAATACATATGAATCTTATGGTTTAGCAATTCTCAATGTTGTTTTAAATTCAAAATCTCTTGATGTTTAATTTCGAATTTGCTTTGTCTGACATAAAAAATAATTCAAGTTCTTTGTAGTTTTGTTTATAGATTAATATTACTGATTTTATTTTTTATTCACTTTCAAATCAGAAATATAAATTTCCGTTTTTCCAATGCATAATTCATTTTTCCAATAAGATTACTTGGATTTGTGCATTTTTTCTCAAATTATCGACTGAAAAACTCACCTTCAAAAACAAACTGAATAACTTTTGTTTACATTTTAGAAAAAAATGGGACCAACAATACCGAGCTACTCTTTTCGCTCGAAAATTACATTGTACAAACATATGATAGTTGTTCACTTTCTTCTCATTTGCCGGGTAAAATAGCGATATGGACGATCAGGCCCTAAATTTAAATATTAAAATGTTTTCAAACAAAATATATTAAAAGTAATATTTGGTTTTTACCATTTCTTGCATCTAAGATGCACTTTAGTTAATATTTTATGACGCACAAAATTTAAAGTAAAAATTCAATTATTAAAGTATAGAAAAATTTTCTATTAATCCCCTTTTGGTCGTTCAAATAATTTAATGAGATGGCTGATCTTCAAATATTTTGAAAAAATAAAGGTCATCAAGATATTTGCAACTCTTTCAAATTTCCAGATGACGTGAAAGAAAATATTTGAACGTTTAAATGTCAAACACGACAAAACAAATATGAAATTGGAATAATTTTTGTAACGCTCAGTCTGTTAAATTATTTGATCAAATAATTTGAAAGTCTAAACCAAACCTAATCCAATGTTTAAGAAATAGCGCGTAAGTGTTTTTGACTGAAAATCCAAAACTAGTTTTCCGAATAAAACAACGATTTTTTTTCTAAAATAAAAAGGTTTTAATATCAAAAATTTTAAATTACCCCAGCAAAATTTTAAATTACCCCTGTAAATTATTACCTGCAATTGCAAATCGTCACCTTTTATTATAAGAAATAATTTTAAATTGTTTTCACCAACTCAAACAATGCACTTTCCAAAACTCCCTAATTATCATCAAATCAATGAACAATGTTGGCTGCTGAAACACTGACATTTCAAATGGAAAAATTAATTTTATAATATCCTTACACAAACTCATATAATATGAACATACTTATATATATGTATGTGTATAAATTCTTATGAAACGTGTACCAAACCAACAAATAACAACAATAAAACAAAAGCACAGAAAAAAAAATAGTAATGAGCAAAAACATAAAACGAAAGAAAAAAAAATATTAATTTTTTTTTTCTTGTTCCTTTTTTATATTTTAGCCTTCCTTATATTATAATAAAATAAAACAACAAAATCATAGAACAAAAAAAAACAACAGAAAATAATTTTTCTGCTGTGTTTTCTTGTTTATTGTTGTTGAAAACTAAAAATAGAAAAAAAATATCCTTGGCATTCAATTGTAAAAATTGACGAAAAAAAAAATTCCTATATAACATAATTTATATGTAGGTATGTGTGTATATTATATGTATGTTATGTGCACAGATTGTGTGTTATGTATATAGTTATAAGTTGTGATATCATTGTGAAAAATTTGATGTGTATATACGTAATATTGAAAATACAGGAATTTTACCTTTCAAAAACAGAAAATTCTCTTAAATTATCCTTAAAATGTTTAAAGGTATTTAATATGTGAGCAATGAAATTATGTAAAGGAAAAAAATATTTCATTTATTTTTTGTTTTTTGTTTTTGTTTTTTTTTTGCAATTTACTTTGTTATTCTTTTATTTTTATTATAAATTTTTCTATTCTTCTTGTTTAAGAAAAAAATATTTTTTTTTTATTTTCTTCCTGTACCTACCTCTATTTGTTATAAAATTGTATGTACATCATTGTTACCTATTCAACGTATATAATCATAATATAATGGTATATGTATATTAAAAATTTTTATATAACTTGTGGCACAATAAAAATGTTCTCATATTTTAGAGATGTGGTCATCAGAAATCTGTACAAAATACGATATGTTTTTTACCGACCGTATTGTGTAAACAATAGGTAGGTTATGTGATGGCAACAAATTTTGCATATCGAGTTTTCGGTGGGAACGTACTTCTCCATAGTAGGGAAGTGTAAATAAACTATTTTTAGCAACCTGTCGGTCTGTCGGTCTGTCGGTCTGTCGGTCTGTCGGTCTGTCCGTCTGTCGGTCTGTGTGTGCACGCGTGTATCTCAAGTTCGGCTGAACCGATTTTGATGAAATTTTATATGTAAGTTTGTTTCCACCATGGCACGGATCGATCAACTTTTGGTATATATCAGGCCTCGGGAACTGCACTTTTTAGCGGGCCTGTTTTACATTTTTGAACATTTTGAAGAAAATATTCAACCGATTTACTTGAAATTTTATATATAACCTCAGCTCGACCGTCCGCAAAAATTCGTATGTTTTGGAAGAAATCAGGCATCGGCAACTAGACGTTTACTACGGGCCAAATATACATTTTTGTGTATATAAAGAGAAATAATCAACCGATTTCATTGAAATTTAATATATGAACTCCTCGTGTTAAAACAATGAAAATGTAAATTTTTTGGAAAGGTCAGGGCTCGAAAACGGATTTGCGGGCCGATTTTACATTTTTCACCATTTTGAAGAAAGTATTCAACCGATTTACTTGAAATTTCATATATAAGCTTTGCTCGATCATACGCAAAAATTCCTAACTTTTGGAAGAAATCAGGCATCAGCAACTGGGCGTTTACTACGGGCCAAATATACATTTTTGTGTATATAAAGAGAAATAATCAACCGATTTCATTGAAATTTAATATATGAATTCCCCATATTAAGACAATGAACATGTAAATTTTTTGGAAAGATCAGCCATCGGCAACTAGACGTTTACTACGGGCCAAACATACACTTTTGTGTATATAAAGAGAAATAATCAACCGATTTCATTGAAATTTAATATATGAATTCCTCATATTAAAGCAATGAACATATAACTTTTTTGGAAAGATCAGGGCTCGAGAACTGATTTGCGGGCCGATTTTACATTTTTCACCATATCCACAGAACAAATTGATGGAATTTCTTGAAATTTGATATTTGAGTTCTGGTTGTTACCCAAACTAACTGGCGAGCATTTCAGGGAATTCGGGTAGCACAAAGCGAAACTCTACTAAGAGCCAAATTTACATTTTTCTAAGTATGTTAACTATAACCTTACTAATGTCCTAAAAATTGGAAAGAAGTATTTAACAGAAATTTTTATAATATTCTGTAACACTTTCATTTAACTAGACAATACACAATGCGGTCGGTTATGTGCTGACCACATCAGATTTTTTTTTTATTTATTGATGTTGTGTATTGATTTTAAATTTATGTACATAAAATTATATGTATGTGTATGTATAGCATACACAAATACAAGGTATTCATATAATATATGGAACACTAAAGAAAGGACTAACATTTTATTATAATATATTAGAAAACTTGATTGATATATAGAAATGGATATTAATGAATTCCAATATTTTCTATACGAAAAATTTTTTTATCACATACTAAATGAGTTTAGTATTTGATAGGTAAGATATTATATACCATTGCGTATAATATTTAAGGCTATGATTAAAATATGTTTAACGAAATTTAATGTACATATACCAATGGTATGTAGCAAATAAAAATGTATTCGAATTTGATTTCATATCATTATTAATCATATTTAGAATCAAAACTCAAATCCTTATTGAATACATTATTACAATAAAAATAAAGATAAATTTAAATATGTATGTCTGTATTATGTATATAATATTATATAATATGAAAATGGCAATAAATTAGAATCTGATTGTCGTATAAAAAACATGATGAATTTTATTAAAATGAGAAGAAAAAAGAGAATTACAAAAAATTGATTTGGTCATCCTGTCATTTCATTTTTAATGTTTTTTCTTTGATAATGTCATAGAATAACCACGGTTGTATTATTTGGTATTTATGTTGAAGTAAATGAAAAAAACAAAATGATAAAATTTTTCAACAGTTAGGCGGTCACCATAAGCACTTTTTGCACCTCCTCCCTCCGAGCTCCCCGCTATATTATTTGTCATTATTCTTATTATTTGTTTATTATTTTCTTAAATAATTTATGTATGTTTTTCTTATGGTTTTCTTATTTTCTTGAAAATTATTGAGATTTATTATGGATTTTCCAAATGAATAACGAAATAGGAAAATTTTTTTTTTGTTTTCCAATTTTTGTGTTTCACTGCCGATATTTTTGCTTTTGTAATAATTTTATATATACATATATAAAATATTTTTGTTTTTTCTCTCCATATCGGATTTATTTGTCCATTTCAATTTTTTCAAAAAAGTAAGGAAGAAATATGAAAATTTTTTTTCGTATTTCATTCATGAATTTTATTGACATCTTAGCTTAACATGTCATAATTAGCAATATTGAGCATAAATTTCCTAATTTTTTCTATATTTTTATTACAAATTTAATTATTTATACAAAAACTTTTCAATTATTATTGAAGTTTGATTCGAAAACTCTTATATTCGTGTATTACAAAAAATTTCCTGTATAGCTACAAATAAAAATATTTTTGCACAAAACAAGCATTTCATTTAGATTTATTTGCATGAGTTACCATCAAAGGACAAAAAGCTTATTCTTATGTACGTTTGAAGAAAAATACACTGCAACATTTCAAGATAATTTCTAGAATTAGAGCAATAATATTTTGAAATAAAAATCTCATAGATTATTAGTAAATTTTAATTCTAACAAGCTAGTATTCAATAGACTTTTTCAACTAACATAGCTTAAGTTTATACAGTTGATGACATCGCTCGAATATTTTAGTTCTAAAATCAAAATTTTGTGAATTAAATCACTTCTAAATATAACTTCCTTATAATTGAACTCTAAGAAACTATTGAACACAATTATTTGTAATACAAATTTTTTTGCATATACGAAGACATGAATAAATTCAAAGGTACAATATTATTACGATCCGATAGGTAACTCTAAATATACTTATATATAAAGACCAGCAACATTCCTTCCGAACTCCCTCTACTTTTTCAATATAACTATGCAAGGAAAAATATCATATTATATATAAAATTTAGTATACCTGTGCGCACCAGTTTCATTTTAGTATAATTAATTACCTTTTATTATCATAAATAAGTATTTTTAGTACATTATGTAAAAAAGAACACGACACGATGATATTATACATATAGTATATTGTGATTTATTATTCTGCTAACACTTAATGGACGATAATTATTCCCAATAAAGATAAATCTGACTGTACAATAAATCAATTTGTTCACTTGAATGAATAAACAAATAATAAAATGTTTTCTATTAATATAAATCAATTCGTTTTTATTGTAATAAATTCAAAAATTAGATTAAAAGGACAAATTTAAATGATTTTTAATAATAAGAAGTAGATGTACATATATACAAGCATATTTTTGGTATTGAAGGGCGAATAATAGGACAATAATAGAAAGATGGATAAGTTTTTATTAAAAAAAATGTAAATTAAGATTGAAAATGTTAAAAAATATCGAAAAATATTGGCAAATAATCGATTTATACTTTGTGATATGTCATTTAAAAAAAAACATTAAATTACCATCTCAAACTCAGTAACAGTCATTGAATAAACTATCAGTCTATACTTTTTCCCATACGACACTTATTCAACTTCCAAATAACCTGTATAAATTATGGTCCATCTGCAGCTTCTTTTAGTAGTCAGTTTTGGTTAATAACTTTCACATTATATCTCACATTTACCCTTAGTAAAGAGTATATTAACTTAGGTAAAAAAAACTTTAAAAAAAACTCGTTACGCTTCCGTCTGTCAGAGCACCCGTCCGCCTGCCCTTTCTTCCATCCATCCGTCCATCCGTCTGCCTGATCGAACGATAACTCAAAAACGAATATTGCAAACGACACCAGACTTTTACCGTCCAATAACAAAGGACGGTTGGTATTATTATTGGACAAATTCCGACAGTTTCCTTACAATTCCAAAAACTAATTTAAAATAGTTGAAAAAATAACCAAGTTAGATACATGAAACTTGACAGCCATGTGTTTCATTATAAATCAGACATATTTGTGAAGTATTGGTAAGATGGTTCGAGTAATTGCCATTCAACAATGAAAGCTAGTTTTAGAACTCTGATTGTCAACGCTTTGTGGACAATGACTAAAATGTTTTTACTTGCTTTTGTAAAATTTGGGGAATTAAAAGAATTGGTGTATCCCTCATTCAACTGAAAGGTCTGAAAAAAATGAAAATCCAGTCGGATCTTTTAAAAAATATAATTATTACCAGTCTATAAAACCAGTGTAAATTGAATAATGTGACTTACAAACTGAGTAGTATACAGGAAGTGACAAGAGTTAAAAAGAAACTTTACTATAGTAGATAAAAATATTTATTGATATCTATATCTTGCCATGTGTAGGACTAAAATTACTAAAAAAATTAAGACTCAACGAGTTTGCGAGCTGTTCTTGGCGTTGTTTATCAGTTTTAGTTTTCTTGGTCAAGAACATGTCTTCTTACAGCTCCGAAGAACTATAACTTAACGGGGAAGAGGGAATACGAAAAAATTTTTTTCTATAGAATAATCGTTTTAGTAAGATTAATTTGGGTACAAAATTTTTTCTCATAGAGTCTATCTTAAATGATGCAACCGTTTTGTATAAATAGACAGAGCAAACCTATATACCCATTCCGTTTTGAATTATTTATCAACTTTAATATGCACATACAACTGCCACACGGCGAATAAATGCTATACATGCGTCAGATTTACACAAATTATAATAATAAAATTCTTTGAAGAATGATTTAATATTTAATTTTAAATTATTCTCTATATACTAAATTTCATGTTAAACTTACAAAGTCTTCATAAATACAAATAAAATAATAATTTATTGAATATTATATGAAATAATCTAAATAATAAAAACTAAAGCCCACACAATTTTATACACACGAGATTCTACCAAATAAACTCAAACACACACAAACACATGCTACATATAATATTATTACAATAACATAATCAGTCACAAATAACATGTTTGCATAAAATTTATTAAATTTTGTCTCCTACAATATTTTCCTTTTGTTCAAATTTTTCCTTTATTTTTGCATATAATATGAAAATAAAATAAAAAAAAATAATTTAACAATGATAATGAAAAATATGTAAAAAATTTTTTATATTATACACAACATTTTATAACTCATCCTTTCCTACAGTTTTTCTATACGAATATCTATCTCAACATATGTAGCGTAAAACTTATATAATGACGTGCCATAATATTCTTTATTCCAATAACACAAAATACACATACATACTATTCTACTACTTAAATATTATTCACTTTAATGTATATGTGTGCATATAAGGAGAGTGAACTAAGAAAACATATAGAATATCTTTATTTACAGCAATATGGTATAATTTTAAAGTAAGTACATAACACAAAATATACGTATTATTGAAAATATTATTGTCTTTGATTTATTAACCTACATAATATTAAAAACCATATGAAATTGTTCTACTTTCATTCGGTGGCTCTCCCAATAAAATAACAACAACCATAAATATAGCAAATTACTTCAAACTGTACAATGAATTTTGTAAAATGAATTTACGTATACACATACAACGATATATTTCATGTATATACTAAGATTTTATTTGTATTAGTTCGAATTCAAAAATTCGAAATTATATTTTATGTTCCACATTATCAACAAATACAATGAAAGGTGAAAACATATGACACTTTGTTCCTTAAAATTTATAAAAATTGTAGAAGATGTCCCACTTATAATTTGAAATAATTGTTTGTACCACAAAGCAGTAAAAGTTTTCACATTTTTTTAAGTAATCATAACACGTAAGCAAATTTTTATAATTTTATTAATTAAAATAATTTTAAAAAGTTGTAAATAGGCTCAACATTTACTTAAAAGAAAATAAGTTAAAAAATTTTTCGAAAATAAAGGATTTATAACATAAAATGTAAATGTGTCCAAAAAAATATAGAAACTCGATTTTCTCATGAATTTTAAAATATTTTACAATGAATATAGATGATGTTAACGTAAAGAAGACAGTAGGATAAGTGTTACATCATCCCAGTGTAACTTTTACAAAAAAAAAAAAAAAAAAAAACAGAAAATTCATCTTAAAACTTAAAAGCACAACAAAAATTAAGAGTGAGCTTTAAAGAAAACTAAATTCGGATTTCTATATTTGGGAAATTTTATCAATGAGAAAATTTCCTTTTCGTTATTTTCCCCTTATTTTTAACGAAATTTTTGTGTTACAAAAATTTTCTCCTCCTCTCATTTTTGGTTATTCTCAAAATTCGATTAAATTACTCTCAAATATATTTTTCTCGCAAATTCCTGCGCAGCGCTCCCACTTGGATACAATTGTATCCATTTGGATACATTTTTGCTTTAAAATTTAGCTTGGATACAAAGATACTCAAATCTGCTAAAATGTCGAAATTGGCTACATTTTAAAATTTTGCTGAAATATGGATACATTTATTAAATAAATATGGATTTTCATTAAATAAATGTTAGAAAACTTTTAAAGTGCTGTAACTTTTAAGTGCATTATCTTCCAAAAAATGTTATTTGCTGACTAAATAAAATTTGCCCGTTTTCGTGCTGAATAGTTTTTACCGCATAGTTCAACAGCTACAGAACATATATTTTCTGACCTTAAATTTTAAAATGTAATAGAAATTGCGTGTGATTTCTAAAAGAATTTACTATAAATTACGAAACTTACATTGTTGAATAAAGCAAATTAATATTATTTAAGAGTTTATTGGTATAAAATAAGGCGATTTAGTATAATAATTCTACTTTAGGAGGCTGGATACATTTTGGATACATTTTGTTCTTGAAATTGGATACATTTTGTTTTTATTGAGTGGGAACACTGTTCCTGCGATGTCATAATATTCATCTCATTTTTTAATACTTAACGAAACTTTCTATTTATTTTATAAAGTTAATCAGTTTTTGTACCCAGTATGATTGAGTAAGTCAATGATAAAACATCAATTAAATTTATTCCAATTTTATTTTGTTCTTTTTTTTTCTTATTAATTGTGCCTTAGCCTTAGAAAGCAAAGGGACAAAATCACAAAGAAATCCTTTTTCAATATAATATTTTCGTGTCTCCACTTTTTTTTCCTTTTTAGTATAGCTATCAAAATTATGGTTTTGCTTTTTTAATGTACATACCATAGAGCATATGGTACAACAATTGATCAATTAAATTGATTTATGTGTACATATTAGCTATATGATAGAGCATAAAAATTGAGGTTATTACATCAGAACGTTATCGATTATATTTATTGGATATTTTCCACATCAATATGTGGCACATATAAAAATGTTAAAGAAATATGCACGTAGTAAATGGTACTCAATATAATATCGATATACATACATTTAATATTAAATTTAACTTTGTATAGTCGTTTTTCGTTTCATTCCTTCTTTTATTCTGTATTATTTGTTCTGACAAAACAAAAAAAAAAACAAATCCCTAACCAAACCATTCTATCAAAGGTTATAAAAATTTTTGCCTTGGGCAAATATATTTATGCATACCGACTACATTAAAGAGAACATAATTTACATATGTATGTATGTATGTAAAATTTATTGAATATTTTTATAATTAAATACTTGAATTAATTTGGTATGCATTTTTCTAGATGATGTAACACGGTGTAATTACATTTGGAATAAAAGAAAAAATTTATACGGAAATTAATTGTGTGTTTTTTTTTTAATTATTAAAATATAAAACCATAAATAATTTATTGAATTTAAATACGAAGGTCCTTATATAAAAGCAAATGTAAATTAAGCCTGTTTAATAAAAAAAAATATTTATATTTAATTGCATAATTTGATTTATGCTAAATTCTTTGAAAGCATAAAATATAGAAAATTAAGTCAAAATAAAATATTGATTTATAAATATTGCATATTTTCAGGGACATTTCAAAATTTCAATGCTAAAGGAAGAATTTTATTGTTTTTCATAATCTGCTACACCTTAGTTAATGGTCCATTAATTTTGCTATGGCGTGTACAACCACTTGAAGGAGTCATTTTTAATAGTTGAATGTATAAAATTCTTGCTCCTCTTAATATTATGCGTTGAATTATACATGCCTGTCTCTTCCACTGAAACCATTGTAATATTTCAGGAAAAGTGAATTTACTTCTAAATGATTCATTTATTTTTAAAATTATTCTGTTTTCAAATTATATTTTGAAATTTAATTGAGAGCTATCAATCTAAGAATTTTAATAAAATCAGAGCTTAGTCTGTTGTTATATTTGGCAGTACTAGAAAATTAGTAAATAGTCATAAAACAAATTGAAATGAAGACTAATTAAATTTCATCATTACAAAATTTCGGCTGAACTAAAACCACTCTTAATATAATATTTATTAAAATTCTCATTTCAAAATTATATTAAAAAGCTTCAAAGAAAACACCTATTTTAATATGTAGATTTAAAAAAAATTACACATTTTAATCTAATACTAAAATTGACCTATATTAAAAATAAAACTTAACCTTTGTCATAATTATTCCAAGAATAAAATCTTTTATTAATTAATTTCTTACTATTTTGAGTATATTTCAGAATTTTTTTGTTTAATTAATCAAATTAAATTGGGACGATCTAAACAAAAACATTTGAAAAGATTATTCTTCAATACAAAAGGTAAACAAAAATATTAATTAATATTTCAAATACTAAAAGAAAATAAGCATAACTTATGCGACCTATACGACAAAATGATCTATTCAATTTTTATATGAAATATGAATGATTTTTTTTTAACAAAAAAATTATTTCTTCAAATTAATCAAAATAAAAGGAACAAAAATAAACCTTCAAAAAATATAATTGTATTATAGAAATACACAATATAAAATAAATTAATGGAAGGAAAAGCAAAAATAAAATTTAATTCATTCAATTAAAAAGGTCTTATACCACTATGGCTTTGTACTGCCCACATTAAACCTAAAATTGTTGTTTATTTTATACAAAACAATGTAGGTACACTAAAAATATCTTACTTATATAACGCACCAAGTATACACAATGTGTTTTAATATATTCTCTGCTACATAAATTATTTGAAAAATAAAATCATTCGATTTCTTAAAACTTTTGTTCTTTGTCATTTTTTATTTCATTTATCATATTCATTTAGAATGTACACACAATAAATCTGTAGCAATAAAACAGAATTGCCTAATAAATTTGAACTTTTTTTAAGTTCAAAGTGTAAATATTAACAAGGATGACGACTTTGAATGATTCGTTTCTCATGTTCATTAAAAGGAGTAGCATTTATGGTTAAAATTGGAACAACGTGTAACCAAAGCTAGACTTGCTTCACACAAGAAACCTTATATCTCTCCGAAGGAGGGATATCAGAGCTGTAAGAGGGGTTCTGACGGGCCATTGTTCGACTGGCGAACATGCAAGGGTGAAGGGTTCCCCATAAACGATTTCTGTAGAAACTGCTACGACGAAGAGGAGGAGGAAACGATTTCTGACCTACTATGTTCATGTCCAGCACTGGCGAACTCTAGTCAGAGATTTTTTAAATCTTACTTCTTCAGTCGGACCACGGACTTAAGGGATGTAAATAAGGGGCGAAGAGACTAATAGGTCCGGCAGTACCACAACGGGCTTGAATGGCAAATAAGAATCGGTATAAAAATAAAAAATGCGTACAATATTGTAAAAATATTTTTTACATAATCCCTTAATTGCTTAATAGATCTATACGTCAAATTTATTCTCAACCTTAATAATATCAATGTCTGAACAAACCTTAAAGAAATTTTAATCATAAAAACCGATATAATATATATATATACATTTTTTTGCCACCAGTTTTACATCATTAACAAAAAAGCAAACGGTATACACTCGCAACGGATTGATTTTTACTTATTTTATTTTCTTTTATTTCATATAACAATATTATAATATCACATATATGTATGAATGAATTAATTATAGTATTCATCTTCCACACTATACGATCTGTTAGTATTTTGGTTTTCTTAACATATAAATATACGGCAGCATACATAAATGTATTAAGATATACATACTTATAAACAAATGTGATTATGAAGATTTTCACCACGTATTTTGTATGTCGGTCGGTCCTCAGAATTTTTTTATATAACATACATATAACTATTTAATTTGCGTATGTGTTTATATATATCGTATATTTCGTAACTTCTGTCATTTATTAATAAAATCCGACATTGTACATAATTCTAACATGAAGGATCTTTTGAAAGTTTGCATTATTAGAAGTATTTTAAAGGAAAAAGTATAAAAATATTTTATTAAACAAGAAGGGTCTTTAACTAAATTAGAACAAATTAGTATTGAAAAAGAATAATTATGTATGGGTATTTGAGTCAAAAAAAAAAGAATAACAAAGAGAAAATAAAAAATTTAGTCAAAAAGTTTTCATCACTCTTTGTGATGTTTTTTACATAAGGAAATCGGAAAAGATTGGAATAATTTTTTTTGGATATAATTAAGGAAAAATTCATATAAATCAACGTTTTGCTCGAATCTGGTACAGATTTTTGTTTTTTCTTTTAATAACGTAAAAATTTCCTAATTTGGAAATGTTTAAATATTAAAGTTATTTCCGTATCCGCAATTATTTATCAATATTCTCATAAAATATTGTTTTGTGGGAATTTCAGTTTTTATGAAATCTGATATAATATTTAATTATTTGCATAATATAAATACAGTAGCTTTCATTTTACCCTAACAATTCAAAACAATCACATCTAGTCAAAAGTTATTTTGGCTTTTCTTATTTTGCTTCACTATTTATTCAAAATTCATTAATTTCTTAAAAAAAATAAAATTCTAGTACCACGTTCTCACGTCAAAAATTATTCTTTATTGGTAACATCGAACCTACATGAATTTTTTCTGTTTAAATAATTACTCACAGAAACTCCGTAAAATTCTTAATAAAAACTGAAATTGCTCTTGGAAATAGCATAAAGTTTGAAATGCTACCTTTTTAAAATTATATAAAATTTTATCATTAAAAGTCCATTTAAAAATCCTTAAATTTCCTTTATAATTTTCGTAAGCTTCAATCAGAACGTTTAATACTTAATGTACAATCCCGAAAAGTATGCAATTTTAATAAATCTATCTAGCCTTATTCAAAAATCTTGTATTAAAAAACAAATTTTCATTCTAACTAGTAAGTCACAAAGTTCTTATTAAAAATTAAAAATTAACTTCGTATTCAAAATTTTATTTTTTTCACTTTTCTCATATGCATAAGCATATTAAAATCGATTTTTGGTCAAATGTAGGACAATTTTAAAACTAATTAATGAAAATATTTCCTTCAGATATAAAATAAACCCAATGACCTGTTAAAATTACCTTTATTTATGAACAAATAATTAAATATTCAAAAATTATAATATAATTGCAATAAATTAAATTGCAATTATACACTATAATAGTCTTATATAATAATAAATTCAATTCTATCTGAAATTATTTACGCTACAATAAATTAAAGCTTTTAATGCAAAATATTATGTGAAAACTGCATAATAACCGAAAATTAAAAATTTACAATAAAAATTTAAAACTGATGTAATTGTTTTTATTGAATGAATCCTTTATTTCTAGAATTTGTATCAAAAGTAAAAAATGTTTACATGAAAAACAATTGTAAATTATTTTGATTTCCTAATTCAAATACAATGGAGTCTCCACAACTCGAACCACTACAATTTGAAAATTTCCTTAAATGAAAGCTTTAAGAGTTCACCTAAACATTGCCATAATTGTTTTCTTTCTTTTCAACTCGAAATCTCCATAACTCGAGCTGTTTTAGCGTTCTCGTGCGGCTTTGAGTTATAGAGGTCCCACTGAAATTCGACACGAGAAAATAGCTTAATTTTTTGAACAACTTTTTAATGAACAGCTTAAAATTGTTAACTGTTATATTATATTACATTGGTAACACCAAACCGGTTAAAAGAATAGTGTACTTTGTTCATATTGCATTTTATTACTTTGTAATATTTTAGCAATCTTCAGGAGTTAACAGGTGATTCAATGATACAGCCAAACTATTAAAAACTTCTAATTAAAACTAAATTTGAATTATTTAATTTACAAAAATTTATTTGCAATTAATTGTAAAAGAAAATTTAAACGAAAAATATTCACAAACTTCAACTAGCATAAAATTTCCAATAAAATCCACAAATTCACACTAAATCAATGGTTATTTTTGTTATAACTGCAGCTCAAATCTCAAATATACAAAATTACAATACCAAGAATTTTACATAGTTTATTCTAAAATATTATTTTCAAGAGAAATGTTATGATCTTGAGTAAAAAACAATATTAATTGTTGCACTTGAACTAAATCTTCATATAATTTTCTGTTAAATTTTCTTTTAGTTTTCACTTGCAAGTGAACCACTTATTATCTAAAATAATTTCTTTTTAGACAAGACATTATTATACATATCTATATAGCTATATGCATGTGCACTTTTATAAAATATTTTACTTAAGATAAAAGCAGGTTATAAGAATAAATAAATTCTAATATTTTTTTATTATACGCTTTTAACCCTTAAGTCCATTGAGAAATTTAAGAATGAATAAGAAAAAAAAACGAGAGACAATTAAAACGAACGTCATAATTAATTTCATTATCATTTTTTATAACACTGTTGCACTCTGGCCTCTTAATTCTTCCAACTTTTTATTTTATTTCGAATTTCTTTCTTTTTACTACGTTTTTTATCTTTGAATATAAAATCTTTTTATATAATTAGGCGAAAATCTCGTTGGACATGATTTTTGCAGTGCAACAATGTCTGCAGATTTTGTGCATTTGCAGTACAACTGTCTCATTTTGCCATTTTTAACTACCCTGCCACGTTTTTTAGTTACTCCAAGTTTAAATTTCCAACATTTTTTGTTAGAAATACTAACAAAACTTGTAACTTTCCGAAATAAAGCGGTAACAATATGGGAGTTTTTTATATTTTATAAGAAATTAACATATACTGGTTTGATTACCCCTTAAATCGATAAAACCTTTTAATTTATAAATTACCTGAAATAACTTCAGTCAATCGTAAATAACTTCAGCAAATTAAAAAAAAATTAAGATCAATATTAAATTTTTTCATTTCACGAAAAAAATATTCCACATTTCACAAAATTCTGTAACTTTTAGCTACAAAAATTCAAACTAGAATAATTAAAATACTTTCTCTGGATTCTTAAAAAAAAAGACACATAAAATACAATCATATATTTCAAAATTTTAAACGAAATAAAAATTTTTTTCTTTTCAAGATGAAAATTTTTTGGATAAATTCGTAAGTTTTCAATGTCAAAATGTACAAGTTTATAAATTCAAGTACACAAATCTTTTAAACCTTCTCAACGTATAAAAACCTTAAACATTATTTAATTACCGACCCTGACTGCATTTGTACTTAAGTACATTGGTTATGTGCATTTTATGTTTATATGCAAATTCATAAACACTACCATAAACTACTTTTATTTTCTTGTAATTATTATTATGCGTTTAGTTTACAGCTCGGTTCACAATAATATAAATACAACATAATTCTCTTCCAGTATATGCAACATGAAAAATTTCTGTAAGCAAATATTCTTCTATAAAATGGCACATAACATTTTTATATCATTTTATTATTATTAATTTTTACATGTGAAATTCCTATATAAAACTGTTGGATGTTGCTCAGTAATAAGGAAAGATAGTAATCCTAATAGGAAATTAGAGCATGAATAGCGTATAATTATGAGAAAGATAACTGTAATGGTACTTAATTTAATAGTGTTATTTGAATAATGTGGTTACACAAGTTTAAATTCTCATAATTTTTCTCGATAAACAGAACAAACGCAATAATAATCAGAGACTAAATAAGATGTTTAACCGCAACATTAATATCATAAAGGCAATATTACGCCAAAAAATGTTATACTTATTATATCGAATTTTTCACATTCACTCATAATACAAATTTTCCCCATGTTTCGAATTATTCATTTGCAAATCAAGAGAATTATTTAACACTGTTATTATTACTGCCTGTATAGACGCTGTAACAAATGAACGTTCAAAGTAAATTAAAAGTAAAGTAGATGTTTGGGAAAAAATTAAAAAAATAATGAGAGAAAAAAAAAGAGAAAAGCAAAATGAGAAAAGAGAACCATTAAAATATCAAGGTAATCTAAACATTTGACCTGGTTTTTTTCTTTAAGAATAAATTATTATTCCTTTTCTTTCGATTTCATAAATGAATAGCTACAAGCGACTACAAGCTTATACATTAATAATATACTTGCATGAATATTTGTTATACGTACATGTATGAACATACATTCTTTAAATGAGCATAACAAATTGTCCAATACATTTACATAAAGTTTATTAAGATATTTTGAGCTTATAAATGGTAATTGTGACGTTGAGGAAATTAAAACACGTAAAAACGTTTCAGTTGGTCTAAATTGATTGAATTATACCCTGCATTCAGATATTTATTATATATAAATATCTGAAAAAAAAATTTATTTTTGAATTTTATTTTTGATTTATCTCCCATGAAGTTTTGGGGTTACTCCAACCTGTTAAATCATTCCACAAGAACTTCACAAAAATTTCTTTCTGATAATTGAACTCATGATTGCCAAGTTTCATGAAGCTTACTTTATTATTTTCCGGATTATTTAACATTAGCTTTTGCACATGTGTGGCAGCTACCCAAACTAGAGCAGGCATTTCTCTAAAATTTTCAGAACATAATCAAATTTTATTGGACACACCCGTACAAAATATAAGCATCTTTATCAGATTTTGCAAAATTTAAAATAATTGAGTTGTATGGCAGCTACCCGAACCCATTGACCGAATTGGTCTATCAACAATAGAATCCGTCCTTGACACAAAAGAATCAACTTGAGAAAGTTTGGTCGTATTTGCTTTATACGTTTTTAAGTTATCGTGCGATTGGATGGGCTGACGAATGGACAGCTGGACATGTCTAAATAAACATAGAATTTTACGATGAGCAAGAATATACATACCGGATACCTCTTGAAGTTGTTGCATCCAGTTGTTCATACCAGATACAATTCCTTCAAGAAGTCACAAACTCCATTCAAAGTTAATATACACTTGACGAAGGGACAGGGTATAAAAAAGTGAAATAGAAAACAGAAATTATAAAAAGAAAATAAATTTGCTATAAAAATATTTTACCTTCTAATCACGAGTACATCTTTAAAATGCGTATCCAAACTGAAGTATGCCTAAAAATAGGCTAAAAGTTCACATGTATTTTAACAAAAAAAATAAAAAAAGCTTGTCAATTTTCAACAACACAATAATTTATTGCTCGAATTATACAGCAACAATTTTTCTTTCAAACTATATGTGAGCAAATTTTAATTTGTAGTTTTCAATAATCATAAAAATTTATTCATTTCCTTTGCTTAAAGTGAATTTCCGCACGAAATGTAGTAAACGTCGCAAATATACATGCATCTGCATTTTAACTTTACTTGTTCACCTATACAATTTGATTACAGATTATAAGACTTGAAAGATAAGAGTTGTGCAAACTAAATCCTGTTGACAATTTCTCACAAAATGTTAACAAAAACTCAATTTTGTTCATCGCAAAAGTTTCAATTACTTAAGCTCCAACTTTTGTTTGCGAATTCTTAAATTAAATTTCTCTATATACTAAATCTCATACCCGAATTTATAAAGTTGTAGCTTGAATATTTATTTTTAGAAATTGCAATATTATTTAAAACTTTAAACTTAATTCTATTTTCTTCAGAGCAACGCAAATATTTTTTTTTATTTTTGAAAATTCAATTCCATTTCAAAAAGCAATTGTAAATATAAATAAATTATTTTTCCAAGACCTTATATTTGCATTCCAGCTATAGGAAATATTCGCATTTTAAAATTTTACCTTGTGGTATCTGCAAGCAATATTGCCTAATTACATTTAAATAACAAACAGATTTCAGAATGAAAATTTTACATAAATGTTCCCTTGATTACTATTAAAAAAAAATTGTGTGTTCTTACTCACATACAAGTGCATTTATATTTCATTTCGATTTCCTATCCTGTTAAAATATTTAAACATTTAATTCTCCTTACTTACTAAAAGTGCTTTTTTTATTGCAAATTCTTTCCAAGGTTTGTCGTTGTCGTTTTGTAGAAAATCACAAAAAAATTATTACTATCAAAAGTTTTATTTAATCTGTAAATGGATGTATCAAAGTGCCATATAATATTCTTGGGTATTATATAATATTCAAAACAATTTTTATGTACTTAAAGAGTTTCTTTATTTTTAACGTACTCTATACAATACATACATATACGATTTCAAAATGAATAAGTTCTAAGTAAGAAAAATCTAAAAAAAAATCTTTTTAAATTGAAATTCGTAGTAAATTGTATTTCCATATATTTACTAAACCTATTTACATTTTCACACACATATGTACAATATTTTTATGTTCTAGCACTTTATATAAACATCAGCTATGAACAGCATATATTCTAGTCTACACCTATAATATTATATTGTACACACATTACTATTTTGAGTATGTTATTATCGTCTATTCTATATATAGCGTGTGTGTATGCCTACAATTTTGACATGGAATAATATAAGCAGCTAGCTGTATAATAATAATTTTTGTTATGAGCTAGCAAATACTTTCTTTTTTCTGCTTGTTTTTTTTTCTTTATTAAAATATTCATTTTAACGGTTTCCTCGCGGCAATATACAATAATAAATATACCTATATGTACCTGTTAGTAAATAAAAAAAAAACATCATATGGTGACAGAAATACTGATATTTTGTGTATTATATAAGGATGAAAATAAGCAGCACAAACAACAAAACAAAATAAAAACTCATTTTTAAAAATGTGTACAATAAGTGCGGGTAAATTCCATTTTCTTTCGATTTTTTTTGTATATAATCAAAACTGTTCTAAGCAACATTGGATCAAATTAATGGTTTGTAAAGTAGCACTTTTCCCTTAAATAAGTTAAAGTATTTTTTAAAAAAAAAATCGTCTGGTTAAATTCTTTCATTAATAGCTTTATCAAAATTTTATAATTAAAAAACAAATTGCATGCTTTTAGGGGAAACAGATTTAAAACAACCAGTGTTATCGTAAAATCAAATTCGAAGGTTAATTCAATGATTTAAGATAAATTATTATATTGTGGATTAAACACGTTAAAATTTATAAAAACTTGGGAAAACTTGCAGTTTTGAAAAAATAAAACTTTCAGTTTCCGATTAATGAAATTTCATTAGCTTTAAAATAGATCAAATAAAACTTGGAAGAAGTCGACGTAGGAATTACAGTATTATTCATTACTGTCTTTTTACATGTTGTTTACATCTTACTCATTTTGTAATTGTTACGTTTGGTTATTCGATATCGCAATAGACGAAGCAGATCGCTATGTCTCTTAATTTATGTGCGGTTTAGAGACAACAAATTGTCAAGAAATGGTTTTTTTTTTAGAATTGTAGGGGCTTATAAAAAGGTAGCTAAAAATTTATTTTTTACCCTTTGCTTACGGGAAACAGGTTGTTCACAAAAATCTATATCTTTTAAGATATAGAAATAGATTTTTGTGAAAAACGTATGGGCAGACGGTTAATTAGAAAAACGAGTAGACAAGTTTAAACTCTTAAGCACTTTTTCTTTTAATTTTGCTGGAAAAGTGCTTACAACAAACTAACATAACATATGGGACAAAATTTTATACAAAAATTTTGAATAGCATTTTTATATGGTGTAAGATTAGATGTCTACATAGGTGTTAAAATATTTATAGTATAAAATACGAGAACACGAATTTAAGAATACAAAATTTATGTTGGGTAGGTGTATAAATTTCGGTGTATGCAATAAACGTTCATACAATGGTTTATACAATGCTTAGTGTACATAATATACAAGCATGTTACATTTTTTGCTTATGCAAATATGTACACGTAAAAATTTCATTTCAGGGTTACATATGCAACAATCTTCATTTTATGATTTAATAATAATGTTCTTCCAATAACAATACTATACGTATGTAGCTAAAAGTTAAACTGTTGATTTGAGTAGTTTTTGAAAATCTGAGAATTCATTTAACAATATTTTAATTATTAAATATTTGAATACAATAAGTGATTAACATAAATATAATCTAATAAGATGGTGGGAATATTTAAATTGATAGACAAAATTTTAAAATGTAATTGTTACAGTTTCTAATTGAAATAACTCCACTATTTATTAAATTTTCTTAAATTTTAATCTATTTTCAAATGATCGTCAACAGGAAATTGTAATTTCTATCTAAATCTTATCTAAAAAATTTCCGATAAAATAATTATACGATAAAATTATTATTTCAAATTTTAACAGTATCAAATTATTGCCCGTACAATATTCATTCAATCATATGGAAACATTTATCATCTGTAAATTGGAGAACAATGTTCTATTCCCTAAACCCATTTATTTTTTACGAACAAAAGGATGCTGCATAAATGTTGCATCTTTCATTATTGAATAACATATGTACACATCTCTATAATCCACTAATTTACGATGTGCCTGCAGTTGTGTGTACTTCTAAGTAATTATTTTTATGTGAAAAAAAAGAACTAAAATGCATTTTGTATGAATTTCTTTGTCATCCATTAAAATAATTAAGTTTCCATTTTCTTTTTACTTTCTCTCCTTTTAATATATTTTACTTAAAATAATTTATTTTTTTTTTCATTATATTTTAACATAAAATAAGGAGCGTAAAATTTATATTTTTTCATGCTACCGTGAGTAAAAACAAAAATTATTTCAAAAAAAATTTAAGAAGAAAAAATCTACAATGATTGTCTTTGCAAATATCTTTTTTATGTTATTTCACATAAAGAAAAGTTTTAAGACACCAAAAATTATGTAAAAATAGTTAATTAAACTTTAAGCAACTCAAAAATATTACATAGTATGTAATAAACCTACCGACTTCTATTAAAAGTCAATAATTTTCATGACACAGTGAAAAGGTAAAATTTACCATGTATCATATTAAATGCATATTGAATGCTCTTGACGTTATACACTATTCTAAAATGAATCAAGTACGCAGTTGAAGCGAATTTTTCGCAGTATAGCGAAAAATTTGAGTCAAATATTTTAAAATATTTTATAAAACAATAAAGAAATGTGAGCAAATGGAAGAACCACAAATTATTAAAATTAAATTACCATAAGTCTTTTAGAAAACGGTTTTTTTTTCAAAATGTAGCGAAATCTTACACACTATGCAGCTTTTTGTTGTTGTGAAACTGTGTTTATACGGTAACACTGTATTGAAACTTTTTATACTTGGTTTAGGAAGTCATGGAGTTTGCTCTTTTTAACATTCACGGCCATCTTTCTTACCTAAATTACAGATTTGTTTGTTCATGTTACTTGAAATTTTTGTTTGGTCGCTCTCTACATGTATTGTTTAAATATTTCTAAATAACTGATATTTCTTTGTTCAACAGTAAGCTTTTCAGTATTTGTATTCAGTAAAATCTACCGTTCCTTTGTTCGAAGTCATCCTAATAACTCTGTACTTATTCACTTTCATCAATAACTTAACAAAATAGTTCCATATTAAACCATTATAAGAATATGCTTGGCTTACATCTATAAATGGAATAAGTCACAATGTATCGTTAATGTAAAATTCATTGAAATAGTTTCTCAAAAATACCCTTTTCTCTGCTTTTATAATAGCATTCTGAATCAAAAATATTGCATATTATTTCTTCTGTATATTCGAATGTACCATAAAATCTTTTTTATTGAATTCCAATTTTTGTTTAATAACGTAATAAATATTATTCAATTTGAACGTAAAAATCGGATATGAGAAGCAGTCCTATAATATATTGTATTCCGAATGAAACCCCTAGAAACTTGATTTAAAGTTATATAAGTGAATTCAAGTAATATTTTATTAAAAACTAAAAACATTGTCCGATTTGTACATTCATGTTCATATTTATGAACTTTAGGTAGGTCTATAATTACACACTCTATAAAAATAAAAGTAAATTGTTTTAAAGCCTGATATTACTGGCCACTATAATTTCATTTAATTAAAAATCTAACCAAACAAAACCTGTTTGATCAAAAAAAAAAAATATAATTGAATTAAGTAAAACGAACAGGCAAATATAAAAAGTAATTTATTTGGTTTAATCCTAAATTGTAACAAAAAAGATCACATCAAAAAGTTTTTACAAGAGACTTGAAGCAACATAAAAAGTAAATGTTAAAAATAAATTTTTCTATTCAGAATTAAAAGCATGTCCGAATTTCCAACTTACTTTCTGCGTAACCACAGTGTTTGTAAAGAATAAACAGAACAGACAGAACAATTAATTTCATTATGTGAATTTCATACACATTGGAAGTGTAAATAATAGTTTTGCCTACAAGGATTTTTTCCAAAAAAAAAAACCAATTTAGAATTGCAAATGTATTAGATGAGAAAGTAGAAATTATTATCAAAAAAAAATGAAAAATGTAATTGGAGAAAAGTGAATAGTAAAATTAAATAGATTTTAAATTTACGGGATGTTGAAAAACCATAAACTAAAAATTAAATTTCACTATTCTTATAATTATTTTAAAAAAAAAAAAAGTCCTCATCTTAAATTGTGATTTTACTTTTAAAATTAGGTTTGTGATTAGTGTATGTAATTAGGCAAAGAATTAAAACATTTTAAAAAACTCCACGCGGGCACAAAATTCTAAACAAAATAAAAAGTATGTGACCGATAACAAGCAGTGTATTTCATTTTATGTCCAAAATATTTCAATATGTAATTTATGCTCAAAACTTTTAAGCTTATATTATCATTCCAGCACAAATCTGCTGTTCAATTACGCCGTAAAGCTATTTATTTCAATAACTTCAATCTGACTGAATTTCAAAAAATAAAGTGGCATTTCGAATTCAACATCAAAATTAAAAATAATATTTCTTGGCCCTTCGTTTTTAAAAGATTTTCATTTTCTTGTTGATCGTTCATAAATCACCAATGAATTCCATTATACCATTTACAATTTTTTTTTTGTTCAATTAACTATCTTTGAAAAGTGGATGAAATGACAATTAATTCTATAAAATATAAGTTTGACATTGAATGAAATTTTCTTGACACTTTCTTTTGTTGTTGAAAAAATAGTGACACTTATTAATTTTCCTGAAAGTAAAAAAGTAAAATGAAAAAAAAAAACTGTTCAATAAAATTGAAAATCTAACAAATTTATTAGTCTTTATCTTAGATTCAAGAAAATTTGGAATAAAAAAAGATTTTATGGCCTTATGGCTAATAAAAATTACGTTCAAATAAAAATGCTTAACTTAATTTAGGTTTAAATTAATATGTCAATACAATTAAATGTCAATCTGACCCAACAAATTATTCTGCAAAAATAAAAAATTGATCCTAAAGCATTTTCACAAACAAAATTTGGAAAAAACATCAAATTTGAAATTCATTCAAAAAAAAAAAAAGCTACTAAATTTAATCAATTTTTTTATTTTCCAATAAAATTTCCTAGTATAATTAATAGAAAATTTTTTAATTAAAAAAGGAAGTGATGCATTAAGTCAAAATGCCAAATGAAATGATTGAATAAAAATCTGGTTTTTATTAACACGATTTTTACTAAACTAAGAGAAATTAGACAAAATTTTTGCGTCAAACCTAAGTACTTTAGAGATTAATATTTTAATATCACAAACTACATGCGACATGAGAGTCTACTTAAATAATCAAATTTAGTTATAAATTTATTTATTTCGGACACAAAGTAGCACATTTTATGCAAAACTTTCGAGAATTGAGAACTTCTTCTTATTGACAGAGAACCTTTGAGGGCATTATGTAAAATTGATATTTTTTGTAGTTTATGTAGTGGCAATAGCATGTCGGTTATATAAATCTTCATTTAAAAATGTTTTCATTTGACAATGAAGTAAATAACTATTAAAAGGTATTGACGCAATAAATTTTGTGTCTCAATGAACAAATGTAATATTAGATTATTGCTATAAACGACAGACTTTCTATAACCAACTAAATTCCTTGAAAAATTTTCAATTCTACGCGAAACATTTTGGAACATCTGCAGCGAATAATATGCGAGCGTACCATAGTGGTAAATTAGTCTCTAGAATTGCAATTGGACATAATATTGCAACAAAATCGTAGATTTTATACAACAGTTTTTTGTGGAAAGTTATTAATAATTACAGTAGGAAAAGAATTAATGCATGCCATCAATTTTTGTAATATTTCCCAAACAAAAAAAAGAAATTTTGAAGTTAAAATGGAATATTTTATATTTTTTAAAATAATCCGACGTCATTTATGGGAAACTTTTAAATAAAATTGGTAAGAATTTTTGAAATAACGTAGACACATTCTCCAACAACCTTATCAAAAACTGAAGATGAAAATTAGTTGGTACATCATGAATTAGTACAACAAAAACCAAGCTTTGCCATATTTTTAGAAATTAGAAAAATGTCTTGCAATTGGGAAAACTACACTTGAAATTTATGCAAAATAGGGTAAATTCAGACAAAACTTCATAAGCTACATGAAGTCAAAAGGTAATAACAGTTTTCAAAAATTTTGTGTATTTCCAAGGCATAAAAACAAATCCTTAATTATTGTTTATTCTCTAAATCTTATTGAACTTCCTATTTTTTGATCACACTCTTATATAAACAATAATTTATGTACAAAAATATATGCAAATTAAGAAACCTTAATTTTGATTTCAATATTAATGATTTTCAAATAAATTCTCATCCACCCTCATTTTCCATTAAATTTTACATTATAATGTGTATGTAAACAAAATTCAAATAAAATTTTTTCTCTGTTGCCTTTTAAATAAACAAAAATTTCCAAAAAAATTTCCATATATATATAAACATAAATACAAACATATATATTATGCATGGGTGTATTCCGAATTCCGAAAACCGAAAATTTTTAGTATAAGAATTTTAAACATAAAATAAAGAACAAAGAAATTTATGTAGTTGTTCGAAATGTGAAAACACTTCCAAGTTGTCATAATTGCTATATTATTTACAGTATCCTGGCCTCGTAGTTTAATTAAAAAATATACATTCACACATAACCCAAAATCAAATATTTCGAATTCTAACTAAATTTAAGGGCTGTACAAATTAAAATTTTTAAAAACTCAAACGTAATTTATTTACTTTTTAAAAGATTTTATTAATTGTTCGAATAATGAGAGTCTGAGACGGAAACTCGGTCTAAATAATTTAAATAATAAGTTTTACCAATGTAAAATAAAACAACAAAATTTTCAATCGAACAACAAAATGTATAAAGAAAAGTTTTCAACCCCAAAAAAAATTATAAAATGTCTGATAAGAGTCTAGACTTAAGAGTTCTTAAAAACTATTCTTTCAGAAGTAAAATGTTCGAACTATATAATTTTAAATTTAACAATTTGCATCTATACCCGCTTTTATACAAATTTTAGTTAGTGAAATAGGGTTCATGCATCAGAAAACCTTTAAGATTTGTTTTTTTTGACTAAAAATTTAAAAATTTATTTTTTAAACAAGAGGAAAATGGGTACGGTCGGTACACGAATTAAATATAAAAAGAAAATTTTTTAAAGCAAAATCAATTTTTTTTTTTATATTTAGACCTTTAATTTTTTTTAAGGATAACACATGATACTGTTTTTTATAGATAACTTGAGCTAAATCTGAATGTATAACTGAAGAATAAAGAAAACAGTGTGGATATTGTTAAGGGCCTTTTTTTTAATTGCTCAAATATTTATTGCTTTTTCTTTTCTTGTTATTTCATTTGGTTTTTAAAGGAATTTTTCTTTTCCATTTGAATGAAATCTAGTTAAAGTAATTTTCTTTTCTTTTTTTCTGTTTTTTTTCTAATTTTATTGTTTTTCCTCTCAATTCTATTGTTTTTATACTTTGTACTATGCAATCTGTAGAAATTTATACGCAACCTACTTTGGTTTTGCAAGGATAAAAAAAATATTACTTTACAACCTCATCCTTTTTTGTTTCGTTCCTTTTACAGGTTCTTTTCAAATCAGATGTAATAATAAAAAAAAAGAAGAAACAACAAAAAACAAAATGGAATGCTGGCATAGTGAAAATTAAAGCAGAAAGAGAGAGAAAAAAAACTAGATTAAATTAAATTACTTAATGTATTGTAGAGTCCTGTTAATGTCCTTTTTAATTTTCATTCTTTCTTTATTTTTTTTTTTACTGTTTTTCCATTTAAAACTAGTTGAATTAAAAATTTTTTTTTATTACCTTCAATTTTAAGATAAAACTACAGAAAAAAATTAATGTATTCCTTGAAATAAATTTTATTCTTTCAACTGAGAATAATATGAAATCTTCTCATACTGATATAACCGTTGGTTAATATAAAGGACTATAGAAATATATTAAGTGTATAACGTTAGTGATTTTACATAATATTTAATTAAAGTTTTAAATTTATATGAAAATTTTAATTTACTTTGTATTTTTAACTCAATATTTTGTCTACTTTTCAATTATTTTTATGGAAAACTCATATACGAATCACAATAAAATTTCATAATTTTTTCATATATTCCGATGAATTTTCATTACTGTTTGGGATCGAAAAAAACATCCAATTTAAGCATTATTTTATGTATAAATATCTTAAATTTATTTTTCATAGTCTACGTAGAAATTATATTTCCAACTATCTATAACTATTCAACTTAAAAATAAGATTTTTTTTAAACATGTTCACGAGTTCGAGTCTTCCAAAAATAAATTTGTAATTATAGATGAAAATATTTAACTTCAGATTGAGTCCATGTAATTTTGCAATTAAAATGTCTAATTTATAGAAATTCAATCGATACAGATTTTCCTCATTGCCATTTAAAAGGGTCATTCAAACTTTTCTAATTGCAATTTAAAGGTAAATAATTTTAACCGAAAATAAATTGAGAAAAAACATACCGAAGTTGACCCGATTGAAGAAGTTCGAAAAAATCTTTTTGTTGCGGTGGACAGAAGTGCCACAATTTAATGTGTCTGTTGGCAGTCTGTTCCTATTTTTGGTTTTATTGTTATTTATAACAGAAAACCGTGTTCTAAATTTGATGACTACACTGGCAATGAAAGGCTAAATAGGCTAACCAATTTCAAAAAAACATAAGCATAATTTTGATGTCACATGAATCAAAAAATCTGATAAACGTCAATAATCTGGCGTTTTGGGTAAAAAATCTGGTCATCTGCCAGACCTCCTAAAAATTCATAGGATCAGATAAATCTGGCAATATAAAAACTTTGGCGGTGGTCTTATACTAACCAGATCAGGGCACTATTTCGTATACATATATTTTAAAATTAAATATCTAATTGTGTACTTTATTATTTATTTGCTGCACTTATAAATTGAAACTCATAAATTAATCTATTAAAACTTTATCAAAATTAATAACTAGCTCAGTAAAATGCCATGATACAACAACGTAATAAAGTGCATGATGACATTTCAAAATTAATTCGGAAAAATAATTATTTACTTTTTATGAATTTCAAGAAAGGAAAACCCATTTAAAATAAATAAGAATTTTTCATACTCAAAAAATTTCAAATTTTTTCGTAATTCATTTGTATGTGTTCAATATTTGTATTTACATACGTATAAAAAACCAAATGACATTTCAGCATTTTGTAATTTAATTTTTAAAAATAATATTGACTTCATTTTGTAAAAAAAATTTAAGTTCAACAGAAATTGTCGTAAAAAACATAATAAGTTTTGTTTTACTTACAAAAAAATTTTAAATTTGACAAATTGGAATCTTGGAAATTATTGGACTTATAAAGGGACATGTTTTTCTTAAACAATTAAAATCATTATCACAAAGTAGTGTTTTTGAAAGAAACAATTATAAAATTTAAATCTCCTTCTGTATCCGTTTATTGCATACACCTAGGAATAAGATCAAAATTATATTTACAAAATTAATTATTTTAAATAATTGATGTTCTTGGTTTTTAATGAGATTTTACAAGGTCATTGATATTTCAAATATTAATTATAGTTCGTCCTCTATGGAAAAAACTTTTAAAAAAAATTAATGAAAATAATTTATAAATTCGAAAAGTTACTTTGATGTTTTCGTATATTTTTCAACGTTATAAAAAAGGTGATATTGCGTGATTCTACTTTGATCCAAATTTAACCACCTAGAATTTTCGTTTGATATAATACTCGAACGAAAAATCTACAACATGGATTCATAGAAGATTCCTATTTTTGCTTAAAATGAATTAATATGTGAAGGTATTGGAATTTTTACAAAATAAAATTTCGAAATTAAAATGCCACCTTTTCCATTATCAAAAAGATTTAAATGATTTTAGGAAACTCTAAGCGAAAATTAAATTTTTCTTAAAATTACTGGAGTTTTTAAAACAGATACATTTTCCAACAATCTTATCAAAAAATTCCAGAAAAAATTAATTGATACATCTCGGTTTTGTACTGCAAATTCCTACTGGTCATTTTGACAGCATTTCAATGTCAAATAGGATATCTTAGACCTTCAAGAACTAAATCTTGATTAAGTTTGCATTCTAAAATCTTGTTACTATCTAGGGAAAAAGTCTTAAGTCCAATTAATATAGAAAATTTTTAAGTTTCTACCTTTAAAACGTAAAAGTAATTCCACAAAAGAAGACAAACGAAATTATGAATACAACAAAATTAATTAGCACAATTTATAAATTTATTTTTTTTTTTATAAAAGACCATAATAAACCTAAATAATTTTTTTTTTGCATTTTCTATAGTATATAAATCATTTTTTATATTTATCTTTGGACCATAATGAAATTTAAACAATTATAATATAAAAGAACTGCTGAAAAAAGGAACTTTCTAAATAAGTATACCAAAAAGAAAATAACGAGTATAAGCATATCGTAATTAAAATACCACAAAACAGAAAAACAAAAAGGACAAAAAAAAAACAATAAAAAATATGGTTTAAAAAATATAATGAAAGCATGCCTGTATTAACACAAAAGTGGAAAAATACCAGGATAACAAACAAAAAAATAAAAAATAAAAAATTTTTATTGTTTATGAGACATGGGAACAACACCCGTAACACCATAAAAGAATATGAAGTACAAAAATAAATTGATTTATTGTACTTCGATCGCATTCTTGTTTTCAAAAGAACTTTTCTTATATTTTTTTTTAATAATATTTTCCATTTTTCTCGTTTTTCTTGGTTTTTGCTAATAATGAGGTTCAAAGAAATCATTGAATGTCAAAAATATCATGTAATATTATTTTTGACATTAACAAGATTAATAGCTTTCTTATATTAATTAAAAAATAAAATAATAAAAATGAACTTTGAACTTATTTCGTCGGTTCAAAAAAAAAATATATATAGAAAGGCACTGACATTTAAAATTTTAGAAAAGTTAATGAAAAATTTTCCTGTTTATAATTAACTAAATTGAAAATCAAAGAATTAACAGAAGTCATTAACCGTATTCGACATTTTGATCTTCTATTATGCTGTACAACGTACAAAGTAATTTAATATAGTTATTGTAATCGAGGATTTTCTTAGAGAATGTTGGATAATTTTCTTTAAAAACCATAGAGTGGATAACGAACGAAACAAAACTGATTCCGAAAATCGAACTTGAAAACTTCCAACTGAGTTCGAAGGAATAGCCCCCCTGAATGTAAAAGAAAACTCTTCTACTGATAAATTACAAAATGCAATGTGACGATATTATAGAATAATTAGAAACTTCTCCTCATTTCATTAGAATATTGAAGTCATTACTTAAAATAATATTGTTCCTGTAGTCACTTTAAATCACAAAATTTCTTTTTCGATCCAAAAAACCTGGTGGTCTAGGAACCTTTACAAAGAACCTAGAAACTACAGTCATTTGCATAAACTTTCTATTTATATTTTGTGAAAAATCTGATACAATCGAATTCACAAACTTCCTAGAAAATAAGAATTTTATTTTAGTGACACAATTTTGCTTTCCATTCGAATTCATAATGGTTTCTCTTTAAATCGTCATATTGAAATAATCAAATAGTATATTGAAATTATTTGGAAATTTTGAAAATGGGAAAAATTTTCCATTCAAAATTCATTTTATAACAAAAACTATCTAATAAATAAAAATTTCATTATTTTCATTTCTAAAGGTCCTTAATTTTTTCGTAATCATTTCACAAATCAAAATCCATACGTGAAATCCCAAGATGCATGATATGCATGAGATCCCGTTTATAGCCCTTGCTAAAAACATTAAAATTGAAAATAATTAGAGTCGGATTACACAATTTTTCCTTAAAAATTTATTAAGAAAATTGTTTGTATCTTGCCCTTTATAATGTCCTTATTGTAGCACAAACGTGACATTTAAGCAAAAACAAAATAATCCTATTTAGATTTTTGGCTTTTTTAAATATTTTCCATTTAATAGTTTTCAAAAATTACTTTAAACACAGGATTTTAAAACACAAGTTTTTTACAAGAAGGAAATATAATATTGGCTTAAGCTGGCATGAACGTATAATAAGTATAATATATGTATAGAAGGATTCTCCATAAAAAGAGAAAAATAATTTTCATAAATTAACCACTAAAGCACTATAGAAATGAACAAAGGAAGGAATAAAATAATTGAAATTTTTATTTCCTACACGTATTCTTACGTACACATTATTACGTACATATAATATACTCGAACACGGTCATATATCCTTTTAATCCTTATACTATTTCATGTACCTTAAACTTAAAATTATGATTTTAATTTTTTTTTCTGTATTCTTTTACTTCAAGAACTTATTATTTTTTCCTGTTTTTATTGTGCTTATTTTTACCTTGGCTTCGTTCATTATGAATTTAAGGTATAAATTTAAATTATTTTCTTATTTTTCTACACCTTATTTTCAATTAAATTTGTCCAGGAAAAGAGAGAAAAAAAGAGAAACAAAAGTACAACGAAATCATAATAATAAAAATCAGAGAAAACTAAGAAAGAAAAAAGTATGAGAAATATGAATGAAATTTTCTTTGTTCTCCGTAGGAAATCCAAGACGGCACAAAACGGCATCAATAAAATTATAGTCTAGGGGAGAACATTTTCCTTACATAAATTTAATTACATACAAAATACCTTAATATATATATTCCAAATTACCGTCATATCAGGAATGTCAAAATGCTTTCATTCTAAACGGAAGAAAATTTATCTAATTAAGAATTGTTTTAACTCCTTTAGGCAGAAAATACTGGCAGAGTAAGAGTAAGAAACTATAATGTGTGTATAGATTTTCTAATGTGTTTGACTAACTAGCTGTAGGCGATCAAATGTAAAATTTTTCCCTTAGTTTCATGAAAATGTTAAAATAAAATTTTTAAAAAAAAAAGAAAATTCCATTTGAATTTTAAAACTTAAGCATAATTGCATTAGATTTGAAACACAAATTCTTGATATAAAAGATTTTCGTACATGATGTGTTATGAAAAATTGCCGCTGCAAGTAGTTTTCATTTAATTTTGTTCCAAGCAGTTTTTACAAGTAAATATTGAATTTGTACTATGATATTCTGTTTTAAGGTAAAATCTTTTTTATTCATTTTTAAAATCTTTTTTATTTAAAAACCAGTAAGTATCGCCACTTTTCTTATAATAAAATTAGTTTATGTATGTATTGTACAGTTTTTTGCGTCACTAAGGTAGCGGCCCTTTACTAGGTAGGTGACGAACCTACCGTAGTTATCATAATTACTATGTTTTTATAATTTCACTGATTTGAAAAAACTTTGCTTTATCATCAAAGCCCAACTTCCACATACTGTTTATGTAATAATACTAAAGTGTCCCATATCAAAGTACATTGCTTTCCACCATTGCATAGGCTATGAGTATACAATATTTTTGTATGGAGACGATATTCACAGCTTAACAATTGCGCAGTTTCAGGGACTAAAGTCAATTTTAACTGATTTTTTTCCTTTTTAAAATTTTAAATATAACTCCGTGCCTGTATAATACAGGCGAATTATTAAATATGATTTGGAAACCTCAGAATAAGGTCTTTCTTATGAATATCTACATTTTTACAGTGCACTTTAATACACCTTTTATATTATTTTTAAGTATTTTTATGATATTTTACGATGCTAAGATAAAACTATGTGTTCCATTTATTGTGTATGTTACCATGCATGTCAATCATTATTTAAAGTAAAGGAAAAATATGATAGAATTGATGATTATACTTTATAAGCTATATAAGTAAATCGCTTTAAACAGAAATTTTTTTAACATTTTTTAAAATAATTTAGTCACATTAGAAAGGAACTTAGAGCATTTCTAAATTATTTTCTGAATATAAAACAATATGCAATCATTTAAAGAACCTCCTAAAAATTTTAATTATTTACTTTAACTTTGTTGAACGTCACGATTGCAAAAACTGCAAGACCTATTAAAAACCGTATTATTGAGCACAGAAATAACAAAACAAAAAAATTTGGCATAAAAATTCTTGCAAAACTACCGAATTACCGAATAACTATGACATTCTTTGTGAAACGACCAAAAACAGAGTATCTAAATTCAAAATAAAATAGGACAGATTATTAAAATACAAACTAGCATCTTATTAGCATAATAAGAACGCCGTCGTCGAAGCTCTCTCAACGCAATTTTAAATAACCACAAGAAAAAAAGAAAGGCCAAGAAAATTCTTATTAACTTTCCTTTTTTTTCCTTGTATTTCTAACTTATGTCCTTAAAGCATCCCTTTTTCCATTTTATATCGACATTTTGGTTTTGTTTTTTTATATTTTAATTTTTTTTTTCTTTCACTTTCTTTTTGTTAATAATTTATAAATTTGTATGTGTGCACAATTACGTGGAATTTATGTGAAAAATTATTATACATTTGAAGGACGTTATAAATTGTCATCTCCTCCCAAAAATTTCCAATTTTCTCTCTATTTATATTTAAAGGTCTGAAAATGTTATCGCTCTTTATATTAAAAGTGTCCTGTGGGTACAAATGTATGTGTGTATATCCTATATTTTCTGACTTATTTTGTAATTTTTTTTTACTTTTCTTCTTCTTTTTCTCAATAGAAATCTTTACACATTTTCTTAAGCTTTTCAAGGTATTTTAAAGCTAGTGAAAATGTTGAAAAAGATCTTTTGAAATAAGGATTTATGAAAACAAATTTTTTGATTAATGGTGTGAACCAATTTGGTAAAATTTTGATAAAAATTCATGAAAAAAAGAAAGAAAATTAAATGAACTTCTAGTTAAAATTATAGTTTCATTTTTTATTGTTATTTTTTTTTTTTTTTAATTTTTCCTAGGATCCCAATATTACATAAAAATTATTAGAATTGAAAATCTTGAGCTAAATCTTAAAGATTTCATATTGATTTGGAAAACAAATTTTAATTTTATGTCCGAATTTTCAATTAATTCACCATGAAATTACGGGGTGGTATCACATTTTTATCCAGGATATTTTATTAAAAAACTTTTGGAAATTAGTCTTAAAAATTCTAGCAATGTGTGTCATAAATTAAAAATTAAAAAACTAAATTGTTTAGAAATAATTAATCAATGAGGTGGTAAAATCGATATCATATATAACAAACTGTAATAGATAGCACCTTCAATTATTTATGATCTGTAACATTTATTTCGTTTATAGAAAATTTTCAGACCATTTTTTAGTATCTAGCGAATATAGGGAATAGAGATTGAACTGTCGTATCAACAACTTCAATTTGTTTTTTAAATTCTTTAAAAATTTCAGGTGAATATGAAACAGAACGTATTTCAATTTTAATTTTAAGATGGCACCAAAAATTATGTATTATATAGATTTATAATGTAGAACAAAAATGTCCATACTATTTCTTTAATTGCAAAATACCCCCTAGACAAAAAATTCTATCAACAATTTTTTCTTTTGCTTTGTACTTTTTTATTAATTGTGACAAATTTTTTACTATTAGTGGGTAACAATGCCATACATGGCATTAGTTGGCTCTACACCATAGGTACAGACATGAGACAATATCACAAAATTTAATTAAATCACCGACAAATTTTAAACAAAACAAGTATAGTGACAACTCCATTAACCAATAATTTAATCTCAATTCCAGTGATTCAATAATGCACAGACAATTGGACACAAAAAAGAGAATAAAGAACAAAAAATAAAAAAGCGAGAACAGAATAAAAATATTTTAAAATTTTTTTTTTCCATTAAACAGCAAGGATTCTTATTCCTTTCGGCGGCATTCGTCTAGTCTCTTATTTGTACAATCATTTTTTGTTTTTTTTTCTATCTTTGCTTTATTTCTAATCTTTTTATTTTCTTTTGTTTCTAAAAAATAATATTCTTTTCTCTTCATAAAAAATTTCCAAGAAAAACAATAACTACGTAATTATATTTCATGTTGAATTTGAAAACTTTTCAAAAATTTATATTTATCATTCACATACCCACCATTTAATTTTCATATAGTCAAAATGAGGTGAATGAATACTTAACATCTTTTTTTTTTATATTTTATATTAATTCTTATAATGGACGCACATAAATTCAGTTGCTGAAAAATTTTATAAATTTTTTTTAAACTCCGTGTGCGCCTTTGTGCAAAATAAATTTTTGAATTTGGATGTAATTTGGAAATTCTATACGCTTTGAATGAATTGTAACACAAATGGATTTTTTTTTTAAAACAATAACCAAAATAAAATTCAATTATACAAAATAATAGTGTTAATGGTAATCTACAGGTTCTGTATAATAATCTGCTAAAATCAGACTACTCCGATAAAAATTAAGGTTCGAAGTTACGATAAAAATGCAATTTACTTTTAAAAATTATTGATTGTCGAACTCTTTGCTTTCAAAAATTGTTGATTGAAAAATTGTACCAGAAAATGAAGGTTTAAAAATACCGATAAACTTAACGAATTGTAGATAAGAAAGCGAAGCTGCTTGTTACTCGGCTAGAAAACTATAATCAAAGTTCTATTGGATTCACACGAGAAATTTAGTATGCTTCTTTCGGGAAGACATAAAATAGTCTCAGTTTTTTTAGAGCATTATGTTCAATAAATTAAAACATTATAACACAAAACGTACAGAACGTTCTGATAATTTCATTTAACAAAACTAAAAGTGAAAAATCATTTTATTAACTCAATTTTTAATTTTTCTAAAATATGAATAGACATTTACGGATGTACGCATATTAAAATCCATAATTATATTATATTTAGTATAGAGTCTAATATTGCCAAAGAATCTAATATATAACAATAAATATTATTAATGACATTTCAAAAATTTATAATTTTTTAACACCACAATTTACAATGATGTCGTAAATTTCATACAAAATCACTTAAAACATATAAATAAAATTACACCTCCCAACATCCTCTTATATAAAACATGATAAATAGTATGTATCACTCACATACAATATTATTGTATGGCATGAGTAAAGCATGAGTACAAGCAAAATTATTAAATTGATCATCCTTGTATCATTTATGATACTGTTAAATATTGAATAACAAAATATACCAAAAAACTGAAACCATCAGATATTTATGTAATGTTATGTACACATAATTACAATATACATACATACATATGTATATGAAATACCCTTCTTACAAGAATAACCACAAATAGTATTGAAAAATCATCATTAACTTCTTCTGTAGCGCCTTTAGGAATCAATCAACTTCTTTTGGAGCAGAAATTTCCAAATCATTCTTTTACGGATCAATGATTCAAAGAATGTCGTGCAGGTGATTCATGAAAAAACTTCCGAAAAATTTGTTTTTTTTTTTTGTATTTTTTTTATTTATCTCTGTTTTCATTTTCCTACTATATATGAATGAATTATTCATTTGGTTGCTGGTTATAAATTTACATATAAAATTGTATTTTTTTTTTGTTTATATTTTTACAGTAATACCCAATCATAATGAACACTTAAATAATAAAAGCAATAAGTTTCACCCATAGTGATTGCCCAGAGAATATTTTCTACTATACTTAAGGTCAAATAATGTATTATGACTGTTAAATTATGATTCATTACCAACCGTATTGTGTATACAGTAGGTAGGTCATGTGATAGCAACAAATTTTGCATTTCAAATTTTCGGTGGGAACGCACCTCTCCATGGTAGGAAAGTGTAAATAAACTATTTTTAGCAGCCTGTCGGTCTGTCGATATGTCTGTGTGCACGCGTGTCTCTCAAGTTTGGCTGAACCGATTTTGATAAGCTTCGCTCGAACGTGCGCAAAACCTCCCAACTTTTGGAAGAAATCAGGCGTCAGCAATTGGAAATTTACTACGGGCCAAAGAAACATTTTTGCGTATATAAAGAGAAACAATCAACCGATTTCATTGAAATTTAATATTTAAATTCTTCGAATTAAAACAATGAACATTTTTGGAAAGATCAGGGCTCGGAAACTGGTCTTCAAGTCGATTTTACATTTTTTACCATATCTACGGAACGAATTGATGGAAACTCTTGAATTTTGATATTTGAGCTCTAGTTGTTACCGAAACTAAATGGCGAGCATTTCAGGGAATTAGGGTAGCAGAAAACGAAACTGTACTAAGAGCTATTTACATTTTTGTAGGCATATTAACTATAAGCTTACTAATGTCCTAAAAATTGGCAATAAGTATTTAACAGGCAGTTTTATAATATTCTGTAACACTTTCACTTAACTAGATAATACGCATTGCTCGGTATGTGCTGATCACATCAAATTTTTTTAATATATTACTTACTACTCAATTGAATTTGTTCATAATTTTACAACCAAATTTTCTGCTCTCAGAATCGTCACTTCTTCTTCTGAATTAACCTTTCATCATAATAAGTGAATTAACTTATATTTCTAGATTTTCTTCAACAGTTAGCACCATATATTCCAAAATAATTAAATTTTTAAATTCATTTTAGTTTTTCTAAAATTAATATTCACTGTATTATTATTCAAATATATTTTAATTTTTTTAAATCAAATATTTTTTAAGATTTTCTCGTAATTTGAGAATATCAAGTTACAAAAATATTAAATTTCTTTAAAGCTTTGCTCCTTATATAGAAGAGAAAAATTGTTTTGTTTTTTTTTATCTTTTTCTAATTTTATTCCACTGTTTTTATTTGTCCGTTCCTTTAAGGCTGTATTCTTCAAAGAAATATTAAAATATCCTTGAAGAAAAAATGTATATTTAGAAATCATTATACTTAATGTATCCATTTTCATAACAATTTTACCTTAAAATTTAGTAATTTTTTTTTTTAAATTTTCTCCTTTTTCAAAAGAAAAAATAATATAGAAGGAAGGCAAATGCTCAAATTACGAATTAAAATCCTTCACATTGATTCCATAATTATAGGAGCAGAATTATTAGTATTGAAATTGAAATGTAACGCAATGAAATGAAAAGAAATTTTATTTTTCGTTGATAGCTGCTAAATTGTTTGTTTTTTTTTTTGCTTTTCCATTGTAAAAGAGTTTTTAAAAGTAATTCAAATGAATGATTTATTAAATTGTTAAAAAACAAATTAGAATTTTATTTAGCTGAAGTAAATTGGAAATATCTGGGAGAAATGAAAATGTTTAACAAAAGTCTAAGAATTAAAAGAAATTATCTAAAATAAAAAAAAGATGTTTTAATACGCACTTCATAACCTCTTAGCTAAAATCATTTTCATAAAAATCTAGTAATTATAATAATGGATGGTTTTGATTAATAATTCTTTGACAACAAGACAAAACCGCCTAACCTAGTTCCGAGTTTAATAATACAACGGAATTTTTGAAGACATTTTCAACAGAGATTATCAAGGTTTGTGCGTTTTTAGAAGATGTTTTGTCAGCTCTCTTAAAATTAAAGATATTTTCAAAATTTTTAAGAAAATTTTTTGCTAAAAAAAAATGTTTTCATTAAATTTTTCTAACGCGTTTTCCCTAGTTTAATTTAACCAGCCGAACAGAAGCCGGTTTTGCAGTGCTATAATATATAAATAATGCATAAAATTGACTATTGAAGCACTTATAAATGCATTTGAATGTTATTTAAAAACCAATTCGTTTATTATTCAAAATTATTATTATTAATCATATATTAGACTTTGTTTTTTAAATTCTAAATTTTTCGTTTACCAAAATGATAATTTTTACATACTCTCAAAAAATTTTATAATAATTATCAATGTATGCTTTTGTAGACGGCAAATATGCTTTATTCATTTTACTATATGGTTATGCAATAATACTAATAATAAACAAATTAATAATGTTTATATACATATGCAATATAAGTCATATATGGTAGAAAGGTTGCTAATTAAATTTAAATGCATGCATGCGTCCTTTATTTTAAATGGTCTTTAATTCTCTCTGTTTTGTATGTTATATGTATTCGTATATGAATATGGAAAATACACGGTAAAATTTTGAAATAAATAAATAATAATTTTCCATTAATTTAAGCCCGTAAATATAGTTTTTAACCTAAATCACTTTTTTACCATAATACTCGTAAACCATTGATGAAAAATAAATTGAATTTCTTTTAATTTTTTTTTAACATGCATTGAGCATAATTTATTGTGAAATATTATGAATATTTGGGTAATATATGGATGTATATATAATAACACCGTATATATTATGAATATATGTATGTTTGATAGAAATGAATTATTCTATTGCATATTATTTCGCTTTTGATAAACAATTTAAAGGCTCAAGAAATGTTGTGACTGTATAGTGAAATATTTTTCTTTTTAAAGTGAATTCGCCTTCTTTTCAAAGTGAATTCGCCTAAAATAACTAAAAATTAATTTTTTAAGATTCATTAATTGAACTTCAAATTTGTTAATTCTAAAAACTGGACAATTAAACGAACTCAATAATTTTTAAATCAAATTATACTTTAAGTTTGAACTTCGTCATTGAAGAACCATGACGGAAATTTGTGATAAAACAAATAGAAATTAATTTTTATAACGTATATTTTTGTATGTTAAAAATTTATAATAACTTCAAAAATTTATATTAAATTAAAAATTGTTTTGGATATACTACAGTGTTCTACTATTGTTGACAATAAATAATTTTTTATTTCTTCTATAGAAATTCTTTTACAAAAAAAAAAAACTAAACTCACTCTTACTTTGTATTGAAACACATTGATCCCTAAAATTTAAAAATAATATAAAGTCTTTAAATAAATATGGTTACCTGAAATTCCAAGCAAACATTCACCAATTTATAACTATAAAAAGGAGATACAAAAAAAGGTCATAAAGCAAAAAAACCCTATTTATAGTTACCTTAATGGTATATCCCTCTTTTTTAGCACTATACATTCTTTTTGGGTCCACATGTCCAAATTTATATACATATTTCTTAATATACACACATATTTTTTATATAATAATAATTTAAAGGATAAAAATATTTTATAAATTTTGTCTACCTTTTTCTTCACCACACAAAAACAAATTTAAACTTTCCATTATAACCATTTTAAAAAAAAAATAAATAAATATAATTTTATAGTTGAGAAAATTGAAAGGAAAATTCCTGAAAGTTTGAATAGCAAAATATTTAAATATCAGAAAGTTTGAGAACAAAACAAACTAAAAATAGGTTTTTTTTATATTTAATTCAACAAAATCTTTAAAATTCAAATTAAAATTATTTTTTTCATTTCATTGTTTTCTCTTATTTAAATTAATTAAAATGAGGTTATTCATTATTAGGAAGCAATATTAAAATTTAAAATAAGACTGCGTCTGGTATATTGTTGCTTTTTCGACAAAGAAATAAAAATTATTTTAAAAAAAACTCATTTTAATGAAAATATTTCCTCATATACAATAGTTTAAAATGCAGTCATACCAATTATTATCAAAACAAAAACGAGTCACGCGATAAACGCTAGAATTAACAAAAAACAAAAACGAGTCACGCGATAAACGCTAGAATTAACATTCTAAAATTGGAAAATGTTTGTAAGCATTTTGGGGTGAAGAAAAAACAAAATTGCTATACATAAATTTTAAATAATTGATTAAGTGAAAAACCATGATTTCTGAATCCTCTTCCAAATTAAATTTTCATAATGTGCCAAAATATGTGAACTGTGGAAGTTCACGGATTTAAAAATTTGCACAATTAAATTTCATTGCGGACGCACACTTTTATAAGAACAATTTGAATCTATCTTAATCCTATCTATTTAAATAGCATTACATATCTCCAACATGCGTATACACCACCCAAAGAAAAGGTACCTTTCAAACTTGTTGCTGTTTTTAACAATGAAAATCGAAGTCCACAAAGATTAAAAGTCACACCTGTACAAAAACTTAAGAATTTTAGCTAAACATAAAAAAGTTTTCAGAGAAAGTGAGGAAAAATTTCTTATTCGTAGATCCCTTCAATTAGTATAATGATCTTACTAATTATCAGCACAACATTGTGGTTCTTGTAAGAATAAACAAATAAAAATTTCTTCATATAACTGCAGAACAGTGGATGACGTAATCAAAGGAACTAGTCAAACAGAAAAATTTATTAAAAAATATTTCTTATCGAACATGCCTGAAAGACTTTTCTCCAAATTCGCTTAACTTGAATACTGTATATGTGACTGTAAATTCAAAATATTTTACAATTTTTCTCTTTAGCACTTAAAAGAAAACTGAATTTCAAAAGTTTTCAATAATTCAAATTACTTAAACTAGTTTAAAACTTGAAAACGAACAAAAATGTGCTACAATATTCCAGTATCCCAGAAATATAAACTATTCACCATTCGAACACAATTGTGTGCTATCGAATTTTAATGTTTCAGCAATAACAGAAATTTAATTTTAAAAATTTATTCGAAAAATCATAAAAAAATCTTCTATTCAAATAAAATCCAAAATTAAGCTTTAAAATGAAATTTCTTTCTTCTTTAAGAAAAAAAATTCCCTTCTTCACAAATACAATCCTATGAAGAGTTGAACTATTTAAAAAAATGAGCTTCACAAGAATGTAGAATAATAAAAACATCAAAGTTATATACAGGACTAAAGAAAAAATACAAAAATCACAAAAATTCAAAATGATTACGAAAATTGCAAAAATTTAAAAATTTTTAAACCTTAATTTTTTTATCGATTTTATGACCACTTAATCTCATATTACCGTAGAATTCAATGGTCATAAGTATATAGTGTTGTGGTATAAAGTAAATAAGTCCTACATCTGAAAGTGATAAAATTAAAATAAAAAAAAAAACAACAAAAATGTAACCAGCATATATCCTTCATAAACAGTTAAAGATTTAATCTTTCTAATGATTCGCCTTTAATTTCTCTTAAAAACTTTAATAAAACTTTTTATGGTTTGTAACTAAATTTTTAGGCTCATGCATACTTACAAAAAAATAAAAAGGAATTATAATCAACGTAATGGCCGTAATCGTTCCCGATCGGTTCATTTTAAAATAACAAGATAATATAATGAATTCAAATTCTGCTAAAATGATTTCTTTATTGTTATTTCAACTATCCTGTAATTCAAATTTCGATTACATGAAAAATTTAATATCTTCACAAAAGAGATATGTGCAATAGCAAGTAAATTTCAATAGCAGGCTTCTTTTAAAAATTGTTGAAAAATCAGAAATTTTGGAAACAAGTACAAATGCTTGCATTTAAAAGGAAAATTGTGCCAACAGCAATCGTCCTCTTTTTTTTTGCTCTTTAACATTGTGAAAATATAAAATTTCCTCGCCTATTCATTATTCTTTTCCCCCAAATCCTATAGATTTTAACACATTAATATCCTTTTTTCCTCTATCTCTCTCTGATATATGTATCTATATAACACACTCTTTTTCTTTTATATTAAGCATATAAAAAAAAAATAGCTAAACTTTCATTTTTATTATTGTAAAACCGTTATCATTTCTCTAGTGATTTATTGAGAAAATATTAAGGTCATTGAGTCAAGGTAATATATTATACCATTCGCAAGACATGAAAATTTATTATCCTTTTTGAATAAAAATAAAAACAAAAAACAAAGGAAATAAAACGCTACATTCGAAACAAAATACCAATCAAAAAAAAAAAAAAAACAAAATCGAAAAAAAATTAAAATCAAAGCAAAAATAATAATAATATAAAGTGTACTTATAAACCACATAAAAATAAAAAAAAAAGAAATAAAATAAGAAAACATAAAAAAGAAAACAACTACCAAATGTCTAAATACCTATCAAAGGAAAAGATTCAAGCAACAAATTAAAAACAAAAGAGAACATGAAAAGAAAATACAATAATAATAATAATAAGAATACAATATAAAACCACCATCATCAGCCGGCAAAAATCCCGCATCATCTAGGATTTAAGATCATTACAAACACAGTATCCTTTTAATGCAACTCCACACAGCTAAACTGTATATATATATACAGTTGAACCATATATATATACTTATATATATTATTTATGTAAAGAAAGAGAATAAAAATAAAATAAGAACATAATGAGAATAACAAAATCTATACACACAGCATTCACTACAGCCTATTATCATTATCAGAACGAAAAATTTCATTTATTTCCTTTATTAATATCCTTATATATATATATAATATTCATATTCATGCGTTTGGTTATAAAATTGAATGTTATTATACATACATATGTATATATATATTTATGTATTAAATGTAAATGTATATTCATAAATATGCTATATAAAAATTTCTTATATCCATTCCGAAATATATACGGGAAACCAATCATGAATAAAGTTAAAATTATATATATATATATATATATGTGTGCATTTTGTACTTTGAATTTTATGATCCAAATTATTGTATATGACTGTATATAATATGATTTTATATATTGTATATATATAATAACATAAAAAAATGGAACGGGATTATGTACCTATGTACATATATATATATATATATATACATACATTCTATATAGGTAAATAATAATATTTCGACGGCAGAGAAGTTAAACTGTTTAAGTCAATATAGTTTCCAAATTCAAATTATTAAAAAAATTTTAATTTCCGGATTTGAAATTTAATTTTTACCAAAATATTCTTATATTAAGCCTGTTTTAAATAGTTTAAATTACCAAACCTGAACACTGACCCTATTATATCTAGGAATTAAAATTGGAAATATTAAAAAAAAAATTCCTATAACTATTCAATAAATTTATTTTTTAAGATAAATATTTTCATTTAAACTATACAAACTTAAATATCACTAAATTCTTAATTTTTTCAAGAATTCTTTTAAATCTTTCAACTATACAAGGACTGACTTACGAATTCTTTCGTTATTACCACAGATTTATCAATCCATATTTATATTAAGCATTCTATATAATATAGGTATGTGGTTAAGATTAAATCAATATAATGTGCAACATATGTAACAATATATGGGGTGTTTTACATCAGCATTGAAATACTATAAATTGTTTATTTGGACATTTCAGTATATCACCAAACGAATACTAAATTCTATTCTACCATTTGATCCTGCAAAAATAGATTATGCTCTAAGAAATGATATTTTTTTGTTAAAAATTATTGGAAAAATTAAATAAATTCTTAATAACACAGCAATTCACACCAAAAAATGAATTTAATGAAGCTGAACTAATAATTTTAAAATTTAGTTTGCAGATCTCGCCTTTCTTACATAAGCTATTAAACTTATAATAGTGAATAACTCATTTTTGTCTCATTTAATTTTCGTTTTCGTTATTCACATTTTAATTAGAAATTTTGCTATCCAAAGCCTTTGAAAAGTTTCTCAGGCAAATATTAAATTTAAAAAAATCTGTCAATTAGCTCAGCTTCCGAGCTCAAATATTCAATTATTCCCAAAAAAATTTATAAGTTCATTGTTTCTACGCCCTTAAATCAAATATCGAATTTCAAGGGAATTAGTTAATTATTTCCTATTATATCCAGTCAAAAACATAAATGTGACCTGTATTAAAAATCCAATTGTTGGATCCTGATTTCTTCCAAAAGTTTGAAACACATTTTGGCCAAAAACTCCATCATATATGCGAAATTTGGTATCATCACCATAACCTCCCTAGTTGTATGCAATTTAATCGATAAAAAATTAGATTGCTTTTCAAAAATACATGGAAACCCCTAAAGCTTTTATTATGCCCAAAAACAATTTTTATTTAATACCACCCTGTCTTTTTATTATAAAAATAAAAAGCAAAAATATTTAATGTTTCAAAACAATATTGATTCTAATAAAAAATATAATTTTATATTTGTATAAGTATTAAATTTAAGAAGGATATTATGATCCTTTTTTTTAATATGAGCAAAAATAAAAGGAAAATAATACTATAGCATATACAATAAAATATCTATACGTAGTATATGTGATATATATGTACAAAAGACCTTAAGAAGTACCTTTTTCATAAACTCGATGACCATATTATTGTATTATAACGTATAATAGAGGTAGGAATATTATTAAAATGATTTTTTTTTTTGCCTCCTTGAAATTTATGTAAGAGTATATAGAACATTTAGAAAATACTTTGAATTTAGTTATTTGAAATTTGAATTAACTTTCAATATATATGTAAAGCTTAATATGTGGCATTACATTACGTTAAGTGAAGTCATACCATATTTATTATCTAGCCACTTATTAGATGGAAATCAATTAATAAAATGGTCGAAAACAATAACATATTTAATATTGCTTTATTTGCTCAACAATGCATTGAGGATCGGTTTCAAATATTAGGTAGAGTGTGTTTTATTTATTGTATTGCTTTACTTTTCTGGTAATCTTATAATGTAATATAATTTCTAAGAAACTTACAAACAAATTAAAATTTTTATTATTAATTTTCTCTAATTTCATTTTTACATTTATTAATACACATGTAATAATTAACAGAGATTCGCTACAAATGTAACAGATTGAATATTTTAATAAAAGTACAATATATTAGAATAATGGGTTAGTTTTTCAACTTTTATTAAAATATATAAAATTTGTAATCTACCGTGTAATAATCTACCAGAATCTCCTCTTAGACAGTTTAGGATTACCAGAATAACCTCTTAAACTGTTTAGGATTTAAGAATTTGTATTCTACTCGATAAATTTTAGTTAAATTAATTTAACATGGTATACTTTCGCTTCAGATTTAGAAGTGTTATTGATTTATTATTAAGGTGCCGCAAGTTATTTTATACTATCCGTAACAGTTTATTTTTCTATTTATATATTTATCATTCGCCTCTTACCTAGTAACTTCTTATGATCCTATTCAGTAGCTAGCCGATGATTCTGTTCCGAAACTGGTAATCACCGGTAATAAATTGTGTTTCATTAATTTTAACTTTTTTGCTTTATATCGTATTCGCTTTGTAAATAAGGAAGTGAAACTGTATTAAAAGACTTTAAAAAAAGCTTTCGTTATAAGTAAAATTTTGTTTTAATTTTATAGACATATTTTTAGAGATACTGACAAGTACATTAATTGAATAAATGTTGTACGGTTAGCAAATTCCTAAGTTGAATCCGGCAATTTAAGTTTCCGATATTCTTCTTATTAAAATTTTCTTTAAATTTCTAAAAAAATTTTATTTACACTGATTTCTTTAAATTTATTCTCTAAAAATTTATAAACACACTTAAATCATCTTAAAATATAAAACTAAATAAAAGCTATTTTATCACTTCGATATTGCAAAATATTTGAGCCTTAAAATATGCAAATGAATATTAAAAAAAAAATAATATAAAAATTCTTATTTAATTTCTTTTTGATTCAATTTTACATAATAAAAAATTTCGATTTTATAAAAACAACATTAATTTTTCCCACTATGGATTGGGAAAGGCTGAATATAACAAAACAAAAAAATCAATTTTATATAAAAAATTTATTTACTTATAAATATTAAATTTTATTTCGATATCGTTGCTTTTAATTCTCTAACCATCATTTTATTTAATTCGATATCCAAACATAACCTTTACGAATTTTCTAGTGATCCTTAAATTTTCCATAAAATTTATTTTATATATATATATGTATAATACAATTATAACAGTGAGACGATATTATAAAATTCAAAATTTGTTTATAGTGAAAAAATCATTTTATTGAAATTCAGAAAATTGTTAATAAAATTAGAGTTCTTTTAAACGTGCATGGTCAATAAACTTATGAGCAGTTTTATTTAACTAAGGAATGAATAGATGAGTTTACCCTAAGAAAATCATTTAAATAAAATAAAATTAAAATTTAAATATATTTTAGAAATACAGCCACCATAGAAGTCGTAAATGCATAGTTTATTGACTTCTAAACAGAATTCAATAATCTAAATTAAATAGTCTACTTATTCTTGATATTTTCGTTTATTATTCCAATAGGACTCTCGAAAAATTGAGTTTTATGTTATTTTTCTAATATGGTCTATATTATTCTATAATATACTTTAATAATTCCTCCAACAATAATTTGAGATTTTTTTAGTAATATTTTTAAGAAACATATGATTTATTCAAGAAGGCTCCGTTGCAAATTATGTAGTTTAAATTAAATTGGTGTTCTGAAAGAAATTTTTATTTACTCAATATGATGGCGAATATTTTCATAATCGTATTTCAGTTTCTGATTGCGTACACAAAATTCGATATAACAGATACAAATTTTCAAATATAATTAATACACAGTACTAGTATCGATAAAAGTCAGAAATTATACACACAAATTTTGGAATTGCTTAAAATTATTTTAAAACGTTATTTCCGGCTTCCAATGGAGTTCAATCATTGGAGTAGTTTTTAGTACAATCCACATAGAACACAATTTTATTTGTTACATTCTTCATTTATATTTCAATTTTCCCTCCCAATATTTCCAAGTTTGTTAGACAAATTATACCTTATGAAAATTTAATTCTAGATTCTTTTATTCTCATACTTTTGTTTCAATTTTTTTTTTTTTGGGTAGAAGCCAAAAGTTATGCTAAATTGATTTTTGGTTCCTATAGCAATATAAGTCAGTTATGGACAATAATTTTCAGATTTATAGTATTACATAGGGTGATCTTATTTTTTTTTTATCTTATTTATTTTTTTGTTTTGATTTAATGCTGTCATTAATTTTTCCCAAAAAATTTTGAATGTATTTTATTGAAGCTTTTATGCTAAGGTTAACGTATGCGTATGTACATATGTGCTTACATACATATACATAAATAGCGTGTGTATATATTATATTATATTTGCAATTATTGGAATTTTATTTCTTTTCAATTATATATAGAATTATATAATTGAAAACTACTTGTATTGAATAACTACAAAAATAGTACAATAATTAAGCATTTGCTTTGGATTCTTCATTATGAAAATAACAAAGAAAAGCATTTACTTTAAGAATTTTGAGTGTTTCAATTTGAAGATTAAGTTTTATTTTTATTATAACAATAGACACTCGTTATATGCAGACTAGTTCTTCAAATTTTTATTTTCTTTTTGTAGTTTGTTGCTTTCTATTCTAACTGCTATTATTTTTATTACTATTTTTATTATTATTGCTATCATTATTATTAAACACACGATCTTTTTAGTGCGTTATCATGTATAGCATAATGAAAATTGTCCTTTATAATGTTCATCCTTCCTACTTTACTGTTTGAAATGTTAATATAGAAAAAATGAAGAAAAAAAAATAAAAAAATACTTTTTTTTCTTGTTTGTATTTAGTTTTTTATTTTAGATCGTTTATTTCGGATTTTCATCTGTCTCCACCAATAGTGGCACTGTGGACTATGTATAGACGAATGTATAAATGAAAAGAAAGGATTTTAATAATAGGATTTTCCTTTTTTTTATTGTTCTTCCCAACTTTTTCTTCTTTTATTTTTTGTGACATAATTTTCATTTTTAAGGACAAGGACAAAGATTTCGTATGAAAAAAATAATTTCCGTTATTATAATAAATGACAATTCGGTATTCTTTTGTTCTTACTTTCTTCTGTTCGCATGATATTAAATGTATTATTTTTTTTTCATTTCTCCAATATAAAAAAAAATTGTCCCTTTTTTTTTAAATACCCTTTCCATCATATTGTATAAGGATTTCTTGGAAGGACTGAAACATTTCTCACTATTTTTTTTTTAAATTGAACTAATTACTTTGTTGTGTTCTCATCAACTGTTTTATAAGTAATAGAATGAGTATCATTTTCGTGGTGAAATTCGTTTGTTGAAATTTCAACACAGTCTCAATTTTTCTTTTAATAACGTAACGTGGCTTTATATTAATATTATAATAATATTATTTTTTTCTGAATATAATGATATATTTTAAGAAGATATTTGTAAAATGCTTGTCTAAAAACTTTTGCTCGAATTAGTTCTTGTTATAAGAATTTATAGAACGAGCTTTATTTCTATCGTTAACTATATCTTTAACTTTAATAGTTAATATAGTATCAAGAGCATGTTATTTGGAATGAAATAGACATTAATCGTCGAGTCAATAAATACGTGTTTTATATTAGAAATAAAAACAGTTTCGCCAACCTACTGGTAATTCATTGAGCTCCATCAATAAATCGAAATCCAAAAACTGTTATTTTATTTTAAAAATTATATATTTTTAATAAAAAATGTAAATTATTAATAAATTTCAACTTAAAAATTTGGTTGTTTAACATTGAAAAACTTAAATTTTACATATTTCACTTTTTAATTAGCAACTAATTTAATAAATTTTGCTGAATGACAGTAAAAGTTTTACGTAGTCGATTATATTCTGACCACATCAGATTTTTTTTTTTCAATGTGTTTTTCTATATTCTGTATACTATAATATACTTTATTCAACCCCTGTATTATAGTGTATAATATTGTAAAGGAATTTCATTTAACATTTAGCTCAACACGGTATACGCCTTCGTGTTATATTAAGTGTTACTTTTTTATTTTAATTTATTTTAAAATATTTATAAATAACCTTTTATATGAACTATATTAAAATATTTAAAGAAATTTAATTTCAGTAAATTTTAAAATTTTTATGTAAAAATAATTAATTTAATCATGAATTAGTTTACTATTTTAAAAAATTTCAAACAGTAGGGGATGAAAAGTATCTACAGTGGGTTATTTAAAATTATAATAGCATATTAAAAAAAAAATTAAAAAAAAAAATAATTTGTATTTGACGAAAATCTTAAAATAAATTTGTCCCTTCTATATAAATGAACTTCTTTTTTTAAAATTTCCTTTAATACTGCAATTTAATAAATTTATTAAACGATTAAGATTGATTTTAAAATTAAATTAATCGCTTAATAAATTAATTGTATTTCAAAATTTATTCAAAATAAATATTGAAATAAAAATTCAATGGACATTTAAAATAATGAAAAATTCTCTAAAAATTATAAAACAAAGTTTCCTTCGCACTATAGTATATCCTTACAAAATTTCTAATGGCAAAGTGGGAAAATTAAATTTTGAGGAATAAATTCCATATTAATTTTCGTGAATATTTTCAATAGTAATTTTGAAACTATAGAATTTTATTTTATTTCAAATTATTACAATACGTCAAACATCAATCCATCAAATAATTTGTCAAAATATTTTATTTTACAAAAATTTTTTCGAAACACAAAACTAATATTATATTTCATAGGAAATCAATTTTCCTAAAAGAATATTATTTATTAGACATGAGAAAAGATATACGCACAAATATACATTAAACATTTATATATAACTACAAGAATCTATACTTGTCAAACATTATATCAAAAATTATGATTTCCTTTCAATTTATGTGACAATGTTGTTTGACACGAAAATGATTTTTTTTTTTTCAAATTTATTTTTTAAAACACAATATTTTTGTTTTTTTGTAAATGTAGTTGCAATAAAATTACTGTAAAAACCATGTACAATTATTTATTTATAGAAATAAATTGTTTTGAAAAATATTTACTTTCATATTTACTAAAATATTAAATTACAAACTTTCTCACATTTTATTAAAAATCAGAGGCAAAAATATTTCCAGTGCTTTATTAGAAAGAAATTAATTTAAAAAAGAAATGTTTAAATCATAAATAAATGACATTTTGGTATAACAGGATTTAATATTTGTCAAATATTTTGGCGTTTTCCTCCAAAACCTTAGAAATCATGTAACCACTTAACTTGGTTTCTAATGTTTATAAAGGTGATTTAATTTATAAAATAAAATGAAAAAAAAATTTAATTTGTTTTAAATTTTTCACTTGTAATTAACAACCATCATTCGACTATTTAACATTCGACCAAACTAATATTTTCATATAATTAAATGTTTGTTTATTAATTTTCCTTGAAATCTCGAGATGTTGTCCTTATATAATTGCAATATTCAAATATTTTGTCTTGTTTGTTTGGCGTAATATGTAACTGTAAAAATATCTAAAACGGATCAATTAAACAGAAAATTAAAACAGACTAACTTCAAAATTATCGCGCATTAAAATTTAATAATAATTTTTTAACGAATAAGCAGCACCATTTTCTTCTTTGCAAGCCACCATTTTAATTTGTTTTATTATGTTTCAATAAATTTATTTATAAAATGCGATGTTAATCAGTTAATGCGGTATAAATTAATTTATAAAATGAAATCAGTTTCCTCCTTTATCAACCTCTTCAAGATCATATTAAATATAATGTCTTGTTTCGTAAATTTAATATCTGACTTTTCACACTCCTATCTCAAAATAATCCTGTAAAACTAAAAATATTCCAATTTATAATTAATGAGAAAACAATAAAGTGTTTGACCGCAATTCAAAATGAAAAATGTTATAAAAAAAAAATTTAACTTTCTGTTTTCCGCATACAATGTAAAAAAAAAAAATTTTAAAATCATAAAAAGCATTTCATATTTACTTTCTAAAATTCAATTGAAAAATTCAATAATAATTTAATATTTTTTATAAATATTGCAGTAAAAATATTTTTCCCTTAATTTTTAGCACTTTTCCAAAAAAATTTTGAAAAAAAGTGCTTATTAGTTTCACTCTGTCTGTCCGTCCGTCCGTCCGTCTGTCCGTCTGTCCGTGTGTCCGTTTACAAAACTTCTACACCCTTGAAGATAGAAAGCTGAAATTTTGTATGTACATAGAGTTTTACTAGAAACTTATTTTCGTAGAACAAAATTTTTATCTATCTCCCCCCCTTTAGAAATTATACCCCACCGAAACCCTAAAAATGCCATTCTTTAACTATTTAGTGCAATGAAACCATAAGGATTTTTCAAATTTTGCAAACGCAGAAAGGCAGTGGCTTGCTTCCCCTAGCGGGATATACTAAAGGTTAACTTTAGAAAAACAAAATGGCCGCTCAAATTTACCGTTATCTAAAGTCCGTTTTTTCCAAATTTTTGATGTCGTTTATTTTCTAGACCCCAACCTGTAAAAGCTTGAAATTTTATGGGCTTTTAGACATTAACAAATAGTTCATTTCGTTGGAAGAAAATTTTTTTCCATCTGCTTCCCCTCTCAAGTTATTGCCTCTTAAAATTTGTAAAATTTGAATTTTTGACACCTTATATTTCCGAAACCGCAAGCTTTTTCAAATTTCTATAAACACAAAAAGCTAACGGCAAATTCCATGACATTAAAAAATATAATTATTTTTCTTAACTCACATAATTAAACCTTAAAATCGAGCATTATGTTAACCCCACTTTATATTAATTTTTGCTTTATTTCAAAGACTGCATTTACGAGTATGTATCATCCTAAATATATGCAATCCTAGAAAGAGTTTTGTATATGAATGAAAATAATTTTTAGAATGTGTGATAGGTATACATAGACTGTATTTAAAAGCAGAATTTTCACTTGCTGAAGGGAAAAGTGCTACAATACAAACCATTGGTTTGACCCAACTTTATTTGTACTCATATTTGTTTTATAAGTCCCTTAAAAGTAATTTTCTTTCGAACAAAGTGAAAATATTCACTTTTATAATATTTGCTTTTAGAACTTATTTTTACTTCAATTCAATTTCCCAAAAATAACACTTTCATGATCTCACTTTGTCATCGGTTGTTGAATTTTTTACCAAAAATTAAAAGAGAAATAACATAAACAACATATTTTACACGCTATTTATGTTTTCATGTGTTTTTTTTTGATAATTTTTTCTTTTGGTTTCCTTCATATTTCTTGTATTGTACATTAAAGCAAATAAACACGCAGAAACCATTGAGCAACAATGTTTTTTCGATACGAAAAGCATTTATGTATGAACAATATAACCAATATGAATTTTATACACATATAAAACATTTTTTTTTGTAAGCATCATTTTCAACTTCTTTAAAAAATAAAATTATATGGGTATTAAGAAAATAAGGTGACCATTACACTTGACATTATTTTGTTCGTTTTGAGATATAAACTTGAAAAATCTAATTATTTTGCCATTGATCGCTAGGCCATCAATGATTGTATGATTGCAGGTAACCCTACGTGACGAGTCTGATCCGCTCAGAGCCAAACTCTCGCAGAGGGAGTGAAAAATGCTCTCCTCCTTTTCATTTCACGGTAGATGCAAAACGTTATGTTGAAAGGCAATCCAAGCTTAGCCGTATGCTCCTCCAGCGGGCAGTATGCTGCGTAGACTGCTGTCAGGCAGTCTATATTCCTCATCGCCTCCCGTGAGCTCAAGGCAACATTGACCCATCAGCATCTAGTATTTTAGAGCCAAAATCGCGGACCGATTGTGGGTCATTATTGCTACATTACTGGCTAATAATATGGCTAAAAACGTCCACATGAAAGACATTCGATCCGTCTTAGGAACCCGTCTTATGACTCAGACACCTCGGATAGGAACCCGATACGTGTTAAGAATAAAACTCCAGTACCAACCCCATTACCATCCTTGGAACCATCGGCAAATAAAGCCACCTAAAAACCCCTAAAAGAAGCCAGCTACTTCCACCGGCCACGAAAGGGAAGCTTGACACAAGGATTTTGGTTGAAGCCCTCAATATTATTAAAAAATAAATGGAATAAAAAAACAAATTTAAAAAAATGGTCACCTCATTATAATACTGAATTTATAAGGAAATTAATATAAAGTAAATGTCATCCTCAAGTGACATTCTAACATAACTTTATTCCAAAAAAAAAAACTGATATAATTATCAAGAGAGAATCCCGTTGTCATCAAATAATAAGAATTTTTTTTTTGTTTCTCTGTTCCAAATTATTTGTTTTCTGTTTTTTTTTCTTTCTGGGGAATTTTAGACTTCATATTAGATTTTTTTTTGTTATCGCTTCTCTTCCACTGTTGTCTTTCACTGTATAGCAGGGAATTCGTTTTTAATGAATGTGTATTTGTATGTGAACACATGTTTTGTACCTTACTACCTTATACCATTACACTGTACAAACACATGAAATTTTCTTTCATAAGCTTAATAACAAACAAAAATTATATTAATAAAAATAAAAGTTAAGAATAATTTTTTTTTGTTTTTCCTTTATTTTTTATGTGATTTTTTTATTTTGTGAGAAAATGAAAAAAAGTTTTTTCTTACCGCTTGAGCGCATTGTTGTTGCCATTTTTTTTTTTTTGTTTTTTAATGTTATGTTTTCTTATTGATTTTGAATTTTTTTATATTATCCTGCAAGTAAAAGAAAAAAAGAAAATATTATGAAAAAATATTTTTAATATTATGTTCTCAAAACAATTTTCAAAGGGAATTTAAAAAACAAAAAAAAAGCAAATTTTTGTATAAAAAAATTATTAAAAAAAAAAACTTCTGTTTTATTTTATTATTTTTAAAATATACAAGCAATATTGTTTTTCATCCTTCAATTTTTATTTATTTTTCTTATTTTGTTTTTCTTCTTTTTTTTTGTTTTTAATAAAATCAATATTTCAATATATCTTACTCTTGTAAAAAAATATCTGAAATAGAACTGAAAAATGTTCCTTGGAGATTCTTGTGACTCTATTCAAATTTTATAAGTTTTCTTGTACTTAAGTACAATAATTTGTTGTAAATCGAAGAACATTATATAACGTAACCCCTTGAGAATTTTTTAAAAGATTTAAATCAATTTTTTCACGTACATAAAAATTATATATAAATAAAGTGGTATCAAACCAAGGGTTTGTAAAGGAGCACTTTCCCTTAAACAGCTACTAAAATTCTAGTTGAGAGAAAATTCTAGTCCGTTTGTACACATGTCCCACTTTTGACCGGCAATATTTTAAAAATTAGATCGTTTGTAAATTATCTAATTAGTTTACTTTCAACTCTTAAGAGCGAATGCAAAATATTTAAGAATATAAGAAATTGTAAGTGTTTTTATTACACAGAGATATTAAAAAATAAAAGTAAAGATATGTGTTTTCTAGTAAAGATGTATGCACACTTCATCTCTCTCCTCTGTAGGAGGTTTTAAGCATGTTCACGGACAGAGTGAAACCAACAAGCAATTTTTTCAACATTATTTTTCGAAAAAGTGCTAAAAATGTAATAAAATATTCCTATAAGCAGTGGGACTCTATATACATAAAAATTTTTTTCAGGGTATATAATTATTTTAATAATCTAAAAAAAAATTGGAAAATTAAATGAAATTTAACTTTAATAGTAAAAAAAGATAAAGAGCTGTTCAATTGAGCTGTGCAATTGAGAAAAATTTTCAAATTTAAAATTATCCCTTCTCGCTGTTTTTATAAAAACAAATTCTTTGGGGATTCTACCGAAAAGATAGCAATTAAAAGAAAAGCTCTTCGTACATTATGATTTGACTGGGTTTTTTTAATGTGTACATAGGCAAGAATATTTTTTGGTGCAAGATTGCACCTTATAAGAGTTCTTAAAAGTTCAAACAAATTTTTTAAGTTATAAAAGAGTCGACACACTCAAAATTTTAAAATAAGTTTTTAAGAGTCATAGTTTATCAACGAAATAATAAATATGTAGTTTAATAAAATAAATTACCGTTACAAGTTTCTATAAATACAACGAGGCATTCAAAGAATGCTTGAAGTACATATGTTACTTCGTATGTTTTACTGACTTTGTATTACCTCACATCTACAATTACCTCACAATTTCAACGTGTAACATACACAAAAATAAAAATTTATCAAAATTGACAATTTTTACAAATGATTTTTGAAATATATAATAGTGTTCTTCCAAAAAAGGTTGATTACTACGACGCTGTCTTCAAAAAAAAGCATCGTAGATTTTTTACTATTGTGCTAAATATTGTACATTCAAAGTTTTCAAAACATTTAAAACTAAAACTTTTAAATAATAAAATTTTTTCTTCTTTTTTATTACTAAGAGTTTAAAAAATCCTTAGTGTACGTTACTTCTTTAGACCGAAACAAGATAAAAGTTAACATGGGAAAATCACCCAATGCATAAGTTAGTTTTTTACCGACCGTATTGTGTAAACAATAGGTAGGTTATGTGATGGCAACAAATTTTGCATATCGAGTTTTCGGTGGGAACGTACTTCTCCATAGTAGGGAAGTGTAAATAAACTATTTTTAGCAACCTGTCGGTCTGTCGGTCTGTGTGTGCACGCGTGTATCTCAAGTTCGGCTGAACCGATTTTGATGAAATTTTATATGTAAGTTTGTTTCCACCATGGCACGGATCGATCAACTTTTGCTATATATCAGGCCTCGGGAACTGCACTTTTTAGCGGGCCTGTTTTACATTTTTGAACATTTTGAAGAAAATATTCAACCGATTTACTTGAAATTTTATATATAAGCTCAGCTCGACCGTCCAAAAAAATTCGTATGTTTTGGAAGAAATCAGGCATCGGCAACTAGACGTTTACTACGGGCCAAATATACATTTTTGTGTATATAAAGAGAAATAATCAACCGATTTCATTGAAATTTAATTATGAACTCCTCGTATTAAAACAATGAACATATAAATTTTTTGGAAAGATCAGGGCTCGAAAACGGATTTGCGGGCCGATTTTACATTTTTCACCATTTTGAAGAAAGTATTCAACCGATTTACTTGAAATTTCATATATAAGCTTTGCTCGATCATACGCAAAAATTCCTAACTTTTGGAAGAAATCAGGCATCAGCAACTGGGCGTTTACTACGGGCCAAATATACATTTTTGTGTATATAAAGAAAAATAATCAACCGATTTCATTGAAATTTAATATATGAATTCCTCATATTAAAGCAATGAACATATAACTTTTTTGGAAAGATCAGGGCTCGAGAACTGATTTGCGGGCCGATTTTACATTTTTCACCATATCCACAGAACAAATTGATGAAATTTCTTGAAATTTGATATTTGAGTTCTGGTTGTTACTGAAACTAACTGGCGAGCATTTCAGGGAATTCGGGTAGCACAAAGCGAAACTCTACTAAGAGCCAAATTTACATTTTTCTAAGTATGTTAACTATAAGCTTACTAATGTCCTAAAAATTGGAAAAAAGTATTTAACAGACATTTTTATAATATTCTGTAACATTTTCATTTAACTAGACAATACACAATGCGGTCGGTTATGTGCTGACCACATCAGATTTTTTTTAATTTTTTCTCCACTACATTCTTAACGTACATGTTCGATTGCAAAATAAAAAGAAAAAACGACATATAAATTTAAACATGATTTTGGCAAAAGTCCATAATTTTTTTGATTTTATGGAATATCTAAAGGAATGTGTACCCTACATTATATATTTTTACATTGATTAAATTATATTTCGGATAATGTCTAAAAATAAACAACTTAAGGCTATGTACTATAAGAATTTAAATTTTTTTAAAATTCAAAAATAATTTTCTATTTTTACATTTCCAAAAAAAAAAAATAGGAGAAAATTTTTTCCTTAATTTTTCTTCATTCGCTCGTTAGAACAAACAGACTGAAACTATAATCGAAATCTGAAATTAGATTCTTCAATTGTTCTTGTTTGCCTAAATTTCTCCCTGTGTTTAAAACGTGTTGCTCCTTTAAGTCATAGAAATACCGATTTGTTAACAATTTATTTTATTAAAAGCACAAACTTCATTCGGTAAAAGCAAAAAAATAGTAACTTCAATGTTCTATTTTAAAACAGACTAGACAAAACATCAAGCGGTAAAGTTTAAATTTTGTTTTTCATTTCTAAAACTTTTAACACCGTGTTCTTCTTAGATGATGGGGTATGGAAGTCGAAGATTTAAAAATTTTGTTGAAATTAATTACTGCTTCATTTTTATCGGAGCAAAAATTTTTCCATCTCCTCCGCATTCCTAGTTAGCGCCTTTATATTAATTTGCTGTATTTCTTAAGCCAAATTTCGGCTGACTTTTCCATTAAAAAAACATAATCAGTAATTTCAACATACCTATATGTCATTGAATCAAACAATTTCGTTGATTCAAAGACATATTCCATTTCGTTCTATCTTTTAAATTTTTTGTTTTCATCCTGAAAGTATGCATTAATTTATTTATTTGCATAACATAATACATAAATAATAGTGATTTAAATAATGTAGTAGATAATTTTTGAAAGGATATTTTCACTTGATGGAGGTGCAAATGTGCTACTTTACAATCCATTTGAATTTTTTCACCTCTCTTTTAAATTTATTATTTGTTGAATTATAAATAAATGCATTTATTTATGAGTTTTATACTTTGTATGTTTTAAAGATAATACTTTATTATCCTCAAGAACTTTTTTTTTATTCAGACATATAGGTAGTATATGAACCTACACATATGTATAGGTGGAGTTGTAAAAAATGAATACAATAAAAATAAAAATTGCGATATTATACAAAAATTTTATAAAAATTAAAACCATGCCAACAGTATCCATTTAAATCTTGTATTAAATTTTAATATTTTTTATTGTTATTATTTAAGTTTAGAATAAATAGTTTTTTTTTTATTTAAGGTACACAAGAATTGTTGTAATGAACAACTTAAAATAATTTACAAAAAATAATTGCTGCAATTGTTGCAAAGTTATGTGTACAGAAACAAAAAATAAATTTATTATTCAAAGACTCATTGTGTTATTTTGTACCTTTTAAGGTTATAAGAAACTGTAATCTATTCTCGAGATAATAATTAACAAAAGCTTGAAATACTGATAATTATAAAGCAGCAAAAAGATAATTACAGAGCAGCAAAAAAATATTTCAATACCAATAATTATTGAAAGCCGAAATAAAACAGCAAATGCTCATTAAAAATTATTTTTATGTCGCATGTTGAATATAAAGCTCAGCAATACTCCGAAAATAGGCTGATAAAATTGAAATAAAATGAATGATTAAATGGATGATTATTGAGTCCCAAAATTGAAATGGAATTATGAGACTCCTACAGTTGTTTTTCTTGTATTTCTGATAATATAAGTAATATCATTAAATTTGGAATTCCTATATTTTAGAGCTCATCAAAATTCATAACTCTTTTACAAAATATTTAAGAGCAAATATAAAATTTTCTGAAATTATTTTCAATAAGTTTTCTTTTATTAAGTTGTTTACTCGTAGATATGTACGTTATTTAAATATAGCATTTTTAAAGCATGAAAAAACTTCTAACATCAATTTTAACACTCAATATATAGCCCATAATTCATTGATAACAAAAATATAAAAACTAACCACTATAAGGACAAATTATTAAATATTATTATCTTCATTTATTAAAAAGTTGTTCCGGATTAATTTTGCACATAATAATAGTATATTAAATAACTATATTATAAAATGAAGTTATTTAGCTTGTATTCTTGAAGCAGCGCAAAATTTCAACAATTTTGCACACAATGTTAAATTACTCTACAATTCAATTTCCTAAAAATTAAACAACTGCAAGTATTCCAAAAAAATAGAAAAAATAAATTGTTAAATATTTTTTCATATTAAATTCTTTATGAAATTCTAATGAAATTAAATTCATATTATGATATCGGAAACATCAGCTATACTCTCCCTCTTCTATAAATGAAAACTACACCACATATTCAAATATTTTTTAATAAAACTAAAGGAAATAAAGCAAAATATCTAAAATTTTATGCAATCCCTTTTTGGTTTATAATAATAAATTATTAAAAAAAGAAAAAAAAGCGAATAAAACTTGTTGAATTCAAACACACTTTAATATTGTGTTACATGGATAAAGATTCTCAAAAGGACCCAGTACACTTATCTTTTTCTTTCCTTTTCTTATTTTTTTTTTTCAAATTTGCGTATATTTTTTCCCCCTTCACAAAATGAATCGTACAAAAATTTTATTAGCATTATCACTTTTTAATATTAAAGATTTTTTCTGTTTTTTTTTTTTTTGAAGGACAAAAATGTAAAAAGAAACAGGATAATATAAAAGCTAAATTATACGTACATTACACAGACAAGTATTATGTATATAGTATGTATACATACATAGTATGTGTGTTGAATTTTTATAAGAAACATTTAATACAATCTGAAAACATTACAATGTGCCACATCGAATTTTAAGAGGCAATTCAAATTACCACGTTTGAAAATTCAATATTAATAAAGTTTTGTTTCGGAAATACAATCGAGGTTTCTTAATGTACAGTATTCGAAGGTTTTTAACAAAATTTTAAAAGAATTTTATTTAATAAACTTTTAGAAGTTCACTTACTTTTTTGTGTTTGTGAATTTATTGGCAAATTTCAATTGAATTTCGTGGGAAGTCATTTTCTTACTGATTCTTATAATGGTCCTATGGCTCAATATGACTCATTAGTCAAAAACCGCTTCGAAGAATTATTACAGCAAATATTATGATTATAGTATGTTCCGTTTAATTATTTTCACGCACATTTTGATATTTCGATTTTGTTAAAAATAGTTCTGCTTATTAATTTTCAAAATAAAGATCAATTGAAGAGATTTAAGACTCGTGGTTAAGTAAATTATTCCTTCAATATTAACAATGTGCGAAATATTAACAACTTTTATATTTTTATTTATATAAAGGACTATATTGATAATTTCACTGAAATAAACTAACAAGACTTATGTTAACTCGTGACTTAGTTATTTTTTAAGCTCCTTCAAATGCACATATCTACAATACAAAACAAACTAATTCCTTAATACACATGTGTATATTATGTACTTAAATATTCGATTACTTGTTTTATTCACTAAAATGGTTTTATAGGCGCTTATTTAAAGTTTTTGCGACATATTAATAATAACATTGAAGAAAATTTTTCCCAAAATGTCAACATTGAAATTAAGCTATTCCAAAAATAAAAACTTGTTTATAAATTTTTCTTTTCATTTTCTAGATCACAATATCGTTCCGATTTTGCTTTAAAAAAAAATTTCTACATACATAATATATTATAATGATTATGATACTTTAAGTATAATAACATTAAATTTCATGGCATGGCCATTACATTGTGTAATATTAAAATCTGTAAAAAAAAATCCAAAACCTAATAAAAAGAAGAGATACCAAAAATGTGATTTATATATATCCAAAATTATTTTAAGGCAAAAAATTTTGATATATTATATAATTATGGTTCTCGATCAAATTTAACATTTGCTTGAATTTGGAAACAATTTTAAGAGTAAGTTGCAAATTATTCGACATTACTTCGAAATTATATACGTGTATATATGATTTCTATACCAGTATTAATTATTTTTTAAGGAGCTAGAACAATCAGGCAAAACGTGGGCCGAAATAAAAAGATTGGCACAAAACCGAGAAAGTTGGAGAGGCTATGTTGAAGCCCTATGTTCCCAAGGGGAATAACAAGGAAACAAAAAAAAAATTAATTATTTTTGGATTCAATATAACAAAAAATTAATTTCAATTTTTGGCCCAATTAGTGACTTCCTGGTTAGTTTATTATTAATTTCAATATTAAGACACTTTTTCTCAGAATTATTACTCCCGATTTTATTTAAGAATTTCGTGACATTGCCTGATAATTAATAGCAAATTAACTAATGCTTGACATAAATTTTTATTAAAATCGGTTCAGTTGAAATTTATAAGTACGACTCCAAAAACAAAATATTCTCGCTGAACAAAGTTTATTAATTCTTCCTAACCATGGAGAAGTTCATTTTCACCAAAAACTCGACATGCAAAATTTTGGCTCATCGAAAATTTAGGGAGTATAAATAAATATTAGTATTGTATGCAATAGGGTCGGCATAACAAATTAATGCTTTCAAATTTATCAAATTTAATTTATCTCATTACCTCTTTCATATAAACTCAAACGCAGAGAAGAAGGACAACCTCAACAGGATGTGACATGAAGTCTAAAACTACTACCTTTTTATTAATCATATATTAAAACTAAAACTGAAACAGCTGGCTATAGTTCGAATCTTAATTTTACTCAATTTTTAAAAATCAAATTTACTGTTGACAATCTCTGTTATAATCTGTATTTAATTTATTAACAAATACATGTTATATGTGTGTACGCACATTATTATACGCTTGTATTATTAAACGCTATAAAGTGGTAAATCCTTAAATTTATAAAAAAAGAAACCTATAAATTATAAATACGTGAACGTGAATGTATGTCGAAATGTTTTTAAATATTTTTGAATAACATAGACATGTGTTACTATGTATATCATTACATACACATATACGTATAGACACAGATTGGTAAATATATTATGCATTAATTTTTTTTATTTATTTTTTTATAAATAAAAAAAAAATATCTTTAAAATAATCAAGTGAGTGTTTGTTCCAATGTTCACATTCATTCATTCAAAACATTAAAACGTTGACTTCCTCATTTTATTTTTTGGGCTGATGTAAAAAAGAAAAATTTTATATTAGAAATCTTTTTGAAAATTACAAAAAAAATTTTCCCTCATTTTGCATTTTTAATTTTATTAGCTTTTCTAAAAAATTATGAATTCTCAAAAACATTTTATTAAATTTTAATGTTTTGCAGTACATAGAATTTTATTAAGCGTAAAATTCTATTTCCATAATGACTTTCTATAAAAAAAAAATTATGAAAAATATTTTGCATTTAAAATTAAATTTATAAAAGTTATTTGTATTTCAAAAATGGAATATTCACGTAATATTTTTCAACATATTAATTCTGAGAAAATATTTTTTTTCTTCTTTTTTTTTGAGAGCTTAGATACGAGTATTTTGAATTTCTATTGCACTATATTAAAATATTATTATCTTAAATCATTATAGAATAGCATTAAAGAATATTATTTTCATATTTTTAATACTAGAACACATAGCCCGATAGATATGGAATATACTTGCCGCAAAACAATTTATGAGATTTGAGATGAGCAATGAAAGCAAAACAGTTTATACAATTTAACTCCGCTACTCATAACAATTTCACTATATAATTGATAATTTAGCAATATCTGGAAATATTATCTGGGTCTGCAGCATTTCTTTATGAACATAAATTATGTAGGGCAATTTTCATTGTATATCGCGCTACACTGGGGTTTATGAAATATGTTTGACGCTTTTGTGAAGAAAGAACTTGATAACAGATAGAGCAATTTTTTTTTTTGATTTTTCTAGAGGTTTAAATTTCAATTTTATACAATAGAATAAATTTCAATAATTTTAGAATAATTTTTTATATTTTAAACCTAAAATTTTTAATAATTGCATCGAATTGTTATTATTCAGTTTTTATTAAAAATTTAAGAAACAAAATTTTCCTTGTTTAATTTTTATTTTATATTTTAAGCTTTCAACCAATATCTTATTATTGCTAAATATTATTATTAAATTTTACTAGTACAATTTGTGAATACCCGCACAATATTTAAATTTTTAAGTTTTTTTCTACTATTTTACAGTGTCAAATAATTAAATTAATCAAAATTGATTAAACAACTCTACGAATATCTCACTTCCCCATGGAATTTTCTTGAAAATTAATTTTAATTTTGAAACTTAAGGGAACGTTTTAATGAAATTAAAATTAGTACAATTTATTGTGCATTTTTATTGTGTTAGGAAAAATTGTTTAGAAGTTAGGAAAAAATGTAAAGTTCTAAGGAAGATATTGAACAAAAAATTAAAAATTATTTTATTTAAATTAAAAATTTAATAATATCTTTCTTAATACATATTTATTTATTTTTTATTTCTTTTTTTCTTATATTATTTAATTAGTTTAACTTGCTGGACAAGCTCGAAAAAATTTGTTGTACCATCCCGCTCTGAAGATTATTATTTAATATAGACTTTATTTAATACTATCACATTAACTATATTAAAAATAATTTTCTCATTTGTAGTGAATAGGCATCTTTATATTGCATTTTCCTTTATTACTGTGATTTTTGTTTAATATTTTATTTGAGGGCCTATAGAAATATTAAGTAATTTATTTTATGTGAGGGCCTATAGAAATATTAAGTACATTTCCACTATCGTTAGATTTAGAAATCTAGTACTTAGATCTTCTCATCTAATACTCTCATATACTTTTAATTCGAGTATTCTAAGAGTTCCATTCCTTTTTTCACTATGAGTTCGATTCCTTTTATATAATAATATTTTTCTATATTTAAGAAACCTTAAATTTACTCAAATTTCTATTATTTTCATTCTGTTGTCATTTATAACAAATTTAATGATATTTGTCAACAGTTATAGATCAATATTTTCAAATTTTCTAAAACAATTAACAAAAAAACTTAAAAATTAAACTTTTAAACTTCTAAATATAAAACTTTTTAGTAAAATTTTCTCGTTAAAAATTATAAAATTATAAAATTCTTAATTTAAATATTTAAAGGTTTCCCTCAAAAATATGTACATAGGTGTATGTGTGTAAGTATTTAAGACCACATTGTGTATATATAATACAAAATTCTGTATTTAAAAAAAAAAATATAATTATCAGTTTTCTTAAGAAGAATTTAAGAAAATTAGTAAAGGAACAAAGAAAACAAAAATAACAACAAAATACTTTCTCTTTTATAAAATTAAACTCTTTACTCATTCTTCTTTTTCTATACTTTTTCATTATATATTATATACTTTTTTATAATTTCACACAGGTTGATCTTTAAATAAAAGAAAAGAACACCTCTCTATTTGATTAATTAACAGGTGTTTAATAGAAGATAAAGTGATTTCATTAAATAAATAAAAATGAATCCTAATTTGTTTCTTCTTCCTTTTTTCAATTTTATATTCTTCTTCTTGTTTTTTTCATATCACCTTATTCTATAATATCTGTTATATTATCTGTTTGGCTATATTGTATGTATACATATATGTAAAGTTCTTTTGTATTTTATTCCTCTATATAAACTTTTTAATCGTTTTCTGTTATCTTATACCTTAATTTACAATATGCGAGCATAATAAGTATATACATATATAATATTATGTGTTATATAGAAAACAAAAATGAATTCTTGATTACTTGTAACTTTTTATAATACACGCTATATTTTATTATTATACCCAAGTATCTTTATATACATACATGTATACTCTTTTATGCGAACTCTCACATTTGATTCTTCAATTTTTTTAATAATAATTTTTTTTATAGCTTTCCTTTATTATTTTACAAATAGATATTATATTTTTATATTTATTTAAAGTGCCTATTAATTGAAGACTACTTTTATTTAACTTTTTTTTCTATGGTAAGAAAGAATTGGCAACTCTATCATCAAAAGTGCTAATCAAGAAATAAAAACATTCTGAAAGAAAATGGATTTTTTGTGTATTTTGTCTTTATAAAAAACAATTTCTATTACACAAAATTTACAATTTATTTAAGAAATTTAATATTTCTAAATTTTATTTAATGAAAATTTACTAATTTTCTTGAATTAAATTTTGTGTCATTCACAATACATAATAAGTTAAGCGTATTAATTTTCATATTGTTTGAAAAAATTTTTTAAATTTCAAATTTAAATTTAGTTTTCTATTAAAAAGACCCATCCTAAAAGTGTTAGCTTCTTTTTGGAGTGACTATTATGCCCAAAAATTAATTATAGTTGATAATCAGAGCACCTAATATCGGTAAAAATCAAGAAAAGTGGCGATTTTTTGCATTTTATTAGGGCCTTTAAAATCTTGACATAGAAATGGTTTTTTTGCTAAATATCCTGCACCATAAAAGATTTTTAAAGTTAAATGACTTCAAACAAAACTTCGGTAGATGGGTAAAATTTTGTGAAAAGGATATTGGAAATTTCAAAAAATTTTATGAGAAGTTGTCGCGAAGAAAAAAGGAAAAAAATAAAACGTGAGGAAAATTGGAATTTTTCTAAAGTTCGAATGCTTGTATTTCCGAAAAGACATGTAAAACCATATATCCCAATATTTTCGATTTGAAACCCTTTAACAAGCCTTTCAAAAACTGCTTGTTTAAAACTTCTTTCAATTTTAGAACGAAAGAAGAAGCAAAAAAACTTGGTTATCTTAAAATTTCGCAAATTTTCTTAAAACCCCTGTAGATCGGAGAAGCTTCCGATTTAACACTATGTTCCGTACAAAAACTTTGCTCATTTTTGGCCCTATACCCGATTATATATGTCTCCTAACTTGTTTCTTAATCACCCTGTGTATAATACTTGTATGGAAGTGTACATCTTCTTATTTATTTTATATTTCGTGATACTAATCAAAAGATAGTCTTACAATGTCTTTCAGATTTTTCAAATAGGAAATGCATATATGTATGTGCATACATATACTATTAAACTTTTAAAATTTTTACTGGTAAATTCACATAGGATGCCCACAAAGTAAGATATTCACAAAAAAAAATCATGGGAACACGAATGGTGATCATTGATAATTACTTATACAATTAAAAATTGTTTTAATTTACTGATATTGTACAATAATTATGCAATAAATACTGACAATCTAAAATCCTTATATAGTTGCTAACTTATACGTCCTCATTTAAGTTCTCTATCTATAAATTCTAAGATATAAGATCTATTATAAAAAAAAAAAAGTTTCAAGATTTTGAAATGAAATTTTCGAAAATTATTTTAAATGATTTTCGTACTAAAAAAAATAATAATGTATTGGAACAAACTAGAAGTAAATTTTGAAATTTAAAGCAGGCACCCTAATCTATTCGTAGTAGAATTACACTATAAATTTATTCCACAGATTTTTATTCGCACAAATTATAAACAGTCAGGAGAGTTTGTAACACCTTTTAAATAAAATCCGTTTTTCCTACGGCACACAAAGAGAAAAAATTTTCTTTTCGAATATACTTTGTATATCTTTTATATTACTTTCTTATTTGCAAATAAAATTACCTAAATTAAATGAAAAAAAAAAAAAAAGAAAAAAGTTAGGTTTGCTATTAAAAGAATTTTTTAAAGAAAAAGTTCAAGTCTTTAAATTTAATTAAAAGAAAATTTCTTAATTCACACAATTTTTTTCATGAAATTTCTTTAAAAAGAGAAGAACGATCTACATGCATTCATTTAAAGAGAATTTTTGGAAAATTATGTAATTTTAGAGAAAATTTTCAGTTTATTATGAAATTAAATTTTTTTAATATTCAAAATTATAAAATATAATTTTAGTTTTATCTTTTCCAATTATAATTTTAATTGATTCTTTTATATTAAATTTTATATAACGTATGAGAATTCAATGCAAAAAATTTCATGTTGAATACAAAATTAATTCATCAAAGTCAGTATATATGAGTAAATACTTACATACATATAAAAATAAAGGGGAATATGCTCAAATTAAAATTACTATATGCGAAAATTATTTAATAAATTCGTTTTACATTACAATTATTTATAAAACTAAAAGATGAAAAGCCTAAAAATACAAACTTAATACTTATTTTGGTTTCCCTATACAAAAATTTTTAACAAAAAAATTTAATATTCTTAAAATATAAATAATTAATTATTAATATCGCAATAACACCCAAACCTCTTTTCCAACAAAATAATTATAATGACCCGCCTAAACATATGCAATTAAATGATTTATTTGCTAAATTGTATTAAAAATATCATAGCATTGTATTTTACATCTACATAAATACAATTTAATTGAAAAGTATTTTCATTATTAAAAATTTAACGATTTATAAGAAGTCTGAAACCAATTATAAAACACCTATAATAAATCATAACGCCCTACAAAAACATATTGCGTATATATAATAATTTTCCATATATAAAAATAATTTTCCAATAAAATTAATAAAATACAATTATAGTGTTCAATTCTATAAATTCTCATTATTACAGAAATTTTTAACAAGATTTAATATTTTCCATATTTTCCAAATCCTACGCTGTAAAATAAAAATATTATTTTTTGCATTTTCCATTTTTAAAAATATAATTATCTCATTATTTATCAATTAATTGGAAAAATAATATAAAATTACTTCATATTTTAAAAAATTTTTAAATAACAATTAATAAAATAGAATTTTATTAAATCAAAATATAATTTTTATGAAATTTTATGAAAATAAAATATAAATTATTAAATAGTATATTTTTGATAAATTTCTTAATAATTTTATGTTATTAAGGAAATTATGGTTAAAAAACAATTATGATATCGTAAGCTATATATAAATTGAAGACTATTTGTGTGGAAATACTCTTGTATCTAAAGTATGTAATATTTATACATCCTCAATTTACAAAAGTCTTTATTATGTCTACCACCCATATACATTAATATTTACTAGAATGATTTACTACTTTTGAATACTTGTTAAATCAAATAATACACCGCAATCAACATTAAATCAAAGTTATATATAAGATTATTTTTTCTATTATTATTCAATACCCCAATATCACGAATAATTTTTAGTTACATACGGCTAAGTGCTTCTTTATATAAGTTTATTTCATATATATGAATATTCTGTATTATACTGTAACATATATTTTAATATAACATATTACATTACCACAAGAATACAAAAGACTGTTAATTACGTAAACTTATTATAAGAATATTCACTTAACAATATTACAAAATTCAATAAAGCATCGATGATTCCAAATACATACATCTTTTTCGAATAATATTAAAATTGGTAATTATTTGATAATAGATTTATAATTATAATAATTAAAGGATTTTCTCAAACCTTTTTTTATAATAACCATTAGATTAAATCCTAGTTTTAAAAAAAGCCAGATATGTTTGTTACAGAAATTAAATTAAACTAATTAGGGAACACCTCAATTCATTATATGGAACAGCAACAGTAAGATTTCAGAGGTCTCGAACAATACAATTTACAAAATTTTTATAAAATTTCCGAAACACATTAAATGCAGATGTAAACAAAAGATATATAAGATTTTTTTGGTATAACTTTTAAGAATTATGTAAATTTTTAGGCAATAAATTTTCAAAATTATTTTATTCATTTTGACGTGATTTTGTTTATACTTAAGCATATGTACCTAAATAAAAAATAAAATTTAAATGAATGGTGGTTGAAATTTTAATGAAACGTTTGTAACTCGATTAACAAAGAATCTACAATTAATAATAACTACTCAACTAACTATGTTGGTAACATGAGGCATAATAATCAAAATATGTACATATACATAGAATTTCAGATAGTATATTAGTCCTATGCAAGTGTAAGGTAAAATTTTCATTCTTCTTTATATACTAGAGGAGAAATTTATAATATGAGTCAAAAATTTAGTGGCTTTTTAATTATTTTTTGGTTTCTCTATATAAAGAAAACGATTCAATTAATTGATAATATTATTAAAAGAAAATTAATTAACCATAAATCTAATTTGGTATCTATAACGAAGTTATTGCTTGTTTCAGTTAATCAATATGTATTTTTTTACAATATTAACAGATTCTAATTTTTTTCTTGTTAATTATTGCCTTATCGCTCTTCAAGAAATAGGAAATAAGTTTTAAATTTTTAAGCAAATATTTGTAAACTTAAATATTCAGTACGTAAAAAGGATTTGTTTTATATTAGAAAAGTTATAGAAGACAGAGAATTAACAAAGCTTGAATGTAGTTTAAGGAATATGTGCGAATAACTTGATATTTTCTAGAAAAAATTTAACTAAATTAAAGATAAGTAGGAGAAAATTTTTTCATCTAATTTTATTTAGCAATATTAAATCGCCGTAAATTGTAATTCTTAATTAGTTTAACACAAAGCATTCACATGAACTTAAATGAATTTATTTATATGAAACACAGAAAAATTCAATTTGAAAACAAATTGTTGCTCTAAAATTCTAATATTTACATATTATAAAAAATTATTTACACAAAAATATTAATTTAACATCAATATGCAGATATGTGTAATTATAATTATATTTACTTAAGAATTACTCTTGATAGTACTTATAAGTGACTTAAGTAAACAAACTATATTTGACTAATATTTATATTTATTTTACAAAATGTAATTCTATAAATTACAAATACTAAAAATAAATTAAAATATTTAAAATATGCGATGACATGTACTTTAATATTAAGATTTTAAAATATCATTCACATATTATTGTGAGCTTCAATTATCATTACTAAAATTTTTCATTAATAATTCTAAATAAAAGTGTTAAGAGAGTGTTTGACAATTTTAATACATTCAAATACAAATCTTGCAAAGAGTAGTTATTATTATTGTTATAAGGCCAAATATGTGGGTTATTCTATTTAAATACTTTTCTTAATATATTTAAGTTCAATTTAAGTTTTCTAATCCTTTTTAATAAAATTAAGAAATTCAGTGAGGTTAAGTTAAATTAATTCATAATTCTGCATGAAATTAGCGCTTTCAGAAACCGTTAATTCAATTGCAAAATTAAATTGATTCTATGGCAAAAAATTTAAGTCTAACCTGGCTTAAAAGTTCTAATATCTTTATTCCGAATCAAATAATTTCAATTGTACTAACGAAAACATGACAACATTTTATATGCGCTTTATTTTTAGAACAGACCAGATCCAAACTTTATTTATTTATACAGTACATTTATACAGTACATTTATTGGATAGTTTTTCTAATTAAATAACTGAGCTATATATTATAAATATTTTATAATTTCAAAATTAGAGTTCTAATGCTGCTGATATTATATAAACTTCATAATGCAACAGTTTTCTTAGATAACGATAATTATTAATGATCACATTGAAGTTTAACCGGTTTAGAATTAATTACTAGATTTCTGAAAAAGAATATTAAACAATGAAGACAATCAATTGCAAGAGCTTTTCTGACAACAAAAAAAACATAATAAGTACTATTAACTACTCAAATACAGTAATAACGTAATTAATTTTGTAATGAAAATGAGACACAAAAAGAGAAAGAAAAACATTGTAAAAAAGAAGAAGAGAAAACAAAACTTCTAATCAAAATCACATTTAGAATAGTTCTAAACAACTTTAATGACTTGCCATTATTTAGTTGTTATCAGAACGCGTTACAGTACAGTTGATAAAGCGAAATGAAAAAAATTAAAAAATAGTGAAAAATATTCCATTAATAATTGCAGCGGCAAAATTAACGCGAAAAAAAAAATTACTTTTTTTCGGTTTATTGCAAACTCTCTTGTTTACATCGTTTTTTTACGACATTAATATATCCAAGCATACAGAAACATACTTATATACATTGGATTTAACAGAAAAAAAAATAAATTTTAAAAATGTTAACATTTTTGTTAGTGATTTTTTTAACAGGACTTTATTTTTATATTAAAAGTATTTATACATATTGGCCTCGTAATGGTTTTGATGATATTGATGCAACATTTCCATTTGGTAACTTAGATTCAGTACGAAAAGGTTTAAAATCTTTTGGTTGTGCCATTCAAGATTTATACAATGCTACATCAAGTCCAATTGTTGGAATTTACTTATTTTTTCGTCCAGCACTTTTAATACGTGATTCGGAAATTGTTAAAAATATTTTTACTAAAGACTTTAATAATTTTCATGATCGTGGAATTTATGTTGATGAAAATGATCAATTATCAGAAAGTTTATTTGCATTAGAAGGAACTAAATGGAAAGCATTACGTTCTAAATTGGCACCATCATTTTCATCTGGTAAAATTAAGGGTATGTTTTTAGCTAGTGAAATGGTTGGTAAACAAATGGAAATCTATTTAAATTCAATAATACCAGATGATAAAAATGAAAAGAAAGTAATTGATGTTAAAGATGTAACATACAGGTGAGAATTATTTAACTTTTCACACATATTTGTGAAAAAAAAAAATTTCATATGTTTATAAAATTTGCATTTTCATTAGCAATTTCAATTCGATAAATTAATAAAATGTTAGCCTAACAAAAGAAAAATTTAAATTTTTCAGAAAAAATATTGTCTCAATTGCACAAATTGCAATTACTTTAGAGCACAGTTTTGCTATTTCTATAAAGGCATGAGTAAAATATTTAATTTCTCATTATTTAACATTAAATTTTGTAAATAAATAAGACTTTTGAACTTTGAACTTATGTGGGAATCTATTAAAATTGTATTAAAAATACACACTTTGTATCAGATAACGATATAATTCTAATCAGCTTAATACCCCCAAGAATAATGAAATCGTTTATCAAATCAAACAATTTTGGTAGTAATCGCATTATAACCATAAATAACTATAAGTTATTAAATAATAATCAATAATAAAAACTATAAGAGCAATAAGTTTTTAAAAACTGATAAAAGTTTTCACTACTTTAATCACTTGATTTGCACTATGTCATACTGATAACATTCTATGTACAGCAAACGTGTAAGCAAATAAATTTTTAAGAAACAATAATAAATTCAATAAAAACTAAGTATATAAAAAAAAATAAAATTTAATTAAATTTTTTATTGGACTCTAATAACCTCTATATTAAATGTTGACTCAATTATTGGCACTATAATGATCAATAAAACATTAAAAAATACAAAATATTTTTTAAAAGAAAATATTAAAATAAAAATTTTAAATATTAAAATGAATTTGAATAAAATGAAAATAAAATAGTAGCACATTATAGAATATGAAACAAATGTAGAACGGCGACGAGCATGATTGGTTTTACTGACTATACCATTGAAAATAGTATTACATTTAATAGGCCGAAATATTTTAGGCCGAAATATGTTCTACAAACTCTTTAAAAAAAAATAATATTTAATAATTTTTAAGGAGTATTTTGTGAATGAATTGGTAATTGATTACACTCAGTTCTGCAGCACTTATTTTCAAAAGATATTTGCCTCTTATTCTTATGCAATTTTGACGCTTATAAAGTAGATAAAGCTCCGAAAAATCGATTTTCGAAAAATAAAGCAGAAACCCATTTTACGTACATTTACAAAATAGTTTCTTTGACCCAGATCAAAACGAAACCCCAAATTATGAATTTTGCTAATACAACATGTAGTTGTTAAATTAATAAGTAATGAAACACCAAATTTAAAGCGGTATTATTTAATTTTTTGTTTGTTAAATAAATTTTCGGCCAGAATTGAAAATTCGGGCCTGGACCTTGAACAAGAAAAACAATATTATTGATTGTTAAACGTAAACTTCCTGATTTGAATTAATGAATTATCTATAATCTCCAAAGTTTTATGGCGCCAATTGCAAATTTTCTGTAAAGCATTCCCGGTCATTCTATGAAATAAAACTTAATTTATAACTTAAAGCTTTTAAAGGCGTAAAGCTTTTCTCATATACTGAGATTCAACATGCCGACTATCTCATCTACTGCTTTGAAATTTCAAATAGCTTTAATATTCAGACAATAAAAATAAATTTTTGTATTATTTGAGAAATAAAATCGCATTCAATTAAATTTGAGTATAATTTCATGGATATGAAAAAAATGTGTAACAGCATTGTGAATTTTTTTGAGTCATCATTTATTCTAATGTAGGTTTTTTTTTTATAAAAAAATTAGTGATATTTTAAATTGAATACTCAAATGAAAATATTATGCAATTTTTAATAAGAAAAACAAACAATAATAATTGTACATCTTTTTTTAGTCGGTCATCTAGTGTAAAATTTCTAATAAACTTTTTAATTAAATAAAAAACGCACATCAACACAATTATTTTTTATTACTTTTTTTTATACATATGAAGTTTTTTTGCAGTATTTTTATATATGTACATATGTTATAAAATAGGTACACGTATAATTCGTAATATTTGCGTTTTAGTATCAAATATACTAAAAATTGTTATTACAATAAATGCAATGTGAATATTTGCAAATATTGGCGCGAAATCATATACGATAACACTATAGAAAAATTAGGGTTTAAAAAATTGTATTAATACGAGACAGACATACGATCTGAAAGTATCTATATATGTACATGTGTATAGATGTGTAAAATATTTTATAAGTTGATTTTTAGATCTACATACTTCCATGCATAACAATTTACTTCTAATGAAAATTTATTTCTTAAAATTTTTTATTTGATCATAAAGATTTTTGAATGCACAATATTTGATATTTTCTTAACCACTTAGAAAGAATTTCAATATTTAATTTTGATCAAACACTTCATCATATCTATACTAGTTAATTTATATTCCATAAAAAATTTAATGGAAGACAGTTTCTTTTCCCTTGTCTCTCTTTTTTGTGTTACTGGGCCATAAAGCTTAACTTTCTGAAAAAAATAATATTAAAAATATCATACTCATATAAATTAAAATTGTCAGTGTTATACTAAATCCATGTATATTAAATAAGACTGCCTGGAAAAATGTGGTAATTCCTACTATAGAAAGGGGAAGTTTCATTTACTTTATTTGAAACTATAATGGAAGTGATTTTGTAATGTAATATACAAATATTTTAGAAATAAATTGATAAAATCTGTTTTTTTTTATTCAGACTCTGATCACATACCTCGCTATTTTACTCGCTAAGTGAGAACAAGATTAGTAATTATGAAGATATATTTATCTTCTTAGAAGGTAATGCATCTCGATTTTTTTAAATTTATACAAAATTTATTTACTTTGTTTGTTAAAGTGATACGCCCAGTCGATAATTTGAATAAAAATGCAAAAATCAAATTGAAAAAATGAAATATGCATTAGAAAAACGGAAAACTAGACTTCTGTTTTTAAAGTAAATAAAAAAGTGAGATAAAAGAGCGACATAAGCAATTCGCCTGTTAACTACTACGTTAAATCTTAATCTATATTATTCTAAGAGAATAATATATAAATTTAAAATACTGCAATCTTTCTTTATCATTTTAATAAATAATTTTTTTTTTAAATTTATAATTTTAATAGTAACTAGCTTCTGGTTGTATAGATATTACAGTGAACTTTGAGCTTTAAATTCTCATAATGTAAATTTTTAATTTGTGGCAGTGCTATTCATAGTGATACATGAAAACTTTTATAAAAATTTCCGAAGTAGCTAATTATAAATTAAATATCAAATATTCTTTATTTCTATTTGTATTTATATATAGTAATAATTATATAATAGTTATATATAGTAATTTATATATAGTAATAATTATTGCTATTAATATATTATTGCTATATAATATTACTCTAACACATTCATTCATCCCACTTTATGAGCTTTAAGAGAATCTCATTAAGCGTAACTTTACATTTTTTCATGAATTTCTTGATTTTAATAAGATTTTCACCTACCATATTTAACTTTTAAATATAAAATAAAGCAATAATTATACATTTTGATAATTAGAGAATACATGCGGATTTTGTGGTTTGATGAAAGGTGTAAAATTGCATTGTTTTCATACATACTTCAAGAAAACAATATTTTATACATACTCACTTACTTTTATGCAGTATAATATGGGAGATGACTTATACTCAATTGTAAGAAATTTTTGATAAATGCATAATTTCATTTATTCAATTAATTTATCAATATTGATTTACTAATATAGCTTAAGAGTAATTTTATAGCTAGAATATTAAAATCATATTGCGTATGTGTTTCCCGCATAAAAGGTAAAACTTGTTGATTATTACGTTTTTGTCTGACAAACTTTGGATTTCAATTTAATCATGGAATCGTTAATCAGTTCTTAAGGATTTAAAAAAAAACCGGTTATTTCAATTAAAAAAAATGTCATCGAAAATTCTGTTTGTCGGAAATCTAGTTCAAAATAGCAGAATTTGGCCAATATTATTTTGTTCAAAACTTAGGCATAATCATGAAAAAGTGTCTTCCAGCTTTATAAATTAAAAAGAAAACCTGTTTGTTTCAAAATTAGATCGAAATATCTGTTTTACTCACAAGATTTAGCGAATATTACCGACAACTTTTACAAATTTTCGGTCCCAGATTAAATAGTTTTTTCACCAAAAATGGATAAAAAATTATTTTAACAAATTTAGAATAAAAATTCAATAAGAAGTACGCTGGAGATGGAGTAAAATCTAAATTGGATCACGTTAGGATTCAAAAAAATTCAAATATAATTTTAAAATTTTATTTTACAATTTTTTACAATAATTATATTTTCTTTTAGATATGCTGCTGACATAATTGCATCAACTATATTTGGTATTGAAACGAATAGTTTTAAAGATAAAACAAATGAATTTTTTATGATTAAGGATAAAATAAATGAAAATACATTTTTCAACAAATTATTAGGTATGGCACTATTCCTATGTCCTCAGTAAGTATTATTTTATTAATTACTTTTAGCAAATTTCATTACTACTGCACTCTTATGTAATAAAAATATATAAATCATAATTTTTATCATTTATATATTATAGAATTGTAAAATTCATACCAAAATTCATTATTAATTCAAATCCCGCACGCAAATTTATGGTTAAAATTGTTAAGGAAACAATTGATTTTCGAGAAAAAAATAATTTTGTAAGAAAAGATTTGATGCAATCTCTAATACAATTACGTAATACTGGAAAAATTAATATTGATGATAATATATGGGATGTGGAAACTGCAGCTGGTATGATTATCATATATATATATACATATATAAAAAGAATTTCATTGAAGATTTTAATATAACAAAAAAAATATTAAGTGAAAAGTTTCATTATCATTATTTTTAGGAAAATAAGACGAAAATATGTGCATATTCTTCCAAAATTTCAATTGCATATATATAGCATTATATTTTATTTGTCTATATGTGTACCGCATTATTTTCATTCAAGAGCGATTAACCACCCTCAAAAAAATTAAGAATTTAAGTTTTCATTTTCTTTACACTTATTGCATTTATTCGTTTACAGGTTGAAAAGCATTATTTTTGCACGGAAAAAAAATAAGATTTTTTTTTTTAAAAATTCAATATTATAAATGCACTCTTTAGTGTTTTTTTTTATTTAATTTAATCTTCAGCACAATTTTTCGCATAAAAGATTTTTAAAGTAGAATCTGTACATGACAGGAATCTTCAAGATGACAATGTGTTAAAATGGACTTTTTTTTATCATTATTAAAATTGTTATCAATTTTAAAATCTCAATCGGTGGAATAAAAACTTTGGTGCTTAAAATTCCTGTGGTACCGGTTGAATAAAACTCTGAATAAACTTTTTCAAATAGAACTAGTATATAAATTGCGGATTTTCTATGGGATGCATTTAAACATATGTTTGAATAATTCCCGTATTTAATAAATTAATTGAATTTTGATTATATTTATGAAATATTATTCAAAACCTCATAGTCAATTACTTATAAAATAATGATTACACTGAAGCAACCCATTTTTCCTACTGAACTGTTAAAAATTTAAATCTAAAATAGCGATTGAAATGCTAACATTATGCGAACGATTAAAACTTAATCATCACCCATTAATTTCAACTTATACTCAATCACTTATTAATAAATATCAAATCTCTGTATAAATTTTCTACATTTCATCTTTAAAAAAGAGCTGTTAATTTTTTATTAAGCCATTCATCAAGGGTAAAATAGTAAAATTTTGAATCACATTCCATTAATATAAGTATACCCTGTACTATAATGCAAGTTTTATTTAATTTTCAATTTATAATACTAAATTCTTTACATAATACACACATATTATACTACTTACATTTAACAGAAAAATAAATGAAAGGAAAATCTCAAGAAAATTTTTTATATTCTTAAATTCATTTTTTTTTTTGTAATTTTTATTTGTATTATAGAATTTTCTTATTCTAAGTATATTGTTGATGAAAATTATAAAATTGCAATTTTTTTTTCTTGATAGAAAATCTCAAATCAATGACAATAGAACAATGTGCAGCGCAAGCATTTTTATTTTATATTGCGGGTTTGGAAACAAGTGCCAGTACATTGGCATTTTTATTATATGAATTGGCTCAAAATGAAGAAATTTACTTGAAATTAGAAAAAAATATCAATGAAACTCTAGAGAAACATAATGGACAAATTACATATGATTCAATACAAGAAATGTCATATTTAGAACTATGTATTAACGGTAAGTATCAAGACACAAGAAAAACAAAACTGAAACGTAATAAAAACAAAATCAGCAGTGTTGTCACTTTTACTAAAATAAATGAGTCTTGTTAAATTTAAAAATATTGTGAAAGACTAATAAAATCAAACTTAATTTAAAAATATGCCCAATCAAATAATTTATAGTGCTACAAGAGCTCGATTTTATAGCAACAATTCCATTTTCTATTTTTGTTCTTTATTAACTTTATATCTCAAACTTAAAAATCTTAAAAAATTTGGTTGGAAAACAAAATTTTTGTTAATTACCTGAAACATGGAAAATATAACTAAAATATTAAATTTTCAGAACCAACCCCTTTGTGTTCAAATTTCGAAACAATAGTGACAATCTCGTTTCTTTGTCTCGCAAGACTTGAAGTGGGAATTGTTATAGCATTCAATTTAAAACAAATTTTTTTATTCATATTCGAGTAGTCTCCCTTCTGAAGCCTTGCTTCATTGTAAATTAATGTTTAAGTAAATTTTAATGAAAAAAATTATCGATAGAAATGGAAACTCAAAACTAATTTCCATGTTAATTTAAAACAAAAATTTTTTAAAAATTCCACAGTCACAACACTGTTTTAGCATTAAATTTGATTACAAAATGAACAAAAAAATTCTAATCTCTTTTCCTTTTTTCTATATATAAAATGCTTTAAGTTTTTATCTCATACTATCATTGTACATACAAGAATACCAATTCTAACATACTTATATCAAATTTTTCTAATCTTATAATATTATTTTTTTACTTACATAAATATAAACATCTATATATAACATATACTACATTCTATATAATATAAAAATTATTAAGAAACCATGAGAAAATATCCTGGTTTACCGGTTTTGAATAGGATATGTACTGAAGATTATAAAATTGAAACAGAAAATGTAATAATAAAAAAAGGAACTCCTATTATAATATCACTATTGGGAATGCATAGAGATGAAACATATTTTCCAGAACCATTAAAATTTCTTCCGGAACGTTTCCTAGAAGATCAAAAAAATTATAATGAATCAGCTTATATGCCATTTGGTGATGGTCCAAGACATTGTATTGGTAAGGATTATTATATTATTTTTAGAATACATATATATACATGTACGTACATATACATGTAATTGAATATATTTATATGTAAATGTTTATATTATATGTATAACATTATTATCATTACATGAATTAATGTTATTAATACGATAATTTGCCCTAGAATATTGCTCTTAAATAAATAATTTAGTAAATATGGAAAAATTTACATAATAAATTTTTCTAATTATCTTTAACCTTTTCATTATTTGTAATATAACAGTATAATACATAATAAGAAACTATTTATATTAATTGCAATATATATACAAGTTGTATATATGCATGTATACATATTCTTATTTCTGTCTAATAATTCGATAATGTTGGTATAATTTTTAGGCTTATATCCAAAAAAACAAATGCATGAAATTAGTATACAATTTCCTTACATATAGAAATTTCAATTCAAACTCATTTTAACAAATTTTGCTCTTCATCTCGGTAATTCCGAATACATCCAAAAAGAACAGAATTTAACAATTTTTAAAATTATGAAAATTTAGTATAAATTCTTTAGTTGCAAAATGTCGCTGGTTTTCTTAAGTCTTTGCTTAAATAAAATATTATTTGAAATTAATCTAATTTTATAGGTTTTGAAAACATGAGTGCATTTATTAAAAAAAGATCTAAATTTTAATTATAATTTAGCACAATTTATAATTAGAACCACAAGGATCCTCTTGCTTTAGCTAATCAACTTTTTATCTCTTAATTTTAATCACGTTTAGATTTAAGATTTGAGTAGTAACTAATATAATTTGGAAATACCTGAATAAACCTTAATGTCTCAGGTTAATTTTAAAAGAAATATTATTGTTGTTCTTAAAGCCTTATTTCTGCAAAACTCCTATCAAATTTGATAATCTGTTATAGTGTAATTTCTACAAATAAAGTCAATTCAAAATCATTTTGTATCGCTTTCCTTAGCCTATCTAATATCAGTTCATCACAATTTTATTATAAACTTATTTAATTAAAATTGTTAATTAAATTAATTTTCATATAATTTTAAATTTTTTTCAATATTTTTAAAGTTTTTTCATTTTTTATTTTTCTTTTCTTTTCATTTTTAGCAATAAGATTGGGCAAAATAAACGTTAAATTGGGCGCAGTGATGATTCTAAGAAAATTCAATATTGAAGCAATAGAAAAAAAAGAAATCGAATTTGATAATTATTCTGTAGCGTTAATGCCAAAAGGTGGAATTAATTTAAAACTTTCAAAGAAATAAAAATTTTGCAAGAAAAAAAAACTTTTATTTTAAAATGAAAACTTTTTTTTTCATTCCTCTATTCTCTTTAAATTTTTTAATTAAAAATATTATAAGAAATAATGAAATATGCAGAGTATCGTATTGCAAGTCGAAGAAAAAATGAACTTGTTAGGTTCAGCTCGTCCGTCTGTATATGTGCTTGTTATTTAAAACATTTATTTCCATTAAGAAAGAAACTACAATTTTAGAAAGAAACTACAATTTTTTACAATTATCAAAGTTATGCTCCATTACTCGTAGAAAGTTGAACTTATAAAAAGTCCTAAATATGTTATTAATTTTTTCGAAAAACCAATTATTTTTTTGATTCCGTTCTTAATCCCGAATCGTTAAAACAAATCTCGAACAGAATTGTGTAAAAATCAATTTTCGGCAATCAATTTTTTCGAAATCTGTAGATTTTTAAACATTTTTATTTAATGGTAAATGTTTCCCCTCTAAAAACCGGAATTTCTTTTTGTAACAGATTTTTTTTTTTTTTTTATTTTTTCCTCGTCTGATTTGATCTCATTAGAATTTGCTTCTATTATAAGATTTCATCCAAAAGTTATGCAATGACGTGAATATGTTACCAATATTAATAAACCATAACCATCATTAGAAGTCATTTTTATTTAAAATATTGACAGATTAAAGGACTATTTTCAAGGTTTAGGGAAAACCAAAGAAAAATGAAAAATTGTTTAAAAAATTAAATTATTAAAAATAAATTACGCATCTTAAATAATTTGTTTTTACGATAAAACCTTAATCTTCTTTCAAATCTCTGATCTCTTAATCTCTTACATGAAGTATATATTTTTTTAAAGTAGAAAATTAAGTATAGCCCGCATAAAGATTAAGTCATCTTAAATATAGCCCGAGATTAAAGCATCTTAAGGAATTTTTTGAGGCACCTAAGGGATTTGTATTTTATAGGAGAATTTTTATATTTCATAAACTTTATATAGCTAATATTCGCTAATTAATTCAATATGATTCACAATTTTTATGTAGAATTACCATCATGTTTACATTTCCTTCAATCCTTTTATAATATCCTTTTTTTTCAAAGCAAAACATTTGCAACATTTTTCAAATTTGAAAAGTGAATAAATAGTAAAATTTAGGATAATAAAAGAACACTTTTTTTTTAAAATAATAAAACAGTGCCTTTATTTTATATTTTTTCATTTCTTTTCCTCTCTTTGTACCATAAAAACAAAGAAAAATTCTTTTCATTTATGTGGAAAATTTTTGTAAAGCCAGCAAAATAAATGAAAATAAATGCATTGTATTTAATGAAAGTATGGCAATAAGGCAACTATAATAAAAACAAAAAAATTTAAAGCAAGAGCAACGAAAAAATCATCTCAGATTAACCCAGTTAATAAAAATATTTGCTACAGCAATAATAAAAATGTTAAAAAAAGAAATAAAAAGAAATTATCGCAATAAAACAAAATTTAAATTTTTTTTTATAATTTTTTGTTTTAGTATTTTGAATTTTGTTTTTCAGTGTTTCTTTTTTGTGATTTATTTAAAATATTTTGTGATAAAATTTTATTTCAAAATGCTATAGTTTGACAACTTTCTCAATTTTATAATAAGTATAGCGTGGCAGATTTGCCATTTTGACCTTGGTCGGTCATTTCGTAATTTTGAAATTAATTTCATGGCTAGGTTTTACATAATTGTTCGCATTTTGGCCGTTCGTTGGACACTGAGGCTATATTTTTTGATTTAATTCTTATAAATTTTACAATTTTGCCAATAAAAGTTTTTGAAACCAGTAATTCAGATGTTTTTAAGAGCAGTAATTCAATATGCATTTGTGCTTTAAGAAGTTCAAGTATAAAACATTTTCTTCCAGTTCTTACATCATTCTTTGTTTTCAAATTCTTATAAGAATATTTGCTGAGTCATTTCTGAATAAGTATAATTTACTAGATAAGGATGTATATATATAAAATACTTATATTTCTTCACCATGTACAGAGACACATATAGGTTATTATGTTAATAATCACAACTCATAGATTTTTTACATGGATCTCATGAAGTTTTCCTTTTGCTTACTTTAATATAAAACTTAAGAGAAAATTTTTTACAAACTATTTTTGTTATATAAAAAATATTTTATGTTAATATTAAAAATGTAAACATATTTCAGTTAATTTATTATTTAAATATAGATAATACTTATATCTACACATATTATATTTTGTATAAATGTAAATATATCAATATTACAAAATATATATTATCCCTTTTCGTCCTAATGCACAGACTTATATTTATCATTTCATTACAAATCAAACGCAAATATTACAAATCATAGTATGGATCCCTGTCGCTTACAATAAGAAAATGCCTTATAATGGTATTACTGGCCACTTGGACGTCATAAAGAAAATTGTATTTCCGTTTATATGTGCCAGTTTTGGTTTAAGTGAAAAATATTATTATCTCAGTTCACAGTATAAGTTCCTAAGCATATACATACATTATTTCATAAGTACGTCCCTTTGAACAAATGATTATCATGCCAAAATTATGAGATGCCACAAATAATGTTATTGACTTTTCGGACAGAAGAGTATGAGGACCGTGCAAAACTAATAAGTACGTTTTTTTTTAATTTCTTTGGAAAAATATTAAAATCGCAAAAAACCAAATATTTTTTACTTGTTTTGTTATAAAATACTCGTAGTATTTGTTTAAATTTATTCTACTTTCGAAACTTTAATAGTTCCGAATTTATTATTTTTTTTTGTTTTGTATCAAACTTAGCTTAACTTGGATTTTTATGTTGTAAACTCTTAAATATTATAAATTATAAATGTATAACTGATAGGGTTCATGTTATTAACCAAATTACAATATATCCTAGTCAACCTTTTTAATGTTACCTTTAAATGTAAATAACTGCTTTTTAGAAAACTAGTAAAGTTCGATTATAATCAATTACAAACTTAATAAAGTGCACGGTCTTTAAATTTTAGATATGCGCGGTTGCAAGTAAAAACTGACTAAGATCATTTTTGTACTTCGTAATTTTATTTCAAACATAGAATTTTTTCAAAATAATTCACATCACATTAAAACATAATTTATTTGATTTACTTAGTTTCGAATTTGAAGCCAAAAACGAAGCCAGTTTCAAATTTAAATTCAAATTAAAAATGTTGCTTAGCAATAGAAAAATTTTTGTTTTACTATATTAGATACCTTATATTTCCTAAATTTTCTACAAACAATCTTTAATCTCTGTCGATATTATACACAATTTCTGGAGTAACCCACCTGATTAAATATCAATTTCACATTGCAAATGGGTTTAATAAAATAAAAATTTCGCCTTAAAATAAATTGGACACGAATATTCAAAATCTCAAATATCTCAACTACAAAATAGCGAGCTCTGAATATTTTTGTAAAATATTGTATAATATTATAGGTTGATCTACGTATAATATTATAGGTTTTGCTAGACTACAAATCAAATAATTTTGGAACATTATGAATATATAAAAATCTGACTAAATCCAAACATATTAATATTAGATGTTCATAATACCAATGTTATACTCGCGTATGGTATGAGTAAGAAATTAGTTAAAAATTAAAATTCATCTTATCAGGAAAACATTACAAAAAGTAAATATTTTGTTTCAATATTCTTTTTTTACTTCCTTTTCTTTATTATTTCATTGTTTTTCTTTTTCTATATTACTTCGTATGGGAAATAACAAGGATTATAACAATCAAATCAAAACAAGTAAAAATATCAAAACATAATATTTTATGTATTGGGGTATGCAAGAGATTTATTCCAAAGAAAATTTGCAATTGTTGTAATATGAAAATGCTTGACTGTATATTTAAAGACGATCATATAATGTATTGGGCATGAAAACTTTAAAAACATTAGAACATTAAAAAAAAAAATTAATATGATGATTCTTAATGGATATCAAGTACTAACGAACCCGCCGCTCACAATTCCGATTTCACATATTATTACATATTAGAATAGATAAATATTAATTTTTTTGGTGCAATATAAATCAACAGATTTTCTAATGCATTTCACATACTTGTAATGATTGCCTTTGTGCGATCGGTGTTAATTGTTTAAGCGACTCGTATGGGAAATGGCAAACATCTGCGTCTTACTTCGCATCAGAATCGATAGACTTATTTTATTAACCAATTTTATTAGAATCGATTTAGACTTAATTTTCCTTAATATTCCGTTTTTAATAATAAAAGTGGCCTTATCTACGTCGTCGTTCATAGTTGCTAATATATACTCGTGATGAAAATGATAACGTATCAAGCAAGAGTAAAAATTTTTCAATACACATGATTTAAGTGTTCATTTCACTTTCTTTATTTTTTATCGTTAATTTCTCATGGCCTATTTTAAAAAAATTTTAATTTACTTTCCTTACCATTACTTTTTACGATAAACTGTATTCTAAAATTTTCTCAGAGTAAATTTTCAAAACGCACCCCTATCATTCTAGCAGAATATTAATAGCATTGCAGACAATAGAATTTTTCTAATATTTTTTTTTTATTCACATACAAATAAGACAAACTCATTCACAAAAAACTTATACACATGTATGTGACATTATTGTTGCTTACATGTTATGATTAATTATTATATGTTTTTTTGTTTTCTATTTTTCTTATTATTGCTATTATTATATAACTGCTTCTACATTTTACTCCTTTCGTCCTTTAGTTGACAAATAAAACATAGAATATGAGCATGTACAGAATGATTATGGCACAAAACAAAAAAGTAGAATAAAAATTTAATAGAAGAAAATAACTATTGTATGGTGATTGGTGAGTGCTGAAACAGGATACAAGTGATTGCTTCTTCTATATAATATTGTTGTAATAATAATTTTAAGTGAAGGGAAAACAACAACACATATTTACTCGCACATAAAATAAATTGGAAACAATGTCAGGAAATAAATATGATGAAAAGCTTACGTAATGTTTAAATGGTAGTTTATATGAGACCACTCTTAGCTTGTATATACCTACGAGTAGGTTACCATATTACTAAAAAATATTATGCAAGTTGTTGTTTCTAATTTTTTCTATCTTGTTGCTTTTATTTTTCTTCTTAAAAAAATTTTATGTTTTTCTCTGAATAAAACATTTTTATTCTTTATTATCATTTTTCTTTTTTGTTTTTCATTCAACATCGCATCACAAAATTTTTATAAGCACTTTTTATAATAAATTTATGGAAAAATAAAGGAGTAAAGGGATTATTTATTAAAAAAAAAATTTTATTCTCGTATTTTTTCGGTTTTCTTATTTTTTTTTTTTTGTACAGTCATAATTTCTGTTTATGAACGAAAAAATGGAGACCAAAAACAGAGCAACAAAAATATAACCTAAATAAATATGAAGAACATATAAAATTATATGATTAAATTACAATTTATTTAATATACATAAATATAAAAAGCTTATAAATTGACGATGATAAAAATAATAATGTAACTGATAACAATATACAAAGTATGTTCCATATATACAAAATTTGCAAATTTAATAATAGCATGTTAAAAAAATAGAAGATTAGTTAATTAAGATTTTTCAGCTTCCACACTTGCATTTACATTCCATTAAGAATATAGTAAATTTTTGAACCCTAATTAAATGACTTCCGGACGGCCATTATGTGTAATAGAAAGTGAAGTTTTTAAGTTTTTGCTAAGATGCAGGAAAATTTTGAAAATTTACTATACATAAGTCTTCAATGACTGTATAAATTTTATTGATACCAATTTTCTCTAATATCGTTATTGTCATCAAAAATTCTTATACATGTACAAATATTGAATATAAAATCCTCGTTTTGTCAAATTTTTAAATTTTTTAAACTCTTAAACTGCAACCTTTATATTTTCATTTCCAAATATATTAAATTTTATTCACATAGACACTTGTATAAATGTCTGACTTGGGCGGCTATAAATATATTTATGTAAGTACAATATTTTTTAAGCTTTTGTTAAATTTACAATAAAGTACAAAACGGATTTGCGATATAATGCAATAAAAATAAAATATTGCATAACTGTAGGCGATATTTTCCTTATACATGTTTTATTTTTTTAAATACAAAATAAAGGCAAATAAATATTTATATTGTAGATTGTACGGAATTTTTTTAATTTTTTTTCTTTTTCCTCCCTTTTACCAAAAAAAGTTTTCTGATTTAATAGTAAAAAAAAAAATAATTTTTTTGTGCAATATTTTTCACAATTTTATAAAAATAAATGTAAATACCATTTAAAAAGTAATATTGATACATTTAAAACGAATAAAGTAAATAACAAAAATTAATTCTTATGAATATTTCAATTATAATACACAGTTCAATATTATGGTAGACATCGAACCATCATATTACTGTTGAATACAATACTAAAGTAATTTTGAGGAGGAATGTCCTTATACCAATATTATTAACGATTAAAAAATATTGTAAAGGTGAAAAATATTGTTTTTATATTATTATTTTTATTATGATTTCATTTTTATATTTTTATGCAAATATTTTTAATGCAATTTATAATTTTAATATTTTTAATGGATAAATTAAGTAATTTTTTTTTTGGTTTCAATTCATACAACAAATTTTCTTTATTGATGCATGAAATCATCTTAGAATATTAAAATTCCAGAAATAATATTTTTCATTATTATTATTTACTTATATGAACCTTTAATTTTAATTTTCAAACTCTTATACATTATTAATATTCTTCCAGTATAACAAAAGATTATGTTTTTTTATTTATTTTAAACGCACTTTGACACTTAATTTTAATTTATTATAAAATTAAAAATGAAAGTTAATTAAAAATATAATCAAGAAAAAAGAAATAACAGGGGGCAAAAAATTCTTTATAATTTTCTAACAATAAAAATAGTTAATAATTCATTTGAATAATAACAACAAAAATATAAAAATGACAATAGTAAACAAAAAATGTCAAAGGTAAACAACAGAAAAACAAGAATCCCTTCCGGAAAATGAAATATACATACATACATACTTACAATCATAAAATAAATTCGAGTATAACATCACCATTTTACTGTTTCTTCACAAAAACAGAATTTAAAGATAAGAAAAATATAAGATCAAAATAAAAATGTTTTTGTTTTTCTTAAATTCAACAGAAAAAAAAACAAATAAATCCAAATGATATGCAATTAGTCCCGTAGTTGTGCATTTATTCATTCTTTGAACTTACTCTGCTCACTTTAAGAGGTACTGCATTTCATTAAATGTAAAAATAAAGAAAAAAATAAATATGTTATCCTACATTTCACATTTAATAAATTTAATACCCCTATAAGTATGCTTTTAGTATAATTAATTAAGTAGAATTTTAATTTTCATTTATATTTTACTTGAGTTTTTAATCTCAATACTTTAATTTTCTTGCTTTTTCTCTTTCTTTGTTTATTTACCTTTTTTTTTAATCTTATTTAGAATAAGTAATTTAAAAGAGAAGAATTTTATTCAATCAGTTTGGAAAGATTTTTAAAGTTCAAGTACATATGTGTGTGTATATCATAGAAAAGTGGATGTTGTAAGCAGGAATGATGAAAAAAGTAAAATTAGAAAAAATTATAAAAAAGTTATTTTGTTTTTTATAAAAAGTTTTTTGTTATTTTACAAAATATTTAAGATAAAATAAGATTTAAATTTTAAATTAATTTGAAAACTTACACGATGAACACGTTGAACTAATCAAAAATATCATTCTGATCAAAATTTCTGGTTTTATGATTAAAAAAAAATTCAATCATCAACCGAAAAATTGCCCTATTTATTCTTTATAAACACTTCAAAGTCTATAACATTTTTCATATGCTACGCAATTATGAATTTTATTACAAAAAAAATATGAGCTTGAATTTTTTACATAATTCGTAAAAAAAATTTTTTTCTCTTTTTATAATTCTATTTTTAAAACACCTTCAATAGACCAATAAACAATAAACTTATTCTTTGTCATTCAAAAAAACAACATAGTAAAAAAATGCTCATAACCGAAATTCATAGTCACTTCTAAGATATTTTTTTACCAACTTGCAATAATGTAAATCAAAACTTTTGTCTGGCATATTTGAAAATAAATCATTTCCTAACACAAAATATTTATAAAGTAAATGGTAGCTACATAGCTATATTAATTTTATATTAAAATGAGAATTTCAGTATAATAATTTCATATTATAGTCTTATAATATCACAAAAATTATACTTATTTAAAATAATATTAGTAGCTTAATGTTATTTACTGTTATATTACAATATAATATACCTTAATATTATAATATGCCTAAAATACATAAATTAATAAACATAAAATGAGACAGCTGACATGAACAACACATGACCAACTAAATTATTTGATTATAACACTGTAATCCAATGCTATAACTTACAAAATATATATAAATATGTATATGTTAATTAAAAACATTCTATAAGTTCCAAAATAATTTAATTTCTATTCCCTTTAATTCAATTATAAGTAGCAAATTTACTTCATGCCAATATTAAAATTTTCTTTAAAATTTTTGTCCTAATTTTTTTGTTAGCGAAGAGAGACCTTTTGTCATATTAATCTCCAATGGCATTAATTTTATCCCTAGACTCTTAATTAGCTCCAATACCTGTACCTGTCGAAATGCATCTTAAAGTGTTGGAAAACTGATTTTTAAAATGGCTGTGAGTGTCTTAAGCAATAGCCATTTTTTCTCCAGACTTGCCGACAGATTTCAATTTTTCTATTTTCCACTCTTAAGATATTTTAAGGTAAAATGTTTTCGAAACCTACCATAACTTAACCATTACCGAAAATTTGTGCTTCTGTTAAAATTTGATCATATCAAACTTTGAAACTGTGGAAACAATACCTTCCATAACATGATCTTTAATGTTCTTTGTTAAGAAAAAAGGAAAGGATAAAATGTATTGTTCTTTTTTTTTGCTTGCTGTTTTTGACCGTATTACAATTCTATGTTATTTTCGGAAGTATATGAAACTCAAATATGATAAAAAATAAAATAAAAACAACATTGAAACAAAATTTAATCAAATAAATTTGCCTTGACACAAAATATTCTTGTTATTTCTACTTGTTTCACTTGTTTTTCTTTCATCATCTACTTTTCATTTTATTATTCTTACTCTCATTTTTTGTTTTGCTTCTTTTCTTTTCTTTTGTTTTTGTAATTTTTTTCTCTTGTTTTCCTTTTTTATTATTATTTAAAATGTAAATTTACATTTTGCGCCCTCTAAACCCTATCAGACCCATTTTTAAATCGTTTGCATATTTATATTTGCTCACGACCTTTCTTCTTAATTTTTTTATCATATTTTTTTATTTTTTTTTGTTTTTTTTTTTGTGTTTTTTCTTCCTCTTTTGTAATTTTGTTGTCTTCTATATACCGTCTTTTATTTGAAATTATTTTGTTTTTTATTTTACCACCATTTTACAACTACCAAGAGCTACTAACTGTTTTTAACATTGAATAAATAGATGATATTATATAAAGCTTATAATATTTATACATACATACATAATGTACAATAAATTACACCATTGTATAAACATATACCCGCATATAGAAAGAGATATATCTATATATGCATTTATGTATGAATGTATGAGTTAAAAAACATTGATATTTTTTTCTGTTTTCCCTCTACATTAATATATATATATATATATATATATATATATATATAAACACATACATATGTATGTATTTTCTTATATTTGAATAAAATTTAAATTTTAACTTTACTATTACTTTAATTTTTTTATTTTTTCCTCCTTTATTCTTATTACTTAGTTCATAGTGTGACACTTTTGCACATACCTACAAACTTTCATCCTTTCAATTTCCCATCACATTTTGTATACGATTTTAAAATATTAGGTAGGTATTACGGGGGTTCCTTTGTTATTTAAAAAACAAAATTTTTTTAAGCACTTTTATCCCCTTTTAAAAACTTATTAGACAGCCTTTTACTTATTACTATTAATATATTTTTTATTATAAAGCGTTTTTAAAGCGTATAGATGTTTCAACTTTGTTAAGCCTAAAAAATTTATTCCTATAACATAAAATATTTTGGTATGATCGGAAAAACTATAAATAAAATATCAAACTTTAAGACCGAAATCTATAGAACATACTTCTGATCAAAATATATACAGAGAGTCGAAGGAATAGTTCTTCTTTAACGGTAACAATATTATAAATATAAATTTATTTCTAAGACTAATTATTGAATTTTCCTTATACATGCTACCTTACCATTTTTGTTTTTTCCTTCTAATAGTTCTAACTTTACGATCAGTTGAATTACATTTTCTGTTCGATAATTCTATATTTATAATGATTATTTTGAAAGTAAAATTCCCAGTAATTTCAATTAATGAACAGCGTTTTGTGCTAATAACAACTTTCATAAAAATATTTAAGCTAAGACACATGCTTGGCTCTTTTGAATTTTAAAAATTTTTATAATTACCCTTAAATTGCATAATGTATACCAATAGACAACTTAAGCTTGAGTCGGAATCCAGCATAAATTTCTTAATATTTTCTTATATTAATGCTATTTAAGGCTTATCATTAGCTTATAATGGTACGTACAATTCCACATTGTACAATTTTACAAAAACAAAAGTAATTTTTTAAATGTTAGTTAATTTTTGAAAATATTTTCTCATATATCTTCTAATTTATGAAATTTTAAACATTCTGCTCAAAAAACTGCTCGATTTTTATCAGAAAAATTGTAAATTATAAAGAAAAAGCAAAACTCATTAATTACTAAAAAAATTGATTTTAATTTAAACAAATACCAAAATAAACTTTTAAATTAAAGCCCAAATGAATACTTCCAAATTAGTCGACCTTGAAAACATCCTTAAAACATCACTATGCATATATTGCATATCATTTGCTTTATAAAAAAATAGCTACCAATGATATTTTTAGGAGCGTTAAAGGAATTTTTCTATTCTCAGTGCGTTTTAATAGTAGTGTAAACGATCCCTATAATATTCTCATTAATCAAAGCCTAAAGCACAAATTATTTTTTTCTTCTTTGTTTTTCTTTTTTTTTTACATTTTTTCTTGTTATTATTTTTTTTATATAAATTATTCCCTTTTTAACTTTTTCAATATATTCAGATATTCTATTCATGAATTACAATATAATTTTGTAATATGTAAATTTTGTTGTTTTGAATTTTAAAAATAACAAACAGAGAAAAAAAATTATAGATTAACAATTCATCACTAAAACAGTTAAATCTAGATAAAACAAAAATTTTTTAAAGAACCGACGTCAATTGTAAAGGTTTTGTCACTTAACCAGTTTCTCTATCGAATATCACACTCATTCTATATGGTCGCTTTCGTCTTCCTATAAGAATAAAGCATTTTCTAACAAAAACTAGTTAAAAGCACTTGCGCATTAAAAATGTTATCCACTTATATAGATGAAACTGAATAAAATAGATAGTAATTCAAGGAAAATTTAAAGAGATTCCAATTATAGACCTAGAGTAAAATTCTTTGAGGTCGGGTAAACAATTTCTTTATTAGAATTTTTCAAGTTTTGAATATTATCCAGATTCAACTGTCTGTTTCAATAAATATTAAATAATAATAATGAGATCAAAAAAAATATTATAACACTGAAATTACTCTTTTGGGTACCCATTTTCAAGAAAAAATGAGAAAATAATTATTTTTTGTAAATTTACAAATACACTACAAATACAAAATTTGATATACAGTATAATTCTATAAAAGCCTTGAAATTTTTATATTCCTTGCAAGCATTTTTTTTAATTGATACTAAATCATGGCGTCCTGTTGTCTTAGACAACTACAAGTTTGGTATCCGAAAATTAATTACAATTTCAAAATATTTAAAGTATTTAAAAATTTATTCATTAATGTTGTCTGCAAAATATTTTAATTTTAAACTAAACAATTAAAGGTTTCGTAAAGCCGATCTAAAATCTCAACTTCGTTTTAAAATTCAAGCTAGAGTCTAAGAGTTTTGTACATAGTATTACTTAACTTAATTCTTTCCAATGAACTGAAGTGGTACATATGTTGCAAATCTTATTTTTATTTATTCTTTAATTTTTATTTAATTTTTGATTAGTTTAGAATAAAGATTTTAAAAATGCGCTTTATAAGTTTGCGTAATTGTAAATATTGTCATTAATATTTAAAAGAACATTGAAATATCATTGAAATTTTAATAACAAATAAAAAACATTTTCTCATCTTCAATTTTCAATGTCACACAATATTAAAATGAAGAATTTGCAAAGTGTTATTAAGTAAAAATATTTATGAAAAATATTGTTAGAGGTTTTTAAGAAAGTAAAGAAAACAGACCAGAAAATAAATTGCTCAAAGGTTTGCCCAATTAGAAGATAAAAATTATTTTTTAAAATAATTTTATTTAAGAATTTCAGTGCCATGTAATACGTAATTATATATTTTACATTGTATACATAAATTTTATATATACCTATATTATGTGTATATAATGTGGTACTTAGTAAAATAATGAAAAATTCTTGAGAACACATTCCACAAATTCCCATTAAATTTTATTTACACAATCCTTAAAAAAAAATATATTTCTGTATATTTAAATAAAAATACCGCACACTTATAAATTGTGGCATCTAATTTTGTGTATACTCAATAGAAATTTCAAATTTAAAGTCATCTAATGATGGAAGAGAATAGGAAATTACTCTTAGTATAGGTTCCTTATATGACTATTTAAAATATAATGAAGTAGTTACGTATATATTATATTATATACATACACATACGTAGCATAGTCCAAAAATTAAATTCTCAATTGAAATTACAGTAAAAATTTTGGTTAATTGAAAGATTTAATTGATGGTACTGATACACGATTATTAATTGATGGTACTTAGAAAAAGCCATTGTTTTCAAAAATATGTGTAAATTTTAAAATTTCTTGGAAAATTTTTAAAATTTTCCTTCCAAATCAAACAAAATTACTAGAAAACCAGATCCCTATAATTAGCAAATTAGACTTAAAAATAATGAAATTTTTCCACTCAATTCAAATTTAATTTTAATTAATTGTAATACACAGTTGAATTGCACTTAATTTTTTATTAATAAGCATTTATTTCAACATTTTATAAGATGAATAAGGAAATTTTCATATTAATTTGTGATCCTTGCATAAAAATTTTTTTGTTTTCCAATCTGATTTTCGATTTTTTATTTTTCTTCCTTTTTAACTCGTATTTCATTAAGTTTTTTTTATAAAACGTTTTATTATTATTTTTATGTAAAATACTTTAATACATATTATTCATCTTAATTTTGTCTAGATGATTCTAATATAAAATTATAATTAAGTTCATTAACTTTTAAGTATAACGTAATACACTTTAAAAACAGCACAAAAAAAGAAAACAAATCAAGTTTTTTAGTCGTCTACAAAATTCGGAAACAGAGCTACTTCAATGCTAAAGCAGACAGTATAACAGTATGTACTAAGTACAAGTACTTAGTATTCCTCTTGTATGCATGTTAAGTTGTCCCAATTTAAAATACATTTGTTATTCATATGTAATTTTTATATATAGAGAACGGCTAGAGCACGAATGTACAATATTATCACAACGAATAAAAATTCACGCGGAAAGTGTTAGTATTCCAAAAACAAAAATATAAAAAAAAGAGATACTTTTTTTTTCGAATGGAAAAGACCATCATCATACTTCGCATTTGTAATTCAAATTTTTTTTTTTTGCTGCTGCTGCAGACGTGTTAATTTTAAGAATAAAAAGAATTTTTTGGTTGGAAATATTTTTCCATTTTGATTCTGAATAGAAAATTTTTCTAGCACATTTCTAGCACACTAAAAACAAAATATGAAAAAAAATCAACTCTTTTTCTTTGTTTTTTTTGGAAAATTTAAAATAGCTTTGGTTCCCATAAAAAGGGAAATTTTTTTTTTCAACTTTTTACACTTTCTTTTCTTTAAGCATGTTCACTGAAAAAAAATTAATTTTTTTTTTTCATTTTTAAATTTTTACTTGTTAAAATTAGTGAATCTTAACTTTATTTAAAAAAAATCTTTCATATTTTATTATAATAAAATTAATTTGAGCACAGGTGTGTTAAAGTACCATTATAAGTCATCTCACCTTTTACTTTTGCCACTTTTAATAATCATAAATTTTTTAATGAATTATTTTAGTTTTTTTTTTATCTTTTACATTTTTCTTGTTCTTTTGAGAAGTTTTTGAAGGTAACAAATGTTAAAAAAATGTAAAGACACTACAAACTTAATAATAATACATACATATTTGTATAAGTAATTCTCTTGAATATAATATTGAAGAAAATTATATTAAAGAATCATACGTGTTGAATAGCTTCAACAAAAAAGAATAAGAGCAACAATTCATATGCGTCATTTTCATTTCCGCAAAATTTTCTTTCTTAAAACATTAAGGTGTAAAATTTTAATATTTTACTTAATCACCATATAAAGGGAGGAATAATATTCAAAGACTTAGAGGGAAAATCTTGTAAAAAAAAGTAATTTTATGAAATTAAGTAATTTGCAAAGTAAGTACTTGCCATCAAGCACAGTATTAATATATTATAGGTAGGAGACATTCCAAAATTTCCTAAATCGAACTTAACCTATGGACATTTTTAATAGATTCCGAATAATTAAATTTTACTTAAGATCAAAAGTTCATTCAAACAATCTCAGATAATTTGTGCGAATCATTTGATGAGGTAAATTTCTGCAACCATTCAATCTTATAAGAATGCTAGAAATGTTTCGTTATAACACTGTCACAAAATTTCCAACACCAACAAAATCTATTGATCCAAATCTTAAATCCATGTTGATTGTGGCCAATTTTATTTGCAGCCGATCTAGTTAGTAATTAAACCGGCTACTAAATTTTATTTCAAATTTTGTGAAGAAAACATATAATATTTTTTGTTGTTAAAATTGATTATAATTGTAAAATATACGCTGCATTGCACAGTGTCATATCACTTCACGTCACCTCATGGTTAAAGGATCTGACGCTATACTTTTTGTCTTTAAACGATATCACAAAATTCACCAAAATTTCATTTCAACAAAAAAAAATATCTAAAATTTGAACATTTTCACTCGTTACCACTGAAATTATTATGAGTATTAAATGTTATTAGAAATTTTATAATCTCACATGATTTCTTTTTATTCTTGTATTTTGTCATACATATATATACATATTTTTTTTAATGTTTAAGAATAATATTTAATGAAAACGAAAATTTTACCATAATCAGAAGTGAAATAAATGTTGTTTCGTTTTATTACTACCGCAACATTTATACGATAAATACAAGGATTTTATAGAGTGTATACTGTCAAGAATTAAAAAAAAAAAACTTTAAAAAAATTGAATTAAAATTTTAAGCCAACTCTCTATCCTATTCTATATTTCTCTCTATCCTATTTCTCTATTTTATTTTATCCAGCTAGAGAAAATTGCGTGAAATGTGTTCCATTTAACCCAATTCAAAATTCACTTTTTAGAAGTAGATTGAACTCACAATGTTTTCATATGTTGTTGGCGGTGTATAACACTTTAACAAATCCTGTAATATTATAATGAATTATTTCAATACAAATTATTACAAATGACAATTTTCGTTGAAATGTATTGACGTTGTGAAAAGGTCACATAATTTTCGTTAAGTACTTTAAATTTATTCAATATTAAAAATTATTTAATAATGCCATGCAAATGAAACATCTTGTAAGTTTACATTATATAATATTTAAATAACTAATACATAATATTTTGTCCCTAGTGCATTTAATATCTTTAAGTCTTATTATAAGTTCTTTCACGAAATCATGTCGAAAAACGAATCTTCATGCTGATAATATTTCTGATTATATTATATAATTTTTTGTACCACCGTTTTATCTACATATACCTTATATCAGGATATATTCGTTTTGGATATATATACGGAACGTATAGAGCACAGACCAAAAGTACATGTACTATATCATTATATTTAATTTGAATTATACATATGTACATACACATATACATTACGTTATCATGTACAATATATTATGAGAAAAGTTATCATTCTTATATCGCGTACATTTTGACACATTTCATTTTTTTTTTGTACTATATCATTATTATAAAGATATGAGTGTATTTAGCAAACAGAAAAAAAAATTGCTATCCTAAAACATCCCTAAAAAGAGCGTGTATCTTTTGAACAATTGTAAGTAAAATTGTATATACATAAAACATTAGGCACGCATGAAGCAAACTAACTTAAATAAAGTGAAAATAATATTCTACATTTATTACAAAAGAGTAAGACTGAAAGGGAAATCAAGTTAAACATATAAAATGTAAGTATATACATGTATGTAGCTCTGGGTATACGAGTAGTAAATTTTCTTTTTACCTTGGAACGTTTAATAAAATAATTTTACACATTTTACATATTATTTTGTATGCGAAACTTATAAATAAAAAACAACAACAAAACTATACAAGAAAATGCTACATTTTAACTGTATAATAAAAACAACAAAAACAACTATAACATAATCTGTTCATCTTTATCCTTTTTCCTTTGTACAAATTTTTCCTTTTTTTAACAATGTCAAATTTGGATTATTATCTCCTTTCACATTTTCTATACATATATACCTTGATTATTAGTACGTTTTAGATCAAAATTATTACAAAAGAATATTGATTAATAGTCTGATTCTCTCAGTTGATAATTTATGAGAGCTTTTAGTGAAATTTGCTCTAATGAATAATATAAAAAACTTTTATGAAAATCAATTTGTTAAGTTTAATTATTTCAAAATAGTGTAATAGTTGAACGGACAAACAAAAATTATTAATAAAATATTAAATGACCACAAATTTAGTAAAAGATTTAAGAATTTAAATTTCTGCAATATTGCGAATTTATAGCGAAAAATATACAATTAAATCTAAAATTAAAAATTTACAAAATAATTTAATTATTTACTTTAAAATTTGTATTAAATTTATCTCGCAGTTTTTTAAATAATTTTATGGCTATAAAGCAAGGCTCCCTAGATCGATTTAGCACAAATTCGACTTCTACAATTTTTTTAATTTTCCATATTTTAAGACTATAATGTAGCAAAAAATTGCCTCAATTAGAAAATATTTGAGGTGAAAAGATGAAGTCAGAAAAAAATAAATTCCAAATTAAATTTTATGAACTCAATTATAGTTTGACAACTTCAAATCTTTCTAAAATGAATCCCCATAAAAATTTTGAATTAATGTTTTGAGTTCCATAAAAAAATATGTGCTTTTTTAAAAAATTTTTTTTAAAATACTTACTTGAAAAATTTTTATCGTTAGTTAATTTGTCTTTGTGTTTTATATTTTACATTATTTTACAATGCTATACAAAAAGTTACAATCATATTACAAGGCTATACAAAAAGGCACATAGTTGTCTGTGTATAGCATATGAAAAAAAAAAAGATCCTGTTTATGCATTTTCATTACTATCCCTGAAAATCTAACATTTCCTGTTTTATATTTTACTTAAATTTGTCATGTTTAGTTTTATGAGACAAATTTAAATCTTTTTACGATATTCCACATTGTTCAAATTCCTCGATATTTTAAATAATTTCTAGGGTCTACACAATAAAAACAAAATTATTGAATTTAAGAAATGATGATGAAATGAATTTAATCAACTTTAATAGATTAAATTAAAATAAAATGGTTCCACAACAGGTTGAAATCGTGAGATTTTGTGATATTAGTATAAAATTTTTCAATTTATTTCATATTGCTTTACAAGGAATGCAAAATCTTGGATAAATTTTTTTTTAAAATCGAATTTCAGAATCGCTAGATTAACTTTAATTTAAAATATAAGATTTCCCTTTTAGTTTGAATCTAAAAATAATATGTTAAAGTTAAAAAAAAAATGAAAAGCACAAAAACAAAACAAAATTTTAAATTAAAAATGTTAAAGGAACGTATTTCTTGAGATTAAAAATTTCATTTCATCAAATTTGACATGATAAATTGCGCGTATTTAATATGGTTTAAGCATTAAATTTTGGATTTTTATTTTTATACAATGAAATTTTTAATACACTGACATATTCAATCATCAGATGAATTTTTGTAAATCTTTGTACATTTTAGTTTTGGCAGTTTTGGTAACTTTTTAATACCAACATTGTATACAGCTATTACTTTTAAATATCTTTTATACTCACTCTTTTCCAAAAAAAATTAAATAAGTTTTCTTATTGTTAGTCCTAACAAGATATTCGTGGCATGATACACTGAAAGATTAAAATTTCCAAAAGGATTATTAGACAAATTAATAAAATAATTAAAAATTATTCTGTGTTGAAATTTCCTGCTCTTGCTCCATATTCGAAACAATCTTATTAAATTTTTTACAAAAATTTCGAATGTGAAATTTTGTTTTAATTTATTAATCAATTAAGGTCTATGTCTCTATATTTAAAAGTTTTTTTTTTTTTCCTTCTTCTCTCCTAGGAGGAGTATAGGGCTAGAACTGATATCTATCATACCCTAGTTTCTATAGTCATAGAGAGTTAGCTAGGTAGATGACTAGCCTACCGTAAGATATTTAAAATTAATTATTTTAAATTTAGTTTTTATATTGGTTTTTCTTATAAAATTTAATCAAATAATTTCAATAAATCTTTTGATTTGCGACGATCCAATGACGAGGTCAAATATGTGCTTTATAGTATTCCACTGGAACAATATCGCAATAAAAAATATTCGCGAATTCAATTAACAATTTAATAATTAAAATAATTGAATTATTTTAATTTGTCATATATTAAAACATTTCAAAATGCTGTTTAAATTTTGTTTATTAATTCGAAGACCTTTGAACACTTTACATATTTTGTATTTCAACTTGATACGTACAGATATAAATCAGAATATTTCTGGTCAAGTGAAGTAATCACACTTAATTACGTTATTGATAGGAATACTATCAAACCTAATTCACAAATTTGAAATGATTGATATTGAGCTTAGTTGATAACCATCTAAAGAAACATCACATTTTGGAAAATGCAAATATTGGAACCTCAATAGAATATAAGCTATAGCATCTTAGAAAAATGTCAGAATATAAAAATTCTTTTTAAAATTCTTAATAACATACTTTTTTATAACAACACTATTGAAGTTTTCCTGTTAATTCTATATTGAAGCTTGCAAAAAATTTGAAGTTTCCAGTAAGCTGGTCACTTAACTTAAATTTTTTTACAAAAAAAAAGGAGCATTTTCATATACGTGTAAGATATCCTTTAAACAATGTCTACGTACAAAAGAAAAATTGTTGATTAAAAAAAACATAAAATTTAATTTGAATTTCACTTTAACAAAATAACTATTTCTTAAAATACATATAGAAAGTAGTGTATTAAAAGATAATGATGGTGTCTACAAAAATCCTTTCTAAAACTATAATCAAATGTTCATGGTTGCAGTTTTACAATAAATACCAACTTTTGTATAATTTCAACTTTATATTTTTTATTTTCCCACCAAAAATCTTCATTTTATTTTTATTTGAATTCCATTTGAGAACTATGTACAGATTCTTTGGCAATAATATGATTAGATAAAAAGTAAATATAACAAATTAGAAAACTCTTTCATTGAAAAGCGAATGTTTTTCAAAATCAAGAAGGAATCCATTAACTAAAGTTGCATACAGTTTCTTCTTTCCACATTTTTATAAATTTAGCTTTCGTACTTAAAATAATGAATATGTAAAGTATCGTAACAATGTTAGTGATATTGCTCTGGAATTATTTTTAAAATATTCTGTTTGCCTTAGTAACCATAGTTATTTTGTGTTTTCTTATTTTGATTTGTCGTTCCCGCGTATAGAAAAATAAAAGAAGCATAGCATTTTACGAATTTTTTTTGCTTCGTATTTGCAAAGTACTCAAAGGATAAAGAAAAAACATTTTTATTATTTGATTTCGCGTTCTTTTCTCTTTTATTCTTTCAGTTATTTCGTTCTTTGTTTTTAATAAAGGATCGAATAGACATTTTAAACCAATTTGATATATTAAGTGATTGTAAATTTTAAGAATATGCAGAAAATAAAAACAAAGAAAAATATAAAGAGTCTAGAAATTTGATTACAATCAAATCAGTGTTAAGTTGATAAGACTTAAAAAAATATACAAGGTTTTATTATTTTTATACACCACAAATTTTTAAATTGGTTTAAATTTCTAGATCTTTTATGATACAATATTGAGAATGTTAAGTTCATTAGAATTTTTGAATACGACAGTGAAAAGAAAAAAAGCAAGTGGATTGTACATAAAAAGATTTTCAAATTTAATAAAATTTTATTTAAATTATAAAATTTAACGAGGTGCGTATAGTCACTAACTTTACTTAACTTTTTCATCTATTACTTATTAGTTATAAACACTGACCATTATTCTTACTTTCCCATTTTAATTATGAGATTTTACTCAAATATTGCATAATAAAGATTACTTATTTCAGCTGAAAAATGGTTTATTCTTTTTAACTCTTATACTTAGCTAAACTCTATGATATCTATGTACAATTGTTTTCTATAGTTCCCGTTTGACATTTTAGTAGAGTATTTAAAAATTTGAGCCCTTGTGAGTAATTTGAGTAAATTGTTTTTTGAGTTATTTTGTAGCAAAAGTAAGTACTAACGCAACTGTAATATGTTGGTAAACTCGTTTTTAGCAAAAACTAAAAATTGTATAGCCTCTAGTTTCAAATGTTTATGGAAGCTATTGCTCTAAATAACAACAAGTATTTATTGAAAAACTTAATAACTCTATGATTTCAGATTGGATATGGTTGAATTATTTTTGTAGCTAAAAGCATCCCTACGAACGGACCTTTCAATCAAACTCAAATTAAATAAGTTTCTTACTGTAACTTTAGAAAGCAATTATTGAAAACATGGTAAGACTAACTAAATGCATTTTTATACCTACTTAGAAGGCACAATAGTTCTACTTGGAAGGCAAACTAGTCGCGGTGCACTGTTAACCCTTTTTGAACTTTTCACATGATGTCAAATAACATTTCCTTCTAACATTTTTATTTTTTAACAATGTTCGAGAACAATTCACAATTTCTATATTCTATTTTGATTACAAACATATTAAATTGAGTTCCAAAAAAAATTTTTCTTTAAGAAACAAAGAGACAGAAAAATCTGCTACAAAATAGGATTTTCAACTTCAAAAAAGTATTTAAATTTTTATAATTTTTAAAGTGCGTTTAAAATCTTTTATACAATATTAATTTTTTTCTTCTTATTTCTTTTCCCTCCAATATCCTTGCCTTTCCTTATTTATTGTTTATTTTTTCAAAAAGTTTTAATTTTTACGCTTATTTAATTTCACTCATTGTTTGACTTAATTTTTGTTTTTCTATTTTGCTTTTCAAGTACCCCATTTAAATATTATTTGAAATAATTTTCAGTTAAGATGTCTTGTCTTTCACATTTTCTTCATAAAAAAATATAAAATAAAAAAAAAAACAGATTTTGAAGACGTCGCCGCGTCATTTCAACTCTTATAACTCATTTTAGTTTCATAAGCTACGAGTAAAATAAGGAAATTTGAATGTATTCCAAAAATATAAGAAAAAAAAAAGAAAGAAACAAAAAATATAGAACTTTGCCTACAAAATAAACCAAATGATGGTTAGAAAATTTATTCAATTTATTTTTTTTTCTTCCTTATTCATTTTTACTTGATTTTATAATTTTTGTAACTTTTGTAATTTGTTTTCATTTAATTTATACTTAGAATTTGATATATTTTTATTTATACTTCCATCGGTTCCCTAAAATATTCACCGGTATAAAAAAAATACCCATAAAGCGTACACATACAGCTTCCATTTAGGGAGTCAATATAGAAATGGTTTTAAATATTAATTAGATTTTGCGGCTTATTCTAATTATGAGGAAATGTGCGTCATCTAAAGTTAATGATTAGATTTCATTCTCTTATATGCATACACTTTCCATGTGTATTACATTTATTGCTACAGCTCCTAAACATATGCAATGCAACACAAATCTCAATGAAATATTATTACTAATTTGTTTGTAAAAATTTGATAACGATTTTGTAAAAAAAATATTTTTCAGAAAAATTATACGAAACCAAATTTTTTACAATTTACAATTATACCTTAAAGAAGCTTATATAAGAAAATATTTGAAAATGGTCACTCTATATTTATATAATTTTTCAAAAATATTTATTTTTAAACTTTTTAATTTTCCATTGAAATTTTTGAAAATAACATTATAATCGTTTTCTTCAAAAGATTGTCCTCTTAGCATATAAGCATTTTTTATAGAGAAATAATATAAATTTTGCCTAAGGATAACGAATGTCATGAACCTGTTTCTATTTTTTTTTTTTCATTCTTATTTTGTTTTCCCTCCTGAAATTCTAGTTTATTTTATCCTACAAACATGATATTATAATAAAAATATAAAAATAAATAAAAATAATAACTTGGTTACATTAAATGGAAAACAAAAGGGTATATCTATTACGCAGGAAATATTATGGCAAAAGGGCAAAACAATTTCTTTGTTCTTTTCTTTGTCCTCTATATGTATATGCTTGACTTTTTGTCTGAAATGACATATTTAATAGAATCCATAAAAATTTTTTTCAGTCTGATACAGATTAAATTTCATATCTCTTTACAAATTGCTACATATATACGTCTAACCACATCGTACACAATTGTGTTCAGTATAAGCACAAGTTATTATATTATATAAGATAAAAAATTAAAAAATTTTTATTTTAATTGTGAAGAAAAAAATTGTGAAGGCTATTCTTTAAGAAAATATTTATAAACTTAAATTCTATTATGATATTAAAATGGCGATTGGAGAAATAAGTATTCGCATTCTTTCAAAACTGGTAAAATATTGAAGATTTTGTAAATTTAAATTATAAACTTTAAATTAAAACTTATAAGTAAACAGAAATCTAAATAAACACTCCTAGAATCAAAAAATTAATCTTCAGCAGATTTGCAATAGTAAGCGTCTTAAAAATAATGCACAAAGTTTACATTTCTTTTCGACTTAATTTTTTACTACTTTGTTTTTTATTATGATTAAATGCAGTGAAACTAAATATTTATATTTTAATACTAAGTATATATATGTATATATACATATAAATATAAAATGTAGATATTTTTTACTTCTATTTTAAAATAGAAGAATTCAAAACTTTTCATAAAGAATAAAAACTACTTTTCAGATTTCTTTTCCATTACTTTTCATAAAAAGTTTTTGAATCCCCAACAATTTAATATACGGATGCATTTATTTCAAATATAAAACTTTAAGCTAACAAGATTTAAATTTTAAATTTTAAGATTTATTTTTAAATTTGTACATATTTAAAAATGTATACAAAACATAAATTTAATAATTAATGTCGTAAATGAAAGGGGTGTTTGAGAAATAATTCATTAAATAACTAAGCTAAAGGGAGTGTCTCACTATTTTACTCGACAAGTGAGAAGAAAATGAGTAACCGTCATAATATTTGTATAATGTAATTTTTGAGTCAGAAGAATTAGTAGGTATTGCGTATTTCGTTTTTTTCTAAAATTTATACAAATTTTATTCACCTTATTTTTCAAACGTTCAGACATTCAGTCGATAATTTGAGAAAAAAATGTAAAAGTTCAATTGAAAAAATGAAGTATCTATTAGAAAAACGTAGAATTCTGATTCGAAATTGAATAAAAACTGAGAAATACCATAAAATTTACATTAGAAAATTTTAATTATAAATTATTGAGTTAACTTCGAATGAAAACAACACAAAATGTTCCAACAACACAAAAGTTAAAATTCGTCAACCATACTATTGGACAACAATTCGTAAGGTTAATGTTAGGCGTCATTTGATCGAATGCTCTTTCATCTGCGATCAATATCTAAACTTAAAAGTGCTCTTAAATAACTGAAAATGATAATGCCAAAACTGGATAACTTCATGATAAATAATTTGTTATTACTAAATCTTTAAAAGTCAGTATCTCTAAACCAGCAATTGTGAGTTATTTAGTTGTAGCATTAACTTCACGAATAGATCACAGAACAATATTTTCCATAAATCAGTTGCTTTGGTGGTTAAGATTGCAATCCTGTAAATTTCTATAAAAAGACTAGTCAAAACTAAATTAAAAACTAGTGGGATTTAATAAACCACTTTCATTTCGATCAATTGCTGGAAGTGATAAATTACATACCAATTAATTTCCTTACAAATTTTAAAAACTGTTTTTCAGAGTTTTAACAAAATATCTAATATAATTATAATTATTATTTCATCACAAATTGAAATTTAATTCGAGGCTTAACAAGCAAAAAGGACAAAGAAAAATATTGCAATTATCACATTGCAATTCTGAAGAACAATTTCAAATTTTTATTTAAATACGGATTTAATTCACATAATTTATATTTTTCTTGGAAAAATTTATGTACATATTATGCATAATGGAAAATGTGTTTTACCCAAAATAAAAAAAAACTGTAACTAAGATAAATTCAATGTAAAATAAAATATGAATTCGCTAATTTACTTATAAGAGATTAAAAATTTTAAAATTAATTTTTTATATTTATATATAAAAATAGTTTTTAGAAAAGGAGCTAATATTTAAATATAGTAATATTTTCGTAAAATGAAGTTGTATTAATTGTTAACTCGCAGCTCGACTTCATCAGCTATTCCCTTATTAAAAGTTTATTTAGAAATATTTAAAAACTATTTTTTTACAAATGAATTTGTTCATTAAATTTTATAGCTTAATTATTTTATTAATTATTTGAAAATTGAATATTGCAATACGAGTACTTAGTATGTAATTTAAATATTATTTGAAATTTGAATTTAGAATGGAAATTTCGAGAGATCATTCACTGAAAAGTCTCTCAGGAATCCAAAGGAACGTTACAGGAAATGTTTAGTTAACAAAAATTTTAAGTCAAGCATATTTTAAAAGTGAGCAATTACACACCTAATCTGATTTCACTTCAATATCTATTCATATAATCCTCTTTATACTTCTAATATTATGCATGATAATACTAAAAAATTTTATATACAATAATTTCTTTTAAATTTTGTTCAATAAAATCTTGAATTTTGCTATTTTATTCAAGTTATAAAAAAATTTCAACCTAGAATGATTTTTAATGTTATTGCGCTAGTATCCTTGGCAAGTTTTTTAATTCATGCAAATTTCAAATATTTCATAAAATTAACAAAATTTAATTTCAACTCTGCAATAAATAGTACACGTAATCCTTTATTATATCAACACAAAATTATTAAATTACCATTATTAAAAACTGAAAATTTTCAAACCATTAGGTACAGTGTATACGAATAAATAATTAGAATTCTTTTTCAATATTTTACACACTAAAAGTTCAAAGCAAAAGCTATAATTTCAAAAATTCTTTAACTAAATTAATATACAAGTTTTAGTTTTAGTGCATATTTTGAAATATTCCAAAAATATATATACGAGTACTTTTAAATATTTCTGAATACAATAAGAATTACAAAGTGTAAGCAAATGTTCATCAGCATACCATAAAATAATATTATTGTACAAAAAATGCGATCTATGTACAATTATAAAACGTTAAAACAACATATTACCAATATTTAAAATATCAATTAACAACGTGTCATGTTCATATACCACATAAATTATATATAAATGAATATGTATACAAAATTTTACTTAACATAATGTGGGTGTTTCCCATTTAAATACGAGTACGTACATTATACATATGTATGTAGGTATATATAATAATAATATGTATGAATTTTAAATTATTAGTTTCAAAAATTTTCGATAAAATTATTAGAAAATATTTTAAAGTAAACAAAAAGCACCATCTGTTTTTATTTAGACTAGAACATTACATGGTATGTATATGAAAATATTTTAAATTAATGTATACCATATACTATATACACATAGTATAAATGCTTGAGATATGTACATAAATATATGATATCTAGATATGATAAACATATATATGATATATATGATATATATATGACTTATATATGACATATATATGATTTTTAACTTTATCCAATAAATAATATTTTGTAGACTGGAATATGTTATACAAAATGCATATTAAGCATGAAAATAAAATCTATGTAATAAAATATACAAAGTGCCAATTATTGTAAAACATTAATGGAAATTAAATATTTAATATTTCATAAAATATTCATGTATAATAAATCAAGAGTGTTGATTGATTCTTTAAAATTTTACACAAATTTATGATTTATTTATAGATTTACTTTAAGCTGAATCAATTTTATATGCACATGTGCATATGTTAGTGTACAATGTGCCATATGATTTTGCATATTATAAGTCATATTGTAAATTTTCAATTATAAATTTTGTTTTGATAAAATTTTTAGAAATATAAGAAAAATCTTTTTTTTTAAACTATCAATTATATTTCATAAATATTTAAAATACAACTTCAATTTACATATTACGGACATGCTACTTACATATTCTTTAAAATTATATAAGATGAATTTAAAATAAATAAACATAGTACATACACAATTATATTCTATTTGACAATATGAAATTTTAATAGTCAATATTTTATTAAAATTTTAACTGATATTTATTTTAATGTCATTAATAGCAAATCTTTAGTTAATAAAATTCATTAAAAGACAACAACTTATTAAGGTTATATGTGCATATGTATAATTTTTAATGACGTTCGATATCTAGAGCTTTATAAAATGTCTGTTTCAATAATGCTGTAACATACTGAATGCTTGCAATATGTTATACTACAATTAACTTTGATGTTCGTAAATTTGTTATTGGACAACCGAAAGTTAAAATTAAAGTTTTATTAAAAAAACTTGTGGACATAGTAATATATTTACTGTATTCAACTCTGTGTTCAGGACTTATTGACCATACCCTTCGTTTGTAGATTTCTTCGTCTATTAATTTTCATTCATATGTTATTAGAAACTCAAAATTTTCTTTCTGTTTCTATGAACCAAACTGCTTCTTCGCCTATTTGCCTCACAACAATGACTGCCAAGTTTCATGAATCTGACTTTATTATTTTGCCGAATATATAAAATTTGCTTTTAGAGTTGTATGGCAGCCAACCGAACCGATGCAGCTATCCCATTAAAATTTTTAGAGCATATGTAGAATATAATTGGACACATGTATACAAAATTTTATATTTGTACCTTTATTGGTTTTTGAAATATTTAAAATAAACTCTTTGAGTTGTATGGCAGCTACCCGAACCCGTTGTCCGAATTGATCCAATAACAATAGGGTTCGTCCTTGGCACAAAAAAAACAACTTGTGAAAGTTTGGTGTCGATTGCATTATTCGTTTTTGAGTTATCGTGCGATCGGACGGACGGACATGTCTAAATCAACGCAGAATTTTATGCTGAGCAAGAATATATATATATGTCCATACCGCAGATGACTCCTTCAAGTAATTACAAACTCCATACCAAAGTTAATATATCCTTCACGAAGTGCAGGGTATAAAAATATAACAGATTATATGTAAGCAAATTAAAAGCATTTAAAAAAGTTTTAATGGAACATGTCAAAAAAATAATTTTCTTATTAAACTTTGTTCGTATATATGATATAGTTAAATTTAAGCTGATGAATTCGTTAGTACATAATAAAATTTAAATTTTTCCAGATATAATGCAAAATATATTTTATAATTCTCATATCAATTTTTGAACTGAACAATCAATATAACAAATAATTGGAATTTGTAAATTTTGTATTACAAATAAACAGGTTATATACACATACAGACTGCTACCCTACATTTGTAATAAAAAGAACAAAAAAAATAGGCAAAGAAAGAAATATAAAGTACAATCGAAGTTCTTTAGCCCCTGCCAATAATATGGTATTATATCAATTATATTTAATTGAGTACGAATACAAACTATTTCATCTTACCCTCCAAACTTATAAGGCAAAAATAGTTATAGGGTATAAGAAATAAAGTTACAGGAGCAGATTTTTTGACTTTATAAAGTTATACTTCAAATCCGTAGCTGTGTAGAATAGGCGCATTATTAAATATAATTCGGAAACTTCAGAATAAAGGCTTTTTATGATAAACTATCTTAGTTTTAATCTATTCAGATATCGGAATCAAATAACTTTAAATATCGAAAAATTTGAAATTTGAACCTTTCATTTTTAAAATATCCTAATTTTCTAGGTGACATAACATTGATACTTTCTCCAATTTCAGCACAGCTGGCGACCTTGTCAACTAAGCTTCTATTTCACATATGAGCCATCATGCTACCTGATCTGACTTGAGAGTTGTTTAGAAAAACAGATTACTCTTAATACTGCTTTATAAATATCAAATTTAATTCGATTGTTTGACTCAATTCGAACACTACTATCTCTAAATCTAAGTCTAAATTTCTAATATAAATTTAATAAGTTGTCTTTATACACAATAGACCTAATATACACGTATTCATTTAAGTGACGAACTGTTTTTACAAACTTACATAATATCCTTATACAAATCCTTAATTTAATTTGTACTATATTTCCTTTTCCCTCTTTTTCTACCCATAACTCACATATTATTCAATTTAAATTTGATTTAAATTTTATTCAGATTATGAAAATGAATTTTAACTGTGCTAAAAATAATTTAATTCTTTTTTTCTTTTCTTTCATTTTCAGGAAATTTTATTTAAATATTGAATAAAATGTTCTGTAATAATTCTAAAATTTCCAAATATATGTTCGACATTGAACATATTTTGTGTACTATACTTACCTATATACGTACTTATATAATGTAGTGATGATATGAAAAATCATAATATTAAATGTTTGAGAATGTGTTAACAGGAACACAAAATATTACATATATATACGAGCGTTATATATAACAAAACAAAATATTAAATATGTATATAAATGGAAATTTTATAAGCATGTTGATTGACAGATTTTCTAACCGTTAATTTATGTCAATATGAAAATTTTGAGGTTAAGGCAATACAATTTATTACACAATATATTGTATATACATATGCATTATATAACGTAAATAATACATGTATGAAATAATGTATGGCATACCTAAATCAAACTTTTATGTATGTATATACGCGTAAAGTATTATAAATTATGTTAAATTTTTTGTTAAAAAAAAAATTTTATATTTTCGTTTTTTCGTGAAAAAAAAAAACACAAAATATATTTTCCTGCTTATTGTTCATTATTACAATAATAAAGGTAAAAATTTCACGTATACCCGAAAATAAATTTTGACATTTTTATGTAAAATATATAATGATAAAAAATTATAATAGATTAGACATTTTTGAATCTTTACATTTTTGCTCTTTTTCTACCCTAAAAATATTCATTATATTAATAAGGATATTTAATGGATTTAAACAGCAAAATCAATTAAACGGAGGCATAATTTATAATATAATGAAAGGATTTTTAACTTTTAATGTCGTACGATCAATTAGGCTTCCCGTAACCATTATTTTGAACAAAAACAAAATTTTTCATTTAATTTAATTTAAGTCACTGAAGCATGCTTAAAATCAATTTTTTTTTTTAAATTAAGTAAATTTTTTTTGCCACTGAATATTACAACATTGACATACATATATACACTTTGTCACAGTATAGTCACATATTCTCTATGCTGTGTTCATTGTACTCAAATTATCGATCAATATCAATAACAATGTCGTGAAAGAATACGAATTCAATCTGTCAAATTCTTAAAATGAAATATGTATTAAGCATAAAATCTTTTTTATGTCACACAGATTGTTATACATAAGTAAAATATCGTGCTTCACTTCATAAAATATTAAATAAAGGTGGGTCAAACCAATGCTTTGTATTGTAGCACTTTTCCCTTCAACAAGTGAAAATTCTCCTTTAAATACAGTCTATGTATACCTATCACACTATTAAAATTATTTTCATTCATATACAAAACCATTTCTAGGATTGCATATATTTCGGATGATGCATATATGCAGTCTTTGAAATAAAGCAAAAATTAATATAAAGTGGCGTTAACATAATGCTCGATTTTAAGGGTTAATTGTGTGAGTTAAGAAAAATAATTATATTTTTTAATGTCATGGAATTTACCATTAGCTTTTTGTGTTTATAGAAATTTGAAAAAGCTTGCAGTTTCGGATATATAAGGTGTCAAAAATTCAAATTTTACAAATTTCAAGAGGCAATAACTTGAGAGAAGGTGCAGATGGAAAAAAATTTTCTTCTAACGAAATGAACTATTTGTTTATGTCTAAAAGCCCCTAAAATTTCAAGCTTCTAAAGGCTGGGGTTTAGAAGAAAACCGAAATCAAAAATTTGGAAAAAAAGGACTTTAAATAACGGTAAGTTTGAACGGCCATTTTGTTTTTATAAAGTTTAACTATAGTATACCGCGCTAGGGGAAGCAGCTCACTCCTTTCTGCTTTTGAAAAATTTCAAAAATGCTTATGGTTTCATTGCAACAAATAGTTAAAAAAGGCCATTTTTAGGGTTTTGGGGGGGTATAACTTCTAGAGGGGGGGGAGATAGGTAAAAAATTTTTTCTAAGAAAATAAGTTTCTAGTAAAGATCTATGTGCATGTAAAATTTCAGCTTTCTATCTTCAAGGGTGTAGAAGTTTTGTAAAAAGACACACGAACAGAGGGACGGACGGACGGACAGTATGAAACTAATAAGCACTTTTTTTCAAAAACTTTTTGGAAAAGTGCTAAAAAAGAAAAAATCGAAATATTTTTAATTTGCGCTTCGAAACTCTATTGTTTACAATTATTATTGTTATTCAATTCAAAAAATAAAAAAATCCTTTCAAACCTTTTTCTATTTATGAATAAAAATTTTTAATAATTATACTTGATTTCATTTAAAAGTAAAAAATATAATAAGGAATAAAACTGATAATAAAGTTGTTGATGAATAAATTGAAAAATTGCCAATAAATTATACGTAAATGATCAATCGTACCTTCATTTTACATAGTAATTAAAATGAGAAACAAATGACAATAGAATGCACGTAACTATGTAAATATAACTATGTAATTTTAAATAAAAAATGAATCAATGATAACAATAAAAATTGATCAAGGACTAAATTTATTTAGAATTCTAACATATTATGTAAATTGCAATAATTACTTAACGCTTTTGAAACAATAAGGGAGAATATGTGAATGCACCAAATTTTACATGGCGATTTCGGAAATAATTTAAAATTTTGTGCATATACAGAGAAAAAATTAACCAATTTCCTTGTAATGTAGCATTTAAATTTCCGAAATTTTGAGGCGATTTATTGAATTTTTTACCATATCAAATGAATTAATAGAGGGAATTTCTCAATATTCTACATTTGAGTTCTGTTCGTTACCAGAATTGATTGACAAATTTTTGATTGAATCAATCGTCAGGTAAATTTTCATTTTTCTAGGTATGTTAAGTAAAAGCTTACTAAGGTCCTTCATATTTAAAAGAAGTTTTTAAAGAAAATTTTCATAATTTTCTGTAACATTTTCATTAATTTAGACAATACTGCATACGATCGGTTATGTGGTGATCTCATCAGATTTTGTTTAAAATCACAATAAATAGAAAACAACGGAATAATAAAAAAATATGTTGTTTTAATAGGTAATTTTTATGTAAAAAGTTATTGTACCTATATAAAATACAAAAACCAAAAATATAAAATAAAATGAATATAAAAGCTACTAATATTTCAATGCATGTAAATAAATAGAAAATAAAGGTAATTGATAATTTTATTTCAGATAAATTTAAATTAATAAGAGGCTGGTGCTCTTAGCATTATGAAAATTTAAGCTTCAGCCAAGCATCCAAATAAATATGAAAATATAGGGTATATTTCTTATACTCTTCTTGGTTACCAATATAAAATGAATTTCCATCCCAAACTTGGAATTTGATCTTTCCTTAAAAAATATATATTGGGACCTCATCTAAGCCGTATCTAAATTTTGGAAATTCATAGGATAAATGCATATAAATTATTACAAAAAACCATACTATATGTTATACATTTATTTCTGGTTTTCCTATGTAATTTCATTTTCAACCAAAATTTATGCAAATATAACTAAAACAAGTAAAAACGTTTCAGTCGGTATGAACCGATTGAATTATACCCTGCACCTTTCATTGTTGTATAGCAATTACTCAAACCAGTGAAACCATTCTATAGAAACTTCACCGATATGTTTGACCTATAATTGGACACACAACTGCCAAGTTTCATGAATCTAATTTTATTACTTTTCCAAATATTTAAAATAAGCTTTTGGACTTGTATGGGAGCCACTCGAACCTGTCAAGCAATTCCACCAAAACTTCAGAAATATCTTTGACCTATAATTGGACACACAACTGCCAAATTTTATGAATCTGTCTTTATTATTTTTCCAAATATCTAAAATTAGCTTTTGGAGTTGTATGGCAGGTACCCGAACCTGCCAAGCAATTCCACTAAAACTTCGCAGGTATATCTGATCTATAATTGGACACACAACTGCTAAGTTTCATGAATCTAACTTTATTACTTTTCCAAATATTTGAAATAAGCTTTTGGACTTGTATGGGAGCTACTCGAACCTGTCAAGCAATTCCACCAAAACTTCGCAAATATATCTGATCTATAATTGGACACACAACTGCCAAGTTTCATGAATTTGACTTTATTATTTTTCCAAATATTTAAAATTAGCTTTTGGAGTTGTATGGCAGGTACCCGAACCTGTCAAGCAATTCTTCTAAAACTTCAGAAATATATTTGACCTATAATTGGACACATGACTGCCAAGTTTCATGAATCTGACTTTATTATTTTGCCGAATATAAAAAATTTGCTGTTAGGGTTGTATGGCAGCCACCCGAACCGGTGCAGCTATCCCATTATAATTTTTAGGGCATGTGTAGAATATAATTGGACACATGTATACAAAATTTTAAATTTATAGCTTTATTAGTTTTTGAAATATTTAAAATAAACTCTTTGAGTTGTATGGCAGCTACCCGAACCCGTTGTCCGAATTAGTCCAATAACAATAGGGTTCGTCCTTGGCACAAAAGAAGCAACTTGTGAAAGTTTGGTGTCGATTGCATTATTCGTTTTTGAGTTATCGTGCGATCGGACGGATGGACGGACGGACGGACGGACGGACGGACGGACGGACGGACGGACGGACGGGCGGACGGACGGACGGACGGACGGACGGACGGACGGACGGACATGTCTAAATCAACGCAGAATTTTACGCTGAGCAAGAATATATATATATGTCCATACCGCAGGTGACTCCTTCAAGTAGTTACAAACTCCATACCAAAGTTAATATACCCTTCACGAAGTGCAGGGTATAAAAAATATTTATTTTTAAATGGTCTCAAAAGTAAAATTTATTTTTTTGTTTTAAAATACATTTTTGCATAATCGAATCCATTATTTTGCTATCGCTTTAGGTCCCATATAGCACACAAATAACTTCTTGTCATCAATACGAGTAATTAAACAAAGTGTTATTGTTAAATTCGTGTTATCTTAAAATCTCTTACAAAACAATAGCTTAAAAAACAGAAAGTAAGTATTTTGGAATATTTAAAAAAATTTTCCTGGCAATTTTTCCATACTTTCTTCCCGGAAATATTTTTTTTTTTCATATAAATAAATTTTTGTTATTAACTTCCTTTTTTTTAAGATTTTCATTTTTAATTGGATAGAAAAAATTTTTAAAAACAAAAAATATTATTTTTCAATTTTTTCTCCATCCGTTTTTTTTTTCTTTTCAAACAGTTTGTATAGTTAGAAAAAAAAATTTGTGCACTTGAAACTTAATTAAACCTTTTGGAATTTAAGGTATTATATATTTAAGAAGACAAACTTGCAGGAGAAAAAGGATAAAATTTTAAGAAAATTTTCAATAATAAAGTTATTTACATTAATATTTAAGGAAATCAGAAAGAAAAACATTTTCTTGCAAGGAAAATTTTATTTTTTTAACGAAAAACTTTTAACAAATTTTGTAAATAAAACGGTATTATACGAATTTTTTAATAAAGATGGGAAATTAATTAACAATTTAATAATTTAATGATAATTGTGTTAATTCAATATTCTTTTAATTTCATATTTAAAAATTAATTGTATTGAATTTAGTTGAGAAGAAAATTAAAATCAATTTGAGCAATTTTAAGTAAAGCAGCAAAAAATTTTTAATTTTTGAACAATTAAGCATGCGAAATCATAAACTAAAATGAAAATTTAAAAAAAAAGGGAATTTGACACGCCAGATCTATAGTGGATTTTTTTCACATGTTTTTTCTACATAATTTTATGGTTGTTTTGCATAAAACGTTAATAACTCGTTTTTTTTTACCTTAGACGTAAATAACTTATACACATAGTACGCAAATAATTCGATGTGTTTTACATACAAAGTAAATAACATCTTTTCTCATATTAAACGTAACTCGAAATTTTTACATAAATTTAAAAAAAATTCTATGTTTTTTACATAAAACGTAAGAAACTCTTTCCTTTTTTCATTAGACGTAAATAATTCGGAGGTTTTATACAACACGCAAATAATTTCAATTTTTTACATAAATTGTACTCTTCGTTTTTTCCATAACAAGTAAATAGCTCGAAGTTTTTATATAAAGCGCAGAAATAACGTAAATAACTCTTTTTTTTACATTAGGCGTAATAAACTCTTCCTTTTTTACTTTATACGTAAATAACTCGAAATTTTTATATAAGGCGCAGATAATTTTGATGTTACTTACATAAAACGTAAATAACTCTTTTTTTTATTTTCGATGTAAATAATTCGGAGTTTTTATACAAGAAGCATATAATTTCATTTTTTTTTTTATAAATTATTGTACTCTTTGTTTTTAACATTACACGTAACTAGCTTGAAGTTTTCACATAAGGCGCAGAAAAACCGTAAATAACTCTTTTTTTTGCATTAGGCGTAAATAGCTCTTCCTTTTTTACATTATACATAAATAACTCGAAGTTTTTATATAAGGTGCAGATGATTTCATGTTGCTTACATAAAATGTAAATAACCTTTTTTTTACATTAGATGTAAATAATTCGGAGCTTTTTTTATAAGAAACAGATAATTCCATATTTTTTTACATTAATTGTAAATAACGTTTTTCTTTTTACATTAGACGTAAATTACTCGAAATTTTTACATAAAGCGCAGATAATTTCACGTATTTTTTATACAAAACGCAAATAACTCGTATTTTCATAATGAAAGTAAATAAATCAGAATTTTTTACATTAAATTTAAAATAAATTATAACATCTTCCTGATTATTCAATATAGTACGAGTATACACTATGTAGGTATATTGGGCAGAAATAGTAAAAGAACGTAGAAAAGATGAAAAAGTGAGAATAATTTCTAATAATTAAAATTGTCTATTTCAATTTCCAGAAAAGATCGGTCACATTATCATTAATGTATTACAATATAACATTATTAATATCATACAGGTTTATCATTAATATTCAAATTATAATTATATACAAGGTTATTATTTGAAATTCCATAGCTAATTTTTGTTTTTATTCAAATAGCCTATAATGATTAATTTGATGATGACTTAAACATTTCTTGTTTATGTTCTTCACTTTATCTGAACTGATACCTTTTCATTTGAAAATTTATCCTTGTTAACAAAACTTAACCGACTTTTATCTATAAAATTTTAGTAAAATTTGTAACCAATAAAAAATTCTTCTTACTTATCAATCTTCTATACAGGGGTCCCATCCTACAAATATAGGGGTCTCATTCGGATAATATTGGGATTCTGATAAGCACGATTTTATAGTAGATTCAGCAGGATTGGGATAATTTACAAATAGTAATATTATTTTATATTGCAAACTTTTATATTGTAAATTTAAAACCAAAATATTAAATAAAAAGTGCTTTTATTTTAAGGTCAAAAACCTTTATGAAAGATCTTTAACAATTTAACACTTTCTCATTAGAAAATATCAATTTTCATTAAATTTTAGTTATTTACATAACTTAAATTTTAACAAATATTTTGAAATTTTCTCTTATGTATATGTATTATTGAATTATATACGTAATGTAATATGATCCTCTTATGAATAAAATAAATACAAACATATTTTCAATATCAAATATAATATATAAATTAAGGACTTAATTATCACCACAAGCATGAATTTGAACTCATTTAAATGGCTATATAAATAAATATAATTCAAAAGTTTACAGCATTATTTTGCACATTTATGTAAACATATGTCAAATGGAATTACACTTAATAATATTATACACATAAGCATGTGTATAAATTCGTAATTAATTTGTTAAAGAATTTTACGATTTCCCAAAATAATATATTTTAAAATTTTACTGTCATACATGAATATACTAGTTTCTTTGTAATACATGTAGTTTGTCTACAATATTATTATAATTCACATATTTTACTTACGAAAATTTACAAAAAAAAATTTACAATTTGTTTCCTTTTTTACATTTACAATCTTCAATTCTCATAATTAAAGTGTGTCAATTTCAAAGAATTTTAAAATAACTATGAGGCAGAATATCTTAGCATTGTAAAAAAACAAATGATAATTTAGTTTAGAAAATTCTTTAACATATATTTGCATAATGTACACATATATATACTCATAGTTTTAAATTTTAGGGAAATGTTTAATTAATTTTTCTTTGCATATTCCCTGCATATAAGTAAGCAAATACAATGTGATTCGAATAAGCACGATTTTATAGTATATTCAGCAGGATTAGGATAATTTACAATTATATGAATATTAATTGCTTTCACTCTATTCAATAGATTTAATAAAACGGTTCTTTGAAAACAATTATTAATGCTCTAAATCAAAATAATAAATTTAAATTTATAATATTCAAATTTAAATTCTCAATATTGGAAGTAAACGAACCGGATATGTATAAATTAAACTAAAGGCTTGAAATTTTTTCAAAATTTTTTGGTTTGTTAAAGAATTAGCGAAACACGGAAATAATTTCATTACAGCATTTATTTATCGTATACCAAACGCATAACAATACCAGTACAAATAAATGCTGTGTTTGAGAATTCTATATACATAAATTCTAAAATTCATATTAAATTAGGAATTATTTTTATATATATCAGATAATTTTTTAAAATAATAAGTAACTTAATTTAATACCAAGTGGTAAATTTCAATTTTTTCCTTCCAGCAAGAATACATGCAAAAATATGCTCCGGAAAATCACTAACATTACAATAAAGATTTTAAAAACAAACTTTATAGCATTCTACACAATACTTCAAGTACATGGTAATCCTTATAGTACACACAACATATCTACCTCTTTCAATTTTTCCCAAAAATATTTCTTTTTATTTTATGTATTCATTTTAATTTAAACTACTACGTATTTGAAAATACTATGTATACATATTCGTATTATGCACTTATGATATGCATAAACTTTTGTACTTCTTAATTTAATTACTCATTTTATTTTCACATTTTATTATTAAAAAAAAGACGAAACAACTACAGATTAATTTCTTAGACAACATAGTTATAAGCACATTTCCAAAAAAAAATTGAAAAAAAAATGCTTTTATGTTCGGCTCTGTTCTACACCCTTCGAAACAGAAAACTGAAATTTTGTTTACAAATAGATCAAAACTTATTTTGGTAGCAAAAAATTTATCTATCTCCCTTCCAACGCCTATTAAAGATACCCCTTCAAATTCATTAATTATTGGCTCTCGAAATTTAAAAAATCTGAAATTTCAAGTTCCAAAACGTAAACTTTTCTCAAATTTCTATAAAATCAAACCGTTAGCTTTTAAATGCGATGCCATCAAAAATTTGATTTTTTATTTTAACTCATTTATTGATTCTGAATTCAACCGTTATAGCGCATCTTTCAATTTTTTCATTTATTTCATCCTAAATATATGCAATTTTTTATAGTTTGGTATTTTAACAAAAATAATTTGTACATCTAGCAGTAGATTTTTTTTTAGAAAAAGCATTTGTTCCTATTGCAATGAAAAGTGCTTCTTTAGAAACCATCAGTTTGATCCGAATTTTTTAATATATGAAATGAAAAATATTATTCTGATTAAATTAATGTAAGCACTTTAATAAAATAAAAAAGTTGAACTTTTATTGAAAGAATTTTTAATGAACTTATGAAATTTTAGTTATTTTAAAATAAAAATATTTGGAGCAAATAATCTGAATTTAACTGTGTAACTGAAAATTTTTAAGAAAACAAATATTATTTTTTAATCATCTCTAATTAAATATAAATTTTATTGCAAATTTCTAAATTTACAACATCTTTTAAGCACAAATAAACATAAAGTATAAAAAATGTGTCTATATCTATTAGTTTAATAAAAATATGCTTAACGATTTGATATTTTTGAAAAGCATAAAAATCTATAAGCAATTATCAGCACGTTATGAATCGACCCTTTAACACTGATTAGTCTATGATAATATTTTAATTTACTAGAGCAAAATTTTTTTATATTCCGCATGAAAATTTGCAATGCATGCTGTTTTTCAGTCACGTAATATTGAAACACTAGAAATTGCATCGAACTACTTTGTAAGGAGTAATTCTTTTCCAGAAAACGCCCCATTATTGAGTTCATTCTTATGCTTTAAATCAGCTGTCGGAAAACGGCACCTAATGGGCAGGATGCGCATTTTCAAAATGCTGCCCATTATTCTGCTTATAAGAAAAAAATATTCGTTTGCGACTATTAAAATTTCAAAAAATTTTATTTCAAAAAAATTTTAAGTGCGCGATCATAAATAACATACAAATAGGTATACAAAAAACTCCATACAAAATTTATTATTTGTCAAAACAGAACAATCAATAAAATCAGTTGAAAATGTGATTTCTTCTTGTAAGTAGGTAACGTAAGAAATTGGAGTGGCCACATAGTACATATTTGCCCATAACCTACAAAAGTTGACCGACGTTTGCTTTAAATAAATTAATATTTAGCAATGAAATTCGATATTTGGACACATTTCTCGAAAATCATCACTTTAAGAATTTTTCTAAACCTACGCCGAATTTCTTACTCCATAACATAAGAATTACTATATCCGCATCTAAATCACTTTTGAAATTCTGTTTTAGAAAAATCATTTAAATTACTTTTATGAAATTTTTCGTACAAATAAAAACAAAAACTCAATATAATTTTTATAAAACTATAAACCCCAAATGTATAGCTAGTGAACTTTCACTATCAGAATCAAAATTTGACAGACATAATAATCATTACAAAATTACTAATGGTTTTCTACAACTTTTTTTCGATGTACGAATATACTCAAGAGCATTAGATCGAAATTGCATTCATTTTTCATCATATATGAAATAAATGAAAATTCTTTTTAAAAAATCATATTTCTATAAAACTTTTATATAATTCCTAATATATTTGAGTTCATAATGTGTGTACATTGTACTTACATCATTCCATGTTATACATATATATAAAAAACAATATTGAAGTTACAGTCTTCTTTCATTCAAGAAGTAAGTGCTAATTCTATACATAAGAGAATTGAAGAATATAATATGCAACAAAATGAAATTTTTTTTTTTGAAATTTTTCATGCACATATTCATATAAGTTGCACATAGTTACACAAATATAATATGAAAAAAATATTACAAATTCATGTAAAATAAAAAGTATGTAACATAATATGAATAGGTATCAAAAATTTTGCACTAAATTAAATCTTTGAATGCGTACCAGGCGTAAATAAGTAGCTTTTTTACTATTCAACTATAAATTAGACCATTGAATTTATTATTCGAATTTAAGGTTTTAAAAGTAAATAAGGCATAATAGTTAATAAATTGAATAAAAATAATCAAAATGTTAGAAATTTGCTCCGTACCTATTTAAGGTAACAATTCTTGTCCTATTTTAAAGCAATTCTTAAAATACATGAATAAACTTACGCAATATATGGGAAATTTTCCATATTAATTTAAAGGAGCATGCAGTCTATTACAAAATTTTTGAAAAAATATTTCAATCTAGTTTAATAGAGTCTTCTAAGAGTTTTTAAAAATAAATTTTCTTTTTTTCTTTTGAGAAATTTTTATAAAATATCATAAATTAGAGTATACAGCAGTAAACCATATGAAGTATACATTAATTTTATATGCAGGTGCATATAAAAATTAAATAAATAAAACTATAAGTTCAATGATGTATTTTATAAAGTATAAAATATGATATAAGATAGCAACTCTATGCATATACTATTTATATTTTGAGTATCTTGAGAAAATTTTATCAAATTACATGTTGAAGTAAAAAAGAGATAAATGAGTATGGTTTCTTCTTTGACAAGATACGATGAAACTCTATCAAGTATTTTGAAGAATGTAATGATTTATTTACATATCTATTATTACATAGCTATATATTAACAAAATCTTCCACAAGAAATTCATTATTTATCTATTACGCTATTAAACGAACGTAATTTAATCTACATATATATGTATAGGTAGATTTAAATATTCTCAACTTCAGTTGAAGTTGAATTCTTGTTAAACTTTTAATAAATATTTTAGAGAATATTTTTCAACTACTTTGGTTTTTACTAGTAAAATAAATAATAATTATAAAATTAACTATATTATAATTTAAATATATTATATTACATTTATATTTAGCATATATGTATATATATTTGCAAAATAAATCCGTAAATCTGGAAGTGACTTTCTTCATATTTCATTATATATATATATACACACTTGAACCAAAAAAAAATATATTATTAGAGCGAAATTAGTGAAATTTTAATACGAATATAAATTTCCAGAGGCGAAATTCATAATATGTTGCTCAAAAAATCCATATATGTTATACACAAATATAGGATGCAAAATTTTATGAATATAAACATAAAATCCTCTATGTACAACATATAGTATAAAATTTAATTTACATTTAGAAAATAAATTTGTTGTAATATATTTTTAATGTACTTGTTGTAATTCTAAAGAATATTCGTATCTCGAATAATAAGGGTTTTTACAAAGTTCTAAAATTAAAATTCGCTTCAAATAGATTATAGAATTATGTAACTGTAGTTTTAAAGGTTATAATACTTTCTAAGAGATAAATATTTCATCTTATTACTTTTTTTAAATCTCAAAAATTTTTAAATGCTCGAAATACTGATGTGATCAGCAAATAACCGGCCTCATTATTTATTTCCTTAATAAATTCCATTAAACCTGTTTTTAACTTAATGCCATCACAATACATTCCTTATTTTATGCAATTTATTCGGTAAATATAAAATCCAGATGATGAATTATTAATTTCAAATTTATTAAAAATATTACTTGAATGAAAGGATAACAAAAGATCAATCAAAAAATTTAGAAAACAATGTGAAAAGAAAGTTTTTTAAAGAAACAATTTTAAAATTACCTGATATAATTTAGTTTATTATTTTTAATATTTTCTTTTATGTGAGCTTAATAGTAATATTTATTACTTTTTTAGACGATTAAGAGATATAATAAACAAATTTTCAATTATTTTAAAATTTATATAAAAGAATTTTTTATTATACTTTAATTTTTTATATATTTTGTAATTACAATGAATTTAATTTCGATAATAAAATATTAATATTTTTTAGAAATCATAATAATTTTTTCTTTTATAGAATTTAAAGGGATTTTTTGTTTTTTAATTTAGATATATTTATAAAAACTCATTCAAACAATGTTTAGAACTTATATAGCTATTTCCCGATATCTCGCAGTAATGCGTTACAATTCTGTGGAATGGTAAACATTTTATACAAATATTATTTTACCCTATACAAGCTTAGTGAAATAAATTTAATTGGATTTGGTAAACATTAAAATTTGTTGATATTAAAAATTCAATTTTACATTTTTATAAACCTACCATATTGAAATTTAAATGATAGTTTTAGAAAAAAAAGCAAAATTTTTGTTATTTGCTTCTAAATCCGCCAGCTTAAACTGCTCAAAATTTTATTTACAAAATTACTGTATGCATTTTTTATATTGTAAACACACAAAACTTGTTAATTTGTATGTGAATCATATCTAAAAATGTTTTAATAAAACCGAAAATTTTGACATACAAAATATATTCCGCTAAAGTCTTTATACTCTGCATTTTAAAAATTAATTAATACGAAAGAAAAATCAAAAGAGGTTTCTTTAAATAAGTTTCTTTAAATATTTTTTTCATATATAACAAATTGTAATAAATTTATACAATAAATAATTTCAAAAATTAAATTTTAAATTCTTAACACAAATAATAAAATTTTACATCAATTAGAAAAGTGACTATAGATTAGAGCAATCACTAAATTAGTTGTCATACCCATAAAATCTGCTTATATAATATTATTTTGAATTTTATTAAAAATTAAATAAAATAAATTTATAAAATGAACTTAAAATAATATTTTTTCTAAAATTTATAAATTTTTTTCATAACAGTATCAAATATTTATTTTTTTCATTATTTCTATTTAAATACGCGTAATTTCATTTACGGTATACAACAAAAGGAAAATTTATGATATTAAAAAATGAAAAAAAGAAAAATACATAAAACATTTCCTTTTGATTAATAATTAATATTACAAAAAAATTTTATTGTTATTATAAAATATTAAAAATTATCATGAATTTTGAGTAACGAAAACAAAAAAACATTTCTTTTTAAGCGTTTCTGTTTATTTATTATTAATAGGGGGGAAAAAATTTTTTTTTTTTCAAAATTTAATAATTTTATATTTTCATTATTTATTCCACCATTTTGCCTCATTCCTTTTTTATTTTCATTATCCCTTATTTTCCCGTTGTTGCATGGAATTTTTGTATACTAAGATTTTGAGACTTACGAATTGGAAGATAATAGTAAAATTTTTGTGAAATTTTGATTCGACATCAGAATAGTGTTCGAAGTAAACCGATATATATTAGACCTTAATCTCTTTTGGCTCAGAATGGAAATGAAAGCATATATAACAGTTAAATAATTTCCAAATTCAAATTTGGAAATTACTATAAAAATAATGTACATAATTCAGGAATTCTTCACTATTTTTCAATATAACTTAAATTTTAATATTAAATTTTAATAAATTTTATAATAAAAATTTTAATAAATTATTTTAATTCTAATTAATTTTCATTTAAATATGAAAAGTTCAATAATTATTTCATGAATTATTAAAATAGATCATTTAAATAATAATAATTTAATGTAGAAAATTTAATTAATAAATGTGTGGGACATTATTCCTGTTTCTACCAACTAACAACAAAACCCATAATTCTGTGTCATTAAGTCATTAATCTTACAATAAATCGCGTGTGATTTAAATAATAAAATATGTTAGTATATATATCTTTGTAAGTACTTAAGGTATTATAATAAATCACTAGGGTTTATTAAAATAATATTATAATCTATTACAACGTATATAAATATATATATACATATATATATGTATATATTTATATTAAATAATTAAACAATTTATAGAATAATCACAATGAAATTTTAAAATTATTCGTGATTTTTGTTTATTTAATAATTTAGTAATACAAACTATATAATATGTAATCTGTATACAGTGGGACCATAATATAAACACTTCATTTTAAAGATGAATATATTCATTTAACGCTTATGATAAAGTCATCTTTTACATAATATATCTATAATAGCCTAACCAAATCTATATCTATAATAGCCTAACCAAACGTAACGAAAATTAAATTACCATGGAATCTAACTAACATGTGTATTTGATTCCGGGAAAATGGAAATTCAAAATGAAATAATGTTAAAATTTTGTTCAATAATAAACCGTCTCAATATTTAATCTGTTACAGAATTTTGTTTGGCAAAAGATATCTACAAAGTCATTTTTGAATTTCAATATTTATACCTATATGTAAGCAAATAAATAATAATATCTATACATAATTTATTTATATATATATAGATATCTAATTTTTGAATATTAAGTACATAGATCCTGAATCATCTGATGACGTACATACTACACCTATATCATTTAATGGCTGTTATTTATTTTAGTGTATATCATATCGAGATTGTTAAATTAAGTATATATACAGAAATATTGTTAAATATTTCTTAGGTATACAAATAATATACAGACAGGGTGCTCGAAACTCGATAGTATACTTCCGAGTCAGACTGATATTTATGTACGTAATTTTATAGTTGTACAAATATGTCGATTAAATATGTACAAATTATTTTTATAAGCAAAAGACAAAACGGAGCAAATTTATCGTGAAGCAAAAATATTAGCAATATCTTTCACTAGAAAGAAAATTTAATAGACTTTAAAACGGTTTTACCAAATCTCCTTTTATAATTTCAAAACTATAAGGAAATATGCAAAATATTATACAAACACTTTTCATGAAAACCAATATTTAGGATCAGACACCCTGTAAATAGAAAACACTTGATTTTATTTTATTTTAAAAGGAAATTCGAATGTCAAGTAGTGTGAAACAATTTTCATTTTAACATAAATTTGTTGTCAATTGAGCTTATTAACTTAATTTTATATTTTTATGCTCATTTAAAAAATTCTATTTAAAAAGTCATTCGTATTTCGTTTTTTTTTATAAAGGCTTTAAAAAAAAGTGTATATATAATATTAAAATATATACAAAACGGAAATTTATAAACGATTTAATGAAATTGATGTTATATAATACGACATTAATTCTTAATTTGACTTAAATTTATAAATTTCTTCGTATTATTAAATGTGAAATAAAATCAAATTGGAAAAAACATAAGACAAATTATGAGCACAATCGTTTAAGTAAAGTAATATGATTTTCCTGGAAAGCCTCTATTAACCTCAAAAATTATTTTATTCAATATAAAAGAATTTTGAAATTTTTTTTTGATAATAATTTAATGATATTACATTTAATATATTGCTCGAAAATTTCAATTATAGCATAACAGTTTAAAAAAAAATAATGGTTTTCTTAAGTATCGACATTGAACATTTCAAAGTAACATTTAAAAAAATAATGACCTTTAGTCAAATGTTTTCAACTTCAAGAATTTTTCTTTCAAGTACGATTCATAAAAAATACAAAGAAAAATTTTCATCATAACAAATAATATACAGGGTGATTCTGAAAGGTATACAACAACATATACCATTGTTTATGAGATCGAAAATGGGTAAAACTTTTGTTCCCAACTATCAAAAGCCAAATCTCAAAGGTTTCCGTGTTCCAGGGATTTTAACAAATTTTCACGAAATTTTACTTATCCAAGTTTTTTTGATCATAACTTCCATTTCATTGAAAAAAATAGGAACTTCAAACAAACAGTTTGAATTCAATTAAATTTAATTAAAATCAAACCAAATTGTTGATAAAATTAAAATTTAATTCAATTTAATATTCCTTTATCAAAAAATTTGGAGATTGCAAAAATTTGGAAATTCGTATTTCTTATCCAAAAATTTTACAAATTTCTCAAAACAAACACCAAATTCTTCTATGAAATTCACGTAAATCGGCAAAAATTTATGTTTTTCTTCTTTTAAATCTATTTTTATTCAATTACCAAATTTATGTAATTATTTATTAGCTTCATAATCTTAATATAATTTCATTTACAAACTCCATTTTGTTGAAAAAAATTAAATTTTCCTATTAAAAAAAAATTTTTCTTTTAAAATAAATGTCAATATTTGTATGGCACGTCTTTAAAAACTCGCTCCAGCTGGATAATTTCAATAACTTCAGATGCTAAATTGTGCCTAGATTTCGAAAGTATTTTTTTTTTAATTTTTAAATTGCACCCAATTTGAGAAAAATGCATTTAAAAATTCCAAACCATATAGGTACCATTTCTTATAAAAATCGGCAAAAATTAAAAACCTATCAATTTTCTTTACCAAGAAAAGTTTCGAAAAAAAATTTTTGATTACTAGATTTTTGTTTTGTTTTTCATAATTTTCATTTTCTTTTCAAATTTCAAATTTTAAATTTCAAATTTTTTTAAATTCAATTTGTGTTTTTCAATTAAAAAGTTTGTATAAAATTTTGGTTCAATTTTATTATTTTTTATTACATTTAAATAGAAATATAAAATTCTGACTTTTTATTAAAATAACGGTTCTTCACAATGTTAACTGTTTTTTCGAGTAACTATTGTCACCAAAAATTAATTATAGTTGGTAATTACAGCGCTTAAAATCCTTGCCTTTAAGAGCCTTTAAAATCCTAACATAGAATTGGTTTATGTACTACATCTTCTGTACCATAGAAAATTTCTTAATGTTTGAGGACTTAAATTCAAAGCTTATGCTCAAGCCGAGCAACATTCTATTTATATTCTAAAAAACAATTTCAAGCTTTTAAAAAATTTCTTACGAAATTATCTATTTAAATAAAACTGAAAAAATAAAACAAGGGAAAAATTTGACTTTCCCTGGAGTTCGAATGCTAAGTCTTCCGAAGGAACTTAAAATACAGAATCACGCAGCACTTCTATTTTAAGCCCATTACTAAGCCTTTCAAAAACTGTTTGTTTGAAGTTCCTATCTTTTTCAGAACGACAGTTATAATCAAAAAAAATCCTGGATAAATGAAAATTTCACGAAAATTCGCTAGAATCCCTGGAATTCGGAAACCTTGAGAATTGGCACTCAGTCCGGAATGAAAGTTTTATCCATTTTCGATACTCTAACCAAAGGTATATATAGTTATGTACAATATACCTTTCAGAATCACCCTGTATATGTATATATATATATATATATATATATATATATATATATATATATATATATATATATATAAATATATGTAGTGTATATGAACAAAGAAACATGTAGTTTTTCTTCTAAAACAAAAAAAATCAAAGTTAAAGAAGAGGCACTCATAGTTTTATTTTTTGTTTTATTCAGGAAAATTTTTTTTTACCTTAAAAATTTCTTATTGATACAAAGTTTCTTTTTGTTATAGCAATTTTAAGAATATTTCCAATTTATTTGCAATTTTTTCAATTTTTATAAGTAAGTGATTTCAATAAAATAAAAAAATAGGAAATCTGCATAGTTTTTGAAAATACTTTTATTAAAATAAAGTTTTTTGTAAAATGAAAATATTATTTGATTAATTATTTAATATTTATTTGCATCAAAGTTGTATGTAATTGTTATAAAGGGTATTTCGAATAAGATGGCAAAAAAATTTCATAGATTTGCTAGAAATTCAGTGATGAATTTCCAGCAAAAAATTGTAAGGGTGGTGGAGGCACATATTCTCGTTTGCGATCTACAGCCGGTTGAAAAAAGGTACCAGATTTTTCCTGTGCATAAATCAATACTTATAACTTCCAAACCATGCGGCATAGAGTAACCGTCAGGACCTGGTTTCATAGGCGATTGATTGTTCTTTGTTCTCGGTCTTACAATCAATTTGAATTGAGCCAAAGTTTTCGCGATAAAGCTCATCAAAATAAGAATATTTGTTTATTTTTTTTTTTTTTAAATTCGAATTTTTTCGAAAATTTTTATTCTTATTTTTTTTTTCGAGGCGATATAATTAGATCTAAAAATTAACTCATACAACATTTTCCTCTATATCTCACAGTTTGCCAGCAAAACGTGTTAAATATGTTCAAAAAACATTCATAAAATGAAAATATCGTAAATTGTTAAATGGCGATTGTTAGCAACTTAAACAACTAATTTAAAAAGTAAATTTCAAATTTACAATTTTTTTGTGTCAGTAATGGCGATTGTTAGCAACTTAAACAACTAATTTAAAAAGTAAATTTCAAATTTACAATTTTTTTGTGTCAGTAAAAAATATTTTACATTATTGTATAAATAATTTCATTAAATTCAGAAAAAATTTTTAATTTACAATTTTTACAATTATTTTTGTTAAAGTTGACGTAATTGTTTTTTTTTTAATTAATAAATAAAAATTATTCGTACAAAAATTTTAATAACTTTTTATAATTATTGGACTTTAAGATGCAGATTGCAATAAATTCGGATCGGATATGCCATCTCATTGCATAAAATTAGGATGATAACCTCAATTAAATAAGCGATTCAATGATGCACGTAAAGAACATAAAAGAACAACTTGTTTTATGTCATGCATGAGTTTGATGTGAATTCAATTTAATAGCAATTTTGTATAGAGTATCTATACGAAATAGCCCTATAAATATGCAATTTTTTTTATTTTTATGTTGCTTTAACACCTTTTTTCTTAAAAAGTAAAACATTTTATTTTACATAGCCATTAGATTTTAAATAGAGAAGAAAAGAAGAAAAAATTTTTGTAAGAAAATTTTAAACAAATTAATTTGATAGTTTTAAAATTCATATTGAGGTTATTGCTCTCATTTTATTTTCATATCATCAATTACCTTTACTTCGAGATAAAATAACTGATTAAATATTAGCGATCACATTTTATTAATTAGACAGACAATTTTGTTTAATAAAACAAAATTTCTTTTATAAAATAAAAAATATCCTTAAAGAACATTTTAAGGAAATTCCAAAATTTTGCTAAAAATTATTATACGTTTGAACAAATATATTAAAATAAATAAAATATGTATTACTTCATTCAATATTCATAATTTATATAGCATGTGCTCGAAATACTTATATGGCTGTGCAAAAATGAAATTAATATGTATGTACACATTGTATATAGGCACAAGCATTTAAAATTTTACGCGTCTAACAATGTTAAATTTTTACTTTGATTTTATTATTTTCCTATTTCTGTTTGTTGTTGTTCTTTTTTCTTGCTTGTTTAACTTAAAAATTTAAAACTTGTTGTGTAATAACAACAAAATTTTATTATACATAACCTCAAAAAAAGTAAGAAAAAAAACGAATGCTATTAAATATTCAATATAAAAATAACACCTACACATTTAAACAAATATTTATGCATAATAATATTTTTATTGTGTGTTCGCTTATAAAATATACACATATGTACATATTATAAATACGTATATTGTGTCATCGGAATCGTTTATATGAATTTGTTACAATATTTATCACATGACATAAAATTTTTATAAATTGAACCAAAAAATAACAATACTCTCGTATAAAATAATAATAAGAATACAAAAAAAATATATATTTGGAGCATTAAGCTAAATGTTACATAATATAAATATATATGCAATATATATGTTACAAAAAAAAAAATTAAGTTTAAAAACAAAAATCATAAATAAAATAAAAACTTCACTCCAGCACTTTCGTGACATTTTAATCTTTGAATATTGGAACACCTGATACACTGTACAAGTATAGTAAAAAATTTATACGTGTTCTATGATATTGTTATATCTTCCGCAAAGCTAGAAAAATAATATTTAGTGTATAACTGTACATCTAGATATTATTTTATCTTAATATAGTCACAATGGGTGTAAGAAAATATACAATATTTTTTTTACAGTTACTGTTGTTTTCGAAAACATTATTGTTACAACAAACAATAATGTATTCAGGTACTTAAAGAATAATAATAATTTGTTCAAATAAAAATTCAAATATATTTTTTATTCTCTATTCATTATTTTAATGTTATATCTGCTAGAATTATTTATATTATTATTATGTCTCCACATAATATTAAAATGTTATAATGTACAGATCTTTCTAGAGAATTTAAATTTTTGTGATTTATAAAGAAGAATACTTTAAAAAATTATATTTCAATTAAACTTACAATTCAAAAAAAAAACATTTCTAAATTTCATAGAAAATGGAAATATAGTTTTTTAACGTGTCCTTGTTTATAAGTGAAAATTATAATAAAATCACAAAAAGTTCATATTCTAAACATTAATTCGTTTCAAATCAATTAATCAAAATTAATTTATTATGTCCGTAACTTATGTTTTTATATGAAAATAATATCGGCTTTAAACCATTTTACATTAAATTTTAATTATATAAGCAAATATATACCATTTTAATGCATAAATATGATTACCAAATTGCCAAACGGAATGGCCCTCCTTTCAAAAAAGGTAGATATAAATTATAAAATCAGTAATTAGAAAATGTTAAAAGAAATTCTTAAAAGGAATCCCACTTAATTTAAATAAAAACATCCCATTTAATTTACTAGGAAGCAATGAATAATTAAATTGTCATACAAATAGTTTCTAAGAGAAATTTCAAGACCACAGTCTAAAGCTATATGAATCTAATAATACGCTAATCTGAAATAGAGGTCAGAAATTTAAATTGTTTTTAATTTTTTTTTAATTCTTGAAATAAATATACAAAATATTGTGTTTTTAGTATTTACTTTAACGATATAGATTTTCTAATCCAGGGCTCCATAGTTCATTTTCAAATTTAATATAATATTCTTACAATACCTCTTCTATACTTTAGAATAAAATCTATACAAATATAAGAGATGATCAACTTAGTAATGTTTTATACTCAGCTTTGCCACATATTCCTACGATGCCACATAACAATATTAATAGTCATAATAATAATATTAATAATAATACGACAATAATAATTTAACAATATTCATCGGATCCTATAAATATGCAATTTTTTCTTTTTTTAAATTTAAATTTTTACATAAGTTTTCCAAAACAACTAGCTAATAACTTACGGAAAAAAGCAAAATTTCATCTATCTTAAAAAATTATGGGAAAAAATTTAAAGAATTTTATTAATAAAGTTTTTTTTTGCGAAAGTTTCACTAAAAAACAAAAATAAAGAAAAAAGCATAAGCGCCACAAACAAATACTTAAAAAATTATTCATTGAGAAAAATTCTCAATGGAAAACTTTTCTTTACTTTTTATCACGAAAAAAATAAAATTAAAAAACGTGATCAAATTCTTTATTAAATTTATTTTCAAGAATATGTTAGTAGGTAAGGATATTAAGAAGTTTATATTACGTTTATAAAGTTTTCTTTATCTAACTATTTTTAAAAAAATAGAAGAGGAATGATTTGTACAAAATTTTTTCTTTTAAATTTCTAATTATGTAAGATTAAATGGAATCAAATTAGTTAAAAAAGAACTGAAAAATAAAAACTTTTACAAATAGGAAGAAATTAAACTTTTCTCAAATTTAATATTTACAGTAATAAAATTTATTTTGAAAATTACTTGATCTAAGCAATTATTTTGTAAATGGATTTGCATAAATTCACCATAAGTTTACCAATATTGTTATTAAAAATTTTCATATTCAACTTTTTATATATAAAAAATTTTATTATGGCGGAACCTAGTCTTAACCATTATTGGTTTAATAATGGATTGTAGAGTCATAAATTAAGTAAAAATGAGAAATTTCACCAACAGACCAGTCCCTTTTTTTTCAAGTTCTTTTCTTATAAAAAGTCTTTTATTAAATTCCCTTGTTAAAAGTGTGGCCATTAAAATATCACGATACCACAATTAAAATTTCGTATTGCATTCACTGTCAAATTTTAAATTATAAGAAAACCATGGTAAATTCACTTAGATCTTACATTTGAAGTTCCAATTTAAATTATTTTGAATACGGTAGAATATTTTATCCAAAAACATGACACCATTTCATTATACAACATATATGATAAATCAGATTGAAAATATTTTAATTTCATTTTACATAACTTCTTCAATTTTTTTTTGTTGTTCTACCTATTTCAAAATTACGCCTTTAATAAATATAACTGAGCTAACAAAACACCATATAAAGTTTTACTATCTGAATTATAAAACAAATATTTAAATTTTACAATTTACTTAATTTTACATTAAATGTTCATTATTCAAAAATTTTGTATACATTTTAATACACCCATTTTCAAATACCCATCTGAATATTACTGTACTTAAACGAAATCATAATTTAGAAAAATAAAACAATGAATTTAAATTATAAAATGAAAATTACAAATGAAAAGTTTTAAAATTTTATAAATCTACATTATAGATATTTATTTTAGCTTTTACAACTAAGTAAAAATAAATCAAAAAAAAATACAGAATTTAATTTCAAATTTCTATATCAAAATTTTAATTATGTAATGTACACAATATTTTTTATTTTAATACACATGCATTAAATTAATATTATGTGCATTAAAAACCTTTAAGGTATTTATTTTTAAATGTTGTTTTTATAATTTTCCATTATCTAATTATTTTTTTAATTGTATTGTAATAGGGTCCTCCAATAAGCACACAATTTCCGCCGATGAATTATTATGATAGATTATCAATAATTTTTACTAGAAATTAACCCCTGTTATCACAACAATTTTGATTGTACTTCATAAAATTGTGATTGATAAAGTTTAAACAGTAAGCAGAACCCAAATAGTTAGAAACCAAGCAAAAAAATAGTAAGCAGTTTTGTGAAAAAAAAAAACCCAAAATTTTGTGAATTCGACTCCGAATTCGATAACTTTATAGCAATTAAAAAAATTTTGAGACTGATAGCCATATTTTTTAGTCCTATGCAAAAGTTAGTTCAACTTAATGAACAACCCGTTGCATTATAATTACTTAAATTTTCTACAAAACAACAGTAAATATAAAATAAAAAAAATTGGAATATGTTCGCACACATAATTTTATTTTAATAATTTTTCATTTCAAAAAACTCGATTTTTTTTTATGTAAATTTATTACCGCAAGTACCCTACCATAATTAAAAATTTTTCGCTAATTTCCTATTTGTGTTTTTGAAATAATAATTAACATATTAAAATATGAAAATCAAAAGAGGAAAAAAAAATACTTTTTACGCAAGGATGAAACAAAAACTAAAATTTTTGCAAATTATTTTCAATTTTAATTCAAAAAAAATTTTAAAAGTTTCTTGTTAATTTTTCTGGCAAAAAAAAAAAAGTACAGTTAGGAATTAGAAGGAGCAATCTTAAATAATGCAGTTAATAAATTTGTGTCTAGAAATCTTCAGCTTTCATGCAGTCATATTAAGTTCAGTAAAGAAACCTGAAATAAAAAATTTAAATTTAGCTGTCCTAATTCAATTGGAACTCTATTCAAACTAAGAATTGACCCTTTCTTTACCCATACGTCTTTAATTTAATTTTGTCAATTCTTTCTTCTTAAGCAGCGAAGCTTTAAAATTATTAAAGAATTCCTGATCAATTAATTTGGCAACTTATTTTTCAGAAACCGTAAAAATATTATAGTATAAAAGCAAATAAAAAACGATGAACGATTTTCCGTCAAAAAATACAATTAGTTTTTTAAATCCGTTTAATAAAGGAATGTAGTCCCTATAATATTATAACCCTAAAAGTATGCAATATCAGAGTATATCCCTATTTTAAGATTATAGTTTAAATAACTAACAGTAAGTTTATTTCTTGTTTTTCAAAAAAAAGAATTTTTAAAGCCGCTTAAATTGCTTAGCGGGAGTTGAGCATTCATACATTCAGTGACGGGTTGGTGGTCACGGGGTAGTGGTAACAAAACAGCTCATATGTATTAATTAGAGTGCAGTGGACCCCCTGCACCGACCATGTCAACCAATCAACCAACTAGTGCTTTGTACAAACTATTTTATATGTTATGCAAACCTTATATTACACATTAGAAAAAAAATTTAATTTATAATAAAAATTTAAAAATTTCATATACGATTTAATTACTCATTACTTATACCAAATTTAAAATATCGATTTGTTCATTTCATACACCTTCACACTGCACCATGGTAAATGCAAATAAAAATTTTTTTTTCCATATCCCTGCTCTATTCTTTGAAGGTGTAAATATGTAAGAGTATAATAAATACCCACAGGAAAACTTTAATTTAAAATTCTTCTTTCCACAAATACTCAGATTCACATAAGTATTATTTTTTTTGTTAATTTTTTTTCTGTAATCATTTGCAATAATCAATAAAAATAATTAATTGAGATTCGAATTTGAAATTGTTGTCATAAAGAATAATAAGATTTATTATAATTTTTTTTTTTTTGCTGTATTAGTGGATGAACTCAAATTATTTATCGAATGAAGAAAAACCTTGATAAAAATTTCTTTTGTTCATTACCAATATAGAAATTCCATTATGCCTTTCAGTTTTTCATAATTGTTGTATGTATACGGAGATATATAAAATGCGAATAATTTAAACTTAACTATTTTATGATTAATTTTACTTACCAAATACTTGTTAAATGGACAATTCAATTTAATATCATTCATTTCTAAGGGCATGATTTCATTCTCAAAACGAATGAATATTTCGAATTCTAAATCATTCGATTCATTCCCTTTTTTCTCTATTTTTGGCAATTTTGCAAAAAAAAATTTGAAAAAATGCGCTTATTATCGTTCCAATCTAACCGACCGTCCGTCCGTCCTTGACCTGTTTACCAAATTTTCTTCTACAGCCTCCATCCGTGAAGATAGGAAGTTCAAATTTCATGTGCACATAGAAGAAAACTTTTACCAATCTGCCTTCGCCTAAAAATTTTAACCCTCCAAAATTCTAAAAATGCAATTTTTTAACTATTTATTGTAGCAAAACCATTAGCACTTTTCAAATTTTGCAAACGAGAAAAATTATCGAAAGAAGGAAATTTTTTCGACCTCCATCCCTTCTCAAGTTATCGCCTCTTGAATTTTTTAAATTTTGAATCAGAAAGCTAACGGTAAATTCCATGCCACTAAAAAATATAATTATTTCTCTTAACTTATGCAATTAACTCTTAAAATCGAGCAATTCAAATTTAAACGCCTCTTTCAATTTTTTTTTTCGTTTTAATTCATAAATTATACACATTACTTATCCTAAATGTATGCAATCTTTAAAATATATTCCTATATGAATGAAAATAATTTTAATAGTGTAGTAGTTCGTTTTTAACATCAGCATTTTCACTTGTTAAAGGCAAAAGTGCTGAATTACAAACCATTGTTTTAACTCAACTTTATTTATTTTCCTTTTTGTTTAATAATGATCTCATTGTTAATAGATTCCCTATAGATGACTTTCTAAAAAAAAACCAGAATTAATCATTTAGATTTTAATAAATAACAATTTAAAAAATATTTATTTATTCATTTAAAATTTTTAGATTGAAAATTAAGAAATCATTTTGTAATGTAATTTAAAATCATACAAAATATAGAAAATTAAATATAGAAAATTTACTTCATGTTGTTGACTCCCAAGCGAAAAGAAATTTTTGAATGTTTTACAAATATTCAAATCACGTTTTATATCATTTTCATGCTCCTTTTTCATTTACAATATAATTTAGTCTTCATTTGTTTGACAAAATATGAAATTGAATATTGAATTACTATAAAAAAAAACTTTACAAAGATTTCAAAAATATTTAAAATACTTTTGCATTAACAACTTGTCACAAGTCATTCTCTATTTAATTCATGCAATTTTATTAAAATTTTTGATTGCACAAAAATTATTAAGTAGGCACTTATTTACTTAAATAAAAACTTTTAAAAACATAAAATTCTTTTAAAAAAAAAAATTCTTTTTAACATCAATTACTAATTAAAATAAAAGTCATCACTTTGGTTTTTTTTTTCCTTAAATTTGTTTTAAAAGTTCGAAGAAAAAATTAACGAGAAAGTTCATCAAAGAGAAGTTCATTCATCTAGTATATTACGTAAACAATTTTTTGATGGTAAAAGTTAAATATTCCATAAAAATATTTTTGATAAACTGTCAAGATTTAAAAGAAAAAAAATTAATATAAAAGAAATATAAAGACCACGTTCGAGATACTTATGCCTTTAGATAAAATTTTGATGAAAAACACAAAAAAATTGAAATTTAAATTATAAAAAATTATTAAATTTATTTTATGTATTTTATAAGAAAATCTCTTAATATTTCCAATTTAAATTAACTATTGTGGGAACACTTTTCTGCACTATTCTCATATTACTACAAGAGTAAGAAATACCGATTGTAAAAATAGGATTTTTAAATTTTTTTAATAAATCACAGAAAATTTTAGACTTAATTCAAACTCTTACAGCGAAATAACAGAATATTTTAACACTTTTTTTGTACAATCACCGTTAAATCATACTATTCTCACTAATTCTGCACATTACTTTACGAAACTTTAAAATTCAATTTATATAAACTTGTTTCAGATTTTATATAATTTTGAAATCTTAAAGTTAACCCATATAACATTTTCCTCTAGCAACCAGGAGGAAGCAAAAAATTTCAACGACTGTTATTTATCACACATAATAGCCTTATAATAATACACTTGTTATCACGAAATTTGTATATTATAATTCCAATAATTTTTCAGATAATACAAAATAACTTTTAAGATGTATTTCAGCAACCAGTAGGAACCAAGCAATTTCAACGACCTATATCAACCATACCTGCCAATATATTGACTTGTACGAAATTTCAATACCAAAACTTTCATAGTTTCTAAGATATAGTTAAATAAATTTTAAAGTTGTATGGCAGCTACCCGAACCAGTACCTTAATTATAACCAATTTAAATAGGGTTTTGGTATTTACTATAGTAAATCACTTATGAAAATTTGATGGACCTAGCTCAAACAGGTTTTGAGTTATCGTTGGGACGGACGGACGAACGGACAGACGAGCAAACAAAGATAAATTGACTCAGAATCGAGACTTTGTTCGACGCTGATTAAAAACATACACTTGGGTCTTTATCTCAGACCATTATTTTTTAGCTTTACAAACGGTAAAGCAAACTTCCAAAAACAAACCAAAATTCTGACTTTGACGAGGTGTGTCTCAAAAACTATGGCTCAAATATAATTAAATGTAAAACTTAAAGAACAATCAACTTGCCCGTAAAACAAGCTCCTAATGATAACTCTGTATTACATGGTTCCAAAGTTGTAAGCATTTATTTTTATGTAGGAAAAGTCCGGTACCTTTTTTTTCAACAGGCTGTAGCGCGAAAACGAGTATATCTACACCCTCCCCCCCACAATTGCTGGAAAGTAATCAAAGAATCAAACCTGAAATTATTTGTCACCTTATGCGAAACATCCAGTATAATTGCTTTGTAGCTATAATATAAGAGGAGTGGAAAGAAAAATATTGTATTTGGGAAAAGATTGAAATTTTCTGCATGAAAGTTTTAATTCAAATATTAAGGATTTGAGTTTTGTATTTCTTGTGGTTTTGTATAGAACACAACCCTAATTGTAATTTTGAGTGCAATTGGTTTTTTAATAAGGAATAAATTTTCTGCAATAAATAAAATATAATAATTGTGTAATATTATTGTCCAAGGGAAACATTATTATTTAATAATTTATGTTGAATGTCTGATAAGAGCTATTATAAATTATCTGAAACTATTTATTAAACTAAATTTGCTTTAAAATAGCACGCCCATTGAAACAAAATTTTTTGATCGTATTTTTCGAGTGGTAAACATTTTTAATTTGGTCTGGAAATAAGTTAAAATGCTATTATATATAGCTTATTTAATAAGAATATAGGGTATATAAAATTTCTGTTCAATAAGTAATTAAATACTAGGATATAATTTTCATAAACTTAATTATCTCACGAATATAGAAAATTCAAAAAATTATGTAAAACTTAAGAAAAATTCCACACATTATTAGAAAAAAATTTTTTATGTTTAGAGATAAATTAAAAATTAAATTCATAATATTTGCATGATTTTATATTAAAAATTATTTTCAAATTTCGAAAGAATTAGATTATTCTTTTACAAGGCTAAAATAATAAAAGCCAAAATATTCTTTAACTGGATTAAATTAACTAAAGGCTAGTAGAAAAACCCATTTATTATGATTTCTTAAACATTGTAAAAAACTCAGTTAAAATATAATTTATTTTTATTTTGGTCTTTTTTAAACAGAAAAAAAAAAATTATAAAAGTTATAAGAAGTTGGAAAAGAAAATTTAAATAATTTTTTTTTTTCGTAAACGGGAGCAGATTTTCATCCAACATATAAAATGATAATCCATACTTTAAATTAAACCGAAAACTGGAGGAAAATAAGGAAAAAAGTTGAAAATAAGATTTTTAAGTTTCTTTTTTGATTTTTAATTTTTTTTTTTGTTATTTTTCTTGAAAACAAGGAAATGGCAGCACATTTTTATTTCATTCTGGCGCTCTTCCTTTTTTTTTTGCAAGTTTTTGATCTTTTGAACAAGATGATTTAAAAAAAAACGAAATGCTTTCTTTAGAGGAAGGAAACAAAAAATGACCGACTTCCTATCTTTTTATGTTTACATTAAATCATATAATATTTTTTTTTGTACTTTAAAATATCATAAAAGAAAAATCTTTAATTTAAAACATCATTTAAAAAATAGACAACAAAAAATATACCAACCAAAAAAAAAAAAAAAAATAGGGTCATTTCTACTCTCTTATCAGCTCTTAAAATCATTGTCTATTATAAGATTTTGATAACAAAAAAAAAATTCTCTCCTCTTTATATTAAATTTAAAATTTAATACAGTGCTTACATTTTAGAACAGTTAGAATATCTTTATACTCTAGTTCCAGCTTGTTTTCTTCGTTCTATATGTACATTCTCAAATATCAGTTAATGATGTTAATTTTTTTACTCATTATTTTGTTTTGTTCTTTTTTTGTTCTTTTTCCTTATATGTATATTTGTTGTCCTTTTATTCATTTTCTAGGAAATCATTTTAGAGGATGAACAAAAATTTCTTTTATCTATGCTAGATACAAAATATAAAAGAATAGCTCAATTTATTTTGCATTCTATGAATACTTTGACAACTAAATAATATCTAAATTTTAGAAGTGTTACCAAATATTTGAAATTTTTTCTTTAATAATAGAGTATTCACGAATTTTTATTCACTATTAAAATTTCTAACATAAATCTTAAAATAAATCTTCATTTTTTGTATTAATTGAAACTTTACCACACTCGAGAGCATTATTATAGTTTAAAGTAACTTGACTATTCTCATTTTAATTTGCTTTGTGCATTTTTTGGTTCATTTTAAAACAAAATTTTTATTATTTCCAGCAGAATTTTTCTTTCTAAAATTGATAAATGCAGATTTTACTTAAAACAAAGATTGTGATAAACGGAAACGGTATATAAACGTAAAAGAAATATTGGCAAATATCATTGTGAGGAAACGAAATTTTCTTTATTTTGAAAGCTATTTTCAAAAATATTAGATCGAAACTAACGTAATATACCTTAGGAAAAGGCGAGTTATTTAAATTCGAAAATAAATTAACAAAAAGAACTTGTAACTCTTTGAGTACCTCTCTTAAATATTTTTTATATAAAGAATATTCAAGAGACAAGTTTTTTAGAAGAGAATTTCTATAACCTCAACCAAAAAATGAAACCGCAAGTGCTACTAAATTTTTTTTTTTTTCCTTCTTCACTCCTAGGAGGAGTATAGGGCTAGTGCATGATATCTATCATGCCCTAGTTTCTATAGTCATAGAGAGTTAGCTAGGTAGGTGACTAGCCTGCCGTAGTTTTTATTTATATATTAATTATTTGAGGTTATTAATATTTACTATTTATTTTTCTTAGTTTTTTTTTTTTTTAATATCGAATATTAGGAATATTTGAAAATTACTTGTATAATTTTTATTAGTATTGTATATTAAGTTATAATAATATTGAATATAATTTTTATAGTGACCTGACCGGGGTTTGAACCCGAGACCCTTCGGTTAAAGGGCCGGTGCCATAACCACTGCACCAATGATCAGATTAGTGCTACTAAATAGCTCGAATTTAAAGCAAAAATTTTATTCTATACATTTAGTTATGGCACAAACAGTTAGGGCATGCTTTAGGCATTAAGTTATAAAATTTTTTCGTGAAAAATTTTTATAAAACAAAACATCAACTGATCATCATAACATACAATTGGACTCATTTAAATCTCCTCTCCCGTTTTAATAATATTTGAGCAAACCCTTATAGGATTATATATTAAATCCACGTTTCTAAATTAAAACTTTTAAAAATCTATTCATAAAATATAATTTGAAAATTTTTGCATAAATTTTCATCAAACTTTTTTAATAAATTTACATCAAAAAAATTGAGAATAAATTTTGTTTGAAATAATTTGCGTTTTGAAGTTTGAAAATTTTATTTTAATTCTAATCAACATGATTTACCCACTAAAACGTCAATCAAAATCATAATAATCTTCAAATTTCTCTCCTATATTAAGCGTCGCTATTCACATTATGTATATATTATGTAAAGTTGTAGAATTTGGAAAAACATATTTTTTATTCCTATCACGAAGTGAGACCGAGAGAAAAAATTTATTTTTCTTTTTTTTTGGACATTTTTGTTTCTTCATAGGGAAACTGGATATAAGTAAAGGTCAAAAAAAGTAGCATTTTTATTTTTCTGTTTTTTTTTTAAGTAGAAAATAAAAAATGAAACACTTTTTATATTCTTTATTTTTCCCTTCTTTTGCATGCTTTAACTTCTTTTGCATGCTCTCTTATCTCTTAACTTCTATTTTCGATTTTGAATTTTTTTCTTTTTTTTCTGGGTATTAAGTCTTTTCAAGTTTAGAATTGTTTCCTCTTCAAAAGATATCAACAACAGAGTAAAAATAAAAGAAAACGAAAAAAAAAATAGTTAGAAATTTTGCCGGAAAATTTCATGTTGTCTTTTCACCCTCTCCTTAATATTATTGAGCTTGTTTAAAATCCCGTTTAACAATTTTGCGGTCTATTTGAATTTTTATTATTTGATTTGATTTTCTTTTCTCTTTTCTAATAATTTTCTTTTTTTTCGTCTTCGTCTGCCTCCAAGGACATTTTTTCTATTTATTTATTATTATTTCACGTTCTCTTTTTTTATATTCCTTTTTCTAATTATATAAAACATTTGTGGAAAATTTTCTTCCCGCAATAAAAATTTCACTGTTAAACAAAGTAAAATCTAAAAATGAATTTCTAGTATTCACTCCCAAATGTTATTTTAATGATCTGGAAAAGATCTGAGCTGCGAGATGGAAAAACCTTGATGTTGTTGATTTGAATTTATTTATTTTTAATTTTATTTTATAATACGAATAAGTGTATAGGTATACGTTCATACCTTTAAGGTAGAAAATGTAAAAATAAAATATTATTTTTACGTCATTGTTTTTCATTTTATTTTTATCCCATTTCTCTCATACTATCAACTCGTCGCAAATGCAATATAATAAATTAAGGATTCAAATGAAGAATAGAAAACATAATAGAAAAAAAATTACAAATTTATTTAAAAAAATTTATTTTAAATTTATTTTATGATCTTTATTTAATATAAAAATATTTGCTTCTTAACTATTTATTTCGAAATTTTGTTAATTAAAACAAAAAAAAAAATTCTAGAAACTGGTGCAAAAGAGAAAAATATAAGGATTTTTAAAAAGAGAAATTTTTTCATCAAAGATGAATAATTCATTTATCTCATTATCCAGTATTTAACAGAAAAAGCAAGAGTATTTTCTTCAATGATATTTTAGAAAACTCTTTATTTATTTTTAAAGCTACAATATTGTACTCTGAAATCCATTTTGTTCGCTGGCAGGGAAATATTACAACGAATAATATCAAAATTCATTTTTTCTTTTTATTAAACTTTACATAAAGCTCTGTTACACGGACCTTTTACATAACATCTAAAAAATCAACCAATAACATTTGAATTCTAATGTTTCTCCTAAAAAATAAAACAAGTTTTCCGGCAAACACAATAGTTCACAAGTTTTCAAAATAATTCAACTTTTAAAATAAATGCAAAATAATTCAAATAAAAATTTATTCCAAAAGAAAGGAAAACAAATTCAAATGTTGAACAAATCTTTTATAAATTATCACATGGGAATAAAAATAATAGTCAAAAACAAAATTGTTTCTTGTCTCCTGTCAAAAGTGATTTTAAATTTTAATATCCTTTGATTCACGAGGACATGAAAACAAAGAAATCCTATCTAAAATTAACAAGAAAATAAAACGCGTAAAGAAAAACAAAAACAACAACATGGAAAAATTGTATAAAAATTTTGTATATAAATTTGTTTACCAAAAAAAAAAATGCAAAAAAAAAATACAAAAACCAAGTAGGGCATTAAATGTATAGGACGAAAATACCCTAAAATTGAATTTAATTTAAAACGCGAAAAAAAATAGAGTTGACCTTGTCAACTCTGTGATACCCGTACGAATTTGTTATCCTATGTGCGAATAAAGATGCCATAACTAACTATGGGGCAGACTATGACTTTAAGTTGCCGCATTACCATATTAATTTATGCAAAATTTCAGTACTGTGTTTTTCAAAATATTGTGTGTGCCAAACTACTATTGAAGTTGTATGGCAGCTATCGGAAAGAGCCAAGAAATTTTAACAAATTTTATCAAGCACATCGGCCCTATTAATATATTCGTTTGTGTGAAATTTCAATACCATAGCTTTATAGTTTCTGAGATATAGCCAAATAACTTTTGAAGTTTTATGGCAGGTACCAGAAGGAGCCAAGTAATTTCAACGATTTTTGTCAGACATATTAGCCCTACTAATATATTTGTTTGTGTGAAATTTCAATACTATAGCTTTTATAGTTTCTGAGATATAGCCAAATAAATTTTGAAGTTGTATGGCAGCTACCCGAACAGGTACCCCGATCATGTCCAATTTAAATAGGGTTCTGGCACTTACTACAATAAATCATTTGTGAAAATTTGGTGAACTTAGCTCAATTAGTTTTTGAGTTATCGTTCGGACGGACGGACGGACGGACGGACAGACAAAGCTAAATCAACTCAGAATTCGACGCTGATCAAAAACATACACTTGAGTGTATATCTAAGACCGTTATTTCTCAGCGTTACAAACGGTAAGGCAAATTTAGTATACCATTCGAACATACGTTCGTACGAGTGTAAAAATAAAAACAATTTTCTCTTAGATTTTTGATAACATGTACGTTAATTTATACAATGAAGATAATGAGCCTTTAAAATAGCACAAGCCCCTAAACCCGGAAATGTAAAAAAAAAAGAGAGAGATAATATAACACAAAATATAAACTTTAACTTGGTTTATTTTGAGATAGTTAAAGTGATTTCATAATATAGTAAGCTTTGTAGAAAAATTTGGCCAACTAGACTTCTTTCCAGTTTTCAAGTTAATGAATGTTGTGAAAGCAAATATTCTAAGGTATATATTTTTTAAAAATCAGCATCATTTTAAGACTATGAACCTAATACAGTGTCATGAATAATATCATAAGTGTATGAACTTACTATTGTATCATGAACTTCGCCAACAAAAACGATTGTCTTATGATAGTTAAATATTCAATAATTTTCACTCAATTTCTAGTATTAAGTATAAAATTTTCCAAAAGTTTAATATAATTTCGAAAAACTTTTAATTTTTATTTAAAATTTAAATTAGATTATAAATTAAAATTGAAATTTAATTATAAATTTAAAACTTCTTTAAAATTGCCCCTAAAAAAGAAATTTCTTGTGGCTCCCTAGAAGTATGCAAATATTATTAATTTTTTTTTTTTCTTAAAATACTATCTCTACCATAGCCAAATTCTTATAATTTAATTCATAAATAATAATGAAAAACTCATTAGTATTCAAATTCAATATTTTAATATTCTAAAAACAGTAGATGCAAACCGAATAATTAAATTAATTTGCAATACAGATAATTTGTTTTTCGATTTAATTAAAATTTTTTTTATTTTCCCCAAAAAAAAAGATACTTGTTTTATTTATAATTATGTAAAATATTTTTGTTTTTGTATAATATTATGGCGATACAACACAACTCCTACATCATTAATTTTTGAGATCAATCAAGATCTACACTAAAATGCAACTCTTCTTTGCAAGTTTCAAAACACTTAAATTCTGTATAATTCTCCAAATAAGAATTTAATTAAAATAGAATGTATAATTAACGCATTTTTGAAATAAAAGCATTTTTAATTTATAGTTAATTAATAAAAAAAAATAAAAAATTACTTTTTGTTGAATAATGAATTTTAAAACAGAATCAACGATTTCATGTAAGTATTTAAAAAATTGCCAGGAAATTCTAGAGGTTGAAGACGATTTGCTCCTTAAATAGTGCTAAAAGGAGTATGGGAAAATATACAAAAAATATTCACATTTTTTTACCAAAATTGAATAACAAGATTAGTACCAAATAGTTTTTCACACATCAGCATAATTTAAGCAAAAAAAAATATTATTAAAATACAAAAACTTTCCCATATGAATGCACCTAAAATCCAATTTTCTTCAAACTTTCTTAATTAAATTTTAAAGCAATTAACTTTTATAAAATTTTAAAATTAAATAAAACAAAGAAATTTTACTTTAGAATTTATTAGATTACTTTAAATTTAAGAAATTCCAAAATAATCTAGCTAGAAAACTTTGAATATAAATTTTAACAACGAATCTATTTAAATTATTAAGAACTTAAAATTTTTACTATTTTTGATTATTAAATTTAAATTCGACACTTTAAAGTAAAATTTTTCTTAATATAAAAGTCTTTAGATTTAACAATAAAGTTTATTATAATATACCTATCGCAACCTGCACACCCACACATTATAAATTCGTATTAATAAGAGTAACTATAAAAAAATTCAACCATAATCGCATTATGGCAACCACAAAACCGAACAGAATTTATTTATTAATGCGTCTTTCAAGTCAAAATTTAAATTTCTTTTTTTTAATTTTTCAAAAAGGATTTGTTATATAATGAATTGTATTACAACATTAATATCTTGTACATATACATACATACATGCACATGCGATACTTGTAGTTGACAAGAAAACTTAATTTTCCTCTTAATTTAATTTTGTTTATGTTTGAAATAATTCCTAAACTATTTCTTTTTTCTTTCAAATGTTTAATTAAATTTTTTCTCTTTTTTTTTATTTTTTGGTTTTTTTCCCTTGCAAAAATAAATTCCTTATTAAATATGTATTTAGGTTCTAAAAAATAAAAAGTATTTTAGTATGACTATAATAATTTCATATACACTTTCTATACTACTGCAAACATTATTATATATACATGTATATTTACATATTAATATGTATGCAAATTAAAATTGAAATTTAGTATAGTCTAAGGAAAAGCATAATAGCAGTCATAGATAGTATTACATTTGATTTACATTTGGAGTAAAATGTTTAAGCAAATGATAATGGAACGAAAATTTTTGGTGTAGCTCGGTACTAGGTAAAATTGGGCAAGTATTTTAATACTGTTAAATGTGCTATAGAATTTTATTTGCATAATATAATGATGTATTAAAATCCAAAATTTTCTGAATTAAATAAAAATTTGTTCAATTTATTGCAAAATTTTTGTTGAAGTTCATTTAAAGGGTTTTATTCTAATAATACGAATTTTACAAATATTACTAGTTGTTAGTTCTCTAAAATAAAAGAGATAAGCAATTCATTGCTTCATTTTTCGACTCTTATTGAAAATAATGATAAATTCCATGTAGAAATAGTTCCCTGCTTGTTAAATTGAAAAAAATTACTCTAACTTTTGACAAATGCATCTATACAATCTAATTCCAGTAAAAAAATTTTAATTTTAAATTTAAACCCAACTTTTGGACACAATATTTTGTAGATTCACACGCTAAGTTCAAAAAAACCCTTGAAGTACTAGATCAAATAATTATCTTTTGTAGGATCTACAATTCTTTAAATATGCATTTAATTTTTAAAATTTCACTGATTACTTAAAGATGAACATAATTTCTATTTAAGAAAAATGAAATACTAGTCCAGTATATTGTGTTATATAATATTATATACATACTTTATATACATTTACTTATATTTTCTTTTTAACCCTCAAGACGTATAAGAGAAATTTATAATCTAACTACTTAAAAAAATATATAATTTACATATACTTACTGACAAACCAACATTGCTCTCTACTTTAAACTTTGAATATTTTTACGTATTTTCTTCTTCCGTTCGTTTTTCATTTGTGGTGGTTATTTAAAAAAAAAATACACCACTACATCGGTAATTAAAAGAAAATTACAAGAATATATTTTTAATGTATAAAATAGAAGAAAAAAAAATTTTAACAAAAAAAAATTTTTTTGTGTATTTATTAAAAAAAAAAAACAAGAGAAATGCAAAGAAAAATGAATTATCCTTTTTTTTATCCTTAAATATTTAAGTGATTAATAAAAGTAATGCAAAAACTTTTGCAAAGATGAAATCTTGAACATTTTAAGAAATGAACATTAATTTTTTTATGAGGTTAAAATGTTTTCCATTTTCTTTATTTTTATTTATAGAACGAATTTATTTAATAAATTAAATTAAAAATTATAACACAAAAAAACTGTTATACATTATACAAGATCGCATTAAATTGTCAAAAAGAATTAAAAATTATTTTCAAACTTGAATTTTTCATATTCACAAAAAAAAAAATTATAATGATGAGATTTACAATACTCTACTCAAACTTTTGTAATACAATATCGTTATACTATAGTGCATACTACTGCAATATACAATTGTTATAATTTAGTTCATAAAGAGTTAAAAATAATTCAATTTGTTATACTTTTGAACAATGTAATATTCATGCAACATTACCATGCATTCAAAAAATTCATTTATTATGTCATTTACATTTTTCAAAATATTTTTTTAAAGTTTTTAATAAAATGTTTTTTTTAAAACCACAAAAACCAAAAAAAAAAAAAATACCCTGTATGCAATATAATATTTTATGCACATATAGTTGTTTGTAATGAATACACCACATTTAACATATTGTATAAGTATTTTTGTAAAAATTTTAAAAAGTTTTATATAACATGGTAACAAAAACAAGAAGAAATTTTTAAGTGTTCATGACATTGCAATATACAAAACTTTTTAAAATCATACGTAAGTGTATATATATAGGATTCCAAACAGATACATATCATAAGTATACAAGTTTTATAGACGCATACAATGTTTGAGTCAGTTTCTATAATATAATGAAGGCATCGTATTGTTTTTATTTTTATTTCAAAAGATCTTCATTATGGGTGTATGGAAAATATTCAAAATATTTTACCTACAAGTCTATAAGAACACTGTAAGGCATACCCATTATACTATATTTTAAGCACGCAAAATTCTAATACATTGCAAGAAAAAAATTTTTTTTTAAATTTCTATAATATTATTATAATCAACAAAAATGGTTCCAACTCCATCAAACAACTTTTTGTAGGAAACAAGAATTCCAGAGCTGAAACACAATATTCGAAACGAGATTACTTCACTTCATGCAATAATGTGTGAGCAAATCTCTGAAAATAACAATTTTGGTTTTTGTATAACAGTAGGTAAACGTATGACAGCCTATAGACATGATGTAATTTTTCGAATATAATTTGTAATGAGCTATATTTTTAGTAAAAATAATGAAAAAAAAAAAGGAAATCTAAATATTTGTATTTAATATACAAACACCATATAGTTACTGAAAAATATTGCAAGCAAATAAAGAAATATACACATTTTATTAAAAATAGCTAGATCCAATACTCGAAAATCCATTTCTGTTGAAAACTTTACTTATTATAAATTTTGTATGAACTAAATATCTCCTGTTTTCTTTGTAATGCGGTATAGGTATAACAACGACTGGAAAAAAAAATTATTCTTATGAGATGATGAGCTTCTTACAAGAGAAAATTAAAACAAATTTAGGTGGTGTTCAAATGTTCAAACAATTTAAGACGTACGTTGGCCAATTCTCCATTTTCTTTTTTAAATTCCCTCTTCCTCTTGGAGTCCCATCAATGTTTGAATTTATTTTTAAAATGTTTTGCATATATTTTAGTTTTTTCAAAAACATTAAAGAAGGCTTTGTTAGTGAACATTTTAATTATTATTTTCAAATTGAAAAAAAATATTTTTCAATACACTTCAACGTTTACGTAAGTTTATCTCACGTTAGTAATTAAAGATCAATAAAGAGTATTTTTAGACAACAAAGAATTCATTTTAATAAGAAATTACAAATTAGCTATAACAATTTAAAATTTATTAAATAATTTATTAATCATAAGAAAGTATATAAATAATTAGAATTTCCTTTGTAATCAGTAAGTAAGATTAAAAATTTTTCAGTAAAGTCTTGAGTTTTTGATTTGAAAGATCTTCGTATCGAAAATATCAAATTAAGAAATTCAAAATCTTTATATAAAATATAAATTTTGATCTCTTTATGCGATCATATTATTAAATGCTAATTAATATTTTGAAAAAAAAAAATTTTATATATTTTTAAGAGAAAATTTTTAAGAGAACACTTTTCAGTTAATAGAAACATCAGTAAAATAACCAATAGGGCTTATACCATCATAAAAACTGTAATCAACGTACATGGCTTTAAGTACATGTAAATTATAAATTTGTTTTCATGAATTTACATTAACATATTAAATTTTATTAAACAGATGTAATCCACAAAGCCCGGAAATTTTATCTATGTACCTAAAACTAATTCAAAAAACTTTATTAAATAGTGCGCAAGCAAGTTTAAAAACTTTAAACTTAAATTTTAATTTTAAGGCACAAATCTATTTAAACACCACATGCACAATGCTTTTTTAAAAATCCCAGCGATTTTTATAAGTTAAGTTGGCTTTGCTTATATGCATAGACAAGCAAGTATGTTATATATATTTACTTTTAAGCACCAAAATTTTAATTTCCCTCGTTATAGTAGTTTAATTTTTTTTTTAGGATACAAAATTATTTTCTAATTCTATACGAATTACGGATACCCAATAATGTAAATAAGTACAATATAAACGTGAATTTGTATGTAAACTAAAACTTTTTACAAAATATTAAACTTTATAATATTAAGTTTTATTTTTAATATTCATATTATATATGTAAATAAATATTAAAAATATATAGCATTTTTAATATAATTTTATTTAAAGATATGCACTTTAGTTGAATATTTTAAGCCTTGAGGTAATGCAACATAGTATGTGTACCTATATACGTATGTATATAATATATTCATATAATTTATACATTAAAATAATAAATCCAAATAAAATCAGGCATTTAAGAATTTTAAAAACTGTTTAAGAGTATAGTTGCATATGAGCATTTTTATTTAAGAGTACATTAGCATTTTTAACTTAATTTAACGTCAAGAATATTATAGCAACCTATCGTCAAATGAAAATTAAATTTTACATCAACTTAAAAGAGTCATGTTAAAATTATTTTGAGGCAAAACATTTTTTTTTAAAATAACAAAAATATGTAAAATTTACATATAATTTGCATTTAAATCAATTTCTATTTTAGTTGGTTTATTCAAGGGGCCCATTTTTGAACACATTTTTCATGAACTTCAGTTGGAATAGTGCAAATATCAAACAAATGTTCAATATTGTATTCAAAAGCTGTAATCCCCGTTAGATGGTCGATATAAACTAGATTTTTTACTTCTACTAGATTAAGAAATAAATCTAGAGACCTCCAATTGCATAATTGCATTTCAATTGCTCATACAACTTATTCTTAAATGATTTTTTTTCGTTTTTTCACTCCTTTGTGGAGCATAAAGTAAGTAGATGCTATTATAGATAGTCCTGCACCAGTTTCATTGCGTCATAGAGTTTTAACTAAGTAAGTGTCAATCATGTCGTTGTTTTTTCTTTTCATTAAATATTTAAGGTAATTAACATTAATTGTTTATATTTATAGTGACCTGACCCGGGCTTAAGCCGCTAACCCTTCAACTAAAGGGCCGGTGCCATAATCTTAAATGATACTTGCGAAGCGTTAATAATTTTATGAAATAAATGACTCGCCATAATGAAACGGCACACCGAGTTGAGTTAATTTTTTAACACTGTTGAGAAGTGGAACGAATCACACAGGAGTAAAAATAAGATCTACCGAACAAAAAATAAAATTCCTCTTTAAAATTTTATAAGCACAATAACGAATACTTCTATAGTACATAGTACATTCATACATATTATGTACTAGCAATTTTTAGTTCATAATTTGTATACTATATAGCAATCCAAATTAAATTCATAAATTCACATAAATTCAATTAAATTTTCCGCCGGAAGCGAATAATTTTTCAAAGAAAATTCACAAGCAATAAATTATTCCATATATATAAATTGTACTACACTATTAAAAACATATCTATAAATTTTTACCTTTATTTGATAGTCAATTTCATATTTTTATGTTATTATGCTGTTTTTATTAAATTTCATAATTATTGAACTATTAAACCATTTTCATTTTTTATGATTTGTTTTTGAATAATTAATTAATTACCGAAATATAAGAATTCTTTATTAATATGAGATAAAAAAGAATCATAAGGATTTTATTTATTTTATAATTTTAATTGAACAATAAATAAATTGGAAAATTTTATAATAAAATTAAAAATTGTTATAATGTTATATACAATAGTTATGTTTATTATTAATTATAATTGTAAATGAGTTTTTTTTTAAATACAATTAAATTTCAATTTTTAATTAATTCCAAAAAAATTTATATTTGATTAAAATATAAATGTATATTGGGTATATTATAGAATGCACGATGATTCACTTGAAAGTATTTAACCAATACCGTCGTTTAGAGCAAGACTCAGCAACATGCGGCCCTTTAGAACTTTTTGTGCGGCCCGCTAATTGACCAAAATATTTTTTGGTATATTTTTGAGAAAATCAATAAACTTATAGAGAGTGAAAGTGACGAAGCGATAAAAAGTGCAGTCTAACAGAAGCACAGTAAAAAACCTGTTCTACAGTGCGGCAACTTTATCCCCACTAGTTTCCTAATATGTTCACTTGACCATTTAACGCATTCAGTATGTGAAATTTAGAGCCGTACAACGTTTCACTACAATTAGGTAATGAAAAGTACATGTTATTTTTAATTTGTTGGTAAAATAATTCATTTTTTATTGTAGGAAGTAATTAGTAAAATACCAATGACAAGAAACGTTAATGACGCAAATTAAAAATTCAATGGAAAGTGAATTTAATATTAGTCGTATTTGTTTATTACTCGTAATGATTACACAAAAACTTTATTATGCCTTATTTGCAAAGAATCTATAAGTGTATTCAAAGAACATAGTTTGCGTCGCCCAGAAATGCAAAAATGATTTTGACAAATATGAATATCCATTCTGTTAAGGCTAAATTTAAATGTATAAAAAATTTTATTTTGAAAATGTCCCGCCACCCGAAACGTAAATGGTTGCAGACCCTTGGTTTAAAGCATCAAAAATTTGTAAAATTATTGTTTGTTAAAGTCTAAAATCGGCTTCAAAAAAGTAAGAATTTTAAGAAAATTTCACAAAACAAGAACTTTCAAAAGAACTTGAAGGTAAGATATTTTTCTATTTTGTAATATGCGCAGTTTCGGAGAGACAAGCCTTCTAATTTTAAAAAAATTGGATATTTCACTATTTTTGATTTCTTTTAATGAATAGTATTATACGTACGTGTCTTGTTAATAAAGAGACTACAATATCCCAAAGGGGAGAGAAGAATAGCAAGTGGTTTGGTTTGTGTATATAGCCCGATGAATGTCGATTTACCTTTTTTGCTCACAGCACTCCTTAAAACCATTATTTGTAATAAAAAGTTTAAAAATTTTATTTATTTTATCATCAGTATGAATAAAAGAGCTATTCATAAAGTGGGAATCTTATATATAGATCCATAAATGTAAATGTACTTATGAATAACTTCGTAAAAGCTCAATAATTTATAAAATAAATTTTTATATTAATAACAAAAAGTTTAATTTCACTTAAAAACAAAAAAAAAAATTTAATAAATTACTTTATATAAAAATTCATTAAAATTCATTTTAAAAGAGAAAACTCTTTATCTGCAATATTGTATAACATTAAAAATTTCATAAGCATAAAATAAAATATTTCAATTATAAAAAAAAAAAAACTTTAAATTTTTAAATATTTCAAAAGTGATGAAACGAAAATAATTTTACAAAAAATTAAATAATTTTTAATTAAAATTATTTTTTAAGAAATTTAACTTGGACTTTATTAGTATCGAATGAAATTTTTTAACTATATAAATCTAAAATTTATTGGCAAATTTATATAACAACGATTAAACAATTTTTATCACGACCATGAGCTAAAAATTAAAAATAATTGTAATTATATACAATTTAACAACTTTGTATATTAAAAATAGTAAAAATTTATTTTAAATTCAATTAGACTCGCTATATTAGATACAATTAGTCAACCAATTATTTTTAAATTCATTTAGTTAGAGGAAGAATATTTTTGAATGTTTATGAAAAGAAAATCCTTGTTCTGATATCGATTTGTACCCAAAATTTATTTATATAAATGAGAGTATTCAATACTATCACAAATGATAGTCAAATGGCAAATGAAAACATTGAAAGATATAGTCACATTACATTGATAACTGTAAAAATAAATTTATCTTATATTAGTAATATCCTTGCCTTCACTTTTAAATAAAATATGTCAACCTCTTTAAAACGGTAATTGAAAAAAATTATACAATTTTATTGCGGGAAATAAAATTATTGGGTTGCAATTATAAAATTTTTGATATTTACAAATAATAATCACTATACATAGGCATTTAATCGACTACTAGAAAATTTAGTACTCGTATAAGAACAAATTAGTAACAAAATAATTATATCGCTTCGACTAAGTTTTGTAAAAAAATGCCGCGAAGACTCACATTATTGCGTCTTTGATCCTCAATAGTAAATATTTAATGAATAATTTTGATAATAATACAGTGACAAATCAAAAAAATGAGAAAAATCTGAAAACATCTTAGATTTTTGTTTTGATTTCTCATGATTCGAAAACTTAAATTTTAAATATTATTGTTAAATCTAGTAAAAATTTTTTCCTTAACTTATAGAATTTCATAAACAAACGTATAACCGTCTTCTAAATATTTTTAATATTATTATGTACATACGCATTCACATACTTAGAAAAATTCCTAATTTTTTTCTGCACAAATTCCACTGTTTATGTTACATACGAATACAATTTATAAGAATTTCGTTTCGATCCCCATAATCTTCTACAACTAAAAACATTCATGTTTTTCTATATAAATTTTTTCATGTTCTTTATATAAAAAATTATTTTGCTTTTATATATTGCATAGTTTATAACAAAACAAATATGTATATATATATTTTTTTTTTGTTTTTACCAAATCAAATGTCAAAAGCAATCAATCATCAATTTGAAATCTTTTCTTTTTATCTCTTCCTTGTTATTTTTCAATTTTTTTCATTGAGTCGACTATTCCTTTATTGTACATTGTATATTCCTTTGCATCATTATTAAGATTTTATCAAATTATTTTGATTGTTTTAGCATTTCTTACACAGAATATAACATAGCTCCTAGAATTTTTCTAAATCATAATAAAAATTTATCCATTTTGGTTTTTTTTTTTACTCTCTCAATGAAATATACAAATTTCTCTATATACTAAATTGATTTAAGTTGTCCTATATAAATAAAAATTATATAAATGAAATTATTATATAAAACTTAATTATTATACTATGTACAGATTAGTTATCATTATTTATTATAATTTTCTGTGTAATGAAAACTTTTATACTAATTATTGTATATTAAATGTAAGTCAAACTTAATCAGACTAGAGATTTTTGCCAGTATAAGCATAATTTTTCTTAATTATTTCATTTATATATATAGATAAAATGAAATTACATAAAAAATACATTAATTAATAATTATTTATTTATGTTCACAACATAATAGTTCAGTGTATAATGTAAAAATTATTCAAATTTAATTTAACAGGCGTTTCTGTTTACTATAAAATTATTGAAAAAATTTCTGTATTTTAAAATTCTAGTTTTCATGAAAACTTTAGAACTTATTGTAAATATTGTAAAATTAACCGGTTGGTTTAGCAAATCTGAGATTAATTATTAAAATGAAAACCTATGCAAGGGGATTAATGCCAAAAAGGATCAAACAAACGTAAATTTGAACCCATCCAACTATAAATATTGGATAACACTACAAAATTATCCTTAAAATAACAATTCTATAACATTTCTAAAATACATATATCAGTATAATTAATTTTAAAAGAACATTTTTGTTTTATGAAATGAAAAATTTTCTATAAATTTTATTGAAAAATTGTTTTTTTGTTTTTTTTTTTCCGTACAAATCTTATATAAAAATACACACACATTTATACTTTATTCCTTTTTAACTTTTTTGTTTTTCTTCAATATCTTTCAATATTATTTACAAAAATATACGAAAAGTAATACGAAAGACCATAATAAAATTCTTCACGTGACCGATTTTAAAATTTATCCTTGTTATTTGCTGAGAACGGTTCGGTCTTATAAGTAAAACAAAAGGAGACAAAAAGATTTAACGTATGTCTTTAGGTATATATATTTTAATAACGGTTAACCATCATTAAAATTGTCTTAAATAATATATATACAATGCAATTTATATTGCTATTATTGAAACAAATAACAAAACAAAAAAAAAACAAAAACACAAACACGAAATAAAAATGGCAAAAGATCGAAAGAAAGACAGGATAATAAAAAATTCCTGCTATAAGATTTAATATTACTACTATTACTTATTTGTTAGACTACATATTATCTTTCTTGACAATGTCGCATTTTATTTTCATTTTCGACATTGATAATAGGATAATAAAAATTTTTGGTGTAACAAATTTTATTTTCTATTTAGAAATTCGATAAACGAAGGGTAATTCACAAAAATTTTGCTTTATGAATTAAATAGAAATGTAAAACAAATTTAAAATCAAAAATCAGAATACTTAATGGAAATTAATGAAAAACTTAATCACTATACTGAAATATTGCTTTAAGAAATCATAAACTGATTGGTTCGAAACTATTAAACTTCAAAGCATTCACAGAAAATTTATCACAGATAAGGTAATAACACATAGCTCCTGCGAACTTTTTATATTCTGCCCCCAATTATACGTAATTTGAAAAGTTCCAACAACTTACCTATTCCTAGGTAGATTAGGTTCGGTTAGGTAAGGTTAACGCGACTCCCCGAAAAGGGTACACATAGGACACTTAGACCAGTTGTGGGGGCACCGGATCTCTCCTTTTCCGTCCCTCATTCGAATCAGCCGGAATTCATCACAAATTGGCCAAGATCCCTAACACTTACATTCGCTAAGTCCGCAGCTCCACCAGATTCCTTTATTTTTATTCAAATTTTAAACATTTCTGCTACACTTTTCAAATGCCGCCAACACCAAACCTATAGTTGTGTAAAATAACTAAATAAAGATTTCCTACTCTTCCGCATACCATTTTGTAATTTTTCTCTTTTGATTTTTTTTTTGTTGTGTTATATTTTGTTTTTTATCACTTGTTTTCACTTTCAACTGGTATATCTATATGTATGTATATATAAAGTTAATATACAAATATCTCCTTATTTATTCAAAATGAAAAATTCTTGGTCAGCTGAAACGATTTTTCAAATAAAAAATTATATTTTTGGGTTTTCATTTAATTTTGTTTTTATTGCATTTCTTTCTTCCTTTAAGTATTATGTTTATTTTTAAATATATTTTATACTTGGCTATATAAAAATATACACAGTAATAAATATAGGACTAATTTTGTATTTATTTGTACAAGAAAACACTGATGAATACAGAGTGTAGAGTTCTAGAAAATTTGCAATTTAATTTTAATTAATGAATTAAATTATTTTTTATTAAAATATTTAGAAAACTATAGTTGATTTTTGATTTTGGCTTTTAGGGCCTCACGTCATATTGTGTTATTGCAGCGACTTAAAAATATTTTTTTGGACCTAGTTTCTTAAGTATAAAGAAATCATTTTCTTGACGATAATTTCAATTCCTTAAGCTTCTCGAGGTTTTTCGAATAATATTTCACAAAAATTAGGTTGATTAACTAAAAGACCATTCTCAGGATCGTTTTCAGGACTTGCAAACAAAAGAACTTTTCAAATAAAAAACCTTAAAGAAAAGTTGTTTAAGGTTTTTTAAAAGGTTTTGAGGTTTTTATAAACATACTTTTAAATTTATTTCAGGTGACAACAACCTTGTACGAGAGATACCTAGTAGGCTAATCTTACTAAATCAAAAACCCGATATGGGTGCAAACAAACAAGAAAGGAAACAAATAATAAAATTAGAATCTAGAGAAAAGTCAATTCATACATATATATATTCATATATACCTTATGGGATCGCTAATGCTTCATTTTCGGTGTTACATACGACATAACAAATTTCAGAGTTAAATTTTTATAAAATTAATTGGCACACCGAGTACTCAATATGAATCTATATATACAGGCTTTCATTATATTCTTAAGTGATTTTTTTTTACTTTAGAATACTATACATATAGAAACCTAACCATAATAATAAATTGAATTAGAAGGACAAAATATATTTCAGTTCAAATTTTTGAAATTTCTTATAATATTTTTTCTTTCATATTTATTTATAATATTGAAAAAATTATCACGATAAAAAATCATTTTGTTTTTTTTTGTCTAATTTTTCATCCCATTTCCACGGTTTTCCGCTTTGCATCGTTGATAGCTAATGGTAAAAAGTAATTTGTATTTGTATTTTTTTTTTTTTGGTGATGGTTTGAACCTCTTAATTTTCAACTTTATCAATTTATTTTTTGATTAAATCAACATTAAATGAGGTAGTTCGAAAAAAAATCTTTAAAATATTTCCAATTGTTTTATAATTTCAATGCAATCCCTAAAAGTATGCAAATATTAATTTAATTTTTATTATAATTGTATATTCGATTTTAAATGGCACTAAATTACCAATAGCTATTAGCTAACTATTTTACAAAAATTCGAATGATATTTTTTTTTAAACTTTAATATTAAAATTCATGTTCTTTTTATAACGAATATTTTTTTTTGTAACATTTAATTTTAAAAAGAAATAAAAATAATTAATTTTGGTGACGCCTCTTTTGTTTGTACAATCCTTTATTTATACATATCTTAAATTCCAATATTATATTAAAAATTGTAAAAATGTAGTGTACATATTTTGTTAAATCGCATCAAGTATAAAGAAAAAAATAAATTTAATAGTTTTCGAAGAATAACAAAAATGATTTATAAGATTTTAATTAGGTATATTTGATTTAATTACAATTGTTATTAAAATTATACTTACAAAGCAGTGATAAATAAATAATAGTTGTATATTTTTCCAATTCTAGTTTAATTAAAATTCAGGTTATTCTGGCCAAAGAGTAAAAGAATTTCAATCTACCATCAAAAATTTACGAATGTTTCAAAGTAAAGAAATTTATTTCTAATTTATAAAATAGTTAACTCATATTATACTCATATACATTTTATATACCAAGTAACTTATCTTTTCAAACCCATTTAAATGAAATTTCCAATTACTTGACACCATTATGAAAAGAAATTCCAATTTCTTGTGAAATAATTGAAAAATTTGTTTTATACTAAATATTCCATAACTATATTATGGCTATAACACAAGCTCAAATTTTCAAATTAATATTTTTTAAACTTTGTAAAATATTTTGAATATTTCATTGAATTTATTTGTAAAATTGAAATATTTTGAATGAGACACGCACACATTCTTAAAAAATAACCAAACTTGTAGGAAATAACTAAGAAATAAACACATATACTCATGCATACAAATACATTATATTAAAATTTTTCAGTCATTTTTATTTACTTGGTTTCCGTATTTTTATATAATCATTATTCTAATATTGTTATTATTATTATTTATATGTTTTAAATCATACATATACAGTTAAACCCAGATAAGAGATGTGCTACTGAATAAGATCAAGAAATTTATCATCAGTAAAATATTTTTTGTGATCCTTTTGAATTTCAAACAAAAATCTTGTAGAACAGGAACATTTACACATTCTCCATAAAATGCAATTAACATTATTTTTAATTTAAATCTATAATTAAATTAATTCTTACAAATGTTAATGAAAAGTTTTAAAAAATGGGGAATGGATTTTCTATTTAAGAGCAAATTTTTCTAACCATTTCTTATATAAAACTAGAAAATACGAAAAAATTTTCAAGTGTTTTACTAAATGGAAAAATTTTACTAAATTTTTCTACTTCTATTGTAAATGTGTACTTTCGTACATAAACCTCATATGATTTTTATATTTTTTAAAATAATAATCAGATAAATTCAAATATATATGTATGTACACACATTTTAGCCACTAGATATTTGTTACATACACATATATACACATATAGGAACATACTATGGGTTATTTATTTTCCTTGCCTATATTGTGCTCATTTTTTTTTTGCAAAATTTTCATAATTTTAAAAAGTATTTTTATTATTTTTATTATTTCGAAATGTATACGTGTATGTATGTATTTTTATATTAAAATATATAATATTTTTTTGTTTTAAATTTGAATTTATTATAATATTACAAAATGAAAGAAAAATAATATTATAATCTAAGTATGTAATTGTATATTGTATGTAATTTAGAAAAAAAAAATAATATTCAGAGAAGACATTAGGCAAGAAAGGCATATAGAATGAAATAAATCTGACAAAATAAATATGTATTTATTTAAAAAATTTTTGAAAAAATTGTTTTGTTTCTATCTATTACTTTCTATATGGATAGAATTCGTTTTAATTCATAAATTAAAAATTCGTTTTTGATATTGGTAGTAAATCTAATATGGTAAATTTCTTCCATGGATACACTGCAAGATTATTATCTAAAATCCGACTCGCAACAACAGATTTTACGAATTATTAAATACGATAATCATAATATTTAATAATTACATTTAAGACAAAACCAAAATTGGAAATTTTTTCAAAAACCAGCTGAAAATTTGTGATAGTTATTCCTATTTCTAATTCAAAATTTTATAAATTTTAATTATTGTTTTTTGAAGTTATAGAAAAATACAATTGTATTTTTTCATTTAATTTGATTAAAATTTTATACATATGTATATATTTTTAAAATCAAAAATTTTCATTAAAATTCAAATATTTTGGGCAACAATTCTTATTATTCTTGATACACTTGAATATTATACAAAAATTTCGGATAAAACTTTAAAAGAATAAATATTAAATTACAAACAGTCATAAAATTTGTTAAAAAATTTTACTCTAAAGTTAACAAGGTCAACGATTTTACTAAAAAAAAAATTGCTACTTTTAAAAATTTCATTGAATATATTTTCTAAGAAAGATTTAGATCTATTTTCAATAAAAATAAATAATATAATAATAATAATCTGAAACAATGTTATAAAATTTTGATAACTTCGTGCACATAATTTTTTTTTTTAAATTTTTCTTTAAAAAATGTTTCCTTTTTTGTACGAAAATATAAAAATAAGTTTTTTTTATTAATCTTCATATGAAATTCAGCCAATATACTTAAAACAACTGGTAAAAAATATATACATATGTGCATACTTATATATAAAAATAGAACTAATATTAAAATTAGGTCATAAAATTGAATGAAGATGACGTTTACATCTTCAAGTTTCTAAATTTCATCTATATTTATAAATTATTTATTTTTTACTTTAAAAATTTAATTAGCAAATTTTGAGTTTTGAACTTAATAAAAACTAATTTTTTGTTTTTGACAAAACAATGTTGACATTAAATGAACGTCATGGATTTACAATGAATTTTTGACTAGTTTTATCAAATATAAGTGCCCTAATTAATTTCAATACTATAACAGTTTTTACCGAAATTTGTTTTTGCAAAATTTCAGTACCGTAGCTTCAACAATTTCTAAGTTATGACTAATTATTTTTTTAAGTTGTATAGCAGCTATAACAAGAAGTCAAGCAATTTCATCAACTTTTACCATACTCATCATCCCCAATAATGTATTTGATTGTGCGATTTGAATTTCAATATTGCAGTTCTGATAATTTCCGAGATATAGCCAAATAACTTTTGCAGATGTACTGCAGCTACCCGAATCTACTGCCTCCATCATATTCAATTTAAATAGAACATCCGATATTTACTATTATAATTCATTTGTGGAAATTAGGTGAGTTTAACTCAAACAGTTTTTTTCTCATTTACTCAAGATCACAAAAAAAAATAAAAAAAAAAAAAACAAATTTATTAATTTCATTTTAATAACTATAAATTATAACTCATTTGATGAAATTTCCTTTTGATTTATTTGTCAAGATGAATTATTAAAAGAGTACTGCGAAAATTTTCGCCAAATTTTTCTTCAAACTTTTAAATGCAAAATTTCTAAGTTTTAAAAATGAGCTCCGATGTGGTTTTACTAAATTCGTATAAAATTTTATTCAAAAAGGTTAGTTTTAATTTGTGGGCCCCCAAGCAGTAATTTCTAGATTAGATCATTATCAAATCCAAATCAACATGCTTTTTTTCTTGAAATTGCTTTTAGTCCTTGTAATTTCCCTTGAAATATCTTGAAAAAAATTATTTTTATTAAATTTTACATCTTTTTTCTTATATTAGCTCTGTTTCAAGGTAAGATGTTTATACAACATTTCAATAAAAATAAAATGTTTGTTTAATGTTGACATATACCCAAAAACGTGCATGCTAGGTAAATACCTCAAACTAAAATTTTATAAATCACATAAATTTAAAAATATTTACTGAAGAGCAACATACTCATAACTTTGAAAGATACATAAAATTGAACCTAAAAAATGGCAATGTATTCTTAAAAAATTTTCCAATATTAAAAGATTTTTATCATAAGGATTATAAATGTAAAATAATAATTTATTGTCAAATTTCTAGAAAAAAAAAATTAAAGAAAAAACATGAAAATTTACATTGTAAACAATCACAACTGTAATAAAAGTTGATAAAATATTTTAAAAGTATTTTTAGTTTTTTGTTATAAAAGTATTGAAAAAAACAAAATTTTAAGAAATTTTTGTGCTTGTGAACGAAAGACTTTGGAGAATTCTTAAAATTGAAACGAGTAAATTGTCCTAAACAGTAAGTATTGTAACACAAATTACCTTAATAAACTGCAGTATATATGTAACGTACATAATTTAAAAATAAACAGTCAGAATTTACTATAATGTAATATAACAAGTATAACAAAGTATAACAAATAATTGAATGAATTTAAAATTAAATTTTTAATTGCAATCTTCTTGATACAGAACTGAATCCGAAAAATTTCTGAAAAGGGTACTTTTTCAATAATATTTTTGTCAAAATCTTTGATGGCACTCTGTTTCCATATCCAAATACGAATTGACATTTGGACGAATGAATAATAGTATAGTATGAGTTCTACAATATTATTTTTTATGCCTTTCATTTAACATGAACAGCATAAATTCCAAACTTAGTTTTGGTAATGCAGAAATTATTAAGAATGAAAAACTATCCTGATTCTTAAGTCCATTCAGTTAGGTGGTCATGAACATGCAATCAGAGTACTTTTTTTCGCAATTTCAAAAACCGACATTAAAATTTTTAAGAATCTAATAATTGAACAAAACAATTAAATTATTTATAATTGAACAAAATGAACTTGTACTGATTTATGCTTGTTTTAATTTTCGTCATTTAAAAAATTCGCATGTCTTGTCATTTCCGTTTATTTCATTTCTACATTCTAAGATAATTAAAATAAAAACTAGTTATTTTCATTGTACTGTAGAATTGAAAATTGCTAATTAATATGGAAATAAAAAATTTCGAAATCCTATTTCTCACAAAAAATTAAATTTCGAAATTATATATAGAATTCGTAATTTCCTACAAACTTAGTACTGGAATTTTATTTTAAATGGGCCACAATTTAATAACAATTTGGCCTCTTAAAGTACTTTCAAGTTTAAAAATAAAAAATTTAAATTCTTTTCAAATAAATAATTAATTATAATCAATTAAATAATAATACCTTACAAAATATTTCGATGACATACATACATACCTATTTTAATTTTTTAATTAATGTATTTAATTAACTGAAGTCCTCAAATCTTGAAATATTATACATATATATAAGATGAATTTTATTATAAATTCAAGTATTTACATTATTCAAAATTTATATATTAAATGATTTGCAAACCAATATGCAGGTTAATATTATAATTATTGTTATAATATGTATAACATTTTTGTTATTTTCAAAGCAACTTATACAAACCTTGATTTATTTATACTCTGTTTAATAAATACAAAATATAATTTTTTTTTTTAAAATATGGTTTTACTTTTAATATCCTTATATTATTCAAAAAATATTTGGTAATATGGTAACAAAAATTTTAAATATTAATTTGCATTAAGCATTGTGGTTTCCTTATACAACATATTCACATACATTTAAAATAAAAAACATACTTACAAAAGGTTATGATTTTGTTTAATATATTTTGTACGTATACAATTTCATTTCTACAAAAATGTTAAAAAAAATCAGCAAGTTTTAAGTTTCTACACGCAAATATAAATTTGAAATTTATTTATATACAAAATATATAATGTATAACAAAGTGTATGATAAAAAATGATTATTAATTATTCATTTACATTTTGTAACAAAATTTTATAAAGTTACTATGGCAAGAAATCTATATATTATATAGTACATTTTACATATATAAAAGTATGCCTTGTATATAAAAGAAGAGCATATAAAACAAAAGCATTTTATTTAAATTACCTTTAAGGTGGAAAATTTAATGCTATTTATTTTTTAAAATGAATTTCATACGAAAGGTAAAAAAAAGTATTCCTATATAGTTTTTCAAACTGGTTTCCTATGGGGAATTATAAGAATTTTTTTCTTTCAATTTTGTAATATGAAAAGGATAACATCGCACCTACCCTTATTTCTCTCTTGTTCTTTTTTTTCTTTGCTCAAACAGACAGACACTTTATTAAAGACAATTTTATTATTTAGGAAAATAAACTGCCACAGCCATGAGAATAATTGGGGTTTTTTGCATTTTTGTTTCCGTTTTTTTTTTTCTGTATGAATAAAAAATAATAATATTGCGACATATAAGCGTCTAGAGTGAAGTAAACTAAAACAAATTTGCTAAATAAAAAATAAAAAAAAAAGTTTTCCAGTTTTTCATTTTTTTTTCCATAAAAAAGTACTAATATTTCTTCGGTTACAAAATTTTGACGAAAAAAGAAAATTTGGAACAGTGCAGTATTAAAATAAAAAACCCATGGATTGAAATTATTTTAAATTTGTAATAAAACATTAAAAAACTAAAATTTGTTAAGAAATCTTATACGTTTTAGAATCTGTTAACATTAATTACCTTAAAGTGTAATGAATTTTCTCAGTTTAAATAAAAATTTTGCTGTGATTCGTGATTTTATCGTAAAATTTCATAAAGTCGAACAAACATGTTACAAGTAAGATTTAAGATTTAATTTAGAAAAAAATATTAATGGCATGTTCTTCCCTTTAATAAAATTTCGGAACTGAAAAGACTAATTTTGACGGAACGTAAACAGAACAATTAAATTATTTTTCTAATATAAGTGCACTACAATAACTCTTCGAACTAAAAAATATTGCTATAATTTATACTTAATAGTAAATTTATGGAAAAAAATCAAAGGTTCAAAGAAGCTTTAACATAATGCCAAATTCGAAGTTTCAGTTAAGATAAATAATAACCTACATACAGGTACTTTTTATACTAATGACTAATGTTTTTAATAAAAATGTGTTGCTTTCACTTTAATTTTCTAATTAAAAATAGACGGTTCTGACATTAACAAAAGGCATCAACACATTATCGTCAAATCGTTGGCAATTAAGAAAGGTACCATATTTTTCTGTGAAGCCATTTAACATTAGTTATTGGATATAAGAAGACGAAAATTGAATTTTTATTGATTTAGAAAACCAGAAATTTGAAAAACTTTTAAACATGCCGCCTAAAAAAAAAACGATATACAAAATTTGAAAAAAAAATCTGATTTCGCGATTTCTCTGCATTTACTGTATTTAAAAAATATTTATGGTTTCGTCACAATAAATTGTTAAAAAATGGAGTTTTAAGAACTTTAAAAGGTCATTAATTCTAAAAGCAAGAAGTAGTTTAAAATTTTCTTCTATTGAAAAATATGTTTACTGCCAAGACCTACAGTTTCGGGCGGATGGACTTTTTGAAATTTTGTTAGAGAAGAGTTAAAGCTATTCAGTCTGAAATTAAGATTTAGTTTTTAATAAAGTTACAAAAGTACCAAAATGCTGTAAAAACGAACAAATTTGTAAGAAAACCCCAAAATTTATACTAGAGGCATTACAACCGCAACTGAGTTTTAGTAGACTAAAGCAAGAGAATCATTGTAAAAATTAACAAAAAAAAAAAATAGCAAATTTAGAAAATTAAAAATTTTATAATTTCAGTTTAGAAAAAAAAATTCACCTAAGAAAATCCTTATTTTTTTTTCTCTTTATTTTTTATAATTAAAGTAAATATTACTTAGGAAGAAATATGAATACATAAATATTATTCTAATATTCTAAAAAAATTATTCTCCTCATACATTATTATTATTCACTACCACTATTATAAATAAAAATCTTATTTAGTGAAGTATATATAGATACGTACCCAAAAAGCAGTCGAATGTTTTGTATGAACAGCAAACTTTGTTTTATATAAACAGTACAAATAAAAAAGTGTAATAAGAACAAACAGCAGCAAAGAGCACAAAAAGTGCAAAACAAAAAAAAAAAACTTTATTCGCAAATATACGCTTAAACGACACATTGTACGTGTCCTCAGAGAGATTATTTGTAAGGACGCAATATAAAAAAAGAAAAACAAGAATAAAAACTTAACAGCAAAAACAATGAACAAAATAAAATTTAAGTCCCAAACAGTACAAAATAAAAACAAAAAAAAATCTAAAACAATTTTTTTTTTTGCGAAAGCTGAAAAAACGTATAAACTTTTTTTTTATAAACCGGAAAAAATAAAATAATAGTTAAATGAAAAAATAAAAAACAAAAAAAAATACATAAAAAAACGTACTGCTGAGAGAATGAAGCAAAGGCAACTTTTTAGCATTTTTCTAAAAAAAAAAATTTGTAAAAGTTGCTTTCAGTTTCACTCTGTCCGTTCATCCACCTGATTCCAAAACTTTAGCGCACTGTTTAACTTACTAGAAACTTATTTTTCTGGAGTTTTCACCTATCTCCCCTCCCCCTCTTAAAAGTTTTGCTCAACAAAATTAATAAATGTTACTTTTCACCTTTTATTGTATCGAAACCACAAACATTTTTTAATCTCTATAAACACTGAAAATAAAAGTCCTTCTCTTTCCACCGCAGAACAACCTCATTGAACATGGAAATGACAAAATGGTTAAAATTAACCGTTACCTAAATTAAACCTTTATGAATTTTCTTCTAAATCTAAACGATAAGTTGTAGACTACAGACATTTCACCAGCTTTTTAACACTGATGAATAATTTATTACATCGAAAGAATATTTTTTTCCGCCTGCAAGGTTTTCCGAAACTGCGACCCTCTTCTATAAAAGCAAAAAATATAATTACTTATTTTTACTCACTTACTTAACTGCGAAATATGACCATTATGTTAACTCTTCTTCAAATTCTTCTTTTTTTCATCCTAAATGTATGCAAATTTTTTAAATTTTTTAGTAATTTAAAGAAAGTAATTTCAATAGGCAATAGATTACTTTTTAGAATAGGAAATTTCATTGATTGTTCAGAGGAAAACTGCTACCTTACAAACCATTGGTTTTTTTTTCGTTTTTCATCTTAAATTCTTCCATTTTGTTTCACATTCTTTCTTTTTTTTGTCGAGTGAATATGTTTTAAACCATTTGAAAAAATTAAGGACATTATAACGATATTGAAACAATTCAGGTAAATGTTATCTACGGTATACTTTATATACAAACATAAATACATCAACACATACACATATAAGTTAATATATATATGTATATTCCTTATAGGAATAAACAAAATGTAAAAAAAAAAATAATAATAATAAAATGAAACACTTTATTTTTTTATGCTTAGTTCTTATCAAAGCAAAAAAAAAGGCAAATTCCCAGGTAAAAAACAAAAGAAAAACACATCAAATTCTGAAAGAAAAAAAAACCAAAAAAAAAACTGAAATCTTAAATCTAAAATGCTAAGATAAACCAGTTTACAACTTTATATTCTTCCGACTTTATTTTTTCTAACTATAATGAAACCAATATTGTTTTCCTTGTCTCTTCTTCTTCTTCTCCAAATCTACATAGTGTAGATCTATACAAAAACTATACATATATATCTATGAGCTTATATTTTGTAATGATTGCTTTTCTTCATTTTAATTTAAAAAATAACCAAATCCAAAAAGATATCACGTACATTATTTATTCTTTACATGTAATAAGTAATAATCATCATATTTTGTCATTAAATACAAATTGCTATTCGTTTTTCCAATATATAGAGTGAGTCAGAAAGGTATACAACAACATGTACCATTGGTTTGAGGATCGAAAATGGGTAAAATTTTTGCCCCGGGCTAGGTGCGAAATTTTTTCTTATCCAAGTTGTTTTGAAACTTGGAAACTTGGAATTATCCTAAAAAGGATAAGAGCTTCAAACAAACAGTTTTTGAAAGACGTAGTAAAGTGTTTAAAATATGTTTCTCGATTTTGTATTTTATGTATCTACGCAATATCAAGAATTCGAACTTTAGGGAAAATCAAGCTTTAATTCAAATCCTCAGACATTAAAAAAATTTTATAGTTCAGAAGATATAGCATAAAAACCAAAAATATTGTGAGCCACAAATTCAATTAAAATCAAAGCAGATGTTGATAAAACTAAAATTAAATTCAATTTAATATTCCATTATCAAAAATTTACAAATTTATGTTTTTCTTCTTTCAAATCTATTTGTATTCAATCACATAAATATTTTAAATCAATTGCTTACTGCAACACCTCTTTAGTTGCATCAACCATTTACCAATTTTATGTAATTATTTATTAGCTTCATAATTTTAATACAATTTCATTTACAGCCTCCATTTTGTGCAAAAAAAAAATAAATTTTCCTATTAAAAAAAAAATTTTCTTTTAAAATAAATGTCAAAATTTGGATGGCACGTCTTTAAAAATTCGCTCCAGCTGGATAATTTTAATAACTTCAGATGCCAAATGGTGTCTAGATTCCGAAAATTATTTTTTCAAATTTTTAAATTGCACCCAATCTGAGAAAAATGCATTTAAAAATTCCAAACCATATAGGAACCATTTCTTATAAAAATTGGCAAAAATTAAAAACCTATCAATTTTTTTACCAAGAAAAGTTTCGAAAAAAAATTTTTGATTACTAGATTTTTGTTTGTTTTTTTGTACTCGTAATACAAAATTCTAGTTTTTCTTTTCAAAAATTTCGAATTTTTTTATATCAATTTTTGTTTTTCAAATTAAAAAGTTTGTGTAAAATCTCGTTTCAATTTTATTATTATTTGTTACATTTCAATAAAAACATTAAAATTCAGATTTTTTACAAAATAACGTGATGTTCATCCAAAACAACACTCCCGTCATCCAAAATTAATGATAGTTGATAATTGCAGTGCGTAAAATCAATAAAAATCAAAAATAGTTAAAAATAGGGCCTTTAAAATCTTGATATAGAAATGTTGAAAATTCTCTAAAAAGAATTCAAGGTTTTAAAAAATTTCTTATGAAATTATTTAGTTTTTTGACTAGAAACTGGAAAAATAAAACAAGAGAAAAATTTGATTTCCCTTAAAGTTCGAATGCTTAGTATTCCGAAGGTACATAAAATACAGAATCAAGCAACATGTTTATTTTAAACCCTTATTTACTAGGCATTTCAGTAACTGTTTATTAGAAGCTCCCATCTCTTTCAGAATGGAAGTTATAATCCAAAAAAAACTTGGATTTCGTGAAAATTCGTTAAAATACCTGCAACTCGGAAACTCTTGAGATTTGACATCCAGTCCGAAACAAAAGTTTTATCCATTTCCGATCTTCTAAGCAATGGTATATGGTGTTGTATATATTTCTGGATCACTCTGTATATGTACATAGGTTGTCATTGTATTAAAAGTATATATATATATATATATATATATAAGAATTAAATATCTTAAAGTGATGAAGTGTTATCGAAAATAGACACATGATTAATTTATTTAAAAAAACAGTAAGTATATACAAGGAATTGTTAAAAAATATTCTTAACACTTATTGAAAGTTTTCGTGAAATTTCCTTATAATTTAAGCAATCATGAAACTTGGATAATTATGAAAGCTCCAAATTGTGAAACATTCCATATAATATAACTGAAAAAACTGTTAGTGGTTGAAGCTAATGATTCGGCTCTAAATCGAATCTACAATAAATCATAAATAAAAAAAACAAGTAGCGATGCACTCATATAATTATTAAAATTATTTTTATACAAACAATTATTAACATTTAACTTGTCAATTTAATTCTTCAAATTGTATATCATATAAATTGTTTAATAGTAGATTTTCGTCATCACACGTGTTCTGGACTTTCTATATGAGATTTTCAAATAGCATTTAAAATTGATACAGAAATTTTGTTTATATTTTGTTATATGAAAAACAATTTTTTTTTTAAATTTAAAAATGTTTTATTATACAAGTACTCTAACAGAATAAAAATTTTTTTCTTGCTTAAACAAAAACTACAACTTTCATATTCAAAATCGAATTAATTTGACGAACGAAAATTTTTTTACACAATATAAATGAATAAATTTATGAAATACGCTAAAATTATATACTAAATTTTTTATCAATAAAATGCATAATAAAAAATTTTAACTATTGAATAAATTGTTCAATATTTTATAGAATATAATAAGACTGCATAAATTAACAATTGTTTGTATACAATTACCAATGACTTCAATAAATACATATAATATGTAGAACTGTACAATGTTAAATCGCTATACACATTTAAGTACCTACATATACGCTGCTATTTATATACAGGATTAAGTATAACAAAAAAAAAATTAAGGATCATTGAATAACATTAAAAAAATATCGAAATAATTTTTCTAAAATTAATCTATATTTATTGGAAAATCATGCATTTTGACATAATATCCTTGAAGATAAAATATAACAAAAAAAAAAGAAAAAAAAAACAACAACGAGCTAAAATCATTACCGTTGTTTACAATAGCACAATAACAAAAAAAAAACAAGCTGAAAGAGAAAAATTAAGTGCAAAAAAAATTTTTTAATCGATATTTATATTAATTAACTTAAGCCCCCAATAAAGGATAAAATATAAAACCTGAATGCCGGGAGTTATACGAATAATGCAAAAGTATTGAGTAAAGTATTGAAATTTTTATTTTATCATTTCCTTTTTTTCCCCCATTTTAATGGTTTTAGGCATCTTTTATACGTACCAAATCCAATGAGAAAATTTTTTTTTTCTTTTTTTCTTTTTCAAAAGAACCCCTCGCAACCGAATGTTGTTTATTTTAAAATAATTTTTTTTTTCAAATGTAAACACATAAATACAATTATTGAAGGATGAATATGTAAAGGATATTTCGTAAAGGAACATTTGTTTCAAGAAAAATTTCAAAGGAAGCGAAACAAGACCATAATGCAAACGAAAACATACAATTTTTATTGTTTCGTGTATAACAGTAGAAAAAATCCTTCAACTACTGACAAATGCCATTTTTAATAGTAATAATAGTTTCCCGATTTGATACTCAATCAGGGATCAAAAAGTTTATTCTGTTATTGAAAATTTTAGTAATGAAATGGAAAGCTCTGATCAAAAAATTACAAACATGCTTCATAAATTCATGCTTCAAAAATTATAAAAAGAAGAATTCTTTTCTATGCTCCTTGTTTTCATAATGATTAAATGAAATTCATCCTGATAAACGTATGTGTGTTTATTGCAACAGAATATGCGATAGTGAACTGTCGTATCATCATTATTATTGAAAATAAGAGAAGATGAGAGAAAAATAAAGTAATTACCAGCAATGGCAGTTTGCTACATAAACTTGAATTTTGAATATTAGCTTTAATTGTTGCCTTAAAAATGCCAAGTACATTCATGTTTACTAGATATGTAAGCTCTTTCGAAATCGAAAATAAATGTTGTATCTTATTCATTAGCAATATTGTATATCAGATTTATATTTTTAAGAAGAACTCAAATAGCCCTTGATACTCTGCATAGAATAGTTTACATACGAAAACATTTTACATATGCTCACACACATATAAACGCTATTTACATATACACAAAACTGTGAAATTGGATAAATAACCAAAAATAAAAAAAATGTAATAAAACTGCTGCGTTGTAAATTCCATTACATTTCTTAACTTTATTTTTATTTTTATCCCCGCAAAAAAAGTTTTTATTGACACTTTTGTAATGAAAAATTTTAGTAGGTACTTTTTGCCAAGAAATAAAATAAAGTAGGGGCATATAGCAGTAATGTGAAAATATTTTAATTTTTTGCTTAAAGAACTGCCAAATTATACAAATTTTCTTTTGATATAAAAATAAAAACAAAAAATATTAAACTACTTAGTTATATACATATATACTTCAATTTATATTAGGTACACTCGGATAAGACTTTAGTAGCTTTATGAAAGAAATAAATTCATAATTATTTACTGTGTTTAATAAAACAGTAAATATATCAAATATTAATCTGTTGATACATACTTAAATAAGTAATTTTTATTAAAATAATTATTTTCAAATTAATTTAGCACTTTCTCTACATGTTTAATTTCTGATGTTAAATATTTACTGTGAGAGATGAAAAGTACCACGGTAATGCAATATTCAATAACATTGCTTTAAAATCAAATGTCAACATTCTTATCGATTTGAAAATGAAGCATACCTGTAGGCGACAAACTTGATATTTTCAATTAACACTAGATTTACGGAACTCGGGTTTCCGATTTGACGCCTTAAATTCTGAACATGTAAATATTATTCTTAAGACATTAAAAATTGGTTTTTAATGAAATAATGGATTGAACATATATATTTCCATTTAAGTCCTCCAAAACACCTATATTATCTCGAAAGAAATTTATTTTTGGCCGAAGAACTATGCAATGACTATCGCGACAAACATAATACAATATAAAATTCAGTGTCTGTTGAACAAAATACAAATGTGCGAAAAACTTGCCAAATTGGGTTATGTAAAAAAAATAAATAGGTCCAATAACATTTGCGTTAAATGTAGGAAATATCTATGTGGAAAGTGCGCATCCAAAATAGATTTTACATGTAAAAAATGTACTGAAAACAACTGTGAAAAAAAAAATGTTGATTTAAAATGAAAAGATTTACAAAAATTTGCATTTTAATTCATTCGTCAAAAGGACGAACTTCAGTAAAAATAGGTTTACAGCCAATACCCTAGTGTTAATAAAAAGATATGAGTTTTTAGAGTTTTTAGTTCGTTGGTGACTAAAGTTCTGTTAAACCTTGCACTACTCATTTTATAAAGCCCTTTCTTGCCTAGAAATTTCGATTATTTTGATGCATACTAAAAATTCATTATGCTCTTGATTTACAAATTGTATAAAATTCTAGAATATAATTCTAGAATCGTGCAAATCTTTTTGAAATACATTTAAATCAAATACTTTTATCTTAAAAAGTGTAAAATAATATTTAGAATATTACCGGATTATTTTTATAAGTTTATAAACAAAAACGTTTCTAATTACATATTCATTAATTAATTTGTAATTCAACAGAAAAAAACTTTAGCATAATTTTATAATTACCCTCTTTGCCATTCATTGTATAACACTAAATGCATTTGTAAATGAAAACCAACATAATATAATATTCATACATAATTCTTGTAAAAATTCCTTCGTTACTCTTATTCCTAAATTGAATACCCTGTACAATTTAATATTTTTGAGTAATTGTTGATTGTATTCTTTAATTGCTGTTGAATTTCCAAAATTATCGTAAATTATCATGTAATTAAAAAAATATCCCGTAACTATATAATATTAAATTTAAAACCGAAAAACACAAATAATAAATCTAAAATTAAGTTTCAAAATAATTTAAGAAAAATTTCATTTCATTTTCAAATTTAAAACCAAAACCACAATATTAACCACGTATAACACTTGAGCAAACTTAAAAATATAGATTAAAAGGTTTCTATACTCGTATAAGTTTTTCTAAATGATTTCGTAGAATGCAGAAATTGTGTTGTGGTTAAAATTTTTATGTAATACTTAAGTATATTATATATTGTATTATACTTATACGGTAATATTATCGAAATTCTATAAGCAGTTTTATCTTTTTTTTAGTAAAAATTATAAGATATGCAAAAATTTAAAATATTAAAAGAATTATACTGCTAGAAAAATGCTCTTAATAAATATTTTTTAAAAAATTTTTAGTAAAGAATTAAGTTTTACTAAATTTCATTTAAAAAGTAGGAGTATGATCACTATACACAATTTGATTTCTAATCGAATTTTTCGAATGAATTAGAAAAAACAGATGTATAATTTAGGCCTCTCAAGAATCATTCTAACAAAAGATCATTTTCATTATGGCAACTCTTGTTAAAAACTCAAATTGTTCATAGAATATGTGCTACACTTTACAAAAAAATTGCTTTAACTTAATAGTTTGTTACAATACCATTAATATACAAGTTAATTTAAACAAGATTATATAAATGTGCATATACATATACATACTTTAATTTATTTTAATATTGTATTGTACACAATAATATTTTCTATATAAAAAGTATAATATACTTTTTTGAGTGTTTTCACCTTGAAATTCAATTTTGTATATATTTATGTACTTAAATTTATAAACCTACAGTTTTAAAAATATTAACCTTATCCTAATAATTTAAATGCTTAAATATATATGTATACATGTATGTATACATTTTGTGTACATATCGTCATACGCCACTTTCGAAATATCTGACTTAAGACCACTTTCATAGGTTTTCGATAGGATCAAAATCGCACTGGACCTTATCTAATTAATTTGCTATAACTCTCGATCCCTTTGTTGAAATTGCACAAAACTTTATAGTCAAACTCTTAAAAACACAATAAAACTAGTAACAAAAATTTAAGAAATTCCATCGTTTAGTTTTTAAAAAAACTGTTGTTAAACTTCAAACTCGATTTTCTCGATTCAGAAGTCATGGCGTATGGATCAAAATAGCACTCAGCCGACGATATGCTGAAAGAAAAATTATTTATCTCATTCAATATTATATTCCAATCGTTAATATTTTCATCAAATACGTAAGTACTAAATAAAGTTAAAAAAAATTTTCGTAATCCTTGGAATTACGTACATATGTGTGTATGTTTATAAGATTATTTTTTGTCTCCTAAAAACAAAACCAATTTCACAATTTACTAGAAATCGAATACAAATGTATGCGCATATAAATTTTACTCCCATATACACATTTATATCAGGGATGGCAATTCTTCAAAACGTTCACAGAAACTTTACAGAAAAAAAATCTTCATAATGAAAATTTTAATATTCAAAATTACATAAAATTTTTTTTAGAATTGATTCCATTTCATATTTGTTCCATATTTAAAATTTAATTTCGTTCCCGGTTCAACTATAAAGAAATTACTATGAAAAGTAATGATTTCCCAATTTTTATACATATAGAACGCAATTCATATATAATAATTTAGAATTGACAGTAAGAATTATATTTCTGAATAATGTCGCCAACTAGTCTTAAAAGTTTTATCATCCCTGATAATATTTGTACATAATATTACGTACATATATAAAAAAAGAGAGCAAGGACATTAAAATTTCATTTGACAAGTTGAATTATAATATGAAATGTATTTATGAATATATACAAAATTTATTCTATGTTATATAAATACATGTGTATTGTGAAAAAAAAAATACAAATAAATATTTGTAAACATACCAGTAATAAATTGATTTTATAATTTATTACATTTAATTGAACTTGAATAGATGATTTCGAAGAAAAGGACAAAAATTTTTCCATTGAAAAAGATAAGCTTTTATTTATACAAATTAATAGTACTCTTAATACAGGGTGCTGATAAAATTATTTTTATAATTTTCTCACACCAACAAAAGCACTTTTTTCTATACAATGTTAAAATAAAATATTGAACGAAATTTTCATAGCAGGTACTCGTATTAAATTTTAAGCAATACTTTGATAGTGTGGTTCGAATTTAGAATTAAATCTCTAGGGAGTAATATATATAAATAGGAGTTTTGGATGGTTATTCTTTCTATCTAATTCTGTCTATCAAATATCCATAACAGATTCCAGGCTTTTGAAGGTACATCAATATATTATTTAAAACTCTACAACTTACAAGTGATAATTAAATAGGCAGTTTTTTAGATATACTTGTAAAAAATTTTACTGTTCTACAAGAACAATAAACAAAATTCAAAAATTTAATAATTAATTAAAATTAAATAATAATTACTCAAAATCATCACCATTTATTTAGTGCAAGACAAGGCTCATTTATAATTTATTCTTCAAATTTCAGTTGCCGCTTCGAATATAAAATATGTAGAGTTGTTAAAATTTTTAATAGAAAATCTTAATTCTGAAAGAAAATTTAATAAAAAAATTTACGGTTCTATGAACCGTAATTTTTTTATAAAATTTTCTTTTAGAATTAGTTACAAATTTTTTACAAATTTAAAGAAAATTTGAATTTTTTTACAAATTTAAAGAAAATTTGCTCATACTATTAATTGACAAATCTAAATGACAAATCTTGAATTGATTTGTTAACACTCTGTATAATCATTTACAAGTATAAAATATGAACAAGTACAAAATCTACCTATAGATATACATTATCACGAAATATAAATTGGTATTGCGGAAAAATTATCATAAAACCTAGAAATGTTTTCGTTAACCTTAGGCGCATAGTAACTATAATTGACAATATAAAATAATTATTCAAGAACTAATTAAATAAGTTGATAATTTCAAATAACCTGTAAATTCATAATTCATATAGTTCGTAAAAGTCCTATTTTTGAAATTTTTTACCAAATTTTATATTACACATTTTAATTATGTATGGGAAATATAATAATTTATTCATAGTTCGTGCAAGAGGTCAAACAATTTCAATATTTTTGAAAATCTTTGAATTTCGAACCAAATGCAATTTAAGAAAATTCCTATAAATTCAACAAAGTAATGAAATTGAAATTAAACCAAAATAAATGAAATTAAGCTTAAATTTAGTCAAAATTAAATAATAAATTTCAATTTTTAAAAATTTATCATAAATTTAAAATACATAGCTATAACAAAAATGTAAATTCTTTCTTGGAAGTGAAAATCTTATTGAATAAAGTGAAAATAAATTTGGGTCAAACCTTAACAATTTTCCCTTGAACAATTGAAAAGAAAACATACAGTTTTTGGAAATACAAGTTGCTAATTTCTAATTTTACGAATTTCGAGAGGCAACAACATGGGAGGAGATAAAAAATTTTCTTAAACGTACAAAGACGGACGACCGGTAAAAATGAAACTAATAAGCATTTTTTTCAAAAAAATGTTTGGAAAAGTATGATAAAATATGATACCTACAAATATTTTAAAATTATTTTAAGAAATTTTTTTTTGAATGGCATTGAAAAAACTTTAACTTAAATGCTAAGCAAATAATTTTACATTTTGTACTTAAATATCATATTTTTCATTCTCGATAACTTTATTCTAGGTTGCAATAAAACTAAGTTAAAAAAACTTATAAAAAGTTTTGTTTAAAACAAATTTACCTACATTTGTTATCATAATTAAGTTTAATAATAGATCAACAGTTTTGTTTTACTGAAGCATAAAACAAATCTGACTTTCAAGTGATAGAGTATGCGGAGAAACTTACATTTTCCAAGAAATTTATTAAAAAATTTCCTTAAAAATTTATTTGATACTTCTTTGTTTAATTGAAGGAAACTCCAGATTTAATCATCTGCACAATGGTGTATAGATTATATTATGCAGCATGGTCATCCTATACCACGTCATGCAATTTCTTAATATTTTTTTTAATGATACTTAATGCTTAAACTATTCCTCTGGCATCAGACTAAGTACTAAAAATTTATTAATAAAAAAAATGTTATACAAATATGGTATGTAACCATATATGGGCAAATAAAACTTAATAAAAAATTTTAATTCCCAAAATAACCAGATAAAAAAACTTCATTTATATATTTCGGAGAAAAGCAATTAAATTTTAAAGAAATCAAATACGCATCTCATAAATCAAAAAAATTATTTCAATATTAATAATAATATGAAATTAATCTTGACCTTTTTTTTCTCAATTCTAAATATTTTTTTTTTACCAAAATGAATGTTTTCTTTTTGATGATAGAAACGGTTAAGGTTTCATTAAAATATTATTCTATGTTTATTCTCGTATAAAAATTACTTGAAGCAGAAGGATTAAATAAGCCATTTTTTGTAGAAATTCAATTATAATTCAAATATAAGTAAATGGCTGGACCATAATAATTAAGTAGTAATATTATAAATGGTTTTAAATTTAAAAATCGTGAGATTTGTCAATATCTTTCCTCGACACATCAGTCTTTTTGAATATCAATAAAAAATTTTCGATCATTTGGCGAACGTTGATGATTTTAAATCATGTTTGTTTTAGTATCGAAAATTTCCGAAATAATATTGAAATCTGCAATGATTCGATTTCGAAATTTAAATTAGTTTTTAAATATTTCCCTATCATTCTGTAATGAAAATTTTTAACAAAAATTCTCTGTTGAAAATTAAACTTACACAATATTTTTTTTTAGTCTTTATGTATTTGTGATTACTTTTCAATTGCCTATCAAAAATAGGATATTTTTTTTCCAATATTTCGATAGTAAAATTGCCACGTGCGACTATACGAAATATAAACAAAATCAATTAAGTCCTTGTAATAGAAATATCCTAATCATGAATTCTTCACACATACATATACACGAAAAATATTACAAGCAATAGAATATTTTGTAGAGCTATACCTTACTATATGGTATCGTTTTTATATACATACTTCCATTTTTAAAATATGCTTTCTGTTAAAAAAATTGTATACAGGGTAGCGAACAACAAATGATATGATTGGATTTTTATGTTTTTTTTCAATTCATATTTTGTTCTTATAGAATTTCTTCTTAAACGATGTAACAAATAATCGCGCTTACTCAAAGCGCAGCACACCCCCAAAACAAGCAATTAGAAACTCTTAAATATATTCTAAAGTATGTATTTTAATATGAAATTTAAGTTATTGAATTTAAAAATAATTTAAAATTAGAAGTAATGCTAAGACCTTTATATTAAAATCAAAACATCATGCCAGAAGAAATAAAATAATGCCACTTATAATAATAGATACCAAAACACAGAATTCATATTGCTACTATGAGAAAGAAGAGATTAAGTAAAAATGTCGTTCCTCCGATATTAAATCTTCAAATTCAAAGAATCCCCTTAACACACTTTACAAACAAAGTATTTTTAGAGCAAACATTCCATTTCTTGACATGACATAAGTCATAACTTGCCACATCATAACGTAACTTTCCAGTATGAATTATAAAACATATGATTACAATAGAATGAATTATAAAACAAAAATACGGTTGGGATGAAAAGTCAATCTTGAATCAAAATCTGCTTGATAATTATAGGAATTTAATTAAAAAAACAAACTCATATTTTGTATACAGTATTTTATCAATTTCATCATTTACCTATCATTTTTCTGAAACCAATTCAAAAATAATTGGATAACTTTTTCAATTTTTTTATGATGTGGGCATGACATATCAGAGAAATTTTAATTTTATATATATATAGGTGAACCTATATAGAACTAATATAGAAATTCTAGAAATTAGAAAATTCTTTCATTATTTTTATATCTGTAACTATGTAATTAGTTTTCCAGTTCCCTTATTTTCTTATTTACTATTTATGATTGATTTTATTTTTTATATATCTATTTATTTATTGCCAAAAATGGACAATATTAAAAAAATCTGAAAATAAGCACTACCATTAAAAAAGCTCAAATTCAATTTTTAATTTAATTGATAAATATTTTTAGATTAACTGAAGAACATTTTATAAACCAAAACAAGATTCAAATAAATTATTGGCATATGTGGTATTCATTAGAAACATTTTTGCTCGATTCAGCCATTATTACCGATCGCATAGCATACCAAAGTGAGGTTTTGTAATGACACTAAATTTCGGATGTCTAGCTTTCGGTAAGAAGTGTAAATAAAATGTTTTAGCGGAAATGCTTGATCAACTTTTGTGATATATTTAGCCGCAGGAACTGAAGGCTCTTTTTCCGGGCCGATTTTACATTTTCGCACATTTAAATTTGTCGTCTCAAAACAATAAACCTGTAAATTTTTTGGAAAGATTAGAGCTCGGTAACTGAACTTAGGGCCCATTTTATATTTTTTACCATATCTACGGAACTAATTGATAGAATTTCTCGAGTTTAAATATTTCAGTTAATATTTCAAGCACAACTACCATACAAATTTAAAAATGTAAATACAAAGCACCTGAGACTAATAGAACAATTTCTCGATTAATTTCATTTGATTCTTGAAAATTTAATTGCATTTTTTTTTAAATTATTGTAATTACAAAGTTTTTATATAAAAATACATAAAAAATTTTTGATGATTTCTTCTATCTAAAAAATAAATTTCAATGCTTAAAACTTTAATTTTTTTTTTGTTTATTTAATATGAAAGCATTTTTACAGTTGTAACAAAAAAGAAAATTACTAGTAATTTTTGGTAATTTAATTATTCTCTTTATTAGATAAGTAAAGAGAAAATATTTCAAAAAAAAATTGCAATTTATTTGGCAACTAACAAAAAATAATGGAAATAAGACCTTCAATTTTATACATAATAACTATGACTTTCATACATAATAACTATGACATTCGCAGTGTTACCATAAAAGAAGAAAAGAACATCACCATGAAAACCAATTTCTTCTACAATAAAAAATTATATTAAATTAAAAAATAATTGATAATTAAAATTTTCAATACTCTAGATCTAAGTTGTCATGTTTTTCTTTTTTAATTTTAGTGAACTATGTACGAGTATATATATATATGCATGTCATGCAGAAAATGCAGATGTAGGCTTAATTTTTAAAAACTTTTATTGCTCAATAATTTTGAGTATTTTAATTATTTTGAAAATGAATTTTCTATTGCCAATCTCAAAACTGTTTTCATTTTCTCAGCAATAATAAAATTGAAATCGAAAATTATGTATGGTTGTAAGGATAAATATATGCATACGTTCAACATTATAATATCAATTAGTCAGATTTTCAATCATTTTAAATGCAAAAATCGAAATACTTATCTCATTTTTATACTAGGAGTAAATTTAGATTACTTTCAAAGAAAGATCTCAAACTCATAATGGAAGTTTTTGTATAGTGATTCATATTTTCTAAATAAAAATACATATTAGCAGAATTAAAATAGCAAAAGGCAGGATTAAAAGTAAACTAAATTAAAAATTATTTGAGCTATGGATCGCTATTTAAAACATTCAAAACTAACAGAACACCTCAATTTAACAAGTATTATTTTTCCAACAGAGTCCTTAAAAGTTAATTATTTTTAAATAATTTCAAGATTTAATAATTTTTAAACAATCTGAACTCACTATCCTCATTCAAATTATGCATTTTTAATAATTCTCTCTTGTTTTAACATAATTTTTATACAAACTATGCGCATTTGATACTAGAGATAAACCTGAAATTTTTTAATAAATTTTAAGAGATATTGAAAAAATAAATTATAAGACTACGATAAAAGAAAATAATATTATTAAGAAAAATTTCTACATACCTTTATTGATATTTTCCCTTAGGTTCATTACTTATACAAATTTTTATACAATTATATCATTATTATTATTAAATTAATTTTTAATATATCGCATAAAATATTTTATAATATTTATTATTTTATTACCACATTTATTTTATATACATGTAGAAAATTAATGTTTACTTTTAGTACCGATATAGTTTATTTTAATAATATTTCTATTTTTGTAATTAAAAGGTTTTCATAAATTTTCCATTATGGTATACATACGAGTACATATATCATTTTAATTTAATAATTTCAAAAAATAATTAAAAAAAAAATAGTAGTTACTACTATATATTTACTAAACACGAACGATTTCATATTCTACTACATTATATATTTTAATTCGGAACATTACTTTATACATGGTATTTCATATAAATTATGCAGAATCCTAAAGTTATGCAAAATTTTTTATACAACGATAATGTTATAAATATAGCACTTATCTATTATTTAAAATAATTTCGAAAATTTATAATTTTAAATTTCTTATAAGATATTTATTATTATTATTTTAGTCGTTAATTAATTTATATATTTATGTATATATATCTACAAACAAGTACATCATATAAACGTATGTATTATATTTATAATTTATAGTAATATTGTTTAAATTTCTATTATTCTTAATTCAAGAACATTTTAAATACAAAAAATTTCAAATTAAAATTTTAATTAGCTACTTCAAATTTTTAATTTCTTTTATTTTTTTTTTCTAATAAATTTATTTTTATTTTAAAAAAATTAAAGCTTTTTTTAACATCAATTTCTTACATGTGAACCACAATTTTACATATGAATTAAAATAAATTTCAACATGATTTTTAATTATTGACGAATATTTTTATTATTTAATTAATATTTTAATTATTTAATAATATTTATTAAATATTTGTTATATAATATCTTCTTTATTTCAGTTATATAATATGTACATAAATAGTTTTGGATATTTTTTGTATTTGTGTATTTATCATAAAATTTATATTCGATATGCGAATTTCATGCATATATGAATGTGAATTATACAAATTGTACACATATAAATTTTGGGGGAAAAGATATTATATTTCAAAATTTTTAATTTATTTGTTATTTTGTTGTCTTTATCTTTTATTTCGTGTATTTAATATTGTACAACAACACTTTCTCGATTTTGTTTTTCTTTGTAAATTTATATAATGTTATAGGAATCGATTGGAATATTAAAATAAATCACGGAGTATAATGAGTCACGGAGTTTTTTGTGCATATTGAATAAAAACAATTAAATAAATTCAATAAAACATTTTGTACAAGCAAATGATCGTTATAAACAGGACAGTAAATTAAAAATGATTTTTCTTATATTGCAAATATTTATTAATTAAATCTAGAAAATTTAAAACAATTCATTTTCAAGTCCTCAATTATTTTAGATACCATATATTCTCTACATATTGTGTTTGTACAGATATTAAACTGCATACACTTTATTTACGTTAAAAAAAAACAATTAAATAGCTAATAAAGATTTATTAATAATTTTTCCACAATTTATGATACACATATATGAATAAAAATATACAGTCGATATATATATAAATATGTATATGTATATAAATAAATTCAAATAATTTTCAATATAAATTTATATTTTATTTTCAGACAACAAAGAAATATATTTTTTTTCGTAAATTGTTTTCAAATATACAAATTAACAAATAAATCATTTAAATATGTATAAATATTTGTGTACATACAATAATATATATTATGTATTTTATTGGATTTCATTGTCTATTTTTTAAGTATATTATTTAAGTTATATCATATATATTAATTTTTGATTTTTATTTTATATTTTTTATATTAAAATTACACCGTTTTAAATAAACAAACACTTATTTGTTGGACAATTAAAATATAAAATTAAATTAAGAGAATCATCTTTGAATTGTGCAGTTTTATAAAATTTATAAAATTTATAATTATAGAATGTAGAATCCTTTTTCAAATGCAATAATCACAACTAAGTCAAAGTTTATTGCAATTTTAGAACAAAACGGTTATTGTAGAATTCCAAATTTGAAAACTAAAATTTCTTGGTGATCAAAATTAAAAGAATTTTAAAATGTGAATAACATCACATACATAATAACGTTTTTCTAATAAATTATAAATTTAAAAGTTGTTTTGTTTCTTTTCCCGCACATTATTTGAACACAAAAAAAAAAAATAAAATCAATTTTCTGTTTTTTTTTTCTCTCTTCTTTTTTTCAAAAAAAAATTTTTTTTATTATTTTCTTGTCATTTTATTTATTTTGTTAATTTTTTTAAATTAAATTGAATTATTATTATTTTCAAAACCCTTATTGCATATATATATATACACACACACTATACTGTGTATGTTTACGAAAAACAAAAACAACAACAAAGAACAAATAAAATAATTCTTAACAGACAATTTATAAAAAGAGATAAATATCCTGTCGTCCCAATAAGAAAAACAAAACAAAAAAAAGTAGAAATTCCAAAATGGTTGAAATTACACACAATATATTTTTTTTTGTTTTTTATTTGTTTTTCTTGTTTTCTTGTTTATTTTTATTTTCAATATTGAAAATATGAAATAACTAAAGTATGATTTATGTATGTAAACCTTTTATAATTGTACAATATTGAATTTATAAAAGTATATAATGAAAAAAAGTGAACAAAAGTCAGTGCACACACGCAGATACACGTTACATATGATTACGGAATAGAAATAAAATATGAGAAAAAAATCTTAGATTTTTAATTTTTCGTTTCTGCCTGTTTCTTCGTTATGATCTTTGAAAATTCCTTTTCCTTTTCGTATATGTTGTGTAAAATAATTTTTTTTATTATCATTATCCTTTCTTTGTAATATTTTTTATTGTAGACGAAATTAAATTTCCGATCGAATTCATTTTGTAAAAAAAATTATACAAAAAAAAAAACAAAAAAAGAAAATTGCAAATGTGCGTTTGGTGTCCTTTTGATTTTCCTTTTTATTTGTTTTATTTTTTATTTTATTTTTATTATAATGGAATCTTTAAGAATTTTCTTTCTTTCGAATTTGTTTTGTCGTCGTCTAAAGAAAATGTAGAAAAACTTCAAACAAAGAATTTTTATTGCTTTTTTTTTTTTAGTTTTGATTTCTCATTATTTTTCCCATTTATATGAAATTATTTATTTTTTTTTTTCAACTCACATGGTTTTTTACTTATTGGTTTACTTTGTTGAAAATAAAATAATAAAAATGGTTATTATTTTTTTTTACATTTTATTTTAATATTTTTATTACTTTTATTGTTATATTTTTAAATTACAAATTGAAAGAAATAATAGAGAACAAAAATAGGAAAAAAGAACACGGGGAAAAAAATTGAATGAAAATTACAGCGAATTTTATTATTTTCCTTTTTCCTTTTTTTTTAATTTGTCCTTTTTTTTTTATAAATTTTTAATTTTTTTTTATATTACTTCAGTTTTAGCTTGAATGTTATATTATTTGTATAAAAATAATTTTTTATATACATAAAATATGTATATGTGTGCCTACATATGTAAAAACAAAAAAAAACAATTTATCCGACCGTTTTCATTTCAACAAGGGCCGATACGCCCTACACGAGAGTTCCTTAACGACTAAAATAAAAAACATAACAAAAAAAACAAATTCCTTTTTGAAATCTTTCTTCGATTTTATCTAAAGAGAGCAATCTTCTAAAAATACACAAGAAAAAAAAAATTACAAAAACAAAATAAAACTGGTTGAATTTTTTCCGGAGATGAGAGGAAATTATCTAATAAATGTACCATATTTTCATGTATACATATACATATATATTGATATGTTTATATTCTATGTATAAATCAAAGTAATAGATTTATAGAAAACCGAAATTTAATATTTTATATTAAATATAGAAATTCCGGGAAATTTGAAAAGGACATAATGAATAAAAAATGGATATTTCATATGAACTGGTCTCGGAATACCAATGATATGCATATGTATACATAAATAATATGTTTTGTACAATAAAACATTCGAGTATTAATCAATATTAAGTTATATATACACTTATATAATATTATTTTAAATAATAAAAAAGTATTACATTTTCTCCTTATTTAGAAAAAAAGGAGAATTTTTTTTTGTAAAAATATAGCTAGCTATTTAATTACATTTTTTTCATTTTTATTTATTAGTATACAATTATAAATTTTGTTATAGTTTATAATACTCGTATATAAATGTATGTTATGTCATGAAAATTTCGTTAAGTTTAAATTATACAATTTTACAGTAATATTTTACTCGAAATACAATATATTTATATATATTATATAATTAAACTTATATATAAATAAATATATCGTTAATATATGCAATTTATTTAATGAAAATCAGATGACATACAAACATACTTATATAAATTAATAATACTTATTTATCAGCTGATTAAATACAATTTTAATATTTTATAATATATATGGAGCCGACAACAACTTGTAGGAAAACAAAAAACCGATTTTTGCTTGGATCATAAAAATTAAGGGAAAAATTCTAATTTAAAATATTCTGTTATATATTTGTGAGTAGATATTAAGGTTTCTGATATATATTGTATATTTTGCAAATAAACTTGAATTCTTGAGTTCAACAAAAAGGAACGATTTACCATAAAATCAATAAAGTACTAAGAAAAGTGAAAAAAACTTCTAGATTTGTAATGATCCTTAAAAATTATCTCAATTATACAAATGTTCAGAATGTATGTAATGAATGGAATTGATTAATTTTACACAATTAATCAATTACAAACACAATTGATATAATTACAGTTACAACTATTTTGTAACTTCTAAATTGTGGTGTCTGTAACAATGGGATTCTTAAGAGAAATTTCAATAAAAATCCCAAAAAAGAATTTCTAAAGTTATATTAATTTTTTGCCTACATTATAGAAGCATTTAGATTAGAAATTTACCGGATCCTAATTTTATTAAGATATTTGTATTTAAAAAAAATCATGTACGTATGAATATGCATATAAATTTTTAATTTTTTACTTAAGAATTTTCAAAATAAATTAATAAATAATTCTTCTTCTGAAAATGAAATACCTTTGCTTATTATAATATGAATAAAATTGCATACTTTACGGCTAATTTTATTAATAACTTTGTAATTAATTTTTTATAGTTCTAAAATAATCAATGCATTAAAAGAAAAATTATCCTTTAAAAATTAAAATCAAATATTTGGTCTCTAATGCGAATTGGATTTTTTTATTCATTCACCAGAAAATGTACTTTTCCCTCCTTCTATTTTGTTTTTACCGTTTTTTTTAAGTTTGAGTAAATTCAACTATTTTCATAAATTAAATCGCGGCAAAATGGAAATATTCAAAAAAAATTGTTAAAATACAAATATACATGTAGACATATACAAATATACGAGTTTCTAGATCTACGCGTCGAATTTCTAAAATTTCCCTTTTCGGATAAAATTGATTATTTTCTATTTTACAAGCAAAAAAGCTGCTATTTAATAATATCTGATTTTATTTTGTTTATACAGGAGAATTGAAGTATCCTTCGAATTTTAATGATAAACACATTTTCGTTATGTTACTATAGTTGCAGTACATCTGTTTTTCCTAATATGTTCTACCATTGTGATAAATGTATTAAAAGGGCAAGGCCACTTAAGGTCATATTGAACGATTTTTCGTTAAAAAAGCACTAAAACCTTATCATGGGAAATAATATTTTCTTTTTTTTGTTTTTGTAATTGCAATTACTACTCATAAATAAAACTTTGCATACCTATGTCCCTTTAACATTGAGCACATAATAACGAGATTTTTATTTTGATAATTCAGAGATTTTATAACAAAATTAACGAATACAAAGAATATTTAACGAATTTTTATTTGTTTATATGAAATAATTATTTATCCTTTTTAACGATATTTTTTTTTTTTTGAAAAATAAGTGCACTCATTGGAATATTTTCTTCTGCTACATTTATTTTTTAAAATTGATTCAGTAGGTAACTATAATTTGTGTCAAGTACATGAGCCATTTACTCTTAATCAAAATATTTCAGTTTTAAATTGTTATATTTTCAACTTAAATTGAGTAAAAGTTGCGAAAGCTTTTGAAAAATTTAAAAAAAAAATCCATCAGGAGAAACAAAAAATATAGGGAACGAAATAGATATTATCAATCATAAAATTTATAAAATAAACTTGTTCTTGTTTTAATAAAATATTTAAGGGAAATAAAATATAAAAAATATTTTACTATATTGATATTGAAATAATTTGTAATGAAATTGTCTATTGTTTGAAAGAGAGTACCAAATTTTCGCGCATGTTCTTTATTCACACAAAACCTGAATTATTTATGTTAGAGGTTATATGGTCCACATGTTCTTTAATACAAAAATATATTCTATTAAAATATTGTATATTTTATATATTAATAATGGTACATAATTAATCTATATGTATAAGATATTATGTCTACATATAGACACACTATAAAACCCTTTTCTATTTGGAATAGAAAAAAAAAACACAAACAATCTTTAAAATGTAAATATGTATGTTTTTCCAATAATAATACCATAAACTTGAAATGACACATGTCTTTAAAATTTTTACAATATAGATGTTATATAAATTCACTATACAAGTGTGTTTCTAATTTTAATTTAAAATCAAATATTTGAATTGGAAAATAATTGAGGGGCATAATAATTATAAATGAAATTGCATACTTGAACTAAACCATTTATTATTGCAGATCAATTTGATGATTAATTAATTAACGCATTTTTTATAAGCAAGTAAAAATAATTTCTATTTACGGTATTAATCAAAAACAAGTAAAAAACGAGAAAAAATAGAGTTGACTGTGTCAAATCTGTGATACCGTTACAAATTTGTTACCTTATGCACGAATTACGAATATAACTTCTGAAGTTGTATGAATAACTTCTGAATTGTATCAACAACTTTTATCAAACACATTGGCCCTACTAAGGTATAGGCTTAGGTTTCTTAGGTATAGTCAAACAAATTTGGAAGTAGTATGCTAGGTACCCGAACCAGTACCACGATCCCAAGCAATTTAAAAGGGGTTCTGGAATTTATTACAATAAATTATTTGTGAAAATTTGATGAACTTAGCTCAATTAGCTTTTGAACTATCATTTGGGCGGACGGACGGATTGACATACGGACAGACAAAGCTTGATCAAAAACATATACTTGAGTCTATATCTCAGATCATTATTTCTTATCGTTAAAAACGATAAACCAAATTTAGTATACCCTTCGAACATACGTTCGTATACGAATATAATTAAATTTATATATTATTTTACACTATTCTCACAATATTCTATGAAGAATCGACCGAGTGCATATTTTAAGGGGTACGCTATCAGTTTCGTTATTTTGTCATCGTAAAATTATTTTTCCGAAATTAATGTTGCAATTTTTATGTAATTTCTTCAAAACACTGAGTACTAATGATGAAGCGGTTAATAATAGCAACTTGATATATTATTTAAAAAAAATGCATAATTATGATGAATGTTCATTCATTATGTTGTATTGGTATGAATAATTTGCTTACCACCTTGTATGAATTCATAAAACTTGTTTTCATTTTTAGTATTCAAAAATAATTAAAAGTGGCATTTGCATTTACTTTCAGTAAGTATATGATTTCGTATACAATTCAATATTTTATTGTTATACTTATAAAACGAAAGAAAATTGGAAACGTAAATTATAAGAATACAAACAGAATCAATTGCATAATCGATAAAGTTTATAAGAAGATCAATATAATACGTGATACTAAAAACATTTCTATCAAATGAATCAAACTAAAAAACTAAATTTACGATATAGGTGAAATACTAAACTGTTTTAAAATAGAAAGTCTAAATGGCTCTGTTTATTATAATACAAAAGAGTAAAAGCATCCTTTTTTAAGATATTACCTTTCAATTTCTATTTTACTCTAAATTATTCTTTTATTTCCATGTATTATCTTTAGTATGTTAAAAGAAAACTAAACTAACAAAAAAAAAATAAAAAAGAATTTATTTTTTTAATTCAACATAAAAGATAGAAACGTGTCGTGAATTTCTATATAGTTTAAAATATTTTCTATTATATATTTTTTTTAATCTATTATCTATACACAATACTATAGAAATTGGGTTTCAAACAGAATACGAATAGTATACTTTTCCCATATATTTTGTTTTTAATAAATCAAATTTTTATTCTATTTAAGGTTCTCTATACTATTTCAAAAAATGTAAAATTATTTTTCAAATCAATAAACGTAAAAACAAGTGATGACATAAGAATTTATTTAGATATTTTAAAAAGAAATGTAAATTGGCCCTCATACGCACTGTGAAAATTACAACACTAACATGATTTCAACTGGTATTGAATTTAAGTTATGGATTTTTTTTTAATAATTAGATAGATTTTTTAATAATTAGATAGAAAATAATTTTTTAGATAATTTCAATTCACATACTCTAACTTTCCTTACTAGAATAATTTCGTTTTGTTAAGACAGCACCCTATACTTCATTGAAAAGGTGAATCGTATTTGAACATTGGCATTTCAACTGCCTAGTTTTGAAGAAAAATTTACTTTAATATTTATTTGTGTACGAATTTCATGCTTTCATCGAAACAAATTCTCTTATATTTTCAAAACTATATATAGATGAATAAATTCCATCAAACCTATACACACATTAAGTATATACTCGTATATAATTTAAATCTAACATTGTTTTTTAAGAATTTTTTGTTTTAAGTTAAACAAACCTTAAGGTGTGTACTTTTTACATATATATATATATATATATTTGCCATAATCCTTTAGAAAATGATTGAAAAATTTCAAGGATAACTTATCTCATATAATATAATATAAATATAAATAAATATATAAATATATATAATGTATATTTTTAAAAGGTACATACAAATAAAATAAGGAATAGAAAGTGTGTATTTTGAAAAAAAACAAATACTCATTATATTTTTTATACTTATTATTTTTTTAGGATAGCAAAATATAAAATAAAATCAATCAATATCAATTCTAGTTTGATTACTTTATCATTAATATTTTAAAAAGAAATATGCTAACTACAATAATATACATAAGAGTAAAATTGAATGGAATTATTTATTGTTACATATATAGATGATATCGGTCAGTTATTCATAATGAAATTCTACCACTATACAAACAGAAAATAATAACAATAACTAGATTCGAAAAGAAAATTGTATGAAATGCTTTTTTTTTTTATAATATATAGAAGACAAACATATAAATTATATAGATAAAAGGAGTACCTACATTGAATTTTGGATAAAATTGGGAGAAATTTTCTTTTTTATAAAAAAAAATGAGAAAATAATTCAGATATGTATTGATATTTTCCTTTATTTTTATATTTTAATTTAGTTTTTATCAAAAATATTTGTATTGAATTTGTGTTGATTCTGTTTGCTTGTATATATAATACAAAAACTTCTTTAGCAATTCTTATATTAATCTTCATTAGCTTTTCATTGCAAATTTTCTTATTTTAATCTTTATTAGCTACTAGTTATACATTTCCCATTTTATAAAATGTTAACGATTGTTTACTTGCAGACTTATAGCCAGTCGCAATTGCTTGTTCATTTGCGACTGAATATAAGGAAAAATTTTTATTGTGCTTTTATAGATTTATATCGTTAATTTTAACAGTAGCAAATAATAATGGGAACTTTAATATAACAATAAGAAAGAAATAATAATATGAACTTTTCATATTCTATTTGAAAAAAATTAAAATTCTTAGAATTATTTTAAACAATATTGAATTAAAAATTAAAATTAAATAAAATTAAATTAAATAAAATTTTAAATGAATTTTATTCATGGAATGAAAACTTTTAATATCAGTGATAAAAGCTCAAATAATTATTAATGATCAAATTATTAAAATATTTTTAATTACGTAATTTTTTCAATTGATAAACTTGGAAACTCAATTTCATATATATACATATGTATGTATGTACAAACTATCAAATCGTGAAAGCTCTGTTAAGTAGATTTTATTTTATTCATAGCTATATGTATGTATGTATATATCGTATTTACGTTTACAATTAATTTATGTTTTAATAGCTTATATTTTACCTATCTTTTTCATATATACGTGTGTATACATATAAATTTATTATCAAAGAGAATCAATTTTAATTGATTTTAAATTTTCAAAAATAATAATTTCGATGTAAAGTAAGAACACTAAAATATAGATCTAAAGATAAATAATAATATAGAAAATGTAAGTATTAATTTAATCTAAAAATGCATTTGTTAAAACTTATTTCTAGTGAGTATACTGAATAAATATTTTGACATATGTACATATGTATGCATGTGGGCATGTACATATATAAAAATTAAATGTTACAGTTTATGGAAATCCAAAAGCTCTGCCTATTATAATTCAAATACAATACCATTTTGAATACAAAATCTTCTATTAAAGAATTTAATTATATTTTTCGTTTTACACAAATAGATCTAATAGAAAAATATTAGCAAATCTTAATACAATATAATCTAATTATTGTAATAAAGATTAAAATCATGTAATATCTATAATATTACAATTATCTTTAAATTAAATATTTATTGTCATTAAAAACACACATATTCTTTATAAATTTGATTATTTTTTATAAAAATTTACAACTTTTCAATTTTCAGTGGAATACCACCTTCTGAATTTAATAACATACTTTTCATGTTGAATTTTAAAGGGATCGGTGTTGCATCGCATACACTAAATTTAAATTTACTTAGAAGCGTTACAAGACCAACTTTTGTTTGCATTTTACCAAAACGCAAACCCAAACAATTACGTGGACCATCACCAAATGCTAAAAATGTGCTAGAATGTCTAGAATTTATAGCCTCTTGATTATAATTATCTGGATTAAATTTTTCTGGATTTGGATATATCTCTGGATCATGTTGAATTGGATAAACTGGTATTATAAGTACTGTACCATTCGGTATAACATAATTTGTTCCCTCAACTTTATAATCTGATATGCATTTTCGCAGCAAATTCACAACAGGTGGATATTTTCTCAAAGTTTCTATTAAAAAAAATATAAATTATAATTTCTTTCAATTCATTTATTTATTGACTAATAATATTTATTAATTCAACTTAAAAATATCATAAAATTTTAATATCTCTTATTTGAATTTGTTAATTAAAGAAGTGTGATTAAAAAATGTTATCACACAAAAAATTTCTTAATCTTCTATATTTTACCTGATATAACTTGATCCATATAGTTTAATTTTGTCATAGCTTCGTATGTAAAATCTCCATTAAAATCTTTTAATACCTCATTTATTTCACTTCTCATTTTATTTTGAATTTCATGATTTTGAGCGATTTCATATAGAAGAAAGCCCAATGTAGACGATGATGTTTCAAATCCCGCCAAAAAAAATAAAAACACTTGAGCAGCTATTTCTTCAATAGTTATCCCATGTAATTCATTTTCATTAGGACTATTTTTAATTTTTATTAATAGATTTAAAAAATCATTTCTTTCAATATTATTTTTTTCACGATATTCAACAGTTTCCTTAACAACTTTTAAAAAGAAATTTATAATCACATCTTCAAATTCCTTAAAACCTAATTTTTTAGCGAAATCCGGAAATGATGCTTTAAAAAATGTTATAAGTGGACCATGACGAGTTTTTGAAACTAATCGTCTGCCCATTACACGAAATTCTGCATTTGGATCTTTTAAACTATTACATTCAATACCAAAAGCACAATTTCCAATTACATCTGTTGTAAATCTAGCTAATAAATCTTTAATTTCTATATGATTTTCTTTTATGATTAATTCCGAAAGTGTTTCTTCTAGCTTTTTGCCAATTTCGAAAACAGTTGGAAACATAAATTTCATTTTTCCTGATGTGAATGTTGGTGATAATTTATTTCGAAGTGATTTCCATTTTTGCCCATCCAATGAAAATAAATGTGCAGATAGCGGATCATCTTTTTCGTTAGAAAATAATCCACGATCCGTAAATTGATTAAAATCTTTAATTAAAATATTTTTAATTAAATCCAAATCTAAAATTATTAGACCTGGACGAAAAAGAACGAAAATTCCAACAAGAATTTCGCCTTTGAAATCATTATAAATTTTTTGCATCCATTCATGGAATATAACAGTTCTGTTTACATCTTTAAAATTTCCAAATGGTATTGTTGGTTCCAAAAATGGAATACCATTATTTTTCCAAAAGGAATACCTTTGCTTAATTAAATAATATAAAAACCCAAGTAAGCCTAAAACTATTGTTGATATTATCAAACTTATACCCATTTTTTTTAAATAAACCGCGAATGATCTTTTTATTATAAACTTTATAACTAACTAAGTTTACTAAAATATTCTTGCTCAAAAAAGAGTATTTTTAGTTTTTTTATATTGAGTATTATGATTACACACTTTATAAAATTCTCAAAGAGAAATATTTTGAACATTTTATTTATATATGTTGCTACATGTGTATGTACATATATACAAATCTAATCTGCTATTCAAAATTATATTGCTGTCCACTTTTTAACGCAGAAACTCCCGATTTGTTTACTAATTTTTAACTTGAAATTTTCAAAAATATTTTGATTTAAAATATTGAATTTATTCAATATGATTTGAATACTTGAAATAAATGTATAACTACAAATCAAAATTTAATGTAAATATATGTTTGTACATATGTATATAGATTTTTAGTAGTGTATACTAGGGATAGGGTTTTTACTAGTAGTTGCTAGAGATTCTAAAGACATTATATTATTACATTATATTAAATTTAATAGTGAAAAACATCAAACATAAAAAAAATATAAAGCGTAGGTAAAACCCTAGCCACAATGTCAGTTCACAAGAGAAAATTTGTAAAGTTTCCTAACATTTTAATCTAAAAATTGCTCTCTTTTAGAACTTTTATACATATACATAATATGTACATATTTAAACTTATTATAGTAACAATAAAAGAAATTTTAAAACTCAAAATAAAAATTTTCCTCCAAGATTGCAAAAATTATTACGAAAAAGAATAAATGATTATAAAAAAACTTAGATTTTTTCGATTTTACCAATAATATATTTAATAATATTACTAATAATATATTCACTGACATATTTGCTAATAATATACGTTATTTATTCTTGTATAAGTTTTTTAATGCTTTTACACTAGAAAATAATTCATAGACATATTTTTTTTTCATTCATATTTTTTTTGCCGTAATTAATTAATAAAAGAAATAATCAAAACATTGATTCAGTAAAAAATCCTGTTAATTAATATATCCATAAAAATTTAATTTATTAAAAATATATACATATGTATATGAACATATCTTAAAAAAAATTTTAAGAAATTTTCGGAGGTCTTTTATATATACACAACTTGCATATTACAATATTTTTTAATTACTATCACTTTCATCTACTTCCATTTTACCATAGGGTTGCATACACTTTAAAGTAAATTCAATGAATTTCAAATCTTTTAAATATTCGGTTACACGTCTGAAATGCCTTTCTGTATAAGGAAGAGCTTCCTCAACCATTTTTTCAAGACCAGTTACTTTAAATTTATTTGCTAAAATTTCCTTAAGTAAAATATTTAGAATCAATTGAGCTGCTCTACAGTTTTTACTATTCGTGTTCCACGTTATCGCATGTTTTAATAAATTTTCTTTATGTAAATCGTTTAATGATAAAACGGTCTCGTCCAGTCCCATTTCTTTGTTCTTCATTATTTCGTTTATAATTTTCAAAGTCAAAAAGGGTTTTTCTAGTTTAAGAGCTAATTTTAAAGCTTTTAACGTTTTCTTCTGAACTAGCAGATTATTTAGTTCCTGTTCTTGTAATACGATTTCCTGTTGTGCATTAAATTCAGCAATTTTTTTCTCTTCTGTAACGTCGTTCCATTTAATTAGGCAGGAATCTGAGCCGCCGCTAAAAAAATGCGTTTCATCTGGATGTACTGCGAGGGCCCATATCCTTGATTCATGTTTTTCAAAAGTACCGTTACATTCATTATTTTTAATAGTCCATAATTTAATAAGACCATCTGCACCAGCAGATAAAAACTGTAAGCCTCGGTTTAAAAAATCAGCACATAAAACTGAACTTTCGTGGCCTTCAAAAGACTTCAAGCATGACATATCGGAAACCGACCATAATCGAACGGTACAATCAGCCGATGTCGATAAAATTACCTGATCTACTGGAGAAAATCGTACACACCAGACACCTCTTTTGTGCCCACGCAATGTGCCCAAAAGTTGTAAATCATCTACTGACCATAACTTCGCTGTTTTATCTTGGGATGCTGTTGCTATAAGACGATCATTGGGTGATATTGCAACGCAATTAATATCCTTTTCATGTGCAATAACAGTATTTAAACAAGTTAATGATATAACATTATCTTCCTCAAAAGATTTTGGAACTTCCCAAACTTTTAAGCAAGTATCTTGACTAACTGAAGCGCACTTAGTATGTGAAATTTTTCCAAAAGTCACAGATCCAACACTCGCGGTATGTTTAATACCTAAAATTTTGTTAAATATATATTAAGTTTTTCCTGTGATCAAAAAATAAATTAATTAACCTTTCGCTACACATCGTACAGAAAAATTTCCAGTATTAACTTCCCATATTCTTATAGAATTATCTTTGGCGGATGAGAGCAGTAAATTTTTATATGATGCCAAAGATAATACAATATCACTGTGTCCTTTTAATATTTGGCAATTCATGTTACACGTATCATAAAATTTTATATCACTGCTGTTAGTTGCAACTGCGAGGTATTTACTCTTTTTTCCAACAAAGCAAACATCCAAAATTTCATCACTGAAACCAATTAATTGTTTTGCACAATGAAATGTGGGTATATTATGGATTATAATGTTATGATCAATGCTGACTACACATAATTGGTTAGTTACAGGACAGTATAATAATTGTGTGATAGCTAAACTGCCTTCCTCCTTTGCTTTAGATATGCAACTATTGACTTGCATAAAAATAATTTTTGATTCTGTACATTCCCAAATTTGAATCGCACCTCCTTCTCCTGCAACCGCTACAAATATTTTATTTAAATTCTTTTCCTCTCCCAGATCAAAGCCATTAGGAAGTTTTATATTGTTTTGTAAAATTTTTACACCTTCTAATGTTTCGTAAATGGGAATCACTCGAACCTTTTCCTTTGTTTCTAAATTCCATAAAATCAAAACTTTGTCCCTGCCAACGGAAACAAGGTTTTTAAAATCATAAGTGAAAGACAAGTCTGTAACTTTAGAAAAATGTCCAGAAAATGTTGCTAGCAAAACTTTTTGACTATAGTCCCAACAATTAATTTTATAATCATCTCCAGCAGCGAAAATTTGTGTTTTTTCTAAATCCGGGTGGAATTCTAAGACGCTAATAACGCCAACACTATCTCGAAATGATATCAAGCATGATTTCTTATCGTAATCCCACACACGAATTGAAGAATCTGAACCTCCGGTAGCGATTATAGAACTACGAGATCTAAAAACGACTTTTGATATAGGCCCTTTATGTGAACCTTTCCACATTTTTATTTGCTCTCCTTTTCTCGACCACAACTTTAATAAGCCACTTCTGTGCGCTGTAAGTATATGTTCATCATCTGAACTTAGTGCAAAAGTGTATATGATGTCTTCTTCTAACCCCTCAATCTCCTGCTGCGTTATTTTCTTAACAATTTTCCCGTTATCAACGTTTATAACATTAATTTCTGCCGAATTTTGGCAAAATATTTCTTTGCCATCTTTTGACCAGCATATAGTACCACTTGTAAAGAAGGCTCCGAAATTTGATTCTACCTCAAATCTATAAGCAAACAAATAATTTGATATACCTGCATGTTATAAATTTATTTAAACTTTACACTTCTTTCATTTTAATATGAACTGCCATTTCTGTTATAAACTTAAGTAAATCAGCTTACTGAAAAATTTTTTGAAAATAGTATGTTATTTAAAAACAAACAAAATATAAACAGCACGTGTATACAGCTTGACACTTAAACATGTCAGAAACTCATTTTTAAGTACTGTTTACATATAGTAGAAAATTTAAGATTTAGTCTGACTCTGATAACAGTCGAATATAAATGTGTCAATGACGACATCGAACTTTGTATGACGTCAAATAATAGAAATTGCTTTATTCTGATCTAAAACTACATCTGAGTCTGATGATAGTCGTGTAAGTAAACAATTTTTGACATCAGTTTTTCTCAGATGGCGGTTTATTAAAATTACCCTAATCTTATTCAAATTACTATTAGATTTTCTGAAAGTAAAATGGCGACAATTATTTTTCGGTGGGAGTTTGGAACAGTAATCAGATGATTTTTGCAGTAATCAGATCTGAATTGCAGTAGCCGGATATGTAACCAACCATCAGACCTCGTCGCTGATTTAATGTCGATTATGGAAACGGCATCTTATTAGTTAACGTCAACATATCATTTCAACCCTGGCGTAAATAAATATATACAAATTTTAATATATTTGACAACTGCTGCTAATGCAATGCAAATATAAAAATAAAAAAGCGATTGTAATATTTCAAGTTTTGTTTTAATTAATAGAACCAATATTTAAATTTTAAATGGATGCAAAGAAAACTAGAGGTAAAGGACGTGGCCGTGGGAGAGGTGGAAGAGGAAGAGGTCGAGGTAATTGTTCTAGCAAATTTTACATGCATAGACAAAAATTTATTTGTTTCGTAGGCAGAAAAGCTACACGAATTGTATCTTCTGACGACGAAGAAACTCCCCAAGAAACTATAGAAGAAATCGTACCAGATGAAAATGTAGTTAGCTCCCACAATGAAAACTTGGTTGAAGCAGGGGCTCCTGAAGAAGACAACAAAGAAAATGAAATGCAAGTAAAATCAGTAGAAGAAAGTCTTACGAGTACCGATTTACCCGGAGTTAATATGACGCCACAACACACAAGTACTTTAATTTTATAAAATATTAAAGTAATGAATTATAATTTTAATAATATCGCTAGTTGATATGGAAGCTGATATTTCTCAATTAGAGGCTCCAACTTTCACAACTTTATCAAAACGACCACCAGAACCAATGCTCCATTTAAAGTGGGATCATAAAGTTTCATTGATTGGAGAAAAAGTTTTAAATCCCATGATACATTGTTGCGATCAATGTGATAAACCAATATTAGTTTATGGGCGTATGATTCAATGTAAGCACGTGTTTTGCTTAAAATGTGCGAGAGCGGAAGCAATAAAAAATTGCCCCAGATGTAAAGAGAAAGTTATAAGAGTAGAAGAATCTGGCTTAGGATCAGTTTTTATGTGCATTCACGGAGGTAGCCGCTATGGTTCAACTGGATGTAGACGCACTTATCTATCTCAAGTAATGTTGTTTTTTCGAAAAAAAAAAAGAATAAATTTCTTATTCTAATTGAAAATTTAGAGAGATTTGCAAGCTCATATTAATCACCGCCATGTTACGCAGCCTCCACCTCCACCTGTTGCAGTAGATAAATCTGTATTAGAAGCTAAAAGTATGTCCAGGAAGGTAAAAACTTTATTCCTTTACCTTTTTAATTTATAAAATTGTTTATTTCCATTTCAGATTATCGAGCCCAATATTTCAAGCAGCGCCCAATCACAAGTCAATCAGCAGATTCGATCTCAAGTTGTTGGACAAATAACTTCTCCAAACATTTGCAAAAGCCAGTCTTCCATAGATTCATCACGATCTATGTCGGGTGTAACTTCAGCAGGAACTAATCAAATGTCGTCGTCTTCTATAAATAGGTCTGCGCAAAATCCAATAAATCCATCCATTCAAGAAGCTCAACATTCTATGAGTAAAATCAGTATACAGCAACAACCTCAGTTACCAATGACACATGTTCAAGCGCCACCTCCACCAATGACTCCAATGGTTGCCGCATTTTATAGTAAACAAAACCTTTTAAACCTTATTTTTCCGTAATATTTATTTTATTTAAACAGGTACCACATATCAACCTTCTTATGGGATGGCCGCGAACACATATAGCGCTCCAACAATGCAACCAGTAATGACACAAAACTATGGAACAATATCATCAGTTCAGCCACCTCCTCAACCTCCCCCACCGATGGGGCCAATGCCTATGCAAGCGAGTCCAATGCAAATGCCACCATCGGCTTGGCAATTTGGCCAAATGCAACCTCCGCACTATGGACAATTTGACCCAAATAACCAGTCCCAACCCTGGAATTCTCAGCAGCAATATTTTAGATAAACCATAAAATTAAAATAATTGATTTAAGATAATTGAAATTAAAACAACATTTTGGCATTCATTCTTTGAATATTTTTCATACTGAAAATGAAAATAATTTGTTTATTTCTTAATTTAATTTACAAGATTTCAATATTTTTTGAAAAATTTGGAAAATATCATATAATTAAGATAAGTTTCGGATTTCTAAATTTTCTTTATGCCTCATAGGACTTGTTGACTCTTATCAAAAAACTAGTGTACTACGGGACCTAATGGTTCTCCTCTGATTGAAGAAAAATCTAATCTAGAATCTATTGTATCGTCAATCTGGCCTATAACTGCAATATTGTCGCCTCTTATTATATGCAAACCCAAAACGATTTGCTCAATACCAGAAGTTGTTGAAAATACTCTTTCATGAGATTCATCCAAAATTATATTTATTGTTTGATCAAATCCTTTCAATGTGCCGATGAAATTTCTACCATCTGCGGTTATAACTGACACTGTATGATTAACATAAGATTCTAAACCTGAAGCCATTTTTCATAAATTTGGATAAAAATTCTTATAATATATCAAGTTCTGTCTTTCAAGACACAGTTTCCCAATAACTTTTTAAACGTTTAAAATCGGCTTTTATATTGTATGTTTCTTTTTACGTGGAATGGCAATTCGTGTATTTTATTATATCCTTGTTTTTATAGCAAATCCGACAAATATTGTAATAAACTTTTTATTGTTACATTAAAAAATATGCAACTAGATACCTATTTAATTTCTAATTAAACTTTAAAGGTAGCTATTAGATTTTGTTTATGTTTCAAACATAACCACAATTATTTTTTGAAATAGGGATATGCAGAGCTGTAAAAAATAATAAAAAACATTGGTGAATGAAATCACTGAAATAATTATCATCTGCGTTTGCATTGATGATCTGATCAATTATTTTAGAAACGCATAACAGATTCTAAATATTCGGAATATATGTACACAGCATTAATGAAAAATGTACAATATGAAACGAAATACAACAAAAAAATCATATGCAAATAAGCAGTACAGAATTTCAGAAATTTACATGTTTTGATCATTGCGGCCAGGCAGATTAATTAAAAGAGAAAGTTTCCTGAAAAAATCAACATTACTTCAATTAAAATTGCAAGTTAAATTTAGAACTAAGTTCAGCCAAAAATTCGTAGTTGATTTCCAAATCTTAGTGCATAGTCTGAATTAACCACTTGGTTGCCGATCAACACTTTTGGAAGATTTCATGTAAAATAACATAAATCTACCATAATAAATTTTGATAAGAACGTAAACTCGCGCACAGAATTTTCTTTTTCCAAAAAAAAAAGGAGGAAAAGGTAACCATTATCGGAAAGAAAAATTGTTTTATAACTATATTAAGAAAAAAAAGTAAAGAAGAGATTTTGTAAAGATTTTGACAAAAATCTTTAATCTAAGTCACAAAGCAGTGAAATATAGATTAATTTGACAGAATTTATTTGTATTATCGAACAAGATAACATATCCAAAGGATATGATCGTTAATTAATATAAAGAACAGTTTCTAAATAAAAATATTTTTCCAACTCCACTTAAATTTTGAAAACACAATTTTGTTACTTATGACTTTCAAATCCTTAGAAGCGTATATGTCAGAAATATGATATTTCCAACATTCGAATTGGGATGACTAAAGATTGACAACCAGCTGGTATTTGTTTATATGTCAAAGCACAATATTTAAAATAATAAACATGCTCATGTTACGTATAGCCTCTCTTCAAATGAGAAACAACTTTTTTTCGGTATGATTTTGTATGCAAAAATTTTTTCTCTGCCAAGATTTGTACTTCGTAAAATAAATATCAACCGAAATTGCCGAATAAGTTGTTCAAGTCAAATAAAGAAAGACATAGCAGACTCTGATAAAAAAGAATGGCGTGTAATTTACCGTCTACCAATGGTTCGCTGGATAGCCTCATTCCATAAATTAAAATTTTATCAGGCTGGTTTAACGGGAATAGCAGCCCCAATAAGCTTTGCTTTAGAAACCTCATCACAATTACCTCCTCAAACTACTATTATTGTGTTATCATTAGGTAAGAATCCTAATATCATATATGTTTTGCCCTTTCAATTTGTTTTATGATTTTGTTTTAGGATTTACAGGACTAATAACTCTATCCATTGCAAGCTTTTTGTGCCAGAACGTAATTGGATTCATTTACCTTAATTCTGATAACCAATATTTGCGATTTTCTTATGTAGATTTTTGGGGAAAAAGAAACGATTCAACCCATAATTATGAAGAAGTTTCAAATATAAATAATGCAATCTTAAATTTATATCAGATTGTCCAAATGAACAATTCTAAATCATCGACATTTAAATTAATGCATAGATTTGGTGAAATAACAGATCCAGCCAGTTTTTCTTCTATTTTTGGCGATTAAAACTATTTTATTTAATTACATTACTTTTATGCTTTGTTATTAGATTATATGAAAAATATATAAAATTATATTTAATTTGTAAGATTTTCCTAACCCCATCTGTAATGAGCATAAGCTCTATTAGCTTCACATTGCCTATGTAAATCATTCTTTCGTTTAACTACCCGGCCTTGGCCAGCAGCTGCATCAAGTAATTCCCATGCCATTTTTTCTGGAAGATGTACATTCCTTTCTTTTTCTTTGGAAGCTTGAATTAACCAATTCATCGCCAAGAATAAGGACCGATTTTCTGTTACAGCAACTGGGACTTGATACTTAACACCACCCCTTTTGATTGGAGTTAATTCCATAAGAGGCCGGCAGTTTGCTATTGCTTGATGAAGTATCAATTTTGGATTTGTCACAATCTTCTCCTTTTCTTCAGCATCTGCTAGATTATAACGTTCTAATTGAGTTCTCTTAATATTCTCAAATGTCTTTTCAAGTAATTCTCTTGCTAAAGACTTTTTTCCTTTTCGCATAATATAATTAGTGTATTTACTAATAAGATCGTCATGAAAAACTGACGATGTGTCGTTATTCCTAGCTGGCTTAATTGGAATATGAACCAACTTTAAATCCTCCCCAGACTCAACAAGCTCCTTTTGCTTCTCCTTTTTAAAGACTGCTGATATATATTGTTTAGGGAACACGGACATGTAACATTTTTGATGATTTGTTACAACGTGATGTCGTAGTAATTGTTCCCATTTTAATACACTTATCATTTTACTTGCAAAAATGTTCAAATTGATTGAAGTGAAATTTAATGAACCGTTTTCAAACTACGTGCGGTTATAAAATAAAATAAGCTTATTATAGTTTATTATGTTTACTAAAGTGACTACAAATTTCCATTATAACATACGCTAAACCAAAAGCAGATGTTTCATTGAAAACGAAATATAAATATACTACATAACACGCCTGACTTTTCTAATTTGCTTTGAAAATGGAAATTCAATTGGACAGTCTTAGCTACGTTTACACTACAGTTAAAAATTAGATATGCGAGATAATATATCAGTATAGACAAAATAACTTGCAGTAGAAATCGAAAACTAACTGATGAATTAAGAAAAATGTCATAGATTTTATAACAAATTAAAAAAATTTTTTATCCAGAAAGTTGATGACAAATAGGTCTGTTTCTTTTTTCATTTTAATTTCCCACTTTATTTTATGATATTACTTCATAAAATAAAGTACTTCATCCACGGTGCGGATTGAATACTACGATATTGTATGCTTCAGTCTGACATTAATTAAAAGAAAAGTATAGATTTGAAAAAAATGAGGTATGACCTTAATGAACACGTATCGCATAGTGCTTATTTCAAAACATTCTCATTCTCGTACATTTTAAATCTGACGGACATAAATGATCTACGCGACTACGTAACGTATTGGATATTTCGATTTGACAACACGTAGTTTCATTATTTTTCTATTTATTCTTATCATTTTTCTGCCAAATTAATCTGGTTATTGTCATCTATATGTAATTACGAATTCAAAATTTAACAATATAAACTTCTTTTGAAAAATAATTTTAAATTTTAGAAATTTAAAAATTAAACTATATAAACATGCTTTTGGAAAATTTTGTAAAAACAAATTTTATAAAAAATACTCACATAAAATTACATATAACAAGTTTTTAACAATAATTGTCATTCGTACCTACGTATCCTTCTCACCCATTAAAATGGATCCTTAAGATTCATTTACAAAGTAAAATTGTGAAAGAGTTAAGAATTTATGATAGAAAACAAATAAGTTAATATATTAAAAATAGAAAAAAAAATTATATAATCTTTTTTATTTAAAGATTTTATTTCTGTCAAAAATTTGATAAGATTTAGACAAGACTTTATTTTTCTGGAACAATTTTGTTTGATTTGATTGAATGTTTACCCATCAAATTTTCATCAGAGTTCCGAACAATCTTTCAAAAGCGTCAGACTTTGCTTGATGTGTAATCGCTGGCTTGAAATAATTGAGCAAATTGGATGTGATACATACATATTTAATTTAATGTGAGCGTTGAGCAACAAAGCATTCTTACTGAATATGAAAAGCGATATGTCAATTGAAAAATTAAAAATTAGTTTTACAGCATTACCAGTTTACTCAAAATCTCGAAATTTGACCAAAAATGTAATTCTGTTGTTATTTAGTGTTAATTTTCGTGTTAATATTGTTTATTTTAAACACTCACATAAGAGTTATAAAATAGGCTCAAAATATTTGCCAAAACATAATTTTTGTTAGTTGATTAGATTATGTATTTAATATGTTTCTTAAAAAAATTCTTTCTGGTAAAACGAATTATGAAAATACTTTCATAAGGAATTTGTTTAATTTTGGCCTCTTTAAAATATTTTTGTATTGGTAACACTTTTGCTCATTCAACAACATTCTGGTCATGGCGGCAAGAATTAGATTTTAGTTCGAACATGTTCTTCATTTCATATTGCAAAAAAGTTAAAATATTAAAACTATAATTAAATTGTATAAAATTTAAAATTTGAACCTATATTGGCAAATTATTATTCCGAACTTTTTTTGAAAGCATAGCCAGAATGTTGCGAAAAAACAAGCCAATTTTGTATGATCCGCTTATTATTCAAAGGGTCAAACAATATTTAGAAGAAAATGTCCACCAAACATACGTTGATGTTTCGGTAATGGCGAAACAACTGCAGGATAGATACCGAGAATACAATAGAAGAAAATCGGGACCGTTTCGTCTTTTAGTTGAACAAGCTTATAAAACAGTATTGCATAGTTATGGCTTGGATAGCAATCCTTCAAGTGATGATAACAATTCTGAAGTTGAAATGATGGACGATAATTCAACAAACTCAAATCAAATGAATAACATGCTTACTAACTTGTATAATAAGGGTAATATTAATAGAAATACAACAGGAAATGTACCAAACCTGTCTTCAAATGCTGATAAAGCTATCGACATAAGCAGTGATGATAGTGAAGATGACAATGGTGGCACAAATGGAAAGCCACCAGATAATTCTGCTCTGAAGTTATCTAAAGAAGTTCTAGTTACAAAATTAGCAGTTAATGATGCAGCACAGTCCAACAAAACCTCCAATCAAAATCCTGCAAAGATTACTGTCACACCAGACTTACCACGTGTAGGGTTACTTCATCTGAAAACTACATCGCAACCTCCAACGGCAACTACAGAGAAAAGTGCAAGTAAGAAGCGCAAGTTAGAAACATTATTACAGCAAAATGAATGGCCAAATTCTACAGGTAATGGGCATATTCCGAAAAATTTTTTAAATTCTAGCCACATGACTCGAGGTAGAAGATTCAAAAAAGAAATAATACCGGAAACCGCACAATTCACTTTTTCGCAAATTGGGGGACAAGAAAAAATTTTGAAGGAATTATGTGAACTGCTTTTTCATTATCGTAATCCTCAAATTTATTACCACATTGGTTTATCAGCTCCAAGAGGCATTTTATTACATGGACCCACCGGATGTGGAAAGTCAATGCTTGCAGAAGCTATAGCTGGAACTTTGGAACTTCCATTATTACGTGTTCCAGCAACTGAACTAATCGCTGGACTTTCTGGTGAATCAGAAGAGCGGATACGTGAAGTATTTGAACAGGCCGCCTACTTTGCCCCATGTGTTTTATTTATAGATGAGATAGACGCCATTTCGTCAAATCGAATAAATGCACAGAAAGATATGGAAAGGCGAATTGTATCACAATTAATAAGTAGCTTAGATGGACTTGAAAATATGGAGAACGGTGATTTGGTTTTAATTATTGGAGCGACTAATAGACCGGAAGCACTAGATCCTGCGTTAAGAAGAGTTGGTCGATTTGATCATGAAATAGCTTTGGGAATTCCAGATAGAAAGGGACGTGAAGAGATTTTAAGGGTTATATGTGAGAAATTAGTGTTGGAAGAAAATTTTGATTACGATAAAATAGCTGAACTTACACCTGGTTTTGTTGCCGGTGATTTGCAAGCATTAGCATTTCGGGCTGCTTCAATTGCCGTTAAACGTAAATATTTCACACAAATAAGAAAAAGGCAGGCTGAGCTTGAGAAAAATATTGAAATAGTAGATCTATTAGACGAAAATCCAGGAGAAAATGATCAGATAAATACGAAAGAGAACAAGGAAACTGAATCAGCAGAAGAAAATCAAACAGAAAAACAGGAAAAAACTGAAAGTATTGAAAAAAAATCAGATGAAAATGAACCAAAAAGCCAAACAGAATCTCTTGACACAAATGCTATGGATGTAGATGAAGACAAAGCAAATGAAGAAAATAAAGAAACAACTCAAGATAAAGAAACAGGCACAAAAATCAGTGAAAATACTGAATTGTCAAAGAAAGAAGAGGAAACGGTTGCTTCCAAAGACAGTGAAGCACTCAAAACAGATAAAAAGCTCGTTGAAATACCTCATACAAAGAAGGATCCGTCTTTGTTGGAACTACTACATTGGCTTCATGGAGCTTTCTGTGACATAAAAGAAAAAGATTTAAGCGATTTATGCTTAAAAATGACCGATTTTACAGATGCTGTTAAGATTTTGCAACCGTCAGCCAAAAGAGAAGGATTTATAACTGTCCCTGATGTTACGTGGGATAATATCGGTTCGTTAAAAAACATTCGTAGCGAATTGCAATTAGCTGTTTTGGCGCCGGTAAAATACCCAGAAAGATTGAAAGCATTAGGGCTGACTACTGCTTCTGGTGTATTACTTTTTGGTCCACCGGGCTGCGGCAAAACATTGTTAGCAAAAGCTATTGCGAATGAAGCTGGAATTAATTTTATATCAGTTAAAGGTCCAGAATTAATGAATATGTACGTTGGTGAGTCTGAAAGAGCGGTAAGAACATGTTTCCAGAGAGCAAGAAACTCAGCTCCGTGTGTTATATTTTTCGATGAATTTGACTCATTATGCCCCAAAAGATCAGAAGGGAATGAAAGTGGCTCGGGGACGAGAATCGTGAACCAATTATTAACCGAAATGGATGGTATAGAAGATCGAAAAGGAGTGTATTTATTAGCTGCAACCAATCGCCCAGATATTATTGACCCAGCTATTTTAAGGCCCGGACGTTTGGACACTGTTTTGTATGTTGGTTTTCCTGAGCGGAAAGATAGAATAGAAATTTTGGAAGCATTAACGAAAAATCGTTCTAAACCATTACTTGATGAAAGTGTACATTTTGATAACATTGCTGATCTGACAGATGGATTTACTGGCGCAGATTTAGCGGGTCTTTTGAGACAAGCATCCTTCATAGCCTTAAGAGATTCTATGAACATTGTACAAATAAAACCAGAGGACTTGAAATTAACATTGCAACATTTCTTAGATGCATTAAGATTAATTAAACCTTCAGTTAGTCCAGAAGAGCGAAGAATTTATGAAAATCTAAGATTAAAATATGCTGCACCTAGGAGCAATACAAAATAAAAATATAAATAGAGTCATCAACAGAAAATGAATGTTATATGTTGTCTCTTTTTATGAACTTTGGAATTAATTTTAATAAAAAGCATTAAGGTACATAAAAACTTTTATTTTGTCAGATAAGAAAATAAATTTTAATTTTTACTTTTCAGACAGATATTTAAAAATATGTTCATTTTTATATAAAAAATATCTAATAAAACTATAAATAATCTACGATTTTTCAGATTTTATTGGATTATTTAATTTCCTATATAATAATTCTGCAAATTCTTTTATAGGATGTTGAGTGAATTCATCTAATAAACTGGATCTGGCATACTCCAAAACATCGTTCACTAAATTATGCAAATCGATAGATTTTGGTATGAATGTTGAATAATTTAAAAGTAATTCGCTTAATTTATTTACTGTTTGAGATCTTTTAAGATCTCCAACTGTTAGAACTTCAATCATCTCCTTAAAAATTTCGACAAGCCATGCTTGGGTAAAATTAGATGGTTTTGGTCTACTGTGCTGAACAATTTGCATCGAATTACTTACAATTCCAACAATAACTTCTTCAACGTTAATTTCAATTTTTTCATAGCGAAACACGCTAACAACTTCATTAAAGAGATCTTTAATTTGCTGTGGCTGAACATGTAAAAGATACTTTTTTGGTACAATATTTTGAAATTGTTCAACAATACATTCCATAACCTTTTCCATGTCATCACATTCAAAATTTTTTGCAACATATCCAAGAAATTTTGAAATTTTTTCAATATATTTTCTCATTGAATCTTCTGGCATAATTTGTTTGCTAAAATTTCGTATCATAAATGTGTGTACGATTCGTTTAATTTTATCAATAGTAAAAACATCAGGTCCATACAGATGAGTTGTCGGCATTATAGATTCGATATTTTTGAACAATCGTTCATCATCATTTAATAAATCATCTGGTGGTAAAATTTCAACTGTACTATCTGGTTGTAAAGGTTCTTCACCATCTTTAGGATGAACTTGAAGAGGTCTTGTCTTAAATCGTAAGGATCTAATTTCCTTTTCTAAACTCTAAAAAAAATTTTAAATATTAAAAATTTTATAATTCTACATAATTTAAATACTTCGATTCTATTTTTTTGATGTCTTTCAACATCTTTCAATTTTTGTAAATCTTGCCGAAAATCAGGTGAAGTTCTTATGGTTTGCTTTTCAAAATTTTTATTTTGTAAAATTAAAACCTCTCTTAAAATATTTTTTTCTTCTTGCAAGATAGTCAAAATGTTATATTTTTCGGCTCCTAATTGAATTTCTCTATTCAAAGTTTTTTCCAGTTCAATCAATTGTTTCTATAAAATATTAAAATATAAATTTAAATGATACAATAAAAAATTTTCATAACGAAATTTTTAACTTTTTTTTCTTCTACGTGTCCCATAATAACTTTTCGTTCTTCATCTAATGTTGTTTGTAATTGAAATATAAATCTTCTTAATGTTTCTTCTTCTAATTGATTAACATCTAGTTGGCAACCAAATTTACGAAACATGGCCTGTTGAATTTTTTCTTGAAGTAAATGTATTTGGCGATTCATGTATTTACAGTCTGTAGTCATTCTTGTTAGGTGTATAATATTAATACGATGAATTCTTTTGGTTTCTAAGGTTTCAAGATCTAATTGGCCAACTCTTGAATATAATTGAAAAACATTATCAGAACTAAATAGTAAAGTTTTTGGTATGTTATTAATATTTTCTTTTTCTTTTAAATATTGGAGTTGATCCATTTGGACTATAACAACTGTTGATATTTTATTTAATAATGCCTGCTTTTGACGCTATAAAATTTAAAAGTTGAACTTAATCAATACTATATCTTAATATTTTTTAAACGTATAAAATTTACTCGAAAATCCGTTAATTTTTTTCTTTCTTTTGCGAAAACTGATTCAGATATTGTTAATGCTGTTCTTCGATCGTTTAATTCCTTTTGTTTTTCATCCCTTAATTTCGATTGAACATGTATAGCTTCTTCAAGATCATGTCTCTCATTTCGCAATTTAAATGCCAAATCGTAAAGTTTTCTATCACAACCTGGTGGACAAACATTCTCATCTAGCCGTGTTGGTATTATATCAAAAGAAGATAAACTTTCATCATTTCGTTCCTCTATTGATGATTCTGAAGAAGAATCTGATTGAGATTCATCTAAAAAAGAAAGTTTAGAACATTACATTTAACATTGTCCTATGGTGGGAACAGGTCCTTAGAACATATAAATTACTGTAATGAAAATCAAGCAAAAGCATACTGGAAAATATTTACTGTTTCCCAATTTCGAATAAATTTTGAAACAATAAGCATTCTTAAAAAGTGAAACAACTTAAAAAATAAATATTGAAACTAGCTTACTATTGTTAGTAACCGCCTTTTTACGAGACCGACATTTCTTTTTAAATATTCTTCTTAAAAAATCACAAAATTTATTTCCCTTAATAAGTCCCATAAAATTGTTAGAAATTTGTCTTATCTGGTCATTCATCTTGTCGTATTGTTTCTTAATGCTATCAATATTTTTAGCTAATCCATCGATATAAGTTTTCAAAGTATTCCTTTCGCTCATAGCTTTAAGCGCTTTTGATGATAGTTCATTTTCAAGTTTTTCACAATCTTTTAAAATAACTAGTTCTTCGTTTAAAGTTATTAAGTATATCTCTAAAAATTTTGAATCAACTTCAATTTGTAATTTACTTTCACCCAATTCTAATAAGTTATCATCGAATTCTTTGATTTTATATGTGACTTCCGATATAATTTCATCTTGTTCAATTATTTTATTTATTACCATTTGATACTTCATCTCTAACTCCCATGGAGTATCACTTGTTGAACTATATTTTATTATATCTGAAAACTCCAAACATGTTGGAGAATCGTTCATTATTGAATCAATTTTTGATATGGACTTTACTTCACTAATATCAATAACTATACGACGAAAATTTTCCGTTTGATCTTCTTCAGTCATTGTTTCTTTCAATAAAGTTAAATCAATTAATGACGAGGTATTAATTAAGCTACTTGAAATTTTTTCATCTTTAAATAAATCTGAAATTTCAATCCCTGTACCAGGTTTCACATGCTCAATTAAACTATCTCCTGGATATTCTTTTGTAAAATCAATATCATTTATTTTTGGAAGATTTCTTTTCTTTTTCTCCGGTATATACATATGAATTAATTTAATTTCTTCGGTCTTACTTTTAATTAATTTATAAAGTTTATTCTTACGTTTTCTCAATTCATATAATTTTTTGTTGAATTCTTTTTTATTTTTGTATAACATCTCTCTTGCTCTTAATAACTCTTTATATTTATTTAGAACATTATCATAAGATTTAGGTTCATATTCCGGATCAGTTTTCAATTTGTAATCACCAATTGAACGTTCAGCTTCTGCAATAGATTTAATATCATCAATATGATTTTTATTTGGATTCGGTTTTTTATGATTCATTTTCTCCCAATCTACATAACGCAACATTTGATGCTGTTTCCTTTCTCTATAACGTTCCAATAAACGCAACATTTTTGGTGGAAATTTTGGTATTATATCATCAGGATTTAAACCTAAAAAAAATGTTTCTTCTGGTGGATCTGGCATACTAATGTCAAAACTTTTTTCTGTCTCATATAAATCCATAGCACTATGTAAAATTAGCATAATTTATTAATTTAAAATTGAAAAATAATTGTAAGTGTCATTTTAATAAATAATTAATTTTAGTGTTTTAAAATATAAGAATAGTGACTGTGAAAACCTTTGACATTTTCAAAACAGTTTTGAATAAGAACTACTGTGTAAAAGTTGCTATCCCATAAAATTAAAATAATTCAATCAATTTATATTTTGTAAACATTTCTAGTGCAAATTAATAAATTTTTGTTAATTAAAAGCAAGTGAGTATCAGGTGTTATAAAGAATATACTTAGATAAAACTAGCATTAGTTAATGTATAGATCTCAATTAATTTAAATGAAATTTTAAGAACTCAAAGAAAAAGTATACTTATTTTGAAATTATAAAAATGATTTTCTAAAAATTAAGTGCATATTTCAATCATCGCAAAAGGCAATTAGGTATTCTTTTTAAATAAAATTATGTACCTTATTTCATCTCCATTTTCGTCACTGTTTTCAAATTATTAGGAAATTAAAAATTAAAGATATTAAAAAATACATTTTAAAAATTATCGATTATATTTTGTATTTTTAATATTTACTATTCATTTATATTTTATTAATTAATTTGAGCTTCTATAACAAAAAAAAAAAATAATATTCCTCATTTTAATGGCACAGAAATCTAAATAGATTTAATAGTATCCGCACACTTTTTGTACACTTATTGAGATTTGTCAAAAAAAAATTCAATTAATTTCTAATCACATAATATTATGAATAGTTACTAGGTTTGTTTTGAATACTTAAAATAATATTTCGAAAATAAAATCTTTGCTTTTATAATTATTACAATAAAGCAATGTTTTGACTTGCCTTGTGCTGTCTCCTAATAGTAATAATCTTTTATCAATCTCTTTCTTAATATCTTCAATTTCGGGACTCAATTTTTTAATTCGAAATGATTTCACAACTGTTTCACTCCTTAAAAATTTCAATTCATTTTTAAATATAATATTTTTGTATAATTTTTAATTAAGGAAATATAATAACTGCTTTTGTATGTACTAAAAAATATGTATAACTATAGAAAACTTACCCTATTCCTTGAATTTCAAATGGCATATGTTCCAAAGGAGTTATAAAATAATCCATTACCTTTTTTTTACCTAAAATTGCCTTTTCAACATTAAAAGCTAATTTTCTTCTAACTAAATTTAATTCAGTTTCTAGAGTTGATTTTAAATTATTGGTTATTCTTTCATCTAAATCTAATTCCTCGTCTTTATACTGTTGAGATGGAGCAATCATTTTATTTCTTCTTATAACATCTTTAAATTGAAATCGATAAATAGCTGCAACACCTAACATTTTTTCTTTACGATCATTTCTTATTTTCATTTTTTTGTCTTCTTCTGCTTTAATTTTTTGCTCTTCTAATGAAGGATAATTAATATCCTCAATATCTTTAACAACATTTGGCGGAATATAATCGGTTTTTGATGTTAGGGATTCATGCATTACTGAGCCATTCCATTGAAATGAGAATATATTTCCATCATATCCACAAGTAAATATTTTTTTTCCATCCCAACTTTTACATATTTTTGAAACACGTGCGATTTTGTTATCATGTACTCCTAGCAAACAATAGTCAGTTAAATCAAGAAAATTGTTTGGTTTAATTGAATTTATACGTAATAAACCATTCTGTGTGGCAAAAACTGAATATTCATCACTATAAATTAAAAATAAAAATTTCTATTCATCATAAAAAGTGAACGTAAAAATCTTGAAATTAAAGCAATTTTGCAATTAATTTTATCGATTTACTAATTATTAATTTACCTAATTATTACGTAAAAAAATAAAAACAAATCTTACATTAATTCACAACAATAAATTTCAGTATCATCTCCATCAACTACCATTGTACTCTTTTCAGGTTCATCTTTGTCAAAGTCAATTTCATATATATAACCAGCATCATATCCAGCTACTGAGATCCATACCGTTTCTGTTGGAGTGTACTTTAACCAAAATATAGAATTTGGTTTTGGCGGATAATAAAGTGGAGGTTCTTCTTCTTCCTCCTCAGAATCCTCTAAAAAAATGTATTCAATTATTTTGTTCGTGTGAATATCATTTAAATAAGCCTAAGTTAATAATTTTATTTATTACCCCTACCGCTAATTATATTTAAGTCGGTTTCCATTCCTGGACTTAATTCCTTTGACTTCATCAGCTCATCTACTTTTTTCTGCCTTTTGGCTGCTTTTTTCTTTTCCTTTTCTCTTAAGCGAATATCCCGCCGAATTTTACTTTTTACAGATTTAAATGTTGCTTTTTTTATTCGAATATCAAATAAAGCGTATGTAATTTCCGTATCACCAGGTTCATTAGGCAAATCTGTTTCAAAAATTTCTCCAGAATTAGTCCCAATTAATAACTTTTTCTATTGTGTTGAGAAAACAAAACAATTATTTCCAAAAGAACCATAATTATACAATATTACATAAATTTAATTCTAGTCATCAATTATTTTTAAAACTCACATCAACGTCATCCCAATTGAAAGCTGTCGGAACCGAAGTTAATTTCACAAAACCTATTGGTAATAATTTAACATAACTTTCTCCATCTTTTATAATTGCATGAACAAAAATTGTATAATCTTTTGCCCCAGATATCAAAATTCCTTTTTTTAAATTTGTAGTAATTTTAGTGATTGCTTTATTATGCGGTTTGATAACATCAATTAAATGAATATTTTTTACCGTTGTTAAATTTGAATCAAATTCTATTACAAATTCTCGAATAATACCATCTTCGAAACCGACAATAATAACGCAACCACTTGAGTCCAGCACTGTTGGCAACCATACTAAATCACTTCCAGGATAAGTAAATTGTTTGGTGAATTGTAGTTCTTTTTTTTCATAGTTATAAAAATGCAATCTTCCTTCAGCACCTATCGTAGTGATATGTGGAGATATAGGACTTGTGTCAGCCGACATAATTTCGCCCCCATGACATGAATAAATGAGGCGGGGTGTTTCAGGTATATTATTTTTATCTAACCAACAAATCCATATACCACCCTTACCATCCTGTGAAAATGAATAAATTGAAAATATTATTTAAATCATATTTTTTATATCAAACAAAATTTTTAAAAATAAAAATAATTGGTGTATTTATTTATGTAGATTGTGGGGGATCAGTATAAAAAGTGCACAAAATTTTAGATAAAAAAATGAGCAATTTGGGGTTTAGTTTTATTTTACGTTATTTCTTTAATCTTTAATCCTATTAACAGTCAATTTTGGCTAGGAATTCAATTTTTTTTATTTAATGCTCCTTGCAGTGTTTTACTTGCATAAATTAACAAAATTTTTGAATCTTTTTAAATATTTGAATAATAACGGGTACCTTCCAATACTAACAACCTAGTAAAGATATAGGTTAGGAATTGACTAACTGGGTTACATGAAATTTGTACTTGTGTACATATATACTTATTCTTTATACAAATTTGATTCTCCATTTTATTTCAAACTTCGTGCATATGTGTGTATAAAAATGCTGTACATTATATTAAGTTAATATTCAAATACATTATATATGTAAGTATGAATGTATGAATGTATATATTGTATGAAATGAATTATTATGCGAAAATATTTTTCTAACTCCTTCTGCAGAATTTGGCAAAACTTACAAGTTTTATTTATGTTTGAGGACGTAATTTTGTTCAACTCATTCTTATATTCAACACATTTCTACTTTTTTTTACCAAAATTCCTGTAAAGGCTCTTTTGGATATATGAGAAGCTCGGGGAAGACGTGCTTTTCAATTATACACTACTTACAGCTCAAATGCCAACAAAATTGGCTTCAAAAATTTAATAAGTGGAAATATCGATAATTGATAAATGTTCTTTCTGATCTTGAGATTAAAAAAAAAAGTTGTTACAAAATACCAATTAGTTAATTCAAGCAGAAGTTATAAATAACTAGAATATTGGGAAAAAACTGGTGCTTGTAAGGTTTTTGACATATTAAAGTTGTTAAAAAAAGGAGATAAAAATTTTGTCAAAGTGCTTAAGCCTCAAAGTGCTCCAAGCTGATAAAAAGCATGTTTCCAATTTTTAAAATTAGAATAGGAGCGAAATAATCTGTCTTAACCTGGCATGATAATCTGTCTTAAATAATATATTTTGAGGATAAAAGTGCAATATGTTTACTGTAAATATAGGTAAAACGGAAGCACTAATTGCTTTGCAGCTCAATCATATTTCTGCAAGTTGTTTTGACAATAATTTTATAACAAAAGCAACATAACCTACAAAATTGAGAAAATATTTTTCTGATTTTTACGACCTCCAATACAAGTGATAAGAATTGATTTTTTTTTAAATAATAAACAAAATATACTTTATCAAATTGAATAAAAATAAATGAGAAAAACTACATAATTGCTGTTTACGCGAGTGTTAACTGTTGGGAAAAAATATTAAGCATCAGAAACAGTATTGTCAATTGCTTCATTGTCATTCAAGAAAAAGATTTCAATCAGAAAGTACGCAAAACAAAATAACTCCAAATTTTAGAAAACTTTAAGTACGTATTATCGATTTATATAAATTATTCTAAACTAGAAAATGGTTTTCACAAGAAAAATAGTTCAAACAACGTATTTAATTAGTAAATCATTGTCACGGAGTAACTTAGTCAAGCCAAAGTATATTACAACATCCAGCGTAAATTTATCAAGTGAACAGCGTTTATATACTGATAAACATGAATGGGTATCTGTATCAGGTGATATAGGTACAGTTGGTATATCGCATTATGCTCAAGAAGCTTTAGGAGATATTGTGTTTGCTCAATTACCTGATGTAGGCAAAAAACTATCTATTAAAGAAGAATGTGGAGCTTTAGAGAGTGTTAAAGCAGCTAGTGAATTGTATTCACCAGTTTCTGGAGAGGTTGTAGAAAAAAATTCCGAGGTTGAAGATCAGCCTGCATTAATTAATTCGAATTGCTATGATAAAGGATGGTTATTTAAAGTAAAGTTATCAGATCGTGATGAATTGAAAAAATTAATGGATGAACAAAAATATTCTGAGTTTTTAAAGACTGATGATGCCCATTAGCAATTTATTAATATAAATTTTCAATTTTAAGTAGGTTTTTTTTTTGTAAAGACACTGTTTTTTGTTTTTTAATTTGGTTTGTAAAAAATAAATAATTAACATTAGTTTTGGCTTTTTTTATTTATGAAAATTGAAGATTTCGTTCGATAGATTTGTGCGTATACAAGGACTATATGCATATATATGCATATGGTTGTAGATAACTAATATTTCGTTTAAAAGAATTGAAAATTTTGGGATGAGGTAATGTGTTATATGGAACAAAGGATAGTAAAAGAGACTTCAACTAAAATGTATTGAAATTTAACCAATTAGGTTTAATAAAATTAATTATTATTATGGTGACCGTAAAATACTTAACTGCTACTAAATTAATTAATTAAAAATAAATAATTAAATTTTAATTAACAATAATTCGACATTGTCTATAAAAATGTAATAAGCCCATATTTTGCTTATAAGCATAACCTATGATAGCTTCTCCTTATCTTTAAAAAGAAATAAATTTTTTAAATTTTCTTATTAAAAGTTTAAATTTTGGCCACGCTTACATTTTTTATGTAGTAGGTAATATTTAAATTTATTTGTTTCATGATAGTATTATCATCGAACATGAAAAAATTAGCAAAATTTTGTTTCTAAGATAGTGAAAGAATACAAATAATATACATAGCAATTAAATTAGCATTAGTAGCATATAACATAATAATATGTATAGCTCTGGTAGCATATAACATAATAATACGTATACAATTTATGTATATTTATGGTACGTACTCGTATTTACTTACAGCGTGTTTTATGTACTACAGGGTATAAAAAAAATCACTTTTTAAATATTATTATTTAAGGCTGTTAACATTAGTAATTACCAGAGTAAGACATTAAATATTATGTGTGTATGTACAGTAAAACAAAATTTGGAATAACTGACACTCCATCCGATATCTGTTTCAATTGTTCTTTTCTTGATCGTTTTTCACAATTAAAAAAACCGTGCTATTTCTTCTGATTGTTACAACCAATTACATATAGTACAAGTGTGCGATTATAACACAGTTTTTTTTTAAATTTGTTATACATACCTACATACATACATATGTATATAGCTGAAATTTTATATTTTATATGTGATGTTCGTGTCTGCAATTACAGGTGATAAAAATGTGCTTAAAATACAGAAGGAAATGAAAACACATTTTTTAAAATGGTCCTAAATTTCTTAAAATGTTTTTAACACTATACATATACATATGTATGTACATGAATAGGTTTTTAATACGTTTAACTTAAGTTTTTTGAATTAAAATTCTAGTTTATACTCATTCTAATATTCTACAAAATTTTCGTAATGATAGCGCGCAATTTGTAACATTAATAATAATAATTGCAATAACAAACATGAATAGAAATATTCAATTTTTATTATAATAATATTATGTATGTAAGTATATTAATTGTTGTTACAAAATTGGAGGAGAAAATGTCTTAAAAATAATCTTATTTGTTGTATGTACGTAAATATTGGCTATATAGCACATTTTCCTACATATGTACATACGTTCTACCATTATTTCCGATAACCTATTGACAAGTTCATCAATAAAAAAGAGTTATCTATTACATTAACTACATATATATATTTAATTTGTGTTATACATCCATTTACGTATGTATATATGTACAAACATGTTCGTGTATTTATTTAGAATATGTACAGGATGCTGTAATAGAAATTTGTAATACTGATTTTGATGTACAAAATTATATAATTTATTTAAAAACATAAATTATATAATTTTATTATACATAAATTTTCTTCCGGGTCTTATATCATTTTTAAATACATTGGGTATTTTGAATATGTTTAGTAATGCTATGTAAAGCGGAGTTTTTAAATAACGAACATTTCATAGAACAACTTAGTGAGAAATTTCTTTGAAACATCCAAGACTTTTTTGTGTAAATTAACTATAACACGAAAACTCGGTGTTTCGACTTACGGGTATTCATTGTATAAATTCAAAATAAGAAGCTTTAAAGAATTTACACACTTGTTTGCTCAGTATTTGTTTAAGATTTACCACGTACACATAATATTTTAGAGTCTTAATGTTTTTTAATCATAAAAATTAATTGTAATACATATTTTATTTAATACTATTATGTTTATAATAAAGAAGCGCTTATATTTATGATCAAGTAGGAACTATATTACTTGTATAAAGTGAAAGTTTTTTAACTATAAAATTTTTTTTCAGGTATCACGATTGTTATACAATTCTAAAAATAAATTTGTTATATCTTGGAAGCTATAGAATCTACTGCACTTAAATTTTATTCAAGAAAAAGTTTCGTATTATAGGTGATAAAAATTTGTTCGCAAAAGTTTTTAAAATAGCTGCCACAAAACTTCAAGAATAGTTTGGTGAAATCACAGAAAGCATACTACAATGTTTCATTCTCGAAAAAATGCCTTTGGTAAATGTTAGGGCAACTATTCGGACAGAATTTGGTTCCTGTTTAGGATAGGTGCTAAATAACTCCTCAAGAAATTTACTCAAATCTCGAAAATATTAAAGACACAAGTTCATAACAGGGCCAACTAAAATATAAACATGATTATGTATAAGAACTGTTATTGATACTACATGTACGTAAGTGCACATACTCGTACGTATATAGGTATACAAATTGTTTCCATAATTCAAAATTCACGGCTTGTACACTATGTAACACTAAAATTTAATCGTAATGCATATTAAGAATATAATGATTAAAGTTTATATAATGTTATACTCAATAATATATATGAATTATATAATGTATATACTCAATAAGAATAAGCTTCCTTTTTTTTTAGAAATGCTCCTCAAAATAGAAAATAATATATACATAATATGTATATAAACACAAGTATATAAGTATACAGTTATACAGCATAATCTACATTACATTGAAATTTTGTATATTATGCACATACACACATTGTTTTATTTAAATTAATAATTTCGTTATTGCTTCAGAAATACGAAACTATATTATGCATTTAGTACCTATAAATTACAAAATTGAATAATTTTTTATTGAAATTTTAACTAATAAGCCATTGAGTATGATTGAAAGCGTATACAATTTGCAATTATATAACAGTATTTATTATGAGTTATATATACAGACAGGAAAAGCTCCTTAACACGAACATTAAATAAATGTACCATTAGTATTCGAATGCATACAATTTATGTACCTATGTAATTAAAACCAATGATCATTGACTTGACAATGGGAATCGGTGTTTCTTTATTAAATTGTTCTTAAACGTATATCTATAATAAATTTTTATATTTTTTACTACCTACACATACATATTATTTATGAATTATCTCAAATTTAATTCATATAAAAAACGGTAAAAAATAAAATTGATCGTATATATGTATTATATGAAAATGGATGTGTATAACAATTATTAAATTGAATATTATGTAAATATACTGCCATTTAACATTCTTCAGAGTAATTGTACTATAATGTTATATAATAAACACAATTTTATGTAATAAATACATATTATGTATATACTTTTTTAGAATTTTTGGGTATAACGATAATCTAACCTTAGATTAAAAAGCCGCATACTATCCACGTTCAAAATGGGGCCAGTCAACTGATTTGAGTTCTATGAAATTACAAGTATTTTCTTTAGTTTTTCTAAAATATTTATTTTGAAATTTTCCTTATAAACAGCTGCAATTGTTTTTTCCAGACCAAAAAACAAGACCAAATTTATTTTAAACTATCAGGGTGTTTTACATACCATGGCAAATAATTTCAGGGATGATTCATTTGAACAATTTCCAGCAAAAAATCATGCTGATAGGGGGGTAGTGGTGCGGATTTGCTAGTTTTTGAGCTACAGCCTGTTGAAAACAAAAGGTACCGGACTTTTCCTATATATAAATAAATACTTATAGTTTCGGAACCATATAACATATAGTTATCACTATGTGCTTGTTTTACAGGCGATTGTTTGTTCTTATATTTTTGGTTATAGGAATAGAAGTTAAAAACTCTCAATTCCAACTACGTTCTGCATTCCTTAGTTTTTATTAATTTATGGCCTCGTAAAAACAAGATTGACCCGTAGAACAATTTTGATTGTCCAAACCTATTATTGTATTTGAAAGATCTTAAATGAACAAATATCGAACGAAAAATAACAAAAGTGTTTTAAGAATGTTTTTGTTTCATGAACGAACTAATACTTGTCAAAAATACTATAGTATAGTGTAATCTTATTTCATTTGCAATATTATAAATTCAAATATTAAGTTAGGAAAATATTGCTAGCAAATACTAAATTAAGAAAATTTTTTGATAAAAGAATATTTGTTCAGGAAGGCATTTGCAATAATTAATCTTAAAATGGAAAATTTTTCTGATTCTATTTTTTAGAAATCTTAAAGCAGCAACACTTAACAATTGCCATAAATAACTTTTGGTATCTCTTCTTTCATTTTATTATCAAATTTTAAGAAGAGAATCCAAAATCATTGTACGAGTATTAGTAAATATAGAAAGAAAATTTATTTGTTAAATTCATGATAACAAAAATTCTCATTCAAAACGAATATGTACATATGTTTGTATATATGTACATTTGGTTTATTATCAATTAAATGTAATGCATCAATATCAATATAGGTACATATAATAATAGTGTAAACGTTTCTCATTTAATTATCAGTTTTATTATTTTATTACATTTCATTATATACCAATATAGTATGGCTATGCTTCACATTGAAACGGCAAAAGTATATTGTTTAGTTATTTTCGAGTTCCCGTTGGAAAATATTTAATTTAATAAATAATTGTTGTATAAAAATTTTATAGTAATAATTAAAAATTGTCTAAGAAATATAAAAACAATACATTGTAACTCTTCTATTCTAAAATCATGGATGTTATACACAATGGATGGTTTAGTGAAATACAAAATGAATTGTGGCCTGGTCAATGTTTTTCATTAAAAGTAAAGAAAATTTTACACGAAGAAAAATCAAAATTTCAAGATATTAAAATAATTGAAACGTGAGTAGATTTGAATTGTTAATAAATTTTGTTGCTATTATTCATTTATTTTACTAATATGAAGTACGCTTACGTGGAATGCCGCCTATTAAAATTAAAACAAATATTTTATAATTAAAAGAATTTTTACAATTTTTAGAAGTTACTCTTAATTTCAAATGAATATTGATATTTTAATTTTTTTTAGAACAAATTATGGGAATTGTTTAATTCTTGACGGTATTATACAATGTACAGAACGTGATGAATTTTCTTATCAAGAGATGATATCATTTATACCACTTTGTTGTCATTCAAATCCAAAAAAAGTGCTAATAGTTGGCGGCGGTGATGGTGGTGTTGCAAGAGAAGTTTTAAAACATCCATTAGTTGAAGAGATACATCAAATTGAAATTGATGAACGCGTTGTTGAATTATCAAAAAAATATTTACCTCATATGGCAATTGGATTTAAAAATCCAAAATTAAAATTAACAATTGGTGATGGATTTGAATATATGAAAAATCATATAAATGAATTTGATGTTATAATAACAGATAGTTCAGATCCAGTTGGACCTGCTGTATCACTTTTTCAAGAAAATTATTTTTCATTAATGCGTAAAGCGTTACGACCTGGTGGTATTGTTTGTTCTCAAGGTGGTACATTTTGGACTGATTTGCAACATGTTAAAGAAACTATAGAAAATTGTAAAAAACAATTTCCAAATGTTGGTCACGCAGTTACTGCTGTTCCGTCATATCCATGTGGGCAAATTGGTTTCATTATAGGTAGCTTAAATATAGATCAAAAATTATGTGAACCAGTAAAGATATTTTCAAAGGAAGAAATCGATAATATGAATTTAAGATATTATACAAGCGATATTCATAAGACTGCTTTTACATTACCCAGATATGTTGAGAAAACGTTGTATGAGAAATGAATTAAATTTTGAATATTAAAAAAATAAGAATTTTTGTTTTTGGTTTTCTATTCCTTAAATATAACATACCTGAACATAATAGCTACAATCTTGAGGATCATAAATTTTTATTTTAATTAAATCTCTTATTTCACATAAACGATTATCATCACCAATTCTGAATTCATAAATTGGTTCGATTTCAACGAAACGATCATCATCTGGTGGATTTGATAATTCAACAGTTTCCCAAAACCAAACACGAACGTAACCATCTAATGATGCAGTCATTAATTCACCATTATCCATATTCAAAAATGTAATTGGTCCATTATGACAAGGTTTTCGATTTTTTCGACAAACTTCCAATTTAATGAGACCAGCATCCCATAATAAGAGATTTCCCCATTCACAACTAGATATAACTTTTTCATCGGGTAACATATAAATTGTATAGATATCAGTTATTTCAGTTTTACCAAATCTACCAGGATCACCTTGTAATTTAAGACCAGTAAAAGTTTTTGCCATTTTCCAAAATTTTATATGCCCCAATCCGCATGTTGTTAATAATATTGAATTATATGGTGAGAATAAGACATTTAAAACATCATTCTGATATGATTGACATCTTAAAATAATTTTACTTTCTTTCCAATTCCATATTGTAATCATATAATCTGGTTCACCAGATTGTGTTGCAAGCAATTCACCATCAGGTCTATATTTTGCACATGTATATGAACTATCTGCTCCGCCTTCTAATGTTGCAATAATATCATTACTCGGATAATTGTATATAATTATTAATGGATTGTTTCCATTTTCACAAATTGTTAAATAATTTAATTTTGGATTTGGATTTTTCTGTAATTACAATATTTGAATAGAAATTTAGACATAATATAGAAGCAACAGACAATATACAACTTTCATAAATTTTAATTATTGGGATTAATGAAGCCAAATTAAAGCTACAAATTTTAAATTTAGGCTATTAATTAAAATAAAATATTTTTCCAATTTTTCTTTATCAACTTACTAAAATGAAACCAATTCCACCACCGCTAGCACTTCTTCTATATTTCAATTCTTTAGTTGCTATGTGATAGTAATGAATATAATTTCCAGACGAAAAAACTAATACATTATCCGTAATTAAACATAAATTGAATAGTTTTTTACAATTGTATCCAAAAGAATAACTATGTATATATAATTGAAAATATTTGTACATAAAATTTAAAACATTTTAATTTTATCGAAATGACTCACTCAAATTCAATAATATCCTTTGGTACAGTACATGATTCTGAAAACCACATACCAGATATATAAGACGATGAATTATTCACTTTTTCTTCTTCCGATTGTTCAACCATTTTCATTCAATTCAAAATGTATTCTAATTTTTACAGAAAAAGTGAAAACTTTACTTACGTATACAAAATTTTTATTATACAAAAATTAAAAACAAATTGTCTTAGGTTGTCAAGGATAATTTTGTTTTTAAAACAAAAATAATTTGATTATGTTAATTTTTAAAATAAAAGGGGCTTATGTAAAAGAACAACAAGTAAATGTATTATACTTGATTCTTGTTTATTTTAATGTTGCAATACACAAAATGATGTTGTTATACCATATTGGTTAATACCAATTAATCGCAACCATCTAATCAATGGTTACAATGGGGATTAAAAAATTTTTAAAAGCAAGAGATTTAAAAATAAATTTACCTAGCTATACCTAGGTTCAACTTCGAGTTAAATAAATGTAATTGTTATATAACTACTTTATTTATATGCTTCAAATATAACTTGTTTCTTTAATACAAAATGTGATTTTATGTATTGATTTTGGAGTGCTATTAATTAAGGGTAATTCAACTATAAAATACTAATACCGTTTTCATTCTACTCTTGTAATATTGGAATATATTTTGTATTCTCCCCTGTATTAATTGTTAATAAACCATTTTATAAAAAAAAATTCCCGTAAATCAAAATAAGCTATCAAAATTCGAGGTTGTTAAATTTACGTGCTAAATATATGTACTCCTGCTGCTTTGAAAAATAATATTGAACTTGAAAACTTGGCGATATTTTGATCGAAATGTGCAGAAAAGTATAAATCAAAATTGGAAGCTTTCGCATAGCATCGATTGTTTTATGAATTCAAATAAATATTGCATGCAAATTTGCAGGGTTATAAGTACACTGCAATGAATTATACATATATAAAGTTAATATACTCGTATACATTGGAAATTATTTAACATTATTCTTATATAAAAATTTTCACCATTTCTTCTATTTTACTTTTATATATATATTTTATTTTAAAATTACGAATGTAGAGTGTCAATATGCAACAGCGTATATACATAAACATACATATATATAATACATATTGTAATTATTTATTAAAGCATACTTAAATAGGTAAATTAAATATATTTATGCGTACCTAATCGAGTCTATAAAATTTTTTAAACTATCTCTTCAAATATGACAAATATATGAATAAATAATCCAATACAGTTTTTTTTTTATTAAATTTAAGTTTAGTTTTGTATGTTTGGAATGGAAATATGCATTAATATTGAATTCTTTGTTCGATTTCATTAAAAACCAAATTTGGAATTTCTAAGATTTATTTATCACTTTACTTTAGTAACATAAATATAGTACCGTAAACAACAATATAAACGGCATAAATATTCACTATATTAAGCATTAATTTTATATTTAATATACATACATATACACATGTAAGCAATAAAATAAACTGTGCAAAATTATTCATTTGATTCCGATATTCAACGATATATATAAGTTTAAAACATCAACTTTGAGTCCACATTATAAACAGGGTGATTCAGAAAGGTATATAACAACATATACCATTGGTTAGAGGAGGAATTGCAGAAATTTTCACGAAATTTTTTCTTATAACAACTTTTTTTTTTGAGTATAACTTCCATTCTGAAAAAGATAGGAACTTTAAACAAACAATTTCTGAAATGCCTAGTGAAGGGCTTAAAATAAACATGTGCTTGATTCTGTATTTTATGTACCTTCGGAATACCAAGCATTTGAACTTTACTCAAATTTTTCTCTTGTTTTTTTTTTCCAGTTTCTAGTCAAAAAACTAAATAATTTCATAAGAAATTTTTTAAAACCTTGAATTCTTTTTAGAGAATTTTCACCATTTCTATATCAAGATTTTAAAGGCCCTATTTTTAACTATTTTTGAATTTAATTGATTTTATGCACTGTAATTATCAACTATCATAATTTTTGGGGACAAGGGTTATTCGAAAAACCAGCTGACATTTTAAAGAGCCGTTATTTTGATAAAAAATCTTAATTTTAATGTTTTTATTGAAATGTAACAAATAATAACAAAATTGAAACGAAATTTTATACAAACTTTTTAATTGAAAACAAAAATAGAATTTAAAAAAATTTGAAATTTTTGGAAAGAAAAACTAGAATTTTGTATTACAAAAAAAATCTAGTATAATTATCCAGCTGAAACGAATTTTTAAAGGCGTGCCATATAAATTTTGACATTTATTTTAATAGAAAAAAATTTTTTTTTAGTAGGAAAATTTATTTTGTTTTTCACAAAATGGAGTACGTAAATGATATTGTATTAACATTATGAAGCTAGTAAATAATTAATAATTAATTTAATGGAATTTATAAATTTCAAACATATTTTTACTAAAGCTAAATTGACAAACGGTTGATACCACAACAGAAATGTTCCAGTAAAGGAATTGATTTAAAAGATCAATTCCTTTACTGGAACATTAAGATTTTGACGTGAATTTCATAGGGGAAAGTGTTCGTTTTGTGTTCACCAAAGTGTTCGTTTTGAGAAATTTATAAAATTTTTGGATAAGGAATTCGTATTTTTCCAAAGTTTTTGATAAAGGAATATTAAATTGAATTCAAACTTAGTTTTATAATACTTGATTTGATTTTAATTAAATTTTTGGCTAATATTGTGGTTTTTGTGCTATATCTTCTGTAGCATCAAAAATGTTTTAATGTCTGAGGACTTAAAGTAAAGAATAAGTAGCTGGCAAAAATTCTATAAAACAATTTTATGGTTTAAAAATTTTTTTTACGAAATTATCCAGTTAGAAAAAACTGAAAAAATAAAAAAAGGGAAAAATTTGATTTTCCCTAAAGTTACATAAAATACGGAATCAAGCATAGCATGTCTATTTTAAGTTCTTTACTAGGCCTTTTAGAAACTAGTTTTTGAAGTTCCTATCTTTTTCAGAACGGAAGTTATAATCAAAAATACTTGATTAATTAAAAATTTCGTGCAAATTCGTTAAAATGCCTGCAACTTGGAAACCCTTGAGATTTGGTACCCAGTCCGGAACAAATGTTTTAGCCATTTTCGATCCTCTAACCAATGGAATATGTTAATGATTACCTTTCAAAATCACCCTGTATATATATATTTCATACTAACACATACATTTTAAACAGTAAGCCGCAATTAATAAACAAAATAAAAAAAAAATATTTTTTTAATAAAAAAGGACCTTATTAAGAAATTCATTGTATATATAGTGGCTTAACAGGTAAACTTATCTTATATATTCGATGTAATTTGTACATATGTATACATAAAAACTCATTGCATACATAAAAAATGCAAACAAAAATTTCATATTAATTGATTTCAGTGATCAAATCAGTGATTTTTAAGTGTAGCACATTCGCTTTAAACAATTTAAATTCACTAGTGTAAGAATCACTTCTATTTCTTTTAAATAATGTTTTTTTTCCTATATTTTTATTGCATACATTTAGGATCAAAATTAAATAAAATTGGCGGCAATAATTAGCCATCAGTTACAATATAAACAGTTTTATTTATTGATAGCAAGACTTATGCCGTTGGTTCTTTACTTTTATACAGAAAAATAAAAAAGCTTACCTTTTTAGATTATAACTCGGAAGGAGCAAATTGTGATCTTCATAAATTAGGGATTTGCATATAATTTATGAAAATAAAAAATGAAAACATAAAGCGCTTTGAGAAACTATAATTTTTGAAATGGAATGATAAGTTTTTTAAAAAAAACTTTTGGCATAAAAATTTGCAGCTTTGTTAAAGACTGCGCGGAAATTTAAGAAAACGCATAAATAAAAAGTTTGGCAGCTGGACAGATTTAAAATTTTTGCAATTTTTTTTTGAAAATGCACTAAAAATTTTTTAATAATTTCTTTATAAATATTTTAATTTTATTATAAAAAAAAAATATTTAACAACTATAATAAAAATGGTAAGTGTGAGCGAAATTAAAAGAAATGAGCTCAGTAGTGTTTTTGTGATATTTAAGAAATGAAAATTTAACACAATATTCACGGTGGTGTGAAGTCTTTTTGTAATTTTCAATGTTTATAAAATTTTCTTTTGAAATAATCTATGTAATGAGACATTTATATATTTATGAACATATTTCTTCATACATAAATATAAATAATTACATATTTCCATTTTTATATAAAATTAGAGTTGTTTTACAAAAATTTCCTTTTAAATTTTTCTTGTACTTATTTAAACATATACGAGTAAATATGTATGTATATATATATGTGTGAAAATTTACTTATATTTTTCAATGAAACCTGTAGATGAGTGTGCTTATTTGGGCAAACAAGACTCCCGCATTTTTGTTTTCTGTTGTTTTCTAAATTTATTATGAAAAATAAACATATGATAACAAGTTTGAAAATTTTTTATATGTTATACTTTAATTATAAAATCAAAACGCATATTATAATATTACTTAAGTATGTATGTATGTACTTAAAGAGGCATTAACACAATTGATGAGTTATTTTAGAAATTAATTATGAGAACAAGAAGTTCTTCTTATACAGTTCAATTTTAAACATAAAAAGAGACGAATATACGTTATACATACAACAACATTGTTTTCACTTTTCCAAATTCTTTCATGTATTCAACAGAAAGACAATAATTAGAATTGACGTGAATTTAGACGTCATGTTTTCAAATTACATTTATTTATTAGACAATTTAACTTTGTAAAACAATAAAATTATTTTACCTGTACATACATTTATATATACTTTCTTTCTATAAGTTTTCAATTTGTTTATATTTTGTGTACCTACTTATTGCGTTTTTATACATTTTGAATTGAGCACAAACACTACATTATAAGTATAATAATGACAAATGCATATTTTTTTTAAATCTCTTTACAAATTGAATTTATTGCAATATTTTTTGCTACAAGGTACCCCAGTAACTCCAAGGTTAAATTTGTAAATGGTAAATTTTTATTAAGAATTTCATTTTACGCCTTCCTTTTTCGATTTATCGGGCGTCGAATTTTTATTTTTCTGAAAAGTGTCTATTTTCTTTAATCTAACGATATAGCACCGATATAATAGTATGTCAATAACAATTCATCGTAATAAAATGTTATACTTTAATTTTCTAATATTTCAAAGAATCATTAGCATCACATAGACCTGTAAGAGCGTTTTTATGAATGATATTGAAAATATGGAATTTGTATTATACAAATTTGTAGTAATAAAATAGGAAATAATAAAATATATACTTTCATTAAATATTTATATGCCACATTCATATATATATATATAGAAATTTTTAATTAAAAAGTGTTATATCCTTAAAATAATCACGATGTTTTAACAGAAATTTTTATTATATTTGCGAAATGCAAAATTTCAATTAGCAAATTTTTACATTTTAGTTCCAAATTCTTTGAAATGAATAAAAATCATTGTAACCGAAGATTATGCTCGAATATAAGCGTATAATAAATATCCTTGGCTCTCAAAATATCTAGTATTTTTTTTTTTGACCAAACTACATTTTTTGACTAACCTGTAGTATTTTATTAAATGCTTATATGCCAGCAAAATTGAATGTATACTTATACATAAAGTACATAATTCCATTATCGTATTTATTTACTTAAAAATTCATTGATATTATTAACTAACATTACTAAATATAACAGTTGCTAAAATGACTTTTTCTTTTGTTCGTTTAGTTTTCCTTTTTCTTTTTGTTTTTGTGAATTTCTATTCATAAATGCATTTGACAATATTAATTGAAGATTGCAAAATACCACCATACTGTGTAAATCGTAAATAAATGACAAAACAGAAAGTTGTCAATGAATTAATAAGCATTACTATAATACCACTATATTACTAAATTATGTCTATTTTAATTTTATTTACATTATTTTGGATTTAATGGAAATTTATTTATTAATATGTATGTGTATGTATATATGTATGCATCAGCATATGGAACATTTCATTGAAATAAAATTGCGGACAATTTTTTTTTGCCCCATGCTTAAATTAAGTACTTTTAATAATTTTCCAGCCTATTCAGTAACAAAATTTTAGCTGATTCAAATAAGTGAACTAAGTAAAGCTCGTCTTGTAATTTGGAATTTGTCCCAAAATATAATTTCATATTATACTTCCTCTTCTTCAAAGAAGTCATTTCTTTTCTAAAGATTTATTAATCATCTTATTAATATTCAAAAAAGCTAGATTCGATAGAATTTATTTTAGGTAGTCGGTATAAAAGTGGCATTACTTTTACTTTCTAATTTAATAATTCGGCTCTTAGATGACCTACCGAGCTGAGAAAAGGTTATTGGAATGGTTTCGATTAACTTTTCGTTTAAAAGGTTTTCAAAGTTATTTTAGAAAAAGTTTTTGTAGGGAACGGGAAAATGTTACCGATATATCTGAGACATGATAAAATTTAATGAAATTTCCGTGGTTGATAACTTCAGTACAAGAAGATCTATAATGAAATGAGTAAGAATTGGTTGGACACTTTTCGATGGCGGTTTTAATTCTATTGGATATGAACGGATGGGCATTGGGTTTATCTTCCTAATTACAGAGAAGTTATAGTGAGAGTGATTTAAGAAATTATAATAATTTTCCTCTACAAAACTTGATAGCAACAATTTCTTAGCAGCATATAAGAGTATTATTTATTAAAAACGGAGTACATACCTAATCCTTATGATTGTGTCTAATTAAAAATCATAATTTTGTTTAATTTTTATTAAAATATTTGTTTAATTAAGTTTTGTATCTATGTATTTTTATTTTTGTATATAAAAAATTTGTTATTGTACTGTCTGCTTTATTAACATTAAATAATTCCGAAAATATTTGGAAATTTTAAATATTTAAAATTTCACCAGAGCTATTTTAGTAAATTTTTGAAATACGTAGGTATGTACTTATTTACTTAAGGTAGCACAAGTAAAATAAGGAAAAATATTAGAAAAAAAAAAACAAAATAATAAAATTTCAAAACAAGAAAAAATTAAATTTTATAACAGCATAAAATTTTTCAAAGTCTAAAGTCAAGTGCAAGGTTGATAATATTATAATTGCCTTGGCATTAAATTCAACGTAATAATAATTAAATCTTGTTGAAGTTGCCAATTTTTTTGTCTCTGGTTTTTTTTTTGTTTAGTAGCAAACCGATATCATATCATTATTAAAAAGCTTGCGCTTTGTATAATTTTTCATATTTTCCTTTTATTTTTCTTGCTTTTTTTTCTTTTTGTATCTTCTTTCCTATATATATCTTATATTCATAAATGTATATAGTTATACAAGTATTTGTTTGGATTAAGCACGAACAAAAGTAAAAGCGAAAACCTCAGCATACCTAATAAAATATTTTTGAGTAGCTTGAAGCGAGTTTTCATTACAAAAAAAAAAAAACTTATAACTATTAGCCAACATAAAAAATAAAAAATTAAGAAATAAAAAAAATTTAAAATGATAATAAGTCTAGGACATTATATTGTGACAGTGACGTTCTCAAAAATTTATTGTTGACATTGTGATTATTGAGCTTTAGAAAAAGATCTCACGTATCTACTTATATTATATTATTGTACATCTTGTCAGTCAAATATAATTGAACAGTACTAATTATTATTAATGTTAAATTTGTGAAATTGTTATATTAATTCATCTACCAAATTAATATTAGTTGTTATACACATGCTAATTGCTATCTTATTAATGCGAATGCGTTCTTCTTCTATGTTGTAAAATAAATTAATAAATTTCGCCTTATGATATGCAATTTTTAAGTTTTAACTTTATTTAGGAATGAAGAGAAAACTATTAGGAAATGACACGCACGTAGCATCTTATATTCTATTTGTAATATACAATATAACAGTCAACATATCATGTCAGTATTTTAATATTAAACATATTATTTATAGGTTCTTTTTGATAAATACCTATAAAAATCTCTTTATAATGTACTTTTAAATAAAATATAAAGTAAAACATAATAAAGAGCACAATTTACATAATAATGAAAGAGTACATTTCATTGGTCCTGAAATTTTTATATAAAAATTTAATCTATTGCCCTCCGCAAAGGAATACGTTTAAATACGTTGAAAATTCTAATTTTATATTTAAATATGGTGAAAATTCTAATTTTGTATCTAAACTCTAATACAGAAAAAAAATTCTAATTCAAGTTCATTTTAAATATTTCCAATTCAAATATAAACTGCATAATACTTAATGAGTACGTCATTGAGAAAATGCATTATTTTCATGTAAAATACTTGCAATATGATCAATAGTAATAAAAAAAAATAAAATAGCAAAAACAACAGCAATACAAACAGTAAGAGTGGTATGAAGTATAAATTCTCTGATTTTTTTGTTTTTATTTTTAGATAATCACGTTTTTTCGATTTGGCTGCCTGTTTGGCTAGCCTAACAACATTGACTGGATTGACCGGCTGGATTTTTGTTTTGTATTTTTTTTTTGTTTATTTTTTTTTCGTTTGGTACTCAGTTAAGTTGTGTTTCTTGGGTGACTGATGATTTAGTTGAACAAAAGGAATGTGCCATTACTGCCATTAAGCAATTAATTTATTTAACTGAAATTATTGGTAATAACGTTTAGTGTTTTTTGCTTTATAGTTTTTTTTTTTGTTTTATTATTTTTTTTCATTATTTCTAAAGATTTTTCTCGTTTTCTTCTATAGTTTTTATCTTCTGATGTCTTGTTCTTTTTTTCTTCTGCTATTTAAAAGAGTATTTTTTTCATATAGTAATAGTCGATGGATAACTAACTTTACTTGCTACATAATATATTGTTGATTTGTTATTGTTGTTGTTGTGATTATCATTATACATAAATTGTTAGTTACTTATATATACTATTACAGAAACAAATAAAAATTTAAATTTAATATTTTTCCTGATAGATGATGGCTATATATAGTTAATAAACGATTAGTCAACATCTGTACTTTAATTATATTTGTATATGTACATAAAAATGCTTATACTTTTAAATTTATTAATAATAATGAAATTTTATTCACATATTGCTATATAAGTATATATATACAAACAAGCAACTATTTTATGAGCTGGACTTTAAATAATATTGTTGTATAGACGTAATTAAATAAGCGTACATATGTACAAACTTATTAGTTAAGAAAAGATGCTACTTATGGTTATTTTATGATCGGATAATGGTCGTATAGTCAGTTGTCTCATAATCGTAAACTATCGCTTGTTCATTGTAATTTATAGATAAAAAAAAAATAAAAAAAAAAATAAAAGACAATGTTTTTCTTTTCATTATTTGCAATTTCGTTTTTCCTCTTTGTATTTTTTGAAAAAGAAAATGAAATTATTTCTTAGAAATATTTGTGGTGAACTTATTTATTTTAATTTATTAACTATTTCTGTTTTCTTCTCTTTTTTTTTTTGCTTTTCAGTGATTTTTTAATGATGAGAGTAGTTTTTTTCATATTTATAATAAATATTTATATATTTATTTTTTAAAAATTAAAAAAAAAATAGCTGGTGACATTGTAATAGGTGATATTTTCTTTTGTATATAACAATAATAATTTATTAATATAAAAGAATGGAATAAGAGAACGTATTAATTGATTTGATAATGACAGTTTGAGAGATCTAAAGATTTGAAATACAAGGATTAAAATATCTATTTTTTAAATTTTGTAAATTGCAGTATTGGATAATAAATAAGATTCGTGCTAAATTTAAAGAATACAACAAAAATATTGTAAAATAAACCATTAATTTGAATTTACCAATATATTGGAAAAGCTTTATTAGAGAGATTTATAAAATTCTTACAAAATTCGTATGCGATTCATTATGAAATTTTGAAACTTAAGTTTTCTAAGTAAATCAATGGTTTTAAGAGAAAACGAGAAAAAAAGTTGACACGGTCAACTCTGTGATACCCGTACGAATTTGCAATCCTATGTGCAAAAAAATATACCATAGCTGACTATGGGATAGACTATGACTTTAATTTGCCATATTACCATGTTATTTTATGCCAAATTTCAGTACTGTATTTTCAATATTTTCTAAGACATGGCCAAACTACTACTGAAGTTGTATGGTAGCTACCAGAAGGAGCTAAGCAATTTCAACGAATTTTATCAAACACATTGGCTATTATCTCAGGCTATTATTTCTTAGCATTACAAACGGTAAAGCAAATTTAGTATACCCTTCGAACATGCGTGCGTGCGGGTATAAAAATTTTGTTAAGCCGTAAAATTGTGTATCAAGTAAAATTATGTTACAAATTTTATTTTTAAAGAATATTTAAGGTTTTTACACTTTCATGTACAAGCAAGAAAAAATTTCGTTTTAAAATTTTCTTCTATTTTTAATAATTTGAAAAATATCAAAGAATTAATGAAATTACGGAAAGGACTTGAATTAAAATATCTTAACAAACCAATTTAATTTGATACACTGGTGTTCAATAAGTTTAAAAATATTTAAAATTAACAAAGGATTTTATAAGAATGATGAATATAATTTGTTAAATTATTGCAATTTCTTTTAATAGCATCCATATATGAACCAATGATCCAAGAATAATATAAATTTACCGCTCAGTATATAATGTTACGAGAAATAAACGACTAAATTATGGACATGTTATCTGTTCGAATGTCTGTTCTAGCGATAATTAATGTATTGAGATAGTCTAAAAAAAATTTCACAAATGGCATAAAGTTTATTTAAAAAAAAGTCTATTTGAATGAATAGTGGCTCGAGTAGCTGCTATACTAATACAACTGCAATAAAAATTTAATTATATCTTGGAATCTGGAGTTTGAAGAACAAATTTTATATAAATAAGTATAAATTGACAATTGAGTAATTATTCGTGTAAAATTTGGTTGTGGTATAATATGTCCCAAAAAAATATCTACGGCAAAATTTCGAACATAATATTAATAATAGCTCAAAATTGACTCCAAGTATATATAGCGATAAAATTTCACAAAAATAAGTTTAATAACCATAACACGGTTGTTGTGCTGTAACATTTATTATATTATACAACTAACTTCTGTCTTTTACTTTGCAATATGATCAATACATTCATAATAATTTCTTTCATAATAATTTTAATTTATATAATATCAATTATAACATAAATGTATGTAAATAGATATATCATGTGCAAATTTAATCAAAAAATTGTTCCTGTTTGCAACTAATAATAATTTTCAAGCATTTAATTATCTAAAGTTAGGCAATTCAATATCTAGACGAAGTAACGTCGATATTATTTTTACTATCATGCTGTGTATCAAAGATCTCTTGAAATACATTAATAAATAAAGAGCCATTATATATACATATTTGGTTTTGATCCATACAAATCATATGCTCTCTGCATATTTTTCAAATTGTTCATACATAATTCAAATTATGTAATGTTTGTAAAAAATATCTGAAATTCTTAATGTTACAGGCTATTCACTTTCATCATGAAATTCTTAACATAATATGACATTTATTTACATATATACAAGCTTCACGGAATTATGATGTGCGCACAAAAACACATTCCATAAAGAATATTGTAATTTTAACTTTCTTTTCCAAAAATAAACAGAACTTTCAAAAACGTACGCATACTATATTTTCAATAAAGTTCATGGGCATAAAATAATCAAATTAAAAAAAAACAAACTTTCATAATTTTATTTGTTTTTTTTTTTTTGTTATCTTTTATAAAATTGCAATTATTTAAAGGTGGAAAAGAATTTTCAAAATGACTTCCCATTTATAATATCTACAAATATTTACTCATAATCTATTTAAATTTAGAACCTATTCACATGTCCAATCAGATTAAAGATTTTTAAAAGGAATTATTTATAGCAATTTTATGCTAATTGTTTTGTAATTAGTAAGCATAGAAATAATTGAACATCATTAAATTTCATAAATTTTCAACTGTGATTACTCTTATAGCTAGAAACTTAATAAAAGACGAGATTGACAATGCATATAGGAGATAAACAACAAAAAAATTAATAATTTTACAATTTGTTAGTTGAAGAAAAGGGTAAGAATGCAAATGTAAGTTAAGCCCTTTGTCCACTAACCGCTTCAATTTGTTATGCATATTCAAAAATTATATTTACTTTTACAAGTTTATTTTATTAAGAACTAGAAACTAGAATCGCATTTAATTTCTTTTAGAATTCAATTAAATTGACAACCGTTTCATTTGATTAGTTGCTTTTTTAAATTACTCTAATAAATGGAGGCAGTTATGAAATGAAGCTCTAATGTAAAAGTTCTGAGAACATCATTTATGCTATTCTAGCAAAAAGATTTCATATTTCTATGACACTATCTGCCATGATTCAAAAAGATTTCTATGACACTTTCTGCCATGAAAGAATCGCTAAACTACATATTGTTTCAGAAAAGTATAACTATATAGAGCTTCAACTTTTATAATTTAAATAAACTATATTCGAACTTTGTTTTTACCTTTGTAAAATAATCTCGCCCTGAAAATTTTGTAAAAATTATAAAATTTTTAAATGTTTTAGTATTCATTGTTTTGAAAACAAATAAAATTTACCAGCTGTTACAAACACTACTTATATGTAGTCTATCTAATTGTTGATATGGTCAACTAAATGGAGTGATTAATTTACATACGAGTATATGGTATATTTTTTTTATATGAATGTATATGAACCTACCTACCTGTAAATCATTTTAAATAATAATATTGGGCATATTTTTGCGTACAAAAGAAAATGTGTTAACACCATACTAAAATGTTGATGAACTGTCTATAAACTAAATAATATACAAAAAATTTTTTTCACTTATAATATTTTCGCTTTAACAAACCAAAAATTAAAATTCAACATTAAATTTTTTGGTATTGAAAAATGAAAATGCATACAACAATTGATAATGAATTTCACGAAACTAAGATAGAATTTTAATTTCTTATACTCTATTTAGGTTCATACATGTAAATGACATCTAATATATATTTATATACATATATAAAGTAGATAGAAGTGCAAACTGAATAAGTAAGTGATATTAAATTAAGTAAGTATAAAATTGTAAAGTTGAAAATGTCAAACAAGCTACTTATATATTAAAAGTGAGACTTTTTCTTTATGCAAAATAACCATGTAGAAAACAAATAATTGTGGTGATATTAAAAATGTGGTAAAAATAATTTGCATTTATTATACTTAGGTCTCTATATAGTAGAGTTTTGCTTGTATATAAAGTTTTCTTTATTAAAAATATGCTACCAATATCCGTGTAACTTAATTTTATAAAAAATTAGAAAATAATTTGAAAAATTTTGTTTTTTGTTTTTCTTAAAATTTCCATTTTTCATTTGTTTAGTGTATTTTAATAATATTATACTGGGATAATATAATTTGCATGTTATTTAAATATTTATTATAAGAAAAATTTTTACCACCCCTACCTCACTCAAATTATCGCCTCCTGAAATTTGTAAAATTTGAATTTTTGGCCTGAATTTTCTGAAACTGAAAGCTTTTTCAAATTTCTATAAATACCGAAAGTTAACGATAAGTGTCATGCCTTAAAAAAATATAATTATTTTTCTTATAACTCATGCAATTAACACTTAGATTCGATCATTATGTTGGGACTTCTTTCAATTTTTTATTTGCCTCATTCTATACAAACTCGTAATCTCTGAAATTTTTTCGTATATGAATGAAACTAATTTTACACAAATATTTTACACAAATATACACAGCAATATACACAAATTGTTCTTAAGAGCAGTATTGTTAGTCATTTGCTAATGGAGAAAGTGCTACATTTCAAACCGCCGGTTTGACCCAACTTTATTATATATTAAATATACAATAATTAACAAATGGTAACTTTTTACACTAATTTACTTTCGAAAGAATTACAACTATAAAATTAAATTTAGAGTATTACCAGCGCTATAACAATAAAATTTAAACTTTTAACAACTTAGGCAAATTTTAGTTTTTATATACCTATATAAATATGTAAATACTCTATAAATAAATGTTATCCGTAATATAGTCTATAGTCCGTAGAAAATGTTTGTATAAATAAATGTTATTTTTCTAATGCTGTAATTTAATCCAGAAAATGACAAATCGTTAAAACCGTCAGTGTCGGATTCACTCATAGATAAAATACGAAAATTGCTTTTGAATTTTAAAAAAATGTCAAATATTGTACTTTATACGCATATTGTCTGCATACTACACTTATTTTATTTTTTTTTTTATTATAATAAATTTTTAATTCATGAAATTTATGTGAATTGGATTAAAAATTTCAAAAAACATTAGGAACTTAATAAACATAGAAAAAAAATCAAAATAAGTAAAGTAATTCCTTTATAATAGGTAAACGACTACCTTTGCTGCCTTGTTTAAGGAAATAGAAGCAACTCTGAAAAACAAAAGAATAAAATATTCAGTTTATAATTGACTATCTACACTTTTGATTCTAATAAAATGAGAAATTCAATTTTGCTTTGGCATTTACTTAAAACTTCATTAAAACATTCCTCATGCATTATTCGCAAACAAGCGAGTGATTTTTTCCAGCAAATTATCAGTAACCGACTTTATTGAAAGACCTTTAAGGAGCGGGTTATTTGTTAATAAATACATTTTTTTTCCATAACCATAGGCATAGTCCGATTCTGCATATTATATACATTATGTATGTTTTGTATTTTTCATCCTAATTAAAACCCATTAATTAAAATTTAATACAGCCAGTTTCATTTGCACATGTTGTTTTTTGCAATTATTATGATAAAAATAAATAATTTTACTCATAATTTTATAATTTAACGATTTGTGTAATAATTATCAGTATAATGTTTAATTTATTGAATAAAATTAAAAAGAAAAATCAACTTAATATCATGCAATAAAATTCATTTAATATAATAATTTGAAAATAATCATCATCATCAAAATATTAATTTTATTAATTGTATGTTTATTTGGAAAAAAAAGTGGTTAAATCAGTAGATTATATTGTATATCAGTATTATCTATATTTACCTATATAAACATCTGTTATACACATAACAGATGTTTATATAGGTAATTACTATTGCTATTTTATTAGACGATTACTATCTATCCAGACGCGGTGGTACATAAAGTATTACAAAATTTTGATATTTAATAATAATGTCTTTTTTTGTGATATTAAGGTGATAAAACATAAAAAATTAATGTATTAATAAATATTAATAAATATTTATGTATACTCGTATGCAAGATGCGTAAATGTAAAAAAAATTATCAAATTAATGAATAAATTTAAATGTATGTACATATGCAGTAATTTTAAATTTTCAGTCTTTTTTCAATGTTAAAAAAAATTATTTTGATTATTAATTATTACGAGTATTAACAAGACTTAAAGAAAATGTATAGAGCTTTATGTTTTATATTATAAAATGAATTTTTGTTTTAATTGTTATAAAAGTCAAATGAGGTAAAAATGAAATAATTTCTACAAAACAAATAAATAATTTCAAATAAAATGCAATTCTAATTAAAATTTTTTTGTTCAATTAATTTTAACCCTTTAAAATTATAACAACATGAAAAGGGTATTGGCAATTTCAAAAAATTAAAAATTTTCTTTTCTAATTAATGTCTGTGTTATATTTAACATTTCTTGACACTATAAGAAGTGTTATAAAAGTAGTACACATGCTTAAGGTAGAAAAGGACACCAATACAACATTAAACTAACTCTTAATAAATTTTTAAATTTGTATCATACAAACCAACTTCCCAAATTACATAATATGTACGTGATAGAAATTAGAACCCCTTAAGATATGCAATATATGCTTTAATACTTTAGTCTCTATGTATTTTATTGTAGGTATCAACAGAAACCACGCAAGCCAAATATAAATATAATTATAAAATAGCCAATATTACGAGGGTAGATAGTTCTTTTAAAACTCGTAAAAATGGTCTAATATCAAATATATTTTGCGACAATGAGTACATTAAAAAAGTCTAATGTCGGGATTCATTGCACCCGAACATTTTATATACTTAGACAATGAGGGTTACTATAATATGTGCGTTACATGCAAAACTTGATAGATTATAACCCATCTTGCTTGACTTACAGTAATTTAAAATTTGATATGTGAATACTTCTAATAGAGATGCTTTCATTAATAGAAATTATTGCTGGTTAAAAGAACAATTCTAAACAATGAAATACCGAGTGTGCGAAGTACTTCCAGTTTTTTCTTTTTAATTTTAAATTTAGTTGTAGTATAGAATAGCTTAAGTTAAGTTAGGAAAAGTTCTTTTAATTTTATATTAATAATAGAATTAATTTTAGGTTTTTTTAAAAAAAAAACAATTTTCCTACAAAAAATATAAATGAAATCCTTTACTTCAATGTACGAGTAATTTTAAACAATTGGTAGTCCTCAAATAAATTATAGAACAAAACTATGTACATAAATTTTTCATAACTATGCACAAATTTTTTTTGAAACTTTATTTTTATATAGTTCATAAGAAAAAAAATTGATTAAATAAAGTTTAAAAACAAAAAGTTGAAACCACTTGTTACTACATAAAAAATGTCCAAGAATTGTTGATTTTAGGGGGGTTGTAAAATTTAGCGATTCTTGGGTAAATTCACATTATGTGAAGTTAGGTGAACTTGAAATAAACGAAAATAATTTTAAAAATATTGGCCATTTTGTTTAATATGTATAGAAACTTGAAACATAGAAAAACTGAAACAAATTACAGTAGACAATCTGAGTGCTATTTCAACGAGTACATTCTCCAATAAAAAAATGCATTCATATTCAAATAGTTTTGTAAAAACAATTTCCAACAGATGTGGTAAACATTGAGATTTACACCTTTTGTTTATTAAAGAAAACTCTCTGAATTTCTTTTGCAACTCTGATTTATTTTTCCTCTAGATTGTTTTGTAATTTTTTATTTCGTCAAATTTTAATAATGTTGTTTTAAGCGATCGAATTTAAATGAAATTAGACAGTTTGATGTCGAGAATTACATGCTTTTAAGAATATTTCTATTAAGGGAGTTTTCTATTATAATGTGTAAAAGTATAGGAATGTATATTATGCTATTTAACTGGACATATATTTTAATAAACAAAAAGGAATTATTCAGTCCAATTCAGCCGTGGTAGAAACATAAATTTTTTTTTCAAAAAAAATTAAACTTTCGACAGATCTTATCTTTACTTAGAGTCAGTTTAAGAAATTTTCAAAATCTCAAACACTGCAATTACAATTTTGTATATAATTATAATATGTTGACAAGTACGAATTATTTTTGTAATGGTGAAATTGTTGATAAATTTTTCATTTCAGATTGATTTCAAAATCCTTTATGTGGCAAAAATCAACAAAAATTTAAAATCATTAATTAATCTTTTTTCTATAATTTTTAATTGTTGTTTCTTCTATATTTTTGTATGTGAACAAAATCAATTCAATTGCAAATTTAATTAATTCTTCATACTTTTATGAATTCAACTTTAACTTCTAATTTTTTCTTCAATGCCTTGGCATCGGAGCTTAAATAAATTAAAGCTGCATTTAAATCCCTCTTGTCTTTATTTTTAATAAAATTCTCATACACTCTCTGCAACTAGTGCATACATTAATGTGCTTTAATCCATTATAAACCTAAAATGCCTGTAACACTTACAAAATAATTAAAAATTTATTTCAAATACTTAAAAGCAGTTAAACAAATACTATTATTTTTTTAAATGTAACCTTTTTTTTCCAACTTTTTTCAAATAAAATTTTAAACTTTTTAACCAATTTAAAAAGAGCTATAAAACAATGAAAAAAAATGCGAAAAAAGAAAAGATTATTTTTTGTTTTCTTTCAAACAATTTTTCATTAAACTTTTCATTTAATCTTTATTTATTTTTTATTTTGTCAAAATTAAAAAAAAAGAAAAAAGAAAACTAAAATAAATGGAGAAAAAAAATGACCAGTTTAAAGAATTAAAAAACATTAAAACGGCTGTGAATTAAGTGGTAAAATAACTAAAATTATCATCAATATCATTACTGACTATCATTATCATTATCAATATTAACATTACCACCATCGATTGTCAATAATATTGAATATATATACATATGTATACAAATATATTATGTGTATATATATGAAAGTAAGTAAAAATATTTGTTATGTTCACTCATGCTAGTGTTGCCAAATAGATTAGCCCAAATTTCTTCATTTTCTTAAAATAATATCTTCATTTTGAAGATTTGATAAAAAAAAATCATTACGAATCCTTCGAGCAAAATTAACTTTCATTGCAAATTTAATTGAAAAAAGTGAGAAGCAAAAATATCAATATTTTAATTCGAACCAAATCAAACGCCAAAAAAAAATAAAGTTGGATCAAAGTAATGGTTTGTATTGTGGCACTTTTCGTTTCAACAAAAGAAAATACTACTTTTGAAAACAATCTATGCATACCTACTACAATTTTAAAATTATTTTCATTCGTATACAAAACTATTTCTAGAATTGCATATATTTAGGATGAACGATTTATGCAGTCTTTAAAATAAAGCAAAAATTAATTTAAATAGGGGTTAACATAATGCTCAATTTTAAGGGTTAATTGTGTGAGTTAAGAAAAATAATTATATTTTTTAATGGCATGGAATTCACCGTTACCTTTCTGCATTTATAGAAATTTAAAAAAACTTGCGGCTTCGGAAATATAAGGCTTCAAAAATTCAAATTTTACAAATTTTAAGAGGCGATAACTTGAAATGGGGTGGAGATGGAAAAAAATTGTTTTCCAACGAAATAAAGTATTTAGTAGTATCTAACAGCTGCTAGAACTTCAGTTTCTTACAACTTGTGGTCTAGAAGAAAAACGTCATCACAAAATTTGGAAAAAACGGATTTTAGATAACGGTAAATTTTAGCGGCTATTTTGGTTTTTTAAAGTTCAAGTATAGTATGACGCGGTAGAAGAAGCCAGCCAATGGCTGCGTTTGCAAAATTTGAAAAATGCTTATAGTTTCATTGCAATAAATAATTGATAAATCGAATTTTTAGAGTTCTCCCTATAACTTTTAAATAGGGGGATAGGTAAAAATTTTCTTCTATGGAAATAAGTTTCTAGTAAAAATCTATGTACATATAAAATTTCAGTTTTCTATCTTCAAGGGTGTAGAAGTTGTATAAACATATCCACGGGCGGACAGACGGGCGGAACGAACAGAGTGAAACTAATAAGCACTTTTTTCAAAAAATTTTTGGGAAAGTGTATAAAAATTAAGGACATCCAAAATCACATTAGACGTCTTAAAGCGTATGCGCATTTAGTTAATACCCCAAGTCGGTTAATATAGAATTAATTGCAGGGAAATAGCTTTCAGTCATAGAAGAAGTGTTGCCATGCGTTTTCTATTAAATTGACTTTTTGATCAAATTTTTTTTTTTTGTAAACTTTGGAAAATATGGAAAAAAGTGTGAAAACTTTTTATTCTGAAAAACTTCTGCAGCATTAAAACTTAATTTTGAAGATATTTTTGTATGTAAAATTTTAAAATTTTAAGAATCTTATTTTGAAATTCCGCACAAAAAAAGTATCAAGAAAATATCTTCATTTTGAAGATAAATCTTCACTTTTGGTAGAGATGCATTCAGCATAATTATGCTTATTACATACTTATGTACATATGTATGAATGTGTAGTACACAATATATACATATTCGGTAAATAATCAAATAATCACACGGTAGTTTATATTTTATTTATTGTTATCGTTTTTCTTACTTATACTTTATTTTTTTTTTGCTGTTTTTATTATTCTGGTGGACACCTCATGATATTAAAAATGCAATGTATCGCTCTTTTTATACATACGTTATACATAAGAGTTTGGGTATATTAAAAATTCATTTAGAGGAAGAAAAAGAAGAAGAAAAACAAAATAAATAATATTTTCTTTTATAAAAATTATTTGTAGGATCAGTCTTTATTAAATCGATCTAACCATCGGACGCACATTGATTTTTCTTCTCTCATTTTTCCATTTTGTAAAATATTTAAAAAAAAAAACAAAGAGTACATATATATTTACATACTCTTAGATATTTTCATTACCAATTTAAAGAAGTATGAAATGAAGTAGAAGAAAGGAAAAAAGAAGAAAAAAATTAACGTGAAAAAAAATTACAAAAAAAAAAGAAAAACGTTAAAATATAAAAAACGGTTGCTTATTTTTTCATTTCTTTAAACGCACGATAGTTAATGAAGAGCGCGCGACATAACGCCATCTAGAGTTTATTTTTTTATTATTATTTTTTTTTTGCTGTTGTGTTGTTCCTGAAAACACACGAAAAAAGTGCGAAAGTACTTTTTTTTTTTAAAGGAATAATAAGATATTTATTTTTTTTTTACTGTGTACGTACACACGCATTTGTATAATAAAAAGTGTAATTAAAATTTAACGTTATAAAAAAAAATTGGAGAAAAAAAAGAAAAAAATTAAATTGTTAACAATAATTTAAAGTCGTTAAAACCTTCATCGTCTTAGTCTCTATTTTTGTTTTTCTTTTTGCATTTGTTTGTTGTTTTGTTTGGTGCTTGGTTTTTGTTTTAACCTTCTTTTAATAATCATATATTAAAAAGTACCTAATAAAAAGTATATAAGAAAAAGGGATTTTATAAATTATGTAAAAATAATTTTTTTAAAACTAAAATTCAAATAACAAAAAACAAGAAAAATTTTTAAATGTGATTAAACCTTTTAAAAAGCAAGTATTCATACATATATATATATATATATATAAATATATATGTATATATATACATATATGAGTGCGCGTATATGCTCAAGTAGAATATTTGAATTGGTTTCTTATTTGACTTTAATTGAGACTTTGTGAGTAAAAATATTTTTTTTTCTATTTAATTTTTTTGGTGAAGCTTTGGTTTGCCGTCGCAACAGTCTCACTCTCACATATAAATACAAAGGTTGTCGTAGCATATTTATTAAAATAACAAAAAAAAATTTATTTTCTGAATGAAAAATATTGTACAATGAAAAGTGAAATATAAAATTAAATGCACATATTTATTTTTCGTTTTTATTGTTAGCTAACTGCCACAGTAGTTAAACATCAGTCTATAATTATTATTCGTAATAAAAAACCAAAAAAAATATTTTATTATATTATTTATTATTTCCTTTTTTATCTTTAAAACGCTTAAAATTTAATATTAAAATATCAAAAAAAAAAAAAAACATAAAAATAATTAGAAGCCGCAAATATTAAAGCCGCAAATATTAAAGCCGAAATAAAAGGATAAAATTAAAAAAAAAAAATAAAAGTTTTCTTTAATTTTTTGTTGCTTAAATTTTCGCACAGAAATGAAAATTTTTGAAGGCAATAAATTTATTACATGCATTTAATTATAAATATTAAATAAGTATAATTAAAATAATAAATTTTTTTTGAGTTCTTATTAATTTTTTTATTGGGGGTATTTATTTTTGATTTATTGAAAAAAGGAAAAAAAATATTTAAGACTTATAAAAGAAAAGGAGTAAAAATATTTAAAGAATTAAGCGAATTGAATGAATTGAGGTGAGTAAAATTTTAAAATCACACATGAATATGTAAACTTAAAAAAAAAATATTTCGAAAATATTGTAGAAGTGCATATACAAGGCTAGTGTTATCCAAGTTCGTATTTGGGTTGTAAATTGGGAACATTTTAAGAAAATTGAAAATGATTTTCAATAATATTAATTTTCAACATAATTAAGATAATTTTTTTTCAATAGTAATAGAAAAATAATAACAATATTTCTCTAATCATTCAAATTTGTACGGTATAAAATCGGTCTCTGCCCTCGCCATAATTACACATTGCATTCGTGTTTGCTTTCAATTATAGAGATTTTCGGAATATTTCGAAGTTATTTCATTCTTAATTTCTGCCAGCTTTAATTTTCAAAAAATCTTTGTTCGCCAGACCAGAACAACTGGCTTTTTTTTTTTTTTAATTTTTCTAATGAATTTTTGATCGTGTTAAAATCTGAATTGAATGACGGCTTCATAATTGGCCTAAAATTGTTCTATTTCAACTATTTCTTTGTATTCTTTACCGTGTGACGACTGGTAACATCTTGTTGTAAGTTAAAAATTTTCAATAGACGGAAGTAAACATTCGTTTAAAAGATTTTGATGCTTTTATGTTTTCACATTTTCGTTCTATAAATAAAATATAACTGAAGTACCCTTTGACTGGCCCAACACCTATTCCACATTACATACTGTAGTAATAAATTTCTAAATTTGCTTCTTGCAATTATGTATAGTATATTTCCCTTTTTTTCCTTATCACTATGCCTTGTTAATCATGCTCCATTAATTAATCAATTAATAAATTTTTCACTGCGCTAAACAGAATTCTCATTTGCCTTGTATTGCAAAATCTTGGGGAGAGATGGAGGGGTAAGACAATTTTCTTCTTATTATAAATTATGTATATAAAGTGTCTAAAAGTTGTTAAAATTTCAGATTTCTTTTAAAAAAACTTACCGTATAAAAGAAAAATTATATCAAAATTTAAAAAAAAAAGTGTTTCTGCGTTTGTAGAATTTTAAAAATGTTTGTTACTTTAATACAATAAATATTCGAAAAATGGCATTTTAAGACCTTGAAGGGGCTATTCCTTTTGAAAATTTTCTTGTACAGAAATAATTTTTTAATAAAAATCTATTTCTATACAAATTTCAGCTTTATATCTTAAAGGGTTCAGAAATTTTATAATCGGACAGAGTGAAACTAATAAGCATTTCGCTCAATTTTTTTTTTTTGAGAAATGTTAAAGGTTTATATAAAAACAACTTATTCTTTTCCTTCTTGTTGTTACGTTTCTTCCTAATATTTTATACAAGTATTACACGTGTGTTTTTACGTTTTCGCATTTGTGAATAAAATATTTTCAAGGACTTCTCTTAAATGATGGAGAATTGAACACGAAATATACACACAACCCCAGCAATTACATACGAAATTCCCAAAAGTTTTGAATTTACGAAATAGCTTATGGATGTATTCAGCACATTATCAAACTTTAAGTTACTAAATACTAGAAATGCAAATTAGGTGGAAAATTTTTTACAAAATTTTTACTAACTTTCATGCGCAAATCATCATCATTTAATTAATTTGCTACTTTTATCTAAAAAAATACTTTTTACCTACCGCACTTATATATTTTGTAGATAGAAATAAAGGATATGGAAGAAAATAATTAAATATTTTTAAGAGTAAAATAAATTTAATTTCATTTTTTATTCACATTGTATGACTTTTCCTTTTTCTCATGTAAAGAAAAAGTCTCAAATACGAAATACGTACCTACCGTACAACACACACATTTATCCAATAAATTTTAATTCTTAAAATATTTTTTCCCACATTTATAATAATCCTAACTTCCTTTCATTTTTCAAAAAAAAAAAATAAAAATCGGAAAATGCAAGAACAAAAAATTTATCAATGGAAATAAAAAGGTAAGAAAAAATAAGAACAAAAGAAAAAAATATCAACGCAATGAGAAAAAAATTTTAACATCCCAATTTCTTCCATAACTTACTGAATCCAACCAATATTATGAAAATTCCTCGAAATACCGTTTAAAATTATGTAGCTATATGTATATATTGACCGAATGAAAAAAAGGCAAAAAACCTGATATGGCCGGCATATAAACGACTGTCATTTAATAGTCTTACAAATAATCTGAATATAGATCTAAAGAAAAACGAAAAGTTCTTAACCAAGATATCTCTTAAAAATTTTAAATTTTCCCAAATTTAATTTCTGAGACTTAATTTTGTTAGTTTATTCACTATCCTATAGGAAAATAAAAATATACATTGGGAGATTCGCATTAGAAACAAAAATATTTCATTGAAAACTTAGCATGTAATTATGTAGTGTATGCGTATATTGTATGAAAAAGTAGGAACTGTATAATAAGAGATTTTAGAATGCTGCTTAGAATAAAATGGACAAGAGATAATTAGAAGTAAGGCCCACAGAAACAGAAATCTGTTGTGGTTTTCAAAAAGTGGATAATTATTTATGTGTGTGTCTGGTTGTCAGGAGAAAGAGATCACTTACTTTGATAAGTTTGCATTTTCGCGGTTATAAAAATCTTTCAGAAGATTCCCTGCTTTGGATCCTAAGGCTAATTCATTTCATATGTTCATTTGAATACCGGCGAATTAAATCGAATTCTTTTTGTTTATTGTTGATTTGAGGGTTTCTAATGTTTTATGGATTTAATAATTACCGCACTTTGTTTCTTCAGTAAGAGTAAAACTATCGTATATAAACAATACCTCTCTTTTATTGTAAAGTAATGCGGTCGGTAAAAAATTATGAATCTTGATGAAAGCAAAAACAAAAAATCTTCAAACAGAACAGGTCCCCATTCAAAATAACAACTTTAGAAAAAAAAAAAAATAAATTCGATTTTCATTTTTTGGTTTTTTTTCTTTCATTTTTTTTTTTGTGTTCAAAGTTAGCTTAATAACTTTAGTTTAGTAAACACTTTTTATGAATTGACAGTTTTTATGCTTCTTTGGTATATTATATAAATACATATGTATATATGTACTAAAGCATAATGATCGAATCATGCCGAAGCCGACTGCAATGCCACTATTTAAGTTGTTTTTAGTTGTTTTATTTTTTTTTGCGTTGTTTCGTTTAATTTTGCTTTTATGTTTTATCTTTATTTTTTGTGTATAATGTAAGAAAAACCGTGGGATGAATGAAATGATACATTAAATATCAATTGATATCATGTTGTGCAGGCAGCAAGTATCATACTCATATCCAGCTTAAAAGTATTTAAAGATAACATAAGTAATATTATATACATGTATATGTTTATGTTTATGTACTTGAACTGTCGTGTAATACAGAAATGACATACAAAAATATGAATATAGTTCACTATATTATCATGTTGTAATAATTATAATAATATAGTTATAAAAATGTGTCTGCAAACTATTAGTAGATATATGTATATAGTAGCATATCTATATATGCAGAGATAATTTGCAAATATGACTCAAAGCAGAATGTTTCATTCACGGTATTTAATAATAATTAAAAATTTGGTAGAATGTTATAGCGAAGGAGATAAAGTATAATCATACACATACATTCCTTATAAAAGTTGACCTTTAATTTTATGGGGTTTAAAAATGATATTTGCTCTTCTGATTTCAGTGAATCTTGATATAATTTGCATTTTAGAGTTTTTAATATACGTAAGCTTCTTCAGTTTTAACAGATTACATAACAAGTAAACATAAAATTTCGTAACAAAATTTATGGTGGAATAAAATTTGATGGTACTAACGTACAACACCTCAATTATTGATATAATGAAATCTATTAATGCCGTGGAACATAAATATAATTGCTAAGTAAATTATATAAGTAAATCGTAAAGTCTGTAGCGACTTCTGTAATTTTTGTAATTAATCTTACTGAAATGAATTTGTTTTTGTTTTACATACAATGTTGTAGACGCTTTGTGATAGCACCAAAATTTCTTATTACGAGTTTTCAATATTCTTCTCCATATTTAATAGGGAATCGTAGATAAACTACTGTTTGAGAGGCGATGTAACGAGTTCATCAAGTTTTGAAATATGTCAGGCCTTAAAAATTGAAAATTTGTTAAGCATAGATAACCTGAAACTCTGCCAAGCCTCTGCTAATTATTTTTTAAATTTTTGTTTATTTTTATGAAAATATTACATAGATTTTTTTAAAATTTTATATATAAACTTCATTTAATAATAAGTGAGCTTATAACCAAAGACGACTTTATAACAAAATTAGCTGCCAGGAATTGAACTTTTGCTAAAGGCCAAATTAACAAATTTACCCAAATAAAAACAGTATATTTTGCAAAATACATTCCTAAAAATTTGATATACAACGAGGAACTGAATATGTAGCCTTGTTTCTAAGAGCATGCTAATTTCTTCTGTCTTAATTAATTAAGCACTATGAAATACATTCAAGTTCTGGAAAATAAAATGTCATCAAAAAACTTGTACGATACTTAATTTTAGCGCAGTATAAGTTTGTTTAATACATTGTATATTTAAAATGTTGAAATCTTAGCAATTTTGAAAAAATATTATTATATTTACTTTGAATATATAAGGCGGTATACTCTGTATATTACCGGAAATTAATTATATATACATAGGTATTACGCGTGCAAAGATTCTTGAATATATTAGTCGAATTAAAGATAAGTATACTATTATATATGTAATGGAAGCAACGCAAGTGCAAATAGGCAGCTAGTATATGCAATGTACATATACATATGTATATGTATAAAATATTCCAGTTAATATTAAATATCATTTTAAATAATAGTTAGTTTATACTCATATATGTGTTTTTGTTTTGAATAAATATTATTATTAAATAATAATATATTGAACACAGATATTATCAATATAACAGTTCAATTGGTATGCTAATGCAAATACATAAAAATTTATGATAGGTAATTTTATTTGGAAATTATAACTCTTATGTATATTATGCCTATATACATTTATGTAAAAATTTCAGTTTCACTTTAAATAATTTGTTTTTCCCTCATTGATTTTTGTATAATGTTATACTATAAATTATCACTGAAAAATATAGTGTATATAAATTTTTATGTATCCTGTACTTTTTGAATAAAATTTTTAATTTAATTTAATTGTAAATAAATGAAATTTTTATATTAATTTATATTGTTTTATGATATCGTAAATTATATTGCCAAAATTTAAACTATTATTTTGTTATATGGCTTGTTCACTTCTATAAGAATACAGTCAAAAGTTAATTAAGTGAAACTTCCTAAGCAAAATATTCCAGTGCATGTGTGTCAGTGAGTTTTTTTATTCTGAAAATTTTTTGTATTTTGAAATAAGAGAAAAATCCTTCTTTGAGAGCATAGGTTGTTATATTGGACCTATACTTTTGAGATTCTTTGCTTAATTTTTTTAAATTATTGTGCAATTATTATTCAATCATGTCTACACTATTCGTATTACAATAAAATTAGAAATTATTAAATACTAGACATAATATATTAGACACTGGATGCAAAACAATCAACTTTAATCGCAAGCATGACTGTATAGGTTAATCAATGACATGTTGTATAATATGCAAGTTCATACTTATCCAAAATAAAAATATATTTGAAAAAAAGGAAGTTTTCACATGCGATTTTTGACATTGACTTGAGTTATAATATTTTCAATTATTGTTTTTATTTTTGATTTTGTCAATTTGATTTGATCAAAAAAAAATTTCATATATTTATGAGCTTTCAAAGATTTTAATCGCTGTCACCATTTCATGTCATCCTTTTTAATTTTATAAATTGTTTTTGGTTTCTATACTCTTATAATAACGTAAAAACTCGAACCATTTGTATGTACATATATATATGTGTATGTGTCCACTATTCCCATTTTCCCCTTTTTTTTTTGATTTGTCATATTTGATTAACGTTTTCTCTCCTCATTTTTTTTTCTTTTTTTTATTAAAGGACCATTTAGCGATTTTGCGGTACTTTTACTAAAACATTCAGAAAAAAAAGCAACTTTAAATGATGTTTAAGTATACTTATGTATATCATGTATACATAAACACATTGTATATAAACATTTAAATATTATTTTAATATAAATTTTGTAAATTTATTGACATACAAAGAAATTATTATTAATTTGAAAAGAAAATTTTTCTGCGGTAGGCCCTAGTTAAAAAATGATTTCGTAAGCGAAATTGTGAAAAAAAATTAACAAATTTATTTTTATATTTTGGGGTAGCTTAAAATCAATGACTTATACACTTAATAACTTACTTACTAAATTAGTTTTGAAAGTATCCTTTTAATTTTTTAAGCTACTGTCTTTCTTTCCAACTTTAATTACAAACCAAAGTTTGTAATTATGTGTATAGGACTTAAATTCACAATTATATTATTAGTGCCTCTTGTCTTATTCCTTAATAATTCAGATTGCAACAAGAAAAATTTTGAATACTACAGTATTGAAAAGAAATGCCGAAAATTATTTTAAATTATAAATTCTAATACAATCGCTTTTAGATTTCTTAACATATATATCTGTTAATAAACGTCATTTACCTAACATACATACGGCTGTACATTTTGGAATATGCAAAAATGGTATAGTACGCCCTATTACATAAATAAAGTAACCATATGCTATTACAGATAATTTTTTAAAGAGTAATATATGATTTTATTATGAATAAGCAGAAATAACAAATAGAGAAATATCAAATATTTGGTACAATAAATTTCCTATATTAACCCCATTGTGCTCAAATTAAAAAAAAGATAACAATAATCCTACTATGTATTTAACTTGATATTTCTTTGATATTTCTTTGAATATGTGACACTTTTTTGAATTTTTAACAATACTAAGAAAACTTTAGGTAAGGTAATTTTGAAAAGACCTATTCTAATAAATGCTAAACTACAAAATTTCCATATTACAAAATTTTAAAGAAAATATACTTAAATTAACTCTAACATCTTGCGTAAAAATTTACGTATGATTTTGCATACTAACAAATTCGCTAATACAACAAAGTATATAATATATATGTATACAAAAATGAATGACGTGTTCAAGCATATCATAAAAATTGGCAATTTAATTTATATTTTATATTTTATATGCAATTAATCTATTCAAAGTGTCAAACAATATTTTAAATTCTTTAATATTCATTTTGTTTTCATTTCAAAAGATTAAATCGTCAAAAATATTAAAAAATAAATTTATTATTACAATATTAATTCAATCAAATTAATTTCCCATAAAAAGAAAACTTCCTTTCATTTTTATTTTTCATTTCACTGGGCAAAACGATTAAACGTCCTTTGCCACAATAACACAAATAAATCGTAATAATTAATTGTGTCCAAAATCTCGACGATTTTTATTTTGTTTCATTTCTTAGTATTTTTTTTTTTATCCATAAGCAAAACTTTTTCCCAGTGTCCGAACAAATCAAAAAAAAATTATTTTTGTTTTGTTATTTTTTTCTTATTTTTTACCATTCAGCAATATATCATTCTTTATTTTTTGTATTCATTCACTTAATTTTGCTTTTCTTTTACAAAATTTTTGTTTTTTCTTTTATTTTGCAAATGTTAACATTTTTGTTACTTGTTAATAAATTTTTTTTTTTCGTATTTTTATAATTTTCTATATTTCTCTTTTATTTCTTTTTCAATAGTCATACCAAAGGAGATCAAGTATAAGAATAAAAAAAATACAAGTAAAATTAAATAAAAACAATAAGGACATATTAATCATTTATACACAGAAATCATAACGAAAACAATAAAAATAATAATAATAAGGAAAATATAAAACGATAAGTATAAAAAAAAAAAATAACAAAATGATCGCTAACGATTGGCATAAATTGGAAAAATTTAAACAAAAATCATCATTTCGTATTGCAATGGCGGTATTTATATTGATTACAATACTTTTAAATTTACCATCATCAGTGAATTGCAATAATAATAATAATAATAACAATAATAAATCAGTTGAAGATACCGAAGAAATTTTAGAAACAGCAGAAGCATCAGCAGCAGCATCATCATCAGTAATAACAACAGAAACAACAACTGGTATAACAGAAATAGAAGAAGAATATAATAATAAAAATATGAACTTGCATCGAATTCAGACGCCGGAAGGTATGTTAAAATGAAAATATCAAAAAAAAAAAAAAAAAATTTGTGAGAACAAAATGTTTTAAATTTTTTTTTTTTAATTTGGTTTTTTTTTTTTGTTTTACATAGCTATATGTATAAATATGTATATGTACATGCATTTTATATGCAATGCTAAATTGTACCCCTATAAGTAGACTATACCAACCTAAAAGAATATTTACATATTTCTTCTTCTTCAACAGCTGTAGTATTTATGTCATACATAAATGTTGGGAAAAAAAAATTTTTGGGGGCCATTTGAAATTTATTATTCTAAAGGTCAATATTTTTATATTATTTTTTTTGTTTAGTATTAAATATTGATTAGATTTTCGTATTAAATATATAAATTGCTCAATAAATGGTTCGATCAGGATTTGAATACCCGAGATTCTTTGACTTAATTAGGGTCAGAGTCATAACCATTATCGATCGGATTAATATTTACTTTGTAATTATCGATTAATTACATAATATGATTAGAACAAAGAAAGCATACACAAATTTTAGATAGTGATGTATTCTGTGTGTAACTGAAGACATTTCAAACAATTCAAATAAATTATTATTTCAATTGTTTGAATTATAATTACGTTAATAATTGACTGTTTTACAATATGGCAGGAAAAAATTGAGTTAATACTGTTATACATAATAATATTTATGTTAAGTAATAGTAAATGTATCGTTACGAACAATATTCTTAATAAAATATATTAAAATAATACAGGCTATTTAAAACTCCTGAATCGAAACCCTGAATTAGTATGATATAGAATAAAATATTATTGAGAAAATTGTGCTCTTAACATTTTCTTTTTTAAATCGTTACTAAGCCTTAAAATGGAGTGGTATTTAACTTTTAGGCTTAAGCTACCTTTTAAAGTTGAGATAAATACCCTAGTTTTTACAAGTTTTATTATCATTCGAGAAATTTGGAAAATTATGTGGATTTGGGAAGCTTATTTTAAGGCCCATGAAATTCATTCCCTAAAAATTTAAAATAATTTGTAAATAAAATTAATTCAACATAGTTTTCGGGGTGTTGTATGCGACGTTGTTGTAAATTTTTTATCCATCGCTTTTAATTTAAAAAAAAAATTTGTTAAATGCACATTATAAATTTGTTATTAATTTTTTAATACTGTACGATATTATTTAAATTTATATTCTATATAATGTTATTTTATATTATATATGTATAATGTACAATATTTGGATTAAGAATTACATAATGTAGATATTATTCTATAAGATTCCAAACAATTGCTCTAAACAATTGTCTTTTTTTATTTATAAAAACGTTAGCAAGAAAGAACCTTGAGAGTATTTCGTTAAACTTTCACGTTATTAATTCCAAAAACTTCTTCAAGTTTAAGTAAGAGAGGTGACTGACAAAGCGAAGAACAATAACCTATTCCGCTCAGAGTCAAAGAGTTAGGAAAATCAATTAAATTTAGGACACTAAAATTTGTTCTGATTTTGTATGCGCGCATCTCAAAGCAGACCAACTCAATTTTATATTTTTACCTTTCTTTTGTTTTTTGTAATTTTTTTTTTTTAGTGAACAAATTAGCCAACAGCGCTACTCGTATAAATTTTTTGAAAAGCAAAATGAAATTAAAAAATATCGCTTGAATCAAAAAACAAAAAAATTTTTAAACTACAAAAATATCAAAGGAAAAACAACAAGAAATGCCAAAAATGAAAATTTATAACAAAAATGATGAAATTGCACGCGTATCTGGATTTTATATGAAATTGTATTTCCTTTCTTGGTTTTAATCGCATTACAAAATAACAATACGATCGCATATAGTTCAAACGCGGCAAGCTTTAAGAAAATTAAAAAATTTTGTTTTCTTGCTTGCCTGTTTTTCTGATTCGAAAAAAAAAAGAACTTGTTTAAATTTTTTTTTCTTTTTTTTTTGAAGCTGTAGACTTTTTGTTAAGAAGTTTTTTTTTAATTTTGGTTTTTCTTTTTTGGAAAAAGAAGCGCCATTATTTGTAAAACGGTTTGTATATTATGTTCAACTACACTAAGCGAAATATGAGATAAAGGGAAAGGAATTATAACATAAATTTTAAAGTAACATTATTATTATTTAATGTTTATATATAAATTGTATATAATAATGCTTATTTGCCTATATGTATTTGTATTTTGAATACATATACGAAAGGACAACATAAAATTAAGTCAAATAATTAAATGGAATATTGTCATTGCAATGAGCTACGTTAATTTTAATTAATAATATATTTTTTACAGCTACATTTTGCAAGTGATATTTCAATAAGTTCTTAGCTTTCTAGTCTATCAAATATCGAATACATTTGAAACAGAATTGCTTTTGCGAACCCTAGTTCTGTCATTGTGTTAAGTTTGAAAAACTTTTATGAATTCTTTTAAATGGTATACTGTATAACACTTTTATGAATTCTACACTACTGATACTAATTGAGAACAAGTTACAATACATGTATACCGTATGGATGCCTTTAAAATTCTTAAAATGACATGCAAATGAAAAAAGAAAACTAAATGGTATTCGAAATATTAAGGTTAATTTTAGTCTGTGTAACAGAATTTTGTATAATTTTTAATCTCTTGTTATAGGCTAAGTATAGCCTACCCATTAATCCATTATACTATCATGCATCATAAAATTCTAGATAAAATAATATTATAGATAGTTTAATGATTGCGCCCGGCTATTTGCAATTCATAAATGTGTTATTTTTCATAACCAGTGTTCGTACTAAATACAATAAAACTACACGTGTATGTAGTATTCCCATATATAAATTTCCATATATAAATTAGACTCATACAGTATGAATCAATTTAAAATTTCTGTAAAGCTTTATCCTGAAAAAGTTGAATTGCTTCTGAAGGCCTTTCTTTTTAAAATGTTTTGAAAAAAACCTATTTTTAAGGGACCTAATATCTTATTACTTGATGTTATATTGTCAATTGTTAGTTGCAGTCAATACAAAACATTGTTATTCTCGACAATAATTTTAAATTTTAACATTCTAAAGTTCGAATTACAAAATAAACCAAATTAAACAAACCAAAAAAAATGATATAAAAACTTCTGCTAATATAAGATTAGTTCCAATTATTCCCGTATAACGTGAGAAAAGTTAAAGAAAATATTATGGAAAGAAAAGTTTAATTCCAGGGAGATTAATTGAAATATGCTCCCAGAGGTTAAAAAAATAAAATAACATATCTTATTTAATTTTCTTTTTTTGTTTTTACATTTACGTAAGTATTTAAATTTTAGTGCTCAAATGCATATATAAAATAAGTTATATGCAATTTGTCTATGGAAATATGAGAATCATGTAAAAACTAACCTTGCCGAATGTTTTGCTTTTTCACTAGAAAACCAAGAATTCTTTAAAATGAATTAAATATAGCATATTTGCATTGTTAAATTGAAAATTTCTAATTATAGTATACTAACATAGTATACTCTGCATAGTGAAATTATAACCAAATTTTATTTTTCAAAATTGAAAAAATAAATGATACCATTCAAATTTTTAAAAATATTTCAGAGGAATTCATTATATATATATGTTTAAATAAAATTTATAATTTATTTACTTTTCATACACATTTAAATATTAAGACAATAAATAATTTTTATATTGTGTTCATTAAAACCTTCTTAGACGCGATTCTGTATACAATAATGTATATGAATATAAAATATGCATAATGCATACATGTTTAGTTTTTAAATGCAAATAAAGTTAATAAATATAGTTTGTGATCTTAAATCTCTACAACATATACATATAAATCTTGTTATACAGTAAAGCCCAAATAAATGCTTCCCAGTCAGCACTACAAATCATTTACAACTTAACTTTTGCAATTAAAATGAAATTTAATATTAAAATTTTTTGATAATATTTCTCCACGAAATTATGATTTGACGTTTTCTTACTGTTGAACTACTTGTTTTTGGTTTGCAACTAATTACTGTTGATCGGTTTACCAACTTAAAGGGACTGAAAGGGATTATTCTAAAATATTTGAGCAAATTTTAGGAATTTTTATAAAATTCCCTAAATAACGTTTTATCGTAAGTGTTTAGCTTCTCAAATTTCAAATATCTAAAACCTTTTTTTTTTAAATTAAAATAAGAATTTAACATTTTTGTTGTTGCTTCTTTTGTATATTCAAGACACATCATACTTATGAGCTTATAACCTCTTACATATATGAAAACACATTTATATTATTTATTAACTAACATCATATTATTTATTTTTTAGATGAATTTTTTTCAGAACCATGATATTTAATTTACAAATGGCATACTAACCTTTTAAATTGAATATAACATTCTTATTACTAAACACTTTATATTATAAGACTTGTTTTGAATGAAAAAAAAAATAAAATACCAAATTTTTAAAGCGACAAGTGATAATTTACGAATATTTTATATAAACAATGTAAAATATTTAAAGATTTTAAACTCTAAAATTTAAATTTCATTCAACTATTTAAAATGTACATTGTAAAATAAAAATGTGCTTAAGTAGATTTAGTGGATAGTTTGTACACATGTGCACTTATTTATATTTACTTTATTCATGCTATATGAAATGTACATTTAACTTCTTTCTTATATATGAATTCTTTAGATCACATATATACTATAGAGACTTTTCATTTTAGAAATTGTAGTAAAAAGTGCACATTACTTAGCAACTATTCATATTAACCGTAATCTAGCAAATATTATTGCGGTTAAAGACTAAAGGAACAAAAAACAAATAATTGAATTTCCATACAAAAGTTTTGAAAAATTTTAATTATGTACATATGAAGGAAGAGAGAGATGTATACTAAGTAACAATTTGATAAACATATACACATACATTGATCTATGAACAAACTTAAACACTAAATTTTTAAAAATATTTGTAAGAAAAACAAAAAAAAAAAACAACATAATTTATTTCATTTACCATTTATTTTTTTGTGATTTTATTTTAATAACATTTAAAATTAAATGTGATACATTGTAGATTTTTTTTTGTACCATTATAAAAGAGAGTATGTAAAACGAACAACACTATAACCAAATTGAGCAAAATAACCACAAAGCGATTATAATTGACCCCTGGTTTACCACAGAATGTTTATATATGTATGTATATTGAGATACGCCAGGTTTAAAATTAATAACGTGTTGTAAATTAATATTTCCATATGTAATAAACATATTTGTGCATATATGTATGTGTAATCAGTTTCATTCACTTGGAAAGTATGCAAATCAAAAGGAAATTGAAATGATTGCAATAATTAAAAAAACAAATTTGTTTTAATTTAAAATTGAAGATGGTTAAAAAAATTTTGAACTATACGATTTAATAACCCGTCAAAAATTTAAAATAATTTTTTGAGGACTCTTAAAAATTTAGCATACTCGTATATACTATTTTTGTGAATAGTAATAGCAACTGTGTTATTAGAATTTTTCGGATATCTGACATATTCGAAAAGATTTCGATTTTTTTTTTAGGTTTTGTTAAAATTTTACAAAACAATAAAACTCTATAATATCTTTGTCACTTAATTAGATTTATAACAATAGTTTCTAAGTCGATTTAGAATCAAAGTGGGGATACGTATTATATGAGGGGTTCAGAAGCAGAGTGGCGTAAGCCACAATGTGGGTTATGCCACTCTGCTTTTGAAAAATCAGAAAATTTTTGCAAAATCAGAAAATTTTTACAAAAGCAAAAATACTTTTGTGAAAAATAAATAGAAAAAAAGCTATTTCAAAACTGGAAACTAATATTACTGATTTTAGAAGGTGTACATTACCGATTGCAGCAAAAAAAAATTTTTTTTTATTTGTGGCTTACGCCACTCTGCTTCTGACACCCTTATGTATAATATTTAAATTTCTCACATTTAAATCTGTAAGATAGTTAAATTTGATTTAAGTTGAATTCTGGGGGGATGAAATCAAATAAAGCAAGAAAAATTTATTATACAGCTTTAAACAACTGATTTAAGTTTTAAATAATGTTTATACATAAAAACTAATAACAAATTTTCTAAATTAAGTAATTGAAATCCGATTTTTTTGAAAATTTTAGGCTTAATTTAATGCAGATTCCTTATTTTAAATTGAATATTTAGTTTTATTTTGTTGTATAGAGCTAATTTTATATTTTTAATCTTAAATTTTAATTAATTTTAACACAATATTCAATTAAAATTGTTATACAAAGTAATTGAAAAAAAAATGCTTAATGTTACTTTGTTATTTATTATTATATTGATTAATAAATTATTTAAATATATTAATTTGAATATTAATTTTTACACAATTAAAACATATTTTCCTGTTTTCCCAGAAATGTACATACACTTCCACGTTATTGAACTGTTAAATTAAACAATCTGAAATTTCTTCCTTCTTACAGTAAGTACATTATCATCTATATGTACATGCACATGTACATTCGAAATTACTAAAATTAGGTATTAATGACATTTTATAAACTATTTATAATTTAAAATTCTTGTTACTTGTAAAAAATTGCAATAACAATCAAAATATGTAAAAAATTTTTGTAATTATTACTGCATTGTTTATTTTTTTTACAACAACTTTATTTTAATTCCAACAATTTATTTAATGTTACGGCTATTTATGGAAAATAAGAAAAAAATTTCAAAGAAAACATTAAAATTAAAATTTTGATAATAGTTCCTGAAATAAAAAAAATTTAAGTCACAAATATCATTTGCGCACAATTTTATATGCATATTGTATTTAAGAAGTAAAAATAATTTTATAAGGGCTTCATGGACAGAAATTAAGTGCTACTTTATGCTACACAATCATACATAATTACGTATATAATTTTTGTAAAACAATAAAATGCTACAGAAAGTGGATTTGTATTAAATAAACATGACAACAATTAGAGTGTTAAGATAAAGTTCTTTGATTCAATTTTGAAATTAAAAATTTAAATTTTCGAAAGTGAATTGCTACAATTACTCTTTGTTTTTTTTTCTTCATTATATTAATTATGTAATAATTATATAGAAATGAATGCGGTATGTTAAATCATGTTTTTCATGATTTAACACTCATGTTAAAAATAAAAAGTATTTGGCAATAACTTCTGACAGTAAAAAATTACATGCAATGAAATATAAATTGAATGATTTTAAAAAAATCTAATATTATGTATAAATTTTTAAATAATATTTAAATTGTAAGCAATTGTATATAATTGCAATTTTCCTCATTCTCATATTGTGTACATATAAAAATGTATGTAACAAAAACAAAATGAAAATTTATTTGATTTATGATTATTAAATTATTCAATTAATGATTTCCTATTTCCTAAAACAATTTGCTATAATTTGAGTTAAAAATCAAAATTGACTACAAAACTTTTAATTTTTATGAACTGTGAAGATTTATTTATAGAATATGCTTTTGTTTATAGTACTCGTATAGTTTCAATTAGCTTATATGTAATATGCGTTTAACCGCTGATCGGTGAAATTTTAATTACTAAATTTAAGTGCATTTTTTATTTAAAATTATCACATACTATTAATTAGCATGCCCTTAAAAATCAAAAGTAGCCGTTTTTCTCAAGTTTTTGATATCGTTTCTCATCTAGACTCCCTTCCAAGTTATCACCTTTCGAAATTTGTAAAATTTAAGTTTTCAGCATTATTATATTATTAATTGAAGCAAAGCTACGGTAAATACCATGCCATAAAAAATATAATTATGATAATTATAAAATATCTTAACATACTTACTTAACCGTCGAGTTCGACCATTGTTTCAACGCTTCTTGAATTTTTTTTACATCCTAACTGTATGCAATAATTTAAATATTCGAATTTACAATACGTTTTTAGTAATAAAACGTAAATGTTAACTCGACCGCTCTGGTTCTAAGTCACTTAAATAACTTTGCTGAAATTATTAAAAAATAAACATTTGTTAAAAAATTATTAAAGCTGAATTAAAAATATGAATAAAAAATCATATATAAAAAAAATTTTCATTGATTACGATTTCTACAAGAACCTTTAATAGAATATGTGTATAAGTAAGTAAGTATGTGTTAAAGAGTAAAATTATTTAAATATGTATGTACATATTTTTAACTCTCAATACCTAAAAACACTAATATTAATTAATTCTGCTGATATAAATATTTGTATACAAAGATTATTAAATTTATAACACATATTTTTGTAATTTGCAAATTATTGTAAAATTACCGTTATTGTCCCATTATGTATTACACAAAACAAGTAAATAGTAAAAAAAGAAATGTGTGGAAAAAACACATTGTCTTAATCTTAAATTAAAGTGAAAAAAAAAAATGAAAAATAAAAGAGAAATAAACTTTCATCTGACAATCTTTTGTGATTGGAATTATTAATAGATCAATATTTATAATATACACATACCTTACATAAATAAATGTACATATGTCCGTTTTATAAATATTTTTCTGTAATGTAATTAAGTAGAAAAATTCACAAACAAAAAAAATTGTTTTGAAAATAAAAAACAACTGGAATTTTTTTTTTTTTTTGCAATTTCTTTGGATATGAAATGAATTAATAATTGTATATAATGTAAATTACAAAAATAGGAAGTTTTAAACCATCCGGATCTTATGCACTTATTCATGTACCTATGTAATTTTCTATGTACATACCTACCTACTTTACCGGAACAAAATTTGTGTATGTTTTTTCTATTCCACTTTTTATATACCATAGTGTATATTGAATTTTTTGTGTTTGAAATAATTCGAATGTAAAATATTATTAATAAGACACTTGGTATATGTATTGCTGCTTATCAAAAGTTCAATAAAATTAATAATATTAATATACTTTTTACTTTACATAATAAACTAGATTTTGATTATATAGCATAAGCCAAACTATTCATTTTTACCGACCGTATTGTGTAAACAATAGGTAGGTTATTTTAGTATTGCGGAATTGAAAATTCTTTAAATTTAATTGAACTTCCTAATTCATAATATTTCTATTATATTATGTGAAATATTTTCCTCGTTTGATTTTTTTTTTCTTAAATTATTAAAAATTAATTAATTTTTTACTTTGAAATTTTAACACAAATATTTTAAATTAAGTTTAGTAATATATTAATCGTTTATACTATTTTATTTTTACGGAACTAAATTAAGTTTGTTAACAAGAATCAAACACCAAATCGTTAAATATGTTAGTTTCCTTTTAGATATTAAAATTTTGCTCCTAGTTTCTATAATTTTTAATACATATTAAAAAAATGGTATTTAATTGTTCCAAATAATATTTTTAAATTAAATAATAAAATTCTAGACAGAATTATTAATAAATAATTTTTTTATTATTAAAAACGCTACTTAAATATAATTTTATAAAATGACGTATTCATATATTTTTAAATTAAAACAGAAAATGTATGTTCAGTATGATATGTACAATTACGAGTGAAAGACATTTAAAGGAAAAAATATTTTTGAAAAAAATTTTAAAAATTTTGACATTTGACTTTCTTAAATTGAAAAGTTTTTTAACTTTTTTCAAATAAAATTAATTTGGTATATTATATTATTATAAAAATTTTTAACACCATCATTCTTAAAAGTAATTCATTTCCACATTTATCTTAAAAACAAATATAAGTATATATGTATGTAAATAAAGTGCAATAATTTTTTGTTTCAATTTATATAATTATAGGTCTGGAACACAGATCTCTTGAATTGGAACATAGATCTTTGGAATTAGAAAATAGATCACCAATTGAATCGGAAGTCAGGCCATTATTTACACCGCGTGTTGAATATAATTCATGGCAACCAGTAGGACGAGGTGATCCATTAAAAAATGATCCAACTTATGATTATAGTCCCCCAGTGGTTGAACCTGTACGTTATTGGGCAGAAAACACAAAAAATGAAAATAAAGCAAATTCATTAACAAATAATAAAGAAACGGCAATCAACAAAGATAAAAATGAAATTTTAATCTTAGGTGTACCAGCAAAAAGACAAAATTATCGTAAAGAAAGTAAATATATAGGCCATGAACAATCTATTCAAGCAGAACCATTCAAACAACAATATGTACAAGAAAATCAAAATCATCAAACAACAAAATTACAAGGAACAATTCGCCGAAGTTATTCATATGGACACTATCATAATTTACCAACAAGATTAATGCCACCACCCATGCAAACTATTGCTCCACCATCCACTATTACGTCAGTAAACAAATTAATGCCTACAACAGAAACATATTATCATACATACCATCATCATTATTCGTCAATGCCTCCAACTTTAATGACATATACAGCTAATTCTAATAATATTGGTCATAAAACTAATGGGAATACCGCTTCATATTTTCAGCATTCATCTTCTGCACCTGCATCAAATCCACCAACTTGGATATTTAACAAACCGCCTTATGATACAAGGAATGCTGAGTCTATAAGTTATGTTAGTATTACAAAACCTGAAGCAAACGGTATTCCATCAGCACAACAAGCATCAAGTTCCATTAACGTAAAGCAACCATATTTTAAAAGAAAACCTTGGATTCATGAATTACTTTCAAAAGAAATCACAAAATCACCACCATTAGTAGAAGGAGTAAATTATGTAAGTTTGCAACCTTCAAAAGTTCCATCATCACCACAATCACAACCACCAAAACCATTGCAACCACAATCGCAATTATATATTCATCAACCTATTAATACCTTGAGACCAGTACAAGCTAATGTCACAAATATATTTGTTCCAATAATGACTACTGAACCTCCAATAAAATCTACAACTTTGCTATTAATAACATCTACTTCACCAAAATCTAGTACTGCTGGTACTACTTCTGAACCAATAACTCCAAAACCTTCCCCAACTTTTATTCATTCAACTTATCCTTCTAAGACAACAAATACTAAACTTATGACAACTACAACAGCAATTACTGCAAAATCAACTATCCTAAGGCCAAGACCAACACAATACATTATACCCAATCAATCCCAAACAATGACTACCCCTAAAAATAAATTGACTACAGACGTTTTATTCTCTCACTATAAGCAACCAGAAAGACCACTATTTGGACCTTTATATTTAATTATTGAAGGACATTCGAAAGTCAAAACATACGGATTAAAGGATAATGACACAAAAACAGTTAACCATGAGCCCAAAATTGTACCAATACAAGTACCGGATAGAGAAGCAGTTGTCAAAAAACATGTAGTCTTAAAAGATGAAAATGGACAAGCAATAGAAGTTAAACATTTACATAATAAAAAACCTGAAAATAAGGAGCAAAATAAAAGCGAAACATTGCAAAATAATCATATTGAAAATGAATCAGAGTCATTAAGTCTTTTATCATTTTTAGACTCTTCACTTGGAAGTTTATTTAGAGACGACAGTACAGCAATTTCGCAAAGCAATGTGTCAACAACAACAACTCCAGAAACATCATCAACAACGGAATCAGTTACACAAAAATTAGAAACAAGTGAAAAATCATCCATGATTTTTGTAACAACAGTGCCACCTTCTAATAATGATATTACGTCTGTTACTAAAACAACTGTTTTGGAACCAATTGATGCTGCCCTAATTCAAGAATCAAAAGAAAACAGACAAGTATTTGATTATGACCAATTTGAAAAACCAGCAAGTATTTTTGATTTTTTCAATACTAGTGAAGAATATAATGATTACGATGAGGTAGCTAGAGAAAATGACCAAAATTTAAATGAACATGAAATGTTAAATTCAGATAGCCAAGAGGAATCCAATGAGAAAAATATGGAATTAAATATGTCTGAAATGCATATTCGATCATAAAATTGCATTTAAAAATTCAAAAATATGAAATTATTATTGGGACTTATAGTAAGATGGCTTCATTATAACTTGTAATGAAAATATATTACAATTAAATAATGTTTGTTATCATAAATTAAACTTTGTTCAAAAAAAATAGAACATTTTTCATTTTTGTTCCGGTACGAAATAAAATAAAAGCACTGGAAAAAAATGGAACGCAAAAACTATATTTAAGGCTAAATACAACATGTCATAATTAATGCGAAATTTGAAATGTGTAAATATTTTATTTTGTAGCTCTCAGCTTACTAAATTTTAGTTAAATAATATATACATATTTATAATAATTTGTTTTTTTTTTTTTAATATTTGTTAAAATGTTAAAGCATCTCAAATTTTATACAAAAACCAAATTTTTGTCTTCATAACCAGTTTTAAGTTCAAACTAAATACTAAGTTAACTAAAGATAATGCTTACAACAAATTTTAATTTATAGATAATAGTATAAGTTTAAGAAATAACTTTTGAAAAATTGTAAATGAAAAATGCATTCTCTTGATTAATTATTAGTTTTTATTTAAGAATATTATTTTTTGAACTAATGTACTCCATTATTGCACGCAATTATGTAACGTATAATTCAATTTTGGCTTGCAATATTATATTTTAAATTTATTACAATGATTTTAATATTTGTCACAATGTGATAAATATTGAATGATGCATTTTTCTTTTTATTTAGTGTATTATTCTATTTATAAACAGTAACTTATTGTAAAATTTTGTTGATATTATTTACATTAATATTTAATAATAAAAACTTTGTTGATAAAAATCTTTTGAATATTGTTATGTATTGTGATGTAAGTATGTATTTACAATCTAGCACAATTTAAAACAAAGTATATTCTCAAATCATACATTTAATTTTATGATTTTGTTTTAAATTTTTAATTTTAAAATAACTGAATTATTTTTTCACATTAATGTACATATACAAAATTTCTCACCAACAGATAGCTCTACACAATATATTTTACTCAATACAGTTTGGTTATCTCTGTTTGAATTGTCATTTATTCATTGTTTTGACATTTGAAAATACTTATAGATATAAACAATATAGGTTGAATTATAATTTTTTTTTGGAAAAATCATTGGAAAAATTGTAAAAAGAGCATACATTGCAACACAACAATTTGAAATATACTCATTACTACTAATTTTATTTTAATTTATTATAAATAACTTTATTACATATTTAAACTTAAAAATATAAAAATGGTCATACCAAAAGAAACACTAACTGACTTAAAAGAACAATATGAGAAGGCATATAAATTGGTTGATGAAGAATCGGAAAATGATCCACCAACTGATCCATATAAATCTCATTACGCCGCTAAGGAAATTTTAAAAGAAATGATGAATAATTTAAAAAATTTTATGCATTCAGATGGAGATGAAAGCGAGCAGTTTATTTTTAAAGCCATTCTGGCATTTATATATAGAGATATAGGTCGAATTTGTGTTTTTTGTGAAGAAGTTCCCGCTGGAGAAAATTATTTGCAGCAATCCTTAGAATTAATTGGAGAAAATTATTTAAAAAATGAGATGATAATTTCTTATATTGGAGCATCAAATGAATTAGGTATTGTTTGGGCAAATAGAAATGAAACGCAACGATCTGAACAGTTTTTTACACAAAGCGAGAACGCTTATAATGATTTTAAAAAATTGGATATACCACCAATGGCTATTAGTGACATATTTGGGACGGTTGATGAAATAGAAACGGGAAAAGGTATTAAAGAGCTAGAAAAACTATTTACGTTAACTACGTTTTACAAAGCACAAATGCTTGGTAAATTGGGCAATTTGGAATTGTCTGCAAAATATTGTAATTTGACTCTTCGAAGACAAATTATGAATAAAGAAGGATTAGATTATATTGATTGGGCTCTTAACTCTGCTACATTGTCTCAATATTATATCGGAGTAAACAAATTCACGGAAGCCAGGCATCATTTGGCTGCAGCGAGCTTTATATTATCCGAATATGAGGAAAAAATGATTTCACCCGGCATGTCAGAAGATGCAATTTCTTCTGTTAAAGAAAATTTTAATCATAGATATGCCGATGTAGCTCGCTGCTGGTCAAAGTATGGGCTAACCCTTTTGAATGCTTCCAAAGACAGATTAATGGCTGATACTGAGGATAAATTAAATAAGGGTAAATTGAAATGAATTTCATTTTTATATTTTTTAAGTACATTAAATAATTTGATTTTAGATCTTGAAAACTTGATGAATTGTGGCGATTATAAATTTGAAAATCTTAATTTGTGGTCTATAGAGAATGGAATAACCGACAAGTATTGTTTGACTTTTGATGATGCAAAGGTTGTTTTTCATTTTGTAACTTTATGGTTAGATCGCTCAAAAGAATATTACAAATCTGATACAGAAGCATCTGAATATGCAAGAATAATTATAGATTTTTCTGAACTGTATAAAGTAATGGCATTCTTTGATGATATACCTTCAAATCAAAGCAAAATGCACAAGAAACGAGCTGATTATTTAGAAGATTTACTCAAAATTTTGAATCCCAAATATTATCTTGTGTTGTGTCGTGAATGTTGGTATAATGCAGGTTTGGCTTATTGTGCTATGTTAGATGTTAAATTGGACGCAATTTCCAACCTCAAGTATGATGAAAAACCTACCCCACATGCTCTACATAAAATAAATATGTTATGCGATAAGGCAATTAACCATTTCAAGCAATTTATTGATTCATATATTGATAAAGATACCGAAACTTTAAAAGATGGAATTCTTTCTTCTGAAAAAGAGTTATATTTATTTGCGCACTTTCATTTAGGTCGTCTTTTCTATAAAATTATAACACCAAATAAAGAAAACCAATTAAACAATTTGAGTAACAGTTTGAAATTCTATAAATTATTCGTAGAAGGATGTGAAGCGGATAAAGAAGCTTCTAAAGCTTTACAAGCTGAGATAGGTGTTTGTAAAGAAATGGTTATTTTATTACCACACAAAATTTCAAAAACCATTGATGAAATGAAACAAATTTCTGAGCTGTAAAACCAAAAAACTAAAATTTATAAATGTAAATTGTAATTAAACACAATTTTGTTAAATTTATTTCGAATTATGATTAAGATGATTATTCTTGATTAAAAGCTTTGAATATAATACTTTATATCCGTTGATTATTTTTGGGATATTCCACTTACAAAACAACACTTAAAATGTTGAAAATTTTTACTTACATTCTTGTGTTCTTATTCTTATTCACAATATAGAATTTACAATTATTCAGTAATTTATTAATTTTAGAAAATATGAATTTTAAAAGTTCAAAAGTTATATAAATACGCACATATAACTATGTATAAAACATTCTTATGAACCTTTAGATTTTTTTGTTTTAAAACTTACAATTAAATTTCTACCAGCTAAATTTGTGCCATTTAAGGTGTTAACGGCTAATGATGCAGCTCTAGTTTCCTTCATTGTAACAAATCCATATCCTATACATCTTCCTGATAAATCTCTCATTATATTAACATCTTTTACGGCACCAAAATGAGCAAACAATTTCCAAATTGTTTGCTCTTCAATAAAATAATCTAAATTATTAATATACAACTGAATATCTCCACGAGGAAGATTTTCTTTTGCATTGTCAAGAGTTTCGCCTCTAAAATTTTCTTAGATTAATTTTAAAATCTTAAATAAAATATTATTTAAAAACTCACTTTTGATTCTTAAATCTAACTTGAAGAATATGATTTTCTAAATTGAATCCATTTAAGGTTTTTATAGCCTTTTCTGCCTCGTCTTTTTTTCTCATTGTAACAAATGCAATGGTACCTGAATATTTCACACGGTCTTTCATAATTGCAACGTTTTTAACGCCACCAAACTGCCCAAATAATTTAAAAAGCCTTAGTTCGCTAGTATCGCTAGGAATATTATAGACATAAAGTTGATATGCTGCAATTTCCTCAAAAGGTTGCTCATCATCATTTCTTCAAGAAAAAAAAACATAAATTCGATAAACTTGTTATAAACGTATACCTACTTACCAATTAAAATAAAAAAATGAAAAGAAAATTGCTAAGCATTGTTTGAAATTGAATTATTAACGTATTTCAATAGTTAGATATGTAGTTATGTATTTTAAAATTAATAATTTTAGTACTTAGGTATATCCCAAAAAATAAAAAATTACAAATACAGTAAGTATCAAAATAATTTCAATAAATTCTAATAAAATATGATTTTATGCATGTTGCACCCTAAAAAGTTGTAAATTTAAAGTTAACTTCATATGTAAATATGCTTGTTTATACAATTTTATATTGATCCTAGGCGGTTTTAAATTCTTGTTAACTATTTTTTTATTGGACGTGCATAATAAACCATAACTCTTATTCACTTTTAATATAACAAAAAAAAATTCGCTTACCTTTGTCCTTTGAAGTTAATCTTGAGTTGTTTATTATTTAATTCAGTTCCATTTAAAATTTCTATTGCTGAGTTTGCATCATTAAAATTTTTCATGTCGACAAATGCAAAACCTCTTGAAATATTAGTTTCAGGATCCCTCATCACGACGATTTTTTTTATAGCACCGAAAGGAGAAAAAGCTCTCCAAAGATATTCTTCATCAGTTTCTGGAGCCAAGTTATATATGTACAAACTGTACTCTTCTTTATCATTTTTTATATTGTTTTCATCTTCATTTATGATTCTTCCAGTTAAAAAGTTTTTGTTTTCTGTTTTCTCATCTTCTTCTTCATTTGAATTACAAAGTTTAGACATATTGATAGCAACGATATCCACGTATTTAATTTTTTTCTTTAAAACACTTTTATTTCATGCAGAATCCATCAAAACTTAAAGCTACCCAGAATTCTTGAAACACAAGCGAAATGGAAAAGTATACCATATTATACATTTTTTAATTTTATGTCAAAAATTGGCATATCCAGAATTTGATAGAGAAATGGAGTAGTATTGTTATTGAATTTAACCCTTAACTGGTATCATTATTTATTCCCTGAACTGATAGGATCATTCTTGGCCCCATTTTAAAAATGCCTACTTTTCAAAAACCAAACAAATATTTTTTTTTTCTCCACTTTCTAAATTAATGTTTTAATAAAAATAAACTTTACACAAATATAATTGAATTTTTCCTTATTTTTATTAAAAAGTAATAATTTATAACGATTTATAGTACGTTTTTAAGATTCTATAAAAATGTTTCTTTAGATTCTAATTAAGGTATGCTTTAAGGCCCTATCAAAATATATTCTTACTATATTAATTAGCAAAATTTGACATTTCAAAACAAAACCCCTGACATTTTTTTTTCCACAAAGCGAATCATGGTTCATTTGAATTAAAATTTGCTTTTAGCTTAAGATCATATTTTTTCGCATTCTACTTGGGGTAAAGCTCAAAATTTATTAATTTTTACTATATTTTTAAACATAATCATTTTTTTCGTCCAGATATTAGTTAAAGGTTAAATTTCACTCGATGTTAATTTTAAAGGGTGCGTTCAATTGAGTCAATAACTTCAAACTTACTCAATCAATTTAAACGGTTAATCGCTGAAAGTAAATGCTTTAGTGTGGAAGCGTTTCATGCATTTCCCTGCAAAAATTATATTTAATTATATTAATAAAGAATATAAGCGATGCAATACATCGGCTTGCTGAAATGATTAAAAACAAATAAAACTGTGTAATATTTTGTAATATTTTTTAAAAAGGACCAGAAAAATTTGTTCAATTTGGCAGTTAAAACTTGCCATGATTTAAAGTCACATTTTAATAGATTCAGTAGTTTTTGGTTTGATCCTGTCGCTCGACTTTTGCGTTTTGTGATTTTTAACTATTCACTCCGAATATTCAAAAATAATGTATTTTGAATAAATAATGTGTCAAAATCATTCTTATTATTCGGATTATTTCAAAAGTTGTGTGTGCCCCATGATTTTCAACCATGCTAAGATATTCAAAACGAATTTACTTATTTTGTACTTTTTATTTCGAATGTATTTTTTTAGATTTTAACAATATGATAGAACATCTAACACAAGAAGTAGCTTATTTCGTTTTTGTTTCGTTAGATTTGGTCTATTTGGCAAACAACGCTTATATGTCAGATTTTTATCAAATTTTAATTCACACTTAATTAATTAAAATTTGTAATTTGACAAATTTTTAATTGTAATTTTCGCAAGTAGTACAATATATAATTGTAAATGAGCGAAAAAAAAACATATTTGATATGAAATTATAAATTCAATTGTCACAATAGTTCGAACATATTAACCCGAATAAGTGCATTCGGCTTTACAGAAATCGTTTAAGATAGAAAACAAATATTTCTTCCAAATTTATTAAGTAAAAGAGATAAAACCACAAAAATTTCATTATTCGTATCTTTTTTTTTAGACAAATTCATAAAAGTTTGAAATTTTCGAGCAGAATTTTTACTTGACACTTTCGCAAGCAGTTGAGCGATAAGTATGGACATACATACGCATGTGTGTGGAAACAGTAAGACGAGCAGAGCATATTTAATCAGGGCTGAGTTTCCTAATAAATAACAATTAATTGAAAATAAAACACTCGATTTTTTTAAATCATCTACATAATATTTTAATTTTCATGCATTTTTAAAAAAGTATTAAGTTTTTTTTTTCTTGTTTTATCCACCATAATTTTTATTTTATTTTTATTTAATTGTTTTTTTTTTGTGTTGTTTGAGAATTTATTTTATTGATTTCTTTTTTTTATTTTTCTTAAAATCTATTTCAGAAAAGAAGATAGTTCATACTTAATGTAATTATAATTATAAATTTATAACGTATACCAGAAATAATGAATTAATAATTGTTTTATTATTTATTTTTTTGTTGTGTTGCTTTATTATTATTTTTTTTTTTGTTTTTTTAATTTAATTTGTAATTGTAAATATTCCAAATGAGATTTATTATTTTTGTTTGTTTGTTTGTAATTTTCGCTTTAAAAGTTAAAAATTTTTTGTTTTCTCTTTATGATTTGTGAGTGTTTTTGTTTCGTTTTTTTACATTTTGTTGCTTTTTTATTTTAATAATTTTCTGCTAAATATTGGATAGGCTATTGTAAATTAATATTTTAATGTGTTTTGTAGTTTATAATAAATATAATTATTGTATTTTGAATTGGGTTTCAATTAATATGTAGTTTTTTATTTTCTTTTTTAATCAAATTTGATTAAAAGTAGTGAAAATTATTACCAAAATTTAGTATCTCGTATCGGTTTTTTTTTATTATCTCTTAATTAAATTATAATTATTTATGTTAAATAATAGATTTTTAAATATTTTAATGAAAATCAAAGAAATATTAATTTAAGACTCTGAAAATATGTTATTTATAAAGTGGTTATTTATAAAGTTTGATATATTAAATAAATTTCAATGAACTTTATAGCACTGTTCAATATTTGTTTCTGTTTCTGTACGATTCTATTAGTGCTTTTCTTATACTGTTAAATTTTACAAAGAAATTAACGTAAATTTTAGTTATTTTGGTTATCACCTTATGAATATTCAAAAATTTGTATTTAATAGTAAAATGGAATAAAAAATTAACTAAAAATTTAATTAAAAGGTCCCAGTTATTTAGTAAAATTAATAAAAAAAAATAAGCTTTAACTTGTGAACGGGCTTTCGTCAAAAATTATTATTTAATTTTTTAAAATAAGTTGTATTAATTTTCACATTTTTACCTTGACGTTGTCAAAAAATTACTCATTTTTTAAACAAAGTAATTTTAAAACTAACCTCGAGGTTTATTACATTTTATTAAATTTAATTGAGTTATTTTTTGATTTTTGTCTTGTGAACGGACCTAATGTTTTTTTTTTGTTCTTATTTATTAAATATTGGAGTCTTTACAATGTTATTTTAAGAAAGTGACCATATATTATTAGAAATAAATGAATAATAATCACGTTAAAATCATGAAGTATGAATAAAGTGAAATTAAATAATATTTTTTTTAATAAATTTTATATTTAAATTTTATTTAACTTGTCCTCGTAATTTTACTATGTAATTAATTTAAATGAATTATTTGAAATTATATTTGAATTTTGCAATTTAATCGTTTAAGTTTCTAAGTAAAATAATTTTAGAGTGAATTTAAAATATAAAAACAAATATTAAATAAATATAATATTTATATAATATGTATGTATATACACAAATTTTACATTTAGTTATTTATTGAATATAATAAATACTAGTAAAAAATGTAATTAGATTTCAAAAATATTATTTTCACATTTCAAAATTTAAATGAAATTTTTAATTGTAAAGTAATTATAAAGTGTTTTATAAATTATTTTAACTTTTCTTCAGCTCATTATTTGTAATTCAAAAATTAAATAAAAAAACAAATTTAAAAAAATTTAAATTCATATACACATATGTATGTACGTATGTATATATTTTTTTACTGTTACTTTATAATTTGCATTAATTTTATTTTGTGGTTTGGAGGGGGGTTGCTTTTTAAAAACTAAACTCAGAATTTGAACCATTTAATATTTATGTAATTACTGAAAAGTTATTTAAACCGGTTTCATGCCTTTATTCTAATTTTTAGAGTGTATAAGTAATTATATGAATATTAGAAGGCTCTAGCACTGACGGAGTCAATGAACAACACCACCCCAAGAGCCGAAAATTTTATCTTTGTGAGTTTTTTTTTATTTTATGGAATTTCATATTGTAATATTGTTTTTTTTTTTTTTTTATTTTAAATTTATTTTATTTTTTTACTACTTTTTAAAATATGATCCAGCTTAATATTATGTAGTAGATAAAAAATAATTTTTTTTAATATTTTTTTTTTTCTTCGTTTTTTAATATTTTTTTTTTTTATTTTTCTCTTTACTTATACTTAAAAATTATATTAAACATCCATTCTTGTTTTTGTTTTACCATTTATTTGAAACAACTTTTTCTTAAATTTAAACATAACTCTTTTTTTTTTATTTTCATCATTATTTTAATGTTTGTTTATCAATAATTTTATTATTGGATTATTTTTATAATTCTTTTGTTTTCTTTTTGTTTTTTCTTTTATTCAATGTATGTATATGTAGTTAGCCAATAAATTTAGTATATGTGCACATATTAATTTCAAAATACAATATTATGTACATATACGCAATTGCATATTGTTTTGTATCGTAAATAACTATATTTTTTTTTTAGAGAAGACAAATTCATACACTTATGATTTTAATTCATATATAATAATAATTTAAAATCTCAAGTACACATTATTGCAAACATACATTATACATATGTATATTACTTTTAAAACTGAATTTTATTTGGAGTTACGAAAAGGAAAAACGGCTTAATTCCAAATTACAAGATTGCAAGATTTACAATTGCTTTTTGAAATTGTGAAAAATTAAAACTGGGTGTTTTATATTGAAAGTGGCCAAGTAAGCCAATGTTCATATGGATTTTATATGTTATGTTAATAATTGAAATTGAAATTTATGTACAGTTGGACAAGATATTATACATATATATATATATATATCTTTAAGCATATAACTGCAGTTCACCAAATTTTTAGTTACTTTTAACCCAAAACATAGCAATGTACAATATTAAAATGGAATTATGTAAATAAACCATTTACAAAAGAAAAACAAATTTCGAAATAAATTCATTTCGAATTTGTGAAAATCAAGTCAACATTTTTATTTAATTTTATATTTAATTGATTAATTTTGAGAGACGGTTACACAGCTTTTAACAATTAATTTTACATATTATTCTTTATTAATATTCCTATTTTAGAATTCAACTAGATCTGTTTTTAGAAATATTATGCTTTTCAAGAAAAAATTTTTAATAAATTCTTTCTTTGGGCTTCACATTTGATTTGAACCATTTAGTATGTTCCGAATTGATTCAAATTTTATTAGATTATAAATTTAATTATAAGTTTAAATATGAATAAATCGGCCTCTATTATTTTTTCTAATACAAAATGCCATAGAATTGTTCAAAACCAAAACCTATTAAAAATTATGTTGACATGATTAATAAAAAAATTTACACACTTGAAAATAATTTAGAAATATACATATATATTACATTATGTACTTAGTTATTATGACATGTAATTATCTTATATGAATTTATTTTCTATAAAAAAAAAATATGATAAACGATACTAAAACATTTCAAAATCAAAATTAAAATTTATTTTTTTTTTAATTTTGTTGTAGCCAAAAATAATAAAAAAAAAAATATTTCTTTCTTTATTAAAAATGAATTTAAATATAGAAAAATATAAAAATATAAAAAAATCGTATGAATACTACTATTTAATAGCCATTTTTAATTATAAATCGCGGTATTTAAATAAAAATTTGATACAGACAGACAATGGTGAAATAAATTTTTATCCGGTTTTTTCTTTCTAGACTCAAAGATCTTTTTCAAGTATATAGTACTACACTAGTGGAAGAGAAATTAAGTCTGCTAAAAAAAATCTGTTTGCAAAAAATAATTAATAATTTTTAGTAAACAGCAAGAATTTTTTGATTTATTTTGATTCATTTATATTTATATTTAATATTTAATTTTAATATAAAGTAAATAATTATAGATTAATTAACATTTAATATACATATGAATATAATTAAATTATTAAATCATTAATTTTAAATCGAAAATAAATTGAAAACCCGAGTTCTTCCAAATTTTATAAATTGGAACAAAATTTAAGTTTTTAAAAAATTTTACTTTTATAAAATAAACGAAATTAAAATAGTAAATTAAAAATTAATGAAAAAAAATTTGGAAAAATTTATTTTTAAAATTTGAATTTTATTTGGAAGTAATTTAAAAGTTTTCCAAAATACTTAATTTTGAATTAAATTCTAAAATACCCTATTATATAGCTACATAATTTCTATAATCAAATTCATTTTCAAAAAATAAGATTTAGTAAGGATAATGTAGAAATATCCCTATAAAATATTTTTGATATAAGTTAAGAAAATTTTTCTTTTTGAAATTAATATTTTTTTCTCTTTACTATATGTAGTGTTTTTACATATACATATATATATGTGGTATATATATATATATATATATATATATATATATATATATTAACTAAAATTATTTATAATTATTGTTATTTACATATCATTGTTCTCTCTTGTTTTTATTTCATTTTTTGTTTTTTTTTTATATTTTTTGCTGATATAAAGCTTTTTACAAATCAATAAACATTCTAAAATTTATTTTTTATTTTCTATTTACAGAATTTTAACCATTTTTACTCATTTTTTTTCTTTTTTCTTTTGTTTTTTTTTTGTTTTTTTAAATATAATGTATAATTTTTCAGTCTCTATAAAAGTTTTTTTTTTGTTTTTGAAAAAATATTTTTCCGAAAGTTAAGAACAGAAAATTATAAAATTATTTTTTTTATTTTTGTTTTTCTTTTTTTTTTTTGATTTCTATTAAAAAATATTTCCTTTTTGTTTTTCGTATTAATTTCATTATTTTCTATTTAATTTTTATTTGTTTCAAAATAATTTAAGTATTTATTTTATTTTATTATTATTTTTCTTTTTTTTGAGAATTTTTAATTTATCGTTAATATTTCTTTTCTTCTTTTTCTTTTTTTTTACATTTAATGATATGAAAACTTTATATTTTTGTTGTTTTTCTTATATTTTTTTTACCGGTAAGTTTTTGTTGTTGCAGTGAAAAATGTGTGAAAAAAATTAAAGAGTAATAAAACTTTTCTTTGTATATGTATATAATTATGAAGTATGTAATTACTTAGTATATAATATGTATATAAGGGCGTTAATTGTTTGCTTTTCTTTTTAAATATTTTAATCAAATTTAAAAGATTTTATATATAAAAGAAAAAAAAATAATTTAATAAATTTTTTGGTGATATGAAATAAAATTTATTTATGAATAAAATAAAAAAAAAAATTTTTTTTAATTAAAAAAATTAAATATTTTTATACTTTTTAATCTAAAAAAATTTAAAATTTTAAAGTTGTCTCAAAAAAACATTAATATTTATTTTTAATTGATTTATTTATTTATTCGTTTCTCATATTTTTCAAAAATTAAATTAAAGTGTTTTTATTTTAGAAATTTTATTCTAGGTTTATACAAAATATATTTTTGCGAAGAAAAATTGTTATATAGTGAGGGAAATTTTTTCTTGCATAAAAATGATTGTTGTAGTAGCACAAAGTTTGGTTCTAAAGCTATTAATGCAAGATATTTCGCAGTAAAAACATGGTATGTACAGTAGATTCGCCGTTAAATTAATGCGGACTCTAATGAGCGATCAGTTAAATATGTAACATAAGCTAAAATCCTTTTATATGAATTACAATACAATTTTTGTCATAAAATTCTTTTCCGACATTTTTAAGTTCATATATATATAAGTACGAGTCTACTGTAAGTACATTTAATTTTATAACGTTTTACATTAAATTGAATATAAAAATTGTATATAAAAAAAAAATTTTAAATTTAATTTAATATTTTTGAACTGGAATTTTTTTCGAAAAGGGAGGAAAAAAAAAAAAAAAAAATATTCTTAATTTAATTTTATTTCAGATCACCCAAAAATTTAGCGTGAAATAGTTTTATTCAAAATGTCATTAGATTTAATTACATAAATATATATTATAAAATATAATATTATTATTTTATTTGTATTTATGGTGTATTTAGTTATAATTTAAGCTATTTTTTTGTTGTTGTCGTTTCATATAACATACGTCGTTTTGTTGTAAGAAAAATTAACAATGTTAAATATTTTTTTTTTTGTTTTAATTTAATCAAAATTATCTAAAAAGTGCCTTCATCAAATTTTTTGATTAGATTTTGTTTTTTATACAAAATCATTTTTAAAAACATTTTTTTTTTTTTTTTAATTTTAGTTTATTGTTTTTTTTGGACTTTAGTTTTATTTCTTGTTCTTTTCTTTTGAAAATGTAATGGCAGCTTAAGTTATTTTGTTTATTTTTTATTTAATTTCCTTTTTATTTTCTTTTTTATTTTGGTTTATTGTAAAATATTTATTTCACAGATTTTAATTTTAAATAAAACAAATAACAGTACATATGAAATACAAAACAACAGAGTGAAAACAATTTTGTTTTTAAAAATGAAAGATTATTTTTCAGTTGTTTTTAATATTTTTGTGGAAGAACGCACCCTTATATGTATTATTTTTAGTGCAAGGCAGTGCAATAAGATCTTTTGTTAGATTTTTTTTTTTAGTAAATGCACAATTTTTTATTTATCTTTAATTATTTTTTTATTACATTTAAGTATGCATTTTTTTTTTAATATTTTGTACAGAAATTTTAAATTTATAAATTAATATTTGTAGGAAAATGAATAATATTTAAATTTGTATTAAGAGTAAAGAATTTACAATACATTTTAATTGAATTGAAATGAATTGAATGCTTATTTTAATAAAATTAAATATAATAAATATAGAAATTTTCAACAAAAATACAACGGCAGGGCTGACTATTTTTAAAAACTTTAAAGTCTATTTTATTGCGTTTATATTTATTGACTTGGATTTAAGAAATATTAAAATTTGAATATTTGACGTTTGCATTTCAAACTTGATTTGTAACTTCGGAATCAATTATAACCTAATTCTCGCAATTTTTCCGAATTTTATTGCTATGAGTTTAGTTCATGATGGCTGTTTATTTAAAGATGATTATTTTTTAGTCTTTTAAAAATTCACAATAAAATTAAAATATTTTTTAATTTTTTTTTTTTGTTTGTAATAATCACTGACGAAAAAAGAAAAGACAGTAAAATTGTGAACAGAATAATGTTATACAAATATTACATTTTGCAAGCAAGCATATAATAATTAGGAATACTCGCAATATGATTCATACTCGTTCATAAATTTAAATTTTCCAACAAAATAACGGTGCATTTTTATACTTATAATGTAAATAACAAAAAGATCTTAATATTCGGCACTAGCTTAATTTTTTTCTTTTGTGTTTTACATTAAACTTTTTTGTTTTTTAAAATATTGCAATATAATAATATTTTATGGCTGTGTTTTTGGTTATTTGATATTTTTTATAATTTTGAAATAATAAAATATTCACGCATTTTGTAGCTTTAATTTTTGTAGTTAATTTTAATTTTTGAATAAATTTGATCCGAATAAAAAAATTATATTCGGGTGAAGAAAAAAGCATTGAAATTAAGAGTATATCATTCGTTATTGTAACCTCTATTATACAATTGTTTATTAATAAAATTATATGCATTGCATTATAAATATTTAGATATTATGTACATGCATACTTACATTTAGAAAATAAACTATTTATATTGGAAAATAAACGAAATAACACATTTGTTTTTTAATTTTATCACAAGTTATTATTTTTAAATATGTGTAATTACATCATGACTATATTAAATAATTTCTAATATAGTTTTAAAAGGTGGGTTTTAAATTTCTAAAATTATTTTTAAATTTTTAATCAAAAATAAATTATTAAGTAAATTTGAAGAATTTTTATTAAGTTTGATTATTACGTTTTATTTAATAAAATTAAATTACTTCTGTAATTTTTATTTTCAATATTAAAATAGATATTGCCTATAATTTGGGACATTATGTTCGAATATTAGAATATATTAATATTGTATAAATCTTAATAAAATACTTAATTCTGAAATTATAGGGGAATTAATTTATAAAAGAAAACCCTTATTATCAATTGTTTAAAATTTTTGAAATTTTCTTATGGGTTTTATTTACTTTTATTATCAATTTTTTATAAAAAGTAAAATTTACTAATAATTAAAAGAGAGGGGCAGTAAATTGAGTATGCTAACAATTCCTCTAACAATTGTTTTATTTTTTTGGGAAATTTATAGTGTTTCGCGGTAGTATGTATGTTCCGTTCGAATGTAGGGTGTAAACTCTTGTAAAAGTTATATTATAAAGAAATATTTTGAGAGAAAAGAAAACGTCCAGGAATGTGGAAAAGAGTTTATGATTAAATATTGAAAACCCAAAAAATATTGCCTGCATGTGAGGATAATATGCTTAATTTAAAAATTAATTTATGTATACATTATTTGAATTAAGTACAATAAAATTTATATATTAACAATTTCTTTTTATAATTATCCTATAATTTTTATTTTGTCAGAATAAAAATCTTAATATCCCTTATTATATAATAAAAAATCATCTAAATTTAAATGAACATTTTAAGCTTTTTGCAATTAAAAAAATTTGACAATTAAAGTAACAATTTGTATTTGAGAATTTCAAAAGAATTTTTTTTTCTAGTTTCAACAATCGTTTTCATTGTTTTGTAAATGCATGTACATTAAGCAAATTTAAACATACTTATATATGTATATAATTTATAGAGGATACAACAATGATTCATATATAATATGTATGTATGTAAATTTTAATAATTCTATGCGTTAAAAGCAAAATTTTGATAAGCACGACTATCAGTTAATTAATTTTATTATTTACTGATGGCATTTTTTAGTTCAAAAAATTTAAAAATTTTTTATTTTTTTTGTTTGTTTTTTTTTATAAAAGGGCAAAATTTTACTGTACGTATATATGCATTAATGTATATGTATGTAAGTATATATATATTTATATTTTATAATTTTCTTTTCAATGATTTGATTTATTTTTAAAGTATTTTAAACAAATTATTTGAATAAAATTAACAAATTATTTTACAATTCAAAAATAAAAAAGGGAAAATGTTGTAATTTTTTTTTTTCTTCTAAAAAACAAATTTAAAATCATATTGTAAGAGAAAACTTAATGATAATTTGTAATATATTTTGTCGTTTTTTTTTGTGTTTTTGTTTCTTTTTTTTGTAATTCAAAACAAAAAAAAATTCTTTAACATCACAGTGATATTTTCTTTCTTTTTTCACATATAATTTTTAGTTTTGTTGTATAAAATTTTTGATTTTAAACTTAAATTAAAGAGAATTTTGTAATTTGAAAAATTTTATTGTGAATTATTTGAAAATAAAGAAAATTTCCTATTACAATTAATAAGGTAAATATTAACAATTGCACTGTAACTTTGATCAATTCGTTTCAAGTTAATTTTAAAAATTTGTTATAAATTTTTTTAATTTTAAATAATCTTTCATTGTTGCAATCAGTATCAGTTAATTGTACATACATATTATCATCTAATGAATACCATTTAATTGTGTAGCATATGAAATTTTGAATTGAAGATTTGTGATTTAAAAAAATTGTAAGTAAATTAGCAATTCAAATTACTATTATAAGAGCTCAAACTCAAGAGCACCGGAACTCTTTGAGTTTTCTGAATTTCATATGATTTTTTGTAATTAAAGTCAATATTTGAATTGGTATTACTCAGCTAATTTAAATTGGCTATTAATATCTATTCTATAAAATTACCTTATTAACAAATAGGTATTATTTTTCTAGACAAATGATACTTTTTACAACAATTTTATTAATTTCTATAACAAAATTTTCTTAATTGAAGTTAAAAATCAATTTTAGCATATACAACCAACTATATACTATTAAATAATTACTTTTTTTTTTTCAAAAATTTTAACATAAATTTTATTTTTTAATAATACCTTAATTTAAAATTTAAATATAAGGATGTAAATATATATTTATATATATATTTATTATATGTGTGTATATATATACTTTTTTGTTTTATATCCTTTTCAAGGATTTTTTTTTGTTTTTGTTTTTATATATACTTATAATATTTTTTATATTAATTCACTTATATTTTCTATTTTTTAAATATTCTCAAATTTGTTTTTAAACATTGTGTGTTTTTATTAGAAATTTTTTTCTCTAATTTTACTTGTTTTATTTTCAATTTTGCCTTTTTATATGTATATATATATATTTTTTTTAATTTTTTTTATTTAATTATTTTTAATTTTAAAATTATATTAATATATATGACTTTTTTTTTATTTTTGTTTTTTTTTTTTAATTTATTATTTATTTCGTGTTTTAATGGATAAGTTTCGTTTTATAATTTTTCATTTCAGATGTGTGTGATTAAATTTTTTCCAAATCCAAAGAAAATTGTTTTTGTTAGAATATTAATATTAATAATAATGATAATAAAAATATCCTGCCCAATAATATTTGGGCAAAGTGTTCATCACCAACAAAATACTGAAAGCTCACCAGAATGTTCATTTTGTCGCCATGAGCTGACACTACGGGCTTTAAGCTAAAACAAAAAAATAATTTTTTATAATAAAGATTTTTAATTAACATATTTAAATAAGGACACAATTAAGAAAATTTATAATTAAGAAAAATATATTAAAGGAAAATTTGTATACCTGTTGCATTTTATCAAAATCCAAACATGGTCGATGTGGTCTTTGTAATCTTTGTGGAGCATGATGTGTTCGTGATGGTCGCCTTCTTGGTGAAATTGCACAATGAAATAATTTCGCCGGTGGACTAATTGAACGAACATCAGATGATGATGCGCTAATAGAAACCATTGTTGCTGTTTTATTAACAGCATTTGATGGTATCAATTGTGTTATAGAACTCGATGTATTACTATTATTACCATAAAATTGATGATGATTATGATGATAGGGAATAAAATGATTAAAATGTCTTATACCACCAATTCTATCACTTATATTAAAATTTTTCTCTTCTAATAATCTAAATGGTGGTGGTTTCTCTATATTATATTTACCATTTGAATTTAATAAATTATTTAAAGAATTCCCTATTGCTGATGATGTTGTAGGTGATTCATTAACTGTACTTGTTACTATTGATGATATTGTATTATTAGGATTTGTTGTTTCTATTTGTGTAGTTAAAGATAAATTTGTAGTTGTAATATTATTAGTACTATTATTAATTAGATTCGTACTATTATTCAAATTTTGATGATGGTGATGATGATGTTGATGATGATTTGAATGATTATTAAGATGTTGATTATGTAAATGATGTGAATTAAGTATATTATCATTATCATTAGCACTATTATTTGTGCCACTAATTCCACCACATGCACCAAAATCAAAATTTTGATCACATAAAAAATCTTGTGTACTGCTATTATGGCTATCCTTGGTTGAATTGCTATCACATGAAATTTTAATATTTTCAATGCCTCGGCTAGTTTCAGTCAAAATTAATGGAGTTGTAGCACGAAACATTAAATTTAAATTACGATTTGGCTTTAATGCCTCAAGAGGTGGTGATGTGCGAAAATTTACTGGTGTGGGAACTGATTCCAACAAATTTCTGACCTAAAATTTAATAAAATTATACAATGGTATATTTAAAAATTATATACACAAAAAAAATATACTTCATCATCAGAACTGTGAGGTAATGAACGTTTTCTAGTTTCTGATATAGTAGTTGAGCTAGCTCGTTTCGGTGACGATTCTGTTTCAAAAACTTCCGGTTCAATTGATGATGTCTCTGAAGCAACAGATTCTGCTGTACCCCGTTCTGATAATATTTTATTAACATCCTCAGAAGATAAAGTTAATGCAGCAGCTGCTGCTGCTGCTATTGATGATGGTCCATTAATAACTTCAAGTTCTTCTTCTGAACTATGTTGATCATATAAGAGGTGGGCCGTTTGTGTCATTATTGAAGTTGCTGGAGATTCAATTGAACAGTCCGTAGGGGATAACGTATCTAGTCGAGAACTCATACCTTAAAAATAGAAATATCAAATTATTTTTCTAGAAAAAGTTTGTTTTTGTGTTGTTTAACGTACTTAAATCTATATCAAGTTCTAATTTAAAGCTGTTTTCTTCGTTTTCCAATTCACCATCAGATTCCGTACCAGAATCGTGTTCATCAATCTGTAATAATTTAAAGACAATATAGTTAAATTTGAATAATAGTATAAAATCTAGTTAAACTAAGTAATGACGATTGGTAATTTAAATATCAAATAACGAAAATAATGCTAATTTTTTCTTAAAATAATTTATAATAAATTTTTTAAAAAGTCATAAAAATCTATGAAATTTAAGGGAAAGTCTTATAAAAGATTTTTTAAAGCGTTTGTAAAGTCGATTAATCGGTTTCAATTCAACATTTAAAAGAGTAACGTTTAAAAGAGTACGAGTTCTATAACAATGAAGTCTAACACATCTATGTGTAATTTTATAGATCTGTACAATGAATACTAGCCACTGTTGTCCATTTGTCGAATTGTCCTTTCAGCCGTAACTCTAAAACCAATAAAACTATTTTTACCAAATTTTCACATTTGATTTATAAAAGCAGAAAGACGAGGTCTTTAATTTGAATTAGTTTGAGCCCTCGTACCCTCGCACAATAGGTAGCTGGTAATAAAAATTTGAAAGCAATTTGGCTGTACATCTTAAAATATTGAACTTCAAAAAAAAAAAAATTCACTATATCTCGAAATTAGAACTACATTTTATAAACTGCCAGCATTGTAAACGCTCAAAAATATAGCCAACATTCTCAAAATAATTTAATCAAAATTATTAAAGTTCATATGAAGATTGCTACAAAGTTATCACTTGAAAAATAATTAAATTAGGAAAGTAGTCGGTATAATTTAATTGATGTACTTAACACATACTATCTTATAAACAAAATTACCATTTAAAAAAAAAAACTATGTAGTGGATTTAGGTGAATTCTATACCTAAATAAAAGTTTCGTTTTCAATCGCATAATTTTTAGTTGAGAAAAATTAATTAAAAAGTTCTAGTTCTAAATTAAATGATATATGTAATTTGCAAATAATTTAAATTGCAATATTTAAGTTAAATATAATTAACAAATCTTGTTGAAAAACTAGTTACATTATGTTTGATACTTATTTTTCTATTCAAGTCTAAAGTATTTTCAATTATCATTTTTGGATTTATACATAGGTCACTTTCAAAACAAAATTTTTCTAAATATAGAAATTAATTATAGGATCTATGTAAATAAGTATATATATCCCGTTATATTTTATTAAATTCTATAAAAATCTTAAAAATAATTCTTTAATATTGTAATATATATGAGCAATATTAATATTATTATAAATTAATTAATTAACAAATTGACCTAGTACTAAAGTTTCAATTTGATATTAATATTTTTGTTACACAAGTAAAAATTTTTTTTTTTAATTTAAATAAATTCTTAATTACTTTTTACTTAATGTAATAAAATTTATAAAATATTTAATAAATTAATTTAATTTAGGTGCTAAAAGTTACTTAAAACAAAAATTTATTAAATATTTTGAATAAATTTAAGGAATAAATCAAATCAAATTTTTAAAAAGAATAAAATTATTAGAAATAAAAAAAAAATTAAATAAATAACGTACGCACGTAAATTTTATTTGATTTTTCATTATTTTTTTTCTTTTATTTTTAAATTAAAATTTCGAAAAATTGCATTTCTTTATATTACAATGCACTCATATACAATACAAAGACGATATATTTATATATATATATTTTTATATATAACAACTCAGTCTTAAGATTTATTATATATATATATATATATATACATGAATATATAATACGTAAATTCATACGTACATATATATATGTATATATATATATATATATATATATATGTGTGTACGTATGAATATCTCTCGTAAAGGGTTAACTTTATTATTTTATATTTCGAAAAATTTCTAATGCGCCAGTCATTCTTTTATTTATTCGTCTTCATATTTAAATATTTACATATATATATACATATTTACATATATATATATGAATGCAAGTAGAATTTATACATACATATATTTATTTCATATAAGGAAAAATATAAAAAAATATTAATAAAAAAATTAAGAAAAATATTAAAATTGAAAAGTTAAAACTAAAAAATTCTTCTTAAAAATATTTTATTCTTTAAATAGTATAAAATCAAAACAGCAAAAATTTATAAAATATAACCGTTCCAGACAACGGTATATTAAACAAAAAAAAAAAAATACAAAAACAAAAAAAAACAGAGTAGCCTAGCAAAGGAGTAAATTTAAAGGAAAACACACATTAAAATTTTTCTAGCTGCACCCAAAATTGTATATATATGTGTGTATAGAATAATAATATGATGCAGACGACAAGGAAGAAAAATAAAAACAGAGAAATGAAAAGAGAAAAATTCTATAAATAAAATTTTAATATTTGAAAATTTTCTTAAAAAAATAAAAAATCCCTAATTGAAATTTTAATTAAAACTATTCTTGAGAGAATAATTTAAAAAATAATTTAAAGGACTAATAAGGAATAATTTTAAATTTTAATTTAAATTATTTTTTTATTCAAGATTTTTTTACGAGGATAATTTCAAAAAAAAATTTAATTTAAAATAATTTCTTATTATTCAACAATTTACGAATTCTTTTTAAATTAAGACTTTTTATTTTTTTTCGATTTTATTTTCGTTTTTAAATTTAAAGTAATTTTACTCTTATAAACTATATATATATATCACTCACACCCATTAAATTTATTCGTATATAAACCTATATATTGTAAATATAATTACCTACTAACTGATAAAAGATTAGAAAAAGGTATAAAAGAAGGAACTTACTTTTTCCTGTATGATTTCATTATTATCACTAATCGATTGCGAGCGTAATTTGTGCGTTAAATATTTAAGCATTTTTATGCTTTTATTTTCTTATTATTACTAATTTTTTCTTATTTAAATTTTACTAATTTTCTATTAATTATAATTACTTTTTTTTTGTTTGTTTTAACTACAATTAAATAAATTTTAAATTTTATTATTTTTCTTTAATTTTTTATTTTCTTTTGGCTTTTCTTTTACGATTGTTTTTTTCATTAAATTTCAAGTTTATATAATAATTGAAATCTTTAAGAGAAAATAAATACAATATTAGCTAAATATATTAAAATTATAAAAGGAACAAAAACAAAAAATAAAAATTATTGATGACAGTAATAAGTTCTTTTTCTTTGACGTTTTTTTTTTTTGTTGTATTTTATATTATACGAAAATAAATTTTTATATTTTTAGCCAATCTATGCATGTATGCATATTTAAATATTAATTTTCAGCACATAAACCTTTATATTTTGTAATAATGTTATATATATACATAATATAGTTATATGTATAAATCTAATTATACATATATTGAATATTTAAATTTATATCAAGGATATTTTGATTTTTTGATTTTATTTTATAAATGAATGCATATTTTATCAATATATCGTATTTTATAAATAAAGTAATATCAATTTTACTATTGATTATACATACAATACATGTGTATATACATATGTTATTTATATGATTAATTATTTTGATATAATAATGAAAATATATATATAACAATAAATGTGCATATATATATATATATACATATACCATTTATAAAAAATAATTAACTATTTTACAATAAATTGTATTTAATTATAATAATAATTATAATATTTATAATAATAATTAGAATATTCTTATTATACTTATTTATAAATATTAATAATTGTTAAATATATAATAATAATTAATATTTATATAATGGGTTTTTATATTTATTTTAAAGATCTATTCAAAAACATGAAACATGAGAGTTATTCCCGAAAATTTTTAATAATATAAGTACATATGTATATATATTTTTATATAAAAATTATAATAGCTAAATATTCATAAATAAGATGAAAAAAAGAAATATATTCTTAAGTGTAAAAATAGAAATTACTGAAATAATTTGAATTCTTTACATTTATATAATAAATTTTTTGATAACTTTTAAAATGTTTACTTATAAATTTCTACCAGCGTTTCTTATTAATTATGTATATATAAAATATATGATGATAATTTGTTGTCATGTAGCAGATATGCTTTATATTTATTGATAAGAAGTACATGAAATAAAAATGCATTTGGCACAGTTAACAAGCAATTTTTGATTGCACTGTGATTAGCAGTGATTGATTTTATTTTTGGGATAAACAATAAATGTGTAATTTTTGCTTATCTTATATGCGTGATCGCATATATGGTGAATATATATATGTATATATGTATATATATATATAATTGTATCCTTTCATTAAAAGAAAATATATCTAAAAATATTACAATTATATTTAAATGTGATCAAATATAAAAAATAATTTCAATAAAATTTTTTAACGTCATAGAAGAAAATTATTTCTGATAGATGTTGAATATATACGAAATACTCGTAACAATTGAATAAAGTATCTTTTTTGAAATAAAATAGAACTAGTCTTAATTTTAAAATATTTAAGATTATGATTAAATGAAAATATTATCTTATTCAAAAAAAAAAAAAAAAATTGTTTTTTTATATATATAATAATATATTAAACAGTAAATTATTAGGTACGTATTAAACAAATACTAAGAAATATTTTACTATATTTTCTAAGAAGAAAATTTGTAAAAATATTTGTATAATATTTAATATTGAGTATATACGGCATAAAAATGCAAATTTATAAAAATAGCACTTTATATATTAATGATGTGTGTGTTTATGTATAAATGTATATATATAAACTCTTATATATAAATTTATATATATGCACTCTTTTAAAACTTGCAATAAATATATGCATAAAAATAATATTTATATATATTGCATTTTGTATATTATGCATATCATGAATTGTTTATTTATATATATATATATACACCAATTATGTATATACATGATTTATTTATGGTTATTAATGCGCGTATATATACACATGATATATACTTGTTTAATAATTTGTATAGTATATTTGAAGATAAAGATGTTTTAATATATATCCATTTTATCCGGCAGAAATATTAAAATACTATATATACACAATATATTGGATGTGTAATTGTATGAATGTAGATGTATTATGTAAAAAAAAAAAATGTATAATTTTGCATCCTGTTTTTTCACTATTTAAAATGTATTTTGTTCAAGTTAAAAGTATTATTATTAAATATTTTTAAATTATTTTTAAATTTATTTTTATTTTAAATATTGAAAATTTTTGAAAAATTTCATAAAAATAATAAATAAGAAAAAAAAAATTTGGTTCTATAGACATAGAAAGCTTTATGTTTAATTTTTCTCTCCTTTTTTTTTAATTTTTTTATTTAAATTTAATTTTAAAATATTTATACACAAAATTTTTTGAAATTAATTTTTCTTTTACAATTTTCTATCCCATATTTTTTATTCAATTTTTTTTTCGTTTTTTTTTTTTTTAAGAAACTCTCACAAAATATATTTGCATATATATACAACTAAAATATTATATTATACTTCAAAAACTACTTAAATTTTATAGAATACTATATACAATATTTATAGTATCCTTGATTTGCGAAAAGGCTAATGTCCTTTTTAATTTTTTTTTCTTATTTTATTTTCATTGTTATTATTATTTGTGATTCCATATTTTTTTTCTCTCTGTGTATTTTGTTTTTTTTGTTTTCTTACTTTTCTTTTTCTTATTTTATTGTGCATTTCTGCATTTTCTTCGTGATTTTTATGTCTTTATTATTTTCACTTGTGTATCTTTTTTTTTTTTATTTTATTTTATTTTTTTTGCCTGTTTTTGTTTTATTGTATTTTTGCACTTTATATTTATGTATATATATATATATATATATATATAAATATATGAAATGGTTGCAAAAAAATTGAAAAAGAAAAGCAAAAAAAAATATTCCTATTTATTTTGCATTGCAAAAAATAAAAATAAGAAAAGAATAAAAAATCATTTTTTTTCTCTTATATTTTAATACCTGCATTTTATAAAATATGCATTTTTAAGTCATTGAAATGCAAACTCCATTTTTTATTTTATTTTTGAATACATTTTTCCCACATTTTTTTATTTTAAAATTAAAAATTTTTCAGAATATATTTTATATTTTTTATAATTTAATTTCGGCATTTTCTCATTTTTTTTTTTCGCTTTTCTAAATTTTTTCCTTTAATCTTTTTTTCTCATTTTTTCATTTAAAATTTTATTCACATATAAACGCGTATGTATATCTGAATTTAATTTTCTTAAATTTGCAATTTTCTTCCATATATCCTTTTTTTTTTGATTTCATGAGAAATTACTCGAACACACCATTACCATCACCATCACTCATAAAAATATCGTAAAATCAACAAAAAAAATGTTATAATAAAAAGAAGAAGAAAAAAACGGGAAAAAAGTTACTTTTTTTTTTTTAATAATTTTTCTAGTTGAGATTTCCGTGATTTTTTTTACACAAAAAAAAAGTACCGAATTAAAAAATTTAAATGAAAAATTTTATTTTTTTTTATAGAAAATTAAATTTTTTTTTCAGGAAAATTTTTCCATTTTGTAAAATATTAAAATTTTATTTCAACTAATTTAATTTTTTTTTGGTTATTTTATTTTCTTATATTTTTTAAATTGAATTTTAAACTTCTTTTTTATATTTTTAAATTTTTTATATAAATATTTCCTCTCTGATATGATTTAATTTTCCTTTTTTCTATAGAATTATGAAAAAAAAAAGAAATTATTTTTCTTTAATTATAATTTAAAATAACTAAAATCTTTTTCTATATTTTATCCGAATTTTAATACTTCAACATTTCAATGATGAAATTTAATGTGTGCAGAGAGAAAATTTTTTTTTTCCTTTCATAAAAAAATAAAACTATTTCCAGGACTCTTATCTCTATTATTTGTCATAATACACGAGAAGTATAAATGTATTAGTGTACATGATTTTTATATAAAATAGAAAATTTTTTTAACAAAGATAGAAAAAAAAAACATTTTGTAAATAAAAGTTTTAATTTACGAAAAAAAATTGGAAGTGAATTTGAGAATATTTTATATTGTGAATGAGAGAATTTTTAATTTCTACTGATAAAAACAATAATAATAACAATATTCTCTTATTCTTTCTTTTTCCTATATGCATTAAAGTGACAAAACAAAACATGCTTTTATTAAGAAAAATTAAGCGGTTTTACATAGTAAATGTATTCAATACAAGTATTTGGTGAAATATGAAAATATATTTAAATAATTTCCAATTTTTTCTGTATGATGAGAATGTAATTATTGTGCTATTATTGTAAATAATTATTATTGTCATCATTATATTACAGCACTTCCGATAAATTAAACGAATTGGAGTTCTGAAAATTCATTTAATTCTACAATTCATTCCAAAATTAGAAACCTAAAATCGATAATATTGTTTTATAAAATTTATCTCGAAAATCTTTAGTCTTATTTTTGGAAATTCTAAATTGGACGATTGCTGGAAGTACAAATAAAATTTTTATACGAAATTAATTTTTAGGGAAGATTTAATTATTTATTATTCTAATTTTATATAATTTTATTATAATTTTAATTATTATTATTTTTATTTCTCCAAATGTCTATTTTATAAATCGTTCTGAATAAGAAAATTGCGAAATATAATTAATGTATTTATGTCATATAACTTTCAAATGGAAGAAATGCTTTCCGTTAGCATATTCACGTAGAAAAATCTGATAATTCTCCTTTAATACATAACATAATATAAATTAAGCTGACATTTAAAAATAATTAATTTTTAACTAAATATTACAAAAAATTTAGATGTTCAATTCAAAAATGCGAAAAATAAAACAGTAAGCATTCTAATTCAGGCAAAATTTTAAATATTATGAATTTTCGAATTAATTGAAATTTCATTCTTCGTTTTGTTCGGTTAATGTGTTCAATAAAAATAAACCCTGTACATATTGTGCAATGTTTTATATTATTCAATTTTTATATATATATTTACGAGATGACGTTGACGTCTTGTGCATTGAGAAAATGTAAAGGGGAAGAAAATTTTATAATATTAATTTCGAAATTTCATATACGAAAATTATTCGAAATTACTAAAATATTTTCAGTATAATAATTTCTTTTTTATTTATCTTGCACGGATATATTTATGTGTATGTGTATGATTTGTGTTTTCCTCTCTTTACGTCAAAACTATTTCTATTTATTTTAATTGTCTGTTGACGCTTTAAGCACGAGGATAACATAAATTTGCTTATAGCGAGTGTTAAACTTTTCTTGTTTTACTTTTTAGATTTTCTTTGTATTCTTTTAATATTTTTATTCTTTTTGTTTTTTTGTAATTTTATTATATTCCTATTACATAATACATTTGTTATTATATTAAAAAAAAAAATTATTTTTAAATATTATATTTACCTTAATTTTTATAAAGTATAAAAGAGTTAAAATATTTATGTATGTATAGATAATATAAAATTTTCAATTGTGTATAATTATAAATGTTTATATATGTGTATGTACATATAAAATTTGTATTTATTATTGTATTTGTGTATACGTGCTTACTCACTGAATTTGATTTGGTCTTTAATATTTATAATATATGCTTATATATTATAGTATATAGATAATATTAGCACATTCGTTTGTTGATTATATTTTTACAATTTTCAGGATATAAAAATTTCTATCATTTCCTTTTTTCCGCTATTCAGTAAAGAAAAAAACATAAAATATTTTTTTTTTTTGGTTGTTCTTTGTTTTTCCATATACACAAATAAAAAATATACGAGTACTTATTTGTAGATATTTTAAGGATATATTTTAAGGATATTATATGTAAATATGTATGAAAAAAGTCATTCATAAAGAAATAAATTAAGTGCGTATTTTTAATATTTTATTATTATACATTTTTCATATAATATTATCCGGTAATAACGTTCACAAATGTAGTTCGAAAAGGTTTATATAATTGAAAGAAAATTAAATTAAATTATTTATACAAAAAATCACAAAAATATTTTCATTCAGAAGAATTTTTTTCATGTTAACTGATAAGATAACAAAATTTTTAATTATGAAAATTAGAAATTTTCGATTAAAGACGAAATTTATGGTGTACTCCTAATATTAGAACAAAAATATTATTGTGCTTTATCAGTATATGAAATTTAAGTATTATTTCCAGTACTTTTATTGAAAAATTAATAGAATTTCTAGACATTTTCATACTTTTTAAAATATGGTTTTAATTATGCCAAAAAAAATTTAGTTTTTAATAGAATTTCATATTTCAATATTTGAAATCTTAAACCTTACAATTTATGATTTAGCTTCTATATTAATAATTTCTTAAATTTCATTATCAATTTATTTAGAAAAGAAAATATTTTACACAATAACCACATATATTTATAATTTTCGTGAAATTCATGAAAAATTTTTCTTTAAATTTTTCTATAAACGATGTAGTAAAAATTTATTTTCAATCTTCTTTTTTTTTTTACTTTTCTTCTCTGAAACAAAAGTGTTGATGGTATATGCTTTCCTTGCTACATACATACATGTAATACGGTAAGTACTAACTATCAAGTATATGTATATGTTTGCATACAAATCTTTATAAATTTTGTATAAAAATGTCCTGAAATCTATTTTTGGATCAAAAATTTTGTAGAGGGAAAATTATCTGTTTACACGGTTTTATTTAATATATTATATACATATATTATTCATAAGTATATATAAGTATATTTTTTTTTTGATATATAAAAATATATTGTACTATAATCATTACATACATATTCATTTATGTATACATAAATATATTATTACATATATAATTACTATATATAAGATCTTACGTGGCCTGTATACATATAGGTAACAAATATATATCTATGTGTTTGTATCTGCATATATATGAATATAATTATTACTATTATTAAATACAAACTATATATATTTTTCCTTTTAATAAACATTATATATATAAACGAATATATAGATGTATTTGTATACCGATATGAACAGTTTTTGTGCGTGAAATTGTTGAAATTACCTTTAAAAAAGGATTTCAATTTGATTCAACTGGATAAAAAATTGTACATACTTATTTACGTCTATTAAATGAATGTATATATTTAAATATATAATTTTTTTTTCGTACGTAAACAAGCGCATATATATACCCCACACGTAGTATATATAACGACATATCGAAAAGAAGAAAATTAAAGCAAAAATTACAAGGTACTCATACGTACATGTGTGTATGCTTATAATTTTTGTATATTTTTACAAACGAGATTTAAAGTTGAATTAACTTTTATGAATATTTTATGAAAATATAAAAATAAAGAAAAAAAAAAACAAAATAATTGCAATAATAATTATTTTTTTTTTTACCTCTATAAATATCCTTTGTAATAAGAATAAAAAATAATTTTTTTTTATATATTTTTTAAAAATACAAGTACAATTATAATGTCAAAATGGTTAAAATTTTTAATACAAAGTAAAAACAAAAAAAAAAGTATGTGTTTTTTTCATGTTTTCAAATCTTTTGTTAAATTTCTTTATTCTTTTTGTTTTTCCTATACTCGAATATTAAATTTAATAACTTCACTATGTAATTTTTTGTACTTACGTATATATTTATATAAAAATCACAAGTATATAATGTGTATATAAGCACCTATATAATTTTTTTGAATTAGTCTAGGTCTGTTTATTTAAAGATGGCTGTTTGATTTCTGAGGGCTGAGATTTCGTCCTTCAAAATACCTATATTTTGTTTTTCTTTTTGGTTTATTTTTTTTTATTTTGTTATATAAATAGAATTTTAATATAGTAAAAGTATTATACTTTATATATATTCATATTACTGATGTTAATAATATGTGTGCATGTTTTCTAGTAATACAACATGATTGTATATAATTTTTTTGTACATAAATACATACATATTTATATATACATATACACATAGGTAACTTAAATAATACTGTGTTAAAGTTTTATCAGGATATTTTTAGATAATATCCGGGGTATACATTAAAGACACGTGTATATTATATATTTAAATAAATATTTATATATGTATATATGTATATATATATATAGACAAATTTGTAACAATGATTTGAAATTTTCGTTAATTTTATAAAAATAAAAATGAAAAAAAAGAAAAATTTCTTTGTAAATTTAATTGAGAGAATACACATAATATTTGTAAATAAATATACATATATATATATATATATATATATTAAATATAATATAAAAAATTATAGTAAATTGAATATACTTGTATTTTTGCGTATATATATATATGCTAATACCAAAGAAATACTACTTTATATGGACCTGGATCCATGTACATATAAGTATATTATATTTGCAATAGTAGTGTTACGGAGAAATTTGTGTATATTAATGGTATATAATATTTGTTTTTCGTTTATAATAATAGATTGCTTTACACATATGCGTATATCACATTAAATATACATATATTTAGTATAGTATGCTATATCATGAACATTATATATATACATATATATATATATGTATAATTAATTCCATAATATGCATATAGAAAAAATTTGTAAAAAGTATAAGCTGATTTTTCCTTCCATTCTTATTATTATTTTTTTCCTCTATGAAATTCTCAATTTTTTTTTCATTTAATTCTAAGATGTAGGTGTTATATACATGAAAATTATAAAAGCTTTATTACAATTTAACTTATAAAATGTGGAAGGAAAATAAGATAAATAAAATGAAAAGAGTAAATTATTTAAAGAAAAATATACGTTATTTTTTATGCATATTTACATATATATTAAAACAGAAGAATATTATTGTATTAATTGATAATAATAATAATGAATGTTTATAATTATATTGAATTATAATGGTAGCAATTATTATTATTAATCGATGAATTTATGATTTCAAATATTGTAATCATTTCAAATCGTTGCCCTCGCATGTAAAAAATATTTCCTATATATATTTTATTAATTTAAGATGATTTATAAATTTTATGAAAAAAACAGTCGTTTTTGTCATTGTAATGTGTAGTTATCCAGTTATATGATAGATCACGATAAAATATACGACTATTTACTTTCTTTTGTGTTTGCTGAATTGAATAATGTCTGTTCTTTCAATACAATGAAATGTCAAAAAATTAAATTTTTGAGTCTTCGAGGGGCTATAATTTTCAAAAAGGTAGACAAGCAAAAACTATATGATCTATAGAGAAGTGTTTACATTTTAAGTTTTTACATTTTAAACGTTAACAGACACACGGAACCTCTGTTCCGTATCAATTGATTTACAATAACAATTATAATAAATTTTTTTGTTACCTTTTGTTTACTCATTTCAAATAAATTAGTGTATTCATACACATATACATGCATAAAACAATATGTAACTACAATATATTACATTTAAATTTCTAATTTAAAATTTTTCATTTCTTTCGCCATAAAATATGCAAAAAAACATTTGTATTTATATAAGACTATTATTTATGCATATATTCAAAATATATATATTTGTATATCAGTATTTCCGTGTCTTCAATAATGCGCTTACGACGAAAATTTTACAAAGTATCAAATTCCAAAAAGTTTAGTAAAAGCTCTTGACATTGTAGACTTTTCCCAAATGCTTAAAAGTGGAGACGTAAAATAAAAGTAAATCGGGTATCGAAAAAATGCAGCATAAAAATGCAATGTTTTTAATGATTTGGTAACGTTTGTTAAAAATTAGAATTTGCACAATCGTATTAATACCGTACTTAAATCTTTTTTACAGCATTATTGAAGTCATGGTTTCTTTAAAATTTGAAAGCATTATTATGTAAGAGTTATCTAATGCCACTTATGCACAGTTATTGCATATTTTAATACAACCCACTATTATCATGAAAATAACGTAATAAAATTGCCTATATTTAAAAAGGTATTAACCTTTGTTATTTATTAACTTCTTAAATGAACTTTCATGTCAAAAAGGTCTCAAAATTTTAAAAATTATTCGTCAAAATTTCACAGATTATTTTTTGTCATTTTTTATATGCCTATAACATATTTCCTCGCATATAAACATAACTGTATAAAGTCATTAAAAAAAATTGTATTGAAAACTACTCATACAATTTAAAGGTTAATTTATAAATGACTGATAAAGATAACGAATTTTTATTCTGATTTTACTGATTCATGTATAATTATTATATGCAATCATCTGATAGAAATTTTCGATCAATTTGGTATATTCTCAAAAAATAATTTAATTTGGTGTTACCAACCATAATAATTATCAATAAAAAAAAAAAAACTAAAATGGAAAAAAACCAAATTTGATTTGGAGTACCGAAAAAACAAAATATAAAAAAAAACCCAAACTCATTAAGAATAAAAATACAAAATATGTTTGTATGTGTTAAGAGTCATTCTTTGACGTCATTTACATACATACATTTTATTAGAAAAAAGAAAATAAATAATTTTAGCTTTATTTTTTTTTTACGATAACCTTGACAAAAGTATTGAATTTCTTACGTACACATGATAATTTTATATTTCTTTTGATATTATGTTATAATTCTTTTATATAACCTGGTACCTTTGTATATATGAAGGGTTTTATAATGGAAACTTCGTTAAACTAATTAATTATAATGACATTTGAATTTTAATTTTATATTAAGTTTAAATTTCAGTAAATAATAATATTATAATACAGATAGCAGGAGAGTAGCATAACAATGTTAAATTAGTTAACGCATAAGCTAATTTCATAATGCAAATTTTTTCATAAGTGTGTATAAGACTTTAGATGGGTCCCCGCAATTTTAAATACATAGAACTAAGAAATTTAATTTTTCTTTAGTATTAATTTATTGCCTTTATTTTTTAAATTTTATAGCATATAATATGGCCATAAATTCCTTCGATTTGTATTGAAATTTAATATGTAATTTTCAATAAAGACTCAAATAATTTTTTTGCAAATTAGGACTCATTTCCGCAAATCAAGTCGCAAAAAACTATATTGAAATAATTATTAAATTATAAATGGTCATTCTTATATAAAAATTCTTATATAAAAAATACAAAGTAGGACAAAGATTAGACATTAAATGTTATTATACGAATTTTAATTGGATGTAATTCTAATTTTCTTCAAAACGAAATTCATAGATGCTTACACATCTAAAAATTACACATTTATAAAATTCTAATCAAAATAAGCAAAATCTATGAATACAAACAAATGATGTAAGCTCTAACTAAAAATTTCATTTGACATATGCACTACTTTGTCATCGAACATCTGAAACTCTCTCTATTTTTGTTCTATATTGAAATCGAAGAGAGATGATCAGACAAAACTTATACTTCAAAGGTCGAAATTACCTTCAAGCCTTTCACCAATCTTAAATTTGATTGTTTTTCTTTAAAAGTACTTGTAATTTCATTTTTTTAATGTAAATGTTGCCTTTTTTCAAAAAAATTCATAAAATGTTTGACATTAAGAAATACGCCCTCTAAATTGCAAAAAACTAAAATTAAATTTTTCGTTTCAAAAGAAAAAAAAAAAACAACAAAAATTACTTTTCTTTCCGCATATAAAATTTTTTTTTCCCTTATCACTTTTTTCGATAAGAACAAAAATTATTAATAATTATTTTGAATTGTTTTGGATTTTATAACCTACAATTAATAACCTACAATATATTGTTTTTATTTTTTATGATTCTTTTTTATTACAGTTCATATAACTATTTACACACATATGTATATAAGGCATTTATACAGATAAGTACGTATAAATTGTCACTAATTCAACTGTGCTATATGATTAATAAGGAAAAAATAAAAAATAATTTTTATTATCGCATTTTTTCTGTTCTTTTTTTTGTTATGATTGTATTTCAGAATTTGAAAAACAAATAAAATAAATTATTAAAATAAAACATTTTTAATTGTATGATTATTTTTTTAATTGTGTTTTAAGATTTGGCTCTTGTCATCTAGACATAAAGACGCTTTTTATTTTAATAGAATTTTGTATATGGGTATGTATATACATATGTGTATGTACCTGTACAGAATAATTTTGTCTGCAACAATTTTTCCAAAAAAAGTTTATTGCATGCATGCTTTCTGTAATTCGAATATTATATAACAATATTGAAGAAATTTTAGGAAATTTTAAAATGCCAAATATATGGAACAAGAAATAAAATAGGCATAAAATATTATAAACCAAATATAAAAAATTTAAATTCAAATTTGGTTATATAAAGCAATGTTAGAAATATCTTGGGTAAATCTACAAATTTTGTTCTTGATGATTTTTAGGAATTAGCTCTTGCCCTATAGAAAGACACGAAAAAAACGGAGCTGCCATTGAGTCGATGCCAAATTGTTATAGAATTTAAAAATCCAAACATGTATAGAAGTTGGTCATGCAAGTTAGTTCAACATGGTGATTATGCATATTGATAAAGTATGTTGAACATGCAAATTGGTCACACATGTTTGTCATGTATGTGTAAAAATACAGATGTTTGCCTGTCTATGCATCCTATATGCACTTTATTAATTCGATTTCCATAAAAATTTAAAAAGTTGTTTTACAAATTCACGCTATAGATCCTGTAAATATACGGCTAACTATATCTGTAATAGTATAATAAAATAAAATGAGGATTGTTAGAAAAGTTTCGGGGACACCTACAACTCTTGTTCCTGGAGATTTAAGGAAATCCGCGCTGTGACGCGTCAGATCCCGATAAAAAAATTTAGAAAAAAACATGTTAAATTTAGTGCTATGCACAGCGTTAATTTCCATTGCGAATCGTTTTAGAAATGACCACTTATGAAGCACAAGGAAATTTGTTGCAAGTGTAAATAAATAACAAAAAATGTCATTTCTTCCCTTCAAACTTTCCCTTGAAACTTTACTAAGGTGCGTCAGGTTTGCTAGTATATAAAATCTTATATAAAATTGAAATTTTTATATTAATTCCAAATTTAAAATAATAGTTAAAAAAACCTCCCTAAAATAATAAATACTCATCGTTACAGACTCATGTACATAGCACCTAAAATATTTTTAATATATTGCAATTAATATATAGGGTATTTTTATATTTGCTAAATTATTTTATTAGATTATTATAGTAAAATCATAGAAAACAAACAAAATGGATAATTACTGTAAATAAAGCACTTCAATTCAATTCATGAAAAGATATAAATTGTATATAAAGAGTGTAATAAATAAAACTTTAATAGCAATATTGTTAGCTATAACTTCGATTATATGAGTTATATAACGTTTTTATTAGTTATTACAATAATTATTATACTTTAAATAATTATATTACAACAAAAAATATTAATCACTTGAAACTTTGTTTCTAATCAAAAAGGCTAATTTATTTTTGTTTGTTTTTTCTTTATTTATAGTCTCTTAAGGGCTTTTTTTCCACTTAATTGATTGGTATATATATGAATAAGTACAAAGCATAAAAGTATAAATTGCGAAATGAGGTCGAAATTTCGAAGTATTAAAAGTATGTATAATATAAGCATGCTGATGAATGTACTTTGTTTTATATGTACTTGATTTGTATATCACTGGATTACAAAAATATTTCAACTAGAATTTTCTATAAGCCCTTTAGCCCTCGTAATAATATTTTTGTTTTTTGTTCTGTTTATGATTTAGAATTAATTTATTTTATTTATGATTGATTGATCGGATAAACATTTATTGGATGTAGATAAGATTAAGTTACACATTTTCTACATGCAAGTTATAATAATTTTAATCGGAAACAGATAATACGAAAAAGTAATCCTCATCTTTTAGTAATTTTTCTTTTCTTTTATATTATTAACTACTCAATAATTTCATGTTAATAAGAGAAAAATTTGAATTCATAATTAAATTATTAAATCTAAATATGAATTTGCAATAAATTTAAAAGCCATTAACAACTGAACAGTTGTTTAGTTTTGATTGTATTTTCGGTTTTTAAATTTGGAACGATCTTAAAATTTTAGGAAGAGACCGTCGTGGGTTTAGTAAAATTGCAACTTTTTAATGTGGGTTTAATAGGTGCGGATTTTGGAATTTAAACAGAAAGCAATCTTAAAAAATTAAAGTGCCTTAAAATGTTATGTAAAAAATTTAACAGAAAAGTTAATAAATATTTGTCGCATAATTTGGTGTATGTAATTTTTCCAAAATCTCACTACAATAATTAATAAACCGCTCATCAAATTACCATAAAACTTTGGAAAGTATGGTTTAAAACAGTCCCACGATGATTTCTTCAAAAAACAAAGTTTTTAAAAATGTGCCGATTCGAAAATTATAGAAAAATTTTTCGATTTCTTTAAAGTCCTGTTACATTAAAATTGAAAGTCACTAAATGTGGTCAAACACAAATAGTATTGTTGGAAATATAGTTTTGTTCCGGGAAATTTTTGAAAATCAACTCTGTGAGGCTTTAGGTTCCAATAAAGGGAGAGAAAGTCAAGGGGAAATTGAAATTGATAAAGTCCTTTTTTTGCTTTGTAGTCCACATCAACGCATAACGCGTTAACTGGTCATTTTACATACATATAAGTGGTCGTTTATGGTCATAAAATAAATGTACAAAATAAGTAATGTTAATTATATAAATGCAATATTTATTAGATTTTAAAATTTTATACAAATTCATAATTTATTAAACTTAGACGTGCATTTGAAATTATGCATAAATTTTGATAAAAATAAAAAAAATAAAGTTAATTTTTTCACTAACAAGATTTAAATTTAATTTTTTTTATTATTGTTACTTTAATCATTAATAAATTTAATGAAATTCATGTTGCCTACCTACTTATACAGCTATTTAAAATTATACTAATTTTCATTTAATTAAAACAGACAAATAAGTAAACACATAAGTTCATATAAATTTCTATGTATGTATGTACGCATGTACATTCATCATAATCATGTATTTGCATTTCTTTTTTCTTTTAATATAAAATTAATTTACCATAAATAATAATAACCACTTGAATATTTTCGAATATTCTATACTTAATAGTATAGAATTGTACATAGGTATGTGCGTATGTATTTAAAGAAAAATAACCATAAAAGAAAATTGTATAACAATTTAAGTAGATGCAATATCGTACCTCCTATTTAGAATAAATTAGGCAAGTAGAAATTAACAAAACATGTTAAGACTTGTTTATTTTATCAAAAAATTATTAATATGAATGTATATGTGTATGTACATGTAAAATATCATTTATGAATAATTTTTATTAATTTGCACATATGTATATGTATACATATAACGTTTTAAGTCAAAAATAATGGTTTTTTCTAGAAAATTAATTTGAAATTTGATAACAATAAAAACCAGATCCATATAAAATTTATTTTGAACAGTGTTGATAAAATTTTGAAAATTTAATTGTATGATTTAATAAAATTAAATGTTATATGCCCAATGAGATATATATAGCTAGCTTTGCAAAATTTTAGAAAAAGAATAGGATGTTTTAAAGAGTTTAAAAACGCTGAATATCGAAAAAAAATTGCATATATGTAGGCGTAAATAGAATACATAATTATATATATATATACACATTACTGAAAACGGGAAAATTTATATGACTTCAAAATTCTAGTAATATGCTGCATATCGATACACAATTCATCTTATAAACGACAATATATGTATAAACTGCGTATTAATAGAACCAGAGGGCTTTGCAAATATAAATTTTAAAGTCAGAGGATAATGCAAATATAAAAAATTCTCAACTGTTCCCATATCTATGTTAAAAGCATATGTAACTAAAATCAAGGCTTTATTGAATTAAAAATACATTTTTTCCATGAACTGTAAGATTAGCAAAGTAAGACGATGTTTTTGAAATTGTTATATTTTGATTTAAAAGTTTCCTGTCTGCTATCCATCATATTGAATATACTGTAACTAATAAAATTTATTTAAATAAATAAATAAAAGAATTAATATAAATTATCATGATGTTATACATATACATATGTATGTAGGTAAGTATACAAAAATATTACCTAAGTAAAATGTTAGAAAGTATCTGACACCCTGTATTATTAAGGTTATTAACCGATTAAAAAAATAAAATTTAATATTTTATAATAATTATCAAGTTAAGTGTATTGTACATGAAAAATAGAATATCTACATATATAGACTTGTATAATCTGCTCATAATTATTTATTATACATAACTAAGTGTACACAATACTAATAAGCATGTATGGTATGTTCGTAACACAAAAAAAACATACTAATGACAAAAAAAATAAAAATATTTGTTTTTTTGACCGCGGTTATCAGCAAATATTTTTTTTTTTTTTTGAATAAACAACTTAATTAATACATATACATATGTAAGTGTACATATCTATTATTAATATACATAAATATAATAACATTCATAAATATATAGGTAGCATTATAAGTACAAAATTAAAATAGAAAGAAATTTTACAAATATTTAATTATTTTCATATATAGCAAGAGGTTACTTGCAAATTTATTCTTAAATATAGTAAATGACACTAGTATATACACAGTATATACGTATGTATGTATGTATGAGGAATTAAGAAACGTGTTTCATTAGATTCAATTATCATATCTAATATAATATTTTAATAATGTTATATTATACTAAATGCAAATAGTCATAATATTATTCGATTAGATTATATTTAATAATTATTACATATAATATATCAATCAATAATGCAATTTAATATAAAAAATTAAATAATTTACATGTTACGAAATCATTAAAAAATTATACAGTTTGCTAATTAGAATAATATTTATAATATTATATAGATTCAGTAATAATTTTGTAAAATGTAATAATTATAAGCATCATTACTTTATAATTATTCTGTAGTTCAATGAATATAATATATGTAGTAATGTATACTAATTATATAATTTCGATATACACACAATGAATTCCGAATAATTTAAAAATGAATTAATATTTGACATAATTGAATTATTAACTTATTTGGACCGCTAAATATGCCGTATTTGGGTTGCTTCTTCTATAGTAATGTGACACTTCTGATAGTTTTTCAAATAGAAAGCTGTTTTGTATGAAAATTATGTTATATGAGAATAAAAACCTATACTTATAAAATTAAATATTGAAAATTTTTATTGTTGCCCATACCTTCATTCTAGGCTCTTTATCTGCATTTTCTGAAAACATAATAATTTTGAGCTAAACTATAGATAAATAGAAAATAGAAGAAATTTAATAACATATACGAACGAATAAATTTCTGAAAAATCTACTCTATACCTAATTTCTGAAAATAAAAAACAGAACAAGAGACTACGTGATTTTATATACTCGTAAGAATATTAGCTGCCCGAATTTATTTATTTTACTTTCTTTTAATTGAAAATTTTGTACATAAATAGATTATGTATATGATGTGATAACGCTAATCATTAACAAAACTTTTTAAATTAAAATTTATACGATATTTTTACATATACATATGTATGAGAAACATACAATGTATAAAAAAATATTTGATTTAGACTAAAACGCTGACTGAATTTGAAATACATATATTAATTTTTATACGTTGAAACAAAAAATTCTGGAGCTATTTTAATTTAAAGTAAAGCCAAAATAATAAAATCTTCAACATTAACTTTAAAGAATTAAAATTGACATTATCGCCATTTAAGTTCTTACACAATAACTCTTGCATGTTATTTACATGTTAAATATTTGAAGTATATTGAAATTCTTGTTTAAAGCCAGGCAACAATTAAACTAAACTCAATTAAAATTAAACTCGTTATACTTAGAGGCTTTGAGCTCTGATGTTTTTATAGCAGAGGATCGAGTAAATTTTATAGTAGAGATTGATTAAATTGTAAATTTAATAATATTTAAAATTTCAATATTTCCTTAACTTTTTTACAAATTCTATAAAAGTCGATTAATACCTAAAATGGCAAATTCCAGCTTATTAAAAAATCATACGATTTATACTTATCCCTAGGAATCATAAAGGTTCTTCTTGTTTTTTTTTTCATAAATTAAAATTTTTTAATGAAATCTTAAATAATTTTCATATATTTAGTAAATAAATTTATTCAGTGTTCTTAACTAACGATACTGTACAGTAATATTTATTATAAATTCAATAAATAATAATGTAAATATTTAATAATTATTATTTAAAACCCAAAAAAAAAACAGCATGTTCACCTCACTTTATCGTTATTACGAGTATATTACCAATATTATTTTTATTTATAAAATCTTTGAAAATCTTATAAAATCATGTACGTATACATACATACATAGAAATGGTAAGTACAAAACAATGGGATTAGATTTATTTCTGCTTTCATCTTTTGTTCAAATTCTTATTGCACTTTCCATTTATATATATATATATACATACATTCACACAAACATTTTATAAACTATTGAGAATGTTCATTTTGTTCATCACCTATATTATTTTTATAATACCGTGTCTTACCTTATTTATTTTATTATTATTATCATTATTATTATTATTATTATTATTATAGTATAAAACAACCACTACAATACAATTGAAAATGTATAAGCAAAAAATACAATAGAAGAGAAGAAAAAGAAAAAGAAAATCGAATAATAAACAAGTTTTATCTTCCCACGTATGAAGGCGCAAAAAATTTTCATACAAATTTAACATACATATATATAATATATACATAATATATTTATATCAACATAAATACATTTTATAAATGCAGAAACAGCAATATATAAGCTGCATATGGCTGTTAATATTCATATACACTGCAACATATATTTGTTCACATTAAAGTGTATACATACGAGTAAACATACATACGAGTATATGATAACTTTAAAATAACAGAAAACGCTAATTTAAAAAACAAAATGCACAAACTATATTTTTAGTGTACAATCTCTAAACAAAGTACAGAACTGATTCAATACAGGGACATAGAAAAACAGAATAAAATTCAAAGAATAAGTGAAAAAAAAAAACTTTGAAATTCCTCTAATAACAAAAAAAGTATGGTGGCGGGAATTAAGTTCTAACAGATATAAGATAGAGTACTTTTCTTTTCAAAATTTGCCTAAAATTTGAAATGCTATATAAAAATTTAATGTTATATTTTTATAGTATTTTAGAATGTGTCAAGCCGACACTGAATAATAATGTATAGAGCCTATTACTTTTTGAAGAAAATAATTTTGAACATAACAACTTCAAATTTTATTAAAAATGACTGTTAAAGTTTTGTTTACACTAATTAATTTTCGATAATAAATAAAACTATTTCATTTTAAAATTTTACTAAATATTTAAAATACTAAACAATAAATTAAAAAATCATGTGAATTAATTAAAGTTCGACTATTAAAGAAATATTATTTGTGCGTAAGAAAATAAACAACCAGTTGTTATATACCTAAAATATATGCATACAATTTTTAAAATGTAGACCCCATAAATTTGCATTTTACATCATAGTTAAATTATTTTTTATAGTATTGAATACTAATTACAATAAAATAAATAATTAATTCAAACTTTGAATTGAAATTAAAGTTTAATTAAATTTATTATTAATATTTATGTTTTCCATATCATATAGTCACTCTTTATATGCTAGATATATTTAAAACACCCTTGACTTAGTATAATTTTGTTTATTTCTTTTAATGCATTTTTCATACTGGGACAAAGAAATTAGTATTAAAGAAGTTTATAAGTAATAAAAAAACAAATTGAAGTCACAGAATAATAAAGTTGGGTCAAACCAATGGTTTGTATTGTAGCACTTTTCCCTTCAACAAGTGAAAATACTGCTTTTAAAAACAATCTATGTATATCCACCACACTATTAAAATTATTTTCATTCATAAACGAAACTATTAACATAAAAAGGGGTTAACATAATGCTGGATTTTAAGGGTTAATTGTGTGAGTTAAGAAAAATAATTACATTTTTTAATTTCATGGAATTTACCGTTAGCTTTTTGCGTTTATAGAAATTTGAAAAAGCTTGCGGTTTCGGAAATTTAAGGTGTCAAAAATTCAAATTTTACGAATTTCAAGAGGCGATAACTTGAGAGGGGGTGGAGAAAGAAAAAAATTTTCTTCTAACGAAATGAACTATTTGTTAATGTCTAAAAGCCCCTAAAACTTCAAGCTTCTGCAGGCTGGGGTATAGGAGAAAAACGACATCAAAAATTTGGAAAAAAAGGACTTTAGATAACGGTAAATTTGAACGGCCATTTTGTTTTTTTAAAGTTTAACTATAGTATACCGCGCTAGGGGAAGCAAGCCACTGCCTTTCTGCGCTTGCAAAATTTCAAAAATGCTTATGGTTTCATTGCAAGAAATTGTTAAAATGGGCCATTTTTGCGGCTTTGGGGTGGTATGACTTCTAGAGGGGGGGAGATAGGTAAAAATTTTGTTCTACGAAAATAAGTTTCTAGTAAAGATCTATGCACGTATTAAATTTCAGCTTTCTATCTTCAAAGGTGTAGAAGTTTTGTAAACAGACACACGGACGGACGGACGGACGGACGGACGGACGGACGGACGGACGAACGGACGAACGGACGGACGGACGGGCGGACAGAGTGAAACTAATAAGCACTTTTTTTCAAAAAATTTTTGGAAAAGTGCTAAAAATGAAATTTTTATTATTTCTTTACAGGAAATTCTAAGAATGCAATATTTTTAGAATTTACGTAAACGAGGTATTTAGAAAATTTTTTGGAATATCTCAAATACATTTGCATATTTTTAGGATTATTAACAATATGCAATTTAATTTTGAGTAGAAATTGCTGCGTAATTTTAAATATAGCTGATTTCAAGATTATTTCTGAAATATTTGATTATATAAATTTATATATGTAGACCATAGGCAATTAAGTTATTAGAACTGAATCAAATTATTATGAAATATTATTAATTTTATACTAAGTATTAATAAAATAAATTATAATTCGAAATATCGGAATGAATTAAAATTTAATTTTATAATTTTCACAAAAGCCTATAAGAGGAACTTGGATGTTGCATATACATACAATTAAATTGCCCATAGATATATTGATTGTATAGATAATTGTATAGATTGTAATTTTATAGATATAATTGTATAGATATATAATTTTAAAAGCAATTACATAATTATAGGTAAAGGAAAAAGAAAAATATTTGCGGCTCAATCAATCTAAAATTTTGTTAAATTTGTTTCCCAAAATTTATTACAATTCATTTCCATTATCATTCTAAATGTTATTTAAATTTTTAATATTTCTAATATATTTTTAATTACAATTGGAATTAACTAAAACAAAATAATATTTTTTATATTTTTATGGTAATATTAATTATTATGCAATATATTATGCAAATAAGTAATGAATAATATTTAAATGTTCCTACATGCTTCCCATACTTATCAGTTTCAGAATTTATTATGTTATTAATAATGAATATGATTAATTAATAAGAAATAATCGAATTTAAAATTACTGTCTTTGTTGGACTTTTTATCTTATATGCCTATATATAGTTTACACTGAGTCACCGTTATTATTTTATTATTATTATCACCTTAAAATAGTAAAAAATTATTAAATTACTTGTGCACATTTTTCATTATAACACACAAAGTACAGTTGTTTATTTTCCATTCTTTTGTTTTGCAGAAAAATATCTGCAAATTATCTATAATGGTATAAAAATGAATTTGCAACTATTAATATAGAAATTATAAGATATTAGAAAAAACAAAATTCAAGAATGACAAAACAAAATAAATTTTATGAAGGATTTGATTTATAGATGTTTGTAAACGTACTTGCAATTCTACTTTATTACGAATTTATATTTAAGAATAAAAAATTACAAAGTTGAAAGTATTTAAAAGAAAATTTTTTGTTTTTCAATAAAACTCGCGACGGCAAACTTCAAAAATTCAATATTATAATTATTACACAATTTTTTACTGTATAAAATCGTCGAATAAAGTCATTAACATTTTTTTGTCTTTGTTATTTCGTTAAGAATGTTTGCATTCGTACATTTTTCGTACAAGATGTGTTCAAGTTTAGGGCATAAAAAACCAAAACATTTTATCATAATTTTTAAAAGCTTCATGGGTATAAATAGATAAAAATTCAATTTTTTCAACAAAATAAAACCAGTTGTGCTGAATAAGGAATATAATCACAACAATCTTACTATTTCTGATTATGAATATGATAATTAATATTATAACGCAAGAAAATTTTGGCTATACTAGGCTTTCTTTCTTCTTTTCAATATTGTAGAACATAGAAACTTTATAATCATTTTATAATTATGTTGGCTGAGCGAGACAAATTTTTTTCACTGATTACTTGAATTAAATTAGAATTACTTTGAAATATTTTAAAAGTTTTGCATTACGACTGAGTTTTTATTTCCAATTTATTGTATATTGTATTTCTTATTATTTAAAATTCTTCATATGCTATTTCTTATTATTAAAAATATTATGAAATAAGTAGAATTCAAAATTCATTAATTTATTTTGTAACACAATGTTTCCATGTAGTTTGTCTTTTTAGGATATTTCCAAAAAAAATTATTCATTAAACGATTTTACTAATATTTCTTTCAATTTTGTTTTCACCCTGTTAGTATGCAATAAAATAAAATTACTTATTTCTTTCACGAAAAATGTGCTACTTTACAAAGCAGTACTCGAATTCGAATTTACTTATGAGAATACTAAAATATTTCCAGGAATAATAAATTTATTTTAATATTCATTATCGTTTATAATTTTAAATTCTATATAATCAATAAATTTCAGTATAAAAAATATTTATTTTTAATATAGTTAATTATAGTTTTTTTGGCAATAATGAAAAAAAAAATACCAAAATTGCGGCAAGCCATTACGTTTACTTACCAGTTAGGGGAAGAATGCCTAATTAAAATAATTAAAAAAATTAAAAATAATGGAACTAGCTTGCTATATCTATAAAAACTTAATTAATATTGTCTAATATAAAATATTGAATTTCATGGAAAACTTTCATTTTAATAAATAAAAATTATAAATACAAATTTCATTTGAATTCCGAAAAACTTTAAAATTATTATAAAATATAGTTTACATTTAAAAAAAAAAATCAAAAAATTATTGTTATAATCTATTTTTTAGAACATTAAATTTAATTTATTTTATTTTAATTCTGTGTTATAATTTCAAACACCTACACACACATACACTTCTCTAATTATTATGGGGTGTGTATAGAGTATTTAAAATTAATTTTGATCACTTTAATTTTTTTTGTTTTCAAATAATTTTTTATTATACAACACTATAAAAATTTTTAATTTATATGTCTGTATGTATAAATATAATATATAAGTATATATATATATATATATATATATATATATATATATATATATCAATATACCGCTAATTGCTGATTCATATATATTAAAAGTGGTATACAAAATTTTGCCAATGTATATAAACTTTTTCGTTTTTCTTAATTAATTATTACGAAATATTTTGTAATAGCCGGCCGGGTGACATATGTGTATTGTTATGTTTAAAGAGATATATCTGAGATGTATCTGATATATATGATAATATTGTATATTAATAATATAAATGTATGAATATAATGTATATAGATTTTATGTCATATTTTCGATTAAGAAAATCTTAAAATTCTGATACAATGTAAAATAACATATATGTGTGTATGTATGTAGTTATAGGTACATAATAAAATAAATATTTAAATAATATTAATATAATATGATATTTAAATAATATTTAAATAATACGTTTTTAGTCGTGTTATTATAATATTTTTCACTTTAATAATTTCACTGTTATAACAATAATAAAAATAGTCTAAAGTGATTTTTTGCGAAAGGTAATCCTTATAAGATTAATATACAAATTTAAATTCACCACTTACTCGTAAACGTCTTAAGTATGTAATTATAAGATTATAATTATTGTAAAAAATTCGAATAAACTTTGATATTTAAAATTGCAACAAGTGATTTAATTGCTTTTTATTAAACGCCTTTAAATATTAAATTTAGCTAAGGTGTAAATTGCTGAATTTCGTTTGAACATAAATTTAGAGTACATACATTATTATTGCATTATGGAAATCAAGAATAATTACAAAATTCAGCTTATAAATTGTAATTGCTGAATGGTATATTAATACCTTATTTCTGTAATTTTAAAGTCAGGTCTTAAAATACAAGTACCTAGAGTGTAAAAATATTAAATTAGCTTGTATATTCTCTGTTAAATATTTTTCCTATAAAACACATCTGCAACACATAATATTTTTATCCATTTTATCAAATATTCAAGTGCGTACGTACCTACTTAAGATTTTATATTCAGACAATATTCTATTAAAATAATCCGATTTTCAATATTCTTCTTAAAAAAGAGTTTCATAAGTACCTATACTTAAGATAATCGAATGAAAAAAAAAAAACAATAAGAAAAAATTACAACTTACTCCAATATTCTTTGATTATTTTTTTTTCTTCTAAATTTAAAGTCGCTTTTTCTCGCTTTTTTTTTTTATTTTAAACTTATGTTTTTTTTTATTCTTAAACGAAAGTATATTTTATATTGTTTGAACGTACCGTATGTTCAGTTTATGAGCAAATACTACACATTTTTGAGTTTTATTTTACCCAAAGTATATTAATAATGTATTTCTATGTAAATATATAAGATTATATACTTACATACACACATACATATTGTAAAAAAATATTGAATTTAATACCATACTCTAAATTTGTATAGCTAGAGTATAATTTTAACATTTTATTTTTTAAGAGTGTGTTTGAAATAAAAAAAAAAGCATGCGATAAACGTTTTATACAACCATTTATAAAAAAAAATTTTTGCAGGTATTTGTACTATACTAAAAAAAAAAACAAAAAAACAAAAATTAATAATAATATCATAAAAAGTGAAAGAACAGCGAAAAACAAAATCACAATTTAGAATTTTTTTTTTTTTTGTTTTTCTTCTTTATTTTTATAAACTTAAGTTATTAAGGTGAATACAGAATGAGATAGAAAGAGAGAAAAACTATAATAAAATTTATTGATAATTTATAATATTTGTAGTTATTTTATTTATATACAATGTACATACAAACATATAAATAAAAATTTTAATATTTAAAGTCAAAAAAAAGTCAAAATCAACATTATAATTAATGAAATTGATTTAGGCAAGTTATAAACATTGGTTTAGTGCTTGTTTCGGGCAAGCGACATAAATCAAATTTTCGAGAAATTTTAAGATATAAATTAATGTGGTAAACAGTATATGAAAAATTATTTGATAAAGTTTCAATTTGAATATCAATTTTTATAGCAATCTTATAGTCTTATTGCAGAACAAGTCAATTGGAAATATAAATTTGAAGGCAATATAAATTAAATTAAAGTTATAAAGGATTTTGTAAGGCAATGTCTTTTTATACCATTACAACTGGAACCCCAAATTTTAATTTCGCGGATCATGGTCATGAAATTGCCTGAAACTGTTTGGAGCGATGTTGAAATACAGTAAAATATTTAGTTTTCGGATAGCCCCACGTAAAAAATTGTGACTCGAATAACATGAGTCACGAACAGATCTCTAGCAGAAATTCTGAAAAACATGTTAAATTCAAAAAATGAAAAAATTACGTTTATTCGAGACAAAATCTAAATCGACTATAGGTATAAGTACATGTTTGCAGGTTTGTGTGTTTATATTGCTATGTGTATTTACAAATTTGCTTATATGTTAAGTATAATATAACATAGGAGTAATGTAGATTGAGAAGAAATTTTAAAATTGATGACTATTTCGCTGTTTATGGCAGAACAAAAAAAAAAAAAAGAACAAAAACGAAAAAATTAAAATTTTTTTTTTGTTTAACTTGCGATCATGATTTTTTTTTCTGTTTTTTTATTTTTTTTTTTATTTTTTTTAACAGAATTTCACTTTTTTCTTTTATTAATAATTGTTATGTAATTAAATAAGATGACAAAGTTAATTTTACTTGTTTTTTTTTAAATAAAATGTTAATAAACTTTTTTATAAATATATATACATACATAATAAATATACATTGTGTCTATGATAAATAAAAATGTTACAGAATCTCATATGTAATTTAAATTGATAAATTTAAAATGTAATATACATATATGTAGGTACATTAGATTCTGTTGAACAATAAAATATGTATGTATGTTGTGAAATGAATGTATTTGTTCAATATTCATGTTTACTTGATTATATAATTCGATTTATTTATCCAATTATTAGGGGTAATGTATACCAGATATACAAGATATAATGTTATAAAATTACATTACATAATGCATTTTACTTTTACTTCATAAATAAGCACAAACTTTTATATTATAACAAATAAGTTGATACACATATAATTTTTGTAAACATTACATAACATGTAATTGTACATATTTATAGAGGGGTTAAGGGAACATGGTAAAATAACAATAAAAATTACACAACCGATAGCGAAATTACATAGTATATACATATATTTCATATTATAAGTGGTTCGAAATGATAATGCTCCTGCCAGCCTATTCATAAAATAATAATTGTGAATAAAATTACACATATTGTATTTATTTCGATATAGATCAATTTTTGTATTAAAATTAATATTATTGAATTTACACATTAGTTTTACTCCTGTATAACAGTTCTTTTCTAACAGCATACCATATTTTTTAACGACATTTGACTTCATTTGAGCATCATGTTAAATATTATTTTCAAAGTCGTAAAATTAGCATTAAATACAAGACATTGTAAATTATTTTTTTAGTAATTTTTTATATAATATGTATATGAAATTTATATGTGTACTTATTGTGTGAATGACAAAAATTATTAACATTTGATAATCAATTATGTATGTACATATAGTATTCTACCCCGATCATGTATTCAAAAATTTATTCAAGAAAATTTCAATTTGCAATTATGTCAATTTTTAGTATTACTATGGGCTTTTTAAACTGATAAAATTTTTTAAAACATTAATATTTTACAAAAAAAAGTAATATTATAGCCAAAAGTATAGAGAATGAGGTAACCATCTTATTTCTTAAAAATTGGAAAAATATCACCGAACAAATTTACAAAATAATGAAATTAAGGATTTCTTGAAAACAATTGTGACTTTAGTATGATTATTAATAGCTTTTATTATTAAATATTCATAAATATCAGCTAATATTAGTATGTAATACCGTCCACGTACCTACTTATTATTCTCATTGAACTCTTTTTACTCTTCTACATCACGCTCATTAATCTACTTTCTTTCCTATCCTACATACATATATAATTGCAATGTATTTTGTTATCAATTTTTTCTTTTTTTAATACTACTTATAATAAGTATAATAAAATTACACAACAAAATTATATAACAATAATCCAGATACATGGGTCTTTAAGATAAGAATAAAAAAATGCATATGGAATACCTTTAATTATTCTGAATTTTAAATTTTAAATTATTTATAAGTATATACTTATGTATATATACACTAAAATGCACATTCATACTAATGCTTAATGATATTTTTAAAAATTGAATTTAATACAAAATAAATCAAAAGAAAAAAACTGCCTTTCAAACAAGAAAAACAAACAACAAAGAAATAATAAAGAACAGAAATTGTTGTAGTACTACTTTCTATACACGCAATGAAAATATTCTATCACTAAATTGTGTGTGTGTGTATATATTTAAATATATATTAATATTGTGAATATACATGTTTGAATGAAATATAATAAAATGTATATTGAAAACGTTTATGTATTTAAAAATTGTATGTCAAAAATTTTGCGAAATTGTTCAAAAGAAAAAAAAAATATACAAAAAAATAACAATAATAAATAAATACTAATAAATCTACAACACCACCAAAATAACAAGAAATACTAATAATAACAATAACAACAACAGCAACAATTAAGAACAACAAAAATATAGAAAATAAAGAAAACGGAAAAAATTACGGGATTCAAGTTCTTTGTCAATGAAAATTATTAGTATGTATGTATGTATGTATGTATATAATATTATATCTACGTTTGTATTATTATATTACATACATATACTGTTATACTAATATTATTGTTAAAACACACACATTCACATATATACATACATATGTACATATGCTTTGTGCATAATATAAAAATCATAATGGAAAATTTTTTTGTTCTATTAAAGAAAGAATATAAAAATTTTCACAATTTACTTGGTAAACTGTTTTTTTTTTTTTTTTTTTGAGAGAAAAACAAGAAAAAGAAAATGAAAAACGACAAGAAAAACAGCGTAAAAAAATCAATTCATAAAAAAACTCGAAAATTTTCATTTAGAATTAAATCTCATTTGTTCTGTACATAATAATATTATGTAGTATATAAGTGTTTGTAGTATTCAATATTGATTAAATTATTAAATTTCATACACATATACACAAATTTCTTTAAGAATTTAATTAGAACATTAAAACTTAATAAAAGTAGAATAGTTTTAATTGCCGATTATTATTTTTACCGTAAAATCACTATATTTTAACTCTAATATAATAATATATTATATATTTGTCATAATACACTATAATATTATTATTATTATTATACTTACTACTACTATCAAATACTATTACTAAAGAATATATTATAATATATATGTATGTTAATATTTTTGTTCTAAACATTATATATAATATATATTTAATTTAGAATTGTTATACTTTCATAATAATTTCATATATAACATTATAATATGTGTAACATTATTATTTTCTTTGTTTGAAATTTTTCATAGATTATTTTATGTATAGATAACTATAATAATATATTAAGTATGTTCGAAAAATTAAATTGAAAATAAAAAAAATACATACATATAATAAAATTTAATTAAAGGAAAAAGAATATTAATTATTACAATTATAATCATTTGTACTATAATAATAATCATGGTAATATGTATAACAACATAATAATAAAATTTGTATTATATTTCTATATACATATATTATTAATTCTATGTTTAGAAAATTAAAAAATACAAATATAACAAATAATTTTTAAAGAAAATTTTGTCATACATATTTTAAAAGTGTAATGTTATAATTTTGGTTAATAATTATTTGTGTTATTGTTATACATATGTACATGAATCAAAATAAATGCTATCAATAGAAAATTGAATGTTTTTATGCATATAGAAATATTAAAGATTATTTTCTAAAAGTTTTATTTGAAATGTTAATTTTTATACAAAACACATTAATTATATTTTTCATTGCAAGTTTAATAACATCTTCGTATCTCCATATTGTTTAAACACGAAATATAATATATTATGCGACCAAAATATTTATAAAAGTTTGTATTTAAAATTTAAACATTAATTCATATTGAATTAAAATATTGTTGGTCATAAATTTCACTCGTAACATTAAATTTCGTAAAAGTATCGAATATGTCCCGAAATTATAATTTCAACTCCTAAGTCATAACGTAAATAAATATCAAAAGCTCAAGTTGCTGTTTTATTCAAATTAGAGGATTTTTATTACTATTTCTAGTTAAAAAATAATATTGTTATATTAAAGTTTTTAACCTAACAATTTCAATATTTTTTCATGAATATTACAAATTACATGCTTAAAAGTAGATCTACAAACGTAATTTTAATTTAAGAATGGAACTGATTTAGGGGGAGGTGATTTACCCAAAAATCGAAACAATACCTATACAGAACTTATGCTTTGTTTCTATTTTTATTCAATTTAAAATTAAAGATGTTAGTATGTAGCATGTTAAAAAGTTTTACTCTCATATATATCCTAATTCTTTACGTATTTACTATAATATTAATAGAAATTTTTATACATATGTACACACATAATGTATATACATATAAAATTGTTTGTGTGCATTGGACGAAATATTATTTTAAAATCCTTTCCTTTGTAAATAAATTTACAACGCATGTACATATATGTAAACGCATGTAATACTAATATATATTATAAATATCTACATATTATGTATTTTTGTGTAAATATATAAGAGCTATTTAATATTTCTATAAAAAAAAAAATTTTATTTCAATTTTACATAAGCTTTTTAATAATCGCATTAACTTTTTATTTTCCTTTTAGAATTATATCATTAAAAGGTGTAGAAAGATATAAGTATAGATATACTCGTAAAATATATTTGTATATAAATATTATAATTATTCAAATAATCTATACTTTACTATATACATATAATTTTAAAGAATTTAGAAGCAAATAACAAATAACACCACATATAAATAAAAGGAAAAGAATTTAATTAGAGAAGTGTTATAAATTCTATATAATAATTAGTAGTTAGAACACATTATTATTTGTATAAGAATCAAGGTCTTTAATATTTAAATCTTTATTTCAGTTCAAATATTATTTTACTTTAATAGTTAAATCACTAACAAAAAAATAAGGATAATTTGAAGAAATTTTTAAGGGTATCATGACGGGTCTTATTGATAAACATGCCAGAAGAATGAGCTGCATTGTGCACCGATCTCTCTAGAAGCAGACGAGGAGGAGGAAAAAACGGTGGCTCATTTGTTCATTTCCAGTTTTGGCAAGGAACAGGCGGAAATACCTAGAGTAATTTTTTTTCTACAGATTACGGACCTAGCGAATGTAAATGTCAGGAACCTTAGCCAGTTTCTGCAAAACTCAGAATAGTTCTCATGAGCGCGGGATTTTTTTTGGATCCGACGGAACCACAAGGAGTCATTCTGGCATATGTATACCTTAGCGAACTAGTTATGAATTTGTTTTTAATAATTTCTTTAAAAAATATATAAATTGCATACTTTTAGGTTCAATAATTGCATACTTTTAGTTTTGAATAATTTTTTTTTTTAATTCTTTTTGACAAAATATTATAATAAGGTTGATTATCCCTTAAAAATTAATATATTAAGATTTTTATAGAAACTTTTAATTGAAAAGTTTACATTTTGGAAAAAAACCTGTTTCTTATACAATTGTTATACTAAATGGTTTTTGACCCGAGAAACTACAGTTTTAATTAAATTGTTGTACATAAACACTCTAATTCAAAGTGACTTCCAATTCAAAAATCTTCAAGACACGAAATATTGCATTTCAGTTACATATTCCTGCTAAATTTTTGATTTCAAAATTAATTAATATTTTATCATGATATTATATGAAAGTGGAGTAAAATAAATTAATTTTAATAAACATGACAGTATTAAAATGATGTGATTCAAAATTGTGTTTATAAATTGCAATTTACGTTTATAAATCTATTAAATTTAAATTGCTCCGACTAGTTCAAAGTATAATGCAGGCAGACTAATGCGCTCATTCCGTATTACTATTTTTTGTTTTTCACTTTTATAACACTTTTCTCTTATTGTTGAATTGGTATTCCTAAATATTCAAAATACACATTCCATATACATATAAGTATAATTCATATCACATATGACACTTATAGTATACATAACATTTATAAATAATTCTAAATATCTGTTATATTTAATTTGGTATATTATTAAATTATATAACATTATAATTATATACGAAATTAGTTATTATTTATTATATTGAAAATTCAAACATAATATAATAATTTTATGTATGTATGTATATAAAATATACTATGTATATATATTGTAAATATATACTATGCAATAATATGCATATATATAAAAAAAAAATTGGGTACTTAGGTAATATATAAAAATATAAATTATAATTATTTATTTTAATATTTTTATATAATATTATAGGTTTCTTTGTTAAAATTTATTTTAAGAAAATCCATATAATGTAAGAATTTAGAAAATTTTATACTGCCTACGTATATATACATATATACATATGTACCTATTTTATACAATTTTCATTTTTGTTTATTTATTTTTGAAGTCCTTACACACTATACAAATGAATGACAAGGTTTATTTTTTTTTTTTTTTTGTTTTAATTTTGTTTGTTTTTCTTATAATTCTGTCATATTTTCTTTAATATATTATTTAATATTTTAAACATATTTACATATACGTGCATATTATATTGATTGAAGACTCCAATATGTAAAGTATATATGTATACATATACATTTATTATGTAAATTTTATATACTACATATATATGTAAATATTATTATGTGTTCAATTGCTATTGTTAAAGTATTTGTATGACGCGTGTATTTAAAAATATTACACAACTTTTTACGTTAGAAAGATTTTTTTTGTTGTTGTTTTTCATTGTTATTTTTGTTATTGCTACATTATTACCTACAACAATATGTGTATACATGATATATTCATTATATAATATACATATATTTAAATTTACTATATAAGTAGTATATGTATTAAGAAAACTACGCATTACAATTTTTTTTTTTTTTGGGAACTTTTTTATAAACAACAAAATAATGTTATAAAAGAAAAGAATAGAAAAGGAAATAAGTTTAATATTGTTATACTCGTATATAATCCATATTTACGTATATAAACGTTTAAAATCTCTCCAATCTTTAACTCTCCCCAAAAAAAATTTTTTCGGAAAAGAAAAAAAAAACATACAAAAAACCGACCCTTTTTTTTACTCCAAAATCTCTTCCTCCTTCCTGTACCCAGGAAAAGTAATACTTAAATAGAAAATATACGAGTATAACAGAATTTAAAATACACGCATTAGGACGCTTGCGTACAAAATATCCACAATAATATTATTAGTTAGTTAAGTCAATCTCATTTTTTTTTGTTTTTTTTTCTTCCTGCCGTATATTTACAATATTAAATATTATTATTATTATATTATAGCGTTATACATATATTTATATATGTGTATATTTTCCCTTTTTTTTATCATACTAATTTAATACTATTGTATAATTTTAAAGAAAGAATTAAAATAAAATATTTATTTTAACTTTAATTTTTTTTTTGGTACTATTTATATAATTATTATGCACATTCAAAATTTATATTTAAATATTCTATGAAGATATTTATATACATATAATGTTTTTATATTTATATATGTATATTAAAAATATTTGTTTTTTTTTTGTAAAGAGCACCGCATTATTACAGAGTGAAAATTTTTAACACAAGTTAAACAAAGAAATCATTAAAAATAATAATGATTATTCTATAATTGAAAATTGAATTATATGCCAAAAAGAAAAGAAAAATATTTTTAGATTTTATTTTAATTATTACAATTTAAAATTTTTAAAAATTATTATTTTATATATATATATATATGTATAGGCACGTATAATTCTTAAGAAAATCGTAGTTTTAAGATTTCAGTTAAAATTGTGATTACTTATTCATTATTAAATTCATTTATAAGTAATTCAACATTTTTCTTTAAAAATTTATTAAAATCCCTTTTGCCTTTATTTCATTCTTAATTCATTTCAATATTTTTATTTTGGTCTCTCCATATAAGTATATATACATATACATATATGTTATAGGATTAATTAGGCCTAATCGGGAAATATCATTTTCACAATTAACTATTATTAACTAAAATAATTTATTATAGATAATATAATTATTGACAAATTAATAATTTAAATGCTACTAAACCATTCAGCATAACAATTCAGCTGATGCCATATTTCTAATAAAACTGGTTTTTCCATTCAACTAATGTGACTATAATTATTAAATACAAGAATAAATTGATATTTTATTCGGTTTAAAAAAATATTAGACCGAATAAAGTATATATACGATTTTTATATAGAATAAAGTGTTATACTATATATTATAATATTTAACAATTTTTATTTGTAGGTACTCTCATTTTAATAAAACTATATTACTATAAATTAGTAATTTTATATAATTTTTAAAATATATAATAGTAATAGCCATATAAAGAGTATATTTTAATTTATAATAAAAATAATTAAAAGAAAGAGAAGAAATTAATAAATAATACGAGTACCTACCTTTTTTTTTTGTTACTTCTTTCTTTTTATATTTTTTCTTTTGTATTTTGGCTTCCTTCCTCGAAACGTATTGCAGCAAAAAGTTGAATTATTTTTATATTTATGACATAAATTTTGTACAAATTTCTATATATATATATTTATTTTGTTATTTTATTTTTATTAATTATATAAAAGTATTATATTTAATTTCTTTTTTTTTTATAAATCTTATAATAATTTTTATTTTGCGTATATTATTATCCTTTTTTTTGTTTCTGTTTATGTTATATTTTCTTTATAATTTTCTCTTATTTACTTTTGTTTTTTTTTTTGTTTTTAGTAGTACTTAAATTTTTTTAAGTGTTATACATTTATTATATAATATATAAATTAATATAAATATAATATTAAAAAGTTACTTGAATTATTGTTGATACATCATGTATTATACATACATATAGATATTATATACATCGGTATATATATTTTATGTGAATAAATTTAACAAAAAAAAAAAACAAATATTCTTGTTTTTCATTTAGTATTTTTATATTTTCATTTTTCCTTATTGTTGTTGTTTGTATTTTATAATTTTTGTTTTTTTTTTTTTGGGTAGACAGGTTGTACTATGTTGTACTCAGTATAGTTTTTTTTTTCTTATTTGTTTTTGTTGTTGTTTATACTATACTATTTTATTATATGTGCATTTAAAATTTATCTTTATGTACGTTTACTATATAGAGAGTGCATGTATATACAGTACATAAATAAATATGTATTAATCAATATTGAAATGAAAATATTGTGCACAATATTTTATATATTTTTATTATTAAAAAATTATTTTTGATTTTAAAAATTTTTTTTTAAATTATTGAAAATTTTAAAATAAAAATTTTAGAAATTTTTTCATATATAATTTTTCTCTTTTATATAGCATTTACAATTTAATAAGGTACCATCGATTTTTAAATTAAAAAAAAAATTTTTAGTAAGTATAATTTTCTTTTAAATATTTTTGTTATATTTTTGAAATAGAATATATGTATTATATAGAATTTTAAAAAATTTTTGCATTAAATTTTCATTTTCTTATAATTTTAAAAACGGAAAAATAAATCACTTTTAAATTTAGTTAAATTTTGTTAAAAGAATACTTTTTTTTTATATTTATATTTGTAATACGTATAAATAATATATATACATATATTTTTGTCTTTTCTTTTTTAATATATTGTACATAGATATTATTAAGGTACCTGCACATATAATACACTTTGTTTAATATATTTTATATTTAAATATTATAAATTAAAATGTCGATTTAAAATTGCATATATATATATGTATATATTTTGTGTTAAAATAGGGATATTTACATATTTAAATAAATATATATACCTATATATAAATATTTTAGAATAGTATGTAAATATATTTAATTTTGCACTTTTTTTCCTTAAAAAGAATAAAAAACGAATCAGAAAACAATCAGAAAGGAAATATTTACTATATGAAATATGAAGTTGAAATATAATTAATATAAAAGTTAATTTATATATATGTATAAATATATATTATATGATTTAATAAAATATTTAATTATATTTTACGAGAACGGTTTAATTTTGTACAAGAAAAATTTTATAGTGTCATTTAATTTAAATTTTTTCCCTTTAAATTTTTTTTTTATCAATCGAACTATGGTTCTACATTCACATAGTTTTATATACCTAATATGTATATATAATTAATTTTTATTATTTTTCCACATTCTATTGTTTATATATATATATATATACATACTCTATATATTATAGTGTCCAACAACATGTATTTTTTAATTATTACTTGAAAAAAATTAAATTAATATTTTAAGAACAATCTCAACAAAAATTTTCTTTTTACATACTTCTTTGTTAGATCACATTCAAAATTTCGAAAATGTTCAATTAAATGCAGAAAAAAAAGAGGAAAAAGAGTTTTTCTTTTTGTTTTCCAAAAAAAATTTACAAAAGAAGGAAAATTTTATTGTAAAAATTTCAAAGAAATTAAAATGAAAATATTGCAAAAAAAAATTAAAATAAATACTTTATTCTTCTATTTTTAATATTTTTATTTTTAATATACAAATTCTATTATTTATTATTATTATTTATATATTTGAAAATATGTATGCAAAAAGGTACATATTATTATACGGTATTTTCTTACTATACAAAATATAACGAAGAACCGATAACAAAAAATAAACTGAGCCGATACAATTCGCGTACTATAAAATACTATTATGATGTTGATTGTAGTAAAGTTGAGTATGAAAAAAAAACCAACAAGAACGAAAAGGAAAAAAGGCAAAAGAAAAAATAAAAATATACTTGTTTGTTTCTCATTTTTGTTTTTTGTTTTTTTCTTTTATCATGATGTTCTTCTTCTGTTTATTCGTTAATTTTTCTTTTTTTTTTTTTGTTGTTTCGTCAATAAAGTGAAAAACTTGGAAAAGAAAACATAAATTTTTATTTTTAAATATTTACATATGTACATACATAAACATTGTATTACATTATACACATATTAATCTACACATACGTAACATGCATATAGTAACAGTATGTTTCAGAAATAAATATATACATACATTTTATAGTGTAAGTATATACACACATTTACTAAAATTTTGTATAAAAATTACTTACACTTAAATTTTTGTGTACATATGTATATAACACAATATATGTAAGTATAAGATATATGAAATATGAAATTGTTATACAAAAGAAAAAAAAAAATTAAAATATAAAATTTATTTTATATTTTCCTATTGTAACTTATATCTCGTAGTTATATGTGGGTACATATTTTTATGATATGCATTGTATAAATGCGAATATGTATGTAAAATTGTTATATATTCACATATACATAAAACTGTTTACACATTTATGCTGTTATACTACACTTATATTTTCTATTTCTTTTCGAATAATTTATTTTTTTATCGTTTTTTTTTCTCTCTCTCTCTCTCTTTCTCTCTCATTTCTTATAATAACTTTAAGTTTTACTTGTTTTAAAAATATCCAAAGATTTTTTTTTTATACAATTTTTTTTTATACATTAAATGTGTATACAATTTAACTAATACATTCGTATGTGTATATCGAGTATGTGTTAATGCATAAATATTTATAAGTTATATTTATATATTTTGGTGTTGTTCTTTCCTTTTTTTTTTTTGTTTTTTCATTTTTCGTTAAATTTACTGTAGTCTATTTATCAATATACTTACCTTTGCAAAGTTTAGAAGTTTGAAAATTCTAAGCTTAATTTTAAATTTATTCTGGAAATTATTTTTGATTTTTTTTTTAATGAAATTTTATTTTTCATCAAATTGTCAAATTTTTAAGTAATCGCCATTATTGTCAAACATTTTCAGTTCTGAAAATTTTTAGATTATATAAAGTATACATACCTATAAACATATTAGTTTAAATTCGGAACGTCATGCAATGTAACGTGACGGAACACGTGAAGTAACGTGACGTAATATATCGTGATGTTAATAACATATCACCATATGTATTGTTAATGAGAAAACCACATAGGCGCCCATTTTTTTTGGGTTTTAATTCCAATACCTTACAACTCATTACACTTAACATTTGGCTGTTAGTAAAATGGTATCTGTAAATTAGCTTAAGAAGCTAAAACGAAATAAATGTAGGTATTTGTAAAGTGTACTTTGGTACAAAGTTTCAAAAAAGTGTTTGTAATTACACAATTTTATTTAAAAGATGTAAGTAATTAGCTTGCAATATAATATTAGAGTACAAAGTACAAATTAGAGTACAAAAATAATATTGTATAAAGATAAATGTATTTAAAATACAAAAAAAAAATGCATAAATTTAGGAAAAGATTATAAAATTGACTTGAACCATGTACATATAAATGTATATAATATTTGGTTCGAACAAGGAATCTGAGAGTAGTAAAAAAATTTAGAAATTTTTCAAAATCCAATCATTTGGGAGACCACTTTTCAAACCTAGACGTTCGTTCCATTAGGAAACAAGAAAGAACATGAAAATATGTGTACTTATACATTTTAAAAATTCATACATATACATATTCGTCGACGTATATATATACATATGTATAACTATGTGCCTTGTATTTAAAACTCATAATGTGCAGAAACTGATATGTAAAAGAAGAAAAGGAACACAGAAAAAAAAAAATGTTTTTTATGAAAGAATTTTTTGCTTTATAGAATTTACTTTTGCCTTTTGCTTAGAGTACAAAAATAATATTGTATAAAAGCAGAACAAAAAAAGAAAAAAATAAAGAACTTATGGATTTATATGTATAGCTGTACATATATATACATATAGATATACATGAATATAATATATCTGTATATCTGTATTATACACATATGTTTGGATACAAAATTATATTTGCTTGTTTAATGTACCTATGTACATACAACAGTTTCATATGCTCATATTGCTTATAAAATACTTTTCTGTTGCCCCAAATCGCAATTTTGGTTCTCTTTAATGATAATTTTTTGTTCGTACACATAAAAAATAAATAAATGTGCTTTATTTTTGAACGGTTCTTATCAAATTTTGCACGCTATATTATGCTGAGTACGTACATACATATTTAGAAATAGAGAATTTTATTATTTATATATGTATATTTATATATGTACTAATTTTGTAATATGCACACATTTTTCTTATATAGTCAAGTAAAATTATTTCGCTTTTCTTGTATAATTTAAATTCATTTTAATTTATAACAATTAATAATAAATTTCGTATAAATGTATATTTAATATACTTGAGTAATGAATAAGACAATTATTATGAGAATTATATTTTTAAATTACGCTAAATAGAACATAAACATGCAATTTCATAAATCTATTCATATAATGTTTGTATGTATATTCATAAAATATATTATGCACATACGTCTAGTAAATGGTTAATAAACAATTCGTTAAGTTAGATGTCAAGTTAATAAATAGTCAGAAATTTAGATTATGTGCTTAAATTCATATATGTATGTATATAATTATGAATTTAGCACCCGTATAGCTATTACATTAAATATTATAAATGAGAAATAGTAATTTTTAAGTATATTTTTTAATTTTTAGTGTTCATATTATACAGGTACTAAAATATTGTATTGTACTTTTTAGTTTACGAGTACCTTTTTTTTATGTATTTGAATTATATCCTAATTGTATGCAATATTTTTTATTGGAATGAATTTATGCATTTAATAGCAGATAGCTAGATAGTTTAATTTTAAATCTTATTAAAATTATCTACGTGTTTACGAGTGAAATTGAAAAAAAAAACATATTGTTGACCTTTAAATAAGGCACTCTCATTATAGGTAATAAAAGTAATTTTCAATCAAAGTACAAACAATTTCTGATTTCGAAACTTTTAAGTACCAATTGCTTTGCTATAAAATATACTTCTGCGAGTGTTTCACATAAGGTGGCAAATAATTTCAGTGAAGATTCTTTGATCAATTTCCACCAAAAAATTGTATGGTTGAGAGGGAGGAGAGGGGGGAAGGGTTGCAGGTTTACTCGTTTTCGTGCTACATCCTGTTGGAAAAAAAAAAATGTACCGGACTTTTCTTGCACAAAAATAAATGCTTATAACTTCGGAATCCAACAACATAGAGTTATCATTATGAGCTTGTTTTGCATGCGATTGATTGTTCTTTATTTTTAACACATTGCAAAATAAATTCTAATAACCACACAATGAACGAATTTTTTCTATCGCACATTTCCGATAATATGATGATATTATGTTTTCGGCACATTCCTTACATACATTTCCTTCAAGGAAATGTATTAGATATCAAGGATACTTCCATAATTTGTAGAAAAAAAATAATATTAAGGAAAAGTAAGTTGTTCGGAAATTGGAAATATAAGAAATTGAAGTTCAAAATAAAATTTGAGCTCTAGTTCACGAAAAATTTATTAAGAAACATAAATACGTTTAAAAAACAGTTTCCTGTCATGTAATAATCATGATTATTATAATGTCAGTATAAATTTTTTTTCTTGCTTTACACATTGTTTTCGCGTTGGTGTCTATTTCTTTTTTTAAAAATTTGATCTAACCAAAAATATTTTTTAGTACATGTATGTTTGTACAACATTAATAAAAGGAATGCAAATATTTTTTGTGTAAAATTTTTGTGGTATATAATTGTAATGCATGTAAGTATAAAAAGCATAATATATGTATGTACATATAATAAGTATGCAAAAGGAGATGAGTTTAAAACAAACTCGATTTTATTTTAAGGCTTCTTTTATTAAAAATCAAAAATATTCATATTTCTTATATGTATACACATATGTATATTTTCGTATGTGACTTATATACATACTTAACATACATATATATAATTATGTTGCAACAAAAATTTAAGGTTAAAATTCCTGTAATGTATCCGAAAATTTGTATATAAAATTTGGAAATAAATAAAATTTTAAAAATTATTTTAAAAATTTTGTTGGAATATTTTATTCATTAATATGTTATTTAATTTTAAATTATGATTTTTATTGCATTTTCCTGATCTAATGAGAAGCTAAGGAAATTATTTGCAAACATATTTAGTCCTATAAGTTTAAACTATTTACGAATTTTCTTATCAGGATCTTAATGTGACTTGAATTTTTATGACGATTTAATTACATACCTACGTACATAATATTTAAATAAATTCTATAATATTTATTTCTATTTAAAATCCATCTATAGCTAGATAGCAAAGGTACACGAATAAATAATGTTATACAAATACGAAAAAAAATAACAAAAAAAAATAAAATATGAATATTTATTTATTTATGGTGGAGCCTACATAGTATCATTTTTATACATACATACATATTCTACAATAATTCTATTTTTTAACAAATTCATAATATTCATTATTACATACATACATACATGTACATAATCAAATATAAATTTATATGTAATATTTTTTAATACATACAGAGTTAAAAAGATCCACTTCTTAATAAACTTTTGTTTATTAATATAAATTTTTATTTCATAAATATATATGTACATACATGCTATACATACATATGTATGTATATCCTAAATATTAAATTTATTTTTCCTCTTTTGTTTAATTTTTTGTTTATATGTATGACAAAATTTAACTACCAAAGCTTACTTATTTAAATTTTTTGTATAAAAGAATAAAAAATGAATGTATATATAATCAATTCTGATATACAAACAGGTATATGTATATATGAATATATGTATATATAAATATATAAGTTATATATGCTTATACTCACTTATTACTCTTATAATAATATATTATCCAAAAACAAGATGGAAAAAAAATAAGGAATAGAAAAACAGAAACAAAATTAAAAAAAAAAAAATATACAAATAGTAGCTGTGTATTACAAAATATTATTATGGTTTGATTGACATTCTAAATATACTATGTATAACACAACATAAACAATATACATCTTAAATTATGTACATTAATATACGTACATATATATATATACTCGTATATTGTATGTAAATTTAAAAATTCGACGCGACATGAATGTTCATGAAAATAAAGGAGACTAATAATTTTTCACACCAAACCAAAAAAAAAGGAAAACAAAAGCCAAAAGCAAAAATTGAAAACACTTTACAGACATTCACATATTTACAAACATACATTATTCTATTATAAATACATTGTATATAGAGGTAAATATATAGAGGTACTAAAGAATACATAATATTGTAATGTAAAAAGGATAATTATTATTTTCTTTTTCTTGTTTTTCTGCTTTAATATCTTTAAATAGAAAATAAGAAAAAATAAAAAACATAGTTAACAGAATCCTTCAAAAGTAACGAAGAAACCCGCTCAGAATCAATAATTTTCTTTAATATACATATATTCATATATATTTATACAATTATAATAGAAACATATAAATATGTAATATATAAGTATATAAATAATATACACACCTATATCTTCTATATTTAAAGATTTTCATTACAAACAACACACAAATGTAATAGAAATTTTGCTCCTACACCTTCTATTTATATACCAGTTTTATTATTTTTTTTTTTTAATATTCTTTCTCTTTTTTGTTATCATAAAACGTACAAATTGTACTACTACTATACATTATATAATAATAACAATAACAATAATAGAAAATAATAATAATAATCACTAAAAAAAAATTTTAGTCTTTATATTTATGTAGAAATGTTTGTACTATAAAAATAAAATAAAATTAAAACAAAGAAAATTAAATATTAGAGTTTATCAGAATAATATTAAAAAGTATTACTCATCATTATTAAGAGTGGTCGCGTTGGTCGTCACATTTTATGTGAAAAAGAGAGAAAAAAAAACAATAGCAAATAATTTATTTCTCAAAAATTTCTCAAAAATTTTTAAATAATATGAAAATTATAAAAACAATAATTTATGAAAGAAAATTATAATGGTGAATTTTTCAAGAAATATATTAATATTAAAATGTACCTCACACATTAATATATTACTATGATATAAAAGGGATAGAGGGAGAAAGATAGAGAGAAACAAGAAGACGTAAAGAAAAAGTTGAATATTTTTTTTTCCATTACTTTTAATAATTCATTATTTCCTACAATAAAATTTTCCAACTGACGGGAGAATAACTATACTTTTACTTGTATAACTTGAATAACTACACATACATTTGTATATACAGTTATAAGGAAAAGAAAATTTTCTAAAAACTCTTTCGTATTCCTATAAAAATTTCCTCAATTATTTTTTAATTTCACCACTCCATAACGCGCGGTATCTTTTATTTATTATTTTTATATTATGTATTTGTATGTACATTATTTATTTTTCACCATCGAGTTGTAATTGCACAGATTTGATTAAACGCATACATACGTATGTACATACTGCTATTACAACTACAACATCGTTTAATATGAGAAAATTGTTAATGTTGGTCAGAGAAAAAATTTTATTGTCATCTATTTTCGAATATGAGATTTAATTTTTTATTGTGTCTGTGCTGTACACTGTTTTTTTTAAATATTGGATTTTGTCACTGGAATAAAAGCGCAAGCGTACGAACTGATTAATATAATATTATATTCTTCTGTTAGATTGGAATATAAGAATGTAGTGTACATATATGTTGATAAGAATAAAAAAATTGGAAGAATAATATGACAGACAATATAGATTAAAAAATGCATTTTAAAATTGTAGTAGTAAAAGAAAAATAAAAACATAGCGAAATATATTTGTTTTTGTAAAAAAGAATAACTGAAATTGAACGTTTCGTCAATGGTCATCGTTAAATTTTCAATTTTCCGTTATTACAAAATGTTGATGAGCTTTGCTATAAGATTTTTATATGGTGTGTGTCTTGGATAATCGCAAGAAAATCTACTTAACGAAAAGAATTTTTAAAAAATTAAAATATTTTATATTTTAAAAAAACAAATAATATATTTTATAAACATTTACGTGATTTATATTAAATGACAAATTTATTGAGTTTTTGCGATATTAAGGTTAAAAGCAAAGCTATGAAATCTTGTTTGGCTTTTTTATCCAAAGTTCATGCAATCAGAATTAAAGAAAAAAAGCTAATGAAAACAAAATGTTCACAACCTAATATCTTAGATTTCTAGTCCTGGAAAATAAAGTTTAAATATGTTGAAATTCAACTTTTAAGATATAACGATATTTAAAAATTCACACTTTCCCCATTTTGCATATGTAAGTTCCTATGCTATCAAACAATTTTTAAAGTTCAATATTTGCTGGTTAAGTTTGAAACAAATCAAGTCAATATTTGTAAACAAGTACAAGTACCTACATTTACATACTCAAAATTAAGTAAAATTACTTAATTTGCATTTTTCAAAACTAGTTGTAGCTTAATAATAAAAAGTTATTTAATTTAATCAAATGCAGAAAAGTTTCAAAGCTTTCTATAATAATTTATTCAAAATTTTTTTGTTAAAAATTCAAATTATATTAGATTTTCTGCGCTAGTAAAAACTATGTCAAATTTTGAGCTTTAATTAGAGCGACATCTTCTTTTATTTAAAAGAATTTGAGAAATATTTGATTTTATAGTTTCAATAGTTTTTAAAAATATATGTATTTAATATAACAAAACGTCATCCTTTACGTTTTGGATTATATACGAGTAGCTTTATATGTAATATAAAAATCGCTATGTATATGAAATTTCAAACACTTTAGATTTGATATTGAAAAGATAACAGTCAGTACAAAGTGGTAAACTGAATTGATTATATAAAAAATATTGCATATAAATAGGCGGCAAAACAATGAAATTTTTATATCATTTTTTTAATATGGTTTACTCGATTCTTTCAAGTAAGAGAAACAGAAAATATTAACATTATTTTTATAATTTTTTAATATTTCTTTCTTCATATTTTAGTACATGGTGTATATTTATTTTTATTCATTTATAATTAATAATAATACCTAACTTAATTTTGACAACATATCAAAATGAACATAATATATTATTAATAATTGCTATTATAATGTTTAACTTTACTCACTTAAATTTATTGTAAATGAACATTTTTATTTACAAGGAATTTAAAATTTAATTTTTGTATTTTATTGATTTGCATATTTCTATAAAAAAAAAAATGTAAAAAGTGATGTAAAAATATAAAATTATAAATAAAGTACAAACAAAGTAAAAAAGAAGAAATTAATAGAAATTTTTTTAAAATTTCTAAAAAATCTGATCAACTGGTCATTAATAATTTTAATATAAATTCAAGAGAACATTTATATTACAAATTTTAATTTGTAAATTAAATTATATTATTATTTAATATAAAATAAACTTAAATGACTATAACACAAATTTTTAACTTCTACTTTTGCATAGAAAGTGATAAATAAATTTAATTAATAATAAGATAATATTTATTATTAAATGAATGGGTTGATGACACTTATTTTAACTTATTTAAATAGACAGTTTATTAAAAAATATATAAAAATCTTTTTAAAACTAATTTTTAGGAGTTTATTTGAAAGAAGAAAAGTTTCTTTTTTGAATTCCATTAACGAAAGTCATTTTAAAAATTATTATACCAAATTGGTAGCACCATGGCAAGAAGCTCTTAAAAACAAAAAATACAACAAAATTTTTCAAGGTCGGAATTAACTTTAATAAAATTAAATTAATTCGAAATACTGAATTCAATTATTTTTATTTAAATTACGTACAAATGTATTCAAATTTTTTATTTTTATTTCAAACAAGTATTCGTTATATACCCCTATAAAAGTATTTTACAGAAGTATTTTGTATTTTCAACACCTGTCACGCTGGTAGTAATATATGTAATTAGAGATAAAATTTTCTATTTCATAGATCTATTTTAAAAAACACATTACGCTTTAAAAAAAATCATGTTTATAAATAACACATCGAATCAATAAAAAGAATTATATAAGAATTTTTAAAAACCAAATTACTTGTGATGTTAACAACGACTTTGAATCACAGTGTGATTTTACTATTTTATAATCATATAGCACATGTATAATTTTTTTTAAATTGATTATCTAAAAAAATGTCTCATTAAGTTGTAAATGTGCGCACTAATATGATATTACTATTAAAATTAGTATGTATTGTTTATTTTAGTATTTGAAATATAAACAAGAAATTTAAATCATGACATTATTGGAAAAAGGATAAATTTGTAGTTTTTGTATATTTGGAATTTGATTAGATTCAATTTGAATCTAATTTAATGTTAAGATAAATTAAAATTACTTTTCCTTTAAACATTCAAAAACAAATATTTTTTTAAATTTTAGAAAAATGTGATAGAAATTTGCTTCTTTTTTAAATAAAATTTCTGCTTGTTTTACATTACAATTAGAATAAAAAATATTCTTAAAATTAAAAATATTAATTAACACTTAAATAGTTTGAGTTTAATTTAAATATTCTACCTAAATAATATTTGTATATATACAATTTTTAACGAATTTCGATTTTATATTTTTTTTAAATTTTTTTTTTTAATAAATTTTCATAAAATTGAAAACTATTCTAGAAATACACTTAAAACCTATTAATGATATAAAAAAATAAATCAAATATATTTAAGTTTATACTTGTAATTTTTCAAAAACATTATTTATTTTACATTGCAGTTTCCAATGGTTGACTATAACTACGATTCTCTTGTTGCAGTGCACTATTCATGCCCTCCATTTCAGGGATTGCATCAAAATTTGTTTCTAATAAAGCTTCTGATTTTGATCGCTGATATTGTTGTTGATTATCATTAGACGGCTTATAAACAGTCTTTGGCCTCTTTTGAACTTCGGAAATTTGTGGGGACGGATTTGGTACAAAATTTGATGGTGAGGGCTGCTGATAATGTTGTTGAACATCTTGTGGTTGTGGGTATTGCTGCGGTCGTTTCTGTTGTTGTATTGGTTGACTCGCTTTACTACTTCTCATTGCTGTATAATATGAATCTGGTCTACGTATATCTACTGGATCCGGTCTTCTTATTTCCAAATCATTTTTAGATCCCTGAAGACTATCAGATGTGCCTGATGTTGGTGTAAAATTAAATTGATCAATTTTTTTATGATATGGTAATGGCGTTTCTTGTTGTTGTTGTTGTAAATGTGGTGGATATCGATTTTGATTTTGTTTATCATAATTTTCAGAATGAGGAAAGAAACTACTATGTCCCAATCCCTGATTTGGTTTTGCGACAGAATCATATTCTGGTAAACGTGTTTTAAGTTCAGATAAAAATGATAAATTATCATTTTTATTTGATAATGGCAGTGTACTTGCATTTCCATAATAATCTGATGCATTGTCCTCATTATCAGTTTGATGTATTATTGGGGTATCTTCGGTTAAATTTGTGCTCAATGAATTATTACGAGTACCTGAGAATGTTGAATTATCGCGGAAACCTTCATTTCGAAAAGCTAAATCGTAATTTGTTGCTGGTGGATTATAATCAGGTAAACCATAAGTTCTTGATTTTCCAGCACTTCGAGTTGAACCAACTGTTGCAGTTTTAGTCATTGCAGGTACAATTGAAATTGGCTTTGGTTTCTTTGGATCATAATATCCATTTAGTTGTTCAATTGGTTTTCTACCATATCCATTTTGATGAATAAAATCATTTGGACCATTATCTATACTTCGATCAAATGTTTCAAAACTTGCTTCAGACTCAAGAACACTTTTATCCATAGAATCAATGGAGCCATTTGAATGCATTTTTTTATAATCGTTAGAAGTTCCCTTTGTTAAAGTATTAGATGAAGTTGCCTATACATTTTTATTGTAAAATAAAATAATAATAAAACCAAAAAAAAAAAATGAAATTTAAAATAAAAAAAAGAAAAATTTAAAATTTAATTTCGACACTTGGCTAATATTATGTACATTTTCTATCTTATTACGCTATAATTAGTATTTGATTATAAGGAAAATATTAGTTGGCACACTGCTTTAAATTTGGCAAGAGTAGCATAGGATAGGAAAATTTTAATTTAAAAATAGTAAACTTTGGAAAACAAAATTCTAAAAAATCCGGCTTGCATGAAATATTTAATAATATTTTAATGAATATTGTGTTAGTAATAATGCATGAATATTAATTTTGAAAAAAAATTATTTTAAATGAAAAAAATTTATAATTAAAATTAATTTAAATAAAATAAAGATCATACAAAATTTCGACGTCGAATAGATCCTTGAGGATCAATACTATTTAAACTTCTTAAACTTTGTCTAATACTATTTCGCCGCTCTAATCTTTGAACATGTCGATGTTTTGATTTGGCATACCAACATAATCCAATTAAAAATAGTAATAAAACTACAATAATAAATGCTGAAATAATACTAATAGTAAAAACGTCCGCTCTCCAAGATAATGGAGCAATAACAACCTAAAATATTTAAAAGAAATGAAGTAAGTTAATTTTGATAAATTTAAATTTATATTAAATTTTTTTGTGTAACCTTTGGATCAATTTCACAAATAAATGATAATTTTAGATCACATTCTTCAATTTCCACACTTTGATAAATAAAACTTGTACATCGATCAATATAATTTAAGTCTTGCACCCAAACTTTTTGAGGATATCTAAAAATAAAAAAAATAATCTATGATTTGCTACACAAATTTAATTGAATTTTAATTAAGAATAAGTAGTTTTATAATTAATAGAATGTTAATAGCAGGCTTTTAACTCAATCAGAGCCACTATGTTATAAGTAACTAAATGTAAAATGGTCAAAGAGCTTTTAATGACTTGAAATAACAAGCAAAGCAATATACATACGTAAATATTTTCTATACGATTTACAATAAATAATTTTTGCACTTACTTCAAATGACTCATTTCTTTTTGCAAAAATGTCCATAATGTTGTACTGTCAGCTCTTATAAATGGCACAGATGCATTATCAGATCGACAAAAATCTCTTGCTTCATTAAAGGTCATTGGTGATCCTACATATGAATAACATGTATCTAATACAAGTGACCATCCTGGTGGGCATTTTTCATCTAATATAGTTTTATTATTCATATGAAATGGTATAACTTCAACTTCTAATAATATAGGATCATCTACAATTTCACAAAGAAATTATTCATTATTCTTTTTTATTAATTTATTATTTAGTTTTCATTTACCAGACTTATCCCGTACTCTTGATTTAACTGAGATCGTTTGATTATAACTCCAGTAATTGTATCGTGCATCTACTTTTGTTTTCCATATTTCAACGGTGCTGTTCACAAATAATTTTAAGAAAATGTTTGTTATTCACTTATTTAATGTTTTATTATTATAAATAATTATAAATAATATTATAATTATAAATATTAAGAAAATTTTATTACTAAAATTGAAATTCATTAAAAATTTTTATTTTTTTTTTGAATGTGCCAAAAATTTAGAAATATATTTGACTTATTTATTTATTACCTGTTTCTCCAGAATTGATAATCGATCCTAAGTTAGAGCCAATTTACAACATGAATAAGAAAATTAACATGCCGAAATAAAATTTGTGATTTTTTTTTGGTTTTTATTTAATGTACAAATAAATATTTTATTTTTGGAAAGTGGAAACCATGCAAAAATAATTTAAGAAAAATAATAGTTTATTGAGTTGGTTGTGTTGAAAAATAATTATAATTTGTTTTAAAAATTTTATAAGTAATTATATAAGCAATTTTATGAAGATGAATTTCATTGAGCTTTTTCAAATAACAAAAAAATTAAGCATAATTGTTGCAAAATCTAAAATTTAAGTAGTGTAAAAACTTTTCACTAAGCCAAAATAAGTGCAATATTTGCGTTGAACACTTTTTAGTCAAAGACTTACCTATTTGCACAAAACAATGATTGATGAACTTTTGATAGAAATTTTAAAATTCTAATTTATGTATTTTTAACAGTGGAAACACTTTTAAGTATCAAAAAAAAATATTGTTATAGGAATGTACAGGGTGAAACGACTTCATTTTTAAAGTTTTGGAACATTTTAATTTACATTTAAAAGAGAAATAAAAGATTAAAAATGGAAAACCATATGTTAATATTATAGAATAAAACCATATAGCATAAATTTAATGTTATTGGGAAATTTTGAAATATGAAAGTTTGAGATTAAATCATCCTTAGCACTTTAAATCATAGTAGAAGTAAATGATCTTTTTAAAGTACCAATAAATTATTAAATGTAATTATAAAATCCTAAAATTTTTTCAATTATCTGAAAATTCTTCAATTATCTCAATATACATACACATGTAATTAAAACTATTACAAATAATTACAATGAGGATGAAATAAGCATTATATACAAAATAACATTAAGCTCGAAAACCATATACTTACATTGATCTATTTACAGTCATTATTTCATAATCATTATCTGGATTATAAAATATATTATCCGTATATTTTTGTCCAGCTGTTCCAGCAACAATTGTAGCTCTACCTCGCCAATCAGTCGCAACATTACTAAAATAAAAAATAAATATGATTTTTTTTTTTGTAACTCCGAGATTAATTAAAATTTAAAGTTGACATAATATACTAACTCATAAAATCCATTATGTACTGTTGTCTGATAATCATTTAATCTGACGTTATCAAAACCCGAAATTTCCATAATTCTGCCACCTTGATTACTATGAACATAATTATGTGTAAAATTCGAAACAACTTGCTGTAGTCTTATAACAACTTCATAATTTGCTTTATTCTGGCTGAAATAATTTTTGAAAATTGTTACTTTTTGATCTAAAGATGACTGCCTTCCTTCAACTTGTAAACATGGTCGATTTTTATTTTTAACAAATAAATTATGTTGAATTTCACCATCTAATGTTGTAGCACGACCTCTTGAATCAGCTCGAATTCTTAAGCCACCTTGATTTTCAGATATTAAATTATTCTAAAATCAAATACAAATATTAAATTTGAAAAATGTTAACATAATTAATGAGAGCAAAATGAGCTTAGTTTAATGAGCTTAGTTACCATAAAATAAAGATGAGGCATATTTTGAACATCAATATTTAAAACTTGCTCACAAGTGGAAAAATTTCCATATAACTGTCTACAATTTTTTTCGAAACGATTACGTTCAAAAGTTAAAATTGGAGTGAGTTCTCCCGCCGATGAATATGCCACAGCGCCTCCATTGGAGTTTGAAATTTCGGTATATGTTATGTTATGTTGGACTCCTCGATCTTTAAAACACAGAAAAAATATAGATAAAATTTCATTTAAAAAGTATTTCTTAAAATAGAAATAAAATTAAACTTACTAAAACCGATTGTTGATATTGGAACAGTTACAACTTCAGCAAAGAAACCATGGAAAGCTGGTGCACCACTGGCAATTAAACGAACGCTTAAAATTGAACCCTTTGTTTTAAAAAATCTATTTTCATTTGGTGAATTCGCTTCTATTTTGTCAATAAATATTGACGACATGTTATAAATATCTCCGTCATATAAATGTAAAGCATCAGTACGACCGTATTCTTTGGAATGATTGAATAAATTTGCTTGAAGTAATCTGAAACCAATAGGTTTTACACGATGTGCTGTTTCGAAAATTTTTACACAATTGACTGGATTATTATCATACTTATAATATAAAATTACACGTTCTTCAATTGTTATTTCTTTCATTGTATCGCAAATGTCTATCATTGAAAATATATTATACGGCAAATCCAAGTTTTTCAATGGGGAAAAACTTGATTCATCGCTTGGTCTACTCTCCCCAGTCATTGAAATTATATTTATTCCATTACCTAGTACGTTATTTATACTTGAGTATTGTATTCTGATTGTGTCAACAGGTGATATTAGATTAATTCCGTGATGAACGGAATCGTTTATCGTGACGTAACTAATTGATGGTGTCTTATAAACAGCTTCTATCGCTGGTGATTTTTCATTATGCAACATACCAGCCTGTTCAATTCTAACAAATTCCAGTTGACTCTGTTGCGCGGATGACTTTAACTCTTCGAAGTCAGAATTAGCGAATCGTATACCACCCCAATAGTTTTTATTATTTGGTATTCCATTACAACTCACGAATACAAATTGATCATCCCAATGGCATTCATGTCTTCTTCCGTATAGCTGGCCATTTAATCTTTCAGGACATAATTCAAATCTAGATTCACCTCCATGACATTCCATTGGTTCAACCCAAGACCAAATTCGAGTTAAAGAATTTGTGTGAAATTCAATTCGACGGTCATGACTATAGTAAATATTTATTGGATCAAAACCCAATTCTCTGCAAACCACTTGTGCGTTACGTTCTGTAAATCGTCTATCACATATTGGAACCCATTGTCTTGTTGTGTGATTGAAGTACTCTAAAAATCCTTCATACTTATCATCCTCATTTTCACTCGAAGAACAATTTCGACCAGTACATAGTCGTATTGAATCATACTGTCTTAAATTTTCAAAAGCTTCAATTGATCTTTCAAACCGATTTAATGCCATCGATTGATTACTTCTTGCAGCCCTCATGATAATTTCAGAATCTCTAAAACCAACTGCTCTTAAGGTACCTAAAACCAAAATTCCCACATTTGGACTAAATTCCATTACAACTCCGTGATTAATAGATAAAGTTGCATCAGGCATGACAGTTAAATCCGATTGAATAAAATATGGAGTATCACGTCGATTTATAGTAACATCATTTAGAATTCTCCCTCCAAACTGATCCAAATCTAAAATGTCAACTTTGGAGCTACTAATTATTGAAATACTTCCATCAAATGTAGGCTCTATTAAATACGGTTCATATATAACTTCTGCGTGATTATTCCAGTCGTCAAAATCAAATATTCGTGCTACAATTTTGTCTGGATCAGTAGTACCCCACCAATTTTCTTGAGCAAGTAAATAATTTTTTATTCGTGCCGACTTAATACCAGCTATTAAATCATAATCCATTTCATTGTTGGAGAAAATATTTCTAGTTACATGAGCTTTCTGAATTCCACCAAATTTGATGACAGTGGTAGGATCTTTTATATAAGATCTTAACTTCTTTAATGGAGTCATTAAGTGGGAAGGACGATGACTGGCGAATGGATCATATTTATTGTTTTCAATGGAATTCAATGTTACAACTGCTGGAACTTCACCCATAATTTCACTTAAACTGTCGGCCTTAAATTCAAAAATAAATTGCGCATTATTTTTTTCGATTCGGTTATTATCAATTTTAATTTTCTTCTCCATTCCTCGTAAAGTTACTAAACCAGTTTTACAAATATTATTAATAAAAACATTTGAAGACATATTGAATTGAGCGTAATGTCCTTTGATAGAAATCTCAAAAGCGGAATTGGATTTCCATGTGTTATTGTTTAAATAAATTGAATGAGTAAAATTTTCGTTATATTGCCAAACATAGGGAAGACTAATATCCATCCCTCCATGGTAATTACCTTCAATTGTTACACTTTGAAGTACATAGTGGTACAAGTTATTTGACGAACGTAAGTCTTTAGAAAATTGACGAATACCTTGTCCATTATTCATTATTAGGGAATTATTTACATGAATTGTTGTTTCTGATAAATTACTAACGTGGACATCCCAAAAGGGTGCTTCAATATAAATAGCCTCGTGTTTGTTGTTACTTATTTCAGAATAATTAATTTTTATTGACTCATTAGCCTTTCTCAGAAAATGTTCTCCTTTTTCACCTAAATATCTATTATAATACGTTCCAGATATTCCTCTAAAATTACGTTTTATTTGCGATAACTGAATTTTAAGAGTTGGTTCGGGACCCCGAACAATTTTATTCCGAATATTTTGTACAGGCGCTCCTAATATAGAAACATGTAGTACTGTTCCACCCAAGGCTCTCGTACCACTTTTATATAACAGAATAACTCCATAACTACTACTTGTCATCGGAAACACGGAAAGATCTCTTTTGACTTGCCATATATCTGAATGAGAATTCTCAGTACGAGAATCGAAAATAAAAATTTCTTCTGTTGAACGATTTTCAATTGGATTCAATAGTTGTATACCAATCACATAGCCAGGTGGACATCTAATATTGATTTTTCGTTCTACTTCTTCACCAAAATGTCTTTCTGTTAATATATGTTTAGTATCATATTGTTCCAAATCTATGTTGCGATCATTAGAGGGTAACATATATGGATCATATTTAAGATCTAGTGAGCTAAAATCTGGGGGTATATAGAACCATCCAGAAAGTTCCCTTTGCTCTATTGCAGAGAGTACTGGATTATGTGCTATTCCGCTACCAAGATTATCCGTAATTTCAGTCCTATCAACCATAAGTCCTAATTGTTTCAAACTTATTCCATTACCATTATTATGAGAAAATTCGGAATCTTTTACGTTATTTACATTGTCTGTAAATATATGGGAGTAAATAACACTCATTCCATCATGTAAATTATTAATAACTCGTATATTATCAAAATTATGCCGAGCAAAATCTAGTTGAATGGCTGCTTTAAATGAATTTGTTGTATAGTCAAACAGACCAGCTTTTTCTACGGTAATGTACTGTAAATCAGCTCTTTCCGCTAAAGCACTAAACCTTAAACCAGCCCAAGCTCCTTCATAGCATCGCATTCCAACATCATTTTCATGAGTACAAGAATTTTCGAACTCTCCACGTGACGCTCGTTCTGCTTGGCATTTTGTTACATCTGTGTCATGTTCGGTACATCTTACATTTGATAACAAAACATCTTCAGTTGTACCGCTCCCCGGAATTTCAGATTGTAACATTCGCCAATCCATAGGATTTAATGCATAACCCAACTGATTACAAACTAAAGCGGCGCTAATTATTGACCACCCATAGTCACACACTGTTCCCCAACGGCCATCTAAATATACTTGTAGCCGACCTTCACGATTTGTATTTCCGCCAAGTAATCTAATTGGAACTTCTGGGGGTTCCGAAGCATTCATTACAGTTCCTGTTTCAATATCAACTACTTGCATGTTTTCACTTTCACCGGAATGGTGAATATTTTCCGCATCATTATCATCGAACATAACAGGTTCTCGTTTGAGTGTAAACATTATATCATTAGGGCGTCTTCCTCTTGCTTCCAATTTTCCTGCTACCATCATTCCTACGCTAGGTTCAAAATATAATTTTACCCCTGGTTCAATAATTAATTTACCACCTGGTCTTATATTAATATCTTTTGTAACTGTGTAGTCTCCTGGTGTTATACGTTCTAATCCATCAACTTCACCACCAATAAATTCGGAACCTGTTGTTAAAAACTTAGGAACAAATTGTGGAATACTGAGAACTGACGTTGTTCCTGGGTTCGATCTATGTAGCAAATATGGTATGTATTCTATTTTAGCTAAATCGTAACGATCTTTTCTGTGAAATAGTCTATCAAAAACTTTCTCCTCATTAGTTTCTCCAAGATAATTAAAAGTCGCGTTGATTACTTCTCTTTGATCAGAAAATTGTGATCCAATCTCATATGCTGAATGAGGGTTCGAGATAATGTTACGAAATATTTCAACATTGTTAGACGATACTACAATAGTAGCTGCAACTCGAGATCTTGGATTTAATCTTCCAGAACCATTGGGACCCTCTCCTTTTTTAGCTACAGTTCCAAAAGGTTCTTTAATTACATTGTCTTTAACATAATTTCTCGTAAACAAAATTGATTGAGTATCTCTGTCTGAATACGGTGTTACGCCTAACGAAATAACATAGGAACCCTGATTGTTATAAAACTCGTTACTGTGAACTATAATGCGAACTGGAAGTATTTGAAATTCTTCCCACGCTGGATTTCTAACAAGAATCGAACCAAATCTTCCATACCTGAATCTATTATATTCAATTTTTCCAATCAAATTCAAAGCAGGGCTTAAAGCGATTGCATTACGTTGATTATATTCAAACTTATTATGACCTATTTGTAAATTCAGTCTATTTTGCAAAGCCTTTTGTTCAAACCAACAACTTCCAATATTGACAGAATCTAGGACGCTATCATTAAAATAATTTCCCGTGATATTAACCCACATTGGGCCACAAAAATTTCCGTGCCTTACTCCAATTTCAAGATTCGAAATAATCTTAGAATATTCAATAGTTGTAGTTTGATTGATAAAAAGAAATTCCATTCTATCGAGATCGTTAGTTTCATTAAGCCAAACAGCAAATCCATTTCCAGTATTTGAGCTTAAAGAAGTTCGGGACACATTTCTGTGACCACCGTAATAAGTTATATTAATACCGTCACCATGATTAAAACTGATTTTACTATTAGTGACATTAACATCTCCAGCACCACTTGTAACGTGTAAACCAGAAACGTGTCCATTGTTCATTATGAATGAACCCAATACATGAATTTGGGATCTTAAATTATCAATCGCAATACCACGACCGGAATTATCATTTATAATGGTGTTTGTTACATTAAGATCATACGATTTTGAAGGTCCTGTCGTTAATTTAAGGTATCCGAGTAATTCAGCTCTTGGATTCGCCCTAAATCTTACAAATATTTTATCTCTTGTGCTTACAACACTTTGCAGACGAGTGGAATTTCTGATTAACCATGTTGCCAGCAATCTATCATTAGTTGAAGAACCGTCAAATAGATCTATTTGAGCTGTTTCATTTTGCATGATAGTAAAGTAAACAAAGTGAACAGTTAAAACATACCCTGGTTTAGTAATAAAATATTTTGAACATTCTTTTTGTCCTCCAGCATATAATGATTGCTGAACCGATATTGAAATCGGATAAGTCTGACCAGATGTAGTTGGTAAAGTACAAAAATCGTGAATTTTAGTTCTATCTTTACGTTCATCTGATCTTAAATCATGACCAACATAACGAATACCATCGGCACCATTCTCGCTAATATTACAATCTTCGAAGTGTGCTGAACCACTACTAGTATTAACAAATATTCCAAATCCTTTACTTTTCTTTATTGTAATATGATGTAACGTAAATGCATCTTCTGATTTTGTAATATTCAATCCGGTAAAAGCAGAATGTTCAATTGTGATATGACTCATTTGTGGAGGCATACCAATTACCTCAACAGCAGCTGTTGTTATACGATTATTTCCAGATCCAGCTTTAATTATATCAATATATTCTAGAATTGATTCCGATTTTGATATATAATTTGTATTATCCAACGCTAATGTGCTTGTATGTGGTGCATTTATAAAACGTATTCCTCTCCAATGTGGTAAAGATTTATCATGTCGTGGAAGACATTGTATTCCAATATCACTATGATAATCACAGACACCAGAACCTAATTGACGTGTATGCCATGAACATTCAAATAGTGAAGATTCAGTACCACGACAGTTTGGTTCCTCAAATAGAAGTCGAGGGTGATTATTCCAAACTCTTTCAATCCAATTCCAGAAATTTCCTCCTTGATAACCCATCTGCCTGCAAACGATTTCGTAATCTGATATTGTCCAACTAAAATAAAAATAAAATAAAATTTATAATATTAAATTTAACAGAAATTGCGATCAATTAATAAAAAAAAAAAATTATTACTTTTTTGAATTTGAGCAAACTGATCTCCATCTTCCTTTATAATATACTTGTAATCTACCTTGAAGTGGACTTGGACCATCTACTAAACGAGCTCCAAGTTCTTTTATTTCAGGTAGAGTTTGGCTATCGAAACTTGATTCTTGTAAAGACGACAAAAGAATTCTATCGTTTGGAGTTCCCTAAAATAAAAATATTTTAATAGTAATTATTATTAAAAGAAGAGAAAATTAGGAACAATTTCATATTTGACACTTAATTAAAAATTTAAAATTGAATTGACACTTAATTAAATTGAAAAAAAATAAACCCATTAAACGAAACAATCAAAATTATTATTGAAGAATAAATTTATGAAAACACGATTATTTTTAAAATAAACTTAAAGCTTGTAAGGCATAAAACAAAACCAGCCCAGTTGAATTTTTTTGTTCTTTTAAAACTTAATAAATACAAATTATTTTTTATTTTTACTTTTCTTTTAATTCTTTCCTATTTTAAATCTGTCCCCTATTTATTAAAATTTAATTTTTGTAGTCTATACTCCATATTACTAAGTCTATGTAGGCTATAATCAACTGAATTCACATATATATATATATATTTTAAATTAACTATACAATAATATTCCACGCAACTTATAATAGAAAATAATATATTTTATGAAATCAACAGGCTTAATTTATTAATAGTAATAAAATCCAAAGGTGGTAAAACCTATACTAAAAAAAATCACTAAAACCTTATAAACAATAACGTTTTTCTACGATATAGTAAATATTTTGAATACTTGCATATGAAGTAATAAAAATAATAATCGCAACCATATTAAATAAAACATAAGTATATCAGGTATGTAGATGTTTTATTTAAAATCCCACATACTCGTAGGTAACAATTTTTCATATAGTTTACTTAACGCAAGATAATTCAAAACATTTACACATGCATATGCCTATAACATTTATGAATATTTTTTAAAAAATTTTATTTATTCGTTGCACTCGAGTGCACTTTTATAACACTGATTAACTAACTAGGTTTTTTTGGTTCGAAAAAAAATATTATTACTTAAATATATCACGTAACAAATACGATCTAATAACTATTTTGTTCATTTGCATGTCAATGTTTACCAGTCAATGCCCTCTAAAATAATTATTAAAGGCACATTTTATATAAGCATAAGAATGTAAGCAAACATTATGCTTACAAACATTGTATTAACAAACACTGTAAAATTCTTTTATCCCTAAAAATTCTAATGTTTAGTTATGGTAATACCTAAGAATAAAAATTGATGTTTAATAATCTGTAAGGAAGATCAAAAAACTCATAAATCGATAATAATGATAATTTTTTTATGAATTATTCTTTCGTTTGCTGCTTATTGTATTATTCCATATATAATTGCTACACAATATTTATACATCCATATACATATCTAAAATTAAAATATAATTTGTATCTATTGTTAAGAAATTTTGTTATACCGTCATTTTCCTATGATCTTTTAAGCTACCAAATATTATAACATAAAGTTATGAAGAGTGTGATTTGAATTTTAGGTAAAATTTGGAAAATTTTCTCCGAATTCTTTATTTTCTATACACATAAAAAGAAAATCGATTCGAAAAGTTCGACCTGGATTGGCAATTAGAAAGAGATAGAATATGAACCTTAATGAAAATTTCAGTTTATGTTTATTTTTTTAAAATAGGATACTGCATGAATAAAATCTAAATTTTGATGTTGAAAATTCTGTTCTACAACCTTGTTTGTTTGACTACCAAATAAAATAATACATTGCAGTTCGTTGATTTCTTGTTATAACTGGCAATCTGTTTATTATAACTGCTTACATTAAAACAATAAGGTCAATGGTATTAATTATATTTTAATGTGGTGTTTCTAGGAACGAAATTCAAGCTTACTATAAATAATCTTGCTAAAAAAATACTAATTCACTTTTACGGAATTTAAGAAATATACTTTAAAATTAGTCTACAATTGGCATTAATCAGGGCTATCTAAAAGATTTGCTGTTAGAGTAAAATAACTTCTCTTGTTTATACTAAAATACACCCTTTTTGTTTACATATATAAGTATTCAGCCATAACTGTATTAAAAAACAATATTTTTGCTGAATTATTGCAACTTTAATTTCGACTCATTACAGAGCCTTTAACTTAGCTAGTTATTAAATGTTCAATAACTAGCATGGTTCAGCAATGCAATATAACACTGATTTATTGTGAAGTCGAACATAAATTAAAAATTTGGCTTTTTTGGGTATTAAAAGTATTTAAAGAAAGTTTGTTATTTAAAAATAGACAATTTTTTATTCACCAATCAATTTCCCACTAAATTTTGAAAGAACGCATACAAGAAATCATGAATGAAATTTTTTATTTCCAATACCAAAAAAAATTTTAATATATATTAAACTTTAAAAAAAAAATAATCTGTAATGAAAAATCTAAACTATTTTTAGTTTTTTTTTCTTTAAGAAGTTGTGGGAGGATGAAAAAAGATTTAGACAATCACAGATTTTGTTTTTCTTACTTTTTTTCCTTCAGTTATAATAAATTTATTTTAATTGAGATGATTTTAATCGTATTGAGATTGATCGGACCAAAATGAAATTTTTATAGAGCAAACATACATAAAATGACAATATACATACTTTTATAAAATATACTTATACATATATATATGTACATATACATAAAATCGTAACAATAAGGTCTGTGAGGCGTAATATAATGGTTTATAAGTTTCATTTGAATGGTATAGGAGTATTTTTACAACTAAATATTATTTTATTATTTAAAGTTAGTAATGCTTCAGTTTCAATACTGGAATAAACATAAAATCTTTCAATATCACCGTCGAGATATGAACAAATATACATACATGCAATGAATTTGGTTACTTCATTTATTTTCATTTTTTGAACCCAAAATAACTTGATTAAAACAATTAAAATATAAACAATAGAAAATATATAGTTATTAATTAAATCATTTAATTTGGAATTGTAGTAGGCATACGTTTATCTGTAATCTAAATTAATAGTGTATATAGCAAGTAAACGTTTATAAAAACAAGTCATTTAAAAGATTCAATCAGAAATGTGGTATAACTATAACTTTCTATTTTCCATTGTTATTGAGTACAATATAAAGAAATTACTTGCAAAAGTCTTTAAACCATAAAAAATCGAGTATTATTTAATTGTGCAGGTGCTTTGATTATTGAGTTTTTGTAATAAGTATAATGATTGTGAGTTACGTTGACTTAATTTCAATGTAAGTACGTTTACAAATTTGTATTTTCATTTATCCAAAAATTTGTATCTCTCATACTAATAAACTATATTCCTTACTTTTCACCATTTTCTTTTTCTTCCTAATGAAATGATGATGGTGTCTTGCTTAGCAATCTGATAGCAATATTTTGTGCATCCAAATTTCGTAAATGATAGTCGATGCCTAGCCTAAACAAATCGTCCGGGAATAATAAAAAAATACTAGTTTGTTCAAATTCAAATTACTAGTAGATTACATTCTATGCTAGAAAATAAAAAATTTTTAAAATAATTTCACTGACTATATGGATAATAGACTTATTTTTATTCATATTCTCTTGCAATACAAGAAATGAATTTACATGAACTTCACTATATTCATATACAATCTTTATATTACGACCTAATTCGTTATACATTTTAACATATACATAATATTCTTAAAGTTGAACGATTGCTTAATGCAACTTTAATAAAATTTTACTTCTCCAACTTAAAATTTAATTAGCAGCTAGTACAGTAATTATTCCAAGCAGCTTAAAAATAATGTTTTATTGTTATATTATAAAATTCCACATCACATTCTAGATTGTAGATTGTAGATTCTAAGGGAACTGAGTGGGGACAGGAGCATCCCCCCAAGCCACCGCAGCCATTTTTGACTTATTGTAGCCACCCCACTCTCCCGTCTATAATATCCCCGTCCCAATCACAAAGCCGGAGATATCCCTAAGGGAGTTGGACAATAGTTCCCGAACACTTAGGGACCCATGTCCAAGACAATTGCGGCGCCGAACAGCCAGTGCCGGACAGTCGCAGAGAATGTGCACGGCGGTCTCATCGCCACCCCCACAAAATCTGCACAGGGGGGAGCCCGACTTCCCCAGCCTGTGCAGGTGGTATTTCACCGGGCAGTGCCCCGTGAAGAAATTCGCAATAGTGCGAACCCGGCTCCTGCTCATCCCCAGCAACTCCGCAGCGAATCCGCCGGAGCACGCCGGAACAAACACCTTCGCATGACGGCACCCTTTCGTGTCCCGCCAGTGACGACTGCATTCCGCCGCGAGTAGGCAGGCAAGCCTGGCCCCCACGGCGGAAGAAGGCAGACCACAGAAAGGCAGCGGCTGCACAAAGGCAGCCCCAGATCCCCTCCGCGCCAACTCATCGGCAACTTCGTTGCCCGCATGGCCACTATGGCCCGGCACCCAAATGAGCATCACTCTGTTTTCCGATGCCAATTCCATAAGTGCAGCAAGGCAGCTCCAGACCAGCTTGGATGTAACCTGAGCTGAACGGAGCGAAAGCAGTGCAGCCCTGCTGTCTGAGAACACATAGATGGTGCGGTTTCTATACCCCCTTTCCAAATTGATTCTCAGACAGATCTCTATTGCATGTATTTCGGCCTGGAACACTGTGCAATACGGGTCAAGGGTTGCATATACACGCGTGTCCGGGCGGACACCGTATACGCCCGAGCCCACACCCGACTCCGTTTTGGATCCGTCCGCATACCACACGCTCGAACCCGACCTAAGTACCGGACCACCCCGATCCCACGTCCATCGATCAGGAAACAGAACCCTGTACTTGTGGTCGAAGTTGTACCGCGGCAGACAGGTATCTGACATGGTTATCCTTAGAATCGGATCGCCCTCAATGAAGTCTCTGTGAGTTCTGTGGGCCAACTTTAGCCCTGCCCCGTCCTCGCCAGAGAGAAGTCGGTAAGTCACCAGCCGAGCTTCCTTCAATATATGGAGGTGCAGTGGCGGCAATCCGATCATCACCTCCAATGCAGCGGTGGGAGCCGTCCGCATCGCCCCGGTCACTCCCAGGCAGGCCAGCCTCTGTAGCTTTTCCAGCTTGGCCCGCACACCCGCCTGCTGAGCTTTACGGCACCATACAATCGACGCATAGGTGACGATGGGCCTAGCAAGGGCCGTATATAGCCACAGTGCTATTCTGGGACTAATTCCCCAGGTCCCCCCGATGAAGCTCCTACACGTCCACAAGGCCGCCGTAGCTCTCCCGATAACTCTATCGATATGGGTATTCCAAGAGAGACGATCATCCAGGGTTACCCCCAGATACTTCACCTCCCTCGAGTAACTGATACGTTCACCAAACAGAATTGGGCTCGTTAATCTGTCCCTGCTTCTGCGTCTGGTGAAGGCGACCAAAGTGCTCTTGCTTGGATTTATATTTAACTCAACGCCTTTGCACCACCTTTCCACAACACGTAAATTTTGCTGTAGAAGATCAGAAATAGTGCTCTCAAATTTTCCCCGCACGACGAAGGCCACATCGTCAGCGTATCCCCAGACACGCGCCCCGGAGCCCCTGAGAGCAGCTATTAGATCATCCACTACAATGGACCACAGGAGGGGCGAAAGAACCCCGCCCTGCGGACATCCTTTTGCAGCGGAGATGAAGAGTATATCGTCAGCTATGGTGGACTTAATAATCCTATCCTGTAGCATCCGATTGACCCATCTGCTAGTCGTCGCATCAATCCCTCGTTTGTGCAACGACTCACAGATGACATGATATGGGGTGTTGTCAAAAGCTCCCTCTATATCAAGGAAGCAGCCAACTGCTACCTCCCGCACTTCCAGTGAGTTTTCAAGGACCCCCACCAGACTCTGCAGAGCGAGTACAGTAGACCTTCCCGACTGATAGGCGTATTGAGATTCATGCAAGGGATTGCTTCCCAGTGCACCGTCCCGTATAAATCTATCAATCACTTTTTCCATTGCTTTCAATAGAAAAGAAGTAAGGCTGATTGGACGGAAAGACCTTGGGTGGTTGCTTGGTCGCTTACCCACCTTCGGAATATACGTCACTTTAGCCACCCTCCATGCCTGAGGGATGTAACCCCACGCATAGCTGGCGCGAAAAATTCCCAACAGTGCTCTAGCGATATGTTGGAAACCCCTCTGCAAAAATGCAGGATATATCCCGTCATCACCTGGAGATTTGAAGGGCCTGAAAGAGAAAACAGCCCATCTAATCCTGCCCATCGTGAAGACTAGACGGGATCGTTGCCAGTCATCCCTCCTGGGCCAGGGTGCCCCCGGTTCGATGACTGCATTTGAGTGATTCCGAAGAATCTCCGAGTCAGGAAAGTGCGTTGACGCCATAAGCTCCAACGTCTGCCTTCCGTTCTCAGTCATGGAGCCATCAGGACGTTCCATTAGGCCCAACCTACTAGCATACTTTTTGGAAAGCACCCTGTGAAGACGCGCACTGCTGGGGAGTTCATCAATGCCCTTGCAGAACGCCCTCCACGAGATTCTCTTCGCTTTCCTAATTTCTTTATTGTATTTTGTGAGTGAGTCCTTATACTCTTCCCACGAACCTGACGCTTTGGCCCTATTGAATAGCTTCCTGGTCTTTAGTCTAAGCCTTGAAAGCTCCTCATTCCACCACGGGCACTTCCTATTGCTCCGCCTCGGCTTAGCACGGCAGCTCCCGTGATAGGCATTAGTAATAGCCGCCGTCAGGGCCTCGCTGGCCAGTTCGATATCCATCACCGTTCTGACAGAAGCAGGAACGGATCTAATCCCATCCATGAGGAGCGTTTCGAATTGACTCCAATCTGTGGATTGGGGCACCCGATATATTTCTTCTGCCAGGCCCCCGGAGACCATGATATCAAACCTAATCTGCCTATGATCGGACATGGATGTCTCATTTGAGACATGCCATCCACCAACCCTACTGCCGATAAATTCAGTGCAAAGGGTGATGTCAAGGACCTCTTCCCTAATTGCATTTATGAATGTCGGCCTATTGCCTTCATTCATAATCATTAATTTATTGCTATATATAAATTCAAGTAGGCACTCACCTCTTTTGTTTATATTGCTGCTTCCCCAGACGGTGTGGTGGGCATTGGCATCACTTCCTATTATAAGTTGGAAGTTCCTCCTTCCACAAAAGTCCACTAGATCCTTCAGTTGCTCGACCGGGTGGGCACAGTCCCCCGGGAGGTAGGATGAGCAAACAATGAACTCTGTCCAGCCCCCGCAGGACTTCACCTTCACCAACGCAGCTACCTGATCCTTAGAACAGTAATCTGGAATGGGAAAATACGTTAGCTTTTTACTAAACAAGATGCAAGCCCTAGGCCTGCCCCCAGTTGTATTATCATACAATAGCTCACCTGTTAGGCCCTTAACCTGATCCTTCACTATGTAAGGCTCTTGGATAAGGGCGATATCGAGGTGATCCTTCATAAATCTATGAGCCAGAACATCAGTAGATGCCCTAGCATGCTGTAGATTTATTTGGATGCACCTCACAGCCATATTATTTCCTCCGGCTCTTGTCTATGGGCTTTGGCCCTTTAGACAAAGGCTTTACATGAGCCTTACCTCCCATTTTCGCCTTTTTACACATCTTGGTGGGCGCCTGCCCTGCCACAGCCTCTTTTGCCGCCCCAGGTGCCACGCTAGCCCCTGCAACAGCAAATACCGAAGCATTTCCGGGCTTCCCAATGGGCTTGAGCCCTTTTGGTTCCCCCGGGACGCTTGTATTTGGCGTGCTGGTTGATGGTCCTTCCGTTTCCCTTGCCGCCATTTTCGGAGCGACTTCAGGCTTTCCAATGAGTTTTGGCTCTTTTGGTTGGCCTGAAGTGCTCGTCGTTGTCGTTGTCGCGGTGGGCACTGGTTTTTTATTTTGTCCTGCCCTGCCGCCAGCACCTTGAGAGGATTTTCTTCCTTTAACCCGAACGGTAACACGGAAGAAATTCAGGAAAAGTCGGAACTCCGCTTTCCGTAGATCTTCCAATCCGGAATCATCCACGGAAAAGGTGATGGAGCAGCCCCCGTCCTTTTCCTTATCCATCCTCAGCACCCTCCAGGAACTTATCTTGAGGCTGGGATTTTGCTTCCCTATCCTACTTAGAAATTTGTCCCTGGAGAGACTGACGGTTGTCTCGTCCTTTGGTACGTAGGTGACGCAGACATGCTGTTTGGGCATGCTGTCGCCATCCAGTACCACGACATCGCAACCGTCCCAAGGCTTTATCTTCCTGCAGACACTGGTTATCCACTCCCTGGTGTCTTGATTGTTGCATGTTACGGATATCCATCCGTCCCTTTGCAACGCTGCAGTGAATTGTGGATGAGAGTCCACAACCCTATCCATTTCATCCATGATGGCTACTTTGATTTTCCCCATCTGGACTTCGGATAGCCTTTCCTCTGGATGCAGTCTATGAGTGATGGCCACCTTGACCTGTGCTACTGCATCCCGATAAGAAGTCATTTTCGGGTTTTGTTGAGGAATGTTCCCAGGGACCTTTTCCTCAACATTGCCCTTCATCGACCTCTTCTTTGAGGGCCCTGCATCAGGGGTGTTGCTTTCCGACCCTTCCCTCTTCAGGGGTGTAATTTTTCTTGAAGTTAAATTAAACAATAATAATGTTCAATAAACAAGTCCAGATGGACAATAAAATACGTGGTCCACCACGGTTCCCAAAATCCAGAAGTGATTATAGACGTGACACTATAAGGATGGGGAATTTCCTGGATAACCAGGAACCCGCCAACCAAGATTGGGTCGAGCGGGATGCTAAGGTAGCAGCGATAGAAGCTAAAACACAAGAGTTGCTTCTAAAGAAGAAGAGGTCTGGTGCCCCACGACCTCCAAAGTCAGTAAGAGATGGTATGAAAGCAGATGCGCGCGCAACCATTTTAAAAGACAGAGCGGCGAAAGTGGCTACACCAGCACGTGATGAGAATATGTTTGAGTTTGGCTTTATGCCAGGTGCTCCGAACTCAAAAACTTACTCACATAACATTGAGTACTCTGGGTTCGCTCAAATATTGAGGACGTCTTATACGACGATCCAGGGTGTAGATCCACGCGTTGAGAGATCCATGCCATATTGCATTTACCAACACGAGATGGTATCAAGGCTCAACGCTCATGTCATACATAATGCGCAAATGGAAGACCAGCGCTTAATTGATGAAGGCGATCCCCACACACTCTTTGAATCAGGAGATTCAAAGCCGGTTTTCCCGAAAGTGGTGAAGGAATATCTGTCTGATTTTGATAATATTACGACTGACTCAGGCAGAGTAATTAAAATAAACACTCCACTGGATGCTATTCCAAAGACCAGCATTCCATCTAGTGGTAATAGTGCGGCACTACCTCCGGGTAGTTTTGGTAGGATAACTACCACAAATCATAATTTATATGAGTGCTATTTTTCGCCGTACGTGACTAGCTGTATGGTTGATCTGGCCAGAACTGGTACACCAGGGTCTGACTGGACACCACCAGCTGGGTTTCTGCCTCCAAACTGTAGTCTAACAGATGACTGTTTGGGATATATGAAGGCTGAGAGAATCTCGCCTGATTTTAAAAATAGAATAGATAATGTCAGTTTTTGTAATTCGGACGATATGAAGGGTCGAATAAAATTCTCTTCGGAGACAAATACCATCGTGAACACTTACCTAAGTAGTATGGCTGGTAAGTTACATATAGAAGAAGGGTTTCCAGTAAACCAGAAAAGAAACTCTGGAATAGTTAATTTTACTGAGGCGAAAGAAGATTTTAGGAGGCTGTGTGATACAGTAAATATGATTTATGGGTTTGAGAACTTCACGTCAGCCGATGCATTTAAGACGGCAATGTTGAGTTATAAAAGAAGAAGAACGCCTGACCTGCCAGGTAGCTGCATCACGTCTACAAACGCAGCCGACACTCAATTGATAGTGGGAAGCAGGAACTATAACTTTGAAATGCAACAAGGATTCGAGCCAATAGACCCGCGATACGTCGACATGCCTACTTTAAGGGTTACAGACTTTTGCTCTGTGGCATGTATTTCTGACGTCAACAGAATGATTCAGATGTGGGAAAAGAAATTCTCGTTGAAAGATTAGAGCTTCGGTACACCGACTCTTCCACATCACATACATCGATTAAATAGAAATTATCTGTACTCAAAAATCTTATTTTACACTTAATGATTTTATTTAAAAGAAAATATACGCTTTATATGAGATTATGTAAATATAAATAACATTGCAGCATTTAGATCGTAAAAATCTCAGATAGAAATTATTCAACAAGAAAAATAATATAAAATAATTATGTTTTACTAGAACCACGCTTAATAGGTTTATGGAATATGGATAAATGAAATAAAACTTATTTATACTGCCTATATAAAAAGAATGAATTTATATTGTCATAAATTTGTAATATGTCGCCGCCAATCATCTTCTTATTTAGTATTGGATGCTGACAATATTTTATGGCTGCATATCAAAATTTTTCCAGGTTAAAATAAAGGTGTATTGAATAAATTTGATGCATATAGGCAACACTATCATCAACAAATCATTTACTCTTTCTCTCATAACTCCTGACATGTTCATTTTTGGAATGTCGTCGGCTATCTCCATAACGAATCAAGTCACTTTATTATACTGTTTACTGTACTGCCAAAATTAATTCTGGTGAAAGGACCGATTATACATGTTATATACGTGTATAACTCAATAGTTTCAAGTTCGTTTTGCTCAAAACTAAATATTTTGGCTTAGCGCGTGTGGAAATCTAACCATAACATTATCAAACATTATTTAATTTCTTGAATTTTTTAAGGAATACATTCTTAGCAGTTGTTTAACTTTTACCGCTATAAATCTAAGAGTCTAAAAATTCTAAGGAGATCCCCAATTTTTGAGATTTAATATATTTAAGATATACATATATATGGCAGGCTAGTTACATACCTAGTTAACTTTATGACGCTATGAAAGTTGGGCACTAGCCCTACGCTTCTCCTAGGAGTGAAGAAGGAAAAAAAAATATATTTAAAATAAAATTCGTAGAAAGCGAGTTTTGTCGGGTTTGGAAAATTTCAAAATTTTTATTAAATCTATATTTTTAAAATTCTGCAATTTCATTAAAAAATTTGAGTACCGTCCTTAGTTTTATTTTTTATATGAATTTGAATGCGAGCATGTCAATACCTTGTAGATTGTAGTGTGCCAATACGTTACATATCCATACAAAAATGTATATTATATGGAAATATATTATTCTGTAAATATATATGACCCCTTATATTAAGTTTACAAAAACATAAATTCCCCAAGAAACCATGTATTGGTATTTTAACCCTACTCTATTTAATTATAAAAGCTAAAATGTATACTTCCCATATATTTCACTTCCTGTCAAGTCTTTTGTTTTTTTTTTCTTTTGAAAAACAATTCAACCTTAATATACATATACGCATTCTAAGAGTAAACTGGATCCCCCAAATAAAAATTTATTTGTACGTAATTTAAATAACAGTTACTTTATATTATATTCCATGTGCTCATGTTCAGTTCACATATATATGTTTACACTTATATAAATATTGTAAGTAAATAATTTATTTCAATTTTCAAATCTCACTGCTCCATTAAACTTCAAAATCAAAAACATTATGGTGTTTGTTTATTATCAAAATTGCAAGTTTTTAGGCGCATGCCAAATGACCTCATTGCATGAAATTTTTTTTTTTAATTTTTTTTACAATTACTACATGTCTATACTTTTATCAAAAGAAAAATAAATGCAAAATTAAAATTTACAAAGGTACTTAACATACACACATGTGCAATATAATATTTACTGACGTAATATATCTACATAATCAACTAGCTTACATAAAACTGTGTATGAAATGACAAATCACAGTATATGTACTCGTACATACTTAATGGTGTTTAAGTATTTTAAGGAAAAAAAAAAACAATTTTTTTATAGTAATCGTATATCGTAAGCATCGATCGAAAAGTGGCGACAGAAATTCTGTTCTATTTTTCAATAGAGGAACAATAAACAAAAGAATATAGCTTTTCTTTTCATCCTTATTGTTTTGCGTTGAAAAAACAATATTTACTATGTAAGTATTGTCGTACATATGTATGTCTGTATGATAAAATTTATTTTTACATATATTTGCAATTTTTATTTTTTATGTAAGTAGGTATATGCAATTGATTTATGTAATATTTTTTCATAATTTGTACTTGAATTTTTATATAATTTAATAATTTACTTATTATTATTTTAGGAAACTAATTTACTTTAACAGAATTTGTATTTATGTGTTATGTATTGAACGTAAAAATAGATGTAGTTAAGAATATCAAGCGAACATAATTGAAAGTTACACAATTTGGACATTGTTTTATATATAATACAGGGCGATTCAGAAACGTACGAAACAATATGCTCCATAGTCGGTTAGAATATTAAAAATGGATAAAACTCTTGTTCCGGAATAAATGGATAAAACTCCTTTCCGGAAACCTATTCGGATTTTCGAGATACTTTTTCGTTGTACTTTAAAAAAAAATTCTGGAAATTTTCACATGACTAAGTTTTTCTTTGCTTGTGACTTCTCTTCCAAAAAAAGGTGAAGCTTCAAATACACAGTTTTGGAGAGACCTGGAGATACAGAGTTTGAAAATATAAGATATGTACAACATTATTTTTGTTCATTCGTGTAGTTTTAGAAACACAAGTATTCGAACTTTGCAAAAATTTCTCATTTTGAATCTTTCCCATTTTGAATTTTACCACATTCTAACAAGCAGTGTTAAATAATCGTGTTTCAATAATTATAAATATTTAGTAGAAATATTTAGTAAGATGGAATAGATAGTAAGTTCATTGCCTTTAACATAAATCAAAATTGGAGTTTTTCTTATATGGTTTGGAGAATTTCTTGCTTCACTTTCATATACATAAAATTTTTTATAACCAATTTTCGGAAATTATAACATCTGCACTTTGTTATATTAACTATATTTACCTGTACGTCAATGATAAGAATACGTTCATCATTTTATTTTGGTCATAAATGAAAAAAATGAGTGAAATAACAATTTTGATATTAAAAATATAGTTAAGATGCGGCGCGGCGTACTCATTTACTTTTTAAAAGAAAATAAAAAAAAAGCTAATAAAATCGACTTAAAGTATAAGTAACTTAATCCACCAGCACGAAACATCTGCTATAAGTATATATTTGCAAAGTAAAACAAATGCAATTATCGGGCGTAAAACCAAGTAATTAAAACGTAATACTATGAAAATTATGTCATTTTTTATGATTGATCAAATTCCATCGGATGCATTTTTTATTTATCTCAATTATTATATAATTTTATATACATTTCATGTTATTTATAACATTTATAATTGATTATTTGGCAATGGACTTTAATTTAATTAAAAATGAGAAAAAAATATTTGCTACTTATATACATGGATAAATATGTATATTTATAAACATAACATACAAAGACTTCAGACTAAGTTCATTTCAGCAAATAATAAGGCATTTTGTGATAAATTTGCCGTTTAGTATTACAAATAATTCAACAATTTCTATAATATAAAAATGTTTGCAATATTTTGTTTATTAATGTTATAGTTAGCTTTGACTATTCTAGACATTAAGGTGTTATACAATTTCCTTATACTTAATACTTTTGCTTTAAATTCTTGTATCATTAATAAACTATAATAAAAAAATTAAATATTGTGAATCATATAGCCAATAGTATGTTGTGACTCATTAGTAAATTGCAATAAAAATCTAAAACTTTTCATTTTAGCAGAAAAAAACTAATAAAATTTAAAATATTCTTATTTATAGTTTTTACTTACAGAAAACTCACCGAAAATTTATAGAGAAAATATATTCTGTTCAATATTTTTAAAAATTTTGAAATTAAATACAAAATGTTGAGAAATTTTAGACTAGATCACAATTTTTTAATAGAAATAACCTTAAAAGTAGTATGATCAATTTTGTTTTGAATAATATTATTTTAGAATAACTATACTTTCAGTTATTCTAAAATAATATTAGAATTCGAAGACTTTATGAAATCACAAAATAGTGTGACTGTATTTATATAAGGTAGGTAATTTATCCCACAAGCTCTGGTCATTTTTGTCTAAACGATCACTTAATGTCATTTAAGATAACTTTGAAATTTTTCTTAAAATTGAGGTTTTCTTTCCATTACAAAATTTTTACTGTTTACAATCTAAGTCTAGAATTGTAGACACATAGAGACACATTTTAAAATCAAAAAAATTATGACTTTGTGAGGAAATGTGTACATTTTAGCACTTAATAAACAAACTAATTAAGGTGTTTATTTTTACATAAATATTTACTTAACATTTAGTATAAAAATAAATTTTATATAAAAAGCTTAAATGTATAAAAAATTATATTTCCTTATATAGGTAGTACGGTTATGAATTTATAAAAAAAAAAATCTATTTTATGCATGCGGAGGCAACCAATCATGCAATTAAAACATAAAGAAATGAACGTGCCTTATAATTTTTATGTTATAATTAACTTTAATGTAAGTAAACATGTAACGTTGACATTGAATTCAAGGTTCATTTTGACGCAATTTTTCATCAGAATTATTATTATCCTTCAAAATGTAACTTCCATAATTGGAAAATTCTTAATACTGTATACTTAATATAGTATACTTCCTATACATATAAAAGATGTTTTTATATAATCAATAAACATGTAATTTTTTTTTTTTATTTATAATTTATCGATTATAGTAAGGGGTGCAAGTATCTTACTTTTGTTATTGCCCCAGAATATATTAAATGTTATGGTTTTTCTTCCTTTTCGAAAGTTTATAATTTTCAACTGGTTTCAAATATTTATGGAAGTTCATGCAATAAATAAGAAATGCCATATGTTATTGTCTTCAAATTTTGGAGGTTTCTATGATAAGACAGCTTAAAGGATTGTAACATAAGCGTGAACTTTACATAATGAACTGCCATGACCTATGTTAATTGGTACTCGTATAAGTATTGAAAAATAAAATCAGAAGTTTCGTAGTATTAAAGTTCATTAAAGTTGAAAAGATTGTGAGTGGAAAAAAAAATGGTTCTAAGTATTTATAATAAAACTAAATTATTGTAGTTACTATTGTTTAAGTAAAATTGAGTTTATAACATTAAAATAAGAAATTAAAAACAATTATACTCTTAAAAAGGAATTGTTTATTCTTTTAATGAAGTTAATAAAGAATAAGGATTAAAATTCTACAATAAATAAATTCGGGTTCAGTGTTAATTTGGATATTTCAACAGTATTGTGAATTTTTTGAAATTCTGGTAGAAATGCACTTAACAATTATTAAGGTATTTTGTCAATAGTTTTCCATTTCATAAAAGCGTAGTAAAAAAGAATTGGATTTGGTAAGACTATTATTGAACAGAAATGAAAATAAGAATGGTATTAAATTGAATATGCTGGTGAATTTGAATTTGAATAAAAAATTTTCCAGTACGATTTCACGGAATTCTACAATATTTGAATTTTTACGAAAATTGAATTAAATATTCAAAGTCTTATAGAAGTTTTCGCAAAAAGAGTGTCCATATAATTCAGTGGGAGTCAATTCGTTAATATTTACAACTCAATATTTTTAAATTTTTACAAATAAAATTTATAAGTAAAAATTTATTTTCTGTTGTTTTTAGGGTCATCTAGTGTTATTCTTCAAATTTTTCTTTGAAATTTTCTTTAAATTCCAAATTAGAGAATTAATTGAAATTTTTTTTCCTCCTTTATTATTCTAAAATTTAAATTGAACTTTAAATTTCATTTCATATTGAAATAATTATAAAAAAAGTAAACAAATCGACCTAATTATGGAGGATTTATTAAAGAATAAATAAAAAATTCAAAAACGCTATCAAAAATCTAATTGTTTTTCTTCCATCTCGTAAAATATTATAGGCAATGATGTCACCACCTTTAACTTAATAAAAATTATTTCTAAAAAATACTTTTTTTTTTGTAATTAATAATCACTTAAAAAGATTATTTCTTTTGTAAAAATTTTTTTTTAAATACTTTAACCCCAAAAAAAAACTTTACTGTTATATTTTAAATTAAATTATCTTTCCTGATCTATTAAGAATTGCATTGCATCAATGATAACAGCAAAGTAAAATAAGTAATAAAGATAAAATTTTACAAAATAGGTCAAAAGTAAATCAAAAGATAGAAAGAGAAAGAAAGATGCAAGAAAATGTTATTTCTTTTGTTAATTTCAAATTTTTATACAATTAAAATGAATGAAGTTTGAATTAATTGATAATAAACTCTTAAATATTATGAAAAAATGACAAAATTTAAGAAAAAATCAGCGATTTTGTGTATTCAGACCCACAACATTAGTAAGTACATCAATCGCATTTTTTTGAATAGAAAAATTTACACAATCATAATTGATGCATTCATTTAAAAAAAAAATTCATCTTTATCATTATCACAGTTTAAGCAATTATCATTTAAAAAGCAAGAAAAGCCCTTTAATGACCCTATAAATTAACTAATTCGTTATGTATAGAAAAAAGTGTATATAGCGAAAATCCAAAAAATGATTCACTATAATTGATTAAATAAAAAAAAAAACATGGAAACAAAACAAAGTTGAGCGCTTGTAAAAATCTTTACTGTCATCATAGCTTCAACACATACAATATGTGTTTCTACTACAAGTACTAATAAAATGAACAGGCATAAGAACTACGAAGAGATCTTTTTTTTATGTGATCAACCAGTCAAGTAGTATTGTAGCTTATTGTACAGTTGAGGTCATGATGAGTGAATTTTATTAACCATAATTGACTTTCAGTCTTGAATTCTTGTGTTTTTCTTTTTTCCTTGTGTAATTTTCACTATTTTACTTTTAATTTGTGAGTTGAAAACATGAATCGAATTTAAATTTAAAAGTAAGAAAAGAATAAAAATTTTTATTAATTAACAGAACCATTACAATGGTATGTACCATTCAAGTTGTAATGCAAATTTAGCGGTACAATAGTAAGTTGTAAATTTAATTTAAAATAATTTTGAAAAATAATTAATTAATTTAATAAAACCAAGTCGCCCATGTCGCACTTAATAAAATTATTAAATACAAAACATTATATAGGGGGCTATGTATGTATAATTGCAATTTTTAATGCTTAACCCAATATTTTCAATAATGATATGTAGTCATTTTGAAATCCACTAAAGGAGCTATGAGTTAGCAATAAGCGTAATTATTTAATGCTTATAAAGAAGTAGTTTTTTAAGCCACAATAGAATAATATAAATATGTATGTAGCTGCTTATAGAAAATTTTAATTTCATAAAATTAAGGGGCTGATAACTGTATTAATAATTCTCCTGTAATTTATATTTGATTGGGTTAAAAAATGAAAAAAAGTTAAATAGCATTTTTACATTTTCTCGAGAAAAAATCGTTGTTTTGTTCTATTTTACTTAAGCTTGAAGCTTTGTAATTATTTTTATACCCGTACGAACGTATGTTGGAAGGGTATACTAAGTTTGCCTTACCGTTTGTAACGTTGAGAAATAACGGTCTTAGATATAGACTCAAGTGTATGTTTTTGATCAGCGTCGAATTCTGAGTTGATTTAGATTTGTCTGTCCGTCCGTCCGCCCGTCCGTCCCAACGATAACTCAAAAACTAATTGAGCTAAGTTCATCAAATTTTCGCAAATGATTGACTGTAGTAAGTGATCGGGGTACCGGTTCGGGTAGCTGCCATACAACTTCAAAATTTATTTGGCTTTATCTCAGAAACTATAAAAGCTGTGGTATTGAAATTTCGCACAAACAAATATATTAGTAGGGCCAATATGTCTGATGAAAGTCGTTGAAATTACTTGGCCCCTTCTGGTACCTGCCATACAATTTCACAAGTTATTTGACTATATCTCAGAAACTATAAAGGCTATTGTATTGAAATGTCACACAAACGAATATATTAGTAGGGCCAATGTGTCTGATAAAAGTCGTTGAAATTACTTGACTCCTTCTGGTACCTGCCATACAACTTCAAAAGTTTATTTGACTATATCTCAGAAACTATAAAAGCTGTAATATTGATATTTTACACAAGCGAATATATTAGTAGGCCCGATGTGCTTGAAAAAATTCGTTAAAATATCTTGGCTCTTTCTGGTAGCTGCCGTACGACTTCAATAGTAGAAAACCACAATGCCACAAATACGTTAGTAATTAAAAATTGTTGATTAACTTCAATCCAAGGCACTTATGTTAAAATTGTGAGCATATATAAACTTTTACTTTGTCAATAAATTTTTTAAATTAGTATTCATATATAAAATATAAAAGAATAACGATTAAGTGTTCTAAAATTGCCAATAGCATTTAAAAATTATTTCTTTCTTACATTCGGTATAATGTCAATACCCCCATTTCAAAATAAATAGAGCAATTTTGTACAATATAAAATAAATTTAAATAATTAATTAATTACAGAATTAGACCATAAAATGTTCTTATACATTAATTTTGCTATATTCCATTAATTTTTTTAATATAATTAACTTATTTTGAATATTTCTTGAAGTGGAATATACAACGTTATTCATGTTCTTACAATCAAATCTATAATTTAAGACATTTTCGAATTTTAATATTTTTTTAATGCCACTTAAAGAGTTAAAAGCAAAAGACGTATTCCTACTTATCAAGCACATGGCAGCAAATTAATTAAATTATTAAAAATTATGTAAACGGCGAGTTCAATTAATATAAAATTGAGAAATTATGGTAATTATTCAAAAAAAAAATATTTACAATTAAATCATATTAAGTTTAGCATGAAAAAATATTAAAATTGCATATTAAGACATAACTAAATAGGAAATGCCATTCATAATTAAAAATTTGCATTAATTAAGTTTTATTTTGTACTTATATAGAAAAAATGGGGTTTTTCATTTCATCTTTGCATACACAAATTTTTTTTAAGTTGATCTTAACTTCATACATCATACCATATGAAATATTAAAATATCTGGTTATTAATTCAAACTCTAAAGCTAAAATTTCGGCCCAATACTACCAATCAATTCCAAATAAAAATTTCACTTAAACTTGCTTTTAAAACATTTTTATCTCACTTAAAAGAAAAATCTATTAAAATATTTTAATTCGGACCATAAATAAATAGGAACTAATCAAAATTTCAAATTAATTTTTATTTTAAGTACTTAAAACAAAATGTTGTACTAAATACGTGACTAAATAATGTAAAATCAATAATGATTACTTCTTTTTTTTTATAATGGCAATATAAGCAAAGCAAGGCAAGGTATATTGTACTTAGCGATTAACTATGTCTATTTATATTATAACCCTTTCCGTATAGTAAGTTTATACTAAGAAAAGACATAAAATTACAACCATATACGCAATACTTTGAAAAACTTAAAATGAGTTCAATGAACTCATGAAGTTTTTTGTCTTTAATTTTACTGTTTTTTTTTTCTCCATATATAAATATATAGGTAATTAATGTTAATTAAAACAAGGTGAAACATGTGAAAGAACTAACTAAATATTTTATATATGTATAGATATATATGTACATATTAATAATACGTGTATAATTGTATAATGTTTCAGTTAGTTTTAAGTAAGTATAGTTATTATCTTGATTAATGTCTAAACTAATTGTCATCATTGTTTTTTATTTGTTTTTCGATTTTTTTTTTCTGCATTTCTTCGTGACTTTATCTTTTTAGCTTTTGAGGTCATTGTAAGTTGATGATTTATTAATTATATAGGAATAAGATTTTACATTGCCTTAAAATAAAATAAATATCGCACACATGTATGGAATAACGAAATAACAATGAAATATTGCAAAAATAAATAAATTCATATGGCAACTTATGAGTTCTTATGGATCTAAAATATTTTATGAAAGCGCAATTTGGATATATGGTTTGGGTATTTGTGTATATGGCAATTTCCTACTTAAGTTTAAAAGAAATGTGTAATTTTTTAAAGGTAAGCTCAATAAAAGTGCCAATAAAATTTGATTTTTTTTCACAATTATTGCTTATACATATGATGCAACTCTTTTCTACATAAGGGCAGAAAATTTGTCATAAAACAATTAATCAAATGACAAAAACATTAATTTTAACATATTACGAATATAAACAATGAAATCAGATCAAATGAATGGTGAATAGAGTAGCACATATGTATCCCTTTAACAAACGAATTTATGTTCATAAACAAATGTTGCTAATCTAGTTTCTCCATAAACATTTGCTAAATTATCAGCAATATTGTTAAATTATTATGCGTAGCGCAGTTGAATCATATGAACCGTTTTGGTTTTATACAATAATCAAAAATATATTACAGTTTTTATTTTGCAGTAATTCTCACATTTATTTCGGTATTCCACAGTGATTTCTGATTCTGATGAACATATTATGTAACATGTCAGTAATTTTTACAACTGTAGATACAAGCTTATTTAATTAAATATGTTTTTCGGAAACAATTTTTTATTTTAAGGGAAAATAGTTCTTCTATACATGCAAAACTGTAAATTTTACTATTTACACATCACATAAAATGTTAAACGAACAATAGAAAATTTCTTAATACATAATATCTTTCTTATAATGAGTCAAAGAAAAAGCGAACTACAAACAATCTCATAACAATATCCGTATAATTGAACTATTATAGAACATCAAAGAAATTATATAGGACAATAAACCAATCACACTTATTTAAAACTATTTAAAAACAAACTTTTATAAAATTCAAAAGAAAATTTTATCTAAGTATTATAAAAAAAAATTCTTTTGATATTATTATTAAAATAGTCGTAAAAGCTAAGTAAATATAAGAATTACAAGAAAATTATATAAAAATATTAACTTTATTATAAAATAAATTTCAGGGGGATTATTTTTCAAAGGATATTTTTGAGAACAAAAGAAAGTTATAGGGAATTATTGAAAAGTTTTCCTAAACACCTTAACCCTATTATTCTTTTATTGTCTGAATTCTACCTAAAAATTTCTGAGGTTTAAAGAAGAAATTTACCAAGTTCAAAAAACATTTGTCGAATAAACACAGTTTAGATTTATTTAATTTTTAATAAAAAACTACAGAGCTAGTTGAAACATGTAAACCAAATTTTGACTGAGATTAAAATTCGGAGAACATGCATATTTAAATGCTAGTTGTTAAAAATTCGTCAAACTCGACTCTATTCGAATGAGTTTTGAAATTTTAATTTAAAACAAGTAAAAACGTTTCAGTCGGTATGAACCGATTGAATTATACCCTGCACCTTTCATTGTTGTATAGCAATTACTCAAACCTGTGAAACCATTCTATAGAAATTTCACGGATATGTCTGATTTATAACTGGACACACAACTGCCAAGTTTCATGAATCTGACTTTATTTTTCCAAATATTTAAACTTTTGGACTTGTATGGGAGCTACTCGTAGCTGTAGAGCAATTCAACCAAAACTTCAGAAATATCTTTGACCTATAATTGGACAGACAACTGCCAAGTTTCATGAATCTAACTTTATTTCTTTTCCAAATATTTAAAATTAGCTTTTGGAGTTGTATGGCAGGTACCCGAACCTGTCAAGCAATTCCACTAAAACTTCGCAGGTATATCTGATCTATAATTGGACACATAACTGCCAAGTTTCAAGAATCTAACTTTATTACTTTTCCAAATATTTAAAATAAGCTTTTGGACTTGTATGGAAGCCACTCGAACCTGTCAAGCAATTCCACCAAAACTTCAGAAATATCTTTGACCTATAATTGGACACACAACTGCCAAGTTTCATAAATTTGACTTTATTATTTTTCCAAATATTTAAAATTAGCTTTTGGAGTTGTATGGCAGGTACCCGAACCTGCCAAGCAACTCCACTGAAACTTCGCAAATATATCTGATCTATAATTGGACACACAACTGCCAAGTTTCATAAATTTGACTTTATTATTTTTCCAAATATTTAAAATTAGCTTTTGGAGTTGTATGGCAGGTACCCGAACCTGTCAAGCAATTCCACTAAAACTTCGCAGGTATATCTGATCTATAATTGGACACATAACTGCCAAGTTTCAAGAATCTCACTTTATTACTTTTCCAAATATTTAAAATAAGCTTTTGGACTTGTATGGAAGCCACTCGAACCTGTCAAGCAATTCCACCAAAACTTCAGAAATATCTTTGACCTATAATTGGACACACAACTACCAAGTTTCATGAATCTGACTTTATTATTTTGCCGAATATAAAAAATTTGCTTTTGGAGTTGTATGGCAGCCACCCGAACCGGTGTAGCTACCTCATTAAAATTTTTAGAGCATATGTAGAATATAATTGGACACATGTATAGAAAATTTTATATTTGTACCTTTATTAGTTTTTGAAATAATTAAAATAAACTCTTTGAGTTGTATGGCAGCTACCCGAACCCGATGTCCGAATTGGTCCAATAACAATAGGGTTCGTCCTTGGCACAAAAGAAGCAACTTGTGAAAGTTTGGTGTCGATTGCATTATTCGTTTTTGAGTTATCGTGCGATCGGACGGACGGACGGACGGACGGACGGACGGACATGTCTAAATCAACGCAGAATTTTACGCTGAGCAAGAATATATATATATGTCCATACCGCAGATGACTCCTTCAAGTAGTTACAAACTCCATACCAAAGTTAATATACCCTTCACGAAGTGCAGGGTATAAAAAAGCTGAATAAATAATTTTGGAATTAATAAAGGTATTTTCTGCACATATATATACATAAAGGTATTTTGTATACAACAACATATACCCATTGGTTAAAGGATCGAAAATGGGTAAAATATTTATTCCGAACTGGGTGCCAAATCTCAAGGGTTTCCGGGTTCCAGGGATTTGAACGAATTTTCACGAAATTTTTACTTATCCAAGTATTTTGATTATAACTTCTGTTCTGAAAAAGATGGGGACTTCACACAAACAGTTTCTGAAAGATCTAGTAAAGGGCTTAAAAAAAACATGTTGCTTCATTCTGTATTTTATGTATCCTCGGAATACAAAGCATTTGAACTTTAGGCAAAATCAAATTTTTCCCTTGTTTTATTTTTTCAGTTTAAGTTTGGATAATTTCGTAAGAAATTTTTTTAAACCTTGAAACTTTTTTTTTAGAATTTTGCCCAGCTGCTTGATATTTAACTTAAGTCCTCAAACATTAAAAAAAATTTTATGGTACAGATTTTTTTATAAAGATTTTAAAGCCCCTATTTTTCACTATTTTTGATTTTTACCTATTTTAGGCGCTATAATTACCAAATATCATTAACATAATTTTGGATGAACATCAAGTTTGTTGTAAAAAATCTGAATTTTAATGTTTTTATTGAAATGTAACAAATAATAACAAAATTGAAACGAAATTTTATACAAACTTTTTAATTGAAAAACAAAAATTGAATTTAAAAAATTTGAAATTTTTGAAAAGAAAAACAAGAATTTTGTATTATGAAAAACAAAAAAAATCTAGTAATCAAAAAATTTTTTTCGAAACTTTTCTTGGTAAAGAAAATTGGTAGGTTTTTAATTTTTGCCAATTTTTATAAGAAATGGTACCTATATGGTTTGGAATTTTTAAATGCATTTTTCTCAGATTGGGTGCAATTTAAAAATTTGAAAAAAATATTTTCGAAATCTAGACACCATTTGGCATCTGAGCTTATTAAAATTATCCAGGTGGAGCGAATTTGTAAAGGTATGCCATATAAATTTTGACATTTATTTTAATAGAAAAAAATTTTTTTAATAGGAAAATTCAATTTTTTTGAACAAAATGGAGTTTGTGGTATTTACATTATGAAGCTAATAAACAATTATAATTAATTTAATGGAATTAATAAATTTCAAACATTGTTTTACAAAAACTAAATTGACATACGGTTGATGCAACTAAAGGGGTGTTCCAGTAAAGCAATTGCTTTAAAATATGTAATTGAATAGAAATAGATTTGAAAGAAGAAAAACTTGTAAAGTTTTTGATAAAGGAATATTAAATTCAATTTAATTTTAGTTTTATCAACATCTGGTTTGATTTTAATTAAATTTGTGGCTCACAATATTTGTGGTTTTTGTACTATATCTTCTGTACCATAAAAAATGTTTTAATGTTTGAGGACTTAAAGCTGGAAAATATTCTGTAAAAATATTTCGTGGTTTAAAAAATTTTTTAACGAAATTTCCAGTTAGAAAAAACTGAAAAAATAAAACAAGGGAAAAATTTGATTTTGCCTAAAGTTCAAATGTTTGGCATTCCGTAGGTTCATAAAAAAAGAATTAAGCAGTATGTCTATATTAAGCCCTTCATTAGGCCTTTCAGAAACTGCTTGTTTGAAGTCCCAATCTTTTTCAATACGGAAGTTATAATAAAAAAAACTGGATAATTAAAAATGTCGTGAAAATTCGTTAAAACCCCTGGAACTCGGAAACCCTTGAGATTTGGCACCAAGTTCGGAACAAATGTTTTACCCATTTTCGATCCTCTAACCAATGGTATGTGTTGTTATATACCTTTCAGAATCACTCTGTATAGACAAAAACTTATAATTTTAAGTACTTAAATAGAATTAGATAGTTCCAAATTCAATTTTATAGTTTTTGATTATAACCGCACTGATTTAGCAAACATAATATTAACTATTTTCAAATGTTTAATTTTTTACTACGGTGCTAGCTCTAGCTATACTACTTATATAATTTTCACATTAAGTACTTATTAATAAAGAAAAAAAATAAAAATTCAATACTCACAACTGCATTTAATATTCCTTTGACATCAATACCAACCATTGGGGCAAAAAATACTTTAACACCTGGTTCAATTATTAATTTAGCACCATTTTCAATTTCAATATCACTTCTAACAATATATGGACTATTTGATTTTCTTAAATATTTTTCACCAATAATTTTTTGATCTTTTAATTCTGTTCCACTATTAAAATCTGTTATTAAAACATCAACTTTATTATTATTATTAATGTTATTATTACTATCACTTAATTTATTTATATTATTATTATAACTATCATAATTATTATTATTATTATTACTGTTGATGTTATCATTAAAATTATGATTATTTTCATTATTATCTATTATATGATCATTATTATTATTCTGTTGTGGATGATGATAATGATTTTCATTATCATCGTTATTATTTTCATTATTTGTTGAAACATATTCAACACCCAATTCATTTGGATCAATTTCATTAACTAAAATTTCTTGTGCTACACTTAAATTAATTATTAATAATAAAAATGAATAATATAATAAAAACGGTGGTTTAATACCATCAATTATAATTAATTTTTTATTTAAACGTTTTTTATATTTAAAAAACTTCATTTTTATTAAATTATTTTTTTTTTATTGTTACATAAATTTATATTATATATTCTTGTGTATATATATATAATTAAATTGTATTGAAAATTTTTTTTATCTAATCGATAAATTTTCTTATCGATTCATCGATTTTAATCTTGTATTTATTATTCTTATCTCTTTTGCTTATTTTACTCCTTTTATTTTGAATTTTTTTTTTCGATTCTTATCAAATAGCTTTGAACGTAACATAAACAAATATTATTCACAGGTGTTTTTTCTTTTCGTTTTTTTTTTGTTGTTAAAAGTATTAAAGTTTCACTTTACATTTTGTTTACACTGCGTGAACCTGTTTAGGTAAATAAAAATATTATGTGTATTAGATAATAAGTATGTATGTATATAAAAATTGATTATAATATGAAATACTTAAGCTAGGTTATTTTTTATATACATATGTACATGTATAAATGTGAAATATTAAAAATTGTAATTCGATTTTCTGATAAAAATTTAAGTGACTCACAATAAGTATGTCATTAATAACCAACATCATCAATAATACAGTTATCCCGTCGAGACAGTCATTCACAAGTTTTTGTTTCATATTCTCAACATAATTAGGGCGGTGGCAGACATACAATTTTTAATTTTGCAACTATTTGATTATTTATTTGTATTCCAAAAGGTTTACACTCAAGCGCGCACGCATGCATCGCATAAAATTAAGTAATCACACACAGTTTATAATTTTTTACAAAGTCATTGCAATTTTTAGTTACCACAATCGATTTGATTTTTAGTTTAGTTCCATAGATGTACGCGGAACAATTGTATAATCAAGCAGCAATTAAAAAATTAAAAATTGTATGTCTGCCAAAGCTCTTATGTACCTATATCGTTCAAATTTGATATGTCATACAAATTTTTAGGTCTTTTTTTCAAATTCTATGAGATAAGTGTTCCTTATGCCATATTTAGCAATAGCCATTTATCAGGCTACCAAGCCTGTAAATCGGAAATAATATCCAAATTTGTATGAAAATTACAAGCAGGGTTTGGAAATTATTTGTGTGAAGAAAACCGATTAATTTTCAAAAAAAAATGATTATTACATATTTTTATTAGCGGAACTAAAAGCGTCGGTTATCGAAGAATTACTGTATTATGTTCGTACTAACGTATTTATGTTATTAACAATATTTAATCAGTAAGTAAAAAATTTAATTAGTGAGTAAAAAATTTCACCCTAAAAATAAAATTTATACCTACAAATAAATTTTTATTAAATTCGTATAACTCTAATTTTATCAGTATAAAAGCTTCAAATCGATATAATTTATTTTTTTTTATTCAAAATTTTTCGAAATTTATTGACTTTGTTAATCGTGTAAGTAATAGATTCCAAATACATTCGTCATCAAAATTAATTTTCGATTTATAAATTTAAAAAAAAATTATTAAAATATGCTGTTTTTTATTTCTATATTTTAAAAATTCATATCCAAAATGTAAACCCAGAGATGTCTTAATTATTTTAGAATAAAAAAAAAGTTAAATTTTATCAACTCGCTTTACTACTTATGTATTTAATTATAAAACTACATCAACAAAAAAAAAAACACTGAAATTCTCGTTATTTTTTTTTTTTTTTCTATTTTATTGTTGTTATTCTTTTTGAACAATAACCGATCCTTTATAACACAAACGTTAGTCAACGGTATTTTTCGAATACTAAATTTTATTTATATAGCAACTAAAAAATATGTTAATAGAAATTGTAAAGCAACAAAATAAATACAAATTCAACCCCATAGGCGTATTTGTATGTGTGTGCGTGTATATTTGTATTGTGCAATCTAAAGACAGTAGAATGACAAATAAGCTAAAAGAAAAACAATAATCAAAATAAAAAAAAAATATTTTGAAATGAAAACTTGAATGAATACCAAAACAAGTTTATATAAAAACAATAAAATAATAAGAAAAAATTATGTTACGAGTTGCGTGGTTTTTAATTTTTCATGAAAATTCTAATCTAACATAATATTGAATTATTTGCCAATGTGTTTGTAAACGTGCATATTTGAGTTTTTTTTTTAAGTTTCCTCTTTATGTTTTCATTCTTGTTTACATCATCCCTTTTTGCTTTCTTTTCTTTCTTTTTCGATTTCTGTTTTATTTTACATTGCCAAGAAAAAATAATAATAATTGCCAGTTTATACTTGCACATGTATTTTATTTATGACTAATATGACAGTACAGAAAATACATAGTTTTGTAATATAAGAACTAAAAATTCAATAAATTTTTCTTTAAAAAAAAAATTTAATTTAAAATAATTTTCATTCACAAAAAAAATTTTTCTAACATGCTTATCATAATATAAGCATTTATAGCAAATTGAATCATAAGTGTCATACCCACAAAATAACTATATTTAATGTGAGTGTGTATGTTTGTAAATATAGAATTTCTTATGACATCAAAATTTACTGTCATACTGGATTTAATCAACATGAAATTGCATTATTTCTCTTTAATTTTTGTTTTAAAATTTTAACACTTAAGTTCCACAACATAATTTTCGCACTTAAGTTCCACACATTTTTAATTTGACTTAACTAGGTAGTAAAACAATTGCACACAGGTAGTTATTTTAATTTTCCTAAGTATGTGTATTGTTTTAAAAATTTGTAAATGTGTGAGTTAATAATTATTTTCTCTTCTTTGTTTATAACTATATTAACTATTATACTCTTGGTTTATATTATATAATTTATAACTTTAATGTGTATATATATATTTATATTTGTAATTGCAATAACAATATTTTTGCAACTATGAGATTGCTAAAAAATAAGAGAGAATTTAAAATATAAAAATCAAAAAATGATTTGTGGAATAATAAAATTATAACATATATAATTAAAAAATTACTGTACACAATATAATTTACTCATATTTGCACTTGTAAATGAATATTGGTATTTTCTACACTATATTCAAGTGATATATTTTTGTTTTTAAATCGATTTTTAAGCGAATGCTTAAATCTCATCGTCTCAGACAGCGCATTTATATTGGCATGTATGTATGTATACGATTGTATGTACATATATTTGCATTCTAAGTCAAAACAAGTTAAGTTAATAATAAAGGTATGCTGTTAATTAGGACATAATATTATTTTTAATATGTGATTTTTATGATTCTTACATATATGAACAAGAATTACAAATAAAGTCAATAAAATCGTCAATTCATAATATTGTAATTGCAGAAATATTTAAAAGTGTATAAGTAAATGTAACTATCTTCTTCCTGAGAAAAAATATTTCTTAATTACTTATACTTTTATAAACCTGTTTTTCTTATACTTACATAATTCAATTCCTTAGCATTTACACATACATCCGTAATATTTCTGCATAATTTTTACATTATGTGGAAATTAACTTTATTTTTATAGACAAATTCCTTTATATTTAAACATTTTTGTTATATTTTCATTTATGCATGTAGGAATTTGCCATTTCTCATCATAGTTTGGTATAATGAGAGAAAAATGCCTGCTTTTATAGAAAGCAACAATAATTAATAAATTCCAAAATAATTAAAAATTGAATTTTTTTTTTTAATTTAATTTTCAAGAAAATTAAAGCGAAAGTAGTTGTTTCTTTTTAAAATTTTTTTCCTCAAATACTTTTAGGTAATTAGAAAAATATGTTCTATGGTTAATGTATCTCTTAATATGAAATTACTGGAAGGACATTGCCTTAAAATTTCTTCTTCAATATAGAAAATAATATGTATTACAAATGAAATATATTTAACTAATAGTTGAAATTATGGTTGAAAAACATGATTATTATCTACACTGTCGCCTTTTAACATTCTGAAAAATTAAAGTTATTTTTCACCGATAAATTATTGGTTATAATGTGGTACGAAATTTAAACGAGATAATATCAAGAATTGGAATCCATGTTTTGAAAATATCTCACTTTTAAGGGTGACTCTTCTTGTCACTCCTCTCCGGAACGGCTTAAGCAAAAAACAAATTTTAACTTATTTGACCTAAAAACTTTCAAAAAATGAATACTGAGCGCAATTTCCACTGTGTGAATTGAGAGAAAAACGGAAACTAACACAAGTTTTCGAGGTATCCCGTTGTTTAAAATGTATCTGTATATTTTACAAAAATCAAACTTAAATAAATCTTAAGCTATAACATTGATAAATTAACATAATATAGATTTAAGTATAAAATAAGTATTTAAGTATAAGTATTTAAGTATAAAAAAACATATTTTCAATAATAATTACTATTAAAAATTTTAAAAATTTCACTCTTTCAAAATGAAATGTCAATGAAAGGGAAACAAATTATTTTGTTCATATGTTTTGTATTTTTGTACTCATGTTTATTTTACATAAAAAGTGTAATCATTCTCACAACGATTTTATGAAATTATAAATTCTACAATATTTTCATTCTTATATATTTTAAATAAAACTTGTAATTATAATGCTGCACACGCAAATCTAATTACTTGTGCTTTTTACCTTCTGGAATAATGGGAAATGATAATCACGAATCAATTTTTTAAGTTCTATACGCGATTAAAGTTCTACATGATACCTTTGAAAATGCTGTATGGTGGGATTTAGGGTATGTATATTAAAAAAGTGAAAATGAAAATCTTATTTAAATAATTATATTTTTATGTTTGGAGAAATTTGATATAGTTATATGTATTCAATATTCGTACTTAAAATTTATGTATGTACTTAACTTAAAATTTGATTAAAACACAGTGGTTTCTAACGTAACAATAAATGAATTTTTAAAATAAAAACAATTCTTTTCAAAAATGAATAATTAATTTATAAAATATTTTATTATGCATTTTATTGATTGAAATCAAAACAATAGGAACTTATTTTACAAAGTTAAAAAAGTTGAGAAAAATCTATGAACAAATATTATTGATTCACTACAATTCTTGTTCCATAAATAGAACAACTATCTTTTATGTTCATAAATATAACATTTAGTATGTACACACATAAATATGTATACTTATAGAGAAGATTTAAACTAAAACTACGTATAGTAACTTCACTCTATGTAGAAATTAAAAAAAAATGTCAGTAAACTCTAAGAATTTTAAATAATTCTCTCATATTAAAACAAAGAAATTTTCAAATCGTGAACATAACGTATAATATAATTTTATTACTGTAGGTATATATATGAAATATTAAAATAATATTTTAAATAAAAGGAAACGTGAATTGTCTTTTAGAATTTTAATTTAAAAACCAATGTTAACACAATATGACAGTCATATGTCATGAAAGCTTTCTTGGAAAAATTCAAATCTAATTAAAATTCACACACTTTCAACTATTTTCATTCTCTACTCAATTAATTCATATGAATGGTTTTTTTTAAAAAATATTGAAGACAAAACGAAAATTACAATAAATATTTAAAATTTCAATCTTTTGTATTTTTATAAATATAGTCAGAAATATTTAATAAATTTTGATTTTCAAATTAGTTTTTACCATCATTGTCGTCGTCTTCGTCGTAGTCAGCAAAGATCCAAGCACAATTATTTGAAATTCATATAACAATAAATAAGGAAAAAATTTTAACTATGTTAATTTTTATAACAGATTTAAAATTTAAATCGCCATAATTTTAGTTATTTTTTTTTTTAAATAAATAAATACATTGCTACTTACATATATGCATAGCATATCACATAGTAAAAAAAAAGCTTTAATATACTTAATAAAAACCAGTTTTGTTTTTATTTGTTTATTAATAAACAAACTCGTCAGTCGTCACCGTCATCACACCTGAATTTTTTAAACTTTTTTCTCTTTATATTACTTAAGTATTTAAATATTAATACTAAAATACTAGTTTTTATTCATGCTTATGCATAAGATGCTTAAAATGTATTTTTATATTTTACACAATAATATTCACTATATATAGTTAATATAGATAACAAAATGATTCACCAAGAATTTTGTTTTATTGAATTGATTTTAAAAAAAATTAAATAAAATAATTTTTTTTTTGTATTAATATAATGACAATCATACACAAAAGTAATCACTAAAGAATGCAAATTATAATTTTGAACGGAAAGAGGTGATTTTTTTTTCAACCTCTTGTCTTTTTCTTTAATTTAGAATCATTGCTAGAATATAAAATGAATTGGAAATTTTTATATTTAATATTTAAAACTATTAAAGGTGTAAGTTAGTACACAAGAACTTTTATGTGTATAGCCATTTTAAAGTACAAAGAAGACAATGCACAATGATGATAATTCAAGGAAATTCTCATGCATATTACTCGTATAAATACACAATTCAATGAAATTAAAAGAAAAATAAAAATTTCAAATATTATTTTGAAAAATGTTTAAGCACACGTGCAATTCAATTAGCAGGTGTTAAATGTTTGAAAAAAAAAGAAACTTTTATTTAGTTTTTTTTTCTGCCTTCATTTAGATTTCTCCTCATTAGTGAATAAATAATACAACGATTAGTTTAAATAACAAACTATGAGAAATTGTCGATAAAAAAAATTAAATTTCAAATAAATTAAATATGTAAATAAATTTTGTAAAATTTTTGTTCAAAATTCTTTATATTATATACAAGTATAACCATGTATATTGTATTTTAAAAAAATTCAAAAATTGGAGACCCACAAAAAATATTGGCAAACATTATTGTAATTTGCATAATATTTAAGTAAAATGTTTGATTGTAAAACTATTAAAAATCATTCATGTTAATAATTTTGAAAAATAAATTTCAAAGAATTTTAATTATAGAAATTATACCTCTTATATATATACATATATATTTCCTATACCGAATTTATTGACAATAAAATAAAGCACATATAATTAAAATTTTTAAGTATAAATCACAAAATTTAGTGAAAATTTGGTTTGCGATTGAGCTCTTAATATTGTGATCTCCCAATTCAAAGAATTTTAAATTCTCAAAAGAATCTCTTAATATTCATTTCAAATTTAATAAAATTAAAAAAAATTTTAAATTTAAATTGACTCTGTTAATATTCGCTTTATTAACAGAGTTTAATGTTTAAATATAACAATAAATGCAATCATAATGGCAATAATGTATGCATGTACTATTTCCTAAGGTATTCAACAATTTTTTTATTTATTGTCTGTTAAATCAATTGGTATGTATGTATGTATATATGCATATTATAGTTATAAAATAAACACTCTATTACAAAGCTTATGACTCCCTTTAACGAATTTCTTCAAAAAGGTGGCCCCCATACAATTTAAAATTTTCACCGGTCTAGATTAAATGATATTAAACTATAACTTCTATTAAATTAATCTACAATCACTATTCACTGTTCATAATTAAAAATATATAATACATATTAAATTTAAGTTGTCATTACGTATGAATTTTATTTGAATATTGCCATGTTATGTCATTTATTAAGCTTGTTTAATAATTTTGTTGACACAAATAAGTGACCAAATCCGCTTAATATAATTTTATACATTATCTAAATACATCGGCTTCACTTTCAATTTTCAAGCAAGTAAATTCATATATATAAGAGATATTTAAATACCCATATATGTAGGTAAATAAAACAAAATTCATGCATGTATACAACTAATTCCAATATTGTCACAAATTTGGCCACAATTTACTTTATAATTATTACTTATCATAATTTGATACCTATTAAAACTTCCATATGAAATTCAAATTTTCAACAAACACTGTCGTATACGTCCAAACGTTATTGTATGTATCGAAACTTACTTATAAAAAATAATAGTAAAAGAAAACTTAACAAAAAATATCAATAAAAATAATAATAAGGTTTCTTAACTACTTAATATTTTATATAAAAACCCCATAATAATATTTAAATGGAAAAAATAAGTGAAATGAAAATTTTTCACTGTTGAGTACTCTGGCACACCCAGAATATTTTAACCATAAAAAAATAAACCTTAAATAAAAAATAATGATTATTTTATTCAACATTACATGTTATATGCCTATATGGTCTCACACATCTAAATATATATGCATAATATGTTCAAACTGGAAGCCCTACACCAAGAAAAAAGAAAAATGTTAAACCAAAAAAAACAAAACCGAAGTCGTTTAATCACTTTGAAATACACACCCTCCACAAAATGAAATTAACAAGAAAATAAAAATCAAAACAATTTCTTTCAAAAATTTTCATATAAAAATATTTTTATTAAAATTCTCTTTTCTTTGACATACTAAAATTAAGACAATTTACTTTTTTTGTATACTTTTAGAGATTAAAATTTTTTCTATTTAAAAAGTTTTTGTTTTTCTATTTTGCTCTATTCCATAAGTAAATGTTACTAAAGTAAGATCTCAAAGTCATCACAGATAATCGAAAAAATATAGCAAAAAGAGAAAAAAAATTGCTAAAAAACTTAAACAAAAATGCCTGCGTACTAACAAAAAATGGTGACCCATAAAGTTTTTCTATATCACAAAAAAAACACAAATAGAAATTTTTGCTTTCATCCAATTAAATACTTCCGGAGTTCCCGTCATTATATACGAATTAAATAACCGGCTAAAATATAAAACAAAAATCGGTAAAAAAAAAAATTATTGTAGCTGTTTTTTTTTTCGCGATTTACCTTTATTCCACTTAACTTGTATAAGTATATATGTATATGCGCTACATGTACCTAAATAATTGCTTAAATAAATGTGGTGTGTCTGTTCAAATAATTAGCCTAAACTATGAAATGAAAATTATGTTTGCAAAACAAAAAGTATTTTAATGTATAGAATAAAAAATTCGCCTTACAACTATAGGTTATCAGAACTTTTCGCTTCCACTTAAATTTTTACAATTTTTGCATTGGGTATGATTACTAATATTTTTATTTCCTTTGTTTACTTTAGCAGGAGCATAGGGTAAGTTATCATGAATAGTGTGCACCTGTTTCACTGCGACATGGACTAGCCTCCCGTAGTTTTTTCTTTATATTAAATATTTAAGACTATAATATTAAGGTTTTAATATTTATTGTTTATTTTTCTTAGTTGTTTTAACTTTTATCGACCGGTAGCCTATTTATCGGCTTTTGGTTATCGACGGTTTTTGTCACTGGGTTGCTCTTTTTATGACTTCGCAACTTAATTATTTGATATTAAAAAATGTAATATATTAGTAATATTAAATATAATTTTTATAGTGACCTGACCGGGATTTGATTGAATCCGATACCCTCCGATTAAAGGACCGGGGCCCTAACCACTGCACCAATGATCAGGTTAATACTAATATACTGCTAATACAAAGTAATACGAATTTTTACTTTTTTGATTTCAATAGTTTAAATTTAAAATATTGGAAAACTATTTTAATATTTTAGATTTTTATTAAAATTTATAAAATTTTTAATATTTCTGGCCTTCTACTTATGTCAATACTTTGCTGATTTGTTCAAAAACTTAAAATTAAATGTAGTATAGTCTGTTATTTGCATTTAATATTAAATTGTTTGTTAATTTCTCGATTTTTAATATTTATTTTAATAAAAAGTTATTATGTATTTAAACAAAAAATAATTATTCAAATAAAAAACATAATTCATATTTGAATAAATATAAAAAAACAAGTAAAAATATTGTGGAATCGGAATGAGAAAATTAAAATTAATTTTATTTTAAAAAACTGAACATAAAAAATTTTTAAAAAATCTTAAATTAACAAATCCAATAATTATTTTAATTATCAAAAAAAAAAATAGCATAAGTAATAAATAATAACAATAACCAATACCGTTGTTCAAAATCGCCGTTTTCTATAAATTTTTAACAATAAAATAAATTCGTTAAATCAATTTTATTATACATACATATATATGTGTATGTAGACTTACTAAATAGTAATTATTAAATTTACTCTATTTCATGCCTTTATACTATTTCCAAGTACAATGACCAACAAATTAATTCAAACAATTTTCTATAGTATACAAAAAAAATAAACTTAAAATTAAAGTAGAGTAAATGAATTAAAGAGAAACAAAAAACTCCAGCTGACCAAATCAATATACAAAAAATCTGATGTGGTCAGCACATAACCGACCGCATTGTGTATTGTCTGGTTAAATGAAAGTGTTACAGAATATTATAAAAATGTCTGTTAAATACTTCTTTCCAATTTTTAGGACATTAGTAAGCTTATAGTTAACATACTTAGAAAAATGTAAATTTGGCTCTTAGTAGAGTTTCACTTTGTGTTACCCGAATTCCCTGAAATGCTCGCCAGTTAGTTTCGGTAACAACCAGAACTCAAATATCAAATTTCAAGAAATTCCATCAATTTGTTCTGTGGATATGGTGAAAAATGTAAAATCGGCCGGCAAATCAGTTCTCGAGCCCTGATCTTTCCAAAAAAGTTATATGTTCATTGCTTTAATATGAGGAATTCATATATTAAATTTCAATGAAATCGGTTGATTATTTCTTTTTATATACACAAAAGTGTATGTTTGGCCCGTAGTAAACGTCTAGTTGCCGATGCCTGATCTTTCCAAAAAATTTACATGTTCATTGTTTTAATACGGGGAATTCATATATTAAATTTCAATGAAATCGGTTGATTATTTCTCTTTATATACACAAAAATGTATATTTGGCCCGTAGTAAACGTCTAGTTGCCAATGCCTGATTTCTTCCAAAACATAGGAATTTTTGCGGACGGTCGAGCTGAGCTTTTATATAAAATTTCAAGTAAATCGGTTGAATATTTTCTTCAAAATATTCAAAAATGTAAAACAGGCCCGCTAAAAAGTGCAGTTCCCGAGGCCTGATATATACCAAAAGTTGATCGATCCGTGCCATGGTGGAAACAAACTTACATATAAAATTTCATCAAAATCGGTTCAGCCGAACTTGAGATACACGCGTGCACACACAGACCGACAGACGGACAGACCGACAGACCGACAGACCGACAGACCGACAGGTTGCTAAAAATAGTTTATTTACACTTCCCTACTATGGAGAAGTACGTTCCCACCGAAAACTCGATATGCAAAATTTGTTGCCATCACATAACCTACCTATTGTTTACACAATACGGTCGGTAAAAATGATGAAGTAGAGTAAAAATTTTTTTAAAAAATTAAAAATTGCTTTATTACAGTGCCCGTTAATATTATTATAATTCATCAAAAGAAATGTTAAAGTGTTTGAAAGCAAGAAAAATTGTTTTTTTTTTTAATTTTAATTCGCACATTTTTCTTTTCATTTCTATCTTCTTTTATTTTATTTATTCTTATTTATTTTTCTTTACTTAATTTAATTTTTTACACATAATTGGTAATTATTTTATAAAGCACAATTTTAAAATTTAAACATTCACAATAGAATGTTTGTTGTAATTTTGCATGTTTTAAATGAATTTTTTTTCAACTCGTGTTTTCTTACTTAATTTTATCCTATGACGTGCCATACGCACATTATTGTACAATTTCAATTTGTATATTGTAATTTTCTTAATAAAATTTTTATTTAACTTTGATTTTATTGAAGTAATTATGTTATGGCCAAAGTATAAAACCAGATATAAGCCAATTTGATGAGAATTTATTGTTATTGACAGGGTCACTTGTGAATAAATTAAATTAATTACAAAAATTTAAAATATAATATGAAATTGATTCCGACTGACAGATTTCTTCTAACAATACAATTATTAAAATTTAGTACCTGTTTGAGACATTCTCCACTCTTAATATAATGTATATGAAAAACATCTCGTTATAAAAACAACCATACACGTTTTTCTCCAAATTAAATATTCGCTTAAAATAGAATAAGTATTCGAAAAGTTCTGTATTCAAAATCTGGAACTTCTTCTACTTTTGTGTTACTACGAGTATAAAAATTGTTTATACACACGTTCATTCACAACAACATTTTTATAAAAATATTATAAGTAAAGCATTTGGCACGGCCACCATACCAATTTCCTTAATGAATTAAAAAATTAGGGGTTCTAAGAAACATATTTTCATATTTTGTAAGAAAAACAGATGTTTTTTTTTATTAACATAGACTTCCGCCTTAATATACCCAAGATTTGGCAAAAAATGAATAATACCGAAGATTCAAAAACGCAAACAATTTGGACAAAAATATGACTCAACTCTTTGGAGTTTTTTACAAACATTTTTCTGAAAAATTAAAAAAATTATCGACTTACAAAAAGAACCATTTGACATTCAGATGCAATGCATAACACCGCATTATCATTAAATTCGTGGAGTCTATACCCGTTACCCACACATATACATATGTAAATGTAAAATATATTTTATATATGTGTTTATTGTATTTGATTAAATTGAAATGATTTTCAACTCTTTTGTTACCATATAAAGAAAAAAATAATAAACTAAGTTATTTTTTATAAAAAGAAAATCTGGGTCAAAAGTGATGGAAATATTAGTAACTATGTTAAAATTTTTGATTTTTTATTTTTTTTTTTTTTTTGTTATTTTTCACTTAATATTACAATGTTTGTAATTATATGTATGTAGTTGAATTTGTTATGTTTTGCAGTATAGCAAATTTGTTTTTTGTTACGCGATCACTAATATGAAAATAATTTTTTTTAACATTATTTTTCTTGGTAATTTTTCAATTATATGCACCTAATTATATTACACACGTTTTTTTTTCAATTATATTTAAGGTTGCATATAAATTTACAACTTATGTACAACGATTGAAAGATTTGTTGTAACAGCCCTTATAGGTTAAAATTGAACACAAAAAATAGATGTTAATTAACCATTATTGTTATTGTATATGGGCAAATAATGACAAAAGGTATTTTTTTACAAATTTTTTAAAAATCATTCTTATTGCAATATATGAAAAATTAATGACATTGTAAAAAAAAAATTTATGATAACATTTTTTAATTTAATTTTGAATTATTTTACAAAATATTTAACATAAATTTTAACAAAATCTTAAAAGGTAATTTTACAATGTCTTAAATAACCTCAATAAATTCATTATTTACTTATATGTATGTCAATGTATTGGAAATTATTGAATGAATTGTTATTCTTGTTAAAGGTTTCACATTTAGAAAACAATTAAAATGTCATTTTGGCAGTTTGTTTATAAATACATAGTTAAAATGTGATTCATTAAATTGCATTATTTGTAGAAAAATGAAAAATTTATTTCAAACGATGACTCGATTTACTTATGCACAAAAGCAAGACATTAACGTTACATATTTAATTTGTCGTTAAAAAAACAATTTTATGCTTTCGTTACGGTAACAATTTTTTACAATAACAAAACACCTTGAAAATTCCCGTTTGATGATTAATAATAATTACAGAAAAACAACTAAATTTATATTTTTATTTTAATGAATGTAAAATAAAAAGATTATTAATTGAATTTTTTTAGAAATAAATTTGTGATACAATCCTAATAAATTCAAACTATAGAAGATTGCATGAGAGCAAAATAGATTGCATATAGCAAAAAATGTGGAACGTATGGAAAGAAAAGTGTAATATTTAATTTCAAAACTTCAATCTGCTAAGTAAGATATACTTACTAAAGGTTTATACCGTATACATATATTAAATAGATACTATTGTTTTAATAGTAACAATAAAGCCTTTAACTAAACTTCTTTTCTCCAACTACGTTCACTTCATAGCAGCCAGAATAAAAGAATCCGACCAATAGTGCTGAGCCGCTCTTCAGATAGCTTTCTACGTTCCCGAAAAAAATAATTCTCTTCGATTTCACAAAGCTCAAATTTATTTTCATCAAAATTGAAAAATTATTATATGACACGTAATGCTCTATAGCTTTCGTTTTTAAAACCAAAAAGTTCAGAAGACCATACCAGACCGTACTCTGGGAACACTGAATATGATTCGATTCAACCTCCTCGCCAAAAAAAAAAAAGCCCTTAAGTGTGTTTAAATGTTAATATTCACATAAAAGTTAAAAATAAATTAATTTTTTTTTAATACATTTAACTCATTTAAACAATTAATTAATTTATTTTTCAATTTTATGAAGCGAATACTACATCAATATTGTAAACGAAATTATTATAAAACATTTATTTTAAATTGTACAAATTAAAATACAGGGAGCGTATCGAATATTTTCAACTAAATACAATAATATGTTATTATCATGGTATGATCTGAGTTAATTTAGGGTTAAAACTCATGTCTTGACATTTTTTATAATTTCGCTGTATAGATTAATTTGATACCTATTATATAGAATCTCTTTTTTACTAAAATATTTTGAACAAATTCAATTTTATATGTAATTTATATATGTATTTAAATAATTATCAAATTTTATACAAGTGTCGAGCATTTATTATCATAATTCAAAATATTTACCATTTATTTCACATGTTTTATTGATCTATATGATCATATGTTAGGTGCTTACTACTTAACTACTTAAATATATAGGTACTACAAAAAAAAATTCAATTGATCATTTCTCAAGGTTAAAATTTTTATAATAATAAATAAATTCCAAATACTTAATAATGATCAAATATGATTTAATCATTTGTCATAATTAAATTTGGATACCAATTATATAAACAATTTTTTTAATTGTATATATTTATTAATTTAGTTTTTACAATATTAAGTAATTTCTTTTATAAAAATTGGAATTATAATTACCATTTTAAAATTTCATAATCGTTGTAATTAAAAACTTTAAAACAAAAACGAGGAAAATTTTGTAATGAAAAACACAATATCCAATTATACGTTATTATCAAATTTCACACCAAACCCACATTTTATAAGTAATAAGTATTTTATACTATTTTCTTAAATCGTTCATATTATCTTTTAACATATTTGTGCGCCTATCTAGATATTTATAGACGACGAGAAAATTAGATTAAATTTCAATGGAAAAACATAGATTTTATAAAATTCAGATAGCTAGTTTACATCAATATATCTTACATATACACATACCAATACATGTAAGTATTTAATATATAAAACTGTATTGAATTTTATTAAATATTTAATTTAAATAAATTTGTACGTATAGATTTATAGATATATATTGAGTATATAGAAACAAAAACTGTTTTAATAATCATTTATTTAACGATTGACTAATCATATCAAACTTTTATTTTATTTATTTTTTTTGCCCTTAGATTAGATATGAACACAGTTTAGTCATACTTAATTAATTTTATCAGAAAACCATATATAGTGCCTATACTTAAATAAATAATATATTAATCATATAAGCAAATTAATATATATGTATGTACGTATAATATAAAAATTATTTCAAAATATTAAAGAAACAATTAATTAATTAAAAAATAAATTTTAAAAATAAATTTTAAACATAATTAATTATTAAAATTTTTTATATTTCTCATTTCTAATTCATATTTGGATTATCGTTCCACATTTTGAATACAATACACTCCACATTCATATAACAATATATATATATATATATGCAAAAATTCTTTATTAAATAATCAAAATTCACTTAATTTTATTCAATGAAATTTATTAAAAATTTATTTAATTTATAAATATTTTTGAAATTTTCTTATGTTTTAATTTAAAATCACAATTAAAACTCAACTATTTTTTTTATTTCAGTAGCCATAATTACATATATATTATATGCAATATACATATATGTATAACAATATAATTTCTTTGTAATTTTTTTCACGTTCCACAGGTTGGAACAAAGAATTTTATTGCATTTAATTATTTTTATTTTCTTATTTTTTTTTTTGTAATTTAACGATTTTTTTATTTTAATTTTATGTAATCAATTATGTAAATTTATACACTTTCTTTTATTAAAACAATTATATTTATATAATAAAATTTTATTTAATATAATTTTAAGTTTTAATTTAAAATTTATTTAAAAATTAAGTTTATAATAATATATATAAGGTGCGGCCATACTTTTCCTTTTTTTTTTTATTTTAAAAACGAAGCGAATGAAGAACAACTTAAAAACACGTCTTTACCTTAACGAATATGAGAGCCAAATACCTTTCTAAAGTTATTAAAAACTCAAAATTAAAATATATTTTTACATACATACATACATATAAATATAAAATAACTGAAGCTCTGCAAGTTGCTTATTATTCTGCAAGCATTCTTTTTTCCCATTTTCTTTTACGCTCATTTTTTTTTTCGTTTCGTTTTTGTAAATATACATTCAAAAAAAAAAAATCTACAACCTAACTAGCTTTTAAACTTTCAATAGTATTCGATTATATTTTAATAAAAACAAAAAAAAAAGAACCAAAAAAGTAAAGTTGCTAAAGTATAACAGAGTATGTATGTATATAAACAAGTGAGTACTAGAGTGTTATGTAAGTAATTTTGTATAACTTTATGTATTAAAATTACAAAAACAATTTTTAATACTATAAAAAAAAATCTCTTTTTTAAACAAAAAATAAAAAAGAAAAATTTTACCTGAGCAAAACTTCTACATTTCCATTAAAAGGTAAAGGCAAAAAAAGAAAACAATGACAACAAGAAAAAAAAAAATAACAGTTCAGGTGAGTTTATTTTAAATGTTTACATTTTCAATGTTTGTGTGTATGTACATGTGTAGTTGTATACTTTTAACTTTTTATATGATCCAAAAGATAGATAGAGAAAAATAAAACTGTTGATCGTGTTGAGAAAAAAAAAATACACAAAAACAATAATATAATAAAAATTATGAAAAAAGAAAAGCAAAATAGAAAATACAGGTAAAGGAGAAAACATACAAAAACTTTATTTTCTATAGAGATGACAGTTAAATTGCGCATCTCTTTCTCATATAACCTGCATTTATTATATTATTATAAGTTATTGCAATGTGGAACTTAATTTTTATGTTTTTAGTTTTTGTTTATCTATACCTATTTATTCATGTTTGTTGGTAAAATTTCAGAGTAAAATAGAATAGTAATAAAAAATAAATTTTGAGAACTTATTAAAAAATACATTACATACAGTAAACAAAAAACAATGAAGAGAATTTTTTAGATCCCACCGTACACCATACGAGTAATAGTTATTTTCATGTAGGTTGAGTTGACATGTTCGCAATACGTACATACATATATAAGGTTTGTAAATGGACGAATGAATTTCTATGTGGAATCTAAGTAGAATTTTAGCAAATTTATAATTTTATAATAAAAATTTTAATTATGTATACATTTAATATATTTGCTGAGAAAAAATTAAAAAAGAGAAAAAAATTTAACAAGTTTTACAAAAATATAGATAAGTATATACAACATGATGTTACGGTTAGAAAAATAATACGAGTACATAAAAGAATAATATTATAAAAGAGAAGTAAACAAATTTTTCGAAAACAAGATTTAAAAATTGACTTTAAATGTTTTATGCACAATAAAGCAGATTCATATCATAAAAATCGAGTACATAATAGAATAGTAGAATTGTTTATTAAAATTTTAAAGACAATATGTAAAACTTAAACTATTAATATCACTACTATTTAAAAATCATAATGGAATCAACATGAATATATTATAAAATCTATATAACTGCGTTCATACTACTAAATAATTAATATGTACAATAATTTAAATAGTATTTGATTTTTATACGAAATTTTATAATTTAGCTATGTTAAAATATAAATACTAACTTATAAGTATATGCAATTTGCTCAGTGTGAATATGAGATAAGTAAAAAATTCCTAAACAATAAATTACAACACTTGTTATGATTAGATATTTTCGTATAACTTTCGATTATTTTAATTCGAAAATAATTAGAAATTAAATTGTTATTAAAGTAGAAATAAATTGACATTTTTTTATTAAGGCCCATCCATTTGACTTTATTTATATATAATACCTATATAATTTTCATATCTTCATTCAATTTCAAGGCTTACGGACCTAAATAGGTATAATGTATTAAGTAAATATTGCCTGCACAATGCACATACATAAATATTGCCTTATAAACATGTATGCATGTGGTTATTTATATATGTGTATGATTATTAAAAGGCGATTATTTCTATTATATAGGTAAATTAAAATATTCTGTTAAGGTCTATGATCTCAACTTTATTATTTTTGTTTTTCATGTTGATTTTTCTTTTTTCTATTTTCTTATGCCTATATGCCAGACGATAATGAAAAAAAGAGGGTTATTTCCACGTTTCAATGATTACGCAAGTTTACTATTTTTGTTTTGTTCTGTTTCTCTTGTATTTCTTTGGTAGATTAAAATATTTTGGTTTTGTTTTTATTCGCCTGTTGCGTTTACCGCATTCTACTTTTCATTCATAGTTAAAAAGCTATTTGAAATACATACATACATATATGTATGCATGAATATATGTATATGAGTAAAATAAATAATGTAGATATATTATAATATCTACATTTATCTGTTTGTAAACGCGTTTGTATACAATAAATAAGTGTTATACAAAAGATATTTTTTGGTTAAATTTCTATAAAATGCCTATAGGCATTCAAATGTCAATAACGTATATAGATATAAATGTTAAATAATAATAGAATTGTACGTACGTACAAATATGAATATAACTGTTCTTTAAAAATTAATAAATGTAGGATGATTGTATGTGCATGTACATAATATGTAGATGCATATGTAGATCATTGATAAATATACTTACATACATATGCACACACATACCTTGTAACGTATGTAATAATAAATTCGGATTGAATAAAATTTGTACACATGCATTTTTATCGACACTTAATTGTTTGGGAATCCTAGTTTTTATGATAATCTTTTATTTTTAGTATAATCACGGTTCAATGGCTTTTCCGTTTTGAATTTTTATTGAATTCCTTTTTAACGTAAGTATATTTATCTACATATGTATGTATATATTCGGTCAAATCTAAGTTAGATAGAGATCATAACAATTTAATTTACAATACTTTGATACATACTTACATATGTATATACGTGCTTGTGGTTGTAAATATTGTAATAAATATTTGGATGTAGTACCTACTATGCATCCGAAATAGTAACGGATATTAAAAATTAGGCATGATGTCATAAAAAAGAAGGTAAAAAAAGGAAGCTGGAAGTAATTATCTCCCCTTTTGTTTTTTTTCTGTTAATTTGTTAGGAATTGAATTTTATGCACCCCAGGTGGAATTATTAGAAATTCTATAATTATGTACATATACTGTATACAATAAATAATATGTATAATATGTATGGTATACAGGCTGTATAAAGTATAAGTATAATTTTTTATACTTAAATACTTAATCGATAATATGGTAAAAAAACATATTTTACCAACTGTTATCGGTTATACAGCTAATTATAGATTCATTAATAAGTTCTTTGCCACATATGTATGTACATATACCATTGTGATTGTAAAACGTGAAAAATAGATGAAACGCGGGAGTACCGTGGTTTATTGATAAACATCATTATCTGTTATTAACCGTTCTTTACGTGAAGTGGCGTTTTCTTGCATTACTACACTGCAAAATGTTGCTATTGAAGTAAAGTCCCTGGTCTGCGACAGCTGATATTGCATTCGAAAATGCTAGTTTTAAAACCTAGAAAAAAATACCAAAAGCGGCGTTTATTGTAAAAGCCAGCCATATGCTCAATGCACTTGCTTAATATCACAAATGGAAAAGCTTTCAAAGAATTTGTAACTTTAAGGAGTTGCGGAAATAATCGGTGATCCGACAAATTGACATTATGTGAAAATTAATTTAAACAACCTACTTACCTAAATCAATATTTTTTCTTTTAGATTTTGAAGCCATAGACATAGACTTTCATATTACATATGTACATATATATGTAATACTTATATATGTATGTATGCATTTTCATCACCCGATATTTCCCTTTTTATGTTCTGTTTATGTCCAGTTCATAATCGTTTCTATTTTTTGCTAAGGAGCTGGACATTCCTCAAAATTTTAGTATGAATAAGTTATTTTCTATTTTTTTATAAAATATTTGTAATAAATTACTTTAAAATTTTTGAAAACATTTTAAACGACAAAAATTTCTACAAATACAAAATCTGAACACAAGACCAACTGTAAAACGTAATTGACAGTTAAAATTTCAAAGATGTATTCAATACAGTGCTTCCAAAAGTGAAAATTTAGCTTAAAAATGAAGGTGTTTTGGTCATATTATTTGTGCAAAACTAATAAGATTTTTAAAATTTTAAATTTTTCGTATTCAAAATTAAGATTTTTTAATGCTATTTTTTCGGAATTGTATCCTTTTTCCTATATATTCCAAAGTTCACAAAAAATAGTTTGAAGAAAAAGTCAACATAATAGGCAACGCATGGGAACGCTATTTTTGATATTCTACGCTGGAATTAACTCTATATTAATCGACTTGGCGCACTCTAAATGCTCATACGGCTTTTCGCCGTATCATATGTCATTGCGCATTTCATTAGTTTTTCTTTTTGGTCTCTGAAATTGTGAAATTTTGGCGCGATACATTTTTCAATTGAAGATCTCGAAGGGTTCGGGAAAATTTTTTTACCGAATCTTTAAAATAAATTTTTTATTTTAAAAAATTGATGATATTTGGGTTAATCTATTTGGCAACATTGATTCTGTCTAACAAAATTTTTCTCAAAATAGTAATTTCGTTTTTTCTGCAGTTTCATATTTTTGCTACAAATCCAATTCACATTTTCCACTGCAATAGTGCAATTTGCTTCTACTATGCCTGTTAACACGACGACATTTCCCTTACCAATAAAGCTGATTGGAAATGGAAATGAATTGTATGTCAGCTATTAATATAAAAATCGTCGTGTAAATACAGCTTTTTACTGAGAACTTTCCGTTTTATTTTTAGATAAGAAAAGATATTTTCCGGTTCAAATTTCTTGTTACAATATTGATTTAGAATTTCAATTCCAAATTTTTGTGCAATTCAAATTAAAGATGAATATAATAAATAATTGTTTAAGAAAAGTTATAGCATTTTTAGTTATTAATCATAATTTTAAATTTCATAGTTGTTAATTATTTTTAATTTTTCATCATGTTAACAGGCGAGCAAATAATAAGACTTGTTAAATATTATTTATCATTTTTTTTTTAGTAAACAATCGTTATAAATTTTATTTATATAATAATTTATTTATATAATAATTTGTTTATATAATAACAATATTTATTTCTAAATACTCGTATATGACGAAAACAAATTTCCTGCAGTAAAACATTCATTATTGAAATTTCAAGTTGGGTTGAAATTGTGAAAATGTTAAGAACTCAACACGATATTCTAAAACGACAGCACTGTTTCAAAATCAAATTCAATAGTTTTATATACAAAAATTACCGACAGATGACGCTCTTTCATCTTAAGAATAATTTTTCTAAACATTTTTGTCATAATTGTCAAATCAAACATTTGTATTTAAAAAACTTCATGATTTTAGAATGGTTTGTAAAGTGGAATTTTTGTTTCTATTTCTATTTGAAAGTGTATGGAGGATTTTCTTGTGTAAACTATATTGTGGGAACACAATAGGTTGCTACAAGGTTATATTAAGCGAACCTATTATATTATTATAACCTAGTCGTTTAATATTAATAATACATTTCATATAATATAATAATTATATGGCTTCAATAAAAGATTGAGCTGTAAGTTTTAAAAGAAAATAAATATGAAGAAGTGTTTTTTTTGAAATTTGGAAAATTGGTAAATTTACTTAAAAGTTAGAAAAAAAATTTTCTAACAAAAATAATATTATTTTAGCAATACAAATTCTACAAAATTATTAAAAATGCAAATACAATGAGTTTTAAAATTTTTCAAAACTTTACAAAATTATAAAAAGAAGATTATAAATTTTTTAGTTACTCTTGACATTTGAAGCGTTAATGCAATCTTTATTAAATACATGTAAACATAGTTGAACGTCAAATGTGACAGCCGGTAATTCAATTTAATTTAAAGTGACGCGACGCTCTTTTTTTTGTTGTATGAAACTTGGTATAAAATCGGTATTTGGAAAGGCGCAAATATCCAATTACAACAGCACTCAGCTTCTTTCCTTCAAAGGGGAAGCTGTGCTTTGCTTTGAATTTTTAATTTGGAATTTTATTTTTTTTGATAGGTAAAAGTTAATTTGTTTGTTTATAAAAAGTGATTAAAATTGAATTTGGTGAATATATTGAAAATATTTAAAGAAATTCTTTCATAATATCTTCGCCGCCTGTATTTTGAGGTAACCGCCTGGTTTATTTTGATAATGTAAGTAAGAATTTTTTGTATATTTTTAATTTTGCACGTTTTTATTTTTCGGATATTAAAATTGGTTACATATTTCTTTTTAGCAAAGCGTTTTTATAAATTCATTGACCTCTGCTTTAAAAAAAATTATTTTCTGCGTAGAATTGTATTTTTATACTTTCCAACTATTTAAAATTGATTGTAACGAAGCGTTCAAAAAATTAGATATGTGTTCATATCTACTTGAAAATTCATTGATTATTAAAATGGTATTATAAATTTACGCATCTTTTTCGTATCCCCTGGTTTTCTTGTTCATGTATGTAATAAGTGGCTTCCGCCATTTTTTATTTTATTGGATCAATAATTTTATTGCTATGACAATTTGACTTCATTTCTTTGAATATGAATGACATAAAAAAGATAGAGTATAAAATGAAATAAATGAAAAAATAAAAAAGTATAAAAAATTCCCAAAATCAAAATTTCGCTCTAGCGCAATATCCATATGTCTTTGAATTCAGAACGTTGGTATTCATCATACTATTACTTTATACATCATTAATACAACAATGATGAAAGTATGATACATGGGTATTAATCATAAAGAATAAATGTGTAACAATGACAATAATGATGGTGGTACATGGTTGATCTAGGTCTTATAGCAAAGGAAACGCCTACATTTCCAAATCACTAACTGCCTTTTTTCTTCCTTCTTTAGCTAATCTTAGGTTTTTTTTCTAAAATTTTTAAAATTCAAGGCTGAGCAAATTATTTTTAAGAAATTTTGTATTAGAATGACAAATTTGATAAAATTTATAAAAAAAAACAAAAACTAAACTGTAAGAAAAATAATCAAAATAAATAAACAAACTAAAATCACGATTTTAGCACCTAGGTATTAAAAATAAATCGAGGGTTAAAAGTAACACGGTAGCACTTTGATAAATTTTAACTTTTAATGTTAGATGAGCAAGTAAGCTCTTACCTAACAATAAATAGTTTCTTTCCTTTCTGCTGTTTTTAAAAATCATTAAAAAGAAAAAATTATCAGCCCGCATTATGCTGCTGGTGCTCTCAAAATATAAAATTTTAAAAATAGATTTTATATAATGCTAAATAAACACATGGTGTAATAAAATTTTATTTTTTCAAATTTCACAAAAAAAAAAATTATTTTCGCTTGGTTAATATTTTCTTTGCTTACCAAATGAATTTTGTGTGTTTTAAGTTTTAATTGTAAGTGCCTACATACTTGCCTATCTATTACTTAAGAAGTTCAATGTAATTTAAATTCAAATTTATTTTTTTTATATTTCAATTGATGTTTCCACGAAAATATTTGAAATTTTATTATATACCCAACATAATCTAGTGAAAATTTATTAAAGGTAAAAAATGCAGAGCAAATATGTTTAATTAGAATAATTTATACACAAATAATTTTGGAAGTAAACTAGTGATAGAATATTTCAATTGTGTTAAAGCAGAAACTTAAATTTAATTAAAAATTTAAAATAGAAAAAGCACATGTTTTCCTTTTTTCTTAAAATATGAATTCATGAATTAATGGTTATGTTGTCGCCTTTTTTCTTTGTAAATCCTGTTAAAGTTTTTCCATTAATTATTAAAAAAAAAGTGAAAATATTTTAGTGTAAAATATGTAAACTTGTTGATAATTTAAATAATTAAAATTTACAAAACAATCAACAGGTAATAGTTGTTATTATTTTGTAAATTACATTCATTCATGCATGCTTTCTCATATATAGGTACATAGAAACCTATCTTCTTATATACATACATATGTACATGCTTAGCATGAATAAAAGGTGAATCATTAACCGATTTGGCGGTATGCGGCATTACATTTAATTAATATGGACGCCTGAAATAATATATATATGTGCATACATGCATACATAATAAATTTAGGTATTATCAACATACATACAAGAATATGTAATATGTATGTACATGGATTTTTTGGATAAATTTTGAAATGAAAAATTCCATTTTTTGCTTAACATTTTGTTATGTGGTTATATTTGAAAAAATGTTAAAGCTAGATATTAGTCATAAATATTGATCATAAATATTTAATTTTATAGTTGTGAAAACATGTATTTTTAAAGTCTCAAAATTATCTCAAAAAATACTTCAATCATTTTGAAGAAATTTTATCATTTTGCATGTTAAAATATTAAATAGTAAGCATTGAATTTGATTAAGAATTTTTGTTTTTAATGCTATAACATGGAATTTCTTTTAGGGTATTGAGGCACTTAAGGAAAAAGTGGTTATTTGTTAACTCTTTCAACAGTTTCATTTGCCTTCAAGATTTTATCTTTAAGTAGAATTTTCTTTTGGTTTTACTTATTTGCACTTACACTTAGCTCAGAGTATCTACCTCAATTTCTATTTCGCTCAATAATTTAGTTTAGTGTCTATTGTATCTCTTGGTTTCGAAGCTAAATTAAATAATTCAAAGAATTTTTTTTAGATAGGCAGTTTAATATCACAAAATATCCGATCATAGTTTAATTTGATTTTTTTTTCTATATTTCATTTAAAAACTGTTTAAATATTTTTAGACGCACAAATACAAACCAGTCCTAAAATGAGTGATCGACAAGGAACGAGGGTTTACGTTGGTAATCTCAACGATCAAATTAAGAAGGAAGATTTACAAGACGAATTCACCAAGCATGGAAAAGTTAACAGTGTTGTAAGTTTTTTTTATTATATAATTAATTACAATAATTATTTTGACTATTTAAAAAAAAAAATCATCTATTCCCAGTGGGTCGCTTTCAACCCGCCAGGCTTTGCTTTTGTAGAATTCGAGAATCGTGACGATGCTGAAAAAGCATGTAAGTAATTAAAATTTTATGTAACTCGTAAAATAAATTTAATGTTGTATTATTATTTAAGGCGATATTTTGAATGGTAAAGACTTTCTTGGCGCAGAACTAAAAGTTGAAATATCAACAAGAAAACCAAAAAGACAAGGAAGTGGTGGTGGAGGTGGTAGAAGGTTTGGTAACGGTGGCGGTGGTGGCGGTGGCCGAGGTTTTGGTGGAGGAAATCGTAATAATCGGTTTGGAGGTGGTCGAGGAGGTGGTGGGGGATTTAGGTCAAATAATGGTGGAGGTGGCGGAGGCTATAGATCCAGTGACGGAGGCGGTGGAGGATTCCGTTCAGGTGGTGGAGGAGGTTTTAGAAGGCAAGGTGGTGCTGGAGGAGGTCAACGTGATGGTGGCGGCGGTGGTGGTGGAGGTTATCGCTCCGGTGGTGGTGGGGGAGACCGCTTCAGATCACGATCACCCAGACGGTTTTAAGAAAACTATTATAAAATTTTAATAAAATAATATTCATTAATTTCTTAGTGTACACATTCAAAATATTAAAATTAATCAACATATTATTATTGTAATCTTCAAGTACACGTATTATCTTAAAACAATCTGGTATACGTAACTACAATTATAATACTAAAATTTGTAGATGTTAGACATTTTGGTAGTGGGTAGAATGTAAGCATTCCAAAAGAAAGGAATAAATAAAAAAAAAAAAAGAAAAAAAAAATTAAAATAAATTTGTGTTTTCAAAAATGAAGATTAAATATTTAGCATGTAAGAAATTCTTTGAATAAACAATAAATATGAAAAAATTACTTTAAAAGATCTTAAAAAGTATTTTGAATTATATAACTGCAAAATCATTAAAATAAAAAAACCAAATCAAATTATCCACACCTATTAATTAAAATTTAAAAACAAAGAAAAAATAAGTCTTAGTATTTCTAAGTTGTAAGTTAAAATAAAATTAAAATAAAAAAAAATAATTTAGAATATAAGTAACATTAAAATATTAAACAAAAGCACTCTATTATATCGTATACATTTCGTTAGCCTATCACCAAGATACAATGTAAACCATGTACACTAAGATCTTGTACTCGTGGAAACTATAAAAAATATTAGATTAAGATTAAATAAACTTCGGTTTAAGAAAAAAATATTGCTGTTTTCCTTTTAATCAATTTTTATTTTAAAACAGAAAACTATTCGTAATAAGAGTTTAAAAAGGATTTATATAGGTGCAAAGAAGTACAAACGATTCAATTTTTCCTATGCCAAAGTAACATGTCGCATACAAGTCTACTTTTTCCAAAATCTCCAATTCCAAACTGATGATTTATTTAACTATGTTAATTTCATTGTGGTTTAAAATAAGGTTTGCAGGAATTTGAGGTATGTTCGATAAATCCAAATTACGAAATCTTCGAAAGTAGCATGTTCCAAAAATCTATCACAAAAGATGCACGTGCAAAGGTCGCATCTTTTTTTTTTAAGTTAATTAGTTAAAAAATATTTTTAAAGGCCTTTTTTAAATGCCGCATTAAACTTAAGTTTCAAAAGAAAATCGTAAATTATAGAAAAAAGCGTCATAATTATGCATTAAGGAGTGTAGAATTTGCATTAAGAGTACAATTTGTATTAAGAGCTTACAATTACATAATATAACATTTTGAAATAAAATTTAAAAAGTAAAATTTTTATTTAAAACAAAATTAAACCTTAAAACCATATATGCACAATTTTTAAAAACAAATATCACAAACATTTTTAAAATATAAATTGGCTAAGATACTTTCACTAAATAAAATTATTCCCCATCATTGATTGGAAGCTCCAGATATTCTGCAACAAAAGCTCTTAATATTTTGTTCAAATTTTCTACTGTTACAAAATCAATGTTTTTCTTATTATCTTCAGGCGTATGCCAAGTGTCTGGAAATGGAATCTACAAGTTTGGAGAATATTCTAATCTTAGTATATAATTTAATAAACAATTGAATTTAAAAATTACCGGTATCATGTGTAATATTGGGACTTCACGACGTAAAAAGGGAATATGATCATCTTCTATGTATGATGTAGCCGATTTTTCTTGGAAATATGAATTTTTATATTTGCTTATTACGCCACTACTAATATGTTTATCTAAGGCACCATGATAGGTAAGTTTTTCTTCAATCTGAATCAGTTTAATGTATGCATTTTCTGTACTTTTGAAAAAAGAATAAAATTTTGCATCAGGAGCACCTAACAAATCCAATAACATAAGCATGTCAATTTTTTTCAAAAAATTTTCAGACTCCCATTTAGTTGCTAAATGCCTTGCACCATAAATTGAATCTTTTGGGCCCCACTCAACAAATGCTTCTTCTCCATCAAAGAAAATAAACATAAGTCCTAGTTTATTTCCATTTTTAGTTTTATTTTGAAGCTTTAAATAGTCATTCATTATTTGAGCAAGATTAATCATCATAGAACACGGCACAGCTGAGTCCGTAGCACCAACAAATTCATCATCTGGAAAAAATTTTGAATCGTAATGGCATGCTAAAATTAGAAAACGCTCTGCAGATGGATTTTGCGTAGCAATGATATTTTCAAAACGTATTTTTCCGTGTGGTGTAATATCTTCAAACGTATCGCGATCAACCTGCCAGTGTAGAGATTCCATAGATTTAATAATAAAATCTCTGAAAAGTAAACAAAGGAATATTGATAGGTTTCATATGTATGTACATCTATTAAATTTTTCATTGAGAGTTTTAAAAATATTTCCTAAAAAGAAGTGTTTAACCTACACAATAATAAATAATAATTAAATTCCAAAAATGGTATTTGGAGGAAAAAAGTTTTTCATTTTTATTTATTTTCTGAAAAACGTTTTTATATTCAAAATAAAATTATATTTAATTAAGAAAAGCATACTTTCAATAAATTACTACAAAATTACAATATTCTACTGTGCAATTATATTTATATAATTATGAATATGCCAATTAAACAAAAATTGGAAAATTCCTTTGATAAAATAGTGATAATAGAGGAACTTCTGGTATTGTGAACCACCCTTTATATCTTGCCGTTTATCTTCAGCAACTTTAACCTTTCACAGTCCAAACATGGTTTTTCTAATTGTGTAAGAAGTTATGAGAGAATAAGTGTATGAAGTCCAAAATGGCTACTTTTGATTTTGGAAGGGTAATGTGGAAGGGTAATGTTCGAGTAATTTGAACTACTTGTCTATTTTTATAATAATATTATAATCTCGTCGTAATATAATATAATAATTATTATATTTAAAAAAATTTAATATAATAATCTCGCCGCATTATTTCAAAATATCCTGACTCCATCTCCTGGATGTATTCAACAAATTGTTTTTCTATTTCGAGAGTAAATACGGGTTTTTAGGACCTGGTTGAAACACCACAATAAAAAGGGGATAGTTATTATTTTACTTAAGAAATTTGCAAGAAGCATCTATTTTTTTTTTGGTTCAACCATTATGTTTTGTACATGGAAGAGCAAACATTTTTGAATCTAGCATAAACCTCATTTGTCCTTTTTTAACAGCTGTTGTTGCTTCTTATAATTTCGAAAAATCGAAGTTCTTGTCTTCTTTGGCATTTTCCTAAAATATTAAATAATATTAGCGTGATACACTACCATTTTGGGTAATATGAACTTCAAAATACTGGAACCGCTAGTAGTCCACATTACCGTCAAACTTAATTTTTTGAAAAAAAAAGGAACACGAAAATGTGGAAATACATATAAATTTTTTTTTATTTTCTCAAAAGTTACTTATTACTCCGAAATTTGTAATTAAACTGAATTAAAGAGAGAAATCAGAACCTTTGAACGTTTAATTTGGTTGAACGAATGTGGTCTACTTTAACCGACTGGTCCACGATACCCAAAATTCCTTCAAAACAATAATTGCATATGTTGACTAAATTATAAATTAAAACCTTTAACCATGCGTTATAAATTATAGCATTATAAAATAAGAAACGGCTAATTATTCAGTTTTATCCAAAGTTCAAAAAGCAAAATTTGTTTTTTTATAAAAAACTAAAGCATTAATTAAAAGATATTTAAAGATATTTTTTTAAATTTTAACATTAATATTTTATTTTAAATTAATTTAAATTAATTCTGTTTAATAATTATTTCATTAAGAAGCTTAATATGAAACCTAGGTAGGTAGTTAAGTAAAATAAATTACGTGGCAGGCATTAATACTTAATGCGAAATATCAATACGATAGATATTATATTTTGTAAATTGTTTACCTTTTGATTTTGATTTACCTTACTATTTTGTGATTGTCAGAACCTGGCACTCTTGGTATCAATATGCTGTCCAATGTTTTCATAAAGTGTTCCGTATTTGAAAGATTGCTTATTTTCGTTAAAACTGTTTCCGAAATTTTTAGAGATTGATTTTGAATATTGATCTAAAATATATAAAAAGGAACACGTAAACAATAAAAATTATCAGCTTTATTTTATTACGTGCTTTTTAGTTCTTTACTTACTTTTGAATTACTACAAACGAATCCAAAATTCAAGTAAATTACAAACAAAATAAAATTGGAATATTTTAAGTACATGCTTAAATTATTTTTATCACTAATTTAATTAATGGCAAGCTTTGTTATGGAATGAATAAAAATAAAACGTTTGTAATTTATATTAAACTACCTACTTACTAGAACAAAAAAAAACAATGTAAACAAAAGCAAAAACAATTTGTTTAATTAAATCCAAATGTCAAATTTAAAAAATACTTGTCAAATTTACATTGTACACGAAGAAGTGTTGCATTTTCAAATCGTTTTCCAGTAACATTTCGTTTCAAAAGGAGTAGATGTTCACGACATTAGTGTACCTATTCATTTTTATTTTTAAAGAAAAAATATAAAAAATATGCTAAAAAATTATATAACAGTAATTTCGTAGTTAAAAACAGACTGCAATACAAAAAACATTTTCCATCTGAAATTGAAAAATAACTGAGTTGACATTTTTAGATTCTCCAAGACTTTTATCCGCCAAAAGAAATTTTTCACAAAAATAAATTTTATTTTATGATGAGGAAAAAATAAGTAAGAAGTATGGAAGAGGTATGTATTTTGGATTGTTTTGATGAATTACAGAAATTAAAATTTTTCCTATTAATTTTTTTTAACTTATACAATATTAATGTGTTTTAAATAGGTATGTTTGTTTATGAAAAATTTACGTACATTTTCGAAAATTTATGTAAGTTTTCGTAAAAAATGCGTTTGTTTACTTTGATATTTTGAGTGATATTTAAAAAAAAAACTTAAGAAGAATAGAGACAAGTGAAATATAGGCCAATTTTTAAATTTTACCAATATGTTTGAGAAAAATCACTTCGGAATTTTGTGTAGAGTATGCTTAAACAAAACATTTTTTGTTTTGTAGTACAATTAATAGAATTCGTTTTCAAGTGTAATCTTTTGTAAAGCTGGTAATCTTAATTGGGCTATTGCGCATTTGTGTTTTCTAAGAACTTGTTTTGATTAAGATTTAGAATCTTGTTGAAACAATAGAATATCTAATTATTTTTAATTAAATAATTTAAATGAAGAATAAAAAATAAAAAATGTTCTTTGTATATGACTGACATTTGAAATTAATATACACGGAGATTCTACTTTATAAATGTTTAAGTTTTCGTGAAGCTGTCAAATAAGATTCTGCAAATGACTTAAATTTTCTAATAAATCAAAACATTTACAGAAATGTCATATTGGTTGAAAGTGAAAGAGAAAAAATGAGGAAAGAAACATCCAACATTTAGAATTTTGCTAGAGTATAAATAAAAATTTTTGTTTGTGCGATTTGTAGAGATTTTTTTTGGATAAATTTAATATTTTGAAAATGTCTTCAAGAAAAAAAGTAAGTAAAAACAAATGAATAGAATATTATTGCAAAATGTTTAAAAACTTAATATTAAACTTACTTTGCCGTGAATTTCAATTAACTTATTTGTGTTTTGGTGTCCAAAATAAGGATTTATAAAATTTTTTATGTTGTTAAAACTGAATTTTGAAATTAATTTTGTATTTAGGAGCCGCATTTTAAATTTAAAAATATTAATAATATTTTAGAATATTTTGTTTAAAAAAAAATTTACTTTTGACCAAACTTTTGAGAGCTATCGATTTTTACTACTTTAATTATTGCTTTAGTGCGCATATTTTCAATATGTCAATTCAAATAAATCTGTTGCATACCAGTAAAAGCTTTTATTAATATCAACATAAATATCTCTTTGAATTTTGAGAACTATAACTTTTTCTGTTTAAACTTACATTCACATGTGCACGATGTTTGATTTGTTAATCTGCAATTAATATTCTATTATTTGTTTACATAAACTTTTGAATTGTGCTAGTTCTTAATGCATGTAGCATATACACAGGATGTATATATAAAATGAGTTTATGTTTATCTATGTATTTTTTTTTAGAGTACTAGCACAGAAGAATCCAGTTCAGAGGGCTCTACTTCTTCTAGTGGTAGCTCTAGTGGTAGTTCTAGTGGATCTGATGATTCGGGAAGTTCAACATCTTGTTCGGATACATCCAGTTCGGATGAAAAATCTAGTCCGCCTTCCGCACAAAAAGATCAAAAGCCAACTTCAGCTGCTGCTAGGAGGAGAAGTTCTGAGACAAAAGTAAATAGGATAGTCATACCCGAAGACAAAATACAAAAAGAACCATTAATTAATAACCAAAATAATGCAAGCAATAATATCAAATCTACTAAAACGCAGAGCGGGCGAGCTCAACGTAATTCAAAGAGTAGTGTTTATTCAAGTGATGAAGAAATCAACCCTGTTAAAAAATTGGCTGTTGCAGCTTCTGTATCATCATTGTTGAAATCAAACACAGCTGAAAGAAAAAAAAGTGTGGGTTCTATACAAGATTTAAAAAAACCGTTTCCACCTCCAGTGCCCACACCTACAGTAGGTGGCGGAAAAGCTCCACCATCTGTTGTTAAACAACAACAACAGCAAAATTTGACAAAAGTGAATAATAACAAACAAGCAGTACTCAAACCTATTGCGGTAGCGAAAACTGTTGTAGAAAAGGAGAAGTCTAAAAGTATATTTTCACCGGATAACTCTTCTGATTCTGAAACAGGTAAAAAAGCATCAGTTGCTAATAAAAGTGCTGCATTAATAGGAAAAACTAAACAACAAAATAAACCTAAACCTAAGGCTCCAATTCCCACTAAGAAACCTGTACCTGTTAAGAAAAGTGAATCGAAATCGTCACCATCTGTTTCAGAAACAGGTAGTTCAAGTGAAGAAGATTCGTCCAGCGATACATCTAGCCGTTCAGATGATGAAAGCGATTCTGAAGATGAATCTGACTCAAAAAATTCAGAAAAAAAAGACTCAGCACAAGGGAATTCGGCTTCAAAGAAAACTTTAAATAATGCTCAAGCATCAAAAAATAATGTATCAAAATCAAGTTCATCAAGTGATCAAGCAACAAAAAATGCTATGGTTGTAATAACTGATTCGGATGCAGAGCAAGTAAATAATACCTCACCAACGAAACAGCCAGTACGTAAGCTTACTCGATCTTCTAGTACTAGAAAATCAAAGCACTTGATCGGAAAAGCCCAAACGGATAGCGAATCTGAAGGTAATGATTTCTGTTTTTGTGTTATAATTTTACTTAAATATGGCTTAATTATTTTCTTGCAGCTTCAAATCCCTGCCCCACAAAATCGAAAACTAAAGCTAAAAGAAATTTCGAAACGAAACCAGCTCCAAATAATTTCGTTCATGCATTTTCTCCAGCGCCAGAAGTACAACGTTGTCCGATTGAGGGATGTGACTCAACAGGTCATTTGAGTGGGATTGCTAACAGGCATTTTTTACCGGAAGCATGCCCAATATATCATAATATGTCAGTAGCAGAATGCAAAGACAGAGCCAATGAACGGAAGGATCGAGAAGATGATGATAAAAAGTTGATAATACAATATGAAACACAAAAAATTAAATTTTCCACACCAGAACAAAGGATTTATTTGCAAAGAATAAGAGAAAATCGATCTCGCTTTAAGCCACCGTTAACACCACAACATGGTGCCAGAACTCCCAATAGTGTTAATGAAAAGACAAAACCGAAAATACCAATGGATACATCTAGAGAACCAAATTTGATTGGACTTGTTCCTGAATATGACCTTAGTATATTTCGTGAAGCACAAGCAATGGCAAGGTAAACTAAATGAAATTGTGTTAACCTTACAAATGTATGTATAAATGATTATTTTCAGTGAAAAAATTGAAAAAGAACTAAAGGATTTACCAGTCGGAAAAGGAATCAAGTTAGCTTGATAATATAATATACTTTCAAAATTCTTTAAGTTAGTTTTTGTTTTGTAGATATATTTCGATGGGTAAATATCAAATGAAAGTCTGGTATCAATCTCCATATCCAGAAGATGTGGCTAGGATACCTAAAATGTATATTTGTGAATTTTGTCTTCGATATCAAAAATCTGAAATTGGTATGAAAAGACATGCAGTAAAATGTGTATGGCGTCATCCTCCTGGCGATGAAATTTATCGAAAAGGAAAATTACAAGTGTGGCAAGTGGATGGAAAACGACATAAACAATATTGCCAACATTTATGTTTATTAGCAAAATTTTTCTTAGATCATAAAACACTTTATTACGATGTCGAACCATTCTTATTTTATGTAATGACTTTGTTCGATCATGCTGGTAAGTTTAAAATGTTTTTTTTTTTCAACTATTAAATTGTAAATCTGTTTGTTAAATTGTTTAATTTAATTCTAAATATACTAATTAAATATGTAATTACATTTAGAAACTAAAATTAAAACAAAACCAATAATCAATGAAATTGATTGCAAAACTAAAATTTATTTTTATTATTTTAGGTTGTCATACAGTGGGATATTTTAGCAAGGTGAGTTAATTTGATTTATGTTTTTAATACAAGTCAGAAAGGGGGTTCTACTTGCTGTAAAATTTATTTGAATAGACTCGCGTTATTCAAAATCATAATTCATTATTTTAACTATTTTTCTATAATCCGTTTTGCGACATAAAAATTGTTAGGCTGGGGAGAAGTATGGTAATTGTTTCTATTTAATTATTTTTCTTCATTTATTATTAAGGCAGAATTACAATATTTTAAGGAATGTAATTCTTTAATGATTCAATTATACTTTTAAAAGTTAATTTTCAAACTTTTAAACTATATAATGTGAATATTTTGATTTAAAAAATTGGAAAATTAGATATGTTAGAAATATGCTAGAATAGGGAGAATGATTAACATAATTAAATCAAATTCGGGAATTTGATTAACACAATCAAATTTATAAATTGTAACATTTTCTGCTCATTTGTCGATTATTTCGAAATTTAATTAGTTGAAACAGTTATTTGGATATGTTTGTCCCAGTTAAAGTTTCTCTTGTTCTGTTTTAAAAATATAAAATGAACAATAATTTTTTAATTTAAAAATGATTAACTAAATCTTTAATCATTGATAGTTTATTCAAATCGAAGAATTGATTGTTTGAAATGAATTATTTAAAATTTTTAATAGTAACTGGTTTTCAACCAAAATAATCAGAACTTTGTTATTTTATTAATTTGATCAAATTAATAAAATTTAATATTAAATTAGTATTAATTTAATAATACTTTTCAAATGTTTATTTAGAAAAGGATTATAAATCTAAATAAGTAATTCTTAAAACAAAATCATTACTTTAATAAAAAACTACGAATAAATTAATTTTGTTTTACAATTAGAATATATGTATTTTTCAAAGCTTAAAACTTAATAAGAAAAATTTATGAAAATATATTTTTCATGCTTAACTTTCATTTTTTCATATTATTGCTCTATACAATGACTGCAAATCTTTTAATTTATAAAAATAAAGATGCACTAAATCCTAATAGCTAAAGCAAGAAAAAGTGAAAAATAAATAAAAATAAAAAAGTATAACAATAAAAATTGTTTAATAAAGCTGAAATGTAGACTAGACATCATTAATGCTTACTTTTAGTTGTAATTTTAATCTCATAAAAATAAGAAAAAGAAACGAAATGCATACAAAGATGACCTCGACTTTTATTCATTGCAAATTTTTATTTCCTTTGTTCTAAGCGGCAGTCGTATAAATTTTTAAATAATTCAACTTGAAAGAAATAATAAAAAATGAGGAAAAACAGAAATAAAGAATGTAAGGTGAAGAATATACATATATTAATATTTTTGTACGAGAAAATATGGAAAGGATGGAGAAAAGGGTGCAAAATGAATAAAAATATTTTTTAAAAATAAATGGTTCATTGCTCAGACAAAAAGGAAAATTATAATAAAAAGTGTTTATTATTAATATTATTTTTACGAATGAGGATTTTTTTTATAGTTTCCTTACAAGGAAATAATAATGCATATTTATTTCTTTTTTGAATAAAGTCAGCAAATATTCTTTATTGGTAGTTTTGCTTAACTTTTAAATAATTAGATTCTAAACATGTTCAAAACAGGATATGTGCATAAAAGATAATTTTTAAATAAATAATTTTAGCTTTTTATTATTAAGGTCGTAAGATTGAAGGTATGAGCGCAAATATAGTATAATTGAATTTTAGAGTAATACATTTTTGTATACAATATACATACATTCTTTTAATTTGAAATGCGATTAAAGGTATGGAAAATTAGGTGATTCTGTTCTAAATGTTGACAAATTTCATTGATTTTTTAAAATTTGTAAAGGACGGATTAAGGATTTGATACCCAAGTTAAAAACTAAGATATCGAGTTGAAGAAATATTTGAAGAAGAAGAATTCAAATTTGTACATGATGCGATTGAGACTTTATTTTTTGTTTAACTTCTAGGGCCTAGACTATTACGATATTTTTTTATTTTTTATTTTTTTTTCAAATCCCAGCCTTATTTAAGAATATTTTCTAAATCATTTATTTTATAAATGATTATAAATTAAAATATCGGAAAATGGGGGCATTTTTATAAATTATTTAATATTCTTAAAAAATTCTTAAAGCAAGTAAGCTTTAAAGTAATTTTTTCTGCTTATAAAAATTCAAATTTGTTTTTGCATAATAAATTATATTTGAGCGTTTATACGTAAATAAACTACTTTAACAATTGAAGCGGTAAGTAGGCCAAAGGGTTAACTTACATTTGCATTCTGACACTTGTTTTTCCTTAACAAATTGTAAAAATATTAATTTTTTTGTTACTTAACTCCTATATGTACGGTCAATTTCGTCTTCTATTAGGTTTCTAGCTATAAGAGTAATCACAATTGAAAATATATGAAATTTAATGATGTTCTGTCTGACCAACTCGATTTTCGTCAAAATGTTATTTACCTCTTCAATTGTTATAATTTAAGTAAAATTAAATTTTAAGAATAGTTTTCAAGTCACCTAAAAGGGGTTAAGTTTTTTTTTAATATAATTGAATATAAAATATATGTAAAAAAATACATCAGCTTTCAAACTTAAATTAGTGCAGTTTTTATGGGTCTAAATATTTTTAAAAGCGCTATTTAAAATTATTTAATGCACAAGATATAGGTAATTAAAATTTACAAAAGTTATTGAAAAAAAATTAAAATCAAAGATCTTTTCATTTTCGATTTTTTATTAAAATTTTTAAGTAATTTTATTTGCGATTTACCCTTTCTTTACAAAATTTACCCTCATTTTTCTTGTAATTTACATATGTATGTACATATGTAAACATATGAAAATAAATATATTTTTTCGCACATATAATCATAATATACTTGTCTGCTGTTCTGTATCTTATTAAATGGTTTCATGCTAAATTATACAACACACATGTATAAAATTTAGATAGATATAGCTATTCCTCTTTCTATATAGTTATGAAAGTATAAATTCAAAATCAACCCCCACACTATATTATGTACAATAAATGTATAAAAGTTAAATAAAAAAAAAAAAATTAGTGTAAATTCATATACAAGACAAGTTCAAATTTACAAATTAAAGAAAAAGAACACGAAATTCTCCCATGAATTTTTTGCACTTTATGTATTTTTTTTTATCGCCGTCGTGCTTTTTATATATTCCCATTTCAGCTCAGCTTTATGTACGTGTACATAGAGTTGTAATATATGTACATACGTACATACAATGTTGCTTTGTATGACTTTTTCTTTCTGTCTATATTGTATACGGTCGGTTATATACATTTATATATTATATATGTAATACTTATATACTTAAATATTAGACTATGTGGAAATAGGTACATATGTCTGATAAAACAAAAAAAAAAAAAGGAAAAAATTCTTGTTATCCTTGACCATACTCAAAAATTTTTATTTTATATTCTAGATATTTTTTTTGTATCTACTTATGTGTCTGTGTATTGATTTGTTATTATGCACCTGCATGTTTTTTTATTTACATATACAACATATACTGTTACATACATAGTAATAATTATGTTGATTGTTTTGTTAGTTTGCTATTGTATAGAACTGATGATTTTACTGTCGGTGATTGCATGTACATAATAAAAAAACAATTAAAATATAAAAATGATAATTTGCAAAACGTATAAAATTTTGTCAGTTCATTATCATCATAGGATATTCATTACATGTATTGTGTATAATGTACATATTATGCACATTCATTGTACATATATATACAAGAAAGAGAACAGTTAACTATGTAACAATAATAAAAATTGGTTATTATAAATTTAATTTTTTTTTTTAAGTATATAACTGGGAAGTACAATCATGTATCTAAGTAATTTACTATAATAATTTCAATTTGTTTCAGTCGTTTTAAAACTGTTATTGTATTGGAATTATCAACAAATACAGAGGAACCAATTTTATGTACTCAATAAATGTTATCGTTTACTTTTATTGAAATTTAACTTAACCAATTGTGGAAAATAACTGTGATGAAAAATTATGGTATTTTTGAAATAAGGATACAAAATTTAATACACATATACAAAAAAAAAAAAAATATTTACTATCAAGTTTTTTGTTTGCAATTCTTTATAGTTTTTGTTGAGAATTTTAATTTAACAAAAGAATAAGAACAAAATCCATGTTACACATGTAACATTTGTACACATGTAACGTATATATGTACATATGAATAAAATATGTATGTACTCGTATACTGGAAATTTCGTGTATATAAAATATTTTGTTATGTAAGCATATTCCCGTCCCCGTTTTCATTTATGTATAATTTCAATTTTGAATTTTTCCTCTTCCTTTTTCAATATTATTTTTACATTTTACATAGTGTTTAAAATTTTCTCATACTTAAAAAATATTAGAAAGTACAACAGATACTAAAAAGGGAAATAAGTTTAGATATTGTTATTGATTAAAATAAATCAGATGTAGATTATATATATGTTTATGTATATATATGTAATACTAATAATTTTTAGTATTTAATAAATTATTAGATTAAATTTAAAAATCAGTTTTAAGACATTGCTTATTAAATTTAATTTACACAAAGAAAGATCATTATTTTAAAATTCTTCTAGTACGCATTAACTTTAAATTAGGTTTAGGATGTTTAACAAAATACAGATGTAGTGTGCATTTGTATTAATTTCATTTATTCAGGAATTAAAATTGTATTGCTGAATATGTTAATTTGATGTTAGATCTGCGTTTTTAGTAGAGGCCAGTATTTTCATAAAACATACTCAAATAACTATCTTTCTGTTATATAAAAATTTTCTCAAAATTCAATATACTGTGTAGATATACTCCATTTAACCGTATTATCTCCACCTGTCTATTTTAATATACACCTGTATAAACTTGTATCCGATAGTATACTATCTTTTGATTTACATACATCATACATAATAATTTACAATTATTTTAATAATAATTTACAAATATGAATTGATATCAATATATTATACACATACAATATGTGTGTATGTACATTTTTTTAAATAACTTGTAGATAGATGTCATGATTTAATACATATTTGACTACAAAATTTCGTCTACAATCAAAATTTTAGTATTTATAAAATTTTACTAGTATATACGTTATATATGAATATGCTTATATTTATACCCGTACGAACGTATGTTCGAAGGGTATACTAAATTTGCCTTACCGTTTGTAACGCTAAGAAATAACGGTGTTAGATATAGACTCAAGTGTATGTTTTTGATCAGCGTTAAATTCTGAGTTGATTTAGCTTTGTCTGTCCGTCCGTCCGTCCGTCCGTCCGTCCGTCCGTCCGAACGATAACTCAAAAACTAATTGAGCTAAGTTCACCAAATTTTCACAAATGATTTATTGTAGTAAGTGCCAGAACCCTATTTAAATTGGACGTGATCGGGGTACCGGTTCGGGTAGCTGCCATACAACTTCAAAATTTATTTGGCTATATCTCAGAAACTATAAAAATTGTGGTATTGAAATTTCACACAAACGAATATATTAATAGGGCCAATGTGTCTCATAAAAGTCGTTGAAATTACTTGGCTCCTTCTGGTACCTGCCATACAACTTCAAAATTTATTTGGCCATATCTCAGAAACTATAAAAGTTGTGGTATTGAAATTTCACACAAACGAATATATTAATAGGGCCAATGTGTCTCATAAAAGTTGTTGAAATTACTTGGCTCCTTCTGGTACCTGCCATACAACTTCAAAAGTTATTTGACTATATTTCAGAAACTATTAAAGCTATGGCATTGAAATTTCACACAAACGAATATATTAATAGGGCCAATGTGTCTCATAAAAGTCGTTGAAATTACTTGGCTCCTTCTGGTACCTGCCATACAACTTCAAAATTTATTTGGCTATATCTCAGAAACTATAAAAGTTGTGGTATTGAAATTTCACACAAACGAATATATTAATATGGCCAATGTGTCTCATAAAAGTCGTTGAAATTACTTGGCTCCTTCTGGTACCTGCCATACAACTTCAAAAGTTATTTGGCTATATCTCAGAAACTATAAAAACTGTGATATTGAGATTTCGCACAAATGAATATATTAGTAGGGCCGATGTGCTTGATAAAATTCGCTTAAATTTCTTGGCTCTTTCTGGTAGCTGCCATACAACTTCAATAGTAGTTTGGCACAACCAGTATTTTGAAAAACACATAGTACTGAAATTTTGCATAAATTAATATGGTAATACGGCAACTTAAAGTCATAGTCTGCCCCATAGTTAGTTATGGCACATTAGTTATTCGCACAAAGGATAACAAATTCGTACGGGTATCACAGAGTTGACAAGGTCAACTCTACTTTTTTTCTCGTTTTCTATATAGTAATATATTATACGTGTATATGAATACGTTGTTATATAACATTTTATTTTATATGCTTATTTCTTTGTATATAATATTTTTTATACAATGTTTTGCGTATAACAATGTAATTTGTAAAACAAGTAATTATTTATTTACATAATATAGAAAAAAGAGGGTTATGTTCATTTTATAAATATTTGATTTGAAAGTAAATGCTAGTGTATGCATGTATTTTATATTTATATGTATATAATTAAATATATTATGTATTTCAATCGTTGAATAATAAAGTTTTAATTTATATTTAAATATTGAATATTTTTCACGTTATTTAATTTTTATTTCGATTTTTATTTTCATAGATTTATTGCACACTTAATTTTCAGCAACATATAAAATTCAAATCAAATTGCGTTTACACACATAAATACAACCATGAAATTTATTGTTAAATTTTAAAAAAAAGTATATTTTAAAAACTACATTTTAGTTAAAACACATTTTAAATATACGTAAACGTCTGAAATGACGTTAGGAGAAAAACGCCATTAAAATTTTTGCTAGTTTGATTTTAAGGAAATTGGAGAATTTAGTCGTTTCGATGAATTTAGAATATTTTGAATATGTTAAAATTATTTTTTTTATTCATTCAGAATATTTCGCAGGTAGTTTTTGTGTTTTTTTTTTGTTCTTGTAGGATTTATCCGAGCGCGGTTTTTACATGGAATACAGAAAGACTCTTGCATTGTCCAATTTTTTCCTTTCATTCTGATTGTGATCGTTCATTCCACTTATTCGGAATATTCCATAAAACTGCCACTGTGTATCCTATACTTTCCATTTTTTCTTCAGAATGATTAAACAAAAACAAATTTTGTGAAAATTTTGATGTCAAACAAAATTCACAGGCGCTTATAAATTAAATATTCATCAAATATCCACGGATCAAACCATGCTTTTTAAAAATATACAAAATTATCAAAAACTGATCTCCAAAAATAATATCTTGTATAATCCGTAAATGTAAAAATCAATTACAAATTATAATTGTGAAATTGTGTTTTAAAGAATGAATCGATTTGGTATCATTCTTCAAATTCGACAACACGTACTATGTAAAAAGGTTCAGGGCACTTTGTTTATGTAAATATATTTATGAATTATACAAAATATAAGTTTATATTTATAAAATTAATACATTTTTTTCCATATTTTTTTAAGATAAACTGAAAAAGTCGCAAAATTTTATAAAAATGAAATAAGAAATATTGCATACATTAAGGCGTTTCCGTATTTATCAACAATATTTTTTTCTACTTGTATTTTAATTTTTTTTGATTTTTCCTATTGTGAATAATTTTATATGAAATAAAATTTTATTTTAAATTTTAAATTAACAACTAGTGCCAATTTTTAGATATAATTTTCAAATTTCAAATTTACACCTGAGAAATAAATCTTTGCTTTTCTTTTATTTTCATTTTTTATGAGGTTTGAAAATAATACAGTTAAATAATTCAAATTCAAATCAAATATTCTTAAATGTAATCACATATGTACCATTTTTTACATTAAAAAATTATCTTTCATAATATATGCATATACCTTATTATATATTTACATAATATATATATGAAAATACATAAATTATGCATTTAACAATGTAAATTTTATTATTCATTTTAAAATTTTTTGAAAAAAAGAAACAAAAAACAAAAGTACCGAAAAAATGAAAACCAAAAAATTTGCTGAAAGCAAACAAAAGCGGTATATTTAAAAGTGTCTACGAGTACAAATAAAAAATATAAGAAAAAAATAAAGGATAAAATAATTTTCAATTCTAATATGAATTTTTGATTTTATCTTTCCACATTTTATTTACTTGTGTTACACACATCTGCATTTTTCCTTTTACAATTTTATAAATTTTATTATGTTTTGTTCTTATCCTGATTTTTTATACACATGTATACATAAAATATAGTAATAAAAAATAAACATTACTTGAGTCTTGTGAAAAAACAAAACGAGAAAAAAAAAATTAATACAAGGGCAAAAACAAAAGAAAAAATAGCAAAAAAAATTTTGATATAGGAAAAAAGAAAAATGAAGAAAAGCTCAACAAAAGCAGAACAAAAAAAAAAAGAACAAAATCTTAATTGTACACACACATTCATACATACAAATTTACGCACACAGTTCGTACCTATATACATACATGTATATAAATATATTGATTGTGTGTGACATTGAATCTCCATAAATAAGGTTTGAGGACTGAGGTAACCAGGAGATTTTCTTTTTGAAAATTGCTTCTTTTTTTTTTCATCTTTGTTATTATTGTTGTTTACTTTTTGTTTTGTTTGGGTGTTGATTTGTTTTTTTTTTATTTTATGGTTATAAAATTTAATTTTTGTTTGTTTTTCTTTTTTATAGGTACATACTTTCTTTGTTGTCTCTCGTGCATATTTCAGTTATAAGCGATTTTTATTGAAATTCAAGTACATATGTCGTGTGTTTGTATGAATGAATGTACATAAGAATACATTGAAACACATACATACACTTATGTTGTTAAAATATCCTTTTATTTTTTTTTTTTTATAATACCATAAATTTTCTCACTTCATTCTTTGGGTTTATTGTTTGCGTGTGTGTATGTGTTTTTCTGGTTATTTCTTTTTTTATATAAATAAATTTTCTTTATCGAATTTTGATTGTTGGGTTTTCATTTTGTTATATGGGTATTATTTTGTTCTTATTTTTCTTCTATATTATATTATGTATTTTCCAGAGTAATTTTATACATAAATAAAAAAAAAATGGCAATATGTGTACGACGAAAGAAAAATAGAAAAAAAAAATAGGAAAATACTTTCTTTTTTAACTTTTTATTAAATTGTTTTTAATTTTATTTTACTTATTTTTTTGTTTTTGTGTTTTATTCTGTCGTATGCTCTTTTCTTATTATTTTGATATTGTATTTGTTAACCAGACATTTTTTTTTTCTTAATGTTTTGAAATTTTATTTTGATTTTCTTTAAAAAATATATTTTTGTATAAGATTTTGCACACATATATGCAAGTATATATAAATTCAATTTTTTGTACATTTTTCCACCATCCCAAGAATAAATTTGGTTGCTATGATAGTTATTTTTTACTTAATAATATAAGATTACACACATAATTTTTTAAAAAAGAATTCAAATTATTTACACTTTATATATGGTTATATAAAATTAAAATATAGCAATTGTGGCGAAATTAACAAAAATCAAATTTAGAGTGAAATTCTCCTAATGTTATTGTACTCAGTTGTACCAAAATATTTGCACAAAACAGGAAAAGAAATGGCCGTTTTTGAATTACATTCTAACACATAGACAACAAATAGCTAAAAAATTTTTGAAATTTTCTTATAAATTTGAATCTACTATAGAACAATCTTCGAATTAATCGAAATTTTATGATTTATAACTCATTAGATCTCAAATATTTTCATATGTATATTGTTTGATCTCTAAAATTTGTTTTTGTTAATTACTGTGTTTTTATTTTGGGTAGCCCGTACACATATTACTTTTGTTTTGTACCCCTAAAAGTATACTACATTAGAAAATACTGTGACTTCAATAATGCTTTATAAAAAGTTTAAGTACGGTATTAATACGATTGTAGTACTGGCTCAGAGCTTTCAACACCTTTACATTATAAAAAAAAATTATATGCTAGTTTATTTAATTGGTTATTTCTGACAACATTTATATGACATGCATAAGAAAAGTGTGCTCGATTTTTTCGATATCCAATTTACTTTTATTTTAAGTATCCACTACGTATAGAACGCATTTAGGAAAAGTGTACAATGTCAAAAGCTTTTACTAGACTTTTTGGCATTATTGAGGTTACGGATACTTAATTAACATAATTTTAATTAAGCATTTTCTGGTAATTAATAGAATATTACAAAAGCTTTTTGAAATAGTAGATTTTTAAAAATTTGTAAAAAATTTCAAAAGTCGAAGTAAATAGACCTGAAAAACGAAGAAAAGAAATTACACCTTTTTAAATAAATTAATCATTTTTACTTATGTTTTTTTTTAGTTCATTACGACTTCATTACGATTCTGTATCTTAATGAAATCAGAACCGTATAGAGAAACTCATTTTTCCTGAAAAAAGGAAAATGTTACTTAGCTCTTTTTAGCACTTTTCCAAAAATTTTTTTGAAAAAAGTGCTTATTAGTTTCACTCTGTCCGTCCGTCCGTCCGTCCGTCCGTCCGTCCGTCCGTCCGTCCGTCCGTCCGTCTGTCCGTATGTCTGTTTACAAAACTTCTACACCTTTGAAGATAGAAAGCTGAAATTTAATACGTACATAGACCTTCACTAGAAACTTATTTCCGTAGAACAAAATTTTTACCTATCTCCCCTCCTCTAGAAGTTATACCCCCCCAAAACCCTAAAAATGGCCTTTTTTAAATATTTGTTGCAATGAAACCATAACGCAAACGCAGAAAGGCAGCGGCTTGCTTCCACTTGCGCGGTATACTATAGTTTAACTTAAGAAAAACAAAATGGCCGCTCAAATTTACCGTTATCTAAAGTCCTTTTTTTCCAAATTTTTGATGTCGTTTTTCTTCTAGACCCCAGACTGTAGAAGCTTGAAATTTTAGGAGCTTTTAGATATTAATAAATAGTTCATTTTGTTCAAAGAAAATTTTTTTCCATCTCCACCCCCTCTCAAGTTATCACCTCTTGAAATTCGTAAAATTTGAATTTTTGACACCTTATATTTCCGAAACCACAAGCTTTTCCAAATTTTTATAAACGCAAAAAGCTAATGGTAAATTCCGTGAAATTAAAAAATACAATTATTTTTCTTAACTCACACAATTAAACCTTAAAATCGAGCATTATGTTAACCCCTTTTTATATTAGTTTTTGCTTTATTTCAAAGACTGCATATATGCGTCATCCTAAAAATATGCAATCCTAGAAATAGTTTTGTATATGAATGAAAATAATTTTAATAGTGTGATAGCTATACATAGACTGTATTTAAAAGCAGAATTTTCACTTGTTGAAGGGAAAAGTGCTACAATACAAACCATTGGTTTGACCCAACTTTATTTATTTTTTAATCATTTGGATCATAATTAAACGTAAATGAGATCCGTTCTTACTCAAAATTATTTTGAGTTTTTGTAAATTGAAAAATATTGAAATTTTCATATTTTTATATTGAAAAATTAGGAATCAGAATCCGAAGAAGAAATCATGTCTCTCAATTTTATATTTCTACATAGCTGTTCTATCACAAATATTTTGTATTACAATAAATTCAAATAAAAATAATTTAGTATACTTTTAGGGGTGTTTTAAAATTCAATATCAATTATATGTTTTTGTAAATTTTGATTTTATATAAGATGTGAATACAGTTACACAAAATCGAAATATATTTTGTATACTCGTAATATTATGGCTAGTGTATAGTTAAATTATGCAGATATTGCAGACAGTAAATAAATAAATAAATGAATAAATAAATTGCAAGTACACCCGCTTGTCACCCGGGTATTCGTTTATTTTTCTATTGTATTGTATGTTATAAATATTTTTAATGTATACATTTATGAAAAATATTTTGTATATACAAAATATTTTACTATTGTTTACATAGTTAATTTTATTTTTTTGCAATAATTTTTGGTACATAATGCATGTATTTAAGATTCCCATTCTTCTAATTTTTTTATTTTGCTGTTATATAGTTCTTTATATTTTATCTAGGTTATATTTAATATTTTATAGAAATAAAAATAAATTTATTTGAAATATAAAATATCTCAATCAAGACTCATATAAAAATCTTAGAGAAATTATATAATAAAAAATTGCCAAATCGATTGCCAAATCGATTAAATTTGATTGTCTTGCCATTAATTATCATTCAAACATAATTTATATGATAAAGATACTGCCCTTGAGCCGCTGAACTGTAATATACACTACTTAAGATTTCGGATATTTTTAACTTTACAATTTTAACAACATAGGAAGTATGGTTGTATAATGCTTAAATACAATGAATGCTTATTGGAAATTTTAAACGCTTATGTAAAATTTACTTTTCAATTACTTTTTTTAATTTTATTTTTTAAATTTCTAACTATGTACATACATATTTATTGTTCTTTCTATTTTATATATCCTTCATACCAATTACATTGTATGTACATTTAATATATCACAATTTTCCACCAAATTCCTATTTGAAAAAAATATATAATAAAATTTATAGTATACATACGAGTATATGTGGTATGTGCATTTCAATGTACTTTATATACTTAGTTAAATGTACTTACATTTATGTACAGTTGAATTATATTTTACAATGGCAACAATAAAATTGCAACAAACAGTAATTTTAAATAAAAAAAAAACAAAAAACTTACTTATATATGGCTATATAAATGTATGTATGTCTATTTATATAACCGGAATAAAATAGGAAATAAAAATCTGCGTATAAAATTTTTTAGGTAGTCTATTTTCTATACATAAATGTGCATATACGAATTTAAATACATATATTTACATAAATATTTAATGCGAATTTAAGTCTACTATATACTTTCATATATGTATATGAATGTATAAATTTCTATAACTGTTTATAAAACTAAAATATATTTATGTATATACATGAAATACATAATAATAATATTTGGAGCATTTACACAGGGGGTATGAAAAATTTTTTTTTGTATACGATACATGTACGAATATTATGTATATAAGTACATAGATGTACTTTTTTTTTTTGAATTAATACATGGCTGGGATTTTTCCTCCTTTATGTATTTGGTATTTACAATATGAAATTTATATTAATATATATATGATAAGAATATTTTCAGATAGAATTCAGGGTCAATGACCCACCATTTACTTATTAATATTAAAATTTTTACATAATATATAGTTGTACGAAGTTATATAAAATGTCTCGAACAGATCTGGCTAAACTAAAATTAAAATGTGAACCATAAATTTTGTGTAAAATTAAGAAAATTTTTTGGATGGCCAGACAGAAAAATATGTGAGTCAATTTTCTTCATATAAATAATTTCCAAAACGTCTTGCGGCCTATTACTGTATCCATAGTAATGATAATTACCCAATTTTGTTCTTGTTTAAAATTAAGATGTTTTTAAATTTAATATTTTTAATTTGTAATGGTATACATACAGTATGTACGTATATCAATATAAAATCCAAATTAACGAAATATAGAAGATTTTAGATGTAGACTTTTGTCTTTATATTGTTTTTTTTTAGCATTTTTCCAAAAAATTTTTGAAAAAGAGTGTTTATTTGTTTTAGTTTGTCCGTCAGTACGTCCGTCCCTTTAAAATAGTCAACTGAAATTTCACTTCTAGCGAATGGGTTTTTTCACTGCGCCATCGCATAGTTAAGTATGGAAATGACCAAATAACTGCCAAATTAACTTTTATATGAAATCCGGTTCTTTTTCAAAATTTTGGTGTTGTTTTACTTCTAGATAGTAAGTTCTAGGGGTTCGAAATTTTAGTAGCTATTAGGTATTAATATTTAAGTTTATTTCGTTAGAAACTTTCTTTTCCATCTCTATCCCCTCTATGATCGCTTATTATTCGTAAAATTTGAATAACATTTCGGAAACTGCATGTTGACGGTACGTTAAATACCATGTCTTAAAAAATATAGTTATTTATTTTAACTTACGCAATTAACCCTTGAATTCAACCATTAATTTTAACCTTTCATTAAATTTTTTTTTGTCACTTCCTAAATGTATGCAATCATTTTAAATATTTGGTATATGAAAAGTCATTTAAAAAGCAATATATAGATTTTAAGTTTTAGTTTTCAGTTTACAAGAAAAAACTGCTATTTTACAAAGCATTGGTTTGACCCAACTTCATTTATTATAAAATTTTTGTTTCGCAAACTGTAGTTTACCAATTTCTGTGCCCCAAGATTTTGTAATATTATTTTTTGTTTTAATTCAAAAATTAGGTATATATATATTTTTAATATATGTGTACATATTTAATATATTTAATAACTTTTATATAAAATTAGTTACAATAAAATGATAATGCTAAAAATGACTATATAATATACACACGTAAATAATCTATACAGTTGCATATGAATATATGACTCTAAGAATTATGAATTTTTATTGTTAATATCTAAATACATACGTACGCAGACATATATGTAAATAATCTATAAGCAAATGAGTTTTTCTTTAAAATAATCACATATTTTTGAATTTTGATTTTGTTTAGCTACAATATACATATAATATGTAAAAATTTAGAATATTTATAGGTATATTAGGCTTAGACAACTGCTGATACAAATTTATTGGAAAAATGCAAAGTCTATATTAAATACAATTGAATTACATATTGAATTTAACATTTGAAATTTGTGAGATGAAATATTTAATTAATTCCTTTTGAGGGTTAAACAGCGTATAACACTTTAAAAGTATGATACTGTTAGCGTATAATATTCTTAATGATATTAACTGTTATTATCTTAGACAAGTTTATCGATGAATTTGAATACTTATAAAGACAATATTCTTTGCTCTATGTAACATAATTTTAAACAAAAAAGTGGGTTTTCTCTTGAAAACAACTTCCAACTACTGTCAGGGTAGTGTAAATATTTTTGGTGTTTACATTATTTACAGAATGATTTTAAGTATTCTATCACTGCAACATTTATTTATATTGTTAACTTTGAAAATTGCCTATATTTTAGTGGTAGGATTTAGAATCTGTTGAATAAATCTATTAAGTTAAATTATCTTCCTGTCTTTCATATTAACATAACTTGTTTTTGGATCAACTTGCATTTAATTGTACTCAACTTCATTAAATTGCAATTATTCAACCCAAAAATTTCAAAAGGGTGTAGTGAAAATTAAATTTTTTTGGCTTGTTAAAATCCTGAAGCCCCCTTTTGTTTTTTAACTGGCATATACATATATTATACAGGGTGATTCAGAAAGCTGTACAACAACATATACCATTGGTTAGAAGATCGAAAATGGAAATGGTAACCCTTAAGATCTGGCACCAGTTCGGAACAATAGTTTTATCCATTTTCGATCTTTTAACCGATAGTATATGTTTTTGTATAGCTTTCTGAATCACCCTGTATCAATACACATTGTGTTAATCATGGTATGCGTTTCATAAATTATTTCCCATAAATCTGTACCATGAAAATTGATTTGATATTTGTGAAATAATTTTCTAAGTGTAATTTGCATTTAAAAAGGTTTTTACTTTTTTTTTCTCTTGTTTCATAATTCATTTATGATTTTAACATTTAAAATCTTTTCTAAATTTCACTTAATGTGCATAAACATACAACGTATTTGTATGTATGTATATGCATTTACTCATATCATATGTCATATCATTTGGATAATTAAAATATCTTTGTACGTATGCATATGTAGAGAATATGTGATATGTAGTGATTTTAAAAGATTTCAAATAGAGTTTCGCTCTTAAATTTATTGTTTAGTTTTGTTTTTGAAGAATTTAATTTCAAATTTTAATTTCATAGGTTTATTTCTGTATATTCATAAGCAAAATTTTTTATTATAAAATTAAGGAATTAGCATAAGTTTTCAAATACTCTCAATATTTATTTACACCTCATATATGTCTCTTAAAAAATATACAAAATTTTTGAACGTTTGAAATTTTGTTCTTATTAAACTTGAATATTTCAAAATATAGAATTTTTAACTGTATATTCTTTTATCGGTTTGTATTGCATACAGTTAGGAGGATTATTGCAGTTTCAAATGCATTATATCTAAATTTCTATAGAATTCGTTGAGGTAATGCGAAATTCTATGTAAAGAAATAAATATTAAAATAAATAGTATAGTTAAAGTAAGAATTGATTAACTTAAAGCTATATATACAACGCTATGTTGAGAAAAATAGAAATATAAATTCAATAGATGAATTTAAATTTTAATTTGATGTTAATGAATATTTGATATGTGCACATATTTATTATTATTTAAATAAGCGCATGTATATTGTGTATCTGACCATTGGTGCAGTGGTTATGGCACCGGTCCTTTAACCGAAGGGTCTCGGGTTCAAACCCCGGTCAGGTCACTATAAAAATTATATTCAATATTATTATAACTTAATATACAATACTAATAAAAATATTATATTATACAAGTAATTTTCAAATATTCCTAATATTCGATATTAAAAAAAAAAACTAAGAAAAAATAAAGAGTAAAATATTAATAACCTCAAATAATTAATATAAATAAAAACTACGGCAGGCTAGTCACCTACCTAGTTAAACCCTATGACGCTATGAAACTAGTGGATGAGAAATCATGCACTAGCCCTATGCTCCTTCTAGGAGTGAACAAAGGAAAAAAAAAAATGTATATTGTGTGCTTGTTTCAAAAATGATATAAATTAATTAGTGAAATATAAATATAATTATTTATTATTTTATATAATTGGTATGTATTTATATATAATTAAAAAATATATATGTTGATTGTTTATTTTATAATAAATTCAAATAGGCATTGGTTTTCATATTATTATGTATAATAGTACAATTACGAGTATAAGAATATGCCTTTATCTTATTTTACCTATTTATCGCTTATTCGTATGTACTCTTGTATATGAACTTATATTAAAAATTCATTGAATATGATATATGTAAATATTATTTGTTATACATATATTACATAATTGGATCCCCGAGCGTACAGACTATATGCAACAAAAATCATTATAAATCTTTTAATAAAAATATTGAGATATTTCGAATTGAGTTCAAATTATTAAATAGATTGAGATTCAAACTTTTTACTCTAAGACCTTGTCACATGAGTGAAGAGATTTTATTCTAAAATTCTATTTGTTCTAAAACAAATGCTACTGCTACATAAATTTTTCGTTAAAAAGAGATTTATGTTAATTGCAGTGTTCTTTATGTATAGAGTTTCTATATACAGCATATTTAGCATCAACAGTTGGAGCAATAAGACGATTACAAAAGATCAACGTTTTCTAAATGTTCTGAATCATCTTGGTATTCTAATGTAGATTAAAAAAATACTTTATTTTACTTGAGATTAAATGAAATGTTCGTATTCGATCTGGAATTGTGCTTTTAGTATAATATAACAATGTATATAGTTATTCATAAGGTAAGACACTTACTATTTTTTTTTTAAATGTTTAAATATAATTGTATGAAATATGCATTTTTCGTATGTTTTTTAAGCACATGCAACACGTTTTACAAGCAAAACTATGAGAGATAGAGAAAAATGTTGTATGGGTTAACTTTTATATCTCATTATACCATCTCATTTCTTAAAAAAAAAATACTTCCAGAGATTTCGAATTTTTAAAGAAAGAAATAAAAAAAAAAAAATTCTGACTTTGACAGGCTTTATCTCGAAAATTATGGATTAAATCAAATTAATTGTAGGACCGAAAATAAATGACAATCAATCGCCTGTGAAACCAACTCCTCAAGGTTCCTCTATGTCGCTTGGTTTCGAAGTTATATAATCATTTATTTATATGCAGGAATCTGGTACTTTTTTTTCCAACAGGTTAGCTCGTAAACTAGTTTATCTGCGCCCCCTACACCCACTCTTTAAATATTAAAATTAATAAAAATCGTCTTAATTTTCTCTTTCTTTTTTTAATTCCATTGTTTTTTTATCCAATTTGAATATATAAATAAAATTATTTTCTTCTTTCATAAGTATATTTTGTATAATTACAAAAAAATCAGTTAATTTACATGTAAATTATTATAAAATTTCAAGATTATAGGATATGAGGGTGATTTTAAGCAACATGTCTAGCTATACATAAGCACATTACATACACATATATATTTAGATAATATGAACTTATCCATAAAAAATTATTAGTATAAATTTATATGTATATGAAAGTGCATTGCCCTTATTATAATTTTCAATCATTCACACATTTTATTTATAAACTTATTCTACATTGAGAATTGACTTTGATATTTAACAAAAAATATAGAAATATGAGTAAAACAAAACAAAATAATCAGTCTATGTCTGATGCTTTTTAAAATATCTTAATATTACATACAAACATACGCATATATGTATATAAATTAAATATATATATTATCATTTAATTTGTGCTTATTATATAAATAATTCTAATATATATGCCTATATAAAAAATAAAATAATTATTATTATAATCCTTGTATGGTTGCATGTATGTATGTATGGTTGTATATTAACGCGAATTATAAATAACAATTTTCTTCAAACAATGGGAACATCAGGTTTTTTTTTTTCAATAAAACAGTCTGCAACCATCCTTTTTATTTTCTGTTTTTCATATGATTCCTTTTTTTTGTATATGGTCTTTATCCTTGTCATTCTTTAATAATATTTTTGAATGTTACAACAGGAGCGGACTCAAATCTTCTTCTCACTATATAAAATATCAATCGTTTATTATAATTCAAAAAGAAAACGACACGAAAAAAAAGGAACAAAAAAAAAATTGTTTTTATGTTTTTTTTTGATTTTGCTTTTTTTTTTTTGTTTTTGTGTTCTGCGAAATTTTATGGACCAAATCGTACTTTTCTTTTTCGTTATTTTATTTTGTTTTTTTTTTTGTTCTTATTTTTACTTTTCCCATTTTCTTTTTTGTTTTATGATTTTACGCGATTTACTTTGACTGAACTTTTTTTCATTTATTTTTTTTATTTTTGTTTTTCGTCTGTAAACCATATATCACATGATGTACTTCGTACACATGTATATGTGCATTCATATTATATATACCTAAATAAATGTATATATAAATAAAATTATATAAAATCTACACGGTCGTTGCGCTCATCCCAGACCTACCCAACTGCTATCAAGGTTCAGAATAATATTTAAAAGTACAATATGAACATCAAAATGAAAAAAAAAAGTAAAAATTCATAAAATACACACATACATAAATACATAGAAACATGATGACGGTATAAACAGAAATGAAGAAACGGATTCAGTCGTTAAAATTCCTTTTTTATTCTCTTATTTTTGTTTATTGTTGTTTTTTTTTTGTGTCTCTGTTTTTCTTTTAATTTTTGTATAATTTCGTTTGCTTTGTTTGCTTTTTTTTGTTTCGTTTGTTAGTCCTGTGACCATAATAAGTAGATATGTCTGGAGGATTTTCAAAAAAAAAAAAAATAAAATTGAAAAAAGGGAACACAAAATAAATTTAGGAAAAAACACAAAAAAAAAAACAGATACCAGTGAAAAAGCAAATAAAGGGAAATATGAGTAAAAAATGGTGAAAAAAAAGGAGGAAGAAGGGAAAAATAGAAGGAATAAAAAAAAAATTGTGGCACTAATACATTTTAGCGGAAACTTTAATGTGCTCTTTTTTTTTTTTTTTTTTGGAGAATTTTCAAAAATTTTCATTCCAATTTTCAAGAGAGAAAAGTTCTTTGACTTGTAAAATTATTTTTGTAGTCTCCTTTTTTATTCTGATTTTTGGAAATTTTCATTTAAAAATGAAGAGTATGTAAATGTGCTGTGAATAAAAAGTGGTATTTTTTTTTGACAAGCGGAGAGAGAGCAAAAATAGTTTTATATTAATTAATTTATTATTGATTGAAAACTTTGAATTTTGTGTAGAGGTATACAATAAATTCACTCATCTTTCTGAATATAATATAGTGGCACAATGATCTTATATAAAACTGAAAATAATTCTATATTTTTTAAATATAATACAATAATCTTTGTTGTCGCAATTTTGTTACTTCTTGCTCTCATACATTTTAATTTCAATATAATCTCTGAATCAAAGTTTGAAATTTTATTCAAAATGAAATTTTATAAAATATTCTTTATGCATAAACAAATTTACTATCTATGCTTAAAAAAATATTGATTATATTATATATATGTATATATGTGTATATTTTGTATATGCATGTATTATGGTAGAATGAAATACTTAAAAATACATAAGATTTATTTTGAAAATTTTTAAAATTAAATGTAAAAGGTTTTCACAGTTCTTAATTGTATTGATAACAGTATTGTAATTTTTTCATTTCGTTTTCTATTCTTTTTCTTTTACCCACTTGTAAGATCGTAAAATTGCACTTAGGTATATGTGAAAAACGTGCTTAATTACGCAATAAACGCAATTAACGCAATTAAATAAAATTCACGGTTATTTAAGTGAAAATGTTATTTTCCGTTCAGTAAAGTGAAAATTGAAATTGTGAAAAAAAAAATCGTTAATGAAAATCAGTAATATAAGAATGATTAGACTAAGTAATAAGAGTTTAACTTGTTATTTTTTTGCTCACTTACACACGTTTATAGGTAGAGTTTTAAATGTCCATCTATGCGCATATGATTGCGAATATTTATTTATTATCATTAAAATAATATTCATGACGCATTAAGTAACAAGTTGTATGCAATATCGAAAAGAAAATAGAGAGTTTAAAAAGGTGTTAAAAAGTAAAAAATTAAATTAAAATCGTAATTAATAATTGTATTCTACGTGTATAAGCATTTTTGGTTTACTTATAAGGAAGTAAAATTCTATACACATGTACCTATATATGAATGTATATATTCAAAAGTTTAAAACAGACTCGTAATTTTTAAAACAGAATCGTAATATTACCATAATGCTTCTTTTAGGAATTTGGAATACTCCTAATTACTTTTTATTTTTGTTCACAGACGAGTATTTGCTCACATTTCGAAAAATGGTTTAAATTTGATTTGGATGCCTTTATATTAGAATTTAGGGAATTTTTTTTAATTTGAACTCAAAAGTTAGTTTTTACTTTTGGTAACAAAATTTAACAAAGCAGTTTTTAATTTATTAACCACTTTAGCCATAAATTAAAATTATATCATTATTTAATCAGTCAGCTTGACATTGAATTCAATTTTTAAGTAAATTTTTCAAAATTTTTCTTTAAAATAAAAGTGTTGTATTTTATTCAACCACGGCAGTGTCATCTACCTAGTTAAAACTCTATGACGCTATAAAACTAGTTCATATCATGCACTAGCCCTATGCTCCTCCTAGGAGTAAACAAAGGAAAAAAAAATTTATTCAACTCTGATTTGATATTTCATTTTTATACGAAATTAAAGAGGAATTTTTAGGATTTTTCCATGAAACCTAATTTTTTTATACAAGATTTTCAAATGCCAGACAAACTTGTATTTTCTGAATGACCAAAATATTTAAGTTACGGTTTTTAACTTTAAATATCAAAAATTAATAAAGCATTGTGAATAATAATTATAAAATAGGAAATGTTGAATTTTTCTTTAATTTTATGGCCGGTTATAATGGTTTCATTATTATTCGATGATTTGTTTTTTCGAGATTTTTCATTTTTGTCATAACAGCAACATATATCGTAAAAGAAAATTTAATTATAATGTCTAAGTATATTCGAGACAGTTTCTATATATATGCAGATACAAAAAAATTTTATATTTGTACTTATACCATAAAATTAAGGTATTTATATATTCTTATATTCATATATTTATCTATATGAAACCGTTTTTATATACTTTCAACAGTAAATCTATTATATAACATATATATAACAACAAACAGCAACAAATAACATCTCGCAGACATTTGAGACAAAAAAAAAGAATGAAATAACAAAATAAAACAAAGAAATGAATTAATAACAAAACAAAGAAGAAAAAAAAGGATGCTTATGGTTGCTATACGGTTACTAAACGGATCGAAATTTTCCAGACAGTTAATATTTTTCTCTATATATATATATACATCAAATATATATGTATATAAAATATATATATGACTACTTTTACATATATTATTGTGTAAAATTATATTTATCAATGTGTATAATATAAAAATATATTTATAAAATTTTTAAGTTGTCTACATACATACATACATGCATATTTGTAGATATTTCATAATGAATGAGACAGGCAAGGATACAATATTATTATATGATATTGATGTTGATTTGAGATGATGAATGATAATGATAAAGAAGAGAAAGAAAGATTATTTTATCCTATAATATTTTTCATATTATATATTTTATGTATACGAGTATATGTATGTACATAAATATGTAAAATACTATATAAAAAATAATATAAAGAAAAGTCCTTATTTTCGTTATATGCATTATTCATTTTAAATATATATATATATATATATATATATATATATATATTTATAAAATTATTATATATATATATAATAATTTTATATATATATATGCATATAAATAATAAGTGTAATATGTTGCATTGTGTAACAAATTCCTTCTTGTATAACATACATATGTACATATGTATATATATGAATAATTCCCAGTTATCAGCCTGGAATCCAGTATATTAGTTGGCCGGGAAAGGAAGGTAAATCGTCAGGAATTGAGGCAAATAATCGGCTAGATAGGAAGGAATATTTATGTATATTTATGTATGTATTTATATAATGTGATACATAGTTATGTTTACACATATATATAATTAATTCATACATACAATATATTTAGATATTTACATACTTTTTATAAGCAGGCAGTCAGCCATCTAGTTATTCATCCAGGCAACACGATTTATATTGGGAATGGTGTAGACTTTTTTTTTTTTTTTATAAATGTTTGTATATTTTAAATGTTGCTTGCTGTTATTATTGGGAATGGTGTTGTTGTTGTTGCTGTTGTTTTTGTTAAAATCTGAGTCTGAGAGACGAATGAGATAAATAGTGTTATGTATGGTATGTTTTTTTTGTATATGTGTTTTTCTTATTATATTTAATTTTTCTTTTTTTTTGTTCCCTAAAAAAATGTGCAAAGAATGAGCTTTCGGTCATTGAACTTTAGACTTTAGACAACAAAAAAAAAAAAAAAACAGAAATCAAAAATGAAAAAAAAAGAAAGTAAAATAAGAGAAAAAAAAAGAGAAATTCGTAAAAGCGTAATCGAAAAACGATGTGAAATAAAAATGAGTGCGATGCGATGTGAAAAAAAAAGGAAAAATTGATATGATAACGAACTTTCGGCTGGCATTGTTGTTTTTGTTGTTGTTGTTACTTCTCAATGCTAGCTGATTCGCATTTGCGTCAGAATAAATGTGTACTTTTTTTTTAATTTCATTATTTAGTTGTTGTTGTTGCTGTTTAATTTCATTTCTCATTCTTATTTCATACATTTTTTTTAATTTCTTGTAAATTTTTTCCACTTTTGTTTTTTTTTTTATATTATTTCTTTAAAATTAAAAAAGAATACGAATTACGAATTTTTCGCAAAAAAAAAATTTCTTTTTGTTCATACTTTATGTGTATATGAAAATTGTAAATTTCTATGTCTAGTTTTTAACACATACATAGATTTAAATATCTAACTTGTTTGTAACTTTAATTTTAAATCTATAATGTTCTTTGTGAAAATCTTTTTTACCATTATTTTTTTTTGCTTTTACCATTCTCACGATTAAATAAGAGTGGTCCATATGATTTATATTTCTGTGAATTTAACTATTTTTCTTTGAAATTTAACAAAAAAAAAAAAGAAAACGAAAAAAGGGACCGATGATTCTTTATTTTCGTATAGTTAAAATTGTGAACGTCTCGTCTCGAATAGATTTTAGTTGAAGAGATAGAGAAACAAATAGAAGGAGAGAAATTGAAATGAATATAGAAAAATTGACTGATGTCAGAGCAGACTAAATGGCAGGGGTATGTAAAAAAGAATAGATAATTCTTAATGATAAGGGGAAATAGAAAATATTGGTGTATGGTTTGCTTAAAAAAAAGTTGCTTTTGAAAAATTATTTGAATATAAAAATATATTTAATAATTTAAATTTTATACCTTATGTGATATTCCTTGTCAGTCTCCTTCTCATTAAAAATTTTTTGACACATTTGTGCCTATAGAAGCTTGAAAAAGAGATAGAAGTATATTAATTATTGATCATAATTTAAAAATTTGTTTGATCGTATTTTTGTTATCGTATTTTGTTAAAATATCATAATCATGCAATTATTAACGAACCTGTTTAAAACCCCTTGTTACTTAGCAAGACGTTGGCTTGACGTTCCGATGGTCTGTGTGAATATTCGCATATCTCAATTTCGACTGAATTGATTTTGAAGAAAATTTATGCATATCTTTAAGCTTTTTTGACTATATCATGGGTTGATCAACTTTTAGTTATTAACATATATGTACATATATTATGACATATCCCTGAATATTTATTTACATATTACATATATTATGACATATCCTGAATGGTCCACAAACCAATTTTGGAGTTTAAATTACTTGTAAGAAAATATTCAACAGATTATAATATGAAATTAGTTTCGGCTGGCAATGTAACAAGCCAATTAACTTTTAAAATTGACTTTTGTGCGCTTTTTTAGAGAAATTATCAACCAATTTCATTGAAATTTAATATTTAGATTCAAGAAGTCAAAACAATGAACTAGAAAATTATTTGGGAATATTTAAATTTGGGAATTATTGCATTTATTGTACCATATCTTAGCAACAACGATATGGTAAGAAATAAAAAATAAATCATAGTATGGTAACATGTCTACGAACCAAGTTTACATTATATCAGGTATGTCAGCAAAAACTTTGCTAATGTACTTGAAACTCGTGTGCAACACTCTCGCTAAATTAGACCGTACAGTTTGCATATAATTATTTGTTCTCAAAATTAATCTATCACAAATTATAATATTAATTGTTTAAATAAAAACATGCCGAAAATAAAATAATTAAATAATTCGAAAATATTCGTTGGGATTGTTAAAAGTGCTTTTGAATTTATAAATTATTAAATTTAGAAATTTGTAAAGAGGAAATCGCGAAAAAAATGTTTTTGTGCTATGACAAAACATGCTTTTAAAAAATACACGTTTTTACCTTTTTTTTTGATTGAAAGTTGAAAATTTAATTATTCACCACACTTTATAATATACTTTAAAAAAAAAACAAAATCATATTAGTGATGACAATGAACTTATCCAATTTTATAGTTAAATATTTATGTCCATAATCTATATTTATATGAATATAAACCTACATACACACATGTGTATATATATATACATACCTACAACTATTATGGTATGCGATTGACTCATTAGACAACGCCCAATATCCGCAAAAATATCGTTATATGAAAAATGTGTGTTTAAATAGAAAATACAAAAAAGTGAATGAGTTAAAGAAATAAAAAATAAAGTTTGATCAAACCAATGATTTGTAAGGTAGAACATTTCTCTTGAAAAAGTGGAAATACTCCTTCTAAATACAATCTACTACATTGTTTTAATTATTTTCATTCATAATCCAAACTATATCAAATTATTGCATACACTTAGCATTGGCAACAAAAAAAAAAGAGAAATTGCAGAAAGCGTGAGTATAATGGTCGAATTCGACGGTTGAGTAAGTGAGTTAGACTTCGAAAATTGTTATTTTACGAATCTCTAGAGGAGGTAATTTCAAAGGGGGTAGTAGTGGAAATGAATTTTCTTCTTTAACGAAATAAATTGTTTATTAAAATTTAAAAACTGCGAAAATTTGACGTTATTATAACTTCGAAGAAACACGAAATGAAAAATTAAAGAAAAATGTTTGTGGGGTTTAAGAAAATGAATTAAAGAATGTTTGTGGGTTTAATGCATTAAAAAGTCAAAAAATGCTATTAAAATATAGCTGAGGGGCTATAACTTTTATAGAGCGGATTTAGCTAAAAAGTTTCTTAAAAAATTTCTGGTCTCTGCCTTAAAATCGATGAAAGTTTTGTAAATACACATGCGGATAGACTGACGAACGGATGGACGAACGGATAGAGTGAAACTAATAAGCACTTTTTTCAATTTCACAAAAGTAATCGTATTCCGTTTACCTTTTCAATACAATACATACATATATTGATACCTTATTAGGTAACAATATTTTAATATTTGAAACTTAACAGCTATACATATTGCAAAATAGATTTTTAAAAAGTTTACTTTGTTAGCATTATAAAATGTACATACATATGTATATGACAGTGTTGGTCAATTTGTTTTCAGTATAACAAATATTATGACAAGTACAATTGTCGCGCCGACATAAACTGTTGCATTTCATAGGAATGATAACATGGAAAAGTATAGAAATTTGGTAATATTTTTAGTATTTTATATCGCCAGTAAACATGAGTATGAGAATGAAATGTCGCGAGAAAAATATTTTGGTTGTTTTTGTAGCTTTTTTATAAACAATTTGCAAAATAATTTCATACTTTGATAAACTTTTTTACATTCTTATTTAATGATTTATAACAAATTTGTTTAAAATCATAACATTGTTTATGTCCCGTAACTTTTATGGGATACAAAATTGACATAAAACATCATTTCAGAATGCTTTTAAAGCATGTTCGAGATTTTTGTTTGTTATATCTTATATCAAGTTTGGACTCCAAAAATTGTGATCTTATCGGCATACGATATACGATATAAAAATGTACGACATAATTGCGCGTAGTCAAATATGACAATTGGCGCAAATTTGTTCTTTCTTTCAGCCTTTTACTGTGTAAATAATTTAAAATTCTAATATTTGGTATTAAGTGCAAATGTACTTGATATTTTGTAATCACTAACTTGTCCACGTACGCCTCTATATAATAGTTAATTTTTTGATATATGTATATAAGTATATAACAAAAAAAATTAAAAGTGGCTTTTTAATTTCCTAAGGTTTTTTTCTTGTGTTTTACATATTCGGAATTTCGACCGCATAGATGATTAATCTGATTCATAGGGGTTTTATTATTCTTTTCTCGTGTGTTTTGCAAATTTTTTTTTATTGTACATAGCTATTTCTCTTTTTTTGTGTTTGTCGATTCCTTTTAATTATAGGTTGTTTTTATCGAACTAACTTACACTAACATTTTATACAATATATATGTATATGTGAAATATTTAGTAAAACTTAAGAGTCATTGAATTTGCGAATATTTTCTCTCTTTTTATACCTTACTAAATTTTTGATTTTTTTTTTCATTTTTACTTTCAGGAAAAAAATTCATTTTTAAATTATAATGTGTCATGCATTCTTACATTACCACCTTATCAAAGAAAAGGTTATGGCCGATTATTGATAGATTTTAGTAAGTATATAAATATTTTTTTTATTGTATATATTTTTCTTATTATATAAGTACATTATTTACACATTTGTACAAAAAACAAAAGAAAGGTCTATATGCAAAATAGAAATTCCCATTTAGTAATTTTTCTCTTATATTTTTGTTTCTATTCAAATGCATAATATTTAAAGGATTATTTAATAGTATATTTTCTTTTCTGTCGCGTATTTTATATAGTATTTTTAATGGTATTTAGTCATTACATCAAAGGCTTAAAAATTTCCTTTCACATGACCTGCTTTTAATTGAAGGAAATGCAAATATTGTTTTGCGGCGCCATATTTGAAAACAATAAAAATAAAATAAATAATATGTTTGTGTATAATATTTGTATGTATACTTAATTAAATACGAATTTATACAATATACTGTTAATTCATAAGAAAAGAATATAAAATTACGCATTTTAAAAATCGAATCGTATGTTAAAAATAATTTTTGGTTGGACATTAGTGCTAATTAGTATTCGTATGAATTGTTTTATAGTACATAAATTCAATGTATTTTATAATTATAACAATTGATTATTTTTTTTATTGTACACAAACCGTAAATGAAATGGTCTTTGAAATTGAACTTCCAGTCTTTGAAATTGTACTTACAACTTCCGTTATAGTAAAAGGTATATTTTCAATTCAACCTCTAGCGAACAAATTTCTCGCAAATGACAAAATAAAGATATTATGTAGCTTGTTGCATATAGAGCTTAATTGCAAAATTGTTGATATTTCTGGATTATAAGTATGCATATATATATATATATTATATTCTGTCGCTTGCTGCTTTCGTAATTCATTTGATTTAATATGTTTATTGTGATATCTTATGTCACACGAATTAAAACACATTTTTAAGACTTATATAGCCACTATTTTCATATACCGATACTTGCTGCAATGTAACATTTCAAGAGTTTAAACCTGTGCAAGTCAACTTTTATTGCAAAGAATATGTGTGGTAGTTTCTTATAAGTCTTAAAAAAATACTTTTCGTATATTGATGCCGTTTTCCAGACTTCAAAGAAATTGTCCGATCACAAGAAGAGCCAAACATAGTAAATATTGTTTTTCAAGCGTTAAACTTGGTGAGTCTGCCTTCGTTTTCGTGACATCCCCCTACATGATTTTGGGATCCATGATAGTGTGATTTTATATTGTTTTTTTTTTAGTTATGGTATTAAATTAAAAGCTGTAAATTAAAAATGTAAATCAAATTCCAAAATTTGATAATTAATTTAAAAATTAATTTTGCAATAAGCTAAAACTAATGTTTTTAATATTAATCTATTGTTAAAATTAAGTACGAACCATGTCAAAACAAAATTTACATAAAATATTTGCAAATCAATTGTTAATTTACCCTACTTCCACGGTAACATAATTTTCAATAAAATAACTTTCACCTTGCAAATATTTTAAGGTTACCTTTTATATAATCTCCAAGTCTTTGAATCAAATGCAAAATATATTATTCTTTCACTTAAAAAAAATTCTTTTTTATTAAATTGGCCTTGAAAAAAATTTTATGGAGAAAATTTTATTCTGACTTCATTCAAATTAATTGTAAAGACAACATTCTTAAATGATGAAATTTTTGTCTTTATTTGATTTAAATTTCTCCTCTGCTTTTTTTTTTTTAGCAATTTCTTTGTTTTTTGTTCAAATATTCTAGAGGATATTGAATATCGAGATTTTTTGAATAAATTTTAAAATTTATGAGAAATAAAAAATGAATGTTTGCTTTTTTTTTTTCTCTCTTCAGTCAATTAAAGTTTTGATCACCATTTACGATTTTTTTAACCAAATTTAATTTAATGATTCATAAAATTCTTTTTTTTGTTTTTTGTTGTATTTGTGGCTGGTTATTTAATTAAAATTAAAATAAAAAACGATTTTACAAAGAAGAATATATAAATAGTCTGGTAAGATCCTGTTGGATTAATTAATTTAATAATTTATTAGGGTTAACAAAAAAAATTATTAAATTTTCGGTGATATTTCAAGAATAAGAACTAAAAATGCGTAGTCAAGGAAACCCATTGTTTGCAAAATGTACATTTTGATTTATTTTGTTTGTATAGCTTTAGGTCTAAGTAATGAAAACAATCTACTAAAACAATTGTTTAATTGCCACATAGTTTTGCATAAATTAAGGAGAAATGTTGGAAGAAGAATTTTCGACTAAAAGGACGACAATTACAGTTACATTTTGAATTGCATAGCAATTCGAAAGAGCTTATAGCTTGTACAATTTTTGAGCTGTAATAATTTAAGAGGAAGAGGAGAAGTGATATATAACTTAAAGGGGACAGGGAATATGAACTTTTTTTCAATAGGAAGAGTGCTTCCACCAAGACGTATTTGTTCAGTATTTGTGTACTGAAGGTTATTATTTTTTTATTTTGAAGGTTTTAGAAGTTTTGTGAATAAATAAAAGAATAGATAGGCAGCCAAATCTTCAGACAGATAGAGTGAAGCCAATGGATACTTTCTTTTTGGAAAATTTTTGGAAATGTGCCAAAAACAAGTTATAGTGGTTCATTTAAATTCTCTTCTTAATTGAAAATTACTTTACTTTGAATTTTTTTTTCTTTTCGGCCAATCAAAACCAAAATTAAATAACCCACGCTTACTTAATTTAAATTTAAAAATAAATACAATAAAAAGAATTTCTTAAAAAATTGAAAATAAAATTAACTCTGAGACATTTTTGTCACTTTCACATGAATGAAAAAAAAAATAAAGTTGGGTCAAGCCAATAGTTTGTAATGTAGCACTTGTCCTTTCATCAAGTAAAAATATTGCTTTTAAAAACAAACCACGAATATATTTCAAGGATTGCATACATTTAGGATAAGCAATGTATGCAATTTTTAAAATAACAAAAAAAATTGAAAGTGGCATTAACATGAAATTGCATGAAAAATTAAAATTTGAAAGGCTTATGCAGTTTCGGAAATATAAGGTGCCAAAAATTCAAATTTTACAAATTTAAAGTGGGGTTAACTTGAAACGGGGTAGAGGTGGAAAAAATTTTCTTCCAACGAAATGCACTATTTATCAGTGTCTAAAAGCTGCCAAAATTTTAGACCACTACAACATGGTATAGAAGAAACACGATATCAAAAGTTTGAAAAAAGGGATTTTAGATGAAGGTAAATTTTAACGGCTATTTTGTTATTTTAAAGTTCAAATATGCTACGCCGCGGTAGAAGTAGCCAGCCATTTTCGTAAAATTTTCTTCAACAGAAATAAGTTTACGGTATAGATCTATAGAAGTTTTGTATACATGTCTATAGACGGACGGAGGATCAGGATGAATCTAATAAGCATTTTTCTTCAAAAATATTTTGGAAAAGTGCTAAAAATTAATTAGGCTTTTTGGAATTTTAAATTTACGGCTGAAGATCAAAATTTGAAAATGCTGTAATGCAGAATATCTTCTTCTACGAGTAATATACTACCGAGATTTAAGTAGAAAAAGTTTGATTTTATCAAAAAACTTCACCAGACCTTTTTGTGCTGTTCGAATAGTGGCATGAATTAATCTATACTAATTATTTTTAAAATACTTTGTCCTTCAAACCAGTTATAAATCAACTAAATTCAACAGCTAATTCTAAGTCAGACCATTTTTGAATGTTCAAGGAAAAACATACTTTATAATTAGTTCATTTAATTAGTTCACCTGAACTTTGGTCTATTAAATCGAAAAATTCAAATTATAAGAATTAAGTTATTAAATTAATAGTTTCTTTTGTTAAATATAAATGGAACAATAGACTAATAAAAAAAAATTTTTCTCATTTCTGCTAATTTTAATTTTAGCTTAATGGGTCGTTCCAATTTTTAAAATTGTGTTTAACTTAAACAAAAATTATCTAAACAATTATAATTACTAAAAAGTTTATTAACCTTTCCAATATTTAATTGAACTATAAATATAATAACGTGTAAAATTTCAAATATGAAAATTAATTTAAGAGGAAGAGAAAAAAATAGCAGAACAAAAATTTTTTTTTGTTTTACGTCTTATGTACATACATATACAAATAAAATGTAAAAAATCAGTTTTGATGTTGAATTTAATTTAACTTTTATAACATAAACAAATTTTCTTTATCAAAGTTAATTGGATTTAGACTGTGGTTTCTAAAAATTAGATAAAAAAATTGCATTTCTTGAATTTACTTCGACTAAACCCGGTGATCTCTGGTTCGTTTTTAGCAAATTTTTAACAAATTAAGAAAAGTGCTTGTATAGTTTCACTATATGTTCTACCGCTTCACTATCCGCTTTAAGATAAAAATTTTTTTTTTTTTATTTAACACAGAAATCTATGTATACTACATAAATATTAAACAAACATTTTGTGTGGGCACTGCAGAATGATAGATCGCTAATTCACTCATTGTGAATCTTAAAGACTTTGTTTAGAATAATGCAAAGATGGTTTTTAAGCAAACAATTTTGGAAAAATTTTTTTATTCCGAATTCATTGCAAATTTCTCGAATCCTCTTCAGCTCTGTTGTATTAAAATTGAAAGTTGACAAATATTGTTATTAAGAGTATAGTTGGAGAGATCTAAAACTCAAAACATTCGTTTGGAAAAGTTTTCAAAATTGACCCTGTGCGACTCTAAGTCCCGGAAAACGCATTCAGAAAAAATATATTTATGTAAATATTTTGTCTAGGAACAGTAATGTCTATGAACAGTAAAGAATATGTATACTTTACAAGTAATTAGCTTGATACTAATGAAAATATCAATCACTAATGTCTTTCCACTTATTCAAATGGACTTAGAGAAACCCAGAAAACCATGCACACCACTATTTTATTTGGCAAAGTGATCATAAAACATTAGTGGCATTTCAGATCTACGTATATACCTGGATTAAAGTTCGACTTCAAATAAGGTTTGTCTGTCAAATTCATTATAACTGGTCAAACATATCATTACAATTTTTTTTATTGTTATCTTATTGATGTTGGGACAGAAAATTTTTATTACTATTTTTTTCAACAGAATAGGAAAAAAAAATTGATATTGCGAAAAAAAATTCGATTTTTGGCAAAATCATTTAGTTTTCGCACAAAAAAAGTAAGAAGAAAAACCTTTTTTAACTTTAAACTCAAATTATCATTAAATTTAAACATTTGTTTCCCTTGTTCAGATTTATGTATTTGTATCACTTTAGGCAAATAGCCAATTTTAATCGCGGTAAGAAGAATAAACCAGAAACAAACACAGAGAAAAAAATAAATAGAATTTTGTACAAATTTAATTTTAGAATAATTTTTCTTTTCTTAATTTATTAATTTTCTTTTGTTTAGTTTCATGCTTTTTTGTTTTTTTTTTCGTTTTTTGGTTGGGTTGATCTAAATATAACAAAATCCTAAAAATAAAATTTTCAATTTTATCCCAGCTTCACAATATATAATGAAAAATTCAGAAATAATGTTAATAATGCGTATCATCAACCTGTTCGCGAAATAAATAAGCGAAAAACAGAGAGAGAAAAGAAAAAAATAAATCGCGGAAAATAGAAATACATACACACGCGCACGTCACATATTGTTATACCTGTATTATTGCGGATTTAGAAGCAGAAACGAATAATGAGAAACGACAAAAAAAAAGAAAACTTTTTTAATGATTATCAACCAGCGCAAACAAAAAATTAAGTAAATGAAGCTTTTGTGCGATTGAAAATGTATACATATAAAGTGCTTGAATGTACGCACAGGCAAATTAAATCGCCTAATAACATAAGTTAAACAGCCATGACATCATCGAAAACAACTAAAAAATTTGTATACATTTTTTTTTTTTGTACTTTAAATAAGATTTTAAGCAAAAAAAAAATGTAAAACGTAAAATTCTCTTAAAGGTTTTTGCACTTTCAAAACTTTTTTTTTCCTGTACGCGCTCGCTTTTCATCTATCTATGATGTTATTTTTTTTCTCGGTCATCCCATCATACTTTTTTGTTACTCAAAATTTTACACCGGATCATTTATTTATTATTTGGAAAATTTCGAATAAAAAAAAATGTAATTAGAATGAAAAAATCTCGAAATATTGTGTATGTTCTACAGATTAATAGATTAAAGTATTAAGCATCAGAAAAGTATATAACAGGAAGAAATGGCGGTTCAATATTAAATATTTTGTTAATTAAAATCTGTACACTGAAAAAAATAATTTCAACAAATGTTGTTAAAATTTGCAAAAATCTCTGGACAAGAATACATAAGTTCAAATTATTAAATATTTTTTACACTTGGCAACACTTGTATAATTAATGTAACTGTGATGTGTTACTGAGTAACACATCACACAATTGACAATATCAAAATTTTTACTGTATGTAAAAATTATTATTAAATCTCATCACCTCACAGTTAAGTGATCTTTTTTTTTTATTAAAATCAACATTTTATTGCAACAACATTTTGTAAGCAACAATTCGCTTACAATTTCAGACTCTATTTGTATTGTGTTTATAAATAATTATATAGAATAAACAGTTAAGTGATCAGATTTTGGAAATAAAGCGACAGAAGTTGAATATGATATTTGTTTGATACTCATATATAAATTAGCGGTCAGAACAAACAGCGTTATGTCTTAAACTTAAGGCCCTTAAAGATCCTTTTAATTATGTCTTTCTATTAATATTAAGTTACAATATTTTCATCATATCTCAGTGATTTGAGATAAATTCAGTGAAAGATGAAGTAGTAATGATTATTTTAAAATTAAATTTCAAAACAAATCTAATATGAATCTAATTATAAAGAAAAAAAAAATTATTCATAATATTTACTTTTTTCTGTTCAAATATTGTGTAAGTAATTTTTTATGTGTAAAATAAACAAATGGATCGAAATATATATATTCAGGAAAGAAATATGGGATGAGTTTTTTTCGGATTAAACAATTCCATAATTTCCTTATAGCAACATTGAACTTTTTGTATTTATGATTTTAGATTTGTACGTACAAAAATATTTTTTGTACCCGTACGAACGTATATTAGAATTATAGAAGAGTATATAATAAATTTGCCTTACGATTTGTAACGCTAAGAGATAATAGCCTGAGCTCTAGACATAAGTGTATGTTTTCCATTAGAGTAAAATTTTTGAGTCGTTTTAGCAATGTTTGTCCGTCGGTTCGTCTGCCCGTTCGTCCAAATGATAACCAGAAATCTAATTGAGCTAAGTTTTCCAAATTTTCACAGATAATTTATTATAGTAAATGCCAGTACCCTATTGAAATTGGATAGAATTAAAGTATCTGTTCAGGTAGCTGCCATATAGCTTCAAATTTTATTTGGTTAGCGAATATATAATTAATTAGCTATTATAAAGCGAATATATTATTAAGGCTATTGTGTTTGAAAAAAGCCGTTGAAATTACTTGACACCTTCTGGTATAGCTGTTATACTACTTGAAAAGTTATTTGACTCTATCTTAAAAACTGTTCAACCTACAATACTAAAATTTTGCAAAAACAAAAATAGTAAAATGACAACTATATTCGTTAAAAGTTGTTGAGATCTCATGAGCATTTGTGATAGCTGCAATACAATTCCAAAAGTTATTTTGACTGTATCTCAGAAATTATTCGGCACACAGTTTTAAAAATTTGCACAAGCAAATATAATTGTACCTTTTTCAGTAAAAATATTTTAAATTGTATGGGTTTACATGGGTAACTACCATATAAATATATGTAAAATAGAATCAGACATAAATAGCAAGAGGTTGTATGAAACTGTATGTCAATTATATCCGACATTTAAAATCATTCGTACGGACATCACAGATTTGATACGGTCAACTATTTTTGTTTTTTTTTTTATTTTTTTTTAAGTCATCATTAGTTTTATGACTTTCTGTAAGTGAAGATAATTTTATTTAAATAAAATTTAAACATCTACATACTCATATTATTGATGAGTCATAATTTTATAAACAATTATAAATGCAAGCTCAGCTTTTTCAGCTTTATTTAATTTAACATACTGTACACGAATTTTATTTTTAAATAAAATAAAATCATATTTATTTAAATAAGTCTAAGATAAACTCGTATGTTCTTTTAAATTACGGCCCTCTAGGGGTCAAACAATTTTACTTTTCAAGTAATTTTCATAATATCACAATTTTGAATGAACAACATACATGATTCTTATTGTAAAATTTTTGGATCTTTAGTAACCTATATAGGTTAGTAATATCAAAATTTGGTTAAAAATGGTTCCACAAGAGGCTAGTTTTTTGATATATGATCAACAAAAGTGTAGCACAAAATTGTTACAAAAATTTGAAATACTCGTGACTGCTGAGTCTTGAATTATCAATTATGCGATTTTTAGAAATAAATTTCAAATAAAATGCGATAAAATTGATTGTAATTATTTTTTAATTTTATACAGAGTTCCTTGCTCTTCATGGAGTATTTATCAATTTCAATAACATATAGGATTAGTTTTCAGTTCATTTAAAAATCAGTAATACAATTGAAAAACTAACAAAATAAATATTCTTAAATTATTTTTCGATTGTATTTACAATTTTATTCCTTTTTACGATTTCTCTAATTTGGATACTGTAAAGAGCAAATTTGAAATTTTAGAAATAAAATTCACAAGAGCAATAAGTAATTTTTCACAATACTGCCACAGCTATTGTGACATTTAATAACATTTAACTTCAAAATATCATGAATTTGTCGTAATATTGAATTACTTTAATATTTTGAAAAAAATTTCGTATAGTATGATCTTTTATTTCCCGGTTAATAAACTACTCTCTTATTTATAGATTTTCAATAAATATTTAGTATACTCTGTTCCTATACTTGTATACTATTTCAAAAGCGTAAAGATAAAAAGTTCGAATTTTTGTTATTATTAAAAATTTTTTTTCTATTTAAATTGTTCATCTAAAAGCGGGTTAATTTTTGGATATTTCTATATAATATGTTTGTATAGATATTCACATAGTTTATAGATTGCTATTGATTTTATTTACACGGATTACATACTAAATAGCTTTATTATACATTCTTTTTAATATCTTTTCTTTTTGACTTGATTTGTATATTTATTTTATGGTTTTAAACATCTTATACGCATATGAGTATTGTAATATATTTATATAGATATATTTTATATTAATAATGGATACACAAATGTACACACATATTTTGTTAATAATATTAATCATTGAGCTTAAGGTGATTGTACTTTCACTCAAATAATTATTTGAATTTAAGAGCTTCCAAATAAATTATCTAACATATTAATGAATTGTGATTTATTTTTCTTTGTATATACAACCATAATTTGTATACATATAATACTCGTAGGCATGTGTACGAGAATATTATAATTCAATACAGGATGAATCAGTTTTTATTGAATCAATTTATATGGATAATTTGAGTATATTGAGTATTGATTAAAATAAGGTGAGCAGAATAATGTTATAGTTTTATATATATATATTTACGAAAAAACGTATTTAGTAGCGTGAATTTGAATTCTGAGAGCCCAAAAAAATTTGGAGAAAACTAAATTACATATTCATAAATGAGTGAAGATCATTCGGTTTAGGTTACAGCTTGCAATAAAAGTAACCAATGGCTGAAATCAAATATTCACTATTATGCTTACGTTGCAGCATTTTTCATATCGTATACTTAAAATGAATTCTGAGATATAAAAGTAATATCGAATCTTTGATTTCACTCAATGACCACGCTTTTATCAAATTTTGTAAGATGCAGTAAAATAACTAAATAGTGAAACAAAGAGAAATTGTGTTTTTTTTTTTATAAATAGTTACAATAAACAATGCTAACTGGTTGTCAGTAGACAAAAGACAATTATATTAAAATCATTCAGTACATTTTTATGTTCAGTACAATTTTTTTCAGTACATCACAATTTAAATAATTTTACAAATTTTGTAAGTGAATGGTCAAAAGAATCATGAAAATTATCTTTTAAATTTAATCTGCGAATAGCAAGTCTACTTGTCGAACTAGATTGAATAACAGAAAAAATTGCGATATAAATAATATACGTGCATTAAGATATATATACATTTAATATGTGTCTAATGAAAATTGGACATTAATTCGAATAATAAATCGCAATGTTAAATATCGTTTTACAATATTGAAGAGTAGAGTCTCCAACTTTACTATTTTCGCTATCCAATTCGACAGTAGAAAAAGTTATTGTAAAACAAATTTTTAACAATGATATTTCTTGATATGAAAGCAATTATTACTGTTGAATTTGAGTTGATCATTAAAATTATCTTCATGGATCACTGATAACACATGCTGGTCTATTGTATTACCAAAATATTCTTTATAAAAAGAACACATAAATGTTTGTATGCAGGTTTGTGTACCAAATAGTTGTCAAGTGAAAAAATGAATTAGATTTCTTCTCTATTTTTTTTTTCATTTTAAATTCGGTTCCATAAATATTTGAAAGAATTCATATATTTTTTAAATTTTAAATATAAAAAAGGTGTAATAGGTTTTTTGCGGAAACCTGAAACTGGCACCTAAAATTCAAAAATAAAAAAAATAACTTATAAAATATGCGTCTTAAATTCTGAAATTTTTATACCATTTTTGTGAAATATGTTTTCTTTGAATTAATAAAATAAATTAAAAAAGAAAATGTTTAAATTAAATATTTTTTTTTGTTTTTGCTCTCTTATGTTTGTTGATGTTGTTAAAACAATTTTGGACTATTGATCTCATAAATTTAAATAAATGAAAATTGAGAGTAAGAGGAGACGTAATCACTTGTATTGGCGTTACTCTTGAATTACTCAGAAATTTTTAGTTTTAGTAAAAATAAATTTTACAATATTTTACAATATTTAAAAGAAACCGTGTTAGTTTTTTTTAAGTTGATCTTAATTACTGTATAGAGAGATCAAGCAAGTCATCATGCTTCTGTTTAATAAAACTAGTTAAGATTTTCATTAAATAAATTTTCTGAATCGAATGAAGAAGACTGCACCCTTCAATTCTTTGATTTAATTTAATTTTTGCCAATAATTTGTGCTAAGTCATAAATTTGAAGCATAATTTCAAAGTATTCTTATACTAATTGCTTTTCAAGTTTTTAGTTTGTTAATTAAACTCTTAATTAATTAATAATATTATGTAATTTTTAAAACTTATTATTTAAAGAAAAATGTATTTTATTTATTTATTATAAATTAAATTTAGACTAATCCGCTTCTGGGGCTGTTTAAACTAACATTTCAGTATAAATAAAATAAAATTAAGAGTTTTAAAAGTAAAAAAATTGCATATCGATAGGCGAAATTAGTATAATTGCTTCTTAATTATAGTGTTTTCTATCACACTTTATCAGCATACATACACAATGTATAAATAGTATACATATACACGCATATATATGCAATTGACTTGCTATTATAAAAACCGAAATAACGCCAATATTTTCTCATTTAAAATTTTTATAATTTCAATTTTTTATTCGTTTAACCAAAGAAAAATTACCAAAAAAAAAAAAAAAACTATGAAATAATAATTTTTACAACAAAAATATGAATTGTCAGTCAAAATCATTAACCCCATATACTTAATAATGGTTAAATAGAACTAAATGGTGATTTTTGATAGTACAATTGTATAGTAATCATCAAAAGATGTAAGGGCGAAAAATCTGAGAAACAAAAAAAAATCTAAAAATTTTTAGAAGAACAAAAAAAAAAAAAATTATTTTTTTTTTTCTAAAAGGAAAAAAAATCAAACCTGAAAGTAAAGATGAAAATTTAATGCTATTGGGGATAAAAAATTTTTTTTGTACATGACATCTACCTCTAGCTCTCTTCAAAACTCAAATAAACAAATAAAAAAAAATCATATAGAAAAGAGAAACAATAAAAAAAAAATTAAATTTTGGTGCACACACACGTTCAAACACATACGAGTACACAAACAAAGATTTCATGTCCTTTTCTTTTTTTTTTCTCTTTTTCTATTATCATGTCGTTTTCATTTTATTTCGATTTTTGTGTTTCCAAAAAGCAAAAAAAGTAGTAGAAAATAAAGAACAGATGAAAAAAGCACTATAGATGGCGAGATTTTCATAGCATTCCGTATAAAGTTTTAGGACTGCTTCTTTTTTTTTTTGTTTTTCTTTTATTTATATTTGTGAAATTTTGTGTTGAGTATAATAGAATAATGGTTGTGTTACGGTGTTACCAACCATTTCCAAATTGAATAAAATAACAATAGTAAAAAATTTTTTTTACAAACAATAACAATTATAGTAGTAGAAGAAGAAGAAGAAGAACAGAAGTAATAAGAAAAATAACAGCATCAACAATAACGGTAATATAATTGTCTATGTAATAGTTGTGTATATGGTATCATCAAAAAAAAAGAAAAAAATTGAAATAAAGTAAAAAAGTAAAAAAAAAAACAGAAGACAAACATTGGGAGAAAAAAAGAAATAAAAGGAAAAATTTTTCCTACATTGAATTTTTTTTTTTGGTAGATTTTGTTATCGAAATAATATTAAAGGCATATATAGTACAGTCAACCCAAAAAGGATATTGACAGCGGTACTGGAAAACTGTGTTTTCCCTTGTCTGTTTCTCTTCTTTTTTTACGTTTTTACTTTTTTGTTGTTATAATTTTTGCTCTATACTGTGTTTTGTATCCCAATATATAAAAGAGTTCATAGTCTCAGATTCAAAAAATGATTCAGCAGAACAACAAAATAACAAAATGGTACACACGTACAGTTTTTGTCTCCCGACAAAGAAAGGATATTGAACTTTGAAAGTTTTTAGAACAAACGAAAAAAAAAGTACCAAAAAAACGAGCAAAAAAAATTCAGTTTTCTTTTTAGAATATAATAATAAAAAAAAAGAAGGCAAGAACACAAAAAAAAAATTCAAATAAAAATCACGAGAGAAAAAAAAATAGCATTAAATCTGTCTGGTAGAATGTTGAACTCAAAAAACCAAAAAAAAAATAAAACATCCAAAAATTTGAAAGAAAAAAAAAATTCAATATCGCCAAAAATTAGTTTTTTCTTTTCTTTTATTTTCTACTTTTCTTTTGAGGGCAAGAGCTAGAGTAGTGAGGGATGGTTAAGAACTACATTTATTATAAATGTATGTCTGTATACGTGCTGACTGTCAAAATAAAGTAGTATGATTTTGAACCTAAAATATAACGTTGATCTAGTGTACTGTTGGGTACTTAATTATAAACTCTATTTTATGGATTGTCGTCATGCTTTTTTTCTAATGGAATACATGAAATGCTATAAGTTTTTGGCAGTGCGGGTGATATCGTCTCGTCATGTCAAAAAAAAAGATGGACAAAGATGCGATGGTGTTACCTAAACAAGATGTTAGAATACGTCTAGAAGAACATTTTGCTTTTTGGACACAAATTTTAGATTTATGGAGCCTAAAAGTTGGAATTTTTGAAAACTGTTATATTTTAAGTTTTTACTGATAATTCGAAAAAGGCGACAGTCAAAATCAACCTGATATACTCATTTCAAAGTTCATGAAATTCCCCTTTTAGCAGGGTATGATTTCGCAGACTTTTTTGGTTTAAGATATATTTATGGGCCCTCGTATGTGATGTGGTTGCTATAACTCGAGCAATATAAAAGGTGATTTTCTTTTGTATGGACGCTATTTTATTATCCTGCTCCAGGGGTGCCGACGAGTCACGAACACTCTGTATACGTATGTTTTAAGAATTTCTATTACGTTTTAAAAATTATAATCCTCAAATCTTATTATATGAAATAATTTTAATTAAACAGTTTCCAAATTTCAATATCCATCTACCAAAATCCATATTAAATGTTAAAAAGCTTATTCAGTTGAATTAGCACTATATCTGCATTTAGGTGTTTGCCCTAGATATCTTGCAGTTAATTCCAGTTTGAAATTGCTGAAATGAAATATTTGTATATGTAATTTCGAAAATTATTGCTTTAATTGTTTATATATTTTATAAATAGTTACTCAACGTTAACGTTGCTTTTCTTTATTGCATATTTTTTTTTATTTCAAATATTTTCTAGTTTCGACTTAAATGTGGTTATTTCAATGTATTTCCCGAATAAATTTAATTTCGAATGAATAGCAATACATTGATTAATTACAATTCCAAGGAAATATAATTGTGGTGTGATAAATTTTACACTATTTTAGTTTCAAATAAAATATTCAATTTTATTATTTATATGTTACATTTAATATTCTAAAATATGGTTAATATTTTTATTCTTCTATTGAATGTAAAATATAAATAAAAAGTAAAAGTTAAAGTATAGCTAGCTATGAAGTATATAAATTTTAAAAATTTACAAAATACAATTTATGTTTTAATATTGTTATTGTGGTTATGTAAAGTAGTTGGCCGCAGACATTGTGGTTTTATTGTGTTATATTATATTAAAATCAGGGTATACACTTATGTATGTATGAGCATATAAAATTATATATTTAATGAATATATTTTGATTTTAAAAATATTCAATATACTGAAATTATCTTAACTCTTTTTCAATATTATTGCATATTAGATCCAATTTAGAAGCTTTTTAATTTAGAATTTTCGTTCAAATGTCTTTTAATAAAATGAAACTATTGCGGTAACTGAAAACTGTATCTGGTATAGTAATCATGAGAGTTCTTGAGAAGCCGAATAAAGTATAATTGATGGAACACTTTGTTCAATTTTACATGCAACTGTTAAATTTGTTTTTCTTTAGAACAATTATTTTTGAAATCTTTCCGTTTTTTTTGATTAAGATACTTAATTGCATATTTATAGGATTTTTTAATTTTCATTAGTACAGAAATTTGGTCATTTTACATTCATATGTATTGCATATATGTTTTAATATTTACCTGTTAATATACATATACATATTTGGTCAATTATGAACGAAATATCCGACACCATAATAGAATTGAAATTTTCTTTAGAATTCTTAAAACTATAATGAAATTGGGGTTTTCTTTTTATGCGCATAGAAGTGCATTGGCTCTTTTAAATATTAGAAAAACATACATATAGCAATAAGTGCATTTGTATATACATTTATACACAAAAAAATATAGTAATAGCAGTTAAAAAATGTTATTTATGATTTCATTTAAGTGTTTTATTTCTAAAGAGGTTTCGTACAGTTAAACGATAATAAAATGCCTGAACTTTTTGAATTTTAAGCAATTCAAAAAATATTTTTTTTTATTGTTGTGTTGCTCTAGAACTATAGATAAGCAAATATTGAAAAACGGAAGCAATTTTCATGTACATATACATATACATTTAAATTGAATTTTATGATCCATCTCAGAAAAATTCTTAATGTCTTATGATGTGAATGGACTTTTAAAATAGAGTTAAATAATTTTTGTTTTTTTAATAAAAATTTTTTTGTCGAAGGGGTTTTTTTTTTTGTTTGGAAATTGAAAGTGTTTGTATGTAATAATTTTAAAATTATGAAATTGGAATCAATCATTGAATAATCCTTGTCATTGAATAATTTGTCCAATAATTTTGATTCGATATTCTACTATTTTGACCTTGTGATTTACCTAAATCAAATATCATTTATGCTCTTTTAGGTTGAAACACGCAATTTTTTAATTACTTTTATATTTAAAGGTTTTTAAGTACAGTTTTCATCACAACCTGAAAATATGTGCATATTTTATATAACATTTTTAATTTAATTAGTTTAAATTCTGAATTTCAAAGAAATTATGCATATATTTTAAAATTATAATCTATAGAATGCTAAAATATGGAATTTTTTAAATTGATTTTTTCAATGGAATTAAAAAATTTTTAAAGTAGTATTTCGCAGAAAATGAATACTTTCGGAGTAATTCTAAAAAATAAAGATTACGTATGCTAATGTATTTAATGATTAAGGCTATTAGTGCAGTTTTATCATCCTGGTTTATTGTATTCAATATATTTTATGAAAATGATTCACTTCACTTATTGGAATTTTTTATTCCAAATTTTGTGAATCTCTTATGAACAAATCTATATATATTAAAATAATTAATTACTTAATTTTAATTTGTTATACAAATTTTTTTAACCTTTGGTGGGCCGGTGGTGAGAATTGATATGAATTTGTTTGAATTAAATTAATTTTTAAATTTAGAAGTATATAAAGAAACTCTTATAGAAAACTCTTACAGAAAATAATACGAGTACCACATAATAAAGTGCAACAAAAAATTTGAAATTTATTTGAAATTGTTACAGAATTTTATAGAAAATTTTATTTCTTTTATGATTCAGTATTGAAAAAATCACTAATAGAGTAAACATATTTGTTGGTAACGTTGAAGAAATTTGTCATCAAATTTCAAGAAGAACCATAAAAATTGATAAGGAAGTCATAATAAATATTTGATAATTTTTAGTCATCGCAAAAATTAAAAAAAATTTTTTTTTTTTTTGTGAATCATTTTAGGAAGATTTGCAAGTTACGAGTATAAAACAGAACAATAAATATTCTTTAAATAATTTTGCAGATTATAAAAATAAAAAAAAATAATTTTGTAAATACAATAAATGACGTGATTTTTTTTTCGGGAATTGCCATTATTATTTTGCGAGTAACTAAATTTAGAATTGAGGGAAATAAAATATTTTGGCTTTTCACCATAAGTATTAATAAAATTTTAATTAAATTGTATACAAGAAGGGCACAATACAAGTGCACTCTATTTCTTGCTTTATCTTCTTGTTTAAGAGCATGTACGAATGTAATAAATAATTGGAAATCGTTCATAAATTATGATCCATATGGTATAACTGATGGACTGTATGTACGAGTACCTTAATTGAATTTATTATAAACAAGAATGATTTGTAGTTTGAACAAGGTTAGCCGTATTGTTATATAAACCAATTCTGTAATTCATTTAACTTCAAGAAATAGAGCTGTTAATTGGTTTTCTAGATCTTGTAACACACTTTTTAATGGAGAATATTTGATCAATGGTTTATAAAAAGAGGTTTCTATTCGGGATGACATAAACGTATTATCTGGTAGTTTATTATTATTATTAATTTACCATAAATAACCTCAAGAAATGCAGGTGATTTTTGCTTCGATATTTGGTAGTTTTTGGAAATTGAATTTTGGTATTGGAGAAAAATATTCTAAATATTATCAAATTCAATGTAAAAATTGACGCCTTTTTATTTTGTTTTACGTTTTCTTTTATCAAAAAAAAAAAAAACCTAAAATCACGTAAATAAAACCATAGACAATAAATTACTCTTATTTTGGAATTTAAATTTTTATAATATTTTCTTTTTTGCTTCAAATTAACATTTTAATAAAGGTCAAATACTTGCAATATTTTTGTTTTTCAGTCTGTGCTATTATTAAGATAAAAATCGAGATTAAAAAACAAAAAAAAAATTTAAATAAATTCTTGTAGACGTAGATGAAAATTGTATTTATATGCACAAGTGTAAAGAATCTTACGAATATGGCAAAATTATTCAGAGATAATGTAAAATATGGCCAGAATTCTTAAATATCTATTGAATAAAACATTTGTTTTTCAATTTAATTTCAATTTTATTAGGTCATTCCTACTTATTACAATTATTTACATGATAATAATTTTTTTTTTTTTTTTTGGGCGCCATTTTAATAATATTGTTCTCAGACGTCGTAATATTTTATCAGTATATAAAATCATTTTTTTTTTAAAATTGACTTTCATAAAAAAACATTTTGTATTGTACATATGTATAAGAATGTATATATACGTATGTACGTACTTAGGTCTATACGTAAAAGATTATGAATTTCCGTTTTAATAATTTAACTTAAAATTTATTAATCCAATATTGTAAACAAAAAATAAATGGAAATTTTTTTTTATATAAATTATTGTTTAATTCGAAAAGAGATTATACGAAAAGGTTGGTAAACTTATTTACAATATAAGCCGAATCAACCAAATTTTGAAACCCTATGGTTGTAATTTTGGTAGGCATAAATAGATTTTTAATAATTTCTCTGAAACATGATATTTGGGTAAATATCATTGTCCTCGTTCAACTTGACAATTAATTGCCTTTGATAATTAACTATATTCCGAGTTATTCGTTAATTCTGCGAAAGCAAAGAAGTAATTGTGAATTAATATTAAAAAAAAATTATTTGTAATATCAAAATTTTGAATGACCTTTTTTCAAACTATCATTTTAGAAGAATTTGTTATTACCTTTTGACTAGTATTTCTTTTCCTACATGACAATTCGGGTGGTCTTAAAATTTTATCGGTTAATAGATATCGATAAATATTTTATAAGAAAAGAGTTCCTTCTCCCCTAAAATTTGTGTTATTCGCTCTTTAAATTTTGCAAAATGGTTAAAATTTATTACCTTTCCAAATTTTTGCAATACCTTAAATTTTATTGAGTTTTTGTAAAGATTATTAGATAAATTATGTAATTAATAATTAGCAATATAATTTAGTTCCGGTAGAATTATTATTTTAAATTTCCTCCTATGAATATGCAATATTATTATGGCAGTAAAAGAATAATTTCAAAAAGAATTGTTTTTATTATTATTTTTTGAGTTTACAATTTCCTTATAAATTATGAATTTTGAAATGTTTTTCAATGTATATTTTATTTTATTATTAACATATATTTTATACATACATTGTAAAGTAATGTGGTACATTTTATTCCTGTGTGTATGTTAACATTTAAATATATCATGTTTGGAAATTTGTTGTGAATCTTATGTAAAAATTCCAGGCCTTAGATTATTTATCTGCGATCATATTCCTGAACGAATAGTCAGATAAGTGAATTTCATATTGCATTGAAACTATTAATAAAAATAATTTTGTTTCAAAAGTTTTTCAAATTAAAAAATATTAATGTATGAATATAGAAATTTTATAATATTTTAAGGATTAATATTACGAGCTTTATGTATATTTGCTAAAAAAATCAACAGAATAACATATTCGAATTTATCATGTACAACTATATGTATGTTAATAAAAATAATGTATTCATTTCTTAAATATGTCAAAAAAAAATATATATAAAAAAACAGGAAAAATCGATTATTGACCTTGTAACTCTTTTTTTGTTTTATTTTTGTTTTTTTTTTTGTGATTTAAATCTCATTTGTTTAATTAATCAATTATGTACACACATGATTTACATAGTTTATATCTTTTTACATACACATACAAATATACATACGTTATGGTACATGTTTAACCCATTCTTCTTTCTTTTCAATTAAAAATATACCCAATTTTGTCTAATTAGAACCTTTCAAAAAAATATGAACGAAAAAAAAAATGAGTTCAAATATTTAAACTCCTACATTTTTTGTCGTATTTTAACATTTTTGTTTTTTTGTTTTTTTTTTTTTATTATACTTATTATTATATATATATTGTTATTATTATTATTTTGTGTAGAAAAAAAAATATCAAATTGATTTTTTTCATTAGATACAAATACATGTGCACACATATGGGTATTGTGTATCTACATATTATTATATAAAATAAATATATAATATAGTTGATGTATATTATGTATTTTGCATTCCATCATGAGTACGTATATGTATACGTATGTGTATATTTAGAGAAATATTTGAATACGTGCATAGTTATAAATATACAGGTTGTTCAATGTTATAGAAGTTTTGACGTTCACAAGTAATTTGACATTATTTTTAATGTCAAATTTGACAGGATTTTTAATGTTGTTTTCTTTTTTAAACAAGTGAATATTGACAAATAATTGCACGCAATTTGACATATTAATTGATATTATGTACGTTTATTTCGAATATATTTTCAAATGACATGCCTAAAAGTAAACAAATAAAAATAATTATTTGGCAGATAATTGTATTGATATTTATTACGACGTATCGTATAATGATGAGTGTCATAAGTCGCTGTTAAAAGACATCTTTTGGCCACAACTAAATGGTATGGAATCAACTAATATTGTAGTTTTAAGTCGACAAGGGATAAGAAAAAATGAATTTGTTGTTTTTGTGAAAATTTTTATTTTTTAAATCTGCGCTCGTTAAAAATTGTCCACACACTGTGCTTTTTAGAAAAGAAATAGTGAAAGACTACATTCATAAGATATGGAACCAAATATTATAAAATATAAAAATTGGAAATTGGATTTTTTGCTCGCTTTTGTAATTGCGTAAATATATACTCGTACAATTGAATATTACGTTAGTTCAAACTGAAATGAAATTTTTTTTCTTTTACTCATTTAATACTACCCTTTGTTTTGAAAACTAGGACGATATTATTGGAATTTTTTTAAAACCAAAAATAACGTAATTTAAGACTCCAGTTTTTATAACGACTTGTATATTATTTAGCGTGTATAATCATTTTGTCACGACCTATGAAACAACAAAAAGGAAAAATTTTCGACCCAATAAAGTGTATATATTCTTTAACAGAATCAAATACTAAATTAAAATTATTGAGTCCGTCCGTCCACCTGTCTCTTGATAAAGCGATCATTTAGGAACGGAAAGATTTTTAAAGACATATGCATATTTTGATCGCTGTATTTGACGCAAAATTGAAGGTCCTAGTAAAGGATTTGAAATAATTTTCCATATATGGCTATCCGGCATGTCGTTGAAAAGATCTCCAAAATCTCAACAACTTTTATTTAACAACTATTCTGAACATCAATCCTTAGTCAAGAACTTAGATCGTGAGAAAGGTATTTTAAAAGACTAATATAAGGCCAAAGCGATTTATAATTCTCGCAAAGATCTTTAAAATTTTACTATATGACATAATCATTAAACACCCTGTTGAAATAAAATATTATAAGCAACAAAAAAAAAAAAAGTTTTTATATTTTGTTTTTTTTTTTATTTTTTTTTACAATTAACACTTTTTCTGACAAAAAATTAACATGTTAAATGTTATCAAGGTCAAAACAAATTATTAAAAAAGCGTTAGTGAATGGAAAAAAAAATATTATAATAATAATAATAATAAAAACAAACATTGAAGAATTAAAAAAAAAAATTGAAAAATAAAAAACAAACGGAGTAAAAAAAAGTATAGAAATGAAAAAAAAAAATTAAAAGAAAGAAATGAATGAAATAATTATTAAGAGGTGAAAAAATGCATCAAAAAATTGCAAAAGAGGACTTATTCAATTGTCTCAATTGCTCCTGAGAAAGTCCTTAGACATTTTTTTCACTCAAACCATGATGTTTTGCAAAAAAGAAAAATTTATTTTTTATTTTTTCTTTTATTTTTGTTTTTCTTGTTCGTTTCATTACAAATTTGCTTTTTTTTATTACTCTCTTTTTCTCTTTCCTCTCTTCATGTCTTTCTGCCCACAATATTTTCTATCATTCATTACTATTTTTATTATTTTGTTTTTTTTTCTTGTTGTTGTTGTTTTTCATTCTTTTAAATATTTTTTTTTTCTAGAGATTTTGTTTTTTTTTTCATATGCCTATATTATGTATATTAATTACTTTTATCGTTGTATTTGCGCAAATATACAGATGTAGATACATACATATAGAATGTATGAATGAATAATGAAGTATACATAAAATATTTGTGTATGTGTGTGTGTTTTTATGTTTTTTTTTTGCAGGAGTATAATATTTCTATTTGTTTCTCTCGTTTTTATTGTTATTTTTATGTACTCTTGTGTATATATGGTATTTTTTTATTTAGTTTCGACTTTGTTGTTGTTTTATTTTTTTGTAAGGACTATGACTTTCATATATCCTTTTTAGTTATTCATAATATTTGTTGTTAGTTTGTTTGGTTTTGTTTTTATTTTTATTTTTTCTTATATACATATTTTTGTTTATTATTTTGTATAATATGAATGATGTTGGTGCTGTTGTTCTTATTATTTTTCAGTTTTCTAGTAAAGAGGCCTTAATAATATTTGCATGTATACTAAAATTTTATGTATTTGTGTATACATATATGCTAGATGTATGTATAACATGTTGTTGTTTTTTATTTTATTTTTTTTGAGACAATACGCAATGCTACAAAAGTTCAACTAAGGTCACAGTCAGGGCGTCGCCCTCAGGGTTATACTGAAAATTTTTGTGAGCTCTATGGTGGTGAGTTACACAGATCGATAAAGTCGTCTCGACATTGCTATTTTGTTTTTTGTTGTTATTATTTTACTTTTTTAATTTTGTTCTTTTTATTATTTTGCTCCTTTTTTTTTTGTTTGCTATGTTTTTGTTGTTATTTTATTTTTTGGGTAATTTTTTCTCTTTTTGTTATTATGTTTATAATTTTGTATTTATATACATATTCTTGTTTTCTGTAAATTTTATTTTGCACCACCGTTGTTACCACTTGATTTTATTGTTTAGTTTATAATATTATTGTATATATATATATTTATATTAATCGGTATATAATAATGATAGTTGTTCACGACGACGGCGACAATGATGATGATTAAGTTGATGATTATAATGATGAAATGATGGTAATAATAATATATTGGTGTTATTATTCTATAGGATGATAAAGATTGGAGGAAAATTTATTTTATTATTATTATTATTATTATTTTAGATCTAAAGATAGAAAATTATAATTTAATATGCATATTATACATGTGCATATGCATATGAAAATTTTGTATATATAAAGTGAATATTTAATATATAATGCAAAAATCTTAAATATATTATTAGATTTCAAATTGTACGTGCATCTATGTATGTAATTTATAAATATGAATTTTATAAATAAGAGCAAATTTACAATATGAGAAATTTAAAATACAAAATTTACAAGTACTTACGAAATATAATTTAAACATTTAAATTTTTTTTTAATTCCTGCACATACATGTTTAATTGTATATGTACATATATCAAATATCAAATACTATATAAATATGGATTTGATTTCAACACATAATTAAAATCAAAATATGGAAATCAAAATGTATAAAGAGTTTTCAAAATCAACCCTTAAATGTAATAAAATAATTGTATTTTATTTGTTAATTTTACTTTGATTATATACAACAGAAATTGAAGAAAATTTTATTTATATCTTATGTTTAGATAAGGGCTTATATAAATATAAAATAAAGTATATATGAAATATGTAAATATATAAAATTAATTATGTACATTTGGAATCCTTTATAAAGGTACATTGAAAATTATGTAAATTTTTTATGTGCGGGAATATTTGCTTATGGCAACAATTTTTAAATCTAACAACACTTCTTTTTATGTATAACAATTTTCATTTCGATTCAAATTTATTTTTCAAATTAATAAGTTTATTATTCTAAAAATTAGGAATTATTTTATACAATTAAACTGAGCGGGATAGAAAAATTAAGCAATTAACTATGTATGTATATGTAAAAAAAAAAGATAATCAATAAGTTCAGTTATAGACAAAAAATTTCGAGAAATTTTAATCACAACGAATTATTTTAAAAAATTAATAAAATTTCTGTTGACGGTTAGCATAAAGAAAAACATTTTGCTTATAATAATGGAGAATTTTGGATTTGGAAAAAAATCGCAGGATATCTCTGCTATACGCTACTCTGACTGTTTCTCCATTATGACACAAGAGTACGATTGTACATGCTGACTATGTAAAATATTAATATTTATTCATAATAAATATTTTTTTAGGGCTCCTATTGAATTCACTGAATATATTAGAAAACTTACATATTATTGCCCCCATCAAAATAAAAAAAAAAGTCGATTTATTAAAATAATATTTACATACATATATGTCCAATCCAATGTAACGTAATTCAAATATTTTAATTCGTATAGGAAAAAAAAAGCTAAAAATTAATACAAGTGATAACATATGATTTAAAAGGGATTTTTATATATGCATTCGTGTACAGAGTATACATAGAAAAAAATTCTTTATTGAAAATGTTTTTTTGACACAAAAATTATTATTTTAATTTTTGATTAAGTACTAGTTTTTTTTGTCTAAACTGATTTTATGAATATTACAAAAACAATATGAAAAAAGTTTTAACTGCATTTTTTGCCTCAAAAATTGTAATCTTGGGTAAATTTAAATGCCTTATATTTTAAAAATTAGTTTTTGAGGAAAAGAATTTTTCATAAATTTTTAAACTGTGCCAATGGGATCCGTACGATAATAATATAGCATTCCTGGGAAATTTTTGGTAATTATTGGCTAAACACTTCATTTACTCATCAAACCCTTAAATAATTTTTAATAATAGTTCGAGGTAGTGATAAAAAAATTCGACAAAAGCTGAAAATAAAAAAGTTCGAGTTTATGGGCTTTAATAAAACTTTTAAAATTTTGAAATGCAATGGTTTGAACTCTTTTTTTCATTCCTAATCTGTAAGAAATATAGTAGGGTTTTATTTGCTATGGTCTCGAAAAATGCTTCCTATAAACATTCTGCTCATTTCTTGTATTCCTTATACTTTAATCAAAACAGTTACCGAAAAGAGTAAAATATTGGTAAAAATATAAAAGTTCAAAAACTGCTTTTAAAATTTTAAGTTTTGCCGTCTATATTTCTTATTTAAGTAAAAATAAATTCAATTAAAAGTTGAGTAGTATAATTTGAAGAAAAATAAAAAAACCTAACTTCGAAGTTATTTTATTGAACCAAAACTAATAACAAAATAAAATCACGGTATAACAACCATTTACATATTTTTTATAACATCAACATTTTATATGATATTAACAAGTAACTTGCTTTACTGGTACGAGTATAACAAAAACGAATTATAAAAATCATAATTTTTTAACCACAAAAGGAATTGCCCTCTCATAAAAAATTCAAATTGTTAAACATCAAAGTTTTTTATATATAAAAAAAAATTTACAGATTCGTTCAAAAGTATTCGAATGTCATAGAATATTAATTTATGCATATGTATCTAATGCACCTTGTTATATGCACATATAGATGATGCACATACGTTAGTGTACAAATACAATTATCTTCTTTTAAACTTAAAATATTTTCTAAATTCTGTAAGTGTGTGTGACTCTATGTGTCTCTTATGCACTGCTATACCATAGATTGGATTACCATAAAATTTTGGGAATTTATTAAGAAGACTGCCACGTTGGTTTCAAAAAACAAGAAAAGAAAAAACTAATTTAAAAAACCTGTTGATTCGGAAGTTATAGCGAAAAAACTCGATACTTCGAGCCCTTCTAAGGCCTGTTATTCAAAAATTGAAAGTCGAAAAATGTGAAAATGCTAGGTAGTTGTTGCAAAAGATTCCAGCGAAATCTAAAATTTTTATTTCCGCAGAATTTTGAAAATCAGTCTTTTGACGACCTAGATCTTGAAAAAGGAATTCAAGAAAAAACACTCGAAAAAGGGATTAAGAATGAAAATATAGTTTCTTTGTTTATCTAAAATGCGTCCAGTTTTGATCAGTTTTGGATGTGGAACTCACAGTCTTAGAATTTTGATAGTTGCCATAAAGAATGAAGAGTTTTTAAATTGAAAAATATTGATAATGCATAGATATTTGCAGTAATTAAAATGTAGTTCCAAAATATTAACTTAATATTTAGATAAAATTTATAGAATACGAAAAGTAGAAAATCAAAATAACATTTTATGAAATAAAAACATTGTGTACAGAAATTATTAATTCTAAACACTGCTTAATAGTTTTCAATATGTTGCAATTCCAACTGTTACATAACATTTCTTTTCTGGAGAGAAAAGTTCTTGAAAGAACTTGTAAAATAAAGTGGCTCTAAAGTAAAGGCGATAACGCGCTAAGCATTGTACAACAACAGATTAAATAGTTAAATATTTTGGCTATTATGTGCTACACACTTTGCCAGAAAATAATAATTGGATGAGAGACTCGACACTTTTTTCGGTTTATATATGTATTTATTAAAAACCTTTTAAATGCAGGAAAAAGGGGAATTCCCTTAGTTGTTCCCTTAAATAAACATGTTTTGATTTTACTCTTAAAAATTATTTTGATTTTGAGAAAAAATTTAAATCTTATTGTCCGAATTTTTAGCATTTTCTTTCCGAAATAATAAATATAAAAGAAAATAAATTTGATCTTACATTTATAACTATAAACGAACACACATGTGCATGTATGAATTGGGAGTTAAAAGTGCAACGGTCATATCTTCAATTTTTGATACTTTGAAATTTTTACTTTATTTAAAAATTACTTTCTTCGCCTAATAATTTTTCATTAAGTGCACAACTTCTGGGAAACTTATGGTTTTTATAAATAAATTTCATTCTACCTACAACAAATATGTTTTTATGTTTTTTAATACATATGTATGTAATTAGACATATAGAACTAAATATACTTAATAAAATATCTACATTAGTATATAATAAAGTATAAAAGATGGAAGAAAAATGAGAAAAATTAAGTGTAAGAGAAGAAGAAATCTAAAAATTTTTTTTTCTATGTACATATACACAAATACATAATGTATACATAGCTAATATGTACATAGTGATGAAAAATTATGGTATGAGAGCAAAAATATCCGACATCGAGGTCGTCTACATAAAAAATGGCATATTATGTACATACGTATAATTATACATACGCTTATAGATGTATGTAATTAACAAAAAAATGTGTATGTGTGTATATGATAAATTTTAATATTTAAATTGTTAACTTATGTAGACAAGCATACAAAAAGAATTTTTTTCGTCTATATAGATAATGCATAAAATGTTATGTAAATGTTATGTATGTACATATTTTATACATTAATTATGTATAAAATTTTAAGAATGTAAAAATTTTTGGCATTTTTTTTATGTTAAATTTTTTTTGTTTTTTTGTCTTCTTTTTCTTTGTTATACATATTTTATTTATTTTTTAATAAAATTGGTAAAAAAGTAAACCGGGTCTGAGGAGTTTTGTAATGTAAAAATATCTAGCTAGGTATATAGCATAAAATTTTTTCTATTATTATAGTGAATTTATACTTACATACATACATATGTTCAATCAAGTATATGTATTTGTGTATGTATGTAGCATAATTTATATAGTCCGAAAATAGAAAAGAGTTTTGCTATCTTTTGAGTTCTGTGATAAATGAAGAATTTTGCAATTATTATTTTTTTTTTGCTAGTTAAACCCGGTTAGAGTACGACTACATGAAAAATTCATAAAAAAAAGTCGAATTTTTTCATTTCTTTTTAATTTTTCCATATTTTTTACAATAAATCTTTTAAGGTTCACTTATATGCTTTTGGAGGTATGAATGGGATTATAACAAAAATAAAGAAAATTAATTTGCACCAAGAATATTTTAAGTTCTCTTCTATAATTTCGACTCAAGCCCCAATGCTATTACATAATATAAATTATTTGAAAATATTTTCGGTTTTAATCAAAAAAATCTGAAAATAGCGATTTTTTTTTGAGAAATTTGCAGATTTTTTGAAAAAATTTTCAGTTTCCTATCAAAAAATTTCATGTTTATGCAGCTACTATTTGAAAACAGCAAATTTAATATCTACCAGATACATTACCGTTATGCAGGTTTATTAAATGAGAAAAAAATACGAAAAACTGTTAAGTTTCGTATTTTTTTCTCATTTCTCCAACTTAAACAGTTTTGAAGCTGCTATAGACATTTGCAAAACAGAATATTATTCAATTTAATTTTCGTTACCCCTGCGACTTCCAGTTACTGAGAATTTTAACATGAGTGTGGGGCTCAGAAGCAAACCGGCCTAAATTTTTTGCTTTTTTGGCAGAAATTAATATAAAATTAGGTTCCAAATTTAATTTTGTCGACAAAGAAAGCACAACCCACATATTATGGCAAAAATTTTGGGAGTGAAGGTTAGGACACTCTGCTTTTGAGCCCCCACAGTTATGGTTGTTTAAATTGAAATTGACTTGAATGATTAAATTAGAAATTAATTAATTAATTTTAGAATTTATCTTTGATTGAGAAATAAATGCAAATACAGAAGCTCCACAAAGAGTTGAAAGGATTTAAAAATTTAATAAATGAGCTTAAAAAGAGTTATGGGAATAAAGTCAGAGTCTTGTTCTAATTTACGTCTTAAATACTAAAAATAATAAAATGTACAGGTGTCTGTCTGTATTAAAATTTTCTTATAAAATTTTCTCATTATTATTTAAAAATGAAAAACACTTATGTACTTATAGACTTTTATATGCAAAAAAAAAAAAAATTATTTTTAATGAAAAAACTTCAAATGTTACAAAATTTTGTCTGGGTTGTTTTTTTTCTTCTTTTTTTTTCTGCCAATATGATTTTTGCACAATAAAAATGCAATAACAAAAAATATACAAAAGAGAACAACGAACATAAAATTAAAAAAAAAAAACAAAACCCCTAAAAACTTAACGGTTTATTTTTACACTTTTGTGTGTTTTTTTTGTTTTCTGCTATGTTTATACTTATTATACAATATATGTATATGTATATATATTTACTAGGATGCACATTGCAAGTACATATGTAACAATAAATGTATCAAATAAAATAAGGATTTTATGTATAGTCTGCTGTAGTTTTCGACTCTTGTTTTCCTTTTTGTTCTTTCCTCTATTTTTATTATTTTTTTTTGTATAAATATGCAATTTTATCAGCATACATATATGTTGATAATAAACATATATAGGTACCCAAATTATAGTATCTTATGTGTATGTGTGAGTGCATATAAAAATTAAAACAACAATCACCGAGTATCCACATAAAATTGCAATTTTGTATTATGAATGTGCATATATATAAATATGTAATTATGTGTGTGCATTATATGAATGGTTGTAAAAAAAAAATTATTTTTATTTTATATTGTTGTTTTTGATGCCAGCAATACACTAACCTATGACAACAATGCGCAACTTTGGTCTGGCGTCCTTATGCGCAGACAACATTTGCACGGAATGAATGATGATGTGAAGAAAAATAAATGCATAAAATATGTTTGCATGTACATATATATGTGTATATTCTATGTGTGTAAAATGTGTACCTATAGCTTGCTTTTTATTTTATTATAATTTTTTTTTTTATGTTTCATTTATGATTTTATTTCAATGAATTTTATGTTAGTAACATAGTTGTATAAAAGCGTTCATTGCATAAAATATTTCAACATAAAAATTACACTAATATTATAATAAACATACTACTAATACTTATACGTATAACAGTATACATATATGTATGGATACACAGCTATATGTAAAAGTTCATTCTGTGCATATTTAATATAAATAAAAGAAAATATAATAATTATAATAATAATGATAATGATGATAAAAAGTGATGATAGCGGCGGCGGTAACGGTGATAAAAGCGGTAATTGCGGCCAACAAAACAAAAAATAACATGCAATAAAAACAAAGGGTACCTAATATACTAGAACCATTGCAAAAATAAAAAAACGAAAAAAAAAGGAGAAAAAAATTTTTTTTTTTATGTTTTGCATATTTCTAGGATGTTATTTGAATGTCGTGTGTTTATAATAAAAATAAAAATTACCTGAAATATAATTTTTTTTTTTTTAATTCTTCATTAGAAATTTACTGTACCTACATAGCACCATATTATTGTAATTATTAGGTAGGGTCGCGATATTTTTTATTATATACATACATATAGTTGTAGTATGGTGTGTATACACTTTTATTATTAAATATTTTATGTTGATATTATAAGTGGACCGCAGTGGATCTATGTGTTTTTTTTTAAGAATGTTTAACTTAAACTGAATTTTTATATTTTTCCCTGTTGTTTTGCTTTACGGGGGTGTGGGGGGTAGTTGGAATGATGGTGTACTGCGAATATTAATTAAATTATTAGGATTTAAAATTTATAGAATAACTAATTTTTACAAAATTATATTATGGCAATATTATTAAATTTAAATTTAGTCAATAGTTAATGAAGAGTATTTAATAAAAGTATTGTATGTATATGTAAAATAATCAATTCAAATTTCGAATTACCAGATTGCAATCAATTGTGATTTTACTTTTATTTATATCGTTAATAACTGGAATAAATAAATTTTGGGTTTACTTTAGAGTAACATCAATAAAATAATTAAGATTATAATTTTAGATTCCAAATTTTAACACCATAATTTTAGATTCCAAAATCTCAGTTATGCTGAAATGTTGCTTCCATTTCTGTTGAAGTATGTCTATAAATATACGTTGATTATCCCGATTTGTTATTGAATTTGCGCAATAAACTATATTAATTAAGTTATTCAACCAAATTCTCTTTTTAAATTAGCCATTAACTCTATAATGATATATTTCCAGAATTATCGAAAACTTCCTATTTTCGAAAAATTAAATTGAAAACATCGACACAAAATATGTACCCCATTTTGTACTTTGTGAATAATATTTACAAAATTGCAAAAAAAATTATTTTTTGTTATTTTTTTTATTTAAATATCTTACTACTTCTATGCTATTAATCTATATTACGATAAATGACACATTGCTTGTTGCACTACCATTTCGGGTCTAAGTCATAATCGGTTCCCATTAAGACATATTCAATATTTAATTGAATTCAATTTTGATAGTCCAGTAATGGAAATTTATTGTAAATAAATAAGTAAATAAAATTCAATATCGAAAATTAATAATTCAAAATTAAAAAAAAAAATTATAATATATGAGTAAAATTTAGTATTGTTATACTTCAAAATTTATAATAAATTTAAAAAATATGGCAATTTTTTTTTTGTTTTAAAATTAAATAATGTCATTGATCCCGACATACTTTTACTCCAATTATATGTTTACGAATTATACAAAAATATATACATTTTTTTATTGAAAAAAAAAAACAAATGATATTTGTGTGTATAACAGTTTTTCATAATGAAAATTATTAATATGCTTCATATCAATTGTGTATATACTATTTAAATACATAAGCCTCTATGTATATTTATTAATTAGAATTTAAAATGTCTGTTAGATATATATACACATATAAATGTAGGGAAATATGCACGTAAAATATATAATGTATATATACAATAATTTTTGTTTTATTTGCAGTCATATAGGCGCTTCAAACAAATATAACAAAAAAATTGCACTAAAATCAATTTTTTTGTTTTTTTCGCTTTAAATTTAAATATTATTGCTCAATTTTTTTCGTATTATACCACATAAAATATAATAATCATGAAAATAATTGTATTTTTAACCATTATTTTTATAATATTCTATTGTGTGTGTGTATATGAGTGGTTGTATATGCAATTTTTTTTTCATTTATTTTTTTTTTTTAATAATTATTCCCCCAATTTTGTATATATAATTTTTTTATTCTTTATTTATAGTTGTTATATTAAATTATGTTTTATATTTTTATTCTAAAAAATATAGAAAGAAAAAAACAACAAAAATAAACTTAAAAGAACTAAGGACTCATATGTAAAAATTGAAAAAAAATAGTATAGATGTCGCCCCCTTTACGTCATATTGTCGCTTGTCAAAAATTAGAAAAAGAGTTTTTATTTGTAGCTGGGTTTTTGTTTTTTTTTTTTGAAATTTTGTTGCTTTTCAATCAATAATTTGTACATTATGAGATTTTGTAATTTTATCCATTTTTTTTTTCGGTATTCTCACTTAAATAAAACAAAGGAAAAAAAAATTTAAGAAAAGGATAACATATTTTTTTTTTTTTGAATATTTTATTCTTATTACATTTTCATATAAAATTTATTTTAGTTTTCAATTTTTATTTTTTATTTTTTATTTTTACAGTTAAAGGTTAATGCCTCCATTTTATATTTTATTTTTCATTCAATTTATAATGTGTACCAATGTCGATATTTTTTTTTATTTATTTATTTTTGTTTTTATTATTTTTTTTTTTTTTTTTGTAATTTAATGGATTCCGAATTTAATTGGTCTAGGATCCATAAATGCAAAAATAAATGTGAACATATGAGTTTGTATGTGTTTGTGTATGTGTTTTTTTTTTTAATAAAATACAAGTATGTACCAAGAATAATAATAATAGTGATAATAAAAATTATAATAATAATAATGAAAAAAAAAAGAAATAAAAAGGAGCACCAACAATAACAAGACCAACAACACAAGAATAATAATAAAATAGAGAGAAAAAAAAAGGATAAGGAGAGTTCATGCACTCTTTTCGTCTTTTTTCTCTTTTATTTTTTTTTTATGATTTTTATTTTGTGGGGGGCTCTCTGCTATTTTTTTTTTTTTATTCTTATATTCTTTTTTAATGATTATTTTTTTTTATGATTTTTTTTGAATGGAAAAATGTCTGTCATGGCAATGTTAAGGAAGGTTATTGGCCTTGTATAGAGTGGTTGTCTCTAAGAAAAATCAATAAGTCTATAACGGACTTTTTTTTTTTTCTATTTTTTCTTGCTTTTTTTTTTTGTACTTCTCGTGCCGTTTTTGTGTTTATTTCTTAGCATTTTTTTTTCAGAAAAAAAAAAAAAAATTTTTTTTTGTATAACATACGGGAGCTTTTAGGATGAAAATGTTTTTTTTTTTCTGTATGGTATGTTGTGCTTGTGTATTCATTGTATGTGTAGTGAATAACGGTTAAGAGAGGATAATAAGAAATAATAAAAATTAAAAATAAAAAAATTTTTTTTTTTAAGTCGTTGTCGTGTGCTTGTTTTATTTTTTTTTTGTTATGTTGTTTCTTAACTTTTTTTTGCATTTGTTCATTCCTTTATGTCTGCTAAAAAAAGAAAAAAAAATCTTTATTTTTGATTTTAATTTTTATTGTTTTTTTTTCTTCGTTTTTTTTTTTCTTCTTATATCCTTTTTGATTTTTAATTTTTTTTTTTTGGTCGTCGTCTTCTTCGTCTTTTTCTTCTTCTTTTTCTTCTCTTATAATTCTCTTATATTTTCTTTTCTAAATTAAAATTGGAATTTCTTTTTACAATTTTTTTTTTACAATTTTTTATTTTATATAAACTTAATGTTGTAAAATTTGTAATAAGAATAATTTTGTTATACCTTCTTAGACATAATGTATGTATATATGTATGTAAATTTAATCTCGTATATTTGGTATTGAAAAATAAATATGATTTTGTTTAATATTTAACTTTTGTATTAATGTGGTAAAATAATTTTAAGATTTCTTGCTTAGATTTCATTTTTATAAATTCAATAGATTCTTATATATTCTTACATTAATAAAAATTTTAATCCGATTTTGATTATTTTTTATATATTTTATTACTTTACATTTTTTTAAGTTTATTGTCAAGGCAATGATTTTCAAAAAAAAATATTAAATATTGGAGCACCTTCAATATTTGAATCTATTTTTGAATTTAGTTAATGGGATGTAATAGCCCCTTACTTAGAAATTGTAATAACAATTGTATTTGCTATCAATTGTATAAGGTTAATTGGGCTTGTAGATATTATATTGTTATAATATTAATGGTGAGGAGAGTATTATTAATTTTACTGTCGTTATATTGAATTTAATAAGCTAGCAAATTCATTGTATATGGGACCAGTAATTTTCATTATAAAAGTTAATTAGTCTCAATACTGATGCATAAGAGTACATAAATACTTAAAATTTCGTAATAATTGTGTATAATCTTTTATTAATTATTTGTTGCAATTGTTGGAAGCCAAAAAACATAACTATATACAACTTTATATCTGAAGTTGCTAAAAAAGAATTAAAAAATTGATAATATTTCTGCCTCCAATATTGAATGCATATTTATTTTGCCGTGGTATACATCTAGCTGATTTGTGATATAAAATGCAGCTACATTTTATGACTATATACATTTTCAATTGGCCTTATAAGATTCTCCATGTGCACATGACAAACAAAACATTTCTAAAATTTAGCTAAATATTATGACTGTTTCTGCAACAGCAAATATTTACAACCCTCGCTATAATTTTTTTTCCTTTCTTCAATAATAAAACATCGCTGCAACAGTTACAATATATGCTGATAATTTTGTAAATTTTTAGTACTTTTAGTGCTAAAAAATAGCAGCCAAAATTAAGAATGCAATGCAATGATTCATGACATGAAATGTTATATTTTCGCACTATACCAATTTCTGCCAGTCTTTATCACTAGATACTGGAATACTGGCAGGTACAGTAATATTCTTTTTTTAGTGTAAGAGCAGTAGAGATTTTTCATTTATTATAAGTACTTGTGATGGTTACTGGCGTGGCTTATTCATATAATTAGTTTAATTATTGACAATTTTTTTAAAGACTTTGTAACACAGTTATTCTCATTTAGGTAATTTTCGATTTTATATTGAATTAAGAAATTAGGTGTTATTAATTAAAACATGATCAAAATTTGAAAATGGTTTAATAATCTCTTGACATTTCAAATAAAATTAAATAAAAAATCTGATCTTAAAATCTGAGAAAAAGTTTTCATGTCTCCTTTCTTAAGTACATCACAATTTTTTTTAATTTTATTTAAAAATTCTTAATATTTTTTATATTTTAATTTATTTTATTTTTTTTTTATTTAATAGGTTATCTTTTAACACGGGTCGAAAGAAAAATTGGATCTCCTGAAAAACCCTTATCCGATTTAGGTTTAATTTCGTACCGATCATATTGGAAAGATGTTTTATTGGAGTACTTATGTACACGACATGGAACAACATTAAGTATTAAGGATCTTTCACAGGTATATTATTTTTTTATTATTAGATATTAAACGTAAAGTTTTTGGATTCATTACTTTTATTATTTAAGAATAGTCTTTTAGTTCTAATGTACTGACAAGTACACTGAGAAAAATTTTATCTAAATCAGATATTTTTTATAAACAGAATCGATACGAGCTATATCCGAAATCATGACAACCATACTTTAAAGCTAATTTTCACATAAATGTATTTCCTACCCCCTTTAGTTTAATTCACCTTTAAAAATATACTATTGTGAAATTAGTTGTACTCTGTGCCGTTTATGAAAATAAATTATCTAGTTAGAATAAAAAATATTTCTAAATGGGCTACAATAATGTCGTTTTTAAGTATAAAATGGTATCTCAAAAGTGTACATTTTATTTCGTGTTTTAATATTACTTTATATATATTAGTGTAATATATATTTTAGTATAAAAAGTAACACCTCTTTTGTAAGATCTTTGCAATATTTATAATTATCTTTTTGAAATAATTAATATTTACTTGGGAGATGTTCTTCATTTACATTTTTATATATTACAATATAAAGACTTGTTACGACTTCTGATTTGCAACTTGGGGCTTGTGAATTGTGACTCGTCTTTGCGTCATATTGATCAATTTTAACACGTTTGACTGTAAGAAGCATTGAAATACGTTTATGTCAAAAGATGAAAATTATTTCTACATTGAGTAAACATAATATAGGTTATGAATTATTTTATTTTTAAAGCAGAAATATGATCTTCGAAATAGTCTATCACCACTTTAGATAACCGTTTTTTTTTTCAGTGTAATTGAATTTATAAATGTTCCATGTATATAGAAGCACATTTCTGTTCGAAATTCAGTATATTTCAATTTTTCAATGCGATCAATGAAAACATTTAAGAATAATCTAGTAATTTAGTTGTCATCTATAAATGAATACGTTCTTATTTTTCCCTATCTCAATTTTGTTTTCGCTATAACAAATAACTTCCCCCATTCATCATTTACGCATTTACATTTTTATATATGTCTAAAATTATAATTAATAATTAATTTTCTTTCAATAAATTTAGGATATGGCAATTTATTCATATGATATTGTTAGTACATTACAAGCTTTGGGTATGATGAAATATTGGAAAGGCAAACATATTGTACTGAAAAAACAGGTAAATTAAATAAATGTGAATTTTCTATTTTTACATATACACATTCATTATATTTTATATATATTGTGAACTTTTTCTTATATCATAAAACAGGATGTTCTTGAAGAGTATGAGGAACGTATAAGACGTCGTGGTAATTTCCCAAAGATTGATGAAACATGTTTACGTTGGAAACCGTTTGTACCACCACAAAGTACTGATTCACCATAGAATTGAAATTAACAAAAAAATAAAAGAAAAGTTATTTTGCTCTAATGTATTAGAAAAAATTTTAAAGAAAATTTTCAACTATATTTTTAATTGTAAATAAGAAGCAATTAAATTAAATATTAGTTCTTATTGTGTTCTTTAGAATACGTCTTTACCTCAATATACAAAATATTATAAAAAAAAAAACAAAAAAAAAAATATCTTAGTAGAAATTTTGAGAAAAAAAAATTAATTAACCTTGATGAATCAATTGGCCAATTTATATAAATACACTCAATTTTTATTATAATAAGAAATTTTAATTAAATAAAAAAAATTAGAAATTTTTAAATTGTTTTAGTAAATTAACAAAAAAAAAATTATTTATGAAAAGCCCCACAATAAATATTTCCATTTGACATATAGTTGGGGCTTAATTTTATGATTGTTGTGTGTAAAAATGAAAAACTCGTTAAATTTTTATATTAATTTAAAAATAGTTTCTATATACTCATATTGAGGTACAAAACTCTTCTTTTTTTCTAAATTATTTAAATATGAAAAAATCTGTCTCTTAAATATTAAAAATTTTTAATTAATTTTGTTAAAATTTGTTTTTTTTTGTAATTTCTAAAAACACTTTACAAAAAATTGAATTTTTTTTTAATTTTGTACTTAAATTATTTAAGCATTTCTTAAAATATTAAAAATAATATAAAAAGCTGAATTGAAAATAAACCCCCTTTTTATATAAAAAAAAAAACACAAGTGTGTAAAAGAAATTTAAATGGTATTAATAAAATTAAATTATTTTTATAAATTTAGTTTTTTCTTATTTAAGGGGTTTAAGTATAAAATGAAACGAGAAAAAATGGAGTTGACCACATTCGCATGTGTGAAATTTCAGTACCATGTGGCAGTTGTAAGGCAGCTACCCGAACCGCAGTACCTCGATCCTACCCAATTTAAATAAGGTTCTGGCATTTACTATAAAAATTCATTTGCGAAGATTTGGTGAAATTAGCTTAATTAGTTTTTTAGTTACCGCTGGGACGGACGGACAGGCATAGTTAAATCGAATCAGAATTCGACGCTGATCAAAAATATTCACTTATGTCTCAGATCATTATTTCTTAGCTGTACAAAAGGTAAGGCAAATTTAGTATAGCCTTTAGTATAGTAGAACATAAAAACTGTTTGAAGCTGAAATTTAGAAGGTTATATTTTTTTGGAATTAATTCATATACTGTAAGGCTGAGTTCACTTACTTAAGTTTTGACTACAAGATAACTTATTATTTTAAAATAGTCTGTAGTAGAGCTACTAAAACACCTCTGCCAACAAAAACTCTGGTATCAAAAAGTTTGAAAAATAAATTTTTTACTATCAATATAGACAGTTCAACCAACAAAAGACTTTTTGCAGCAAACTATAAAAACGTGTTGGCTTTACAGATTTGTGTTACAACTGCAAACGTGAATTTAACATAAATTTTTTAATATGAGAAAAATTTAGTTACTTTTCCTGTACCAGTGTTGAGACATATTGAAGGGTTCCATATGGAAGATGCTTTTGCTCTATGTTTTTATTTTTTTTTTAAAAATATGCAAAAATTTTTTGAAGATCATCTTTATTTTATTTAATAAAAATATTTACAAATTATAAATATTACATTTTAAATTCGCGCTGTCGAATCGTTTCTTAACAGGCACAATCTTAATGTAATTCAAAACACTTGATGAGCTAAATCGTAATTCATAAATTCTGTTAAAGCAACTATTCTTGATAGTAACCAAGTTTTTCGTTAGTGGAGAATTGTGGTTATTAAATTTACAAAAAATTTTTTTTACTTTCATTTGAGTAACTACATGTAATAAGTTTTCTTTCATGTGCCTGAAAATGGTTCACGATTGACGATAAGACATTAATCGAATAAAATTAAACTGATAATGAATGCAGTTATTAATAAATACTGATGAACGACACAACAATTACTTTTAATATAAATTTTCAAAAAAAAAAATGTTTTTTTGGGGTACTTGACTTTGAGAAGCGTTAAATTTTCTTTTAATTTATTTTAGCGTTTTTCTTTATTTTGTCATGATATGATCATGTATGAATTTCACCTGTTTTCAAATAATTGAAAATCTGTAATTTAAACGAAAATTTTATGTTTAAATTTTGTGGTTTTTTATAATATTAAAAAAAATTTACAATATTCGAAATGGACTCTCCCCTGTCGCATGTGTGTTTTGTTTTTAATTTAAATTAAACGAAAATTATACAAAATTTATTAAATTCATTTAAAAAAAAATTACATCCCTCTGGAATATGAAAAATTCAATGTTTGCACACTATTTTAAGCATTTTTATTTGCAAATTTTATTGTTATTAATATTGAGTTAAGATTATAATCAGTTTTTACTACTTGAATGTGGTTGAAAATTTTAGTATCTATGGTTGAACTTAATAAGAATGTTTCTATTTAAATTTCAAGAATGAACTGATAACTTTCCCCGAACGAATATTTACAATAAGATAAATTGAGCAAAGCTAAAAAAAATATAATTGTAAAAATAAGAAATCTAATCGAAAAATTATAATTCCAATTTGAGAAGTGATTAAAAACGTAAGATTATGATTTATGCTCTAAATTTTGATCATTGTATTACAAAAAGAACCCTTCCCTCGAATAGATTACTATAGTTATTTGTAAAATATTTTTGTTTTAAATAATCTATATGTTTCGTAGTCTATAAAATTCAGTTTTCCAATTATAGCTCGTAATGGTCCAAATTCTAAAGGCATCAGGCTACATTAGTGTTGACTAAACTTTTAATTTGTACAAATTACAAACAGTTTTTATTGGATTCTTTTACAGATGATGTTTCTAGATAAACAATACTAATACATAAGCTCTTTAGCAGCTTTTTCAGAAACTATTCGTTTTAAGCCCTAATTTGGAACGGAATTTACAAGCAAAAAAAAGCTTGACCAAGTAAAAATTTCACGAAAATTTATTAAACCCTTAAGGTTTGGCACTCTCTCCAGAACAAATGTTTTATTCATTTTTGATCTTCTAACCAATGATATATTTTTTGCATATCTTTCTGAATCACCCTGTATATTAACTTATTAGTTCCTAAGTAAATATATTTATGGTTCTTATGGTTTTGTGTTGTCTGTTTAAGAAAAAGTAATAGTGTAATTTGATTTCTATGTAGAAAAAGTATTTTTAAAATTGTTCCTAATATTTGTCCGAATTCGAAGTATCTTTTTGATATTTTCACACAATGTGTAAAAAAATGAAAATGTAAGCAGAAAGAAAAAAAATTCATTAAAAGAAAAAATGAAAAATTGAACGCGAAGATTTTTCTTTTTTATTTTCTAATTTTTTAAATGGAGAACGAGAACCTTTCCTTTTGAGAACATTTTAATGTATATTTATTATACACAAATGTATAAATATATAATATGTATATAGAATGGCACGCCCTTTATAATCCATTAATTAGATAGTAATGAATGGAATGTTCGTGCAAATAAAAAAATGAACCCGAAATGATTTGCGATATTCGTTTGGTTTTCAATTATAATAAATATGTATATTATATGTACAGACAAACATACATACTTACATTCATGGTATTTTTTTTTTGCATTACTTTCTATTAATTTTTTATTTTGTTGTGCAAAAATTTTGCAAATTCTATTAAACTAACCTTACCACAATCGAGTACGAAATGTGCAAGTCAAAAAATTATGTGATTGTTATTTTCTTCTTCTTCTTTTTGTTTTTGTTTTTTTCCTGTGTTCTTTTTATAAAAGAACTCAACTCTTTCTATATTCGTTTTATCGTTTTGTATTTTTAATTTATTTTTACTTTTTTTTTTCTAAGAGTTCTGTGTTACTTACCTGTGAACTTCTTAAAATATATATTGCATACACATAGGTACGTACATTAAATACGAGTACATGCATCACATATATATATATAACATTTTTTTATATAATTTGGCACGCAAATTTTACAGTCTGTTGATTTTAGCAGGAATTCATTTTTTTTTTTATTTTGTCTTTTTATTTTTATTATTTTTTCATTAAATGTTTGGTGTTTTGTTGCCATTGTTGCAGTTCTCTTAAACATAATAACATTATATATACATATATGTACAAATTACTTACATACTCTGACCACCATTAATATTTTAAGAGGGAAAAAAAATGAGAGAAAATTTCTAATATTATGAATGAAAAAATTTAATGAAAAATTTAAAAAATAAAGATAGTTATCAGTGTCTACTGTAGGAATCAAATTTAGAAAAAAAAACAAAACGAGAAACAAATTGACTGAAAAGAAAAACAAAATGGGCACAAATTTTTTTTTTTCCAAAATAAAAAGAAAAACGAAAGTACAGTTGGTTATTTTTAATGTTGCAGCTGCAATAATTTTCTTTCGTTGTCCTTTAATTTTTTAATAACAAAACTAAAATAAAGGGTCAAATATTAACCTTAATATCCTTTATTATTTTAGTTAATAACGGACTTTAACTTAAATAAAGTTGGGTCAAACCAATGGTTTGTATTGTAGCACTTTTCCCTTCAACAAGTGAAAATTCTGCTTTTAAATACAGTGTATGTATATCCACCACACTATTAAAATTATTTTCATTCATATTTAACTATTTCTAGGATTGCATATATTTAGGATAATGCATTCATGCAGTCTTTGAAATAAAGCAGAAATTAATATAAAGAGGGGTTAACATAATGCTCGATTTTAAGGGTTAATTGTGTGAGTTAAGAAAAATAATTATATTTTTTAATTTCATGGAATTTACCGTTAGCTTTTTGCGTTTATAAAAATTTGGAAAAGCTTGCGGTTTCGGAAATATAAGGTGTCAAAAATTCAAATTTTACGAATTTCAAGAGGTGATAACTTGAGAGGGGGTGGAGATGGAAAAAAATTTTCTTCTAACAAAATGAACATTTTGTTAATATCTATAAGTCCCTAAAATTTCAAGCTTCTACAGGCTAGGGTCTAGAAGAAAAACGACATCAAAAATTTGGAAAAAACGGACTTTAGATAACGGTAAATTTGAGCGGCCATTTTGTTTTTCTAAAGTTAACCTTTAGTATACCCCGCTAGGGGAAGCAAGCCACTGCCTTTCTGCGTTTGCAAAATTTGAAAAATCCTTATGGTTTCATTGCACTAAATAGTTAAAGAATGGCATTTTTAGGGTTTCGGGGGGGTATAACTTCTAAAGGGGGGAAGATAGATAAAAATTTTGTTCTACGAAAATAAGTTTCTAGTAAAGGTCTATGTACGTACAAAATTTCAGCTTTCTATCTTCAAGGGTGTAGAAGTTTTGTAAACAGACACACGGACAGACGGACGGACGGACGGACGGACGGACGGACGGACAGAGTGAAACTAATAAGCACTTTTTTTCAAAAATTTTTTGGAAAAGTGCTAAAAACTAATTATACTTTTTGTTTTTTTGTTTTATACAATACGAAACTGTTATATTTATAACTGCATGAATTTTTGTATTAAATGTTTATATATCAAAATGTACCTACATACACACGTTGTTGGATGTAAACCTTTGGATTTACTCTTCTTGTAAAAGTATATACAAGTATATATATATATATATATATATAAAATTTCAATAAATTAATCAAAAAAGTTGATTAGATTATAGTTGTCAGATTAGTTTAATCAGATTAGCCTTTGCATATATACATATATAGATTATACATTTAAGTTTTTCAATTTTATACTATAAAGGTAAGTTAAATTGTTATAATAGCTCATAATAATTACTTATGTATGTATAAAATATATGAAAGATAATTGAAATACTTATAATTAAAGGTGTATATTATAATATTTTGCTTTCGGGGTAGGTATTTTATTTGGTAGATAATCTCGTAATTTGAAATAATTATATTATGGGTCAGATAAAAGAATTCGTTGTATAGAGTGTGTGTTCCAAAATTGTCACCGAAATTTAGTGAAATAAGGCATAATAATAAAGAATAATAATATTACCGTAGAACAGTGTTTCTTAACATTTATAATGTATCGTACTCTTTTCGGTGTGAAAATGTCTCTCATCCCCATCTGGAAACTATAGATTCTTTTTCTACATACAAAACAAAAATTAATCTAAAATTCTGAATTACATGTACATATTCTGAGATAAATAAAATTGAAATATAAAAAAAAGAATTTAAATAACAAAAAAATTGAACAAAAAATTAATGACTACATTGTTGTTGTTTGTTCACTATGATGGCATCGAATCTAGATAGTTTTTTGGATAAAACAATTCGTAAATTATTATTCGTTTTCAAACGATTTCTTGCTTTAGATTTTATGTGGAGTAAAGACGAAAATTCGATTACATAAATACGTTGCCCAAAATGGAATCAGTATCTCCAAATTCCTTTTTGGTAATTCTGGATTAGTCGTCAATTGAAAACACCAGAACTTCTTTAAATTTACTAACTTTAAATTCTGGAATTCTGTTTGACTTCCTGATATGTATATGCATGTATATATGTACATTTATTTAAAACTATTCTATTGTGGTGTCTCATTACGTGCCAATTCAGTGTTATTGTTATTAAATTATTGAGAAAAAATATTGAAGGCGATTTATGTACATTTGTATATATTTTTTTTGTGTTTGGATATAATTCAAGACGGTTGACATTAGTTTTTTCTCATACCACTGAAAATATCTCCTCGCATTCCCATTTAAGAATCCCTGCTTTAGAATATTGTTTATGAATTTTGTTGGATGACAAATTTCCATCAAATGACAAATCAAACATAATTCCAAAAATAATTTATAATAGGATAAGATCAACAATTTTTTTTGTATGAATAAAATTTTATTTCTTTTTTAATATTTAATTAAAACTAGTTTGCATAATCTGGTCTTATTTTAAGGATTCAATTAACTAGCAATAGCTATTCGAATCTGTAATGGGAATGTAATTTTAAAAATTTAATTTTTATTTTCTGGTTTCAAATTTTTTTTTCAACTAATGAAATTAAAGTGAGATTTACAATGGCAGTTAAAAAATTTTTACTTTTTCTTAATGAAATTTTCAATATGAAATTTTTATGAATTTTAAAATAAATAAATTAAATCATTTTAAATAATAAAATATTACGACCCACTTATCATTGAAGTCTTCACTGTTTCCCAAAAATGAAATATACTCATACATAATCGCGTATTTCATAATCGCATTAAAAATTTCATTATTCGTGCCTAATTCTTTTAATCTTAAATAAATTAATGAGAAATTTCAATGCACTCTTTAAGAAAAACTCAATGTGAAATCTTAAGATATAAGAGAAGAGTAAAACGATGAATTTATTCTCTCGAATTTGAACGTGTTAAAAAAATTAATTTTACAAATTATACAAATTCAGAAAAAATAAAATTATATAAAAATGTTTAATTGTTTATTACTAGATTTGCTATACTGTTTTCATTCTAACAAAAAGAAAGTTGTGGATGTGCTTAAGGAGATCAATATAATTATGCTTCTTGCTTCACTATAGTCGTAGGATGGGAAAGAGGTTCAAATAACAATCCACTTTTGTTTCTTTAAATTTCTCACGTTTTTCCAACACAACATTCAAAAGTTTTTAAAATATCAGCTCAAAACTTCTAAATTTATTTTGGTCATGTGACGGATTGATCAAATTTTGAATTATGTCATTAAGTATGGGTTCTTAGTACGACCCGATTTAATGTTTTTACTTACTTTCTATATAATAGTTGACTGGTTTTCGTGAAATTTTTTATATAATCTACATCTCGCATTATGGTGGATTATTAAGCTTGTCAAAAAAAGCGTTTAATAACCAATAAGCTTCTTATTAATACAATTTTAATCACAAATACCGCAATTCAAAACTTTACCACCAATAATTGTATAGCAGAATATCATTTTATAATTCAAATTGAATATAAATGACTAGCATGCTGATCAAATAACACACTTCTACAAAATTTTATTATTCTAACTATGGTCCAGTTTTGTTTTTATATTCTAAGTTGAATATTTCGATTGAATTTCTAATCGATGATTTCACTCAAATTTTATGTCAATATAAAATTATTAGCAAACATAACATAACATGTCTGTCTATAAATATTTATATAAATTGCTTTTGTGAATTAGATTGGAATTTTAATTTTTGCAAATTATTTTACACATTCATATATATGTATGTATGTATGTGCTCTCATTTTAAAATTTATTAATTTTAGTGAAATTAAGCGAAACTTTAAATTAAATGGGTAAAATGTTACAGAGTTTTTAAACATAAAAACTATAGCAGGTGCTACAGACTGTTAAGTCTAAATTAGTAAATTAGGTTCTGTTTATATCTGGAGATAGTCTGGATTATGAAATTCAAATAACTTTTTATTGCTGTCACCTGTTTGATAAGTTCTGATTTCTGTTTATATAAAATATCAACACAATATTTTACAAAAAGCAGTTCTGAAAGATGTAGAGTTGCCGGGCTGTGAAATTATTATCTTCGGATTCTACATGAAAATTCTAAAGTGTTACTCATTTAATGTTTAGAACAGCATTTTACCTTATTTGACATTGGTTTTCATTGAACGGTATGTGTCATCCCGCCACACATATATATAATATCCAAAAGAGAAAACACATAAAAGAACTAGGCTCTTTTACATGACAATGCATTAAACAAATTTTTATTTTAATTTTATTTTATTGACATATGGCATAATTAATAACTAAATTATTTGTAAATGACTCATATATAATAACAGACGACGCAAATATACAATAATTTTATTCACAAGTCAAATATGTAATCTCCAGTGAGTCCGCGTATTAAATATCACACCACTCTGAAATTAAAAAAAAAAAAAATATCAAAATAGGTACTGTGGATTGTCATTCTATTTATACATTCATACAAATCTGTACACAATATTTTTTTTCTACATTTAATAATTTAAAAGAACTTGTATGTGAACACACTGCTTTTCCTTCATTTCTGTCTCCGTTTTTGCATATACACATATACATAGAATAATTCTATTTAATTCATAAACGGAAATTTCAACTGACTCATGACTTTGACGTCATAGAAATATTTTTTTTTTGTTTGTATTGAAATTATCTTTGAGTGAATGTACAAATACAATGTATTTGCATGTTTATACAGTTGTGTGAGTCTGTTTAAATTAGATGGAGCGACATCAGTCTTAAGAACAGGCATTTAACAATCTTGTTGCTTTATTGTTTAATTTTTTGTTTTGAGGTTTTTATAATTTCTGTTTTTATTTTCCTTTTTTATCTGCTTTAGTATTATATTTTTAATTTTCGCAATTTACGCGCCTCAACACCATTCGTCTATAATTATATTGTTATATGGTAATGTAAATGTTGCCAGATAAATCATTTTAATGTTGGTATGTAAACTTAGCCAAAAAATAATTTTGTATAAAATCAATTATAGCATTATGTGTCTTGCGCTCAATTCACTAACCTTTTTAAAGTAGCAATAAATTTAGAATAAATGTAAACTCTATTATTTTTTCACCTTTTTTCAATTTGAAAATAACATCATGATTTTATAGGTTTTACCCACACTGAATGATTACAAAATTGTGATACAGAATAACATCCATATAAGAGTCAATTGAAATTTTCGTTTATGAATTTAATCAAGTTATTGTTGAAGAGCCTTAATATGTACATATTTCACTGTTTTCGCACATTCAAGTGTTTGACAAGCTGTTTTAAAATAATTCGACATAAATTGTGTAAACGCAGAGATATCAGGAATTACTTATTCTATCATAAATAGTAATTAATAAATAAACAAATAAAAAATACTACACACGTGAACTCAGATCAATACCAAATTTCCTAATATCAAAATGTATATCAGAATTGAGAATTGAGAGTCAAAATGCTATTGAAAGGCAAAAGCGCTTAAGCCTTGAATAGCCAAATTTATGCAAAATTATTAGTATATCGTAACAAGAAAATGATGTATAAGGGAAGCATATAAAGAATGTGTACGTTTAATAGCAAATAGTGATTCGTTACGCACATTAATTCAGCAGATATAGCTTTATATTTTTATATGGAAAATAAACGTCAAACTTTTAATATTTAGGAAGCCTTTACATTTTTCAATGTGTTCATATAAAAGGATTTTAATACTAAACAGAAGTATTTTATCCTATTAAAAACTAGTCCCAATTATTCCGAAGATTCTTGCAGTTTTACATTCCTGTTCCATTGTATTAGCACCAAATTGATTCTATATAAGTCTTTGTCTTTGCAACATCAAACATCATCACCAAATTATTATATAAAATTTAGCTAAAATTTAGCTTAAACACGTTGATTTTACTATTACCTTATTTTATATTTAGCATTTTTCCTATAAATACACACAAAAACAATTTACGTATGTATAAGTTATATATAAATTATGATTTAGTAGGTAATGACTTGTGTTGCTAAAAAAAGAACTTTTGCTATTTTGCAAAAAAATTTAAAAAGAAAAATTTATAGCGAAAATGTGTAGTCATCTCTAGAATTTGCAAAAAAAGAAGAAGGAGAAAACAACAAAAAATTAATAAAAAAAAAGTAAAAAAAAATTTATTGCGAATAAAAAAATGTGACTTTTTTTTTTTTTGAAAATCTTGATTGTGGTGAGGCGAAAATTGACTAAAGAACTAAAAGTTTTGTATGAGTGGACATTTTTTTAAGTTATCATTAAAATTAAAAAAAAATCTTTGAGAAAGTTTAATTTTTTTTCTCTAACATACTTTTTGCGTTTCTCTTTCTGGCACATTTGTTTTTGGTACAAGAAAAAAAAAAGTTTTTTTCGCTGTTTCGGAATGTGTTCTAAGATACAAAAGAAGTGAGTAGGTTTTATGGTATGATAAAAATGTTGCCAGCATAACTTTGTATTTTTGCGCATGATTTTTTTTCTCTTCTTTATTTTTTTTTCTGTAGTTGTTGTATTCGTTTCTTATTTTTTTTGTTCTTTCTGTGTGTTACAAATGGATCTAGTCTATGTGATCATGTACAAAGCGTGTTCTACATAATAAGCAACAAAAAAAAGTAATAATTTTGTATCTCGATAATTTTTTTCTTTTTTACGATCTAGTTTTTTTTTTCTAAGAGAAATTTCTTCAAGTAAAAAGTATTTTTCGGTGCAATTAAACAGAGAATAATTTTTGTTTCAGCAACACGGGTGTAGGCAATAATTGTAGTAAAACTTTATATATGCAAATGCGCGTGTATGAATTATATTTAATTATTTTAAAAATATTGGAAAAATGTTTCCATTGAACTTACTCTATTTGCCTGTTTGTCTGACTTTCTATTTTCAAAACTTATTATTGCATTTTCAAATTGTACACGACAATTCGAAAGAATAAAAACGGTTTGCATTTACGTAAGCATCCATTACTGGAACAAAAATTTTCTTTAGTCCATTCCATAAAATAGGGAAGGTTATGTTATGGAAAAAAATTTTGCATATCGAGTTTTCGGTGGGGACACACTTTTCCTTAGTAGGGAAGCGTAAATAAACTATTTTTAGAGAAGTGTTAATCTGTCTGACGGTCTGTCGATATGTCTATTTGTTGGTCTGTTCATCTTTCTGTCTGCCTATCTGTGTGTGCACGCGTCTATCTCAAGTTCGTCTGAACCGATTTTCATGAAATTTTATACGAGTATGCGAGTTTGTTTTGATTATGTCACGGATTGATCAACTTATGAGATATTGGAGCCTTGGGAACTGGTTTTTTTGCGGGCCAATTTTAGATATAAAGAGAAATAACCAACTAATTTCCTTGAAATTTAATGTTTAATTTTCGAGTGTTAATATAAGTTTCGAGTGTTAATTTTCGAAATAATGAATAATCGTAAACCAAACTGGGGGCTGATTTTACATTTTTTACCATATCTACGGAACGGATTGATGGAATTTCTTAGAATTTGATATTTGAGCTGTGAATGTTACCGAAACAAACTGGCGAGCTTTTCAAGGAATTCGGATGGTACAAAGCGAGGTTCTACTAAGAGTTAAATTTACATTTTTCTTGGTATGTTGACTAACACCCTAAAAATTGGAAAGTGTTTAAAAGGCATTTTTATAATCTTCTGTAACACTTTACAGAAGTGAAGTGTGTTATGTGTTGACCGCATCAGATTTTTATATTTTTGCGTCACAATAAGAGGCTTGATTGAACTTTTGTAAAAGCAAGAATGCGGCAATGGCCGTTTTCTTATGTAAAATAACTTTACAATTTCTCCTACAGCTATGCAGCATTAAATTGTAGTTATTTTGATATTGTTCTTTAAAACAAACGCAAGTACATACTTTATTAACTACTGTTCAGTCGTATAAATGAAGTAAATTCATGTACATCTTTAATTTTTTGGATTTAGACCTAAAGCTGCATACAATTGTATAGTAAATACAAGTTCTATATTAAAGAAAATGTACTATTTTAAAAATCATGATTTACTGGAATTTTTCCCTTATATGCTATTGTAAATTTTGTATATTTAATAACGTTAATGTGACAATTTATAAATTATTTTAATATACATATTTTTTTTTATTAATGTTAAGACATCTATAGCTAAAATATCATTAATCATTATTTTCTATTATATATGCAGTTAAATATTTCTAATAATAGGCATTATGTTAATATTTTTAATAAAAAGTAAAGTGAAAACCAAAATCACGTGTTTCCGGTTTCTTGAAAAAAAAAACACACAAAAAGTCAGAAGCATAAAGAGAAATGCGTTTTTTTTAACACATGCATATGAATTTTTTTCGTTATACATGAAAGACAATAAAGGAATTTCCTTATACATGTAATATACATACATACATACTTATAATATGAATTGGCATATAGAAGCAAACTCGCATATAATTGAACAAGACGCTAACTGTACTGCGTATATACATAAGAGAAAAAACTGGGATAACGTATATTTTTCTTAAAAGAAAATTCTTGTTTTAATTAGACACAATATATACAGGGTGATTCAGAAAGTGGTACAACAACATATACCATTGGCTAGAAGATCGAAAATGGGTAAAACTTTTGTTCCGGATTGGGTGCCAAATCTCAACGATTTCCGAGTTCCAGGAATTGTAACGAATTTTCACGAAATTTTTATCTATTCAAGGATTTTGGATTATAACTTCGGTGTGGAAAAATATAGGAACTTCAAACAAATAGTTTCAAAAAGTCTTGGTAAAGGACTTAAAATAGAAATTCTGCTTGATTCTGTATTTTAAGTACCTTAAGAATACCAAGTATTCGAACTTTAAAGAAAATAAAATTTTTCCCTTGATTTTTTCAGTTTTTTCTACCTAGATAGATTCGTAAGAAAATTTTTAAAACCTTGAAATTTTTTTTATAGAACTTTGCACAGCTACTTAAGCTTTAATTTAAGTCCTCAAACATTAAAGATTTTTTTTTATGTTACAGAAGATATAGTACAAAAACCACAAATATTGTGAGCCACAAATTTAATTAAAATCAAACCAGATGTTAATAAAACTAAAATTAAATTGAATTTAATATTCCTTTATCAAAAACTTTACAAGTTTTTCTTCTTTCAAATCTATTTCTATTCAATTACATATTTTAAAGCAATTGCTTTACTGGAACACCCCTTTAGTTGCATCAACCGTATGTCAATTTAGTTTTTGTAAAACAATGTTTGAAATTTATTAATTCCATTAAATTAATTATAATTGTTTATTAGCTTCATAATGTAAATACCACAAACTCCATTTTGTTCAAAAAAATTAAATTTTCCTATAAAAAAATTTTTTTTCAATTAAAATAAATGTCAAAATTTATATGGCATACCTTTAAAAATTCGCTCCAGCTGGATAATTTTAATAACTTCAGATGCCAAATAGTGTCTAGATTTCGAAAATATTTTTTTCAAATTTTTAAATTGCACCCAATCTGAGAAAAATGCACTTAAAAATTTCGAACCATATAGGTACCATTTCTTACAAAAATTGGCAAAAATTAAAAACGTACAATTTTCTTTACCAAGAAAAGTTTCGAAAAAAAATTTTTGATTACTAGATTTTTTTGGTTTTTCGTAATACAAATTTCTAGTTTTTCTTTTCAAAAATTTCAAATTTTTTAAATTCAATTTTTGTTTTTCAAATTAAACGTTTCTATAGAATTTCGTTTAAAATTTTTTTTTTGTTACATTTCAATAAAATCATTAAAATTAAGATTTTTTATCAAAATAACGGCTATAGTTACAACGCTTGAATTCCTTACCTCTAAGGGTCTTTGAAATCTTGACATAGAAATGAAAAATTTTAGTTTCTTTAAATTTCGAATGCTTGGTATTTCGAAGGTGCATAAAATACAGAATCAAGCAGCATGTCTATTTCAAGTCCTTTATTAGGCCTTTCCGAAACTGTTTGTTTGAAGTTCTCATCTTTTTCAGCACCGAAGTTATAATCAAAAAACCTGGACAAGTACACATTTTGTAAAAATTCGTTAAAATCCCTGGAACTCGGAAATCTTGAGATCTGGAACCCAGTCCGGAACAAAAGTGTTATCCATTTTCGAGCTTCTAACCAATGGTATATGTTGTTGTATAACTTCGAGAATAACCCTGTATGTATTGAATATATATGCATATAAGAGAATTTTAGGTACTTTAAAATTTCAATGTGATTTGAGTTAAAAAGTTTATTTACTTTATTCTTTGAATACTTTACTATATATATATATAGTATATATATATAATACTTTATACAATATATATATATAATACTTTATACAATGTAATAAACAAATAGTGGAAGGTATATTCTTATATTGCCTGTATATCCTTTGTATTCTAAAAATAGATAAATTTAATTACAAAACTATTTTTCATAATTAGCGTTATTTACAGCTTTTGCATGCAAATTAAAGATATTAGAGATTTTCATAATCGTAAAACCCAATACTGTAATATGGACCTTACGTGGTCGATATGCAAAATATTTTAAAAACTATTCTATAGAAGCAAAAGCATTTCATATGATTTAACTACTGATCATGATAAAGGATGTCCCAAAATTCACGTAAGAAGTAATTTTGATAGAAAACACAGTTTTACAATCAAAAATTTCGTTTGTTGAAATTTTCCATGATTGTTTTGCGTAAATGTGCCTGAATTTCGTTAATACGGTGCTCAATTTCCTCCCGCAAGGCGCTGGTGGTCGTGGGTTTGTTGACATAAACCGTAGACTTTAAAAAACCCGAAAGAAAAATCCAAACGGCTTTAAATCGCATAATCTAGGCGGCCAATTCTGATCCTCAAAACGGGAAGTTATACGACTAGGGAATGGCCCATGCAGTAATTGAATTGTTTCTCGGGCTGCGCCACCGTCTTGCTGAAACCACATGCTGTCCACATCCATATCTTCAAATTTTGGCACATAAAACTGGATTATCACGCTGCTATATTGAGCACCATTCACCGTTATTATATTTTGTGTAGCACTTTACCGCACAAATGGCGCAAAATTTAAATCTTGCGTAAATTTGGGTACACCTTTTAATTTCACTTATATTGTTGATAATTCAGCAATGTTTATGAAGAAATTAGCAACATTTGTTTATGAACAAAAAATATAGCAAAGTTTTTACTATACTACATATACATGAGATATACATATGAAAAGGTGCCTAACGTTTCCGTTATGGTAATTTTCTTCTGTAACCCATCAAGTATATACATATATTTTATAATTATACAATCAGCTAATTTGACACCTTTTTCTATTAATTTGATTATATGTTTTTGTAAAAAATTTTCCTTGTCCCAAAAGAAAATGCTTCTAACACTTATAGTTGCATATTAAGCATAACAGATTGTTGAATAGTTAACAAACGAATAAGCATTAACTAATATATTAGGAAAGATGTTAATATGATAAAGCAACAATTTGTAGTGTGACAATACTTGGTTATGTGGACTTAGCTTTGAGGAATATCTCCAAAAATTTGTAAATTTTCTTATAATAGGAAACAAGAATAAATTGCAAACAAGAATATATGCATTAGTTTTAATAATCAGTAGACACTATATGATAGCATTATTTTTATTGTATTGTTCCAAAGTTGAGTAAACTTAACCTTCTTATAAATTTATAGTAAAATTAAATAATTTTAAAAAACAAATTGGAGGAATGAAAATTAAAAATAATTTTTTAAAATTTACAATTCGCTCGAATGTCATAATCAAAATTTTATTATATATATATATATATTCTTAACAATTGCAACTTGAAATTTAAGAATAGCTAGAATTTCCTTAAAACCAAAAATTTATAGTTTAATTACTTAAACCTTATACTTATTATAAACAATACCTAATCAATTGTAACAACTTAATATCCGTTCTCATTATTGTTAAGAATACACACCGTATACACATAGTATGTACATATGTATATACAAATAAGTTTCCATCATTCTATTCAGTCAAGTTGTTGCAAAAAAAAAAAATTAAAAGAAAAAAAGTAGCATAAAATTAACATTACGTGTGAATAATATTTTTATAAAAGAGGAAATCAACTAAAACAAAAAAAAAGAAAAAGCAAAACAAAATATAGAGGAAATGTGGTAGAAATACAAAAATATTCATTTTTTTTAATTCAATTTTAAATCATACTTATATATACATATGTATTTGTATAACTAGTAAGTTATTAATTTATGAAATCTTTTTCTTAAAATTTATTCATTTTAAATGTTTTTTTGCTTCTTGTGATTTTCTTTAAAAAAATTCTATTAAGATTTAATTTTCATAAATAAAATTACAAATAATGTATATATATATTAATACATAAATTTGTTTTAGTACAATTGTACAAAGTGTTGCGGTGACAAAATAGTTTTCAATTATATAGATGCAAACTAATTAAAATATTTTAAAGTTGATCCAAAAAAAATTTTCTAAATTTGAGCAAATTATTTTTCATTCCTCCTTATTACAGATAAATGTTCCGTAAAGAAGAATCAGCTCTCTGGTTATATAAATCTAAAGTACTATAAATCAATTGTACTATAGAAAAATAATATCAAAATTATGAATGAAAAATTTAATTTTCTTGAATAATTTGTGATAAAACCAAAAGAATAATATCATGGCTGAAATATTATCACAAAAATATGAAAAAAGTTTAACATTAATACGAACTTTTTTGCCGAAAAAATACGAATTGCCGAAAATAATTTTGAAACATAATGTGCATATTACGGTAGTAATAGAAAATTTCTCAATGTTCGATAAAAATTTTAAATTATTTAAAATTTAAGTCTCAATTTATATTTCATATTCACATAAATTTATTCGGGATTTAAAGAAATGTCAAATTAATCACATTATATAATGAATATATTCCATATTCTTTAATAGTGAAGGAAGACAACAAACTAAATTATGATTTATTGTTTGTCAAAAATTCATTTTATATTATATAACTTCTTCGAGAATGCTATATTGAATTTCGCGTATACCCTGTAAATATACATAATATATACGATAAATTATATTTATAAAAAAAACAGAAAAATTTATACCCTGATTTAGATAGCCATCAAAAACTTAACAAGTATAATTTAAGAAATCATGAAAAAAAAAATATATAAAAATTGTATAAGAATTAACTCAGGTGTAAATTTCTTTTAATTGGAATCGGAAATATTATACAAGTATGTACAAACATTCATTACATATATTTTTGTAAATCTACATAGGTACTTATAAATTATTTATAAATTTTTATTAAAATGCATACTTACATAATATGTATATATATATATGTATATTAAATATTAACTAAGAAAAATTGCAATTTTACAATATAGTTATAAAAATTTTTATGTTTATAAAAAAAAAAATGAATGATTTTATGTGAAAATGTAATTATGTATAATATTGCATTATTTAAATGGCATAAATAATTTCTTTTAAGACGAGTGTAAGAAAATGCAATTTTAATTCGCGTTTTCTTTTATTTTTTTTTTGTTTTAAAAATTAATATGAATTTATTTGTAATATTTAAAGAAAAAACAATTCAACTCATTTTCCAGACAAAAAATTTTTGATATTATAATATAAGATTCTTATAATTTAAATCTTATATCGTAATATTGGATTGGTTAAGCAAATAAAATTCAAATTTGGTTAATCAAATTTTTAAGTTGAACCAGATTAAATTCAAGATTTACAAAAGATGAGAATCAAAACACAAGATTAATTATACCGTATTGCAATCACTCCTATATAAAATCAGAAATATTACTATTTTAGATTTATTAAAATAAGCTGAAAGTATAATTATAAAGAATAACAAAGAATTTTAAATAAAGACAGTAACATTTTTTTTTATAAAAATTTATTTTAGCAAATATACACTATAATAAACTGTTATACGTAATAATTTTCCGACAAGAAAAAAGTCGGAGTCTTGAAATTCGAGAAATTATAAGAAAACACTTTATCTATTGGTATGAATTTTTCTGCTGATATAATTTTTTTAGAATTTAATCAAAGAATTTTGGACCTTTTAGATCAGAACATAAAATTGCATGTTATTGTCAACATTCTGTTTACCTTCTCATATAAGAATCCCTGAGAATTAATATCAATTTATCTGAGAATTAATATCAATTTTTGAATTTTGAATATGAATAATTAATTTCTTAAACAAAGTTGTTCAAAATTAGGGAACCTCGTGTAAGAATAATAGAATTTTCTTATATTATCCAAAAACAAGTACTAATATCTTAAAAATTTCATTATGAAGCAAAAATTTTATTTATTACCTTAGTAATAATATTATTTTTTTGAATTTCTTCTCATATACTGGTTGTACATGCAATAGATCACAAATACATGCTTACATATTTTAACAATAATGAGAAATTTTTCGAGTATACTTTCTTTACAAAATTTATTTCTCAATAATTTTCAATGTAATTTTTAAAGATTTTTTTTTTATTATAAAATTTCGATTTACATCCAATTAAAATTGGGTTATTTTAAATTATTTGTACATATATGCAGCTATAGAGAGGTACCCAGACTACACTTAAAAAGGAGGAGTACAATACTTAACAAAAAAAAACGAATTTTAATTTTTTTTTTATTTTTTAAATTTTTTACTTCAATTGTTATCTAATTTAGTCAAAAAAAGAAAAAAATGAAAAACAAGAAGAAGAAAAAAATTACGCGATAAAAATAAATTAATTTTGCGATATTGCGAAAAAAATTAAAAGAAAAAAAAATGAATATAGGCTTAATTTACAGTAGAATAAAAAATTAAAACATAAAGTTAAGAACCTAGACCTGAAAATTTTTTCAAATTCCACGAATAAAGGTTCTGTTGTTGATTCTATAAATTTTTTTTCTTAAAATCACGTTCAAGCGAAATTGAGATAAGCGAGTGCACAAGTGGACTTCTTTCTAAAACTCGTTGATTCAAGTTTTCCTAGTATGTGTAAATGTATTTCTGATGCCATCAGATAATCTTTCTTATTGTAAGTAATGATAAATGTAAAAATAACAAAAGTAAATTTTTTTTATTTTAAACGCGCTCATTTCGCGCAACACTTCTCAATTAATTCTATGCGATTTACCAGCGCGTTTTAATTAACTACGAAAATTCGTTCAATTATTTGATATTTACGCATGCAATTCTACGTCTTCCTGCTAATTAGGAATTAAGAGACTAAATACATATAAATATATCAAATTGAAATAATACTATAGTAAACAATTTATGTTAACAAGCTATATCAAAAAATATTTAATAAACCGTTATTATGCACTTACATATTTTCAAAAAATGTTCACATTTTGCAAGTTTTATTTACAATTTTGCGTAAAATTAAACAATATTATGGTAATTGTTATACATAATATAATAGAGTATGCTCTGCATACTTGTATTGTATACAACTTGGCGACAACTTAAAAATATGTCAACATAAAAATCTGTAATTAAAGATATTATTAACATTTTTTTACACATTTCTGAATTGCTGTCAAACTTATCATGAAAATCGAATTGTTTATTAAAATTGCAATTAAATAGTGTGCGTGTTACAAAATTTATGTAAATTTAACAAGTTTATAATTGGTTTTCTAATAATATTTCTATATATTCTTATGGAGGTGTTTGTTATATTATTAAACAAACATGTTATTCAACTTTACATACAGCATATTATATAAATATATACTTACATAAAATATGAATGCCCTTTATATATGTAGAATAATTTTCGCTTAAGGTTAAAATAATAAAATAAAAAATTATTAATTGTATAAAATAATTTAGTTAACAAAAATTTTATTGTATACTTATTAAGTAATTAAAATTGTTACACATGCATGTTGGACTTTGAAAATATTTAGTCTCATTCTTTGAATATGAACCTGAGTAAAATAAGTAATATGTAGTTATAATGAGGAATTTTTTAAGTAATTACTAATTAATATAATTATGAAAAAAATATTTTTTATTCTTTTTAATGTTATTTAACATATTTATGCAAAAAATTTATAAAGTTCAATTAAGAAGCATAAAATTTTTTATAAGAATTGTATGTTAAATACAATTATATAAAAATAAATTATATAAATTATATAAATTTTTGAAGTACTCACACAATTGAAATATCATAGCGGCTCATATAATGTAAACAACCGGGTAAGTAATTAATGAATTTTATATTACAAATAATATAAGTATCCAAATAATTTCGTAGAGGCCATTCCATCTTAAATGAATGTTTGAGTTAAATGAGGAAAAAATATGCTGCAAGATTATTTTATCTTCAAGATTAATTGAAATCATAGATTATGGTTGAAACACAACATACTATATAAGAACACCTTAAAGCAAGTGTCTAAGAATGCATCATGGTAAACGGTTAATAAACAAATGCATTTGTAGTTATAGTTAAGCAATCATAACCTCTTTAGAGTTTTCAATAATTGTAATTTTTAATTCGCAATATTTAAAATAAATTTCCTCAATACTTATTGTATACCCTAATTAAATGAAATATGCAACGACAATTCTAACTCTAGTTAAAAATACTATAAAAATTTAAAAAATAAAAATTTTATTCATTTGTTGCATTGCACCAAATTGTAGTACACTACACTTCGGTGTTTGATGGTATGTTTCAATATGTAATTATCGTATATTTTACGATATTATATAGCTCATTACGCCTAATACTGTGTTAATTTTTAAAAATATTGTTATTATTGGATCGTTTTCGGAAATATTTTAATAATTACCACTTAGCTATTTCAATATTTTTCAAAATTGATTATGTTTTATTGAAAAAAAATCAAAAAACAAAAATAAAAAATAAATAATAGCCTTCGATTATTAATTAAAAAGTTGTGAAAATGAGAAATTTTTTTTAAATAAAATTCATAAATACCAAAATTTGGTTAAACTTCATAAAATGAAAATTTTGTCAGTAGAGTTGTCGCGTTTCCAATTTTTATGTAAACAATAAATAAAGTAAACTAAATAACCCAATTTTTACCCAATTTTAACCCAATTTTTTTGAAAAAATAAAATATTTAAACGTATGTGAACTTACGGGGCAATAATTTCGACACACACCCCAGTTTCACGTAAGAAAAATTTTACCAAATTATACAGGCACATTATGCATTCATAACGATCTAAACAGAAAGTCGTTTTATGTAAATTTTACTGTATAAGTACAATAAAATTTACGTACATTGCAAAAAACAAAAAAAAATAAAAGAAAAGTTTTTGACTTTACGCAATTTTCAAACTATCGATATTTTTAGATTTTAGTTTTTTTTTTTTACATTTTCTTATTTTTTTTTATGAATTTTTCATATATTCATGATGGTGTTTGAATTACCTTGAACTGTGTGTTTTACCTTTTGTAGTTTATTTTTTTTTGTATATTTTTGTATTATTTGCGAGGAATTTTAATTTAGCTTTAAAATACAAGAAAAAAAAACAGCAAAGAAAACCAAAAAAGCACATAGAGATAAAAATGTAAAAAAGTTTGCTAAAAATTTTTTTTTTTTTTTCAATTTTTCGATAGAATTTAATTTAGTTCATTAGATAAAAAAAATTTAATGGCGATCCGGTTTATTTTATCTTTATTTTGCGGGTATAGAAAAAAGTTACCGGAATATTTGCGAAAAATAAGAAATTTGTCCATAAATGGGTAACATTTTTTTATTTAAGAGGAGAAAATTTTTGCTAAAATTTTGTAAGTTTTTTAAAATATTTATTTTTTATTTTTTTATTACAATTAAAAAAAATTAATTTCATAAAATATTATAATTAGAGTGAATAATTGGTATACACACATTTGTATACACAGATTTGAGAGCAGCAAATTTCCTTATTATAAAATATTCACCATTTTTTAATACTAATATAAAAGTAGTTAAGTTCAACAATGGTGTAAATTATTTTGATGGTGTGATGAAATTTTTATTATTTAAAAGTGAATACGTGTTCGTTTGCATTAAATTGTAAGTAGTGCAAATTTTGCACTTAGATTAGAGGACAAAATAGTGTCTCAGAGTTTGTTCAATAAGTTTTTTTTGGAATATCATCATAATATCTGTTCCTTACAGTTAATTTTATTCTTTTCTTATTTTGTTTTTATGATATCATGTTTTTAATTCGGAAATAAAAAATAATATTGGATTTTATATGCTAACATACATACATACATACATATTATGTGGGAAGTTAATAATTATGCATAAAAATAAATTTTATCGAATTATAAAAAATGATAACCATACATACGTGTGTGTTATATAGCAAAAATAGTCAGTTCATTTACACAGAAAAAAAATTGTATATACATTTTTATATACACTATTTTTAAAATAATGATGATATTAAATTTGTGAATCAATATATGTGAATGTAATAGTGGCTAGTAGATACTCTATTTGTATTTTAAAGAATCCAATTTGAGGAAGTATAGATATAAATTTAAAATCTCGTTTTTTAAAGGAGAACTCGTTTTTTTTTTGAAATTTAAAAATACTAAATTATTTTTTTATAATTTGGTTATGATTTATTTTATAAAATACTTGTAAATCAGTAGTGTGATTAATAAATGAAAACCATCTGATGTGATCGACAGGTAACCGATCGCAACGCATTCCTACCAAATTTTAAAGGCGGTAGTAAACTTTTATAGCATTCGATTTCCCTAAAAATTTGGCCTGTAAGCTTCAGTAAACCGACAAACCGAAGTCTGGAATTAGGTTTCTTGCACTACGCTACCATGGACAATTGTGTTCTCATTGAAAACTGGACATGTTAAATTTAGTCCCATAATAAAACCGCCCTTATTGCAATCGGTATAAATAATTTTAATTAATAATAGTAATAAATTTTAAATAATCCGAACTACATTATGACAGAAACTTGTCTCGAATATTTCATGGCTATATGCTGACGCGTATCAAATGTCGATCTACGGTACATACGTCATATAAAATGTGAGTTCAATCTGCTGTATTTGTTAATCATAATTTTATATTTTAATATTTTAATTAAAAAAATTTATGAGATTTGTGTATAAATTATCAATGAAATGGTAATGATTTCGCTTATGAATGGGACGCTAAAATTAAAAATTCATTTTTCAATTCCATTTTTGATGACAATTAAAAATTTTTAATAATATATAGACATCGAAAATTAATAATTAAATTGAGAATAACAACCTGACAGTTTTGCATATGCTCATCTTAGATATTTTATTATCCTAAGGTCCTTGGCTGCATCTAAATCCGATTCTGATCATATTTAAACATTCACTTCTTTTGAGTGCCCGATAATTTACCTACCAATCACAGTTTTAATTTTCTTTTATATGTGATAGTTTTGAAATCAACTGTACGAGTATTATACTTCTGCATACTTATGTTATTATAATCTTATTTTAATATTCAAAATCTTTTAATTTTTATGTTTCCGGCTGCTCCTTTTTAACAATTGAATTGAATTTTTATATTTGGATATGATGACTACTCCCTAATTTCAAGTTCACATGTCTTTTAATCAAAAACTAAAACGAGAAAAAAAATATGATAATCATAAGAAAATAAAATTTTAACATAATGAATAAATGAAAATGGAAATATGCTTTCAATATTATTAAAAGAAAAACTTAAATCAAAATGCAATTTTTTGCAAAACGAATTAGCAAAAAAAAAAAGAAACAAATAAAATTATACCGGTTTAATCATAAGATTTTGCCAGCGATACCCCAGATGTGTTTCTCGAATTTTGCTATTCAGCAAAATTATGTTACTTCTGAAATAAAAGTTTAATATTAAGTTTTATACGGCAAGAATAAACATAAAATTTTCAATTGATTTTTTAATCAAAATTGCGAATACAATATTATAATTGACTTTTTGAATCCTGATTTCGTAAGCACTTCTGTGCTTCCGTTTAGTAATTCTTAAAACAAAATCAAAATTAGTGTTAGAAATTAATGGTTTTTTAATATTAATGATAGGTTTATATTTTTCTCTAACAAATCGGCAATACTGTTTAGCAATAATGCCCAGAAAAATCTAACTTTCAATGTGACAATATTTGACATTTTATACCATGATGTATGGTTGTAACAACGTGGTTTTTATAAAATCATTGCTGATAAATTGACAGTAATAATATATACAATGACATATTAAATAAATTATTAATATTTAGGAAAATTTTTCAAAGCATAATGTTAAATAAAACGAGATACAGAAATTTATAAAAAACTTACCTTTTTTTCACTCTAGCAATAAATTATATTGCGGGTCTATTTTCTGTTTGATTTAATCGATAAAATATAAACTAAAGTTTTTCGCCAAATGCAGATATTCAGAGATTTGAATTGATACCTTGCAAGAAATAGCAAATTGTGGACTAAAATCCAATAAATAAAATGTATTTAATAATAAAATTCAAATAGTATAAATTTTATTATTTCAAAATGTTATGAACGGAAAATCATATTTATGAATATTTTTCCAAATTTTATTGCTTTCATTCTGATATAAAGAATTAACAATTGACTTAAGAAAATCCAAATGTACATATACAAATATACATAGATATATAAATTTAAAATTCTTTACCATTCACCATCAGACGACAGACATATTAAGGAAGATATTAAAATTCAAGAAATTGCCATCATATAATAGTGGAACGCAAAATGAGCCACAACAAAAGAAACGCAAATATAATAATATATTTATATGTATGTAATATGTGTATGGATATTTATATATGCATACATTTTCCAAAAAAAGCTCTTTATATAGTTCTTTTCTTATTTTCTTTTTCTTATTATTTTTAATAACTTCCTTCCAGTCTTCTCTTGCATACCTCATAACTTATTCTTATTCCCAAAACGTACATAAGTATATATAAATTTAAATATTTTATGTAAAGTATATCATATACAATTATACAAATTATATGTATACAATTAGGTGTAGTATACCGCAGTATCTATTTAGTTCCTACACTAATTTATTCCCCAAAAACAAAATACAAGAAAAAATGAATAGAAAAAGAAACGAAACTACAAAAGTGCATGCAGTACATTCATCCATCCATAATATTATAAAATATTACAGAATAGCCGGTATTAAAAGTATTCATGTATGTATGTATGTACGTATATAATCGACCCGATAATAAAGTACCGGAAATGCATTTATACATTATGTTTATACATAAACATGCACAGTAGTATAATATAAAAAAGATTTATGTATATATATATATATATATATATATATATATATATATATAAATTTATTAATATTTATGTATATTCAATAAAATATGTGCAATAGTTTTACTAAAATACGATATACTATATGTATACAAAATTAAGTATAAAATCACAATTAATGTGTACATCATATTTTATTTTATTGTAGAAAATAAAGAAATTTTTATTTGACTGGGATAATTTTAACATACATAGTGTATAAAAATCTTAGTGAATACAAAAATAATTTTTTATGACAGAAAAACTGAATATTTTAGAATATAGTATTAAACTTCTTCTTGTAATACGATAAGATTCAATAATCAATCATTTAGAAAAATAAGCGTTTGAATAATGATTTGTTAAGGGGCAGATTTATTTAAAATTAAAATTATAAAAGTTCTTCCCATAAGAGATTATTTTCTAAATTATTCAAATACATTTTTGGAATTCGAGCTAAATATCACACAATATTGTGTAGTCGACAGATTCGACGCATATTATAAAAATATTTTTTATTTGAAACCTCAAAAATAGGGCGATATATTACTGTGATAAATGCAATACACTAAAAAATCGCTATGGGTCTAAAATGTTATAGAACTTTTAATGCACTTGTACATAAATAAAAGCATAGGCATTTGAAGAGATAATATGACAAAAACAGAAATACATTAAAAAATTTATTTTACAATATATGTAGCTATTTTAAAGCTAGTTGGCAAGACATCACATATTAAAAATTGAATTACTTTATTCAAAAAGCCTGAAAATATGCAATTTTTAGACAAATTATTTAATTTGATAATCCGAAGTCAGTTTGTTTCTTCAATCGGTAATCAGCGAACAAAAAACGAACATATTAAAATTTCCAAAAAAAATTAAGTTTATAACGCTATTTTCAATTATAATATTAGCTAGCTAAAGTTTACTTTGAACAGTTTTATGTATAATAAGAAGCTCACTATTTAAAAAAATCTTCTGCTTGGATTGGATATAAATTGTACATAAAAGAATATAAAAAATTTAAAAGTTATTAGAAATGTAAGATGTGCAAAATTTCCCTCTATATTTGTAGTTATACTTTTAATAAGCATAACTATTCAATAAAAATTATTAAATGAAATAGTGGTAAATAAGTAATATTAAATATTGTATAGTATTGTGTGACAGGTTATCACTCATTGCCATAAGTGAGTTTTATTCATAAATTTTATAATTTAATCAATGTAGAGTTATAAAATTTTATTCATTTGATCATCAGCTTATATCTAAAACGATATACAATACAAGTGCTGAGAAAAATATGACAAAAAAAAATATAAAACTCATAATGTTTTGTGAAGTCTGATTCACATTTTCCTCATTATTATGTCTGGTTCTTCTTAAATAAAAATTGCATTACAAATTTTTTTTTTTAAAATAAAGGAAAAACTAATAAGACGATGATTTTCAATATTGCAATCTGATTTCTTTGTTATTTGTTATTTCATTCAAAATTTCACAAAATCTTACAATAATCCATAAGAATTTTAATTAAATATGATTATAACATGACATACTTATACATATTATATATATACATATACACAAAAAAAGAATATATTGAAGAAAAAAATAAATAACCAACACCACCAGGCAGCCACCACAAAAAATTGATCTTATTCACTTCATTGCTGATTTATTTTATAAAAAATTCATTTTTCAGATGGTGCACTTTTAAAATACATAAAATTGTAAAATTGAGAGAGAAAAGCAAAAAGAGAAGATGAGGAAATATATTCTATATCTCTTTTTAAAATAGTAGTATGTCAACTTCTCTATATCTTTTCTTTATATACTCTTCTTAACAAACTACGATTAGTACAAATTTTATACACACTTTATAATATAAATTGTCCTTGTAGTACAAAGTAGTGTAGAAGTACGATGTGATGAAGACACATTTTATTCAAAAAAACTACTAATACTAGATATGTGTGTATGTGTGAAAATGAAAAACTATACGAAATATATATTTCTCAATATATATTATTGTATGCATGTATTAGTCATTTTTAATATTTTAATATTTTATTATTTTGCGATGCATTCAGAGAAAATCCCTATAGAAGATTATTAATTGAAGGTTGTCTGGGGCTATTTTAAAAATGCAGCATTTAAATACATTGTATATATTTTTCAAAAATTGAACACAATATATATGTATATGTATAAGTAAGATATTCTCATCTCATCATCATTATTATCGTCTAAAGTCATAATCATTTTTAGTATATCATATATAATACATGTGTGTATATACGCCCGTAATCTTATTATAGTTGTGAAATAGTATAGTTTGTAAAATTTTATAATACAATTTAATTGTGATATAGTGAGCAAAATGCAGTAGGTGAAACTTTAATAGAAACATATTTTAATTTCGGAATGCATTTTGTAGCCAAAAACAAACTATTGAAAAAATTATTGTTAATAAAATAAATTCACAAATCGTTCATCATATATGAAGATGATGCAATACATAATATTCTTATACATTTATTTCACACATATGAGAAGAAATATTAATGTGTGTGTATATTCATTTATATAGGCATATATATATATATTTACAGTAGTTTATCTATTGTAATCGCTATCATTATTTAACATAATTATCATCAACACTATTTTATAATAAGTATACTTATATAATATTGTGATCATTAAAAAAAAATGTGATCATTATCATCGCCTTTTAATTATTCAAATGAAATTGAAGAAAAAAAAAGCATGTTCTAAGGTAGACGGCGGGCGACAATAAAAAAAAAAAAACAACAAAAACTTTTAATAATTGGTTGAAAATTTTCTTTCCATTTTTCATATTTTCATTTATACATACATAATATGTATGTAAATACATTTTAATTAAATTGTAAAATTTTTTATTTAAAAATTTTGGGTAGAATTGTTAATTAAATAGCTGATAAATAATAAGAGGAGGATCACTGTTATTCTTCAAGTAGAATAATAGAATGAGTGGTTCTTTTATTACATTTTTCACCACAGACTTTAAAATCTATGAATAATTGCCTTCAAAGCTAATCTGTTACAACAATGTTAATGGTTTACTTTAATTTTTAATATTTAATACATTATGGGAACGGAACAGAAATTCTGAGTGAAATAATCTACCAGCAGAACATTTTTGCATTTTTTTTTGCAACGTTGTTGCTGAGATAATCTATGTACATAATATGTTAAATTATATTAACATATTTACTGAAATTTATGCCATATCCAAATAACAACTTTTAGCTTCAAATTAAAAATACAAATTTAAGTTGAAAAGTATTGAGTAATTTTCAGGATTTTGAAGAATAAGAAATTTTAAATAATATAAATTTTATAAAATTCGTATTCACTTCCTCTCATTTCCCTCTATGTACTGTATATGTTTTAAATATTGAAATTTTCGTGAAAATATTATAATATGTATATATATATATTTGGCATAAATCTTATAACATATGAATTAAATTTAAATATATTTATATTACTAATTCTTTTCATCGTATGTATTTGTAACCGGTTTTCCGGTTATTATCTTCATATATAAATTATTATAATAGTTATATAAAATTTACTAGCAGCTTTTAATAATGCAAAAAAGATAGGTTATAAGAGCGCATGATACAAATTATATATTAAGTACACACATATTTAAATTGTGGGACAAATTGAAAACTAGACAAAGAAAAATGAGTTAATATTTTATAGTTTTCTTTTCTATTTTATAGAAAACAATTTTATTTCTGATTTTTCAAAAAAAACAATGCATTTTATTTGATTTTAATATTTATTTAATTGTTCCATAATATCGAATAGATTTTTGAAGTTATTCTAGAGTTATTCTAGAGTATATAAACCAAGAATTCTAAAATTATTTTTTAAAGCAGTTTGGTACGTTTTTTTTCCTTATACATATTTTCACCGGTGAATTTCTTCTCTATATCAAACTATTTGTGAAGTTTTTCTTATTTTTTTAGTTTTTTGTAAAATGCACTATTTTCCAATTTTATTCGTGGAATGTATTCGTGGTAGAGCAAAATTTCTATATATATATATAGTTACTCAATACTATTAAGAAGTTTATACATTAAATTTTTTCATCCATCATATGCAATACATAATAATGCAAGTACACATTTATTAAATATAGACTTTAAGTATCAAGTTTTATGTATATATATATTCACATTCTTGCATATGCATACGTATAGTATTTATGCAGGTATATTAGACATAATTTTAAAAATTTCCTTCTTTTCACATATTAATTTTAAGTGCCATATTCCTTTACTTATATACGTAAGGATATACGTAAGGATTTTCGTATTATAAAATATTGCCATTTTAAATCAAAAAATGGAAAATTAAAATGAAAACAAAGAAATAAGAATGAAAAAAAAAATTATAACTAAAACTATATTGTATTTTCATACGATTGTTTTCTATATACGTACACGTATATATATATATATATATATTTAAAGAATAATTTCTAACGAGTCTTACATTTTACGGCATGGTATAATAGGCTTTATTTCATTGAACTATTTTTGATAATATAGTTTTATTAAAATTGTTATACAATATGTTATATTTCGGATAAATGGCTACTTTACAAAATTATATTCATTATTATTCTATTTCATAAAATAGATATATTCATCATATTTAAGTAGAGAAAGCAGATTGTAGACAAGAAAGCAATTTTTAACAATTTTTGATAAATGCATTGTAGTATTGAAATATCTTTTTAATTTCATATAATAATTTATTATTATGTATAACAAAAATTTCAAAATCATTCTTATATATTCCAAATGCATTCCAATTTAATTGTGTTTTTTAAAATAAAATAATGTTAATCAATGAATATTTATATACGGGAAATAATTATAATACAAATTAATTTATAATTCTTATAAATTTTATTGTTGTATAACAAATTCATTTTATTCAATATTTACATTATTGCATTAAATAATTTTCATTATAATTTATAATAATTAAATTTCAGTATTAATTTATTACTATATTGCGAGATATAATAATTATGTATTAAATAACCATAATGTGTAGTTAAATATAAAATGAAACAAATAGAAAAAGTTAAATACAATGATGTGTATTAATAAAATAATAATTAACGAAATTTATTTAAATTAGATGTGTATACATATACGTATGTATATAATAATTATCAAAAATTCAAATGAGAAATCCAAAATATTCTACATAGTCTACATTTTTATTAAACTTAGAAAAAATACTTAAATGTAGATGAGTATATTGTAGTAAGTCTATATTCGAAATCATAGAATAGTATTGAATATTAAATTTACTATTTAGTAAGTATTCAATACTTGAATGAAAGTATAGTGTAGAAAATACATAAGAAAATATTTATACTAATACAAAATTTTTTAATTTTTACATTCAATACTGTATGTATGTAACAATACTGTATGTATGATGATGTATACTCATCATACAGAACTTGTATCATTAATTCATAATATCTACAACATTCTATCTTAATACATAAAATATTGTTACTTAATAATTTATGTAATATTATAAATAATATATTAATATATATATGTGTTCCATTTGGTTTGGTTCTTCTCAATTTATTTTTTTTATTGTATTTTTGTTTTCTTGATAAATTGCATTTAAAATAAAATTCACAATTTGTGTAATACATTTTTGAATGTATGTATTTACTATTTCGGAATAAATTGTACAAGTACGTTCATACATATATATTTGTACAAAATGTGTGTGTGTAGTATAAAATATTTACTATAATTTTATAAAGTACAGTAATCAATTGAATGATAAATGATAATAAATAGCTATGCAAGTATATTAAATATAAAATTGTAATAATAATTATAGACAATATTTAATTTAGTTCACAATAGTTACTATAAGGATAATAACAATTTTATATTGTGTTATTTAATGTTCGTATTTCTTGAAAATGCCCGAAAAATTGCTCAAATTTCATATAATGTCAAAAAAATATTTGTAAATCGAATAGTTATAGGTACATAATGATAAATTACATACACATAGCACATTATGTGACTCCGGTGAATTAACGTACAATCATAAAAATAAAAAGCCGGTGATAACGAAATAAAATTTATTTTTTTTTTTCTTTTTTCAACTTCATTTTAGTTCTCATTTTTTTTTTTTGTTCTTCAATACATTTTCACTTTATAGTTCTGTGAGTATAGTTAACTTCAACTTCGTATTTTATTCGTTTTCGGTTTTTCTCCTATATTTTTTTTTTGGTAGAGATAGAAACAATATAATACTACATAGTTAGTATGTAGTATAAAAATTAAAATATTTTATTTAATGTTGTTGCTATTGTTGTTGCGTTCTTGTAATAGTGTAGTCGTCGTGTTCAAATAATAATGGGTAAAAGAAATATCAAAATGAAACACAAGAAATAATAACTAAATCTATATGTTGTTGAATCAGATTCGGAAAAGAAAAAGAGAAAAAAGATATAATAAGAAATATAAGAAAATGAAAAAAAAGAAAATGAAAAAAAATTATATAGAATTCCGTAGAATTTTATAATGTGACGAACGCGACTAAAGGATGATACTGTTGTATTGTAGTGTTGAATTTAGTTACATGAAGTTTGCTCATAAATTTTATTTAAAAAAAAAAAATTTTTTTTTTTCTTTTGCCTTTTTTTTTTTTTATCTAAAGATCAGACTTGTATATTTGAAAACTTTTATATAAATATTAATATTTTTTATTTAAATAAAATGAAAATTTAATTATTTTGTAAAATTTTAGAAGAAGGAGAAAGTAAAATTGTGAATTTTTTAATATAATTTTTATAAAATTCTGAATAAATTTATAGTCAAACATTAAAAATATGAATACTGGAACAATAAAAATTGCATAAATAGTTTCTGTGATTACCTTACAAACTAAATTTAAATACATTTCTGGAAACAATTTTGAAAAGCCGAAATTATTTCTACAAAGTGAACAAAATTAATTAAGGATTTTTGTAAAATTATTTAAAATTTATTAAAAAAATTATTGAAAATTAAATTTTACACGGAATAGAATTTTAAAAAAATTAAAAAATTATTTTTTTAATAGAAACATTATTATTAAAATATTAAAAAAAAAATTATAAGAATATATTTTGCGCATCAACGTAATATTTGTTGGTACCTAAATGTGTAAAACATACACACATACATACATTTGCTGATTTATTAATGAAAATGAAAAATCATTTTTTTTTTACGTCTTAAAAATTTTTTTACTTCGTATTTTATTAAAAAACCAACTTCGTTATTATATTTTTTTCCTCATTTTCTTAAAATATTTGTATATATATGCCAGCTATATACATTAGCCATATATATAGTAGAGACTATCGTCATGCAAAAGGTATGCACCTATAATACAACCTTACATTTCATATCATTTACGTATGTACATTTATACAAATCTGAATCATGCAAACATATTAACATTAAATATACAATAAAAAAAATGTATATACATTTAATTTTTCTCGCGTATTCCATTATAAAAATGCAAGCAACAATGTTGCAAATTAATTTAAAAGTTAAGTACTTTTCTTATACAAATATAACAATATAAATAAAATAAAGAAAAAAAAAACGTAGAATAATAGAAAAGTTAATAAAAGAGAAAAAAATAAACTTTAAATTACAAGTCATTTAATTACATACTTTTATAAATTAATTTTTAAAAAAATTTTGAAAACCAATTCAAAAATCATTATACAGATATACGATACATATAACATGGTATATACTTGCATTCATAATATTTTGTATAATAAAAAATATTTATTATTTAAGTTATTACATAAATTTTTTTTTATTGCATATTTACTGTGGCACCAGTAGGAGGCCACACTTTATATTTATATACATAAGTATATACAGTCTGTGTTTGATTTCAGACATTACACCCCTGCAATAAAACTACGAAAAAAGCTGTTTCAATTTCATACACTTATACTTATATAAAATAATGAAATATTCAAATCAATTTGTACTATAAAATTGATAAATTTAGTAATTTACTTACTTTGGAATATAGCAGATAGATGAATTTTTAAAACCTTCAATGATCTCAAAATCTGGGAAATTTTGTATTTTTTGAAGTTAAAGCAGTCTTGTCACAGGTGTGCGATACATGGTGCTTTTATATTATAAGTGTGTATGAAGAAAATATACATTTTATGCACATTTCGGTATAATAATTTGTATAAAAATAAAAATGAAGAAATTTCTGACATTTTTAATTTTAATATTCTATTTAGATTCTATTTTAATTAATCATTATGTACGTACATACATATACATATAGTTTTTCATTGAGAAATAATGTTTTTTAATAAATTTGTATGTATCTTATGCGAATATGTCGTATTCCTTGTATAACAAATATAGTTTGTGAATACTTATATTAGCTTTTTTTTGAAAAGTTTAATATATTACTTCGAATTATAGAAAAATAAAATTTAACTCCGAATAATGCGCAGAGTTCGGAAAAAATAGTTATAATACACATAAAATTAATATCTGGTCAAAATATGGAAAAGAGCGAAAAAGGTGAAAAGTAAGCGAAAAATATGAAAGAAAAAGAGATGAATTCAGGCAAGTATTTATTATGCAATTTGATATTATTACTCTATTATAATATAATTAATTACAATTATTACTTATTAGTATTTTATGCATTATTATAATATAAAATTATTAATTAATTAATTGTAGTTAAATCTCGGCGAAAATTAAAATATCAAATTACAAATATTGTAAAAATTAATATGTGTATATATTTTCCTTTTTATTTTTAAACTAAAACATAAATTACAATATTAAAAAAAATATTAACATTTTCATTCACACTAAATTAAATATTTAAATAATTACAAGAATTGAATTTTTTTTGGAAATTACGGAATTGTAAAATATGCTTAAGCAACTCAACAAATTAAATAATTTTAATAATATTATTTTTATGAGTTCAAATTTTGTATAATATTTTAACTCGAAAAAGAATTTAAAATTATATATATAGCATTTTATATTATAAAAGAATTTAAAATATGTATATGTACATAATTTATTGATCTTTAAGTACATAAAAATTGCAAGACTGCACATACACGTATATACGTACATGAATGCACGTCTGATAGAAAACCAATTGTAATAAAGGTACCCGGTTTATATTTTACATTTGTATTAGTATTCGGAATTTAATTCTACTGAAATTGTGTATATAATATAGATAAAATTACGTTTATTTTGCTTATCTTAAGTAAATAAAAAAAAAATAATATAAAAAAATATTTCCTCCAAGAAATCTTGTTGTATCGGAGAATACAGAAATATTAAAATATTTGAAAAATCTAAATTTATTTTAATTGATAAGAAAATACATATAGATATTAATGTGTGCATATATATATATATATATATGTATAAAATATATACATATATTTTATACTACGATTATTGTACATTTTATAATTTGTAGGCATATACACATTAGCAACATTTTTTATTAAAAATTTCATAAAAAAATCAAATAAATCTCGTGAAATTCTCATAAAATTTATTACTCGTATGAAATTCATAAAGTGTAAATTGAGACCTGGGCAAATTGCAAAAATTTAATTTGCATCCTATAGTATTTTTTGAAAATTAATGCAAATATTCAAAATTTCGAAATTTCTTAAAGTGAAATTGTGTATATAATAATTAAGGAAAAGATAAACTGGTTGTGCACTATAATAGCAGACATATTTTTAATTAAAAAATCCAAATTAAAAAATGAATTTTTTTTTTCTTAAAAATTACAAATTTTTGTGTAACATCAACATTATTTTAAAATATCATTTGTGTAATTTCGTATACAAAAACAAAAATAGTTTTGTTATACAGAAATAGTTTTGTTATACAAAAGACTTTTATTATGTGTAAAGACAAAATTTACTATATGTAGCCTCGGCAGTTATTGAACCATTTTGGGTGTTTTTTCCTTTATTTTCGAAATGTACACCAATACATTAAAGACTCTACACACAATAAGTACGTAAAATAAGTACAAAATATAAAAAGATAGTTTTTTTTTTCGTAGTTATGAGTAGTTATAGTAAAAAAATTTACTATATATTTAAGAAACAAAAAAAAAAAAATAGAAAAATAGTAAAAAATGCAATGAAAATGACACGAAAAACATTTAAATAACGGTAAAATTGACGTAAGTAACTATTGCGCATGCTTAATGCATTTTTTATTCTTTTGTTTTCCGATTTTTTTTTTTTTTGTTTTTTTAAATGACATACAAAAATTTGAAAAACTGACAAAAAAAAAACAAAAACTATAACTGTTTCCGTTTTTTTTTGTTGTTTTTTTTTGAATGCACATATACGTAGTAAATTTTACTACATTTACTTTTGAGTTTTTGATTTCTTGATTTACTATACAGTAGTAATACCTATAATTAAAATGCAGTAGAATTGATAAGTAAAAATGTAGTAAAAATATTTTTTTAAAGAAAATTAAAAATTTTAATAAATTTTACAAGAAGAGTAGCAGAAATTAAAAATTTGTAAAAAAAAATCGTAATTTAGTTTTTTTTTTCACTTTAAAATGAAATTTTTCAATTTGTAAACTAAAAATTATAAAATTGTGTATTCAAATTTGAAAATATTTATAATTGTATGTATGTACGCTGTAGTTACGTATATAGTATACAGGTATATAGCACATTGTGATAAAAATTATTGAAGTATATTTTTACAGCAGCAGAACAGAATTGAATCTTCTTTTGAGTGTACATATAATATGTATGTATATATTATTTAGGTATCTGCATCTTTTATATAGGCAGAGCAATATACATACATACATTTCAATATATTAAAATTAAGTATATATTTAATATAATATCATAATTACAGTATAACAAGATAAATTATTCAATTGTACATACATAATTATATAGGTTGTCACTATTATAATATAATGCATAAATGAACATATGTACATAAATGGCAACGCTGCGTTCCAAAATACAAACAAAAAAAACACGAAAATTTAAATTGAAAAGCAATTTTACTTATTTTAGACTCTTTTTTTTTTTAAATATGAAAGATGGTTTTCTAGAATGAAGAGGTGGATAATTTCATTATTTTAATTTTATTATACAATAATTTAAGTTATAAAATTTTATAACATATAACAATAAGGCACCCACAATAAATAATATGGTTTTTATATTTATTATAGTATAAAAGTGAAAATTTCTTAAAATAATGCAAAAGAAAAAAATAAAAATGCAAAATAAATCAAGTCTTTATTATATATTTTATAACCCTAATTTGATTGTGATTGATCAGTATTGTTTTATTGATTTTGAAATATGATTATAAGAATAGGAAATTAATAAACTTTAATTTCATATTATAGAACAAATGTCAAAATATAGAACAAATAATACGAGTTCACACTTATGTATGGACTCGTAGTAAAAAAATTCCAGAATATTTTTTAAAAGCAAATAAATTATCACAAAAAAAAAATGGTATATATCGAATTTTACAAAAAAAAAAATTACAAAATTTGTTAATATAAAATCCTATAACATCATATTTAATATTGTTATACCGGTACAATGTCGAAATTATGGAATACCTAATTCAATGTTCAATAATGTACTTCTATCATGCGCATTACGTTTTGTTTCTTTATTTTATAATTCTTATTGTATAATTAGCACACGTGTAATTAAAAACTAGATTTTGCTTAAGAAATTTTGATATTGATGTTTTCACTCAAAATTAACACTCATTTGTACAGTTGTCATTTAAACACTAACAGAATTATAAATTGCATTTTGCTATCATATATAATATAATTTCAACTCATACTTGGACGAACAATTTTAAAACCAATTCATAACAATTAAATTACTTTAATTCAAATCAAATATGAAAAAAACGAGATAATAATGATATTTCGATAATTATTCGATTTCATTGATATTTCGATTTGATACGAAACAATAAATAATTACTTAACCTGACAAACGGTAATGAAAATGTGACATGAAAATAATGAAAATTAGCAAAGTGAAGAGGATAATGTAGCGTTTCGGAATAAAAAAATTAAAGAAACATTTTGAGATATTCAAGTTCAAACATGTTCAAAATTTCATGTTCAAGCACATATACTACTTAATAACCGCAAATCTATAGCAATAACCATATAAATCGCTGTTATTTTATTTAACTCTCCAAAACTGTCCATAGACGTCACATCATCAAAGGATTATTTTTTTTCCTAAAAATCTCCAAGAAATCATTCGTCGCGAGCTTAAACGTCAGTTCCCGATCATGCTCTATATAAGTGTCTCTTTTTAATAAGATTTTTAATAATACTTAGATTTATATAACAAATATATCAGATTAAAATAAATATTTCACATATGTATAAGAATAAAAATCATGGCTTTTCGTTACTCTATATATAATTGTAATATACATATTTTTGAATATTTAAACTAGAATATTTGATCTAAAATTCTAGATATAATTAAGGCTAATATTACTAAATGGATAAACTATATCGAATAACTATATATAATTGTTCTATGAAAATTAATTATTTTTACATCCGCATTTTTTTAATAAAATTTGGGATCTTTTTTTCCTAATTTCATCAATCATTACTAAAATAGCAAAAAAAAATACATATATGTACATATACATTCTTTATATAATATATTATTGTTATATATATGTAAATAAGCATTTATAGATTTTCTTTCAATATTTTATATATACCTAAATTGTTTTTTTTTTTTTAATTTTAAATAAAATATATTAAAATATATAAGTATATTGTGCAAATATTCGTCGCACCCGCAAAATTATATTAGCATAAAATGAAATTCATTAAAAACTATAGATGATGAACACGAGCATGAACACCAGCACATGATCTTCTATCTGGTTTATATTAAGCCTAGAGAGGAGATTTTGAGGAAATATTTTTGAATTTTATAAGATAACTTGTTCCATTCGAACAACAAAGTATCTTATAAATATTTATTTCTTCAAGTTTGCTATTTAAATATAAAAATTCAAAGTTTTTGAGTTTTTAGAGAAAATTTTCTCTTTTATTTTTGAAAAAATTTTTTATATAAAATATCTCATTCTTTATCGTGGTACTCTGGGAAGCAATAAATATTTCTGTTATTACAAACGATAATTGCATAAATCGAATTTATTATTAGTTTTCTAATTTTATTACAAATTGGAGTATTCCATACATTCAAAATACCTCAATCAGTTCTTAATTAATTGGTCAAAATTACAAAATTGTTCGAAACGGAATCTTGACTTCAAAATCTATTCACTGAGTTGTATGTGATAATTTTTTTAAAAATTGAATGTTTAAATTTAAGTTATTAGTGTTTTTTTTCCATAATAATGTTGTCAAAATTTGCTCAATATACATTGATTCCGGAATTATGGGTAGAAGCTTAACGTTCATAAAAAGCAATAAAATTTTGTTCTAAAACTAATTCTAAATTTTGAATTTTAATTACTTTAAATACTATTTTTTCCCCCCATTTATAATTTTGATTGCTGATTTCTAAAAATTCTTCTTATAAAAACAAGCTCGTTTTAAATTACAGTTTTGCCGTGCTCCGTACAAAAAACTCCAAAAAAAATTAAGGCATTAAGAATTTTAAAAAATAAATTTTTAAAATATGACAGCGCCGCATTCTAGGGGGTGCAATATAAGTAATAAAATATAATTTTTATATACCATAGTTTAATTTCTTATTATATATAATAATATTTAATTTGAAAAAATTAAATATACATATGTATAATAAAAAAAAATAATAATAAAGTTATAAATTTTTGTATTTTTGACTTTGTGGCATTTCTGTTTTCTTTTTTTCTGTTTCAAAGTGCCAATAAGATTTTGCTGACTTTTTTTTTCGTGTCAAAGAAATGAAGCAATTTTCAAAGCAATACATACACACAATATACACATATATAAATGGTAGATTGTCGTGAATATATTTAGAAATTTTTATATTATTCACATTTCATTTCTCATTTCTTTTTTTCAATTTTTTTTCTGATTTTTTCTTAAATTACTTTTTTTTTTTACATTTTTATAAAAAGTTATGGGATCAATGGCTAAAAAACAGTTTGTTACTAAGTTTTTTGTCCTCATTATAGTCATCATCATCATCATTATCAACATCTTCATCAACATCATTGCCATTATCATCATCCTTATAATCAATATCATTATAATCATTGTCATGATTATGATCAACTATATTATAATCAAATATTAAACATGATACACTGGCTCTTCCCATTAAAAATGTTTTTTTTTTTTGTCGAATTTTTAGAGCTTTTATTATTTATGTACATATATACTCGCGTTCATCTTATATATACATACATATATGTACAAATATATTTTGCAAGAAAAAAAACGCCTCTGTTCTTTTAATTCAATTGTGTTAAGAGAAACAAAAAAAAAATTTTTTTTTTGCAAAAAAAATGAGAAACTTAAAAGAAAAGCAAAGAAAAAAAGATCTCAAAAATTCGCGAATTTCGCGAAATAAGTCATTGAACTCATAAAGCATAAATGTTAAATTTTGTATCTTATGGTTGTCTTACAAAAAAAAATTTTCTTGCTTTTTTTCCATTTTTTTTTGGATTTTTTTTTGCTAATTCCTTTGCTCTTTTTTTGCCATATTTATTATACTTGAATGAACTTTGAAGAGAAAGAAAAACAATAAGAAAAAAACACAAAAACTTCATTACTTTTTTTAAATTACAAAAAAAAAAAATAACAATGATTTAATTTTATTTTTATTTTTTTTTTCTTTGGGCCCCTGTACCGAATTTGAATGAATTTTCAAAAAAAAAAAAAAAGAGTTAAAAATCAATCAATCTTAACATACATTACTCGTTACGCCTTGCGCAATTAACATGATTGTAATATTAAGCGCGGTGATTTTCTTGTTGTTTTTTTTTTGGTTAAATTCGAGGATTTTAAGAGAAGCACGAAAATCGCAAAGATTAGTTTTTTGCTCTTTCTATTTTCTGTTTTTGTTTTTTTTGTTTTGTTATTATTGTTTTATTGGTTTTTGAACTATAAAAAACAAAAATTAGCTTTAATTTTTTTTTTGTTTTTATTTTTTTTTTTTTCAACAGTAAACAGTATATTTTTAATACCATATTTTATGTGATGCTATTTAAATTAAGATATAAGAGAGAGTTTATTGTAGAATTTTTGAAATATAGTCCTAATACTATCAGTTCCATTTCAAATATCAAATTTCTTTGTTGTTCTATATTTTTCTATCGAACTCGAAAATTAACATGCATACCTATAAGCATAAATCAATGTGAATTGACCCACAGAAATTTATGAAACAATTATCATTTGGCCTAAGTTATTGGCGATCAATTTACTAATGATAATTTGTAGGCGATCTATAGCCATTTATAAGTAAGTTTTTAACTACATAAATGCATGTCTACTGCAGCCATATAAATAGTATCATTTATTTGTTTCGCAATTTTTTCGAAATATTTAAATTTTTCCTAATTACATTTAAAAAGTTACGCTGGCGTCTCTATCTCTTAGAAAATATTAAATTTCTTATTGCTTAGATTTTTTTAATATAAAATTTTTATACTCCAAGTGTTGAAATTGTCATTATTTACCGATCAAAATGTTTGATAGCTATTCGATTCGGCTTAAAATTTGTAAACATGCCTTAAAAATTTCGCACGTTTTACATTTTGTAAAGACCCCAAAATTATTGAAGAGGTGAAAACGTTTTTTTTTTGACAAATTTTAATTTATCGATTTTGTGTAGTTTGCAAAACTATTAATGGGCAGTTTGGATTTGTTGTATAATCAAATAAAATAAAAATGTTGTAAAAAGGATTTTGGATGATTTTAGCGAGAAGCAATGAATTACAAATTGGTTTACCAGCGAATTCTCTGATAAAATTGAAAAGTTGCATTCGAAGTGTCAGCTTCTCCTTTTTCCTTGACATATTGAAGTATTTAATCGAATTATAAGGATTAATTGCAAATCTGTGTTGCCAACTAGAAATCTAGTTTTAAATAAGCAAAAGTAGTAAATAGTTTCGGAGGGAACTTCACTCTAGCAAAATACTGCATTTCCTGACAATTTGTTTACAATTTGAATTTCATAAGTAAATTTTATTATAAGTGATTCTTACTTGACCATAAATGTAAAGTGTACTGCAAATATTCAACTGATGGGTAATGAAAAGTTCAAGGATAAAATTTTCATTCAACTATAGCCTAAATACAAAATTCATTTTAAAACTATAAATATTAAATGTACTGTATGATGAGTTTAATTTGGAAAATTTTTCCTAAATTAAAAAGTTAAAAAAAAATGGAATACGAGTATCATTCTTCTATAATATTAATAGTTACTTCGTAATAATTGTTATTTTTAGAATTTTAAAAAGAATAATTTCATTTTTCTATTTTTTGGTTTTTCTTCTTTAAAGTTCTTTGACTTTGATTTAACATTGATTGAAAATTTGGTAAAAAAAAAAGAGGCAAAATTAGCGATTTTTAAAAATAAAAAAGAATTAAAATTAAAAGAAAAAGCAGAAATAGATGAAAAGATTGATTGCTACTATAGGTTATTTGTGATTAAAAATTGGCAATATTACGGACGTCTTAAGTCAGAAGATAAAAAAGTACGTATGATTGAAAAAAAGAATTTCTCAATTAAAGTGCTCTGACAAGAAAAAAACTATAAAATTTTTGTTAATTGATTTTCAAAACATGTTTTCGCTCGAATGGAAATCATGTCTGTTTGTACGATATGGCCAGTTTTTATTGGAAACTTACCGGCGAACAAGGAACTAGATAAGCAATCCAATGATATCCACCTGAAACAAGTACAAAAATTTATTTTGAATTCGCTTCAAAACAAAGACTAAAAGAAATTCATAATATTTTCCAAATTATTTTCATTAATTTCCATTAAATTTCCAACACGTGTCACTTGTTTCGTATATACAAAATGAAAATTAAATTTATGGGATTAGGAATATTGCCTTAAATTTTGAAGTGTCATCTGATTAATTCATCATCATTATTACAAGAATATTATTATTTCAGCGAAAAAAGCAACAGAAAAAAAAAAAAACAGAAACAATAAGAATTGATATCGTAAGTACGCGCGATTATTAAAGAGTCAAGGAGTGTCAATATTTCTTAAATACATGCTGTACTTTTTTTTTCTAATTAAATTGATTTCAATTATAATTTTTTTTTTGTTTTTTCATATTTTATGATTTCTGGTATCAAAATTATTTTAAAGTTATTTTTAGATCAATTGTTTGAGTCGAAAATAGTTCAAGCGACAATGTTACAACAATTTTTAATTAAAATGATTTTAAATTATGAAAATCATTTAGTTATATAAGAATTTTCAAGAAATATAAATGAGTTAGAGTTTTATTGAACTGTTCAGAGTGACTCATAATTTAATGATACTAAAAATCACAATATAGAAAAACGTAGAAAAGTTTTATTGAATTTAGATTTAATTTTAAATTTTTTAAAATTTTAATTTTAATTTATATTGAATTCTCATGGTGTTCTGATGTTGGACACCTTATATGAAAATAAATTGATTTAATTGTTTTGATTTAGAAAATTTGACATTTTAGTGCCACCATTTGGTCTATTATATTTTCGCAAATAAATATATATTTTTATTTTGGAAGTAGGAAATAATAAATAATTGAAATAAAATTATTTTTTTCCTTTAAAATATTTTATTTCCGGTTAAGAGCTAACGAAAATAAATAAAGTTGGGTCAAACCAATGGTTTGTAATGTAGAATGTTTCAATTCAACAAGTAAAGAGAGTTAAGGAAAATAATTATATTTTTTAGTGTTATAGAAGTTCCTGATAGCATCCTGCATTTTTAGAAATTTGGAAAAACTTACAGTTTCGGAAATATATCGTGCCAAAAATTCAAAATTTCAAGAGACGATAACTTGAGAGGGAGTGGAGCTGGAAAAAAATTTTTTCTTCCAACAAAATGACCTATTAATTAATATCTAAGAACTGGAAAAATTTCAAACTACTAGAACCTGAGGTATAGGAGAAAAACAATATGAAAAAATTGGAAAAAAAGGATTTTAGATAGCGGTAAATTTTAGCGGCAATTTCGTTTTTTTAAAGTTTAAGAAGGGTTGCCGCAGTAGAAGAAGGAAACCACTATTTTTCTACGTTTACATAGTTTAAAAAAAGTTTCCGGTTTAACTACAATCATTACTCAAAAAATGAATTTTTTAGGGTTTTGAAGGCTATAACTTTTAAAGCTGGGTAAAAATTTTCTCCAACCGAAATAAGTTTCTAGTAAAGATCTGTGTACGTATGAAATTCCAGCTTTCTATTTTTAAGGGTGTAGAAGTTTTGTAAATCAGTCCACGGATGGACGCGCGGACGGACGGACGGACTGCCGGACAGAGTGAAACTAATAAACACTTGTTTTTCAAAATTTTGTTTTGGAAAAGTTCTAAAAAAAAATTTCTATTTTTATTTTAAAAATCACAAATTAACACATAAATAAAATGAGAAAACCGTGTATTTAATAAGAATTTCATAAAGAATAACTTTCAAGAATTTATTTTAAATTAACGCAGCACCACAAAAATTTTTAAGATGAAATACAAGGGAAAGAACTGAAATTACTAATTAAGAGATTTTTACTATAACTGAGATTTTTACCTATAGCGCATTGAATAAGATAAAGGACGATATGAAATTTCGCATATCCAATGTTCGGCAGAAGTTCGCTTCTTCCTGGTAGAAGAGCCTAAACAAACTAATTTTAGTGAGATGTCGGTTTGTTTGTTTGTCTGGACGTGTATGTATTCGTCCTAATATACTAATTTAATCAAAGTGCAAATCAGATTCATTCCATCATCTTCATGAAATTCAATTTTCTAAATATAAATACCCCCAATATTAGATCTAACAGTGTATTCCTGTATTCTTAACATGTACAAATTGTATGAGAATTTTTTTTTTAATCTTTTAAATATGATCTTTCCTCATTTAATATTGCGGAAATATCTACTTCTAGATTGTTATAATTTCTTTTTCTCTGCCATTAAAATCCCACATTTTTTCCTGTTTTTTCTTTAATTTCTCTTTTTTTTCATTCATGTATTTTTTATTTCTTTTTTTTATTTATTTTATTATCATATTTTGAGTCAAACATGCTAGTTTTCTTATGAACTTCAGCAAAAAAAAAATTTCTTTAATTTTTAATAAATTGCAAAAAAAAATGAAAATATTTAAAAATTTCATTCTTTTTTAAATTTTTTCCGTTCACATGCACAAGTACATAGTATGTTTGTACACAACACTTACTTTTTTAATTCATACAAGCGAATAATACAAGCACAATATGTGCATTTTTTGAATATAGTGAATATTGCAATTATTTATAAAATACAATACAATTAAATATTAAATACTTGATATGTGTGTGTGTATATTCGTAAAAAATTAAATTTCGAGTTTGATAATGGCAAAAATATTGAATTTTAAATTGAGTCATGATTTTAGTCGGTTTATACACAAAAACATTATTATGTTACCATTGGAATTGCAGAAATTGCCTTAAAAAAATTGATTATTGAAAAGTTTTAATTTGCAAGAATAAAAAATAGTTTTAAATTTGTGCATATTTTGTCGACCAATAATCTTGAATTAAATTTCCAAATTAATTGAATAAGAATATTAGGTTTTATATAAATGTAAATGCATGGCTTACAATATTTTATTCTTAAGATCTGTTATAAATTGAAATTATGTACTAGCACATACTATGGTGTAATTTATTATAAAATTTTTTACTTTATATCATAACTTTCAGAATTATGAACTCTTATTGAGTACCATTGTGTAAAATTTTACAGGTTCTTACAGATATCTCGGGACAGCCGCCAATTTTAAGGATTTATGAAAGGAATTATGAAAATAAATTTTTTTGTGGTTCAGTGAAGCCACATTTTAAAATTCTGTTTAGGAAACACCCTTAAATAAGGGATTCACACTTTTTTATTTGTGTTTTGAGCAAATTAAATTTAAGGTTTAAAATTATTTATTAATTAAAGTAAAAATGAAATATGATTTTATTATTTGAACCGATAAGTTTGAAAAAACATTTTACATGAAAATTAGAAGAAACTATGAAGAATTTGAATTTGTAAAAAGAATAATGAACTACTAAATCCAATTTAGATCATTATACCCTGTAATCATAGAGTTATTTTTGAGCCGCAAATGTATAAATTTGTGGTAGAAACTACGATTTACAATTTTTACTTTTTTTTTTATAATTCTGAAATCATTTTTATTATTAATTAATCAGCCACTTGTTTTCTCTTGCTTCGGGCATATTGTTTAACATTTTATTATAGAAATATACGAGTTAGTAGTTAAACATAATTACTTAAGGGCCAATATTAGATCTAACAATAACAAAATGAATAAAATATAAAATTAATAGCAACTGTTTGTATATTTTGTATTATAGAAAAGCTATAGTGAATAATTTTTTATAAATTCTTTTAAATTTTAATTTTAATTTATTTGTAATTTTTAACCTTAATCATATTACATATATGGTATGCGAATAACATGAAGAAAATTTTTATATTTTTCTTACTTGAAGCTTTTCATAAATTAAATTTTATTCTTAATTATTCTATACATATATATTATATACACATCCATTATAATTGTATATATATTTATATTAAATAATTTTTATTTATCTTTTCATACATATTTAAAAAATTCAGTAGACTGTGGATTTGTTCTTTTCGTGGATGGTACAGTTTACTTAATTTAACAAGACATATTATTCATTTATATAATATATACACTAATATAAAGCTATCTATATATATATATATATATATATATATATATATTATGTATATCATTTTGAATTTTATCATGTCTGAGATCAAAGCTGATCTCACCTGGTTTAAATTAAAAACTCTAGTGAAATATATTTTGAATTTTTAAAATTATTCGGTGTATATATTTATAATTTAGTTCACGTTTATAATGTCATATATAATAAAATATATATTAAATTAAATATTGTGTTGTTGTGTTATATTTAAATTTTATATTATTAATATTATATATATATATATATATATATATATATATATTATTTTTTATTATAAGATGAAATTACTTATGAAAGTGATACTTAAACGCTCGCGTTGCCACTATCAGATTTGCCAAGTGAAATAGTTATCATTCAATGCGAAGATTTTGATTATCTTAGATAATAAAAGACGAACACTATATGTATTTTCTCATTGAATCTACTTTGACACACTATAATAAAGTTCTTAACCAACCAAACATATAATAAATATAATGTGTCGGAATACTATTAAAATTTGCATACTTATTCATAAACTTAATATGGAATATATGTAGATACTGGTATACTGGAATTGCAAATTTTTATTAGAATTAGAAATGACCTTCTTGGCGACCCCACGCAAAATATATTTTTTGAAATTTATATTTTTAAATAACAACCCCCTTTTTTTTACATTCATTGTACTATGGGAACTTTGAAAAAACAAATATGAACAAAGTTTTTCAAATTTTAAAAAGTGAATAAATTATAACCAAAAAAAAAAACAAACCAAATATATTGCGAATTCTAAGGTTTTTTGAAAAAAAAAAATTTTACATTTACAATTTATTTAACACTTTAAAATAAAAGCGAATTGAAATTTTTTTTTTATGTAGAGGCGTTAAAAAAATATACACACCGTATTACAGAAAATCACAAAATAAAAATATTTTATGTATGAGAGTTTTTTTTTTTTTTTTTGTTCATCATAAATTTTAATGAAAAATAATCTATATTGGTAAGGGGTGTTAATTGTGAAAATTTTATGAAAATTTACATAAATTCACATATACATACACACATATATATGTATCATATGTAATATGTAATTTTCAAATGATGTTTCTTATTAAATGCTTTCATAAATACATACATTATTACTTAAGAATACACATTAGGTACATAGTATGTATAAATTTTTATAATATATTAGTAAAATGATAATGGATGATACTGACTGTGTGAGCGATCATATGAGACGGCTCGCACGACTTGATTAATCATTTTTCATTTTATTTTTCTTTTCTTTTAATTTTCTGTTGTTTGTTCATTATTGTCATTTTATTGTTATTATTATTATTATTATTAATATTTTTTAAAGATAATTTCTTACTTACATACACATGAATGTATGTATATTTCTTTATATATATATAGATTATGTGAATTTGAAATTATAATAAATGAGAGGGAGAAACGCGTAAATGAACAAAGATTTAAAAAAAGAATAATGAGAATAATTATTATTGTATAAAGAACTTATAGATTGCGAGTGTTTCTTCTTTATTTTTTTTTAAGTAAATCACACAATTAAACATACACACAAGTAACTGCGTAAATACACTAACACTATATTATTTATTTAATTAAACTACTAAACTAATATAATTATAAAATTTAATAAAAAATATTATAATATTGCAAAATATATGTATATTGGCTGTTCTGAACCTCATATAAGATATTTTTAATGATTTTTTATATATAAATAAAATTTCACAGCTGAGCTAAATGTTCGCGTTTTTTTTTCGAATTTATTTTTTTTTTTGTTATTCTGATTTTCTTTTTTTTTTTTGGACTTTTATTGTTTTTACAAAGCTTCTTTTCTTGTCGCCATTGTCTTTACAGTTCATCGTCTTTCTCTTCTCGAAATAATATTACAATCAAATAAATTATTATAATAAAGAGTTGCCAGATTAATAAAAAAAAAGAATCATTAAGAATTTTTTTTTTTTTTTGTAATAAATTTTCTAATTTCTTTTATTAAATTTGAATGAATTCCAAAATTCATTCATTAAATTCTTATTCATATTGGAATATTCTTGATTTTAAATTCATATTCGTATTTTTCGGCAAGAAACCAAATTATGATTATTGAACATATTGAACATAAAAAAAATTCGATTGGGGCAAATTTTGCATTTGAATTTCACATAAATCAAATATTTTTCCTTAAAATTGCAAAATTAAATGTTATTTATTTATTCTTATAATTATAGCTAGTTATATTCTTAAGATTGAAAAAATATTAACTATTACGTTTGTATGTTATTTGATAAGAAAAAAAAATGCATATTTTTAGGGGTGAATATTTTTTAATAGTTATAAATGTTATAAACTACATGTTTACAATTTTTTTATATCTCTTAAGTTATTAAATTATTTTAATATAATAATTGTTTTATCTCGTACTTCTGTTGTTACTCGAAATATTAAGGTTTTAAGGTTAAATAATACTGATAAAATCGACATTAATCGATAAAATATTATTAAATGACAACAAAATTCGAGAATAATCAAATAATATATTAAGGAAAAAAAATGTACATGACTGTAAATCTAGATTGAATATGTCACAGTGAACTTCTTCATAACATCATTTAGATCTTATTCTCATCGAGTAATCTATTAAAATTTTAATTCTATGATTAACTTTATGTTCGTATTTAATTTTCATATTTCTAATTTTTTTCATATTTCTATTATATTATTTGTTTCCCTTGTTTTATTTTTCTAGCAAATTAACACATCTGGCAATATTAATATTTTAATATCATCCAAAAATGAAAAAAGAAGTACGTAAATTTATCTACTTATGTACATGTTCATCCATGATATGAAAAAACTTGTTCTTTAACATTTCTTCACATTACCCAAAAAAAAAAAAAAAAAAACCTAATATGATAAAATTATTCACAAAGAGTAAAATAACAGGGAACATGGTATTCACTCTCTTCCCTGTATATAATATGCAAAAAAAAAAAAAAGATAAAAGTAAAAACCAAAAAAAAAAAAAAGATTAAAAAAGGCAAAACCCGAAACACAAAACAGGCGAAATATGAAATTTTTTTTTTCGTTTGTTCTTCTTTTCAGTTTTCTTTCTTTCTTTCATTATTTTTTTTTTTTTTGTGTTTCTATAGAAGAACCCCCTACATATCACATTTTTATCTCTGCATATTCGAACCCCTACATAAAGCAATAAACAAAAAAAAAATAAAGAGAAAAAAATAAATGAAAAAACGAACAAAAGCAGAAAAGAAAAAGAAAGAAAGATAACTTTTAATACACACCAACACTCTTTTATACTATTCAACAATATTGTCGTAATAATCATCATCATTATCATCATAATCATCATCATTATTGCTATAATCGTCTGTAAAAGAATACACACAACTCCATGATATTAGCATGTATTTCTGTATGTATGAGTGTGTATAAATATTATAGACGTCTTCTACACCTTCTCTTTCTCTCTTTATCGTTTTTTTTTTGTAAAAAGCGTTTACTCGAAAAACCATTTACTTAAACTTCTTTCAAATTTTTTCTTACTTATTTTTATATTCTTCTTTTTTGCACTACACTTCACAGACTGCAGACACCAAAAAATTTATTTACACTCTGTACAAAAAATACAAAAAAAATTCGAAAAATTAAAAAAAAAAGTTTTTTTTTTTTCTCTTAAAAAACCAAAAAAAAAAAGGAACATAAAAGCATATTATTGTACAAACAACTGTACACAATTATTTAAGAACAGTTTTGTGTATTTGTTCTTTTTTCTTCTTCTTCTATATTATTTCAGTGTGTAGTATGAAAATTCCGGGTATAGTAGGAACAAAGTAGCACAGTCTAAAGAATATTTTTGTTTAAAATAATATAAAAATGCATATTGCATGTAGTTAAGTAAATTAATAATAGTGTGTATTTTATATAACAGAAGAAAAAAATTATACAATCACCTTTGTAAATATTAAGACCAAATATTGTGCCTTATAACAAGTGTGTGTGTGTGTGTAGTTAAAATGCATTATAATAAGTTACAAACTAATATTTTTAATATAAAATAAAATTTTTATTTAAAAATATTTAAAAGATGAGAGCAGAAAATCTCTTTTCCCTTATTTTCTATAAAATATTTAATATAGAAATTAGAAATAAAATAATATAAAATAAATATGCAAAAAAACAAAGAAACAAAGTTAGAAAATAAATAGAAAATAAAAAAAAAAACAACTAAAATTAAAGAACGTAAAACAAAACGATAAAAATCATAAGGAAAACCAAGAATAACAAAAAAATAAGAAAATAATAATAAAAAAATTTTTTCTAGAAGTGAGAAAAAAGGAGTCGTCTGCCGCCTTTATAACGACCATCAAGGATCGTAGAAATTTCATTGCTCTACTTGAATAATATTTTTTTTTGCGTTTTTTTTTTCGGTTTGCATATAATATTTATTATATGCACATTTAAAAATGAAAATAGCGATATACATATTATGTATGTATATTAAATAAATTTATAATATATATGAGTGTGTGTGTGTGAGTGAATTAAAATATAAATTTTTTACAAAATTTTATTATTATATTTTTATATTGTATACACACAAAATATCAATTTATAAATACATTTGTGCATGTATGTATGAGTACAGTCATATATTTATTTAATGATATGAGCGGCGACGAAACACAACGATGATGATGACAAGAAAATAAAAAAGCAAAGATTTTAGTTATTTTTGTATAAGTTTGCAAATTTTGTATACACCTATATAATATGAGAATATAAATTATCGAATACATAAAAACATATTATTATATTACAAATACCTTTGAAATCATTAATTGTGTACATATAATTGTGAAGGTGAGAAAATGAAGGAAAAAAATAGTATAGTATGTTGTCTGCTGCTGCCTGCTTCTGCCGCTGGTGAATGAAATTACAAAAATTTTCTCTTTTCATATTTCTTATTTCTTTTTTTTTTTTGCTTTCTTTTACCTATTATTACTTACTAATTAATTTATATACGTATATATATATATTTGCTTATATATATGTATGTATGTGTATATACTTGTATTAAATATATGAATTTATGTATGCAGCTGATATTTACTTTATGGTTAAAATTTTCTTTTTTTTATGAAAAAATCTACTTAATATATACATGTTCATGTATAAGTTTATACTTTATGTCTGGATTTTATATTCATGTGTATGCATGTGTGTTGTGCACAAAAGTAAATTTATTAAATAAAAGAAAAGAGAAAGATGTAATAATTACTGTAAAGTTGATATCATTGCTCATCACACTTATTGAAAAAAGAATAATATGCTGTTTTTGGATATTGCGATTTACAATTACAAGCATACACTTAATATTTAAAATTAATTATTAAAATTTTTTTTGTTAAAATGATACTCACTTAATGTTGTAATTAAAGTAAATTTAATTCAAACTATAAAGAAAATTAAATGAAAAGCTATAAAATTAAAAATAATGAACGAGACAATTTAAAAATTGTCTAATACACACATACATATATTCGTATTAAATTCGCATATGATTATATGTACACATAAGTAAAATATTTTTATTTTAATTTTTTAGTTTATTTTATAAAATGTGTTTTTTTTCTTCTATGTATTTTATTCACTAAATTTTTTATTATTATTACAAAATATTTCATATGATTTTGAAATAAAATTCATAAATATAAATATATTTTTATTATATTTTAATAATTAATGTACATGTACTTATAATATGCTTAAATATGCTCATATACATGTGTATGAGTAAGTAAATTTAGATACATTACGCCTAATTTATATGGTCGGTCAAGTTATTGGACTGCAAATTTCGTTATTGTCTTTGTTTTCCATCATCAATATGGCATTTTATTATAAATGCGAATCCTTTTGTCCGGATTTTAAATAGTGCATTCTTTTGTTATAAGATTTCAATTTTTGCATTTGAAGTGTTTTGACTTAAAGGAATCAAATTTATACTTGAAAAAATAAAAATGAAATGATGAGAAAAAAAAGTGGATTTATAGTTGAATTAGAATTTATACAAATGATTATTACTATGAGAATAACTAATGGAAATTTCTTCATCTAGTAAGAATAACTAATGGAGTTAAAAGCAGAAAAATTATAAATTTTTTCTCCTCAAACTGATTTGTGGCCTAGCGCTACTCAGGGCGGACGTTTTACCAACTGAGCTACATAGGTACGAATAAATTGCTGACAAATTGTTCTTCACATTGCTTTATACTGTAATCTACATGATCACTAAAATTATTATTTTTAAAATTTCGGAGGTTCAATCAATTATTTGGTTATTGCCCATTGGGATCTATTTAAAAATTAAATTTTATAAATAATTGAATATTATATAATTTTTGTGTAGAAATAGATGATATTTAAAAAAAAAAGGGGTTTTGAAAAAATTGCCTACTTTTAGGAATAAATAATTTTTTATTCCTTCCTTACAAAATACTTCGAATTACAATTACATAAGTAAATTATTTTACATTTAATTATTAATTTTATGTTAAGAATAATTTTTTAAATTGATATTAATCGATTCAATCGAAATTAAATGAAACATAAAAATTAAAATTGCATACTTTTAGGCAAAACAAACTTGTATGTTTCTTTTATAATTTATTGATATTCTGTGATATTTAATTATGATTTTTAAATTATTTTCTATTTATATTTGCTAATAACAATCACAGATCCAATAAATATGCAATCATAAATATTCATATATATACAAATATATATGAATATATATGTATATATAGAATTAAAGACAAGTCGCCTATAGTTTACTTAAATTCAATCTGAAGTGAAATATTATGATTACAATCTTTTTTCTTTTTAATTATACTTGATTAATAACGTTGCATTTTATTTTAAGTAAATAACTTGTATTTTCAATATAAGTTATATTAATGAGTCACAAAATAATTTTAATATAAATGAATCACACTATTTTATGTATACATATATTACGTGTATCACACTCTCATGCAGATATTACTACAAGTATATGTGACTATATTATTTAATTTAATTTAAATTTGAAATGATATCATCGACAAATATTTTTTCATCATCAGCTGTTCGTAAATATTGTTTTTTTTACTAATAGGGTAAAACAATGAAATTCAAGAAAAAATAAAAATGTAGAATAAACCCGAATAGAAAAACAATTTAGTATTACACCATGTAAAAACCCAAAAAATACCTTTCATATTCAACTATTAATTTCACCATGTCTGTTTATTTCGTTTATCAGTCATGAATATTAAGCCTACACAATGCCTATACCAAAAAACAAAAAAAAAAAATTGCACAACCACGTTTATTCTCCTTCTCCTTCAAAATTGTTTTTTCTTTCGCCGAATTAAATATGTGTATAATATGTTCGTATAATTATGTACGGCCATGTATTACTTTATATTATATTGAATTTGCCGAATGACGAGTTTTTCTATATATGTGCATATTACAAGATTACAATGCATACTCATAATATGCAAAAAACCGATAAAAAGTTTTTGAAAAATATACTTATTAGATATTTTAAATTGGATAGACTATATAAAAAGTATGTACTATATTTAATATTAATGTATACAATGTACATTAATATTATTTATACATTTCATTTAATACAACACACACACTCGCATATGTATTTTCATTTTGTAATAATGTAGAATTTTGGTGTCATAATTTCTATATAATAAAATATGATATGACTGAAATAATATGATATGATTACTTTTTTATATGCATAAGTATATATATATATATGCATACATACATACAAGCAGATAATTTATTTTTTTCTATATAAAATAGAAATGTATATTATGATATAGAGAAGAGTGTAGTGAAAAGAACAAATTGAAAATGAAATGGTATGGAAGGGAAGAGGATTATAACTATGTATGTATATTTATAGAGAAAGAGAAAGAGAGAGAGAGAGAGAGATAAAAACTTAGCATATAGTATTGTTGCTGTATACATATCATACATTTTTAATTTATTATAAGTATATAGAAATAAATTGAGAGAAATTTTTCATTGTATTTTTAAAATCGAGAATGGTTTGTTCCGTTTTTGTTTGTGTAGACGTACGAATACGAGTATAAAAATATACGATACTCATTTGTATTTGTAAAGTCTAGTATTATATTGTCGGTAGATAGAAAAAGTAGAAAATTTTATATTAAGCAAAAGAAGAAGAAAAAAAAAAAGAAATAGCTAGTATAATATAATGTAGAAGAAAAAGAGTGTAGTCTCTTCTCTATATTATAGAAGTAGTAGATTTGTAGAATTAAGTGAAATATTCAAAGTTAAAATAATAAGAAAGATAAAAAAAAAAATGAAAGAAAAACAAAGTAATCAAAAATATATAATTGTAGATTTGTATGCATGTATGTATATAAGTTTGATATTTTCACATATGCTTTCGTTATCGGATACAATATTTTATATAGATATAATATCTACATTTATATTTCATATAATAATAAAATATATTGAATGTCGCTATAAATATTATGTGTAGCTATCTATATAGCCTGTGTATAGTGTAGACTGTAGAGTGTAGAATGTAGACGTCGGTATTATTTTTTTTTTATTTGCTGTTTTTTTTTTTTTCAATTTATTTTTTTCTTTTTATTATTTCTGTTACTTTTTTTTTTATTTTATTTTATGAAATAATTCTTTTCGGTGAATCGTCAAATCAAGTTCGATTGCCATGTTGCAAACTCATTTGGTCGCGAACTGCCGGTCGTGATAGTCTCTTGATTCGCTTGAGATTTCTAATTTTTTTTTTATTTTATTTAACTTTACAATTTGAATTTTATTTTTTTTTTTTTTGAATAAGTACTATGTTCGAAAATAATATTTAAATCTAAAATAAGAGAAAATACTTTTTAAAATAAATTACAAATAAGAAATTAATTCTAACATTTTGAAATTAAAATAAAATATGTAGCTGAATATAAATTGAAAAGATACTGATGATACAAACTTATACACTGATAAAAATTTTTAAAATATTTTAAATAAAAATTTCAATTAAAATTAAAAATTATTTGAAATAAACCAGATGAATGGGAATTTTTACAAAAAATACAATGTAAAATGTGTATAAATTAAATTATAAAATTAATTAATATTAAAAAATATGTTAAAAAAATATTTAATTATAATTTTAAAATAGAAAATTAAATTAAAATTAATAAATGTGAAAAATGTTAAAGAAAAAAATTTTAAAATCTCAAGTTTTTAAGTATTAAAAACTCATAAATCCAGTAACATTTTTAAAAATACAAATAAATTTGAATTTATTTAAAATTTTTCTCAAATAATGATTAAATTTAAATTTGCCACGAATTACAGAAATCAAAAATGTATGGGAATTTAATGAAGCAAAAATTTTAATTTTAATTAATATATTAAAAAATACGATTGAATAAAATTGAAAAAATTAATGAAAATAATATAAGTCTCTGAAAGTTTTAAAATTTAAACACCGAATAAAACGAAATTAAAAATTATGAAAAAAATAAAATTTTAAAATTAATAAAACTGAATGAAAATTTTCAACACAATATAATTTATTAATTGAAACAATTACATGATTTACGTTAAAACATTTTAAAAAAAAAATTAATTACTTTTCTTCACATAAATTACTCAGTAAATCTCAAGTGTATAACAAATAAACTCAGGCCTTAAAAGACATCAGACATTAATTTTAAATTAATTTTTAACAAAAATTCATATTTGAAATGTAAAATAATTATAAAAAAATTGTGAAATAATTTAAATAATAAAAATTATTAAATTGAAATTTTATTTTTGTGGAATACTTAACGTAATAAAAATAATTAATAATTACTTTGAACATTTAAAAAAAAAAAAAAATTATAATAAAAGACTGAACGAATTTAAGAGAGGGCTTGCTTTTAAATAAAATTTCTAAAATCTAATAATGAAATTTAAAATTTTTAAGTTAATTTTAAACAAATTGAACGTATATAAAATAAAATAATTAAAATACTAATTGAACACTAACTGTTATATTTATATAAAATTAGTACATATATACAAATGTATTGAAAGTAACATGTTAAATTTATATCTACACATAAAATGTATAAAACAATTATTGAAACCATTAACAAATTAAAATAGAAAATTAATAATGAATAGAAAAATATTTATGATTTTTTGTTAAAATTACAAATTAAAATGAAATTTATAAAAAAAAAAAATGAAAACTTGAAAATGATTGATTAATGATGATTTTATTTTAAAATACTTTCTACGTGTATGTTTGAATGTACATAAAATTTTCACGCATTATAAATGATTTAATTAACTATATATATTTTTTTATATGTTGGACATAATGGGTACAAGTTATTCCATTTTTTGTGTTATTGGAAGAAACATAAAATTGAATTTTTTTTATTAAATTATGGCTTTGGATCTAAAATTAAAATTCAACTTAAAATTTCCTTAAAAATAAAAAATTTTATGGAATTTTCTAGTAAAGGTAATTTTATTTTTAAAATATTTTAATTATCATATTTATTTTTAATTAAATTTTAAATATATTTATGTACAAATACAGAATATTTCAATTTCATACTGAAATTATTTTTAATTTTAAATTTAATATAGCAAAAATATATATATCATATATATAAATTATATATTTTGACTAGACAAAATTTTTTTTGTATATTTTTTACTTCGGAATTTTATTTTACGATTTATTTGTTCTCTCCCTAAATTTATTTATTTTTAGGCACGATCATTTGTTGATTTTTTTGTTTTTTGTTATACCTATACCTATGTTGTACATAATATATAATTTATTAGAAATATGCGTATATTTTACACATAAATACGAATCTTATTAGAAAATTTTATAGATATAGGTATAAAATGTGGTATACATACAAACATACATAGAGTATATAGAGATAATAATAATAATTTTTTGATGAAATTGTAAACTTATTTCTATACATAATATTTATAGAAGCATTTCTAAACAATTTCAAATTTTTCCATATTTATAATATGTTTCTATATGTATAATTTATATTTGTAATTTATAAATAAAATTCGTCTAATACTCTATATATATAACAATATTTAACATAGTACTATAATAAAAAACATATGAAAGAAATATTTAAAATACATAAATATATTATTAAATTGATTTTTCTATTTATAATATGAAAAATTATTTTAAAAACAAAGTCTTATACTAAATTTAAATATAGAACAATTTATTATCCATCAATTTTCAATTTTCATTTTATCTATACAAGTCGAATTTTGAAATTACTGTTGAATATTTAATGAGGAGTTCTTATCAAATTCACAGGTTAAGAAACTTTAATACGAGTATAAATGAATGAAAGTTAATTAATGGAAAAATTTATACATATAAATTACATATGTATATATTCGTATTCATAGGTCATGGCAGTATAATTATAGTGATTATAGTTAAATTTCTTATTTCTATATTATACATGCGTTATTGCAAGGAAGGCTAGTACTATTTATTTATGAAATACATACACAAATCAACTTGTAAAAATGCGATTTAGTAATGAATTTAGTTTGAAATTCGAATAATTAACTTAATAATTATGACACCATTCCAAGCGTCTATATTTTGATTTTAACAAGTGACAATATACGTTAATATTTTTAAATAGATAGTTAATTTTATCAGCAAAATCGAAAATTTGAAAAAATTCAATGGCGGACAATCACTTGTCACAAACCCAATGTCATTCTATCAAATTCCATGCGGTTAATATGAGATTAGTCAAAATTAACAAACAAACATTAGTAATACAGTTTGTTTAATTCAATCAAATTTGCTCAAAGTTCGATATTCAAAAAAAATTCACGAATAATACTAAATGAGTTTTAGTTTTATAACAAAAGTTTAGGTTAGAAGAAAAGAATTATAAAAGAAATCAGAGACAGTTTAGAATATTTATAGTAATTAGTCAAATTTAGTTACCCACCAATCAGCTCTGCTTTAAGATTTTGTTATAGGCAGAATAACTATGTTAATCTGTTTTAATGACTGAAAATTTTAATTTTAATTTTGAACAAGTTTTAATATTCGAAAATATGCAAATAATTTCATAATTAGATTCAACGAGAATCTCTTAATAAATTATTCACTAAGTACTGGCCGCCATGGTACCAACAATATTAGGCTAAGGGAAAATGAGAAACGCCAACAAATCTATTATAATATCAATAAAAGCTCTTGAATCTAATATCAATATGCAGTTTGAAGCCGACTTCAGGCGGATTTCGAAACCATATTTGAATTTGACATTTTCAAATCAAGTCAATCTAATAAAAGTACTAGCTTGACTTGAAAATCGGCTACATATGCAAATCGGCTACATACATTGAGAGATTGAAAATAGCAAATTAATATATAATGCTTGTCAGCTAATGTCAAACTCAAGTCAATTTTAAATACATAACATTATTTTAATGCAGTATATACGCATATATAAATCGTCATATAAACGATCGTAACTTCTCCAATATTCGAAGACATTCTTACAGTTGGCTAGATCTAAAAAAGAAAAATTTTTTTAAATGAATTAATTTTATACTTAGCAACTATAAAATTGCAAATATTTAAAAATGAAAATTTAAAAGCAAAAATAAATAATTTTTTTCCTTTCTTTTTTTCTTATTTTGTTTATATAAAAAATTTATAACACGCGGATTTTTTTATTACTTTATACTTGAAGTTTTTTTTTTATTTATTTAATAAATAAATTAAAAAAAAAAATTTTTTTCTCTTTTACTGTTTTTTTTTTTTTGAAATTAGCAAACACTTTGACCAAAAATTTTTTAAAAAATTTTTAATGGGTGGTGTTGGTAGGTCCGGATCTAAAATATATTTTTATTATTAGTAAATTTTTTTTTTTAAATAATTTCTGCGAAATTGTACGTCAAAAGAAAAATAAAAAATTAATTTTTTTTTGCAAAAAAAAAAAAAATTTTTTTGTGCAAATTTTTTTTTCTTTTTTTTTTTTTTGTTGTTATACACCTATACAATGTAGATGGGAAAATAATTTTTTTTCTTACTGAAAGTATTTGAAAAGGCGTATTAAGCAATACGATTAATATGTGTGATTTTGTTGCTGTAATGATTTTTGCACACTCACATGATCATTTTTAAGATCGTTATTGGTAGAGATTTTGTATATGATTTAATTATAAGTATATAGTTACGCATTATTAAGAGTTGTAAAGGTAAAATAGATTAATATGGTGTTAAATATTTCGATATTTTATAGATTACCTAACTAATATAAAATTAAATGAAATACATTGCAAAGTGATGGTTATCAAATTTTATAGGGTTGCCCCCAATGTCATTAAAATTAAATTTCTTTGGCTTTACTAAGTTCTTCATAATGCTTTTCATCGGTTCGGAACGAAACAATTTTCGATATCGATTCAAAAAATTTTGTAAATAAGAAAAATAATTAATAAAGTAATGAGACTAAGCCATTTTTTTTATAACGATATCGGATCTGAATTTCGGTCTTGTCTCACATCATTGAATTTCAAACCTTAATTTTTTCCTTAACATTAGTACAGTTATTCGCCATGATCAGTTGTCCTTTTTCTACATATTTTGTAAAACTTAATTTATTTTGTGAATAATTTTATATTTCTGCTCTCAAAATGGCTCCGTTTTTTTTCCAAAATTTTATTAATTGTATTGAGAGTTAGAAAAAATTTAATTGCTACTTTATAATTTTTAGAAGTTTATGTAAAAAATCTAAGTTAATATCAAAAATTTACATTTTCTTTATTTGAATAAAAAAATAGTAAGATTTGTTATACCTTACCTGTTTTTGCAGAAAACCAGGCGAAGTATAAATGCAATTATATTAGAAATCTTAGTTGTAAGCATAAAGAAATTGGAAGTTAGAGCTACTAATTCATTTCATTCTATTACATTCAAATTTAATATTATTTGATTATTTTCGCATAGGAACAGTTTTTATAAAATGTATAACAATAAGATTAATTGTAAATTTTGCCTTTCCTAGAAAAATTTTTTTCTTATATTTGTATACATATTATATTATTTATATATACATATTTATGTTTGTGTGCAAATTTACTCTTAATGAATATACGAATTTGTATATTGCGAAAAAAAGTAAATTAGAAAAATTTTACATTATTATACCATTTCGAAAACCATAAAGAGAACTACAAAACAACAATATTCATTCATACATTCACAGGAATAATAATATTATTTGCTAAACTAATAAATATTTATATAAATATTGTGTGTATATGTAGCCCATATTACGTTTATAGAATGTTTTATCTGTTCTAAAATTTATATACTCTTAATTTTTTTTATTTTTAATTGTGTCACCCAATTTGTATATTTCATATTACTCGTATTATTAAAATGACGTTAACTATATATGTACTTTGTAATTTTTTTATATTTATTAAATATTTATTCAACTGCGCACGAATAATATATGCATATATATATATATATATATATATATATATATATATATATATTTAATTTCATAACAATTTGAGTACTTACCTATAGAATAAACTGTAAGAGAACATTCTAGTAGTGAATTAATATAAAAAAATTCATTTAAATATAAAAAGCACGTGATAAAAACCTTTTCTTTTCTACAAACTAAACGATTAATTTAATTATACTAAGATAGAGGCAATCGCAATGCCTGCATTATCCGAATTTTCGAAAATTAATTCCTCATATTGAGTATAGCAAATACTGAAAAAATTTAAAGTGTATTGCAAACAAACTAATTATTAAACGCCAATATTTAATTAAATAAAACGTGGAGGACGTACATATACACTGAGTGTATGCAGCTATGGAGCTCAAAACATGCATATATGTTTAACTAACCATGTACTACATAATTAATAATTACTTTGAGAAATGATAATTACAGCAAATTGCATTATTAATAAATTTTAGTGACAACATTATGTACGTATATATTAAGTTACTTAATCGAATCACTTGCATATTAAATAATTCTGTGATTACAATTAAAAACTGTTTTAAGTCAATTTGAATGATTTCTATTTACTCGTATTTTGAGGGATTTAACCTCTTAATAAAATGTTTTTAATATATTTCGTATATTTGTTCTGAATTTTAATTTAAATAAATAAAATTAATAAATAGTTTTGACTTATTTAATGAATCGAATTCAGAACTTTGTTAAAAACTTAATGAAATTCGAATTCATAATAGTTTTTCCGCAATCGTTTCCAATTTGACTTAGGCATTCCGGGCTAATTTCAAAGTTATGGGTGAAAGTATTAAAAGCTTCACATTAATTTTGTAAAAAACATCGTATACAATATTTAATTTCTGACTTTTACTCTAATTTAAAACAGATTTTCCTTTATAATTTTCTTCATTATACTTCAATAATGTGATCGGTACTTATCAGTCGGTGATTTTGTTTAAAAATTACTCTCATTTTATTGTGACAAATTTAATTGTTTTTTGATATTTTAAAATTTTTACTTATAAATTTTTAATTTTTTAATAAAAACTATGTAATACATAAGGACGAGATATGTATTGTTAATTATATTTATTATTATATAAGCACGAATAATTTTTGTGTAAAAAATTGTAGTACAGTTTATGGTGATTTGAGTTTTTGTGGTCGCTCATTAATTCTTTTTTCGCGTTTTTTTCTATTTTAACTATTAATCTTATTAAATTTTGAATACATACAAACAAAAAAATTTATTTTTATTGTATTTTTTTTTTCGTCTTGTTTTTAAATTACAAGTTAACATTTAATTTTTTGTTAACTCTTTGAAAACATTTCAATTTTCGTTATTTTTTTTGTAACTTTGTTTTAATTTGTATAATGGCGATTAAATCATCATTCCCTGTAGATCAATGAACTTATCTTTTTTTTTTTCCTTTTAGATTAACATACAAAAAAAGCGATAAATTCACGAGGTTATAAAATGTTCAAAATTTACGATCTTTTACGAAAATTTACAAATTCGCGTATTGAAATAATTTTTTTTTCCCCGAATCTAAAATTAATTTTTTCCTATTTCTTTTTGTATTTTAATTTTATATTTCAACTCATATAATTTAAAATTTAAACGTACAAAATATTTGTAGGTAAATTAATTTATAGTTTTTTTGTGATTTGGAGACCATTTTAATTTTTTATTATAATTTCTATTTGGTTTTTAACAATCATTTTAAGTAAGTCAAAATTTTTTTAGTTGTACTCTGTACAATTTTAGTTAAATTATTCGTTTACAATCTGAACAAAAAATTATTTTCTATATATTTTTGATAAATCACTTTGTTTAAATTAATTTTTAGGTTTACAAAGAAAGCAAATAAAGTCAATGACATTTTTTGTTTTTAACAGAAGTGGATTCAGAAAAAAAAAAAATTTAATTCTAGTCAATAAAATCTATTTGGTTGGTAGAATGTTTATTTTATCAAAAATTTTTTTTGTATACGAATTAAAAGCTTTGTAATAGCAGGAATGGAATCGTATAATATAGGAATTACTAAAATTAAAAACAAGAGAGTAATTGCTCTCTAATTATTAAAAACACTGATAAGTTCTTTAATCGATTGTAAATTTAAAGCCTCTAGCGGATAATAAAAATGGTAAATACGGACAATAATTTGATAAATGAAAAAATAATTTGACTTTTTAACTTTCAAATCAACTATAACAATGTACGGTAAATCATTTATTACTATATCATTTACATTATTTACTGTACATATCATACGGTACGGTACAGCAAATAAAGAGAATAAACGAAGTCCAAATCGTTTCAATCGCAATTTTTTAACCCTTTTTCTTTGAGATTATTGGAATTAATACAGAAACTTTGGATAAAATAAAAAAACATTACGCTTCATTAGCAAATTTTTGTATAACATTCAATTACTAAAAAAAAAAATTCGCATAATATATTTGTAAGTAATTGTACAAGAAACCGGAAATTCCCTTAATACTACTCTGGCTTCATTTTATATTTTTTTTTCTCTCTTTTTATTTTTTTTAAACGAAGAGAAAAATAAAAACTTAAAAATGAACAGGAAATTAAAATTTTTTTTTCTTTTATGAATGACGTGTTTTCGCCATACACTTAGACCATACTTGTACTTGTTCTGATAAGAATAATAATGTAATTTATATACCTTATTCGAAATAAATTAACATTCTCAATTGATAAGATAGTAAAATAAATAAAAAACGAAAGCAAAAACAAAAAAAAAATTTAAATGATAAGAAAACGAAAATGAAAAAAAAAAAATTTTTATTTTAAACTTATAAATCTGATTTTAAAATTCAAGAGAAATAAAAAAAATTTTGTGTTGCCGATAAATTCTTATAAATATTTATATAAGTATATTTAAACTAAATTATACAAGTATACAATAAGTGACTAAGTATTACACTAGGGTATTAAATTTTCAATGTATTTTAAACACATGCACTTACATACAATTATAATATATTTTATAAGCATATTATAACTATATGTGTGTATGTATGTATAAATTTATAATCTATATGTAGATTTCAATTATTTAATAATAGGTGGCGTCAGTGGTTTTTGTTTTTTATTTCTCTATTTTTCGAGAACAATCGATTTTAAAATATTTTTATTATAGTAAAATTAGAGAAAAAAGAAAAACAAAAATAGCTAAAATTAATAATTAAATTTAATTTCAAGGAAATTTTTTTATTTGATTATCCAATTATTGTGTATTTAAAATTATGTTTTTATGCGACCCGATATATGTATATGATTTATATATGGGTTTTAAGACGCCTAAATAAGCAAGAGAATTGAGTATAGTTGTACATGACTACTTAATCCAATAGACGGCTCTTATATGTTTTGTAAGAGAAATAAATTTCAAATTTTTACTATTTAGATTTTGAGTATACTCGTATCTTAACTATACCGTATAAAGTTTCCGTACAGAAAACTGGTCATTTGACAAACCATTTTCAAGGGTAACTTCTTTGTTCATAAATTTGTAAGAATGCCATCGTTATTCTGTGACGTAACTACATACATATATAAATTTTGTATTTTTGCTAAAAAGTTAATTAATCTAGTTCTAATAACATTACAATATCACTGTTTTTATGATACGTGCAAAGTTGAGGGCAAAATAATTAATTATAATTAAAATTATAATATTATTAAAATATATTTATTTGAAAATAATATAAAATGGTTGGTCATAGGTCAAAATTAAAAATGTATATAAGTAGCTACACTTAAAATATATTGTAAAATAAACTATGTAAAGTACGATTTTATTAAATGATAATAAGCTTGTTGGGATTAGAATGAATTTATTGAGATAGGATTTTATTTTTAATCTTTGATGAGATTAATGGTCGTTAAGTATGTTTTATTGATTAGATTAATATGGTTGTTGTCATACAACTTTCAATAGCTATTATCATGCAGATTATTTAATAAATATGGGTTTTTAATAATTAATATACTGTTAGTTATTAGTTACATATATACTATTATATTCGTTAAATTAAATGTGAGTTTTGCTTTTACATTCTTCACATTAATTTCATTAATTTTAATTATTTTATTGACACTAATAGTACGAAATTATAATAATTTAATATTTTAAGTTTTCTATTTGAATATATTATAAGTTAAATAAACGTTTCCTATTATCTCTATATAGAATATTACATTGAATACCAGTATAACTTTTACCAATACCATGAATTCGTATTACACGCAATTATAACAGTATGATAATATTAAGATTGTAAAGTAGGTACACGCATGTATAAATAGATTATCTAAAAGAAAACGCTTTATTGTGGTAATAATTAAGTATGTATATAATAAAATTTCGAATATAATTGAATATTTTAGATATTATAGCCTGATCAAAGCTAATTAGTTCAAATAACTGCAAGATGTTCAAAAGAGAATAAGATGCTTTTTTAAGATTTTTTTAATTTTATTTATTTTACCTTTGGCAATAACGAAAACTGGAATATTGGTACTTTTACGTATAGGCGTACATATATCCTATACGAATAAAATTATAATCTGAGTCAGTAGCACAAAATATTTTATAGAGGACTTCTATTTGCAATTTATATGTAATTTAAGGTTTATTTATGAATTTTTAAAAATTTCCTCAAACCCTTTTTCACTTAACTACAAATCCAATATTCCGTTTTAATCCAATCATATGTTTTTGTTTAAGCGCAGTTCATTTGAACTCGAATCATCAGTAAACTTTATATTAAAAACTATACTGTTTCAAAAATAGGGAATTTACCGGATTTTTTTTTTTGAAATAAAGAGGCGTGCTGCAGCGTAAAATTATTTTCAATTCATAAAAAATATCAATTTAATATCGTCATAATCGCGTCTCTATTTCATAACGTTTTAACATATTCTTTTCTTAATAATTTTTTACAAATTACGTATGTACTAGCTGACGTATATTATATATGTATATATTTATAAATATTATTCAGGAATTTACGCAGCAACAAGAATAGAAACCATAAATTATGATGTAAAAACGTATGTCGTAAACAGAAAAATAAATTTAATAAAGATTTTAAGGCTTTCTATTGATTTCGTTTCATATATCAAAGTTTTTTGATTCTGTTTCACATACTCGTAATTCACACTTAACTCACCCTTATTCTTGGTTCAATAATAATCTGTTTTCTTTTTCAAAATTATTTCGGTTATATTTATTAAGTTTAAGGAAAAATATAAATATATTTAGGATATTTAAATGAAAAAGAAAGAAAAAACTTTAATCCTGGTCGTAAAAGTTACTAGTTGAATATAGTTACACACTAGAATTTATTGTTACTAATATTTTAATATAAACATGCAAAATTAATAAAATTTTGTAAAAATAATCTAATATAAATTTGTCAAAAATAAGCAGTTTGTTTTGAAGAACTCTATAATAATAAATTCAAACCATTCATTTATAATTCATAATCAAGCCGCAGTCAATAATAAAACAAAGATTTCAATGAAAAAATAAAGTCAATTATTAAAGTGTAACCAAATTATGCCACATTTTACTTGACAAATTTGAAATTATTAATTTTAGTTAAAAAATTTAAAAATAATTCTAGTTAAAATAATTGATTGCATATATTTAGGATATTTATTAATTACACATATTGAATTTTTTAAATCAGGTCGAATAATCAACATAGCCGAATTAGCTTTTATATAGCAAAATGCTTTTATAAGGAATATTAAAGTATACTGCAAGAATGCACTTCCAACTAGTTTTTCTTTTTCAATATAAAATTGAAACAGTTGTGTATGTTTGTGAAAATTTGATATTTAATTAATATTGAAGTGGGATAGAATAATAAATTGTTATTTTTTCCGGAACTGTGCTCAAAATTACAGAAAAGTTTTCCTTATTTCAATTATAATATATATAAAAAGTTTTCTAAACACAAAATTTATAAAATTATATTTAAATTTAATTAATTAAAAGCATAATTTATATAAATTAAAAGTATACTTAATCAGAAGAAAATAAAATATTTCATGTTAAATTGAAATTAACATTAAAATTTTATTGTTAAATTATATTATTCTAAATATATGTATATAGCAAAAAAAAAGCCCTGATATTTTAAGGTAAATTATAAAATTATATTAAGTATTTATATTTTATATACAAACATACATATTATATACGCTATAACATATGTAATAAAGATAAACACCAAATAATATACAATTACGACAATAATAAAAATTTGTACTAGAAAATTTTTTGTACATACCTTAAAAAATTCATTATAATGAATGGAAAAGTTCTTTAAATATATTGTGTATGTATTTGTATATAAGTACAAATGTTTGTATATGAAAAAATAAAGTATTAAAAATCACCCTATCATATTACAAAATTTTGTTTCTGTTTTTGTTTTACGTGCTGTTTTTTATGATTATTTAATAAATAATTTGAATTGTTAGACAATAAACGTCGTCAATATGACGTGATAATATGACTGATTTTATTATTATTTTTATTGCAATTACAGAAAAAAAAAATTAAAAAAAAAATAAAAACAATTTTACAGTTTATTCAGCAATTTTTTTTTTTATAAAAAATATGAAAAATTTTTTTTTTTTTTTTTACTTTTTATAAAAAAGTTTATTATCTGCAATGTTGACTCATTACAAAAGGAAAAAAATTACATACAATATGCTTAGGTGCATAAAAATATTAAAATTTTAGAAAATAAAATCAAAAATTATTTTTTTTTTTCATATCAAGTAGGCATTATTTTTAAATATACCTACATGGATGAGTGGGTGTGTGTAAAATATAAATGATTCATCATTTATAATTAATAATCTATTGTACATATTCATTTGTTTGCCACCTCTTATTCACATATCGATGCATCATTTTTAAATTAATTAATTAAAAATAATTAAATTGAAATATTCAGTTTCAAAAAAATGCAAATTTTCGTTGTTAATATAGAAATTTTTTACAATGTTTTTAATCCTCATTTAATTTAATATTAATGTTGTAATTTTATTTGTTTAGAAAAAACATTTAAAATATTCATTTAATTAATTTAATTAATTAAAATAAATTAATTATAATTTATTAATTAATATTGACAATGCTATGATAAACATGATTAGGAATTTTTGATAAATTATTTTAAAAAATAATTTTTTTTTAAATACACTCTCGTTGCATACTTTTAGGCAAACATTTTTTTTAATATTTAATTAAATGAAACTTTTATATAATTTTTAAAACAGAAAATAAAATAGTTTTTATACATTTTAAACTAATAGTTTATAAATTTTTGTTTTTACAGATTTTGTCTATCATTAAACAATTACTGGGATCAACAGTGTAAAGTTTTTTTGAATAACTTAGATTTTAAAGATGAGAGACACTTGATTGCGATAATTCATTTCTTTTGTTGGTAATTTTAATAATTTTATTTTTCTAATTATTTAAAATAATTTATTTGAAATTTAAAATTTATATAATATTTTTATAATATTAAATATATAAGTATTTAAATTAATATTATAATTGAGGCGGTCAGCTCATTATTGATCTATCCCACATTTTATACAAAAATGACTTATTATGTTTAATAGATCTGTAATGGCCTAAAGAATTATTTTATGTTTTCAAAATACTTAGTTTACTCTTTTAAAAATTTTCTCAAAAATTAAATATTTATTATTTAAATCGCAATTTACTCGAAAAAAAAAATATAATTTCTGCAAGTACGCCACTAATGCGATGAGCACCTCAATTATAAATTTAATATTCAATGAAACTGCAATTAAAAAAAAATTATAACTATGTTATTCGGCACAAATGAAATTATATTCATAAACATATATGAAATCGAATTGTTCACAATTAACTCAGTTTCAATTTAGTTAGGATTTGTGGAGTTATTTTACTATATAGAAGTTAATCCGGCTCTGTTCATTATCCAACTTGATGTAAAGAATACAATTATGAATAGGAACACAAAGCAAATCTATAAGCAATTCGGTATTAAAATTTTGCTGATAAAAAAAACTATCATATTGAAGTTGTAGTATCACATAGCCTTGTTCGTAATTATAAATCTCAAATTTATATTACAGAAATTATTAAAATTTTCAAAATAGTAGTGTTCAAACTTAACAATAAATATTTATTTTTAATATTTGTATTGTTGTTGTGAGTTGGTACTACCGTTTTTGACACAAATTTAAAAAAAAATCAAAATATCATTTATAATTTTGCTGATCTCATATGATTCTTGGAATTTTTATTTAAATTTTTCTTTATTTTTTTTTTGTATTCGTATTTATTAAATTATTTTTGATTTTTTAGTCATCGTGTATTTAGTAAAAGTTTGAAAAACGAAAAGAATACGTTTACAATGAAAAAATAAAGAATATTTTATATTATGTACAGTTAGTATAACTATGTATACGTATATAGGTTTTCATTCTTTATTGAAAAATATTTTAAATAAAAAAAAATTATTATTATAATAATAGGAGACAAAGAGAATAAAAGTAATATGGAAAAATACAAAATTTAAGTGAAAATAAAATAAATAAATAAAAAAAAATGACATCAATGTCTGCATACATAAATATGTATTTATGTATATATGTATATATAAAATCTGTACATTGTTCTATAATTAATTTTGAAATGTAAATGTACCGGAATTGTATATCGTATAATATTAATATTATATTTTGACAACAGACTACTCATGACGTTAATTCTAAACAGTTTACTCATTAAGATTAAATAATATTGGCTTTCTACCATAGTTCCTTCCTACTCATATTAAATTGCATGCGATAATTACGTTAATTTCACCTCTATAAGGTGAAATACAAGTTTTGAATTATTTTCATTTCGTATTAATAATCTGTTATATAGATACCATCACCTGTTATATATGATATGATAATAATAACTGTTTAATGGATCAGACCTTATTTATATATTCATTTGTCTAAGAATTGCTAAAATATTCCGCAATTCTTCCGCAAAACACATTTAAATCATAAATAAAAAATTTTACATACTTTCCAGGCTATTAATACATAGGTGTGTATGTATTTATGTATAAATTTTTCTATTATTTTCATTTCAATTGTATTTATGCTTAAATTTAATAACAAATTAAATTCCTATTAAAATGATACAAAGAATATATATAGCATTCATCTCTTTTGTGATAAATACCGGGGATTTCATATCTACAAATATATAGCACATTCAAATAAGATAAATTTAGAATTTATTACTTGTGTACATTGTGTATGTATTTACACAGTTTTATTGGAATATAAAAAAAAAAAACAAAGTAGAATTTTAAATTAAAATTAGATAAAGGCTGAGAAGAAAATTATAGCGAACACACAGATTTTTTACGATAAATGGCAGTTATACAAAAGAACAACAAATAATTAAACTTTGTGAACAATATGCAAAAAAAAAGTGAAATTCTTTGATAAAATCTGCACACATATCACTTGTAAAATTATTTGTTAATTGTTTTGCAATGCATAAGTATACGAAGACGAACTCATTACATTATATCTCAATATTATACATGGATAAGAAAGTAGTGTGTTAGTTAGAATCTTATACTCATTTTATTTTTTATTATCTACTGTTTTAAAGTGAAGCGAATGCTCTCCCAATTATAAAAAATATGTCACTTTTTTCAGAAATTCAAGTATATTTAATGATATCATGAAATATTTGGTCTCATGAGTTTTGGAAGATTATATTAAATATCAATATTTTAAAATTATAATATATAATGTAATGAGAAATCTTTATCTATGACAAATCCGACTAGGAAAGTGAATGTATTCAGAAAAAGCCACATACACTGCACTTGGTGGAATGAACACGTAATGGGTTCTGATCTTTGATAACAAGTTCTATCTGATGTACTCAACAACAATAGTTCTATAATATGATTTTATTATAAAATAAATTAATAAGAACAGTTTTAATATTCTCAAATAAAATAATTTAAAAAATTATTACATCAGCATTTTTTTGTAAATTAAAGTGATCTCATTCATATGCTTTTCAAGAAACAAATATATGAATGAAATTTTATTACAGCAATTGAAAACGAAAACATTTGGAGCCTGATCGTATATCTCGCTTTTTTAATGCACATTTTATTGACTTTCAAATCAGAATTATAAGTGTTTTCTAATGGATATTTTAATTTTCCAATAAGACTACTAATTTTTTTAATTGGATTTTTGCATTTTTTCTCAAATTCTCGAATTAACGTCTCTACTTTCAAAAACAAAGTAAATAAATTTTGTATGCATATTAGAAAAATACGAGATACGCAATACCAAATAATTCTTCTCACTCGAAAATTACATTATACGATATATGATGGTTACTTACTTTCCTCTTATATTCCTCTTATAAAATACCGAGATAGACGGTCAGGCCCTTAATTGATAAAAGGCGTATTCATAAATACAATATTGTTCGATCGTAGGCATACTGAAAATTTCGCTATCATAATGTTCATAAATAAATGTTGCGAACCTAGTTTGTTTATAAACATTGATAAATAATTAGTAAAATTGTTATGATTAGCGCATTTGAATCATATCAACTGCTCTGGATTGATAAATTAATTAAAAATATATTGCAGATTCCTCAAGTTATGTTCTCGCAGAATTGCATATATGAAAATCTCTATAATATTTTTGGTATCAAAGCAATGTCAAATTAATATTGACATAATATAATATTAATAAGTGTTATTTGAAATTCAACACCTTTGCGGGCTTGTTATTTCTGTACAAGTATAATTATAAATAATTTTTGAAATTCTTAAGAATGCTTGTAATTATATTTTAATTTTAGTTTCTAGCAAAAGCCGAATTCTTTGCGTATTATACAATTGTTATGTTTTACAGTCCCTTAATTTAAATTAAAAAAATATTTGTTTTAAAAACTATAAAAATTAAAAAACATTGTTATGACACGGGCATATAAAATGAAATTTTTTAAATTTTTCATTTTATTTAAATAATCTGTTTAATTTTTTTTTAAATAAAATTAATGAGATAAATCACAACCGTTCATGAATTTTTTAAATATTTTTCTACTTTTTAAAATCGTATATAATTTTTTTTTGTTCAATTCTTTATTTTATTTTCAAAACAAGAAAATATTTTTTATGTTTGTAATTTTAAAAATAAATTTAAGGCACATGTTATCTATATTTAGTTTTCTAACAAAAAAACAACAAGAAAATTAAACAAAACAAAAAAAAAATTCCCTTTACTTTAAATAAATTTATTTTTAATTTAAACGGTTTGTTCCCAATTATAATTTCAATGTGTGAATAAAATTAATGAGATTTTAGTTGTAATATAACAGAAAAAAATATATTATTTTTTTTATTTAAATAAATATTTTCTTAAAAAAATATTAATAAAATTAAGATTTTTTGTCTTAGACTTATAAATATAAAAATAATTCGTACAGTCGGCACAAATATTAATAATCTAATAGTATAACAATTGAATAGGGAATCACTTGGTGCAAAAACTGATACTAAAGATTATAGGCTTTAAAATATCATAAAATTATTTTTATAATTGTATATAATATTATAGTTATGAACTAGTATGAAATTGTTAATTATTTATACATTCCAGAGTAAGTTCTAGAATCAGCACATATTTCAGACCTACGAACTGAAAAAGTATGGCAAATCGACTCATAATTCCACATAATGAGTTAATTTCTTTAATTAACAAATTGGTTCATTTAACGTATAATACCGCATATATACGAGTACAAAATTTTCTGGGTAACAATTGATTAATTGAATATAATAATTCAATCGTTGACAAAGTTCGCTCCATGGGCAGCATACGGCCCATACAACTTCGATTATTGAAATTTTTGAAAAAAATTATTTTCAAGAATTCAGTCATAGGTAATGCAGATGTAGGGACATAAAATTCCATACAAATTCAATATTTGCCAAAACAAAACAAGCAATATAAAGTCAGTGTAAAATGTTATTTTTCTTGTAAGCAGGTAATGTAAGAAACTCGAGTGTCCCTTACTCAAACTCACATAGACATTCACCTATTACCTACAAAAATTTGCCGACGGCTGTAATTACAAGTAGTACAAATTAAGCATGCTTATTTTTAAGGCAACAAAATAGTCATATTTTGAATTATTTCCAATGCCAAGGGATGCAACAAATTTTGAAAATAAAAAATATTCTTATATACTTTCTGCATGTACTGTAATCATATTGATAATTCGATTTAAATTCTCTAATAACTTATGATATTTAAGAATCTGATTTAAACCAATCTTTCTTATTAAATTATAATTAAAATTTAATTTTGGAATAGAAGCATTTTGTATATTCTTTCATAAGAAATCTAATTGTATTTCTCAATTTTTCTGCTGGCAAATTATTCTTCTTTATTTTAATGTAAAACAAAAAAATTTATTTTTATTTGACAACTTCAACAACAGCATAGATTAAATAGACTAATTTAGTTTTGCTAAAAGTTGTTTTAGTTGGAGAATAGAATATATAAAGTATAACATTTTGCAAGTGTACAAGTTTTAAAATTTTAATAATTTGACAAATTAAACAGAACGGTGTCCTCTCTAATTAACTAGTATAAATAATATTTATTTTGACATTTTGCAAATATACATTGTATGTTCAACTATAATCATATTTTAAAGAGTATCATATGAATAAATACAACTGTCAATAATATTATTGAGTGATCATTGAACTATGTTAACCTACCGCTCAGATTTAACAAAATTGTGTTTCATGTTCATTTGTATAACAATATTTGCAATATTGTATTTGACATGATGTCGCCTGTCAAAGTATCAAATTAACTATAAAATATATCACCCTTTGTTTTTCTTCTATTTTTTTTCTATTATCTTTAACGTATGATAAAATTATTTTTATTTTTAATTTTCATAACTATTTCAAATATTATACACTATATAATTGTTATACTAATTTATGTACATATGTATGTAAATGTAATAAGTGCGAGTATATTGTGTTTAAGTTTGCGATAAATTTAAAAAGAAAAATTTATGTTTTATGTTCCTTTTTTGTGAATGCGAGGTCATTAGCTTTAATTTATTTTTAAATATACAAGTACATAAAATATATATACTTTATATACAATATACATATATATATATACTTGACAATATTTGTATGTAAGTTTATTTTACATGCGATTTCATTTTCTTTGCTCAAAAACCAAAAATAAATAAGAAAAAAATATACAAGTAGATAAAAATCAAGGAAAATATTGAATTTTCATGAAATTTTTAAATAAAAATCTATTTAATTTAGAGAAAACAAAAAATTTTTCTTATTTTTTTATATCTGTTTCTTGGTTATTTTTAATTTTAATGCGTATTTTTTGTGGCAATAATATTATAATGCCGGAATTTCGGAAACATTTTTAAGTCAAACAGAATACCGACAAGAAAAAAAAGAAAAAAATTTTCTTTTATTTTTATTTTCAATTTAAAATAGACAACATTGTGGTTCATTCAATTGCGTATTAAGAGGATATGTGTATATTACAATTTTTATAAGTATACATGTATGTCATATATATATACACATAGGAATGACATTAATTAGCTAATTATGAAGTAATAGCAAATTCAATACATATTATTAAATATTCAATCTTAAGAAAATTTAACCCCTGATTTTTATTTTAAATTTTGAAAGCTACACCTAATTCTCAAAAAAATCTTCGAAATTAAGGGCAATAATGACTTACACTGTAATCATATTATTACTGTTGAATTTTAAATTTTTAAACCCGTAAAGTGAGTATTCCTTACATGTGCAGATAAGAAAATTATAACAATATGGTAACACTGGAATGGTTTTATATATATGTGTACAACATGTGCCAAAATATCATATAAGATATTTATGTATGTTTTTTTATATATATATATATATGAATTCTTTAAATTTCAAGAATTTATTTTCCTTTTCAATTTGGCAGTCGAATTGTGGTGCCAAATTATAGATATATGTTTAAATTCGTACAAGTATCATTTTAAGAAGACAGAGATTTTTTTTGCTTTATTAATTCTTTAATCTTTTTTAGATTTATTTTAAAATATAATTGTTATAATTATTGTTATTTTCAGAAAAAAAAATTATTATACAAAATATTTTGCGTATTTTTGAAAACGAAAATGTTATACATACAATTTGGCCTCAAATTAAACGTATCGCGAACTTTTTATACAACTAATTTTTCGAGCAACTATTTTTTAATAAAACAATTAGTATTAATTCTTTCGCATAAACGTCTTAATTTTAAAATTAGAAATTATTCATTAGTAACCTAAAATTATATTAATTTACAAACACTGTGGCAATACGAGTATAACAAAATTATTCTTAAATGAACTTTGCACTAAATCGAAAATATTACAATTTTTTGGATTTTTCGAATGTAAATCTATAATACAGAAGAGTGTTATACAATTCATGTCATTTCAATTTGATCGAATTAAAATAATAAAAACGTGTGTCAAAAAAATTCTGTATTAAATGTGCTTGTATTCGATAAAATTAAGAGATTTTTGAAACTTAATTGAAATTAAATTGTTAGGAAAGAATATTGACCTAAATACTTTTAAACTTGATTTCAGACTTTCTCTGAAAATCAAAATTTATCTATATAACATTGATTTACTTCAAACTATGCTAATATAATAACTCGAATAGTTTTGTCGAATTCCCACAGTAGCATAATATGTAACTTTTAAACAAATTGTTGTCCTACAAATAATTTTATGTATTATATATTTTGTAATCTTCTTAATAAAGTAGTCTACATTAACAATTTATTTCTTAATTGTTATACAAATTGCTTAAAGGAATTTTATTTGTCCTAAAATCTAGTACTTGTATTAATTTTTTGCTAAGTTTTGAATAAAATATTTAACACCTAAATTCATTAATTTTGACAAATTGTCATTAAAATAATTATTTTTATTTTTTTTTAGAATTTGGGTAGGTATACCAACCCATACAGTTCCTTATTGGAAAAAACAATAAAACAAGAACAAAAATTAATTATTATTGTACAATGTGTTTTGAATGTATTTATAGTGTATGTGTGTTTGTATTCAATTTTAATCTACATTATTATTTATTTCTTATTTCTAGAATATTTTACCTACTTATTTTATTTTTGCCATATTCCGGATATAATGTAACCTAAATTTAATATTTTAATATATTATAATTAGATATAAAAATATCATTACAAATGTACACATACATACTAACAAAATATTTATTAAATGTTTGTTTTGTATATATGTGTGTATATTCACAAGCAATTATGCAAAAATATAAAAATGTTCACACACATTAAGTATGTAAATAATATGTTGAGAAAAGAATAAAAAAAACTATATTATGACAAACGGAAATATTTAAAAATATTTCAAATTCTCAGACGTAAAAAGTATAATACTCAGAGAAAAAAATAAAAATAAAAATTAAATGTTGACACAATTACATTAATTTTAAATGAAAACTTTAATAAAAAATTAACAATTAAATTAAATTAAATTAAATGTATTGTAGAAAATTCAAGACGTTCACAAACAAAAATATTAAAAATGAGCGATTTAAAATCAACTGTAAAAATTCTATATTAATTAACTATATCAGAAATAATTTTATAATAAATTTTAAAAGTATTATTAAATTTTAGAAGAATATTAAAATTACCGAAGCTACTAGAACTAGAAGAACACTAGAAACTACCCGACATAAGAATGTTTTCAATATTAATGGCCATAATTCCAATTAAATTATTCGTATAACATTTTTGAGACGATTTTAGAATTTAATATAAAAATTTATGTCCTAAATTAAGTCGTAATTTAAAAACCGTGAAAAATATAAAAATAACTTGAAAAATTATTTTTGTAAATTTTAAAGATTGGTGTATTTTATAATAATTCTCCCATGATTTACCAACACTGTTATAGTGATAAGTGTTTTATTCGTGACTTTAGCCACATGCTTACTTCGACTTTAACAAGCTTGCTTCAAACTTGATTTAATCTAATAAAATTATAAAAAATAATTTTTATTTATTCAATTTTTTTTCATAATTTTTTTAATTAAATTTACAACATCCATACTTGTATACATTTGAAATACCGCAAATCAACACTCAAAAGCTTTATTATTTTTCCAAATACCGAAAAAAAAATAAATATTTAAATTATCGCCTTAAATTACGAAAAATACAATTTTATCTTAAAGGTTTTTTTTTTTACATATAAATTGTATTTTTATAAAAAGTATACAAATCTATGTAATTATATTTTGCAAATTATACCTATACATACATACATACATAAAAAAAAATTGTTGACCGTGCGATGTTCCCACCTGAACTCTATAATATTATAAATTATACATAATATTTATATATGTGTGTGCTTACATATGTCCTTAATAATGTTGATTACTAATATCGTAATTATTTGATAAAATTATATACATGAGATTATAAATAAGTTTATATGATATACATTACATGGTTAAGAATATTTTATATATACTTTTATATATACAAATAAATAAAAAATTATTATTAATTCTCAGAAAAATGTCGCGTCATTTCTTAACTCAAAGATTATTCTTATAAAATATTATTCTTATATGTACATAAGTATGTACAATTATGAATAATACTTCAATATAAATAATTTTGAGTTTATAACTTATTAAAATGAATTCATGTAATGTAATTCAATGAACTTGTTATTAAATTATATGTGTGTATATGTATGTAGTGTACATTAAAGAATATTTTAAGAATTACTATAATATTGTGAGCTGTAAAGCTTTTCTATTATTATGGTATTAAAATATAATTTAGAATAATAATATTTAAATAAATTTCTTATATACAGAGATCAGAAAGTATATATGAACATAAGTATGCTGTTACTGACTGAGTCATTCAATAATAATTTAATAAAAAAAAAAATGAACATATTTTTTTTTATATTTTAATTTTAACTCTTATGTTATTTTATTAAATCTTTTTTTGAATGCAAAATTAAAATAAAAATTTTTAATTTTCTAAAAAAGCCAGCCAATTTTTATTTTAATAATTTCTATATTTGAATTTTAATAAATTGTAATTAATGAAAATTTTTCGGGTTTTGAAAATCGGCTTTTTATTTATCACATAGACAGTTTTTAAATTGTGTAGAAACCTCAAAAATTTAATTGAATATTTATTAAAAGTTACCCTTACAATCAGCTCGACAGTAATATTTAATATTAAACTAATTAAAGGGCAATTAAAAAATAAATATATGTAATATTATAAATTTCTCTTGTAAAAAAATAAGATCTGAAAGCTATATATATAAGTATATATGAGAATAATAACAATTATTAGACAACCTATACGACGGTATTTTGAAATAATTAGTTTCAGATTAATTTTTATTAGAGATATAAGTACATTATAAATTCAATAAAACAATTTTTATGAAATGTAAAAGTAGTTACAGTAATATTGTTCGACCATCTCTTGAATTATAAAATTAAGATTAGTATAACAATATTTATTGTATTATATAACAATACAGTTTTTAATAAATGAATAATTATTAATGTAAAATATTGTAATAATATCAAAATTAACCAAAATTTTTCTAATTGCATTTTTTCAGATTATTAAAACTTTGTTTTGTGAAAAACGCTGGGATACGGAATGAAATAATTAAAATGTCAGATTTTTATGACCTAAAATCTATATGGATATCTACATACTTATGGAAGTTCGGAAGTCAATATGAATTTATATTCATAGGTAATTTATTACAATAAATTTTATTTAAAAAAATTTTTAAATTCAAATGAATTTATTTTTGGTACTTTTCCAGAAAAATTTTGAAAAAAGGCGATTATTAGTTTCACTCTGTCCGTTCGTTCATTTGTTCGTTTTAACAGCTTTTTGATGCTAATAAACAGTTCATTTTGCTTGAAGAAATTTTTTTTTCTAAATCCATCTTCAGGCAAAAAGATATCGCCACCCAAAATTTGTAAAATTTGAATTTTTGGCAGCTTATATTTCTGAAATTGCTAGCTTTTCCAAATTTCTATAAAAGCAGAAAGCTAACAGTAAATATCATGCTATCAAAAAATGTAACTATTTTTCTTAACTCACTTGCTTAACCATCATTTAATAAATAAATATTATGTTAATGCTTCTTTCAACTTTTTTTTTTTGCTCATCCTAAATGTATGCAATGATTTTATATATAATTTAGTATAAATAATGAAACTAATTTAAATAATATATTAGGTTGCTTTTACAAGCACTTTTTGAAGTAGAAAGTACTCCCTTACAAACCATTGGTTTGGATCAATTTTATTTAATTTAATATTTTATATGGTAACACTAAAATAATTGTCATTATTAACTTTTAATTATATAAATTTCAAATTAATTTATTATTTTATTTACAAATTCCACTCAGGTGCATTTTTGTTTCAAAATATGATAGAAATATTGGAATTCTTCGAAAAGAGCGTAAGAATTAATTTCAATATAATTCAAATTTATGAGAAACTTTAATCTGATTTATAAATTAAATATTTATAAATCAGATGTTATTAATTAAAATATTTAAGAAGTTTAATTGAATTTTTGGGATTCATACGTATATTTTAAAGAAAATTCGGCAAGGAAATGTCAACTCTTATAAAAATAATTTTTTTTTTTGAAAATTTTTATACAGGAAGAAAATTCTATAGTTAATAGCCTGATAATGCCTCATTTAATAAACACCTTTAACACGAATGAAATACTAAAATCATTTTTCTTTTTTCATTAAAGCTCCTGAGGAATTCAATAGCTCTTATACAATATTCATTTTATAAATTTCGTTAAAATTCATTACATTTTTAATAAAATGTTGCCATATTTAAGTGTAAATTATAATTTAATTTTAATAATAATTTTAATATTTAGTTTTTTAGTCCATAAATATTAATAAAAATTTTTTAATACTTTTTTTCCATACTCTAATCAAACACGCCACGCATACCCTTATCTTTATATATAATGACTTCTTTCGTTTTTAATACCATTATAAAAAATAATATGATTTCTTGTTGTTGTTGTTGTTGTTTTAATTTAAATTTTTTAATTGAAATAAAATATGACATCATTTCTTTTTTGTTTCTGCTTTTATTATTATTTTTTATTCTTTTTGTTTTGTCATTTTGAAATTTCAAGGTTTTTAAGGAAATTCACCGCTCTGGAGGACATTGACTTTTCTATTTTTATATTTTTTTTTTACTGCACCATATGTGTATATGTGTATATTCTCGCATATATCCATACGCACATACATAACATATGTTATCTTTTTTTTTTTTATGATTTTTATTTTTTTTTTTTATTATCATTAATAAAATATTCTTTGGTTGTATTTAGCATGATTTTGTTCTTTTTAATATCCTTTTTTTGTTTGGCTTTTTTTTTTATCAGATACACGTGTAGACGATATTATGTACATATATATATATATTTATTATTTATATATTGTATAAGTACACACAATATGTGTGTATATGTTTTTTTTTTGGTTTTTAAAAAGGCGACTAACAAACTCATACTCAAGGAAAAGAAACAAAAATATATTTTAATAATGTGGAATCAAAAAGAGTATTTCTACATACATATATATGTTTAGAAACATATGTGTTTGTATGCATATACACAGGATATCATAATTATAATTCAGTATAAAAAGAAAAACAAAATTTCTTACAATTCAAAGTAAAGAAATATGCAAAAAAAAAAACAATATTTTTATTTTGTTCTCTTAAACGATAATGTGGTATATATATTTATATATATATATATGTATATGTGGATATATGTATGTATACATGGATATGTATGGTTAAGTTGCTAAAAATTAATTGAAATTCCATACAATATTGCTTATTTTATCCGCGAATTATAACGAAAAATTATTTGGTATTCGTTTTCATTTAAATTCCATTATGAGGATTTAGCACAAATTTGTATAAGGATAACATTAAACATTGTCTTGAAAATTGAATTCTTGAAGGATGATTTAATGTAAATTCAAAATTTTTCAAAATCAAATACGGTTTTGATACAAACAACTGCAATAATAAAAATTAATAAGATAACTACAATTATTTAAACCCAATTTTAAACAAAATAATTTGAAATAATTATGAATTTTCAATCATACGAAAAAGTACAGTTAAACATACATATATGAAATTGCCTGTAATCTATACATACTCTCATACATACCCTAAATGCCTACTCACTTGCATGTTTCATTACTTTCCATATTGAGTGCTAAAATTTTTGCTCTGTTTTTCTGCTTTTATAATAATAATGTTTATTGAAAGAAACAAGGACAACAATAATACAAACATTAAATATTTAATTTATAATGTACATACATATTATATATACATATTTAAATTTGGTTGGTCTTTTTTTGCTTTGTTTATTTTTCTTTTTTTTTTTCGGTTTAACAACATGGATAACAAAAAAAAATGACATCATTCTTATTTGAATTCTAATGAGACTTATGGCAAAAAATTTAAAAAATTTTTTATTCTTGTTTTGGTTTTTCTTTTTTTATTTTTATTAAAATATTAAATTTAGTTATTATCATACACATTTTATGCATGTAGTTGTAAAAAAATAAAAAGAAAACAAATTATCATCATTTTTTTGATAATTTTTTTTTTATTTTTTAATTTTAATCGCATAATGATTTCAAATTCAACAAAATGTTTTGCAAATGGAATTTGAACGCCTCTATAATATGCCTATAATTTTTATATGCTTATGCATATTAGTGATTATATTTTATAATATGAAATGAATTAGAGTTGCCAATTTAAGATAATTATTTTAAATCTATATTGAAATTTTGGTTTCCATATACAGAGGAATCTCTATATAACAAACATCTTCACTTTACGAACAAATATTGTTTGGCACTCTCTCTACTACGACTCTCTATTTAAAAATTTCTATACTACGAGTCTCTATTTATTGATATACTGTATATAAAAAAACAAAAACTCAATTTTTCAATTCAAGTAAATATCCTCTCCATATACGAACGAAAAATGTTAATTCGGCTTAAAAAATTTGATAAGAATGCTTTCTTTTAGTTAAATATACATTTAGTAAGTATTAACAATGGACATGTCATTATTAACTGCGGTTTGTTGATGCTCATATCAGGATCAGTTTTAAACTTTGGTAATTGTACATATTTAAATTTTTATAATGTGTATGTACTTGTTGCATCTTTTTTTGAAACTCTCTATACCACTCCTTTTTGTTCGTAACAAAGAAAATACCGTTATATTACGAATTGTGTTCATAATATATAGAGAATGTCTTCTTAACGAAATCTATATGGAGATTACACTGTACATATCTTTTATTTCTGAAAACTAAATTTCTTAAAATCTTATAATTCGAAGTCCAAACGCGTACTTTCTTTAAATAATATTCGACAAAATATTGGGTAAAGTAGAGAAAATTAATGTAATGAGCTCAAATCAATTGGACTATAGACCATTCAATAGAACAGAATATAAAAAGTCAAAAGGGCAAATATGGACATTAGCCTCCTCATTTTTCTTTTATCTACTAAGTTTACGTAATACTGCAATAATATTTAAAAATTTCATTATCTTTCATTTTTCTATATACTCGTAGACCTAGATTTTTAGGAATATAGATTAATTTTACATTTATTTGTTGGGTGTCTCAAAGCATTGAGGGTGTAGTCGAGATGCCTAGCACACACCATAACAATGAGATAGTATTCCCAATGAAATTTAATTTACGATATAAATTTTATACATTATATACAACTATATAATTGTAGGTACCTATTGTATTTCCATGTCTGTTAAAAATATTTCGAATCCTTTTCATATTAATCCTTATATGTATTTGAGTATTATTTTCATTGTTCTTTATTATATTTTGACATTTGATATTTTTTTTTGAATAGATTTCGGAATTAGAATCAAAATTTTATTCAATTAATTATCATATTAATTGTCATATGTATTATACACTCGTACAATAAACACTGTATTGTAAAATATTTTTATAATTTTATACGTTCATTCCCGATGGTATCTATTTTAATACCTTAACAAATAAAAAATCATCTGGTCAAGATATAAATCTAATGACACACAAATATTTCAATTCATATTGTGTTTTCTAAATAAGACCTATAACCACAACTATTATACATTCTAATATAATGTTATACTGAATTTTTAAAAAAAATCAACTTTATAACTTGTAATTGATTCATAATATTGACAACATTTTATAAATAAATTAAGAAGACCTAATAATAATAATAAAAATAATAAAAATAAGAATGGAGATGAATATAATTTGTACAATAATTGAGTACAAAAATAATTGAGTCCTTCTATACATGTATATTTATAAAATTGAATCGAACCAGTTTCTAAATTAAAAATTTTTTAATTTATACAAAAGTCCTCACAATTTGTTTTCTCATATATGTAATTATGTGGTAAAATGATACAATATTTTTGGTAATTTAATTTATTTGTAAAAATCATTTTAAATTTGTAATATTTGTATACCGCAGGGAGAAAACTAGTTTTAAGATGACAAAATTTTCAAAATTTAGTAGGAAATTTAATGGTAAAGAGAAAATGTATAATGAATATATAAATGTAATTTATGGCCACCCGAAATTTAATGTAGTAATGAAATGCAATTAAAAAAATTGAAATTTTTGTATTTTAAGATTTAGTTTACGATATTAAATGAAAGCTTTTGTGTGATAAATTCTAAATTATTTCATGAAATTGGGAAATTCTAAATGAATGTATTTGCTGTGCTATTTTCTTGCCCTATATATAAAAAAAGTAAAAGAAATATAAAACTTTAAAGTTTTTACACTAGATTTAAAGACAGAGAAATTCATGGGAAAGATTAATAGGGAGAGAGAGACAATTTTTAATAATGAAGAGGGCTTTCGTAAATGGTTTTGTAAAAATGTAAATTTTAGAAAAAATTTGCAGTTGTGTCATGATATTGCAGCATTGCAATTGACACTTGTTTTATTTTGGTTATATAAAAGTTTAAATGCCATCTTTCGGAATAAATTATGACTATTAATTTTCAGTTATAGGTTAGTGCAACAAAACATTAACAATTGACTGTTATACATACAGAATTCAATGAAGCAATCTATTTTTATACAATTCGTAGTTCAAAATTTGAAAAAAGAAATTGTGAGAATATCCATAAGTACAAAACCAGAATTATAAATGTAGAAAGAGATATGTTATGTACTATTGTAGGTAATTTATGTATAGAAAGCCTATGAAATATTTTTGTTCGCAAATACAATAGGAAAAATATTTTATCAGTACAAATATTCACAATTTAGACTTACCAGCATTCAATTAAACTGGAAAATTTTGACAGGACCGGAGAAATTATTATTTTTTTTTTAATAAATTTTATTTTGCAAAATTCAAGAAATAATTTTTTTTTCTCTTGTGGTTTCTAAAAATTAAAATGCATTAAAAAATGATGTTAAATTTTTAATTTTTCTTTTTGTTATTCTTTTTTTTCAAAAAGAAAAAAAATAATGAAGTATTTATGATCTATTGAGCATTTATTGTTCGCTTGTGTACGTGTGTCCATTGTCATAAACGCAACGCATTCTTTCATACAACAGTTTATTGGGAGAAAAAAAAGACTTCGTTAAAAATTCGTAAATTATTTCGTTTTATTTCGTTTTATTCGGCTTTCGCTTCTTTTCCAGCTTACAATTTTTTTTTTTGCCTCATGTCCTAAAAAAAAAAAAACTTTTTTTTTTTTCTTCTCAATTAATTTTTTTTTATTTTCTATTCTGTTTCTTTTTTTACTGCTTATTTTACTGGATCATTCACCCCATTTAAAAAAAAAAAAAGCAAAAAAAAAAAAATAAAAGTAAAATAAATGCCCGTGTATGAACATTCATTTGCGGAATAAATTAATAAAAAAAAAACGAAAAATATTCAAAAAGAAAAAGAAAAAATTAAAATTAAAATAAAACAAGCAAATGAAAAATTTCATAAATGAAAAAAATAAGAAAACAAAAAAAAAAAAACAAGAGAAGATAAAAAAACGTCAACCTCTTGTGATACAAGGTCGTCTTTTAGCAATGAGAAAGACCTTTAAACATTTTGTACATTTAAAAATGTTTTTTTTTGTTCTTTTTTTTTATTTTTGATATTTCTGCTTGCTTTACTTTGCCTGGCTGGCTGCTAGCTTGGTTTTTATTTTACTTTTTGACGTACTTTTTGCTTTTTACTTGCTCTCGCTTGCTTGCTTGCTACAGCTACTGCTTGATGGTATTTTTTCTTTTATTATTTTTGCATTTATTACTTGTTTTATTATAATTTTTTTTTTGTTTTCTCTTCTTTTTCTACTTATGGAATTTTCCCCCCGGTATATATGTATGAAAGTGTGTGTATATTATATTTAAAGTAAAAAAAATTAAAAAAATAATTCGCGACGAACGAGTTTTAAATTAATTTTTTTTTTTTTTATTTAAACTTTTTCATACCTACATACATTTATTTACATACATAATATCTACACCTTACTTATATGATATCTATACGGATATTGTGAATGTATAAAATTTCAAAATTTTTTTTTTTTGTTTTTAGCCATATAAAAAGACGACAAGCCAAATATGATAAATCGATTGTGAGTTTTTTATAACTCTCTCTCATTCTACATAATATAAGCACATACATACATTTATAAAGATATATTGTATACATTCATGAATGTGTATATATATTTTTTTTGTATCTTTAACCTCGAACATAAATCTACATATATATATGTATATCAGTTGCTTTTTCTTTTTATAAATTCTATAGATAGAAAATTAATGCCGCGCATGGATGAATATGGTGATATTCTTGATATATATACATAAATATATATATATATATATATATATATATATATATATATATATATATTTAATGTACAAATATTTACTATCTCTTTCTCATTTAATGCCTTTATTATAATTATATATTTATATATACATATTATTATTGTGTACATATGTAAATGTATATACAATAAAAAAGATCTTTTTAAATTCAAATTCAATATAGAGTTTGGTATATAGTATATTTGAATTGTGATGTATATGTATGTACATATATATAGATAATTTTTTTTCAACATTTTATTATGAGTAATGCCCATACATAGAATCCGGCACATTTTTTTTTTTTATATTTTTATACCGTTTATATACATTCATATTAATCTGCATACAATATAATATTATGAGTATATTATGAGCTATGCAAATATAAGTATGACTTGATAGATATATTATATATAGAGAGAGATTATATAGAAATAATAGAGTGATATTTAGCCGAGAAGAAAATTGTGAACATTTTGTGAATAAATATGTGGGTATATTTTGTAAAATTTTTTTTTTTTTAATGAAGGCTTTAATATAATGTATATGTAAATTTGTATGTATATTGTATATGCATTGAAATTTATTGCATAAATATGAATGCATGGCATTATATATTTTGGTTGATATTCACCATATCCATATGGTTTTTATAATTTCTAATGTAGGTTTAAAAAATGTGCATTTGTTTTTTCTTATTTTTGTAAATCTGTGAATTATCACGGATCTTTTGATGGAATTTTTATGTTATTATTAACATTGTTTTCTTTATTTTTGTTTTATTGTTTGCTTTTTTAGACTTGTCTTAAAAATATCTTATACAAAGTATATGATAAATGCTTATATATATATATATACAACGAATATAAAATGAATAATTTTTAATATGGTATACAAACAAGTATTAAATAAATATATGTATGTAGGTAGGTATATCATTAATATATTGCAATAATATTTATGCTATATAACGTTTAGATTAAGAAATTTTTTTATATTATATTTAATAGATATATATCATAAGTATAAAAAAAATATAAAGAATAATGGAAAAAATTTTAAAGGGTCAATGTCAAAATTAAAAGTTTATTTCGTATATAAAAATTTTATGCATATATATATATATATATATATATATGCCGAATATTGTAAGTATGTATATAGATATTAATGGACAATTGCATATTTTTTGCATATATATTGTATATATAACTAAATTGAATATACCAGTATTTTATAAGTTAAACTAACTTCTTGTATGTGTATGTATGTGCATGTATGAAGTTTTTATGTGAATTAAAAATTTATTTTAAAATTATAAATTCTATTCCAATCAGAAAATTTGAAATTATAGTTGAAAAATATAATTTACGATATTAAATAAAATCTCTTCTATAAAATATTTCAAAATGATTAAAGAAGAAAATGTTAAAATATTTTTAGAAAATAAATTAATGTATGTATATACACAGGATCCAACGATCTAAGGCCTTTTAGTGAACACGATTTCTAACAATTTCACTGAATTTAATGCCTTTTACTGAACACAATTCCTAACACTTAATTTTATTTTAATTAATAAAATCCATTTTTAAAATTAGTTGTTCTATATTGTTATTACTAGCGATTTCTAATTGAATTAAAATATTTAAGCTGAAATATTAAAGAAATTTCAATTAAATTTCAATTTAAAAAAATCCAACCAGAAATTCTCTTTATATATCAAAGAATTTCTCTATTCCCTTACTCTCTCTATAAAATAATTCGTAGCAGTTCATTGAAAATACCGGTTGTCAAAATATTAAAATTGTAAACAATAAAAATATTATTTGTCAAATAAACTGTTTCTGACGTATTTTCAATATAAGTATTCAACACATTCCTTAATGTTCTCTCTTTTATATACATACATACATATACATACATGATTTAATTATTCTTTTTAAAAAGCGTTTATAATTAATCAATTATCCCGCTATTCAACGCAATTCAATTAAAATGAAATAACAAAAAAAAATTATTTTATAATACTTACCGGGTGTTGTAATTAACTTAAATTTTTTTCGCGTTTTTATTCAGTATTTTTTCGTTTCACAATGTTTTAATAAATAATTTCATTTCTATAATTTATAAAATCTATATTATTTTTGTATAGGGTGCATATTATATTAAAATTTTAAATACATACATGTCTACTTTCAATTATATTGATTTAAAATTAATTATAAAATCGAAATGTTAACCATAATTTTATTAATCAAATATACACTGAAAATATTTGATAATACTCGTAATCTCTATATAGGCAGTGAAAATTATCGTAGAAATTTAAATTTATTTTAAATATTTTTTAATTTTGTTAATTTGCCTTTAAAATATGATCACTATACAATTAAATGTGAGAGAGTATTGGTTACCAATCTAATACAAAAACATTTTCCTTTAACTACTAAACGTATTGGCACAAAACTGTTGTAGATTAAGTTATTCGGCCTAAATGTATGCTATTTATAATATTATTTAGTTATATACTTAAAATGCAAAAATATTTTAAATGATTAAACAAATTTTAATTTTTGCATTATAAAACATGCATTCTTTTAATCTTAGATAATAATTTTCATATTATATGAGATTTTTTTTGATATTAAATGCACTCTAATGCATTTAATTCAGAAAAAAAAAGCAAAAAAAAATAAAATATTAAGCAAAATTTTTTGTTTTTCTTTTTTTTTTGAAATACATTGAACCAAACCATCACCATTCAATGCCGTTTTTTATCTCATTTATTTATTTTTTTTCGAGTTCGCGGTGTTTGTTAATAACTCTCCTGCTTTTGTATTCTTTCATTTCATTTGTGCCCTTCAAACATATGTATGTATGTATGTAATATATACGAGCATATGTATATATGTAGGAGATAATATTTAATAATTTTGTTGGCTGTTTGCTGTTGCTGATGCTATTTTTGATATTTTATATTGCTGCTTTATTGGGGACTTTTAATATTTTCTTTGTGTATTCTTTTTTCGTTTTTTTTTTTAATTGATATAATTTTTAATTAAATCAATTATAGAAGTCGAATGAATTTGTAAAAATAAAATTAAAAGAAAAATGTATATATGTATGTATGTATAAAGACCGGGAAATCATTTATATTTAGCATAGGTGCCTATCATACATGATGTACATATATATATATATGTGAAGAAAGAACAAAATGTCGACGACTTAATTATTTTTATGTATATATGTATGTATGTACACTTATTTACCTTATATATACATATATATTATATGGTGTAATGGATAAATTAAATTAAAAGCGAGAAAATATCATTAATAATTGTATACATGTATTCACTTACATACCCACATACTCGTATATATATGAAATATGAAATGAGAAATGATGTGAGAAAATTAAATTGATATCTGGAATTTTGTTGCTTGTTTTTTTTTTTTTTCAAACAGTCGAATCTATTTATTATAGATTTTTTTTAATTTTGTAATAAAAAAATATTTAAAATTACCTGATATATCTATAGAATATAGGCAGTGTGTTCCCTAAAAGGGAGCATTGACATAATACATGTTTGAAGGACTTAATTTATAAAAAATTGCTCAATAATATGCTTATTATCAATTGAAATTAGGGACAGGAAATTACAAAATAATAATTGTATAGTTTTAAAAATTTCACATATATTAAAAATAAAAAAATATTTCTTAATAAAACAAGCTTTTAACAAAATTATAAAAAAAAATGGAGGCCTCCAATTTTTATTAAATGTTGATTCTAAATATTAAAAAATTTTTTGGAAAAGCCGATTTTTGGAGAAATTAAAAAATTTTTAAATCGAAAATTTTTTGTTTTAAATTTTTTATACAATCGAGTTAATTATAGCAGTGCTTTACTGTTAAATATGCACTCAATTAATAAAGTGAAAATATTTCCTTTTTTTCATAATTAATTTAAACATTATTTATGTATAGGTGCATCTGCATTAATTTCATAGGTAGGTATATATACTCGTATATGTATTATGAGTAAATCCCATAGTTATTCAATTCGTAATAACTCTTCAAATATTTAGAATATTTTTGTAAAAAATAAAAGATTTTATTAAATAAGTGCCACTAAATGAAAATATTTTTCTCTTTTTTTATTTTAATTCTGTTTAAATGCACATATATGTGTGTATGTGTATAAATTAAATCGAAATATTTTATATTGAACAGTAATAATATTTTTGTAATACGAAATTGTATACATACAACGAATTATAGGTAAAATATGAATACATAGCATTCAATTGAATAGTTTTAAGGTGCAAAATATGTATGTATGTATGTATATATAAGAATATTTTCAGACTAAATTGAATAATTGAACTTCATATACGAGTCGTTTAGTGTATACGTGTAAAAATTCCAATTTTAATTTTTTCTGATTTTTTTCTTTTTTTCTCTTTTGAAAATCTTAAATATTTTCAATTCGTTTCGTAAATAATTTTTTTTTTTTTGTAAAAGTGTGTAGTTTTATTTGCGGTTCATGTCCCATTTATGCAAAAACTGAAAAAAAAAAAATTTTTTTTTTATTTCTTTTCTATGCTTTTAAATCTCATAAAATTTTCCACGTGCTGCAAATATATCAATATTTTTTATACCTATGTTTATGCGTATGTATATAGTAATTATATTGAAAAAAGTATAAATGTTATTTACACATGTAGGTAGATTATAAATATTGTGTGTGTGTGTTTATAAAATGATGATCTAATTAAACATTTGAGAAATTGACGTGTTTTTTTCAATAATATTTTTTTTTTATTTTTCATTTTTTATTGAAATATCACAAAGCTATATTAGAAAAAAAAAATTTAGGAGAAATTTCATAAGAATGTGGTAAAATAAAATTATTTTTTTTTTAATTTAATAATAAAAATTTGAAAAAAAAAATCATTGAGAAAAATAATTTTTATTTTTTACAGCAATAATAAATTTTTTTTATAAATTTTTTGGTTTTTTCTTTTATTTAATAAAAATTCAGAATAAATTAATTGCCATTTCGAGAACGCATAAAAAAAACATTTTTTTTTATTATAAGCACACAATTAATTGAATAATTTGTGGAATTTCTATAAAAAAATTTACGCCAGATTGATCTTACATTCCTATAATGATTACCAGATAATAATTAATTGAATAATTATAGTAATATGTATATATATATATATATATATATATATATATAGTTACATCATAATGTAATTATTAACAATTTATAAATAATAAAAGTAAAATATTTAGAGAATTAGCAAGTACTTATAAAAAAAAGCCTATATTATAGCGTAATTAATTTAAACAGCTAGTAAAATTACAATTATAAAATTTTAAATTTCACAATATTTAATATAAAAAATATAATATAAATCTAATTTAGTTCTAATATAAAATTTAATTTTTAGTGATAATTTTATGGAATAATTGAATTTTATAAATCATTATTAAAAAAAATAAGAAATATATAAAAAAAAAATTGCATACTTCATGGGGAGCGGAGTCAGTTATTTCAACAATATTATTATTGATATAATTTGTAATTCTATTATAATATTTGTAAATGGCCGGTAAATTTACATATACAATATAGAAAATTAGACCTAGTTTTAGCAATTTCTTTTGCAAAGTTAAAATTGCTCATTTTCTTTGTACACCTAAAAGTATGCATTTTTTTTCAAATTAAAAGATTTAAACAATTACTTATAGAATATTTTTCATGTGTTCGAATTATTTGTAATTTGCTTCGAAAAATTTCTGATATCCAATTTTTTATTATAAAATGTCCTTAAATTAATGAAATTTTTCTTTTAGCATGCATATCTGCGTATTTTTTAAAAATTGGAGATCGCTATCTAGCTATTCGTAAATTATTTTGAAAGTGTAAATCCTAAATAGACTGAGATGTGGAAAATCCGGTGTATTTCAATTAATATTATTTAAATTACAAAATTATTAATAAAATTAAAATATTTTATTAAATTTTTATAATTTGTACCTTGAAATATTTCTTTTGCTTTTAAATAATAATACAAAAATAGTTCACTTATGAAATATTTTACGTAAATATACAAGATCAAAAGACATAAAAATTTTTATCAATAATTTTATTTCAAGTACCTGAGTAAAAAAAAAAAAGAATTTCCAATAGCTAATTTCAAAGGCTTGCTAGCTAGCTAGCTATAATTTATTTTTAAAATTTTGTTGAAAGGAAATAATCGAGTTAGCTAGGCTAATATAAAAAATTACATAAAAAATCAACAGAAAATTTCAAATTAAAAATTATTTTTTCAAACGTAGATAAGCTATTCTTTTTTGTATTTGCTGAAATTGTGGGATTGTATGAGAATTGCGTCAATATTTTTTTCATGAAATTAATTAATATTTTTATATTGAAAATTTGCATTGTTAACCAATAATGACGCATCTATAATATTCTACTTAAATTGTAAAAAAAAAAAATAGGGGGCGGGAAGAAAGATGTAAATGTAGATTAGAATGGTTAGCGAATAAGTATACATGAATTTTAATTTTTTTTTAAAAATTGCATATTTTTAGGATAAAATTTATTTAAAAAAATGGTATAATGAATAACATTTTATAATCACAAAGTTTCAAAAATTCGAAAGTTAAAGAATGCAAAATTAAGAATTCTAAAAATTCAAAATTTTTTTCTGGAATCTAATATTGATTTCTATCAGTTAATGCATTTCTAGATTTGTCCAATTTATGAATACCCTCGACAAGTACTACTTAATTCGTACTATTCCATTCTAAATAAATGTTATACAAATATTCTATATTTAAAATATTTCTACATTTTACGAGTATCTTATATATTATTGTATGTGCATCAATTATTAATTATATTAAATTACTTCATTTATTGATCTATTAAATTTCATCAGAATCATCTTAGATTATTTTATATAGAAGCATATAGTTTCTGTTTAAAAATAAAATATTATTATATATTTTCAATTTAAAGTTCATTTACGTATTAAAACATTTTTATGTGCGTGCATTCATCTTATATAAATATTATTATATTTATTTAATGTACATTTATATATATACATATACGTATATATGAAATATATGTAATATATTTTCTGAAATTATATTGACGCCTCTGAGATTTCTAAGAATACTAATAAATCCAAATAGATTACACGTACACTTATTTATAAAGAGAACAAAAAAAGAAAAAGACAAATATGCGACAGAGAAAATTAAATAAAAAAAGAAAAAACAAAAATTGAGGCGAATAAATAAATGGCGTAGGATGTAGGTGTTGGTAATGATTGTTGTTCATGTTCATTCTAAAAATAACCTTTATTCTCTCCTATCTTTAATATATATATATATATATATACGGTCTATTCAAGAATATTGTTATGGGTATATAAATAAAATTGTGTGTAGATCGGTTAAAATTCTAAATGAAAGGAAAATTTTTATAAAATTTTTCATTAAAAAAAAATTTAAAAATAAAATTTTTTTTACAATTATCTGTTTTAATTGAAACAGAAAATCAGGTGAATTTGTTTAAAATAAAGTTGGTGAAACTTTTGAATTGTATGTGCTGTAAAAATTTTTTAATTATTATAAATTAATTAATTCTAAAATTAAATTTATTTTTTTTAGGTTCACTTTCATGCATTTATCACTGAACAGAGATAATAGATCAAAAACTATGCAAATAACCGCCTGAATTTCTGGATTTAATGAGAGAAACTAAAAAATAATTTACAAGAGAATGGAAGATTTTATGCGATAACAAAGCATAATTGAATATTAAAAAACAAAAAAAAATATTAAATAATATTTACACATTTTAGGTTAGGAATGCTTTCCTTCAATGAAGAAATTAAAATTATTCTTTAATTTTACGACAGAGCCATATTATATCCAGAATATCCAGAAATTTGTAATCAAACAAAGTGAAAATTAAAATATTAGTTATGAGATGCTTTATCATCTTTTAATTATGATTAAAAAGCAGTTAAGAATATTGCTAATCATGTTCATAAATCATATAGTTTAATTGATTCTTAGCGCGCTAAACAGGGGCCGGGGCTTTATTTTTTATAATAGTCAGGTACCTGAAGTAGCGCGCGAAGAGTTAATTTTTTATCAACAATTGAGTGAATTTAGAATTTTAAAATTAATATTAAAAGTGTTAAATTTTTTAGTTTACTATTTTAATTTTTTTATGTTGCATCTTTTTAATATTTTAATATTAATGATTTTTTACTTCAAAAGCATCCCATGTCTATTGTACTTCATCAGGTGCTCTGGTGATATTTAGAAACCCGGCACATGTTGAAGTACACTCAATGTGGTGATGGCTTTCAACTATAACGATTCAATATTTAAAATTAAATTTTTTATTTTATTTTGTATTTATATTAATTTATTTAAGGCAATTTAAAATTATTATGGAAGAACTTTCAATAATAAATTTATTATGAGAAATGTGAACGTTACGAAAAAAATTATGGAAAATTGTTCAAGAACAATAACAGCAATATAAGAGTTAGTAATTAAAATTTGAAATTTAAATCACAGCTTACAGTATATATGTAAATTAAAATATATAAGAATATGGTCGTAGAATTTAATTAAAATGTATCATAAGATTTCAGTAAAATTAAGATCTCATAAAAATTGTAAATATTTTTACATATACATATATGTATTCGAATTAGCATTATATATGGCACTTTCCTAGAACTTCATCAATCTGACGATCATGTCAATTATATAAATTTTGGAAATGGCAGTCATATGCAATTAATGCAATTCTTCTCAATTGACGTTTTGTTATTTTAAAATTGTTAATATTTTTAAATTTTGAAAAGAAATTTTCACTACAAGAAATTAATTAAAAAAATTCACTATTTATTTATAATTTATAAATAAGAACCATATTTTCCTTACCTGTTTTCTATATCACTTATTTTTAAAAAAATTTTTGACAAATTCAGTAAATGCACAAAAGCGAATGCAAAAATAAGACAAAAAAAATTTCAATCATTGCAATTAGAAATGCTTTAGAATTCATAACTTTTGCAAATTGCGTTCTGGGGAAGTGTCGGCATCTCACAGAAGTTGACATTAATGAATAATTTGTTATTAAATCTGTAGAATCTAAAATATTATATTTAGTTAGGATTAAAAGTGATCGTAAGAATGAAATGTGAGTATTAAATTTAAATCATTCTTAAATCTATAAGATTAAGTTATAATTACTCAATATTGTTTATTAGACATTTTAAAATTATTTTAATTCTTATAATATAAAATAACACTGTTGATAAATAAAATTTTAAATAGATTTTTGAATGAAAAACAAAATATAGGAAAATATTTTTTTTTTTAAATTATAATATTAAATATAATTAAATTACTATTTTAATACCTATAAAAATTTTTAAAAATTTTTAAATTTTGGAAAATTATAAAAATTTGCAGATGAAATAATTTGTGAAAATTCTACGTTTTCTTTGGAAAATCATGACAAATATTGAATAAGAATTGGAAAATGAAGTTATGAGCGCATTAAAACAATTTAAAATTGCGTTTTTTATAATTTATTTCTAAGTTCTAAATGTGTCCTATATATGACAATGAAGTACTGCACGTGCTGTCAAAAAAACATTATGTTTGATAATACAGTAAAATTTTTGCAGTTTGTTTTATAACTACAACTGCATGTTAAGATTTTTAAGATATACGATTTTTAAGAACTATTTTGTAAAATAATGTCAGATTTACAGGATTTATTAGAATAAAAAAATTAAATTTGTATTTCAGTGAATGGGAAATAATAAAATATGTAATTAATTTTGTGGTTTCATGTTTGAAACTTTAAAAAACTTAATATGACAATCTAAAAATCTTTCACAACTGAAAACCCTTGTTTTGACAGCAGCATAAATTTGTAGTTTTTGCAAGCGGGTTTGTATGTTCTCTAACTAATTTAAGTTGTAAGTTAGAAACACGAATTTAGAAATAGGAGGTTTTTGTTTATGCCCGCTGCGCTGAAAGTTTTACATTAGAACTAAAATTTCTAGGTCGCAGCGTTAAACAGTATGCAAAAACTTTAACTAAGTTTTTTTTTGTTTACGCAGTCTACAAATTCTGAAACTTCTAAATAATCAGTCGTTCGAAAATAACAGAAGTGAAATTATTTATGAAAGATTTGAAGACTTAAATAAAACTTACTTTAATAACTCTTCAACATCTATATAATTCTGCCATTTTTAAATTTAAAATTTTTTTTGCATTTTAAATTTAAAACAAAAATTTCATGAGGCTGTGACAAAATTTATACTATAGGACTGCGTCACATTTCTAACATTTCTTTATTGCAGATTGAATTTCTGAACGCACTTTATTGCAGCCAGTAATTTCCGAATGATTTAGCGTGAATTTTCGAACGTACTACAAGCTAAAACTATTCTACAACTGAATAAACGAAAACCCCCTATTATAGAAATAAAAATGCCTAAATTCAATACTAATTTCAAGCATCATGTCATTTAAGTTTTGTGTCTTGTAAACTAAAATTTATGCACGCACCAAGAAAAGTTTTTTTACGTTCGTTGATCTTGGTATATGCTCATTTTTTATTTTGTTTTTTAAGTTTTAAAAGTAAACAAGTTATATTATATGAAAAGTAACGAAAGTGCCAACTTTATGTTGCGTTCTCTCTTTTGAATTGATTATTTTTGAGTGACATTATTTGAGTGACATTACTTGATTTTTCCCATTTGCTTTCTTTGTAGTTAGACAAGTCATTTAAAACAACAATTGAAATTGCTTTTTAACAGCAATCAATGTGAATTCTTGAAAGTTTTGCTGTTTGCATTATTATTTTAGATTTATGGAACCGAGCAAAAATATTTTGTTCTTTGTTTAACATGGAGAGGATCAAAAATAACATACAAATTAATTTTTATCTAAATTTTTAGATTTAAAATTATTATTTTATTTTTTAAGCACACCACAAAATGTTAAACAAGAATTAAACAATTTTCTTTCATATTAATTATGATTTGGTTTCCTTTTTTTTTTTTTATACAAAAATTACTTAAATTTTAATATGCAATTATTAAAAAGAAATTAAAAACTTAATTAATAGTTTACAAAAAAATTTCATTTCCTTAAAATATTCCTGATTAATTATTTTATTAATTTTAAATTTTAAATTAAAAAAAAATTTAGTTTTTCTTTTTCAAGTACGCTAGCCTTAGAGTCTACAAATAATATAAGATTTCTTTTTTTTTTTTAAAATATACATACAGCTACAATAAAAAAAAACAATAATTTTAAAACTAAAGACTTAATATTAAAAATAAAAATATTTGATCATTTCCTTATTATCCTTTGTATTTTTAGAATCCTTTTTTCCATTTCATGTTTTATAAATGATGATGCATATCATCGAAATCACAATCTTTCGATAATTTGGTACATTTACAACTTTTACCCGATGGTGATCGATTATTTGGTAAACAAATTCTATTATCTGTACATCCACCATTATTAATTTGACATGGATTATAACCGCGTGGACAATAATTATCAACAGCTGTCATACCAAACATTTTATGACTACCGAATACTGGAATTCTTAAACCTTGTTTTCTATTACCATGTATATCAACACTTTCAATTTGTTTTCTAAAAATATCAAAATAAAATTTTTATTAAATTGAATTTTTAAAGAAGTAATTTTTAAAATTAAATTACGTTGTCCAATCAGTCCAATAGAAACTTTCATCAGTATTTGCTAAACCGAATGGATATGATAAATTACTAGCAACTGTTCTTGAATTTTCATTTCCCAAATCTAAACATTCTATTTTATGTGAACCAGCATCAGCATAACATAATTCATCCGTATTTGGTATAACAACCAATGAATTTGGTAATATTAATTCAGGTTTTGTAGCAATTGTTCGCCTTTCAGTACCATCTAAATTTGACATTTCAATTTTTGGTGAATCACGATTCCAATCAGACCAATATAATTTTCTATAATATAATTAATTTTTTTTGCACAGAAATTAAAAATAATGGGTAATTCATTGTCATAAATATTAATACATACTGTTTAAATGGATCTACGGCAATACCACGTGGATTAACTAAATGTTTTTTAATGATTACAACTCTTTCTTGTGGATTATCTATATTAGCTACCTCAATTGTATCTTTACCAGAATCAGTCCAATATAAACGTCTAGCAATCCAATCAATTGCAATACCTTCAGGTGATTCTAAGTCTATATTAAATGGATGAAAATAAAGAATTAATTTAAGAAAATTTTTCTAATAACTAAGAAATATTTTATAAAATTCATACTTTCAGTTATAAATTCTTTACTCTCTGTTCCATCATATTTGACACTCATTATTTTTTTAGCTGCAATATCTCCCCAATATACACGACCTTCAACACAATCTTTATCTAAACCAATTGCCATCGACGCCAACGATATTGGTTTACCGAGTTTACTATTAAATGGAATCCGAATAATTACTAATCCTTGACTAATTAGAAGAAAACCAAATTCATGTGGAGCAATTTCCTTACAAAATGTTCCATTTCCTAAGAAACCTAAAATGAAATTAAAAATTATGAAACTTGAAAAGGGGTACCGTAAATAAAATTTTTTATGTTACTAAGTCTATATTAAAATTATGACTAGATATCAGAAAATTTTTTGATTTGAGAAATTCAGTAAGTAATACTCTTGAGAAATTTCAGTAAGTATATGAAATAATTTTTGAAAGGAACTCAATTTTAAAGTTACATGCACTATTTATAGTTCATCAAAATAATCTACAAATTACCATCTGGGCAAACACACATTAAACCCATTTCTGTTGATTCGCAAACTGCTTTAGGATCACATAATGTCGGTGTATTTCTGCAATTCGGCTCCTCAATACATAAAATTCCATCACCATTGAAACCTGGATCACAAACACATTCATAATTTGGATTATCCCTAAAAGTTACAATTTACACAATTTAAACTTTTTACAATTAGTAAACATTAACATTGCCATTAATAACTTACTTATGCAATCGAATGCATGAAGCATGTAAACCACAGCTATTTCTAATATTACACGGTGGTGGAATGCTTTCACATGTTAAACCATCGCCAGCATAACCAGGCAAACATTCGCAATATTGAATATGTTGTTGTGGCTCTAATTTACAAATAGCATTTTCAGAACATCTTGCCAATCCGCAAGTACCAGTTGGAACACAATGATCGGCTAGATCACGTTCAAAACCACTTTGACAAACACATACACCTTGATCACAATATGCATTTTCAGAACATTCAAAATTTTCCATACATTCGGGTGCTATTTCACAATGATAACCATCACCCATATAACCTTTGAGGCACATACATTCTGATTTTCCTAGTTCTTGATCATATTCACAAGTAGCATATTCATGGCAAATTGATGGTTGCTAAAAATTTTCAAAATATTGTTAATTTTATCACTAATCAATAATTATGTTCAGAAAATTAAGAATTGAAAAATTTATTTTTGTAAAAAGTACCGTAGTACAAGTAATTTCCGTTTTAATACAAGTTAGACCATCGCCTATAAATCCTCTAGAACAAATGCAAATATGTTTTCCAACAGCTTCTGACCATTCACAAGTAGCGTTCTGATGGCAGTGATAATCGATTTCACATGAAACTACAAAAATGATGTATCATTCATATAATATTATTTTAGTATTAAAGGGAATTTTGTGTACCTTGGTCATCTGGAAATTCTATTGCTTGAACATAACCAACAAATCGACAGGCACTTTCTTCATATATAAATTCGTACCCATCTGGACAAGTGCATTCTTCTCTTTCGTCACAAAGTGGTTGTACCTCTGTTGCTTGATATGATGGTATACAACGGCCATCAACCCAATGTTCATCTAATCTACAAGAAGTGCAAAAAATACCATCACCAACGAAACCTTCTCTACAATGACAATGACCATTGACACAAATAGCATTTGGTGAGCATTTCTAAAAAAAGCAAGAAAACTAATGGTACAATTTTGCAGAACAATTTTTAAACTTTAGTATTTACTTCACATGGATCTTCCAAAGCATTAATCAATTGGGTTGTCATATGCCAATTATTATATTCATTATTTCCATCGTTCCATTTATTATGATCGTGTTCATGTTCATGTCTATGTTTGTGTTGATGTGTATTTTCATCTTCATGTTCATGCTCATGTTCATATTCATGTTCATGCTGGCGATCATGTTCATGTTGGCGATCATGTTCATGTTCACGTTCATGTTCTTCATTACTTCTATTCCAATCCATATGACTGGTACTACTGTAATTATTATTATTTGCATGTAATATCGGTCTTTCGTCATACGTAATTTCAGGATTTTTTGATGTACTATGATCATCCATAATTGGTTTGCATTCATATCCATTACCTTCATAACCATCAAAACATTTACAAGTATAACCGCCGCCATTATTTTCACATTCTGCATTCTCATCACAAATATGATAACCAGACCTGCATTCATCAATATCTACACAATGTTGGATTTCATTACTTGCAATATCTAGAACATATCCATTTTCACATCCACATTCGTAAGTATCTAAGCCGGTTGGTTTACAAATTGTGTTATAACCACAAATTGATGTTCCATCTAAACAAGGATTTCCAGATGGATCAACACCAACCTTAGACAATATAGACATTCTTATAGCTTGTTCATTAATACCATAATCAAGAGTAACTTTTGAATTTTTTTGTGCAATTGTTTTACGAGAATCCATTAAATCATCATCTGACACACATCTCTTAAATACAATCATTTGTTCTAAACGATATTCAATTATTTCATCATGTGATGGTAATTCTATTGCCTGATCACTAACTGATCGTAATTTATTTTCTGAAATAAATTCATATTCTTCAATAAAATCGCTTAATTGCAATTTTGGGCCATCTTCTATTAGCGGTAATCGTCCAGATACTTCTATTTTAACTGATAATTGATCCCAATAATTGAGTCCTTCAAATGTTTGATTAACATAAAATTTTTCTCCAGTCTCTTTAAATAGTAACGTTGAATAATGTGTTAATACACCTCCAGTCAAATGATAACCATTGAGTCCAGCACCAACAGGTTTAGCAAATAACCATGAAATTGCAAGACCTAAAATTTTTTTGCTTTGTTATTTTTTAATATTTTAAATAAAAATAAAAAAAAATTATTTATACCTAACGGCAGGACTAATTTTAATTGATGACCAATTTCTGGATCAATTGGTGTTATAGCTGTATAACTTCTACCATCAGACATGACAATATATGCTTGAATTTTGGCTCTTTCATCTATTACTTGATCATTTATTGTACCGGATATTGAACCAGTTACACGAATTGGTACCTTACGATCTATACATGAGAAACCATTGCCATAAAAACCATCATTACATTTACAACAAAATCCCCTTGAATTATCAACACATTGAGCTTTTGTGTGACATTTTTTATAAAGACCATCAGAACATGAAGAAGCTTCGGGTTGTTCAAGCTCTTGAATTTCCACATTATTTGGTTCCTCGACATTATCATCGTATTCCAATTTACCAACTCGATATATCCAAACACCAGGTACACCAATATTACTTTGAGAACTAAAATATCTGGCCTAAAATTAAAATTAAATTTTTAAATAAATTTTTTTGAACAAAATAAAAACAAAAAAATACTTTTTCTGTTCCAGATCCCATTATTGTAAAATATCTTCCGTCTTCTGATATAAAACCAGATTGTGCTCTAATATCTGATATACCAAGTTCACCAATATCACCTTGTAACCAATTAAGACCATTTTTTTTATAAATAAACTGCACATAAGTTTCATCATTATTGCATATGATGACTGCCTAAAATTATGCAAAAAAACATTAATTTTTTTTTTCCAAAAAACGCTTTCTTCTATATTAAAAACCTGAAAACTATTTTGTTTATCTTGTTTTGCGTTGTAGTATCCAACATTTTCCCATGTTGCAACATACAATATACTAGCTTCGAAATCTTCACTATCAGCAAATGCATAACGTACTAAATCAGATGCTTTTTGTAATTTATCTTCATCTTGTGTACTAAAGAATACAATAATAGAGGATGAATTTGCTCCAGTCGTATCAATATTTGAATAAAATGGTGATATAGACGGGTATTCCAGGGGGAATGGTTGATTTAAAAATTCCGGAAATTCTGTTAAAAATGTGAGAATGCCATTCGTATTAATCTGTAATTTAAAAATAAAAATGTATACTCAACTATTCTTTAACTAAATTATGGAAAAACTTAAAATTTATTTGATTTTGTCATAAAAAAAATGTCAGATGTTGCTTTATTGAAAAATTAATTTATTATCATAATAATGAAAGATATTAGAAATGTCTGTAAGTTCAATAGAAGGCTTTGCAAGAAATATGTAAAATATTTATGCGAGGTGTTTCTTCTAGAATATTTAGAGTTCCATATTTTTTGAAAAAATATTAAAATTTCGTTCATGAGACGGTGATATTTTATGATGATAGTTGCAATACAAAAAGTATTCACGATATGAGATTATTAAAGTATTAAAGACTAATAAAAAAATGACATTTATTTAAATGAACTAGAAAATTTACGATAATAGGGGAGTTTTGAACTACACAGTAATCACATTGTATGGTGCCTTGAAAATACCTTACTAATAACTGATAATATGAAATGTGGCTATTTTCTTAAAAATCGCGTTGTTTTCGTAAAAATTAGTCGGAAAATCTTTTTAATAAAGCTCATTAAAAATCAGGAACAAAGACAACACCGCAACATCACATTGACTGTTCCATGAGAAATTCGACAAGAAGTTGCATTTAATCGCACTGTTATGTCAATAACCGCTGTTATTACTGTATTTCATATTTTTTACAATTGTGAATAAATAATAAACAATTTTGTTTTCAAATATTAAAGTATATAGAAAAGATTATTTATTACATTAAATTTATTTTAAAATAAATAATAAAGAAAAGTTGTTTAAAATCTAAAAAAAAATATAGCGCAGAGAGAACTGTGTAACAGACAAAGGTAGAGGCACCTTCTATGTAGAAAATATTTTTCATCTAAAATCAGAGTATTTTTTAAATAAATAAAATATACCTATATATAAATACATATACATATTTTTATATTGTAGCAGAATAAAACAATTTTCCTAATTCAATTACTTTATAAGCTTTCGAATAAATTGCAAAAATCTTTTCCTGTTTTACCTAATCTGAATTGTATTACAAGTACGAGTATTACTCGTATTTCAGTTTTAAGATTATTCTGTGTAATAAGGTACATGCATTAACTTTAGTTAAAGATTGTTTAATATGTAATTAAGATGCAATGATTCTATGTAAAAATATTATATTTTAGTAGGTCCTTTAATATACGAATCAATGATTGTATATAGAAACGCTTCATATATTTTTTATTTTCAAATATTTTTGCTGAAAAGATGAAATTTCCGATTATAATTTTAACATTAGTGGGTTTCAAATTGCCAGGTATAACAAAGTAATTTTAATGTGAGTGACGGTCTATACCGAATGTGAACATTACGGTATAAATGGGAATGAGAGAGCTGTTAGTTCCGCCTGGAGGGAAGCCACAACTCCTTTCATTGGGTAGGAGCCCTACTTTGCTAAGGACAATGATTCTGTACGCCTTAAATTATTGGAAGGAACGGGTCAGGGTCTATCATAAAGACAATTACCCGGGCCTGTATCACTCCAGAAAATTTATATCTCCTTTGTGGTCGAGAGGGTGTATCACACTTGGTTGTCTAGACTTGAAGTTATTGGTGGGAGTATACTGGAAGTTATCTCCTGATGATTCATTTGAAAAAAATTGGCACAACTAAGGCCGAATGGACAAATTGCAAGTATTTAAATTTAATTTAAAAGAATTAATTTTAAAGATTACAAAACATTGTAATTAACATTCAATCTATTATATAAGAGGCAAATAAATTTAAATAATCTGAAAATACAATTGAACATTTCGATATTATGAGAACTACTAAAATTTATGTCAAATATATTGGTCGAAGGCTGAAGAATAAGAAAAATAATTTATTAGGAATGCTTTGATTTCATTTTCTAACAACAAGCCAAGGGTTAATGTTTTCTACAAAATCATTGCTAATAATTTCAAATATTTCAAATAAGTTTCTAATTGTTTTTTTAAAAATAAAGGGTTAATAACGTCTTAATTCTTTTTGTTAATTTTAAGTAATTTATTAAATAATTCTTAAAGTATTTTAATCTGTAACATTCATTCAAAACATTTCAATATGGTTTCTTTTCTTGTCATTTTTACTTCTGAAAGTTCAATTAAAAAGGTCATTATTAAAAAATATTTAAAGTAAAAATTTTCATTTTTAGAATATTTTTAATTCATTCAAGAGTTTAATAGCTGTTATTCTTTGATAACGATATTACAACCTTATATACAAACATACAAACATACGCATAATGTAAAATTAAAATAATATACAAACATTTTTTGTTTTAATCAGTCAAAAATGGCATTGACATTGAAATTATAAAGAAATATATTTCATATTTGTGTGTTTGTATGTATATGTAGAAAATAAAAGTTTAATTAAAGAAATACAAAAAATACACAAATTAATAATAATTGTAACTTTGCGGGCTAATTTTATTATTGTTCTTTTCCTCTATAATTAATTTGAAAGTTGAATGACTTTTGAATTAAAAAAATTAAATAGTGACAAGATTGAAAATAGAAAATAAAAAGCATTATAAAAAGCATTGACTTTAAACTCATGTGACACGATTGAATATTAATCTGAAATCTAACTGAAAATATTTTAAATTTTATTAATTACAATTTTGTATCAGAGTGTCACATTAAATTGTCCTATAATTCATCCACATAATCTCAATGTCATATGTAGTGACTTAATTGTCATAAATATGTAAGTGTACATAATATGGCAAAGTGACAGTACTAAAATATTTCTGTCAATTAAATGCTAGCACAGCAATTATTAGCTGTAATTAGCATACAAAAGGTAAACGAAATATATAGCTACCTAGTAATCATAAAAATTTAAAGCTAGTAATAAAATGTGCTTTTGACGTAGACTTTAAACTGAATTTAAGGAAAATGTTACATGAGCGATACATCAATTATTTAATCCGAATCAAGTTGAGATGATTTTTCCCATTGCATTTCTTGAAAACTTTAAAATGTACAATGTAAAATGAAATCCGATTGCCGAGAGTATAAGAGACTTTTCATGTAAAAAGAAATTTTTTAAAATTTTTTAAAATTGCCAAAGAAAATTTCAAAAACCTCCAAAGAAATTAGTTTGGGATAGCATTAAAAGAAATGGCCATTCTTACACATACATATCTTATATAAATTTTAATATTTAAATTATAAACTTTTCAAGTAACTTGAATAATTTTTCTTCCAATCGAAATAATTTCCCATAATAAAACAACTATAAAATTCCTAAAAATTCAATCGACGATGCAATTGTGAGGTTTATATTCCGACGATTAAATTTTTAACATACGAGTATTGTGTAAAATTTTTTTGAGTGTTAATCATCTTAAGTGTGCCGGAGTTTGATAGAAACTGAAAAAGAATTTTATATAGTGAGAAACTTATAGTTCGACCCTGATCCAGTAGTGTTAATTTGAAATGAATTGTACCTCTCCCATATAAAGTTTGCAAAAAAAAAAAAAATTAAGGGATTTTTAAATGGTGCCGCACTTCTTCTTCTTTGTCTGCTTATTCACTACTGGATGTTTGCGATTATATGCGGAAAGCTCTCCTTATTCTGTGTGGTGTGTACTAGTTGCCCGATTGTTTGTATGCCAGTCCATTGTCTGATATTTCGCAGCCACGACATTTGCTTTCGTCCAACCCGCCTTTTGCCATGCATTTTACCTTGCAGGATTAATTGCAGAATATGATATTTTTTGTTACGGATTAGATGACCTAAGTATGCTGTCTTTCTACTTTTAATTGTTAATAACAGCTGACGGTCACTATTTATTCTGCTCAAAACTTCCATGTTACTAACTCTATAGTAAAGGTGATAGTATGCCTTCTACCGTATGACCCTCGTGATTTTAATTTCTATGGTGGAAAAATTCCTAGAAACCACCAGAGCCTTTTGGTGCCAATTTAAGTTCTTAATGCACTGAATTTCCTTTTGATCTATGTTTACTTTGTTCAAAATTTCCATTAATTTTTCATGCTTAACGCGATCGAAAGCTTTCTTACAATCAACAAAAAAAATATGTGTTTATAAACATCGCGACAATTATAAACCAAAACCTGGGGCCCAAGAAGCACTTCTCTAATTCCCAAGCCAGCTCTGAAACCACATTTGCCACAGAAATTATTCTTCAGATATTTTAGTTTATATCATTTTATTGGAATTCATTTTTATCATATTAAGATCGTTAACTAGATGTTTAGGACAAATTTAAAATTTTACATGGAAATTAACATCATTTACAGATGTTCGAGATGACACTTTTCATATACATACACATTATATAAAATAATTTAAATGTGATTTAAAGCTGGATGAAGTTTTAATTGTGGCGAAGAAAATATAATGAATTGCCAGCTTAAGACTATATAAAATGTAAATTTCAGATTTTGGTTTCATTCCGAAACATTTGCTTACGATGTATATTAACTGAATTATGAAATACAATTATAAAACAATTTTAATTTCATTTTTAAAATTATAATTTATTATTTTATACATATAGGGTGAGTTCCTGTACTTGTGACCTCCGTTACCTTTAGTAAAGGCAGTGGTAAATCTTAGAAAATATATACGATAAGTTATCATTAAAATCCTGAATAATTTCACAAAGTAATTTTTAATTCTCGACAGCAATATTTTGTTTTTTAAAATTTTTAAAAATCAACATCGAATTTTGACATTAAAAAAGTAAATGTTTTTAGCATTAATTTTTCAAATTTTTCCTGATTGCATCACAATCGTATTCCGTAAACCTATATGGAGTCATAAGCTTGTTCACTTTTAATCGAGAATATTTTGTATACCATAATAGGTAAACGCATGTCCTGTACCTATACAGAAGCACAAACATGCATAAACTTTCACATTTTCTTTTATTACTCAATAATTTTTTTATTTTTTTATTTTGAACCAAGGTGAGACGGAAATTATGTTATCTAGAACAGTATATTGAGAAGAATGCAAAATTCTCATATTGATTAGAGTTCTTAAACAATGAAAATGAAATTTTCTTTTATGTCCGCGAGTAGAAGAACACCCTATTTTTGAATAAATAATAAACAATCTGAATACAAGTTAAAGACAATGAATTTAATCCTTTAATATGCTTTTAACAATAAATGTGATTATATTGTATATCATCACTTTAATATAATGTAATTAAAGAATTTTATTGTTGAAAATAATCCGGAACATTAAATTAGATCGAAATAATATTAACTTTTCATCGCTCTTGTTTTTTTTTGGAATTATTGAACAAATAGCTTTTAACACGAAAAAAACTTAAAATTGATTGCTTTTGAAAAATGGAAAATAAAATATGCGTATAGTTAAAAAAAATAAAAAAATTGTTTTTTTTTTTTTTTTTTTTTTGAAAAGAAATTAAAATCACCGTATACAAATTTTTGTGAACAAAGAATGAATCAGAAAATATTTAATTGATAACAGCTTGTTGACCTTATTTATCTCATATATATACGACTTATTGTCGTATTTATGAATGTATCCGTATATTGTATATACAAACTGTAGCTATGTACCTAAGTATATACCATTACGATGAATATTATGATGGGAAATTTAAAATCAGGACAAAAATATCAATTTTGTAGCATAAACTATTGTACAGGAACCAAAAACAAAAGAATGAAAATTCATTGAATTCGTTGTAAAGTTGGACATTTTTGCGAATATTTCAGATTGATTAAATTGCATGAACGAATAAAAAAACAGAAAAACAAAATAGAAATTGATAAATTAATTTTAAGATAAACTCACACTATATATGTATGTACGTATGTATGCCACATCGAATTTATTAATCAGATTAAGTCTATATGAACACAATATATTAAAATATAAAATTTTTTAACCATATGGTTTTCAAGTTTAAGAATTAAATTTGCATTATTTGGCAGAATTCTATAATAGGCAAAATTTTTATTGTTTCATTAATAATATTGGGACTTATTATGAGAAGAGAATCACTATAAGGGATAATAATATTTTACCGGAAAATAATTAAAAACTTTATTATAGATTCAAATCAATTGCATAAATTGGTTTGTGTTTACAATAACAATATCGAAATATTGAAAGCGTACCACTCACTTTAGTGGTACGATATTCAAAAATAAACTCCATTATTTGAATTTAATACAATGTGTAGTTGTTTAATTAATAAATAATGTGCTTATTACACTAATAATATTAACTTAATGGAAATTTCTTAATACAACTGCAGACAACAACTTAATGGAAATTTCTTAATACAACTGCAGAACAGATGGATGACATAATCAAAGGAACGAATTTAAGGCAAAAAAATTAAAAAAATTTTCTCCTCGGATTGGACTCGAACCAGTAGCCCACCGTTTTCAAGGCGGACGCTCTACCAACTGAACTACAGAGGTATGAAGGAATTGCTGACGAAATGTTCTTCACATTGCTTTATACTGTAATCCACATAATTACTAAATATTGTTTACATTGAGATGCTGCATGCAATTATACTATTTGAAACATACAATTACCCCCATTATTTTTTTATAATCCCATTTTTTTTTATTTTACTATCTTACATTAACATTTCCAATAACTCAACCCTGTAGAGCTCTTTAATATAATACGAGTATGTAAAATGCATAAAGAAAATATTTTTCAAAAAATTCAATAAAAAAAAAATATCCGGCATTTTAATTCTAATTTAAAATCTAATTAATTAAAAAATTGGCTCGATTGTCATTTTGACATTTATAATTTTTTATTTTATTAATACAAATATATGTATATAATAATGTGAAAATATGCGACAAGAATAAAGCATGAAATTCCTGCAATAATTTGGAAAATCATATGTGACTAAATACTGTGCTGTACGAGTATACAAAAGAAAATTTATTTAAAATCTAATTTGCCCGAACGTGTGTTTTATAAATAATTTTTATTATTCTTAGAAATTTTTTTATGATGTTGGTCAAGGTTCTCTATAATATATAAATAAATTTTATTCAATCTAAGCAAAAAATTGATTTTTTTTTTAACACCTGTTCACTCATAAATCTTTAAAATATAAAATTTATAGGATTTTTTCTTAAATATTTTTTTTTTACATATAAAAAATTTAATATTTAAATATTAATGGGATATATAATAAATTTTATATGTATGTATGTATATATTAATAGTATGTTATATATATTAAGTACATTTCCATACATACATACATAATTACTTAAAAATGAATCTTTGGCTTAAAATTTGTTTTCAAGTTATTTTTGAAAATTAATTTTAGATTCCAGAAAATAATTCATTCATATTGTAGGAAAAATTTCTAAAGAAGGTTGTAATACAATTTTTCATTTAAACTTTATGGTTTGAAGTAGCTACAGTTCGAAATTCCAATTTAATTGAAATATTTCTTCAAAAAACCATTTAAATGTGCAGTAGTGCTTCTTATTAAAAAAGAGTTTAACCTTTATTTTGTTAATATTACTTGTTTTTTTTTGTTGTTGTTTTAAGAAATGTTAACTATCAATAAGGCGAACGTAATAAATTTTGCAATAATTAGAAATTCGGCCTTTATTTTTTCCTACCTATTTAATATGACCTTTAAAAGTTCCCGTTTATACGTAGAAAATGTTTGAAATCAAAGTCTTTCTTTTTAAAAACAATTTTTTTTTTTGGCACATGTTAAGTTGTCGCACATGTTTTTAATTCTGGCTGTGTTCCTGCTCTTTCAAAATACCTCATACAATTTTTAAAGATGTCATAAATCTTTCTCGGGTTTACAGTACTTACTCATTTAGAGAAACAAATAGCTTTTCATATTATATCAAAGAGTGTAATTTGAAGCAGTGAATAGAATTGGTCTTCAATATCTATTGTTACTGTTATGCAAGTACATGTACGTGTTGTATAAATGTAAATTTACTGCCATCTTAATCTCAACTATTTGAGATAAAGCGAGATTACAATTTTAATTAAGTTTGTTCAACTAACTGTTTAAGAATAAATTTTGGATATTTAAATTGGAGTAGATTTTTGAAAAAAAAAATGTACTTGTATTCATTTTTAATTTAAGTGTGTGTGTGATTGCAAGCAATTAAATTCTCTTGGAAGCATAGAATTTTTGTTTTCAGTTCATTTTTTATATTTCTATTTGGTTTTGTTAGAATTTCAGCAAATGGGCGGGACTGTTGTATTAGAATCACCGTTTTCTATAGCTTCTCTATTTACTGACGTTTTGTGCCGTATTTAAGTACTAATAGTATTAATAGTACTTAAATGCGGCTTAATAAATTTTAAAACTTACAATAATGCAGATTAACAACGTTCCTGCATATATTTTTAAATATTTGTACAATATATAACAATAACAACTGCAATAATAATATGTAGATATATATATATATATATATATATAATGGTAAATATTATTTAATTATTTTTGTGCATAAAAAATATTATCTTACATATATGTGATCATATTTCTCACTATAAAAATGTATTGGTATTTTTAATTGTATTAATTGATAATTGCTATCACCAATTGGTAAAACATTTGTAAAATTTTCATTAAAATAACTATAGAATTCATCATGATGTTCACTATCCAAAAAATAATTTTGACCGTTAACGACAAAACGATTTTCAACAATACCGTAAACGGTTAATATTAAAATTAATAATAATTTTGAGAACATTTTAATTTTTTTATTAATTTTTATGAAGACATTCAGTAAATTTTTAAAATTTTATTAAAAATAAATTAATATTTTAATACTAAATTAATTTTATTAATTAATTTTTATTTTTTATTTTAGATATTTAATTTCTATGTTTTTTTTCTCTTTGGACCCAAATTTAATTTAATGAGAAGTATAATATTTCTTTTAAATTATTTTAAATTAAAAACCGAATATAAGATAACAAAAAAAAAAAACTAAGAATTTTAATTCTGAAAAGAACTTCTGAACTATAGGACGTCTTAAAATGAACTGATATATAAAAGGGAACTACTCAAGAAGATGCAATATAAATTTCGTATTTCATATATATTAAAAAAAAAAAATTAGCATCTTGCCTTTGCCTCTCAATTTTTCTTTTTCGTCATTCTTCATCATTTTGATAGCTAGGCTATTATTAAGTAGCTTGTAATTGTTTGCTATAAATATATGCATAGTATATACTTATTTACATATATATACACGAAAATATTATATGCTTCCCTATATATTATATTATTTTTATACTTTGGTTTATAAATGATCATCATTCAGTATTTCGAAAAGGGCAGCTAACAATCAGCAATATTCGAAATGTAAAAATATTGTATGTAAGTATAAAAAACATAAGATAACAAATGTATATTTAAATATACGCTCTAGAATGTGTGCAAGCATAATAGCGAAGAAAGTGTGAAATGAACAATATATATAGATACATACATATATATTCAAAACATATACAGAAATTATCATTATCTGACTATACTAGAAAATATCATCAAATTATTATTATTTGACAATTTTAATCTTCTTTGAAGTTTACAAAATAATAATTTATAATGATGTTCTTATATAAGATGAAATTCTATATTTATTTTAATGTTTGTACATATTTATTTTGTTATAGTTTCGGTACGAATGAAATGTAAGGATAATAAAAATATTTGTGTGTATTATGTAAAAAATATAGTCGCAGTATATTCATTTTTTTTATTGTTGTTAAAAAAAATAACGGTAAATGTATAACAGTTTGCGTATATACATACATATGTATATTTCTCTGATATTTCACACTAATAGAGAATATATATATACTCATACTTAATAGATTTTTTGTCAAATTTTTGAAATTTCCCACAATGGCTGGAAATTCTACAGTGCGACGATACAGTTTTAGAGAAAATTCAGGAAAATTTCAATCAAATTTTTATTTTTTTTATAATATTAAAGTTTTTATTTGTTCCAGTACAAAAAATTATTCCCACTTTTGTAAAATGGGAAAATTTTAATTATTTCTACACTATTCATGTATTTCATGTCAATCGAATTTAAAATCGTAAAATCAGAAATACTAAAAGCAATTATTTTAGATTAAACTCAAAATGTTACATTATATGCTCATAAAATACTAAGTAGTCTGAGGAATCTAAAAAAAAAAATTAAAATTTGAAACTGAATAACGAATTCTAAAATATTCGAATTCGGTCCTAATTTTCATGATTTTTACTTCTTCTTGCAACATAACAAATATACAAATGCAGCGCCACATTACAAATGCACATACATACCTACAAAATGTAGATGAGTGCAATATATTAAAATTTTACCGCCTAATTTTCTTTTTATCCAACTTCAGTATATAAAACTACAAGCAGGTCTATTTCCATTTTAAATGTGTGTACTATCAACAAAATATATACATACAATAAAATTTAATATACTCGTATGTAAATATATTACACCAGACGAAGAGAACATTAAAATAAAACTAAATAAGATAAAATAAAAAATAATATTTTAAATTTCCAAAAATATAACACTAATTATTTACTTAAAAACATTTAAAATCTTTAAAATATTCTCACAATAATTTAGGGGAGGACATTTTTTTAAGAATTCAATTAAAAATAAATAGCTATAGTGTTGTCGGCCTGTCAATGAAGATCATCAGCCGCTGTAATAAAGAGTTTTTCATGTATTTTAAGTGGCATGCGACAATATTTTATTTTTTCTATTATTATTATTTACGTTTTCTTTAACTTAAAAACTATTTATGACTCTTGTATTGTGACAAATTAAATTACAAACAAAAATACTGTGTATTCGAAATCTTTTAGATCTTACAATATTAAAAATTTGAGTTGATGTTATTAAACTGGATGATGTCAAATGGTACACAAAACAAGGAAATCGGTATTATAAATATAAATTTACTATTGTATATATTTTAGGAATTTTGGACATGGGAGGAGACAATGGTATATATACAATGGTAAATTTGTAATATATACAAATACAATGGTAAATTAATTATAAAATTAAAATTAATTTGCCATAATACAATGGCAAATTAATTATGCAATGGTAAATTTGTAATATATACAAATTTGTAATATATACAAATTTACCATTGTATACATATATTAAGGAATTTGAACATGTTATTTATAATTTTAGGAGAGGATATATACATATTAACATAGGTATTTTGAGGACAACTATATCATTTGATTTTGAATCATGCAAATCATAATTTGCAGTACTGGTGTCAATTCATCAAAAAAGTTTTAAACTGCAATTAATTATTAGCATAATTCCTTCCTCTAAATGCAGCTCCATATGCACACAAAGTAAATTCAAATTCTTATTTCATTAAATCTAATCAAATTTGTTTATGTAAACTTTATATTAGATTAATAAATTTTTTTAAAAAGAACAAAACATAAATGCAATATTATACAATTTCTACAAATCAAAATAAAAATTTTTCGCATAAATTCTAATTAATTATTATTGCATACGTTTTTAATAGCAAATGAACAACTTGGTTTTACAAACAAGTGTACCCTATAGTTCACAGATCGTTAAAACATTTCAAAGAAACAAATATATTAAATAAAAGTACTATAACACCACAAAATATTATGGTTGTGAATAGACCGCCCAAATTTTTTTCAGTTAGGGTGTTCCGCATGATGTTTAAGAATCATATTTAATTGGTTTCATTTCCAATTAAAATATGTACATATACACACATATATATATATAAAATATTTATAACATTATAATTCTTGTTTTTATTGTTCCTTTTGAAAATTGTGTCTCCAAAGATCTAAATTAGAAATATTTTTTTTTTTAATTTTGAAAATTTATTGACTGTTAAAGATGAAACGAAAACAAAAGATTCTCATCATCATCACATAGTGCATACAATTTAACTTATTTAATATTTAGAGGGAATTTTGATGGTTGTTTCTATGTTATGCTAATTGTATGATCTTATCCCGCAGTAAAATTCACTTCCTTGTAAATTTATTGCAGACAAAAAAAAAAAATGTAGGATAATTAATATGAAATTTTTCACTCTTATATTTATTGTAGATACCATGAAATAGTGGCAAAAGATGATTGGTAAACAAAATAAACTTCAATTTATTTCAGTTATTTGCACCAACATAATATTAGATAAGAATCTACTAATATTGGAATAAGAATACTGGTAATGTTAAATGAAGATGCAGGTGCATCTGTTTTCCACGCCAATCCAAATTAATTCTAAATGAATACGTACAAACCAAATCAATGATTTTTTCCTTTAAATATTGTTTCTCTCAGTATTTTTTTATTCCAAATGTATATTATATTATTTCATATAACTTTATACGACTGTTCAAATTCTAATTCATACCAGTTTTACACAATTTAATATATGCAGTTAATTCATTTGATTTTGTTTCGTATTTCTGACTCCCTTGCAGTTATGAGAAAATAATTATTACATCTGTCCCAAAGAAAATAAAAATGTTTTTTTTTTTATGTGGGGATTATTGGACCTTTTAAACCATAGAAATTTTAATTGAATGCGTTATAATAAACTAAAAAAACACAGAACAAAATATAAATAAATTAATTTTAAATAAAAAGAGAGTTTTAAGAATATTCAAAAAGAAAACTTGAAATGTGATAAACTATACATTTTTAAGATAATTGTCTCGAAATTAAATACAAACAGAAATTATATTATAATTACCGCCAAATATTTTTCTACAGATATTTATAAGAATATTTTTTATATTTTTTTATTAAAACAAAACTAGTGCTTGTATTTGGGGATTTCCTAAGAATTCTGTACATATATAATTTTAATTTATTTTATATTGACCCCATTATTTCAACATCATTTTTAATTTTAAATAATATACGATACATATATATAGCATTAAATTTATAATATGGTTCATTTCATTGTATACTTATATATATATAAATAATGTTATGTGGCCTAATTTAGGAACTACATTATAAATTATGTCGAAAGAATAAATAAAGGATTGCATTGTTCAGAACAGTTTTTTTATTTTAAGAAGAATATTCTTATTATTTAAAATTTGGCAATAATGCAAACATTTGGTACATTCAATTATAATTTTGTGTTTCCTCATAATTTTTTTAACGTAATGATAATATATAAAATAATAATACATATTGTATTTAAAGTTATTCTAACAAACATATGTTTCATAAGAAGATATGAATCTGCATAAAGATTGTATATTTTTGTAAGTTTAGAAGTTGAGGTAATCCTTATTAATCTCCTATATCTTATGCTGTTAAGTTTGAAAACGTTTATTCATTTTTTAAGTACACATATTGATTCACTTGATGATTGAATGAATTCCCTTATTTTTTATTATTTATTACAGTATGTATTGGAAAAAACGAAATTTGTTTTAATTTTATGTATTTTATTTTCATTAATAATTAATATATAGAAAATATAAATTGGTTTTTGAATTTTTATTTTTGTTTTGTTAATGAATATCTAAAAAGCGTTTTCTTTTTTTATGAATTTTAATATTACAAGATACTTTAATTTAAATATTGTAAAGTTTTACTAATAAACAATATTTTAATTAATGTCAAAAATTAACGCCCAAAAATTTCCTATACTAAAAAGAATTGTAAAATTTTCCAATTAAAAAAAAAAAATAACATAAATTTTACGTTTTTTTTAATCCTTATTCACATCCTTCGACGTTTTCTCTAAATACGTTTATTTGAAAATATAAGATAAAAACAAAGCACATGTCCAATTCTAAATTGATTTCTAAAATAGCGCAATGCATATAAAAATAGTTTTGGTAATCTTACTTGCTAAATCGAAAGAAAATAATAAAACCGTGTTAAATGAATAATCAATAATTATCATGGTGATTCATTCCTAATTAATTTTTTTTAGTTTTCACTTTAAATCGGTTTATATAACAATGTTGTAACATATTTCTTTCTATAACGATGTGTTGCACTTAGCACCATTACACCATCTTTAATTGAAAGAGCGTACAAATGATTTAACATTACGTGATTTGGCTCGGGTAACAAAGTTGGTTCACACTAAAAATAAAAAAAATATAGGTATGAAATTAAAGAAAGTTCAAACATAATATGGGCTTATTGCAATTATAGTTGTTTCATTTTTTTTAATTTATTTTACCGATAGCGGAGTGTCTTTATTTAAAATAACTTGTAACAAATGTGGTGGTAAAACTGGTGGCCCCGAAATTTTTTCCCATGGCTTAATTTGTGGTATATCTTGTGAATATTCTTTTTGTGCTTGATTAGCTGCGTCTTCACTATCTTTGGCTAAAGCTTGAAATACCTCAAAATCAGATTGGCGTACTGAAACTAAATTATTTTTAGTGCCAGCTTCATTCTCAATATTTTTCTAAAAAATTAAAAAAAAAAATACATTAACATTATGAAATAGTTTTACGCAGTGACGTAAAAATTTTCATTGAAGTTATTGATTTTTAACCAAAGTAGAAAACTATTAAAATTTGATTATAAAACTTACTAATTTTGGGTCATGTCTCCATTCACCATCAACATAAAACTTATACTGGTGATCACCTTCTGGTAAATCAATAATTGTAACAAAATCTCCATGACTTCTTACCATCGGTAATGCTTTCCAGTTTGAAAATGTGCCACTAATGTAAACCTGTTTACCACCACCATCCCATTTAAATACAGTAGGTAAGGCTGGTTTTTTATCGCCTTCAGCGTTTGCTGCATTTTCAGATTCAGAGGAGTTTGTCCGTGAAGCACCTTCTGATACTGTATTCGATCTTGGACGTGCCGAAACTCCATTAAATTCTGAATCTGTCATTATATTAGATTTTGTCGTATAATATGTTTCGTCGTCGTCCTGTGATATTTGTTGAATAATACCGCGCGTGTCTGGTGGTTTTTTAGAATCAAAAACAAATGCTTGGCCTTCGGCTGCTGCATTAGCACCAACGCTATGTCGCTGATTTGGTGAAATGGGTGCACTACCTGTCATATCTGAAATTTATGACAAAAAAAAAAGAAAACAAAATCAAAATAAATAAAATGAATAGCAAAACAAAAAGTGAAATATATAATTTATGTAGATATCTATATGTAAATATGCTGTGAATAATAACTCAATTCTTCTATGCACGTGAAGCCAATCAATTCGAATGAAGTTATCTTTGTAAACATCTTTTAAAGATTTTATTAAACTTAATGTTAACCTAGCAATAGTTGATTAAGAAATAAAATTGTTATTGAATCATGTTTAGAATTTTAGCCAAGCTAAGTTCTAATAAGTTTTGTGCGTTTTTCAAGAATCATTGTATATTATAGTATTTCTTTAATTAATATGTACATACCACCAGATTTTTGTCTTTCTCGTGCTGTCAAATTGCTGCTACCTGCGTTTCCCATTGTTTTGTAGTTGTTTCGTCACCTTTCCGTTTTTTCGACTAGTTTTTTAATTTCTGGTTTATTTATTAAATTCAAATATAATTATTTCTAAATAATTGACGTATTGCTATTTGTGCAAAAAGAAAGAAAAAACTCGTCGACCCTCAAATTTTGTTTTCCTCATTAATTAATTAGAATCACTTGCGCAATAAAAACTTCTCGTCGTATTGATATTTTGACGTGACAAAAAAAACTTCTTTTGTTAAGAAACGTCAAATTTTTATATAAAAATATAAACAGAAACATATGACTTTTGTTTTTTGTAATTCTGCTCTATAATAAATTAGCAGGAGTAAGAACCAAAACAAAGCGACAACTACAGTGAGAAAAGGAAAATACAAATTTAGTACTAAAATTTCTTTTTATATCAATGCACATATTTTACTTTTTAGACATTTAATAAACTTACAGCCAAATGTGCAATGTGTATGAACAAAAATATGAAAGGTTTGTTTTTTTTTTCAATTCTCTTCGAAAATATTTTAATTCGATTTTTTGACAAAAAAAGAAACGAAAATGAATTCAAAAATTTATAAACCAACAATTATGATTCACATTTAAAATTTTTTGTTAAAACTTGGTTTTATTTTCAAACAAGTGTAAAAAGGTTTCTGTAGCACAACACATTACACTTCTATTTAGCATAAAAAGTCATGAAAAATGAAAAATAATTGAAATAAAAGTCAATAGAATTTTTATATTCAAAAAGCATCAGAATTTTTTGACTAGAATTCATCAGATGAATATATAAAGAAATATTAGGTTCTCACGAGACGAAAACTAAAAAAAAAGCTCAGTCAAATTTTAATAAATTATCAACTTGAGGCCAGTTTTAAGATAATTTGATTAATTGATATACGTCAAAATATATGTTAAAGCTAATACGTTTTGTCAAAAATGTTATATATGGAGTAAAATGGTATAAAATTATACTGTTGGGATAAAATTACATATCAGTGAGTATTTAGTTTTTTATCAATTCTTATAGGTATCTTTACAATAGTAAAACTAATAATAGCAAAAAGAAATTAAAAACTTTAAACAAAGAGAAAGTGATAATGTCTTTATCCTCAAAAAGTACATCTATGTACATACATCGAGGTATACTAGTAGAAAGCAGGATAGTAGATGATTTTATATATAAACACTCTTAGAAAGTTTTTGAAAATTTTTAAAATTTCGATATACCGATAATATTCCACACATCATACTTAAATTATTATTTACAAATAAATTGTTCAAAAATTTGTTTGCTGGGTTTAAAATTAAATTGCAAGCGACACCTATCTTTCATTCTTAAACAAACTCGGTATTTTTTTTTTTAGATTTGACATCTAATTTTCAATTTTGACGTTTTGTATCTTAAAAAAAAATAAAAAGAAAAAAAGTATTTTTTTTTCTGTTTATAAAAAAAAACTAATTTTCTATTCTTAAGTTTTAAGTTTATTAAAAAACATAATATAATAATAATTGTGATTTATTGTATTATGACCGATCCGGAAATATTCAAGAACAATTAAGAAAAAGGAATAAATGAATGAGTAGTGTTTAAAAAATGAAAGTTAAAATTAAGAGTAAGTGTAAATGCAAGGTTATGAGATCAAAGCTAATGCAGCAAACAAAAATGAATTAAAATTTAAAATATCTTTTTTCTTGTATAAATAACTAAATCCTGGACATGAAATATAAATTTAAATAAATTAATTATAACGTGAATTTAAAAATAAATCTTTAAAATATGTAATAATAATCTTAAAAGAAATTTTGAATAGAGACACAAATCAATTTTAATGCTTTTTCTGACACATGATAGACGTGCATTTTTTGATTAATTAAAAAATAAAAAACCAAAAATAATTGTATAATTTAAAAGAATTTTAACTTAAATTTATTGTTTCTATTTCTAAATTCTAAATTCCAGAAAACAATGTGCTTGTATATGCATGAAAACTTCTAGTGTAAGAAGAAATAATGGTTGCTTCCATTGGCTTCTACTTACATTAATAAAAATTCTGAAATTTCAAATATCCTTCACTTCAATAAAGAAAATTGATTTGAGCAAATAATAACTAGTTTTATAATTAAGTCATCTTATTCAACTCACATTGTATACATTAGGAAATAATTCAGTAACATACATATTTTATTTAAGCATTTTAATATTTTTACATATTACATTTATGTATGTTATATATCTTTCATATTCTTTATTTTCAACTTGTTCATAATACATATATTGCTACTTACAATGATAATTATATTGTATGTTTTCATTTAAATAATTAATTATCTTTAAAAATTTTCAAGGTTTTATGACAATTGCAACATGGCACTGGATAACAAAGGATGATTATTGCGGTATATGTCGTATGGCATTTGAAAGTTCATGTCCTGAATGCTCGTTACCGGGTGATGATTGTCCATTAGTTTGGGGTGTTTGTTCACATTGTTTTCATATGCATTGCATAGTAACATGGTTAAATTTACAACCATTAAGCCAACAATGTCCAATGTGCCGTCAAAGTTGGAAATTTAATATACAATAGAAATGTTTTAAACATAATATTTATACATTACCTATTTACTTACCAATATACATATACATATACTAAAAGGTATAAGAAAACAATAAAAAAAAAACAAACAAAAATTATATTTAATTGTTAAATTGCAATGAAAACAAAAAATTTCCTAATAATAAATTCAAATTAAAGTAAATTTGGTTCAAATTTTTTTCAAAAGAAAATGGAGAAGACTGATTTTGAAATAAAATCGAGTAACATCTAAAAAAAAAACGTCATTTCATTTAAATATAAAAAAAATATAAAATTCAAATCGCATATTTTAAGGAAAAACAAACTAAAAATGTAGCTTGTTATTAGTGTTTTTTGATTCGACTTTTTTTACGTACTTGCTTAGTATATAAGATCGATTTATTATCAAATAATTTTCGTAATGACATTTTTTTTGAAAAACTAATTAAAACAAACTGATATTAATAAAATTATTGAATCATTAAACAATAAAAACTTATTAAAGAAATTCTGATTAAAAGAAGCATTTATAAATCAGTACTGATTAAACTTCAAAGAAATTTTATTTCCGAGGTAGGTAAGTACATAATTATTAATTATAAATTAATTTTGATCCATAATGGATATGACAATTTATAATTTTAAATTAATTCTTATAAAATTTTTATCTATTAAGTTTATACATTTATATATCTAGATAAAACAGGTGATATTTAAATGTTAGACTTTGATTCTCTGCGTCTGATTCTATTTGTTTTACGTGATCAAATTATTCAAAACAAAATATTTTTCTTTTCCAAGAATTTCTGTACGTGTGTTTGGAAGTATATACAAATGTATAAGATTGAAAATATTTTAAGCTTGTCTATGTCTACATTATATGCATTCCTAACAATTTTTGGTGCTTTCGTTGGCAAGAAAATTTATATTTCGCTTTGTTACCGCGATAATTAATGACTTTAAGGTACATATGTATATCGAAATTTCATAGAATCTAGTCTAATTTGTTTGTAATTATAGTTTCAAATTCATTTCATCTCTTGTTAAAATGTTTTGGTCAATTTACATGTGGTAAGTAAAAATGCTTATCAAGTATATAAGATTCTTATATAGTTGCCAAAGTATTTCGAGTCACCTTCATAAACCATTTGAGCAACTTTTCTGTGGTGTAATGAATATTTTCTATAAGTAATATACGATCTATAGATACGATCGTTTTGTATTGAAAACAGCGTTCTTTCAAACAAGTCATCCTTATTTTTGGAAAATGCTTAAAAATTATTTCTAAAAATAATTACATATAAAAATTATCATTTTTCAATCGTACACAAACAAAACCATAAATATTGAAAATATGCATGAGTACATAAAATTAAAGTTATCTAAACAAAAATTCAATGTATTGAAACTGATTTTTGCTGCAAATTATTTGCACTTCAATAAAATTGCATTTTAAAATTATAAATTAAAAATAAAAAAAAAATATTTTTCTTATGCTTACATTAAAAATTTGTGTTTACTAAATTTTTTCTCTTTTATTTTTGTATTAAACTTGTAAGGTAATCTGTTGTAAGTAATTTGGTTGGAAAAAAATATTAAAAAAAAAAAAATTGCATAATTTTAGCGCCATAAAAGAGGAACAAATAAAAAGCAACAAAGAAAAAAAACGTTAATCAAAATATTCAACAATGTACCCGCCACCTCTGCAGGCACAGTCAGCTTTTATAAAATAAGTGTGGAGTTTAAATTAACCCATTTGTTTTGCATTCTATCTTGTTTTTACTTTTATTTAATGTTGCTTCTTTTTATTTACAACTTGCATTTACAAGAAGTCACCTGATCTGATGCACTCTTTTGATTGTATAATACTTATGAATTTTTTATATTAAAATGAATATAATGGATAACTACCGCGTAAGAAGTAAAAAAAAATTATAAAATTTGTTTTTAAAGAAAAATTAAAGCTGACAAACTGTAGGATACAATAGGTGAAGATCCTATTTACGTATGTAGTAAAAATCTTTATTTCGAAAAATTTGTTATAAAATTTAAAAAAAAACTATTATTTCTTGTTCTGGTGTTTTAGGTGAAGTAAATATAATGACGATAACGATTTTAAATAATTTTTAAAAGTGTTATAGCATGATTTGAATTAATTTCTTAGAGTTTTTAGTCCTGCACTAATCATAATGGTATATACTTAAGAAAAACTACTTTGTTAAAAACTACTATCGTTATTAATAAACATTAATGTAAGATTTAAAGTCAAAGAATTTATTTTGAAATTGTGAGAAGTCACAACAACCCTATTCCAAATATCGTAACCTGTGTATATAAATTAATTTTAAAAATATTTGTAATGTCATACTGCAAAGGCAGTAGAGTAGATATTCTGCGAAATTTTTTAGTTTTATCCTGAACATATTACACAACATATACTTTGAAAAGTTCTCATAAGTTGTGAAATCGAAAACAGAAAACTTTTCAAACATGAATTATAAGTACAAAATAAATATGCAATTGCAGTTTGATATGTGGCGTTATAATTGAATATTCAATTGCAGTATACAATTTCAAATTAATTTTAAAATGAATATAAGTTGCACATTTTTTTTTTTTATGTTAGTATTCAACTGCAAATGCACCTACTTTTACAATAATACATTGTTCATAATAGTATACATTCATATTCCATTACACTTACATCATTATGATTTTGTTATAAATAACAATTCTCTTTGTAATTTTTAAACACGACAATACAATTTTGCATTATTGAAAATAAAAATTATAAAAAAAAAATTTAATTAAATTTTTAATGTAATTCAACAATAATGTGGGTATTAAATTTTTTTTTTTTTATATTTTTTATTTTAATAAAATTTGCATTAATTCTATAAACTATTTGTAATTATTTATAAAGTATCTTATATAATATTTAATATAATTTTTAAATTATAATTACTTAGAGATTTGAGAAATAAATTTGTAACAATATTTTTCTTATTTTCAACTTTTCACATTAAATATTTATAAATACAGATTTTTACGTAAGAATACCATTAGAAATACTTGACAATAAACTCGTAATGCCTAGAGCTGTCAATTTATAAAATTTGGCAATACTTGAAGAGAGAAATGAGAGTATCATAATGTGACTTACCAATTCATTTACCTTAATAATGAAACATGTTGTAATTTCTAAAGTTGTCTATTCAAAACATTGTTTAATATATTTACATAGATTCGCCTAAAATAGGGGTCCCAAAAATTACTTTAAATAATTGATACCTGTATTGTAAGAAATATATTCAACAAGGAAACTTGTAGAACTACACAGCAAAATCATCTAAATTTTTGTTTAATGCAAAAGTATAATGAAATTATTTGCTGGAATTTCAATGTAAATTGAGATTTATGGAAAACAAATTGTCGATTTATTAGAGAACCAATTTAGTTTTAAAAATAATATGATTAAGAAATAAGAGCGACAGTATGCTTTAGCTCAAAATTATATGATTTGTATTGATTAGATTTCAGAAGTTACCGAAAACGAGCAATTTTAAGATCAGAGATTTTCACTATTTATGTATATGTAACTATTTATTATAATTACATACAATTTTTAAGAATAATTTTTTTGGAACCCTAAAAGTGTCAGGAATAATCAAAATATATTATTCACTTTAATAAACTTTTATTTATGTACGATTAAATTTCTTATTATTAAAAAAAAACATTTTTTTTTATTTTTAATCACTTAAGCTGAAACCATCTTTTTAAGTTTACTTTTGTTATTTCTACTTGTTTTCATATTTTTATGTATTTAATTTGTTGGTCAGGCTTGTTATAATATTGTACAATTGTATGAAAAAGGGGGCATACTTTTTATATTAAATTACATACATATAGCTCGTTTGTTATTATGTAGTGAAAATTGCGTATACGGAAGAGGTTAATGTTAAAAGTGTTCATTCGTTCGTTCGTTCATGTCTACATAAATATAATGTTAAAAGTGTTTTTATTATGTGATGCATTTTGTTTTCATACCTATATGAGCTTGTTATAATAATAGTTATGTATTCAATAAGCATACCCATATTTAATATATAAGATGCTGTAATGTACATAAAATTGAAGTATAATTGAAAATTTATTTTTCAAAAAAATTTTTTTTTAGTCATATGATCATAGTTTTGGATAAATTTATATATTACCACAATTTTTATCGAAGATTAAGCGATAATAATCAAAGAAAAAAATAAAGGTAGTAAAAAAAAAATTTTTTTTTGCGTTTTTGTTCCTGTATAAATTTTCGTAATAAAGTTGCAATGCAATGCAAGCACGATTATCAATTCTTAATAATGATTGTAATAGTGATGATGATGATTATTATAACAAGATTTACTTAATTTTTTTTTTTATATTTTCATATTAAATATTATGTGTAAGAGTAAAAATGTTCAGTGCACCTACTTACGGATTATGTTATGTATGTCAAGATACGTGAATATTTTACCAGTTTTAACAACATTTAAAAATATTGAAAAGAGCAAATTTAAATATGTAAAGAGTACGAGGGAAAATTTTTAATACATTTTTAATATGGTGATAATTTAATTTGGGGTCACCATGTAATCGATAATTTTTATTTTAGAGATATTTGCATACACACTAACAAATTTGCTCCCATTGTAAATTAATTAGAAATAGAGTTGTAAACTAAAAGGGTGTAAATCTTTTAAGTATGTATAATTTAATTTTAAATAATAAAATATATTTTTAAAAATGTCTTTGGGAGTCCGATTTTTTGAAAAGGTTTGTTAGTTGATATCATTGAAATACATCTAGATATAGGTTGGCACCTTGTTAAGGTTAAGTTGTTTGACATTATGATAGTACAACATATAAAATTTGATGTGAAAAAATATTTGTATTCCGTAATGTGAATGGTAGCTGCATATATGCAATGCGACCGGTCTATGTATGTTAAAATAAAAAAAATTATGGAATTTCATTCAATCATAAATTCAACTATAGTATGGTTACCTATAAAAAAACTGACTTATATTATACAAAATCCACTGAAACACTATTTAAAATTTTGTTTTTCTACGCTTAAGTGAGAAAGAAATACGAGTATTATATGGAATTGTGTTCGAATTTTCAAAGAAACATATTTTCCGAGAATAAAATAATCATTCTAAATACTTTAAAATATCTGTCTGACTATCTGTCTGAATTCTAGGATTGTCTTTATGAATAACGAAATGTCATTAATTGATTTCTTTTTCGACATTAAGTATTTTGGCATATTTTTGCATTTTTCTGAGTAAAAATTATGTAAATGTTGCCAACTCCAATGGAATTTTACGAATTTCTATATTTTGAAATTTTTTGGGTCCTTTTTAATAATTTTCATAGAATTTTTCTAATAATTTCTTAGAATTTCTTAAGGGGTATGATTAAAATTTTAATAATTTTTTTTTAATGAATATTTGAAATACAAAACATTTTTCGAAATTAACTACATGAATATGAATTTAAAGGTTTATATTTAATTAAAATTTACGAAAATAAAATTCAAACTTATAAAATATTTTTATATTATAGCACAATTTAATTTTTTTTTAAGTTTAACTAATTTATTATTATAAAAGTTACAGTGATCTATAATCGTCATATATTTTGAAATGTATCCTGTATAGCAATGTGTATATGTGTGTATACCCTATGGTAATTGTGTATATACATAAGTATATGCAATTTTCATCCGTTCGATATTGAAAATAAATTCCTCATAAACTTCTCTTATAAAAATTTATTAAATTGCAACTTCAATATTAACAATGAACGTAAACTATTCATAATAATTTTATAACTCACATACAAACTGTGTTTTATTTTACTTAAGTTATGATAGTAAAATAACAAAAAAAAAAATTCAATAATTCATTGAAGTTTTTAACTCTTTTTTTTTCTGCTGATCCAATATTTATTTTTATAACTTGTATAATAAATACTCGTAAAACACCACACACATACACACAAGAAAAATGAATAATTTTTTTTATATTACTGATATTAAATATAAGATATTGTCCTGTCAAAACTATTTAAACCCAAAATCAGATTAAAATTTATACTTAAATCAAAAAGTCAATAAATTATTAAAGAAGGATAAAGGGGTAAAATAAAGTGAAATGGGGGTAGATCGAAAATATAAACTTTGTTTTGAGGGTATTTCAATTTTTAAAACTAAAGGTTATTATTCTTATTATTTTATCGTATTGGACATAATATATTTTTGCAAGTCTCAGCTCTAAGATAAATTTATTTTTCTTTTTTTCAAAAACGGAAAGTTTATGAAATTTTTTATGGTATCAAATTAGCTATATAAAATAGTAGTGTCCTTAATACAATCATCATAAAAAATTGTTTGTTTATTTTTACTAAGATATTGATTTTAAATGTTTTATGTACTTGTGTAGGCACATATGCTTAAATACTTATGTTTTAATTATTTACACTTCCAATTTTTATTAATAAGACAAAAATAATTCTTGTCAAGCCAAAGATTCTGTGTAACCAGGATTGTAAACTTTTTGATCAAAGGAAAATACAAAACGTATAAATCGACTATAAAATACTGTTGTTCTCACTGCAATCTAATTAAAAATCAATTAAAGAAATTTGAAGAGTTCGTAGTTTTGTTGGTTAGGCTATCCAGATCTTATTTTTCACACAATTTTACAAATTTTCAGTAGCATTTGTGTCTGAATCTCAAGATTCGATTTGCATGAGTTGAGAGCATAGTTATATGCTTGAGTTGAGAGAAAGTCATTTTAATGTTTTGTAGATTTCGTGTTTGAAAATTTTCCAAAAACGTCATAAACCAATTGTCGAGCTTTACAGGTCATTTTAAATTGTTATTAGATAAAAATTAATAAACAAAAATTTAGATTTAAAGAGCCGAGAACTTATACACAACATAATATATACTTTTAATTCCTAACCATTCTCATACATTATTTTTGTGCCTTAAGATTCTCTTTTCAAATGAAGAATTAGATTTATTGTACCATATAATAAGTTGCATATTTATTGTACCATAAGCACCAAGGTTGCATATTTTTCTATAAAATTTATAAGTTAAAATCTAGTTTACATAATATTATGTTGTTTAAACATTTGGTTGAATTTTGAGGGAAGAAAAAAATTGATTTATTTAAAAGTTTTTCTTTCATTGATTCAAACCATATGGTAATGGTTTTTAGATTCAGAAGAACATATGTGTGTACATCTATTGTAAGAAAGTAAAAATAATTTTACTTTTTGTAGGATCTAATGTAAATTAAACAAGCATATGTATAACTGCATAATATGTGCTTAAGTATGAATTTTATATATAAATTAAATGTTTGAATAGAAAACTTTCAAAGCTATAAATTTAGGATTTTATTGGAGATAATTTCTTAACGAGATTTCTCGCGAGGCAAATGATGACTCTTGGGGTCCTATTTCTGAAAACGATTCACTTGGGGATGTCCCTGAGCACGTACAGCCTGTTGCTATGTAATTCAGCAATGGAACAATTTAAAAGTGGGAAAATGAAATTTAATGCCGGACCAAACAAATTAAGTTTAAACTAAAACTGCATCGCGTGGTGGATGTGGTGTCTCCCCCTCGGCGTGACATCGGAGCTGTCATAGGGCACTGTCTGGTTGGCGAACGCGCCAGGAGGATAGGGAACCTCATTAATGGGATCTCTGCAAGAGTTGCTGTAACGAGGAGGAGGAGGAGATGGTGGCTCATTTTCTGTGCTCATGCCCAGCTTTGGCATGCAGAGATCCCGGCCCAGGTTCCTTGGGCCGTAATTCTTTTTGCGAGTTATGGACCTGGTGAATGTAAATGTGAGGGATTTAAACCAGATTAAACTCTATACATATATGAACCACTAGCCAAAGAAAATAACAATTAATTTAATCTTATATTTTTGAACTGGAATTTTCTTATTTTATTGAACAAGATTGCTTAGGTACTATATTCGACCATTGTTTGGTTTGCAATGACTGGTGTCGCTGAAACTGGGTAAGGGTTCGTTAGGGAAATAAATACAAAAGTAAAATATTTCTTCATATTTAGAGGAAAACGCACTTCTGTTCCTGAGAATTTCACGTATCGAGCTCGAAATGTATCTACATTTGAAAATGTAGTATTTTATAAAAATCCTAGATTTTATTTGTGAAATTTTAAATTTTTTTTTAATAAAAATTCAATCTCATTTCAATAATTAAATTGAGGCTATTTTGGATCAAATTTTCTTAGATAAATTGAATACATTGTATAGGTATGCTTGTGTAATTATGAAAAGTAAGTGCGATAAGAACGATAATATTCTGAAAATTTATTCAAAATAAAAAAAAATAATCATAAAATTTTGATGAATTGTTCTTTTGACTGCTCTTTTTTTATTATTTTAAATAAAATACAATTTTTTTTTTATTTTGAATTTAAATGATTTTTTGAATATCTTGTACATTTGGAGCATTTGGTTCAAAAACATTTTATTTGTACTTTTATAAAAACATATTTTTTGTTTTGTTTTATTTTTTTTCTTGAATTTTATGTTAAAAATTCATTTCATAACTTTTATACAAGTTATTATTATTTTATACGGTTATTGTTTTTAACATATGAGAATACACTTTTGTTTATACATTAAGAAACATGAAACCTGTGTTTGTGTGTATGTGATTATATGCAGGATAAGCATTAAAACACCATCTAGGAGACAGTATGTACATATTACGTATATAAAAGGATAAAAGGATTTTTTTTAAATGTAACCTTTTGTTATTTTAACAACTTATTTTATTAAAAATATCCTCAAAAGATATAAAAGTTATGTGACAAAAGTTCCTTGTATATGAATACGTATTCCTTGTATATGTATACGTAAGTATTATTTATATGTAGACAATATGCGTTTATAAACAAATACAGTATGATTATAAATATTTCTTGAAATAGTTTAAATAGATTTTAGAAATAGCTAGTTGGTTTCATTCACGAAGTGAAAACAATTTATTTAAAATATTTTAAGTATTCTATACAATGTACTTAAGATAGAGCAGCACAATACTATTCGAAGAACAGTTGAAAATATGTAAAAGACTTGGGGTAATTTAATTGGCGCGAACTACAAACAATTTATGTTGCGTTGTATTAAAATGAAAAAAATGGAAGCCAAAAACGTGAAACGTTTCTTTACGTTCAAATTTCAATTGACCTTCAAAACTAAAATAGATTGTATGAGATTTTTAAAAATTTTATATATTTTAACCTTTTTTACCCTCTTAAAATATTTCACTACCAAAAATGCTATGAATCCATGTTGAATTTATTTAACACACTGTACTTGTACTCCTTTTTACACGTATATAAATAAAAAGAATCCTTTTTGAATTGGAAGTTATGATAACTATTTTGACAAAAAGTACAAAACTGAAAAATAAGCAAACAAAAGCTATCGAATAGGTGTAATAAAAATATAGAGAGAAAAAAAAAACAAAAAACAAAATGAAAAAGGAAAAGCGAAGGATTTTTTTACGATCTTGAATATTTTATGCAATATACGAATAAAATGAAAACAATAAAAATTAAAAAAATTGAATTTTATGAAATTCTTCAAGGATTTTTTGTTTTACTTTTTTTTTCCATTATAAATGTAAATTTTTAAAATGACACCGAAATTTGTTATTCATTTTGTAATGTAGAACACGCTCATAAATTTAGTAAGAATAAAATTTTGGCAAAACAGAAATAAAGGAAGTTCGAAATTCTTACTGGTCTTTAGAAAGCTACACTGTAGTTTTACCGTAAAACTTAACAGTAGTACCTGGATATAAGAATTTCAATTAGTGACACAATTATCAGAGAAAATTTGTGTTTTTAAATATTTACAATAAATTGGAAATTTTGTTGTAAGTTCACTAGCATCCAACCTGATTTGATATACCCTATAATATACGATATTCTATACACATTCGAATCTCTATAGTTTGCATTTTTTCCGGGTTTGTTGTTTTTTTTTTCTTGCTGGGTTTTTTTGGTTTGGATATTATATTTTCCGCATTAAGATCATAAGTAAGTTATGGAATATGTTAACCTTTTTGCCATAAATAAAAAGATAATATTAAATTATTGGATTTATTTACGATAGCTATTACAATAGGTAAATAAAATAAAATATACATAAATATAAATTTATTATACAAAAATTTTTAAAATTTTAAATTTAAAAATATATTTTTGTATATTGTTGACTTTAACAAAAAAAATTTATTTCTTTACTTTAAAATTAATTCTTCTTCGAATAGAACGTGTAAATTGTTATTTTAAAGTTCTTAAAAATTGTAAAATTATGTATTTTTATTAAAACTTTAATTTAGAAGTGATTAAAAGCGATGGTTGCAAAATTTTAATTTCTTACAAGTTTTGATCGAAACAAAGTGCTTGGATTAATAAAAAAATATTTTGTAATAAAATCTATTGTTTATAATTAAAAGTACCTAAGACTTGTAAGTGTTCAATTTAGATTTGTTTTGTATTTAATTAATTGTACAATAAAATTTTTGAATCTAGTTTTATTGCGGTGAGTTGCCCAATATTTTCTCAGTTTTACGAACATATTTAATATGAAATTTAAAACTAATTAATTTTTAGTTTGAAAAATTTTAATTATTTTTTAATTTAAAAAACAATTCAGAATTAAACATGATTGGTTGATTAGTCGAAGTACACAGCAGGTACATTATCCGATTCTTCGATTAGTATACTATTGTGCGAAGTGCATTCTGTATTCTTTATTTTCAATCTAACTACCACTACATGAAGGCAGAATTACATTCTCGTTAGAAGCCCGTTTTTCCCAGGGATTATAGAAAAAATTATTATTTTTTGTGTGCTGACATTTGCGGCGTGATAGATGCAAACTGAACTCCAAACCAAACGTATGTTTATCAACTAGCAGCCCGATTTCGTTGGCTGTACCCCTTTCAGATAATAAGATACATAATATGTTTAATTTTTAATAGTATATGTAGTGAACAATATGTAAAATGATCGAAATTATGCAAAAATTCTTAGCTAAACCTTTTCTTTCTATGATTGTGTAAGAAATACTTTAAAATTATATACATTTGACTGCGGTTTGGCAATTTTATAGAGTTCAAACGATTTTATTATTATACTAAACGTATCTAGTTCCATTATCAGCTATTCTGGATTAATAATATTTGGGTCACTTTGCCGAACAAATTAAAATTTTCATTTCCATTTCCATTTTTTCTAACTTTCATCTGCACTATAAAAATTAGTATGTATATAAATGTATATATGTATATATTATAGAAGCACATTAAACTACTGAATTCCGTAAGAAATTACAAAATTTTCTTGTTAATATACATGGGTAAATTTATTTACAAAATCTAGTTTAATTTTTAAATTAGGTGTACTCGTAAAATTATGTACTTACTTGATGTGTACTTAAATTGAAAACCTAAATACATACAATTATTTGTACTTATATATATACTTACTTAATATAATATGCATATAATTTTTTTTATTATTATTTCTTTTTTTAAATATAAGTAATAAGAAAAAATTATTTTTTTTTGTAAATTAAAAATCATTCGAGTAAAACGCACCATTACGCAGACAGCATTTCAAATAATTGCACATAACTTGGTTTTTCTTTCCATTAACCAACAAACGATTCGATTTTTAATATTATAAATTTGTGTATATGCATGTATATGGGTGATTATATATTATTTTATGTTATTAACGTTATAAAAAAAAAAACCCTATAGGGTAATTGTTATAATATGATAATGTGTGGTTTTTTCTTTTAATACCATATTATTATAAAAGAGAATATTGCAAATGTTATAAGGAAATGACATGAAAATTGGCTACGTGCAAAATTATTCTCAATATACAAATTGTATTTTAAGTGGATTAATAATACTTACATATAATATTTTGTATATATTTATGTGTTTTATTTGAAAATGTATGAGTTGTAAACTGATTAGAAGATGTTATATACTTATTCGTATTAAATATTATCTTCGAGCATGTACTCTGGTCAAGAATAATAATTTTCATTTTTAATAATTTTAGTTATAAGTTTTGTGCATTTATAATAAATATATTCATATAAGAATGTATGTATATTGGTGAATAATATGAATTGGAATTGGAATATATAGAATGTTAAGCTAAAAACTGTTCAGGAAATTCACTAATTTATGAAATGTAACATTTGATTTTTAATATTTTGGTTAAAAATTTTTTGAAATCAAACTAAATTTAAAAAATTTAAAATTGTGTTCATAATTCCCTGAATATCAAGATGAGTTCTTATATTGCATACATTTAGGATGAAATCATAAATTAATAGTTGTCGAATTAAACACCTTGTTAGGTTAACTAAGATTAAAAAATTACATTTCGTGATAAAAAGATTTTAGTTAATCCTTCACTTATATAAAGTTGAAAACGCTTATAGTTTCAATAAAATAATTTGTTGAAAATTGAACATTTTTCACTGATCGCTTTGTCTAGGACAGATTTAATTTTATACCGAGTTTCGGGCTAGAAGAAATTAATTAATTTATCTATGCTGTTGTAAATTTTCAAAAATATTTGCGATAAATTGTTAACAAATTAAATTTTTAGGACCTTCTAGATTCCTAGAGCAATAACGTGTTAAAAAAGTGTAGATGGAAAAATTTTTGGATTTGTGTAAATATTTGCATTTAGAGGGAAGTGTCATATAAACAGCCAAATATATGTACTACTTGACAGATATAGTATAAAATAAATAAACAAATTAATGAAATTAACAAAGAAATATGCCGAAAAAAATTATTATACAAATTATATCATAGATCTAGTACTTGAGAGTACAATAAATATATTGGAATTATTGTTTTAAGTATAATTGCTTAGAGCGGTTCAATGTTTAAGAAAATTATACCAACTTTGATATTGTATAATTCAAATAATTTTCTAATTAGATCACTTTAATATTTCGCATCATTTGAATTTCGGGTATATGTAAAGCCTTCCTGTGCGTTATATTATTTGCTTAAAGTAAGATATTTTTATTGTAGTATCTTTAAACTGTTCGAAATGCAAATAAGAAGTATATTTACGTTTGTATACTTTCTTAAAGACACCAAATCAACCAAAATATAATTAGATGTATTTAGTGAATTGAGTTTTTATGCCTTAAAAGTTATTATACTGCATTGTTCGATTCTTCTAATTTTCAATTAAAAATTATATACGTACGTAAAAACCCATGTAAATTGAAAATTATTTCAATCAATTTTAAAGTGAAAAAATTCCAATAGTTCATAAATTTTTAACATTATACAGGTTAGAAAAAAACAATGCACTTATTTATCATGCAAATATTCATTTTATGTTTATTAGTATAGAACAAAAACCATTAGTAACACTTATTCATATAACTTATAAATTAAAATGTCAGGTATGCGGTTTGTTAATTAGTATAACAATACGACTAAATTTAGTTCAGTAATTTCATTTTCTTATTCTTACTAACTTTATACATTTTATGTGCATAAATAATATAATAATATATGCTTGTATGTGCATATTATTATACTACAGCTTTTCTCCTAATTTAATATGCATGTTATGCACCCACAACACTACATGAAAATATTAAATTTTTAATTTAAATGATTGTTTGTTATTTGTGAATGCTATTGTTATTTTATCAGTTAGTATACACTTGTGTGTGTGTTTGTTATATCGTATAGCAATTTATTGGTTGTAATCTACGTTTCCCTTTTATCAGAATAAGTGTCTAATTATGCGTTTTGGTGTACAATTTGGTGTTTATTTTCGGAAAGAAGAATTTTTCACTTTGTTTGTTAAAAAAAAATATTTAAGAGTAAAAAATTTAACATATTTTATCTTTTTCGCGGTTCACTTTTAAATATTTTGAGACAATTGATTTTGATATTTTAGTAGCGAAACATATTTTGTTGAAATGTTTTGTTTTGGTTGGGGAATCAAGGGCATTATATGAAATTCTCTCACAAATCAATTTTTCATTTTGCTGCCAAATAGTTTATGATTTCATTAGACCATTTTTTTTTTGTTCCAACTGTTTTGTCTACGAAGACTTTAAAAAGAAGAAAAGAACATTCTTCTTATTAAGTATTCTGTTGTGCAGGATCGCTAGGAATAATATTTTTTTCAGCATTATGCTGAAAATAAGGCGAAAAGAGCCTTCTTTTTATTAAGTTTTCTGTTGTGCAGGATCGCTAGGATTAATATTTTTTGCTACATATTCAAAAACTGAGACACTTCTAAGAGATTTAGATTCCAAACGGTCACTTAACATGTTTTATATAATTTGGAGACCTTATATTTTAAGTGCAGTTCATTTTTCATTTATTTCATGGTTCATACACCTTAAAAATTGCTTAAAAGTCCATATTTTGTGTGTCTACTGATTAAAAACATTTTGACTCCAAAATCAAAGTTGATATTAACACACAACTCAGCATATATAGGTTGTAATTTTATTGCTAATATTAATGGATTTTTGAAGTCACAATACTCGTACTATTTTCAATTATTGACTGTTCTTGAAAATTGTAACCTTTACTGACTTATGGTACATTACAAGTTTATTATATTTCATACAAAATGTACTTGAAATGGCGAAAACTTTTGAAGGTTTTGAATGTTTTAATAGTGAAACCTACACATTTAGTTAAAGCCAATATCCTGTATTCAGTTGAAATTTCATATTAAAATTTTATATTAAAATTTCTTATATTTTTAATGTCAGTTAAGTTATTAAACTAAAAATGTCATTTTATTTCACCGCAATAATATTTATTTTTATGACTGTGAAAACATAAACCACACAATGCAGAAATGTAATGCCATTTAAAAATGTCAACAAATGAGTAAAACGCGAATTTCTTTATACATTTACATACATCCGTACAGATGCATGTATAAATTTAAAGTATGCAATTCTTTTTTCTTGTAATTCAATTAAAATAATCTATATAAATATGGTATAGCATGAAAAACTATTTCAAATATTTGTAACTCTCATAATGTAGTCGAAATACATATTTCAAAGTAATAGATACTTTTACTGATCTAATGAATGTTTTTTTTTGTTTAAATTTTGCTCGTAAAATGTTAAAATAAAACACCAAAAGCATAAATTGCATATCCATGCTATGAGTCGTATTATTTAACATAACATTCACATTATCTACGTGAGTACATTCGTGCAAATAATATGTACAAATTTTAGTACTCTATGTTAGTAGATACGCTTATTATGTTTATTTGCACTGCATGCAATATTGCCCTCTTTTCACTATCATATTATAATGCTGAAAATACAAGAGAAATAAGGTAGAATACTTGTAATAAAAGAAGTTTAAGAAAAAAAAAAATATTGTCGATTAAGACAAAAAAATTTATAATTGTTTTTCTTCTTATCTTATCTGAAAGTAAACAATACATGCATATGCAATGAGCATTCAATAGCTTTAATAGGTTGCAACAAATAAATTCGAAAGTAAAAATATAGAAAATTAATTTTGTGATTGGAAATATTGCACGATATTAATTAAATTAGTTTTTAAATTGCAACAATACATGCATATATTATTCAATAGCTGCAAAAGTTATGCATATATCAAATTGACAGATGATTGGCAAATTGTCATTTATCCAAGTTGGGATCCAAAAACAAAATTACCACTAATAGGGTTTAATGATCTAGCTGACGTGCAACTTTTAACAGTTTTCAATAATTTGCAACTGTTTTTTTGCCTACTTCTATTCCATAGGTTAGACACACTTGAATATATTGGGCACACTTGCGACTGTATGATCGTTTGCAATCAGGCAATTTTTTACAAACTGATTGCAATTGTTAATTAACCTAATCGAGTTGAGTTGATTCAATAGTTTAGTTACTTTATAATCAAGCAGTAATTGTAAAATTAAAAATTCATGTCTGCCTGAGCCCTAAGATCCGTGGTATGCAACTCTTTTAAAATTAAATCTTCATATTACGTGACATTACAGAATACTATGTATATTTTTGCACTTTAATATGCCCAAAAACTATCAAAAATTTTCAAAATTAAAAATTTTCAAGCTTTATTTGAGTCTGCAATTTTCTCTTTTGCCTTTTGATTTCGATATTCTGCACTTCGAATGATAATATTTTTATTTAACTTTCAATTGTTTTCTTATTTTTTTCCCCTTGTTTTCTTATCATTCTATACATTTTGCAACAAAATATTTGAGTAAGAGAATTAAATTTCACATTTTTTAAGTAACTTAATGAAAAACAGAATTCATTTCATATATGTATATGTATAAAAACAAACATGCACACGGGTACACATAACAAATTACTTGTATGTTTGTGTTCAAATTTATGAAGCTATAGAAATTGTATAAAAAATAAGAATTTTTTTTTTAATTTCTTTTGAAAATTTCAATTTCCTCTATAGAACTTATACTGATTTTCTTTAAGTTTTTTTCTTAAATTCTAAAATTTATGGCTGTTTATGTTCATATAATTACATTAGAAGCTACTAAATCTTTTACTTTAATTATTTGTATTAGTCTTGTTAGTCAATTATGTACATAAATACAAGCATAAACTTACCAACCTAGTAAAAAGTGAATATTGGCTTTTGAATTTATTTTTTTTTTCAGAAAATCAAAAACTAACGTGAAATATTTTTTCAAATACCGTTGTCTTCTGCTTTACTGTCATTATTGTCGTCCCACAATTCGATATAAACGATGAAATAACATTATTGTAGAACCAGAAATCTGATTTTGCTTTAAGATATTTACACGTTGCTTACCTACTTCTTTTTTTTTTCTTTTTTTTTTTGTATTTATTTTTAATGAATGGTGATCTGCTGATGCTATTCTCTCTGTTTTCTTATAAATTTACAGTTTTTTTAATTTCTTTTTTTTTGCGGTTATTTAAATTCCGTGAGAGTGAATTTTTTTTTACCATTATTGTTATTGTTGTCGCTGTTGTTGTTATTGTTTTTTTTTTGTGAAAAATGAGAACAAACAGCAGACATTAAAATGACAACGATTTGTGAATTTTGTGTGATGTTCATGTTATAATGATTATAAACGAATAACAGACATAAATAAATAGAAAGAAAATATAAAAGAGAAGCGAGAAAGCGAGGCTTCAAACATAAATGAAAAACCTGTTTTAGAGGGTGCTTTGAAAAATTTTAAAGATACATTTACAGTTAATATAAAATAATAGATATTTTGTTGATGCATGTGTGTATGTGTGTGATTTATAAGCTTGGGAGTATTATTGAGAGAATTAAATTGCAGACCTAGAGCTTGGATTATAAAATTTTTAAATTGAGTTAAATTAAAAAGACTGGGTATAAGTATTAGTGTATAACAAAGAGAATGAGAAAAAGAGCAAAACACACAGGAAAAAAAAATTAAAAAAGAGCTAAGAAAATAAATGCCGTTTATTGTTGTCTTGCCGTTCATCAGTTAATTTGTTCAATTTCGATTTATTATATGTTCTTTTCTGTGTTGTGTTTGTGTTTGAAATTTTCAAATTCAGAGAAAGAAAAACAGGGAGAGTGAGAGAATTATATTTTACTGGTTTTATTTTATTACGCGAGTTAACTTTATTTATATATATTTTTTTTTTAAATTATTTTCTTTTTGAACAAATAAATTTTTAAAATATTTTATGTTTTTTAGTTTACGACGGTATTTCGAGCGGTTAACAAATTTTTATGTTTTCGGTTTCGGATTAAAATTTTATTAAATGAAAAAAATTATTTTTCAATAATATATCGGTATATATATTATAAATAGTAATTTTTTTTTATTAATAAAAAAATATTAATATTGTAACGTAAAGTACGGCCCATTTTTACGTTTTTCGTTTTTTTGCATATTATAATAATAATTAAAAGCGTAAATTTGATAAACCATAATTACGAAACAGAAAATAAATATTATTAATAAATATAATATTATTATGTATATAAAATATAAATATACATTAGAATATAATTTAAAAACAAAAAACAAAATAAAAAGTTGAGAACAAAAAAAAAATTTTTAAGCTTTGCTTGGAATATTTTACACAACAAAAAAATAACAAAGCTTGATTAATTTGTTTTAAAATTTTAAATAAAAAAAAAAAAGGAGAACGTATTTTCCCCAGGGGGGAAAATTCGATTTTTGTGTTCTGTTTTTTTTACGTTTTATTACTTTTAATAAAAATATATGTACATATCTGGCTATATATGCAATATTAAAATTGTTTTGAAGTGAAATAATTTTTTTAAGCTTTCATTATATTACATTTTAATATTTTAAATTGAAAACAAAAGAAAATTATTAAAATAATGCACTACCTATCTACCTACCTATGAATATTTAATGGTTAATTAGAAAAAAAATTAAAATTAATTTAAAAATATTCGTGGTAAGAAAAGTTTTGGTATAAAATTTAAAGTGTAATCTTAATTACATTTATTTTATTGATTTGTAGAATTTATTATAATTCAAAATATTATATGTTATATTTAATTGACAATAATATAATTAAGGATTGCGATTAATAGTGAGTGGTTTATAAACAAAATTGTGAGAAATTCCAAAAATTTATTAAAATAAATTCTTTTGCAAATTTGTATTTAATTTATAAAGTTCCAATAATTTTATTAATTTGACACATAAAATACATTATGTACATATGTATATACATATCTTCAATTTGAATGATGATTATTAAGGCTTCGTCATTTTTATACATACAAATTTTTTTTTTCAATTTTAAAATAAAATTATATTTTTTAATTCATAACAAAATTTAAAATTTCACAAGTTTTTGTTAATAGTAAAATAAAAAATTAATTTGAACGAAATTTTAAAATAATAAACTTGTTTATTAAAAAATTTGCAAAAAAAAAAACAAGTGTTAAAAAGCAACCATTATGAAAAAAAAAAGAATGTTATAAGAATTGTTCAAAAAAAAAAAACGAGTTATCAAGGTTATAAGCTTATTTAATTTGTTATTTTATTAATAATCAAAACCTGTCGTTAATTTTATTTTATTTGTAAAATTTATAAGTGAGAAATTTTGCAACACAGAATATACATATGTACATATGTATGTATTATTATTATAAGAAAAAAAGAAAATCATATATAAAAATCACTGTGATTGAATCATTCTAAAAATATTTAACGATATTGTTTTTTTTTTTTTTTTGGCTCTGTGTGTGTTTAGATACTTATATTGTTAAAGTCACGATTTTTTACTTTCATATTGTAATTTTTATTATTTTTTTATCTTGTTCACAACGAAATGAACATCAAAAAATAAAACAAGCAAGACAAAAAAGTGAATGGTTCAAATATTTATAGATAATTTTTTTTATTACGAGTATTAACATGATTTCTAAATTTTATTACCCAAAAAAAAAAAAAAAATTGGAAAATTCATTTAATATTATAATTTTTTATATACTTAGATACTCAAGAATATGTGATTTATTTACTTAAGTATATTCAGCCAGTAATTTGTAAAATAAATAATAAATAAAATATGGTATAACAATTGTTTCTATAATTAAAAATATTCTTGAGTTCTACATTATTTTGTTTCGATTTGAAATGGAATGTGCATATTAAAATTCTCGGGAATAAAATAATAATGTTTTTTTTTTCTAAATATAATTTCAATTATAAGTGAAATAATTATTTTAAAAAAATTAGTTTTATTTCTGTTATACGAGTACACACTTATATTACGAGTATTTAATTACAATCTTTTTTATTTAATTAATTAAAAATTCATTTATAATAGTCTATATATAATTTAACAAAAACAATAAGGCAAAAAGGAAATACTTAATAATTTTCTGCAATAATAATAATTATTTAAATATTAATTTATTTATAATGGATTTTGCCCACCATTAGAATAAATTTTATTCGCCTGTTTTAAAATTAAATTTTTGATAATTTAAATGCGGTTTAAAATCACGTTTATTTTTTCTTTTTTATTATTATTTTGTTATATATACAAATTAAGTACCTATATTAAATATATTTATTTACTTAATACACGTCTACAATATGTATACAACCATTTCGGATGACTAATTGTTTTATTTCGAAATGTTTTTGTTTTTATGCTGATGATTTTTCATTTAACATATTCACCTAATTGATTACATTTAAATTTTGCTTATTTTGATTCATTAAATTTTAAATTTCCTTATAATTATGGTGTATAACTAAATTATTAAAATTATTTAATTATATAAGTATATACAGTACATATGTACTTGTACTTAATATATGCTGGAAATATATACCATAGTATAGGTATAGTGAAATTAAATGAGGAAATTTTAATTTTAAATACTAATGAATTTATTTTGGTAAATTATAGGTTGCTTAATTTTTTTAATAGCCTTTAAGTACAAATAGAATTGGACAAAAAAAAAAGTATTCGGAACAAAAGAATTTATGTTTTGTGTGTAACATCTCATTAAAAATTAATATTTTTCCTAGCATGAGGCCAGAAAATTTTTAGTTTCAAATTTGTTTACTAATTGTACTTAGTAATCGAAATTTTATTTGAGTGTAAGTTTATAATTTCTGTTTAGCTTTTTAATTTATTTAATAATTACTTCAAGTACTCAAATTCTTAACGTTTCTTTCAAAGGAAGTAATTAAGTATATGTACATTTTTAATTGTTTGAGATTTATTATCGGCCGTTCACACATTTTACTTATTTACTTAAATATAAATAGGTAAAATAAAATTCAAAAAGTACTTAATTTTTGAAAAATTCTACAATTTTACTATACAATATTTAAGTATAGGAAGTTCATTAAAAAATTTTTTAAAAATTAAAGAATTGGAAAAAATGAATTGTTGTTGAACTTCTTTTTTTGGGATTTCCTCTTTTGAGATTTAACTTAAACTGAATTGTTCAAATTACGATTAATACATTAGAGCGTAAATTGAACTGGTTTCATATGGGATTTTCACACACTGCTTCAGGGTTTTATAAATTACAGCTTTTTTTTACAGTGAATGAATGGAATCAGAAATTTCTTGTAATTTGCTTGCTCTTGTATATTTATACATACTACAGTATATTTTTTACACTACTGGATTAAGATAACTTTAAGTAAATTATGTAATTTAAAAAAAAAGTAAAACAAATTTTATGACTATTATTTACCTCAGAAATGATTAATATTTTGATATCTATGTACAAAATATTGACAGGCTGCCAATAAATAAATATTAAGAATTCAAAATAAACAAAATTATTAAAGCAAATAAAAAATTAATTATTTTAATTTTAAAAATTTAATTTGTTATCGATTCATCGATTTGTAATTTAATTATAAAATGTGATTAATTAAATTCATTTATATAGTTATTAAAATTCATTGCGGCTTCATAGGATGTCAACTATTAAAAAATATTGCATATTTGACCTTTAAAAAAAAAATTGGCCGCATAAGTATCACAATTATTTACATACATGTATATTTTTTAACATTTTCAATTAATATCAATGAAGAATACGAAAAATGAATTCAAAGTATCTGGTTTCTTAAAATTTACATTTTCTATAGTAATTGTATATATATATGAGTATTAAAAGACACTGTATTGACCCTCAACTTCATTCATATATCAGTTCTTAAAATAAAATACAAAAATCAAAAGTACAGAGTGAAAAAAAAACAAAATCAGAAAAATGGCAAAAGTTAAATTTTTAATTTTTTACTCAATTTTTTTTTGAGGGTCAAGGGGATCGTTTAAAAATAATTTGGTTATATATTTTGTAATTTTCGATATTTATTCAATGGAATGAGATTTATTTTGAAAGAGAGTATGTACTTAATCATATAATTGATTAACAAAATGATATTTAATTTAATTTTATTTTTGAAATGTAAATCGATGATTGGTTTAAAATTACATAAGTATTTTGTGATGATTATTTTAATTTTTTCAATAATAGTTTCAGGTTAAGGTATTTTGGTTTTTGAAATTAATACCTTTGACACGATTTGAATTCAATATTTTTCCGTGAATTTTAATTTTTAAATAATATGCAAGTATTTCGAAATGGTATTTTTAATAATGAATACTTCATATTGTTACAATGATGTTAATTGTTTTAAACAATATGCGATTTTGATCTTTAAATATCCCATAAGCCTTTCATGATGCTACTCGTATGTACTTATGCAATTATTCGGAAATTTTCAATTCTTTTTTCAGAAATTTCTTTTTTAAATTTTAAAATATTAAATCAATTTTTCGGTCTTTACTTCGTTTTAATTTTTGATTAAAAAAGGAATTATTTTTATTATGAATAGAATAAAGTTTTCGACGAAAATAAAGAAGTGCAATTGCTTTTTATTTAATTTACTTTAAAGCAAATTATTAATTATTATTTTTAAACAATAAATTTTTAAAAATTTTTCAATAATTCTTTCTTATTTTAATTATTTCTTATCAAAGTAAAATTGAAATTAATTTCTTTTTTATTCAAATAATCTAATTTATGAGTGAAAGTTTTATTTTTATGCATATGTTTCTTTATAATACTTAATATATGGAATTTAATGTTAGTCATCATAGTGCACTACAAGTACATTCTACAATTAGGTCAAGTTTATTTACTTTAGATACTGATAACACAAATAGTAACAATGCGTAAACAAAGTATTAAAATTATTTTTGATAAAACTATGTGTATTTGTAATTTAAAGATATTGTAGTACATAACAAAAACTACCAAACTCTTTAAAATTTTATAATTAAAATTGAGTAGATGATATAAAATTGAATCAAAGCAACTATTGCAAGTTTGTCCGATTTTTACAAAATTTCTTGAATAAATAAATTAAAATTTGTAAAAAACATGACTAAAACTAAAAGATTAGGGAATTAGGTAAAATTTTGAAAAAAAGATTTGAAAAATTCTTTAAATATTTCATAAGGAATTTCCGGGTTAAAGAAAACTAAAAGAATTAAGTTGGTTCAAAGCAGTGATTTGCAATGTAGCACTTTTCCCTTTAACAAATGAAAATACTGCTTTTAACAGCAATCTATTTTTGTACTACGTTATTAAAATTACTTTCATTCATATACCAATACATTTCAAGGACTGCATACATTTAGGATAAACAATTTATGCAATCTTTGAAATAAAAAAAAAAATTTAAAGAGGCGTTAACATAAGGGTTAATTGCTTGAGCTAAGAAAAATAATTATATTTTTTGATGGCATGGCATTTAGCTTTTTGCATTTATAGAAATTTGGAACAGCTTGCAGCTGCGGAAATATAAGGTGTCAAAAATTCAAATTTTACAAATTTTGAGTGGCGATAGCTTAAAAGCTGTTAAAATTCCAGGCTTGGAGTTTAAAAGAAAAACCACATCAAAAATTTGGGAATTTTTTTAAAGTTCAGATATGGTATGCCGCTGTAGAAGCGGCAACGCACAGCTTTTCTATGTTTGAAAAATTTAAAAAATGCTTATACTTAGTTTCATTGAAATCAATATTTAAAAAATGGCATTTTTAAGGGTTTTTGAGGGCATACTTTTTAGTGACTTTTAACCCCTTAATTAAAAGTAAAAATTTCACCAAAATTCGTTGAAATTCTTGTATCTGCGAAAACCTTGAGATTTGGCACTCAATCCAGTGCAAAAAACTCTGTAACCAATGAGATATAATGTTGTATATCTTTCTTAGTCACCCTGTATATCTTGCGGAAAACAAAATAATATATAAAACTCAATACAAGCCTTTATGCTTAAAGTAATCTCAAGTACTTAATGAATCAAAATAAGAATGCGAAATATTGGAATATTGCTGTAGAGTCTATTCACAATTTGAAAAAAAATTAAATAATTGATAAATATATTTTATTAATAAATAGCAAAATCCGTAATTAAATTATCAAAAATGATTTATTAAAATTTTGAATAAGAGTGTTAATTTTATTTATAGGACTTTAAATTTTTCTAGCAATTTGTATAATGAAAGTTTTGTGTAAGTTCAATTGGAAAAAAAAATTTGTTCATAATGTGAAAAAATTTATAATATTTAAAAGTGACAACGAAATGTAAAAAATAAATGTGCAATAATGGAAAATTATTTGCAAGATTAAATTTTATGTGAATAAAACGAATTTTCTAAAATACTTTGAATTTCATCTAGCATCTTTACTTTCTTAAACTTATACCAATTGCAAACAAAACGAGTAAATAATGTCATCTTTTATAACTGCAAAAAAGGCAGGTCCACCTATACCACCTCGACCTATAATAAATATACATCATCACCAAAATCAAAATCAATTACAACAACAAAAAAATCCACCTTTTACAACTGCCAATACAAATCAAATGCCGTCAAAGTCTCGAATTGATTCTTCAAAATTATCCCAACATTACTCTAATCAATCATCATTCCAATCACAACGTATTCATGTACCCAATAACAATAATCCAAATAATACTAATAATCATAATATCAATATAATTACTGGTAACAAATCGGGAAAAATTAACAGTATCGATTCAAATGAAATTAAATCACCTTTATCAAGTTCCAATAAAAACTATACAACCATAACAACTACAACAAACTTGAAGAATTCGGCTTCCTCATCATTACCAGCAGCAACTACAACAGCGTTTACATCAAAGAATCCTATGCTTATTACCGATCTTGATGATGATAATAATAATTATGATTACAATACATATCATCATCAACACTATAATCAACAAATATCATCTGAAAATATTTATGATAATAATAGTAAACAGAATTTACGTGATGCACCTATTGTACCGAAAGTAATTACCGGTGGTAGAACCGTTATATACAAGTCACCGACATTTAATTCAAATAAGAATCATGAAGATAAAGAAATAAATAATAAAATAATTTTAAAACAAACTAATAATATACAAAAACAATATAATAAGAAACCACAAAATATTTCTATAAAACCAACATCATCATCTTCATCAATATCAACATCATCATCAATTTCATCATCGAATTCATCAACAGCATCAGCTTCAATAACAATACCGGATAAATTAAATTATAGTAATCAAAACGAGGCATTCAATCAAATTGTTATAAATCATCATAATAATAATTTTTCACAAGATAAGCAAAATATAAATACAAATACAACATCTTCATCTATGTTTTCAAATATAAAAAATTCTTCTTTAACTTCTTCTGTAACACGTAATTATCAACATCATAATGAATATAAACAACAACAACAGCAAAAGCAGCAGCAACAATCTTTAAATAATGCGTCTGGATCTTCTATTAAAATAATTACAAATGGCAATAATTCAATTAATATGACATCTTTGAACTTAAATAGCAACAATACTAGCAGTAATATTAATAATAATAACAACAACGATAATAATAATAATCGTGGTGTCAATAATAATTACCATTCAAATATGAATAATAATAATAACAACAATAATAGTAATGTTAACAGTAACAGTAATTTTAATAGAATAAGGAATGATAATAATGGAAATTCTATAACTTCAGCTATTAATTCTTATAATAAAACAATAATTCACAATAGTAACAATTATATTGATAACACATTTAATAATAATAATAATAACAATAGTTATATTAGTAACAATAATAATGAGTCATTATCATCAGCAAAAATTATTGTTAACTCTTCATCATTAAGTAATAGTACGGCTACAACAACAGCAACATCAACAAATGGAAATAATCGACGATTTTTTAATGAATTAAATTTTCCAACAAAACCAAGTGAATTAAAACGAAATCGTACTGAAATCATTATTAAAACTAATAAAATATATTCAAATAATAATAGTAATAATATCAATAATGTTTATAATAATAACAGTTACGACAGTAAGAATAATATTAACAATAAAGTTGGAAGCTATGAAAATGTCGTTGAAAATAATTTGATAAACAATCATAATAAATTTTCAATTGCAAATGGTAAGTTTTACATTGTAATTGTTTTTTTTATTCTTGATTTTATAATTTTTTTAAGTTCAGAAAGTTGATTAAAACAACAATTTTTTATTTATTTTAATCGCTTAACTACATTATTATACCCGTAACTACATATTTATAATTTATTTTTTAAATAGTAAATTTTTCAAAAGAAAAGTAGACATTTAATTTTCAATATGAATTCAAAGTGTAACATAAAAATATTTATGAATTTCGTTCACCTATCAATTTTATATCGTGGAAAGTATATGTAATACACGAGAATAAAATCATCATTACTCAGTAATAATTCCTAAATTACTAGTTACTTAATCTTTAAAATATTCTAAATCTATATTTACTCAGCAACAATTTTTTTTAGAAATTTCTTAATAGGAATTAAAAAACACTATTTTAATGAATAGAGCCCCATGAAGTCAGAATGGCACATTTGAAAAAACAAAATTTAATAAAAACATTATTGCTTTCAATTATGTAAAAAAAAATGTTTTATTAATTTTTTCGCTTTTTTCTACATTTGCTTAGAAATTATTAATATCCGGTTAAGAATAATATAGTAGTAATTCTTGTTCACTTGGAATATTTAACATTTTGCAAAGTTTAATTACACTTCACCTTATTCTTTCGGAAATTTTCGGTTAAAAATTATTAAGCATACATAATGGATTTTCTAGGAATTGGTTTAAGTAGAATAAAAAATTTTCTAAGAAAATTAAAAAAAATTTCACACTTTTGTTAAAAAAAAGTGTTTGAATTTTGTATTCTGTCCAAGAAATTTAACCCTATTAGTTTTCGTTGTACATAACACAAGTTTTAAACTTAAAATTTCGTCACAATAAACGCTTCAATTATTTGTTACGTATTTATTTTTTAAACTTTTATTTTTTTAAGGAAAAAAAAATTAATTTTTTTTTATGTTATTTTTTGTTTTTTAGATAATAAAACCATTGATATGGAACATAAATTAAATAATAATAATAATGATTGTAAAGATGATAAAAATAATAGTAAATTTATTACAATATCAAAATCATCAAGTGAAAATAATAATGATCCACAATTATCACCGAAACCAAAACCTAGAATAATTCCGCGCAATGATTATAATAATGTTAAAATATTAAATTGTAATTCAACAATAGAAACAACAACATCACCATCACCAATTGTTGGTATAAGTAGATCGCATAGCACTTTATGCTCAGTGAATATACCAAAACAACAAAAGTCATCAATTATTATCAGTAATAACAATAATAATAATAATAATAATAATAATAATGAAAATAAAATAAATTATTCAACAACAACAACAACAACTGCAACAACTTTTAATGGTGATATAAAAAATACACAAGTTTATAATAAAGAAAAATCAACTATAATAACAACAATTCCAACAAATACAGCATCGATTTCAACAAATACTAATGCAATAATTTCAATCGATGATAGTAAAAAATGTGATATAAATTCAATTCCAGTAAATAAATTAGAAATGGAAAATAATTTAAAGAATGCTGCTGAACGTTTATTTACTGAAATAACAATAAATCAATCATCAAATTCATTATCTAAAAATAAAACAATGATGATGACATCACCGGCAATTTCTGCAAATAAAGAAATTTCAAAATCAATTAATGATAATACTACATCGATGACAATATTAGAAAACGGAAATAATAAAATAATGGAAAATAATGAGAAAACAGAACATTTAATATCAGTAAGAAATAATAAAATTCCTAGTCCAAATATTAAAATATCATCATCACCAAAATTAAATAATAATGTAAAAGTTCAACGAAGTACTACATGTGTAAGTTTATTACAACGTCCAGAACCAGAAGGTGGTTGTGATCAAATAACACGATCAAATGAAATTAATAAAACACAAAGTCGTATTAGTGCCTTACCACCAGAGAAAAAAGCTGCATTTCATGAAATCCTAATATCAGAAATTGCAGCAATGCGTCACACTGATGATTCATCTGAAGAAATAATTCAAAAAAATAAAAAAGGAATGATAACAACATTACCATTAACAAAATCCAAAACATCTTTAGCATTATTTAATGGTAATAAAAATAATAATAATACTAGTGAAAGAAATAAAATTAATTCAGTTCCATCAGTTCAAATTAATGATAAATTCAATAAAAATAATGAAATTATTAATGATTCTAAATCAATTGAAAAAATTGGAAAAACTACTCCAGTTGATCCAGAATCTCAAGAGAAAAAACAGGAACAATCAAACCAAGATATTATCACAACTGATCTTGATAATTTAAGTGATGATCATTTAGAAGAGATCGATGATAATTCATTAAAAATGAATGATGAATTATTGAGCAATGATAGTAATAGCAATAAATGCCATTTAATAAATAATAATTCAAGTGATGAAAATGAACGTGATATTATTGATATAAAAGGTAAAAAAAATATATCAAAACAATTAAGAAAACGTTATCCATCTGGTTGTTCAACTGATTCATCACCATATGGTACACAAAGGTCAACAACATCATCGATGTCATCATCAAGAATACGTACATCTGATTGGATTGAAGTTGGTGATAATGGTAAAAAATTAACAATGTCCAGTTGTCATATTAGTTTAGAAGATTCTGGATTAGAAGATGAAATTGATCGTAGTTTAGATGGTAATGATGAAGAAGATATAAGATCAACTGAGGTAATTGTTGGTGATTCATGGGATAGCGTAAAGAAGAATATAACTGAAAGGTAAGCTAAATATATATTGATTAAAAATTTTTTTTGTAGAAATAAATTGGTATCTTATGAAATATAAGAGGGAATAATTAGAATTATGGGCCGAAATTAATTTGTTCGAATTCTATGAATATCTATATTGGATTGTCAAATTTTTATTAAAAATTTTCATTTACAGCGAATTGCGTTACGTACATGTTTACGTAATTCAAACATTTTTGATGTTTTTAACAATTACGAGAAACAATAAATTTACGTAGACTGAGAGTTTTAAAATTTGCTTTAGAAGTTACTAGAAAATTGCCGCATTTATCCTTTTATAATTTTCTCTAATCTTAAATAATCTATAAACATTTTTGTATATAAAAAAGTAAAACTTATTTACCGATATTAGCAGAGATTTTAAGATTGCTTTGAATAGAAGTGCATCTAAAAGCAATTTAAAAATAATTTGTTCCATGCAATTTTCAAAATTTTGTTTCTGCATAAGTACATTAGAACAAAATGTTTGTACACATGCCACTGAGAGAAAACTTATTTACCCAAGTTAACATAGATATTATAACTAGTACGAATTTTAATTAGTTAGTTGTTTCTATTAACAAAGCACAAAATTAATGAGATTACTTAATTGGAAATGTCTGAAATCATTTTGATTTTCAGAAGTATTCTTGTTTTTTTTTGTGTCTTAATTTAATTAGCCACAATTCCCCTAAACACATGGGTAACATTTTAATTTCATAAAAAATAATCAAAACGTTTTTCAAATATTTTCGAAATTTTTAAATAGGTAAATTTTGTATATCAATAATAATTTCGTAAAGGTTTTCATATTTTCTATAATTAAATTTCAAATCATACAAAATTTTTTTTTTTTGTTTTAAATTATATTTTTAATTGGATTTGAAATGATCTAAATATTTAGTATTCAATAGAAGAAACCCCCTTAAGGGATAACAATTTTTAATCAAAATTTTAAATTGTTAAGTTCATATTGCAATTGACATACAAAAAAAAAATCTATTGGTAAAATAAAATCTCTGTAGGCAATTAAAGATTTTTGAGTTCAAAAAAATTTTTTTTTGTTTTTTACTTTTGTTTTTATTTTTATTATTGTTTCTTTATTACACAATTGCGACTTTTGGTACAATTAAAAACAATTTTTGTTATACATATATTTTTTTATATAAGAATTTACTTTGAGTTATAAAGATTGTTACCAGCGTGACCAAATACGTATAGTACATATTATACAGTATACGTGTTATGTACATATATGTACATAATATGTGAATGTATAATAATATTGAATTCGGAATAAGAAAAACATGTATGGAGAAAATGTGAATTGGCAAAATTACATCACATTATGCATTGTAATCCATATAGCAAGGTTACGGATTTTATGTTGGTTATAGAGCTGAAATTACATAGTACGTATATGATTTTCTTTTTTGTGTTTTTTTTTTATATACACAAATGGTATAAAATTCATGAAGTGCTTATTTACTTTTGTATATGGTATGAAATTTTTCCCTGTTTTTATGTGACATTTTTAATTAGTTATTGTTACCATTTCGCTCTTATGCTTTTGTTTTCCTTAATTTTAATTTAGTATTTATGTTTTTGTTTGAAATTTAATTTTTCCACTTGTAAAAATGAGATTTTCTTTCTTCTTTGGCTTTCTACATTTATTTATTTTTTTTTGTTGTTTTTGTATAACTACCATAAAAATTTAACATTACGAAACATTAAAAATGAATAAAAATATTGATAACTTGTCTGTGTACACTTGGCTATTTTAAGGGGTATACCAAGTGTATTTATATTGGATTATATGAATTAAAAGCGTCATTATCGTCTATTATGTAAAATGCAGACAAAAGAATCAGAGATTTTTCCATGCGGAAAATTTTTTTTATTTTTTCATATAAAATAAAATTATTTATGTAAAATGCGTTTAATATTATGTTTGTATTTATGGATTTAATAATAAAGAGGGACAAAATTACATTATTGTTGTATATTTATTTTTTTTTTGTTAAGTACAGAAAAGTATTTTTTCTCTTTAAATCTTATAAAAAATTCACTTTTATAGAATTTATAAATTATTGGGTTCCGTTTTTGGAGTTGAATTTAAATTGAAATCACTTATATAGTATGACATGTAATTTAGTATTTATCGGTATGTTTGTTATTTTTTAATATAGAAATACCAGTATGCTAAATATTGCAAAAAGAAAAATAGAAATAATTTACGTATAAAAATATTTAATTTTTAATGTCACCAGGTTATTTTTGATAAATCTTCTTTTATGAATTTGAACGTGAGATATACATGTACTAATATTGAAGAGTAAATATGGCAGCGGTGTAATCAAAGAGTCTTACTATGTTATATAAGAGATGTAAAGAGAATAAATTGCAAATTTTATTATCGGCATAATTTAAATCAATTCATAACTTTCTATTGAAAAGTCATTTGATTGAACATTTTTTTTCTCTTTTGTAACTTAATTTGCATCAATAAATGTATTAGAGTGTTTAATAAAAAATATTTTAAATTTATAACTTTGAATTTATTAATTTTATATGAAATCACAGAAGTTTTGTTTTCGTTTTGCAAATAACTAAATTTATTATAATAAATTATAGATAATATAGATAGTTTCTATGTTAAGAAAAAAATGATTTTTCTCCGAACAATAATAATATGGCTTGTAATAAGGTTTTTAGGGGCTTGTTTATTATTGCAAACTTAGCAGAATTAAACTTGAATTGAGATATGAAAGAATAGGTGGCGTAATACACTGAAAACTCTACATAATACGAATCATTTTCCGTAATATAGTTATTAAAAATACAGAATTGAAATAAAGCGCTACTATGTCAAAAAACTTCTTCGTTAAATGAAGAATTTAGTTACATGAAGTGTTCGTTGCACAAATATTCCACTGTATATAAAGTTTATTGTAAATTTATTGTAAATTTTCAATTTGCTTAAATAGTATAGTGATTTAAGATTGGGGGCATAATATGTACGAGTACTTAAATATTTTTATAATTAAATATTTTTTCTGTTCAAATGATTTACATTTAAATGTAATAAATATAATAAATGTATCCAATGAATGCACTTAATTTTAATATCATATCAGTAAAAATATGAATTGTGATCAAATACTTAATAAAATTGAATTTTTCTAAATCACAATCTGCACAACCGAATAAACTTACATCTTATGGTCACCTTAATAAAATTGCGTACTTAAACACCATTTTCTTGTAATAGAAAAATATTTATAATAGAAAAATCTCCGCTGCTTTCATTAAATTTGAAAACAAAGCAAGAAAGCAAAACAAAAATAATTTGTCAATTAAAATTTCCTGAAAATTTTCATTTAATAGTTTTTTAATGGAAAAAAATTGAAATTTTCAAATTCACCACATTTGATTTTTGTTTTCTTTTAATGTTAATTATTATACATGCGACTTTATAAATTTCTAACAACGCCCTTTTACATTGTTAAACTTTTATTGTTTTTGGTAGTAGCCATAAAGCATTGTACATGTGAGCATCGACACATCAATTTGAATCCAGCATTCATTCAGATAGCAAAAATTTACAACTGTTATTGTATTGAAAAATGTTAAGAACTTTTTAGTTTTGCTACATTTTTTAACAGTTCTTTAAATACTTTTTTTTCTCTTTTATGTCAAATACTAAATTAGTTGAGTATTATAATTGAATATAATTGTTATTCTTGTAGCAGTGAAATGGTTTACTGAATTTATTGTGACTTTGTATTAAATACCAAATTAAATGTGAATTCACAATATTGTCTACAATGTGTACCAAATTTCCGGATTATTTAATTTGTTAAAGTTAGATTAATTAGGTATATTATTTTTCTGTAAATATTTTTATTATTTCAAAGAATAATTACAATTTTTTCAATATTCAATATTTGTTTGTTGAACTTGTTTAAAATATTAGAAATTTTTGATACGATTTAGATTTGTATTGATTTCGTTGTATGAGAATGTGTATGGGAAATTTTAGTTTATTTTAAGTTCAACGATATAATAAGACCTTGAAGGAGTCACAGTCTAACTTGATGTAGGTATTAGGTAGATATAATCAAAAATAGATAAATTAAATTTGAATTTATTAAATATGGTATCAATTCATATTTGGTAACACAAAAAAAAATATATTATATATGGATTTGAATTTGAGGGTAATTAAAATAAAAAAAAATTCAAATTCCAAAATATTTGACCGTCAAAATTGTTGCTTTTTCCTTCGATTTTATTATTATCATACTTATTTCTTTTGTCGGTCACTCTACAGCATGATATTTTCTTCTCTTAAGAGATTATTAATTGATTGTAGTTGAATGATACTGTATTAAATATCAATTATATATTCATAATGAAATATTTAAATTACTAATGTTGTTTTCATTACAATAATACTATATATATGGGTATATAATTATTATTTTATATTGTTAAAAAGGGGAAAAAATGTTATTTTAATTTCGTAATTATAGTAGAATGTCGTAAACACAACATAATAATATTAATGGAAAGTTTTCAAATATATTTCTTGAAATGTCAGCATTAAAAATATAAAAATTTTAAAATTCTATTGTGAATAGTACAAGTAATTATTATTGTCCTTGGTTATTACAGAATGGTATGAGGAAGTTAAAAAGTAAACCAATTTCATTTTGCTCTTTTTTTTTTTCATTGAAATTTCAAAGAGAATAATTGAAATGTGTGCAACAAGTGGATTGATATAGGTGTACATGCACAAATACATATATGTATACTCGTATATACATATAAACTTTTTTAAAAAGTAATTACCACTTTTAATGAATTTATTTTCAATAATTAAATCAGAAAAACTGGATATCTATTCTATTTTTTTTTCCTTATGTATACTCGCAGTAAGTATTTTTAATCTAATTATTTCTATATCTTGTTAGTGTTCTAATATATATTTTGGTTCAGAATTGATTGATTAAAATGAAAATAAATACAAATATTTTACACCTTGAACACCTGTAACTTTGACTCTTTAAATATAATAACAAATTCTGAGCGTGGGTTACCGATTTTAATCAAGAGTAAAGAATTTTGGAGCAAAATAAAATTTAAATTTGAATTAAAATAGTAAGAACAGAATATTGTTATTGTGAATGTGTGTGGTTTTCTATTGAAATTCATTTGTTTCGAGTACAGAGGAAAAAATTTTTTTATTTAAAATTTACTTAAAAGATTTGATTGATATTTGAAGGTTACAAATAAAATAATGATATTTTTTGACATTTCTTGAATATTATTATAGTGTCAAAAATTTTCATTGCAAGATATAAAACAAAATTCGACATTGTTATTGATGAATAATTGTGTTTTAATTAGTTTGAGTTGTTTGTAAGCTAAAAATATTTTTTTTGGCAATATTTGGTTCGATAAATGATTGATTTTACTACTTTTGGGAACTACTAATTTTTCTCGTTATAATTCTGTTTTTTTTTTGAATATGGTTTCATTATTTGCATTCGCCGTTAATTTTTTAACCCCAAGTAATACCTGTTAACTGTGTCTTTATTTTTTGTTAGCCTAGGAATGAATCGGGATAACAAGCGCATTACTATTATAGAATTACACAGGTTAGGTATGAAGACAGCTGAGAAATGACTGTCTATGATGTCATAAAACGTTACCAGGAGTTCGGTAGCACGTCGAAAAGGCACTCAAGGGAGCTTTGATACGTACGGGGGATTATATTACAATCGAACAGTGTGCAACCATTGTCAACAATTTTCAAAAGCGCCTCCGTGCATGTATTACTGCAAATGGAGCTAATTTTGAGCATCTGTTGTAAATTATTTTATAAAGATTCCAAAATTTCGTGTCAATTTTATTGTAATGAATAATAGTTTTTAGGAAATCACTTAACAATAAAGAATCACTTAACATATGCATCAATTTTAAAGCAATAACAAAGCTTAAAATAAGTAATTTTTTTTTATAAAAGAAACCCATAGTAAAAGTACTTGTACAATGCGAAATATAAATTACAAATTAAATTTGCATAAATTAATTCATATGTAAATTATAATTAAAATTAATAATACTAACTGCGTATAATCATGCGCTTAATAATCAAGTTGCGCCTTTTACGAAAAAAAAAAAAACAACTCGTTGAACTTGAATTTAAATCGAAAGTGAATCAGTCACTTCTTTTTAATGTGCAGCTATATAAATTTGTTATATTAAACCCAACTCTTGTTTGTATATTATTAAAATAGTGCGAATAAAATAGTAGTTAAAAAAGTTAATTATAATTTATTATAAAAAAAATTGCAAAAATGAAAGACTAATTTATATTATTTAAAAAAAAAAAGTAACACCTGCATCGTGCTAATTGGAACTGGTTTTCGTTTATGCTGTGAATATGATAAAAAAATTAAAAAAAAAAATATTATGGTAATTTCTGTAGCGATCATTCATGTATGTATGGGGTTGTTAAGCTAAGTGTTTTTCAAACTTTAAAAATACAGTTAACAATTGACCATGTCAAAAAAATAATAATAAATTTTACAATAAAATATCACAAAGCTTAATTTATATCTTTTTCAGTTACTATTGGTTTCAATTCAGTTGTTATTCATGTAAATAATTTTATCTTCCATGTGTTATAAATAACAGAGAAATTTCTAAATACACAAACAACCCGGGTAATTTTGAATATAGTTTTAATTACTGTAATGCTCTGAACTTGCTAACCATTCTAACATGGAATGGTTCTAAAACATGAATGAATTCTTTTTGCTCTAAAATACAAAAAGTTTGTTTTGTTATAATCCAAATTGTTGAAAATACAAGCAAGATACCCTTTCCTTCAATTTGTAAATCTTTAAGGAAAATTTCCTTTTTCTAAAGATTCCATTATTAAGTTAAGAAAATTCCATTAATAATTAAAACCTTAATATTTTCTGATTGCATATCCGGATTAAGCGATGTTGCTCAAAGATATTTTATACGGTTATCGAATTAACCTATACAGTTTCCAATTCTCCGAATCGTTCCTGTTTATATAGACTAAACACAATTTCAAACATTTTTGTTGTCTTCGTCCTCGTGACATATTTTATTTGCGACATCTATTGCAAAGAGATGATTCATTTATACACACAATATTCATTACTTACTGTTAAAATAGTATAGTTATACTGTTCTACTTTTCTAAAATTCAAATTGCACATGTTATTGATACTAATTCACATTCATGTTGCATGTGAATTAGTATCAAATTTTTACCGTTTTGAAAGTAATGTTTAATTTCTGTATACAAAATTAAATAATGCAACTTTGTAGAATTTGTCATTTTAATATGCAAATACTACGTTTATGCAGATCGTATCGAACATTATACTTATATATATGGACTAATATACATACATAATGTATAGGTATATAATTGAAATATATATTTCAAATGTTTAATATTTTTGAGAAAATCGAAAAAATAAAGAAACTGCCAATCCAAATGAAATTTATGTAGTTTAAAAAAATAAAATATTTCATATATGTTTCGTGCATTTATTGAAAATGTTATACACAAAATAAATCTTATGATATGATTGTTATTTTGCTATTATTGTTAAATACGATTATAAGGTTAAGAGGTTAATCAACCCGCATTTGTGGCGCTATGTGAAATTTTAAAAAGATATTTGTTCGAGTTTTATATTTTAAAAATTTTTTAATTTTTTCATTATACTTTTTACCTATATTTAAATAAAAAATCGATAAATAAGTAACTAGTTTTCCGATTTAAAAAAAAAAAAAACCGAATGATCGAAAGAACTAGAAATTGAAAGTATTTTAGTTTTTATGTAAAACTTTTATTTAGATTAGAAAACCAGCATTTAATTTTACTTTTTTACTATGTTTTTTTATTGTACTCCTCCAAATAAGATGAAAATGAAATTTTATGTAAAATTTCTTATTGGAATTTTGTTTCGTTTTCTTTCCATGTAGATTTTCTATTTTAAATATTTTCGGATTCAAAATGTCTTTTTCGATTATTTTAATTTTCATATTTTTTTTTTTATTAATTAATCCGAAATATTTTCATATTAATTTATTCATACATATTAATTTTTTTTTCTGTTCATTAGATCTTTGCCTTTATTTGTAGGCATATTTTTTTTTTGTGGACTTTCAATAATTTAATAAAAATTTTGGTTTTGTTTTCTATATTTGGATAAAATGTGCTGCTGCAAACTTTCAATATCTATTTTCTTTAACTGTTATATTTTCCTTTAGTTAAATAATGAATAAAATCGACTACGAAATCAATTAACCTACTTAAAATTTTTAATTTTTGAGTAAAAAAAAAATAAGAAATATTTTAATTTCAAGTTGGAAAAGGTATAAAATCATGATAAGTTTGATATTTGTTATAGGAGGTCTAGATAAAGTAAGGTATATTTTAATTTTATTGTACAATAATCACTCATTTCCTTTATTAAACTATGCCCTATGTCTAAATGTAAAAAAAATTTTTTTCTGAAAATAATTTGCTTCGAGAATTCAGTAGAGGAAGATAAAAAAAAGATCCGAAAAATCAAGACTATACGATCAGTAAATAATGAATTTCGTACGAAATTTCATACGAAACGCATAATTATATTTGATAATTTAAATATAATTTGAGAAGAGATACTTTGTTAATATTTTGTTTGCAGCTCATGCTATAAATTTTATGTTACTACTATATTTGTATCATTGTTACATATCTTCAAGATATTGTATATCAACTTCCGAAAATGGTTAAAAAGTAAAAAAAAAAAAGATAGTTAAAAATGAAGACGATATCACTTTCCATTTTCACTTTAATAAACGTTTTAATTTAAGCATTTCAGATATCTTTTTTTTCTCTCTCTGATTGTCTTTAATTTTATTCATTTTGGAAGTGAATTTAAGATTTTTTTTTTTTTATAAATTTTATCAAAAGTACAAAATAGTCTTATAAATTCGGCAATATGTTATAAAAAAAAAGAAAAATTGTATAGTAAATTAATGAAAATAAAATGGAAGACAAAAAAAAACTGTAGGAAAAAAATAGCAGAATTAATGAATTCAAAATAACCACAGGTATAAACCAAATATTAACTATATCACCTGTGAAAAATCTTTTATTTTTAGAAATATTTTTCGTTTTTTTTTTAGGAATTTCGGAATAAAAAAGCAAAAAAAAGTTGCAATATTAATTTTTATTTAGCCAAAAAAAAAAAACTAAACAAAACGCTTAAGGCGTAATTTAAAATTTAATTATTAACGAAAAACTAAATTTAGTTCATAAAACTATAAAAGATGAAAAACAGAGTTTTTAAAAATGTTGATTTTTTTAAATTTGTCTCAATTTTTGTCGTACACCGTAAAAAGAGCACAGTTTTCTTTTAATACTGCTTTTTGTATTTTGTATCCCCATTCTGTTGATTTAAATTTTAAAAAGATTTCACATTTTAATAGTTTTCTATATGAAAATTGCATACTTATGGGAGTAATTTATTTTCAATTGAGCCCAGAAGACGTTTTTGTTTTTTAGTTCAGAACATATGATTAGATTAATAGTTTGTCAGTGTACGTTTCGATTACATAAAAAAATTTTATAATTTAAAAACTCTCACTTTAAAATCAATACAATAGAACTGCCGTTTAACATTTTTGGAATTTGCAGATGCGATTAAGACATGCTCTGACCGTAAAATAATACATGAATTTTTAGCTCTTAACCTTCTAATCTAAGGCAAAATACAAATACGGATCTATTTTTTTAAGAAACTAAATCTGCTTTGATTTAATAGATAAAATATATGAAAAATTAAATTTAATTTGGAGTTATAAGGCGCATATTACATTGTTTTTTTTGTAAAACCTTTAATTTTTTCATAGAACTACCGATTCTCTAATGATATTTATCAATTTTGTTAAAACAATTTGGAATATGTTGCTAGTTCAATCGGCTATTATCAACAATTTAAAAACATTTGAATCATAAATTTTTTCCTTAATAGCTTGCATAAAAAGAGGATGTATTATTTCTGTTAGTTTTTTAGAAGATTGTCGGGCTTTGTCTCTGTGTTCACTTTACTTATTAAAAATAAATAGTGACATCTTAAAAATTTTAATTAACGTGTTTTATAGTAAATGATCATTGCATTACGTGTACAAAGTGTATTTAACCATCTGAGTGTTAATGAGAGTAATTGCTTAATTTATATAAATGTATAAATAAATTAATTAGTCATATTATTTAATAAATAAATAATATATGTGTATAAATATATTAATAAATAATACGTGCATACTGCCAATTAATTAAAATTCTGCTTGCAATTTTTTTTTTAATTTTTATTTTTTTTACACATGGTCGATTTTAATTGCCTTACTCATCTGTAATTTGTACGTATAAGATACGTCAAAGACCTTTACTTGTAAAATAAATCATTTCACTATGATTTTATCTTTAATTTAATGAAAGAGATATAATAAAAAAAAAAATAAGAAAATTATATTTTATTGCGTTTTATAATTATATTTTAATCCAATTAAATTAATATTATCTGATATTAATGAATATCCGCCGTTAAATACTGATTAAATCTCTATTATTCATTAAAGTGTACTATGCACACTGAAACAAACATATATGGAAAGAAATTGTGTAGCAATAAAATATATTTTAAAAGTATGTATATTTGCTAATATTGCCGGATACACATAATAGTTATGTGTATGCAATGTTATTTGCTAAGATAATATACGATTTCTATATTTTTTAAATTTCATATAATTATTATTATGAAACATATATACTGAATTCGTAATAAACTTAAAACATCTTAAGTATGTACATATAATTACATTAAAATTATGAAAGTGTGTGCAATATGGCCATTTAAATTTAATATTAAAAAAATACAAAATAATGTTGACCTTATATTTTAGTGTAAATATTTTGTGGGGAAATATGTGGATTTTGTGGGAACTTTATGAATTTCTTGGAAATAATTCGGATCTATATTTTAAATGTGAAGAGTTGATTTGCTTTCTGCTACATGCTATCTTGCTTCTTGCCACATAAATAAACACTAAAGAAATTATAAATGTTTTTAAATATGAAAGTTTTTTAGAATTTGTTGAGAAATTAGCAACTAATTAAATACAATAACATCATATTATTGCGCTTTTATCGTAATTACAAAAGTTATAGATTTCGACATAAATTATAAATAAATAAATTTATAACGTTCTAAATAAAAATTTGCTGCTATAATAATAAGCCTTATGTTATATGCAAGCAAGCAAACATAAGAAATTATTTTAATCATAAACATATTCAAAATATATAAGCCTAGTTTATAAGCAAGATAAAAATTTATTTCCACTTAGGCGCTTCATTTTTCCTACACGAGCAAGAAATAATATGCTAATTTTTGAATTTATAAGAAGAAGAGGCTGTAGAAAAGAGAAAAATTTAACGTTTATATTATACTCTCATTGTGATTTTTAATATTTAATTCTCAATTTCTATGCTCCAAGCCATTAAATTTTGCAAATGTGAGGGTAAATCGGTTGCACTTTGTTACGAGACACCCTGTATAAAATATGTAGAAATCTCTTTTTTAATATGATTGTCTTAGAGTTGGTGTAGGTCGGTTCTATATTGCGCATTCTGAAAATATTCTATTATTATTGCGTAAAACTGTGAGCTTGGCAAACCATATTTATTCATGGGTTTATGTGACACGGCTATTGAGTTACACCTATAATAAAAAAAAAACGGTTGAGATACTAAAAAACGGTCTAACAAAAGTTTTAGCCGATTATAGCAGTACACTTAAAAACAAATCAACTTATATACACTCCAAATGTATGTTCGAAACCGCATTTTACATAAATATTTTCTAATTTATAGAAATTTCAAAGCGATTTATCGAAAATAGAAAGGTAAATGTTGTTATAAAAATTACTCAAAATTTAAAAATAAAAAAAATAGTGAAATTTCAATGTCAAATTTGCATATTTTTTTAAATAAATTAGAAAAAACACCAATATTATAAGCAATTAGAGAAGAGTGAAATGAGTAGAAAAAAAAAAAAAAACATTTTTTTTTATTGCGTTAAGATTTTGTCATTTAAAATTACCTTTAATTTTATTCCGAATTAATTTCGAAAAATGAAAACGAAAAAAAAAAAATTGGAAAGTATTTTGAAGATAAATTTTATTTTTTTTTTTCTTTTTTAAATTTCAAAATAAATTTTGACTATTAAAACTTCTTTTTCCGCTTCAATTTTTTTGCTTGTTGTTTTTTACGTTCCGAAACTGAAAGTAAAATGAGTTTGTAATGGAAATACGCTTATATACGCGCGTATTGTAATAAAATTGTGCTACAGACTTCGAAGTATGTTTATAAAACTACCTTAGCAACGCAGTAATAATTTAAGAAATTAAAATGTTCATGTGTTTCTAATTGAAAAAATATTAACTTTTTCTTTGAATAAACTTTGGAAATATTTCGGTATATTTCTCTTATGTATGAATAAATTGTATGAGAGTGTATGACGTATTTTAAGTAAATTTCAAAAAATTATTTCCTGTCAATTATATTTTGAAGTATAATTGTCATAAATGACATCAAAATAATATTTATGTATGTAATTTTAAAAATTACAGTTGTAATTCTGTGTTATTATTTTTTTTCAAACAATTAATTTAATCATTTATTTTTTGTTTTTCATGATGATCTTTGGATTTCCATTGTAATATTGCAGTAATGTAATAATGTACATTAGGATTTTGTTTTCCTATATAAAAGAATTTTACGATTATCCACGAGATCGGAATTGTAATAATATTGTATTAATTCAGAATTCAGCTTTTAAATAGCAATTGCTGCATTGTGTATCGATATTAGACTATCTATCCTACGTATAACTATGAATAAAAACGTTACTTTGAAAACTTGTGAAACATTTTTTGATATAGTGATGCGTAATTTTTCTTACAGGGGACAAGTGCATAACAATTTTTTTACTTACCATCATTCTTATTAATTTTTCGTCAATATTCGGTAATTTTCATGGTAGTACGAAACTAAAATCAATATTTTTAATAATAATTATTTAATTTTATTATAGAATCAGATTTTTCTTTATTCCTTTTCTTTGCACTTTTTCGATAGGGGAATATTCTGCCGTTATCGAGTTATTAATGCAGCTAAATATCGGTATATATGTTAGTCACTTATTGATTTGGAATTTAAAATTTTATCAAATTTCTAATACGTAAAAATAAGAAAAGTTGGGTAAAACCGATAGTACGTAATTTAGCACTTCAACAAGTGAAAATACTATTTATAAGAACAATCGGCTATATTATTAAAATTACTTTCATTCGTATACGAATATATTACAAAAATTGCATACCTTTGGGATAAGCAATGTATTCAATTTTTGAAATAAACAAAAAAAAAATTGAAAAAAGCCTTAACATAATGTTTGAATTCAAGGGTTATTTGCGTGAGTTAAGAAAAATAATTTTGTTTTTAATGGTATGGCATTTATCGTTAACTTTCTGCGTTTATAGAAATTTGAAAGAGTTTACGGTTTCGCAATTATAAGGTTCCAAAAGTTTTACAAATTTCGTGAGACAATAACTTAAGAGAGGGTGGATGTAAAAAGAAATTTTCTTCTAACAGAATGAACTATTTATTAGCGTCTAAAAGCTGCTAAAATTTCGTATTTCTAAAAAAGCTTTCGGTCTAGAAATTCAAATTCTAAAAATTCTTTCGGTCTAAAAATTCAATATTTCGTTCAAATTCTATCAAAATTTTTGTAAAAACGGTGTTTTTTTAGAGTCCAAGTATGGTATGGCGCGGTGGAAAAAGCCAGCGCTATTTTTCTGAGTTTGCAAAAATACTTATGGTTTCGCTGTAATAAATAGTTGAAAAATGGCATTTTTAGAAGATTGTAGGGCTATAACAGAGGGGAAATAGATACAAATTTTCTTCTACGGATCTATGTACGTATGATATTTCAGCTTCTTCAAGGGTGTAAGGGGTGGCGGCAAAGTTTTCTAAATATGTCCAAGGACGGTTGAACAGAGTGAAACTAATGAGCACTTTCTTCAAAAGCGCTAAAAAGTACAAGTTTATTTTCAAATTTCTTTCTTAATGTTTCACCTCACCGCTTTAAAAATTTTTTTATAAATTTGGCAATATTTAGTAATGTTATTCATGGTTACCACAATAAGTTCAGAACTTTTTCAAGTATACTAAAAAAACAGTTCGATTTTTATATTATTTAAATTTAAATAAAATTTGTATAAAATTTCCAAAGAAATCAAAAGTTACTCAAAAAACAAAAATTAATATTTTTCTTTCTGGTTTGAAATTTAAAACATTTTTAAAATATGTGCATATTAACAAAATTTTGAAATTTCTCTGGGCGTTTTAATAATGCATTAATGTTGATTTTTTCTAGTTATTTTTATAGTCAAATATGGTAGAATGCAATCTAAACAATTTAGGTATACATATATTTAGTAAAAGAAATTGAAAGCATCATTTTCATTTTCGGAAAGGTTATTAGGTCAATGATTTGTTATTATAAATTAATAATTTTTCTTTATTATGTACATAAGTATTTTTTATTACATTTTTTTTGGGAAAAAATTAAAAATTCAAATAAGGTTTTTTTTTTATGATTTTATAAGGTTGTAACGTTTTAGTATCTTTTTGACCTTATTTTAAATTTTTTAACATTATACGTACCTATATCTTTTTTTTTTAAAAAAATAAGCCTCTTAATTTTTAAGATGGGTATTGTCTTTATAAGGATATTCTTTCTTGATTTTAAGGCCCCCATTCTTAGTTATTATATTGAAAATTTTGTGTACATCAAATAGAAAATGTTCTAAGAAGTTGAAAATAGTCAATTAGAGTTGAATACGGTTTGACTTATTTTGATATTTCAATTAAATCTGGAGGTTAATTAAATTTATTTTTTGTTTTTTTCATAATATATTGAAATATTTTGGTGAGTTTTAAATTTTTCATTTAAATTTTAAAAAGTTGCTGAATATGCTAAAAATTTTATTTTTTTTATTCCAATTTTTATGAAAAATAATCGTGCATTTGACAGCATTCATTCATGACGTGCATTTGACAGCATTCATTCATTTATGAGAATGATGACGGAAGTTGAAAAATGTATAATTTCTGAGTAAAAAGTTTGCAAACGAATGAAAATAGCTTTACCTATCTATTTACTAAATAAAAAATTGTAATTATCTCCAGAAAAATAGCAAAATAGGAGATTAATTACATTGCGTTTTTGTTCTAATACTCATAGCACTTATCAACATTGTTGAAGTTGATTCCCAAAATTTGCAGTGAAAGATTGTTTGTTTCCCTGAAAATTACCCATAATTTCATTTAATTAATTTTATTCTTTTGCGTAGCACTTTTCTTTAACAAAACTGCGAGGGGAGATTGCTTACTTGGGAGATTAATTACAACTCTTAATGACTTTCTGGTAATAATTCAAGGTTAAATTTGAATTGGCTACCCTTGACCAATTGCAGTAAAAATTTAAATTTTTTGAGTTACACGTCTTATATTTTATTTATATACCTAGTTATTTTTTTCGTATATTTTGATCTATAAGTGTAGGTACCCTAAGGAGGAAACCCCCTAAAAGTTCCCCACTAATACCCTCTAACATATCAATTTTATTTTTTGTCGATTTTAATTGTTTTAAAAGGTTTAGGTCCTGGTCAACAAATTCTTTGTTTTTCTATTCAAATGTATTTTTTATTTTTTTCATTATTTGGAATTTTTAATTCTCTATAATAATATTGTGATTATTATTATGAATGTTAAATACGTGCTAAATTTTAGACTTGATATTTTTTGTTTGTTGTTATATGTACAGACGTAAATGTACATACATGTAGTTCTCTTATGTTTTGTATTTAAAATATGCAAAATTTATATTCAAATTTACTAGGTATAAAAGTAGATTATAATATACTTAGTATTCAAAGTACTACAATATAATATACATATGTATGTACTTACACACTTATATTTTAAACTTTTTATGTGTGTGTAATTATAATTTTAAGCCTAATGAAACAAATAAGAAAATTTTCCCAGAAAATTAAATGAAAAAGTTATAAGAAAGGAAAAATTTTGAATTAATTTTTTAGTTTTTTTTATAGAGCACTTATACAATCATATTGTAAACATATATATATATATATATATATATATATATATATATATATGTACTTATACAATTTCGTATAAGTAAATATAATTTTATATTCTAAATATGTAAATAAAATTAACATCTGCAATAGATTTAAAAACTCAAGTTAGGTATTTTAATGGACAGTTTATTACTAAAAAAATATTTTATTTAAAAAAAAAATAATTTATTTTTCTTAATGATCAGGTGCTCCTGTGGTGTATCTTGATGTACTACATTAATTTGTAGTTCTAGAAAATCTGATAAATTTGAAATATTTTCATATATGCCTAGAATTTCGTATTATCATATAGTTTGTATTGGCATTTATTGAATTTTTTCAATATAATTACTCATCATGACCTAAAGACACTTGAATCACTATCTTTCATGTAATTATAATTACAACTTTAAAGGGTTACTTCTAGAATGCGCTATGAGAATAAATATTTCTGCACTTCGTTTGTAACTTTGATAACGATTATCGTGAAAAAATAATTCGAAAATATTTACAAGTTATGAGATTTTACAGTCAAGAATGGCGTTTTTCTATAATATTTTGCACGTATATTTTACATTTTTATCTTTTTGTTTTCAATACACAATTTATTATGATGGGCTTTATCAAGAGGCAGTCTGCACATTTTTCTGATCCCTATACATTTAAAAGCTTATTTGTCTCGCTGGTCCGTCCTCACCTCGAATATGCTGCTCTTATTTGGATGCCATCGTATGAAAATCATATAAAGCGTATTGAATCTGTCCAGAAGAATATGGTTCGGTTTTGCTTGCGTAAATTTAATTGGGAGTTGAATACCACTGGATACATTGCCAAATGTAAACTCATTGATATTCAAACTCTTGAATGTAGACGTAATGTTACTTTACTTCTGTTGTTGTAATGTTGCATGACGTAATGTTTTCTTATTATGTTTTATCTGCGAGAATAAATTGCCCAGAAATTTTGAATTTATATAATATTTACGTCCCAGCACATGCTGTCAGAAATCGTCGTTTTCTATATCTTGATTCGCATAGAATTATTTATGCTTTTTGCGAGCCTATAGCTGTCACCAAATTTTTCAATAGTGCTTAAGCTTTAATTTTATTATATACTATATACATATAATGAATTTTGTTTTCTTTGTTTAATTTTTTCTTTACTTAATTTTAAGCTGATTTTGTATTTTTTATTCCAAAATCTGTAAGGGTTATTTCCCAGTAGATTGAAATAAAAATAAAATTATCTCTCGTCTATAATTTTCGATTTAATTGAATCACATTATTTTGAACATTGACATCGAATTTGTGCCGAAAGCAAGCTAATCTTTATGCAGTATTAGAATTCGAAATAAAATAAAGAATTGCCAAACTCAACTTTGACAATTAGTGTTTTTCATTATTGAAATACTATGACCAATTCATAATTACCTTTCTACTTTTTAAACTACCTCATGTGTTTCTAATATCACAATCTAAAATTTAAGAATCGCTTAATGACTAATATAACATTTTATAATATTCCGGAGTACTTAATTTTTTCCTAGCTTTAAAAAAAAACTTAAAATAATTTTAATAATGTTTTCTTTTAAAATCAGAATTCAGTAATTAATGCCTTCGTTATTTTTAACCAGTTAATAACCGATTATTTCTACTGCTTCAATACACATGTATTAAATTAATTTTGAAAAAACAAAATAACTAAAATGTCAATATTTTATTTTATAATTATTCAAATCACGTTGTAATTTAATATGGAAGCCAAAACGGATTTGACCGATTTTAAATAAATTATTTTTTTTTTTAAAGAAAGAAACAAATAAAAGTTGTGTAGTGTACACAACTTACCAATTTCTTTATTACATTTGTTCATTTACTTTTATTTTCCCTTGCTTTAAAACCCTTTAAGCTGTCAGAATTTACAGCTGCTAGTTTTTTTGGTTTTTTTAACATTTCTGGTTTTTGTTTTTAACTAGAATTAAAGTACATCACAATTGTAACTTTTATTTTGTATTTTTTTTCTCATGCATACATAATATTAATTGGTTATTGAATCATTCAACTTACCTACCAGATTAAATTTCAATAGAAAAATAATATGAAAGTAAATATAAAATGTGTGGTGGTTATATTTCGAATTCATGTTACATATTTGATCGTACATATGCAAGTAGTTGATATATTAAAGAAGCAAAAAAAATTTATTTAAATTAAAAATTTATTTGGAAATCAAAAATTCTGAGACAAAACGCACAAATATAATATGCATACTGTGTACGATTACAATATATTGTGTTGCGTATGTTATTATGTTGTTAAAGGAACAAATCAAAGGCAAGCCTTAATATGAAATCGGTTTTTGAGAATTTCAAATATCACTATGAGAATGAAATAAAAAAAAAAAAAATTCGGGTTGATTAAATTACGTGAGGTCACTTTGAATATATAATGCGATTTTTGCTTTATACGCGGTGAAGTTGAAAATTTAACTTTAGGATATTGATCGATCGTGAAGTTGAGGTGTTATATTGTACTTTGATTTAATTTTAATGAACACTCATTTTGAATTGTAAATTCTTTTCCTGTTAAACATTTTTTTTTACTTGATATTAGTTTACCGATTTAAAAGCTGTTTTTGAGTTAACTACTTCACAGAATGAAATAAATACTTGGACTAGAGCAATCACCTGAAAATTTATTCAAATAATGTATGAATTAGTTAAATTTAAGTATATAACCATACTTTTTCGAATTTTTTGTTTTTTACCGGGAGTAAGGCTGAAAAATCCCGAAAGACGTTGCCCGACGAAAAGCAGTAGTGTAGAACTTTAATCTACTAAAAAACAACCTCCTCAAAATAAATTATAACGCTAGTCGGAAACTACTAATCATTAATTTTGGTCCAACTTTTTTGATTATTTAAACATAACAGAAAAAAAACATTAAACTAACTCGAAAGGTCTCGTACGTTTAAGTCTCCCAACAAAGTTTTGATTGTCAAACAAATCGAGTCGCCTCGATGCTTTTTAATTTCGTATTTGACATTTCGGATTAGAGATCTCTGTATATATCGGCATTACGGACATACCAGGGGGCGTTTCAATTTAAAATCTTTTTTTCGAATAAAAAAAAATTTTAAATTGAAAATTTGAATAAAAAATAATTTAAAAGATGTGCAAATACATTTCAAGTTCACTTATGTACATGTTGACATTTGTGATAAACTAAATAAGAATTCTGTAACAGCAGAAATTTTCAGTGAAATTATGTGCAATTCAGATGGGTGTAAAAAAGTTCGAAAAAAAATAATATAAAAATGCTTATATGTAAATTTGGCTGTATAAACAGGTCGCTAACTTTTTAGTATTAATATTTTTTTAATTTCATATTATGAACGTGCAAAGCTTCTTTCCTCTGTATTTTTGTTTTTATTCTTTTCTGAAAAATTTCTATAACGCAAATTTATAAATTCCTGAAAATTTTCAAACTAAAAGTGAATACTAATTGAAGAAGAAAGATGAAAGTAATCGGATTTGTTTATAAAAGTACTCCATGGCAAATATTCTTTGACAACATCCCTGTATAATAATGCGCATAAATACACAAGTATGTACTGAATGAGGGAATATCGCCTACGCAATAGAAAATATTTTATATAGGTTGGAATTTTTTTAGTATACATATACCTAAATTTTTTGAATAAGTATTTGATTTTATTTCTGGTGCCAAATTTAGAAATAAAAAAGCAAAATTTTTGGGTTAAACCTGAACAAAAAAAAACTCAATTAAAAGTTAAATTTTCAGTCTAGAACGGATTTCCCTTGCTAAAAGAGAAGGTAAAATAAAAATTTTTGTTTTTTTTTTTGAAGTTTTTATTATCGGATAGAGGAAATAGGTTTCATTTTTACAAATACCTTTTTTTTTTGTTTTTAATTTATTTTGGAAAATCATTTTTCATTGTTGACTTTTATTCAATTTGGTGTTTGATGACCTGCGGCCCATACGAACAGCAATTTTATATTGAAGCTTAACAATTTTAATATTTTATATTAATAAGTTGAAAAAAAGCACATTTTCCTGAACAAAAACAAAATTGTTATTTTAAAATGTGAATAATTCAGATGTTTAGTAAAAATCATAAATTTATAGATATTTTAAATAAAAGATTGAATATACAGAAAAAGTGTGCAATTGTTGTTAATAATGTTAATTTTATGGCACCCAAATGTAGGCAAAAGAATTTTAATTGATCAGAACTAAGAATATGTAGTTTTACAGAAAAGGTAAAATGGATTAAAATTTCTGAATATTTTTGTTAAAATTATGTATGTGAAATTTGAGTCTAGAATACTAAAAATAGGATATCGAGGGATATACTAAGTGAAAAGAATAAGTGCAGTATTTCATTTTTGAATTGTATTTGGAAATTAATTCTAAATAAGTGGAAAGAATTATAAAACGATATAAAATGGTATACTGTTTATGCGTGTGTATGTGTGTATATTTGCGTATTGTGGATTTTTTAGAATACCTTTCATAAAGTTTTTCTCAGTTATCGATTAATTTTATTTTATTTATAAATAATTTTCTCAATAAAATCGCATATATGCGACGCGCCATAAAGTTGATAAGGAAAATTTCAGCTTGTGCTAAAATTTTTTAATGTCCTAAGAGAAATTAAATTTTAAATTTAAAAGTACTTTTGCAAAATTAAATAAGAACCCAAATTCTATTAGAACTAAATAAAAAAAAAATTTGGAAACCCTGATTTGTTATGATGGCCACAGTTAATTTAATAATAATTAAAAAAATTTTACAAAATTATATTCAGTTTTGTAATATCAGTTCAATTCTTTCAATATCAGTGAGAAACAAGCGAAGCAGTATCTCTGTACTGTCTAGCTTCTATTCCTATGCTGTTTGTCTGAGAGAAATTGTAAAATTTATCCTATTGAAAAAATAACAATTCTAGATACGCTGCTAATTTTATTGGTGGAAATCGATTTTCTTGAACCACTGTAAAATTAAATGATTTCTTAAATCAGGGGCGAAATAATGTTTAATATTTTAAAATCATTTTTTATTTATTTTTTTTTGTTTTGGAGAAATTAATAAAAATTTTGTTAAAATCTCTTATAAATAAAAAAATGAGCTAACATAATAAACGATAATGTTATTCGAGCATGTTTGAATCATCCGATGAAAATTGGTGATATTTTTTTTTCCATCTATGGGTACATAATATACACATGTGCATGCGTGTGTCTATAAACTTTTATTATTACTTTATTTTTTGTCAATATTAATGATATCGAATCATATTTTAAATAATCTCATCATTTCTTTTTTGAAATTTCTTTCCATAACTCACAAAAAAAAAAAACATGTATATATGTATAACTTAAAGAAAATTATTAAAAATATTTAGTTATAACAGTAAACTTAAGGACTAGGAGCAATAAAATAAAATTGTTAAATTGTAAGCGAGTAAGATAATGACAAATTTATTTAGTTTTCATATAACCTTATAAAAAAAATTCATAATATGTGAAAAATTGAAATTGCTCGCAAAATACAAAGAAAAATATTTTTTCAACCATTTTGAATATGTTAATTGTTTTCCATTTGTCAGGTTCTATTAATTGATGCGGCTGAAAGAATAATTTATTGTATTTTGTAATTTTTTGTATTCTGTTTTATTGATTATCCCCGTATGATTGTGAATTATTGATTTTACTCGTATGAGTACCCTATGTACTTGCTTCTGTTTTATAAAGTTCACTTGATAGCAGCTGGTAATAAAGAATATGCTCTGCAATCAATTCAAAGAGCTAGTTATTCGATCTTAATTTTAAACGTGCAACGCCTATGTATATGCAATTAATTTTCAATTAAATAATAATGTTATTTTAATAACTAAAATAATTTCAAGTTAAAATAAATGCTTTTTTAACATATTCTATTATGCATTTTTTTAAAAAGCAAATCGGAGTGAATGGAGCTTTTTTTTGAATGTTTATTGTTTTAGTAATTTCAGAATCTACTCTAGAAATAAATTGAGCATATTATAAACGTCACCTTAATTTTGAAATACATATTTTCTTTTTCTAAAAACAAGAAACGAAAAGGCTAATTTTATTTGATAATAAAAACGAAAGTTAAAGGTTAATTAGGTGCTTTATTTACAATACAAGAAAGCTTAATTTTAAAAAACAAAAAAAAAATTTTTTATTGTTTTTCGTTTTTGAACATTTTATTAAAAATCTTTTGTTTTAATGGTTGCCAATTCTATGGGTTTTTTGTTTTTTTTTTCCTGAACTTCAAATTAACTTTTTATTTATTTGTTTTCTTTTTTTTTGTGTTGTATATTTGTAGTGAAAATGGTAACAAATCATTAAGAGAGTATTTAAAAAATTACCAATATATTAAATGTGATACTACATTTAAAAAAAAAAGTAGATTTAAAAAGCGTAGGTTTTCAGAGAGATAAGGTTTTTAAGAGTTTTTTTTTTTAATTTTTCTTAACGATGTTGGAAGATGTTCAGTTAAAGGTAAGAAAAAAAGAGAAAAGTATTCTTAATTGAAGTCTGTTTTTGTTTACCTTACAACTCTCATTTCATTTTGTGCAGATTTCTATAAATTTTTATGATGTAGAAAATAATAAGCTTGTTATTTTCTTTTGAAATTTAATAATAAAAAAATATTAATAATATTCAAAGTTATTTTATATAGTAGCAAGTAATTGAGGTGTAGTAAAATGAAAGCAGGTGCGGAATTATTGCCACATGTAGTAAGTACATGTGGCCATTTGATCGCAACTCAGGATAAATTTTTGTTTCTTTTTTTTGTGAAAATCTTCTGATATTTTCAATCACTCGCTGTGTTTATACAGAGTAATGAAAATTTCATACATTTCATACTCTATGTCGAATGGTTCGGCATATATAAGCATTTATTTAAGATAATGAATTTATTTGCCATCTTATGCGAAACGCCCTATATACGTTATGTATTTTTCAAATTTTTAATGAGCTTGATACTTGAAATAATAGGAAAATAAATTAAATTTTAGCAGTAATGACTATTGTAAAATTACAGCAGTAATTTTATACAGCGATTACAGTAGGCCACGTATTTATATTAATACGAACGCAAGTTAATATGGGTCATTTTTATGAAACACAATTTTGCAGTACTGTACTTTGGCTGTTGTATAAATAATAAAAAGGATACCTTGTATTTGAACCAAATGCAGTTTTTGTCGTAAAATTGGAAAATGTGTGATATACATACATACCTGTATTTATTTGAAAATCAAGTCCTGTCAAAATATTTACTGCATATTCTATACCCCTGTTACCTATTTGAAAAACTTAAATGGATTATGTAATAGTGTTCTAAGCAAAATTATTTAAACTAAATTTCAAACACAGTTTCTTGTGTAATAATTTTCAAAGCACTATCATTTCAGCTTTTCTCATCTCTTTTTGTCTTGTTTTGTATTTGAAAATTGAAATTAACTTGGTTTTTGTTTTTTTTTTTTATTTATGCATTTTTTTATTGATGACAGTTTGTATATGAAGAGTAAATTTAATTGACTGAAATTTAAAAAAAATGTTTTTATTTTTTTTTTTTGATTTTGTTGAAAAGAAAATCAAACATTAACGTGGATATCTCCAACGTCTCATCCAATAATGTTGGATGAGACTGAGAGTGGGTTTGAAAAATGCTTCAATTTTTATGGTTATTACTATTATTGTAGATTCGTTATTTTATTAATCGTTTTCTTCTTATTTTTGGCCTAATGCACTTTTAATTTAAGTTTTCAAAAAAAAAATTATGAAAATAAATACATATATATATTTAAATTAATGTCGACTTAAAGGGAATTTAATTTTGAAATCGTGAAATTTTTATATTGTTTTCGTTTTTTTAAATTTTCCATTAAAATCACTTTTTATTATTTAACTTTTTTGTAAAATATTTTTTTCTCATTCAATAAAATGTGCAATTTGTTTTCTTTTGATTAAAGGATTGCACAAGTATTTTTTCATAATTTTCATCATTGTTTTTTTATAAGAAATTTATTAAAGAATGTATTTTGTTTTTATCTGAAAAATTTATCGGAAATTAAGTTGGGAAAAAAGTCACCTATTCGTATGTTATTTGTAGCTACGGTGCCAGTCTGAGAATTGCACTACAATAGCTTCTTCCACCGCTTCAATTTTATTTCTTATATGCCAATATATGGCAATTCTAAACTTGTGAGCAATACTTCTTGTGACATTTTTGTAGTGAAACTGAATAAACTGTCATACACACCCTTTCCGAGTGTATAGCTAATCAACAGTGCAATTGTTTTTCATATAAAACCCTATATGCAATAACTACCCAATTTCGTATATTTGCGGATTTATACTTAGAATAGGAATATTATAAGGGTATAAAGGGCTTTGCTCTTATTCGGTTTTCTTAAAAATCTACAATTTACAATGAGGTAAATGTTTTTTTTTCGAACCTGATCCCGTAATTCAAAATTTTTTCTATTTTAGCAAATGAAAAACCACAAAACTTCAAAATCTTGTTCTTAATTTCGATTCCCAATTCGCAGCTTTATTAGAAAATTTTGTTCTTAAATATTAGAATCTGAAGCGGTGCAAGGCAGAACAAATTTTTATAAATATAAATGCTTGGATTTAACAATGGGTGCAAACCAATATAGTCTATATAAAATTCTCTAACTCTAGGAACCATATATCATACGCCTCTATGATTGTAAAATAAATTAAAATTATACCTAACTAATTATTCATATGTATATATGCTATATTATTTATAATTAATAAATTTATTTATTTATAATTTATTAATAATTTTTGTGATTAATTGCATACAAGTTTGAATTTTATGCTTATACTAAATTATTGCTCTTTAGTTTACCTTGATAATAGTGAAAATGAAAAATTAATTTAAAAATATAAGCAATCAGCAAATATGGAAACGCTTGATTAATTTGTTAAAGTACAAATAGATTGCAAAATAAAATATTTTATAATTTATATATATAAATAAATAATTTAATTAAAAAGTAAAATTTATACGAAATTACTCAACCTAGTCAATAAATTAAGTTATAGTTTTTGCTTTTCTGTTCTGTGAACATTATTAATAACTTAGTTACTAAGATTTATTTATACATTCAACTTGACCACTCCACAATATTGTATGTATTCATTGATTTATTGTTTTATATATAACTAGTCGTGTGTGCTTGCATTGCAAGCCTTGCAAGTATGATGCCTGTAGTTTTGAAATTGTGTTCCATTCTGTGGCTGAGATATTTTAAGTTTACTTTATTTCTTCAAAAACACACCCATAATATACATATAGATATGTTTTTTCCTGATAAATAATAAGATAAAACTTAAAACTTAAAATAAAAAAGTTCTGAGAAATAATTACCCAAAAATACATAATTAAACAAATAATTAGTTCCTTTGAAATCTAATACCTTTTGAGTAATTTATTTTAAAACTTCACTTTGAGTTATGTCGCATAAAATCGTAAAATACCTTCTACAATAAACACTTTTAGCCATAAATTATTGTTAATTATAAACTACAATTCATGCACGTATGTATTTGGAGTTTATAATACATGCGAATAAAACGCGTGACTGTAGAATGAGTTAACACCAATACTAACGTATATAGGGTAATACGTATTGCATACGATTTCTATGCAAAAAGTCTCAGGTTCGAACCCTGCAAAATGCGATTTGCCAGATCAACTTTTTTTATTGATAATTTTATTTTTTTTTTAAATAAAATTAAAAAACCTTCACCCTTACCAAATCAATATCAGCGAGTTTCCGTTCTAAAACTTTTACCCTACTTGTAAAAAGTTTAATGCAATAGAATAACATTTTCTTATAAAATTTTACCCTAAAAATATATTGTCAAGGAGTTTAATGTAAACTTATGTTTTGCTTTCTAATACATGTTGCAACAGATCCCGAGAAGAATGCACAACTAAATTCATATGTACACACTTATTATAAAACAATGTAGATTTTATTAAAACAATTTTCTTAAGAAAGTTTTCATTTTTTGTTATAACTCACACTTCCAAAAATGAATTTATATACAATATTAATACTTCCAAAAGTAAGTAAAAAATTACCCCTACAGGATGTAAAACCATTTTGTAAAAAACGGTTACAAAACATCTTGGGAGGGGGTGAAGGGGGAGGGCGGGTGGAATTCTTGCTTTTTCTGGTACCCTAGAGGCAAAATTCTACCTAATGCCTTTTGTCCCATGTCTCTAGCCCTTCTAGAAGTACCCGTACTTTTTACCACCTGAGAAGTAGCTATATATATATAATGTAAAATATGATGGTTTTTGATGAGTTATACGATATATGAATAAAATGTAGAATTATTAAGGGAAATTCAAGGTACTGCTTAGCCTAGTGGTTAGCGTGGTAGTCTCATAGCCAGAAGGTTATTGGATCAATGCTTGCCTGGATTGTTGTATTTTTCTTTTTTTGGATTATTTTAAAAATTTTTTTTTTTATTTTGTTTAAATTTTGTGTTTTATTTTTTTTTAATATATAACTGATAAATGTTATATAAAAGTTTAAAGAAAATTTCCAAAAAAATATTCTTATAATAGTTTGGAAAAATTCGCAAAAATTTTAAGTACATAAATATGTATGTAGTATGTATATTTTTTTTAAAGCTTACTGAGTAATTTTTTTAAGCTTTCTATATGAATTTAATAATATTCAAAACTGTAGAATAAATAGAAATAAATTTTAAACGCATAATTATTATATCATGGGGGTAAACTTACAAAAATTAATTTCTCAAATAAAGAAAAGGTTTAGTCAAAAACAAAATAATAATTTATGTATGTAAAAATATGTGCATGAATGTATATATGAATATATGTGTGTATGTATGTATATATGAATGGATTAGAATTGAAGATTTTAAAATTTTTCGTTCCAACATATGAACGTATGTACATATGAATGTATTAGAATCGAAAATTTTGAAATTTTGCTGTTGGAAAAATTATAAATAAAATTATAAATGCAAATATACATAATTATGAATAGATACCTGTTTTTTTTAAACTGTGGGTAAACATATAGGATTGAATTTTAAACATAAAGAAAAGGTTTAGTCAAAAACAAAATAATAATTTATGTATGTAAAAATATGTGTATGAATGTATATATGAATATATGTGTGTATGTATGTATATATGAATGTATTGGAATTTAGCATTTTTTACAGGTTTTCGCTCGAACAATAAAAATAAAATTTTAGGTAGATACATACGTACATAAATTGTGTATGTATATTTTTTTAAAGCTTGCTGACGAAACATAATATTCAAAACAATAACAAATGAAGCATTAATATTCAGTTGCCACAAAACATCTGATGTCTTTTATAAAATCTGACATTTATTTAAGTTTATTTCGATTTTTCGAAATTAAAATATATGTGAGATCATTGCATTTTCAAATATTATTTATTTCTCGGTTTGTGTTTCTAATAATAAAAATAACGTAAAACGTATCATTTATTTCTTGGTTTGTGTTTCTAATTATAAAAAGTATAAAAGAAAAACGTGCTTTTGTTATACAAAAATTTTTTCAGAAAATCTTAAAATAGAGCTATTTCGGGGCTAAAAAGTTCCAATGTCAGATTTTTCTGGTACCCTAGAGGCAAAATTCTACCTAATGCCTTTTGTCCCATGTCTCTAGCCCTTCTAGAAGTACCCGTACTTTTTACCACCTGAGAAGTAGCTATATATATATAATGAAGTTGAGTAAATACAAGATAAAAAAAACGTACAATGTAAATAATATTTTTAAAGAATTTTTTTTCAATTCGGTTAGATTGCTAAGATTTAGTTGATTTTTGTTTCTATAGACTGAAAGAATCTATTAAAAAATAAAGCAGTTTTAACATTTTTTAGGTTAAATAATGTTCATTAATTTAATTTAATTTAATAAATGAAAAGTTTTTGTATTATTTTAGCCCGAACACCATAAAAAATTACTTCTACTGACTTTAAATTTTTCGGATATTTTGCAATTTAATATTGTATCAAATAGTTATTGAAATTTATTAAAGAACTTAACTTTTTAAGTACATTCATATGTCACTCATATAGGTGGAGGGTAAGAATTATAAAAGATCTCGTGGTTTTGTAATTTATATAAATTATAATTATATAGTTATAGTATGTTTCTGTTTTTAGACGCCTGTAACCTCTTTCTTGCAATCGCTTCTCTTGTTAAACATCAATGCATCATTATTTTTGAATTGCATCTTCGAACAATATCGTTCTATAAGACAGAGCTAGCAATTCTGCTCAAATTTGTTAAAATGTTTCTCTTGGCACGTTAGATCTATAATTGCCATCCCATATTAATATTTTCTGCATAATACTACGATTTAATGGGCTGAAATTGAAAAGGGAAATGAAATCCTGGCCTTTTAACCCAAACGAGGAAGAAAAATAAAAATTTAGCATACTACTGATTCACAAATATTGAAACGTTAAAAAAAAATTACAGTTTCGGCTGACTTTATTATATTTTTTGTTCGTCTAATCTTGGTAAATAAACCCTATCACTACACTTCAGAAATACGATTGAGTTACGAACATTATGCATGTTCACATTTAAAATGAATAATGCGCGTCACAATAGTAATTCACTGTTACTGAATACTCATTAAATACCTCAAATCACTTCAGCTGGCTGAAAGCGGCTAAGAAAAATTGCAAATCAAGAGAGTATTATTATTATTTCTACAAAATATTAGATTGAAATCATAAATATTATTTAAATAAAACTTAATTTGCAAAAGATGAATTTCAGCTCCCTCAATTATGCCGTCATATATACAGATTAATTTACGGAAGTTTATATTAACAAATAAAATATGTTTTCTTATATACAAAAAATTTAAAATCATTAAAAGATTTATTCTGATAAAAAATCATAAACTAATTATTTTTTATCTATATGCATTTTAATCTATATATATTAACTATGACTGGGCCCACCTAATACTCTACCTATAACCATTTTCATATATTATTTCCTATTCATTTTAATTAAAAATTTTAAATTAACTTCCTTTTTTCTTCCATTTTCCAATTAGATGAATGGTTTTTTTTTCTTCTTTATACTGGTTTTTCTATATAAACAATTTGATAAATAAAATATTGACCAAAGCATGAAAATATTTTCTATAAATTAAAAGTTAACAAAACTACATATTTTGTTTTTTTGTCGATATTTTTTTATTCACCTAGAAACCTACAATTTAATTCACCTGTTAATTTATTAAAACGAGTATATTTCTATAAGTAATATTCGAAATGTTATAAGAATGTTAAGGTATTTAATATGTTGCGTGACTATATTCCTAGATATACACAAAATATCTTGAATTTTGTTATCCTCGTTTATCGTACAATAACGTAATTTAATCACAAACGAAAGATAACATATTTATAACATTAATGCATTTTTCTAGTTTTTACAAAAACAAAAACAAAATCTAAAATTATGTATGCACTTTTTTTCATTAGTATATGTATATATATGTGTAAGTACATATACGTAGACACATAAATAAAATTTAAATGCTACTACTTCTTATATAAAAATTAAATCTGGTTTTTATGCTTATAAACATGTTTATATACATTCATGTATATCAACTTTTTTGCTTTGCTTAAACCACAAACAATGTAAAATAAATTTATTAAAGACCTGAATCTTAACTAACAAAGAAAAAGAAAATCAAAAAAAAAAAAAATACTGATCTAACATAGTAGTAGACTCAAGCAATCGCCAGCCTAAAAACCTTCTAACCAAAATCAATCTCTGAATTTAGGTCAATTCTAAAAAGAAAAATAAACACGAAAAAAAAAAGTGAATTGATATCATGATGGTGTCATTAAGAGTAATTTTACAAATAGGTGTATAAACATTCCAATTCCATAAATATACATGTATAAAAGTATGTTATGTGCCTGCTTGCATGTATAGCTTATATGCATGTATATGTATAAATAACTTTGGTCCATAACGGTGTAAATTCAAGATTTTTCATATTTTCTTTTAGAAAAACCTACATTATATTAGAGGAATCAAAAAAAAAATTTTTATTTTTCTTTTAAATCGCTATTATATTCGCGCTGATATTCTCAATAACATTAAATAACAGAACACATCAGGTGAAGGTTTTATTTATAAGTATGTATGTATGTATATTAAGTACGATATATGAATGGAATTTTCAACAGAATTTATTAAATTTTTAATTTAACTGTATCTATATGAATATTAAATATGTTGTACATTGATCATAGAATTGTGTGTGTCTGTAGCTATTTGTGCATTAAGTTGGAATTTATTTAAAAATAAAAAAACATTAAGAATATTGTAAGTCAATAGTATATGAATAGAGTAAGTCTTTAATGAAATTAAGTTGTGGCATATACAAAAGAATGAAAATATTCTTTATAGTGCATAAATGAAAATGAATTATGTACTAAAGTTTTAATAATAGCTCCAAATGCAGTTTATATATTTTTGCATGTTATATTATGATAAAGGCATATATTGTTTCATTCATTATATACGGAAGGAATTAAAATATTTGTATGTCGGAATTTTATAGTTGGTAAAAATATTTTTTAGTTTAAAAAAAATTGAATTCTAAAAATTGAATTTTGATTAGAATTTAGTAAATTTTATAAATAATTCAGAGCAATTAATTATTTTTATTCTATATTTTAAAATTGCTTACTAATATGTGCAAATTATAAAGCTATAACTATAATCGTCCCTATAGAGAAGAAAACTGGACCCAAATTTAATTCTCTATTTATAGAGGATTACATTCTTTGAAAATTCGAGGATAAATAGTTTCATTAATAGAGGATTTCAATTGAGAACCTCCTGTTCTGTTTTGTCCTGAATTTCATGTGTTATTTAAGTATTATATATTAAGAGTATGTATTAAGATTTCAATATATGTAAGTGTAGTAAATGATATGAGATATTATTAATTTTTTCCTTTAAATTACTGTATTCAACGCGTATGAACTGTAAAATTTTAGAAACGCTTAGATAATATTGAATTCCATAGTACTTTTAACATTGAACAATATTCAATTTTGGAATGAAATTCAATCGTTTCCTTAGAAAAATATTGAAGGCACTAATTAAGAAGTTTTTACAATACCGAACGATAGGGTCATTTTTGACAAACTCAAATGAGTTTTTTTGTTTCAAACGCAAAACGATGGCGATCTAAAATTTTTTAAATCTTGTTCTAATTAAAACTAATTTTCCGTTATTGTCAATTATTTACCGCAATTATTCACCGAAATTGGCTAATTTTATTTACATTTTTCCGAAATTGTATTTAAAATAAAGATTAATATATTATTAAATTTATTAAGCAAATATTACCCTCCTGTTCACATTTTGTACATAATAGTTTTGTGAATTTCATTAAAAATGTATGGAAATACGTAAAAATTAACAAAAAGACCGTAACTTAATGAATTTGGTGTCAATATGCATTCAAGAATATTACACATGTAAACTTCATACATTTATATATAAATGTGTTAACATTTCTACATACATAAGTAATGTTATTTTGAATTTATTAACACTTGACTTATTTAAAAAAAATAATGAAATAAAATAATATGAAAACATCAATATCAAATCATGGCGTGCATGTATCGATTCTATAAAGGTAAATAACAGCCAACAACATTTAATGTTAAATATTTTTCCTCTCACTTCTTATTTTAATAACTTGTTTGCCATACACACATAAACCTATATTGTGTATGTTTAATATTATGTTTTTATGCAATTTTTATTAGTCGAATCATTATTAATTCTAGTTGTATAGGCTTAAGCATATTATATGTATGTAGGTAGGTTTGTTTTGCCGATCGTCATCTGAACATAAGAGAATTTAATATTGTTACATGGGTGTAGAGTGCGGTTTCACGTTTTTTTTTTGATACTTTATAGTTCTAAACTATGTTATTTGGAAAATATTATCCCCATATAAACAAACACATACATACGTCTAAATAACATGTAATAAAATTTTTTTTTGTAAATTAAATGTCCTCATTTAATTATTGTGGTTCTATGCAGCACGTATACATTCATATATGAAAAAGTTGTTACCAATTTCTGATTTAAATTAATATTTAGTTTAAACTAGTTGACATCGTGTATAATAACGTTTTTAATATGGTTAATTTAAATTGGCCAGCCTCTCACATTTTTTACCGGTTTAAATTTAGTTTTTTTTTTCATTAAATTGGATGAAATTGCTTTTGCCTTCTGCTTACTTGTATATTTTTTTTCGTATCAGTTTTATTTTAACTTAATTCTTAAATTTATTGCGTATTTATTAATAAAAAAAGATTTGTGTTCTAGAAAATTAATTAGCACAAATAATTTTACAATCATACGCGTAAAATTTATTTGTTAAATTAAAATTATTGAATTTTAGAACAATATTTGTTCTAAATTTTATCAGAATTAAATTGTTGATTTATCAAAAATAATAAAACGTAATTCCAAAATCTGACAAGTAGAACTTATTGAATTGCTAGATTTATGTTGTATTTTAAATACGAAAGGATATAAAATTTAGATTAAACTTTAGATATAGTCAAACAACGCAAATATCGCAGTTATTAAACGACGTCGTCATCATTATTTATGGGAAAAGGGCTAGTCTGATCTAGTTAAGCTGAGAATTAAGTTACTACCAGGCAGACGTTTAATGTGAAATGATAAAAAAAACTATAAATACTTATAAATGCTTAGCATTATTCAAGGAAGTAGCACAATTAACGATAGCAATGAAAAAAATCAGTACATCATTCTTGTTAATAAATTATTCCTTTTGTTGTTTGCATTATAGGTTAGATCGTAACTCTTCGGCAATTTGCGGTGAACCGAAAATTCTTTTTGCAACGCCAGTGTTATGACACTTGAATCTAATTGATAATTAAATAGAATATTGGCAGTCACAAATTAAGATTAAATTCATAGGAACAAAATTGTGGGTCCTGTATTAAGTTTAATAATATTATAATTTTGTCACTAAATTTCATTTGAATCCTTTATAAATTCCATTTGAATCTTTTTCATTAAATTTCAAGTATTTTTTCAATTATCAGTTAATTATTTTGATTTACAATTTATAGTTTATTCAGAGTTTAATAATGATTTCATTAAAATTCCTTTAATTCACTCAAGGTTCATAGAAAAACAATAAATTATGTATTAATGATAAAGTAATTAATTTTTATTTAATATTTTTTGTAAAGTTTTTTCTTTCCTTTTTTATTTGAAAATTATTTTCTTCAGAATGAAAGAATAATTTCTTTGAAATTTTCACTTAAAAAGTGAAAAACAAAAACTTTTCTTTTTTAAATTGAAATTTCATTTTTAAAATCTAAATTTTTACTATTGGTAGCTAGTAGTTTAATCGCATTAAGAAGTTTTGCAAAGTGTTAATTGAGACATGTGAATGGAAAACTCCTGTGAAATAAAAAACAATTTCCAGAAAATTTAACTCACCCTTATGAAATAATTTAAATTCAAATACTTTTATTTATTCACTAGTAATTCAAAAATTATACTAACTTCTGTGAATCAATTCTTTACAATTACAAGCAGTTCCTAATAAAGAAAAGAGGTAATTAGTGCCGTCATCACTCACCTAAAAAACTTTAATTTTTCATTTAAAATTTTCTCCTTACTTGTCAATGTGAAAAAAAAACTTTAAATTTATTTTTTGTTGTTTTTATCTTCCATTTCTGTAAGATCCAAAGTCACACTATTTTCCTTAAATTATTCTATATAAAAGAAGTGAATTAGATTGGTTGCATATTATCGCATTTTATCTATACAACATCTTATTATACTTAGAATTATGAGTATTCCAATGGATTTCATTAACTTAAAAAAACATGCAATCGAAAGATTATGATAAAATGTGAGAATTCAAAAAAAAAAACTAGAAAACGAAATCAAAATGCTTATAAATGAAAATGGTGTGAAAAATGAGAGAATAAGAAAAATTTTACTATAATAAAGTATGTGGTAATTATGGTGATATAGTTAACACATTGGAAAGAAAAAATAGAGAAAAATGAAAAAATTTTGAAAGACAGGACATTATTAAAAAGGATTTTTTTTTAAATTTTTTTTTCCGTAAATTTTTCTTAAGGTTATAATAAATCATGTAATTTTGAGTTATAACAACTTAATAATTTTTATACGCTAAGTTTTTTCTTTTGCGAAGTTGATTATTGCATATTTATAGGCGTTGTTTTTTATATGTAAATGGTTTGTTGGCTGAAATCTTTTGAAATTTTTATAATAAATTTTTCTCATATTACAATAGTAACACATTGTTTTCTTATTTTGGGAAGTTTTTAATTAAAAGTTTTGTAGTTTTCAAATTAATATTGTTTTGATTAACTCAACGATTAATGAACGTTTCGGCTTAATTAAATAAAGAAAATCATGATTGAGAACAAAAATTTGAATAATTTGTGGGAATTCTACATTTAATATAATGTAATTAATCTTAAATTTGTTAATGGAAATTGGTATAATTTTTAAATTTGGTATAATCTTTCGGTGGCAGAAATGTACGTCAATATTATGAAAAAAAAAAAAAAACAATGTAAAGCTGAAAAATTGTAGTGAAAGCAGCTCTTTATCTTAGCAGTGTGTCATTTGATTGCATTACTTATAAAATTAACTTTCGAATTTTTTACAAAGTGGCCAATTATTAAAAAATTTACCCTATTAAATTATTTTTTCATAATTTGAAAGATTTTGAGTTTGTCTTCATTTTACAGAATTGGTTATTTTCTGGTATTGCCCATGTTTTTTGTACTATTTCACTTGGAAACGGTTCAGTTTATAATCGAATTTCTTGGAATTGTCCAACCTTTTTTCCCCCGAGAGATTACACTACGTCCCAGGTCCACCCTGTAGACATTTAAGTATTAATATTAAATTCTTTTTTATTCTATTTTGGTCAGATACTTTAAAACTTAAGACTTTAAGGTGGTTTTCGTCTCTTCAGAGTTTGTCATGCTAAAATTGTTGAAACATGTATATACATAAAGTATGCAATATTCAAGGTAATAGTTACATAATTATAGTGTAGGTAATTAAATATTTATAAATTAGAATGTAAAATGATTTTACTAAAATATTTCATAAAATAAAGGTGTTTATAAATTTAATATCCTTGAATGAATTTTCTCATTTTCCGTTTCTTTTTCTAGTTTGTTCTACATATAATTAAAATATATAGAATTTTCCATATGAAATATGATGTTAAAAATTTTTGGTCTTAAGTTTTTCTTTTAACTATCTTCATTTGCATTACTGTCAATTGTACACCTAAATCAGAAATGCATAGGTTGTGTAGTATTCATAGTATTTCTACATAATATGCATATGGTTATATATTAAAATAAATTAAAGTTTAAAGTCTTATAATAATTTTGGTGTCAAATTTGGTGTTAAATTTTTGAAACATAATATCATTAAAATATTAAACTGATCTATAAAGAATAATTTATTATTATTTTTGAAATAATTAATGAAAGTTTAAGTTTTCTTTTCATTTTATAAATTTGTTTTTTTTTGAAAAATTTTACCTTTTCACCTGGTCGATCTTGTTGTATTTAATTACATTAAGTATATCATACAAATTGTATATAAAATTATAATTAATATAGCTAGCAATTTTTTTAAAAACAGATTATGTTGAACAATAATTGTACAAAAAAAACTATGCATAACTAAGAAAATTAACTGAATTTCAGTTATAAGAGAAAGGATGTTTGAGAATAATTCATGAACTGAATTTAATTAAGTAATTAAATTGAAGGATATTCAAGTAAATTCAACCCTTGCAATTGAAGTTAAGATGGTGCTGAAAATTGTTGCATATTGTATGAATTTAATTAAAAAGTAAAAGTTGCATTTTAAAAATATTTTTTTACATGTTTATAATCCATTGCTGTTTTAAATAGCGCTTTTTTACCATGAAATTATTTTACAGTAAAAATTTCTTTTTTAATAACTCTTGAAAAATATAATTTAATATTATGTACCTATTTTATTTTTAAAATTTTAAGGATTCTGTAATTCTATGAGGTCAAGATATTTTTTTTTCTATTTGTTGAATAAACGACTTGAATTGTTCCTTAGTTTTTTTAGGTTTTTTGTTTAATTTTCACTTTTTACAAAATTAGGTATGTTATACAATTGTCGAAAAATATGAGCTATTGAGCATAATATTCAGTGAGAAATTAATAGAGTTATAACATCACAGTTTTGATTATTAGGTGCTAAAGAATTACAATATTCATGTACATTGTATAAATGATTATCTTATGTGATTTAAATTTAAATGACTCGCGTTATTTTAGACCAAATGCCGGGAGTAATGTTTGGAATTATCATATGATTATTGTGCAAAATTGTACCAAAACTAAATATTTCAATAAATCAAGAGAATTTTTTAGATTTTGAATCTTACATTATTTACCAATATTCTGTTAGTTTCGTCACTGAAATGATAAAAACAAAATGTCACGTCACGTCCTCTCAATTATGCCTCTCACGTAGTCTTGTCCCTAGAGCTGTTTTTAGGTTGATAGTAGTAACAGATGACGTGGTATTACAAAAACGTTGAAGATTGAATGAAGTGAAAAATATTTTAATTATTTGCATAAAAACAAAAACAAAGACCGCAGACTCTTGCAACTTCCCACAACATTTCAAAAAAATATATGTATTTCGTACAATACAAAAACCCCGATTATTAATATAAAATTTAATGGAGTCAAATTTTTAGTACAAAATTAATTAAATCATTTTTGTAATTACTAACTTCGTCGATTTTTCCAACTTACTATCAGACGTCGTATGAAAAGTTTTACAGAAAAGGCATATGCGATGGTTGTAACATTTGTCATCACGTCAAGATTGATACAACTTTTAACTATCACGCCTACGACAACTGCAGTAATACATAGATGAAATGCGATATGGAACTTCAATTTTCTTCGGCACTTTTTCGTTAAATACTACTAAAGTGTTTTGTTTTTTTTTTAAATTTCAACAGTATGATTGCTTACATCTTGTATTTGAAATTGGATAATTTTTAATTTTTAGACTTCACGACAAAACTAATTCATACTTACAATTTGTTTTGATATCTTATTATAAGGTAGAATAATTTCAACATATTTTGAATTTCATTTGTTAAATAATTCTGTATTTTTTTATTTTTGTTTTCAAAAGTAAGACTTTACCGTACTTACTTAGTAAATTTTCTTAAGTTATACACAATAGTATAGGGCAGTTAATGGAAATAAGAAAAACAAAAATAAAATATTCAGTGTAAAACAGGATAAAAGTTCTAACTTACAGTCAGTTTCACTTAAAGTAGTTTTACATCCTTTTTAAAAATTAATTCTATACCCTATTATATTCTTATAACATTCATAATAATAATAAATTTGCATAATTTTTAAAAATTACAGAATATTCAATGTTGTTGTTGTTTTTCTTTTTATAATTTATTACTTTCTCGGATCTATTATGTTTTATGTTATTTGGCCCCATTATTATTATACTTGTTATTATGATAGTGCCTGAAAGATTTCCGGTTCCTTGTCGTTCTTCGTATATACTTTGCTTTTTTATATTAATTGTAATTAAAGAAAAATTTTCTTTTTTCCATAATTATTATTTATAAAAGTTTGAAAAAAAAGAGCGAATAAAACGATATGCATGTAACATTGAAATCTTCTTAAAGTAATAAGAAAAGAAATTAAAATTAGATTAAAGAAAATGAAGAAGAAGTTTTTAAGTATGCAAGTAAGAAATCAACTCCTTTTTTCCTCTTTCTAACTATTTTTAAATAATGGTTCCGCATACTTTTTCAGCATGTATATTTATATATGCGGAAGAAGAAATTCCTTTAAAGTTGTTCTTTTAAAGAGATATGAGTTGAATTTTTGTTTTTTATTGTAGAACTTTGTGTACGTATGTAAAAATTATGCTGAAATGAAGAGCATTACGAACTTCAATCCTTGAATATTGTTTTTTCTTATAATAATTATAAAGAAATAATATAATACAGAATATTAAGGAATTGCGTCATAAAGTTTAATAAGCTTTTATAATAGCAAAAGAATTAATTGCGGATGTATATACATACTCTCATTTCAATAATGTAATATATGTAAATATAAATGCGACATAGTTCCCTTAATTTCAACAATTCTAAATGTTGTAATAGATTTATTTACGTTTTTAGTAAAAGAGGAGTAGTTATTTACGTTTTATGCAAAAACATGTGAAATCGTCTGTGTTTTGTGTAAAAATTTTGAATTATTTACGTGTAATGTAAAAACGAGAGAATTATTTACGTTTCAGGTAAAAACTATATCATTGCGCATTTTACATAAAAATACGAATTATTTACATTTAATGTAACAATAAGTGTAACAAAGAAGAAGATATTTACGTTTGATTTAGAAAAGTATTAGTTATTTATGTTTTATGTAAAAAAAATGTGGAACCATCAGCATTTTACATAAAAATTTTGTTTAATGTAATAAAATTGGGTATAATATTAACTAAGTTTTATACAAAAAAAAAAATTATTTACGCTTATGGTAAAAAATATAAAATCTCTGTTTTGTGTAAAAATGTCCAGTTATTTACGTTTATTTTAAAAACGAGGGAGTTGTATACGTATCGGCTAAAAAACGTAGAAAAACCTGCATTTTGTATAACAATTCCGAGTTACTTACGTTTTATGTATAATCAACGTAGTTATTTACGTTTTATGTAAAAAGCATTGTATTATCTCCTTTTATTTAAATAGTCTCCTTTTATCTACACATTTAAAGTAAAAAAGTAGGTTTTATTTACGTTCAATCTAAAAATTTGTTAAGGAAATGAGTTTGATTACATGTTGTGAATTTTGTTAATAATAAAGTAAATAAATTTCTTAAAATTACATAAAAATTATTAAATGTATCTACATATATATTACCTATTATAGGCAAGATTAAAAGAACAAATTCGTATTCTTTTGCGTGCATTAATGAATTAATTATTAAACATGATATGAGAAGAGTAGTACTTGTGTAGAAGAAAATTATTTCTTTGTAGTTTAATTATACTATGTAAAATTCAAAAGAAATAATAAGCATTTTAATTAATTTTATTTAAAAAAAAAATTATTTTGCTTTTTCCTTTCCTTGTAATATTTGCAGAGAAAGTTTTTAAAATCTATTTTAAAAAAAAATTTCTTAAAGAGAAGCATTATTTTATGCAACCTTTTCGTTGCATAATGTTTAATTGTGACATTGCATAAAAATTATAGCCAATTTTTTTTTGGTACTAAATCAGCTGCATTTTAGTTTACGCATTTTAATAATTTTTGCATTTTTTTTCTGGAACTTTTTACTCTGTATTACGTTAAATTTATCAAAATCATAACTTAATGTTCAATTTCAAAGCTGTTTACAAAAGCAAGAAAAGTCCATTCTGTTTTTATTCTGCACCAATTTTTCCTTTTGTGAAAATATTTAAATATTTAATTAATAATTCTGATAAAGAGTAATTAAGTATAAATATATTTACTTCACTAATGATGATACACATTCATGTACATATATATACTAAATATAACAATTATTATTTATAGATATACATATATCGAGATTATCCAGACTTATGTGGAATATTGTAAATTAATTTTCCACTCGAATTGTCAATCTTTCTTATTTTTTTTTTCAATTCAATTAATCTCAAATTAATTTTAATAAAAAAGTAAAAAAAAAAAAATTGAATCATGGCTATTATTTAATTATTTTATATTTTAAATAATTAAATTGATTGCTTTATATTTAATTATAAGATAATCGGCATTATTGGCATAACAGTTGTGACTCAATACAAAGTTCAGTTATGTAAAATGTCTTTATAGATTTTTATCTTTGATTTTAAAAATAAAAAAAAAATTTGTTTTATTTAAAATATGCTTTAACCCTGTGTTACTTTTTAATATTATTAATGCACCATTTAAGCTATGAATAAAGAAATATTGGGGACATGAAAAAACCATTTGAAATCATTAAGAATCTCATCAATTAAAAGGAAATGACTAATTGTTATTTAAATTCGAAAGAATTTAAAAAATTGATTTATGTATTTTCTGATTTTGACATGAATATTATTATAATAATTCGGTATTTTTACATAATTTATAGCTTATAGGACAAAATTTAATAGTTATCCTGTGTTACTATTAAATAAAGAAGAAAAAATTTTAATTTCTTCTCCTTGTCAAATGGAAAACTCTAGTTTATTCAGTGGAGAAACAAAGAAATCTCTTGTTAATCAAAAGAGTAAAAACCTCTAAGGCCTGTAATAGAAAAACTAAGGCTCTAACACTACTTTAATAAAAAAAATTATAAATAATTTTAAAATCAGAAAAGGGTTTATAAATTTTAGAAGAAAACTGACAACAATTGTTTTATTTTATTACCCATTAATTTAATTAAAAGAATATTATATAAATTAGTTTTTTGAAAGAAAATCGAAATGGGTTCAATCGGCCTTAATATTGGTAGTAAAGGGTTAAATAAAAATAAAAATTTTAAAAGCAATGTATTGAAAATTTTTAATTTATTTATTCTGTGGTTATTTTTTTAAGGTTATTTTTGATTTTTTTTTGAGCGTTTTGTTTTTTTTTTGCTTCAAGGTCATAATGCGGTTAATAAATTTTTATGCTTAATATTATTTTTTTAACTATTATTATTCTTATATATGAAAAAATTAAGTCAGTTACAATTTTTAACTTTATACAAAGGTTAATAAAGTAATATTCAACGGTATATGAAATAAAAATCAAACATATTATGAAATTTGATATGTTTTGAGTTAAAAAAAAAAAAAAGGTGGATAAATATTAGATTAAGTCTCAATATATTATTTAAATAATATTCAATAGTAATAAAATAGTAATTAATATTGCACAATTTAAAATTAAATAAATTTTTTTTTTACTTATTTTCAGGTAAATTTTTAAAGGCAATATGGTTATGTTCTCATACACATTATATAAAATAATTTAGTAAGTACAACAAAATAAGAATTAAACTATAATTATAATAAAATCGGTGGAAAAAAAATTGATTAAAATATAAAAAAAGCAGGTCATGTGTTGCATGTGTGAACGTTATTTGAATTTCAAATAAAAATGTTGAATAATATTTTATCGAGTTTTTTTTTATTAACAAAAAAAAATAAATAAATAAAATTTATAAAGTAAAACATTGTGTAAATTACAAAATTGTAGACATATTTGCATATTTATAACAAGTATAGGGTGCGATATAGATTTCAAGGGGGAGAATATTGAACATAAAGTTGTAGAATTTTATAATTGTTCATACTGTTCTGACTTATTAAATAGGCTAATTAATATTAAATATTTGAAATATTTTGTAATTCGACTCTCTTATTTAATTTATACAATATTTTTTGGGTGTCAAACTCAAATGTGTTTTGGTAAAAAACAAAATGCCTACAATTAATGACATTTTAAATTAATTATCATTTTTAGTTGGTGTTTAGGCTTAAATTTTCAAATTTTCTTCTGAAATAGTATACACAATATTTTTAACAAATTAAAAAGTGAAAGAGATTGTTGAATTAATACCATATATATCTATCAGACCTCAAAGCTGAAATTATTTTCAGAAATTTTAAATCGAAAAAAAATTAAAAAAAAAAAACAATTTTTAATGTTTTATGTTTTCGAAGTAAGTATGCCAATTCAAATATTTTTTTTTTGAGTATTCTTCATGATTCCCACTTTATTTAGTATAGTTTTAAAAGCCATCTGCCATTTGCTTTTTTCTTCAACTTATTTTTAAATTCTATTTTTTATTCAAAAATTTTACTCTGTAATTTCTTAATTTTTGAGTTCTAATGATCTGGCGCAGGAATGCACAAAAGACCTGTATGGTCAAGGTGCTGATTAAATTCGCCCAATACGTAATATAACATGACATAGCTATGTAATTCAGTACCCTTCCATTTGGAAGATAAGAAAAGTTGTCTGCGCTAAAAATGGCAATGTTTTTTTTTAAATGCATTTTTCAGATGGAATTTATCAACCGAATTTTTTTAAATTTAAATTTTATATTTAAAAAAATATGTAGCATCAGTAGAGTGAAAAATGTTAACCAATTTCCATTTAAACTCCATAAAAATTTGGAATTTATTTTTGATTTGCTGTTTGAGTTTGATGGCCTAATAATTATATGTTGCATTAGTTGAACAATCCGGAAAGTATAAAGAAGCTGTGCAACGTACATTACAAACAAATAATTATTAATAAGAAAATTATATTCTTATAACGGAATTCGTTCCAATTACATTAGCATATTTTGAAAAAAAAAACCATATTGGAATTCACAAAATTTTTAATTAACTTGTAAATTTTAATTTTATTCTCATATTTAACATTGAAAATAATAAAATATGGGCTACAATATTTTTAAATCACTCAATACGACTCTCTTAAAATTAAGTACACCAGTATACACGACTCATCTTTATTAATAAATTTTTATTATTAGAATTGTTGACCAAATTTATTTGTATATTTTTTTTGAATGTTTTGTAAAATTTTATGTCAACAACTGTTTTTTAAATGATTATTTACTTTTTAGTAATTGTTTTTCATAACTCATCCATTTCGTTGAATGATTTTTGAAACATAAGCGATAGCATACATTAATATTGTTTAAATTTTTATTTATTTGAATTTTTCTGAATGCGTGTAATGCAAAAATATATATTTTTTTAAATTTTGGTTTATTTTTGGTTATTCATTGGGTAACGTAATGATTTTTAAACAATAATTCATGAAACTCTTCATTATAATACATGAAACATTAAAATTTCTCGAGTTATTAATAGAGTAATGGATCATTATTAGAGTAATTAGAGTAATCGGTGTTACAGTACACTAACATTTGTTGTACATTTTAATGTTTAAGAGTATATTTTATACAAAATAAATTTGAAAATTTTTGTATTTGTACCGTGAACAACAAAGTGAAATATTTGATAAGAATAACAAATGTCTGCAACTTTTATCCTTAAGTACAAAAAGTATCCTGCATATGTGATTAAATTTTTATATCATATTCTATTTTTTTTTCTTTATCTTCAAAGAATGTCAGATATATTGTTAGAATATATAAAACTTAATCGAAAATTTATAAAATTTTAATGATTTCGTTTAGAATGTATTCATTAAAAATTTCGGATTAAATTCCAAAAGTACTTCTCAAATTTTATTTGTATTTCATTTAGTAAGTTATTCTGCAACAGTGAAGCAGTTCTTCAATATTTCAACATTCTCAATAATGGTGTTTGTGTGTATAAAATAAATTCCGATTTAACAACATTTATTCTATATAATTTTTCGTTTAGTTCCATACTTTTGTATTAGGTCCAAAAAGTATGTGCTCCATACTATATAATAATCATTGCTTTTTTGAAGAAGAAGAGAATTCATTTTTATTGCTTACATTTAGTTTTATTTTTTAAAACATTTTATCCTTTTCCTTAAGTTTTTTTTTTGTGTGTTAACTTTGATTTTATTTGATATTTTTATTTCTGGTGACATTTGCCCTTTTACATTGTATAAGAGCATGTCAGGTTTTGCTCCCATTCAAATTGGAGAAAAAAAAACATTAAAAAAGTCCAATGACATTTCCGTTTCCTTTTTTAATATTTACATTTTTTCCTTTCTGTCAAAAAAGTTAAAATTTTCATTTAACTGTAAATAAAATCGTTTTATATGTTACTTACATAAAAAAAACCAAAAAAAAGAGGGGAAAGAAAGAATGATGTTTCAACAACTATAAAGCCAAAACAAAAAAATATGAAATCTAAATAAGAAGGAAAATTAAGAAAGAATAAGAAGAGGAAAACAAAACTATGATTTTTTGTTGCTACACAAATTTTAAGAAAATTTTGAAACTAAAAGAACAAACTTTTTAACTTATGAACTTTTAAAATTCATTGAAATTCATTGGAAAAATGTTTGGAGTTTTTTTTTTTGTTTTACTATTAAAATTGTACTGAAAAATAGAGAAAAGATGGTGATGTTGCCATCTGATTGAACCCACGTCAAGTACAAGAACAAAAAAATAAGTTTTGAAGAAACGAAGGTTAACAAGAAAGGTACATTTTATGTTCACTAAAATTACAATGCACTACAATATATAGCTGACATACTTTAAACAAATCAAAATTATAATTTTTATAAAAAGAAATATTGTGATAGGGTGAAGGTATACAGCAGGTGAATGAACTGCTAACATAACATGTCTAATGGCCTCGATTGAGTGGAAAAATAAAACTTTGGTCATATGCCAATAACTAGTATAACAGTTAAAGTTTTCCTGCAAGAAATGATAATTTAAGGATTTTGCATATTTTATGGCGCAATACCCCATACATATAAAAAGTTACATTTATTTTTTTTTATTTATTTATAATTACGTTGCACTTTGGTTAATTAGTTCCGAATTTCGATGGTTATTGTGTCCAGCTTTGTTGAAATTTGAGTCTTTCGTACTCCTTCATATTTGAGTAGCATCCCACGATGATTTTAATTTGCCTGACTTAGCTATCCAGTTAACGTAAAATAGTGAATGAAAAGATAAATTAAAATAAAGGAAAAGCTTATTTGCCATACTGCAAAATTCCAAGAATTATATGAAAAAAAAATTATTGTACTTCTCCATTTATTGTGATCTAATTTATTATATTGCGTGAGGAAGAATATACCACGCTGTTTCTAAATGTTTGTTTTGCATAAAATCAACATAAAATGTCTCGATATAAGCCAAAGAAGTTAGAAAACATCGACGCCATTCGTTCTAGCAATATTCCAAATCTCGCATAGCAATATTGGAAATGAACCCGAAAATTCAGGGTCCTTTTTGGCAGCTTATACAACATCATAATTCTTATTTAATTTGGAATAATTTTGTTTTTGGTTCTTTTAAAAAATTTTTGAATAACTTTCTATTTTTTTTCTATATTCAATTGTGTATCATATTCAAATTCTCATTTAAAACTTATTTAAAATTTTTTGGCTATTATTTTTGAATGCTTTTTAAAATTTTTAATATTTTTTAGCACTTTTCCAAAAATTTTTTTGAAAAAAGTGCTTATTAGTTTCACTCTGTCCGTCCGTCCGTCCGTGGACACTTTTTTTGTTTACAAAACTTCTACACCTTTGAAGATAGAAAGCTGAAATTTAATACGTACATAGATCTTCACTAGAAACTTATTTCCGTAGAACAAAATTTTTACCTATCTCTCCCCCTCTAGAAGTTATACCCCCCCAAAACCCTAGAAATGGCCTTTTTTAAATATTTGTTGCAATGAAACCATAAGCATTTTTGAAATTTTGCAAACGCAGAAAGGCAGTGGCATGCTTCCCCTTGCGTGGTATGCTATAGTATTTACCGTTATCTAAAGTCCTTTTTCTCCAAATTTTTGATGTCGTTTTTCTTCTAGACCCCAGACTGTAGAAGCTTGAAATTTTAGGAGCTTTTAGATATTAACAAATAGTTCATTTTGTTAGAAGAAAATTTTTTTCCATCTCCACCCCCTCTCAAGTTATCACCTCTTGAAATTCGTAAAATTTGAATTTTTGACACCTTCTATTTCCGAAACCGCAAGCTTTTCCAAATTTTTATAAACGCAAAAAGCTAACGGTAAATTCCATGAAATTAAAAAATATAATTATTTTTCTTAACTCACACAATTAACCCTTAAAATCGAGCATTGTGTTAACCCCTTTTTATATTAATTTTTGCTTTATTTCAAAGACTGCATATATGCGTCATCCTAAATATATGCAATCCTAGAAATAGTTTTGTATTTGAATGAAAATAATTTTAATAGTGTGATAGGTATACATAGACTGTATTTAAAAGCAGAATTTTCTCTTGTTGAAGGGAAAAGTGCTACAATACAAACCATTGGTTTGACCCAACTTTATTATTTAAATTTAATTGGTTTTTGATATAAAAATCATTGTACATAATGTCCTAAATTTTTATGGAATGGCATCATTTAAAATAATATTTATTTGCCAAGAAAGTTTTCAAGTTTTTTTCGCTTCTTGCTCGTTTTTTATTTTTTGATTTTAAGAAATTCATTTAAATTCAAGTTATTGTTTTAAAATCACATAAATCCTAGATCATTTTAATATGTGATCCGGGTCAAGGTTAAAAAAATACCATATGATAATAAGCGATATTTCATATAGTAGACATGAAATGAATAATAGTTCAAAATAGTAGGTACGTCACCGGTAAGGAAAAGAAAATCACAAAAAAAACAAACCTGTCATACATGCCGTTATATATGGATATAGGTATAAGTCATTAAAATTCCAATTTGATAAAATTTTATTTATTCATTCTTGTTTTTCTTGTAGTGGTACAGCAATTCGCTAAATATCTCAATTTAATAAGAGTAATTTTTTCTAATGAATTGATTGCATATATCTTGTGTCTTTTAAATTAATTAGAATTTAAAAAAATTATCATTTATAGTGGATTGTTTATAATTTGTTGAATATTCTCTAATTATAATTTTCTATAGATTATTATGTTTTGAATAAAATTCATATCTTTAATTCTTAAAATCATGTAGATTTCCTAAGTTCATTCCTCACATTGTTTCATTTTATTATTCACTGCATAACAGCGTATTATATTTAATTTTTATGTGCTATATAAAATTTTTGTTAATAAAATTTTTAAAGTGGAAAAATTGCATACGTGTAGGTGTTGTATTTAATATACTTTTTATGGATAGAAATTTTTGTTCTCAAAATTTTGATGATAAATTCTCTAAAAGGATGAAAAAGACTTTTAAAGATAAAATTTTATATTATCTTTAAAAATTTATAGTTATTGAATTTTTATAGCAATCGGGATCAAGTAAAAGTGACCTTCATGATGTCATTCTTTAGTCAATCATCAACTGAAATGTTATTCGGGAAATGGTTTTAGATTTTCTTGGAAAAGTACCATTGATAAATATTAATTATTTTCCAAAAACTTTAATGTGTTTATTACAGATTTTGAATTTATATAAGACCTTTTTTCTTAATTCCCATTTCAATTGGAAAATTTAGCAAAAATGTAAATTAAGATTAAAATTGGGCTAAAAACTTTATGGTAAAATATAAGTAGTATATCATTATTTATATTTGGAATTTTCCACTAGTAATTAGTAAAATATATATGTACATGCAATAATCAAATCTAACAATTTCAAAAATATTAACTTAAGTTTTACTCTCTTCATTTGTAAAAATTGAAATATAGGTGTGCTAGGAGTAAAAAAAAAATAAATTTTTCTAATTTAAAAAAAATTTCAAATTATACAACAATACTTTGTCTTCTCTGCATTTAGTTTCTTCTCACTTATGCACATATGAACTGTGAAATCACACACATATAGACATAATGATCTCTAGTATATTGTGGTTAATACACAAAAAACATTAAGATATTTTCTAGCACCGCTAATTAGGTTCATATTGAAAAATAATGGTGAATTTTGTTTACCTTGAGAAAAGTAAAAATAAAAATATTTTTTGATTATAAATTTAATTATTATAAACTTTAAAAATTAGTTTCAATTTTATGACTTTGTTGTTTTTAATTTGATGGAAGATCGGGCCTACCTTAATTATAATGTATTCATCTTTTTTATTTTATTTTTAATTTCTGCACACGTATGAGAGTGTTTCATATAATTTTAATATTTTTCTTTGGATTATAAAATTAATTGCAAATTGTTTGAATTAAATTATGTATGTAGTTCATTTGATGAAGGTGATTTAGTATAATATGGGAGGGAGTTAGAAGGATGGTCAATAACATAAGTTTATTTATGTTTTTTTTTTATTGCTGTATTTTCGAATTAAATTTAACACATCGTATTTATTTGATTTATAACTCGTCCACCAAGTATAGTTATACTACGAAATCAAAATTAACAAGAAAATTAATTATAACTAATATTTTGGAATTTATGAATTTAATTTGAATTACATTTTGTTAAGGTGATTATATTTTTTTGTAAATATTGTTGTTTTTTTATATATATATATATATATAATATATAAAACTTATAGTCTAATAACTTTTAAAAGGTCAATAAACAAATAATCATAAAATACTGAAGCAGCGTTGAAAATAGTTAAGAATTGTATGAATTAAATGAAAAAGTTTTAGCAATATTGTGCAATTTTTTTACCTTTTATTTAAATGTTCACAGAAAACAAAAGTTAGATATCAAGAATATACCAATTATATACCAGCTAAATATATAAAGTAGCAACCTTCTATATTCTGAATTTTGAGCAATTTTTACAAGGGAAAGGCAACCGAAAAATTGATGTTTCAGTAAAAGGAAGCGTGCTCTCAAGCGTGCTATGCGTATCTCTATATTTGGTCAATTTTTTTTAAAGACAAATCAGGGAATGAATTGCATTTATTAAAACATAAGGTGTTTTGCACAACAGTAATTATTCGTCCTATTACCCTCTTTTGTTTGTGTAAATCGTTTTTCTCGAAAAAATTGAAAGCGAAACCCTTTATTTCTTGACCCTCTTTGTCAAGTAAAATAATATGTTATTGGCGAGACAGTCTACTAAAAGGTTACTATTTTGAATTTGGGCTGCATTTCTGGAGGAAAAATTCGTTCACATTTTGAATATTATTCAATGTATGTAGATTTGCGATTTGCTTATAGTTGAACTATAAGAAAAACAAAAGATTTGCTTATAGTTTTTACCTAAGTAATTGCCGATTTTTGGGATAAATTTATTGGATTCTTGTGACCTAGTCGCATCCAATTGTTCATTTAATTTGAATAACTTAGATAATAATTTGTGCTAGCAAACGTGCTGTTTTCCTCCATTTCATATTAAACGTCTTTTTAATATGTATGTGATAAAGTTCCATATATGCACAATGAATTTTAATTATGTATAGTTGAATGTGCATTCCAAATTGCACACAATTATTGTACCATCTCATGTAATTTTATTTATTTTTTTAAGAGAGTCAATGTAATATTAATAATGTTAATTAAGAAAATGTAAAAAAAATAAATTTATAGTTTTATTAAGAATGCTGTTCATATTAATTGTTTATGTAATTGCATAATCTTCTATCTATTAAATTATTCGAAAACAGTTGTAAATGATGCAATTAAGTTGGGTTTATGTTATTAAATATATGAGAATAGCGACAATAAATCTAACGATTAAAGTTTTTTGTTGTATATATAGAATATAATTTTAATTACATATTATGAGAAGAAAATTATTTAATACAATTGAGAAATTATTTTAATTAAAAGAAATTTATAAGATGCACTTTGTTAGTTCTTGTCATCCAGAGATGACCAGTTTTTCTTTTATAAGATTAATTTTCCATTATTATTCCAAATTTCCTAGAAAAAGCTTACAATTTTAATTGTTAAGAAAATCATATTTGTATTTAGATGAATTTAATTACAATTACGTGATTAAAATTAATTATTGATGCAGTTGTTTATATGTATAATTATTTTATGGTTAAGAATAGAAAACGTAGTTAATTTTCAAAAATCAAAGTAATTTTGTATCCTCTTCGAAATGTACATGTTAAGGTTAGTATTTCTTTTGTAATGGCGTACAGTTTTACACATTTATTTATTTTTAATTAAATATTTAAAAAGTGGCTGGTAGTTGGTTCCAATAATAAGGGGACATTAATATGGATGAGAATTTTATGAAATGAGAATTTTAGAATTTTATATCTCTCGTGTAAGCTTTTACAACCATTCTGTATTTTTAAAATTTCAAAATTTATTGAACAAACTAAACTTATTACAAAATTGGATTAATCAAGCTATGCTATTATCAATTTATTATAATTTAAAAAATATTTTCAAAAATAGTTGTATTTTCATAATTTTGTAATTTTCTAAGATTATAATCTCTTAAATGTTGTCATAATATGCCAATTACCCAAATGAAAAATGGAAGACATAATTATTTCTTAATTTGTTTTGTTGGATACAATTTGAATAATGTAGATATTGTCTTTAGATTAAGACCCTATTATCTTACAAATATATTTAATATTAAAACTGTCCTTCAAAAAATTTATGTATGATTGCTTAAATGCCCAATTTTGTTTTAATTTTTTTTAGTTTAAATTTATTATGAAAAAACATAAAACACATATGTGTTTTATGTTTGTTGCTATTCATGCAATTTTAACCATTCAACTACATAAGAAACATTTTTTTTGGTTTTTTATTTAACCTTGGAAGATTTCCAACTACTTCAATAGCTTTTGAATTATTGGTGAACATTTTAATGGTCCACTGTTGAAAAAATATTAGATATTTTTTTAACACCAAAAGAAAAAGCATAGAAGACGAAAGAAAATTTATGAAAAGAAAAAAGCCAAAATTTTGGATTTTATTAATTTTTTTTTTTGTCTATCATATTTTTATTCAAATTGGATAAGAAGAAATGTGATAATAAAATTTTTTAAAAATTGTCAATTTGTATAAGTAAGATATATTACAATAATTCGAAATAAAATTCAACTTTTTTCCATTTTTCTAATGAAATGAGTTTTTTAAATTTTTTTTTTTGACGTTAGAGGGTAAAAATTCGGAAATTTCTTAAATTTATTGGGAGAATGCGAAGCAAAAAGGTGTCATTTCATATTTCAGTGACAGGCAAAATAAAAACATGCAAACACTTTTTTCTATGTGTTAGAAAACGCAATAAGCAAAGTTTTTCAATCAAATGTCTAAACAACAAATAATTTGCAATATTCTATCCTTTCTACTTATAATTTTTAATGATATCATTGTTGTTAAAATTCTAGAAATTTTAGCATTCCTCTGACGAACACTTAATTTTGCTGTAGCATTTACGAGTAATATTAAAAAATCTTTAAAATAAAATGTTCTGTATTGTCAAGCTTTTAATTTAACTAACTCAAATTATTTATTTTCTCAATAAAACAAAAAAAAAAATTGTCACTTTAATAAAATTAAATGAAAGCTCATTGACCAAACCTATATAATGAAATTTTTGCAATATGTTACTTTTATTATTATAATAAAATGTTTTTGGTGTCAGACGCAGCACTCATTGTGAATAAATGAATTAAGAAAATGAATTGCAATAGCACACAATAAAACGTTAATCTGACAACGAATACCTATAATCTTGTGCATGTACAATTTATATGGTAGCACATTGTATATTTACAATATACACACACACACTAACTTATGTAAAACGTATATTCGTGCACCATATTTAAAATATAGAGAAGTAGAGCACAAGAAGAATAAATCTCTTTTGTTGGTTTTTCGTTTTTTTTAATTCACAATAAATTTTAATAAGAAAAAGAAAAAAATTGTTATAAAAACGAATGAAAACCATAATATTTTTGTTTTCCTTTTTCTTTTTTTTACAAAAGGGTATAAAAACCGCCGCGCCGTGTCGTATGCTTTGTATGTGTTATACAATTTTTTCTTGTATTACCATTATGCCACGGCATGATGACATTTTATCTTGGAAATCATTCAAATCACGTATTAAATTTGACACATTGTTTCACAGTACATGGTACATAGCATACTTTTATGCCAAAAATATATTGGTTTTATTTATATGATTTTTTCTTTTCGTATATTTTCCCTGTTGTTCCTTAAAATCTTCATCGTCTTCAGTGTCATACATGAGGGATTTGGGAGAAAAAAATATACATGAGAAGTTTTTGGCAAGTTTTTGGTGAAGCAATTTTTTTTATGAAAAGGAGTATGTTTTATGTAAAACCAAGTGTGTGTGAGTAAATTATATCATATGCCCGTATTTGAGGATATTTGTTTATTTTTATTGTAACAACAATTTTTTGTATATATATACAATACGTGTATTTTGATACGGTATATAAATTACATTTTTATGCACTTTAGATACAAATAAGATTGCCATTTAAGGTCATGTAGTCAATCAGCAAAAGGAAATACAGGGAATTTGTAAATGCATAATATCGAGTAAGAACCATGGCTACACGCAATAGAAAATAATTTGTTTCGGTCAAGAGGTCATTCAGTGTTCCCAAAAATTGGTTATCTTTCAAATATAATTTGGGTTGATTTCTATTTCTTTCGACGACCACTTAGACCTAATTTAACAGTTAAAATTCTATTTTAATCAGCAATCAACTGTTTTTTGCGAATTATGAAAAAATCATTTTAAAAAAAGTAATGCTAAACGGGGTGTGTCTGTACTTTTGTTGGATTACACTTTTAATAAAATTTTTCATTTATTATTTTCCACGTGATTATTTGAATCGCGAGATTGGGTTCAATTTTACAATCGTTGACAGTAAATCATAAAGGTTTTTCCGTAACGATGTCTACTTCATTGTGACGGCCTTCTGGTTGGAATTCGTCTAATGCAAATAAATATTTTACCTAAAAAAAAGGTAATAAAACATAGAAACCAAGCGTTTTGCAGTTTTTGCAAATTTATATCAAAGAAATTATTTTATTTTTTTTTATGAAAAATGCATGTCGGATTTTTAAAATGCATTTTGTTGTAAAGAAAAAGCAATAAAACGTAATCTTTGATATGATTGCATGAGAAAGCCAATTTAATCCAATTTGTATGGTAAAAATTTGTTCTTATTCAAAAGCGACTAAAAATATTGTTTTATTTAAATGCGGAAATATTTTAAGGTTTACTTTTTTGTGTCTCTTTGCTATAAAAAATATAAGAAATCTAATAATATGACATTTATGTGACACAGATTGTTGGAAATCACTTTCTAGTATGGGACAATATGTGTCTAGTATGGGACAATATAGGTTTTGGAGCTATTTTAAAAATTATAAGCAATCATACTTCAATAGTAGTCGAACTTTTTGAACTAAATTTTATCTTTGCTGATTGATTAAATATAATTTGCAAAATTTGATTTGATAAGCTTGAATTTGTGATCTAAAGCCCTTTTGAAAATTTCTTGAAAATTAAAATAAACTAAAACTTTTTTTTAATTTAAGAATCTAACGATTATATTCAGTTTTTTGTTGATGGAAATTTAAAATTGAAATTTTTCAAAATTTGTTTATTATTCAACCCTCAAAATCTATTTAATAATTTTAGCGAAATTTTAGTTTTGCCATCAATAATATTATTATTTTAATTGATTTATTTAAATATTTAGTATATAGAATGCATTCTATATTAGAATCTTTATCTATTTTGAACAACTTAAATTTTAAAATTATATTAAAATTCTGATCATAACTTTTGTAAAACTAACAACAATTAAGAGAAATATATATAAAAAACTTATTAAAAAAAAAATTTATTTAAAATAATATGTGAATTTAGAGTCCTTAATTTTCCGGTATGAATCAAATTTTTTTTTGAATATTTATTTTTTGCTTATTGCACAAATAATGGAGGTTAAACGCATGACTGAATTTGCCTCATCCATATATTTTTGAACAAAATTTTTTTATCTATATAATGGGATTTTTTCCACTAAATTTGTTAACTATTAACAATTTTTTTTTTGAAAATTAAATAAACAATAAATTTTAATATTTTTTTTTTTTAACATCAATTACAATAAATAAACATAAAACTAATTTATTCACAATTTTTAATTTAATTGTATTTAAAAAATAATTTGTGTGACCGGCAAATGAATGACCGCGTATGATGATCTACTTTCAGGCGGAATGTTTTCACCTTTAAAGTAAACATAAATATTTTCTTTAAATTTGAGGGAAGTTGGTCTGGTTAGTATCCAAAATACCAAATTGGTCTATTAGAGTTCAATTTCCTTTAATATTTTTACATCAGTTTATCCTATCGAAAAATTAAGCCGAACCAAAAAAAAGTCATATTATGTATAAGTAATTAGTTACTTATGTAGATTTATTGTGACCAAAAACATAAACTGGTGCAAGAAAATTAATTTGTGCAAGAGAAATTCAATCATTATGAATTTTCATGAAAATAAGCTAAATCACAATTGAAAAGTAGGTACGGAGTAAAAGGTCGACTCTGTAAAAATATAATATTTTAATATTTATAATAATTTATTGTTTTATATGTCCTAATGAATTAATTCTATGTTTCTCCAGTAGGGGAGAGTAAATCTGCGCAATTGAATGTGCAAGAGAAATTTGATGTGTAAACAATACCTCTCTTATAGTATTAAATCGGTAGTATAAGATGAAAGGATCGGTAAAAAATGTTTAAAAATGATCAAATAAAAAAAATTCGATTTTTTTTTTTAATTTTTTTATGCTGAAGGCTATCAATAGAGCAATCCTTATATATGATAAATGCTTCTAATTTAAAATTATAAAATTTTATAATTTCTACTGACTATTCTAAATAATAAAGAGGTTCACTGTTCTCTCTTGTTTAATTCTGTATTTTTTAGTAATTAAAGTTATCATTGAATTCTCATAAAAACCTCAAAACACAACTCAATTTTCATTGCAAAAATATAAAAAATAGTACAATCTAAAAAATTTAAAAGACTGATCAAGTAAGACTAATTGTAAACACACAAGTAGAACACAGTAGGGCACCTATATACGTTAGACTAAGATATATTCTTGGTCACACACTGAAATTAGTTATTACGGTTATCTGGTGAGAATATCCGACTGTTATATAAGTAGCTGAATATTGATGTTATCGATAAATTAACGTTCGCATTTTCTAGTTTCTTCTGATAAGAGAACAGCATATTAATCTATTATTAAATTTATTAATTTTTGTTTTAACGCAAATTTACTAGTAAAATAGTGTAATGTATTCTACTTAACTCAAATTATGTGTTATGTACATTTGTATAGAACTATGAATATACATATTATGTTAAAATATCATTGTAAATCCTTTATGACCTAAAAAAAAAATATTAAAACATCATAATATTGAAAATCTAAAGTCAATGTTATAATTTTTGATGAAAATATTATAATTTTCGTTAAATGCTAATACACTCTTTATATGCTATTATGCACTCATTATAACTATGTAAATGTATGTATATATGTTTTCCAGTTATAAAAGTCAATGATAATATGCTTACATAATGCGCATCCTTATGTATACGTGTATTATGTGTTATACGAGTATCTGTCTATTTAATTAACAACGTAATGATATTGAATTATCATACTATGTAGGTTAAATAAATTATGATTCATATATGTACATCTATATATATGTATATATGAAATAAATGCCATTAATTTAAATACAACATTTTAAAATATTGTGGGATAATAAATTATGTCCCAAAAGAAATTTAATTTTTTAAGCTATTGATGCCATTTTTTTAACATATATATACTTTATATACATTTATGTATTGTTATTATGGTTATGATTAATAATATGTTGCAGTTTTACATACATAATTTATTGTGTATTACAACGTATTGCAACTTATGCATATAATTATGTGAAACCAGGTTAATTAAACATAAATTATAAAGTCTATGATATTTTAAATATTAAATTGTGTACTTAGACCTATTAGGCAATATTCTGTTAGGCAATATTTATAAGGTCTCCAGTTTTGAAATCAAATAAGTTATTTTAATACAGTCTTTCTATTTAATTATTTTGAAGAAAATCATAATGATTAAAAATTTAATTCAAAAATTCCAATATATTTATAGATAATGTAATAGAATTCAAGAAGTTCGGTCCATTTAAGCAAATTTTTGGTATTTTCTGAAATTTATTGAATTTTGAAAAACTTTTGAATTCAATAACTTTCTATATGATTCGAATATAAAGTGCTTCTATCAATTTGCTTCTAATTAGGAGTAACGTATTGCCTGGACCATGTAAAATAAAATTTTAAGATTTAAATATATTAAATTTCTAAATAACATTTGGTTTCTTTAATTTTCTGTTAATATTAAAATTAATGAAGGAAGCAAAATAAAGTAAATAAATTCCAGTATTGATTTTTCCAATATCCTGTTAAACACCTCAATTTATAGAAAACTTAAGAGCAATTAAATTTATGGAGTATTCATGACAGTTAGAAAAATTAATAGCCAATCAAATAAATGCAATTATCCCTTCATTCCATTTTAAGAATTATATTTTACCCTATTAGTAGCTCTGGTACACACTAAAATATTTATAAATATTGATAAATGCATTACTGCAGTAATTGTGTATCAAGAGAATATTCATTCTGAAAGATTTATTGTATTATCAAAGTCAAATTTAGGGCGATTAAATTTACTTTTATAAATATTTAAATTATTACATTAGTAATTTTATTGCGATGAAATTATTGTTACTTTTAAAGTGTTTATTAATTTCACTTTGTTCGTCCGTGATGTTTAAAAAACTTTTACACCCTTGAAGATAGAAAGTTGAAATTAAAGAAAATATAATTATTTCTATAGAAGGAAATTTTTATCTATCTCTCCTTCTTTTAAAGTTATAACCATTCAAAACCCTAAAAATGTAATTTTGTAACAATAGATTGTAAAGAAACTATATGAATTTTTCAAATTTTTCAAACATTGAAAAGTGGTGGCTTTCTTTTTAAAACAACAAAATGGCCGCAAAATTTTTGAGGTCATTTATTTTCGAGATTGAGTATGAAATTTTAGCAGCTCTTAGGCAGTAATAAATAATTCATTTCGTTAAAAGAAAATTCGTTTCTACCTCTCTTATCTCAAATTATCGCCTCTCGAAATTTGTAAAATTTGAATTATTGCCATCTTTTAATTCCGAAACTGTAAAAGTTTCCAAATATTTTAATCCCACGCAATTAATTGAATATTTTTTTTCATTCAATATTTTTTTTTGGCCTCATCCTAATTGTATGCAATCTTTGAATATTTTTCGTGAATGAATGAAAACACATAATTTAAGAAATATTTTCACTTGTTAAAGGGAAAAGTGCTACATAGCAAACCAATGGTTTAAATTTACAATCATATTCAATAATATTACCTACAGAGATAAAAATTTCTGTAATCTTTGATATCTTGCATAAATTTAATAAGATAATTTTCAATTATTCTGATTGATGCAATGCACAAAATTACAAATGATATACATTATTTAGCAAAAATATTTATACATACGTATATAAACACGTGAGTGTGTACATCAATAAAAACATTTAAATTAATATTGTCATTATAGAAAACACAGTATAATTATCATCTATAGAGAATATTTAAAATTTGGTGAATATTTGAGGTGAGTATCTAGTTTTCTTTTCTTATACATATACTTAGAAATCTTATTATAAAGGTGGTGTGCACGTGGATTGGGGTGCATTAATTTTTAATGTAATTTTCATTTTACTATTGGGAAATTTACCCCTGCATTCAATTATTGCTACATATATGATATTATATTATGTAAAAAATTTAAAATTTTAACAAATATTTTTTGGTGTTCAATTAAATTTAAGTATTTTGATAAATTAAGTAATTTTCAAAAATAGTTTTGATCGAATGAATATTTTAGTTCCACAAACATTTTAATTAAACGAAGTTGTGTAGAAACAATATTAGAAAGTGCCTTTCAAGACAGAAAAATTGAAATTTCGGAGTCAAATATATTTTTTAAAGAACGTTTCAAGTTATAGTTCATAGAAAATTTAAAAATGCGAAAACATTATAATTCATTTGTTCTGTTTTAAAAGATTATAGTCGAATGAAAGACTGATTAAAGTAATTTTTCCTTTAATTTTTGCAATTGCTCGCTACTCCGTATATTACTTTTTAATTTGATAAAATTTTAATTTTCAGTTTATCTGTTTTCTGTAAGATAGGATTCACCACACTTCCATAATAGAAAAAAATGTAACAAAAATCGCTCTCTTATAAATATTTGTTCTCTTATATATATAGTTACTGCCCTAAAATTTTTCCTGAAAATATGCAATATAATAATACCTCCATATAATACCTCCTACACCACACGTACATATTATATACGAGTACATATGTGTTAAACGTACCTATATGTAAATTACTAGTTTTTTTTTTTGAAGTCGTCACCAAATTTTTTAAGTTAATTGTAAAAGTATTTTAAAATAAAATTCAAATCATCTAAATTATGAATTTTACTAATACAACATTATAGTTGCGGAATTAATAAGAATGTGCTTATTACACTACTAACTTATCTTAATGGAAATTTCTTCATGCAACTGCAGAACAGATGGATGACGTAATCAAAGGATTTCCATTAAGATAAATTAGTAGTGTAATAAGCACATTCTTATTAATTCCGCAACTATGATGTTGTATTAGTAAAATTCATAATTTAATTAGTGCAATAGGCACAATCCTATAAATATATATGTTCTTGTTATTGTGTGTTCCAATAGTTGATTGTATGTAGCAATCAATGTAAACAAAACAAATACTTAGTAATCATGTGAATTACAGTATAAGCAATGTAGAGAACATTTCGTCGGCAATTTCTTCATGCCTCTGTAGTTCAGTTGGTAGATCGTCCGCCTAGAAAGCGGTAGGTCACTGGTTCGAGTCCAGTTCGAGGAGAAAATTTTTTTTAATGAATTTTTCTGCCTTTAACTCGTTCCTTTGATTACGTCATCCATCTGTTCTGCAGTTGCATGAAGAAATTTCCATTAAGATAAATCATCTACTTTTCATACATAAGATTTTGTCATTTTGTAATATAGGAAACTTACATATTTATTTATCTATATCAATTTCCTGATAATGATATAAGATGCTTGATAATATTTAAAAGTAATTTTAATTTATTGAGTTGTTTCACTTTTTAAACCTGATGAATATCATTTTTTTTTTATTTTGAAATAAACTCATTAAATAGAATAATTGTAGCATGTAAATTTTAATATTTGTTTTTTCTGTATTTTATTTTGTTACTATTTTTATGAAATTTTTCATTTCTATAATGATAGAAAGTAAAAAAAAAATTAGTTCCGTAATCCACCTGCAGTTATTTTGTGTTTTGATAATATTTTTTTCACTGCACTATACAATAATAATGAGTGTGAATCGGGTTTATTTTTAATATTTTGAGAAAAAATTCAATTCTTATATAATGAGAATTGATAAAAATTATCTTGATCAATTCTGGGATATGAAATCATCGCGAATTGTGAGAATTATGTACAGTTCCCGTACGTATATATGAAATTAAAAATATGTAACTAAAATTTTAAAATAATTTTGGGCTTTAGCAGTCAACTGCACCTCTTAAATAGAGTGATTTCTAATATAAAGTTTAGAACTTGATTTAAGACATTTAAGTGAGCTTTTTTTCGAAAATTGATTTGAAAATTACTTTAACGTTGAATTTGGAATTGTGTCATAAACTACAAATGTGTTACAGCTACATTTAGCAATTGATATTACACTATGATTATTCTCTATGAGCCCTCATTTTCACATTTCACCTATGTTTACACTAATAAATCTCTTGCACATACAAAACCGGTCCCAATAATAAAATTTTATTGTGTGTATTTTTGAAACGGATCGATTCTCATCATCACAAACGGAATTTCAAATTCATAATAACTTTTGAATATGGTAAAAAATAAATGATTATAATAATATTTTTTTACATAATTTAATTAAAATAAATTATTAAATTTTATGTTTTTTATGTTTCTTTTATTCACTTAACGCGATATTGTTACCATTTTTTGATTTTATTGAGTGTTGCAATTTGTTTACTTGCTATATGTATGTTTTTTGTGTTCACATATATGGCAACTGCTTGTATTTTTTTATATTTTCTTTTTGTTGTTGTTCATTTTATACATAATTTACTTCTGTTATGCACGCACTTCATTAATAATTTTTATAAAATTTTTTATAAATTTAATAATAATTTTTTTTTATATAAAATATTTTTGAATAGTTAAACAATTGTATAAAATGAAGTGAAAGAAATTAATTTCACTTTCATTGATATTTCATCGCGCTATAATAATGCGATTGAAATAATTTTGTGGCCATAAAATATGGTGTGATAGCGTTTATATACATGGTGAAATTATGTGTGTACTTCTGTACAATTTGAAGAAAGTATATTGTTATTAATTGCAATAAATTAATTTATACTAAAAGGAGAACTGAAGAAAGTAATGTTATATAATTAGGATTATAATTTTGCGTCATTGTTACCATAATTGTTAGATTTTTTGACTATATTTTTTTTAAATTACTTAAATGTAAAATATAATCAATTTGATATGATTAGATTTTAAATTTTTATAAATGGCATTCTATACAATCTTCCAAAATGAGTTAACTCGTTTAATAAAACTCCTTTAGTATCAATAGTTTCTGTTTTCGACGAATTTCTCATAAATGAGAACTATTGTCAGTGAGCATATTTCACGTCTTATTAAAATAAAATTATCCAAGAAATTAATCAATATTTCATTTGTTGTTTGGATTCAGTTTAGTTAAAAAAAACAAATAAGTATGACTTCCTATTTTCCTAAGTAATATGCTAATTTTTCTTTCAAAACCTAGAGTAGATTTTTTTTCTATTTAATTTAACAATAATAATATTAATAAAATTTCTTCTGGCGAAATTTTTACGTTATATTGTTCGATTTTTAGAAGTGCGTATATAAAGAAATTTAATTTTTTGCTTTCATAAGAAATTGTAAAATAATGGCGAAAATAAATTTAAAAATTTATTGCTGACAATTTAGATTTTACGTTTTCATTTCACACCGGATTATTTTTCATTGACATTATATTATGAGCGTGTACACACTAAATTGAAGACTTAAAGATTTTTTTTTCTCGTTTTGCTCTTTTTTTTTTTTTCTGTGTAAAAAGAAAATAATGAACATTTAACAGTGATTTAAGTGCCAAGCGTTTATTTTTTTCTATATGAATATTTTTTCCATATTTAGGTCGAATGTCTCATCATTAAGCATGTAAGTATGTCATATTCAATTAGCATTATCACATATATGTATAATATTAGTAATAATGAATTCGCATAAACTTGATTTAAGTACGCTGTCATCCGTTAATAAAAGTTTAAAGTTGATACAGTGATAGCTACTATAAAAGTTATAATATTTTCATATTATGTTAAATAATTGAATATGTTATATTTACTGTGTATAATGATTTCCTTTCTGGTAATTGTCATTTTGAGAAAAAGAATTAAAAAAAAGATTTAATTAAAAGTTCTTTTAATATTTCATTCGGTTTCAAGTTGGTACAAAATGTTTGGAGATTGTGAATTTCATAATTAAAAGGTTACAATTAAACATGCATAGCATTCTATTAAATTGTATAAACTCAATAAAAGTGTAAAAGGCTGCCAACCACACCAGCTTCTATCTTTATAAAACAGTAATTGAAAAAAGTTTTTACTCACATTTATTTCGGTAGATGGCTTCACAATTTTATTTGAGTAAGAATATGGCCTAGTTTTAGCGACTCCGATTAAATTTCGGCACAAAATACATACATTGTTTCGCTAACACATTGCAGCCAATAACTTTGAAATATTTTGAATTTGTCTCACTTACTGCGATATTGAAAATTAAATCTACTTTTCAGTGTTTTCTACTGAAGTGGGTTAATAACTAATTTAGTTGTTCAAAATTTTATTATAAAAATTTATTTCAAATTGAAAAAGTTTAAAAATTTATTTAAATTTTAATTAATAATTTTTAATATTTTTACAGAATGTCTTTACCCGGTCTCCCACCTTTACCAAAAAGCTTAGCAGCTATTGATGGACCAACGAATAATACTGTTAATAGTATTTTAAATCAAAATAATATTAATTCAAATAGTCCAAATATTGGTGGATCATATCTTCAACATCATCATATTCAACAACAACATCAATTACAACAGCAACATCATCATTTAAATAATGTAACATCAACAACACCAACAACATTATCGACAACAACATCGACATCATTATATGATAGTCATCAACAACAGCATCATCATTCTACTAGATCAATAAATAACAGTAATAATAGTAGTATAATATCAAATACTATTAGTAATAGTAGTAGTTTAATACCATCACAATTAAATCGTACTTCGACCAATAGTTTATCAAGTATTGGTAGTAATAGTAACATTATGACGGGTTTAAATTCATCACCAATAGCAACAACAAATAATTCGATAACAACAAATAATTCATTATCATTATCACAAACGACAGCGACTACAACAGCAACATCTATGACAAATAATACAACATCAACGTTAGATACACAATTGGCTGTTTTAAGAAGAGAAATGGTGAGTAAGTTTAGCTTTTTCTTTAAATTGATTTTGTTTGGATAAGTCAATGCGAATTCTAAGTAAAGTTATATAAATTTTCATATTACTCCTATTATTTTATACTATATTAAACATATTTCTCCGATTTACCGAATTTTGTTTAAAACCATGGGGTTTAGATTTCTTTAGTAAAACTTTATTTAATAAAAATTCAAATTAAGGCTTAGTAAACCGAATTTCGCTTACGTATAAGATATCTGGAACTTTTATTTCAAAAAAAAAATTCTGCAATATGAGAATTTTTTCTCAGTGTACAATTGCTAATTCAATCTTCTCTGTACTCAATAATTATTCAAATAAATTTGTTTTAAATCTTGTAATTAAAAAAAGATCAAAAGAACAGAGTAACTATTTTGGAAACCTTAATAAAACTTTTAATTATAATTAAAAGTTTATTTATGGGTTAATAGTTTCAGTACGAAACTATTTCCAAGTTGTAAGACTTTATTTTTTAAAGTTTAAAAAAAAGTTAAAGAAAAAATTTTGTTGTGTACAAAATCCTTTTTTTTTCTTTAAAGAAGTTTTCCTTACAAGGATATTTGAATATTTTGAAAGAAAAGAAAATTTCCATAGCATTGAAATTAAAAACAATTAATTATTTTTTATGTTTTGTAGTAAAGTTGATTGATTGATTTTTTTCAAAACCACACACAAGCTACAGAGAGTATATTATGTAATACATTGCAACATTTTTATGGTATACCACAACATGTTTGGTAATTAAATTGGTGCTTAGTTTAGGACATATTAAAATTCTGAACACATGATATTGTTTGCTTTAAGATAAGTAATTCAATCTTTATTGTTTTCCGACAATTTGAAGACTTTAGTTTACAAATTTCTTATTTACAATTTTCTTATTTACAATTTTCTTATTTAAGTTGGAACAAGTTTGTTTGAGAATATGGGTGTTCCAAATGGGACTACCTCTAGAATTGGTTCTTTCAATACGAAATTTAGAATTGAATTTCATATTGCAAAATTTTATTAAGTTCATAACGTCGATAACACATTTTTTATGCATTCGAAAAAGTGTCTTGCTTAGAGCCTTGATTTACAAAAATTTCTACAATTACAAACAATTTGCATATCCTTAAAACGTAAAAGAATAATACAGAAACAAAGATCCCAAAATTCACTTTTGTTTTATATTATTACTTGTGCTTTACTGTTCCTTTGAATTTATACTGATACGAGTTATAGCAATTTAGTTTTACGGTATTCTTTCCCCGGGTATTACTTTCTTTAAAACGTACTTATTTAATTTAAAATTAATTTTTAATAGAAAAGTTTTAATATTAAATATTTTAATTTTAAATACTTTAAAACTATAAAAAAATTTTTTAAGGTTGAGGTTCAGTATAAAAGGACTCAAAAAATAATTTAATTGAAAAAAAAAACAAGAAAAAAAAAGATTGTAGCATTTATAAATATTTGATTTGGAACTTTTTATTGCAAAACCTTTATCCAAATTAAAATGCATATGCATGAACGTTCATGTGAAAATTAATCAAATAAAATAATCGTTGTTTTTCTAATTTTCTTTGAAATGAAATATTTTGCTTCTTTCTCTTCGTACTTTACTAAGAGCTCTCCAAAAGTTGTTTAAATTCATAAAGAATTTCACAAATTTCAATTTTTTACACATCAGATACAACATTTGACTCACTTAACAAATACAACATAAAAGATTGCTTTAATACTGCAATACAAAATTTTCATGCTTAAAATTAAAATTATTGACAGATTAAATAGTTTTTAGGATTTGGTCCATGTTGAAATCCTTAAATCTTTTGAAATAAGAAAATTATCAATAGATACTTAGGAATTTTTTAAAAATTTCTTGAGAAAAGAATCTGCACCGCAGTTCCCCAGAATTTTTGTATAGGCTTTGGCTATTAATTTGAGTTTTTTTTTTTTTAAATAGCATTGAAAGTTAATCTTGCAATTTGAGCTAAGTTTTAATAATTATTCCAAATTTTTCACTGAATTGACGTTCAGGTGATTTTTTTTGAAACTCTCTATGTTTACTTCACAACACCTTTCACAAATATGTATAAGCGCCAAAAATTTTAATTTTAAAATTTATTTGATTGCATCTGATTGCGTTGAAGGTAATGTATTTGAAAATTGCAGTCAAATTATTTTTTCAATATTATGCGTATCCTTTCTTAAATAAGAAACTTTACAATTTTTACCGAGCGCATTGTATACAGTAAGCCAGGTTATGTGATCGAATTTTTAATAGAATTCCACTTCTTAAATAAGTAGGGAAGCTTAAATAATTTATTTGAAGCAAGAAATTTTCTTGAAATTTAATATTTGAGTTCTGTTTGCTACTAGACGTAACTGACTAGAATATTTTTCAGTGTATTCGAATGGCAAAAAGTGAATCTCTACTAAGAGCCAAATTTACATTTATATAAGTGTGTGAGAAGTACTTAAAACGGCATTTTTACAATATAATTATATTCTACAATATAAATTTTTTTACACATTTTCTTTATTTAAATTCAAATGATATTTGTTTGCAGTCGATTGCAAAATATTAAAAGGATCAAAATCCCTTCTAATCCAACTTTAATACATAGAAGTGTTGGTCTCTGCCACTACTTTATTTAATTTCATTTTGAAATATTCTAAAATTTTTGGACCATCACTCTTATTTCCCAATCTTTTTTTTTTCAATTTTGTGTTTTAAATTTAAATACAATGTTTTACCATTAAATGGTTAGAAAGAAAATTAAATAAAATACAAAATGCTTAACTTTTCCTTAAAATAAAGAAATAATACTAATAGACATTAGATTCTTGAAATAGGATAAAAAATAAAAGTAAAAAGAATAGAATTAAAGTGGTTTCTAAATTAAAATAAAAATGGAATACACTTTTTTATACAGTAAATACTTTCAGTAAATTAAAATACTTGTATAAATAAAAAGAAAAATAAATTAAAATTAATTTTAAAATTCTTTTTAGATTAATAATAGATTAGTTTTTTTTCTAATGTAATCAATTACGTCATACCTTGAGTATCTCTTATTTAAATTACTTTTTATATTGTTTCCAACTTCCAATTTACCAACTTCGTAGTATTAGTGTTAATAAAGGTGTGAAGTAAGAAAAGAATTCTTTAAATTTTTTAATGAATATTTTTTCGAAAATTTTAGTTAACTGTAAATTTTTAGTTAATTGCAATGAGCCCAATCAAACTATTCAATTTTTGCAAATAAAATTAACTATAATTTTCAATTTCATTCTAAATACTTGGGGCATATGACCAGAGCAGGACTGTGGAGAGTGACCACAAATTTTGTGAATATGGAAACTATCATAACAGGAACTTAAAATTCTGTTCCACAGTCCTTTTAAAGTAGGTTAGCTCCAATTCTTTATAATGATATTCAATACGTACTAGATTTTACAACCCTTTCAATTCAATGATATTCAATACTACAACTCTTTTTGAATCTCTAATTATGATTCTAAAAAATTGTTGTGCATATGCCAAACACAAAGATTTATTAAGTTATTGTTTATTAATGTCTTACATTTATATTTTAGACATACATAAAAAATCTAGAAAATATTAAGAACCATTTAGCCTTATCATGTTCGCAGATCGCGTTGAATTCCTGTAATTAAATTCAGAAAATTGGAAAATTCAAACATTTTTTATTCGTTAGTTGGTTAATTTCCTGCATTTATTCCTTCCTCCTCTTTCTTTGAGTCCGTGGGTCAGATGATTTGAAATTAAATATAAAACTTTGAACAGAAACGGTAGATTTATTTGGTTCTAACTGTAATAAGATAAGTTGTCTAATCAAAGAATAATTGTATCATGTTGTGACCGAAACCATTATATACGATGCACCATTATATTTCGAAATTGATTGTATGATTCAAGTTTAAATAGGAATTTTTACTGATAGTACACGTTTTCTTGATAAAAAAAAAAACTTTATATTGCAAAACTATTGTAACTTTTTATTTCAAAATCCTGTATAAAATTAGTTTTTAAAATCGTATAATAACTAACCATTATCCATAACATTTGAAATCTCTATATTATTTTCCTATAATTTGATTAAAGTTTATAATCTCTATATGGAAGTTTTTAGTTTCTTTTAGCATCTCTAGCAGATGCTAAAAAAAAATACCTAAAAGTTTTATGGTATTTTATTGAAATTAAGTTTCATCTTCAAATAATGGCTAACACTTTATATTGTTCTACACTTTGTAAAACTTTTCGCAATATATTCAATCAACAATATTACATACAAAGTATATATTATGCTTGTGTACCTGGTTCTCATACTTTTAAATTATATATACTTGCTCTATATTAAATATTTACTGTTCAAAAAAGAAAAAAGTTGAATTTGAAAAATCTAAAAAGTTTAAAATTGAATTTTAGAGACAAAATACAAAAAAAAAACAACACAGTAATGGTGCATAGTGTCGCAAAATTATACGTAAAGGTGTTACTGCAAAAAAGTTTTAAAATTTTCTTTTTTTCGTTTTTTTTTTTTTTTTGAATTTTTGTTAATGTCCTCTTGCTTTCGTGACTAAAATTTGTAAGAAAAATAAATAAAATTTAATATTTTTTAACCCATACAATTAAGAAAGTAGATAACCTTTGTGTATAAATTTTTGACATTTTGTAAGGAATTATCTCTGCTGGATTTTCATAATACTCTGATTTTGAAATGGTTGCAAATATTAAAGAATAGTTTCTAATTTAGATCAAATTCAATAATAAAAAATGTTATTCTTAAAAATGTTGAATTATGTATTATGCAATTTATTTTAAGTAAAAAATCTAACAGAGTTGTGGCATTTTTGGTGAAATTTATAAGACGCAGGGCAGAATTTTGAATATAATTAGAATTGTTATAAAAATATATCCTATCCGCACAAGCATGGTAATATTCCTCATAAAATTCGTTTTTATTTTACACATTGGTTAAATTTTTTGCCAATTACAGTTTTGCTCAAACAAAGTGTATAGACCTGTTTTTGTTACTTAAATTACGGTGTTTGGAAGGTGTAGCTACAAAAATTTACCTAAATCTTTTAACATCACATTTCAATCGAAATTGTCTATAAACTACCAGGTCTTTATACAGTTAGAAGATGCTGATGTCAACTGGATTTTCTATACGGCTAAACTAAACTATTAAGACAGTAAGTGGCAGGTTTACTCGAAATTCTATTACAAAAAATTTTAAAATCATCATACTGAAAAATTCCAATTTCAAGGATATCGGGTTTTGATGTAAATTCAAGTTAATGCAATTTATGTAAAAAAATTATGAGAATTCAAATTTTTCCGATTTATTCATAGACTCTTTCAAAGATTTTGAATTGATATTCGCCTGTGTATATGCAATATGTCATATAATCAGCAAAAAAGTGGAATACTTCTATTTTAGTGTTGAACTCGTTAGTACCATCTCTGTTTAGTAATAAATTTTTATAAATTTTTAATTTTTGTTTTGATATTTTGGAAAAAGTTGAAGAAATTTTAAAGTTATTTTTCGCTTATAGAAAGAAATTCAATTTTCTATGAAAGTTTATTTTATTTTTTTCCCCTTGTAAAAAATTTTTGTGCTCATTTTATACTTTCTTTACTCTTCTTCCATATTTCGAAAGATTAGTTTTGACATGCTTTTTGGGAATACAATTGCAATACAAATTGAGAAAAGATGGTGGAAAAAAAAAGTTCTTTACTTTAATTGCTTTATGGTTAGTTTTTGAACTACAATTTTAAATGAATATTTTTTTTTTATTTTTCTGTGGGTACTGCATTGTGTAAATTTTCGGAAATTTTTCTCTGTATAATGCGGTAAAACATTTACAAACTAACACATTGAATAAAAATTTTTATTCTTTTATAGTTTTTACAAAATTTGAATTAAGCTGAAAAAATTAAAGTTTAAAATAAGAAAAATACAAAAAAAAAAAAATAATATGCTAGAAGGAAATGAAAATTTTAAATAAATAATTCTAATAAAATTCATTTTATTTTCCGCGGAAAGGGTTAATTAAAAATTTTATTTTAATTAAAATGTTGAAATTATTTGTTATTTTCTAAAACCTAATTAGATTTATTGTGAATTTACAAGGAATATGAAACAATAATCTATATAGAAATAGAGCTTTAGAAGTCAAATGAGTTTTAGAAAAGTAAAGAAAGTTTAGAATAATAAAGTTGGGTCAAACCAATGGTTTGTATTGTAGCACTTTTCCCTTCAACAAGTGAAAATTCTGCTTTTAAATACAGTCTATGTAGTCTATGTACCTATCACACTATAAAAATTATTTTCATTCATATACAAAACTATTACTAGGATTGCATATATTTAGGATGACGCATATATGCAGTCTTTGAAATAAAGCAAAAATTAACATAAAAAGGGGTTAACATAATGCTCGATTTTAAGGGTTAATTGTGTGAGTTAAGAAAAATAATTATATTTTTTAGTGTCACGAAATTTACCGTTAGCTTTTTGCGTTTAAAAAAATTTGGAAAAGCTTGCGGTTTCGGAAATATAGGGTGTCAAAAATTCAAATTTTACGATTTTCAAGAGGTGATAACTTGAGAGGGGGTGGAGATGGAAAAAAAATTTCTTCTAACGAAATGAACTATTTGTTAATGTCTAAAAGCCCCTAAAATTTCAAAGTTCTAGAATATAGGATCTAGAAGAAAAACGACATCAAAAATTTGGAAAAAAAGGACTTTAGATAACGGTAAATTTCAACGGCCATTTTGTTTTTCTAAAGTTTAACTATAGTATACCGCGCTAGGGGAAGCAAGCCGCTGCCTTTCTGCGTTTGCAAAATTTCAAAAATACTTATGGTTTCATTGCAACAAATATTTAAAAAAGGCCATTTTTAGGGTTTTGGGGGGGTATAACTTCTAGAGGGGGGGAGATAGGTAAAAATTTTGTTCTACGAAAATAAGTTTCTAGTAAAGATCTATGTATATATAAAATTTCAGCTTTCTATCTTCAAGGGTGTAGAAGTTTTGTAAACAAAAAAAGTGTCCACGGACGGACGGACGGACGGACGGACGGACAGAGTGAAACTAATAAGCACTTTTTTCAAAAAATTTTTTGGAAAAGTGCTAAAAATTAAATTAAAAGAAGTGATAAACTAAAGGACATAATATAAATTTTTGAATTTCGACTTCTTCTTTGGCTTTCTCTTTAAATTTGAAATTCCAGTTTGCATAAATTTTAAACGTATAATGGTTTTTTAATTGAAGTTTCAGTTGAGAATATTATAGGGGCATGAAATCTAAATCCTAGCTAACTCAATAAACTTTGTCTTTTGTATTATTCAAAAACTAGGAAAATAATTTTGAGTCTTCATTCAAAATTATAAAATCATTTGATCGCTAATAATTATTTTACAATATTTTAAAGAATAAAAAAAAATTTTAGGAATTTTTTATGATGAGAAACGGAAACATAAGCACTTAAACACCTTTCTTATAAACCTTTTATGCACGATGCACCAATTTAAATCTTTAATCTAAACCAATTTCCCTTTCGAAAGAAAATTTTCTTTTATTCTGAACTTTTAAAATTTTTTTTACCCCTCTATAAGATTTTGTTTTCTTACGTATTCTTTATTTTTAAGTGCACACATAAATGATATTTTTTTTTATGAAAAATTCTACGCTTGGTTGAATTTCCTTATTATTCTCAATTTTTTTGTTCTTTTTTGTTTTTTTTTTGCTGTAATATGCTACTGCGATTATATAAATATTAAATTGATAGCATCTGAAAGTGTGTTTAACTGCTGTCACGGTGCATAAAATTCCTGCATTATAGTTTCTATAAAGCAAAGCAAAGGCAAAAAAAAAATATTACACATTGCAGTTCATTTTAATATTGAAAGGTTAACCGTGAAAATGACAAGTTGTGAATTAAAAAAAAAAAAAAATATTCAATTTTTTTTCATATTTTTTTCTTTATTACTCGTATATGTAGTGCAACTAAAATACCTATTAAATTGGTATAATTTTTGAAAATAAATTTATCTATATAGATAGACAAAAAATAAATAGTTTTCATTATCGTTTACTGTCACTTTTACAGTAAATTACGAGTATTTGGAACGGGATTTAAAATATTTTTGGATAGACATTTAATGAAGACATTTATTCTTGAAAATTTCCAAAATAAATAAATTTTTTTTAAATTGTAAGAATAGTTTTAAAAAAAATATATAGCATAGTCTAAGAATTTGAAAATTTCTATTGAATAGTTTCTACTTTTTGAAAATATAATATACTTAATTAAGGAGTTATAAACTTTAATGGAATTAGTTTTTAAATTTAAAGAAAAATTGTCACTTACATGTGGATCTACACCCTTATTGTGAATCTCACTCGTAGAGTTCTACGAATTTCAAACTATGTTACACGCGTAAACTTTTGAGTTGTTATAATTTTCTCCTTAGAGATAATCTGCAAAGGCAACATTAATTTTCGGAATGTCAAAATCGATATTTTGGCAACAATTAAATAGTAAATATTAAAAAAAATAATAGATATTTCAAAAAGCAAAATACAATCAAAAGAAATTTAATTAAAATGAACTCATTTTCCTTAAAGAATACCTTTAAGAAATTTTTGTTGAAATATACATAAAATAAATTCTACTAAATACCTGCATTTTCTTCTTTTAAGCCTAAAAAAAATTAACAAATAAACTAAAACCTTAAAAAAATTAGCCAACCTGTCTTCAACACTGGTTATATCTACGTTCGAAAATTTCATTAGTAGAATTTTGACATTTATTTTCATTACGAGTGTGATTATTAGATTACTCTATTACGAATTTCGGCAATTATTACAGTACTACGAGTGAGATTTACAATAAGGGTGCTAATATTGTTTTAATGATCTGATGAAATCAATTGATAAGAATTAAAAATCAAAATTGTTTACATATGTATGTATAAAATTTGTAAAATTTCTCTATATCGGCAACGAAGTCACTCTACTTTTGATCAGTTAGCACTAAAATTAAAGTTGGAAGAATAATTAAATCAACGTGACATCAATACGATTCATAATTTCTCTGTATACAACAATTAGAATTAAACTCAGTAAAATTGGAAGTCAATTGTATTAGTTTGAAATTTGCCCTAGGGTTCTTCACATACTTTACGCAAAGCTTAATAAAATTCTATATTATTAAAAATACTTAGTAACGTTGTTGAATTATTACCACAGAATGAGATTACATATGTCAAACTAATTTAAATTCACTTATTTTGAAAAAACAAAATTCATTTAGCCTCAATTTATTATGACACAAATTTTTAAATTAATTATACATATATTTCGAAATTAATGCCGTTAGAGATTGTTCTCAAAAACTAGTTCTTTTCATTCGATTTTCTATGTTGCGACTACAAAATGAATTGTAAAATGTCAAATTTGCTAAATTTAAATATTTTGTTATACAATCGATTCCATTTAAGTTTTATTTTTTCAAATTTGTATTTATTACGGTTTTGATCCAAATTCTTTTTGATTTTTCTATGATTATTCGTTGTTTAATTTATTAAAAAAAAAAAATAGACATTGTTTTCTTATATTTTTCCTTTACCGTGAATTTCTTTAGGCAATTTAAAATTTTCCTCTGCTTTTCTTCAGAAAGACGAGCACAGTTTCGAAGGAAAACTTAAAAAAATAAAAAACAAAAAAAACAAAGAAAAATTTTGATCGTTATACCGCGGAAATTTTCATTGAATATTTTTCATTGTTTTTTCATTGCATGCTTTCTTCATTTTCATAATATTTTATTCAAGCTTTTCAATCTCTCATACTATCTTCGAGTTTTTCATTTTAAAGATTAGATTTGATTCTATATACACATATTTTAAAGATAAACCAAAAAAAAAAAAAAGAAAAAAATTAAGAACAGAATTGCACACAGAATAAAATTTAAAGAATGAATTTTTCCTTTAAGGGCTGTACTGTGTATAGTACTTCTGATAATGAATAAAAAAAAATGGGGAAGAAATGTGAAACCTGTAGAGTGGAACGGAAATTTTATTTATTTTTCATATATATATATATACATAATTTTTTTTTCATTTTAAAATATTATAATAATAATGGATAAAGGAATTCAGGTTCGTTTATTACTACTTGTATATACGGGCAATGTACACACAATAAGAAAAGTTTCTGGATTTTATTTTTATCGCGATATAAATGGAGAGTAGGTTAGGTGTACCAACCTTTTCATTGTTCAAGAATTTAACAAACAAAAAAAAATAGAAACTCTTTTTGTTTTTGCTTTTTCTTTTTATGCAATTTTCTTATATAAAATAACATTTCTTATGAATAAAGTGAGCCTTTCAAAATATATGGTAATGTTCTTATTCCAGATTTTAAATCTTTATGCTTACCATTAAAATTATATAATAACAATAATAACAAAAGAAAAAAAAAACATAATTTTAAGAACAATTCAATAATAATAAGAAGTGGAAAAGATCGTAAAGCACAACGAATAAAGAATAAAATAAGTAAAGTTTTTATCAACTTCCTTGAGAGTGGTTGTGGTACAATGATTTTTCCAGTGAAGATGATAAAAGAAAATGTATATTTTATTTATACCATTTGGTAATTTTTGTATAATAAAGTGAATAGAGGTTGTTATAAGTATAATGTTTTCTGAAGAGCGCACGTAGTATAAAATTAGAATGAAAATTTAGCGGTAGAAAAAAAAAAACAATACAAGGAAGTGAAAATGAAATTTTTTCACATTTTTTCTATTAAACAATTATAATTTTAACCCATTCATGGCTTACTAGTTAATTTAGAAATATTTATCTTAATGTATGCTTAATTAAATTATTTTTTGAAAATTATACTTTGTTTGATTATCTCGAATGTATGCAAGTCATTTGAATAAAGTTTCACTGTACTTCATGTTTTAATCAAATTTTGTAAATACGCAAAATTTTGATTTGAGAGCATACGAAAAAAAATTAAATTAATGTAAATGTACGCATGAAATTAATTTTGAATTTGGGTACAGTTAATTGGGTACAGTTTAATTGGGTAAATTTGATAATTTGAGTATTTCATTAGTTAAGGACAATATGTGTATAATAATATTTATAAATTAATGACCTAAACGTAACTGTTTATTTTTAAACAGTAATTAATCATTTTGATAACTTCGGCACAGTTAATACAATAATTGTCTTCTTTTTATATATTTAGGTATAGTAACTTCTAAAATAATTAAAGAAATAGTATGTTTGTTTGTATTTGTGGGTCGATATTTATCAAAAAGGATGTCTAAAGCGGTAATTTACAAATTCTAGATTTCAGAAAACTATGCCTTTTTGTCGGAACGGAACCGCCTTGGTGCAATGTATGTTATGTTTATTTGGACGCTTATTACTATTATTCTTAACAATACTTATTTCTAAATCTTCGCAGCGAAGTCCTATTTTTGCAAAATATAGTATATATTGTGCAGAAATTCTTTTTGTTTATTTGGACGCTTATTATTAATTTTTTTAACAACACTCATTTCTAAATTGTTAGTGTTCCCTTAAAAGAACAACTTTAATATTACTCTGTTTGATATTCCAAACTCCGTTTCTGAAAATTTGTAAATATTTTGCCTTTTTCTAATATTAATTTCTCAATTGCCTATTCTTTAAAATTTCTGCTTTTGCCACTTGCATTTTCAAAATTTTTATGCCTTAACCATATGAAATTTAGTAAAACAAATGCAATATAACATTATTTGAATAAGTACTTATTGCTTATTAGCATTTATTTAAATTTAAAATTTAAAATTTGGGATTTAAAATGTTTTTCTCTGTAGAACGAATAAACTATCTAGATACATTTTAGCATAATTCTTAAATTGAATAGTTTCAGAATCTACATTTTAACATTTTTTCTTAAACTGAAACTATGAAACTATGAATGGGTTAATAAAAATGTCAATATTTTATTAAAACATTGGTTAAATAAGTTACATATTTAAGTGGTTTTTATATCTACATAGTAATACAAAAGATGTACGTATACACGTTTAAATTTTATAAAGGTGAACATTTTAAATTAACTTTTGCTCTTAGATCATATTTTTTTTTGTATTAAAATAATTGAAGCATGTATAATAATTTTTATTCAATTAAATATTTCATCTTTTTTTTTTTGGTTCAATTTATTCTTGGAATAATTGACGACATGCAATATAAATTAATGTTTATTTCAGCAAAAGGTTAACCATACAGTTCAAATTTATGATATAATATTCATTTAAATAATATTTTCCAAGTATAATTCATAAATTGCTTATTATTAATTATTATTATATAACTCTCATTAACAATTAATTTTGAAAAAAAAAACTAAGTATTTATTTATGAAATGAAAAGGGAAGCATAATTAATAGATTAATTTGCAGATTATTTACAGATTTATTGAAATTTTCCACAAATTGAAAATTATAACCATTACAAATTTTTAATGAAATTATATAAAAATGCATATTTGAAAATTATATTAATAAAAATTAAATATTACAACTCGTGATTATCATTTTGTATATAGAATTGAAATTATTATTGGTATTGATTAAGTTATAAAATTAAATTATTTGTAATTAAACTAAAATAAGTGATAAAAAAGTCCAAAACTGAAAATTTACGTGTGATAAAGTAGGAAGGGTACAATAAGATCACTGGATGTTCATTATTTAGATTTGTATATTTCAATATACAAATTTAGATGAAAATTTTTTTATATATTTTCCAAATCTTTAATATACGCGCGACTTACATATTAAGCCGAAATTGGGACAATAATATCTTAGTATAATTTCATTGTCTATCTGATCTTGTATCATTTATCGATAGTGATATATAACTTACATAAATACATTTATGTAGAATGTGTTGGGTTTTATTTGTTTTCTAACACTTACACATTAATAAGAAAGGTGTTTGTGCCCAATTTTTTTTCCATAAACTAACGGAAATCAGAATTTATTTACTATTAAATATAAAAGATGGCAATACTTTGCTGTTTAATATTATTTGAATTTTATTATTTAATTTATTAATTTAATTCCCTAGCAAATATTATTAAAGTTCTCTAATAACAAGATAAAGTTTTCAAACCACGTTTTTTCTAATTTTGATTTGTATAGTCCAATTTTAAGATCAGTTATTAAAATTGAAATCAGATGCAGAAGAAAATGTAAATTGACCGTCAATTGAAACTTGAGAAAATTATCAAGCTTTTTTTACACTCTGATATTTGAGTTTAATTTATCAATTTCTGTAACAAATTGTTCGAAATGAAATGGTTTTCGAATTGAGTACATAGAACACTTTATGTTTCCTGTCTTATAACGTATACTAGACTCATTTCTATTCTATACATTACTGCCACAAAGGCTTGCAACAGTTCCTGTATTAGTCATATTTTGTTATTAATTTTTGTAACTTAAATTTATTAGTTTTCGTAAAGTTTATACGTATTTGTGTCGTTGTTGTCATTAATATAACACTTTTTAAACAATAAATATAATTTCATTTTTTGAAAATTTAATTAAAATGTCAAATTAAATTATTAAAAAAAATTTTACAAAAAAGATAAATTTTAACTATGAAAAAAAAGCAAACAGAAAAGTAATTGTCATATTCAATCGCTGACATAATTCAAAACATAAATAATAGATTAATTCTATATACTTTCATGCCACAAAATGTAACACAATTATTGTTATTAAAAATAAAAGGCAAACAAAATACAATATCAAAAAAAAATCTTTGTTTTAAATCGTTTTTGTTTTATTTTTTGGTTTTTTTTTATTGCAAGCAATTATTATCAAAGAGAATGTAACTATCATTAAAAATAGTAACGCTAGAGCTACATTTACATTTACGTTATATAATATTATGCAAAAAATATTAAAAATAAAAATTATAGGTTTGCCATTATTATTACTAAAGTAAATGGTTTTTATGTAGAAATTGATGTCTATGTATGTAATATAAAACAAAACAGGGTGTTATACAGCCTACATACAATTTAATTGTGCTCAATTATATTTTATATTGTATAAAGTGTATACCGAAGCGTTGTACAACTTACAGTTATTAGCTACATTTTTCAATACTACCATACAGTTAGTAAAGAACACAATATTTGATTTCGAATAAAATCGGTCACATTCTTAGAGCATATATAATTCATATTTTTGCGTCAAAAAACGTAGGTAATTATTTTTAGGTGAAATTCAATCAAATTTATTTTTTATTACAATTTCAGTTTCAAACGGATACTTTCCTACCTATACTATAGCGATAGCGATAGCTTAACGAAAATTCTTATCGTATAGAGAAGACTTTTTCCCAACCTTTTCAATCAATCTCTTCACCATTTACTAAATTTCGTTTTTTTCTAATCATTATCCTTTTCGTTCCAAATACTTCTTTCGAATTAATTCAATAGTCAAATTCATTCCTGATTTCTGACAAAATTTTTTTTTTCAAAACAATTTTCTTGATTTCGCATTTTTATGCCTTGTTCTTGGTAATAGTGCTATGATACTAAAAATGGTGGTCTAAGATTATAAAATAAAACTTAAATATGATTTCTAAACATAAACGATTATGCAAAACTATTGTAATGGTTAACAGAAAAATATTAATGGTATTGTTTATAAAACTAGCTGTACAGGGAAAAATAAAATTGTTGGAAAATCTTTTTCGAAAATAAAAAATGAACAATTGGTGTAATTTTAAATGAAATTTCATTGTTACACTCATTTTTAATTTTATTTATAATTTCTAATATTTTTCTAATTTCGTTTGTAATTGTTACGGCTTTTTAATATTTAATTTATTTCATAGTGATTCAGTCAATTTCAATTGTAGGGTAATATCAGTTGAAATGTTATCTTTTACATGGATTATTTATTTCTAGTTACGACGGTTATTCACTTAAAGTGTTATACGATACACGCATTATATGTTACGAGTGTTGGGTCTTCAACTATTTTATAGTTGGATTAATAAACATGAAATATTATATACCCATAAAGAAACTTTGATAATGGGTTTTATGTGGTATGTTCTATAGATGGCGATCTGTTCATCTCTGAAGTAGTATACACGAACACTTAATCAATTGTTTATTAAATATTAATTAAATTAAATAAAGTTAATGAAAAATGTTTAATAAGTAAATCCTAAATAAAAAGTACCTTAAGATTAACCAAACCAACTTATTTCCTTAATTTATTAACTTTATTTCTTTATAGGTAGGGAACTAGAGTAGGTTAAAAATATAGAGGAGTTGGAAAATTATTTCACATTATAACAAATGCTTGTTCCCTACTTCTCTCAATTAAAGTGTTTTTTATTCCTTTATTATTGTTTAGTTACTAAATTACTTTAATGTTTTTGTAAATTTTTTATTTAAATAATAATGCTCCATCTTTAGCTAGTTTAAATATAAATAAAAAAATTTGATGTGGTCAAAACATAACCGACTACAATTGTTATCGTCCAGTTTAGTGAAAGTGTTGCAGAAGATTACAAAATGCGTTCTAAACACTTCTTTACAATTTTGAGAACACTAGTAAGTAAGCTTTTTTTATTTAACATTTCTCGAAAAACGTAAATTTTACTCTTGGTAGAATTTCGATTTGTGAGAATTATATTAAATTTCAAGGAATTTCCGTTAGTTCCGTAGATATGATAAAAAGTGTAAAATTGGCCTCCAGTTCAACTTTCGATCCTTCTCAAGAGTTGATCAATATCTGACGTTGCCGAAATGAACGCAAATATAAATTTTCATTAAAATCTGTTCAGCCGAACTTGAGATACACGCGTGCACACACTGAACGGCACAGCGACAGACTGGCAGAGCAATAGACCAACAGACTGACAGACCAACTAAATAAATTATTTTTAAAAATAGTTTTTATTTACAATTCCTCTATTAGATAAAAATGCGTTCGTACTGAAAGCTTAATATCCGAAATTAGCAACAGGTTTACCTTCCTTATTGTATTTAATGCGGTCGGTAAAAAGTCGTGAATATTAAGGTAAATTGTGCTAAATTTCAAATTAAAAATTAGGTTGTATTATGATCTTTTGAATGTTAAGTGCGGTTAAGTTTTGTTTTTATAAAATTGACTGTTTAGTATTTTTTTTATTGTTTATAAAATTTTGTATATAAATGCCACTTTGTTGTTGAAAATAGACTTGTGTCTCTATCTGTGATTTTTTGCAAGAATTATTTTTTTATATTTTGTTTTTCCATTTTGTTATCAGGAAATTTTATTAAATATATTTGGAAAGTCAATAACCTGTTTTTTAGTTACACCTGTATTAAATTTTTTTATAGTCTAATTATATATATTCATATGCATTTGTGTATTACTATGTATATAAAAATAGTGAGTGTAGATTATTTTGAGCTTTAACTTCAGGTATTTATTTACGAACATATTTACATACTAGATATACTATATTATACTAGATTTTTCTAAATTTATTGGTATTGAATTTAGTCTTGTTTTTTTTCAAATAATATATAAGCTGTAAGTGGCATAGGTAGGTTGAATATTATATAACAGAATAAATAATAATTTTGTAAAATTAATAGAAACTTAAATAAAATATTATGAAATAAAAGTGAATTATAGATTGGTTTAGGGTGTTAATTTAGATTGCATAATATAACAAAACTGAACTGGATTAGAGGTTGGTTAAGAAATAATAATTTTTAAACTTATTTCCGGTTTTTTCACAGTATTTTGTTCTTATTTTTATTATAAACTGTAAAGTAAATTATTCTTCGATTACTTTTCTAACGTTTTTGTAAAGATCGAATCATTATTACAATAATTAGATCGATTCAAAATTACGGTGTTTAAGTTTAATATTTTGTAAAAAGTCCATTAAAATTTTATTAGAAATTTATTAGCAAAATTTTTCATTCTATAATGGCATGCTTTATAATTTGAAAATTGCATGCTTTATTTGATCCTTATAATATTTGTTTTCATAGGAATTATCTAATATTGTCATTTAGTAAATTATTTATTTTAAGGCACTTTTCATTTATTGAGACACTTAATGCACAAGCTTAATATTCTCTAATTTAAAAGCGAAAAAAAAGAAGAATTTTTTCTTGAATACTTAAAGAAATTTTTCATACAATTAATAGAAGCGTTTTTTGTCATTTAGTTTTGGTCCTGCTTTTTCCAAAAATTTTTGTAATAAAATTAATTAAATGCTGCTGAATTTAAGTAATTAAAGATTTTAATGTATTTATTTTTTATATTTTCAGGTAAGTCCGGAGGTTACATAATTTCTTTGTATTTTGAATATAATGCTATAGTCGAAGCTAAAAGTAAGTCAAATTGTAATTTATATTTTTCGTATTAATGCTAATACTCCATTCGATGTAAATTACTATATAGGATTATATAAAATTTAAATAATAATTTCTTCGGTGATATTGACTAGAAAATAAAGTTTCAACAATTTTAAATGAGAAATTTTTTCTATTGCAATGATTTTCCTGTTAATTTGTATCATTTTTTTTTAATTAGAATATTTTATTTGGGTCGATTATGTACTCTATTTTAAATAATATAGAGCCGTATTTCCCAATCGGCTATCTTGTCTCCGTGTAGAATACGTAATTCACTGTGTATGAAAGAAATTATAATATTATGCAGTTCAATTGAATAAATAAAGAACTTTTTCATATTTGAAATTGTGCTATACTTGTACTCATAAAAAAAGTTGCTTTGAAAATCTAGTTTATTCATAAATATTACTAAGTTTTCGCAATATAGCAATCATTTTCGCAATATAAAATCATATGAACTGTTTAGATTTCATGGAATAGTTAAAAATATATTGTACATTTAATAATTTATGTGTTTACAGTATCGCGTTTATCAAAATTTCGAATATTCTGAAATAAATCAAGAATATGGGATTGTTTTGCTGAATTTAATTTTGTATATAGATGTTACATGGGTGCCGTAAAGCTCTAAAATAAACTTTCCAGATTCCATCATTTGAACAAGGTTGAGAAACACTAATATTGGGAAATTCAAAAAATATTGCATACTTATAGGGAAACGTATATTATATTATGAACAACTTTCACCTATGTATTTAGCGCAAAATAAATTTAGCTAGCACAATTTTTAAATATGCTTTCACCCCATTATATTACAGTTTTATTTTGTCACTTTAAACAGGAAAAATATATTTTTTTTTCCACGAATGTACCATTCATCCTTGCCCTTTTGATTTATATTCATTATTATAAACTAAATGGGATTAAGTACATTTTCATGTTAAAACATAAAACTGTATACAATAGAATTATAATTATAATAATAGTAAATTTATACCTTAAATACCTTCTAAATTTTATCATTATTTATCTAATGATTTTATCAGGGATAGGCGAATTTTTAATTTCTTTTGTTCCTAATTTTGGAAGGTTATTTGCTTTTAATTTTAGCATGCTTTTAAAATATGCTTATTGTGAGCGGAAAAAAAATGTACTAATTTTTTTATCATTATTCCTCGGATTTACATTTTGAATTTACATGAATAAGAATTGTATAAAATCTTCGTCCTAACTAGTAATTGGAGCATATTATGGAAATTTTTCCTTTGAAAATTTTGAAAAATTTATACCTAGGTTTTAAAAGTATACATTTGATTTAAACAACAATGCTAGAATTAAGTAAATGACGCCATGAAAATTTCAACAATCTTAACAACCATTTAAATTCTCCATTTAAGCCTTAAGTTCACCTAAAAATATTTGCAATTAATCGCATGCTACCGAATATCAATTCGGAATCTAGACATATGGTATCTATTGTATTTTTAAATAAAATGTCCTTTCTTAGAAAAAATTGACCCTACATATACTTAATTTCGCTTATATAATAGAAAATTTTTTCTATATTAAAAATAAAATTTCATGAAGAACATAAGATTATTGCAATATAAAAAAAATTTACATTTACGAAACCAAAAAAAATTTTATGTTTCTATTGTTAATTTTGTCTTTTTGCTCCATTTTCCTTACTTCTTTTAAATGAATTACCTATGGATTAAGCAAAAATAGAACCCCACCCGGAGTTAAATTATGCCAGTATATACATTTTAATTTTTTTTGTGCCTTATTTTGTATATTACAATCGTTTTTGTGTTATACTTTTTTATTTAGACTAAAACAAATGAAAAATACAAGTGAATTTTTTATTAATTTCATAATATACACATACAAAGAGAACAAAAAAAAAACGTCATTGTTGAATTACAATTTAATTTTGCGCATTACTGAGTTAATTCAACTTAATTATTAAATTAATCGCTTAAAGCATTTCAATTATAAGAACTCATAAATTTCGTGCACATTATATAAAAATAACTCATGTTGATTCAAATGAATGAATTGCTTTAAATACGCAAAAAATATTAACGCACAAACCTGAAAAAGGAAAATTCTATGGTTTATTTTTACATGTTTGTGTATGTGTGTATGTATTTATAAATATATTTTCCTAAGAACTGAAAATGATATACTTTATAAGATGTAAAATAAATTACAGGTGTAATTGAAATTACGCAAAGTAGAAAATTTTCTTCTTAATTTAATAGCGTATTTTGTACAAAGGATATGGAATCGGTTTAAAAGAGTATCGTGAGATCTGAATGTAAAGGATTTCTTCTAGAACTAATTTTTGTTTAAATATTTTTGGTATTTCATTTTATAAAATTAATTGATTTAAATTTCTTTAATAAACGTGGATCTAAACCAGTATTTAAAAATTTGGTAATGAACATTTTTTCGTTTTTATTCTACTTCGCCAGTGGGAGGAAGATAAGGTGCATGGTATCGTAGATAAACTATGAACCAGTTTCTTGTGTCATTGAGTTTACTAATTTAGATGACGAGCCTACAGTAGGTTTTTCTATATGACATATATAAGGATGTTAATAACATTAATAACGTTTCGATTTCGATTTTCAGCCAAGACAAGAATTTTATTAAAATAACTGGAATACATTTTGAACTCATGTTAACTTCCTCCCAGTGTTATTTTAAAATTCCCCCACGTTTAATTAGAAATAATCATCAAACTTACGCAAAACCTATGCAAGCGGTTATGTGACCTACTTTAGAACGATCGTATAGTAGAACGTAAGAAAAAAACAATTATACTTGAATAAGTTTTAAAATTTAAATTTTATTTGCAATTGCAGCTCACTGCTTTTACAAATGACGTTTCTGATCATGTATATATATCGTTTTAAACTTATTGTCATTGAAATTTTTCTCGCATCAAATATTTTTACATACCTATTACATAAATATTTGATGTACTTTTATTTTATTATAAAAAAGACTACGTTAAAAATTATTTTTAATATTTCTTATAATATTTACAATTTTATTTTTCATGAACGGATAATATTAGTTAAAAAAGCAGGAAATATTTTGAAACGTGCATAAAATTTTGAATTAAAAAAAAAATAGTGTTTAATGTCAAAAATTTTGTTGTTAAACCTCATTTATTATACTAATATTAAAAAACAAAATTATAATAAATCAGTAAAAATTCTTTAATTTCCTGTTTAGCTCATGTTAACGATATAATAAGAGTTTTGAGATTCGTTGGCATTTTTCCTCCTTTTTATATTCCTTAACATTTTAATAAACAAAAATATTTCAGGTTTCCAAAGTCTTTAAATTTTATAAATTTTCCCCCAAATTTTTAAACATTAATTTTCTTTAAAGAAATTTCAATTTGAAATAGTGGTGCAATGGCGGTAGGAAAATTATGAATAAAATTCATAAAATTGATTCCTTTTAATATAATTTTCGACACTTTGCACCATACATACATACATATATATACAACTTATTTAATTCCAAATATATGAAATTTATACTAGGAACTAAATCGCATTTCTGTATTGAATTTTATTCAACCAATATATAATTATTAGCAAAAGTATACGTTTAGTAGAATAAAAATAAAACCATCAAGCAAAACGGTGAATTTACGCGGGTTTTTTGAAATTTTCATGGAAAAAAAAGGAAATGGTTGTTTGCTACCGCAACAGAAAAATCATTTTTTTTCCGTTTCCATTTTTCAATAAAAACTCACATATTCCCAATTCACTTGCAATTCACCTAATTGTGTTAATTTAGTGTACCATATTTTAATACCTGAAAATGCATTTTTGATTTACAAATAATCAAATTTGAGGAAAAAATAAGCAGAGTAAAGTTGAATTCAACTGATGAAAATTTACTAGAAAAAAAAAACGATAATTATTACCAATGCTTATCTAACCCACACGAGATTTCTTTAATTTCTTTTATAGTGCAAATGGTTATTATCTAACAGCCCAGGCGATAGTTGAAACGGAAGCAAAAAAGAAAAGCAACCTAAAAAAAAACAAATCCTACTTTTATTTTTGTGGTTGCCTTGCTACCGTTTCTTGTTTAAGATTATTTTTCATTCAACGAAAAATACAAATGTGTGTCGTACATAAAAACTAATATTTTACTATGTGTATACCAACCTATAATAAGTATATTAAATTTTGAAATGTGTAGTACATATGCTGGCAAATAAATAAGCTTGGTTTACGATAATACTGAAAATTTATAAAACCTTGTTCTATATTACTCGTATATCGTATAATTCATACGAGTAATATATAGTAGAAACTTCTTCAACTTGACATTTGAAAAATATATCGCGTTTCGTAATTTCGCATTCAGTTTTATTTATGTTAATAAAATTAAGTTTTGTAATTTGATTTCCAATCGTTTCCAAAAAAATATTTGTTTTAACACGCTTACAAATCTTGTATTAGAAAATTTGACAAGTGTAAGATGTCAAAATGACATGTGCTAAATTGTTTGACAATAATTGCGAAACATCAAAAGTTAAATAATATTATTTTTTTCAAAGTCATTGTAATGTCAAAATCATTTATGCGAGCGTTTGCTTATATGATGAAATAATTTGTCAATGTATAGTTCAATAAGTCATAAATTTCACATATTATAGTTAGACAAGTACAAGTATGACATATTAGAATTTAAATTTCAAGTTTAATACTTGGCTTTATTCTAAATGTGTAGTATGAAATGAAGTTAGAAATATGTAATTTCAAAAATTTCCTGAAATCTGAATACTGCTGACACTTAATTGCAATTTTGTGCAATGTAAAGTAAAATACGCTTTATTACTTTCCTGATCTAAATTTTTGCAATCACTAAACACCTAGTTTCTTGTCTAATACAATATTCAATATTCAAATATTTTTGAAAATATACGAAAATGGTTCAATAAATCCTGAAAATAAAAAACATGAAAAAAGATAAAAAATTACAAAGATTGCCTTAAGTTGAATTTTATTTTTCTCTTTGCCTTTAGCGTGAGATGAAAATTTATTTTTCAAGTTGGATTGGCGCCAAATGACGATTTTTTTTTGTGCTCTTTTAAAGATTTATACCTTATTTATGTTTTACTTTGGTTTAATGCTATTTCCACACTATACATTGCAAGAAGATAGTTAGAGGGTTCATTCCACTAATAATGTTAACTTTAAAGAGTTATTTTGATTATTATTTTACACATCAGTTAAGGTAAACGTTATAAAAGTTGGTAAAATAATAATTTTTATTTTTTTTTATCCGATTTTTTTTTTCATATACATATTTATATTGAGAAGGATTAATATGACTGAGTTCGATCGATTCTCATTATGCAAATTAGTTATCAGAAAAGCATTTTCCAATTCAGTAGAGTTTAAGTTTTTTTCTTTTTTTTTTTGAATAATTTTTTTTCTTTTTTTTGGGTTCTATCGTTAATGTGATATTATAAAGGAATTTAATTCTCATTAGGTGTAAATAACCTTATAATAATAATCTAATGTACTTTTTTAACATAAACATTCTTAAACGTTAGTATGTACTAAATAATATGTACTTAGTTTGTGAAGTGTATATGCAGTAACCGATCAACTGGAATTATAGTTGGGTACAAAATATTTAAAATGCTGTAGGTTTTCTGACAAATGACTCGGTATCGTAAATGTCGCATTATGTTCGCATAACAAATCAATTTTAATTTAAGCTTCTTAGATAAATTATGTTTAAGAATTTGTATAATTGTTAATAAATGGGACTCGATTAGATTTTAGGTATTCCTACAAGAAATACTTTAATATTTCAAATTTATATCACTTAATGTTTAAGCTATGGTTATGTACATATAAATAATGCCCTAATGTGAGTGTATAATTGAGTGTAAATTATTAAATTATTGTGCTTTAACATATCTTGATGGATTAACTCATTACTTATACATATGTGTTTAAATCAATTAATTGAAGGAGAATTTCTCGTCTCCTGTAATTTCCAGATTTCTTACGAAAAAAATTCACGATACTAAAAGTTTTAGTAATTTCTCATTACTCTCATTTGCTTGCAGAATAACCGTGGTAAAATGTTTATTATTTTGCATAATAATAAGTTTCATCTTAAATATTTTATTCTTAGAGAAGAGAAGTGTTTTTTCCGAATGACTGCATTAATAATCCTTTTAATCCCTACACTTATAATATAAAATCTTATAAATTTTTTGAATAGTTTTCAAATTAATTTTTTTCGGTTCGTTGATATTAAAAAAAAATTACTGAAAAAGGACAACAATCTCGAATTCTTTCTTAGGTTCTCTGAAATTAAGAAACTGAAATTATTTCTAAAAATACGTGCTTTAAATATGAATTTGATTTATTTGTACTTTAGGTATAATTTTCTTCTTTTTCATACCTAGCCAAAATTGTAAGAAATTTCAAGAAATTGGAATAGGCCTTTTATTTCTGGAAGAGTGTTTATGAATATCTCAGTAACAAAAACGAGAAATCGACATAGGGATTGTTCTAAAAAGCGAATCTTTACCGTACTAAATTTATAATAAAAAGTTAAAAATAAATATTTTAAACGCATAAATTAATTGTATCTATGGAGTAAAATTCTGAAAATTTTTACCATGGGTATTGCCATCACTATCAGTGATTTGAATATTATAAAATTGTTTAAATTTATTAAATATGATTATTCTAGTGATTCTTGTAATATTTTTGCCTACGAGTATTTGTGGTACAACAAGGATTTATCGAATTTCTAATGAGACAAAAACATTTAGTTTTTATTTCTTTATAATATTAATTACATATATACATATAATATAACCGATTATCATCTTCAAGTTTTCAAGTTTAATCTTCATCCTACACCATGCATTATTATATACGTTTAGAATTATGTAATTCTATATATGAAATTTAGTTTGAATATTTAAAAAAATATTTTGAAAAAAATAATTGAGAAAATTTTGGTTAATAAAGAGGCATTGATAAATCATAAATCTCATTCCATATTTTGTCCTTGATAAAAGGATAAGCCTCTAATACACATACATATATGTTTTAGAAAAAAAAAAATTTAAAATCTTAAAAATTTCGTAAATTATGAATATGATAAGTACCTTAAGTATGTCTATATATTTTCTTGTATTTATTTGAATTTGTATAGTTGTTCTGGAAAATTATGGCAAGAATTTTTTTAAGAAAATTATTTTAAAAATTTTAGAAAATTTCTTAAGTGTGATTGATGAGGCACGTGGAAAATGAATACGCTTAAATATTTTAGACGATGTATACCTCGAAAATCCACATACATATACTTTCATTATGACATCATGCTGTAGTTTGGCTCATTTTACTAATCTTTCATATTCATACTTAACATTTTTATCTTAATAATAAGAAGTCTTTTCATATTTTTATGTGAAAGTATTACCTTACTATGTGTGTGTACATAGTTTAAATTATCACACAGTTAAACGCTAATTCCATGTAGTTTATTCAAGATTATATTAAAACTTTGTAGGTATGTGACTGATAGTAAAATTTTTTTGAAAATGTGAGGTAAATTTATTCATGTAATTAGATCAGAATTTTAAAGAATTCAATCTCATTAAGAATTGAATTTTAATATACACGCGTATAAGTAAAAACGCACATGTACAAAATTTAATTTATTTAAATAAATAAAATACTGAAGTATGTAAGTGATTATTTTTGCATATGTATATGTGTTTCTTCATATATTGAATAATATTCTATAATAAAATAATGTGGAAATATGGAAATTTGCTTATAATTTTAATAATAAAGTGTGATTATATGGATTTAAATAAGTTTTATAGATTGTTTACGCATTATATACATACGTACGCATGTTAGTAAATTAAACATTCCAGTACTCCATTTTGAGGATTTTAATTTTTATAAAAATTATTTACATAAAGTGAAAATGAATTTAACGGTAAATATAATAGCCACCATTGGTGGCTTGTAAGGATACTAATTTCTTATAAATGAAAAACATGTTAATTTATTAAAGCGACTTCATTGCGATATGACAGATTGATTGTCCCAGATTAACCTTTAATTTTGCTCTATTACAAATTTTATACTTAGAGAGATTTTTTGTAAATTATTTGCCAACACGGTTGATAAATTTATCTTGTTAATGTAAGGTGCTCAACCGTTCATAGTCTTGTTTAAGAACATTAAAAATATACTTTGAGGTAATTTTTGGTCTTTAGTTGGAAAATATTTATTTCTTATTGTAGTCCCTCTTTTTTTCTGTTTAAATTTATTAGAGGAATATTTATCGAATCTGGATTATCAAAATCTTTACTTTCTTATCTTAAGTGTCTTGAAATATTATCGTCCTATCCTATATAATAATATATAAGTTTTTCAATTATTCTTCAAAATTTACAATTGTACACATAGATGTCACTCTTTTATCTCTTTACTGTATTAGAAAAGAAAATTTTTATATGGATGTATGATTTTATTCAATTATAATTAATATTTTTATCATAATTAATATCTAATTTAGTTTACACAAAAAAGTTTATATGTACATTTACATATAAGTATATAATTTTAATGTAACTAAATATTGTTTTCTAATTACCATTACTCTATTTTAATGGCACAATATATATACACATTTAGCTATCATTATAACTAAAAATTAATTACTCTTTAAAAAACAAAATTAATTACTTTTTCAAGGGCTCATATGCTACCCATACATATATTATATGCATATATTTAGTTAATATAGTTCACATTTTTACTTAAAAAATAAAATAATAAATTAATGGAGTAATGAATGTATGTAACGATAGTACAATAATTCAAAAATTTCTAATGACATTTCAAGGTCATATATTATAAAATTAAGGAAGTATTAATTAAGTAAAGGAAAATTTATTATTAATGGTGTACGCACCCGGTATAAAAATTAAGTATTTTAATTTGATATGATCATAAAAACCTTTTACTTACTTTTAAAATTTAGAGCTAATTAACAAAATTTTTAATAATAATAATAAAATGCCAAATATTAGATTATTATGTAAGATTATCAGCATCGTCAAATTGAAAGCAATTATCTCAGTTTTAGTTAACTTAAAACTTTTAACCGTAACTGTTTTACAGTCTTCGGCATATTGCGGACCATTCAATTTCAAAATGCGGCCCATCATTCTGCTTGGAAGGAAAAACAATAAATTTATTATTTGTCAAATTAAAACAATCAATAAAATCTGTTCAACATGTCATTTCTTAATCTTGTAACGTAAGAAATTCGAGTGGCCCATACTCATACTCGCACAGTATATATATTTGCCCATAATCCACAACAGTTTGCCGAAAGTTGATGTAAGAATGTTATAAAGGATTAAGCGTGATTTTAAAAATAATATTACAAATATTTGCTCAGTTAGGTGACAAGGAACGCATAACAGAAATGCACGTCAAAATTTTTTAACGGCTGATCGAAAACTCAGAATTTCTTGAGGAATTAAACTTATTGCTTGTTGCTTGAATATTTTTAAACAATAAAATTTGTTTAAGAAATTTTCGGTCACATGAATCTCATTTTCTATCACATAATATAATTACAAATTTGTTTTTATTTAATATTTTTATTTGGAAAATATTTGAAAAACAAAAACTTTAATATTTAATACTCTTACATACTTAGACAAAATAAAAATTAAGAATTACAAGGGCAATAAAAAATTAAAGTACCGTTACTTATGTAATGATCCATAGTCACATATTATTTTCTTTTTATTTTTATTTAATTTTCCGCGTACACTCTACTATTACATATAACATTAAGATTTATTTGCTAATATAGTGAACGCGTCAATAATCTTCAATAAAAAAGAAAAAAAGATAAATTCATGTTTTTTTTTCTTTAAATCCATATGGAATGGATTTCTTTGTAGGTTTTGATTGTAAACAGTAAGATTATGAGGAAAATGTGTATAGTTCATATTACATAGGTCTTGTCACGTCTCTGATATTAATTTTTAAAAGCAAAAAAATAAAATTATATAGGTATGAGAAATTGTAAAATTACGTAGTCCTTAGTGTCTTATGTTTTAATGTATCCTTTATGATAATTTATAATATTATCCATTTCTTAATGATTTCAATCAAATGTTTGTGAAATTTAATGAGTTATATCCCCATAAATCGAATACAATGCTTAATTATTACATTTTATAGGAGCCTATGAGCATTTTGTTTACAATTTGGCTCTCTTTACCAAAATTTTTTATTGTGGCCTACTTTGGAACAATTTTTTCCTTACACATGAAGATCTACATGCCGGTACTTATATTACAATACACGACTGTATAAAGCACCCTCTATATATAATCTTTGGCTTATATGCTTTTTCTAATTCGAAAATCTTTTAGTGTATAAAACTAAAACAAAAAAGTCACATTTGATAAGCTATTTTAGCTACTATCGAGTAATAGAGGAAAATAATGTCATTCATTTTTACCAAATATTATAGTTATTAATTTGCTCATCAGGTGTTTACCAATCAGGTGTTTATATTTAAGGGTTTTATATACAATAATTGTGCAGTTCCTTATTCCTGGTTAAAGTTTTTCCAAATTTTCCACTATAAATTACAATTTTATTTATTACCGGTCATTTTGCCGAATAATAATTCTTTATGAAGGATGTATGGATAAATTTTCACTTCATTTTTAATGGCTCAGTGTGGTTAATCCGAATTGTATTCATTTAGAATTCAGTTATGTATAAGTTGAAGGTCCTCAGTCTCTAAAATCTTATTTCAATCATATGATTTTTTTTTGCCAAAAATTTATAGAATCAAGTGTATTACTATACATGTTTTTGTGTGTTTTTTATAACCTGTAATAAAAGTAATTTATTAGTTTTTGAAATTGTTAGTTTTATTTTAACTTTGTCTTAGTAAAGCGTACGTTTTTTGATAATAAAACTCAAAAAGTATTGCAAAAATCAAAATGAACTTGGTTTATATACTCGTATATACTGTCACGTTGACGTTGAAGCTGAAAATTAATATTAAAGGATTTTCAGTGAAGTACAATTTTTAGGTCCATAAAGTCCATATAGTAAATATATGATTGTTAAGATCTTTTGAAATATAAATTCATTAATGATGGCACTTTTTGGTTAATTTTCTAGTTTATTTCTCAATTTTAGATGTAATAAAAGTATATTAAATTATGAACTTAACTTTTTCATATTTTACTATTAAAGTCAAGGATTATTGCCGAAAGTTTAGGCAATATTTTGTTATATCATACATAATTGTTTATTTAATAATTTAATGGTACCAGAAATTAAGTGAATCAAAGTGGAATTTAATATTATTGATTGAATGATTGAATTGAAATAAATAAAAAATATCAAGTTTCTTCTTTTAAAATCAAAATTTGATTTAAGATAAGGTGCTCTCTGCTCCAATTGAATTTTAATTTCAATAATTTTGCATACGTTACGGCGTTGCTCAATAACAGTTGTAAAACAGATTAAAATTTTAAAATTTTCTTGGCGTTTATTATCAATTATTGTTCTTAAATTTTTGGAAAATATTCAAATTTTATAATTAAACTTTGTTATTTGAAAAGGTAATAAATATTATGAAAAGCGTGTTTGATGTGAAAAATGGAGAACAAAAGAGTTGGATATTTTAAAAACTTGAAGTAAATTGTTTTTAACTGCTCCCCCATTCTAAATAATTGTGTGAAATATTTCAATAATTTCCATTATTTATTTGCATATTTTGTTAAGTTATGTGTAAAAGAATTTAGTTATTGTTTAATAGTGATGTCGTTTTTTTTTACAAAATGGAGTAAAATTTTGAAGAATGAGAGAAAAATCAATTTTTCAATATATTTGGTGAGAATTGCTTGAAATTAAATAAATTTTTTATCAATAATTTAAAGAAGTAATTTTTGAATATTTTTAAAGAAACTCGGTACAAGATACAATTTTTTCGATATCACGTTTTTTGATTGAAATTCTAAGACTGCTTATACTTGATTCCAGCATAGTTTATTAAAGGAAATCATTGCACATTATACGAGTTGAACAGAGAAAAAAACTTAAGCGTAATATGACAAATTTAATTATGGCGTTGCTTAAAAATAATACTAAGTAATTATTATTTAATAAGGCATTACAATTATTGAAGGTATTTTATTAGGTCTAATACTTATTTCTTGTAAGTAGTTGTAAATTTATAGCATATGTACATATTATTTTGAAATTATGTAAAATAAGAGATACCGATATTAGATGCAAAATGTTAGTAAATTTATTACTCTTCGAAAATATCCTGCAACACTTATGCTCGTAACTGTTCCTTTCCTAAGCTTCACATTTAAGTAAATAGGAACAAGTACATATACATATGAACGTACTTAAAAAATAGCTCACGCAAATTATTATTGTTTGAATTTTAATTATTATAAACGAGTAATTTTATTGTGCGTGTGTTTATGTACGTAAATTGTATATTAGAGTATGCAAATTATAAAATCTGGGTAAAAAAACTTAACGGCAAATATATAATTATTGCTGTAATTATTTTTCTTTAGTGACTTTTTTGAGAATATTAAATATAAACTTTTCTAAACCGTAAGTGCGCTTAAATATGTAGTTTAAAGTAAATTTAATAAAATATACCTATAGCAGAAGCACATAACCGATCCCAAGGTTTATTGTCTAGTTTAGCGAAAGTGTTGTACAAAATTGTGAAAATACTTTTTAAACAATTTTTTCAAAATTTAAGGACGCTAGAAAGCTTTTAATTAACATACCTAGAAAAGTGTAAATTTGGCCCTCAGTAGGATTTAGCTTTGTGCCACCCGATTTTATCGAAAAGTTTAAACTCAAAAACTCAAATGATAAATTTAAAGAAAGTCCATCAATTAGGTCCTTAGATATGGTAAAATATGTAGAATTGGCCGGTAGCTCAGTTTATAAATTTATAAGTTCTTTTAACCCTGAATTTATTTATTAAATTTTAAGAAAATTGTTTGATTATTTCTCTTTTTATACTTCAAAATGTAAAATCGACCTGAAATATCCTAAAAATTGATAGATCCGATATGAAAATTGGTGTTATCACATTACCTTCGTTATCGCATGCAATTCGTTCGGTAACGTGGCAGAAATTCAATTCTTCAAAATTTTTTTTAAATCTGAGCTTTCAACCTCTTAACTTGGCAGTTTTATTTCAATGCCAAAGATGTAATTAACTGTAATAAGGTAAAAATTCAAAATATTTTCAAAATAAGAATCGAAATTTAAAAATTTTGTGACTCTTAAATGATAACTGGAGAGTTATTTGTATAAGTTACTTTTCGATATTCGTGTTGGGTTGTCATTTTGGTTGACTAATAAGGTTAAAACTACTAATGTAAATCTAAAATTAAAAGTCGCCTATTGCGTTAAAATAGGTTAAAGTATACAAAGCGCTCATTGACACATTGATTTTCATTTGGAGTTTCTTTACGTTAAAATATTAAACATTAAATTTATTTAAGATTTTAATTTAGAACACTATTTAAAGTTACCAAATTATTTTTTGTGGCGTTACACAAAAGTTACTTGTAAATTTTGTTGAAATTTCCAAGATTTCTATGTAATCAATATTTTTATGCCAAACATTTCATGTAATTATTTTAATTATTCTATAAAATCAACCTGAAAAATAAATAACCATAAGAATATTAAGTATTAAAATTCAGTTCGGATATCAGTAATAAAAAATCTGATGTGGTCAGCACATAACCGACCGCAATGTGTATTGCCTAGTTAAGTGAAAGTGTTACAAAATATTATAAAAATGTCTGTTAAATACTTCTTTCCAATTTTTAGGACATTAGTAAGCTTATAGTTAACATACTTAGAAAAATGTAAATTTGGTTCTTAGTAGACTTTCGCTTTGTGCTACCCGAATTCCCTGAAATGCTCGCCAGTTAGTTTCGGTAACAACCAGAACTCAAATATCAAATTTCAAGAAATTCCATCAATTTGTTCTGTGGATATGGTGAAAAATGTAAAATCGGCCCGTAAATCAGTTCTCGAGCCCTGATCTTTCCAAAAAAGTTATATGTTCATTGCTTTAATATGAGGAATTCATATATTAAATTTCAATGAAATCGGTTGATTATTTCTCTTTATATACATAAAAGTGTATGTTTGGCCCGTAGTAAACGTCTAGTTGCCAATGCCTGATCTTTCCAAAAAATTTACATGTTCATTGTTTTAATACGGGGAATTCATATATTAAATTTCAATGAAATCGGTTGATTATTTCTCTTTATATACACAAAAATGTATATTTGGCCCGTAGTAAACGCCCAGTTGCTGATGCCTGATTTCTTCCAAAAGTTAGGAATTTTTGCGTATGATTGAGCAAAGCTTATATATGAAATTTCAAGTAAATCGGTTGAATATTTTCTTCAAAATGTTCATAAATGTAAAACAGGCCCGCTAAAAAGTGCAATTCCCGAGGCCTGATATATACCAAAAGTTGATCGATCCGTGCCATGGTGGAAACAAACTTACATATAAAATTTCATCAAAATCGGTTCAGCCGAACTTGAGATACACGCGTGCACACACAGACCGACAGACCGACAGACCGACAGGTTGCTAAAAATAGTTTATTTACACTTCCCTACTATGGAGAAGTACGTTCCCACCGAAAACTCGATATGCAAAATTTGTTGCCATCACATAACCTACCTATTGTTTACACAATACGGTCGGTAAAAAAAATTTAATTAAATTGTATAAAATCAATTGATAGCCTGCATACAAAATCGAATTTCAAAATAACCAACTTATTAAAAAAAAAAAATAAAATAATTTACGTGTACATACTTAACTATATGCATATACTGGATATATATTCCATATTATTATTAAAATCTCACTGAAATTCTTAAAAGACCCACACGTACATGTGCTTATAAACATGATATCTATACATATACAAGAATATTAATATGTTGAACATATCAATGAACTTAAGGGGTTCTATTTTAAATTAAATTTACAATTTTAAAGGAAACTGTTTTCAAATTGTTTAACTTGCATTTATTTCATATATGTATATTTATATATATATATATATGTATGTGTTTATTTACTCGTAAACATCAGAAATTAAAATGTACTCAAATGAAGTGCATATTCCTGTGTAAATTTTATACATTATGTTGGAAATTTTCTTTTCAAAATGAATAAATACACAAAAATTATGTATATTATGTATATGTATATGTCAATTACATAAACAAAAAGGACTTGCACAAATAAATAAGGAAAAAAGAACTATTGAACTGTGAAAAGTTAAAACTGTAGAAAACTGTTAAAGGAAAGTAGAGAAAAAGGAAATCGTTATTGGAAAATTTTAAAGAACTTATAAACAAGTAGTGAAATATAAATGTATAAAATGTATGTTCGAACAGTAAGTGTATTATGTTCTTTTGAAAAGACAAAATGCAGTTCGACAGATATTTATAATGTATATATGTATATTTGCATGTAATATTAAAAATGTTGCAATTATCCTTTGGCATTTGGTTAAAGTAAAAATTCGAAAATGATCTAATGTCGAAAATCCATTGAGTGTAGCATTACGAAAATTTGTAATTTAAATTGTTATTTACACATATATTTTACATTTGCCAGTATGTATATGCATTGGTAAATGTAGTTTTTATTAAAGGAACCAATACAATAATGGTAATCCTTTGATAACCGTATAATTATATGAAGTTGAACAACAAAAAATAGAATTATAATTATTCAAATTAAAATCTGTTTATCAAAATATTTTCTTAGTATCAGTAAGATCAATAAGTTTTCAACATAAATCACATTTCGCCCTTTAAAACGTTTCGTACATATCGAAAACTAAAATATTTTGAATATTTTCTAAAATCTCCTGAACTTTGTGCAATTTTTATGGAACCACTAAAAGTAATTAAGAATAAACTGTGATATTTTATATTAATTTGCCAAAAATTTTACTGAATTTTAAAAAATATTTTGTTAAATAAAAGTATTTAAAATTTTTTTTTAAATTTGTAAAGAACATTATTTATTTGTTATGTTTTTAATACCTTCAATTGTTATTGCATATACCAAAGCGGGTTCTTAAGTTATTTTTTCCTCAAAATTATACAAGTATTATAAACATTTACATGTATACATGACAAACGATGAAAATCTGTAAAAATTCAGTTAAAGGGAGAAAATATCTTTCCATTTTCAATAAGAAAACAAACAACCAAATAAATAAAATGTACCTTTAAAAAGCAAATAAAATCATTTCTAAGTTTTCAATTTGCTTGATTTATCAACAGGAAATTCTTTTTATCTTATTAAAACAATTTTTCCCTCTTTTGTGTACAATTTTCTATAATCGATAGTTTTTTTTTTATACATATACATATTATATGTTAATCAGTGCTTCTCAAAATTAATGTATTAAAAATTTCATATCAGATCTCATAATGGTGGAATGTGCCATTTTTTTAAATTTAATAAATTTTAGGGAATCTTCGCATGGTATTTTAGAAATATTTCTAAAATTATATTGCACTGATCTGATTCGAATTTCAATCGCTGTTTATGAAGTATTGTGAAAATATAGTGGAAGACTTGTACCATAAAATTGCAAATGTTAGAAAAATTCCGAAATTTGAGAAATTATCGGAGAAACACAGAGGTAGGAATAATAGTTGTTGAATAACTTTCACCATCTATACCTTAGAATTGTTTTTAATATCTTCCTTCCATTAATTTGCTTTTCGGGTAGTAAAACATAGAACCATTTAGTGTAAAATGAAACTATTCACGAGAATAGGTTCATTACTAAAATTAAAATCCTTGATCAATACTCGTAATTTATCAAAATCGAAAAAAAAAACGTTTTGTAATCACTGTCTTCAAATAGGTACTTTTCCTTTTACAAGTACTTTTTATACAGAAAACAAAAAACAAAAATATTGTAACCTAATTGAAAAATGATACTCAAAAATCATTTTGAAAAATAAAATTTTATATTTAAAATTCAATACATCATTTATTGTGAAAGAAACGATTTAATATTAGAAAATTAAGGATTTGTTTTTCAAAAATTTTGTAGTTATGGTATATATACATACATATATATTATATAAATATGTATATAGATAGAATTATTGATATCAAGTGAATTTTTACGTTAGAATTGTTTTGAATGAATGAAATTTTTAATTAGAAATTTTTGAAATTTATATACTTTGAGTAGGTATAGTTAATTAATCATGAGATATCAGATTTTTCAAGGATAAAAATTTCCATTTCATTTCATTTGGAACAAATAGAAAAATAAATTTTAATTTAAAATGGGGCACTTAAATTCTTAGTAAACAATAAATTAATCGTTTGCTATAAAATATAAAAGTATAGTTATGGTTTCTCTTTCTGTTTCTTTTTGATCTTTGTTAAATTTTTAAGAACTTTTTTGAACTTTGGACTTTATTATTTTTTTTTTTTTGCATAATTATTGGAATATAAATTTAGTTAGTTAAATTGAAGTTATTTAATCATAAATAAATTCACAATGATTACAAGAACGCCTACGAGTGCATAATTGATAAAGAAAATGAATTTGTAGTTTGAGATTGATAAGACCTTTGAATATTTATTGAAATTTCATAGAGGAAAAAGTTAAAAATAACAATTTTATTTACTTGAATGATAAAGTGTAACTTCGTAAATGACTGGTTTTAAAACTTGTTACAGACTCTTTAGTCGATACAATTGGAATGTAATATAGGAGAAGAGAAAAGAATAAGAAATGTTGGTGTTTTTTTCGTCAAACTTGAAATGCAAAACCCCTACTACCAACACATATTGCGCAGAGTAATCAAATTCACCAATTCTAAAAATAATGATGTTTTGCTTATTAATCGTTTGCACATTATGATTTCTTAATTAGTAAAAATTTATTTTAGATTTTGGTATAAAAACTGGAGTGGTCGCATTATTTGTTTCGAACTAAATTTGTTACAGGTCGAGGAATTTCTGTAATCTTCAAAAAGCTTTTTTGTCTTCACATACATATTGTTCCTTTACAGTCTAACTCTCATCCTACTTATTTTAATAATTTTGGAAATTATGGCCAAAAGTTGCCATGCTCAATAGCTGCACTATTTTGTTTTTATGCACCCTATAGCTGCAGTATATAGCTGCACCATATATATATATTTTTTTTTTATAAATTCTCCAGACATTCAAAAAGAACGCCAAAATTAAAAATATTAATCTAATGAACAATTGTAAACTATTAATTTTTTTAAACATACTGTACTTATACATATGCACACGTACATAATGTACATAATATTAAAAATTCTTTACAAGAAATACGCATATAAATTAAATTTATTATTCAACTAATCGCTTTCATATTTTATTGTAAAATTTTTTAAGTGAAAAACTAATCACGAAAATTTCATTTTAATTGAATAATTATAAAATACAGCCGCATGCTTATATAAATATATTTATACATGCATCAAATGTATATTTAACTATAAAATATAAAATGAGAAGAATTTTCTAAGCACAACATTCTTATTTCGTATTTAATTTCAATAAACAATGGAAAAACAAGACATGTTTGTATACAAAAAACAAAAAAACAAAATTCTATTCAAACATACCGTTCTTTTATTAGAGTTGTACAACCACAAATGTGTGGAATATTAATTAGATGGTTTTAAGTGCTTACTTCTTCTAGTATATTTTATAACATACGCGTATAGCGTAACCGAAATTATTTGTATACCAATTTAATAAGAATCTATTATATGTATTTTTATGTACACATGCATGTATGTAGGGTTTCAAATAAATTTTCATATGAAACCGAAATAAAAGGATGAAAATTTTTAATGAAAGAGGTGGGAATTTAAATAGAACCCTACACTTTCCCCCTCCCCAACCAAATTTTTATTATTCTATAACAACTTAGTAAAATAGCATTGAAATATTCATCTCAATGCTTAATAAAAATTGTTAACAAGAAACATACCTAAATACATGTATTATTACGCTGTTCATCATAGTCTAGTATAAGTAGAAAAATTCTATTATCAATAAAAATGTGTCATGTTATAATATAGAAAATGACACGAACTCTAGAATAATTTGTGTAGAAAAGTAAAAAATAAGCAATAAAATATGAAAAACATGTATAAAGAGAGAAGAAGCGAAAAATAAAAATTTCCTTTTCTCATTTTTCATTCCATTGATGAAACCTATTTCTTTTCTGATGGCATTTTTGAGAAAGAAGCCTGCCTAAAATCGAACATAACCTAAAAATGAGCAAATAACATAAGGGGAAGGTTTTTGTTTTTTTGGCTATTATTTTTTTTTTTTGTTCGTTTTTCATAAAATAAATAAAAAATGTCTTCAATGTGGTACCCGATCTTGAAAATTTTTTTTAATGATGTCACGTAATCAGTATATAAAGAAAAACAACAAAAACAAAACTTACTCATTTTATCAATTGCTGTAAATAATCAAATACAAAACTTGAATATAGTAGAGACAGAGAGATGGCGGTTCAAAAATTTTTATTAATATATCTACATATATATTGTAAGTATATATATATATATATAATAAGTATGCATATACCTATTATTCATAAGAATAAATCACAATTCACAAATCATCAAAAAGTCAATCATACAAATAGTTCGTAATTTTTAAAAGCATCAGGGTTCTTAAATTTAAATTTCATTGCCAGTCATATTTTTAAAACAATATTAAATTTTCCGATTCGCAACAACATATCAGTTTGGAATTGTTATTATTACAATTAATAATGTACGGAAAGTTAGGAAAATAATCTTATAAAGAACTTGTTTCGTAAATGCCTTTGATGCCTCCGTAATGATCCTAAAGATTATCCTAATGCTTTACATTAAAGGTACTTTAATGTAATTAAAGATAACTGTTATTCAATCAATTGTATTATCTCATTTGATCAAATTGAGATTACCAGGTTATCAACTTTAGTACTGACCATAAACCATAACACCGGTGCATTAACATCAGCTAGACCGCTCTGGAATGAATTTAATCGTGTTATATGGTCTTAGAGTTAATTTTTTTCCGATATAAATTTTGATTGCACGAGCCAAGGGAGCTAAGTAACATTTTTTAACTTTTATTATTTATTCAAAGTTCACTGTAGAAATCTCATAGTAGTCTGGTATAATTTTATTTTAATAGACCGGATTAAAATATTTTTTTTTTTGTTTTTTATTAAAAATTTACGATAGTGTTCGCACACACTATTTATACCTTAATAACTACATTATGTATATACACAAGTTAAAATGAATGTTATATGTATATATTAGATATAAATCTAAATCTAAAATAATTTTCGTTTTTTATGCTTAAATCACGATTTATTGTAACGATTATATGATTGGTGATGATGATGAAAAACTGAAAATAAATAATCGTTATTTTCACTACATTGTTTTTTTTTTTTTAACTATTATTATAATAAAATATTATTTTGTACATACTTATTATATACGTATAAATAAATTTAAAAAAAAGTGGGTTACCAACAGTAATTTAGAAAAATAGTAATTTAAAATTTTTTTTATATATTTATTCACCTTTATCATATGAAAAATTCACCCTTACCATATGAAAACAAATTTATTCTGTACGGATTACCACACTAACTAATATATAATGTAGTGTAATCCGATAAATCCGAGCATTCGCTAATAGTATCACTAGTTAAAAACAATAGATCTTCAATTCAAATTCAAATATTTTTGTTTGCGAATTCAGGACAATACAAAATAGATTTGTGATTACAGACAAAATATGCCCAACTTCAATATTGCAGTTTTCAATTTTATTTCAAATTTAAATTTTCCATACATTTTTCAAAATTTGATTAAAGCACTTCAATTATTTTCGATGTTATGGATAAAACGGTTTTAAAAGTTAAAAATTTGAAGTTGGCAGAAATATTTATTCAATATTTATTTTATGTAAAATTTAATGTCAATTTTGTCAATTTCTCGCTTCGTTTAGTTCAGCAGTAATACGCCCTTTTGGACATTATCCTTATCACAAATTGTCTCGCATCAAAGAATTAGAATAATTTTTTAATAATAATTTTAAATTTTTTTACACGACATGGCAACCTTACTTTTATACTCACAGATCTACAAATGAATATTTTATCAGAATTTAGTAGTTTTATTTTCCTTGCTTTTTTTTAACAAAAGAAAAATGTTTTGCGGTCCGAAAATTTAAAATTATGGTTTTATTTTATTATTTTGATTACATTTTCATTTTTTACAATGTTGTTTAGGTAAAAAATGTTTTAGGTGTAAAAAATAAAGAAAAGAAAAAATTTAAAAAAATAACGTATTTGAAACCAATTACTATTTCGGCAATTTGTATTATTATTTTTCTTTTGTGTAGAATCAGAGGCGGGCAACGTAAACTTAAATGGTAAATTTTCTTTAATTTTGTATGTAAAAGCTCAGGAAACTATTCACTTAGGAAACTATTATTTAACAGAAACAATTAAAATTGAATTTTTTATTTGAATTTCTAATCATGTAAACTTTTAAATAAAAAAAGTCAGTGTGGCAAATGTTTACGTTATTGGCTATAAGTTTGACAGTGAGAATTCTCTAAATCTAATTTTAACTATTTTTACACGCATATCAAGACGCACAGTTTTAGAGTGTGAAAAATAAGAAAACATTGCTGTTAAATTACTGAAAAAAGTAGTTAAAATTTGAGTGTGGTGTCTAAGCATATTATGCTACAACTTTTGATTTTAGCTTAGAAAAAATGTGGCAAAGAGTCTATTTTTCACGTGGTTAAATTGATTAGTTAAATTATGTTTCTGCTAGGTTTGTTGCTAGGTTTGTCAAATTAGGAGACTCCTCTGAAAAAAAAACGGCGACTACATTTACTGTTTTAATATTTTTGATACTGATTAGAATTCAAAAAGAATTTTTGTTTTTATTGCACACAATTTAAAAATAAAAAAAATCATAGTTTATTACTTCATGAGTTCCGTTTCTATTTGGATTTAAGATTAAAATAAAAAAAAAAAAACCGAATAAATAAAACCGTGAAAGTATAGAAATAAAAAATCAATTTTTATGAAGGGAAATTTATGAGGGCCTATAAATCTTTACTGTAAATGATTGATACTGCGTATAGAATGCTAATGAATGAATTTGTCCGAATATAAAAATAATAAGAAGAAATAATCATAAAAATAAAACGGGGTGACTAATTGAAATTACAAAACAATAACTCTTTTTTAATGGATACTAATTTATGGTTCATTGACTGAACCACTAATACATGACTAAAACAATGGAACGTATACGAGACTATAAAATCATCTAACCAATGTAAGTATGTATATATGTATGTGCACGTACGAATATTAAAATTGATTTTCTAATCATATAATTTTAAGAGAAAACTATACATAGAATTTAATAATCAAGAAAGTCGTGAATGAAAGATAGAAAACGAGTTTTTGACAGCAATAACCTAAATTTTTGATACACAAATTTTAAATAATTAAATTACAATGTAGTCTTTAAGAATCAAACTTGAACAAAACAAAAAAAAAATAATTAAATTTTTGAGTTAATCACGTTCCAGATAAAATTAAATTATTGAAAGCAATTTTTGTTGGTGCAAGAATATTGCCATGTCTAATTGTTGACCTGCCTCTTGAGATTATTATTCCACTCCATATGTTTTTTCTTAAATTTAGACAAATACTATGATAAGTATTCAGTCATAAACCTGATAAAAAGTCCTTTGATTGTTGAAAGGCCTGCCAATAAGAAATTGAATTCAGTAGATTGTTTATTGTTTTCGCTCATTTATCAGAATTATTCAATAAAAATCCTTATTGAGGTTAGTTGAAAATTTTTATAATTAAAATTTTTGTATGTATTTCAAGAATTAAAGTCAAAAATTTTTTAATTAGGGTACATAATATAAAATTTTGCATGGTATTCCACTCTTGTTAAAGCTAGTACCAAAATTTACTTTATTTATACAAAATTGTTTTCATTAAATTATATTGAACCCACAATTTTTGTCTATACTATTAAAATGAAAATTGATTTAAACGAGATTTTGAAAAATTAAAGCTATACAAAGTCTGACTCAAAGCTTTTGTATATTTTTTGGATATTTTAGTATTAATACATTCGACCCCGATTACATGGATTAAAAATCATTAATCCCCTATAGCTTTTACTTCTTCATTCGAATTTCTGACATATTTTCAAAAATTTCGATTAAGACGCCGACATAAACCATTAATAAAATACGTGAAAACTCTTAGTCCGTAGCACAATTTGACCAAATTAATAAAATTTTAATATTAATTTTACTCTTTTATTTTTACAAATTTCAAATTAATTTTTTTTTACACCACCAAAAACAAATTTCTAATATCAAAAATTGTCTCATTCATACGTATATTAACCGTATTTTAATATCGTATTTAAAATAGTAAACCAATTACAAATTGAATTGAAAAGAAAGCACTGATTATGATCGAAAAATAGCTCTGCAAAAAGAAAAATTATAGAAAATTAACGCACAATATACAAATTGCGTAAATAATTCAAATTGAATGCGAAAATTTACCTACCTTTTTTTTTCTTTTTCTTTCTCTTTTTCACTCATTTTGTTTTCATTTTTCATTTCTCAATTCATTTTAATTTTGATTTTTTCGGTTTTTTTTTTTTTTTTTTTTTTGTTATTATTTTCGAAAATCTTTTAAAATTTCTTTCTTTTCATATTTCTTGTTTTGTTTTTCTTCTTTTTATCTCAATTTATCTCTTTTTCGGATTTCTTTTATTTAGTTTCTTATTTTGTTATTCTTGTTTTTCTTTTTGTATAAATTTCATTTCTTATTCAACTCATATTAAAAGTAAATCGAAAACACTAAAAAGAAGAAGACGAAAAGAAGAAAAACTGAAACTTTTTCTTATGTAAATTTTTTGTTTCTCACTTTTTCTTTTTTGTATTTTTGTACAATATCACCAAGATTTTCTGTTTACCGCTTTTATGCCACCAACAATCTTCTACAATTTATTGGTAAGGTTCACTAATTTTTTTTTTATATTTTAGTTCTGGTTATTATTGTTGTTGTTTTATTGCACACGGTTTTTCTTTCAATCATAATAAAAAAAAAACACAAAAACAATAAAAGAAAATTATGATAAAAAAAAAGAAAATTTTTGTACAATATGATCTGAATTTTCCAAAAAAAAAAGAAAAAACGAACCAGAAAAGTTGAAAAAATTTTTCCATTTTTAACAAAGAAAAACAACGATTTTGAATTGAACATCAAAAGTTTGATGTATAAAATAAAGTGTTTGTAACTAGGTATATGAGTTGGAATGTTTCAAGTACACTCAAGTATACATAAATATGTATGTATGTGTACGTTTGAGATTTATATATGTTTTCAAAGTTTAGTTAGATTTTCCCAATTACAATTTCCGTCATTTTTCATTTTTCTTTTTGATTTTATTATAAGTAATTTTCATTCTTTTGTTATTTTATGATGATTTATGTATGAAATCCCAAATGGTTAATTTGAATGTGAAGATGAACCATAAAACTGTTTAAATGCAAAAAAAGAAAAAGAAAACAAAAAACAACAAGAAAAAAATCAAATTAGGAACAAAATATAATTTTTTTTTTGTGTCAAACAACAAAAAAACACTAGGATATTATTAGTGGCCATTTAGTGGGATTATACTGATAGAAGTATTGCTATTCTACAAGTATTTTAAGGTTTTTTGAGAGCTGAACACATTTAATTTTTATGTGTTCATAACACGCCTATAGATCAGCACGATCACAACGCGAAATGTATTCTGACAATAAAAGCAAAATGAAAAATGACTAAGATAATGATAGCTCGGAATTTTCCGAGCTATCATTGTCTCATTGGAATTTTGAGAACACCCAAACTGATTTTATAATAGTTAAAATTGCTAATAATAGCGTAGACTGATTGAAAAAATTTTTAGTATTAAGAACGTTAATAAACATTAAGAATTTGCATTTCAGCTTATGGGGGATAATTTAGCTTAATCCTTGCTTCATTGATATTTGTTTTTATTTATTTGGCCGACCACCACGAAATGCTTTTTTTATAATTTTCCGATTTTTAATACTTTTTTCGTGTCTATGCTTAGGGTCTATATAGTACTTACAATATTGTTGTTTTAATTTTAAAGAAAAATAATCAAACCTGATGACGCAACAATATCCATGAACAATATTTATGATGTACAAACGCTTCCTAAGAAAGACATATTGAAATTATTAAACTTTGGGTAGCATTTTGAGCCTAATTAGTCAACTACTAGTACAATGACAAGTTCAGAGCTTATCAAATGATAATGTTTGTTCAAAACTCAGTGTGTATGTTACATAAGATGTGCAACACAATTGTACGACATGACGTACATTAAAAACGTCATGTTAATATAAGAATAGTATTATTTTTTCTCTTAAAAGTTTCCTCTTAATATAGCGTACAATTTCCGCAAATAAACAAAAGCAATATTTATTCGAATTGGATTTTGAAAGCACCATAAAAAAAAAAATAAGAGAGAAACTCACTTTCTTATACGAAACAGAAAAAAAAATTAAAAACAGACTTATAATAAAAAAATTTATACTCGTATTATGCAAAAATACTTTTTTCTTGTTTCTTGTCCAAATGAGAGAAGTTCATTGCCAAACACTATTTTGTGCTGCAAATATTGTGTGTACGCATATTATTTCTTATATCTTCAGTGTTCATAAACTATCATAGTATATGATGTACCAGTAAAAGTACATAATACAACTTATTATTTGAATTAAATAAATGATTGATGGTGATTCATGCACAATTTGCCTTCAAATAACATAGAGATGTTGAAGTTGTAAAGTAAAGTTTGAATATTCTCTCTGTTTTCACATAGCATTTTATTATCCGAACTCTTCTCTAACTTCGTTTCAATTTCAACAAAACCCTTACTTAATTTTCTTTAATTTTTCAGTATATGTACACGATCTCTTCTTATTATTATTCTTGTTTCTCATCAATATTATGTATGTGTGCTGTGGTATTATTCATATATGAACATCCTTTACTTGTTTACTTTAATAGTTTGTGTATGAAGCATGTTCTATAATTGGAATTTATTAGTGTAGGTGGGTGTTTGTATTTCTTGTAATACTTATTTTATTAGTTATCTAATTTAGTTTGCAAATAAAAAATAACAAATACTATTTAGTTAATAAAGAAATCAGAATTTAAGAAAATAGTTTTTTTTTATTACAGTTATTTTTTTAATAAGGAAGGTATTGTAATCGTATAAAACTTTAGATTTCAACTTTTTGTTTAAACAAATTTACTTTTGTGCACATTTTTTTCATGAAGGAGCGCAATATGCACATTTCATTGTAATTTTTAACTTGTGATTTTTGGGTGCTAGATTCCAGAAAAAGAAATTTTGCTAAAATCCGTCATTACCTTTCTCATCACTTCCAAAACAAAAATTTTGAAATTTTCCTTGAATCCTTAATAACCTGATTCGCAAAGTTTGTAAAGACCTTATTTCCATTTTTGTGGTATAATTTACTGAATTGCTTCACTAGTTTTCTTTAAATGTTTCTTAAAATTATGTATTTTTTATGTTTCACAGTAAAACGATCGATTTTGTACTGTTCACATCGGATTTTCTCTTATTTAAACATTTTATTTTTTTTATTATTATCCATTTAGTAGGTTAAATATAAAATTACTTAAAACCTTCTCAGTTAAGCAAAATATTGGCATTAAATTTTTTTTTTAAATAAATATAGAAATTGTGAAAGCTTTTCATTTTATTTATTGAAGATAAATTAAACAGGAGAAGAACAGAAGTTTAAAATTGAACAAATAATGACTAATATAAAGGCGAAATGAACAAGATCACAATTAATAGTATAGTTTAAAGCCTACATGCCTGTATTATACTCATTCCCATTATAATCGCTTTAGTACTTGCTATATGAATTGAAACTAATGAGATTATGGCAAAATATTCATACTAGTAAGTATCTTCAAAGAAAATTTTTGTCTGTCCAATAGAAGCACATTGAAACAATTCACATACTAAGATTTTAATGCATTTCAACTAATTTATAGCGAAATTTAATTATAGGCTTTCGAAAATTTTTGTGACTATAAATGAAACGAGTATTATATTTTGAGAATTTAAAAAACAATTTTTTTTTCTACAATAATCAAATATATAAGTATTTAAACCACCTACAAGAAAAATTTTTCACATTTTAATTGATCAGCTAAAAAAAAAAAAGCCAATTTAATTTAATTCTCAACTGCTTGATACTAAAATAGATCATATAATAGTCAATTTGTTGCCAAATTTTAGGCCTATTAATTGTTTAAAATTAATATTGTACAATAAATAAAAGTTTTGCAGTACAATAAATTTACTATGTATAAATTTTAAGAGTTTAGTTCCCATAAAATTTATTAGCGTGGAATGTGCATGTATTAGGTACCCTATGAAAATATTTTTATTGTTATTTTTGGCAATTTAATTATTCACTTTTCTTTATAGCGGAAAACAAGCAAAACAAAAAGTAACAAAATTGTGTTGATCAGGTGGGGGAGTTAATCTTTGTTTTGCATTGTTATATTTTAATAGTTACTTATAACTATATATGTATATATATACTTCATGAATATACTTATAATCTTGATTATTTAATTTACATTTTGACCATAATTTTTGCGCTTTGTTTTGAAAGAAAGTTTGTTTATAATTTTCGTTTTTAATGGGAATCGTTTAGTATTTTCTTATTATGGTTTGTGTTTTAATTAATAAAACATTTTTTTTTTTTGTCTTCTGTTTTCATATTGTTAAGGTACCATAATATTGAATTAATTAAGTAAAATTTAATAATATTTTTGGAAATTCTTTTTGGAGAAATTATGAAATAAATTTCTAAATTTAACTATGTTGGTTATAACAAGCAACTATTAAACTTAATTTCAAAATAATATGTTTTATACTAGTTTTAATCAGTATTAAAGTTTGAAGATTTTTATTATAAATGTTTTAAAAAATTCGAATTTAATTCAATTAATTAAATCACCTGTAAATGCCTACGTGTGTTCAAAAGCCGTATGGAAACAAAACAATGGTTTCAAAAATAAGGATGTATTCATCTCTAATAATTCAGTAGTCATTCTGTTATTAAATTTATTAATTCATAGCTTTACGAAATAAAAGACTAGAACATCAAAGTAGGACCCTTCTTTCAACGGGTGTAATTATGCAGAAGATTTATTATTCCTTTTAGTCACTCTTCACTTTACTGTGTTGCATATTTTTAGGAGAAATAAATAAATGTTCATAAAGAAAAAAAAAAATTCATTAAGAATAAAGATTTTTTTCTGCGAAATTTAAAATTTCACTGTAGTTATTAAGGAATATTACATTTTTAAGATTTTCGGAGATTATTGTTTAAAGTGGAAACTGGCGAAATGGTAAATCAGAATTTTGTTTCAGAGAAAGAATTATTTTCGATCCCGTTATTCATTTACGAGCTTAAAAATTGAGATTTATGACAAAAATAACGAATTCTTATAGAATGTATTAATGAAATTATTTATCTATTTCCGGGTATGTATATAATATTGTTAAATTTTAGTCTTTATTCATTCAATTCTTCTTAAGAACTAACAACATATTATTCAAGTTTAAGTTAAGGTTTGTAATTAGAAAAAAATATTATATGCATAATTATTAATATACCTGCATAAAACAATATGTTAAAGTGAAACCAATAACAATATCAAATAATGTATTAATACAATTAAAAGTAATGTTAATTTAATCATACGATAAAGTGCTTTGATACCCAAGTAGCAAATTAAGGAATTAATTTTTAACACTCCTCCTATCAACGCACTTTACAAATTCATCATTTTAACACAATTTTCATGTTTTAGTCTGTTCAGTCCTTTTGTTAAAACATCTGCAATCATCTCATGAGTTGGTACGTATTTGATTTCGATAAGTTTCTCATCTTGCATTTGTTTACAATAATGGTATTTTATATCAATGTGTTTCGATCTGTTATGATGAGTTGGATTTTTCGAGAGACTTATTGCGCTTTGGTTGTCACAGAATATAATTGTTTTATCTTTACAAAACGGAAGTTTTAAATCGCTAAATAATTTTCTTTGATACATAACTTCTTTAGCAGCTTCGGATAAACCTACATATTCAGCTTCCATTGTCGACAGTGCCACACACTGTTGCTTTCTCGATTTCCAGCAAATTGGAGCGCCACCAAATATGACAAGATACCCATAACACGATTTTCGATCACAAACGTCGCCTGCCCAATCTGAGTCTACATAACATTTCAGATCTTCTCCGGTTTTACTATATTTTATTGAATAATCAGGAGTACCTTTAAGATAGCGCAAAACACGTTTGGCAGCATTCCAATGAATTAATGACGGATTACTTGTAAATCGACTGAGCAAATTAACTGCATAAGCTATATCTGGTCGTACTGTATTTGATAGATACGATAATGCCCCAATTAATTCACGATAGGGCTTTTCAATCAATTCCTTGTTTGTAGATTTTGATTGCAATACGTGATTTAAGCTTGTATCTAGCGGTGTTGTTACAGAATTTGCATCTTGCATACCGAATTTTTCCAGAATTTTCTCTATGTATGACTTTTGATGAATTATAATATTTCCTGTTTCATTTTTACGCTCAACTGTAATACCAAGAATATTATTTGTTTCTCCCATATCTTTCATTTCGAATTTTAATGATAAAAGTTTTTTCATCTCATTTACTTTTTCTAAACTGTTTGATGCTACTAACAAATCATCTACATAAATCAAAATAAGAATAATAGAATTGCCATCGTATTTTATAAACAAGCATTGATCAGCACTTGTTTGTAACATATTTAACGAAAGTAAATAGGTACTTAATTTCTTGTGCCATAGTCTTGCGGCTTGCTTTAGTCCATATAGTGGTTTTTGTAGTCTACACACTTTTGAAACATCTCGCTGAATATTTGGTATCTGTGGTAACTCCATATAAATTTCATCATCAAGATCACCTTGAACATAAGCGGTAACCACATCCATCTGATGCAAATAAAGTTCCAGCTCAGCACACAATGCAAATACGGTCCGAATTGTTTCATATCTTGCAACGGGTGAGTATACCTCGTTATAATCAATTCCCATTATTTGCTCACAACCTCTGACAACTAGACGCGCTTTATATTTCGGCGAACCATCTGCATTCTTTTTCACACAATAAACCCATCGATTACCAAGTATTTTTCTATTTTTAGGACGTTCAACTATACGCCAAGTTTTATTTTTCTGTAGTGAATTGAGTTCAGAATCCATAGCTTCAATCCATAAATCTTTATCGTCAGATTTCATTACACTATCGAAGGATGTAATATTTAAAGGATCTGCTAATGCATAGTTTACTTCTTCATAAAGTTTTCGGGGCCTGCCCCTTTGGCCCGTTCTTATTATTTTCGGTCTGCCACATTTTCTTCTATTTTCAACAGAATTCAACTTTTTTATACTTTTAGGTGATTCAAATTTTTCGAATACTTCAATATCTGGCTCAGAATTCGGGGATAAAAATTCCTCATCTATATTTTCATCTATGTCGTGTTCATCATCAGTATTAACATTGTTTTGCTTGTCACAAGTTCCTTTTTGAAGAACTTCACTTTTGTCATTACCAACATCCAGAGGGTCTATCAGGTTTTTTTTTATTTCAGAAATATTTTTTAATTTAAAATCTACTTCACATATGTAATTATTTGGATTAAATATTTCAAAAAATCGTAAATCGCGCCTTTTAATAATAGACTTGCAGCCATCCCATAGACGATAACCTTTTGTTTCAGGGCAGTAACCAACAAATGTGTAAATTTGACCTTTCGCATTTAATTTTGACTTATTCGGACCTTTTTCCAGTGCAACCACCCTACAACCAAAAGATCTTAAAAAATTAATATCAGGTACCTTACCAAATAACATTTCAGTTGGAGTTTTTCCAGGTAAAGCACTACAAGGGCTGCGATTTCGAATAAAAGCTGCTGTATTTATAGCTTCCGCCCATAGACTTTTTGGTAAATTTGACTGCAACAACATACATCTTGACATATCTAATAAAGTCCGATTTGCACGTTCAGCAATGCCATTCTGTTGTGGTGTATATTCTACTGATAACTGTCTTGAAATTCCTTGGCTGCTTAAATAATCGTTAAAATTCTTTGATAGGTATTCTCGAGCATTGTCTGTGCGAAGAATTTTAATTTTCTTGCCAGTTTTTCGTTCTACCCATTTTTGAAACTTTTTAAATGCTTCGAAAATATCACTTCGATTCTTCAAGAAAGCCACATCGACATAACGTGATTTTTCATCGATAAAAGTTGCAAAGTAACGTGCTCCGCCTAATGATCGTACGCTAAAGGGACCACATATGTCGGAATGTATGATTCCCAATAATTCACTTTCACATTTGCTTGAATTTTTAAATGGTAATTGGGAAATTTTCGCCTTTTCGCATATTACACATCTCAGTTTATTTAATTTCAAATTTTCATCGATACCTTTTACCATATTTTTAACTTTAATTACGTCTTTAAAATTTAAATGACCCATTCTTTGATGCCACTTAACCAAATCATCATTTAAGGATTCATGTGCAAACATTGAACTTATTTTTTCTGCTTCTACAACGTATAAATTATTAATTTTATTTGCAACTAGTACAGAAGTATTATATTTATTTTTAAATGTAGCATATGTATCTTGAAAAATAATTTTTATACCATAACTGACAGCCTTGGAAACAGATATAAGATTATGACGTAATTTTGGTGAATAAATTACATTATGTAAAATAATTTTGTCAGCATTTCCCATTACCTTAAATTCAACTGTACCTGTCCCATAAGCTTCCATTGTATTGTTATCGGCAATATGTATCAAACGACGTTCATATGAAGTCCAACTTACAAATAAATTTTTGTTGTTGCACATGTGTGCATTCGCTCCGCTATCTACATACCAATCGTTTGTATTAGTAACGCTCGTATTATCATGTATAACTGCACTCATTGCTATTCCTTTTGAATGATTTCTATTTTTCTTCTTTTTACATTCACTACTCTTATGGCCATGCTTTTTACAGTAAAAACAGTTACCATTAAATTTGATTTTATCAGAATTATTTTGGCCTTCATTATTTTTGCTAAACACATTTTTGTTACTTGAAACTTTGTTTCTATGCACATTTGAATAAAATGCATTTTGATTACTTTCATATTTTTCACCAGCACAGTCCTCCCTTCTATTTTCTTCGTCAATTAATTTAATTTTCAGCACGTCTAATTTCGGTAGCACGTCTCGACTTTCAATCGCAATACAAAAATTTTCATATTCTTCTGGTAAGGTATTTAATAACATAATAGTAATTAATTCAGAAGGAAGCTCCACACCAACCTCCTCCATTTGATCCACGCTACTTTGAAAATCCCTTAAAAGCTCTGTCATTGTTTGATCTGATTTCTTTTTCATTTGAAACAGCTTTTTGTATAACATGATTTTTCGTGATGGCCCTTTTGAACGATGAACCTGCTCTAACATAACCCAAGCTTCGTTCGAAGTTTTTGCCTTTTTCACATACTGCAATTGATTTTCTTTTAATGCCAATACAATTAAAGCCAATGCCTTTTCATCATTTTTATCCCACGTTTGAATGTCATGAGAATTGCTTCCAGATGAACTTTCACCTTTTTCTAGAACAGGACGTATTTCACTTCCACTCACATAACTCCATAAATCATTATATATTAATACGCTGCGCATTTGCAATGCCCACGATTCATAGTTATGGTCATCTAACTTTTCTATATTCGCACTGGAGTTCATTTTATTTTATATATATTTAAATCCGCTTTATTAAACAAATACCCGATAGTATATATTTCTATTTCAATTAAAAAGAACAATTATTTCGAGTACCACGCGGTGGCCTTATCTGGGCCCATAACCTGTTAAATTTTAGTCTTTATTCATTCAATTCTTCTTAAGAACTAACAACATATTATTCAAGTTTAAGTTAAGGTTTGTAATTAGAAAAAAATATTATATGCATAATTATTAATATACCTGCATAAAACAATATGTTAAAGTGAAACCAATAACAATATCAAATAATGTATTAATACAATTAAAAGTAATGTTAATTTAATCATACGATAAAGTGCTTTGATACCCAAGTAGCAAATTAAGGAATTAATTTTTAACAAATATATATACATATAATAAATTAGAAGAATTCATTGAAAATATTCAATTTTTAAAATGAGGCTGTAGTGTTATTATTTAATCTAAATAAATATTTGTTAAAATAATTTTCTTTAAAAATTTTATATACTCTTAAATTTTTTATATGGTTTCATATTTTGAATTTAATATAGAAAGCTTATTAAAAATTTTAAAACCTACATAATAGCAATTTTTAAAATTCTATTTACCTTATTAAAATTTTCCGGTTTTAAATTTCATTTTTCTAAATTTTCTTTAACATGATTTATTGATTTTCCTTTATACAAGTATATCTCAATATTCAATATATATATGGACTTATGTATATACATATGTATATGCACGCAATTTAATTCTATTGATTTTTCATTCTTTTTTCCAATAAGTATCTTGCATTAATGTCACAAATCAGTTTATTATTTATCAGTATTTAATTTTAATCCTATTAAAAATGAATTGTAAAATTAAGTGTATAGAAGACAATTGCTTTTCCGTTTTTTGCAGTCTTATAATGGAAAAACGAGTAAAGAAAAAGAATAAGAAGAATAAGGTAAATTTTCTATTAACCCCTAATTGCAATATGTGCTATTTACGACAAGCTAAGGTTTTTGCTGTATTTTATTTAATTTTTTCTTTGAAATTCCTTTTTATTTAACTTTATTAAATCATAAAGTTTTGGATATTAAATCGTTTTTCAGAATATCGTAAATTTTTTTATAATCGTAAATTTTTTTAATATCGTAAATTAAAACAGATTTTTTCGAAGACATTTTTTGATGTTTAACAATTTTATTTATTATTCAACTGCAAACCATCACTGTAAAATTACGATATTCTTTATTATAATGTATATTGCAAATTCGATGAGCAAGTGGTGGTTAATTGCATTACTTAACTATTCATACAATGTAATTATTTGGTGTCATTGTGCGATATTAATAAAGTTCAATTATAATAGTCAACTAAGTAGCTAAAATAAAAAATTATTGTAAATAATAGAAACATTATGATTAAAATAATAAAAAAATAATGAGAAAATCATAAGACCAACACAAAATTGACTTTTTAAATGATGGCATACATCGATCCCACATTTCTATATTTTATACAAACGTTTGAGGTATAATCCAGGAAAAGTATATTTTGTTGTAAATGCGATTAAGAAAAATCTACATATTTTGTTTTTACAGTGTAAAAATTTATAATTAAATTTAATTCATTTCATACATTTTTTGACCTCATTTTATTTTATTGTCATTGTTTCCTATACATATATATATATATATATATATATGTTAGCAATTATTTTTTTCAAAATTATTTAGAAACATTCTGCACCTCTGTACTTATAATGTTTTGGAAATAAAAAATTTGATTATAAAAGACAAATTCATTAATTATCGGAATCTAGGGCAATCACAGAGAGGTCACAGCTACTCAAAAATGTATAAGAACATAATTTAACACCTTGAATCTATTTCTATTAATTGTTGAAGTTATTTCAATTTAATTAGGTTCTTATTATATTTTTTACATTGTCCAGATTTTATAGTATATTATAGGCCCATATTCTTATATTCGTTTGATTTTATAAGCATTTAGTCCTTGTTTATTATACGTGAATAAATACCGTTTATTTAAGTAATGTATGAACAATTTTTTTGTTTAAAATTTTTTAATGTACAATTAAAATTCAATATAAAAATTAAAAAATTAAAAAAAATTTTATTATGTTAGTTATAAGAAGAGAAAAAAATAAATGTGTAGTAGAAAATAAATGCTTGTATAATCATTCACAACTATTCTGCAATGTAAACGTGACATTTGCATTGTTATCAGAGTATCAAGCAAGCAATACACACATATTATACATATAAAAGTATACAATGAGAATACTTCAACGTATAATGAAGTTAGTTTTAGAGAAATATTATAACTGCCATCATTTTTTTTTATACATATATATTAAACGAAAACATCACCGTTGTTTTCTATAGTAAACATACTTTTAATTTCATTATGTAGTTTTTGCTTGTTACATGAAATTTTTATTTCTATATTACTGTTATTATTTTATTATACTATATTATTACATTAACTAGATGATAATGTAGTGCATATTATATTAAGTATCTAGTAACGCAAAATACCATTGCCATAATAATAGCTTTTGGAAAATTTGAAATTTTTTAAAATTCATAAAAATTATACTAGATTTTAATTATAAAACTAGATTTTTAATAGATATTTAATATAATATTTCCGAGCTGTTTATTGGGCTGCCAACATATTGAATGTTTTACACCTCATTTCATAAACTTTGAGCTGAGAATTAATATGAAATTAAATGCAAAGTTATCAAAATGTATAGACTCTAAGAGAATCAAATAACCACAATAACTGTTATTATTATTTCGAATACACAGGGAATTCATTAAGAAAATACTGAATAAGATTGTTATGCTTGGTAATTTTATTTATGAAATCAATTTAGATTGTATGAGATTAAGTTTTATGGAAAAAGATTTCATATCTTTGGTAATAATAATAATAGTGCAGCAACTTTAACTGATTGGAATATTTTTATAAAAATTCATCTCTCTATCTCTATTACACGTAATTGTATTATTTTTAGCACTTTTCCAAAAAATTTTTTGAAAAAAGTGCTTATTAGTTTCACTCTGTCCGTCCGTCCGTCCGTCTGTCCGTGTGTCTGTTTACAAAACTTCTACACCTTTGAAGATAGAAAGCTGAAATTTAATACGTACATAGATCTTCACTAGAAACTTATTTCCGTAGAACAAAATTTTTACCTATCTCCCCCCCTCTAGAAGTTATACCCCCCAAAACCCTAAAAATGGCCTTTTTTAAATATTTGTTGCAATGAAACCATAAGCATTTTTGAAATTTTGCAAAGGCAGAAAGGCAGTGGCTTGCTTCTCCTTGCGCGGTATACTATAGTTCAACTTAAGAAAAACAAAATGGCCGCTCAAATTTACCGTTATTTAAAGTCCTTTTTTTTCAAATTTTTGATGTCGTTTTTCTTCTAGACCCCAGACTGTAGAAGCTTGAAATTTTAGGAGCTTTTAGATATTAATAAATAGTTTATTTTGTTAGAAGAAATTTTTTTTCCATCTTCACCCCCTCTCAAGTTATCACCTCTTGAAATTCGCAAAATTTGAATTTTTGACACCTTATATTTCCGAAACCGCAAGCTTTTCCAAATTTTTATAAACTCAAAAAGCTAACGGTAAATTCCATGAAATTAAAAAATATAATTATTTTTCTTAACTCACACAATTAATCCTTAAAATCGAGCATTATGTTAACCCCTTTTTATGTTAATTTTTGCTTTATTTCAAAGACTGCATATATTATGCGTCATCCTAAATATATGCAATCCTAGAAATAGTTTTGTATATGAATGAAAATAATTTTTATAGTGTGATAGGTATACATAGACTGTATTTAAAAGCAGAATTTTCACTTGTTGAAGGGAAAAGTGCTACAATACAAACCATTGGTTTGACCCAACTTTATTGTTTCTACATGTCGAGTAAATGTTCAACTTATCTTGCAATTATTTTGTAGAACGTAGAATAGAATTACGTGCATATATTTTTATATACGTGTACAAGAATTTTATTTAGAATTTTTTAAAATTTTTGTTATTGTTTTGTTTTGAAAAAAATTCAATGTTTACAATATTTTTAACTTTCTTTTGTTTCTTTTATAAAATGCAATTAAAACCTAAACTATAACTAGTTAGGATCATAACAAACATTAAATTCACTTTAATTTCGTTTGTTGTTTTATAATGCGACAACAAGTATATTATGTGGTTTTTAAGGCTTTTTGTTTAGTTTATTTCAATTTTTGAAATAAAATTATATAAAATTATAAAAGAGTTTATGTAGTACAGATACAATTAATAATGTAATAAATTGCTTTTGTATTTTATTAAAACTTTGTCATTGAAATATGAGATTATGTTTATATAATATGTATGTGTATAATTGAGAGTGAAAATAGATCGAATTCTGTGTTCTTTTAGAGAATGGAAAAAAGGACGCATGCTTTACAATATAATTTCTAAAAATTGCAAAAATTTCAATTTCAGTGTACTTCAGCTTGGAGGATATAAATTGGTTCTGGCTTTTTTTTCCATCTACTTGAAATTTTTCTGAAAAAGTAAAATGAAATCCATAATCAGCATATCTGCTTCTCATCTTATGTCAAAGTGCCCTGGCGCCCATAACAACGTCACCCGGTTATCCTGACCCAACAGACCAAGCTTGCCTTGGCAGTCCCATACCATCTGGGAGAAAATCTGGCAACAATCTGGCAGTCTGATTGTTGATATAATTCCTTTATCACACTAGCAGTAACCAATATCTAGATTAAGTTGAGCACACCTTTTTATAGCGTGCATTTCCATGTGAAAGATACTTGGGTTCAAAGTATTTTGATTCTTGAACCAAATATAAAAGGACACGTACTGGAAGACATTTTGTTATGTATATATCTTTGACTGTATGTACATGATCAACGCGGTTAAATGGTTTGTATAATAAATATATCGAGTTCGTGTTGGCTACTTTGATGTCAATTTATCAAGATTATTTTTCTGTATTTAACTAGTTAAATTGATTAGGTGGGTGTCTTAAAATCACCGAATTTAAAACTATTTTTTATATACGTATACTTACTTATATGTTCATGCGATAATTAAACAAAAAAATCTTGAAGCTAATTTTTTTGTAGCAACAACGAGCAAATACAAAATATTATAACACCGTTTGCACGTGTCTGTTCCAAAAAAAAATACTGTTAACTGTAAATAAATTGTCGTCATCATAATTTTGAATACAAACATTGTTGATTTTTTTTTTTCTATTTTATCATATTTTTTTTATGTTGCTTTATTATTTTGAAAAACTTCACTGCTGATGGTTCTGTAAATCTTTTCGATACGAGTATTATATTTCTCTTTGAAGTTGTTATGTTTTTATGTTTATTAATATTTTCTACTATTTTAATCTGTTGTACACATACCGTTATTTCTTTGACAAACATTTGATTTTTGTTTTATGTTTTGCACAGTTTTTGTAAGAGTGTTTTAATAAAAATATTAAACTAAGTATTATAGGAAAAGACTACTTATCTATAGCACTAGATGCTCGGTAATTGAGAAGAAAGTAGCATTTATTAATTTTTATTGTAATTTAAGATGATTTTCAGTTTTTTTTTCGCTGACTTAAGTGGTTAAATCCGTTATTGTATTTTATTACACCAGAAATGTAATGTAATACGACTGTAATTACTTGTACGCACGTATAATATAAATAAGTAAAAATTTATATAATTGCATAAACAATTACATAGTCACGTCACTTTTGTTCGTTCACTATTTTCTGGTTGCTTTCTTGTGATTATTCTGTTTTTCATTATTTTTTGTTGAATCTGCTGACATCCTTCTGCTAATTTTAGTGTTTAACAATACTTCCGATTCTAAATAATTATTTTGCCAATGATTTTTGAATGAATTTTTCTATTGAATCATAAATCGTTGTAAATTATACACCTAATACATTTACAGATTCTTTTCTAGAAGGATATGTGTAACATAAAGGTTTATCTCTTCTTCACTAAAGAACAAGAGATAACCGTATTATTAGCAAGAACAAGAGATAACCATAAACCAATTCTCAATACCGTTATCATTTAGAGTCAAATAGAGCTAGATTTTTGTATTGTATGGCAGTTCGCCAGAAAAGATATGAATGAAAGCTTTTTCAAAACGCTAAAAGTGTACGATTTACGATGCCGGGAACTTACAATAAAGAGTATGCATGGTAGCATCGTTATCGCTATAATAGAATTTTTACAGGAAGGAATTATTTATCCATTTTGTGTAGTTGATAGTCTAGCAACAAATCTCAGAATACAACTAACTGAATTTCTATTCACTCGCTATAAAACCAAAAAGATGTTCTTTAAATAAAGTAGCTTTTCTTGATCACGGTAGCCAACAGAAAACGAAAGATCACACGAGGTTAACTTTAGTCTTTTTTGTGAATTATTATTAAAGTTCAATTAAATATTTGCCAAAATTTGCCATACATAGTTATTATAAAATAGCAAATAATTCTTGTGCACAAGATATTTGATGTGCGCAAATTTGCAAAATTATGATGAATTCGACAATTAAAACATGTAAAACGCACAGTTTTTATGGTCTTCTGAACATTTTAGAAATTGTCTGTTATGCGATATTGCAGGCGACACAAAGTATTCATTATTCAATTGTAGGTAAAATTTATCATACTTATACAAATATTTGCTAAGTTGGAAAACATAGCAAATCATACTTATACAAATATTTCAGTTGGAAAACATAGGATCAAAGGAAGCATTAATAATTTTTGAAATCTTTTTCAAGCACTCTTATAAAGCACTCACAATATTTTCTAATTTTAAATTTTAATATCTCAAAAGTTAATCCTTGCCGCGTTTTATCTTAAAATAAATTTAAGATAATAACGCGAAAACGACGTTATTTTTATATTATATGCAAAAGGTGTAAGAAAAATAAAATTGCAAAAAACAAAAATTTTTTAGATATTTTCCTTAATTCTGTATAGAAATATCTTAAAACCTTTTGTTTCTCTGCTAAAATAAATATTTAAAGTATTTAAAAATTTCACCTAAAAGCATTCATGCATTTTATATGGTAACATGTAAAGAAGTTCTAAAGTGGTGCTGTTGATGTTTTACTAAAATTCTGTGTGGCATTAAAGGGTTTTTACGAGTAAAATTTTTGTTGTTGTTTTTGTAAATATAAAACCTTATGTGAGCGAAGAAAGGTGTATTTTTGTTTTTATTTCTTTTTCTAGAACGAAAAAAGGTGAATGAGTAATAAACCGTCAAAAGGTTGTTGACTCATAACCAGAAAATGAAAAAACAAAATACTAAAATTTTTTTTTTCACTTAAATATTTTTATTTTTGCTATGATTTTTTTTTATTTACTATTTGCTTTGAATATATTTTTTTTATAACTTAAAAATAATTTTTTTTTAATTGTTTCGGTTTCTTAATTCTTGAATTGGATTTTGGTAGAGTCTAGTTAAAAATTAAGCATACTCACAAACGTCAAAATTTCAAAAGTACCGGTAAATGTCACTCATTTGTCATTCAGTAAAAATGGTGTAGTGTTTTTTGCTTAGTTTTATATAAATTCTGATTAACGTTTAAGATGTCTGTTACATTGTTTAAAACTGTTCCTCATGTTTTTGTTTTTAAATAAACACTCATTCGACAATTGATTAATTACAGTTAATTATGGTGAATTCGTAAATTTAACATGTTTTCTACTATTAACAAGTGCAGGTATTCAATATAATATTTTAAGTATAATTCACGGTTGAGTTCTGGCAACATGAAGTCATTTTGGAAGAAAAGGTTGAGGACATCATCTGTTAATGATGATATAATCAGGGTATTTTGTATATGATTTGGTTAAATAGGTTTAAATTTGACATTACATACTACATAACACTAATTAATTTGAATTAATTATCTCAAATAGAAATGCGTTCAAAAACAATTTTGTTTTTTTAAATATTTATTCGATTCAAGCTTTTAAATTATAAGATTTCGAAATTTAATTTTGTAACATTTTTGACACCAACTACATGTCATATTACATGAGAAATAATTAGTAATTTTTGGGTGAGGTTCAAGAACACTGTTTTGACTGCACCGCCAAAAGCAACTAAGTATGATTTAATTTTCTTGGTATACAAATCTGCTTGCATATACGTGAGTGTATAATGTTCTTTTTTAGGTGATTAAAAAAAAAGAAAAAACAAAAACACTTTACAAATATTTTTCTGTTTTTGGTTTTTTTTCTACTTTCGAAAAAGATACACCTGAAGTACAATTATGATTATCATTATTTAGCTTTAAGTATATACTTTACCTGTAAAATATTTGAGAACAAATGTTTAAATTGAAAAAATTAGAAGAGAATTTGTTAATTTACTTTTTTTTTTTTTTTTTGTATTTTGTGTTTATGCCGAAAGTTTATTTACTTTTCTATCTCTAGTATATATACAATTATGTATTTAAACAATTTATGTTTTCACCTTTCCAAAAAAAACTACAAATAATGAAAAAAAGAAAAAAAATATTTGAAAAAGTGTGTTAAGTATAGAAAATGGTACACTACGTATTCAATTTAGAAACCGTTAGAATAATATTATTATCATTTTGATGTTCTCATGTGTAAATACTATAATTATCGGATTCTTCACAGATTACACATGTTGTACATATAGATTTGTGTATACAATATTAAGAAGGAGGTGGTAACGCTCGAAATGCGAAAATAATTTGAAATTTTTTTTGGAATAAAAATTTGTTCGTATGTTCTTCCGTCGTGCAAATATTATTGCAAATAATATTTTAATGCATATGACATTTTTTTGACACCAAATTGTATGATTTTAATATGAGTATAACGCTTAGAAATTAACATTTTCAAATAAGATTACTTATTTCTGTATACCCGTACGAATGTATGTTCGAAGGGTATATTAAATTTGCCTTACCGTTTGTAACGCTAAGAAATAACGGTCTTAGATATGATAAAATTTGTTGAAATTGCTTTGCTCTTTCTGGTAGCTGCCATACCACTTCAACAGTAGTTTAGCCATATTTTAGAAAACCCAGTACTGAAATTTTGCATAAAATAATATGGTAACTTAAAGTTATAGTCTGTCCCATAGTCAGTTATGGCAAATTTATTCGCACATAGGATAACAAATTAGTACGGGTATCAGAGAGTTTATACGGTCAACTCTATTTTTTCTCGTTTTACTTGGATTTTGGTTTTTCTCATATTATCGACCGAACGTCTCACCTTCAAAAAAAAAGTGAAGAAATTTGCAGTCTAATACTAATTTCAAATTTAATATTATATATTACTTGTAATCGAATTCAAAAAATGTTATGAAAATGATGAAAATATTTTCAAATTCAATTAATTTGATAAAGATTAACTCAATTCCAAATTGATTGAACAAATCAAAAATGATCGAAAATCCAAGAAAAATAAGGCAATTATTTTTTTTTAACTCAATTCTAAATTTAATTTTAAATTTCAAATTCTAAGAAAATGTATAAAAATTTTTTTTACGTTTCAATAAAAAAAAATCATTATTCTCTTCTCTAATTAATTTTGTATTCTAAAAATCAATATTAAATTGAAATTCAATGCAATAATTTAAGTTAATAAATTTTATTTTTTATTTTCTTCAAATTAATTTTTCTATTATTTTCTCATTTTTTAATTTAATTTTTTCTTCGTTTTTCTTTTAAGAAAGTCCTTTTTAATATTAAGACAAGATTTTTCAATCATTTGTCCAATTTTTGTGTTTTTATTTTCTCATTTTTTTTTTAGATTAAATATAGATATCACAATGAATATGGGTCACGATCATTGAAGCAGAAGTTAATAAAATGAAGATGTTCTAAAACATAATTTTATAAAGAGCTCTTCAGTTACTCTGTTACGTTCACTTTATATCCCATTGCTATTTAAAAATTTCATGTATTTTTTATATACATATACACATAGATATTATAACTATAAGTAGATTTTTCTGTAAAATATAAACTTATTGCACTCAAATCACCAAGAAAAAAAAAGAACTTTATAAATTTTAAAATTTCTACAGGGTGCAATATATTTTGTTCCTAAATTGAATGAAGCAGATTATGAGATAGTGCAATATGCAAAAAATTTTAGCAGATACACGGCTATGGAAATTTTACAAGTTACATTGATAGCTGCTATATTCTTAAGTGTCTATATATGAGAGCCATTATAGCGATCATCATAGCCTTAACTATATTTACGGTCTTTTATTATCATTTAAAGAAAATTTATATAGTTACATACATTTGTGTTGTAAAAATTTGATTTGAAATTTAAAATTTCACACATATGCGAACGTAATTTTACAATCAAATCAGTGAAAATAATTATTTTAGTAAATAGTAGTTCAAAATATTTTTTTGAAAATATTACAAAAATTATTGAACAGCAATTCTAAATGAAAATTATTGGGATAAACCCAATAATTTCAGTATATTTTTTATGAATCTAATAGTTTGATAAATAAGTGGAATTTTAAGCAGCATTTCTCTATTTATTTTCCAAACTATAAAAATATTTTATTGACATTAGCAGGAAGTTTTCCTTTTGTTAATTTTCCAAAAAATTTAATTTTAAAACACCCTGTCTAACGAAAAAAAAAAACTGAATTCTTTGTAAAACAAAAAAAAAAATTAAAAGAAAATTATTCTATTCACCCTTCATATCAAAAGAAACATCACATTGAAAAACAAGAGATGATAACAAGGGAAATGAAAATTTTGTATAGAAAAAAAAAAGTGAAGAAAAAAATTAATTTTATTTTTTTATTTCAATTGCTTTACTTAATACTTATAGCATTTTTTTAGCGTTATAACTGTTATACATGTACATATATGTATGTACGTATGCGTGTATTTTATAAGAAACAAAACTGTTGTCAACAATATTTAGGTTTTGTTTTTTATTAGGGATGAAACATGGAAAAGATATTCTTAAAAATTTTTTGCAAAGAAAATTTTACATTATAACACTTTATATACTTGGGACCTATATAAAATGCTCTTTCAAATTAATTTTAATGCTTCAGAGTTCAGATATAGTGTGACTGATTTAAAAAATTTATAAAAAACGAAATTATCATTTTAGTTTAATATGAAAATAAAATAATAATTTTTTGTTTCTTGTTATAAAACTGCAGTAGCTTAACTGGGAAGAGTTATTTTTGAGGAATGATTGAAAAAAATAAATTATATATTATTTATTTCGAATTCCTAAAAATTGTGAACCAACGTTCAATTGCATATTTGGTCATAAAATTTGCAGCTAAAGTAGAATAATGTAAATATTATCTACAACAAATTTGCTACTGTCAATTTTACTGCAATGTCATGAACGTTTACATTCTGGAACGTTTTATGTATGTCTCTGTAAATTGCAATAAAAAAAAATTTATTGCACATGTAATTTATTTGAAACTTGTATATAAACTGAAGTCTGAAACTGTAATATATTTTTAGAGAATATAAGATATTTTGTATAACAATATTGCGTTTACAACTATAAAAAATTTAACGATTGTAATACAAAATTCGTATATGTACTTTAAATATTGTAAAACTGCATTTACGAATTAGATACTTACTTATATAAAATAATTTTTCAATTTTCTAAATTAAATTTAAATTATTAATCTGACATTTTTATTGCAGAACTATGTGTGTTTTTTTTTAAATTATTTAAATTTTTGAGTTACAATCACATATAATTTTAATAAAAATACTTTAACGCAACTCAAGTACATATTTAAGTTGTACAGCTTTACAAGATGTCATAAATATTTTGTTTGATTTCATGCAATTCTTCAATTTGTTATGCTGCTGTAATAAAAATTTCAAAATGCAACTTAAACGATATTATATAATGTTATTAAAATACACAGATGAACAAAATTTTTTGTATAATTTCATTTTTTTGAAAACATTAAAAGTAATTGAATTTCATCATTCTTACGAGTATTGCATAAAAATGGAAAAAAAACGAACCAGAAAACAATACTAAAAAACCATGAGAACACAATTTAATTTCACATTCATTATCGTTTATATGCTTATACTAAGGGGTGTGTGTTGTCTATTTGACAAATTTAAATTGATAAATTTTATTACGTAAATTAAAAAAAAAAAAAAATAAAACAAAATGTCATTGTCTTTCCCATTTTATATTCCCACTTTCATCTAACAAAATCTAAAAAATTTTGACTTTATTTTACTCTCATTTATTATAATGTACTTGTGACTTGTGTAGTATTTTCAAGTGGTACTAAATCTATAGCAAGAAAAATAACGTTGCTCATTACATTTTTTTGTTCTTTTTTATTAAATAAATTAAATTTTAAAAAAGAAAACGTCTTCATGTTAATTCTAAAGAAATGACAAAATTTAGAGTGAATTTATGAATAAATTGTTTTTGGAGTTGGATTGTTGCAATGGTAGAAAAATAATTTAAGTAGAAATTCAATAACATTTGAGTAAAAATTACAATTCTTTAAATTTTATTTGATTTAAGTTTACTTTTAAATTTGATGGAATAAGTAAATTTCTTAAATAAACTTCTAAATAGCTTCCTAAATTATCTTGCAATTCTATGTATTTACAAAGCTATTTTCGAGTATTTATTATAGGTGGGCTGAGCCGTATTGATTTCTAATCGAAAACTTTAATTTGGTCACTGTAAATATTTTACTAGATTCCATATATAAGGTGTTTATAACCTCATGATTGTAATGCATATTCAAATTTCAATTGGTATGATAATATCAGCAAAAGTTTTATCAGGGTCATTCCGAATCTATTGCATAATAAAAAAATTTAAGTAAAATAAAAATTTATCTATAATAACTTAATTTTGCCCTTGAATGTAAAAACCATTTTGTATTGTACAGTACAATCATTTAGTATAGCAAAATGAATAGTTAAAATTTCTGATATCAGTACAGCTGCCAGTAACTTTAACTGAAATCGTCATCATTTATAGATGGAAAGAAAAGGCAAAGGAAAGGGGGAAGGAAAATAAATAAGAGTATTAGAAGTGTTAATTTAATATTAATTAGTAAATTAACAAATTAACAGCCAGAACCAAATGTGTTCAAATGTTGCACGGCGAGCTATTAGAAAGCGTCACATAAACTAATTTAATAATAAATTAATAAATTAAACAAAATCAATACTCCCCTGTAGTCTGATCTTAGGCATTCTCTTAATTATGATCTTACGAATAAAACACGAATGCAAGGTAATTTACTCAATATGCCCATCATTGGCTAATGCATCCCATAGTTCGTACTCTGACATTGAACATTGAAAAGCTCGACCGACCTTAAGTTACTGGGACTCTCTCTACTATATCGGATACCTCTCTACGATAATAAAAAGTCTTTAAGTTCTTGTACATTCATAAGAAGGCCATTGCAATTATTCTGTCGTATTACAATTTTCAGTTTTTAATTTGCCATAATTTTAATGAATCATACAAATATTTTTGACTTTCAAAATCCAATTAACATTATACCAAAGTACCGAAAATTGTTTTAAAATTAAATTGTCAAAATATGAGGTACCTGTGTACATAATTACTCAATCATTTTTAAAATTTTTTATTTTTATGTAAATTAAGCAAAGAACATGGTCTGTATATAATAACATATTAGCATATGACACATAATAATGTTAATGAATAAGTAAGAGAATGATAATAAAAATCAAAGAGAATTCAAATTCAACAAAATCCTTGAGCAATTTGAACATTTCAAATTCTAAACGTTTTAACGATAAATACCTCAAGTGCATATTTATATATATGTAATGTAAAATCTAGTGAACATTGCTTGTCCTTGTACAGATCTCTATTTGTATATGCTATTTCCTTTGCAATATGTCATATTATTGAAACACAAAAGTTCACTTCTTCAATATAAATTCAGTGATTGTTTCCAAAATATAACTTCAAAGGAAACAGCTAAATCCACAATTAATTTCCTTAAGGAAAAGAGTCCTTTTAAAAAGTATCTGTTTACATTAAATATTTGTATTAATGTTTTTGTCGTTTCAATGTTGTTTTTAACTATAGACACGAATATCCTGTTTCCAATACTGTAATATTAAGGTTTTTGGATATTTTTTTCCCGATGAAAGTAAAAAAAAAATTTTTTTATTTTCACCATAACATTTTATCATTCTGCCACCTGAAGTATTACAGGATTTCTTTTTTTCTTGTTTATTTTAACACTGCTTGCCATGCGATATCTAATTTTTTCAGTATAACCTACCATTTTTTATTTCGTTAAAATTGTTAACTTAGGGAAACGTTAACCTTCTTGAATAACATGATAACCTATCTTTCATTTTATTTTTGTTTTTATTTTATTTTCCATTCTCTTCTTTACCTTTAATTTATAACTGCTGGTGCTGCTATCTGGGGATGAAAATTATGAACATTTTTATGTTTTTACTTTGAAATAGTAGATGTTGTTATTATCTTTTATATTGTTTTTGTTATTGTTGTTTTTGCTGCTGCTGTCATTACTTTTATATTATTGTTATTCTCTTCTCTATTATTTTGGCTTCCGTATATATTTTCTCTGATACTGCAATAATAAAAGTTAAGAAACAAAAAGAACCGTAAAATTGATGAAAATTAAATGTTAAAGAAAGAGAACGAATAGGAAAAGAGAGCAAAAATTAAGAATTTCTACTGGGGGAATAGAAAAATCATTCGAGATTTTAAAAAGTTTGAATGTTTGAAAAAAAAAATCCAAGAAAAACCCAATTTCTTTCATAGCTACTTTTTATTTTGTTCATAATTCTGAAACCCTGTTACAATAGATACCATAAAAATAAAGAATGCTTTACACTGAACATCCCCGTAAACAGAAGCAAAATTTATTTGAAATTTTTTGGGTGAAATTTTATTTGATTTTTTCAAGTGAATTGTTTTTTTTTTTTTCATTTTGAATGTTTTTATTCTAATTTGATTATATGCAACGCATAAAATAGAATAAAATTCTTGTTCTTCGAAATAAATATATGTGCATGAAACGAAGTAGAGTAGATCTGTGGGAATTGTGAACATTCAATGTCATACGCAATATGTCGAAAATTGAGAAATATGTCCCATAATTATGCAAAGAAAACAAAAATAAATTTGTATTTGAAGTAATGACAATCTGCTGACAATTTCCTGACTGAGTAAAACGATTTACGACCACTTAAACTTTGAACATATTTTATCTCTTTTACTGAAGTATCGAACTATGCTTGTAATTAAGAATTGAATACTGGTAAGGTTGTAAAACTAGCTTAAAATTAAATAAGGCTTTCTATCAAATGCAAATGTTAAAAACAATGCTTAAGAATTTTTTGTGAATTTAAAAAAAGCAATGGCGTGAAAGTTCTGTTTTTCTTCCATCTAAAAATGGTGTACGTAAGTTTAGATCAAATTTATATACAAGAAATTTTGATCCCGTAAACGGTAACAGATGCCATCATAAAAATTATATTGTTTTTAAAAGGTTAATGACATTAAATTAGAATTAAATTTTTTGTTCTCTGTCTGTTGTCGTTCCACCCAAAAAACTATCATCATTATGTCATTATTTATAATGAAATTTTGTTCATTACCTTTTTCTCTTATTTTTTTTTTTTTGAATTTTTATACACAAAAAATTAGCTCGTTGGTTTTTTTTTTGAAACTAATTAAAAACATAAGGTTTCTGTTCTTTTCTTTTTAGAAATTTCTTTTTAAAATTGTATTAAAATTGAAATTTTAAGTTAAAATTTAGCATAAATTAATTAAAACAAAAGATAATAAAAAATATTTTAAAGTGTGTAAAATAACTGAAATATCTACTTACTTAAATCATTTTTATACCCGTACGAACGTATGTTTGAAGGGTATACTAAATTTCCCTTACCGTTTGTAACACAAAAAAATAAATCAGTGTCAAATTCTGAGTCGATTTGATCGTGTCTGTTCGTCTATGCGTCCGTTCAAGCGATTTCTTAAAACCTAATTGAGCAAATGTTCACAGATGGTTTACAGTAGTAAATTCCGGAACCCTATTTAAGTTGTATATTATGGTACTTGTTCGGTTAGCTTCTATACAATTTAAAAATGTATTCGGGTATATCTCAGAAATTAAAGAAGATATGGTAATGAAATTTCTCGACTTCTTGTGGTAGTTTTCGGATATCTCAGAGTTGACATGGTCAACAGTATCTATTCTCGTTTTCTCTATAGGTGTTTCTTCTATTCCAAAAAAAAAATTCTTTTAAGACCTTAATTAAAATTTTGAAAATTCTAAAATGTTGAACAATTCAAATTAATATTTGAATGACAATACATAAATTAAGTTTAAGATAGAAGAACGTAAAAAAAATTAAGTTATTTAAATAGAAAATTTATTATGTGTTACGAAAGAATTAAAATTGAAATAATTAGAAGTAAAAATAATAATGACGTTATGCATAAATTAGCAAATTATGTTTCACACACAAGTAACAATAGAAATAAAATTATAAAATTATTAGTTTTTTTTTTTGTAGTCAAATTTGAATTAAAATTTGAACATATGAAAACTCTTTTTAAGAGGAATTTTAGTATCAAGGTGGTTTTCTTTGTTATTGTTGGAGAAATTAGGGCGGATGATTAAATTTTGTTTAAAATTTAAACTAGGCAAATAATAAAATGTTCGATGTAAAGATTTTTTTCAGAATTATTAAAGAATTACTCTTGATTTAATCTTAATAGATTTTTCAGTGCCCCCGACGTTGAGATACTGAAAGTTCATACGAGCAATTAACATCTTGAATAATGCAGTTATTATAGTATTATGACAGTAGTCACGTAACGATATTTTGATTTCTTATTTTTCTGTTGATTGAATCACGGATTTATTTTCGAATTTTTTGTTTAAATAAGGTTTGATTAAAGGACAATTGAGGATTGAGTCGGCAATGTCTTTAGAAAACGAATATGCGACTATTATTTATAACGGATGCCATTGAATTATTGTATTTTCAGAATTCTTTGACTGTTTGGTATTATTTTAGACATTTGATTGGTATACCAATTAATATTTAAGTATTGTAATAATTTTGATAAAATATAAAATCCAACTATTTGTATAAGTAAATCGTAGCTCGGGGTTCAATAATACACGCTCGAAATAATTACAAATTTTTTTAAATTTTATCATATAGATGCAAATTTTTATTTTGAAGAACCATTTGATGATTTATTCTAAAATATGTACTTTATACAAATTGCTTGAATTTTATAGTTTAATTTAAGATTTAAAATTTCATTGAAGTTAATTTTATTAATAACAAAATTTACTAAAATTTTTCTATTTTATTTTTATTTTCAGGTGAGTTTGGAATTTATTTATGTGTTCAAATTTCATATAACATTAAATTTTTGTAAGTAAAAACAATTTGAGTAACTATATTATAATATTAGTAAAGTATTTAATACAGTACCTATGTGTTGTAGCATGTAAATCGTACGCACCGCTTGTATTAATGCAAAAACAAATTTCATTTTCAAAGTAAATTTTGTAGAAGAATCCACTATGGTCGTACGTTCATAAATGATAACATTCCGGTACTACAAAAATTTAAAAATTTTTATTCAATAACAACATGTTTTATTATAGTTTCATATGCAAATTTAAATAATGCAATTATTTTTGAACAATGAAAATGAAATATGTAATTTATACAGTAATTTACACATTTTTACTTTGAGACATAAATTTTGACATATTTGGAGCGAAATTTTATTAATTAAATTGTCATATTATCAAGTCAAATGATTTTCTTAAGGTGCAAAGTGTTTTTTTAATTTTAAAACTATATTATAGATAAAAGGTGATACAAAGTGAAAGAAAATTTTTTTTTATTAAAAATTTGCTTTATTTTTTTCCCATTTTAATCTTCTTTTAAATTTAAATAACATGTAAATCAAAATGATATTTATTTTAAGCGAAATTTTAAACAAATTTTATGGTTAGTTTAAATGAAAGTTATTAAGTAACATTGTATAGTTTAAAAGTTTAATTATCTACTCACATTTCTATATGCGCGTAGTAAAAAATGTTGTTTTAGGTATTTTTTATATGAAAATGCTGACTAAACTTTCATTTCTTAAGTGTGTACGAGCCAAGACAAAAATACTTTAATAAAATAGAAATATCAAAAAAAATAAATTAAATTATACGTATAAGAAAAATATTTTTAAATTGTATTAAATTGCATTATTATTTCAATGAAAATTCATGTAATGTTTGAGATTTAATTGCATAATGCTTGTCATATGTATTATGTTTACAGTAAAGCCTAGAAATAATAGGATATTTTAAATTTTTGGTATAAAAATATTTTTGCATTGTTTAAACAACAACTAATACGATTTATTTAAAGAATTATTATAGAAATACAGAATAACTGAAATATCGAAGGCTTTCCTCCTTTATTCAAAATAAGAAAAAAAATTTAAAATATTTTGAAATTAATAAAAAAAACCTATGTATATCAAATTTATATTACTAGGAATTTTCACTGCAATATTTCGGAAAATACAGTCTCTTCCTATTGATTTATAATCTACATATTTTTAATGACCAGTGAAGAAATAATATTTTGGAATTCTTTGAAAATTATTTCAAAATTTTTAAGATGTGGAATTGAAGTTTTTCGATGAGTCTTCAATACGGCATTCAATTTCTTGATTTTATTGTAAAATTTTCAGATCTAAAAGGAATATTATGCTTCTCACGGTGTTTTGCTTGGATTTGGAAATTTTTTTAAGGATTAGATAAAATAGAATATTCTAAGAGTAATAATGTAGTTACCGATTTAGGGTGTACATATACGGAGTCTTTTTTTTAAATTTTTTTAAAATTTTTTAAAACCTTTTGCACGGGAGTGTAAATCCGATGAAAATCAATTATATTGTCTTTACTCTCATTTTGTATGCAAATTTTAAAATATTATTAAAATTGATTTTACTGTACATTTCAAGATTTATTAATTTTTTTTAAACTAAATTCAAATATCTATGTTCATATTATGTATATTTGTATATGTACCTACATACATCTTGAAGCATTTTATTAATATTTCCTTAAAGAGTTTTTTTATATATGAAAATTCTTGCAGTTTTAAATTACATTAAAATTCTTCAGTCTTTTCTGTTGTTTTTTTTTTGTGTTTTTTATTGTTTTTTCGTAATTTTATTTTGCATACAACGCGTCTATTAAATATTATTATTTTAATATTATATAATTTTGATTATATGTAGTTTATTAAGTTATTTTATATGAAAGTAATGCAATATTATTATTAAATTATATTCTGACTTATGAACCTATACAGAAAAAATTAGAACAGAAATTATATTGTTTTAGTTTCTTGTTTGGATTGTTTAGATTAATTTTTTGAGTGTCTTTAAATTAAAATTCATAAGTATTACTTACATACGTAAAGTAACTATATAGAAATCATAAAATAAGTACAAAATTATTTATAAGATAAATATGAGCTCTTAAAAACCATGTACAAAAGAAACTTTGTTTGTATTTTTGCATATGTTTTCAAAATTTTGAAGAATTTTTTTTTTTAATAATTTTAGATATCTTTTGGTAATAATTAATGTTTTAAAGATGATTTGTCAAAGAATCATAAAATTAATAAATTCAAATCAAAAAATAAGTTTGGAAAATAGCACATTTCCAAGTGTAAACAGTCAGATGTACATTGAACCTATATCTACATGTGTATGCGTTGGACTGCATTTACATATAAATTTGATTTTTATAGATGAAAGACACTTCACTTATAAGATAGGTCTACTTGACATCGTTTGGAATTACATACATATATGATTAATCGGGCGAGTTAAAGTATTTAATCTAGAAATGTGTCAAAAAATAAGGGTATAAAATATTTACAATTGTTATAGCGATGAGAGATTATAATTTTCCAAAAATTCTTAATACTAAGTCTATTATGTACTTGTACATATAAATATGTATACGTTTAATCTTCCCAATCTCGTTCTGCCAAGTATATTGAATAAATAAGGAATATTTTAACCTTGATTTTACCGCTATATGAATTGAAAATTTCGATATCTAAAAAAATTTTCTCGTATTACAAAATACATATATACATGTTCTTTAACTTACATATATTTATACATATATACGTATGTTCTTACACTCTGTATACCTGTAAGAATTTTTAATATTTTCAATTCATTATTTCGTAAAGATTTTTCCCGCTGTAAAACCACAAATAATATTTTATACAAAGATTCATTTACTAAAATTATAAATTTTCTTTTTTCTGTTATTTATTTACTATGAACCTTGTACTAATTGAATTAAATCAAAATTAAAACAAAGATGAAAAAAAATCTTAAAATTAAAAATGAAAAATGACAAAAACAAAAAAAGGATGCGGGAAAAAATATTTTTAAGCAGCTTTTCCTTTGATAATATTTTAATACTATTTTGCAAGGATTTTTTTTTTGATCAAAAAGATTAATATATAATTAACACAGGTTTAATTTGTTCGAGTATAGATAAAGAAAAATAATAAAGAATAAAGGAGAAAGGAAACAAAGGAAGGAAGGAAGGAAAACAATATGAGGTGTACGAGGTTAAAATGAAAAATTAATTAAGGATTCTCTAGTTGTGTGCATGTTTTTGTAAATTTATAAAGACAAGCTTTATGTATTTTTTCTCTTTTTACTTTCTTTTGTTATTATAGCAAGATTTTACATCATTGGTAACATGTACTACCTATATATATTTGTATATGCTTGCAATAAAAAAAGGAAAAGTAAAAAAAAAAAATATAATAATTTTTTTAAAAGTTTCTTTATAGTGTAAGATTTTAATTAAATTTTTCCCTCGCATAAAAATTTTCATATTCGGGGTTACTTCTTAACGTAATTAAAATTTTAAGATTACAATAACAAAATGAAGAATTTAAAGAAATTTTCTAAGATAATTCTGAAAGTTTTAAAAAGAAATTGATTTGTCGTTCTTCTTATACAAAGTGTACAAGACCTACGTAAATACTCGTAATTTTGTCGTTGCAAGCAAAAAACTGCTTAAGTTGACTTTTGCAATTCTTTGTTTTAATATAATTTCTAATTTTTTAGAATTCGGTTAAATTTTGTCAAAGTTTTAGAAATACGTGCACTTCTCACAATTCTAAATCTATAAAGAAAGGTTATTGGACCACAAAATTAAAATTCGATGAAATCTGTTTTCAGTGATATTGATCCCGGATTCTAGATTCCTAAACAATTTTCTAGAATACCAAATCCATCTAGAATACCAAATTCATAAAATCCAAGGGCAACTCCAAAGAAGAGAGAGATTTATATTTCTTTAGCAAATTTTTTTTGTTGAATGCCAATAATTCTAAATTATAACCAATTAGTGAAAATCCTAGTATATTCAGTATTATACAGTTCAAGTTGGATAATATGTATTAGCAAAATTCTTTTCGTAAATTCCTATTTCACTCGATAATAAAACGTCACAATCATAGCTTCAATAAATAAGTATCCGTGAAATTCTTTTTATTCAAATTCATATACGCCAAATTTCAAGGTTTAAGTGGATTGATATAGTCATACTATTAACATTTTCAAGAATCCCATGATTTTTAATGTTTCTTTTGTTTTAAAGTACATTATTTGTTTCTTATTGTCTTCAGCATTTTGGTTAGTGAACAATAAATAATAAAATTTCTTTTTACATTTTTCAATGTTTTAGGAAACTTTTATATTAATTTTTAAAATTTAAAGAAATCTTTTGATTTCAGAAGTCTAAGAAAACTTTACTTGCGGAAATTCTCAAAAATAATTTTAAAAATAATTTTTGATAACCGTAAAATCAAAAATTGATTAAAAGTGTCTTTAAAATATTTAAGTGGATATTCTTAAATTTTAATTTTGTCCTCTTGTATCATTGCTCCCCTTCCTTGTTTAATTCATATAGAATTTGTACGTTGAGAACGTTGTCAATTTCTATTTAAAGACCATTTTATTTTAATTATTTTTCCGATTTTTTTCTGTTTTTGTTTTTTTGTGTTTTATTTTTCCTAAAAAATAACTCTTTTTTTTTCTCTTTATTTCGTTTATTTGAATTGATAATATATTTAGTGTCATAAAGAGGAAAGAGAGTAAGAAGAAGTCCCAAAATGAAATTAATGGACATGTAATAACAAAAATAAAAAAAAAGAAAACGGGAAATTTAACCAAAACAAAAAAAAGGACCAAGGACTCTAAAAATTTATTCATTTTAATTTTTTTTTTTTTTTTGTTTTGTCTTTTAAACTGAAATGAAATTTATTTTAATTAATGACTTGATGAGCTTTTAATGACTTATCACGAGTAGAGAACCTTACAAAAAAAAGAAGCAATGATTTTTCTCTCTTTCTCTCGCTCTGTTTTCGTGAAAAACGACTTTCTTCTTTTCTTTGGATTTGTATAAAAAGAATCGGTATAGCATGAGTACATAGACAATGCTCTCTAAAAAATAGAAATTCAAAACAAAAAAGAAAAAAAAGGAAAACAGAAAATATTAATTTGCAAATACGAAAAGTAAAAAAGGCAACAAGCGATCATTTGTTGGTTGTTAGACTTTAAGGCGACAGAGAAATGATATTTTCTTTTAATTGGCTTCTTTAGAGCTCCGGTACAAAAATACACAAAAATCAGATGAAAAAAAAGTATCGTATAAAGAAAAGAAGAAATTTAAATAAAATGAAAAATTATTTTAAACTTTTTAGTAAATTTATTTCTAATGAATGAAGACAGGACCAAATTTAAAAACTATATAAAAATGACAAGAACAAATTAATTTTTTACAATTCTTATAAAATTAAAGGAGACCTTTTAAGCTGAAAGGAAATAGATTTCAATTGTTTTTCTTATTCTTTCTTATATGTTTGAATTATTAAATTTTCAATTGTATAATTTGTTTTTGCTCCACACATATAAATTTATTACATTAATTATATAGGAGATAAATTTGACAAATGATGCTCTAAGTTATCTTCAATTTATTAACATTATCGTATTACAAGAGAGCAATTGCATGCAACTCATTATAGCATATTGCAATATTTTTGCAGTAATAATAGATTTGTGAAAAAAACCTTCCTTCTACTAGTTTCAAGTCTACTCATAAAAGAATAAAAAAGGACAGTAATAAAGAAATTTTAAAATTGCATAACACTATGCATAACAGTATGCAAAAAAAACATGCATAACAGTATTATGTTGTTTACGTGTGCTCTTTGAATTATAATAATTATCAAAAAGTTATCGCAATAAACTTCAACAATAAAATTCTCATAATACAAAATAATAAAGAATGATTTATAAGGAACAAGGCAGAAAGGGAAAGCGAGTTTAAAAAATTGGATTAGTTAATTAGAAACCCATAAGTTCCTTTTGGAAAATGATTAAATTTGCATTTTCTTATGCAAAAAACATTGATATTATGTAGAAATAAATTTTAATTGAAAATTAATTCTTCTCTTAATATAGACTGAAATATTTTACAAGAATTTTCATTTATCCATTTTCTATAACTTAATACAAATAAAAATATTTGTGGATTTCCAATTAGTCTTCAATAAATTGTAATGAAAACTCTTTCAAAATTATTATGCATCATATACTTATATTACACTCCCCTACTATAAATATTGCAAAAATTTTTGTTATTGAAATTTTCGTACTTACTTTATAATAAAACATAGTTAATTGGTTTTTCCCCCCTTTTTTTTTCATTATTTCATTTTTCAACAATTTTTATTCTCTATGTACTTTGATAAACTTATTAATAATGAAATTTGAATCTTTGTATAATTTTTCAGAAAATTTTTACTTATCAAGTTGTAGTGTACTATTTTATATTAGAATTTTTTTATATTAATAAATGAAGATCTTCTACCCTATTATTATATAAATTCCAAATTTAATGATAAATTATAATTATATAATGATTCCATCGATTCCTAAATTTGATATTGTCAAGTTTATAAATATTATATCAAGTTTATTATATCTATAAATATTTTAGGAAATTATGGCTGAAAATTTAATACTGCAATTAAAAAATTAAATTTAATATTTTAGCAAAAATCGAACATTTAAAATAAAAGTAGTTTCCTCGAGTTGATTGTTTCCAACAAATATACTATAATAATTATGGTTAACAATAAGAAACTTAATATTAAAACGCAATCTCAATTTTATATTAACGTGACTAATCTTCAAATTGTTTAAGACAAAAATCATTTCGAATGCCAATTAATTATTTGGAATTTTAATTTTAATTAGATTAATATTTTCCCGGTTATCATTTCGATAAAATAAAGAATCGTTTAGTAAAGACAGAATTGCGTCTTATTTGCAATTTTTCCTATTTATATCCTTATTAACAATACATTTAAAAATCTTTGGAAATCAAATAATAACGCATTCATTTAAAACAAAAAAGGATTTTATTAATCACCAAAATTTTGAAAAAATCACAAAATTGTGCTCATTCGAAGGATTACTTTTCTAAAGTTGAGCAAGTGTTCAATGTTTGTATTAACAATTAATGTATTGTGAACGTATTTAACCATTTGAGAAAACATGAAAAATATTTTAACGAAATACTCGTTTCTTAACTACATTTATGTGTGTGTATACATAAATGTAGTTAAGTTCTATAGCAGACACAAATTAAAGATCAATAATTACAACTTGAAATCATCAGCTCTGTGATACCCGTACGAATAAATGATTTAAATGTGGGAGATAATTGACAAACAGTTGCATGCAATCTCTTGATTTTTATAAGTCTAGTGTTATTTTATACATATATAATATATATAGCCAAATAACTTTTCAAGTTGTATGGCAGCTACAAAAGGAGCCAAGTAAATTAAAACGACTTGTATCACACGCATTGGCCCTACTTCTTTATTCTAAAATTTCTGTGATATAGTCAAATAAATTGTGAAGTTGTATGGCAGCCAGCTGATCCAGTATCTCAATCTTATTCACTTTAAATAGGGTTCTGCCATTTACTATTATAAATCATTTGGTGAACTTAGCTCAATTAGTTTTTAAGTTAACGCTGGGACGGGCGAACGAACAAACGGACAGACACTGCTAAATCGATTCAGAATTCAACGTTGGTCTAAACGGGGGTAAAAAATCATCGACGAATGTATGCACACGGTGTTTGTTATAGTTCATACAACTTCTCCTTATTTTTTGTTCTTAATATAATAGCATAACCAAAATTGAAATTTTTAATATTAATAAGAATGAATCCTTGAAATTATAATATTAAATAAACATTTTATAAAATATTCAAGCACTTATGTACTTTGTTCATTTTTTATATAAGATGGAATGGGTAATATTGAACTAAAATATATTATGTATAAGGTGTTTCATAAGTTTTTAGATACGAGTATTTGATATGTTTTTATAAGTTATTGAAAATTTTGTATTAAGAGAAATTTAAAGTGTCAAGTATAATTTTATTTCTTGAAAATAAATTCGTTCGTGCTATTTAAAATATATTAAACATCTAAGTATAAAAAGCATATCTCCATACTGATCTCTACCATGAAAAATTAATAGCTTTTATTAAAAGCAAAACCGTGTTAAATATGCGAATGGTTCGTTTCTACAAAATTCTTATGATATAAGACGCTTCTTGTATGACATCTCTTTGAATAGCCCCAATAAATTTGAATTTTGTTAGTAATGGTAATTTACGTATCAATTTTTTGACAATTTAACTCTCCGTTTACATTATGACTTAAATCTGTCCCTCTTTTACCTTAAACTATCTGACGCTGCACTTGCAAAATTTCACATGCTTATAGTTGAATTCTTCTCAAATATCAATAAATTATCAAACAATATTTCGAATTCTTTAAGTAGCAATAATACAAAGATTTCCTAAATAAACTCTGTATCGTACCCATAAAATATTTTGATAGAAAAACTATATAATGCACAAAAAAAAAACACCAAAAAATAAGTGCAAATTAAACAAAATTTTTAATTCAAAATCAATAAAAGGACTTCTGAGATTGCAGTAAATAGTCAGAGTAGTTAAAAATTCAAAAAGTGCACTTTAACATAATAAGAAACAGAGAATTGCATATACAAAATACCCTTAGGTTTTTGATACAAAAAAAAATAATAAAGAGCAAAAAATAATTTTTTTATTTTTCCAAAAATTAAAACAGAAAGATGGAAAATAATATTTTTTTTTGTAAATGACAGTAATTTTTTTTTTGTAGCCTTTGGGAATGTAAAATTAAAAATTTCAGGGTACTTCATATGTGTAAAAGATTTGTAATCCTTTATAGTAAAAAAAATTTTTGTTTTTTTTATTAACCATTGTGGTTTCATATGTAATTCACATTGTTCACATAGAAATTTTGGTACGATCTCAACATATACAAGTTATAGGGTGATTCATTGAAGATTTATGAAAGCAAAACAAAATATTAAGTATGGAAGGGTATAGGATAATAAAGAAAGTTCTATAATAAAAGATAACTTTGAGATTAATATTGGATTTAAGTATGTAATGTAAAAGTAATAAGTTAGACTCGTATTGATTTTGTATCTGAATTAATTAATATTTAGTTGGTATTTCTAATTTGCAGCATAATTAGAGGAATTTAATTTATATAAGAAAATTCAAAAATTTTAATTTTCTATAGAATATTTAGTTTACAAAATTTATGTTAAAAGTTCTTGTAAAAATTTATGTATTTTCGACTTGAATTCAGAAATCTATTATTATTGCTCATAATTTTTATACTATTAAATGAAACGTTTTAAACACTTCTTTACCATTTTAAAGACACTATAGTAAGCATTAGTTAATATTCCTCGAAAAATGTAAATTTGACTCTTTGTAAAGTTTCGATTTGTGTTGTCGGTATTCCCCCAAGATGTTTGCCAGTTAAATCAGGTAAGAACCAAAACTTGAATAAGAAATTTCAAGAAATTCCATCAATCAATTCGGTAGATATGGTAAAAAATATGAAATCAAATTTTTAGATTCATTGCTCAAAATCGCTTCAGCCTAGCTTGAGATAGACGCGTGAACACGCAGACAGACCGAGATCTCTGTAAAAATAGTTTATTTACGCTTTCCTACTACGGAGAAGTGCGTTTTCACAGAAAACTCGACATTCAAAAAATTTGATATGAAATAACCAACCTTATTGCATGGAATGCAGTCGGTAACTATGTCGTTAACTTTGTTTTTCATTGATGAAAAACTCGTAGCGCATGGGATTTCCGTATGTCAACTTATTTAACTTGAAATTAATAATATATTAACAAAATATCCAATTTGAAATTTCCTTAAAATTTTGCAAATTCAAATATCTTAAATGCCTTATACTTCGTTTGGGAGCATATTGCATTATGTACCCATTTAATATAATATTACTGCACATCATACTGTTTATTTTACCAATATTTATTTTATATCCCTTTTTTTTAAGTTGCAAGAATCCAAATATTTATTTTTCTTTGTTTTTTTTTTTTTTTTTGAAATTATTTGAACAAAAATATTTTAGGGTTTATATGCAAGTGCATGTAGTATAAGGTTTTCATCTCTTTTACAATAATTCTCAAATGATTTCTTTTTAAAAACTTATTTTATACTAATATAGTATCGATTTTGAGTGCAACACTAATGAAAATATTTTTTTTTATTAGTTTGATGAATTAAATAACATATATAGTGAAATCTTTTGACATACATAATATATAAATAAATAAATGAAAAACGTGTTCATTTAAAATAAAATACTTATTATTTTAAAAAGCAGCTAAGAGGCATGGTACCTTCACTGCAATATCATATTTCATATAAGTATTTGACTTGTTTGTATTCGAATATGATCTTAATGTATCCGAAATTTTAAAATATTTGTTTTTTCCGTTTTGCCAGCAAAATGTATAAATTATAGCTGGTTTATAGCTTAAGATCTCTTAAAAATGTGGTAAAAGACTTCACAATTCCTGTTAAATATTTTTTCAGATTTAAAATTTTTGGGTTTTTTTTCTTTAATTTTTCGGAATTATGAGACGATTTCATTGGAATTCAGTTGTGCTTATATCGTACAAAATAAATGCTTGCACATTGACATGTCTTAAGCCTTACAAATTTTTAGTCGTATCAAGCTACTTGCGTTTGTTTAAAAGAAAAATGACACAAAACAAAATTTTCACTTAATAAAGTTGGACGCATTTTTATTTCATTTAAAAAAATTTGATCCGTAACCATGGAATTCACCTGCAACAACATTTATTTTAAAGCTTTTGCATATATGAAACATTAAGGTGATAATATGATTAAATTGTTGTTTATTGTATATAAGAATTTATAGATGATAAAAAAAAAAATATTCTTTTGATTTATTACCATCGATATGAGCATATCGATCCTTATTTACAAGGATATATACTTAGTTATCTATATATGATTTTTTGTAAGAATTCCCAACCTTATGATAAATATTTATTTATATGAATTTATTTTTTACTCTTTGAAAACAATTCAATTCTCTTATAAATTTTTTTTTCTCCGCTTTTAAAATCATCCTATGGGAACCTAATTTACAATAATTTTTCAACCTCATTATATACATCATTCCTTGTCAAAACTTCACTTTATACGTTCCTCCTTTTTCCATTACTATTTTTATTCTATTTTCAATGATAATGATATGCTACAGAGAGTTTCGAAAATAAATTTATTTTTATAATTTTAACCGGAAAATTTTTTTAATTTTTACTTTCCCTAAGCTCTAGTCATTTCTAACATATTAGCAAGCAATTCCTTTCTCTTTGACTATCTCAAAAGAATTGCAATGTATTGTTGCCTGAGCTCAATTTTCGACCATACGCTTCAGTTTTCGATTGTCAACTGTATTTTTTTTTTTTCAAAATCATTTTGGCAATTAAAGCTTTAGAAAAATAAACACGGTATATTAAACTATGATCAAATTTGCCAAGTCTTTAATCATACCCAAGTTATGATTAAAGTTTTTTAGTCGATAGCAAACTTTGATAAAAATCATATTTTCAATTTTTTTTATTATATGAATACTTTCATCTTACTCTAGGTGACAAAAAAATTTGATTTTTTTAGAAACTCTATTCTATTAATATTTCATGCGATTTTTTATTTGAGACATTGTAAAACCCCCAAACCACAAATTTAATTACAATAAAACTTATAATTTTTATGACCATTCTGTATTTTATACATTATAATTTTCTTCTTCATCGCTCTTTAGCAAGACTTCCTCATCCTTAAACCATAAATTAATATTAAAGTGTCAATAAATCTTGTCTTCTTCGTAAAAGTATGAACCAAAAAAAAAACAGAACCCTTATATAACTGAAAGTAGTATAGAAAAGGATATAGAAAAATGTTCTGCATTGTGGAAAACAATAATTTTCTATTTTTTCTCAGCTTTATTACAATAAATAATAATTTTTGTTTCTGCAAGGTTTTTTTTCTGTTTTTTTTTCGGTACATACTTGTGTGCTTGTATAATAGAAAATTGATCCCATTATAAATCATATAAATATCTATAGGTCGGGAGTTAAAAACGAGGTTAAAAATTCTATGAAAATTTTCTAGAAAATGAGTTTTTTTGGTTTTTACTGCTGATAAATGATTTGCTTACGTCAAAGCAAAAAAAAAAAGAGAAATTAATTTCTCACTGCAACAGAACAATAAAAAAAATAACAGGAGCAAAAATTGCATGTATGTAATGTATATTAAGCACATATTAGGAATAACATATAATACATATGTACGTGCAGTCGTGTGAATAAGGGTATTTTAAATTGAAATCAAATAATGTTAATGTTTACATTGTTTACTTCCAGAGTACATTATATTATAACGGTATTATTATGCCAAAAATATAGATTTCGCGCAAATATTATTCTTTCGCCATTCTCTTTTCTTCGTTGATTTTGTCTCGTCTTTATCTCTTTCCTTGTTTTTATAATGTTTTCACTTTAGTTTGCCTTATACAAATATTTGTTGTGTTATATAATGGCATTAAATTGAGGTAAAATTTTATCCTGAAAATATTATAAAGAAAACATCAAAGTTATTCACTATTACAACTAGGAATTGGAATGGATGATTTGTTTTTACTAATTTTTCATAACAATATAATATAAATATGTTGTAAATTTTTCTCAAACATGACGTTGTTAGACGCCATAATTAGGTCAGAAAAATCAAATTGCTTATTGTTAAAAACTCCTTATTGTTGCTTGAAATGTTGCAGATTGAAAAAGTATATAGGAATTTATTTATGTACGCGGAATCAGAATCATAGTACATGTATGTTGTTACAATAAAATTAAGCTTAACAATGAAAATATAATTATTAACAATAGTACTCGCATTTTAAAGTACAGGAATACTTTTAATATACCTATTCTTGTATCATCTGATATAAAATTTTCAATTACAAGTTCATTTCTTCCAATTATGTTTTAGTGTTTTCAATATTGTAAAACATTTTGTCATTTTACAATTTTAGAATTTCGTACGCACATAAGTATATGCTTTAGTTTTAACAATTTCTTTGTTTGATGAACTCTTATTTTGCAATTTCAGAATTCATTTCAAGGTGAGCATTTCAAGAATTATTCTCTATTCACAAAATCATAAAGTAAATCATGAATGAGCTGAAACATAGCATATTTAATATTTAATAATATAATCAAAATAACAGAATAGAAAATAAAATTTCAAAAAAATTGTGTGAATTTTTAATATTTGAGAAAATTAAAAAATCTATGTAAGATTAAATCCAATTTATGACAAGAAAATATAGTTTGCATGAATTTTCTATATACTCGTACATAAAATATTTTGAAGAATAAGATAAATTTCAAAAATTCATATAGAAAATAATGGAGGATCTGTGCGGTTATAAAAATGAAAATTATATTGCTAGCATAGATGAAAATTAATTGAAATTTATGGAAAAATTTGAATTTTATAAAATATTAGAATTAGATGAAATAAAATGAATTAGCAAAGGAATTGAACTATTGTTATACAGAGTTATAAAATGAAAAACATTTTTCTTTCATTGCATATATTAAATTTTATTAGAGTCAAATTTAGATCTATGAAGAAAATTTCGAGATTTTCATGAAGTCTCATTAAAAATTTTTATACTAAAAAATAAAATTAAAATTTTTAAAAATAAAAATTTCGTTGAAGCAATATTATTTATATATAAAAATCTCTCGACGCCAATAAATATGCAATTTTTGTTTATTTTCCAGATTTTTATAATTCCTTATTATAAGTTCCTTATTTTGAATATATTTCCTTAAATGAAATTCTAAAATTTACAATATAGGTATGAACCTGATTTACGTGATGAAAATTCTTTATTATTCTTTTCTTATAACTGAATTTCCTTTTCATTGGTTTTAAAATTATAAAATAATAACATTTTGTATATTCTATAACTTTAACATATACTCAAATATGGTTTAAGTATATTGAATTTTATACTTAAATATTTTTACTTATATAGAAAATTTATATGCTTTGCTTATATCCTTAATAAAGCTAATTCACCATTTTATTAATTCTAAGAAAATTGCCTAAAAACATTGTTCGTTTTCTTCTTTGTTTCGTTTTTTTTTTTTCAAACCAATTTAAAACGGATATTTTATATTCGTTACTTTGTGAAATATATAGAAGGAAATAAATAAAAGTTTTAGAGGAATATACAGTGACCATCTTTCCGTTAAAATAAAAACGGACAGATTTATTCAGCAGTAGGTTCTATTGTAAAGATTGCTGGTAAAGCAAATTATGGAGAAGGTTAAGTAATTATTGCTTAATATTTTAGATTAATTCAAATCAATTCAAACTTGGAACTTTTTGAAAAATTGAGAATAATAACTTTATTTTAATGAGTATCATAATACACCTTAAAAATAATTATTGCATATTATACAACTTTAATGTTTCTTTAAAAATTTTAATGTACGGGAATGAGAATAAATTTCCACAAATAACCTTTTTAATTTATAGCCGTCTATACCCAGCATATTAATCAGAAGTATTGTGAGATTTTTGAGCAAGAAATGTGAGTATACAATAATATTTTTTTTTTGAATAAGTTGTTAGTAATTTTAATTTTCAACCATAGAATTAGTCCTGCGTAATATTTATTCAATAACAAATGGTCACTATTATAATTTCACTAATCTTTATAGCGGATCAATTATTTTTGTACAAAATATTTTATCTCCTTCCTTAAATTACACGCTAATTCTGATCTATTGAATTAAATATTATGGTATCTACCTAATATATTTAATTAGAATTTAATGTTAAGATTTTACCTGCCTGCGTATATCCTTAAATGATTAATCGATTTTTGTTCTTTTCTGCTCTTTTTTCTTGTTTTCTTTCAAAAATAGAATAGAAGCAATAAAATGTTATTTACAATCCGCCTCTTTTGCTCGACATTTAATTTCAGTGTATGCGTGTGTATGTACATATATACATATATGGAAATTGATAAATGATTTTAAGCTTTTAGCTATTACTTATTATACGCGGTATTTTGTGTGAGTATATGAAAAGGAATAATTGTCTCTTTTAAGCTTTTATGTAAAGATCAAAAATGCTTCTATATATTTATTGGAAGTTTTTTATTTTTCTTCTTATTTTCTCTTCCTATATACCTCCTGCCTGCATTCATTGAAATTGCTCTGCTCTACGTTCATTTTCTCACAGTTTTTTTTTTTTTTGCTCGTTTTTAAAGAGATTTTAAAGAATCTCTGCATCACTCGTATATATACAATAACACGTAGATATAAAATAGAGAATATAGAGAGATTGATGGCATTGTTATGTTTCTTTTGTCATTTTTAGGTTGAATGGATTTTAAATGCTTGCTATGTATAGCACCTCATTAAAGTTTACAGCCAATTATTTTTTTATGAGCAATACTTATTTTTACTTTTATGTTTTTTACTAGCTATACAGTAAATTTTTTTTTCTTTTTATAATAAAATAAGATGCCAGTGATTTTTAACATTTAATTTAGCATTTAAAAATAGAAGTTGCAAGTTGATGTACGTAAAAATTCATTTGTTTTATTTAAAAGCTGAGTGCCAAATTCAAAAAAATAAATTAAAGAATTTTAACTTAATGGAAATTTTTTAATGCAACTGCAGAACAGATGGATGACATAATCAAAGGAACAAGTTAAAGGCAGGAAAATTAATTAAAAAATTTTTCTCCTCGAACTGGACTGGAACCAATGACCTACCGCTTTCTAGGCGGATGCTCTACCAACTGACCTACAGAGGCATGAAGAAACTACCGACGACTTATTTAACAATTTTCATTCACTTTTTTGTCAATTTCTCCGAATTTCTTGAAAGGGTTAACATCTTAATATTTATAACTAAATGAATACTATCTTGAACTATACTATCTTGAACATTACGGACTAATCTGAGGACTATCTGAGAATAAGCTAATAATTTAAAACAAATTTAACTACAATTTTCAGATATGAAAACCGAAAAGGTTGACAAATTCTGCTTTATATAAAAACGAATATACTATAGCATACTTTTGGCCTCGTTATTCATTTATAGATTCATGCAGTGAAAGATAAAACTGAAAATCTTTATACGGCTTTGGTAATTATCTTATACAATAATGATAGCAAAAAAAAAAAACAAAACAAAAAACAAGCGCAACCTTTTAAATTAAAGGCTTGTGAAAAAGCACATTTTATATTAATATTTTACTCAAAAATTAAAAGTTTCATGGTTTTAAAATTTAATTACTCATTTTTATGAATGTTTAATAACGCGGCTTAAGATATATGGAAATGTTTGCTCTAGAGCACCTACTTAAACCTAATTGTCAATTGAATTTTAGCTTTTCGTCTATATAATTTTGAAAAATGAACAAACAGATCAGTAAAGGCAATTTCAACAGATTAGAACTAATAAGGAAATATTTTTCCAAAAATTTTTTCGTAAATGTGCTATAAAAAGCAGCATGAATTACAAAATAGCACTATGAAAAAACATGTTGAACAAGGATATTTACACTTAAAATGTTGATAATGTACAAAAAATAAAAACAAAACGAAGAAACATGTTAGTTGATATTTTTTGGGGTACATTTCTATACGGTGAGTGCAAGAATTTAAGATAATGCTCTTCAAACAAACTGAATCCTAACGATAATTACAAGAGTGCTAATGTTTTATATTATATATAGATATTTTGTTCTACCATAGTTTTACATTCGTATATATTTGTTTTTTAGAGGGCATTGTAACTTTAAAGTTGGACCGGTAAGAGGAAAATAAATATTTATTTAGTTATTTTGACCTAAATATTAAACCCATGACCGTCTGATAAACATTTTATATATAGAGTCATTTTGTCAATGTGTTGCAATATTCCCCCTATCATCCTTTAAAGCAGTGTCATTTTCAAAATAATTGAATTTTAAATAAAATTATAAATTGATTTGCATAAAGTTTTTTTATACGGGTACCCTAGGTGTTGCCTATTTTACTATATGAGATTTTATAAAAGTATTATGGTGGTGTTATTGATACTGTAATTATTTTACCTGATAAATTATACTTTCGAAATTTTACTTTGAGTTTCATTATAAAAATTTTTTATGCTTCTATTGTAGATGTTAGAATACCTATGCTAAAGAATATTTTATTGGTGGTATTGTTTTTGGTTTTCATTGTTCAACAAAAATTCGATTTACATTTAATCATAAAATTGAGTATAACTAATATATTTGAAAATTTTTCCAAATTAGCTCTGATTGTTACTGAAAAATGATTTACTCGAACATCTATTAAAATAGTAGTGAGTCGAATGTATAAAAAATTACCTTACTTAGTCAAACATTTTGTGTAACTATGCTTACTTAAAAATTTCAAATTAATTCGTCTATATTTTGGGACCTACTGCAATTTAGTTTTAAAATCCATTTAAACATTAGGATATAGGCTTAAATTTTTTAATTGAATTTAAAATCAATGTTATTGACTAATTGAAATCATGGTATGAAAGATACAAAAGATACAATAAAGAAAAAGTTGAGAAATTATTATAGTAAGATTCTTATTTATTGATCAAGGGACTTATTTCGCGTTCATACCATGTTTATACCAGAAGCTATAAGTTACATTATTCATTGCGAATTCAAATATACTGTATGATTGTATTAAATTACAAATTTAATTCCAATTTTTCAAATCTCACAAGCTTCTTATTAAATAAAATTAATGAAAAATTGTATTAAGGTATACGATATAAAAAAAATTTAAATTAGCACTAAACTTAAATAAATTGTTATTTTTTTTTGTTACTGCCGTGATAGACTTTTAGAGATAATTTAACATAAGATTAATTGATGTTGAGTCCTTTATTTTAGATGGGCTTGCAAAGAAAATTTTATTTTAAAAATATTTTGTAATGTTTTGTATTGCCGCCCATAAACCAATTTGTATGTGAAAGCAAAGAGAAAAAATAATTTTTTTTTTTAAGTTTTATGGTTTTTTGTTTTTATAATGTTCTTAGTGTCGTTGGTTTTTACTTAATCCTGTCATATTTAATAAAATTCACTGTTATCTTGGCTATCGTATTTTTTTTTATGTTTTATGCTTTTTTTTTTTAAATTTAATTCTTTGTTCGTGTTTTTTTTTTTGTTTCATTTTTAATATAAAATCGGATTATAAAATAATTATTCTTCTCGATCCTTCTTCTTCTTCTTCTCAAGGATATTTTTTTTTTCTTTAAATTTTTAAATTTTGTACTTGATGTTTTTTTTCTTGCTACATTGAAGTTATTAAAATAAAAGGAAAACAATATGGTGTAGGCTTTATCGTTTTTAACTATAGAGAACAATAAAGCTGACTAGAATTTTAATGTTGAATGAAAATTAGAATGAAAATCAAATTTTTTTTTAAAGAGAGAAAATTTTTTATGTACAATAGAGACTTTAAAGGGAATTTAAAAAAAAATATTGTGTAATAATGTGAACATTGTATCGTATATTAGGAAAATAGTTTTTATTTTGGATTGTACAAAGAGCAAATAGGTGGTATACACATACTTTTGCCGCTGCGATTCTGTAAAATGTAGCATCTATTATAGCACAAAATTTTATTGTGTTATAATTCTAACACAATACTTGTCCGAATTTCATTTTCCCTAAATAAAATTTTTAATTTTTCTTTAAAATTATAATTAAAAATAAGGTGTTTTTAAAATACAAAATTCATAAATAATTTTGTATTAATGAGATAGCTATGACACGAAATATATTCCCAATCGATGTAATTTTACGATAATAATTCGAAATTTTAAAAAAGTTATTTTCTAAACAGTTCTCATTTGAAATTTATTACGATGTGTTAAAGCAATTTCCCAATATATATACCAATTTTATTAAATTAAAATTTTAATAATGGGCAGCTTTAAGCAAAGTAGCAGTTCTCTAATATCGTAAAAATATATGTAAACATTTGAGCTTAAATAATCTCGTAAATTATAATATAAAGGCAGTTTCAGAATCTTATAGTTGCGGTATGCAAGTTTATTTTGTACATAAATGTTCACATATTTAATCATATTTGTGATTTAATGGATAAATATCATTTAAATTGCTTTTACGGTATAAACAATTTTCCTCTTACGCGACTGTTTGAACAAAGCATAAGTTTATTTTTTTACATCTTGTACCACTTATATGAGTTATATGAACATGAAAATGTATTTAATAACTAACCGTGTACATAACATAATATGCTGTAAGTACTAGTATGGATGTACGTACATATTTTTTACGTACTTTACGCTACTTTAAAGTACCACAAATGAACAAACTTCCTGTTTAACTTTTATATATACGTATATTAATTCAAACATTTATTATTGTCATAGAACGCGATTTTTATGACTTTTTCTCCTTTTAAAGTAAATACTTGAAACTATGATTAAAAAGAATTTCCTATAAAAAGTTCTTCCTTTATAATGTCTTTTTATGTTTTATATTTTGTTTGGCACAGTATAATATTGTAAGTGTACAAAAAAGAATATCTGCCTGTTGGAGGTTCTCTTTTCAGTTTAGATTTTTTTTTTAATAAAAAATAAAAATTGTACTTTGTAAATGGTGTTTAAACTTGAATTTATTACGATAGTTGTTCATACATTAAGAAAATAGTTTTTTTTTTGTTCGCGTTGTACAATTAAAAGTTTGGTGTATGTTTCTGGGTTGATGTTGCGATTGAATCGTTTATATTCAAAGGTGAAGTTATATTGTCGCTATATTTGTATTCACATATTTAGGCCTTATTAATCTAGACTAGAAAATTGCATTTTAATTGCAAAATTTAGTAATATTAGGCTTAATCTGTTAATTTCTAATAACATTAATTTCTTAAATTGGAAAAAATAAATTATAAAATGTTCATATTTTGTTTGTATGTATGTGATGTTCTTTTTCTTGTGCTACTATGGCAACGACATGAAATACAAATTCGTAAATTGAATTAAAAATGAAAATTCAAAACGCATGAAGGAGACCGAAACTGATTATTTTTTTTTATTGATCACAAATTATAATAATACAACATTTTTGTTGCTTAGACATTACGAAAGGGTTAATTCGTAAACAAACTAACATATTGCAAGTCACTGTTTGATTTGCACACACAGTCGGTTAAAATTACTCCAAAAATCAATTTGAAGCTAGCCAGTTGTTTAATTAAAATATTATACGTTCAGTGACGAAACTTTTTTTTGCCTTAACGCATTATGTGTCAATAGGCAAAATAACAACATAAATGAAATTGAGTACATTCGACCACTCTACAGATTCAATTTCATCTAAAAATGGACGTTTTTTGGGGTACATCAAAATTTTAATTTTTTAATGTGAAATATGATTTTAAGAGATTTGTTAGCAATTTGTTTGCAGTCCCCGATTTATGATGATTAAGCTGCAACATTTGACACCATAAAACATTGTTTGTCTTGTCATAGGGTAGTTTTATTGGCCGTCTTATTTTTTTTTTCATTTCCAGAATATCGCACTTAAAAAATACGTTTAATTCCCAAAATTTATAATAAATTTTTATCACAAAATTTTTTAAGAATTTCCTGAAAATTTTTTCCAATCCTTTTTTATTTAATAAATCTGCTTCAACAGCTATGAACATAATCTGTTTTTTAATAATATTTTAATTATAATTTTAATTAAATTATAAAAGAAAATGCTATATTCTCTATATATAACTGCTTTGTTTAATAACTTTGAAAATGCTATTGATTAAAAATCAATAAAAATATCAAATCTTTTCTATAATAATTTTTCATCCAAAAAGAAAAAAAGTGAGAATTTCATTATTTTTGATTTCATTGTAAATTTCACGGTGTGAGCTACAACGTTTTATTTTTTTACTAAAACAAAGTTTTTTTTTTACAAAATATTTCCGAAACTAAAAAAAAAAAAAAACATAATTTTCAAAATTAATTTTCCAATATTTTCGAAATTTTAATAAAACGTTTTTAATTTTTCATATATAAGGAGGGAGTGAAACATTTGGTTTGTGGTTTTAATTACGAAATTGTACATAGTGGTTATAATTAGGTATACTCGTATTTAGATATAAGTATCTACTTGTATATATTTATAGAATGGAAATGGAAGAGAAAATATGGCAGAACAAAACAATATTTTATGATTAAATTCTTGTCCTTGCTTCTTTTTACCGATCTCATTGTATACAATAAGAGAGGTTATGTGATGACACAAATTTTCGGATGTCGAGTAGACTTAGTACGGAAGTGTAAATAAACTTTTAGAATGATATCAGTTTGTCGATCTGCCTTTCGGTCTGTACGTATACACATATATCTTAAGTTTGGCTAAACCGGGTTTTAATGAAATTTCAGATGTGAGTTTATTTTTCATATTTGACTATGTCACAAATTGATTATACGATAATTTGGTTCTACGATAATTGATGGAATTTCTTGAAATTTAATACATGAATTCTGGCTGTTATCGAAAGTAACTAGCGAATACTGGAAGTTGGATTTCGAATGGCACAAAGCGAAACTCTTCTTGTCAAATTTACATTTTTCTAGGAATGTTAATTAAAATCTTGCTAGTATACTTAAAATTGTAAAGAAGTGTTAAAAATCAACCGTGATCTTCTATATAACACTTTCACTAAACTAGACAATATACATTGACGGTCGGTTATGTGTTGATCACATCAGATTTTTGCATTTTGTTCCATCGCCTTTATTCTTGTTTCTATAATTATTGTTTTTTTTTTTAAGTGAGTGAGTTTTTTTTTCCAATAATTTCCTTTTAAAATTTTCGTTTTTTTTCTTTTAAAAATTAGATCAGATTCCAGATGTTGCATAAAATTTTATTTTCTGCTATAAATTTTCACCTTTTACGAGGAAATTTTTGTTTTGTATTAAAGGAGGAAAGAATGAATTGTGTTGGAAAATGTTGTGTAGTTGGAAAAAAATTATTCTCTTGTTTAATATAAATTTAAAAATTTTTGCCGAATAAAATATTTTTATTTCATATGACGGAAATGAAATTGTTCGTAAAAATTGAGTTAATTGTAATATCTTGAAGTTTGTCTGTTTCAAGCGCTAAATATTTTGGTAAGATGACGTGATAGATTTGATTAAATTGGTAGCAGAAATACCTAATTGCCTGTTATCTATTATGCAAAAATTTATAATCTATTGTGGTGACATACATTATTGATTAAATCTTAAAGAAATCTATTTCGTTCATTAATTATTTGCTTCTTAATATTTTTAGTAGATTTTTGTTTTTAAATTTTATTAATTCATGGTTAATAACCTTCCTATTTTCTTTTATTTATTTCAGGTAAGCTTAAAATTCTATATTAATTGCACTTTTCATTTGTACCTATATACACCAAATATTGGTAAGTTGAAAAAGACAATAAATTTAATATTGATGTCGAACCAAATTACATTTATTTTAATAATAAATTTATATTTATGCTAATTGTTATATTATTTTCGTATATACACATACATAGTTGTGAATTATTATTAAAAATGATAAGGTTTATAATATTTATATAATTCAATTATCACAACTTTTATATACACAGTTTGTCATAAGGACAATTAGACAAAAATAAATAGATTTACAAAATTTTTAAATTTTTTATAGAACGTAAATTTTGTTTTAATTTTGATTATATTTAATTAAATTAGAAGAAAATTTTTTAACTTTTTTGAAATAAAAACGTAATATTAAATTATACGGCTAAAATTATTTTCTATACCCGTACGAATGTAAGGGTTTATAATAAGTTTTCCTTACCATTTGTAACGCCAAGAACTAATGCTCTGAAATACAGATTTAAGTATATGTTTTTGATCAGCGTCGAATTCTGAGTCGATTTGACCATGTCTGTCATGTGTGTCCTTCCGTTTCAGCGATAACTTCAGCGATATTTTAGTAAAATTCTTTTAGATTGTATGTGTTTGTATAGTATTTACCATATATAGCACTAGACATATAAAAATCAAGAGGTTGTATGTCAATTATCTCCGACATTTAAAATCATTTATTCGTATGGGTGTCACACACAATTGACCCGGTCAGCTATATCTATATTCTCGTTTTTTCTTAAAAGTCGACAGACTAAAAGTACAAGAGACTAACTTTGGAATGCACGAAATTTAAAAAAAAAAATTTTTTTATTTACTAGAAAACCATATTTGCAAATAGCAAGACGTGTAACCCAATATTTTCGAAAATAACTTTAATAATTTCGAACAAAATTTTATATTAAGTTAAAACAGAATTACTAGTTTTGTGCATTTGAAAATAATTTCTTTGACTTTCTAAAATGACTATTATTTTCGAAAATATGGCAATTCCAATCTTTGCCATTTTGAATTAATTATTTAAAATTAATTAATTAAATAATAAGAGAGAAACATATGTGCGTGCTCAATTTTTTTATTTATAAATCGAAATAAAATGAATTAAAAATTTTGTTATTTTTTTATGTTTAATTTTAAAATAATTTGTTAAAAGGTCCATTTGTTCGTTACTAGAATTTCAATTAATCTAATTTTTGTGCGTTTTTAATTTAATTTTGTTTTGCATATTATGAACCGCAGATTTTTAGTTTTCTTTAATAGTTTTAAATTTTTTTGGCATTAGCTATAAAGTCGTTAAGTTTTTCCAAAAGATATGAAAGAAGTTCTATTTTTGGAAGTATTCAGAATAAGTCGTGAATTAATTATTCAAATATTTTTACTGTACTTTACAAACATGGGAAATAATATACCAATAATTAAGAACAATATGGACCACTTTTACATATGGGAATTTTGTAAAAATTTTCAGTTGAAGCCTTCAATTTTTATTATGTATGAGAATTTTATATGCGTAAGGGTATTAATGGCACATTTCATTACACGTCTTAGAATATTATTTTTTATATTTACAAATATTATTTTTTGTCATTTGCATAACGCTCAGGGAATTATTAAGAAATGAATTTAGATTTTAAAAAAGCATCCTTTTTCAATAATTCGTCTATGTAAATTTTTTTTTATGCAAAATAATAAAATTTTTAAAATTCTTTGAAAAAGAGAGTTATATGCGAATAAAAATGTAATTTTTTATTTTTTATATAATATTGAAATCAAATGTGATTATTTATTGATGCAGAAATAGTAAAAGAACTCCCATTTTTTCTTTTCATAACGTATAAATAATACGAAATTCACATGGGTATCATAATATGTGCGAACAGAAGATATTATTTCTTTTTATCCGTTCTGGTTTTTATAAGACCTACTTGAAAATAAAAAATTGGTAGGCGTACTTTAAATAATTTGCTCCGAAGGTCTTAAATCTCTCAATAACGTATAAGCTGTACAACAAATGGTTTAATAAAATAAGGAAGAAATATGTGAAAAAAAAGGATATTTGCCCACAGGAGCAAAAATTACTATATTCTTAAGATACTGTTCAGTCGATTTTTTGAGTACCTTTTTGACTTAAAATATAAACCTCTTTATTTAATTATTAGTAGAGAAGTAATATTCGGAACTATTCAAGTATATTTTGTAAATTTTGGTTTTTACCGAATTCAAGCATGTGACTACAACTAATATATTATGTGAAACAAAAACTAAAATTTTTACTTCCCATATTTTTGTGGTATTTGAAATTTGTGAAACAATATTGTGGATGATTGTCATTATGTTTAAAAAATTACTCTATTACTCTTATATAATGAAAACCGATGCAAAAATATTTTCCTAATCAGATTCAATTAAATCAATTTAAATTTATTAAGGTTGTTTTAAAGTCACATATTATGAAAATCCATAAAATCGTAAATAAAATTTGATTGACATTTTAGCAACATTTTATTCCTCTTCCTCTAGGAACAAACGAGACAAATTTCAGTAAAATTGGTCACTTCTGCACGTATTAAATGTAATGGAAAGTTTATGTAATATTTACGAAAATCTAAATACGAAAAACAAATTTAAAACCATATTCAAATATTTATAAAAATGAAAAAACTAAAAAAAAATATAAATTAAAAATCAAAAAGCTAAAAAAAGAACGAATCAAATTGAAACACTGTCAATTTTTGTTTTTATTTCTTCATTGTTTACATTTTAAATTTAATCTTAAATTCAAAATCATTTAGATTTGCTTTCAATCAGAGTCACAACTTTTACAAATAAAATTAAATTTCGATGGTCTTTCAATTGTGGGAATCAATGTTATTTTATAGCTGCGTACAAATGTGTGAATGTATGTATGTATGTGTATATAAATGACGTATATAGTTGTACATTTTTTTTATCCCCCAAATTTAAATATAAGATTGAATCTGTCAGTCAATCAGTAATATAAAACGGAAAAGAAACAACAAATTTGTATAAAAAATGAAATTAAAGGCAGTATGACTTTTACTAATAGGCCCTCTCATCAGACTCAATTATATTAAAGCAAATTTTCTATTATGTCTTAAATTTTTACTTGACATTATAAAATTTTTGACATCATTGTGGACGATATGATAATTGATTTTAAGGTTTTATAACAGTTAGGTCAAATAATTTTATATTTTTGCCATAAAAGAACAAATCAATTATGTCGTAACTAAAAAGGTATAATATCTAGAGTTACAACATAATATTATTGGTTGTACATAAAAATTATTCGATTACATTTGTGACAAATAATATTTATAGTTTAGATTTGTTTAAAGTAGGTTTTTTGAGTCAAATTCTTTAAGTTAAGAAGACATCATGTTACACCGTCCGATTTTCGCATCTCCACTCTCATGTTAATCATGTTAACTGTGAATTTCAAAAACCAGAAACCATTTTGTAAACTATTTACAAAAAACTAATAATTCAGCTTGTCTTCAGTTGAAATTCTAAATGAATTTGTTCAAATATTCTTCAATTATTCTCTTCAAATATTCTCAAAAAATCTCGGGGAAAATAAATTTTTAAGGTACCACAATAACGTTATCATCAACTTAAATTCCAAGTTCTTGTCAGTTAGTTATTTAATTTTTTATTATTATTATTGCTTTTATTTCAAAACAGGTGACTTTTTTTAAGGAACATTCAACTTCTTAATATCATAACACTTTAGCATATAATATCTGAGTAAAATAAAATTTAAAAATTACATAATCCTGGGTTCAATCAATCTATGCTTATGGAAAAAATACAATTATTTTTTTCAATTGCTTAGGTAAGTCCCATAATAATCAGAATGTGCTACAGAATCTTAACAATAATACTATTTAATTTGTAGGTATTAAACAGTTAAATAAGAAATTGTTTAAAGTCCCATGTAATCCATATAATCAACGAAAAAAAAATTATAATTTTTTTCTAAGACATTTCAAATTTGCAATTATTTTTTTTTTTTTTTTTTACATAATTTCAATATTTGGTTTCTAAAAAAAATTTACATTTTAAAATTAATTTATTCAATTTATTAATTTTAATGTAAAACAAACACAAATACATACAGCAATAATAATGAAAGGCAGTGTACACAATATTATTCTCAGCCTAAATTTATGCAAATATATTTTGCATATATTTTTATACAGGTACCTATAATAAAAAAATAAAATGTGAGAAATTTCAAATTTTCAAATGAATAACGCGATTCAAAGAAATTTGTTTTTTTTTTTTTTAATATATTCAACGAATCTACACTTTAACTAACACTTTATAAATTAATTACAAAAAAAAACAACAAAAATAAGAAAATAAATGTTAAATTTAAATACAAATTTTTCACCTTTAAAATAAATTCCTTTTTTCCTGAATTAATTTACATTTAAAAGAAATAAAAGTGTAAATGCAAAATAAGTTGATGAAATAAAAACAAAAACATTAAATAAAAACAAAAAAAAATAATCAAATGAATTTTGTACAATGTGAATGAAAAGGATATTTTAAAAAGAAAATATTTTTGTCCTTGTAATAATAATAAAAATTTTTTTTTAAATTACTTCTATAATTTGATTCTTTTAAAATTTACTATGGAAATATTTGAGTCGATATCAATTTTTTCTTTTGCTGGGGTTTAAAGTAAATTTTTGTGATACCCAAAGGTGAAAGGAATAACGAAAAATTAATATGAATAACTGAAATTTCTTTAAAAATTTTTATATTGATATTTTGTATTACAACAAAAGGCTATAAATTTTAACTGTTTTATAAATTTTTTAAAGAGAAAATTGTAGACGAATTTTTCTATATCGAGATGATTTTATCCGTAGCATAAAATCATCTCGATATAGAAAAATTCAAAATAAGCCTCTCTAAAATTTTTAATACCGTTTTCTCACTTTAATTCTTAATTCAAAATTACGTTAAAAGAAATTAATTCAAAATTGAAGAGTTAATGTTTTCAAAAATTGGTTATGAACCTGACTTGGAGTACTTTTTTTTTAAAGTTTTAAATTTTCGGACCCAAAAACGTCTTTAGCTGAGGGATTATTGTATTTTTTAATATTTTGCTTGCTATTTTAATAACGCTGTTGGCTATGGCAATAAATGAATGCTTGATTAATTGAATTTTGATATATACATGAAATTATAAAAAAGTTTTTAAATTAAAATGGCATGAAATTGTAAATGAAATTGAACACATGAAGAAAAATAAAATATTTACAACTTTTCAAAAACAACATGCATTTATACTATTTGCAACTGACACATACATCATTTCATTAATTAAAAAAAATATAAAATTAAAGAAAAAAATTTAAGTTATTGCAATTTTATTTTCAAAATTTTCCAGAAATAATTAAAAGTTTTCCGCATAATACCCTATACTTGAAAAGAAACAAAAATAATGAGAAGATAAAAAAATTCTGGATGTATAAATAAAGTCAAACATATTTTAATATCCTTTAACTATAAAAATAGAATTAAGAACGAAAGAATTAACATAAATTTAAGAATAAAAGAACATAAATTGTTTGGCAATTCAGGAAATTATTTTCGTTTGTCCTTTTTCTATATTTCTCTTTTTTTTCATTGTGTGTATTCAATTTAATACAGCTTATAATTCATTTAAAATAAATGTGAATATTATAATGAATAATATGTTGTACATATACTTTAAAGATGAATAAACAATAAAATACAATTTCCATGTTTTTCTTTTAATACCAGATATGCATATGAATAGTTTTGGAGTGTTAAAATTTTTAATAAATTGTTACATAATATGAAAATTCTTAAATGCTCTTAACGTGTGAATTTATAAATCTTGAAATGTAATTGTATTTTGTGTTTTACCATTAATTAAATGTGTATGGAGAGTTTTCTGCCACTCGAATTATAAACATTGTATTTAATATTTTAATGAAACTGCAGTCTTTATTTGAAATTACTGTATTAAATTATTCTAATTCAATTTCGAAACATGTTATTTCCCTTAACATCTCAAAATTACCATAATTTTTATAAAAAAGGTCATTTGTTGTATATTCCATTTGCAATAGTATTTAGACAAGAAAATTTATAGAACTAGTTCTTTAGAAAAGAAAATACAACTTGTTGCTCATTTACATATAAACTTTTATTTACAAGGTCCAATATTTTGGGCCCCTTATCAAAAATATTTCTTACGTAATCATTGCTTATATTCGACCGTAATTAACGTCTTTTGAACAAGAACTCATACAATCGATATTTTTGGGTGATTATTAGGCGTTTGGGTGGATACTTGACTATTTATGGTCATGTAAATGTTAGTGTTAAGTTAATTCTGCTGTTTATTTTATAGATTGTCACTTGAAATAAAATTTATTAACAATTTTAATTTTTTGAAAAGTCAAAGTTCGCATTTAAAATGTTTGTTTTATTATATGTTGAAAGATGTAAATCGAATAACTGAATCCAACTAATACATGAATAAAGGAAATATTGCATATATTTAGGATGATTAAATTATTTCGGTTTTAGTAAAAATGAAGAAAAATTTTAATTTCTTTATAACTTAATTTGTTATATTTTGTAAGGGTGATCGAATTGTGAAAGGCAGGATATTCGGATTTTAAGGCAGGATATTAGGATATTAAGGACCTACGCTTTGTAAAATACAAAATTTTCTTTAATCTTAACTTCTTCTGCTATGCATAATGTCAGAATTTTATTTATTTTTTTTTTAGAAAAACTCCAAGGAATTGTATTAGAACCATAACATGTCTTTCATATTATACTTTTGGTTTTGTTAGTTACAAAGTATTTAATTATTACCAAGTTTATCAGCAATTATCTGACACACCTGTCTGTATATTCTACTTTTGCTTTTCTTTTTTAATTATCGTATTGAAATTACACTTAGTTTAGCGAAAAATTTATTCATATTTTTCGATTTATTCAAAATATGCGTGAAATTTGACTTTAATTTTTAATATAAGCGAAAAAAATTTTATTTTAATTTTTTTTTAAATTAAATTAAAAAAATCATAACTTTAATAACATTTTAAATAAAATTATATTAAAAATAAGTCAAACAACTTTTAAAGCGTATTTTGAAGTTATTTCAAAAGTAATTTTCGTATATTTTGTAAATTTTTTTTTCTCTAAAAGAGATGAGATGATAATAACTTTTAAAATCAAATGGTGTAAATAAATAAAAAAAATATATTATATAAGAAATGTAAAGCTGCACTAGAATCCCCAGTTAAGGGGATAGATTGTATTTATATATATGTTGATTTATAGCTGTGTATGTATTTGTTTCCGTACGTAAAATTTTTATTATATTTTAACGTTCATTCTTATATACCCTTAAGGAAAATTTAATAAAAAGTCATATTATATAAATAATTATGAAAATTCCATTGAGACATCAAATACGACAGCATAGGTATATATATATATATATGAAAATGTATTTACGCATTATTTTATATAAATTTTGAGGTAAAATCTTTAAAAAAAAATTTTTTCATTCATATACACCCAACAATTTATTATGTATGTATTAAGATACGTGCAAGTATATTTAAAAGGCTCTAAATATTGAATTTTCTATAATTATAAATATTTGCTATATGCATACGCTTCTAATGATACACCTTTTGATTATGTACAAATTGTACATACTTATATACAATGTACTCGTAATATCAGTATATATTTGGATAAACAAAACCTATTTGTCAAGTACATAATTATAAGAGAAATTTATGTTAATTTATTTCATATTAAGATATATCGTTATATTTGGGAATTCTTGTATGAGGTTCTCAAAAACAAAATCATAATAAAAATTGGAAAGAAATCGAGTGTACTGTAAATGATATTTTATTGAAAATGACTGTATTGAAATAAGATTTATAGCAAAATATAAATTTATGCTAGATTTTGTGAGCTGTTTGTATAATAATATTTAATTTTAAATTTAGAAAAAAATTCTAAAGCAGGTTGCACGATAAAGCTTGGTTTAGTTTATTTAGCTAATGTAATTTTTACTTAGGTTTAGATTTTTCCTGGAAACCGTGCAGTTTACACAAAAAAATTATTAAGAGGTAATTTGAAGAGCAACACAAAATCTTTTAAATTATGAAAAATAAATTTGAATAGGGTAATTTTTTTAGTAATTGGTCACTTTCCTCAATAACTTTTTAAGTAATGTCTCAAATGGCGCAGTGTTTTTTTTTTTAATAAAGAACTGCTTTTTAGTTTTACATTGCATGTTAATTTTTTTTTATAAATCGATTAATAGTTATGGAAGTTATAGCCATTTAACACCAAACATTTTAAACTGGGATTTCGGGAACAATTTTTTTTATAAAATTGTCTTATCTTTCTGTCCCCAAGAGATTATATTACGTAACAGGTTTACCCTGTATTAATCGAGAGCGTTTAAAATTTCATTTATTAAAATTAATTTCAACAATAATAAGAAAAATTTAAAAAATTGTTAATAATTTTATTTTACAGAGCTCTGGCTATTATTATTCTTGAGAAAGTTGTTCAAAAATTTCTTGTCTTTTATACAATTAACACCATTTCTAGTTCTGAAATGTTCAAATCTTAAGACAAATTTGACCGGTTTAAATTCTTAAATAATTGTAACTTTTAATTTTATAGCTGACAAGTTTTTAAAAATTGCTAAGAAGATTTGATATTCATTTACAATGTCATCATGAAATCTCATAAAAATATTTTACAGAAGCACAACTGTATCACTATTATAGTAATGTAAGTTCTGAAACAGATGTTATGTAATTGTAAGACAATTTAATTTTTTTTATTGCAATTCAAACGTTTTCAAAGTTTTTTCTCTTTTATTTTGATTCAAAAATTTTTTCATAATAATTTACATGGTACCCAAACTCAACCCATATTATCAAACTATCTTCTCACCGTTAAAACAAATGTCTCAAAGTGTTACTAAAGATGACTCTTTTTCACTTCATCTATTCATGAAATTGTTGTAACAGACTTTTGTTAAGCCTCCACATATGACAAAATATAAAAGAACATTAAGAAAAATGTACTAAAATGTAAAAAATTTTATTCAAAACCATTTTACTCTTTTCTCTTTTTTCTGTATTTGTTCAATGAGAATGAATATATGATTGTATATGTAAATGTAATATAAAATGTAAAAGCTGGTTAAGACTTAACCTATAGATTTTTGATTTCGTTTATATATTTTTACTGACTGCATAGTATAAAATAAAGAAGGTTATGTAATAATATCAAATTTCGCATGTGGAATTTTCGACGAATATAAATTTTTTCCACACTCGGGAAGTGTAAATAAACTTGTTTTTAAAAGGATGTGTACCTGTTTGGGCAATCTCTGTATCTTCCGAGTGAACTGCAGAAAATTGATTGATGAAAATTTTTGAGTTTAATCAGCTTTTTAAGAAATGAGAAGACAGCAATTGAACTTTCGCTGCGGCGTGAATTCACTTTTTTGCCAAATATTTGGAGAAATAATTAAGCAATTTCGTTGAAATTTAATATTTTATGGTGAAAAAAATTAGTACTAGGAAATTTATTTTGGAGCATATCAGGCCTCGGAAATCGCTTTTTTACATTTAAACCTAGATTTTGCATTTTTCGTTATATTAATAAGAAACTGATTGAAGGAATTTCTTTAAATTTTAAATTCAAGTTTTGCGTGTGAACGAAATCAGTTGAAAAATTTTTCATGGAAAACGCATTACAGAAGGTTAAACTCTTCTATGTATATTTTTGGTTTTCATAAAATTTTAAATAACATTTTCAAAAACTTGTGCAACTCTTTCGTCCAACTGTTAAAAATATTTTATTGTGATTGCAGTCGTTTTTGTTCTGGCCACATTAGTTTTTGTTATCATACAAGAGGAGTGCGAGGAAAGAAAAATTCATAAATTTTTCAATGGTTTAAAGATAAGAAAACTGATGGGAATTTTATGAGTACAAAAACATATTCACAAAAAAAAAGAAGTTATCAAAAGTGCTAAAAGAAATAGAAAAGGAAGAATCACAAGAGCGCAAAAAAAAGAGGTAGACATGAAAGGATATGAAAAAAAAATTTTTTTATTTAATATAATCGTTAAAAATCTCTTGGTTCCTCCTTACTTTTTTCGCTGCGAATATTAATGCGAAATGAAATGTCCTACGTTCCTTAAAATAAAAAAAAAAAAGAAAATGTTCATTACTTTGAAAAAGTATTTTAGTCAAAACTATGAAATTGAGTTATAATGAACATCAGAAATGATTATTTAATGTAGAAGTTTATAATCGAAAAATATAAGAGTAGAAGTACAGGATATTCCGCATACAGTAGATGAAAGAAGACAAAAGATTTGAACAACGAGAATTATACAAAAATAAATTGTAATTTTTTTAGAAATATTGCTTACTTTAGTTGTTCTTCATTGAGACTTTCATTGAATACGATTATTATTATTAACTAGTCTTATACTCGTATTCCAATTGAAGACAAGTAAACTTCATACATGAATTAACTTATATATTAGATTAAATTTTGCGGGTGGTTTAGGAGTAGTTGCCTTGCTATAAAAATAGTCTTTTCTATCGTATTATGACACTCAATGGATTGTAAAATCTCCGCAAATAGTTCAGATAAACATATATTTGTTGAAGTACTGCTTTGCAAAATCTTATTATTTGAGACATATTGTACCTACTGGAGACTTTTACTAAATCCATCGAAAATATGATTATGTATCTCATTTTCTTAATTAGTATCAAATATAACGCAAAAGCTCCGAAATCAGTTCCATATGTGGAAACATTTACCCAATTGGTAATTTTCAATAAGGAGATGCATTACTAATCTAGAATCTATATTATTTATTCAGCTATATTTCAAAAGATTTTGTATGAAATAGACAATAGGAATGAAGATATTTAATTTAAATATTCCTACTGCTGTTTGAGTTGTTCAGTTTAGCGCCTTCATATTCAATATGACGGCTATCTGTACTAGAGATTTAATAAACAAATATAATATAAGAAATATTAACCATAAAATTTAATAATATAACAATCCCAATAAATTACATTAGATATCTGGAACATTTTGTATCACTTATATAAAATAAAAAATATTATAACGATAAAAATACAAGATAAAAGTTCAAGGATTCATGTTAATAAGTTGAATAAAAGTTAGTTAAGTGTTGATTATCAAATGATGACAAACAAATTATAATGATAAAAGCAGCATAAAATTTTATATATGTATGTGTTTTTCGTTAAAATTAGTAGGTTTGTAGGAGTACAATAATTATATATGTATACGCATGTTCATAAATTTTTATATAATTTATTATATAAAATTATTATATAAAATATATAATTACTCTTATTATATAATTTATTACAAAACTAAATTATTTTCCAGATCATGAACTATATATAAGTTTATTGTCACTTTAGTATTACAATTATGTAACATAATTTTATTTCTTCACTTTTCGGATAATTTTCGTTATCTGTTTGAGGCAGAATTTGGAGTAAAGCAGTACTTTTTTTTTAAAAAGACTTCCCTGAAGCTTATGATCAATAAATGAAAAACTTTTAACTAGAGTAATATTATATGAATCTAGGTTTTAGTACTTTATACGTCTAGTAGAGCCATAATATATGAGTACAAAATCCAAAAACTTACGATTCGTCAATTTATTCAATATTATTTATAATTAAATTTTTAGTGTAAGTTAAATAGTGGTTCACACTTTTTAAAATTAGTTTCTCTGCTTACTTCGTTAAATTACTGGCAATCTGGCGAATAGTTTTCGTGGGATCGACTAATATCTAAATTAGAAATTGCGTAAATTTATTCTTCTCTTTCTTTTGATCTGTACTCTTAAGCATTTTATTTATTTATATATATCTGAAATCAGAAACTGTTATTTATTTAATTAATTAAATAAATTGTCGAATATTGAAATGGATATTCTTTACTTTTACATATTTTTATTATTTGTGTAATGCCATATGTACATTTATGTACAACAAATACAAGTACATAAATCCATATTAGAGTTAAATTTTCTTTTTCTTTTCCAAAATTAAAATGTTTAATATAGAACAAATAATCATAAGACTCCATTTAAAATACTCTAATCTATTGAATACTTTATCAACTTTTTTTTTATTAGAAATTTCAAGCTAAAGAAATTTATTGTGTTTCTAAGATGAAAATTTCAAAATGGTCTGAAGAACAAAAACAAAGATTTTTATAGGCAAAAAACTTTACAATTCATAATCCTCTTAAAAATTCTTAAGGAAAATTGATTCTTCTTCAGATATTTTAAGCTTCTTTTTCCAAAAATTAAATTTAATATTAAAATTTAAATTATATTAAAAGTCTTAATATTGGTCATATGTGGAAGTTTGTGGTATATGAGTTCTATAACTACTTGATAAGTGGATCTTTATCATAGTTGAAAAGTTTATTTGTGTTTGCATTAAGGGTGAAACAGCTATGTACATATTTAGGTTTTAGAGATTTTCTTCTTTTAAAATATGAAATTTTTTGAAAAGTAACAATTTAATCCGATTAATTTATAAACGATATTTTGATTTTAATGTACAAGTCTTTTATTTTCCAAATTCTGCCACAAATATTTTATTTTTTTAACAATTGTAAGAAGAGAATTTAAAAGCCTAACAATAATATCCTTATATATTTAAACTTGAATTTAAAATTAGTATTTTAGTCATGTAGAACTTATTAAATAAAACAAGTATGACAGTTATTATTGGTTTCGTAGTGGATCTTGCTATTCTAATTATGCGGCTAAACGAACCGAATGAGTTGTCTTATGATTTGCAAGTGAGAAAACTATTTTTCTTATTTTGGCAACACTTCTCCAGAAAATGTGAAATGTTTCATGCGTGACTCAATCACTTTGTTTAAAAACAGATTCAAAAACATATGATGGTCAATAACTTCCATCTAATAAGATTTTCAAATATATGAAAATCAAATATCGGCCATATAATTTAGAAAATATATTATACTCACTCACACTCTCTCACTCGTTGAATCTCACTCGTTTAAAGAATAAATCAGATGGGATTCTATTTGATATTTTTCGCTTTTTAAAATCATACCAAGAAATATTCAGAAATAAATTATTACAATTAATATAAAATAAGTGTACAATAAATAAGCCTTTTATAAATTTGAAATTATTCTAATATTGATTTTCATAATTTACCGCTTGAATTCTTTAATATAATTGCGAAAATTAATCGTGAGAATAAATTAAAATAATCAAAAATGTCATAATATGTCCTTAGAATTTTATAAGATTTTATAAATAGAAATATCCTGTTGATAGTAATGTAATTATAATTAAATTATGGTAATAGTATAATTTTTCTAAGAAATTCTGATGTACTTTTGAGTCATTGCTGATTTTATATTTTACTTCTTACGTATTACCTTGTATGTATGTGTTATTTAAGTGACTTGCTATTTATATAGTCGTATTTATTATTACATATTTATTTATTATTTTTTTTTTTATTTTATTAAAAAGTTTATGACTCCTATGTATTATAAAAGTTAATTTAAGCCTAAAAGTTTTTTCATTTTTATTTTCATTTTTCTGGTTATTATATTTTTTATTTGTCGTCCTTTCATACTCAGCCTTAATTTAAATATCTTACGCTTATATTTTTTTTGACAGAATTATATATATATAGATATATATATAATTTTTATAGAATAAGCAAGTGAATTAAATAGGTAAATAAGTATTAGATATAGTTGTATATCATATAACAGTACAATAGTATTATTTATTACACAACATTACCGGGTGTTTTATAATTTTATATAAATCAAAATAATTTTTGTGGTTAGTAAATTTGAAACTTGTACTTAAATTAGTCAACTGTGTACAAGAAAATCAAAACAAAAAAAATAAAGTAAGTTACCATTCAACTGATTGTAAGTCCTTTACTTCATACTGGTTCACCCATTTCTTCGATTGTTAATGAAATCAGTAAGATTATTTATGGATGTTTGAAATAATGTTAAAGAATATGTTAAGGTTCTTTTAGCAGGTGTGTGAGTGCAGCAATTTCGACTTTACATTAAATCTCTTATAATGTCTAGTTTTATAATAAGCTTAGTATCGATTTGATTTTCTTAATTTAATATAAAACAAAGTCCAAATGATTCGTAACACCTTAAAAATATTCACTGTTGAATTTGTTTGGAATATTTTTTTATGTAAAAATACCTTATACCCTTGATACTATAATGTCTATGATTTTTTTTGCATGTAAACAAATAAGCACATAAAACACCCTGCATTTATTAAATATGTAGATGTAAGTATCCTTTTAATATTTACGATTAGATTTTATGCTGAATAACTGTTCTTAATGGTATTATTATTTAATATTTTTTTTGCTTTATTTTCTTTTTCAATTAGCTCTTACCATCACAATTTAGTGTACTATATATCTAGTTGTTTGTGTTCATACAAATGTACATACTTTGTATAGAACACTCACTTAAGATTAATTTATACATAATATATGTATATAGTACACGCATACAAATGTAAATATAAAATCTGATTTAAGAATTTTTTATTTTTTTGCGAGGACAATACAAAATAAATATGATATTATTTTTCAACTAGACTAGAGATTAATTTTAGTTTCCTATGTTAAGAATTGAATAAATATAAGAAAGTTATAAGTAAATATTAAAAATTATGAGAGAACAAATGTGTATATTAATAGTAAATTAAACCCAGACATACTTAATGTTAAATAAATATTAAAAATAATGTAGGTTATGTACTCATAGTGTACATAAGGTGTAAGGTATAATTGTTATAATTAATAAATTATCTTTGAAGGGTTTATTAAGTTTTTCTTTTTAAAGGGTTTATTAATGCGTATTTATTTGTATATGTCAATGTGGATATTATAAACAGGGTTTAAGAAACAAAGAAGTAGATGCAGAATTGTTTAAAATTTCATCATTAAAAATTTTACAATTTCATTCTTTTAAAAATATTTTAAACGTAAGTGTGCCACTCTGCTGCTTGGCCTCTCTTTACAAAGTAAAAACCAAGAAATTATTTGAGAATGTAATTGATGTTAATTTTTGTAATACGTACGTATTGAAGCTATACCAACATTGTGTAATATTTACAACACTTTTTAAATTTTATTCAGAAATTTTACGTTTATAAATTTTATTATTTAATAAAATTTTCTTTGATATTTCAAGAATTTTATATTTTAATTTTAAAATATTGTTTTTACACTACTACTATCACTATTATTGAAAATTAGATCTTGTTCTTAGAACTCATTTACCTCTATGTACATGTTATACGCAATTTCATAATATTATAACTGACATATAAACCCCATTATAAAATAAAACTAAAATTCTAAATTCAAAAAATGAAAAACTAGAAAAGTGAACATTTTTTTTTTCTTTTTATATTAAAGTTTGTGTGTGTGTGTATTTTTTGCAAGCACTATATTTATATAATATTACAGTCTCATCTTATTTTTTATATTTGAAATGCTTTTAACAAAATACATTTTGTATTCAAAATCAGAAAATTCTAAAAAATAAAAATAAATAAATTAGTAAATAAACATGGTGTGTATACATGTCTACGTACCCTTGTATAAAAAATTACTGGCATAAAGAATAAAACATACGAAAGTAACGATGACTGTAACAATAAAATAAAAATATTTGGTAAAGAAAATAATACGTATTATAGTTTTTTTTTTCATAAAGGATTCTTTACACCTGAGCACAACTAAAGGCAAAATATGTATGTAGAAATGTTTGTAATATAATATGTATAAATAAGTTTTCATCTTTCTACATAATATTTAATATAATATGGCACTATACTTTTGAATAATTTAACCGTATACAGATAAATTTTGTGTATAAAGTGGCACAGTGACACAACACAAAAATCGTAATTGTATGTATGTACATATAGAATTATTAGTTCTTATATAATTTTCAGTGTGCCTCATAATCTTAAGCCTCATAATAAAATTTAAGTGCAGGTTTCCTAAAATCAAAAACATCATATTTGGTGCAAATTAAATTTAAAGTTCGGGATTATTATTTGTTATATTTGCAAGTTTGTCAAAATTTCATAATTCTATTCTAATGCAGTCATAATTCTAGGCTAATGCAGTCTTTTAAACTAAATTATTCCAGGTTAAACAAAAAAAAATAAACAAATGCTTGTAATTTTTGGTTTAACTGAGATGCTTCGGGGGGAATTGTGATCCCGAGAGAAAACACGAGGTATGATGTGGCTGCTATATTGCATTTTGTCAGGGGTCTAGGTATTTATGAAGTACGATGGCCATTCTTAATGTCAACAATCTTAATTAAATTATGCCAATTTGGAACGCACTAACGATTTGCATTCAGATTATTGTTAGTTCTGAATTTTCATTCTACAAAATCTTAGTGTTGTGTTGCGTACATACCATTTTTACTCACATACATACATACATATGTATATGTATATATGAAATATTCTCATATTTTATAAAAACAGTTATAGAGTAAATAAATCTCTTTTTCTCTTTTAAATTTTTCTTTTTTTCTATTTTGAAAAAATTTTTTTTTTTTCATATTTTTGTGATTCTAGTTTTAGTTTTTATAGACAAAGGAATATTATAAGTTAACCAGGTGAGGTTGAAGGTACTAATTTTTTGTTTTTGTTAGTAAAGTAAAATTTTAAGTAGGAAAATAACATTTTTTCTGCTCTAGAAAATTATAGGCTTTTATTTTTTTTATTTTTGTTTTTTTTTTCCTTTATTGTCTTTATTTTTCCATTTTGGATTTGTGCTTTTTGCCAGACCTAATTTCTGGTGGTTTTTTTTTCCTATTTTCATATATTGTTGTACTCATCCTTAAGGTTCAGCTGAATTGGACATAAGTAAGCTACTTTATAATAAAATTTGACTTATTCAACTGGGGTGTGTTATTTGTTCTTTGTCTTCTGTATATATGTATGTAAATATATTACGTGTATACTAGGCATGAGTATATGTACTTTATAAAAGTATTGTTTTTATGTTACCAGTTATTTAGTTTTTATATTTCTTTGGAACTAAGATTAAAATTTTATTCTGATGTATTATTTTATTGTTTTTTTTTCTTTTTTGTTTGTTGTGGTAGCATTTAAATAAATGTGTAACAAAAAAACACCGTTGCTTTATAAGCAGTTGAACGTAGATTTCAGTTCTTCAATTTTCCAAGTTAACGGGAAATTCTGAGAGATCGAAAATTTTATTGTTTTTATTAGAAAATTTTCCATACCTAAATTTCTGCAACGAATGAAATTTTTATTGGTTTTTTATACCATTTTTTGTCTAATTAACTTTCTACATATACAATCGATTTATGAAGGCTATGAGATTAAAAAATCTCTTGCTCTTTCTAATTTCATTAGAATGAAGTTCTTTCTAATGATAAAAAAAAGGTTTTTTAAATATTTTCAACTTGTATGAGTGAAAGCTTTACTTAATTAAGAGAAGATGCTTTAGGAAATTTCAATAGAACGCGGAAAATAGTTTCTCTATTAGAAATTTCCTTCTTATCCAAATTCTACTGTGTGTACATATTATATAGTAAAACTTTTTCTGACTCTTTCTATTCAAAAAATAGAAGAGAAAGAAAATGATTACAATGTAGAAAAAAAATGGTTGGAAATTTTTTTTAATTTTAAATTTTTTTCCTTCGTACAAGTATAGCAGAAAAGTCAAGTGGATTAAACTTAAATATGTGGTTATTTTTTTTTTTAATCTAACATATAGAGTAACTGAAAAAAAATATAAGAGAAATAAAAAGAAAAACAAAATCATACGAAAAATTTTCTAAAGCTCATTACACGAGATTTTCTATAAAAAGGCTTATAATATGAGCCTTTTGCTTAAGCATTCAAATTAAATTATTATACAAAGTTAAATAAGTGTGTTCAAAGTTTTAAAGTTAACAGTATTTCAAGCCAAATAAAAATTCAAAAAATTTTTTGTATATAGATTTTGTACATAAAGAATAAAAAAAATTTTTTCTTTATAAATTTTCACACATTTATAAAATATGAAGAGAAAGGAAGCAAAAAAGGGGGAAACAAAAAATTGGTTTATTTTTTTTTTATTATTGTTATTGTTTGTTTTTATTCTTAATTAAATCCACTAAACCACATATGATCCTGATTTCACGACACATTAAAAATCGGATGTTAAAAAATCTTAAATTCAAAATGTTGTTCCCTGCAATATTAGTTTTGGATTTAAGCCAAATATGAAAAAAAATTATAATGGATTTGCGCGACTGCGATAAGTTGCATACCATGTGATATGAATTTTATGTTACAAGTAATAAAAAGTAAAGGACATTCAGGATACATTAATATAAATGTTCGTGTTTATGTATTTTATATGTTGTGAAAATTTCATATTTTTATCTTTCACATTTCATGAATTTAGATTGGCAAACAATATTATACACTATGGATAACTATTGTAGCGAAGTGATTCGTCGACTCTCATATCTGCACTGGTATCTGCACTATGGTATGGGTTGAGTTGTAAACTAAAGAGCATTTATTTTTATACCCTATAATATGAACTTTTTAAATAATTGAATTTTTAAAATTTCGACAGTGAATTTGAAAATAATTTTTGAATTTAGAAAAGCAATGCTCTTAAACTCGACTGTATAAAAATATTGGAAATAGCGTTATTAAAATTGAGGATTTTAATCGTATATGTGCAAAAAATAAGAAGTTTTATGTATATTGTTTTTTTTTTAATTTGATAATCTCCTGTTAATGCCTTTGCTAGGCTTTTTGGAGAAATTATTTTAAATTTGTAAATTTTTAGCAAATGATCATCTCGAATTCAATAACCGCATGTGATCCCATTAGATTGCATTTTTCTTATAAATAATCCATTGTATATAAATTTAAATTTAGTAAATTATAGTTTTTTATTATAGGAGCAATTTGAATAGTTTTGTGGTAATTATTAAATTCGAATTGAGTTCTTTATACAATAGCATTGTTGTTCATCAAAAGCGATTCCTCCATATACTTTTTTTATAAATTTATTCTTAATTCTTAGAAATTCTGATTATAAAAAACTTAATTATTTTTCATTATCTAATATCGAAATTTTATTGCGATCACAAAGGATTTATTTAAACAACGTATAACAGCTCTACGTAATATGTAATCATAAAAATTCAATTTGTTATATTTTAATTTTACTGCAAAATTTTTATTCTTTCTTAAAAAATCTGATTTTGTTGTTGCTGAATTTTTACATTCCAACATAATTAGGAATATAATCTTACTTTGTCCAATAAACTGACATTCTGTGTCTGTTTTCGACAATACTTCGGAATTTTTGTAGTTAAAAAGCTAAAACTCTACATAAAGGTAAATTTGACGTGTCGTTACTCCGGAAGAAAATTCAATTTTCGGTACCTTTGATTTTCGAAGTTGCAAACAAAAACCTAACGGTAAAATGCCACGCCAATAAAAAAAATTAAATTATACATCTAAATTCACTTAACTAACTCTTAGGTTAGACCAAGATATTGCAGTTTCTATTAATTTTTTTCTCTTGCACCAAGAAGTATGCAATATTTTTTTATTGTATAAAATAATTTTGGTGTAAATTTCGGTGAAATATTTTAAGAGCAGTAATTTACTCTTCTCAAAAAAAAAAATTATTTTCAATTGTTAAGGAAAAAGGTGCTATACTTTAAAAACCATTTGCTTGATCCGGATTTACTTAAAAGTCCATTTAAAGCGATTTTGAAAAATATTATTCCGAAACAATATATTTTTATTTCGCATAAAATTTACAATTCCAGTTATTTGTTTGTTTTGCTAAAACAAAAAGGAAAATTTAATCATAAATATTTTCTGCAGATTAATTCTTTTATTTAATATTAGAAAATTATATTTAAATTAAAAAATGAACCCTTAATTTTTGGAATACTTTCTACACATTAATTTAGATAGACAGAAAAGTGTTCGCATAAATGCCTTCTTCTTTTCCACTACCCTACCTTTTTACCGACCGCATTGCATACGAGTACAATAAGGGAGGTTATGTGATGGTAACAAATTTTGCCTTTCGAGTTTTCGGTGGAAACACATTTCTCCAGTACGGAGCATAAATAAACAATTTTCAGAGAGGTGTCGGCTTGTCAATCTTTCGATCTGTCGGTCTGTCTGCCTATGTGTGCACATATATATCTCAAGTTCTGCTGAACCGATTTTCATGAAATTTTATATGTGAGTCTGTTTTGGTTATGTCACGCTTTAGGAACTGAATTTTTCTTCGGGCCAATTTTAGATTTTTGCCCATATTAAGAGAAATAATCAAACAATATCCTTAAAATTTAATATTTAAATTTAGAGTGTTAAAGCAACAACAATATAAATTTTTTGAAACGATTAGAGGCCGGAAGCCAAACTGGAAGCCGATTTTACATTTTTTACCATATCTACGGAATGGATTGATGAAATTTTTTGAAATTTGATAAATTTCTTGATTTGATATTTCTTCATAAATTTGAAATTTGTAACTAGTTAACCGGTGTAACTGCTCTGATTGTCCGAAACTAACTGGCGAGCTTTTCAGAGAATTGGGATGGCACAGAGCGAAACTCTACTAAGAACCAAATTTACATTTTTCGAGGTATGTTAACTATAAGCTTACTAATGTCATAAAACTTGGAAAGAAGTATTTAACAGACATTTTTATAATGTTCTGTAACACTTTCACTAAACTAGACAACACACTTTACGATCGGTTATGTGCTGACCCCATCAGATTTTTTCATAATTTGATGTGAAAAAATGTGTGTATCTAAAATTTCTATATTATCATTTATGTTATTGTTTAATTTTTTCTCACCTGTTATTCACCTTTTATTATTTTTTAATGTTTTTTTATTTTTTCGTTTTGTATAAGGTACGTAAAATTTTAATTTTATAATTGAATAATTTTCTGCTATAATTCTTTTGTTATTAATTAAAATTAAAGGTATACCGTCTATATTTGTATCTACGTATTTCCATGTAAGTTTAATATTCAGGTATATGAGTTGCTTTACTGAAGTGTTAAATAATTTTTTGAATTTTTTTTTTATATTAATTGGGGCGATATTAAAATTCTAGACAACAAAGTTTTTGTTTAATATTAAAAAAAGTTGGCATGTTTAAATTTTTCTCAATTTCAATGTTTGATGCTTGAATAAGTCTCTTGTAATATTCCTGTGAGAAGATTTAATACTTTTGTGCGTAAATATTTTTTCAAATACTTATTGTTCACCAGTTAAGATGCAATAAATATACATGCAAGTAAGAAGTTATTAAATGTAAAAAAATGTTATTAATTTGTTACAATCAAGGTCTGAAAATCATTTAAGTTTTTAAAGGTTCCAAAAATCGTTAATTTTTTTTTTTAGATTAGACAAAATGAAGCTATTGTAGTAATTATTAAAGCATAAAATTTTCTATACATAAAAATTTTTAAAATTTAGTCTCATGAAAGTGCTTTATAGTCCTTAAAATCTACAATTGCTGTTAAAAATACTTCAATGTCTGATTCTATTTCATGAAAAATTTCTTTCAAAACAAAATTCTTTGTTAAATAATTGCAAAAATTCAACATTGTTTTTAATTTCTTTTTATTTTTTTTAAATATCACAATAAAATGTAGGCTTTTATTGCTCTTATGGTAAGTTAAAAGCATTTTTTGTTTTCAAGTACAAAAAAAATAAAGTAAAAATCATTTAAAGAGGAACAAGTACTTTGAAAACAAAATATTTTTCTTTTTCTGTTTTGAAATCAATTTGAAAACTATCAATCAAATTGACCTTTTTTCATGTACTCGGGTATCCGACATTGATGTACATTAAAATACCGATATAGGTATATGTGAATTCAATATTCAATTTAATTGTGTATTTGTACAGACATTCTTTGTTTTGCAACATCTTTATGTTTTATAAGAAATTACTCTAGTACAATAACATATTGGTTTTGACAGTGCACAAATACTCTTCTATTATTTAAGCATATTTAAAGGATCTTTTTATTAAAAAAAAAAATGCTTGATTAAATTTTGAAAAACTCAAAGAAATAAATCGGGGGAAAATAGAATTTTTGGACAAAATGTATTTTAGGTAATAAATGTGCAACATAAATTATTTAAAAGTACTTAGGCTTTACAAAAGTTCAATTGCTATACATCTTGACTAAATTGTTAAAAAATTTAAACAGAGGCTTAATAATTTTAGCAATGGAAATCAAAGCTTTGTTTGGAAATCAAAAGTAATCTCAGTTCCTAATATCAATGTACCTTCTTAACTAATACGAAGCTCCTGTATCCATTAATACATTGCAATTCAGAATTTTAGCAAATTTTGATAATGAATTTGTCAAAGGAAATATGTTTTTAGAAAAACGTACATGTACAGGGTGTTTCGCTTAAGGTGGCTAGTAGTTCCAGGAATTATTCTTTAATTACTTTCCAGCAAAAAATTGTATGAGTATGAGTACGAGTATTCAAAAAAAAAAGCAAAAATTCTGATTTGGATGATCTTTATCTCGAAAACTATGGGTCAAATCAAATTGCTCGTAAGAGCGAAAATAAAAAGCAATCAACCACCTGTAAAACCAACCTCCAATAGTTACTCTATGTCGCATGATTCTGAAATTATAAGCAGATATAATGCAGAAAAAATGTAGTACCTTTTCTTACAACACGCTGTAACTTGAATAACGGAACATATTTGCACAAATTCCGCCACCCATACAATTATCTGCTGGAAACTGATCAAAGAATCATCGTTGAAATTATTTGTCATCTTATGCGAAATACTCTGTATAAACTTTCTTTGACACGTCCTTTGTATTAATAATCTTACGATTCTCTACTTTTCTAAAAAAAAAGATAAATTTTATTATAAACCTAAAATTAATTTTTGTTTTTCAAAAATTCATGACCAAAAGAATTAGATTTCATTTTAAATCACTCATTTTAAATCACTTCCTAAAAGTATGCAACGTGAATGAATTTATGAATGAATAACTTCAAATGTATATTAATGTTTTCATTCCTTACCAAAATTTAGATCTCTGTTCATTATTTTTATCTTAATTTCTTTTAAAAAGAAAATTAATTTTCGGACTTTATAAAAGTTTAAACGTTTTTCAAAATGTTGACCATACTCATTGCTCTTCTCTAATCGAAAATATTTTAAACAAATTAAAATTGAAGCATTGTTCTGTTACGCCTAAAACATTCATTTAAGCGCGATTATCATTAATTTAGTATATTTTAATTCTAATACTTAAACTAAACTTTTAAAGAAAAATTTTTAACTTTAAGAAAAACGAGATCTGTATTCGAAAAATTAAATATGTTTGTCCATATTTTAAAAGAATGAATTTAATTTTTTTTTATAATGGTGCTTTAAAACAGATTCAATCGATTCAATATGACATCGTCCTTAAAAAAAGAAAGAAAAAAACATAAGAACATAGAAATAAAAACTAAAGCACAAAAGATTATTTTTGCTCATTTTTTCTTTTCCTAAAAATGAAAATAATTGTATGACTTTAGGATAATAATAATGATGACGATGACAAAACCTTCAAAAAATAACTTTGTGTTTGTCTTACAGTATAAGAGAAAACAAAGGACGAAAAATCAATAAATAACGATAATGTTATAGATATTGAACTGTAATGGATGTTTGAATAGCGAATAAAAAAAAAAGACGAGAACTAAAACAGAATTTTATTTTTTGTGTTTTTAAATTAAAAAGGAAATCGTAGAAGTAGAATGGAAGGAATAAATGTTTGTCTTAAAATATCTCATATTACAGAGTCCTTAATGTTATGTATATCTAGATAAAGGAAAAATAAATTTCAGTAATTGATATTTGATCCGTTTTAACCCATAAAAAGAAATATTTAAAGATATTTGGCGAATTTTTTTTTTTGTAGTTTTGTCCTTTTTCCAAATATAATTGACCATTAAAGTCAATTTTGGAGTGATATTTTCAATTACGTTTGGTCCCCCTTTTAAATATTTTTACCATTTAGTTTAATGGTAAAGTAAAATTATTTTATTTTAATATTTTGCCTTTAAGGTGAGACAATTATAATATTTTTGGCTTAAATAAATCGCATTTATAGAAATATGAAATAGTCCCTTAGGTATAATTCGGATATTTTAGGATATAAGATTCATTTGATAAGAGCATTATCAAATGAATATCAAATAATTGGGAAAAATAATATGTTGTATTTCGGTTTTAAAAAATGATCAAAATACGCGGATATTATAAATAAGCAGATAAATAAATAATTAAAATATTTTTTTTATTAATGAGGACATTTAAAATTTTCAGATAACCAATATGGTCACGTTGAAAATTATATTTTGAACTTAATTCGAATGTGTTGTTTTGGTGAAGAAGAACATTTACACATTTAAAGGATTACATGAAAGTTAAAAATGTAAAACCCAATTAAAATACCTATAAAATTTCAATTTTCATTTTATTAAGCAAAACAACTCCCAGAATCGTTCGATTTTAAGCCAATTTTAACAGTTTTGACTGTATTTCGGACAACGCAAGCAATGTTAATTTTTAGAACATATGTATTTTTTAGCACAAAGTTCACGTTATTCCGCAAAAAAATGGAGTGTTCTGCTCAGAAACAAATTTACGCCACATTGTATTTGGTGATAATACCCCATCTCGTCTGAGTCAATGTTATCCAAAATTTCATACGCAAAATTATCTTGATCATTATTTAGTAGCAGTCTTCGTTTTTAATTCATGTATGTGTATCAATTTTGCTTATTAAAAAACCCAGTTGATATTGAAATAAACCTTTATGTTGGATAAAATTTTATGAAAAAACAAGGTTTAAAGTTGTCAAATTGGAAGGATAATTTTCATAGCAAATTCTTTAATTTTTAAACCGGGCGTTTAATCCTTTGCGCAAATGAATTTTACAATTATTTAGTGCTATTGTCTATAGATATACATTAGTATTGCCGTCTTCAGTGTAACATACGAGTTCAAATGAACTCAACTTTAACATTTATCCATATTTGATTTAATAATGAAAAATTATACCTTTGATTTCGTTAAAATTTTTCAAAAATTGAATTCGATTTTTTGTTTTCATTTAAAAACTTTTAAAAGAAACTTTCAAAGTGATTTTCATTTTTTTTTACATAAATAATTTTTATTAAACAAATAGGTTAATTAAAAATATTATGTAACTTTTTAATTTTAATTCAATATTTTTTTTATTTTTTACAGTTTGGTCTTAGACAACTTGATTTATCATTGCTCTCACAATTATGGGCCTTAAATGAATCAATACAAGAATTTCGTACTATGTTACAAGAACAAGAAACATTATCACCACCGTCACCATCACCATCACCATCTGATGCTGCATCAATGATATCATCTGACGGCGAAGATGATTTAATATCATCATCATCATTAATGATGAAAGCTAAATTACAAGAACAACAAATCCGGCAACAACAAGAACAACAACGTCAACAACAAGAACAACAATTGCGGCAACAACAAGAACAACAGCAGCAAAAACAACGACAACAACAGCAAGAACAATTACAGCATCGACAACAACAGCAACAACAACAGCCTCAAGTACCACAACGTCAACAAAATCATCATCCAAAAAATCAGTCATCTGTTCAATCACCACAACAAAATCAACAGCATTCTTCAATAACACTGCCATCGGTAATGCATTCACAACAAATGCAACAACAGCAATCGCAACAGCAACAAAGAATGCGTGGTGCACCACCACCCCCACCGGCACGTAAAGCACCCGGTAGACCGGTCTGATATTATCTTTGGTCGAAATTTCTTTCTGGACTTAAATATATAATATGTCGTCGTCTTGCCAACAATTCTCCTAGTAAATAAAATTCGATTTTTTTTTTATTAAATTAAAATTATATATATATATTAAAATATATTCATACTTACTATATTAATTAATAATAAAACAAAAACAAAAAATGAATGGAAAATGTTAAAAAAAAATATTACATAAGTATTTGCAATTAAATATTTAAAAATCTATGTAAATATATATATTTTTTTTTGCGGTCTATAATTATATGTACAGTGAGAAAAATATTACATAAAAATCAAACCAAAATTTGAATATCTCTTGCATTTTAAGTTCAAATGAAATTAAAAACACTAGTCACTAATAACACTAGTACTAAACCTCGATAATATAACGGTGGAAAAAATTCTCAGTGTTACCCGGTGTTACATTGTTGTCAAAAAATAATCGTGCATCCTGCGTCATAAACATTTCTGCTGTTTTATACAAAACAATTTGTTAGAAATGGCCATTTGGGCAGTATTTAATTTTTCCTAAATTTGCCATTTCTATATCAATATTCGTTGATAAAAGTAATTAGAAAATCGTAAATGGTATTGTAAATATATAATGGTTATATTTACCTGTTTGATTTATTTGTTCATATCCACTTATACTCTTAACGTAAGAAATATCGTTTTTGAATAAATCTATTTCTTCATGATAAGACGATCGATTCATCTAAGAAATCTCAGTATCGGTTCTGTATCAGCTTTTCTTATAATTTTATATTATCGAAGTATATGGGGCTCGTATGTCTTTTTTGATAATCAAAATAAATGTCATGTATTTTTACGATAAGATATCAAGCAATTTAACTTGTTTTTTCAAAAATATCATAGAAATGTCTGTATACTTACAATTTGCCAGAAATTCAATTTGATTCTTTATTTAAAAAAAATAATAATAATTCGATAATGATATTTCCAACACTGTATATATTATTTAAAATAAAAAACAAAAACATTTTGCTTCAAAAAATATTAATTATTGAACAACCAACTTACATTCAAAATACAAGAAACAAAAATTTTCAAAAAAAAAAATTAATATATGTAATTAATATTATAATTATATCTTGTACAATTTAATTGTTATATAATATATACGCTTAAATCAAAATAAGTTTTAAATCATTTTAATTAAATTATTAATTAATATATGATAAATGAGATAAAGAAAAGTCGATTTTAATTATAGATTTTAATATATGGGAAAAAAAAAACTAAAATTATACTTACATAAAATACACAGAAAAAATTATGTAAGTATATTATTATATAATTAATATATACATACATATAATATGTATATATATATATAAATAATTTTAATATCGGTGAATTGAATTTCGATTTTTTTTTCGAACTTTAATATTATAATTGCGTATAACCTCTTTTAAAGTATCGATTATGTGCGCGCGAATATTTATATTTATTGTTCATTTGTATATCCCTAAATATATACACAAACATACAAACACTCAAAATCAAAAATCAAAAGGAAGAAATTTCGATTAAATTTTATTTAATAAAGTTTTTTTTAATTTTTTTTGCACATTTTAATAAAAAAAAATTTAATTTTAATAATTAAAAAATTTTAATTTAAATGCAAAAAATAAACAAAATTCAATATTTTAAATATTTTTTAGAATTTTTTTTTTTAATTCTGTAAAATAATTTTGATAATTTTAATAAAAATTAAAAAGAACATATAGAAAAAGTGAAGAAAAATGTTATTAATTTGTATTGTATAAATAAATAAATTATTAATATAAAGATGAGAAAAATTCAATATGAAAGCAAAAAAAAAAATAAGGATTAATAAAATTAAAAATTAAAGCTATAGTGTTTTATTGTTAAAAATGATTTAATAAAGAAAACCAAGAAAATAATATTATTAAAATTCAATTAATAAAAAAAAATAAAGAAACAAAATAATTAATATAATAATGAAATTTATTGAAAAACAAAAAATGAATAAATAAATAAAAAAAGAATTTATTAAATAATTATTGATATTATCATTATTATTATTAAAATTATTATTATCATTACAAATTGTGTGATTGTCAATTAGAAATTTATGAAAAAACAAAAAACAAAATAATAAATTGTAAAACTTAAAAAAATCTCTATATAATATATAAATAAGTACATATACATACAAACGTACGTACATAAAAATTATATTAAAATTTGCTTTAAAAATAAGCAAAAAAATAATTAATTTGTAACAAAAAAAAATTTAAAATTAAAAACAAATCAAAATAAAATAATAAAATTACATAAATACATACATATATCTAATTATAATAATATAAAAAAAAAAAAATTTATAATTTATCCTAGTAATGTATTTGGATTGTGGAATGTTATTGTAGAAATAAATGAGAAAAAAGAGAAAAAAAAAATTTAATAAAATCATCCCAAAAATATTATATTTTATTTTTTTTTTTTAAGTTCTTATACATTCTTTGTATATAAAATTAACTAGTCAATTTGTTGACATTAATAACTGAGCATGTTGCAATAATTGATTTGACTTATTTGTTCTTAAACATTATTAACCGGATTGTCCTTAAACGTCAAATGAGAATATTTTTTGTATTTGTTCAATTAAATTTGATCTTAATTTAAATGCTTTTTTTTAGTTGTATATAATTGAATTACATTTTAAAAAACAAATTGTTAAGTTAAGATGTTTAAACCAAAACCTTTTTCAACAAACACTCACCTACCACACTTTCTAAGAACAAATTTACATACATTTCTAATCTCACTTTGAGCAATTATCATTCTTATGTTAGAATAACACTATTTTATAATATATTTGCGTATTGATATTGAATTTCCATACTTGAGTTGAATATTAAACAAGTTGTAAATTTGCAAATTGATTACATTATTTGGTAATTTAATTTTAAAAAAACTTCACTGACTTTATATTCAAATATTGTCATGTTAACATAAGATTAAATATACAAAGTGCTCGACAGTGGAATATGTGAAATTGAAGTACAATTAAAATAGCATTGTAGAATAACTGTTAAATGATGAAGATTTTAAAAAATTGGCGATAACTTAGTTTTATTTTTTAAATTAATTTTTATGATTAAATAAAGAAATAAATATTTAATTAATTCAAGTTCTTAATTTTAGATTTTAAAATTTGTTCAGTATGAAGCGACAATATTATATAATTAAATGCAAAATGTCAAAATTTTGTAATTATAATGATAATTATTTGATTGTTGTTGAAATTTTTTTGTGCCGCAGTGAATATACATGAGTATCTTTGAAAATACAGTTTGTCGGCAATGTCTAACTTAGAACTTAAGTGGTTTTAACAAAAAACAAAAACAGGAAAAATTTCAAAGTAAAGAAAGTTTCTCACAGTTATTAAAGTACATCAAAATCTACGTATATTTATTTGCTTAAATTATAATAATTTTAAATGAATAATTTGAAGATAAATTTTGTGGTCATATGTTATTTTATGTCCATTAATATTAGCCAAATCGGATTCGAAAACGGTTCTCTCCCATTATTTTATAAGGAAATATGTCTAATAAACACTTTTACTAATAAACATTTCCAAATTATAAAATAATTTTTTTTTTCAGTGTTTTATTTGTAAACAGATTTCGTGTCATATTCATCTACACACACATAATAGAAACTGTAAATAAACCAATATTGTTAAAACATTACTTAATTCACATATACAACAATACGACTATTTGCAAGGTTTTATATGGCATCAACATTAAGTGTAGAATAAATATGAAATTAAAACCACATAAAAAATATGTTAATATTAATGATTTTAAATTCAAAACGAAATATAAATAAATTGTGATTTAATTTTGGTTATTTTTATTATTACAATAACAGTTTTTATGTATAATTATTAATTTAATTTCAACAATATTATTATACTTACAATTTATTGTTTTTCCCGCCACAAAAACAAAATCAACAAAAAATATTTATTGAAATATGCCGGTTTAATGCCGGTTATATAAGGACACAAAAAAAAAAGAAGGAAGAGAAGAACCAAAATTACAAATTATAAAATTTTTTATTACAATAAAAATTTGTTTTTTATTGAAGGTTAAAAAATAATAATAATTAAAAAAATTAAATAAACTTTTAAAAAAATTAAAGCAAAATTTCAATATTTAAACGCAATAATATAACAGTAATAAAGAATAAAAAAAAAATAAAATTCTATTAAAGGATGTGTTTAATGCAATAGAACAAATATCGTTTTAATGAATGTATTTGTAGAGTAGAAATTATATATGTATATATATATATATATTATGAAATGTAGAGAAATGAAGGTAAATCAAGAAAATAATTAAAATATTGTGTGGAAAATTTATTAAAAAAAATACAATTATTATTATTATATTATTGAACAGAATTAAATAAAAATCATAATAAATTAAAAAAAAAATAAAGAAATGAAGATAAAACAAAAAAATAAAATTAAATTAAAAATATAATTTTTGGTTTTTTTTTTTCTTTTTTTGTTCAACTTTAAACATGGACTAGTTATAACCGAATTTAACAGGTAATTAATTATTTTGAAAATTTAATTAAAATTTTTAGCAATCCAATATGGCAGGATTTTCGTATTGCTACTATAGTTTCTCTAATATCTTTTATTTAGAATTTTAGCTAAAAACTATAAAAAATTTTACTTAAGTTCATAGTTTTAAAGTTTAAGTTAGAGTTCTGATAATTCTAGAGTAGGGAGGTTTTTCATTTATGTACGTTGCGCTGAAAGTTCTACATTAAAATTAAAAATTTACAGTTAATTAAATACATTAAAATTTTAATTTACGCAGTTTACAAATTCTGAAACTTCTCAATAGCCAGTCGTTCGAAAATAACAGAAATGATATTGTTTATGAAATTGTATCCCAATATTTTTCCATCACCTCCCATAATTCGCTGCAAAACAAGGAAATTTTAACAAGATTTAAAGACTCAAAAAAAAACTTACTTTAATAACCCCTTAATATCTGAATCTGCTATTTTGAAATTTAAAATTTTTTTGAATTTTAAATTTGAAGAAAAAAGGAATTTTATGAGGCAACGACAAAATTTTAACTATAGAGGTCTACGCTACATTTCTTTATTACAGAATGATTTCTCGAATGCACTTTATTACAGCCAGTAATTTCTGAACGATCTATATTTTCAAGCTAGAACTATTCAAGAACTGAATAAACGAAAACCCTCTATCATTTAATTTAATAATGTATTTCTGATAAAAAATTTAATTCTAATTATTGAATATTGTGAAATATGTAATTTGGATTTTAAGTCTAATTTTTTGTAAATAAGACAAACATTTTTTTATCGTTTTTATAATAATATTTACATAACTATTTAAAAAAAACAGTTGTAATTATTATACAAAAATTGTATTTGCTAATTTTGCAAAAAAATGTAGGGATTACTGTGTTCATGGCTTGTACGTGAATTAAAATTATTCGCCGAAATATATGCAATTGTTTTTAAAAAATTTGTGTTCTAAAAATATAACAAATTGCCTTACATAAAAAAACTTTTTTTTTCTCCGAAATATATGCAAAATGTTGTAAAAATAATAAAAATTTTTCCTGACATTATTTGAGTGTACTTTGAGTGAAAAATTATTAGTATGTAGTTTATTTTGATTTATCATTATGTTTACAGACGGAAAGGATCCACACAGATTATTTATTTAATATACTAAACGAATATGAGTAACATATTTCCACTACATTTGTTACTGTTAGTGAGAGCAATACCAAAATGAGTAAAAACAAATTAAGAGAAATTTTTACAAAAAACTTGTATATACATACATCATTACAAGAAACTATGAATTTATAAACGCTTGTTCTGCCGCATATTAACAAAATCGTCAATACATCTATAACGCAAAAATTATTAGAGACCAGCGGACTTGCATTGCAATAACGGCGCAGCAATGAAACTCATCACTTAAACTATGAATTAAGGAGTTTCTCTTGAAGAACTTATAATTAATAACTTATTAACATTAAAAATTTTTTTTTGCTATAATAATGGTTTACAAATGACCAGCTAGAACGCTTTGTAGAAAAATTATTACATATTTGAGAATTCCATAAATTTTCTTAATTCTTAATCTCCACAATATTTATAACAATTTTGTATGGTACAATATAGGTACTATTAAGATCATAGCGAAATATTAAGATCATTATTATTTAATTATACAATTAGTGTATAATATTTACATTTATAACTTACCGTAAGTAAATAAACTTATCGTAAATTTCTTAGTAATTTCAGTTACCTTACCCAATTTTTTTAAAAAGTAGAATTGACGTATAGTAGAATTAAAATTTAAATTTGTAAATGTAAGAAATTCGTAGCAATTTAAAATATTATACCTTGATAATGAAATTTTAGTACAATTATAATGAATATCCTACAGTTTTTCTTTTCATTTAATACTGTCTTGCTGTAATACCACGTATTATGGAGTAATATACCGTATTATGTATATATTATTGTAAATTATACAACAATGCATATATTATTTCTCACATTTAAAAGAGAAAATTAAAATCAACAACAATTTTTTGGAGATTTTATGTTTTTATACAAAAAAAAAATATAAATGTATTAAACATAATGTAAAACATAAAGATCATCGATCATAAAAATTCTCTTAACTTTCTTTATATTCTCTTAATTTTATGCTTATGTATTTTATGTTTTTTATATACCTACAACAGATCTTCTAGAATATTTGCCTGTAAAAAACTAATATTGTGAAAATAAAATCTTGAGATATTGGTGTTGGTGACTGGTGTATTTTTTTCTTTTTGAGCATATTTTTTATTTATATTTCTGTTTCGGTAATGATCGGGCGGCCATATTTACTTCCGCGCATTATATATTTTTTTTAGTGTACATTTGACTCTCGTAACATAAATAACATAAAATACGAAAAAAATGTTTTTTTTTTGAAAATGAGAAAAAAATAAATAAAATTATTAAGTGAAAAAGAATATTTGAATTAAATAAAAATTACAAATATATTTTAATTGTAAAGTAAAATTATTAATTAAATTAAAGAAAAAATATTAAAATTGAAGAAGAAAAGATGAAAAATTAAAAGAAATAAGACAAATTATGTTAAAAACATAACCAATGTAAGAGCATTTTTCCAACAGTTTTAATTTGTTTTTTTTTTTTCTGTTGATTTTATTATTATTTCTCGTATATCCTATGTGTATGTGTTTGTGTATATTATTAAAAATGCCTTGAATTCGAATTAAAATATGTGTATATAATATTACGAGTAACTAATACATATTTATACAAAAATAGTTATAATTTACTTAAAAAAATTTTTTTTATTGTTATTGTACCTACGGATTAGTGTTTACAGATCTTATTCAAGGTTTTCTAGTGGGTGAAGATATAGATTTAAGAAGAAAAGAAATAAACAAAAAAAAAAAAGATGTAAAATATTTGAAAAAAAAAAATGAAAAATCTTATATTTTTAATGATGTTTTCTTCAAAAAAAAGAAAAAATACAATGTGATGCTCTGGTTCCAGCAAAATATCAATACGAGTATTCTGTAATATAATGTTCTATTAATGTCGTTAGTTGTGTAGGGTTTTATGCAGAAGAAGAGTTTATTGAAAAACATAAATAAATAAATGATAATATACTTATACACATATACGTACATATTTCAAATATTTTTGAATTGTTGAAATTCCAAAAGAAGTAAGTTAGTATATAAATAGAAAAACAAAAATAAAACATAAAAAACATAAATAAAATAGTTATTGTAGAAGATCGTATTGTTTATAAATTGTCGTATCTGGTCGTATCGTAACGTATGTATGGTATATAAGTATTAAAAAATTTCTAGATTATTTTTTCTTTAAATAAAATATCTAGTCGTATGAATTTATAATACTTATACATAATTGTGTATTAAATTACTATTTATTGAAAATTGTTTAAAATAAATTTTTTAATAAAATTTTTGTTCTATGTATATATGAATATATATACATACTCATATGTATAACACATATAATTTTTATATTTTAAATAACATGTACTTGAATAAAAATTCAAAATATAATATTAATATAGAAGATTTCCTATACAGGTTCTTTAAAAATTAAAAATAAATACAAAAGTTTCTCGTTTTAAATTGTAATAATTTATTTAAAAAAAAAACAATATGTAGGTATATTTATGTGTTATGAATGTATATATACATGTAATGTATTATGTACTTAATACGTAATTAGTATGTACTTATGTGGCTAATAATGTTATTTATTTACATATGTATATGCATATACTTATATGTACAAATAGTTTTAATATAAATTTGTCATATTTTTTTTAAATATATGTATTTATGTATGTATATACCCTTGTAGATAGAATATGTATGATATTATACATATACGTACATACATACGCAAAATATACATACTTATTTATGTGTATACATCTAAAGTAGTAACTATGTACGTTTCATATCCAAACGGGTAGTACAAGAAAGTTTTAATAAACAAAAAAAAATAAGAAAAATGAAAAAAAATTAAGGAAAAAATTCAATACATTCATAGCGGTCTAATTGATGATTTTTCTATATTGGCGCTGAAAATATGCTATGCTACGCTATGCAATGCTGTGTTTTTTCCTTTTTTTTTCATTATTATTTTTGCTGATGCTGTTATTGTGCTGTTACTTTTGCTGCCATACCATCAGTTTTCTTGTTATTGAAATTTTTATGTTTTCTGTTCTTGTTTTTTTTTTTTTTTTTACAAAACAGAAGAGAGAAACAGCGGAAAAATCTTTGAAAAAAATTTTTTTATTCTCTTTTTTGGTTTTTTTTCTGTTTTCGGTTTTTTGTATTTCAATCAAGACAGCCATAAGAAATATAACAACAAAATAAAACAGAAAAAAAAATTATTTTTTAGTTTTGTTTTTAGAAAAAGTTGTTTTAGGTAAAAAAACATCTCATCTCTTGTAAGATTATTGTGAATATTATTTAGATATGTAGACGAATATGTGTATATACACATGATATTATTATTGTAAGTATATTGTACGATTATAACGAAACTGTAATAACTCAAAAAAATATAGTTTTTGAGTTGAATGTGACAATTATAGGAGGAGTATTTTCTCTATCCTGGACGAAAATTCTAACGCCATAAGAGAACTCTTACATATTGTAAGATAGAGAATAATTTAATTTTACTTTATTAGATTTTAGCCTAATGCAGACAGAACGCTGTATCTTTTATAGACTAATTCGGTCTTTTCTGAAATCTAAAGTATGTGTGTAGCTGAAATTTGAAAACAAAAACCCTAATTAATTGTTATATAAATTAATAAGATTTGATTTCTTACACAATTTTTTTTTATAATCTAGTATATTGCATTAGTATACGAACTTATGTATTTACTAATACAAATATACTTATATACTAATTGGCATAAATAAATTAGGTATTATAAAATGCAAAAAACTAGTTTATTATCAAAATTTTCTAAATCAAAAAATCTTTTAGTATTTATACTAAGTACTTCATATACATTGATTATACAAATTACATCAAAGCTTCAAATTTCCTTCCCTGTGTCAAGTATATATACTGAATTTAAAAGTTGTATTAGGTAGTATAGCCTGATTTGAAGCAGCTTCTTTGAAAACGGATTTTTTGACTTAATAGATTTTTTTCGCATAATGTTGAATGCCATAATAAATGTATGTATGTAGGCACTAATCTGATATATATGTAAGTTACATTATTATATTTATTTCTACTTTAGTACGAAATATATGTAGAAATTTGGATAATAATATATAAGTACTTATAAAGTAGGTATATAATATGTTTAACACATGTAAGTATGTACTTATTTACATCGTACTATATGTATATATACTATATAAATTTAAGTATGTAAAAATATTTTTATAGAAACTTGTAAAATTTTGTGTATTTTATTATTTTTTTTTATTTCTATACGATTTTACAATTCTATATGGGATGTAAAAGTTGAATACTTACATGATGTTTATATTATATACATATTTAGAAAAATTTATTATGTACATACTTATATTTTAAGGTACCTACAAAATTTATATTACAATTTTATATTTGACTTTAAACTCTATAACTTTCATTTTAAATGTTTTTTTTTTTTGTGAAATAACAATTATACATTTTTCAATGTCTTTCTTAATAATATGTGATTTTTATTATCATAAATTTTGTGCTTAAGGTGTTTTTACATATGTTAATAGGTATATACATAGGTATATTTGCAGTAGTATGGCAGTATTAATAATTACCATGTAAGTAATGTGAATAATTTTTAAAACGTTAAAATTTCTACAAACTTAATTGTACCTCTACATATATGTATGTATATTTGCAGATACCTAAAGCAATAATAATTATTTGAGTCTAATTTAAAAATTTTCAAAGAAAATTAAATAATTTGCAGTGAAATAAAAATTACATGATCAAAATAAATCTAGCAATAATTTAAATTTAATTTTTTCAATTAAATTTTGTATTTATTCATATTAAATGTAGGTATGTATGTACAGGTATGATTTCATTTGGACTTTAAATTTAAAATATTGTTTTATGTATAAATTTCGAAATTAAGGTGTAACAATAGTTTTGTTGTTTTGTTTCAATTTTACTGATTAAATTTGACACTGATTAAATAACAAAAATATTCAACATAACCTTAAAATAATATGGAAGAAATCTAGTTTTTCTCAGTTTCTTGAATTTCAATTATTTAATTTAAATAGCCTCTAGATACAAGTTAATTTTATACAAGTCCACATATAAAAATGAATTTAACTTACATATATGTAAAGCTTTTATAACCTTAAGTAATATAAAATACGATATCTTTTACAGATATAGGAAATTAATTAATTATAGGTGAACAAGAACTTTTGCTTCCTTGTAAACTTCAGTATATACGTATAAATTTATATATAAGTATATACACGTAGTTGCAATTTATAGAGCTTGATTTCTCTTATAAAATGAAAAAAAAATTTATTCAAATTCTATAGTGCTTTGATAAATAATTCTTACTTAATATTTTTTAAGGGATTGTTTTAATTTTTTCTCATAATCTTTAATTTAATTTTGTTAAATTTTGTTTCATATTACAAATTAATGCAATAACAGCATATATTGTATATACATTCATATAGTATGCTTTATGGTATTATAGACAATTATGGAATAATAAATTGTTGATGATAAGCATTCCTAATGGATGAGAATGCATCTAAAAGATTAAATTTCATGTAAATTTTAAATTTATTTTCAATTATAAATAAGTGTCTAACAAACTAAAGTATTTAGTAAAACCATATAAAATTTTTGACATCGGTTATATTTAACAGAATATAATGTTAGATTACGGTTACGCACATTTATCCTTTTGCAGAGTTTAGGACAACAGTTTAAATATTTTAAATTTTATTTGGATAGTAATGGAAAAAGAATAAATGTTTGGCGCGAGGTGTGGAAAGTTCTCAGTTTAACAATGCTTTTATGATAAATATGTACTAGAAAAACCTGCATTCATCACAATTCACAAACAGGTTATAATTTTCATTTGACCATAATTTTGCCCTGGTTAAAACTATAATTGTTTCGAAAATATTATGAATAGGACGATATTGACGCTCCAATTTTTCTGCAAATCTTTTTAATACAAAAATTTATTTATATTAATTTTATTAACAAAATATTTTTTCATTACATATGCTAGTTATAAATTGACCGATATTTAAATGGAGTGTTAAAAATTAAATTTCATAAATCTCACCATAAATATGGCAAAGCGATATAAAAATTAAAAAAATTAATTTTTTTTCTTCCACCTAAAAAAATTTTTTACACTATATTAATAAAATTTTCTACGATTAGTCATTTCGAAAAGAGAAATAAATAAAATAGGCAATTTATTATACAGCGTAGTTATTAGCACATTTGTGAAAAAAAAAATATTTATTTTGATTTTATTTTTCAAATTTAAATTATATTCGTGTTATTATTTTGTTGGTCCTACTATCAGTTTATAAAATTTTGCGTGTAAGCCTGATTTCAAAAGAAAACTGAAATTTTAACATATCCAATACCCTCCACAGTTTTAAAATAATTTTCAATTAAAATTGGAATTGTAGGTTTCCAATCATTTTAAATAGAAATTTCTGATACCATAATAAGAAGCAGATGATTTTTTAAACGTTCGATTCCTTAATTTAAAGAAACACATGTAGAACTTTGTAATTATTTAATTTATTCTTGAATTGATAAATCGCTGCCGTTTATGTGATTTCATCGAAAAATACACTTTTGTACAAATTTTTCTAATATTTAGGCAGGAATATCTCCAACTACACATTAAAAATTGTTGTCTAAAGTTGAAATTGTATGCAAAGAAAATTAGCAACATGAAAGTATAATAGTTTCAATGGCTCAGTGCTTCAAATATTTGTTAATTGTTGATAATTTAAAAATGCTATTTGCACATCAGTTTTTCCATAGTAAAATGGCAAATCAAAATGTTGCGATTTATTACAAAATCTACAATCCCAATCCCAAGTGAAATAATCTTTTATTCTAAAATTTAGTGATTATTGTAAAACGAAAAAAATATGTAGATATTGATTATACCACAAATTTACATAAATTTGAATACTTTAAGTATTAAAGGTACAAAAATATTTTCTTTTCATACCCCAAATTAATTAGAAATAAAATTGCTTCTTTAAAATCATAAAATTTTGCTTTTGACTTATTTAATAAACTAAACTAGTTAGAAAAAAAAATTTTCTTTTTTTTTATTAACATACCTGCATACATATACCGGTATTTACCTTTATAAACGTAAATCATACTTGTATATGTAAGTTACCTATCATATTTTTTAAATTTCAATTTTAACTCTTTTCCTATATTCCTATATTCACCATATTGCTATAAGTACACAGTGTTTTAAAAAAAAGCAGCATTGTTTGTGTATGCGTTATGTAAAAAGTAAAAAAAAAATAAATAAAAAATTTGATGTATTATTAATTTTAGAAAAAACAAAAAAAAAAAAAAACATAAATAATAGGAGAGATTTGACATTGAAAGTTTTACTTACGTCTATTTTGTTATGTGTGTGCCTATAATGATTATTTAAAATAAAATTTTCTTAGTAAGTCTAAGGCATATTGTTAAGGTATATTGGGGTTAAAATAAAAACAAAAAATACATCTTAATTGCGTATTTATTATGGTAAATTATGTACATATATTTTGAATACAAGTTATTAATGTACACATGTAAGTATAGATGTGCGTTTATAATATAAACACGGTTTGTTTTAAAGGTACTTATTTTTAAGGTGCGTAAAAATCTGTTAAGCAAGGCATTATTGTAAGAAAGGAAATTTTAAATAGGCTTATAAAATGATTTAAGCTTTAAAATTTTTATATAAAAAATTTTTAAGTTTTTTACGAAACACCAAATAACAAAAAAAAATTGGTTATTTTTATCTCAATTATAAATTTAGCCTTCAAGTATTCATTTTTTGTTTTCTGGTAAATTTTTTTTTTTTTTGGGTATAAATTAAAATTTAATTATTGAAAAAGTGACAAGTAATTGTTATACTTATTTAAATTTAATAATTTATGTATAGAATATTTTTATAGAATTGCGGGTACGAAATAGATAATTCAAGGTTTAGTATAACAATAGCAACATAAATATTTAGTTGTTATGTGTATTTATATGTATAAGAGTATAAAGTGTATTTAAGCATGTATAAGCCTTGGAAAAGATTTTGTTGTCTTGTAATTTAATTTTATAAGTACCTATAAGTAGTTAATAAAAAATCTATTTTTTTTTCTTAATTGTTGTAAAAGAAGCTAAATTATATAAAAGGCTAAAAAAATTTTCAATTGACTATTGTTTGAGAATTGTTAAAAATTTTTAGGTATGCGACTAATTTATTTAGATTTTCGTAACTAAAATTACATAGGATACAGGCATCAGTCTTCGAACAATTTATATTTTTGCTAGCTTTGATTTTACAGCATTTTTATATTACAAAGTTAATAATTATGAAGATTATAATTATCGATTCTTATATACGAAGTTTATGAAGATTACAGTAATAATTAAAATATCAAATTGTTAATAATTTTTCCATCTTAGCATTCAATACGTTTTACTGGAAATACTATCAGAGACAGAGAAAAATGTTATATGGGTTGTCTTTTAGATCTAATTTAATTAGATAAAAAATAAAAAAAAAAAAATAATAGGAATAAAAATTTTCGAAAAAATTCGAATTTTAAAAAAAATAAAAAATTTGACTTTGACGAGCTATATCTCGAAAACAGTGGCTCAAATTAAAATAATTTTAATTTATGCTCATATGCAGTAAAAGTGTTTAAAAAAATCATCCCTGAAATTATTTACCACATTATGCGAAACACCCTGTATACCACCCGATATACCAACAGAAACATTTAAGAAATTAGAAGTTTGACTATTTACCCTTGTTTTTTGAGTTGTATTGCTCAAAAACATGACTTGAACCATTAAAATTCCACTTCATGTATTCCATATTTTTGAAGCTTTTTTTTATAAAATGTTTCTTTTAACCGTCTTTCAAATTCCCTATTGCTATTCTTCCGTAACTTTATTGTCATGTACTTCCCTTTTCCAACTTGTAATTTATTACGAGATTTAACAATGATTCACAAGTAGTTACAAACATAGAATGAGAAATTAATGTGAAATGAGTTTTTTTAAAAATAAATTTAAAATTCAAATATTTTGTTCCTCCAAATGGTAATCCAGGGCAACACAGTATTTTTTACTCTGCAACTTCATTATTCTGAAACCGTTTTTAAAATTTAGCTTTCAAAACTGTACAAAAAAAAAAGTAAATTATTTTGCCAAGCGTATAATTTTTGGAATATATAAAAGTGCTTACCAATAATTATTTTAAATTTTTTTAAGTATAAAAAATTCAAGTATATTGGATAAAATTTTTAATAATTTAAAATAATTTAAAAAAAAGATGATGCGAAACAAGAATTCGTTGTAAATTATTGAATTAATAAATTTCTGAGTACTTTGTACAAACTCTTTGTTGCATATATTCGAAAATATTTGAGTAAAAAAAAATTCAACTCTTGAACGTCATCCAATTTTTTAAATTAAATTCTCTTCAATTTTGTTTTATTGTTTTAATTTTTTTTGTAATTTATTAAAAATATTGAGATTATGTAGCTTATATACGCTTATACACAGTTAGTGCGCATACCATATAGAACGTATAAGTATTTATGGAATTTAAAAAAAGAAATTAATTTTGTTCAATTAAGTAAAACTATTTTGGAAGAAAACTCTTTTACACTGCAATGAGTAAAGTAAAATCCATAAATTTCTGTTGTAGTTTAGAAAAAAAATATTTTAAAAATTTTTGATTATTAGCTAATTTTTATTTATCTCAAGTTTTTTTTTTTAATTTATCTCTAGAACAGGAAAGTAATTTGGATTTTTATTAAGTATGTGAAAAATTTCTAATTAGAATAGGGAAAAGACAGTGTAATGAATTTAAGTTTGTATATTGGTATCAAAGTGATACGGAATTGATACCGAACACGAATGCAAGTGATATTCATAAGGGAACGTTTACTTTACTTATTTACTACAGTCGCAGTCGAACAACCTTAATATCATATAGAAAAATGCGCAAGAACTTCTGATTTTAAGCGATACGATATTAATAAAACATTTTGATGTCGACAATTAAGTGATTTTAAGAGAGTTTCTATACCAAGTGAGTTCGAATATGTGTAAAAATATATGGAAATTGTTCTAGCGAAAAATTTTGTGAACATAACTGAGTTGTGATACTAAACAGGGTTAATATTAAGTGTGTTTAACTGCAAAACATAATTTTTTTCCTTTATTTTCCGAATTAAAGTTCGAGAAGAAAAATTTTTTGAGATTATTGCAAGTAAATTTAATTTAGTTTAATTTCTGTAATATTAATTGAATAATTTTCGTAGGTATTGCAAAATGGGCAAGCACTAATTATAATCCAATTAACTTTGACAATAAATAAAGTATTGTTGATTTTAGTTTAATTTATTAATTTTGTATGAGAAAATTCAAATTTTTATAGTAAAAGTGTAGAGTTTAACAATTATTTGGCACGCTTTTTTGGGGTCATTCCTTTTGGAGTTTAATTGCTTCATGTGTGTGACAAACTTCCAGGTATAAGGTATTGTTGACTGTATTCGGAAATTAAAAATTTTATTCTATTATATTAAGCATAATTGACATTGAAGTTTTTACAAAGATGCTAAAAAAACTCCACTTTTTAGCACTTTTCCAAAAATTTTTTTAAAAAAGTGCTTATTAGATTCACTTTTTCCGCCCGTCCGTGGACATGTTTACAAAACTTTTACACCCTTGAAGATAGAAAGCTGTAATTTTCAGAAACCGTAAGCTTTTTCAAATTTCTATAAACGCAAAAAGCTGATGTTAAATTCCATGACATTAAAAAATATAATTAGTTTTAACTACTGTTTACATACTGTTTGTATACTGTTTTGCATTCCATATTTGAATCGTTGCCAAACAATTTAAGTTACTCCTTAAAAAGCAATTAATATCCAAAAAAAAAAACAGCGAAACTTCCAATTATCAAAATATTTTTCAAACTTTCTTCTAGCATCCTTATTATTTTTATCTTTATCTAGATCATTAGGCTTCATTTAAAAGTTCATTTCAAAGCTCATGTTAAACTTTTTTTTTTACCTTATATTTTACCAAATTAGTTACCAAGATCCTAAAAGTTCCTCTCCCATATATAAAAGTTACAAATCTCTCCATTTTTTCTACACACACCTATATACATGTGTATATAACAAAAATAAATTTCTCTATAATGAACTTATTAAAAAAATTTTTCTTAATTAGGACTTCTCATAAATAAATTCCATTAAAATGCTATTAAAACGAGTAAGCAAGCGAACAAGCATAATGTAAGCGTTTGAAAAAAAAAAAATTGGAAAAAATAAATCGCAATTTTTCATCTTTTTCCTTTCGTTTAATTAAATCTTTTGAATTTTTAAAGAAAATTGAATTATTAAAAAAAACAAAAGAAGAAAAATTTTATCGTATCCTATCGTGGCTAAAAAACAAAATATGAAGCAAAAAAATAATGATCACCTTTTTTTCTTCATTTTAAACAAAGTCACAAAATAAAGATAAGACAGAACTAAAGTAAAAATTTTTCGTTTTTTTTTTTTTTTAGGTTATCGCTTATATAGTTAGTTATCTGATGGTCATATCAAAAACAAAGCTGGTGCTGCTCTTATGGGGCATCATTGTTGTATAATAACGCTTTTGAGAATGAAACAAAAATTACCTGTCAAATTAAGTGTGGCCATTATAACTAGAGGGTAAAAAAAAAAACCATTTTTTTTTTCGTATTTTGAATTTTGTTCGTGTTGGCGCTTTCCCCCATACAAAAAACCAAAACAAAAATCAAAATAACAAAGTTTTGACTTTAAGGTTTATAAATTTTTTCGTGGTTACAAAAAAAAAAAATGTTTTAACTTGATAAGAAAGAAGATCAATATCAATTAAATGTTTTGGGAAAAGCACTTTTCATTTTTATCCAAAAGAATAATTTTCCCTGTAGCAGTGAAATTAAAATTAAAATTAAATTTTTTTTTTGTGTCTTTTAAGTTTTGGGGGAAGTATTTTCAAAATATCACCGGGCGAACCATCATATAGCAGAAGCATAATATTTATTGCGAAGTTGTTAAAGTGCAATTCAAAATTATAAGTACGTCCAATAAATTTAAACAAATTATCATTTAACAACTAAGTATATGAATTCAATTTTGAAATTTCGAAGTTCCATTAGCATGGTTATATATATCTGAGACCTTATAACTTTTAAATGCTGTAGCTTAGAATTACTAAAGTGTAATTTCAGTTTAAATTATTTCTTAAATTCGGAAGTGAGACACAAAACTTTTTTGAATGGCAATTTCCACAAATATCTAGGATTTGGCCAATAGTCACCATATACTTTTTTTTTAGTGTTCTTTCCCAAATTTAAAAAAAAATATTTAAAATTATTGCGGAGGCTGCTTTAAAATACCGTATTGAATACTTAGTGTGATTCACCGTAGTACTATATGTATTAGAAAAATTGGTGTTCAGATTTGTGCAAAATAAACTTTAGCAAAATAGTTCGATATTTTGAATTGTGTTAAATTTGCTAATAATTTGAAGTTTTAATTGTCCAAATGTCTTAATTAATCGTAGTTAAGCAAAACGTAAGATCTCACAGTCATTCTGGGTCTGATAACTTCTTTCAAAAACGCTATTCACTTCCTTGTTAATAAATAATGCTCGAACTAAGACTTTCAAATGGATTAGAAAATCTATGATCTATAAGAGAAAATCAGACAATTAGAATTTAACAATGATTAGTACATTTTATGATTTTTCATTTTATTATCCAAAATTTACTGAAAAGAAAAGTTCAATTTTAGTAAATTAATTTTATTAATACTAGTGTTGTTGTGATCGTTTGCAGTGTTGCTATGCTGCTATACTTTTACTTCATAATTTTATTTTTTATTTTAAACGCTTTTTAGTCGAAAAAAAAGAGAAAAAAAATTTTTATTTTTGAAAGGCTAGTTTTGAATTCCATTTTTTATTTTTTGCTAAAATTGTTTTGTTTTTCAATTTTGTTCCAAGTAGAAAAAAAAAGAAAAAAGTTTTCTTTTCTTCTTATGCTTTTTATTGTCCCAAGTTATGTGAAATTTTCGCAAAGTTTTCCAGTTTTCATTTATACTTTTTTTTCTGATTACATTTTGCTTTTTCTCTTTTTTTTTTCAAAATATTGTAGAAAATGAAAACATGATGCATAAATGCGGCGAACTTTTCCCTTTTTAGTGAATCTTTTCAAATGGAAGAATATGAAAAAATTTAAAAATACAAAAAGAAAACATTAATTCGTCATTAAGAAAACAAAAAAAGAAAATCACTTTTTCTTGTGGTTTTATTTTTTAATTTCCAGAATTTTGACCTTTACAATGGCACAAATCGTTTTTCTTTTGTAATTCATCTTTAGTGAAATTTTTTTTTTATGTGCTGTTGAGTATATACGAGTATTATGTTGTGCTGGTGAATTATTTTAAGATCAGAAAGTTGAGTGATTTTTGTAATCTGCTTCTATTGAATATTGAATTAAAGAGAATTTTGAGCAGAGAGAATTGTTATTGAGAGGAATAGAGAACATAATTTGGTTTCTAGTTTTTGTTTTTGTATAATAAAAATTTTCTTACAACGACTACTAAGCGGAACTTTATCGGAGACAAAAAATATTAAGTATAAGGTACGATGCATTTTAAATTGATTAATACAACCTTTCGCCTTAATTTTTGCCAAAAGGCTTTATAGCTTTAAAAAGTCTTTGTTCGTAGACTAGACTACTAGAACATCACAGTTTTCTTTTGAAGCATTGATCTGTATTATTTTCCGTAAAGTAATTATGGTAAAGTAAATTTATCCTCACAGGACTTTTGTTGAAAGATAAAATTCGTATGAGGATAAATTTATTTAACAGAAGGAAACAAACATTCATTTAAAATATTTTATTGATCTTATGCGCATTCACTGTAAATCCGACAATAAAACATTACTGACCTACTTCTTGATTGACTCAACACTTCACCCGACCACTAGCAACAAGTTTCAAAGTTTGTGTCTTGCAATTTGGTTGATATATTTTCATCTCGATGATTAACCTTCATTGCTGTGCTTGTCTTTAAATTGTGTTATTTTATATAGACACGTTTCATTTTCAAATAATTTTGAATTTGAAATTTAAAGATTTTTTTAAGTAAAATTATCAAAAAAATTAAGCCACATTTCTAAGACGGTTAACACATCATTTGCGTTAAAATAAATACTTCAATTTTTTCGATAATATTCAAATTCAAAGTTTCTAAGGTGCCAGAAAAAAAGAAAACATAAATTTACCTACTTACAATCACGACGTTTGATTGAATATTTTTTTCTCTAACAATTGCATTATTTACAATTGGTATATTTGCCTCATAAAGTATTTTAGAAAAAATTTTAATTAAATCAGCTAATAAAACTTTTATTTTATGCCACCATGACTTACTTATTACACGTTCAAACACACAAATGCATGAATTTACATAAAAAACTGTTATATTACAAAATATACAAACATAAAGTATGTTTAAGGTAACCATTTTCATCATAATATTATGTGGTACGTAGAGTGCTCATTATATAAGAAGAAATAGAAACCTTCCATTCATTGATGGAAAGATTAAAGATTTGATCATGGTTGATCAAATATTTTGTCTCTTAGAATTAAAATAAATTAGTAATTTTTCCTGTTTTTTGAACAAAATAATTTTATGCTATACCACAGAAAATATTTTCCGGAAAATTTTATTCATACAAGATATAGATTATTCATACAGATTCGTTTTAATCCATGCCCTAGATACCGTCCGCTTACTCTCTACAAACTCAGAAGAAATGGTCAAACTATTATATTACAACACTTGATTGCTATTAAAACAATTGGTCTCGTATGTACATTCAAACCTGTCAGCATGTCAACTGTAATATCGAGAAAGCGAAAAGGTAAATAATCTTTTAATTGCCGTTTTTTCGTGACTTTTAATAATAACAAAACAATTACTTAAGCAAGTGTGTACTTCAAATACAAATAATATTTATTATAAACACCATAAGTATCTAAATTTATTTATACATTTCTCTTCTTCTAAAACTTAAAAAATTTTTGCTACTTCACAACCCTTTCGTTACTTTGATTGTATTCAAATACGTTACGGCATTTTTAACGCACATAAAGATGGCCAAAATACTATTGTGTGTTTGCGTTAGTGAAAAAGATATTATAGGTATCGAATAGTTAATATACATATGTATGTATTTGTATGTAAAAAATTTTATATAACAAGTAGGTAATGTATGGATGTGTATTTAAATATTTAAGTACAATAGTTGAAGTTGCAAATTATTTTTACTCGCAATTGTATTCCTATAAAAATTGTGCTAACACATTATGCTTGTATGCCTTGAAATTTTTACATATTGTTTAAATTATGTCTTACCTTTGGGTTACTTTTACTCAAATATTTTTATGTATGTGTTGGTATAGTAAATAAATATGTACATTATATGAATACGTACCTACCTACGTGTACGCATAAATGTGCTGTACACATATAAGTGTGTATAAAAAGCAATTACTTGAATATTGTCTAAGAAAATGAAAAATAAATTAATGAAATTAAATAAATAAAAATATACAGACACATACAAATTTTTGAGTAAAACTCCAAGTAAAAACTATACACCATATACAACAAAACGAGAAATATAAGAAAAAGAAAACAAAAACGCAAAACAGTAATAAATTATTGAAGATTTCGCTTTTCATCTTACCAAATGTTAATAGCAGAAACAACAATAAGTATACCATAAAATAACATGTGGTTTCGTGAAAAAAATAAAAAAAAGAAACAGAAAAAGCGGGTATACTAAGTAAAAAATCGAGAAAAAAACAAAATATTTATTTAAAAAAAAATTTCAATAGCAGTACGTAGTTTGCAATTGTAATGTCAATTTTCATGAATAACACTCTTCCTTTCCCTTAACAATCAAGAAAAGTAACAAACTTCTTATCTTTTAACAAGCTCTTAAAACGTTTATGATTCGATAAGTTTGATTGTAGGATTGTAGTATTTTTGTACCTTCCCAGGTACAAATTAAATAAAGTTGGGTCCAAACCCTTCACCAAGTGAATATACTGATTTTGAATACAGTCTATGTATACCTACCACACTATTAAAATTATTTTCAGTTCTAAACGAAACTATTTCTAGGATTGAATATATTTAGGATGAATGATAGGTAGGGTTAAACATAATGCTCTATTTTAATGGGTAATTGCGAGAGGTAAGAAAAATAATTACATTTATTAATGTCATGGAATTTACAGTTAGATTTCTGCGAAAGTTTAGAATGCCATGCCATGAAAAAAAAAAATTTTTCTAAATTCACGCGATTAACGCTTCTTTCTACTTTACCGAACGCATTGTGTACAATAAGGCAGGATATGAAATGGCATCAAATTTCGGATTTCAAGTTTTCGGTGGGAACGCACTTCTCCATAGTAGGACAGCTTAAATAAACTACTTTTAGAAACACATCGGTCTGTGTGAATTTTGTATGTAAGTTTATTTTGGTTATGGCACACATTGATCAACTTTTGGGGTATATCAGACCTCGGCAACTAAACCTTTTTACAGGTCAATTTTACATTTTTGCGTATACGAGGGTCACTATTTATATTTCGGGTCTAGCAATAAAAAACAAACATTTATCATTGGAAATGGTTTTATTGTTTTTCAAAATATTCCCCATGAAGATCAATACACTTTTGCATGCGCTGAAACCAATTTTCGTAGCACTTTTTCCACTCCGATTGAGACACCTCCAAAACATGGTTTTTGAACGCATCGACTGCTTCTTCAGGTGTTGAAAATCGTTGTCCACGCATTTTTTTTTTGATGTGAGGGAATAAGAAGAAGTCATTGGGTGCTAAATCAGGACTGTACGGCGGATGACCCATCAATTCGACATTTTGAGTGCTCAAATAGTCCATTGTTTCAGCTGATTTGTGAGAGCTTGCATTGTCATGATGAAGAATGATTCGCCGGCGCTTGTTTGTTTTCCTTATTTCTTCGAAAACTTTCGGCAAACAGATGGTGGTGTACCATTCAGAATTGACCGTCCTACGTTCCACTAAAGGTACTGTGGCCACATGACCGGTTATACCAAAAAAAAAACGCGATCATTTGCTTCGATGTGCTTCTTCCACGAACAACTTTTGTTGGATTTGGCTCGTTTTGGAACACCCATACGGTCGATTGCTGTTTCGTTTCGGGCTCATATGCATAGATCCATGATTCATCACCTGTGACTATCTTATAAACGTCTTTTGACGCACCGCGATTGAATTTTTTCAACATTTCTTTGCTCCAATCGACACGAGCCTTCTTTTGTGCAATCGTCAAATTTTTTGGGATCCATCGACAACACACCTTTTTCACGGCAAGATGTTCATGCAATATCTTATGTACGCTGGTGGAACTAATGCCCAAGGATGCCTCAATCTCACAGTATGTCACATGCCGGTCCATCATTATCATTTCGCGCACAGCATCGATGGTTTCCGGCAAAACGACCGAAATTGGCCGACCTTCACGAAATTCATCCTGGAGCGAACGGCGTCCGAAACCAAACTCTTGGTACCAGCGATTTACAGTGGTTTTTGATGGTGCTTCATCACCAAAAGTCGAAACAAGTTGATCGAGACACTCTTGTCTCGATAATCCGCGCCGAAAATCGTAAAAAATCATCGCACGAAAATTTTCACAAAACTGTAAAATTTTCACTGTAAACAAAACAATTCGCGCTCGAATGACAAAACGTTCTGAGTGAAGTTGTCCTAAAAAATGTCAAACTTTCCAATGGAAGTGTCAGATTGCACCTGGCAGCACTAGTATTGCCAGGACCCGAAATATAAATAGTGACCTACGTATAAAGAGAAATAATTAAGTAATTTCGATGTAATTTAATATTAAAATTCGGGGTGTGAATCTATTACTTTTTTTGAAAGATCAATGGTCGGAAACACATTTTTACGTACATACGTAACGGATTGATGGAAATTTTTGAAATATGATTACGTTCTGGTTGTTACCGAAATTAGTTGGTGAACTTTTCAGGAATGACACCACAGCGAAATCCTACTTCGAGCCCAACTTATATTTTTATACGAGTACTAGATGTGTTAACCTTAAAATTGGAAAGAATGATTGAAAGGACATTTTCATAGTCTTCTGTAACATTTTCACTAAACTAGGCAATACATATTGCGGTCGGTTATATATTGAGCACATCATATTTTTTTCATTAATAGCTATAATAATGCCATATATGTATATTTATCAGGCCATCAAGCTCAGAGAGCTATAAAAAGAGCTCAAATAAAAAATAAATTCCAAATTTATATAGAGTTTAATTTGAAGGTGTGTCGGAATTTATTTGTGTAAAGGAAATTGATTAATATATTTGACTCTACTGATTCTTCGTATTTTTTTAAATTTAAAATTTAAACTTTAAGAAAATCGGCTCTAAAATCCTTTTGAAAAATGCATTTAAAAACAAAAAAAAACTAGTTTTAGTGCAGACAATCTTTCTTGTCTTCCAAATGAAAGGGTACTGAATTACAGAGTAATAACGGCAACTTCGAAAGCATAAAACATTAAGATTTGTTTTTGTATTTTTTTTCCGATCTCAAAATTTTGGGAAATAATTTAAACTTGGTGGCCTGGTAGATATATATGGCATTAGTTAGAGCTATTAATGAAAAAAGTAATTAATATAGAGCATTAACAGCTTAACGAATTTAATAATGATTTGTTCTATATCAATTTTAATAATGAATCCTAACATACTAGCGAATTAATTTCTTAAAAAATTTTAAAATTCTCAAATTTAATATTTTTAACAAAAATTTTTATAATATTGCTGGTATTTTCTCACACTTGTAAACGATCTATGTATGTGGGGAATTGACAATTCTATTTAGGTATCTCATGTTAAGCTAAGTATTACTATTAAATGTTGCATCTGTTATACTGTTACAATAGTGAAATCAAACCTACCACTTTACTTGAAAATTGAATACTTACAGCGAAATTGAATATTTTAAAATAACAAAAAATGATACTGTTGAGGAGGACTTAATTTTTCTGCGTTTTTGTTTGTCTCCCATTTTACTTTGATGACTTTTTATTCATGACAACATGACAAAAGAAAAATTAAGAATAAAATAAAAGAATTTTTGATTTTTTTTTGTATTCCTTTATTATTTTCCATCTTCTATTGTTGTCATTTTTTTGACATTCTTAAACGCGCTTTATTTAACTATGCATTCATTTTATTTGTTGTAATAATTAAAGGAAGTCATTTGTCATTCATTATTTTACACACTTTAATGCTATGTTTTTTTTGTTACATTTAAAAAAATTATAGGAATTGCGATAGTATTCTCAAAACTTTTTTAAGATGGTGATCTCCGATTTCACTGTTAAAATCATCGCGCCATAGAAATAAATACTAAGAAAAAATTCAAATATTTTGATAGAATTTTCGATAACAGAACAAAATAAATGTAGAAAAACAAAAGAAATGCTTAAAGGCGTTTTGGTTCTATAAATTCAGAGCATTGTTAGGGAAGAAATTTTTAAAGGAATTTTTGTACACATAAAGAAACCGTTTCATTTTTTTGTGTCCTCTTATAGGTTTGTTTTTGTATTTCTGCATTATTTTCAATTGAATCAATTGTTTGAAGAATTTCCTTGTAAATGGAAAAGGGTGAATTTTAAAATACAAACTATATTGAATCAAAAAACAAACAAACAAACCAAAGGAAACAATAAAAGAAATTTCAAATTAAATTTCAAATTTTTGATTCGATATAAGGAGGAGAAAAATTCAAAGAATTATAATGTAAGCCAATTAAATTCGCAACAATGTAAATTTGATTGGTAGGTTCAAAATTTTATACCGCATGTACATTTGAACGTAAAAAAAAAATAAAAAAGAAACCTGTAAGACGGAAGTTTTTTACCTTTAATTTAAAATTCTCTTCTCCTTACGGCTTATTTTATACTTAAAATATCTTTTTTTCCTTTGAAACGTGACAGCGACTTTAATTTAAATTAAATAATTGGTTTTCTTATACTTAATATTTTATTGATAAAAAATAAAATTTCAATTTATTTCAATCTTTAAGTGTTTACCCTACATGTTTCAACATTGAAACATTGTTGCAAATCAAATATAAAAGAAAATTTGAGAGCATTTAATCAAAATTCGCGAAACGAAAAAATTTACAAAAATTTTAGTAATTTAGTAAAGGATTTGAATGACGATATAATTTTATTGTGTACTATAGAATTCACTAATATTCGACAATTAAGTATAAGTATAGGAGTTCTTAAAGAGAATTACAATTTTGGATATCATTCACGTAATTATAAAATTTTTTCATGTTGTACTTATAGTAAATCGAAAGTAATTTATTTAAATTAGATAATAATTTCTTAGTTGAAATTTAAACTCGTTTTCAAAATATATTTAGAGATTGTATTATTTGAGATGAACCCATACATTTAAATTTCAAGTTAAAAATTTTAAATTCTTAATTTTAATGGTGTCATGTTGTTAGTTGCATGAAATTTCAAAATATTAATTTATTTGGTAATTTTAATAAAATTTCTTGAGAAATTATTTTATGGAAAATTCATTGTTATTTCGTTCTTCTTCATTAAGTCACTAATATAAGGTTTTAAATGAAACTAATTTAAATAATAGTTTGTTAAATTATTTTTAACATTAAAATAAAATTTACGCTGATTTTATGTTTTATAAATTTCTCATTTACAATGTAAAATTATTACAATGTATGCATTCTGGCTACATATGAATGACAAAATATCAGATATTGATTAAATTCGTGACAGAATTTGTATTTGAAAAATTTATTATACTCTACATCTTAGTGATGGATTACACCATAACGAAGAGTATATAAATTAATTTTGATATGGAGTTTATAATCGCTTGAAAGAACGATATGAGTTATTGGACATGCGTATGCATTATTCTTGTTTAGTATAAAATTATACATTGATTTAAATGTGTTCGTTCACCCATTCGATCGGACAATGAGTCACTAATGAAAGAAGGGACCAAACACTATAAAATTTTTAGAAATTGTTTCAGAAATAATTTGATTTTTCAAATTTCAATTTCAATTTCAAGAAATTGCCGAAGACGATTAACATTTTAATTGAAAAAATTCGAATAATTTAACAGGGACAAAAAATATTCAGGGATTATTATATAACCTTAAGAGTTTTAATTATGTTTGTTAGTTAATTTACTGATAGCATAATATGGCTACCGAAAATATAATATTCTATAATACTCTCTTTATATCCCTTCTTGCCATTTAACTTCCTATGATGGTAATGATAAAATAATACCTTGGTAAAGTTTTTGAAAGGTAGGATGTTAAGGTTCCTTAATTTTCCTAGAAGATAAATTTTAAATTATAAAATATTTATTAATAAAATAATTTTCATTATTTATTTTAATGATCTATAATTTCTAATGTTTGTATAATATATTTTAGTAAATACAGATGTAACTATATACACATATATTTGTAGCAATTTGTGGCAACCTTTGTCAATTATCAAAATTGAAAGGACAGAGATAAAGTAAGAAAAGTTCTACTCCTTTAAATAATGAAACTATATAAGTATTTAACGATATTCTTTCCTAATCAATTTCATAAACTTTTTTTTATATTTGTACATCAAATGCCTTGAGAATATTAAGAATTAATTATGTCTATAGTTATGGTCATAATAATATTTATATTAATAATTATGTACACATTTATTATGAATACATACAAAAGTATAGAATAAAACAGCATTTCTCAATGAGAAGCATAGAGAATTGTAAGAGAGCGAGGTTGAGTTGACGATACTTATTAGAAAATTTTATTTAAATTGCTGTTGTATTTACTTTAACGTCTAGGAATACATAGAATTACAGTAATCTAATATTGAATACACGTATATATATTTTTTTTTGGATTTGTACGTTTGTAGGCATCTCAAAAAAATGTCGAATTTTAGGATACTCAACACCAATGGAAGTGGAGCTAAACCTTTGACAAAATCATTTGTAAAATTTATACCATTGGCTTAAAAAGAATCTAGGAAGGTATTTCTATAAAATAAGTTATATACGACAAGTTATGTTACAAGTTAATTTAAACGCTTACAAATATTTTACTCGTTGTATGGAGCCAGATTTAAGAAATATGACTAATTTAAATCAGAAAAGATTCTCATTAAATAAAACTTCTCGTTATATGACGTGTTTGTATACTCCTTATTTATGTTTGCCATAATGGTATTTTGTGAAACAAGAATCGCGCGAACAAATTTATTTTTCAAGCAGCCAAGAAGAAAAATGTTTGAATGCCATTGGAATAAAACTTTAAATTTTCTAGTAAAATTTTAAATTAAAAAATACGTATAATGTATTGGAGGGCTTGTATAATTAAATAAATTAAAATAAACTAGCTTCCTTTAAATAATTATTTCTTGGCTATGATATTATGTCAACTTTTTTAAAGTGACATTTTAGGTTAAACAATAATTAAAGGATATTAATCAGAAATTTAATTAAAAATTATTTATTTAACACTCAATAAAACAAGTATAACGATATTTTACAGCATTTGATTGATTTATTAAATTTTGGTTTTTTTTTGTGTGTCCAGAATGAGACAGACAAGTTTTAATCATTTAGTTTTAATTGCCGAGTTTTATTTACATTTTGATTGCATAAAACATATAAGTTATATTATGAAGATTTAATATGGATTATATAATGTATAGGTGCATATAAACTGGATAATTACCTCAGTTGTGGTAATTATATAGTCAGTATGAAAATATTCAGTATGAAAATTTTACTCTGAAATCAAACATTTTTAATAAGTATTTTTATTAGACTCCGAAATTCATTATGAGCGTAGTTTATTACTATATTAAAATAATAGCGGCACCTGCACTGAATTATTAAAATATTTTTTTTTTTACCTACATATTAGTGCTCATGTTTTTAGAAATTTAAATGTAATCATTTTTTAAGTCATTTAAATTGTAAATTTCGCTGAATTTTTAAGAAACATTTTCCGAAAAATACAATTTTATTTTTCTATTCTTACAGATAGTTTTTAGATTCGGGCATATTACTAATTTTAGACTCTCTCTTAAAATTCCTCCTGAAAACAAGGAAAGTTTCAAATATTTTCAAACTCCGGGCACTAATGTTTAACACAATAAATATCCTACGGGTTTGCTCATCGGTTCCAGAAGTATGTATGTAGAAAACTATGCATCTGCCGTATATGCAAAGTAAGCAATTGCAATGACCGCCGGAAAACAGGCCGCCATTAAAAGTAAAAAAAAAAATATGAAATTGTAAAAAATAAAAATTGTTACCAACTTTTTCCATTGCGTGTTATCCAAAAATTTTTCTCTTTTTATTTGCAGCGAAAGAAACTTGATAAAATGTGTTTGTTGTACAGAACGCAAAAATAACAAAACGAAATGCTGAAAGTCTGACTCCAGGCTTTAATCCGGTGACTAATCTTGCATGATTCGGCATGGTAAAGTTTCAAGAAAATGATTTATTATGTGGAATATGCAATGTTTGTTACATATTGCTCATTGCTTCTGGAACGGAGGCCCGCGCTGGATTAGTCACAACCGGGACTGTACGTAGATATATCTATATTATACTGTATGTCTCGAATCTGTGAAAATGTCCATATACTGTCAGAAAAAAAGAATTGCCTGCAATTCACTTTTATTTTTTTACAATAAATTTTTTCGTCTCCTACATATTCTGTACCGGCACATAACTTATACACATACATATTATATTTTTCAGCAACAATATATTCTGATGTCAAAATGTCATGAATTATGCTCGGTACATATTCCATGAATGCACTTGGCAAAAAAAAAAACGTTTAAACGAGTAAAAAAAAAACAATTGTTTTTCTTTATTATTCCTTTAATTATTTATTTCTGTTTTTATTTTAATCAAAATGTTATAAAAACAGAAAAAAAAAACTAAATTTTAATTATGTCAGTGTCAGCCTCATATTAAAATGGCACCATATTGTTAATCTTTTCTTTAAATCGGTGTTGAAATGATGATACAAAAATTTCATTGATTTTTTTTTATTTAATATGCATGAACAAATGTATGTGTGTGGGTATATATGTGTCTGTTCTTATTGTATATATAGATGTTATTTAATATTTATGCTTTATTTATTTTTTAAATTCATTTGCGGTGGATGACGTACAATGCATACACCTACATTTATTTGCAACTAAATTATTCACAGATAAAAATTTACGGTATAAACAACGTACATATAGAAATATTTAAATGTATGTTGTATGTAATTAAATTATTATTTATTTAATTTTATAAAATATAAAAATAATATACACATATTTTTATTCAATGTCAATTAAAAGGATAAATTTGTATCACACTCAGGCACAATTAAATTAGAATCTATATTTAATTTTTTTTTATATTTGACATGCACATATGTGTATATATTATATATGTATGTAGAAAATTTAGTAAATTTTATTTAATTATACATAATGAAATTAATTAAAATAAAATTTTATAAATTTTAATTTTTAATTAGTTTTTTCTAATAATTTTAAATAAATGAATTCCGGAATGATTTTTGTGAATAATTTTTTTGTTTTTAGCACTTTTCCAAAAAAAATTTTGAAAAAAGTGCTTATTAGTTTCACTCTGTCCGTCCGTCCGTCCGTGGACACTTTTTTTGTTTACAAAACTTCTACACCTTTGAAGATAGAAAGCTGAAATTTAATACGTACATAGATCTTCACTACAAACTTATTTACGTAGAACAAAATTTTTACCTATCTCCCCCCCTCTAGAAATTATACCCCCCCAAAACCCTAAAAATGGCCTTTTTTAAATATTTGTTGCAATGAAACCATAAGCATTTTTGAAATTTTGCAAACGCAGAAAGGCAGTGGCTTGCTTCCTCTTGCGCGGTGTACTATAGTTAAACTTTAGAAAAACAAAATGGCCGTTCAAATTTACCGTTATCTAAAGTGTTTTTTTTTCCAAATTTTTGATGTCGTTTTTCTTCTAGAACCCAGACTGTAGAAGCTTGAAATTTTAGGAGCTTTTACATATTAACAAATAGTTCATTTTGTTAGAAGAAATTTTTTTTCCATCTCCACCCAATCTCAAGCTATCACCTCTTGAAATTTGTAAAATTTGAATTTTTGACACTTTATATTTCCGAAACCGCAAGCTTTTACAAATTTCTATAAACGCAAAAAGCTAACGGTAAATTCCATGACATTAAAAAATATAATTATTTTTCTTAACTCACACAATTAACCCTTAAAATCGAGCATTATGTTAACCCCTTTTTATATTAATTTTTGGTTTATTTCAAAGACTGCATATATGCGTCATTCTAAATATATGCAATCCTAGAAATAGGATTGCATATATTTAGGATATATTTATGCAATCCTATTTCTATATTTTAATATAATATTTAATATATTTAATATATTTAATAATTTTAATAGTGTGGTAGGTACACATAGACTGTATTTAAAAGCAGAATTTTCACTTGTTGAAGGGAAAAGTGCTACAATACAAACCATTGGTTTGACCCAACTTTATTTTTTTTATAGAATGTACAGAAAATGTTTTTGCATCAACTTATTTCAATTGTTTGTGAAAATTTAAATGGTATAGTGATTATTCGAATCGTGTTTCATATTTCTATACAACAGTTTTTTTTTTAAATGTTTTCTATAAGTGCAGACTGCAGTTATAACTGCAAGATTTCAAAAATTTCACATAGACAAATTAAATTTACGGATTACAAGTAGGCATTTGTAGTTCTAACATTAACAATTATACATTTTCTAACATTAAGAACCTCAAAATATTTATAAGGGTTGTAGACCTTTAAATACTAATACTATAAATTAACAATACAACTTGTAGTTGTTTATCTTTATTATTAATTTCTTATTAGAATAAATAGTGGAATTCCTTAACATGTACTATTGTGAATTTGTTATATAATTAGTGTAGTAAGTAAAATTCTACACAACACAAGTAAGCACATGCAAATCTATTTATATATTGTTGTGATTGTGTGTTTCAAATTCAGACAATTGTAAGTAGCAAGCGCATGTAAAAAATATACTTGGTTATCAAGATGATTACTGTATAAGGCAATATTAAAAACAGTTTGCCGATAATTTCTAAGTACCTTAGTACCCACTTGGTAGAGCACTCGCCTAAAAAGTGATAAATCACTGGTTCTACTCTATTTCGAGTGTAGTTCCAATTTTTTAATTTTTCTGACATGTTCTGTTCATTTGTATGAAGAAATTTACATTATTTAATTCTTTAATACTATAATTAACTATAGTAACTACTATAGTAACTGTTATCAAGAAAGATATAATATTTATATACAAAATTTGTTTAATAAGTTAAAATATATCCAAGTTCTTAGTTCTCCTGAATGAATTAGACGTTTTAAAATTATTTTTTTCTTAAACATGAAGTAATGGTTTCTGAAAGTTGCACATTTTTATAACGGTTATGAAAACGACTCTTGACGGAAATTGTTAATCTGTATGGTTTTTATGAGATACTTTTAATTCACATATCTATGAGAAGAATAAAAATTTAAGAAAATTCTTACCATAATTTCATATACGAGTAAACAAACATTTTCAAAATTTACCATTCGTTTTTTTTCATTATTAATAATATAAAAATTTTACTACATTTCCTTGTCTGAAAATTTTTTATGTTTTCAGCCCCATAACTTAATAGCAAGTTCCAACTAACATGAACCGGGTCTTTAACTTGAAAAGAAAGAAATATAAAATTATTGCTGCCCTAGCAGAAGAATTAGGCTTTATTAGTTTTAAAATCTATTTGTTTACATGATTTCAGTTTTTTATTTCAAAAATAATCATGGGCCAGCGAATAAATTGAAACTATCTAATGAACATCTTTTTTCCAATTTTAAATTTCTTAAGAACAGAATTAGTAATAAAAAAGAAAATATGCTTAGTTCCAATTTTTACAATTGAAATAATTGATTGAAAGCAGTTTGGAATAGGAAAGGGAAGATGGTTATTTTATTTTCTGTTCTTAATCCCGTGCATACAATTCAATTTTTTGTTTGGTTTTTATTTGATTTGGATTTTTTTTTTAAAGGACAATACAAATTTTTATTATTACAAATCAATATTAAATGCAATACAGGCAAAATAGTTTAATAAATATTTTGTACAGTAAAACGCCAATAACACTTCCTCTTTTTAAATATTTTTTTTTACTGTTTGCATTATAAAATTGCTATTACTTTGTTTCCATTATTAATTTATTTCTTAACTCAAAAATCAAAAATTCAACAGATCACCATTGACTGTTCCACATGTCTAAATTATATTTCAATTGTTCATAGAATTTTTTCATCTTTTCATTTCAAATAATGTTTAAGTACCGATTGTACTGTTAATCTTATCTGTTTTATAACGATTCCCTTTTTGTTTGACAAGCAACCGGTAAAGCCCCATCATAAAAATGTTTTGCTAAAAAATATTTTAAGATGCAAAACAAAAAAAAAAAACGAAAAACAAAACATGAACAAAATTAAAAAGAAGGACAAAATCAAAAAATGAAAATAAAAAAACAAAAACATCAAAAATATATTTATTCATTTTCAATCAGAGAACTCTCAAGTAATATTGGTAATAGCAATAGAAGGAAAAATAAAGAGAACGAGCAAGAGAGGAAGCAACAAGAAAGAAAACAACAGTAGAACTTTTAAGAAATATTTTTTTTTTTCTTTTTAAAAAGTTCTTATCTGGGTTATAAGAGGATTTCCTTAAACTTTATTGTAAAAAAATAAAAAAGAATAAAAAAAAAGAAATTTTTATTTTATAAGTAAGGATAACGTACAATAACTATAAAGAAAAGAATAAGAAATAAAAAAAAATTCAAATAAAAAAAAAAACAAAAGAAAACGAAAAGAAAAACATTTTTTGGTCTTCTTTTTCTCTTTTTTATTGGCATTTCATCATCATGAGGACTATCAAATGATTTCCAAGGGAAATTTTTGATTTTAATGATTTATCACCAAAAATTATATGAACATTCAACAATAGTATACATATAATATATATATATATATATATATATATATATATATATATATATATATGTATATATAGAATAAATGCAATAATAAAAATGAAAATAATAGCACAATAAAAATAAAATAAGGATGAAAATCTAATATTAAAGAATCTTAAATTGTTTGTTTTTATAATAATTCACTTTTATATTTTCATTAAATCAGAAATATTGGTCATAAAAACTTAACTGAGTATATATATAATTCCACTATAATGCCCTCTATATGAAAATCTTTTTAGTATACTTAACGAAGTTTTCGTAAAACTTTTACATAAGTTATAGGTTAAAAAAATTTATTGATCTATATTCGGAAGTCATATTTTTTTAATTTTGATCATTAAAAATATTGTGATTTGTGAGTAAAAGTTTTCGGCTATGTTTTTATTTATTGATTTTACAAAAATATATTTTGCAAATTTGAAACTATGAAGTCTCTATATGTAGTCTCTATATGTGTAAGTTAGTTGTTAATTTCTTCAAATTACAAAAGATTTTCCTTATTAAAAGAGCTTTGTTATTAGGTTTTTTCCAGAATTTATGAAAAATAGGTTTTTTCGAATAAAGTAGCAAATAATTCTAGAGACGATTTTTTGATCAAATTCCAGCAAAAAATTATATGGGTGATTCTAAATTTTTCTTGCATATGAATAAATGCTAATAACTTCATAACTACATGTGACTTAGAGTAACCATCGGGAGCTTGTTTTACAGACTTTCTTGATTGATTGTTCTTTATTTTTGTTCTTGCAGTTAATTTGATTCGTGCCATAATTTTCGAGATGAAGCTCGTCAAAGTTAGAATATTTGTTTTTTTTTGTTTTTGATTTTTTTTTTTACAAAACTCGAAATTTCTCGAAAATTGTTCTAAAAGTTAAACCTTCAGTATGTCTCGTAGTGATAGTCACCCAAACTATCGCTCATAGTTGTCCCAGTAAAACGTGTTAAATTCATATTTCCCAGTAAACGTGTTTAAAAAGCATGTGGAAAATACAAATTTTATACATTTCATGTTTTCGTGTTAAAGGACATAGTAAACAAAATAACTGCGTAATTAGGTTATTTATAGGGTAATTATGTGACCAATTTTTTCAATAATTAACTAGCATAAGCATGCATCATTTAATTGGGTATCTATTAGGTTATATGTGATTTAATTATCCCACTTATATTTAATTGAAGATGAAAACTTTTTACTTTTATATTTTATTAAATTTCATTATACATACATATATGTACATATAATAATATTAAATTTTGATTTTCATGAATATTTTTAAAGTATCTATCAATAAAATTTTAATTGTTCTAAAAAATTCTTTAAAAAAATACAAAAAAAAAATATTGAAGAAAAATCAGAATATTTAAATAAAATTTTCTTTAAAAGGACACTTATTTATTACAAGTATCCACTTATTGTTATTATTTCAATATATCTTTAGGCAAAAGGAATATTATCTTTTGTTAAGAGGATGATGCTCTTTATATTATATAGATTTCTTGAACCTTATAAGTCATTCTTATGTTGTATGTATAAAAGATTTTCTATTGTAATTAAAATTTAAGATTTATTTTATTTTTCTGTTCTTTTTTCTTGTATATTCTTTTAATAAATTGGAAATATAAAATTTATGATATTTTAAAATAAGGGCTTTTTGTATTAAGTTTAGAAATTGAAAGAAAAATATTGTGACTGTTGGGAGAGAGCAAGCAACAATAATTTTCTTTTAATTTTGTTTAAATTTATAGTTTTCCAATATAAAATAGAAAATATTATTATTAGTCTTTATAAGAATAATTTACTTAGCATCTTTAAAATTATGATAAAATATTAGATTATTTTTCCTATAAATATTTGAATAAATTTTATTTAAAAAAATCTTATTTAATTCATTTAAATAAAAAAATTTTTTTGTTCATTTTGTATTCATTTGTAAAATTTATTTAATAAATATTTTTTGTTTATTTTTTCTTATTATTGTTCATTTTGTTTTTTTTTTCTTGTTATCTTATATAATGGGAACATAAATAAAAAAATTCATAATGTTTGTATCTAGTTGTATATGTAAAGAACTGTAAGAAAATTTATTTGCTTTTTCAATTTAATCTTGCATTAAATTTTCTGAATGAATTTATTATTTTGTAATGGAAATTTACTGATTTAAGAGAATTTTAAAATTTAAATGTTAAGAGTTTTTAGTTTAAAACTATTTTTTTTTTTGTTTTTGTTTAGGAAAGTTTTAAAATTAACAACATTTTGTATACGATATTATTTTAACTCTCTGAGCACCTACCGTATAAATTTGACTTTAATGTTAAACTCATACATAAACTGCATATATAATAAAAATATACTTAAGAAATTCTGTTTGAAATTTTGTACGACATGCAAATGTTTTTGAAGCAAAACAATACTTGTTTTTAAAGTAAATTAAGCAAATTAAGATAAAAAAAGGATATGCAGAGAATAAATTTTTATTTTATCCTTAAAAGATGCAATTTTTAATGAATATTCAATTATTTTAAATTTTAAGAACTTTCTTTTTAAAATTATTTTTTTTTAATTTTATTCAGTTCACATTAAGAATTTGCTTTCTTCATTTTTAGCACTTTTCCATTTTTAAAATTTACCATTACCTAAAACCAGTTTTTGTCAAATGTTTGATATCGTTTTTCGGTCGAGAAAGGTTTAGGAGTCTGAAATTTTAGCAAATTTTAGACATTGATAACTAGTTAATTTTTCTAGAAAAAAAATTTTTCCGCACCTCTACTTCCACACAAGTTTTTGTCTCACGAAATTTGTAAAATTTGAATTTTTGGCACCTCATATTTCTGAAACCGTATGTCTTTCCAAATTTTTTATAAAACCAGAAAGCTAACAATAAGTTCCATGCCAATAAAAAATGTAATTATTTTTCTTAACTCACGCAAATAATCCTTAAATTCGAGCATTGTGTTAATCCCTCTTTCAATTTTTGTTAATTTCAAAGACCGAATACATTGTTCATCCTATAAGTATGCAATTTTTGAAATATATTTGTATATGAATGAAAGTAATAATTTTAATAATGTAGTATATAGTTGATTGTTCTTAAAAGAACTATTTTTACTTCTTGAAGGAAAAAGTGCTAAATTACAAACCATTAGTATGACTCAACTTTGTTTTATTTATTAATTCATATCAGATGTGTACTATAATTTATTTTCATTTCAATTGACATCCTTTTGATACATTTTTATTAGAATTTGAACATTCACTTATACATAACATAATTTAAAAATTTTCAAAATATATAGAATAATTTCATTATAGAAACTTAGAATATAGTGAGATAGTTAAATGGTATCTTTTAATTATTAAGTATATTCATTATTTTCATTCAAAGAAAATTTAATTGGTTTCGTCTGTAAGGATTATAACCATATGCTTATGTATTTTCTTGTTAAGTAATTTCATGAAAATTTGAAAAGTTTGAAAATTTAAAAGTGAAAATAACGTTCATATAAATAGTTCTTACACGTGCATGTAATAAAAATTTTGGGAGCATATACAATGCACGTATATAGTCATATATATGTATAGATGCATATGAATGCATTTACTTTCAAATTATATTGTAGAAGTCAAATAAAAGTTAAATTTCATTTGTTAAAAAAATTTATATTATATATAGATACTTATTTTTCTGAGGACTAATGAAGAAATGGTTTATATCTAATTACCCTCTGTAACATATGAATGCTAAACATAAGTGTATGTGTGAATGTGACAAGATAGCGTTTATTTTTTGGCAAAAATTTGTTTGTGCATAAATATTAAAAAAAAAAAATCGAAAAAATTAAAAAAAAAATTATTTCTAGAATGGCCTGTCTGAATTAATTATTATGTTGCTCTTTAAATAGCCTATTGCGCCACTTTTCTAGCGTATGGCCAAAAGAGCCGTTATACCTAATATAGCCAAAGTTATATCCCACTGTCAACAAAGTCAACAAAAAAAAAAAAAAAAAATGGAATATATTTAAGAACCCTTACCTGTTAAACCAGTCGCGATAGTGGCCTTTTGTGGGAACAATGTTTTTTCTTACTAAGCCAATATTTCTGTATTAATTTGTTTAGTATTAAACTTTAATTATATTCTCGTATTGAATATTAACTATTCATAATTAATATAAATTACTAAATATATTTTTATGATTGAAGTGGAAATTGTCAAAGCTGGGGTCACAATCACATCGGTCGAATGTTATTATTGCTAAGAATGCATGTATGTATAAATGAAATTTTATTTGCTAAAGTTTTAAGTAGTTTTAAATTATTATCATTTTTCAATAAAAGTAACATATTTTCAATATCTACTCTTTTTAATCATGTGAAATGTCGGAAAGTGTGAAGAAAAATAATTTTTTCTTCAAATTCAGATTAAATCTATATGGTTTGAAAAGTAGCATTTTTCCAACTGTTAATATATATGTCGTCACATTTGTTTTTAAAACGATACGGAACATCGTTAAGAGAACATTTATACTACTCCTATACGAGTAATTGGGTCCTTCAAATTATTTTTTCATATGTTCTTATTATAAAATATCTTTTGTTACTTACTATACTGCTCATTTGCTGTCATATAAACTGGATAAAGTTTATAATTTAAAGGAAACAAGCTGGAAATGAATGAAATTTTCCTAATTATGGAAGATAAAATAGATTATGCATATATTTTTGAACTCTAGAGGCTGTCAATATCTCGAGCCCCTAAAACTGATTATTAATATACATTTTAAGAGAAAAAAAGATGGTCAAAATTTGAACAAAAATTTGATTTAGGATAACGGTTATTGTTAAATGGTAAAAATACTTATGATTTCGATCCAATTTATTTTCAAAAAATGTTGCTTTTCAGGACGAACGGACGAACAGCGTGAGAGTGTAATAAGCTCATTTTTTTAAATAAAAAAAAAATTATTGCAGAAAATTTTTCATTGTATTTTAAGAAAAAAATATTTTTATCGAATCTCAATTTCTCTTTTTTAATTTTTTTTAATTTATTGTTACTCTTTAAACATAAAATAAACACATACTTTATTATTTTATTTTTTAATCTTTTTCAGATAAAAGCAAGAAAAAAATTTAAAATTTTCCCATCATTTAAAAGTTAAAATTTTTTTTTTCAACACAAGGAGAATTTTAATTGCTCACAATTGCAAGAGAATAAAGTTGCAAAAAAAAACAAAAAAGAATAATAAGAAGAAATTTTTACGTTTTACAAAAGCGCAGAAATTCACAAATACAATACCAATAATGTTGCAAGAGTGCTGTTTTCTTTTTGCTTTTTCTTATGAAATTTCATTCATAACGAGAAATTATTGAGCAAGAGCAGTGGAAAAACAAAACAAAAATAACTTACAAATAAAAAAAAAAAATTTGGAAATAAAAAAAGAAAATATCTTAAAATATCTGAATGAACATAAATTTTAGCATAAAATCGAATAAAAAAATATAAGTAGACATTTATGCACCTACATTTGTGCAAATCGCAACAAACGGAGAGTTGAAAAACGATTCTCAAAAACTGCTTTAAAAATTATTTTAAGTGGGTATTGTTGCTCTCCTCATTTGCTTTCGTATACTAAAAGAGCATTGAGAAAACTTTTGGATTCCTTTTTAATATTAATACAAACGTTTCTGTACTGTTTTTCTTTTCGAACAAAGCAAGAATAATGAAAACATATTAAAGATCTTTTTGCTTTATCGCAAATATAACGCATGTATACTTTATATACGAAGAAAATATATAAAAACCGCCAAAACCAGAAAGAAAAAAATCTCATATAAAAATACCATAAATGAACAAGAAAAATATTTTACCTGTCGTTGTGTTTATTTGATATGCGCTCGTAAAGTATTTCAAATTAATTATTGTATATAGAAAAGTATATACTAAGGAATTGATCTCTTGAAGATGTTGAAATTTATAAGCATAATAGCAATAACAGCAACAACAATTTTTAATTATATTTGAGAACCTTGTGTTATTACTTTGATTTACTTCTCTTTACATTGGTATTTGAATATCTTCACAATAAACAGAAACAAGAAAATCAACAAAGTACAACAATATTTCCGGCGAAAATTACTTGCTTATATAGAAAGTAGTTTATTAGGGCAGCAAGAAAATTAAATTTACAAAAGTATTATAAAAAATAACAAAATAATTATAAAAACATAATATTGAAAAGCAATATAGAGAAAAAAAAACAGGAAAAATTGAAAAAATTTCTCGCAACATGTTTTTTTTTTTTTGAATAACATGCGTGTATATCTGAGTATGCGATTATATTCTTGTATAATAAAAATTTTCTAAAAGGTGATAACAACTTTCTGTACAATTCAACAGCAACAAAAAATAAAAAAAAAGTTACAACACGTATACAAGATCAAAATCATAATAAAAATTCAAAAAAAAAAAAATATACTTAAAAGTGCGTTTACTTCAACCTCAAAACGAAAAAAAAAACTATTTTGAATTACAAATTTCCAAAAAAAACAAAAAAATATACAAAAAAAGTCAAAAATAACCACAAAACTTGAATTCGATAAAAAAAAAACCGCACCCAAATGTTTCACTTAAAAATCAATTCAAAAATTTTCTAAAAAAAACAGAGACCAATCGTGCCAAAACCAGATCACAATAAAAAACGAAAATTCAAAATTATATTTTATTGCCATCCAAAACAATGTCGTCTGGTAATAATAAGCATCCCAAACTGAATAGTAACTTAATGAGTCTTGGTAGTAAAAATCATATACAGCATAACCATCACCATAATATACCAAATTCAAATAATACGCAATCAGATCAAATACAACAGCATAATAGTACACATCATTCACATCAGCAACAGCAAGCGCAAAATACTCAACAGCAATCATCATCGGGTTCATCATCATCAACATCATCTTCAAATCAACATCAAATAATAGCTACCGTTCATCATCATCCATATTCATCAACTGCATCAACAGCACACACAACATCAACATCAACATCTGCAGTAAATAACAACATTAATAACAATAATCATCATCAGCAGCGACATCAACATATAAAAACCCCACCAATATCAAATATTTCACAAAACGGTATTAATTCTCATCATCATTTAAATAATAACCACCACCTATCTTCAAATCAACATTCTAATACAATACCATCAGTAGTATCAGCGACATCAGTAACAGCAACAACTATAACAACATCTAATAATAATAGTAATAATCATCATCATCATCATAATAATCATCATAATCATAATAATCATTTGAATCAAACACATATTAGTCATTTACCAACGCTTAATGGTAACGGTAATAGTACATCAGCATCATCATCACCATCAACGATATCAACAACAACAATACAACAAAATATACAGCCATTATCATCATCATCATCAACATCTGGTGGTCATTCAATACCACCACGATATCAACCACCACCACAACCTCCACCAACATCGTCAATAAGTAGTAGTGGTATATTAAAAAATATACCATCATCTATTTTAGCGGCAGCAACATTAGCAGCAACAAAATCATCTTCATCATCATCAGGATATTATCCGACATCAACAACAGATTTAAATTTTCCTCATATTAATATTAAATGTCCACCTGAAATACCAAAATTGACATCTGTTTATATACCTGATACAATTAAAAACGGTTTTAGTAATTCATCATCAATAACAGGATCATCAAGATTCTCACAACGTCATCGTTTATTATCTAGTAATAGTGGAAATAGTAATAGTAGCGGAGGCGGTTCTAATAATAACAATAATAATAATAATATCGGAAATCATACAAATCATTTGTCATCGGGACAAAATCACGAAGATTTTTTATTAAGACAACATCAACATCAAGATATGTTAAAATTTGTTCGTAAAACAGAAAATGAAAACGGCGGTATTAATAGCAATACAAATGGTGGTATCAGCGGTGTCAGTGCAATAAATGGTCAAGGATTAAATATAAATCAAACGGCAGGCAGATTAACAGCTGAACAAAATCGACATTTACAGGTGAGTAATAAATTAAAAATAAATATAAAAACATTTATGTGTGTATATTATATGTTTGTATGTATATTTGTGCTCAATCGTATATTTATTATTAAATTACTTTTGTATTTTTTTAAATGAAATTAGAGTGTCAGTGACAGTTTCCGATTACTGAAATTAAATTTACTTAAAATTCATATTCAATTAAAAAGAAAAGTTTAAAACTCTTGTATAGAAGGTTTACAAGTTTGTATAAGTAGATTTCTTGCAATCTCTACTGTATGTATACTATGAAAATCGCTTGATAGTCAAATCTAGATAAAGAGAAGATTTAGTTGTAAGGAAGAACTGTTACAATTGTAATTACAGGAGATAAAAATTTAGCTTCTAAATATTTAATAGAGCGGACATTGCCAAAATAATCCACAATAAAAATTTAAATTTGTATACAGAGTGTTACACAGTTTAAGCTTCTTAGCTTCATATCTTAGATTTCGAATATCAGATTTCGATTCAGATTTAGATTTAGATTTAATTAAAAAAGAAAAATAATATCATTTTATACTTTTGTTTAGGAGTTCGGATATTTCAGTGAATTCCGTAAATCAAATTTTGATAAAATAAACACAAAATCATTCAGTTTTCGAATTTATATTAAATTGAATAATTTATATCGAAATTCGCATTATTCGAAAATCATTATTATTTTTCACATTACATAGTAACCCTGACTTTGACGGTGTAAACCATTTTTTAGTTAATGTTATTGAAAAATTCATATTAAGTACATACTTATAAGAAAATCATTAAAAAATAAATTTTGATATTTTCGAAATTTCAACTTTCGACAAATTGAATACTCTTATGCCATTAAAATTACATTAAAATGCATTTTTTTTTATACCCTGCACTTCGTGAAGGGTATATTAACTTTGGTATGGAGTTTGTAACTACTTGAAGGAGTCATCCGCGGTATGGACATATATATATATTCTTGCTCAGCGTAAAATTCTGCGTCGATTTAGACATGTCCGTCCGTCCGTCCGTCCGTCCGTCCGTCCGTCCGTCCGTCCGTCCGTCCGATCGCACGATAACTCAAAAACGAATAATGCAATCGACACCAAACTTTCACAAGTTTTTTCTTTTGTGCCAAGGACGAACCCTATTGTTATTGGACCAATTCGGACAACGGGTTCGGGTAGCTGCCATACAACTCAAAGAGTTTATTTTAAATATTTCAAAAACTAGTAAAGCTATAAATATAAAATTTTGTATACATGTGTCCAATTACATTCTACATATGCTCTAAAAATTATAATGGGATAGCTGCACCGGTTCGGGTGGCTGCCATACAACTCCAACAGCAAATTTTTTATATTCGGAAAAATAATAAAGTCAGATTCATGAAACTTGGCAGTCATGTGTCCAATTATAGGTCAAATATATTTCTGAAGTTTTAGAGGAATCGCTTGACAGGTTCGGGTACCTGCCATACAACTCCAGAAGCTAATTTTAAATATTTGGGAAAATAATAAAGTCAGATTCATGAAACTTGGCAGTCATGTGTCCAATTATGGCTCAAATATATTTCTGAAGTTTTGGTGGAATTGCTCGACAGGTTCGAGTAGCTCCCATACAAGTCTAAAAGCTTATTTTAAATATTTGGAAAAATAATGAAGTCAAATTCATGAGACTTGGCAGGCGTGTGTCCAATTATAGGTCACACATATTTCTAAAGTTTTGGTGCGATTGCGTGACAGGTTCGGGTACTTGCCATACAACTCCAAAAGCTTATTCTTAATATTTGCAAAAATAATAAAGTCAGATTCATGAAACTTGGCAGTTGTGTGTCCGATTATAGATCAGATATATTTGTGAAGTTTTGATGGAATTGCTTGACAGGTTCAGGTACTTGCCATAAAACTCCAAAAGCTTATTTTACATATTTGAAAAAATAATAAAATCGGATTCATGAAACTTGGCAGTTGTGTGTCCGATTATAGATCAGACACGTCCGTGAAGTTTCTATAGAATGATTTCAGAGGTTCAAGTAATTGCTACACAATAACGAAAGGTGCAGGGTATAATTCAATCGGTTTATACCGACTGAAACGTTTTTACTTGTTACTTATTTGTATTGCTCGGTTTTAAAGAAACAAAAAAAAGATCATATGTATTTTGTATGTAGGTATTCATTGCTCCCACATTATGCATCTATTGTCCAAGATCTATAAAGAAAATAACAAATTTTTTTTTATCTCTTTTAGCATCTTTCTCTTTCTCTATACTATATTTCATACACAGTCAATTTATGGGTATTAAAATTCGATCATGGGATTCGTATTAAAGTTTACAGATTGTTAACAAAAAAAAAATATTTGTTGTGGGTGGATTTTATTTAATAGTTTCTTATATTTAATTTTTGATTTTAATTGAATTTTTGGTGGGTGATAATAGTAGCGTTAATGTACTATGTGATGAAAATTAAATTTTGTTTTTATTTTTTTTTAAATTACAAAAATTTTATAGTATTTTTGGAACTTATGTTGTTATTTTTTTTTTTTGTATAATATGCAAGAAAGAAAACAGAAAAATTTAATTGAAAAAGAATTTTAACGAAAAGAAAGGAAAAAAAAATAGAATTAGTTAACCATTTTTAGGGATCTTTTATCCCCCTGTTGTTGAATTTTTTTCTATAAATAATGAATGACTTGAATTTGAATGAAAATCAGATTATGTAGTGCTATACATTTGATTTCTTGTTAATGAAAGAGAATTTTGAAAAATAAATTTATTTTTGGTTACGATGAACGAAGAATCTTAAAAATTTTTATGTACATACATACATATACATACATACATTTGTATATTTGGGTAGACAGATCATATTATCTATAAATTATTATTGTAATGGCGTCCGCATGATGACATGTTTATTTCAAATATTAATGAAAGTATTAATGAAAATGCATTAAAGAAAAAAAAAATAGTAATCACTGTGTTACAATGATAAAAGCTGCTTTTTGTAATAACACACATATTGTTAAAAATATTTATAATCAGACTTAGAGGTCATAACCTACAATATTCTAAAGAAAACAAAGTAATGATATTATGTACAGTTTAAAAGGTTTATAAAAAAAATTTTAAGAAAAAAAGAATTAATTTTTAAATTTTAAGTTGAAAAAAAAAATTAAGATTACATTTTATTATTTGTGTTTCATTTATATAGATGAGTGAATATAATTGAATTTTTAATTCATTCATAAATAAATTCACTCAGAGTTAGATACTGAAGAATTTTATGTGAATAAATGCATTTCATAATTGGCTACCATATTAGGTTATAACTGAATGAAAACTAAAGCTTTAATTATACCCGTACGAACGTATGTTCGAAGGGTATACTAAATTTGCCTTACCGTTTGTAACGCTAAGAAATAACGGTGATAGATATAGACTCAAGTGTATGTTTTTGATCAGCGTCAAATTCTGAGTTGATTTAGCTTTGTCTGTCCGTCCGTCCGTCCGTCCGTCCGTCCGTCCGTCCGTCCGTCCGAACGATAACTCAAAAACTAATTGAGCTAAGTTCACCAAATTTTCACAAATGATTTATTGTAGTAAGTGCCAGAACCCTATTTAAATTGGACATGATCGGGGTACCGGTTCGGGTAGCTGCCATACAACTTCAAAATTTATTTGGCTATATCTCAGAAACTATAAAAGTTCTGGTATTGAAATTTTACACAAACGAATATATTAGTAGGGCCAATATGCCACATAAAAGTCGTTGAAATTACTTGGCTCCTTCTGGTACCTGCCATACAACTTCAAAAATTATTTGGCTATATTTCAGAAACTATTAAAGCTATGATATTGAAATTTCATACAAACGAATATATTAGTAGGGCCAATGTGTCACATAAAAGTCGTTGAAATTACTTGGCTCCTTCTGGTACCTGCCATACAACTTCAAAAGTTATTTGACTATATTTCAGAAACTATAAAAGCTGTGATATTGAGATTTCACACAAGTGAATATATTAGCAGGGCCGATGTGCTTGATAAAATTCGCTAAAATTTCTTGGCTCTTTCTGGTAGCTGCCATACAACATCAATAGTAGTTTGGCACAACCAGGTTTTTGAATAACACATAGTACTGAAATTTTGTATAAATTAATATGGTAATACGGCAACTTAAAGTCATAGTCTGCCCCATAGTTAGTTATGGCACATTAGTTATTCGCACATAGGATAACAAATTCGTACGGGTATCACAGAGTTGACAAGGTCAACTCTATTTTTTTTCTCGTTTATACTTAAAATTGATGTAGGGTGGCTACATGTAATTTAGCAATTTGCTCTGCAAGAACACATATCTTTAATGTCAAAAAACATTTGTGACAAATTAGAGTTAACTAATCCAAATTAACTATTTTTATAATACGAGATGTACTAAACCGTTTTTCTAAGAAAATTTTGATGAATTTACTGAAAAAGGCATTTTTTTCTAAAAATTTTTATTTGTTGTTTTCAGTATAAAGGTAGCAATATGTTTAAACTAAAATAATTAACCACTACGGCAGGCTGGTCACCCATTTAGTTAAAAGTCAATGACGCAATGAGACTGGGGCATGACTATTTGTGATATCATGCACTAGCCCTATGCTAGCTCCTAGGAGTGAAGAAGGAAAAAAAAATAATTGAGCACTTTTGTATGAAAAACCTCTGGTACTGCATTTTTTATAAAAATTTTAGAATTTTCAACAGTTCGAATTGAATAATTTCCTATGCCTACAATCTTGCATTAAAAAATTTAATATTGCTTTAACAAAACTATATACAAATTACAGATTTTATCTATACACACATACATAATATGTATGTATAAATAAATGCTAAGTAATATTTTTGCAAAGAAACTAAATTTGTTTTATTTGTTATACGGTTGAAAGAATTGTGCATCTTTGAAGAATTGCATTTCTCGTTTCTATATACTTAAAGACTTATGTTTCCACGTATTTTTCAAAATATTGTAATTCGTAAGTTCTTTTCTTACTGAGGTTTCAAATTTTATTGCATAATTTTGTTTTAATTTTTGTTTTTCCATCGTATTATGCACGATATACATATATGTATGTATTATGTACATATGTATATGCACATAGGCATATAGTATATGTACATGTGAATATATTTTATATAAAAATTAAAATATATTTGCATGGTAAATTTATGATGAACACTTTTTTTTTTTTGAAATCCCGTTTATTGTGCAATATGCTAAACAAAAATTTTAAACTTCAATCGTTAAAATACTTAACCATAACGTTTTATTGAGGTAAAAGATAACACCAGAGTCTTTATAATATTTTAATCTATGTTATTTATTACTGTTAAAATAGCACAGCATGACTATTACAATATTGTTGTAATAATATTTCGCAAACAAAAAGAGAACAAACGAGAAAAAAAATAGAGTTGACCTTGTCAACTCTGTGATACCCGTACGAATTTGTTATCCTTTGTGTGAATAAAGATGCCATAACTGACTATGGGGCAGACTATGACTTTAAGTTGCCGTATTACCATATTAATTTATGCAAAATTTCAGTGCTATGTGTTTTTCAAAATACTGCTTGTGCCAAACTACTATTGAAGTTGTATGGCAGCTACCAGAAAGAGCCAAGAAATTTTAGCGAATTTTATCAAGCACATCGGTCCTACTAATATATTCACTTGTGTGAAATCTCAATATCACAGCTTTTATAGTTTCTGAGATATAGCCAAATAACTTTTGAAGTTGTATGGCAGGTACCAGAAGGAACCAAGTAATTTCAACGACTTTTATCAGACACATTGGCCCTACTAATATATTCGTTTGTGTGAAATTTCAATACCATAGCTTTTATAGTTTCTGAGATATAGCCAAATAACTTTTGAAGTTGTATGGCAGGTACCAGAAGGAGCCAAATAATTTCAACGACTTTTATGAGACACATTGGCCCTACAAATATATTCGTTTGTGTGAAATTTCAATACCATGGCTTTAATAGTTTCTGAAATATAGTCAAATAACTTTTGAAGTTGTATGGCAGGTACCAGAAGGAGCCAAGTAATTTCAACGAGTTTTATGAGACACATTGGCCCTACTAATATATTCGTTTGTGTGAAATTTCAATACCACAGCTTTTATAGTTTCTGAGATATAGCCAAATAAATTTTAAAGTTGTATGGCAGCTACCCGAACCGGTACCCCGATCATGTCCAATTTAAATAGGGTTCTGGCACTTACTACAATAAATCATTTGTGAAAATTTGGTGAACTTAGCTCAATTAGTTTTTGAGTTATCGTTCGGACGGACGGACGGACGGACGGACGGACGGACGGACGGACGGACGGACGGACAGACAAAGCTAAATCAACTCAGAATTTGACGCTGATCAAAAACATACACTTGAGTCTATATCTAACACCGTTATTTCTTAGCGTTACAAACGGTAAGGCAAATTTAGTATACCCTTCGAACATACGTTCGTACGGGTATAAAAATGAAGGAAGTGTAATTTTAGAGAAGATTCACTTTTGTTTTCGATTTATTATGTGAATACCTTAAGTTTTTCATTTCTTTTGGGGTTTTCTTTCGGGGCGTTTTGTTTTTGTAAGAATTTTAATGATTAGAATAAATTTAAAAAAAAATTTTTTTTTGGACGTGCATATGTTTTGAAAATTTTTTTTTTTTTCTATTTCAAGATTTGATAAAAGATTATAGGGGCTTACGTTAATAGACTAGATACTATGTAAATATGAAAATATTTTTATATTTTTTGTGTTTATTAAAACATGAAAAATAAAAGAAAAGCTGTGTTACAGAACGATTTTGGATCAAATTATATGTGAGGCAACAAATTTTAGCCATTATGTTATTTTTGTAAAAAAAATTTTTTTTTTTAAAAACGAAACAAAATTTGCTCTTTTCTTGCTTAATAATATTTTTTGTTCACGAGACATATGTACGTAAAATTTCAATTTGGACTTAAGAGAATTTAAACTCTGACTTACCTTTTTCGGATCTAAACGAACCACCGTTCCTTTTCACAAAGTTACAATCGTAGGTTAAATACGGTTACATTAATGATTTACCTGCGGTAAATCATTACGACTTTTCAACCACCATGATGATTTACAAAAAATTCTCATATTTTACTAATTTCTCAACTGTCTTAAGAGATAAACTAAAAATTTGTTTTCCTTAAAAGCCATAATACTTTTATCGACCGCATTGCATTCAATAAGAGAGGTTTTGTGATTGCAACAAATTTTACATGTGAAGTTTTGTTGTCAAAGCGTTTTACTTTTTCAATGAATACGGAAACGTAATAAAAATTTTTTTGGCCAGATGTCGGTCGGTCTCCTTTACTTCGAATTCGGCCGAATCGATTTTGATTAAATTTTATATATATAAGTTTACTGAACTATATCATAGAATGATCTACATTTAACAACGCCTAATTTTACAATTTCTATCATTTTAAAAAAATATTCCACAGATTAACTTGAAAAATTTATTAACAACCTTCTTCTGATACTATGAAAAACGACCTTTGGCATTTTCATAATCTTGCGCAACTAAATTGAACAATACACCTTGCGGTCGGTTATGTGCTGACCACATCACACTTTTTACTATTTACGGGTTTGGAGCAACACTGAGTAAAAAATTGAAATATGCTGACTCAAAATTTTAATTTTTCTGATAAAATAGCATTTTATAATTGAAAAATTACTTTCAGTATTTAACTTGAAAAATAGGTTAATTAGCTTACAATTCAAATTTTAAAAATATAAAAAAAAAGTCCAATTACGGGTATCGTTTATTTTTAGAAAAAATTGCAAAAAACAAAAACTTTTTACTAAAATTAAATTATTTTATATTGCTTTCCATTTATCCTAAAAATTTATTTTTTCAATTTTTCTCATTATTTCGTTTTGAAATGATCGATTAGATGACAATTCAAAACTGAAATATGATAGTTAAAGTGGTAGTAAACTGATTAAACGTTTAAAAACTGCATACATAACTTAAACAATAATAACATTAAAAAAAAAAAACTATTGACTGAAACATTCAACCTTCGCAAAACAAGAAAAAATATTTATGAAAAGAAGAAAAAAACAAAATCAAAAATATTATTTATTAGGCTAGAATTATTGTGCCCATGCCCACTCCATTTATAATATTTTTTTGTAGTTTAAATGTATTAAAAAGCCGCAAACGCCCATCTCATATACACCGTCGATTACATTTAAAATATTATTTTGCTTTCTATTTAAAATAATTTTGATATGATTTATTTCCTCTAATTACAAGTATATTTCGAAATATTGATCGCATTATAGAAATTCTGATTTTATATACCTAGATACTTGTTTTTGTTTTTTATTTAATAAAATATTATGTTTAGAAGATTTACTTGTCTCTATATCAAAAATATAATAAGTAGTGAATTATTATTTAGTTAGTTTAAAAAAAAATCTGATGTGGCCAGCACATAACCAACCGCATTGTTAAAAAGTTGCATAGAATATAAAAATACCCTTTAAAAATTTTTTTAAATACTTATTATAACATTAAAACAGCTTATAGTCTAATGTAGCTAGTTCAATTTCTGTGCTTTCTCTGCGATTTCAGTTAATTTTGTTAACAACCAGAACACTATAATATTAAATTTTAAGAAATTACCTAAAATAGTTCCTTTGATATGATCAGAAAATGTAAAATCGGTCTTTAGTGAATGTTCTATTTACGGCTTAATATTTTTCAAATATTTCAACATCTGACAATTAGAGGGATTATACAGCTAAGTTCTGTCAATAAGAAGCAGTAGGAAGTAATAGGTATAAATAGATCAATAATTAGGAGTAGATACAAATTGTATTACAAAAATCTCAATTTTTAATTATTCATTGTTTCATTATTAATTTTATACACATATAAAAAATGCTAATTATATAATTGTGATCATGACGCTTTAAAGTCTAATCGTTTCGATATTCGAAGAATATCGAAAAGGAATTTGAGGTCATTACTTTTAAATGTCAAATTATCAAAACCATAAAACAAACTTAATATTTCGTGAATTAGAACATTTAGTAATAGAAAAAGTGCTTGTCAATTTTGATTGTTACATGTTCAATTCACAAATAGAAATTGTGCTTATCATTGAAATACATTTTAAAAAAATTGCAATTATTTTATTTTTGTTATTGCACAAATTTTCATACGCCATAAACTTGATTAATTTTTTACCGCTTTTCAAAAAGAAAAATTGCCAACTGTTAAAAAAAACTGTTAATTAGTTTCATTCTGTCCGTCCGTTCGTCCGTGGATATGTTTATAAAAATTCTACACCCTTGAAGATAGCAAGCTGAAATTGTTCATAGATTTTTACTAGAAACTTATTTTCGTAGAAAAAAATTTTACTTATTTCGGTTCCCTTTCAGAGTTATAGAACCCCAAAACCCTAAAAATGCCATTTTAACTATTTATTGTAACAAAACCACAAATATTTTTTAAATTCTACAAATGGAGAAAAGTTCGCGGCATATCATATTTACACTTAAAAAAAAACAAAATGGCCGTTAAAATTTACCGTTATATGAAATCCAATTTTACCTAATTTTTAATATCATTTTTCTTCTAATCATACCGTTTTTCTTCTAAGCTGTCACCTCACGAAATTTGTAAAATTTGAATTTTTGGCACTATTTTTTTCCGAAACAGCAAATTTTTCCAAATTTCTATAAATGCAGAAATCTAACGGAAAATACCATGCCAGAAAGAAACATATAACTATTTATCTTAAATTACGCAATTAACCCTTAAATTCGAGAGGTATGTTAACGACTCCTTAAATTTTTTTTTGCTTTATTTCAAAGACTGCATAAATCGTTCATCCTAAATATATGCAATTTTTGAAATTTATTCTTATATGAATGAAAATAATTTTAATAATGTAGTACATATCTAAATTGCTTGTAAAAGCTTTATGTTCACTTGCTAAAGTGAAAAGTGCCACATTAACAAACCATTTAGTTTGACCCAACATCATTTTGTTCTAAATTTGCAATGTAATATACGGTAATCAAATTTTAATTTTATTTCCATTTCTACTTATCATAACGTAGCAAAAAAAGAAAAGGAAACACAAAAGATTATAAAATGGGATCGTCCGTATTTTATGGATCATAAATTTTGTTTGCAAAATATTAAAAAAGACAACAAAAACAAAACAATGTATAGATTTCCTGCAGTGTTTTTTTGATGTCAAAAATAAGGTAGAAGATTAAAAAAAATCTATTTGATATATTTTTAACGTTCAAATTGGTTGTAATCTATCTAATAGATTAAAAATCAAGATACATTCAACCTTTTAATTCGATAATTTTGATTGCCAATTTTGATTTCTTTATTTTAATGCCAATATAATTCTTGTTTAGAAGAAAAAGAGTTTGGCGCAGAAAATGATCAATGTTTTTTTTTTTTTAGAAAAAAAAAAGATCCTTAAAAATTTTTTTTTGTTGTATAGAAAATTTTCTTCTTTAAGAAAAACGAACCGGCATTGAGCATTTTTTTTTTATATATTTTTTTTTACTCTTGTTTGTTATTGTAACACGTTCTCTTCTTCACCTTTTTTTTATTTTATTGTCTTTTATTTTATTTTTTTGTTTTAGTCACTTATCAATGAGTTGCGAGTATTAAAAGAGGCTAATCAAAGGTTAATTGATGATAATCAAGAATTACGTGATTTATGTTGTTTTCTTGATGATGATAGACAAAAAGGAAGAAAATTAGCAAGAGAATGGCAAAGATTTGGAAGATATACGGCTAGTGTAATGAGACAAGAAGTATCTGCATATCAGGTAATTGGTTCATGTTATTGTTTTTTTTCTTATTGTAATAAGAAATAAATTTTAAAATAAAAGAATAAAAATTAATTTGTTTTTTTATTATGTTTTTGTTTTTTAGAATAAATTACGGCAATTAGATGATAAACAACAAGAATTAATTAGAGATAATTTAGAATTGAAAGAATTATGTTTGTATTTAGATGAAGAACGGGCGCATGTAAGTTGTTTTTTCTATATACTTAATTTTTTTTAAATGCTTAGTTTTACGATATGAAATTTTTTACTTTTTGTTTTTTAATGACTAAAATTATAGACTATTGTATATAAAATTTATTTTATATTTAAATTTTAATAGAATTTACGAATAAATTAAATTACAATGTGAAAAAATTAAAGCTTCATTAAAATAGGAAAAATTAGAATTATTAGATTGGTTTATAATAATTCATATATTCCTGTACCTATACCCGGACCTGTAATATTTTATAATAATATATAGAAAAATAAAATATTTTAATAATAATATAGGATGAAGTCGCGTGAATTATTCATAATGTGTGATTCTCTTTAAATACAAGTACTGAAAAATAATCAAATTTTTAATAAATTCAAGTCTTAGAAACAACATACAATTCCCTATTTGATCTGGATAAAGATTTCTGGCAGAGAGAATTCGTAAAATTGAATAATATAATTACTCATATTATTTAAATTATTATTGATTTGATACTATTATTGCTTGCTTAATGTTTGTTGAGGCGGCTACTCAAATTTTTACGTAAGTGAATCAAATATGTTATGTTGTACCTGGAAATAGCACTTTTATGTATACCCATTATTGACTCGTTCATGTTTCTAGGTCAAAATAGTATCCCATTTTTTTAATTTGTTTATTTTAGTAAAATTGGCATAAAAAATTCATTTTTAATTCTTACTACAATTGCAATTTTCTTAAGTTTATCACTTGTTCGAAAAAAATTTAAGATAATATTCCAATATTTCTTTCCTAATTAACTTATAAGAGGGGTATAGTAGAGCTAGATAATAGATAATGTCTCTTATATTATTAATCTTTCAAATCTTTATGTGATACGTGTTAAATTGTGTTACAATAATATGTTCATATAGGGTCAGTATTATACAAAATGGAAACTTTAAAATCCAGTTAGATATTTAAATAAACCAAGTTTAAAAATTTTAGTTTATATATAAATAAAATTAGTCCGTATGATTCGTAACTCCGATTTACATGTTATTAATCAGCTATAAATTTTACAATGCTAATATTTGATTATCATTATACTTTAAAATTATCTTAAATTTTATATACATACATACTAAAATTATTCAATTATAATAAAATTATAAAATTTTAGGTTGCAGCAAATACTTTATGTGCAAATTGTGGTACAGCAATACGACCTGCATTAAGAGATGATGGCGATGGTAGTAGTTCTAGTACAAATGCAGATGAAACAATGTCAGCCATAAGAAATTTTGATAGGCAAATTGCGGTAAGTAATTGTTAAAAATTTTGAAAAAAATCAAAATTTATTTATGAAATAAAGTTATATTTTTATGTATGTATAAATGTGCTTCAAATATAAGAAGTTATATTGTAAAAATTTATGTATATACCTACATTAAAATTATTGAACGCAAAATTCGTTCATACTTTTTTTTTTTTATTAAATCTAAATAAAATTATTTTAATAATTGAACGTAGGTTTTCGCCTAATAATAATTGCCATATTTTATTAATATTTTTTTGTTTTTTCAACTTTTTATATCTTAAACATTAAAAGGTTGAAGTGTTTTATTTTTTTTTATTGACCGAATTTTATATTTTTTTCAGTACTATGTATAAAAAAAAATAATAGAAAATATGTGTGGGAATGGGGATTCGATTTCAATACAATTTAGAAAAAAAAATTATGAAAAAATAAGTAAAACATCAGAAAGGTAAACTTTGTTCTACACAAACACATACGTACATACATAGTTTTTTCTGTAGAATTTAATTATAAAATAAAAAGTAAAATTTGAGTAGTAGTTTTGGTAATATTAGATATTTTCTTAATAATTATAAAATACAAAATAGTTTCCAAGTTTTGTAGTTTTTTCACAATTAAATTTCACATAATAAATTATTAAATTGCAATTTGAGTGTTTTGATTATGAAGCTTTATGGTTAACTTAACACTTATTTATAATTAAATTTCCATATGGAAATTTATTTTTCCCGTACATAAAATTTGATAAGTTCAATGACCATTTGTCATTGTCACAAGAAAATGTCATTTTATGCAATTTAAGTATTTAGTTATTGTTTATATATAGAAAAAATATTTTTCGATATTATAATTTATGGAAAATATTATTTTCTGTTTTTTTTTTTCTTAAACATTTTTTATATTTATTTTAGGATATGAATACACGATCAACATTAAGTGATCAAACTTTACAATATGTTCGTTCATTAGAACGACGAATTCGACAATTAGAAGAAGAACGTTCATTATCGAATGGTTCAACAAATAGTACTAGTATACAATCACAACAGCAGCAGCAACTACAACAGCAACAACATTCACAACAATTACAGCAACAACAGCAACAACAGCAACAACAACAACAACAGCAGCAACAACAACAACAGCAATCACAATTAAATGATTCAATGACAAGACCTGAAGCTGTTGTAAGAGCTCTTCAAGTTCTCGAAGTAAGAGAACAATTAGAAAGAGATCGTATTAGTGCTAATAATAATAATAATAATAATAATAATAACGGTAATAATATACAATCATCAAATGGTATTAGCGATATTAATATTGAACAAATGGATGATGGAGAAAAAGCTTTAGTTAGAGAAATGTGTAATGTTGTATGGCGAAAATTGGAAGAGAGTCCAAATGGACCAAATATTGATCCATTATAAAATAAAAAAATAAATTTTTTTATTATAAGAATTTTATTTAATAATTTTATAATATTGTATTTTTTTTTTTCTAATTATTTAATATTTATATTACAGTATAAATATTTAGTTGGAACTACATTTTATTAAGATGTGTACACATAAGTTTAAAATTTGTAAAATTAAATTCAATTTTTAAATTATTTGCCTCTGCAATTTTAAAATTATTTATTTATGTTTTATTCAGAAGAAATTAATAGAGAAGGCCAGCTTTATTAATTGAATCAAGTAGACTTAATCTTATTATCTAACTTGTCTATCTATATGCTAATTTAGTAATTGATTAAAACCTATTAAAATTTAATTACTTTTTTTCATTATTTTTATTAATTAGCTGACTTAAAACCTTAATTAAATTTGAACAAACTTATTTGTACACTTTAATTTATTATGTGTAGTGGAAAATATTGTTTTATTTCTGTATGTAATGTGTAACTTATAAAATACTTTTTTTTTTAATAATTTTTTATTATAAAATTTATTTATTATCTTCTTTATAAGTTAGATATAAGGAATTTAAAAAAAAAAAAGAAAAAACCTCGTAAATTAGTTTTAAACGTCATCTTTAGGAGCCTTAGGGAATTTTTTTTAAATTTATATTTTAATTCTATATTTATTAAATATATCTACAGATTTTAGTGGTAATTAATTGAATTAAAAGAACAAAAAAATTACATATAAACAAAGTCTTGCCAATTTTTTAATTCTTGTTGTAAAATTAAATATTGTTGAATATACTTTCTTATTTCAAAATTATGTTATGTAACAAAATTTTTTATTATTTTAATTTTCTTTTTTAAAGATTTTAAAACAAAATTGCATTTTTAATTATTTAATTGTTTAGTTTTATTTTAAAATATGTACTGTATTTCGTTCAATTTGTAATTGAATTGTATTTAAGATTTAATTGTGCCAATATCAAATTATATTAACACAACACTATACTTTATACTCTCATAACTGTTGTTTTAAATACATATTTAACGGGGATCCGTTGTTCTTTGTCTCTTTACGATGAAACAACTATAAAGATACGATATTGTGAGAATTCTTTAATTTTTCTTATTGAATTGAGTACTAATACTTTAATGAGTACTGATACTGCATTTTTTTTTACAAAATATGTTTCTGAAAAAATTTGATATAATTGTAAATTAATAATTTTACGCAGTAATAAAATAAAAATAGAAAAGTTACGCTGTAATTCTTATAAAAACATTAGTTTAGAGTTGTGGCTTTCAAGAAAATGGAATTTCTGCTTTTACAAGCACATTTTTTGGGCAGTACATGTACAAATTTAAATGTTACTCTGCATTCTCATTAGTTTAGAGTTGTGGCTTTCAAGAAAATGGAATTTCTGCTTTTACAAGCACATTTTTTGGGCAGTACATGTACAAATTTAAATGTTACTCTGCATTCTCTGCAAATTTAATTATAACAATTTAATTAGAAGAACAGAATGCAGTTTTTAACGAATATCAGTCCAAAATATGTATACAGATAATTCCTTTTAATATTTAAATAATTGTTAAACCATAGGTTAAACCAAACTATTGAAAACGAATCCACCTTTTTTAATCTTGAATTTTATCAATAAATTCAGTGTTAAATTGAATTTGATTTTAACATATAAATTTTCAATTTTCGAATTTCAATTGACCAGAAAATTAGTGAAATTATAAACCTATATTATTTTTACTTATTTTTTCAATTAAAATCCAATTTAATATTATTAAAGAGCACATAAGTATTACCGAGAATATTATTATATATTTCTTGTATATAATTATATAAAATTGCTACAAAAATTTAATTAAATTTTGAAAAAACTCAAAAGTAAATTAAAATGAAGCATTTTTGAAAATAATTAATTATTATTACTTTAATATTTGATTTTCATCAATTATTTTCAATTTATAAAATATGAAACTAAAACAATTATTTAATTTTCTGGGATATTCAATTAAAATACATTATAAATGGAATTTGAATTTAATTTTAATATAATTTTGTATACAGAAATTTAAGCACAGTTATATAATTATCATTTTTTAACAAAAATACAAAAAAAGAAAAATAAATATTTTAAATATGGCTGTTTGACAATAAATGATTTTTTTTTTAAAATAAAAATAATTTTATATTTTATAAATTTATAAAATATTTTATAATTGCAATACTCAAAAACTACATGAAATCTATATTTTATTTTTGATTTGTAAAATAATATTTAAACAAATTATTATTAATTTTTTATATGTGTATGTATTTAAGTGTTTTTACTTTTGAAAATGATGATCCAAATAAAATATTTTACAATATTATTTTAGAAAAAAAAAACAGTTTATAACATCGAAATTTTTATTATTTAAAATTTTATTATTTAAAATTTAGATCCCGAATTATACAGAAATTTTTAATTTATAAATTTTCAGAAATATATTTATGCAATTTTTTTGATTTTAAGGAATTGCAAGCTCGTTTACGAGGATGCAAATAAGTGTGCATGCAACACCTATCGTCATCGTATTTGCATCCTTCGGGAAGGTTAGCTTTAAAATTTATTATAATAATAATATTGTTGTAATAAATTAATTGAGATACGGATTTATTGAGAACGGTCAACATTCTCATAAATTAAAGATTAGCTTGGGTTCGTTTATTATGAGCAAGAAATAATATCGTGATATTGTTACTCTAAAATTAATAATTCCAATAAAAATTTGATAATTCAAAAGTTTATGTTAAAATAATGTATAAATTTCCAGGGGCCTTATTATGTAATTCGATTTTCTTAAAAAGACTTGTGTATCTGCAGAAATGGAAAGACAATAAGTACTATAGAAAATAATTGGTAACACCTTATAATTTTTCCGAATACGAAAATCGTTTCATGAAAATAGAATTACATAGTAAGGGCTCAGTTAAATTTACTATTAGTTTAATAGCTCTTTGAAAAGCATCATACATCCGATTGTAAATAAATAATTCCTAAAACTGTGTGTGTCTAAAATTCACAGTTTTCTAACTTTAACACACAAGGAGGTTTTTTTAAACATTTCTTAATTTTTCATGCATTTCTTAATTTTTCATTTCAACATTTTTAAACATTTCTTTCTGTTTCAAGAATCGTAAGAAAACTTCGTCATTGATGTCTAGTATTAGAAAAATCATTAATTTTTATACATTCAACGAAAATTCAACCAATTTGTTTAAATAATAACATTGAGTGTGTGTGTAAAATCATTCATTTGAAGGTGTAATAATAATTGAAAAAGAAAATTGATTTTAATATCGATGAAACAAAAGTTTTTCCCACAGGATAAATTAAACAAAAAATTTTACAAGAAACGAAAAATATTTTTTTTTTTTTATTGCTATGGAAAACTTTAAAGAAAAACAAAAATGTATAAAGAACCCTTTTTACATCCATCCCATGGCTATTCAATCATAATAAATTGAATTAATTTTTCGGCGAATCATAAAAATTATCCTTCCTAAAAGGATTTATAAAGTGCTGAAAGTTATTAACCCAGATTAAGATTATTGTATAATAAAATCGAAAATATAAGATAAATAAAACTTATAAAATTTTCTTGAATACAAATTTTATCTGAAATTGAGAAAAACCTCAATTTAAGTATATGTGTATGTATATATGAGTAAAATATTTATGTATGAATGTACATTAATGTAAGTATATATATATATTAGCATAAACAATGAAGTCATGAAGCCGTTGTGTAATAACACAACACAATATCGAAATTATCTTTTTATTGAAACTTTGTTTCATAAACAATCATAACTTAAGAACAACAATAAAAAAACAAAAAAGAAACAAAGGATGTGGTGCTCCTTTTTATAATTTAATTGATTTTGGCACTAAATTACTTATACAATAATTTTTTTTCTTTAATACTTTAATTTATTTTCTCTTTTCTCTATATAGTAAAGGAATTTTACTTCAAATCTATACTTATGTGTTAAGCTTTTAATTTATCTTACCACAACGTTATAATCAATTTATGTACTAAAAATAACCACCTTTAGTTACAAGAAATAAAATCTAATAACTTTGATTTAAGAAATTTAATAAGAAATTACAAGAATAAAATTTTAATAAGATGAATAGGGGAAATTTCTTTTAGAGAATTTTTTATTCAAGAACTTCATATTTTAATTCGAAACTTTAGTAGTAGTTGTCTATAGAGATTTGCATTCTAGGTTTGTTCAGTTCATTAAAATATAAGAATGTTAAACAATAAAGTCATTGATATTAAGAAATTTAAAAATTATATTATATAAGAAGAGTGTATATAGAAATAAAGATGGTCTTGTTTTAATGATATTCGTGGTTTGATATATTGAATACAGAACCCTAAAAAAATTAATACAGAAAATTTTGTAGTTCAAAATATATGCAAAATAGCCAATTTTCATAAGTCTTTTCTGCGTTCATATATAATAGGTCAATTTGCTGTTGGTATATGATAAATAGGATTGTCGTTAAAAACGCTCTGGATATAGTTTAATTTGATTAAATTAAAAAAAATTACCAGTCATGCTTACTATTTTGTTTTGAATTCAATTTTTGTAAATAAAGTAATGTAAGTAATTCAAATGAAAATTTGTTGCACTGTTTACATACTATGTATACGCACGCATACAAAATTTCTCTATTATGTTGGAATTTTCCTATTATATATTGGAAAAATTTCTCTCTTTAAAAAATTATTTCCTTCAAGTACATATTTTCTTTTTAAAGAGTTAATATTCACATTTGTTTGTTAGAGGAGCAATTAAAAAAAAAAATTTAATTAAACTTTTTGTCAAATTTTCTTATATTAGTGAATGTGTGATTGTTTAATCTAGGAAAATTAATAAACGAAAGAAATCTTCTTTACTTTAATTTAAAAAAAAAAAAATTTATAAGGATGTCATATTTAATGAATATTTCGCTTGGAACAATTTTAATATTATTTCTGCAAACTTCGTAGTTTTCTTATGTTTTTTAGTTATTTGGAAAAAAGTTTTTAATGGTAGTCAGAGAAAATTTTTTGCATACTTTATCTCTATCACCATTTGCAGTTTAAAAAAATATTTTTTCTATTTTTTTTCTACATTAAATAAGAAATGAAACTTAAAATTGCTCTTTTTCATAGTAAGTATACATACATAAATTATTTGAAACTTTTTTTTTATTAAAATAGAATTTTGCGAATTCAGTCTTTGAAAAATTTCCCCAGCAATAGTACATATTGCTATACCATTTGTATAAAAATTCATTTGCATAAAGAAAATATTTTCATTTTATATTAAATATTTTTTTTTGTTATGCTTAAATTGCTACTGATGTATTAATCTTATCTTAAGAAAATCTTATTCGATACAAATTAAGGGACACTTGTTGCCATAAATTTTGACTTTTTGCAAAAAACAGGTTTCATTTCAATATTTTTACATAACCAAAATATAATTCCTTGTTATATTTATATGCAATGCTCTTACATCTCACTTGAAAAACTTTTTCGTATTTCAAAAACAGAAAATGTGAGAATTGACCTCATTTATTCAAATGCGAGGCAACTTGCAACTCATTTGATTCATCAAAAAATCTTGATATTTATTTTGGTAGAAAATATTAAACTCTAGTTTCTTGAAGTATAAAATTTTATTATATATAATATTTAAAATTGAAAGTAAACCGCTATTAGATACGAGTACCTTTGTGAATTTAAATGTTCAAAATGTCCTCTCTTATTAATTGAAAATTCATTCTCAAAATATATTTTAAAAATCCCTTATAAAAATGTAAGAAAAAATTTTAAGGAAGAGAAAAAAAAATTTTAAATATTAAAATAATTTTAATGTTAAAAAAAAATATGCTGAAATTTTTTCTTTGATTGAGTTTTGCATAAAATTTTTGTAAAATTTCTTAAATAAAAAAAAATTTTCGAAAAAAATGAATTTAAAAAAAAATTTTAATGGATTAAAATGTGACCTTAAAAACTAAAATATATCAAATTGCACAATTGTCTAAGTCTTGGTAACATTGTTATTTTAGATCGGAAAGAACTAGAAACTTCGATTTTGGCTTAAACGATTACTTTTAGTGCAGAAAGGTTAGTGTGGCAAATGAACAAAATCGTTTTACAGAAATTGCTATATTACATACAAAATGCTTGAAAATTTGCAATAACATCTTTAAAAATCGTCAGCACATATTATTGTCATGCGACTTTAAGATTTCAAATTGTACGAAAATTAGCTATAATTTCCAGGCATAAATTAAATATTCCTGAAAAAATTTAAAATTTTTCTTAACATGTGACATGTTTACAAATTTGTTTGATGACTCTTCGGTTCGTGAAATAATCTGTCTTTTCCCTTATTTAAGAAAAATAATTAATATACCTTAATAAAAAATTTTATCTAAGAATAATTTTGGATACCTAGTTATATTTAGCGTACACCCAAAAAACTACTATTACTTACATAAATTAATTAAACTAGATTTTTATTAAACTAAAAAACTAAATTTGTATTAAACTAAATATAGAATAAAAACGCAAAATTACTATTTTTCATTAAGTTATAGGTACATATATTGTGTTCTTTGTCGAAGATCCTATATTAGCAAGTGCTTAATTTCAATAAAATCTATTATTCATCAGTTTGTTGTACAATTAATTGGTAAAATCAATAAAGAAATTAATTTTGTAAGCGTTTTCATTTTCATTAAAATGCTTTAGGTTCCAAACGGCTAACAAGTAATAACAAAGCTATTATAAATTTAACATTATGTTTGAAATTGTGAGTAAGTTCTATTATAGAATGTGTATTAATCTATTATTTAATTGTTGAATTAAAAAATTGAATGAATTAAGTAAAGTTACATATAACTATACATAAAAGCATCAGATGATGTAATTTGGGCTAAGTCTTTTCAGAGTTCTACAGATTAATTTTCTTTCTATTTAAATCTAATATTTATCTGAAATTCTTAATAAAAGAAAAAAAAATACATAGGGCAGTTCAATGTTATGTTTACAAATTAGTATGACGATGATAATTGGGACATTAAAAAAAAAAATTTAATTCGAAAAATACTTAGTTTTTGTAGAATAAAGAAAGTGTCAATAATTACCATTTAATCATTCATTTTAAATTTTACCACCATATTGAATATTCACACCTCATATACATTTTGATAATAAATTGGTAATAAATATTATATTACACCAAATTTTTTTATTAGAACAGGTTATAATTTTGTATAGTTGGAAATTCATTTATTGGGATCTACATGAAAATTTTTTTTTACAGTATAATTAACAAGATTACTATTGAAACAAATTCAGTGTACGAACCTATTTCTTGTATTAAATTTGTTATTTACTTATTCTAAATTCAACCAAACAGGTGTCTTAACTATAAAATAGAATAAATACAACAACAATATAGAAAGTATCTTATGCTGTAACAAATTCAGTAAGAAATACTTAATTGTATCTGCAGTAAGCTTATAATTTTCATTCACTCTTTCAATTTTTTATTTTTATTTTTAAATTGCTTTAACTGATCAAAAAATATAATTAACAGTTTTAAACAATTCTGTTGAATATCTGGTCTTAATATGTATATACAGTTTGTATAAATTTATATATATGTTAATGTATATTTGATATACTTAAATATATTATTATATACATACTATAATATTATTTACTTACCTTTCTTTTTAAGTCAATTTTACTCATATGCTAAAAGAGAAAAGATAAAAATATAAGATGATCAGTTGTTATTTACACCGTTAACAGTTAACAAGCGTAAGCAAAAATCGCCATTTATGTGAATTAATATAAGAGTGAAGAAAATCAGATTGATTGTATTTTTAGAATTGAAATTTCAATAGTTCAAAAATAATATTGTGTTTTTTATACAATTTTGCAATATGTGTGTGGTAGAATATTTTTGTTATATTTAAATTTAAAGAAATTTTAATGTATGAAAAAATTTATTAAAATAACAAGAAGTTATTCGAAAAATTTGAAATGTAAAAAGTAAATGCAGCAGTTAAATACCATAAGTAGGTACCTATATTATAATATTATACATAAATCTATACAGATAAATATTAATATGTACGTTTGTTTATAAAAATTATAATGGATTTAGGCCAGTGAGAGTTGTTTTTATAGTTATTTCACTTTTTCATTCAACAAAAATTTTTTGTACATTTTTTTTTGCTTTTAAAAATTATGGTCATTTTTGTATAAATTATCACATAACATAAAGTTTATTAACATCTTGGAGTTATATTATACATTTATTATAACTTATATATTATAATTCATTCAACAATAACAAAATATAAAAAAACAATAATTATAATGATTTATAGAACATTTAATAAAATATTTATATTATTATTTATAATTAATTTTAAATTTGAAATATTAAAATGTTTACCGAAAGAATTAAAAACACTTGAAAAGAAATCATGGCCACCAATGGAAACAATTGATATTTGGGGTAAAAATCATCAATCAAATACAAATAATCAACAACAAGTTCAATTAACATTAACAAAAAATAATAATAAATATGAAAAAAGAAGAAGAAATTTAAATAAAAAACATTTTATTAGTAATAAATCAATATCATTGGATAAAATTAAAATTTTAAATTCAAATGAATTGAAATCAGATGTAACAATTAAGCCAATAATAGCAACATTTACACCACAACCGTATTTTTATAATGAATTAAAAAATAATTTCTCTCAACATTTCAACAGTAAACTTGATAGTGATTCGATTACTGATAAAGATCACAGTCGTCAACATGTTGCTAAAAATAATAAAAAGAAGAGAATAAATTTAAATGTTATAAACAAACAGCATCAAGGCAAAGGTAAGCAAGTTTTTATTTTTATTTTTTATTTTTTTTTTTAATTTTTTTTATGTATATGAAGCCGATGTTCTGTATAAAATCAAAATGCATTTTGTACCAGTTTGTAAACAAAATAGTAATAAGAAAAAGAGCAATATTGTTTTTATTTCTCTTTCATTTCTTTTGAGTTGAATTGAAATGAAGCAGGTGAAATGCAACAACAATAATGTTATGACATAGGAAGAGAATTAAAAATGAGTGAATTTTTTTTTTTTTCGCTTTTAATGTACTTATACACTGTTGGCTTTAGAACGTTTATTGGAAGTAAAATATTTGTTTATGATTATACTGAAAAGATTTGTTAAAAATTTTCTGATTCTTAATGCAATGCAAAATTTCTAAAGATTGAATTAAAAAAAAAAATTTAAATTTCAAATTTTAATGTTAGTATATTTGAAATTAATAATGAGCTATAATGAAAGCATTGGTTTCTGTTAATTTTTTAACAAGATAATTAATTCTTTTATTTTTATAAATTTTTGATGTCATATAACGTACATAATAAATGTATACAGGGTGATTCAGAAAGTTATACAACAATATTATACCATTGGTTAGAAGATCGAAAATGGGTAAAACTTTTGTACCGGACTGGATGCGAAATCTCAAGGGTTTCTGAATTCCAGAGATTTTAACGAATTTTTACGAAATTTTTACTTATCCAAGTGTTTTTGATTATAACTTCCATTCTGAAAAAGTTGGAATTTCAAACAAACAGTTTTAGAAAGCTCTAAGAAAATACTTAAAATAGACATGCTGCTTGATTCTGGTATTTTATGTTCCTTCGGGATACCAAGCATTTGAACTTTAGGGACAATCAAATTTTTCTCTTGTTTCATTTTTTCAGTTTTTTCTAGCTGGACAATTTCGTAAGAAATTTTTTGGAACCTTAAAAATTTTGAACCTTTTGGAACCCAGTTGCTCAAGCTTTAATTTAAGTCCTCAAACATGAAAAAAATTTTTATGGTACAAAAGGTGTAGCACAAAAACGATTTCTATGTCTCTGTAATTATCAATGATCATTAATTTTTGATGACAAGGGTCACTCGAGAAAACAGTTGATATTTTTAAGATCCGTTATTTTGACAAAAAATCAGAATTTTAATGTTTTTATTGAAATGTAACAAATAATAACAAAATTGAAACGAAATTTTATACAAACTTTTTAATTGAAAAACAAAAATTTAATTTGAAAAATTTGAAATTTTTAAAAAAAAAAACTGGAATTTTATAATAGGAAAAACAAAAAAAAATCTAGTAATCAAAAATTTTTTTTCGAAACTTTTCTTGGTAAAGAAATTTATAGGTTTTTAATTTTTGCCAATTTTTATAAGAAATGGTACCTATAAGGTTTGAAATTTTTAAATGCATTTTTCTCAAATTGGGTGCAATTTAAAAAATTGAAAAAAATATTTTCGAAATCTAGATACTATTTGGCATCTGAAGTTATTAAAATTAACCAGCTGGAGCGAATTTTTAAAGATCTGCCATATAAATTTTGATATTTATTTTAATAGAAAAAAATTTTTTTTAATAGGAGAATTTAATTTTTTTGAAAATGGAGTTTGTGGTTTATACATTATGAAGATGATAAATAATTAATAAATAATTTAATGGGATTAAAAAATTTAAACAAATTTCTACAAAAACTTAAATTGGTGTGCGGTTGATGCAACTAAAGAGGTTTTCCAGTAAAGCAATTAATTTAAAACATGTGATTGAATACAAATAGATTTGAAAGAAGAAAAACATAAATTTTTGCCGATCTAGGTGAATTTCATAGGAGAATTTGAAGTTCGTTTTGAGAAATTTGTAAAATTATTGGATAAGGAATTCGCATTTTCTCAAATTTTTTGGTAAAGGAATATTAAATTAAATTTAATTTTAGCTTTATCAACATCTGGTTTGATTTTAATTGAATTTGTGGCTCACAATATTTGTGGTTTTTGTACTATATCTTCTGTAACATTAAAATTTTTTAAATGTTTGTGGACTTAAATTAAAGTTATTTATAATCTATAAAAAAAATTTCAAGGTTTTAAAAAATTTCTTACGAAATTATCTAGTTAGAACAAACTAAAAAAATAAAACAAGGGAAAAATTTGATTTTCCCTAAAGTTTGAATGCTTAGTATTCCGAAGGTAGATAAAATACAGAATCAAGCAGCATGTCTATTTTAAGCCCTTCATTAGGCATTTCAGAAATTGTTTGTATGAAGTTCCTATATTTTTCCGCACTAAAGTTATAATGAATAAAAACTTGGATAAGTAGAAATTTCGTGAAAATTCGTTAAAATCCCTGGAACTCAGACACCCTAGAGATTTGGCACCTAGTCCAGAACAAAAGTTTTACCCATTTTCGATCTTCTAACCAATGGTATATGTGGTTGTATAACTTTCTGAATCACCCTGTATATGTTTATACATATAGAGAGTGTTCAATTATGTTAAACTGATTTAAGAAAACAAATAATAATTTATTTTAATATAAAAGGCTGTTACGTGTATTTTAATTTTAATAACGGAATTTCCTGGATTTCCACTAAATTTCCGGAATTGATAATGTTAAACATTTCCTAGATTTTAAACCATTTGTATCCCTTTCATTCAAAATGTTTTTATAATAAGTATTTGCAAACCTAAATAGTCCATTGGGCCCACAGTACCTTTGTTCGACTAATTGTAACGTACTCTTCTATCATATGGTGGCAAAAGCCTTGCCCCCAAGGCTATCTTGGGCATGGCTCCGTTTTATATTCACCTTAAAGGGGAAGATATAAAAGTTACTTAAACATTATTGGGGAAATTAACGACACACACGACATGGAAACGGATCTGTGACGAAGATGTCTTCTATACGGATGGATCCAAAACCACTGGATGTGCAGGGCAAGGGCGTGAGCATCTCAAGGGCCATAGGCCACCGTCTATCAATATTTGAACTGAATCATATGCCATAGAGCTGTGTGTGAGCAGTTACAACTGGAATGCCTCGGAGAGGCTGTGTGGCCCCGTGGAGAATCTCGCATCTTGATGTGGCTGCTATTCTGCAGTTTATCAGGGCTAATGTAGATGGGGATGAAAATCACAAAAGATCCGGTGGGTCTTCACGAGAAGGAGTTAAGGATAGGATAAGGATAAGGTTAATATTTATATTAAATTTCTTAAGAATCATACCAATTATTTCTAGCAAACAATTTATAATTATACTGCAAAGTATAAATTTGAAATATTGGAGTGCTATATAAAATAAACCACATAAATTATAACATTTATGTTATAATTAAATATTCTTATTTATCAGATAATGACACAAAGGCACTCATATGCAATATATGATACGTGTATTAACCATAGTATATTTTATCCTAGATTGAAAAACTACATCAACACATTGTTGTTTGTACTTTCATAAATTTGTTTTATTTTTTAACTTTGTAATTAGAGACTTTATTTTTTCAATACAATTTATTTATTTTTATGTTTGTCACAAACATTTTTTTTAAAATGCTATAAAAGTAGGTTAAATTTGAAATTTGATTTATACAGTTCTTCTTATACTACGTAAGACTGCTAATTTTTTTTAGAATTCGATATCTATTTTTATTCAATGAACTCTTATACACTTTTAGCGCATATAGATAATCCAATTCAATAATTTGAAGTGCGATATTTTAATTTTTGTATTAAGAGAAAGGCATACGTACATAATAATTTTTGACGTGTTTGTATAGATTTATTTTTTTTTACTATGTGAATTAGAACGAATGGCAATTAACATGGGAGTTATGAAAAAGAAAAAAAAGTTTTCATTGAAGTGAAATTACACAGTTTGTGCAAGTCATTTGAATGGAAAGAAAAGTCAATATGATTAAAAAAAATTTTTACTTAGTTTTTCTATATTTTCATCGATTAAACAATTTATTGAAAAGAAATAGAATATATGCAAGAAAAGAAGGTCAATTACGATTTTCTAAAAAAAAACAAAAAAAAAAAAAAACAAAAAATTTAAAAGGAACGATAAATTTTACTTTCTAATTGTGTGCAAAAAATCACTCACGTGTGATATTGAATTTTTGCGATATTTCATTAATTTGCGCACCTTTTACTTATGGTTTTACAATATGTTTATAAAGTGTTCTTTTACAAACAATAACGAAATACTTTTATTTATATGTTTAGGTAAAAGTGTAAATTAATTTGATTAACTTTTAAAAATAATTAGTTAAAACTAAATTTCACGTTCCTACAAATATTTTTCTAATATTGGAATTGATTTGTACTCAAAACAACTGTAAGTTTCTTTATATTATTAGAATAAACAAAAAAAATGCTTAGATAAAATATTAAAAAATTCGTACATATATGTAGATACTTAAAACTTGAACTTGAATCAATTAACATAATTGAAATTTAATATTCAATTATATAAACTTTTATAATGGGATTAATACAGCAAGACATTCAAATTATGATAGTGTGATCAAAAATTAGTTTTCATTCAACATTTCACCTCAAGAAGCAGTCAAATTTCAAACTATCTTAAGTCTCGTATCTGGCAAAAATGTGAATTATTGTTCTAAAATTAATATAAGGAACGCAGTCTAAATTTATGTTAATTAAAAGCCTGATCTCGATACGAGTATTTTACTCATCAATTGAGAAGAAGGTGAGTTACTATTTTGTATTTGTATAATGTAATTTTCGCGTAAGAATTATTCCTTATTGTATTCTAATTTTTTTCCAAAATATATACAAAATTTATTCACTTTGTTTTTGAAAATGAGACGTTCAGTCGATAAATGAAATGCCAATTGATAATTGAAATGAGCAATCTTATTGGAAAAAATGAAATGTCTATTAGAAAAACGAAAAATTCTGGTTTGAAAGTGAATAAAAAGTGAGTACACGATTAGGCTGCAATTCTCTCAGTTATTATTTTTTAGAGACGAAACAATGTAGCATTATTTTGTTAACAAGATTTTTTACTTGCTTCTAAATCTTGAAAAACCAAAGGCATAAATTTCATAATTTTTTGTGAAGCTATTTTTGATAAAAAATAAAATTGGAATTGAGAATATTGTTTGTGAAAAACACCTCACGTTTTAGCTCTATAAATAATTTTTTCCTTTAATTGTCTTTGATGATTTTCTAAGTTAATTACTTAATTTAATTTTAAATGAAAAAGCTATAAGTATTGTCTATAAGTAACAAAATAAAAAGAATTCAAGTTGTATAACACGTTCCTTCACTATATTTGTAGAACAATTGGATAATTTTAGTTAGACTATAACTGAGACCTGAGAAACAAAATTATAAATAAATTAAAAGATTTTAAAGATTTTGTGAAATTAAATTCGAAATGTTTTACAAAATTTTGAAATACTGTAGATTTACTGTAAAATTTATCCTCATTTGATTATTATCATGATATTTAGTTTAAACTTTTTTTTCTAATCCTGTTCTCTTCTTTATTCTTTATCTGGTTCAAACCTATTTATTGGTATTTTATACTGTTTTAACTATTTCCGCGTGTAGGTTTGCTGCTAACTACAGAAACTCTAAATATAACATATAGCTGAAGTTACTGTATTCAATTAGTCATTTCAATCCAATCTATTGAAACCTGATAATTTAAAATTATAAAGTTAATTTGTTTCATTGTTTTAAATACTTTAAAATACATAAACATAAAATTATTTTTAAATTATTAAACTTATTTCTTCTTAATTAAATTTTGGTTCCAAAAAAAAACAGTCACGGGTTAAAATAAAACACAAATCTTAAATAAAAAACAATTGTCCTAATTTTATTTAAAACAAAATACTCACGTATAAAAGTTTCCGTCTCAGAAGACTATGTATATGCAAAGCATTTTTAAAAAGCAAGTTACACAAACGTACAAATATTATGTATATTTCAATTTCTATATAATTATATTTTAGGTGTATAATATATTTATGTATAACGCTTTCCATCTATTTGAATAATAAACATAATTTCTTTTAATTTTCATAAAAATCCTTTTGTCACTTTAAAGTGTTGGCGAGAAACTGGTTTTTAATGTAGGTACCTATAAAGTATATAGAACTATTTCGTTTACCTTTTTGTGTAAATGTGTATTATACACGATGATTCAAAAAAAGATGAGGTCAAGTACGGAAGCGCTCATGAAATTACTACTTTTATTTGGAAACTTAATATTACAAGAATAGGGAACAATAATTCGTTTTTTTTTACTTTTTAATACAAATTTAAAAATTCCGGTGGCCTTGTTTTGCTATGTGTCTTAAATGGTACAGAAAATAATTACTCGTTTTTTTGACTTAAATTTAAGCTTTCGAAATATGAATAACTTTGATCGAAAACCAGTTTTAAAGTTTGTAAAAATTTAATGTGGGGCAAAGGGTGAAGAATAGACTAAAAAGAATAAAAGAAACAACAAAGCAAATATTTTACAAAACAAATATTTTAAGAATTTGCAACATAAATAAAAATCGAACAATACGTCAATCTTGAAGCCTTTAACAGTTTTACCACTTTCAAAAACTCTTTTAAGGAAGCATTGTTTCTTGGATAACGGAAGTTGTAAGTATAAAATGTCAGAACTATAGAATTTTGAACTTGAAATTTTTTTAAAGTCACTATAATATTTAGGCAACAACTCCGATTTGACCCTAGGTTTCAAAAAAGTTTCATTAATATTTTGTTTCCCTATAAGATAGTTAATTGAACAGTAGCACAATGGCATATTTCTTTGAATCAACTTATGCACACATATGTATATATATTTAAGTATTTATTCGCTCAAATATTAACAAAGAAGTTGAATGATAAAAATATAAAATTCTCCTAAATGAATGAATAATAAAATCATCAACTGTACAAATTAAAGTCATTAAAAATAGAAACAACTTAACAATCAACCTAAAAATAAAAATAAAAATTATAAAAAAAAGCTATTATGGAAATAAAATTAAAAATTTTTCGTTTAAATTCACAATTTTAAGGTATTTTCAATGAAGAGATATGGTAATGGAGAAAAATAACACAACAATACTTTAAGCAACTAAGCAACTGTATAAGTCTGAAGATAGGAGTATGAAAACCAATTGAAAATTTTGGTAATTTTTTAATAAGACAAACTGTGAACAACTTATATAAATTGGTTATTGTGATTGGCGATTTCTAAAAAATTTCATTATTTCTTAAAACATTTCGTGCTTTAAGGCATTCTTGTAGCTTTCGTCTATTGTCCTATTAAAATCATAAATTTTATTATTAACTGTAATAATTTTTCTATAATGAATCATGCAGTAATATTAATAAAATTGTCTTTCAACACATTTAAAAAACACAAAAGAAAAATGATAATGTTATAAACTTAGCATGAAAATTGTGATAAATTTATTTGTCCTAATAAATAGGCGACTCTCATTAATAAAATTAGATTTTCATAGTATAAAAATAAAATTAACCAACAGTTTATATCATAATATTCTTAAAATGTTGACAACTTTTTTAATTTTAGGCATTTAACAGGAAAAAAAAAATGTTTATAAAAACTTTTAGAAGAAACTTTTCTGGTTTTCTTTTTTGGTTTTCACCACCACCACCACCACCACTTATTTGTCCCTTTAATGTTAAAGAGTTATTTTATTTTGTTCAAAATTTTCCTATTTTTACTTTAGTCCTTACATTTAATGGTTATTAAGATTTATGAGCATTGAAATTTTTCGTTTTCTTTTTATTGTTGTTGTTGTTTTTTTTTCTTATTTTATTAAATAAATGACTATTTTCCTTTCTTTTTTCTTTATTCTTGTGTATATTTTCGATTTACTTCTTTTCTAAGAAACTCCAAAATATCTTCATATTTTTTTGTCTTTTAATTTTGATTTTCTTTATTTTCTATTCATACAAATATTTATATTCGTATACGAGTACATATACATACATAAATATGTATATACGTTTATTAATTTTGGTAATTTTACCCTTCAGATTGGTGTAAACAATATGGTTATATGTAGGTATACCATAAAAGTTTTTCTGTAAATTGCTTTTAATACAAATATTTTTATATACATATGTATATAGATTCGGTGTGCCTAAAAAGGAGGACTTTTCAAATTCTAAAAAAAAACAAAAAGAGAAAATTTCAGAATAAAAAATAAATGAATCAAAAAACAAAAAAAAAATTGGATTCTTTAACACTAATTGTAAGGATTTATTCGTTTTAATCAAAAAAAAAAAAAGGCAGAAAATTTTCAAAAAGAAAAATAGTTTTTCCTAGTAAAAAAAAAATAATAAAAGACAAGAAGAAATTTTTCTCTCTTTTTTTTTTTTCTTAAAAAATGAGAGAAATAAGGATAAAATGTGACTATTATGCGTGATAAGAACTTAAAAATGTTATTGTTTCCATTTTATTACATATAGACACTAAATATCTATCAATCTATGTATATATACAAATATGTTGCTATACAGCAGATTGTTTTTACTTGTTTGTGATGTGGTTTTGTTACAAGATTTATTTTTTAGACTTTGGTTCGTTTTTTTTTCTTTATTTTTTGAAAAATAATATTAGATTTACTATTTAAGAATTCTTTTTGTATATAAATATACACGGTGATTCAATAATCAGTGACATAATATATACCATCATTGAGCCCTTTACAAAAAACTGGTTATTCGAAGCCTCTATGTTTTTCGCAAGAGAAGTTATAAGCAAAAAAATTCGGCAAGTAGAGATTTCCTGAAAGTTTTAATAAATCCCTATTCCTCGGAAACCTTTGATATTTGACACCTAATTCTGAATAAAAATTTTACTCATTTTTGATACCCTAAATAATGGTATATGCTGTGTCACTGATTACTGAATCACTCTGAATTTATATACTCGAATATTTTGTACCACTACATATCAAAGGATCTAAGTTAAGGATCATTGTTTTTGTTTTATAATACATACATTATATGAAATAAGAAAACATGATGATTAATTAAAGGTGGATTAAATATAACAATTTATTTTATTTAGAATGAAAGGATTTCTAAATCAAATAGTTTTTTTATGCATTGAATATAATATGTGTTGAAAATCCTTTAAAGATTTGAATTTCTATAGTATTTTAAAGTGAGAAATTTCACAAAAAAAGGAAATCTGAAAATTGAAACTTTTGTTTTCTTGTTATAAGTTTCTATTGTGTAAAACTTTTTATATTGTATTAAATTTTAATATATGGTAACAAAATTATTAGAAAAATTTATGTTTTATAAAATAAAAATTAAAATTTAAGTTAAAGGAAAAAAAAACATAGTAAATTAAAAATCCTACTCGTATAATGTAATTTGAGTACTTAAGAATCATTTAAAAGGATTTAATTTTTGACTAGATAAAATTACCACCATGGAAGACATAATATCAATTTATTAAGATAAAAGTATCATACTCCAAAAGAGAAGAGAACGGAAATAATATTCTTTAATAAAATATATGCACGAATACACATGATATTCTTTAATAATTTTTTCGATTCTTTTGTCACATTTATTCTTATTTTCAAATTGGTAATTGGTATACCAAAAAATATCGTCTACAATGTTATTATTTTAATTAGGGATCGCTGTTGTTTTCTGATAGTTTTTCCTATATGAACTTTTAAAGAAGTGCATTTGACTCCTTTAAACTTTAAGAATGTCTGAAAGAAAAATAAGAATGTGAAGCATCCATTTTCAATAAATTTTAAGATAAGTTTAGAAAATAAATATTCATCATACATATTATGGTATATCTATATGTCAGATTGACTTGAATAACATTGAAATATCTTTTTTTCTTATTTTAATTAAAAATGTCTTCGATTTAAAAAAATTTAAAACGAAACTTGTGTTAAAAAATGTGATTAAAATTTAATTTGATTAATTTAATTAGTCAGCGATATTTAACAACAAATTTATTTATTTTCATATACCACATTAGTAAGTTAACCACATTAGGAACGAAAAATTTCCATTTAAAAAAAAGCATTATTTGTTAGAATTTTTCCGTCAAGGGGTTTTTATCTGATGAATCGTATGTTTTACTTGAATTTTAAAAGAATTGGAATCTATTGCTCTAGAACATTCCGTATTGGCGAATTGTCTATGCAAAAAGAATGACTGCGGAAGATAGAGACCTATTTTATCAAAATTTTGTCTTTGACATTTCTTTATGGTTAAAATGTATGCTAGACTGACAGGGAATTGGTACTGAACAAAATTAAATGGAATCGTTGGATCGTTTGATATATTCAGAGATATTATAGGAATAAAATCAATTTTTCTAGAAAGTAGATCATGGATAATTTAAAAAGGACTTTCTAGAGCAGTCAAATACAGCTCTTACAAAACACATATGTATCAGATATTACAGGTAATACTGTTTATCAGCAAATCATAAGGGGGACGCTTAGTAAGTAATACATTAAAGCTTCATGTAAAGCTATATGTACTCATGTATTGTGTAAAATGATAATTTACCTCTTCTGCATCTAGGAGTAATTCTGAAGGATTAAAAAAAATTAATTGTCAGTAAGGTGATAATTTATGGAAATCATTTTTTTAATGGCTGTAAGAAACACGACTATATTAAAAAGAAAAATACAAGTAAATGTTTGAGTCTTTTGAGATAATCAATGTTCCTTGAAAAATTTTCAATGACTACAACTTAAAAACGATAAGTTTGATACTAATCATCGGCATGTCGTTATGTGTATAGATTTATCAATTGAGGAACAATGTCCAAATTATTGCAGCTTAAACAGCTTCAAAGCTAGACTGGCTTTTTTTAACACAGAATTTTTTCGACCCAATTTTCACATTTGTTCCCCTAGACGAGTTCAGCCTTTAAAAAACTCCAAGGAATCTTACCCCAAGTACGCTTACACCAGAACCAGACCGTTCTGTATAGTGTCATATTGTACATTTGTTTCAATTAAATATTATTATTAACGATACTTGAATACTGGACGAGGAAAGAATTAAGAATGTGAGGATAAAAACGCCGTCATTTCAATTCAAATGATTTTCAGTTTTTTTTTTAATTTTTTTTTTATTTTTTGTCTCCCAATATTGTTAAAGTATGAAAAAAACTTATTTACATTATTAAAAAAATAGTAATTCTTATTATCCTTGTTGAATTTGAACACCTTAAAAGTAATGCAAAAATATTATTTATTATTTTGTTTTTTTTTGCTTGTCGAACTTATTTTAAAATAAAAAGAGAAACAAAGAAAAAGAAAAATTTGCGAAAAGATCGAAATATTTTAATGCTCAAGGTTTTTGTGTATAAATGTGGGTATATATACATAATAAAAGTACGAAAGGAACGTACACACGAATACAATTTCAAACTCAAGGCACGTACGAAATTTGTTAGTTTTTTTTTATTTATTTATATATTTTATTATTTTTCATTTTGTATTGTGTTTTGTTCTTTAAGGAACCAGGATATGTTATCATAATCAGGATATGTTTTATATAATCATGTTTAAGATTACTTTTGTACTGTACCGATGCATTTGTACGAGTATATATACAATATTTATTTAAACATTTAAGGATTTGTATAAAATATGTTTTTATGCTTCTGGACGGCACCCTATCGCTGATTTACAATATTCAACGTATTTTTTTTATAAAGATCCAAAACTTTATATATTAATTTGTCATCGAAGAGCGCAATATGTACACAGGGTGAGTACAATATTATTTATCACTGTTTAGAACATCAAAAATGGGTAAAAATTTTGTTTGAAACTTGTTTTCAAATCTCAACGGTTTCCGAGATACACAGATTTTAACTTATAACATAGAACATTACATATGAAATTCGATAAAATCCTTGCATCTTCGATGCCGTTGAGATTTGAGAACAAGTTTTAAGCAGACATTTAAAGACCTACTGACAAAAATTTATTAAATCCAGTCACTCAGTTTTGAAATAAATTGTTTCTAAATTTCAAAGGTGGTTTTCTTGATTCAAAAGTTATGTCGTATTCAGTAGACAATATCTAACGTAACTTCCAGAGTAGAAATTTATTTCCTAGATATGGTTGAAAGTGTAACCAGTATTGAAATAAAAAATTTTAAGGAAAATGTTTAATTACGAGTATATTTTCTAATATTTCTGGGCAAAAGTGTCATAGTTGATTTGAAATACAAATTTTTAATTTTTCATTTCTGTTTTAATTAAAGTTTATAGATTTAACTAAGTGTTTAACCTTTGAAAGTGTTTCTCATTCTATTAAAGTGGTCTACTGAGACGGTTATGCAATTCAATGCAATTTGTTTGCTTCAAAAATTTAAGATAATCACAATAATCATTCATAAAAGCCAAGCTTGATTTAATATTATTAGTCTCCATTTGATTTTCATGCTAAATTTAATTTTAGATAATATAAGAAAAGAACTATGCAAATTTTTTGCTATAATGTGCTTTATTAGAATTGTAATGAAAAACAAAAAAAGGGAAATGGAAAGGAATTACAATTATATATATATAATATAAGCTCTACCTATTACACACTTTTATATTATACACATATGTTAAAAGGGTTAATAAGTAATATGTATTTAGTTAAATGTTTACAATTGGGATCATTTAAGTAGGATCGATCTTACAATAAAATTTTATTTGGTGACATTATTATTTTATCCTTGTTTAGAACAAAGTGATTTTGTTGTTTGTCCAAATCCATCTGTGAGAATTCCTGAGGCTTCTTTTATTAAACTCAAAATATCGCCTGCATCTTCGTTATCTGGATCGATATCAGTGTTTTGTATTATATCATTAGCCTTTTCAATCACACCTTTTTCAAGTTCTTTCAAAACGTCGCAAAGCTTCTTTCGACAAACCACGTCTCCAACTAAATTCGTTATCCCCAGTGATTTTCCTCCTAAAATTCCATCTAATAAGCCGGATACAGTATTACCAAGGCCCGGAATTATAGAATTTAAAAGTTCACCCACAGGCTAAACGATAATGTAGATTTTTTAATTAAAATAATGGGACTACAATTGTAAATATATAAAAATTACTTTAGGTTCAGGAGCACTTTCGATTCTGGTTGCACTAAGTGCTAGTAATATAGTTATTATTAAAAATTTCATTTTCAAACTGATAACTTTTACTGATATATTTTGTCTTTTTATATAAGTGGGTTTCTCTTCAATTACACAGTAAAATTAAATAAAAATTTTTTAATTACTTAAGTCTTAAAATAATTGTGCAATTTCAAATCACGCATTAAATCCATAAAATATAAATTAATTTTTGTGTACTCGGAAACACTATTACTACATTCTGCTATATCAGCCTATTAAAAATAAAATTATTACTTCATCGTGATTTTAAAATCGTGTTGTGAATGAAGTGAAGATGACATAAGCCTGGCATGATATTTTTAATAGTTTTAACTGATTTTCGTATACACAAATAATATGCAATTGAAATGTATGTGGTCCTGTATAATTAGATTGATTGAAATTTAGAATATAAGAACTTTTTTTTTGTGCAAAGAAAGAAAGCTACCGAATTCAATATAATGTAGAGCTGAAAATTTATTAGCTTAAAAAGTTTATGATTCAGTTTAATGTGCAAATGGGACACAAATGTTTTCAGTTCTATTTGCTAATGAAACAATTTTTTCTTGGAAGAGCGAATTCTGCAAAGTGAATTTGTATACAAAGAAGGAAATTAACATATTTAAAGAATTTATTTTAACTTGACACTTAATAATTTTGTTGAAAACAAAAAACAAGGTGTAACTCGAAATAATTCACAAGCTTACGTAAACTTTTTGTTTAAAATCATTCAAAAAATATGTAAAGCAGTCAAAAAATTTATTCTTGTGAGTTAAGTAAAGCAGTACAGTTATTCAGAACTTCATCAAAATCAATCAATTATTAGTTAAGTTAAAATATCTTTATAAATGCCAGATCGTTTCAGATGGTTCAGTTTCCTATACTAAATATCCGATTATACTAAATACTTTACTAGAAGTTGATTATCTTGATCTGGGAGGAGTATAGGGATGGTGCATAATATCGTAGATAACCAGCTTAATTACTCACGAAAACTTCCTTAAAATTTTAGTGTATATAATATATTGTTCATTTTCACATTCAAGCATCCTAAAAGTATGCGATATAAATCTTTTTTGCAAATATTTATGATCATTTAAGGAATGAAAATATAACAATTTGTTTCAAGAAATATACAGCTACACTTAAGTTTAATAATAAATAAAATGTATACAATAGATAACTTTAAATTTATTACCATTAGGGTGATTATTAAGATGGTAATATAGGCTTACTTTAAACGCATTCATACCTTAAATAATCACTTATAATTTTTAAGTAAAAATCACAAGGTGTTTCTGTCATAAATTATACTTGTACAATATGCATTTAAAAAGCGTATTTTGAAAACTTGTTGTGGCATAAAATTATACAAAATATGTATAAACTGTGTGTATTATACTCGTATCATACCTCGGGCGAATTAATATCCAAAGTTATTATAAATTAGATACGTAATAGTAGTTTGTAACATTAACAAATAACAGGTTTTGATAAATGTCTGTCCACTACAACGATAATTAAAAACTTATCAAGCTGTGTTAAAAACATTTTATTGCAAGGACTGGGTCTTGTAATAATATTGCAATATTAAATTGATTAAGACTTGCAATATTATTGCCAAGTTCCTACTCAATTCAAGGGTTCGATAATAGAAGTTGTTCGAATAATTATCATAAAACTCCGGAAATAATTTGGTCATATCTGGGTAACTGTACAGCGTATAGTATTCAAATATTGTATATGAGTGGAATGGTAAGGTGGCTATTCCAGTAAAATTTAGTTGTGCTTCTATAAATAGCTGCCATACAAATTAAATAAAAGTTACAATATGTACGCAAGTCAAACTTAAGATTAACATTGAATTTTTTTTGTCAAACAAAATATTTGTGCGTTTATACAAAAGAACGAAGCATTGAGCGTAGAAGGACATTTTTTTGATATTGCAAATGTGCATAAATATAATTTTTTTTTTCGAAAAAATTTGAAATTCAATTTAATATTTTGATTTCGGAATTCTAAATCAAAGAATGTAAAATGTATTTGTTCACAGTAGTTTTGTATTTAAAGAAACCTGTTAAGCACGTATGATTCTTGTTCCTAATGTATGATTTTGGAATATATTGAAGCGAGCTTGTTCTTAGCTAAAAAAAATAAACTGAGCTTCTTACCTAAAAAAAGAAATGCTTATTAAAAGATAATATCAACCGCTATTTTTTCCGCATGACTTTGATCTGGTGATTTTACTGAAATTTTTCCAATCAAATCTTTGATTGGATCACTAAATTTCTCTTGACTCTTAGGGCATTTATTTACTATACTTTTCGTTACGAATTTTTCCAGATTATAATTTCCAATAATGGAAACGATATATGATCAAATTGAATTGTTGGGAATGAAGTTAATAAATAGGATAATATTTTTATCCATAATCTGCTCAATTGTGTAAATTTTTTTATTCAAATAAGGTTAAATGTCTTGTTTCTCAAAAAAAAGTAATTCTATTTTTTATTTAATTTGATTTCAAACGTAAAGGATCATTAATTTTTCGCATATTTTTTAATGCTTTTATGTATAGACCATAAAATTAAAAATAAAAAATAAAATTTTGTAAGCTACTGTAATGGCAAGTATACAACATAATATGACAATTATTTCCATTCATGCATTTACCTAATATACATTGTACACATTTCATGTTCTTTGATTATTCACATATAATGAGAGAAATGAAATCTTAGACGAGTACACACCTAATAAGTTTTTATTAATAGATAAAAAATAGGAGAGCGAAATACAATTAAGATAGGTAAATTAAGGAAAATCACTGATTCCAATTTTGGATGTAGTCAATAGGAAGCTATTAAGATATTAACAAATTGGCTTGTATTTAAACTAAATTGAAATGGAACTAAATAAATACGTTTAGGTTTTCATTTAAGTTTTTTTCTCTATAAAGTGAAGGAGCTTATAATAATGGTGATGAAAGAGCTTTAAGAATTTGATAGTTTTGGAAAAATGAAATATTCATAAAATGTTTTATAACAAGTTATATTAAAATTTTATAACAGTTTATTTGGGCAAACAGAGTTGAGACCGCAGGTTCGTCCTCTCTAGTATTGAGTATAAATTCAATATAGCAGTTAATTACTATATTGATAATAATGTTTTTCCAAAAGAATTTTCATAACACGGTGAATATTTCTGTATTTTAAGTATTTTAAATACGAATTCGAGTTAGTCTTCTTGATTTGCATTAGTGCGCAGTGTTGTTGATGGAAATAGATAAAATATTTTATTGACGATGATGATTCGTAATACTAATTTAATTATTCTTTAAGAATAATTTCTATTAAAGTTCTTAATACTATGTAATTACACCTCACATCACCATACTTTTCAGTTAAAAAAAAAACCAAATTATTTTTTAACATTGCGTTGATTTGGCATAAATACCAGCATTTTAAAACCTCTACTTTTTTGGCAATATTTACGAAATCGTGCTAGTAGTTCAAAAATTTATTTTTAAGTTGTTTTCAGTGTATTTTTAATAAAATTTACATTAATTTTTCGGCAAACGTGTTGTATGAAAAATAGACAAACTATTAAAATCGCTCTTTTGTGATGTGTTTTAAAAAAATCTTATATATACGATGAGTTTTGACTATCGTTTTAGCAAAATATGTACACCAATTTTTGCTTTTTTTGTTTTGATATAAGATCGTCTATTGCCAAACAAATTTTGTTGAGTAACAAATTATAAAAAAAAAAAAACGAAATTGAAAAAACTGAAAAAGTTGTTACTTTTTTAAGATAAGTTTCTATTAAAACGATAAGCCGCTTTTCCGTACCTTAAACCTAATCAAAAGATGAATGAATATGGAGCCCTAAAAGAATATATGAACATAAAGGAATAAGAAAAAGAAAATCTAGTAGAAAATAAAAAAGATTTTCTCTTTTGTGTCGCGTTATCCTTTTAAAGAAAAGGTTACGTGATTTTTATATAGAAGAAATCAACATATAAAATAAGAAAATAAAAAAAAAACAAGACAAATTAAAAAAAGAGAAAATTCAAGATTTTCACTTAATTTGTATCGTAAGACATTTTCATTTTCCCGCCAACATACATAAGTGTTCCTTTTCATCTTATAATAAAAATGATTATTATTATATCATCAATCATTATCATCATACCATCATTATTATAATATAAAAATCATTATCATTACTATAGTATCACTGCATATTATCACTATATTTATATTATAGTCTTCGAAAAGAAAATGGTATAGGTTAGATACGTAATCTCAAACACAATTACAGTCTTAGTGAAAAATATATGAACCGTTCCATTTTTCTGTAAAAAGATTTTATCTTTTGATTTTTGTTTTAATTTAGTCTTGGGTTTTAAAAAATTGTGTCTCAATTTGAAATATTTGAATTTTAGTTTTTAGAATTGGGAAAAATTATATTCAAATTTCCTAGCATATCATTCTGTATTTTGTTTACAAATAAAATCTTATGGAAATTTTTACCCTTTTAATAATATTTGACATTCTCTCAAAAATATTTTCGATATTTTCAACCTTAAGAAAATGTGCAAGAATCTCAATTTATTGTGAAGATTTATAAAAAATTACGTGCTAGTTAATGAGTGAGCGACTTTAAAAGTTTTCTAGACTTTTAATTCATTATGACTTCGTCATTCATTAAGCTCTTTTTAGTTTTATTCTGTCAATATTGGGTATTTGTTGTCAAATTAACATTTTATAGTGTACAATTGCTATCAATTTTCTAAATTCATTTACTTAAAATGAGCGCTGTGTGTAACACCAAAAAAATTTTATTTTAATAATAAAAATAGCATATTGCAAAAATTTCAATATAGGTTTGGTCCATGAACTTTCATTTAATTTTATTAAAGTGACAAATATAAGTAATTTGTTCTGTATAACTTTTTAAGAAAATAAATAATTTGAGTTAGTTAAATCAAAAGCTTAACAATACAGAACATTTTATTTTAAAGATTTTTAATATTAAATGTTAAATCAAAATTTCGTTTTCGATAAAATTTCGAGAGTATTAAAAACAATGATAACATCAAATTATAATTATATCATAATTATAAGTAGAAATGATAACATATTGCATATTATTTGTTATGCAGGTAATACCAGAAGTACAGACAACATCCCATGTGCAAAGTAAACAACAATTTTTACCATACCTCTTCTCAAGCCAATATTAAAAATGTTTCAAATATTAAATTTGAAAAAATAATTTCTTTGGAAGCATTCAAAAAAGTTTATTTTTAAGACTTTTCTAAAAAAAATTCAAAGAAAAATTACTTATTGGTTTCATTCTGGCCGACCGACCATCTGATTTAGCTTCTGCCCGTTAGTCTATTCGTGAACCTGTCCTTAATATTTGTATATGCTTTAAGATAGAAAGCTGAAAATTTGTGTCAGAAACTTATTTTCCGATAAGAAAATTTTTATTTATCCAGTTTTAAAAGTGATACTTCGTGATTAAGAGTAATAGTCGATGCCTAAATCATACAATAATTTATAATTTTGTATAATTTGCAATATTTTATAATTTTGTGAAATGGGGTTGAATTTACAAGAAAAGCCATACTATTCTTTTCATTTTGGTACTTCTGTTTATTTAATTTTTTTTCAGACTGTGTAAATTGAGCATTTTACTCCGAATACGATACATGCATACATTGAGCATGTTCTTACTTTTGCTTATTATTGTATAAGATAGAAGTAATTTTAGGATATTAAAGGATAAACGTATACATATATAGTATAATGAAAAGAAAACCAATATTAAATAGAAGGATAATTATTTTTTATCATTTTCTTTTTTCTTATAGATAGTCGTACTTACATATGCACATATATATTTGTTGGTAAATTAATAAAAATATAAGAATATATAAAAATTAATAATCTAAATTGAATACGCTAAATTAAAATGATTTTATGAATGAATTGATTAAATTAGTAATTTCGTTTTTTTTTCAAAGAATTTTTTTTTATTTCATTTAAACATTTATTTAATATCCAAACTCATATATATTTAATTTATGTATTTGTATAGTGTATATGGAATATTAGCTAATATAATTGAGATTTTATTGAAATAAAATTTACTTTATGAACTACATTATTAAATGAGGTATTTTATTGTAAAGAAATGAGATTAATTGAAAATAATTAACAAAAATTAACGAAAACTATAAAATGTTTAAGTTGATCTTATGTTTAAGTTAATTGAAGAAGTTTTCTTTATTATAACAGAAATATGTACACATAGTAAAGAGAACAAACTAGAATTTTTAAATTTTCACTATAGAATTAAATAGGTGCGAGGTTAAAATATTTATTAAATTACTTTTAACCTAATATAGGTAGTAGGTACATGTTTTTAATAAAATGATTTTATATAGTGAACGTCGCATATTTGAGGGACTTGAAACAACGTTTTGTAGGAATAACTTTTTACCAACCGGATTGCTTACAATGAGAATATATTGAGTTTCATATATTGAGTTTTCGGTAGAAACGCAATTTTCCATGGTTAAGAATGGTAAATAAATTATTTTCAGAGAGATGTCGACAAAAGTTTTTGTCTGTGTGCGCACTCGTTTATTTCATTTTCGGCTAAACGAATTTTGATGAAAATTTATATCAGATCAGTAAAAACTTTGTAGATGCTTATATCAGGCCTCAGGAACTGAATATTCTTGATATTTAATATTTATGCTTTCAAAGTGTTAAAATAATTAACTTATACTTATTAAATATCTACTAATAAAATAATATTTAAAATAAATAACTACCAATTGGCAAAATCAAACTTTCAGTAGAGGTTGGTTGCATATTTTTTACTACATTTAAGGAACTAATTTTTTGCATATATTTACCGATTGGATTATGTATATATTAAGGTAGGTTATGTGGAGGCACCAAAATTTTGAATGTCGAGTTTTCGTTTGGCACATACTTTTCTATGGTAGGAAAGTGTAAATAAAGTATGTTTAGCAACCTATTGGTCTGTCTGTGTGTGCACGTGTGTATCTCAAGTTCGGCTGAACCGATTTTGATGAAATTTTATATGTTAGTTTGTTTTCGCAACCAATTTCATTAAAATTTATTGTTTAAATTTGTAGCGCTAAAACAATGAGCATTTAAATTTTTTGGAACAATAAGGCCTCGGAAACTGATCCGGAGACTGATTTTACATTTTTTACCATATCTACGGAATGGATTGTTAAAATTTCTTGAAATTTAATACTTGACTTTTAGTTGAGAAGTTACTGATGAGCTTTTTTTATAATTCGGACGGTACAAAATGAAACTCTACTAAGAGCCAAATTCACATTTTTCTAGGTAAGTTAACTAAAAGCTTATTAGTGTCCTTTAAATTGTAAAAAAGTAAAACGCATTTTCATAATCTTCTGGATTACTTTTACTAATCTAAACAATATACATTGCAGTAGGTTATGTACTGGGCACATCAGATTTTTTTCATTACAAATTTGACATGATTTTCTTTTCATTTCCAAATTGATTTGTTGTAAACTGCCAATAATAACATAAATAATAAAGATATTGTATAATTCAAAACGAAATAAAAAGAGTTCATAGTTTTCTAGTTTCATACCAAGTGAAATGTACCCTTTACTGGAAACTGCAAAAATACTCTTTACAAGAATACCCTTTATTGGACAAAATTACATTAATATAAATGTTTTTCATTTTTCAATAGAATCCCAGTAAACTTTATAATGTGAATATAAATATAATTTTTTAAGTTATTCTCTTATCCATTATGTGAAGTAGCTAAAAAGCAGAAATAAAAAATATTCAATTATCAATAATAAAAAACTTACATATATTAATTACTTTCAGAATTTAATTATTAGTAACATTTTGATAAAAGGATTTCGATAATTTATAACAAACACATATGTAGATAATATGAAAGTGAAAGAAAGAAAAACTTAAAAAAAATTACCTTAATCCTTAATGTTAATGATGTCGAATAAAAATAAAATTACTTTAATTAAATACCTTATATAGGGCTTCTTTTATTCCTCACATACATAGGAACATAAAAGATAAGAGATTATTTAATTGAAAAATTATTTCTATTTTAACCACATGTATAAAAAGTTTTATTTTATATTATTGTAAAAAGGACATTATTATTTTTATATAAAATTAGAACATAAAAAAAGAATTAGATATATATATACATATAACAATATATGTAAAACTATATTGATGAACCAAGAACATTTTTTTTGCTATATGGACAGCAAAAGTATAGTAAAAATTAGAGAACATTAAATAGCCCAATCAAAAGGAAAAAAGTTTTTCTTTTAGTTTTTTTTTTGTTCTTCATTTTCTTAAATATTTATATATATATATATATATACATTTTCCTCAATGGAATAAAAGTAAAAGATACAAAATAAAATAAAAAATATCTTCAATGAAGATCAGAAAAAAGAAGGAAAAAAAATACACTCAAAAAAATCAATCCAATTCGTTGACAAATTCAATAAAATTACCGCCTGACGCGAGATTTCATAGAACTGATTTCATTTACTCTAAATAAATTTATTATGTTTTAACTATATTTCCTATATATCTATACATATATATATATATATATATATATGTATTTATTAGTGAAACTATGTAAAGTATCCTTTAACATTCTTATATTAGATGCAGACATTGTAGGTACTTTTATGTCAAAAAATATACATACAGGGTGTCCAAAATTCAATAGTCAAAAGAGTAGACCCAAACGGATTAAAAATTTTGAAAAGAAATTTCTTTTTTTTTTCTTCCCTTTGTTAGTTATATCTTAATTAATTAACTCATCGAGTCTTCTTTCTAGAATTTCAATATAAAATTGATCTTTAAAACTTTCTTGATCTTCAAAATATTCAATTGCTAATTTGGAATTTTTATCAGTAATTCGAGAATTTCAATTCAATTCAATTTTAATAACTCCTTACTGTTAATAATATTTACTTCAGTAACTCGTTAGTTATTTACGGAATCTTTTAGTAAAAGATTTTTTTTCTGAATATTAATTTTTCGGGGCAAAATGATATTATTTAAAAAAAAAAAGAAAAAAACCTTATATGTGTAATTTTAAAAAAGCGCATTTTAAAATGTATTTGACAAACTCGAATTTCGAGCATCGAATTCTGAATCGACATTGAAATCATTTAAGATCTAAGTTAATCAGATTTTGGTACGTATTTTTTTCAACTGCAAATATGAAAACAATAAATTGTTACGATCGAATCGTCGGGTGACCCATGTGCAATACAAACATTTAGTAAATATGTCGTGATATTGCTTTTACTTATTTAGTGTAGAAACCTTATATGTACATGAATATATATGTATATATACATACATTTATACAAAATTATACGAGATAGGGAAAAATTACATGGGTTAACTTTTAGTAGTGCTTCGTAGGGCATCAAAAATAAAAATAAAATAAAAATTCGAAAAATTTTGAACTTTTTAAAAAAAATTTCAAAAAAGAAAAAAAAACTCGCACTATAACAAAATTCTTATCTCGAAAACTGTGCTTTAAATCCAATTGATTGTAAGACAGAAAATAAAGAGCAGTGAATTGTCTGTGAAGCCAGTCCCCGATAGTTACTCTATGTCGCATGGTTCTGAAGTTATCAAAGAATCATTCCTGAAATTATTTGCCACCTTATATGAAACACTCTGTATGAATATCTTCATATAATGTAAGTACAGATAAATTTCATTTCCAATGTATAAGTTTTAACAAAGTAGTATTATTGTTAGTGTAATATTTCTACAAATATACATTCATATATACATACATATATATGATCACAAAATTTAGAATTACTTAAGAACATTGAAAATGAATCGTTTTTATATATGAAACAATACTGAGAAACCATTAATAACACAGAAGCAAGCAAGTGATTCAAATTAAATTCAGGTTTTTCTTTTATTTTCACTTTATTTTTTTTTTTATAGTTTTCTCAATACATAAAACACACAATTGTATTACATTTTGTATATTTGAAGTATAGGTTATATTACATGTATACTTTAATGATTATATTGAGCATATTGATAGTTTATGTGTTCATATTTTTTGAGGATATTTTTTTTTACCACATGGTGATGGCATGAGGAACATGAAAAACAAATGAAAAAGGAAAGAGAAACAGAAAAACAGGGAAAAAAACACTATTGTAATAAAGTAAATTTTTTTATTCAATTTATTTTTATGTTGGTATTTCTGAAATAACTCTGAATGTATATAAGGTACATATAATATAATATACATATACTTATGATCTTTGTTGGTAAGACTATATTGTAGTTATAGACCACGATATAACAAGAGAAAATTATCTATATTATGCCCTTTAACTAAGTGTTGAGCTTAAAGCATATCCTTCTCGAACCAAGGACCATATTTTTCCGGTAAATTCGAATTTTTTTTCAATTGGTCGACATTTTCTGGAGTTTTGACAATACACAAAGGTTTGTTATATATTAAGTATGTAATGTGTGAACATTAAAGTATCGATTCAAGATATATACACACACCGTATAATAATATAAATGACTGTATAAAAAGGACATAAGGATAAATAATAAATTTATATTTAAAAATTTTAAATTTCCATTTAATTCTTTTCGCATGTAGCTAACTTATTTCAAAAATTACAAATTTTATTTTGTTCTTTTTATAAATATATTTTTTCTCCATTTTGAATTAAAATATTTCATAAGAAAAAAAAAAATTTCAAAGTGTTGCCAATATCCGGTAACAAAAGAAATCAAACGAAAAACAAAAAATTTTAATTTTAATTTTATTATAAAAAATCATGACCGGATATTAAATAAGAAACAAAGAACGAAATTAAAATTTTGGAAATTTAGATATTTTTACTTAAAATTTAATGTTTATAACAAAAATTTTAATAATTTAAAAAAATTGAATATTTTAAGAAAAAAAAATTTCAATTTTTAAAAACAGTAAATTGGTTTTTTCCTTTCGGAATTACAGTGAAACATGAAATACAAAATAAAAAATAAAAATATAAATAATAAAATTTGTATAAAATCTCATATATCCCAGTATAACTTTAATAAAATTTCATGGAAATCATAACATGAACAATAATTTTTCATTAATGCTATATATATGATTATATTTCATGTACTCACTCATAGATGTCCACATATAAGGATTTATTTTAAGTAATTTGTATATACTGAAGTGTACATTACATATATACAAACATACATAATAATATTATAGAAGAAGTATAATACTTAAATAAGAGAAGAAAAAAAAAATTCATTTACAAGAAGTTCATTTCATACAATACAAAAAGGACGAATATAATTCCCTATTGTTTTTTTTTTTTTATTTATTTTTTATTATACTTGTTTTTGGTTTTTCACTTGTTTTTTTTTTTTTTTTGGAAAATCTACTACACTTTTTACTTTATGTTTTTTTCTTTTTAATTTTTTTTCCTTTGTAAATTATTACTTTGAATAATAAAAGGCTTTTTAGATTGTACATATTATTATGTATACAATATACATGTATATTGTATAAAAGTATAAATGAGCATTAATATGAGTGTATGTGTGCGTTATATTATATAATGTATTTACATTGTAATAAAGTGATATAGAAGATTTTAAGGACTCAAAGTCATTTATAAATTGTAAAAGAAGAAGTCATTTTTCAGAATCACATTATTATTATTATTGTTATATGTTACTTATTATATTTCATATATGCATGTATGAGTGTGTTATGTATTATTATAGGAGGGCAAAAATAAAATTTATAAGGATATAATAATATAATATCGTAGATCCTTTTATTTTGTTCAAAAAAAAAAAAGTAAACCAATTTTTTTTTTTTCGTAGTGCTTATTTGATTTGTTTTTTTTTTGTTTTTTATTTAATATGTGAAATGTCATGTGCAGGATAATAGAAAAATAAAAATTAAAAAAAAAGGAAAACAAAAAATTATGCACGAACAATTTATTTACTTATTTTTTTCATTTTTGTTTTTCACAATTTTTCTTGTTTCTCTTTATTTGGTAAGGATTAGAATTAATATGCTCATTTCTAGGATTTTTGACAAATTTCATAGAAATTATGAATTAATTTGTGTAATCTTTTTGAATGATATTATTGTTTATCTATATATATATATATATATATATATATATATATACATATATATACTTGGTGTTATTTTGTTTGGTTTTTTTCTTTATGGTTTTCGAAGGCTTATGCATATTATGTATAAGTGGAAAGGATAAAAAATTTGTAATTTTATAAAGGATTTTAAGAAAAAAAAATAAAATAAAAAATTAAGTACTTGTGCATATTTATATAATTTTTATTTTTTTTTTATATTTTTTGTAAACATACATAAAATTTTTGGTACCTATATGCTTGGTTAATTTGCAATAATCCTTAATTTTTTAAAAACACAACATAAAATTTTTTATTAAACAAGAAAAAAAGTTTCTTTGAATTTTTTTTTTTTTTGTAAATCAATTTAAATAATGAATTTTTTTGAAAAACAAAAAAGAAATTTAACATGTTATACAGGGTGAGTTCCTTTACCAAATAAAAATTTGATGTGGTCAGCACATAACCGACCGCAATGTGTACTTCGTAGTTTAGTGAAACTTTTACAGAACATTATGAAAATGTGTCTTAAACATTTTTTTACAGTTTAAAGACACTAATAAGCTTTTAATTAACATACTCAGAAACGTTTAGATTTGGATCTAAGCAGAATTTGTGCCACCTGATTCAAATTTCAAGAAATATGGCCATAACTTGGGTTTCCGAGCCGTAATCTTTCCATAAAATTTATATGTTTACAATGCGGTCCGAAAAACTTAGGTTTTTATTTTTTCGTTTCCCTTTTCAGAATGAAAATTTGAAATTTTATTAGATAATTTAATGTTCCGATAAGTAGAATAGTATTTTCGTAAATGAAAAATACCTTAAAGAACTCTACAGCTTCCAAAAAATAACTTATAAATATTTTCTGAGATATTAGTACTGTCCATTGATAAAGCCGTGCGTATAGGTACTGTTATAATTATATGATATAAAATTACAATTAAATTTAAACTGTCAATATTGATTCTTTTAAAATTAATTAAAAAAAATATTTATTGTTTCAAAATTCTTAATATTGAGAGAAACCTTAATATTTTATAGTGATAGCCCAAAATCTATTACATCAATTGTTATTATGCATTAAAAAATGAATAATAAAGAAAAATTTTCATGTTGAATATTCACTAGACGCTAAACACTTAAAATCTTAAATATTAATTTTCATAATATATTAATTATTATTTCCCATATTGACCTTTGTTTTATGTAACAAATTCAATAAAAATTGAATTTAGAAAATTCAAAAATGTCCTTGAGAAAAATTAATATCGCATTAGCAAGAAAAATTTCTTATAGAAACTGAGAAGAATTGAATATTACTTTGCAGTACTAAAAGGAGAGATTTTCAAAAATTTTCTTTTGTATTAAGCAAGCAAGGAATGAAATTTCTTTCTTATAAAAACAGAATGTATCGTGCTTACGTATTAAGAGGATTATTATAAATTTATAAATTTTTTAAATTTTAAATAAAATTACATTTGAATTTTAAATTGTTTTTTTTTTTTCTTCTTTTTTGGAAATTGAATTTTTTAAAGTTCAACAATATTCAAAGACGTTAAACAAAAGATTATTTTATTTTTTATGCTTTTTCTTTCTTTTATTTTCACTAAGGATATCTAGGGAAATTCGAATTAATTATTTATAATGTTTGTTTATTATATTTTTTTTTGATTTCGTATATGAGAAAATTGTTGACAGTAACAAGAAAACAATGATAGCGTTTGTTTTTTCTTCTTTGGTTAAGGTTTACAGAATTTTATTGTGATCCACTAACGTATATACTAGTATAACATAGATAACAGTATATAATATATAGTTTTCACAGTATACTTTCAGACTTTCAGTACTCATAAAATCAAGAACTTTTGAAACCAAAAACCTTGCCGTATTTAAAATGAAAATGAGTCTATTTATATTTAGTTTTAATCTATTTAAAAGCCCTTGTGGTCAATAGACACAAGAAGCTAGAAAAATAAAACATTTTTTTTTAACTCGATTTATTATATACTTCGAACTCCTAGGGTGGAGTTTGTAGCAAATTATTAATCCAAATATATGGGAATTATTTAACACTTATTTAACACATATATATTTAACACTTTGAATATAAACACTTATTTTTCACAAATATTTTTTACATTTAATGGTTACATTGATATTGATATTGAATCATAAATTAAAACATGGGTGTCAATATATTATTTATATTGCTTTTCATCATCCAATAAATTCGAATATGTATTAAGGTCTTTCAACTATCACATTTTATGTAATAAAATGGCCAAATTTTCTCGAATCGTAAATCTGTGTTTATAAGTGAAAACTATGAAAAAATATTCGTATTAGTCATTAAGAATTAATTAAGGTTAGGAATTTAGGTACAAAACAAAAAAAAAGATAATTAAAAATTAAAAGGAAAATCTGGTAACCCTTTCCCAATATAATGGAGTATGATTAAAAAAAAACAACATTTTCATGTACATATAAAGTTCGTTGCCGATTAAACCAGTTACGTTCAAACCAATAGCTAATTACCAAATGCCAAAACTTTTAGTAAAACATAAATTATTAGAAAGAAAGCTTATAATGTTTTTAATTATTTTGCCTTATTAACAGTTAATAATCGTTATAATTATAATTATACGCACAGTCCCGCTTTGTGACATTATAGCAACAAAATATAATTCAAATATTCTAAAATAAATTGTAGCAATTTAGGTGAAGTCTAGCATTACAGGTGTTTCTATAGTTATATACATTTTTCAAAATTTGAAATAATTTAGACAAGCTTTATCTAAAGAATGTGTTGCTGCATTAAAAATTATTCAAATGATGTTTTTTGACAAATGTAATTCTACGAATAGTCTGCAAAAATTTTTGAAGTCACCGAACTATAATGATGAAAATGCCGCAATAAAATGTTATCTATTCTGTTTTTTTGATTATTTAAAAAAAAAAAATATTTCATCAGAGAATTACTATAGAATATTTTTGATGGTGTGAAATGACAAATTATGGAAAACGCCCTAAAGTCGCCTATATATCCTATATCATACCGCTTTATCTATTTATTATGACTCTTAAAGGAGTAGCTTCGCAAAATATTATAAATATGAACATGCATATAAAATATACGCATAATGTTACACAAATTCTTTATGTACATAAATATTTCATATACATAATATTAAACTTATTCTATGCGTCCTTTATACTAAATATAAAATTGGATTTAATATCATATTGCTTATTTTTTTTATACTTACACGCTAAGTATTATAAATAATAGGTTTTGTTTTTGTTTTTAACATGACGTTACTGTTGTTTAACAAATGACGTTACAAATTATTATTACTTATAAGATTATATGGTGGAAATTGAAATAGGAGTGATAACCAGGAGTGCTAAATAAATAAGAGTATAAAAAAAAATTTTTTTTTAGGTTGTCATAATCATAAAATTTAATAAATTTGTTTTAAACTGGATGAACAACAACAAAATAATAAGATGTCTACATATAAAGTTTTATCTTTAGCGCATTTTCCACACCTCTTTATGAGTGTATACGACAAACATAAATGTTGTTATTTTCGTTGAATGTGTTTTTAACAACATGTTTGTTTAATTAAAATTAAAATGAATTATTCTAGTTTTTCAAATATGTATGTGTGCATGTATGTATTTTTAAAAGTCAAAACATTACAAAAGGTGATTTAGGTGAAATAATTCTCAACAATGACAAATATCAATAGAAAACGCAAATATTTCAGTTTTATTTTAATCACTTGAATTAAGGCGAAATTGAAAATTTGGCAAGAAAGAAACCAAACCATTCCTTAATGCATATATTTAGGGGGAGAAAAGCTTAACGTATCTAGTGTATGAATTGAATTGAACGGCGCTAATCGAAATTAAAATATTATGCTCGTGGTGTATTTCGTTTAAAAACCATAATGCTGCTAGTAATTTTAATGTAAATATAAAAATTAATATACATCATGTTCTATAATGCAGTTGGATTTTTTAGCACTTTTCCAAAAAAAATTTGATGAAAGTTTGCTCGTCCTAAAAGTATGCAATTTTTGAAATAAATTCGTATATGAATGAAAGTAATTTTAATATCGTAGCAGATTGTTTTTAAAAGCAGTATTTTCACTTATTGAAAAGTTCTACATTAAAAACCATCGCTTTGACCCAACTTTTTATTTTTTTAAATTTTTTATTTGGTTTTACGTCGACCCTTAAATTTGGAACGCATCTAGGACCTAGATCGACCAAGTATATAAGAAAATTTTCAAAACCAATAATTTGGGGACTTAATTAAGTTCTTAATTCTTGATTAGCAATTAAAAGCAATTGAATTAAAACATCTGACTTTTATGTTCTGTAGTATTAATTTCAAAATTAATATTGGCAATACTTCAACAGTGTGTTTGTTCATTAGACAACCACTATTTTATCATTTTGTATTGATTAATGTGTACTATATTATAAAAATTGAAGATTTGTGATTAGACCTCCAATAAAAAAATGTTATACATTATTGAGCAAAAAAAAAATCCATAAAGAAAGAAATATTTTCTATATAATAAAATTGCTAACAAAATGCTCTATTTCCAAATAAATTGCAAGTGTGAGCCTTTTCTACATATTAAACTTCTTTTATTACACTCAAATTTAAAATGGTAATATAAAATAATATATTTGGTTTAAATGTGAAATGTTTGTAAATTGACTGGAATAATAATTTGAATTTATTTAAAAATAAATATATAGCAAGCAATTTCACAAAAAAAAATATTTTTTATGTAATAAAATGTAAATTACATTTTATTATGATTTTATTGTAATAAAACTTAATTTAATTTTATAAAATTTGAGAATTTATTATAATAAAATGGGATCAAATCAATGACTTGCAAAGTAGCACATTTCATTTTAACAGATTAAAATAATCAATTGCATTATTTAAATTAGTTTCATTTAAACACGAATATAATCAAAAATTGCATACATTTAGGGTATGCAAACAAAAAAAAAATTAAAGGAAACTTAACATAATGCTCGAATTTAAGGGTTAATTACCCAATATAAGAAAAATAATTATGTTTTTTAATGGTGAAAAAGCTCGGAGTTCCGGAAATATTTTTATGTGCAGAAATTTCGAATTTTCTAAATTTCGATAGGTGGTAGAGGTAGAAAAAAATTTCTTCTAACGAAACTTTACAATGTCTAGAAGCTGCTGAAATTTCAGATTCCTTAAAAAAACTTTTCGGTATCAAAAATTCGACAAAAGTGGCTTTTAAATAACGGTTAATTTTAACAGCATTTTGCTCTTTTAAGATCAGCTATGTCATGCTAAGGTAGAAAAAACTAGCAGCTATCTTGCAGATGTTTGTGAAATTTTAAAAGTGTTTGTGGTATCATTACAATAAATAGTCAAAAAATGGCATGTTTGAGCTTTTGTGGGAACAATAACTTTTAAAGGGTGGGGGGGGGGGGGAATATAATAGGTGAAAACTTTCTTTTACGAAGATAAGTTTCTAGTAAGGATCTATATGTTCATATAAAATTTCAGTTTTCCATCTTCAAGACTGTAAATGTTTTCCACGGACGGACGGACGGACAAAATGGAACTATTACGCATTATTTTTCAAATTTTTTTTTAAAATGCTAAAAAACGAGAAATATTTACACTTGCTATATTATGAATTTGAAAATTATTTTAATATTTTACATTTTGGCTGCAAGTACATAATAAATTTTATTATTTTAAATTTCGAAGTAATAAAAATCGAATACTCGTATTATTTATTGTACATAAATTTTGAAATTTCAACTTTTTTACAAAAATATTTATTAAATTAAATTTGTATATTTTTCTGAATTTTAAATTTATAATGAACCTTCCCATTTAAAAATTTTGCATTTTTTTTTTTCAATTTTTACACATGTATACACAATAAGAAAAAAAAATTTTATATATGATTTGTATAGGTTTTTTCATTAACAATTTTGTACACTATTATCTTTGAATAAGACCACATAAGCTTTCGGGAATATTTAAAACAATAATTGGAATTGTATTCAAATTACACATTTTTTTTTGTAATTATAAAGATAATAATCGCATTAACAGAATACAAAAAAATCTAATAAAAAAAAAATAAGATTTTTACAAGTCTTAAAACCTTAATCTGTGTAACTTTAGCTATAAATTGAGGCGATTTCTTTTATAAGGGATCCATTCGATGTGACTTTTTTTTGTCAACAAAATTTAAGTATAATCGATCTTTATTATATGTAAGATAAAAAAATGAAATGTAATTAGGATGTGTATATAAAAAGCTCTTAGGCTGACATTTACAAATTCAATGGATTTTACCAAAAATTAAAATCACATTTTCTGACAGATTTTCTGGCCTATAGGTTTCATTAATCACTAATGAAAAAATATTTTTCTTATATTCATTGAAACAAGGAAAATATTTTTTTTTTGTTGTCCTTAAAGAAGATTTGAATTTCTATATCCTTATTGTCCCTTATTATCAATTCAACTAGCAATTATTATCATTACTTACATTTTAGTAAACTACTCATAGCTGGGTATTAATATAGTGCAGGGTTTCTTAAACTTTTTTATATAGCGACCCCCTTCAAGCTTAGGAAATTTTAAACGACCCCCCCCTCCATATAATGAAATATATATTAACCGTAGATGTATATGTAATATCGCACTATTTTACAATGCAAATAAAATAAGGGTTAAAGAATACGTACCCATTCATTTCATATATATAATTGGAAACGTTGTTGGGATATCGGTGGTAATAAAACACAATAAATAGAATGACATAAAACTATATAATATATATTTATTCAATAGAAAAAATAAACTTTTGTAACAATTTTTTGACCCCCTTTCAGTAGTCTCGCGACCCCCCTTGGGGTCGCGACCCACAGTTTAAGAAGTCCTGATATAGTGTATTCGGTGTAAGGGTGCTGATAGTTAATAAATAGATCAGTATTAGTTAGTATTTTAGTTCGCCTTCTTAAAAGGCATTGATTTTAAATTAATGTATAAGTGCGTTAGACGTAAGGTGAATCGCGATTAGTTCACTGTTTCGGTAAAATGTATATATAAAATAAATTAGAATTTGGTAAGCAAAGAGTAATTTTTTAAGCAACAATAATGAACAATTCTATTTTTTATTTTGATATAATTCGCAAAATTAAAATTTTTTAAAAATATTTCTAAAATTTGATTTAAGAACATAATTAATTGTCACGAATCTGATCATTAAATTAATTTTGACAATAAGTGATAGAAATGCGAAATTTTCAATTTACTAAATATTCTGAAATATAAATTTATTTATTCTTACCAGACTTGTAGCATACATTACTTGTAGGAGTAGATATGAGTACGACAAACTAATGAAAATTTACACATAGAATGTTGTTTTTTTTTTGCAAAACGAAACTTTTATTAGAGCAGTAAAAAAACTACATTAATTCAACCTTAATCTTTTATTTTGAATAAAAAGATATAGCCCATATAAAAGAATAAATTTGCACAACTCTACTAATCTCAACTACTACATTATGATGTGATTAAGGAATGCTTAATGTTTAGAGAGTATAAAGTCTGCAAACATTTTCCTCGCGTTTAAAAACGGAAACATTTTAAATGATCCATTTAAATTTATAAAAGGATAAAAAAACATAATAAAAATATGTATACATGAACATATATAAATAATAATTTATTTGGAATGGAAGCCATATTACTCTTGTGATTTCCTTTAATTGCATTAATATGGGTCGGAAGACTTAAAAATTCTTTTGTCGCATTACAAAATACATATATGTATGTATATAATTTTAATGTCCAAAACTCCAAATAAAATATGTTTATCTAAGGAAATAATTCAAATCAACTTCATTTACTTAAATATGTTATACAAAGTGTCTCGCATGAAAGTGCGTTTATCAAAAAATTATTGAAATCAAAACTGAATTATGGGGTTGTATCAATGAGAGGTGCCATATGATATTTTCTAAGCTATTACTTTTTGAAAATTTAAAAGAAACTCGATTGTTAAGTTGAACGTTTCCCCGTTATGCAAATAAAAATTAAAGGGACACCCTTTTGAAAACTTATACATTTTTCTAAGTCATTGAAGGAAAAAATTTGGTATAAAACAACATTGGCAGTACTCTATTTTCCTCAATAAATCTTTAACCAGAACAGGTATAAAGATGACCCATATACGAAATTAAAGATCAGTTGATAAGATGGCCAGCTGTGTTAAAACTGGAGAAAGCACAAAGGTCTACTAGAATATTAACATTTTTTTAAAATGATAAGATTAAATTTCAAATTTTTCAAAATTTAGGATCATGTAATTCTCAAATCTAAACAGATTACAGCTAATGTAAATATTCATAAGGAAGCCCTTATTCTGAGGTTTCCAAATCATATTTAATATGTCTCCTATCTTATACAGGTACAGAGTTATACCTAAAATTCCAAAAAGTAAAAACCGAACTTGTCGAGCTATGAACATAGTCTTAATACAAAAATTTTCTACACATGTAGGTATGTACATATGTTATTAATTAATACATATACAAGTAATTAGTCGAAGAAAATATCTTCTATCCTATTTATTGTCATAATAATGAACATTTATAATAATTATGATGATTTTCATAGAAATGCATCATTTTACAGCATAACGATACTCGTAATATTTACTTTACATAAGTATGTACATATGCCCATAGATATAAATTAAAAATACAAAGAAATACAAATATTTCTCAAATATAATTTATATTAATATGCAAAAAAACATTATTAATAAAAATTTATTAAATTTTTAAATGCAAAATAAAAAAGATATTTAACAGCAGCGCTGATTCTCTTTCCTTCATAATTTTATGATGATAAAGTGAAAATTTTGTACTACATACGTCTGTATAACTTTGTTACATTATTATATAAGTAGCTCTGCTATATTTATAAATATCTTATTTCTGTAATATTTGTATGTAAGGCCTTACTGTATGATAGATAGATATATCAAAGGATCATTGAATATTTCATTAATCTATCGCTGTACTTGATGTGTATAACAAGTATATAAGTCTGTGTTTTCAATAAATATTTGATGTATGATTGATTTTTATTCCCATATAAGAAATTAAAAGGTAATTCACCCAAAATTATAATGGAATTTTTTTTAATATTATTCATGAAATTTCTTTTTTTTTATAATAAGCAACATTTTTTGTGGGTTTAAAAAGCTTTGGAATTATTAATAAATGAAAGTAATTGATTTTCATGATCAGAAAATGACAAATATGGTTTAGTATCAGTAAAGGACCAACAACAAATTCTTAAGTTTGCATTATTTGTCAATTATTACTAACCGCATTGTGTAAACAGTAGGTAGGTTATGTGATGGTAATAAATTTTGCATATTGAATTTTAGGTGGGAACGCACTTCTCCATGGTAGGGAAGTGTAAATAAACTATTTTTAGCAAACTGTCGGTCTGTCGATCTGTGTGGGTACGCGTGTATCTCAAGTTCGGCTAAACCGATTTTGATGAAATTTTATATGTAAGCTTATTTTGACTATGGCACGGATTGATCAACTTCTGGGATATACCAGGCCTCGGGAACTGCATTTTTTAGCGGGCCTATTTTACATTTTTGACCATTTTGAAGAAAATATTATTCAATCAATTTACTTGAAATTTCATAGATAAGCTTTGATGGGCTAATGCCCTAAAAATTGGAAAGATAAGTATTTGACAGGCATTTTTATAATATTCTGTAACATTTTCACTTAACTAGACAATGCACATTGTGGCCAGTTATGTGCTGACTATATCAGAGTATTTTTTTTTTTTGCCTTCGAAAAGGTGCTAAACATTTGGTTCTTGCTTATGAAATAAATTTTAGCACATTTATTTTTTAAAATCTGACAATTTTTTATATGAACTCATTCTGACGTACTTTCCTAACAATAATTACGTATTATACTCAATTATTGAGTATTTAATGTAAGTCTTACAGCAATTTAGTTTTAAACTACAAAATTTATTTTGCAGTAAACCTAATATAAATTTTTCATAGGAAAAGTGAGGAAATGTGCTTGGAAAATAAAAATATCGATAATTAATTATTGTATGTGTTTACTGAAAACAAAATTCCAATAGCCAGAATCACTAAAATAAACTGTTTCAAATAGTATCCCATTCCTATTATATTTCAAATGAATAGTAAAAATTGTTCCTTACATTAAATTTATTTCTGTAGATTTATAATACCCAAGAATTAATTAGAACCGCAATGTTGATGCCTTTTAATGGGTTTTATATTGCGTTAAAAAACATGAACTTTGATGTTTCAATATTTTGTTTGTATACATACGTTAATATTGTGTATTGCCATTATTACACAAAATTATTACAAATAAATGTGAATTACACATTTCTCTTTGTGATTAATAAATTAAAAAAATTGTGATGCATAGATGTTATTAATCCTTTCATACTCGAATTGATATTTGAAAATTATAAAAATCTGAGAATTAACAAAAGTATGATGAATTGAGACATTGTGAATAATTCATTTATATGTGATTTGGTTCTATAAAAATTATTGTCTTTTTCTCATTATAATTTGATTCCCAATTGATTCGCTCTAATAATTCATTACTATTTCGTTTAATTAATTCACTTGTATGTATGTACTCGTATGTTTGTTATTCTTTATTTTGCTTTGTTATTTATTATGTGCTCATAAATCATAAAATATAATTAAATTGTGGACGATTTTAGGTAACGTTTTATACAAGGAACTTTCTCTGAAATGTTAAGCGGTAAGACAATATGAAATGCAATCATTCTCGTCATTAACTCGAATAAAAAGAACGAGAATTGCAGAAATAAATTACTGTTGTTACTGGAAAAGTTTACAGCGTTAATTTAAACATCTTAAGAACTGGGAATTTTCCTTCGATTCCTTGCAATTAGAGTAGTCCCCATAAAATAAACATTTTAAAAGATTTATATGCATTTTATATTACATAGATATTTAGCAATTTGTTGAAATTATTATTTTGGTTAAGCAAATACATATTCATTATAATATTTTACTATTTTAAATTAATTTCTTGATTTGGCTCATATAACTAGGAAATAATTAGATAATATGTTGATAAAATTCATCAAATGCTACATTCAAAGTTTTATAGTAGATTACAGTTTTTCTTCTACATTTACAGTTTTAAATTTTTTCCCTGTATCCGAAGAACATGAATGTTTATCAGATGATGGCAGACGATTTGGTACTTGTCTTAATCCATACGAATGCCATTTAAATAAAGGCAATGCTAAAGGTGAATGTGCTTTAGGATTTGGAGTTTGCTGTGTTTGTAAGTAAAAAAAAAAGAAAAATTTTTACAACATCAATTAATTTTCTTATTTTTTTTTAGTTATTGCATCTTGCGGTAGTGAAATTTCAGCAAACAATACATATTTAGTTTCACCAAATTTTCCAAGTTTTATGACAACAAATGTGACCGAATGCAAATTAAAAATTAAGATGATGAGTCCAGATATTAGTCAACTAAGAATTGATTTTCATCATTTTTTGTTGGTATTAACATTTTAAATATAAAAAAATTATATTTATAGTAAAATTTTATTTATATAATTAAACTAGGGTCAACCAGATAGAAAAACTGGAATATGCAATGGAGATTCTTTTAAAGTAATAGGTGGACCTGGAGGAAATTTTACTATTTGTGGATATAATAGTGGGCAACATGGTAAGTTTTGATGATGTAAAAATAATTATACAATAGATGATAAATTAATGCTAAATAAATTTCAATAAAAAGAGGGGAATCAAATTGAATACAAAATTTATTTGTCAAATTGCAGTTGTGTAGCAAAAAAGACCTTTAAAACTTATTAAAATTAAATTGAACATATTTTTTATAACTAAATTTTAACAACCAATAAATTACACGTGAATGTAATATTTGTTAGCTTATTATGAAAATGCAATATTTTTTAGCTTATTATGATGTTGGAGGTCGTATGGCTGCTCGGCAAGCTTTAATGGGCTTATACACTTCTACTACTACGACTACAACGACTACTACTACAACAACAGAAAAATCAACCTTGAATTCAACAAATAATGACATACTGATGCATGAAAATGATAATGAAATAACAAATTCTACTTCAAATGACGCTATTCAAATGGATTCAGAGGATCTTAATGATGACGAACCGAAACCAGAATATGCTGAAATACTAATCGAATTTCGTGGCCAAATTATTCAAAAACGTTTTTGGGAAATACAAATATCACAAATTCCCTTTAGTCAAAGAGCTCCTGCTGGTTGTTTACAATATTTTAGAGGTGACAACGGCGTTTTTCAAGTAATTTTCAATTTCTTTTCAATGTTATTTTATGTTTTATTTGAAAATTAATTTTGTTTTAGACTTTTAACTTTGCTGATAATGGTAGACATTTGGCAAATCAAAATTATAGAGCTTGTTTCAGGCAAGAAACTGGAATGTGTTCTATTTTATATGAACCATGTGATACACAATCATTTCGTATTGGACCATCAACCAAACAGAACGATGAAGTATTGAATGATGAAATTCCAGAAATTTTAAAGGATGAAACAACTATTAATCCAGTAACAATGACAACAGCAGAAACAACAACTGTTGCAACAATTTCATCATCTACTATAGTTGAAACCACATCTACAACAACAGCAAATTCAACAATAACTACAACGACACCAGCACCTACAACCATAAGTATGTAATGCAAGATAAAATTCAGAATGATTAATTCTTGATTTTTTTTTATTGAAGGTGGGAACTCTGTTCTAGCTGATGAAACAACATTAGCAGCAAATATAACACAAGAAGATGAAGGTATTGAAGGATCAGGTGGAGCACAAGATGAACCAATTCGTTATGTTTCAACTTCATCAAAAAGACCACAAAGTGGTGGTTTCGATTTTTTCGAATTTTTCCGAGAAGCTCTTGATTTAGATGATTTTAGACGTAGGCGAAGCGCAAAACAAATAAAATTCTTTGAAAATAACGCTAGACAATTATATTCAACTTGTACTGATAGAATCACTTTGCCATGCATAATAGAAGATTTCATTGCAGATGGTAAGAGATGGGAATAGTATATACAAAAATTACAAAGTCCCTTTTTCGAATATTATTGAAAATATCTTCTTTGAATATTTCCTCTTTCTTCTTAAATGTAGGAAATTTTGGTTGTGAACCAGTGCATTGTGGAAATCAGTTTTGTTCACCAGGAAATATGGGTGCATTAGGTGTCAGCAACAGTAGTAATATTAACAATAATACAACTAATAGTAGTAATAATATGAATAAGACCGCTGAATCACAATGTCGTATTGAGTCAACAGTGACACCATTTTTTTTGGGTGTACATTTTGGTGATGGAATTGGTAAAGGGAGTCCCGAGGATAATATTGGAGCATGTTTAAAATTTAGTCAAATACCTTGCTTATAATAATTTAAATTTATTGTGCGATTGCATTTTTATTATTATAATTAAGATTAATTAAGATTAATATAATTATTAGGCGTGAAACATTTTATAAATGTGTATTTATAATTTAGAGCATGAATGTATGCTTATTGAGAGAATTTCTTATTAAAATTTTATCAAATATTCTTGTAGTTTAAAAATTTAGTTTTGTCCAAATTTTTTTTTTTCAATTAGTGTGAATGTAATTTATTAAAGTATAATTGTTAGTGGAGTCAGCTTGAATTTGTTTTTCATATATTTTAGATGTTGTGCTAATTAAAATATAAACTAGACAAATAATAAACTAAGTTAATTTTGAAAAAAGTGTTCTTTAATGTTAAAAATAGTTTGTTGTAAGATTTTTCATTTAATTTCAAAAAATAAAAAATTTAAAAAATTTTTATAAATAATCATATTTATTGAAAAATAATTTTTGTTACGGAAAATGACTAGTATTTAACTCTAATTATTGAAAGTGTTTTTAATAGCACAGAAATTTTTAGGGCTCCTGTAAAATTTTACAAATTTTTGATGAATTAAAACAAAGTACAAGACTTATTTTATGGGGTTTTTTATATAAAAAATATTGAAATTTTCTTGTCCTCCATATTTTGAGTCAAATAACGTTTAGAATTCTGTAATTTCTGTTCTATAAATTTTCATTCTGTAACGAAGTGAACATAGGACACAATTTGTGAAAACCTACGAAAATTAGGAATTTCAATTAGTTTTTTAATGAATTCGGAAATATTCTTTGAAAATTGCAATTAAATTTGTATAAACTAAGATTTTACATTGTTATTAGAAAAGATTTTTAGAATTTCCAAAAATTTATAATTCTGTTATAATCCAGATTTCTGTTTAAAGTATAATGAACTAAAATAAAATTATTGAAAATAAAATATTCCAAAAATATAGTAAGTGGAGCTGTTTTTAATATGAATTATTAAAGGCACTTAAAATTTAAAATTGCTTAAGAAATTTTTATTCGAGTTTTTATTTAAACGAGGAAAAACAGGCAAAAAATAAAAAGGATAACAAATTTCCACTGAATATCGTTAAAAAAAAGAAACTACAATTTTTTTTCGAAAAGTAAAAGAAACCTTACCGAAAAAAATAAAAAAAAATAATGAGAAAATTTAATTTTCCAGACTTTTTTTTTTAAATAAGAAAAAAAAAAGGAAAAAAAAACTCAACCTACACATTTTATATGGCATAATTCATTTTTATGTTTTCAGAAAATTAAACAAAAAATTCTTCACCATTTTCTTTTTTGTAGTTTCTATTGGATTTTCTTCCTTCTCCTTCCTACTCAACTCTTTTACTCTTCCTCTATCTCGTCCTCATTCTTTTATTAAATAGCACTAATAACATATTATGCTTATATTATAATATGTGCAACACTATTAACGGTTAGTGATCCTTGGACAACTTTTATAGTATATCGTATATCCTTTCATATGTTAAAAAAGAAAGAAAAACTGTTATAATGCGATACATTACTTTTAGTTGTACTTTTTTCTTTTTATACCCTTCATTTAGTAAATAATAAAATTTTATTTTAACGGTATATTCTACATAAGTGCGACGGCTTTTTTTCTTGTACAGAGTGTTCTCAATTTTCATTAGATTTTATAATAAAAAGAGTAGTTAAGATAATTGTATGGTTCGTTATTCAGAATTTATGCATCAAATATAGTTCATTAATTTTATTTGCTTAGAGCTATAAAAATTTAATTGAATTAGATGTAAATATAATGTGTAAATGTCTGTGAATCAGAATTATTATATTTGATGAAAAATTCAGAGAACTAGAACTTTATCAAGTTCTGATTAAAGGAAGTCTTTGAAAAATTTTTGAAATTTAAATTTTGCGAAACAATTTTGTGGTTATTGAAAATTTTAAAAATTATCAACATGGTTTTGTCCTTTTCAGCTTTTATCTACTTGCTTTACATGTAAAGCCTATAAAATGTATAACATTAAGTTCACCAATGAATTGCAGCTTATCATTGCCCCTGACTCTCTTAAGAATATCAGTAAAAGAATTAAAAATTTTATGAAAAGTTTTATCTATAATTTCCACCATCTTTTTCAAAAGTTCCATTAATCTCTCTATTTCTTTTTCCTTTAAAAACTTCCAGTTTTCTCGTCTTTGGAACCACTATTGATATTTCAATGGAAATTTTAGAAATACAAAGGCAATAATTGTTATATGAAGCTAATGTTCAATAGTTTCAGCAATTAAATTGTAATGTTAGAGTAAGTGTACCGTATGAAGATCACGTTTCCTAAGGCAACGTTTCACAAGTCAAAATATTATATATTTGGTATAAAATTAAATCATTTCCAGAAAATCAGTCAGTGTTAATTATTGAAAATTTGTGATCGATTGCCAAAAAAAAAAATAATTAATTGTTCCCATTAAAACTTCAAATAAAATTTTGGATAGTTTAACTTAATTATTAATTTAAATTTAATAAAGTTTGGAAAACATGCAATCAAAACATGTTTGAAACTTGCCAAACCTATTCAAAAGAAGTTAAGTTTGTTTTCAAGGATTTATGTTTTAAAATAGTTGAATAAAAAAAACCGGTAATAACTAAAATGACAGTTTTTATAAATTTTTTTTGTAGGACCAGATTCTTCTTATTTTTCATTTTTGGTACGAATTAAAATAAAACAAAAACGAAAGCAAAAAAAAATTAAACAAACAACAGCAGTAAATGTAAGTTAAATATACGAAAATGACAAAAAATATCCTGGTTTTATGTGCCTCCGGAGATTTTTTTATGAAACAAATTTTTTTTCTTTTCTTATTTGGTTTTTTTCCACTATTATTTTTCACTTTGCTCTTTCTTATTTTTTTTTGTTATTTTTTACGATTGTTGTCTTTAATTTTTCCTCTTTTTGCTTACATTTTCATTTTGTTATTTTACACCATAACATTTGATTTTCACTTAAAAATACCGTGCATTTCAAAATTGTGCGTTTAAAGAAAAATTTAACTTGATAATTGAAAACGATATTTGGAATTTAATAAAAAAAGAAATTAATAATTTTAAAATTAAGTCTTCTACATCTTAAATTTTTTAAATAGGTTAGATACGATTGTGCAAGTAATATTCTAAATGTCGGATATTTGTGGCCTCACAACATTGCATCTAAACTATAAAATGTTATCAATATTATGAAATGTTATCACTAAACTGCTTAAGATCAGTTTTGTTAAATTGAAAAGTCATAAATTTTTGAAAATTTTCAAAATGTTCTGAAATTTATTTAAAAACTTGCATAGTGACAAAACCATAAATATATTTTGTGAATGAGTTCATGGATTGAAGAAAATAGATGCAAATTTTATAGTGTATGCTTTGTTTAAGACATACTATAGGACATACTCGATATCTGTTCCAGTGTTACCAACTCTTTCTTGTTCAAATTACCACTTTTATTTCAAAAATTCCCATTTTTTCTTCTGCCAAACCCAATTACTTCCCTTGGAATTGAAATTTCAAAATTAATTTGAAAAGCCGAATTTACGGAATATTTAGAAAATTAATTCATATTTTGATTATTATTGTTAAAGGACTCACACAATTTTGATATTTTTCGACAGAGAATTTCAATTTTCAGGCCTTAAGCTAAAAATACTGTTAAAGCTAATAAGAATTTAAGTTCCATAGGAGCATTATATTTTCGAAAAAATTTTAAAAAATTATTTTTCAAGCGAAATAATGAAAATTCTATGCTTATATTACGCATATTTAACAATCAATTTCTCTTTTTTTTTACATCCCACTGTATAACAGTAAAATAGAGTTTATTATTATTGTTTGAATTCCCTTAAAGTATAACACAAGAAAAAGAAAAGCAAAAAAATAAAAATGGAATTTTCAATTCTTTTCAAATAGCATTCGTACATAATAATCTATTCTTACATTATTTTATATTAAATGCAATAGTGTGCGTTAATATGTTAATATATATATATAGTATAACACAAATATGAGTGTATAATGAAAAGAAATACTTTTCTGAATATTCTTAAATTAAATAGTTTTCCTTTTTTTATGGAAATTGTAAACATTTTTACTGATTTTAAAAGCAATTTGAATATTAAAGCAGAATGAAAGGTAAATATTAAAGGAAAAAGAATAAAAAAAAAGAGAAGAAAATAAAACAAATTTAAATAATAAAAAAAAAAATTTAAAGGTTGAAATTATTCCTTTCCTGTTTTTATTATATTGAAAGAATGCTTGGCATTTTATCTGCTGATATTTGATTTTAAATTTTTTTTTTTTATTTAAATAATATTTTTTTTTTTTTGGTTTGCAATTTCTATGAAAATAGACCATAAAATAAAATCAACCATTTTGTTTAATTGGTTAAACGTGTTCAAATTGTAAGACTTTGAATATTTATTTAACAAAAACAAAAAATTGAAATTAGAATAGCAATGTATAAATAATAATAATTCTAATTAAATTAAAATTGTTTGGTTTTTCTTTCATTTTTTTAACATTAAGAATGAAAAAGGAAAAAAACAACTGCATTAGTTATGGAAGGTTTTTAGTACTAGCAATAGTAAAAAAATTTTTGAAGGGTATTGGAAACTATTTTGCTTCAAAAGTAAAAATTGAAAAATGAATTTCCAATTGCAATATACGACACAACACAAGACATAACAAAAACGAAACCAGTACAAAGTAATAGATTGAGTTCATGTTGGCAAATCTTAAAATTTTATTCTACCTCTGTCAGCGCAGAGCTAGAATAAAATCTGCTAAAGCAGAAAATTGAAAAAACTGAAGGAATCAGCTCTACTTTTAAAAACAGTTGACAGCACTGCATAAATAACAATTAATTTTTGAAATTAAATTAAATGCCTTTAAAATTTATTTAAAATAATTGAAATATTAATTAGCATTGTCTCCTATATTTTCACTTTATAATTATAGCTTTTCAATTGTATTTTTAAGCTAGATCAATTGAATTGAATCTGAGATTACTGGGAGCATGGATTTTCATACTGGAAATATGAGAGTAGATCTTTTAATGATCTTTACACTAAAACGATCTGCTTTTTGCAGTGTTATCAAAAATACGCGCTACAGTTCCAAATTTAAGTAAGATTTGCTAACATGAACTCAACAATAGTCTACACGAAACACAAATGCTCTTTCTCTCTCTCTGAGAAATATAGATATAAGAAATTATTCCCCCTGATATTTAAATAATGGTTTTTTTCTTAGTTATCGGTTTAATGCTGGTGGGAGGAATTATTTTTTTTCTTAAACTAGGATCTATTATGAGACATTGAAAATGGCTAAATCAAATAAATTTTACATATTTGCTGTTACAAGCGACTATAAATAAATTTCATAAAACAAATATGAACAATTTTTTGAGAAATATTGCATATATTTGGGCGAACTTTTATTAAAGAAGCATGATATTTGCATTCTGTACTAAAATATTAGTTTATTTAGTACATTAAGTACATACTCTATAATAAATTTTAAAATTAACTGCAAATTTAAATTATTAAATTAAGCTTTGTGTTAGTGTTTCGGTTATTATTGCGTTTAAATATTGCCAGATATTTTAAAAATTCTTCCAAATTGTGTCATTTTTAACAATAATAAAATTTCAAATTGACTAAAAATATGAGAGAAAATTATTTTGAATTTTTTTTTCGATCCAATCACATTCCATTCAATCACTTCTCGCAGGATCTTTAACAAATTAACATTTTATACCTAAACCTTTTTCACATATATGTGAATTTTTTTTTCTTTTATTATGTAAGCTGATTTCACACTTTAAATACTTTTCATTTTTAAATTAAAAAAAAGCCAAAACAAAAATAAAAAAAAGTGAAATGGAAAAATGCCTATGTCAAAATAATAAAATTTTTCAAATTTTTTTCATTTTTTTATCACCTAAAATTCTATCAAAACGAAACAAAGCAAATCTAATCTTGGGTAACATAAAGAAATTAATGTAAATGTATAATGAAAACATAGAGGCATACATACACATACACTCACATTTGAAAATATTAATGTTGAACGAGATTTTAAGATTAAAACAAATTTCCATTAGTAAGTTATTTGTTTAAACGAAAAATATAAGGAGAGAAGAAAAAAAAGGATATCTTCAAACTTTTCACATTCCCATCAATCTCAATAATTTAAGAGAAAGAAAAATTTTATTCAAAGTAAAATAGAAAAAAGACATTAAATGTATTTTTTTCTTCCTATTTTCCTAGCTATTTTATTATATTTCTATTATCAAAAAAAAAAAAAAAAAACTGAGGATTGAAAATATAAGAAAGGATTTCCTCCATATATAGCTGGCAGATGTAAAATAAAGGACGAAAAATATTCTTCTTAAAAATAATATTACATGAATATTAACAATTTTGTTTTTCATTCTTGTTATTTGATATTCAACCTCATATAACATTTAAGGATAAAATTTATGAATTTATTATATTTACACATATTTCATGTTGATATATACAACGATTACTCTATGTATATATATAATATATAGAAATATATATTATGCTCAATGTAAATGAATCTACATTCTTTTATAACATGTAAAAATGATATTTTACTCATATAAAATAATTTATTAAAGAAATAAGAAACCTTTCTAAGATTTAGGCCAAAGATATTACATAATATATATAAGGTATATGTTAAAGAATTATATGGATACAATAAACCTCATTTTATTGAAAAAAACAAATACATATGTGATAGGAAGGATTCTATTATTATTTTCTTATTTCAAATTAAAGGAAAAATACACATACATTTGCAAGTATACATTTTTACCTGTTACATTTAAATCTCTATTTTAAATAGAATATTTAACATTACGATATATTTTAAATTATGATAACTTACGATTGATCTTGCAGCTTCTAAACTTAAAAATATAGTATATAGACAATTATTTTTCCATTGACAATACTCACTTATTTTAGAGATTTTGATATTTTCGATTTTACAATGCTGGTTGGTCAGCATTAGAAGAAATAGTTGTTAATTAATGTAAATCAATTCTACTGAGGATAGAAATGTTAAAAATTCTGCTATGGATAGATATTGTGATCCAATCCGTTGTGTAATTTCAGTATTCTTCTAGAATATTCTTTGTAATACTTACTTTTAGTTTGTCACTTTAATTTTAAACAATAATTTTGTTTTACCTGTTTAATTATTTATTTTAAATTTTTGTTATAAATTAAATTTGAATGCAATTATTTGTATGTCAAAAATTTCAATTTATTACAATTAAAATTTTATTTGATTTTCTTTTATCTCGCTCTCTTTTCGTTTACATATAAGTACCTATAGTAATAAATAAAAGTTGAAGGACTCTTTTCTCAGTTTGCTTGATATTACTGATAACACTGTATTTTTTTCTTAAAAAACTTTAATCTCAAAGTAATCAAATATTAAATGCAATGAGAATGAATATACTCTTTAAAATTTTTTTTGACTCTTAAAGCTCATTTGAGTGTCTGAATGAGAAATGAGAATGTAAGATAAACTACAACAAAATGTGCATTTATTTTTATAATTTTTTTTTATAAAAATAAAGGGAATTAGTCAATTAATTTTCGAAATTATTTGAAAATTTTCAATATATTAATTAGAGAATTTTTCCCATAAGTCTTTAATGAGTACATTTGTTGATTTGAATAGCCATGCTACTGGTACTGTAGGTAAAAGTAATAGATTTACTTTTAGTTTCTTTAATCAAAATTGAACAAATTATTATGAAGCAACTTAGTTTTAATCAGTTGTTCTTATACTCATTTAATTAAACAGATTCTCAACACATAACATAATAGATGCACCTCGTGCTTTAGTTAAATAAAGAAAAAACCAAGAACAAACCCAACTACTTGATTTTTTTTTAATAATTTTAATTTTATTTTTCGAATTTTTTCATTTTTTATTGATTTTTCTCTTTTTTTTCATGTTTTCATTAAATTTATTTATAATATATTTATTTATGTATATATTAACGTATATAATTATATATATAATTTCATATATATATATATATATATTAAATATATACATATATATGTATATATACGATTTTTTAATAATAATAATTTTTTTTATGTTAAAAAGACTTACAATGGTTCTTGTTTTTATTTTTTTTTTTTATTTTTTATACACAATGAGAATTTTATTTTTGAGGAGAAAAATTAAAAATTTTAATTTTAATGTTGATTTCTTTTGTTTTTCTTGTGATAGTTTCTTTCTATTTTAATAATATTATATTAATTATGGTAATTTTTTGTTTTTTTTTTGTGGTAATAATTTGATAAAGGTATTTTAATGTGTGTATATGAATAGATTTAAGTTTTAATTAATAAAAGAAATCAAATATTTTTATATTTACATATGTAAGCGTTTATGTATGTACAATAAATCTATGCTACAATGAGTAGGATAATATTAAGGGATTTTCATTAAAGTTTTGTAAATTACAAATAATAAATATTTTTTATTATTTAATATTATATACATTTGCTCTTAAATATTATAAAACAGAAAAAATTGCAAAAACGAATTGATTTCAACAGTAAATTTTGTACATAAAACGAAAAATAACAATTTTTCTTTTATTTTAGAACTAAAATTTTTGAATTGAAGAATTTTTTTAAGTTTAAATAGATAGCTAGCTATTTTAAAAGTTAAACTCATAGCTATTTTAAAAATTTCGTTATCAAAATAGCTAATAATGAAAATATTATAAAATTGCATATAACTAGGCGAAAAATAAAATATTTATTTCTATAATGGATTTCTTATAGTTTTCATTCTGAAATCGTAAATAATTAAAAGTAAAATGAGATTTTTAATTTTTAAAATCATTAAGTAGCATACATTTAAGGACTTACATAAGGATAAAACATGTTTTTTTTTTGTTTCGAATGCAAGTATATAAGTTTAAATTATAATTTTGTTTCGGTTTAAATTTTGAATTTTTTTTTTTGTTACATTTTTATATTTTATTTAAATATTTTCATTTTGTTTTTCTGTTTTTATAATATCCTTAAATTTAATAACTTTGTTTTTTTTTTTAATTTGCTATGCATGATTTTTTTTTATTTTTCATTTGTTTTTTTGTAATTTTTTTTTTTTTTTTGTAATTTTTGTATTTAAATATTTAATTAATAAAAATAATTTACTAGATTAATTATTATAGTATAATTTTTGTTGTTCTTTTTTTTTTTTGTTTTTTTTTGCATTTTATTTTGTTTATTGATAAATGGCGTAGCGCAATAATGAAAGCTTTACAAATATGAAAATGGTTTTTAATAATTTTTTTTTTGTATTTTTTTTTTCTCTTATTTTTGTGTTTTTTTTTTTAATTAAATTTGTATTTTTCTTTTTGTTGATATAATTAGTAAAAATATACGATGTGATAAAATTTAATAATTAACAGAAGACTGAAAAAAAAAATCGTATTTTTATTTTGATGAATTTTTTTTTGTGTTATTTTTAATTTGTTTTTGGTAATAGCCGCTCGTATTTTAATAAAAATTTGAAAAAATTAAAAAACTTTAATAAATTATTTTAGAATAAGTAGCAAAATCGACTAAACGACAATTTATTTTTAAAATATAATCGAATTTTTCATTTGATTTGATTTTTTTAATATTAAATTTCGGCCATGCTGCCAACCACAATAATTTTAATTAAATAATTTTGAAAAAATAAATATTTTTGTTTTTAAAATTGTGATATTCCAATATAATTTTGTATAAATTAACCAAACAAGAGTTATTGTTTCCATAAAAATTGAATTAATTATAATTAAAATTATTCAAATTTAAGACTTATAAAATATATTAAATCGGAATATCATCAGATGAATTGAAAATTCTTTATAATTTAAATTAAAATTCAAGCGCATGGAAACTAAATTATTGAAAAAGCCGAATGACTTATTGTATAAATAAATAGTTCAAATAAAATGAGAAAAAACAAATTCACTATAACAGTAATTAACACTAATAATATGACTAAGAATTTTAATAACACTTCAATAAGCTATGTAAATAAAATCTTAAGAGTTTGTTTTACAAATATTGTGGTCACTTTTTTTAAAAAATTGTTGGAATGTAAAGGACTCTTAGATTTATTGCGGCTCAAATAAAATAAACAGATTAAAAATAAGTCAATAATTTTTAAAATAATTAAATGCTATAAATTTTTCCAAGATTATATTGAACAAATTTTTAGTAAATTTTAAAAAAAAAAAAATTTCTATTTGTTTGCCAGATTAAATTTGAATGTGAGTGAGATTATTAAAATAAAATTTTTTTAATTTGAAATTCTTGACAAAAAAATTCGAGACTTTTATTTTGTAAAAAATCGGAGTCTCACTTAAATTTGAATAGAAAAATTAATTTTACTATTTAGGCTGTGTTTTAATTTAAAATTAAAAAAAAATTAAAAATTTTAATGAAAATAAAAAAAAAACCGATGATTTTAGAAATTTTTTATTTTGTTCTTTTTTTTTTTTTTTTTGGTTTTTTTCATGTTACTTATTTGCTTTTTTTTTTTTTATAAATTTTAAAATATTTCTTGTTTGATTTTAATTTTTTTCATTTTATTTTTTCTTTTTTTTTTTACATTAAATATTGAATCTACTTTTTATCACATTAAATGCTTTTTTCGTTTTGTGTTTCATTAGTTCATTAAAAATTTTGTTATTGTTTTACATATAGTAAAAAATTAAATAAAATTAAATAAAATAAATTAGTAAATATATATTTTTATATGAATATAATCAACGGAAGAAAAATTAATTTAATAATTTTTTTTTGTATGTATTTTTATTTATTATTATATTGATGTATAACAGTTTAATTTATACATTTTTATTATTACTGTTATTTTTATTATTATTATTATTATTATTATTATTTATGTAATTATTATATTTTGTTACAGCGTTTTTCTTAAGCTTTGAAATTTTGTAAAAATTTATTAAATTTATTTTTTTTTATTTCTTTTTTGATATCCCAATATTTTCAAATTTTATTATTAGTTTTCTGATCTTTTTAAATTATTATTTTTTATTTTGCCTTTTTCCTATAATAATATTTTTGATGAATAAAATTTTAAAACAAAGTTAAATACAATTATGTGAGTTTATGAAAGCTTTGCAGAATATTAATTTTTAAGCTCATCGCTGAAACAATTATAGTTTCACAGCAACACCAAAATTTAGTTTCTGAATTGTGGTGTTGCTGCATTGTATATTGAAAATTTACAAAGTTTTCTTTGTACTCACAGATGTAAATCTATTATTATTGTTTATTTCATTCAGAATTTGAATTACAGAATAAAATAAATCGGTAACAGCAATTTTAAGGGCTCTGAAGCATTGAAAGCATTATAATTTGAATATTAACTAGCAAAATAATCAAATGATTCGGTAGAAAGTAATTTTGACTTTAACATTAATATTAATATTATTTTACTATCTTTTTATTTTTATAAGCTGTAATTATTTTGTTCTATAATGGAGTACATTATATTATATATTTTTACTTTAAATTTATTTCATATATTATATTTTTATAATTCGCACTAATTTAAATTTCTGTTTGTTTTTGTTTTCTTCTAAAAATATATTCATAAATTTCGAAAGATATTAATATTTTTCATTTGATAATAATAAAAACATACTTAAATAATTTATATATATACAATATTTTGATTTTTTTTTTGGTTTTTGCTATTTTTGCATATTTATATAATAATGTATGAATTTATAGACTTAAAGACATAATATTGGTCCGGACGTTGCAAAAAGTGAATATTTAATATTATTGTTTAACTGAAACAGAAATTATTGAATGTAAAATTATATTATTATTTTAGAAATAGAAGTTATTTTATTCGAAAAATAATAATATATTTTTTTTGAGATAGATGATATGAAATTTGTAGTCAATAACAGATAATGTAATATAATATTTTGATATGTAAATATATTTTATATTGGTATACATAATATTATTTTTGATATTATTAATAAATATTTATAAAATTATGTCAATAACATAAGCAAATGTGATTCTACATATTATAATACATACTAAAACTGGTATACATATTATAACATTATACCAAGAGTTTTTTTTAAAAAAGTAAGAGAAAAATAATATTATGTATATATAATAAATAAATTAATATAAGAATTATAAAAAAATTTTAAATATTTCTATAAAAATTTTATACTTATAAATATTATTATTTATACAATGATATTGTTATTCAATTATAAAAGTCAATACACTGGCATTGCATAAAATATGAATCTATATTTTATTTTAAATAATTTTTATATTATAGAAAATAATTTATGTACTTTATAAAATTAAATATTATTTTATTGAGCTCAACTTAGATATTATGATAAATAAAATATATAGATGTAAAAAATTATTTATTTTAAAAATTAAATATGATATTCTATAGTCATATAATAATTAATTGTGTTAATATTTTTTTAAATGATATTATTTTGAAAAATAATATAGAAAAATATGAATTATTTAAAACTTTTATTATTAATTCATCAAAAAGGGAGCCCATTATTTTTATATAACTAAATAGTGTATAAACTTAAACAGAATTTTTAAAATTTCTATAATATTTTTCAAATAATTTTTAAATAAATAATTTAAAGTTTAAAATTTTTTCATTCCAACTTTTTTGTAACAAAAAACTTACTGTGAATTTTAAGAAACATTGTTTGTGTAACCGTAAATAATATTAATTTTCTTAAAATTTTAATGAATATTTATTGTGAACACAACAACAATATTTGGAAAAAAAATTAAATAGAGCTTTATATTTTTTTTTTGCTCATTCAGTTATTGTAGGGGTCAGTGATACTAATTGATATCATTTTACGATATTTAAGAAAAAACTACGATAACAGAATATTGCAAATTATAAATTTATAAATAATTTACTGGAATTTCACAAAATAAACATTTATGTAATTAATGAAGTCCAAATTTTCGAAAAAATACACAATATCTTTTATACACAATGAATAATAATAGTATAACAGAAATTTAAAATTGGTACTGGTTTAAATATTTCAGTATAGTTTCTCACTATTATTTTGATTAAATTTTAATAGGATTTTTATTAATAAATTTTTATTTTAATATTTTATGCAGGTTACAATAGAAACTAAAATAAAACGAGAAAAAAAAATTAATGAATTTAAAGCACGAAAAATTTATTGTTTTCTTTTTTTTTGTTATTAATTTAGTGGTTAGTTGTTTACGATTTAGTAATTTTCTTTTATATTTTTTTTTTTTTAATGAATTCTGAAACATTTTGTTATATTTACATTTTTTTTTTATCTTATTTTTTTCTTTTATTTTATCTTTCTCATACCTTATCATATTATATAGATATATATATATATACATATATTTATACATATGTATGTATGGTATATTTATTTATATCTTTGTATATTATTATTTATGTACGCATTTTTTGTGTTTTTTAAATTTCCAAAAATTTATAAAGTTAGTTTTTATAATACATCGAAATTTTTTGTATAATTTTTTTTTATATTTATTTTTTTTTTAACAATATTAAATTTTCTATAAGTTTCTTGTTTTTTTTTTTTTTTAAGTTATTTATTTATTTTATTTTCTAATAAAAATATGAAAAAAACTTTTTTTTTTTCTATCTAAAATTTTATAATAATAATATTGTTCCTTAATATTGGTTTTATTAATATTTTTTTTTTAATATTTCACTTTGTTTTTTTTTATTTTAAATTTTATCTTAGATTATTTTAATAATTAGCTATTAAATAAACATTATTTACTTTTAAATTTTTTATTTAATTATTTTTTTAAACATACAATTTTTTTCTTTTACATTATGTAAATTAATATTTTATTATTTTAGGTATTTGTTCTTTTAATTTAATAGTTTTTGATTTTATCGATTTGTTTTTTAAAATTTTCTATTTTATTTTTTATTTTAATTTTAAGTATATACCTATTACAAAAAATTTAATGTTATTTACATGATATAGTAAAATTAATAAAATAATTTTTGATAATAAAAAATTATTCGTAATTTATTTAAAGTTTACATATGTAAGTATTGTGATTGTACAATGAAAATGTGTGAATAGAAAACGAAAAATAATCTCATATGTTGTAATTATTTACAATTCTCTATCTGCCGGAACTGAGAATAAGAAGATTAGAGCTTGAACAAAAAAGATATAATTGTATTGTAATAATTACAAATGAAATAAATAAGAGAATTATTTTCGCTGTAAAAATTTTTATTAAAGAAAGAGAAAAGATAATTAAAGTAAAAAACATGAAACAATGAAAGAAGATGAATGAAGAAAATATTAAAAATTCAGTGATAAATTAATTAATGAGTGAAAAATTCGAAATGAGTATTGTTTATTAAATGTAGAACTCAGATTTTTACGCTTCGGAGATAGAGAATTCTGTTTACTCTTGTATAATTATGTGTGTTAAAACAAAATAAATGTTCTAGTTAAAACTGTATATGAGAACAATCAATCAGTGAAAGATTGAAACCTTTTTTATTTATTTTTTTTTTCTTTTCTATATTTAATACACTCTGAAATATTAATTTTATTTTTTTTTTTAAAATACATGAATATAATAAAATTAATCAAACTTTAAATAAAATACGCGGTGAGATTACAACCTTAAATTTTTAAACTAATTTTACTATATCCCGTATAAATTTTTATATTAATTATTTAATTTTATTCATACTTATATAAATACATAAATATATATTATGATTTAACAATAAATTTATATAACAAATTTTTTTTTGTTTTTTTTTTTTCTTTTTTAATTACGATTGCAAATTAAAAATAACATTTTATGTCTGAGAAAAAGAAAAAAGACAAACAAATTAAAATAAAATTTTTTTAAATTTTATTTTTTGTTTTTTTTTTAGAATTTTAACGATTATAGAGCTTATAAATACGGATTTAATGTAAGAATATTATATATATACAGATATATAAAGTACATATACAAGTATATACATAATATTATATTTTATATACATATTATACTTATTATATAATTTTAATAAAAAAATATTTAACTTAAAAAACTATTTTATATACGGTAATATTATTTTTTTTTTTATGTTTGTTTAGTAATTTAAAGCGTTTAAAATTTGCGATAAATTTTAAAAGTATTTTATTTTATACATATAATAAATAGTTTATAAAAATATTTAAACAAAAATTAGAAATTAAAAAATTATTTTTATAGAAAAGAAAGAAATTGTAAAAAAAAAATATTAAAAAATAAATATTTAAAAAAATAATAATTTATTTTAAAATTTTCTCTATATTATTTTTTATAAAGCTTTACATTGTAATTCATTTGTAGTTAATATTAAGTTTTATTAAAACAATAAAAAAAAAATTAATTGTATTAAATAAATATTAATTTTATTTTAATTTTTTTGTTACTATTTATTTTCTATTAGATTTTTGTTTTTTTTAGAAATTGATATTTTATTTAATATAATTTTTGATCATTGGTAAATGCAAGATATTATTATATTTTTAATATATATGTATTTGTATAACATTGCAATAAATTCGATTTTAACTAAAATAAATACATACATAAGTATGTACTCTTATAAAATAAATCCATAACATAACAATTATTACTAATACTCGTATAAATCTAGTAAAGTATTTTTATAAATAAAAATAAAAATTAATAATATTTTAAAATAAAATTTAAATTATATAAAATTGCTGTATATAGAATATATTATAATATTGTTACATAAAATATACATACAAATTATAATGTTAAATAAAATCAAAATGTCAAAAAATCAGAACTGATTAAATGTATAAACAGTAAAATATTGTTAGTATAATTTTTCAATTTTACTAAAATTTTTTTTCGATTAACTAATTAATCGAACAAAATAATATTGTTAATTTAATTGAAATTTTTTATTATACATAAAAAATTACATATAACAAAAGATCAAATTATTTTATTCATAATTAAATTTTATTTGATAAATTTAAATCAATTATTAAATAAATACCATTAAATATTTTTAAAAAATAAATCATAAATAGTTAGTATTGTAGAATATTAGAATTACATTAAGAAATTTTCTGTTTTTAACAGAAAATTCTGCAAAATTAAGAGAATCGAATCGTAGTACAAATAAGAATATTTTTAATAATGAGAGTAGATAGGTACATTGATCTTTATTATCGAAGATAGTCGAATTATAATGATCAGATTATATTTAACATTCATGAAATAAAAATTTATTAATTAATTTCATATAAAATTATATAAAAAACAATTACGATATTGAATAACAAATGAGTGCTAATGAATAAAATTTGAATAAAAATTTAAATGCAAATTGGAACATTTTTATTAAATTTTTCTCTATTTATTTTTTTCTTTTAAATTATTTATTTTAAAGATTTAGTTTAAAGTTTTCTTTATTATTAATTTTATTAATATTTTTTTTTTATTTTTTTTATTTTATTTTTGTAGTAAATTAATAAAATTTTCGGTAAGTAAATAATTATTATTTATTTTTTATTTTTCATTATATTTTTTTTTTTTTTTTTGCAAAATAGTTTATTTATTGGTCGTTGTATTTGTTTTGTAATCTTCTTATTGAAATAAATTCATTATATAAAATAAGAAAAACTATATATAATATAAAACTTAAATAATAATTATAAAAATGCAAGTTTTGATTGTAATAATGAAATCCACCATATATAGAAAAATATCAATTGAAAATTTGAAATCAAAAATTTTTAAAATAGCAAAAAAAAAAAAAATAAATATAAAATTTTATTATATAAAAAAATTAATAATTTTGCTGCATAGTTTATTATGTAATCATTAATATTATTATTATATGATTTTTACTTTTAATATTATTTGTAGAGGTGTTGTTATATAAGCGTTTCTGGAACTTTTCCATATACATATAATTTTTTGTTTTCTTGTTGAATGTTTTCCTTTTATATTTATTTATTCTTATCAATTTAATTTTTTTCGCTTAAAATATGAATTGTCAATAATTTCATTACAATATTATCAAATAATTTAGTTTTTTTTTTTTTGATATAATATTTTATTTTCCGTTATATAAATCGCCGTTTTGCTTATAAATTATTTTCCAAAGCATTTTCTTTTTGATTTTCTGTTTTTGTTTTATTTATTTTGTAATTATATAGAACAAAATTTTATTTTATTGTGTGTAAAATGATTTTTATTTATTATATACGAATTGTTTTTTTTTTTTTAACAATGCGTATACATTTATAATTGAAAAATTAAAAAATAATAAGAAAAAACAAAACACCAGCTAAACTCAAAGGAAATTTTTTTCAGTTGACTGATCCAATAGTTTATTACATTCTTTGGCTGTTATTGGTGGTCCTTTCGATTCAAATGTTGGTTTAACCATTGCTAAAGCTGGATTTAAGTCCATAATATTACGTGGTGACATTGCAACAATACTAGCTCCAATCGGACCTGATTTTTATATATATATTTTATAAAAACCATATTTGATATGGTTAAGTTTGGTTTTTGGGCCAAAACAAAATAAAAAAAATCAAATATACAAAAGAAAGAAAAAAGAATGGAGAAAAAAAAAATGTATATTTTTATATTAAATATTAATTTTTAATTTAAAATATTTATGATTGTATAATATATAAAAGAAAAAATTAGAAAAAGAGATACACTTAATGTAAATAAGAAATAATTTATAAAAGATCAAAGATTATTATAGGAAAAAAAAAATCTATATAGGAATTTTATAAAATGCATTAATAGTAATATATATATATATATATATATATATATATAGCTAGTATAATATATAATATATTAATTTATATTTATGTATATATATAATTATTATATAAATATATAGATTTACAGAAAAATAATTTGGAAATAATCGAAATTTTTTTTAGAGCTCTATTAGAAATTTTTTCGTTTTTCTAAAGATTAACTAAAATATGCATTTCAATTTTTTTTTTGTTTAAAAAAGTCTTAGTGTGCATACTAAATAAGAAGAATTAGTGTATATAAGTTCATTAAAATCTCATATATATATAGTATAACAGTATAAAATATTGTGCAAAACTAAAATAAGAAAACTATTTTTCAAAAAAAAATTTTTTTTTTCTCACAAATTAATTAAATGCATCATCTACTTAATTTCGAAATTCAAGCAATTAATTCTGAAAAATAGAAAAACTAATAACATGCAAAAATTTTGTGGATTTTCTACTTTTTATCACAATCTAATTTTTTTCTATATTGTTATGATTTTATTTGTATTCTAATTAAAATTAATAATTTTTAAATTTTTTTTAGTCCAATCTACTTTCGAATGTGACAATTTTTAAAAACAAATTTATTACAAGTGTGCAACAAGCAAAATATGTAGGTACAAAATTGATTTAAAGCCAAAATGTATGCAAGGAAAAAAGTTGGTTCCTTATTATAAGTATTGACAATGCAAATGTAATTTCTTTTTTTTTTTTGGTTTTTAATTGTTTTGGGTGCAGAAATGAAATTTAATTTTGTTGATATTAATTTGTGCAGACAGAGAGACATTTTTCAAACAAATTCTTATTTATTAAACTTGACTGTGAATTTTTTTTATATCTATGTTGAGTTGAGAACTTAATTACATTTATATTTATATAATATAAATTGTATATATAAATTATAATTATATGTGTATGATGTAAATTAATAATATTTCTGCAAAAATTTTTTATATTAGTTGACTTTATTGAATGGTATGTGTAAATATTGTTTATTTGTTAATTAGATCTGTGTTTCTTTATATAATTAAGGTAAATATTTGTTAGGGTATACTTATATTGTTACGTAATAAATATAATTACTTACAGAAGATTTAAATTTAAATTGTGTATAATTATAATTTGATTTCAAAGTTAAAGACATTTACTTTAATAATAATTTATTAAAGTAGTTATAATTGTAGTATGTTTTATATGACACCAGAATATTAATAATGAAATCAACTGAGAAAAAAATATTAGTATTCAAAGTGGTAAAATAATATACATATTAATATAATTTTGATGTTAAGAATGGGCTTCTACAAAAGTAGTATACATTTTGTTTAAATTATGCCGTCGGATTTTTACTGCGAAATTTATTTTGTTCGTTTAAGATTGATTATATACTTTTCCTTTTTTGGGTAATATAATTTCAATCAATAATTTGGTATCAAAAGTTGAAGCCTTAGAATTTCATATTTTGGGAGACCTTGAGTTCGATATTATAAAATTATAAAAAAAAAACATATTTTTGCTTGAAAAATAAGAAAAAATTTGATGCTATACGATTCAAATTTTAAAAATAATTTTTGGTTTTTTATATTATACAAGGTAGATATGCAAACATTACCGCTAAAAAGTTTGGTGTATCTTTCACAAACTTATTTTATAGTTATGTTGATATTAAACAAAGGTTATTGTTGATAAAGGAGATATAGTGTAGAGGGAAATAAACTTAAAATATTATCTGCGACACTGGCTTTTACTACAATTTATTTAATAATCGTGTAATGCAAAGAAACTAATAAAATAGTTACAATTTAACAATTATAACTCCTTTATTACGTTAGGTTCTCTCCTTAATAAATTGTTTTGGACAAATTTTTGTATTCATAATTTTTAAATGAATTAAGAGAAAGTGAAAATCACACTGGTTTAACATTTCCATTGGGAGTAATATTTGTAACTCTCTCTTTTTTGTAACTCTAATACAAATTTTAAATTACATGTTCAAATTTATCGTTACATGTTCAAAAACATTAATGAAGTTTTAACATTTTCGAAGTACAGAATAGTATGTACCGGTTATTAACATTTTCTTTTAATAACACTTAAACTAATTTAGAGAAAACAAAATAATTACAATTCATATTAATAAAATCAAAAGTAATATGCCATGTTATACTTTTTATACTTGTGATAACATTTGCTATTTTTTTGTAAAGACTTCTTAGGACTGCTATACTAAAATTTCGTATACATAAATTAAATTATTAATTGGTAAATATTTTATTAGATGTTTTTCCAATAAAGTTTAAAAATTCAATGATAATTTTGGTTTTAGAGAAGTTAGGGAAATTTCATTAATCTAGTTTTTGAAAATAAATATAAAATTCACATTGCTGGTGAATATTGAGTTTATTATCATGTTATAAAAAGCAAAAGAAAAATTAAAATGATTCACACATCTTTTAATGTTATTTAGTTATTGCTTTAAAATTGTTTTTAGAATGTTAATGCTATTCCAAATAGATTTTTACATCCAAAAATTATGCCTGTTTCAATCTGAACTATTACAATTAATATGCTAGGCAAATTTTGATTTCTAAAAAAATTTTACTGTAGAAAACAAAATCTTACATAGAAGAAATAAAATCAAAAATTCTAAAAGATTTGAATTTTCAAAGAGAGAAATTTTTTAATTGTTACATTTGTTAGAGGCGAAATTACCCCTTTTGAAAAATTTAATAGAAGAGTGAGTTTTCTCAGCTATATTAATTTTACTACTTATACATAAACAACCTATAAAATATCAATGTATGAGATGAAAATATTTTCTCAAATATTTTAGAAATTATATTTAATAATAAAATAAAATATCTATATAGTTTTTATTAAACATGCTCTGTTTAATTATTGATATTTAGGATATTTGTTTAGTGGAGGAAAATCTCATATATACAGAGTACATTTTGATAGTTATAGCGTATAATAGTTTATAAATCAAGTATATTTTACCATGCATTTTATAACTTTTTGATCAGTTTACTTACAAGTTTTTTTTAACAAAATTCCGAATAATTTTAAATCCCTTTACATCTATTCCGAAGAAAAAGTATCATTTTTTGTAAATTATGTAATCTAATTTTTATATTCAATGTAAACATTTTATGTGTTCATGAAATTACATTTCCGATTTCACCAATCAGATTTAAAATAGCTCATTCAAAAGTTCTTACTATTCGTGTTATTCATTAAGATTTAAAGGAAACAAATTTTTTTTTCATTTTAAACCTGTTTTATTTAAAAATTTGCAAGAATTCTTATAGAAGTAATAAAATGTCACTTTAATTGTAAAGAAATATATAGATATTTTTCTTTTTATTATAAATTACAATAATCCTTGTGTGTTATTCGTATGATAATAAAGCTGAAAAGCATAAAAATAAAATTGAAACTAAATTAAATTAGCAAAACAATTCAAAAATATTCTTGTAAATAAAAAATATAAATGAAATTAATTATATGAACAAGCATAGTAAAATTAGTCACCTTCATTTCAGTGTAGTCTAAGATTATTCACATCATATATGAGGTTGAAAAATATTCAAAGATTTTAAATAATTTTAAAATGTAAATTCTTGTTATATTTTAGAATAGTAGATGATGAATCTAATAGCTTGTTTAATATAAGATGAATAAAACACAAAAAATATTTAGGGATGTTCGAATATTTAGGAGTAATGGAAATAAGATAAATGGCAATAGAAACAACACAAGATAGCTGATATTTTATGTCCAAAATATAATCAATGATCATTTTAATGAATATGAAATCTTTTTTGGTAAACTCATGTCCGGGTATATAATTTTTAAAAATATTTTGCTCTGTGATTCGAATTTTAACTAGGCTATTTATTATTTTCAGCTATTTGTCAAGTTTTCTATTTTAAGTGGGTAGTTTTTATTATAAAAGAAAATTATTAGACTTTTTTTCACGACATTTCTGTAATTTTATATTGCATATGACAAAAACTATCTTAGATTCATATACGTGTTTCCTTGTTATATATTTTTTTTTTGATCCATTAGAGTTTTAAAAATATTTCTAGAATAAAATTATTCAAGGAACAAAAATATTGGTTCTTTTAAGTTTTAGATTTACTAGCTATGAATTTTAATATTTTAAACAAAGTCAAAAAAAAATTTATGAGAGGAAAATTTAAAAATGGTAAAAATTTAATGAAATTATAAACATCTTGAATTTTAATACAAGACCTTTTTAGATGACGTAAGAAATAAATAAAATTTAATTAAAAAAAAAAAATAAATTGTTTTAGTTTCATTGCTTTTTTATTTATTTAATCTTGAAAGACCATATTTTATTCGTATTTAATATTATAAATGATTTCAATAAAATTATTAACAGAATTTTTATGCGTCAACCATAGTTTAAAAATAACAATATTCAAATAAAAACTCTAGACAGTGTTAAAGAAAAAATCTAAGTGAAAATATTATTTTTTTACAGGTACGTTGTACAAATACTTTTCTGGCCAGCAATTATTCTATTGATTAAAAAATAAATCATGTGGCTAACTATTTCCGTAGAAATTATCAATATTTTATTTATCCTACCCTAAAAGTATGCAAAATTTTAGTATAAAAATATTTTGTATAGAAATTAAATGTACATAGTTATATTACATTTGCAAATAATAGAGCAAATAATTTTCCATTTCATTTTCAAAAATATCAAAATTAAAGGTAATATATTTAATTTTTAATATGTAGATTTGGGTTATTTTCCATATTTATTTTACTCTTTACTGTAGCATGTTATTAAAACTAAGTTAATTTTAATACTCGTATTATTTTAAGCAAAAGTCCTTCTAATTATATTTTGTTTTGAGCTATTTAATAAAATGAAAAATAATATCCAAATTCATTATTATACAAAATGAATTTATTAAAATTACCTTTGTATATGAAATGAAAATAAAATACGATATTAGAAATTAATATCTTTTGGGAACAACTACTACATTTATTAAATTGAAGTCCTCCAATTTTTACATGATTACATTTCATCAATTTCATATAATATATTATTTCTAATACTTTAATCGTAATATCAGAATAGTTTACTATGTTATGTATACGTTATAGATATTCAAATAGTGTAGAATGAAATTTTATGTTAAATTTTTACTATATTTATTGTACTATACACATCTATGGGCTATGCTTTAAATATTCTATAATATTATATAATTATATATTGTATTGCATTTTATATTATTTTAATATATGGTCATATGAATTCATACAACTATAAATATCTAGCATTTCGACTATTAATTTATACATAATAAACTTTGTGCCATTTGTTTCCCATCGGGAAATATCAATATCCAAGTATATGTAATATCGTATATATAAGAGTAATTTAATATAAATATAAACATGTCCATCTAAATCAACTTTAGTTAGATGTTTTTGTTACTGTTATACTCTATGATGATGTAAAAAATTTGCATATATTTGTTATTAAAATATAATATTATTATGTAAATATATTTATTATATTATATATATACATAGCTAGCCTTGAATAAAAATAAGAAATAAAGTTTAATTATAAAAGACACATGATTGTGTTATTGGAGAAAGGAACTTGTTACAACTATGTATGATAAAATTAAAAATATAATTTTAAAATTTTAATCAAAAAATCCAATATCATAATATATGTTTTTTTTTTTATGATTTCATAGTTGAGATCTTTACAGGTCAGAACACATTTAAAAATATTTGAATAACACCTAATGAAAATTTTCAAAGTAAACTCTAGTAATATTTTCATGTAGTTTATTTCATGAAACTAAAATAATATAATATTCTGGGCTGTAACACAGTTGAAGTGATAATGTACTTGAAAAGATAGATCAAACACATTTACAGGATGTCATATTGCTTATTTATATCGGTAGCATTTAATCAAAGAGAATAGAATGTTAACTATTCTGAACTCTTGTAAAGGGAAAGGCAAATATAAGGCTATTAAATTAATAAGAATTTCGTTGGTTTTGCATAGAAAGTTTATTCAAAAATTGTATTACAAAATTTTAATTAGAACCACTAAATTTACCCAATTTTGTCCTTTCAAACAAAGTGCTTTGTGTTGTAGAAGCAACACAATATAAATAGTGACTATTTTATTGCTACATACATTTTAATATCGTATTATTATTACTGCCATCCTTATTACCCCAGGTTTTAAAAATAACAATAATACAAATTTCATTTTTCGATTTTTTTTTTATAATGAATTTTCTAAAATTTCATATAAGATATTCAAAGATGTATAAAATCATATTTCATAAAATTTTTTAATAAATCATTGAATATTCAACAAAATTATAATAAAAAATTTGTCACCAAAATTATGTGTTTAAAATTTATTTTACGCAATTTTTCGTAATATTATAACTCAGAATGCTATGCATAAAAATATTAATGCTTTTAACACTAATAGATAATGAATGATGATATCAGTTCCAATGAGATTGCAAAAAAATTTAATGAGGCTGAGTGACAATTATATTTTATTTTAATATTTATAAAAGTGCTACTAAATCGATTTTTATTTTTTTGATATTTAACCCCAACAAATTATATTAATTTTGGATCTTACACTCACTTAATAATTCATTTACGCGCAAAAGTCTTAATAATCATTCAATATATCATAACATGATGCTTTTTGCAATCATTTTAATAAAATTACACCATATAGTAGATAGACATTTATGCATTAAAATTTAGTGCAGGACAATTTTTCCCAAAAGGATAAAATGAATACAATTTTTAAATAACACGTGACTATCGTGCTTTTTTTTATTGTTGCAATCCAATTATGTATGGTGGTCAAGCATTATTTTTACCTCAATAGAGTTCTTCCTATATATTTATAATTATGTACAACCTTTATATTGCACAAATATTCATTTGAGTGTACTGCTTTTATACGTACATATATTGTTCACTGCTCCCATATAACATTCTGCGCTTTAAATGACATTAAAAATTTATGTATACTTGTATAATATCACCTGTTTATTTTATAGACACATAATGCTTGTATATAGTAAGTATGTTTACTTCAGGTATTATGAAAATTTAAAGATTCATGGTGGAATTTTTTTACGAAATTTAATAAAAAAAAATGATTCGAAGAACAGGGACCTTTATCATTACTAATTTACTAATATTTTGGAATTATTAATTATTATATTATTAATTATAGCCACGTATATTTAACGTGGCTATAATTATATTATTGTATTCACTGCGGATAATGAAAATTTTTTTGCTTTTACAAATTACTTGCTATTTTTGCTTCTTCAATCTTTTAAATTTGTGTTCACTCTTGATGAAAATTTTTTTTAAAAACAAATAGTGAATTATTAAATAAAAATAATTCATAAAATTTACCGCCAATTCTTTGATTAATAGTTTCTCAACTCATTCTTGGGTTATATTAAAGGGGTTAAGTTAAAAGGACTAATCAAAGTATACTCGTCTATACTATAATTAGTCCTTTTAAACTCATATTAGGTTTGCAAAAATTTTATAAAAATTATTAAATCAATGCCTATGTTTTTGATAAAATTAATTTTTTAGAAATCTAAATATTTTGTATAGGTACTACATCTGCATATTATAGGTGATAATTTCCGGCGTCATCCAGGTATAATAAGCTTCAAAATGGCTAAATTCAATTACCAAATTGCAATTCAAGTAAAACTTAAAAAAAGTTATTGCTCAACAACCTTTAAGGAAACCATGTTTATAATTGCAAAGAAATTTTAAAATATGCACTATTGATTGCAGATTCTTTTTAATTAACTAGAGTAGGGGTATTTTTAAAATATTTAAATTTTGTTCATTAATATTAGGCGAATGTATTCAAAATAAAATAAAGTGCAGGATTTGTGACATTCTTTAATATAATTTTGTTGAATTTCCAATAATTTTCTTATAGAATCTCTTAGTTTTCGTGTTATTAACTACGGTTACTAAATTTTACTAAATGTAATTTCATTGTTTCAAAGCAACCGATATATTTTTCTCTCTTAATTTATTATTTAAGTACGCATAAAAATAATTTTCATTAAATATACATATTTCTTTTATTTCTTCCTAAAATGTTAAATATAATTTATTTGTTCTCAGAAAAAAAATAAATTATGCAGCTTATTCTTTTCCAGGATTTCTAAGAATATTGTTCCTGTTTTTTTGTATTATTCGGTATTTTGTTGTCGTGGTATAAGAGATGTGTCTTATAAATTCAGATTAAATTACGAATTTTCTTTTGGAGCATAATCAAAAAAATTGATATTAAAATTATGTACACACATTTTCACACATTCAGTAGAATATTATCAATGCTCGTACAGTCTATTTTTGTTATACAATTTATTTTTGTTATATTGTCTGAAATCTCTTAAATTATGTAATTTTTCAAATTACATTTTTTATGATCAAGTGATGCTAATTAACATTTTTCAATTTAAAAATATCTCTTTGGATTAGAGAAATTATTTATCACTGTGCATGTATGGTTTAAAATAATTCTGAACTCACAAAATGTTGGGACTCGTTATTTCAAAAATCCAAAATCTAAAATAAATTCTTTAATCTTTAAGCTTTAATAACCTATTTAATTAATTTTATAAAAGCTTTCATTTGAAATAAAATTTACTTCAAATTAAATATTCCGCAACTGATTTTTAAATCGAATCTATTTTGAACAGAAAATTTTACATCCAACATATCTTTAGCAAAGGTTCATACATTTATTTTAATTGAGCACCTGTTATTCATATTTTGCACCCGGTTACATTACTTTGTTCCAGACAATATACCTCAAAAATGGATTTTTATGAAACATCCAAGAGGCGAAAAAGAAAAACAGAACAGAATGGCACATAAATAAATTTTCATCTTTATTAAATTTTTATTTAATTTCATTTCCGTTTAAAATCCTTATTAAAATTTATATTTTATTATCCTTTCGAATTCTTTTGAATTTTTTTTTTGCTTGCAATTTCAAGATTTAAAAATTTTATATAATGGAGACAGTTTCTCATGTATGTATATATATGTACGTATATAAAGAAAAAAAAAGGAGCAGCCAGATTGTTTAACAAGATTAGCCGTCCAAAAAGTATTAAATTTAAAGAGGTCTAAATTCAATATTCATAAATTTTGTTTTTATTAACTTCCATTTTAAGGATATTTAAATACATGCAATATTTTAAATTGTAAATATGTACGCATCGTAATCATAATAAATTTATATTTTCCTATAAATTGAAATTGAGGGTATTAAAATAAAAAAATACAAAAGGGAGAAAAAGAAGAAAATGAGAATAAAATAGCTGAATAATCTGCTTAAAAAATGATTTAAAAAGATTTTCCCATCCTTTTTTAAATAGAATGATGAAAAAATAAATGCATACAACTTAAACATATTTACAATTTATACAAAGTGGACTAAAAGTCGTTCCAGAAAATAGGCTCTTACTTAATAAAATAGCAAGGGATTTGAAAATTTTAAAAAATTTTCATGACCATTGAATAATTATTTCATTCATTTTTAAATTTCAGAATGCTATAATTCAATTTTATTTCTATATTTCATTTATTCGGATACTGGCAAATTTCCGTAACTTAACTTATTCTATAAATGTGAGAATGAATTCAAAAAAGGGAAAGTTTTCGGACAATAAATTTGAGAAATTAAGTATTAAGTATAAGACTATTTTGAAAAGATGTTCTAGAAATATTGTTCAGCAGTCTTTAATGAATTAAAAATTCCATTTAAAGAGAAATTTTTTGTTAAGGAATTGGAATAAAAATTCAGTCGTGTACAGAAAGTTTTTGTTCAAATGTACAAGTAATCAGATCTGATTTTATTGAAAGCTGAGTTGCAAAAGTTTGGTTTACCAAAACTTAATTTTATAATTGGGTAAACTCGAAATATTAGAGATTTTGAAACATATTTGATAATTACAATTACAACTGAATTGATTTTTACATTAATGATTCTTTCTGATTTTCTAAAAATTCCTATTTAATTTTCTGAAACAAAGTCAAATTCAAATATACACACAATATCCGGTTTTCCAAAACTTTTATCTTTTTTAATGCCAATCAAATCCAAATTACATTATTTTTCCGTCATATTATTTTTAGTGTACTTTCGTTTCATATTTTACCAAACCTTCAAGTATTTTCTTGAAATAACTTAAAATTTTTAGTGGGTGAAAAGAGTGTGGGTACATTTTTGTACTTTTCAATTTTTAAGTTTACTTTGCATATACTCGTAATATCATTTTGTCTATTATTTGAAAAGGTTAAGGATTCTGAAAAAAAATATGTTATATATTTGAATTTAAATATGAATTTTATTAGCGGACATAATAATTTTTTAATGTAAATTTTATATTATAAGGGATCAAACTTGCTAGATATACAAATATACAAATAAATAATATTTGAAAAAAGGAAAATATTAATTTCCGTAGAATGGAATTTTTAAAAAAATTTACGTATATTCAAAATATAATAAAGTTATTTGATTTGTTATAAAGATCAACATTTGACCGTTTGGAAAACTCACAAAAATTCAATAAAATTTTTGAATTATGCAAATAATTTTCAAGTTGATTGTTTAATTTTTATTGTTTGAAAAAGAAGAGGAATAAAAAAGCAATACGAAAATCTTTCACAGAATTCAAAAAAGGAAATTTTAAATTTTCATTCTAATATTTGCCTTTGCATATACATCACATTTTTAAGCTATGATTAGTATCAGTGAGTCAGTGATGACCTTTCAGATATCAATTAAACTTAAAATATGACAGCAATATATATGTACGTTTAATACGTCCACTATTGACATTGTGCCTCTAAAATACTGAATACGAAGTATAATCCAAATGTACGTAATGAGAGTTCAAAAGACCGTGGCGAAGCGTTTCGAGAATAGGTAGACAATTCTTTCGTAATTTTTATTCGCTTACTTCTCTTAATGAAGGATCACCATTTCAAACAATTTAATTTAAAATTTCTCCTTTTCAATTTGTTCTTGAATATTATTTAAGGACTATTATAATATTTAGGCAAATCTATATATAGTATTCCTACATAAAATATTAAAAAAATTATATTCGCCCACTGTTAAATAAATTAAATTTAATATCATTCAATATCAATTTTTTTAAAATACTTTTTATACTATTTCTAAATTTTAATTAATTATATTTGCATCGGTAATATTGTGAATTAATTCAAAATCAACAAGCATTATATTATAATAGGGTACATAAATTATAATTTGTGCATTTAAACAATGGTAGGGGAAGCTATTACTAAATTGGAAATATGTATATATGAGTACTGTGTTGGTATAAAAGAATTATATTAAATAACAGTAAAATATAATAAAAATTTTGCTTTTAGGATTAGTACAGGTAATATATAGGTGATATAATAAGTAATATTATATTCTAGAATCTGTGATTTTTTTTTAATTTTAGTTACCAATATTGTTATACATGATAGTAATGCACTAAAGAATTATATTAAATTGCATACAACTTGGATAATTTAAGGATCCGTAAGAGCTATTTAAAAAATATTTTTTATATTCGAGTTTTTTAAGTATTGAACGAGTTTCTTGAACAAAATAATAGCAAAGGAGACACTCAATCAGTCACGGTTCTTTTGAAAAATGATAAACTCAATTAAATATTTTTCAATGATAATTATTAAAAAAATTTGTTCAATCCAATTGAAAAATATGATAAAAATGAGGCCCTAGTTATTGAAAAAATGAAAACATATGCACAGGTATTGTTTTCAACTTCACATGACACCAGATGTTGGAAGCTCATTACGTTTTAGAACTTTCTTTTGTTATACAAAGTTTAATGAAAAGAAATAAAATTATGGATTAAAACCATCACTAATATGGGAACAGACCACAATATTTTTATAGTTTAGAATATTCAATATTCCAGAAGGAATATGAGTTTACTCACCCTAATCATAAAATTATATAAAAATATATCAAATTAATTTACATCACCCTATATGTTTTTCAAAACTTTTTCTATATTTTTCATATATGGTATAGAACTTAGGTATATTGTTAATTAAATTTCAAGGACTAAAAAATTATTGAATTTATGCATGTATGATATATATACGAAACGTACATACAAATGGAATATACACGAAAAAAACAAAAGCAAATCATATGATATGTATATATAATATATAATTATATAATATTATATACATATATACATTTATATAGGTACATATAAGATTAAAAATAAAGTAATACATTACACGCAATATTGCAATGAAATAAGTTAAAAAAAATTTTTCTTTACTTTTTTATAAAAAAAAAAAACAATTTTCAATCTATCAATCAATCAGTCCATCAATCTATCATTTAATCAATAACAGCTGTCAATTATATAAGTTATAAATATAGGCACAATAATAATATTATGTTTTTGTATTACGAGTAAAAGTAAGTAAAAATAATTTTGGTTTCTCTTATCCTATATTATAAAGAGAAACTTTTAGAAGAGAAAAAAAACAAAATTAAACAAAAAATTTTTCGTATACAAGGAAAAGAGAGGGTATGGGAGAATGGTCACAAAATATGTGTAATCTATACAAACAAAATTTAACAGAATCTAGCGTTTTCTTTTTTGTAAACAATAATTCTAGTACGATATATATAAAAAAAAACATTATTTGGGGTATCTAATTTAATTAAATTGGTTATAATTACGTTTCTCAAAGACTAATATACGAGTATAAGGATAAACGTGATTTTTTTCCAAAAACAACTAGCAATTATTTTATAATTATGGGAATTTGGTATTCGTAATTACTACTAAAACATACAATATTTTTCTATAATTTTAATTAATTTAATTTAAAATTGAATAATATTTTCTTAATGCAATAAAGAAAAAGAAAATAATTATACAGCTACTAGGGATGCTTTTTTTTTTGTATATAGTCAATTGTAATTAAAAATTAAAATGTATACATAGCTACCTTTTGAAAAAAAAAATTACTGTTTATTCAGGATTATTAAATTCTTGACGATGTTTTTAATTATTTTTTTTTAAAATTTAATTAAATTTTTATTTTGTTTTTTGATCTTTCATAATATTATTTTAGTAAAAGTTTTTCTTTATGGTTTAGTTAATTTTTATTTCTATTATACGCGGTGTATTTTGTTTCTTAAAATACAATTTTTAATTTATTATTATTCTTTTTTAATATATATATATATATATATATTTATTACTGTCTGATTGATAATTAATTTAGAAAAAATAAATGAGAATTAAGGTAATTTATTTAAATATCATTTTGTTTAAATTTAATTATTTAAATTTTAAATTAAAAATTGTTTTCAAATTGTAATTGTGAGGAAATTTTAAGCCCATTTCATTATTATTTAAATTACTTTTAATATTTCACAAAATTTTTTAATGATTTTTAATTAGATTAATTTTGAATATAGGATTGAATACCGAAATTATTAAAAAAAAAATTATATTAAATAATCAACATGGAAATGTACGAGTTTTTCTATTTAATATTAATGAAAAATCAAATTTTTTTATATTTTTAATAAAAATAAAATATTTTAAATTTTTCTTTATGTAAAATGTTTTTCCTTCAATAATAAGTAGCAGGTGGGCTGTACAATAATTTCACTTAAAAGGTGTTTATTTTTCAAATAAATTTATTCAATTATTGTTAAATTTATGTATGTGTATTCGTTTTAATACAATAATAAAATTCATTTACTTCTTTGTTTCTTAAGCCTTTATTTTAATGTTTCTTTGCCTTTTAAAAATGTTAGATAATTTTTTGTGTAATATATGAATGAAAATTAATATATGATGTATTTTTTCATTCAAAATGGAAGACCATATCTGTAATAAATATAAAAATTTATTTATTTTCAATTTTAAAACAAAAAAAAAAAAAGAGAATGTAAAAATGATAAAAAATGTATAATATAGGCATAATACTATTAATATAAATAATTTTTTATCTTTAAGGCATGCAATAAGTTAATCATGAGAAAATATTGGAAGAGTGAAAAATATTTGATTTATTGTGGGTGATTGAACTCGCAATGAATAAAAACGAACCCGAAAAAAGTCAGCATTTGAGTTAAACAATGACTGTTCACAAAATGTTATCACACAAAAACTGTTATACAATCTCTTTATTGATATAATATGGGGCTGCACGTTGTTGTTTTAGCATTTGTAAGGTAAGGTTATTTTAATTGATTAATTGTTCAATGAATCAAGATATTATATGATATCTAATTGATGTCTACTCGCAGTGGCCTCGTTTAATTTTAAATTCCTTGCAAAAAATTTGAAATTTTAAGTAATTTTTGTTTTAAATTCTCATTTCATTCTTCACAAAAAAAAAAAAAATTTGATACTTCAAATAGCCAACTTCTTTACTTTAATAAAATAATTTTAATTAAAATTTACAACACAGCTATAATCCATTTAAAATAATATTATAAAAATAAGGAGACGTAAACCTATCACACCCATAAAATGTCAATAAAAAATATTTATTTTTTTTTTATTTATTTTATGAGTTTTATTTCTTTTAGAAAACTCATAAAAACCATCATTAAAATTGGCAATAAAATTTTTATCAAAAAAAAAAAAAATTTAAGGACAAAAATTAAACGTTGATAAAATGAAAAATTATATTTTAAGCGGTTAAAATAAAGCATGTGCTGCTTTAATTCAATAATATTCTCTATTCTATAAGAAAAATTAAAACAATAATAACAAAGAAAATAAAAAAAAAATAATAACTGTTCAGTTTTGAGAAAACGCGCGCCACGCAACAAAAAGATAATTTAACAAACAGGTTTCTTTAAATTATCAAAAATTGTAATATATAAAGTTAAGGAATTCAAAGAATTTTAAATTCCGAATGCCTTCCTTTCTGAAAAGTTTTTTAGTTATTTTTGTCATTGGATAAGGTGTAATTTCTCGATATAATTCATTGAATTAGCTACCTAAACTTGATTATATCGAGAAATAACAAGGATTCAAATTCCCAAATCGAGAGAATCTTTAATGAAAACTAAAATGAAAATTAAATTTAATGAAAGTTTTCATTAAAATAAGAAAATAGTTCAATTGATAACACAACAAGACGTCAACTTTGTGATTTTTCTAAGTCTTTCATAATGATCACATTTTAATAAAATCATCAACTATACGTTATGTGCCTTTTTAAATTCAATACAACACAAAATTTTAGTGGTATACGCTTCGTAAAATTTCTTTGATCTTCAGAAAATTTTATTAAATTTTAATTATTTATCATTTTCTCTAAAAAGAACAAAAAAAAATTTAATTCTGATCACATACTCGAAAATTTCATCCGAAAGTAATAAAATCGAAAATGATTGGGATGAAGAACTAAAAAAAAAAATTATAATGTCTTTAATTTTTCTTGAACAGCACTTTTGCTCGTTTCTTATCTTTCAATTTTTTAAATAGCAAATAAAGTTATGCTATAGATTGAATTTCAAATATTTATTTAAGTTTATTTTACTAAACCAACTAGCGATACCGCAACAATATTTTGACTTTTCGTGCAATACTAAAGTTGCAAAAAAAATACATTAAACAGTTTTCTTTCACAATCTTATTTTACTGCTTCCAATATTATAACTCGTTAACCAAAACAAAATGTATCCAATTTCGACAAAAAAAATGTATCCAAAATGTATCCAGTCTCGTAAAATAGAATTATTATAATAAGCCGTCTTATTTTATACAAATTAGCTCATAATTAATATTAATTTATTTTAGTCTGCAATATGAGTTTTATCATTGATAGTAAATTCTTTAAGAAACCACATACAACTTCTATTGTATTTTAATTCTGAAAGTTAAGGTTTGTAGCTGTTGAACTAAGCGGGAAAAAAAAATGTGCAGCCAATGTATTTCTAAAACAACTAACATGTTTCTGGTATGTTCTTTTCTAAAAGTTCTAAATTTGAACACAAGAAGAGTGGAACTAATTTGATATAGTATCTTTCTTGCTTTCTTCAAAAAAATTAGGAAATCTGTTCAGTAAAACCAACAAATAAGATTTTTTTTGAAGACAAAGCAATTTTGCAATTTAATATTATCAGCACTTTGAAAGTTTTTTTAATATTTATTTAATGCTTGACGAAGATTACATATTTCACATAAATTTTCAAATGCAGCCAATGGCAGCATTTTAACAGATTTGAATATCTTTATATCTAAACTAATTTTAAGGCATAAATGTATCCAAATAGATAGAATTGTATGTAAGTAGAAACGTTGGCTAATTCCTTTAAAACTTCTCTTTCCAGTTTCAATTTATTCACTTACTCTCCTTTATCGCATTTATGCTTAAGTCTTTTTTTCCCGTCATTCAAACAATTTTTCAGCAGTAGTAGACTATTAACATTACATTTAACATTATTAAATAACAGCTTCATATATATATACATATTATGAAAGAGCAAGTTGACCTTATTTTTTATTTTTAGTATAATAAAAACTCTCTAATAAATTAATGTAATTCAGTAAAACATTGCCTATATATGGTGGAGTAAAATTATCGCACCATAATATAAGTATAATACCGTACACCTATAGGTATATGACGTGCATTGTTAGTGTTGACGAAATTCTTTTAATTTTTTCTTGAAATTGTTAAAGGGGATAGAATACCTTTTATATTTTAATATAATATAGTAAATATTGTATGTTTCTTTCTCTTGTTTTTGTTTTAAGGCTCCTTATTATGAAATTTAATTAAGATAAATTGATGTTAAGAAAACAAGCTGTTCTATTTCTTTTTATTACATATTTATTTTCTTTTTTATTTTATTATAATAAGTATATATAATATAATATTAAATTATACATATTGTGTGCATATAATTATTTTTAGAAAATAGTATTTCTATCATATAAAATAAATATTTTGACACTTGTTTTTCTTAGAATGATAATAATTATTGAGGAGGTTGGCAAATGTGTGCGTATATAGGGGACGTAAGTTGGAATACTGACTTATGGGAAATATTTACTTTAGTTCTCTTGTTTTCACAGATTAATTACAAAACTTTTTAATAATAATATAAAGTAACACAAACATCGTAATTTCATATAGGGAAACACGAAGTGAACATGTCAAATTCAAATTTACTGATAAAATTAACAATAGTAAGTTATTCCTAGGGACGTATTCATAATTAAATGTTTATAATATTTTATGAGCTTACAAGCTTAATTTTATTTAAAGACTTCGTAAATCATACAATGTACAATTCCAGCTGAATAAAAACAATGGAAGCACAAGAGTTTTCGAGAAATCAATTACAAATTGTAAAAACGATAGATTTTTTTTTTATCAGCTGTAAGTCGTTCTTTTCTGTGAAAAATCGAAATTTATTTTAAAACTAATAAATTTTTACTTAAAAAAATGCCACTCAAATAAAAAATGAGTCATTTTGAAAATTTTTTATTTCAGAATATTAATGCCAATTATTTAAGCGTTTGTTTGTACTAACGTATTAAATAATAATCACAATTTTTTTTTGTAATATCGTAATTAATATTAAATTTAATTCTTCTCTGGATTTACTCTACATAAACTTAATAAAAATTTATTATTATTGCATACGCTTTATTATGAACTAAATCTTTATTTGGTATTCAATAATTTTTTATAACAAGCCCCAAAATAAATGTGTCATTCAATTTAAATTTTCCTTGTTTTCCATAAATATAAATTTTTACTGAAATCAAATTTCAAGCTTTCTAATTTTTTTTGAAGAATTTTTTTCGCGAAACAGTTACAATGTTATTTTTTCCTGTTTTGTTTTTTTCAAAATATAAAGAATTTGTAAATTAATAGTTTATGAAATTGTTTTATGATCTGTTATATAAAAAACAAACGATTAGTTAAGGATAGAACATCATGGCTAAAATTACCATAATAAAAGAGTAAAAAAACGAAATGAATGAACAAAATAATTTTTCATTATTATGTAAAAACAATTGTTCCTGAATTGAACAATTTTTTTTTGTTGTTTTAATTTAGAAAATTTTTTTCTACAATGTAATGGTGGTTTAGTTTAATAATTAACATGAAAAATAATGAATGTATCCAATCTTTTATTAAATAATTATTGAAAAATTTTATTATTTTCATTTTTTATGGTTATTCTTCATTCTGTTTTATTAATTAAATTTTCTGAATTAAAATTTCTATTGTTCTCTAAAAAAATTGTAATCAATAAAATTCAATATTGTGAATATTTATAATTAAAAAATTCAATAACGACTATGCTTTAAGCAGAAAACGTATATAAGGAATAAGTAGCAAAAATTAAAATTTTGTAATTAATTTGTGTAGGTCTATATATAGGTCTATAATGTTCATATTATTTCTACAAAATTGAAACATATTCAAATATTCGAATATAAGGATAATAAATAGCGAAAACAAAATATAAGAGCGCATTTAAGGGCCCTTTTAAATGCGTATTCGAAATAATTGCATATAAATAGGCGAAGAGAATAAATTATGTTATGAATGGTTCGAATATAAATGGTCAGCACAAAGAATGTTAAGAACAGTCAGAGTTAGTAAACTCGGAAAAACATTAATTCGTTTAAAATACAAACTAAGTTACAAATAAAAATTTTATTAATTTTTTTTTGTAACAATTTTGAATCGTCTGAAATCATATTAAAATTTTAAGGCTAAGTTAATTATTTTTCTCTATGCCAACGAGATTTTAATTATTTCATATTATTTCGATTAATTATAAATAATCGATTCTATGAAATATCAATGTTAAATTACATTCAGACAAGTTTTTTTAATTATTTCTTCAAGTTTTGTTCATAATTTTTTCACTTTTACTTTTATAAAATTTTCAAAATTTGAAAAGAATATTAAGTAATTCTTGTACAACTCTGTACAATTTTTCCCTATAATAATAATTAATAGGTTATGGGTATATACAACCTATCACGTTTATTTTCTATAATCAATGTTCACGAAGTATTGAAAATTATGTACAGCATAATTTCATGGAAATATTTATTTGGGAAAGCTTGTATATAAAATAGATAAACACAAATAATTGCACATATTTTACTTATATAATACAAAAAAAATGTATAAAGTATGTACCTAAAATTCACGTTATTAAAATTCAATATCCGTTTGAGGATTTTTCAATTTAATAAAGAACAAAAAGTTTTCTGCCTTAAAAATATCTAATTTTTTTCTTATTTTAGCTCATACCATAGAAAAATTTTTAATCAAATATTTTACTTAAAATTTTTTTCTGAGAAGAGATGAAACTACTAAATATGTTTCTGGAACGTTTCTTGTATTTTTAATAAAAAAGGAAAAGTTTAAGAAAATAAACATAAAATTCTTTACCAGTGCTCTAACAGCTTTTTTTGTATGCTAAGTTTGTGCTTCTTATATAATCTATTTAATTTTTTTTTAAATGTTTAGAATGTGTTGTATACATTTATTCATTTATAGAATAATAGATAATTAACGCAGAGTGTTATAATTTATGAGGGTACAATGTGAATTTATCAAATTTACAAAGGATTAAAAATAACAAAAAAATATTTTCTTGTTACTTAAACAATATTTTAATCTTATTATAAAAAAATTTTGAAATTAATAATTAATTTTTAAGTGGATATTTCGATAGTAACCCAATATTGTATTAATACGTACTTAATGGTTCTGAAACGTCAGCCCCAACGAAGTCTCTAATATTTTGTTTATCAATATTTTTACTATTCTACACATTCTATGCAACATTAAATTGAGTATAGACAAACATATTTCGATTTATTAATATTTATTTTTATTCTTGACCGTAGATTACTTAATCAAATAATCTAAAACTCTTAGAGTATGTTTTTATTGAGAGAATCACGAATTCTTAATTTTTGTTAGAAAAATTTGAGAAAGTTTTAAAAATAGAATAAGCAACTTGATTTAAGAAAATTGAAATTTAAAAATTTAAAGATTCTAAAGTGTAGAATTGTTAATAATTTCTGATTCAAAAAATTTAATTCTACTGCTAGGTTAGAAATTATCGAATTAATATTAAATTTATGTACTTTAACATTTCCACAAAAAATAAGTAACATCGTGTATTATAAACCACTCCAACCCTTTTAATTTTTAGAATGTCAGTCTTTCCAAATAATTACTATAATAATTCATTTTAACTAACCAATAATTTTACTCTTAATTTTCTACAATACTTATCACGTCCAATATACTATATGACACTTATGTAAACAAAAACTTGAAACATAAATTTAATTTACACATTGTGATTATCGAATTGAAATTCACAAATTATAAACCCATATACACAAATACATACGCACATATCTGTACATTATTTGCTTTGATTATATATTTTAGCAAAATGTTGAGCATATCAGCAAATTTTTCCTGCAGAGTATTATAAATTAAATTATTTGTACCTTAGATCTGAACAATAAATTTCAATATAATTTTAATCTTTATTTCATCAAATTTGTAACAAAAATTTCTTTATCCTTTAAATTTAAATAATATGCATGTATAGCAACCTTTTATATATTAAGAATTCGTTATATACATAATAAGTTTGTATACATATGCATGTGTTATTGTTAATATATAAAATACATATACGTACACATTATATATTATTTTTCTATTTTTATTGTATTAAAAGCATACCATGTAAGAGAACCAAAAAATTTACTTCCAATTTAAAAATATGTGACAAAAGGGAATCAAATTGGGATTACCATAATTTCATGGTTGTCATCACAAACATGCTTCGATATTTTTTATCATTTTCATCATCGTCAACAAAATCATCATCATCAAAAAAAAAAAAATTCTTGAATTGAAAGAGTATTTTTTTTTTTTTGTGTTTTTTAAAATTGTTCATGGTTACGCTAATTTAAATTCTTTTTTTATTTTTTTAGCATAAGTTCAAATCTCAAAAGTCAAAATCATTCAAGTTTTATTCTTCGTTAATGCGATTTAGATTATAGATGGCATTTTTATTGAACGACTTAATAATAATACAGATTCAATTTTTAAGAAAAAAAAAAAAATTAAAATTATATTGAAATCAGTGATAAAACTTTATATTGTCATGTACTGCTCAATAATATTTTGTTATCTACGTACATACGTAAGTAGAATATACGTTATACTTGGGGGATTCAAAGGATTTGTTTTACCTTTATTCTAATACTCTTTTTATTCTTAAATAATTGATTCAGATTATTCGCATAAATTTTTCGGTTTTCTTCTGAAAATTTCATATGTATAACATGAAATCATTTCAGAAAGAATATTAAAAAAAATTATTGAGCCAGCATAAATCCATTATGAATAGAACGTATATTTTAAAATCAAGACGCGTTTCAAAGGAATTCTTCATATACATATATATAAATGTACATGTATATGTATTTGGAATACATATTGATTATTACTTTTCGAAATAAAATTATAATCTTATTAATATTTTTATCAGAGCTGGAAACCTTAATATCGTCCAATCTTTTATCCAAAAAAAAATGCATTTGATTAAAAATTCTAGTAATATAAAGTTTTATGGTGATTTTTTGGTTTGCACTTTTCTATCATCAAATTAAATTTCACTTAAAATTAAATTCAATAGTATGTAAGTATCAAAATAGTCTTATATGGGTCACACATTGAAATTGGTTGCTTTAAATAATTTTTAATATAGTAGCTATTATAATTAAGTTTCGTTTTTTAAAATATTTAAGATGATTTATAAAAATAAGTAATATTTTCATTTAATATTCTTTTAGGCGAGTACTTGTTACGTATACAAAATAGTTTTAACTATATATGTGAATATTTTGAATTTTAAAATATAAAACCCAAAATAAAACAACTTGAAACAAAGAATAAATTCAAGAATTAAACAAATAAATATTCCGTTCTTTTATAAAATGAAGCAAATCCCCAGGTTTTAGATTGTAGATTCCAAGGAAGCCGAATAGGGCCACCACAGCAATTAGGCTCCATACGTTTCCGTCTATAATATCCCTGTTTCAAGTATAAAATCGCAGATATAACCAAACAAAGGTAATTACATAGTATTTTCAGGAAACCGCAGAACGGCCGGGAAACCCTGCCTGAAGACAATTGCCACGCCGGATAGTCAGTACTGGAAGGGAGCAAGGAATGTGCATGGCTGTCTCCCTAACTCCCTAATTAATATCAAAAAAAATTTCATGCTTTTTGCTGAAAAGTAATAAACAAACACTGTGAATATGAACAAACCCGATGTTTTACACATACTTGTACAAAGAATACACCTATAACAAATGCTAACAGTTCCAACAGCCAACAGTTCATGCTGAAATAGAGGCACATCCTTTTCTATTTTTTTCTTTTGATACGCCTACATGAAAAAATATTTGTTGTTGCAAATTAGAGTATAACAATATTTGTGTAGGATTGTTTAAAACTCCACATTAATATCTTATAATCATTGCATAAAATATAAACAAAAAAATTGTACTTAAATAATTTTATTTTAAAAAAATGAAAAAAAAAAAATCCAAAAAACAAAAACAAATTCTAGAATTTGTTTGCTCAACCATAATTTATTTTTCTTTTTAAAAAAAGGTAAAACTTTCTTTTATTCACTTAATTTGTAAAGGGTTACAGAAATTTTTGCTTTGTAAATTATGAACCGTTTTACAATTTAAAATTAAAGTATAAAATTGCAGTTATTTAGAAAGTGTGGAAGGGGAAGAAAGCGTGACGGAAATTAAGTTTAAAACTTTTCTTTATATTGTAATATAAAAAATAATATAATATTTACCAACTTATATTATTTTTATATATATTAAATCTAATAATATATTCGAATTCATTAGAACTTGCCTTTATTATTAATTTTAACAATGCATATGAAAATAATTTTAATATTCTTAAATAATAATATAGAATCCATGGCTTTGTAAATATAATGTAAGGACTTCAAAGAAAAATAATTATGTATAGTTTATTTCTAAGGACTTCCCAATATTAAAAAGTTTTGCACTAAAGTAATACTTTAAAGAAAATTTTTACAATTATATCCTTTACAATGCATAACTATAAACAAAGTAGAATATAATTGTAACAAAAGGACAAAAGTAGGCTCCCATTTTTAGTGAAAATTAATAATTTTAGATTTTAATTATTACAAAATAATATCAAAAATTTTCAATTATCTCCTTTATAATGTCGCTATATATACGAGTGTAATATTTAAAATTCCTTTCAATAAATAAAATTCTTTTTACAAAGAATAGTTTTGATTATTATAAAATTCATTGAACTTTATAAAAGCATCATTAATGAAAATATGAAAATTTCTTGGAACTATTTTTAAATTATCTAGAACAATATTAATCATAATATTATAGGAAAACTATTGTATACAATATATGCTGAGGAAGTATAGAGAAAATTTACATAAAATTTACATATTATCAATAAATTGATAATATGAAATGAAATTGTTAATTACGATTTGTTAAGAGTAAAATTAAATAATTATCTTTATTAAATGTTGTATTATTCATTGAAAATTGGAATATTTTCAAAGAATAGAAAATACTATAAAAAGTAATAATATACTACTATACTTTTTGATAATCATTGCTCTTTGAATCTAACGAAGAATAATTTAAGCTTAAAATATCACAGAGAAAACATAGGATTTTCAAAATGATTCTGGAATTTTATCAGCTTTTTAATATTCCGGATTGTATATTAATTTAAAAGTTAAATTTTGGTTTTATATTTTAAGAAATTTTATTAAGGAAGCGATATACCTACATATCTGGTTAGTACACTTTTGTAAGCGTAAAAGAATTAGAAAATTATATGTACTCATATTATGCATTTAGATAAAATTATTTAATGAAAATTTAGAATTTATATTTTAAAATATTGTTGCAAAATATTATAGTATCAAAAGATAAGATTAAATATTAATAAAAGTGTGAGCAAAACTCATGCATGAAACATGTATAAAGAGTGATTCAGCAACAAGTTAGAGTAAAAGTGTTCGAATTTTAGAGAAATTAAAATTTTCCTCATTTTTTAATTTCTTACTTTTTTTGGCCCGACAATTTCTCATGAAATTTTTTGAAATTTCGAAAATGCTCTTTAAAGAATTTCAATTTCAGGGTTTTAAAGGCTTTAGTAAAAATGTACAAACTCAAAAAATTATCACTATTTTTGATTTCAATTAATTTTTAGTGCTATAAATCTCAACTTTTATTGATTGTTGATCAAGATTCTCAAAAGCAGTTGACATTTCTAAAAACGATTAATTTGAGAAAAAAATTTAATTTTAAGATTTTTATTGAAATAAATAAATTTCAGAAGAAAATTTCACTGGTGTTACTTTTTTCCAACTCTTTGCTGCAAATGCTCCGTTGTTCAAGCTGTTTAAGAATTTCAGGAGCAAAATTAAGATTTAGGGTTTAAATTATGCGGAACTCTTGGCCAAAAGGATAATGCGGAACTCTTGGTTTTCAGTAATAAATAATAAGCTTTAGGTATTTGTATACCAACTTATACGCATATAAAATATAACAATCTCTGAATAGATTTAAAGAGAAAAAAATTTATTGCTTGCATATTAATTAATTTGTACTGCAATGAGTAAAAACACGATTATACATTTATTTTTATCAATAATATTTCATCACTATAATTTCATCATAAATAAAATATAAATAACATATAAATGTTTGAGATGCAGTGATGATTAGCTCACAAGTTAGCAGTGATGATATATTTTAATTATGCAAATATGTACCTTAAGTACCATAAGATTTTAATATTTATATATAAAAACAAAATTACTTTTGAAAAATATAATTTGTTTTTCACAAGTGCGTGTATACGTATAACAAAACGTATGATTCCATATAAAGAATGCCTAATATACACATATGCACTCAATGAATTGATATTACGAGTATATGGGAATCTAATAAATTGATATTATAGCACAATATGGAACTCTTTTCTGACGATTACATATCATTGTATTTGACATTCATGCATGACAATGATTTGGTAAGAGACAATTCATGTTTTGTCTTAGTGTGCTCAAAACCCGGACCTGAATTCGAATGAAATTCCTTCCCATTATGTAGGCGCTTATGTACAAATAATTGGTATGAATTGTAGTCCACTATAGGGCAATATTGAAATTCCTTTTTTTCGAAAGATATTCAGTTCTTATAATTTCAGTGTCGTTTTATTTAACCATGATTACCCAAAAAAGTACCAAAAATCTGGTGTGAAATGAAATGTCTTCTGCTAAAACTCGTCTATTTTTATTAAAATTTTCTTATATGTGCTATTTTTATGGGCACATGAATTTTAATTAATTTGTATACATATTTGTATGCATTTATTTGAATTCTTAAAAGATTAACAACATTAATGTAAACAGTCGCCTCTATTATACTATAAAATGTAAGAATTGCAGTAGACTCATATAACTTGAATTATATTATTACACACTGTGATGAAATTTATGAACATTTTTTTTTAAATTTATGTCAAATATAAGTAACATAATTATTTATTTATATAATTCTGATAATAATAATAAATAAATATTAATAAAAACCATATTAATTGGTACATAACGTATATAACATAAAAAATAAAAATTATTGAAAAAAATTATACATATATATATTGTATTCACATTATGACATATACAATATACGTTATTATCCTTTTAATTTATATTAATTATTCAATTTAATAAATAAAAACTTAAAAAAATTTTTAATTGTAATTTATTACATTGGAGTATTTTCCAATTAAAATCAAGATTTCCTAAGGGAATTTCTTTTATTTAAAAATTATTGTTTTACTTGAAAAACAAATTACAAAAATCGTCTATTCATTTATTTGATGTCAACAAGATTCTTAAACTAGCCTCTAATGCCGATTGCTTTGGTATTTAAAATAAATTAATTGGAAAAATATTTGGAATATAAGAAGGGCGTTTTCAACATTAGTTCTATTGTCATTATACTCGTAAGTAGGTTCTTATTTTGATTAACAGAATTTCGCTTTACAAAAAAATATAATATGTTCCAACATCTTTTTGCAAAATAAATTGAAAGCCAGTGGAAAAATTGAACTAATCTTCAAAATTAATAAAATACATAAGCTTACATTTCGTTTCAATAAAAATATATTTTTAGTTTTATATCAAATCCTAGACAAAATATCTTATAAATAATAAGTAAATTTTAATATTTTAATAAAATGAATTTTTAAAATTGAAAATTTTCAATTCGAATATCAAGATAAAATTTTTCTAAATATTTTCAGAATTTATTATTAATTTATAGCAGACTTTTATAAATATTATATTTTATGGCAATTATTATCTTGTTTGTTTCTTTAATTATGATCAATTAAAATATGAATAAAATAATTTAATATATTATTTTAATTAAAATATTCTTAAAATATTTAAAATTTTAGAATAATTTATGATATTTAAATTGAACTACCGTAAATTTCATGAATATTTTATATAAAATCTTGTATACGTATATATATTTTTATGAAATCTGTTATAATTGAATTTTAATTAACATAAACTTATATTGTGATTTTAAAAATTCGTAATAATTTAAAAATTATTCCTTAGGTAGGCTGCTCATAAAATTAATTTGGTATTTAATTAAATTAAAGCAATTAATATTGCATGTCTTACAAAATTAAAATCAAATTGCAAATATAGAATCGTCCTTTGTAATGAAATTTGTGTGGCTTCTATTTTGCGATCTAAAAACAATAATACTCGTATTATTCCACTTATACGATTAAATAACTAGAAGTTAATAGAAAAACTAAAATGTCCTTTAGGTATTTATTTGAAATTCTATAGAATAATGATTTGTGATTGTGACAGTAAGCTGTTGTGCAAATTTAAAAGAATTAATAATATTCGGAAAAAAGTGAAGGTTATTTTAGTTCAAGGGAATATTCTTATACCCCAGCAAAATAGAAAACTGAAATGCGATTAACTCTAAGTTTGGTCCAATATTGTTTACAATCAACCATTTAATGAATTCTAAATACTTTCTGCAATATTATTTTATATGATACATTGTTTTGAAAAAGAAAGAACAATCTCTCTACATAGCTTTTATTTTAATAATATAACAAAAGAAGTAATAAAAACATAACAAAACCCGCCTACAGAAACACGCCTGAGCAGAAAAGGAAAGGTTTTTTCAATTTTATAAATTAAAATAAAACAGCGATAGGAAAGCCAGAGTTGCCAATATCCATTTTACTGAAAACATTTCCAAAAGCACAGGTTAATGAAATATGAACATCTTTGTACCAAATTGAAATATGAACAAAAAATCTCGTTTTGAAAACTCTTTACTGCTATCATTTTTGGGTATAACTAAGTGGGCGAATTTTGATGAATGTAAAATAAATCATGCAAAATGTTGACTATTATGCTTGCACTTTTAGACACAATAAATATGATTTCATTTAAAAATTTTAATTCACACATAAACAGCATTATAATATAAGATTGTGAATATAACAGTATTACGGTTATGTGGTTAACAAAGTTCACACTTATGATTTCCTTATTTATAATATTGTTATACAATAATTTTTTAAATAAGTATTATAATGTTGCACGTTCACAAGATTTTTTCTAATTGTGATTTAGAGTTTATAGTATAATTAAAATTTTTCATTATTTTTAAAATGTTCATATGTAAGTATTTTTATTTCAAGAAAAATTCATTTAAAGTTTTCTTAAAATTATATTTACATAATTATGCAACTTTCTACATTATAAAAAGTTATTAAAATTTTTTCTTAAATGGAAATAAAATGTGTGAATTTATTTTGCAATTATACCAACACATAAAATTAGAAATATAAAACTACAGCAGTCTTTTACAGCTACGTGAACGTAATTTTAGAGAAACACATTATAATTTAAAACTTTTAAATATTTTATTAAAATAATTGAGTTCTTTAACCATAAATAAATTAGTTAACATATGTATATGTGTATTAAATATTTTGTTATAAATTATAAGTATTATGTAGCACACATACTTTTCCACTTGAAGGGTCATTGTTGTCGCCATATAAATACGTGAATAAAATACATTTTAATGAGCATATGCATACATACAAACTTTATTATTTTCCAAGGATTATTAAAATTTTATACTTATATTATGTATGTAGCTTATGCTCAAATTATTTTTATTTGTAAGATGTGATAAAAGAAATGAATTGTTTCACATATCTTTAGCATATTTTCGCATTCTTATTATTTTTGCTTTATATATGTATATGTTTATAATATATTCGAATATACAATAGTGTTGTATAATTTCGTGTATGTTACTTTTATAGCAGCTGGTAAAAAGAATATTTTCTAAAATTTCGAAAATTTATTCCAGGAAATATTAAGCTTTATTTTATTTATTTTTCAATTGTATTTTTACATTCTATAGCGTAATAAATGAAAACTTTGTTGAAAATTGAAATCCTTATATGAATAAATGTTATTTTGTAATGGTATTTGCAATATACAAAATATGTTGATATTGATTTTATACATGTAATAAATTACAACGATCACTTGGGTTAAGTAGGCATGGTGGGCACTGGAGCAACGAGTTGGCGTGGAGAAAATTAATATTAATTCTGCAATTAGGGGCAGATTTGGCGTTCTGCTTGAGGAATATTATCATGCGAAGCTGTTTTTTCCATCTTGCTCTATTTCTTTGGGTATTTACTTGGCACCCAGTTAGTATAAGTATGATGTTAAAAAGCTACAATAAGCCATGGTGACTGTCGAAGAGGAATGTTTGTTTGCCCATATTTCTCTTCAATAATCTCCAATGAAGAACTATGTATCTATATATCAATGCACCATAATACAGGAACCTTGCCTAACTAATACCATGGTTATCGACAACAATTTTTTTCAAAATAAAAATTAAAATTATTTTTGACATTTTTTAGTTTCGTACTACTTTTAATAAACTCAACTCATTTAATTTTCTTCTAACAAGTTCAAAAAAGGTCAATGCAAAAAATTTATTATCCTTACACAAATTGCAAAAAATTTTTAACATACATTTTTTTTTAATTTTATAAAAAGCATTCATTTAACCTACTTACAACAAATTTATATTATATTTCTTTTATTTAACACAATACCATTCATTATTTTTACTCATGTTGTATTAATATTAAAATATATACTCGTACAATACACATAATCATATAAAATTTAAATTTCAATATACAATTCATATAATTGAAAATTCCATAGATATTGTTCAACAAAAAAAAAAAAAAAATATAATTTTAAAATGTACGAGAATGAATGTTTATGAAAATTTTCACATAGCTTACGGAAATCATTTCCGACAATTTGAAGACGCCTACAACACTATTATACAAAATGAATGTGAATAAAACATAAAAAACAGTTCATGTATATAGTTTTATACACAGTTCTAACATACATATTAATATACATTATTATCATAACGTATATACATGCATACTCTTGTAAAATAATATATAACTTATGTACAAGTTAAAATATAAACACAGCAATATTGTAACTATACATTTGTATGTATGTCGGTATATTTTAATCTCATTTCATTTAAAGGAATTATTAAGTTCTCATCTAACAGTGTATTAAATACAAAAATTATTCTCTTTTTTTTTCTACAAAATTTTAGATGATGAAATTATTTAAATAGTATTCAAAATTATAATGAAATTTATATACAAATTATTTTTTTGTTTTTATATTTAAGTTAATTAAATATAAAAACTAATTAATTTGTGCTACGTACTTTATTAAATGTGTTAACAAAACACCTCCCCCCAAATTTTTAAGATATATTTTTAATAATTTAATTAAATATTATTATTTTTATACAAGTATAACAGTTATCAATTAGTTTTAATGATTTTACACAATGATTTTACAAAATGCGATCAATAAAATTTTATATAGCAATATATATATGTTAAAGGGTTTTGAAGATACCCTTCAGCATATTTTGTATATTTTCTAGTTAACACAGAATAGTCGCTATATAGATTAAGGACATTAATTTAAATAACTCTAAATTTCTTCTTTTGTATTTATACAGTGTTCACGATCCGTTTTAATTGAAAAGTTTTGAAAAAATAAAAGAAGCCTTATGTTTTTAGAGAATTCACCATTAATATATTAGCTTGGATTCTTTATGATTAAATAGAATTACGATTTTTATTATTCTTCATATTCATTGTTCAAATGTGATTCGATTTAAATGTTAACATCTTCAATTTATTTGCAATAAAATTAAAAACCATAGCGCACATAAAATTTAGCACGAACATTCAACCTGTTATTGATGACTGTCGGTGTTAAAGTAATTGTATTACAATATTTCTTGCATATGCCATTGCTAATAATAATTAGTTACTAATTAAGAACGAGTCGTGCCATAATTTTGCTATTGTTTTTGCAATTTTGATTTTGATTATCATACTATATTTATATGTTCGCATTATTAAATTTATTAAAATAAAATATAACAATAAAAATAATAGTTATAATAATTTATGAGAACACGATACAGATTTATATATCCAACTATAAACAAACTTAGAACTTAAAGACATAATTTGAAGTGAAATAAATTCACAGCAAATATTTTTGAGTAAATCTTGAGAATGGAAAAATCTTTAGTATTGAGTATTGTAATTTTATGGTCAGATGTCGATGCATATTCATTAATTATATATTGCAAATATTGATAATATTACTTTCGAAAATTTTGTATTCATCTTATAAATTTCCCAAATTTAGAAATCATACTAGAATTCTGTTACACTTCAAAGATTTAGAGATATTCGAAAGATATTTTTTTTATTAATTAATTTACTATTTTTTCATATCCGCTTAAGAACAATTCCGAGATTTTTATATTTTTTCAATAGAATTCTTTGAAATTATCTAAATATGTCTTGTTTAATTTATAATACACATAAATCTGAAAGTAATTAATCAAAATCATTTCTTTTATATATATATAATCAAACAAAAAAAATTGATATACATTTTGTTTTCATTAAAATATTTAAAACTTTTGCAAAATTTTTACCACAAAACTGTATAATAAAAAAATTTTGTAACTTTTCTATGTTGTATAAAATATTATTTAAAAAATAATTTATTTTGTATAAACAAATTATCATAAAATATTATTAGTTCAGTAATAGTTCAGTATATGTAATTATCTAAACAAAAATTAATTCAATTTAGCCAAATAAAATGTTCCTTTCGAGGTTTATTGACTAACGAAAATTATTATAGTTTGTCCATATATACGATATTTTATACGATATTTAAGAAAAAATCGTATAAAATAAACTCTAAAAAGTTTTAAAATAAACATTCTTTTTCATCAATCTATTCTAATTTTATTTCTTTCCTGATTTTTTTTCAGATTTTTCAATTATATTTCAATAATTATTTTTAAATTTCATTTTAAAATCTTGTTCAGATTTTTCCGATGATGTCGACATGATAGCCAATTATTATTGTTATTTTTGTGCTTTAAGAGCTTTATTCTAAGTTTATTTAATTTTTTTCTTTTTCAAATATTATTTTTTGTAAAATAAAAAAAAACCAATTGAAATTTCAACATTATTTTCATGAGAATATCAAATTTTTAGACAAATTAAGTACTTTATTTAAACAATCAGAAAATGCTTAAAAATTTCACTTAAATCCCATTTTATTTCGATATTAAATGCCAAATATTTTTCAAAATAACAAGCTTCAACAGAGAGAGAGAGAGAGAGAAAGAGGGAAATAGAGAAAAGGAGAGAAAATGAAAAGAGATGGAGCAAAATGAACATAAAAAATCATTTATCCATTTATTTCGATTTTTTTCATTTTCTCTATGTTACTATTTTTTGACACCTTGATTAATCTACTTGTTATATTCGGCGTTTCTCATTCTATCAAACAGCAAAGATATTGAATGCCATGCCAATGAAATCAAAATGGTGTTTCCTCTTGATTTTTCTTATTATCATACCGTTTATATTGGGGCTTTTTCAACTGGGGCAATCTTGAATTCTAAAAATTAAAATTCGATTTGGAATTTTGGAAATTATATTAAAAATTCAAAATTATAAATATTTTAAATACCCCTATAAATATATGCACATCCATACAAAAGCATGTATTATTAAATGTAGAGGCTTACTTTAATAAACAGAGTTTATTTTTCATTTTGAAAAATTAATGTTAATTAATTACTATGTTAAAAGTACCGGATTAAATTGTGAACTATTTCTAGCTGCGTGAATTTTAATTGAAATTTTTGGTTTTTTTTTTTGTATTTATTGATTTTATAGACCATCTTTGAGTAAAATATAATTCAAGTCTTACTTATCACATAATTAACAAATTTTTTAGATGTTTTGTACTAAAATTTGTATTTAAAGTGCATTTAATGTAAAAAGGAACAGCACATTTATTAAAATAATTTAAAATCTAAAATTAAATTTTTATTTTCCAAAAACAAAAGCTACCACAAAATTTCTAATTATATTAATTTATTTAATATTTTATAGTCTCAAAAATATTGTTCCACTGCAATGCAAAGTTTCTTCATCAAACATCTGTGATTGAAGAATAAAAACAAATTTTGGATAGATATCAATTGAAAACTATAAATTTATATTAATATTAAGACACGGCTGCCATATAATTTTGGAATTAAGAAAAGAGGACTTAAATATTTTAAAATAAAATTTCTAAGGAAAAATAATTCTATATTTATTAATCTCACTGCTACACAATAAATACATTTACAAAATTACGCCGTATCGTTGTTTTTAAATAGAATTATTCATATATACTGCTTCTTTTAAAAGTAACATTATAACATACATATTCCGAACTAAGCATAGCAGCTGTAATTTGCTCTTTAGACTTGTATACTCTCATATACTTATTTAATATAATAAAACTATTGCAATAAAATACCATAGGATTCTAATATAGTACAAAATATTTAACAACAAAATAAGATTCTCATTAAATTATAAAAATTACAAATTTATTTTTATAACAGTAAATTTAATTTTTGGTTCGAAAGTGAAAGAAGAAAGCAGTTTACTGAAATCTATTATAGAATAAAATATTGACAGTATAGTTGCTCATAAAAATATCAAGTGATCTACGTAGTTAAAAGAAATTTAACATTATTGTTGTTACAGAAAGTGTTTACATACATTACATAGATATTACTAAAAAAAAACATAAAATTTCTCTAAATTTAAATGTGTGATCAGTTTCTAAAATATAGACAACTGCATTAAGAGATTAAGAGAGTATTTTGTACTAAAGAGTAAAGAGAAAAATATTTATTATACGAGTATATCATTCTTTCAAGAGAGAATTATGCTGTAAATGGAAGTATATCAAATTAAGAGGTACTAGCACTGAAGAGATATGTAGATAACACATTTTATTGTTTATTCTCTCCTTTTAAAGAGTTTCTACTTTACTGTGCTATAATGTTATTTAGATGCTCACCATTTAATACCAAACGCGATCCAATCATTTTTTATTTAGATTTGAATAAATGATTGTTCCAACAATGCTTCCTTCTTTTCCTTTAATTTTTTCATAAAAAGAAACAAGAATAAAAATCATTTTTCTTTATATACTCAGACAATTTTAATTTTTCTCTTTTTTTTCTAATGTTTATTCTTTCTTCATATAAATTTATAAATAGAAAAATAAATTTGATTTAATGTTCAAAATCTAAACAGTTCATAAAGAAATGCTTATCAAAACTTTTATTTTCTTGTTAAGCACAATTATTGTGTTGAGGTAAGGAGAGAAGAAAATGCAAAAATAAAACAAAAAAATCAGCCCCAATACTGACAATCAATTAATTGAAAAGCAAAATTAATGAGTTCATCTAAAATTTTGTGTTGTTTATATTTCAATTTTTTTTTTTGTTAAAAATCCGAAATTTAAAAAATTTAGGCAAAATTCATTATAATTGTGATGAAGAGTCAAAATTTGTTCTTTAAAATTGATCTAATTTAAAAAATTTTATTAAAGAAAGAAAAACTCAAATTCGAAATAAAATTCCCTTTGGGAGCATAAGTTCAAATCCCACCGGCACAGCACAATTGATATTCAAAACTACAGTAACATTAGGTGTACTTCACACCTAATTCTAAGGGTGTTTTAATTATAATCTATATATAAATTAATATAAAAGTTATAGCTCCTAAAGAATATGGGGATGAAATTAATTGAAATCAAAAAATTCCAAAAAAAAAACACGATTATCTCGAAATACTTCTCAAAAGAGCTATGTTCATTGGAATAGAAATTAAAATACTTCTATATTGATATTTCATTTCATTTAAATACAATTGTGAACTAGGAATCATACAGATTAAAAAACCTCTATCGAAAATAAGAAATTTCGTAAAAATATACACGCGTAACACTTATTTAAATTACCATTAAATTGCATTAAAACAAATATAATATGTGTGTATGAAGAAATTTTGCCTTTAAATTTTAAAAGATCCAAGTATGCTGTGAATTTACGCTATTGATTTTCCAAATTTTTTATTACACAATGTTAAATTATTTGTGAAAAAACTGGGAAACCCTCTATATTATTTTATTTTCTCTTTTATAATACCGTAGTTATCCTGTCATTACTTAATCGATAATCTATTTATAATATCTTAATAGAAATTTTCTTTAAATTTAAAAATTTATTTAATAGAAAAAAAAGTAATTTGACGGACTTTAGTTATATGGAATGAAATATTTTTCAAAGATTTTTCTTAAATTTTTTTTTAGGAAATTTCGATATTTTTTATACAATAATTTATTTTTTTTGTTTTTTCTTTTTGCTTTTCAGTTAGCGACTGGAAACATTTCATTCACATATTAATTTTCTATTTGTTTAAATTTAAAAAATTTTCAATTGCCAATTTATTATTGAGGTGTTTATTAAAAAGAAATCAATTTTTGATATAAAATTAATTTCATTGTTTAATATTTATAATATAGTAAATCTATGTGTACATGAATATATTTTGACAGTAAATTTAAACATTGATTGATATTAAAGCTATTGATTATTTTCCATAGAAAAATTTATTCTAATTTTGTACAAAATCTGATACAGAATATGATAAAAGAAAATTATAAATATTCTCTTCTAAAATATTACAGTATGGAATTATAAAAAGAAAATATTTATAAAGTTTTGCAAGTTAGTCGTAAAGTAATTGGGATTTATTTAAATGATTGAAGTTTTCCTGTAATTTGTTATTGAATAGTTTATTTAATTACTTTCAATTAAGTTTTGTTTAATTATATATAAAATATTGATATATTAAATGCGGTTTAATTTGTAATTATATGAGGTTTTTCTACAGATTTACGTTTTATATTCGAATATATATGAAATTAAAGCCTTTTATAATATAATTTGCTCCAAAATATTTTTTAAACCGAAAATATTGTTAGTTAAAATATTAATTAAAATATTATATTTAATTACAGTGCAATTTCAGTGATTATTATACCGTAACCTATAATATTTTTATACTATTAAGATTTATAATAATTATTCGGATGTTGAAAATATTTTGCTTTCAATGTTGGATCGGCAAATCTTCAAAAGCCTTACACTCAATTTTAATACGAAATTTTTAAAGTTTTACAAATTTTAAACTGAATTTTTGATTAAATCCTATTTGGGCAACAAGCTCCCAAAATTTCACTTTCAAATATTAGTTAAGACAGAATTATTAACTAGTTCATAAGTTCATAACTAATCATAAGCCACCATAACTAATTCATAAGTTGAAAGATGAACATCATATCCGCGACCTCACGTCTGTTACTTAAAAAAAATTAATTAGTTAGAAAAGTTGATCAATTTAAGCTTATTCTCATATGGTCGGAGAACAATGGTGTAAGAAACTAAGCGCAAATCTTAAGGAATTTTTTTGAATCGACCTAATTCAATCCCCTTGGTATAACATTCATTAAATATAATTCGTTAAATCATTAAATGCAAATCTCTAAAATTTTTAACGATGATTTCACTGTCAACCGAGGTGAAAAGAATGAAAAAAGTAATTATTTCCGTGAAATAAAAATGCCTATTTAATTTCGGTGTCGAAGGCAAGAAAAAGATTTTCAAATCATTAGAATTTTCAGAAAACCATCAACTGTTTTAAAAATCATGCTCTATTTTCTAAAACTTAACATTAATGTTATAATTTTTTAAAACAAAAATTCTAGTATTCGCATTTGGTTATCGACTGACCTTGATAATCCTCCAGTGGTTCCTGATATAATGTATTATAAATTTAGAACAAGAGTCATATTCTTTTTTTATGGTACAATATAATTATTGACACAAGTTAAAGTATCCAATTTGTGACCAAAATTCTCATTGAGTAAAATTTTTTATTTTAAAAATGGCTACACTTTATTAACAAAAAAAAAAAAAAACAAAAATGATTTCAATAGAAAGATTAGAATTTAGAAAGAAAAACGACATTTTAATAAAATTTTGTAATATTTTCGAAAAAAACAAAAAACTGAAAAAAACAAAATCACTATAACAAACCTAAAAATGACAAATCCATCTAATCTAGGGTAGACTTTAGATATAATTTATGATATACTAAATAAATATTTTTCGTTTTTATAACAATACAAGAATATTATGGTATTATCCCCCTTCTATACATCCATATACATACATATGTATGACAGTTTAAAGCATGGATATAATATACACATATAAAATATTTAGGACATTAATCACAATTAAGTCTTGTGATAAAATGTTGAATAATATTATTTTATATATTAAGTATAAAATAAATAAAATAAAAAAAAAATTATCCTGAAAGTAGAAAATACTTGGTGTTTTTTTGTTTTGTTTTTTTTTTTTGGATTTTCGATATACAACATGAAAAATAATAGTATGAAATTATTTTCAACAATTTTTAAGGATAAAATAAACTATTTAGTTAATAAAAACTTTAATCGGTATTATATAAGTATTAAGACTCTATGTAATTCGGTGATTCAACCATCATATGAGATAAGGATAAAAGTTAGGCAATAAAATAAATGTTTTTTTTTCATATATTAAAGCAAATATAGTAAGATTTATCGGCATTTTGAATTTTTTTTGAACCAAGTTGATAAGGTATAACATGGGGTATTAAAAATATTAAGATTTTAACTATGACTTTAATTACAAAAAGTTGTTTAACTGTATAATTTAATATTATACAGGTGCATATTCTTTAAGTTTATGTTTAATTTAGTTTTTAAATACCTTTTTTATTCAGTTAATAAAATGTTCGCAGATATTACAAATTTTAATAATATTTACCAGCTTAACCCTACAGCCTCTCATTTTCTTTCACAATTATATATACAATTATACAAGATTATCAGTTTTCAAGGTTCTTTTGGAAAATTTTCAAAAATAACTTCTAAATTAATTTATACGGCGAAATGGTAGTTTTACCAATATAAAAAACAATATTTTTCATAAAATTTTGTTACACAATATACTTTCGAAAAAATAGCTCTAACATTTTCATTCATTTCATTTTCAAACTTGCAAATTCAAAAAATTATTTATATCTTTACAGTATGTTATACAATATAATGCACAAGAACTGTAACAGTATTAACATTTTTATGACATTTTATCAATATTATTAATGAAACATCAGGTTATTCAGAAGGTTTTAGTACACAGTTACACTATTTATATAATTAATACGAGTTAGGAGATTTTAATGTACATGGTGTTTCCCATAAGGTGTCAAATAATTTCAGAGATGATTCTTTGATCAATTTCCAGCAAAATATGTATGGGTATGGTGGGGTCGAATGTTATGAAAGGTATGAATTATTTTTCGCATGTTTGTTAAACACATTTAACACGTTTTACTGGGGAAACTATGAGAAATCGAAAAAATGTTATATGGGTTAGCTGTTAGATCGCATTGTAGCGCATCGGAAAAACCAAAAAAGAAAAAATAACACTAATTTTCGAGAAATCTCGGGTTTTTTATAAAAAAAAAATTAAAAAAAAAAATTCTGACTTTGGCGAGCTCTATCTCAAAAACTGGATCAAATCAAATTTGTTGTGAAACCAAAAATTCAGAGAAATCAATAGCCTGTGAAACCAGCGCCCGATTGTTACTTTATGTCGCATGATTCCAAAATTATAAGCATTTATTTATATGGAGAAAAAATCTCGTAGATTTGTTTTTTCAACAGGGTGTAACTCGAAAAAGAGTATATCTGCACTACCATTCCAGACTCCCCCCCCCCCTATTAACTTTTGGCCGGAAATTGATCCAAGAATCATTGAACGAATTGTACGAAATTATTTACCACCTTATGCAAAACACCCTATATAATACATTATTTTACAAGCATTTAAAAATTTAATAAGAATATTTCAAAAATCTTCAATTATCCTTTCTTTAAAAAACAAATGTAGTTTTAAAAATAAAAATCATATTTTATGGATTCAAATAAATTTAACAAATTAAGGGGTTGGTAAACTGAGCAAAAAATATTGGGAATTTAATAACACTATCATATTGTAATATTAAAAAAAAAATTTATCCAAAATACAAAATATTAAATTTGATTGTTGTGTAAGAGTTGCAACACAGTGCTTGGGACAACAATATTATTTCGATATTATTTAGATATCAAGTCCAAAATACAAAATCAATTATAAATTTTATTTAAAATTTAATTATTAAATAATTTTCTAATTATTCCTAATGTAATAGATATTTAATTTTTTATTGTAATAAAAATTATATTGAAAGTGTACAATATTTTGACAAAAATATTTAAAAAACAAATTAATTTTAATTTAACAATCATTTTTCATTGAACATTTCAAATACATAAATAATCAGAATATGCGCCTTCCATACCATGCAGAAAAAATACACTTAGATATAATAACGTAAATAGTATGGAATATTTAGAAAATTAAAAAAAAAAAACTTAAAAATGAAAAACATTTATAAAATAAATTTTTAAATTTGGTTATTAAAAATATTTAATTACATACATACATACACAATAAATGGAAAATAAAATACACCAATTTTCATAAAAATCAAAAATTCAATTGTTTTTATTTTTCTTAATTTAATCAATTGAAACAATATCGCGGAAATTTATAAAAAATAATTAATTCTTGAATATTTTTTAATAAAATCATAGCTCAAATAGCTCAATTTCACTTTAATGTATTTCAGTTCAATTGAAGCGAATTGAGACTGATTTTATGGTATAAAACTTTTAAATAGGATCAGAGTAAAAAATTCAATTCAACCCTAATAAATTTGAAAATAAAATAGAATTGTGAACTTTGAGCTTTATTTATTGAGCATGTTGATATAAGCCTAATATTATATCGGCTGCTCCGAAAAGTACATTCGAAAAAAAAAAAATGTTTTTTGTCAAAAAAACCACCTCCCAATATTGATAATTAACTCGTTTCAATTGACTCGTTTCGTTGACGTAACAAAAAATCATTCAAAAATCAAAAACATAACTGAAAACAAAAATATTTTCTAAATCTACAAAACATTTATACTTCTCACAAAGAAAACAAAACGACAAAATAATAAAAAATTCAAAGTTAGGAGAAAAATAATTTTGGATTTAAGAATGAAAATTAAAAACACCGAAATACACGCACAACACCAAACACTTAAAGAAACCAAACTGACACGAGAATAATAAAAACTGGGGAAAAAAAATATTTTTTTGATTTTATGAGAATTTCAAAAATTTTTTTTTTACTACATACGCTTAAGTTTAGATGAATTTTTAGTTAAAAACAAAATATTTCAGATGTATTTGTATTTTGTTCCAAAATTTTTATATGCAAGTTGTAAACGCTTATTGACAGAGTAGACTTTAATTTCCATTTCATTTATTTTCTATATTGCACAAAACGTTACGATACTAGTTCTATAAAACATTTTATTTTCTGCTTTTTCTTTTAATTTCCATCAATTTTCATTCAAAATTTTCTAATATGCCAATAAAAATTCTAAATTTACGCAGTCGATGTTGTTTTGTAATGCAATAATAAAATCTACTGTCTACACAATTTTCATTATAACATAACGCATATTGTTATTATTATAATTGTGTTTAATGGTAGGTAAGTAAAAATCGATGACAATCGTAATGACAGTGTATAACGACATTATGTTTTGATATTTATTAATGATTTATTATTCCACATGACGATGATCTTTTTTTTTTTAAATTCGGCAATTCTTTTTTTTCTGTATATACTTTTGAAATATATAAACAGTTGTTCAGAGTTGATTTGGATGATGACGACATCAATGGAATTCTTTAAAAATTAAAACGAAAACCAAAGAGAAGAAAAACAACTAAAAATTTAAAAATAACTAGCAAAAAGGAAAATTCCTTACAAAAACAAAAATTAAGAAAACAAAAATAATAAAATCCTTTTGCGTGATTATTAACGATAACAGTGGCAATAATATAATGACGTTTTTAAAATTATTATAAATAGAAAAAAAAAAAAAAAATTTCAAAATAAAAAAAAGGAACAAAAAAAATAATGTACGTATTTTTTTAATATCCTTTTTTTCTATTTTGCTTCTTATTAAAATTTTACATGATTCTTATTATTTATGATTATGATCCATTAAAAGTATGTGAAACAAAGGAAATGGGTTTTTCGTATTGTATATTTAAAAAAAAAAACTAGAGAAATTTTGAAGAATGTGGAAGAAAAGATTAACTTCTTTTTTAAAATATCGATTGAATAAGGGCTCAGGCAGACATAGAATTATTAGTTTTGTAACTGCCGGATCGCTTATTCGTATTCCATAGGTTTATATTCAAGAGCGCACATATGCAAGTGTGCGATCACATGCAATTAATCAGTTTGTAATTTTTTTCAAACTACTTGCGATTTTTAGTAAATGCAATCAATTTGTATTGAAACAATAGTTTAGTTGCTTTGATGTGCGCGCAACGATTTTACAAACAAATAGTAATTAAAGCAAAACTAAAGATTGCATGCCTGCCTGGGCCCTAAAATTAAATTCACAATAGTTGTAAAATGTAATCGATGTCTTAAAATAGGCGTTTAGTTCATGGAATTACAAAAAAAAACATTTAAAATCTTTTTTTTTTAGTTTTATGTTTGATTAACAGCTTTGGTTTATTTTTATTTATTTTGACACCTTGTAAATAATTCAAGTATTAAATTCAAAATTTATTCCATTTCAATAAATCGGAAGTAATAAGAAATTTGAAAGTTTAAAAAAATATTTTAAGATTGCATATCATTGGGCGTTTACTTAAAGGAAAATTTCATTTAAATAAATTTTATTTACGATAATTAAAACTCTCTTAATTTGTTATTTATTTTTTGAAACTTAAAATTTTCAATTTTAAATTCTATATTATCCTAAATTCAAATGTAAAAATTTTTAAAGCAATATTCTTGTTCTAAAAGATAAACCAAATAATGTAATTCATTATTTAATTAATAACAATAAATTTTAATTCCCTATAACAATATTATTATTTACGATATTATTTTTTGATCTTTTGATTATCAATCATTATTTTTATATATAAATCGAAAGAACTTCTATATGTAATATAAATAACAATCTAAATTTCTGTATAATTATATATATGTAATATAATAAATGCTTTGTTGCATTATGATATACATAATAATTATATTTCATATAATTATACATATTCGTTAAGACGAGCTAAAAATTTTTTTTTCCATTTTACAATTTATTTCAATTAATATTATTATATTTCATTATTAAATCGTTTATTAATTAATATTAAATTTCGATCTTATAACAATATTAAAGAAAAACAACAATAAATTTCCAATTTTCCAACAAAGGAAAATTTTCAAAACATAATTCGAGTTTTATATTACGAAAAGAGAATAAGAAAATAATATAACAATAAAAAAATAAAAATATAAAATATAAAAAAAAATAATGAGAAATAAAATAAGAAAATTTATAAAAGTCGCGCCATTTTGCCACCAGGAGTCTTGCCAATCACTGTTGAAAATTCATCTAAGTATTTTTTTTGTTTTTCATTTTCGTTTTGTTGTGTTTGTTCGACGAGGATAAAAAAACACACAGAAAAAAAAAAAACAATTCGATGTGGAAGAAAAAGAAAGAGAGAGAGAGAGAGAGTGAGAGAGAAATTTATATAAAAAAATGAAATATAATACAATAATTTTTATTTTATTTTTTCATTATATTTTTTTTTATTTTAATATTATATTCAAATTTATATACTCTATATGCACAGTTATATACTATATTGTTATACATTTATAAGAGAGTAGTAATATATACTTTGCATTACTTTATAATATTATATATTAAATATTTATAAGGCTTTTTCGGATGTTGGTTAGTGGTAATAATATTATAATTATAATAAAAATGGTAACCATATTATACTTAATAATGGTAATGATTTTTATTTTAATTTTCGTTGTTTTGTTTTTATTTCTCTTTTTTATTATTCATCAATTTTTTTTTTGTTTTGTTGTCCTTTAATAATATTTTGGTTATTTTTATAATAATAAGGTCGCAGACAAAGTAAATAACATACACTTTTTGTATAAAGACCCAAGTATATCACAATAAAGAAAAATATAGAAAAATTTTCGTATGTTGACAATTTTTATTAATAAAATATTAATAATATGAAAAATCAAAGTTCGATTATTACAAGAAATCGTTATCGAAAAGTTGCATGTTGTTATTTTCAAAAAATAAATAAATATTTTATATATATATAAGAGTATAACATTCATACATGTAAATTATAATTACAAACTAATAAAAATGTTTGCTACATAAATGAATTTTCTTCTGTCTTTATCTATATGTCCAAAAATTAATGTGTTCTTAGACATATTGAGTGTAGTAGTCACGTTTTTACTTTTTGTTAAAATTTTCAAGTTATTGCAGAGTTAAAATAGTATATGAACGGTAGATTGCAAAATTTGTAAAAATGTTATTCCCAACAGATTAATGATACGAGTATATAATATGATTAAGTTTTAATAAAGTTGTAATTGTCAGCTACAAAATATATATACCATGTTTAAACTTTATCCACTATAGCCTGGAGAAAAAAGATTATACCGAAATATAACGAATGGTGATATATCGGATGTAATGATGGATAATGATAACAAAAGTAGAATGCAACTCTTAAATGAGTTGCTTATTCAGCGTTTAGTAGGAGTTGTCCTACAAAGTAATTGCAATATGTACTGGAGTCCTATAATCAATTGATACTTTTCATTTTTTCTTTTAATATCTATCCCATTGTGCTAACTTTCACAAATATAACCGAATAATGCTAAAATAAAAGTTTTTTCGACGCCGTTACAATAATTTTGACATAAAAATGCTATAAAAAAAAAATATGAACTGATATAACACTTATTCTAATTCAGAAAAGATTTAATAAAATCTTTATTAAGTATCATAAATTTTTAGTCCAGAAAATACTAAAGTGCGATAAATAATGCGCACTAAAATATTTTCGGGAAGTTAAATATGTAATCCGAAAATACTAATCCGAAAAATCCTCCGAAAGTATTTTCGGAAATATTTTGGCAAAATATTCGGAAACATTATTTTCCTTAATTTTCCATAACATTTGAATTTTTTCAGGGATCTAAAGCAAGAATAGAATTTCAATTCCGTATTTTTAAGTCTAAAAAGTAATTTATCGTACTATAAAGATAAATGAGAACAAATATCGCTATTTTCATATAGCATTGTTTGTAGTTAATTAAGGTTCTTTTATATTTGAATTTGAATAATACCATTTTTTATCATTTTGTATTTGATTTCAGTTCAAAGCTTTATTTAAGGCTTATCTTTGTAATTTGAAAAAAAAGAAACGAATAAAATGTTATTTAAAAAATTATTAAATAAAAAAAGGAAAACTAGTACAACTATTCACTATCAAAATTCCTTTTTTTTTTTGTTTTCTATATTTTTTTTTTAATTAAAGAAAAGTGAACTATGTATATACAATATTTTTCTTTTCATATATGGCTTTTCATATTTTATAAAACAATGGAAAAAGGAAGAGAAATGAAAATTAAAACTGCCTAAATTTCTAAAATTCTTTCATATTTTATTTTATTTTTTCTAGTAAAAAGTTATTTAATGTAAAAACGTACATATGGGAATTTTACAAACTCAATTTTTAATAATAAAGAAAAAAAAATTAAAATTGAAAAATAGAGAAAAGCAGAGAACAAAATACCCACATTTTTTTTTTCTTTTCACTAGCAAAAACCATAGTAAAAAAAAATTTCCATTGTGTGTGTATTACTTTTATACATTATTATGCGAATTATTTGCTATAAGCGCACTAAAAGTTTATAGGGGTATGAAAGGGATTCAATGATGTAGGGTAATTAATATGTAAAAATTCTATAGAAAATAATGAAATTTTTTTTGTTTTTATTTCAGATGAAACTGTGGAAAAAAAATTTGGTACTGTAAAATTAAAGATTATTTACAGCCATCTAACGTTTAAATGTTAAAGAGATCCTAAAAACGAAATACACACAAAAGTTTTTATTGACTTCTTATACTTATTTTTGAATCTATTTACTAAAATTTATAACAATAACCTAAATTTTGTGTTTGTTAATTAAAAATTCTGATATTATGCTGAAAATTTTTATTCAAAATTGTAGAGAATAATTTAATTTTCCTAAAGAAAAAGATGAATTTCAATTCTTTCATGTTCCACTTCATTTTTTTTATTTGTTATTGTAGGTGATTATGAGTGTAAGGGAAATTTTTAATTTTATTAAATATTTTTCGAAAATTAATTCGAGAAATAAAGTTCTGTTTAATAAAATGGATGAATATGCTTTTTTCTCCATTTTTTCCAAATACGAACTTTATTTAGAAATTATTTATCATGGAAATTTTCAAAAATTATCCAAACACATGAAACAGCAAATTAAATTGAATAAATTCTTGTGCCAAATCAGATTCTATAAAACTGTGGCATATTTTAGAAATTATTAAAATTCAAGTGGATTTTAAAATACCGAAATATCAGGCCTCTCATTAAATTTTATAAAAATTTCAACTAATTTTTTGTAAGAGAATCGACGGGATCTAAGAAAAAAAAAAAAATAAAAAATAATTGTAATTTTTTACCATTGTGAAAATATTTCCCTTCCAAACAAATTCAATTATTTATTTAAAACTCATATTTTTTTAATTATTTCTCGGAAAATTCTTGCAAAAAAAAAAAAAAATTATTTCTTGTTTTCTTAATATTCTAAGTAGATTTTCTTTGATAGCTATAGTTAAAAGTGTTGTCATTGATTTTCAAAAACAAAAAAAATATTTTTTTAATATCTTGTGCTTTTGCTAACTCATTAAATTAGGATTCAAAATTTTCGGAATTATTTTTTTTTAAGCATTAATTTATGGGATTTTAAATGAAAATTTTAATATTAAAATTTATCTTATAAATAATCAAAGAATTTTCAATTAAATTTTCATTTCCAGAAATTCGCATTTTGTTGCCATAGAACAATTATGTTGCTTTAAATTTTTTGATTTTTTGAAAATAAATTTTCGAAGAATAACTATCTTAAAAAAATATATCTTTATACTGAATACTCATAAATTTCAATGTATGAATTCAATAATAATATTAAATTATTAAATTTTAAGGCAAGCGCAATGTTCTCTACAACACTAGTAATTGAGCCATTTTAAAAAATTCACTCGAATTGTACAAAGAGTGAAAATTGTTTTTGAAAATTAATAATTTTATTTAATAAAAATTCTCAATTTAAAATTTACCTCAGAGAAATATTTTTGCTGTTAAAATTATTGAAGTTATGAGTTAGAAAATCGATACACGATAGAGCAACGTAAGAAGAACCAAATTATATTTTTAACACATTCCGGTTTTCGAAAACAACGTTGAAAACTAAAGAAAATACTTAAACTTTGAATTGTTTTTGTTTTGGCAGTATCTCATTGTTGGTGTCAAAAACTCTTTAATTTTTATGTAGAATTCATTTAAAGTGGCTCCTTTCTATTTAATTGATGTTGATAGAAGAGTTCAGACCTTTTTAACTGCTAAACTTTTTTAATTCATACTACTTATTTTTTGTATTGAATTTTTAAAAATTCTCCTTTTTCTTTTAGGCTATGAATTTTTAAGATATACTAGAATCCGCTTTACTATAAACAAATTATACAACCTATAGAAAACTTTTATACAACGTAGCGGTTTTTGTTTTTTCTCCAAGTTAAAACTTTAATTTTTCGTGTTCATATTTTTTTTTTCATTTTTTTTTTGTATGTGTTTTATTTACTTTATTTTTATTTTCATAAATTTGTTATTAGTCAGAAAACTATTTTGACAACACAAAAGGACTTTCGAATTTATTATATTTTTGAAAGGATACAATATGAACACATATAACTGCTTTTTTTTCAATGCTTTTCGTCCCTTTTTTTTGCTTGTTGTTTTGGTTTTTTGTTTGTGTGAATTTAAAACAAAATTTTTTCCTTTTATTTTGTTTTATTACGTGACTAGTAAGTGTATGTGACTAGTAGTATATGGGACCGAACAAGAATCAAAAAGAAAAAAGAAAAAATTATATGAAAAATGTATAATCGTAAAGTTATTCTGAAGTCATTGAAATATGGCTTGATTTATGGTTAAGAATAAATGATTTGGAAATATCAAAATAATGAAAATTGAAAAAAATAAAAGAAAAACGAAAAAACACAAAGAATAAACGTAAAGAAAAAAAAAATGTCAGTCAGCTGGAATATCAGACGAAAATCGTTAAAGGCATTCCAATTTTATAGCAACTCATTTTTTTTTTTGGTTTTTTTTTTTGTTCCGAATTTTATGGCAAAATATTTTTCAAAGGATATTTTTTATATTGCGTGAGTTTGGTGCGTTCAATTTTCATTTTTTTTTTTCTATTTTTATTATTACATATTTTGTTGCTAGTTCCTATACCCAAAACTAATTGGAAATGTATTGGTAGTTGAACTATTTCTCGTATATATCTTTATACCTACTTTTATAAAATAATTTATTATATGAAATGTGGGCTTAAATGTTCGGAAAATGAAAAAGAAAAGATTTTTTTTTTTCATGTCAATGATTTCAGCGGTAAGAAAACCAAAAAAAAGTTTATAAATTGTTTTCTGAACAACGACTTACCTATACATTAACAAATTTATATTATACGTGCAAATTACACATAATGTTAAAATATTTTAGGATTAAAAATGACCATTATTGAATTTTTATAATATGGTTAAGTGAATGGTGGATTTTGTTAGGTTTACTTAAGCTATAAGAGAACGAGATTTTGTAAAAATTTCGCGGTGATTTCTTTTCTGAATTTTTTAAAAAAAAATCTTCTTCTTCTTATGTTAGGTCTTAGTCCTGTGTTCTTATAAGAAAATCTGTTTAATAATCATTTTCTTCGAATTTTTCACCAAAAAATTAAAATAAGAGAAAAGAATTAAATATGTCTGAATGCATTAAAAATATTTTGAATAAAATATAATTATACAATCAATTTATTCCAATAATTTTGTTTTGCAATTTACATTCAAATTGTGTGATTATTTCGTACTATGGTACTAGTTAATAATAATCCACAACTAAAATGTCTTTTACAGCAAATCGTTACGAAGAAAATATGTATAATAATTTATTAAGGCATACACTGATTGAGACCGCATTATTATATTCGCATATAAAAAAAACCAGTTCCGTTTTAGTATCACGATACAGCCTTTTCAAGTCACTCTTTACACACAATGCAGCAAAATTCATTTCCAAGAAACTAATTTTTTCCCGAAAATTTTTCAAAATAAATTCTTGAAGGAACACATTCAAGGCGAATATTGCAATCTTAAATTATTTTCATATGTAAAGACATAGAAAAATTTATTTCGTTTCTATCATTTAAGGGTGCAATAAATAACCACAGTTTTTTTCTATAATTATAGTAAATTATATAGTACTGGCCATTATGTCAAAGAAATGTTTCATTAGATATTGCTTATATTAAATTGGTTAAATTCAATTTGAAAATATTAAAAATGAAATTCGTTTAATAATTATTAAAGACTAAACCTTTAAATTGAAAAAGTAAAAATTAAAAAAGAAATCAATATTTTTTTCATAAATTTTATAATTCAAAAACAAAACGAATAAGAATAATAATAATGTTTGTATTAAAAGTAGATCAAAGTCACTATAATGTTATACAGCAATATACATACACACAAGTTTGTATATAACTTATATTATATACATATTTCATTATACTAAAAATCCAATTTAAAATAAATTAACGAAAAACTAAAAATTTCAAAACTAAAATAACCCCACTTCATTTTTGTATAATATATATATATATATATATATATATATATATATATATGACCTAAAGTAATAACTGGTTGGTAACATCATTATTAAAATAATAATCTTTTACAATATACTAACAAAATTTTCTTTATAACAATAATAATAAATATTATTGCTGTTATCATCATTATTATGCAAATTTTACCCAATTATAATTCCCTTGTACAATATAAAATTTTCAGAATATACAAAGAAAATTTATTATTTTACAATATAAATTATATAAAATTTTAATAATAAATTATATTATTAATAAAGTTTTCACATTTTATATCCTAAAGAAATTCATTTTAAAATAATTTAATATTATAATCGAATGGGTGTTATTTCCTTTCATTCTATATTTCATATATACATATGTATAAATATATGTATATGTATTATCTTATAATATAATACGATGTATGTGTAATATTGTGAATTATAATCTGTATTATAAATTGTTCATAATTACTTTATATTAGTGTATGTTATATGGATATAATTATGTGCATTTGGGTTATTTATTATACTGAAGTTTCTGATTGACAAGGATATAGGTTTATTTAGACTAATATTGTATTGTACTTATCAGACTGTATTATAATTATCAATGTTATCACTACAAAATTATATTTGAATTTGAATATCAGATAATTCGGCAAATTTATTAAAAAATATAATTAATTAATTGAATTTTAAAATTTGAATTTTTTAAACCATAAGAATAAAACGAAAGGAAACAATAAGAGCAAGACGAATGGAAACCTGTAATTTTAAATGATGAAGAAGTTGACAACAGAAATGAATAACAACTTCTGAATGATCATAATAAGTTACTTATAAAAATTAAATTTAAATTTAATTGTTAAGTTTGGAAATAATATTAAATTCTGCTAAAAGACTTGAACTTGAAAATTCAATTTCTTATTCCAAAATAATTTCTTTCAATATTTCAAATGCCATTTATAATCATTTTTTACAAAATAGCTAAAAGGAAATATCAATTCTAATATTTAGGGGTTTGCATAAAGGTATAAAAGATTTGCAAATGCATGAGTAGAGAACATAGTGTTAAATCGGAACTGTTTTCGAGTTACAGGTATTTTAAGTTTTTTTGCTTATAACTTCCATTCCAAAAAAAGTAGAAGCTTTAAACAAACAGTTTTTAAGAGTGCTGTTAGAGGGCTTAAAATACCATAAAATCATAAAATTTTTTTTTTTTTTGTGAAATAACGGTTCTTAAAAATGTCAAGTACTTCTTAGAGTGATCAAAAATTATTAATATTTGATAATTAACGAAATTAAAATCAATAAAAAACAAAATTCGTCACAATTTTTTTTGATTTTTTACATTTTATTAGGAAAACTGGACATAGAAATGGTTTTGTTGCTATATTTTCTGCACCATAAAATATTTTTTAACGTTTATTGACTTAAACTAAGGAGTTGAGCAAAATTCTGCAATTTTTTTTAAAATCGCTGTAGCTCGGAAACGGTTCCGATCTAACACTATGTGCCCAACAAAAGTTTTATTAATTTTCGAACTTCTACCTGACGGTAATGGCTCCTAATTTTTTGCTAAATCACCCTGTATATAATTAATATTGTCTTTTATTTATAATATAAAAAATTGCTCTTCTCCTAACCATATACTTTAAAATTTAGATTTTCATTTCATTTTTAAGTCGCCATTCTTTTAGATTAATTCTCTGATTACAATCAAAATCTCTTGAACTCCAATTTTGTCAAAAATTCAAACTTTTACATAGTTCAATAAAACAAATTTAAAAACTAAGTTAATTTGTATGTTAAGAATTTCGCAAGATATAGATAAAAGTTTAAAAATTCACAAAATTTCCCAAAAATTAAGCCTAAATTCTAAATCGATTGTGCTAAAATATCTAAATCTTAAAGTTTTCTGAAGGTTATTTCAAATCTAAAATTCACGAATATTTGCTCAATTATATTTGAACCTTGTTTTTCGCTCAAGTAAAAAAAATTTATAAATTAATTGAATTAAATATAAAGTCTTAAATTATGCTGATTCGAGAACAATTTTTCGATTTAGTAAGTTCTGTCACAAAACCACAGAAATATAGTTAACTAAAATTTTATTGATTCTCAGAAAAATTTTATTTCAAAAAGTTTAAGGCTATGGCTAATAATAAAGAGGACCATAATAAAAAGAAATTTAGAGATAAAAAAAAAGGTTTAAATAACCATGTTGGTCAAATTTTAAATCCTCAAATTTAAAGAAAATTTTTAAAGCAAAAAAGAAATTTAATTTTTTTTTCGGTATTTTCATCTCTTCTCTTCTTTGCTCTTCAAAAAATTTAATGACTTAGTGTACATAATCTAATATAATTAAATAAATAATAAAATTTTAAATTTTAAATTACCCTCAAAGACATACAAAAATCAAATGTTAAGAGAGTTTTTGAACCCAATAAAATTTGGTATCACAAAAGAACTGAACACAATAGAAGTTATAGAATATTTTCTCATATAAAATCATTTAAAACTTCCTTTAGACATTTTATATAATAATAATTTTGATTTGAAAGGATAAAATATCGTAATCAAATAAAAATGAGATCGTAATTTTTTACGATTATTTCAATGTATGCAAGAAAATATCATGATGAAAAAAAAACATGTTTTTTTTTCTAAAGAAAATTGGTTCTTTACGGGCAATAAATTTTAAAATTTAACAAAAAACGAGAAAAAAATAGAGTTGACCTTGTCAACTCTGAGATACCCGTACGAATTTGTTATCCTATGTGCGAATAACTAATGTGCCATAACTAACTATGGGGCAGACTATGACTTTAAGTTGCCGTATTACCATATTAATTTATGCAAAATTTCAGTACTATGTGTTATTCAAAATACTGGTTGTGCCAAACTACTATTGATGTTGTTTGGCAGCTACCAGAAAGAGCCAAGAAATTTTAGCGAATTTTATCAAGCACATCGGCCCTACTAATATACTTACTTGTGTGAAATCTCAATATCACAGCTTTTATAGTTTCTGAGATATAGTCAAATAACTTTTGAAGTTGTATGGCAGGTACCAGAAGAAGCCAAGTAATTTCAACGACTTTTATGAGACACATTGGCCCTACTAATATATTCGTTTGTGTGAAATTTCAATACCATAGCTTTAATAGTTTCTGAAATATAGTCAAACAACTTTTGAAGCTGTATGGCAGGTACCAGAAGGAGCCAAGTAATTTCAACGACTTTTACCAGACACATCGGCCCTGCTAATATATTTACTTGTGTGAAATCTCAACATCACAGCTTTTATAGTTTCTGAGATATAGCCAAATAACTTTTGAAGTTGTATGGCAGGTACCAGAAGGAGCCAAGTAATTTCAACGACTTTTATGGGGCATATTGGCCCTACTAATATATTCGTATGTGTAAAATTTCAATACCATAACTTTTATAGTTTCTGAGATATAGCCAAATAAATTTTGAAGTTGTATGGCAGCTACCCGAACCGGTACCCCGATCATGTCCAATTTAAATAGGGTTCTGGCACTTTTTACAATAAATCATTTGTGAAAATTTGGTGAACTTAGCTCAATTGGTTTTTGAGTTATCGTTCGGACGGACGGACGGACGGACGGACGGACGGACGGACGGACGGACGGACGGACGGACGGACGGACGGACGGACGGACGGACAGACAAAGCTAAATCAACTCAGAATTTGACGCTGATCAAAAACATACACTTGAGTCTATATCTAACACCGTTATTTCTTAGCGTTACAAACGGTAAGGCAAATTTAGTATACCCTTCGAACATACGTTCGTACGGGTATAAAAAATGGAAGAATAAAATTAGATTTTGCAATACATGTATACATGTATGTATGTATATAATTAAGTTGTAATGCATACTATACTTGTGGATATGTGTTATTATTATAAGAATTTTATTATTGTAAATTTGTAAGTCAATATGTGGCAAAAAGAATTTAAATTGATGAAGGAAAAATCTAAAATATTGGAAAAATATTGCCAACACTGCTCGAGAAATGTTTATTATATTATAAGATTGTCGAATAAAGTTGAAAGTCGAATATTTATGAAATTCTACATTATTTTAAAATTACCTTATATTATTAGTATGAGTATAACAATTTCTTTTCATATTTTTTTTCGAATTCAAGCCATTTGCTTTGTAAATGGCCCCCTAAAGTATGCAATTTTTTATATTCATATATTATGAAATTTATTTGACCATTTAACCATAAAATTTATTTGACCATAGCATTTAACACTATTTGACCATGTATGAGATTTTTTTTATGATTTTTTGTTTTTTTAACTTTTTTCACTTCTGCTGAACAATTAATAATTATTTATATTATAATATATTCGCTTTGATAGATACAACATCAATGAGAATTCAAACAACTACCGCAAGTAAATCTCATTCACCTTAAAAAAAGTCACTTGACAAAAGTATTTCGAAATATTTAATAATAACACTAAATTTTATTCAAATTTAAGAAAAAACGAGAAAAAAATAGAGTTGACCTTGTCAACTCTGAGATACCCGTACGAATTTGTTATCCTATGTGCGAATAACTAATGTGCCATAACTAACTATGGGGCAGACTATGACTTTAAGTTGCCGTATTACCATATTAATTTATGCAAAATTTCAGTACTATGTGTTATTCAAAATACTGGTTGTGCCAAACTACTATTGATGTTGTTTGGCAGCTACCAGAAAGAGCCAAGAAATTTTAGCGAATTTTATCAAGCACATCGGCCCTACTAATATATTCACTTGTGTGAAATCTCAATATCACAGCTTTTATAGTTTCTGAGATATAGTCAAATAACTTTTGAAGTTGTATGGCAGGTACCAGAAGAAGCCAAGTAATTTCAACGACTTTTATGAGACACATTGGCCCTACTAATATATTCGTTTGTGTGAAATTTCAATACCATAGCTTTAATAGTTTCTGAAATATAGTCAAACAACTTTTGAAGCTGTATGGCAGGTACCAGAAGGAGCCAAGTAATTTCAACGACTTTTACCAGACACATCGGCCCTGCTAATATATTTACTTGTGTGAAATCTCAACATCACAGCTTTTATAGTTTCTGAGATATAGCCAAATAACTTTTGAAGTTGTATGGCAGGTACCAGAAGGAGCCAAGTAATTTCAACGACTTTTATGGGGCATATTGGCCCTACTAATATATTCGTATGTGTAAAATTTCAATACCATAACTTTTATAGTTTCTGAGATATAGCCAAATAAATTTTGAAGTTGTATGGCAGCTACCCGAACCGGTACCCCGATCATGTCCAATTTAAATAGGGTTCTGGCACTTTTTACAATAAATCATTTGTGAAAATTTGGTGAACTTAGCTCAATTGGTTTTTGAGTTATCGTTCGGACGGACGGACGGACGGACGGACGGACGGACGGACGGACGGACGGACGGACGGACGGACGGACGGACGGACGGACGGACGGACGGACAGACAAAGCTAAATCAACTCAGAATTTGACGCTGATCAAAAACATACACTTGAGTCTATATCTAACACCGTTATTTCTTAGCGTTACAAACGGTAAGGCAAATTTAGTATACCCTTCGAACATACGTTCGTACGGGTATAAATTATCATCAAGAATATTTGTTAAAAATTAACAGAACTTGAAATTTATTTAACAGAAACCTTAAATTTCTAAATTTAAAAGAAATGGTTCCTAAATTGTGCGATAATTTGCTTTCAACACTGTTAATATAAACATAATTATGAAGATGTTGAGGCCATAATATGCAGTTTATATTAATTAATATACAGAATGTAAAGGAACGTTAAAATTATCAATATATGTAACACATATAATTTCATTGCATTAAAATTGAATGTAATAAAGAGAAATTGAAATTTCAATCTAACTATATGAATGTATGTAGGAAAAATTGTTTTTTCTTTTCCAATTCCTTTATTATTAATTTTATTATTATTTTTATTTTCATCGTTATTGGATACATGCTTTTTTCCTCTTTAATTTTTACCGACCGTATTGTGTAAACAATAGGTAGGTTATGTGATGGCAACAAATTTTGCATATCGAGTTTTGAGTGGGAATGCACTTCTCCATAGTAGGGAAGTGTAAGTAAACTATTTTTAGCAACCTGTCGGTCTATCGGTCTGTTGGTCTGTCGGTCTGTCGGTCTGTCGGTCTGTCGGTCTGTCGGTCTGTCGGTCTGTCGGTCTGTCGGTCTGTCGGTCTGTCGGTCTGTCGGTATTTTCATCTCTTCTCTTCTTTGCTCTTCAAAAAATTTAATGACTTAGTGTACATAATCTAATGTAATTAAATAAATAATAAAATTTTAAATTTTAAATTACCCTCAAACACATACAAAAATCAAATGTTAAGAGAGTTTTTGAACCCAATAAAATTTGATATCACAAAAGAACTGAACACAATAGAAGTTATAGAATATTTTCTCATATAAAATCATTTAAAACTTCCTTCGGTCTGTCGGTCTGTGTGTGCACGCGTGTATCTCAAGTTCTGCTGAACCGATTTTGATGAAATTTTATATGTAAGTTTATTTCCACCATGGCACGGATTGCTCAACTTTTGGGATATATCAGGCCTCGGGAACTGCACTTTTTAGTGGGCCTGTTTTACATTTTTGAACATTTTGAAAAAAGTATTCAACCGATTTCCTTGAAATTTCATATAAGCTTTGCTCGATCGTCCGCGAAAATTCATATATTTTTTATAAGAAATCAGGCATCGGCAACTAGGCGTTTACTACGGGCCAAATATACATTTTTGTGAATATAAAGAGAAATAATCAACCGATTTCATTGAAATTTAATATATGAATTCCTCATATTAAAGCAATGAACATATACATTTTTTGGAAAGATCAGGGCTCGAAAACTGATTTGCGGGCCGATTTTACATTTTTCACCATATCTACAGAACAAATTGATGGGATTTCATGAAATTTGATATTTGAGTTCTGGGCATTACCAAAACTAACTGGTGGGCATTTCAGGGAATTCGGATAGCACAAAACGAAACTGTACTAAGAGCCAAATTTACATTTTTCTAGATATGTTAACTATAAGCTTACAAATGTTCTTAAAATTGGAACGAAGTACTTAACAGACATTTTTTTAATATTCTGTAACACTTTCACTCAACTAGACAATACACAATGCGGTCGGTTATGTGATGACCACATCAGATTTTTTTACTATTGTATCGTTATCCTTTTAGAAAGAGAAAAACAACTTGGAACATAAAATTAAAGAAGATACAAAAAAAAAATTAAAAATAACATAATAAAATGAAAAAGATAAAAATAAAAAATCAATTACCAATTAATTTGTCTTTGGTTATGTTTTAGTTTTGAAGCAGCAGTAGAATTAAATAAAAATAATCAGAAAAATAACAAAATTATTAAAATAAAAATTTGAAAAAGAGTAACCGCTATAGGATGGAAAATGCATCTTAATAATAGATTTCTGGATAATATCTAAAAAATTTCGCATATTTTCGAGAAATTTTTTAGAGAATGTAGGTACCACGTTTGATAAATTTTGGTGATTCAACAATATATTTGTTTTCTGATACAACATGACTTTTTCAGACTTCAATTAAATAATATTCCAAAATTTCAAGTATTGATTATGATATACTCTTTTTATGATTTCCAGAAATATTTTAAAAATTTTTAATTTAAAAAACAGTTTTTCATTGATATTCTTTTTAATTTTTTAAATACAATTTTGTAATTTTATAACAATAGACAGCTTTAATAGCAAAAGTCAAAAATATTTTGAGGCAATTATTTATTTAAAACTAAAACTGAAAAATATTATCAAATACTTAAATAGAATAATATATTAATAATATAAATCCTTATTTTGTAAAATAAAAGTTCTTTATTCCCTATGGAACGCGGAGTTTTAGGCATACAATGCATTTTCAACATTGAAATAATCTGTATCCGTATACATTTTACAGTCTATATTATTTAGTTGTTAAATAATATATAACAGTTATGTAACACTGATCTATAGCAGTTTTTATAAGAACTAATGAAATTTGAAAAATCAAACCAATATATACATAGGCACGTACAACTGTTCGGAAATTGGAAATTTGTGTAATTCAATCATGGAATTTCTGTTTTTGATTATTTTAATAATCAAAACCAGAAAATAGTTTTACACTAGAATAATGATAATAATCATAATTTTATTTTGTGGAAAAAAAAAATTATTTCGCTCATTTCCTATAATTATACAATTAATGCGAATAACAATATCAATTTTATGATTCCAAAAGCATTAATTGAATTAAAAATTTCATTATTCCGTAATTTAATAATTTTTAAAATACAGAAAATTTATTATTTTGTTTACCTAAGAATATTTAATTTTTTCTCAAAATATTTTTTGTCGTGTGCCGTATTGCAAGGTTGGGTTTAGTTTTCGAACTAAATTCCATATCATCCAATTTTCAACAGAAATTCATATTTCAGTTTTTAAGTTGGGCAAAAACAATACTAGTTACAACACAATTTATTCACTCCTATATTGGAAGCCCCTATTTGCTAAATTTTAAGGAAATTCAGATATAACTTTCCTTTGAAAGCATGGCAATAAACTTTTTAGAAGAATCGAATTTCAAAGTATGTGTAACTCCACTAAGAATAAAATTTACATTTTTGAATTGTTATTGAATGAACTTTTGTAAAATTTCTTCAAATTTTGATTTAGTGCAACCGTTTCGCTAAACTTTATAATTAGTAATATTAAAATTTTGTATATAATTCAGAAAATATGACACGTTTGTTTACACACTGCCCACAGCAGAGGTGCGGTCCATCGAACCTTTCAAGAAACTCGAATTCATTAGGAGGATGGCTGCCGATGATATTGTAGAGGCGTATCCAACACTTAGTGAGACAGAGGTACAATAGATTCTTATATGCTGGTCGCAGTGCACCGTTACCCCAACTGTACAATCAATAATCTACAATATATTGTTCACATCAGAATTTTTTCCACATTCTCCTGTTGTACACTTCATGCAATATTAAATACTATCTTTTATTTTAGAATTTATGAAAATTAAATAATCAAATTATTCCAAATTTATTCATCCACAAAATTTAATTTCATTTTGGTAATTTTTACTTATCAAATCAATATGCATGGCAATTTATAAAAAACATTATTATAAATTCAGATAACAAGTATGAATTTGTGCACTTTAGCAATATGAACGCTTTTTTGTTCAAATGCTACTAAAAATCACTAGTAAATCAAATTTGCTTTTAACCATTTGTAAATTATATACTTAGTATTTTCCCACTTTTTTTCTCATTACTATTCCTCATCTGTCCTTCTCTCATAACGCAGGTCTAATTTTCCTTCTCTCATAAAAGGTCAAATCAGGATTTCAGAGGGTAGTTTATAATTTAAAACTTTAACTAGCAAAAAGGTAGTAAAATTTCACATTGATTAGTTAAAGAACGTCAATCTCTTAAAAGTCTTACATAAGAATTGCTTTGGCGTGCCTATTAATCAATAATATTGTGAAAAAGCAAGGCAATAGTTTCCTAATTGGAAAATACATAATATATAAAACACTTATAAAAACTTCTCTTTTAATTATTGAAAATATTAATTTGTTATAAATTTTGTTTTTACAGACTTTTGCAGAACCGAAAAAAATTATGACTGGCTATTGTAAGAAATTGTACTATTGAAATAAAATGGGAAATTGGTTTCTTGGTCATGTTTCTATAAATTTAAGTTTAGACTGACTTTACTAAAATCAATGAGTAATTTTATGCACCTGTAGTTGCTGCTATACAAAATTTTGTTTGCAGGCTAATAATTAGAGCCTTTTTTCAATCCTTCATTTGATTGTAATTCATACCATTTATAAATTTAAATACTGCAATTTTTATTTTTGCAAAATTCCCTATAAATGTTTATGTTCTTCATTTCATAATTATAATTAATACATTATGGATCAGATTAACAGCAGATATGAAATTTAATTAACTTCGGGTTTTTTAAAGAAATGTGTTGAGTTTTTATTAAATATTCAAAGTTGAATTTTGGTTTATACAATTCTCGAACACAATACGATTGTTTTAATATAGATAACAAGTGTATTTGTTGATTGAAAAAAAAAAATACTAGTAATTTATTTAACTATAACCTATGTTAAATAATATAGTATAAAATAATTTTATTAATTATATCTAGTACTTACTCTATTGGTATAAGTTGTATGTGTGTTCTTGTTACTATACAAGTATATCGGAATTATTTAATTTGGAAATTAAATGTGCAATTTCAAAATGAAACCTTTATTTCAGGAAAAAATCAAAAATTATTATGATACGAGTATTTATGTCGAATTGAACTACTTTTATAATAAACAAAAAAAAAATTTTTTGTTATAATATTTAGAACCATCCAATTTTTTATGTAATATCAATATCAGCATATTTTTATAATAGCCAAAGGACAAACTAAAAATATTGTAGTATTTTCAATATGAATTATCACAACGTACTGAAATGAACTAAGTGTACAATTTGCGGGACTGCGTCAACATTAATTACAAAATTTATCGACAATCTAATATTGTATACAGTATATGATACATTAAGATATTTACTGAAATTTGCACATTTTTTTCGCAACTAATAGTAAAGCAGTATAATAACAAGAGTGATGTTTTGCAATGTATACATACATTTTATATATTATATGTGCCATAATGTGTGTGTGTGTGTGCTATCATTTTTAGCTCTAATTCTATGCTGTTCTTAAGTGAATATCGGTCAAAATGCATTTTTTAAGTTTATTTGTGTTAGATCGAATATCTAGAGTGCTTTTCATATCTTCCTTTTACAAAAAAAAAATTTGTTTGTTAAATTTTCACTATCTATTCCTATAAAACCATCTTACTTACTAGTGATATTTTTTTTTTTTTGTAGTAGGTGTTGTATTCGATTAAAGTGTCATCATTTTTTTGTTTTGCAAATTTTGTATTTGTGTTATTTGTGAAGATTTCATTATTTTAAAGCCAAAATAAAATAAAATTTAAAACAAATATTATAAATTAGAAAAAAAAAATTGAAATAAGTAGAGAGAATAAAAAAAAAATTGTACAAAAACAATAAAAAATTTTGTGAAATAGTCGAGGTAAATAGAGAAGAGAAGAAAAATATAGAAAAACATAAAAAAAAACAATTGTTTTTGTTTTTAAGTAGCCTGAGTCCTTTTTGTGCTCTTAATTAATATTAAAACGCATTTTTTAAAAATTCTATGAAATTAGAATAAAAAAAAAAAGAAAAATTTTTTTTTTAACTTTAAAAATTTATTTTGTTTTATTTTTTCTAAATTATGTGATATTTTTTGTTTTCTATTAATTTTTTTTTTATGTATTTGTGTATAATAATTTTAAATAATTAAGTATATACATATGTATGTATTTTGTGTAACAAACCATTATAAAAACGTTTTTAAAAATTGTATTCAAATCTCGTTTATAACATAGTTAATAATATGTATTACAATATTATACAATGTAGTTTTTTTTGTTCTCTGTTAAAATTATGATTAAAATTCTTCATTTTTAATTAATTTTTAATTAATTTTTTTTTTTATTTTAAATGATATCACTTATATTATATACATTCCATACGAAAAATCAGTTGAATTGAGTACGTTGATGTAAGTATGTAATTAATATGAGTATATTAATAGTTATATGTATGTATTTCGTTAAAAAGAACATAACGAATATTAAAAAAAAAACAGAAAAAAAAACAAAGTAAAAATAATTTTTTTGTTTTGAATTATTGTGTATAAATGATTATATATTTTTTTTTTAATTTTTTTTCTTTTAGTTAATTAATTTAGTTAATTACTTAATTATATATATAAATTATATATGTTTTTAATATGTGTGTTTATTTATATAGTATATAATATGTATATGATGCACTTCTAATCTCATATAATTTTTTTTATCACTCTTTAAAATTTTTGGGATTTTTTTCTTTTTTATATATCAGTTTTATATGATAATATTCAACAATTAATATTAATATAAATATATAAAAATAAAAATTATTAAAATAATTTATTATTAATATTAAAAATAATAATAGTATTAATATTATTATTGTATGTATTCAAATATTATATAGTATACTTATATTATATGTATATATGTACAAAGGTCTCCCAAAAAAACTGTTCAAATGATGGTTAATAATAATAATGACAACAAATTATGTGTAGCATAAAGTGCTAAGGAATGAATGCTTTCGGTATAAAAATGAAAACATTATTAAACATACTCGTCCAGTAACGCATTATAACATTATTACATTATTATATTCATATGATATAAGTATAACAGAATATTAATGAAAGATTTTTTCTCCTGAGTATGGTAATCTGTTTTAAAAGTTTTCGTTTAAAAATGTATTTACAACCAGTGAACGCAATAGAACCAATGGTGCAATCGTTATAGCACTGTTCCTTTAACTAAAGAGTCTCCGGTTAAAAGAAAAACCGACTATAAAAATTATATTCAATATTAAATATAGATTTATACACCTTACATATAAAAGTAAAAAATTACTATTAACTAATTACCATATTTCAATAATATTAAATATTAAAAAATACCACCAAAATAAAATAGTAAATATCAATTACTTTAAATATTTAATATAAAATTACGGTAGGCTGATCACCCACCCAGTAAACTCAATGACGTAAGAAATTGGTTCGTGATATCTACAATACCGTGCATCAGCCCTATGCTCCACCGCAGAGCGAATTAGGAATAAAAAAAAAAACGAAAAAATTAATATTTTTGGTTAAAAGATTTAGCTAGTATTTATTGTGAGGCACGAAATTTTAATTCAATTTTAACATTAAAAATGTTACATTAAAAGGATTTACTGTAAATTTCATTAATTTTCAATTTAACAGTTGATGTAAATTGTAATATAATAACAATTATAATTGTATATAAAAATTACTATTGAAATTTTAGAATTTTCAGCAATAATTTAATAATAGAATTTCTATACTATTTTTTAAAATCTTTTAATTTATAAATTAAACAGCATAATAAAAATTTTAAAAAGTAATTTGGATATAAAATTAGTTTTATTCTTACGGTCCACAAATTTAAGCACTATAGCGCTCATTTTATTACAATATAATTTTAATAAAATTACTTATTGAGATATTCTGAGTAAATTACAAAATTTATTCTTTTAAACTCAATACCAGAAGTTTTTAATTTCTTTTTAAGAATAACCACTTAAATAATTGTTTATTAGGAAGCTGCATTTCATTATTATCAACCATTAATAGTTTTTTAAAGAGAGATACCTTGCATATATTATTACCTTGCATTTATATTATATTATGAATTGGTAATACTATACGAATATAATGTAATATACAATTTATTATATTTTTCTTATAAATTTTAATCATATACAAAATCTACATATTAAATCAAAAAAAAAAAAATAAGAAGAAAATTTAATTATATTTATTTTAGAATAATATTTTCATAAGTATTAAGTATTCAGTTTAGATCTTAATGTTTTATGCTATTATTTATAAAGTATGTATGTTCAAATAGTTATTTTACAATTTTTCTGTGTGATTTTTAATATCGATTCCTGAAAATGGAAAAAGTTGTAATTGTTTTATTCTGAATTTTTGTATAATTTGTATTAATTTTGATAAATAAGTTTAATAATGTTATTGAATTTTTCCAAATATATATTAATATTTGTGTAAGTATTTCATAATAATTATATAGCATAATATTATGTTTAATATGTAAAAGAGAAGTAATTAAGCAGGGATTTTTTTTTTTTTAAATAATTGCATAGTAAAAAAATTGGGAATGTTTAAACTACTGCGCATAGGAAAATTCAATATACTCATGTTTTTTTTTTTAATGCAAAATTTTGCCATTCAACTTGCTTTGCTCAATCAAAAAATTCAAAAAAAAAAAAAAGGAAAATATGGTTGCTTTTTATTAAAAATAGAGAGGGAAAAAATAAGGCAATTAGCGGGGATTAATCGCGAAAATTGCATATTTCAAGGCGTTGCTTGTTTTTTGATATTTCTATTTCCTTATTGCAAAAATTAAGCGAGCCTTCTTTAATTACAAAAAAATAAATAAAAATAATAATAATAATAATAACGTAAATTATACTATAAAACAGAACAAAAATGAATAAAAACAAAAAGAAAGAAAATACAATTAAAACAAAAATGAAAAGCTTAAATAATTTTGCTGCTTTTTATTTTTAAATATTTGCTAATTATCACATAATATGAATAATGATTAAATAAATTTTATGTTATTTTTCATTAAGAAAATTTTGTCTGCGTCCTCTTCTAATTGTAAAAATGTTATTGCATTTATATGAGATGTAATTGCAGTTGTGGTTATTAATTATTTTCAATTAATAATTGTGTTTTTTAACATTTCATATCAAATTGTATATTATAAGCATTTTTCAAACAAATAAATGAATATTAATGATAATATTAGCAATAATTATTGTAGTAATTATGATTTTACAATAATTCCTAATAAAATCCTTTCCTAAAATGTTTAGTAATTTCAATTTAATGGCTTGCTATAAGTTGGTTCAGCTAAAATATTAAAAAATATAATGTCACAAAATAATAATCAACATAATTTATATTATTCTCAGATGGTCACATTTGTATTTCAACAAACTTTTATTTAGTTATTAATAATTTTGTTTCGAATTTCCATATAACAATAGCATTTGATTTAGTAATATAGTAATAAGATACATATAAATGTTAACAGTAATATTCTAACAATCCAGATGAATTTAAATTAATTCTGTCAACAATAATGCGTTAAACTACAAAATATGGGGAAAAAACTCCTACTGTATTCGAAATTTTACGATAAAACATGAAATTTTATACCTGATTTACTGAAGAATTCAGATTAACATAAACATATTGCAAGTCAATATCGAATAAGAATAATTTGAGTAACTTTTAAAAAAAAAAAAAAAACCAAGTACATATTTCGAAGGAATCTAAAATATGATTGTATTGGCAAATCCAATATATACGAGAATATTATTTCAATATATAGAATATAGTTAACAATAATTAATAAATAAAATCATCATAATTGCTGTTATGACTAACTTTATAAGACACTCATAATTTTTTCAGTGTTTGTCAAAGATTTTCTTATTATTTAATATTCGTTTCATTATTATTACAAATAAAATTAAAATTTGATAAGACCTGAACAAAGTTGATAAAAAAAATGTTTTCAAAGATTTTATTAAATATTTTATGTATTTTTCTTTTTTTTTTTGGAAAAATGTGATATTATGTAAGTAAGAAGGATGTATAAAACAATGATAAAAATAGCATTTTTTTTTTAATATGATTTGAAAAAAAGTATAGCTATTTTTTGAAAATATTTATAAATGAAATTCGATTCCTAAATTTGAAATTATTTTCGAAAACAAAAATTTAAAAATTAAATATTTAAAAAAGCTCTTATTGAAAAAAGCGTATAAATGTGAAAATTTTAAAATTTGAAAAATATAAAGGAAATACAAGACTCTCTAAATTAAATTTATTTTTGAAATTGAAAATTTTTATTTTAATTATTTTTTTATAAATTTTACAAAATTTTAGAAAAAAAAAATTAGATAAGCTTTTTAGTATAGCAAAAATAAAGTTGTTAATTAATTTATTAAATATTAAGATTAGTAGATAAATTTTATGTATATATATATTTATATTTTTTAAATTTGTTTTTTTTCAATTTTAATTTTTTTTGAAAATTTCAATCAGTTATTAATGATTTTGATTAAATTGAAAATTTCATTCTAGAAAATTTTGTTAAAATTTCCGTTTTAAATAGTATACAGGGTGTTTCACATACAGTTGACAAATAATTTTAGAGACAATTCTTTGATCAATTTCCAGGAAAAAAATTGTAGGGTATCTTTTTTCAACTGATTGTTTGCTCGAAAACTAATATATCCGCTCTCACATACATTTTTTGCTGGAAATTAATCAAAGAATCTTTCCTGAAATTATTTGCCATCTTTTGCGACCCAGTTTATAAAAAAAACCAAAAATAATAATTTTCTGTACAAAACTTTAAATTCATTGTTATTCTTTACTGAGAAATTTAAAAAAAATTTTTAAATATTAGATAAATTGGAATCGAAAAACAAAGAAAAAAACTAATAATTAATAATTAAATAAAATTTATATATAATTTAATTTTTATATCACATATTTACAAAAATTTGACATTATATCTATTATTTTGATCCCGATCATAATTATATCAAAAAAAAAAAAATTTAGTAAATTAGGGAAAAAAAATGTTTTAGTTTTGCTTGAAATTTTTGAAAAAATTCTTTATTAATTCTTCGATGAACATTATCTCTGTGTACTTATGATAAGACTCTATTCAAAAAAAATTCATTTATAAAAATATTGGTATATACAATCAGTATGTACACGCATTTATATAACATATATTTATATTATAATTATTTATTTTTTAGCATTAGTGGATTATATACAAAATCATTTTTCGTTATTTATAAGAGTTAAAAGAAAGTAAAAAGCAATATAATGCGTCAGTTTAATTATTATAAAGTTATACATATACAAGTATAAGAGTTTTCCTTTCATTTTAAAGATAATTCAATAATTTAATTTATTTTAGAACAAAAAAAAAACTATTTTTATATAATAAATAATTTTATATAGATATTTTTATATTATTATTTTTTTTTTTTGTTAATTTTAATTAAATGTATAATTTTTATTAATGCAACTTATATGATATTAATAATATTAATAATTTATATATAGAAAATTTGAAACAATTTAAGCATACCTGATTTTGGACTAACTAAATCTTTGGCGCCAGTCTTATTCGCATTCATTCTACGTGGACCCGTTCCACCGGAACCAGGTACTGGACCAGATCCAGGCGTACCACATGCACTTTGTACACCAGATTGCCCTATATACGTAATAACAAAATATAGAATGAAAAAAAAAAAAAAAAAAATAGAAGAGAGATATGCGATTTGATTTTTTTGCGTTTTGTTAATTTGATTTTTTTTTTTTTTTTTTTATGTTAACCATTAATAATAATATAGAGGTATAAAATTTAAAAAATTTTCTTTATTGACTATATTGAAGATTAAAATTTTTTTTGTAGAAATGTGGAGAGGAAGGAAAATCAAAATAAAAGAAGTAAATTTGATAAAGAAAGGAAGAAAAAATATTTTTACATGCAATTTTAAAAGAAACAAAGGACAGGGTCTAGTTTTTTGATCATATAAAATAAAATAAATTTTTTTTTTGGATTATTTATTTACATTTTTTATAAGAAATTATTTATTTAATTAATTTGCACATCATAAGAAGATAAAAACTTCTTAAGAACAAAATATTTTATTGTTTAAAATTAAAGGTTGGCCATAAATACATGTGGTTTTAATAAAATCGCTGGAATTTTGGTGAGAAAGACTATTGGGTTTAACTTTATTCGATTAATTAATTAAAAAAAAATTATTATTTCAAATTAAAATATAATTAATTAAATTGTATTTGATTAACCCCTTGCATTGTTCTAATTTCAAATAAAGAAAGCGAGACGAAAATAACCAAACTATACAATTTTTTTATTCTTTTGATATTTTATAGTTCTAATAAAACTAATAAATTGTAATTTTCCATGTTAATTAGTTTTATTTTAAATTTTAATTTTTTACTAATGTTAAATCAAAAACACGATTAATATTTGAATGAAATTCATACTTTTATATTTGAAAAAATGCAAAAATTTCGTAGAAATTATTAAATTTTTTTGTCAATATGATTTTCTTACAGTCAATAATAATATTTTTTTTAATATGTTAATTTTAGTTACATAAATTATTATTTGTCAATTTACTATAATATTGTAGCTTACAAGTAGAAGAATACTTATTTTGAGAATATTGAACTGAATGAAATACAATGAATTCTTGTACAATTAAAGTTTTAGATTTAAATTCGTCCTAAATTTCAAAATTGTTCTAAAATTCTTTAAAATCGATTATGTAAAATTTCATCATAGTAATATGTATAATATAAAAATGTATAATAAATTTTCAGAAAAATTCACATGAATGATGGTGGTTATAAGGGATTTTTAATTTTCGCCGTAAAGTATGCAATTTTTTTAGAAATAGACAATTTATTAAAAAAAATTTTAACTGATTAAATTTGAAGTGATACGTAGCTTTTTTTAAAATAATATTAATATTATATAATATTAAATACAATAATAAATTATTTTTTAAAAAATTCATTAAAATTGATTACTTTAAATTAGCAAAAAAAAAGCAATCAATTTTACGAAAACTTCGCTTTTTTTTTTTAAATATTCAAAATTTGCGTTTGATGTTATTTTGCCGTATGTCATTTAGTTAAAAATTTTCAGCATCAATTTTTATTTTCTCATTTTTCTATTTTTTTCTTTTGTTCAATTAAATTTTTGTGCAATTTCAACATGTTTGACGATTATAAATTATTCTTGTTTTCCATGCCATTCATATATTTTATTGTAGTACACAATATATACATCATTATATTTATACATTAATTTAATATCTTTCATAAAATATTTAAAAACTTGATAACTTGACCTAAATAATAAATATGTGTTTTGTAGCTGCAACACTATTTGTAAAAATTTCTATATCCTTTTTCATATCACTATTTTATAATTTTTAAATAATAATGAAACTAAAATCTAAATGAATTTCTTTTATCCCTCCTCCTAAATTTTTTCTCTTTTAACTACATATATAATGTACATACATTGTAGTTCTTGATATTTAATTAATGACTTCAGCTATTAATCATAATTAGACTACAATATTAAACTACATTCTCTTGTTTTTCTCTTGTTATCAAGCCAACAACTACAAGCTCAAATAAAATAAAAAGTAGTAAAATAAAAAAAACAACTTCTGTTGAAAATGTTAAGCAAATATGAGCAATAATGTTTACAATAACAAATAACAATTGCGCAAAAAAAAAGAATTTATGATGGTATATGTGTATATAATGATATACTCTTTTCAATATATTTAGCTTGTTACAGTGAACATAGACAACAAAATAAAAATAAAATGAAAAAATATTTGAAATTATAGTTATATTTTATTTTTGCATCTTAACTTTCATTCCCACTTTTAATAAAAGTTATTGACTTCAGTGTATTTTCTTTGTTTTTTGTTTTTTCTTTAAATGAAGCTATCATTTATTTTTTGAAAAATATTTCATTTAAGCTGTGCATAATATTTCGCATTTAACATCATAGTACACATATGTGTATGTAAACGACATGTAATGTTTATTTCATTCTAAAAACAAAATTCAACAACATTTTTTGTGTATGCATAGTGAATTTTTTGGTTTTTCTATTATATTTTACCATATATGAGAATATTTAATTTTTCGCATATTGTGTTATAATATTTAAATGTAGTTATGTATATATAATTCTGACTTCTCATAGTTATTATATAAGCATTTAAATTATATTAACGCAACTACAAATTGTCAGTTTTTGTAGTTGATTTTACATAGAAACCTCTAAAAAAAGGATAGTAGTTGTCTCATATATTTTATTGTTTAAGAAAAATTTATAATTTTAATTAAACTTTTTTTTTTTGTTGAATAAAAGGCAATTAATTTTATCCTTTTTAAACAATACATGTTCTTATATACCCAATATGAAATATTGTTATATAATTTTATATTCAACATTTAGTTAATAGTTATAATACATATTAGAAAGGCTATGAATATATTACAGAAATAGAGTATTCCAGTGTTAATAATGAAGTAAAATTTTACTTGATATTAATTATTTAAAAATAATAAAATTGAATATTAAATACGTCCACCGTTCTATCATAATACTGTTCAAAAACAAATAGGTCACAGGACGAAACTGTTATACAAATATAGTATAATTGAAATAATGTAAAATTATAGACAAAACAAATAATGTAGTGTAATGTGAACAGTTATACTGGGTATTCATAATAAGCATAAGAAATTTATTTTTAACAAAAATAAATTTTTTCTAATTTAACAAATTCAAAGTCTTCTAATAAATATATTGGACTTTATCAGCAATTAATTATTGTTAATTGAAAAATTTTAATTTGAATTCTTGATCCATATTATTAAACCATATAATTTTTAAAATTTTATGTATGGGAATCTATATCACCTTGTACTTATTATCCTTACGCTTTTAGAGAACTTGTAAAATGTTGTGTATAAACATTACTCATATTTTTACTCACACTGTGTTTATAACACATAATAATATTTACAAGTGAACCCAATTTTTTTATGCTTATGTATTTTCAACCTACGTTATTTTCAAACTATAAAGTTCATTTTACTGTTTATAGTTAAATAAAAAAACAAAAACAGAGGGAAAAGAAAAGAAAAACTTAAAATCAAACGGTTTCATGTATGTCCTAAAATCTGTTTTTTGTTTTTACTTTTTTTTTTTGCATAGTCATACTTTATTAAACAATATTAGGGAGTTCTAAGCGTTGACAAAGATTGATGACATTTTAACCGACTAAAATGAACACAAAAAGAAAAAAACAAATTTTATGAGAAAGAGGGGGCTAAGAAAAAACAAGCAGCAGTGTACATAATATAATATGAATTATGTACATTGAAATTGAAATAGTTTTATCCTTATTCTCAACAATATATAGCTTCCCTTTCAGTATAGTTTCTCATTCTTTTAGTTTTTATTACATTTTGTTTATTTTTTTTATTTTTATTATTTTGTGCTTTGTTTATTTTCCCTATGTTTTCACTTATTTTTCTCCCATTACCATGTTTGTTTACTTTTAGTGTTAATTACTTTTTAGTTTTAGTTTATTTATGCTTTTGTTTTTTTGTATTTTGATTTTGTTATTTTGTTCTACCCCATCATTTTTAAGCGGAGTCGACGTTCTCATGACGAGGTTCTGAATTGATTTTATTTACCATTCCTTTATTTTTATTTTTTTGTTTTTCAAATTCTCTCTTTATGAGAGCATACTTTTACATGTTAAATAAACGTTATATTAAAATACATATACGGTGGATGAAGAACAAGACAACAAAAAAAAAAGGGGGGAAAGAGTATAATAATAAAAGTTTATGTTTTTGAGAATTCTCACACTGTACTCCTCCTTTTTTCTTCACAGAATTTATTAATATATTTCATTTCTGTTCTTTTTTTTTTTTGGTTTTTATGTTTTTGTGAAAAACTGCGCCATGACAAGCAACAGTCACATCTTTTAATAATTTTTGTTTTTGTTTTTGGTTACGTTTGTTTTAGAGTTTTTGGTTTTCTCATTTTATAAACATACAATAACAAACATTTTCTTTTCGTCCTTGTACATTTTATATTTTATGTGTACATGTAAAAACATAAACAAAATGTACACATTTAAAATCATTTTTAATGACCCAGGACGATACTAATATACATAATTTCAAAACAAAGGGAAAGAAGTTGAAGAGCACAGCAAAAACAAAAAGAGAACAAGAAAGGAAATATATATTTGTGTACATATATATAAAAAAGGGAAGAAGTTTTGTAAAAATTGAAGTTATTAGTGGTAGAAAATGATTTTGTTTTTTTTTTTTTTTGGTAGTATGGTAGATAAAAATTTTGGGTACATGTACACTTGGCGAAACATAATTACATACATATATACTTTATGTATATATGTCATGTAAGTGTGTGAAATGTGTACATATATATATATAGGTTTATATGGTTAAAATATTCCGCAGTACACTTTAGTAATCATTACATAATGATGATTAAAATTAAAAGAGAATGTAATAAAAGTTTTATATGGACGTGTGCAGGAATATAATGAATGATTACTAAATTTTTATGAAATATCCTTTTCTTGTTTTCTCATTTTATTTATATTAAAATATAATATATTGTTACACGTATTGTGTGCGAATATAAATTTCACTTGATATATTGTATTATAAATATATTTTCAAGTTTAATATATTGGATGATATGCAAAAGGAAAAAAATCGAAGAAAGGATCATTTGCGAAGAAAAATGTATGAATAATTTTTTTTTCTCTGTGTAAAATATTAGAAGCCTTTTTCAATGTTCCTACGTAAATACCCTTATGAATTATATTATGAAATTTAAGTTTATATTTAAATATTGTTGTTACTTTTTTGACCTTCACCATAAAAAATAAGTTCGTTCTTCTCTTCATTTGTTAGTATTAAAGCATGTTTGCATAAAATATTGTTTTAGTTTCTGATAAGTGACTAATCTCGTTCTATTAACCCCAATGAATTTTATGATTATTTTATGAAATATTAAAATTTATTTCGTACCAGCAGAATTTATTTATGTTTTAAATTTCTTATACAAAATTTTAAATTTGAATAAAAGTAATTATTAAATTTTATTTCATTAATCTTAAATTACAAATGATTCTTTAACAAAATAATGTTGATGGAAGCTGTTTTTTTTTATGAATAATTTATAGTATTTTTTAAATAAATTCCTAGTATAATAAAAACAAATTTTATTTCTTGATAATTTATATCTGCATATAAAATAAAGGAAAAGCAAATATAAAAGAAATTTTATTACATACCTGGTAATCTTGGATGATGTGGTGGTCTAGCTGGTTCAACCGGTAATACACGTCGTCTTTTCTTTGGCAGTTTAGCACGTGCTTGTGTATGCGAATAATACATTGCAAAATTACTAACAATAACTGGTACTGGCAGTGCTATTGTTAATACACCAGCTAATGCACATAATGCACCAACAAACATACCAATATATGTTTTTGGTACCATATCACCATAACCAACTGTAGTCATTGTCACTAATGCCCACCATAAACCTAATGGTATACTATTAAAATCATTATGAGGATTTGTTTGTATGCGTTCAGCATAATAAACTAAGCTAGCAAATATAACAATTCCTAATACTAAAAAGAACACCAACAATGTCAGTTCTTTTGCTGATGCACGAAATGTTTGTATTAAGATTTTTAAACCGGACGAATGACGTGTCAATTTAAATAATCGCATTATACGTATAATAGAAAAGAATTCTAATATATCGGCATTTTCCAAATGTGATGCGAAACGTTGCAATACTAAATCAATGTAAAAACTAAGCGTTGCAATATAATCAATAATGTTAACGGATGACTTTATGAATTCACATTTATTTGGTGCTGAAATAAATCTAACCTATAAGAAAATTTTGAAAAAAAAAATAATTAGTAATCAAGTAAAATAATTTTTAATCTTCATTTTTGAATTTTTTCAATTTCAATAAAACTAAATAATTTAATATTTATTCGTTTTTGTTTTGTTTTTTTTTTTTTTCTTATTAATAAAAATGTAAGTAGTATAAGAGTTATAAAAAACATGTACTTACTAATATCTCAAAAGTAAACCAAGCATTACACACACATTCTATATAGAAAAAGGCTTCATGGGCATTCGTTTGTTCCTTATCTAATACCCATGCTGTACTACCATTAGCTGTTTTAACAGTTATATTTTTTACAACCGGAACTCTCATATCTGGATGAGTTTTAAGGCAAAATGACAATATTGAAACGCATATAAAAAACACTGATACTACTCCAATTATCTGTAAAAAAGAATTTTGAAAATTTTGGGTCGAAATTTTAATTGAGTTTTGTACAAAAAAAAAAAAGTTGATAGTAAAAATTTTGAATTTTTCGAACTATGTCCATTAAATTTTAATGTAATTTCAATTGCAATTAACAATATAGAAAATGAATTCAATGCAAAATAATTTTAAATTATTTCTTTTTTTTGAAAAATGAATTTACAATATAACAATATTGAAAACTTTAAAGACTTATCAAGAAAATATAACATATAAGTTTAATATCGGAACGATTTAATGTGAATGTTGACACAAAATGAAAACTTAACAATATGCATATGGCAACTCTGATTTTCAATACATAAAAATTAAATTCTACAATGGGAATGTTATTAAACAACAAAATAATTTACTATTATAGAAAATCAAAAATTTAATGTAATGAATGCTGTTATTAACTGATACAATTAATGATATAAGTTCAGAGTTGTTATCAAATTATTTTTTTCTTAAATAATTAATTAAAATTATCACAATTGAATGGAACGATTACAAATGGAACGATTAAAGATAGCAAACATTTTTTTTATTTCAACATCAATCCTTAATTTATTAATATAAAATTAATAAAATTAAACAACAATATTAAACAAAATATAAAAATATATGGATAATATTTGTATTTTTAAGCTATTGAATATTTTTCAAAGATGATATCGGAAAATTAGATATTTCGATTTGAAAATTATTAATGAAATTAATAAATTTTTAATATTTAGCACAATATAAGATTCGACGTGAAATAAATATCGAGACAATTACTAACTAAGCGACCTGATTCTCATGATTTGCTTGTTTCAAGAAGAATTTTTAGAAGCACCTTATATATGTATATTAAAATGTCGTAATTCTATAAAAATCTTATAATATTATTATTCTTAATTACTAACCTATAGTAGATACTACTTAATTTAACTCATATATATATATATATATATAGGTACTAATTTAATAAGACTTATAAGCTTATAAGAGTTAATATAAGATTATAATGTCTTATAATATAGTAGTCTTAAATTATAAGGTTAATGCAGCTTGTTTTTGAGACACTAATAAGTTACATAACGTCAATATTGGCATTTAAATTTACAAAGTCGAAATTATATTTTATTTTAAAGATTTTTAATATTAAAAGAAAAAGAATTTGTTTTTTAATATTAAAAAAAAAAAAAATTAATTTTTGAATTTTTATACTTCCTTATAATAAAATAAATTGAACGACGTTTTTCATCTAGCTATATATTATTATACTGAAAAAAAAGAAAATTTCTATTTTTCTCACAATTTCACATTATATTCCCAACGATTATTAATAAATTACAAGTAATAAATTTTTCATAAGCCGCTATTAGTGGTAGTACTGCTGCTTTTCCACAAATTTTCGTAATAACACAAAAACATAAAAATTTTAAAAGAGAATTGGAGAAGGTGATTTTTATTGTTCCCAAATATTTTTATTAATAACTTAAAAAGCATTATTTCAGCTTTGCGATCCTTTTAATGATGTTGATAAACAATCAACATGTTGTCATTCTCATGCAGCATTCATTAAACTTGATAATTACATCTTAATGATTCTTAGTAGGGCAAGTAATCATTCCTGAGTATACTAATTTTCATACTGAATATATTTCTTGAATACTAAAATATTTAATGTTAATTTACTTATATTTACAATTAAACTTGTTACACAACATATTTGGGTGTGTATTTGTCCATTTAATTTGTCCTGTTTTCTTATTTTCACAATATTATTTAAGTTTATTAGTTATCTTCATATTATTTATCTTCAAAACTGGAACTCTCCGATTTTATTTTATTTTTCCATTAATAAATTATATTTATTTATTTTATTCCATCACATAACTAATCAAATTTATTTTATAAACCGATTTTATGCGAACGAATAAAAAATATCTGGCAAATCAGTTTTTATATTTATAGACAATTCCATTATAACATACCCGAATTCTTCAAAAACAATCCGAACAATATGTCCTTCTTAAAAGTTAATTCTTTATGAATGATGGCACAATGCAATTGATCTGCATTTAAATCACATTTACATTTCAGCTGAAACAAAATTGTCGCCCCACATATTGAAAACTCAATTTTATTCTAAAATCTATCGATGAACACTTGTAATTTATTTTAAATCGTTGAGTAAATTTAATTACAATAATTTTTTTTTTTAAATTTATAATAAAAATTTTATTTTAAACCAATTTTATAGGGTTTTATTATAAAAATTTAAAATAATAAATACAAAAAAAAAAATAAAAAAGAAGGGAAGACGTAAAAGCATAATATTATGTGTTTTTTATTTTTATATAATTTTTATTCTACATAAAAAAATGGGTGATGGGTGGTGCTTCTTTTAAATATTCTATAATAAAAATATAAAAATTTTTATTTTATAGGTTCCATTAAATCAGATCTGAAATCAATTTAAAAAGTATCCAACATATTTATTATATATTGACATCCTTTTCAAAAAGGACCTAGTACACAATCCTTTTTTGTTTTTTAGTTTTCTCTCCTTTTTTTTAGTAAGCATTTTTAAAACTATTATTCTTTCAATTAAGAAAGCTAGAGGGAAAATAATAGATTGAAAAGAGAATTTAGAAAAAAAAAAAGAAAAATGTCGTTTAACTTGACATGCTGCACAATTTAAAATTGTTTAGGATACGCTGACAGCATTTAATGTAACAGTGTCCAGTAATGTCGAAAAATAATCAAAGTATTAGTACGTGTTTGTATAATATGTGCAATCAAAATGTATATTTCATAATGTCATTTGTGTGTTTTTACATTATTTTTATTTCTGCATACATATACCGATACAACTCTTGTATAAGGTGGTCCACTGTAATTAAAGTCTTAATGATATTTTCTTGACTGAAATATTGTATGAGTTTCGCATAAGAGTTAAGTCTTTGATAAAATTACCTATTTGTTACATTTATTACGGACTATATTTTTACATTAATTACAGGTTATATTTTTACAAATAAATACGATATGCTGTGAGACTAGGCCAATTTTTTAAAGTTATACGGCTGGAAGTTAAACGCATCTCGATTGCATTTTACTATTTAGTGTTAAAAATCATTTGTTAAAATTTTTAAGTTAACTGAAATCGTGTTTTTAAATTATAACTGGGACTGAGAAAGTTTAGTTACGATTTTCTATTGTCATATAAAGTTTTTATATACGTTCGTATTATAACCTTTCCCTTAGTGTTATTATTTCATTTTGATTATAGAAATTTCTGTACCGTTCCATTATAGATAGTCAAATATAAAAATAAAATTAGAGAAGAATGTAATCAAAGTGAAATCAAACCATTGTGAACCCCTTGGGTACCCGACATCTATTGAAATCATTCATACCGACCCCTAAGTGAAATGATTACAATAGTTATTTCTATTCTCAAGAAAAATATTTACCAAATTTAAAGGGGTGACGCAGTATTAGAATAAAACAGAATTATTTTAAATTGAAAAGCTCAATATTTCTTCAATGTTTTTAATTTTTTATTCTATTCGAAAATCCAACGTTATTAAGAACCGAAAAGCGAATCAATTGTAAAAATTTTCACAATATAAGTAACGTACGTTATAAATGTGCTATTTTCATTTAAACTATTGAAGGAATGGAGCTCACAACTAAGCACACAAAAAAAAAGAAGAACAGGAAAAAAATAACATAGAGTCCCATAACGTTGACTCTTTTTTTTCTTTTAAAATTATTTGATTTTTTTTAACTGTTTTTTATATAGATTTAACATTCAATTTCTAAAAGTTGATAATGCAGATTCATATTCATTTAGTTGATGATTCTGATGTAGTACGTGTGTCTATAAATAATAAGAAAGAAACTAACAACTCACAAAAGCTCGTAATTTTCGAAATTCGGTTTCTATAATATGTTGTTCGATTATATTAGTCCAAATATACACTCACACAATATATAAAATTTCAAACTCACACAAATTGAGGTCTAGAAGAAAAACTATATTAAAAATTTGAAAAAAAACGTAATTTAGGTAATGGTAAATTTTAAGAATTAGTAGAAGAAAGTCACTATTTTTCTGCGTTTGCAAAATTTGAAAAATGATTGTGATTCCGCTGCAGTAAATAGTTGAATCCACGGATAGGCGGACAGAGTGAAACCAATAAGCACGTTTTTATATATTTTTTTTTGGAAAAGTGCTGAAAAATATTATATGTCACCAATTACGATGAAAAACATTATATAAAGCAAAATTCAACGAATCAGTCATTTGATATTTAATAGTTAGTCCTTTATGTGAAGAAAATAATCCCGCTTTAACTGAATGATCTGAAAAAGCTATATGCGATACTTAATATTATACAATATATATATATAAATACATATATGTAAATACAGTGAGATGATATAAGTGATGCATTGCAAAATTGAAACACAATGTAAAACTATTGATTGATTCAGTGTTGTTTTATCCTTTTTTACTGCAACAATTTACGTTTTTAGTTTGTCTTTATAAGTTTTTTTCTTTCAATTAAATCGAAATAGTTTCTTTTATAGCTACTGCGTTTTCAATATAATTCTTGAATTTTAAATTTAAAAATCATTAAAATCCATCCATTGCTTAAAAATACTTAGTTTAAGGATTACCTACTTTTAATGAATTTCAATCAACTTTTACTAAATTTAAATAATTCATACTCAAAAAGGACTTGTGAAAACTTAAAAAAAAAAAAAACAAATTGATGATTAACAAGTTTTATATCAGGATGAATACAAAATTAAAATAAATAATTTTAACAAAACTTTGTTTAATTTATTTAAAAAACACAACTAAAATTGCTTTTCTATGACTAAACTTCTTACAAAAATTTAATTGTACTTAGTTCCATGATAGATTTTCTTTTTCGAATCTTGTTACTTTGAAATTCTCAATTGAACAACAATTTTTTGATTATAGAAATTATTTTAAAACTTTAATTTGAGTAATAGAGTGGAAAAAATAGAGTTGACTATGTCAACTATGTGATACCCATAAGAACTTGTCATTTTATGAGCGATTACATATGCCATATCTGACTATGGGAGAGACGATGACTTTAACTTATCATATTACCATATTAATTTATGCAAAATTTTAGTAATGTGACTTCAATATTTTCTAAGATATGACCAAACTAATATTGAAGTTGTATGGTAGCTAACAGAAGAAGCCAAGCAATTTCAATGACTTTTATCACGCACAATGGCACTATTAATATACATACGTTCGTACGTACGTTCGTATGGGTATAATGAGTAATTTATGCAAACGGTGAAGTTCTTCAATTATTTTTATGAGTTAAATCAGGGTTCGGCAACTTACGACTTGTTAAGTGATTAAGAAATTTTTTGTGACAAAATGTGGTTAGCGACAAAGATGCGATATAACAGTATTACAGAAACCTATTTTACTGAGCGGAAGCCTGATCCCCACTCTCCAACAGGAGTGTAGCAATCTTTTTAGTTTTCTAGTAGTCTAGGTTAATGTTGTATGCTCATTTGAGCGTTTTACGCATTGAACATGTTGAAATTCGAGCCATATGACGTTTCGTTCAATGGGTACATGTTGAAATGAGTAAAGTACATGTTATTTTTAATTTATTGGTAATACAATTCATATTTTATCGTCGGCATAATTAATAAAACACCAATGAAAACAAAAATTAAGTACGGAAACCAAGAATTTAATGAAAAATGAACTTAACATTATTGCTTTATTAATGATTCGGCAAAAACACTATTATATCATATTTGCAAAAAATTATAAGTGAATAGTTTGCTTCGCCACGAAATACAAAAATAAATATGATAAATACAACTTTCAATTCTGTTTAAGCTACATTTAAATGTTCCGACCCGTATATAAGAACTTTTATATTGAAAATATCCCGACGACCGAAAAATGTTACCGAACCCTGAGTTAAGTGATTAATAATTGTCAAGAATTTTAAGATCTGATAATATAAAAACTATCTTACGATCTAAATTTTAGTCACCCGAAGTTATTAAAGATACAATATATATTGAGAATTAAGTTAAAACACAGTACAAAATTGACTCTGAAATTATCTTTTTTTAATAACTATAATTCTTGTCTTAAACTGATAGAAGTAAAAAATTTATTTTCGCAATAATTGTTTACCTAAAATAACTTTTGACCAGAAAAAAATGACTTCAATTTTATTACTTCATGTAATATTATCAAGCTCTCATTTGATACCCTCTGCTCAAATAGATAAATTGAATTCTCTTCTAATAATCCAAAATCTTCGGAAATTACTTAAAATATACCCATCCTAATTTCCAATTTTGTTTTTTAATACATTAAATGCGATGTACCCTCAAAAATTTTGTGTTCTGTTATGTAGAATTAATGATTTTACATTCTTGAAATGAAAGGATGAATAGTCGGACTTGTATTTGTCTATTAGTGGCAGTGAAAACTTTATTTAATCATGGCTTTTGTTCATGCCTTATTAAAAAGAGTCTCGGTGTGCTTATAAGCGGGCTTGACATGAAATTTTTTATTTTTATCTTTCTTAAACTAATATCATAAAATGTGCTATCTTAGGGCTCAGATAGATATGCAATATTTAGTTTTGCAACTGTTTGATTACTTATTTGTATTCCATAGGTATTCAAATGCGCATACATGCCACTGTGTAATTGCATGCAATTAAGCAATCAAACAGTTTATTTTTACAATGACGCTTTAATTTAGTTGCTTAAATGCATAACCAATGATTTTACAATTAAACAATAATTTCAAAATTAAAAATTGAATGTCTGCCTGAGCCCTTACACTTATGAATATTAAAATAATGCTTAAAATTATTTTTCAAAAATAAAAAAAAAAATTATTGACTAGGTGAATTTAAAAATATACAAAACACAATAAAAGAAAAAAATATTCAATACAAAACATAATGGAGCATTCTTATAATTTTTTATCTAATTTTGTGCATTAATGAGTGCTTTTAAAAGGAACTATGAGGTTTAAGTAACAATAAACAAAAACAAAAATTGTTAAAAAAAAATTTTACCTTAGCTGCATTTGAACTATATGGCTCATCCATTAATGACCATATTTGTGGCTTCATTTGTTGCCACCATGATATTGTTCCCTTAAAATAATCTTCTTCGAAACCAAATTTTCTTGCTACTTCTTCTTCCGATGGTTTTTCAGTATCAAGATCTAATCTATCTAAAACTGCTAATGTTTCTTGTGTATCTCTATGCTGTAATAAAAAATATTTAGATATTAAGTAGATATTATTTTAAATACACACATATAGTAAAATTTAAATACATATTTATTTTAAAATGATATTTATATACATACATACATAATATGATAACAATTATAGAGAACTCTTTAAACAAAATGTTAGTCAACAAAACTTAAGTAAAAGTATTTTAAAAACGGCTATCAGTAAACCGCATCAGAATGTGATATTTTCATTGAAATAAAATGCCAAAAACGAATAGCACGTCGAAATTATTAACAGACAACTATTTATTTCAACTTTAGCAAAACATGATTCAAATCCCAGCAAGGATGACCAACACAAAAAAAAAATTATTAAACAAAAGTTTAAAAAATCAGTATAAAACAGAAGAACTAATAACAAAATATTATAAAGATTAAGAACAAACAACAATTAAAAAATCCTCTTTTTTGGGGATTGTAAAACAAGCGCAGTCGTACTTATAGTAGAGAATTTTTCACAATTACCGAAGTTAATTATTCAATTGTAACGAACATTTCATAGCAGTCAGGAAATGACAGTCATTTTGAACTGCAGCTCATTTTTAAAGAAAATGACGATTTTTATGTAGACCGCATAGCAGTGTCATACAATATTTTTGTTATTAATGAAATTTTATAATAAAAATTAATAAGTGAGGCCTACGATTAAAATTTGTTTTAATTTTTTTTTAAAAGTGGTTTGGAAAGTAGTATACGTTATAAGTACCCGCTTAATGCCTAATCAATACTGTGAGCTACAAAATTGTGACCTAAAATTGGGTAAATCAAATATTGGGCAAAAAATTTCGATATTCATATTTCCGAATTTCATATTTCGTTTTACATACTATTTTGCTGAAATTCTTAAAATTCGTTAATAAAATTCTGTTATTTAATCATTTTCTTATGTATGAATAATCTTACATCCTAATTCAATAATTTATTAGAAATGTGTGTAGAACGCATGAACAGTTTAAAATCCTTTTTCTAAATGCTGATTCAAAAAATATTTACAAATCAGTGTATAATAAAGTAAAGTAATTCTTATAACTATATCCAAGATTAGATATTTGAATTTTGTTCATGTTGCATTATTGTAAAAGCTTGGTGAATTTAATCCATAATACCATATACTGAATTATTTTTCATTTTTCTGTTTTTATTTTTTTTTCTCTTTATCCTTTCAGCCAACCATTCCTAATCATTTAAGTAAATATACAAGTACAACATAATAATAAGTATTCCCTTTTTATATATATTTTAAATATTCAATTCAATTCAATTTCACCTCAATTCATATGTATGCACATATATACATATATACAAATATGCATGTTATATATACTTCGGTAGTTATATTCAAGTCAATTCTCTATTAGAATTTTTTTGTTTTTTGATTATGATCACCATTACCATCACCATTTTCATTATAATCAATATCATCATCATAATCATCCAAGGGAAAAAGAAAAAAATAAAATAAATAAATAAAAAAGAAAAAGAGAGAGAGAAAAAAAAAACGCAAATTCAAAATGAAATTCAATAAAAAATCCTTTTTTATTACTTATTGAAAGTAAAGTAGACATTCAATAAGAAAAATATTATCCTTTACAAATATTGTTCTTATAATACATAATATATAATACCAATATACATATAAATGTATATAGGTAAGGTACATTATGAAAAAATATTTTCCACGTTTACACACATTTAAACACCCAAAATAAATACTAATTTACCTACAACCAATTTCAATCAATTCCACCACATTAGTGTGTAAAAGCTTTTATTTGTGGGAGAACAAAGTACAGAAAAAAAAATAAAAAGCAAAAATAAAGTAAAAATCAATTTTAAAAACTTATTCTTTCACCTTTCAAATTTTCATATTATTCAAATATTTATGCTCTTTCAATTCCAATAGTTATAATGTTATAACAGTATAAAAGTGGTAGTATTAATAGTACAAATAAATCGTTTTGTATACATGGTTTTATAGTATAACAGCATTTCGATATTATATAATCATTTTACTCAATAAATTCTACTAAAATTTATTAAGGAAATATTATAGAAATGAAATATTTTTCTTTAAATTTAATACAGTACTACGGTCAAAGTAAATTTTCGACACTTGAAAATAAAATGAGATAGCTATACATATAGCTCACAATATCTAAATTAAGAGATAATGTATATTATTATTCATCAAAGTCGGATTCCCATATTTTGAATGAAGTTACTATATCAATGTTCGCATATAACAGCGAATTATTTATATTTCAACAATTATGTTAAATTTTTAAAAGAGAAATCCTTATATGTTGTATGGCCTAAATTAAAATTACTTAAAATTTATTAAAAATAATAAGATTTTGAAGAAGCATTTAGCAACTTAATCTTGATTTCCTTTTAATTAATTTCCTTTCATTTTTGAAAAATTTCCCAAATATATGGAATTTGGAAGAAGTCCAGAATCATAGGGAGTAGTTGTGTCATAACAAATATTATTTTGAACAGTCATTTTATATAACAAATAACAAAATTTTTCAGATTTTTCCTAAATAAGTCGTTTGTACCTTTACGTTTCTCCCATAGTAGCTACTGTAAATATAACATTTGAAAGAAAATTACATTTTCCTTTATAAAAATTCAATTTTAAATTAGCAGTTCCAATTATATAAAAGAGCAGTCCCTACTACAAAATAGAAAGCGCTTTCGCTGATAAATGAACCAATCTTAATTCGGTAAAAAATTTTTAATGAAAGAATAAAATCTTTTCTTTTTATATTTGCAGCGAGGGTTCCCATAATTTTGAAAAAAAAAATAATTTTATGCAAAAATATGATACACAAAATAAAGGATTTGTGTGCCATAGCAGAAATGTAATAAAATTTCCTTTTAAAGTAAAGGGAGAAAAAAATTTTTGTTTTTAATCACTTAATTTTTTTTTTTCTGTTTCGCTTATCACATATACAAAATGATGTCTGCTTCAATGAAAATGTTAACACGAAAAAAATTTTTATTCTTTTTTCCTTTTTTTTTGAAAATTTTAGCTCAAAGACTTTTTCAATGCTCTTTGAATATGTGCATATATTGTTTGTTGTCCCCAGGTGCAAAATTCAAAAAATAAAATATTAAAGTGTTAAATTAATGAAAGCGTTAATAATGTACAAATTGGAAATTATACAAAATTTAAACGAAAAGAAATCTATATAGGAATTTTATTTTTATTAAATTGAAAATGCTCAGTCTTTTTTGTTTTATACTAAAAAAATATTGTATATAATAAATAATTTTTTAAATAGAAGCACTATGTAAAATTGTTACATTGTTAATTGAAATAATTAAGATAATTGGATAAAATAAGCGGTTTATGAAGTAGCACTTTTTCCTTGAACAAGTTACTACGCCTTCTTTTCAAATAACAATGCTTTACGGTATAACAAGATTTTATAACGGCAAAAAATGATTGCTGTTTTTGGACGAAAAGCAAAAAATTAGAAAAAAGCGTTAACATAGTTTTCGAATCAAAGAGTAAATTGCGCGAGGTAAGATAAGACAGAAGTTTTTCAAGTTACCTCCCGGCCCACCCATATGATTTTCTTCCAAATAATTCCAACTGACCCAAAACCAGACCAAGATGTATAAGATAGTGAAAATTCAAATTTTAAAAATTTCGGGATACGAAAACTTATGAAGAGTGGAAAAATATTTGGTTCTAATGAAATAGATTACTTTCTCGTATCCAAAAGTTGCTATAATTTCAGATTTCCACAGGTTTTTCAAAATAACAATTAATTTAGGCGACCTTTTTTTTAACTGTAATGTTCGATTATTGTTTTATGCAATAATAGCAACAATTCTTTATTTTTCTGCTTTCATTAAAAGTACAAAATTTATTGGTTTCAAATAAATTCTCAAAAAGTAATTTTGATCGAACTTCAAAAATTCCTCACAAAAATCCGTTTATATATATATAAAACTTTCAATTTTCAACTCTAGACTAACTCTAGACTAGCTAAATTCCTTAAAAATAACAATTAGAACACCAGAAGAGAAATTTCGTTGAATAAGTTCAATTTCTATTTCAATTATTATTAAATATAAATTATATTTAAAAAAAACTCTAAAATAGTCCGATATTCTATAATATGTGGGTAAAAAAAAATATCAGTAAAATAGTAACAGCCTTTAATTGCATATTTCACGGATTAATATATAAAGGAGAAGTAATTAAACGACTACATATGTAAAGCAAAGTGAGTCACAATATTTTATTATTCTAATTAATTATGCATTTTGTTCTCTTAATTTATAATGTGGGTTTGTTTTAAGATTAATTGCAAAAATTATAACAGATTCGAAAGTAGTCAACTGATAACATTTTCCAAAGTGTTTGTTACCTACTTCTAAATTGTTCATTGTATATGAAAATATCAAATAAATTTACCTACTTTTAAATAAACTTGTATTTTCATCAAATTATAATGTTATATTTTGAAAAAATTAAAGTATGCAATTTAAAAGCAAAAACAATTAGAACGCAATATGTGCAATGAGAAAAATAAAATCACTACTGTAATAATGCTCATTTTGAATAAAGTATATGCCCTAATTTCAATATAACTGTTGCATGCAACCTCAAAACTATTATAAATAATTAATGTGCATAAGATGGCACGTACTTGTACCCATAAAGAGTTCTTACAAACATAAATCAAATTAAAAGCAAATGGACATTTCAAGTTTTTCCTTTTTCTTTTTGCTGCCTTCTCGTAAAGTGCACGCAAACTAATTTTTTATGTTTTTTGTTTTACGTTAACCTATTATTAAATTAATAGCAACTGAATAATATGCACGTACATGAATTTTAAATTTGCATACATGCGCATGCAATGTTTACTATAACCACAGAGAAAATCATATCGTATAATGATGTAAAACGGAATGAACATTTAAAATAAAGGATTCATTTTATTTAATTGTAGGAGAAAATGTAGAACACAATCAATTTTTTTTTTTTTTGTTTTGCCACTCATGAAACTCATGGTAAAAAAATTATGATATACGGTTGTTGAATATACAGGCGAATATTTTAAAATTTAAATTTTTATAGAAATAATTGATTCACTGAGATGCAATTTAAGTTAAGAGTTTTTAATTTAACATTATTATAACAATGATATGCTACGGCGAATTAGTCACCTATCTATTTGAAACCCTATGACGCAATGAAACTGGAGTATGGCTATCTATGATATTATGCACCAGGCCTATGCTTCTTCTAAGAGTAAAAAAGAAAAATATTGTCAATGATATTAAATCTAATTAGAATTCTTAATATGAAACTACAAAAAGATCATAAAATTCCGTATTTTTAATAATTCGTAGGCTTGTAAAACAATTTCGTATGTTGTATCCATAGACAAACCGATACTTTGGTATTGTACTTTTAAGAAAGTAGAATTTAAAATCTGTATCTGTAACAATTTTAAAAATTCAAATATATTATTGATTTTAAATTAATTTATGATTTTTCTTTACATAAAAAATATTATTTTCTGCACCATAATAAATTCAAATTTCAGCATTTTAATTTATGATTTTTCTATAAAAAGTACCCTGTTAAAAAAATGGCTTTGTCCTTTTCAAATTTACTAAATTGTGTTATTGATTTCGGACATAGATAATGGTTTCTACAGACATTAGACAAGAAATTAGCAAAAACTATGAACATATAAATCAAACTAAAAATATTCATGTCCACCTGGTTACAATACAAAGAACAGGATATGCTAATGTGCGGTTTGGAAAAAATTGTAAAGGTAACTTATGTAGGAGCATGTTTCCTATTCCATTTCTACACTTTTTTAAACAAAAATTTTTCATTTTTTACTCGCACACATATTTATTTTTTTCTTTTATTATTTTCTCTTCCGTTTTCCATGCATATTTAATTCGAAAATATTAAAATTTTTGCACTTTTTAAGCTGATGTTTTATTTTCTTTTTTATTATATGTATTTGCAAGTGTCCTGATATGATTTACAAAAAACAGAAAATAAAATTTTTTTATAATTATACTTATACAGTATGTGTGTGCAATACCTTTTTAATGCAAAATGTGGGAAATATGAAAAAAAAAAAGGTAAAAATATAAAGTAATTTTTTAAAGTGAATTTATAATGTTATGTAAATTTCGAAATAATTGGTTATAAATTAAAACAAGAATAATATAAGAAAATAAATGAAAAATTTAAGAGTAACTATTTATGTTAAATAAATTTTTGTAAAATAAATACATTTTATAAAAAGTTCATTGCTACTCCATTTGTAATTAATTTCTAGACGAAATTATTCATTTCTATAACAAAACAAGTAAGGCTTATTGTAAGGTAAGAGTAAGGAAGAATGAATGAATGTTGTAAAAAATTTCAAGAAAGAGTGAGGGAGAGCAAGTAAGGAAGAATATCAACACATTTTCAATCAGCAATCGGAATTAATTAGCAACTCAAATCAAATAAACTGAAAGTTTGAAAAAGGATTTCAAAACAATAATTTGCAAAGTTATAAAGTTTTTCGGCACTCTAAAATTAGAAATCAATAAGAAAATAGCTAATAAGAAAGTAGAAATTAAAATATTAGAAAAAAATTTAAATACTAGAATTAATTCATTTTACTTGACTATTCAACTCCGAAATTTCTCTAAAATTGTTAAGTAATCCTTCAGCAGTTTATATTTTTAAAAAATGTTATCGACATGATAAAATTTTACAATTTTTCTTATAAAACTTTATAAAATTTTTCACTTTAATATTAATATTTAATTGTACGAAATTGTATAAAATTAAACAGAAGTTTTTGTTATTAAAGAATATTTTCGTATAATATTTCTTCCTCAGTTTTATATGTATAACAATTATAATACATATTTACAATTTCCATTGCTATTATACCAAAAATTAACCAATTCAAAAATTATATATTCTTTCATTTATTTCTCAATTTTCCTTTATTTTAACATAATTACATCCTTTTTTCGTTATCCTTATAAAAATGATTTTTGCATAAATGATGTGGCAATTTAAGTTTTAATTCATATTTCAATTTATTTTAAAATTTAATATTTTTCTTCTTTTTAGTTAAAAAAAAACGAAATGAAATTTGTAATTTGCATTTTAATTTTTTATCAGAATTTTAAAAAGAAAATAACCAAATGAAATTCAAAAAAAAAATAAAAATACAAAAAATTGATGAGAGAAAAATAACAAAGTTTGTTTGTTACATAAATTAATTTCCATTTCAGTTTCTTTAAAATCTTTTGAAATTTAATATTTTTCCAGATGGTTTTTCAACAGTATTTTAAGATTATTTTAAAAAATTGTTAAAAAATCTAATGTAAAATAATTATGAATTTTTTTTATTCGAAAATTAACACTATTTTAATATTATTGAAGATGTAAAATTATTATTATTGCAGGCGTATTGGTATTTTGATTCGGGTCTACAACAAAGCTTTGCAAATTTTTGTAATAGAGAGTTAAATCTAGGTAGTTTACAGAAATAACAATTTTGAATCAGCTTTGATTCAAATGCTTAATTCTAGCAATACCATTTTCGTTCCTAAAAAAGTAAAAGAATTACGGTCTTTCCTTTATATCAAATCCGTGCCTGATTTTTGTGAAAATATGTGCCACTGTACGTATTTTATATGGTGCACTAACATTTTTCAAAGCGTCTTTAAGTATGACTTTGTAGTCGAAATTACTATTTGAAATTAAGATTTAAATAATTTCCAAAATTTATTTCTCATTTTATTTTAAAGGTATTTTTAACAATATTTCTTAGAATCATGAAATTCCAAATTTCAAAAATTCTGTCCACATTCTCAAAACTTTCCAATGGTAAAACAATTGACCAGTTTATTGTATTACCCGAATATTTCAGAATTATACGAATGACCAGAATAGTTCTGAAATATCTCGGTTCGCATAATTTTCGTTCTTTTAAATGGCAAATAGTAAATATTTCCGAGCACATTTGATATCTTAGTCTTAGCAAATGTTATTAAAAACTATTATAATTGAATGTTTTAATTCTAACTCATTTAAAATTTTTCTTTTATTTATATTGCACTGATATGGAAATAAAAAGTTTAACAGTAAGTAAAATGTAAATTTAAGAATATTTTAATATATAGCCTCTGTATTATTTAAGTTCATAATATCGTTTAAAGTATTTTGAATTTTTAAAACTGTTCTATGGAGAAAATTTTACAAAACCCTTTTAATTCTTGATACGTAACTTACTTTGAAAGCATAAACTTTTTTATATAAAAAGAAAGCCTACAAAAGAACGAATTAATTAAAACTAATTCTCGTTTAAAGACGCCAATAAAGTAAATCCCCCAATTCAAAAAAATCAAACAAATTCTATTTAATTATAAATGAATTTACAACTTTAAACTAACTTATAGCAATTTATCCAAAACAAAAAAAAACTAAAAAAATTTCTTTCTAATCGCACCGGAAATTTTGCCATTTCTTTTTTATTGTATTTTTCCATTTTCTTGTGCCTTTCAAATAACTGCACAAATTGACTCAATAAAATACAAAAAAAAAAAAACAGAATTCACTTGCATTTCATCTAGTTGATTAAAAGCACTTTTCATTTTCTTTGTTCTATTATTTCCGATTCTATTCCGTTTACTTTTTTCTCCTTGACTTTTTTTTTTGAAAAGTATTTCTCTCTTGTTTTCCAACTAATTGCATAAATCAGTTTCTTTAATAATCATAGTAAAGAAAATAGAAAACCCACAAGAAAAATGTATATGCAAATATTCAATTTAAATTGAAAATTCTTGCAACCACGAAAGGATTAGCTTTTCTATTTTCATGCAAAACAAAGAGAAGAAAAAAATTGAATATTTTACGATGTTCTCTAGAAATTTTCCTAATGTTTTTATTTGTATTTCTATTCATTTTTTTTTTTTTTGTTAATTGTTCTTTTCAGGTCTCCTAACTTCATTTAAATAATTACAGTTATTTACTTTAAGCTAACTTTATTCCATATCAAAAACGTAAATAAATCATTTTGCACGTGAATAAAATAGTATGAAAAATTATGCGGTTCTAATATTTAAATGCGAACTTTATTTTTACAATTAAAAAATCTTACCTTATAAAATAATTTTCTTATTTCATGTCTAGACAAATTTATAGTTAAATATCGCACATATTAAAATTTATATTGCTTATTTAATTATTTTCAGAATATGTGGGTGCATTAACATACGAAAATTAAAAAATATTTCAACGAATATTCAGTACCTATGTATATTTTTTATTAAACGTTCTCAACGTATGTATACATAAATTTTGAAATTTTTAAGTATGAAAAGGTGATCAAAACTTATATAATATCTAGATTTATACTATGCAACAGTCAACACACCCAGTATGTAACGCATGCTAATTATTTACTCAGTGGCACCATGCACAATTTGGATAGAAATTTTGAAGTACGAGAATGTTACGATAATAATGATATATACAATCGTTTAGTATGAAATTCAAACAAAAATGTTCGTGTAAATTAAAGTTTTCGAATGTTTTTTAATTGTTAAATTTGAAAATAATATGACAAAATTTTTTTAATCTCCAAATATGTAATTGAAAAAGTTATGTTACTTTTGATTTCAATACTTCTTTGAATATTCTGAGAAATACAAAGACAACATTAGATTTTCAAATAATCAATAATTTCTTTTTCACAATATTGTGATAAACTTAGCGATACACTTTAAATAAAATAAATATAAATAAATAGACAAATACGGAATAATATTTAAATGGCCCCTAATGCTATGCAATTTTTTATATATTTAAAATTTCGTAAGTTCGTAAGAAAAAGAAAATGTAAGAAACTTTCAACTACGATCATTTATGATTACTTTGAAAACATAATTAAATTATAGAAATATAAGGTTGCTGATTGCAGTAATTGCATCACGTTAAAATAAAAACAATCTGATGATGACGATTAAAGAAAGATTTAAATTTATTGCAACACAGGATTATATAGAATTTACATAGACGTAAATATTTGTTGGATAACATTACATGTATCATGAAATACGACAAAAATGAGATAACAGCAACCTAAACAGCGCACTCTAATTTGCCTTATTTTGAGGCAGTTGGAGTAATTTATAGGATAATTGTGTAGATATAGCTGTGGAATTTCAAGCATTCGTTCAGATAATTTTCTTATGGAAAATAATTTATTTAGTTTAAATTTAGGCTTTAAGCAAATGAACATTCTCAAAAATAATTATTTTTTAATAATTAAGAATCGCTATTTCAAAATAAAGCAACGCAATGAAAATATCAGTTTAAAAATTTAGGCTCAATAATTTTTGGCATGTGCATACGGTACAAAATATAAATCTACATATATCATTAGATAATTTTAATCAAATTCACAAATAAAAATATTCAGATTTAACAGGCAAAGATTCTCGAAAAATAAACCTAATGAAATTCAAATACTTAACAAATTGAAAATTTCATTGAAGAAAATTTAGAAAAAAAAAAAAGAAATCATATTTTTTTTTCATCTCAAAAATCTACTCTTATCATTTCTATTTTTCTAAATTCTTGGTCTTTATGAAAGTTTGTGATCCATTATTATTCTACTTGAATAAACATAAGAAAAGAAAAAAATAAGACGAAAGGAATTGCTTTACAAACCGTGTAAATTAGAAATTGCTTGAAAAAATTTAATTTTGTTTCTTTCATTTTCCACTTTATTTACACAAAATGATTCCTTCACATTGCTCTTCTTCACTTAATCTTATATGAAATTTTTGACGAAAGTATAATAAGTTAAAAGATTTTTCCATATTTGCAATCACGTAAAGTGTGAATATGAGGAAATTTAAATTTCTTTTGTATAAGATGAAAAAGAAGTTTTCTAAAATCGAGTATTTCTGAAAATGAACATGAAAATTTAAAAAATACAGAAAAAGAAACATCCCCTCTTATTAAAATTTGTCCCCTCTTATTTAAAATTTTCAGTCTGTAAAAGCAAGGTTCTGTTTATCACAGAAAACTGCCAATCATGTTATTCATATTATGCGTTTGAAATTAGTTTGTATCTAGAAAACAAAAATTTAATTTCTGCCTTATTCTTTGAGTTTTGACCAAATGTTGAAATTTTGATTCTAGTCATAATTTGTGCTAACTACAACTAAAACATTTTGTGATAAAATTTTGACTTTCTTTAATGGGTTAAAATTTCCAGGGAACCCACACATTCAATACAAGACTTAAGAAACAAGTTTCTAAAAATATACACACAAAAATTAGGTTTCATTTGAAAGGTCTCAAAAAATCTTGAAATTATGTCCAGCGATGATAAGAATGGTACATTTTTTTAGATTACATTTATTTTCTTAATAGCCAGCTTTGAATTTGCATAATATAATAAATTTTGGCGTATATTTTACAAATATTCTTTTATTTTAACACAAAGTAAACTTAATTTTATATTTATTTAGAAATAAAATTTTACCTGCGTATATGTCATCCAACAACATGGTTCTACTTGATTTGAATCTAAACCCCAAAATTCCAATTCTTCTTCGAATAGGGGACCGCAAACATCTGTGGGATAGTGTAACTTTCCAGTCCTTTAAAGAATGAAAGCAAAAAAAATGTATATTTAAAATTTATCTTAATTAATTTGGTCAATTTAAAGTTAAAATATAAAAAGAGCCAACATTTTAACGACAATTAAAAGCGGCATAGCAATTAATTCGTTTAAATTAAACAATATGGCAGAGTTTTAAAGTCGACTCGAAACTTTTTTTTTTTCTAACACATTTTTTATTCCTTTCATATTTTCAGTCTTCTTTTTTGTTGAAGAAAGAACAATAGAAAATAATAAGAATAATATTACAAAAGTTTTTACATATTAAATTCTAATTTTATTTTTTCCTTTTCATTTTATATCCTTTTACATCCTTGAGAGATCTTATTTGTATTTTGTTTAATTCTGATTTATAAAAAAAAAAATTAAATAAATAAATTTAAAAGGAAAATTTAAAATAATTATAAAGTTCTATTACAGTGGAAAGAAGAGTATAAAAAAAGTCAAAGGACGCGTTTAATAAATTAAAAAAAAATTTAACGAGTAAAGTAATTTTCAATTCATATGGACTTATTTCGTAGTAAACTTGAGAATATTAGTAAGCTAGAGAACAAGGACTACCACTGATTTTCAATTTAATTAACAAAATTTTTATAAATTGGTCAAAAATTAAAATATTATTATTGGTTATTTGTGATGAATTCAAACTGAGTTAATAAAATATTAATCAGTTAACTAAATAGCTCCATGTTATCGATTAACTGGCACACAAATGCCTGCTCAAAAATTAACAATGTTGTGGAAAAAAAATCATTACTAACTTTCGGAATAGAATAGATTATTTAGAGAACGCTTTAAGTATGAATTAATAATCGTCTATCTCGCTATTTTACTCGGCAAGTGAGCAGAAAATTAGTAACTATCATATATATGTATAATGTAATATTTTCGAGTGAGAAGAATTATTTCGTATTACATAGAGAACCTCGTTATACCCGTACGGACGTATGTTCGAAGGGTATACTAAATTTGCCTTACCGTTTGTAACGCTAAGAAATAACGGTCTTAGATATAGACTCAAGTGTATGTTTTTGATCAGTGTCGAATTCTGAGTTGACTTAGCTTTGTCTGTCCGTCCGCCCGTCCCAACGATAACTCAAAAACTAATTGAGCTAAGTTCACCAAATTTTGAACACATGATTTATTAAATTTAAATTGAATAAGATATTGGTTCGGGTAGCTGCCATACAATAAATTTTGAAATTTATTTGGCTATATCTCAGAAAATATAAAAGCTATGATATTAAAATTTCATTGATAAAATGATATATGAGTAGGGCCAATGTGCTTGATAAAATTTGTTAAAATTGCTTGGCTCTTTCTGGTAGCTGCCATGCAACTTTAATAGTAGTTTATACTTTAATAGTAGGTCATACTTTAGAAAACCCAGTAATGAAATTTTGCGTAAATTAAAATCGTAACTCAAGATTATAGTCTGTCCCAAAGTCAGCTGTGACAAATTTGTTCGCATATAGGATAACAAATTCGTACGGATGTCACAGAATTGACACGGTCAACTCTATTTTTTTTCGTTTTATTCTAAAATACATACAAAATTTATTCAATTTGATCTTGAACACAAAAATCCAATTAAAAAAAATGAGTAATCTTATTGGAAAAATAAAATATTTGATCTGAAAGACTGCGTAAGTTTTCTCTCATTAAAAATTAAATTTTGAATTATTTAAAAATTTGAGTAATTTTTTACCATGAAATTCAATGTGAGAAAAATAAATATTACTTTTCAAATGAGGAATGAGTGGAATTAGAGGATTTTGCATGAAATTTTTTATGTACAAAGTATTCTAACTAAATAATTCAAAGTATGAAATCAAATAAATAAATTTGAAGAATTTAAAAGAATAAAATGAACTTGATTTTGAAACTCTTACGACTCCACAATTTTACAGGGCGAGTGAATATTATCATTTATGCCTTATCTTATTACAAATAATAGCTTTTATTTATTAAAACGCAAAAAATGAAATTCGTTTCAAAAGATATTACTTGAAGTCGTGGAGTGTAAAGCAAAAAAATTGTTCTTCATTAAATAAATCTCAAACAAAATTATTATAACCTTGTATTTTAAATAATTTTCATCTTATTAAATTATTATTCTTATTATAAAATTTATTTTTTTTTTCACAATTTAAACAATTTCCATTTAAGTGATCAAATAAAAATAAGAATTCAACAATATTCAAAAGAACCGGACTTAAAGCATATTTAATGATAAATAATGAACTAAAAAAAATGTTTTAATTTAAAATAAAAGGACCAAATTATAATTATATCCTTTCTTAACATACCATTTTCCTTTTTACTACGAAGTTATTAAACCATCGAGGCAACAACTGTTATATCTTTTTCGTTTCTTTATTAAAAACTTTATACAAATTCCACGTAATCGATTTCAATTTGTTATGAAAACAAAAAAAAATTTAGTAACGCGTATAACAATAAATTAATTTGTCTTGATTTTACTTTTCTCACAGCTAAATCCAACAATTTCAAATTAAAATCATTAAAGGCGAATTTTTTTCTCAAAGCAAAAACAGAAAGGATATTTTAATGGTACATTTATTTTTATTAAAAAATATTAAATTGAAAACGATTATTCGAAATGAATTTATATTAAAAATTTTTATTGTACGATTTTATTAAAATTGTTATACAAAAAAAAAAAAATATCCTTTCTAAATAATAATTATTATAACATAAAAAATATTTAGTATTAAACAAGAAATAAAATAAAAATATTTTATATAAATTGAGAAAGAGAGTAGAGAAAAAAGAAGAAAATATTTTCTTATACATAAAAATTTAATCGTCTCTAAAATACAAAATCCTTTCATTAACTTCAATGCGTTATATACCGATTTTTATGTAGTTCCAGTAAAGAACACTTTTTTAAAAAAAATTATAGGCGACAGTTTATTTTATTTCAAATTAATGATTCTGAAATTTATTAAGGACCTTCTCAAAAAATTATATAAATGTGTGCATATTATTTTTCTTTTATTCTTAATTGATATTTTAATTCAAGGTCAGTAATTTTACTACTTTCTTCTATAAACTGAATAAGATCATAATGAGTTTATTATAAAAATATATTCTTTTTAATTATTACTGTATTATTGAATTATCTGAAATATCGTATAATATGAAACTAAGTGTAACACATTGAATTCAGATAATAATCATAAATTTTCTCTCAAGAGTCAACATCATTAAGATTATAATAAAAGAAAGATTTTAATGCGTTCAATTTCGAAGTATTTAAATATTATATCACTGATGTTAATTATTTTAACTGGAATTCTTCAAGGTTTTTTCAAATTTCGATTTATATAGTTTCCGCTACTAAACTATTTGATATAAGGTACATCTATTGTAATATTAAAGAAGTGGAGGAAATGAAAATTCATTAAAATCGATATATGACAATTCATGACTTCCTCAATTAAATTAGTAAAGCCACAGAAAGACATTTAAGGGTATTAAAAATGGTATTTTCAGGTGTGTTTCAAATTTAATCTCCTTTAAATAAGGTTGTAATATAAACAAAGAACCATATTTAATTAATAAACTATATTCGGTTATAAAGAAAATAAATTACCGAATCCAGGTAACTGAATGGGAAAAAGTCATCCTTATTTAAATATATCATCCTTATAAATTTTGGCATAAAAAAAAAACTATATCCTTAATTTTCTTAGTAATTTACATTTTGTATAACATTTTTTTTTAAATATAAAATATTTAAGAGATAGCCGCTTATTGACTTAAACTTGTTAATACACAATTATTTTTATTAAAACTTAAAAGAATTTTTTAAAAATATTTCAATTTGAATTGATATAGTTAAAAAAAATATAGTTAAATTTCACACTTACCTATAATAATTGAGCACTTGCGCAAATACACCTGGATGTCTATCAAAAAAATATTCATTTAATATTGGATCATAATTAGCTAGTGCTTCAGTCAGTCTCGATAAACGAGTCGCTGGGATTTTTTTTAGTGTGGCTTTATACGTTTCATGACGTATACCTCCAACATTGAGAACCACTCGGTTCTCCGAGTCCATATTTATTAAATTCATGGCTATATAAAAATTAAAATTTTTTAATATTTAATTTTTTAATTTTATTATCGATTTAAAAAAGAAAAAGACAAGAACTTACCTAAATGTAAATATTTTCCTTTAGGCCTTCACGCATTGGAATTTTCCTAAAAGCTCGCAAGTAAAATTTTCCTTGGCTCTTACTCCAAGACATTCGAAACGTTATGAAAATTTTTGTATAAAAAAATTCTTTTTCCTTTTAATTGTTGTTGTTTTTCTTTTGGATTTTTTGATTATTCAGAAATCTTTCAATACTTTTCGAATTGAATTTAATAATTGTTGCTCTATAATTATTTTGGTATTAAATTTATTTAAATTGTTCATGATATTTTTCATTTTAATTTGCTGTATTATACTAAAGGATATTTAATTTTCTTTGATATAATTAGGAAAAAAATAACTTGTAATAATTTTCCAATATTAAAATAAATTTGTAGTTGTTTTTTTAATTCTTAATACTTTTCCTATTTTTTAATAGTTTACGTATGTGAATGAATAATTTTGTTATTATTTTTTAAGGAGTTTTTTTGTTTTTTATTTGTGGTTGTTTTCATACAAATTCTATCTAGATGAAACCTGATTTTTAGAGCAACAAAACTTTCTATTGATAACAAACTTGTTTTCTACCATCTGTAAAGAGAAAAACAATAAAATTATTAGAAAATTATTAAATAAATTAAGAAATTTTCTAGAAAATTTAAAAATAAAATTTTTCTTTTGGAATTATTAAATTTTAGGATTAGTATCTCTAAAGTTATTGTTTTTCCATACATACACTTTCCCTTGAATTACAAATAATTTTTTCATAAAACAATCTACAACTCATTTATAATCTTATTTATTTATTTTCCTATATAATGTTATGTAATAATTTATTATAATATTAATTACACCCTCGGATACCAGCGCCACAAAGTTTACATTAATAATTTTATAAAAAAAAGGTTTTGTTTCAAATAACAATTAAAAACACACAAAAGAAACAAACGCATCAGTATTATCAAATAGATATTTGCTAGTGTGTAGCGTATGGCCAGAAACAACCTGTAGATTTTTCTGTCTACAAATCTGTGATCTATATTTTACACCAGCGGAGTTGTTGGTCTTTTATCTTAGTTATCGGAAAAGAAATAAAGCCATCGAAATTAAAACTGCTTATAGCTGGTTGGATCCCCCTATTCATTTTGATTACTTCTATTTATATACCATAAAATATAAGAAAATATTCCAAGCATTAAGAGAGTTAACAGAAATAATTATACTTATTGATGGCTTGGCATTTGATGTTAAATTTTTGCTTTTGTCGTGATATAAATTTTATGATAAAGTGAAACTAATAATTACTTTTTTTCTAAATAAAAGTACTTTAAGAGATTTTATGATTTTCCTATTCTTACCTTACAATTTTTGAAACTATAACGAAATTATCGAAAACCTTGTTCACTATATAACATTGTAATCCTTTGGAAAAATTAATTGGCTCCAACAGTATCTATACTTGATTTTCTATGTGTATGCAATTATTTATTTAACGTTTTGTTTTTTAAACTTACTATAATCTCTTAAGATTTCATTTACTTTCATTATTTGAATTAATGTTCTACATATCTATATACATTTCAGTGTATATAGGCGTAAAAATAAAATTAAGTCCTATTAACAAGAATTTTAAAAGCTTTTATTAATGGGCTATTTTCAAATAATAAATTTTATATATCACAACAAAAGTGGTAATTACCTAAAAATAAGAAATTATGCCCTCTTATATTAAATGCATACCATATTACGCTATATACGAAAATATCTGTGTATATGTGTATGTATTAAACTATCATTCAAAATGTATTACATAAAGGATATAGTATTGTTACTATATCCTTATTTATTTATACATAAAATATAAAATCGAAACATTCGCACGTATAAAAAATGTTTTTTTTTTTGTTATTTCGTTTAATTGCTTAATAACCAACCCAATTTTTAAATTTTATTTATTGTATAAATGTAATGTTCAACATCAAATTAAAGGGAAATTTACGTTAACACAGGACACTTTGAGGTATATTTACGAATTGTAATGCCGTAAAGTAGGTAATACGTAACTGAATAGGGCCCCATTGCATCAATCACTTTTTACTTTTTCTTAAAGAATTAATTTCCAAAATTTCTGCTGTACTAAGAGGCAAAACACTTACAAATTATATTAATAAGAATAAGATTTAAAAAAAAACACAAAATTTTTATCATTATTGATTGCATGTATCGCAATTTGCTACACTTCTAGGGTAAACACACTACAATTGTCTTCATTTCAACTTTATGTTCTTTCGAAGTATTTAATGAAATTATTAATTATTGAAAAGTAAAAAATTACGTAGTTTATATAGTCGCATTTGAGTAGCCATTAGTTTAATTTATGCAGTCGCATTATGGAGAGTGTTTTTTTATATCTGTCACACACAAACTGTTTGTTATAAATACTATATGAGCTGCATTAAATACATATCTTACATAATATTAATGATATGATGTTTTTTTCATCAACGATTAACGATTCATTTTTTCCAGTTGAACTGGAATTAAATGATTAGCTTGTAATTAACATGTGGGAAGACTTACATTTGTTTTAATAAAATTTTAAAATTCTTAAAGCTTCAATTATATAAAATTTAAATCTTAAATTTATTTGATGTTCACATTAGCTACTATTTTCAAGTCGGGAACAGTTGAAAATGAACATTATACTGACTGCCTTATTTAAACTTCATATATTTTATAAAATAATCTACATGTATATAGATGGCACTCTTTAATTTGTTCCGTGTAATAAAACAAAAAGTACTAACTGTACATACATTCGTATATTAAAGAGGAACAAAAAGTGAACAAATGTAACCTAACGGCACTAAGTAATTACGGTAATTAAGAATTTTTGTTGCAATTTTTTTTTTCTCCTTTATATTTTTTTTTTCTTTTTGACTTTTTATCATTACCTTTTTTGTAATCATTTTTATAATCTTCAGTAATTCTCTATAGCCTACACTGACATTAAAACACTACCATATACACATAATTTCCAAAAATAAAATGCTCATATAAACTAATACATTCAAAAATGTTTAAATACACATACACATAATAAGTATACATTTAAAATATACGAGTTAAAAGATAAAATTAAAAGTTCGTACAATAAATAAATGGAACCATGAAAGAAAAAAATAAAATAATAGAATGACATATGAGAATTTATTCATTTATTTTTTTTTTTTCTTTTTTTATATGAGACCTCAAATTCACGTCCCGAAATAATGGTTACCGAAATAAACTGATAAAACACAATAATAATTATCTTTTCTTTTTTTTTTGTGTGTGTGTGCTAACTTTATAGACGAGGAATATAAAAATGAAGCACCATCTATAAAAAAAAATATGGCAGTGTTGTCGAATAAATGACCATCTAAATTCGTACTCAAGTCATACCATATATGAAATGAAATTGAATGAGAACCTATCTCAATTATATGGAATTAAAAATAATGACACAAAATTTTTGGCAAAAATAAAATCTTCTAAAAAATTTAAGAACATAATAAAATGTCCTTCAAATTAACATGCTGCTTCTAATTTTTTATTAAATATAATTATGCATTATCTCGGTATAAAAATTTAGTTTTCACTCCAATTACATCAGTTTTCATTATGTTGGATTGATAAATTGATTATGGAATTTATATGCTTCCTAAAATTCAAACAAGAGCAAATAGTCTTCCGGTGAAAAATGTTTTCCCGGTTATGTAAAATTTTCTCTTTGTTAGAAGTTTCTCCATTTTAAATATATTTTCTTATAATCTATAATTTCAATTAATGCGAATTTCAAATTTTGTGAAATTTAATCTCAATTTAAAAATATTTTTCTAAATATTAATAGAGTTTTATTTTCTCAATAAAGACCTTCAACAAATTTTTTTTGTTTTTAAAATGATGCATTAAAATAATGTAACAGTTATAGTAAGTCAAATAATTTTCATGATTCAAAAAAAGAAAGCTGATCTAATGCTTTGTCTGCTTGACCGTAGTGTACACAAGCCACCAGCCATAGAGGAAGCGTACGGCTAGGCTAGAATCTCTCTTCAATATTAAGTGTCGCAGCTACCGCGGAATGAACAAGAGGTAGACTATTTTTCACTTTCTCTGCAAATGTCGAGCTCTGAGTGGTGCCAAACTCGTCGCAGGGTTGGATGTCGTAGATAAACATCAAAAATCTAGATAGATTTCGCGAGAAAATAGGGTGTCTTAGATAGGCCACCTGTAATCATACGCCCTGTAATGATGGCTTGAAGATGACGAGGTAGTGGTAGCAGACGGTAGACCTGCTGCAACAACCGCGTCAACCAATCAACCAATCAATACGAATATTTAATATAAAATAGAATTTCATTAAAGTATAAACAAAGTTTATCACAAATCTCATGTAATATCAAACTTATTTTTTATATGTAAGCTTTTTCAAAATAAAAATGAAATTCAAAAACTTAAACCATTGCATTTGACTTCTTGAAAATAATTTTGTAAATGTATTGCACACTACTAAATTCAATGCATCCCCTAAAAGTATGCAATATTTTGTATACTAATTTTTCTCAATGGAATATTTTTCTATTTAACAATAGAACTTTATTTTATATCCTTAACTATTAAAAATCAGCAAGATTTTATTGTACTCTTTAAGCTACAATTACACACATATTCATACGCAGTATAACAGTTAAATTCTAGATTTCCCTACTCTAATTCAAATTTAAATTTATAGTTACAAAATCAAAATAAAAACAAAATGTTTGTAATAACAATCATAAATTTTTTAATTTTTACGTGAATAATCCTTTAAATCCTTTTTAAAATTCAACAATATTCATATTGCAATTTCAATTGACAGTTTTTCAGCAAACATTTAAAAAATGACAATAAATAATTATTTTTTAATTTTTTTTTTGCATTGTATATTCAGTTTCTCATAATAATAAAAGAAAATTTTAATCCTTGTCTGTTTTTACAATTTTTCAAATTTCTGAGAACAAAAACGCAAAAATCGAAAAAAAAGTAATCAAAATCCTTATGAATTTTAAAATATATTTAAACCTTAAATCCGATTATCATAATATAACAAAAACGAAATTCCTGTCAAAAAAAAAAAAAAAAAAAATATAGGTAAACTTCCAATTGTAATTTTTTACGTGGTAGGATTAGTAGAGTTATAAAATTTTATAAAATTTAAAAATCTACATTTTTAATTTAAAAAAGTAATAGAAATAATATTTAGAAAAACTCCACTATAGAGATCATGATTTGAAAAAGTATTAAGACTTTTGAAAAAATTAAATTCTATATTGAATTTTCAATTTTTATTCATCCTTTTCCATTTTGAAAATAATATCAAAAAAAGTATTATTACCATTTCCTAATAAATTTTTTAGGATATGGTATTGAATAGTATAAATTTAAAATCGCTAAATATTGCAGAGATTAAAATTTATAAAATTTTTTCAACTTTTATTGCAAAAACTAAATTATCTCGTACAATAAAAATTTTAATTTTCATGAACGTTTCCAAAAACTCAATTTGTTCTTTTGTTATACAAATGCAATTGTAAGCATTCAAACAATAAATTCTGACCTATACATATTCTTGTAAAACTTTCAACTCTAATATTTAATTTCAACTTTAAATTTAAATAGCAATTATTATTTAATTTGAATAGTAATTAAGATCAAAGCCACTTTAATAATATTGTTGTGACAGAAATTCACTATTAGTATTTAAATCTCAAGCTCCTTAAAATTTAATATACTTAAAATACTGAATTTTATTTTTTATATATGGCAATATTATACGTAAATACTAAATATTTTGTGTAATTTTAAATACACATTACATTTCTAATTGCATTTTATTTCTATATGCCGAAAAACCAACATACAAACAAAGATTTTAATTACAAAAATAAATGAAATTATTTTGAATTGATTGACTAAAACAATATGATTGAATTAAAAAAATTTTTATTCAATAACAATTTTCCATTTTACATTGAATTACAAAGTAAAACCCAATCTTTTAAAATTAAAAGTTAAAGAGAAAAATAAATAAAATTTTATATTCACATTTATTTTCATTTTTAATACCCAATTTGAGATTGGTTTCAATAGTATAATTCGAACCTTTTAAAAAATTTCCTTTCAATTAAATTATTTTTGATTCTAAATAAAAGGTAAAGTAATAAATGAATATGAATATGTTTAAATGTATAAAAGAATATTCAAAATTTTATAAATAGTAAAAAGGGTGTTTCATTTTGAATTTTAAATTAATAGTACATAATATTATATTGAAATTCATTTGAACGTACTACTAACATCACATAGGAGCTATAAATGAAGCGATTCAACAAAATTATATTATGTATAAGGTTAACTAGCAAAATCTTCAGGAACAGTTTTCACAGTAAATTCCTAAAAAAAAGAAAATTTTCAGCATAAACCATACAACAAACAGATGGTTTAAGAACAAGCGCTCGAAAACTCGCTAAAGAACCCTATTTGGTAGCTAAATTTTAGTACTAAATAAAAGAATAGATAAATCTAACGCATTTGCACGAAAACTTTAGGTACTTAACTTGTATGTTCAGTGAGTCCGAAATAATATTATCATTTTGACGATTAGCAACTATTTTCTTTGTTAACACGACAAACTTATTCAAATTGAAATCAATTGCAGTAAATTTTACACAAAGTAATCCTTTAAAATAAATTTGTATTATATAGCTTCCAATATCCAGATATTAATTTAAATACTTTTGAAAATCATAACATATAAATTTAGTATAAATTATTTGAAAACAAACTTATCAGATTAAAATCAAATCTATAAATAAAAAATAAATTGAAAATTAAACATAAAATAATTTTCCTTTTCCGCACATTCTATGCGCTTTATCACAAAATATTACTAACAGTTACAATATTCTATTGATGCTAAAAAAAAATTTACTAGCTATATTTCGCCGTTTTCCATAAAAAAATATTTAAAACCGAATAAATTTTCAAAATATTCAAAAATTTTCAATTTTTTATTTTCCAACTAATTAACCAAATCGATACGAGTATCAAAAATACAATGTGAAAAATAAATTTATTATAATAAAATAAATAATATGAAGAGTAGGAAAAAAAAGAATTTAGCTACCAATGGTGATATTATTTTGAAAAATTATTTTTTGTATCCTTTAGCATTTATTATGTAATTTATATCCTATTATACATATTCATATACATTTTATTATACGAACGCAAATATGACAATAGAAAATTTGGAAATACGTAGGTTTTATAATAATATATAGCTATAATTTATATGCCTATAATAATTTTTTTGTAATACAATATTTTCAATCCTTATAAATTTCCATTGATTATGTAAAAACTTACTTTTACAAAGTAAAATCCAAAAGTACAAGGAAAATTTTATTGGTATTAAAAGTTGTGCGTGGAATAATAGAAGTAAAATAAATAATCCATACAGTGGAAACATTTCAGATCGCCATTATACAAGATGTTTCGCATAAGATGGCAAATAATTTCTGATCTGAATCAATTTCTACCAAAAATTGTTAGGGTGGAGGGTAGAGATATAATCATTTTTGAGCTACAGCCTATTGTAAAAAAAGTTACCAGGTTTTTCCTGCATATAAATAAACGATAATAACCATGGAATCACGCGACATAGAGTTGCCAATGGTTGCGTAATTTACAGACGATTGATAGTACTTTATTTTCGGTTTTACAATGAATTTGATCTCAGTCATAATTTCCGAGGTAAATCTCGTCAAAGTCAAAATTTTTGTTTTTTAAAATTCTATTTTATTAAACTTAAATTTATTCATTGTAAAATAATTCGATAAACTTTTTAACTATACCATGTATAAAGTTTAATATTTATTTGGTAGGAAACACCTATATATAATTTTTTTTTTACATAATAAGCCTAAAGTAATTAATTTTCTATGAAAAACACCAGGAATAGGAAAATTTTGTATAGGAAAAAATGAAATTAAATTGGTAACAAAATTCTAAATTGAGTTCTCATTTAGGATTCAATTAGTAATTTTGTTTATTTAGTTTTTTTTTTTTTTTGGAAATTATTTCATATCCGTGACAGCTTTAATTTATATAATTTTCGTTTCTCTACTTATCCAAAATCAATTTATTTTATAAATTGCCTTAATCCTAATATTTTATTTCTTCCAAAATATCTAAATATTTATTAAAACTACAACAATAACAATAGCAATATAATATTAATTTTATTAGTATATAACCATAATAAATAATTTAAAATTTTTGAATAGAAGCTTAAGAAGAATTTTAAACCTAAATTTTTCCTATACAAATAAAAATTTTATAGCATACAAACAATTTATAGCAATCTCCATAATTTTTTTTGTTCCTCAGTTTTTTTATGTGTTAAAAATATTTACTTAAGATAAATCAAAAAAGAGAAAAAATTTTTTTGAGTGACGTTTCTTCTTTTTTAATTTTTATAAAATAACGCAAATAAATCAAAATCTTTTAGATTACAGCTGAGACGATGTTACTTCCTAAAACAATTAAATTAAATTTAATTAAAAAAAATTAAGAACATCAACATTTTAACTCAAAAGTGGGGAAGAACTGATTCGAATTTCATATTAATTTCGAATGTTGCCAAAAATTTTTCCATATTTGAATCATTTTGAAAGTTTAAAATTTCAATTAAACACAATCCATAGAGTCTCATTTTATTTAAATGAAATTTTGTAACAATTAAAGCCCGTTATGATTTTAAATTATTACTGGGCTGGATAAATAAATCTTTACACCTGAGATTCTTATACCAATGGTAAAATATAATTTTATTCTTGAAAATTATTTAATATTGTAAACAAATTATTTTAATGGCAAAGCTTTCGAATATTTTCATGGAACTATTAATTTATATTATATTGAATATTTTTCTATTTTCATAAAATAATTTTATCGTCCCCAAAAATTTAAGAAAGTATTATAGCAATGGTTATAATAATGGTTTTACAACTTTTATACAAATTTATTACATATTACAATTAAAAATCGATCGTAAATCCTGGAGCACCTATGGAGAATTTAAGGATGTAAAAAGCCATGATCATGAAAAATTTTTAGATTTTATTCAAACAGTATTCAAATAATATTGGTATTGAACCAGGATAGTTAAGTTCTGAATATTTCTTAATATTGAAAACAAGGACATGTTTTTGATGTCTACGAATATATTCAAATCTATTGAACACATTCATCATAAATGACACAAAATTCCATTACATTTAGGATAATATGAAAATAACTTATTTTCTAGAAATTTTTACTAATTTAGACTTAGAGTTAAATATTTAATATCTTAGAGTTGTACAAACATATTTTTATATATTTTACTATTTTCATAATTTATTTTTAAAAAACGGTATTATAAATCAATTAAATCGTGCTTTTCAATATTCTTCAAAAATTTTTTGTGATTGTCACTGTAATTAAAACTTTAAAAGTTTTTATCAAAACAAATTGCCTATTTTTAGGGGACTGTCAATACCTTAATAACACAGATTTTACCCTAAATATGTAACAACAAACAAAACATGTAAAAAGAAAGAACTCAATGAACAGAGAGTAATCCTGCTGTGAAGGTATTTTTCCCTTGAAAATTCTAAAAGTATTTTAGCTTGTTAAATTCTTTTGCAATGAGTTGTGGGTTTAAACTAATAAAATTACGATAAATATTTAATAGTTCGTTTCTTAATTTCTAATTGTTGAAATAATTATAGAATTTCTTATTAGCTTTTTAAATCACAGGAAAAATTAAAGTTAAAAGAAAAAATTTTAGAACAAATTTCATTAGTTGGGCCAATATTGGGAAAGGCTAAATTAAAATTTAAAAGAGCTTAAATAGAAATGAAGTTTTGCTTACTTACAAAATTATAGTTAAGAATACAGTGCCGTATAACAAAACGGTGTGAATAAAGTAAATAAGATTATAAGTAAAAAATACTCATTTATACAAATGAAAAAATATTTATTATCGTTTCTTAATAAAATTAAGAATATACAAAATCGTTTCATATTCCAAATATTTATTAAGTATACCTTTACCCTATGCATAAACATTTTTTATTTAGAGCAATAGAAAGCAATAGATAACATAAATCCTAACATCTTAACGTTGAATTGCATAAACATTTCATTCGTATATAATAATATTTTCAAATATCTTAAAACTCTATCTATTACCTGCTATGCAAATATAACAAAAAGTTCCTTATACTCGTAACAAAATAGAATATTTACTACAGAAACATTTTTCTCTTACTCAATTTAACAGAAGCTTTTGAAGCCCATTAACAATACAATATTAAAATTCAATACTCTAACAAAAGTACATCAATTTAATAGATCAAATAAGTTCAATTTTCATAAAGACTTGAATGCAATTAATCTAATATATTTGTTATACACTCCATAACAAAAACTTATATAAAATGTATACAATATTTTCATTTTGTCAATCTAAAGGCATTTTTTTATTTTGTAATTTTCATTGAAATTTCACAATTGTATAGCAGTTTTTTGAGCAATTTTATTCAATGCTATGTACAAAATTTGATAAAAAAAAAATACTTATGAAATTTTCTTTTAAAAATTTCAAAAGGATAAAAAATTTAATTTAACAAGTCAGGCAGTTTTTTGTAGATTACTCACAATGTACAGAGAAGTACGTACAAGATACATTAAGTTAAATTGATTCATGCATCTTCAAATGAAAAACGAACATACAAGAGAATTAAAATAGCTCTAGATGCACTTCGAATGACAAGAATAAAAATTACTATAGAAATTTTCCGATATTGTTGTAAACGTATTGAATAAGAACACTTTCTTTGAAAAATGCAAAATAAGAAAATTGAATTCATTTTATGTATTGCAATTTTTTACTTGTTGCAATAAATTGAATTCAAATCTTTTTTTTTTGTTTCGCGTTCTTCTAAAGTAAATAAGTACGCAAATACTGAAAATGCATATTTCATTCAAATTTTCATTTAATTCAAATTCGGTGCAATATTGTACTTGAGAAAATATTCATTTATAACTAACTGCCTTACAACATACAGCATCGCTAGTATACAGTACAGTTACTTCGTTCGGAATTCTTATTTAAATTTGATTTTATTTCATCAGATACTGTAGATATATGCTCGTCAATATGTTGAAATCTTTACACTTTATTAAACACTTTCGAATAAAATGAAAGCAGGACGCGATTTGTGAAAAAGTTGAATATAGTATATATTCAAAACTACAAAGTTTATTGCGTGATTCTGACATTAAATCAACTGTTATTTTTGATATTCAAACTGTAATTTTGAGGAAAGCAATAATTCCTATAATCACGCGAATAAGAAAGTAATAAAGTTTAATACTTCTGTAACTCGGTTTTTGCATCCCTCTGTATTTAAGTTACACGATGGTAGAATAAAATTGATAAGAAGAAATCTAAGAGAGCCACTCGTCATCACGTATGAGGACTTAAGGTCTTTGGAAATTTTAAACATGAAGAAAATTTTAGCATAGGCATGTGTGGTATCAAGAAAACCATTTCAATTTGCCAGAGACGTTTATTAGAGGACTAAAATACGTAAATGGCCCTTCCTTTCTTTTGAGATCGCAAGAACGTGCCCCCAGTTGGCTTATTTTAGCTATTAGCTAAATATTAATAAAATCTGTTTTAGCAAGAAAAGAACGCCTAAACCGATTTTTTTAATTTAACTCAAAGTTTGGTAAGTCTATATAGTTTAATCCATGTATGTATATTCCGCTAAAATTCCTTATATAATATATGAATATTTTTCCTGTAAAATTTTTATAAATTTAATTCATATGTGAATATCTAAAAATTGGAGATGTAGACTATATGAACTCATGCTTTACAAACTAAAACAAAGTTTTGCAGTTTTAAAAACGTAACCTTTTAACTCTTTTCCTCTCATTTTCATTTCATTTTTATGTTAAAAGGATGTCAAAAAGAGTTCATTTCAATTAAAAATTCATTTTGAAAAATATTACATAAATTTAGATGTAATATGTATACAAACTGAATAATTATATGATAAAATATAATGACGCACTAATTCAGTAAGTACATTACCTTTTGTATACATTATCAAAATATTATAGTATCCTTTGGGATATAAATGTTGCTCTCAAAGGTAACTTAATTTGAAATAAAACGAAAAAAGTAGTTCAAAGCTTAAAATATAATGTACGCGTATACAAAATGAAAAATAAAATTTTTAAAATGCCCGAACAATGAGCACCAAATCAAATGGAATAAAAATTTTAATATACTTAACTATTTATGTACTTATACATTAAAACCTATACATAATGTTACGGACATCATTACGATATTATTAACATGTAAAGTGAAATTAATTTTGTAAAAAATGTACCATGGAAATTTTTCAATTTTTAAAATTTTCAAGTGAAATTTTCTTCCCCCATCATAAATGCACACATACAACAACGTAAATAAGCTGGGCATTGTTCAACATATTGTATAGGTACTACTTATACACTCTTAAAAATCACGTTGCTTTACTTGAAGTATAACTTTTCGAATTATTTTTAATTTTTGTTCGACTTTTTGCACCTTTTCTCTGCCTTATCCCTTTGCTCTTTTTTCGTATAGAATTTATATTAACAATGTAGCGCTTTATAATTAAATTCAGATAACAGAAGGTGTCATTTTTTAAAATGCTATATTTATATATTAAAATCAATTTAAGGTGAAAAAGAGAGATAAAATAACAAATTTATAATAAAAATAATGAAATATACCGGTTTTTGGAACACAAAATTATGTATAAGTATGGCTACACTTCTATTGATTAATGTATAGGAGCAGTCACAGCATATAAATTAAAATAGTAACAAATTAAAAAATAAACAGAACTTTCCATACACTATTTATAAATTCATTTTAACATTGAATTTAGATTTGCTATTATAAGGTACACATAATATACAATCGAATAAATTTAACATTTAATAATAAAATTTTCTATTTTCAGCGACCTTGTACTACTTCTAAAATTCTATTCCATTCATATTATTAAAATAGGTACCTATATATAGTCACCTATGTAGATACATAATATAAAAACACTATCCTAATAAGCATATGAAAACACTATCCTGAATTGTCCTGAAGAATGTATTTTCTATATAAAAAATCTGATATGGTCAACATATAACCGACAGCAAGGTGTATTGTCTAGTTTCGCGAAAGTGCTTGATAAAAATATGTGAATGCCCTTTAAACATACTTCTTTTAAAATTTAAGGACCGTAGTATAATTTTAGTTAACGAACCGAAAAAAATGTGAATTTCGCTATTATATTATTATTTCGAGTTTCATCTTATGTTGTATAAATTCCTTATCCAAATACCTATACAGAATTTTTCTAATTCCGTGGATATATTAATAAATTTTAATTCTTGTATATGTTTTCATAATTATTTAATATAATCTAATAAAATCTAATGCATACTAGTTTTTATACATATAGCAGAGAACTAATTTAAGCAAAATACTTGCTAACTCCAATTATTTAGATATTGAAAAAAAACTTAAAACTTAGTACTAATAATAAAATTTCATGACAATTTACAATGTAGAAACCGAAAATTTGCATCTACTACTTTCAATTTCAAGCTCGCCTCCTTGGGCAATACGTGGACTTAAAAACAGCGAATTTCACTAAAAATTGCCTTTACGAAAATAGTTGATTCTTGACAACGTCAATTTCAAAAAAAAATTCTCGACTTGCAGACAAACTTTTTCACTTGAACTAATTAAGTGAAAATTCAGTTGAAATTTATTTAAGTTGAAATTATTATTTATCATTGTTAAAATGATGTTAACAGTATGAACTAGATATCATTCTGTTAAAAATTTTTGTCTATCTGACTTTTAGAGGACCGAAATTGAAATTAACAAAAAAAATTTTTCATGTTATCAATGAATGAATTTAATATTTTCTAAAGAAATTTAGAATTTTTATATACAGGCTGTAATTAAATTATTATTACCAAAAAGAACAACATTTTTAACAAGGATATAGAAAACGGAAAAGGAAATTTCTATATTTTTATTTTAATATGATATATATATATGTATTTGTAAATATTTTATAATGTAAGAAAAATTTGTTTTCTCACTGTTTTTTTTCTCATTTTCATTTTCATTCCATTAAATTCTATTTAAATTCACATTAAATCCATTCATTTTTCACTTGGTATATCATATGAATTGTGATATCCTGTGATATGTTGATTTGACACACATCTTGAATGATTTATCAAATATGGTGTGAAAGGATGTGTAACAAGCATTTGTGTATAAATTATAATGCATACAACTAAACACAAAAAAAAATGTAACCATATTAAGTAAAAAAGAAAAATTTAAACAGTACATGAATTATGATTGGAAGGCATAATAAATTTCATAGTTCATTCGCAATTCTATTACAAAAAAACTTATACCATTGTGCTCCCTTTAAAATTAATGTATAATATCAATTAATGAGAATGAATGAGTTCGATTACAATTTATAATTTTTATTTCTGTTACACTGGAATAATATAAGTTTCTATAAGGATGCGCATTTCACATAGGTTCAAAGCTAAAAATGAAATAAAAGCATAAGTAAGAAGCATACCCTTAAGAACCTTCCAAATCTAAAAGCAATAGTAAAATATCTGGCGTTTTCATTAAATAGTGATGGTTTCAATAGTGTACACCTTCACTTTTTTATTTTTTCTTCTTTCTTTATACATAAAATTGGAAAATAGTTGGAAAATCAGAATTTTAACAAGACAAAATTTTTGCTAAAATAAAAGTATCCTTAAGTCTATTTTTCGCATTTTTAATTCTAAATCCATTCCATATTTTACAAAGCTAACATTTCCGTTAAATATATATAGATTATTTTTGTTTTGCTTTAAAAATGAAAATAAAATGAAAATTTACCCATAAATCCTTTAATCATAAATCTTTAATTTTGTCTTTACATTTTCATTTCTTTATACTCATAAAATAATTTCTTTCCCGTTTACTTCTAAATCTTGGTTCGTATTCCTCTTTTTGTTACTGATATTTCATAAAGTTGTATAAAACTGTGTGCGCTAGCTTTACGAATACTACTTTAAAATATATAAATAACTGTGTCTGTACGTATAAATGTAAATATTTACTTATATGTTTAATAGCATTTTGTGCCTGTCTTCATTTAGGTTTTTTGTGCTTAACAAATTAAATTGAATTGAAAAAACGATTACGCGATTTTAAATGAGAACGAAAACAACGATAATTGTAAACTTAGCAGCTCCTAAATATATACATATAGAATGTGCTTTATGTATATACATACTTGAATATAATATAAACATTATTATATTAAATATATTTCATATTTTATTATTAAGAATATACAATCAAGTTGCAAATACAATACACCAAATGAATTTCAATTTTTTTAACATCATTTAGTTTCAAATGACATTTAAATGCATTTTTCATATTCCCACGTCGTACAAGATGAACATTTCAAGTTCAAAAAAGGCGATATAGATCAACATCGCACTGGATTTATATTACTTAACTTGCTATAATTCTCGATCCGTTTGTCGACATTGAGTCAAACTTTATGGCCAAGCTCTTAAAACTATAATAAACCTACTGACAAAAATTTAGAAAATTCACTGACGCAATTTTGAAATAAATCGCTTCTAATCGTGATTTTTTCGGTTCAAAAGTTATGTCATATGGATGAAAATAGCACTCAGCCAATGATTTGCAAAAATATTATAATTTTATAACAACAATGATCTCTAAATAACAACCAAATTGAAATACAACTCATATTCTTTAAAAGGTATCTATACTACATTTATGATAACAGTATTTACATAAGATTTGACATAAGAAAATGTCAAAAAATCCTCAAGTTCCACATTTTAGTAATACAGTGCATAAAATTGATCCATATAAAAGCAAAAATGAGTTGTCAAATTCAGCATCAACCTAAATTTCTGGAGTGAATATAAAAAACCGTATTATTGCATTATAGATCTTAAAAATTCTTAAAAGTTACTCATGCTTTGTAAAATAAAACTATAAGTTTGCATACAAAAATTAGAAAAATTTAATATTTCACACATCCTTTAAAACGATGCCCTAAACTAGTTGACGCTATTGTATATAACATAGCCTACATAATATTAAATATATACCTGTGTTGACGTATGTGTACATTAAATTATAAATATAAATATGGTGATAAGAATAATGAACGTTAATAACGCAACATGAAAATGACGCAATCTAACGCATTTACTCTAACAAAAAACCAACAACACCAATATTCTACATCTACATACACAAATACATTCATTATGTATGAATATAAACCACACTTATAATGAATACGCGAACAACATTGACAAAAAAACAAAATATACAAAAAAAAAAAAAAAAATTCTAACAAAGAATTAAAATAAGACGTACCAAATTGTTTGCGCCTAAAGAGGAAAAAAAAATTGAATTTTTTTTTTTCTTATCAACAACTTTGTTGTCGGTACAAGACCAAAAGAAAAAAGAACACAAAAACTCTTATCCTGATGATAGAAAAAGGAAGTGAAAGAAAATTTAATTTTCTCTTCACATTCCATCACAATATTATTATTGTGTGCATTGTGGGGGCCTGATAAGATTGAATATCTTGAATAAAAAAAAAATTCATTTTATGTTTTTCTTGTTTCTTTTTTTTGTTATTCTTTTTATTGTCTTGTTGTTTTTACACACTGATTCAAAGGGGTGCTTCTTTCAAAAGTATTAATTTTGTTTTTCATATTTCAAATTGACAAAGTAAATTAAGAAATGAAATATGAATGAAATTAAATAATTTTTGGAAATAAACTAACAATTTTACTTAATGGTAAAAAAAAATCGAAAATTAGTTCGAAGAATTGAAATTAAGTATTCATTAAATGCGTCCCTCTTCTATAATTAACATTCAGTCCTTTCAATTCAGGCCACGTTTATAAAGAAGTAGTAAGCTTGCGGTTGTACTTGCACGTTTATAGATGATACATGACCTAAACAAAAGTCGATCTTTTAACTTACCAATTAATTTATATGCTATATGATAGCAACGCATTGCGAACCCTTAAGCTCGGCACATACATTATTGCGCTTCCACTCTTATGAAATATATGGCAGCAACATAATATATTATAATATGTGTGTAAAAATGTATGTGAAATACTAAAATATTTACATTCATATTTTGTATGTATGTAAATTTTCAAGCAAATGATCACTCTTTAATCACAGTTCCTCATGAATAAAATATAAATCTGCTGAATTTTAAATAAGACAAAAAAAATAAGAGAAATTGTTTTTTTTTCTTTTTTTGGTTTTTCTAATATTGGATACAAACCATCCTGCCCATACTTTAATGTAAATTCTGTTTTGTTAAAAAACTTTTCATCGCATCCTAAGTATTCGTATTTAATTCCGCTAAAATATGAATTTTCTTTTGTTTTTCTTTTTCATTATTGTTGTTGGAAGTTTAAAAATATTTTACATACAACAAAAACTTTAATATTTTTCTTGTTTATAAAAAACAAAAAGTGTTTTTAAATTTATAAACTAAATTATTATTGCATAGTGAACAGTAAAGCCAAACCAAAATGAATCTATACTTTTCGTACTATAGATATTTTTATAATAAATTAAAATTTTTAAAAATGTACTAAGAATTTTTGTAAATATAAATATTTAAGAAAGAACTCAGTGTTCTGAAAATTTCTCATTGAAACTTAAAGGTATTAACACCCTTGCAAGTTATTTTCGAAGCTGTAAGTTTTTCTATAAGAATTCCATAATGTCAGCAAATATATAATTTAATTTTTTTATTAACCGTCCAATGCAACCATTATGTTAATGTTTCTTTCAATATTTTTTTCCACTATTCCTAAATATATGCAATAAATTTGTTCATATTACTATTTTGGTATATGAATTAAAGTAATTCCGTTGAAATTTGCCAAAAACCCGATAACCCACTTTTGATCAACTTGAGCTATTAATACAAATAAGTGCTAGTTAAAGAGTCTAATCCCCATAAACTAATTTAAAAAATAAAATTATTAAAAGTTTTTGAAGCTATAACCAGATAAATCTAATTGATCCTTATTAGTTATATTATATTTATACCCGATATTTACCTTATCGAGGGTTTACAAATTTCCTGATATCGGATTTTGGCTGATTTCTGCGGAATTCTAAATATAGCTAGTAGATGATTTTGAAAAGCATTATTCTTACTATATCAAGGGAAATTAAAGAAATTTTTTAAGAAAAATAGACGAAAACAAATGAAATATTTAATAAAAATGCAATTATTTTATTTAGATCATATAAAAATAAATTTCTTAACAATTTGATATTTATGAACTCTCTACTGCACGCATACATATTAACAGCATAATAAAAAGTTTACGATTTTAAATTTATTAATTGTTAGAAACTTGTCTATTTTATAAGTAAAAAAAATTAAAACGAAAGAATCCAATTTTATAACACTAAAATTCTTTACCAAGTTAACAATTTTTTATATAACAAATTTAAAATTAAACTTAAACAACTTATTAATATGTATGTACTTGCAAATTTTTAATACCGTAAAATTGTTGTAAATTTAAAATAATTTAAGCACATAATTCCTTAATATTCCCTGGCTTTACATAATATTATAATGAATAAAATTAAGTATGCAAAACTTTTCAGTTGTTTAATTTATAATTCAAAAAAAAAATTTAATTTAAAATTCAGAAACTAAAAAATTAATTCAAGGACACTATATTTTTCCATTTTATGTACTTATATTTATAGTATAATAGCTTCCTAAAAAATACCCTTTATAATCCTATGTGAAACTTAAATTTATTAAATTTATTATGGGACACCAAAAGATCAGAAATTTAAAAGTTTCTTTTTTAAAAAAATTTTTCTAAAAGAAAAAATTCAAAAAAAAAAAATTTTGAAATTACATGAAATTTAGTCGAAAATTCAATAATTACTGAGCAGTAATTAAAAACCGTAAATGTGCCATTACTTTTACTATTATATAACACAATAACTATGATCTTTCATTATAAATTCAATAAATTTGTTCTTGGACAACAAAAAATTCAGTAATAATTTTAAGAATAAATTGAATTTTTTTTTTATATTACAAAAACGTGGACAAAAATTAATACTTGAAACTGCTTTTGCACAAAATTCCATTATAATACATTTGCTTAACGCCCCAGACACCGTGGACAAATGCATTCGTTATTAAAACTAATTTTGAACTATCTATATGGAAAATGAGGAAAATAATTATTATTGGGTCTTAAACTACATAGCTAAGGTAAATCGATTACGAATTTAAGTGCAAAATTGTAGTATTGAAAATGAAGCATTGGTAAATTGTACTAAAAAGATAAAAACCGATTGAAGTCAAAACATCTTCAGCCGTAATACGACATTTTCTTTTAAGGCTACAGAATTATTTATTTTATTATGAGTCTGTGAACGATGCTATATTTAATAGTTGTAATAAAGAAACGCTAGACTATTTTTGCAAAAACATTTTAAATTAATGAACAAGAAAACAGCCTTGACAAGGAGAAAATTTAATTGCGAAGTAATTTTTTCTTTTAAAGAATTGTAAAATTTCATACGAAATGTTATTGAAATTTGTGTTATATAAAGGACATGAATATATTTTCACAGGAAGAATATATACATTTGTATATAATATATTATCCTTATCAAAATGTCTTAAATTAGTAAAGCTTCTTTTAAACAAATTACATAAAAATTAATATTTTTTTTTTGTCTACACTCCCACATTTATAAAGTTTTTTTTTTTAAATTTAAAAAGCAGATCATTTTTTTCCTTTATTTTCAAATTTAACTTTAATTTTTTTGTTTTTACATTGTAAAGGTGTATATTCTTAAGTAACGACATTAAAAATTATCCTTAAAAATTTCTTTCTCATAAATTATATTTGATCCTTTATATATCTCATTATAAATTTTAATAGTACACAGAAACCATAAAAATAAATTTGGTATTTAAAAATAATCATTCAAATGATATTCATGAAGGAAAAAAAATTATAATATACACATAGGTATAATATATATACACATATAGACATATATATGCATATTTTTACATATTTAAACATTTAAAATACTTGCTTTATAAATAAAGATTTTTATGCAGGACATTTGAAAATAAAAACTTTAGCGCCAGAATATAGGTAGCGGAAAAATGAGAGATTACATTCTCCTTTAGTGTTAAATTAAAACCAATCAAACTATCTGCAGTGTCCAAACCATATACTAAGTTTCCAATCTATATCTAATAACACACCTGCCTTACGCAGGCACGGAGTTATACTTAAAATATGGAAAAGTAAAAAAAAATCAGTCGGGATTGAGTTTAAGCCCTTGTAAGTCCGAACCTGTTAAGCTGTGAACATCGTCTCCATAGAAAAGCTTTGTCTACTCATAAGGACCTATATAATGGTATATTACAAACCACTTTGATACGAGTCCCCCTGTATTTATAATTCATTGTCACACTTCTTTTTAAATTTGTCATTGAACATAGTCAATCTGGAAATGAAGAATTAGAACATTCCAGCATTTACATGCGATTTAATGTCGACTGTATAAACAACTATTTTAATAAATTCTTATAAAATTTTAGCATGCACCTCTTACAGAATGAAAATTTCTTTTTATTTCTTGTTGTAATGGAAAACTATAATAAATTTTTTGTTAATATTTATTCTTAGAAGGTAACAAATAAACATAAAAATAAAAGTATATTATTAGACCTAACATTAACAAAAACCTATACTTAAGGTCTACACAACCTAAACTATCTATAAATTGACATTTTTTTGTTAAACATACAATAATATACTGGTACTTCTAAGTTTTCTTCTATTTTTTGTTTTAATTTTTTGATTTTCCTCCTTTTGATGAAAACATTAAAGCAATTAACAGCTTTCAAGAGAATCCTTGTACATAATACATACAATAAATTTCTAGACAAAAATTAATAAAAGAACAAGAGTATAATAATACACTTAAACTATACATAAGTAAAGTAGAACAAGAGGAAACAAAATTAAAAAGTAAAGATAGAAAAAGACAACAATTAAAAAGAAAATTCCATTTTTTCGCCTTGAAGAATGGTTAATTAGCGATAAGAAATAATCTTCCCACTCTTATTGAATGTCCTAATGTAATAAAGAAATAGAATGAGAGCATTATAACAGGATTGTGTTATTAAATGGTAAAACATTTCTTGAGTAAAAATTTGATGTTATAAAAAAAAATGCCTATGGTTATAAATAAATGTTAAGCAATATTGGTATTTTAGGTACGCTATATAAGAGAACAAAAAGGAAAACTCTACACAATAGCGGAGAGAAAAATAGAGATTTTAACAAAAGAAGAAGTTTAGTAAAGAATGAAGTTTCAACAATAGAGAATGAATTTTGTTCTATGAATTTTATTTTATTCACAATCATTTTATTGTATGCGATAGGTTTTATTGAGTTCGGTCGGATTAGTTCATCATAAACTAAGAGAGTAAACTATATGCATAGTGAAATTATGTTGCTCTCCTATTCCCTATGTACATGTTTTCTATTCCCCTATGTATTTTCTAAATAATACAAAGAAATCTTTATTAATTTATTTTTAAAAGTTGCACGAAAAAGTTACATAAGATTGGTAAAATGTCCTTTAAACAATTATTGCAAATTCTACAACAATTAGAAACCTTTTATTTAATTTTAACAATTAGTTTCCATTAAAACGAGGATTTTATTATTAAATTTCAAGATATTCTTAGATAAGGTCATAGAAAATGTATGTTAAATGGATTCTAATGAACATTCGATTTCTTACCACAGATTTTCCCGATAAAAATTTGCTGGTTTATTGCTTTAATAACCACATACTAAAATATTAAATTGCAAAAGATCTTCGCGAATTTTCAAATTTTAACTAAAAGCAGCTCAATTCAAATTGAAATACACAAGTGTTTTAGAATTTTTTCCAAAAGTATTTTTATTTATTAAGTGGAAAATTTATTAACAAGGATTGCGAAGGAGAGAAAAACAATGCCATATTATTACAGGTAAATGAAATAAAAAAAATCTTATATGGTCCGCACATAACCGACCGATATTGTCTTGTTTAGTGAAAGCGTTATAGGAGATTATAAACATGTGTTTTAAACAATATTCTTTACAATTTTAAGGACACTATCAAGCTTTTAATTAACATTCCTCGAAAAAAAATTAATTTGGCTCTTAGAAGTGATTATAGCTTTGTGCCATCCATGATTCTTGAAAAGTTCGGTAACAAGCAGAATTATTAAATTTGCAAAATTCTAATTGACGGAATTTTTTTCGTAGATATAGTTTAAAAGTGTAAAATTGGCCCCTAGTTCAGGTTGCGAACCCTGATCTTTCCAAAAAATTTATAGAGATTCATTATTAAAATACCCTAAATTTATATACTCAATTTCAAGGAAATTTATTGATAATTTCTCTTTATATGAGCAAAAATATAAAATGGTCCAACAAAAACGTCCAGTTCCCAATCAACACTATGAAAACTGACATAAATACTCAATACTCAGCTTTATTAAACTGATATATTTGGTGACATTTGAAAACAAAGACATTTTTTTAATTTCTCATTTTTTCAAAACTACATGCAAATTAAGCGATTTACAAACATAATTAACTCATATCCACGCAGTACAGATGGGTTATCATATTTACAACTCCAATTTACCCATATGCATTCCCTAATAGTTTAACCTTTACGTAATCCTTAATTTGTAATTAAATTTTCATATTATATAAAATGAAATACAAATGTAAAATGCGTACAAATTTTTTTATTAACGCAATATCCATTATAAAATTTGGTTCACTCCAGTTAATATGAAAATGTCTGTGTCAGATGTTGTTTGTCCTCCATACAATGAATCAGTATAAATGATAAATTATTCCACTTAATTTTTTTAAAAAATAATATTGATCGATTTTTAACATGGTTAATATTATAATTAATTGCTTTAGCACGCTTCCTTATATTATTTATACAAAAGCATTATATTCGCAATACAAAAATAATCTATATTATGTAGATAATTATAAACTTGTACACAGAAAAAAAAAACGTTTAAAAATATATTACCTATATTGAGTGACAGGCTATAAAAAAGATTTAGGTACTGACACAGATTTACTTAATAATGAACATAATTGGAGTCTGTCACAGATTTATCTATACTTATTAATGAACAAATTGTGTAAAAAGTTTTAAATTTAAGTGTTCAAAATATTCTGTAAACTTATATAATATGTGTGTAAATTTTCATTTAAAATCCCAATTGTATTAAACGTGCTATATAAAAATAAATAATTTTAAATTGTCCTTCGAAAGGGAAATTATAAGAGATTAAAGTACAAAAATACAAAATTTTAAAGTCCAAAAGAAATGGCCTAAATTATAAAAGCATTCTAAGCAACTTAGTTTAACAAAACTAAATGGAAAACTTGTAGCTAAAAGTGTGATTCTTAAGACTTCCTGTTTCCGCTAACATTATTCATATTCACTTAAATTTATTCTAGCAAGTAAATTGTAAATACTTAAGCTAACATCAATCTAAGCATAAAAAAATTTATTTTGAAGTTTTTAAATTTTCTTAGAAATCTTTCAGAACTAAATTTAAATATGAACTAGAAAATTAATATAATTAATTAAAATTTTTCATTTTTTTTTTTCGTTTTTCATAAAAATATTTTAATGATAATCTTAATTATATGCTATTAATTTTCTTAATATTAATTTACATTGAACCTTGAACATTAATATACATAAGCAAACTTTTAACCCTCATTTACTTATTATGTATAAATTCATTCAAAATATTAAAAAAAAAAATTTACTCCAATTATTTAATTTACTTGTCAAAAAGTAATCAAAAAACAAGAAGGAAATAAAAGAAAACGAATATTATGACAAATATAGTCTAGATCTGATAGTTTTATACTATTAACTATACATAATTAAACTTTATATACAAAATATACTCCCGTAAGTAACTAAATATACTATAATATTCATAGTTATATCAAATTTTATTAGGTTGCGTACTACCCAATTAGATTTTTGAGAGCTACATAATATACTTTCATCAAATACTTTATTATAATTAATTGGAAAATTACGTATACTCTTACATTTTTTATATTTTTCTTATATGGCTTGTGCAATAGAATAAGCTATCTAATAATTTATTATTAAAGAAACAAGTTCCGATTCAAACTTAAAATTTTTATACAATTAATAACTTATGATTTTTAATAAAAATTAATGATAAAAATGCTACCAGGGCTCTTTGAATAACATTAATGCATTGCCATATAAAAAATAATATAGCATAAATACATAAACAATCTTTATACATAATATAAAATTTTATGAAAGTATATAAACACAGTAGAATGAATGAAATTATTTGCACAAAATGAAAAATAAACATCCTGTTATATTAATAAATTCAGCAAAATAATAATTTCCCTCTAGACCGGGAATGAAACTTTATTGGTACTTTAAATGACAAAAGAAATGACGGATCATGGAAAATTATAAATTTTGTTATACGTATATATTTTGTTTATTTGCATATTTATTATATAGGTACTTAATATTATAAAATGAATGTGAAATTGTATGTGAATATCAAACTGGTATAGAAAATTTCTTATTAAAACTATAAATTTTCTTTTCATTTCATTTAACTGATTAATCACCTTTGCTCTGTACTCTTTAATTTAGTTTTATAATTTTTGTTTTTATTTGTAATTTTTTATTTTATTCATTATTATGCGTTAGTGTTATATTTATCTTAGGGACGTACTTTAGATGATTATTTAATTACACATGGTGTCAGGAGCTTCAGAAATATTAAATATTTTTTTAAAGCAAGATGGTAATATTTAAACGAAAATAACGAAAAATAATTATGGATTTTTAGTAATAATATTAATGAAGTCAAGTAAAAGGTGGAGGGGACGCTTCTACCAATTATTTTCTTTTAAAATTTTTTCCTTAAATCTTAGAATATGATGAGTAGAATTAAAGATTCTTTTACTAAAAAAATAAAAATGATGTTGTTCAAGTATTTTTTTTTTTGAATCATCTTTAAAAACTCCACTAACTCGAAAATCAACGAGAAAAGATAAAAAAATTTCTCTTAATATATTATTCGGTTTATGTAGGTTCCCTCTGTCATCATAATTCGTGAATATCATTAAATCTAGAATACTCTATATAATTTTCATAATATAACAAACGAAACAAAATCTTTTGAAAAATTCATGGTCTCTCAACAAACCAGAGAATAAGTACTCATATAAGTACTAGTAATAAGTAAAGGAAATGGAAAACTCCAATATGAAAATGTGTCACAATATTTACCTAATAAATCTACAGAAAATGTAAATCTGTAATGTTAAAAACAAATGTATGAGAAATATAGTTTTTAGAATTAAGCATAAATCCTTATAATATTGTGGTTTCTTTAACTTTTCATATTTTTGAAAAAAAAATATTGGAATTTTGATATATCTTTTATATTACCAACATTTCGAAGCACAACACCACGTATATTTTAATTTCTTATACATTTTATCATTTTCAAATATTATTAAAAACTTACAGAAAATTTACAAAAAAGAGAACATTCAAAAGCCACACTTGATAATTCCGAAAAAATACGATTCTCATCTCAAACATGTTTTGGGTATTATATGCTTTGGCAAAATTTCAATGACTTTCGGATCTTGAATAAACTACAAACTAAGTTAAAACTCAAATCTTTCCAATATTTTTATCAGTCGATTACATTTTGCTCCGGACAACATGTCGATTAACATCGAATTCTAAATTTTCCAAAAAAAAACAAAAATTTGCGTTGAAAAATTAAATGAATAGCATACATTGATGTTTTTACCAGTTATTCTTGAAAAAAACGTCGTTCATCATTAATTAAAGCAAATTAAAAAAAAACACAGTTACTCGCTTTAATATTTGAATACACAATTTATAAATACAATACAATTTCCGAAAAGTTATTTATGTAGATATTTCCAAGTTAACGGTAAAAACGAAATTCTACTTATATACCTCTCATTTAAATAAAAAAGAACTAAATTTCTTCAAACTTTAAATTGTCAACGTGGTTTTTATAAAACAAAAGTGAAATTTCTCTGTAAAACAACTATGTATAAATATGTATGTGCACTATTATATACTGATATACGAAACAAAGTTATAAGTTAACTAACACAAAACCAAAAGCAATTTGCATGTTTTTTTTAACTTAATTTTTGACATTTTTATAATTGATGACCGTCTTGGTAAAATTAAATTATTTCTCCTCAATTTCCACTTAATATTTTGTATTTATTTATTTATTCACTTTTTGTTCTTTTTCTCATGTCGTGTTCTCAGTTTTTTGTTTTCTTTCTTTTTACTTTATTTGTTTCTAAATTTCCTTTTTGAATGATACTTAACACGAAATGAAAAAACACAAATGTGATTATACAACAATACAAGTCTACATTATGTACCTATGTATATATACATACATTTTTATGTATGTAAATTCAAATCGATTTTTTTTCTTTTGCATAAGTGTACGTATTTCTTGTTCTTTAGCTTTTGTTTTATCGTTCATTTTACCTATTTGTATATCTATGTGTCCATTATACCTTGTTCTTATATACATGCATATATACATACATGAATATGTGCATACATACTTTATATTGTATAAATATTTTAAATAAATTTCCTTAATTCTCCAATCTCACATCTCTTTCATGAACAATATTTTTATTTTAGTTAGAAAATAGGTGCTGTTTTCTTTTTTTTTACATGAAAGAAAGTTAGTTTTCTTGTATATTAACTATAACTAATATAAAATAGCCCCGACCATATCTAATCAAAAATTTATACACAATTAAATCTTATTTTTGTATATATTTATTTTATAATATCGATGTATATCTGTATATATCTATATTAATATAATATAGACATTACTATTTACTCGCAAATATATATATACACATCTACGGTTGTCATAAATTCATGTACCTAAATTTATTTTGTGTTTTGGTATATGTAAATCTACTTAAAGTTTTTATTTATGTAAAAAGTATATTTGAACAAAATATATTATGTACGAAAGCTGAAATTAGTTAGTAGAATATTGCGTACTACACTCTTTTGAAGAATAATTCATTCTACTTAGCTATAACGTGTAATACGATTTTAGACCATGCCATAAAAAAATGAAAGGCAAATTCAACATGAAAAAAAATACAAAAGGAATAAAATATAAAAGTTGAGTCAAACCAATGGTTTATAGTGAAGCATTTTTCCTTTTAACAAGTGAAAATATTGTTTTAAAAACAATTTCTATTAACTATTTCAAAAATTGCATACATTTAGGATGAGCAATGCACACAATCTTTGAAATAAACCAAAAAAAATTGGGAGAACATGTTAAAACTTTTCAAATTTTTTGAGGATGGAAAAAATTTTTCTTCTAACAAAATAAACTATTTATTAGTGTTTAAAACCTGCTAAAACTTCAGACTTCTAAAACCTGCGATATAGAAGAAAAGCGGTATCAAAAAATTGTAAAAAGCTGATTTTAGATAACGGATGATCGGTGAGATTAAAGGGACCAAGTGAAACTAATAATTAATTTTTTTCAAATTTTTTTTTTGGAAAACTGCTAAAAAGTACACAAATTTACAGCAATGTTGAAAAAAGTGAAAAAACAAAAATTATATCCTTGTGTTTTAACAATATTGTGCACCCAATATCGAAATAAATAATTTTTTAAATAACATTAAAAAAAATAATATCAAAATAACTTCAAGAGTACATAACTATAATTATCGATATATCAACCATTAACATAACTACATATACATACACACATATAAATGGATAAGGTAAAAGGTAAGTGTATTTTCTGATGTTGCTTGCCACACATTTTGTAAACAATAAATATGCCCTTTTAGTAGCAGGGACGTAGTTAATCCTTAGATGTATCAAAAATAACCAAAAGTATTTTATTCAAACGTTTTTATGAAAGATACCTCGAGTTTTTCATATATTTATATCAACAATTCTGGTAAAACATTCTGGATATACGGATATACAAGTTGACACCTTTCAATATATTTTATTTTCTTATCCAAATTATCCTGTGCAAACTACGAATAGAAAATATAAAAATCAATTGAGTTGAATTTTGAACATTGGATGCACTATAAATTCATTTATAAGGAATAATTACTATGTTTGACAAGAAAACAAAGATTTTCTTCATACGAAAACATATTATGCACTTACATATATCCAAATATACAATCCATGTTACATATGAATATGTAAGGACGTATAATGTATAGTAGAAATATGTACAGACATATATCGTATATACATACATAAATGTGGATAGAAGTATGTACATATGTATATAAATTCAAAGTTGTAATATTTCCTTTGAATACTGCCAATGAGCAGAAACATAAAACTATGTTATATAACAGTAATAGCAAAAAAAAATAAAAATATATCCACTATTGCCATCACAATAACCTCTACCACAACAAAATTTATTATAAGAAATAAACTGACATATTCAAATATATAGAAAATCTCACACATTTTGAAAACTCCTATACGCATATACCACAAAATAAGAGAGAAAAATAAAACAAAAACTAAACTTGAACATAACCTACATAACTGTGAAAAAAAAATTACATTAACCGTAACTATGTTAGGAAATTACCTAAATTGACCTATGAAAAGAAAATAACGTAAGTATAACAAAAAGCATAGAGAAACAACATTAAAAACAAGGAAGAAAAAATAATAAAAACAGAAAAGGAAAGAAAAATAAATACATAAAGATAAGTAGACCGACATTTTTTTTTTATTCTCTCAGTTATATCAATGTTATAATATGAGAAATCTAAAGCACCCATTCCTATATGGGAACTAAATACAATCGCCATTAATTATGTTTTATTTACTAATACCAATTATACTTTCTAATACTATTTTCCAGTAGCTGGTTTTCTCTATTATTAATTTAACACAAATTAAAAATGTAACATAAAATAAATACAGACAAGTTACTCTACATTCCTATTACCCTTGCTTTTATGTTCTTAGTGCTAACAGAATTAATAACATAGTCAGCGATCTTGTATTATTAGATTTACCAGATTTTTCAAATTGTTCGAAGATTTGTAAAACGACAGGTTTTCTTACTCAAAATTTGATACGAGTACTAAAATAAAAATTTGATACGAGATATTAAAAACTAAAATTTCATGTTTTGCAAACTATTATTTTGCTCCAACAAAATGTCTTAATCAATAAATGAAAAAATTCATCATTAATAAATAATCTAGACGATGCTGCAGATGGAAATGACGCTTTAGAGTAGATACAATACTGTAAATCGAAATAAATAGTGGAATATATTCTTGAATAACCAAAGATTTGACTAGATTTTCTATGAAGTTAATATTTTAGTGCTGAGTTTAATTTATTTAATTAAAATATGTATTTCAAATTTCCAAATTTGATTTAATCATGATATATAATAGCTATGTCATTAATAGTATTTAGTCTTTTACAATAGTCTGGTCATTGATATTCCAATATAATATTGGATAATATTGCATATTTTAATAAGAATATAGGACGAATATTTAGTTCTAAGATTTTCGAAATTCTTATAATGCTTAATAACATGTCACACAATGCGGGCACACACATAATGTGGTATGATGAATATTACCTACAATATGCAAACTTATTTAAAAAAAATTAAACATGAAGACAAACTAAATAAATGTCAAAATATTTCAGCAAAACTTAATGATTTGTGAAACAACATATTTGCATTACTCCAAAACAAAAATCCAAATTATAAGATATATTCATTGTTTTGATATCAATTAAAAAAATTTTTAATTAACATTATTCTGTTATTGTGTTATTGCATACCTCGAAGAAGTTGAAATATATGGAAACAAGTCACTTAACACAAATAATAACTTTGTTTGATAGGAAATCATTTCCATTAATTTTACAATTACCATTCGTTCAATTCAGTTAAAATACAAAATGTAAAAATTATATCAGGCAAAAATAAAATTACAAAGTGAAATAATCTTAAACAGAAATGAATTGTGCATGCTAACTAAGTCACTTTTGAACAGCATAAAACCTCTAAAGTTTCAGAATATTTTTGAACAAAACAAATTGAAACTGAAGTAAAAGGAAAGAAGAATATGAAAAAAACCGAAAATGAAAGTTAAAAATTAAATTTATGAATATTTAAGGTATTGGGGAGCACATATACCTCAATTATATATTTTGTACTTGTATTTTACAATAAATTAAAATGTCAAATGAAATTATAACAAATACTTTCTTAAAAAAAAGCAACAACCAAATGGTGAGAAAAATGTCTAAAACACCTGTGGATATTTTAAAAATTTTATAAATTCCAACAGGAGTTTTTCTTTTTCATTTTGTTTCTTTTCGGATTTAAAGGTTATGTTTTTGCTTTTTGACTCTCTAAAAATATTATTTTATAACATAGAAATTTTGAGTATATAAATTTCAATTTTTAAATTTTACATATTGAAAAAGAAAGAGCTTCGAAAAAAATAATTTTATATTTAGGAGTCTATATTTTTAATAGAAAATGGAGTTGTAATACAAGTAAATTAATAATAAGTTCTCCTCATAGAACGCAGATTTTTTTAAATTTATTTACTTGACTTTTACCCCACTAGAATTACTTAATTATAATGATATTATACGTAAATATGTTTTAACAGATAGAGATACGAATTTCTATTATACTTAGGAAGAAATTATTTACATAAAATATTTTAGTTCGATGTTCTTGATATAAGTGTCATAGCCAGTAAATTTGATAGCTACATTATATTATGTAACAATAAAGTTGGATGAAACCAATGTAGCACTTTTCTCTTTAACAAGTGAAAATATTGTTTTTAAAAACAAACTATCATTGTACTACGTTATTAAAATTACTTTCATTCATATACGAATATATTTCAAAAATTGCATACATTTAGGATAAGCAATGTATGCATTAATGAGTCGTTAACATAATGCTCAAATAACGGTTATATTTTTATTGCCATGGAACTTGCCGTTAACTTTCTATATTTATAGAAATTTCGGAAATGTAAGGTGGCAAAAAAGCGAATTTTACAAATTTCGAGAGGCCATAAGTTGAGGCACACACATAATGTGTGGAGGCAGAAAACAATATTCTTCTTACGAAATAAATTATTAGTGAATATTTAAGATCTATTAAAATTTCAGACTCCTATAACCTGAAGTCTAAAAGGAAAACGATATCAAAAATTTGTAAACCGGCCAGTTTGTTTTTTTAAAGTTCAGGTATGGTATGCTGCTGTAGAAGAAGTCACTTTTTTTGCGTTTATAAAATTTGAGAAATAATCAATAACTTATAGAGTGGAGGAGATAGGTAAAATTTTTCTTCCACGGAAATAAGAAATTTCAGCTTCTTTTTCGTCTTCAATAATGGAAGTAAAGCTGACCACGGACAAACAGAGTGTTCACTAATAAGAACTAATATAAGTAATCTAAGAACAAAACTGTGCGCTAATAAGAACCACTAGTAATTTTGTACAAAAATTTCTTCAAAAAATCAATTGAGTTCGAAATTAAATCAAAAAATTAAAATCTGAATTACTAGCTATGCATATTCAAATTTAAAAAAAAAAAAATATTGCAGTTATCCTATACCTTTCTACCTTAAATCAAAGCCTTAAATATTTTGTAATTATTTAATAAAAATTTATAAATTTTTCTAAGCATTATTGAGGATAGAAGAAGTAAAAAAATGGGATAAGAAGCATTGTGATAAACGCCTTTTAATTGTTTCTAAAAGTAATATAATTTTTATTTTTTTTTCATGTGAAAAACAATAAATCAACTAACAAATTTGCTTTCCTCAACTATTCCATCGTATGTGTTGATATAATTGGGAGTATTATACGATAAAACAATCACACAATGTTAATTCGAACGCAAAATTAACCCTTATTCATTAAAAATTAATTAGGAATGTAATTATTACACAATTTTTCATTTCGCAAAACTTAATAACCTCTAATTAACTAATTTTATTTAAAATGATAATTTTTTAAAAAATTCTCGAAAACCTATCGTTTATTTCTATTTTTGTTCATATAAAATATTAATAGTAATATCGAAAGAATGAAAAATTAATCAATAATTTTTATTTTAGTTCAAAATAGTGGCATAAGCAAAAAAAAACGCAACATCTACAGTAATTGTGGTAAGACAAAGAAACTAGAACTTTTCTATTTACTTAATATAAAAGTTATATATATAATCGACGTCATTGCATAATTTATTTATATCAAATAATAGAATTTTAGCAATAAATCGATCAATAACGTTGTCTAGTACAAGAATTTATATTTTCTAAATAAATTTCTATTTTTTAACATAAAAATTATTAGAATGTATGTATAGTATATCTGCGCCTATATTGATAAGTGAAATTAATGATAGAAGCATAGAGTTACTGGAATTCCTACTTTAGCACAACATAGTATCAAATCCAAAATTTAAATACCTTAGTTACAAAATTTCTACAAGACGCGCGATATAAAGTAATTATAGGATTAAAACATTTCCAAATAAATGTAAGCGTAACTCTTTCATTTAAAAATTTTTTGGAGAAACTATTTGCTTGAATTGAAAGTGTGTATTTTATTGTTAACGCTGCACTGCGTCTTTGTTATAAAGTCAATAATATTTTATTCATATTTTCCCTGTTGGTATTTAAAATTGTTCACTTAAACATGCTTGCGAGAATAAAAACTCTACTTATTTTACTGCGTAAGCGAACGAACTACAATTTTAAGCGTATCTCCATAACAATAAGTTTATTTGCTTTAATAGGAATTCGATTTTAATGTCATCAAACGTCTTATATATAGAATTTTCTTACGAAGAAATGAAAAACCAATCAAATAAAGAAAATCAAATAATGATGCACGATATATTGTCAATGTCAAATAAGAATACAATATAAAAATTTTTTAAACAATATTTTTCAATCAAACTTCAGGCTATCATTGTTTTCATATACACGTACATACTTATTTTTTTCAAGAGTTTAAGAATACGTAAAATCTTACGGAAAATTTCAATTTGAACAGATTGATGATTAATTTTTTTTATTGTGATTTTCAAAAAATTCTTAAATAAACGCTCACCTTTATTCATCATACAGTATAAATAAAAGATTCATTTTCATTTTTATATTGCTACAGTTGAAAAGATTAATGTACATATTCAATTATATTCATGTGCAAGTATGTATGTACATATTTAATTAAAAACACTATAATTTTTTTTTTTTCCTACTAGGTGAAAAAATCTCGAAAGACGAAGAAGGACGGCTCTATCTGCCTTTTTCCTCCGACAGTGGGGGAGCGTGACTCCTACCCTAAAAAATTCCCCCAAATTCTGAACGGATAAAACTAGTCCTACAGACCAACTGTAACCTCCGCGCTAACTTGGTTTTTCCGTGCTGGAATTAAATACCTTCCATAAGGAAATTGGTATTTCGTGTTAAATCGAATGGTCTTGTTCGTTTAAGTATTTCTGTCATAACGGCATTGTCTAGCAGCCGAGCTGCTTCCATATTTACATGCTGTTCTAGACGAGCCCTATGCTTTATAGCACAACTCCTAATTTCATCCACAACCAAAGGAATTCCTAAGTCACTGTGGATATTACTGTTACGTATATACCATGGCGCATTTACCATGCCCCGTAGAACTTTATTCTGGAAGGTTTGAATTTTGTTAATGTGAGTCTTCTTGGCACAACCCCACAGCTGAATGCCATATCGCCATATTGGTTTAATGATTTGGTTATAAATTAAGATCTTATTATCAATTGCCAAATTGAACTTACGACCTAGGAGCCAATAATTTTCTCTATATTTATTTTCTAATTCTATGTGTTTCTTCTTTATATGCTCTTTCCACCTTAGCTTGACATCTAAAGTCATCCCTAGGTATTTTGCCGAGTTATGGATCGCTACGTTCGTTCCATTTACGTTAATTTATGGTGGATTCACTATTTTCCGATTGATGAAGTTTATGTGAACCGATTTTGCTTCATTCAACTTCACCCTCCAATCTCTAGTCCACTGGCTTATTTTGTTAATTGCCTCCTGTAATTTTTTTGTCGAAAACATTATAATGATTGTTTATTTTTCTATTTTAAGTATAAACGATTTATTTTATTTAAAGTGATTTTATAAATTACACATACACTTATACATAAATTATGCAATTTTCTGACACATCACTTCCTCGAATACGATTTTTGTATCTCACGCAGATGTATAGAATGTGAAAAAACTTCAATAAAATATTATCTAAAATGTATAACTGTTTATATTATACAGAAAAAGGCCAAGAAAACGATGAATGAGAAAAAATATTAAAAATAATTCTATTTTATTTTTAGAATAATTGAATTGCACGCTGTCTAAAATTTTTTCTATTTTCCTCTTCATTGACTTGACGAATAGAATATTACCTATTATTTGAATTTATTAATGGAATATTGCTGCAATCATTTTCAAGTCTTCAAAATAATTCAATTGAAATTTTTATGAATCAAAAATAAAATTGTTTATTTTTGAATATAATCTCGTAAAATTGCTTTTTTTTCTGAAAAAAAAAGAAAATTATTTTATGGTTTATCTATACACTTATGATTCAACCAAGAAACTATCTAGTATGTGTCAATCATTTATTAATCATATTTGTAAGAATATTTTCAAGAGATTAATCCAAATATTCTTCTACCACATATTCTGAAAATCATAATACTTGAGATTGTTAAGTGAATAAATATTTAACGTAATTATGCACATTTTGCTTAATGTTTGTAAAAAAATGGAAGAAATAGGAATACTTAATTTTAATTTAAAAATGTATAATGGAGGAAATTTTGCAATCAATCAAAGACCGCAGAAATTTTATTCTAAAATATTTTATCAATTCACACTATGTAAGTTTAATTTATGCTATGTTGTTAAAAACAAAAATGTCATGGTGCGTTGATTGATTGACGTTGCCGGTGCAGCAGGTTCACCGCACCCCAATTATAGCACAAATGTGTCATTGATCCAAATCTGCGATACTAATCTTCGATATCCCGTCATATTTTATTATTTTATTCTCTTTATATTGTTAAAAGATTCTTTACGTTTATTTTAAGAAAAGTTGGGGGAGAGTTCTGCTCTCAAAGCGACAATTAGTAAATTTTAAATTTAAACATGTGTTGTTTGCACTTCTGAATGTGTATTTTTCTCTAAATATTGTTTGGACTATCATCAAGGTAATCGAAGCTACAATAGACGTTTGAACGAATGTTATTGAGGCACAAAATAATTACTACTAGTTAACCTTAACTTTCAAAACGTACTGTACAGCTAGTTCGCCTCTAAATGGTTTTTATAATAAAATAATATTTATTAGCTCCATAAATGCGTGGATACTTTATATTTAAATTGGATATACATACTCGTAATTTATAATTACATGGAATTGTTCCAAAATCAACATACCTGAAAATAAAAAGAAAATATAATGAAAATTATTAGCTATTTTAATATTAAAATTTTACATATATTTTTGATAACAATTTTTTCATTTATTTTAATTTATATTTTCTATAAATATTTTTCAAATTAATTTTTAATCTTTAGATAAATAATAAAAAGTATTCGAAATCAAAAGGTTTTCACAATAATATCTAAGGTTTCTCACATTTAAATTTTCTATTCATTTTTAATAGGAAAAAAAAGAAAAAATCGAAAAAATAACTCAAGGACTAAAATGCTTCGTTTTCAATTTAAGTAAATATAAAAACAAATTATAAAATATTTAAGAGAAAAATCAAAACCAATTTTCTATCGTTTAATCGAAAAAAAAAAGAAGTCACCATTTTATTTTTTAATATTTTTTTTTGTTTTTGTTATTTTTGTTGGTTTCCACACATAATTTTTTTTATTTTTGATTCTTCAGTTGATTTTTTTTTTTTGGATTTCCATTTCCCAATATTTAATCAAAATCTTATAAACTTCTTCTAATCTTGTAATAATGGAAAATGGAAAATCCTTTTAAAAAAAAAAAAAATTTTTTTTAAATAAAATTAATTTGCTTTTCTTTTTTTTTATTTTCGTTACGTTTTCTTTTTTATTTTATTTTTGTAACAATGAATAGAAACACAAAAATTGTGAGATGAAAGTTTTGTCATCAAAGGAGTTGACTGCTTTTTACTTCTTTTTTTTTCAAATGACTTTCAGGGGCAATATAGAAGATTAAAATTGGGTAAGAATTTTTTTTAATTTCGTTATGCGTTTAACATAGAAAACATAAAATTTATTGTATTTAAAAGAAAAATTATATTTATGATTTGTTAAGGGTAAATTTCTATATGTAAAAAAAGGCTGACCTCAGCGTCTGGGTTTAACTGTGAAAATTCTGTAGTAGCTTAACTTGTATACCTAGTTTTTTTCAATTTAAATCCTACTCCTAAGCATATTAATAAATCTTACTCTCATTACTCTTTTAGAATTCAACACTAAAATAGTGAATGATTTAAAATAGTAATTGATTTTATTTTTAGTATTTAAATTGGTACAACATTGAAAATTGTGACCCTTGTTTTAAGATATGAAAATATTTTCCATTGATTAAATAAAGAAATGTGAACTAAATAAGAGCGATAATCTCAAAAGCTGTAGAATTGCTCATAATTTTTTTTTTTTATAAAATTAAATTAAAAAATTACTTTTAAAGCAAATTTTGATTTCTTCTCTCCGATTTATTTTTCTTTTCAAATTTTCGAATTTTTAATTAAATAATATTTTGGAAGAACTCAACGAAGTTTTGGAAATATACAGCATTAAATAAAAAGTACTTTTTAAAAATTTAATTTATTAAACGATAAAATTTAAAATTTTAGCTATTTTAGAAATTAATCTGCACAGACAAATTTTAATCTCCCAAAATGTTAAAAAACAAAAAAAAATTTAAGTCAAAGCACCTTAAAAAATTGCAATTGCACTGTACTTTAATAAAGCGTGTGTTGGACCTTAAATAATTGCGAACTAAATGTATAGGTAGGTGTGAACGTACTAATTCAAAAATTTTCCAAAATTCTGTACCGACTAACAAAATTTTATGGAAAGTAGCATTTAAATTGAAAACGAAGAAGTAAAGAAAAAAAAATTAAAATATTTAAATTTTTTTAAAGTGACAAAGGTTATTTTGACAAAACCAATTTTCCTTACACATAATTGATTTTATCGTTCTTTCAAACAAAAATTATGTCACTTTTCAATTTTCATTTTGTACAGTTGAGAAAACCCTGAGAATTGAACCTTTTTCGCTGTTGGGTTCTTATTTATTTTCTCAGTTTCTTTTCTTTTTCTCTCTATCTCTCTCTTTTGTTTCTTATTTTCGCTCTTATATCTCTTTGCTACTGCTACCGCTGTTTTTTTGTTTTGTTTCTTTCTTGATTCATAATGTACATTTCTTTATAAATATGTTACTTTTATTTTTCATATATTTTTCTTTTAAAATTTTTCCCTCTTTATTATTCTTTTTACAGTTGTTATACAATTTGATCCCTTTTTTTCCGTTTTTGTGTTATCTTATTGTTATTACTACCTACTATACCCAAATATATCCTTTGGCAAGAAAAACAATTTTTTGAAACACTTTAAAATCCCCTCTTTTCCTCTCTCCAATATTCTCAACATTCGGTTGGTTATGTGTGTAGCATTTTTCTTTGTCTCTTCTCTTTACATTATTATTTATTTAGGCAAAAAGTTACGGTTACAGTAGAGCCTAAAATTACCAAAAAAACAAAAAAGAAGAAAAATAATAAAATAAAATATACGCAAGAAAAGGAACTGCAAAGAGAAGAAACTAAACACAATAAAATAAAAAAAAAATCTTTTCTCTCGTCCTTTTTTGTGTTATTCTTGTGCGTTTTTTTCCCTTTTACTATTTATTCTTTTTTTGTCGAATTTTTCATGAATACAAACACAGTGAAAATATTTACAATAAGAATTTTTAACGTGTGTGTACATTAATATTAGAATGAAAAGAAAAAATTTTTATCAAAGAAAAAAATAAAAAAAATCGTATTTTTTAAAAAATTTTTTAGAAAAACAGAAAATTATTTGTTTTTCATTTAAGGTTTACTAAAAAAACAAAACTAAGAAGATTGTAATAAAATGAAAATATCCTTAAGACGTAAAGATTATGCTGGTGGTTTAAAATTAACAAAAAAAAAGCAAATAACTGGAAACATAATTGAAAATGAAATAAATAAATCGTACAGTCGGTGGGGAGGGTATAGGTCACTTTTAATTCATTAATAAAAATTGTTAAGCTTTTAAATAACTCTTAAACCTAAATGGTTTCAGGATCAAATTACCTTTCTATTGATGATAACAATTGAAAAATTGTAAAAAATAAGGAACAAAAGAATTTCTCGAGAAATTATAACAAATTTTCAAAAATCTTTTCTTAATAACGAAATGGAAACTTTTTAACAATTACATGCGTTTATTGATACCATAAATAATTTTCAGATAATAAAAGAAAGGATTAAATCAAGTATAGATACATATCATCTTTTTAAAGTATTTCAAATACAATTTTGTTGTATGCAACTATAAAAAGTGTGTACATCATTAGATTTAAAATCGAAATATACCGAAAGCTAATTTTAATTTTTTATAAGACCTTATAAATCAACCGAAAACTATAATAGTAAAGTAGAAATATAGTTGCTTACTTAAATTCCACAAACTCCAAATGAAAAAAAAAATTACTCAATTTATTTGCAATTACTAGACTCTTACAAACGTGTTAACAAATTTATAATATGCTGTATGAGTACATTTGGTACAGTCACAAATTGAGGGGCTCAGCAAAGCGGCCTAACCCTCGCTCTCAAAATTTTTATCACAATATATGGATTAGACCACTTTTGCTTTAGAAAACATTAAATTTTGGGTTTAGGCAAAAAAAAAAATAACGGAATATAGGAAAAATTTGACTTTTTTGTCGATAAAATTAAATTTGGGACCCAATTTTAAATACATTTCTAACAAATAAGCAAAAATTTTCGGAGTAAGAGTTAGGTCACTTTGCTTCTCAGCCTCTCATTTATTCTCAGCCTCTCATTATAATATTTCCTATCGCTTACAACTTAATTTCCACGTTATTCGGAATTCTATTTTATTTTTTAAAAATTCATAAATTCGAAGGTTCACTGTACTGTAAATAATTTATGTTTTAATATTCATATACCACATTTATTGTAAACAGAACTTAAATTCTTTTTCATTCTTAATTTTAAATAAAAGAATTATTTTTTTTTTTCCTTTTTCATCTTATTCTTCCATAAGTTATTTATTTTGCATTACTAATACTTAAATAAAATTATTATATATTATATGCAAGTAAATGTTTATATATGTATAGTAAAAAAAAAATTATAATATTATAAGAAAATAAGAAGGAAACAAAAAAAAAAACAAAAATAAATAAATTTCTTTGAAATCAAAACTCAATTTGTCTAATGTTTGAAAGCAGAAAAAAAAATAATTGGATTTATGTCCTTGATTATGATAAAAAGTATAAGATAGGAGAAATAAAATTCAAGTGTATATACACGTACTTATGTACATATACATAAAATATACATCACATATAATCACAGGTAAGAATCCAGACAGTAATAAATTAAATACAAATATGTTAACGCTGTTATAATAAATATGTGCCTAAAGCCTATACACATTCATCATTCATTTAACTCACTCTCATACATACATAGTATGTACATCCATAATATGTATTTAATAATTTTACATTAAAAAAAATTCACACATACTATAAATATTTGCACATTTTTTCATATATATATATATATATTTATTTTATAAATTACACACATGTCTAAATAAAAATAAATAATATGAGGCTTTTTTGATTGAAAAAATTCAAACAATAAAAATAAATTTACTTGCTTATTTTTCTTTTATATTATATAAGAGTTTCAATATTTTTGTTTTTTTTTTCTTTTTTTTTTTGAATTTTTAAAATTCTATTATTCAAAAACAATTGGTATTGTAACAGAAAAATGAAAATTATTATTTCTATTGAAAAAAATTGATATAGATATTGCTTTTATACTTGTACGAACCTGTGTTCGAAGGGTGTGCTAAATTTGTCCTACTATTTGTAACGCTAAGAAATAATGGTCCGAGATACAGCATTGATCAGCCATCAGCGGCAAGTTCTGAGTTGATTCAAACATATCTGTCCATCTTTTCGTCCGTCTCAACGATAACTCTAAATGTAATTGAGCTGAGCTCACCAAATTTTCATAAATGATTTATGCTACTGAATGCCGGGACCCTATTTAAATTGGATATGATGGGAGCAGTGGTTCGGGTAGCTGCCCTACAACTTCAAAAGTTATTTGATTATATCTCAGAAGTTTTTGAAGTTATACTGTCGAAATATTCGCAAGAGCAAATATGTTACATATGGGACTGTCATATGTGACAGAAACTGTTCAAATTTTTTGACTTCTTTTGATAGCTGCCATATAATTTCAAAAATTACTTGTACATAACTTTTAAATTGTTCAAGCTACACAGTACAACAATTTTGCAAAAACGAATACGGAAAAATGGCAAAAAATAGCACTTACAATCACACATTCGTACGAGTATCACAGAGTTGACAGGATCAACTTTACCTTTTCTTGTTTTTGTTTTTGATTTTTTGCCTTTTTGTTAAATTATTTTTTATTTCAATGACGTGATGAAAAGCCAAGAATGAATTTCATTTTCATTATTGTAAAAAAACAAAACCAAAATCGAATAGGTAAAAAATTAATAAAAATGTAAAATAAAAAAAAAATTCTATTTATTTTAATAAATTGAAAAACAATAATATTTCAACGGTACTTATATGTAAAGTAAAAAACTACAGGTGAAAATAAAAAAAAATTTCTATTATTTTGATTTTTTTCAATAATCGAGAAATTTCAACAGAATGAATTAAAGAATAGGTGTTACAGTTTTCGGTGACTGGGGGCGGTCTATGGTTTAGTAGTATTAGTATAAGCAATGCAAAAAACAATTTCTTTTTTTGTTTTTATATTAAAATCATTCAATAAATGCAATGAAATCAAAAACTTCGGGTGTAGTAATTTTCTATAATGCTATTATCATTTTATGTTCGCGATTTCTCCCAATAACACAAACTTGCTCCAATATAATGCATTTAGCTCATTATTGAAGCAATTGTTGCTAAAACAAGATTATTTTGGTTTAAGTGTATGTATTGTATAATGTTTAGGTATAATCAATTTCTCTTTGAGTTTCAAATGTAATTCTAAATTTTTACCTATTCGGTAAATTATTACCTATACGGTAAACTATTACCTATATTACATAATTTTAAGAAATGTACTTACAATTTAATTAATATATAAGCAAATTTTTCCATAGTATATTTATTAAAATTTTAAATTACCATGGCCATACCATAAAATTTGAAAAATAGAAACCAATCAATTATATTTTATAGAAATTTCCGAATCGTATAATTGCAATTTTATTATTAACAAATTTTGTTATTATTAAAATTGTAAAAATGATTAAAAATTTTCAATAAAATTGATTAAAATGCTCATATTGTAGAGTCATACTATTCGTCTGTCCGCTTAAAGCAATAGAATATAAACAAAAATAATAGAAAAGAACAAAATGACTGTTCAAATTTTTTAATTTCATCAGTGAAATTTTATTTCAACAAATTTTTACTACAAATTTCTTTTTATGCGGCAAATTGTAATTTTATGTATTTGTCAGACATTCGCCTTAATAAATAAATTTTATTTATTTTTTTTACATTTTGGTTCTAAATTTATTTTCTCACAAAATGCCATCTGTCTCATTTTCATAAATTTCATTTTGCCAGTTTTTCTTGTTTAAAATCGTTTTGAACACGAAAAATCGCTTATTTTTTGTAATCAGCCATATTTGTCCCATTTTCTAAATCTTCAAGAGGAACTTAATATTTCTTGGTTTCTAAAGTATTTTATATAAAATTTGAATATAAAAATCTAACAAGATCTTAAAATTAAGTTATAAATGCGTATATAATTCTCTTAGTATTGGGGAATATTAATAAATATATATAATAGTCAAATACTGAAAATATTCTTAAAGGTTTTGAATCAACATTTTGTTATCATGTTTGTATGCACATGTATGTTTTACTAAAGATTTAACTTGAAATTTTATAGATATCCAAAAAAATTTTCAGGCTTTATTAAGCCAACAACTCAACGTAATGTAAAATTTGAAATAAAAAAATTGAAATTTGAATTAAATTTCCAATTAAACTACAAATAATTTTTTGGCCATTTTTGCTTAAATTTGGACCTTTTTTCAAAAATTTGGTCCATTAATTTCTTCATGAGTGGCAGCTCTTGTCATAAACTATTGACTTATTAGGAATCGTTTACAAGATGCAATAATGGAATATGATCTAGAATAATTTTAATCTAATAATTTTGTTTTTGATAACTTTTCTTCAAACTTTTCTATTAAAATTTAATTTTGTGTACTTTTTCATATTAAATTTCTATTCTCTTCTATTAAAAATAAAATTTAATTATTAACTTTTAACTTTTTTAATTAAATTCTCTAATATTTTTATTTCATATAAATTTTTTTAAACTTGTAAATAATTACCTGTAAATAAAAAAAAAAGCAACAAATAATTCCTCGGAGCCTTTGTATAAACTTTTAACATTATTTTTTGCCATTTGTTTTTTTCTTTTTAATAAAAATGAAGAAAAATATTATTTTATTTATTTTTCATAATTTATCTTTTGTCATGTCCTTGATAAATTTCAATGATTTTTTTTTTTTTGGCTTATTTTTTCTTTTGTTTTTTTGTTTTTTTTTTATAATTAATTTACTGACTTCTTTTTAAAATCTTTATTAATCATCTTTTATAGAGAAAATTAATGATGTGTTGAAAAATAGGTATATCATAATTTTTTTGAAATTTTCATAGAACAAAAAAATTTCAGCAGATAGAGGCACATTATTTTAATTCTTCTAAGATATTGGTTATATGGCTTATCTACCACAGAGACAAACACAGACAGCATATTTCATATGCCATGGTGTGAAAAAAATTACACGAAAAATTACTCACACATTTAAATTTTGAAAAAAATTACTTTTTTAATTTAGAAATAATAATAAACAAAATTTTTTTAAAATTTTACAAATGAAATTTTCTTTCTTATACCACCTGTACGACTGCTTCTATATGGTCCCACTTCTATTCTTATATTAAGAAATGTGAATCATATTTTTGTTCGTAGGAAACACTTTATTGTTTTTTAAAATCAAAAGTTCATTTCTTCAGAATTCGACTTTGTTCTTATTTTCTATTTAACACACAATTTCTCTCTATGTGTATGTAAATGTGGTATAAATTTTTGTTTTTTTTTTCAAGGTTAATAAAAATTAATAATAATAATTGTTGCTAAACTTTTTCTCTTATTGTTTTGTTGCTAAAAATATTTCTGCTATTGTTATTTTTTACATAGCATTCTGTAAACAGAATTTATAAAAATAAGAGAAGAATATTGATTCAGTGGTTTCCAACATTCAAATATCGCAGCCACAAAATAATATTATTATTGTTTTAGATTACAATATAAACTATGATTTTTACTATACAATATGCCGGGAAATTATTTCATGTTCTATAATCATTACAATTCGCTAATTACATTTGCGTAGCAATCATTTGAAATGGCTACATAAAATGCATAATTTGTTTAAATATTATGCACTTAAAAATTTTACAAATGCTGTCTTGCTTCCAGTAAAAATGCAGAATGAGTGTAATTGATATCACCATCTCTTTCAATCCCTTTAGGAGTTTTTAAACTCCTTTAGGCAAACGTTCCTTAAAGTATGGCAAAACAGATTTCGGAAAGAAAACCAATAGCTTAAGTGACTCCATTATATTCCTTAATATATTATTGTAATTATCTGGTTTTATCTCAAATGGGGGCGTCATAATAACTTAATTAACAGCCTTTTCATTGGTTTGCATTTTACGTCAAGTATATGTAAGCTGTCTATTCGCTTTATGCAGGAATAATTTGTTGACTTAGCAGCTTCCGTTACTCTGTTTGTCTAACGACTGCCGATGAGTACAGACCACAGAATAAACAACAAAACGACAACAGCCGACCAAAACATAAGTCCTTTCATTACAAACCATTACAAGCTCAGGACCATAGGATTTTATTCCATTTAGAAATTTATTATTTCCTTATCTTTTAAATTTCATTATTAATTAACAGTAAAAAAATTTTTTTATCCAATGATTTCCCGCTAATTCCGTAAAATGCTGTTAAGATTTTTTCCAAATTTATGTGAATTTTTTAATATCAAACTGAATTTTTTTTTGCTTTTTTTTTTGACTAGAAACTGTGAATGTTTACAATTTTCTATAATGACTATTTATTTATCTAAAGCTATTTTTACCATCTCTTCATATTTTTATTTAAAAAGAAATTAATTTTTTTTTTGAATTTTTTTCTTTTCCTTTTTTTGATTTTGGAAATTACTTAATTTGCTTCTTAATACTTATGGTTGCCTATTTAGCTAAAATCATTAAGATTTTCTTAAATTAAAAAATTCTTTTAAAAGTAAACTTTAACGCAAGAAAAATAAAATTGAAAAAATAAAAAAAAAACAGCAAAGAAAATGTGAAAAATCTTTTCTATTCTTTTGACTGACCTTTTATTTTATTTTTTCCTTTAAAAAAATTTTCCAAACCGAATTTCCTCATTCAATTAAAATACGAAATCATTTTTTTTGCATAACGAATGTGCGTATTTGTAATTAAGTTTTCTTCCCAAAATAATTGTGGCGAAATGTGATTTTAAGGAAAAAACTAAGCAATATTCTGGGAGAAATGAGTTGAGCAATTATATTGAAATGTTAATTTTTTGTCGCTTATGTATTTTTACCGACCAAATTGCTTACAATAAGGCAGGTTAAGAGATGGTAACAAACTGTAGGCAGGTGTAAATAAACTATTTTTAGCAACCTGTCAGTCTGCCGGTCCGTCTGTACGTCTGCCTGTGTGTACGCGTTTATCTCAAGTTCGGCTTAACCGATTTTCATGAAGCTGTATATGTGAGTTTGTTTTGACTATATGTTACGAATTGATCAACTTTTTGGATACACCAGGCCTTCGGAATTTGACCTTTTTGCGGGGCAACTTTAGATTTTTGCCCATATAAAGAGAAGTAATCAACCAATTTCTTGAAATTTAATATTTAAACTTGGAGTGTTAAAAAAATGAACATGTAAATTTTTCGCAACTATCAGGGCTCCAAAACCGAACTGGGGGCCAAATTTACATTTTTTATCATATCTATGGAATTAATTGATGGAATTTCCTAAAATTAGATATTCCTGAAATTTAATGAATCAAAAATAACTGGCGAACTTTTCAGAGAATTCGGATGGCAGAAAGCGAAATTCTACTAAGAGCCAAATTTCATTTTTCTAGGTATGTTAATTAAAAGCTTACTAACGCCCTAAAAATTGGAAAGAAATATATAAAAGGTATTTTTATGATCTTCTGTAACACTTTCACTCAACTAGACAATACGGCCGGTTATACGCTGATAACAAGAGCCTTATACAAATCATAGAGCTTAAAATTAGATGACAAAAAATGTAAGTATCTAATTATTTTTCTGGAATTATTAACTACAAGCATATGTTATGTAGGTAAATATAAATCGTGGGAAAAATTGTTGTCAATTTATTTTATTCATCAATTCAATTCACATTTCTCAATTAAGTCAAGTGATAATAATTTTTCTCTTTCTAACTACGAGAAGATTTACTTAGTTGAGTGTTACACATTTACTACTGGAAATTAATCTTTAGGAAGTGTTTGCAAAATAAGTGAAATAAAATACTAATCAGCTTCTTATCGAACATTATAATACATTCATTATATTTTTTTAAATTTGTCCAAAATGTTAAAAAATGTGGAGAAAGCAATCATTGTATAGTGGTACCATATACAGATCCGTATAATTCGTCAATTTATTTAATCGTTCTGTTATTTAGAATTTATTTAATTCCATCCCTTACCTTAAACTTTTTAACTTGTTGTATAACATTGAATATTTTCTCTCTATTTGAATTTATATGGAAGATAGTATGTGAAACTGAATGCAAAGCTTTTAATATGTAAGATAGTATAAGAGGTTATTGATATAGATTTTGTTACGTAATATCATTACATTTGAATTATAAAAAAAGATTAAAAATTTAATAGTATATCCTTTAACTATAATGACCTCTTTCATAAATTTTCTTTTTAATTCAACAATCTAAAATAAAATTTTTAATGTCATTAATTTTAAAAAACCTTCCTTATATTTTTTTTTTTGTATAATTGAAATTTTAAATGATTTTTTGAATTTAATATCTCCTAAAAACAAACCTAAATCCAATAAAATATACATAAGAAGTTTAAAATTTTCTTAAATATAGAAACCCAAAAAAAAAATAATAATAATATTCAATAAAAATAAACTTTATAAAGAAATAAATGCTTAAAATAATAAAAATAAATGAGGATATAAGAATTGTTTTTCATTTCAAAACATTTACATAACTTGGGCTATATATTGACCATATGTTCTATTAAAAAAGAATAACAACACAAAAAAAATATTCAAAATATATGTAAAATAAAGAAAAGCTAAAAAAAAAAACTTTGATCCTTGAAAAAATTTATAATAAAAAAAAATCCAAAAAACAAAAAACATACCAAAAACGCATGTAGAAATGACCATTTTACATATTTAATCTTTCTTATAGGAAGCTAAAGAAGAAGAAAAAAATAACACAAGAAACGCTTAATTCCATACCATATCCATTCTTATTTCAATAAACCTAAAACAACATATACTCATGATACATAATATCCTTAATATATCCTTAAATATCCAAAAATGAGAACAAAATCTAAAAAACACAAAAATATCCAAAATTCTAAAAAGTCAGTTAGATTTGAATATCTTTTGTTTTTTTGTACTATAATGTTTTTGTTTCTTCTTTTTATTATTATTTTCGATTATACCCTGTCTATTTGCTATAGGCTCTTTGATATTTTTATATTTTAACTTTAAATCCGGATATATGTTAACAAACATGAGAATTTTGTAGGTACCGAATACCTTATATTGACTAACCAAATTCAAGAAAAGGAAATACGAACGAAAATAAATTCTCTTTTAAAAATAAGAATTGAAAAATTTTCCATAAGGCTAAAAATAAAAAGGACAAAAATACAAAATAAAAGAAAAAGTAAAGGAAAAATGCTTATTTCCTTGTGTAATGTGAGAATCATTGAAATATATTAAAATCATTTCCTGTTTATTAATTCAAAAATAAGAGGGAAAAAATAACTTACCATACATGGAAATAAAAAAAAAATTTTTTTTTCTTATTAAATCAATGGTTTTTGAAGCAGCACTTTTCACTTGAACAATTGAAATACCAAAAATAAATTGTGTAATAAAAAAAAATTGCATACTTTCAGGATATGATAAAAATCATCAAAACGATAAACTTGATGAAAGAGTTGAGTTTGATCTCCATTCCTGGTTTTAATGAATTAGACGAATAAAAAAACTTTATAAAAATCTTATAGAAATTCGAAAAGGTTTGTAATTCAAAAAAAAAAAAAAACACCGAAAATTTAAATTCTTCATACTTTGTAAGCCGCTAGCCTGTTATTCCGACGAAATAAGCTGTTTATTACATTTTGCAAATTGTTAAAGTTTGAAACTTCTACAATTTTCCGCCTAAGAGAAAAGCAGTTTGCATCCGGTTATGTGAAAAAAAGAAAGTATTTAATATAATAGTTAATTGTAAGGGCCATTTTCTTGAATATGACATCAAACATTCAACATTCGATAGAGCAAGCTAATCTCTATTTTTGTGCTTTTATAGACTTCAAAAACTGCTTTTGGTTTCGATACTGTAGCTTTCTGTTTTAAATAGTGTAGAAATTGTGCAAAACGGAAGGATAAACGGGCATCTGGACAAAAAAAATAAGAAATTTTTTTCTCAAAATTGTTCTAAAAAAGTCCTAATACGTAATATAAAATCGAATTTAAAGGAGCACACATAAAAAAAATTTTAAATCGAAAAAAAAAGGAAATTGCTTTTCTTCAAAATAAAAACAATAATAATAACAATAAAATTGAAAATAAGAACAAAAATGGAATTTTTTAAGAACCTATTCCCTCATATATCCTCATTTTTTTTTTTGTTTTCTTTACAAATATGAAAAATATATTTTTTTAACTTTGATATATATAGGTACTAATTTCCTTACTCTATTTTTAATATTAAATAAGGAAATTCAAAGTTTACGCCACTTTACTCTCTTTTATTGTTAAATTAAATTTATAAATAAACTGATCATTCGCCTAATTATATTTAGGCACAATATTATAATGCTAATATGAGTTTTAACATGTTGTACACAGAATTAATTTATTAATGTGTTAAAAATAAAAAAAAATTTAAATGTCTTTGAAGTATAAAAAATTATTGAAGTAATTTTGACATGACACGAAAGAGTATTTTCCCTTGTATTCTGTTATACGCATACATTAAAAATATACATAATGCAAATGGATGTTATGATATAAAACCAAGAATGTAATGACAATATATGGGTTGTCATCAGATGAAAATCATGGCTTTCTAATGGTAAATAATCCTTAAATTTGTTATAGAATAATAGGTTGCTGTTTGTATATCATTTAAGGCTTTTTCGAGAAATTGATATATTATCTATCATTTTCAGAATTAAATCTTTCTAATATTTCTAAAAATTTCTTAAAATATTAAAACTTGGTTTACTGGAGAATTAGATTAAAAAACTAGCTAAAAATTAGGTTGCCATGAGTAGCTAAAACTTGAGGCCAGTACTTTTATGAAAATTATAATTAAAAAAGATATAAAAAAATCACAGTTTCTTACACAGTTTCTTGTCTCTGTTCCAATAATTCAATCTACTGATAAATTTCAAAGACAATAAAGTTTCCAAATTTAATTATATTTTGTAGGTTTCTGCTCATACACTTAAAATATTAAGAAAATTTTAAAAATATTCTAAAGAGTTTTTAAAAAAATTTCAAATGTACATACACAGGTTTACAATATTTGAATGTCTATAATATTATATATGTAAGTATACAACTTTTGATAGAGTACAAAATAAGTATAAAAAATGTGTAGGCACTGTAAGATTATTAAATTTTCAAGAATTTTCATTTTTATGATAATACAACATAAATAGAGCAATTTAAGAATGATTGCAAGAATTCCTATCATCGAATACGTAATTTATATTATGAATTTTAATAAATGTAGGTACTTAATATATGCTCTAAATTTAAAAAATTAAAAATATATACTTGTAGATATGTAGGTACATATATATTTTCTTTAGTGGATGTAATACAATATATCAGTCCTTTAAAGGCGAATTTTAAGAATACAATACACAAATTTAACAAGTTTTAGAATATAGTAAATATTTCATGTCTGAAACACATCTTTTATAATACAAAAATGTGTACCAGATTTCATGACTTACAAATTGATTATCAATTTTCTCGTTTTGCTATTCGATTAAGATAATCTTCGATTTTCTCAATGTTCAATACATTTAACTATACTTTATCAACTTATTTCACAAAAACCTTCAAATTTCTTTATTAATATTATAAAAAATTCGAACTTTGTATATTGATGAAAGTAAACGGTATGAGATGCCACAAAGCTACGTAAAATGTTCCTTTGGTTATAAAGAAAGCAATTTATTAAAATTCTTTCATAAATTTGTTAAAAGAATTATTAACGTAAACCAAAACAATTTCTTAATAAAAATTGTCAAATAAAAATTTTAAAATACCGAGAAAAAAACACAAAAACACATAAGGGTGCCTATCCTTTCCTATTTTAACTTTAATGTTATACGAACGATTTTTATTTTTTATAAATACTTGCAATAAATTTTACGCCAATTGTCATTTTTATTATGATACACATTAATTTTTCTTTTAGTACGGTAATGGCAATATTCTGTCATATTTTGATAACGGCAACATCGTTGTAAAGGTGATCAACAAAAGAAATAAGCAAAAAATTCTCTTGAAGTTTGAAAATGTGAAAGCAAATAAAAATATTTTCCTTCTCTTTGAATTTTGTATCAGAAACAAAATAATGTACTCAAAGTGAAAAACATGAAACTATTAAAAAAATTTCATCATTTTTGTACTGAATTTTATTTATCTTTTTATTCCTTTTTATTTTGCATCTCAGGAAAACATCTTGTTTTTGCTTTCAATCATCATTGTAGATGCATAATATCGTAAAATATTTTTACATTAAATATTTCATATAATAAAGTGAAAATAAATAAAATAAACACAAAGTTTGCTAGTACGAAGTCTATACTTTCTTAATATATACCTTATTGTTAATATTTTACTTAAGTATTATATATTTATATCTAACATACACGTACTTGTATGGTACCATTCAACCAGAAAATCTTGAAACCTAAATATGTTGCAATGTCGAATTAATAGACGAATAAGTGATTTGCAATACACATATTTTTCGTACTGAAATGTTTTTCTTACAAAAGAAAATCGGCCTTTTTTGATTCCAGCGGAGATTTTTGTACTGTCCGAACACAGAAACAGCCAAATTATGCAGAATCAACTAAAGAAAAGACCAATAAATATCGCCTTATGTAAGATGAGATTTCTATTAAAAATCAAAACGAAATGTCTACCGGCAAAAATTTATTTTTATAGAAAATGTGGAAATTAATTAAAATTGAAACAGAAGCACAATAGTATACTTAATTTTTTAAAAAATATATGCTTGTTAATTAAAGTAAATTTTTTAATAATTATAAAAGAAAATGACTTTTCCAAGTCCTTTGTAAATATTCATTTAAATTATTCTACACAAAATGATAATACCATTAATACATCTTAATCTTAATAATATTGTATATACGAGTACCTATTAATGTTTAAATTATCAAGCGCAATTGAAAATAACAATAATCGATAATATATGCAATGCAGGATATTTCTGAAATCAGATTCCATTCCAATATATGTATGCGTATTTACATTTATAATTATGTTTATGCATTTCCTATACTTTTCATTTTACATTTTAAGGAATTTCACCTTAAAAGTAAAAAAAAAAAATTTTAAATTCTTAATCTAACAAAACATTTCAAAAATGTCATACTTGTTCAAAAAATTGATATACGTATTTTTGTTTAAACATTAATTCCTAAATTGCAGTATTTGTTCAAGTAAGAGTATAAAAATTTGAATGTTATACCATATCCAATTTCTACTTCAACATGATTGTACTTAAAGTGAATGTATAAAATTCGGCATAAAACCCAAGATCATACACATACTAAAAACATTAACCTTCGTTCATTCAAACACGTGCATCATATTTTTCTATGTTGATTATAGCAAGTAAATTTTTTATAATAAATTTATGACTCAAGTATTAATGTCGTATTTTAAGAAGATTTTTGATTTCATTTTGCTTAAACTGTACACGTGCCTATAAGTATGCAAAAATCATACTTTCACTATGTATTTTAAAAGAGAAAAATTCATACCTGCAGGAATATATACATATATCTACATTATGATTCGAAAAGAAGTCAAATCGTATATTATATAGTTGTCATAAATTTTTGGGATACAAATTATAAAGAACTTTCAAAATGTATGAAATTTTTGCATATATTTCAAAATAATGTCACTGAAAAAACAATATTTTCTGCTTCAAAAACGCATATATGTATGTTTAACAAAAGATATACGAAACTGCAAATTCCTCCTATATATTCAATTTACATATAACGTAATATTTTTGCATATAAAGTAAAATTTTTTCAGGTTTTCCATCTTTTCATCACAATTTCCATCAAAATTTTAAATGAAAAAAAGAAAACTCTGAAATATTATCGAAAAATAAACATAAGAGAAATTGTGAACAAAATATTTTAAAAATTTATTCTTAAAAGTCATATTAATGTTATCGTTTTTGATATACAAAGTAAACTGCATCAAAAATTTATATACACATATTACATATCTACATCCAATTATTCTGTATTTTTAAATGCTAGGTGGAAAAAATGATTGGCGAAAATAAATGAAAAATTTAGATTTTATATTTACACTATAGCTGTAATCCACAGTTTTCTGGAGGCAGACTAAAATGAAATTTTTATAAGCAGAAATGTAAATCCATAATGGAATGCATAGTAGTTGATTTTATACCAAGTGAAATAAAAATATATTTCTTGATTATATTTGCTGATTTTTTTCGTTTAAGTTTCTCTAAAAATTTCAATTGAGTTTTCTAAGCCCTTCTAGGAAAATTCTTGGTGCTTGGTTCTTCGTCTGACCCAAGGTCAGTAGGGCTCTTTTCCTGGGACTTTCAACAAATTTTCCAATGATATTTGATTCAATCATATTTCTTTAACTGTGGAAGAAATGGATTCGGAAAATTCTTATCCCTAACAGGGAAAATTCGTTCCTTCTTAGAGGTCCAAATTTCTTCTTAGAGTCTTCTTGATGGATATCAGTTATATATCGGATATCAGTTTTCCGAAGTTTCTATATAGCTTGTCTTGAGCTATACTCTTAAATTTCTTATATGCCTTGAAATCTAAACTGAATTGGACTGACCTTTCTCAATTTTATAAATCTATTTAATTTTGCTTTAAAACTACAACATTTTCTCATTTTTTTCATTTAGTTAAGCGATCTGTACATAATTAGAAGTTTGCAATTGAGAAGGCCAATTTATTGCAAATGATAATAAAAATTATTAACTAAGTATTTGGAGAATTAAATTCTGAATGATGCTCCCATTTCATTTCCTAAAGAACTTTCAATTTGTTCAATTTATTATCGCCATTACTGAGTTTCTTCTTTTCGAATTGAGCGCAACACATTGTATATGATTATTGTTATTGATTCAACTATATAATTTGTGTAACTCAATTTTGTAAAAGAACTAGAACACATATAACAATCCTGTCAAAATATTAAAAAAAAGTATATAATAAGGAAGATGTCAAACTATAAGACTTTTAACTATATTAATATCAAAAATAATATAAGTAACATATGAATGTCAGTATACTTATAAAAATAACAAAAACAAAATTATATTTAATGTGTAAACGGAACATACAACGGACGAATGAAATTTGTATCCAAGTTACAAATGTATTCTTACATACGTACCTACTAATATTATTTTCTCAAAAGGATACCAAAACTTATATAAAATTTTACATCAATATACAAATTTTTTTTTTTATTTTATTTAATATCATAGTATTACGTATACTAAAAGATATATATATCCAAAAAATGTGAAGTATATACCCAGTTATTTAACACAACATACATATATAATGTTTAAGGAAAAAAATGTAAATAAATAGTGTACATGCCATGAAGTACGGAAATAAATACAAAAATACAAGGGTATTGCATGAATGAGAGTAAGGATGCCTTTATACTGGTATTTAGTACTTTTATCACATTTAATATACAGTGAAGGAAAAGCAAAGAAAACAATCAAAACAAAAAAAACAAAAACAAAATAAAATAAGAAAAGTAAATATTTTAAGGATATTTCTAAAATGTTTTCACTATATACTTTCTTCCTTAATTTTCTGCATATTTACTGCTGTTTCTACATATATCACTTAACGGAATTCTGTTTTTATATGTAAAAAGTAAAAACAAAAAGAGAATTCATTTATTTCATATGATTCTCATTTTTTTAATATTATTATTTTATATTTACAAGCCTACATTATATAAGAACCTGGCGTTTTAGTACTGTGTATTTAGAAACTGAAATAAGAATAAAAATATCCTGTCATTTACAACAAGTCCTACTAAAGAAATAAGAAGCAAACAAAAAATATATTATGTATATGTATGTAAAAGAAAATATTTTATTTAAACACACACACACGCATGTAAGCCCATAAAAATGAATTCGTATAATATATGACTCAAGTATGTACAATGTTAAATCCTTTTTATAACAATAATAATTATTAAAATACATAATGACGTATGTATGCACGTATTCACAAATATTCTAGTTTCTATATAAAAATTCACTATATTCAGAAAGTGTTATAATTTTTTTTTTCTTTTTATCTACTGGTTCAGTAACTTTTATACACATACGTAATTTTGACCGCTTTTCTTATTGTACACAAAACTCAACTTTTCATATAACAATATATTTATTTCGCATCCTTTAAAGAAATTTGTACATACTTACAAGGATTTTATTTGGTTTATAATGTTATAGACAATATAATAGGATGTACAATAATGCACAAAATGTATACATACTAAATAAATACAGAGAAAAGCGAATGTTAGAAGCAGTCCTGGTTAATTTTGTTTTGACTTGATTTGTAGGCTATAAAGAAAAAGTTTTAATAAAATGCACATGGACAGTTTAAAGTTACATATGGAAAATTGTTGTACCAGTTCGGAAATTTGAACAAAAACGGGATAAAAACATGTGTTTCAGAGTTTTAAATAATCGAAATCATTTTCTTTCTCCGTTAATTCGAATTCTTGAATTTACTGTTTCGTCTCATAAGTATCATTGAACTTTAGATACAATTTATTAGAAAACCTCCATAAACAGATTGAGTTCATGTTGGCAGATCTTATTTAGATCAGAAATTGTAGTGCGTTTTTGTGACATCATTGCACAAAATAGATCGTTTTCGTGTAAAGAACTTTGAAGAAGATCTACTCTCATATTATCAGCATGAAAATTAATGCTACCAATAATCAGAAACTGATATATTTTAAAAATTCAACTGAAAAACTATAATATTACAAAGTAAAGATGGAGTAATCAATGTTAATTAATATTTTAATTATTTTAAATAAATTTTTAATGGCATTATTTATTTTCAAAAATTTATTGTCATTTATGCAGTGCTGTCAACTGTTCTGTCTTAAAGTACAGATGGGCTGTCTAAATGTAGATCCGAATCCTGCAATTAAATGTTTGCGCTGACAGGAATAGAATTAACCTTTAAGATCTGCCAACATGAACTTAACCACAACTTAATTATTTTCAACCAAAAATATCTAATCAAAGTCAATATACACGCAACTAAAACAAATCTTATACACATACATATATGCTTTCAGAACTTATAATATATAAAAAAATAAAAACAAGTTATAAAAAATATTTTTGATCCTGTATATAATATTAAATACGGTCTTAATATTATGATGTAGGTTTGATAAAAGTTCACATGTAGAAAAGATATAATTTAATCAAAATAAAAGAAAACAAAAAACAAAAAACAAAAACTAATATTAATATTAACAAAGAGAAGAAAAAAATTCTGAAAGTATAGTCACAGAGGATGAAAAGTTTCCTCAATTTATGCTGTGAAGAAATGATGGTTCCGACAAAAAAAAAAATTGCTCACTTTATATTATCAATTCTCTATACGTTCTTTTTTTCTATTTTAATCCTTTTTTTTCTATATGTTTATTATATTCTAAATGAATTTGCAGGAAAAAGGATATAAAAATGGTAATCAAAAGTAACACGAAATCATGAGGAGGGGAATGAAAATGAAATAAAGATATGAAAAGATGAACAATAGGAAATATTAAATTTTTTCTTATATTTTTTGTTGTTTCTCTTTAATTTTTTTAATTTTTTTCCATGTTTACTCTTTAAGAAAAGTATTCATAACAATTTCAAAAGGAACGGAAATAAAAAATCATTTTTTACTGCTATTTTATTAATGCACACATGTGCACATATGAACATTTTTATGAATTATGTATATGAATATGGTCGCAATATCCTTTAATATTAAAAAGAAAAATACTTAATATAAATGCATTTCTTTGGTTTTTATTGTATGCAAATTATTTTTATTTTTATTATATCATTTCGTATACTTATGTACATATGCAAAATAATAGAAAAAGAATAAAATTTATATGTGAACCCACGTTAAAATATGATAAATAAGATTATTATAAATTTTACTCACTTTAGAAATTTTTCAATTTAAATTAGAATTAAAACTGAATTTTAGATAATTTTTTTAATCCGAAGGACTTTCTATAAGCCACAAATTTTGTAAAATTAGCAATACTTATAGGTAGTTTTCAAAAATTCAAAAATAAAACACAAAAATATTGAATTTTTTAGCCACATATTCCATTCGTTTCCACATAAGAAAAATAAATTTAAATGTGCAAAAATTGCTTGATCACAACACAAAATTTTCAAGACATCATGAATTTTAATTGACCATTTTACACTTACACATAGAAAGCATCGAATCTTGCATAAATAAATTTAATTAATTTTCTTCTATCAGGCATAACACTTTGTATCTAAAGATAATTTAACTATTACATCACAGTCTACTATATGTAAGGAAAGAAACTTTTATCCTTAAGATCTTCAAAAATTTTAGAACATTTATCTCTCAAACAATTTAAATTGTTAAAGTTTACTAATTGTCCAATTTATGTGTACACCACTGAACCGTCTTTCTTACAATGTTTTTATAACAATAATTTTCCAATATTGAATACCTAAGATGTTGAAATCTGTTTGAAATGTATTTCTCATCTTTTATATTTTAAAGTTTTATAATATAATTTCTCGGAATTGGTTATTTCATTTAGTTCATATTTAAAATAGTATGCAATAATGTAAGAAAATAGGCAAATTTCAAGAAATGTGCAAAATATAATGATCCTAAATTCCAAATCCAAATTCCTTTCAATTTAAATTTGTTTAAAATATTTAAAGATAAATTTACAAAAATTGAAAAAAAAAAATATCATGCCAATCAAATACAATTTTTTTTTTTAATCACCACCCCAAAATCAATTCACAAAATATTTTCATAATTTGAAAATGGGAAAAGGTTTTTGCCAACTTTATTTTTTTTTTAATTTCTTTAGAAATCAGAATGCAACATCTTCGTTATTCTTTTTTCTTTGTAAAAACGTTGAAAGATTGAGACAAAAATCTTTTGATATCTATATAAATTTTAATTTTTCCCATTTCATCCTTTCTGGGAGAGAAAACAAAAAAAAAGGAAAAATAAAATCTAATGTTCTAGGCTTTTTCTAAATTAACCCCTAAGGATGAAATATTGCATAGAAAAAAAAAATCATGAAAAAAATGGAGAGATTTAAAAAACTTATTTGAAGAAAAAAAAAAACAGAAACTTATTTTTCTTCTTTGCTTCCCTATATTGTTTTCCTTTCTTCAACTTTCCTTTTCTTGCACCGGAAATTCAAATACACTGATAACATGCAAAGAAAAAGATAGAAACATAGCCTTCAAAAGATTATTGCTCAAGGAATTCTTTGCAAAAAAATGAAAAAATAATGGACTAAATCAATTTTTCCGAATATTTTTGTTTTTAATTGTTTTTGTTAATAATATGAAATTTTTAGTCTGCAAATAAGACTACATCGATCTTAGAGTCATATTGCTCATAATTAGATATAAAGCTATATAGACAATTCGGTCGTGCTTTTGATAAAAGAAATTTGGAGAGATATTTGATAAAGCATCATTATAAACAAATCCAAATTTAGGAATAATTCAATTCTAACAGTATTTTCAAGTTTATTAAAGCTTCTAATAGTTTGCGAAAAATAAAGTTTCATATTTCCATTCTGAGATTTTTTCATATTTGAAAAAAATAACGATGTTATTTCATTATATTTGAATTTTGGCGAACAATTGAAACAAAGCGAGATTGTAATTGTAATGGGAAAGTTTTTGAATTAGAATCTGTTACTCAAACTTCTCCCGTGAACCTGCATACAAAAACTTCTCCAGTGAAAATATTTTTAAAAGCAAAGATCCTTTATTAAGTGAGTTTCCTTCTTTTTATTAATATTTTTTAATATATGAGAAATTAGACTTATAACAATTCCAAACAGCTTGAATTTTTTTAAGTTCTATTATTCTATTTCTATTTTTCTTTGATACTTTGGTCGATACTGAAAGCATTAGTGTGTGTATAATATAAAAATTCTTAAAAAACCTTTGAAGAAATTCTATTTTAAATATAAATGTAAAATACATACAAACTTTAATATATCAGAAATGATATTGTATATTTTTTAAATGGTTTTTTAAAGAACTTTAGGGTTATATTTCATAAGATCAAATCTGAACTCTTTTAAAAGGATATCCTTTTTTTTTCTTCTTATTTTGTATTCTTGTTTCAATTTTGATTTTCTTTTCACTCACGTCTCATACATATTTATATAGTATTGTTAATATATATATAATTTATATAGAACATCTTAGGTCTAAATATAAAACAACAGGTCTTATCATATCAGATGTGCTTAGAGTTGTTTTTCCATATTTTTTATTTATTATAGTTTTTTTTTTTCATAGGAATTTTTTTTTATAACTATAAAATTATAAAAGATATGATTTTGATATCAGATAAAAATAACACCTGGATATGATAGCTCCAACAGAAATATTCTTTTTCTTTAATATTTTATGAATAAAAGAAAAATATGTAAGGATAAGCAAAAAAAAAAAGGTGGAAATCACCAACTGGGATCAAATAAAATGAAAGAAAGAAAATTATTTTTCTTAAAAAAGAAGCAACAAAAAAAAAAATAATGTGCATATGTTTGACTGGTTTATTGAGAGCATATTTTTTCTAAAATAATTTTTTTTTAGTTAAATTTCCGGCAACCATAACAATCTTGCAAAAATTTTAAATTAAATAACGAAATATTGTGTTTTTAACTCAAACCCTCCCACATGATTTTGGTATATTTTATTAATTTAAATGTTGTAAATAACAAAATGATAATATTTGGTAAGCACACTCAGAGAAAATATTCAATACTAAGCATTTTCTTTACGTTTCATTCAAACTTTTCTTTAAATAAATTATTTTTTACACTTTCTCTGTAATAATCTTACATAATAATATTTAAGATCATCTCACTACATTCTGTTTTTCACATTCACATTATTACAGTACTCTGTACTCTTTTTTATTTACTACTCTCTATATTTGTTAAAAAATTAAACATAAATAATTAAAAAGTTTTTAAAAGAAAAATTTGAATAAGTACAATGCAATTTAAGATGGAGTAAATACAGGTCTAGACACTCAGAGATAAAAATAGAAAGAAAACAACACAAAAGGTTACATGAATGCAAATATTCTGATTTGAATCCTAAATCTAGAAGAAAATAAATAAATAATAGAAATCTCCATTAATATTAACAGCCTTATTATGTACTTCGCTTTCTTATTCACTTTTTATTCACTTCCAAATGAAAATTTTCAGTTTTTCTAATTGATATTCATTTTTCCACCAAGATTACTCATTTGTCCAATTGGATATATGCATTTTTCCTCAAATTATCGATTGAACGTCTAATCTTCAAAAAGTAAGTAAATTTTGTATACGCAATACGGAATAATTGTTCTCACTCAAAAATGACATTATATGGTAGTTACTCAGTTTCTTCTTGCTTGCCGAGTAAAAGCGAGATAGACGATCAGGCCTTTCGTATTTTTAGAATTGTTTCAAAATGATTAAGTATTAAAATTTTTACAAATAACATTTTTCAAATATAAAATTTTCCAAAAATTAAAATTAAAAAGTAGTTCAAACACTCGTCTTTCGTTACTTAGACCAACATATTAAATTACGAAGATGTGTTCAATTAGATAAAACTCAATGGTTTAATTTTTAACAATTTCACAGTATATATAGGATTTTAGGCAAATTTTGACCAAAACATAATATGAAAAAGATCTTAATTTAGTTTTATAAATTATTATGTAAATAAATCTAATTCTGACTAAAACCACAAAAAAAAATTTATTAAAATAAGAAAAAGAAAGTTTCTATTGTACAAAAATAATATGAAATCCTCTAAAGACATGCATGCCGCGAAAGCAAATTAGTGTTTCAAATTAGTTATTTTTATCTTCCATTATCTTTTCTCACATTAAAAACCCCATATATATTCATACATACACATATACAAATATAAATAAAAACTTAAAATAACACAAAATATTTATGAGCGTTTCTTTCTTTCTTTTTCACCTAAAAGAGAAAAGCAAAAATTACTGCAAAAAAAAGAAAAACACCTTTATGACTTTTTCTAACATTATAATGACCTTGAATGAATTGATCGCAAAATGTTTAGACCTCATCTGTATTACTTTTCTTCTTTTACATTTTATTCCTTAATTTCGTATTCGGTTTTACTTTTCGTTTCCCTTCTAATTTTCTTCATTTGAAATATCCTGATAAAATAAGCGTTTAAGATCATAAAAATATATTAAAGTTTTTTTTTCTTTTTTGAAATTTTATACTCTTTGGGAGTTCAGATAAATGGAAATCTTTGAATTTTGTTCTTCTTTTACTTTACATATCGTAAAATATTTAAAATGGGCTTTGAAAAAAAAAATTACTTTTTTTTTTTTATCTTTTCTATTTCATTTTTTTTTATTCTTTAAAGTTATCTAATGCATATTTGTATAATTCTGTGGGTACAAAAAAAAACTTTCTAAATCAAGTTAAAAATATCTTTATTATGTTATTCGAAGCTCAATTCCCTCTTTAGATTTGCAATTTAAAGTTCAATTATGGTGCACAAATGGTTAACAATTTCAAAATTAATTTGCTAAGACAAGTTGATTTCATTGGATTTGTTAAGGCTTTAATTTCTTACAATATTGATTCCATGAATCTCACTTAATACAGACGATACGAATAAAAATATGAAAATCTATATGTTTTCTTAATTAAGCATAAATTTCTAACTTAGTTTACTCGAAATTTATTTTTTTTTTCGATTTAGACAAATTTTTCTTAAAATCACAGAATTTTAGATGAAGGAAAAATGTATTGCTTCTGTAAATGTATAGGTGTGTAGTACATTATTTGAAAAAAAAAAACAAATGTTAAATGGTAAAAAGTTTCATAGGTCTTTTTTTATAAAAATATAGAAAGGATAGGAAAATGTAGGAAAAGAAAAGGTTATACTTAATGGAAAAACTCATTATAAAAACTTTTCTTTTTAAGATTCTGAGTTTTAAATAAAAAGTTCAATAAAATCTGAGGTTTATAGAATAAAAAATTGCAAAAAAAAAAAAATTTTAATTTTATATTATAAATTTTGATGAAGTTAAATTTTATTTTCGAATTTTTCATATAATTTTTATAAAATGGTTTTTGTATTGCTCTATTTTTCAATTTCCTTGTAACATTCGTACTTAAGACACAAATTGGTTATTTAATTTAGATTTTTTTAAGGAATTTTGCTGATAACATGCTTAATTATAACCAAAATTACGGCATAAAATTAATTTTTATTTTACGCTATATTTCAAATCTAATATTTGTATAATTGTTGCCTCTATTTTCATGAAAAACGGGTGTAGCTTTCAAATTTCTGATAATATAGCGAACACTTGTTGTATAAAAGCAAACGCAATAATAAAATAGTATTGCACATATTTTCCGAATTTCTCCAACTTCATCAATCTTATATTAGCCTATATTCCTCATCAAACATTATAGAAGATAATAAAAACATTATAGAAGACATTAACCTTTTACTATTTAAATTCAGCACCACTTTTCATTATATCTAAGACCCGAGGAACAATAAATTAAAATTCCGTCTATCAATTAATTATACGAATAAAATAAAATTTACATATAAAAACAAAATACTATCAAGCATTTTCGATACTATAGAAATTCCACGCAAAGTGGTTAATTTAAGGATAACTTCATTTTATTAATGTATTTCAGAAGAAAAATAAAAACATAAAATAAAATTTAGGTCGATTTCGCCATTGTTTCTCCAATACTTTTACAGGACATTAATTCATTGTTTTATTTTTTTTTTATTAATTTAATTGATAACGAAAAAGAACCACCATACTGTGAAAACGATTTAAGGATATTTAAATTTAGAAATTTTATCACGAATTTAATTGTCATTTGCATTCAATTAAAATGAAAACATTGAAGAAACAAGAGCAGAAAGAAAAAGAAGAAAAAGTTTTAGATTTCATACACAACTAAATATAATTTTTTTTTTTTGAAAATATCCTTATCTATACTCAAATTATATTCAGCGTCTTTATATATCTTTTTGCAATAAAATCGTTTTGTATTAATAGAAATAAAATTGTTTTCGAAATTTTTGTCAACAGACAGTGCTAAATTGTTTGACAAGAATTACGTTTTTTTTTTTTGAAAATCAATTACTTCAAACCACACACACGCACCCCCATGTGTATATAAATTTTTCTTATCACGAAATCAAAACGTACTAAACCCAAGTAGATTTTAACTTCCTTTTTCCCTTCCTTTCAAAATTATTTGTAGTTTGAAAAAATTACGTGACATTTACCAATTTCAACATTTTTTTTATTGTAACGTTATTGTTTTTAGAAATATTTTTTCTATAAATTAAATAAAAATAATGTAATTTTAAAAATAGAATAGAAAAAAAAACACAGACAATAAGGCTTGTTTTTTTTTTGTTTTGATTATTTTTGTTGAATTTTAAATCAAATTTTTGTTATTTTCCATGTTTTTATTCTTAAAAATCAATTATCTTATATTTTTAAATTTTTTCCACATGACGCCGTGTGATATGCAATTTTTTATTTTTTCTCTAAGTAGTTGATTTGTAAAAAAATTGAATTTTCTAAATATATAAATTTGCTAAACAATAATAACATATAAGCTGGCAAACCTACAGCATTTCGTAAAAATAGTCATCCCCAAAAAGTAATTCAGTGCAATCCTTGAAGATTGAGTATCATACGTACGTTATTCAAGAATATCATAATTGAATTACCGCAACTAAAATTTAAATTAAAAAAGTATTCATTTTAAACAAGTATAATTTTCCGTATTTCAATCTATTAAAGAAACGTTTACTATACGATGATACTTATAATATTTAAAGTTCTTAAAAAAATTTAATTTAATTTGCAACAGAAATTTTATTTATTTTATTTTTCTCATTTTTAAAATACTCCACCTGCACATGTTATTTGTTACCTTAATGGTCGCAATTTTAAGCAATGCAAATAAAAATTAATTTTGCGATATGACCAAAATCAATAAAATTTTCGTGTTTTTATTAATTATATTTCATCCAATTACGAACATTTCTTTGTTTCCTGTTCATTTACTTTTAATATTCAATTATTGGTCTTCTATATCTTATATTCAAACATAAGGCACACAAACACATAATTATGATTACAAAATTATATTACAAGGCAAGTACCAAGTATATGTGTGTGTGTATTTAATAACAAAATAATAGGAATTTATTGGTATGCGAGCAACAAACCACACCTTCTACTCTTGTAAATATAAAAATTAATTATACACAAAAACAAACGAATCTCTTGAAAAGTTTTCGATTGTTAATTATTTTGCGCTCTGTTACTCACTATAATCGCATGTCCTCTGGGAAATATCTATATAAGAAAAATTTTATTTAAGTCAATATGGTCGACAATATTTTCATGTCATACTAACTAACATATATAAAAAGATATTCCAATGATTTTGAGTTGAATTTTATTCTAAGCATAATTTTTCCTAATTAATTAAAACTTGTGCTTATTCTCTTATAAAATTTTATTGATAGCACCAGAATTTTAGCATTTCTTAAATTATTGCAGCTAAATCATCAACTAAAAAATATTAGCTCTTTTAATTTTACATATAAATTATACTTTCCTCATGTTGCCGTATTAATGGAAACAAAACCGATGAAATAGAAAAATTTATTTTGAATTTCGATCCAGCAGCTATAAGTTTAAAATACAGTATCCAAATAATAAATACACTCTTAAATGCTTTCAAAATGATTTAAAACAAACAATTAAAAAACTAATTGCCATCATGAGCATCGATCAAATCAAAACTATCAGATCGTTCAAATTAACACAAAGGCTTAACTTACCAAAACTTTAAATTTTATTCATTTTGAAATCCTTCCACGTCTTCTTTCTAATTTTTCAACTAATTCCTTTCAAATCGTATATAACGGGATAATATTTATATGCATGAAAAAGTAAAACCTAAATTGAAAATACATGTATTTCTCCTCCTTTTATGTTTATTATTTGTACTAAATATCCTTAAATTGGTCTCGATAACAGCTTGAATCTCATTAAAACTATTTAAATTAATATGAGTATATCATGAATTCCACTTTTATTTTTCAAATATATTTTCAATATACCTACAGATGTGTGTTACGAAAATTTCTATTAAATTAATATATACAGGGAAGTAATTATAAAATCGAACAAAATCGAAAATAATTATTTGTGATTAAAATGTAATTAATTTATGTTTGAAATCTTGTAATTAATATTTCAACTAATTGAAATGCATTTTGTAACAAAATGGAATAAATTCAAATAGTAATTGTTCTTATCCGATCCTTAACGAATATATATTAAAACACGAAATAGAATTTAGAATTCTAAAACATTATAACATGTCTTAAGTGTGCTAAAAAGTGATTGTACTAAAAATAAAGTATAACAAAGCAATATTAAAAGCAACATTTAATATTACGCCTTACAATATGCAATTTTTCCTTTAATAAATTTTGTTTTTTTCAATTTAAATAATTTGTTTAAAATTTTTCGTATGTGACCGTATACTTAAATCCAAAATATATTTTTAATATATATATATATCTACATGCATTTAATGTAAATAATAAGGTCGTAAAGGAAAATTATTTCAGGATGAATTGGCAGTTAAAATTATTCCGATAATCTAAAACAGTTTTCTTTTTTTTGCTTTAACAATAATATAAGCGTATATGCGTATGTGTAGAATTCCTATTATAATAATAAAATAGCTTGTCAATTTATTTTAATGACAGTTTTGGATTCCATATAAATTAAAGAATAATATATATTTGTATAGATAGCCCTATGAATCAATATATTAATATATATGTATGCATAAACCCAAGAAAAAAATGAAAGGAGAAGAAAAAAATTTTTTTTTTCGTATTTATTTTTTAGTTTTTATTGTTTTATTTTTTATTAATTAATTTTAATGCATATATTGTGTTAAGTGTATCATTATGTATATGATAGCACTAACTTTATAAGTAAACATAACTTATAAAAGTTCAAGTTTGGCATAAATTAGACAATTTTATCGAAAAAAATTTAATTAAAGTTTTTTTGTTAATTATAAAATTAAGGCGTCTTACTGTAACAATAACAATTAAATATGTTCAAATAAAGGTACCAAACCGAGAATTAGTTTATTGAACTATAAAATCTCTGTAGAAGTAATAATTTGGAATATTTCCTTCAGGAATTTTCAATTTGGGGCCAATCTGTAGGCTGGTTTTTTAGGCTAACATTGTATTTAGTTTACATTATGTTCTCACATAAAATTTATTAAATTCACATGGAAATTAAGAAAAAAGTTAACATTTATCAGTACTTATTTTTGTTGCTTTGATTACTCTTTAAATTAATTTTCTAATTAGAATTTCTTGATAACAATAATTACACTACAGCATTTTCTTTGCCATAGATGACACTCTTTCACTTTTTCGAATTAGTTGAGTACAAAAGTGAGATTATTTTCTATCGAACTTTTTAACTTACTGAGTGAGAAGAAAATTAGTGAATATTAACCACATATTAATCCATTAGTTGGGGACCCTAAGTGATCCATCCAAGACATTATGTCACATATTTTTCAAAAAAATTTAGGTATAATATAAAAATTTTCAAAAAAAAATTTGTCTTAAAATTTACCATAAATTAAATAAACAAAATTGAAGACACCTTACTTAGTCTTATAATACATTGATGAGACGGAAACATTTATTCAAGTTCAATTTAACTTTTTTGTTCATGTTATAACCTTTCTTTTCACTCTTCTTTTATTTAATGGATAAATTGAACTTCAAATTGATTATGACGAAAGATAAAGTTTTAATGTTTATTGTGGTAAACCAGAATATTAACAAGGCAATAATAAATTTTTTTTCAATAAGACGCCTTCTATTTACATAATGTATGTATGTATATATATATATAGAAAAACAATTTAGAATATATCATGAGTATAAGTGCTTTAATTAGTCTTAAGGGGTTTTCTTTACTTACATAATTTTTAGTTGTTCTCTTCTTGATTTGTTCTTTGCCAATTTTCACTCTTATGATAAAGTGAAAAACTTTTTATTAACATAATCTTAAGTTCCTTAAATGATACAACAATAATATGTACATAATATATACTTAATTATTATGTACTTAAGAGCAAAATTATGTTTAAGTTATGAATTTTGAACTTTTTTTTGTGGTTTTGTAAAATATTGATTTGTTAATATTAAAAAAAATAAAAAAATTAACGTGTTAGTATCACCCTCTTGTGTAACGAACATAAAAGAGAAAGAAACGAGACAGCAATAAAAGCAATAGTGGTATGGAAATAATTTGTCTGAGCAATAACCATAGAAAATGGGACGTTTAATCAATATAATGAATACATTAGGCTAGTGCTGTTGAGTTTATTCAGGCACACATTTTCGTGCCTAAATAAACTCATTCAAAATCTTCTCTTATTTTATAAATATAATTTTATTTCGAGATTTAAATTTTTTTCGAAATTACATTTTTTTTTTTATATACGAAACTATAAGTATTTACGATACGTTCAGTGTCAAATATAAACCAAGAAATATAAAGTTAATATAGAAGATACATACAGGTATAGTTTAAAGGTTATAAATTTGTTAATAGTACAGTTTAATTAAATTGATGTGGATGAAGGGAAATTTACTTCAATATCTAAATTATAATTAAGCAACAATAATTAATTCCTTTATTTCCCGTAAATGATAGCGGCGTGATTATGAGTAACTTATTGCCAGACTATTTTATAGATTAAATACAAGATTATTTATTACAGTTTACTTAATTATTTTCCAAATTCGATTTATAACTTGATGGCTAACGAGTGCTTTTCTTCAGCAACCGTCTGACAATATAATAATAATATTAAAAGCAAACATCTTATAGCGTAAATAATTGAAAAAAAAACACAACAACAATCACTATAATAAATATTTTATTAAGAACATTGAAAATTTTTAATTACTACAACATGCTGGCTTATAAGAAATAAAAAATTTACAACGAATTTTTTGCCCCAAATTACGCTTTGGTCTTATAAAAAAATTCCTTCATAATTTGTATAAAAATGTAAAATTTTTTATAATCCTTTATAAAAATAAAATTAATTGCTTATATGCCCACATTTTGAACATGTAGTCGAAAAATAAAAAAAAAAAACAAAGTATCATTTGGAATGGACATTCCTTTTTCTTGTAAATACAATAAAGATAAAAAATAAATTTTTTTAATATTTTATCTTAAATTATTCAGAAATACAAAAATAAAAAACAAATTAAATACAAAAATTATTGAAAAAAATTACTCAGTCTATTAAGAATATTTTTTTTTCTGTTTAACTTTTCCATAAAACAGAGCCCATTAAATCCATAAAAAAGAAGAGCTGAAGAATAAAAATAATTAAAACCCTAAAGGATAATTTTTAAATAAAAATACATAAAGTTATTAAATGAATAACTTCAATAAAATAAAACAATAGCAAAAAAAGAGCAAAAAATATTTTGTAATTTAATTTTTTATTAAAAAACATTTTAAAAAACAAAACAAAACAGCAAAAATCCCAACACAAAAACATAAAAAGAGAACAAGTCAGCCTCTTCAAAGTATAATTAAGAATCCTTCAAAAACATTTTAATTTAATTTATTAGAGAATTACAAAGAAACGAGAAGATTACAATTTTTCATGTCAAAAAAAAAAAAATAAATAAAAATTTAGAAAGTTAATTTTATTAAGACATAAAAATTTTCCTATTTTCTTTTTTTGAAAATTATTAATAAATTATCCTTTAGAGTGTAAACGGCACAGCACGTCTATCCCAAATCAATTGATTAATTATGAAGATTCTGCCCCTTCATTTTCTAACAGAGTAAGAAAATTTATTTTGCAGAGCAAAGAATTTTCATACCGTTAAATGCATTTGTAAGACTATATGACCATCATGACAAGAAATTTTCCGAGAGACAAAAACTAAATTATTCGATTCTTGGGTTAAGTTCTAACAAAAGATTGAGGACTTTCAGAAGAAAGCAAATTTCCGTTTTTTAAAGAGTAACTGGGCCGCAACACGCGTGTCAAAAATCACTTAAAAGAGGAGTTTGCGAGGTAAATGTAAACAGTTCTGCAACACATATCCATATTTTAAGGCAACATGATGCAATCAATCCAATGGTGTGTAAATTAAAATATAAAGGAAAATACAGGTTTTATAACAATCTAGAACATTAATAAAATTACTCCTATTTAATTTACCAAAATATTAAAATATTGCATACTTTTAGGATTATTCAAATAAAAAATTGAAAAACGCGTTAATATAAGAGCTCAAATTTAAGTGCTACATGTGTGAGTTAAGAAAAATAATTATGTTTTTTGATGCAGTTACGCTATATCTTTATGATAAGTGGAAATAGTATTTCTAATCTGAAACTTGAATTTTATATTTTCGAAGATATTTTGGCATTTAATTTTAATACTCGTATTTAAAGTGTATTTTTTTTAAATTGACATTTGAACAATAAAAAAACACATGAACGTATAAACAACAAGAAAAAAGATTTTTATACCAAATAACTTAAGTTTATGTTTTACTCGTAGACCGAACAAGACCGTTGCATTTACAAACTATACGCATACACTTTGCTCAAGAGTACTTTCAACACTCAAATGGTATACAAATATTGTACATATATTATTAATTTCTTTCAATAAAATCCTTATTAAATACATATGAATTCGAGTTCAAAATAGTATTTTGAATTTTGAAACCTCTCAAAAAATTAAACTTTGAAATTAAATCGTCCTATTGAAATTTAATATTAATCATATGGCAAAAGAGTGTTATATAAAGTTCCTTATAATATAAGGAGTTTATAAGGTAGGATGGATGAGCTTTGTTTTTCGTTATTGTATGGTCCATTTCGTCAGATGTGAAGACAAAAACATCAATTTTTTGATTTAAAGAATCTTAGCCTTCAATTTAATTTTTTAAATCAAAATTTGAGTATTTTGAAAAAATTTTAATTAAAAATATTATAAGAGTGGCTCATACACATATATTTACATACGTACGTATACGTTTTCTCTTTGATGCAGCTTAATATCCAAAATGATGAAAAAATAAGAGGTCCTGCGGCTTGACTATGTTATTAATTTTTAAATATTGAAAATTTTTAAAATTTAAAATAATAACAAAAAATATACATAAATTTTAAATGCACAGAATGTATTTGAATTGCACAGATCCTTACATTAAATAAATAAATTCTGCGATCTTTAAATTATATACACAAATATTATCAAATTAATATTTTGTATTTATTTTTTCATTTCAAAAATCATAAAAAGAAAAATCTATGTTAATATTGTAATTGTTGATATTATTTTTTGATTCCTCTGATATTACTTTTTGAAAAGATCTAACTTTTTCCCCCAATTCCTGCTATGAAACAGATTAATAACTTAAATCGAAAAAATAAAATTTTCACAATAATTTATCAAAAAAAAATTCACAATAATTAAATTTTAAATAATTTTGGTTTACTTCTTCTTAACAAAGAAGTTTTAAGGAGCAACAACTAGTTAAACAGATTAATAACCAATAATCAGTTACAGCAGCTTAAGCTAGTAATTTGCAATTCAAAATTGTAGATTCACGATATAGAGAAATAATATATGTCTGATTATATATCGAATGTTCACAGTTCCTCTGGCAGGCCGAGTTCACGTTTCCCGAAAAGTTATATTGAACCCATCTCGACGAAATTTGAAATTGCTCTCACGTCACCCAATTTTAAAAATTTCTAAAGTAAATCCTGAATCAAAAATATGCTGTCACTTTCACTCCATTGAAAAATTTTATTTGGTAGCTATTGTAGCAATTTATATTATGTTCATAGAACACAGATTATGATATGAATCATAATCTTCCAAAATTTCTTTGAACTATTTCAGCTCAGGAAGGCGGCTCAATTAAAGAATTAAAAATTCATTTTTCCGACCTCAGAATGAGCCCACTTTTCCCAACCACTATCTATTTATTGGTAAAATTACCCATAACTTATAGTAATTTGGGAACAACACAGATCTTTCTAAGGCTTTTACAACCCCTTGCTTCTTCTAATCCTTACAAGTCTTGTCTTTTCTTTTAAGAATATTATGATTTTTGTCATCTCTTTTGCAACATTTTTTTTTTCATAAATAGCTTTTATATAGAACTGGATAAAATTAATCGATTTTATTTCATTTTAATTTTTTCTTTTGCTTTCATTGCTTTTTGGGCCCACAACACACATACTTGTACGAGTGTACATGAAATTTTACATAAATATTAAACACAATCCCAAAGGATGCAATCATACTTTCAAAAAAAAATATTTTGATTGGTATAAAAAAAAGGAAAAAACTGGGAATGGAAATAGTCCAGATTTTGTCCTTTTCCTTTTTTCAAAACAAATCGAAGAAAAACTCATAACGTATTAGTTTAAAGGAGCTTTAAGATTTTTTTTTTTGCTTTTTGTGCTAACCTAGCATAATAAACCATTTTAATAATAAAAAAAATAGAAAAAAATTGTCGAAAAATAAAGAAATTTAGGGAAAAAAGGACATTTTATATTCAAGGACATGAGCTCTATGTCTTTCTTTTCTATATTATCATTCCTTATCCCCCTTCCAAACCCAATTTTCATTGATTAAAAGTTCAATATTTCCATTTTTCTTTCTCTTCTCTTCTTTCCATTTTCCGATTTTCATCCAAAAAAGTAATTTCCCAAAAAAAAAAGTACCAAAATAAATTATATGTACTAGGATATAAAAATTACAAATAAAAAAAAACGAAAGAAAGAAGCCGGTAAAAAAATGCAAAAATTCTAACCGGAAGAAGAAGCCAAAGAGAAGGCCAAAAGGAACTATAGATGATATTAACGCTTCATATACAAATACAGAAAAAATATCCTTATATATTATTATAAAAGCTTATTTTATTCCCGACAAATATGTCCTTGAGCATATTCGCCCACAGTTATTTTCCATTATTTGTTGGAGATCAGAACAAGAAAAAGAAAAAACTGAAAAAATAAAAATGAAAATTTTTCACATATTTTTCAAAGAAAATTTTCTTTTCAAAATGAAGAAAAAAAATTCAAATCTCATTAAATTTGAATTATAATTTTATATACGTTTATTTGTATGTCTACTTAATATACATTATTTGAAAGCAATGGAACATTTTCTAATCTTTTTGAAAAGGTGAGATAGAGTAAAATTGGAAAAAAAAATTTCAAATTAAAAGATGAATAAGGTATTAGAAAATCATTTGTAAAACCTAAAAATCCGAAACAAGAAGAAGAATTTTTTTTTTCTTTTCAAATGATAAAAAATTTTCAATGAGCAGAAAATAACATCATTCTACTATAGCTATACATGCAAAATGAATTGTGACCTATACAACACATTCCATACATTCTTATAATCCATATATTATATAATTTATGTATACAGGGTGATTCTGAAAGTTATACAACGATATATGCCATTGGTTAGAAGATCGAAATTGGGAAAAACTTTTATTTCGAACGGGGCACCAAATCTCAAGGGTTTCCGAATTCTAGAGATTTTAACGAATTTTCACGAAATTTTTATTTATCCAGATATTTTTGATTCTAACTTTGGTGCCTAATTCTTTGTTTTTTATGTACCTCCAGAATACCAAGCTTTCGAACTTTAATGAATACGAGTATAAGATTTTTCCCTTGATTTTTTCAGTTTTTTCTAGCTAGATAAATTCGTAAGAAATGTTTTGGAACTTTGAAATTTTTTTTATAGAATTTTTCCTAGCTGCTTGAGTTTTATTGTAAGACTTCAAGCCTTAAAAATTTTTTGTGTTACAGAAGATTTAGCACAAAAACCTTTTCTATGTAAAGATTTTAAAGAAAGGCAAGAATTTTAAGCGTTGTAACTATCAACTATCATTAATTTTTGATGAATAGTTACTCGACAGAACCGTTATTTTCATAAAAAATCTGAATTTTAATGTTTTTATTGAAATGTAATAAATAATAAAAAAATTGAAACGAAATTTTATACAAACTTTTTAATTGAAAAACTAAAATAGAATTTAAAAAATTTTAAATTTTTGAAAAGAAAAACTAGAATTTTGTATTACGAAAAACACAAAAAAAATCTAGTAATCAAAAATTTTTTTTCGAAACTTTTCTTGGTAAAGAAAATGATAGGTTTTTAATTTTTGCCAATTTTTATAAGAAATTGTACCTATATGGTTTGAAATTTTTAAATGCATTTTTCTCAAATTGGGTGCAATTTAAAAATTTGAAAAAAATATTTCCGAAATCTAGACACTATTTGGCATCTGAAGTTATTAAAATTATCCAGCTGGAGCGAATTTTTAAAGGCATGCCTTATAAATTTTGATATTTATTTTAATTGAAAAAAATTTTTTTTAATAGGAGAATTTAATTTTTTTGAAAATGGAGTTTGTGGTTTATACATTATGAAGATGATAAATAATTAATAAATAATTTAATGGGATTAAAAAATTTAAACAAATTTCTACAAAAGCTTAAATTGGTATGCGGTTGATGCAACTAAGGAGGTATTCCAGTAAAGCAATTGATTTAAAATACTTATGTGATTGAATAGAAATAGATTTGAAAGAAGAAAAACATAAATTTTTGCCGAATTAGGTGAACTTCCTAGAAGAATTTGCCGTTCGTTTTGAGAAATTTTCCAAATTTTTTGATAAAAGAATATCAAATTGAATTGAATTTTAGTTTTATCAACATCTGGTCTGATTTTAATTGAATTTGTGGCTCACAATATTTGTGGTTTTTGTACTAAATCTTCTGTAACATAAAAAATTCTTAATGTTTGTATAATAACTTTAACTAAACAATTAAAGTTATTTATAATCTATAAAAAAAATTTCAAGATTTTAAAAAATTTCTTACGAAATTATCTAGTTAGAACAAACTAAAAAAATAAAACAAGGGAAAAATTTGATGGTACATAAAATACATAATCAAGCAACATGTCTATTTTGAGCACTTTACTAGGCCTTGCAGAAACTGTTTGTTTGAAGTTCCTATCTTTTTCAGAATGGAAGTTATAATCCAAAAACCTTGAATAAGTAAAAAGTTCGTTAAAATCCCTGGAACTCGGAAACCGTTGAGATTTGACACCCAGTCTGGAATAAAAGTTTTACCCATTTTCGATCTTTTAATCAACAGTATATGTTGTTGTAGAACTTCGTGAATGACCCTCTTTATACACGTATTATATAGATAAGCTTATTTGTACATGAAAATGCCATTAATTTTAAATTCAAAAATATTAAGGATTAAAGTATATGGTTGAAATAATTCAAATTATGTAATAAGATTTGAACCAGAAAGAAAAATGTTATTTTTAGATAACTTTTTTTATACTTTTGTTTTTTTTTTTTGAAAATTAGATTAAGAAAATTTAATTCGGAAAATCTATTTCTATAATTTTTTCAATAGAATTCGATAATCATATTCGATAGAATAAAAGTTATTGATAGCTACGTAAATAATATTTTTAATTAAGGATTGACAAGTTTATTAGGACTTAAAATATGGACGATAAAATAGAAAAGCCAAAAATAATATGAGAGTAGTTATGCTAAAATTAAAATTAAATACTTTTCACAGTTTCATTTCTTTTAAAATGGTCGCCATATTTTAAAAAAATTATACAATATAAAATATTCCCGCCTGAATAATTTTGGTGAGGGTTGCTTCTCAAAGACGAGTTTCATATGTTTCAGGCTCATCATTACACAACAAATATAGTCAATTTATTATTTTCAATATACTGGACAGAGTTTATTCTAAACGACAGTTCTTTGCCAATTACATTGGTCTGTTTGTATGTTATATGTATTCTGAAAATAACAATAAAGGGCATTGTAAAGAAATAACAGAATTAATATTTTAATTAAAATTAAAATATTAAAAAATTCTGTTTTGTAAATATTATAAATTGCAATTTGTTGAAAAAAATAAAATTATTCTCAAGTCTAAATTAAAATGTTAAAACAAAACAGTTGAAAAATTCCAAATAACAATTTCTGATTTTTTAACCTTTTTTTTTTTTGTGCCCTTGTTAAGTCATTAAAGTACACGTTCCACTTTTATAATTAATTTTTTAAATGGAATTATCATTAAATTTAATATTCTCAAATCGATTATATCTGTAAAGCAATTCAATTTAATAAAAAATAAATTTTTTAATTTTTGAAAATTTTCAATGAATTTAAAATAGAAAATTTCATTTTGTTTTGGTTTCGATCTGAAAATTATATAAGGTCTTATGACATAAGAAAGTCCTTTTCCACTTGAATTTCTTTTTGGTCTGTAATTGCTAAACTTTCCAAAACGGATTATAGAAAAATGAAAGAATGAAAAAAATTGTTTTTATATTTTTTTTTTCAATTCAAAATAAAAGTTGTTAATAGAATTATTTTAACAGCTGGACTAAAAATTGTGAAATGGATCTATGAATTTATTGACAATTCAATTTTGGAAACGAAAATGTATAAGCTTCTTTTGGATTAACATTTACGTAATTTGATGAAATTCAATTTTTGCAGCTGTTCTCAATTGTCGTACGTATACGGGGTGATTCACAGAGTTATGCAACAATATAGACCGCATTAGTTAGAGGGTAAAAAATTGGTAAAACTTTTGTTCTGGGCTAGGTGCCAAAGTCAAGAGTTTCCGGGTTACAGGGATTTTTATAAAATTTTTACTTGTTCCGAAAATGATTTTTTTACTAGGTCCTTTATTAGGCTTTTAAGAACCTGTTTCTTTGAAACCCTTTTCTTTTCGGAACGGAAGTTATAAGCAAAAAAAACCTTGTATCTTCATTAAAATTCTTGTATCACAAAAGCCTTTGTGGTTTTATCCATTTTTAAACCTTTAACCACTGGTATATTAAGTTATACACCTTTCTGAATCACCATGTATAATAATTGTCATAAACTTATATTACTAAAATTTATTGATAATTAATTGATTATTTATAGATAAATTTGTTACATAATTTTAAAATGTAATTAAATTAATGCAGTTTCTTTCGTTGTTGCATAATATACTTTAAATTTTCAAAAATTTTTATTTCATTTGAAATTTTTCTGTAATTACAAAATGCTTAAATATATTAAATAAGACACAAAACAACTGAATATATTTCATGGAATATTCATGTAAAAATTTTTTTTCCCTTCTTCACTCCTAGGAGGAGATATTCTAGAATTATATAGTTAACTATGTAGGTGACTAGCCTGTAAAAATTTAACAACTATAAGTTCATAAGTAATTAAATTATAGTTAAAGTTTGACAAAAAAATTATTTTAAATTTATTAAAAACGGAATTTAAAAATTAATTATACACAAAAAAAAAAAATTAGTTTTAAACTTTTAAAAACAAAAATTAGTGGATGAACATTTTTACAAAATCCCTGTATAATCTTGCTTTAAAAATTCTATTAATAAATCGAAATTTTTTTTTTTTTTAATTCAAAACACCCTAATCCTTTTCAAATTATATTAAAGTATGGTAAAATAATTTATATTATAACGGTACCAACTTTTACCATTAAAATTTTCAATAAATTCACTATAAGAATTTCCGATAAAAAAACAAAAAAAAAAAAAAAATAATAAAAAATATTAAAATTCCAAACTTACCTCTTTAATTTTTTTTCTGCTGTTTTTTATAATTTTTTTTTTTTTGTTTTTATTGAATTTTAATCCAAAACAGAATTCTTTAATAACCAATGATTTGACTTTCAATTCCACACCTCTCTTTCTGTAATTTTTAATCTTTTCAGTTTTTTTTTGTGATTTTGTTAAAATTTTTTTATAAACCAAATTCGTCTTCAAATTAATTCAATACAAATATAATTAGAAACTTTTGAATATAGAAATTTATTTATACGCCTATAATTATGCAAAATTTTAATTATACTTTGATATTGTTTTTTAATATGATTTTTGTTTATTTTTATTTCTTTATATTCAATGGATTTATTCTATGAGTTTTTAAATTAAAATTGAAAACGTTTAAATCAAAAAAATAAAACAGTTACTTTAATAAAAGCACATAACGTAAAGAACTTTAACTAATTGATTTGTTTTTCTTTTGAACTTATTTACCACTTTTTTTATATAACAAATTTAAAGAATAAAAATTGAGCTGGTCGAAGAGAGAAAAATGAAATAAAAACGAAAAGTTTTACGAAATCGAAACGAAAAATTCCAATTCTTTGTTAGTGCAATTTTATTCTGGTTGTTCCTGTTTTTTATTCACTTTACATATACACACACATTCATATTAATTTTTTCACTCTCCTGAATTTTTCTTTTCTCTAATTCCAATGGAAATTAAATAAAAAAACTTTTTAATTACATAAAAATGAGAAAAACAAAACTTTACGAATTTTATTTTTTTTTTGTTTGCAAAATTTTCCGGTTTCTTTTTTTTTTCCTAACTTTAGAATTTTTTTATTTTATTGTTTTTTCATTTTTTTGCTTCTTTTCTGTTTAAAATCTACAAGTTCATCAACATACATAAAACATATTTCCACTTCTATAATTTTTATTTATTATAATCGGAAAAAAAAAACAAAATAATGAAAAATCAAAAAGGATAACATGAAATAATAATATTGTACCTATATAGTTTATCGGATGTACATATCGTATGCATTTATAAACATATATTATATATGTATATCCTCTACTAATATGTGAAATATTTTTCTTGTTTGTTGTTCTTGCTTTTTAGATTTGTATGGTTTAATTTTACAAATTCCATTTATATCCAATTTTCATATTGTGGCTAGATGGTTTCTGGTCTTGGGATACCTAAAATTTAAAAAAATAGAAAGAAATATAAGATAATTAGAATAAATTGTAGTTATATTTTGAATATATTTTTTTTTTACATATTTTCAAATAAATTCTTTTTAATTTTTTAGAAATATAGTCGAACATCCAACACAGAACTCATTTTGGGAAAATTCTTTATAACACAAACTATATTATGTTTCATTTTAAATCATATTTCTTTCTACGTCTAAATAAGATTTTTTTCTAAAACGAACTGGTTTTGTTACAAAATTATGGTTTGAGTTACAGAGACCCGATTGTATATATTGTTTTCAACTGAGAGCATTATAATTAGATTTGCAATTGAACTTTAGTTTTAGTATTACAGTCGCCCATACGCATATTTTTTTTTATTACCAATATTACTTTAAATAAAAAAAAGTCAGAGAATGCCTACTACAAATATTTTTTAAAAATTAATATGTACTCGTATAAATATATCTTATCAAACAACGTAATATATTGGAACTGAGCTGGCCAATTTCATATATTTGGAAGGAAATACAATAGTTTTTTTATTGAATAACACCCAACATTTATTTAAAATATTTGGAATTAATGATTCGAAACAATAACAATATTTTTCACGTTATAATTTTATTTTCAAATACAGAACACTGATAAAGAGATGACTCGTTTTAATAACAAATAATATGCTTAACTACTCATCTAAAACTCGTAACACAACTAGTAAATGTAAAAGAATAACTAAAAAATTTATTACGCTTATTTATTCCATGAATAAATATTAAATTTTTTTTTTGATATTTCTAATAAATTAGCATTTGATCCTATATATATAACCAAAATTCTATACAAAAAAAATTATTCGCTTTAAAAACTATTCCAAACTAATCTCAACATATTCAGCACTCGGTGGATGATTCCGTATTTAAGAGTTCCAATACAAACTAAGGACCACTCTGTATAAAATTATGTATATTGCATTTTTTATAACAAAATAATATTTAAATTGAATTAACTTCTGTATAACTCAATTACGATTATATTATTATATATATAATTTCCGTTTATTAAAGATCATTAAAATATAACAACTATTATTTAATCTTATTTCAACATCTGTTAATTTTATTTGTTAAATAGCTATTAAGAAGATAGAATTAAAAACCACAAACAGGATATTCAACAAATATATACACATTACATATTTATATATTATATAAATACACATTTTATAACAAAATATACATATGTACATTGTTTGTAATAAAATTTAATGCTTTTAGTTTTCATTTTGTCTTTTTTGTTTTTGTTCCAACATTATTTTTTTTTTTTGTAATTTATTCAAATGATTTTCATCAAAATAATAAAAACTGCAAAATGAAAATTATTATAAAAATCTAACCTACAGTGATTCATAACATTTTTAAATTAAAAAAAAATATTTTTCATTAATACAAAACTGTGGTTATGAGTTCGCCAAAATTCAATTTAAGAATATAAAATTTTGAAAAGGATGTACGATAATTGACATTATTACCTTATTAATTATCTTATATATTATATACATATTATAATTATTCTGGCCCAGACGAATAAATAACACAGACCTCTAAGCTTTAACACACCAAGAGCCTATTGCAAGAGAAATAAAGAAGAAAAATGGCGGTGGATAGGCCATACATTACGACGACCACCCGAAACAATTGCAAGGCAGGTGTTGGAGTGGAACCCGCAAGGAAGAAGAAGCGTTGGACGTCCCAAGAATACATGGCAAAGAACAATAAAGAAAGAAATCGCCACGGCAAACATGACATGGGCAGGAGTAAAACGAATGGCCCCTAACAGAGTTCGTTGGAGAAGCTTTGTGGATGCTCCCAAGAGGAGTAAAGCAGGAAAAAAAAAAAAATTATCTTATATACATATAATATTATGTTTCATTATTCTGTTTATATTTAAACACAACAATAGCATGAACACAAATTCAATTCCGAAGTAAATACGTTACATTGTTGGAAAAAAAAGCAAAAATATTGTTATATGACCTTAATGTTCTTACGGGAACTCAAACATGAACAAAGCAAAGTGAAAAATTATTACGTGCGGAATAACACAAAGATTGAACAATGAGAACCGACAATCAATTTTTTACGGTATCGCCATAGTCAATCAATTGAGCTTGAATTTCTAAGCTTTTGTAAGAAAATCTAATTTTAAATACACACAAATGAATTAATATTTAATACGTTCATTTTCTGAACCCACAGTAAAATTTCCTCCATATAATATATATGTACACATATATACGAGTATAGTATAATAATATCTACTAATGTATTATTTATATACTTATATGTTTCAAATAACCAACAGATTGTCCTTTTATTTTTATTATTCTTTTAATAAACTTTTATTTTATTATAATTTTACATTATTATTTGAATATTATGATGTTTTTATTTGTCTTTTTTCTTGTTTTTTTTTTTTATTATTTACATCTGAGTAGTTTTTCAACACAGTTTTCATCTTATTTCTTAGAGTATTATGTATAAGTACGTACAAATCTCTCTCACACCATACATACACCCCTATCCATATATACTACAGACAAAGTATGTATTTCTTTAAACAATACATAAAGATTTTCTGTATAGGGTTCTCATTCATGTAGTAAAAACTGTAATAAAATAAAACGCGTTTTAATCCGATTAAAATACATATTTATATTTGTTTTTGTTTTCCAAAACACAAAAAAAAAAAACCTTACAAAAATAATGTTTGTTTTGTTTTTTATTTTCTAATTTTTACTCTTAAAGGAAAGGACGAAAAAAAAATGTATAATAAAAAAGAAGGACATGTAAATTATCTTTGCTGCTATTAAAGAAAAAAAAAACACTGTTTTATGAAAAAGCAGAACATGAGTTTTTTTTTTGTCATAAAAATAACTTTTTAAATATTATAAAATAATAATAATAACACACAAATATAATAAACAGGGTGATTTAAAAATATTCAAATATTGTAAAGCAATAGGGCTATGAACATTTTTAGATTAAATAAAAGTATTCGTATTAGATCTGAAATAATTATCGAAACAAATTATTTTAATTCATCTCTTCATATGAGATCGAATGAAAATAATAAAATATTGCGTACTTTTAATTTTTAATCTATAGAGAAAAAGTATTCAGAAGACATAGCACAACTAAAAATAATAGCTGTAGGCAGGGTTGCTCTAAAAATACTAATTTTTTATATTGAATTTATATTAAATTAGCTCAAACTATTGTTTACATTAACCTACATGAAAAGGTATAGATTAGAAAAGTACAGTAGGAGGAGAACAGGGTTGTTGTCTACTTTTACGAGTATGCAATAATTCTTTCCTCTAAAATGAGGTTTTTGGTTTAGAATATGTAGTGTAGCAACAGCATATTTTTTTTAATCTGAATTATATGAAATAGTTTGTATACTCTTGAAACAAATTTTCGTATTCGATAAATTTTATGATAAATATTATTACTAATTTTTAATTATTAATAAATTCATATTATATAACATAAGCTTTAACAAAATTTTTAACTGGAGCAAATTGTGTGCGGCACAATTATTTAGCTTGATTACTAAGCTTACTTAATTCCAAAATTATTTAATGACGCGTTTCAACATTTAAAAAACTCAATATTAAAAAATTAGTTTGAATTTTGTAAATTTTAGTGTGTTTGAAAACTGAATAGATATTTTTAAGCTTTCCATATAATTGTGTATAAAACACAAGAAACACACTGTATATATTTATGTAATTTTCTCTACATGCGTAATGTTATACATTTGAAAAACATGTAATATGCATAATATTATATGATTAATGGACCATTATTTTTAAATGCAAAATTTTACTCTAGAGATTCATTTTCAGCTGCATTTATTTGCCATAAAAACAATGAAATAAAATTGAATATATAAAATTTGGGCTTTACGTATCACTTAAAAATTTAATTTTAAAATTTAAAAATTAACAATGAAAAACATTTATTTTTAAAATTATGAAACGTACATGTCTGTACCACAATTAAATTGAATATAAATTGGCTTTCTAATAATCGGAGTTTTAATTATTACGATTGGAATCGGAATTAGTCAGCATAATATTATTCTTAACAATTTGTTGATAACAGGAGAGAATCTGTATGAAATCATTACTATTAATTTCAATATAGACACAATTTATACTATGAGCTGTTAGGAAATTATGTTCTGTATGAAAATGTTTTCTTCTTTTTAAAAATTCATTCACGCTATAACAATATTTAACATTAAGGCAAGAAATAAATGAAAACTAGAAAACAAATGAATCAGCTGGTAAAAATATGAAACCAGGAAAAAGTAAATAAATTTGAAACAAACCCATAATTTGCAAAATAGCAAATTTTCCTTTTCGGCAATATTGCTCTTTTATAGCATGTTCTATTAATACTTCAAATATTGCATAATTTTAGGATGAAAAAACGATTAAAGAAGCTTTGATAAATTGCTGAAATCATATGGCCAAAAAATCTTCTTCCCTAGTGAGGGACCCTAGTTTTTAGAGAGAGGAAAAATGTACTCGTACATAATGTGATGGAAGAAATGGACGAACAAAGTAAAATTAATAAGATCTTTTTTTTTCAATTTTGCTCTTAATAGAGTAAAAACGTAAAAATATGAGAAAAAGAATTTTGAAATAAGGAAAACTTGTTTTCTCTCAATCCTGTTATATTTTTTTTTTGTTTCTTATTTTTGTCTTTATATTTTATGTGTTTTCTTTACATTTTATTTTTGTTTTTCTTTCATTTCTTTCTTATTTATCCTTTTCTTTTTCTTTGTTTTTATTTGTGCTTTGAGAATTATGTCTCATCACATCACATTTTATTTTACGACATAATTCTAGACACATTATTACATCGTCATGCGATAGCTTAATACACATACAAATATACTGCTTATAGAGAAATTTAGCATATCATACAATTCACCATTAATATGCCGCTTAAGGCATACAATAATACAGATATACATACATATAGATATTAAGGATTATTATGTAAAAATACATTTAGAGTTTTGGTTTCTCATTCTTTTTTGATTTTTACATTTAACGTTTTTTTTTTTACCATGTTTCGTTTTCTTTTGTAGTATTTCTCTTTCCGACACTTGCCTCACTTTTTCAATATACACATGCAAATGTACATGAAAATAACAAAATATCATTAACATCCTTAAAACCCATAACTTTTCCTAGTTCCTTCCTAAATTCTAATGCTGATTTTTCATTTTGATGTTTTTCTTTTATTTTAAGTTTTCTTTTTCTGATTTTTGTTTTTTTTTTTTGTATTTTCTTGCTTTTATTATTTTGATATTTTTAAAAAGGATGTAAAAATAAAAATATGTTAAAAAAAATAATAAAAAGAAATAAAAAATCAGCAAAAAAAAATTCTTACTCATAAAAATAAATAAGAAATGGAAAAATATTTTTTTTTTCATTTGCTGTTTTTTTTTTTTTGCAAATGGAAATGAAAAGGATTTTTTTCTTACATATCTTTCGAATTGGTTAGAAAACAAAAATTAAAAAAAAAATATTGAAATTGAGAGAAAGTGAACATTTGAAATTTTTTTGAAAAGAATAGGAAGAAAAAGTAAAAATAAGAAAAAAAAGAGAAAAAACCATAAATAAAAACTAATTTCAAAATAATTTTGAGTGCTGTCATTTACAATTTAGGTTTTTCCCTTAAATATTTGAATATACATGCGTTTGTATTTGAATATAATATGTAAATCATATATGTATGCAGAAACACATACAACTGTAAGAAGATATTAAAATAATATTTAAAATTATTGAAACTTTAAAAATATTAAAGTAAAGAAAAATTTTAAGATTTCGCCAAATTCGCATTAAAGAATTTTTGGAAAGAATTCTGTTCCACACGAATCATTTAAAAATAAATGAAATTTACTGTTAAATATAAAATTGAAGATAATAGAGTTTATTACGTGGTTTTAGTTAAAATAGTTACCAAACCGAAAAATCATATTTTGAGCGATTCAAATAAAATATTTGATTTCCATGATTAAAAAAAAATTGCCGTTTCATTGATCTTTGATAATAATTTGGTGGACTACTCATCCACACTGGTTGAGATTTTTTAGAGTTCATTTTTTGGATTTCAAAAATAATATATAACTGGAATAACTGGAAATTAAGTTAAATTTTTTAAAACAAAAAGTACAAGCTTTTTTATAAAGTAAAAACTTGATCATGAATTTTAAATTAAAGTATTTAGTATTTAATTTTAACAAAACGTAGAATGAACTATTAAAAATTCTGATTTCTAATTTAATTTAAAACTACAAAAAGAGAGTTTCAATTTAATAAGATTTTAATAATTAAAAGTAAATAAAGCCAATGTTCAAAAATACTTTTAATTATTGAATTAATTTCTTACTTATTGCCTTATTGAAATGTTCTTAAATTTTGACGAGTTTTTAGCTTTTTTCATCTTAATAAGCAACTATTGGTTTATGAATACCAAACTCAGATTAAACTAATTAGAGCACATTAATGAAGCAAAACCCTCTGCGAATGCTAATTATGTATTAGATATTAAATCGACTTCACTGAATGCAATTACAAGCAATTTTCTTAGAAAATTTGTAATATGAGGATATAAAATTGTGTTAAACCAACTAATTATTTCATTACATACCCTATGGTTTCAAAATATTTATTAATAATAAAAATTAAAATTTTTAAATAGAATTAAATTACATAAATTTGAATACTTTTAAAACTCACATTCGAACTCATGAAAATTTTGAAAACTTTTGTAAATTCAATAAAATTTTGCTAATGATATTCGAAACTTGGCATTGTATTGAAAATTTTGTTTAAATTTATTAAGTTAGTATTTCCAAGAGTTGAATGACAATGTTATGTTATATTATAACCGATAACAGATACATAACCAATCTTCGTAATTCATAAGAGAAAATAAATGGAAATGTTTACCAGCACAACAGTCTCGAATTATTATAATTTTGTTTTAAAAAATTTTTAATTTCAATTTCCTTTTTCAGAATTATTATTAGTACGCGTAACACCAACTAAAATTTTAATATTCGAATTAAAATAAATTCAATAATCTAAAATTCTTGTACTTTCTCTGCCTAGTTCATAATAGAGATAAGCTGATAGATCCCTATATAGCATGACTATGAATTTTTTAGCATCAAATATTTAAACCTTATTTTTTACCCAAAAAATTTATCAAGAATGAAAGTACAAGATACAAAGGTAACTACCTACTTATTCAATTATTCCGATCAGATTTTCACTCTAAAATTTATTCGAAAAAGAAAAAAACTTTTAAAATGCAAGTGTTCGTTTGTATGTAGTTTAACATTTACATATTAAAATGGTTAACGTACAGCAATGATATTTAGTTTTTCACATACATATTAACATTACTACGTATGTATTTGCAAAAATATTTATATGCTATATACAAGAATCTTTCTGTCATGATTTTTAATTTATCAAGTTTTAAGTAATGAAAATAGTTTGGTTATGGGTAGACCAAATAACAAAAAAAAACGTTAGAAAAAAGTAGATATACTTCCTTTCCCTTAACTTTTTTACTTTTATTATTCCATTTTTAGTTTGTTCTTATATAGATAAAAAACACAATCCTGAATAATAAAATATTGTCAAGGTCAAAGATGATTTAAAAAAATAAAAAGAAAAAATTAAATTTGTTAACAAAATAATTCATGAAAATAATATTATTTATTTAATAATGAAGGGCATAAATGTATATGTGTGTGTAAGTTGGAACAGGTAGGAGTTTGACAATATTCTAAAAAAAAAAATATATGAAATCGAACTTCTTAAATTTTTTAAGGACAATCTACGAAAGATTGTATAGCGTCCATATTATTATCAGACTTCAAACAAAGGAAAAAAAATTACAATATTTTCTTATGCAAGATCTTTATCTACTCTTCGTGAATATGAAAATTCAATGAAATTATTGAAGAATATCATTTATATAAAAGACAAGGCTCCTTTTTGGGCTAAATATTATATATATTTCCTATATTTATCATTATTATTAAATGTTATAAATTTATTTATTTTAACAAAGCAACATGACCTTTAACCTTTACCATTTTATTTTGTAATCAATTATAATTAGATTTGACAGAAAGCACGTGCCACACATTTTTGTTGTGTTTTTTTTTTGTGTCTAATATAAAAATAAATTTATGAATTTTTTCAATAATATATATATGTACAATATAAATATATATAATATTATAATGATTAAGGATCAAAAATTGTCACTTGGATAGTATTAATCAAACAAGATTTTTTTGAAAGGAAAATTAAAGATACTTAAAATGCTCAGTGGAAAGGAGTTGTACTGAAACAATAGGAATTCTAATTTGAACCTAAATTTTTATTTGTTCAATTCAAATATCAGACGATTTGAAACCAAACCAACACAAGAGAATCTCAAACAAAGTTCCCAAATATTATTATCACATATTAAATAATTGAGAAATGAAAATTCAAATTTTTCGAATTATTACCAAAAAAACAAATTCCGAAAAAATACAAATATCAATTAAAAATTAGGAGTTTTTAAATTTTAAAATTAAGAATGAATTTTTCTATACCTTTACCACCTAATATGGTGGGACGGAAACACATTTTCATCCTATCCTCTAGAAACAATATCCTATTCTCTATAATACAGCGAAAAAGGGAATAAATCCGCTAAACCGAAATCCTTCAATGGATAGCATAGAATACTTTTAATATTAAATTACTTCCATATGAGAAATTTTATAAGGTATTTTGAACAAATTTTTCAGGGAAATTTTCCCTATGGAAGAAATGTCTGAAAAAATGCTATCTCATGCTTAACATCTTATTAGTCTTACTCTACTAAAATACAAAATTAGAAAATGATTTCAATTGTACTAAGTTTTAAAATTGTCAAAGGCTGTAATAAACAACACAATTTGTTTGAGAAAATGCACCAAAAAACTACCAAATTTTAAATATCTAATAATAAATATGAATTTGATTTTCTTCCCCTAAAAATTGCAATATTAAATTCATAAAAAATTTCTAAAATGATAAAGCTCATTTTTAATTTGCATTTAATTTAACATAGTTTTACAGAATATGTATGTACGCGTATGTATGTGTAAATAGATTACAGTTACTTTTATTAAATAATACTCTGCCATATACTTTAAATTTTATTGAATTTAATAAATATTCTTAAAATTTTTGAACAATATCGAGATTTTTTCAATGCATTTTTATTTAGCATTTTATTTATTTTGAATTTAATATAAAAAAAAATTATTTTTACATTAAATTAGAAGTTTAAATTATTTATAAAAATATTAAGAAAATGTTAAGTAAAAACAAAAACGGCATTTTTTTTTTGTAAAAATCTATTTTAAGAAAATAATTTTTTTGAAGAAAATTTAATGTTGAATAGTAAAATTATGCAGAAATAAAACAAAACAGAAAAAAATCGTACTTTTCCTTTAGAGAATTTGTCATTCTATTTTATTTTGTTGTTTTGTCTTCCATATTTTTTTTTATTACAGAAAACATGAACTCAATTCAAATTTTATAATAAAATTCAGATCGCGCCATTTTGACAAAATAAGAAAAAAGTTTTTCATCCAATGGTTTTGCTTTATTTCGTCCTTTTTATTTTTGTCATTACTTATATTTTTTTTTTATTTTTAAATTTGAAAACTCTAACTAAATTTTAAAAATATTTCGTATAATTCCATTTGATTTTTCTTTAGAATAAATTTTAAATTTAAAATACAGATGAAAATTAAAATAGCTACGTAGCTAAAGCTATATAAAATTTTCTTTTTAGAATGATGGAAAAAAAAAACTTTTTGTTTGAATTTTTTTCACTTCTCACTATCTATACATTTTCTCTTACATATATTTTAATATAAAAATCATTTCCGATAATGATTTATAATGAAATTTATTCGAATTCCAATCATAATGAATTCAGTCACATAAAAATTTTAATACAAATAGCTAAATACGTAGAAAATTTAAAATATTTTATATGTAGCTATAAAAATTTTAAAAAATTTAAATAAAAATAAAATTTGTGCATAACTCAGTTATAACTATGAACTTTTTAATATTCTATTCATAGTATCAATAAAACGCAAACACTTTAAAATTGAAAATTACTCTTATAAGAACCATCCCCTACATAAGCTTTTAACTTCATTAGTTTTACAAAGATTTTGTTTTCTAATATAAAATTCGTGATAAATTAAAATCGAACTTGTATGCGATATTCTTACAAACTATATATGTATTTATTATCGTTAAATATGACAAAACAAACTCAATAAAAAGTCCTTAAATAAATGATATTTTCAATTATTATAACACAGGTGTTTTATAGCAAATTATTATATTATGCATATAACATATTCCATATTAATATAGATTACAGACCTTCTTAGCCATTATGTATAAATTTAAATATAAATAAGAACTTATGTACGCAAATTTATTTAAAATATTTAAAGAAGCAGCTAACTATAATTAATATTAGCATAATTGATAAGTTTTAATAAGCGGAGTATAATTAATGCCTTATATACCATATATGTATATCTATTAGGCCACCAATCTCAGAGAGTAAATCAAAAATAAATTCCAAATTTATATGTAGTTTAAATGCAAGGGGTGTCGGAATTTATTTGTCAGCTTGGTGGGCTGATAGATACACATGGCATTAGTATAAATATGACGACATTCCGCTTTAAAGAATTTCTAATGCTAGAGGAATAAAAAAATTTTCTTACAAGAACAAGTTTTTTTTATTGCAATAATTACTATATGTATCACTTGCTACGCTATTCCTTCTTTGTAAAATCAAATTATATTACTTATGTATATAGTTAGCATACGTTTTGATTTCATGTTGTATAACAGTTATTGATAGTATAATTGAAAACATACCCTATAAAAGAGCAGTGTTATCCGAATTTTTTCACAATATTGTGTGACACTTATTTTTTTTTCAAGTCATACACATTACACACATACATATTGGATAACACAAACGCAATATAACATTAAGAAAATTAAAAATAAATATACATACATATATATATACATTTCATACATTCATTTTAACTTTAAAGAATTCTACATTCTATAAAATAAGAAAGTCAAAACAAATGAAAAAAAAAACATAAAGTGTTTGAAAAACTTCCAATTTTTCAAATTTTTTTTTCTTGTCGTTGTTGTATTTCTCCTTGTTGTCTTTTTTTTTTGTTTTGTTTCCATTTTATTGTTAACAACAAAAGTTAACCAGTAACAATATCGTTTTTCTTGTTATTTATTCCATGACAATTTCTTGACTTTTACTTAAAACTTAATACATTTTTCAAACAAACAATAAACCTAAAAACAAAAGAAAAAAAAACTTATAAAGTAAGCAAATGACATTTCAATATACATATATTATGCTTTTATATATACATACCTCTCTATATATATGCATATATATATATATATATATATATATTATTTTTGAAATAATACATGTGTTCTTTTGTTTAAAGGTTGCAAGAACCACGTACAATCGATAAATGTACATATATATACATATATACCAGAAATATAAGAGTATATGATATATAGCACATATGTAGGTTATTGTGAAAAATTCTTGACTTTAGGCACTTAAATTTGTAGACATTTGTTATTATAGTGATTTTATTTTTTTGTTACATGTTACACAATCGTTTTGTATATATATTAAGATAAAAAATATATGTATATATTTCATATATATCAGACTGTCACAACTGTTAAAATTCTTACATATAAAAAGGTTTTTTTTTTGTTTTTTTATTAAAAACAAAAACATATTAAGAAAATTGTAACAAAACATAAATATATATTTTAAATGAAAAATTTACATAAAATCATAATACACATATCTACATATACAGTTAGAGTGACAAAACACAAAAGAATAACTTTTAAACTATATACGAAACTACAAGTTGAATAAAATTCCATTTAAAGTTTTATTTACCTTAAAGTGAAATTAATTAATTAATACCCAATTGAATAAGTTTGACATTTATTCAGAATGAAATTTTTCTCGGTAATTTTTAATGAATTTCTTGAAAAAAACTCAAGAGAGCCAGCAACTTTCTTGGAAATGAAAAACTTTCAATGGAATTGAATTTTAAAATCATATTTCAGATCCCGTACATAAATTTACATAATTTCATGCATAAAATCTCGCAACTTCTAAAGTAATTTTAATAAATTTGCTTTCTGCACCCCAGTTACAGATAACATAAATTATGTAATATTGTTATTATTTAGGAATACATGAAAAAGTACTGAAAATCTTTCGAAACCCATTTCAAATTATTATAAAATATACCATTCTATATTGACTAAAGTAATCTTTATCAATTCTATAACTGACAAATTCTATAATTTACAAAAATATTAAATCAAAATTTTAAAACCATTATGCACCTAAACATCTACATAACATTTTAATAATAATTTTGAAAGTATAAATTTTTTGTCTTTAACATAAGAAATCTTTTATATATTTTTGACATTTACGCTCACCTAAATTTTACAATTTCTCAAAGAACTCCAACAACATAAGCTACATATATACATACAAATAAACATAGTTATTTACATTATTTTCATGTTATAATAATTATAATTTTGACAATGAGTAAACGAATGAATGAATTTTGAATGACAGACACACACATATTCACCTTATATTTTTTGGCACTTTTCCAAAAAATTTTTGAAAAAAAGGGCTTATTAGTTTCACTCTGTCCGTCCGTCCGTCCGTCCGTCCGTCCGTCCGTCCGTCCGTCCGTCCGTCCGTCCGTCCTTCCGTCCGTCTGTCCGTGTGTCTGTTTACAAAACTTCTACATTCTTAAAGATAGAAAGCTGAAATTTAATACGTACATAAATCTTTACTAGAAACTTATTTTTGTAGAACAAAATTTTTACCTATCTCTCCCCCTCTAGAAGTTATACCCCCTCAAAGCACTAAAAATGGCCTATTTTAACCATTTGTTGCAATGAAACCATAAGCATTTTTGAAATTTTGCAAACAAAGAGAGGCAATGGCTTGCTTCCCCTAACTATAGTTAAAATTTGGAAAAACAAAATGGCCGTTCAAATTAACCGTTATCTAAAGTCCTTTTTTTCCAAATTTTTGATGTCGTTTTTCTTCTAGACCCCAGCCTGTACAAGCTTGAAATTTTAGGGACTTTTAGAAATTAACAAGTAGTTCATTTCGTTTGAAGAAAATTTTTTTCCATCTCCACCCCCTCTCAAGTTATGGCCTCTCGAAATTTGTAAAGTTTGCATTTTTGACACCTTATATTTCTGAAACCGCAAGCTTTTTCAAATTTCTATAAACGCAAAAAGTTAACGGTAAATTCCATGACATTTAAAAATATAATTATTTTTCTTAACTCACACAATTAACCCTTAAAATCGAGCGTTATGTTAACCCCTGTTTATATTAATTTTTGCTTTATTTCAAAGACTGTATAAATCGTTCATCCTAAATATATGCAATCCTAGAAATAGTTTCGTTTATAAATGAAAATAATTTTAATAGTGTGATAGGTATACATAGACTGTTTTTAAAAGCAGTATTTTCACTTGTTGAAGGGAAAAGTGCTACAATACAAACCATTGGTTTGACCCAACTTTATTATAATAATTTATTGTTGAAATTCATGTTAATGTTTTTTTTTTTTTTGGTATTATTCTTATGTGGGTTGCGTTTTTGCTTTTTATATATACATATATTCTCAATTCACATACAATGAAGTTCACTTTAATGAAAATAAAGTTTAGAATAAAAACAAAGAGAAAATAAAACAAATAAAATTACGAAAAAACAATAAGTATTTGTTCATTTACGCGCTCTTTCTTCATCTCTGTACATACATAAATACATATGACCTCTGTGGATGTTTCAGGAAAGTAGGTATGTATAAACTCTATTTGCTATTTTGTATTAATTTTCCTTTTTCATTCCACATATTATAGCGGGTACAGAAAAAAAAAAAACAAATGTGGAACAAAAAACGGAATAAAAAGGAAAACAATGAAAAAAATATGTTCTTTTATTTTTATTTTTTTGTTTTACTTTAATTGATAATGTTTATGTAGTCATGTATGTTGGTGCTATATGTATTAACATTATTTGTACACACCTCTATGTGTTTGAGGGTTTGTATTCTAAAATAAGATAATGTGTCTTATATAGAAATATAGAATAAAAAAACAAAAATGATTTAAGTAAAAATTTTGAAAATAAAAAAGCAAGTTTTTTGCTTTGTTTTGGTTTTTCTCTGTAAATTTTAGAAAATAAAATACAAAAACGCTGTATAAAAGTTTTTATTATTATATTTTTTTTTATTATCATTTTTTTTTTACAATGTCAAATTCATTTTTATGTTTTTTTTTTAAGTATAACACAAGTAAAAGATAAGCAGCACTTCACAAGGATTCGGTTTTTACTTTCTATTTTTTTCTCATTTTATTTTTTTTAAATTTTAATATTTCATTTTTACTACCAACAACACAATTTAAATACAAAAGTTACAACCATATATACAAGTGAAAAATAAAAGAAAAATAAATAAAAAATTATGAAAAAAAATTTGTTTACTTTTTATTTCTCTTAAATTCTTTGAGATTTTAGTTAAGAACAAAAAATAAAAGAGAAAAAATAACAATAATTTTTCGTGCCTCTTTTGAATCATTCTCATTTATTTATTTACACTTACACACATTTAAAATATTTTTTAATGGGAATAATTTTTTCTCAAAAAATTTAATTTAAAAAAAAAAACTTAAAACTAATGTTTTTTTTTCTTTAATTTTATTTATTTAATAAAATAAATAAACATTGTCTTTTTTAAAAATTCAAAATATGGTTGAAAACTCTTTTACATACTTTCTCTACATAAAATATACGTTACATAAATGTTTATATGAAATAATTTGCACACGCATACATAAATGTATGTTAATTATAGTCTTAATTATTAATGTAAGAAAATTAAGGGAAGTTTTTTCTTACATTTGTTTATTCAATTCTCTTTTCTCTAATAATTAAATGAGACTTTTATGTTCATATAAACTTTGTTTACTCCTAAATAGATTTAAACAGAAAGAGAGAATATTAAATATCGATTTAAAAATATTTGTCTTATTAAAAATATTTAAAATGAGTTCAAATGGCTCAGTAATAGATATACAATGATTAATGAAAAAATATTTCTTTAATAAAATTTCAATACAAATCAATTTTTTACGAAAAAATTTGCTTAAATTTTATTTTCTTGTTTCACTTTAAATTTTTTTAAAAATTCAGGCAATTTAGAATGCTTTTATTTCCTGTTTAAAATATATTTCCACAATAACCATTATTAAATAATACAACTTATATAAAATAAATAATTTACACGTGTTTTATTCGAACACGAAATAATGAAAATCAAAAATAAAAATATTTCAAAAAATATCAATTAATTTCTTTTATTATAAGTTTTTCTTAATATTTTATCCAAAAAAAAGCAAAAGAATTTCAATATTCTAAATATCGTACATTAATATCAAAATTTATCTCGACATTTAAACAAATTTAATGGTTCGTTAAATAACACTCAAATTTCTTGAATTTTAAATTTTAGCTCACTCAACGTACAAAGTTTCTTCAAACTCATTGGAAGTAAATTTTTAAATTTGTAGAAATTCAAAAAAGTTTATGTACAAGAAGAAATAACTTGATTAAAATTGAAATTTTGCTGAAACTTTTTTATAGTCGTCAAGAGAAAACGTAGGTGAATAAAATTATGTTCTCAAAATAATTTCAATAATCTAAATATTGTAAAATAATAACCAATAATAAGATTCTATTAATCCAAATTCATCAATAATGTTATATTCCCTTATAACGTAAATCATTTGAAAGTAAATGCTTATATTTACTACATAATTTCGTTTTCTAGTTTTATTGCTCTCATCATGTATAAAATTTTCAAGTATAAAATTTTTAATAAATTAATTTCATATTATTAATTAATTCAAATAAACTTGCAAGGCATTCATATTAGACTACTTCTTAAATCATTCATGTATTAAAAATTTTAATTCAAATTTCCTGAGAAAATAGAGCAAAAAAAAACAAAACAAAAACCATTATTTTGTCTCTTACAATTGACTTAACTTTAAAGTAAATCAAAAAATATTTGATGTCTTCAAACGGCTTTACAATATTTTTCATTCATTCAAAATACAAAATTATACTCGTATTGTACACATCTTTAACATTTAAAAAAAATTTAACTTTCCGGTTGTAATACCGGGTAATCATACTAATGTAAGAAATCGTTGATTTAGCTGTCTGTCTGTCTAACCGACTATGTGGCCGTTCGTAAGGTATAATTCCAGAGTCCTATTTAAGTGAAATTAGGCTAACTTTCAGAGATTTTTATGCTATATCATAGGTATAAAATAAAATTAACTCTTATAATAAACATTGAAATTTTAATCATTACACTAATCATTATTATTAGCCGCCTTACATTTTCACAAACTGCTATGACATTCTCAGAAGCTTTTTAGACTAATGCTTACCGAAAATTCTGTTCTAAAATTTGTTTTAAAAGTATTTACATTATATGAGTACTTATGGTAGCAGATAAATTCAAAATTTATTTAGCCATAACTTGGAAACTGTTGAGTATACACAATATTTCACGTAAATGTATGCAAACACAAGTGTTGTAACAGTATAATAACAAATTAATATTAAATCATAACGCGACTCGTAGAATCATTATTCGTACTGGTATTACCAAGTTGACACGGTCAACTATACTTGTTGTTGTTTTTCGTAATTTTTATAATGTTGTTTTTTACAAAATGTTAAATATTTGTTTTTTTCTATTTATTTTTAGTAAAATAAACCAGATCTTTTACTTTTTTATGAGCTTTAAATATAATATGCATATAATTTGTACAAATACATATACATATATATAAATTATACATACGTATACTATCGTATTCATACATACGTAATACATAAACTTATTCATCTAAAATTGTGAACACACAAACGAATAAAACCACAAAAATATAACTAACATCTCTTTGGTTTATTTTTTTCTTTTTTTTTTTTTTGCTTTTCTACTAATTCTGTTTTCCAACATATTTTATCATATCTAAGGATAAAAGCTCTTTCATCATAAAGAGAAAATTATAATTTTTTTTTATCTCCATTCCTTGTTTTCCTTTCTTAATTTTTTTGCAATAAAAAACTAATTTTTGTCTAAATTTAACTTTTTTTTAAGTTATATAAGATATTTGAATTTTAAATTAACACAATAATGAATAAGAATGGAAAAAAGAAAATACGAAAAGAAATGCAGAAAAGTAAGAAAACAGTGCTATTTAGAACAAATAAGAGAACCCAACAACCTTCATCACTCCCACATGTAACCATAAATCTTGTACAAACTATATCTATAAAATATTAAATAAAATGTTTATGTGTTACACAATTTGATTTATACTTAACATAATATCTACTTACTAAATTCTCAGACAGCCCCTTTGTAGCCAATCAAAATAAAATAAAACTATCAATCACAACTTACAGAAAAATTTTAATTCGTAAAAAAATGTTTATTTAATTTTTTAAGAATTTTTATTTTTGTTTGGTTAATTGGAAATATTTTACAAGTTATTATCGCGCCATTAAAATAAAATTAAATGAAGTTCAACAAGATGAATAAACATCAATACATTATTTGCAATAAAAATTCCACTGCCAGGAACAGTGAGTTAATCTGTAACTGATTGTATCAAGTTCCCTATCGTAAATTGTATAACACCCTATAAATTGTGGTGGACCGGTATATGTTTTACAATTGCAATTTATTATGCTGTAAATATTTTAATAGTTACTTTCTTAACATTAACTATTACAATAAATTTACAATGTAAAAATATTATTACTTTTCAACCCCTACTTTTGTTATATTCTTCACTATTAAATAATTACAAATTTTTTAATGATTTACAAATCAGATATTAACATTGTTGTATGAATGTTAATTAGCAAATTTATCGACTTCCAAATACAATGGCACTTGAATTCTTTTTTCAATTCTTGAATACATTTCTTTGATAATTTTAAAATTTAGAAAATTAAACATTTAAAAAGAAATTGTAATGCTTTATAAATTTATCTGAATTTAAGAGTAATTATTATATTATTGACTAATTATTATATTTTAAATTTGATAAGGCATGTGCGACACCAATTCGTAAACTGAACTGAATATTTTATAGCTCATTTTTCGTTCACTAATAATTTGATCAACATTAATGTTATCGTAATCTTATAACATTTTGTTAGTTGTTGTTGGAAAATTTCTATTTTTTAATTTTTAAGTATTAAGTATTTTTAAGTATGAATTATTAATGAGAGTGTTAACTTTTCGAATTACAAATATAATCTCAATATTTTATAACTGAATATTCAAGGCGACAATACAAATTTACTAAGAATCACATTGAGTGTTAATGTTTTTATGAATTAATTTTTCATTTTCGTAATTTCTTTATATTAAAAAAACCAAATTTGCGTTATACTATATGACACCTGTATAATTTGTTTTTACCGACCTCATTGGGTGGAAACTTGAGTTTTTGGTGGAAAAACACTTCCCCATAATAGAGAAGCGTAAATAAACTATTTTTGGCAAGATGTTGGTCTTTCGGTCTCTATGTGCACGCAAGTATTTTAATTATAGCTGAATCGATTTTGATCGGCTGAATTTTATATGTGCGTTTATGTTATCTATAGCATGGATTGATCAGATTTTGTCATGCCTCGGTAGCTGGATTTTTTTATGGACTGATTTTACATTTTTGATCATTTTGAATTTTATATATATAAGCTTCGTATGACAGTAAAAGAAACCGCCTAACTTCTTGAAGAAATTAGGTGTCAGCAACTGGATATTTCCTACGGGTTAAATTCAAACTTTCTTGAATTTTTGAATTCAATATGTGAAAACAATCAATGTGTGAAAACAATTTTTTGCGAATTTTAGGACTCCAAACCGAAATAGGCCGACTGATTTTACATTTTCTACCATATCTAATGAACTAATTTAGGAAATTTGTAAAAATTTTATATTTGAGTGCATTCTGCTACCCAAAGTAACTGACAAACTTTTTAAGGAATTAGAATAGCATAAAATGAAACCTTACTAGGAGCCAAATTAATATTTTGCCTGGTATATTAAAAATGTAATTTAAATTCAAAAGAAGTATTTAAAGGGCATTTTCAAAATCTTATACAGCTTTTTCGTTAAATCAGACAGCTTAGATCCAAATAAATATATAAATTTTTTCTTCAATTATTTTGTGCATACATATGTATAACAGGAATAAATGTTTTTTATGTTTGAATATTAATAAGAAAAAATAAAAATAATTTACACCGCATTTCATGCCTACCTATAGATACGCGTATATTTTTATATATTAAAATAGAAAACACTTTAAAAATAAAAATACTCAAAAATATTCATAAATATTTAACTAGATACAATATTGCTTATATTTTTAGTAAAATTCTGTTGTCTGCCAGTTAAAAATCTTTAGCAAATCACAGTATTTTTAAAAATCGCATAAACTATAAACAGTTTTCCTAAGATTCTATGGTGTTAATAAAATCGCATTGTAAAACACATTTAGAATCTAAAATTTTTTTCCCGTAAATACGTTTGTAAAATAATTTTTATTTAAAAGAAACAGTAAAATAATTAAGGAAAAGGCAAAATACATATTCGAATTTTAAACATTTTACAAAAAACTGGTTAAAAACTTTCTAAAACTGAATTATACTCTTTTCACAATTTAGTTGTTCACAATCGGTTGCGAAAACTATAAAACTACAAATTTTAAAGTACATTTTACACCTATTATGAAAACTTTAAGTAAAATCAAATCAAGTTGTAAACAATTTCTAATACGTTTTATAAGTACTTATACTTTAAACAAATTAATTACACATATACTAGTACATAGATCTATGTATGTAATATTTTTTGACATAATCACTTTTAATTTTTTTTGTTAAACTCCATTTATTTTCTTATCGTTAAGCAAATGTTCGTTTTATTGGTAATTAATATTTTTTTTTATTACCTAATAAAAATCATAAGTAAAATGAAAACATTTTATAACATAGAAATTTTATTTAAAAAAAAAACAAAAACAAAGTAAATAAAAACAACAAAACAGAAGTATAGAATAAAATAAAAATAAACAGAAGAAAAAAAAATGAAGAGAACGAAGAAAATTAAACTTAATACTACATAGTATTTTACCGTTATTTTATTAACGCTATCAGCATAAACAAGAATATAAAAATATAGAGGCAATATAATTTTTAAGTATAAAAAAAAGTTCATATATATGGCAACAACATCAAATAGAATGAAAAAGAAAATGAGAAAAAAAGAAGGAAAAATTCTCATAAAGAATAAACTCAAAAAAAAAAAATTAGAAAAACTTAACGAGTTTCTTGCGTTTTTAAACGGTATTTTTCGTTTAGTAAAAAAGAAAATTCTTTTAATTTTTCTTTATTTGTGTTTTTTTTTCTTTTTGCTTTTGTTTTTGTTGCATGATATGAGAGAAAGAATGACTTGTTATTTTTTCTTCTTACGTGAAATAAAATGTCACTTTTCTTTACATTTTGTTTTAACGCTTACAATTCTGTTCATAAGAATAGGTTCAAATGTAAGTTTTTGAACAGTTATGTGAGGTAAAAAACCCTGTTGATTGCAATTACAAAAAAATTTGCATATTGTTAAAGGTGTTTCATATTTATAATGCAAAATCAGACAAATGAAAATATTGGTACGTAATTTTCACAATAAAATTTTTGTGATTTTTAAGAAATTTTTCCATTCAATTCTCTCAAAATGATTAATTGTTACTTGCATATTGTTACAAATACACGTATACGAATCAAAAGTTATTGCAATAAGTAAATTTTATACTTTAATATTATAATGTCACAATTTTCATATGAGTAGTTCTATAAAATATTCTAAAATATAATTACTATAATCTAACTCTATTCCATTGAATCCTTCGTGTATATTTTAATAATTTACCCTCTTATATTAAATATTGTTATTGTTCTGTTTTTAATTCTCACCAGCAGGTTACCATTTGACGCCAATTCTAATAACAAATTTCAAAAAAAAAAAAAAAATAAAATTACAAAAAAAGAAAAATAACTAAAATAGAAGAACAAAACAATACGAAATTATAATAAAATAAGGATAACAACAACAACAACAATATTTTTCATGTCCTACATAAATAAATTCCATTTTATATAAAAATTTCTTTTTGTCATTGTTTTGTTTTCATTTTCCCTTAGGTTTTCAGTCTAAAATTAAAATAATCATAATATTTTTTTTTTTCGTCGTCCTTTTTAAACATTATACCTATGTACATAGTACACAATTTTAGTGTATTTATACACAAATTTCTTTTTTTATGTTAAATAATTATACACTCTTTAAGATATAAGTGAAAAATAAAAAAAGAAAACAAAAGAAAATATTAAAATAAAAATCATTTTTATTTTTTCTAATTAAATTTTTATTAATCTTTAGTTCACAAACAACCAAACATAAAAAAACAAACACGAGATCCAATATAAGAGAAAGAGAGAGATTAGAACAATGTAAAGAAACAGAATTAAGTAACGGAAAAAAAAAACCGTGAAAAAAACCACTAAAGTTACAATTCGCATTTTAAAAATATTTCTTTTTTTTTTTTAATCTTTCAACCCTTTAACATTTAATTTATTCGAAATTCTTAAAAAAATATTCAAAATCCTTAGGTTAGGTTTCTAACCTTACGAAATAAAAAGTGTAATGAATCCTTTTTATACCAAGAGTAGTAAGTAAATTTCAGTATAAAATTAGTAATAAGAAAAAAAAAATATTATAACATTATTCGCCTAAAAGCATGCAATAAAATTCAGTTTCTCCAGAAAATAAAAAAAAATTAAAAATTAAAAAATAAATTTGATTTTTTTTTCCTTTTAATAGTCATCTTATGTATGTATGAATGTAAAATATGTGTGTGTGCAAAAAAAAACTAAAATTGCGATCGATATCTTTATCTCAACTCTATGTGTATAATGTCATAACCTTTATTGAAAAGGTAGTTGTACTAAAGGTAAAAATGGTATACAATAAAGAAACCGATAAGTTATTGAATAAATTGACTTACACATACATATACAAACAAAAACTGAATAGTACTTAGATAAATTTTAGTTAATATGAAAATTATATTGAAAAACATTATCATAACATTTCCTGTTATTTGATTTTTCGCTTTTTACTTCCAAATTTTTATATTTGAGTACTTTTAGACTTGAGCTTGTAGCAAAATTTTAGTTTTTCAATTTTTAAAATATTTTTGAAACTTGCTACATATTTATTATTTAAAAAATTATTTAATACAATAAAATATACATTTAATAAATATTTGAATTAAAAACTTGTTTTTTTTTTTTAACATTAATTAAATCAATTTACTTAGAAGTGAATTATAAAGTAATAACAATTAAAGGTTTAAAGAAAGGTTTTCATCACATGATTTTAACAACTTAAAATTTTTTATTTTTAAGTAATTCTAAATTTTATACAAAAGTCATACAATGAAATTTAATAAAAAATTTATATAATTTTTAATTTATCATTTTAACTGCTTCTGCAAACGTATTGCTCTGCAAACGTGTTTGATCATATAGGCGAAAATAGAATGTAGACTCTCTTTGCAAAACTCATTAGAAAAGAGTCTTTTCTAAAACTTTAAAGGGTACCATTACATAACAAAATTTAACCATCAAGTTGATTCATAATTCAAAATTTACCTTAGAAATTTTACCATACATTTATATTAAAAATTATTAAATGAAAAAAAAAAAAAGAATTATTTAAAACAAATTTGTTTATTGTTTATATTTCATAATTAAATCTATGTACTGTAAAAATTTGGAATTAAGAGGAAAATTCCAAAAATTTAAATTTTCTAATTAAGTTTTAAATTTTAATATCAAATTTTCAGCTTGATTTTCTTAACCAGCTGGTTTTCTTAACCAATTTTTCTTTAGCTGGTTGCCTTAACTAAAGTCCTTGGAAATAAATTTAAACTTTTGGGTTTGAAAATAGGAAAAGATCCAAATATTTCCAAGCGTACTTACTTTCGAGGTTTTGTTATCCTAAAAGCCACAAAGATGTTAAGATTTCCTTTTCAATTATATATGTATAATGGAAGAAAAATTAAACAAGAATATTATCCAAATGCATTACCAATATACTACACTCCCAAAAGTACATGAAACTAATATTCCCATAGTTCAAAAATTTTATTCAACTGCTATAGAATTACAAACACCTTTTTATACAATTTAGCAGCAGTCTTAATATAATAACATATTAAATTTATATTAAATTTTTCAAGAAAACGAATTTTTCTACATTATACTTTTGTACAAAGGGTTAAAAATCTTATTTTATTCAATCTAAAAACAACACCAATAATAATGTCCTTCTTCTCTTAAAATGTATTTTATTATAAGATTTTTTCTGAAAGATATGAAAAAAAAATAAAAGAAAATACGCTACCGTTATCCATTTTTATTTTATTTGATATTTTGCTGTCGTCCCTTTTATTCTCATTGCAAATAATTTTTATCTCTGTACATTTTCTCATTGTAAAAATAATGTTGATCCAAACACATAAAAAAAAGGATAAACAAGTGTACTTACCAAAAACAAAAAAAAAAAAAATATACAAAATCATGATGACCGCATCTAACGAAATACAAATAAGTAAAAACGTTTTGGTTGGTGTAAACCGACTGAATAATACCCTACACTTTGTTAATCAGAGTTTAAAAGTTTGATTTTGAAATATTTAGAATTAACTTTTATTGCTAAATGGCAATTACTTGAACCCGTAATTTGACCCAATAGAAACTTCACGGATATTATGTTTGACGTATAAATGGGCACGACTGCCGAGTTTCATGAATCTAGCCTTAATATTTTTCAAAATATTTAAAATTTTCTTTTGGAGTTGTATGGCATCTACTCGAACTTGTCAAGTAATTCCACCAAAACTTTAGAAATATATCTGACCTGAAATTAGACACACGACTTCCGAGTTTTATGAAGCTAGTTTTAATATTTTTTCAAATATTTAAAATTAACTCTTGGAGTTGCATGGCAGCTACCTGAATCTGTCAAGCCATTTCATTAAAACTTTAATGTTATATCTGACCTGAAATTGGACATACGTTTGCCGAGTTTCATTAATTTTCAATTATTATTTTTCCAAATATTCAAAATTAACTTTCGGAGTTGTATGGCAGCAGCCGTTCCATTAAAATTTTCAGAATATATGTAGAACATAATTGGACACACCTTTACAAAATTTGATATTAATACCTTTATTGGTTTTGGAAATATTTAAAAAAATCTTTTTGAGTTGCATGGCAGCTACCCAAACCTGTTGTCCGAATTGGTCCAATTACAATAGCAGCCGTTGTTTGCACAAAATAAAAAACTTGTGAAAGTTTGGTGTCATTATTCATTGATTGCATTATTCGTTTTTGAGTTGCCGTGCTTCCGGACGGACAGACGGACGGACATGTCTAAATCAACGCAGAATTTTACGCTGAGCAAGAATTAATATACATGTCCATACCGCAGATGACTCCTTCAAGTAGTTACAAGCTATATACCAAAGTGTATATATCATCCACGAAGTGCAGGGTATAAAAAGGAGAAAAAGAGATAAGTCAATAAGAGTTTTATGTTAGAAAAATTTTTAAAAAATTAAGCCAAGTTTAGGATATCTGCACAGAAACTTATTATAAATGATTTTTACCGATCGCACTTAATACAATAAAGAAGATTATGTGTTGGCACCAAATTTCGGATGTTGAATTTTTGGGTATCCCATAGTAGGATATTTATGCTTTCCTACTATTTTTAGATAGATGTCTGTCTTTTTCGTCTGCCTGTCGGTCTGTGTGTGAGCGCGTGTTTCTCAAGTTCGGCTGAACCAATTTCAATAAAATTTTATATGTCAGTTTATTTCGGCTATATTACGGATTGATCAACTTTTCGGATTTGCAATTTTACAATTAACGGAATTTCTTGAAATTTAATATATGAGTTCTGGTTGTTACCGAAACTAACTTGCAAACTTTTCTGGAAGTTCGAACGGCGCTAAGCGAAAATCGACTAAGTGCCAAATTTACATTTTTCGAAAAATATTAAAAAATTAAAACCAAAACTCTAAACTGAAATACAATAAAAAAGTTTAGAATACCTGGCAGTTTGCCATAATTTTGTATACCATGAATCATTTTGAATGGAAGAAAATTTTAGAAAAATTTAACATTTTCATTATAGTTTCTCAACAATGCCCTAAAATTTTTCCAAGTACAATTAGGAAGTAAGAATCTACATTGATTAACAATTTGTTTGTACCTGATCCTTCACATATACACAAACTAAAATTAATTTTCATAATATTTTATTTTCTATCTCATCTTAAATTATTTTAAAAATTAGCGAACTTCCTTGAACTGTCTATTATAGTGATAAAACTTACAATTAAGTTTCAAAGAGAGAATTTGTTTTACGAGTCCCCAAAGATGTTACACTGAAAAAAAAAGAAATTAAATTTACAAAGTTTTAAATTGCTTTACTCTATGTTTTGAACAATATTTTTATAACTATCATTGTTGTGTGGCAGTAACTATCATCACAATGTTGTTTTATTGTTGTAGCATGAATTTACTGTTGTCTTTCTATTTTTTTTCAAGATAATGCATTTTAAATTTAAATATAAAACTAAAGAAATTTATTATTTTTCTTTTATCTTCTTTCTTTGCTATTGTGGTTTCGTTTTTCTTTTTTTTGTGGTCCCCAAAGAATGCTACCACCTTAAACTATTTTATAATATTGGCTAATGCAATAAATACTAATACATAATGCATATTGGAAAAAAAGTATGCATTGTATGTTCACAGTGAGATAAGAAAATTCAAATATTATTTTTTCTTGTTTTTTTTTTATTTTTTTTTCTTTGCATCCTATTTCTGTTGTGATGCACAGAGATAACGTATATAAGAACATACAGCAAGCAACTATGTATAAATATTTTCATAGTATACACTTTTAAAACAAAATTAAATTGTACTTTTGGGACTTTGGTTTTTTTAGAATTTTACACCATTAGAAAAAAAACTAAAGAAAAAATTTAAAAAGAAAATGTATAAAAATTTAAAACTCTAGACTGCAATCACAGTAAATTTTATAATTTTTTATGCATAATACAAAAATGCAAACACAAGTTATAATGTACACACAAAAGCGTACGTATGTGTGTACAATTTCTATATTCTTAAATGTATTTTAGAAAATATACTTATATGGATTTGAAAATTTTAATGTATTTGATATTATTATTGATGCCATTGGTGCCTTTTATGTGGAAACAATAATTTATACTGTGTTCTCAAGTCTCATAGTTTAATAACTTTTGACCCATTTAATAAAAAATATGACAAGAAAGAATCTTTATAATATCAAGTGATATAGTTAAAAAAATTTATCACATAACAGTAATTTTCATGAAAATGTGGTCAGTTTCTAAAGCAGTACATTTTACTCTCACAATTTTAAGTTTAAAGCTCGCTGTCTACTTTATGTACATAATGTAGTTCTAACAATCTAAATAATGAAAGTCAGCTATTGAAATGTTGCTTTTTGTGCCATACAATTTAGCATAAATTTAGGGGTAATTCCAAAATTATTTGTGATAATATCATAAAGATCCAAGGATAAACTTTCGAATACGAAGACGTATGATTACTGCTACATTTTTATTTTAATTGGAATTTATTAAAGCTTACAATATCGAAGAAATAAAAGACCGAAGATTTTCACTATGCAAGCTTTTTGCTTGTTAATAGCTCGATAGAAAAGAGAGTATAAAAAAATTTTGATGATCACGAATATCTATATTCAATGTGATTGTAATATAAGTTTGCTTGAAAGGTCAATTGAAAAATCTGATACTAACGTTAAGAAGAAAGTAAGAAAAAATAATTAAGTTTTCGTTTTTTTGCAACCTCAAATTGCATTTGGTTCGAACGCAGGAACTTGCCAAAAACTATTAACTTTTTGACTATGCCATCTAGAATTTAAGTTATTCTACATATAGTGGCGTAATAGCTGTGTAAATATATGAACAAACGGAATTTTCACAAATGGTCAATGTACCCCACTTAATTTCGAGGTAAGAAATTGAATTAAATGAAATTGGATTGTACCCATATATCAATTGTACCTTTTAAAATACTTCATTCATATATCAAAATAATTCGTATTAACTACATCAACATTAAGGGTGACGTAGAAAAAATTTAAGGGTTAACCAACAATATTGCCAATAAATTATCGCCAACAATTTATCGCCATCCAATTAATTGCAATGAAATTGATCCTCTCAATATTAAAAATACTCTCAAAATACTCACACAAAATGAAACAGAATATAATATATGTATGTATGTATGTTTAAGGTAATACGTATAACAAAAGAAGAAAAAGGATTTAATCAATTATGTTAATAATATTAATTTATTTATGTATACAATTTAATCTTAAAAATAATCAAACTTTTTATATAATAATTTAATGAAATTCACATGTCATTCTTATGAAAAAAAAAATTCTTTAGAAACAATCATAATTCATACTGAGAGTAGCATTCCACATCTCATACTTATTGCCTTGAAAAATGATGTTAATAATATCTCAAGGCTAAAACATTAGCCCACAATACGTGTGTATGTATCTAGAAACAACAGAAAAAAAATATTTAAGAAAAAATTTTGTATGAATTAAGGAGATGCGTAGGGATAAAATATATTAAAAAATTTATAGAAAAATGAAAAACTGCTTTCAAACTCCTTAATTTCCACAAATAGGTTAACATATAATATGAATATATATAAAACATATACACATATTTTTACATTATCCTATAAGTATACCCTTTTATTTGAATTCTATTTTTTCCGTCCCTTTTAAGTTTTGTTTTTTCAATTTTTTAAATTATCCTTTATACGAATAAAAAGTAAAACCAATTGATTCTTTAACTTTGTTGTTTTAATTTTTTAAATTTTCATTTTTGTTCTCTCTTTAACATTCTCTATATAGCATGTGATTAAGCCTACATGTGTTATTCTTTAATAAAAAATTAATAAGAATTTTAAAGCGTATGACGACTAACCGCAGGCATTGCTAAAATGGAAAAGACACAAAAACGAAATATAACAAGTAAGCATGTGTTACTGAAATGTTACATATTAAAAAAAAAACCAATTTACATACATATACATAAAGACAATGACTCTCAAAATTGGTGAGATATTTTACACCATCATTTTCGAGAATAAAATCCAGAAAATCTGTTGCCATTATGCTTTTATTAATTTTTTTGTATTTTGGTACAAGAAAGAGTTTACCATACCAATGGTGCAATATAAAACACACATATATTTGTGCATACGAAAATAAAATTTCGTGACATTGCGAACAAAAAAATTGGTTATGCAGTAAATTTTTTAAAAAATTTCCTAACAAATTCTACTGAAATTACCCATAAAAACAGGTTATCACATATTCAATTGTATAATGTTGTCATACTTTTTTATATTAAAGCAGAATGGCTAACAAAGAGGATCATTAAATACAAAAAAAGTGTAAAATTAATTAAATTTAATTAAGGCAATACAAACACATTGAAATTGTAAATCGTTTTTCAAAACTATTTAAGTATAATATTTGTTTTTTAAAATTATACTTAAGATCAGATATTTCAGTTTTGACAACATCGATTAACAGTTCTAACTTTCATCGATCACAATGCACAGATAGATGTCTGGCGATCTATCGATCTGTTGCTATGTGTACTCTAGCAACAAAAGTTTGGCTGAACCGATTTTCACAACTGAGTTTATTTTTAGTCGATGATATTTTCAGAAAGTTTTAAGTTATGCCATACTAAATAATTAGTCTTTATTTTACCGAATGATTTTGTAACAATGGAATGTAGAAGTTTTTCGTAAAATCAAAGGTCAACGGCTGGTGCTTTGTCAATTACTTTTATATTAAAATGCTGCAAAGTATATGGAATCAGAATTTAAATCAGATGACAACGATGTTACCTAAAAGTAAAGAAGAATTTGACATTAAAAAATAAAATTTTGCATAACGAAAAATATTGTATAACGAAAACAGTAACAAAACTCAGTTGAAATTAAAATTTTCCTGTTTGAAAAAAAAAAACTTATACATTGCAGGATTAAAATCAAAGTAGTTTAGTTATAAAAATTTTTTTTTTTTTTTATTATTAAAAAGTTAAACCTAAAGTTTGTTCATTTTACGTATAAGAAATCAAACACCAATGATTGATAAGCTAAACTCAACCTTACCTGAAGACGGTATGTTTATATTGTAGAAAAATTCATATTGTTTTGTTATAAAACTTTTTCATGTTACTGTAAATTATTTGTATACAACAATATTTTGATTGAATGATTACAATAAACACAACAAAATCATAAAATCTATGTACATATGTGAACCGTATTATGTAAAACAAACATCAAATTTATAAAATAAGCAAATGATTACTAGGAAAAATTCTCTTTTTAGTACTTTTTCTAAAAAAAAATTTGAAAAAATGTGCTTATTAGTTTCACTTTCATTAGTCCGTCCGTCTGTCCGTGTGTCTGTTTACAAAACTTCCACATCCTTGAAGATAGAAAATAGAAATTTTGTATGTCTCCATCCGCTGTCAAGTTATCGCCCCTTGAAATTTTTAAAATTTGAATTTTTGACACTTTATATTTCCGAAACCGCAAGCTTTTTCAAATTTCTATAAATGCAGAAAGCTGTCGGTAAATACCGTGCCATCAAAAAATATAATTATTTTTCTTAACTCACGTAATTAAACCTAAAATTCGAGCCTTATGTTAACGAATTTTTCAATTTTCTTTTTTGTTTTATTTCAAAAATTGCTTACTATGCTCATCTTAAAGGTATGCAATTTTTAATTATATTCGTATATGAATGAAAGTAATTTTAATAGTGTAGGACACAGTTAGATCGTTTTTAAAACAGCATTTTCACTTATTGAAGGGAAAAGTGCTACAATTCAAACCATTGGTTTGACCCAACTTTACTTATTATGTGCTCACATATTATATAATAGCTACACTTTTAAAATTTTAATTTATTTTTATTCTTTTTATTTTATATTTTTTTTGCAATTTGCTGAATTAATTTCTATCTTTTGGGAATTTAATCCAGTGACAGATGCCAATTTCAATATAAATTTTTAATATAAAAAAATCAATCGAAAAAAAAAACCCAATAAACTTTTGAAGAAAATACCATTATAATTTATTATAAAATAAGCTTAATATTTAATAACATAGTATGATTTACTTTGGTTTTTGGCAAAGTATTTGCAATCCTGACTTTCATTTGATTTATTCGTAATCTACATTAAAGATCATTTCCAAAGGTTAATTAGCACAACGCACTACATAATATTGTACAATAGATAAATTATTCATTATGTTATTCCTCAAAATATAATTTTACCCTTATACTATACTTTGATGATTTCGTGGAATTATTGATAATTTATTTAAAATAATGGTTACGATAATTAGATCAACTCTTATTATATAATTTAATAAGCAATTTAGTATACAATTATATTTTAAATGAACGTTCTATAATATCCTCTTTCAATAATAATTAGTCGACAGTGGTTTAATCTAGCCAAAAACAAATCTGTTCCAAACCAATAGTATTTTTATTTAATAATATGCAAAATGAAATGCTAATTTTGAAAAATTTTCAAAATTAGCTAAGTAATCACCGTAAATCAAATTATAAAAACCTAATTTACCATCGTTGGTTTTGAAATAAAATGAGAAGTATACGGATTTTTTTTATAAATATTTCATTTTGTTTAATTATAAATTTGCATAGTTATAAATTTAAGTCAAATAATTAATTTTTTGATTTAAAAAAAAAATCATTTAATATTACAATCCACCATATTAGAAAAATTTCCTTTAACAAGAATTTTAAATTGCAATAGTAACTTAAGTAAAATATTACTGCGTTATGAAGAATTGAAATAAAATTTTTATGAAATTTTTTTGCTTCCTTTATTATTAAAATAAGAATTTCAATATAAATTCCTCTATTGAACCATTCCATTTGCATTTCCAATTATTTTCTTTCACAAATAAAATATTTATATATATATTGATTTGCAAAAAGTAACTAACCGCTAACAGATATTCCCATTACGTTGATGTACATAAAACAAAGGAGGTATTGTCATTGCACCAAATTTTTTTTCTCGAAATTGTTACAAGAAGTGCAGTTCTCAATAATTAAAAACCATAGGGAAAAAATTATTTTAGTGAAATGTTAATTATTAGTGTACAGACAGGCAGTACTTCTATATCTAAAGTTTACTTAACCGATTTGAATGGAAATGTATATTAAATTTACTTTGTGGCGGCGCAATTTATGAAATTTCGAAAACTTATATAAGGTAATATTTACCAGATTGTCTGGATTCATATTTATTTATTTTCAGTGATCATTATTATTAACAAAGTTGATTATTCAGAATAAACAGTTTCTATAAAGTGGAAGTCAACTAACAATTTCAATAACCAAAGTTTATATTTTGTTAAGGTATATTGGCAAGAAATTTTTCCAACTTTTTTAAAATTTGAAATAAATTTACGATCTAAAACTCTAATGTATTATTATTAACAAAAATAAATTTACTAAAATTTGATTAATTTCATTCAGTCGATTATGTTTCGACTAAATGAAATTTTATGCATTCAATAAAAAATAATTTTTATTTTGTAATTTTTTACATCAAAACCAATACTCTAGCTTTGCAGAGCACATTGTTTTTTTCTCATTTTCACCACATGATTCCAATAAATTTCTCATTCTTGAGTCACATATTTCATTTCTCAAAACAGTTTTCAATTTATGTTTTCAATATTAACAATAAACGAAAACAAAACAAAAAATGTTTTTTTTTTAATTAAAAATACTTTTTACGTATTTTAGTTTCAATGTTAAGCTAACTAAAGAATTTTTTTTTTGTAACTTAACCTAAAAAATATCGTTGAAATAAATTAATCATTGAAATATGATCGAATTCAATAATTTTCAAAATACGTAACAATAGAAAAAAATTTAATATCAATAAAAAGGATTCTGTGTACTAAAATTGAATTGCAATAAAAAAAATTCATAATCACAATCTGTAATCCTAAAAATGTAAAATTTCAATTCCCTTATAATATCTACACTATGTTATAAAATTTTATATAGTGCCACATATATAACTGCATAATTCATATGCGTATATGCATGTCCTTTTCTGTAAGTTATATTTATGGGTGCCTACATATTATACCGTTGGCATCCAGTTAACATTTTTATGAATTCAATTTAAAGCAGAATATGAAATTTTTTGTTGAAAAAAATATTGAAATATTTTCCATACATTCTAGAAAATATTTGCTGGAGACTATAAATTTGAAAATTTTGAATTATTTTATTATGTTCGGTATTGAGGACAAACAATCTAAGTAAAAAATGGTTTTTTTTGTATAAACCAGGTTACAAGTTTGAAATTAATTTTTAAAAAAGATTTAAAACTTTTTATTTATTTGATTTAAATATCACTTTAAAATTATATGAGACATGTTTCTTGAAAATAATATTGACATATTATTGATTACTCCGTTAATATTATTTCGACCGATTTATTGATGGTTTATCCGATAGATTTGAGTACAACGGCCTTTGTAATTCATTCTTATTGAGTATATCAATATGGTTATATTGATATATATATAACGGGTTTGATTATACAGGTTTCAAGAAATACTGTATCGATTTTCAAAACAGTTTGTTCAATGCAATTCAAATCCCCTTACCCTAGAAAATAATAGGCTCTTACAACCACAGTAATTGGTGGTTTTTTACATTTTGACACCAGTCTCATATAATAATATTTTAATGGACTTTTCAAGGTTGAAATCACCAATTCATCATTGGAACTTGCATCGTAAAATAATGTGTATAAAATTTGAAAAATCATATGTGCGATAAAATTTGAACAACTCCAGTATACAATCCATTTTCACTATACCCATATGCATGTCTGTATTGTTGGCGTACAGAGCTTGTTATTTAAGCTCTCACATAGGAATTATGTTAATGAATAATATATGTTAATGTAAAATGTAATATTAAGGAAATTTTTTGGCAAAATAAAAAGTTGACTAACTGAAATACCATAACGTATTGTATTAAATTCCTTTAATTTTTGGCAAGGAAATGACTCTAAGAATTGGAATTGAATATTTATCGGAAAACTAATTTGTTTTTTAAAATATTAGAGCAGAACATGAATTAAAACAAAAATTGAAATAAAAAAAGGTGAATATTTAAAACTATCTCAATTTTGTTAAAAAAAAAAACATTGGAATTGCAATGAACTTTATTTAAGCGACAAATTAATGAAAAATGCATGTTATTTGCAAATTTTATTAAAAATTTGTTATAAAAAATTTTTTATAACAAAGATTATTTAGAATACAGCAAAAGATGTGAAATAATTTCTAAAAGTAGACGAACTAAATTGTCACTAACTTATATAAAGTATTAAAACACTGAATGCAATACTACTTTTAATTACATACTAATTAAGAATTAAAATAAGTAGTTCATCCGCAAAATATGCAATATAATTATGACAATAGTGAAATACCATAAATTATTGATTATTTACCCGTAGTACATAAATAAGTTAGAACAGAAAACGAAGTTTTTAAAATTTTACTTTTATGGTGAATTGAGTTTAATTGTTTAACGTGATATTTTACTTAGGTATCATATATTTCGATAAATTCCTTACAGCAAATCGTTTCATTTACAATAAACGAAAAATATGCATTAAACATAATAATGAATTTGAGGAGAAAAATGTTGAGCTAAACAGCAACACTTTTATTTGCAAAATTTACCTATATTATTTATTTCATTTTTATTTTAAACAATTATACATGCACATACATACACATCTCAAAAATTGATTTAAAAATATATAAATATCTTTATTTCATTCTAAATTTACTTTACGGAATAATTTTTAATTTTCATTTTCATATACAAAGCCATCATGTACAAATACATATACAAATAATAAGAACTTTTAAAAGAAAGGATAATTTTTATAAATATACATAGATACACATACACACATAAATGTTTACATATTTATTTTAAGTTATTATAGTTATTACAGACATTTTATTCAGCAACGAAAATAATAAAAAATCACTTGAAAAAATTTCGCCTCCCCCCCGTCTCCCAACTTATTCTTTAACACTCACAATCATCTCTCTTTCATGTTTATTACCGACCACATTATATACAATAAGGATGGTTATGTGATGGTATCAAATTCCGGGGAAAAGCATTTCGCCATGGTATGGAAGCGTAAATAAATTATTTTTAAAGAGATGTCTTTCTGCGAATTAGTCTTCACACGCAGATATGTCTGCCCATCAGTTTGCAGACGCAAATTTGAGATCTATGTCTCAAATACAAAAGTTATACGAGTATCTAAGTTTTCTTCGAGAATGAGATGATTTGATCAATTTTTTGTGAATTTGATCAATTTTAACTGGATCTTTCCTAAGGGCGATTTTTCTTTTTCATTTTAAAGAAAATATTCAATCGATGGAATTTCTTTGAATTTAATATTGGAGGCCTATTCGCTACTGGAAATAAGTGACGAACTTTTTTGCATAATTTGGATGTCATAAAGTGAACATCTACCAAGAGTCAATTTTACGTTTTTGTAAATATGTTAGATAAAACTAGCGTCCTTAAAGTTTGAAAGAGGTGCTTAAAGCTTATATCAATAATTTCGTGGAAGATTTTCGCTAAACTGGACAATGCTACCGGTTATGTTCTGACCACATCATATTTTTTTTTTATTTCATTCTCTTACTCACTGCATGCCTACTTTTTTACTCTTACCTACTTGTTCGTTTATTTTTATACCCGTACGAACGTATGTTCGAAGGGTATACTAAATTTGCCTTACCGTTTGTAACGCTAAGAAATAACGGTGTTAGATATAGACTCAAGTGTATGTTTTTGATCAGCGTCAAATTCTGAGTTGATTTAGCTTTGTCTGTCCGTCCGTCCGTCCGTCCGTCCGTCCGTCCCAACGATAACTCAAAAACTAATTGAGCTAAGTTCACCAAATTTTCACAAATGATTTATTGTAGTAAGTGCCAGAACCCTATTTAAATTGGACATGATCGGGGTACCGGTTCGGGTAGCTGCCATACAACTTCAAAATTTATTTGGCTATATCTCAGAAACTATAAAAGTTATGGTATTGAAATTTCACACAAACGAATATATTAGTAGGGCCAATGTGTCTCATAAAAGTCGTTGAAATTACTTGGCTCCTTCTGGTACCTGCCATACAACTTTAAAAGTTATTTGACTATATCTCAGAAACTATAAAAGCTGTGATATTGAGATTTCACACAAGTGAGTATATTAGTAGGGCCGATGTGCTTGATAAAATTCGCTAAAATTTCTTGGCTCTTTCTGGTAGCTGCCATACAACATCAATAGTAGTTTGGCACAACCAGTATTTTGAATAACACATAGTACTGAAATTTTGCATAAATTAATATGGTAATACGGCAACTTAAAGTCATAGTCTGCCCCATAGTTAGTTATGGCACATTAGTTATTCGCACATAGGATAACAAATTCGTACGGGTATCACAGAGTTGACAAGGTCAACTCTATTTTTTTTCTCGTTTTTTTCATATTTCTACAAAATGAATTTTCATTACATGCTACATAATTTTTCGATCAATAATTTTAGAATGAGTAGAATAAAAATATTTTTTTATGTTAACGGAACAATGAAAGGAAAAGGATTTGTAATATTTTTTTTTATCGATCTATAAAAAAATATTTTATATACATATATAGGTATATATTATATACTTACAGAAAAAAATGAAAAATTTAAAATTAAAAATTTATTTTTATAGAGAAAAGCATTAAATTTTCTACCATTTTGAAATTAGATGACGTGTCCTTCACCTACATATTCGTACATACCTACATATTATTATTATAAAAATTGAACTAATGTAAGTATAACTTGGATGTATATAATATATGTATGTATGTATGGAATGTTGTATATGAACTTGTATAATAAGGTATATTTTAGGGGTATTCAACTTTTAATATTTATAGTCGGTTCTCTTTATATGCCATTAGGGGATGAAAGCATAAATAATTTTTTATTTTTATTCTTTTTTTGTTATTTTCTTTTTTCAGTATAGAAAATAAATCTTTCGTTTTCTTTTTTTAAGGTCTTTTTATACAAAAAACACAATGAAAAAAAGTTAGGAAAGGTGATATTTGACAGAATTTTGGAGAGTTTGAAATTATAAAAAGAAAATATTTTACTTCCGAGTATATTTTTCGTTCTCACTTTTTAATTTCAATTTGAATTGTAGTCAAAATTAGATCAAATGGAAAATTTTATTTTTTTTTTCTTTACAAGAAAATTTCACGGCACAACGAATTCGTAATTTATTAAAATCGAAAAAATGTTTCAGTATAGTAAATCGTTGTTTTATTTTTGTTTTGGCCACACTACTATCCAGTAAAAAGCAGGTATTTGGATTGCACCATAAATTTCAAACAATGTGCATTAATTTCTCTATGATGGCAAAAATTAAATAAAATGTATTTTTGGTGGAATCTGTATGTTGCTCTCTCTATGTAAGCTCTCTATTTTAGTTTTTGATAAACCGTATATCATTATGTATTAAATCTTTACTTCAAATATATAATTGTATATGGACCTACTTTTAAAATACATTCGGTATATTTACAGCTCCTTTAAATAAAATAATACTGGTATTAACATTGTAAAATATAAAATTGAACATACAAATCGGTCGGTCATATGTTGTTCATGTCAATTGGTTTCATTTTTTTTTTTTTGTTGAAACCTAATTTTTTTTTAAATTCGGAAACAAATCTTATTCTATTTCAAAAATATTAAATATAAAAATGACAATAAATTTTCCAAATGAAATAATTCCAGAAAAAGTGTGTAAAATTCTTGAATAAAATAATAATTTCGATATGATACACAAATGGGAGGGGATATTTTAAAATATACTGCATAAACATCGGCAATAATTTACCAACATAAAGTACAAGTGGCAAAATATATACTTATTTAAAATGTTAAATATTTTATTTCAAAAATTGCACTTAAGCTCAGTATTTGATTTCGTTTCATTCAAGGAAAAAGGGAATAAAATTTAAAATAATAAAAAGGAACTAATTTTATATCAAATTCTAAACTAGATTTTTCGTTATTTAGTATAAAATTTTTAAAAATAAAAATTTTAATTTTTACTTCAACGCTTATAAGATTACATTTGTTTTTATATTTTTGTAAAATCTACACCATTTCTACACAAAAATTAAATTTCTTATTATGATTTCTGACACAATTTCTCCAAATATTTCTTAAACATAGACTCACTGTTATTATTATTATAGTTGGGCGTTTAATTTGCGCAAATAATTTTTAATTTTCATTTCATTTCATGCAATTTATTTTTTTATTTTTGTGCTCTATATAATTCAAAACGAAATATATACTTTGTAAAAATGTTTAAGTTTCCTATAAATACTATAGAAAAGAAAAACATACAAAAATAAGAATTTTAACGCTTATAATGGTGAGTAAATTCCACTTATAATAATTATAACAAATGAACACTTCCTTTGTTAGAATTTTCCCATTTTCGTGATTTGATTTGATTCTCTACTTTTTAATTCACGAAGGGAATTAAAACCGGAAGAAAATATTCGCAATGGAGGAAAGGAAAAAAAAAATATTTTGACTTCTGTTTTTTTTTCCTTTTCTTTTTGTTGCTTGCTTCCTTATGAAAATGAAAATGGAAAAGAAAAATTACTACCTAAGGGAAATTAAAATAATTTTTCCGAACATTAAAACGTAAATTTTATTTTGACATTAGAATTAGAAAATATATTAAAAATTATTGTAATTTAATTCAAAGGTGAAAAAATTGAAAATTACATATTTTATTCGAAGAAAAAGAATAAATCGGATTTTTTAAGACTTACGGTTTAAAATTATTACAAGTGTAAGACAAAAACAAAAAATAATTTTTATGAGTTAAGTCAAAAACTAAGTTTTATGAGTCATATAAAATGAGCCAAGTTAATTAAATAATAAAATTCGCACATAATATTAGAATTCTTCACCGAAATGAGAATGTAGTTCATCAATACTTCGCTTCTCTTGCGAGCAAAAGCAGCACACTCTCCTAGAAGTAATACTGATGTCTTTCCATAGCTGAACTTCCTTCATACGTCGATAATTCATTTAGAATACGTTTACCTTAAAAGGAAAATTGGAGAGTACTTGCTCTAAAACAATTATAAACGTTATCAAAGGACAACCATGTATGAATTGTAATAATTATTCACAACCGATTGCTATAACTGTTTTATTTGGATCCACGCGTCAGTTTCGACTTTTAGACTCTATCATTACAATTTTAAAGAAATTTAACCATATTTTTTCCAATTGTTTGAGTTCTTTTAAAAAAATATAATTTCAAATACTACTAAAATTCACATCTGTAATGCTTTTGAAACAGACATATCTACGAAGCCTTCTTAATTACAGAATTAAATTTAATATTCGACATTTTGAGCATGAGACTTTTCTTTTAAATAAAACTTAATGAGCTATTTTACTCATAATACACCAAAAAATTCGATAAATATTTCTGAGTATTTATTTAAAATTATTTAAGACAATGTGCGGGAAAATATTTTAAATGACGTTTTAAAATACCAAAAATAAGATAAATGAAAGTCTTAAACAATCAACCAATTTTTCAGTATTAAACATATCAAAAAACATTTTATATTTTCCCATATGTTCCCAAAAAATAATTAATTGAAACGACACATGCCCGACTAATTTTGAACATAAAACAAAAAAAAATTTCGAAGCTAGAAAAAAAAAATTGAGAAATAAAGTTAAGCTAAATTAAATTTTCAATTTTATTTCTATAAGAAAACCTTTTTGAAGCTTTTTTAATAGAAATATTGTGTTTTTCTCAATATTTGTCAAGAAAAAAAAAACAAAAATAATAATAAAATAAAATTCTTCCATATTTTTGAACCTTTATTAAAAGCAATCATTTTTTTATTTTCTCCATTTTTTTATTTTTCTTTCAATTTCTCACTCACTTGTTCTCCAACTCTCCATTCAACCATATACGCACATTTTTGTGTTAGACTTATTTAATTTTATTCTACAGTTAATTTACTTTAACTTTTTGACCACTTTTTTGTTTCTATACTTGCTATTCCTCTATTAGACTTGACTTATTTAAAAATTTCACCAAAAACACAGAATTACAAAAAAAAAGCAAAAGTAACACAAATTTTAGACCCTAGAAAGTAAAATAAAAGCACCATAATAAAAGGACAAAAATCTCAGATATTAACAAAAATTTTCACTTTCCTACCAGCTCCTCCTTCACATAATTTCTTTTTATTTTGCAGAACCGTAAGAAATCATTTTTAAAATTTCAAGAGCAAAAAAAAAAATAAATTATAAAAGTAATAATATGAAAAAGGAAAACAGAAAAAAACAAAACTGAGCCGTTCATTAAGTAATGGACATTGAAATAAAAAAAAAAATTATTTTTTACGTTCATTTCTACACTACCATGCCATGCCATACATTAAATAGATCTTCATACAAATAATAATACACACACACACAACAAACACTTTTTGAAATTATTATCCTTCGGGCGTAAACTTAAAGGCGCATAAGAAATTCCCATAAAAAAGTTTTGTGTTTTTTATTACTTTTTACCTACCCATTGGGAAATGGAAGTTATTTGGGTGTTTTTTTTTTTTTTGTTTCTTTACTTTTGTTGTTTTATTTTATATTATAGTAAAATTTGCAATAAAATAGTGAAATAAAATAAAATAAAAATTATATTCCCTTAAGTATAATTTTCTGTCTTCATATGTATTGATGCATATACATACATATGTCCATATTGATATATATTCGAAAGTGTGCATATACAGTGCAAGAACATGTAGAATGTTAAAAAACTAAATTTAGAATGTTTAATGAATAGGGTATAGTTATACATTTACATTAAAATGAAAACTGAGCTTTACACGTAAAAATTCATAAAACGTACAATGAAGCCCCGAAAGGAACCATCTCTTACGAGCTCTTTCAAATTTGCTATTACATAATTTGCTTTTCTTTCAGAAAAAATGGCTAGTTAATTCTTATTTTAAGAATAATAATACGTAATAATTGGGCATAAATGTAAAATATTGAAAATGTAGTGAACATGCAGGAATATTTTATAAGAACTTATATATATATATACATATATATATTGTATATAGGTAATGTGTCCGAAAATCTGGTTAATAAGTTTTATTTTTCGTTTCTGTTATTTTAATCGCCTTTAGCTTAAACTTTAATTAAACGTTAGAATCTACGAAAACAAGTGTTTTAAAAATGCTTAATTACGATACTGACTTACGCCACAAGCTGATTTTAAGAAAATTTCGATACATACACTGCGTTTTACCGATAATATAGCTCTGAAGAATTACAATTTATTGGTATCACTGTATATGATTTACATTTATTTTTAACAATATACTTTAACACATATTTATTAAAAAAAAATTTAATATTAATAGAAATTTTTTCGCTCTAAATATTAAATAAAGTAACTGTGATAATATCTTACATATGAATCGATGTAATTTTTATTAAAAAACCAGATTTTTATTATAAAATCAACAACTTCCTACATAACATCAGTAAAATGAAATATATTGAATATTTTTTATTAGTGGACGCCTATAAAATACGTGTTAAAAAAATTACCTTATAAATATTAAAATATTCTTAACTAGATTCACATATATTTTCTATAGGAATTTTACCCGTACATTAAAATAAATTTAAAATTGACCATTCGTAAAATAAATAAAAAAAGTTGTAATGATTTCAAAAGTTAATAAAATTCAAATCCAAATGTTGTAGGAGCAGTGAAACTTAATAGGGAAAAAAACTTAATAAAAAATTGTTCTAGCGAGAGTCCGAACGAATTCGGATCTCCACACAAATGAAAAGAATGCTTTTACAATATCTAAGAAGGTGATGGGTTTTCGTGATCTCCGGCCTATCCGCAGTCAATCGAAAGGCTAGATAAACAAGATCATTAGGATTATGTGTCAGGAGTGAGGCAAAAAAAACTCTTAATCCGTAGGCCACCATTCAAAGCGACCAATAAACTTTGGGTTCGAGTAAAAGAGAGGGAAGATACGCGGTCGATTTCTCACCAATAAACTAATCTAATCCAATCCAGCCTATGGTATACTGAATTTATTGGAAGTTAAATTCATTTGTCTTGTTTCTTTTGCCACGTTATTCTTTCAAATAAATTTCTTTCTTATTTTAAACTTGCAACATTCCTCCAATATCACTAATTTTTGCATAATTTATGCCAATTTGTATTTTCATGCATATTCTAGGTTTTAGTATTTCTATGTCTCTATATAACAAAATTTATTTTTCTATTACAATAATTACCAAAATTCTTCTACAATTAGGAAATGCAATTTATAAAATATACGTACTTAGAGTAATATCCCCAAAGATTTCGTAAAAAAATTTCTTTTAGTTTTTTTCAACTTTTATGAAAATAAAAATCATTTTGAAATTTCATAAGATGAAAAAACATAGAATACCTAATTTATTCAAATTTCAAATGTAAAAGTACATTTTAAAGAGTCTAGAAAAAAAAAGAAATTAATTTAAAACAAAAAAAAAATGTTTGATAAGTTAAAGGAAAACATTTTCTATTTTGAAAGGAAAGAATTATTTCCGGTCAGATAAAGTTTTCCCTTTTTAATTTTAAGTAATCTAAAGGGATTCCTTTTTTTCATAAAGTACTAAAACATTTTTGTTATTAAAAAATATTACAAAAAATTAAAAATTTATTTCTTTTTTTCTAATAATTTTTTTTAGTTTTTCCGATATTTTACAATCTATACCTAATTTTGCATTTTAAATATTGAGCTACTATAACATAAATTTAAAAATTTTTCTCTCTAAATGGAAATTATGACCTTCTTTGAATCTTTTAACACAAGTACAACTATTCTGATTTACGTCAAAAAAATATGAAATAAAATTGGGTCAAACAAATGATTTTAGAAGTAGCATTTTTCCAAGTAAACAAGTGAAGTACTGTCAATATACAGCTTTTAAGCATAACTTTTAAATATTATTAAAATTACTTTCATTCATATACTAAAAAATTTCAAAAATTGCATACCTCTAGGATGAGGCAAAAAAAAATTAAACTGAAAGAAGCGTTAACATAATTATTTTCGAACGCAAAGATTAATTGCGTGAGTTATGAAAAATTATAATAAGTTTTTATTACATGGCTTGGCTTATATCATTAACTTTCTGCATTTATAAAAATTTGGAAAAGCTTGCAGTTTCGGATGATAAATAGTTAAAAAATTGACATTTTAAGGTTTTTGGGATGCTAAATTTAAAGAGGAAAGGACAGGTGGAAACTTTCTTCTAGGGAAATAAGTTTCCAGTAAAGATCTGTGTACGTTTGAATTTCTAGCTTTCTATATTCAGAGGTGCAAAAGTTTTGTAAATATATCAATGAACGGACGGATATAGAGTGAAACTAATTAGCACTTTTTTCAATAATGTTTTGGAAAGGTAAGTTAAAGTAAAAAATTTTTATTTTACTTAAAAAATTGGACTGAAAGCTTTTATTGTTACCAATTTGCCACGAAATCATTATATTTAAATATTGAAACCTTAAACTCTATACAATTCAAGGAAGTATTAGTTCCTAGATAGACATGCAAGTTTTAGTTTTGTAACTGTTTGATACCTTATTTGTGTTCCATTCTTTCTTAAATCTGAACATTCCTTAGAGCCCAACGAATTTATTTTAAATTAAAAAAAGTTTTTAGTTTAAATAACCGAATGTTATTTCAAATGATTTATTTTCTTTAATTAAAAATAAAAAATATTTCAGTTTTGCGAAAGATTAACAATTATTCTAACTTCTTCAGTTTGATTATTTGAAACCACGTGGGAATTTGTCATATTATACTTGACTTAAATTAGTAATGATAAAACAACGGCAAGACTTTAGAACTGGTTACCACATAAATTCTGATTAACATTATTCGAAACTTTTAAGCTTAGTAAGATACTGTAAGAATGAATTACTGAACGAATTAGGCTTGAATTAAATATTAAACGAGCATAAACGCATAATGTAGAAGTTGGTGTATATAGTATGAATTTCGTATCTACATATGTATATATATATTATATGTACCTACGCAGCCCCGGATTTATCATACATGCAAAGTATGCATTTGCAATGGGCGATAAAAAATAGGGGCGCCATTGAAAACTTAAAAAACCTCTAAATTTAAAAAAAAAAAATTTCACCCAAAAAAAGGATTCCAAGTTTTTTTTTATACATCAATTTATAGCGAAATTAACTTAATAAAATCTACCTACATGCAAACATAATATTTTGTTCCTACACATATTTTCTATTTGCACCATATAACAAAAAATGTTCATAGAATTAAAATTACTCATACATTTCTTTACTCTACACTACTCTTTCATTCTTATTTTTTATGTATTGTATATGCCTATAAACACAGAATATTATTTCACACAGCTGTATACATTCAATCGTTCATATATATAAGTGAAATCGTCTCATATAATATACATACATATATACGCAACAAATAAAAATATTCAAAAATACACATGTACACATAATTTATATTGTCTAATATGAATAAGATCAACACTCATGCGTACACATATAATTATCTCATAAAGCAAAATTTTTATTTTGCTGAGATTGCTCCCTATCAACACTCGCTCGTACACATATAATTATATCACAAAGCAATGTTTTTATTATGCTTAGTGGCTACACTCGTTCGTACACATTATATTTAAATTGTTTCATACATGCAAAATTTTATTTTTGCTTAGTTGTCGCCCACTCACCAAACAAACAAACACATTATTATAATGTATTACTTTTCTGTATACTATTGCATTAGTAAACAACAAGAACAAAACAAAAAAAAACACAAATTAAGAATGAGAATAGAAAGAAATTAGAAAAAGAGAATGAGAGCAATATTCTTAAATGATGGAAAGCATAGCTTGATATTGAGATTGTGTATACCAATATTTTGTTTTTGTTTAACAACAAAAAATTTTGAATGAATTTTAAAATTACATGATCGTTATGAATTTCTACTACTATGTTCTGCTTTCGTTTTTGAAAAAACTGTTATCAATCACAGAATTAAATTTTAATTGATAAAATCTACTACTTGTATTGAATTGAAAAAATGTTGTTTAATAATCAATCGAATGTTAAGAATTTTATGTTGAATTGATCTTGTGTAAATCATCCAAACAATAAAAGTAAAATGAAATGGCGCATAATTTGTTTCACACATTTATCTCCAAAATTAAAACATTTAAGCAGAACAACATTCTGAAATTTTAAAAAAAAAACAAGCCTATAAATACCAGTAAATGCGTTTATTTTAATAAAGTCTAAAAAATTTAATGAACAGTATAAAAGCTTGTACCAATGTTTATAAAAAGCTTAGTTTTCAAGTCATAAATTTTAGAACAAAACTGATTTTCCTTAAATTTTTGAATGCAAGTCGAAACTTTTTTTATACGCTGCTTCATTTCTCAGGCGATTTGTGAAATAAAAAGCTAAATTTTATTCGTAAATTTAAAATTGCGAATAAAAATAAAAATAAATTTTTACTTTTTTTCATATTCAAATAAGCTTTGAAAAAGTTCATTTGATATCATTTTCATAGAACCTTTTACAATAAGTTTCACTTGTAAGTCAAAAAATAAATTTTTTGGTTGTTAAAATCAAAAAATCAAGTTTAAATGATTGATATAAATCTGATCATAACTTAATAAAAAAACGTACAGTTAAATAAATTACCTTGTTTTTGAGTTTAAAAAACAAAAAATTGAAAGTTTAGTTCTAGACTTTAATTCTATAATTCAGCATAATAAGGTTACAAGAAAGTGCTTTATGATGAATTTTGTTCACAGTAATAAAATAGGTGAAACGGTTGAAGGGGGGGGGGGGCGCACTTTTTAGGAACCGCTTAGGGCGACGAATACATCAGGACCGCGCCTGTACCTACGTTGTATATATAAAGCGTAAAATTTACTCTCAAGTTTTTCTTTATATTGCTCCATTACTTAATCTATTGCAACAACATTGTCCTTTTTCTTTTTATATTAGTTTTCTTTTTATGGCGTACCCTAAGAATTTTTTATTAAAAAGTTTTTGTGGGAAAAAGTCCAATATGGTTAGATATTTGTAATTTCAAGGTTGAATTAATACTAATTTTTAAATAGACCCTTTCTCATTATTTCTTTTTACTACATATTTTAGAGACCTATCAAAAAAAAAACTTATTTAGTAAAATTTGGCCAACTTATTGTAATCTTATAACTAGATTTTTTTTGTATTTTATATTACACTTGTAATATTTTACATGTTTTAAGGATTAAAAGTACCTATTTCTTTAACATAAATATTTAATTATGTTATATGGCATCTGTCATAATTTTGAGCAAGATACCACCCAATAGATGACGTACAATAAAAGACGTCAGATTCTGGGACAAAATAATAAAAATATTATTGCTCAAAATATTAAAGAGTTTTAAATTTTTCAAATTTTTAATTATACAGCTATATGTCATCAGTTTTAATAGAATAAGTTGAGAGGGTGTGGAGATGGGAAAAATTTTCTAACAAAATAATCTATTTATTAGTGTCTAAAAGCTGCTAAAATTTCAGGCTCCTGCAACAGATAAAAAACGGGTTTTAGATACGATAAAGTTGAACGGCCATTTTGTTTTTTTAAAGTTTAACTATAGTATGCGGCGATAGGAGAAGCAAGCCCCTGCCTTTATGCGTTTGCAAAATTTGAAAAATGCTTATGCTTTCACTGCAATAAATAGTTAAAAATGACATTTTTATGGTTTTGAGTGGGTATAACTTCTACAGGGGGGAGATAGATAAAAATTTGTTTTTACAGAAATATATGTACGTATGAAATTTCGGCTTTCTATCTTCAAGGGTGTAAACATGTCCAAGAACGGACGGACAGAGTGAAACTAATGAGCATTTTTTTCAAAAATTTAATGTTGCTTTAAATAACTTTTTGCCTTAACTTTTAAAAAAGTTCCTCATAATATAAAAATCAGTTCACACGCGAGTTTCTTTGGTATACATATTTGAAACAACCGTGTACAGTACGAAAAAATTTTAGTTTGGGCTATCTAAAATGACAAATTTCCAATTTAAACATTAAATTAATAAATTTAATATACTTAAATTTCCACTCTCAACGCTACATTTAGCTTTTAATAAATCACCTCCCCCCATATTTATTGAAATTAAATAATTCTTTCCAAGTACACTATTACTTAATATCACGAACAATTATAAAAATAGCAACTCAAAACAAATAATTTTTTTTTTAATTATATGAAAATTTTCAGTTTTATCTTTTATTACGGAAAAACAAATTTTTTTTCTCACTAAAAATTGTTGTTCTCTTGGCATTTTTAAATAAACAAATAAATTTAAAAATAAAAAAAAGTGAGAAAAAAAAACTTATAGTTGACCAGGTAAACAGTGAGAATGCACGTGCGTCCAAACAAATCAAATAGAAAATTTTTTCGGCTCAATATTTAAATTGTTTTTTTTTTCGAATTTTTCTGTTTTTCGAAATATTTTATAAAAATAATTTTTATAACATTAAAAATAGAATTTCATATTAAGTTACTGTTCATGTTTCTACCTTTTTACTAAAATAAAAGGTTAAAATTAAAAAACAATCAATACAAAAACCAATAACGGTAACAGAAAATTGCTTTCGTAACGTCATGAATGGAAGAGCAAATTATGTTTACACCTTTTCATATTCTAATATTATTTTATTAGAACTTAAATAAGCAAAAAGTAAAAATTAAATTTTTTCACATTTTCTTATGTAATAAAATTTAGCTATAAGGAAACATGTACGTACCATCATTATTCTAATAATGTTACTTACAAGTATGTGTACGATCAGAGATCATTAAAATGTGGGATTAAATATGAAATATGATCGTTTAAACTTAAGAGCTTTGAACCAAGATAGAAATAAATATTGAAACATTATCTTTGAAATAAATATTTCAATAAAATAGAAATAAATATTGAAAGATCTTATATTTATATAAGCGCGACTTTTAAAATATCATTTTCATAAGGTATGATACGTGCCTTGATATGTACATAACATTATACCCGAGGATATTGAAGCTATAATATCGAAATTTAGCACAAGCAAATATATAATCGTTTTTTGACCTCTTGTGGTAGCTGCCATACAACTTCAAAAGATACTTGGTCATAACTTAGAAATTGTGGAAACTACACTATTTATAGCTCCTAAACAATATCAAAAGTTATATGGATAATTCTTATAACTTATATAACGTACAGTGTTGAAGTTGAATTAAGAATGTACAATGTAGGGCTCTATTATTTAATAAAACTAATTGAAATTTTCTCGACTTATATTGACAGCTACCATACACCTTCTAAAGTCATTTATGTCGTTATTATGGAAATTAATGAAATTACAGTCCTGAAATTTTACATACGAATAAGTTCTTTTGGCAATTATTTTCAATAGAAAAAACTAGAAATTTATGTGAAATACTATGGCAATTAAAATACACCACTTAAAATCATTCATTCGCACGGGTATCACAAAGTTGACACGGTCTCTGCCTATTCCCGTTACTCGTTCTTACAATGATTTTATAATATTAAATAATATTATGTATATAAAAAAAATTCAATTAATTTTTATTCAAATTGAGTCGATATTTCCTTCTTCATTAAATAAAGCAACACACAGTATATTTTTCTCCACTGTATAATTAATGTTAATTTATGTTGGCATGTATGCATAAATAAGTATATGGTGTTAATGTGTGATTACCTAAAAAGCCCAACATTAATTTGTGCAGACAATTCTATTCTTATTTTCTTAATACATATTTCTTATTAAAAATGTCTAATATTTCAAAATTATTTATTTATAGTATTCGATAGGTGGCGCTGAACTATTAATTTTATATCTTTTTCTCCTCTTTTTTTTTTAATAATATTTTTAGTTTTTTTTTTTGTGTTGCTTCTATACTATAAAACAAACATTTATTCTCTGTTTCTAATTATCTATTATAAACATTTGAAAGTAATTTCCCTCCAATTAAATTACTGAAATTTCACAGATATTATTTTAAGTTCACAAAAAAAAAAGTATAAAAAAACATAATCATTGAATAAATATGGAAAATGAGTTAAGATGTGAAAAATTAAATTCTTTAATAATTATTTTTAGAATTTTAAATTTCAACAATAATTATAAGGTTCTTGAATTCGCTTTAAAAAATGAAGAGAAAAGAAAATGACCTTAATTTTGATATAAATAAACAATGATCATTTTGTTTTTATTATTCTAAATATTTTCAATAATAATTTATTAAGTTTTTGACCTTTATAAGAAAAAAACACTATAAAATTGATTGTGATCACAAAACGTGGTTCTCTGTAACAATATTTTGTTTTGATAAAAATTTCAAAAAGATCTAGTTTTTCCTCAGGAAAAATTGTAATTTTTAAAATTTTATTCAACGACATTATAATATTATTATGCAAAGAACTAATGGAGAGCCCATAATCAAAGTACACATTACAATCATAAAAGAAAACTCAAAAATTTTGCTTATAGAGCAAAAAATATTATAAAACCGATACCATAAGATCTTCTATTTTAAAATGAACGCCCTATTATACGACTGCATTATTTTTTTATATTTTTATTTCAATGAAAATTACTTCAAATTTTAAATTGAACTAATTATTAGTTTCGAACGTATATATTATATACATATACGCATACATTATGGTCTTAGATTATTTAAAAGGACTATTCTTAAATTTCATTAACTTTAAAATATTTCTCATAATAAATTTGTTTTCTAAACATTTAATATCCAATTAATTTTTTTAATAATTATAAATGGTATCCAATTACTTAAATAATATCCATATAATAAATATTTATTTTCATTGAAATTTAAATAAATAATATTATATACTTACAATCTAATTAATAAAATTTTACTCATTTGATTAATTAGTTTAATTATAATATCCTTACAGAATTACGATAAAAAAATAGCCCAGAATAACAATAATTTGAAAATAATTTTTAAATTATAACTAAATTAAATAAAACAAAACAAAAATACACTTCTATAACGCACATAAATAAATATTATAATTTTTATTAGCATATTTCAAATAAACTAAAAAAAAATCGAAAAAAAATATATTTGTTTTGTCTCACTCAGTTTGCTTGATCGTCTATTCGTGTAATTATTTAGTAGAAAACTGTTATTTTATTAACAGATGATGTTGTACGAAAATTTTTAAAAAGCTTCCTCCTTTCTATTCAAAACTGCTAGATACTTTTTATTTCATTAGATTCTAATACTATTTCTTTTTAATCATGATATATTTTTTTTTTGCCCTTAATTTTCGGCAATTAAGGCAACTTATCATGTTTTTACTAAACCACCAAAATAACTTCCTATCAAAAAATTTATTTTTATATAAATCTAAAGCACACATAATTAACAACAATAACATTTTCATAATTAAATTAATGCTTATTTCAATTTTTATTTATTTTTATCCTGAAAGAATGGAAAATTATCAAAAAATAATGTGAGTAGAACACCATTTGAAAAAAACACTGGCACATGACTTATAGAAACTTGCTTCTTAGAGAACCAGTGGTTTAATACAAACTTGATTTATTTTTTTTACAAAATTATGTATATAAATATGGCTTATATAAAATTATTATTATTTTTTATATACTTAGCTAAATCATTTATTTTTTTTTCTTGTTTTTTAAATAATAAATCATAGATAATAATTATCGTAAATCCTGTGTAATATATCTATATTAAGAGCTCTGAATTTTTTCAAAATTGTATTGCATGGAATTGGTTGTCTGGAGAATTTATAACAAAAACAAAATGATTATGATTAGAATGAAGTTCTAATTTTTACTCTATTAATTTGGAAAATTGAAACTTTCCATGCAACAAATTTGTATATTATAAATTCCCACATAAATCATATGCGAAACTTATAATTCAAAATATATTTCCTTTAATATATTCTCTCGAAATTTCTCTCGGCCTTCTTTATCTAATTTTAACAAAAAATTTTAACAGTATTTTAATGTTTTTTTACTTTTTATCTCAATTAATATTCGTTATAGGAAGCGCATGCAGAAATTATTACTTTTTATCCTTTAATTGTCATTTATTGGAAACATTCTATGCAATATATAAAATTTAATAGAGATATTATTTTAATAATTATTTTATCTATAATCATAAATAATCCATCTCACAATATACAAATCATAAATATACATATGTAATAATTATAGACATAAATATTTGTTCTCACTGCTACAATAGTTAATTTGCTTGTATCTTATAATAAAATTAAATACTGTAAATTATATAACATTACTGGTATACTTTGGGGTATGACAACTTAAGTCAAATGTTCGATTATTTATTTAGTGAAAATAAAAAAATTATAAAATAGGCATATAAATCAAATTTCCGAATTATGAACACATTGTATTGGACATTTATTGTTTGTAATTATTTAATATATCTTGTATATTGTTCCGATATTTGGGGTAGAATTTACAAATAATATCAAACACTTGGGAAAGATTCTAATACTATAACTCAATTACACTTTCATAAAAATTATTACCTTTGTCTAGAATTTGTTAGAAATTAAAAATGAAATTTTGAAAAATTTCTCTTCAAAAGCGTAAATTGTAACAAGATTTAATATTTAATAAGTTTATAAATATATAAAGCTTCTCTATTTATATAATTAAATTTTAAAAAGAAAAGTATTCAGCACAAAGTATAAAATTGTATTTACTACAATTAGTATCTCTGCAGGCAATCACTCTAGGTATAATAGATATACACATGCGCTTATATAATATACTTTTGTATATATAATATGTAAGAATATTTTGTTTATTAGTTCTATGCACAATTTTCTTTTGATAAACGACATTAAATAAGTCAATGTTTACTTTAATTTTTGCTATTTTCCGATTATTTATTTTACGTAAGTAAACTTTGATTTATTTATCACACTCTTATATTTTTATCAATTCTAAATAAAACAGCAATGATGAAATTCAATGTTATAAAAACTTTTTAAAATCATCAGAAATTAGAATGATAAATTATTGAATTTTCAATAAAAATTTGAATTAAAGAAAAATAATATTAATTTGGAATTGTGGAACAAAATTCGATATCCTACAAAATAATAATATTTTCTCTACAAACTTATTTCAAACCAGTGTTTGCGCTTGAAAACCCCAAACTAAATAAAGTTTAATTAAGTTTAGAATAAAATTTAATTTTATTAATGCATTAATAAATTAGGATAGTACAAAACCCCGAGCCACATTAATTTGTAAATCAACAGAAATTGCATATCGTTAGGGGCGATTTTTAAAAACTTGAATGTTAACTTGAATTAATATTTGTGATTACCTATACATTAGAATTTATAATCTTTTACGTTCACAATTTTAAATTTTCAAAAATTACAATTTTCATTTTAAATCAATTAAATAATTTCAAACTACTTGTTGGTTTAACAATTCGAATTTAATTCGAATTATCCTGTGCTCTGTTATTTTCTATTGAATTCTCTTTTAAATACAAAAAAGAAATAAATTATGATTAGTGTTTAAAATGCTCTTAATGCGTACAAAAAATTATTATTCTGACATTTCAAAGAATTAAGAATAGATATGTATAAAAAAAATAGATATGTATAATAAGTAAAAAAAAAGTAAAATAAACCAAATCAAAAGAGTAAAATTTAATTTTCTTGACATCTTTTCACAACAAAGAAAACACTCAGCAAAAAGAATACAAAATATATGTACAATAATAATATATAAAAAATGTTTATGTGATGTACATAAGGTATACAGTAAACAATAAAAAGTTTTAGAACAATATTTGAGATTTTAAACTGAATTGGGAAAAAGTTGTAGTTTTTTGTATTAAAATTGCAAGATGAATTAGAAATAATTTATTGAAAATATTCTTCACAATATGATTAAAATATTTTGATTTTATTTTGATAATTGTACAATTTATCCACCCAATCATCCCTAATCATCCATTAAAAGAAAAAATTTTCAACAGTACACTGATTGGATCCATTCTATTTATTTCAAATATCACAGCCATTTTCACTAACTAAAACCGACTAAACCAATGTACTACATTTCACAATTCAACTAAACATATTTTTTATTATAGACAAAAGTTACACAGCTCAACTTAATCCTCTAAATATTACATTAGTTATATTTGTAAATACAAATAATTAGAATGATTACACTGTATATAATTTATACTCATATTCCAATTGAATTGCCTTAAGAAACAGCTGTCATTGTCATCATCCTCATCATCATGATACTTCTTTTCTATTGTCATTTCATTCAAACATATACTCTAAATGTTATATAATACTTGTATAATTATATTGCGATATTATATTGTTGCTATTCGGTATTATTCTTAGAACTTTTTTTTTTTATTTTCACACTATCAAAGCACATGGTATATACTATTAGTTTTTATTCTCTTTTCTTTTTTTTTTGTGTTATTTATGGAAAATCCTTAAGGCCATTTACGAATTGTCACTGTAAATTGACAAAAGGCAAAAAAAAAGAAAAATTAAAGAAACAAAAAGAATTAATAATAATAAGAAATGAAATAAAAAAAAAAAGTAAAAAAAAAACGTAAGTATGCCCACAATTCTCATCAGGGAATGAATTTACAAAACAAGAGAATTCCATTTTGAATTGTGCATGGTGTATATAATTTACACCTTTGAGCAAAATATCTTTTATGTAATATTATAGTAGCTTATACCACTAGCATACCAATGTAAAAAGAATATAAAAATGTCAAATAAAATGCCAAAAAAAAAAGGAAAAACAGAGGAAAACAAAAAAGAAGAAACATAACAAAACTATGGAAAAATACAATCAATCAAAAGAAATGACCTGGCATAAAAGAAAAAAAAAAAGTAAGTGAAATAATTTATCCATTTTCTTAGGATTTTTTCACATGAAAACCCGCAAAACTAAATAAGAGAAAAAAGAGGTAAAAGATAAGTGTATACACCTAATACACACTGCCATATTGTAGACTAGATTTTTATATGAATACATTTCAAACTAGTTTAGTCTTAATTTATTATGAAAATTCATAAAAATAATAAAAAAAAAATACAAAAAAAAAAATAAAGAAATTTTTTGGTTAATTTTTTGTGAAAGGATATAATCTTTCATGTACTTATATATATATATATAAATTATGCATGTACATAATATTATTTTTTTGGTACATATTAAATTAAATAAATCAAATAGGTTAGAAAAATTTCACCCTATTAAGCACAATACATAAACATTTCGTATGTGAATGAAAAATTTCTGAATTATTTTACATATATGTATGTATGTATGACATAATGTAATTTAGCAAATTGTATTTATACGCATAATATGCACACATACATTATGTATAAAAGTGATTAACATTTTTTCATTAAATTTAAAAAATAAAAGAATTTAATTTCTTTCTCAAGAAAATAATTTTAAGTACAAATTAAAAGTTTTTTTTTTATTTAAGAATCTTAAAATTTAAATTAAGATGGTAAATGATGCGATCTACCTCTATTAAAAATAATTACATAATATTACAAAATTTAAATAAGTAGTTTTATATAAAAGATTTTAAACATGATTTATGAAAATTTGAATTGTGAATTTCACATACACATTTAAATTGTACGAATGTACAAGAGTACATAAAATTATTTTGATCAGCCAAATTTTTTCTGATAGTCAGCAATTTTGTATTATATTTATAATTAAAATTTAACATACTTTCTTAGTATGACATGATTATGGATAAGAACTTTAGATAATGGTAAGACTTTTTAGATCCGTCTTTACCTTGATCTATATGTATATTATGTAAAAGAATTTTAAGTAGTAGATTAAACTACAAAATATTCATACTACAGAGAATTAATTTTGAAAAACTAAAAACAATTTAAAAACAAGTAAAAATGTTACAATTGGTAGAAACTGGTTGAACAATATCCTGCACTTTGATGTTAATGTCTCTATTAGTTTTTCAAATAAGTAGTGGTTTAGAGTAGAGAATAGTTTAGAATTTTGGGACAGCTACCCGAACCTATATTATCCGAATTGGTTCAATTACAATAGTATCCGTCTTTGGTACTAAAGGAACAACTTGTGAAAGTTTGGTGTCGATTACATTATTTATATTTGAGTTATCTTGCAATCGGACGGACGGACGGACACGTCTAATGTAAAATTTTACGCTGCATACATATCACGAAGGTTCAGGGTATAAAAAAAGAAAAATGTGAAGCTACATTGTATGTTCAAAACGTGAAGTGTACATCTGTTTACTTAAACATATTTTATAATAATTTTTTAATTCAATATTCGAAATTTACAAATTTGAAAGTAAAATAGTTCTTAATCTAAAATAAACCTTAAGAGTTTGTAATAAAAAAACCTATATAAAATATTATCTTATGAGAAAACGACAAAAACACACTACAATCTATAAAAATTTTTATAGATAACAATAGCAATATTTATTGGACAAATTGCATATTTTTAGGGAAATCTCAAAAATTCTATCTAAAGTTCATTGAATATCACTTACACATTTCAATGATTTTGAAAATTATTAAAAACCACTTATATTAATTAAAAAATTACTTATAGAAACAACCCTATAATATTAATGATTTGCAAATTATATTTCCATCTCATATTAAATAAAAGATTTCATTGAATGACCACAAAGTAGGAACACCAAAATAAATTTTTTTAAAACATAAAAAAAAAAAATAATTTAATAGAAATATTTAGTTAAATATGCAAATAAATTGCTTCCTTTTATTTTAAAACTCTTTTTAATTCGAATAAATTAAAGAATGTGCATATATATAATTACACTGTAGTACATACATATATGTTGTTAATTACATCTTTAAAACAAAATTCATATTATTAAAATATTCCTTTAATATTTAATTAATGAACCATAAAATTTAATGAATATTTAATTTATCACAAATACACACCTACAAAATATTCGAATATATATAAAACAAAAAGTTAGATAAATACTATAGTTTTATAGAATAAAATTATATAAACACAGGGTGTACAATAATTCTATAATAAGAAAATTTCAATTGAGATTCAAACAGAATCTGCAAAGATGATTTTATTCATTAAATTCTTGAGGTTATAAGGAAAAGTAGAACCAATTTAAAAGTCTAATAGAAATAGAGGACACTAGAAATAGAGAACAGAAAAAAAATTTGAACCTATTGTTTTTGCTTTATCGAATTCTATTCTGTCATCCTGCCTTTGATGTACCACCAAATTTCGTACTCCCTGAACTTATATACTAATATTATAATACAAGTATGTTAATTTTCATTTCAGATAACATACATAAAAAAAAAAACGAAAAAAATAGCTTTTCATGTCCTTAATATGTTGTATTTTAATTAAGTGAAATCAATATTACTATTAATCATTTTATACATATGGCTCCGGCAATATTATTTCTGTATATATAAGTATAATTAATGCAAGGACACGATTAACTCTAATGAAATATGATATAAATGTGTGTGTGTAGAGTAGATAGATAATAATATTTTTATGATAATTTTTGATGAATATAATAATTTGATTGGTCATATTATCCTTACAGAATATGAAATATTTTTGATTATAAAAGGAAAAGAAAAATTCTTATAATTTGATACGAAAATTTTAATTAAAAGCGAGAAAAATTTCTTTCTAGATATATACATAAGTATAGCATACATTCTTTCTCTGAGTATGTCTTAATTTTTAGTAATCATTTTTTTTATTAAAGTATTATAGTTTTATGATAAAATATTTTTGTTTAAGATCATTTCTTATTTGTAGAGACCTTAACAAAACGTGATGACCACTCAATTTAATAACAATTAACGAAGTAATAAATAGAATTTTCATTATTTTTTTCTTGTTGGAAAAAAGAAAATTGTTACTAAGATTAATTACCTCAAAGCAAATAAAGAAAAAAGATCCAAAGTAGAGCTAATTATAATGCTTAATTCATAAATATTTCAACAAATTTAATTAGAAGTTTTAAGACACAAGTTTATGATTTTCTTTCAGTTATGCTTTTTTAAATTTGACCAACTCAATTAGCTCATATAACTTCAACTTTTTCACTGCCCATCTATATATATATATATAAAATTTTCAATGAAATATTTTACGAGTTCTAAAAAATGATTACCTAAGAAATAGTCCTGCGACATATACATGTTTCACGTTTATATCTATATTCTATACTATCAATATATTTATAATGTGTGTTCGAAAACATACAAGTTATGAACTATTCCAGAAAAAGAAAAAAGTAATTTATCTACTATAAACAGTTTAATCCAATTCAAATGTACATGTTTATAAAATAAAATTGGAAAACGTGATCGTATTAATACTAATTTTCAAATCAAATCTATATAAAGAAAACAAATATATTGTAGGAACAACAAGGATATTTTATTTATCGTCTTATCATGCAAATACAAATTACAAAAATTGTACTGTTTGTCAAGTAAAATATTTGAATTCCAATATACTTTCATAAAAAAAGCAAATTTATTTCAAGATTTATTTTCATTTTTCTAATAAATCTATATAAAAGAAATTATAAAGATCAAGTTTTAGAGAATATTGGATTTTTTACAATTTTGATGGTATTTTAAAGTCTACAAAGATAAAATATATAATCAAGATTTATATGATATAATTGCCAGATGAACTAAATGCATTTTCAATGCACGTAACATCAATCCATTTTAAGTTCGAGAATTTAAAAGCTCTTAAATCGAAAGGCCTAATAAATAGCTATTTAAATAATCTTTAAATCGATTCAAGATCAAGAAAATAAATTCGAAAATTCAACAATTTAAAAAAAAAATCTTAAAAAATTCTTAAATTCATACAGTTCCTTAATCAAAATAATTTGTAATATAAAAACCAAAATTACCACACCATTATTATTATTATTTTTTTCAATTAGACAAGCACCAATTATCGTGCAAAGTAATACTGCAAGATAGAGCTAAAACAATCATCATTTAGACGTAAAAAAATGTAGCCACCAGTCACCACTGGACACAAGAGTGTCTAGCAAAATCGTCATCATTTGATGAGAACGGAAAAGGAAAGGAATAAGTGAAGAGTTAGTAAGGGCTTAGAGTTTATTAGCATAAGAGGCACGAAAAAAATGTTTTAGGTTAGGTCCTGTATAACTAAAAGCAAAAATCAAATACCAAAATTAGAAAAACAGATATCTAACCCACAGATAAACACAATTATTTAAGCTCCTAAAAAGTATAAATATAACTCAGAGCACCGTTTCCAATACGAAGACCAAAATAACAAGAGTTAGAATTAGAAGAATAGACGACACCCAACATTATAGTCATCGCCTCATTCTTACCATAATCCGTACTGTGATGATAAATTTACTATAATAATCGAACAAATATTCCGCGAGTATTCAAGAAACAGCAATTTTAGCCGAATTGTATAGTTTTTTTATTTATTGCAAATTTGACCAGTAATTCAATTCCGTCAAAGCTTGTTTAATGTACCTCAATTAACTACGGAATTATAAGAAAAAATATAAGTTTTTTACAAAAACCAAACTTTTAAGACAATTGATAGTTAAGTCGGGCTTAGAAATTATTCGAAAACAACCTTAAAATAGACAACTTATGGCTCTTTATGAATTAGACTAAATTTTAAATTTTAATTTTAATAAATCTTTTCAATTTTTCTAATTATTCCTCAAACCTGAATGAAAAAATGAAAAAATTTTATTGAAAAAATTATTTAATCACAAGTTTTAACCAATTTAATTTGTTTAGTACTTAAAAATCTATTTTATTATCCAAATATCCAATATTATATGAGATTTAAAAAAAAATATCATGTTTATAATAAAATTCAATGAAATTATTTGCGTTGCAATGAATGCATAAGTTTTCCTTATTGAAAAATTCGTTTTCCAATTCAAGTAGTGTCATTATTCAATATTAAATAAAAGAATTGAAAATTATAATAAATTTAAAATATTAATTTTTTTGTATTATTACTTAAATTATTTTCCATTAATTTTCCACGTTCCAATTAATTTTTTCATTTACAATTCCAATTAAATTTTTCATTTTTAAATGAAGCAGAAAATAATAATCATACATTAAGCGTATATAAAATTAATTAATTGCAATTGAATTAAAAATAAAAAAAATTATCTAATAATAAACTAAGTTTTTAAAACTTGTTTTTAGATAAAATCAGCAGAATTGCGAAAAACCAAAACCAAATGATAATTTTCAATTATCAATATTCAAAATACCTGACCAATGGTGCAGTGGTTATTGCACTGGTCCTTTAACTGAAAGGTCTCGGGTTCAAAGCCCAGTCAGGTCACTATAAAAATTATATTCAATATTATTATATAGCTTTTTGCACATTACATATAAAAATAAAAAAAAAAATTAATATTAATTGTCATATTTCAATAATATTCAATATTAAAAACAAAAAATACCAACAAAATAAAAATAGTAAATATAAATAACCTTAAATATCTAATATAAAGAAAAAACTACGGTAGGTGCGTCACCTACCTAATAAACCCAATAACGCCAGAAACTGGTTCATTGTATATAAATACAATAATCATACACCAGCTCTATGCTCCTCCTAGGAGCGAAGTAGGATAAAAAAAAAAATATTCAAAATAATATTTAAACTTCAAATCCAAATATAATTTAATATAACAATAAAATTGCAATATCTGTGATAAAAATATTAAAAATTTAAATTTATCTTGAATTTTATAAAAATTAAGATATTATAGAAAAATTTTAATACATCTAAAATAATATTATATATATAGAAAAAGATAAAGTTTTCTAACCTTTTTTGTATAATTTTGGTGTTATGTTGATTTTTCCTGTTCGTTCTTTTTCTTCTTCTATCAGAATTCTATTTATTATCCTTTTTGTTATACATGTATGTAATTTTGATTTCTTATAATTTTTTTTTTTTGGTTTTTATTTTATTTTTTTTTTTTATATATTTTGTGCAGTTTTTTATATTCAAACCAAATATATTATTTTATATTAGTAGATATGAAAAATTAATACCAATTTATATTTATACTTATATATTTTAACAATTATATATATACAAAATTATATTGTATATAAGGTGATTTTTTTTTTGGTATGTTTTCTTATAACAATTTATTCATTAATATTTTCAATTTATACAATACATAAATTTTTATATATATATATATATATATATTATATATTTTTTTATTACATAAATTTCAAGGATATCAAGTTGAATTTATTTTTATTCTTATTATTATTATTTTTATAATTTTTGTTTTTTCGTTAGTTATATTTTTGGTACTGTTATATATATGCATTTATGGTATTATATATATATGTATGTGTACAAATATTTTATTTATTTATTTATTTTTTTTTTTTTTGGTCAAAATACTTAAATGTAATAAATTGTCTAAAGCAAAAAATATACGGGGAAAAATATGAGAAATGATATGCATAAATTTTTTTTTTTATTTATTATTAAATTCTTTTTAATTTCGATTTTTTTTTTTATATTATATATGCAGGTATATTAAATACATTTTATTTAAATATATTTATAAAAAGGAATATTTGTGTACAATATATAGGTAAGTAATATATATTTTTTTTTCGTTTTCGTCCTTTTTTTTCAAGCAAAAATTATATTGAGAATATTAAATATACACGTATACTTTCTTTATATTTAACTTAATATATTTGTACTTATATAGTTATATGTACCTTCACGCACAATATTTATAATATATTTTGTATACATATTCATATATATTCATATATTTATTATACATATTTTATATTTATATTTTAATATATAAAAATTAAAAATAATTTTATTTGAATTGTTCTTATATTATCTATATTATTATAATATATGTATAGGTACTGTTTTTATAAAGGATAAATAAAAATAGATTTATATATTATTATGGTATAAATGTGACATAATACGATATATATATATATATATATAAATAAGTATATATACAAATATTTATATATAGCCACTTGAATATTAAATTAATTTTTTTATCGATTCTGATTAACTCACTTGCTGTATATATTTCATTTTATTTTATATATTTTTGTATATACATACATATATATTATATAGACTATGGTTATATTATAAAATAATAAATAACAATTTATTAATTTTAAATACTTTTCTTTTTAAGTAATTTTTTTTTCTTCAAGAGTAAACTTATTTATTCATATATGGGTTTTGTTATATAAATATTACACATTTTATATTTACATATATAGATATATATTTACTTGTATCAAATCGCGAATTTAAACGAAGGATGGTTTTTTAAATAATTTATATATTAATCATTTTGTTGTTTTTAATATTTACGCTCTTAATTTAAATTTACTTTTGTTATTAAACAATGATTTTATTTAATTTAATTATATTACACTTTTCACATATATTTGATTTGTATTAAAACTTTTATTTAATTTAAATAATATAATTTTATATTTTATTTTCAAGAATTTTCTCTTTTTTATTAATTGTTTTTTAAAATAGATTTATTTAAAAAAAAATTCTAAAATATAAAAATATTATTAATAGGATGTTAAATATATTTTACAAATGATTTTAACAATAAGAAAATTCAAAATGTGTTCAAATGTTTCAGAAATTCTAATTATTTTCTAGTAAGTATGTAAGTATGTAAAAGTATATATTTGAATTTATTATTTTTTATCTGTATTTGAGAAAAATTAATTTTGTAATTAAATTTCCTACAATTTGTTATAGACTCAACAAGTTTTTGGAATTTCTAAAAACTAAACTAATATTGTCAAATTGTAATGAATCAAAATAAATTTAAAAAAAGAATATTATTATATCGGAATAAATTTAATTTGATCCAATTCCTTAAAATCATAATAAAAAATTTTATTTCCAATTTTAACGATTACAGCTTAATCGAACATAAAAATCGTGTTGCATAGCAAACATAGCAATATAAACTCAAAGATTTGGACAAATTAGGATTAATTTTTAACAATTTCAATATTAACTAGCAAACATATAAAAAATTATTAAATTTCTTGCATGTAAATGACGAATAAAAATTTCAATTTTCTTCTATATAACAGTTAGAGTTCAATTGACATTTTGAACAATTTTAACAATTTATTTTGGAAACAATTAAAATATAACAGTTAACATTTAATTTCTATATTACTAAATAATATTAGATAAAAATGAGATTATCAAATTTCAAGCAGAAATTCGAACAGATTTCATACGATTAGTGAAAATATGCAAAATTTTGGCAAAAATTCCATTCATATACCGATTATAAGTGTGATTCGAAATAATGTCTACAAGCTGTATTACTCTAAGCTGTCCTTTTTTCTCTTTAAACAAAATAAATTCTTTGTTCTCCAATTGATTATTTAATTATACAAAAAAAAAATTAAATTAAAAATTTTACATTTTATATTTCCTATAGCTATGTAATTTATAATTGAATATATTGAATTTTTTATATTTCTTATACATTGAATGCAAGTTATATTTTTAAAAATATTTTTAACATTATTATATAGATTGCAATTTCATACAAAAAAAAAAATTTCAGGTATATAAAATACATGAATATAAAAGATTAATATTCTTATATATTTCCATATTAAATTAATAACGGTATATATTATAAAACTTATTTTTAATAATACACATTCTATGCGTGTATGAAATTGTGTAAGGTAAAATTACTTTCATGTATTACTAAGTATGGAATATTTAATACAAATATGTATATATATATTTATGTGTATATATGTTTTTAGTATGTTAGTTAATTATATACACATTTATATAAATATGTATGATTTTGTTAAATTTTCTTTATATTTTTATTTTATTTTTTATATTTTTCCCTTGTATATAATAATAATCACGCGATATATTAAAAAACATTATAATATGTGTTACAGTTTATACAAACACACGCATGTACATATTTATATACACAGTTATATTCTTTCTTATATAAATATTAATCGGTTAAATGATATTTTCCATCCGTTATATTTTTAATATTTACTTGTATATATATATATACAAATTCTATACTTTATTTTTTTCTTTTTCTTATTTTTTTTTGGAAAAATTTTCCTTTTTTATTTGCTAATTACCATAAACTTTGTTCTAATTTACTTTATTTTTGTTTTTTCTTTGCATATTTTTTTTCACTCTTTTATATTATTTCCGAAATTATATTAAAACAGTTATAACAGTTTTTATTAAAATATACCACAATTAAATAAAGAAAATAAAAATGAAAAAATTCAAATTAAAAATTATGAATTTTTTTTTTGTTGGTTTGCAAGAAAATTAAATTTAAAACGAAAAAAAAAAATTTACTACTAATTTTTTTTTTCTTGATTATTTTAAATTTTTATACGCGCTCTTTCTAACATATTGCACATAATTTCGCTTTAAAGTTTCGTTATTGACTGACTTATGATTTGACAGTCGAAATATGAATTCGAAATATTATAATAATAAAAACCGAAAAAAAAAAACAAAAATAGCAATAATTATTATATAAAAGAAAAAGATGAAAAAAAATTTTAAAACGAAAACCACACGAAATTTTTTTCTGAGAAAAAAAAAGACTTCGAAAACTCATGTTGTATTTTCTATACAATTTAGTACCGTTATAAACCGTTAAAGAACATTTTTATAATATTCGAAAATCGAATTTTGTTTTTTTCGTTTTTTCAATCTGATGATTTTCGAATTTCTTGAATTTTTATATATTAAAATAAAAATAGAAAAGGATAAAGAAAAAATTCTCTTTAAACATTTTATCAAAAATTTGCATGTATTAGAAAGAGAACAAAATATAATAAAGAAAGGAAACGTGAAATTATTCAACACGTTTTTTGGTTATGATAAGTAATTGTAGTATAAGAGTGTAAAGCTAAATTTATGGTCTTTTTTTAATTTTAAAAATTTTCAGTAACGTTATGTGATGGATATCTTTCTTGTATATTTCCTTGAATGAGACTTATAAACACTTACCACACATTGGGAGGAATAACGGCTTTTGAAATTTAAAGTACTTATAGCCGAAATAGTAATTTACTATCGAAGACTAAAAAACGTTAGCATAAAACTATTCTACAAGTATATGAACAAATTTTCTGTATTATTTTGTTACAGAAAATCTTTATATATTAAAATATAATAGTAATAAGAACAAGTTCTCAAATACAACTCTGCATTTTGACTTATATGATTGTTCTTGCAAATTGTACGATATTGGTTTTATTACATGCATGTATATTTTTTTAAATATAGAAATTTGTTCACACTATATGTAAGAAACAACGTTTTTTAAAATACAACGTACCTTTGTTTTAACTAATTAATGACATGACCCGAAATTCCATGGTAAGAAGTATTTAGGAATTCAATTTCTCAAGAGAATTTGCAGAAATACAACTTTTGAGTAGCGGTTTTTCAAGGACACATGCTATATATTAAAAAATTGAGTACGAAAAAACGAAAATTCACTATACAATTTGATGTTTAAAAGCCGAACTCATTTATAGCAGTTTACTTAATTTTTAGAAGACTACATATATGCATCTATCACTTCCACATTAACACTTATAGAAATACTAGTGCCCATTAACCACTTTTTTCGCATAGAAACATAGTCTTTATTTTTAAGTTACTACAAAAACTACTCCTAAATTAAAAAGTATGTGTAATAATAATTATAATAATATTTCATTTATGCAATTTCACTTACGCTCTGGACTCTATACCAAATAATATACTCAATATAAAGTAACAATAATTATCATTATTTATATTCGAAAAAAAAATTATACATGTACATATATCATGTATTCAATTTCGAAAGGGGAAATTTTACTTAATGTTTATTTTATTGATATACGTATAGAGACTGATATTTTACATTTTTTTGCATTACAAGTATATATAAGCCGACAGAAAAAAAAAACACATTTTCTTTTGAGAAAAATTGCCGTAGTAATGTGTATACAAAGTATTAATTTCGAAATTAAGAAAAAAACATGCGTATTAGGAATTTAGTTTTTTTTTATTCGAATTTATTGATAATACACATTGGTATATACGAAACCGAAAAGAACTTTCATAATATTTGATTTTTCTCGTTTTACCTATACATTTTTTCAACTACAATATACATTTTAGTATATTCGGACTTATAACACTATATTATACGACAGGTAGGATGATAACATTATATAAAGAAAACAGATATATTATAATACACGTAGAACAAAATCCTTAATATTGTGAATTGCTAAATAATATTTTTTTTCATTTAAACTAATATAGATAAGGGTATTTCTATATAATCTAGTTATATAAGCATGTTCGAAAATTCAATATTTTGTGTAGAAAAACTAGCAAAAAAGAAGAAGAGTATAAAACATCGAATTCTATTTTGATTCGGCATGAACTTCACCTTTAAATTGAAAAAATAACAAGAAAAAAATTAGTGTTAAAAAGTATTTAAAAATTATTTTATACATGCATCTATAAAAGTTTACATGTTCTGTTCCTATACATAGTACATAATATACATATACATATATACAAATATCTATCATGTATAAATAGCTTTGAACTCTAAAATTATTTCCTCTTATCTATGATTTTTTTTTTTGTGTATTTTTTTTTCAAATTACTTCGAAGAAAAGACTCAATATTCTTTTATTTTTTATTTAAGGGTTAAATTCAAAAATTTTGATATAGTTCGAAATTTTGTTGTTCTATATTATGAGAAGTGCAAGATAAAATACAATAATAATATAAGCATCAGAAAGAAGAAGAAATAAAGGGCACTTTTTTAAAGATTGTGAAAGTTATGACTGACTTTGAAAAGAAAAGATTAAAAATTAAAACATTATCATCTCTAGTTAGAATTTGTAATAAAAACCTGGAAGAACGAATATTCATATTCGTTCGTAACGCTAAAAAAAAGCGTCTGAGATATGGAAAAAAGTACGAGTATTAATATATTTTATCAGAGTTGAGTTCTTAGTCGACTTAGTTATGTCTGTTCAAGTTATAACTCAAAAATGACTTAAACGTGAATTAGGAAATTTACGCATTTGACAATAAACACCCAATCTTATTTGATTCGGATTAAATCAATGCACTAGTTTGAATACATGTCATGGAACTCTAAAAATAATTTAAAATTTAATATTATCTTGGAGACTATTACGCATGCTGCATGCAGCAATCAAACTCTGCAACAATAAGTTTGGTAATAAGACCACCATTTCGATGAAATATGGTTAGAAAATCTTGCAATAGCTCCCATACAACTCCTTAAATTACTGGGCTATAACTTAGCTATTGTAAAGGCAACAGCAAGTTTGGTTTCAATAAAATTTGTTTGAAATTGTGAAATTTTTTAGAACATTTGGCAAGACTGTGTAAAATCTGTTATCTTCTTGTTTTAATTTCTCATATTCAAAAATTTATTTTTAATTTTTTTTCGTCCGATAACCTTTAATCTATGTATGTTATGAATGAGAATAAATAAATATATAAAGATGATTGGCCATTTAAAATACATGATTAATTGTACAATTGTAAAAAAGTACTACAATTATTCAAATTTATCTTCACTTTTTGTATAAAATGGAATATATATATATATATATATTTTCATAGAGTAAAATTAAGATGACTTGGTTTAAATAATGACTTTTTTTTTCAGAAAAAAATCATCATCAGCAGAAGCGTCAATGTCATCTTTCATGTTAGCATTTTTAAATTTACATGAAAACGAATAAATAAATGAATTTCATTAAACCCATTTTCACGAAAAAAGTAAAAAAAAATATTGTTTCGTTAGTAAGTTCTAATTCTATCAATTGCTAATATTCAGTAATACAGAGTAAAACTGATTTGGTAATGTAGATTTTTAATTGAACAATGATAATATAAGAGTTTTGAGCATTAAATCTGATCCTAATCAAAATTTAATTAAATAATTTTTAAACTGTGTCTTGATCTATTAACATTTTGTGTACGATATGAAAATTAAATTATTTAACAAACAAGGAAACAACAATTAATTAATAATAATTTAGAAATTATTTCAGGAAAAATGAGAACTCCTTAAGAATTTATTGCATCTCAAATTTAATTTTTCTCACAATTTTTTTTTTACCCGTTTTTCTTACGAGGAAATATGACAGAGAGCTCTGGTAGAGCAGCATTCTAATCTCATACTCCCTACGTACATTTGCATATTGTATACGTTTTCTTGTAAAATCTTGTAATCATTTTTCAATAAAAGAATATTTCAATTTCCTTTTCTTATTATTTTGTCGTTCTTGTAATTTATTATATACTCGTATAAATATTAAATTGTTTTATAGTGCAGAAGAATACAGCTATACATTTGTAAATAAATTTAAATCATATGGAAAGTGTTCCATTTCCAAAACCTCTTAAAAGTGAGTAATTAGAAGCTTCATTGCTTTTACATTTATCTCACTTTATTTTGATTATTTTATTACACTTATACTCGCGTACATAAAGTAGGGTGATCATTTTCTTTTTTTCTTTTTTTTTTTACAAATCAGTCCAAGCCCTTTCAATTTTTTGTTCAGTTTAATCTCATTTTCAAACCACAACTTAATTCTATTTTATTTACTTATATATATATATATATACATTTAAATTTCCACTTCATTACCAGTTGAGTAAATTAAAAACAAATCAAACTTTTACGCATTTTGAATTGAAATGATTTTTTTTTTTTTTGTTGTTTTGGAATTTTCTTCCCTATTCGCGTCCTAATAAATTTACCCTTGAGAAGAATATTAGATAAATCCTTTTTTACATACTTATATACTTATAAGATTCTTATGGGAAAAAAACATAAGAAAAATTTTAAACTCAAATTTTATTTTTTGTTTCTTTTCTTTTTCATTTTTTTGTTCTTTGATGAAAACTTAACAGAAAACTTCTTGGAAAATTTAATATCTATATATGAAAAAAAAATATTTTCCTACTGCTTTCTTTATTGAGTATTAGACAGCTTTATAAGAGTTTATTTAAAAAAAAATGAATAAAAGCAAAATATTGCAAAAAGTTGTTCCATTTCAGAAAAAAAAAGAAAACTTTTAACAGTTTCTTAAACAAAATTGTGTAAGCATAAAAAATACGTGAAAGATCATCCATTCTTTATAGTGAATTTTTATTGTTTATACATACAATGTATTTTTTCAATAATTTTTTTAAGACTTTTACGAAGCAAGAGCTCAAATTTTTTTATTTTAGTTTGGATTGACTTAAGGAATGGTTACAAAAAAAAATTCCCAAAAATTGTGCTTTTAAAATGAATTTTATTACGGAAAATTTTAAAGCCATCCATTCAATAATACAAAAATTTCAGATTATTTGTACTTTCAAAAATTATTAGGGATTTCTAAAATCTGTTGATGAACATCTTTTTCATTTTCATTTTTTTTTTCAAGCAATACCAAAGCCATAAAATATTATTCTCTTATTTTTCAACTTTAAACTAAAATTTTTTAATATTTTATCTTCTTAAATTTGAAATTTATGTCTATTGATAATTGAACTAGATTTTTGTATTAAAAGAACAGCAAAAACACGCAATCATCATCTTTTTAATAAATTTTTTCATGTTTTCTTTGTCCATCCATCCATCCATCTTTCTACGTTCATCTTTTAGATGATTTTTTTTGTTTGCAAAACTAAAAATTACGTGAGAAGAATTTAAAATTTATTCAAAATATTTGTTGTGTCACTTGATGAATACTATGGTAGAAAAACAAAACAGGTTCTATTTTAACACTAAAAATAAAGCAAAAAACAAAAAAATGTTGAAAATACATCATTTAGTACTATAGACAAAATCAAATACAAGATTATTATTGAAAGCAACTAAAGCAATTGTTACTAAAGCAGCGGCAAATATAATTAATCATTAGAGAATATTTTTCATAAATCTATTTTTTTCAAAACAGCATTATTTCTAAAATTAAAGTACTCATTATTAATTTACCGTTCAATTTAATAAACAACTCATTTCGAAATAACACTGATAAATAATAGTATAACATTAAAAATATCGAACTTTGTCCACTATCCAGCCTCGGTTCTAACTTGTTTGACGCCCTAGGCGGTCTATAAAAAGAGCCCCCCCTCCATTCCCCCCCCCCCCCTACCTTAATAAATTTAACATATAAAAAATCACTTTCGTGTAACTTTATAACGCTAAATGGAAGATTAGTCAGAATTAAAGCGCGAAATTGAATTTTCTAATTTTTATTTACAACGTTAGTTTGTTTGTAAAAATTATATGTTAATTTCTCTATAAATAGAAAGAAAAAAATTCTTGGACCGTATCTAGTTGAAAAAATTGTGAAAAAATTTATTTTTTTTTAAATTTAGTTATTTTTGTAAGTGTTTCATTGCGCCCCTGTTTTCCGGTGCCCATTTTAAAATGTTTACTTTGCATATATGGTAGATCCGACCCTGCCGCTACCTTCAAAGAAAATTTAATTTCGATACCCAAAACTGTATGAAAAAATAATCTAAGGTATTTTCATAAATTTTAGCTCAATCAGTTTCTTTAGTTTGGGTTACTTGCCTTAATGTTGTTTTCCGAAACAGATTTATAAATTACAGATCCTATAGTCTTTTTTATAATAGGATCTTATAAATTACTAGTCTGTCACCTGAAGGTGAAACATCAAAACTTGAAAATATTTACTATTTTATGATGTAGTATGACGTTATGAAAACTCATTGAGAAATACAAAAAAATTTTTTGAAAAAAGCTAACTTTCACTCTTATAACTGGCCCCTTATTGATCCGATAAATGGTAGACTGGTAGAAACTAGAATATGAAATATGACATTATATTATACAATATAACACTTTTCTTTTCTATTTAACAAAGATTAATAATTATAAAACTTTTAAGTGATCCTTACTTGCGATTTATTTCAGATATAAAAGTTTAATTTTTTCGTGATTACATAGAAAAACTTGTAAAAATTATCGTCACAACTATTCCACCAGGCATAAATGCTCATATTTTAGAAAAATTTGTTAAAAAAATTCTAAAATATTTGTAAAACACTATACTGATTGTAAAAACCAAATTTTTGCAACAAAAATTTAAGAAATGAAAAAAAAAAAACCAAAAGATTTTTTCCAAAATAATAACGTACCTTAATACTCCTTTACCTTTTTTTAATAACCCTTACCACATTAATATACCAGCATTGCTTTACAGAATATTAAAATTCGTAAAGGTAAAAATAAAAAAAAAATAAATAATTAAATTACAAACAGCCTTTAAAACTAAATTACAATATTATATACGACTAATATAAAATAAAATGAAAAATTTATGATTTCAACCCAAAATTACGATTATTACACCTGATACTTTTTCAGTGTATACTCATACATACTCATTCATATACATATACCGCGTAAATTAAACCCATAATGACAACAATATAATATATAGAGACCGCATTACTGCCATTTAACAAAATTTTAAATTTCTCTAAATTCATTGAATTAAAACTGTTAAAGAGAAATATGAATCAAAAACAAAAAAATTAATTTTTAAAAGAAAATGAGAAAAAAAAAATTCATATTGTGTGAGTGTGTGTGTATTTTAATTCTCTAAATTTTCGCCAATTTCACTTTATTCAAAAAATAAAAGCATGCGAGATGAACATGTCCCCGTTATTATTTTTTTTTCTTTTTATTTACACCCAATTTTCATTATGTTTCATACCTTTTACCTGTGCCAGTTTAAATAAAATGCGTTCAGGTGCAAAAATTGTTCACAAAATTTATTATAAATGAAAGACGGCATGGCACACACGAGAAGTAAAAAATTTCAATTTTTTTTCCTAATTTCATGTTTATTTTTTTCTATATATGTATGTATTATGTGTGTTTTTTGGTTTCCTTTCATTGTTATTCTTTTAATATTTATTTTTTTTTTAAATTGAAAAGCAGAAAAATAAACACACACACACAATCAATAATAAAATATATTATACACATCAATATAAATTAAGTTTATATTATTCTAAAAGTTTAACAATATTATTTTTAAATTAGGCATGAACAAAAGTATAGGTTGAACAAAGATTTATGGTGCTTAAAATGTTCTAATGAATCTGTGAGAATAGTTAAAAATCAGTGATATAGTAAAAATTATTGTTGTTATAGAAAAAGAGAATGATTATAACAAAAAGATGTTCGATCATCGGTTCATCACATCTTAATAAATTCGAAGGATATATAGAAACTCCTGTTCTACAACAATATTTGAGCGATTTGTTTCACTTTAAAAGAGGCCGTAAAGAGGATTTATAATATAATATTCTGTGAAAATTCAAGACACCTACATATTATATACAGGACTTGACTAAACGAACACTGTTATAAACAGGGGCTATGTAAACATTTAAAATAACAAAATATTTAGCAGATTTATAGCAAATATTAATAAAGCTTAGTACACGAGTATTCTTCAAAAGAAATAATTATTTTCGTATCACGCTAATCATTATGTACTCAATGGTTTCTTATATAATAAATGGAAAAACAAAATCATGTGTTACACGTCACAGGCAAACGTAAAATATACAACAAGGAAAATATTCAAACAAAATTAAGCAAAAATATTATATAAAAATAAGTGAAAATAAATTAACAAAATGTGAAAAACTTTTCGTCTTTTGCCACTTAATAATAATAAAAACATTTTCTGAACTGAAATAAAGTATTTGGATTCGATAATTTCAGGTTGAATTATTCGGTTTCCCTTCTAATATCTTTTATAGTATTCACATTTCAAATTATTAAAAGGATGGTGTTAAAGCAATATTTGGTTGCATTCTAATTAGAGTTGAATACTTTGGTTTGCGGAAGAACTTACTTACTTTTTTAAATAAAAGTAATTTACAACTACGAGACGACGAGCAACGATGATTTTACCGTCCTATATTTAATCTGTAATTGACTTTAAAAAATTTATTAATTTCCTAATATTGACTATTAAATAGAATAAAAAATTTTCATCATTTTAGAATGCTTAAAGCTAAAATTGTAGGAAAAACATTCTTTTGTCCGATTAAAAAATATTATGTCAGAAAGTGTAAATCAATTTTATTAAACCAATACCTTTGTGCTAAAATCCACAAAAATTATTGCTATTAGATCAAATTAATAACTTTTTATCATTTTCATTCTGAATTTTCTAAAAAAAAAAATATTGTTGAAAATTACACAATATAAAATTTTAAAGAAAATTTTTGTAGAAAATAAAATCAATTTAATAGCCAAAGTATAATAAAAAGGAAATTGTTTGTTCTTAACTTTTAATTTTTCCTGCTTTTTTCTTTTCTTTTCTATATAAGATTTATTGTGCAATTATAGTCATTTATTTTCTTTATGATAAAAAATCCTAGGAATTAGGATGAGAAAATTTAACATTTTTTTAAAACTATATTAAAGAGTTTAAATTTTAGTGATCAACTTAATTTGAAAATTATTAGTAATCAAAATGATACTGCAAATGTAGGTTATGATTTCGGAAACTTTGGTTTTTAAATTTAAAATTTTAAAAAAAATTAATTAATTTAAAAAATATATATATATAAAACTCGTTAAATAAAAAAAAATCATAACAGCTAAAAGAACAAAATTTTAACTAAAATGAGAAATTATTTATAAATTTATAAAAATTGCATATTTACAGGATCCTCATTTTTAAAAGATAAAGTGAAAATTTGCAATGATACATAAATTTTTTACGAATTAAACTTTTGGTATGAAAATATGTATGTGCAGTAATTCGTTGAAATTTTTCCAGGTAAAAAGTTGCAACTGTAAAACTTAAACTGTAAAAGTTAGTGGTATAATTTGTAAGATCTTAAAAAGACCTTCCTTCAAAGAAAAGGCGGAAATATTCATTCATATTCGGCGGTATTCGGTGAAAATATTTAAAATTTATGACTCAATTTATGTATAAGGTTTAAGGAAAATTTTTAAAATTTGCTTCATAAAAATTAATTTTTTATGTTTTTAGCGTTTTATTTGAAAGAAAAAGAGTTGCACATTTTATATAAAACCTCTTTTTGATTCGATAAATAATTAATTTCGAATAAATTAATTATTGACAAACATAATTGTTATATGGTCAAAACTTCTTTTAAGGTTGTCCGTTAACTTATAAACCATTGCTTAATTAGGCGGAAATATCACCAATAAAGTCACCAAGTAATATAAATTTAAAATATAACATTAATGGACCACCGAACGAAATTATTCTCACATTTTTACTAATTCCGCTTTAACAAAAATTTGCAAATCTTTTTTTCGAGCATCATTCTCTTCATGGTGAAAAAGTAAACTAATATGACTCAAGATGTTCTCGAAAACTGAAATGAATCAAACGCAAAATGTGGAAAATCAAATAAAAATTGAGCATCTTAAAAGAATAAGTTTTTCATTTTCTAAATAAAAAACAGAGAATTTTGTCATAATTTATCCTCAGACACTTTATTCAAAGGACTTACAAGTCAAAAATTTCAAAATATGTAAAAAATTTCATTTATAAGCGATCAAAAACTTATTCGAAAATTTGATCAATAAGTTTTGAACCTTAACAAATTTTAAATTTTAACCTGCTTGCCTATTTTATTGACAAAAAGGTTCCAAAATATATCGATTTGCGAACAATATACAAATTTATTTGTTGTATATCACTTTAACTTATCTTCTATATGGTCTTTAGCTAGAAGGCAATTATCTTGTAATAAAATAAAAAGGACCATGTTTTAAATATTCTATACTACAATGCGCGATAATCAATTTATAATTTTATTTTTGTAAATATTTATGAAACAAATTTTGTATTTTACCAAGAAAAAGAATAATTTTTTGCTTAAAGTTTTGAGTGTTGCAACGCGATTAAAATATTTTGAGAATGTTGTACACTTTTCAACCAAAAAAAAAAATACCGTTCATTAAATATCGTTCCAATTTTATCAAATGACAAGTTTTTATTTTTTATTTTCTTTTACAAAATGTCCAGCAACAATTTTTATTATATACATAACGCACTTTGAGAATAATAACGCAACATCTCAAAATTGTTAATTTTTTAACTGGACATGTAGCTGAAAATGCAAAGTAATTCTTTATACTCGTATTTTGTTCCAAATCACGTAACGGTATACTAGAAATTACCGCTTCTTTTCAAAATTCTCTCATTTCAGTTTTTTGTATTTTTTTCGAAGTGTATTTTTTATTGAATTCATTATCGCCATATTTTGCAATATCATCCAAACTCCAAAAATATTTTAATTTGATACCGCGGCAACATTTTGAAATAGTACACGATTTTCTCAAATCAATTTCAGCAGCATTTCAACATACAATTCAAAATATTGCAGTCTTACATTTATTAAAAATAAAATATATCAACTTGTGTAAAACAAAATGTTTCGATTTTTAATTTCCCATATAAAAATAATGTTACTTTGAACTCAATTTACACGAAAGAATAAATTTTGAGATGTTGCGGTATTATTCTAAAGGATACTAAGAAAAAATGTTATAAAATAATAAAAAAAAATAATAATAAATAAAAGTATAAAATATATTATTATCGCCCATATGGTATTATCCCCTAAAAGCAAAAAAAAAGTATGTTATGGTATCCAGGTCTTACAACTCCTTACCATATAAATTTCAATATATTTTTCGAAATAATAAAATATTGGAAAATTTTTAAAGGAATCAGAATCCTTTTATTACCAGCATATTATATGTATGTTTTATTGTTATACATATGTTTGTGTATATTCTCTTTAATATTATTAGAAAACGTTCATTTTACTTAAAATTTTATTTTCAATCGCATACACACAATACGATTATGTAGTACGATTTATATCTATCAAAATATATTGGTGGTTCATAGTAAATTTATATACGATGAAATGCGATTATTTTAAGTTCAAATGACTTTGCAAAAAAATTGTATATATAGTTTAATATTGTATAACTATTATTCATATACATACAGTTGTGTATATATGTATTCGAAATGTCGATAAATTAATAAACTAATATTTAATTTTTATAGCAATGTACAAACAAACTTTTGAGTAAAATCCTTTACTTTTCACTTTAAATAAACAAAAATTGGTAAATAAATACTTAAAAAGTAAATAGCTACATTAATGGTGAAAATTTATTGAAAAGCAAATATTTTACAAGAAAAATTAATCAACTATATTGCAAAAATTTTAACTCAAAAAATTTGATAATTAGCCATAATATAAGAATTAATTACGCAATTCTATACAGAAAAAAATTTAAATTGGAATCTCCAAAAATAATTAAAGATTGAATAAGTTCCGATCATACCAATAATTTGTACCGAAGCACATTTATTATAGAAAAGAAATCGACCCCTTTTGTGTTTCTATATGGAACTTCAAATGATTTTACATTTTGCCTGCACAATAACTAGTCAGAAAATGTCATTTTCAAGATTTTGTAATTCTATAGAATTAAACAAATTGAAAGAAACAAAGCTTCGGGTAAATATTATACCCTAATGATAAGGATTCCTTCCTAAAGCTCATTTAAAAAATTTTATTATAAATCATGAAATAAGTGTTTTAGAAATTTCATGAGATGCATTCAGAAGGCTTGGGGACAAAGTAAAAATAATAAGCACACTTTTTTTCTCAATTTTGTCAAAAATCTCCGAAAATGTGAGCAATACTAAACTTAATTTGAGTTGAAAATCTGATACCAATCAGAAAAAATTTAATTATAATAATTTTAATGTAGATCTCATTAAAACATAATTAAATCAAATACTCAATACCAAGAATTATAAAAACCTTTATTTTCATATCTGTTTACAATAAAAATTATTTAATTTTTAAAAACTTTATTTGCAGCCACTAACAATGGATATTTAGCTTTATGACATTCTGGATAAAAATCATCTGTATCAATACTCCAAAACATTAAACCAGCAAGTTTATTATCTAAAACATATTGCCCTCTTTGTTCAACAGTTGTTTCATCATCATAAACAGCCCAAAAATGATCTTTATATGAAATTTTAACAGCATTATTTTTCATATGTTTATGGGTCCAACCATCATCATCTTCAAATTTTGTACACATTTCATTAAAACCCAAACTACCTTCTGCTTTTAAATAATTACTAGGTGTACCTAAAGCAGTTATTGGTGCACCAATATCATTAGAATTTGATTTTTTTAATGTAAAAGTTTTTGCAACACTTGTTATACCTAAAATAATTTTATTTGCTGGACATTTTTCTTTTATCATAAATTTTATAACATCATCAATAGTTTCTCTTTTCTTTTCATTTTTTTCTAATTTTAATGGTGCATGTACACTTGCTTCATTTGGTACATTCATATCATATGCCATAACTGATACAAAATCAACATTTTTACACATGTTTTCTATATCATAGCCTTGTTTTAATGAATATGTACTTGATGGTATTGCAATTGTTAAAATTTTTTTTCTTGATGCAAATTTATTTTTTAATAGTTTTAAAAGTTCATTTAAATTTTTTTTATCTTCATTAATACCGCCACGTTGCGCTGGATATTCCCAATCCAAATCTAAACCATCAAAATCATAATGAATTAAAAATCTCATAACACTATCAACAAAAATTTCACGACGTTCTGGTGTTTCAGACATCTATCAGAGTAGAAATAGGGTTAAATAAAATTTTTTATATTATGTACGAAAAAAAAAATTTAATAACTTACATAGGAAAATTTTGCGGAACCTTGATTCCATCCTCCAATTGCTATTAAAAATTTGGCACAAGGATTTTTCTCTCTTAATGTTATGAAATTTTTGAAAGCTAAAAAAAATGTTTGAAACTCTCAATTTTGTTACATTCTGTTCCCTAAAACTTTAGTAATGGTTTTTGGTAAGAATCCGCTATAACTAGAATGACCTATTTTATTTTAACTTAATCTGCGACAGGGGAGCTTTCATCGCGTTTGAAGGACATACGAAAAGAGACTAAATGTTTGGATTGTTTTTTCAAATGAGCTAGAATTTCTTCGTTTTCTAATAATATGAAAGAACATTCTCAATATTTAATTTTCACAAATGATTAACAACAAATGTGATTTTTCACAAAGCATCGCATTTAATTCGGAATTTTTATTCAAACCGCACGAAACTTTGACTCGAAATTGTTACGGAATATTTGAAATGAAAAAATCTTTATTATAATTTTACCTTTTACATCATAATCTGGATCCAAAGTTTCAATTTTTCCATCATAACTTAAACCAGTAAATGAATAAATAAAGTGGGTGCATAATTTTGGTTTTATATTGGATATTTTATGTTTTCCTTTATCTGTTCTATAAACTGCCCAACTAGCCAAATAACAAACAACATGTTTCTTCGCTGAAATTATATGTAAACTTACATATTAAATTTAAAATTGTAAAAATAAAATTATTTTTTTTTTTATAAATTACTTGAACAATCATTGTCCTCAGCTCGAATTGCTGAGAAGCATAAGAAAACTACTAAGAAAAAACTAATTTTCAAAATGGTACTGTGCGATTTGAAGGCCATTGTTAGAATCAAACTTTTTCTTTATTATTTTTGACAAAATTAGAGAAAATATCAATTTTGTTATTGAAAATTTTATCTTATAACAAAATTGATAAACTATAAAATAGAAGATAAGGGTGATTTTTTTCCCAACTTTAAGATAACAAAAAACTTAAAATATTTTTAATATTGTGTATCAATATTTTTTAACATATGCATATAGAGGAGTTCACATGTTGGCATATCTTAGTTAGATCAGAAAATGTAGTGTGTTTTTGTGACAACACTGCAAAAAGCAGATCGTTTACCAGCATGAAAATTAATGCTGTCAATAATCAGAAACTAACATAAAAATACAATTGAAAAGCTATAATTATAAAGTGAAAATGGAGGAAGAAATGTTGTTGTGTCTAAAAGTATAGTTGATTCCTTCAATTTTTTAATTTTCTGCTTTAGCATAACACTGACAGAGTAAGAATAAAGTATTAAGATCTGCCAACATGAATTTAACCTATTTCTAAAAAATCTTGAAAAAAAGTGTCTATTAGTTTTTCTGAGTATGCTTGTCTCACTATCTAATATACTCTTCTATCCGTCCGTTTACAAAGCTTCTACAATATTCAAAATGTAAAGTTAAAATTTTGTGCAGATACGCGTTGTATTAAACAAATTAATCCTGTAGAACAAAATTTTTATGTATTCCGTTCTCTTCACGTTATAAATTTTTACACTTAAATTCGGAAATTGGCAATCTTTCAACATTTTAGGACTCAATCAGATATGTAATATTCAATTTCGAAACTGTTCTATTGCTAATTTGTTTTCCATAAGTTTATATTCATTATATAAGTTTATATTCAGAACGCAAACATGCAACTGAAATATCACATGAAAGTATTCAAGTAAACAGTTTATAATCTTTTAAAAACTGATTACAATTAACGGATTAATGCAATTGATTTGCATTGATGCAATTATTTAGTTACTTGGCTATTTTACAATCAAGCTGTAAAACTAAAAATTGCACGTATTTTTAAGATTGCAGATTAAGGATGAACAATTTATGCAGTTTTTAATATAAAACAAAGATAAATTTGAAGGTGTTAACATAATGTTCGATTTTAAGGTTTAGTTGTGTGAGCTAAGAAAAATAATTATATTTTGTAATGGTATAGAATTTACCTTGAAAAGCTTATGCAGTTTCGGAAATATACGGTGCCAAGAATTCGAATTTTACGTATTCCGAGCGGTGATAACTTAAGAGGGGGTGGAGGCGGGGGTGGAAGGAATGAATTTAATAAGCACTTTTTTTCAAAAATTTTTAGAAAAATGTTAAAAAGAATATATTATTTTTCACCATACAACATGCTAACTACCATCTTTGATGATATAGAAACATGCATTAACAACACTATCTATTTCATCTGTAGGATTATGTTCAATAACATTTTAATTTGTTTCTGATTAAAAAAATTTATATCGCCTAAAAATATGTGATCTAACATCAAAAAGAAAAATTAATACAGTTACTATAAATTTTATTTAATACTTGTGCCGAAATTTTTTTGATCACTTAAGTAAAATAAATTCTACCTTTGATTTTATTTTAATGCGATATATGTATACGAATCATATAAAAAATTTAACAATAAATTATTGATTAAATGTGCTTTACCAAAAATTTCAACCTTGAATCCAAGTAGTTAATTTTTAACAAACTGAAGCTGAAAAATATATTTTGTATACTTGCTTGGTAAATTGGTAATATGTATGTAGACTCTATTCCAATATCCTTACCAATTACAAAGAGTTTTTATTTATTCATGTGAATGTCAGTGTACAATTGTTTCTTAAGACAACTGCGCTTGGAAACAACCAGATAAAATAACGAAGTGTTTAATAAATTCATATACAGTTTCTATTATCTTAAAATATTTTATAATTTTTCTTAAACTTGTGGAATTTGTACAGCAAACAATGTAGGTTCATAAAAGTATCACTTCTTTCTTTTTTTTCGCCATTACATCATCTATAATCTCATTAATTATTATGAAAGCAACTATGATGTTTACTATTTGTATTTTTTAATCTTATTAATTTTCAAGTCTTTGTGGTATCGGTTATTTTTATGAAAATATTGGCTGAATTTTTCTAATTTCAAAGATATACTTCAATATTTTCTGATAAATATTTAAGATCTTTTTATTCCTTTAGTTTATTTTTGCATACATAAGAATGAAAGCTTGTACAGGTACAGTGGTCTTTTTAAATAGCTATAAGAGTTATTGTATATAGAGCCTTAATATTTTATTAAGAATTAAAACTATAACAAATTTTTCTACTTCTCGTATTATACAGTCTATATCTATAGCTGTTCTATATATAGTTCACATGAATGATCATCTACTTTATTATAGAAAGGAAAAGTTTCATATTTCGCAAATTTAAAAACTTTAGTGTTTACTTCTTTATATACCATCATATTGATCAAATATCATCATTAAAATGGAAAACTGAAATCAAAGTTAAAGTCAAATTAAAAATATTCAAAATTGGTTTTGTCTTTTACCTAAATAAATTTATAGCTAGTGTACATACATATGAACGAAACAAAATCTTTCTATACCTTTTACTTATAAGTACATACTAACAACCACACATACAAATATATTTATGTTATAAAGCCTTAATATAAATAAAATTGATTTCAAATAAAATATCTTTTTTTTTTTTGGGTAACTTATAATATGCACATTATGTGTATATGTATGTGTATATATGAAATTAGATATTCGGATATTATGAAAATAAAAGAAACCCTTGTAAAAATAAAATAAAAAAAACTAAAATTTGACATATTCAACTCCTCCTATTTTACGTTGAGATTTTTACTCTCAAATTTTATCTATCTTTATTTTTTTTTTATTTTTTACTATTTTTTTTATCTTTTTCTTCTTTTACGTTTTTCCTGTTTAGATATGTTATTAAAATCTGATAACTTTTTGGATTTTCTTCAATTTAATACCACCTTTATAATATCCTTTCTAAATGGTGTTTTTTTTATTTTGAAAATTGAAAAATAAAATTTAAAAAAATTGAACGATATTAATAAGAAATTAATAATAATTCCAATCAACTTTAGGATACTATCAAAAGTAAGCAAAAAAAATTTTATTGATTATTGGGGAGAAGGGTTTTGTCCCTTAATACAAACAACTTGATATAAACTGTGTTAGGAAATTTGGTCTTGGTTGGGAAATTGTGATAAATTAAGCCAAAAAACAAAGCCATTTTATGTCAAATTTCAAAAACTTGATAGTTTGGAGGAATTTAATTAAAAAAACAAGTAATTTCTATTTTATTTAATTTATAATCTTTGTGTTATTCAAAAAAATGAAACCATCTTCTTAATATTCAAAATAAGAAATGAAAATTTTTAAAAAATTCGAATCATTGTGAATTTGAGTTGAATAAAGTAAATGTGAATATCAAATAATGAAAGTTGTCTATGAAAATCAAACCTTTAGAACCTTTTCTTTTAAAGATTTTTCAATGCTTTTTTTAAACGCTATTATGTCAAGAATTCACTTGTCAAGAATCTTTTAAAATTCCAATGCAAAACTGAAATTCATTATGCTAAATTTGGTATTAAAAATGCTTATATCCTAGCACTGGACATAAATAGCATACTCAAATTAGAAAATTAGAGTTTAAGAATAAATAGATAAAAAGAGAAACAAAATTTAGATGAGATTCTTATAATTCATTCTTAACTGTTATCAAAATAACTCTCTTCATCTAAATTTTATTTATTTTTTAAATTTATTTTTTAAACAACTAAATTCGGTTATACAAGTTTGCAACAGAATATCGCTGTATCTTCGCATATTTTATGTTTTACTTAAATATTGTTTAATCATACTCGTACATCATAGGGGCCTATGTAATAATATTAATTTAACAAAAATGCTCCCGAACCAACAAGAAGGCTGATAATTAAAAAGTGAAGTCCATATATACTCAAAATAAATATGAATCTGCAAATAAAAGTAATTTAAAGAAATTTCAAAAATCAAACCAAAAATAAAAATAATTATACCTTTTCCTGCTTTAAGTCTAAAATTATAATTTAAATTAAAAATTATGAGATCAATACAATTTTTTGGCTTTTTATACGCAAAATATCCTTATATGTCATTTTCTAATAAAATTCTATATTAAAACTAATTCCTTATTTTCAGTTTACAATATAGGTATTAGAAAAACCCTACTCATATTATTACATAACCTATATTGCACCATACATTCACAAATACAAGTATGTATAAACAAAACCATTATTTATAAAATATATTGGTGAAGGAAAAACGAATATATTAATTTTTATTTAAATCCGAGTTTGTTTTTGTTTTCTAAATCCCAGGAGCTTTCAAAATAAGAAAAAAAGATAAAAAAAAATCTACTAATTGATTAAAAAATTATTTTCATTTTATCGAAATAATTAGAAAGAGTCTAAATATACGTATTCACATAAAGCATAATAATAACGGTACACTATAATAAATTCGTGTCAAACAAATGGTTTCCAAAGTAGCACATTTTCCTTTAACAAATGAAAACCATTTGTTAACATATTATGTTTGACGCTTTTAAGATGAGAGAAAAAATGAAAAAAGAAATCAATATATTTGGAAAAGCATAAATTGGTTTCGACGGCCATTTTGTTTAATTTAGTTCTTTACTTTCAAAAAGCTAGTAATTTTCAAAAAAATTTTGTTCACACAAAATACACTATTATTAATTTCTACTGACTCTCAAAATGTGAGGGCACAACAACTTATCGTCTCAAAGAAAAATTATGATAAATATTTTACGATAAGAAATGATATAAAATGTATTTAATTAATACAACAATAGGAGAAGCCAATTCCTTTCCTTTTGCGATATTTAAAAAATACTTGTGGTTTGGATAAAATCAGTTGTCAAGAGAGGAGATTTTTCGTACATTGAGAAGATATATGGAGGGGTGGTGGCAGAAGAAAAAGTTCCTCAAGAGAAATTAGTATGTTACAAAGATCCATCTTAAATTTCTATAATTAAGTATGTAGAAGATTTTATAAAGGAGTAAGCATGAGGCAAAGGATGAATGAGCAATATAATAAAATTTATAAGCACTATTTTTCCCAATTTCTTTTTTTTTTTAAATGCGCTAAAAATTAGAAAGAAATTCAATTTTTATTTACGATACACATACATATGTATAAAAAAAATTTAAAATTATAATTTTGTTTAAAACATAATTGAAGCAAAACATAAAAAGGATTTAAATCGCATTCTATATTTGAGGCGATAACGATATTTTTAATCTTAAAAAAATTCATGGGAGTATTCAATAAAAAAAAAATTAATATATATATATATATATCATTGGAATTTAAATCTCAGTTCAATAATACAAAATACCTGATACAATAGAAAGATGGTTGTCCATTAAAAGGGTAACACAAGTAAATATATTAGGCATTTATATATATAATTGCAATACATTCTCATAATTTATATGCGGGTTAATATCACTTAATATCGTTTATAACATGAAAAAGGTTTGTACATTTGATATTTCTCTAACACGTAAAAGTTTATGCTTAATTAAACATATTGTTGACGAAAGGTAAATTTGCGCGAATATTGGATATTTTAATAGATATTTTTAGAATAATTTAATTCAACATATTAAAAAGGTAATAAAAAAAATAACAAAACAAAATAGAAGGATCTAATTAAATATTTTCTTTAATGTTATCGAATTAAAACTGAAATTGAAACAGTTTGTAATTGACATTTCAAATTAGAAAAAAATTACCAAATGAATTTTAAGATATATGAGTTAAACAAGTTGTAACAGAATTTCTTAAATCTTTTCCACTAAAATGCATTTCAATAACATAGTGAGTTTATTATAATACATAATTATTAACCCTCTATGAATGTTAGCGATACAACTAAATGAGTTTTCAGTACCATAAAATTATTTACGAGTTTTTGGAAAAATTACTTAAATTATGGTAAATTAATTATTTAATTATTTAAAGTCAATTTTAATTTTCAATTTTCACATAAAATAATATTTTTCCTAACTGGTAGCACGTTCTCGTTTACATAAAAAGAAAATTCTGTATTAGTTAACCTACATATCGAGAGATGTCGCGATGTCGAGAAATTAAAAAATTCATTCTCATCTTGTTTCATTTCCTTGTTTCGTTTTCAAAATAAACATAGAGAGAATAACTTTCAAAAATTGTAAAATACAATTTTTAATATTGACGGCGAGATGGCGCCTCGTTTAATCTTATTCATAAACACATTTCTCACCTTTGTTGGCCTTTGCATTTGACCTGTATTTCAAAATTTGACCGCAAGAGTTAGTTAATTAGTGTTTGTAACGTGTGTGGTAAATTTTTCACACCGTGTGGTGAAATACCACAAAAAATTTTTTTTTCACCATTTCCATTTAAATTTTTTTTTTCAAAATTTTGAGGTGAATTCAAAAAATATTTTTTTTTAAAACCGCGTGCATTCCGGGAGTTCACAATTTTATTACGGGAATCAAAAAAAATTATTCAAAAGCCTTTGAATAATAGAAATAATTATTCAGATTATATTTTAATATATAATATTTTCTCCATTGACTTTTTCACTTAAAAAAATAGATGACTCCGGATTAACCAAACCAAATATTAGTTTTTATATTATTAATAATTGCTCTTAAGGTGCCATATCAGAATAAATCTATTAACATAATCTAAAACGAAGCCTAGTGACACATCACATTCCTAAGTTTATTCATTACTTTTGACAGCAATGTTTTAAAAAATTCATAAACATTCAAAATCTTCTGTCCACTGTAAGTTTTTAAAAGTTTAGTTTACGCCATATTGTGTTTGGGAAGCTAAAATTATGCATGCAGTGTAAACTTCAATTTAATATTTTACATGTTACGATAAAATATAAGTTAACAAGAATGAGGACTCCGGATATAACTTGGAAGTCAATAAATAGTCAACCAATAAACATAAATGTAAGAAATTTTCGTTAATAATTTGAACACAAGGTTTATTCAATAGGCATAGTACAATCTGAATCTGCTGGCTGTCAAAATTTTTACAATATTTTAAGCTCTTGTTTTATTACAGAAAATAGGAAAGCGTGCAATTTTAAAGTGCTGCTTTGCATCTTCATAATTTTTCACTCGGCATAATTGTCAGAATATAACACCTTGTGTTTATGTAAAAGTAAATCAAAAGTATTAAAATAAAAATTGATCAAAACCGATATGTCATTTTTGACATTACAATTTCAAATTGATCATTTTACTTTTTAATTTTTGATTAATTCAAGAGGAAATCATACTTTTTGTCGTAAGCGATAAGATTTTTTGACATTGTTATTTGAAATCAATCTACAATGATATTATTATAATATTTATTCATTGTAGATATATACAATATACAATAACAATTTAATGTCAAAATATTGTTATTGAAACCACTTCGAAAAATTTTGTTTATATTTTCTTTCAATTTTACAAAAAAAATATTACTCGTATTCTGTAATAATAAAACACTATGAGATTTTGCATTAATATACATATTTCATTATATTATTCTTTGTTTTAATTAATAAACCTGACAAAGAAACTGGAACTGTTGGAGTAGTTTACATTTAACAGATAAACTAGCACTATATTGTTGTTTTGAGGTGATTATTTTGTAGTAGTTGAAATAGTCACCTGGCATCCTTGATAAGGATATGTCTACGATGCCGATAGGTCAAAAAAGCAGCTGCAATCTTTGTGTTTGTGTAGATCTACTTTACAGTTGCAGGATTGTTGTTTAAAGTTTTAATGTCGTTTGATTCATTATGTGTTATTAAAATATAAATTTACTCTATGTTTGTAATTTGCATGTTTAATAGTGAAAATAAAAAAAGAAAGCTAGACTTTTAATTGTAAGTGAAATTTTTGTGCCGAATTTGAATGAAACACACTAAATTCAAAATAAATACTTTTCCGCCAAAAAAGGCATCAAAATAAAGTTTGGAAAGCAAAAGTCACACAGTGTGTTACATCGTCACTTTATGTTTAATATACCTTTTATGCGATTTGGATAATTGCAACAAATTTAATAAAATTTGTTAAACAATACTAAAACGATTACTGGGACCACAACATTTGCAAAAAATAAGTTAAAAGGTTGAAGCAAATCGCGTGCATTATAATGTCAAAAAGACCGACATTAGTTTGAGCAATATTTTAGAGTTAATTTTCGCAATTACTTTCGCAACTTGTACTTCTTGACAAATTTTAGATTCAAATTGCTTTAAAAATGGATTTAGATGTTAGTCCTACATCAGTGACTCCAAAGAAACGAAGAAAAATTTCGTTGGATAATAAAATGGAGGTTGTTTCTTCCTTACTAAACCAATGGGGATTTCCAGAATTAATTCAGCTATTCAAAGGTAGAACAATTATATATGTATGTACAACTTTATTTTAAACTAGTAATTTTTTAAATTTTAGATGAGGAAATAGATATAGATGCTTTACTTATAATGCAACCTGAATTTAGAAAGCTTGTGACTACTAAATTGTCAATTGGTCGACAAATTAAATTTACAAAATTTTTAGAAGATTGGCAATTTGAACAAGCTAATAAAACATTAAACATAAACTCTGAAGGAGATATTCAAGCTCATGTAGATAACTCTATTGAATGTAAATCAGAAACATCGCGTAGGAACAGCTTTTCAAAATCAAATTGCACAGAACTACTAAAAATATTAAACAGTTGTTATGATGGTAAAACTATATTAAAGTTACATAGTAAAAGTAAGGATTTAAATGAAAGCGCTAGGAATACTTTATTAAATTTAATTTCAACATATTATAATAGTAAAAATGGAAATGGAAAGTTGTCGGAGTTATTAGCGGATCAAGTAAAAACTTTGTTTCCTGGTGAAAATAGGGTAATATATGAATTACTAACAAAAAAATTATTTTATTATAAATAGATATGCTATATTTAACATTTATATTAAATATATGAATGCTTTTTTAGGATATGTATCTTCTAAAGAAGAAAAATCGATCAAAACCTATAATAAAAATTTATAATAAATTTGCTAACGGAAAAGGAAAATTAACAAAAGCGGATATTTTACAAAAAATCCACAAGAAACGTTCTCCTAGAAAATCCAAATCCCCATCGAAATTGCCTTATGGTAAAAAAAAATTATAACAATAATTTTAGTTTTAAGTTTAATAATGATTTGTATTATTAGGGATCGAAGAGGGTGCAAAACAACATAATTTGTATTTGTTGTCAAATACATGCCCTTGGGCCGACGTTGAAGAACGATGGGTAAGATGTCAAAAATTCAGAGCAAATTTTCTTAATGAGCACTCAACAGAACAAATTCTAAAAATATGGCCATCTTATACTCAGCCATTGGGATACCGTTTAATTGATAAAGATTATGAGTTTAAATATCCGCATTCAGAAAGCTTAATTGAAAAGTGGCCAAATTTTGAGATAGCTATTTTACCCATTTTAAAAAATCAGCTTAAAAAACCGAATTTGGTAACTCAAATTGAAGAACTTGATAAATTAACTAATAAAGGTATGTATATAAAACTAACTTTGATATTCAATATTCACCTTCTTTTCTTTTTAAGATGGTAAGGTTGCTTCGATATTTTTGCTTCTCCACCATATTTTAGTTCCAACGAGTAAATATATGGCTAAAGATAGTTCTGGGAAAAAAATTTCAAAGAAGTATACAATTGAAGATTCTCAGGAATCATTTATAAAAATTGCCTCAAATAATACTAAAGTTCAAGAAAAATTAAATGAATTGCGTGAGCAAGCATCTCCTATTCAACCTTTTATATTTTTTGTAGGTGAAAGCATATACGATCCTACTGAAATAATGGTTTATTTCGATGACATAAAATATAAATGTTCTTCAACATTAAAAGCAGTTGATATTTGTTTCAAAATATTTCATGTTTTTAATTTAGAATATCCACCAGCTGCTTTCACATTTTGGACATTTGTTCAAACATATATTTATAATGTTTATACCGAATATGATGTTGATTGCATAAGTGCTACTAATCTAAAAGAAGAACTTGAAAAAGATGCTGAAACTAGCGTCAATTCTAAGGTTGAAGAAAAAGAAAAACAAAAAAATTAAACAATATGTGTAAGATTTTGTGATACATGGATGTTTCTCAAGCAAATCCTGTGGAAACCATCGAATTTCAATAAAACCACAACAAAATAAAATAAAGTCTAAATAAATTGAAAAAACTCTAAAATAAAGTTATAAAATATTATCCTTTAAAGATTAAGTTTAATATAGATTTCAATGAATACTCTAAATTAGAAACTTATGATTTTCATTCTTCAAACCTATTCAAATTTGATTTATTAAACTAAAAATTAATTTTTTTCAAAATACAGTACGTAAAGTTGAAGTTATTTATGAAATTTTATAAAATAAATGTTACAATATATTTTCATAAGGTACGAGTGTAAGTTAGTTTAAAGTAGACGTATTTTAAGAATTTTTTTTTGGTGTAGTAGCATTCATGCTATTAAGTCTTTAATGATGGATAAATTAATTTGAATTTCAAATTTAATTTTATCATGGCGGGTAAGAAATATAAATTTTTTAACTAAAAATTAACGTAAAATGCAGCAATATATAAAAAATAAACTTTGCGATATGTAAAGGTTTGAAAAACTAAAAAAACGAAACTTAAAAATATAAAACACTGAAAAATATAATTTAGGTTAATGTGAAGTTAAATTTAGATAGTGAAATCTTTTATTTTTGAGATATATATTTTATTATTTCTTTAAAATGGAATTCCAAATAAATATTTGTAAGTGTAGATTATTCTGCATCAAGAAACTTATAATTAATATTTTCATTATAATATGTGAATTTTTATTTACATTTTCGTAATATTTAATTTAATTTCTTATTTGTAAAATCTTAACAAAATGGAAAAGAGAAACTGTAAAGAAGTATATCAAAATTATTTAGATTTTTTGAAAAGTATTATTAATGTATAGTATAATATACTAAAATACATAATATAAATTATGTAGGTTTGAAATAAAATTAATGATTATTCTTTTTTTTAAATCATTTTGGAAATATGTATGTATGTATATTTTTTTTCTGTTTTTGAAAATTCAATATAAAAATTGTGTGTACTTCTAAGATCATTAAAGAAGTGTAATATTTTTATTGCTGGAACAAAAGTTTATAAAAAAGTTTTCTTAATAAAAAGAAGTGTGAGTATTATTAATTAATAAAACAGAAGTATTAGTCAGCCTTTTTTCTTTAACAGAATTCCGTTCGAAGATATAAGAATCTTACTATTTTGGAGATGGAAATTTGAAACGAAGGAATTTATTTTACAGAAATATCAAACAATATTTTGAATACAACATTACGGTATGTTTTTCTATTCATCAAATTAATAATTTTACATATTAATTCACCAAATAAACCAAATAAACATGTATTTGAAAAAAGATGCGACAGAGGCTAAAAAATTTGTGGATTCATTTTAGATTATTAGTTCCTTTATTATATTATATATTTATAATTTTTTTAAAAGACTACAATGCTTTATATTAAAGGCTAAATATGATTCAAACAATGATTATTTCCACATTAAATAATTAATAAAGCTTTGATATTATTAGCCAAGACCGAAAGGTTCTTCAGAATTCGTATCCAAGTAATATATTCCTTCTGTATTTACTTTATTGCTTTCAGAACCCATTTTAATATTTTTTGTTCGTACATTGCAATTTTCCGCTAATAAATTATCCACGGATTCACAACGTACATTTGATGTAAAATTATTACTTTTAATAAGTTCAGCAAAAAATTTATAAGATCGTCGGTGCGAACACATTCCATTCCAATCAAACGCACATCCTTTTTGCACCTTTCCCCAATTTGGGAAAAATGAAGTTTTACCAATTGGATATTTAAAACCTAATAAACCGGCATTTGTTTGAATTGTTTCTACATATTCGGCATCGTCATCTGATAACCTTTCATCGATTTGTTCATAATAAAATAATGGGTATGCTGGATCAAGTCCATAAATAATTGGAATTTTTCCAGTTTTAACTTCTTGGCCAGCAATCCCAGCAACATGAGCACCTAAACTATGTCCAATTACAATAAGATCTGAAAAATTCATTTTTCCTTCACGATGCAAGAAATCAATGAAGTCGGCGACTTGTAATGCAACAGAAGGTACACTATAACGTGCTTTTACATAATTTATTGTATTTGCAATTGTTCCCCAATCAACAATAATAACATTGTAACGCCCAACAGAAAGATAGGCATCACATATTAATTGATTTATTGGTGAGGTTAAACGACTTCTCCAACCATGTATTATGATTCTAAATTATGAAAATATTTATTTAATTTTTTATACTGAAAATTATTTGATAAGATAAAAAAAAGTTTTACGTACCTCGTAGGATATTTGGGATCGAATTTTGATTGTTCTAAAGAATATGTGTTATTTAATTGAATCATTTCTCCGAATTGCATATTCTTTTCTGTATACAAGAAGAAAAATATGTTTGGATTAACATGTTGAATTGTTGAAAAAGTGCTCATTGGTAAAATATATAAATTTGCTTTTATAGCTTCTTCTTCATTCATATATTTCATACTTCCATCCAATTGTGGTACAAACCACGTTTCAGTTTTAGTTTTAGATAATTTACCCATACATTCTTCAAATTTGCTACTTAGTACTAAAACGAAATTTAAGAACAATATTGTAATATATTATTTAACGTTCCATAAAATTTTAATTTCATACTTAAAATTGTAAAAACTGCAAAGTTTTTAATCCAAAATTCGTTCATTTTATATAGAATGAGTCGTTCGAAATGTATTCCTAAATTAATTTAATAATTATGAGAAATTTTTTTAAACTGCGATTGTTTATAAACCGTATTTATATGCCACGCTTTTTTTTGCAACGAAAAAAAAATATTTATATAAAAATACAAACAGGTGAAAATTGTAGAATTCTATCTTATCAACATTTAAGCGAATTTGATTGAAATGAGGAAATGTTATCATATTCTCTTATTTGAAAATCTTACAGTTAAACTTATGTATAACATTTTATTTTAATTTTTAGTTGATATTGTCATTTATTTTTAGTATAAGCTTTTGTAAAGTAGTTAGCAGATAACACAAACTATAAGGTAACAATTAAATACTTAATCCTACTTATATTCGAATCAGATTTTTACATACAGCGTAATAGTCATCAGTTAATTAATATAGGTAAAACTTCTCAACACAAGATAGTAATATAAATAAGGACTTTTCAAAAGTTCATCCAATGGGATTTTTGGGCTTCAAGTCATCTTAAAAAATTGTAGTGTGTTGTTGGTACATATAGCTTTATATTATAGATATAAAGACGAGCTTATTTATACTTGCAAAACAGTTATATTTGTGACCTAAATGGATTCGTTTCGGTATTCTTTCATTTTTGTACATGAAATACAATAGCCATTGAATGGGAATAAGTGTTCCAGCAACTGCTATTGTATTTATATTGAATCATTTGTGATATTGAATCATCCGGGTGGGATACATGCGTGGCATAAATCACAAATTAATTTAGTGTAGGAAAAAATAACAATGTGACCATGATTAGGGGCGCTCGTAATACCCGGTTAGCAAAAGTTTGTTTGATTTGTTACATTGATTTTACATTTTTAAGTTCATTGAAAGGGTACTCAACATTGAAGCTAAGTATAATTTAATTTCAAGATTTGAGGTCTTAATTGAATTTTGTGTTAATTTTTTATGTAATTATGTCACCATTAAGTGTTTTGATTAATTGATGAGTTGTTTTTAATTCCAATTTGCATATTAAAATTTACTTGTTAATATTGTTTTACATGTTAACTATTATGAAAATTGTAGAAAGTGCAAACAAATATTTTGCAATATACATATTTAGTTTTCTTAGTTTTGTAATACTCGTACGAATTTTCATCCGCAAAATAGAAGTGTGTACATTTCATAATATTTGTGCAGGTGTTTTAAAACAAAGCAAAGCTTAGTATTTGAATCCATTTTAAAAATATTTTTAAAAATCTTTCAACATTGTTAATAAATTAAATAATAGAGTTTATTCATATGTAAATGAATGTGTTTATATTAAACAAAGAAATTCATATTTTGTAAAATGTAAATGAAATGCAATTTATAGACTAGAATCAATTGAATAGTTTATAAGAAACTTAAAATTATTAAAAATCAAAACTTAATATGTTTTTTAAAAACTGCTACATTTATATTTTTGATTAAAAATTAAGGTTATTCAGTATACACTAAATTTAATTACATTTCTTCATGAATTTCTTTTGAAATATTATTCAAATTCGAAAAATTTGTAAGTGATTCAACATTAAAAAAAAAAAAAACAAAATTTAAAAACTGATTCAGTTTATTAATAAAATAAAATAATTTCTTAAATTTAGTACCTTAACTGTAAAAAATTAACATTAGATTTTTTATCACATTTTCTATTTTAAAGTCTTAATGCTCTCCAATCGCATAAGGATATGCTTTATTAGTTGGTAAAATGAATATACCATCTGCTTTATCATTATTTGTTTTACCACCCATTCTTATATCATCTGCATTTATATTACAATTATTTTTTTTAATTTCTTCCATATTATTACATTTTTTTGGTATAAATTCATTAACTCTTTCAACTGATTCAGCATAATATTGAAATGATCTACTATGTGAGCATGAAATTTTTAAACATCCTGGTTGTTTTGTTCCACCATTTGGATAAAATGATGCTATACCAATTGGATTAAAAAATCCTAATATACCAGCATTTGTATGAATTGTTTCAACATATTCTGCATCACCAGCAGATAAACGTTCATCAATTGCATCAACTTTAAAACATGGTAGTGCTGGATCTAAACCAATAATTGAAGGAAGTTTTCCTCTTTTGATATTTTTTCCAGCAAAACCTGCTACATGAGCTCCTAAACTATGACCAATTAATTTAATTTGTTGAAATTTAAGTTTATGTTTTTCATTTAAAATATCTATTAATTTAGCAAGTTGCTTTCCAACGTTATCAACACAACATCTAGCTGCAAAATAATTTATTGTTTTTGAACAAGAGCTCCAATCTAATACAATAACATTATAATCATCTTTATGAAGATATGCTTCGGTTATAACTCTATTTACTGATGATCCATAATTATTATTCCAGCCGTGTATAATAAATCTATATAGAAAAATGAATAAAAAAAATATATATTATATTTAAAATTTTAGTTGTCACAAAAAAGTGAATAATTCATAATGTTCAATATTATATACCTTGTTGGTTTCCGATAGTTAAAATTCGAATTCTTGATTGTCTCAGAATCACTAGATTTTAATTCTTGTTTTTCTTCAACTGACGGATTTTTTCTGGTATACAAATAAAATTTAACATCAACATCACCATTGGCCGGATCACATAAAGGTTTACATGATAAATTTAATTCTTCTAAATCGATTTTATCCCAAAATGAATCTTGATCATCATTGTAAAGTGATAAATTCTGTTGTAATGGTAAACTGTGACTCCAGCCAATTCCAAAAATTAATAGAAATAATGAAAAATTAAAAGAAATCATTTTTAACTCTTCAACTGTGTGTTCTCTATTAAAATAAATTTCTAAAATTCAATTTAATTTATATAAATACTACGAGGTAGTTAATTTATTGATTTTTATAGAATACAATTAAATTTATTTATGTAGGAAATTCTATCTTTGCACCTATATACGAGTATAAGTTATATTAAAGAAATACCCAAATATCCCAACTAATACCATAGCTTAAAATTATAAAATTTTATTTAATCGCATTTGATAATTATTTTGGATTTTTATACCTTAATAACAATAATTATTAAAAATGTTATAAATTTTCATTAAAGAAGCGTAATGACATTATATGACATAATAATTAACGGTAATAAATACTTAAGAAATTTTTATTTTATTACCTTATTAATTAATTTTAAAAAATTATAAATATTTTAATTTTAGAATAAAATTTTACTTAGCAATTATTGTTATTGTCGTACAGAATGTAGAAAATGTGAATAAACTTAATAAAAATTTTGCTATGTAATGCCAAAATATTTTGATTAATATTAAAAAATTTCGAGAAAATTAAGGTACGGCTGCTATTATTTTTGATTTTAAAAAAAATATTACTTCAAACTCTTAAATTTTTAGAATAATATATGGCTGTATGGAAAGAAAATAATTGCTTAGTAAAAATTTCAATTTTTAATTGTTAGACTTAGGGCCTACTCCAATATAATTTAATTTTTGAAATTTTATTAGTTGAATAGGTCAAATTAAATTAAGATTTGCTATCAGATTTTTGTTATAATTCTTATCGTAATTTGCAATATATAACATAATTGAAAGTCAAAGACCTTTTTTTATATACATATATGTGATATTTTATAACCTCAGTTCCACGATTTTTTATAAATTTCCAAAAATTTTATAATTTCTTATTTTGTTGATAACTTTTTATTATTTTTAGTTTTTCTTTTATTATTAGTGCCTATTTACAAGACAGAATTAATTTTTATGTAATATTATTTATTGAAAGACGGAGATTGATTTCCTGGATTTATCTTGCTTTTTATAAAAACAAAATTAATTATGTACTAAGAATAAGTGTGAAATAAGTAAGAATATCTCCATAATTATTATCTCTTTGATAATTTTCACTTGATAAGAGAAAAAAAAACATGAAAATGAATTTAAAAATTTTTATAATTTTTGTCAAAAAATTTTAAATTTAATCTTATTTGACTCTTCTAACTGGTTACAACAATATTCTTTTCTTCAAAATATTACGATTGAATTTTGAAATATTTATTTGCAAAATAAATTATGTAATTTGGATTTTTTAATATTAGTTTATAAAAATTTATGTGTATATAGAATAAACACAATGTACATAAAGATATTTGTGCACAGTCAATTTTGATTAATCAATTTCTTAAAGAGTTTTTATTCGTAAGAAAACTACAACGTAAATCATTCGGTAATTACGCGCCGCAAATAAATTGCGTTCGCCAATTTATTTCATATAAAAAACGTTTGGATAATTTCAAAACAAATTCAGTTTAAGGGTCTTATCATGATCGGCGATGCGATGATTAGCGAATTAGTCTAAATTTTAGACGAATAATTGCCGAATTTATGACGTCTTAAAGTAGCGAAATCTTGGATCTGACGAATGAAATTATCCGCCGATCATGAATTAAGATTTTACTGAATTCGTTAATTTTTTCCCAAATCATGACAAGAGCCTAAATTCGTTTGCAGTTTAAAAATAAATGTATTAATTTTTAAAAATTAAGGCTGTATTCTTACTTAGGGTGGGACTATAGCTATTATTTAGAAATGTTAAGCTAAGACTGGGAGCGTATTTAATTATTAATATTAGTAAGTCATAAAGATTTAAATTCGATATTTTGAATTTTACCAAAAATAGAATTATAACCCTACAAAATATAAAAAAAACCCGATCCTATCATGTAAACAAACTTTTATGAGGAATTGCTTTTTAAAAATATTTTACGGTCGCACTTATTATTCAGTAATTTTATAATAGCGTAATAGCATTATCAATAATTATTATATTATACCGATACACTTATTACTTAATAAATATAGATTATTGAATATTTGATAAAATATTTATTATTTTGTACTTTTTCATTATAACCCCTGTGAACATAATATTGCTATATGATTATGTTAATTAAAACCCGAGTAATAAATTTTCTTGACTTTCTAAGTTTTATAAGTTTGAATATACGAGTATGTCTTTATGTTAACTCAATTTCAATAATTACAGATTACAGAAAACTGAATTTACATTTATTATAGAATTGCTGACAATTAATCAGGTAACTTTAACACTTTTGAAACTAAAAATGTAAAAAAAAAATTTTTTGTTGTCCGACATATTTTAATTAAATTTTTTTATGAGAAGGCACTTATCTAAAACATAGAAAGTTAAGAATTGTTTTCACCCACTATTTAGAATAATTAGTCTGTAATTTATTGACGTAATCTAAATAATTTTATTTAAAAAAAATGTCCTTTGAAACTAGCAACATAATTTAAGATTTTTAACAATTCTTATAGGAATTACTCGTATATATTTTAATTAATAATTGAAATAAATTTAATTTATTTGGAAAAAATAAGTCGGCAATATGCTGTACACATCATAGGCTTTTTCTTGTCAATAAATTAAGTGTTTTCCTTAAGTGGAATAAAGTTATAAAAACTTTAAATTTTATCAGATCATTTAAAATTCACGGAAGCTTAATTTTAATATATTTAAGTATAATAATATTATCTTTATCTTTAAAAACTTAATATAGGAAAAATTTTGGTTAATAAATTTTGTTTCCGCTAAGTCTACCATAACATCGGCATCGTAAAATTATAGTTACAATAAAATAATAAATTTACCAAGACGAAAAAATGAACATACTGTATAAGTACTTATAGTATACATTTCAATAGTGTTTTTAAGTAGGGCCATTATTTGTGCGAAAATATAGTGTCGCTTATAAGGAAAACGAGTACCCATAACGTATTTATAAATGTGATGCATATATATAGTATATTTATTTAAAATTCTTTTACTATTATATTATAGTTTTCAAAGAGAAAATTATATAACAAATTTTTTTTAAAGTATTAATAATTTTTGAATGCTTCGTTAAATTTGTTACAATTTTTGGTTTTTCCGGTTTTGCGTACATTTAGAAAAACATAAATTTTTAAATACCATACAGCTGTTAGGCGTATATATTCTTCTGGTTTTGTAAAGGTTTCTATATATTTTGAAATAGTTATGAAAATTTAAAAGAATTTTTGCACTTAGTACTATAAAAAATGTATACGTTCTTTTGAAAATTATTTCTATAAATTTGTATGTCTCTTTAGGATAGTATAAATTAAATAAGTGCTTTCGTTTATTAATATCTTAATATTGTTTAGTAAGATTCTAGATTAGATAAATTTTCTGTTCCCATACAAATAGTTATTACAAGAATTTTTGAGAAAAAGAGTCTAACAATTAGAGAGATAAAACTAGAGAGCTAATAGTGTTCTAATTTGTACGAGTAATTTAGATATGAGGGGAAAATATTAAAATAAATTTTTTTTTCGTTAAAATTTCTTCTGGTAAATTAGATATATTGCCTCGTTATGCTCTGTTAAATTATAAAATATAAAATTTAATAACTATTATTAAATTAAAAAATAATTTAAGTTTATATCGAAATTTACATATGCATAGTTGTTTCTCGCTTTATTGAAACATAAACGTTCCACTATTCTTTTTAATCATTTCCGGTAAAATCTCATTTTTAACACAAATCGGAGATATAAAATCCAAAAATTAATATTTAAATATTTTTGTAAATTAAGATTTAATAATGATTTGTGATTACGGTAGGTTCGTCACCTACTTAGTAAACTCAATGATGTAGAAACTTGTTCATGGTTTAGCGATATCATATATACCAGCCCTATGCTACTCCCAGGAGCGAAAAAGGATAAAAACAAAAAGATATTTGTGATTTTACATACCGTTATCTGCTTATGGTAGAGAATGGTGGTAATGTGTATATAATAGGAAAATTTCTGTAATAATTTTAGATGCGTTTATGTAATAAAGAGTTATCTTGTATTTATTAGTATTAATATCTTTCAAGCCTTTAAAAATTTAAAATATTAGCTAACACTTAAATTAAATTAGCTAGTACTTAAAATGTAAGTGTTTAAGCTTCTAAAATATTTTTAGTCTTCTATACAAGAAAAAAGTAATACATATATAGTATTGTAAAGTTTAATTACATGTGCGCGGTTTAAGAATATTTACTCTAAAATTTGCGCTTGCACTTTCACCATATTGAATTAATGCACTTAAAAAAAGATTCTTTCAATAGCTATGATAAGCATTTATTTAAGTATCCCGTTTTATATAATCGGTTTCAATTATTTTCTGAAAAAAATAAACTATAATTAAATAATTAATTATAAAATTTAAAATTAGGAATTAACGATAAAAAAATTTTATCTTTTTTATATTGGGTATTTAGTGAACTATATAATTTTATACTAGTTTTTTACCGACTTATTAAAAACAATATCGTAAATTCAGTTTCTAAAAGGCTTCATACTCAAATGTATACTCATTTCAATTTAACTTTAACAATTCTTTATGTACACAGCTAAATCCCGCTAAATTATAATTGGTATTATGTAGTTTATGACATAATATTATTATTGTTTACGGCAACATTTTGAAAACAAAACAAGAAAATTGCTCGAAATTTAAATAACCATATAATTTATATTATTATTGTTTATTATTCTTTTATTGATTAAAATTTATTTGCTCCAGTTATATTTGTTAAAATTTCAGTTTATTTCAGTTAATGATATTATATAAAGAGTTCTTTTGATAATTTATAGATTAAGTACTGTAAACAAATTTAAATCACAAATTAAAAAAAATTGTTTTTTTCCTTACGACACTTGTTTATAACCCTACGAATTTATGTTCTTAAGAGTATTATGAATTTATTATTTCGTTTGTATGGCTGAGAAATAAATGTTACAGTGTCAAGTTCTGAATTGATTAAACCATATTTGTCCGTCCGCCCGTACCAGCTATATTTCAAAGACTAATTCAGACAAGCTCAGATCAAATTATTACAATAATAATTTATTATGGTAAATACCACAGCTTATATTATATCAAAAAATTTTGCACACAAAATATTATGGTAAAGTGGCCATTTAGTTCTTATTAAAGTTGTTGAGATAGTTAAGGTCTATACAATTTTTAATTCGAGCACGAACTATGTGAATATCAGGAAAACGAATTCGTAATCGTTTATTAGTACGGAAATCACATGGTTGGCACTACCAACTATATATCTATTCTGGTTGTTGGTTTGTAAGTGTTAATTAAATGGTATTCTACTTCCATATCCATACCGATTTAAATAAAGTTGGGTCAAACCAATGGTTTGTATTGTAGCACTTTTCCCTTCAACAAGTGAAAATTCTGCTTTTAAATACAGTCTATATATACCTATCACACTATTGTATTAAAATTATTTTCATTCATATACAAAGCTATTTCAAAAAAGGATTGCATATATTTAGGATGACGCATATATGCAGTCTTTGAAATAAAGCAAAAATTAATATAAAGAGGGGTTAACATAATGCTCGATTTTAAGGGTTAATTGTGTGAGTTAAGAAAAATAATTATATTTTTTAATGTCATGGAATTTACCGTTAGCTTTTTGCGTTTATAGAAATTTGAAAAAGCTTGCGGTTTCGGAAATATAAGGTGTCAAAAATTCAAATTTTACAAATTTCAAGTGGCCATAACTTGAGAGGGGGTGGAGATGGAAAAAAATTTTCTTCAAACGAAATGAAGCATTTATTAATGTCTAAAAGTCCCAAAAATTTCAAGCTTCTACAGGCTGGGGTCTAGAAGAAAAACGGCATCAAAAATTTGGAAAAAAAGGACTTTAGATAACGGTAAATTTGAACGGCCATTTTGTTTTTCTAAAGTTTAACTATAGTATACCGCGGTAGGGTAAGCAAGCCACTGCCTTTCTGCGTTTGCAAAATTTCAAAAATGCTTGTGGTTTCATTGCAACAAATAGTTAAAGTAGGCTATTTTTAGTGCTTTGGGGGGGTATAACTTCTAAAGGGGGGGAGATAGGTAAAAATTTTGTTCTACGAAAATAAGTTTCTAGTAAATATCTATGTACGTATTAAATTTCAGCTTTCTATCTTTAAGAATGTAGAAGTTTTGTAAACAGACACACGGACGGACGGACGGACGGACGGACGGACAGAGTGAAACTAATAAGCACTTTTTTTCAAAAAATTTTTGGAAAAGTGCTAAAAATTACATATTATTTTAATGATTAAAATAGAAATTCATAAACGGTATCCCCTTGCCGACTTCTTGAAATTAATAATATCTATATTATTTCTTCCTTATTTTCCGTTTTTATAGGTATTCAAAGATCGTTCAAAGAACAAAAATAATATGTTTATTAATATTAACAAAACCTTGGTATGAAATATTAGAATATAAATACTTTTGTATTACACTAACAGTTTATACTATTTCGAAATAGTAATAATTAAAAATTTTTTTGAAATACCGATTTATACTCGTAGGAGTTATTTTGTGTAGGAGAACAAAATGAAAAGAGAGCAGATTTATATTTATGAAATAAATCAATTAATTCTCTTGAAAGTTTATTACATTATTATTTTTCTCAATTTTTAATAATTTATTTCTCTTTAGTTTTCCTTTATTACCTGAAATATATTTGGATATTGGGGTACTCTCAAAAGGAATGCAAGTAAAAGAAACGAATTGTAATTTCAAATAATTTTTTCATTTTTATTTTTTTTTTTTATTGAATTTGTTTTATTAAGTAAAGTAGCCATTTGTTTTTTTTATTCATACTATATGTGTTTTACAAGTAGATTAATATATTTTTTAATATTTTCTTTTAGGTATAAGTAGGTATTAAGTAATTGCATTTCATAAAATCAAAAGTAAAATCAAATTTCAAAAGAGAAATACAAAGTATTTTTTTTTATCATTTTTTGTTTGAAGTCTTATTAAATTAGTGAATTTTGTATAATGTATATAAATTTCTTCAAGGTAACTGAATTCCGAAACAGTTCGTTTCACACAATTTTTTTTTTATTTTACTTGAAAGTAAATTTAAATATCTCAAAAAAGAATTGTTTGCCTTTGAACAAAATTTATTGAAATAAATTTTTCTTTTCTTTTTCAAAAATTTCTTCGAATGCTGTGAAATATTATTATATATTTAAGATTTATGGAATCAAATCAAAAATCATTTTAATATAACGCAATATAGGTGTCTTATAGTTCACCGACAACGTATGGAAGAGATAGGGGATTTTCGTTTATTCACTTCTAGAATAGTTCTAGCTTGTAGTACATTTGTAAAATTCACGCTACATACACTGAAAATATAGATCGTTCAAAAATTACTGGCTGCAATAAAGTGCGTTTGGAAATTCAATTTGCAATAAAGAAATGTTAGAAATGTAGCGCAGATTTCTAGTATAAATTTTGTTGCTGCTTCATTAATTTTCTTTCTTTAAATTTAAAATGCAAAAAAAAATTTTAAATTTAAAAATGGTAGATGCAGATATTGAAGGGTTATTTACAAGAGATTATTAGGAAATTCAATACTTGTGTAAGATTCAAAAAAGAAAAATATTGAATTTTATAATTACTTGGCAAAAAAAGTGTTAAATAATCATGATAAAGGAGTTAAATATAAAATTTATGTTCTGTTGATTGTTTACACTAGATATAAATAGAATTTTTAAATAAGTATACGCCTAAATGGCCCATTAAAGGGGTTAAAGTTTTATAAATTATTCTGCTTTTACATTAATGTATTACGGCTAAAATTTTAAATATTACATTACGCCTAAATTTATGCAAATTTTATAATTTTAATTAATTGTGTACCTACATACTTAATAAAATTATTCTTGAAACTTTTGTTACAAACAGTTTTCCGTATTACCATTATTCATAATAATATATTGCACTTTTTTTTTAATTTTCGGTTACTAAAAAAAAACCAACATTTTTTTGAATATTTTTTTTTGTGTAAATATTTTTAATATACAAAGAAATTCGAAATCCCTGATGGCGTTCGTGAAGCATTAAAATTTTATGATCCTTTGAAAAATAAAATATGAAGAAAAAAAAAAACATTTTTTCTTTTGAAGAAAAAAGGAAGACTAATAAAGAAAGCAATAATGTCATCATTAGATTGAACAAACCTGAAGTTTTCCTCTGGTGTATCATTAAAAAGGCAAGCAAAAAAAAAAATTTATAGCTTTAAAAAGTTTATGACTTAATTTTAATGTCGAGAATTTCAAATATAGATTATTAGGATTATCACTTTAAGTGACTTACCTACTTCCTTTTTCCTTTTCGTTTTTTTTTTTTTGTAAATTCAAAAAATTTGAAGAATTTATTGAAAGTGCGGAAGAGGAAAAGAATGGAAGATAATGGAAAATAAAAATTTTTACTTGGAATATTAAAATGCATGTATTTTTTAAACTTAACTTTTCTTTTAATTTATTATGGTGCTATTTTTAATAAAATATTTTTATACAATGACGGTAAAATACTTAAAGGGATAATGAAAATTCGTAAAATTATTTAAAATGTTTGAGCGAGTAATATATGAGTAATTATTATGAATTGAAATGATAAATGTGATTTTGCATTCGTATATTATTAAAATATATTTATACGTAGGCTATATAGTTAATGATAATTATGAGATTTATGGAGAAGATTGTGTTTTACGCAGTTTAAGATTATATGTTCTTCGGAAATTTTTGTATATTCAAGAAATTCGATATTATTTTGGAAAAGTTAAATCAGATTGAATTTTTTATTAATTTGAATCATAATGGTTTAAATTTTTATCTTAACGTAATCAAATCTTAATGTTATTAATATTTTATAATTTTTTAATTTAAAAGTTCGATTTTTAACTGAAAATTTGAAACTTTACATTTAATTGCTTTTTTGACCGAATTTTCGTGCTGTTTTCATAACGTGCTGTTTTAACAATTGTCCTAACTACTACAGCATAATATAAAAATCAAGGCCAATTTATGAAGTATTATATATTATTTCGACTTATAAAAAACCCCGAATAATTCTACCCCGAGCTTATAAAACACGCAATATAAAATTTAAACTTAATTATTCAATTTTTATATCTAATTGTAGAGCAATATTTAAGTTTATTGGCAACTTTATATTGATTAAGTTTTGTGTTTCATTTCCGGTTTACTGTATGCGTTAATAAATGTTCAATCGAGACAAAGGCGCTTTTGAAAATTAACCCATTTTACTCGTAATACACATTCTTTATAATTTTTCAATGCGAGTAAATATTTCAAGAACTTTTTTAATAAATTTGGAATTAAATTAATATTTTCTAATAGAAAAAATATTGTCTACATAATTTTTACCAGAATTTCGCCCAAAGAGAAAGAAATGATGAATTTAATTTAAAGATGAAAGAAGGCATATTTATTAATCAATTTATTTGAATGTGAATAGATTTTTCTAAATGTTCGATATTTATAGAGAATGCAGCAAGTGGATAACAAGTTGTTTTAAGTATCTAGTGAGAACCATTGCTTATATACGTGAAATTTTTACTGCAATATTTAATCAGAAACATTTTTTTATATTTTTTACAATATACGTAAAAAATGTCCTTATAGCTTTACTATATTACATTATTAAAGTAAAATTATTTCTTTACTATACCCGTAAAGATTTTTTAATGATATATAAATAAAAAATTATGTAAATAAACTCGGAAAAAAAAAATAAATATACAAAATGTGTATTTCAGGTAAATGTAAAATATATTTACCTGTGTAAGTTTATTTTACTTGTGACATCATTAAATCAACTGACATATGCTACTATTATATAGTTTTCCTTTTTTTTAAATTTGTAATGCGGGAATTTTGGTCATACAATTTTAACAATATGTTATTTATTCGCTGTATACGGTTTTATTTTTTACATTATGTTTATTTAATATTATGTACTTCGTATTTATTACGAAAAGGAGAAGAAAAATATTTATGAAGTGATTATGAAAAAATTAATTGCAAAAAAAAATGTTATTATAATAAAGAAAAAATGAAAAAATGCCATGGTGTCAACGCGTAACTCGCAGCAGTGTGTATTGTCTAGTGAAAGTGTTACAGAAGATTATGAAAATCAGTTCGATTTCTTTTTCGGGAATACCTCGAAAAGTTAAGTTGATTAAACCGTCCCGCTCTCACAATCAGTTCAGCCGAACTTAAGGTACTGCTCTGCACAAACAGACAGACGAAAGTTTAAATTTAAAAATAGTTTGTTTGCACTTCCCTGGCATCGAGTAAAGCATTTCTACCAAAAACTTTACATGTGGAATTTGGCTCCACCACATTTCCTTATTGTATGCAACGCGCGGCCGGTAAATTAACTCAAACTATTATAGAAATAGTCGAGTGATCACGTCAACATTGAGATCTCTGTATGATGTATGTAAACATATCAAATACGGGAAGCATATACCTAATAGTCTCGATGATATTACTAAAACCGTGCTGCTATTATTGTTGTAATATTGCAAAAGTTGCTGCTTCGACAGATAAATTCAGTTCATGCTATAATTCGTACTCTAAACAATTTATGAAAATTCAATTAACCTAGCCAAAAAGGTTTTTCTGAGTTATTATGCTGATGAACTTTAAGACAATTCTTTTAGCTTTTTTTGTTTCCTTTTACTTAACCATACTTCTACTTACTTAACAAAAATTTTCCGTCAAATAACAAAAGTAACAAATTCCAATACTTTGAAAAAAAAATATTATTTATTTTTTATATGAGTTGCACGTTTTTTTTTTGTTTCCTTATTCCACTTGGGAGCATTAGAGCCATTCACTTAGTTTTTTAGAGATAAGCTTCAGTTTTATAAATCGTCGCATTAACTAGGCCTTGAATAGCTTGCCGTAGTCTTTTTTTATATTAAATATAAATTAAGGATGAGCCCGGCCTAGATAGCCTTAACCTATCCTATATCTAGGCTTAAAAGATATATAGATAGGGGTAATTAGTCTTATATCAGCATTCGATATTGCGTATTAAGTCAATAGGTAATACAATGTCAAGAACAATTTTAATAGTGATCTGTCCATAGTCTGAACACGAGAGCTTTCCGTTAACGAACCGATACTATAAAAAACAATATTTATATTTTTTTTAAATTCAGAATTTTGTTTAATATTTTATAAAAGTTTACATCCGAAATTTAAGCACTTACAACATTCTAACAAAGTGTTTGTTTTGGAAAGTAGACACATTCTTATTATTTTCGAATTTTCAAATTAAATACGGAAAATATTTTCATTTTTTCTGGTTAGACATTAGAAATATAAAAACAGAAAATTTGTAGAAAAATATGGCTAGCAATAAACAATTTTAAGCCCTTTCCAAAGAGCGATTAAATAGAAAAAAAAACTAAAACATGAAAATAAAATAATATAGAATCTTTAACAAGGACCTTTTTTTCATTCTCAAGGTTAAACAGCTAAATAATAACAGGGACACAAAAATAACTTGTCAAAACAACGAAACAAATGAAACATACACAAAAAAAAAATAGAAAGAGAAAAAAAAATTAGTCTAGTTGGTCACGTCTTATGTTCGAAATCCATTTTCAAATTGGGAATAATTTAGATGTAAACTAAACAATAAACATTTAACAAGGAATTGTTTTTTTTTATGTTGTTTTTTTTTGTTATACGCCGGAAGATGGAATATTTTGAATTCTATTCATTTTAATAAAACAATTCATTTCGACTTAGGAACATTTTCTTTTTTATATTGCCCAGAATAAGGAAAACGATGCTAATTGAAATGAAAATATTAAAGAAAAGTGTTGGAAAATAAATTGTGAATTCTATAAAGGAGATTTAATTTAGTTATATTATTTTCACTTTGTTTTCTTTATCAATTTGATGGGGTAATTGGGTTGTAAAAGGAAAATTTGTATTTTTTTTTATAGATTGTTAATAAAGATTTCTAATTTAATAAAATGCTTACGTTTTCTATGCATATTACATGATTTATTAGAAGATACTTTTTTGTATTAAAGAATAAAGTTTAAATGTTCGAATGAATAGTTTCTAACATTACTACAAAAATTAGTAATATAAAATATGGCTCATGAAATAGAACACGATTACAAGAAAGTAACACTTCAAACTGTTTCGGAGTAGTTGGACGTAATTTATAGATGGAAATTTGTTTTGTATGGAAATCCTATTACATATAATGTGAAGTGAAGTTATGGGCCGATGCTATTAGTAATATGTTATAAATTAGAATAATCATAGTATTCAAAATATAAAAAATTATATGATTCACCTTTTTGTTAGTATTTTTTAAAATTTTGGATTTAGTTGACTAAAATGGGAAAGAAATATAAGTATATTTACAAATGTACTCACAACATTTTCTACCGATTCACAACATTTTTGGTCGACTTTTATTGTTATAATTAAGATTTTATTTTAATTATTAGAAAACTTTCGAATGCAACATTAACCATTACTTTGAAATTTTGCAGCATACTTATTTGATATCTTTTCAATTAATGCTATCCAAAAGTCGATATGCATTGTGCATTTACATGCAACTATTCTCTTGCACCACCACAGAATGAAATTATTTTGAAGTACTTAGTTACATAATTTAATTTATGAACGTTTATAGATGTTGTGATACATTTATATTGGCATACATTTAGATTTTAGAAAAATTAATTTTTATTACTTTTATATTTATGTGTAAAATTTCATTAGAGCACTTATTTTTTGTGTAATATTCAAATTAATATTCAGGATATAGAAAACATTTTAGGTAAATCTATTAAAAATATTTGTATACACAAAATATGCTACGGCACAAACCGCCAAACAAATCCTACAAAAGATATTGCAATTAATATATGATTATTATGAGTTTGAGTATGTGTTGGCGCTGGTGTGGACGAAGTAATAAAGTTTTCAATTGTTGTCGGAAAACTTTCATCATAGTAATCAAAATCTTCAATATCTAGAGGTTTTCCGATATACTCACACATTGTTGAATTTGGCATTCGAGAATAATCATAAAATCTCATTTTTGAAATTTCGATCTAAAAAAAAATCAAAACAAAGAAAAGTTAATTGTACTTGAAATTTGGAGTGCCATTTGGAGTGTTATTAAACATGTGACACTCAATGTGTTAAGTTTGAAAAAAATTGTACTATTAAAGAAATATCAAATAGTAATATCAATCTGTTTGATATTACTACATACTTACTGGTATGGATTTATTTTGATCTTTATTTTGAATTTGTCCAATAGTTAATATAAGAGCTTTATTAACATTTATGATATCATTTTCAGATTTGCCCTCTCTTTTAACATCATAATAACATAATTTTTCACAATCAATCCAAAATTTAATCCATGGTTCTTTAGTTACCTGGTGAATTCCATACATAATATTATGCCATTTACCATCTAAAAACTGTATAATAATTGAACAATAATAAGCAAATTCTTACAATTCAAAAAACTTACATTTAATTTATTCTTTAAACGAAACTTATAAATTACATGTAGAGAATATTTTTTTATTTCAATTCTTATAATTTTATATTTAAGTTCGAAAATTACTGATAATTGAAAAATTTCATTATCCTTATCTTGTATATTAATCAATTTAAAATTTGTATTTGAGGTAATCTTATAAGGACTTAATCGAAACATGCATTCAAATGAATGCATTGATGATATATTTTGAAATTTTTTTCCAATATCAACAGAAAATAAAGCATTTTCTTGCATAGGATAGAATAATTTGCCATCTTCATAAAACATTCCTAACGATTCATTAAAATCTCTGGTAACGATATATTCACCTGATAAAGAAAATTATACAACAAAAAGAAAAATTTATAAAATTCTTAAATTCCTTTATTCAAAAATTTTATTTACTGTTAACATTGTCCAAATGTCCTCCAAAGAAAAATGAAATAAATAACAGTATAAATTTCATTTTCAAGAAATAAACTAGAGCTAAAATCAAAGATTCAGTTTTAGTTAGAAGCTTTCGGATGTGTTCCAATCTAAACTTAATATTTTACTGAAATATTTTTAGAAATGTAAGTTTTATTAATTTTTATGGTTTGATATTTTAGTTCTTTCGTTGCATAATTAAAATTTCATTATAATGCGCTTCAGTAAATAATTTGTTGGGCATAATAAATTTTGATTTCATTTGTAACACCAGAAAATTACAATAGAAGACCAATATGTAGCGGAATAATAAGATTTCTATAATAGTGTAATGCGAAATGAAGGTTTCCACTTTCTTCATTTCTGGACACATTTATAAGATTTTTAATTTGACAAAAAAATTTTTCCAAATATGGAAGGTCAAAATTTTATATAGCCAAATAATTTAGCCAAAATTGCAATCTTTTTGAGTTTTGAATTAAATGTATTCAGGCTCAGTTTTTCTGAAAATATAAGAAATTTCGAATATAAGAAATTTTAATTTGATTACAGATTTTTCGATTAGTAAACTTTAAAAATAATATTCGTAAATCTTGCTCAAAAATGTATTTTTCCAAAAAATCCCGAGAATTTTCATTTTAACTCGTTTGAAAACCTAACTCCGTTTTTAATCTTAAAATTTATCATTAGGCGAATATTATTTTGTTAAATTAAATTTTTTTATAAATTTTATTATTAGTGTGGTCGCGATTTTTTTTGCCTCTTTCCTAGACTATGACAGCGTAACAATGTCCGCAAGAATAATTATGTAATTTTTTAAAAATTGCGGAATGTTTAAGTTTACAATTATTTTTTTTTTTTTTTTGATAAAACTAAATTTTTACATAAATTTTTAAATTAAATAATAAAAAAAAATTTTATTATAAGAACTATGAGAGATAAAAAAAAAAAATTTATTCGTAAGTTTCATTAATAAACAGAATGAATCACCACCTACATATATAAAAAATATAAAAAGTTAATCTTTATCGCTTCAAGTCAGAACTGCGATAAATTTGCAATCTTTATATTTTATGTAAAAATTTTAAATATTCTAAGCTCATATAAACTGAAAACTATTGTAACAAAATATTCATGTTTATCACACAGCAAAAAAATAAGTAATATTTTCTTAAATATTTCTAAATGACTGTATTTTTATGTATTTATCCGAACTATGTCCTCAAATTAAATTAATATTCTTTTATATAAAAAAGAAAAGTTGTACACATTCTAAAATTGCCAATAATATCAATACGAATTTAAGAATTAGAATAGGTAAATGATGGCAGACCAAGAGCAACATGGAAAGTAACGTAACTTAATTTTGTTGCAACTAACCAATGGAATAAGAATCTAAACCAGTTTATAAAGGACTCGGCTGGCAGCTTCAACTAAACCTAAATCTAAAACAGCATAACTATTTTGAAATTTATTTAAATCGATTTAAATAATTGTGATTTAGCTATGATTTTTCACTCTAAACACGAAAAAAATAATTACAGATTTTATTGAGCGAATGCCAGAAAATTGAACTGACAAAAGTGATACCAGAAATTATTCTATTAAATGACATAGAACACTCCGTGAATTCATCAACTCTAGTATTAACAAAAACACACTTTTTTTAAAATACTTCCAATTGTATTTGCCTTAAACCTGTAGATTTTTCTAGTTTTTCTTTTATTTTTTTTTTAAGAAAAAGGTCGTTCAATTCATTTATGTAAATTGTAATGGTAGCCAAATTTTATAAGAATGAATTTATGTCTATATGTCACTATACGGTAAACATAAAAACACAACATACATACAAATATATATTAAGAATGAAAAAAATATAAAAAATAAATATTATATGAAATTAAGTCATGTATGCTGTCAAACGGTTGTTAAATCTTATATACATACAAAATTAAGTACATACATGTATGAAATGTATGAAAAAAAATTGAAAAGAAAAAAGGAGTTAAAAGAAAATTCCATTCAATTTTTCACAAAAATTTTTACAATCAGTTAAATTTAAAGCTCCCTTGTCATGTTTCGTCAATTCGTCAACTCTTATACATATATTTTTTAGAAAACCAAAAAACAAAAAAGAAAATGAACAAAAAGTTCTTTTAATGAGGTGAAGTCCGTACAAGAAATTTTAAGGATTTACGTACTCTTTTTTTCTTTTATTGCCATGTATGTATGTTTTTATACTTTTTATAACCTACTTGGATTTCGTAAATGACATCTTAAAATGTGTATGAAGAATTTTTATGGGTCATGAACTTGATATTATGCATACATGTACATATATGTATGTATGTATAAATAAGACATTATAAAATCACTACAATATACAAAATCTCCATATGAAACGTAAACATGTAAATAATAAGATGGAAGAGAAATTTTTTTTTCAGCAATTTAATTGACAATGTTGTTTTCTTTCTAACATAAATAAAAGTTTTTGAAAATACGAAAGGATTTTTATTACTTTCCCTTGTTTCCCTTGTTCCCTTGAATTTAAAGGTTTAAAATTTTGAAAAAAATTTTTGTTGTTTGTTTTTATAAGCTCAAAAGATTTTATGAAAGTTCACACATTAATTTTAATAAAAAAAAATAAAGTTGGGTCAAACCAATGATTTGTAATGTAGAACTTTTGCCTTCAACAAGTAAAAATACAGCTTTTAAAAATAGTCTATATACTACACAATTAAAATTACTTTCATTCACATAGGAATATTTTACAAAAATTGCAACCTTTAAGGTGAAATCTTTGAAATAAAACGAAAAAAAAAATTGAAAGAGGCGTTAGCCCAATTTTTGTAAAATATGCTCGAATTTAAGGGTTAATTGCTTAAGTTAAGAAAAATAGAAATATTTTGTAATGGTATGGCGTTTACTGTTAGCTTTCTGCATTTATGCAAATTGAAAACGCTTGCAGTTTCGGAAATATAAGGTGCCAACAATTCGAATTTTTCAAATTTCATGAGGGAATAACTTGAGAAGGGGCTTAAGAGAGGAAAAAATTCTTCAAACGAAATAAACTATTTGCTATGTGTAGTAGTTGCTAAAATTTCAGGCACCTACAACATGAGGTCTAGCAGAAAAATTAAAAATACCGGAAAATTTTAACGGCCTTTTTGTTTTTTTAAAGTTTAAGTATGGTATATGCTGTGGGAGAAGAAGCCAGCCACCATTTTCTTTTGTTTGCAAAAGTTGAAGATGCTCAGATGGTTTCATTGCAAAAGATATTTTTTATATAAATGTTTCTAGTAAAAATCTATGCTAATGCACATATAAAATTTCAGCTTTCTATTTTCAAAGATGCAGAAATTTTGCAAAGAACTCCGTGGATTTATGAACGGACGGACAGATTGAAGCTAATAAGCACTTTTTCAAAATTTGTTTTTGGAAAAAGTGCTGAAAATCCAACATACGTGCATATTTGATAAATGTAGTTTTAAATATTTTTAGATATTTTTTTAAGGATAATTAAACGACATGTGTCAAATGATAATCTTTGTAATCCCAACGGGTTATGAAACTATTAAAAATCAAATCACAATTTTAAAAAAAAAAAATTTTAAATTTAACAGTTAGATTAAATTTAATTTTGTTGCTTGGTTTTTCTTTCATCAAATCTTTAAAAAGCTTTTTTTTTTTTGTTTTGATTCGTTTATTAAAAGTCAATCCCTCAAACGCATAATAAATTGTAATCCTTTAAGAGAGATTAACTTCAAATAGAGCGTTTTATTTTTTTAAAGTACACTTTGATTAAAAGCATATAATGAATGTAAAAATTGTAGTAATGAAATGGTAAAATCATACAAAAACAGGTAAACAAAATATATTGAGGATTATTGAATAACGCTGATGTTGAAAAAGGATATTATGGTATAGACTGTGTATAGAGGATTAATTTATATTATTGTATAAAATCAAAATGTGTTGAAAATGTTTTGTTCACATACAAAACAAATTTTAAAATCTAAATTCTAGGCACATATTAAATTTGTTTCAATAAGAAATAAAACTTTAATTGAGAAATAGATCAAAATGTTTTGAAGAGTGAAAATTTATTTATGTGGAATAGAAAGAAAAGAAAAGTATGAAAATTTATTCATGTAGATTCAGCTTATAAAATTGTACTATGAAAACAAATGCTATACGGGCTAAATTTATTAGTATTTTAGTTACGAGAAAAATTTTAAAGAAAAAAATATTCCTTATGCTTGTAATACATTCAAACTTTGTATGGAACGCCTAATTTAAAAAATTTCAATAATTAACAATTTGCTTATTTTTAAAAATTTTCTTTGAACTGAGGAAAAGTACTGAAATTTAATGAGCAATATAAGATTTTAAATTTTTAAAAAAAATTTATTATGAAATTTTGCTAAAAAGTGGAAAAGAAATTTTTATATTTCTTCACTTGGTGCAATTGAGAACGCTATTCCAAATTAACTGAACTAAACTTAATTTATATTTTGTTTAGCAATAATTTTTAATTAGAATTTTTGGAACTAAAAAGTTTAAGGGTTAAATACAAAATTCTATCAAATATTATTTTTTTCTATATTTCATAAACAGAAAAGCGGAAGTGTATACTTAAAAATTAAGATTTCTCCAAAACACTTTTCATTCTCATAAAATTATCAACTTTAAGACTTATTTTGCTTTTACAATTTTCTTGAATATTTCTTTGAAAAAAAGATGTTATAAAAGAATTATAAGAGATTATGCAAAGGTAGAGATTGATAAGATGTTGAATTAACTAAAATAATTAACCGAAAATAAAAAACCTATTTGATAATTGGAATTGCAATGTCATAATTAATGGGTTATGAATTAGTTAAAGGCAGTGGATTTAAGAGAAATTTTATGCAATATTTAAAAAAAATTTAACGCAAATGAAAATCTTCAAATATAAAAGTTCAACATTAAAAATATTTTTTGAAACTTGGCTAGTTATTAGCCGCCAGTCCGTGAAAATGTTTACAAAACTTGACCTTTGATGTTAGAAAGCTGAAATTTCATATGTACATAGATCTTTATTAAAAATTTCCGTAGAAAAAAAGTTTTACCTATCTCCTCCCTCTAAAAGTTATGGCCCCTCAAAAATCCCAAACATACACTTACTTTAAGGAAATTATAAACATTTTTCAAATATTGCAAATTTGTTTTTTTACTAATTTATTCTACAGCAGCACTTCTAATTTTTGATATCTTTTTTTTTCTGCTATCAAAAAATATAATTATTTTTTTTAACTCAGGCAATTAGTCCTTAAATTCGAGCATAATGTTAATATCTCTTTCAATTTTTCTTCTCAACCTAAATGTATGCAATCTTCGAAATTTTAGCATTATGGCTAAGAAGAGCTTTAGTAATGTGGCTATGTGAAAGACTGTTTTTGAAAACAGTATTTTCAACTGTTAAGGCGAAAAATGTTAATTTACGAATTGTTAGTTTGACTCAACTTTATTTTTATATTTACTTTCAGTATTTATTTTCTGTAATATATAAGCTTCGATTTCATACATTTGTTTCATACTTTTATTTCGTACAAACAAATGAGATAATAACGCGCGGATTTGAATGCAATATAAAATTTAATAAGGGAGTAGTATATTTTTCGTATCTTACCTGATTACAATAAGATAATCTTAAAAATTTACATATTGCAATTCAACTGTAAAATTTTACATATCCAACTTTCATATAAAATTTATATTTTAAATATTTTACAAAATTTCAGCATGTACTGTGTTTATATTGCAACATTTGATACAAAAAATATTATTATATAAATTGAATTCGGCAGCATAATCGCAACGCTGTATTTTTGATTTCACCAATATTCTTTTATGAAAAAATTTTCCTCCATGATTATTTTTCTTTCTTGTATTCGCGACGTTATTTATTAAAATTTCGATGGTTTCATTAATCAATTCATATCGTCACAATTTCTTTTCTTTTATTGAATTGTAAAACTTTAAGCAGATGACGGAAACTTTTATATCAATATCCTTTCAAAAGTTTAACAACTTACTTTCAAAAGAAAATTTTTTTTATCATGTACATAAATGCTTTTATGTTTTTTTTTTTATTTTTATAACCTTTTAAAATATGGTGTATAAGGATAAGAAATATTTCGAAAATTTATTTTCATCCTTATCGAACTTTAAAATTACAATATAGTGCGTGTATATTAAATTTCATGAAACATTTTTCAGAAATTAATTCACCTGGAAAATACGAGTATGTATCATAGTAATTTTTTGTTCGGCTAGCCATTATTTCGTCTTGTCGAAAATCACGTGTTAGCGATTTGAATTCAGATAATATTATTTCCGAAAAATTATTTTGTGTATAATGATTCATTTAAACGGTAAGGCATCATATATATTATGTCCTTAATAAGTGGCTGATATTAATATAAAAATATTTTTAATATCAGCCGGTCATAGAAGAATAATAGCAGTGCATTAGCCTACTCAAGGCTAGTGCACTGTTATGATTGTATTTATATTACTCTTCAAAAATGTGTGCAATAAGATTTGTCTATCAGTAAAAACTCTTAATAGAATTTGCTTTCTGCGTTAATGTTTTAAAAATGTTAGCTTTACTTTAATTACTGAAATGAAATGTGCTTCATTACAGATTGAATGCATTTAATCGACTTTAGTTTTTTGAATCTTATTGAACTATTTTAAATTTCTATAATGTTATTATAATAGAAACCTTTCAAAACGTTAATTTTTGCATCGTGTTGAAACAATTTCCAAATTTTTTAAAAACTTTTATATTTATTATGACTTTCCGCAGAGTCAAAAGCCAAAAGGATAAAATATAATTGAAATGTTTTTTATACCTCCTTTAAACAAAAAGTTCCTACGTGTTTCGGCAAAATTTTTATAAGGTTCTGTAAAAAATATGATTTTCACCTTTTATATAAGTTAAAATTTAAATTTGTATATAGTACATGTGCCATAGCTTATATTATATTTACATATATTCATTTGAGCGAATATTTTCTTTTAGACTGCAAAAGGAAAATAAATGAAGCAATAGTTTGGATGTCTTCATTAAAGCATAAATACGATATTTCTACAATTTATAGTTTTCGATAATTTATAACAAAGTATTGTAGCAGTAGATTTTGTATTCAGGAACGTCAGCCAAGAATTCTCAAAATTTTTGTACAGAATTTAGCCATTTTGGCATTTGACAAAGTTGTATCATATATATTGGCAGATTCTGTGAGTTCCTAGTGGCCACGAAAAATACTTGGAATTATTCTATTTATTTTATTAAGGTTTTGCAAAATATTTATTCAAATATCGCTCAGTCAATTGCCTTGCTTTTTCTAATTAAATCCGAAATTCCATATTGAATCTAGACAGATTTTATATATTTCCTATAGCAATATTTTCAATTAAAAAATATTACAGAGAACAAATTTGATAGATATACAATTTCTTCAAAAATGTAGTTAGCTGTTTTCAATAATGTAATTTTATTTACCTTACCGTAGCAGTTTTTCCTACATGAACGAATTCTAGGTTTATTAAATTTTTAAATTTCTCAGAGTTATTTTATAAGTTTTGTGGAAAAAATAATATATAATCACTACATTATTGTTACTATTAGCATGAAAACTATTATATTTAATTTTACAAAAAAAAAAAATAAAAATATATAAAAAGATTGTTAATAAAAATATATAAAAAGTTTTTATCCTGGAAACCACATATTTTGCATACTAAAGTAAGAATATTGTGTTTATGGTTGAATTTTTAATTTTTTCTTTTCTCAAAATATAAAAAGTTAACCTTGAATTTAAAGTAAATCTGAAGAAATTTACATAATACGAGTATACCTTTATGTGAAGTTTTCCTATGCAGAATTTTAAATATTTAAAAAAAAAATTGTAAAAAGTTGATTTACATAAAGTAAGAGGATGCATTATTAAAATAATCCTTAAATTTTTTTTAACTAAAATATTGAAACATGGTTTTTGATATAATGCTATGCTTTAAACATACTGGTATATATAATAACTTGCGTTATAATATTGAAATAGTATTTAAATAACTTGGAATACACTAAGAGTAGAGATACTATTCCACTAACTAAGGCACGTTTACAACTTTTTACTTTAACAATAGAATTATTATGAGCTTGTAGATCATACACTGACTGCCACCAACGGGAGTTTTATAAATAATTTGAAATACTTATAAATTATGATGGCAAAACTTCAATAGGTGTAGCATTATAAAGAGGCTTAAATAGAAATTACTTACACTTTGTTATATAATGAAAGTTTTTGATTTTTTTATTAAATTTAAATTATGTTTAGTATACGAACAAATACTTTTGCGTTTCTAAATTATATGTCCAATGCTCTATATATTTGGTACGATGCCACTTGCTCATGGAAATAGTATAAAAATGTAATTATTTTCTCGTGGTAGAATTTTAATATTAACATTTTAATATACAAAAATGTTAAATTTCAACATTAGCATCGGTCCTTTAACTGAAGTGTGGGTTTAAACTTCGGTCAGATCACACAAATCAATAGTTTTAAATATTTAATATATACGGAACAATCTGCGGCAGGCTCATCACCTACCTAGCTAAAAAGCCAATGAAATATCAATATCATGCACTAGCCCTATACACTTCCTAGAGTTGAAATAGAAAAAAAAAATTATTTGGTATGCTTCATTCTGGTAGGTTAATCGTATTTATATTATCTCATTCTCATTGGTTTAAAGTCAGAGAATAATTAATTAAATTTATACTTGAAAATGTATAAATAATTTTGTGATTTAAATTTTCAATACCCAAGAATAACTTGTAACAAGAATAACAATATTTTCATTTAATTTTTTTAACTATTTGAAAGTTGTCAAAGAGCTTAGATTTCCCTTAATAGAAGATTTATATCTCACTTATCTTGAACCGCAGTTGCAGAAATGGGATAACGATCAAAATTTACTTCAGGCAAATTTGTTTAACCAAAACACACAGCTTTTATATATTACAGGTACGTACTTCCCTTATCATGATTTCCAAATAATGAAAAAATACTTATGAATGCATTACTTATCTTTATAAATGAATAGGGTTTTGCATTTTGATTATGCAAATTGCAGTACAGCAGGTTTTAAATTTTAAATTTCGTGTATAGCAGCCAACTTTTTTTTAACAATAATTGTTCCACGCAATCATACTTGCAATGCAGATTTTTTTAAAAAAGTATAATAAAATCATGTTAATAATTTTCACTAATTACAAAAATGGTGTTCTTTTAAGCACTAAATTTATTAACACTTTAGTTCAATTATCCTTTTACCTTGTGTAAATTTTAAGAAATACATACATATATACAAAGTGAATATTTGGGGTGTTTGTTTATTAAGCACAACACACAATTTTTTGTTTTGTTTAACTTTTGCTTGTTTTTCTGAAAAGGAAACTAATAACTAAGAATAATTTTTTCCAGCTCAGTACGAATTTGTTTTTTATAACCATAAAAAAGAACTGACACTTTATTTTTCTTTTTGAAAAAAAGGTCATTAGTGCGAAGTATTCAAAAGTTTTATTTTTTAATATAAAAAAATGCACGTAAACGTTAATTACAATATTTAAGAATATTTTTCTTTGCAGTATAGGGACCACTAAGCGATTATGCTGCCGCAAATACGTGAAATATTTATAACATTTATGTATATACAACGAGTTCTTTGAGTTTCAGGAGATTTTTTTTGCACACGAAAATTATGTACAAATTAATGTTAATTAGTAAGGAATAAATAACCGTATATATAGGTGGTTGGTTTAACATCAGCAATTAAGGTGTTATAATGTGCGAGTTTGATACTGCAATGAAATTCAGAAATAGTAGAGTAAAACTGAATAAATCATAATAATTTTTAATGTAGTTGGTGGCATGTTAAAAAGTAATCATATCAGACCCCCTATTGGGCCGAATATTTTAAAAATTTTTTAAGTATGATTCGAATTTAAATCAATTTTAAAAATATAATTTAATAATTTCAACATGTTATGTAGCTCAACAATTTTCTACTACAAACACTCATTGAATAATTTATATTTTCTTAAATTTTTAAAAAATCTTTAAATTTTTATTTATTTACTTTTATGTAAAAATACATACATATGACATACAAAATACATAACTATATAATCTATTTAGGAAATGGAAAAATAAATAAATTTTTTTTCGTATAATATTCCCATGGGAATTTAATTTTTTTTTTTGGCGGAAATTTACATATAAATTTATTTTTGAATTATTTAGTTATGGTTTCTGTTTTTCATAGCACTAAAGAAATTTTTAAATTTTGAAATACTTACTTATTACCGACCGTATTGTGTATACAAAAGGTAGGTTATGTGATGGCAACAAATTTTGCATATCGAGTTTTCGGTGGGAATGCACTTCTCCATAGTAGGGAAGTGTAAATAAACTATTTTTAGCAACCTGTCGGTCTGTCGGTCTGTGTGTGCACGCGTGTATCTCAAGTTCTACTGAACCGATTTTTATGAAATTTTATATGTAAGTTTATTTCCACCATGGCACGGATTGATCAACTTTTGGGATATATCAGGCCTCGGGAACTGCACTTTTTAGCGGGCCTGTTTTACATTTTTGAACATTTTGAAGAAAGTATTCAACCGATGTACTTGAATATTCATATATAAGCTTTTCTCGACCGTCCGCAAAAATTCCTAACTTTTGGAAGAAATCAGGCATCAGCAACTGGACGTTTACTACGGGCCAAATATACATTTTTGCGTATATAAAGAGAAATAATCAACCGATTTCATTGAAATTTAATATATGAATTCCTCGTATTAAAACAATGAACATATAAATTTTTTGGAAAGATCAGGGCTCGAAAACTGATCTGCGGGCTGATTGTACATTTTTCACCATATATACGGAACTAATTCATAGAATTTCTTGAAATTTGATATTTGAGTTCTGGTTGTTACCGAAACTAACTGACGAGCATTTCAGGGAATTCGGATGGCACAAAGTGAAAATCTATTAAGAGCCAAATTTACATTTTTCTAGGTATGTTAACTATAAGCTTACTAATGTCTTAAAAATTGGAAAGAGGTAATTAACAGGCATTTTTATAATATTCTGTAACACTTTCACTTAACTAGACAATGCACTGTTATGTGCTGACCACATCAGATTTTTTTCTTTTTAATATTGTCTTAGGGGAGTAATAGTTGTAAGCCTTTGTACTAATAAAGAAGGGAATCTTATATGAGTATGAAAAAGAAATTTTATTTTTGAAATATAAGTTCAATACTTTTTTGTTGGTATGAGAGAATTACATATAAGAGTTAAGAGAAAATTATATAAATACTCATCACATATGTATATAGTAATTTTATAAAATAAAAAAGTTCTATATATACGATTGCTATTTTTGAGCTGAGAATATAATTAGATAATTCAGTATGAAACACATACAGCTAACACCGACGAATACATATAAGAGAAGTCATTTGATTTAGAAATGGATTTTTTTTTGTGTATGAGTTCACAAATTAATGTTGTTTCGTATGCTATTCGTATTGTTTATTATTTTGAGTGATAATATTTCACAAGTATTCTTACTTAAACTATACACAAATGGCTTTCAATGTTGTTCAGTTTGCATCACTTGTTAATTATTTACATATATTATATACAAAGCAACATATAAAAAAAATTTTGAAGAGACTAAAATTATCAAAATTTTCGAGATAACTAATGTTTTTTAAAAAATTTTATTACTAACTACTCGAAAACGATAAGTCTGATATTAACTTTTTACATTTTCATTATAAAGGTTTATTAATTAAAAAAAAAAGTTTCGAAAAGCAAAGTGCACCTACACGTTGCAAACAGTCCTAGGCTAGATGTTGATGCTCTTCACCTCACACATGAACAATTTTTTTCCTAAAAGACCGTTTATGAGAGCTTTAAAACCAATTCGGGTGTCTTATTGATGCTGTCTGAGAAATGCTAGTATACACCAATGTCGTCACCAAATAATCATAATTTGATCACCGTTTGTAACGTCACTCATTTATGTGCGTTGCGATACAGACCAAACTGTGTCATAAGGGTTGAGTATGGAAATTAGAAATTTTTTGTCAGGAAAATATTTTATTAATTATATTTTAGAATTTAATGATCTAAGAGTCTATATAGTTTCTTAAACTATCCATAAAGCATAATATTTGTATTTAAATAATGATTTAGGAAAATTAAATTTTTAATGTTTTACAAATGATTTTTATGGTTTTAGGAAAATGAACATTAACCCGCCATCGCATACTGAAACTTTAATTACATTAATTAAAATTTTTTTTCTAGGTTTTCAATCCATTTGTAGTACCTCCAAAGCATATTTTATTTTACATTGTACATATTTTTTTTTTCTAATTGATTCACTTTTCAATTTTCTACAATAATTTTATAGAAAGTTATTATTCTCGAATATTTCCGTTAGTAAATTTTAAATTTCCATCCATTAAGAAATGAAGTGCTGGTCTTTTTTTTTTGAAAATTTCATTTAGAGAATTTCGTTTGCTGTGAAAAGTACTCAAATATGATAAAATCATTAAATATTTTTCTACCTTTTTTTTCCTTAGCACTTAGTTTTTATGAAGAGGAGGTACCAAAGCGAAAGAAGATAAAAACCACAATAATATTTCTTGATAAGCATCTTTCTCTTTTCTTCTTAACTTCGAAACAATTTAAAAACAAAAAATTGTTTTTATTTAATTTTTTGACAAAGTATATTTTTCCGTTATATAATACCTACCTTTGTACATTACTTTCAAATAATAAAATCTATAAAAATTTGTGTATATAGCATAAGTGTGTATAAGTAAGTACATATATGGTATCAATGTACGTACATTGGTTGCTTCCTTCTTGGTAAATATTTTCCAACATTTTAAAAATAAAATAGAATGTTTAATTTTTCATGAGTTTAAATCTTATTTTTTCGTTCTTTTTGTTTTTTTTTCGTTTTATTACAAAATGTCGACATTTCACCTGGTGTCTATTTATATAGATTATTATTATTCTAAAATATTGTATGTATACTTACCTTTAGTAGGTAGAACCTGAAATGGGGTCGTTGAATAATGCTTGTATAAATTGGACCGTTGAGTATCTTATACAAATAATATTGAAATTAATAATAGGTTTATGCGATTTAATTAAATTTTTTGTCATAATTTTTTATGTACATGTATATTTTTATTTTTACCGAACACATAGCATACAATAAGGGATGTTATGTGATGGCACCAAATTTCAGATGTCGAGTTTTCGATGGGAACACACTTATTCTTGGTAGGAAAGTGTAAATAAACTCTTTTCAGAAGTATATCGGTTAGGCTGTCAGTCTGTAAGCCTATCAGTGTGTTGGTTTGTTTGTGCACGTGTTTATCTCAATTCGGTTGAACCGATATTGATGAAATTTTATATATATTCATATAGAACCGAATTATTTTGGTTTCGGGAACTAGACCTTTTTTGCGGGCCGATTTTGTATTTTTGTGCATACAAGTACAAATAATTAACCAATTTCCTTAAAATTGAATATTTAAATTCGCGATATTAAAGCAATGAAATTATATAAATTTTTTGGAAAGATTAGGCTTCACCACCGGACTTGGAACCGATTTAAATTTTTTACCATATCTACGGAACTAATTGATGAAATTGCTTGAAATTTAATATTTGAGCGCTGGTTGTTACCGAAACTAACTGACAAACTCTTTATTATATTCGGTTGGCAAAAAGCGAAACTCTGCTAAGAACCAAAATTGCATATGCCAGGTATGTTAACTAAACTCTTACTTTACTCCTTAAAATTGAAGAACAATGTTTAAAAGTAATTTTCATAATCTTCTGTAACACTTTGGCTCAACTAGGCAACATACATTGCGGTCGATTATGTGCTGATCACATCAGATTTTTTTTTACAATTTTGCGGCACTTATTTAGAAAAATAAATTTTTATATTGGAAGCATGTAAAATAATATTATAAAATACAAAAATTGTGATAGGTTGGTAAAAAATAAAATTTTCACAAAAAAATTTCATATTAATTTTTGGAAAATTTTAAAATGATTTTATTTTTTATAGAAAATTTAAATTGCTTTTGTATGGTAACAAGAGGAAAGATTTTGATGCCATTGGTTGATAAAATCCATTAGTTTTTTATTTTGACTAATTTGTGAATTTACTTTGTGAATATTTCTAATTCATGCAAATGACAAGTATTTTATAATAAAAAGTTTAAAATTTCAATATTGTTTTAAATATTTTTCAATTTTTAAATATTGTTCAATAATTTTATTTTAGGAACCAATAATATCAATCTGGAAAGAATTTTTTGTTTTTCAAGTATTTTTAAATCTTGTATATGAATGCCAAATTTTAAAATGCTATTAATTTTTATAATCGAGTATATTTTTTTAGCTGTCATTTAAGATTTCTTAATATTGATTAAAATTAAAATTTATTCAAGTTTGAAAAAATTTTAAAGAATAAAATCTTGAATACTTTCTTCATTAGTAGCGGCTTAATTTTGTCTTTAATTGCCTTTATAAAAGTATTTACATCACTTATAGCTAGATTAAAATATCCAAAACTAAAACTCCATAAAATTATCTACAACCAACGTTCTATGTCAAATGTAATCCTGTAACTTTTCTCCATACTGTACACTTTACAATTTATATCTTATAATAGTATATTTAGGTCAAATATCATCAAATTTGCAAAAATTTCACTGAAAATTTTCACAATGCACTTCATCTCTTTTTAAATTCACTTTCCATTCCATAGATGGTATACTTATGTTAAGTATGTGTAACGAATAATTTTTCTGTAAAATAATGAAACGAAAATAGCAGCAGTGTAAAAATAGTCTCACAGTTTTACTTGTAAAAGAGTTTTCAACGAATCTGAATAAATACTATGCAGTGAGATCAAAAAGTATAATTTGCATTTGATTGTAGTAACGAAGTTCTTTTATTTATTTAATCTGCTTAATGTTAAGCTAAAACTGAAATAATGTATTTTGCCATAGTTTTCAACGTATAGGTACCCATATATTTATTAAATACTCCTTTTCATATTTTATGGTAATAATGATAATAAATTTATATAAAGCACAAATTCTCCATATAATGGTTCCTACCTATATTAGTTTAGAAATTAATCAAATTAGAAACAAACCCTAATTTTATTGAATATGTTTTATAGCTAATTAAAAATTAATTTAATAAATGAATAAGTATATAAACTTTCACAAATTTAATCAAATATATAGTTTTAATATACAATTTAACTATCATTACAAACAATAATTTCACCACTAATTGATATTCATTATGTTATTATTATGTAAGTATATATACAATATATTTATGTATATATGTATGTAGAAAATATAATATTGAATTGGTTTTACCAATAAGCTTAGCACCATTAATCAATTTGTACGGTTAAACCAATTATGCATAATCATTTTACTATATAATGTTATGTACTATATATTACATAATATATATAGTTAATCATCCAATTATATAAGGTTTAAATATTATGTAAAATTATATTATTTTGTTTTTATAAGCCTTATTATTATTTTGAGAAACATAATATCGATAATTAAATAGGTCTTGAAATTTTTACATCGCTTATTTATGATAATAATTAATATGGGTGAATAGTTTGTTATTTTTGGAAAAAAGGAGTGAATATTTTCTCTTATAAAATTTTTCCAACTTTTTGTTATTAACGTATGTTGGGTAGAATGCGTACATATTTATGGTGGTAATTTTAACTTAAAAAATGAATTTAATAATTTATTTACGCCCATAACTGAATTTGAATATTAAAGTATATAAGCAGATATTTTGGAGCTAGTTGTAAATATTATTGAGTAGATAAGAAATTGTTAAAGAATTAAATATATTAAAGCACTGCAGCTGTGTTGCAAATAATATGCTATGGATTTACATTCTGACTAATCAATCTACTAATTTTAACCCCAAAAAACTAACTATTCTTAAAAAATTAAAAATTGAATTGCGCCTTCGAAGTGCCAAATGAATTTTTCTTCCTGAGATTAAAATTGTGTTAACGTATTCTTAATACTAAATTATTAATATTTCATCTTCGATGAAACTTGATATATTTTAATTTTATCATGAATTGACTCTCAAGTCGAATATACTGCAAAATTACTAAAAAAAATGAGAAGCAGTGTCACATTAATTGTTCTATTTATAATGAAAGTTGTGTGAATTATTTTATTTATTGCACCAAATTTGAAGTAATTTTTTACAGTAGGTATAGTTTTCATTAGTTTTCTGCACGTATTCCCGAGTTCAGAACAATTTTAAGACTTTTATAAAATTTTTATTAGTTTTAAATCTAATCAAAAATATGCAATAATGAAAAAAAAATGAAATTATTTAAAAAAATTGTACTAAGATGTATGTATATATATATATGTACATACCTTATACATATTTAATTTATAAAGTTTTCTTTGACATTATTTTTTTCGAAATTTTTACTTTATACATTAAAAATTGCTATGCAAATGACTACAGTTTCTGTAAAATGCAATATTATATAGCAGGTTTTTATTTTTTTATATATAAAATATTCGAAACGTGTTTTGTAGACGTGTTGATAATGCAAATTTCAATGTAATACCACTTGTATCAACATTTTTACCTTTGTGACGTCAATATTTTCTGATGCAAGAATAAATTTTTACTACTAAATATAAAAAGAAATTTTTATAACTTTTTCTATAACCAGAATTTCAGTATTCTGTAGAAGTTTTCAAGTCAGGTGTTAAGGATTTTTTTACAACAATAGTGGACAGTGGGAAAATATAATTTTCAAAAGGAGTTTTTTGTTTTTACTTTTTATGAATTGAATAAGTGCCTTGCATTTGCATTATAATTGTGTGAGAAAAATTTTTTGTGCGTAGATGTAAAATATCACTAGAGTATTTGTAATTTTTAATAAAAGAGTATTTGATGCATTGCTTAGACCAAGAGTTATTTAGAGAAGTATTTATTTGAATAATAACTCGTAGTGCTCTGCAATATACAAATTATGTGATATTTTTATTTTAGCGAAGATTTTTACCTACTCAAATTTAAAAAAAAATACGAAAAACATAATAGTATTTAGAATAACCCTTTAAAGTTAAAATAGCCGTCGTCCTTGTCAGAAAAAGAAACAGTTTTTAAAGTTTGATCTTTTTTGATTTTTTTTTTATTAAGTTATCGTGCGTTCGGATTAGCAGAGGGACGGACAATTCAGACAAAATTTTATGTGGAGTAAAAATATGATATCTTTATATTTTTACATTTTTTGTATCGCAGACGACTTCTCTAATTTCGATGTGTCAATTTTACTAATAGATAGAGTTTTTTTACTTTTCTTCTAAAATTTTCTCATATGAAGGAAAGAAAATTTACGATATGATGTAATTAGGTGGTCTGTGATGCTGTCTTGTTTGTTATAATTTCTTTGTTTCGCATTTTTCTGTGCTAAACTTGACGTATAAGCAGCACTGTGAAGAAGTTTACAAATTCAATTGACTCAGGTATTTTAAGGCCATTATATAATTTGATTTTAGAAAGCTATTATATTCAAATTCAATTTTCCTTCAGAATATGTTTGGTTCTCAACATATTGATTCTGAGCTTTTGAAACAAGTAGAACAATAAATTGTCTATTATACTAGTTATTTTAAAAATCATTTTAGTGCGAAGAAAAATTTTGATTAATTAATAAATATCTTTTTGTGCTTTTCGTTTTCGCGTGTTTTAATATACTTTTATATTGCTAGGGATATTCGTTAAAACGGACATAAAAAGAAAAAGGATTTAAAAAAAAAAGAATAACTATTTTCCATTGAAACAAAAACTCGTTAATATTAGTTTAATGGGAAAAAATTAAAAAGATTTTTTTAAGGAATTTGTGAGGAAAAAGTATTTCAATTTAACATTTACGAAATCTATAAGAAAAATATCCTTTTTAAGAACTCTGTTAAATCTTTAACATTTTTTCGTAATGACTCTACTCTAATGTTTGATTAATGAACTAAATAGATGGATAGAAACAAAAAGTTTTCTAATAATGATGATTTATGAATGAACAAAAATCTTTGTTTAGTTTTTGTTTAGATTTTATAAAGAAAAACGTTTGTACTATATAGCGTTATGCTCTTATAAGTTAAAAGTTGCTGTAATAATATTTACTTATACCGATTTGCTCAAAGTACGAATATTTGTATGAACAGTTTTTGCTTTACTACAACATAATACTGTTCATACTGTTCTGTATGAACAGTATTATGTTGTAGTATTGAATATCGGTGTTGTAGTAATTATTTATGTAGAATAGGAAATAAAATATATGTACAACTATGTAAAAATAAAAACAATCGGTCAAACCAATTGTTTCATGAAGGGAAAGTACCTATTAGTCCATGGATATGTTTACAAAACTTCTACACCTTTGAATATAGAAAGCTGAAATTTCATTTGTAAATAGACCTTTATTAGAAACTTATTACTGTAAAAGAAAAATTTTACTCAATGCATTTGAAAAGGTACAGCCCTTCAAAGTCCTAAAATGCCATTTTTGATTATTCATTGAAAAAAAAGCATAAAGATTTTTCAAATTTTTAAAAACCAGAATAATATTAACTGGCATATTAATATTGACAGCGTAAAGCATAAGTAAATATTAAAAATTCAAAATAGCTAATATAAATAACAGTTATCCAAAACCCTATTTTTTCGAACTTTTGATATTATGTTTTTCTGCTAGACCATAAATTGTAGGACTCTGAAGTTTTAACAGAATAATATTGACTGGCATATTAATATTGACAGTTATCATCTTCAGTTATCCTCTCTCGAAATTTGTAAAATTCGAATTTTCGGTACCATATATTTCGAGCTTTTCCAAATTTCTATATACACACTAAAAGCTAACGCTAAATTCCTTGCTATTTATATCAGCAAAATATAAAATTTTTCTTAAAATTTTCAATTAACCTTTGATTTCGAGCATTATGCTAACGTCTTTTCAAATTTTTTTTGTCTCATCCTGAATTTATGCAATCTTTGAAATATTTTGGTGTATGAACAAAAGTAAGTGTAATAACGTAGTAGATTACTTTTTAAAGCAGTATTTTCACTTGTTGGTTTGACCCAACTTTATTTTTGTTTATTTTTAATCTTCGATACATTAATAGATAATTTCATCGATCATTTCTATTTTAGGATTAAAAAAACTGCCATCTGCAACAATTCTTATTTACAAAAACAATCAATGTTTTTGTAAGAGAGTCTATACAGGGTGATTCAGAAAGTTAAACAACAACAGGAACTTCAAACAGTTTCAGAAAAGCTTAATAAAGGACTTAAAATAGAAATGCTGCTTGATTCTGTATTTTATGTACCTTCGAAATACCAAGCATTCGAACTTTAAAAAAAATAAAATTTTTCCCTTGATTTTTCAGTTTTTTCTAGCGAGATAATTTCCTAAGAAATTTTTAAAAACCCTGAAATTTTTTTATAGAATTTTGCCCCAGCTGCTTAAGCTTTAATTTAAGCCCTAAAACATTAAAAAAGTTGTTATGTTACAGAAGAAGTAGCACAAAAACCATTTCTATGTCAAGATCTTAAAGACCCTTAAAGGTAATGATATTGAGCGTTGTAATTATCAACTATCATTAATTTTTGGTGACAAGCCACTCGAACAGTTAACATTTTGAAGAGCCGTCATTTTGATAAAAAATCAGAATTTTAATGTTTTTATTGAAATATAACAAATAATAAGAAAATTGAAATGAAATTTTTTACAAACTTTTTAATTGAAAAACAAAAATTGAATTTAAAAAATTTGAAATTTTTGAAAAGAAAAACTGGAATTTTGTAATAGGAAAAACAAAAAAAAATCTAGTAATCAAAAATTTTTTTCGAAACTTTTCTTGGTAAAGAAATTGATAGGTTTTTAATTTTTGCCAAATTTTGTAAGGAATGGTACCTATATGTTTTGAAATTTTTAAATGCATTTTTCTCACATTGGGTGCAATTTAAAAATTTGAAAAAAATATTTTCGAAATCTAGGCACCATTTGGCATCTAGAGTTATTAAAATTATCCAGCTAGAGCGAATTTTTAAGGGCATGCCATATAAATTTGACATTTATTTTAATTGAAAAAAAATTTTAATAGGAAAATTTAATTTTTTTGAACAAAATGGTGTATGTAAATGATATGGTATTAACATTATGAAGCTAGTAATTAATTAATAAGTAATGGAAGGGAATTAATAAATTTTTAACAAATATTTCAAGAACTAAAATTGGTTCTTGAAATATTTGTCGCTTGATGCAACTAAAGAGGAATTCTAATAAAGCAAGTGAAATGCGATTAAATAGGAATAGATTTAAAACAGGAAAAACATAATTTTTTGAATTTCATAGGAAAATTTGGTGTTTGTTTTGGAAAATTTGTAAAATATTTGGGTAAAAGAATATTAAATTGTATTTAATTTTAGTTTTATCAATATCTGGTTCGATTTTAATTGAATTTAAAATCAATATTTGTGGTTTATCTATAATATATCTTCTGTACCATAAAAATTTTTTAATGCTTGACGACTTAAATTAAAGCTTAAACAGCTGGACAAAATTAAAAAAAAAAAATTTCAAGGTATTAAAAAATTTCTTGTGAAATAATCTAATTAAAAAATAAAACAAGGGAAAAATTTGAATTTGCCTAAAGTTCGAATGCTTTGTATTTCTAAGATACATAAAATACAGAATCAAGCAACATGTTTATTTTAAGCCCTTTACAAGGCCTTTAAAAAACTGTTTGTTTGAAGTCTCCATCTCTTTCGGAACGGAAGTTATAATCAAAAAACCTTGAATAAGTAAAAATTTCGTGAAAATTCGTTAAAATTCCTAGAACTCGGAAACCCTTGAGATTTGGCATCCAGTTCGGAACAAATGTTTAACCCATTTGCGATCCTCTAACCAATGGTATATGTTGTTGTATACCTTTCTGAATCATTCCGAATCATCCTGTATAAAAATATTGATAAAATTATCTAAAAAAAAACTTTATTTTTTCCCTTTTTACCGATCGTATTGCGTATACAATAGGTAGGTTATGTGATGGCAACAAATTTTGCATATCGAGTTTTCGTTTAAAACGGACTTTTCCATGGTAGAGAAATTTAAATAAACCATTTTTAGCAACCTCTCGGTCTGTTAGTCTGTCGGTGTGTCTTTTTGTCGGTCTGTCGGTCTGTGTGTACGCGTGTATCTCAAGTTTTTAAGGAAATTCGGGTAGCACAAGGCGAAACTCTACTAAGAGCCAAATTTTCATTTTTCTAGGTATGTTAACTATAAACTTACTAATGCTCTAAAAATTGGAAAGAAGTATTTAACAGACATTTTTATAATATTCTGTAGCATTTTCACTAGACAATGCACATTGCGATCGGTGATGTGCTGATCACATCAGATTTTTTTATATAACATTGTTATATACACAGTAATACTTTTTGTTAAAAATAATTTAATTAAGAACGATAATTATCACAAAAAATAAAATGATGAAAATGACATCTAATGTCTTTCGGTTTTTAATGTATATTATTGGACTCAAATATATGTACGTATACATATGTTATATAAATTTGAAGCAACTGGCAAAAAACGGCTAAAACAATGAGAAATTTTTGGGATTTAGCCTATATTTTTGGTTTGGGTGTTTTTTAAGTATTATTTCGATATTATCAATTCACATTAAAATTATGTGCAACAGAACTTCAGTTCAAGATAAAAGTACATAAGGAATTTTAAAATTTCAACCGTTTAACTTGATTATATTACCAATTTTTGAGATTACAGAGGCAATCTGGTAATTGAAGAAAATCGATTGCTTTTTAAAATAATCTTTATAAATATTTTCATTTTGTATTTTTAAATTAAATAACTTCCGCAACAACATGCAGTTTAATATAAGCAAGCAATTAACTTAAAAACATAATTTAAAGAAAACCTTGACAGAAAAGTAATAAAAGCATTTTATTACTTTCCTTTTTTAAAGCATTAGTAATAATTGTTTTTTAAGCTTGCTTTATTGGCACTACACAATGTACATTGAATTAAAGTTTTCAGATATATTGCATAGTTTCAGGATGAGTAATACTTCAATAGTTTTGTAGTCGAGATGATGAAAATTTAAAAATATTTAATGTTGTCTCGCATACTGTGGTCTGACAATTATCATCTGTATATTAGGAAAAAACCATTATAAATATGATTTGTTATTTTAGGAGCACAAGAAGCTTCATTTCTAACAAACTCCTTAGATAGTGACAGAAATGCTTGTGCTCAAATTTTATAAGTAAAAATCAGTACTAATTTTTAATGGTTTTTTTGTTTGATAAAAAAATAGAAGATCATCTAAATCTGAATAAAATTTTAATAACCATATTTTAAAATACCTTTAATATTTTCAATTCCAAAATTATGAACGTATTCATAAGAAATTGTGTATTTGTCCTTAACGAATTGTTCTCTTGTAAATAACAGCTATAATAATCGAATAGGGATATGGTCATGAGAATAAAATGATAAGCATATTATAAAAATGCTTTGGCTTTTGCATATATTTTTATTTTAACATTTTATTAGCCCTGTAAAATGTGGTATTTTTATGACATATCGATATGTCACCAACTAAATAAAAAATATGTAAAGATAAAGAATAAAAAAAAACAAAAATAATATATAGACTTTTAAATTGATCATAAATGGGTAGTTTTTATCCATTTAGGTTTTATCGTATTTTTATGGTTTTTTGATAGTACCAATATTTATAACTAAAATGTAAAATAAAATAATAACAAGCCATCATCATTTATGGAGTATTTTTTTTTTGACTGTATCTGAAAGAATTTTCAGATTTCTTCTTTCTTCTTTGTTTTGTTGAGTCAAAAGAATGTAAATCAATGTAATGTGATAGTTAATGTTATGTTATAAAAATATTATGTGAACTATTATTGCTATGTATAGCTACATACATTTACTTGTGTCTACATGGGTTTCATCGCCCCATACTATATGTTATAGACAATTTTAAGTAAAATTTATAATTACAATTCAAATTTGTGTCTATATTAAATTACAATTCTAATTACACATATTTTATATTTATAAAATTGTATACAATGTATGCATGAAAAATTATCAGAAAAATAAAGTAACAGACCACATTTAGATTAAGTTTTAATATTATTACGATTTTTTATTAAACCTAAGTATTAACAAACAGCATAACACTTAGCTCAATACAACGTGATGAAATTAATTTTTGTACTTCACTTGATGTAATTTCACTTGATTACATCCTTAAACTAAATAATAATTTTGTGGTTTATATTTAATCAGATTCTAAGGGTGTTTTACGCCAGCATTTATTATCAAAGATTTCGTAATTAAATTTTCGAATCTTTTTTTTTTTTGGTACCCAAATTTAATTTATTGGACCACAAATTGTAGAAAAAGAACAATTATAAAATCTTTAAAAGAATTTTTCTTTTAAAAAGTTTGTGTGCATTTTACTGTATATAAAAATTTTCACACACATACATTCATTTTCAATAATAATTCGATATTCCATTAATAATTTGGACTTTTCAAAACCACATTTCTTTAATTGTTTTTTTATGTACGATATAGGTAGAATCTATGTGTTATAATTGTGACTTTTTACTTAAAAAAAAACAAAGGATTTTGTTCCATACTTTTAGGCTTTAATTTGCATTTTTTGTTTTCACTCAAATTATCGTAATTGTATGTTGAATATACATTCTCAAATAGTAATTATTTTGGAATATAGCACTGATATGCAACTATACATTTCATGTACACTTCTCTTTAGTTTTTACTATTAAAATTAGTATGTTTATAAGGTATGAATTGTGTCTTATAAACTCAATAAATTCTGACTTATGTTGGCAATTTTTCTTCAAAATCCATATCTATTTTTGTACATTATCTTTGTATTTATACATAATATTTGCAAAATAAATAGCCATAATATTTCATTGTTATTATTAAAGCTATAATTAACTGGAAATGTAGAGAATAATTAGTTTTGTTTTAGTAAAATAAGAAAAATATGACCAGATTGTTATTCAATTACATATTCAATTTTTTTAAGTTTCTTTTTTAAGTTTGTTCACAACTATCAAAAACTATTTACAGTTAAATACGATCTGTGTAGTAAGGCAATTTGGTAAAAGTTCTTCAGAACAAAATCTATGTATCAAATTATAATGTTTATATGAAAATATGGCATTCAGCAAACACGTATTTCGAACAAATATAATTTTTTCCGAACAATTCTCTTCGTATGATTTATTGGGAGTTCTAATATATGTATGTACATAATACATATATTAGAACTCCTTCTTTCTATATTTTAGTATTTCTATATTCATATAGAAATACTAAAATATAGAAAGCTTTAAATATTGAGATTATGATGAAGGATAAGTGATATTTTATAATTAATCTTTCATGAGAACGACATTTTCTAAGCAGAAGCTTTAGTTTCTTGATTTGTTTAAAATGTATGAACGTTATTATACAAAATTATTTCATATTTTCATTTCTACCCTGGATATATTCTATAATATACGTTATTATTATAATCAATACTATATTTTGACTTTAAATTGTTAGAATGGTAAAAATTTTTAAAAGATTTTTCTTTATATTTTCATACAAAAGTCAATAATAGTTCTTAAAAATTCATTGTAAAGATTATAAGGATTATACAAAATGTAAGATAAGTGTGAGCCTTCAAGTCGAAATATGAATTTTTTCAATAAATGTACTTTATATAATGTACATAACAATGTAGTATGTAAAGTAATTTTTACAGTGTTAAAAATGAAAAATTTAATTTAATTGAACAACATAAGTGAGGCACAACGAACGGAAACTTAATATTATTTTCTTCTGATTTCTTTGATCTTAAATTTCCTTTCATGTTCATATAATTTTTCGCATATAAGATGAAAATTTTATCCTTTTCGTTCTTCTTTTGTTTATTTTTTTTTTATGAATATTGACGTTTGATGCGGATTAGTACGTGGCAATTTGTATGTTAATATATGATTTTCTAATCCGTACTATACATATATACATATTAAAATTTATTATAAATATTGTGATACTGTGAAAAAATGCTGTTGTATGTGTCGAAATTAAATAAAATGTTACCATCTTAACCGAAAAAAACAGTATTAAATTTTATAATTTTTGTAAATTTGCTAACAACAAATTTTTTATTATTAATTAATTTTTCTTCAGTTTACGAATTTGTTGAGCCCAATTAAAATCAAATTGGTTTTCTTTGTTTAAAGTAAGAACTAGAAATTTCATTAAGGTATAGTTATATATTTTTATACTTTAAAAAATTTACATAAAAAATTTGAACGTACGAACTCTGTTCTAACCATACCAATCTATGGTATTTTAAGAATTTTCAGAGTCGCATAATAATGATTTATCATTTGTATATCATTGCAATATCACTTGAATATTTTTCAGTTTTTGAATTTTAAAAAATCGCCATCTGTTATTACTATTGTTCATTATCAGGTTACTATGGGTGGAATCATTTCTGACAGATACGATTTTACTTAAAGTTTACTTTAAATTTTTATTTTAAACGATCAGTAAGTCATGGATAAATTTAACGTTTTCCGTAGAAATGTATTAAATATTGCGGTCACTATGATATTGTTTGAACACTATTTTGAATCATATATTTTATTACTCTTATTATTGACACACTTTTAATCTTAAACAAATTATTGCAACTCAAAATATCTAAAATCATCTGGAAACATTTATCCAATCAAAATGTTCAATATATATATATATATAAAATATAAAAATGTATGTATGTACATAGTAATATGAAAAATGACATAAGATATTGAACATAATTTTTCTTTTTCCTCTTTGATTATTATTTATTTGACTTAAATTTATCAATGTTCAAAACAAGGATATTTACATCCTTGTTATTTGTATATAATAATTTGAAAGTGAAAATTTAATTTAAAATATGATTCTTTAATCGGATCAATAATTTTTGATTCATTTGAAAATATGCTGTAAAAAGTAGAATAAGAAGGTATTAAACATTATATTTATATATGTTTGTGTGTGTGCATATGAATTTATGAAGAATATAAATTTTTTTTTTCGAACACGGAAATGGTGGTGTTAAAGCATTATAGTCTATGAATGTTTCCTTATTAAAATTTTTCTTTTATTTATTATTTTGACATTGTATGTATGTATGTGTAAAACAAAATAGTTTAATTCAAATGATATTAAGGATGATATATAAATCGTTTTAAAGTCAATAAAATGTAAATAAATTAAATTATCAATCAACGATAGGAAATTTAATAAATAAATCATTTTAAAGAGTAAATGTTAAACGATTAAATTATTTATAATAAGCATCTTGTCATTTTGTGACAATTTAGTGAATGTCCTTGTTGACATTATTTGATTAAGTAAAATTGAGAGTTTAATTTCGATTCTCTTATTATTTAACACTGTTATAAATAATTTCTCGATTTTCTTTTAAATAATTTTTCCTGTATTATTTGTGTTGTTGTGTACATAAAAAAATTAGTACTATATATTTTTTAAATTGACTGCTCAATAAAAATTACTCTAACAATTATGTAAATGTGTAAATATTCTCTAGTGTTTACAGCACACAATGGAACTTTAATATGGCCACCTTAATTAGTATTTCATAGAAGAATTTCCTTCAAAACACTTGAATACAATTGATTAATTTCTAACCCGATAATGCTATAATTCGAGCTGAGAAGAGTTTGAGTGTGATGCTAGGAGGGTGATTTAAAAAAAAAACTTAAAAATCTTTTACTAGCTTTTAGTTCCAATTAAATTTTACAAATACTTACCCAAAATTTTATGCATTTGTTATGTTATTTTTTTGAATCTTCAATTGTTATCCTTTTTTAATACTAAAAAGTGCAATTTCTCGTATGCTTTTGGTGCACTTAAGATGTGTATCGCAATGCAACTCTAGTTTTTTTTCTATATTCACATTTTATTTTGAAGCACTCCAGTATTATTTCTCTTTTTTGAGTTTTTGACGTTGACGAATGAGTCCCATAATGTAAAAAACTTTTATGTTATGAAATTAAAAATATTAAAGTTGAAAATAAAAAACTTTTTTTTATTTTTTAATATTTTGAACAAGTGCATAGACTCATAAATACATATACATTATGCGTATATCACTGTAACATATAGATTTTTACTAGAAATATTATGTAACGCTAGTTATAGTTTGAAAAAAAAAGTGGAATTTTGACAGAGAGATGGGTGATGGATAGAAGATGATGAAGGAAAATAAAAAACAAATTATACATTTTATATGCATACATAAAAAATTAAATATAAATTTAATTTAAGGCAATAACTTTTTATTTTGTGGGAACAATAAAGGTATACCATGATGGAAAGTAGTTTTATATAGAAGAGAAGTTGCATGCTTGCTTATAATGTATTAACTCATGGATGATAACCTCATAGTTTAAAACTCTTATATGCACTTTTATACGTTTCTTATAAACGAATGTATTAAGTCGGTTTTAGCATCCAAATAATTAGAAAATATATGAAAATTTGGGAATTTAATTTAAGGAACTATACGAAAATCTCGAAATTTTTAAATAATTATAAAGGTAATGAATAAGTGCTTAAGATTTTTGTTTACTTACTTCTTTTATTGATAATTATACCAAGATGATATTGGTTATTATAACTGATCTTAATACCTCTATGGTCTGTTTTCGTCCAGCATTTTAATTTCATTTTGTGGTCTTGAATGTACACACTTTTAGTTGTACAAAAATATAATATACATTTTTTCATTTAAGAATTCATTACAACAAATAATATTTGAGATGGTATGAATCGTTATGACAGTAGTAATACAATTTTTAAGAGATAGAGACAATAGTTTGTCGTACACATGGCTGTCAAATATCTGAATTCTTTTTTTAAATTAAATTTTCATTTTGAAGATTCCTTCGAGATCTTCAATTGAAATGATATTGAGAAAAATGATTTGAAATGATATTGAGTAAGAAGCCAAAATATCACAAATTTCTATTCGAACCAAAGCAGGCATCAAAAAGAAAAACTAATAACATGAACAAAGATGTCATAAACCGCACGCGCATTTAGTTAATGTGCCAAGTCGATTTTAAAGCTATATCTTCTCTTTTGGTACCGCTCGTCATATAGGTGTACTGGCGTTAACGCGATCAACCTTACCTATTTTTATTTCTTGAAGAATTTTTGAAATAATTTTGGAAAATTTAAAAATCTATTGAAATTAATATTGTTGTAACTGAAAAAGAACCATTACAGTTAGAAAGCTGAAATTATTAATAAAATTTGAAAGGTCAACTATAAAGATTTCAACAAATTTCTCCTTATTCTTAAAATTATTATGATCCTATGTTTAAATCCCACCATCTTATCTTTTCTTTTTACATGTAAATTTTTTAATTTCTAATGTTACTATTTTAATCTTTTGTGTAAAAGGATTTTACAAAAGATTTTTTAAAATTATTTTTTAACCAAAAAAAAAAAAAAATCGATTATTTTCTTCGTTTTTATTATTTTTTGTTGTTTTGTTCTTCAAAAAAATTTCAAAGCTATCACGGATTACTTTTAAATTACTTTCAGTGGAAAATTTTTACAGTCCATTTACAGAACAGAAAAAAAAATTCAATTTTCATATTTTTTTATTTTTGTTTGTGTTTTTTTTTCTTTTAATTTTCGAAACAAATTCCAAGTGAAGTTGTTAAAAGAAAATCGACAATCATTATACTGAAGGTGGTTTGAATTAATAATGAAGGGTTTATTTTTGATTAAAATGAATCCCCTTTGCTAAGGACCAAATTAGAAAATGTGATCTGAATTTACTTATACATAATATTAATTTTAATAATGTACATTTTTGGATTAACAGATTTGGATGTAGTTGTTCTTTTTAAAAAAAAAACAAACTTATACACTTATCATTTTTTAATTCGTTTAAAGAAAATTTTATTAAAAATTCTATTATCAGCAAATTGGATTATATATAGGTGCTTGTATAACACTGGACAAGTTAAGGATTTTAATTTATATTATTAGACATCATATTATTGTCGACATGAAAATTAAAATTGATGAATAAATGAATTTAAGTAACTAAAATTAAGTGACCGTACTTTTACACTTCACAGTTTTACACTTATTTTTCAAAATTAATTTCGGAAATGCATTCTTATTACTTAAAACAACTGAATTTAGTAGGTTAAAAATTTATAGTTTAAAAATTCTTATATGAGAGATTTTCATGTTAAATGTGTGGCAACTTATAATCGAAGCACGTAACAAAAGGATCTCATATAAAAACAAGAAAAAAAAAGAGATTTTGTAAAATTTCTGTACTGTTATTTCAATGGTTTCTAAGATATGACCAAACAACTATTGAAGTTGTATGACAGCTACCACAAAGGCTCAAAAAATTTCAATGATTCTTTTTACACTTAACAGCCGTAATAATATTATATTTGCTTGTGCGAAATTTTGATATTATAGATTCAATAATTTCTGAAATATAGCCAAATAAACTTTAATCTTTTATCAACTTAAATATTATTCTGGCTTTTACTATAAGAAATCATTTGTGAAAATTTGATAATCTTAGCTCAATTAGCGTTTGAGTTCTAGCGATAACGGACAGATGAACAGACGGACAAACAGGCGGACAAATATAGTTAAACCGACTCAAAATTCGACGCTGACAAAAAACATACACTAAGTCTTCGAACGTACGTTCGTAAAAACTCGAAAAAAGAAGAAAAGCGTGTAATTGAATAAAATTATTTTTTTAACATTTTTTGAATATTTGTTTTACAAAATAAATCAATTCTTTTAAAAGAATATAAAAAATTAAATTGCATAAAGAGTTTTCAAATATTAAAGAACCAAACCAAAATATTGACTAATTATTTATTTGCGTAGGTCAAATGGATTTTACAAGGGTTTACCGCAGATTAATAAATATGTTATTTAGTTTGTAATATAGAGTTCTTTTAAATTCTCCCACGCATTATTAAATAATATACATATGTACGTGGAGTTTTCGTTATTGACAAAAACAAGTAAATAAATGAAAAACAAATATATAAGTTTGACCTTTATCTATATTTAAGAATGCTGCATTTGTGTATGCCGTAATTTTTTAATAAATAATTAAACACGAAGGGTTAATGCATTCGTACTTTTAAAATGTAAATATAGAAATATAGTAAATAGTGTATATAGAATAGTAATATAGTATGGTAATATAGTGTAAATACAGAAATAAAAATATAGAGTATGCAAGGAGCATTGAAAATTGGTTGCAATTGAAATTTAAAAAAAAGTCGCCTGAATCTATGCAATATTTTCAAAAATTTTAATGTATATTAAAATACTATTCTTGTTTTAAAGATTTTCGTGTAAAATGTTTTCAATATGAAAGATGTTTCGTACTGTCAAAAATTAACCAAATTTAATGCAAAGTCAAGCTTTTAAGTCTACGCACCGTAACCCTACATGCTCTAACTTCACAAATTCTGTATGTAAGTCCAAATATACGGCTATTCAAATAGCCTTGTAGGCTCTCAGCCAACTAAAAGTAGCCAATTCAAAGTACCTTTAGTAGAATGATTTGCAAGGATCTATATCGGAAATCTCATACAAGCTATCATTTTCAAATTTAAGGGATTAGAATACGAAATTTCCAAGTTTTAAAGTTTTCTCTGTGTGAAGTCAGTGGCGAAATAAGGATTTTAAAGATATCAGTGAAACCAAAAATAGCATTGTTTGAAAAATTCTTTCATTTCTTTCATGAAATTTGTTTGTATTTTTCTAATTCAATCCTATTGAATATAATCCTTAATAAATTCATTTGATCTATGGTGTACCTCTTCTACCCTCTTCTCCTTTATTTAAAATACAATGAAATATCCTCATACACTTAAGATAATTTATTCATTTGGAAATTGATACTACAGTGTGTTAATAATTAGATAAATGATTGAATCAACCATGAAATCCATAATAAATAAAAAAAAAGATAAAACAAAAAAAAACAAATTTCTAATCAATTATAAGGAATTTTATTCATTCATTAATTTGATTGAGTAGTGTTTACATATATAAAAATAGTTTTATAGATAATATGGTGAAGTAGATTACATCATTCATAATTAAGTAAAATTTTCTCTCATATACTATAAAATATTCAGAAAACTATTTAATTAATTATGTTGAGAAGGCTCTTTAATAAAAATTTTCATCTAATTAGAATTTAAAGTATTGTTTCAATTGAACTACATGATCCGTTTGATAAAATGTATGTTGTACTTTAATATGATTTTCTACAACACGAGTTTTGTATTTAAATTTACGTGTTATGAGAAAGTAAGATATGAAGCTTACAAATATTTCTTTAAAATCTAATATAATTTTTAGTGACTTTAAACAAAATTATTGAAAACGTTTAATAATATTTATTATTTTATCTGTATATACAGGGTCATTCTGAAAGTTTTACGACAACATGTACCATTGGTTAGAGGATCGCAAATGGGTTAAGCATTTGGTCCGGATTGGGTGCCAAATCTCAAGGGTTTCCGAGTTCCAGGGATTATAACGAATTTTCATGAAATTATTACCTATTCAAGGTTTTTGAATTATGACTTCCATTCTGAGAGAGATAGGAACTTCAAACAAACAGTATATGAAAGGCCAATAAAGGGCTTAAAATAGAGATGCTGTTTGATTCTGTATTTTATGTACCTTCGGAATACTAAGCATTCGAACTTTAGAGGAAATTAAATTTTTCTCTTGTTTTAGTTTTTCAATTAACCTTAAAATTTTTTTCATATAATTCTTCCCAGCTATTTAAAATTTAATTTAAATAGCTGGGAAGAATTAGTCCTTAAACATTAAAAAAAAATTTATGTTACAGAAGATATAGTACAAAAACCACAAATATATTGAGTCATAAATTCAATTAAAATCAAACCAGATGTTGATAAAACTAAAATTAAATTCAATTTAATATTCCTTTAACAAAAAATTTGGGAAAATCCAAATTCCTTATCCAAAAATTTTACAAATTTCTCATAACGAACTCCAAATTCTTTTAGGAAATTCACCTAATTCACCTAATTTAGTTTGCTTTACTGAAACACCTCTTTAGTTGCATCAACCGTATGTCAATTTAGTTTTTGTAAAGATGTGTTTGAAATTTATTAATCCCATTAAATTATTTAATAATTATTTATTAGCTACATAATGTTAATACCATAAACTCCATTTTGTTAAAAAAAATTAAATTTTCCTATTAAAATTTTTTTTTTCAATTAAAATGAATGTCAAAATTGCCATACAAATTTTGACATTCATTTTAATTGTCTTTAAAAATTCGCTCCAGTTTAATAATTTTAATTACTTCAGATGCTAAATGGTGTCTAAATTTTGAAAATATTTTTTTCAAATTTTTAAATTGTACCCAATCTGAGAAAAATTCATTTAAAAATTTCAAACCATATAGGTACCATTTCTTACAAAATTTGGCAAAAATTAAAAACATTTCAATTTCTTTACCAAGAAAAGTTTTGAAAAAAAATTTTTGATTACTAGATTTTTTTTTGTTTTTCCTAATACAAAATTCTAGTTTTTCTTTTCAAAAATTTCAAATTTTTTATTCAATTTTTGTTTTTCAATTAAAAAGTTTGTATAAAATTTCGTTTCAATTTTGTTATTATTTGTTACATTTCAATAAAAACATTAAAGTTCAGATTTTTTACAAAATACCATGTTCATCCAAGACAAGACTCTGTCATCTAAAATTAATAATAGTTGATAATTGCAGCGATTAAAAAATCAAAAATAGTGAAAAATAGGGGCTTTAAAATCTTTACATAGAATTTGTTCTTGTGCTAAAGTTTCTTACCATAAAAATTTTTTCAATGTTTAAGGACTTAAATTAAAGCTTAAGGAGGTGGGTAAAACTCTATAAAAGAAAATTCTTACGAAATTATCCAGTTAGTTAAAACTGAACACAAGGTTAGTTAAAACTGAAAACAAGGGAAAAATTTCATTTTGCCTAAAGTTCGAATGCGAATTTCGAAGATACATGAAATACAGAATCAAGCAAAATGTTTATTTTAAACCCTTTATTAAGCCTTTCTTGAAACTGTTTGTTTAAGGTCCCCATCTTTTTCAGAACGGAAGTTATAATCAAAAAAACCTGCATAAGTAAAAATTTCGTAAAGAATCGTTAAAATCCCTGGAACTCGAAACAAATGTTTAATCCATTTTCGATCCTCTAACCAATGGTATATATGTTGTTGTATACGTTTCTAAATCAGCCTGTATATTATATGTACATAAATTGAGTAGTTGAGATTCTTATCTACAAAAATTCTAAATCATTTAATACACTCTCAAAATATTGAAATTTAAAATATATTATAATTTACTCTGTTATGATTAAGATTCAAATTAATTAATAAATTAATCGAAATCATTTGCATTAACGTGCCATAATTAAATTTCTCAATATTTTTACTTAATCAATGGTTAATGGCTATTATAAGAAAAGGAGACAAATTCACTAAAATTTAAAATTAAATAACTATTAAAATTCAAAAACGCAAGGCAAACATGAATCCTTCTACTTTAAATCCTTTAAATCAAGATAATGAAGTAAAAGAAAATAGAAAAATTACTGTGGTCAGAAATATAATCGACAACAATGTGTATTTTCTAGCATTGCGATATTAATAAGTTCAAACAAAATTATTCTTGTACCAGTTCCCATATTTAAAATTATAGCAAAAATTTTAATAAAACTAGTAACCTCCATAGGCAGACAAGAACTTGAACTTAGTTCTTAGTATATTTTCATTTCCCGGAATACAATTTTTCTAAGATTAGAAATATGCTTCTACATATTTCGTTTGTAGATGAAGAGAAATTGAAAAAATTTCCTTGATTATTTTCTTAGATAAAGTTGAAATCGGTAGAAACGACCAATAATAAAGAAACTGTTATAGTGGGGTCAAATTTTTTAAAAAAGTTTATAGATTCGTTCATTTATAAGACAAGGCCGTCATTCACATACCATTTTAAAAAAAATTTCGTTATCATTTTTTAAGAAATGATTAATAATTTGAAAAAGGCCTTTGAAAAATTCTGTTATGAATTTAGGGTATCCTAAGTTTTGTAACAATAGAAAATAAACGTACAACCGGAAAAAATAAACGTTTAACCGGAGACACATTCATATTCACCTGAAGGCCGAGCTTCGATACAAGAGTTCATAGACATAGACAGGCCTGTAAACGATCTGACCTTTATAAAAATAACTGTTTTCTTTGCAGTTCTCCATCACGGAGTAGTTTAATTGTCAATGCGATCGTAATACTTCCGATATTGTATACAATACGGTTAGTAACAAACGATTTCTTATGATAATATAGATAAAAATTTGTTTTTGTCACATCGTATGGTAAAATCAACTGACTAAATACTTTACACTCAATTGAGTTTAACAATATATCATGATAAGAATATGAAAACTATAATCCGAAGGGTAAATGTTGATTAAATGTAACAAAATTAAAAATAACCTTGAGAAGTTTAAAATAATATAAAAAAAATGAAATCAAAATAAGAAAAAAAAAAACAATAAAAAAAATTTAATCGAAATTTTCAGAGATCTTTTGTTTAGTGTCTTTTTTTCCAAAATATACACACTCATACTCGCATTTCAAAAATTTAAATGTAAATGTTTTCCCTTAACAATAAAAAATGAAAAAAAAATCCAATTACATTTTCATTTTAAATTTTCTTTCTACATTTACAATTTTAATGCAATGACAATTTCTCAAAAGTAATGCTGCACTTTTTTTAGTACTGTTCTACATCTTCTCTTATATACTATAAAAAAATTTTATAAAAAAAAAAATTATCATTTTGAAATGTTAAGAGTAAAGAGAGAAAAGTAAACTTAAAATATTTATGTATCCCAATATTTCAATACCATCATCACCATTATAAAGTCATTTTAATGGGATATCAAAAGGGAGACATTATATCTCCAACTCTCCGGTATACATAGCTGATTTGTCGATTGTATAATATTATGGAATGAGATGTGTAATTTAAATTTTAACTATATAATATAAAAATTTTCTTTTTTCCTTATAAAAACCAAAACATTAAGGATACTAAAGAAAAATTTTCATATACATATTACAGTTTTTTTATGGAATAGTTGAATAATAATTAAAATGCTATGAATTTTATGAAACAATAAAAATTATTCATTTATGCAGAGAGAAATTTTTTTTTGTAGAACACTTGAAATGGGAAATGGAAAATAAGTTAAGAGTATATAAGGATAACTTTGTTTAATAATATTATTGAATGTATTAGAAGGATTTCTTGGACTTACTAAGTATATAATATTGTACTAGTAATGTGATATTGTAATAATATGCTTAGTCTTCAATTATTTGATATTTTTAAATTATGCACATATTTTTGAAATTTTAATTTTAAATTTTACTCTAGTATGACAATTTGATGAATCAATTGTGAACAAAATTTTATTTGTGAATAATGTAATTTTAATAAAGTCCACATAGAATAATAAATTGAGAAGTATATAATTTTGAAAAACATAATTATGGCAAATGAATCATCATATTACATGAGTTTGCACCAATTATATAAAAAATGTGTATTTTGAAGTCATTAGTAATCAATTTTTGATTTGTTTTAGTAATTTGGAACAAACATTTAAAGATGAAAGTAAATTAGGATTTTTTGGTTTTTGTATAAAATTAAAAAAAAAAATTGGTATGAGTTATGATTTCTGTCCATGGTCAGTTATCTTGTTTCGTCATTTTAATCCGCACTCAAATGCGCAAAATCATAATCTTTAATATCATTCTACATTTATACCAGCGTCAAAGCAGAGTACATGCAATGCAACTAAAACTAATTGTATATCAACAACAATTACATTAATACATATAAATGTTACTCAACATTTCACGATTTGATTTCCAAATTATTCTCTTGCTGACCTCTATTTCAAGTATCTTGATTAAAAATAAGATAAAGTAGAATATAATTAGAAGTGTAGGAATCAAGGAGGTGAATATCAGAGATTACTTAATTGATGTTTTTCCAAATTTCTAAAATATTTTACAAAAAAATTTTTATACTCTTAAAAAAAGTTGACTCTTAAAAAGTTTATTACTTTTTAAGAGTCAACTGGTTTTTTTTTAATGTTATTAGTACTATTGGACTTAATGAAGGTGAAAACTCAACTCAGTGAAAATAAAAGTAAGGGTCAAATACGTTGTCCTTAAAATTAAAATCTTAGTAATTTTTATATTAAAGCTTTATTTATTAGCTCTACTTAAAAATATAACGATGAAACGAACATTACTCCTTTTTATGGACAATTTATTATATAAGCAGTTTTAGCATCAATTTTTTTTATATATGTAAATATAATAAAATATGGACACTTTTATTTTGGTCCAAAAAAAGAAAAATTTAATTAATTTTCAAAATCTATTTGAATAAATATGATGGTATTTACAGTGAAGATATTTTAAATTTAAATCTTATATATTGTAAAGGATACGATATAAAACACAATCTTATATCTCACTGTACGATATAAAATCTTTATATCGTTTTATATTTTATTATGCGATATAAAACGCTAATTTGTCTGCAATAGATTTTTGCATATCTTCTTCTACAACTTTTGTATATATCGAACAATTTTAAATAACCAATGTTTATCGTATTAAATGATATTTTAATTTTTGTAATTTGATTTAAATAGTTCAACTATTTCGCTACCTGAAAACGATCTGCAATATAATATAGTGCAAATTTTTTAGTTTCGATTCAAGGGTACAATTATAATTTCATTTGCTCGAATTGTACTGTATTAATGGCAAATATTTACGCTAGCGAAGCCTCAATTTATAGACTGTCTGTGAATATCTTTGTAGTTTTGTTTTTATCTAATTATACACATTCAAAATATTAATCTTTTCGACAATGCATTTTGATATTGATGAACTTGAGATTTACCAAAATTAATTTCATTCAATTAGGATATTTTTTTTTCTAGTTCCATAATAAATTTATCGAGAAAATAAAAGAAAATCTTAACATTTTTTTTTGGGTTAATAATCTAAGCTTATTCTCCTTTTGTAATAATAGTAAAATGGAAAATATGAGAAGAATGAGATGTTTATCAATATTAAAGTATGTGAAATATTTTTCCTTTTATCCTTTACGAATTTGAATAAAGAAGAAAATATAGGAGAAAAGGCAAATTTATGTTAATTGAAAATATCATTGGGAGTAGCTGTAAGAAGGCCTTAAGCAATTAAGAAAATTTTGAAAAATATTGAATATTGTATTTTATTGAATAGTTAATGTGGACGATATTATAATTATTTTATTAAAGAATTTGTGTTTAAGAAAGAGGACTTATAGGTATTTCCGTATTTATTGCATTAACTAAATATTGCTCCTTGCATTTTACATTGCTTAATAACTTTAGTAAATTAATTTAAAAATTTTAATATTTTTAACATTTAATTTTTTAGTAGCTTAAAGAGTTATAAAAATCAATTAACTTGCTCCTAACTCTTAAAACAAAAAAACTAAATATAAAATATCCAGCTTCAATAATTTTGAATTATTCAAATTTGTTCAATATTTCAAGATGTTTTCAATTTGAAATATCTTTAACAAACATTTAAGGAATTAGCAATAAAGCAGCTATACAAAATATAAAATTTATATAAAAACTTTTGTCAACACTGTTTAAATTTCTATTGTGGAAAATTTAGAAAAAAAAATTAAAATTCTACGTCGTATTTTAAAATTTTATTCAAAGAAAGCCAATTTATTATTTAAGATTTCCTTAATAAATTTATAATTATATTGGTTGAGAAAGATGTATTGGGGGTGATTAATTTAATTTTTGAATAAAATTAGTTTAAGGGCATAAATTTTTTCTTGTACAAGAAAAATAGATTGTCATCTATAAAAAAAAATAATTTAAATGAAATTCAAGTTAATAAAAATCTAAAATTTTACGCCTTTAGGGATTTGAAATAACCGTTGAGTTTATTGTTAGGAAGAAGGGAACAAAGAAAACAAAAATTATCTTCGGAAAATATTAATAATAAAATATTTTATAAAAAATATCAAATATGTTTCTAGCAAATTGTTAAGTTTTATTTAGAAAATCTGTTTAGCCAATTAATGCTGCCCAATTGAAGTGAGAATAATGAAGGCACTTTGCAATTCGTGAAATCTCAGTTTTTAATAATCAGGCTGTTATCAATCATACTCAGTAGGTCAGATTACTTCTGTATGGTTTAGATGGAAAAAATTAATCAAACTTTTACTTATTTTAAAAATCAACTTATCGGAATTTAGATTTACATAATATAAAAATATGGTGGCTTTTCAGCATAATTTTAGAATTCCGTGATGTTATTGATTATCATGAAATTCAGAACAAATAGTAATTCGATAACCGTAATATTTTACAAGATTAAGGCAACCGAATTGCTTTGCAATAAAATTTCAAATTGCAATATTATAGTATATAACGAATTTTCCAAATTCGTGTAAAAAATTTGTGGTCGTATTTACTAACTTGGTTATCCTATAAAGATCAATTGTGGTGGTGCTTAGTTGCTATTTAACAACTATTAGCTAACTATTTAGCAACTAGGCATCACTGCAATTGATCTTGATGGGATTGATTTTACTCAAAATTTTGAATTTTTCAAATATAATTACTATTTTCGCAAACAACATCATTTTGAAAAATTCTTGCATTAATTCCTGGAGTTTTGCCTGCGATATAATGTTTACTTAATTAGAATGCTTGAACACAAAATATATATATATATATCTATATATATATATACATATATATTGAATTTTTTGCATCTATGTATATGTACAACCTTCAATGTACATATGAAAATTATAGACTAAACGCAAAACAGACAAAAAAAAATTAATTAATATTTTTTTTGAGTTGTTAAAAGTATTTATAGGGAGACAAAAAATATTTATAAATATTTTGTTCTGCTAATTTATTAATTTTTAACAAATTAAAAGCAAATATTTAATATTATTTATCGATTCAATGGTAAAAACTTGCATATTATGGTTTTAACGTTGTAAACATTTTCCAACGGGAGGCCGACAGACCAATATTCGAGAAAAACTTAATTGTTTCTGTTTAAAGATTTGAACAATTGTGGCTACAATAAAATTTTTAATTTTTTTTTCAAGATTTCAAAATAAAAACATTGAAGGTAAAACAAACCCCTAAGTTGATTAAGAAAATTTTCTTAGATTAATTAATTAGGAAAATCTGTAGTGGAAATATTATTCTTTTATCTCTTTCAAACAAATTTGGAAATTAACTATACATAAGTTTTTCGTGTGTCTCAGGGCTCAGTCATAGTCTTGAGTTAAAAAAGAATGTCCTATTCATAATAGTTTAATAGACTTGGCCTAGAGATAAGGTAGTATCATGATAAAATCAAAGCTTTTCTCGGCGGTCAATAAATTTTTGTGTTACGCCAACATTCCGAACTATACTTTGTCAATATTACGGGTTGCGTTAAGTCGTATAAGTGCATTGTTTGGTTGCAAAAACACTAAATGGTTTGCAATTTAAAAGCTCCTTAATTGGGTTAAACTGTAAAATTAAACAAATTTCTCTTTTGTATAGTCTATGTTCCGTTGATACTTATTAAAAGTTGATACTTATTACCATTTAAACGGTAAAATTTTATTCACTTTTTTCTGTGTTACTTCCACTTTTAAGATAATTTCAACCAAATATAATAAAAATTTAATTGAAATTTTGGAATCTTTTTATTTTATCATTTATTTCGTTAATTTTAATTGAGTTGTGAGATGATTACTTTAATTTACCCTTCAAGATACTATGAAGTAAACTTTTTGAATATAATTTAATAATTCTAATTAAGTATTAAGTTATTCGTTGTTAAATAATTGTAAATTTAAATTAAAATCACCTGAATTGTAAATTACAAAATTATTTTTTTTTTTTAATAAATTTATGCACCCTCTGTTATTAATCACATTAAGAATAAGTTTAAAAGAACTTGTAAAATTTAAGCTCATTTAATTTAAATAAGTGTATAAATTTGTTAGTTAAATGTGCTTTTTAATTCAAGTTGCATTTATTTAGGGGTCGGGTTGTAAATTGGTTGAATTTAAAAAAAAAATGTCTTACAGAATGCATGTAGTTAAAAAGTAAATGCATGATCTGACTGTCCATTATAGTTGTTAGAATTTATGAGCGAATTTTAAGGCATGCTCATGAAAACTGTTTCCTGAAATAAACTGTCTCCTAAAATTCATAATAGTGTACAAAATTTTCTGAAGAAAGTGTGCAGTTTTTATTATTATAAATCTTAAAATTTTTATTTTAAGAAAGACGACATAAAATACTAAAAGCGAAATTTTCTTATTGTTATTTCAGGCGTTCCGATTATTATTTAAATTTAAGAAATTATCCTAAGTTTATAAAATACATTGAATGTTGATTGAACGTAATAAGAACAAATCGTATTCCTTGTACAAATATTTATTTTAATTTGCATAAATAATAATGTCAAAATTTGCATTTGCAGAGATTATTGGATTATTAAAATGAAAATTGATAATAATTATGTTCATTCAAAACAAACAAAATCATTTCAAGTCATTATATTTCGCCTCACGCCATATTATCAACAGGATATTACCTATCAACGCATTGTGCTGTATTAAATTGCATAATAGCAGTAACACAAAAATTATACACGCAAATAAACACTATTGTATGTAATACATATATCTATATACATGAAATTTTATGGATAATCTATGAATTACACGAGTTTTTAGTAAACTATTGCAGTACTTTGTACATTTATATATATGTACATAGCACAGAAAATGCAAAAAAAAAAATTTACATGGAAATTACTGAACATGTGAAACTGACATGAACTTTTATACGTAAGAAATTTGAATGACTGACATTTGAAAATTCTCTATAGAAAAGTATGTAGAAAAGAAATGCACAACAAAAAAAAAAATCAACATTTTGACATTAACAACCCATACCCATATGTATTGTAAAAATTGTATATAAGTCAGTGCTGACGAACCATTTTGGAATTAAGATATACTTGTACTTCATATGAATAAAATGCTACATTTGCCACATAAGCCGCATATACTAAGGTGCAATATAAAATCATTTTATCAAAGTATTTTTTAAAATAATTCTTTTCCTCTCAAAAATGCATTTTCTAATGTTGAAACTTTAAGCTCTTCTAGAGGGTATCTTATATATAAATTGCTAAGTAAACTGTAAGAATTTTGCCATTTCTTCAAGAAAACATAAATATTATTTCTTTTACTGTTAAAATTGTTAATTTTCAAATACCAGTTCAATGAATTTTTTAATTTTTCAAATAATTTTTGATATTTTGAGGAAGTTGGATGCAAAATTTTGAACGCTGCTTTAAACTAAGTTTATAATTTGAGTAAGGTATTATTTGTTCCTATGCAAACTGTGTTTGCTAGAAATTATAGCAACATAACATAAGTCTGAACAAGGTATTCTATCGTTGTATTGCACGGTATCGGGAATATATAAATGTCAAATTATATACAAAATTTGCATCCTTTTGGAATTTTTAATCGCCCTCCATTTCAGTATTATGAATATCCGCCACTGATATGGTTGATTTATTTTTGTCTATTTAAACTACATATATTGTGAATGTGGTTTAATTAATTATGTTTTTTATTTGGATTCACATTCATGGTTTTTTTTTATTCATTCTATAGTACTGATGTTAATTTGCTGCAAAATGAATTTTTTATTTAACAATCATAAGTGAATATTTATGTACATATACATCAGTGAAAAATATATCTCGGAATGTGTAGGCATACTATAGTGTTATATTGTAATGTTATTATAATATATATTAAAACTAGTATATTAAAACAAAAGTTTGTGAGATAATTCAATAAAATAATGTTCTACATGATATTTATACGTGTGTACATTCATATTCGAACTATTTTGGATTGGGGTTTATAGTATAATATTCCATTGAAGTTATATTAATGATTTTTGTTCCCACATTTTTTTATTATCTTATGCATTAATAAAAAATTCAATTATAACTTTTACTTCAATTATGTTGTAAAATAAAAATAAAATATTGATATTTAAATATAAAACTGGTTCAGCATTATAACGTGCATTAATATTTTTTATGTCAATAAATGGTTAATCCTCTATAATAGACAAGGTTTTCAAAAAAGCATGATTTTATTTTCAATTAAATCTATTAAAATTTAAATCAGATATTAATTTCACGCTATTTTAATTGACCGTAAATAATATTTACAATTAAGAATCAATTACATTAATTATTCAGAACAGCAATTAAAGATTTTATTTAGAACTCGTGTCTTTGGCATTCGGGAGTTGAATAGTAAAATTAAAACTAAAGAAACGGGAATTATATTTTTAGTATTTTTACCTATTTCATTAATAGTTATTATGTTGGGAGTTGTGCTAATACGCTCAACCGAAAAATGTTAAAATTCTAATTTACATCTAAAAAAAGACATAATCTTAATATTATCTTAATGGAAACTTCTCATTCAAAATTAAAAAATTTTTCTCCTCGAACTAGACTCGAACCTACCGCTTTCTAGGCGGACGTTAAAAATCGTATAAATTCAATTATTTTATTCCACACCAAAATACCTTTATCAAATTATTGTGTACATTGCGGATGATGGCAATTGATGATTCCAATCAAAAGCGGCCAATATAGGCAGATAATCATTTTAGCAGAGCTGAGATGTAGGAGTTTTTTTTTGTAGTAGAAATTATTTAAATGCATAATTTAATCAATTTATTCGTAAAACTAAGTATATTATTCATTTTAAAGAAATTTAGCAGTTTAATTTACAGGTTTAAACAAAAACTGGTTGAAAATTTTTTCAAGACAGGCAGTTGCCATTGACAGGTGATCATTGGTCAGTATAGCCAGGTTATTTGTATGAATTTTGTATGGAAATATTTTCGTTCAACCAATTTTCAAAAACTTAGGCTTAATCCAATTAGAAGGGTGGTTGACTTGACAAGTTTCATTATATTTGATTGCAGACATAACATCAATAAATTAAAGAAATATTTTTTTCTTCAAAATGATTTACTGAACGCTTTTTTACAAAATTTGATTTTAGAATTGAATTGAAAGCTTCCGGAAATGTAATAATTTAAGGATTTAAAGAAAAGTCTTAATAAATTTTGTCATACCTTTACAGGAGAGTCGCGATATAGTGACCATCCAGTAAAGTGATCTCCCAATATAGTGACCCAACCATTTGAATTTTGCGTATTCTAAATAGTGACCCAAAACAATTTTGTAACTCTAAATAGTGACCCTAAAAAATATTTTTTGTAAATCAACCACATGTTTTTTTCCTTATTGTAAAACCGTTACAATTGGAGTTGTTTTTTTTTTGTTTTGCTTTCTATATTTGCATTTCTGTACATTGCTTTACATTTTTTGTCAGTAATTTGGAAGTGTTAAAACAATAATATCGTAGTCTTTCAATTTCCTAATAAGTAAAAATGACTGGAAATATTAGAAAATTTTTAACTCTAAAAGAAAAGTTAGAAATTCTAGATGAATTAAAAAAAGGAGTCTGCAGTTCAGTTTTAGCAAAGAAGTATGGTATTGCAAAGTCTACAATTTTCTCTATAAAAAAACAGAGTCAAAAACTTAGTTCTAATTCATTTGGTGGCCTAGGTAAGTAGAAGTACATACATTAATTTATAATTAGTGTTTATTTCTGTGTAAAAATTACTTTTTTACCTGTATAGGTAAACGCAAAACAATGCGCACTGGTGAATTCTTTAAGCTAGAAAAAATGTTGTATGAATGGTTTTTAGAAGGCAGAAAAAAAAATATACCGATTGATGGTACCATTTTAAAGAACAAAGCTAAATACTTTTACAAAAAAATATATAAAAAAGATGACTTTTCTGCTAGTTCTGGTTGACTCCAAAAATTCAAAAAAAGACACGGAATTCGATTTATAAAAATTTGTGGTGAAAAGTTGTCTTCTCAAAAAGAACTTGTAGATCCTTTTTTAATCAAATTAGCAGAAAAAATAAAGCAGCTTAATCTAGCGCCGGATCAAATCTACAACGCGGATGAAACAGGCTTATATTGTTTGAAACTTACGTTTCAAACAAAGAAAAAAATGCGCCTGGCCGAAAAGTTTGTAAACAACGTTTACAAACTTTTGACATTTTTAGCGTGCACGAATGCGTCTGGTGATCATAAAATAAGACCTCTTGTTATTGGAAAGTCAAAAAATCCACGTTGCCTGAAAAATAAACGCATTCCTGTAGATTATGATTCTTCAAAATCAGCTTGGATGACTTGCTCAATTTTCAAAACATGGTTCGACACAAAATTTATTCCTCAAGTGAGATGCTACCTTGAACACAAAGGTCTTCGTAAAACAGCTCTTCTTTTGCTTGACAATGCTCCAAGTCATCCACCTGAAGATGAACTCATAAGTGATGATGGTCAAATCATTACAATGTTTATGCCGCCTAATGTTACTGCCCTAATCCAACCTATGGACCAAAACTGTATTAGAATCACAAAATTGAAATACAGAAATCTACTTCTGTCCCACATAATCGCAAATAAGGCTGAAGATTTAGAATTTATATTGAAAAAATTTAACCTTCGTAATGCTGTTACAAACTTATCGAAAGTTTGGGAAAGTTTAGAACCTGTAATGACAGCTAAGTGTTGGAAAAAAATTCTTTCTACTTCTTTCGATAATGAATATGATTCTGAAGATGAAATCCCATTAATAAATTTAAAATCCCAAATGTTTTCAGATCAGGAAATGAACATTACAAAATCATTATTTCAGAAGATTTGTCCAAATGCCAACTTATCATCAAAAGATATTTATACGTGGAATGAAGATGTAAACTTAGATGATGAAACTCCTGCTGTTGAAATTGAATCTGATGATACTGACGTATCTGAAGAGGTAGTAGAAGTTCAAACTAAAATGAGTCATTCTGATGGAATCAAAGCCATCAACGACTGTTTGAAATACGCATTAGAAAATCGTGCAACAAACGAAGAAATTTCCGTTTTGAAAAATATTCGAAAACAGCTCTTTTGGAGCAAAGTAAGCAAACATTTAAAGAATGCAAGATTACAGATTTTTTCAAATGAATGCGTCAAAACCAGAACTCTTTCAAATAAATGTAAAAAGTTATTTAAATTCCTAACTTATGTTTTCAGATTCTTTGTTAATTTTTAGTTTTGTTTTATTTATTTGTTTTGAACTGAATGGATGTTATTACTTTTATTTTATAATTTTTATTTTTAAATAAAATTAAATATGCGTACTTTATTAAAAATAAGAGTTTTAAAATTATTTTTCTGAAACAAATGTAACCTTTACTGATGAAGAATAAATTATAATATTGATTGAAGAAAAAAAAACACTAGTCTCGGAATAGTAGACTCCTCGTAACAATGACCACCCTGAACATTTAATTGGTCACTATATCGCGACTCTACTGTATTTTATTTCTTTTATCAACTCTATTATTATATATATATATATTTTCGTAAGTATGCAAATTTCCGCAATTCTTTTCTTAATGTACAATTAAAAAATTTTGTTAAACTTTTTTTTTTTGTGATTTTAAAAGATTTTGAAAATTTAAATTTTAAATTATTAAAATTTATATTGCTACATACAAATATATTTTCTCTTTTATACGTACATAATGAAATAAAAACTTTTCTGTTATCATAATTGCATTCTTGAATTTTATTAAATTTTATCTGAAACACTTGTATAAATTTCTTTTAAGAGAAATAAGTGCAACAATGTGTACAAGGTTTAAAATATCATTTTTAATTATTTTCATTTTTGTTTGAATACTTACTTATATGGAAATTTTTCTTTTATGAATTTTCATTTTCTCTTAGTTTTTATGTGAAAGAACTTAAAATAGTTATAAATGAAGAAAGTTTTTTAATTTTTTTCCACTTTTAAAAGAAATTAGTAAAATTCGTATTAAAAGAGATAAAAATAAAAAAAGAAAAATTTGATATAAATGTAAAATTTATTTTAAGAAAAATTTTTAAGAACTGTTTCCATTAAAGAGTGAAGACGCTACATAAAAGATTTAATTCTAAAAAATTAGTTTTTTATTATTGTGGCATAAAGGTTATTTTAGTTAAAAGTTCAAAATTTCTGTTTTAAGTATTTCAGAAATTTAGCAGAATTAAAGAAATTTGTAAACAGGAGTACTTTACTATATACATACAGAAACAATCAGTTCAATTGCATCCAACAAAAATGATTAATTATTTCGAAAGTTCTGCAAAAAGGAAAATTAAATAGGTCATTACTATAGATATAGATAAGTTATACGTGCATCACTTGACAAAATATGAACTAGAACAAAAAATTCTAGTAGCACATTTCTTTTAAACGTGTTTTCCATTCTATAATTATGAAATTCATTACTACATACAGTTAGGCCTCAAATAGACATACAATTCTTACTTTTGCAACTGTTTGATTGCTTATTTGTATTGCACAGGTTAATATTCAAGCGCGCACACATTCAACCGTATGGTTGCATGCAATTAAGCATTAAACATTTTGTAAAAAAAAATTATTAAAATAGTTCATAATTTTTTACAAACAGATTGCAATTTTTAGTTAACTCACATAATTTGATTTGACGCAATAGTTTAGTGGCGTAGAAGTGGCCGCAACGATTTTACAAACAAGCAGTAATTGTAAAATTAAAAATTGCATCTTAAAAACCTGAATTTACCGTTATAATTATCGTTTTATAGAAATTGAGTAAGGTTATGGACAAATAAAATTAAAATTCGAAAACTAGTTAAATTTTGCAGGCTATAGCGTTAAAAAGAAAAAAGTTAAAAAAAAAAACAGTTTTTAAATGCATTCTCTTCATTCAGCGGGGATGCACTTGGTAATATCTAAAAACCAATAAAAATTGTTATTTATTATAAGCAGGAAACGAAAATTTTTTGAAGTTTGACGATGACAAGCTATCAAAAATGGTGTTTTAAGGAATTTCTCTACATATTTTTATGAATATGAAATTTTGGCTTTTTGACTTTAAGAACATAAAAGTTTTATTAAAAAAAAAGACAGACACGGAAGAGTACGAATAAAAAGTATATATTTTTTTCAAAATCCAATTATTTCAATTTCATTTTTAAATTTTCATATTTAAATTTCGTAAAAATTGCAAATTGCAAATATACTACCTACTCTTGTATATATACAAAAAGTTTTACAGGTGACAAAGTTGATTATTTATTTATAAAATTATTTACACTTTTGTATTATTTTTTTTTATATAATATAAAGAGGCTTAAAATATTAAAATTTCACAAAAGTGTTAATGTTGAAATAAGTAGATATTATTACACTCTTAGCATAAATATATGCATAATATATATATGTAAGTATATGTATTTGTTTTTAAATGTGATTACATCTGTAATGCTTATAATTATATTGGTTTTTTGAAAATTAATAATATAAAAGATCAATAATATAAATCGCTTGTATATTATTTGAAATATTCATTCGTATAAGTTAATGAAAATTTAATTAAAAAATAAATATTATATAAAAATTAAAATTAGAAAATTTAACTCGTGCTTTAGATTTGCATTACTAAAAAAGTTATTTTTTAAAAGGAGTGTGAAAATCAATAACTAAATTAAATTTAAATTGGTAAATGGGGTTGCATAATGTTCGAAACCAATAGGGAAATAGTTTTTAATTTTGAACAATTCTGCAAGAATTTCTCTTTCGTCAATCAAATGTTTCCTATTCGATTACTTCAGGATTAAATATTCATTAATTTTAATTAAATTTTGACTATACCGTCCTGACGTTGATATACGACGTCCCTTCGCTGACTGAGCCTGAGACTAAGGCGCTTTTTAGGAAAATTATTCTAAAAACCAGAAAGAAAATATATCAAATTTTGTTTTAATGCTTAGGCAAATCTTTACTGGAGTAATGGTTTTTTAAGAAGTTATTTACATTACCTTCCATGGTTTTACATTACCTACATCATAAACAACTTGATCCCTGTAAATTTTTTAAGGAATTATATAATAATTCTGTTTTAAAGAAATTCGATTTTGGTTTGCATTTAAGACATTCTGTGATTAAGCAGAACTATATTGACAGACAGTTTTGGAAGTTAATTTTGAGATGAAGGGAAGTTTAACACCCTATCTATATGGTCATATGTTAAGATAGAGTATTGAATTAAGCAAATGCACAATTTTAATGAAAAAATTAAAACAATAATTAAAATTCACAGAATTTTTTCCAAAAAATATATTTTGTACAATTTAAGGGACGTTAATTTGATTGTTTGACTAGAGATGTTCTATTCAAAGAATTTTGACGAAAAATTATACCAAATATTGCTAATTCACCTTTCATTAATATCTGACAAGGAAATTTAAGAGTGAATTAAATAATTAAATTTTAAAATTTTTTAATCCACAACTATCAATCCATTTATATGTATAGGTCGTGTGTAAACCTACATAAACAAAATTTTAAAAAATTTTTCGTTCTACTTTTTTTATTTTTTCTTATATTTACGATGTTTTTTTACAGGCTACAAATTTAAATGGAATTGAAATTTACATACTTTTTATGTAAGTATAATACTTATTACTTAAAATATGTTGAAGAAAATCCTCTTATATACATTTTACGATATTTAAATAAAAAAAAAATTATAAATTTTATTTTAACATCGATTTTAATACAACCTCAGTTTCAACAGCAATGCATGTTGCCGCATTATCGTTACGCATTACAAATCTGAATGTATACAAAAAAAAATTCGAATGAAACCAATGGTTAGTAAAGTAGCACATTTCCTTTAAACAAACGAAGAATTTGAAAAAAAACGAAAAAATCTTTTACAATCACCATTTTGTCACTTACGTTTTTATATGCAATTTCAAAAAGCAACTTCCTATACTTTTCTCCGTTTGCGGAACTTTAATAAAAATATTTGTGCTTTCTCTATAACAAGTTATCAAAGGATGACATTTAAGGACCCATAGTTCTTAAATGAATGGAGTGTTAAAAAGTTTCTTCTTGAATGATAGGTATTTCAACAACATTCATTTGAGTATTAAAATTCACCCTTCTGTCTTAAAGCGTTTACAATTTTTGTAAACTGATGCAAAGATCGACTTAAAAGTAAACAAATATGTATTTTTTTTAATTTTGCCAGAAATTTTAAAAAAAGTGATAAGAAAAATTTTATGAGTTTTTTTTTACAGCAGTAAAGGAGCATATAACAATTTTTTACCGAATCATCAAAAATTTAATGTTTATGTAACCGGAATATTGAAAAGTAATTGGATTAGTCATAAGAGATTTTCCTTCTTTAATTCTGATTTGAACTTTTAGTTGTATTTTGATTTAATTTAATAAGAAATTTTTTCTACTTTACATATCTTAATCAATAATAACCATTGTATGTGACAAATTTTGATTGAAGGTATTTTTGTTTCTCGAACCAGAAGAAAATCTAGTGACAAAACAACGTTATTCGAATTTGTTATTACACTCTTGTTCAAAAATTCATTTTGATTTAAATAAATATGTACAATAAAAGTTTTAGAGCTTCTTGGTCAAAAATTCTTGAATATTATTATAAATTAATTTTCATCATAGTCAAATAAATCCTTCACTTCAATCATTTGTTTATATATCTCTTTAAATATCTACGACTTCACCTATAGTTTTCTCGTTTTATCTTGGATTGTAAGAAAGTAATTAGAGTATAACTTCGATAACCGGTATTTAAAGTATTTATAGTCGACTGTAAGGCTTTCTATCGAAGGCTATAAAACGTTGGTACAGAGCCTTTCTACAAGAATATGAACAAATTTATTACAGTTTATTTAGTATTATTTTATTACCGTAAAGCTTTATATATATTAAAATATAATAGTAATTAAAGCAATTTTGCGACTATGCACTTTGACTTATGTCATTGTTCCCATGAATGTGCTTGAAATTCGTTACAATTTACAAATTTTTCTCAAAAAACACAATCTAAATCCGCAAATTTATTTAATCCAAAAAAATATGTACAAAACTTTTCTATGTATCCCCATAATGTTATTCGTAATTTCTATATACTCTTTATATATAGAAACAGTCATTTAAAGTCAAATTCATATTGAAGGCAAACTTTTATTGAATTTATTGCTATATTATATTATAAAAACTTTTAAAAGAAATATTAAAACAAAATATAATTTACATTTTTAATTTTAATTTACACCTCAAGCATTCATTCTATATGAATGCTTATACAAGCATAACATATACTCACACTTACCGTATATGAATTTACACTTATTTTATCGCTTTGATTTATTAAAATTTATACATTCACCTAGATATAGCTATGTATTTGTTGTATTTGTAAGTCTATATACATACATAATATAAAAAAAATATTAATAAACCGAAAATATTATTTTGATTAAATTCCTTATTGAAAATTATTAAAATAACTTATACAATAAGAACAGATGTTGCAATAAATATATTATTGAGTATATAGGGTATGTGTATATAAAATATAAAGCCACCATAATTGAATTTTAAATATGCCTATTATTATTATATAAAATAGTCCTTTTATTCAGTTCAATTGTATAGGTATAGAATTTTTAAGGAATATTTTTACTTGCGAAAATATTTTTTGTATTAAATATTTAATTTTAAGGTGTAATGAATTGAACATCTTGCCGATGATGGAAAAAAAAAGGAAATTTTCAATCAATAAAAGTTCCATTCATTCAATTTGTTCGGGGGAGAATGAAAAAAAGAAAATTTTTTAATACCTTCAAGGAAATTAATTTAATTTTAAACAATGAAAATTTGTAATTAAATTAATAATGCAATATAAATGAATTTCTCGTTAAGGTTTATATTAAAAAGGGTTTGTACTTTGTATATAAAATTTTATTTTAATATTGAGAAAGTTGGTCTACATGAAAAAAAAAAATAAAATTTTTTGATTGCTTATCAGGATATCCCGTCCAAAATTTCCTGTAGGAAATTAATTTTTTTCCAAAAAGTCCAAATTTTTTGTATTCACAATTTTCTGCTTTTAGGGATACAAGAGTTTCAGATTCAGAAGAAATTGAAACACATAGTTGAAATTACTAATTTTTTAACCATATAATTAAAAATAGAACTTATTTTCCGAAATTTGGTTAATTGAATTTTTAATTGTTTAACTTGCTTATATTGAGGATTTTTTCTGATCTTCTGATCATTACTGTTAACACTTTATCGACCGGTTGTGGTTGAGGCTGCCACTCAGTAAGTCGCGGACGAATTTCCTCCCACTACCGGCCAAATTTTCAATATACATTGTGTTGTGCTTATTCCTTTTGTTTTAAAGTAATAGAATTTTGTTGATATTTATAATTTATTTTGTATTTGTTTTATACAATTTATTGCCTGTTTAACTGACATTCATGAAATAAATTCAAGGTAACAGTAATTAAATTTTTTAATATCTATTTAGAGTGTGGTATCTCTCGTAACAGTCTCTCTTATGTAAGGGAATATTGCAAAATTTACATACGAAACATGTTCTACTTCTTATCTTTTTCGATGTACATACTCTACATTGTTTTTGGGGGTTTTTGCATTTACCACTTGTCACTATTCTTATAAGTTTGTGCTTCTTTATGCATGATAATTTTTCTGGATGATCTGATTTTGGTGCTCACTGACAAAAACCGTCGATAACCAAAAGCCGATCAATAGGCTACCAGTCAATTAGCGCCGATAAATAGGTTACTGGTCCATAAGCATAAGGAATCGAAAAGCCGATAAATAGGTTAACCGTCGATAAAGTGTTAACAATTGTGTGAAATTCCATAAATCTTTTAATATTAAATATTTAAATGGAAATATATTGAATTTATAATTATAATTTTTAAATTAATAAGTGGAAATAATTAAGGAATTTTTTTAAAATAAAATTTACATATTTTCGACAACTTTATTTAAAAAACTTAGTAAACAACGTAACTGACTCTTAAGATTATTCTATCAAATCAATATTCAATCATTTAATCATTAAAAATTTAAGTATCATTTAATATTCCCTAATATTTAAGTATTTACAAAGCTCAAAATTAATATAATTTTTTCCGTTATACACCATAGCTCTTTTTACTTATATACTTTTGTATAACAAAAATATAGGAAATTGTTAAATAAAATTTCCACGCGATTTTCTAATAATAAATTTTTTTTTGATTTCCTGGTCAATTAAAATTAATTTATTTATTCTAATGAATTTCATTTGAATTGGAAATTCTTAATAAATTTTTTGCCAATAACATAATAATTAGATAATTAAAAATAAATTAGAAAAGTTTTGGGTAATATAGGAAAAATCATAAAAATTTTTATTATACTGTCAATATGCGGCATTTTTATTTAAACATTTATTTTTAAGACATTGAATACCTTTTAATATTATTGTTTAATAATTCATTGGGAGTGCATTATTATTCTTGAAAATTATATGATTTAGGAAGTTGAAAACTTGAAAAAAAAAAATTGTCAATACATTATTATACAAAGTTTCGAAGATTAAATGTAAATGTAGAATTAAGTTTATGGTTGCCCAAGCATCTAGAATTTATAAAAGATTTTTAATTTTTAGCGCTTTTCAACAATTTTTTTTAAAAAATGGCTTATTACTTTCACTCTGTCTGTCCGTTCGTCCGTCCGTGGGAATGTTTACAAAACTTTCACACCTTTGAGCATAGAAAGCTGAAATTTTATATGTAAATAAATCTTTACAAGACACTTATTTCCGTGGATGAAAATTTTTACTTATCTCCTCACCTTTAAAAGTTATATTCAAAGTCTTAAAAATTCCACTCTTCAACTATTTGTTTAAGCGAAACCATAAGCATGTTTCAAATTTTGTAAATTCGGGAAAGTGGAAGCTGGCTTCTTCTATCGCGGCATACTATTCTTGAGCGGCATACTAAAACTTATGTATTCTATTATTTTAATATCACTTTTGTAGACCTTAAGTTCTAAGAGTCCGAAATTTTAGCAGCTGTTAGATATTCATAAATAGTTTAATTCGTTAGAAGAAAATTCTTTTCCACCTTCACTTCCTTTCGAGTTAACACCCCCCGAAATTTAAACTTTTGGTCCCTTATATTTCTGAAACTGCAACTTTTTTTTAAATCTTTTCAAGTGCAGATAGCTAACGGCAAATGCTATGCCATTAAAAAATATAATTATTTTTCTTAATTCTCGCAATTAACCCCTAAATTCGAGCATTATGTTAAGGCCTCTTTCAATTTTTTTTCCATCTCACCCTAAAAGTATGCAATCTTTCGTATATTCGTATATGAAAGTAATTTTAATAGTGAATAAAAGTAATTTTAATAATGTAGTACTCAGATTGTTTTTAAAAACAGTATTTTCACTTTCTGAATCGAAAAGTGCTACATTACAAGCCATTGTTTTGACCTAGTTTCATTACAATTAGAATTCACTCGGCATTGAAAATCGCTCTCAATATTTTAATTTAGAACAAATGAATATTGATTTTAGTTTATATTAAGCGTACTTTTAATATGTTATTTAAAATTTATTACTTTTTTGATTATCCTTAACTAATAATATTCTCACCTTAATCTATAAAGTACTGAAAAATATTTAATTATTTTTGTAAAAGATTTTTTTTGATTTTTCATAGTATATTCCTACTAACCATGTATAGAAACTGATTTCAAAAGTAAAATTTTTTAACATGTTTGCTTTTAAAAACTATAAAAACAATTTAATTACAAACTTATAATTTTATAAAAAAAAACAATCTTAGCTATGATACGTGAATATATCCCAGTATACATCACATTTTGTATTAAAGAGTTCTTTTAAATAGGTCAAACTAAAAAATAATGTAAAACATATAAAAGGAATGTTCTTTAAATTGGTACGAAACAATATTAAAAATGCATTAACTATAATGTAAAATTATTTTTTAAAATGTACACATACATTTATGTTGTTATTATATTGTTACATTTTACGGAAGTATTATACCCAACATCGTTTATATATTTTTGCAATATAAACATGCATGGTTTACTAAAACCATGGTGCATAAAAAAAATATTATGGTGAATAATTTAAATTTGTATTTAAAACTTTGTTTATCGTTTAAATGAAAGTTGTACGAATTTCAGATCAAAAATTATATTAAAATTTTTTGGTTTCACATAATGGCAAGCCCTCTAGTAACTTAATGTACTTTCATATATTATGACATATTGAGACAGAATAAATTTGGGATTTATTAAATTAATTTAAACTCTTATTCCGGAGTTTACCAGAACGTATCAGAACTACAGTACAAGTAGTAACAGATGTAGTATTTAATAATAATATAAATAGCAAGAAACCTCTGTTACTAGGTAGTAATAGTAGCAAGAGCTGTAGCACTAATGCTAGTTATAGTAGAAGCGAAGTTATAACAATAATAGTGGCAGTAGCACACATCAGTCGTATTGTAAAAGCACCAATTATAATATAGTACTTGTGGTAGTAGAAGTAGTAGTAAAATTTGTAGCAATAATTAGCCATAATTTTTATACTAGCAGTGTTAAAAGCGAGCGTTACTCCCTTACAAATGATTTGTATTAGTTGTGTTGTACAATTTCTATTTGCGCTTCCTCAACATAAACAATACATGCAAAATTAACATTTTAGTTGGCTACATTCCTCATAACTTTTCGTATAATTTTACAAAAAAAAAATCTTAAACATTTGTAATTAAACTCATCCAAAAAAAATTATTTTAGATTTACTAATTTTATTTTAAGAATTTAAGTAAATAAGAAATCAGAAATTCATTTTCTATTAAAGATAGAACGTTAAATGAAAAAAATTTTTTATGAAAAGTAAACACAATATGTTTCAAATAAACCCTGAATTCTTAATGGTAAACCGTAAGCTATTAAAATTTTATGGTTTTTAAAAAAAAAAAGATGAAAAATAAAGTTAAATTAAAACGAAAAATGAAAATAAAACTTGACCTTTCAACCTATAAAGGATATTGAAATAATAAAATTTTATACCGTTGTATGTGTTCTTTTCTTTAAGGATAATATTCTTTATTTTGTGTTGTTTTTTTTTTTTGGAAATGGTCATTTAACAATATTCGTCAGTTGATTTTCTTGTTTTTTATGTCTTAAAGATTTTTATGTCTGGCGCGTTATTACCAATACCATTACAATGATTTCAGTACATTTTTGTTTGTTATTATATTTCTTTCGTCATTTTCCATTAAAATTTCCCTAATTTTAGATTTATTTATATTTATAAAATTCCTTCTATGTAATGATATTCTAATTTTATATAATAAAATATTTTATTTAATAGACAAATGTTATTTATATTAAATATAAATTTATGTAAAAGATTTTGGGCTCCTTAAAAATTAAAAAAAAAATTTAGGAGAGCTTAAAAATTTCATCAACATGAAAATCATGTGATTTAAGTCTTCAAAGTGGTGGGCAAAATATGCAATATTTCCTCACCACTACTCCTTCAATGATTCAAATTGTGCTCATTCAAATTTATGATATTATTAATTAATAATAAAGAATCAATTTAATTATTGCTTTGAAATTTAATTAGCATATTACTAATTGTGTTGGAAACCACCCATAAGATCGTAAAATTATTGATAATAATGAAAAGATTTTCAAATATTTTTACTTATAATTTTTGAAGTGCCATTTGAAAATGGTGAAAAGAGAATTATGCTATATGTCTACCTATTTAATATAATTATTTTTTTACCATGATAATGGTGCAGTAAAACATAAGAATATAATTATAAGCATTTCTTTAATACTATTATAGAATTGTGAGGTTAGTGTGGTTACAATATACAGGAATTGGAAATGGAATATAACAGTCAAACAAAGAGTATTAATTAAATTATTTATTTACTGTGGAATAAAAAATAACTGAAGAATGCAAATTATTTGAGCACAGAATTACAAATACTTTTGTGGTTCAAAGCAGCAAGCAAGTGTTAAAGTTAAGTTTGATAATATTTATTAGTTTTTATATAGTTTCAATTTAACTTCCAATTTTCTTAATTTAAGTTATATGAAGTATAAAAGTATTTGCATTTTAAAGTTTCAAAATCTTTATTTATTTCAAAAAATATATTTTTATTTTTTCTTGAAACGCCTGTATCTCGGAAGCTCTTGGGAACAGATATTCACTCTCAAACAAAAATTTTACGTATTTTTAGTTTTTTTTAACAAGAATCGTATAATATTGTATTCGTAACATAATCATCCTGTATATCCTGCCAGTATATCATCTTTTGTTATTTGATTTTTTACAAAAGCATTTTACAAAGCATTTGATTTTTTACAAAATTAAGTTCAAAGTGAAATTTTTTTGGAACCATTGAATTGTTACTGACCGTATTGTCTATAAAATATGTGATGGCAACAAATTTTGCATATCGAGTTCTCGGTGGGAACGCACTTCTCCATGATAAGGAAGAATAAATAAATTATTTTTAGCAACCTGTCGGTCTGTGTGTGCACGCGTATATCTCAAGTTCGGCTGAACTGATTTTGATGAAATTTTATATGTAACTTTATTTCGACTATGGCACGGATTGATATACTTTTGGAATGCCGTACGCGGAACTTCCTAACTTTTGAAAGAAATTAGGTGTCAGGAATTGGACGTTTACTTCGGGCCAAATATACATTTTTGCGTATATAACGAAAAATAGAGAATGAAATAACGAGAATTTTTTAGAAAGATCAGATTTTTGGAAAGATAGATTTTACATTTTTGCCATATCTTCGAAACGAATTGATATGTGCTGTTATGTGCTGACTACATCAAAATTTTTTAAATTGTGATTTCAAGATAAAATTGAAGAGATTTTATCTTAACTACATAGGGTACCATTCGGTAAAGAATGACTTACGAACTAATTAACTTTCATGTTGCTGTATAAGAAATTTAAAATAAGGGAATATTTTTATAGGTATAACAAACTTTGCATATATCAAAATGAGGAACAAACGTTTAAACCAGGAACCATTTCTGAAACTGTTAATTAATATAATATTTCATATTGCTATAATTATGAAATTTGAAAAATCAGTAAAAACACTGGCTATCTTTGTCTTATTAAGACGAAAAACGGAATAAGTATATTTATACAAACTATATACATGTATTTTATATTTGTTTGTGAGTATAAGTATTACAATATGCAATAACTTATTTAATTTAAATTTTACATTGTTACATTATTTTACATTGTTTACTTTTGTTTTTGTACAAATTGAATTGTTTACGAATAGTCCTTATCTTTAGAAAAGTTCGCAAGGCATTTTAAATAACAAAAAGAGAGAGAAGAAAACAACAAAACAAAGAAAACAAATAAGCATTTTGCCTAATTTAATTTTATTTACAGAATTTGAAAACAAAAATAAATACGAAACAAAAAAAACGGAAAAATATGAATGGAAAATGAGAATAATGAAAATTTATTATGGAATTTTTTTCGTCCAAAAGTCATTAGCAAAGTTTGAATTAACTTTGAATTTGTTGATAATGGGATTTGTACATTTTTGTGTACAAAAATAACTTTTCAATTTTATCTCATTTTATTTTATTTCCACCACTATCCCTATCCTTATTCCCTAATCAACTTTATACATTGTATGTGTTACATATAATATTAATAATTCAATGGATTATTATCGCTGGCAGGAATGAAAAAACAAAAATAAAGTTTTATATAATATCACATAATTTATAATCAATTGGTTTAAAAAGACTGTGTATTTTAAAGACTGACCATTTTTGATGATATCAATTGGGTTATCAATTGCGTTGACGAAGATTAAATTGCGGTTGGCGGCCACTTTAGGGAATTGAAATATTTTATGATTGGAAATGGTTTATAAATAAAGTTTGGTCAAATAAATGGTTTGAAAAATAGCACTTTTCCCTTGAACAAGTGAAAATAAAAATTAGTAAAATTACCTTCATTCATATATCAAAATATATAAAATATATAAAATTATTGCATACTTTTAGGCTGAGAAAAAAAAAAATTGCGTTCAAATAATGGTCGAGTCCGATGGTTAAGTTAACTACTTATATTTTTTGATGACATTAGGCGTTTAATTTTAAATTTTTGTTTGCAATTTCGGAAGGTATCAAAAGTTCAGATTTTACAAATTTCGACAGGTGATGACAACTTGAGAGGAAATAAGGTGGATAAAAGAAATTGATTGCTTAAGAAATAAACTATTTGTTAGTGTCTACAAGTTCCTAAATTTTTATACTTCCATACCTATCATAATACCATCATAAAAATTGGTCATTCTTTAAAATATAAAGTTTTTTTAAAAAATTTATTAGGAACCGATATCAAGAATTTGAAGAAAAAGAGTTTGAAGAGAATTTGAAGAAAAAGAGAAAAATGCTAAAAAGTTGTTTTCTATTGATAAATTATAAACGGAAAAATTTATGTGAAAACAATTTGCATGCATAAACAGCAGACTTAAAGTCGATTACACACATTCAGAGTTAATTTTAATTTATTTTTTACTATATATTATCACATTAATAACATTTCATATGAAGGTAGCATTAAGTTTGTGTTGTGGCGCATGAAGCAATTTTCGACCATAACTTCAAAATAGCATCAATACATTTAGGTGCAAGGTAATTCTGAATCCACTTTTCTTTAATAAAATTTTAATATTAAATTAATTGTAAGAAAATTTTTAATGCCTTATTCAATAAAAACAACAGTTCTTTTATTCAAACATGTTAAACATCATTCCCATGTTTAATTTAAAAAAAAAACAATGGTAGCAGAAAAAAGGTAAAGGACTATTTTGTCGCTATTGTAACAACATTTAAGAAGACATCCCATGTACTGAGGGATTCAAAATATTTATGTATAGGTATTAATGTTCCTTAAAATAACTACATGCAAATAGTGAGACCATATGTGTTGTCATGTTTAAGTAAAATTACAAAAAAATTTCCGTTACAGGATGTGTTTGTGTATTCATATTATTATATTTAAGATTATCCTTTTTTTGCATTAACAGGTGTTACATTACTAAATAATTCTAAAAATATGTACTGAGAACGAGTTTAGCATATTATATTGTTGTTGTTGTTGTTTTAATATTGTTTTTAATTTTCAAAATAATATGGAATTTTTACTTTGTTCTATATTTATAAATCTATTTATTTTATTTTCGTAAACAGGATTTGATATTGATTTTAAGTATTATGTTATTTTTACTAATAAAAACTTCTATTCTTGTTTGGAAACATCGTGTTTTATGTCGATCCTGTGGTTAGTGTAGTTTTGTGTTAAAGTTAAGTAAAATTTCTAAAATATTATTTTCTTATTTATTATAATTTCAATGGGTTAAATATTAAATATAATCTCTGAAAACAAATTCTCTTAAATATTCATTGATTATATGTTTTTTATACCCCACATTTCGTGAAGGGTATATTAACTTTGGTATAGAGTTTGTAACTACTTGAAGGAGTCACCTGCGGTATGGACATTATATATATATATATCCTTGCTCACCGTAAAATTCTGCGTTGATTTAGACATTTCCGCCTGTCCATATTTCAAAAACTAACAAAGGTATAAATATAAAATTTTTTTTACATGTGTCCAATTATATTCTGCTCTTAAAAATTTGAATGGGATAGCTGCCGTTTCGGGTGCCTGCCATACAACTCCAAAAGCAAATTTTTAATATTCGGAAAGATAATAAAGTCAGATTCATGAAACTTGGCACTTGTGTGTCAAATTATAGATCGGACATATCCGTGAAGTTTCTATAGAATAGTTTCACAGGTTCGAGTAATTGCTATAGAACAACGAAAGGTGCAGGGTATAATTCAATCGGTTTATGCAGACTGAAACGTTTTTACTTATATTATTTTCTGTATGAGCTTTATCATACAACGATAATTGGGTAATACTCTTAAGAATTTACAGATTTTATTTAAAATCATCCAGCTTAAAGGATAAAATTTGCAATTACTGGAAATTCATAAACTTAAGTTTTAAAAAATTCATCATCACAATTATTTTAGATATAAATTCTGTAAGATAAAAATTTTCAATAAAATTTAGAAAAAAAATCCACTTTAGAAGTCAAAAATTGCTCAATTAATAAATTTATTTTAATTTATATTTTCCTCATGAAAAAAAATCATAATTATATAGGTCAACTCCCAAAGGAGTTATAAAGCAACTTTTGTAAGCCTTTTATGACTATAATAATTTATCATGATAATGATATTTTTATTTACCTGCTCTTAAATCAGGTGTTTTGGTACTTTTCATTGTATATACAGTGCTAAACAATATTATTATGCATACATAAACGAACAAAATCAACTAAGTTAAATTGAAATTTGAAGGTGTAAAAGAAAAATTATTCGATAGGCAAATTTTTTCAAATTGTTTTAAATTAAGAAAAATATGTTAATATTTGAATTTTTTATTAAAGAAGAAAAATTTTTAATACTACAATGTGACATTAGAAATTAACCTTTGAATTAACATAATTTATTCTATATAACCTTTGAATTAACATAATTTATTCTATTATAACATAATTTGTGATCAAGCACTTTACCTACCTTGATATCCTATATTTTACACTCTAATATTCAAAATATTGCGCTTAATGCAAAATCTGTTTGGCTGAAAATCATATTTGGAATGAACTGCTTTTAAAGTTTAACTTACTTTTTGAAAAAAAAACCTATATAAAATTCAAATTTGAAATAATTTTTTAAAAACTCCAAAGAAGTCTTCATAAATCAAGTGAAATTTTATTTTCAAAAAAAAATTTCAAGTTTTCCTATTTTTCTTAAATAGTTCGAAACTAAAATTAAGATAAATGGATGAAATTTAACGAAATTATAGGTAGAATAAACTATAAATAGTCCGAAATTGCAATAAAATTAAGCATAGCAAAATTTGATTTAGGCAGTTTTTTGTTGTAACCAAAGATTTTGAAATTATAAAATCTAATTTATCAATTAAGATTTTAAAAAATTTTGAATAGAACGACAACATGATTATAAATTTTTCCAATTATCCAACTGTATATTAAATTTCAATTAATTAATTTAAAATTTTCGAAAAGGTTTATTGTCCGGTTAATGAATTTCCTTCTGTACATTAATGTATGTTGAAATAAATAATGTTGAAATTTTTTAAATGCAATAAACAAGTCAATTAAAAATTTTTCTCATCTCATAAAAAAAACTTTTATTTAGATGGTGAAATAGTACAGGCAAGAAATCAAACAAAAAAAAAAAACAAAATACATTTACACATTTAGACCTTAAAAAAGAAGCAATAATTTTATTAAGGTTTTATTCTCCCTTTAATTTCCTGTTCTAGTAAAATATTGGCTATTTAGAATTCTTAATAAACGTTAATAATGTTTTCATTTTATTTATTTACTTGATTCCTTTAGGAAGTTTTCGTTGATGATGTGAAGAGTTTCCCTAAACAAACGAAAACGAGAAGTAAAAAATAAATTTTAAAAAAATTCGCAAAAGAATTTTTCTCAGAAATTTTTGAAAAATAAAAGGATAAACAGTTTTGTAATCTAATATTTTATCCTTTTTCATTTACTTCATCTTGTTTTTTCATTTATATTTTTTGTTTATAGGATTTTAAATTTATTTACTTTTTTTTAAGAATTAGTAATATTGTTGAATTGCATGAGAATTTAAAATTTATATTAGTTGGTTTTTTTTTAAGGAGCGCTGAATAAAAGGCACATATTGTGATCGCACTAAATTTTTATATGTGAAATTGGTTAAAGAGATAAAATTTTCTGTGTTAAAGAAAAGCAAAAAAAAATCTATTTGGACTCGATTTTTAAAGAGTTTTATATTTTTAGAAAGTAAACTGAGCTTTCACCACGAATTAAAACTTGCCATTTTTCTTATCTTCTAATTATCTCTAATTATTTCTAATTATCAACCGCTTTGCATATAATAAGGCATCAACACTTTCCGTGTTGAAGCAGAGCGAGAAAAATATTCTTCCAATGGTTGGCCCGAAATTAAAAGAATTTTAAATCAGGGCTTATTGTTAAAAAATTGGATTTTGAAAAACAGAACTAAAAAACTAAATATTTAACGGTTATGTACATCTTCTAGAATCAGTGATAATAGTTTCCAGTTTCGAAATAACTTTTGTTTCCTATTTATTTTTACCAAAAGTACTTTTGCTTTTGTAAAAGTTTTCAGATTTTTCAAAAGCAAAGTGGCATAACCCATATTGTGACTTACGCCACTCATATATAAGGCACTATCACATTTGAATGGAAGAAAAATTTTAGAACTTACATTTACGATAGGCTGTTTCTTGTTTAGCTGTAACCTGTTGAAATCTATATCATATTTAAATTTGAGCAATGTATGGAAACAATTCTATTATTGTGACTTGATTAGTCAATCTAAATTTTTTACAACATGACTTACACTTGCTGTCCATTTCAAAAAATAATCAATTTTTATAGTATATTACAGTCAAATCACGCTTAATATCAACCCTATTTAGTATCACAACTCTGTTAAATTTACGAAATTTTTGACAAGAAAAAACTCTGCATAGTACTACACACAGTCGAACTCACTTAATATAAGCTCCTTTAAAATCACTTAATTCTGGACATGAAAATGTCTAATTTCATTCAAAATCACAAAATTGAAATTTGACAAAAAAAAATTACAAGTAAAAATACAGAGGAACAATTTTTACAATTTCAAACAAAATGTGTAAGTCTTTTGGTTTACGACACCTGTTGGCAATTTTCTTTATAAAACTATTAAATCTGAATAAATTTTTTTTAGAATATACTCATTGAAATAGCTGCCAATTACGATTCATATATTTTGTCATTGTTTTTAGATATTTTTAAAGTAAGTATGAGCAGATAGTGTGAATTTATCCGAAAATCGCTTAATTTAACAACTCGCTAAAAATCACAAATTCTTGGACATTTTTCTATATGATATTGAGCGTATTCGACTGTATATAAAATAAAATTTAATTACATCTTGTTTTTAGTAAACATTTTTCCGATGCTAAATCCTTGTTGTGAAGGATACTCTATCATTTTAACCAAAAATGTTTTCTATATTATCATCTAAACTAGCTATAAGATATTACAAATAAAATTTTATCTTTTTTAAACCGACAATATTCAATATAAAATTTCGTCCGCTAAACGAAGGACATTTTATTTAATAAAAATCTATATATATAACTTTGTCATTGTTATCATTCAAAATACCCACGCCATTAAATAAAAGAAACTTTTAGATAAAATTGTCGTAAATTTATTAAATTACTTTTTATAATTTCCACCAAATCAAACAGGATTATTTACAAAAATGAAATGGAAAAAATTAACTATCTTTACAATGTAATCATTCGCAATTTATACGCATATTTTAGCTTGTAATATTATAAGCTTGTTTTACATTTTCTACTATATATGATATATATGTAGATGTATATGAGTGTATTGAATATTTTATATCGCATATATAGTTTATTCTATTGAAAGAGGGATTATAGAATTGTTATACAACATTAAAATATTCAATCATTTATCTCTTTATATATTATGCTTTATATTGTTTAGCTGACTAAAAATAATCTGTATACACTTCCTTATCATCGTTAAATAATGTCCATAAAATTGTGAATATCCTTAAGCGACACTGTTTTTTTTTTGTTCTCTTTTTTTTTTGGTATTGGATATTGTTCTTCAATAATAATATACAATTTCGTTCTAGCTTTACTCTATTGTATAAAGGATATTTAGTTAAAACTATACTCGTATATGCATTCTATATTTTGTTTGATAAACAGAATAATATTAGCTTTCTGTAAATCCAAATGTATATGTATATGTGCATGTATATTTCTTGGTACTGTAAGTTAAAATGTTAGACAAAACATAAAAAATGTATATATAGAACGAGATTATTTGACTTTTTAGTTTCTTTTTTTTTGTGGTACTTTTCTCTTTAATAGAATGAGTGTGCATTCTTGTGTAAATCATAAAAATGACTAGTGAATGAAATCTAAATTTACATGTAAACGTATGTGTAGTACACCGTGTTTTTGATCATTTGAATATTACTGTTATATTGAAGGAATTTTTAAAATGTACTGATGAAAATATATGAAATATAAATATTGTACAATAAAATCTAGATAATTGTATTCAAGGGTAAAAAATTTTGAAAAAATTCAAGTTGGGTTTTGGTTATTTTATGTATATGAATAAGTAATAGAAGTGCTCGTTTAGTTAGAACATCTCAATATTGAAAAGCACTTGAAATACATCACTCTTGAATGTTATCAATCAACGAGCAAATTTTTTTCAGAAAGGCACAAATTTCGTTATTAGAAATTTTTGGTATGTAATTTTTAGTACTATCGAATTTAGTGATTTCTCTTTAAACATTCGCCTTCATTTTGGATACTCATAAAGAAACTGACGTACATCTACAACCTTCAAGCTAAAATTTAGATAATTCCTACAAATATTTGGTGACCAACATCTAGTTTCTTACCGAATTTTTTTAAGATTTAGTGTATAAATAAAATATGTACTATTTACCACGCCGATAACAGTTAAAACTATTATTTAATGCCTTTAATTTTGTTTTCATAATCCTATATTAGTTGGCCCATCAAATGGGAATTCAACAATAAAATCATAGAAGAAGAATTAAATATCACAATTGTATAAATAATTATAAACTATTATAATTTTGTAAACTTTACAATAAATTTCTGTATAACTACATTTAATGGAATTTTATGAAATTTTAAGTAATAAGGATTTTATTTCATTATTCAATGTGACAAGCGCTTGCTTTACTAAAAACAAACTTTAGTTTCTAATATTAGTATATTAGTATTCAAATCATTCAACTATATTAGTACCTATATATCTTTAAAGGTATAGCTATAAATTATACATGTATCTACATTTTTCTATTTTAAAAACTCTTATTCCTTCATCAATTTTTCCAAATTGTTTCCGATTTGAATTCATACTATGTAAGATATATTTTTACATATAGAATTATACAGACGTTTTCTAGGTGTTGATATTAGTTTTTCCTTGAAATTTATTTTGTATGTTGTCATGCTAAATATATTTGAATTGATGATGTTCGAATATTTCATTAAAACTTTAATACCTAAAGGCTTTTTCCAAGTTATATGAAAAAGGAAAAGAAGAAAAAGATACTATTTTCTCGATTATTGATGACAAATTTGAAGGTTTTTCATTTGTCAAAATTATTCACCTTTACATAATGAAAAACGTTCAAAAAATAAATGTAAATTATATAAAGTCAATAAATAAATAAAAGTCAGAAAATTTGGTACTGGTGGTTTTGTTATTTATGATTCAAATTTTAAATTGAAGCTTGTATGTGCTTAGACTCCGTTCCATCATTTTATAATACGAATTTTCTATTTTTGATATTCTACATAGTATATATGTATGTATAACGATTATTCCAAATTTGAGAACTAATGACATAGTTTATTTTAAAGTTGAACTCGGATTTTATCCACACATAAAATCAAAATTTTTAATAACAATGGCATAGTTAAAATTAGAAAAATCTTGCTATTACTTAAGTTTCGCCTAACTGAATTAGTATAGCTTCATTATGTATTCTAATACACTATTTTTAATTTCCACATTTTTAAAAATATTTTTGTTTCATCAAAACTTTATCAAAAATATTTTTGTTTCGAATTAAAGAATTCGCGTATATCCTTAAAGTACTCAAAAATACTTTTTTAACATTAAATTCCTCCAAAGCTCACTGTTATTTCATTTCAAATACATATGGATAAAGGAAGAGAAAGAGCGAAAGAGAGAGAGAGAGAGAAAAAAATTAACTTTTAAACTTTGCGAAATATTTTTTCTGTATTTGTTTCCTTTTCTCTACTTTCCTTTTTTTTTTTTTTGAAATTTTGTAATCTTGAAATTTTCATGTCAAAAGAACGATTTCCACGACGATGTCAGAAGCTAGAAGCAAAATATAAATTAAAGAAAAGATAAACGAGGACATAATAACGGTCAACTGCTTGTGGTGCAATATTTGTGCATCATCAGAAAGACAACTATATTCACCATCAAATAAGAGAGATTTTATTGCAAGAGAATGAAAATGTTGGAAAAAAAATAGCGAAAACCAAAAGAAAATTAAAAGATTAGATTGCAAAAAAAAAAAAAAATATATTGAAAATTTTTAAAGCAATACGAAAATTTGTCATCACAATTTAATCAGAATTTAATGAAATTTTTTAGAATTTCATATAAAATTAAAAAAATTTTATTTTAATAATGAGCTAAAATTAATAATTATCTAATTTAGTAAGGCAACTTACCAATGAATTTTCAAGAGACTGTACTTTTAGAAACTAAAAATGAAAGTGTCTCTCTAATCATTACATATGACATAATTCGTATGATCTCTATGAAACTTGGGACTTATAATACATTTAGTTACAATAATTTCCGGAAAGCTTTGTAATTGATTTAAGTAAGAATGAAATTTTGATTTTGAGCAGAAATTCGATTAAAAAGACTCAATCTCTTACAGCTAATTAAGATGTTGAAATTTTAAGGCCTCCAAAGCTTCCAGTTTAATTTAAAAGTTTTATTATTAAATGTATCAAATTATACACTCAAAAAAATTATACTTTATCTGCTATAGTTTTGCATGCTCCTAGTGATAAAAACTGGTAGAAATTGGGATAGTGCGCAAGAAAAACATTTTCTGCCATATTTTTTACACTGCACTGCATTCTTAGCATCAGTTGCTATATTTTTATATTATGCTGCCAAAAAATACAAGTGGTTGCTAAGAGGCTTTTTGGTGGAGATGGAGCATAAAATTTTACTATTTTCGCAGTCGTTTATTCCAGTCAAAGCTGTGCAGCTTGACTTAAGCATACCCTTTCCTGATTTGATACACAGAAGGAGATAGCCCTACAAAAACATTACAATAACTGTTGTAAGTGCATATGTTCTGTTGCAGGAGCAGTCATAATATTTAGCCAGATTTTCAATATTACGCAGTTATTTTTGAAATGAAAAATAAATTAAAAATGAAGTCATAAATTATTATTACTATACAGAATAAATTTGTACTCAATAGGGAGGCAAAAATATTGCTAATTTTGTAATTTTTTTAGCAATTTCAGATATAAAGTTGTAGCTATGTTTTTATGCTACCAAAATAGTGAAATATTTTTTCAGGACAAATAATATATTTTGATAAAATTTTCAATATTTCTCCTAAAATTCTTAATCTCTTTTAGTTTAGCCAGAAGTCAAGTTTGAATTATATAATTAAGTGAGCTCCGTTTGAACAACATTCTACTTGAATTTTTGCATTGCATTGAGAATCAAAATGAATATAAGTAACCTTATTATATACTGCTTTTAGTTTGGATTTCTAAAATTGATTTCGATTTAAATACAAGATTTGAGTTTATTCATTAATTTTGTTTTAAAATTTCTCGTAATATAAAAGAAGGAGAAGTGAATTTTCTTTTAAAATTTAAATGTCCTTGAATTAAAGTTTTTTGTACATATAATCAAGAATGTTCGCTATAGGAATGGAGAAGGCAGGGGTAAGGTTTTTAAAGAAAAAAACTTTTTTTATAATTCATAAGTATTTTTTAACATGTTTATGACTATTAAAACTTTCTTAATCTGAGGTTAAATTTAATATAATTGAAATCCATAAGAGTACGATACCAGAGAGTAATTTTTAAATAATAAAAGTAATGTTAACTTTAATAATTTTAAATGTTTACAAAAAATATATAAAAAAAAAAATAATTTTAATGCATTCTGTTTTTTTTTTTTGTTATTGTAATCGCTATGTTCAAATTCTATTTATTCCGGTCACGAATTCTTTTACTTTTTCTTTAAGGATTTTGTGAAATTTTCAGATTTTGAACTTTTAATCGTCGCATAACTTTTTTTTTTGTGTTTTGATTTGTTTTAAAACAAGCATTAACGTATAAAAATTTTTAATAGGATTTCTATTTGAAAAAATTAAAAGTTTAAATTCGAAAAATTTTGAAAGTTTAAGCTAAAAATTTTTGTAAAACACTATTAAGTTTGTAGACTAATTTGCAGTTCACGTAAAATAACTGCCCTTTTTTTACTTTTTATTCCTAAAATAAGGCACGAAGATTTAAGAATTTATAATTTTTTAATATGCCTAATATTAGGTATTCCATCTTTAAATACTTAATATTTTCTTAGAATTAGGTATATTTTAATATTACAGCATTGAGTATCGTTAAATCAGGATTACTTAAGAAAAACTTAATTTTTTAATTCCTAGTGAGAAAAGAAATTTAATACATTTTGGTGAATGATTTTATTGCTCACTTTTTTACTCACCGCGGACAATGAGAAAAAATTGAGCGGATAAGATGTAATATGATTATGTTTGCATCAATTAATTTTCAAGGCAGAAAAATCATTCTCACTTTATTTATATTGATCGAACCATCAAACAAATTAGTGAAAATATAAAATAAAAATTGAAATATTTTAAAATTAGAAGTTTAAGTAAACTTTTTATATGGAGAAAATATGAGAAATTTGTGTGAGAAATTAAATCAGAATAATTGGAAATAAAAGTTCGAATTCAATCATACAAATTGTATTGATTAACGTTAAAAAGGGATGGCGGAAATGCATTAGAAACCAATTATTGTGTATATGTAGTTAAAACTGCTTTCCTAGCTTTTTACACATATGTACAGTCATAGCCACAATTATTTTCACAAGACAAAATTTTTGTAAAATAAAAGTTTAAATTCATATAACTTCTACAATTATTAATATTTTAAGTCCATATTTATTTTTTAAATTCATTAATGGTTTACATATCAATACATAAAAACAAAAAGCAAAACAAAAAAACACAACAAAAAATAAAAACAAAAATGTAATAGCCAAAATTATTTTCACATATCGTCAATGGCGCCACAATTATTTTCAGAGCTCTGCAAATAACTGTTACTGATTTGTTGTTGTAAATTTGAACACAATTCATCATAATAAATGAAAAAATATTAATTTGCAATCATTAGAGCTAAAGTTGCATTCCAGTGAAGTGCATATAAATTTTCAAAATGCCTAAAAAAGCAGAATTAAAAATCGAAACGCGTGCTACAGTAATTGCTGAGTTTAATTGCGGTGTTTCAGCTTCAGAAATAGCTAAAAAATATAATTGTGATCGGCGAACTGTTTATTACCTTGTAGACAAATATAAAAATCATCATAATTGTGAGAACCTACCAGGGAGAGGGAGAAAAAGAGTGACAAATAAAAAAGATGACACACTTATATGTCGGTCTTTTAAAATATATCCACGTTAAACTTTTAAATCAGCGTTGTCTAACTTCGACGACAACCGGGAAAATAAAGTAAGTATGACAACAGTTCGCAGGAGACTTAAGGAGAACGGATTTAAATCTTACGTCATTCGCAAGCAACCCTATATTACTCCTAAAAATCGAGAGGCTAGATTGCAATTTGCTTTGGAATATAAAGATAAGTCTTTAGAGTATTGGAAGCAAATATTATGGACCGATGAGACTACGATTTCATTAGACGGCACCTATGGGCGACATTATTATCATTCTGAGACAATACATAAAAAAACTAGAGCAGTTACTGCCCCTACACGTCATTCTAATGGAGGAAAAATTATGATATGGGGATGTGTTTCATATTATGGTAAAGGACCCATTGTTTTATGCCCCAATAAAATGACTGCATCTAGTTACTTAGAAATTTTGAATAATGTTGCAATTATTGCTGGCGATGTACTTATTGGTACTAATTTTATTTTGCAACAAGACAATGCGCCTATTCATACTGCCCACATGATTAAACAATTTTTGTCAGATATTGAACAAAATACTCTTAAATGGCCCCCGCAGAGTCCTGATTTAAATATAATTGAAAACATGTGGCACAACCTTAAATCACTGATTCCCGCTAGAATTGGGAAATGTCAGGACGAGGCTTGGCAGGACACTTTAAATGCTTGGGAATCGATTTCTTCTGAAATGGAGCGAGTACTTATAGAATCAATGCCGAGAAGACTACAGGCGGTCATTGATGCTAAGGAAGGAAACACCAAATATTAAGTTAAAGTCTGATTATTTTTTTTTTCAAAATAAAAAAAAAATTTAAAATTTATTTCTAGGTTTTCAATCCTTTTGAAGCTTTGTGAAAATAATTTTGGCGCTATGAGAATGTGTGAAAATAATTTTGGCTATTACATTTTTGTTTTTATTTTTTGTTGTGTTTTGTTGTTTTGCTTTTTGTTTTTATGTATTGATATGTAAACCATTAATGAATTTAAAAAATAAATATGGACTTAAAATATTAATAATTGTAGAAGTTATATGAATTTAAACTTTTATTTTACAAAAATTTTGTCTTGTGAAAATAATTGTGGCTATGACTGTATGTATATATGTTAGAACATAAATAAATAATTAAAAATTATTTTTTCAGAATTTTTACTTTGATAAGGCGTGTTGCATAGCAAAATTATAAGAAAATTGTTAATAATCACACTGAATACATCAGAACTGATGAACGCTTTTAAAGAAATTGTTAATTTAACTCGTTATATTCAGTTATTTTAAATCGTATTGATTTGATTTTATGGGACGATTTTGTGAAAATATTTCGGATGCTAGTAAAGAAAATATTTGCGTTACAATTATGGAAAGAATTTTTGAATTTTTTGTTAAAAAAACTTTACATTATACTTTAAGTTTTCCACAATATTTTAAAATCTAAATAATCACTAATATTTAAAATTCAACTTAAATTATTTAAACTTTAAAATCTATGTACAAATAAATTAATTAAATTTAATTCTGATTGCAATTTTCACTTTTTAAAATCTATTCGCTACATAAGATCTTTTTCATTTCTATATAATTAGCATATTAAAATATCAAAGTTTTTAATCCTTTTATCCTGAAAATTTTTAAAAACTTTAAACAGTTTAAAATTTCAATTGTGAAAATATCATGTACATACATACATATGTATAGAAGACCTAATATATGTATATAATATAGAGGTAGCTATCAATTTTTCACTGACATGACTTTTTAATTTGTTTTTTACTAGATTTTGTGATAATTCTACAAAAATTTTCCTATTTAAAAACAAAAAATAAATTAACACTCTCTTGTATTAAAATTGATATAAATTTTACTTTAGAGAATTTGTTTAAAATGTAAATTTAAATTTTTTTTTTTTTAAAAGTATTAAATAAATTTGGATATATATATTTTTCGATAATGGCAATTATAATGTCAAAGGATTTTTTTTTGTACCACAATTATTTGTGTATTTACATAGGGTAAGTACGTTAAATCTAAAATTACAAGTGTTGAAAATTTCATTATTATTTGAATAATTTAAATTTAAAAATTTATTGATTATATTTTATACGCAAATATAATGTTCTAGTATATTTGGGGGTGTTTCAAGTTCAAGGATATTTTAGCATTATATGTGGCAGGGAGGTTTATTTTTCTAGTATTATGTGTATACATATATAGACAAGTAGAATATATGGACAAGTAGAATATAAAACAGCTTTAGTCATTTTGAATTTGTCCATTATGCTATCCATTTGATCTTAAATTTTATTCTCATTCGAGTCTTGAGATGCTTAAGAAATTAATCTCTAATTACAAATTTTGTAAAGATCCTGATAACATTTTAGAAGTTTTAAAAAACAATTCGAATGTTGACGAGATAAGTAAAAATTTATTTTTAAACCAAAATTTTTTTTATTTAAAATTTTATCTAAATGGAATTCTAGGCTTTATCTATACTCATTTAATAGTAAAATTAATTTACGTTCATTTAAGAGCGTTAGGTGAAAATTTATTCACTTTTCATTTCTTTTCTGGTTTTTAACAGTTTTCTATCAAAGCTATATAGCAAGCTATAATATTTCGATTATGTAGTTTATTTTAAACTTGGTCCTATATGAAATCTGATAAATTTTAGATAGTGTTCTCATTATGGGAACATTTAACATGAAAATGTTTTTTTTGTTTTTTTAAAATTCTAGTATCAAAATTTGGTTTTTAGATTTTTGGGGATTTATTACCCAGGTACATGTTTAAATAATTGTTTTCTGTTTTTATAAGGAATGTATATGCTCTTGCGATACTTGCCATCACTATGCTTAATATTAATTTTTTTTTTCATATTAACTTTGCATATATATGTAATTCGCATAATTCAACTTGCAATACGTTGTAATATGGAATAAGCCCATTTATAATTTTAATTAAAAAAAAATATTTTTTTAATTTTTTAATTCAAATCAATTCATTATTGAATATTTCCATATTATTTTATTTTTTACATTTTTTTTAATTTATTGGTTTTGTTCGAGAAAATTAGAAATTTTTCAATTTTAATTTCATTTGAAATTCTAATTTACTTGTAAAATTTACATGTAATATTTGTAAATTTTTTTTTATAATTCAATATGTTTGAATTATTATGTACATAATAATTTATATGCAGAATGTTGTAAAAAGAAGAACAAATGAATCAAAATTATATGAATGAATTAAAGAGCAAATATTATAGAGGAAAATTTTGTAGAGGCTCTACTCCTATATTCGGAACTCGATTGCATCATAAATAATGTATTAAAATAATGTTCTACTATCATTTTAATCTGAATACGACAAATTAGATTTTAATAATGTGAAGATCATTAATAGATACTTAAAGTGGGGTTAAACCAATGGTTTGTAATGAACCACTTTTCCTTTCAGCAAGTGAAAATACTGCTTTCAAGAACAATCTATGTACATACTATATTTACTGACTACACTTTTAAAGTCACTTTCATTCATTTACAAAATATTGCAAAAATTGCATATACTTAGGATGAGGCAAACAAAAAATAAAAATATGTGTTAACATAATGCTCGAATTTAAGGATTATTTGCATGAGTTAAGAAAAATAATTATATTTTTTATTAGTATGGCATTTATCGTTAGCTTTCCATATTTATAGAAATTTGAAAAAACTTACAGTTTCGGAAATATAAGATGCCAGAAATTCAAATTTTTCGAATTTCGTGAAGCGATAACTTGAGTGGAGATGGAAAAAAAAATTGTTCTTCAAATGAAATAAACATTTTAGTAATATATAAAAGATATTAAAATTTCATACTTCTACAACTTATTGTATAGAAGAGAGACATTCTGCTATTTTCATTCTATTTCATATGGAATATCCTTAATGAATATTTCGAAATTTACAAAAAAATATTTTAAATTTTTTTGTGACTATGAAAGTTTCTCTGCGTATGTGTAACCAATTTTTTGGTTTTTAGTCTTTCTAGTAAACTCTATCAACATATACACATATAATATACCTAAAAACATTTCATCTTCATGGAATATATAAATATAAATTTCATCATCTAAGGATTAATAATATTATCTTAATCTGCAGTACAAAAAATATAAAAATAATAATAATAAAAAATGTGTTAAAATATTTTTCTGTTATGTGTTAATAAGAATATAGTTAATGTTTTGTCTCCACTTAATTATCACTTACATATACACATACATACATACATAAATATAAATACACATAATTTGAAATTTAAGCAATTCAAACAATTTTAACCGAGTTATTTCTCGTATTATGCAGCTTCATATATTCTAAGAGGAAGTGAAGGAATATTAAAGAATTATTAAAATAAATATTTGAAAATTTTATTAGAGGAAAATTTCGCTAAAGTAAAGATTCTTATATATTTTAAATGCTAGAAAGATAACAAGCATTTAGTATTGGAAACATGAAATTCCAACAGGCTGAAAAAATGTTAGCAATGTGAGGCGGCACACTTTAAAATTGAAGTAAAATGATCAAATGTTTTGTCTAATAATCTAAATTTTTTTTAAATTAAATTATCAATTTCAATCGGGCTGAAGAAGAAATTTAGATAACGTAAAAATTAAACAATTTTTCGTTCATAATTTCAGAATGAAAATTCAAGACTGCCGTGCAATCTTGGAATCTATAATTGTTTTGAATACAAATTGAGATAATTTTGAGGACGACATTTGTTCAAATTATAAAATTCTCTTATGTTTGTTTTTAAGCGACTTAAGTATTTGGAATAAACGCACACCCAGCTGTCTTTGTCGCGTAATAGAAATAGAATTTCAATTATGGCAATTGCAAGTTGTTCATTTTTTCAAATATAAATTTTCCATGTACTATTCCGACCAATATTCTTCTATAATATTTATTTTTAGATTTTTTTTAGATTAAAATTCTAAATTTACATAATATACTCGTATACAAACATAAATCTAATTTACATTTTCATTTTATCCCAAACCTATATTACTTTTATATTGTATATGCACTCAATTTACAAAATTATATAATAAATTACACCTAATTTACAAGGCATAATTTTTACAACAATTACAATATTACTTGAGATTAACTTGTGAAATATAAAATTTGGGGTAAATAAAATTTTAATGAAGTTGGTTTAAGTGGTTGAATTTAATGTGTTTTAACTTTTGTGGTTTATTGCTCTGTACAATTTTAAATGTATAGGTACAGATATTGTAAAGGCTTTATGTAGAGAATAGAATATTGTAAACATATTATCTATTTTGATTTAATTTTCCATATATTATAAGGATTTTAAATTTTATTTAAATTTCAATTACCTACATTATGTGTAGTGTATTTTATTTTTAATTATAACTTCATTTTCCATATAGAATTTAGATTTAATTTTGTGGTTGGTTTATATTTTTGGAAATTATTAATTTTGTAAGTTTCATTAGATATGAATTGATTTGAATAAGGACAAAAATAAACACAATACAGAGTAATTTTTAGAATTTTGATAGATTTGTCAGAAAGTCATTAAGTTTTTAAAAACACAGTTTCACTTGAAATTGTAATTTATTAAAATTTTTGAAGCTCAATTAAAACAATAAATACACTATGTCATAGTGAAATTCTAGACATCTCATAAGCAAAAATATTCACCCATCAGCTTCAAAAGAATTATCCGTTCTCACACATCTGCTCTTAAAGATTTCAGTTGCTGGCTATTAAATTTAGCAAACGTAGAAAACACGCAGATCTTAAAGACGCAAAGCCTTTAAAAAGTATGTGTTGTATTAAGAGAAAGACCTTGAACTTCGTTGAACAAATTCGTTTGAGAAATTTGCTAAAATACTAGAATAAATAAATTTAAAGAACGCTACCTTTTTTGCATGAAATTGCAGCAAATTTAAATCGTAAAAAATATTATGTATGTAAGAAACTTAAAAATAATTGTTTCTTTTGCTTTAAAACTCCTTTTTTTAAATTTATCCAAGGAGAGCCATTTAGAAAATGCATTTGTAAAATTTTCAGTTCATGAAATGGCGGCTAGCAAGAGTTCCTGTGTAATATATAAAAATTAATCAAGGAATTTAGTTTTCAAAGCTAAATGATTTTGAAAAATCATTTAATGTGGCTAAAATACAAGCAATTTTAAAATTCCTTTATTTTAAATATTCATCCTTTAATATAATTTTCATATTTTTCTAATATGGTTTTTTTTTTCTCGTCTTTTTAAAATTTATTGATTTTTTCTTTTCGTTTATATTTTTCCAGTTGAATAATTTTCGATATTATTTTTCAAGTTTATATTGATCGCTAAACAAAGCCAAAAAAAAAAGAAAACATAGAGGCGTTCAATAAGAAATCTTATCTTTAATCCTTAATATAAAAATCTCAATCAAAAACATTTCCTTTTTTCTTTCTCTAAAATTTCAATTCATATTTTTCTCTTTTTCGGTTTAGAAAAAGGACTCATGTTAAAGATCCTGTTTAAAAGCTATATACGCATCTTTTATAGAAAGCTATTAGGATTTTTATTTAAGCATTTATGTTAAAAATTTTCAACAATCAAAAAAATTACATAAAGTTAAGAAGAAAATGTTGAAATTATTCCTTAAGAAGTAAAAAAAAATCCTTTTTACTCCTTCAAATTTTTATTTCTTTTTATTTGTAAACTAAAAAAATCTTTAATAATACATTTTATTTTTTTTTTCTTTCTTAAAATAGAATTATCAAAATTATTGATTGAAAAAGGTTGAACTGAGATCCTTGGATTGAAACACCTCCTATTCTGTTTTTGTTCTTTTTTTTTATTATTAAATAAGGTTTTATTGAAATTTATACAACTAAGTGAAACCTAAATAAAAATCATTCGAAATCCTTTTTCGAAAAGGATTCATTAATAAAAACGACGTTATTCCATTTTATTTTTTTTTTGTATATTTTTGTATAAGGCTTGTATATTAAACTAATTTTATCCCGTTCTATTTCATTCGTCCTAAAAATTTCAATTTATGAATTGATATAAGAAAAACAGACATAAAATCAATATAGGGAAAAAAAAGAAATACAAGAAAACGTAAAATTTAATAATTGTAAGCGACTCTACTGACCTGTAGCCTTAATAAGTTTGAAAGGCTTAAAACATTCAATTAGCAGCAATTTGTCAATTAAAACAAAATGTATAAAACTAAAATATTGTTTAATACATAAATTTTTCTTGATTCTTATTAAAAATTTCAACTTATTTTGGTCATTTAATTCATTTGAACAATTGCTTAGTCCTGTCGTATTCAGGCACTTAAAAAAAATCTGATGTGATCAGCACCTAACTGACTGAAATGTATGCTGTGTATTCTATTAAATATTCTAGAAAATTATGAAAGGGCCATTTAAACACATTCTTCAAATTTTAAGGATGTTATTAAGTTTTAAGTTAACATACCTAGAAAAATGTGAATTTGGTTCTTAGTCGAGTTTCACTTCCGAGTTTCAAACATTAAATTTCAAGTAATAACAACTATTACTTCCGTACATATGGTACCAAATATAAAATCATATTTCAAGACCCCAACCCAGTTTCCGAACCTTGATATTCTCAAAAAACAAGCTCTTAATTGTTTTAACACCTTGTATAAATTAAATTTCATTCCAAATGACGCAAAATAAAAAACCGCCTCGGATAAAAGTCCAGTTCCTGAGCTCTAACATCTCTCAAAAGTTGTCCGTGATACAACCAAAATAAACTCATATAAACTTTTCACCAAAATCGGTTTAGCCGAATTTAAGATACACGCATGCATGCGCAAAACGACAGACCGACATCTTGCTAAAAATAGTTTATCTACTTTATCTTAATGGAAATTTCTTCATGCAACTGCAGAACAGATGGATGGCGTAATCAAAGGAACGAGTTAAAGGCAGAAAAATTATTCATTAAAAAAATTTTTCTCCTCGAACTGGACTCGAACCAGTGTGATCTACCGCTTTCTAGGCGGACGCTCTACCAACTGAGCTACAAAGACATGAAGAAATTGCCGACGAAATGTTCTCTACATTGCTTTATACTGTAATTTACATGATTTTATTATGTATTTGTTTTTTTTTATTTACATTGATTGCTACATACAATCCATTGAAACACATTCTTATTGATTCCGCAACTATGATGTTGTATTAGTAAAATTCATAATATAAATAGTTTATCTACGTTTTTCAACTATGAAGAAGTACGTTTCCACCAAAAACTTAATATGCGGAAATTTGATGTGATCACATAACCTCCCTTATTGTATACAATGCGTTCGGTAGTTATAGTAATTCTTATTCAATATAATTTCAATAAAATTTCCACATTTCAACTCATATATAGTATTTTTCATAGATTTCACATAAATTTTCAATTTCAAAAAACTGACATATTAATACTTAGGAAAATTCACGCATCAAGTTATACAAAATGCTCGTGTTTTTTGAAAATATTTAACGCATTAACTAACATGCTGATCATATACACAACATAAATATAAAATAAAATAATGTGTTAAATTGAAGTCTGATAACTTATGTTGTGCAAATTGAAAAAGGATGCTTTTATTATTTTATCCAAGGATAGTTATTTAGAAAATGCATTAACAAATATCAACATATAATTAACACATTCTTGTTATTATCATTAAAATGTTATGGTCAATTGCAGCTTTATTACATGCTTAACTTGCTTATTTATCCTGATATCACTTTTATATTTGTAGAAGTGCTAAATGTAATGTTTAAATTCCTGTAAGAACGCATATTGTATTGGACATTTGAAATGTGAAAGTGTAATGCGTACGACTCAATTATTTAATGCTAAATTTTTAGTAAATTATACTGGATATACAAAAATATAAGTATGTTATTATCTAAAAAATAGAGCATACATGTATATACTGCCTAGAACAATATCCAACAAACTTTGATTTGAGAAAAAGTACATTTTCCTTCCAAAATTAAAATAATTAAAAGCTATTTTTTTAGCAAAAGTATCGGTTTTGTCTGACATTAAAAAATTTTCCTTGTATCAATTAATTTTGCATACCACTAGGAGTAGATTTAAAAACCAAAAGGAAATATTAATATGGTGCTGCACTTGTGTGACTAAGTCAGTTAAAACTTTTTCTTATAAAATTCGATAGGAATTATAATTTCAATGTAACAAATTTCGAAAATTGGGATTTTTAGAATTTTAAGAGAAGAGAACTGAATAGCAAGAAAGAATTCGATACAGTATTTGTCAAAAATTTGAAGAATCAGGACCTGAGTGTGGACTAAAAGATGACCAAAGACAAGCTTTGGAAAACGTTTTTAAAACCATCACCAAACTTATCAACTAAATTCTTCCTCTCACAACTGTGAACTACGACTACACACACCACAAATTTAATATGAACAAACTTCCAGTATACATGGTGTCCGAGACTCAATGGAGTTACCGAAGCAAGATGATAGAATGACTTCTGACGAATAAAAAAAACCTAATGATGTTTTTTCTTTTTGGACTTTCCTTCTCAGGTTATGGGGCCTTAAAGTTGGAATATATGAAAACCGTCCAATTTTTACATTTTTATTGATAACACAGGAAGTATGACAGGCAAAGCCAACTTTGTATAATTATTTTAAAACTAAAAAATTTTAATATATATAATATTCAAGGGTATAAATCTTTATATTTCTAATTTCATGTGAATAAAAAATTGTACCCAATTCAAAATCAAAATATTATAAGTCAAAAATTTTTTTTTAATTCAATCAAAGTAACATTATGAATGTTCAAAGATTGAAATACATAATTAGAATTAAAATGAAATATTCAAAAATAACAAAATAATTAATATTATTTTTGTGGGAATTTTCAAGGAAAAGAATTCTAGAATAACCTAATAATTGTGCAGACCTATGAAAGTAGTTGAAAATTATAAGTGGATTCCGAATTCTTTCAATGAATTTGATTGTTAAATGAAATGTACACAAATTTCCAAAGCAATTTGTAATTATTTTAGGTCCATACAGAGGATTTTGGAGAACATCAATTCATAAGTGTTCAAAAACAAGTATATTATACTAAGAAGCAGAAAATAACTCAAACACATATCAAAAATTAGAACTATTTGAAAGCTTATACATCAAATACCGAAATCCACATTAGAATGTAATACCGAAGTTAACAAAACTAGTATAGTTTAGTACAGAACATAAAATGTTAGTATGCATGGCTTTTGGTGTCTTTGCATTATCTTCTTGAACAAGCACTCTTAGCAGATAAAACAAGAGCAAGCTGTATGTGATTCTCCTAAATCTAAATTCTATAATCGCAGGTATTTAAAATTGCTTTTTTTAACTCTGTTAATGATTTATTAATTTTAGAAATTATATGATCTAATATTGCTATCTAGCGTCATATTTACATATTAATACTTTAATATTATTCTAATTCTTGTGGAAATTTGAAAATTTCTACAAGATACCATTTGTGAGATAATAATTCAAAAAATCTCTTAAAAACCAAGATAATTTGTAATTTTTTTGATTTCTTACTGATGTTATACTTGTCCTGCTTCAATTTAAAAGGGCTAAAGCCAAATAAAAACTTCGCTAAAGGAAAGCTGGTTTCTAACTAAAAATTAATTGTGACTAAAATTTTTACTATTGAAAAGTGTAGGTATTTTATAAGTAGACCTCCTAATACTTAGATGTATAAAGTGAAACTATATTTAGCCACATTTAAAAAAAAAAAGTTTTTGGAAAAGATAAAGCTAAAAGATAACCAAAAATATCCTCTATGGCGTTTCTAACTATTCCTATTGGAACTACAATAAATTCCATTATATTTCTCGCATCTGTTCCTTCACAAATGCTATGAAAGGAATATTAAGAGCAAAGAATCAAAGAAAAAAAACAAAACTTCGGTGAAATTTCATTTTCTCTTCGTTTCCAATTCTGTGGTTTTCATAAAATTATTTTTGGAATTTCCTATATGTTGCTTGTCTTGTCGCATAAGATTGCAATTTTATAAAAATACTTGCATATTATCTCCACTTTATATAGAATCGCAAAATGCTTATTGCGTGGTTTTTGCAGAAAAGGAAAATTCATTTTAAAGGAATAAAAAAACAGAAAAAATAATTGAAGATGAAAATTGTGATTGGAATAAATGTGGTTAACATGGGATTTTTTTCATTAGTCAATTTTGATTGTCGTTTGTAGGACAATAAAACATTAATAAAATACGCAGAACATATGCATTTGCTGCTTAAAAATTTTCCAAAAAAATGTCTATGCTTTTATTTGTATAATTTATTGTTTTTGTTCCCAATTAAGATTATGATAACTAGATTTTGAATGCTAGCTATTCAATATTAAAATTTATATTAAAATTTTTTATAAAACTTGCATATGCGAAGGTGCCAGAGGTACCCGTCCTCGGTTTTTCCAATCGAGAAACGAATTTTTTTTTTTCTGATTAATCATTTTAAAAAGTTAGCGAATCAAAAAAAATTACCACCTCAGGTGAAATCCTTAAATTTACAGAAACTAGATTTTTTCTTCTTCGAAAAAATTTAACTTATCTTCCTAGTTACTTCAAGAAAATTTTTATGTTTTAAAATTGTTCAAGAAACGGCAAAATTCACTTGTTCAGTATTTTGCATACTAAACCGCGCAAACATTTAACAGATGTTGTCAAAAAAGAAATGCCAGCGATGAATTAAAATTTTAGGCTATTTTAACACCTAAATCCTGGGGGTAATTTCGCTTCATTCTGGGCAGTTCCATTTATATATGTACATTCGATATGCATATTGACATATCGCTGCGAAAAACCGCTGTTCCTCTCTCTTTTAAATTTTTCACTCTCCCTTCTTTTAGATTTTTCTATTTTGCTGACCTTGTCCTCAGGACATATTTCAGGTGACATACCTGCTCTTCACTTTTTGCTTTTTCTCTTGAGAATCCAATCGATTTCCCGAGCCAGACCCTCCTTTTCTGGGCAGTATTCCACTTTGTTTGTCACAGCTTTTTCAGAATTTATTTCTTTTATTGTATTTACATTGCTTGATTCCAATTTCAGCTTATTACTTTCCTCTCTAAGATATTGGATTATTTTTTTTAATTCTTTACAAACCGCTTATTCCTACATTTAAGTGACAGTTATCAGTTTTCTGATCTTTTATTTCATTAATTCCACCCATGTTCGTATTTTGCCGAACATCCGTGGTGGTGTCCGAATGACCCAAGGTGTTCTTTTAAAAGCTGAATTACCATCTGTTGTAAAAAATCCTTTTGTTTTGTTCATTGGATTTGCTTTTGTTTTATTTCGGAGTTGACTTCTCCTAGCCTCTGGCAATAAATACCTCGTGCAAGGCAGCACGCCCAATTTCTGCCGTTCCTCAGTGATCAGTCGAAGACCAGACAATCGTCCATTCTGGATCAGGCGCTTCTGGATTTGTACTGGATTTTAGTGGACTCTTACCACAAGCATTCTTACTGCGGGTATATCGCACCCTCATCCCGCCGGGATTCCACTTATTGCGACAACATTTTTTTAACATACTTATAGAATAATTTTATAACATTTTTAACTACCTTTCATATTAATTGTAATGCTTGTCATAAATAAATTCTTTATACATTTTAATACTTTAACGTCGTATGCCAATCAAAATGTCCAAACTATGCTTTGTTAAAGTAATATGTTTTAAATGTTTACACAAAGGAATAAAAACTGTTGAAAATCAACTGTTGTTGTTACGATGTCCTTTTTTAAATAATGGTAAAATATACAAACATCTTGCTTAATTTATCTTATCATTGATAATGTCCACTTGATATAATCACTTATATAGTCATTATTTGAATCCTTAAAATTAAAAATATTTTCTTTTTTTTTTTGTTTCCTTGTTTTTGGAATATCCTTTTGTTTTTTATTGTTGTTATCCTTTTTATTTTTTTATTTTTGTACTTGCTTTTTTTTTCTTTTGTTTTATTTGTTTATCGTGTTTATTTTTTACACTTTCTCAGCTGGTATTTTAAATAACTTAATTGAAAGAAATAAATCCTTATTTGTAAAGCACTCAAGCCACATAATTTGATTATTTGATACGACCTTACCGCTAATCAAAAAGGTAAACATTGGAATATATTTTTATGTTGTTTATATTAAGGGTATTCTTCGGAAGGATGAGACGAATAAAAAAAAAAATAACAAAAATAAAACCAAAACAGGACAAATACCAAAATATTTTTATTTTATTTTAAATATTTTGTTTGTCTAATGTACGTCCGTCTTTTTTATATGCGATTGTTTGCGAACTATGTATATTACCATAAACTGCAATTATTGTTTACCGTCCTCGCTAAGTATTTCCTCCCTAATGTCGCAACTCTTGATATCGATCGGAGAAACTCTCTCTGAAAGGAAATGTTTCTTATAGTTTCTCTATTTCTCGCCAGTAGCCAGCAGTTTTTACAAATTTTGAGATATTATTTAGGAATAATGAAATTTTCTTTTATCGTAATACTCAAAAAAACTTACTCGATTCTCAATATTATAAGTGCATTAAAAACTACAGTTATGTGAGAAACAAGACATTGCTGCCTAGTAAAACTTGAAAAAATTATTAGGTTGTTTTATTTTCAGCTTTTTTTCTACCTCTCAGTCTCACAACAATTTTGTATAAGTTCAGAGCTGTCTATATTTTTTTTTACAACAAAACAATACGATGCTTAACATTTCAAATGTTTTTTTTTTATAATACTGACACTTGTAATCTTATAAGACTCTTAATAAAATGTTTTCGTTATGGATTAAGCTTTAGAACAAAAAGGTAAAGGCATGTTAAGGCATATTAAAAATGGTTGGTTTACAGTTAAAAAAAAAGAAAGCGAAAAGTAATAAAAAATAATTAAAACACTTTTTTTTTCAAAATAAATTTAAATTAAATTCTCCTTCAGTTCAAAACAGCTCTCTATAAAACACAGAAAATAAAAGGATTTAATTTTGAATAAGAAAATAACATAGAAACGAAAAATTTTAATTATCATTCAGTTCGTGTATTTTTGAAAAGTTTTTGTTTTGCGGATGCTGTTGCGTATTTGTGGGTGTGTGGTAATCTAACATCTTTATAAAAATTAAATTGAAAATTAATTTTGAAATGATTGTGAATATTGTCAGGAGCTAAATTTAAAAAAAGATTTTTTTTTCATTGTTCCTTCTATCTAGAATCTATAAATTGAATAATTAAATATTTTTATTACTTGTCGGATTTGATTTAGGAATGTGTAAAGCTCAGAACTGTCTGAAAAGTATTTGTTTTAATTTTTGTTTGTGTGATAAAAAAAAGAGTTAAAAATTCTACATTGAATGGAATTTATATTAAAATAATGATATTTACAGTTTTATAAGAAATTGGTCAGATTTGCGAGGACCTTTATATGAAATTGGTCAGTCAGAGTTTCGAGAACCTTAAAACCTTCTTCAAAATTTCGAATTTCAGTTTTTTCCAAATGAAACCTTACTAATATCTAATCTATTAAATAACAAGTTACATAAAGCATTACCGTGTACACAAATAATGTATATTCAACATACATATATTTTTCTGAAGCAGTTCCGGGACCTGGTGGCTCACAGAGCTGATTTCCAATAACATCCCAGAACAAAAATTGTAAATCTCCCGAGATACTTTCAACAAAATAATGTTCATTCGGCTTCATTTATAATATTTTTTAATATTTCGTAGTTTTTGCATTCGGGTTCTGGAGTTATTACAACCATAAAAGTAAAAACTGACTGTTATTATAGTCATAAAGTATAAAGTGAGCTTAATGTTATTTTAATCTTATCTTAATCTTTATCTTTATCTTAATCTTATTCTCAACATAAGTGAGTGCTTAGTCATAAACCCAACCTTTGTGGCATATCGTAAAAACAAGATTCTGAAAAATTTCAAATAAAAAATTTAAACTCTTAAATTTTTTTTTGTTTCTTTGAAGATTTTACTTTAAGCACACTACTATCAATAACATGAAAATAAATTTTAATCTTTCCCAAAATTCCCACTTCTCTTTATAACTGTTTTGTTTTTTTAAACAGAAAAGATGCACTAACAAGTACTATCTTAAGCTTTATATAAAAAAACTAAATTTGAATAGTTGACAATGTCAATGCTAAAAAAATTGTTTTCTTCCATTATTCATGCATATACGCTACCTCTATATTACTCATTCCGACATGCATACATCAAAATAAAGATATTACAAAAATGTTGACTACGTTTGGTTTTTTATACCCGTACGAACGTATGTTCGAAGGGTATATTAAATTTGCCTTACCGTTTGTAACGCTAAGAAATAACGGTCTTAGATATAGACTCAAGTGTATGTTTTTGATCAGCGTCAAATTCTGAGTTGATTTAGCTTTGTCTGTCCGTCCGTCCGTCCGTCCGTCCCAACGATAACTCAAAAACTAATTGAGCTAAGTTCACCAAATTTTCACAAATGATTTATTGTAGTAAGTGCCAGAACCCTATTTAAATTGGACATTATCGCGGTACCGGTTCGGGTAGCTGCCATACAACTTCAAAATTTATTTGGCTATATCTCAGAAACTATAGCAGTTGTGGTATTAAAATTTCACACAAACGAATATATTAGTAGGGCCAATGTGTCTCACAAAAGCCGTTGAAATTACTTGGCTCCTTCTGGTACCTGCCATACAACTCCAAAAGTTATTTGGCTATATCTCAGAAACTATATAAGCTATGGTATTGAAATTTCACACAAACGAATATATTAGTAGGGCCAATATGTCCCATAAAAGTCGATGAAATTACTTGGCTCCTTCTGGTACCTGCCATACAACTTCAAAAGTTATTTGGCTATACTTCAGAAACTATAAAAGTTATGGTATTGAAATTTCATACAAACGAATATATTAGTAGGGCCAATGTGTATGATAAAATTCGTTAAAATTTCTTTGCTCGTTCTGGTAACTGCCGTACAACTTAAATAGTAGCTTGGCACTACCAGTATTTTGAAAAACCCACAGTACTGAAATTTTGCATAAATTAATATGGTAATACGGCAACTTAAAGTCATAGTCTGTCCCATAGTCAGTTATGGCATCTTTATTCGCACATAGGATAACAAATTCGTACGGGTATCACAGAGTTGACAAGGTCAACTCTATTTTTTTTCTCGTTTTATTTTAGTGTATAACTATGTATGCCAAATTTGAAGTTGCGAACAACAAATACTAGTAGAATATTCTTTTTTAAAGAAACCCAATAAAAATGAAGGCGATTAACACCTTGTATTTAGTATAATACGTTTACATGCGGAAATAATAATGACATTATTTTTATTTCATCCTAGCTTTTGAATAACATTATTTAACATAAGTTATTGAATTTGCTTATTAATCTTATATTCTATTAAATAACCAAGCGATTTTGTAGATTTTTATAGATTTTAAAGGAAAAGAAGTGGGGCAAGAGCATCTCTCCCAAGCCACCAAAATCATTTTCAACTTATTGTAACGTCACCACACTCCCGCCTATAATTTTATTAGAGCCTATTTATAAACTTGTTAATGTTTGGCCTTCATTTGGCTTTTACCATCCTTTATCTGAACTTTCAAAACAAAAAAAAAGGCCCATCATTTGTGGTCCTTCATTACAACTTGGTCATATTTCTTCGTAAGATTTTTACTTTTAAGTCGTTTAACACTACCTTTAACGATGGGTATACGTGTAAATATGAATACTATATGTACCTATGCAATATGTAAAAATCTTTTTACCATTATAAAAATTTTAAAGAAATAACAGAGCAGTCCTACAAACTCAAAATAAACTTAAAATTGCAATTTAAAATTCTTTTTTTATGGTACACCAGTTTAGATTTCATATGAATCTTTTAGGAATTTTTGAATGTCGTCATTTTAAGAAAATGTGGAAAAAAATTTTTGTTATTTTTCAGTTTTTTTTTTTGTTTTTGTTGTATTTTTTACAATTCATTGAAGAATATTTTGAAAATTTTCGTTTTCTTTCAGGTTAATTTGTTATACAGTATAAAGTACAAACAAAGAGAATATCAAAAGGAAAAATGTGTGTACATGGAATGTTGAGGCAGACGTATAAAATTTGATATCAAAAGGTTTTCTTGTTTTTTTTTTTTTTTTTTGGTAAAATATTAAGGTCGAATTTATTTTGAGGCTGTGGGTGTAGGTGTTTTCTTTATGCATTTCATATAATATAAATTTTAAATTTTAATATACAAGAAAAAAAAATTTAAAATTTCAAGGATCATCGGTTTTTTTGCTCGGCGTTATTGTTCTAAAGACTATAAACGACAATAATGTGTAATTTATTGGTCTACAAAATGTTTTCGTAAAACACACAATTGGAAATTGCATGTAGTTTGTATGTATGTAAAATAAAAATTTTAGAAAATTGTCACCAATATTGCAAAAAACAAAAATTTAATCAAAAATATAATTTACGAATTATTGAAATAAATCGAAATAAAATTCGAAATTTTTAAAGAATTTTATTTTCTGAAAAATTTTTGTCTTCATTTCGCAAAAAAATTCCAAATATTTGAAATAATGGCTGAAAAAGTATTAATCTTTCTCCATTTACTCGTATATTAAGTGGTTAATCATTCAATTAATAATGCCATTACCATCTTGTTCGATTCTCAAGCTTTCAAATTATCTACCCATCTAAATAAATCGGTTAAAAAGTTAATCATTGAAATTCCCTAACTGTATGCAAAGGAATGAATTTTTCAAATCTTTAAAATTTTACCCCATAAATCCTTTTAAATTGCACTTACAATTAATCGAAAATTTAAAATTTTTTGTCTGTTTCCAACCATTTTACTTTCTAAAATCTACTTTGGAGAATTTCTTTAACAATATCAAAATTTTGGTATTTCATGCTAAATATTTTAGTATGCACACAGAAAATTAAAAATCCAAGCTGATTCATGATATTTTTTTGATATCGCAAAGGTGAATTATTTTCGGTATACCTATGTGAATATGAGTTACGAGTATCCTTAAAGTTTTTGAATTTATAGAAAAACACGCAAAAACACTTTCAAATTTGCCTATTATCATTTTTACAGATCGAAAACATATCAACCATTTCCGCAAAGTTTTTAAACAAAGTTTCATGAATTGTAAAATTTTGGCTTTAACAAACGTTTTAAATGGTCCATTCAAAGGTTTCCATTTTAACCACATTTTTTCGCAAATTACGAGAATAATATTGCTACTTACACGTTACAATGCCGCGACCAGACTTGGATTCGGCAAATCTCATGATTGCGGAAGTCTGATTTTGTTAATTAAAGATCTTTCAAGCTTTAAGATTTATTTCACGTTCGAAGTTTCAAAAATAAAATTACGAAAACACTAAAAATTAAAAAAAACCGCTCATTCGAAAAATATTGTATGTGTGTACATGCACATAGAAAATTTACAATACCTTGAAGTCATAAAATTTTTATAAATTTTTTATAAGCTCTGCACACAACCAGTATTCGAATAGAAATTCGAATAGAAATTTATCCTACTTTTTGTGTAAATATTTTAAAGTTATTAAATGCAAAGAATATACGTGGCATTTTATTTCGATGTTCATTTTTGATAAAAAATACTAGATAGAAAATACTCAAACACTTGCAATGTACATAAAATAAATGTAGAATCCTTAAAAAGGAATGACAACAAAAATTTTGCATTACAAAAATTTAAATAAAAAAAAAAGAAATGTTTGAACTTGAAAATAAAATATTCAAAATATTTTTTTTTTATATTTCATAAAAAAATTTCTATATGTTTTCTTTTTTTTTTTTAGAAAATTTACACCTTGAATTTCATCACAAGAATATAAAATTTAGGAAAATATATCTACGAATTCATGATTATAAATACCTGAATATCAACATGAACTCACACAAATTGACAACACACATACAATTACAATATTGATATATACAGAAAATAAAAAATCAAGTAAATAAAAATTAACCCTTGGGCTTTGTTGTAAGCTTATGAACATATAAATACTACCCCGCAAGTATATCCTTATAATCCACTTATTGATTGTAGAAATAGAATTTTCAATAGAATATTCGATTTTAACGCGTACACGAACATTGCTAATTCAACTAATCATATATATATATTGTACAAAATAATAATGTTCAATATAGAAGCGAATGTGTACTGATGCAAATACTTGAAATAACTATTATACAGTCGCACATTTGAAGGATATTGTGCTTAGATTGAGGAAGCAAATTTGCATTTCATTTTTTTTTTTTTTGAGAAATATTGGAAAAAAATTTCTATTTACAATTTCCTGTTTTTCTATTTTATTATTCGTATATGGAAAAGCCATTTTGTCATGAAATAGAAAATAGAGAGATTTGTGTTTCATTTTCTATTTTTTATGTTTTCGGTATACCTATGTGAATATGAGCAACGAGTATTCTTAATATCATTCATTCATCAATTCGAGTAAGATTTAAAATTATTGATCAAATATTTTATATTCAAAATGGCTTTTTTTTTTAGTATAGAAGAATATGTGAAAAATATTGTAATAATATGTAAATATTTTTTTCTTTTTTAAAAATGTCACCTAGATCAAGGTGAATAAAATGCATTTTATTTTAAAGAATTTCTTCAAATTCTGAATATATGAGGAATTTTAATGTTCCGTTCTAGTAAACTTTATTTTATATTTAAATCTTAGTCTCATTAACAGTTCTATATACTATTATCTACTTAAAAAATTGTAAGATACCAAATGAAAAATCCTGGAATTAAAGAAAGGAAAATAATGAAAATTCATAGAAAAATTTTAGTAAAATTTTTAAGCCCAAACACTTAAAGAGTATAGCTAAAGGGTTACTAATTAACTTACCGGCATGTTAATAGCAACATATACTGATTACTTTTATATAATGTTGAAGGTGTCCTTCTTCTGTTAAATGTTAATGAAAATATTTGTATTTTCTTTGATATTATTTTTTTAATTTAGTCTTTCTCCTTACAAAAGATAATATCTCTGCATCTTTATTCTCTTTAAATTACATTATCGAGTTTTGTATAATATATAATTTTGCATAATGGTTCGAGTTTTAAAATTACATATTTCAGAGTTATCTGCGTATTCAAGTGATCTGAGGTACTTTATTTAATAAATTTAATTTATGGCACAATATGTCAAACAATATTTCTTTTGTAATATATTCTTGCATAGTTATAGGCGCACGAATTAGTTATATTATTATCTCCATCCTACATAATAGTATTTATAGTTATGATAATTTCCGCATTTATCAATTCTCTATTTAAACTAAAATTAAATTTTCTTGAGAGAATTGTAATACTTTTGTAGAACAGCAGAGCATATGATTGCCGTGTTATTCTTAAATGAAATTATTTTCAACTTTTTTCAATATTTGTTTTGTTTCAATTTAAACTTTTCTAATACTGCTATCACAATTATTGTTACGAATTCTATAATAATAAGAAATTCATTATTGTTTTATTTGTACAAGTTTTTCAATACAATTTTCTATATATTTATTTTTAAAAATTTTCCTTTATAGCAATTCTATTATCCTTGAAATGTACGGATTATATTGCATATTGTAGAACAAGTCATTTAGTTATTTTCATTGGAATTTGCTTTAAATTTAACAATTATCACTATTATAATACTTAACAATAATTCTTCCATTTAAACATTTTTTTTTTAAATATAGAATTGAGTTGAGGGAACAAATGCATTTACAGAGGAAAAATCTAAATATAAATTTTTCATTAAAAATTTCTAAATAGATTTAAATGTATGGTCGTAAACCCGAAATGACTGACTTATTTCTTTATTGTTCCTTTCGCCGTTTCCGCACTTTTATTATAAAATTATTTTTGTTGAAAAAAAAAATTGGGAAAACGCAATTATTTAATAAAAACCATTTTTAAATTACTCAAAACTCAAACTGTTTGAATTTAATATTAACAATTTAGAGGCTAAAATGCAATTAATTCTTTATTGCTGTAATTATGTCCTAATTAAAAGACAACAACACTATGACTGTCTGTCGTTTCTAACAAATTTTGTATGGAAAACTATAGTTAGAATACTTAAAAATTCGCTATAATAGAATGGAATATTAAAATTAATGTTAAGACATTTAAATGAAAAAAAATATCATAAAAAATATTTTGTAACCAAAAACATTTTAATTTATTAGGTCAATGAGCTTCGTGACGGAAATTGCATATAATAACGCTAATGTACAATATAAATGTGTAATTGTTATTATAGGTCCATTTATATTTTGAATTTTTCACGTATAAGAGAAAAGAAAAATGAAGTCTTAATGTGTTGTTCAAATTCAGTGATTTACAAGCTAATAAAGCTAATCTGTTCTCATATTAACCACATTTTTACTATACTACATAATAGTATGTTCAGTTTAATATGCCGGAAAACAAAATCTGATTCTTTTTATTTTGTATAATATTCTTTTACAAAATCACATAATCACATTATGTTCATAAACAACATTGTCTGTCCATACACAATGTTTCTCTTTTGCGAAAATGACAAAATAAAAGACTCATAAAATATAAAATACGAAAAAAAAATAAGAGAAAAATACCAACATTTTCCTTTACAACTTTTCTCCTTTCATTTTTTTTTTTGTTGTTTTTCTTATTCATAACAGCTGAAATTTATGCCAAAAACGAGTATAAAAAAAAAGGAGGAAAAAAAATATTAGAAACAAAACTAACAATAATGACATTTAAGAGAAAATCACACATTGAATAAATTCAAGGTCCTTTCTTATTCGCCTTTATTTTGTATTCCTTTTGAAACATGAACTGCGAAAATTTTTTTTCTTATAAAGAAAATATTGTAAACTTTTTATTTTAATTTTTTCTTTTTTCTTAAATTCTGAGAAACACTTTAATTTTATTTTAGTACAATTTAAAATTACTTTTTTATATATTTTTCTTGTATATCGAACAAAATAACAAAAGGACATCAAATAAATTCATATATGTATATATAATCGTAATTTTTTCTTCAACAGCTTATATACATATGTATATATATATTATAAATTTTTGTCTCATAATAACTAATAAATAATCAGATTTATCATATTTTGTTCGTCCTTCTCCAAAAGACCAACAAATATCAAAAAAGAAAAGTAAAAGAACAATGTAAAATAAAAAAGAATGAAATTCAATATTTGGAGTTAATATTTTGTGTCCTTTTGAATAATTTATTTATTGTTGACCTTCTTTAATTTTTTATCCCAATAATATTTTTGTTATAGGTTCTAAGATTTTTCTGAATAATTTATATACCCTACACTATGATTTATACCCTATATTCTATATTAATTAAAATTTCATATAAATTATTTAGGTATGCATAATTTTATTAATTTTTAATCGCTATTTAATCGTCAATTATGGAAATTCTTTTATAATTTTAAGATCACACTTTCCATTAGATCAGATGATCAAATATCCAAAATAAATATTGAATACTGGATTTAAGAGATTTGAGTATTTTCATTCATCATTTAATATTAAGAATAATTTCGCCAATCACATAATTTTGATTTTTATTAATAATTATTAATGTAGTTTGAATTTTTACCATCTACTGGGACTGGTGGGAATTCTTTTACTTTATTTTAGGGTTCGGTATAAAATTTCTTTCTATTATTTGTTGCAGATATATTTACATATAAACATATATACATACACTCGTGTAAGTGGAATTTTATAAAAAATTTCTACCACCAAATTTTTGTTTTCCAGTTCATTTTCCTTGAACTAGAACAGGCGTTTGGGCGCCATAATATGTAGGAGAGAAAAAAAAAATTTTTTCTTTTTTTTTTTGGGGTTTTTGTGTGCTTTGACACATATTGCACAATTTTCTTTTTTTTATTCTGTTTTCTCTTTTTTTTTTGTGATTTGCGATTTTCTTATTGTCTATTTGCTGTTGTTGACTTTATTTATAAGGAAACACATAAAAAAATCATATTTATTTTTGTACTTCATATAAATTTTTTTTTTTCTGCTGAAAATCATAAATAAGTACATATGCATGTATGTAAGTATGTATATAAATATTTATTCGAAAAAAAAAAGTTATACCAGCCGATATTTTTAGAGGATAAGAGAGACTTAATAGTCAAGGATAGTTGATATATAATTCAATTTATAATATATACATATATAATAATATAATTTGAAGGAATATATTGTAATATTAATATGAATTTGTAAGGGTATGTAAAAATACACATGTAGAGTTTCTATTCTTTCCTTATTTTATTTCTTGAGAATTTTTGAGAATTTTGTTTGAATTTCGATAAATATCGGAATATTTTATTTTGCTAAATAAAAAATTTTAGGGAAGGAAAAGTCAATGATATTTTGCGTTTGCCTAAGACCAAGTACAGTGTTGTTCATAAAATAAAAGTTCAGATCGTTTGTAAAAGAGTATTTATTTATAGATCGAAAATCTATATGAACCTATTAGTTTTTTGGGAATTAAAGTTCATATACAATTCAAAATTTTAATTAAAATTTTTTGATTATTTTTTAAGTTTACTTTTCAAATTACCAGTTTCTTATCCAGCCAATTTTTTTTCAAGCATGAAAGCAAATTTTATTTAATATATTATTAAAATATGATCTTGAAGAGCACAATTGAAGAGGTAAGTGGAGAAAGGGGCTGCGACATAGTTTTTTGTTAACAAATTGTAAAATTATTAATTTTTTTGTTACTTATGTCCTATGTGCACTGCCAATCCCGTCTTCTATTAAGTTTCTAGCTATAAGAGTAATTACAGTTGAAAATATATGAAATTTAATGATGTTCTATCTGAAAAGCTCGATTTTCGTCAAAATGTTAGTTAACCCCTTTGTCCATTTACTTCTTCGATTCTAACATATTAATTGAGTCAACGTTGATTTAATTCTCTCTATTATTCTAAAAATATTTAAAAAATTGAGAATCTCTTTATTTCTTTTCTATATAAATTCACCTTTTTACTTTATTTTCAAATTTCTTTTCGACGAGAAATAAAAGAGAATTATTATTGAAAAATTTTTATTCTGCGAGAAATTTAGAGACAAAAACTCTTATGTATATACAATATATAAATTATTCTTATATGTATATAAATCATATTATGTACCTCCTATCTATTTCTATATTTATTTATATTTAATTTTTGAATTGATAAAGAATTTACTGTATTTTTTTTTATACACAATATCGTATAAATGTCTATGTCATACCTATACAATGTATGTATTATGTATATACTTATATTATATCTTATTGGGGTACAGTTGAACCTGAATAACATGTGCGTTTAGATGAAATAAAAAATTTTTGTTTGTAAAGCTAACTGCTAGACTTAGTACATATATTTTAAATCACAAAAGCGCGTCATTTTGAAAATTTTCTGTTTATCCATAGAATCAGACGCATCAGACGGCACTGGTTGGTTAAGATAAGTAGAACAAATATTTCGAACCCTTCAAACTATTTCTTTTTTCAGGTTCAACTGTATTATGTAGATTATTGTTCATTTTTCTACAACAAAAAAAGGACAAAAACAAGAAACAAGAAAAATTTCAAGAATAATCGAGAATAAGAATGGAATCTCACTTGATTTAAATCGAAGAATATTTTTTTTTTATTATTATTTATCTCTGAAATTTATGAATTCGTAATAATACTGAGTTCATTATTATTATAATAAGTATATAGATATTTATAACAGTATAATGTATATATATATATATATATATATATATTTGAATTCCAAATATGTTTGGATGTCAGAAATGAATGTTAATTTTATTATATAAAAATTTTCTTTTTTCATTTTTGATTGGATTTTTAGTTTTTTCTTTTCGTTTTGTGATTATATTATGACAAATATATTGTTATAATAAAGTTTATAATTTAAGAGTGTGATTTCGTTTTTATTGTTGTGGTGGCTGAATTTGATTGATGATCTTTGATTTGATTAATTTCTGTTTTTAATTATTTATTATTCTGTCAGATTTTATGGTTTCTGCGCTCATTTTGGTTTTTGTTTTTTCTTTTGTTAACTCTTTTAAATTTAGCATTTAATTTTTACAATTAATTTAATATTTTACAATTTTCATAATTTATGAAAAATCTCAGTTAATATGTGCCAATTGTAATTGTGGTGTATTATTAAACAAGTAAATTCTTAATTTTTTTTTATTACCCCCAAAAATATGCAAAAATCGTAATAAAAACTATGATATTGCTGTGTTTCTGTTATTCTTCTATTTTGATTTATTTATTTTCTTAATAATTTAAATTTAAATTTTAGCATTTTCTTCATATATTATTCTTAGCTTTTTGCTACATTTTTGCTCAGAGCAATTCCTTTTATATCTCGTGAAAAACATATAATGCAAATAAGTAAATCTAACTAAGCAATTAACCTAATTCTGAGTAAATAACCGCTACAGAAAAAGCTATTAATTTTTTTTTCAAGCAAAGCCTCTTTAATATATCGTAAAATGAAATAGCCCTAAATTTCAGTTTTATGTAACTATACACAGCCTTCACTTCAAAATGTGTCGATTTTCGGAATTTCAAGGAAAAACCATGTAAAATTTTCCATTAAGTCTTTTCCAATTGAATTTTTAATAATTATTTTTTAAACCAATAGTATGTGAACACTTAATAATACTTATCATTTATGAGCCTCATAAGAGCCAAACATTATTTTACAAATACACATGTAATGTGAATTTATTTTTTCAGCCTTTAAAAAATTCTGTCAAAAATAACATTTTTATTTTAATTTTTTTTTTGTATAATTTCTATAAAAAAAATTTAATAAAGAAAAAGTGCATATCACTATGTCAAAGATTTAATATCAAATTGTATGATTTTGCACTTCTATTGAAATATTTATTATTCAAGAATACTTTAGAAGGATTGAAAATTAATTTTTCTCATCTTCAGTTTTCTTTCAATAATAGTAATATTCTTATATGTGTGCAGCATTGGATGTGCTACGCTTTTTAATGTTCAATTTTTAATGCATTGTACTTGAAATGTTATTAGAGATATTTTATTGTAGAATAAGATGTAAGATAGTAATTTTTTGATTTTAAAAGAAGGAATGAACTAAAATTTTAAAGTACTTTTCTTCATTGAATTATTTTTTTTTGATAATTTCATACAAAAAATGTAAAATATTTGGTTTCTGTTTCTTTAGTTGACATATTCTTGCCACTCGATTAATTAAATAGAAATTATAAATTTCAAAAATTCAATTCACATAAAGTTTAAAATTCTGTTGATTTTTCAAATTACTTTAATGCTGAAGGATCAAATGAATAGAAAAATATTAAATTGTTTAATAAATAAAATAATAGAACGGCGAGAAAGACTCCATACTTTAATACAAGATTTATCTGAAAAACCAATACGAAAACATGGAATTCTGAACATGAAATTAATATCATTTTTTTGAACTGCACTTCTTGTATCCTTTAAGAGAAAAACATCTATAATGAGAATAAAATGATCATGCTTTCGTGAGAAGACGATAGGAATTTTGTTGAGAAAGTGTATTGAAATATGAAAAATCCGACTGAAAGATTCATAAATCTAATTAATAAAATAAAAAATCTGAGTCCTTGGTGAGTAAATAATTTTAATTAACAGAGTGAATATATTAATGCTACCCAATTCATTTAATTTAAAGTTAAATAATTTTTAGTTATATGAAGATTTTTCTTTTGTTAATACAGGTATTTTTTTAATACATTTTAAAAATCATCGAAAGACGAAGATAGGCGGACCATAAATGCCATCAGACCTATCAATAATGAGGCATCTGGATGATCATAAACTCTTGAAACTAGTCAAACAAACTAACCATTAGTTTTCCTCTTTCATGTTTTTGTCTCCATATTGGTTATACGAAGATGATTACCTCAAGAATCATCTCTTAATTTTCTGTCATTTAATTGTAATGCTCTAATTTTTAATTGTTAACTCTTTCTCTTAAAAACTTTAAAATTCTCAAAATATAGTAAAAGAGCTGTTAAAAAATCCCTATTTTTATTTTTATTTTACAAGTAGAGTAAATATTGTGAGTTATAATCGTATAATAGACAATATTTTAAATCAAGTTTATAAGTCTTTAGATATCGAGATTTTGTTTTTTATTTTTCATTATTGTTTTTTTATAGAAACCGTATAAGAATTGTTATGAATTGAGATTTTGTCGATGACTGAGAAAGAAAAAGTAAAAAAAAAAAAGAAAGAAAAGGAAAAAATTCTTTTATTTGTTGCAGAGAAAGGAAGAAAATAAAAAAAGATGGCAAATGTAATTGAAATTTTCTTTATTGTGAATTGAACGTGAATTGAAAAGACATGTATAAATGTTTTTTACGAAAATAAATTATATTTAATTTTAAGTTTTTTGTTAGGTTGATTGGTTAGTTATTTTTTTTTCCTTTTCTTAAATAAAAAGCAGTTGAAGAATAAAGAAAAATTAAAAAAAAAATTAAGTTCGGTTGCGTAATTTTCTCGGCAATAGTTCAGTAAATAGTTTGTAACAATCAGGTTGTAAGTATTTAGTTATTTAATTTTGAAAAATAAGGTATCTGAGCCCATTTTCATATAAAAATGGACAAAGTAATTGCTGATAATTTATAATTTGTTCATATTTTCATTTTCCTTTTAGACCGAAATTTAATGCTTTTAAATCCTTAAAAATATGAACTTCATTTGTTCAAAATAAAATCTCCTTTAGCTATCTCTTATATCCATTTTACCTTATTCATAATATTTTCAAATTTATTGCTCGATATATATGCATATAAACTGTTCTACCAGACAGAGACGAATATCAATATAGTAGAGTTGCTAGTCAATTTAATGAATACCGAATATAATAAAATGTTAGTGGGTTTAACATTAGAAAGACTTAAATTTTGCATATGGCTATGTTGCCCAAAAGCAGTTAAAATAAATACATTGTGTAAGAATAACTAATGTATAAAAAAAATTTCTTCAAAATTCATTTTTAATATTTTTTATATTATTTATATTATTTAACTATAAATAATATAAAAAATATTAAAAATTTATTAGTTATTAATAAAAAGTTATTAGTAAATATTTATGGCGCAAATGATATAAAATAAACAACTTGTTAAAACAAAATATCACTGCATAAAGATACGAAAAACAATTCTTGAGACACTGCAAGCTATCTAGTTAGAGCACGTTCAAGTCGATAATTTATCATATACTTGCATGCCATTATGTAACGGTCATCGATTATTTCAATACTGAAATATTCAAAGCCGAAATGGTCATATAAGAAATTTATTCAGTTCAATAATAAGTTATTGGATTATATTAAATTTTACTGGAAGCCAAAATGACTACTTTTGGGTTATATAGGTATAACACATATATATATACCGAAAATGAGGAAAGGGTGAGATAACTGATCAATTATCATTGAATGCATTTTTTTGTTGCACAAAAAGTCATAAAATTTTATGAATTTATATCAATTATCCTTTGGTAATTTAGTGTTAAATAAAAAAATTCTCCCGATTCTTTCCACTAACTTTCAATATCGGGAAACTAACAACATACACGTGTATAGACCGTATACATTCAACATATATTCACTTGAAAGTGAACAAAAAACACGATATGTGAATGAGTTTTTCTCAATTTTTATTTTCTTTTGTTTGATAAAGTATTATTTTATAAAGTGGTTATATAAAATCCTTTTTCTTCCACTGAACAATTTAAAATAAGAAATGAAAATACATAAATATTTTATATGTATAATAAATGCAATGTAAAATGCTTTAAGGAAAAAAACTTTTAATTGTTTAGGTTCTCCTTTACAGTTTAATTGTGTGTTTTTTTTTTCTTGCTTTCTTTTGCCTTTAGATTAAAGTTTTTCAATTGGGGAACCCTTTAACGAAACCATTTATGTTTGTTTTATATTATATAGAAAATAATATGGTAGAAATTTTTTTTTTTAAATGCAGTTATAAAATAAATTTTTTTTATAAAATAAACACATTTTTAGTTGTGCACTACATAAAAAAAATTTTGATTGTGATAACAAAATTTATTTAAAAAGTAATAAAGAAAAAATTAACTTTGAGTACTTTTATATGAATGAGTATAGATTAAATTTACATTACAAGTAAATCGTTTGAATTTTGTATGATTTACAGTTTGGGTTTGGAAGCAATAAACGTATACAAGAAAAATTATTTATTAATTTTTTACAATAATATAGGGCCACTTATTGGTACAATCTTTTACAATAAATTCAGTTGTTAAGCATTAATATATATGTGTTCTTACCAGTAAGATTACACGCAACTTACTTATTTATTAGAAATTATTTGTATCACGTGTATTGATAAAGAGTTTTTGAGAATAAAGGACCTCTGATGAACTAAGTTTGTTGCCACTATTTTAAAATATAAAAAAAAATATTTTTCTCATACTGATTCATGAAATTTTACGACTAGCACTGTGTAAGAAAACGATTAACTAACTTTCTAACGTAATTAAATTTGAAAATTATTAAAGTGAATTGTATATTATGAAATATTTCGTTAATGGGTTCTTATGAGAGAAGGTTCTACAATAAGTTTAAGTTTTAAATCTAAAGTAAAATTTCAAAATTAGAGTTTTCACTGTAAACCTTGCAATTGATATTTCAAAATAAAAGTTTTTTAATTAGAAAAAAAAAATGGTTTTTATTCTTTCAGAGTTAAAGTTCGTGATCACATATAAAGATATACTGATATTGTGCCAGTATCAGTATTTCCTTTCTCATATGGGCAAGAGGATCACACTCAACCAGAAGATGTCTGAGATCCTCCCATTCTACTCACGGAATCTGCAAGTATCTCCACATTCTAGGCAGCTGTGTTTGCAGTGAATAATTGTGGTAAGAAACAAAATTAATTTCTATTAAAAAAAAAAAAGTTGTTAAAATTAAACTACAACTGATGTTTTTTCATATACAGATGCTTCATTACAGACGATCATAATATTTTCAATAACCTTAGACATTTGCATAAATATAACGATATAAAGTGAAAACTGAGCTATATTTATATTTATAAATAAAATATTGCTAACTTAGTTTGTTAATAAACATTTTGCAAAAGTTTTTTAATATAAAGAATTTTGTATGAGTATCACTTTTAAGTCTAATAAATTATTTTGAAAGGTAACACATACATATAACGTTTTCCTCTAAATCTCACAATTTTACCAGTAAAACGTGTTAAATGTATATTAAAAATATGTGAAAAATGTATACCCATAAAATTTTTTACTGGAAATTGAGCAAATAATCATCCCTGACATGATATGCCATCTTATGGGAAACACCATGTATATTGCATAGCCATTAATTTAGTGTTTTGCAGTATTAATCTTTCAAAATCTATATTTACAAGAGATTATTAAATAACGCAGTTTGCTGTATATAAAATTTCGAAATTTCTTGTCTCCAATATACGGCTCTTTAGACTTTCCGGTCTAGTTTATTAACAGTGAAGTTTATTTTTTTTTTTTTGGAAAATTTTAACTTTATGTACTTTACAAAGCCCTATGAAACTCAGTTATTTTAAAATAATTTATGTCCATTATCACTACCATTTTACCTCAAGAGTAAGGTACAAGGTATTCCGTCGATAAAGAAAATAGAGTTTTAGTAAAATACGATTTCAATTTAATTTTTGTTTTATTTTCAACTAACGAATTTATTATTAATTCTATTGGAATTTTTCTTTTATATGTTTGTTTGTTTTCTTTTTTTTTTCTTTCTTTTTTTTTATTAAATTAAATTTTTAGCCTTAATTTACAATATTTTTAATATAACAGTTTAAATTTCATTTTTTTTTGCATTTTTTTTTAATTTTTATATTATAATTTCTTTTTATAATAATAATCTTCAATAAATTACCGAAACTAAAATTTACATTTTATTTTTATAAATACGAGTTTTTTTTTTAAATATAATATGTTTGTATATATAATTGTAATAATAATTGAACGAACATACAATTTATATGACTAAATTGAAATTCTTTTTGTTTTTTTTTTATAATTCGAGATTTTTCCTTATTTTTTACATTTATAATATTTAATATAATATGTATGTGTGTCTGTATAGGTTTTCTTTTCATAATTATGAAAATTATAATAATTTATTAATTATACAATTAATTTTATTTTGTTTTGGAAATTATATAATAAATTTATGATATTAAATTTTAGAGCTATATAATTGTGTTTTTTTTGTTTTTTTTTTATTTAATTTTCATATTTAATATTAATTCTTACAAGTATATTAGAAATACTAGTATAGTATTAAGTATATAGTACAATTTTTTGATGGGATATTTTGAATTTTTAATTTTAATAATATAGATTAAATTATATATTATATATAATGTATATAGATATAATATATTTTGAATATTTGATTAAAAAACTAGATTATATAAATTTTTTAAAAATATTTTCTTTTAATTATTTATTCATTAATAGTATTATTTGTATATATATATATATTTAACTATAGATTTTTTTAAGAGTTTTTTTATTTTCAATTTTTTTTCCTCCCATTCTATAAATTCATAATTAATAATGCAGCTGTTTGTTTGTGTTTTTTTCTTAATTAAATTTAACATTTTTTTTTCATATACACATTTTGTTTTTACATTTACAATTACTTATATACTATACTATAATTTTAAAACAAAATAAAAATAAATATTTAATTACTTATCTATATAGCTTATGTTCTCTATTTTCAAAGAATATTATTAGATCTGTATAAAGAATAGTTTTATAAAATTTTCACTGATTTCATTTCTGTTACTAGAAAACATGAAATAATTTAGAAAATATATAAAAATATAGCTATGTATGTGTTTATAGAATAATATTTCGTTAAAAAATAGTTAATTTTCTGAATATTTATAATTGACAATTAAAATTTTTTAAATATTTTTAATTATTTTCGTTTAATATGCAGTTATTTGTAGTATAACGTAAGAGTTAAGAAGACACAATAATAATTTTAATTATTTAGTAAACACAATTTAATTACCTATGGGAATATCAGAGAATACTTTAAGAGAAAAGCGATTAATTTTTTTTCTCTTACCGAAGTAATTGAATTTCTTGAAAAATTCACCATCCTTCTTGTATGTAAATTCACGTTTTCTCTTAAAATTTAACAAATATGATATTTGAAATAAATTTCTCTTTGATACAAACAAATTATAATAAAATTCAAGTTAACACGAATTTATAAGTTATTTTAATGATAATAAATACATTGAAGTTTTTCAGTAACTTATTAATTGACTCAAGTCTAAAAATTTTATAGCTACTACTTAATTATTTAATACCTTATTTAACTATAAGAAACTGTTTACAAGTTCATAAAGAAAAACTTATAATTTTTTGCTTTGTTTATACTGTATAAATTAAGAGTTCGATTTTGTATCTCACCTTGTTAATTATATAGTGAAATGAAAGTATGTGATTATTATGATTTTATTTTTTTGAAAATTGCATGTAATAAATATAATTTTGCTTAATTTTAGAGCAATTATTCCTACAATGGAATTATTTGCTCATACAATTTAATTTTTAATTGACCATTCATTCAATTTGTGTTTAAGGGACTGCTTTTGTCACCAAACTCAAAGTGAATGGATGTTCAATGGAAAATTAAATTGCTTTGTCGGTATATTTACAAAAAAAATTAGAAAATACAATTAAAAAAATTTCTTTGGAAAAATGACATTACCTAATGTCATTGTCTATTTAAAAGTTACTGAAGAAGCTGGATACATAAATCAGGCTGTACTTATACAGTAGATTAATGAAGAACTATTTAATTTTAGTTAAAAATTATTTAATATTTAGTTTTAATTAATGAAATCATATCTTTTGTATATAAAGAAATATGACAGATTTAAAGAAACAGAATAGAAATAGATTTAAGAAATACAGTTAATTAATATAACATTTTATAAATTATAGCTAATTTTCTTATTATATTAAGTAATCCGAAATTAATAAATTTTTGAGGCAGTATCAAATGAATTATATCTATACATAAAAAAATTCTTTAACCAGGTAACTTCACTAAAATTTCGCGATTATTTGTGGAAATAGGGTTCTTTTTTGAAGCATTTTATTCGGAAAAACTAATTTGAATTACATGATTACATCATAGTATATAATTTATATACTATACGACATAATATGGACCTTAGGCAATGAAAATTTTTAATTGGAAATTTTTTCTTTCACTATTTAACTTTTAAATTGCCAAACCTAATAAAAATTTTAAGTCAGTAAGGTTTAAAGAATGTAATTCCTTAGGAACATATAGTTCATATACATAATTAAAAAAATTGTGTTATATTGTAAATGATTTAAAATACTCAAATATTTTAGAAAGTACATACGTATTTTTATAAATTTGGGAAGGGGCAAAGTACATATTTATTGTGAGAGTCTCAAATTTTCACCGCTTTAAATGGAATATATGACTTAAACAGAATAATAAAAATTTAATATGTAGAAGCTAAATTATTCAACTAATTATAAAAATAAGAATTTAAAGTAATTAATGTATAACACAAAAGTAAAAATACTGTGAAATTACTTAATTTTTTATTCTTCTATAGTTTCTTTAGTATTTTTATTTTATTATAACGTACCTATAATTACATTATTTATAAGAATTTATCTGAGTTATATAAGTAATTTTAATTCCTATAATTAAGTATATAAATAATTTTAATATTACATAATAAATGTATGTACATAAATGTTAACGTGCTTTTGGTGCAATCACTACTTGGTTTTCCTTATTTTTTTATTATTTTTATTACCATTAAACTTATACCATATGTAATTGATTTTTCCTTGTTTATTATATTATTGTTATTATTATTATATGCTATTAAATATTGTTATCATTATTATTACTATTATTGTTAATTATAATATTAAATGAGTAATTTTAAAAACAAAAAAAAAAATTTAATTGATTTGTGAATTAACATTGAGTATGTTTTTCAGGTAATTAATTTTTTTTTTTTTTTATAATTCTATATAATTTTTATTTTTTATTTAATTTTTATTATTAAATTATTTTTTTAATTTTTATTTTTATTTATATATAGATTAATTGTTTTATTTTAATTAAAATTTAATTATAGAATTGATTTTTGTTAAAATATTTTTTTTTTATTTGTTAATTTGTTAATTTGTAGTATTTGGTCCGCTATTATACCATCGTTATTTTAACTCCATACTTGTTTCTATATTTCTCAAATTAATTTAATTAATTAATAATATTAAATATTATTGAAGTTAAATAGTTTTTAAGTAAAAGTACAAATAAATGAAAATTTGAAATAATTTAGATAGGTTGAATGGGCAGTGATAAATAAATGGGCAGTAACAAAAAATAATTTAGAAAAATAATTTATTTTGCAATATCATGTACGAATTTGAATAATTTGAGTTTACAAAATATTTAATTAAAAATATATAACAATTTTAATGATATTTTTAGCACTACAATTAATAAGATTTTTGTTTTTGAATTTTTCAATCCAGTAAATTTTCTTCCAATTATTGAAGTTTTTGTTGTCTTATGCTTTTTTTCTTTTAATTCAGATAATTTTTGACCATTTTCCTCACAAATTTATTGTGGTACATTAAATTCAATACATTTTAACAAAATATAAATTAAAATTATGGAAAATCCGACATTACAATCAGAAACTAAAATTGTTGTTATTGTTTTTGTTTTCAAATGTATCGCAAACTTAAAAAAAGAAAATTCCTAAAGTCCTTTTAAATAACAAAAAATTTCTAATAGTTTAATATAAAAATAATTTTTTAAAATAATTTTTTACTAAATTCCTAGTATAAATGAAAATATCCTTAATGGACCCTAAAATATTTTTACTTTTAAGGTCCTAAAATAACTTTGTTTTTTTTTTTTTGATTTAATTATATCGAACCCATCATCTTAATTATTGAAAAGAGAGAAACAGAAAAAAATAAAACTTTTTTTTTTGTGGCTTTATTTAATGATCTTTGTTGTCTAATGATTTTTCATTGAGAAAATTCCCTAAATTAGAGAGTATTTAAGCTTCCCCTTCTGTTATGGTACAGGGAGAGAAATGGAATGAGTAAAATACTTTGATATTTTTGTAATAGGTGTGGTAAAATTTTTATTTGATGTGCTTTGATTTTATTTTCTTTTTATTAAATTTTAAATATGGTTTTATTTTTTGTTATGAATAATATTAATGAGCATCCATTTTTGTTTTTCGCTCTCATTTATATTTTTAACATAACTTTTAATTTAAAAATTATAAATTTTTTTATTTTAAATAAATTACTGCATTAAATTAAATGTTAACTCAATTAAAGTTTTTTTTTTTAAATATTATATTTGTAAATATGAAATTAATCTGAGAAATAAACTTCCAGTCCAATAGGTTTTTACTTACATACATTGTAATTTATATTTTCATCTTTTAATTAAATTATCTAATTGATTTTATTATAATAATGTAATTTAATTATAAATTTCCTGTTATTTTTTTTTTTTTGCAATTATTAACTATTATGCTAATTATTATAATTGGAACTTATAATTAATTTAGTGTTCTTTTGTTTTTGTTTTAGTTTTTTTACTTTAATCACGATTTTTTTATTTATTTATTTTTTTGTAATTTTATATTATTTTCATTTATTAATTATATATATGCATACATACATACATATATGTAATTACCTAATATACGTAATTTTTAATATTTCCCTACACTTATGTAATTTAAAATCTATTACACTTACAGTAATAAATAATATGTTTATGAGCACACTGTTATTTTTTAATTGAGAATTTTATTGTTTTGAAAAATTAAAGGAAGAAATTTTTACTTTGAAAATTTATAATAGAGAATCTGTTAAGCAGTTTAAATTTAACAGAACAAAATTTTGTAGGTATCATGCAGTTTCCATAGAAAAAAAAAATACTTGCAATTAAATTACATATAAGGAATAAGAAATAATAAAATTTAAGCAGCTAGAGAACATTGACAGACAGTTCAATATTTATCTAAAAAATCTAATATTCTTAAAAAGAATTCATTAAATTTTAATAAAACTGCAAGTATTTCTGCACAATTAAGAAATTTTTTCTTTCACATCAAGAAATAAGTGTAATAAAATTTTATAAATTAATTTTCGTTTTATATAAAATTTATAGTTATTGAAAAAATTTATTAAAATTGAGCTGATTATATTTAACCAATAACAATTTGATCTTGTTACATTGGGTAAAATTAAAATTTAAAAAATTAAATTAAATAATAAAATTATTAATTTTTTTTTTTTGATTTCAAATATAATTTCAAATATCCAATTAAAAAATTAAAATTTTAAATTTTTTTCTTTTCTCTAAAATTTATTGAATAAATTTTAATTAAATTTTAGTTTTAATTTAAATTTAAAAATTAAAATATTGCTTTAGCTTTCATTCCTTAAGAACCAAGAAAACAAAAAAATAATTTTTACAGTTTACGCATTTTTATTTTAAACTCACTTATGTTTTAAACTATTCTTCATGTATATATATATATATATATATTTATATATATAATATATATAATATATATATATAGATACATTATATAATTTTCATTTTATATATAATCTTTTATTTAAATTAATAATCTTTTTGTATTTTATAATTAAATTTATTGTTCTTTTTAATTGAAATTAGGTTTTCTTTTTTATAGCTAGTTGACATTTTGTTTGTTTGACAAAGAAATTGTAGGTACTTTCATTTTTTTTTTGTATTTTTTAGTGCGTTTGTTTTGGTTGTATATAAAATATTGAAAAAATAAAAAATTGTTAAATTCTTTTTTTTTTGTTTGATTTTAAGTTGTGCAGAATTTCTGTTTTGCATTTGCAATAATTGCAATTTTCTCTAATTTATATTTTAAATTTTTTAAGTTGAGACTTTTTAGAAATTGACCTTGAAAATATATAGCTATATATATATATAAATAATTATATATTAACTACAATTTAAATTAAATAATATTTACATATTTGTAATTATACACAGAGAAAAAATCAAAATAAATTTTGAGTTTGATTGGATTCTATTGAATTTATAATATTATTTTTTCATAAAATTAAAAAATTAAATGAAATTTTTGTATTATAAAAATTTACGAGAAATTGAAAAAATTTAATAAAGAATTTATGGTATTTTCACTGCTCCGGTTAGTATAAGGCCACCGCATTAAAATAAATTTTTGAACTACTTTAATCAGGTCAACTTTGACATAATTCGCATGTTTTTTCTCAATCTATTTTCTAATAAAATTAGTTTTTTGTTTTAGAAAAAACTATTGAAGATCTAGGTTCTTTTTTTATTTGATTAATATTTTTGTTATTTTTATTTTCGTGTTTTACAAGAGAATTGCTCCTTTTGTATGTTCTTCAAACTGAAAAGTTGAAAATATTTTTTTTATAGTTATTAATCTTTCAAAATAGTTATTTTTACAGATTTAGTAATTAAATTATATTGGTTACATAGCAAGTTATCATTTCTATGCTATGAAATTTTTCAAACTTGAAAAATTTTCGGTAGAATATAAACAAAATTTTAAGAATTCTTTAAAACTTTAGACGATTTTCGAAAGTATTTTCTTTTATTAAATTTTATTTTTGCAGATTTCACAGTTTTCATTTTTCAAAGATATTTTGTATAAATTCTAAATGTTAGCAGTGATTGTTTAAAATATTCAGGCTAAGATTTTGGTAAATTTAACTTATGAAAATTTTTTAATTTAAATTTTATTTTGAATTTTATTTTTTCGTAATTTTACTCAGCACTTCTTTAAATTGCAATAAAGGTGATCTGTATCGATTAATTTTTTATAAATTTTTGGAAATATATTTTCAATAAAATTTATTTTGTATGAAAACTTCTAAAAATTTTGAGGACTTAAAACATAAGGACGATAAAAATTTCTTCCTTCGTATAAACTCTAGACATTTTTTTAGAAACTATAAAAGAAAATTAGAGTTGCTCTCTCTATGAGTATGTGGTAGCCTTATATTTACAAGGACAGTGGTATATCTAATAATAATATTAGAGAAGGTTTTACATTGTTAGCACATAAAATTTGTATTATAATTAATAATTACTAAAAACATTTTGAATTTAATTTAAAAATAAAAGAAGAAAATTTAATTTTGAACATTATTGCAAATATGTGAATATTTTTTTTTAATTTATTTATTTTAATTTTTTAATTTTATATACAAAACATAATTGAGAATTTGTTATTTTCTTTTAAAATTCATTGACTTTTAGGATTTATTGACTTTTTTCTTTTTTTGAAAATTATATTTTAAATTTATTTTAGATTTACTTACACAATATTTGTCATAATTATTATTAAATTACATTTTCTTAAGTAATAATTATTTTTTTATTTATAATTTTTTATACATTAAATAATTGTTTAATTTTATTTTATTTTGATTTCATTTTAAAGATAATTTGGTCGCGATACACAACAAAATAAACCCATATTTTTATATAATGAATTACGCCTTCTTTTCGCTGGCCATAAGCCATTCTGATCGTCTATAAGTGCTGTATTACGTTCTGGAAAAAAAAGTAATATATTCTAAATTTATTATTCGTTAATAATTTGTAATGTTCGAAATTTGAAACAAATTTTGGAATATTGAGAAAAGAAAAAAACTGTGTATATTAATTCAAAATTGCTTATTCCTCCGACCGTATCACTCACTCTCCTAAAATTTTTAATATATTTCTGTAAACTAACATTTGTAGTATGAAGAATTTCAATTTCCTAAAGGTACAGTAACTAATACATCATTAGATTTTCCAATTGTTGAAGAAAACAGCTCTTTCGGAACTATTATGTGTTCGAAATTTTAAAAGCGTGTAGGCTTTGTATATGTTAAGGTAATTTTTGCCTTTAAGAATTTTTTTATAACACAATTTGAGTCTTTGTAAGCCTATAATTTTTTTATCCAAGCCCCACAGATAACGTTCCCTATTCCCTGTTATCTTGTAAATATATTTGTTTTTATTTTAGTTTTCCTAACATTATGCCTAGACTATAATATTAGGATTTTTTTGAAATTATTTTATTCTGCCCCAACAAGTATGCAAAAATGAAATAATAAAGAAAATAATTTAGACAAAAAAACCGTTTTCAGCAGAACTGCTAAATTTTAATTAAATTGTCAATTGAAAATGTGCTTCCTTGCAAATCATTCGTTTAATGTCAGTTTATTTTGAATAAAGTTTCTATTTGAATATTGGCTATTCTTTAGCAAAACAAAAAATTTAAATAATTTATATAATATTGTATATAGGAAAATTAATTTCCTATTCCATACCTAATAATTTTATTCATTAATCTAATAAATTATATAAAAACTTTTATTTTGTCAATCAAGTTTCATTCGACCGTTTAACACAATTAATCAATAACCAATATCCTTATAAAGAAAGGACAAAAGGCAAACTTGTTCAGATACTTTGAGAAGAAAAAAATCGTATAGAATAAATATACATAATTATCAATTTATCAGTTAATTAAGTAAAATACTTTTAATAAGAAGAGAAGAAAAACGAGAATAATCGAACCATAACTAACGTTTACTGAATTAAATATAAGGAAATATCAGCCAACAATATACAAAATATAAAATATGTACTGTAGAGTGTGGGCTATATTCTTATTATACTCTGTCTCTTGCTGAAAATTTATATTGTATACATCAGTAAGGTCTATTCAGTCGGTATATAGAACAGATTTGGAATATTAAAAAAATATGATTGAAAATGGGGCAGATAGGATCCTGAATAAATTAGTAGGAATTTATTGCACGAAATATAAAATAATTGAATTATTCTTTTGAAAAGAAATATTTTTTTTTATGAATTTCATATATGCTCGGAAATTTTAAAACGATTTGGCTCTTTGTACCTGATATATTTTTTTTTATTTTTCATAAATTAAAATAAACTGATTGGTTTGTAAGGCAGCACATTTCCATTTTAACAATTTAAATATTCAAAATTTTTCTCAATATTACAATATTGTGCATCTTTAGGATGATTTTATTCTATTTCTCAGCTTTATAGCAGCGGTGAAAAAAAAGTTAAATTTTGCTTATTTTATGAGGAAATAACTGCAGGAATTAATAAAAAATTTCAAGCTTCCAAACTCACCATTTAAGAAAAACAGTTTATGAAAAAATAGAGAAACAAAGAACAGAGAATGGAGAGATACGTAAAGCTGTTTTTCCAGAAAAATATAATTCATATGATGACGTGTTCGTGCATTAAATTTCATCTCAAAAGATATATGAAATTTTTATTTGGAAACAGAAGCACAAGCAAGTGAACGGACGGAGCTTATAAACAATTAAAATTTGTGAATTTGTTTTTAAATCAATTAATATCAGAATGAGATTTTTAAAAGTATATGTAATTCTTTTAATGACATGTTACTATTCAGTTCGTTACTATTACTAGTTCTATAATACTGTTACTGTTTTCAACTTACCTAGATATGTTTCATGTTTAGGCATAAAATCTTGCATATCACCCAAAATTTTTGCTATTTCTTGTGAATCTTTTGTTATACTACATAATTCTTCTTGATTAAAATCTGGTGTTATTTGCTTACACAATAATATTTGACTAATAACATTTCCTAAATTTGATGGACCTGCCCTGTTATCTGCAATTAAAATAAAATTAAATATTTTTATTTTAATATAAAATCTTAAAATTAAAATTTATAAGAATTAAAATTAATATTTTTATTACGAATTCAATTAAACTTACCATAATAACCTGACATATCCATTGGTATTACTTGAACTAAACGATAACTTTTGATTAATTCTCGTAAAAATAATTGTGATAAATAAAATAAAAGTACTAAATGTGGGTTATCTATTACCATACCATCTGATGAAGCACTAGAATAAAAAACAAAAAAATAAATATTATTTAATTTTTCAATCAAGGGAAGAATTTAAAAAAATTTTTATGTCAAAACAGACATTTTACATAATTTTTAATAGATTCCTTTTTCATTTCGGTTACTAAAAGTGAATTGCAACAAAGAAGCTTTGTAAGTCTCAAAAAAAAATTAAATTCATAATTGTTTTAAAACTAAACGCATAGAAGAAAGAAATTGTATTAAATAAAAAGTTTTGCTAATTCAAAGGAAAATTATTTTGTATAACAAACTGCGAAGAAAAGAAATTATTCTAGAAGTAATTTTAATAAATTGAAGGGTAATTGAAAGGATTCTGTGAAAACAAACTTTATTATTACTTTTTGAATGCAAAGGAAAATGTTGTCCATGTCATGCAAAACAATTTAACTCGCAAATATTTCAGTAGTTTTAATAAAAAGCAGAATATAGTCCTAGGAGCAGTACATTTTACTTGCATATCAAAGGTAAATATTTAGATAAATTAATATAGATCAACAGGTTTAACGTTTGAATGCTTTACTGAACTTTTGTAGAACACTTCGCATTTTATTTTTGACTTGCAACAGGCCACTCAATTACACAACTTGTTTACTAAAATATTGAAATAAAAACTACTGTACTTCCAAGAATTAAAATTTTCAATGCGAGACCTATAAATTTAATTACTACATCAAAATCATACACCTACATAATTAACACATACACTTATCTAATTCGGACGTTATTTGTAAATTAACAGCAAAAAAAGACAGAATATTTTTCAACAATTCATTTTGGTATAATTTTCAAAATAAAGATTGTCTTTGGAATATTAACTCGAATGTAGGTTTTACTATTTTATTACAATTAACTATCACTCGAAACTCAACCTTCAAAACATAATAGTCAACTTTATTTTAAGAATTTTTAGCAAAGTTAAAATGGCATAAGTCGATTAAGGCAAAACAAGCGTTAAGTCAAATAGCATTTGACGCAATAAGGCAAAACATCACAAGTAGATTTTACACAAAAACGAATTACATTGAAAAATGTAATTTAATTAATCTTAATCTTGACAGGAATCTATAATTGGATAATGAATTGATTCAATATCAACTACATTGTGAGAATTCCTCAAAATAAAATGAAGAAAATACTTTTAGAAAAATTTTTAACAAATTATTTTTTTTAGGACATCTGTCTAAATTCAAATAATAACTTTGCTTCATTTTCACCGACATTCAAAATATTGCCGTTCAAGTATAAAAGAATCTACTTTAATTGCCAGTTTTACTATTTTCGTTGATCCAGATATTCAACAAAAGTATAAATTGTAAGTTTCATCTACAAAATGGAAACTTATAAATTCTAAATATTTAAATAATTTTTAAGTCTTTCTACATTGTAGTGTTTCCCATCCTATTGTTGTGTAAATTACCGGTGTTCTTATTACAATAAAAAAATAGAAAAGTAAACATTTTATGACTGGAATACAAAATTCCCTCTTGAAAATTGAAATGAATTGAATGTAATGGCAATTTTTCAAGTTGACTTTTCTTTGAATATTTTCAAAATAACAAACAAACAAAATCTCAGTCTCATAAAAATTATTCAAATTTTTTCCCTTTTAAGGTAATCTAATATTATTTTTGTTGATACTCAGACCTAAAATTGATCATTGTTGTGTATTTTGTTAAAACCTCTTCTGAATCATAAATTATTTTTCATTATTCCTTAAAAGAAAAGTCAATTTTCTTTTTTTTTAAATTTACAGGTGTACTATGTATAAAATTTCCCTTTCGAAAATTTTCTGTGTTTTTATTTGAAGAATAAATTACTTTTCAAAAGTATAGTAAAAGATCTTTAAACAAGAGCACACTTAAATTTATACCTATAAAAATATTTTGCCCCTATAGTAAAGTACAACATTCACTTGTCATGAATATTACTCTAGAATCTAGATTTTGTAAGATATAGGTATTTAGAGACGTCTGTAATAATCTTGAGGCATGTTAAATCAAAAGTAAAAAAAAAAAAATGATTTTCTCTACCTCAAAAGAAAACCGGATACATTTTAAATTTTTTGTATATTAAAGGAAATGTAAGGGAGAAGAACAAAATAATTTTTTTTTCCTAAACAAGTCTAAATAATTTATTTAAAATTTAATTGTGCCTGTTTACTTTAGGATATAATTACGGTTTTTTATAATTATCGAATTCGTGATTTTAATACGAATTGTGCTTATCTCCTAATACAACTTCAAAATTATTATTGCAATAACACAATTAAAAATCAAAAATATTAGCATTAATTGAAGGGATTTTTTACGAAATTCTCATTACTTGAATTCTCGTTACACTAAACGAAGATTATACATAAAATTCGAAATTGATGGTTTGAATAGTTTCTTAAAAATAATCAAAAATATGGAATCTGTCGTTAAAAAAGTCCAGTTCCCGGGGCGTAGCATATCCTAAAAGTTGATCGAAACGTCTCATTCTCAAAGTAAACTTATATATGAAATTTAATTAAAATTGATTCAACCGAACATGAGATACTGATCTGCACAGACAAACTGACAAACAAACCGACAGACATACAGGCAAACAGACAGACAAATAGACATTTCTCTGAAATTGTATTATCAAATTGTAGTAACATTTTATAAAATCATGACTGATTTTAAATTTTACTATGAAATTGATTTGTAATTTTCGCCTGACGTTTCGCCTGAACCTTCACATAAAATAATATAATTTTTAATTAATATTATTTTAATAAAGTAATATTGCAATTAAACTCGGCTCAAAATACTTGAACGTAATCCATTTAAATTTGACTATTTGTGTTGTAGTCGGTGAGTCATGAGTTTTAAAAATTGAAACGATTCAGGTGATTAAAAAAGATTTTGATAAAATGTTATTCACATTGCTTACGTATACTTGATAAGTGTAAACAACGCCAATAAATTGCAAATTTTTGCTAAAATTGTTTTCCATGAAATTTTCGCATTCATTTTGAAATTCTTTAAAAGTTTTTCTAAAAAATCAAATTCGTAAAACAAATTGGAATTGAAAACGATATAAAAAAATTTTTATACTTGTGATCGAATCAAAAGAATAAAACAAATATTATCAAACAATTTTAATGTAGGTATTTATCTAGGGTCCTTAAAGAAGAATGCTTAGACGAAATAAAAAAAATTTGACACATGTACACTACAAAACAAGTGAACCTTTTACTCTACAAACCTAACCAAAACTAGAAATAGGTGCCTTTAATACAAACAAAAAAATTGTGTAGAAAAATTCACAATTTTTTTTTGCTTTTTGTTGCTTTTACGAGAGATTGATTTAAGGATTTTTCTATTTTGAGGTTATAAATCTAAACAAGGACATTTAATAACCAAAAGAACCTTTTGTCACTTTTACCTATTTTTTTTTTCTTTTTTGTTTTGGTTTTTCTTCTCCGTTCGTACTTTTTTTGTTTTCAGCACTTTTCCAAAAAATTTTTGAAAAAAAAAGTGCTTATTAGTTTCACTCTGTCCGTCCGTCTGTCCGTGTGACTGTTTACAAAACTTCTACACCCTTGAAGATAGAAACCTAAAATTTTAAATGTACATAAATCTTTAATAGCAATCAATTTTTGTAGAACATAATTTTTACCTATCTCCTCCCCTCTAAAAATTATACCCGTTCAAAACCCTAAAAATGCCATTTTTCAACTGTTTACTGTAGTTGAACCACATGCATTTTTCAAATTTTACAAACGCAGAAAAACAGTGAGATTCTTATTCTATCACGACATAATCATACTTAACCTTTAAAAAACAAAATGGCCGTTATAATTTACCGTTACATAAAATCCGTTTTTGATGTTGTTTTTCTTATAGACATCAGGTTGTGGGATCCTGAAATTTTACCAGCTTTTAGACACTAATAAATAATTCATTTCGTTAGAAGAAAATTTTTTTCCATCTCCACCCCCTCTCAAGTTATCGCCTCTTGAAATTTGTAAAATTTGAATTTTTGAGCATTATGTCAACCCCTCTTTATATTAATTTTTGCTTTATTTCAAAGACTGCATAAATGGTTCATCCTAAATATATGCAATCCTAGAAATAGTTTCGTTTATAAATGAAAATAATTTTAATAGTGTGGTGGATATACATAGACTGTATTTAAAACCAGAATTTTCACTTGTTGAAGGGAAAAGTGCTACAATACAAACCATTGGTTTGACCCAACTTTATTTTTTTTTTCTTCAATATTTTCTGATAAAAATGTTAAAAAATTTGTGAAACAACATCACGTAGGATTGTCATAATTTTGTACACTGAGAAAAATTTTTTTTATTTTCTGTTCTTCTATTTTTTGACATGAAATGTTGTTGAAATGAAACGTTTAGTAATGTAATTTATTATTGATGTAAATTAGGGTTTTTCGGGATTTCCAGTTAAAAGACAAGAATAGGAAAGAGAAATAACAATTATTTGCTGTTAAAATATTCAAAAGTATTTAATGTTATTTTATAATGTTGTGCCCAATCTGATTTAGATTAAGTTAGTTTAAATGGAGTAAAATGAAATTTGTATACATTTTTTTTTTATAAATTTCTGTAGAAACTAATTTAAGAAGTTGCAATTTAAATAGATTTAAAATTATTATAATTTTGTTAATATTGAATAATCAATAATAGTAATTTTGTAGAAGTGTTTACTTTATATACATAAACCAAACCATATGCAATTAAACATTTCGAAAAATAATGCTTACTAATATTAAAATATCATTGTTAAAATTGTTTCGAAAAGATTTTAATATCACAAAATTCCTATAAAAATTTCGTTTTTTAATTAAGTACTTCACCTGTAAACACTTTCCTCGATAACGTTTTCACATAAATCATGTTATCAAACATAAACCATACGAACATTTGCACATTGAGCTTTAATTAAATCAAACAAAATGTTTGATGTGAGTACAATTTGATATTAATATATGTATATAAAGAAATGAAGAAATTACACAAAAAATTGAGCAGATTAGTATTGCACTGGCACAAACGTGTGGCATAACAGTAATTGAAATTATGAATATTTCTTTGTTTCTCCTTCTTCTCACAAATTCAATTCACAATAACGATGAAACACATGTAAATTATATAAATGTTAACAGTTCAGAAAATTAATTTGAATTAACCAAAGGAATATTCTTTGAATCGAAGTTAATAAAAGTAAATCTTAGTATCAATTAAGATTTCTTAGATTTTGTTAAATAATCGGAAATTTTTTTACAATTACTCTCAAAAAGCATTGTTTAGTATTTTGCCGTTGCCAATCTTTTGTTCAAAATTATGTTGACTTCTTGTTAATTATGTAGATTTTTCTGTTATTTTACAAAAACAGAAAATTTATTTATTGCCTTTATAAATTTGCCTTACCGTTTGTAATGCTAAGAAATAACGGTCTTAGATATAGACTCAAGTGTATGTTTTTATTCAGCGTCAAATTCTGAGTTGATTTAGCTGTGTCTGTCCGTCCGTCCCAACGATAACTCAAAAACTAATTGAGATATGTTAACCAAATTTTCACAAATGATTTATTGAAGTAAGTGCCAGAACCCTATTTAAATTGTACATGATCGGGTTACTGGTGCGGGTGGCTGCCATACAACTTCAAAAGTAATTTGGCTATATCTTAGAAACTATAAAAATTTTGATATTAAATTTCACACAAACGAATATATTAGTAGGGCCGATAATAGGAAAACAAATTCGTAAGGGTATCACAGAGTTGACACGGTCAACTATATTTTTTTTCGTTTTTAAATAAAACTCGTACTAAGTGAGTATTATGTACCTCTAAAATATTACAAAATTATAATTATGTTATGTAATTTAATTTTCAAACCCAATTAAAATTTAAAAAATTTAATTTTCTTAATAATTTCTTTATTATAATACGACGTGTTTGTGTGTATGTATAGGAAAATTCAATAATAAAATGTTAATTTTCTTTTTTATTAAAAAATGAACATTAACTTTATACTTTTAATATTACAAAATGTTTTTCCTTTTCCATATTATTATCCTTTTACTTATAATATATAAAAATATAATGTTATTATATGTGTAAGCTTATGTATATATATATCGCTATATACACATACAAAGTTGACATCGATTTAATGAAAATTAAAAATCGAATGAAAGGATATTTGAAGTTAACAGACCATAAAACTCTACTTCTTCTATATATGTACATTTATTTTTATATATTAAGATCTCTGTTTAATGCACTTTACACATTTTACTATATAAATATTAAATACATATAGCTATACTATAAATTCATTATATAAATGAGCACTTTATAGAAAATTAAGTTGACCTCGACTACTATTCCTACTGCTTATATTATATTAATTGAATCGCTTATAAAAAGAATAGTGAAACCCATGTATAGAATATGAAGTATCTATATGAGATATTCAGGGAAAATAAATAAAATGAAGGTAAATATTCATGTATGCATACACATCTATATAATAAAACTAAATAATTATATAAGTATAAATTAACACAATTCTATATTTATACGTTACAATTCCATAGTATTTACGGGATATAAAAATGTATTTGGAGGAAAAATACTACATATAAGCATCTAGACATTTAGTTTGAACTATACAACATACTATGTAAAAAAAGAATGCTATTAAAAAGTCTCTTTTAAATGACATTAGTTAAGTTTTTATGTGTGCTCATAGTACATGCATAAATATAGTTGATACACACATCATAATTGTCAATGTTTTCATTTACAACATAAAAACAAGAAAAAACATTTTCTTTTATATAGGAATTTAAAAAATGTTTATACAAAAATAAGGTGTCTGACTCTATATAAAGGATCAAAATCATTATTTGATCGGAAATGAATTTGAAATTTTTGGTAAGCAAATTAATTGAGTATATAGATGATGAGGTGTTACTTAATTCTTTTTTCTTTTTATTTTACTATATTGAATTGATTAATATTGTTTGATTAGATAAGCTCCAAATGAATTTTTAAAAATGCCCTTACGATTAGCTGTACGAAATTCAACTATGACATGTGTAAAAAATAGGTCACGTTCAGCAATATGTCGCACAGGAAAGTAACAAACTTGGTGTGATTTTATAATAATGATTTTGGAAAAACCGATACATTCATTTTGCTTACTCATTTTGAAATCACTTTGTTCTGTATAACGCCATTGTAAATTTTCATATTTTTGAAAATAGTTTTTAAGCTGAAGTCACTGGTTCCTACAATTTTTGGCGCAAAGTTTCATTTTCCATTGAAATCGATAATTTATAAACTATTCTTTCCATACTTTAAAAAAAGGATTTAGTCTCGCCTTTACTCCGCAAGCTTTTTAAATGTCTGAACTTTAACTTGATAGTAAACTTTTGTATTTCAATAAATAGATTAAAATTTTTTAAATATTTCCTTCAATATAATGCTATGGTGGATTTGAACCTTTAGACTCAAAAGTTATGCAATCTAAATAATATCAAGTGAGTTCAGTGGCCTGTTGAACATATGTACGAAGCCGAAAAGTAATCATTAGAAATTTCCTTTTCAAAATGCTCCAGATAATTACAGCTCTTTATAAATTTTCATATATTCCAGACATTTTTAATTCTTTTTTCGGAAAATTGCATAAGCATATTCTTTTCCTTATATTTTATTTGTGATATTTTCTTATTATTTCTAAATTGTTTCATATCTACAAGCTTTTCAGCTATTTATTTTTATAATCATCCGAAATTTTCTTGGCCACCTTGTCTACTATATTTATAAACAAACATACAAGAGAATAATATAAACATCAAAGATCTTTAATATCCTTGATGTTATACATACTTGCATAGGTACACATAATATAATTCATTATATAACAAGCTACTTTGAGAGTTACTTTAAATAGTTGTTGTATAGAGTCAACCTTATTATACAATTTTCTATGCAAAAAAAAAAAACAGAATAATACAACAAAATAAAAAAAAAGACTAATATATTTGAAGAGGAACGTTCATGAGATTTTTACAGGTGGAAAAGGACAGGTACATACTCACATGTGTGTGTTACGATTTATATGACTAAATATAATATGTACGAGTATATACATACATGTGTAGCTATTCACTTGTGTATTTCTGCGAAGGTTCTTGTTTTTTTCTCTTTTAGTTTTATGTTTTAGAGGTTAAAAGTAAATTGAAAATTTTATTTATGCTCAAATTTTTAGAGTTCATTGCAAGAGTTTCGTTTCCATTGTAAAATTATACTGAACGTATGGGTGAAAGTTTTTTTGGATTAATTTAAATTATTAAAGTAGTTGGTAAAGTAGTTTTTTAAGCTTTAATATTACTTTTTAATAATTTTTCATATTTTAAAGATGATCAGATGAATGTAGTGAAAAAATGATAGTAAAAAAGCGGAAAAAGTGATATGAGCATCTCATGGTTTTAATAATTAATTTAAATTTGTTTCTAAAATTACTGTAATGTTAAACATAAGGTATTTAGTTTGAAAGTCAAATATTTTATAATTTGTGAAAGGTTGTATATTAAATATTTTAACTTCCTAATTCATTTGAAATTCTACACCCAATGAGAAATGTTCAATGCCACCACAGCTTAAAATTTAATAGAAAAAATTAAAACATATTACTATTTACGGAGCAAAAATACTGATATGGTGGAGCTTCAATATTGCTAGCGCAATTTACTGATACTAAGCAATTTACTGATACGAGAGACCAATATTGAATATTGTTTATTTATATTCTCCAATTTTACCATGCTGACTTTTGCTATATGTATTGCTATATTATTAGCGTTAATCGTGCGAGTGCTATACAATTTTTTCGTAACAGAATTGTACAAAATTTAAATTAGCATATTATTGCCAATTTCAATTACTGTCTCATGTACGCTGTACAGAATGAGAAATAGCATGTAATAATTTAACAAATTTATTTAATAATATTTTAATTTTGCAATTAGTATGCTAAGTTGATTCTCATAGCATCTAGTAATAAGAATACATTGTGTATAGTAGTTTTATGTTAATTCTTATAAATATACACAGAAAAAAATGAATTAGATTTTTCAACTAATCGTAATTAGCTGGTTTCAAATTAGGTGTTTTATATAAACAATTAGAAGTATTGACAACTTCTTTAGCTGTTTTAAAATTCACTATTAGCTGGCTCAACTATTTGGAATTAGTTGAATGCAATATTAAAAAGATTAGGTGATTTGTCTACTCATTTAGATGTATTATCTAAAATAAATAGTTGAAAAAGTTCAACTAATTTAATTAGATATTTCATCTAAACATTTAGTTATTTTAGAAAAGAAAACAAAAAAATAAGTTTACAGTGTTTATGTAAATTCCTAATCAATGACTACATTTTTAAATATTTTGACTACAACTTTAGTTGATTCAGCTATTTCATTTTATATCAAAAGATTGACTAAAACATTAGCTGAACTACCGAAAACATTAGTTGAGTTATGAAAAGATCAAAATGTTTTATTTAGAAAAAAAAAACCAAAGTACCGCTACTTTTCTTCTTCAATGACTACTTTTCTAGATATTTTAGCTATAACTTCAGTTAATTCGGCCACATTATTTTACTTAAAGAGGAATTAACTAAAACATTAGTTGAAATATCGGAAACATTAGCTGAATTTAGAAAAAAACACTTGTTTTATCAAGAAAAAAATTCAAAATACCGCTACTTTTTTTGTATTCTAATTTTTAAAGTATTTAGAAAGAAGCTAGTATATGGTGAATATTGGTATAGTAAACAAGTATAGTTTACATTTTCAAGATTTTAAACAGTCAAGAAATAAAAACAGTGAAAATCGTATTAAAAGTAATTCCAACAACTTTTTATGAAGAAAACACAGTAGGATATTCGAATGAAATTTTTAATTAATGGCTTATTCTATAAAACAAAATTTTGGAGCTTCTTTGGTAAGTTTTTATATAATCAAGTTATTTTGTTTAACTAACCAAAAATATTCAAATGTATTTTAGATTGGATTTGACTTCGAGAAAACATTTTCAGTGAAAAATTTGTTACTCTTTCGAAATGGGAATCTTTAAAACTTAAAATTATAAAAAGGAAGAATCAGAAAAACATTAAACTTTTATCAATTTTATAACAAGATACTCAAAGGTAATTTGAAAAATAAATTTTGACTAATTTTTAAAAGTTCTATAACAATTATTATTTTTGATTTATAGATTGTAAAAATTATACTACCACTATTCTATTAAATGCTATTTTGAAACCACAAATGGTAAAATTTTACATACGTGGCCGAACCAAAAAAGCAATGGAAAACTTCAATTTATTGTAGATGGACAGAAATCTTTTGTTTTTACATTAAAAATAATGTAAAATAACTAAAAAAATATTAAACAAAATAAAATTACTCGTAAATGAAGCAAAACTTAATTTTTAATTTATAGCATTCTTTTATTTTCAGGATTAAACCTAAATAAATTTAGAAAAGAGCCTAATTTGTTTAGATACTTTTTCTAATATAATAGGTAAAAACCCTATTATAATTAACTAAAAAATAGTTATATTTTCTATTCTCTAACTAAATAATTAGGTATATTATCTATTGTTGAGAACATTTTTTAACTATTTATTTAGGTGAAATTCCTATTTCTTTAGTTAAATTTCAAAAAGGTTTTAATATAAATCAACTAAATGATTAGGTGAACCGACTATTTGCTTAGTTGAAATCCACCTAAATTTTTAGGTATTTCAGCTAGTATTGTAGATAAATCAGCTAATTTATTTGGTTAATTTTCCTAATTATTAAAAAGTAAATTCAGCTAATTTAAATTAGGCAATGTAGCTAAATAGTTTAGGAGGCTGAAAATCAAGCATTTCATTAGGTGATTTATACTATTGTTTTAGCTAAATGTTCTACTCTTTTTTTTCTGTGTAAATCAGTATTTAGTATATTGAGGAATTAACTTATAAAATTTGCATTTTTCTTAAAAAATATAACAGAAAATTTATTATAAAATTAAATTAGTAATTCAATATCTAATTTCATCTAAATTGAAAAATTTTCAAAATTATTTTTACTGTATTAACACAAAACTAATAAAATTAATAGTCTAAAGTCTCGGTTCAATCTATTTCAAAGTTTCCAGAATTTTTTCCACAACTTCTGATTTATGTGAAAATTTTAATCATCATTCAAATCTGTAGCGATTTATAGAGGAAAGCGCTAAATTTTCTGCATAATTGCCATAATCTAAAAATATTGTCGGAATTTTTCCAAAGTCTTACTTTTGCCCTATTGTTCTATTCTTCCTTTTCTATGATTTCCAACAATTTGTTACAATTCATACAAAATTACATTTAATCTCCACTTTTTTTTGCCTAAACTTAAATGTTTTATTTGTTTTGTGTACCAACAATATAAGATATAAACAAACAAAAATAGTCCCGATTGAATCCTAAAGAAGAGATTGTAGTTATGTATATACGTTACATACGTGCCCAATATTATGTGTGTGGTTTAACCTTACTAATCCTTATAATATGAGTAGTTCTTTTTATACACATTGTACACATTTCAATATAATATTCTCTTAGAACAATATCCATTAAATTAAAATTCCGGATGTTTAACAAAAAAAGAACAGGTAAAATATATAAAATTAGAGTATATTATTTATGTATGCCCATACCGTATATGCATACTTAAATGGAAATAATATATATTTATAGATTTTGTACACATATACATCTCAGTATCCCATAGCATTTTTCCTAAATGAAATTATTTGGTTTCACTTTGAATACGCAATACGGATTACTCGTACATGAATAAATATATAATATGTATGTATATGTAACACCAATAGAAGGGAATGCAGAGAAATTAACCTACATTTCTGGTTTCATAAAATATGTTTATACTGAGATTGTTGCGGTTAAACAATGAACATTAAAAAATTACTTTAAAAAACGCTAAATTTGTTTTTAAGATTTTTTTATTAAAAAAAATCCACTTGGCTTTTGGCACATCTGTTCTAAAAATAATATGTATAAATAGAAAGTATTACATAGAGGAATAATTCAAGGCACAATATGTAAAAATTTTGTTAAGAACATGAATTTTAATTTTTTTCCCGTAAACTAACGCTTTTATTTACGATAAAAATAAAACATGTTCATTTTAATATGAAAAAATTATTATTAGTCTTAACATTCCAAAAAAAAAATAGATAACTGTGTATGTAAAAAGATTCTGAATGGGACATAGCATCATAGTGGTATTTTGTATATAACGGTTCTCACCAATTCGTTTAATTTAAAATCACGAACACGGAAATACACATTAAATATACACGAAATATTTTTGTACATGACGCTCATTTGGTGTTACAGTGACATAACTCGAAAAATATGATTTCTCAATTATTTATACAGAAATTGACAGAATATTCTCTAGCTTGAATATTGCCGCTTACTCGTACAGTATATTAGAAAATAATGCTATAAAGAGAAAAGCATATTTACTCAAAAACTTTAAAATTTCATTTTTCACAAGTGTACAAATTTTGTGTTATAGTAGTGTTGCAAGAAACAAGCTATGTAATATTTAACGAAAATTATGGTTTTGTTAAATTTAGTTGTAAACTAAAATAGAATAATTTCATAATAGTTACAGTGTTGAATAGTTATATGAATGTAATTCTGTGGTGAGAAAAAATTGAGATTTTTATATACAATACAGTCTTATTTAAAATACATGATCTTGGAATATTTTATTTCTCTTTAATATAGTTTGTATAAATTTAAAAATATTAGCGTGGTGCGATTTTATATTTACTATATATGAAAAAAGAGAAACATAGAAAATGTTACAAATTGGAAACCAGAGAATTATATGTATTACTCTCTTATTTAAATATACTCGTATTTCTATATATTGTTACGTATTATGCAACAATTACGAGTCAAGGGAAAGTAACTATATGTAACTATGTATACAGCATATATGCAAAAAATGTTTTTAATTTTTTCAATTGTCTAAAAACTTTTTTTTGATATCACCTTAAGGTATTTTTTTTGTTGAAATTCCAAAAACAAAATTTTCTTTACTATGAAAATGACCTTTCCGAGAAAAAAACCCAAAAAAATCAAAAAAAAAAAAAAGCAACAAAATCAAAAACCAAAATCGCTTTTGGGCAATTTTAAAAAATTATGGAAAATTTTAAATGTAGAAGAATAGTATAATAAAACTTTTAATTGTTAAATGAAAATAATATGTATGCCTTAATCTACATATAGTCTACATATTGTACATAGTATTTAGATGAGATTATTCACAGGGTGTTTTAAAAATATAATCGATGTGCTTGTGAGCAAACGTAGAACTATATTTTCACACTTATATTCAAAGAACCATGATTTTGTTTTGTTGAAAATTTATTGAATTAAGGATACCAACTTAGTTCAATTTTCCTAAAGAATATTGTACTGAAAATATAAAAATATTTTACAAGTGTACAAAAATTATTCAAAACCAACGATTTCTTAAATATTGTGTAAAAGATTTTATTAAAGCTAATCGCTTTGTTCTTCGATTTTCTAAACAAATAAACGCTATACCATCCAGCAAAATTTTTAATCACTAATTTGATATTGAGTTTTATAGGAATAGGCTATAACAAGCCTTTTGGACGCTCAAATATTCAACAATTTATAAATATTAAGAACAATAAGTAATTTGCAGCAGGTCAAATGTTTATTCGATGATATTTTTAACTTAAAGTGAATTAAATCCCTTTAAAATAAATCGAAGTGGAATCATTGGATGAATATGAAATTAATATTGCCACCTCAATCCTTAAATTATTTCTTATACAAAGAATAATCTTCTAATATTTAAATGAGTTCAATGTTCATATTACACAATTCTAATTTTATAATTTACTACAAAAAAATTCCAATATAAAATTTCAAGGACGTCGTTCCTTTTTCAAATTCCATTGACTAATTAATTCTATACTCCAAAGTATTTGAATGTTTTATTGTAATTATTCATAATGGCATCAAGTTTATTAATATCGTCACTTAAATAATTGTGTGTGTGATATGGGTACCATTAAAAATATAGTAAATAAAATTTTTGAATTTTTTTTTATATTCTAATTCATAATGCTTAATAAATACATTAACCCTGAATATTTTTCCAACTAAATAAATTCATTTGACCTTATTTTCAATTCGTTTTACTATATGTACTAGTTTTATACTCCCATCTTACAAATAAAACTTATTAATTAAATGAAATTTACACTAAAAGTGTTCTCCAAATCTATAACCTACTTTTCATATATTCAATAATAATTATGTAATTATTTCTATATTACCACAAAATTACTTAAAACTTATATTAATTTAAAATCAATTAAATTAATTAGACAGAAGAGTTTTTATGCTTTACCACCAACTTATACAAAAATAATAATCAGAAATTTGTCGTCGTTTTAATTTATTAATCAATAAGTTGATTTAATTATGCTTTCAATTTATTGAATTTGTTTTTCCTTTCAATTTAATATTTCATTAAATTTCTATATATTATATTTAAAATATGAGTTAACATTTTCTAGTCAGTAAGTTCTTTTTGATGACATTTTACGCATTCAAGTGTAAATTTAATTAAATAAGTTGTAAAATTTATGAATTATATAGAATTTAAGAAGAGGTTTTAAATGTCTTCAAAAATTTAATATTAATTAAGTAAATCTGGTGAGTAAAATTTTTAATCAATTCATAAAATATTTAATTTAAGCTTGAGTAAAATCAGAAAAACTACATTAAAGTAAGTATTCAATTCATTCAATTACATTCGAGAACTACTTTAAGAGCTACTAAGTTAACCACACTCTCTGTTTAAATGTGTAACTACATTCTCAACGAAAAACCACCACTCTACTAAGATTCAATGACATATTATTGTCATTTGCTCAGAATTGAGAGACTTAAATTTTATTATTTCATTTAGATTTTCTCACATAAATTTAGGGAGCAATTTTACGAAGTTAATATCGAATATATTAGAAAATTCAATTTACTATTGAAGCATACAAAATGAATAATTCAATTTTGTCGCAAAAATCATAACTATTGTTGAAAGAAACAAAAAGTTATTTTTAATTTTCCGCAATTATAAAATTTGGTTTCACTCTGCCTAATCAACCGTACATATTTTAAACATAACAAGATTCTCATTGTAATAATCCAAATTTATTTTTCACCATACTCCTATGAATGCCATATTATAATGTGACCATTTTCACTTACAAATTTATTTTGTATTATGCAAAGATTAATTTTGTCTGTGAACTGACGCAATTTTATAAATATAAATGTCTAAGATCTTAGGAGAGAATGTACACAATATAGTGAAAGTGTAATATCACTTGCAAACAAACATAACAAATTCTTGAACCAAGATTAAAGACAAATGTCTTTGTGTGGGTATACTTATGTGTATATATAATTTATTAACAGAATGAATATAGAGCAGCATATACATATATTTTTAAAAGGACATAACTTTAACCAATTCTTTAAAAGATAAAGATGGAAAAACGAAAAAACTTCAAGTATGGTCTTTTATATGAATAATTTTATTTAGCACTTTTCCAAAAAATTTTTTGGAAAAAGTGCTTATTAGTTTCACTCTGTCCGTCCGTCCGTCCGTCCGTCCGTCCGTCCGTCCGTCCGTCCGTCCGTCCGTGGACACTTTTTTTGTTTACAAAACTTCTACAGCCTTTAAGATAGAAAGCTGAAATTTCATACGTACATAGATCTTCACTAGAAAATTATTTCCGTAGAGCAAAATTTTTACCTATCTCCCCCCCTCTAGAAGTTATACCCCCCCTTCTATAAGTTTAGAAAAACAAAATGGCCGTTCAAATTTACCGTTATCTAAAGTCCTTTTTTCCAAATTTTTGATGTCATTTTTCTTCTAGACCCCAGCCTGTAGAAGCTTAAAATTTTAAGAGCTTTTAGACATTAACAAATAGTTCATTTCGTTAGAAGAAAATTTTTTTCCATCTCCACCCCCTCTCAAGTTATCACCTCTTGAAATTCGTAAAATTTGAATTTTTGACTCCTTATATTTCCGAAACCGCAAGCTTTTCCAAATTTTTATAAACGCAAAAAGTTAACGGTAAATTCCATGAAATTAAAAAATATAATTATTTTTCTTAACTCACACAATTAACCCTTAAAATCGAGCATTATGTTAACCCCATTTTATATTAATTTTTGCTTTATTTCAAACATTTCATATATGCGTCATCCTAAATATATGCAATTCTAGAAATAGTTTTGTATATGAATGAAAATAATTTGATAGGTATGAAATAGTTTGATAGGTATACATAGACTGTATATAAAAGCAGAATTTTCAGTTGTTGAAGGGAAAAGTGCTACAATACAAACCATTGGTTTGACCCAACTTTATTAAATTATTTACTTAAAACTTCATAGGGAAATTTTTTTTACATTTAGAACGTAAAAAATTGCGATAAAACCTACAAGTTGGTTCATTAACGAACTTTACTGGCTAAGGTACTCTCGCAGCAACAAAAATGGTTAGAATAAAAATTAATTTTTAAATTTGAAATACAATTCACTAGTGTTTACATTAACGTATGGTTTACATTAACGTATTTACATTATCGTATACTCAGCACGTTGGTTCTCTCAATTTTACTTCAGTGAATTATATTACGCCTTAATACTGACCACAGAAAATATGTGAGATAGTGTTTTATATGAAATTTTACAAAATTTTCAAAATCGACATTGACATGTGTTAAAATTATAAAATAAAGATAGTAACAGCAAAAAATTACAATTATAGTTTTTCTGCTCTTCATTTTCCGAAATTTCAAGCTAAAACAAATTTCTATAGAACAAAAATCTAACTAAATTTTATTATTTATTTTTATTATTCATCTAATATTCTAATTGGACATCGAATTGCAGAATTAGGATACTATGGTAATGCTCTTTTTTGCAAATTTTTTTTTTGTCTCATCCTGAAAGTATGCAATATTTTCATAATTGCATAATAAGTATTTTGGGGTAGCAAAATTTTTTGCTTTTTCAAAAGAAAAATGCTACTTTGCGTAAAATAGAAAAGGTAGCAAAGTCAGTATAGGTAGCAAAACTTCTTCCTATAGACAAGAATTTTATGTTAAAAATTATTTTGTTGTTTGTTTCCATTCCATAACTTCAAACAACCTCTAAATTCTATCAATACTTGATAGAATCAGATTCCGTCCATCAAAAGTCATTTTGCTTTTTCAAAATTTTAAAAGTAAAAAAAAGTTTAATTAATGCCTGAGAGAAAATTTAAAATTTAATACAAATTTGTAGTAAAAGTGAAAATTACAACTTGTAAGGAATTTGTAATAGTAAAAATCAGATAAAAGTAGAAAACCAGTCAAAGAATGAGTGAAGATTTGTCGAAAAAAGATTAATATATTGTTTCAGTATTCTAATTATACAATCTTTTATGTTTTTAAATCAATGCCTAACGTAGCTTACAACAGGATTGCTACATAACTTGAATCGAATACATCACTTATCGAACAACGTCACATAGCTTAAGTAATATACAAAGGGAGGTTTTTTAAATTATCCTACAATTTCAAATGAGGAAGTTTCATAATTCTCTTATAAAATATTTTTTAATTTATTAAAGCGTTACATTGTGGCGATATTGTATATCATAGCCATAATTTAAGCCACAAAAACCCGGAAATACATTATACTAAGTTCAAAACTAAAAATCAAATTTCCTTTCTCATTTTATTTATTCGTCTAATATGTATTTTAATCCCTTAAAACTATATCCCTTTAAATTATATAAAAAATTTCCCAAAATAACTTTCTTAACTACTTTACCATACTATATTTGTCGTAATATTTGATATTAACTCTGAAAAATTGAATTCATATTAAATTCGTCTTAAAAATTTTTATTTACTTTCAACATTTACAATATGCTTCTTTTTTTTATCTAACTAATAAACTAGCATACTATGCATTTCATACTAACTATTACTACAAAAAAATTTTAATATTCTTATTTATAGTTTGAAAATTTCGAATTTAAACTATAATCCCTTAAATATATAATCTTAAGAGGATTTAATTTCTGAATTGTATCTGCAGATTAAAGGGTAGTACACAAATGGAATACAAAAACGCACATATATACATGAGATACACCATATAATTGTATGTATGAACACAAAATGGATTATGGATGCAAAATTTCTTTATTATTTATTATTTTTATAAATTTCCAAAAAAAAATGTTTCATACTTAGAATGTTCTATACTTCTAGGCTATTCTGATAATTTTCTGTAAAAAATCTTTTAATAAATTTGAATTTATTTTGAAAGGCTACATTATATTGTTTGTCTTATAAGTGCCAAGCTTCTTCTTACTAAATATTTTAAATTTAAAAATTATCTACCATACTGTACGAATTATTTTGATTAGAATATTGTACAATTCTGAATCAGAATTGAGAGAATGGTGTTCATCATAAAAATACAAAAAAAAAAGATTATTCAAATTTACAGGCAAACAAAGAATCCTTTTTTGTAAAGAAAGACCAAAAACTTCCTTGTGTTTAGCACTAGATAAGAAATTCTTTGTTTGTCTACTTATTTTTTTTTTTGAATTAATTTTGTCCTTTATTTTTTCTTCTTTTAAAATTTCGTATTTTTTTTCTTACTTCCATTTGAATTTATTTTACCGCATATATTTTTGAAGGCAAGAATGGTAAATAAAAATAGTTTTAAAGTCCTTTTTTGTTTCGCAGAAAAGAAATCAATTCGATTTTTTAAAAGTCAATAAGATATTTTTTCTCCTTCCTCATTATCCTTTATTCTCTATAGAGAATAAATAAATAAATTCAAAATACGTGGCTGTTATTATTGAAGATTTGTGTGCCAAAGATAGTTTTTCTTCTTCTTTTTTCTTTTCTTTTTTGTTATATCCTGTGGTATTTTTCTTTTGACTAAAATTGAATGATTGTCTTGGTTTTTTTTAAAGGAAGTTAGAAGAAAAAAAGGAAATACTGTAATTCTAGTAAAAATTTGTTTTACTAGTGTAAATTTTTTTTTTGTAGGAAAAAAGGAAAATTTTTGCTTCAGATGTTAAAATTATAGGCTCTTATTGGTTGAAAGAAATCAAAACATATCAAACCAAAAAATTTAAAAGCTGATCTCATTGAATATTCATTCTGTCCTTAACTGTTTTATAATTTCAAACACAGGGTCAAATCATCTAGCTTACGGCTTTTAAACTTAATGAATATAAAAAATATGATTTTAAATTAAAATAACCATGGTGCTGCCGCAGATTAAATATAATAAACTTCAATGTACTAAGTTGAAATTCAAGACTCCACGCATTTGATTTCACATATAACAGAGAACTAAATTTGGATTTTACTCTTAAAATTAATATTCTAATGAATAGTACTTAGAGATTTATATTATTTATTGACAGTTTCAGAATTCGAAATTTTGTTGCAATTTTAATTGCTCTTTCATTCAAAACCAATTTCTACTCAATATTTCTGTTCTTAGCACAAAAAAAATATCTGATTGTAAAGGCTTGTTTCGAATACAATAATTTCAAAGATTGAATTTAACTTTAAAAAAACAGATTTGACTTTTTACACTCTTGATCACAATATAAAAACTAGATCACAATAAATTAGGAACGATATACCAACGGGTAGATTCTCGAAAATAAGTAAAATTTTTGTTCGGAATCAAAAATAGTGATAATGTTTTCGTTTTATATAAGTTTATGATAAGCAACCCTTATCTTTTTTGTAATGAAAATTATAAGCAAATAGACTTAGATATTAACTTTGCTCCCAAACGATTCTAATTTAACACTGTATTCCAAACAAAAATTTTACTTATTTCTGACTCTCTACCCATGGTTTATGGCTTCCAAGTTGTTATTGAGCCACCCCATAGATAGCCTAAGCTATAAGAAGAATTTTGAGTGTGAACAAAATAAGAATTTATATGTTAAACAAGATTTCGGTTTTTATTTGATATGAAAATATTGATTTGATCAAAATTTCGTTAAATCAAGTTGAAAATTAAATTTACTATTGGTAAAAAATAGTCAATAGGTTTCAAAGCTGGAAAATTTGGAATAGAAAATTAAATTTTTAAATTTGCAATATTTTTATAAGAATTTTGAAAAATATAGGATTAATAAAAGCATAGAGATTTTCTTTCGGCACAAGTATATAATCAAATTATTTATAATAATATTGGCAAAAAAATATTAAACAACAATTCAGAGAAAAAAAAAATTAATTTTTAATCCTTATTTCGAAATTCTACTAAAATTGAATTGAAAACTCTCTTCAAATACTCTAGAGAATTATGTAAACAAAATCTTTGATTTGTTATGCAAACAACTACATACACATTATACACACATTTTCAAACATAGCATTATGTATGTGCGTTTGTAATAATTTCAATATGTGATGTAAATATTAAGAATTATTTAAAAAGGATCCGATATAGAAAAAACATCAAGATCCTATGAATTTAATTTCTGTAATTTTATGAATTTTCAAATTTTAAATTTTAAATAGCTCTGTGGAAATTCGAGCATGCTATGAGTGGAATAATGAAAATTTGTAAACAGATTGTATATATGTACATATGTACATAACATACTCATATATAAATTTATATAATAAAGAATTTTAACAATTCAAACCAATATTGAAAAAACATTCCGTGGCTATAAAATAATGTTGTAAAATAGTATAAAAAAAAAGTTCGAAAAATAAAAATTTTTATCGTTATATTAATGTTGTAAAAGAAAAGGAAAAAAAGAAAAACATTAAAATTATCAAAGTTATTACCATAATTTGCACATACTGGTAATTTAAAAGCAATAAAAATTTTTTTTTTTCTTTTATTTCGAACCGAAATTCTATCAAAATTAAGAAAAATTGCGTACATTTTGAACAACTTCCTATAATATTTACAAAATTCAATAGGAAATAAAAAATGTGTATTCTACCAGTTTTATAGTGACTCATGTTATAAATTAACATATGGGTTTGGATATAAAAAAGAAAAAGAAAATGTTGAGAAATGTGAACACCGAAGAATTTAAAATTCCGTGGCAACAAGATTTACACGAGAGGTAAATTTTGCTGCCATGGTAAATCTTGTTGCTTTTGACATGGGGTTATGTTTTGAATGCCTGACTTGCAAATGAAAATGCACAAAAAAGAAATAGGAACTATTTCAAATATTTGTTTCCAGTTAGGTTTTCAATTATATTTCATTGTCCTTTCAAGGAATGAATTCTGAGTAAATTTATCGCATATTTTGTCTTGAATGTCAAAATGCTGTCACACGTTCAATATAGTTGTTCAGAGTTATATTGGTGTTAAATGATCAATGTAAAAATAAGTGATCGAATGTGGCATTTAAAAAAAAAATGATAATATTAAACAAAGATTTTAATCCAAGTGGTAATTTTACAGGATCAAAATTTTAAATATATTGATTGATCAATTCTAATTGATTAGAAATTGATTAATGTAAATTTAAAATATTTTATTGAATCAAATTGCATTGTTCAATTAAATGTATGAGAAAGTAATGGCACAGATCATTTACGAAATTTATTCGAAGTGGTCAAGTTGTGTTCAGTTTTGGCAATTTGATAGTTGGAACACGTAAATGGAACGCAAATGATATCAACATTTTGGGGCAACTTTCTTAGCCTTTAATTTTACTTTAAATTTAAAAAAAGAAAATGTTTAATTTTACAAAAATTCCTAGTATACCTATTTTCTTATTAATGTGATGTGAAAAAATTATTAGTGTTAAGCCATAAAGTAACTTATATGATTGGTTATTGAAGAAAAGAAAAAGTAATAACCTTAAAATTAATATACTTTGCAGACCAATGAAAGTCATAACATTAGCGTACATACTAAAAATATCAAGAAAACAAAATTTATATTCCATAAAATTCATGTACATTAATTTAATGCATATATGACATATATTTGTTAGTGTGTAGGTGTTTAATTACAATTCTCACAATATATTATATTATATTGATATTCCCTATATATTCAAGGACATAACAATTTTTTATAGAGTCGATATTTTCATATTTTTACTATATGAAAAAGGCAAAAATATAATAAGAGTGCCATTCATAAAAGTACTTTTAGTTCTTATGAAATAAAAATGTATTTATTAAACGATATAGGACACTCTTAATATATATATGCATATATTACAATCATGTAAGTTAGATAGTATCACACGGTTATAAAATGAGTTTGGTGTCTCATTTTTATTACAAATAATTTCACACTTTTATATTGCATAAGTTTAATAATATTTAAAAAGTAATTTTCAGAATTTTTATATACACACAAATATTTGATGATAAAATATTTATTTTATCAGACATTAAAATATGAATATATTATATAGATTAGAAATGTCTCGAGACATTTATTTTTAATTTAAAAATTCTATTAAATACCTTTGTATATATTATGTATTAAAAGGACATTTTGATATATTTTTAGATATGACCTTAAACAGTATATTCAAAATTCTTTTGAATTGATATCCGAAGAGTATATTATAGAAAATTCGATAACAATTAATTTTGAGGAATTTTATTTAAGAATTTCATTCAACACCTTTATTAAGAAATCATGTTTCCAATACTATATACTGCTTGTTGAATTTTTTTTGTATAAATTCAATAATTTATTTATGATAATATTTGATCCTGTTAAAGTAATAAAGACTCTAGTGATAATCAAAATTGCGTAGTAATGTTTGTCTATAAAAAGTTTAGGTAAATCTAATTTATTATATTTAATGATTATTGAATTCATTTTATGAAATTGGGTGATAATTTGAGCAATTTTGTTATTCAATTGAAAGCAAATTATTTGGATTTGAATTTGGTTTCCTAATTTTTTGTATATTTTATTTTTTATATTAGTAAATTAGTTTTTAAACGTTCAAAATATATTTAACAAAAACAAAGACTTTTAACAGGGCCCTAATTCACTAGCCACTTAAGAAATAAATCGAAAATCAAATATAGGAATTAATTTAAGAGCATTTTATAAATTTACTCTTCTTCGTTTTGCATCAATTAAGAGAAAAATTTTAATTATTCTAAATGAATACAAACAAAAATCATAAGTACGTACCTACCCTCTATAATTTATTTTACTGTTTATAATAGTAGAATAATGCAAAACAGCAATAATTCTATATATACCATTTTAAACCACACTATTATGACTACTCATCATAGACTATTAATTGCTTTGTAGTTTCTTTCTTAATGATTCAATTCTACTGAATACTTTTCATATTAAATAAGCTACTCATTTCTTTAATGAGAATTTTACTTACTTCTCTATACTCTCATTATATTGTGTAGTACAATAACAAAAAACAAATATCAAAATATCAAAATTTTCCCCTATTGTTTATTCAAAGATTCATTAATGCAAGAATTTCAACAAAAAAATAAAAAAAAAAAATAAAATTTTTTCCTTTATACTTAAACAGAAAGAGAAAAAGAATTATTAAAAAAGAAATGAGCAAAACAAAAATATCGTAATCAAAGTTAGTATACCGTAACTATTCTATTATTTTTGTTATGTTGATTATTATACGAGTTCTATGGAGAAAGAAACTTGAAAGGAAAAATTTTAATTGTAATTTTCTTTAAAAAAAAAAAAAAAAACTTTTCATTTTATGCACATTTCTTTATACATATATAAAAATTTTTATGTAAAATTATGCAAATATAGGAAAAATTACAAAAAGGAAAATACAAAATTTTTAAGAAATAAAATTTGAATAGAAGAAACTTTAAAACACTACTTATATCAAGATATTTTAGAAAAAAAAATCAAAAATCAAAAAAAAACTTTTTCATTTTAAAATTTTGAGTTTTCGAAAAGGTCATTGTAAAAATTTTTCTATTGAAAACAAAAGGAAACCTCTTTCTTTTTAGAAATTTTAAATTTTCCCAATTCAAAAAGTTTAAATTTACTTTTTTTGCTTTTGTATGTAAAATGTTTGCATTGAATTGTTATAGAAAAAAACTATTGATTTGCATATATGGCATTCTTTTAGTTCATAGTCATGAAGTGCAATTGAAGAAAAGTTGAAGTGAAATGGTAAATTAAATATAGAATTAATACAGAAAATTTTTTTATACTTTTTAAATAAAGATTGCAATTTTGATTGGCAATATTTTACTATCATGAGAAATTTATGTATATAAGTATTTTATGAGGTTTTCAAATTAAAATTTATTTAAATTTATTTTCTTTCATTTTAAATACCCAAGAACGTTTCATGCGTATGCGTTAGCAATAAGAATTTTAATGCATTGTTTTAAATGAAGCTAATAATTTAAGCTCTATTTTGAGTTACATTAATTTATTGAACGTACTCTTCCAAAATAATTTCTGTTCATAAGATTAGATGGCCTTTAAGGTAGTAACTTGAGCATAAAATAATGCAACTTCTACAGCCTTGTGAAATTACGGCTTTTCTCCTCCTTGCTCATATTAAGTGGAACGAAAATTCTTCTTTCTTTCTAAGATATATTGATACAATTTGGAAATGAGGCATAATATTTAAGCATAATATGTAGGTTGAAATTAAATTATAATATTATTTTTAATAAATGAAAATTCATGATTTAACTACGGTTCCTGAGAAAAAGTACTCAAGTCATTTTTAGTATCCTTTCAGTAAGCAGATTTTCTTTATAGTTTTTATACAGGGTGATTCAGTAACCAATGACCAAAATTAGTAAAAGTTTTGTTCAGAATTATGTAGTGTTCATGTCAAATCTCGACGGTTTTCGAGGTACAGCGATTTTAAAGAATTTTCACGAAATTTCTACTGATGCCCTAAATTGAGGTATATACTATGTCACTAAATACTGAATCATCCTATATTATGGATTATACACGGATAATTTCTTTTAGGATGTTGTTTTAAATATTACTTCAGTGTATTAAATAAAAGAAAACTGTCATGTCATAAATTATGATTTCAAGTCGAAATTAAGTCGGTTTGGTTTTTCTTTTGAACATTAAAAAAAAAGTCAAATAAGTTGCTTTTTCCCAAGCTCAACCATGTAAATTTTATGAAGCTTATATCCTTCACTTCAATTTACAATGACTTTTTCATAGAAACTGACTAAAGTGATAATTTAGATCGATAGAGAATTGAATATCAATGGCATTGTAAAATACAAAAAATTTTTTTTGTATTTTTCACTTAAGCACTTTATCCCTGAAGCCGTACTGTTTCTTAAGTCAACAATAAAACTTTAAAACGTAAAATTTTTTTAAAGTTTTATAATTTAATTGAAATATTCAATAAATTGTACATAATTGAAATTGTATCTAAGCAAATCATAAATATTAACAATGAAATTTTGGCATTATCAAAATTTTAAATTTGTAGCCCGACAACCGCTCAATTTTTTTTTAAATTAAATTATTTACGTTCTAAAACGCAACATTTTATTATTATTTTGCAGAAATCTTGCATTTTCCGAAACTAATATTTTTGATTTATGCTCTTTATTACGTCCACTATAAAATTTTATCTAAAAACAAATCTTTTTTATAAAATTTTTAAATCAAATATTTATTTACTTTGATTGAATGCTTAACAAATATTTTGTTTTTTTTTTGTTTTGAATGAATGATGAAAATATTGTGATCTATACGATTGAAATGTGTTTTATTTAAGTGAGTTATTTTTCATAGTTTTGTTTTGATTACAACTGAAATTTTTACAAAAAAGAAAATAGTCATACAAAATAATAATTAGAAATACAAATATTTAAAAACTGTTGGTACTTGGAATTGTTTTGGTAATTTTTTTTTGTAAAAAAATCCTTTTAAATGAAAATTTTCAAGAGAAAATTTGAAATATTCTCTACATATTCATACATAGGGTGTTCCAATCTCAATTATACTCCTAAAGCAGTAAAATACTTAGACAATGGGTTCAAGCCTGTAAAATAATAATATATTAGGAGGCATTTTTATTTTCCGCCCTTTTTCTTAAAACATTTCTAAAATATTGCCATAAAAACCATTTTTGCGGTCATGTAACACGATAGTAAGAGTGAAAAGAGAAAAATATCTTAAAAAATTTCATATACTTATTTAAATTAACAAGAATGTCCTCTATTTTTATATATTATTTTTCGAAACCACTCTAATACCTACTAATTCATTGTTAATCGTTGAGTCTAGGACATTCTGTACACTCAAATATATTAGGTATATCTCAAATTATTTTGTAAATTTAAATTTAAATAACAATGCAAAATTGTTAACATTTGACATTAGATAGTTAACATTTTTAACAAATTTATATTGTACCTATACATATTATATGTATGTATATATATATAAATAATATTCTATGTACATATAAAATTTTTGTGTACAAAATGCATTGAATTATTTTAAATTGAGAGAAAACTAAAATCAATTAAAATTTCCATACAAAATTAATTTGAAATTGTATTTTCAGTTTTGTTTTTAAAAAAAAAGCCAATTTTTTTTTTAATTCAATTCTAAATTGGTACAAAATAATTAAAAATTTTACAAGAATTAAATTTGAAAAAAAATAACAATTTTTGTATTGATTATTAATTGTTAATTACCAAAATAATGGATTTTGAATAACAATAAAACAAATGCGAGAATTTAAGGTTGGATATAAAGTGTTGCCCGATTGGAATTTATATTCGAATACATTATGTTTTCATAACAAACTAAGTCCTCGAGACAAAACATTGTTGGGAGCAAAAATTGGTCGAATTGTCGGAAGAAAAGGAAAACTAAACGTATGTATTACAATTTACATTTGTGTACATAACTAGGTACATATCCAATAATAAATTAAATTCTTTGCATTTCTCCAGAATCTTTTGTTCTCTCCATTTTGAATGAGCTATACAAAACCATAACTTGTTTTTAAAAATTTACTTAAAAATTATTAATTAACAATAATTTTTCGATAAAAATAATTTCGAAAATAATATTATGCATGTAGAAATATAACAATTTTAACATGACATTTGATATTGTTATCTTTTTACATTTGGAATACTTATTTTAGAGTTACCGTTTAATAGTTTTTTCATATAGATCAAAAATCTCCAAGTCAATAAAAAGTAAAAATATTGTCGTAAATATTACAAAATTTTTTAATGTTATAATAAATTTATACCGTAAGTCGGAAAAGAATAATTGAAATTATATTGGGTCGTAACTAGAATTGTCGTATTAGGATAAATCGTATCTCGACGAATATGTCCATGATTTAATTTCTTCTGTACTCAATTTGGCCAGACACTATTTTAAGTTCAAGTTTTAAGAGTCGGTTTTTTATAAAATATGTACAATTAATTCAAAGATATTGAATTTTATTATAAATAATATTTTAATAAAAAAATTCTATTCTCTGAAATTAAAATTAAACAATGAAAAATATATAAATAAAATAATTCAATTTAGAATTTTTAATTCAGTAAGAAAAGATGAAAGAAAATGAACAAAATAGACACAATAAGTATAAAAAGATCAAGAATCGAATGGACATGAATAGCATATTAATAGCCAAAGATTCATTCTTTCTTTTTATTCAATTTTTCTTTAACCTTTTATTATAAAAATGAATACGAATCCTTTTTCATAAAATTCTTTTTTTTTTTGATTTCAAATTGAAAACTGAATTAAATTTTTTTTCTCAAAAATAATTTTATTATTTTTTCTTTTCAGAATTTCAACTTTTCACATTTCTTCTTTATCATATGTGTTATTTTTGACTCCTGTTCCTGTTATTCCTGTTTTCTGTTTTGTTTTTAACCCCAAATTCATTTTAGTAAAAAATATTTTGATTAAAAGGTTAAAAAGTTTATAAAGGTATCAAAGATAATGTAAAAGAATATTTAAAGATTTTCAAGAATAATATTATAATTTTATTGACCTGTTAGAAAACAAAAGATATTTTAAATAATATTTGCATATTATTAACATAATGCAGGTATTTACATTTTGATTACAAGAGCTTAAAGAAAAATAATTTTACATAGCAGGTATGAGATGGAATAATCTGTTATGATCTGTTATGATCTATTATCTGAAACCATTTAAATATGACATTTAATAAAATTTGAAATAATATAAATTATTTTAAGGTCTAGAGACCTTATTTATATTCACCATTCCTTCAAAATTTTATTTTATAATAAGTTCTAAAATTAGTAAATTTGGTTCAATTGAATTTGGTCAATTTTTGTTCCAGTTTTTGTGGGGTAAATCATAGTTCATTATTGAAATAATTTCATTAACCAGTTACAAAAATAAATGACGAACAAACTAATTTATTTTTTCACCTATTTTCCATGATAGGAACAATAAAACTTAATTCGTTTACCCCGTAAAGTATGCAATTTTTTGTTTTATTGTGCAATAAAAACTTTTTAAGAGAAAAATCTATTTAGATAATTATTCGATTAATAAAAAAAAATAATTTTAATTTTTTTTTTAATAATTAGAATTTGTAATTTTTGTAATTGGTTTATAGTTAGAACATTTATTTAAAGTTAAAATTCGATTGGGATGAATGTTGATTTGTACAGCACAGATTTAATTTGGTCATTCACCTATAATAGTGTAAGAGACTTTTGTTCTGATATTTACTGTTGATTAAGACTCGGCGAGGACAAAATAAAATTTCAGTAGATCTAATAAAATGAAAATGATTATTTAAAGGAAAATTTTTAAAATTTCTTTTAAATGAAAAAGGATAATTCAAAAGTGAAATTAAAAATTGAATGCTTAATTTCCAAACGAGGTATTCGCTAGAATGTGGTAACCGAATTGTTCGAATTTTTCTATAACAAATTTAAAGCAATAATTTGTAAAATTTTTGAAATAATATTTATATGACAGCATTTTTTTTAATTTATAGGAGCAGCCCTATATTTTATTTTTTACCCCCAAATTTTATATTACACTATAAACGCTTATACATCATATGATTTGGGTAGCGGAAATATATTTCTGTTCTCGTAGAATGCTCATTCATAAATATTTCTCGTTTATAATAGTTTCTCTTCCCATATTACAAACTAAAACATACATTTATAAATAAACTAATACAAAAATATTAAATTATAAATAGGTTTGTGAGGAGAACCTTTTCTGCTACAACCACTAAACAATTTGATGAATGCTGAATTAATTTTAAATTAAATGTTATATAAGAATAAAACAACCCCAATCTAATTTTGTACTTAAATATATTTTATAATTTTGTTTTTTTTGCTTTCATTTTTCTTAATTTGTTTCCTTTCGTTGGCATCCTAAAATAGGTGTGCCTATTTACATTGTATATACTTAAAATATAAATTTCAGAAACAAATGATAATAAATTATCATATTTTTATTAATAAGAAAAAAAGGAAAAACGAGAGGCACTAAAATGTAACAAAAATCAAACATGAAAAACAATTTCTTCAACAATTTCTCATTTTAATACTTGAACTGATAATAGGCGCTGGCATATTTCAATATACATATATTTAGGGCGTACTTTATTATACGTTCGTATGTTTATAAAAAGCATATTATCTTGCCATGACATAGTCAATTTTGAACATTCTATGTTATGTTCTTTGATAGTTTTCAATTTTTTTTGCATTTATTTTTATTTTTTTTGGTATATGAATTTAATATTCCGTCTAATTTGAATATTTTTCCTATATAAGCGCACATATGTACCTAAATGAGTTTTTCAATATGAAATCTATTTTAAAATATTCAATGATCTTTAATAATAAACTCGACAGCAAATAGCTTTTATAGAACTGCAAACAATTGAGCGTTTATACTCTTTAAATCACCCCTTCAATAATATTGCAGAAAACTGTTGGTTAGATTAGGTCGACGCGACAACCGTAAGATAGACGTGGACTAGTAAACCCCGTTGTGAGAAGAATGTAAAATAGTAAAGCAATTGATTTAATTTTACTTTACTGCCATAAAGATTTAATCAGATTAAACAACTAAATGAATCAGTTTGAGACTTTATGTTGAAATTTTTGCATTAATCAATCAAAATCCTTTATTCACTTCCTCAAATCTTGCTTTTGATTGTCCCTCATCTAGTAATATATCAATACACTGTTAAAAATTTAGGTCTAATGTCCTGTAATATAGTATTCAAGATTATCTTATGTTATCTTGAACAAGATAAGAATGTTATCTTGTGAATTAAGCTTACAGATCAATGGGATAGCAACAATATACCTAATTAGATACTTTCCCAGAATATTAGCAATCTGACGATAATGACAATAACACAATTTCCTATGACTATCATTTGTTCGCAAGTGACAGTCATATGCAAATAAAACAGCTTTTGTCAACTGATATTTTAGTATTTTGTGATCGTCATCTCTTTTTTCTTAACTGTTTTTCCTTTTCTACATCAAAATCAATAATTTTTAACAAAAAATTTTTATAAATGCACTAACACATGAATAAATACAAAAAAAAATAAAAAAAACACAATAATTATTTGCGTTAGCAACAAAAATTCGAATTCATGACGTTAGTGTCAGAAAAAATTAGAATTCACTATCTTTGCAAATTGTGTTTGAAGATTGATACATGACTGCTGACACGGTTACATACGTAATATATGTAATTACATATTTTAATAGTAATTTGTTTAAGGCCCATGACTGGAGTGGAAATTTTACTAAAAATAATATGAAAATAATCAAAATAAAAAAGGACATGGATATAACGTTAAAATGCCTAAAAAATGCTCTTGATTATTAAATTGTATAAGATGCAGCAATGATTATAAATTCTTTAAAAATTTCTTTACCAATTTGCTATTGACTCGTCATAACCATTTTTTATGTCTTAATAAACGCCTTTGGTTTAGAAATTATTAATAAATAATTAATTTATTTCAATGAATTTCATTTAATGAGCAAAAGATTCATTCATTACACTCCTCATTTCAAAAAAAATATTTAATTAATTATTATTAATCACAAAAACCTTCACCAATTTTCATGAACACGGAACAATAACCGATAACAGTAATTTTCCACCTAAATTTTTAACAGTGTGAGCTTAAAAAAAAATTTTCTTTAATAAAATATTTTGATTTACTTTGCTTGTAAAAATGTTTTCAATTTTCGCATAATTTAAAAATTTATTTAAATCCAGAATTTCTGTTGAATCACTCCATACATCCTTTTATTTTATTTCTTTTAAATATAATTTTCATTTTCATTTTTGTTTTTCTTATAAAATGTTGCCTTAATACCTTCACAAGAAAGATTTATTTTTATTAAAATATTTTTAAGTAAAGGTTAATGTGATCAAATTTAATCTCATTATGCGACAAACCTTTTAGATGTTATACGAAACTAATGCTTATGTTAAAGTTAAAAAATAAAAAAAGCAACTAAAACAAAGAAAGAGAAACAAGAAGAAAAAGAGAAAAGATCAATGTTTTCTCTCGTTTTTTTTTCTGTTTGTCGTTCCTTTTTGTTTGATTTTTTATGTTCTTCTCTTTTCAAGGATTTCGATTAATATTCGTGGTTAGATTTTGACTCACCAATATTTTTAGAGAGGCTGTTATATAGCAAACAAAACAAGAACGTAAAAAAAAGAGAAAACAAAAATAATGTTAAGTGATTGTAGGAGCAGCAGTAAAGTAAGAAGAAAATGTTACAACCATATGCCAGGATAAATATTGAAATTTTCACAAGTTAAATTATTCATGAACAACACCGTATATACAAAGAATGAAACTGAAGTGTATGATAAAAAAGGAACAAAAACCAACATGGTATAAAGTAGTTTTGTTATAAAAGGACTTTAAGATTATTTAAACAATTATGTAAATATAGTTCAAGGGATGACAATTTTTTTGTTTTTATGTTCTTGTTTTTTTCCAATTTTTAAGTTCAGTAACAGAAATGAGTTTTTGAAAAATGAAAATTTAGAAGTAATTGTTCTATTTTATTTTGACAGTTTTCTAATAACTCGAGAAAATTAAATATATTACAAAAGTACCCATCAACAACCGAAATAATTTTCACAGAAGATTGCGCTGAAAATCGGATAGAATTTCTTATTGTTGTAATATTTAAAACCTATTAAGAAACTATATAGTAAAAGCTTAAAAAATCCGATTAAAAATTAAAGAATTCGATAATTACTAAGAAAATTTGAAACCTTATGAGGAAATGATCAAAAATATTGGATTTTTAATTCGGCCTCTAGCTTGGTTTCTGAGCCATGATATTACCGAAAAATTTACAAGTTTATTATTGTAATACTAAGATAATTTAAATACTAAGTTTCAAGGAATTTTTGATGACATCGGATTTATCGGAAATTATTATATACCGGAAAATTTATTATTATATCGGAAAAGTGGATTTATCAATCGTTCTTAAGGTACAATTCGGATTTTAGTGTAATAAATCATTAAAGCCATTAAACTCATTTATTTGAGAATTCAAATTTGATAATGATCAACTCATTTGATTTGAGAATTCAATTTGAATAAACCCAGATAAAATCTGCATCATATGTAATATAGAAATCGGTTATTACAAAAATGTTAAACAATAACAAATACTTGCAAAATTTGATCACTGGTATTTAATCATAACCACATTTAATGAGCGTTCTCGTTGACTAAGATTCTATTGCATGTTTCAGTTACTATATTTGAAGCCGAACAAGAGCATCTTTAATTTATTAATATTTCGTTATTAAATTTCTTAGTGTTATGAATGTAGTATTAAGTTTATAATTCCACTACATGCAAATATCCTAAGAAAATACTTTATACTGTTATAATAACTGTTATTTACCATTCTACAAAATCCTTATTTTTTATCTTCCTTAAAATTAATTCTAATAAATTGCTAAATTTATTAAGTATTCCCATATCTATGTTAATATATAAAGAAATTATTTTAAGAATAAAAGAAAACTACTCAATCTGTACATATACACATAACGAAGATATATGTAATAGTATAAATGTCTTTTATTTCAAAAGTGATTTATGATTTCACATTATGTTAATAGTGATTCTAATGGAATCAATTTATATTTTACAACATGCATAATACTTTTTCTTTATACTTAATAAAAATTAAAATTAAATTTTACATTGAGTTCTTATATTTGTATTGTATGAATGTGTGCATGTGTATGTAAAAATGTACCATATATATTTGATATTTTTAAAGAAGGTAGGTTGAAAAAAATTTCTTTTGAATGCATATAAATCTCAGAAATCGATAAAAATCTTATATTTTATGTACATAATATAGAGAAAAGAATTTAGCATATACCTCTTATCAAAAATTAATCAGGATAATAGAATTTAAGAAACAAGAAAGGATATAAGTAAGATACCATAAAATTAAGAATTGAATTTTTAAAGTATTGAACCCATATTAATAATTTAATATGTAAGAAAATATCGAAAATGGGTGATTTATATAGATTTTAAAAATTATTTACTGCCGAGATAAATTTAAACGACTTTTTTTTGTAGTTATTCATTAAATTTAAAATAAAATATTTTATTGCTGTATATTAAATTACAAATAATTGAAAATTTTTAATCAAAAATTTTAGAGAAAAAAGTATGAGAATAAAGTTCGTATAGCAAGAAAAATCATAATACTTAATGGTACTAATGATCTACATTTATAAATTGGTACTCATTAAATTAAAAAACAGTTGAAAAGACTAGACCATTCTCCAACTGTCAACAATTCTAACGATTGTTGACTAGACATCGAAACTTGCAAATGTAAGTAATTATTCAACATTATTTTTTTTGTTTGAATAACATGCACATGTTACCAAATTTATGGGCAGGTACCAATTAAATGAATTGTTAGACAATAAAAATACAATAACAACGTGTAAGCTTTTTCTTTGTTTTTTATAATATCTATAATTGGTGGAGTGTTCGCCTAGAAAACCATAGATTACTGATTCTAATTAAATTTGAAGAGAAATTTTTTTTAGATTTTTTTAACTTAATTCGTTCTTTTATGGCAACGTCATTCATTTGTTGTGCAGTTTTTCGGAAGCATAAAGAAATCTTTATTATACTTAAATTGCATTCAAGTTTTTTCATATTATGAGATTTTGAGTTCTTATACGTAGAAAATATGTGAAACAAAATGAAATTAGAAAATTTTAATCTTTAACTGTTATACACATATTATGATTGCTGTAAACTTAAAAAATATGGAGCTATATTCCGGATTAATACATTGCTTAAAAAATTATTGTTTTTCGACATTTGAAGAGGAATTTCTAATAAAAATTCAAACATTAACACTGTAGTAATTTTTCCACTACTAGAATAAGAATACTCTCATAAGCTCATTAATTAATTTTTACCAAAAATTCAACAATTTTTGTACTGCTCTCATATTTTTTCCCATATTCTTTTTCCTTAAAAATATTACATTCTTCTACAATTTTGTATTACAGTTAACTTTAAGAGAACACTAATTCACTTGCCCCCTGTCTTTAAAAATAAACAATAGAATTTTTCGTTATTTAATAAATCATAAAAGTTTTGCTTTTTCTTTAAAATCTTTACATTATTGTTTGTACCATAACACACATACAACCGTATATTATACACTTTGAACCTTTTTATTAATACTTTAAGGAGTTTATTTAAGAAATTTAAAGAGTTTCTTATTACTTGTTTTTTTTTTCATTTCACCTATACTTACAACCTGAAGGAAAAGAATAAAAATCTTAGATAAAAAATGAAGAAGAAAAAAAATTTCATTTAAAACTTATTGCATATTTTATAAGTGAACGTCTAAAAATAAGTTCCACAAGTAAAACAAAAAGGAAGAAAATAAAAGCTTCAACACACATTCAGACTTTCAAAAACATTGTGCACTCTGCCCTTTTTTTCTCTGTTCTAATTTTTTTTTTTGGTTTAAATGAAAAGGAAACTTTGATAATTCAATTCGATTGTACGGAATTTGCCTTTAAGGAAGATTCATAGAATAAAGATTTTTCTTATAGAAATTCGTGTTTTTGTTTTTTGTTTTAATGTTGTTTCCGTCAATATCTTGTAAAGTAAAACAAAGTAAGTACACAATATTATTTTATATAAAATATTACAGTAGTAATATTGGTGCATTAAGCATAACTATTGTATGCAGTATAATCGAATTTGTAAACAAAGAAAATCAATAGAAATAAAAAAAATTTAATATAAGAAAATAGAAAAAACCGCCCACTGCGCCATTTTGTAGAAACTATAAAAATATTACAACTTTTTTATTTTATACATGAACTATTTAAAGAAAAGAAAAAAACTTATTCTAATTGAAACCACATCAATATGCTGCTACGCTATGCTCCTCTTTAAGGTCACACAATTTTTTATCAAACACAAACTAGACCAGTCAAAGAAGAAGATTGTATAATTTAGAAGTAGTTGCAAATATTAATTCCAATTGATATGACTCGTAATAGTTTGCAATTTCGATTTTCGGGAAAATATTTTGGAATAATTAAAACTTACGGGATGACTTCCAATTCTCTTTTTTATTATTTAAGAGTAATAAAATTTTATGTATAAATGATAACATAGTTGACCACTTTAAACTGTTTTGAATTAGCCAATCCCAACAATAATTGAAATGCTTATTAGATTTATATTCTTAAACCTGCTTCAATCAAGCTGTTGTTCAATTTATATTTGGATAAGATTTTTTAAGTAATTTCACTTGAATACTTAATTGATTCAAAATTGGTAGTGTAGTTCGCAGCATACTGAATTTTAATTCCATTGTAAACAAGTTGTTTCAAGCCGTTTCTAATATATACAATCGTTACAATATTATGCAACAACCGCGTCACATACAATAAGAGTAGAGGCTATGTCATAGCACCAAATTTCAGATCCTTTATTAAACGATAATTTTACGTTTTAGATTATTTTTGTGCGAAAATAATAAGCACATTTTCTTAAAAATTCATATTCATATGCCAATTTCACCTAGTATTTCCAAGAAATCTGATTTTTCTCTAATATATATGATGGCGACCCGTTTTGTAGCATTTACCTTGCATTCTATTACTTCTAATAATATCATAGTTTCGATGTAACAAGCAAATTTAATTATTCTATCAATAATTACACATTTTGACTAAATTTCTTAATTCTATTTTTGACTTAATTCCTAAATTCACAGATTACACATTTCAACTAAATTTTTCGCATATAGCTTATATTATTTAGATTATCTAACTGTGTAAGGTTTATTTATATTTATATATATTCCTTTTTCCAAGGTCTATTTATTAATTTCATATAAATATTTTTAAAACACTCATTAAATTTACATAATATAAAATTTAAATATTAAAAAAACAAAAATATACGAAACATAAAATTTTTATAGCATCTCGGAAAATGTGAAAAATTATTGATTTTTGTTTCTGTTCTATAATAGTAAAATCGTAACCTTAGGTGAGTTGAAAAATATTTTATTTATAAAAGGGAAAAAAAAAATGTTTATAACCTCTGTAATATAAAATTATTATTACTACAGTTAATAATTAAATAAAGTTATTAAAATAAATTTTATTAGTTCTTTAACAAATAACCATTCATTTAATTAAAAATTAAAAATTGTACTCATACTTGAATTAAAAATAACTACAAGTTTTTAAAGAAAACCAGGCTGTATTCAGAAATTATTCAAGGAATTTTCGAAATATTAGTTAGAAATCTTTTTTCTTAAAATTTTCATACTGTACCCCTATAAGTATGCAATTTAATGCAAACAAATTTTAAAACAAATTTTAATGAACAACGACTACTGTAGAAAATATTCAAAAATTTGCAAATTTTGATTCTTAATTCAACATGCACGCATGTGTTCGTTTAAAAAATGTAGAAGTTCATTTTTTATTTGTGAAGTCTTAAATATATTCTTTCACTAAATCAATCTAGTATGTACATTTAATTGAAAAAATTTAACTCCTGAAATTTTTTGATTAACAAAACAATCTGAAAAACTATTTCCAAAACTAGGCTTTATTGTGGAATACATTGAAGAAAACCAAGCAATAAATTCAACAAGTTCATAAAAAACCTCTCAAATAATTCTGTATAGGCTCCTGTGCACAGGTATTACTAAAATTTAAAATTTTTCTCAATTTTCTCCGGATTAAATATAATATAGTAAAATTAAGCTAAGCTGTTTTGGTTCTCATTCCACTTATATACGAGTATTTTTATCATCTATAGGTCATAAAGTATCAAAAATTTTCAACATAATATCCTTATGTTCTCTTTTATGTTATGAAATTTTTTTTGTTTTCGTAAATTTAAATATGGAAATTAGTTTTTAAAATAGCCTAATTTTTTTTTGTGCTTGCTAAAATTTTCAAAGCTTTACGAATATTACGATTTAATTAAAATTTATAATATAAAATAATTTTTTATGTTGCAAAAACTTTTTTTTCATAACAGTTTATAGAACTCATTTTATATAAAAAAGTTTTAAATAAAATAAATATGTCGAATTATTTCAGGAGAAAAAAATTTAAATTATTTATAGTCGCACCAATCTTTTATTCTTGATATTTGAATATTTCATTGGGCTCGAGTAGGATATTGGATTACGGAGTCGGTATTTATAAGAGATTTTTTCAAATATAGATCCATGAATGCTATCTTTCAGAATTTTAAATTCTGATAGCATATATAAAGAACAATTCAAAATAAGAAATAAATTTGCGATTTATTTTACAGTATTATAAAAAGTAAACTAGAAACAAGGGTGTCCTTAGCATTTCATATAAAATTACAGAAGTCTAAGTTCTTGAAAGATATTTAACTGGGAAAAAATTAATAGATATTTAACAGGACTAAACTTTACAAAAACATTTACTTTGTTAATATTTTTGATAATAAAATTCTTAACATTTTTGTAATTAAAATTCAAAAATATGTTATAAATCCAAAAAGATTTTTCAATTATGTTTTTCCTTACGCTATTTATAGAAATATTGTGGCCAATAAAAAACCGACAGTTTAAGGAGAACTTCTAAAAAAGAGTCAGCAATAGCACATAGCATGGTTTTCATTCGTAATTTAATCTATTTCTAGAAATTTTTCATTTCCATTTTCGAAATTTCCAACAATAACATCAAAATTTTTTACTGAATTTTGCGCCTTAATATATGTAAAATTTTTTCAGTGAAAATTTAATTTATTTTATACTTTGTATTGAATATTTATGCCATTGATTAAAGTTCTTAAAATATGACAATTTTGTTTAAATTCTCAGAAAAAAAAAAACCGAAAAAAAAAATTATGAATAAACAAATTTAAAAATTTCATACCTTGCCACCTTTAAATCCACCTTAAAATATAAAATTTTTGATAAAATTTTAATATAATATTATAATTTTATTTGAATTTGGTGTATGTGTTGAACAACAAATACAGGATATTAAAATTATCAGTATGAAAATTTGAATTTTAATTAAGGTTTTCCACATTTTTCTTCTTATTGTTGTTTTTTAATCAATATATACATATACATACGTGTATATAAACAGATATATCGGATGTTTGTATGGAAGTAATATCATCTAACTACCTACCAACATATATTCATGTACATACTCTCATATAATGTAAAAAATTTTAACAGGAATATAATAATATCCTCGGATCCTCAGATATATGAATCGCGTTATAACCTGTATACATTATATAATATGCACGTGCTCATAATATATTTTTGTATTCATTCGGATATATTATATGGATGTAAAATGATACAAAAGGATGTAAAATATATAAGGCTATATTACAAGTTTATTTTAAGGTGTAATGATATTATAAATGATGATATAAAAATAAATATTTATTATGTAGCGGTGGCTTTCTCTTTATTATTATTATTATTTTTATGTATATATATATATATATATATATATATATATATATATATATGTATATATATCCGGAAACGGGTAATACATATATTTACACACATAATTGGTACTAATGTACACAAATGATAGCGGTTTTATAAATTACCTGGATTTTTAATATGATAATAATTCACCACACACGTATATATACATTGACATATTTAAAATTGAAACACTTAATTGAAATACTCAAAATATTGTAATATTAAAAGGGAAAATGTTATGAGATCTAAAATCCTGCGTGATTTCCCAAAAAAAATTGGGTGAGTGATATTTTCATTTGAATCGAATAAATTAGTTGTGTATTAAAATTTAGTTTCCACTTACATGATATTGCTTGTGTGCTAGTACGCAACAGTTCTATAACGATAATTTTACAATAATTTTTGAATAAGTGAAACAGTGATGGGAAGTAGTGTCATAATAATAAGGTTTGCATGTTTTTATAATTGCCAATAGTTTAGTAGTAAGCTACAAGCTACAACAGCTGTTAATTAAAAAGAGTAATATGTGTTCTATTTATACATTACTCTTGCTAATATTTAAAAGCAAAAATAGAGAGAGTCAGTAAAACAATTGGCGTATAGCATTTTTTAATACCAGAACTTTGAAAATTATTTTTATACCCGGTATCTTCGGCAATGGTATATTTACTTTGGTACGGAATTTGTAACTACTTGAGTTGTCACCAGTATGAACATGTACATATATTCTTGCCCAGCATAAAAGCCTGAGTTGGTTTAGACATTTCCGTCTGTCCGCTCTATCACACGACAACTCAAAAAAGCACCAAAGTGACATAAATTGCTGCCTTTCTGCGAAGAACGGACCTTATTGTAATTGGAGAAATTTTAAAAATGGGTTCGAGTAGCTGCCCTACAACCTTACAAACTAATATTAAATATTTGAAAAATTTGCGTGGAACTTGGCAGCCATGAGTCTAATTAAAGCCTATATGTACCCCTGAAGTTTTCGCGTAATGGCATGACAGATTCGGCTTGCTGCCTTACAACACCGAAAGCTAATTTTAAATATTCGAAAACATAGTAAAACTAGAACCATGAAACTTGGACATCGCTTGTCCAATTATACGTCAGACATATTCTTGAAGTTCCTGTGGAACGACTTGAAATATTGGATTACCCCTAAATTTTATGGTAGCTAATTCTAGATATTTAAAAATTAGTTTCTATTTAATTATAGGTGTTTAAGGTGCAGGATATAATTTACTCGGTTTAGACTTGTTGTTTTAATATGAACGTTTTTACTTTTTTTGTTACTAAAATATCAAAAAACAACTTATCTAAAGAGATTAACGTTTACCATCAATTCAGAAACATTTTTTACTCAGTCTTTAATTTTTTTTGTGAGTATATACATTTAATGTTACACAAACTCAAAATTAGTGCGCCAATACCGAATAGTTGTCGAATTTTTTAAAAACAATTACGTATAGCGTTAAAATTTTTTTCAGTAAAACCACACACATATGTTATAAAATCAAAATACCTCAAGCTATTATAAAAAATGTTAATGAACATGTTAAATATAAAAATATTTAACATAAAATTAGTTTCGACCTTTAGGCTATTGACTTAATAAAAATATCTATTTTCATTTCATTATTTATATTATAAATATATGTGCATACATACATAAACAAACTTTTCATGATTCACAGAAAAAAAAAAACATGGAATAAAACCATTCCATTATAACGATCCTATTGTGGTATTATAAAATGTGTGCCACATAATATTTTTATTTTTGTTAAAGCTTAAATTGTTTATAATATGCGGCTGATATCAAATATCACATTTGTATATATACATACATACATAAACTTATTATCCTTGTACACTTTCTAATACATTTTTATACGACATTTTATTTTTGTTATTGTTTTTCATAAGTATTTTTTTGGTTGTTTTTATTAAAAATGTCAAGAATATTTATATAAAGTTTATGATATCTTTTCATAAGAATATTTACAAAGATTAAAGATATTATGATTTTGTAAATGTTTAAACCAAACAAAATAATACAATCCGCATAGTGACATTAAAATATAATAAAAAATATGGAAGGGAAAATGACACGTGAATATTAAGATTTTGAAATTGAAATGAGAAAAAAACAAACAAAACAAAAAGCACATCCTTTACAATTTTTTTAAGAAAATTTTCATTATACAAACAAAATGTGAAAAATTTTCCGGAGGTATATTTGTTAGGATGTATATAAAAGTACTCAAAAAGGTACTTGTTATGAAAAGGGTACAGGTGCAAATTAATTTAATTATATTGGATTTTTTTTTTCCATTAAAATTTTCTTGGAATTGAATTAATTAGATTTATTTAAAAGTTCATTAAAGATTATTTGTTAAAATATTTACATGATTTATGAAAATTTATGGAAAATTTGATTTTCTTCATTATTAAAATTAAAAATAAAAGATTCATAATCAGGGCCCTACATTATACCAATCACTTTTACACGCTTGAAAATAAAAAGCTGAAACTTTATATGTACATAGATCTTTAAGAGAAACTTATTTCTGTAGAAGAAAATTTCTACCTATCTCCCCCCATCTAGAAGTTATACCCCCCCAAAAGCCATAAAAATACCATTTTTCAACTATTTATTACAGCGAAACCATAAACACTTTTCAAATTTTGTAAACGTAGAAAAATAGTAGCTTGCTTCTTGTACCGCGTCATACCATACTTGCAGTTTAAAAAAACAAAATGGCTGTTAAAATTTAACGTTACCTAAAACCCGTTTTTTCCAAATTTTTGATATCGTTTTTCTTCTAGACCGAAAGGCTTAGGAACCTGAAATTTTACTCGCTTTTGGACCCTAATAACAAGTTCATTTCGTTACAACAAAATTTTTTCCACATCCGTCTCCTCATAAGCCTTTCGAAATTTGTAAAATTCGAGCTTTTAGCACCTTATATTTCCGAAAGCGCAAGCTTGTCCGATTTTCTATAAATGTAGATAGCTAACCGTAAATTCCGTGCCATTAAAAAATATAATTAGTTTTCTTAACTCATACAATTAAACATTAAAATCCAGCATTATATTAATGCCTCTTTAAATTTTTTTTTTGGTTTATTTCAATATATTCAACATTGAATATCCTAAAGGTATGCAATTTTTTTATATATATTTGCATACGTGAACGAAAGTAATTTTAATAATATACTAAATAACTAGATTGTTCTTAAAAGCAGTATTTTCACTTGTTGAAGGGAAAAGTGCTAAAATACAAACCGTTGATTTGATTCTAGGTGTAACTAACAGAAACTATAAAAAAATTTTTGATTTGATGATAGGGAATAAATCAAAATTTGTTTATGGAATACGACTCATGTCTCTAATATTATGAAAATGAATATTTTTCGAAAAATTTTATTAGAATATGAAAAAAAAATCGGAATAATTAAAGATGATTTTGATAGAAATTGTATGTGATTGTATGATTTGCACTAAAACTGTTATATAAATTTTAACAAAATCGATTAAACCACCTTCTCTATATGAAAATATTCAAATTAAATATGGTGCCAGTAATGAGCACAATTGAATGTGGAAATTTAGTAAACAAATTTATAAACATTAATTAATTTTTGAATTATCATTTCGAGTACATGGACGACAAATCAAAAATTAAGAAAATTTATAAATGAACACTGAGCAAAACATATGGAAGGAATCCTTATTTTTAAGACCTCTCAACTTTAAAAACGGCTCAATAAATTCGTATAGTTATAAGGAAGACATTTTACAAAAATTTTTCTAAAATGGAATTCAAATATTTTCTTGAAGAATTTTAAGTTCTTGAAGAATTTTTCTCATTCCTAAGTTTCTTCTACTTTTAAAATTTTAAAATTTTATTCAGCGTATGAGCAAATATTTTATTTACTCAATTCAAAATTTAGAAAAAATATAGAAATAATAAATTACAAAAAAAAATCAATATTCTATTAATAATGCCTTAAACATGATTTCAATAATTTTTCTTTAAAAGTTTTTCTTTTGTTTTGTTTTTCGAAAACGTTAAAAATCAAAATTTATTAGTGTGATTTTTTTTGTATTGATGACAGAATTACATTTTTGTGTATATTGCGAATGGCAGTAACAAAAATCAAAAATAAAATTTTCTTCTTCTACAATATTCTTAGCCTATTAATCCGCATACATAGAATTACACTCATACACACCATGTATGTGTGGGTTCATAAAGATTTATGATACTCCTATTTTTTATCTTATTTATTTTTTAAGCTCTTATTGCCTTTTTATACTAATTCAGTTTTAATATAATAATATAAAAGAAGGAAAAGGTGATGTGAAAATATTTTTCTTCGTTTTTAAAATCGGATTTACTTCTGGTTTTTATTTTTTCATCACTTCCGTTTTTCTTTTCCCTTTATTTTTCTTTTTTATTTTATTTCTAATAATAAAACCATATTTTATGGGATTTTTTACAAGAAACGATATATGAGTGCACATAACTGTTATACATATATAAAATTTTATTTATAAGATTTTACTACAATGTAATACAGATGGTAGGTTTGGTTAGCAGTGGCGACGAAATGGTAATTCTGTAACCAAACAAAAATTTTGTTTTATTTAAAACCCACGCAGCATTTCAACGACAAAGTCATCGACCTGAACTTGAAGCACGCAAACATCAAATTTTCGATAAATTGTTCAAATAAACAGAATATAGAAGACCATGCCTGTAGTGTAGTAAATGAAATGTCGTCTTAAATTAATATTAGAATTATTCCTTATAAATTGCAAGCCAGTTACAATTCACGTGCAATATAAAATGGAAAATCAGGACTTAAATATGTTCAAGAGGATTTCAAAAAATTGTACGCATAATATTGTTTAGTTTTTGCACTTGTACTCGGCAGAGGTTCCTGCCTATTTTTGAGAATCGTAGGTTATTAAATTACATTTAATAATGCTTAATAAATACCATCTCTCTTAATAGAACTCTCACTTTGTTCATACAAGAACTTCTAATAAGAATTATTAAAATTAAATATTTTCAATTGCATAACTGCCCTCAAGTATTAATATTATAAAATTTCTTAAATTTTTTTATATATACAAGGACAAAATCTATAAAAATATTTTTCCATATTTTTTATTTACGTCTGTATCCGTAATATCGCGTAATTACATGAATATTTCTAATACTAATTGACACGATCCTGGAACGTGACGTATTAAAATGAACGTGTTTTGTATAGAGTCTCTGTTTAAAAAATTTTTTTACACGAAAAAAAGGAGAAAATAACAAAGAAAATGGAAATCTTTAAAATGAAAATAAAAATTTTCATTTTCCACCAAAGTGGGTTCATCTAAACAGATGTTCATTGAAAATAATTTTCTTACATTTTCCTCTTTTTCCCTAAATCCCTTTTATAGAGCCAATCCTAGAACAAAAATAAAAAAAGAATAAAAAAAAAAACATTATCCTTTTTCGCATTTAAATTTTTTCTTCTCCTTGTTTTTCTTCTATTGCGTCCTTGATTCTGTTACTTCGGTATCGTACAAATTTAAATATTATTATACTTTCAATATGGAATAAGATTTTTTATATTTTTTATTTTCAAAAAATTTTTTATATTAATTTTCACCTGATTCTCTTTTTTTTTCTCTCTCTTTCTCTTAACGCTCTTGCACACATTTCTTAACACCGTGGTAATGTTAAATAAATAATAATAAAAAAAAAAAGAGAAGAAAAAATGTAATAAATTCGAGAAAATATTTAATGAATGTGTGCTTCTAGAAAATTAAATAATAAAAGAGAATTAAAAAAATTTACTCTTTAATAGCTTGTAAAAATATAAAATAGCATTAAATGCATTCCACACATACCGTACACTCTTATCACATCATTTATTTTGAGGAAAGGAAATGGAAATTTACAATTACGATTATCAAATAAAAATTTTTTAATTTTCATGTCTTGAGAAGTACTGATTAGAGGATCCGTTTTTTTTATTGTACGAATTACAACAATTCTCAAGGTTTATTTTGTTATGAAAGATTCTGTTAAGAAAGACATACGTAATTTTGTTTTTAGAAACTCAATTAGTGATTAAGAGCTCCACTCAACTGCTTAATAAACGATAAATTCAATTCGAAGGAATCGAATTTTCATATTTGAATTTGGTGAACTTTCTGTAGATTTTTGCAAAACTTATTAACGTACTTCTACATTTTAAACTGTGTAATTTAAAATACTGTGATGAGCTGTAATGAATTTCAATTAACATTTCAATACTGCAAGGTTTTTACTAGAATTTTCTAGAACAATAGAAGTATTTACTAGAACAAATATATACTTGTTAATAAATTAGTGGAATTTTTGAAAAAATTTTAAAAATATTAAAAAGTACTTGAAAACAAATTTGTGCTTGATTGCACGAATCAAAATACTTACAAGAATAAATACAAGAATAAAATAATTACTCCAATTGCAAATCCAAATGTAAAGTAGTAATTTGTTTCCAGATCACATCCTAAATTATGTAATATCATGTGATACAGAAGTGCTGTACTAAAATCTCTACAATCTATTAAAAGTAAAATAACTTTACTTAGAAAATTTTGTTGTAATATATTATAACTAACTCCAGAAAGCTTAGCAGATAACTTCTCATGGTAATTTATTATGTTATCGCGCATAAGTTCAAATCTATAAATCGAAATTAAAATTATTAAATTGATAACTAGAATTGAATAAGTTTACTTGTTCAACTAAAATCATTCAAATAGTCTCCGGGAAATTTCAAAATTTTTCATACAAATTATTGAATTAGCTCATCCCAATAACTATATTCCATGAATTTTCAAATAATATTTCTTTTGATATGTAAAAGCCCATACATATATGTAAATCTTTCAGGCAATTTATTTTTCAAAAAGTTTGTTAATATAATGTCGTTAGCAAAGTTTAAATCTGTTGTTCATAAAGCTTAATCTGTTATTTATAGCCCCGGGCATAATTGAACGCGTAAAGTCAACGGTAACGCACATCATTTTCTAAATTTCCTTGTTATTCTTTTCATTTGATTTCGGTAATTGGATCCTATATTTCATATTTCCAAAGTAAAAGTTTCCACAAATTATTAATTTTTAATTTTCCCAACACAGCTTGAATTTTATTAAAGCTTGATGGGAAAACAATACCCTTCCCTATATTTCACATAAATCAGAAATAATATAAATTAAACGATCTTCATCACGATATCAATTCGAATCTCGATATTCTGCGAAAATTAATTCTCATTTTTTAATACAGATTGATATTTTTCCAATATAACATTTTTATCCATATTTATTCGCGTTTATTGTTTCACTCTTAAAATACATAAAACAAACAAACTGAAATTATTTTAGTTCATAATTTTTATTTTCCAATGGTATAATCAAGCCTCGACTACATAATATTTACATTGTATAAATGAAAGTTCATTCGTATATTCAGATAAATTAAAATGCCAAAAAAAACCACTCCGGGGAATACTTATTCATTTGAAATTAATAAGCACAAAAAAAATTTATTCTATTTTGTTATTTGACCAAATTGTTAAAATATTTTCAAACTTTAACATTTTGGGAAAACAGAAAAGCAACAAAAAACAATCACAATGCAATAATTGAATTTTTTTTTTTTCAAGTAATATTTTTGAATCTATTGTTTAAACTGGAATATCAGGACTAACGAATTTTTACATTACTATCCTTTTACATTACTAGTAACAATATCGTTAAAAAAGAATTTGATTTTCATCCTTTTTTGAATTTACTTGTTTGTTGGAAAATATTGAGCTGTTTTTAGTAATCCTGCAAGTTTGAATTGTACATTAAAAATTTTCACATTGCCCTGACATTTTGATAAATTTTGTTAATTAGATTAGATTGAAGGAGAAAGTTGCAACAAATATATTAGAGTGATTTCAGAAATGTTTTGTTGTTTTGAGTGAGTTTCCTATAAGATTAATGTAACAGTTTTATTTTATTACAGATTAATTCCTATAAGTTTTTTTACCTTTTGGCGTACCTTCACTTTTAAAGTGGAATTCAATGAGAACTGATTATAACTTTTTTACTGCTAATATAGATTTTAAATTCTAACATTTTCTCGTGAATAATACAACAGGCTACTTTAATATTTCTTAAAATCGCAAACACAGACATGCGAAATTGGACATTTCTCCTAAAATTAATCATTCATTAATTGAACAAGTTTCACCCTCCGTCTGTTTAAGACCAAATAAATAATAAATTTTTCAAAACTTAATAAATTTTTTATTTGTTTCTCAACCTTTTAAATTAAATTACTTAACAAATATTTTACTACTATAATTAATTAATTTCCTTGTATTGAAAGTGTTGCACATAATTGTACAATTTTAAATCCAAAACAAGTTAAAAAGAATACCCTATATTATATTCAATATCTTAATTTTATTTAATTACATTGAGGTTAGAAAGTACAAAAAATGAATAAATTCTCATTCTTTTCATTAAAAAATAAAAATGTCACTCTTATGTCTTGCTATCTCTTGACACCCGCCCACATACAAGCAATCATATTATATTAGAATCATATAATATTTTTTTCACAAATGCATATACATTTTGTATATAGTGTGGTTAAATGTGTACGTATAAAAAATATTATAATAACGATAACTGTACAAGTAAGATCCCTTCGGTTACTATGCAATACACACTTCCAGCAACGATTTATAATGAAAAAGGAAAAGTTGTTTTCATTCTCCTTTTCTCTTTGTTTTGTTGTATTTTGCATGTAGATTGAAATGGAAAAGAAGGATGAATGTAATTAATTAGACCACAACGTTTTAAAAGATAAAAATATTCATATACACATTCACACATATGGGAAAGTGTTAACGGAGTACCATAATTTTGTTTTTACACTCAATATACAATGAAAGCTTTAAATTCATTCTAATTTGACTAGATCGTTTATAATGCGGTAAAATTTATTACGTAAATGATGCATACTAGTTAATATGAAATTTAAAGAGGAAGCATCCGTTTTCAAGTTAATCATCATGAATTTATTATTTTGTTCCACTTAATTTTATAACAGAAGCAACTTAGGAAATATTCTGAACCGGTGACACGACACTTTTTTGAAAACTCAGAAAGCAATTTCACTTTTCACTTTTGAATAGTTTTGAAATTTCTTTTATAGATGAAAGAAAAAAGTTCGATGGAAGATTCGCACATACCCCATTGAAACACATTATTATTTGATGTTCGAAAAGAGTTATAATTCTGCTAATTTAATCACAAAATAAACGTTATTTGGAATCGAGAGTTAAGCCATATCATAATTAGGCAAAATAACCATTAAAATCACAAAATATCCATTATAATTGGATTTGAACGATCATAATGAGACTGTCCCAATATATCTAGATGATTCCTATGGTATACTTTAAATTTAGAAAAAAATCTGAATTTCGAACTTAATATTTTCTACAGTTGCAGCTACAGGATTCAATAATTTTCTAAACAAGTATTAGAAAAAACAGAATCGAATATATTTCAACGTCCCTTGTTCGAATGAACCCTTTATCTTAGACGGAAAATTCCATACATACAATTACAATATGACACATAAAATTTTCCCCAGCAAAAATTTTCCTTTATAAAATATGTATTCCACCTAAAATATTTAATACCATACTCTTTAGTTAGACAATAGATAGACATGGGTTAATAAAACCCATACACACATACAAACATCTATATGTTCTTATTTATTATACATAAAAATATTATTATACTTATGTATGTAAGTATATAAAATAAATGTTCTAATACATAAAAATGACTTTTATATTACCACAAACCAAAATCACCTTAACAGGTGAAATGACGTAAACCAACAAATAATTAATAAAATTGTTTCATATGGATTTTTTTTGTATATAACTATGCGGTTTTGAATATGGAATACATGAGAACTTCATATTAAGATTTTTACCATAATACAAATTGGATTTATTTGTAATAATTTAGGGAATTTATGAAAGATTTCAAGAATAAATTGCGAAAAAGAATGAAATGTGATAATCAAAATGAACAAGATCATAATTGCATATTGTTATATACGATTTGCTCTAATAATTAATTTTTCTCTCAGGTGCTTACATTACGAATTCCCAACCTAATAAATGCTTATCGTTAATTGAAATTTCGTGTTCATATTTTTCATATAAAGAAAAAACTTCAACGAAATTTCATTCATATTGTTTTGGAATAAGGGAATCCAAAAGTTCTGCAAAAATTTATGTGTATTTGTAATTCCAAGAGAAAAATTATTTATTCTTTGCTTATTAATTTATTTACATAAATTTTATACAAACGTACATTTATGTACCATGTCATGTTTTGTGTCAAAGTGACATCATTCTTTTGCTTAAACTTTTTCTTTTTAAAAATTTTCACACGGCACTTCTGCATTAAAAAATCTTGTGAAATTTCTTAAAAATTTTTATATTATGTGTGCTTTTTAAGATTATGTTAATATTGTCTCTGAACGTTATTATAATTGTACCTGAAATTAAAGGTAAAATGTGCAATTAATAATATGGACTATGATCCTGTTCAATAGTAATAAATTGATCTTCTTTTTTGGAGCATTGCAGGTTAATCGAGGTATACTGAGGTATCAATTCCCTATCCTTTTCTAATTATAAAGGCAATAACCTCTTGGAACTTTATAATAAATTCAACCATTCTCCTAAAGCTATTCTGCAAGACGTACAATATAACGAATGGAAGGTGGTAGCTACATCCATGTATAAATAGTACAAATAGTACAAATATGTAGAATGTCTGGCAACAAGAATTTTTAAAAACAAGGATTTTTGCGAAATTTGGTTCCAAATTTATTTTTGTTACATATTCTGGCAAAAATATTTGAAAATATTTTGGTTCCAGCTTTGGAAATTTTGTTGATTAGAAAATTATTAATACAGAGTTGTGAATCCTTTCGTAAATACCTTACTTAGATTTTTGCTTCTAAACCAAGTATACATTTAACAGCAAAACCCATTTACTTGATTAAAGATTTATTGCCGAAATTTCATCATTTATAAATATAACAAACACAAATTCTTCTATCTGTACTTTACGATTAAATGTTACAATAATAACAACTACTAAGTACCTAGTAAGAATTTGAACTCATTATCATATCTTATTGATCGCTAGATCTTACAAATCGCTTCTAATTAGCATAGTTCAATCCTAAGACACTTCATATATACCGTACGTATATGTTTTTAATTTAATTATAGAAATTCTTCTATTTAAAAATTCAATTAATACCGTCATCTCCCGTTTAACGAAAAAAAAAATTCTATCAGAAATTTTACCTAAAATGAAAAATTTAATTCTTTAAGAAACATAAAAGGGCAACATTATATATACGAACTATATAAATTCACTTAAATTTTTACGGAAAATGAATCGAAAGAAAATTAAAGAAGAAAATAAAACAAAAAGAAAGGCCAATAGGTCATGAAATTGAACATCATTTTCCAGTTCAATTCATTTTAAATCAAAGTACCTTGAAAAAAAAAGGTCGAAAATTCCTGTAATTTCCTATCTTTCGACATACATACTATGAATTAATAAGTCAAAAATAACTTTAATAATTTCAGTGGTAAATTCTTGAATTTTAGGAATTTTCGTTATTGTTTGAAATTCTTTTATAATATTTTATATTAAGTTTTCATTTAAGAAGTAGGAAAGAGGAAGTGCCTAGTAAAATTGTGCTTAAAATGAACTTAAAGAAAACTGAAATATCGATACGATTAATAGTGCCTAGTAAAATTGTGCTTAAAATGAACTTAAAGAAAACTGAAATATCGATACGATTAATAGATGATTAATAAAAATAGTAATTAAGTATAAGTTGTTAAATTTATTTTTATTTTCATGTGTTTTACATATCCTTTTATTAAATTTAATAATTTTATACAAACATAACCCAAAATAAACGAGAACTACACTAAAGAATTTAATTACAATCACAATCATTGATGCCTTACCGTGTATAATGCTAAGAAATAATTATATGAAATATAGACTTAAGTGTAGCGTATATTTTTGATCAGCGTCAATTCTAGTCGATTAATCATGTCTGATTGTCCGTCTGCTAACCTCACCAAATTTTCACAAATGATTTTTAATAGTAAATGCCAGAACACAATTTAAATTGGATGTGATGGAGACAGTGGTTAGGGTAGCTGTCCTGCAAATTTTTTATTTGTTAAAACTAGTTTCTTGTCCTATGGTTACCACCATGGCCATTTAATTTCGGAAGTCACTTGGTAGTATATTATGGAAACTACTAAAATTACAGTGCTAACATTTTGCATAAAAGAATAAAAAACCAGAAGAACGTATGCAACAGCAGTGTGGTAAGTAACACATAGCACATAAACTCATTCATAATACGATTAACTGTAACTATTCACATTTTTTATTTAAATCCTTGGAAAAAGTGTAAAAATTCTTTTTCAAAAATAACATTTAACGTTTGATTACAAACAAGTTTTAAGCACTACATTGCAAAGGTCTTATATTTGACCATTTCAGTCAGAATATCATATATTGGCAACTATTGTTTAGCCCGACCAGAAAAAAAAAACAATCGACAAGAAGCATAAATTACGTGATTTTCCCACCAACATAAAATCAAACAATCACCGTCATTAAATTTAAAAATAAGTTTGTCATATAGTTCACTCCTGTATATATCAACGCACTCAAACGATTATTTAATACAAAATTTGAAACCATAAAATGATAACACTCAAAATTGATTTTCAGTGTTCAGTGTAATCACATTACGCTCAGTGTTATCATTGGGAAAATACAATCCCATTATGTCAATACACGAAAAGCCAAATTTTTGAAGGTGCATCGGCACCTATATCCATTTTGTTGGTTTTCTATTTTAAAACAAATTGTGTATTACCAAACATCAAACTTGTCGAATTACGCAAAACTATTGCTTTAAAGAACGCCCGAATTATTTTAAATAAATTTCAAAAATCATCGCTCATAACCAAACCAAAACAAACTTAGACATTTTGACATTAAAACCTGCAGCAGGTACGCCCAAAATCAAACCTACAAAAACACAAAAAAATCATCCATTTTAAATAGAAATGAAAAATCTTCATTAATGATTAATAAAAAAGAAAATTTTAATTTTACTTTTAATTTAAAAACTCACATTAAGTTTGAAATTTTGATGAAATCATAAAAAAAGAAAAGGGAGGAAAAAAAACAAACTTTAATTGTTCTATAATTACCCTAATATACAAGAAAAGGTAAAAAAAAAACTATATAAAAAAGAAATAATTGTGGAAAATTTTCTTAATCCTTAATAGATTCCACTGTTTTGTTTTTTAACCAAAAAGTTATTTTCTCCTCAAAAACTATTTTAAAAATTATACAAAAAAAAAAAGAAGTACAATTATTTATAATATCTTAACTAAATTTTAAAAATTACAAAATATTCCATCCCTTTCTGACACAAATAAAAATTTCTTCTTCATTTTTAATTAGGAATTCAAAAATAATTGTTCTATCTTTAGAAAATAATAAGAAAATCATATAAAAAAAAAAAATAAAATTAAAACAAATCCTTGAATAAAGGTAAAATGTTAGTTAATTAAAAATGAAAATATTTTTATATTCCATTGAATAAAACTGGTTACTGTTATACAAACTATATATAATATTGTATACTTATACCACAATTATACAATAACAAATTACAAATTCATTCACATAAACAACAAAATCCTGCTTTGAGTATCCTTTTAAAATAAAGTAATTTTCCCATTTTTTTTTTATAATTTAATTTTTTTTCTTCTTCTTTTTTTGTATATCTTTTTTATATTTTTGTATGTTTAACAATGACATTCAGTAATTTAAGGATAACAGAAAAAAAAAACGAAAATGTAAACGCAAAAAAAAAATAAATAATAAAATAAAAAGTAATTAAAATGAAATAAAAAAAAAAACAACAAACTTTGGAAAATCCGATTAAAAAATATATTAAAAAAAAAAACAATAAAAAAAAACCTTTAATTAAAACATACAGACTGAAAAATTTTAACAAATTTTTCCTTTATTTTTATTATTCCAGTAAAAATATGGGAGAAGATTTACTTGATTTCGAAACCTGATGAAAAAATTCCATTCACCATTAAAATATAGATACAAAAATATTATTCAAAAAAAAAAAATAAAAAATTTCCCCTAGACCAAATATGTTCTCTTATAAACACAAATTAAATGATAAAAATTAAATTAAAAAATTATAAAAACCAAATCTTAACGTAATTATAATGAAGACTCCTGATAATTCACAATAAATAGCGTTAAATCAACCCTAAACTTTTAAAAGATTTCTATTATATTTTTCTATATAATGAGTAGAATTGGATTAGGGTATTGAATGGAGAATATTATATTTATACTTCATATATTCACAAATACATACACATGTAATCAATATAAAAATATTACTAATGCTTACCTTTTAACTTGTGGCAGGATTAATTGTGCTGTATGTTTACATGCTTCCACACATGATCTTCGTAATTTACGTATTTTCTCTCTTAATTCCGGACAGTCTTTCGATTGGCCAACATGTATTAGCATATCACGAAAAAGTGCAACTTGACTATTAATTTCAACAATAAGCTAAAAAACAAAAAAAAAATAAAATAAATTGTTATAAATATTAAAAAAAAAAATTTTATTCAATAACATTATTAAATTGAATTTTTTTTTATAATACCAAATGTTATGAGGAGTGATTTAGTAGGGAGTACAATATTATATATAATTGTTTATGGTATCAAAAATGGGTAAAATTTTTTTTTGGAAGTAGTTGTTAATAATATCAACGATTTCCGAGACACAAGTATTTTTAATGAATTTTAACAAAATTTGTACTTACCAAAGCTTTTTTAGTTATAACTTCTCTTCCGAAAAAGATCGAAGCTTCAAATGAACAGTTTCTGAAAGGGCTAGTAAAGAGTTTGCAAGCAACATTTTACTTGATTTTGTATTTTAACTACTTTCGGAATACCAAGCATTTAAATTTTACCAGTAAATTAAACTTTTCTCATATTTTAATATTTAAAGCTTGGGCAAATAGAAATTCGTTAAAATCCCGAAACAGTTAAAATTTGATTTTACCCATTTTTGATGTCATAAACAATTATATATAATATTATACTCTTTACTGAATCACCCTGTGAATATGAAGATGTAATATTATTTTACACTTTGCAACTTTATGTGTGAAAAGCTAGTATGTAAATTCAATTCCTAGAACTATAGTCATTCCAGAATATAAATCCAAAACACTTTTTTTTAGTTATACAAATTTAGACTTTTTGGTAAAAAAATTAGAGGTTGAACGTTAAAAAATATTAATAAATTAATTTAGTTTTATTTTTTCAACATTTTTTAACAATTTTTAGACTATTAACGTTATCAAACCCATATTGAAATATTTTTCTTAAAATCTTATATGAAACCTATGATTACATGGGGGCTTACATCTTCTTGCTTGTATTTTCTTTGCTAATAATATTTTGTAACTACATGGATTGCTAAATCATTAAAAGTTAAGAAAAGTCATTAATTTTAAGATTAAAATGTTCTTAAATATTGCAACGCAAAAGTTAAAAACCTCAACCATGCTCCTTATTTTTTTTAATCATATTCATTAAACATTAACGGTTAGCACATTTAGTAATAAAATTTGACATAAACTGTAATACAGATATTGAGGACGAATATTCTTTTCACTTATCCTACGAATTATAATATCTATGCTCATAAAAACTGCAAAAAGTACGTTTACCCCATACAATTCCAAATATTGAGATTTAGTTTCGGGCGCATTTTCGTACAGCTGGTATTCAGCGAATTGAGTAAATAAAGAACAGCACTGATTTCATTTTCCTTTTAACAAGTTAACTAAGCAATTAACTTACATGAGTAAAGTTTGAGAAAAATAAAAACTAACTTGAGTTTTCAAGTATTGTACATACTTACTTAATTTGAGCAAATCTTGAATTTCACAAAAAATAAAAAATTTATTTCCAGTCCCCTCCGTGTCTCAATTACAAAAACCTTTGTCATATTTCATAAAATTTCCTTCTTTTTCTTTTTTGATTTCATAATAATCTCATCAAAACTTTTGTTCTAAAATGTTAAAGCATTAGTCATATTTTTAAATACGTGAAGAATTCTTAAATACGCGCCTCTGTAATTTAATCAAAAAATTTCAAAATTTTTTATAATTTGAATATCAGGACTCTTTTTTGTAACAGAATCTTATTTACTGTCAACTTTTTTTTTTAATTTTCATATTTCAAGGACTACTCGCTCATACTTTTACATAAAAAACTTGTACATGCTTACTTATAATTCAATATTTAAGACGTGTTCTTTTATTTTGAAAAAAAAAAACAATTTTTGATTTTTAAGGAAATTCATAAAAAAATTTTTTTTTTTTTGTAAGTTAAAAACAAAACCAATTTAATATAATAAAGTTGACGTTTTTACTATAGCCGGATGCTTATGTTACTTATGTACTTTAATTTTAAAATTATTGCACCTACATAAAATATGGACATTAAATACCGTTTCGTACAAATAAGAAAGATTTTCAAATTTTACGTTTTAAGCATATTAATTAATAGAATTTATCAAGAATTGAACTTTAGAAAATGGGACCAAATATGTGGATAATTGCGTTGGAACTATAATAGATTGTCCTACGTTCTACTTGTTTGCGTGCACATGTGATTAATACAAAAACTATATTTATGAGCCTAAATGAAATAAACCACTATAATTATTACGTATAAGGATATTAAAAAATATCCTTAAATTTTATATTTTTACAATATTAAATGTTAAAGCAAAAAAAAAACGCACATGTGTATTAAATAAAGGGAATTGCGGTTTTTAAGGAAAAAAAAATTTTTTTTTCTTTTTTTCCGTGAAAAAAATTTTTCGTGGAAAAGAGAACGAAAACATACAAAAATGAAACTTTTCCTTTTATTAAAGAGTCAACAAAAATATTTTAAATTAAAATTTATGCCAAATTTATGCATAATTTATTCATATAAAAATAAAATAATTTTACGTTTTTCTTTCTTCGGTTTTTCCAATTTAAGGAGACCAACGCAAAGTCATGCACAAAATAATTTTTTCAATTGAAATTTTTATATTCATAAAATATATTTAAAAAGCTCGTCTTACATAATTTTTACTCTTACAACCTTTCATCAATGTCAATTTAAAATTGATTTTTCCTTATTTCAAATTCAAATTTTAAAGAATAAATTTTCTTAGCATAAAAAGTTTAAAATGTTTTTGTTATTGAAAATTTTTTGTTTGGCAAAATCAAAAGTTTATTAAATTTACTAAATTTCTTTCTATATCCTTAAATCTAGAGTGATACACGATCTATTGATTTTTACAATTTTTTCAAAACATATACTCGGAATTTAAGGCATAACAGACTCTACTTCTAAAAATATTTCCAAGCAAAAATTATAGAGCTCTCCGTGACCAGTATATTAATATTGCACTTCTGTAATACAAGGCCTTCTCATTCTTCTAAAGTGCGTTTATACGAGTATAAATTTGTTTTTGAAATTTTGTAAAATCTAACACGAAAGTATGAATGTAAGAATAGAATAATGTGCTTAGAACTGTAGTGTTCTTAAATTTCTTTGGAACTAGTTTTTTGAAAATAAAACCTTACAGGTACTGTTCTCAAGAAATTGGTGAAACTAAGGTGCCTGTTCAAAACCGACGAATTGCAAATATTTTGCAAAACAAAAATAGCAAATTGCGGGGCAATTTCCTATTGCATAATTGTAGGGGTGATGTACTTAAACATGAGAAACAAGTATAAATATGTGAAACAAACAAAAAACAAATAAGTGATTTATGATATAAATAAAAAAGTTTATTTTTCAAACTTAATTTTAATTTCTATGAATTGAATTTTAAATACGATGGTACAAATTAATTATTTTAAAATATTTTTTGTATGTCCGTAATTTTAAGAAGAACTTAAAATTTCTTAATTTTCTACTAACACATTCAAAAACTATTCAAATCCTTAAGAAAATCCCTCAAAACCAAAGCACAATTATATCCGGAAAATGTAACTATAATTTGATTAATGATTTTCATATGATAAATTGTTTTATGATCGGATAAATTATAATATCCTGGAACAATATACAAAATCCATAATAAATAAAAAATTTTCAACTTTAAGTCTTTAAAAATAGCAATATTCTTTTTATATTCGATATTTAAGATATTAAAATTATTATTATTTATAGTACAATTGATTTCCTAAATGTATAATAAATATTTTATTGAAAGGAAATCAAAAGGAAAAGACTTTAACAACAAGGAACGGAAAAAAAGCAGAAGAAAAACATTAAGATTTTCCTTTAGTTACGTAAAAAGGAAAAATGTAAAGGAAAAATCCTAAATATTAACGCACTATGGGCAATTTTTTTTTTTTTACCGACCTTTTCCTAAATATCCTTTCAAATTAATTTTTCTCTGTTTCCTTTTTAACAACTGATTTATAATATGTATACGTACATATATGCACATGTATGTAATGTAGGTATAATAAACGCATTATGTAACGAAACTCTTTAGGAAGCCTATGAAAATTGATCAGATATTTTTACATTATATACTCGAAAGATAAGGTACTTTAATAAAATTAAAAATATAAGATATGAGAGAAAGCAAATTATGAAGGTAAAAAGAGAATAAATAAAAAACGAAAGAAAAAAAAAAAGATATTTCAAAGTTTTAAAGGACTTCCTTAATTTTTTACAACTTTCTATTTATAACATAAATTTTTACAGAAAAAAAAAGGAAGAAAACATTTTAGGAAAACAAGAAATACTCTTCTTATATTACAAAAAATTATGATAAAAATTTTTATGAAAGATTTTCCGATATTTTTTTCATGTTTAAATAAAGCGAACTTCATGGATTCCATGCTCTACAAAGCTAATGAAATTTCATTCCATTTTCTGTTTCCATTTGGAAATTTAATTGTCTTGTAATTCAAAAACAAGAATTAAAAGGATGGAATATTTTTGGACTTTTACTTTGATTTATTAATTATCAAATAAAAACTTATTAGACTCGTATCAATGCTCATTTTATCTCATTTCAGGGCAAAACATCGAAATCATAAGCTCTGATAAATTACTTAAAAAGGGAGTATTCAGAGATTTCTTTTGTTGACATAAAAAAGAATCCAAGCACTGCAGTTGGAAACAGGTTTTCTTCTTAAAGCCCTTCATACTAACAAATCCTCAAATTAACCTTAAATAAACTATTCTTACCTACCCATAATGTTAGTTAAGGCGTCATTAATTCGAACGCAATATAAAAATTTTAATGGAACTGAGATACAAGAGTGAGAAACAAATAGCCGAAAACTACATGCGCATTTTTATTGAAATATTTGGTAAGATAGTTTGCAAAAACATTATGTTTTCTTTAAATCACTATACACACAGTATTCGCGAGTCGATGGAACTCTCGAAACAGGGTTATAGAACATATCTAGGACAACATTCTGTAACACTTTTCTCTTTTCTTCTCGAGTTATAAAGTGTCAAAGTGAGTTGTTCGGAAAACCATTCAATTTTTACATTTTCAATTATAAATGACCTTCGACTTTTACGAATATTTAAAATTTTTTATCTTACCGTATTTAAATTAGTAACTTTATCCAATTCCAGCATAGTAGATCCATGATGATTATGAAGATGATGTGTGGTCAGCATATTGTCCTTTATATATTTATAATTATAATTATAATCCTTTTTCCAAAATAAATTAATTTCATATATGACCACAATACGAATTTAATATAAAATAAATATTCTTATTTTTTCTTTATGCACTTACAAAATTTTTAAAAATTTTTTCGCGATTTAAAAGAAATTTTTTGTTTTTTTTACAAAAGTATAATTTAAATTTTAGAACGATTATAATTTTAATATTTACTATATTATATACAATATTAACTTAAATTTATTTTAAGGTACACTTATCGAATGGAAATTAGATGATGAAAAAAAAATTATCATAATTTCTCCATTTTTAATCTAGAAAATTCACTGTAAAGTTTCACACAAATTTTAAAATAAATTAAATAGAAAAAAAAATATGGAAATTTAAAAAAAAAAAATTCTGAGCTCTGTTTTTTTTTTTGGATTAAATTAGGAGAAATTTTTTTTATTTTTGCAATAATTATTCTATTATTTATTTAAATTAATTTTTAATTTTTAAACAACAATATTTAGATCGCGTTTTATTAATATTTTATTCATGAAATTTTCAATTTCATATTTTGTTCACATTGCAAAATTCTTAAAGTCTTTAATGCAAGACTTTCATATTAAATAACAGTATTCATTTATATGTGTGTGTATATAAGGCTTTCTATTGGTAACTCTTTTCCTAGTTTTAATTTTAACAATATCATTCCTCGCATACATCCTTTTTATTTAGAGTTTTAATACTTTTTTTGTTTTTTATTTATAGTCCTTTTTTTATTCAAAGTTACAATAATATGTGATGTTGATAGTAAACATAAAATATGACTAAAAGCAAAAAAAAAAAACGTAAAACGTAAGAAAAATGAATGCTTTCCTATTTCTGACATATTTTTCTTTTCATTTCTTTTAATTCATAAAAAAAAAAGCTAGACATTTTTCATTTCCAAGCATTTAAATATGTTTTAGATAAATTGCCTATAAATAAAACGCCTCTTTAACATTCCTTGTATGTCAAGTAATAATGTTGTTGAAAAATATGCTCTATATATAATAATATTGAATTTAGAAAATGAAGAAATCGACTGGTAGATTTTCACTCTTACTTTCTGTCCGGTATTTTAATTTTTCAACAATTTCTAATATAAAAATTAGAAATATAATTTTTTAATGGTTTTTAAAGTTTCTATATAATATAATTATATTTTACCAGCTTGCCAATTAATTTATTTAATTTAATAAATGTTTGAGTGATTCGGCTGTAATTCAAGTGATTTAAAAACTTACCCTATTATATACAGTGTATCAAATATTACAATTATCCCTGATATAGTTCAGTTCTGTTTCAAAATATCTAAAGGCAGCGTGCATCATTTATGAGAAAAATGAGACTCTTTTTAATCAAACCATACGACACATTTTTGAAATTATAAAAATTACAATTTTCTTTAAACTTTCCAATAAATTCTAACTTGTTCTCACTTCATATTTATCATATATAATATCTATCTTCTTTCTAAGTGACAAATAAGATGTAGGATGTTTTATAGATAAGTAATTGTTCTTTTAATATTATATTCTTATATATAGTTTATATACAAGAAAGAGAACAATGATTAATTTGTTGTTAAACAAGTTGACATCAAAATAATAGTTTGTATACATGTAAACGTATATACATTATACATACATAATAAGAGCAACAAATTTTTTTTCCTAATAATTTTAGAAAATTATTTTGAAAAATATTTTTATCGGTTTTAAATAAAATTGTATAAGATTTACTACATTGTACAAAATTGTATAAGATTTCTTTACAATTGTATAAGAAGAATTTTTTTAGCTTTTTATATGTGCAAGACGATAGTAACGCGTATTTGTTTTGCTTTAACATTTTAATGGAAATGTGCGACTAAACATAATTTTTTGTTTTAGAAGTTAATAAAGAAAATATTCTAGTACAACGAGACATCGAAGAAAGCTTAAAATATTTATGTCTTCGACTATGATTTGAACCAGCGATTTAGCACTTTATTTAAGTGACTCCAATGTAAAAAATGTCCTTGCGTGCTTTAATAATGATTATGTACAATACTGTTATTATGTAATGTACTGTAGAAAGCAATAATGCAGAAAATGAATCATCAATATATTTTACATATCCCTATAGCAATTAGGAAAGCGTCCCGCTACAAAATCTTATATTATTAAAATTATCACACAATCAACTCTTCAGTAATTTTCATTAATAATCTAAAACAAGACGAACCGCGAGAAAATTTTATAAAAAGACAAAAGTTAAATAGTTACCGAAAAAGGCTTATACACAGTGCTCGAAGTGAGGCGGGATGAAGTGGGATGCCATCCCAGTAGTTTTAAATAATTGGAAATCTATCCTACTACTTAATAGCAGAGAAAAATGCGTTCCGGAACATGTTTTTTAAAATTTAAGAAAGTTTTCTAATGAATTTTAAAAATTTTTTTAACAAAAAATTAAATATATGTAATTTTAAATAAGACCAATTTCAAATAGTAACGTATAATTTTTTTCTATTAATAAAATTTTCGTTACTATGTACATAGTAGTCTATGCATTTCTTTGGTAACAATTTGCACAGTTTTTGATTAAATTTTTAGTTGATTTAATTTTGAATATAAATATTCTCGTTAGTTTACTTCCAAAGTTTGGTAAATTTTGTTTAGTTATTTTTTTAAAAAATAATTAAAATAATACTTTTTTTTTTTATTTTTTATTTTTTACCATCCCACCACTTTGAGTATCCCACTTCGACCACTGCATACATATATAATTTGAAATTTTATTTAAGGACTTAATTTGAAAAATATTTAAAATAAGAAATTTTATCTAAAAACGAGAAAAAAAATAGAGTTGACCTTGTCAACTCTGTGATACCCGTACGAATTTGTTATCCTATGTGCGAATAACTAATGTGCCATAACTAACTATGGGGCAGACTATGACTTTATGTTGCCGTATTACCATATTAATTTATGCAAAATTTCAGTACTATGTGTTTTTCAAAATACTGGTTGTGCCAAACTACTATTGAAGTTGTATGGCAGCTACCGGTAAGAGCCAAGAAATTTTAGCGAATTTTATCAAGCACATCGGCCCTACTAATATATTCACTTGTGTGAAATCTCAATATCACAGCTTTTATAGTTTCTGAGATATAGCCAAATTACTTTTGAAGTTGTATGGCAGGTACCAGAAGGAGCCAAACAATTTCAACGACTTTTATGAGACACACTGGCCCTACTAATATATTCGTTTGTGTGAAATTTCAATACCATAGCTTTAATAGTTTCTGAAATATAGTCAAATAACTTTTGAAGTTGTATGGCAGCTACCCGAACTGGTACCCCGATCACGTCCAATTTAAATAGGGTTCTGGCACTTACTACAATAAATCATTTGTGAAAATTTGGTGAACTTATCTCAATTAGTTTGTGAGTTATCGTTCGGACGGACGGACGGACTGACAGACAAAGCTAAGTCAACTCAGAATTGACGCTGATCAAAAACATACACTTGAGTCTATATCTAACACCGTTATTTCTTAGCGTTACAAACGGTAAGGCAAATTTAGAATACCCTTCGAACATACGTTCGTACGGGTATATAAACAGGCATGAACAAAGCAACATTGAATTGTACTTAAACTGTATTAACAGCTATACATACATGTACATGTGCGATATTGTATCATATGTGACGTAACCTTCAATGCCATAATTTATTATTTTGAATTCGTTTTGTCAAGATCAGCTTCTATTGTTAGTAAGAAAGCATAACGTAAATATGTTTAAATGTGTACAAATGAATGTAGATATATGACATCGTGTCACAGCTGTAATATTAAGAACTCTGTTTGATTATCTGTGAAACATTTCTTTAAATCTGATTTTATTTGACACATTTGACTCGTCTTCACATACAAATTATAAATATGTAAATTTTAAAATTATGACAGAAAGTTCTTCAATATAGAGAAAAAATTGAATTTCTATAATATGTCATACACTTTAAATATTAAATAAAACCGCAATATTTCTCTCATTTTTTAGCAGTTTTCCAACTTTTAAAAACTTTTAAAAACTTTCAATCAGTTGAAATTTGATCTGAATATTGAATATGAAATTTGATTTTAAATATAGAAACATATTTCTCTAGAATTTTCAGCTTTCAGAAAGGGGAGCCTCTCCAAGAGTTATAGGCCTTCAAACTCAGTAAAAATACCATTTTATACTATTTTATTGTAATCACAAATATTATTGTAAATTCCGCAAACTCAAAAAAGTAACGTCTTACTTTCTCTATCGCGACACAACAAAATCAAGTGTTGCCACTAAAAAGATTTTACTATCATTTTGCACATAATAAAGATTTCAATTTTTAACGGTTTCAGAGGCTTATTATATATGGGAAACTGTAAAATGCTCGGGGTAAATATATTGTCTTCGAAAAATATAACTATTTATCTTAACTCGTCTAATTAGTCATCGAATTCGACCAATATGTTAATATCTTTCTTAATTTTTTTTTTCTGGCCCTAAAAGTATGCAATTTCATATGTATTTGAATATAGTAATGAAAATAATTAAAATAAAAGAAAATATTTTTTTTTTAATTTTCATTTGTTCGAGGAAAAGTACTACTTTGAAAATCATTCGTTTGATCTAAATTTAATCAAATTCACAGACTCATTGTAAGGTGTCAATTTTAATCAATGTTTTAAAATATTCACAAGATAATAATATCATAGACAAATAATATTATAGACTAGAATTTATATTACAGACTAATATAACAAATTTAATTGGAAATATGAGAATTCGAATTTCAAAAGTGAATAAAGAAAGTGACTAAAAATTTGCAATATAGAATGTTGTCTCCTGAAACAATAGTTTTGAAAATCTATATTTTAAATTTTTCTAATAATTATATAAAGATAGATACAAATGGCTTATATTCTTACTCAACCAAGAATCAAAGAAATTTATTTAATTTCCAAATTACATATTGTTAAATTCAATCGATTATTCCAAGGTACAACACATGAATTTCATCGAATTCAACTGATTCAACTAAATATTCAAAATCATATTTTCTACATTCATATTTAATTTTCATGAAACATTCGTAAATTTCAATTTTATTACTTAGATTCATGGTATAATTTAAATTTTAATACAACAACCGCTACAAAGTATAAAATAAGTACATAAATAAATTAGAAATATTAGAAAATAAACAAAATATTTTACAAAATTTCAATTGAATACAATATTTTTCAAAATAATTCCGTAATTATCATAAATATTATTTCAATGATCAATACAATAAATTTTCTAGCTACATATGTATGTACATACATATACTACATCATTAGACGACATGATGTTCTTATAAACACCTTATAGCTTCTTACAGCATTGGAGTTGTAAATTTGAAATAATGTAAAAATCATGTAAATAAAGTTGTATTTCAAAATATTACACATTTACATAGCTATACATGCTACAGTAATATAATGTATGAACATATGAAAGTAAATTATTATTTAGAAAATTTCATTTATTTGCCATAAAATATCAAATTATACTCGTATAATAAATTCTTAAACATAAATAAATGAGATTATTTTGTAAATGAAACATGAGTAAATATATATGAGTAATGTTACCATAAATTTGTTAAAATTTTCTGGAAAAGATTTATTTTTGCACATGTACTTTTAATTAATATGATATCATTTTTGAAATAGATAAGGATAAAAGATATTATTATTGTAATATATGTATGTATGTATGTATATGCATGCATGTATTTCAAATTATTTATTTATACATCAAATGCTTGTACAAGAATTCAAATTTTTAGAAAAATGCAATTGTGTCATAAAAATATAAAAAATATTAAAATTAAAATTAATTCAAAGTATGAGTATGTATATATGTATATATAGAGTGATTCTGAAAGTTATACAACAACATATACCCTTATGATTAGAAGATCGATAAAGGGTAAAACTTTTGTTCCGGACTGTTTGCCAAATCTCAAGGATTTCTGACTTCCACGGATTTTAACGAATTTTCATGAAATTTTTACTTATCCAATTTTTTTTGATTAGAACTTCCGTTCTGAAAAAGATGGGGACTTCAAACAAACAGTATAAGGAAGGCCTTGTAAAGGGCTTAAAATAAACATGATGCTTGATTCTGTATTTTATGTATTTTCGAAATACAAAGCATTCGAACTTTCGACAAAATAAAATTTTTCCCTTGATTTTTTTCTAGCTGGATAATTTCATAAGAAATTTTTTAAAAGCTTGAAATTTTTCTTTACAGAATTTTGGTCAGCTTTTTAAGCTTTAATTTAAGTCCTCAAACATTAAAAAATTTTTTATGTGACAGAAGAAGTAGCACAAAAACCATTTCTATGTCAAGATTTTAAAGACCCTTAAAGGCAAGGACTTTGATCGTTGTAATTATCAGCTATCATTAATTTTTGGGGACAAGAGTCACTCGAAAAAACAGTTAACATTTTGAAGGGCCGCTATTTTGATAAAAAACCTGAATTTTAATGTTTTTATTGAAATACTCGTACTCGTATAACAAATAATAACAAAATTGAAATGAAATTTTTTACAAATTTTTTAATTGAAAAACAAAAATTGAATTTAAAAAATTTGAAATTTTTTTGAAAAGAAAAACTATTTTATTTGTATTAGGAAAAACAAAAAAAAATCTAGTAATCAAAAAATTTTTTCCGAAACTTTTCTTGGTAAAGAAATTGATAGGTTTTTAATTTTTGCCAAATTTTATAAGAAATGGTACCTATATGGTTTGAAATTTTTAAATGCATTTTTCTCACATTGGGTGCAATTTAAAAATTTGAAAAAAATATTTTCGAAATCTAGACACCATTTGGCATCTGAAGTTATTAAAATAATCCAGGTGGAGCGAATTTTTAAAGACATGCCATATAAATTTTAACATTTATTTTAATTGAATAAAAAAAATTTTAATAGGAAAATTTAATTTTTTTGAACAAAATGGAGTTTGTGGTATTTACACTACAAAGATAATAAAAATAATTAATAAATAATTTAATGGGATTAATAAACTTTAAACATATTTCTACAAAAGCTTAAATTGGCGTGCGGTTGATGCAACCAAAGAGATCTTCTAACCAATGGTACATGTTGTTGTAGAACTTTTTGAATTACCCTGTATATATATTTTATTATTAATCCAACAATTTACATTAAAACCAAAATTTATATTTATAGAAAATTTTAATATTAAAACTTTTATAATTAAAATCAAACTACAATTATGAAATTACTATAGAATATTTAATAAAATTAACATGTTGATCCGAAGATCATATCCAAAACTACCTCCTAGACAAATAATTTCTTTTCTAAACAAAAGTATAGTTAATCATCAACCGAAAGCTATTACATCGATTCAATTGTTGTTAAAGTAGCTCATTTCACTTTAATGATTTAAAGTGGTCAGCTCGTTGGATACTAGAAATATTAAAGGAAAAATTTTCAAAATATTTGAAAATACAGTCTTAATTTTTTACGAGAAGTCCCTGTTTCTTTTATTTTCTTAGAAGTCCAATAGCGCTTGCAATAATGAGGAACATATGAACGAATATTTAGAAAATTTTAATTTAAAAAAATTCCAAATTGTTAAAGTTCGAAAAATTTTAGGCAATATTGCCATATAGAAAAAAATAAAGGCTTTTTTAACACTTTGCCAATTTGTTATAATTTTTTTTTTGTATAGAAGAAATAAATTCATTTTTCGCAGCGAAATTTCTTCTCTTGCAGCATTTTTACAAGCATTTCTCTTGCACATTTGGTACTTTGAAAGCGAGGCAAGAAACAAATGAACATATTGATTTAAATAAGAAAGTCTTTAGCTTTCAGGCCGAGCCACTAAAAATGTGTTTAATTATTTTTATGTAAAACAAATATTGAAAATTAATAATATGAAATTTACATTCATTGAATCCAAATATAACCTACAATATAATATCCAACAAAAATATTTTTAACTCATTGTGAATAATTGGAAAATTAATTAATTTTTTAATATCTAATTAAAAGAATTTTCTATGCAGGAAATAAATGTGGTATAATTTGGCTTGTGCAATATGTAATTGGTTGAAAATATAAAAATATTCTAACATTTTTGTTCAACCACAAACACGTAATCCTCCCTATTCATATATATTACATACAAATCTGATTAAATTTTTATATTTATATTATTATTAATAGAAATAGAAATAAATTGTTCTATTTCAATTTAGAAACATGAAATATTACAAAAAAATTACATCCTGTCTATTACCATGTCTACCTATACCTATCAAAAACTGAAATGGTCGTTTTATGAGAAAACATTTTTAATTTATGGATTCCAAATAAAATGTTTTTATGTATATTTTAACAAAATTTATTATAATTCCTTTTTGAATATTACACATTCGAATATATAAATAATAAAATGGTTTTTCTCATGGGAAAACTACAAATACGTATACATGTTATATACGTATACGATAATATGAGGTTATACACATTTTTTATACTTTGGTTTTTAACATTCGTAAATAAAGTTTTTTACATGCAGATTCCAAAATAATTTTGTACATCTTATTCATGTATACATATATGTATATAATTTTGTACAGAAAGGTTTATATAACATAATATATGTATATGAAAGATAGTTATATATTTCTAAGATTAACTAATGGGTAAATCGTCTGAAAGAAAATTATTTTGTGAAAATTCTGGAACAAAATGCTGTTGGAAAATCATCTTCATTTTAATATTTGCAAGTTGTATAGATAGTCACTTGTGTGATTTTTGAATATATACTCAATATAACTTGTACCTCGAAAACATAATTACTCAGAATGTATCGCAACCCCATAAAATTCTTCAAGGCTTCACACAAAATTTACATTTTCACTTTAACTCAATTCTGATTTAATTTCTGTATTTGTGTGCATAATTTGCAAGAATAACTTATGTAATTCGAACTGTTCTATAGTGATTTAATTTTACGATATACAGCATTAAATTTTATAAGAACAGCTTCTCTATTAGTCACACAAAAAAAAAGTATAAAAAACTAAAATCACCCTGTATTATTTCCTATGATGCGCACAGCTTCAATATTTTAGAACAACAAAAAAATTATTTTAGCAAAAAAAAAATGGCAAAAACGAATTCCTCTTAATTTTAAACAAAAATTTGATTTTTTATTAAACAATTCTTTTGTTTTATGAAACACAGAGGAAATTTCATTTTTTGAGTTTTTCAGAGTTTGTTTTTAAGAAGAAAAAACCATTTTAACTAAAAGTTTTGTTCAATGGGAATTTAACCCTACTGTGTAACTTTAATAACAAATTTTTTAGTTTTTATACTTAAATATTTAATTTTTAAAATTCATTCCAAAATAAAATTTATTTGTTGAGCTTAATATTGTTCTTATTGTTCTTATCATAGCGAAATATAGAAATCTAATACGAATGAAATTGTTCTACAGTTAAGGTAAAGAAAATCAATTTTTGAATATTCAATTACAAAAATTGAAAGAGTTCAGCCGAATTAAATTGATCTTTTGCACAAATAAATAAAAAGATTTTAAATGTATTTGAGCGTATACAATCGCAACTTGGCTTTTATTTTAACTCTTGCTCAACTCGTCAAACTCACAAATTTTTAAAATATGCAATATTTTTTTTTAATCTCAGTTTACTTATATTACTTGATTTTACATGCAAAGTTTACGTCCATACCTTAATTTAATTTTCAATACAATTAAACTTAAACGAGGTAAAAATTCTAAGAAGCCTAGATTCTACTTATACTTAGTGTTGCATACTTCTAGGTGTCACGTATATATTTCCTGATGCTATGTTAATAACAGCTTTTAAATTCCTTTTTTTCAATGAAGAGTACAAACGAATGAAATTTATACTTTCCAATTGAAAAAGAAAAGATCTGTGTTGCCAAATAAAGAGTAACATTTCAGTCAAGGAATTTTTAGAAAATTCAGAGAACCGGCCAAATTATTGTTATAATGAAATAATTTAAAAAATTTTTTTTTTACTTCAAAATTTTTTCCTTTTTAGCTCTTTTCAAAAAAAATTTTATTAATTCCCGTTCGTCCATCAGTCTGTCCATCTTCCTACTTACAAAACAAAGCTTCTACAGCTTTAAAGATAAATAGCCGAAATTTTATACATAAATTGGTTTTTGCAAGAAACTTATTTCCGTAGTAGTATTTTCGAACTTATTTTCGTCCCTTCTAAAAGTAATAACACCTCAAAATCCTAAAAATGCCACTTTTTTTAATTATTTACTGTAGCGAAACAATAATATAATCATTTTTGAAATTTTTCAATGAACAAAAGTTGGATTCTCCTACCGTAGCATGCCATACTTGAACTTTAAATAAACAAAATGGCCATTAAAATTTACTGTTATCTAAAACTCAAATTTTTTATGTTTTTTTCAAATTTTTGATGTCATTTTTCTTCTAGGTCGTAAAGGAGTTTGAAATTTTAGCAGCTTTTAGACACTAGTAAATAGTTCATTTCGTTAGAAGTAATTTTTTGTTTCCACTTACACCTCTTCTCAAGTTATCGTGTTTCGAAATTTGTAAAATATAAAGTGAATTTTTGTCACCTTATAAAAAATATAATTATTTTTTTTAACTCACGCAATTAACCCTTAAATTCGAGCATTATGTTAACGGCTCTTTCAATTTATTTTTTTGCCCTCTCCTAAATATATGCAATATTTGAAGTAATTTCTCTGTGAATGAAAGTAATTTTAATAATGCAGTTATAGTAAATAGCCAGATTGTTTTTAAAACCAGTACTTTTTCTCTTGCTGAAGAGAAAAGTGCTACATTATAAAATGCTAAAATCAATGTAGCTAAAAGTACTACATTGATTTGACCCAACTTTATTAAATTTTAAATGAATCTATGTTAAAAATCTATATAAGAATCATCCATATCTCAGTCTGACAATCTAATTTAACATAAATCTATTTACGACAATACTTCTTCATGAAAACCATCACAACGGCTCAATATATAAATATTAACTTTAATTTCAATAAAGGAATTATAAAGCATCAAAATTCAAATGGCTTCTATCAAGTTGATTGACAATATTATTAGCAAAATAATAAATAAAAAAAGTTACAATCTCCAATTTTTCCATGATAACCAAAATTGGTGCAATATTATACAACTAAATTGGAGTGCACTTTTATAATTGTATACCCAATTTTTTATTATTGCAAAAAATTTTTATTGCAAGTGATAAAACTATTTTATTAACAGACAGTTTTATTTCATTGCTCAAACCCTTATGTAATCTAGCTTCATAACATGCGTCCAATATGTTAAAAATAAAAGTATAGACCAATAATGTAGTCATGATTTTTTGTAAAAAATTCCGGGCATTTATTCAACTTTTCGAATTTTCGCATTGTTTAATTCAATCGAAATTTTTCAAACATTTTGTTTTTAAATAATTTCTTATCATAAATAAACTGAAAAGAAAAATATTGTAGTTCAAATTAAATAAAATGTTCAGATTTACAATCAAGATGGTCGGTCAGTAAGCGAAACAAAAAACACATTAAAAATGAAAAAAACTTTAAGCACTCTTGTCTTTTTATTCTCTACCATAATGCACAGCCACATATTCCCGTAATTTATCATATAATATGAAATTGTCTGTATTTAAATTATTTTGTATATATTTGCATTTAAATATTGCGATGCAATGTATACACTTAAATTCTATTTAAATGTAACATTTACAATTCTCTCTTTATACCCGTACGAACGTATGTTCGAAGTGTATACAAAATTTGTCTTACCGTTTGTAACGCTAAGAAATAATGCTCTGAGATATAGATTCAAGTGTAGGTTTTTGATCAGCGTCGAATTCTAAGTTGATTTAGATTTGTCTGTCCGTTCGTTCGCCCCAGCAATAACTCAAAAACTAATTGAGCTATGTTCACCAAATTTTCACAAATGATTTATTGTAGAAAGTTCCAGAACCCTATTTAAATTGTACACAATCGTGGTACCGGTTCGAGTAGCTACCCTACAACTTCAAAATTTTCTACATCTCAAAAACTGTATTGAAATTTCACACAAACGAATATATTAGTAGGGCCAATGTATCTGATAAAATTCCTCAAAATTTCTTGGCTCTTTCTGGCAGTAATACGGCAATTTAAAGCCATAGTCTGGGACAGACAGTTATGGCATATTTATTCGCACATAGGACAATTCGTACGGGTGTCAAAGAGTTAACAAGGTCAACTCTATGCTTTCTCGTTTTATATATTTTTTTTTTTATTTATATTTTAAAGATACAACGCTATAAAATGTAACACCACCATAATAAAAAGTTGTGGAATAATAAAAGAAATATAAAGATTTTTTAATGTTCAAAAGGACTTTTTGAAATGATAAAAATAAATACATTGCATAATAGTAAACGCCAGCTTCATAAACAAAAAGAAAAAATAATGAAACGCAACACTATATAGTAGATACTCGTAGCACAGAAAAGGAATAAAACTTCTATGGAAATTATACGACACATAAAACAAAACCGTATATGTTTTAAAGGATTTTAAAATATTCTGATCCGACTATAAAGGATATAAACTTTATGAAACTGCAAAAAAAAAGCAAAATTTTTTATAAAGTATTTTTCAAAGACTCAAAAAGATCCCCGTATGATATACGAGATTTAAGTTAAAATTAACAATATCTTTTAACAAATTTAAAAGCAAATATAACTAAAGGGCTTTGTTATAATTCGCGACCAAAAACGTTTGCATAATAAAACAATAAATTCAAAAAAAATATATATACAAATTTATATAATATAAATGTATATATATACAAAATCTAGATTAGATTTAATGACCATTAAAATTTATAGCTATATTGAAACTATAAAAAGGTCTTTGAACCAAAACAAAAAAAAAAGCAGAAGAGTTTTATTTCAAACAAAACTAAAAGGATCTACATCTTATTAAGATAAAGTGTTATATTTTGGAAAAAATTTGTTTAAAAACTGAGAAACTTTGTCTGTCATTAATAATATTTGTACATTTTTCCGCCTAGTAGTGTGTCTGCCTGCGTCTCATGACTTAGTCCAGTCGTTGAAAAATTATAAAAATATTTGATTAAAGCTCGTCGAATTTTGGTAATCTCCATTTATTAGGATTTCAGTCTATTAGAAAAAAATTCGTTCTGTGTCCTCTATGGGCTTATGTGCTTGATGTACCATAATTATTTTAGACAATTACATTCATAATATTAACCTTTTTACTTCTGTCCTTAACTAAGATAATTAACAATTAAATTCGATTGCTATATCAATAAAGCTTCTGCTTTTAATTGAATATCCAATTGCTCTTAAACGTATGCAACATTAAAAAATATAATAAGAAAATTATTTTAATAGAAAACATTTTCATTATTATAAGCCTATTATAATAAAAGTTCTGTGGATTGAAATCCATAAGATTAAATTTGCTAGTGTGTCAACCATAAATTCGATTCAGTGTTGTTTTTAAGAAAGTTTTGTTTTAAAGACTATTGTTTTTAGGCTCTCCCTTTGTCTTTCAAAAAAATTAATCTTAAAATTATTTGATTTCTGATTTGGACGCTTTATTTTGTTTTAGAATGTATTCTGGTGTTGCCTCCTGAACCATTTTTTTAAAAGTAACATAATAATTTTTAGCTTCATATTTTATATAATTTTAAATCAACACATAGCTATTTACTACACTATTGCATTTAAAAATTTGTTTTGTAGCCTTGGATATTTTTTTTTTGTCTTTCAAATACATATAATACTTATCATGTTAAAATGCATCAGAAATTTTACAAAATCTGGAAAAATTGTATTTAAAATAAAATTTGAAAAATATTTACAAAACAATGTTGTACCATTCTAAATATCCTTGAATCTAACATGTTATTATTTTTGTTAGTCCTTGAAAACTAATCTATTTTTCTTTTAAAATTTTATTCAACAGAAATTTTTTTTCTTTTCTTATAAATTTCCAAGTATTCCAAAAAAACTATGTACTACATATACGTAACTGAGAAATTCAATATCCAATTCCCGGATACTTTCCACCTTAATTCAAAATTATCTTCCGTATATACTGTATCTGCAAAAGGTGGACATTTCTTTATAAAAGAAATTTAAAATTTTAAAATGGTTTTTCAAATGACATTAAATGTCAAAATACTATTATACTTTACATGACACATTCTTATGACATTTATATTAAAATTTATGGCAATACTATACGAAAACAATGACTTGTAAATTCTTATACTTATCGCTGTGATTATGTAAATCGCTAAATACAATATTCTTAATGTTCTTGAAGAAAAAAAATTATTGAATTAAAATTTATGCGCTTTACAAAAAATAATTCTAATATAATGCATGACAATGTATAAATTTTCATTCAAATTGTTATTGCTACACCTTAAAGCTATATAATATTTGTACATATACACACATGCACTTAAATAATAATATTATCGAAATTATAATATTATTATATCTTTAGAAATTTGAATTAAAAGTTTTAGATGCACGTATATATATGTACGATTATATGTGTATGTGAAAGAAAAAAAAAGATCATAAAAAGCAATTTCCTTAATGTGTTTATTAATAATAAAATAGAAAAAACTGTCATTTTTATTTTAGTGTATTACTTGTGGCAGTAAAATTTTGACATATCATTTAGCTATAGATGGGCAGGGGAGAGGGTGGTATTATTTTTGCTTTTATAAAATCATTTTCAGGTTTACATTTTACCATCGATAAAATACAACAGTATAAGCATAATGTGTTACGTAAGTTTCTTTGTCCCAAAATTCATGTCTGCACTCACATACGAATACAAATATAACTTTGTATATTTGTATACATACATATAGATACTCATTTATTAAGTGTATAATATTGATTATATATTCTTATATGTTTTCTAATCTAGGAAAACTTAAAATAAACGCCCGAGCTGAGCTTTATATTACCAGTGAACATGTAAGTGGATACAAAAATAAAAAATCTTCAGACTGAAATCGAACTTTCAAATTTCGCGGGATGAAGTTCTGGATGACAACCCGAATTCAGATATCTTTAAATAATAATTTTTGATACAAGTCTTACTGATTGGAAAATTTTGATAGAAACTTTTTGGGCACTGACATTTATTTTAGCTTGCCAAATAATACATTTTCGATTCAGCTGCTCATAAATATTTCATATACAAGTATATAGTATTTTTCGTTAGATAAAAATTTTTGCCAAAATCAAACAATAAAATGAGAAAAGCACTATTAATTGAACACTAAATATAAATATGAAATTGAGAAAGATTATACCGAATATATTTAGAGATGACTCAAAAACATACATCAGTGGCTTCAAGCACAAACGACTTAAGTCTGTTTTAGTGATTTCGAGATAAATGCATTTTAAACTTTAAATTAAATTTTGAAAAAAGTTATGAAGTTTTTTGAACCAATTTTTTTTTTATTTAAAGATAATTAAAAAAGGAAGCGATTAACTCACAAACTGAAGTAAAACAACTAATAGTATTCTCATAATTATGAAAAAAGTGAGATAGGCGGTTACACAAAATTTATAAAAAGCACTTTGCAAAGCATAACTCGACTTAGGCGATTTGTGAAAAATTACTTTTGTATTTTCGTCAAACTTAAGTCGACTTAAGCTGTTGTTGCAAAACTGAAGATATGGTTTTAGGTGACTTAAGTTATACTAAAAAGGGAAGAAATATATGTATTATTTTTACGTTATTTGATTTTTCACTCTTTTTTCAAATCATTGTCATAAAAAACATAAATTGAGGTAAAAAATGAATAAACTTCAAGTAAAAATTATTTCTAAATGTTTAAAAATAATTTTTTCATTAAATTTAAGAAAAGTGACAGTATCTTTTATTCTCTCTCGGATTCTCCAGCTAAATATGGATGAGTATCTGCTAAATCTCCAGTCTTAATCTTTTTGTAAAATTTGTGAACCAAAGGATCAATAAATTGCATCAAGTACTCTAAGTTTTTCTTTTTTTGGACTAATTTTCTCTTCTTCTTCAATTTGGAGCATGTCTTGAAAATCTAACTAATTAACACCTCGTCTTAAAATATAAAAAATCTTTGTATAAACTGTTCTTGTAAAATATTTTTGGAAGTCAATTTTTTGAAATCTGTGGTGCGACTCTTTCCCCTTAAGAGAATTTCAAAAGGTAATTCAACTACAAAAAGGCTTCATTGTGCAACGGATCTGACAAAGTTGTTACATTATTGTAAAAATGAGCACATAAAGTAATCTCTAAAATGAGTTTATGAGTTTTGTGTTTGTTATTTTATTTATGCACTATGGTCCATATGACTTTCTTACTTGTTCATAATAATACTAAATGCGAATTAATTAAAATTTTTAAATCGAAAGCAAACTGAAATCGAGTGTGAGTCATTACAACTACTGTAATGAAAAGTCAAATTTGATAGTGAACTCGAACTCGTATAGAAAATAATAATTCGATACTTGTGACAATTAAATCTTGGAGACGTATTATTAATTACATATAGAGAATGGTTTGTGAGTCAGTTTTTCTCTAAGTTCTGCTGTAAAAAGTATATAGATCTCCGTAAAAAGTTGTGGCAAAGTAAATTGGTTCGGAATTTGCTCTCCTATCATAGAGTATATAAGTATTTGATTATTAAATAAACAAAGAATATTGTAAGTTTGCTCGACATTTTTATTTTAGCTGTCAGCATTTACTTTTCAATTAAGACTCCATACAAATTGACCACGAGTCAGTTTCGAGCGTTCATGTACTTGAGTGCATTGAGGAAGCCCGGTCGCGAAAGATGAAGCGAATTTTTCTAACCGTTCGGCAAAATGTAAAAGGATTTTTCTTAAAAGAATAAAAGTAGAAAGCCTTTCATATTTTTTTATCTCTACAGATATGTTCACATGCCCAATAGGACCCGAAAACTTGCTTTTGAATGTTGTCAATTTTAAAATCAGGATCGTTAATACAGTCACCACGACCAAAGTCATTTGCGGTTTTCAAAACTGTATTAACTTCGGTTTTCAAAGTAAGATCTGTTGATGCTTGTTTATTTACTATAGGACCAGTTTCGCTAATTTCTATGCTTTAAAACACTTTGAATCCGTTATGTTAATTTCAAATATATTGCAATACCTCTAACATCCGCCACAATCATTTCAGCTCTCCTAGCAAATTCCAAAATTTTTAACGTACATTTATTAAGCGTGAATAAAGTTTATATTGGATAATTTTTGCATTATTTAACAATTTCCAACATCAGCACATTTAAAAACAATAATAAATAACTGTCTTTGTAAAAAATACTTCCTTCGAAATAACAAAAATATAATAAATATTTGAAAATTGAAGAAATTTGAACTCACGGAAATGAGTAATAAAAAGTATAACAAAATATTGTTATTCCCAGATGTACCAGTTTTATTTATTGAAAAAAAACCCATGCAAATTATAATAATTTGAATTTCCTAACAAAATGTGTTTTACTAGTGTATAATAAAAGTGTTGCTTTGTAATACAATAATTAAAATAAAAACTCTTGTTAAACACAAAAATTTTATCTTCCTAATAACATGTGTTTTACAAGGGCGTAATAAGACAACACTTTGTTTAATAATACAATTATGTTAGACCACAAAGGCAAAACAATCTACCATCAGGTAGCTAGCCACGTGTCATTTTACCATGGGAACTCCGTCAATTGAAAAAAACATTTGTCGCAGGTAAATCACGAAATGACCTACAAGATTATTATTGTTAAATAAAAAAATTCAAATCTTAAACATGGGATATTTGGGTAATTAGAGCATTAATAATGCAGGTAACTTCTGCAGATGTTTTATATTTTGTGTTAAAAAATACAACAATTTTACTTGTCGCTGAATGTAAATCATGAATATAAAGTACCTACACTATATATCACATAAAATAATATGTTAAGCGTTATAAAATATTTTTTATTATAAAAAACTAAAAAATATTCTATACTGATTATGCATTATTTCGAACACTAAACGCTTAACTTTGATTTTTGGTTCTTATTTGCACGCGTTATAAAAACCTAACTCAACATAAGAAGCCTTTTGGAATATAATTGTATTTGCAATAATCGCCTAACTCGAGATGAGTTTAAACAACCAACAATTATTATTTTACACAAACCACTTATGTCGAGTTAGTATTTAAAAAAACTCAAAATTAATTTTGCAACAAACGCTTAACTCGAGATAAGCGGTTATAAAAATTCATACATGAAAAAAAAAATGTCACAAATTTTGATTTGCAACAATAGCCTATCTCGAAATAAGTGGTTTGTCAAAAACATAAAAAAGATGTTTTCTGATCTTAACTCGATTTAGGCGATTAGTGCAAGTGCACTTAGTTACCATTTCGAGTTAGGTCATGTGTGAATTCGACAATAACTCCGGCTACAACAGTCGTAGAACCAACAAATTTTGTGAGCATATGAAACTCAAAACGGAGAATTCGCTGATAAACAAATCTCATTTTTGTCTTAACTCGAGTTAGGCGGTTTGTGTTTGAGGCCACTGACATATAGGTTTTTGAAAATTTTTGGCGGTGGACTATTGCCGAAATATTATTAAAGAATGTCTAAGAAAGCAGGAAACTTGTGCATTTACTTACTGTTCCTGTGTTATTGCAACTTGTTTAAGTCCCTGAATAGAACATACTGAACATTTTTGTTACTTTTATTGAAATTTACAGTACGAAAACTCTACATTATGAAATAAAAGTCTACTTATTATAAAAACCCAAAAATTATTCATCAATTCGATTACATCAACGTAACTATTTAAAAGGCAAAGCAAGGGCTCACTGTAAAGTGTTGAATTTTTACTTTCATCTAAGTTTTTTATCTTCTTTTATGTCATACATAATTGTTTACTATTGTTTTTCCAACTGTACGTAAACTGTATGATTTAAGGTTTTCGAAATCTTTAAAATATAGAACTATGATCGCGAATATGAATTTCTGCTTTTATGATGGGCGAATTCGTCAAATGTCAAGCGAATTACTATTGAATAAAATTTTAGTCAACTCGGTTATAAGGTAATTTTTGTTTTCTTGAACTAGTAACATTTTGATGCTAGCAATATCTGACAAATTAAGGTATTCGTTGACAATGATTCGAAATCTTTATTATTACAATGATCCGAAATAAGAGAAGACCCATTATTTTATTTCTAGAAAGTTCAAATCTTTTTATCAAATTAACAAATTTGTGTTTATTTTTGCTTTAAATATCTACTTCTGTAGTACCAGACTTGCTTTCGCTTATTCTTGCTTTTCTATTTAAAAGAAACTATATTAATGTAGTGATGCTATAATGTCTTCATTTTCTTACTTTCCATCTTTCTATCAGCGCCAGCATTTAAATAAAGATTTTTAATTTTAATTTCAAATTTTCAATAATAAAATCTAATAAAAAATATCAAAACTCGTTGATAATAAGTTTGCAAAAAAACAAAAAACAACACAAACAAAAAATAGAGGAAAAATGAATTTTTTTTTCCAAATCTCAATATAAAACTTTTTAAAAGAAAAATATTTTTACAAAATCTTCAACTTAAAAATTTTTTTATATAGGAAAAACTTCAAATAAAATGGGAAATTTTCAATTTTTCGCAATATTGACAAAACATCAAAAACATCAGAAATGAACACACTTAACTATTGGAATTGTAGAACTTTTATAACGAATTCATTTTTTTAACTAATTTTGTATTCCTTCACATTGAAACTTGGAAGTGAATGGAAAATTAACAAGACTTTTGATCTATAGAGCATAAAAAAAAACACAAACATTTTTAACGAATCAATTTTTCTTTTTCCGAATTTTTAAACTTAAATAAAAAATTTGAATTAAAAAGGAATATAAATATTTTTTCTTTTCGCTGGTGTAGGTTTTTATTGAATTTTTTAATAATGCAGAACACTAATGTACATACATACGCACATTCTATTATCTAAAATATTTTGTAAATGTTATTTGGTTACAAAATAATTTCCTTTGCTAAATAAGCAATAAACGGGAATTTAAATATAAACTGAAATGCGGGTTTTCAATATAACATTGGTGAAGCATTTCCAAACAATTTGAGAAATCTTTACATTAAGTGTTATAAATTTGGAAATCAAAAAATCTACTACTACTATATAAATCAGCTCTCTACAAGCTTCAAAGCAAAATTGTAAAAATAGCTTTTATAAATTTTAACAAGTTTATACTTTGTGTCAAGAAATCGAAAATAATAAAATTTTCTGATCACTCAAAACTAGTCTTTACAACTAGGTGATATATCCCAAAACATTGAATAGTAATGCTCAATGCATTTAAAGTTTAAGATCAAAGCAACTTAAGATTGGTTTTAGGCACTCTATATTACTTTATAATGTAAGTATAGCTGTTACAAAAATTGGTTGTAAAAAGTACCTTAAATTTTAGTATGAGCTAAGCTCATTTAAAAAAATGTACGATAAAGGCATTCATATAAAATTTTTCAATAAAATGAAAAGTCTAAATGAGAAATTATTTTTGAAATATTAAGGCTAAATAAATTTTCCTTAAATTTAACACTAAAATTTTTACAAGTGGTTTTCAAAATCTAGTATCAATATATTATCGTTGCAGGTCCATGGATCTTCTTGCACATGTACTCTACCAGAAAATTAAAAATTAACTTATGTTCGCCAGATGAGGTTTTAATAAGTATTTAAGAAATTCATAATTGAAAATTTTGGAACATTTTGTTACATTATATGGGCATCGACGGCTTTTACCCTCTATCCAACATTAAATATAATTTAAAAAATGCTGCAGTTCTGTTTTAATTTATAAGATATTGTTATCGAATATACTATTTTCAAAATTTTAAAAGCAAACGTTCGGGCTCAAACTCAATTCGAATTGAGGAATTCAATTTCATCAATAAAAATTTTCACAAATTTCAATAAATTAATGGATTTCTTTAAAAACAAATTTAAATTTTTCATTTTAAAATTATATTACTCTCTATAAATTATTTTTTTAAATTTAATTTAATATTATTTGTTCTTCAATATTATTTAAAATTAAATTTGAATATAAAATTTCAACTTAATTTGAATGTAAACAGAAAATATGCTTTTAAAAGTTATTAAAAAATTATTAAAACTAATAACTATGAATTCTCCATTTGCAGGACAATGTTTCTCTTTTTAATATTTTACAAAAATTAATTTCTAAATTGATTTTTTCTTGGTAAATATAAGCAAATGAAATTTTTAGAAAAATTTATAAAAAAAATCATGCATTCATTTAGTAAATTTTGTTTTGGCCAGTTGAAATGAATTCAATTTTAATGATGACTTGAGTAAGTTGATTAAGATATAGACAGAAATTGTAAATGGATATTTGAGATATGTATAACTTTGCTCAATATGTCTCCGGAATACATTATTCGAAGCACAATATTCTAATATAGCAAAAATTTAAAATTGCAAATAAATGTAAAGGGAGTTAAAAATGACCTGCCTTATACTCTTTCAAAATTTTATTACGGAGTTTAATCAAAAGAAATTTTTTTAATCATTATTTTTACTCAAGGTGTGAAACAACACACAATCATAGTTTTTCCAGAATCAGTTTTATTTTATATAATGTACCGAACAGTTTTATAAAACAACATACTTGAGTGATCTTTGCTTTTATTTTTCAAAAAACATTAAGGTTTTTGTTTTACAATTAAATCGTGAAAAAAAAAAATTTACTACTCGTTTAACATTTCATTTGCATAATCGGTTTTTTTCAACGGATCAAATCCCTTGCATACTGTTATTAAAAAAATGCAAAATAATTTTTTTTTATACAATATTTTCTTTATAAAATATTTTACATATTATTTAATTGAAATTGAATAAAATTGCATGTTCATTTGATAATTAAAATTTCAATTTGTATTTGAATTCTCTGAGCAAAAGCGCCTGTTTAACAATTATTGAAAAAAAATTGCATATTTTTTTTTTTTTTTTTTTTTTTATTTATTTATTTATTTATTTATTTTAGTATCAATTCACAAATATACATATAAAATCTTAAGATTAATGCAATACAACTATTTATTTTATAACTATGTATGCAAATTGATGATAAACTATACAGTAGTGTAAATAAACACTAGTGATGTATAGTATTATGCACCGATACTACCACATATTACTTATTATTAATACAAATTTTGTGGGGTGGGATATATTTCTTGTTTTTTAAAATTACATTTACATTTATTTACTTAAAATAAATATTAATTGTTTTTTTTTATTTGAATTTAATTAATTTACTATTTTAAACTTTTCTAATTGTGCAAGTACAAAAAGGGTAAACCGAGCAACATATATAATCTAGTATTATTTTAGACACCTTATTTTTATAAAACTCTTTATAACTACAATTGAAATATTTTTTTGTTATGTAATCTTTGAAAATTTCGATACCTTCTTTATTATCAATTCTTGAAATATGCATATCAATAACGAACTTTGGTATTTGTAACATAGAGGGATTTATCTTATTATAAATGTCTGACCAAATTACCCATTTAAAGTCATTTATTTCATTTATAGTAAATTCTTCTTTATAGTTAAAAGAAACTGTATTATAGCTTCTATTCACGAAACACTGTGAAGGAACATCTACCGATTTTAGCATAGTTAATTGTAAATCATCTGCATTGATAAGTAGATTTAACAATTCGCAGCACGATTTTATACGGAAGAGAGAGGTACAAAAAACTAGTATTTTTTCGGGATCCATGTCAGGGCGTACATTTATTACAGATCTACCATGAATATATATTGACTTTATGTAATTCTTATCGTAAACCACAGTAACATCACCAGAACAATTTGGGGAATATTTGTTAAAATTCTCCAAGACATTCAATTCTAAAAGATAAAAAAAAAATATACGTTCAATTATTCATTTCAACTAAAAAAAAACTAAAAATTTTGCAAATGTCTTCCTTTTCCGCACTTATTATCGATTGCTTTAACAAACGAGTAAGAGCAGAAAAGAACATTTACGAGTTTTAAGAAATTTTGGAGCAAATCCTCACTTAGTACTTCTTTCCAATGAAAAGAGACCAGTGAGGCAAAATTTTGTTTTTTTTTTCATTAATGCAATGAAATTTCTAAATCTTTATAATCAAATGTCAATAACCAGTTTCTACACAATTTTGAAAATTTATTTAATGTGCTAGCCTCCTTAATTTCCTGCGGTAAATTATTGTAATATTTCGGAGCTAGAAAATCATAAGATTTTTGAAAGTGGGTTACTCTGCTTAAAGGAACACGAACTAAGTTTTGACTATTTATCCTTAGTCTATAAGAATTACAAAAGCGCGAAGGTAAGCGATTTTTACTTTTATAAAATTTAATTAAGCACTTAATTAAATTTTATAAAAGTAAACAAAAACAAAAAAACTGGAAAACAAAAAATTTGAAAACCAGATTAATGGAAAATTTAAACTTCTTTTGTTTATCCAATCTTCGGGGATTCAAATTCTTTATTCGGTAAGCTATTACCGAAGTCAGTCAGCGGCCTATTTTATATTAGATTTTCTTATTAAATTAATTCACTAATTCAATATGTAGGTGGACTTGTATATTTCAAAGGAGTCATAGATTTCATTACAAGACGTAAAGAAAGAAAACTAAAATTTTACAAACAAATTTCTCGCTAATAGGTCTCTACCACAAAAATGTCATCTACATAAAAAACTTCCACTATAAAAATTATGACCCGTTAAAGTCCTGATTCCTGAATATAACATTAACAATCTATTATGTCGAAAGTACAATCATTTTTTTAATAAAAATATTTTCAGTTGTTCAAGAGAAAAGTGTGGTTCTGTACGAACTATTGGTACAATCCAAATTTATTTATAATTCACACAAGCACAAAAATTTTAATTTCATTTGGTGGTCTCTGAATTACCGAATAATTTTTAAAATCTTTTTCATATACCTGAATTATAAAGGTGCAGAAAAAAAAACGTGATAACGCGAACACCAAAATATTAAAGCTTAAAATATTAATTATAAAATATCCTTGAAGAAAAAAAAAATCAACTTTTCTGACAAAATAAAAAATTATTTATAAATTTAATATTCAAAAAAAAAAATCTCGTTACATTTTAATCCACCCTTTAGCTATATACAAGGTGCATGTGACCTTTCTGCTTTTCCGAAATAAAATTACTTAATTTAAACACGATCTCTTTATACAATACTATGTTAATTTTGGTTCTCCAAAAGAAAAAGATTAACTACTTAAAATATAATTTAAAAAAAAAGAAACAAAAACTAATAACGAACTGCTTTTTTTTTTGTCCTTTTCTTGTTTTGTAATCCTCTTTATACCAAACGCCCCTTTCAATGTTAAAAATGAATCCAACATACATTATAATAATATATGATCTTTTGTTTATAAGTATCAAAGTGAAATGTATATACCGAAGCAAAAAAAAAAATAGCAAAATTGCTCCTTATACAACTAAAATTTTCATTTTATCTCCTTTCAAAGGACATACTTATTTCTTATACCCAAGCTAAATTTATTATTATCATGATTATCCGCTTAGTTTCAGTCCAGCGTTATTTAAAAATATTTGTATGTCATATAAATACATATACATGCACATACATTTGTATATATGTGCTCTTCAAAAATTATTATACTAGTACATACACTTGTACATATGTACATTTTTTAATCTAAACAAGCAAAAAGGGAAAATGCGAAAAATTAAATTGAAAATTTCAACGGCATTAAAAAAACAAAAAAAAACACCGGAAATATAAGGCTTTTTTCGGCTTTAATACTTGCAATAAAAGTCAGTGAACTTAATAAAACCAAAGTTTCGAATTCCAACTTTTTAAATGTTTATTTTCACATGCTTTGAAAAAGGTTGAATTGACGCTTATGAAAGTTTTTAGAATTGAATAAATAGCTACAAATGTCATTTGAATTGCTACGGGCTTGATTTCAAATTCTTTTAATTTTGACTCTGACTTCAACCACAACTACAGTTTTGTTTTTAATTTCAATGTCAAGGCCGATCACGTCTCTGCTATTATATATATATAAAACAAAGTATTTTTTTTAAGTCTTCAACTTAACTGGACCTCATATCTTCAAAATTTGTATCCCGCTGCTGTATGTGAGGTCTTGATTCCTTCTGCCCTTGAATTAAAATATCACTTTGGCTTCCGATCGAGACCTGGTTTTAAAACAACTTCTATTCAAATACCACCGAATTCTGCATTACAAACAGAATGAAGCAAAATTATCGTACCCACATACGCTCGTATTTGAGACTCTGATTACATACAATGAGTAACACAAAAATAGAATTTTTGATTGCTTTGTTCTGTTTTCTTCCAAATTATAAGGACATCTGGTGTCAAAATCATGATGTAAATAAGATTGTAATAAAAATGTTTGTTATGTCCTTCAAAAATAAAAGAACAGAAAAAAAAGCAAATAATTTTCATTCTATTTTTCCATCTAGTTTTTGATGTCCTCTTTACTGCGTCTGTCATTATGATTTTGTTATATTCTGCTTATGTACTTTGTTTTAAATTAGATTGTTTTAAAATATCTCAAATAATGTTTAAATTAAATAGATTTTCTCAATTAAAAAAATTACTTTGGGACTTTAAGGTACCAAAAAAAAAACAAAAACGAAAACTTTTTTTTCGCATTTCACATGATGCCAAGCATTTTAATTATTTTGTGTTCCGCTTTTTGAACCTCGCACAAAAATTCCTTAAAATATTTTAATCAAAAGTTCATTAACGCAGGAAGGAAATCTTAGACTTAGAAGTTTTTTTTTTAATTTGTAAATTTAATTAAAGAAACAGAAGGGAAGGTTAAATGGCATAATATTTGTAGCAAATCCAAATACTTTTGTTTTTCATATTAAATACATATTTGGAAATTTCTAAGAAATTTTATCATTTCACTCGCCTCAATTAAAAAATACATAAGCTTAGTCATAACAGAAGGTTACTTTCCATTCATATTCACAAATGACATTCATTTTTTAGCAATAATTCAAATTAAGTTGTCCTATATACTTTAAATATTTTTTAATACACTCCTTTCAATTTTCATTTTAACTAAAACCTAGAAAGGAACTTTTAATTTTAATAATTTATTATAGAATAATTTTACATAATAATTAACAATCAGTTAAGTAAAAAATTGTGAATTTTGTGTTTTATACGGAAAAACGAAATTCACAATAATTTAATTGTTGTACATACTTTACAATTTTAAATATTGTGAACAAAAATGTTTAATCATTATAATAATTCCAAATTTTGGGTGTATGGTAGCAAAGCTCTTAAAAAAATTTAAAAACTTGAAAATTCAAACCAATCTAGAAAAAGATGCTTAAATATTAAAAGTTAAATTATAGGAGAATTCTGAAATTCTAATAACGCAAATATTATTGCTCTTGTAGTATACTAATATCAACCACTGCCTATTCAAATAACACACAAAATTAAACTATTCTATAAGGCGTTTCGACCGATTGAAGTCGAAAATCGTTCAATTTCTTTGCAGTTTTTCGACACAAATAAATTTTATTTAAAAACTTCATTCGGAAACAAATTAAAATTCAAAAAATAATTGATTGAATAATAACAAAATACGGTAAATGCAGTTGTTCTATTTAATTTTACATTTTAAAGCTTAATGCATTACCTATGGGAAAAATGTTAAGAGCCAGCTAAAATTTTACCAATAGACGATCGCGCGGGCACAGTAAAGAAAATGTATTGTTTACCAGTTTTGTTAATGTCAAAAATTAACAACAGATGGCGTAAGTACTTTTTGAAAGTTAGTCAATATTTTTTATGTGATATCTTAAATGTACGGATACAAATATTCATGCTTAGCAAATTTGGACTATTCAGTTTCTCATCAAAGTTTGATAGTTCAAATCTCTATTATTTCACATACGAATTTTTTGTCGTTTTACCCTGAATCAAGCTATTAAATTCATTATTTCAATTTTATATTATATACCAAAATATCTTAATTTGTACTGAGTCTAAAACCTTTATGACTTCCACAGATTGAACTTTAATTCACTGCCATAAAACTTAAGCAACAAGTCATAATCTCATTTTACAGATCACCCTTTATTTTCGATTCTAATTTCGATTGCATGCCCATTAACTTATCCCTAATATTTTTGTTTTGTCAAAATGTTTTGGTGTCATAACAGCGGTCATTTATTTAAATTATGACTTATTTGCATATTATTAAAAAAAAAATAAATTTTTACTTTCATTTTCGTCTAAACGATAAAGTCCACAATCAAAGGACTTTTGTATACTTTAATGTTCTCGTGTGAAAATAGATAGAATAATTCTATAAAAAAAAATTTAATAAAAATATGAAAATTTATCCAAAAAAACAGTGTAAATTTCTTACAATTTATTAAATAGGATTAATTACCAGGGTTTTCTTTTCTAGGTTTTTTTGTTAATAATTAATTTTATTTTTTTTGTTTCTGAGTTTAAAAATGAAACGAACAAAATTTAATTATAAAAAGTCAAAGTTACATTTGTTTTAGAAAACACTTCTATGGAAAATATGGAATAAAATATTACAGTAATTAAGAGTTTTCGGGTTCCATTCGAAACCGAACATATTGAAATATGAAAAAATTTATGAAGTCATTATACAAGTTCATGTTTTGTTTTTGAATAATTCTAGAAATAAATTTTGCCATTCGTAATGAAACAGAGACTTTCTGGTATACTTAAAACGTGTGAGCGCATGAATTCAAATTAAAAATTTGTATGAATTGTGAACACTGCACAGCGCAACAAGCAAAACATATTTAAAATTACTAAGAAATCGGAAAAAACTTATATCTTATTAGCGTTGTAGATTGTAGATTGTCGATTTGTACAACGGGGCAACAATGCACCGCGACCACGTATAAGGATCTATTGTGCGCACCCATCCGAGTGCGGGGTTAGCGTTACTCAACTTCTCCACACGAAATATGAACGTCGTAGCTTTTATTAAGTTTTATATGCGCTTAAATTATAATGCGAGATTGTACGTCAACTTAAATAAAAACGTAAATAATTCTTGCACAATCTCATCCTGAATATTTCCCCAAAATATTTAACAAAAGTTTTAAATCATAATTTTGTTCGATTTAAACATTTTAATATTTTCACACTAAAACAATTAAAACTTCTCTAAATGATTGAATATAAAAAATATTATTGAACAATTCATTTACAAAAATTTCAATTAAAAACCACGGAATTTAATCCTACATAAAAGAAAATAAAAAAAAACCACAAATAAATCTCATATACTCGTAAAAGTAAAAAATTTTCATTTTCAATTCAATATAAATTTATCGTGAAAATTTTATAAATATTACTTTGTCAATTAGTTACTATGTTACGAAATCAATGAACGTACAAATAAATAGTAGCCTTTATAATACAAATTATTATTTCGAGCACGTGTGCTGAAATTAAGGACAATACTAACATCAGAGAATAAAGAACAAACATAAAAATAAGAAAATTTTGAATAAAATAAAATTGCAATTATAAGTACAACTTTGAATAGGGAATTATTATGTTTTTATTAATAAATATGTAGGAAATAATTTCTAAGGATATTCAAATAAGTCGATATGGTATATAAAATTTCATCTAAAATATCATATAATACAAATTCTAATCCATATAAATTCAATAACAATAGGTAGTAACAAAACGTGATTGAATATTATTTTCCACGAATTCTTCTTACAAAATTATTTGCTATTTATAAGAGTGCTTGTATACAATATGCACGTACATATATTTTTAATGAACTTGTACTAGAACAGATCTAATAACATAAATAAATACATTTTATATGAATTACATTATTATTGTATTGTAAAATGTAGAAAATACAAGGAATTATTTATAATAAAAACATACAATGCTCGTTTGATCCTGAAAATTTTTTATTTTCTTTTTAAAATTTCATAGAAAAAAAGAACACATTCATCCTAGAATTATTCCGTTCGTTCGATAGATGAAATATTTATTTTATACACATGTTCATATACAATACATACATGTATATTCTTATACACGCGCTAACCAATTCAATACATCTATTATATTCAATATTTTTGTTCCGTATTGATTTATTGAACATGTGAATATTATTTGTAATTTTTTTTTTAATAGGCAAAAATAACTCATTTGTTTTAAAAAAACAAAAATGTAAAATTTAAGATTTTTGTAAATTCTATTATTATTTCTCTTCTTTTTAACTTTAATGCAACTTTCCGTTGATACCGAATAACAAAAATACATAAGTATGCAAAAATTGCATATCAACAGGGGCCAAAAAAGTATTTGTACACTATTACAAGATTTAAATCAATTTTTTATACTTTAAATTCGAGAAATCAAAGTTTCCATAATTTAACATTAATATATGTTTGCTTATATTAATTGAGGGGCTCAGAAGTATAGAACCACTATACTTCTGAGCCCCTCCACTTTGCTTTTGAAAAATCAGAAAATTTTTACAAAATCAAAAAATTTTCACAAAAGCAAAAGTACTTTTGTGAAAAATAAATATAAAAAAAGTTATTTCGAAACTGGAAACTAATATCATTGATTTAAGAAGATGTACATAACCGATTGCAGAAACAAATAAAATACGCCACTCTGCTTTTGAGACCCTCAATTAATATTACAATATCTGACAAACATGAGAAAAATATTGATATGAAATTTCTGCACAAAATTCATAATTTTTAAGATCAAGCAATTAGAAGAATTTTAACTTAAGGTCAAGAATTTTAACTGCTAAAAAATTATAATTTTGAAGTATGGCACGGCTTGTCAGTTATCAAATAATTCAAACTACAATGTAGAGATCAAATCGGTGATCATTTCTTAATTTGTTGCTCAGTTGGTTAAGTGTTCGCTTAGAATATTTGTTTCGAGACCAGAAATGTTTTTTAAATTTTTTGCTTCGACTCCCTTTGACTGACCTTTTCTGCTTTTCAGCTGTTTTAGGAAATTTTACTTTTTTTAATAGTAATAAATTTAAATTAACATTACAATGAAAAAAAATTCTACAATCAGAGTTTTCGAATGATTAAACTCAATAGTTTAAATTTCTGATAGAATTTCGTGGAAAATCTTCATATACCATATAAAATCTTACAGAGTCTTCATGTAGCGGAAGCAGATTATTTTCATTTTTACCCTAATGTACGATGATATATTTGAAATTTCAGGAACTAACCTTTATTAAAAATTAATTTCAAAACTCTTTCCAATTAAAATTTTACTGTCATATTTTGTAACAAAGATGAAATTGATGCATCCAAATAAAGGTGGTTCTATGCTCTCTATGAGTTAAGAAAACAAACTGTCATATTTTAAGAATGAACATTTTTAGTTGTGAAAATAATACTGATTGATCATATTCATAAAATCGATTTAATTTACAAAGTGCACCACTAAAATTATTGTGAAAAATTCACCACATTATATAAAAATTATTTTTAAAATGTAATTTGATATTTTGTATCATTTAATATTTTTATTTATTATGGTGCACATAAAAAACTTAAAATAATCTCAATGGTTTTCTTTATTTACAATTCATTTCATTTTATAAAAATTACCTTCTAAATCATTTAAACACGCATATGGGAGTATGAATAAGAAAACTTAATGAATTAAAAGGAAATCCTTGTTGACTTCAATTTAAAATTTAAGATTCAATATAATATTAAAAATATTTTATATAAAAACAAATAAAATAATATTCTAACTTATTTACTGAACATGAGAATAACATTTTCCCAATGGCATATAGAAAAATAAATATTTTTTCTTTTTTGTTGCCTAAAACAATTCTTCAATTAATTCATATTTTTATTTCAATTTCCCCATATACAAAATTTTATGTATTTACTCACCATGTTACACACGTACAAATTTGTATGTATATAATTCAAAATCTAAAATTTAAGATTCATTTATGAAATTAATTATATATAAATATACATTCATACACACATACATAGATGTAGTTTTAATTTTAATCCTTGTACAAAATTCACAAGATAAAAACGTGACAAAATTTTCCTAAAACATTATTGTCACGTCCAATATCTACAAAATTAATAATTTTTGCTTATTTTTATTTCATTTTAACAAGAATTATTATTGTATGTATATACAAAATGTACGTGCAAGTAAAACTTATAACACATTTTAATTTGTTTGTGATTCGTAAGTATTTTATTTTATTTATTTGTGTATAATACAAAATTCGCATGTAATATGTAGGAGAATTTCGTATATTATATGAAAGTCAAAATGTATATATTATGTAATAAATATTACAATAATTGTATGTAGACCACCATACATAGAAATTATGCATAGAAATTTTATGAATTTAATAATTAAGTTGATTTATTTTTGGTTTCTGATTGAATTATTCGAAATTCAATAGTATAATCGAAAAAAAAATATTTATTTTGAAAATTTCAGATTTCCTATTCGGATATTATTGAAAATGTTTTTTAAAATTAAAATATGAATGAATTTGATTTATTGAAATTGACCAAAAATCTCTGAATTAATTTTAAAGTTTTATGAAATTTTAATTTTATAATCAATTTTGAATGTATAACAAGTGAACGTTTATATATTAAACCACTAAATTTTTACATAGTAATTGTAAAAATTGTTAGAAACATTATTATAGACAGAAATCATTCGTGTAGATTGGTTTATGTTTTACACTGATAATACAGATAGTGAACGAAAATTATATAAATCTTAATAATTGAATTCTCAGAGTAAGTCCATTACTTTATTCTTCAGGGAATTTGAAAATGTGTAATATACTCGTATGATATTTTATATAATTATACTGTCATGGTATTGTATGAAGTGCACCTAAAGAACAGCACGAAATTACACGAAATATGGCAACAACTGCGTACTTTACCAAATCAAACACAATAAACTAGTCTAGAAATTGTTTTAAGAAAATTTTTCTCAATTTGAAAGATTGCAGTTTTCATGTATCATATAATTCAATTTATATTCTCAAAAGTGACTCATTGATTAAATAATATGATATTTTTCAATATGTATAATAACGTATAGAAATATTTAAATCAGATCGTAATTTTTTTGACATATAACAGTTTTATTTTATAAATACGATAAAACAGGAAAATTATTTTACAAAGAAACAAAAATTTAAAGTTAAAATTTGTATATTTCTCTTCAAAATATATAATTCTTACATTTTTATTGACTTAATTATTTTAACGCACACACACCCAAATACTCACAAAAGATGCAAAATACCTGTTAAAAGTAATTTAAAATCAATTTCCCTTATATAATTCTCTTTCTCTCCATGTCAAATTTTATTCCTTATTATTAAAATATGCCCTTTGGAAAAATAAATATTCGTATTTTCTTTAAGGAAACACAATTATATACACTTACACATTTTATATACATATTACACTTGTATAATGTGATATACAATTTTACAACTATGAATACCTACTTGTATACATAAACAAAGTCTAACATGGTCATTTATTAAAAAAATAAAAGAAATTTATTATATTTGGATGAAGACCAAATTCTCTGTATACGACCTTTACTTTTGTGCAAAAAATAAAAAATAAGGAAAAATAAGAAGCAAAAGAAAATAATTACCGTCAGGAATTAAATTTCATAAACAATTAGAGGTTAAAATGTAAACAACAGAGGGCAGTAAATGTTTTCGATGACATCTCATTCTACTGGAAATGAAAATTGAAAGCAAAAATAAAATTTTGTAGACATTGTGCCTAATTGGATATGAATTTGAAAATTAATTTTGTTTTTAATGTCTTGGCGTTATAGAGAATTTGAAATTTAAAAATACACAGCTATTTATTCATTTTATTCCATAGACTTTTGAAATTTTTTTGTATTATAGACAATGTCTGGATATTTTAGATGATAGTTTGCCAAAAAAATATTTAAATTGACAAAGGGAAAAAAAAATCAAATTATGGAAAAATGCAGCCAATACAAAAAGAATATTTAATTTTTAAGCAAAAAATTCAAATGCCAAATATTTTACACAACTGAATAAGGGTAAAAAATATTTGGGAATTATTAATTAAGAATTTTATACAAGGTATAGAATTTATTTTAAATTTAAAAAAAAAATATTATATAGCTCTAAAATTTCGGAAACTTAAGAACATCCAATTTAAATAAAAGTGTATTTTAAACAAAAACAAACCGAAAACAGATGAACCCCACTATTTAATTATTTGTTTTTAGACTCACTTCTCCGTATACACATATATTTTATATATAATTAGTGAGCCTATTTTCCAATGTTTGAAAATTTATTGTTATTTTGGATTTATTCTTGCTTAAGACAAAACTCAAAAGAAACTTGATTGTTAACTACAAAATTTGTTAGTAATAAAGGGGCTAAATGTACCGGGAAAATAAAATCGTGTCCCGATATTTAATATGTAAGTCAGTTCCCTATTTTCTGTATACTCAGTTTTACGAAGTCTTGTATCACAGAGAAGATGACAGGGAGCAAAATAACGGTTTCGACATATTTTCTTTTAGCAAAGTTTGTTATTAAAGTGCCAGCAAAATAAACAAGTCCTTGGGGTAAGCAATACAAACATTTTCTTGCTTGTTTGTAAACAAAAACAAAAACCCTATTGAACACCTAATTAAGAAAATGTAGTAACTTCAATAATTTTTCCTTGTTTTCTTAAAAACCCTTTTTTGCCAATTCCTATATTTTTATAGAGCAATCGTCAGCTTTTCTATCTATAATGTAAAGCATATTTTATAAGCAATTTACTTCTAAAACCGGACAATTCTATCAATTGTTTTCAGAATAAAAATACTTCCAGGTGCTGAAATCAAAAAACATACAAGTGAATTTAGTCAAAATTATTTTTTCTTTCGCAAAATTTTTGTTAAATCAATTTATACAACTTATACCAACATAAGTATAACATTATTTGTTCAAAATTTTATGAATCTCAGCCATTATGAATGCAGGACTTTTAGTAATTAATCCGTTGTGATATTAAAATAATTTCTTTAAAAATTTAATTGCTTTTGGAAAATATTTTGAAATAATTTAAAAATTGTGGGTATTTGCAATATTAGAACACTACTTGCAAATTTATCAATAGAACCATTTCAAAAAGATATTTTTACGATTAAAAACTTCAAACTATTCTTTTAAATCAAATTATTTCAAATTTTCAAATTAAATTCAAAAAAGAATGCAAAATGCATAAATAAAATCTAATTTAATTGAAAATTTATCTTAAATAATTATTCAGAACTTAAAGAAGAAATTTCCTTTTTTAAAAATCCTTTTTCTTGAAATTTTTACAGTAAATTCATCCTATCCATACCACATCCCAGCCCATTTTATTTACTCCTGTTTTTTTTTCTTATTTATTTAAATTTGATTTTTAAATCATTTCACTTTTTAAAGTTTGTGTTTTTTTTTGCTCTTATAGTTCTCAGTATTTACCTATTTGAGTATTTTCAAATGTTATCACAACTTTTATAGAGAAAAAAAAATATTCTAGAAATTTCATTGCGTCTTCTTTTCTATTTTTATTCGTGATATTTTTTGTTTATTTGCGTTTTCGTATAGATGATTTTGTTGCATTGAATAAGAAATATATCAAAAAGTAAAGTTAAATTTCATTTTTATTATTATGACACATGTACGCAATTTAATAAAAAAACATATACATATTTTCCATTATATTTAAGTTTACCTTGAAGAAAACACCCAAAATAGATAAAGAACAATAAAATAAAGCAAACCTATATACCATAAATCATAATATACAAGTTATTTTAACCTGTAATAACACTAATAGAATCAAAATATACAAAGACCTTAACAATAATATTTTGATAATATCTTCGATTTCATGATAATTTTCAATATTACACAAATTAGTCGCATATAGTCAAATGCAAAAGTAGTATTTTGTTAAATTTATTACAGAAAATAGAAAACAATGAAATGAAATTTAAAAATAAATAATAATATTATTTTGTAAATTTTTCAATTTTATAAATTTTACTAAATTATTAAAAAGTAAATTTCATTATTATTTTATTAAATTTTATTATCACTAAAATATATCCTAATATTTATTTTTTCTAATGCATAAATGAAATGTATACACTCTGCCCAAATTAACCACTTAAATTATTTTAGATTTAAATTAAAAATTCGAGATATTTACAAATATTTTATAAATTATATTTATTATTTTTCAATGAAATTCCAATTAAATTACAGCATTAAAAAATCTCATTTTCAATTACATTATTAGCCGAAATTGCAATTAATCATAAGGAAAACATTAATCGGAAATTAAAATTTTATTCATCATAAAATAATTTCTATATATATAAATTTTTGAAATTTTAAATATTTTAGAAAAAAAGAAAGACTTACTTATTATTATAACAACAAGTTATAAAACAAAAACGAAAAAATACAAAATTATTTAAACACAATATTCTTGCAATTTAGCGATTATGTCCTTCAAATAAGGATTTTTTTTTTGTTGAAAAAAAAAAATATACAAAATATTAACAATGAAAACCATAAAATGTGTGATTTTATCACATTTAAAATATTATAACCTTTGAATATCGTAAATTATCAATTAAGTATTATAATTAAGGATATTAAGGATATAAAAATTTAATCGCTTTATTTAATTATAATTTAATATAAATTTTATTGTATTCTTTTATACATTCAGTTCACATTCAAAGTACAATAAATGTTCATTAAAAAAAAGGAAAAAGAAAAACAAAAACAAAATAAAAAATTAATTTATGTTTAAATAATAAAAAAAAAAAAATTTAAAGGATATTTTTACAGTAAAATTGAAAACAAAAATTAAAAATTGTTTTTTTTTTTTGCAATTGTTTTTTTAACAATGATCTGAGTTTATTTCTTTTGTTTATCCTTTTATGTTTATTTTGTACTTTTATATGTAAATTTTTCAACATAACAAAAAAAAATATTATTATTATTGATAAAATTAATCTTATTAATTAATTATCGTTATTCATTAATCATTCACTCTTTATATTGTGTACAAACATTATTATCCTTTTCATATTATTATTTATAGTTAATAACATCCTTTTTTCCTTTTTTGTTTTTTTTTTTTCCTTTGCTTATCCTTTTTTACATTATTTTTTTATATTATTGTTTTTTTTTTCCATTTAATTATAAATGAATTTTGTTTTTTTTGAAAACCGATCGCGACCGATATACAATGCTAACGGTTTCAAAGTTAAAGAACAACTAAATTATTTTCATAAATGCACAGGCAAAATATTGAAATAAAGAAAGCAAAGGATCAAAAGAAAAAATTCTACCATATCAACAAGAAAAAGAAATACAACAACACATTTATTTTTATTTAGAAATATAAGTACATAGCTAATACATACAAAAAATGTTGTTGAAAATATTCTTATTGCCTCGTACACTCAATAGAACTGAATGAAATTTAAAGAATGAAAAAATAAGAAAGGATATTAACAAATCCTTTTTCTTCATTTTATTCTTCAACCACAAATGTTAATATTTTGAAAATAAAAAAGTCCTTAGAAAATAGAAAATAAAAAAAAGGGAAATAAAAAATTTGAACTTTTTTGTTTTTTTATATGCAATTTTATCCGTGGTTCCAAGTAAACTTGTGATGATTCTTCATTGTGTAGAAATATTTTTGTACATATTGCATTATTTGAGTGTATGAAAAAATTTTTACTTATTTTCAAATTTCAAATGTCAAAAATTATTTTTTTTTTTCTAAATTTTCTGTTTCTATGTTTTTATTTTTAAAAAAGCTTAATTAAAGCTTTTTTTTATTTCAACATTATTTACAGATGTTTAAAGCTTTCAAAAAACTTATTAAAATGATGGGAGAGAATGTGAGTAAGAGAGAATGTAAGTGAGAGAGTAAAAATGTTTCTAAACAGCGTTCCCACTTAGACACAAAACTATTCATTTGGATACATTTTTGCTTTAAATTTAGCGTAGATGCAAAAATAGAACTTTTAGACAAGAACATACTAGAAACATATTGGTGTAAGCTAGATGTAAAAGAAAATTCATTGGCTGTACATATTTTTTACAATTCGTCCGTTTTCATGGTACTTGCAATTAAAATGCAATAGAAGTTGTTTGTTGTTTCTCAAAGTATATACTATAAATAATAAAACTCACATTGCAGAATAAAGCAAATTAATATTAACTATGAGTTAATTTGTACAAAATAAGACAACTTCGTATAATTCTATTTTACGAGATTGGAAATATTCTGGATACATTTTGTTTAGACCGAGTAAAAATACTGTTTCTAACCGAAAAATATAAATTGAAGAAAACGTGAATATAAATTTTTTATTTATAAACAATCTAGCACAATTAGGTGAAATTTCAATTTGTAGTACAATTGGAACAGTTTTCATATAAGTTTTTATTTATTCATTTAATGTTGAAAATCTTTTAGAAGTTTATATTAAAACTAAATGTAAAAACGTTTGTATATTAAACTAAATTAAGAAATTTTAATTATACGCTGTAATGCGAACAGGATAACAAAACTGAAATCGTAAAATGAAACGTAACCTGAACAAAAATGTTTTTACTCTGAATATTTTCCGCCCGCACTCACATTTTTTATTTTAATTATTTTCGAATAAAATATTTTTTTTTTCATTGGAATACCTTCAATGGTTCCTTTAAAAAAAACGTTTAAACTGTAAAGCGTTTAAATTTCTTATAAAATTTAGAAATGTAGAAATTCAATACTTAAGTGGTTACTGTTTGTAACCATAGAAATTATAAAAATTTTGTTAAGCAATTTTATTTTACTCTGGCAACGTTTTCTGGAAAAGCACTTAAATTTTCTCTTTTAAATTCAAAATTCTCTTTAATTTTTGAAATTTTGATTTCTCTTCGCATTTGTACGTATTCTTATACGTGTAGCTTTTTCTTTATGAATAAAGGGAAAAGTAATACAAAATTGAAAAAAAGAAGATACAGAAAATTATTTTGTTTACAAAACATGAAAGCTTTTATTTAAATGACCTTGTTTCCTTTGATGAAAACAAAAAACAAAACAAAAATTTTGGACCATTACCTATCCATACTGATAGTGGGAGTAAGCTAAACCATATTGCTTAATATTGACAATGACATACATTTGGGAAAATTTTCTTTCGTCTATGCTTTATCACTATTCTCTTTGTAACATTTTCTTCTTCTATACTATAAAAAGAATATTTTGATTTTATTTTGTTAAATTATAACAGAATTTTCTGTTAAACACAAAGGAATTTTCATTTGAATTTCACACTTTTTATTTGAAGAGAAATTTTTATTAAAATTTTTTTTATCACTGTTAATAATTACACGTGTTTTACATACTTTGAATTATGTAGCTTTGTATTTTTTTGGAAATATTTAAAAGGATACCTAAAGAAGTACAGAAGTTTTGAAATATTTTTACTAATTGAGTGATTTCTATGAAAAAAAATAAATTATAAAATGAAATATTTTTGATAAAATTTTTTTTGTTTTGTGTTTCTTTTTCACTTAATTATTTAATTGACTTATCAGTACTGTTAATAAAAACAAATTAAATTTGTTATGAGACTTGATTTTTTGGATTTTTATGATAAATATGGTTAACCATAAATAATAGAATAGAAATTTGTAAATGATTAAAGTAAAATTGCGAGTTCTTGATTTAACTGTAGAGAAATTTTATTGCAATATAAATTTCCTTAATACTATAAATATAACAATCAACAATTTACTGAAGAAGAATTCCAAATAATCACATAAATCAGTTTTCAAATTCAAAATTATTCTTTGACTCTAAATTTGTATCTTTTAGTACAGCCTATAAATGTCAACCCTCATACTACACTAAAAAAGATGACATCATTTATCATTTTACTTAATTACTGAACTAATATTTAAATAACAAATAAAAACAGTGTAAACACGGTGAGCTTTTCAACCTTCATTTGCATTTAATTAATTTTTCCTACATAATTTCTTTTCCGTGAAATTCTTTGAATTTTTTTTGTTTTTTTTTTTTTTTAATTCCTAATGTAACAAAAATTACTGTCATACTCATAAAAATTAAATCTCAATTAAGAACATAAACAAATTTATGTTAATTTCGGAAATGAATTTTGTGTTGTTCTAAGAATTTTCTTTAATTCTGAGTAAGCAAACAGCTCATTCTTCATTGATATTTTCACGAAAAATTTCACAATTTTTAAGACATATAATAATAAATATCCTTATAGATATTTTAATTATTTAATTCATTATTTTAAATTTAATAATACAAAATCGTAAAGAATCAAATAAACGATCAAAGTTTTTAAAAACTAATGTTAAATACACACTAAAGAATAAAAAAAAGTACAACGAATTCAATGGAATTACTTATGCAATAAATGGTTAAATGGAATAATAAAACGAAATCACCCATTATAGGTTTTAATTACACTTTAATTACATAGATTTTCGTTGTGTCACAAAGTTAAAGTTAATGCAATTTCCATTAAAATAAGAACGGAGCGTATGTAATTAAAGCACCAATTATAAATTTCTAAATTACGTACATTAAAATCATTTGATTCAAATTAATTCATTTAATTTTTAATTAAAAATTCATTAATACGAATTAATTATTAATTACCAGTGAGTAAGCATAAAATTACAAAAAATTAAGATTTATTCAATAAAATTTTAAATATTTTACATAAATTTATTGCACTAATACGATATTGTTAAGAATATTAGAGGCAAATATTCTTTATTAGTTCTTTCAACTAATTTATGAAAATTACAGTGAAACTTTGTTTATTTTGCAAATTATCATTAAATAATATTACTAATTAAATACTATAATACATAGATATAATTGCATAAAAATATATTTGAGTAAAATTAATTATCTTACCTTATGAGGATCAGTAATAGTAGAAAAATTCGAAACATATATTGACATACGATGACTTATGATTGATCGTCGACCCGCCATTACAATTGAACTGCTACGACGAATGATCGATTGTCGATCGAGTGCAACTGATAATCTTGCATTCATTTTTTTAATTTATTTATCCTAGTGAATAATTTCAATCTAAAATAAAAGAAAAAATTTATTGTTTCTATTTTTATATTTTCAAGACAATTATTCAAAATTGTTTATATACTTAAGGTTATCTAACAGTTATTAATAAACATTTAAAGAAAAGAGTGTGAGGTAAGTTATGAGCAAAACAATTAAGAATAAGATCTTACATTTTTATACCCGTACGAACGTATGTTCGTACCGTTTGTAACGCTAAGAAATAACGGCCTTAGATATACCCTCAAGTGTATGTTTTTGATCAGCGTCGAATTCTGAGTTGATTTAGCTTTGTCTGTCCGTCTGTCCGTCCGTCCGTCCCAACAATAACGTAACAACTAATTGAGCTACATACACCAAATTTTCACAAATGATTTATTGTAGTAAGTGCCAGAACCCTATTTAAATTGGACATGATCATTGTACCGGTTCGGGTAGCTGCCATACAACTTCAAAATTTATTTGGCTATATCTCAGAAACTATAAAAGCTATGGTATTGAAATTTCACATAAGTGAATATATTAGTAGAGCCGATGTGCTCCAAAAAATTCGTTAAAATTTCTTGGCTCTTTCTGGTAGATACCATACAACTTCAATAGTAGTTTGGCACACACAGTATTTTGAAAAGCAGTACTGAAATTTTTCATAAATTAATATGGTAATACGACAAATAAAAGTCATAGTCTGTCCCATAGTCAGCTCATATTTATTTGCACATGGGATAACAAATTTGTACGGGTATCACAGAGTTAACACGGTCAACTTTATTGCAGCAGAACAAAATTTTGAAATTTTATACAAAAATTTTATGACCAAATCTGATAAATACAAGTAAGGTTTTTAAGTAAAATTTTTTATTTCATAAAATGTTTCTAATTTTAATTAATTTCATGTTCGTCCATCATTCACCAGAATTTCAACAATTTCTGAACATTCATTTTAAAAAACCTTCAAAAAATAAGAACTTTAATGATTTCAAAATTAAGACCAAATCAGTGTGGTATGAGAAAATATGGTTCTTTCTCCATAAAAAATTTTTTGAAATTCCAATTCATATGCAATAAAATTATTACCTTCTTATTGAAAATACAACAACCACAAATTTAAAATATTGTTGTTTTCAAAGATATTTTAGCTTTTTTAATTTGACTCGTCTATATAATTTAAAATAAACAATAACTCATTTTTAAAATAAAAAAATCTTAAAATTCCATAAATTTTAAAATTTAGTTATTTAAACATTTTTGTTTTTTTTTTTGTTTCTCAACTCTGCAGCTATCAATCAAAATAATATTAAATTTTTTTTTACGATAAAAATAAGCACAAAATATTTGAATAATATTTTTTTTCTTTTTGAATAAACACCCCCGAAAATAATTCAAGTCTACTCGAAATACTTTGTAAAATTTAATTATTATTTGTTTATAAATAATTTGAAAATAAAACAATTCATTAATATGAATTTTTTTTATATCCTAAACTTTTATTAATTTAAAATAAATACTTTATATACATTGAAAAAATTTCTTATTAATTACACCTTTCTGTTAATGAAAAACAAAAAATTAGCAAAAGAAAACAACAATATGTACGCACAAAAAATATTCCAAAAACGAAACCACACTTTTCCCACCAAAATTCAAATTATTACTAATTACACCGCATGAAAAATGAAATAATTTACGATCCCAAAATAATAAAAAACAAAAACAAGAAAAAAAATATATAAAAAAATTTTCATTTTTCACTTTGTTTTTTCTTACAAGAAATGTCTTAAGAATACTTACATTTTAAATATTATTATGTATGAACTTAATGCACACAATATATATATATAAATAATTACATAAATACATACATACATACTTATATATTCAAGTACTTATTATATTTATTTACTTTTTCATTTTGATTATAAAGTGTGAAAATTTCATTTTGTATATAAAAATATTTTGTTATTTTTATTATGTTTTTCGCTTAATTCAAAAGTAAAGAATTTTATTTTTAGTTACAAAAAAAAAAAAAAACAGAAAAAAAAATTTGCTTTACTTGTTTACCCAAAAAAAAAAAGATTTCACACCAATTTTGAAAAACATTTCATATTGTTTTAATTTCAATATAACAAAATTCAATAAATTTAAATTTAATTTGTTCAATTGAAAAAGGGAAATATTCTAATAAAAATAAATGAAAAACAGCACAATTCCTGACAGCCAAATTCAATAAATAAAGAGCTTTGAAAATAAATGAATTGAATTTGGTTTTACTTTTTTTTTTCTTGTTTTTCTGGAGGTATGTATACAAATAGACATACTTAAATATTCATATTTAATGATTTAAATTAAGAAATTTAAAAAAAAAATTTGGAAGCTTTTAATGTTATTTTATAAATAAATATATACACGATTCTTATACTTACATAATTTATAAATATTTAAAATTAGTCGTCAATTAAAAATTGTTATAAAATTTTGACTGTGGTTCCATGAAATATTATCATTTGTTTTTAATATTAAATTAAATAGCTATTCTCAAGATAAAGTATACAAAAATTTTTTATTTAAAAAACTATAATGATTTCTGATAGAGTGACCATATGTTCTCTAAAAGACAATTTTGCTAGAAGATAATTTTTTTCTGCGTACATCCGTTCTAAAGTTATCGCCTCTTCAAATTTGTAAAATTAGACTTTTCGGCACCTTTTATTTCTGAATTATTTGGTTAGTATGATTATTCTAACTTTTGAAAGAAATCATGTACCAGCAACTGGAGGTTTACTACGGGCCAAATACACATTTTTGCGTATATAAAGAGTAATAATCAATCAATTTCCTTGAAATTTAATATTTAAATTCTTCGTACCAAAACAATGTATTTATGTCCGTATAAAACAATAAATTTTTTGGAAAGATAAAGGCTCAGAAACTGATCTGAGGGCCTATTTTACATTTTTTTACCATATCTATGGAACGAATTAATGGAATTCCTTGAAATTTTATATTTGAGTTTTGATTGTTATCGAAACTAACTGGTGAGCATTTCAGAGAATTCGAGTACCACAAAACGAAACCCCACTAAGAGCCAAATTTACATTTTTCTAGGTATGTTAACTATAAGCTTACTAATGTCCTAATAATTGGAAAGAAGTATTGAACAGGCATTTTTATAATATTCTGTAACACTTTCACTTAACTAGGCAATACACATCGCGGTCGGTTATATGCTGACCATATCAGATATTTTTTTTTAGGATATTACTGCTAAATATTCTTTAGGCTGAGAAAACTCAAATCAGTGTAAGTAAATTCTGAATTCAAAAAAAATTTTAATATGAAAAGAATTTTATTTTAAGTTATACAAAAAAATTTTTAACAATTCTTAAAAATATTTAAACATCTTCCATTTTCACTTTAAAATTTGACAATTTTACTTAAAAGGCATGTAGACTTTCATTTCATTTCTCTCTGGTCAAAAATAAATCAATTAAAGAATTTATTCGTACATAACTCTTAATTTAAAAGGAAGTAAATTGTAATGAACTTTTTTAGCTCAACATAAAATATTGTCAAATATTGCAGAAACTGCTCAAATTTACTTTGACAGCTCATTTATGACTGGCCTGAGTATTTGTAATAAAGCACTTTATTTTTACAATGAAAAATTTCCATTTTTCGTTTAAATTATGGAATTGCTTTTTGGTAACTAATACAAAAATATGCATGTAACCTATTGCATTTTCAGATTAAGAAAGAAATAATTGCTGCATATTTTTTACACGGATAATGAAATAGGAAAATGCATACAAATTAATTTTTTGTAATTCTTGTCTTCAAGTTTACTGCTTAGATGTATTCAACTGATTTCGTTTGAACTCTTGAGCTCGGCTAGTAGAACAATCTCTGATGAAATTAACACAAACCATATACTTCTATTAAAGATATTAGAAAGAAAAATGGAATTCTTTATGGGTAATTTTTAAAACGATCTTTGTTTGTACCGTAAGAAAAATTAAAACTAATCCGACCTGTCAAACTGACGCTAGCAAAGATACTTTAGAATTCCAAAAATATGGTCACCCTATTTTAATAATACATTCTTGTATTACATTAAAAAATTTTTGTACTTAGTACAATATTCCAGAAAAATCTAACTTTGCTAGAATCATATACTAAATTTTTCAATCAATCCTATTGCTTCTTGTTATGTAAATAATTTTATTTTAGTCTTGAAATTTCTCACAATTCTCCATATAGAATGAAAATATTAAAAAAAAAATCATTTAAATTTACAATTATTGTTATTCATTTTTATTTGTTACAAATCACATTTGTAAATTTTTGAAATAATATAACCATAATTTATGTTTTTCTTCCAAAATCACGATTGCACATACAACATACAACAAATTTAAAAATTTCTTTCCATGTAATTGCATTTTATAAATTTTTTAATTATTCTTTCAATTGATTGATTTCATGCTTTTTTCTTAAATTTTATGACCTATAAAAATAAAATTAATTTATAATGAAATTTACATGGCTGTTTAACAATATGGAATTCTTTTATAAAAATAAATAACATAGCAAATGTATATAAAAATTTTTGATAAAAATTAAAATTAAAATATCAATAAATTTTAGAATTGTTCGTACAACATGAAATTTCAATGAAAAATACGATTTTCCACACTAATAATATTAATATCGCGATTACTTGAAAATTGAGGTTGATATTAAGCATTTTTATTAATTTTCGGATATAATGAAAATCAGTTCCCATATATTATTACATTTTACCTTTGAATAATAAGATTTTGTGTGTGATATTATTCAATTAAATCTGTATGAAAAACAAAAATTTTTCAAAATCATAAATATTTCTAATAAACTTCTTTCTTATAAAATTTAATATGTGATTCTTGTACATACCTTAGCTATCCCTACCTATGACTTTCAAATTTTCATCATGATATTCACAACGTCCTATATTTTATGTATGCAAATGATGTCGCCAAAAAATAATATACTTTTTTTTATAATTTTCGATCACTGTTATATAAGCTTTCATTGTCATTCAAAGAGATTAGGAAATAATATTATTGAAGAGAACGAGAAAAATTAAGAACCACAAAAAAAAATCAACTAAAAGAAACCAATTGAGTTCTTCATGGACCTTTTTCAATAAAACACCATTGTGCTACCAAAAAAAAAAAAAAACAAATTTTCCCACAAAAAAAGTCAATGATTCATAAAATCAATTCAAAATTACCTGTTGTTACCTGTTGATGCGAAATTATTAATAAAAATTTTTTAAAACATTTTTACTTCCTTTATCAATTCAAAAACGGGACATACTCGTAATATTCAATATGCTACAAAATTAATCCTGATTTATGTGTGTATAAACGAATATTCTTCTGTCTTGTACAAAAATTATCTTGTAAAATAATTTTTCAAAGAACTTTCTCTTTCTTTTGCCAACAAATACCAATACCATTAATTACATTTGAGTGAATTTTTGTATAACCAAAAAGAAAAAAAAAATAATTTTACTTTTAAAAAACTTTTAATTAAATTTTATTTTGAATCACTAATGGTATATAATGTACACAAGGTTGTAATAAAAAAAAAAATTCTTTGCATCCTTATTTCATCTTTCTCTTCTTTTCATTCTTTCTTGATCAATGTAAAAAGTTAAAATATTTAAAAAGTTTTAATTTATTAACTTGATTAATTTCAATTTTAAAAAAAAAAGGTGTACAAAATAAGAGAAAAATAAAATTTCTCTTTATTAAAATTTCTCAAATTAATTACTAAAATTTTCGAACAATAAATTTAACAATAATTTTTAAATGATATCAAAATTTAAGGTATTCAATATTTTCAATTGAGTAATATTAATTACTAAAGAAGAAATGATTATGATCGTTCAGCCAAATTATTATGGTTATTCGGTGAAATGATCATGATAATTTTAAAACAATTATTTTACAACAACTTCTGACTATTATCGCAATGACAAAATTGTAATTTTACTATCAAGACAAGAAAATCAAGTTTTATATTGTCAAAATAAAAATAAACAAACAATAACTCAGCCATATCCTTCCATGCGTCCGCTTGATCACACGATAACCCAAAAACGAATAAATAAAATTCCACATAACTTTCAAAATTGGTTTCTTTTCTACCAGGATTTTGGCCTCCTATTGTAATTGGCCCAATTTGAGCAGCGGACTCAAATAGCTCTCACACAAGTCAAAAGAATTATTTTAAATATTTTTAAAAACTAAAAAAGATATTAATATAAAATTTTGTAAAATGGCATTTCTGAACTAGTTCGGCTAGCTGACATACAGCCATAAAACCTAATTTAAAATATTTCAAAAGGTTTATAAACAGTTATTAAAATCAGATTGTCAAGGTTCGGGATATAATTCAGTTGGTTAAATTTTTCTTACTCGATTTTTCTTTACTTTTTATAGTTTCCCGAACTACCGAATTCTCACTCCTCAAAATTAGAAAAATTAATGTCATTTTTTGGAAATTAATTTCATAAAAACTTCAACTAACAAGTATTAACTAAGGGTATAATATTGTTCAAAGAACTTTCCCTTTCTTTTGCCCAAAACTACCAAAACTATTAATTACATTTGATTTTTTTTTTTTAATTCATCCTGATAATATGCAACAATAAATATTTTTAAACATACTGAATTATTTTATACTTTATTAATCATTGACTTGATCCGAATTAATTTATTTCAAGCTTATAGGTACACTTAGAATATGTCACACAAACACCTGTTATTTTTATTTTTTATCTTATTAATATATTAAGCTTCTATCACGTGTACATTGTAATTATCACAATTTTTGATATTAAGACTTTTATAAAATTCTACAGAATTAAATTTTATTATACATAAATAATTTATTAGTATATAAGAAGAAAGAAAAACTAAACACACTCCAGAAAAATGAAATAAATCCATGATTAATTAATTCCTTGAAAAAAATATATAAAACTATAAACGCACAATTATACACATTATATGTGAATGAAGTATTTTACGACATTTTTATTTATTCCTAAGTATATGTAAACTTTGGAATTCAAATAAAATACATAATTTACATAATATGTATATATGTATATACGTACTCAATATAACTAAAACAAATATCTACCTAAACTTATAAGAATGGGTATATAAATAAAATGAACTGGAATATAATTATCATTAATTCTATATGGAAAAAAAAATTTAGATGTATGGTTATTGTCCTTTCTTGTCACTGTACACTGAAAAATCAAGGATATATGATTTTTTTTTTTCGTTTTGTATGTATATTTCTGCTCTCTTTCAACAAAACTTCAACAATATTGATGACTTTAAGTCTCCGGAATCCTTGTAAGAACTATAAAACAACAACAACAAAAAAATGAATGTTGACTAATTCAGATTTTTTTTTTTCTTCTCATATCTTATATCTTAGGATACTTTATGATTTTTGATGACATTATTATACATATAAGAAAAAAAGAAAAGACAAAATAAAATGAAGATCCTTTAATAGGTGAAATTTTATTTTTCTATGGTAAATATGATGGGGCTGCTCTATAGCTCTATGATCTCTTAATGTAGAGAAAAAAATTCTGTTTTTTTTTTTGTTAGCTTGATTTTGATTTTTTTTTTTTAATGACAAAGAGAGTCATCTAGGCATAATATATGTAAGTAAATTTCTACTCTTCTTCCTTTTAAGTGGTAGAAAGAATAAAATTAAGAGAAACCACAAGTAAATAATAAACTCATATTTGTTAATTTTCGTAGAGAACATTACCATGACATATATACATACACGAATATACTCGTGTATATAAACATAGTGTATAAGTGTATATATAGGACGTGTTTAAGAATTCTAAACAGTTGAAGGTCATTATTATAAATTTTGTTTATTTTCTGTTTTCATTGAAATTTTTTTTTATTAGCATAAGAAGGTTAAATCATTACTCATTTGTACTCGTACATACGTATATGAAGCGTCAAAAATGCTTACAGAAAATTTGATAATGAAAAACAACCAAATTATGTATGTTTTTAAGAATTTACATAGGAAAGGTGTCACATCGTCGCGAGATAATTGGTTTTTCTGACACTAGAATGGCTCGTTCCTTATTTATACGTTTAGAAAGCTTTATTTTACCAACTTTGACGATATATTCATTAAAAATATGAAAGGGATCTTCAAAAATCAAATGTTATATAGTTTTTGTATATGATGAACTATTAAGCTGTATGTAACTATTGTATATGGTGAAAGTCATTAAAAGGTCAAATAAAACACTGAAACATTGGCTTTTATATAACAAGCACCCAAAGCAGTGCTTTCGACATATATATAGTGCTACATAAATTTCGAAAACTGAATTTTTTGTTTAAGATTTTGAAAAATATAATATGAATATGGCGGTTATTTTGAGACACCTTCTAAATTTAAGAACCATGTTGTTTTTATTCTCATCGTACGGTTATGTATTCGAAAGATATTATAAATTTGTTCTACGTTTATAATGTTAAGAAATAAAAATCTGACATATATATATAGACAAAAGTATGCATATGTTGTCCTCATCCAATTCTTAGTCGATTTACCCATATCTACCCATCTGTCCATCCATTAGTGCGAAAATTAAATATAATGGCACTGCTCTTAGTTAAAGCAATTGCCATGCAACTTCAAAATTTATTTGACTATATCTTACAAATTATAGAAGCTCATATCGTTATATGCATATACATATGTAGTAGCTGCCAGAAATGTATAAAAAATCACATTATAGGAAAAGAAAAGGTGAAAAACATAAGAAAAACATTTATAAAATCATTCATTCGTATGGGTATCACATAGATGACACGATCAACCATATATTTTTTCCTTTTTTTCAAAAATTTTAATTAAGAAAATTGAAATAAAAGGTCAAAAATATAAAAATTTTATACAGTGATTTCACATTTCTAATACCTACGCAATCAATTTTAAACTACTGAATATGCTCAATGGTATTTGTATTAAAAAGTAAGAATAACAATTTCTTTAATAAAATCTTTAACATTTTCAAAATACAAACAATCATTAAGACACAAGGAAAAAAAATAATTGTTTTTGTTTCTTTTTTTTTTACGGAACCTTAATAATTAATAAATTAATACTTATAACAATAAAAACTGCGTGAGTGACCAACCATTGATTAGGGTATAAAAGATAATTTTTGGATATTATTGATTTTCAATGAAAATGAGCAAACTATTGAAAGTAACAAGTATTATACTTATAAATTAATAAAATATTCACTTATTCTATAGAAGATTTTCTTCTTACATAATATTTTAAGAATTATATAAGTGGAAATGTATAAGAACCTTCTATTATATTATAGTAGGTAGTATATATATACATTAAATAACTTTGAAAAGAACACATCACTTCCCTTAATATTCTACACTTGAACATTTAAAAATAAGTCTAATTATTTTTTTTATTTTAATAATCTGAATAGGAAGCTCTTCATCATCCTCTGATATTTGAATAAATAAAAAGAATTTATTTAAAGAAAAAGAAATTATCTTTTATCTTAAAAATAAAAGATGATCACAAAATACAATGTAATTGCTATGATTAATTATTCCGTCATTTTTTTTTATATTATGGTAATTTCAAAAGAAGTACTAAATGTCAGAATGAAATATAAGTACTAACGCTCATTATGCACAATGAATGAACTTTTGCTAAGTTGTTTGTACAATACTCGTATTAAATTTTGACAATAGGAACATTGTAATCTGCACCTTATACAATACATGCAAAGGTTAAAATATGTAAAATTGCTTAAATCATTTTTTGATTTTATGATTTTTTGGATTATTTAGGCTTAAATAACAGCTTAAACTTAATAGCCTACGATAATGTAGTGCGATTTTACAAAAATTTTTACAGAAATTCATTTTTGATCCCAGTTTTACTCTGTTTTCCGAATTCTTTCAACCCTGGTTGAAATTAAGCAACATTGGCCTCTATATAAAATTACTCCCTTGTTATTTTTAAAATTTTTGCAAAAAAATATTTTCCCAGCAATTGTATAAAAATTTTAAAATTTCCTTAAAGGTTTTAAATATTGAAAAAGAATAATTTTTCGAAATTTATCTTGCGTAATATTTTCTATACACATTCACATTTTAAATGGCCTAAAACGACACCTTTCTTTTGAAAATTATTCTGGTAGTTGTGGTAGTTTACGCTTTTCAATAATAGATCCTAAAATAATCTATTAAATATCGTTTATAATCAAAATTTTTTCTTTATTAGCAAAAAAAAGAAGAAAACAAGAAAGAGAAAAAACTTTGGTCCTTTAAATACTTTGTCATATTGAATTACTTCAAAATTGTTTCTTCTTTATAAAGAAAAGCAAGTCCTTTTATTAATATTTAATAATAATAAAAAAAAACGAATTTTTAAATACAAATACAATTATATTCCAACAAAAACGAATTTTTATTCCTTATTCTATATTATAAACCCACAAATTTCCGCTTAATTTAAGATATTTTTCATTTTAAGAAGAAAAAATATAAGAAACCCCAATCCTTTTCCTTTTTCTTCTGTTTTTTTTTTTTTTCAAAATTGAAAACCATTCAAAAGCATTTGATAATTTTTTTTTTCTCTGAATGAACAAAAACTCCTTTTATTTTTTTCTCCTTTTCAATATCTTTTTCTCTTTATTTTAATTTTTCTCTTCTTCATTTTTTTTTTGTTTTTCCCAGATGGCTGCACAGTTCACCAACACTTTGAAATCTTAGGTGGCTGTTCAGATTCTATGTTTATAGGTGATGATGACTTTTACAATATTCTAATATTTTGTGCTCATTTTATTTTTATGAATAAAAATAAAGGTGTTTTATTTATGAAAAGTAAAAAGAAAAAAAAAAAATTCAAAATCATTTTCATTTTATATTAAAATTGGATTTTTTTATTCTTCTCTTCTTTTTCATTGAAAAAGGATTGTAAGCATTCATAACATGTACTGTTTTTTTTTATTGTAGACAAAAAACTGTAAGTTTGTATATGTTTTTGTGTATATAGGCTACAAATTATTATGAATTTCATAAAATAGAAAGGGTGTAAATAAATAAGGAACGACAGTAGAACAAAATAAAAATGATAAAATCGAAAGGAAACGAAAGAAAAAAATAAATAAATAAAAAAAAAAACTACTGAATCCTTTCAAAAATAAAAATGTATAAAAAAAATACAAGGAAAGCCTTTAAATCATACAAAGAAATCAGTTTCTGTGCACATTCGTTTTGTTTCTTACCCAACAAGCATTAAATTAGAGAAGAAAATAATAATCACCTACTATGCGTAAAATTTTCTAATTCAAGGAAAAAATTCAAAACTTAATCAAAATTTTTGAAATTTCGAAAAATTTTGAATTGTTTTTGGGAAATCGAACATTTTACTAAAATTTTTATACAATTTCCTTATTTTTTGTCCTCTTCTCAGCTTTAAAATAATTGTGGGGAAGTATAACGCGTTAATATAATTGTTATACGTATAATAAATTATAAAAAGAAACATTTAAGTTTCGTGGAAACTACACCATTCACATAAATTTCCAACGGTTAATGAAATTTAAATAAAAACGTAGTACAATGCCTAAAATTTGTACAAAATATTTAGATTATTACAGGTAGTCCCAACAACTATGTTTTTATGTCATTTCAATAGATTTATGAGTGATGTTGTTTTTTTTATAAAAACAAAATTATGCAAATCCAAATGAAATACTTTACATAATTTACACCTTTAAGAATTGCTCGCAGCTAGGCCCAGTTCTGATTATTTCGACACCTTTAGCGGTTTTCAAAAATGTCGCCGCTCCTTTTCTTTTCAATCAATGAGCAATATGCAATACAAATTGCATATTGCGCATAATGAATCACTTTTTTCAATGGCGACCTTGTAATCTGGCGCTCATTGCAAATTGCTTACCTTGCATATATAGAAGTAACGATGCTCCTCGCACCTAAACTAGATATCTACATTTTATGAAGAAAAAAAAAACAAAAAATGTAGCTTAGCTCGACAATAATTCAAATATCTTTCTTTTTTCCTTTTTTTACAATAAAAAAAAAAAAAACGGAAACAAAATTTTCTTTTCTTATAAGAAACAAGGTTACCTTTATAGGCTGCCAAGCCAAGGACATTTTTTTCAACGCCCACATGAAATGTAAAAGCCATAAAAAATAATAAAAAATTTTACATTTTATTCAATTAAAAATACATTTTGGTTTTCGATATTTTGTGGAAAATTACCGTAAAGAAAATTATGTCAATGTATTTTGTTGGGTATAAAATTACACATACTAAATTTTACTTAATTTTAGTTTATTGCAAAGCATTTTTTAAGTTTATTTTACTTTTGTGTTATAAAATGTTTATAATTTAAAAGTTTCAGAATATTTACAAAATGAAATTAATGCCAGACATGTAGCACGCATATATAGAAATTAAAGTTTATTTGTTCAAAATTTTAATCTTTCTGATCATAAATTAAAATTATCCAGTTCTTCGTTTTCCCATTCCAAAATTACTAAAATTGCAACACAATTACTTAAATCACTTCTCACATTTGATATTACTGTTGATCAAAAAGATTAGATAATAATGCCAAAATTTTTGCTAAAAGTGTAGCGAAAAATCAAAAAAAACTTAAGGAATGCCAATTATCAATTTCTTCTAATAATTTATTTGAAATAGTATCCAAATTTAAGCCTAATTCAACAAATATCAAGTCAATTTTACATTTCTCTCTTTTATATGGCAACATAAAATCAAAGCACAATTATAAAAGCAAATTTTAATCAACTAAAATACATTGTAATGTTAAAAATAGGGAGTCTACTATACGTACGTATCACAATTTACATAGAAAAACACAATACTTAATAGCTGAAGGGGTACCTTATTGTTTTCAGGATCCGGTAAACGTTGGGAATCTCTAACCTAGCAAAAGATAACAAAATAATAATAGTTTTTAGTTCAATATAAGCACTTGAATGACCATGCATAAATTAAAAGGATTGATGTTCTAATTTAGGTAAACACATGAAATGGAGTCAAAAATTTTAAATATACTTTAAACCTTTTCACTTATTTACGCTCATAAACGCTTCTAATTTCATTTTTCTAAAATAGCAACAATTATGTTATACTATACATATATACATACAAATATTTTATGCATATAACACACGACAAAAATTTACAAAATTATATTTATTTAGTTTGTTTAGGATATTATAGGCTTGTTTGACTTGAAGTTTGACCCAAAAGAGTTTATAAAAATTTTTAAATGTAAAAAAAATATTTACTTAACCCACAAGAAAAAACAATGAAAAAGCAAAAACAAAAGGGCACAAAATGAATTTATTCTCATTATTATCCTGTCATCTAGTTCTATTATTATTATCCTTTTCATTAAAAATATCTTTTATATATAAATCATTTTACAGTAAAGACGCCTATAAACAATTATACAAATTCATATCTTATATATATATATATATATATACAGCCCCGGATTTATCATACATGCAAAGTATGCATTTGCAATGGGCGATAAAAAATAGGGGCGCCATTGAAAACTTAAAAAACCCCTAAATTTAAAAAAAAAAAATTTTCACCCAAAAAAAAGGATTCCAAGTTTTTTTTTATACATCAATTTATAGCGAAATTAACTTAATAAAATCTACCTACATGCAAACATAATATTTTGTTCCTACACATATTTTCTATTTGCACCATATAACAAAAAATGTTCATAGAATTAAAATTACTCATACATTTCTTTACTCTACACTGCTCTTTCATTCTTATTTTTTATGTACTGTATATGCCTATAAACACAGAATATTATTTCACACAGCTGTATACATTCAAACGTTCATATATATAAGTGAAATCGTCTCATATAATATACATACATATATAGAAGCAATGTACGCAAAAAATAAAAATATTCAAAAATACACATGTACACATAATTTATATTGTCTAATATGAATAAGATCAACACTCATGCGTACACATATAATTATCTCATAAAGCAAAATTTTTATTTTGCTGAGATTGCTCCCTATCAACACTCGCTCGTACACATATAATTATATCACAAAGCAATGTTTTTATTATGCTTAGTGGCTACACTCGTTCGTACACATTATATTTAAATTGTTTCATACATGCAAAATTTTATTTTTGCTTAGTTGGCGCTCACTCACCAAACAAACAAACACATTATTATAATGTATTACTTTTCTGTATACTATTGCATTAGTAAACAACAAGAACAAAACAAAAAAAACACAAATTAAGAATGAGAATAGAAAGAAATTAGAAAAAGAGAATGAGAGCAATATTCTTAAATGATGGAAAGCATAGCTTGATATTGAGATTGTGTATACCAATATTTTGTTTTTGTTTAACAACAAAAAATTTTGAATGAATTTTAAAATTACATGATCGTTATGAATTTCTACTAATATGTTCTGCTTTCGTTTTTGAAAAAACTGTTATCAATCACAGAATTAAATTTTAATTGATAAAATCTACTACTTATATTGAATTGAAAAAATGTTGTTTAATAATCAAGTGAATGTTAAGAATTTTTATGCTGAATTGATGTAGTGTAAGTCATCCAAAAAATAAGAGTAAAATGAAATGGCGCATAATTTGCTTCACACATTTATCTCCAAAATTAAAACAGTTAAGCAAAACGACATTCTGAAATTTCAAAACCACGAGCCTATAAATACCAGTAAATGCATTTATTTTAATAAAATCTAAAAAATATAATGAACAGTATAAAAGCTTATAGCTATGTACATGAAAAGCTAAGTTTTTAAGTCACAAATTTTAGAACGAAACTTTGATTTTCCTTAAATTTTTGAATGCAAGTCGAAACTTTTTTTATACGCTGCTTCATTTCTCAGGCGATTTGTGAAATAAAAAGCCAAATTTTACTAATAAAAATAAAAATAATTATAAAAATAAAAATAAAATTACGAATAAAAATAAAAATAATTTTTTACTTTTTTTCATATTCAAATAAGCTGTGAAAAAGTACATTTGATATAATTTTCATAGAACCTTTTACAATAAGTTTCACTTACGTCAAAAAGTAAATTTTTTGGTTGTTAAAATCAAAAAATCAAGTTTAAGTGATTGATATAAATCTGATCATAACTTCATAAAAAAACGTACACTTAAATAAATTACCTTGTTTTTGAATTTATAAAACAAAAAATTGAAAGTTTAGTTCCAGACTTTAATTCTATAATTCAGCACAATAAGGTTACAAGAAACTGCTTTATGATGCACAATGTGCAATGCCTATTAAATTTTGTTCGCAGTAATAAAATAGGTGAAAAGGTTGAAGGGGGGGGGGGGGGGGGCGCACTTTTTAGGAACCGCTTAGGGCGACGAATACATCAAAACCGCGCCTGTATATATATATATATATGTATGAATTATTTTATATAAAATATTAATTTGTAAAATAATCTTTTCAAAAATTGTGAAAAAAAATATGACTTCAATTCATTTGAGATTTTTTATATTTTTGATTATTTCCGAAGATTACTGAAAAATTTATGGTAGCTTCTTTTATAAACAAAATAAAGCAAGCAATTTATTTTTAATCATTGATAAAATTGAATACAGGCCAGGCCCAGCTCTTTTAGGTTAAATTATTTTAAAGCAAAATTTCAAAACTTGTACACTTGGCAAGCGGTTTAGGCTATTAGAAATTATACTTTGAAATTAGTTTATTATGACAAAATTGGTTGCATTTTATAGTTGCAAAATTTTAAGACTTTTTTTCACATATTCGGCCACATTCAGTGAATTTTTTTTAAGCTCCTACCCGAAAATTATGGGGAAAGTACGAGTTTTAGTGGGACAACTTTGCTGATATTCAATATCAATTTGTATGCAGTTGCGCATCTGTGCAAATTTTAAGTCTCGAACTTTTTGCATTCTAAAATCAGAGCTTCAAAAATAGACGGTCGAACAAACTGACGGGCGGATGGACTTATCTATAATTCTTAGAATTTAATTTTGATACTAAGAATTTAATTTTACCGGAGAATAAATTTTGTCGTGCCACAAATGTTTTCTTGTTGGCGTTATATGCGTTCTAATAAATTGTATGTGCCTCTAAACATCCTCTTTATCGATAAAGTCAAGTAGATCAAACAAACTAATTTATAAAATAACGTCATTCTATTTCATGATTGAAAGCAAAACTAATACTAACCAGTAACAACATAAAAGAAATCAAATACCCTATTTAATATTTAAAAAAAAATTGCATATATTTAGGGGTATTCTAAAGAATACCTCGTAGTTAAATTAAAATCCAAGAATAAATTTTTAGTTACTTTTCCACTTTCATAGAATTTATTATTATCAAAAATTTAATTGTCCAAAAATTGACATTTTATTTACTTTGAAATAGGATGGATAATAAGGAACAAAAAAGAGTTTGAAAATTTTGTAAAAAAATAAAATATTTATTCATATCGAAAAAGAAAATTAAAAATTAAAAATTCACCAAGATCTGCAGCCTGCAAGGAAAATGAAATTTTGAGAAGCTTAATAGATGTGTTATGACCATCTCAGTCATTTAAGAAGAGGTTCGAGAAAAGAAAAATGATTTTTCAGTCAAATGACCTATTACATTTAGCATTAACAAGTTTGAAAGACCTGAAAATGAAAAGGGAAAGGGAAAAAACCACCTCTATCGATGAATACTGAATTTTCTAATTTTATTCGAAATGTGCTTGAAATAAGAATGGAGAAATAAGAAAAGCTAATAAATAAAGCACACACTCATTTATATTAATATAAAAAAGGCAACTAAAACTTGCTATTACAAATTAGAAACAAATTTAAAGGAAATTTTAATAAACATGGACGGAAATTATAAAAGAGCCGTATTTAACCTATGCCAAACCCGTTGTCATCTTTGTTATTCTTTTAAATCCTTGTACATACTATGAAAATTTTATATGAAAATAAATTTTCTTCCAAAATAGTTTTCTCTTTTCTTCTTTTCATCTTTAATAAATTCAAAGATGAGTACTTTTAGTTTTTAATTTTTTATTTTTCTCTTCCCTTTTAATGTAACAAAATACTTTCACATACACACATACCATACATGTCCTACATAGATTCTTAAGATTTTGGTATTCCAGACATTCAAGTAACAAAAAAAAAAGAAAGAAAATGACATGGGTATCTAATGGATTTCTAATGGTTTCATAAACTTTAACCACTGATAACATTATTCTTAATTTTCAACGATAAAATTAATAACTACTCGTACATATATATATATATGTATATTGATTTACATTAATATATGCACACACACATTACAAAATAATATACATAATATATATATATATATATTGTTATACTCGTTTATATACATGTATATTTATTAGAGTGTAAATTAACGCAAAAACTTTATTTTTCTAGATATCCAGTACATATAGTTGAATCATCGAAGCACGTACACATAGGTACTGGAATTTTAAATGAATCAGGGATCTTTCGGGATTTATTTGAGAAATTCTATTTGAAAAAGTATTGAACATTTTGTATTTCGTTTATAATAGTAGAAATATCATTAGCTTTTGAATTGCAAATATTTTTTGATCATACACAACATGTTCTTATTAATATTATACAATTTGTGATTTTGAATTGCTTTGTCTAAGCATAGCTCCCCTAATATATAATTAATTGGATATTTATATTTCATGAGATATAATAAGACAGTTTATATCAAAGCCTCAGATTTTTTAATTATTCACAGTTTTCAATTGATTCGTTCAGTTGGTATTTACTTGAGTTCACCTATTTCATTTTAATATATTTCTTAAAATGACCCAAACATCACAATATTTAATTCTTTGCAAAGTGATCTGAAAATTAGCCACTTTAACTCTATTCATTCTTTCTGAATATATCAGAATCTTGCTTTGAATTTTCATAAAGAAATTTTTCATGATTTTCCTAGAAATATTTTATAATAAGCCAAAATTCATATATGTATACTATCACAATGAAAAGGCAAAAATTTTAACAAGCGTTCTTATATCGGCACATAGAATCTTGTACACAAATTGTAATAAATATGTTAATATATACGTATACATATAATATATTTATATGAATGTACATTTTTGAAATATATTTAATCAAAAAGATGGTGGTAAAATTTAGTGAAAAAGAAAATGAAAATTATCATAAGAAATTTTTTTTTTTTTTTAAACAAAAATAAACGAAAATAAAATGAAAAGGTTAACAAATGGTTAAGTGTAAAATCCACAAAGGAATGTAAAATTTTTCTACTACTATATAGGTAAATATTTAGACCTTTATATCATTACACATCGAAATTTACATATATATATCCTCATATCGTATAATATTACATTACATTTTGTTGAAGATCTTAATAAACTGAAATTTTGCGTACATCCTTCTATTAGTCAACATGATATTTTTATTTTCTTGCCCGAAACATCTTCATACATTACAAAATATAAAATTATTGGTTACAAGGTTAAAATCGTATATTCCCCCCAAAAAAAGAAAGAAAGGTAAAGATATATATATATACATGTATTTACATTGAATGTATGTGTGGATATGTATTTGTAATTTATAATTTATATGTATCATATGGATTATGTACATATTCTATTATAATTTTATATATGTATAAGAATTTAAAAAGACTGCATCATTATCTTTATAATAAATAAATGATATACAATATAAAATATTGCCAGATTAAAATAATAACAAGGATTAAAAAAATATCAGAAAATATGATTTATTTACCAAATATTTCTTAGTGTTAACCTGTTATATTTATTCATAAATAGCTTATTTACTAAAATAATTAAAGAAATTTCAAAAATTTTAAGGGAACTTTGGCATCCAGGTGCTCTTTTATCTATTAAGGCTTAGTGTTGAAAATTTGATTCTGCTCTTATGCTTAGTAAAATTAAAAGTTTAATTACAAATCTACAAAAATGTTGTAATTTGATTGAAAAGATTATGATTAATCCAAGAAATCAAGCTTCGTTTTGTTGTTTTTTCATTAATACATTAATTAATTTGCTTTACCATTTGTTAATATAAGTAAAAGAATATTTTCAATTTCTTTCTTCACTTTTTTTTAGAAATTATAGACCGAACAATCTTAAAAATTTCATTCGTAATTAACGTCTTCTTTTGAAATTAACAACAAATTTCGTTTTTCTATTAAAGAAATTTATCGAATTTATTAACCAAATGGAGAAATAACAGTAAATGACACCTTATCAAAAAAATACATAATCTAGTTACATAATATAATTTTATTGCATTGATAGAAATTTAAAAAATAATTTTTCCCTGAAAGTATGCAACAAAATGAAATACTCTGATACTGATTGTGTTACTTTCTTTTTTACTCACTTTTTATACACTTTCAAATCAGAATCCTCCATTTTAGTTAATGGATTATTCATTATTCCAATAAGATTCTTCATTTTTCAATTAGATTTTTGCATTTTTTCTCTCTATGGTTTTAAGTAAAAACCGAGATACGCAATCCGAATAATTTTTCTCACTCGGAAATTACATTATACAAATGCATGATAGTTACTCATTTTCTTCTCATATGCCGAGTACAATAACGAGGTAGACGATCAGACCCTAATAATAGAATGTGAGCAAAGAATGTAATTAAATAAGTGTTATTCATTTACACCATAAACCAATATCACAAATTCTTTAATAGGATACTTTTATAAAATATTCTCATATTAATCTACACAAAATAAAAACGATAAGTAATAGATGTTGAGTTCGAATTGATTTTTCCTATAGTAAGTATTTACTTTTCGTTCCTCTTTGGAAATTACAAGCCCACTGTATAAACAAATATATGTATTTCATAATATACTATACGATTATGTTATCTAAAAATATTTCACTATATGATTTCGAACATTAAAATAAATGGGTACTTAAACATTTAAAATAAATTATACTAGAAAATTTTAATTTTCTTTAATCCTATTAAAAAACAGCATGCCAAAAATTAAAATTATTTCAATAGAAATTCAATAGAATTAATAATACTTGAAAATATTCTTAATTTATCCATTTGACTGTAATTAATTATGAAAAAAAAATTTAAAAATAGCATTTGAATTGAAGAACATGAAATGAAACATTTTTCTTTAAAAATTTATTTGCTGAACTTCATTAATGAGTGGAAATTTTATGAAGCGTAGATATTTTTATTTTGAAAATTTTAAACCATATTCTAATTTTTATAAATCAATAATCAAGCCCCTAGAAAAAATCTTAAATTTCTTCAATATTATGGCAATTCCTTAAAAATTAAATTTTTTCTTATAATTCTCAATATTATTCTAAATTATGAAAATAGATCATAGCCGCAACGTAATTTTATTTTTTTTTTTGAAAAAAAAAACCCACGTACATAGAATTTCAATGATTTTTATACATTATTATACTATTGAGTATTGATGTATGTATATTCAATTATAGCATAAATGTTAGACGAAAATTCATTTCGGGATAATTTCTCTAAAATTAAAGATTCCTAAATCTTTTATATATTGAAGTCCAATACACTAATGAGTTATACGAATACAAAATTTTTATAATATATCAAGTATATTGTATTATAATCAAAAATCCTAGAAAAGACACATCACTCCCACAAATTTTATAAGAATATATAGAAAAAGGACGAATATAAATTCAAACACACACACACAAAATATATGGGTTTGTATTGATATTTTTGATTAAAATTCAAATCTTTTTGTTTGTCGAAAATCGTGCAGAAATATTCCCAATTTTTTGTTTTTTTTTTAAGAAAGGCATTTTATAGATTTTATTAGTTACGTTGTTTTTTATTTTTGTTTCAATCCTTCATAATAACTAATGTTTATAATATTATAACTGTATCATAAGGCATACATTTTTCCACATGATTTATTTCTTTGGTCTAAAAAAGATTTTTCATTCCTTCTTCCTTTATAAAAAAAAAAAAGCAAAAACAAAAACGGAAATTAAGGAAACGGGACATTTATAGGAGAAAATAAATTCTATTTTATAGGGATTTAAAATGTTTTCTTTAAATTTTCAAGTTTAGTTTTCGGGGTTTATAATGTTTAAAATTATTATGATGATGAAAATTTATCATTGGATTTTCTATGTTAAATAAAAACTTGATATGAATAAAATATGAAAAGATAAAACTACTTTTATAACATCTGTGTACCTAAAGATCCTTATAAAGCAATTAAAGTGATGTGCCTTCTATATATATACAAAAAAAAAAATATTTTTTCAACTAAATTATTGAAAAATATTGTAATTAGCAAAATAAAAGTTTTTCGAGAAAAGTTTTTTAAAAAGTTTTCTTCAGAAATTTTATCAAATTATAATTTTATAACTAAATAATAAGTGAATAAAATGTTAATTATGAAATAATGGCAGTAATATTATTATAGGATATAGGATCCTTCATATTTATTATTATAATATTAAAAATAAATACAGAGTGTTTTGTATAAAGCGGCGAATACGTTCAGGGATGACATTTTGATCAATTTACGCCAAAAAATTTTTTTCACCCAACTCCATTCCATATTATGCTGTGAATGCTATGTTTGTAAAATGTATTGATGTGAATGCTATGTTTGTCTGTAATATATAAAATTGGCATTTTACGAATGTTTTTAAAACGCATTTAACACGCTTTACTGGCAAAACAACGAATGGTAAAGGAAAATTTTGTATGGATAACCTTACGTTACATAGTTATAACTTATATCAGTAAGCGGATCGAAAAAAATAATAACACAAATTTTTGAGAAATTTCGAGTTTTCTAAAAAAAATTCAAAAAAAAAAAAACATAAATTGTGATTTTATCGAGCTCTTTCTCGAAAACTGTGGATCAAATCAAATTGATTATAATACCGAAATTAAAGTTCAATTAATCGTCTATGAAACAAGTCTCAGATGGTAACTCTATGCTGCATGGTTCTGAAGATGTAAGAACTTATGGGTTGGCACGAAAAATCTGGGATTTTTTTTTCACCCCTATCCATACGATTTTTTGCTAGAAAATAATCAAAGAATTATCCCTGAAATTATTTGCTTATCTTAAGCGAAACATCCTGTATAATAATAATAGTGGTGATGATTCATGAGATTATATATATATGTAAATTTCTACTTATAATATTTCAAGCAGATTTCAATATTTTTTTTGTATGCTTCTATTAAGTTAAGTAAATATGAAATTCATCAAAATTTTGAAAAATTTATTCTGTTTATAATCAATAACTAAAATTTTATTAATTTAAAGGAAAAGATAGCACATATTTTGCTCTTTATCTTAATTACTCTCAAAAATTGCCTTACTCGAAATCCGCTATTGTAATTTGGGTAAGAATAACTTTTTTTTTCAGAGTGTACGCATTACGCTAATATTATGTCCAACAAAAAGAATATTTAAATTTGTTTGATCGTATTCTTTGAACGTAAATTTTTTCCATTAAAATATATTTAATGTTAGGGGTATTACAAGTGTAATCAAAATTTTAAAAAAGAGATAGAAAAAATTTTTGTTCTAATAAAACAAACTTTTGACTTATTGTTATCTACAAAACTGTGAAAGCTTCGAATCTTTACCATGTTTCTAAAAAATTAATGAAATATGACGGGTAATTTCAAACATTTCCCTTCTATACCGTTTCATGTTTGAAGAAATAGGTGACTATTGTTTTCTACTCAGAATTAAAATAGTATTTTTGATGTCGGCACAATGAATTACCAAAAAAGAAGTCAAGAAATGTCTTTTAAGAAATTTACAAATTAAAAGTAAATTTAGAACAATTTTTATTGAAAATGTACTGAAAAATTAATGTTTAAATTAATAATTAAACTGGTTATAAACTGTTATAAACTTAAATACAATTAATAACAAAAAACAAATTAAATAATCTGATCTAGAATCTTAATTGAATGAAGAAATAAATTTGAGTAAGAAACATTTTAAGCTCTTAATTATTGTATAGATAAATATACAAAATTCCAGTTCACAGTTTTGACAAAAAAAAAAAAACTTTTCAATTATGTAACAAATTTTTTAAAAGGCATTTAATTATGGAAACTAATAAATTCTCGTTTCTTTTCTTGTTTCTTGTTCTTCCCCCTACATCTACATCTGCACAATAATATTTTTCTCTTGAATGTTGAATTAATTTTATTTTAATTTGTTTTTTTGTTAAGTGAAATAATTTTTTTTATATTGTATAAAAGACAAAAGAGAAAGGATATTTTTTTCAAATTTTGTCTATTTTTGCCGCAATTTTTCGGAAGAAAGAAAAAAAAACAAAATAAAAAATAAATTACGATAAAATGTCAATAAATTATCATTTTTTATATTCCATTAAATTTATTAAAAAGCCAATCATCTAAAATTCCTTAGAGCAACATAAATTTAAAAAAAAAACAAAAAGGAAAATATGAAAAATAAGAATAAAAATAAAAAGGAATAACACTTTATCATTGAAACACATTATGACTGACAACATTATTTTAGACTTTCTCTTCATATTTTCGTCAAAATGTCACAACTCATTCTTCAAAATCATTTTTTTTACTTTTTTGTTTTTTATTCTGTGTTATCTGTGCATAATATTATTTAGGAAGTAAATGAGATTTTTCTCAATTTTCAGCTCATTACTCTTTGCAAAACACAAAAATGAAAAAGAAATAATAAATACCGTTTTTTTTTTAAACCTGCTCTATTTATTTTGGAAATTGTCTGTTCATTTATTTTTGTTATTTTACATAAAAGAACATTGCATTTTTTAATCAGATAAAAAAATTCAAAAATTTAACTCTATTTCAAGATTATATTTTACAGATTGATGAACAGATATTCGCGATCGAAAAAAATTTTAAAAAATTCTTAGAGCTTTGAAATTCAAAAAGAGAATATTAAATTCAGCATGAAATGAGAAATTCAGCATTTCAGAGAATTTTAGTAAGTTTACAAAATATTATCCTTTATCCTTTTAAAATGAAAAATTTAATTAAGATCAATCTTGTCTACTGAAACTTCCAAAATTTATTTCAAATGTTGCATGTACAATATTAGATGTTGAAAACTCTCCTAATATGTTCAAGACACTTAACATGGCACGTATTAGAACGGAATGTTCATCTTCCTTTTTATAATACGCCAAAAATAGCACAAAATGATCAAAGTTTAAGGGCAGAAAATGAACTCATCATGACAAAAAATTTATTCTATGGAATTTTTTTTTTAAATTCAAAAAAAAAATATATTTACATTATATGGTTTAATGGTTTGCAATATGGAAATTTTTTTTTTTTGTTTTTGTGGAACAGATGGGATACAACATCATTAAAAAGTCTTAAAAGTTAACACATTTTTGATTTATAGAGTTTTAATAAAGACTATATATTATGTGATTTATATAATATTATATTATAAGATTTATATATACACAATAATGTACAATTCTTATGTATATTTTGTATAATGGAATAATAGAATAAAAAAAAGGTTACTTAGATATTGTCAAGTGAATAAATAAGTGAAAAAGTAATAAAGTAGCGCGTAAAGTATAAGTACGTATACACAAAATATAGTATGTACTCGTATATACTGTATATCAAAAAGCAATTGATAGAAAATTATCAACAATAACATTAATATTATAAATAGATAAGTTAGAAGTATACGAATACATGGTGTATTAAATTATTACATGGTATTTTATATCTTATATTTAAATTAAGTATATACATGAAGGTACATATTATTATTTGCATATTATAATATGTAAATATGTAATGATGTTCGTACATAAACGTGTGAAATTTCGTCATAATAAATATATAGTTAAGGCAAAAATAATTTAATGTTCTTTAAAAATGTGTCACATTTCACACAATTTCGATGAAATATATAATATAAAGAAATAACAAGTATCTTGTTACAGTTGATACGAGGGTTACTGTAAAAATTTCAAGAACATGGGATTCTCAAAATATTCTTATAATTAAAATGAATTTACATTTGCATTATTTTGAACGAGTTAATATGAAACACTTTCTATAATTTTCTGTTTTCTCACCAACTCAATAATTTTTAATTGTATGAAAATTACTGGATACATTTAATTTTTTTAATATCCAATTAATCAGGCTATAAATTGTTGAAATTTAATTCGACAAAATAACACCATGAATCAATTTCATTTTTAAATTTTCTCGCACAGAGAATCATTGGAATAATATAAGTTAGCGCATCATTATCCTCACTTATGTCATCAAATTAAGGTTCTGAAAATCCGGAATTACTGTTGTTAATAAATACTTAGATAAACATCACTTGAATCAAATTATTGCTACTTGGACCATAACATTATTATTAATTTAATTTGATGCAATTCAAATTTTTTAAGCCTTAAATGCAAACGTCATCAAGTAATGTTTTATTCCAAATCTAATACTGCATAATCTAGAAAAAAGTGTTAAATTTTGTAATAGCGACATCTGTTATTCATTAACATAGAAGAAGTACGAGATTTTTTAGAACTTTCAGAGTAACCATCGTACACGTGTAGTATTTTTTTTCTTTTTTTTTTATATGGAATGATAATTTTCAATTGATTTATTAGAATTCTTAACGATGTATAATAATGATTCACGAAATTTCAATAAATTATAAGTACATAATATTATAAATACTTATGTTGTATATTTTAAATTAGAATCGAGTTTCGTTACACTAAATTTTATATGTAAGTATAGCATATAAAAATGTGTGTATAAGTACATCATATTACACAAATATGTTAATATTAATATTAAAATTAATATTATAAAATGAATTTATATAATATTACTCGCTAATTAGGTACACAAGTATATACGCTTTATAAGTCTTACATCATATACGACATAATCACATATGTGCAGAAAATATTATATCACATAATATTTTCCACTATTATAAATAAAATTTATTTAATTAATAAAAAATTAGAGAATTCTTTTTCAATTCAATTTTTGGTTTAAAATCGTAATTTTTTTGTGGTGTGAAAATGAAATGAATGAAATTTTTAGAAATAATTAATTTTTTTTAGAAATTTTATTAAAAATATAAGAGGAGACAATTTACTTATGTGATATTTTTGGTAAATATTCTTTTCTCAATATAAGTCCTTTGACGGAATTTGAAAAACTGAATCTTTCGTAATATATATATAGAGCTGTAAGGTTTTCTTAATTCAAATATAAGTGTACGTTCACCTCGAACAATTCAAAATGTTGGCTTGCCAGTTTATTTAGTCTCCCACATTCACATAAACATTTGGCTTAAATCTGGTTGAAATATTAAAATTTTTATATCCCCTTTGTGAGTTTCGAGTAATTTTAATTTATATTCGAAATTTCTGTCGATCACGTTAACATTTAATTAGTTTAATATATCGAAATTCAGTGTTTCATATTCATTACTTATACTATAGCTATGAATCGTGTTAGATATTAATCTTTCTCGTATTCACTGTTAAAGAACTGTATTACAAAATACGAACATACATGACATTATTATCAGTTATAAAATGCGTTTATGAGTATGATTTCGCATTAATAAATAATTTTATGAATATTAAATATTGAAAATTATTTGTACAATGATTTTATAAAATTAATGTACAAATTTCCTTAAAATATTAAAAAAAAAAATTTTTTTTTCGAATATCTTCAAAAAGGTTGACATAAAATTATTCAAATCAAACATAACCCTATATAATAAAAACACTTTTAATAATATCCTTAAAAATAAATTACATTAAAAATTTATTTCGAATTTTATCATGAAATTACAAAAATAAAATTTTTTTTTTTTTTATTAAAAAGGAAACGAAAAATATGTATATTTATATGTTTGTGCATATATCTAAATACTAATTATAATAATGTAAAAATATTATAATAAATTACATACTTACAATGTTCACTTCCGTTTACTTGTTGATTATAAAAATTTTTGACAGATATCCTAATTATTTTTTTTTTTGGTTTTTCTTTTTTTGTTTTATATTTACATATATCCTTAACAATATAATTAGATTCATACATATATAAACTTTATATCCTTATTAAAAAAAAAATTTTTTTTTTCTTTTTATTAACACACAAATATTTTGCATAATTTATTTTAGAAATTCTATACCGAAAATTATTCAATATAATTATATATTTTATTCATACAAAATATATTATGTAAATTTACATTACATACATTACATATAAACATACATATGAATGAATATATGCACATACACGTATTTTACATTATATATTAAAATATTTATAATGTTGTAAAAACGCGCTCTATATGTTTTACATTAAAATGTTATTTAAGCGTATTTCACTAGAATGAATTAAAAATAAAAGAATATTAAAGGAAATAAAAAAAAAAGAAATTTTTTTGATTTAAATTTTATTTTTTTTTTATTTTTTTACAATCACACAATTGGTTTACCTTGTATATATTAGCTTATATATTTGTATATTACATTATTAAATTATTTATATGCCATATTATATACTTTGTTATATAAGAGGAATTTTTTTTTATGCTATTTCACTTAAAAACAAAAAAAAAACAGTTATATATAAAGAATAAAATAAAATGGAATCATCATTTTAAATTTACATTTATTCAAATATTAATCCGTAGTACATAGAATTTGCTTTATCATGACAAATACATATAAACTGATATACTCAATAATCCTGAACTAAAATATAGTAGATCCATTATAATTTTTTTTTTTTTTAATATAATGTATATAATATTATAATTCTATTGTTATATGATTTTCATTCAGAAAGGATTATTAAAATTATTTTATTTTTTATTTTTTTGGTTTTTGTTTATTTTATAGTTTTATTTTTATGTTATTTTTATTTATTAATATAACAAGTAGATTATCTGATAAATAATGTGATGAAATGTACATATATTATGTATAACAGTTATATGATTAACAGAATAATTTACAGTTCAAAAATTAATTAAATATTTTTGCAAAAAACAAAGCTACTCGTATTTATTTTTTCTTCAATTAAATATTTTTTTTTTATAATTCATGAATGATATTAAATTTTGTACATAAAGAATTATTTAAATTGTTAATTTTTTAGTAATTTAAATTAATTAAAATTATTAAATCAGTATTTGAATCGTTTTTGAATTTTTAAAATATTTTATTTAATATTTTAAATAAGCAATTAATTAATATTTTCATTCACAATTGATTTATATTTAATTACAGTTCATAAACAATTAGAAAACCTTATGAGCTATCAAACAAAATTTCATTCCAAAAACTAGAAAATTTTTGTCTGATTAATTTTATTTCATAGATTACGATCTTTTTTAAGCAATATAAATATATTTATTAATCAACTCAATTTAAAACACAAATTTTATTATAACAAATGTCCAAGTAATTTCCAATATTTTAAGTGAAATTTTTATTCGAAAAAAACAAATAGGCAAAAGTGAAACTGTAATTGAAACTTTAAAATGTCAACGAAATGTCAACGGATATTATAAATATTTATTTCGTACTTGATTTCGTTCAATTTTTACTCTTCAAATTTTAAGTCCACTCTTAGACCTCATTATAGCCACTCTCACCACTCTTAGAGTGATTATAATAATCACTCTAATCACAACTTAATATTTAATTCTAAATAAATGACTTGAGTATAAATAAGTTTACTATTTTTAAAAAATAATTTTTATTAAAATTTAAATTCTAATTTTCAATTGTTTTTTGTTTAACTTTCTATTAAAAATTTTTACTTCCTATATAAAAAATCATAGAAATTGTGATTTTTACACTTTGCAATTTAAAATCTTCTTTTTCAATTTTTTATTATTAATTTTTATATTATTAATATTTACTGTCTCAATACACAAAATAAAAAAAAAAATTTGTGCTACTTTACAGATGAGAACGCGATCAACGATTAAATGAACATTTCATAATTTATTTACAGTTATATATTTTCTTTTCATATTTTTCCGATATTTTCCAAAAAAAAAAAAAAATTAATTTTTGTTTCTTTTTGATTTTCCTTTATTTTTTATTTCTCTTTTTTCATTCTCGTTTCGTTTTTCCCGTCTCTATATATAAGTGTATTTGTATTTGTATATTTTGTTGTTTTCTTTCTTCTCTATATTTCTTTAACGTATATGTGTGATTTAGTAGACATCCGGCTTATAACTGAGAGACGAACTCTTCAAGATTGTCAATTTTTTTTAATGTTGTTATTTTTTTTTTCTTTTTTCCTTTTCTGTCATCTTTTCTTTTTCTACTTTTTTTTGTTGTTTTCTTTTTCTGCATAAACCAAGCAATATATAGGTTTTTTCTTCTATTACTCAATACAGGAAAAAAAATAAATATGATAATTTTATATATTGTATATGTATGTTTAAATGTATGTAAATACTTACGTATAAACACATTAATGTTCGGATGTCAGTTCTATCATGTTATAATAAAAACGTTTTATGATAATGGTAACGATATACCGTTAGAATGTTATGTAAAATTATGTATATAAAATATCGTAAAATAATCCAAGAGACAAAAAAAAAAAAAAAACAAAAAAAATTTTCATCGTACACATTCAAAAACTTACTTTTATGCCTATAGAAAGTAACATTGATGATGATAATGATAATGATAACTAAAGAGTAATGATAGAATAAAAAAGATGAAATAATATTGCAGAGTATACAACAACAAAATTACAAAATTTTTCGTTATAATAAGGATACTAGGACACAAGATCTATAAGAACGTTTACCCAAAATAGTAAAAAAGTTTACTGAACAATGTCATCTGTAGGAATAAATATAACAAAAAAAAATTATAACCAAATTATATAACATAAAAAAATTAAAATTAATTCCTTGAAAAAGTATTTTTTTCCCCTATTTTCTTAAAGGATATTTTTTTAAGGAACAAAGAAAAATCATAATATTTCAAAATAAAAATTAAATTTTCAACTCTATATAAAATGAAGTTATTTAATTTATTTCCATAAACATACATACACAATATATACGTTATTTGTTTCTACACATACGGCTATATGGTTGTCACTGCGAAAATCCGAAATCAAAAGTTAAAAATAAAATTTCATTAAATGTAAACAATATTGATTCGAACAACAACCAAAGAAAATAAATTGTTATTAATTATGCTGTAATATTAGCGATAACAACAACAGGTCTACTTACATGAAGTTTGATATTATAGTCTACTAGAAAATTACATTTCCAATTTTTTGTTTCATGGTTACATGATGGAATATTACGGAATCGAAAGCTGCAATTGAATTATAATATATGAAGAATATAAAATTTGTTATACTCAAGTTTAAATATAGATTATCTCAATAGAAATTTGAATAACATACGATTATGAGATCTTAGTTAGTTTCATACCACACTATAGCACAATTCTCCGATATCATTCGACTTTATTCATGTAATTCATGTATATGTTTATGCATACATAGACACATATATTTTCTTTAATTTTACGGTAGTGGACGGCCATTTAAATTATTTAAAATTAGGTATTAAGAAAAATTTTCAAATAAACTCACAAAACAAAGTGTTTTATAAATTTATATTGAAATTGCAAAAGAAAAAAAAAATATTTATATTTTAAAATATTTCCGAAAATTAAAAATAATAAGTTTGTGTTAAATAAAATAATTTTATTCTTAAGGAAGTATATGTGTGTATAAATAAACATTAATTTTAATATAAATTGGAAAAATCCACCTCCAAAATTTATAAAGATATTTGCACATCTCTTTCAAAATTTAATCTACATACATAAATCTTAAAGTGCTGATGCAAGTGAGAACGATTTCATTAATTTATATATTAATATATATTTTGTCTATTCATATATCTATTTTATTCAAAATTTCAAGGATATTAAAACAATTTTTTATTGCACACATCTAATAAAATTCATCAGGATTAGAAACATAATCATAATATGACCTACTACATTGAAGCGGATTTTAAAAGATTTTATTGGAAACGTTATAAGTGACCATAAATCGTGGACCTATGGTTTTTGAATGAGTATGATAAATTTCGTTTTTGAAATTTATTGCCCTCATTTCAAGGATTTTGTTTTTAAAATTTAAATTTACGTACAATGTGCAAAATTGTCGACGTTTGGTTCTGTGTATAACGTTATTTTTCAGATTTTTGAAAGTTAACAGCAAAAAAATATTTCGTAAATGCTTCATAAATATTAAAAATTATTATTCAATTTATTTCTTTTACAAGTAAACATTGTAGACTCATTTAATAATCTTTTTGAAAAAAGTTCTTTCTTTTTTTGGACAATATTAATTTTTTTAATATCAAAGCTCATTTTAGAAGCTTTGCGAAAACAGTTGTATAAAATGTACTTATTGTATTCTGATCGCCCAGCCCTTCGTCTATTGAAAATGCTACACTTCTCTTTAAATTTCAAAAAATTTTACAATTTTATTAACCCTCAGAGTCTTTAACAAAATTATTTTTGGTAAGTTATTGTATTAAAATCATAAGGATTGCTTACATCTCACATGTACACGAAAAAATTTGTTCTTCTATTACTATACGACATATTGATAAAAATATTACTTCAACAAAACTCGCTTAAATTTTTAATATCGTTAAGAATAGTTTGCTTAATAGTTTGTTAAGGTGCAAATTTATTGATTTAATATCTAGAATATAAAAATTTAACATGTGTGGCATCATAAAACGATTCAGTTTCATAATATTTTAGATATTAATCCGAATTATTAAATTTAATTCGACAATAAAACGTGTTTTGGCTACTCCATAATTAAAAATTGTATTTATGAAGGAACCTGACACAACTAAAGTTGACATAAAGTACGAAAATAATACAGTTATCGTAATATTTCGTGTCGTTGCGTTCATAATTTCACTAAACATAGATGATTTTAAAATATTAACAAAAGTTCACTTTTTTAAATTTCCATTTGTTTATTAAGTTTTGTTTTTAATTAAATATCAACAATCTAATATCTAAAGTCCATCTGCGTGAAATTTTTTTCATATATTTTTGCTATTTCTTTATCGTTTTCTCTTATATACATTCATACATACATTTATATACAAAATATATGTATGAATGTATGAAAAGTTGGGTCAAACCATGGCCAATGGTTTGTAATGTAGCACTTCTCACTTCATCTTTGTATACAACATTATTAAAATTACTTTCATTCATATACGAAACAATTCCAAGAATTGCATACATTCAGGATGAACGATTTATGCAGTCTTTGAAATAAAGCAAAAATAAATTTGAAGAGGTGTAAACATAATGCTCGATTTTAAGGGTTATTTGCGCGAGTTAAAAAAATAATTATGTTTCTTAATGGCATGCAATTTACCGTTAGCTTTCTGTATTTATAGAATTTTGAAAAAGCTCGGAGTTTCGGAAATCTAATGTGCCAAAAATTCAAATTTTACAAAATTTGGGAAGACATAATTTGAGAGGGGTAGGAGATGGAAAGCAATATTCTTCCAACGAAATGAACTATTTATTAGTGTCTTAAAAGTGTTAAAATTTCAGATTTCTACAATTTGAGGTATAGAAGATAAACGACATTAAAAGTTTAGAAAAACTGGTTTTTAGATAATGGTAAAGTTCGATAGATGGCGGACGGACGGGGAGAATAAAATTAATAAGAACTTTTTTCAAATATTTTTGGGAAAAGTTCTAAAAATAAAATAATAAAAACAACCAAAAATTTCTACCAAAAATTTTATTAACATCGACAACTGGTTGGTATTTTGAGGACAATTTTTCTGAAAAAATTTGCACGTATCGTCCTTTTTTTTTTTTCTTTTATACTTTTTTATATATTCAATCATTTCTTCTTTATATTTTTATATTTTTTTTAACAAACTTTTCTTAAAAAAGTGTCAGACAGTATTTATTAATGGGACACACATTTATCTTATTGTACATAGGTGTATAGGTATATAATGTACGAAAATTTTTGTTTAATATACATTCTATATACTTACATGTTTTATTTGTATATTTATTATATACATACATATATTGTGCCCTTTGAATGTTTTACATACATATATTACGTCGTATAAGAACGGAAATTGAAAGGAAACTTAGCATTTATTTTGTTTTTGTTATTTAAGTAGGGACAAAAAGAAAAACCTTTGTCAATAATAAACAGAAAAACTTTTTCTTATCTTTTGTATTTTCATTTTTTATTATTATTTTTTTTTTGTTTTTTATGAATTCATTTATGATATTATATTAAATTATGGATTTTTATCCTAATTCCTGCAAAATTTAACAAGAAAAAAACACATAAAATTATCAATGTTTGAGTAAGTCCTGGAATTTTAATATGCAAGAACATGATCTCAAATATACAGGATAATTTCAAAATTTCTTAGAAATATCAGATTACAATAATAATATTTCTATATATAGGCCATTTTTAATCTCATTATTAAAAAATGGTACGTACTGTTTTCAAAAATTTTTCAAAATAATTAATAGTAATGATATGCCAATAATTAATATTAATAAAATTTTAGTTAATATTAACTAGATTATTAATAATAAAGCTATCGCCGTTAGTTGGAAAATCACATAAATTTGACTTAAATGCGATATAAATTAAAATATCGTAAAATTGAAAGAACAAGTCGATTTGTGCCAAAAAAATGTCATTTGAGATTTGCAAAGGTTGGCACAGAAAATCACGGAAAATTCTACATAATTCCTCTATAATTGTGAAGTACCTATACATTTATAGTATAGAATATACATTCGTATTAGTATAACAGAAAATGACGAATTTACAAAAAAGACGATCACAAATAAAAAACAGTTAAAAAAAGTTATTCAAAAAACAGATTAAAAAAATTTAAGTAAAATCATTGCCGAAAGATAATTAAAATAGAAAATTTGAAATAATGATAGTAATTAATATTTAAAAATAAAAAAATAATTTTCAAAATTAAGGAATTGAATAAATTAGGTGCGTTATGTGGGAACACACAAAATTAATAACAATATTAATAATTAAACATGCTTAATAGAAAAATTCAATTTACTTCCCCGTAAATTATTCAGATATGCTTTAACGCTTTAAATCTGCTTATAACATCTACTAAAAGTGAAATTTTATCTTTACAATTAACAGAACAGAGCATCGTTCTACAAAATACTCTTGAGCCATTTTTCATATTCTCATTTTTTTTTCATTCATTTTGAGTTTCTATAGGTCTTATTAATTGATTTTTCAAAAAACCCGCGGCAAACTTAAATGCTAACTTTTTAGCAAATTCTTTAAAAGCTTTATGTTTTTCACGCTTATTAAGTAGCGCAATCTCATGATAAATTTAAGTAAGCATATCTTATATTTTTTTAGCACAATTCTGCGCATTTTGTACGCCTTCGAATCAAATTAAAAATTATTGGAAAATTCTTAATTTTACGTGCACCTGTACAATCAATACAAGACAATTTTCGAAATTTTAGTTTTTCGAAATTTCAACTTGTACCCTATAACTGTATTGGTACGAACAATAACATTAGCATTCAAATGAAAAAGTCAACTGAAAATGTTTTGTTTGTTTGCTGTACTTACGAGTATATACGTACGAGTACAAAAAAAAATAATATTTTTTTTTTTATATTTTGTTTTTGTTTAAATAAACTTTATAAGATTCTTCCATGTGACTTTTTAATGCCTCTATCCTTTTTATGCTAGAAAGAGTACTTATGATTTCTTTTATCTCTTGGCAGTCATCATTATTACGCTTTGAATTGTCTGAAAATAAGTTACCTACATTTTTATATGACTTACTTTCTCTTTCTTTTCGTTTTTGCTTTTTTTTCTTTTTACACACAATTTTATTTTATTTCACTAAAAAAATTCTGTTATTATTGTACAGGCTTTTATTCACTTACGTATCCTTAGAGTAAAATTTAAAAAAAAATATTTTTCTTTTTTTCTTGCATTTTCATTCATTTAAGAGTTTTATTCGTTTTCGATACGCTAGTAGAGCTGCGATTAAGAAGTGAAGAAGAATAGTGAAAGTGAAATAAAAAAAATGTCAAAAGATTTTTCCATTTTATGTTTTCATCTTGCTTTCGCCTTTTAATCTCATGAATTTCAATTAAATCATGAATTTCGTTTTTCATTTTGAATTTTATGTAGCAAATAATTATTATTTAAACATTTACAGCTAAATAATTGAATTGGGCGTAACAATATCTGACATTTCAAATACAACACATTTTTCTGCAGGTGTACAAATCGCTAACAACCCAAATAACACAAGATCTATTGAACCAATTCCTTTTCCTTGCGGTAAATGTTATACAAAGGATTCACTACTAGCCCCAATTTTCAAATATTATAGTTCTGCTTTCTGCTGAATCAATCCGGATGCAAACGAACAGTTTACTCTTCCCTTAAAAGAGAAGCATTGCTACAGAAAACTTAGACATCATCAAAAAACAAGATCTCATCCCATATAAGGCGGAACCATCCGCTTTCTTAATATTATATTTGTACTTTTTTATGCACGTACATGGAAAATGGAAATTTTACGACTTTATTTCTCCTTCCTACTTCACTATTTCAAACTTCGACCTTACTATAATGCATGTTCAAATTCGACCTAATGCCATGAAGAGGCCCATAGAGCTTTGATCACTGTTTTATTGTATGAGAAAACATTGATAGCGTATATTAACTTTGTTAATATTTTGCGTCATATTTCAAGTATACTTTAGAATTAACAGAAAGCAATCCCTTTTAGTAGCTTCTATTTACACTTAATTTGTCGGTTTTTTGAATATTTCTCTTCGTATGCGTGTTTTTAGAAAAAACCATACTCTTGCATACATACATACAATATTTCCTCAGAAGAATTAGAATTAATAAGAGAAAAATGAAATGTCAAAAAAGGAAAACAGAGAAGGAAAGTTACGTGTGAGAGCTACCCAACCTTTTTTTTCATTGTACATTTCTAATATTGTGTATTCTTTCTCGTGCACGCTTTTCTCTCTTTTTTGTTTGCATTTTGTATTTAATTTTAATATACATTTCTTGGTTCATTTGAAAAATGAAAATAAAATATGGAAAAATATTTATAGAATATTTTGTTTACCTAATGTTTATTTTTTTTTATTTTATTTTATTTGTTTTTCTATTTATTTATTCTAAAAAGAGTGATTACAATATGTACTTCACTTACTGAATATTTTCTTTAAGATAAACAGTGTTATTCAAAATATTTGCATTGATGTTAATGCCAGTATGAACGTATGTTCGAAGGTTATTACAAATTTTCCATTCCATTTATACCACCAAGAATATTTATTTTTGCTAAGCGTCGAATTCTAAGGTAATTTTGATATGTCTGTCTATTCGTTCGTTCTTGTAAACAATAATTCAAACAATAATATTGAGCTAAGTTAACCAATTTCTCATAGGTGCTTTATATTAATAAAATAATGGCGGAATCATTAAAATACTAATTCGAGTAGCTGCTGCCTTACAACTCAAAAAGTTATATAGAAACAGACCAAAAGCTATATTGAAGCCACAAAAGCTGAATTATGCGCTGATGAATATCAACTTGCAAAATTTTAAAAATATTTATGGTTTCTTTAAAATAAATGGTCAAAAATTTTATGTTTAGGTCTTTAAGGAGCTCTAACTTTTAGAGATAGTGGGAGAAAGGAAAAAATATTTTCTACAAGTAAAGAAATAAGTTTCTAATCTAAAAGCCTACTTGCTTATGAAATTTCAGTTTTCTATCTTAAATGGTGTAGAAGTTTTGTAAACAGGACGGACGGACGGAAAGAGTGAAGCTATTAAACACTTTTTATGAAGACTTCACAGAATATTTTAGTCTAATCAATATCCTAATAATATCCTAATAATAAGGAATTATTAAACCAATATCCAAATAATAAGGAAATTTTTTTTCTGTTATTGCTATGTTCAAATTAAACTACTGTTATTTTGATCAAAAAGTTTGATATTCACTATTTCGTTCTCACTTCGTGCGTACCTATACATAAAATATGTAATTATTGTAAGGATTTAATTTATGTATGAAAGGACAGCACTACTGTATTCATTTGCTAAACATTTTTTTTTTCTTAAAAATTTCTTTCACAAAATACACAAAAAACGTGAGAATTTTATTTTATTCAACATTTAAAACAAACTTTTACACAAATTCTAAAATATGTTCTAAAATACTTACGAGTACATTTTCTCTTTTTTTTTTTAAATTATCCTTAGAAAGACATTCTTAAACATTACACCTACGTACCAATATAAATGCCATATAATATTGTACTCTTTATATAATTTTACCTTCATTATTATACTGTATAATAATGGTTTTTTATAAAAACGCATGTAAGTTGAAGGTGTATCGTGAAAAAATGTAATAAATTATTAAATGGTGGATGATTATGACTTACAAGGCACATACTTACATTATTATTAATATACTCATATATTTTTTCTTATATGTACATAACATACATACATCAAAATGTGGCAGGAGAATATTATGGTAAAAGACAAATCAGTTGTGTTATGTACGAGTATAAAAGGCTCAAAATAGTTGGGTAAGAGAAAATTCCTTTGTACGCGCCTTTACTTCGTATATACATAGTTCATCGCTTATTTATTTTTATGATGAACTTGATGACAAATTTAATATTATAACCTTTATGGGTTTATACTCCAATATAATCTATGAACATGTGTATATGAGTGTATGTTTTAGGTGATAATACAGTATATATGTATTATATATATTATACTGCAACTTAAAATATTGATATTAAAGTTGTTTAAAACAGGGCCTTGTTTTTATTATGTACATGATAAAATTTTAAGGTTTAAAACATCTGGAACAGTCATTCGAATGCTATAATTGGTGTCAAACATTATTATACTGCTTTTATCTTTTTCTTTTTTGATTTTAAATGAGTGAAATACCTTTCGAAAAATTTAATATAAATGTACATACATATGAAAGAAGAAATATAAATTTCATAAATGAGTTTTTAAAAACGCAACGCAACGCGCATTACAAAATTATTCTTTTCATTTTTATATACCTTAAAAAAACTTAATGAACTTTGCCGTAATGAAATTTAAATGGTGTTGCATGTTCCAAAAATAATGTCATTTTTTTTTGTTGTCATTAAATATTTTAATTGTATCACAATATAATTTCATAATTACATTATTTAGTTGAAAATTATGTCCTCCTTAAAACAAAAATTTCAGAGAAAATGAAATTGTCATAACAACAATATTGAAAAATTTGAAAATATTCTAGTCAAAATTTTAACGTTAATAACATTTTTTAGGAATACGATTGGTAGCAGCTTAATTCTTAAATGAAATTTTCGTTATGTAATGAACATGCAACATACTTTATATACCTATAGGTACTGTCTTAATTTCAATTTAGAATAGTAAATTTCAATAAGCTATTTCAATATTTATTCCAAACTTTTATGATTTCTTCCACAATGAATGCCCTTCGTAATAACTATAATATTAATTGTTATTAAGATGCAAAAATTATAAAAAATTTTAAATCAAACAACTCTTACATTATTTTCCCATTGTCCTATATAATTTCGGCTCAAATCATATGCAATATCATTCCGTAAAATTGTAATATAAATTATTAAACTATTCTACAACTCCGTATTATGTACATATGTATGTACATAATTTAGAAGTAATTCGGTGGAATCTTGAAATCAAAGTAATTGAGATCTCATTTTTTATCTCAGACACAAATTTGAGTTATGTTGTTCACTTAGAAGTATTTAGAGGTATTTGAATTTTGTTGCTTCGATTTTTGTTTTTTATTATAATTTTAGTTATTGGCTATAAAGTTGGATGAAATCAATTGCTTTTAAAGCAACACTTTTCTCTTGGACAATTCAAAATATTGCTTTTAAAAACAATTATTTTAATTACTTTCAATTATACACCAAAATATATAAATTTATTGCATACTTTTAGGATGACAAAAAAAAAATTTAAAGAAACAGTAATATAGTGATTGAATTCGACGATTCGAAGTAAGCGACGTGTTTTCGGCTGGCATTGAATTTACACTTAGCTTTTTACTTTTACAGCACTATAGAAAAATCTCGAAAGGAAGTATTGGAACTACTGATAATTTGGGAGGGAGTGAAGATGGAAAAAAAATTTCTTCACACGTAGTAAACTTTTTATTGGTCTAGAACTTTCTAGAACTTCCTATTTAGATAAAAAACAATAAAAAAAATTTTTTGGAAATAATGGTAAATTTTGTTATTCTATGTTTTACTATGGTAAAAAAAGCTAGTATCAATATACTTTTTTACATTTGGGGAACTTAAAAAGTGTTTATGATTTCGATACAATAAATAGTCCGAAGTCCTAAAGTGGCCTTTTTGGGAAGGACTTTTTTAAAACATGTTATATAAGTAAAAATAATTTTACAAAATTTTAATTTTCTATATTAAATGGTGTAGAAATTCGGTAGTTTTTGCATTTTTTTTTGCTGAAGTGCTTGAAAAACTGCTTAAAATATTCCAATTTTAAAGAGAATTTTCCAAGAATTCGTCATAATACCATTTTCATTATAAGACGGAAAATAAATATGTACTTAATTTATAAATTCAAAGAAAACAGAAATCCTTTATTTTATTTCAATCTTTCTTGACTTATATAAAGTCTTGACATACATACAACTATATTCTTGTATATTGAATGTGGTAGATTCCATTACAAAATCATTTAGTATTAAAATATTTCAGGATTTTTTAACATAAATTAAAAGCATTACAAATTTTATTTTCGCGGTAATCTTTTAAGTAAACTAAACATAATTCATAAATATCCTTAAACTTTGAACGCTTTGACCTTTATTAAATAATAATAATAATAATAACCAGTCTGTTTTATTATACGATAATTGTGTATGTTTTTCGGAGGAAAAATGCTTAATTTGCAGGAAAAATGCTTAAGATATTAAGGAGGACTTCCTTAAATAAAATATTTTATTCAACTAATTATTCTTAATATAAGGAAGGTATCAGGAAAATATTCTTTTCGTTCTCCTCTCTCTCTTTCTCTTTCTCTCTCTGTCTGTCTCTGCAGAGAATCTCTTACAGTCTTTGCGTTAAATAAATTTCCTTTGATGGTATTATTACCAATTTAATTCAATAATTTTTCATTTAATATAAAAATTTAAATGTTTGATTTAAAAAAACTTGATTAATTATACTTGAGTTTTTTTTTTAAGGAAAAATTTAAAAGCATATTCTTTCATAATTTTCATAATTTTAATGTGTTTTTGAAAAAAAATCCTTATTTTTTTGCTAATGTAGCAAAAGAAAAATAAAATTTGTTTTTATTTTAACCTCAATTTTAATTTTATATTTTATGAAAGCTATTTAAGGACATTTCCTTCAATAATAAGTTTGTATAAATTTTATATAGCGCTCGAATTCTCAATAATCAGTTTTGTATATATAAGATGGAAATAAGAAGGTATGTATTGTAGGGACTTTCACTTCTAAGATTATACTGAAGGAGCTATCCACTGGAAAAAATATTTGGCCAAAGTTAATTAAAAAATTTATCTGTCATACTTAATGCATATACCTTCCACTTTTTAGTAACACAGGTTTTAAGCTTGAATAAGCTTACGTATCAATTGTGGAACTATCCTTTACTTTTGTAAGGAACAAAAATTTAATAAAAATTAAGTAAAAGATCGCAATATTACTTATTTGATTTTGAAAAAATATTTAGTTTTTGAAATACACAAAATTTCTCGTTATAGAAAAGATTTCAAGATATAGAAAGCCAATAGTTTTCAACTCAAACAGGTCAGTCTTAAAACCATTTCACGAATTATTTACAAATCGTTTAAGGAATATGATTTGCAATACACACATGATATACAACTAAATAAGATGGACAAAAAGAATATTTAAAACAGGAAGTTTTCAAAGTTTTCTCTTCGAATTATTTTTTTTAAGATCGCAATACCTTTTTCTAATTTTTTTACGAAAAAAAAATTATTAAAACAATAAAAAATCTTTTTTCAAAATAAAATCATAAAAAATTTCCCGAGGGTACTTAAATTTTCTGAGGAAGTTCAAAAAGACATTTTCTTTTTGCTTTTTATTTGTTTTTTTGAAAAAGAAAATTCAGTTAACAATCTTCCAAAAAAAAACATTTTTATCTTCCATCTCTCTAGGAAAGTGGTGGGCTTATCCATTACTCTTTGCATTAAAAAATTTAATTTCTGATTTCTTCTTCTTTATTTTAAGTTCTCGTAAATTTTATTTTGTTTTTATTTTTTTTGTACTTCATTTAGACATTTTATATACATAGATATTATATACACACAAACGTCTTTTAAATTCTGAATTTTATATCAATATAAGTAAAAATTTTGTATGTATTTATACACAGGGCTTTTGACATGCCGTAAGGAAACAAAGTGTAAAATATAAACTTTTTGTTACTTGAAATAATCGAAAATTAAGATATGTAATTTTTACAACTTTTGTAATTTTTACAATATAGGGCTTTTGTACTTCTCAGAGTATTGAAAGGCCAAAATTGAAGGAGCACTAAACTGCTTTCTAAAACCTACCTTATACATTTTAAATATGGGAGCATTAACATGAAAGTGTTTGATATGAAAACCATTCCATGCTTAAAACCTCATAATTTTTAACATTTTCTATATTTTTTCTAAATCGAAGCCCAGAAAATTTGAAACCTTTTCAAATATTCTCAAATTTTGCAATTGAACAATATGTTGAACCTAAAAGATCCAACTCCTGTTGTGATCTATTGGCTTTTTTAAATTCTTTTCGAAATAACGCGAATTTTACTAAGGTTTCTTTCAAACTGTTTCAGTAATAGAGCTAGAGCAAAGCCAGAAACTTCATTACAGTTTACTTAGTAATTTTCTTGTGTTTTGGACTTTAAAATACACAAATTTGGGCAAATATTGAAAAAATACTTCTACAAAAAAAGGGAAGAAGTTACAAGTGAACATAACCACCATAATTTGAACCATTTTCACTTGAAGTCGCAAATAGAATGTTCCTTTAAAAATTTACAAGAGAAATTTTAAACCAAACTACGGTCGGATAAAGTAGTTCTTTTTTTTTTGTTATTTATAAATTTTGAAACTTGTTTTACTACAAATTTTTATTAAATATAATATTTAATAAAAAATTTAATATTTTAGTTTTGAAAAGTTTTTTTTTTAAATCAAACATGATAAGCAAAATGAAATTATTCAAGGTCAACAATATTTCACATTTAAAAAACTCTTGAAAGAAAACACACAATTTAAAAATTACATTTAACAAGAGCTGATTTAACAAAATTTTCTTATTTAACCTAGTTCTCAACAAGCATTTTACACACAATTTTAATATTTTACAAGCTACAATTTTTTTTTTGTAATAATTGTTAAAAATAAAAGAAAATTCTCAGAATCTAAATGAAAAAAAAACCAAAACATAGACCACAAAAAATACAACAGGAAAAAAAATCCTGCAGGATATCATGTATATAAGAAAAATTTGATAAAATAAAAAAATAAGGTTGAGTCAAACCATTGGTTTGTACGAGTATTATAGCACTTTTTCCTTCAACAAGTGAAAATACTAGTTTTAAATACAGTCTATGTATATCTGCCGCACTATTAAAATTATTTTCATTCATATGCAAAAATTTTTTTCAGGATTGCATATATTTAGGATGAACGAATATTTACCGTTATATAAAACAGATTTTGGATAACGGTAAATTTGAACAGCCGTTTTGTTTTTTAAAAGTTTAACTATAGTATGCAGCGATAGGAGAAGCAAGCCCCTCCCCTTCTGCGTTTGCAAAATTTGAAAAATGCTTATGGTTTCACTGCAAAAAATAGTTAAAAAATGGCATTTTTAGGGTTTTTGGGGGGGGTATAACTTCTAGATGGTGGGAGATAAGCAAAAATTTTCTTCTACAGAAATAAGTTTCCAGTAAACATCTATTTTTGTAAACATATCCACGGACGAACGGACGGACAGAGTGAAACTAATAAGCATTTTTTTTTTTAAATTTCTTGGAAAAGTGCTAAAAACTCAAAAATAACTTTCTAGACCTTATTAGACATTATGGTGGTTTTAACAGACCATTCTATTCATATAAAAATTTAAAAAATTTTTAACTTTGATGTTTTCTTTAAGGGTTTTCATGTTATGAATATTTTTTTACCGTAAGATTTCTTATTCGTTATACAAACGTTTTCACCATCATAAGAAGATTTTTCCTGTATACTTATTATGTATATATGTACAATCGAAATATTTCATAAGTTAAAAACAAAATTTTTTTGGACAAATTTTTTATTTTTAACTTCGTATTTGTTTTTAATTTAGAATACAAAAAAATATCCTTGTATAAATTGAAATTCGAACAAAAATTTATATTTCACTTTTTTGAATAAATCATTTATATGTATGTATATATGTATATAGAGATGTTTTCCCATGATACAAAAAACATGAGACTTCAATTAAGTATTCTATCAGAGCATTTCATGTAATTTAAGAAAATTTAATGAACAATTGCTTCTCTCTCTTTATATACAAATATACTTATAAACTGAAAATAGATAACAGAGACATATAAAGATATCTTCATCTCTATATGTATACACAATGTTATAATTTTATAAAAATTTTACGGTGATATGCATATCATGTCCTAGATAAAATCTTTATATTATTTGATTACAAGTTAAATAAACAATAAAATATTTAATGATATAGAAAAGGAATGGAATTTTTTGAAAGTTTCAGTTCCGCATACATTATCATAATTTATATAAATGAAAATTTATTCCACAAAATATAGGCACAATTAAATTTAATCACATAAGTTAAATAATGAAAATTATAGGATGCCATTGAAATTTACAAAATTTAATAAAATAAAATAATCTTGTAAGTTAAAAAGGTTAAAGGTTTTCTTACATTTTCAATTTTCTTACGTAAAAACAATTAGACATATTACACCTTCCAATTCTTATAACAAACTTCCGATAGTATTATTCAACGGCCGGAATGTACACATATGCATATTATATATGTATTTACTAACAAATTAATTATAAGAAACGAATAGTTCAAAATATTGTTCCAATGTTCTCTGTGACTAAGCGAATAATAATAAAACAAGCTCAGTTTCTTAAAATGTTCAACTCTTAATACCGTCTTATAAAATAAAAGCAAAATTTTCCAAATTTTTTCCAGCTTCTTGTTTTGTACGGAATCTATTAGCGTCCAATATTCAAAATTAAAATAAAACTTTAATATTTCTTAAATTTATTCGCTTATTACAGTTTACAGATACACTAGATGTTAGAAATTCAATTCAATATTCCAGTCAATAATCAGAGTAATTTGGAATGATTTTAAATAAACAAAAAATTATTCATCAAAATTTTGTTCTACCAGACTCTTAATTTCTATTATCTTAAACTTTTAAATTACAAGCAAGAAAACCGAAAGAAAGCTCTTAGAAACTTATTGTTTAATTTTGTTTTACATTAATTTTTTAATATATCAACTTACCTTGAAATATAATCGAATCGAATAGTAAGTCACTAAAGAATGACTGCCAATTTTCATAATCACAAATTGTTCAAAATTACAATCAAACCGGAAAATTAAAACCATTTTGACATTCCGTACTTAAGTAGAACTACTCACAACTCTTCATTTTTTCTATTTGTATAACGTATGAATTTGTATACGTGTATTACAGTTGAAAATATTTTCATGCAGGCATGCATACTTTGTGACTCATGTACTAGAATACAAAAAGAAGTCATTTATTCTCAAAAAAATTTTTCCACGTGTAAAATAAAGGTTAAAACAAAAGCAAAAAATCAGCACAGCATAATATTATTTAGGTCACAATTTCATATTGTGACCTCTATTCTCCCAAAAATTCCTTCATATATCTTTATTGTGTATGTGTATGTGTGAACTTTAATTAAGCAGAGTACTTTTTTTTTATTAACATAATCAAAATGTGAGAATTACATACATTAAAAAAATTAATTTTTTTTAATGGGTCATCATTTTGATTTTTTTTATTTTGCACTAAAAGCTTTTAAATGAACTCATTTCAAAGAATTTTTAATGAGTAAAATGGCAATATTATAATTTAGTTATTAACATTCGTATATCAGATGAATAGTAAGGGAATGAATGTACATTTAAAGTTAAAAACTTGTATTGGTCAAAAAATATTATAAAATAAGTAATTTTCATCTGCACCAATGGCTTTTCTGTACTCTAGACAGTTTAATTAACTAAATCATTTTAAAAGTGAAAAGAATTTAAAAAATTTTAACATTATTTCTATAAAAGCATTTCTTAAGTAAAGGTATTGTAAGCAACAGTGAAGTAATTTTGAAAAAAAAACATTTATTATTAATGTAAATTACTTGTTAAATATTAAAGCTTCACAGATATATTGAAGAAATTTTCATCGAACAAGGTCGTTGCATTAATGTCGAGAAAATGCTGATGTCAATAACCTATCATTTATGATTAAAAATAAAAATTCGCATATACTGATCTTTTCATTAAAATTAGCGATATATGTAATACGTTCCAACATTTTACCATAATTAGATAATCGAATGAATTTTATTGATTAACACTCGCTTATATCTGATAAGTGATATCTTTAAGTTGATTTTGAGCTAAAATCAACATATTTTAGAAAACTGTTGCTAATTTTCTTGTATTTTAAAATTTGAAACAAATTAAACAAATCCAGAATATTGCATAAATCTCAAATTTTAAAAAGTTTGAAATTAAAACACCTTCTAGACTTTGTCATAAATGACAAAGGCTTTCTTTCAAAGACCAAGAGACAAAAAAATTCCTGGTAATAAACACAAAATTTAAAATTTCCAAATTTTTGATATAAAATTGATTTACAATTCATAAGCACACAGCGTCATTATAAAAAACGTAATCTATCCAAACTTTTAATCGTTTAAGAAGAAAACTAAAAATAACATGAACTTAACATAATATTTCTAATCTAAGGATTCTAATCAAAAATCAGATTTTTTAACAAAAAAAATTATATAAAATGAAAATCACATAATATGCTCCTATTTGTATAAAATAAATATTTCATTCAAATCAATCATAATTTTAATACTTATCAATTTTCCTGTATTTAAACATCATAATTTTAGAGTATACGCATATATGAAATTTTTCCACTTGATGACGATCCTCTCATATATTGGTAAAAATACTCATTATACATAATTTCCAAAATCATATACGGTCTATATATTATACTCCTTATATATAGGTACAAACAACATTCCTATTTTTTTTATAGTATATGTTTTTCTTATTCTATATCCTTGAATATAAAATGATTTAATTCAATTTTTCTTTTCTATATATATAGTATAAACGTGTTCATTGATTTTTAATAAGAATTCTCTTTTAGGGCAAAATTCTATTAAATTTTCCGGACAAAAATTTCCTTCTTGTAAATTTATTTTCAATTCAGAAAATCAATAGAAATATTCACTTCCATCTAACTAAATTCTTGCTTGTCTACCACGTATTTTTGAATTACAGATTATAAAAAACAAAAAACATAGAAAGAAAAAACAATTTAAATTCATACATAAATTCAGATTACAAATAAAGTAATATAGAAGATATAGAAGAAAAACAAATATTTAAAAAAAAAAAATAAAAAAATATTTAAGAAAAATATGAAATACAACAAAATCATTTCTTATAACAAAAATCTATACAATATATAATATTGAGCTCAATGAAAAGGACATTCCAAAGCATTTATAGAAAAGATAAAAAAAATAAATACATAATATCTATACTTGTTTATTGTTCAAGGATATTTTCATGTATGCATATTACACTATACAATATAATACTCTTGTCTAGTTAGAAAACAAAAAATAAGACAAAATACAAAAAAAAATACATTGTAGCATAATAGCCGCCTTAAGGATATATTGATACGTGTGCTTTTAAATATGATTTTTATGTATGAGTTACACGATCATTAAATAAATTTAAAAAAAAGAAATTTTCCATATTTTCTTCTTCCTTAAAAACATTTTCCATATTTGAATTTTATCTGCAAATTCGAATGAATTTATAAATGAATGTGAAAATTGAATTCAAAATGACAAAAGCAAAAAATTGTTATTTCTTGTTTTTTTTAGTTTTTCATCAACTATAATTTACAATATAAATGATCATTGTTATAAAAAAATCAATGGCTACAAGGACAAATTGTATAAGATAAGAATAGTAATTCGAAGTTCTATAAAAATTTTCAGTTCCCATATAGTGTTATCCCATATATAGTTTAGGTATAAAGTATACCTTATACTTACTTCTGGAAATATTATTGAACCTTACATTTACTAAAACAGATTCCTAAGTAAAATCTGAAAGAAAACTTTCATGTTCTCATTAAAACAAAATTCATATTTCAATCATAGTAGTCATTTTATTTAAAGACAAAAAATATACACGAAAAATATACGTTAATTTTCAATTGAAATTTGTTTACCTTACAGTGGTTTGGACCTTTCAATTGGAATGAAATAAATTTTTCCAAGAAGTTAATTAAAAATTTCTGAGAAAAATGATTTGGTACACCTTAGATTAATTAATGTAGTTCGGTAGAAGAATTTTCAAATATATTAAATTTATTCGAAACAATGTTTTTGAGTTAAGTAAGTTTCTCCTTAAAGCTATTACAAAATTTTTCACGGCATCTATATACCAAAAAATTAAAATTTCTAGAAATATGAAAATTTTTAAAAATTTCGACTTTAAACGAATCGGAATAAAACCTAAAGATGCTCAAACTATTGCGAGTTAACACGTTTTTCTTCTTATATGCTTTTAATTAGTTCTATTAAAATTTGTAAAACTTCAGAATTAAAAGCGAATTGTGCTTACACAATCAATCGTACATACATTCTTAACTCATTTTCCTTAGTTTATCTCTAAAACTATTCATTCATTTCCATTTAACACAATATGAAAACCTAAAATCCATTCAATAAAACTTGTTGCCATTATAAAAATTTCCGTTTTTATTTTTTCTTAGGAAGGAATATAAGGTAAAGGAACTTTAAATTGTTTTACTTTAATTTTTCATCTCCAAAAATATTTTTGTTTTCCGAATAAATTCTAGAAAAATCCTTAAAAAAATTTTAAATTTTCATTTTCCTTATCAAATACTTTTTATCTTTTTGCTTTTATTTTTCTCTCTATATATTCTATACAGGCTATATATCGATTTTTTATTCAATAATTTTAAAATATTAAAAACAAAATTTTCACAATTTTTTTTGCCACCCCTTAATGTAATTTTTTTTCAATTCGTGCGTAAAAATAAAATGAAAAAAAAAAAACAAATAAAAAACACACTAATAAAATTTTACGGTAATTTAGACATTTTTTACATTTCTTATCAAGCATTAAATTTTATTTGTTTAACATGAAAATTTAAAATAAGAAAAAATTCGAAAACAAATCTCATTATCACTATTAAAGGGAATTTTTTTATGATATAAAAACCAAAAATTTGTTATTCTCAAATCACATAATAAAATGAAATCACCTTTAAATAAAAACTCTGAACTTATTAAGTTGTTAGAATCTAATAGATGTATTCCAATTCGAAATTTGAATATCTATACATGCATAAATTATTGAAGGTGCTTTAATAAAAGGACAGTGCCATATGTTTTGCCCCCCCCCCCCCATAAAATTATTTCGAAAAACAAAAAATTTAATTGCATTACTAAGCTTTAATTGCTCATTGCAAAAGGGAATAACGCATTTCACAAATTTTAAGATTTCTTTAAATATTAGGTTATTTATTAAAATTATAGAAAAACTTGCCAGAAAATAATATGTCGAACCAAATCTAATCCGTTAATTACATTTATTTGTGTATGTAGATCATTTTGTGCAATGGTACAACAATTAGAGCAACTACTATATATTTATCTATATTAATTTAATTTATACAAAGTGTAATGAATACAATACAATTCCGAAAATCACTCTCAATTCATTATACCGAATAGGCTGGATCAGGACACTTTAAGTCTAATTTAAGTCTAACTTTAAAAACTTTTGTTACAATTTCATTGCGAAATTATAACAAAAAAAATCTGATGAGATCAGCATATAGCCGATCGCAAGGTGTCTAGTTAAACGAAAATGTTGGATAAGATTGCCTTTTAAATATTTCTTTCACATTTTAAGGACACTAGTAAGCTTTTAGTTAACATACCTAGGAAAATGTGAATTTAGCACTTAGCAGTGTTTCTCTTTATGCCATCCAATTTCTCTGAAAAGTTTATCAGTAACTTCCGATAACGAATTGAACTTAATTTCAACAAATTTCAACAAATTTCGTCAATTAGATCTTTAAATATGGCTGAAAATGTAAAATCGGCTCCAAATTACGTTTCCGAGTCCTGATATTCCGACAAAAATTTACAAGCTAATTGTTTACCCTGAATTCAAATATTAAATTTCAAGGAAATTGAATGATTATTTCTCTTTATATGGGCAAAAATATAAATTTGGCTAGTTGCTGGTCCCTGATTTCATTCAAAAGTTAGATGGTTTCTAGTACTGTCAGAAGAAGCTTATATTATATAAAATTTCAAGTTGTTGAATATTTTCTTAAAAATGATCAATAATTTAAACTTAAAAATTTAAAATTAAAATAAGTTTAATTACACTTCCTCAATATGAAAATGTTCTGTTTCCACAGAAAAGTCGATTTACGAAATTTGGTGTGATTACATAATCTCCCATATTGTATGCAATACGGTTGGATAACAATATACAATACAAAATTCTTCTTTTGAGTAAAAAAATCTTGAAAAATTTTAATACCACATTTAAAAAAACATGTCCAAGGTATTTTTTTCCTTACATTATCCTTATCTGTTTATTAAGAGAAACCAATTATTATTATCTAACCAATTTTAAGATTTATTTTAAATCTACCTCATTGGTAAGTATATTGTTTTAATTATAAGATGAAAATTATCTACAACTTGTAAACCTGTTGCAGCCTTTGAACTATTTTTCATGCAAAATTAAAACTACTTATAATCTAGTTTTTTGAACAAATTCATAACAAATTGATAATTAATTAAACTAAAGTGTTAAAAAATATTATCAAAAAAAATTTTATTCTTAAATTTTTAAAAAATTTTCTGTCAACTTTTTTCTCGCAATTAAGTACACTTTTATAAAACCCTAAAATCTGTATATAACAGATTGAATATTTTAATCTCCTCTCTGTAATCTTTCATTCATACACATTTAGTGTTATAGTTCAAATTCAAATAAAAATTATTATTATAAGATCATTTTGGAAAAAAAATATCATAATAAAAGTAAGTGGAATTTTTTATTAAAATTTTTTAAAATTTTCAATATAATATTTATAAAAATATTTTATATTAAAATATTCTTAAATTTCTTAGCATCCTTCTTAAAAACAAAATACAATATAATATTCTTAAAGCATTATACTGAATCTTATACATACGATGACGGATAATATATTGCAGGTGTTATTTAAAAGCATATCGAACATATGATAAATATTTTTTATATATACGCAATAAAAATAAAATTTGCGCTCAATAAAATATCAAAATCGATTTTTTACATTTCAACACAGAAATAAAGGATACCCAAATATTTTGTTTTAAGAAAAGGATTTTATTATTTTTCTTTTATGCAATTCTCAATAACGGAAAAAGAAAAACAATTATATGAGAAAAATAAAAGGGAATCTGTTATTTTTACGATTAACTTTCCAATGACAATTCAAGGTTAACATTTAAAGAGCAATTTAAAAAAATCATCATCATCATCATTGGAATGTATGTAATAAAAATTCGTTTGCCATATTATCAATCTTTTAAATATTATGTATAGAATTGAATGACATTGAATTGAAAATTACAATAAAAAATGCATCGCGTTTTCTTTTTTTACAATCACAAAATAAAAAATAAAAATTAATGAAAAAAAAAAAAATGGAAAGAAATGATAGTACACAAATATCAGTTCAGAAATTTCTTTGTTCATTCCAATTCAAATTCATTTTGATCATCTCAACCTAAAGTAGTTCAACAAATTGGTAAAAAGAACAAAAAATTATATTCTGTATATGTATATACAGGGTGTTTCGCATAAAATGGCTAATAATTTCAGGTATCAATATTCAGCAAAAAATTGCAAATGAGTAAGAGAGGGGAGGGGGAGCGAGTGCACATATGTATATTCGTTTTCGAGCTGCAAGGAAAATCTGATATCTTCTCTTTCAACAGGTTGTAGCTCGAAAACGAGTATATCTGTACGCCCCTTCCCCCTCCATTACAATTTTTTGCTAGAAATTGTTCACTAAAAGGAGGAGGGCCGGGTGCAAACATACGCGTTTTCGAGCTACAAGAAAAATTTGGTACCTTCTTTTTCAAAAGGTTGTATCCCAAAGACGAGTATTTTCTGCAACCCCTCCCCTTCCCACATACTTTTTTGAATTTTTGCAATGCTGAAAATTGATCAAAGAATCATCACTGATATTTTTGCCACCTTATGCGAAACACCCTGTATAGAAATTCTCTAAATAAATTTCGATTTATACATTAATCTTATATAACTCAATATAAGAATTTCAAAAACAAAAACTATTTTTCAATAATGCTTAAAAATAAATCAAACAAATCAACCAACAAATTGAAAGGTTAAATCAAATTCAATATAGAATTATTTTTGAAAAACTTATTTGTATTGTAAATTAATTCACATGGATCATGAAAATTTTAAATAGAGAACAAAAAATTATTATCAAAAGGCTTATTCAAGCAATAACACCAATAATTTCATAAAGTAAGTTATTATAAGCGTTTTATTCTTTTATAATGCAATTTTACAAAAAAAAAAGAACACATTACAAGTATCGGCACTTGAACACGAAATTATTACGAGTTTTTTCGAATAAATTCAAATTACGAGATTTTACAAAATTAATAATAATAATTGACAATCAATGTTCAATTTGTATAAACCTCTTGCAAAATTATTAATAATTTGCATAAATTTTCAAGATTTGAAATAAACAAAAAATGTTAAAGAGTATAAAAGTTATTTATACAAATAAAACGTTAAAACTTGGATGTCTACATATATGTAAATTACCCTCTCTTTAGTCAGTTAATTGGCAAAGCATAAGGTAATTCAATGACATTCTCTAACAGCATTGAACGCTCATTGTAATTTTGTTTTAAATTTTTTTTTTTTGTAATATTCAAAAAACTTTATATACCAAATTAAATGTCAAAGTTATTGGTATAATAACGATTTGCCTCAATTTTTCCTTTTTTTTTTAAATTTTTCCTGAATTACAATTTACATTAAGAAGTCTACTTGAATTTTAATGTACAAAAAAAAAACTTATTTATTATTTTACTAAAAAAAACACAATTTCAAGTTAAAATGTCAAAATAGTGAATTGTGAAAAGCAAATTTTTAATATACGTACATATATTTTAGGTTGTGTGTGTCATTTAATTACAAATTTTCAAATCGTATACATTTAGAAATTATAAACATATTTTGCATATAGTTTTAAGTTTTGAATTTTTATTACACGCACGAACGTATATTTGTAACGCTCAAAATATCAGTCTGAGATATATGTAGACGCAAGTATATGTTTTTGATCAACGTCGAATTCTAAGTTAATTTAGCTATATCCCTCTATCTGTCTGTTCGTCTGTTTATCTATTCGTCCCAGCAATAATTCTAAAACTAAATGAAATACTACCAAAACTCTATACGTAAATTGGAAGTGGTTAAGGTACTTGTTTGTGCCATGCAACTTATGCTTCTTATATTATAAAAACTATTGAAATTTGTGCTGAAATTTTACACAAACGAATTTAATAAAATTTAGTGAAAATCTTTGTTACTGGTTTAACATGCTGTATATCACGATTTTTCCAACAGTATGTCATATTATAAAATTTTATTAGGCTTTTAATTTTCTTAATGAACGATTGTCATACAAAATTTCGGTTTCATATATATATTTATATAGATATATATATGTAGAATTATAAAATATTTTTAAAGAGAGATAGATTATCTATCAGTATATTACAAGCATTAAAATCTAAAATACTAAGAGGTCTCAAATTCAAATTTGCTTTTTGAAAGTAAGCTTTTCTTAAAAAAGTAAAAGTCCGATTAACTATACGAGTTACAACATCGGAGAGAAGAAAAAATCTCTTCGAAGTAGAAATTTTGGTGAGATAGTTACGCTAGAAGTATGGTAGAATTGCGATAATTACGTTAGAAGTACTCTTTTTAAATTTCGGAGCATAGAATAATTAATAGGAAAATTTGATAAATTCACTTTAAATGTAACAAAGATTTCCAGTTATCTATGCGTATTTAGCGATATCATGTATATGACAATTTACCCAAAAGTACTGATTTTTATAAAAATTCGAAATTTTTAGTAAATTATAATTAGAATTCTAAATTTTCTCATCTTATTCTATTTACAATATAACCATAAAAATCATTAAAATATTTTCGGTATAAGCTTCTTGACCAACAGACAGAGAAAAGCTATTACAATTTACTTATTTTAATTTTTTCTCGAAATATACTAAATGAAATAAGGAAAAAGGATCTGATGAATCTTTTCACCGGTGTATAATAAAACATGAAAATTCACTAGAGTTTTACATATTCCTTGATGATATTTGATAACGAAAGAAAAAGGAAAATTGAAATTGAAATGCTATAACTTAAATTGAAAGCGTATACTCGCTTTCAAATATACGCTTTTCTTTTTCAATTGCTTTTATATACAACAAGATGATTTTTTAAATTGATATGGAAATTTAACAAATAAAAGAAATCGATACAATCAACATGTTATGTATTTGGTTAAATCTTCTTACATTTTGTTCTTTTTTGTTCATTGATTCCAAAAATGGATCTGAAATTTCAAAATATTGTAAGTACTGAGATTTATTGGAAGCATTTAATATTATGAAAACAACCAGAGAGAAAATCATACATAAAAAATATTTTACTTTTAATTTTGGATTTTCGATTAATTCAGGAAACATTCTAAAAATTTTGAATTATTTCTCAAATAAGGATATTTGGAAATTTGTTATATACAAAAATAGAAATATGAAACGCAATGTTTTTAAAAATTATTGGCTATTCACACAAAAATTATTTTAGGAAACTATGGAATAATACCAAATATATCAATATTAATATGGAATATAACTATTTATAAACTTTAATTTAAAAACTATATACAGAAATTAAAAATTCCTTAAGAGTATCAACTTATTTAAAATTTTTATTACCAATACAGCCTTGAACAGGAAATAGCTATTATCAAAAATTATTTGGGATTACATGCAATAATCCAAAATGGAAAACTTATTAAAAACTTGATATTTGAAATCGATTTTCCTTCTACAACTGCTAGTGGTTTGCTTTTTGGTACGGTAACAGAAAATTTAAATTAATTTAATTCGTTCTTATTATTCACTCAATATTTCTAATCGCGTTAAATTAAATTCAGGGAAATCCTCGACAAGTTTGTCTCACAACGGCGGAGTTGCAGTCCTCCGAGCCTCACAAGTTACTCGAATGCATGGACGCCATAAAATGTTACACTGGTTTTACAGATCTACGAGTTAAATCTTAGATTAAATTATTTAAAATAAAAAAAACTAATTTTTTTACAAATTTTTTATTTATTCCTTTAAGCAGTCTATTAAATCAAATCCATAAATTGATATCGCGAATAAGAAAATCCTTCAAGATACAATAAAAATATAAATTTTTATCAAAGGTAAAATTGAGAAAAATTCCAGGAAATTCTTTTTTCTGTTGCCTTATTGACTCATTTTTAATGCCTTTTTGGACCTAATTTACAACATTAAACAACTTATTCGATATTGAACAAATTTTAATTTTCAAACAAAAAAAAACATTTATATGTAGATTTTTTTTGGGGGTATGCAAAATTTTTAATTTCATTGCTAAGGTTCATATACGTTTTTAAAAATTGACCCACCTGCACTGCCGGGAATTTCAAATAGAGAATAGATAAGAGAATTTTTTCTTGGTATAAATTTAAAGTGGAGTAGCCTAAAACATGCTCTACTAATGAAATGACTATATTAATTATTAAATATAAGTTTTATATTTTTGTTATACCAAATTAACGTTTATTTCTAGCAATTACAATTTGCTAAGTTCAAGTCTAATACTTGTGATTTAATTATTAGAAAAACTATTTATAAATTTTATTTTTCAATTTAATTTTCATGTATTCGTGTATGAACAGTTTAAAGTGCAATAATATTATATTCAAAGGTTCTCTAAAATTTCACACTAATTTTTTAAATTTTTGTCATTTTAAATTTTCACATTAAATTTTGAATGATTTAATTGAGCTCCCTGAAATTATTACCTAATCAAATTTCAAGCTCAATTAAGTTTTTTTAATATCCTTAAGTAAACAAGGTCAATTTATTTAAGTTTTCTCTTAATAGACGATTTAATATCCAAAACAAAAAATATAACCGAAGAGGAAACCCAAAAAAAAATTGTTTCTCTATTCGAGTGGAATTGCTTTTTCGACGAATTTCCTTTTTCAACAAAAGTAATAATTACAAACAGAAATAAAAATAATTACAATTGGGCATTGGACAAGAACAGTATTGTCTAGAACAAAGACAAAGCGAAATTGCAAAACAAAAAAAAAAACAATTAATGAAAGTAAAATAAGTCAGAAATTATCGGGTCTTTATTAAAAAATTTTTTGTATCATTAGAAAATAATAGAGAGAAAACAAATGATGGAAAATTAATTAATACCAAAATTTCGATTGAACGAATTTATTCGGGGTTGATTGTTAAATCAGTTGTTTAAATTTTCCACTAATTTTAAAAGTAATTAAGTATATATATATATATCGGAAATACTGAGAAGATATTTAGAAGAAGGAAGTATTTTAAAAGAAAATCTAAAGGAAATTTTAAAATCTGATCCCTCTTAATTAGTTCCGTAAAGGTAGGTAAAATGTATGTAATATTCTTATTAACACGTGTATTTTCCACGTGAATAATTTGGGACACCGATATCCTTCAGGTTAGAGAAATTTTAAATCAATTTAAATAACAGTTTATTGTTTAATTTTAAATTCCAGTTACACATTCATTCAACTACAAATTTTAGTCTCAATGTTAATCTTATATTAATCGATTTTACATATTAAATGGTTTTAATTAGTTTTCTAATACAAAAGAAAATTTAGAACTATGTATTTACCTCTAGTATGTATTTAAGGATTTACATGTGGCATGTGATTTTAATATAAATTATAAAATTATATTTAAAATCGAAATTTTAAAAAGGATATTTTTAATTTTTGTAATAAATCATTCTAAACTCTTACTATAACTACTTAACTTAATATAATAGAATCAATATTATTTTAGAAATAAAAGGTAATATTATGTTTAAGGATTCACGGAATCCTAAATATTTGATTAATAATAATATTTTACAATAAAATACTGTTATAAATACAAATATATGTATAATGAGTCACAAAAGAGAAAGTCAATAAATTAATTCTAGTTGATTGGTTTTTCTTGTAATTAAGCTAATGAATATTTCACCTTTATATAAATAAATTTATTTATATAAAGAAATTAAGGAAGAATTTTTTCATATTGGAAAAGTTCATGTACTTTTTTACTCATTAAGGTATTCAAATAATGTATAAGTGTAAGTATTGTGTAATACGTGGAAAAGGAAAAAAGAAAAAATCGATTATGATTCACCAACAATGGTTTTATGATAATTACTTGTTGCTCATTGCATATTAATCGTAAAATTATAGTACACGCTTCATAATATCTTGTACATGCATAGTTGTATACATCGCAACATAAGCATTATACATTCAGCATAAATATTTGTTCTATGATATTAGAAAGTAAAGCAAATATTTTTAGTGAAAACTTTTTTATTACTTTTTACAAATACATTTTAGAAAAATTTTAATTACTTGTCAAATTCAAATTAAAAATTTATCGATTTAGTCGGATGAACTTTAACGGTTAATTAAATTCATCCGATTAAGAAAATTATTCAAGATAAGCCTTCTATAACTTCTGAAAATTAAAAGTGAAATGGGACAGTACCTCTTTTTATTAAGAGGGAGGACGAAATAATTACTTACCTGAAATTTATTTCTGTTTGGAAAATAAAACTATATTTCAGTACTCGTATATTTTTAATTACATACAAATAAATTTGAATACAAAAGTGGCTACATGTGATAAACCTTATTATGTAGCTTATCGAAAACAAAATTATGTACTAATAAAATTTGCATATATTACGGCGAAATTAAGAAATATTAAATTTGGATATTAATTACCGAAATACTGCAGCTATTATTATTAAAATGATAAGAATTTCCAATGTTTTAAATTCAGGAATTCGAAAATTTAGATTATATTATGAGAATTAGAAAATATTACAATATGTTTTAGGGACAAATTATGAATATTACAAAAATTACAAATATTATTACATGAGAAATGGTTACTCTGACTGAATAAACAGATTAAAATAATTTTTTTCACTAACCCAGTTCTGAAAATGTTATAGTTTGAGATAAATTTGAATTTAAAAATAAATACAAGGTGATGGCTCTTAAATTCAGCATCAGCAGATATATCCTTGCCTAAGGGGAAAAAAATTATAATATTTTTATAATTAGAATTTTGTTCATTAAATTTCATTAATTTAGTATTTAATAGAATTAAGATATTAAAATTAACATGCATTATAATATAATTGTATCATAACATTATGAAAACCTTACATTATGGAAATATCAGGATAAAAGCATATTCTTAACAATAATTCCTTAAGTAATTGAAGCCCGAAAAACTTTACTATATTTAAAGTATTTACTTTTACTTTAATTATTTTACATCAACTAAAGTATTCAAATTATTATGTAAATTTAAAATTTCATTATTCACTTATAAACTTTTATTTATTCAATGTAAATTAAGTTGCGTGCAAGACTTAGAATATTTTCCCTTTATGCTTATAAACTTATAAAATGAATTGTAATTAATACAATTTTAAAGCATTCTTATTATTTGAAAATTTTGCATTTCTATTTAATTTTAAAAACATAAAAAAAAATTATTTTTTATGCACGACAACAAAGTTTAAATTTAAAGGACTAACCAGTTATAGTAAGGCAATGTTGTTGCTTACGAAGTTCTTAATAGTTTTTCGTGATTATTAAAATTATTTTGATTATTTTTAGTACATGTACAATGTGTTGTTAAATTTAAACTTTTGGAATTCATACACACTCCATCACTCCATTAAAATTTTAAGTCATAATGGTTTTAATAAAAATGTTGGTGTTTTAATGAATATTTTTTGTTACGTGCATATAAAATTAACTATTACCAGCACTACATCACTATATAACTAATAATTCTTACTCTATGCGTGCTAAATAGTTATACAATATTTGAATAAATTAAGGATATATGAAGTAATTTCTTTTATTTTCCTCCATTTTCATCAATTTAATAATAGTGTGCAAAATATATGTATAGCAACATGAATGATCCATAAACGAATTGTAATCGTCTCATAATCAGTTACGTTTTAATTTTAATACTTAATCCTAAAATTTGAACTAAATTAAAATTATCAAAGTCAAATTATGTAATTTTCGGTTTGAAACAATTCTAAATTAAAAACATCCTTTTTTAAATAATTATTCCTACAAATTTAGGTTCAAAAGAAATTTAAATTTACTTTATTTCTTCATCCTTTCAAAACAAAATTAAAATTTGTATATTACTTTCTGATTTAGAGTAGAATTCGTTTAAAATATTTATTTTGGTAAAAATAAATAAAGTTTTGCCTTTCGCTAGTAATATAATAATAAAATCTGAAAAGAAAATCCTTGAAAAGGAAATCAAACCGTTAAAAAGACAAAAAATTCTGTGTAAGCAATATCATTAAAAAATTTTTCCTCACTAGAGCACAAAAATTTTGACAATGAACAAAGAAAAAAAAACGTAAAAATTATTTTTTATATGTTTGTTCAAATAAAAAGAAAGGAAAACAGAAAGTTGAATCCTTTCGAATGATTTTCAATTTTAGCAATAGAAAAGAATTCATATTTTTCGTTTGGTTTGAAAAAAAAGAACAAATATTTGTATTTAACCCTCAGCGTGCCCTTATCGTAGTCTACATTATAAAAATTTTAACTCTTTATAAAAGTTTCACACTCGAAAAAGATTAACGAAACTAGTTTTGGAAATTTGCTTTTAAATATCAAACTGTTGTGTAAAAAAAAATATACAGAAAAGATTTGTTGAAAGGTTGTTCTTTAAATCTTAGTGGGAAGGTGTGTTCTAAAGACGTAGTTGTAACCAGACATTTGCATTAATATTTCGCTCTTCATAAAATTTAAGAACAACTCTAAGATATCTACAAAATATAGATAAACGCATTTTAACACGTTATTTAATTTTATTTGAATGCTCTTATATTAAAAATAAAAATTTAAATTGTAGACTTTTAAGGGGTTAAATGAAAGTATGTAAAAATCATAAAATCAAAGTGTAAATTCTCAGTTATTTATCATTTTCTTCCAAATTTTACAAAAAAAAAAAAAATTTTTAAAATGAATGATTGACTTTAGCAACAAATTTTCTTAAAAGAAAAAAGAAGAAAAACGTTCTTTTAACTTTGTAAAAAAAAAAAATTTAAAATTGTTAAACAAGTAGGAATGACTTTTTTTGTACATTCATACGGCACTTTCTATACACATTCCTCACATTAAGACTTACAACATACATGAGTATAAAAATTTTACAACTTTCTTTTTATATTCTGGTTCATTAAGCAGAAAAAAAGTTAACTTCTTACTTTTTGCGATAATTTTAGAACATTTTTGTTATGAATTTTAAAATATGAAGAATTTCTCGAAAATTCGATGCCATATTTTTGCCACAATGTCATATTTTTTAAAAAATTGCATATATTCAGGCGATTTTTTTTTCTTGCATTAGACTTAAATCTCTTGACTTTTTTTGACCTACTGGCCAATATAATATACAATTCCAATCTATAAAGAAACTTCAAAACTTGTCTATAAACAAAAATACAAACAAATGCGGAAAAGCCTCAAATCTTATAGAGTTGCAGTCCACAAACGTAGAATAATATCGCATAAATTAATTTAATATTGAATAATTTAATTGACATGATATCACATAGCTAAATTGAATATATTTAATAATATTTAATATTAATAAATTTTCATAAATAAATGCAAAATGTTATTTACCCGTAACCATTCATACACTTTGTACACACCAAACTTATGTTTAAACCAAAATTAGCGTATAACTTGTAAGCAAAATTAAACTTTGTGCTTATGTAAATAAATTATTTGAAAATGACATATAAATACGTCCATTTTGGGTAATATCAACAATTTCTACAACAGCGGACTTATTGTTTATAATGCTCCACAAAAGCAAACTTAGTGTTTTACTGGTACCGAAATTTATTGTTACCGATATATAGTTAAAAACGATTAAGTCGGTCTAAACCCACTCAATTATAACCCGCACCTTGACAATCTGAGTACAAAAACTTGTTGTTGCAATATTTAAAATTAGCTTTAATGGTTTCACAAAAACTTGTCGGATATTCCTGACCTATAATTGAACTCATGACTGCCAAATCTCATAAAATTAACTTTATATAAAAATATACGAATGAATATATGAAATAAACGAATATATAAAATTATCTTTTGGAGTAGTATTACAGCTACTCGAACCCGTTGTACGAATCGGTCCAATCGAACCGGTACAACAGAAGTCGTCAGAAGAAGAAACAACTTGTAAAAATTTGATGCGGTATTTATTTTATTCTTCTTTAAGTTATCGTGGGACTGGTCAGACGAACGGAGGGACATGTCTAAATTAACACAGAATTTTACAACTAACAAAAATATTTGTACGTGTTTATACCGAAGATGACTCCTTCAAGTAGTTACAAACTCTGTATTAATTACAATAAATTAGGAAATTCGCTGTATATCTGTGTTTTTTTCTCTTAACAAGATAACGAAAAAGTTTATTAAAAATTTCTTTATCATTAGAAAAATGAAATTTCAAAATTTTTGTTTGAAATTTTTATGTTTATTCAAAATAAAATACAAAAATAAGCAAACTTATCGTTCCACCATAGGTGTTCATGCTATTCATTGTTTGTAAATGTATTCCAAGGTGTGGGTGTATGTATATTTTAACCAAAAGAAAATATTTTATTGTAAATTACTTCCTTAATTAAATTCAAAAATTTATCTTCACAGTACAATCTTATTTTTTCTAATTTTTTAATAATTCGAAATTCTTTTGGCAACAACAAATTGTTAAAGAGATTTTGAGAAAGAGAGGGAATGGCTCTTAGAAAATTAATAATCTTAGAGTATAAAGAAAGAAAGAGAATGGCTCTTAGAAAATTAATAATCTTAGAGAATAAAGGAAGAGAGATTTTCTTTTACAAATTGTAAAATTTTTACAAATTGCAAAAGACATTCAATCTCTACCCAATAAAATTTTAAAAGTTCTAAATTACTTTCAGAGTAAAAATACGCAAAATTAATTCTCTCTCTTCGTCTTAATTATGCTCTCATTTCAATAAACCAAAAAGTTAAAAAGAAAATTAAAAGCAATGATTCTCTTTTGTATAAAAAAATTGCAAAATACAGAGTTGCTTTCAAATTGATTTGAGAAATAGGCAAAACATGTCTCTTCTCTTACACTTCAATTTCACTAATTAAATGAGCACTTAACCAAAATTTAAAGAAATAGTTCTCTTTTATATTGCATAGTGAAAATAACTAATGAAATTCACATCTTTATAGATTCAATCAGATTGTGTTACTTTACTGGCTAAATCTTTACTGGCTAAAGTAGAATAAATTTGTTTTCTGACTAAAGTGATCAAATGTTTTCAATCGTTTTCCACTATCACCAGGAACTCACAGAATCCACAAATATATGAAAATAGCCTGCAGGAAAAATATTTTAGAAATATTTTTAAAAATCTTTGAAAACAGTGGAAACGCGTTTTCTGGTTAAACTACAAAAGATTTTACTACACATTAAATACTCACTCAATTTTCAATTGATTCTACAAGTAAAATCTGGTAATTTTAATTAATTCAGTTAAATATCTTTTTACTGTATGTGTTGCAAATAACAGAATTGTTACGCAATCATTTCTTAAATATATTCCTAAAAATTTAAAAATTCTAACAAAATACTTTTAATCTTTAAAAAAAAAATTAAATAAATTTTTGTGAACAAAAACATATGTGAACATTTATACAAGTACACGTAAGTGATATTTAAATAAAATGTTATATAATAAGAAAATAATTTAAAAATTCGTTGTGAATCAATGCGGATTCTTTTAAAGAAAAATTTAATTAAAAAAATTTTTCAAAAAAGTCTTTATAAAGTTTAATAAATAAAATTAATTCCCATTTATTCAAAGGAATCAATTAAATATTCATATATCAAATTTACTGTTCCTCTCAATATCATATAAATACAAACATATTGTTTATATACATACATATGATAAGAACAAGATTTTTATATAGGTGTTTCCGAATAATGTCAAAAGGTATTCAATATTAAATTTATATACAAACATTCTAACGCTTAATATTCATTTAAATATATATACATATATACTGGGTTTTTCATATAATTGACAAATACACGCAGTACTATCTACAATTCCATACACCTGGCGTACATACATAACATATTATATTGACATATCACAAATTATAATACAATTTCGCTGTAATAATTAAGCAACCATTTGCCATTGATTAATATAATATTTTGTATAGTGTTTCAAATTTATAGCAATTATTTGTATAATATTTACTGAACGAACTACATTCGAACTCAATTAGTAAAACTCTCCGAAAATTTTACATTATTTACATCAGGATTTTTCAAACGAAAATTTTGTTTATGATATAATCCTGTTGAGACAGTTAGGTTAGACAGCCTGTTTTCAAAATTAGTGTCGTATATGACATAAAAGGTCTTCTCTTAAAGTCTTAAAATTCCAGTAATAGTTGAAAGGCATATAATATGTTATGAATCTCTAACTTTAAAAAAATTATCACAATAAAATTTCTTTACCATATAGAATGCTATTTCAACTTTGAATTTATTGGCAGATGATACAATTTTATTATACTATTTTTACTACATATACTTTATAAATTGCTACTGAAACCCTCCCAATTGAACTGAAAAACAAATTTTGATTTTAACTATCAAGAATATTCAACTGAAAAAAATTAAACAGAAAATCTTTCGATTATGATATTATGGTCACCCCTTAATCCAAGAAGTATACTATAGTATAAAATAAAAAGAAATATTTTAAGAAAATTATTTAATTAATAAAAAAAGAAAAATGTAAGGAAAATTTGAATGATACCTTTTATTTTAATCAATCAACCTTCAATCATTTCCGGGCTCTTTTAATTAAAACAATCACGTACGTATATGTATTTAACGAAAAATTTATATTTGTGTTTGTATATGTATATCTAATACGTGAAAACATATTATATGACACTCTTAATATTTATAAATCACTGAATTCATATTGTAAAATATATTATTTTAATTAAAATTCAGGATTATTGTACGTTAAATTAGGCAATCAACCGACTTTATTAATTAAAGACTTTGTTAAAAATGTAATAGCTCCATTAATTAAGGGAAGGCAAATAAAATTGAAGGTATTTAGAATAACTTTGCAATTGTTGTCAGAATCATGTTTATGAATATTTTCAAATTTCCAGAAAATTCTTTTTAGTACATGAAGATTTTCTTCTTTGATTTCTTGATATTTCAAATATTTCTTCAATAGTGTATAAGGTATTCCAACAGAAATCAATAATATCCAATAACTTTTTCCTAGTAAATAAGCGAGTAATCTATTATATTTGCTCTTAGATCAATAGTAAAATTTTCTAAATTCTTTGTTATTCACCTTCTATTAAATTGGTATAATTCAAAATACTTTGAAATGGCAGACAGCCTATTTTATCCTTTAAATTTAAGTTAAAATATTTACAAAAGTTTATTAAAATATTAAAAACCTGAATACATTTTTTTGCTCATTTAAGGATATTTACGTATTAATTTGTTAACTAATTAAAATATAAAATGAATTGTGTTCATTTTAAATGAACACAATTTTTTCTAAATTAACCTACTACATTATATAAATAATTAGTGAATTAATAATTTTAATTTAAATAAATTAAAAAAAGAATAAAAAATTGTTCAAGGAAACGAGTCCTTTTATTTCTTTTTTGGAGTGATATTTAATATTATTCTTCATCAATGTCTTCGTATTACTATTATATTTGTTCACAAACCATTAATTTTAATTTAACTTTTTGCTCTTCCACCACCATCACAACCACAACAACCACCTCCTATTCTTATTCTCTCAATTTTGTCCATAGTTTATTCAAATGAATTCTTTCTTATTCCATTTCATTTTGTAATCCTTTTAACTTTTGCATAAAATTTTTTATCTTTGGTCAAACGATCAAACTCGCTAAATCATTAAAAGAAATTTAAGGACACATTAAGAAAAAAGAGAAACAAATTTCACTTACAAGTTGGAAAATTAAATGTGAAAAAATCTGATATGCCTTGTAAAAACCACAAATTCTCGTAAAATTTTACAATTTTATTTTATATCTCATTATTATTTCTGATGGTCATTTTAATTAGGAAAAGGTGAACAGTAATTTTACCTTCCATTATAATAATATTTATGTGTATATTATGTACAATGTATTATATACATATACATAAATGTATATGTTTACATTATAAAATATAAAGAGAGTATTGTGACATTTTTCTATTTTTGGTATTTCAGTTTGTATGACCCAATTAAAAAAAAATGTGACCCTCAAGGTAACAAATAAGACTCTTTAATGTTGTATGAGTAAAAGAGATAGATATATATATACATATATAAGTCTATATATTTATCAAACATTTTATGGAGAGAATATAGAAAATAAAAAAAAAAAATGATTTTATTTTTTCCTTTTTTTCAGATGAATAACTTCATTTCTTTTCTCATATTTACTTTGTCCCCCTGTCTCTTTAATAGGCTTTAAATTAGTTCAACCATTAAATGGATTCAAAATATTGTTCGCAATTTTTTACATAATATATATATATATATAATATACGCGAGTACATTAGAGTGAATTTTAGCACGCATCTTGTATATACAGGATGTTATTCTTTATTTTAAATTACTCCTAATTTAAAAAAAAAATAGGAAAAAATAAGTGAAAAAATGAAAAATGAAAAGGTAATAAAGAACGTGACCAATGACAGTAATTTTCACCTCTACCAACATTTTACATTATATATTAATGGTTATTTTTTCTCATTTATAACGTCTATTCAAATTCATTGTAAAATTAAAAAAATAAAAAATTTAAAAAACAAAAATTCAAAAGTCAAAAGATAATGAATGTCATGTTTAATTTGTTCCAAAATTCTATGAAAATTTCGCACCCTTTGTAACAATACTGCGGCATGGCATCTAAAATTTATGAGAAGAAATTTTTTACTTGAAAATTTGCATGAATTTCGACAACATAGGGAAATTTTTATAATATTTTGAAATCAGACTATTTTACATTTAATAAAAAGTTTTAATTTTACGACTGTTAATTTAGTAAAACGTTAGACAGAAACAGCGACAATATTACATTAGCGGCAATAATCTTTTAAGAAATCGCATTTGCGTTTATTTTTTTTTTTTCAAAAATTCATAAATTCCTTCATATGAAAATTTAAGTTGGCAAATTTTTTTATAAAATTTAAAATAAAGCACAAAAAATAATTTCTGGTATTTTCTGTTACAACGTTATTGTTCTGTAGGTGCAGCGGTATTTAGCAACTTTCAGGCTTTGATTTCAAAATAATTTATTCGTTTATAACGTAAGATTGAAAAATTTTGAAACACAGTTGCAGCCCAAAATAAAAATCTTTTTAATTGAAAACAAAATGTCATAATAAAATAAAATTTATTTAACACTAACCAAAATTTAAAAAACATGAAATTAGTTCTAAATTTGGTTATGCTTGCAAGCAATAACAGTTTAATTCCTGTAAATTAACAATTTTTGTAAAAAAAAATGTAATCAAATTTTAATGAAGAAGTGAAAATTGGAAATTTTGAATAGGGGGATATGAATAGGGGAATTTGAACTTACAAAAAAAATAAAAATATATTAAAAATTATTCACTTCCTTTCAGTTTTGTAATTTTATGCACTATAAATCTGGCACTTATTCTAAAAATATATGAGGAGCTCAAAAGCAGCTCAGAAGTCGCTTAACCCTAACTCCAAAAATTTTTGTTTTTTTGTTAAAAATCTATATAAAATTATGTAAAAATAATGAAATCTTAAAAAAATAAAAATAAAAGAAAACTAAAATTCTTACTTATTTCGTTTCGAAAAAATCATAGCATGAAAAAATTTATGAGTATTTTAAGAGAATAAAAAATTAAATCTCGATAAGAAATTTATGTCGGTTACACCGTTTTACTTCTGAGCCCCTCATTATACAAATAAAAGCAATCCTTTGTGTACACATTAATCTTTAACAAAACATAATATGACAATTTGCTTATCTAAGTATCCTATTGTAGTCGAGATACAAAAAACCAATTCATATCTCGTATATTTATAAAATATTTTTTCATATGTCTCTCTTTCTTTATATAGAATCGTTCATAACCTTCATCTTTGACTTCAGTATATATTATACTAGAATAGGATCTCATCCTAAATTAGAATATTTTTTTAACAGGATGTTCTTTAGGTCATATACTATATGTTCTAATGTACAATACACATTCATACATTATATATACACTTTGTACATACTGATTTTAAGTCTTTTATTCTTTCACATTAAATTGAAAATAACATTGAAATTCTTTATTTTTTCCTCCTTTTTTTTTGTTTTCTAATAAATTTTATGAAAATTTGAAAAGTATTGAAATTTATTTTTTATAACAGTGTAATAATCCATAAAAATTACAATTATAATGTTCAGGAATTTAAATGATTAAGAATAAAGTGAAATGGATTGAATAAAAAAGCACATTTCGATTTAAAAATTTAGAAAAAGGTGCGTAGGTTCAGAAGGTACAACAATATCTTTCTTTACTTAAAAAATGCCAACTATTTATTTTAAAATTTATACTAATTTAAAAACATTGTTTATTCCGCACAGATTTTATTGATTTTATTGATTGTAAGAATAAGGAGCTACATTAAAATCGTTAACAAAATAGAAAAATTTGAGATTTAAAACAAAAAAATATACAAATATTTTTGTTTTTTGAGAATTTCAAAAAAATTGTGAAAATAACTTTGAAATATAAGGCCCTTTAACAGAGAAAAATAATACAAAAGCAACTGAATATAAAAACACAATAAAAATATTACCCTTGAACAAGGTAGAGGCTACATACAGTAATAATAAAATATGAACAAGAAAAACCTATGATTTACATAATATACATATACCTTATTACCTTAAATACAATATTTTACATATTGCACACTTTTAGGTAACTGTAAAAAAAATCCGCGATATTAAAAAAGTCACGTATCATATTATGCAGCTATAAAATTTTTACATGATACACAAAACAAAAATAAGAGAAACAAAATTTCTATATGAAAATATTATCCTTTTCAAGGAAATAAAATACGAATAAATGCGGTCTTGTTAAGAAGTCAAGGCATAAAACAACATGTAGTAAATGTTAATAAAAAGAGGAAACTTTTTTTTCATTTCCTTCTTATCACTTATTTCTCTGTACCAAACACCTTTATTCAAAATATACAGGAAAATATAAAATATTTTTCCCAAATAAAGGATAAAACAAAAAACAATTCCTTAACAATTTAAAATCAGCTGATGAAAGCTTTTATTGTATATAAAGCTTTCAATAATATGCATGTAATCATTTCCTTTTATTATTTAAGAGCCTAAGACATGTTACAAACAACACAGAAAGAGAATTGTAAATAAACAGATTATATAGAAAGAGAGAAATAAGTGGATTAAGAGAATTTGCTGTTCTGGATTAAATTAATCAGAGGTAATGACCGTAACGTTTTTTATCCCACTTGACTCCTTAAACGAGTTAACATTAGTAAACAAAACAGTTAAGAGGCCCTAAATTTTAAATAAATAATAAAAAAAATATTGTTAATTTAATATTTTTTCAAAGATTTTTTCTCATTAATTTCTCACAAAACCGTAACAGCAATTCCAAAAAAAATTCTATTACATAAATTAAAGGACATAAGTCAAATTTGCTGAATCTTTTAAAATTTCGGTTAGCCGCCATATAATATTACCGAAAAAATACCGTAAATTAGAAAAATTACCAAAAATTCGTTTTTTAAACGGTTCTGAAATCTGAACTAAAAATGGCATGAAGTTCATTTTGTGCTCCTAAAATACCCTACTGCACCACATACCTAAAAGTTTTGTTGCATGTGCCCGTCACAGTCGAAATTATAGCGTAAATACTTTCCATAAAATCGGCATAAAACAAATTTTTGCTTGGAAAAGCCCCTACTTTCGAAGCCAGTTGCGATAGAAACCTATTACGGAACAATTTTTCCGCTTCCTAAAGAAAAATGTCAAAGAACCAATAAATCTGTGTACGCTCCTTATCGACACTACCAATTTCCAATAAACGTTTAACACTATAATTAAAAATATGTTTAGAAACATTTTTCCTTATACATTCATTTAATGTCATAAGAAACAAACTTTTTAATTTAAAAGCTCACAAAAAAAGTTAAATAAAATAATCATCATAAATTTTGACATCAAAAAATTTCATAACAAAAATTAAGCTTAAATAAAAATAATAAAAATATAAAGCCTTATGATTTTATACAAAGTTGATATACACAATATAATTGCAACAAAAACAAATAACATTCCTTGTATCTACAACATCTTACATACACGTATAAAGCAAATAATTCACAAACACATACATAAGAAATTTCTACAACGTTTTGTTATATACAAAATAAAATTGATATTGGTGAAAATTATTTAAGCCTTTAAAAAAAAAAAAAATTTATCAGTTGCTCGTGCACTTTACATTCTAATATATCGCCTGTAATTATAGTGATCGCTTTGTAAAATTTATAAATATGCAAACATACTTGCTGCTATCGAGAGGATGTTATGAAAAGAGATAATTAATTTTTACATGGGAGATAATTAATTTTTTGTTGAAATTTTGGTTTCCAAAATTTTGGGTCTATAAAAATGTTGACATAAAAGTTTTTTTTTAATTGGAAAATGGAAATCACATTAATGTAAAAGTTTTATTATACTGAAGACAAGCAAAAGATTATCATATTAATTTTTTAGATTTCCCAATAGATTTGTAACGAAAACATTGTAATCAAAACAGTAATGTATTTTAATTTACTTATGATTATTATTAATAATTAAAAAACATTCATTTTAAAGAAAATTAATTTTATAATTTGCTCACATCCTGTCTTAATATAATACATATATACATATATATATATATATATATATATATATAATTTTAATATTTCTTAACATAAATTTTAAGAATTTAATGGTTTTCTGAAAAATTATGAAAAATTTTTATGATATCATTAATAAAATTTTAATTTTCCAATGCAATTTTAATTTTAATTGAATTATGTTCCATTATGGTTACATGGAGACCTGATATATTAAATTTAATTTATGAGCACAAAATTTCGAAATTCTAAATTTATACTTAATTCAACTAAATAAACCCTCAAAATATTGGAAATATAATATATATATAACCAACAATAAAACTACAAGTTATAGTTAATTTATTCACAGTTAAACTGTATATACAACCTAGACGATACATCCTCCACAATTCCGCGTTTATAATCCCACCATCCTTATAATATTTAAATTAAAATTTTAAGATATTACTTTAAATATTAAAAAAATAAAATATTTTTTTGATTTACTCTTGTATTATAAAGTCAAATTTTTTTGGTCAAATATTTAATAATTTTGTCCTTGATATGTCCTTAAAATGTTAATAATTTAGAATTAACATAAATTTCAAAATTTTTTAATCTTTAGAAGTAAAATCTTTTTTTTAGCTGTTATAAAATATTAAAATTTTACCACATAACCACATTGGAAAATATATGGGAAACAATTATGTAAATCGAACCCCTAAAAATATGCAATTTTTTAATATATGATAAAGAAATTTTCTAAAAAAATATTATTACACAGCTTGCTAGCTATATTAATTTAAATGATTTGCATGATTACAATATTCAAAATTAAAATAAATGAACTGACTCTTCTACATTTTCTATTTCCGTTATCATTAAAATTTATTATATATATAGCTAACTAACTAAATGTGCTTATGTGTATTTAAATAAATTCTTTCTTAGAAATATTATATTTCAAGGATATGTCAAACAATATGAATCAAGTGTTTAATATAACATATGCGTAAAATATTATTTATATTTTATTACATTATTACATATACATATATGCATTTAATATCGATATTCGATTATCATATTCATAATAAAATTATATTTCGTGTTCATTTTCTGGTGAAATTTATTTGTAAAAATCAAAAAAAATTATTTAAATACCATTACCATTATTATGATGTACGAGAATAACATCAAGTTCAAACTATTGTCATTAACTTATAGAAAACTAAAATAAGTAAACTAAATGAAGGTTTTACATACAAGTGTATTTATTTTGAAATTCCATGTTTAAAGTCCTTAAAATTTTTTCGAATTAAACATAATTTTTTGTGATCAAATAAACCACCTTTCAATTCTGCATGTATAAATAAAAATTATTTAAATCGTCAATAAGAAATTTCATTGGAACTCAAACCTTATACACATACCCTTATTGTTTTCTTATATACCCACATACCAAATACTAAATTATCTTATTAAAAATCTACAATATCTTATTTCTTATGCTTTACATTAAATTCAAAATTTTTCATTCCCTGCAAATGATTAACTCATTTTTTAGATTTATTGAAAATCATTTTATCATAAATATTTTTTATGATTTATGTCAAACACCTTTTTAAATTTATAATAAAAAGTTCCTTCTGGTTATTTTTAAACACAATATCAAAAAATAAAAGAGAATATGCATTACAGAATTTTGACGCCTGAATTTGACATTTATTGTGTATTTATAAACAAAAAAAAAGAATGCTGTCTATTTTTTTCCTTTTTTCCCTCAAATTTTGTTTTATCACGGTGATTACATAAATATCATGATATCAGATGTTACTTTAATACGATATTAAAATATCGAAATAACTCGAAACGTTAAAAAATTTTCAGAATTATGAGAATTTATTTAAAGTTTTAAGGCTTGTTCGAAATTCTTAATTTTCAGTCAATTTCTAAATAAATTTATCGGCAGTTAGAAATTCTTATTTTTGGCAATTAAGAAGAGATGCACTTTGCGTTCATGCAGAAAGTGTATTAAATAAAAAGGAACAGAATTCAAACAAAGAATTCCAAAATCCGATGAAAATGCTTTTTTAAGTATTTGAAAGAAAGTAAAATAAGCGGTCTAATGTAAATCTAACAGTTGTCAAACCGGTAAGCGACGAAAACTAAAGTTGATTTTTTTTGTTAATAATTACGCTTCACTAAAATTACAGATGGACTCTATCTATATTTTATTACATAAAAATTTTCTATCGAGTATTAGACAGAGTTCTGTATATATTGTATAGTAACCTCATCAGTTGCGTAATATTTAGGATTTCAAAATCGGAACGTAATGGTCTGAAGCATGCATCTAAGTCGAAGAATATTCTTTTTTGTTGGCATAACCAGAAGAAATTAGAAAATACATAAGTCTTCTTAAAATTTAAAATTGGTTGAACTTAAACACATACTATTGCAAACATTGTGATTTTTAATAACAGATTTCATATTATTTTTAATAACATGTAAAGGTAACGTCATATACAATGCACATACAATAAAAAATTATAAAAAAAAAATTATCAAGTATTTTTAAAGTATTTTTAATTTACCAAGTTTTTTCCCGCTCTTTACATTTTATAACTCTCACATAACTTTTTCTCTTTCTCTTTGTTATTTTATATTGTAATTAAATTTTACGAAAATTTTTACACTTTCTAAAGCCTTTCCGGTCATTAAATACATGAATGGATGAAAATGAATTTTTTTCGTTTCTTAATTTCAAAAATTTTTCATTCAGCGTTCTGTAATACTTTACATATTTTTCAACTAATTCAACTCCAAACAAAATTTGAAATCAAATTTCATTTTATATAATAGCATAAAATTACAATTTCAAATACACATGCGACAAGATACTAGGTAAATTGAGCAAAATACAAATTAAATTGTCCAAAAGTAAACTAAATCTAGTGAGTGCTGCTATAAATTTTTTTATTTATTGAAAAATTCCTGCGAAATCAGCAGAAATTTGAAATGAAATAGGTGACCAAAGATTCAAAGATGATGTCCAGACTAGAACACCCAAAAGACTCAAGAAAAACTCTTTAAAAATAATAACGAATGATCGAAACAATAATCGAAAAAAAACCTTGGGAAACAAAAAGAAAATAAAACCTGGATAGCAGTACATGCTGAAATCAGGGAAATGAACTGGAAATGAGCACTTAACGCGTCCATGAAACATCTAATCTTGATCCATAATAATTCTAACAAAACACCAGGTACGGAGGTATACAGAAAATATCATACTATATATGTATAGCAATGAGAATACACATAACTAGGAAGAACCTAATTTCTAGCTTCCACAGAGAGGGAAAGTATTGAAATCAATCGTATCAATACCAAAAAATAAATAAACCTTTACCAAGAGGCGACGACTTTCCCAAAATAGGTTATACTTTGACAGGAAAATATTTAGCATTACCTGTACTCTTTAGGGAATAATTATTAAAGCATAGAAGAAAAGAGCTTCTATCTTTTTAATTATACAGAATTCCAAAGATATTTACGAGTAGGGCTTGAATTTGTATTTATTAAAAAGATAATAAATTAAAATCCTTTAAATATAAATTTTTCATGTTTTCATAATAATATAGTGTATAACAAGCCTATGTTTGCAATATTTTTCGTTTTTGTTCTTTTATTTCATAAATCAGAAGAATAAGAAACACAACATTGCCAAATTTACTAGGAAAAGGATGACCAAATTTACGATTTTTTTAATAAATTAATTTTAACATATTATCTATTCGATTTCGAGATGAAAACACTTTATTAAGATGATGTTTTGCACTATCGTTTTGAAATATATATTTCACTATATATATACAATTAAATTTCCCATCATTTCAAGAGATGACATTATTTTATTCTCATTCAATTATATTAATGTTATTCAGCATTTTGAAATATTTCAAAAATTTCAATTTTGAATTAAACTTTTATCAAATCATCTCCTATTAGATATATATATAATATATATGCATATTTATATGGTATATACATAATTTGAGTCCTTACGATTGCAATATTTCAACAAAACTTTGTTCCTGTTTTGTCATAATAATACAATTTATCATTCTTAATAGCAAAAGCAAAAATATAAAAATAAAATAATAAAAAAAATGTTATAAAGCTATTGACGGATACACATACATAATTGTTATTAACATATACAAACGCATATATATGTAAATATATTATTATACTTAAGTATAAATATGAAATTCTATAATATAATAAATAATTCCCGCTACTCTTAGCAAAATAATATGAACTGTATGTACATACATATATAAAATAAATTGTTGAAGATGAAGAAAAGATATTTATGTCTGCTATAGCATTTAATACGCAAGCAATTTATCTAAAACACTTTAATATGCTTAAAGCTGAAAGTGCCTGTCGGCATATAAATTAGAAAAATAAATAAAGGGAAAAAGAGAAGAAAAGTAACATTTCATTTCAATCTTCTTTTTGCCTTGTCTTCAAATATTGCATTATTACTTTTGTTTCATTATATTAACCATTTTTAAAGCAGTGTTTTTCAATTTTTTTATTACCTTAATCATGAAAATCATGTAAATTCTCTAAGGATAATTCAACAAATAATTGGGATAAAGTGTTACCATCTTTTAATAAATTATATTTGCTAGTATTTGACCTCTTTTTAATGTAAAAACTTTAATGTAAATATTTTCAGATTTGAATTGTTTTTCCAGTTTTTCTTAAATTTTCTAAATCTTAATTCGATTCTAGAATTCATAATTTTTCAAGGAAAAAAAATAAGTCAAAAATATGCTTGCGGCTTTTAGCACAATGTTTTTTATTAGACCGTAAATAGTATTAAAAATAACAGTGAAATTTTTAACTATAGTGAATTTTCCTATGCTACATTTCAAAATTATTTTAAAGGTGTTGCATACCAATTAATTAGTTAAACAACAAAGTATAATATTACAAATTAACAACTAACGTGTAATGTTTATCTTTATTATTAATTTTTTATGAGAAAAACTAGTGGAAATTCTTTCATATAACTGCTGAACAGTTGGATGATGTAATCAAAGGAACAAGCCAAGGTAGAGAAATTAAAAAAATTTTTCTTCCCTCGAATAGACTCGAACCAGTGACCTACAAATTTCTAGGCGAATGCTTTATCAAATGGTCCAGTTTAGTGAGAATAAAATATTAAGATATAAGTTTTAAATTATTTAAACTAATTTATGCTGAAGTTGCAGGAAAATTTATAGAAATTTGCATCTTATTCCTCTTTATTAATCAAATATTATTGAATTTTGTAATTTATTTTAAAAATTAATTCAAAAACTGTACAAAGCTTAGTCATATTTAAAGCAAGTCCCAGCTATTAAACGCAACATAACATCATTGGAACAACGTAATTTTGTCGTTTCCAAAATCTGCTTAAGAAAATTACATTTGATTCATTAGCTGGGACTTAAGAAAACCGATTTTGAAGCACTGTTTATCTATATGTTAAATACAATTACAATATTCTTAAAAGATGAAAGAATTATAATTGGTTGATGGTTAAATAGAACTTATTTCTATAATAAATAACAAGTCTTTTAAAAATATGAATTTAATATAGTTAAAATTTTTGAATAGCTATGATGACTGATAGGACACATATGTAAGTACTTTTGATATAATTTATGTACTCATTTTTATATACATATATATAAAATATAGATATATGTATAAATATTTTGATTTTCTATATTGGTTCTGTTTACGTCAGAATTTTATTAAATGAGAAAATTCTATATAACAAGAAAATTTTAGTTGACACATTTACATATGTTATGTATAATAAGTGCATTGTCCAAAATAAAAAAATATTTTTTTGACAAAATAATTCTTATCAAATGGGACTAAATTGGAAAATAAAACGTGTTAGGAATAATTGCTAACATATATAAGTGATTTTCAATTTATTTAACTTGTACATTCGTCAGGATTTTTCTTGAATCTTTATTGGAGAATAATTAAGATTTCATAAAATGATTGTACAAGATAACAAATACTTGTGTAATTAAATGTAATTAAAATATGAAGTAATTTATTTCAATATTGAAACAAAATGAAGTGTTTTTTAATAGAACGGAAAAAAAACGAGGTTATAGTTAATAAATGCAACTGATGACGATCGATATTAGCAGGATTTTTGTTCCCTTCTTGGCCGTTCTTAATCACTCATAATTTATTGCATCTCTAGTCATATTATGTGAGGTAATGAGTAATTCGATAGTAATTTTTTAACGCTAAAAACTTACAATTAACAGCAGACATTTCGAGGCACTTTCAAAGAATAAGTTAAATTGAAAATACTGTCTTCACTGACCCCATAAATTTTTCAGAGAAAAAAAGCAGGTTTTTCCAATAAATTATAATAAATAAGTACAGTAAATAAATTCCAAGTATATAGTCCATAGAAATTCATGTTCATTATCAAGAACTCTGCGGAAATTATAAACGAATATCTTAAAAGTCAATTATCAACAACTCTACAGAGAATATATCGTTGAGCATGAAAAAAATAGAAGAAACATAAAACACAAAAACGTCTTTGAACGCTTTTAATATTTAGAGAAGAGCACACACATGAAAGGAACACCGCCATTTGATAGCACAGCACATCTTCCTGCGAATATTTGAAGCGCTAGTGCATATTCGATTTCTCAGTTAGCAAATCGCCAACAGACACAGTGAAAGACACAGAAAATTTACAGCAAATATAGGATTTCACTATTCCAACCTACTCTGTATAACTCCTTTCCCTGGCTGTGCATAAGGAACTTAATAGGGGGAAGGGAATTTTTATTCACAAAAGAAATTTTATATTTAAACTGATTTAAAGGCAATCTAGTTCATTTGATTCTAATTTAAAAAAAAAAACACTATGAAAATATGATTTCAAAATTTTTATTTTTCAAATTTAATTAAATTAATTTTTCTCATATAAAAACTTTAATTCAATTCTTTACTTAAATAATCGCAAAACTTTAACATCCTGTCATATTTCTCTTTTAATAACACTGATGCTATAAATTAGTATGCTTGAATTATTTCTATATACGGGTATGTAGAAGATATGCAACATTTTATTTTATTGGATTAAATGAATTTATTAAAGGAAATTACTTTTATCCTTTTTATTTATGTAAAAAAAAAAATATCCTGTTTATCAATTCTGGAACAATTTAAAGAGATTCGAAAGGAAAAGAAAAAAATTTATGATTTGTAAATTTATTAAAAATTTCAATTTCTATAAAAAAAATTATAATTAAATAAAATATTTCCACATATTTTGTATTTGTAATTTAGAAAAAGCATGTTTGATGCAAATATGCAAATTATACAAGTACTAAAAAATAAAATTTTAAATTATAAATTTCCGGAACAAATACTTTTTTATTAAATTACTATTTACATACATATGTATATTAAGTACATGCACATAAACGGGATGATGTACAGGCAATTTTGATATTTGATTTCAAATACATAGGTGTGACTAGAAACTTAAGAGAATTGAGCATATCTGAGACATTCAATTTTGATCTCAACATTTGAACGACTTACGGAATACATTTGCTTTTAAAATGTAGTCTGCAAGTATTAAAAATTTTTTTCATATCATAAACATTAAAGTTTTGTAATAATTTGAATTCTGTTATAAGAACCAATTATATAACAGATTAATAATGAATTTGAATATTATGAGTACAACATAAATTCTTGGGTATATTACGAGTATCTTTAATGTCTTAATATTTATATTAAAGACCTGTTTTATATAGTGCCGCAAGATAATATGTATAATATAATATTTAAGTACCGCATAATAAATATATAAGAGTATATACTTTAGTGTAAAAGGTTTTTTTACACATTTCTTATTACATACACTTTGCGCTTTTATTACGAAATTGAAAAACTTTATAAAAAATTTTGGAATAATTTACTTATTCATATAATTTTGTAATATTCTCAAAAATATTATCTGTCTATCTATTTATCTGTTCAATATTATAATAGTTTTCCCTTAGAAATCGAAAAGCAACAAACTAAATACTGAAATCATATTAAATTACTTGATAAATGATTGTAGTTATATTTATAACGCCATCTCCATATAACAAACATCTCCACTTAATGAACAATTATGTTTGGCAGTAGCATTTTCAAAAACTTTTCATAGAAAAGAATCTCTATACGAGTATTACGATTCTCTATTTAACGGCATTCTCTGTATAACAAACAAATTCTATTTTCCATTTAAAGTAAATATCTTTTCCAGATAATGAACAAAAAAAAAACAAAAACCTCAAAAAATCTTTTGTAAATTCGACTAAAAAAGTTTGGCGACAATGCTCTCTTTTATGTTAATTGACATGTGCATAAATACTCTCTTTTATGTCAATTCGCATATTTTATCTGATCAATGCTAAAGCGTTTCAGAATCAGTAATAAGCTTTGGAATATGTACATATTAAAATTTTATAATATGTATGCACATAACGTGCATGTTTTCGAAATTCTCTATACTACAATTTTTTGTTCGTAATAAAGGGGATATCTGTATATTACGAATTGTGTTCGTAATATAGAGAATCTCTATTTATATTACGAAGAAAACTTTATGGATTATGAATGTTCATTATATGGAAACCCCACTGTATATACATAAATCTTAAATTTTTTGTATATAAATGTAAGCTATAGTATTTATTTTATATATGCACATAATACATATATGTATTATAATATTGGAATAAAATTATGTTCAAGTTCTCTATAGTAAACATTTAATTATTTTTCGTAAATTATGCGCATACAAATCCCATTAAATGCAGACATTCTTATATTTAATGTAAAATTATTAGAATAATTTTTTATTTATACATATTGTTGTACTATAGCTACATATAACATAGGTATACCATACTCAGCTTTTAATGTTACCGGCGAAATATGCTAATACAAATAATTTTCAAGTATTTTCTTGTGTTTATAATAAAATTTTCACCTTTTTTTTAATTAATATCACTTTCTCTTATCGATAATCAAGATTGTAAGAATCTGAAAATTAAAAATTATAGATTGAAATCTTAGAAACTTTATCAATTGTTCTAGTTTTTAAAATTTTCATTTATGATTCAAAATATTTCTCTAAAATTTTATGATTTAATCCTTTTTGGCGATTCCTATTATGAATATTCTCCTTGCTTTTTCACACTTTAATTTCAGAATTTTCAAATGAAAAACTAAATTCATAATTTCTTCTATAGTATAATTTCTATATATATATTTTTTTTTTATTTATTAATATAAATACTATTTCAAAAATCAAATATAAATTTATACATTTTAAATTTGTTTTGATTTGAAAAAATAAAATCTGAATTTGAGATTGAAAGAAAATGACTCTGATATAATATAATAATAATTTATCTAATAAAAATTGAAATAATTAAAATTAACCAAATTAGTATTAAAAAATTTTAAACGAAATCAAAAACAAAAAAATTAAATAAACAATAAATTAAATAATATGAAAATAATCAATTATAAGATATTTAATGTAAGTATACGCAAAAATCATTTCGTTATAGAAGTCTCATTTCTTATGAAAATTGGTAAGTTGTTAAACAGTTGACCTCAGATTGTAACTCGTTGATTTACTAACATAATTAAGACAATGACACAAATACTGCGACAATAAATTATATTTCATCTTAAACACAAACACCAATACATCGATGTTTAGACGCTGACGAACTGACATCCACTTAATTTCAATTAGCATACTTTGAATCCTTGTCCTTCTTTCTATTCTTAAAATAATACGCATTGCTTTATTTTGTAAAATATGTAGACGTTCTTTTTTACTTTCACCACAAAGAAACAATATAGAAGAACAGTAATCCAAATGAGACAAAATTGTTGAATTATATATGATTTTCGCACATTTTTGTGTTATCTGGTTCCTCAATCTTCCCAAATAACCAACCTTTTTTGCAATTTTCGACGCTATGTAATCAGCATGCTTGTCCAAATTCAATTTGTCGTCAATTATTACTCTTAAATACTTAATTGAGCTTACTCTTTCTATTATATTCTTACTCTTTCTATTATATATAATTTATACTCGTAATAACTTCTATAGACAGTATAAATATATTTAAGTGCATTACAGGTATACTTCAAACCTATTAACACATTTACGATTCTTTTAGGAAATAGAAAAATTTCACAAGGTAAAAAACTACAAAAATCTTTAGAGATTAGCTGTATATAAATTTCACATCGTTATAGAATGTTAATATGTATTTCAATACATCGCCCCTCGTACTCAAATTATTCAACATTTATTATTTCATGCTGCCGATAAATGCTATTTTTCTTAAGTTAAACTTTAAATAATTTAAAGGCGGATGTAAATTTATAAAAATTATAATAAAGAAACGCTACCGCAATTAAAAAAAGTTTACGCAAAGCTACTTACATTTGACATATTTCAACTTTTCAATGTGTTGAGGTGAATAATATTCTGACGAATCTCGTTTTACCAAATTAATTTTCAATCAAAAGAATATTTAAGTGTAGGTAACTCAATGGTTTAAATAATTTTTTAGCAATTAAAAATTTAAGAATTTAGAATTACTCTAAATAATAGAATTGCGTTCCCTGAATAATTTCCAATGGTCTATGAATTGAACATACAAATTGTTTGTTTATTTCAAACTCCATACACTGTCAAACTCATGATAATCGAAAAACATGATTAATGGTGCTGGATGAGATGGGTGGCAAGGGGGTGGGGGGCGATAGTCACGGTTGTTCTAAAGAGACTGATAATGAATCACTAATTGACAACGGCTAATAAAAATAATAATAACACTGACAGTGTTATTTAAACTTTTCACCATAAAATGGCGATTCACTTACCAAAGTAAGACCTTGTATTTCTAAAATAATAAAGTAATTTCAACTTTAATTTTGTATAAAATTTTAATTGGTCTATTCTATTTAATAAAAAAATCCTTTGTAAAAAAAAATTTCATCTTATTTATCGTGATAAACATATCTAATTCAACTAAGTGTGTACCCGTGACGTTTCTTAATTTTACTAATCCATTTTAACGATATTACTCTTACCTCCTGTACTTTTATATTTATAATAAAAAGCCTATTAATTTGGTTGTTCATTTCCGTACTAAACATAAAAACAAAATTTGTTTTTTTTTTGTTTGCCATCTTTTATAAAGTCATCATTCCAAAAATTTCAAGAACTTTTTTTTAAAGCCCATTAATAAAAGAGCGAAAAAGTCTGACTGATTTTTTTTTTTGTTTTTAATTTTTGCATATTATTATTTTTTTTTGTAATTTCGAAAAGTAATTTTTTGTTTCTTAGCACGTGTTCTTTTAAGAAAAAAAAAAAACTTTTGAATTTTTTTTTCTCTTTTACAAAAATTTTATGTTTTTCTAAAAGAAGCGAAAAAAAAATTAAATTACTTTTTGAAGTCATATGTGAAATAAAACAGGAAACTTTGAAAATTCTTTTAGAAGAATATTTATAGAGAATTAGAGAGAAAAGGGTACATATATAGAGAATATATAGGAATATGTTTAAGATTAAAGTAAAATCTTCTTAATTTTAATGTTATACATGACATTAAAACGTAATTAAATCATAAAATAGGTTATACTCTGACTTCAGTATTGAATTTTAATTAATGTTATATTCTATATTTGTTATATTGGTATGCAATGTATAACATGTCTGGTTCAAAATTTCATGCACATTGAAACACAATAGTGAAATTGTAAACAAATATTGAGTTCATATGTAATCTATTATAAAATTTTTGGAACAATTTTAAATAAATTAAAATTTTTTCAAAAGCAAAGTTTTGATTAAAAAGCTGTGCCTTTATACTACCAGTTATTTACCGGAAAATTTAAAAATGAAAAAGGAAAAATAGTTTTTACTTAAAAGTTAACCAAATAGACCAAATTTAATTGTTGCAATATTAAGCATTTGCAATAATATTCTGTACGTTCTCCCCTGTACTTTAAAAAGCTATTGTTCTTATTAAAAATTGTTCGTATTTTAAAAAATAATTAAGTGAACTTCATTGTAGTTTTCACGAATGTTTCATATTTTTTAAATGAAATTAAAAAAGATGCTATTATAATGCAATTTAAATGAGGGTAAAGTAGCCGGATTATTTGAAAAATATTTGAAGTAGATATTCAATATAAATCCAAATAATAATTTAAAATTAACTCACAGACATCACTAAATTGTACGAGTTAAAACGTTATACAGAATTGATACTTTTCTTATGCTCGTGTTCTTGTAATAGTGTGAAGAAACTAAGATGAAATCCGTTGCATATTACTTAAAAAACTTAAAACTTAATTAAATTTTAACAACATTTTTAAAATTCAATTATAACTACATTATTAACTTAAATCAATTTACGTATACCAGAGATGAAAACCTGATAAGCGTAACGCTGCTTGAATGTATTCAGGCTTATGTATGTATATATATAAGAGTATATAATCTTAATTCATTTATGCGAAATCCTCATAAACTATTCTTTTTTAAGTTTGGAAAAGGATAAAAATAAAAAAATTGAAATCAAGGAACCAGGTGAAAAAAAAGCAGGAAATCTGATTTTGAACAAATTTCCTTAAATTTTATTTTTTCTTCCTTTTTTCTTGTTTTCATTTTATTTATTATCAGATTAACTTAAAAATCTAATAAAAACTTAAAAGATTAAATAAATAAGATAAAAGAAAAGATGGATGATTAATTTTTAATTATAATGATTATGTAAAAAGGATCGAAGGAAATTTTCCGAGGAAGACAAGAAAAATTACAATAAATTTTTTTTTATTACAAAAATTACATTTTGCAACTGGTTTGACAATTCGTATATATATGTATATATATATATATAAATAAGGAATTTCTAGAGTTCAAAAAAATATCACTAAAACTTTATTAAGTGTCTCTAATTCCCTAATTCAATTAATTGACAAATTCACAAAAATTTAAAGAAAATTTTAAAAAATTGATTTTAGAGCTTGTTTTGGATTAAAAGAGAGAAAATAATAAGTGTAAGTCTGTTCAATAATTTAAAAAAATTATTTCACATTTAGTAAATTTAATAAAATTTAATAAAATTTTAAAAATACATACATATGGTAACACTTGTTTAAAAAATAATTTAAAATATTCAATAAGCCACTTTTATTATACTCTGTACGTTTGACTGAACCCTATTGAAATCAATTTCCTATTTATCAATTATTTATTCAATTCCTAGCACTCATTTAGTTTCGAAGTCTTTTTAAAATCAGTCGAATGTTCTCTATGTTGTCACATTATTTAAATTAATTTGACAAGTCTACGAAATCGTTACTATTTATTTAAGAAAATTATCCGAGTCCGAATAAAATATTCTAGAATGTCAAAGAATTTGATGTGAATTCCGCAATATGATGAAAACCGCGTTCAACCATTTTGTGCCTCCAAGCCCTCTTCCAATCTAATATGCTTTAGACTAACAGTTAAAAAATTTATCAGTTTTAATGATTCTCGGCTTAGTTAATAGTTCCATTAAACCAAGTAATTTAATGCATATCACATATGAAACAACTTAAAAATGTTTAAACATGTACAGGCCGCCGCCCTTGACCATGACCCACTATGATTTTAAACCACGTCACAGAGTTAGCAGTTAACACTTCTTCTTATAGACAATATAATTTCAAATGTATAAGGTAGGTATTTTCATTTCTCAAAGAAAATGGTTCTAACCTTTTTCATTCTACATTATTACTCATATCTTATAGTTCTAACCTTAGTCTACCTGAAAACAACCTAAAAATTATTTTATTTTCATTTTTGTTTTTACAAATAGCCAACCATTAAGTGGCAACTTTTTAACACTTAATATTATTACTAAAATGTCATTATAAAAACAAATAGAAACAAAAAAAAATGTAGAAATGATTGTGAATACAAAAACAAAAAATGTAATATAATAAAATGTGATTGTGAATAAAGTTGTTAAATTTTACCTTGCAATCTCGTCTGTATACCATAAACTTTAACATAAAAAATAAGTTGTAGTCTTGTTAAGGACTATCATTATTAATTTTTAAAGAAAAATACCTTTTTTTATAGTCGACATTCTATTTTTATATGCTACATATATGTACCTTTAACATTCCTCTACTGTCATAATAGTAACACATTGTATAAAGTTTTCTTTCATATAGTACACAAAAGGTTTATAATAAAATTAAATCAAATGGGATCACATTATCCTTTTCAGATAGAAGAAAGGAATGAGGTCTTTTCAGAAGAAAACTATTTCACATACATGTACAGGGTATCTTATGTTTAAGTGCACTCTGTTATATACGATAGGGAACACCTTTATAATTAAGTAAAACATTCCAAGTTTCAGGCACTTAAACTTAATCTCCACTGTTTCTTTCTCACCTTTTTTAGAAATTCGGATATAATTTAATTCCATTCCTGTGCCAGATACATATGTAAATGATTAAATATGATTTGGAAAGCTCGGGACAAGGCCTTTCAACAACAAGACAAGCTTGAAACAAGGGAATATTAGTATCTAAATACTTGATTTCTTATAAATGTCTAGGTAAGTTATACTATTTTTAAATTTCGGAATCACATGACTTTTCATTTTTAAGAAAAACATTACTTTTTTATTTGACGTGAGTTTGCAACTTTTTATCTGTTTTATCACAACCCTATTAATGGAAATTTAATTTTGTTTATCAATTATCTTCTAATCTATGTTACAGTTAATTAGCTCTTAATAATATGAATAATTTCTACATTAATTTACAATAAAATAGTATACTTAAAATCTGAAAGATTAAAAAAAACGGTCAAGATTGCGACTTATAAAGTCTCTGTAACTCGGAGCCTTTTGAGCATTGAAACATTATTTTCAAAAGTTTCACCTATCCATGAGAATCTACACACAATGGTATATATATGTTATAGCTAGTGCACTCAGATACAAGACACTCCGTATATTGATAATATAAGTTATATGAAAACAATCTTTTATATTATATACAAACATTCTGTATAAACTAAAAAAAATATGAACATTTAAAATTCTTTAGATATGAAATTGGTCAACAAAATATATATATATACATATATAGCTAAAAGGATTCAAAAACTATAAAATTATTTAAGCAAAAACAAGCCACGTAATCTAATATAAAATTATGATGAATAAACAAGACAAATTATGAAAATTTAAAAACATTTTAAATCTTAAAATTCTAGTCGATTGTGCATAGTAAAAAAAATGACAAAAAGAAATGTTAGGAATTCATTCTAAATATAAGTTTCTGAATTGAATTTCAAAATATAAGCTTCAAGACAATCGAGTCGTATTAATATATGTGACCTGCAATGGAATATTAAAAGATTATTTTGTAGTCACGATGTTGTGGTTAATGAAACGGCATATTTGTGGTAATTGAGATGCAGCTGAGCTGTCAAACCAGTATTGTTAACCAACCAACAAATCATACATTATGCAATTCAGGTTTATCTTCACTAATACAAAAAATAGTTGGGCTTTTTTAAAATTGTACACGATACTCCTGATTTATCGCATCAACAACGGGTCTAAATACCCCTTTTATGTAAGGCGTATGACATTAGTTGTGTACATTTAATTCCAATTTATAGCTTCAATAATTTAATTTGCACTATTGTGTGCAACAGAATTTCTATAAACAGAACAACATTCGGTTTACAAAATTCTCCCAATTAATTGAACCCTATAAATTGAACGTAAACAACATTATGGTCATGATAATAACAAAAATCATAATAAAGAAAAAATTTATAATGTAGTCAACTGAAAATAAGACAAACAAAACGATTACGAATTTTTTTTTTATTATACAAAATGTACGGATGATCTTTCGAAAATAAAATTTAATTTATAGTTGACCTTCAATTTATTCAAATTGTAGACGTACGGTACCTTTTGAAATCTGTAGAGAATTAAAATGAAATATAAAAAATTTTTCTTAAAGGATTTCAAATTTCTCTTCGAAAGACAGTAAAATATTCTCTTCAGTATATACAAATTAACTTGTCTTTAGAAAATTTCACTATTTTAACCGAGCAAATTGCATACAATATAGGGGAGGTTGTTTTTGTTTTATTTTTATGAATTTGATAGAAAATGAATGTGAATTTTTATCATAAAAACCAATTGCTGATAAATCATTTATTTTCAGTTTATTTGCAAAAATAATATAGATGATTAGATTAACAGTAAAATTTGAAAAAGAATCTGAAAACATTTAGAGAAAGACAAACAAAATTTTTGCTATAACAATTTTCGAAAATTATCAACTAGCTTCTGAAAGTTTTTCAATATTTCCAATATTTCAATATTATTAAAAAATTCAGTTTTCATTTAAATCTATGGTTCATAGAATAGCACATTTCTTCAAAATAATTTAATGATGGAGCTCGTATTCACATACATGTGAATTATGAAAACTATCTATTAAAACAATTTTTTTATTTGAATAAATTTAGGAGGAAATTTATTTGATTATTTTTTCTAAAATACTTAGAAAAAACGGAAATTACATTTTACTGTTAACATTATATTAACATACTAATATAAAACTATTTATACATTCTGCGTTTATTAAAATTATTATTGAAAATTTAATAGAGCTAACAGCGTTGAATTGACGTTTTGCAAAATCTGATGGCGTAAGCTCACTAAACTAAAAAATTGATCTGTAAAATTTGCGATTAAACTAAGATGCACCAAACCCGAATTCGGATAACGCTTAATTTGGGAATTCAATTTCCAATAATGATAATTCAATTAGTTTAAAAAGTAATTTCTAATCTTTCTGCTTTGTGGGAAAGAAAAGTGCGAAAAAATTTAATTCTACAAAAATTATGCCTTAACCAAAATGAATTTTACTCAATTTAATTTTTCTATTTTGAACAACATAGAAGATTTCGCAGACAGACAGACAGAGTAAAGCCCTGAGTGGTATTTCTTCCAGGTTTTTTTTTGAAAATGCACACAAAAGCAAATGTATGAATTAATTTTTGTACAAAGTAGTGAACAAAAGCAGAAAAATAACTTTCAATACATAAGAACAATGGAAAACTTATTTTACGTGAAGGTCAAACAGGACTTTCTTTTTTTCTTGCTTATATTTAATTTAAAATTCATCTCTTATAAAGGAAAAATATTTTATTCTTTTTATGCTCTGTATTCGCCATTATTTGCCATTATTTGCCATTGTGGTGCTACATTTTTATTTTTGAAATAGTTGATATTTAATTAAGAAAAAATGCTCAATTGAATAGTTGATGTTTTTATATCTTATGGTGAAATTGAATAATTAATTTATGTTCGCCGCTATACCATGTAAAATTTCGTGCAAAATACAGTTGAAATTTGATTTATTGGAATGTTTAACTTATAATTTTTACACAAATTTTATAAAATTGGCATTTTTTTTTTAATTTTATTTATATTTTTCAAAAATTTTAGCTAGCCACGATCAATCATCTTAGATTAGACCTCAATAGTTAAATAGTTTATCAATTATATACGTGAGCCAGATCACTAGAAATAGTTACCAAATTTGGAAAATGTAAATTGTACACATTTTATTACTCAAACTGAAATCACACACATCTTGTAGCTTTTGATTTTAATTCAAATTAATAATAAATTTATTGATAACCCACTGATTCAAATCGTTTATTATGGTGAATAAAAAAATTAAACTTTTCAAAAAAATTTACTCTATTCATACTAAAAATTTTAATTTTTTTAAAATGTTTAAGATTGATATTAAAAAATTTTCAAATAAATTGATTTTAATCCCTGAATTTAGCTAAAGCAGTGAAATCATATAGCTTATAAATGACTTATATACTCCTAAGCATGAATGAGTTAACAATTCGAAAAAATTATTTGCAAATTTATTAGAATTCCTTTGTATATCATAATTCTTTCCTTTCTTCAATCAACTGCAAGATAACGTATATGAGATTAGAGATTCAAAATTAATAAAGATATAGAATTTAGTCTTATATATTAAATTATTTTAAGAAAATTAGTGGGAGAAGTTTAAGTAGAATTTTTTATCTTCAAATTATACAGAGAAATATTTTCACGAAAACATATTTTTAAAATAATTTTTATTCTCACTTTTGCACCTTATAGATATCCTAATATGATTCTACACATGACATTTATATAATATTACCAACTAAATACCAAAATCTTTACACCATTGTTACAAAATCAATGAGAAAGGAAGTAATTTTAGAAAACGAAAACAAATGAATTTTAAAAAAGGATATTTTTCATTTAATAGTTTCACTCTTTAAAATTGTTTATTTAATGAAGAGCTCAATTATTTAAAAAAAACAAAAATTCAAATAACTTTGTTGTATTCCTTACTACTGAAACTAGTATAATAATTTTTAATTAAATTACTAAAATATTAATAATTATTTTTCTTATTACTTTCCACTTTTTCATCAAATTGCTTAACTACCAAACGTGCTATTTAATATTTTTATATAATTTGTTTTTACTAAAATTGGTATTTTATATTTTGCATTGGTATTTCATTTTAGCTAGCTAACTATGCTGCTATGCTGAAAAAACAAAACAATTTTTGTGTTGGTAATAAAAAATTTTATGCATGCAAAAATTCGAAAATTTGCATACTTTTAGGAAACTATATTTATCTTAAATTACAATTGAAAATTTCAAATCGTTTGAAATAGAGAGAAAAATTCTTTTTTAAAATTATTGTAAATTATAAAGTTGTAACAATTAAATGAAACTTTTATTGAAACTGGTTACCTCTATTCAATTTCTTAACAAAATTACACTAAAAAAGCTATAAGAGTTAATTGACCCAAATATGAAATTACAATATGGAAAAAGAAATGAATGTTTTAGTAAATGTCTTTCGCGTCCGCATTTCTTAAGAAAATTTCAAAAAAAAATTAATTTAGTAAATTTTAGGATACTCCAGGCTTCAGCTACATGGGCCTTACGGAACTATTTTATGTTTTCTTTATCATTTTAAAGAAAATACTGACCATTCGATTCTTGTATTTTAATATATAAATTATTTTTGTTAACTAACACACTTTGTAGAACAATCAAACTCCTAGATTCTATAAAGTTGAATCTCTAACAAGAATTTACATTTTCAATCTCCTTATAAAACAGAATTAAAAGCAACGAAAAAAAAATATTTTTACAATCTTAAAAAAAAATATTTTCAATGCAGAAAGCTTCTCGAAAGAACTCTGTAAGAGGCCATTCGTTTTACTTCTGCTCATGTCATGTTAAATGTAGCGATTTCTTTCTTTATAGTCCTTTGCCATGTATTTTTGGGTCGTCCAACGCTTTTTCCTTTGTGGGTTTCACTTTCCTTGCAATACCGGCCTTGTAGTTGTTTCAGATGGTCATCACAATGTGTGACCTATCCAGCCTTACTTTTTCTTTCTTATTACTCTTGCGATAGACCCTTAGTGTGTTAAAGCCTAGAGCTCTGCGGTAATTAAAACAAAATCATTGAAATTTTTGAATATTATTCAGAAAATAAAAAACAATTCGGTCGGTATAAAATTGACCATACATCGCAAGTTGTCCTTTTTAAAAATATTAAAGTATAAAATAATTAAAATTACCACTTCATTATATAATATACAAAATAATTAGAAAAATATTAATTTAATATAGAAAAGTATGTGTGAAATATTCTAGATAATAATTATTTTTTTAGTAGGTCCAAAATTATTTTAATCTTTTTATCACAATAAAAATAAAGGACTAAAAGTATATCAACAGTATAAATTTTTTTTTTATTTTAAGATCACAGATAAATGTTAATGAGAGTCCATTTAATTTAATCATTATAACACACCTTAAGGGTACATGTAAAGGACCTAAAAATGAAATTGATAATATTTAAAATTTTGGAATATACTATGGCTGTGTTTGTTTGTGTTTTTATCAGAATGTAAAAGTTTTAGCACAATTATTATGAAAAAATAGAAAAAAGAAAACAATTTGTTGCATTCGATTTTTTGGGTATTAGACTTGCAAAAATAAATAATTTAATAAAAAAAATAATTTTCAAATAAACAGTAAATATTAATAAACTGAAATATTTAATATAAATAAAAACTACGGTAGGCTAGTCACCTACCTAGTTAACTCTCTATGACTATAGAAACTAGGGCATGATAGATATCATGCACTAGCCCTATACTCCTCCTAGGAGTGAAGAAGGAAAAAAAAAAAACAAAAAAAAAAAGACTTGCAAAATATGAAATAATTGGAAAATTGAATGAATTGGAAAACAAATTCAGAAAATTTAGAGCTTCTACCTCCCAAGCTAATCGAGAGAGAGATTGGCCTCTTGTTGAACAATTTTTTTTTTCGTATACAAACGAAGATCTATACCGAATATGTATACCACTTTATTTAGCAACCCGTATTATGGATAAATTTCAATCAGTACACAAAAATAATATACGCTCTTGCATAGAACAGTTAACAATAAAAAGCAAACTACTGAAAAATTAAAATTGAATAATTACAACTATAAAAAATAGTTTATAAAAAACAATTTAACAGATAAATAATTGACAAATTCCATAATATCAGTAAATAATTTTAAATTTGTTAGTTTGATGAGTCTTAATCCCCAAATCTTATTTCTTAATACCAATTCATACTGAAGTATTGTGATAACATTATTTAATTATTCAACTAATTATTTGAGGCCAAATGCAAAAGCTCACGTACGTACTTTATGTGATTATGTGAGACCAAATTTTTTTTATCAACTCTAGTCACAATTTTATCTTACATTCCATTCAAAATTTCAAAAATTTTTAATATAAACTTAAGTCAATATCAAATAAGTAAAGAAATTACTAAAAAATGTTTAAAATAAATGACGGTCCGTTCTACGTTCAATAATATTTTATTGCACAAATTTTAAATCACAATATACAAGCGGTACTTTTTAATAAACTTTCCATGATTTTATCTACTCCGTGTATCGAAATCATCTTCTATAACATCAATTTCCAAAAATAATTTAACCCCATTTGAAATATTTTACTAATCTATATACGAGTAGCTTACTTTTATCTTATCTATATTAAAATTTATAAGAATTTTTGATAATTATTCAATTTTAATATTGTTAAGAATTTATTATCACCTCACATATACGTACATATAGAACTTCTTATCAAATTTAAAATTTATAACTAAAGGGTTATGGCGAAATATGCTTAAAAAAATTTCATAGTTTGCATTTTATTTCGAATCTTTTAGTCAATATTTTACTTCCTATATATAAATGTTTAATTTTAGATTGTTATTACTTTCAATTTTAATTATAACAAGTAAATTAAATTAAAATTAAATTCAAAACAAAAGTTTATTAAAATAAACATTTTCGTTGAATATTTCCAGTATTAATTAATATTAAAAACGCTTTAACAAGAAATGATTTACCAGGAGAGAAACATAAGAATGACGAATATTCCTTAGTACCACAAGCTGATGGATCATTCCGGTTTATGTCACATCGTCAAGCTGAAAAAGAATTTCTAAATTTAATTGTACCACAAGGAATTTTAAATGTTGTATTCTTTTTGTTTACAAGCAAAAATCAAGAAATTGGAGAAATAATTCAAATTAATAACACTTATAATTTGAAAGTTTCAAATTTTAATCCAAATTATCCTACAAGGTATGCAATATTTTTTTAAAAGTTTATTAATAAAATTAAATTTTATGCATTTAATTTGTTCTTTTAAAAATTTCATATTTTAGAATTATTATTCATGGTTGGAGAAATCGTCATAATTCAGCTGTAAATCGTTTTATTCGTGAAGCATATTTAAAAGTTGGAAAATATAATATTATTGTTGTTGATTGGAGTTCAGCTGCTGATACATATAATTATATTTCAGCTCGTTATAGTGTTGAATATGTTGGAAATTATGTTGCTGAATTTATTGATTTTTTACAAAGAGAAAATCATTTATTTTTATATACTTTAATTGTTATTGGACATAGTTTAGGTGCACATGTTGCTGGATATGCTGGACAAACAATTAAAACTGGTAAAATACCTATTATATATGGTCTTGATCCAGCATATCCATTATTTTCATTAGATAATATTGATGAAAGATTATCTGATGATGATGCTGAATATGTTGAAACAATTCAAACAAATGCTGGTATACTTGGTTTTAAAATACCAATTGGTATTACAACATTTTATCCAAATTGGGGTCTATATCAAGATGGATGCGGTTATGATTGGAATGGTCAATGTTCACATCAAAGAGCATATAAATATTTTGCAGAATCAATTTTAAAAAATAATTTCATTGCAATTGGTTGTGAAACTTATGATGAATTTTTAAAAAAGAATTGTTCAAAACCAACAAAACTAACAAAAATGGCCTCTTTAGAGAATTATTCAAAGACTAAAGGAATTTTTTATTTAGGAACCAATGAACATTTTCCTTATGGCCGAGGGAATAATTAAGAAATTATATTTGTGTATACACATACATATATAAATATATTGTATATTCGTATTTGTATTTTGGAATGAAAAATCAAAAATAAAAATTAATGAAATGAAAAAATTAAAAAAAAAATGTTAATTTAATTTTTTACATTCTAAGCTAAATTTAAAACTGAAATTTTTTCAAAAATTTGGAATTAACATAGGTACTTTATCATTTAAGGATCTAACGCAATAATTTTCATTTAATATGCAAACTTGAAATGGAAATTTAAACCAAATTACTATACATAATCTAATTTAACTCTTAAAATACTATGTAACAAATCATAAAACAATAAAATCACTTTATACTTTTAGTATACCTACGTGCACCTATTGTACAAACAACTGTTGGGATAGGAAATTTTATATCAATATTTCCTGGTCATATTCTCATTATTGTTATAGCTTAGGGAAATGTTGTTATTTTTGTTTCAATCTTGTGTTGTGAAAGGAACTGTTTTGTGAGAAACGCAAACGCTATCATGAAATTTAGAAAATAAAATTGCTACCATCAAAAATGTAAATAATTTCATCAAACAATTTCTTTTATATTTTAATAAATATTTTATTTAATTGTAATAATAGCTATCAAATTACACATTAAAATTTCATTAAACAAAATTATACAAAAATTTCTTACATTAATAAAAATCTTAAAATATAATATTTTCTTCTAAATTATTTAAAATTATTTTACATTAATCTTATCCATCTTTCCAAAAGAAAAACTTTTTATCATTAAAAATTTTATAATAAAATTTATAAAAATTATTTAAAAAATTTCCTGTTACTTAATTAGTAAATTATCTTCTAAATGGTTTACTTGAACTAGTTGGTAAATAAAATATTCCTTTAGCATTTCTAAATGCATTTAAATATGAACCCATTTTAATATCTTTACTAATTATATTATTACAATTTTGATTAACTAAATCATCAAATGTATTACATTGACGTGGTATAAAATAATCATTTTCAATAGCATCAGCAAATAATTCAAATGAACGTTCATGTGAACATTTTCTACCTAAATCTAAACCGCAACCAGGCTGTTGACTACCATAATTTGGATAAAATGATGATATTCCAATTGGATCCATAAAACCAAGAAAACCACCATTTGTATGAATTGTTTCTACATAAAATGCATCATCATTTGATAAACGTTTATTTTTTTCAATATATTGAAATAATGGTAATGCTGGATCTAAACCAAAAATAATTGGTATTCTACCATTTTTAACATTTTTTCCAATAAAACCACAAACATGTGCACCTAAACTATGTCCAATTAAATGTATATCATTAAATGATAATTTTGCATAATTATTAAGAAAATCTATTAATTCGGCAACTTGTTTTCCAACATTTTCAACTTTAAAACGTGCTGCTACATAATTTAAATTTATTGCAGCTGAACTCCAATCAATAACAATAATATTATGTTTTCCATGTTTTAAGTAAGCATCACGTATAAGTATATTCATTGTTGAGTTAACACTACTCATCCACCCATGAATAATAAATCTAGAAGAAAAAATCAAATAAGACAAAAAAATAATTAATTTTTTTTTTTAAGACCTTTCGTTTTTTTTTTAGTTTTTAAAGATATAAAATAAACTTAAAGTTAATAAAGTCCTTGATAATTTGCATAATGCAGTAATAAGATTCTTTATCTTTAATATAATCCTTATCTGAATTATTGATCTGAATCTGAATTATTGATCTGAGTCGAAATGAAACATAAATAAAATTACTACATTAAATAAAATAACAAATTTTGAATGAAATTACAACATTTCAAAAGTATAAGATCCAAGTGGTAGATTCTAAGTGATACACTAATTTTATTTCTACCTGTAATAAAAATATTAGCAATTTTTTAACTCTCCAAACATTATTTTACAAATAATAAATGTAGTAACTTAAAAATTTTCAATCTACATATAACAAAATTAATACGCCTAAAAGTAGTCAATTACAACTTATAAAATATTATAATATTAATGTTAAAGTACATACATAACTACGGTAATACTACACAATTCAGTTTAGTTTGAGTTCTAATTGCAGCAATTCGCTGTAGCAATACAGTATTACCACAATTTCAAAATTATAAAAAAAATATACACAATTTTATAAATTCGGCCATTACGGAAGATAATTATATAATATTGAAATTTATATAACAACACATACATACATATATAAATTTTGAATATTATTTTTACAAAAACTTCAAATTCAATTTACCTTGTGGGATGATTTGGATTAAAATTAGAATTTCTAAATTGATCTTTATCTCCCATATAAATTAATTCACCATCAGATGGATTATTACTTGTAAAAAGATAAAATTTAACTAAAACATCTGCACTTCTTGGCAGTATCATATGATCATATTCATTTTTTGCTTCATCATAAGTCATCCATTTAAAATTTTCATTTACTTGTGGTATCGGGAATAGTAGTTTTTCTCCTGAACTTTTATTAATTATATTATTTAAAGAAATATCCTTTGTTGATCCTATAATAATAATTTGAAAAATTTATTAATTTATCAGTAAATTCAAAATTAAATAAATATTTAATAAAAAGAGTATAAAAATTACCTAAAGTATTTTGTAAAACAAAACTAATAAAATATAATATAAAAATTAAAAATTTCATTTTTAATTAATCTTTTTCCTCAAACGAAAATTAAAATAAAATACTCTATTGAACTATTGTTTAATAATGAAAATTAAATTCAATTTACACGAAATTTATATCAATGGTATTGATCAAAAAACTGAAATTCTTCTTTATATACTTTAAAAACGATAAGGATTTGTATCTTTATATTATAGATTTCTTAAAAATTTAATAATCATATACAAAAACATAAATATTTTTTGGATTTATAATCTATGTATTGCACCATTATATCTATATGAAAACAATAATTGTGAGTACAAAATAATTATGATACACGTTTTAAATGTGTCTACTACAAGGCTATTGAAATTTGATTGAATACTTCACACTTATGTATATGTAGGTTTATAGGTACCAATTATTCATAATTAATTAATAAAGATCAGTTATTTATAATACATATAATAATCAAAGTATATTTTATTTATATTATCAGTAATTAATAAAATTTAATAACATTTAATCAGTTTTTAAAAAATTTTTAAAAAAGATTTTCGATTTTTATCAAAATATGCGTTCATTATGTGTGATTAAAAAAACTTTCAGACAGTTTTATGAACATGAATGGAATTTGAACTGTTCTTTTTTAAAAATTAATACATACAAAATTTTTTAAAATAATTAAGTAAATTAAGATTTTAGAATAATAATTAAAAAAAAAAGCAAAACAAAAACGTTTCGAGTTACAAAAATTGATTTACAAGTGGCATTTAATTACTGGGGGATTTATTTTTAATTTGAATTCAAGAGGTATTTTTATTACTTTTAGGGTTTTTCCATAAAGGATATGATGAGAATATTTACTCGTAGTTTTCTAAAATTTTATTGAACATTTTTAAATATCAAAGATTAAGATGATCATTTTTCATTCTTACAGACTCATAACATAACTTTGACCCTAAAGAACCCTTAATAAATCAAGTGATTATCAAGAGAATTGTTTCTTTTCTTGAAACATAAGTTTTGAAATTTATCATCAAACGACGAACTGATTTTTTTAAAATAAGCCAAAGACATGTCATGCATAAACTACATAATTTTCAATAAAAAAAAAAGACACTATAGTATGGTAAAACAACGTTTCAACACTTCTTTTCTCAAATTCATATCGAAATTTTTAAAAATAATATAGTAAAGTTTAATCAATTTTTTCTTAATTTCATTAATATCATCCGTCATCATCATAAAATCACATTATTTACCTATTGACACCCTCTTTTCGACCATTACCTACTGATCACATCAAAATCAAATTCGTTTTCCTCAAAATAATATAGACAATCGTTAAAAATGCTCATGGTTTTTCCCACAAGCTAAGTAGAACACCATAAATATATTTATGTTTATTACATTCGCGCTCTTGAGGATTATTGTTTAATTCAATAAACGACAACATTATCAAGAATTTTGAATTTTTAAAAATTCCATTATTGTATTTTTCATTAATTAATAAAATAAGTGCCAATAACAGCTTTTATAGAATTTGTGTTAACACATGAATTATTTTAATGCCTTTCCCGGAATCGTTAAACTATTGCATAGTAATTAAAAACATTTATGATTTTTGCACATTCTAGTGTTGATTTATAATATTTGTATTATTTCAATAAGGACTAAAACCACAGTTGTTTTGATATCGTAACTCGAGCTGTCTTATATCTAAATCTTTAGAATATGTATGCAACTTCAAATTTCAGAAACTACTTATTGACTATAATTAACTTTTATTTTTTAGTAGTAATCCTGTTCTAAATCACGAATATTCTCGATTCCTGAAAGATAAGATTAATAATTTAAAAGTATATTCGAGTACATACAGGAATTAAATATGTGTACTACTAGAGTTCAGATTATCGACCAATAATTGCTAATTTCAGCAGTAAATTTTCTTTTGAATTTTGCAGAAAAAATTTTGACTTTTCTTGAAAAATTTTTTTTAATGTTATTTAAAAAACTTTAATTTACGAGTGCGACAAAAAATTTTTAAATTACTCTTTAAGAGATTTAAATTTTTAGAGAAATTTTAAAACTATTAAAAATTAATGTTTAGTATACTTTTAATAATCAAATGATTATTCCACACTTTTTTTTAATTGTTTCTATTGATTTGATAAAATTAAAATGAAAATTAGCCAAATTTTTTTAAAAAATATTTATTTTGAAGTTATAAAATTTAAATTTTTATTTTGTTTTTCGCATAATCGCAAAATTTTATAAAAGTATGCAAAACATAGAATTGTATAAATTTTTTCTTATTTAATTACACATTTAATTATCTTGTTAGGTGAACATGTTGATAATATGTTACGGATTATGTGCCCTCAATCAGTTTCATGTGAGTTTCCATTAAACCCTACAAGTAAAGAAAATTTAATTATTTTTTAATTAGAAAAACAAAATTTAACCATATGATAAAGAAATAACAAAAAACAAAAGTTAATAACAAGTTTTAAGTTAATTATTTTTTTTTTTGTTTTGATTTTTTCGAAGAATCAATTCTTTGATATGAAGTTATAACTCTTTTTTTTTTTTTATTAAAATAAAGAACTTCATTTATAAGAAAAATCAATTCTAATGTTTACTACCAACTGTAAGAATTTCATTAAAATGATGACTACCTTGCGACTACTAAATAATTTATATTTAACGAACATTTAAAACATCGTCTTCAATTAATTTATGATGAACTGCACTTAATCCCTGAAAGATGAGAGGATGTTTATGTATCCATTTTTAATTTTTGTTTTATTTTGAGATATTAAAAAGAAACCCCCTACCATTTTTTATTGTATTTACAGTAATATAATCATTTGTTTATTAAGATTTAAGTCATGAAAATTTACAAAATGATAATGGTTTTATTGATAGGTTGTTAGTAAATATTAATAATATTATTAGATATAATAAATTTATTTTAGTATTGACCAGAATTCCATTAAAAATAATACTCATCCCATTATTTCGTGCATATTACGTATACAATACTACGCCAATACAAATTGTAATCATAACAAAAATTTATAAAAATAAAATTTAATTTAGTAAAGCTTCCGAAACAGAAAATTTAGAAATTAGCATATAATAAAATGTATAAAAATACCTTAAAATATTTTACAGTTTTCACACGCAATTCCAAGGTAGCATCTTCATCGCATAACATTAAAGTGTTAGGATGTTGTTGAAATGCACTAACGGTCCACATATGATTGACACCTTCTTCAATACCTTTATACAGTGCAAATGCTTTGTGTGCTCCCGTTATTAAGATCATAACTTCATTTGAATCCATAACAGTACCAACACCAACAGTTAAGGCTTGTGTAGGAACTTTGTTCATATCATTATCAAAAAATCTAGCATTTGCCTCTAATGTATCTTGAGCCAAAGCTTTTACTCTAGTTCTTGAAACCAATGATGAACCCGGCTCATTAAAAGCGATATGACCATCTGGACCAATACCACCAATAAATAATTCAATACCACCAGCTTCAGATATTTTACGTTCAAATTCGTTGCATTCTTTTACTAAATCTTCTGCATTTCCATCCAAAATATGAACATTTTCGGGAGCAATATCAACATGCTTAAATAAATTATTCCACATAAAATAATGATAACTTTCTGGATGATCTCTCGGTAATCCTACATATTCATCCATATTAAATGTTTTAACATATTTAAAAGATACTTTTCCTGCTTTGTAAAATTCAATCAATTTTTTATACATTCCCAAAGGTGTACTACCAGTTGGAAGACCCAAAACGAAATAACTAAAAATTAATAAAACTAATTTAAAATTCCTTCTATTGATTTAAATTTATATAAAATTTATAAATACCGATCTGGTCCTGGTTTGAAAGCATTTATTCGTTTCATAACGTATCTCGCAGCCCAATCTCCAACTGCTGCAGTACTGTCCAAAATAATAAGACGCATATTTACTTTCTTTTTTAACGAAAAATATTCCAAAATTTCACAATGAGAACCTAAAGATATAAAATAAAATAAATAGTTCAGTTTAAATAAAGGTTAATATTAAAGAAATTTCAATTTAACATTTTTTGATTAAATTTTTGACCTTCTTGACTTTGTTATCATAGTTTTAGCAAGTAGACCATTTGAATATTAATGATATCTAGATATGAGAGTACGTAACCTACGTAAATGTTATAAATTTTTGATATTTTAAGCTTTTTATCAATTTGCATTATCAATGTAGATGTATGTATGTAAGTAATAAAATACAAAAAATAATGAAAATATTGACTAAAACCATATGCATATAGATATGTACAAAAAACATGTTTATTTAATATATTGTTAACAAAATACTCCCATAAATAATAGTACCTTACGTTGAGTTCGTGTTCCAAACGTATCTTTCGTGCTAATGAAACTACTTAAAATGGAAGGTGATTATTATCTTTCGGTTGGTATTATTAAATCTTAAAAAATTTCTCAATTCAAGTTTTTTTTTAAGTCACTAATAGTTTAAATATCAACGATATTCTCTGTGTCACAAATCAGAACTGATAAAGTAAAAGCTGTTTGTTATATAAAACTAAATATACAATTGAATATCTCACATATATGTATAATAACTGATATGTTGGTTAGAATGTACATATAAATCTTGCTACGAAAAAGATTGCCATGAATGTCTCGTGTATTGCATCTAAAAAATCTCAAAGTTATGTTTCTACAAATACACATGCAATATTGCCCTACATCACATACATATATGTACATACTTTATCACCAAATTTTTGTGTAAAAAGAACAAGTTTTGACCCTTGGCTTACAGAAAATTTGGAAATAAGTCAAGATTATTGACCTCTGTAGAAAATATATGTATGTATGTATGTACATCTACCTGCGTACCGGCTTATCTTGCTTACCACAAATAAAAGCACATAAAATAATAAAATTATAAACTTTCTATTGATAATAAGAACTAAAATTATTCTTGTTATATAAAAATTTTGTATTTGTTCTCGCAACTAAAAAGTAAAACATACATACATACATATATTGTGACATCATATTCACACTTCTTCGCTCCCCAACTTAATTTGATATCGAATTACCATGTTCAATAAGTATTAAACATGGTTAACAGTTTATTTGAGATTGAAGCAGTTTCAAATTGATCGAAAGTATATCAATCCCTCTAAATGCGTTAAAAATTACTTACCAAAGCAAGTTGTTTTATAAAAAAAACTTGTATTTTTAGCAAACATGTACCATAGACTTTTTTTAAGTTTTTTGTATGTAGATTTAGTAAAATATTTACCTATTCCTTTTTGTCACAAAGGTACGTACTTTCTTATTCAAAAAAAGTTTTTTTGTTTATATTTGGCCTTTTCAATTTACATGCAAATTTTTAATTTAAATATTACTGAAAATTTAATTTAAACATTATTTCTTGTGAAACGAACATGAAAATAAACTTAAACCAAAATTTCCAAAGTGATAACAAATGTCAAAAAGCGAGACTCGTGACACTTCCATAGCTAGACTTACCATTTTTTATCGTATTGTTTATGTTGTGGAGTAGAGCACGTCCGATGTATGGCTATGCATTTTCTTTTATAAATCTGTGTAGTTGCGAAATGTATTAGAAAAAATACTTTAAAATATTCTAAAATTAAAATTTATAATAATATTAATTTAATGTAATAGTACTGTCGTTACCAGTCAAAAAAATAGAGTTTTTATTTGCTTATGTTGAAATTATGCGCTTATTGCTTCATTGTTCTGAAGATTTTCATTGTTTAAATATTGTTGCTTAATATACAAAGTAGGAAATTATTGCTAAACATATTATTAAAAATCAAAAATAACTTGAACTAAGAAGATTATACCCTATACTCTATAGCAGAGGTTAGGAACCTGCCGCCTCGAGGCTGCGTGTGGCCTCTAAGGTTTTTTGTGCGACCCCGCCCCGCCGCATATTTGCTTGCCCTTTAAATATTCAATTGCTTTCAAGTAAACAACAAATACAAATATCTCACTAAATAGTCTACTTTGAATTAAATTTATAGAACAATGAATTTGAAGTTGTTTTTTTATTATTTATATTTCATTATTTACTCTTCATTCAATTGATTTTTTTTATTAATATAACTTTAATAATTTTTATATGTATTTCTGTATGTATGCATAAAAAAATATTGACTTCAAAATGAAAAAAAAAATGTAATTTGAACAGCAATAACTGTAAAAAATCTATATTTACTGGTATTAAAATTATTGCATTTATGGCTTCTTTTATGCGTATTGCAAAGCCTTTGGATAAAGGAATATTTTCTCTGTATTCAGGATATAAGTGAAGCGGGTGTTCTGCATATCGATTCTTAAATATGCCGGTGTTTCTCAACCCTTCCAAAATTTTGTAGGTACAATAGTACATGTGCAATGTGCATTTATGCACAAAATTGAAATTATATACATATTATGTAGAAATACTTAAAAATATAAAATTAAAAACATTTGTAAAATTTTAGTGACGTAAAACACATATTCCAAATTTCTACACAAAAGTATATACTTAGGTTTATAATAGAAGAGATAATATATATTGGTTTAATTAAATATAGCGAATTTATTTTTCCACCACTGTAAGATCAGCAAGTTTGTTTACATTAGCCGGGTGTGAAAGTTCAAAAACATTATCAGAAGTATTTTAAATATATTCAGTTAGAATACATATTCCTTTTTGAATATTACGATTTATTGCAATTTGAACTAAAGAAGAAATAACTTAAAGAACAATGAAACTTTTTATATTAATTTTAATAAACATATATTTTTCAATAACTTCCGCTTCTTTTATCAATGTTTATCCTAAATTCAAATCTTACAATGATGGTGGAGATCCTGGTGAGCCTTGTAAGTATTTTTTATATTAATAAATTTAAAAAGTAATTAGAATACTATGCACGTACACAGAAGAAATTTTACAATGAATCTATTCAAATTATTAAATATTAATTTAAATTTAAATCAATTCAAAATTTCAGTATACTTGACGCCGTATATAGAAAAAGGTAAATTGGATGTGGCGAGAAATCTTTCTCAAGTAAACATAGAAGGTTTCCCTTCAATACAAAGTTTTTCTGGGTATTTGAATGTTAACAAGAGCTGTAATGCGAATATGTTCTTTTGGTACTTTGTCTCCGAATCTTCTCCTGAAAGGTAATAGGAAATAATGTTTTAATTTTAATGTAATATTTAAGAACTGCTTTTGTTTAGCTCACCTGTTGTAGTATGGCTTCAAGGTGGTCCAGGTGCTTCATCTTTATTTGGCTTATTTGCAGAAAATGTATGTAATGCATTGTGTACTATATAATTGATTTCATAAATATGGGCATGTATTAATAAAATATGTAGGCATATTTTACAATACTTTAATGCCTACATGATTGTTACAAACATAAAAAAATTATTATTATTAGTTCTATGTTGTATATATTTAATTATACAAAAAATTTTTAAGGGTCCTTTTCAAGTAGATAAAGATGGAAAATTAGGCAAACGGAAATATACGTGGAGCAAAAATCATCATTTAATTTATATTGATAACCCAGTTGGAACTGGTAACTGCAATTGCAAACTTTTTATCTATATTTACATAAATGTTTATATTTTAATTTGAATTTTTCCGTAGGATTCAGTTTTACTGACTCTGCAGAATGTTATGCAAAAAATGAAAAAGATGTTGGGCGGGATCTGTATGAAGTTATGCAACAATTTTTCACCCTGTTTCCAGAATTGCAAAAACTAGATTTTTGGGTTACCGGTGAATCGTACGGTGGAAAATATGTACCAGCCTTAGCTTATAAAATACACAGAGAAAATCAAAATTCAAAACAGAATCCCCCAAGAATTCACATAAATATGAAAGGTGTAGCTATTGGAAATGGATTATCAGATCCACTACATCAATTAAAGTACAGTGATTATTTATATCAAATTGGTTTAATAGATATAAATGGGAGGGATCTTTTCCGTAAAAAAGAAAAGGAAGGAACAGATTGCATTAAAAAACATGATATGGATTGTGCATTTGAGGTTTTCGATTCATTAATTGATATGGATCAAACACCTACATCATTATTTCAAAATTTGACTGGCTTCCAAAACTATTATGATTACTTAAATGCCCATGGTGAAACTCCAGACTCAGGAATGGAAAAATTACTTCAGTCGTCAACGCTTAGAGCAGCTGTTCATGTCGGAAATAATACATTTAATGGCTTAGATGGAGAAAATAAAGTAGAAGTGTACCTTAAACGAGATATTATGGATACTGTTGCGCCATGGGTTGCGGAGCTGCTCAAAACATATCGTGTTTGCATTTATAATGGTCAGCTCGATATAATCGTTGCATATCCTCTTACATTAAATTACTTGCAAAAATTGAAATTTGAAGGAGCAGAAATTTATAGAACAGCACCTAGATATGTTTGGAAAATAGATGGTGATATCGCAGGGTACGCGAAAGAAGCAGCAAACTTGGTGGAAGTTTTAGTCAGAAATGCTGGACATATGGTTCCTGCAAATCAGCCCAAATGGGCATTTGATTTAATTACTCGACTAACAAACAACAAGGGTTTTGGAAATGAAATTTAAATTTATTTTCCCATATTATGCACATAATATATGCGGCAAAATCATTTTATATTTGAAATATTCTTATTCTTAAATAACATTGCAAATAAATTTTCAACATTAAATATTTAATTTTAATGAATTTAATTAACTCATTGAGTTTTCTGATATGACTTGTAATCCCTTAAAAAAATTTTTCTTAACTTTTTTAAAATTAATAAACCAAAAATGCAAAAAACACATATATAGATTGTAATGATAGTATTTTCTTGAGGTAGATAACAAATTGATATTGCATATTCAACTGGCGAAAAGGTTGCCTGAAAAAAGTAAAAATCAAAATTTTCACTTCAATCAAAAATATTTACCAAAAGAAAACTCGGCTGATTCTTGTTTCTCCAACTGTATGAAGCCACTGTGAACTCTTCAATTCCTAATGAATTTATAAGTCGACAAGAATGGTGAGAATGACCCCCAAATGCTAATCTTGGATTCAAAGCTGATCCTAAAAATATTCGATGTGAACTATTTCAAAATAAAATTTAAAATTAAATTTTAATAACTACAACCAAGTTTTTAGTACCTAAAAGTTGTGTTGATTCTTTCGATAAAACTTCCCAATTTTCCCTATACTGTTCCAATTTTTCTGAATCGTGTTCTAAGCAGACTTCATCTGAAACCCGAAACGTGGGAAAGTGCTAAAAATATATTTATATTATAATTTTAAATAAACGTTCTTAGATGCCTAAATAAGATCTCACTTGCATCAGTATAGGTCTACTGTATTTTATATTTCTTCGAAATGTGTTTCTGGCGCAACTTTGAGGTTCCTTATAGCATCCTAAGGTTCCTAAAATGAAAATGAGACAAAATACAATTTTTACATTTCAATGTCAAAAGGTATTTCAAGAACGATAATTTACTAGTGACTTTCTCAAGTTCCTCTTTGGCACTTTCACAAAAGTAACATCTGTCATTTTGCATTGCCATTGAATTTATCGTAACAAAATGTACATCCTTAATACTAATTAAAGAAACTCCTGTATTATTAAAGGTTTGTTCAAAACGATCAGTAAAGAAGGGATGCATTCTAATAATGTTTGGATTGAAGTTTTAAAATTAAAAATGTCCATTAAATAAGAAGTTGTAAAATTAAACATTAAATTCACACAATAATTATTAAAGAAACCTGTAGTGAAATCCAACATCATGATTTCCAGGAACCGCAATTATTCGGGTACCTCTAGGAACATAAAATAATCTATGAAATCGATCAACATATTCATAAAAATCATCATGCTTTACATAATCTCCTTCATCGAACAAATCGCCTAAAAAAACAAAGTTTTTATTGTAAAATTTCTGAATTACAGCGATTATCTACCTAAAATAAAAACTATTTCGGGTTGGAATAGCGTAATACTTGTTTGAAAGGATCTGTGCATTTGCCTGTTGGAGAAACGGTACTTACAAAATGCCAAAAATTTATACAAATATCTAAAATTACCATTCTCTACGTAACTTATCAAACCAATGGCCCCTATGCGGGCCCAATAAATGAGTGTCAGCAATTATCATTGCCGTGATTTTTTTACTCCTATCCGTTTCTTTAATCTTATCATTATATTGGCACTTCAAAAACATGAACACTTTATTTGCAAAAACAGAAAAATGTATATACATATAAAACATTACTTACCTGACTAATTACTAAATAGTAAATAAAAAATTCACAAAAAAATAGAGAAGTGCAAATTATTATTATAAGACTTTTCAATAGGTATTTCATTTAAAACTTTATTTATTTTTTTTGTTTCACAAATAAATAGAACCAAATGTGACATTTCCATCATATTTTGTGTACCTACTACTACGGCTGATAGATAGTTTTGTTATCTCGAGGGTCTACACAAATTAAACTAAGTTCACATAGGCTCACTTTTATGAGAATAAACGTCAAAATTCCCTTGATGAATTTCTTTAATTTGAAATTTTTTCACTTGAGATGACTCTGATAAGAACGTCGCGACATACCAATACGTAGAAAATTCAAAATTAGTTAAATATCAAGTAAGTTACATAACAAATCTTAACAATTTTTAAGATATTTGACATAATTTCTTTTAGTGCTTAGGCATCATGTTTTTTGCTTCAGCAAATGCTCATCTCTTCATCCTTTGACATAGTTAGATTTTTGTTGTGAAATTACTGTTTGAATGTAAATTATTTGCGAGCACGTATAAGTAACTAAAGTAACATAAAGTTTATGTGTCAAATAAAAGTTCCATTCCAAACGTACATTTCCAAATTAAGCAAAATATACTATTATGTGTTCTAATATGAATTGGTGTGAGGTTATAGAAAATTTAATAGTTTAGTTGCTTAAGTTGCTTGAACAACACCAAACATTTCGAATCCACTGACACCATAGTCCCACGTGGATGATTCTTATCTATCCATACATTTAATGATTTCCACAAAAACAAGCTTCTCGCAGTTTAGTTCAAGGACTTATTATTTTATTTTTGGTCAATTGAATATTCTCAAATAATTTTATTGATTATTCGATGTTATATAAAGCGAATTTTTCATTGTCATAAATAAGAAAATCTCTATTCAGTAATGTTCCGTAACGTATATTTTGTTGAAAATCAAACAGTCATGTAAACTCCATTTGATTTGTTACATCAATAAATTGAAATTGTCAAATGTCAAAAATAAATATTGTACCAAGGCGATTTCCAGACGTAAAAAAATTCTGCGCTTATTATTTTTTTGTCTTTACTATAAAACCAAGTAAAAAAAATCTTGAATAATTATTCATCTTTTTTGTTTAAATAAAAAAATTGTTTTTGCATTTAATTTGGTGAGTATACCTTATTATATAAAATTTTAAAATTCGAAATATGTAATAAATTATTTGCAAAACGTCATGTGAAAAATTTCGTCATATCAAGCTTAATTTTCGAATTAAAACATTTTCTAAATATAAGGATGAATTAATAAATTTTTTAATTATGAAAATTTGAATTTTTCGAATTATATAATATTTTCAGTTCTAAATTTTTGAATTTTTATAGTTCAAATGAATTTTTAGGTAAGATATGAGCGCTACTTGGTCTAAATCTAGAAAAAATATTGAAAATAAAGAAATTGAAAAAATGGCAGATGATGCATCAAAATTTTTAGGTGGGATTTTAGGGGATATCAGGTATATACAAAATATTAAAAAAAAATTGTAAAATTAAAATTCTACATATTATTTTAATTGTAGTAACAAATCAGCATATACTCAAATTGGAATTGGTGCCGCTTCAGGATGGTATACCTACATAATTATATAAATAAATAAAAATCCTTATATGACATAACACTAATTTTAGGCTTACAGGTTTTACTACAATGAAAGTAGGAAAATTAGCTGCATTTGCAATTGGTGGCACAATAATACTTGTCGAAATCGCACATCATGAAGGTTTTATATCCATTGATTGGGCTAAAGTTAATAAGAAACTTGATAAAGTTAGTGATAAAGTAGAAACCGCTGTAACCGGACAATCTCCATCATGGATAGATAAGGTAAAAATTGAAAAAAAAAATGTTGGATTGATTTGCATAAAAAGTATTAAAAAATTAGTTTTTAATTTTACAAAAAAAAAATTTCATAACTTCAATGCAAATCTCAACATTTTTTATAATAATTATTTTATCTTTTAAAAACATTGTGAGTGATTTAAAATATACATACATATATATACAATATGCATGGACTTTACAAAAAATTATGCTCTTTTTTGCTTCACCACCTATATATATTTTTTTTTATTAATTGACTTCAAAACTATTTTGAAATCACTCTCAATGTTGTAACTTTGATCATTGCCTTTTATTTTAAAAACGTTAAAAATTATTTATAGATCTATACAGTGGCAAGGGACAATAAAGTATTCAGTGTAGCATTTTTAGGTGGTGTATTTCTTGGAATTTCTTGTTCATAGAACGACTTTTAAAACGGATAAAAAACGAAGTATTCAATTTGAAATAAACTAAAAGCACAGTTTAGAAATCAAGTTTCAATATTTATTTAAATAATTTTAATTTTCGAATAAAATAGCATTGAATATATGCATTAAAATAGATCAAAAACTATGTTGTTTATGTTATTTCATGATCATGCATTTGTTTAAAATTAAAATCAGAAATATTCCTCAATATATATTATATTTTCATATTTTGAAACTATATTTAAAAGGTTTATGGGCAAATATCTAACCAACTTTGAATTTTAATAACATAATTGAAAAAATGAATGATTTTTATTACTTCTTTATTTATTTTTGTATTTCTTAAACGTTTTTTGTAGGCTGAACGTTTCGTTGACAAGAAATTGGAACGTGCTGAGCGTAAAACCAGAAAATGGTATAGCAAATTAATTGGCGATGAAAATGGTCCAAGAGTAAACGATTTACATTTATTCATAACTGCTTTTATTGGTGGTGCAGCTATTGGGGTTGCCTGCGCTTAACAATGAAAATAATGTCAAATGATTGATAGAAGTAAAATCCCAAAATTAATTCAATAACACCTATCGATTTCCTCCGAACTATAAAATTGAAATCGTCAATGGGTTGTTTGTTGAAAATAATTGCTTATTACTCGTAATTTTAGCTTGCAAATAAAAGCAAAATGAAATCTTACGTATAAAATTTACACTTTTTTTGATTTATTCACATTTTTTATACATGGTTTCATTTAAGCTAAAATATTGTGAGCTAAATTCTACCGAAAAGTGTATTTTTATTTTTGAAACCTCATAATTACTTAAAGCAATGAAATTGTTCTTTTAAACAAATATTATTGCATTCTTATTTTATGTTCAAAATTTGTTATATCTCATAATTTAGTTTCTCATCTTTAATTATTTTCATAAAATAGTATTTAAAAACTTATTTTTTTTTATACATTTACATACATATATTTTAACTCGATAAATGTTTAGAATTAAAGATTGTATAAATTATTCAAATCTTATTAAAACATTAGTCATCTGTAATAAAGCAGATACCATTAGTTTACAGAATTATTGTAGTTTAAATTTATTTTTAATATTTTTATTTTTCTAATTAAAATTGAAATCCATTCGTTCATAATTACAGATTTATTTACAAAAACAAAAAATTTAAGATTTTAAGATTTAATCAAATAACCACAAATTATAAAAAGACAATATTATGCAACTTTATAAAATTAAATTGGATGTTATCTTGCGCATTACAAGAACACATTATTTTGGTAATTGAGAACAGTCTGCCACTAAAAAGTGAATAAAAATAAAGCAAAATTTAAATAGTTTAATTTGAAAAAAGCTTACTTTTGATTTGCCAATATCCTTTCGAGCTGTAATCGTGAGTAACCACAAAATTATTAACTTTAAAGCCTATGTCGCGATTAAATTTTAAAAATGGTTCACTGTATTCATTTGGGCCTAATTCATGTCTTAATGTAAGCTCTCCGTTACTTGATTGAAGCCAAAAACTGACGAATTCCCAATCGTTAAAAATAATATCTTTATTTCTGGATTCCGTTAAGAAACAATGACCTGTAGCTGTTTGTTTTTTCATATTAGCCATTTTGTTCATTAATGTAATGATTATAAAGTTTTCAGGTTTTTTAACATCTTCAGCAAGTAAAAATGATATGTCATCGTTTAAATCATAATCTGTTAAACGTTTTACTGAAAAACGGAAACAATTTTCCTGTTCTGTTTGATTATAAAAAAATGATTTCATTTCATTTTTTTTCAAATCAAATTCATCTGTAAAAGAATAATAAGAATTCAACGTAAGTAGAATATAATCTAATTTTAAAATAAGTTTTTTATTTACCAATTATTTCTCCACAACAAGGTATACAAAATACTTTGTTAATATTAATTATTAACAATATAGAAAAAATTATTAATTTAGTCATTTTTAAGCGTCTCTCACAAGGAACAAGCGTACGATTACTAAAAATTTTTGAATTGTACCTTTATTAATAAATTTATTTTTATACTGATTAACAATAATATTGACAGCTATTAAATTTTCAAGTAGTTGGTACAAATTTTTTTTATCAAACTTGGATGGCTCTTCAACAGATAATTATGTTTTTTTGCATATTTATAAAAAGATTAAAGTTTGATATGATAATAAAAAATTTAAATTTTAATTTTAAAGCTTGACATAAGAGATTAATGTTTGTCCTGAAATTACTTTTTACCTCACGTTTTTCCATTATCAGCTTGTCAAAGTTAAGAGCAAATTTCAATAAACATGAATTGAATTTTTTGGTCTTAATAAAATTTTATTACATACATATATCGTTATAGCACGCAGTTTAATTTCAAGCTCTATTTTATCTACTCCCGGTCGATGGCGTGCTTACTTCAGCATAGCACTTTAATATAAATGTAATATTGTAAAATTAAATAGACGAAATGTATTATAGTGTATGAGTTATCGAATTCTATTTACTTCATATCTTCAGAAAATTTATCTCGTTCCCCTAAACATAATTTGAAAATGCAAAAAGAGAAATGTATATCTTCAGCTATACCAGTGCTAATATATCTTTATTTTCTAATATCAAGGCTCTTATTTCGTGATTTTTTATATGTAAATTTTTTTTACTAGGGATACATCGTATATAAAAGTACATACTATATTTAGATAAATTTAAAGCACCCGGAGCTTAACTATTAAAAAGTTAATTTAATATGCTATAGCTTATATTTTTTTTGAAAGAGATAAATCCCTTCGTCTCAAATTTTTATGCAGAAATCAAATATGTAGAGAAATTCGAATCTGAATCAATGAACGGCATCATCTTAAATATTTTTAGCTGGAATAATGGAGAAAACTAGTTTTTTAAAGATAAATTAAAAATAAATTTGTTGTTCAATTTTGAATTTATTTTATTAAATTTTCTAATAAGAATTCTTTTCTAAAACAAAAAGAAAAGATGTTACTCTTTTTCTTTTATCTCATCATTACAATATCAATTTATTATTCATTTTTTCAATGTTAGCTTCAATTATTTTAAAATAATTAAAGACTTTTTTTTTCTTTTTTTTGCCAATTTACATTTATAAATTTTATCTACATAATATTAAAATAAATTAATTAAAAAAAAAAAGGCGAGATTATGCCAAAAAAAAAAAAATCTTTTTATTTATTTTTGGAATTATTGATTATAATTAAAATAAACAAAATGTTGAAAAATATTACTCTTCAAATTTCTTAATAAATATTAAATACACAAAAATTATTTTTGATAAGATTAGTAAATTTTAATACCCCCAAATGAAAAATTTTTAGTGATCGCGTTTATATTTCTATATTCCGAATGAAGTAAGTATGTATGTTTACAAGTATGCATTTGCTTTTAAAATATAAATTTCATGAAAGAAATTTAACGTCTTTTTCTACTAGATCACTTAATTAAAACAAATTATTAAAAATAGCAATGTACAGCAATAACTATTCATTAATGAATATAATTATAATGCATAAAATGTTGTCATTTTTATAAGAAAATTAATTAAAGTCAAAAATTTTGAATTTAATACGATACAAATAAAAATATATTAACAAATGGACCAAATAAACTATAAACAAATTTCATTTTATGTTTACATATTTTAGTTTAAAATAAGGTTTATATCTTCATTTTCAACTGAATTCGATTAAAATTCATTTTAATATTAAAGTTATCAATTAATCAAAACAAACAAATTTAAAAGAAAAATTACAAAAATTTTTGAACTTAATCTTTGTATTTATTAAAATTGTATTTACTTAATTTCTGTGATAAAGCGACAAAGTTTATTTATCAAATTTTAGTTTTCTTTTTTTGTTCTTATGAAACTTTCTTAATATATGTATATACATATATAATAAAATTAAACATTTCTTATGTTAATTTAATAATATTATACAAAAACATAAAATATTCTATATGTTTGATAACTTACGTACATTTATACTTTTCTTTACATTAAAATTTTAATTATTTTACTATTTGAAATATATGAGAAAATGAATTGTGATCCTATTGGAAGGAAAAATGTATTTTGACACAAAATATCGAAATGTAATAGACATGTGTAAATATTCAAAAGAGTTTACAAAAGTTTGTTGCATCAGAAGAAAATTTTATTTAAAAATATCCAGTAAATATATTTTGTAACAATGGATATATTAATATAAAAATGAACAAAAACATTTGTGAAGTAAAAATAAAACAAAAGCATTATGTTTTCAGAAACTTGTAAAACCAGAAACTTTAATTTAAAAGATTTTAATGTTAGGTTCAAAAGAAAATTTTATACAAGAGTTTCAAAAAATTATTGAAAAAAAAAACTCTATATTTTACAAGAACACTATAGATGTTTGTTTTTAATTGAAATTTAAAACAACAAAAAAAGATTACAAACAATTTTTGTTTTGTACCTTTCAGTTCCATGAAATAAATATCTAGTTAATAAATATTTTTCTGCATATTTTCTTAATTATTAATATATATTTAATACACATATATGTATCGTAAATATTTAAGATATATAATATAGCTAAAATTTTTTTAAGATTTCCTCATTTGAATATTTCTGGTAAAGCGTATGATCTATAATAGTATTACTAATTAAAGAGAATTCTTTATAATATAAAATTTTGAAAGTAATTCTCGTTATTACAAAAATAATGTTTTTTTATCTTTAGTAATACAATTTTATACATTTTTAGTTTTAAATTGCTTTTAATAGTTAGTGATTACAATAATATTTTGTTTTACTTTTTTTTTTGTTTACTTTTTAAAAAAGATATTGTTGTGTATTTGTCGGCGAATTACATCTAAATTCTTCCAATTGCTAAAAGTTTATATGTTTAGACGCTGTTGCACTTAATTCATCCATGCTTTTTCTTGCACTATCAGCCATATCATCAAATGATTTTTTTGTATGTGTTATCAATTCATCAGTACTTTTAACTGCAGAAGTAGCAATACCTTTAACCTATTTTATATTTAAAAATAATAATTAGTTATGCGTTAAATGCATTAATTTTCTACAAAATTATTATAAAATGTTTAAAATACTATTGATATAAAAATTTTACCTCTGAATTAATTTTACTAATAACCCATTCTAAACCTTGTCTACCCTTATTAGCATTACAACTAATTGATGATGTTAATAAATCTTCCATATAATGACTGAGCGGTACACCATGTACACTTACTGTTGCTTCCTGTTTTAATAAAGTCTTTGTTGAATCTGTTGGATGTGGTGAATAATATAACACTTCATCAACAGATATGTGCCGGCAAAATGTTAGATTTATTGTTTTCAATGTCATTTGTTTGCATATTGGATCAACAGTGGATTTTTCACTAGCGTAACATACTTTTGCTGTTCCAATGAGCTGTAATTGAAAATTATATTTGAATTATATTATTATTTTATGCACATATTATAATGGTCATTATTGATTGATAGCGAAAAATATATATGTACATATATGTTTGTAATAAATTTTTAATTGAACAATATCCTATTGTTCAATTAAAATATCAATACCATATACATATATGATATGTACATTATAAAAAGGAATATTTCTCACCATTTTTAAGTATAATGAAAAATTGATTTTACAAAAATAATGAATAAAATTGTTGTAAGTGTTTAAGGCAAACATTATTTTGACATTTTGTTAATTCTAAATTTAAAATCAATTATTTGCCAAATTAATATAGACACGAGAATCACAATATAAAATTAAAAATTTAAATAGCCAACCATATGACGGCGTCAATATTAGACTACAAAAAAGAGAAAATTCGAAATTGTGGTACTTGTATATTTTTATATTGACATGAGCAAGATATTACAATATAACTCACGTTTTAGACTTTCAAATAATGAATGTTTACTGTTTTTATTTAGCAAAAGTATGTCGCAATATTTTTGCAGTAACAGATTTTACAGGTATTTTGGGAAAATATTTAAATGGCAGCAGAATAAGGGAAAATAAAATGTAAAACAGGTGTAACAATAAACAATATCTATTAGCAAAATATATCCCATATTTTTATTTTCAGAAATTTTAACATGTTTTTTAATAAGCAATTAATATTCGCCGGAATTTTCAGGAAACTATGTAGTATAGTTTTTTTAATAGTTTACTATTTCATTAATATTGTTGTATAAATATCAACAGTATGTGCGCATGATTTTTTTGTGTAAAAATTATTACTCAAAATTTTTATTACTGATCTGTATATCAAACATTTTACGTCGCAGAATTAATATTGAAACATATGAATTAAAAAAGCTTTCAATTAAAAAAAATTTGCATAAGTATAAATTGTAAACAAAAATATACTGTAAAATTTCGCTAAAACAAAAAAAACTAAAAATAAATATAATAAAAGCTCTTTGGGATTTATTGTAAGGAACACAATCAATTCAACAGCAACCTGTCGGTTAAAATTTGATCGTAATATCACAATTTTTATGTTTTTTGTCATTGCGTAACATTATTTATTATGATAACGGTATTTTTACATTTTAATTTTTTAATTGAATCAATTATTTAAAAACTTGATGTCTTTGAGAACCTTAATTAATTTAACTTAAAAAAAATACGCTGCAAAAAGCGTATAAATCAGAAAATAGGGCACAGGTTTAATAGATTTTTTAAAACAAGACAAGATTCTTTAAAGAAAGAATTTGAAAGTACATTCATATTTCCTTTAAAGATATTAGCGTTAAATTTTAAAAAAATTTTCCAAAAAAACAAATCGAACATAACATTACGAAAATAAATGAAGACAATTTTGCAACGAACTTGATTTCTTTTTATGAACCCTAAACAAAATTCAATAATATTTACGATAAAATTTCCTTCATTTTGGAAAACTTTCCACCTACAAATTTCTTAATATCAATCACTTCCTTTTCTGACTTTCATTTAAAATCTTTAAAACAAAACAATTTAATCGAATACGTAAGAACATTTTCTTAGGTAAAAAAATTTAAAAAGAACAAAAAAAATTTTTCATGACGTTGTTGGAAATTTTTTAAAATAGATTAAACTAAAATAGAATGAAATTCCGAAATGTGTATAAAATTGCATAACATAATAATTCTGAGGTAAATTTTTTTTTAATTTAATAATTATTAAATAAATAAAAAAACGTTTAAGTTGTAGTATATTAAAAAGAAGCCTGAGCTCGCATCAATATGGTAAAAATTTATGTTTACAATAGCAAAAATAAGAAAAATTTAAACAGTGAAATCAAATTATGTAGCAAGAATTATAAGAGTAATGCACTTACAAAATTTGTAAGCGATAAAAGCAATCAATTTCAAAAAATAAAAATCAGTTTAAAAACAATTTTTGAGAATACTATTTTAGGCCTATTTTCGTTATAGAAATTCATTGCGGATCAACGTATATAGAAACACAAATTGAAATTATAAGGATCAAGTTATGTTTCATTATTTACCACATTCATCACCTATTTGTTTATACATCTCACAATATAATATACAGAACGAGGTTTGAAAGATAATTAAAAATTTAGATTTTAATTTAAAGCAAATTGACGAAATTGCTCTGAATGACTTTCTTTTAAAATTTTCCAATTTGCCAATTCGCTCTCGACAAAGCAAAAACAAAATTTATTGTAAACTTTAAAACGTGTCAGAAAAAAGACTATTTTTACTCAAAGTTATTCCAAATTTTCTACTAAATTTAATATTATGTCATGAAAAATAATAGTAGACAGAACAAAGTACTTTACGTAATGGTAAAAAACAGAATCATTTCTTTTTTATTTATTTATTGTTATGTTATAACAAAATATTGAAAATAATATTTTAACAAAATAAGGGAATTAAAAAAAAAATTTAATGGAAAAATGTAATTTATTCACATACTATTTTATGCCTACGTTAATAACATATGTAAAGATGACGTCATACCTACGAATAAAAATTAAAACATCACAAAGAATCAATATGCAGTCACAATTTCGATTTCTTTTCTTACTAGAATTCGAGATTTTAATTCTATCTTAATTAATAAATGCAAAAAGCCTTCTTTTTAAATTTGTATTCATATATGTACATATAAATTTTGTTTTTAAATTCGGATATATTTGAATTTCCACATTTTTTAATTTGAAATTTACGTCAATGACAATATTTTAATTTGCTTTGTTGATTAATAATGTATTGACTGTGTATTTATTCTATATCTACATAAACATTATAATATAAATAGAACAAATAAATAAACCAAAAGATTTTGCAATAATTTACTGAGGTTAATTAAACAATTTAATGTTGATCTTATCAAAAATATAATCAAATAAGCAGAACACTTTAGCTGTGACGTTTTTCAAAGTATAAAACAAAATATAAAATAATATAATGATAATCAATAAGCGCAATCAATTAATTTTTGTCACTGAAAGTTAAATAACTTCTACGTTACCATTTTTTCTATTATATGAAAACAAATCTATGAGTAATTCTATTCCGATGAATATTAAAATCACTATCCTAATTACATTTTGACGAAACTAATTTGAATTACATAAATGAGAGCCTCTATAAATATTGCTATATTTGATGTTTAGGATGATAAAATTAAAAAAAAAAAAGACCTTAATTAAAGACTTACCGCCTGCGCCCATTTTGGAAAATACCATTTTGAACTAACAAGACGGTGTGTATGTAAAACTCCATCAATGACTTTTCTTTCCACTACATCTGTTCCAACCACAGCTGGGGTCATTGGATTTGGATATTTACGCCATGCGGCTTGTGTTACAGTTTCCCACGGATGACTAAAAAAAAATTAAAACATTAATTACAAAGGTTCTATTAAACTACTCATATAGTTTTTTTTAATTAATAATATTCGAATCATAACTTCATATAACTATAATAACTATAATTCGTATAATTCATATAATGATCAATGTACATATGTATTGGAGAAGGTAGTACATATGATATTTATTACATATTTTAAATATTTAGAGGCAGTAATTTTACAATTCGAACATACTATCTAGTATACCTATATTATATTTTAGCCAGATCTAGTTGGGCTAACCAAAATTTTATTCTACGTAAATAATTTTAGATATACATGTCTACTTGTGTATACATGTGTCCCCTTAATAAATTTAGGTATAAATGTGTCTACTTCTAACCCAACAAGGTAGGTACCAAAATTAATTGTGCAGATATCCTACCTATTTTTCATAATCGGTTAATGGTTGCCTACCCAATATCAATTAAAGTTATGAAAATTTACTTTAAATAATTAACCTGGGAATAAACAGATGTTTCGTACCTATGAGCTTTTAATTTTTTTGAATTGCTACTTATAATACTTTATCATTCAAGAATATGTATTTGTTTTGTTTCCATTCTATTTCTTTTTAATTACAAAGTCCAAGTAGACGTTTTTTTTGATTTTATTTGTACGTTTTTCTTATATTTATGACGACATGATATTATGAAACTGCGAAGTATTTTAAAATTTAATTTCATTGTTTGCCTTCGCATTGAAAAATTCCACGAAGGATATTTTTAAATTTAATCAAAAGAGAAAATAAAGAATTTGGATGATAAATAAAAAATTTTCTTCCATTCTTATTCATTAACAAGTCTTTTTTGTTAATTTTGATTTTTTAATAAAATAAAAAAAATAAATAATTTTAAAACGATGTATTCAAGGTTTAAAAACTTATTAAACTTCTTGTTTTGGCACAAAATTAGCTTGCCTCATTAGCATAAAAAGCTAGTTCAATATGCATGTGTTGCTTTTTTTTATTTTATGGAATTTCCAATATCTGTACTCATTTAATTTTTTTTTGTTTCTTTTCTTATTTTTGTCTTTGACTTATTTATTTAACAGGAAATTGTGAAATATTTAAGAAAAGCTTAAATCTTTAATTAAGCTTGACAACAAAAAACAATTTGCTTATCAATTTTATATTAAGTAGAATAAAAATAAACAAAGCACTAATAAGTTGTTTCGGAAAAATTTTCTCAAACTTTTCATATTATTTGTTACGTCACAATTTAAAATTTTCAGGTTAGCAACTTGATGATACATTTTTCTCAATTATTTTACGTCTAATGAATTTGTCCTTGAAAATTTGTGAAAAGTTTTCCTTTCTTATTTTCTCAGTTTTCAAAACCTAATAATTAAATTTTCTCAAAACATAATTACAAATTCCTAATTAACCATTTTTTTTTCCAATTTGATAGTTTAAATTCATTGTATTTCACTTAATGCAAGAGATGCGTTTTTTTTATTGGCTAAAACTTTTTTCTTAAAATTTTGTATTTCTTTTATTTATACGCTTACTTAAAAGTGTGTTCCGACGTCCAAATTTTCATTTTTATATATTTTTTCTTAAATGTACTTTAGAACGTTAATATTTTTTAACACTGAAACTGAACGAGTAAATCCACTAAACAAATTTTTCTATAGAAAATGAAAGGTACATAAGTTGTGCGTACTTATCACCTTCCTCGTTCGCGTCTGAAAGAAATATTTTTTTCGACTTTTCTTCATATCAAAAATACATTAAAATTTTAAAATGTCGCTGTCAAAATTTTTTGATAGTAAGGTATTTTTTTAGCATTGCCAGTCTACGTAAATATTTTTTTATGTTTAATTTATAGAATTTTGAAATTATGTAGATTATTAAGAAAGTTCTATATATGCCGTTGATATTCAATTGTAGGAAACAAAAAATAATTGTTTTTCCGATTCACTATTGAATCAATAATAATTGATTGAAGTAATTAATTTAAATACATAATATTCTTACTGCATATGTGAACATATGTTAGTGAAATTCATTTTTCTTGTCAGCAGTTATTAAAAAATATTTGTAATACTCACAAGCATAACGGTATTTGACATAAAATTTTTAAAAATTGCTGTAATATTGTGAACTACTTAAAATTTTTAAGAGAAAGAGCTTTTGACACTTCATGCGAAAATGTGAATTCTACGGACGTGTATTCACTATTCAATTTTAATAGTGATGAAATGTCATTCTGAGCTTGTCAAATCAAAATAACTTTGAATGGCATTTGTTTTGTGCGCGTGAAATTTCGTGAATATACTTTTGTTTTTAATTTATAAACAAATTATAGATTGAACAAATTAAAATTCATAATCACAGTAAATATATTGAAATTATTATTAACATAAAAAACAATGGAAGAAGATAACGATGATTTACATTTGACAACACAAGAACTTGTTCTGCTTTCGGATTTGGACAGGTAAGCAATTGAAGAATATCAGAATCAAAAGGGAATTTCTAATTTGGGGGGTAAAAGCAGTTCGAAATTTTATATATTTTGATATTTCATTAAAAACATTTAGAATTTAAGTTACTAATCACAACTAAAAGCAAATGGTTTATTTTATTTTAGTACTTATTACGGATTTTTACCAATTTTACCAAATGAAAATGCAAAAATTCGTTTTTTATTGATGAAAGCAGTAAAAAACCTAGAAGGACTTCTAATTAAAGCCAGAAAGCAAAAATTAGCACAACAAACAAAACAATCTCAAATTATTAAAAATAATGAAAATTTATCATCAAATGATTTGAATCTAAATTTAGATAGTAAAGTGAAAGAAGAAACAATGGATATTGATATAGAACCACAAGAAAAAGTAGAAAAGTCGAATAAAGGAGATCCAAATACAATGGCTGATGGGACTCCTATTAAATTAGAAGTTGAAGATATTGAAATGGAGGATCTGTCATTAAATGAAATTGAAAGAGTAAGACATTTACAAAGGGATAAAGAAAAAGCTAAAGAAGAAGTTTTTGTCGATCCAAAAACGTATTGCACATTGGGACATTTTAATTTACTGTTAGAAGAAAATGCTAAAGGTAACAAATAATTTCATTTTATTGAACGTATCCCGATAAAGTTTTTAATATCATTTTCTTATTTTAGCACTTTCTGCATATAGAATTTATTTAAAATTAAGAGATGAAACTTATTGGAGAGATAAATCTTTTTTATATGGAATAGGACTTATTTATTTTAATTTAAACTACTATCAATTGTAAGTACAATTTATTTTTTTTGCATTTTTTGATTTAAGTGGAAGGGGTTAATGTTATTAAAAATATCCAACATGAAAGTATGGTGTTTGGGTATTGTTGTACGTAAACTGAAAGTGCGTATTCGATGTCTTTATCTACTCTTGTGTGTATTGCTGTGCCACGAATCTGCTTGGATATTGTTGTTAAATTAATGTACGGAAAGTTTAATGTAAATCCAAAAATTTTGTAGTTCGTAATTTCTTTTGTTAATTTTTCAATACAATATTCCGAAGTATTTTCTAAAATTGTATCTTGTTCCAAGGTCAATAAAATGTCATTCATAATCTCAGTATAAGCTCTATTCCAAATAGTTTTTCTAGTAGAACGCCATGAACTGATTTTTTTCATAATTTTTCTTTCTATATTTTTACGCAATTCGAAAATGTTGTACGAGTTACTATATTTGTAATTCAAGCTATGAAAACCACCAATTGGAGCTGGATTACTTTTTGTGAACAGCGGAAGCCAAAGTGAATTGTCATTTGTGTTAAAGTCAGTCATCGAAACCCGTTCTGCTTTTTGTAAATTGCAGTAAATATTTTCCTGACCAACTAAATAGTAAACCTTATTGAGAGGGCATTGAACATCTTTGCTATTATATCGTTTTCCGGTGCTTGAATCAGTTAAAATGAAATTTGAATTTTCTTGCGTCAATATATAAGCAGTTTCGCCATTTGGGCAGCTTATTCCTAACGCTAACCAGCATCTTATTCCTATTGTCATATAGTAGCATGCCAAAAGGACGCCCAAATCTTTTGGAGATGCCCATGTAGTATCTAAAATAGTTTGATTACTTAACCATACCCCTTCTAAACCCATACAATCCGTTTCATTTTTTAGAATTGGAATTAAGGATACATAATGGCGTATCAAGTTCTCTATATTTTCAAATTGAGTATCAACAGGTAAAGGCACACATTCTAATAGTCTTGTCATACATATCCGTTTTCCAGACTCAGTGCAAATCAAAGGATTTAAAAATCTTAAAGGAACTAAGTCTTTGATTTGTATGCACCATTCTTCAATTTGCATTTTAATTTCTCTTAGTTCTGAACATTCCAAAGGGGTTTTGTCAACTACTTGTACATCGAATTTAGGTTCTACATTAATGTACAACCAAATGTAAACTGAATCTCGAATTTCCAATAAGTCAACATTTAGAATTTCATCACCATCCTGATTTATATCAATTACAGGCTTAGAATATCCAATTAGTAACTTAGGTATATTTACTTCAAAACTTCCTTCAATGTTTTGTCTGTCAAAGATTGTTTTTATTGGAATTCGGTATTCTCCTAACCAGTTCGTATGAACTATTTGGTAAACTTCCATAGGTCTTATATTTTCTTCATGGATTAAATCTTGCATATATTCATCAAATATTTGAATTACAAGGTCCTCTTTTAAACTCTCCTTATTTTCATTTATTTGAAGTATAAGTTGTTCGTTCCAAGTAGGATTTGAACCTTCAGCAGTCATTGTTCGAACCATTTTATCTTTATAGCTTATGGAAACATATGGTTTAACATTTTCATATTTAAGTGATTGTTTTTCTGTCTCTGAAGATAAACTTACACTTCTTCTTACGGATTCTGGATCAGTATCTCTTATTGGAATACCTGTTGCGCGTACTATATTAAGTACAATATTAAAATTTTCTAAACGAGAACTGAGTGGTGATATCTAAAATATAAGAATTCATTAAAAAGTACAATTTTTTAAGTAATATTGCTAAATTTACCGATTGGATAGTTTTAGTTGGATTTAATGGTCTACTTGGTCCAAAAATACTCCTAATTGAATTTATAATGGAGCGCCATGTCGGGGGTTCGTCACCAATCAATAAATTAGAATTGCCTTCATCAATTTTTAACTGTGCGCAATGATTGAGTACAGTTTCATATAATTTTTGTATATATTTTCTTCCTTTGTATTTTCGTAAATCGATTGCATCCATCCAATTACCTTCGTCCAACACTTTAACTTCGTTATCGATTTCTTCAATCTCATTTTCATATAATGGTATTAATTTAAAATTTTTATATTTCATATCTTTATAATATCGTGCTTTTAACATATTAAAGCGTGGATTATCATCGATTTCAGCTCTTGAACAAAACGCCAATAAATCTTCATTGAAATGAAAATTTTCATTGTCTTCAATAGCACTCGATTCTTTAACTTCTTGGTCTTCAATGTATTTTTCGGATATGTTATTGTACAGAGATACACATTCCGGATCTAAAGGATTAATCAAATTATTTTCATACCATGATTTAAGAACTTCTTTGGAAATCTTCAATTTTGAATTAGTTCTCACAACAGACTTTTCAGTATTCACATCGATCGGATTCAAGTGATTTTCACAATATATTGTAACTTTTAAAGTGCCTGAAATTTTCTCAGTTTTACTGATTGAGGAAAATTCTACAGTTTCTTGTTGTCCCACACTATAGTCTACCGTTAATTGCAATGGAATGTAACATTTGCAAAGTTTTTCCGGTGATGATAGTTTGTTCTTTTCAAAAATCTATGACAAAAAAAGTCTAAGAGGTAAACATGGAAAGTAGAAAACATATTAATTATTCTCACCTCAATTTTTATAGTTTTTGGTATATTTTTTTCCAAATAAACACCAAAAGATTGATTGATTTCAATTAAAAAATCAGAATTTAAGTGAAAATGTTTCGTTACTCCAACGAATTCTTTTTCAAATATTATTTGCAAAAAATAATCTTTAAATTTATCTAAATTTTTGCAACGATCTTCTAATTTTGTTTTAAATAATTTTATTTTAGGTTCACCAATTCGCCTTGTGCATGCTTTTAAATTATTTTCAACTTCAATGCTTAATTCATTTGCATCAGGTTTCCTTAATACTGGAAATTTTCGAATATCGTCTGTTCCTTTTTTTGATTTTCTTAATCTTTTTTCTTTGTAATATTTTTCAAATTTTTCTCTTAATATTTCATTCAATTCAGTTTGATATCTTTCATTCCATTTTTGTTCATCTTCTTCAGGATCGATTTCTTCAATTTGAATTATCAATTTAAAATCTGTATAGTTATATCCTTGCATTTTTCTACAATTTTTCAATAATTTCCATTGGTTTAATGTGTTTTGGATCAAAGTTTTAAAATTCATTTCTTCTTTATGTAATTTCTTTCTTAAAAATTTTATTTGTTGCGAATAAGTTTCTAACTTTTCCACATTTTCTTCTTGAATTTCATTCTCTAAAAAATATTGAAATGTTTCTCTTAAGTTTTTCAATTCTAATTTTAATTTTTTTATTGTGTTTTGTTGACTTAATTCTTGGTATCCTGCAAATGTATTTTCTAGTTCTATTGCCAATCGATGCTCATCTGAATGCAAAGAATGTTCCGTAAATTTTAATTCATTAATAGTTAGTGTTAAAAGTTTATTTGTAGATAAAAATTCTCTTTGAATATCTGTAACAGGAACAGCATAATAAAATGGTATAAAATTTTTTTCAACATCTTCAGTTTTGTATAGTTTTTGATTATTAGAAAATTTTTGTTGATTTTCAATATATTTTGTAGACGATATCAAATTAAATTTTCCTTCTTCATTAAATCTGTTAACCATTCGAATTAAATTTTGGTCTTTCTCAATAGTAACAGTCTCGTGATGTACACCATCTTCGCCAAAACTTTCAACTTGGTCAAGAATTTTTATATTTGTTGTTTTAACATCTGCTCGAGGATAATATACTAGATCGTCCGTAAATACTATTTTCTCTTTTGAAATTTTTCGTACAGGACTTAGATCATCAATTTGAATAAATGAAGATACCGGATGTACTACCGCTCTTGATTGTACATCCGTTTCTATTTCCAGCTTTTCTTTAGGATCATCTGAATCTATTGATAACCGTTTTCCACTTTCTCGGATATTCTCTAAGGAATGAGTAGTTAATTCTTCATTTTTTTCATTTTTTGCCGTAAAAAACTCAATTTCTGCTGCTGAATTTATATCACTTTCTTCAAGTGAAACTATTTGAGATTTTTGTAAAAGATTCGAAATTTCTGATTCCGTTTCTAAATATTCCTTGGTTACTTTTGGTTTACGTTTTTTGTTATGTCTTCTTTGTCGTCGTTTCTTAGAATTCATTATTGAATTTTTTTAATTGAAATCACTTTTAATTTCAAACTGAAAAGAAAAAACTATTTTCAATATGCAATTGAACTGAATTTTAATTTTCATATTGATTTTTTCATAATATTGTTTGTACTTCTTGCTAAAGTTTCCATAGCAAAATTTTTTTTTTTGTTTACCTCGGATAATTCGTAAACAATAACAGAACAGCTGATTTTATATTATAATGTGCTAAGTAATAATATTTACGTTTACTACTTAAAAAATTTCATTAGAATATGAGAGGGGTGGCATCAAACAGGTTTTATAAAATTAAAAAAAAGATGTTTCGCGAATACAAACGCAATTTTATGTATTTTTGAATTAAAAAATTAATACAAAAGTGTTAAAATGAAATTCAGCAAATTTAACTTGAAGAAAATCGCTTAATTTACCTCAATTCTTTAGATTTTATTTTAATACAAAAAATCTTTTATCAATATGAATCTGCAAAAAAATAAAAGAATTCTCAGTTCTATTTAAAAAGTATTTAATGAATGTGTTGGTTAATTATTTTCGAATTTGAATCAAAATTTATAATCAATAATTTGGATTTGTAACACCTTTATTATTTTGCATTTGAAGTAATAATAAAAATATGTAGTATTATTAATTGTTATAAAAAAGAAAAACTTCTTACGTTAGTTTTTTCTCTTTTATTTTGTAAATGTCCAAGCCTATAATTATTTTAACGTTCGGGCATGAACAAAATTCTGATGTTTATTCCATCAGAAATTCTGTTTTTCTGTACTTTTTCAATGTAATTCTAGAGAACAAAATGCTACAATTTATATAAACGGTAAATCTAATCTTAATACATTCATAAATAATTTTAATCTAAATGTTATTTTTTCTATGTAACTCACACATACAATAATATTCCAATATAAACATACTTATTCAACATAAAATATTAAAATTAAAAATTAGCAAGTAAAATTAATAAAAAATATTCTACGTGAGAAACATCCCATCTACTCTATTGATTTTTTTTCCCCTTTTAATAAAAATTGCTGCAGCATTACACCATATCTATGGTTATCATATAAGTATATCTACATATTTGTTTCCGAAAATTAAAATTCACCATAGTGCATATCCACTTATAAACGGTACTTTTGTATGCGAGAAACAATTAAAGTAAATTAAAAAGAGAATTATTTAGAATAGAAAAATTTTTTTTATTTTGTTTTTTTTTTTTTTCAAGGGGAATTTAAGCGTTTTATTTAATATTCGAACAAAAAAAAAAGATATATATATATATTAAAAGTTGTTTTTTTTCTTACCTAAATATCTTAAATTTTATTTACTGTTTTTTCACCACACTTCCGAAATTTAATTGAAGGGATAATTTTTTGTATTTCTTTTCAATTCTCTTCTCTGTTTGGAATATATTTATATAAATATAATTTTTTTGTGTAGATTAATATACTCAGAGAATAAAATTTTTGAAGATACTTTGAAAAGAGCAAAAATGATTTTCTTTTTTTAGTATTAAATTTAGTTATCATCGAGAGTTGGCCGCAGTTAGATAAACGTGCGGGAGGAAATTTTTTTTTTTTGAATTACAAAAAAAGAAAATTTTAATAACAGTATACTGCCTTTAAATTTAAATAAATTTTATTAATTCATTCGTAAATTATACATACTCACATTATAATATAATTGTATTAAATTTATTACAAAAAAAAAGAATATTTTTAATAAAAAACGCGAAATATAAAATAAAAAGACAAAAATTATTAATTAAAGAAATACCTACATACTTAAATATAAAAATTTTTTATATATATAAGACAAAAACTTTTACATTTATACCTATACAAAAAAAATTTAATAATACCTATATAATATAAAAATTTATGCTTATGTATACATAAGACAAAGTAAAAGTTTTTATTACATACACACTTCCAAACAAACAATTATCGATAATTCATAAAAAATAAAGGAAAAGAGAAGCAACAACAGAAAAATTAAATAATATAATTTAATAAATACAAAAAAAAATTAATTAAACTGATAATTAAATTGAAAAAAAAATTATACAACAAATAAAATAGTGAAAAATAAAATTCAGTGAATTTAATAAAAAATATTTTTTTCTTTTTTTTACATAATACAAAATTTTTAAAGTATACTTACATAAATGAAAAAAAAATATGTATGTAAATCCAAGTTAGAAATAAAATATAAATCAAAAAAGAAAAAGTAGAAATCATAAATATAACAACAATATTGTAGATAAAAAAAAAAACAGAAAAGTAAAAACGAAAGAAAAAATAATTTTTTTTACCTTAACTCTCCTCTGTCTCTCCCTTTTCCATATTCTAAAAAATTCATTTTAACGAAGAAGTTCTAAAAGAACAAAAATTATGTTCTAATCTACTAAGCCAGGAAAGAGTAAACTAAAAATAAAAGAACAAAAAACATAAATATTAAAGTATGTATAGCGTATAACAAAATACATTTAATTTTTTTTATTTAGCACACACTAACACACACATAGTTTTTATTATCAACGCAATGTATAAACAATTATGTATATGGAAATGTTTATTGATGTTTAAAAGAAAAATGAATTATTAAAAAAAAAAAAAACCACCACAAACACAAATGCATTTTATGAAAATTGAAAATATAATATACCTACCTATCTATGTATATCTATAGGTATACAAATTTATTTAACATAATACACCGAGAGTTTGATTGTATAAAAAAGCATAACGCTATCATTATTTAATTCCATACGTATAATTTACCTGCCTTCGTTTTAGGTATACATACATATATACATACTAATTACATATGATACTCATATGCATTAAAGAAAACAAAACAGCGAAAAAAGAATAATCGAAAAAAGTACAGATATGAAAATTATATTTAATAATGTACACACATATGTACGTAAAATAAAAATAATACAAAAATCTTGGGTAATATTGTATATACAAAAAGAATAATATAAGAATATCAATATTACATTATCAAATTTTCTAATTTACATGAGGAGAGAGAAAAAAGAAAACGCTTTTTGTTTTCATAAAAAAAATCATCTCACAAAAGAAAAAAAAAAATTCTCTAATTTTGTTCATCTGTTAAATATAATGTTATGTTATATTAATGTTATCCTCTCTTTTACTGTTAGTTTCATTATTTTACTCTCTCATTCTCCTTCTCTCTCTCACTCTCCTTGTTGCGCTGATTCAATTTTTATGCTTTATTGATTTTTTTTCTCTTGTATATTTTTTTTTGGATATTTTACATGCGTGCATTTTTATTTACAAATACATTTAAAGATATCAACATAAAAATCTGTATCTTTTAAATTAATAAAAAAATATAATTTATTCTTCTTCAGAAGAAAATGAAAACAAAGCGTATACAACATAAAATTTACTACATAAATATATGCATTTGTATAAATATACGAATTTTTTAAATACATACATATATATAATATTATGTGTACATAATTTAAAAATATACATAATATGCACATTTCTACATATTGCTATATAATATTCATAAAATAAAATATATTTAGATAATATATTAAAAAAATATATTAGACGCATGTACATGCATAGGTAAATTAAAAATAAAATTAATTTCGTTCAATTTATTAAGAGTATGTTTATGTGTGTGCTAAAATTGTAATTTTTCATTTATTCTTAATTATTATAATTTATTTATAACACTAAATTTTGAATTTTTCTTTCTAAAAGGCATTCACAAAAAAAAAAAATAATTTGTATTAATTAAAAATAAAGAAAAAGAATAAATAGGGAATGACAAAACGAAAAGTAAACGAAGAAATTTGAAAACTTAAATTTTTTTTTAATTGAAAAATTATATGTAAATTCATATAAGTAATGATTTAAAAATAAAATAAAATAAAAATTTATATCCTGATTTGCTTATCGTATAAAGAACAAATACAAAAAAAAAATCAAATAAATTCCAATATAAATTTTAATATGCAAAATAAATAAGTGCATGAAAATTATTGTAAATAAAAAGTGAATGAAAATTAAAAATTAATAAATAAATTAACAAAAACAAATAAAAAATTTTATAAATTTATATAACAATTATTACATATTTACATATAATATACAATTGTATAATATAATTATCGTATTTGTGTAATCTAAGTAATAATATTAAATATTTAAGTACCATTAACTGATAACCTCAAACATATTTTGTATTAACAATACGAGAACAAAATTTATTACACATTTTTATAAAAAAATAACTGAAATTCTAATTTTAAACAAAATTAAATAATTAAATTAAAACTTTAATACTGCCTTTAAATGTGTTCGAAAAACAAAAAACAAAAATTATTTATAAAAAATTATTGTAATAAAATCAAAACGGATTTTTGATTATCTTCTTTAGTATTATAAAAAAAAAAACAATAAAACAAAAATTATAAAACAAAATTTCGAAATTTTAAAATATTGTGGAAAAATTTTGAAAAATACAACCAAATTCAATATTAATATAATTATTACTTACAGCATTAATACAACATTAATTCAGTATAAAAATTTAATACAAGCATATTGTTTTAAAAAAAAAGTATTTTTTTTTCTTAACATTTACTTATTAATGCAATTAATTCATTTTAAAACGTAAAAAAAACGCACCAACAGCAACAAAATAAAAAAATCTAATTTTTGAAATTTAAAAATTATAAAATTTAAATAAACAAAAAAAAAGTGTTCATTTTTCATTTTTACTTTCTTATACAAAAAGTAAATTTTTTTTTCCATATAAAAAAATATAAAATAAAAAAACAAAAACAAATTCAAACACATATTTAAAATAAAAAAAAAAATTAAATTAATTTATCAAAATTTTAATTAAAATAAATAATAATATAGAATAAGAAATAATTAATATTACAATTAATTAATACAAAAAAAAATTTATACATTTTATTATAAATTAATTTAATAAATTTAATCAAATACAAATTATTAAAAATTATATACATAGATTTACGTAATTAATTAACTAAGTAAATATGTATAACACAATATATATTTTTTAAGAAAAATAATTATTGTAATAATAATTTTCACTTAAATTAATTATAAAATATAATATAATTATTAAATTAAATTTAAGAGTGTGAGTGAAATTTTAACAAAAACAACAAAAAATAAAATATATACATACATATAACAAACTTATATTTAAAAAAAATAAATAATTATATACATATATAAGTATATATTTTTTAAAATACATTATAAATACTTATTAATATTAAAAAATAATTTCAAATATAATTCATAATTATCACATAAAATTATTAATAAAAAAAACAACAGGATTTATATATATATATATATATCCTAATTACCTCTCTCCAATTATAACAATTATACTATTATAATTAAATAAGTATAAAATAAAAAAAAATTTAAGACATATTTAAATTCATAAATATATATATATATATAAGTAAAAATACATATATACGTAAAAACAAATTATTTAAAAAAAAAACAAACACTTATTTATATTTAATGATATTCAATTATTTTAAATTAATTAAAGACATAAATATTTTATAATTATTAAAATTAAAAAAGAAAGGAAAAAATTTTAAGAAGATATTTTGTGGGGTTTTTTTTTCACATTTGACTTGCGTAAAATTTAATTAAAGTAAGTTTTTTTTTTATTATTATTGCAATTTATTAAATTAATATTAAATTTAAGGAATTTTTTTTTATTAAATTTCGAAATATCCAACAATGATGTGGTGATGTACGTTTATTTAGTGCGAAAGATAAAAGTAAAGATGATTAAAAGAGCTGTTAGTTTATTTTTAGAAAACCCATATAGAGAAAGTCAGAGGAGAATCGAAATAATGGTTTATATTTGCATGTTGATTTTCCTACATGTTATATGTATTTTTGAAAACCATTTTTATTGCTTTCAAATTTAGAAATGCTGTTGGATAATATTGCTAAATTTAATCAATGCTCTGTGTTAAGTTCCAATCGTTTACCGTTTTACAATAAGAGTTGACATGGCAAGCTAGCTGTCAAAAAGACAGTTGCAGACAAACGTAATGAAATCAAATTGCAATTGCAATGAATGGGATAAAATGGGATCTCCTTTTTAATATGATACTTGTGGAGGAAATTTGTTTTTGACATTTGTCAAGATATCAAGTCTTTTTCGATAAGAAATTAGAATACTAAACTAATTGAATGAAAAACTTAAAAAAAATTGCTGTTATATATTTTAAGTTAATTTTCATTTTAGCCCGAAATTTTTTTATTATTTGATAACAATCAAGTGTATATTATTATTTTGATTATTGTATTGATATTTCTTTCAATATTCTGTCGCTCAAATATCTGAATCTGTGTAGCATAGGTACTAAATTTTGAAAATTAATTTTCGAACGAACGAAAAATTACCCACTTTTATATTATGTTACTCTCATGTATATGACATGAGAGTACTCACTCGTACAACACTGTTTTAAACTTCTTTTAATTTTACACATTGCCTAATTTTATTTCTTAACAAGCAAAAGAAATAACTCGTAATAAAAAAAAGGTTATAATTTTTCACTTTTTTTGTGTATTCCAGAAAGGGTTCATTTCACATTTTTCATTTTAATAGTAGATCAAAATGAATATTAACGGATTTATTACTTTCAAAGAAATTTATAAAAATTTAAAATATTCAAAAATAAACGAGATCAAATAAATAAAAAAGGAAGACGAAATTCCGAAAAAAAAATATAAAATTGCTTATTTAATAATAAAAAAAAAATGTCCGTTTACGAATTAAGTATTGTTTTCCTCATATCCTTAAAAGTGTGCATGCACCCTTCTATCAATTTTAATTCGAAAGCAACAGCCAACAGCTGTTTTCTTTTTACTCTTATTTTTTTGTTATTATTATTCTTTACTTACTTTAAACTTACATACACATTTTACAGTTGAATATTGTTTTTTTTTGTTATTTTTTGATTTTTGATTATACTTTTGTTTAAATTTTATATTTTAGTGAAGTACGTCGAGTTTAAACAAAAAATTACTAAATTTAAGCGGTAATCGCACAAACTCTCTTTAATAAAAATATTGTGAAAATAAAAATAAAGAAAATCGCGGCAAAAAGTTCAATGACACATGGTGTGTGTGTGTCAACATAATCAATATTAACTTTAAATGTAAATTTTATTTTTTCATACTTTTTTTTAACTGCACATAGTACATAAGTAAGCCAAATATGTACATATGTATTTTGCATATATAAAATATACTGAAAATACATATATATAAAAAATTTAAGAGGGTACAAATCTTATTGTTCATTGTTAACGTGACGTAACGCGTGTATGAAAAAAGAAAATTAAAAAAAATAATTAAAAATTAATTTTTTTTTTCTAATTTCTTTAATAAATAGAAAAATAAACAAAATATAATGGCAATAACAAAATAAAAATGTTAAATATGTAAGAGAAATTTTTGATACAGAAATTTTTAAAAATAAGTTAAGTAAAGTGTGTAAAGCTCTATAAACTAGGTAATTGATTATGTGATTACTCATTATATAAGGAGCATATGAATGTCTTAATGTTTGATTGATGCTTTGGCAACTAATTCTGATAGCAATTAAAAGTGAAATTAAGCACTCTATAAAACATATTGTTTGGGCTCTGTAACGTAGACGCACTGTTCGTATCATAAAAAAAAACGCAAATGTATATAGAGGATTTAATTGTGGATTCAAATATGGTTTAAAGACGGTTTTATCAGAAATTAAACTTTTTTTTCGATTTATTTAGAATTTGAAGAAAGTTCGATATACTTGTTAAATAATAAATTCCTGTTGAACAAAACACATGAATAATGCTTGGTAATTAGGCTCTGTCTTAGTTGATATTCTTTCAATTATTTGTTAGCCTTTGCTCTTCTCTTTAAATAATCACAACACGCTTAAAATAATCAACAAATTCAAAAAATTACAAGCTTCTTGTTGTCGCGATTAAACAATAATATTATGACGGCAGCAAAATATAAGAAATAACAGTCTTGTAGGGTACTAACAAGAGTACTAAAACCTATTTGAAATTTCATTTAAAATTCTACATGCACATTGAATTATACAATTTTATCTAATCGTCATTATTAGATTCTTTTATATTATAAATATATTTTTATTATTTTTATTATATTTATAATTATTAGAAATATTATAACATTCTAATCCAGAAGATTATAAATCATAGCTTAATACTACTTTAACAAGCTTTTTTTATATTAACCACATAAGGATTCAGAACAATGAATTCGTATAATCCTTAAAATATTTGAAATTATAAATATCGTAAGTATGTGTATGTATGTATCGTATGTTTAAATAATATGATATACTAAAATTTTCTAAATTGGTAACTATCAGAAATACAATTATGGTACATATGTAGGTTGATCTTATAATTCATTCGTACTTGGACTAAATTTTAAATCTTAAATATAAAAAAAAAATTTCCTAAGTAAAAGATATAAAATTCAAAAAGTCATAGATTAATACATGTGTGTATATATATCAATACTAATAGTTATGTACTCGTATATGTGTATAGAAATATATTGATTATAACCATAAAATTTTTCTAAAAAAAAATCTCTTATCTATTAAAAATTAAACAAAGTACTTATAATTAAATTTTCGATATCACTTAGGATTGAATGTTATAGTGTTAGTATCTAACACTATCTATTTGTTATATTTGAAATAAGTATGTCGTTTATGACCAGTTCAACAACATCGACCAGGTGTGCAAAATTTTAAAAGTTAAAACAACAAAAAAATGAAAAATAAAAAATCTTAGATTGTGGACATTCACTTTTTTTTCATAATTTTTTTTTTTTGGACATGTTCTTAGGCGCTTAAAAAGATTAAAATGTAGAATATGAAATTTTTTAAAGTTACTAATATACTCGTAGATGCGAGTATTTGTTAAATTTTTTTAGAATTTTAATTATGTAAAATAAAGTACAGTGTGCCTCATAACTTCATTAAAGTACAGAGTTGTTTAAGAGGAAAAAATTTATGTAGCGTGCTAGTACTATAGACTTATTATTAAAGTGACTGAAATGAAATTTACTGATAAATTTTCTAATCATTTTTGAAAGTGAAGTTTTTAGTTATTAATGATATTATTCAAAGTATCTTCTTTCTTTAAATGGCAGCAAATGAATTAAAATTGACATTATTGTATGAATACTTTCAATTATAAAATTCAACTTAAATTTTTAAAATTTTTATTATTGTCTATAAAATGCCACAGATAGTTGAAATGTAAAATTTTTGAAATTTGACTATTGATTTTGGTCGCTTTTTTTTCTATGAAATACGGCTTACAGTCATTTTTTCAGCAATAATTCGACTCTGATTTGTCGAGATCGATTACGCAATACTGTTTATAAATATTTAAATACAAAGTTTGCAAAGTCAGAATTAAAAATATTTGAAAACCACGCTATGGCTCGTTGACGCTAACTCCAACTCCGTTGTATTGTTTCTAAATAAATAAAATTATAATCAATATTCAGTTTAAAACCGCAAAAATTCTTTTCAGTTGTTAAGCAAACAAAAATATTATATTTGTTTTGTAAATACGCTTACAAGAAATTAAATTCATTAAACTGACTGAAACGAAAGAAAAAAATTAAAACAACAAAACTTGAAGCTTTAATATTGTGGCTTAAAAAAATCACTAAGTAATGAATCATTTTTATTTAAATTTTTTTTTTTAATTTATTCGAATAATAAACTAGTTAGTCATATACGTATGTAATATGTATAATACGCTTGTTTATAAATATTTTTTATATGGATAGCTTTAAAGTTAAAATTACATAGGGAGCAGAGGAAAATTAAAAAATAAAAAAAAAACCCAGTCAGTCAAGAATGAAACTTAACTATGTGTTACGCATGTACAAACTAGTAAAGCTAATCACCTTTGAGAATTTTTCAACAAGAGCTGAAAGATTTGACCTACATTTTCAACTCGTTCTTAAAAAAGCTTGTTTTGATTTTTTTTTAAACTCTTTGAATTTTTTTCTTACAGTTTTTCTTTTGTCTTTTTGTTTTCTTATTTATATAGGCAATTGTTTAAATTTTATTTGAAATTTTTGTTAAAATATGCCAAGTAAAAATGAAAAAAATTGTTTATGAGTAAGAATGCAGCCAACCAATAAGAATAACAGTACTTAATCAGCTAGTCAAAATAGTTAATATAAATTTGAAGGCATTTTTATCCCAAATACATACGTTTTACGGGTGTTTTTACAAATCTAGTATAGGAACATAAATACATATGTATGTAATTTCAATTGTAAATTTTTTCTAAGTATTTTTACGGCGTTAATATACATAAATTTGATTTTTGCTAAAATTCGCCATCACTATCAGAACTGAGGACTCAAATATTTTTAATAATTTGAGATTTTATCGATTTAAATACTTACACCAAAATTTAAATTGGTGACAGCTTAACAATATAGTAAATTATATAGTTTTTAAATATTTACTCTTAACGCTAAGAGTTTACTACTAATTTATATAATACAGCTTTAGTCAATACTTCGAAATTATTTTTTTTTACCTTTATACCTTTAAATTATTCAATTAGCATTCAAGGATTGTCAAAATTAAAATTAGCAACATACCACAAGGTCATCGTCCCCCTGCAGACCTCGCACAAAGGTGGCGAAAGTGTTGACCAATCCCAGAAAGGTGCTGTGTAGAACATGAAGTAGTCCTATAAAAAGAAAAAGAAGAATTAACTCTGTATCCCTTTTAATCGAAAAAACCTTAATCGAATAATTTTGTTATTGTAATATGCAGATTTCTAATGGCTAATATTGTTTTTAGTACATTTGTACCGAAATTGTACTGTAAAATTTTATTTCGTATTTATTATTTTTTATGAAAGTGAAATATCTACATATTTACATTATTAACTTCTAATATGCACGCACATACATACCTACATGTATGTATATTTTTAATACCTGTATACTTATTACATATGTTTGTATTTATGTTATATAGGTAAGATTGGGTATCAAATTTTGCCTCTGTAATAATTTTACTAAAATTAAAATGTTCAAAAATTTTACGTGCACCAATTTATTTTTCAATTTTATGATTATGCACTTATGATTATGCACTTATCTATATGTATCGTTGTACATACAGTAACTCACAGGGAAAGGAAAAAAAATGTGGGTTTAAGAAATTACATATCATCTGCAGATATCTGAAACTTGAAGTTTTTTTTTTTATAATGGATACGACTATATATTTTAAATATTTAAAAGGAAGATCATTCAAAAAGAGGAAAAAAAAGTATTTGGTATAATTTTCGTCTGTAACTTTTTTGGAACTATACAAAAAACTAATTTTAGTTTAGCGATATATATGGTCAAAATTTGTAGAATATATTTCCAACTGATGGTTGAAGTTATAAATTTGGAACAAAATTAATCTTCCAACTGTTAGAATGGCGGAAAGTCGCTCAGTTTTGCATAACCAAACTTACAATTGAAAACAAGATTTCATAATTTCCAATTAGAATAGTTTGCATCACATTCACTGTGAATCACTGTATATGCGAAATGTGAACTGTACATGTATGTTTTTACGTACATATATACATGTGTGTATATGCATATCTATGTATATGCAATAAACATTGAATGTTGAACTGCTTTAATATATTATAGAAGCAAAACAAAAGCAATTAATCATAACAAAATAATTATGTATTTTAATATTTTAATATTATAAAGTATTATAGAGCTGCTGCAATATATGTAGATACTTACGTTATGTACATACACATATGTATTAATAAAAAATACCAAGAAAATAAAAATTTCAAGATAAACTTTATTTGGAGAAAATACTTATTTTTTTTCGGAAAAGAAAATTAAATACCAATCAAGCAATCCACTAACAAAGAAAATCAAACCAACTAACCGACCGACCGACTGACAAATTAAAATTAAAAACAAAAAAAAATGTTGCCTACTTAGTTGGAAAAGTGTGTCAGTAGTAATCAACAAGTTTTTTTTTTTCTCATTATTTTACATTTTATTTTCACATTGTTTTTTCTTTCTTGTGCTTTTTTACTTTTAGTAGCGGAAATAAGCATGTACATATGTACATATGTATATAATAGCAGTTAAGTATATAGTATGTGCTTAGTGTGTATACAATTGTAGTAAACTGATTGTTAATTTTTTTTAACTAATTTTAAAAATTGTGGTTTTCATTTCAAAGTTAACAATAATAATGGCAATATGTGCTTTTTTTCCTCTTGGCAGTGAAATAAAAATGAAATTTTATACATACATACATACATAACATGTACATTCGTAAAAACATATGTACATAATAAAAGTATTAATGTTGAAGAAATTTTAAGTAAAATAAATTTACATAAACGTGTGTATTTTGAACTATAATTACATTTTAATGTACATTATGTATGTAGATAAGAAATAAACACATGTAGTCACACACATTACTGTTTCATACGTAAGTATATATACTCTTCTGTTCATAAAAACTGTAATTTAGGTTGATAAATTTTTGTTTTATTGCTATTTAATCAAGCAGATGAAATAAATTTATTACCAATATCAAATTCTGTCTATGAAATGCTTTCAGTATTAGTAGATTGCAGAATATTTTTTAGAAGGAAAAAAAAACACGTGTTTCCTAGCTAAAGAGTTAATTAGTACAAGAATTAATATTACAAATTCATAGCGATTCAGTTAAAACTACCATAATTTTAAAATATTAATAAATAATGTTTTGCAGTATTGTTCTCTCTCTTTCTCTCTTGTAAAAACTGAGAGCTCCGCTAGGTATAGAATTTTGATTAAAATAAAAATTAATTATAAACTTCTAAAACAATAAAACAAATATAAAAATTCCATTCAAATTATCTACATCTTTATATCAGTCAAGGGGTCCTACATTGAAACGACGGCTGGGGGATGCCTCTGAACACATTCAAGCTTTTGCTACGCAATGCGGTAATGGAGTCAACACCAGGTGGGAAAATAGAACGACATATCGGGGGCCGAAAAAACTTTGGACAAAACCTTTATGTCTCTCTCTCGACATAACATTACAGTAACGATCTCTGTGAGAGCTGGCACGACGAGGTGGAGGAGGAGACGGTGGCTCATTTTCTGTGTTCAGGCTCACCTTTGGCACAGAGAAGGCGTAGGTTCCTTAAGTCGCATTTCCTTTTACGAGTAACGGACCTGGTAAATGAAAATGCCAGAGATCTAAATCGTTAGGCTGGAGATATGGAGATCTAGTGGTATCACGCTCAGTCCTCCATAACTACAATGTAGTTTTTTATTTTGTATTAGTCTTTAAGATTTAATTTTTGTTATCAATTGATTGACGTCTTTTCCCTTAAATCTCCCATCTTCTTTCATTTCTCTGCCTTAAAACTAATTAAATTTGATATTTAATAAATTTATTTTCAAATAATTTTTGTTTCTGAATTCTTATAGTATAAAATATTTATACGTCTCGATATTTTAATTTAAACACATGCATTTATACACACATGTTATTCGAATTTTTAAATATCTTATCTACATTTATATCAGCAAGAATTTTGTAACTTAATATTTATGTACATATATACATATACACACATTTAAATATATGCTTACATATTTACACAATGCAATTCAAAATGTATTTTAATTACTCAATTTACTTTAATTAAACTAATTCAATTCAATTACTCTAATGAATTTTGATTTTTACTATATGAACATATTATATATATGTTCATAAATGTACAATGTACATATGTATATAAATTTCTGAAAACCTAAAGAGTTCATTATACTTCAATTAATATAGTAATTCAATGTACAAGTACAATGTTATACAATTAATAAATATGTATATAAATATATACATAAATATCAATCTGTGTACATGTGTAATTTATATGTTATTTTCTTTGAATGTACGTCATTACTTTCGACTAAAATAAAAGCTCCTATACAATAATATAAAAGTTGCAAAAATTTTCGAACTAAATCGTTAATAGTGATTAATGTCAAAATAATTAATGGATTTTACAATATACACACTTACAAACTTAATTATAGTGAATATAATAAAATTCAAATTAAAAAAATAATTTTGGAAATTGAATGATTTTAAAGTTAAACATAAGATTATTTTTAAAATTTTCAGCAACATTCGTTCATTTCTTATTAAATTCACTTAAATTAGAGCTTAACAATCTGCATCAAAGATAATTTAGTTAAATTTATTTTATTTTTTTGAGTTCCAAGAATTTTTCGTTCGAAAAGAAGAAAAAGAAAGAGTTCGCTAGTGCTTGACATGAGCATGGTCATAGAAGGTGGGTCATCGATTGTCCGGTCTCTTCAGTTACAGCAGCCTCTAAAAAGATACTATGGGAGGCGTTCCATCCTCTATGCATGTTCGCCAATCAACTTTGAAACTGTATTGCTACAAAAAAAAATTGTGATAAACAATATAGTTGACCGAGTAAAATGATTTTTTCACTAGTTATCAACAAGTTTCCTCAATTTTACCGAAAATTTCGTAAATAAAAGTTAACAATTCAATGAAACAATTGATGAGCGAAAATTCTAATAACATGATACACTTATGGTGCAAATTATTTCATTTTATCAGTTTTCAACTTATTTTATTATAGTATACATACATATATGTATATACGGGTATAATAAGTATGGTCATAAAATTTTCTTCTCAAAACAACATACAAAGTTTGTTTTTTTAACATTGGAGTCGAAATAGTATATCAATAGGCAAGTTAAATTTATGAGTATAACTTACATTATATAACAGTATAAGTATGTATGTATTTTATTAGTTAAACACCTGCTTGAATCTTCCCAACATAAAATATTAAACAAACATTTCTTAATACTTACTCATAGTAAATTTTACTATCAATATTTATGCAAAATTTCCTAATCCGTTAAAAAAAAAATTTCCTTAAATATAAACTCTAAATTTATTTTGAATACAACACACATAAAATTTCCTATGAAATTAAGTTGAAAAGTTAAAAACTAAGCAAATAAAATTGAAACGCTTTTTTTTGTATCAAATTTTAACACCCGTGGGATAAAAATTATGCAAACATAAGTAACTATTATGTCAGAAGCATACATGTATGTAAGTACACATATACATAAGTATATATATGTTAAAAAAAAATTAGGTTACCTAGATCATATCTGATCCACTCTCTCCCCTTTTTAAAAACATAAATTATTCAAGTTTCACATGTACATGAACTTAAAGATTGTCATGCATAATTATAAATACATTCATACATAACTATAGATAAAATATATTTAATTTTTTTTGGAAAGAGTACAAATAGTTTCGAATTAAATTCCATCATAATTTGAAAGTGGAAATAAATATGATAAAAAACGAGAAAAAAAATAGAGTTGACCTTGTCAACTCTGTGATACCCGTACGAATTTGTTATCATATGTGCGAGTAACGAATGTGCCATAACTAACTATGGGGCAGACTATGACTTTAAGTTGCCGTATTACCATATTAATTTATGCAAAATTTCACTGCTGTGTTTTCAAAATACTGTGTGTGGCAAACTGCTATTGAAGTTGTATGGCAGCTACCAGAAAGAGCCAAGCAATTTTAACAAATTTTATCAAGCACATCGGCCTTACTAATATACTCACTTGAGTGAAATCTCAATATCACAGCTTTTATAGTTTCTGAGATATAGCCAAATAACTTTTGAAGTTGTATGGCAGGTACCAGAAGGAGCCAAGTAATTTCGACGACTTTTACCAGATACATCGGCCCTACTAATAAATTCGTTTGTGTGAAATTTCAATACCATAGCTTTAATAGTTTCTGAAATATAGTCAAATAACTTTTGAAGTTGTATGGCAGGTACCAGAAGGAGCCAAGTAATTTCGACGACTTTTACCAGATACATCGGCCCTACTAATATATTCACTTGTGTGAAATCTCAATATCACAGCTTTTATAGTTTCTGAGATATAGCCAAATAACTTTTGAAGTTGTATGACAGGTGCCAGAAGGAGCCAAGTAATTTCAACGACTTTTCTGGGGCATATTGGCCCTACTAATATATTCGTTTGTGTGAAATTTCAATACCACAGCTTTTATAGTTTCTGAGATATAGCCAAATAAATTTTGAAGTTGTATGGGAGCTACCCGAACCGGTACCCCGATCATGTCCAATTTAAATAGGGTTCTGGCACTTACTACAATAAATCATTTGTGAAAATTTGGTGAACTTAGCTCAATTAGTTTTTGAGTTATCGTTCGGACGGACGGACGGACGGACGGACGGACGGACGGACGGACGGACGGACGGACGGACGGACAGACAAAGCTAAATCAACTCAGAATTTGACGCTGATCAAAAACATACACTTGAGTCTATATCTAAGACCGTTATTTCTTAGCGTTACAAACGGTAAGGCAAATTTAGTATACCCTTCGAACATACGTTCGTACGGGTATAAAAATAATAATAATTCGCGCCCATCGTCATTAATTTTACTATTATTTTGTACTTGCGTAGAGCACATGTACATACCTACGTATATGTATATATGCATGTATATATTTGTTGTAAATATAAAAATGAATTAAAATGAAAATGAAAAGTAAACAAACACCCAAACCAAAAAAAAAGCAATTATTTTGGCTCTGTGGTTTCTTTTTGTTAAAATTTTTATCTTTAACAAAAGTTCAAAGATATACGAAAAAAGCTATCTTGATTTGTTTTTATTTTTTTTGTTTTTTCACTCTCTGTGGTTGTGTATTTACGATACGGTGGAGATTTCTATTAAAATTCTAATTTATATAATTAAATAAAGGTTACCAATACTTTAGAAATCAAAAATCAAATAATAAAATTTTGAAATAGGTATTCACTGGTTTTAGTAATAGATAAAGAAAAAATAAATCAAAAGTTCAACTATTCGAATTCGAGATTTTACAAGTAAAGTGAAATTATTTCAGGAATTTTGATATTAAACCATAATTCTCGTTTACAATTTCCGTATGATGCTTTAGAAAATAATATATGAAATTGATTTGATTGAAATTTTTTATTTGATTTTTCGTAGTGCAAAAACTGATCTAAAGAAAGCGAATACCTACTTACTTAAAACAGTTTTTTATGCATTTTCAAATAAATCTGCATCCGGCTATGTTTTGTCATCCATTTCAAATGTTTTTTTCAACTTATTATAATAAATGTTGTTGAAATTTAAAATTTTTCAAATAAATTGCAGTTTTTCTAATTTCAAAGTTTTCCCAATCGCAGTTTTATTCAGAAATTAGAAAATAATTGTCTATATACAAAAAATCATATGGAAATCAAAATTATCTACGGTTCAATGACCTGCAAATTAAAAATGTTTATATTAATCTAACCCTACCCCCCTGTTTTTTTCAAAAATATAATAAGATGGTAACTTTGTATTGATTTTAATTTTTTTTTTGTTAAAATTTATGAAAATTCGATCTGACACTGTCACGTTTTACTTATTCTTTACGTTTTTTTTTGTATTTCATTTGTTTTTATTATAGTTGTTTGGGTTTAAATGTGTATATATGTATATATGTATATAGGTATATACCCATTTTTTTTATATTTTTATTTGGAAATGCGCAATCTCATCATATTACAATATGCATTAAAAGATTAAGGGATTTTTACAGTTATACGATGATGTTATACGGTATATCAAAATATATAAAATACACTTTGGTGTTAAGAATAACTTTCCGGTTGATAATTTCCCACACACCATTAATAAAACTGAAAAAAAAAAAATATAAAAAAGAAAACAAAAACAGAATTTTTTTATGTTAGAAGTTCCTCTAGCGTTTTGTTTTGTAATTTAGCTTTTTTTACAGTATTGACTTAGATTTTGTGAATATATGGGCGTTTTATTACATCTGCACATGCATACATAATGTATTTTCTTATAATTTATGTATCATAACTATGTATACATGTGTGGATGTATGTATAAATAAAAGAATTAGGCAATATTTTAATTTATTAAACTTAAATCTGATTGCGACCGTATTAAAATTAAATTATTTACCATTAACGCGCATATATATATATACTTATATATACATAATATTTACAATATATATTTGCTAACATACAACCTACATACATATGCATGTATGTACATATGTAGATATTTTAATGTAAGAATGAAATTGTGAAACATTTGAATGTTCTAATGAATTAATTAATTATTTTTCATACAAGACCTTTAAATTACGCATTTACTTCTTTTAATGTCTTCATTTTCAAAAAAAAATTAAGTAAATTGTAATAAAGAATTTGGAAACAATTGCTAAGGTATTCAAAATAAATGGGTCTCAAATAGTAGTTACAATTTTTAGGGTCTAATTTTTTTTGAAATAGTTTTTCATATCATTTTCATTGAAAACTCGACATATGAAATTTTGTTCCAGTACACTGACTCCTTTATTGTAGATAAACATATGTATGTATGTATATGACATGAGTACATGTTCTCATTCAATTAATAAATATTCTCATTCGCTTAAGCGACATTATTTTCTTTGCTCATCTAAATTTTGTATACATTTTCTAATTTTAAAAATTCCTTCGGAGATAAATGAAATTAATACATACTAAGCTCAAAATTACAATAAATTATTTCATTCGAAAATTTTATTTAAAAATTATACAAATGAGATTAGTCATGATTCTGCAGTACAAAACGTGATTTAAACTTTTAATGACATAAAAAGAATTTAACTGTAATTTTTTGTACTACAATTTTAGTAAAATTCACAATATTACTTCCCACTAGCATACCTAAATGTAAAGTACATAAAAAACTTCTAATATTATAAAATTATATAATTATTTCCTATACATATTTAATACAAATTGAGTGAAATGACCGGCCCTAATTACTATTTAAAAAATTTATAATCTATTTTTATATTTGCATTATTTTTAAAACCGTACGTTATACATTTATTGCAAGTACAAATCCATTGTGTATTATTCTAGTCTCAATTATTCACCATATAATTCACAATATGAATTGAGCGAGTACATATTTAAATAATTTCCTGTTTGTTATTCTTGCATTTAATTAATATACCTCAACAAATATATGTGTATATGTGTAGCTTTAGGTAAATCATTAGTATAAATGACATAATAAAATAACTAATTTAAATAACTGAATTATTTTTGTTGAGAAAAAGATTATCTAAATTGGTGACGTTATCCATTTAGTTATTTTTGCTTCTGCTATGATAGTTTTTTTTTCAAAGAATCTTGAAAATTGAGATGATGCATTGGAACAAATGAATATTAAATAATGAAATATAGTGATAGCAAAAGCTTTATTGATATACAAAGGCGTCATGAATTATTAATGTTGTATAATTTTTTTATTTGCAAAAAATTGGGATTTTATTGAAATTTCTTGACTTATTTTTTGGAATTTTTATTTGCCTCTATTAATTTGCTTACGTATAGGAATTTAATGGTTAAAGCAAAAATTTCGATTAATTAAATTTTAGTTTGGGAAAATTTCTAGGGGCTAACCGAAAATTATTTTTTCGTCATTTTGTAATGGTTTTCCTCTTCTTTTTATACCCTGCACTTCGTGAAGGATATATTAACTTTGGTATGGAGTTTGTAACTATTTGAAGGAGTCATCTGCAGTATGGACATATATATATTCTTGCTCAGCGTAAAATTTTGTGTGGATTTAGACATGTCCGTCCGCCCGTCCGTCCGATTGCACGATAACTCAAAAACGAATAATGCAATCGACACCAAACTTTCATACGTTGTTTCTTTTGTGCCAAAGACGAACTCTATTGTAATTGGACTAATTCGGACAACAGGTTCGGGTAGCTGCCATACAACTCAAAGAATTTATTTTAAATATTTCAAAAACTAATAAACTTCTTGGGGAATTGCGTGAAATATTGAGTATTACGAGTACAATGACATTCAATATAAAAGTTTACAATCAAAAATGTAACAATATTGATAAAATATTGATTGTAATACAAAACCTTCTAATGTGTCATATTTAAACATTTTTTCCATTAACAATGATAAAGAGATTTTACACATTTTTCAGTTTGAATCGCCAAAATATACGCATGTATTATGTAAACGTTCACTATATATAAATAGCTATTTCTGAGAAACTAAAATACTCCAGATTTCACATGACAAGACGATTTTTAGTTGGGAAATCTAAGTCTACGCGACAACTAGTTCTTCCTTCTTTTAGTATATATTTATAGTTGCAACTAGTTTTTCCGCCTTAATGCAATAATATTAGTTTATAGGTTTTGGAGTTATCATTAAAATTCATTATCTATAATTATTATATTAATTTCATTACTAATTAAAATTTCTTACTTACTACTCGGTTAATTTAAGTTTTTATGTCGTTAATTTTAATACTTTGTCACTTTTACATTTTACATACTTTTGTAATTAAAAATAATTACAATTTTAAATGTATATAAATTAACCGTGCTTTTAACATTTTTTTATGTAAATTATATATTATGTAAATATACACGTACAATTTAAATGTATAAAAATAAGTTGATATTTGATTTAAGATTAAATTCTATTTTTGAAATATTGTCTAATAATCAATTTTTTTTTTTTTTATTTTACATACACATTATGTATATACATACATTTGTATGTAAAATAAATTCATGTGCAAGTACAAATTAAATATAAAAAAAAAAACTACATTATAATTACACAATGAAAGGTGAAGGCCGAAAAAAACCATATCGTAAAAAAAAAACGGTATTTTGAGATTAGATTAAATAGTTTAAATTTTATTTTAGAATTTTCATACTTATAAGTAAGTATAGTGTTTACACTGTTATTATCATAATAGTGAATGTGACATATAAAACAACAGTTGACGTTAATTTCTGTCAAGAGGTGTTTATGCTCTTACAGTTCAATTTCTTTGAGAGTTTAAGAACGAAAAACAAAAGTTATGGTTTGTGGAACTTAGCACGTTTAGCGATATAAAATTTGACATAGTTTAGCAATGTATGAAATTTTGCAAATATCCTGGCTTGAAAGTAAAAAAAAACGAATGTTCAACTTCTTAAGAGCGAAAATAAAGAATTAAAAAAAAATTTCATTATTGTGAATTTGAATATTCATTAAATTATTGTGAATTTGATAAAAGCACTTTCATAATTTATTTTCCCTTAGTTAAATAAGTTGAGATAAAGAGAGTAATTTTGTGGTTATTTAATTTTACAAATACGCTAATAGTAATTTAAATAAACTTCTTCTATGAAATTCTTTAGAATTTCATTATCAAAACTAGTTGTGTAAACTTAAGTTACGAGCACTTAAAGTAAATAACACTTGATATTAGTATCTACTGAAATTATAGAAATTCTTAGCAAAATATTTCGAATAATATTTTCAATACTGCACAATAAAACTGTTTTAGTTTATAAAAACAACCTTGATAAATTATATTTCGCTATAAATTTATTTATAGATAAAGTTATTGAAAGTAAAGTCAGAACTATTTTAGAATTAGATAAGCTGAAATCAATTCTTTTCTATATTTAAAATTAATTTTAAAAAATGCCAACGTAGGTTTCTTATTTATTTAAAGCAGAAAAAAAAAAGCTTCTACAACTCAACATTTAAAAAATTTGAAAAAAAAAAAAATGTGGTAGCTATGAAATATTGTTAATTGTCATTAACCCGTTCGCAGTCAGGCGCTAATTCTACTGTAAAATAAAATTTTGGAAAATTTCATAAAAAATAATATTGGAAAATAAAAACAAGTAATTTTCCGTCAAGAGATATTTTTCAATTTAAGGGAATTACACCACCTTATAGCTAAAAAAAATTAACCAATTCCAAAAAATAACTGCAAAAGTTTACTATTAGCATAACCAGAAATATAACATTAAAATTTAATTATGCATTCCAAATTTGGGTACAATGGCCTAAAAAGATTTAATTTCAAGATTTTAGTGAGTATTACAAGCATCACTTTCCTATATTCCCTCTATTTTAATTACTCTGTTTCCAAAATAAGAATTCAGTTAATTATTCTATGATTTGTCTACCTATATATATAGGTTCATATAATATATATGTATATCTATACACATGTGTATGTACACATGTATGTATACCAAGTTGCTGTTTAATTAACTTCATCAAATTGTACTTATTCTTTAAATATTCATTTTTTATTAAATAAATTTAAGGAAATCAAAGTTCATTTGTAATGAAAAAGTATGTTTGTAAAATACATATAAGTAAATAATTGCATAATTACATATGCATACTCATGTAATCATACGCAAACATACTTATATATTTTTTTATTCTTTTGACTTTTTCAAAAGTTCATACAACTACAACTGCATATCAAATAATAATATAAATTAAATTAAAAAGTAACTGGTAAAGTGAAAAAGAAATTCCTTAACAAAAAACCAAAACTGGTTCTTCAAAGATGGTAGTTAAAACAAGTCTAAAAAAAAAAACGAAAAAAAAATGAATTTTAATATTTTTTTTTCTTTACATGCAATTCAATTTTAAAATCAGCTGATATTAAAAGTAACATAAATGCAATTACATATGGTTGGTAGTTAGGTAGGGTTTGGAGACATGCACACATGCTTTAAGTATAACGTATGTATGTATGTATATATCTTTTTTTGATTTTGAAAACAAAGAATTTCTTTGTTTGTCGGTTTCGGTAATCGGTTTTTTGGTTTGTGTTCTCTTTATTTTTGTTATTGTTTTTTCAGTGCGATATTTTTATTACTCATGCATGCATGCAATACACTCTTTCACACATTACAATTTTAACATTAATTGCGAATGTTCGTATTGCACTTTACATTTATTATTCATTACAGTTAATCATATTATAACTTTATCGCTTTATGATTTATGCTTGATTACTTTTCTTTCACCTTTAAATAAAATTATTTAAACATTAAATTGTTGTATAATAATTATAAATTGATTTCTCTTTTTATTAATGATATTGTTATTCTTTATATTTTATTTAAAAATTAAAAATAAAATTTATAATATTTGTTAATTATTAGAAAACCAAAAAATAAATAATAAATTTAATTTTTTTTTTATTTGAATTTCTTTTTAATTAAGCAATAATATGAAAAACAATTCGTGAATTTTTTTATTAACAAAATTTTAATTTTGCAAGTGTTGTAATTTCAGTCTATAGCATGTATTTCATTCATATATGTATGTATGTATTTCTTTAATTTAGAAAAATGTGAATGTCAACGCAATTTTAATTTAAATTTTTTTAGTATTTTATTGTCCGTCTGTCTGTGAAATTTTAAGCCTATTTCCACTTTACTCAAAGTTATTGTTCCCAAAAATCATAAAATTATAATTTTTAATAAATTACTGTTTCGAAATCATTATATCTCCTTTCCCTCTCAAATTTCCAGTTTTTAATAATATTTCTTAGTTTTTTGCTTGCGTTTTACATGGGTGTGCACTATTAGATACTTTTAACTTATACATACATACTAAAAAATTCTAAAATTTAATCTGTGCCAGATAAATGTCATAAATGCATATAAATACTGTTTGACATCAAACTTTATTTTACAACAAATAATTTGCTCTATTCTAGTTAAATTTACTGTTAGATTTTTTTAAGAAAGTAAAATGACGATAATTAATTTTTTGTGAAAATTTTTGCGGCAAAATTATTAAATTTTACCTCTGAAAATCTGAGCTCTGTCAGATACTTTCAGTCTGATATGTGATCAGATTTTTCTTGAAATTCATCTGAGATTTTCTCGAATTTAAGTATTTGTAGCCTGATATGGAAATAATTTCAGTAGATAAGAAAAGCTTTATGTAAACAAGAATTTTTGTTATTTTAAAAACTTTTTCTAAAAAGTATTTAGTAAGGTAATCATTTCTGAACTGAAAAATTCGCAGTACCTTATACGAGTATACTTTTTATCGAAAATTATTTAATTTTATTATAATTAGATAATTGAGTATGAATTAATTAATTTGCATATTTATAAGGATAGGTTTCATTAATTCAACTTTCGTTTACTTTAAAAATTATTAAAAATTCAAATCAAAATTTTAAAACAAACTATTTTACTATGTGTTTACATTGTATAACCAATTAAAATTATATTTTTTATCAACAATCTGAATATTTATAAATTTATTCAGGTCTTTCATTTCTATGTTGCACATTTAAATTTTTATAATATTATTTTGTAAATATTTCAAAATAATTTTCGACCGTGTTGACAAAATTAATGATTCTAACGATAGGAATGGCAATGCTCCCATGAGAAAATAAACAAAAAAAAAAAACAAAAGAATAGAAAAAAGAATTGTATGTGTCGGTTTGCCTGAATTTCTTCAACATTTTCCCGTCTGACTTGGCTACACGGTTTTTGTTTTCTTATGTATATTGCCAGGATTTTTTCTCTTTTTATTCAGTTTTTTTTTTTTGTTCTTTTAGTAGTATTTTCTTTCATGTTATTATAATTACATTTTTTTTCTCTTTACTGTGGTTCTTCATATATTCTTATGTTGCATTACATAAGAGAATCGATGAAGTTTATAGTGTACATGATGAAGTTTTGTGGTGTTTCACCTTTGTTATTTTTATTGTGTTGTCGTTATTGCTGTTATTTTAGTAATTTTTTTTCTTCAATTTTTCTTAAACGTTGTACGTAGTTCAATAAACTTTCGTTATAGCAGAACACTTTACTTAGTCACTTTATTTTTATTTTATACTTATTTATTATTACATTGCACTTGTACGATCGCACAAAATATTTGAAAAAGAAACAGGGAAAAAAAGAAGACGTTCCTGTGTCGAAATTTATGTTATTCTTGTGTTTTTTTTTCTTAATTTATTTTTATATAGGTAATAGAAAATATAATTGTATGGATGTATCTACATAACAAGTAAATCTACATATATGTATTAATGTTTAAAAATAAATCTGACTCTAACGAGAAACTGAGAAAAGTACAGGTACAATTTTTCTTATTTAAAAAACAAAAAGTAAATACACACTTACATTTGATTTTTTTTCTCAGAAATAGTAAAATCTCGTTAATAAAAAAAAATTTTATTTTTTCGAATTTTAAAATCAAAGCAAGAACAAAATTTTGTGACTGCATTGCGTTATTTTCTCGATTAATTCTAATACTTTATTGAAATTTTGTTTAAATTTTTGCATTTTCCAATTCAAAATATCGTATTCAACATGTTTTTTTTTTTAAAGTTTGAGCTTCAGTATCTTTAGTTGAACCTCACAGTATAGGTAAAAATTTTGATGTTTAAAAAAGAAATATTGTTTTAATTTCGTTGATTAAGAACTTATTGTAGATTGCGTAGTTAAAATGTTCCCAATAAAAAATTAGTTTTCACATTAAAGTTTGAATTGCATATATATAGGGGTTCAATAAATTTTATATATATACATAGTATTTAAAATGCAGTCAAACTTTTACAGATTAATTGGATTTGGCATTAAAATATGGCATTAAAATTACCATTATAATTGATGAATGAAGAGGAATGAAATCAAAAACCACAAAAGTTTTATTAAAATAAAACATTGAATCTATTTTCTTAATACAGGTTACAAATTTTCTGAAATTGTCAATATAACAGCTTAGTAAAATTTTTATTATTTTACTATTACCACGTAACATTTTTATAATGACATCATAGTGTCATTGTACAAATATTACATGTATAATAATTATTTTTTATGAAAATGAGATTTAATAATAATGCGCAAGAGAAATGAAAGCTTACTAAAAAATGTTAATAAACTTTAATTTTTAATTTTTTTTTTATTACTTTTCTTGTAATATCACCGATCATTACATATTTCTTTTTATAACACCCGGGATAGTATATTTATGTATATGCAGTATAACAAAAGAATTTTATGTTATACTTATGGGGACGTGAACAAATGAACAAATTCTTTTATTAACAAGCCATGGCTTGTAATAATGATGATAGTTAAATATTAATGCTTATAATGATTTTTATAATATTCTAAAATTCTAATAATGATGATAATGATGAAATTGATGCACACAGGTTCTCGTTCTTATTCTAAATGATAAGTACATAGACTGTATATACTTATATATATATACATATGTATACATATTCAATTTCTATTAGTTTATTTGTAAAATACAAAAAAATTTATTTACAAATTTTATTTTCTTTTTAAAGCTCATTGAAATTTTTAAAACATTATGAACATTGAAAAAGAAAAAAAAATTAAAAGAAAAGAAAAATAAAAAAAAGGAAGTTACCTGTTACCTACTAAGAGAAAAGAAAGAAAAAAAAAATGCATGTATTTGTGTGTGGTGCATGAAGAAAACGTACATATGGAATATAAGTAAATGGAAGATTAATATGGAAAAAAATGGTTAAAATAAAACTCGGGTTTCGACGTAAAAGAAACTGGTTTTTCAATTTTTGATTTTGTTGTTGCTTTTTTTAAGACGATTTTTTTTTCATTTTGTTTTTCATTAAAATTTTATTTCTTCTACTGTGTTCTATTAAAAAGGTCAAAAAAATAATTTTACACATTAATTTTTTACGACCAATAGTGGTATATTGACATTAGGTCTTCTTAAGAAATTATTTTGAAATCGAAATATTCCTACATGCCTTACTTGTCGTTTTACAAATTTTAGTGTGATGCCTTCAATAAACACATATGTATTTATGTATGTAATGTATTTACGTACATTTATTATGATGTGCATAGAAGTAGAGGAAGTGAATACATTGATTTTTAATTTAAAATAGATTTTTAAATAGATTTTAATAATTATTAATACTATAAAAGAATTTTTGTAATTTTCTTATCGGTTTAAAATAAAAATTCTTTACTACAAATAAAAGCTTGTTCAATAAATTTCAATTTACTTTTTCATTTCATTCTTTAATTTTGGTAATATAAATTTTTTATTCTTTGACAAGTAATTTTCGAGAAGTTATTTAAATTAAGATTTGTGTCTAAAGTTCTTTGTTAATAATGATACGAACTTGCAAAAGTTATGTTATTCTCCTTTAAATGCTAATTTTTGTTATATTTTGATTCAATTGATATTTTGAATTGTTAGAAATTTTAACCCTTTGTTGACTGACGCTACTCTAAAGTACCACTAACTGTAAATCGTTTACAAATCCTAATTAAATAAATATACATTGAATTTCAGTTTTAAACTGTTGATGCTTTAAAGCATTTCATTATCTTTTAGAATAATTCTTATGATTTGATTCTCTTATTATTTAGATCTTTCTCATAATAGGCAGCAGATTTTGTCTATTAATTCTCCGGCAACAAAAGGTTAAAAGAACATTAAGTTAAATTATTACATAAATTTTTTAAAATTTCTTTGATTTTTTTCTTTAGTGTTGAAATTTATTTCTTTTATGTAAAAAATGAGCAACTGATTAAACACAAAAAACAATTATTCTAATTTTTTTGCTCCCCTTTTGTGTTTATTTTTGAACCCTAGACGTCTAAATCGATATTTAAGTGTATTTTATTATAAATTAATAAAATATTTACAAGAGGAATAATAAAAGAAAATCAATATTATAAATATTCACCGTTCCATTTTCAAAACTTTTTATTTTTGTGTATTTAAGAAAGAAAAAATAAATAAATAAAAAACAAAAAAAACAAAAAGTCTGAGCCCCCATCATTAATTTTATTATAATATAAATATGTATGTATAATAGATATGTGTGTATGTATATATAGTTTGTTCATCCATACATACCTATAAGTGTATATCCATACATATTGTAGAAAATAAAAAGCAAATGCTAAGATTACATAAAAGAAAAACCCAAACTCCAATATATACAAAAAATTTTGCACAATTTAACAATATTTTTTCGTAATCAATATCAATATTTCCATCATCATCATCATCATCATCTTTAACATCATCTTCATCATGCTATGTCATTAAATTGAAAGGCTAATAGAACGATTAAGAAATGCAATTTTTCATTCTCAAGATATTTTATTAAATACAAAATGTGTATACATCCATACATACACTATAAGAATTAAATAAATAAATAAATAAATAAACATAATTTAGATATAGGAACGAAAACTAAAAAAGAAAAAAAAATCATTTGGTTTTTTTTTGTTTTAGAAGAAAAAAGGAGACGAAATACAAATTATAAAAAAGTTTAACAACCTTTTTTATAATTTTCAATTTCCATACCTACCTAATACTTTTGCAGTAGAGTTCTGGAATAAAGTTTGAATTCAAAACAAAAAAACAATATTCAATAATAACATGACCAATAGTGAACTAATTACGGTAACGGCCGATGTATCAACTGAATTATCTCTGGTTTAAATCTGAATCGGATCATAAGAAAGAATCGAGTATTAAATAATTACCATATATCCGGAATATTTAATTTATGTAACCCCAAAATATAATTTATAACTATAAATATGGAATATTTAAAAGTTTTTCCGTGTTACTAAAACACGCAGCGATATCTATAGGGTAAAAATGCAAATATGTAAATATCATTCCCAGTAAAAATTATTAAATTATATCTAATACTAATTATATTCTGATTTCTTATACTATTCAATTATAATCTAAATCCTTAACTGTTCTGTAGAAATGCCCTAGCGATTGCCACTAAAAATGAAACAAAATTAGAAATCGTAGCCAGCTAAACTCATTCATTGATACGAGTATAAAATAAAAATTACATTTCTACGAGTAGCACAGTTTCATATGAATGTAAATTTTTTGAATTCAGATTGAGTTTATAACAAAATTTGTATAATTTTCTGCCTTCTCCTGTTTTTTCAATTTGAATTGCAGTTCTACTGTACATTATGTATCAATAATATGATATGAGCAAACGGAACATGCCATCATCCAAAATAAAATTTCAAGCTATATAAGCAATATATACGTTAAGTGTGTAGGTATGCAAGTAGCTCGTCGAACTATCAAAATAGAAATGTACACAAAATTCAAACCTAAATAAAAGACAAGTATATACAAGAATATGTATATAAATAGTTGTTCAATTTTTGTTGCTATTTTATTATTTAATAAAAGATTTAAAAAAGCAACTTATAAAATAATTTTTTTTTTTTATACTTAGCTATGTATTTAAATACGTTAATGTGTTAGGTACATAATTATATCAATATATAAAACAATTATTTTTAGGTAACTTTGCATGAAAATTGGTAAAAACAATTTAGCATACTCAAACAATCGACACATGAGTCAAAAATAAAATAAAACAAAACAGATCTTATCTATACATCTGATAAAATAGTATCGCGATGAAAATTTTAATGCCTTAAAATATGCATACATATACATGTGTATGATATCTATAAATACACACAAGTATGTATAAAAATTCATATATGAATATTTATAAACATATGTATAATGCAACTTTTTAAGAAAATTGTTCAGAGGATTATTAATGTGCCATTATGCCATGTAAAACTTGCAGTCTATAAAGGAATAATAAATTGCAAAATAAATAATTGATTTCTTAAGTAACTGTTCTATTCAACTTTATATAATCCTTTTCATAATTAGGACCTCAAAATTAGCTCAAAGAAAAAAAAAATGAGAAGAAAGAGTATTTTGGGTGAATAGCAAAACTATTCTCTTAAAATTTCATTTTCGGATTTTTTTTTGTTTAAAATGATGTAAATTGTATAGCATTAAATATAAAATTTGTACATATACATATATACATACAAATTGACGCGTATAGTTTTATCTAATAAATAAAATTATTAAAAATTTCTCAAAAATATTGTAAATTTGTTCAAAAATCTCAAAATACATCGAAATATATTCCTTTTACTTCTCGCTCTCCCCATCGTTTTTAAATATTTGATTTTATTAAAAGTTTAACTAACTCAACAGTGTATCGAGAAAATTCTCCACAAATAATAAAAATTTAAAAAAAAAAATTGTATAATTTTTTTTTCATAATGCCAATTAAACTTTGTTATATTTGTTATGCTATCAAATTCATACAAGATATACATATACTATACATACATACACATGCATTAAATTAGTATAGATGGGGTCAATGTTTCTTATGATTCTCTATAAAATTTGTAAATTTTACCTGACTCAAGGTCAAATTTAAGAATCAAAATAAAAATCGCAAAAATCAACAAAAGCAGGAAAAAAAAAATTTTTTTTTTGTATTGCAGCATATTTTACTTTTCAAATGCGTATTTTTGATGTACATACACACAATCACATAAATATATTTATAAATTTATGATTGTATCCAATGTTCTCTTTTTTTTTTGGAATTTACATATTGACCATAACATATCGATCTCTGTGGATTTTATGTAGCGGTAGCCTATACTAACACTTTGATATTATTGGTATTGATGATGATAATGATGATGGTTTAAATTTTAAAATGTTGATGATCTGGATCTTTTACCTTTTTTTTATATTTCCTTCTTTTTTCACGATTTCTTGCTCCTTTTACGTAAGTACATACATACATATAGTATCGGTATACTCATTTGAAATCTATGAACTGGAAAGTAAAGGTACTATTGATATTGATATTTTTGTATTCGAGATTAAAGAAGAAAATATATTTTTTCTTTTTGGTGTTGTTGATCAGTAGATCAAAGAATTTTTAATTTATTTTAAAATCGAAACTAATTTAGTGGACGAATTATTAATAAATAGGTGTAAGTAAACTATTATTAATTGAAAATTTAATTTTCATAATTGAATTTAAATGTTTATTTAAGACTTTAAAATTCAGAGTTTTTATTTACTAAATTTTTCGTTGTATTTTTGAGGTTAAGTATCTATTTATTTAAAACAAATGTGAATTAAACAGTTGAAATGTTTATATATGTGAATTAAACCTGAATTGATCTTAATCCCAGTAACTAAAATCATTTAAATAATATAAAATAAGAAAATTAACTCTTTATTATGTTAATCTCTCCACCCATATGAGCATAATATGACTCAAAAACAAAATTAATTCGAATTTACACCATTTTTGCATAAAGGTGCCGGAACCCGATATCCGCAGAGTTGCAATTTTTTAATATTTACGCACAAAGGAATGGCAAATTTTGATAAAGAATTCTACGAAAATATTCCTAGAGTAATATTTTTTTATTATCTTTTGTCTAAAATTTTTCTAGCTAGTCTGAATGGGATTTAATATTTCAAATATTTTTACTATATCTTAACATTCAATTAAAATTCACTAAAAACTCGAGCTTATCGAGTTTTAGAACATTTTAAAGAAATTTACCTTATTTAAAACAGTCTCAAATAATTTTAATTAGCCAAATAATATTAAAATATTTGAAAAACAAATTAATTATGTATTTATTTTTTGTTATCAAGATTTTAGAAAACATGCATTTAATTAAAAAACAAATACCTTATGATAATTGTGCCACAAAAATATTGCATAAACGTAAAATAAAATAAAAAGGGTTTTTTTTCTCGAAATTTTTACAAGATAAAATTAAATAAAATCCAGGTGAAATAATTTATTTTAATTCACTAATATTTTAAATTTTATTTATAATGAAGTTTGTATGTATACACAATGTTTTCAATATTATTTGAATTTTGAATTCTATGTTTATTGTGTAAGTAGGGATAAATTAAATTTTATGGTACAAAGGAAAAAAATAATGTTAAACGGCATTTTTCAGAGTTTTCAAAAAAAAAAATCTAAGTAGATTTTAAAACAGCTGGTACTCTTTAACACAAAAATCATTCAAATTATTATCTACCCATTTGATCTTTATTAATGACAATATTAGGCTATCTATAATTAAATCAATAAAATAATAAATTCTTAACAATTTCAAACTTATATAATTGAAACTTTTAATATTTAGTATGTTTAAATATAAAGCATTTTTATAACTGTTATACAAATAATATTATTAGAAATAATGAAATGCGCTCTTTACAAATCCTTTAAATTTATTACTAACTTGTATTTAATTCTTACTTTTGTTTTATTAAAATTTTGCACTCTTCACGTCCTTTTAATTTTTCCTTTGCAATTTCGTTTTTTTTTTTTCTTTTTTGTTGTTTTTAATGTCACGATAATGGTCTCCATAACAATTTTCATCAGGAGTTGTAAATATTTTGTCGGCATTATAGTCTTGGCTATTAAAACATTAACAAAAATAAAATATCAAATTATTTTTTTTTTATTTTATTTCATTTTTTTTTGTTTTTCTTTAAAGGATTATTATGAATTGTGGTCATTTTTTAATGTTTTTTTTTTTATTGTTGTTTTTATCTTATGCGGTCTGAATTTTTTTTTCGTTTTTTGAGAAGAGGGAAGCGATAAATACGGGAATAATATAAAAAGGAATGAAAAAGTTTTAATTTGGTAAAAAAAAAACAAAAATGGGTACATGCATGCGACAGGATAAAAAATAAAACAACAATTAATTTTTCTGTTTTCATTTCTTTTTCTGTTTTGCGTCTTCTTAATCTCAAATTACATTATTCACATATGGACAAAATTTTAACCTCAAAACAAAAACATTTTTTTTTTTTTTTGTTATCTGTTGTTCTTGTTGCTTCCAAAACATGAATTTAAAGTTTTTTTTTTATAATGATTTAATTTTAAAGTGTTATTGAAATGAAATTCACTGTCGATGATAATTATCTGTTTAAAATTTTGGTATAATTTTTTAAACAGACTGGAAACGTTTTTGATGTTTTCTTAAAAAAAATCAATCATTTGTAATTATTAGTAATTTTATACAACATCTAAAAGAATTGTTGTTGCTTTTTGTTTTTTTCAAAGGATGAACTTTTGTTAAATTAGTGATTTTTTAAAATTTTCAAATTTAATAGAATTAATTTGGAGGGTGCGATTTAATATTCTTCATATGTAAATTTTCTCATTTTATTTGAGAATACAATTAGTGAAGATACTAACTAATTTTGAGATATAAAACAAGAAAACATCGTTGTTGGTAGTATAATTTAATAAAATTATACGATATTAAAAGTCTCATTATGTATCTCAGGTCTTTGGTTTACCGATGAAATAAAATTTCAAATTATACTTCTGATTTTTGTCAATTAATATTCTCACTTCACTCTTAGTTAATTTTTCTTAATTTCCTCAACTTTAAGTTTGTATAAATTAAATGTATCTCATTTTGTCTCAGTGCATCATAGAATTTGAAAACAAGGAGTTAACTTATCACTATTATCTTTTATTGCAAGTTGACTGGATTTTACACATCGTATATATGCACTAAATTTTTTTTTGGAGAAATTTGGATATATAAAGTCTCACTTTTATACTCTTCAAGTGAGAAGAAGTGAGTACATATTCGCGTAATATAATTTTAGTGTGAAAGCAAGTTTTTTCATATTGTGTATCTCTTGTTTTCCAAAATTTATATAAAATTTAGTTACCACCATTTATTCACTTCATTACAAAGTTCTGTCGATATTTTGAGAGAAAATGTGGAAATCCAATTAATTCAATTAAGAGAGATACTCGATTATGTTGTGTTGACAATTTAGATAGTATTTCTCTCCTCATGAAATTATGTGATATGAATCCATAATACTGTATCCCCTTACCCCTTTTTCATCCAGTAAGTAAAAATTAAAATATTGTTACAAACCCAATTTTTATATTACTTTGTAAATTGATATTAGTACGTCCAATTTTTCTATAAATTTAATATTTTACTATTTAGTGGAATTAAAAAATTGTTTTGTAATGCTTAATTGTCGATTTAAACTTCATTAAATTAATTCACATTCAAATTTTAATCATAATTAAATGTACATTTTACAATTATAATTAATGTATGCAATTTTTAATGTATAAATTTGAAATGAAAATACTCGCGTACTTACATAATTTTAAAATTTTAAAGTAATTATACTTATGTACACATATACGTGGTGTATAAGTAAGCGAATTTTTTGTGAAACATTCAATATACATACGTATTTATATGTAATTTGAATTTTACAATTAAAAGTACGTATGTATACATAATTTGTACATACTTGTAATATTTTATAAATTTGATATATTGCATGGCTATGAAAAACTTTATTATGCTATAAAATAACTATTTACAAATTCTAAAATTTTATTGAATAAGTTTTGAAAATCTCAATTTTTTAATTCAATTTTTATGAAAATATGCAAATTTTATATTTCGTGTAAGTATTATGTAAGCGAATCACTCATATTAACAAAATTTTATATGCACAATACTTTGTAGTTGAATATTTTAAATACATATTTGGTCTTTTCCTCATTAATTTTAGTTCATAAAAAGCAAATTATGCTCAAAAACACATTAAGATTTAAGTATTTTTTTTTTGAAATCGTACTAGAAAAGTTAGGGGAATTGTATACTTGAATTCGCCTCAAATTGAAAAAACGAATACATAATTTTTTTTTACTCAATTATTGTTAGTTTTCATTAATGTTGTATTTTTCTCGTGCCACAATTTAATTCCAAATACTTAAAATATGTTTTAAAAAAAGAGTCTGTAATGTGATCCATTTAGTTCCATAATACAAGAATACAGTTTTATATTTATAATTTAGGAATTTATGTTTGACCTGAATTGAGATTTAAAAACCGTACTAATGCAATTTGCCACTCTAGGAAACTGATACAATGAAAATTTTCAATTTGTGACATAAAATATATTTTATGTCAAAATAAAATAATTAATTATTTTTAATAAATATTTTGACAAGCATATTGAATTTTTTTTTCTTTAAATTTCAAATTAAAAATTAAAAACCTTTACTTATTTGGTTCCAATCTCAAGAATATCAATAAGTACCGATCTACATAGTATAGTAAAATATATAAGTATATAAGAAAATTAAAATTTATTTACTTTTATACCCTAAAGTTAAATTGCAAAAGTCTATAAGTTTTGAAATAATTGACACAGTTTAAAAATCTTTTGTGTTTATTTAAGTTTTTATGCTGAATTCAAAAGTCCATTGCAATCAAAAATTGGTATTCAGTTGCAAAACAAAAACAAAAAATAACATTCACACACACTTACATTTTATTTTCGTTTATTTTTACAGAATTGCAAAAATGCAACAAAAAAAGATTTATAGAACGCGGGATCTATAGTAATTCTTAAATACAGTTAACTTTATGTATTCAAGAATCACTATAGTATTATATATACAGTATTTTTTTGTATATAAGCAAATCTAGACCAATATGTGTACATAAGAATTGTACCACCACCTTGGTCTCTTTTTATATCAACAAAATTTCTTTTTTTTTTATTTTTTTTACGTTTAAATTAGGTTAAAAATACAAAATAAGTAAATAAATTAAGAAAAACAAAAAACTAATGAGAAAATTTATTAACCCTTTAGTATAGTTTAGTTTTTCATATAATTTTTGCTTTAGTTGAATAAATTTTAATTGATTTGGCAATAAGGTAAAAGTTTTTGAGTCAGAAATTTCGCTGTTTCGATTACATGATAAATTCATGGTCAAATCAAAGAAAATTACTGATGCGAACGAGTTTTAAAAAAAAAGTGAACCTTAATTATCAAGGATTAATAATCGGACTTACAGCTACATTTATTTTGTGGACGTAATTTTCTACTGTAAAGGAGCAATTTACGGAGTCCCTGTTGGGCAATTTTACCTTTGTAGAAATTTTGCTCTAAGTATTTTTACGATTATTTTACATTTTACTGTGATCTAAGTTATTGCAGTAATTTTAAATTGTTTGTTTATTTTATGTATAAAATTAGTAAGTAATTTTAAAACTTTTAACAGTGTATGTCAATGTGCGTTCCAATTGTTAAAGAGCTATAATTGTTGTCCGGAGTCCACATTCGGAGAACAATATTAAACCAATTAATGATTAAAGAGAAAACATTTAAATTTATATGTCCAACTTAGTACCCGAACACTTTACTTGGGTTAACAATTATATTTAAAAAAAAAATTAATTCATTTTTGTTTATTTTCTTTTTTTGTCTTTACACAAAATTATTATATAGCTGCAAACAAAGTTACAGACGAAGTATAGGTATTTAAGATTCGGAAAATAGCAATATTTACTTGCTCTAAATTTTGTAAAATATTCTATTGAAATATTTATTCTAGGTAAAATTTTCATTGGAAATCTTAAAATATTTTTAAGTAACAGAAAAATAATAATAAAACAAATAGAACTACTTAACATTTTCAAGAAATTCTAAAATTTAGGGAAAAAAGTATAGATAATCAACTTGATATTTATGGATTTTAATAAGCAAAAATCTAAAATATTTAAAATATTAAATTTCCTTTAGCTTTCCTAAATTTTTTAAAAAATCAAACCTTTTAAATATACAATTTAAATTAATCACAAACCAACTTCTTATTTCTTACTGCAATTGACACAATTTTTTTCGTTTTCAATTGAAATTCTAGTTCTAGAATAATGATTTTACACATAGTATTAATGTGCATTTACAAATGTATATATATATATGTATACTTATACTTATACACTTAAGTATTTGAGTATTCACAATGAACTTAAATTTAAATAAATAAAATGTAAACACAACAATGTTTATAAGCCCGTAAATATTTACTATTATAATAGTAATATTGCATTGTAATGTATGCAATGCAAGGACATTATAAAATGCTAATAAGTACTTTTATATTCGAGTATATTGAGGAATTGCATAGAACAACACAGTGAATAATTTAAATTTAGAAAAATCTTTTCAGTTAGAATACTTAGCATTTCGTATAAAAAAAAAACTTGTATATAAATTTATTGTTTATTGTTATTTTTATTAAAGCCTGTGGCAATAAAACAAAGCAGCCTAAGTTGATTAATACTTAAGTTAAAAACTGTAAAAATGTTGGTCCAATTCCGACAGTTCGAATTAATAAAATAAAGGTACAAACTGCTGTGAGAAAAAAGCTGACAAATAATATCTTTAAGCAATAATACTAACACAGAAATTCTGCAAATGTAATTGTTGTTTTAAAATTTTTTAAGTTTTTTCAAAAATGATTTTAAAAAATTAATCAAAAATTCCATTTATTCGAAACTACTATTTTTCGACTTATACGATTTTGAAATATTGTCACAGAATTCATTCTGTATTCTCAATCAATTTTATATTTTTCTTAAATTGAGGACAGAAATCATTAAGAAAAATGAAAACAAATGAAAAATATAAAAATCTCTTAAGCTATGATTATTTTATTTCAATAAAACTTTAATTTACTTAAACTTTATATGTATTTGTAATTAAAGTTAATTTATAAGCTGAAATAAAAGGGTTTGGTATATGAAAACAGTGAATCTTTAGGTTTTTTTAGTCGTGATTTCAATTTACTTTTCAAAGTAGATAATTTCATGAATTATCTACTTTGCATGTGTGTGGTACTTTTGCAATAATACATTTAAATTTACTCAGTAGATTACCATTTAAATTATTAAATTTTCTGAATTTAACACAATCTCTTTATTTTGAATATGATTTTCATTTAATTACATGTACATTCTACTTTTTAAATTTAAACAAAATGTGAAAATAAAAATTATTTAAGATTTATTTAAATAAGAATTATAGTCTATTGAATATGAAAAAATAAAAACAATTTCTCTTTAATTTATGCGTCCTTCCAAAAATTATCGTTTTTCATCTACTGCTGTTATGCATTTTAAAATATTTTTTTAATACACATACATACAAACATGTATATAAAAATATTTTAATGAAAATTCTGGCAGACAAATCATAATTTTCGTAGAATATAACTGTAATTTTATTGCTTGTCATAATTTTTCTGCAATTCACCTTAAACGAAATGAATGACTAAAAATTAAAAATACTTCATCATAACAGGAAATAACACACAAATGTTACATAAAAAAAAATACACAATAAAAAAAATTTTGTTCATTTTTTGGGAAAAAAACTACCAAAATCATAACTAAGAATTCATTGAACTTTTGGTAAGCATTAATAGGCTTGCCAACTGAACTCTTTAAAAAATGGATTATTTGCAATATTTATTTTTCTTTTTATGATAATAAATGTGTTTTATAACAGAGTAGGTAACAATAATGAGTAAAAATAATCTTTTGTTCTTTCTTCAGAAAAAATATTTTGTCAGTAAAACTTTTTAGTACAAACTTTTTACTGAATATTTTCAGAGGAGCGATCTATTTCGTGTTATTAATTTTAATATATTTTAAGTTGAAAATAGCATTTTCCGAGAGATCGAAACTGTAGAATTATGAAAATTCAATGGGAAACACTTATCACATTTTCCAAACCGCTGCTATTCCTATTTGTTGGCTAATATAAACTGTAACATGTAAACATGCTGCGATTTATTTATGTTATATTTAGCACTTTAGGTAACTGTACTTTGATCATATTCTATTATATTTTATATAATATTATTGTTCAATTTAAATTTAATAAGATTTCCAACAAATAAATTAATATTTTATGTATTAAAATAAAATAATAATTGGCAACCTAATTTATTTACATACAAAAAGTAAATTTTAATTTTGAGGAAAAAAAAAGTTGAAATACACACTTGAAAATATTAAAAATTCAAAAAATAACAAAACAGAATAAAATTAGTTTGAAAATTTTGGTCATAAATGCCGCTTGTACTCATGTCAACTTTGATAATAAAGTAACAAAAAATAAAAAAAAAAATTAAAAACCCAAACACCGATTTCTTAAATCCCACTATGAATTTTATGAGAGGCCAACAAAACAAAAACAACAATTAAATAACATAAATGTGTGCTTACAAGTTATTTTTATTTTTGTTGAAAACTTTTTGTATTCACGAATTTGTTGTATCTAAATATTATTGTTGTATTTTGTGATGTAGAAAATATATGAGTACGTAAACATTTAAAATTGATTATGTTACTCATACTGTAATTAATTTCAAATGACGTAAAAGTGTGATTTCTTAATGGATATTCCAGAATTTTATTCTTACTTGCAACAATTCAAACATACTATTCTGGATGAAATTCGTCCAATAATCGCACATTTCGTCTATGTTAGTTCTATATTAATACGCGAGTGTAGGTAATACAATCATAAAAAACTATATTCAAGTTTTTTCTTTTTTAACATTTCTGCCTCAATTATTTTAAGCGTGACATTGCAAGTATGTTATTTTAAAAAAAAAATGTTTACATAACTCAGTTGTTTACAAAAATGTGGTAAATTCCCTCACAAATAAAACCTAGGAGTATACAAAAATTTTCATCGGATATCACAAAAATAAATGTTTACAATCAGTTTTATGTTGGTTTTTCATAAAATTTTTGAAAGATATAAAAACAAAAAACAATCAAAATAGAGAAAAAAACTAACCACGACTCTACTTTTTTTTTTTGACTCGTCATACGTTTACAGAAAAAAAGAGAGAAAAAAATTACATCTGAGGCACAATCAAATAAATTTTTTTATTTTTTTTTTTTTTGGGTATTGTACAGTAAAAAGCTTTCGCATTGACATAAGTTAACTGTGTTTGGTTTACCGTCAATTTATTATGCTTTTTTTTTCTCACCTGTGATTCATTTTTAAAAAATTGTAAAAATTTTGTTTTTTATTTTTTTTTATTTCTTTTTATTTTTTATACACATGCCTGTATACATATATTTATTTTTGTTTTATTTGGAATGTGGAAAATGAAAATTTGACCAAATAATAAATGTGGTCTGCAAACAATATTGAAAAATAAATTAAGAATGGAATTTTGTAACATTTCGATTTTTATAAAAATATCGTATTTTAAACTATGCTATTTAATTGCATTGTTCTCAGAATATTTTTAAATAAAATCAGTTCAATTTCAGCTCAAATAAAAATCGCATTGTTTTTGTCAATTTTGCATACTTTTAGGCAAAATTATATAAAGGTTTAAAAAAAGTTGCGTGTAGCAGGAATCAAATTTTTTGTTTTGTTTTTGCTGATTAGCATTAAGTTGACATTTAATGAACATTTCAAATGCGAATTAAATTGTTAATTTTTAAAATTAATTTACATAAAATATTTTCCGGTCGAGTGAGTTATCAGACTGTAAATAATGCCGTTTTACAGATAATAACCATAATCAATATTTTGGAAAATTTTCTACAATTTATTAAAATAAATATCTACCGATATCTTAATTTAAAAGTGTTAGAAAAAATTAATGATGGCGTAGAATAGTTCTACACAATAAGCCCCTCTTCTTATTTATTAATAAAATATTTCTAAAGAAAAATTATAAGTTATTAAAATTCTAATTAGACCCAAAATTCCATATATCGTATTTTCTACATTATATGCACATTATATTCTCACATAAGTACGAGTATGTACACATAAGTAATTCAGTAAATGCTGCATAGGTGTAGTAGTAACCATATATACTTCTATTAATTTATTTGCTTTTACTATTAATTTATAAAATTGCTGTCCTCAAACCATGTTATGGACATTTTTTTTTTAGCTCTATAATTTTATTTAAAGTGAAAAGTCAATTACATAATAGTAAAGTCATGCATTTTTTTTCCATCTATACAAATATAATTAAACAATTAAGTAATTTAATATATAAAGTACTTAGTTCATAAATTTTTTTCTTTTTTGCTTTACCATAGAGATAAGAACATAATTTTTCCATTAAATTAATTTAAAAGTGAAAAGAACAAAAAAATTGAAAGCTAAAGCAAAAACCATTCTCTAAGAGTAAATATTTAAATTTTATTTTTTTTTGTGTTTTCTATAGAAAATTTATACTTTTGCCCTTTTAAAATATTCAAATTGATTTATATTTAGTTTTTTTATGCTTAAATGTACACACATACATAAAACAATAACCAAATATTACAACAGTAAAAATAATAATAAGAAAAATAGAAAATTTAAATTATCCAGACGAAAATTTCCACCTCCCCACAATATCCAAAACAAAAAACAACTACAACAGAAATGAAATGAACAAAACCAAAAATTAAAAAACAAAAGTGAAAAGAACAAAACCACGGAAAATGAAAATAAAAAGAAAAACGCAAAAAAAAAATTTAGTGCCCCCATGTAATTATCCTGTACCCTTGCAGTCCCTCTTTAACCTCCTCCCATAGTACTAACAAAGTAATAAAAAAAATCAACAAAAAATTTATTTTTATTTGTTAAATAAATAACAGCAAAAAAAAAGAAAACAAAATTTTTTTTATATTGCATGTTACTGAAACTTTAATTTTTATATTTTTCACTTTTGTATTTATGTATGTCTAGTGTATACGTTCATATGTACAATGCGTCTGTCTACCTAAATTTTTATATACACGCATTACATGCTTCCAACCACAAATATAGCTACGTATGTATATAGGAACTTAAAATGTGTATATATATGTTAATTTTAATTTATAGTAACTGTTAAATTAAATATAAAATTTCCATATTAATAACATCCAATACCCTGATTAAACTGATATCAATTTTTATTTCAGTACATACAAACATACCATATTTTTTCTTTACATAATGGCTATTTATCAATGTGTCGTATATTCTAAATGGTATACACTAAACAAATGTATATACATAAATGAAATATTAATAATAATGTCCAATACCTTTTTGACAGAATATAAAAATTACAGAATATAAAAACAAAAAATTATTCCCACGTGATTTATTTTGGGCTAAAAATATGAAAATTCTGTAATTCTACAAAATCTGTAATGAAAGTTGTATATAAAAGTAACTGTACATTAACATACGTATTCGCTCAGCTTTGAACTATACGTAGAACGTTTCGAATGTAGGAAATTGCGAGTGTAATTTAACTTAAATGTAAAGCATCTCTAACATACAATGTTTCTCTCGTATTACGCACTTTAAGTGTACTATACTCATAATTACATTAGCTTATGTACGATTACTTGTAACTGTAAGGAATAGTTACGTGCATACTTACATTCGTTTATTCAGATTTCCAATAGATGACTTTACCAAACGAAAAACAATATCATTAGGATTTAGCTTAACTTTATGATTTAATTTGTTTCTATAGAACAGAATTTATGTTTCAAAAATTCTGTATAACACAATTTGCGTTTATTTACAAACGATTATCAACTATTCTAAACTATTTTGTAAGAATTACATTGATAAAAACTGTAATTGTTAAAATTTATTTTTTTTCCCCCTTTTCTTTATAAAATTTCTCAAATGTCACTTAGTACATATTCTGTCTTACAACAGTTGATAATATTAATTTTAGTATTAAATAATTTAAAATACATGTTGTATATTATGTACCTTCATACATATACACATATGCTTGTGTATTTATTTTTTTTTATAAATAAATGATATTTTTGTAATGAGAAAATTGTAATGAGAAATATATGAAAACATATAGTGTCTATACACACATACATACATTCATTTATTTTAAATAAGAGTCAAAATTACATAAAATAAAACTTTTTTAATAATACTTATAACAACTTATATTTTTTATGAACAATTATGTGTAATTACCAGTATTCTTTTTTTTTTGGAAAATTATATATAGATGCATGTAAATAAGTAAATAATAAATATGTATAATAAATATATGTATACGTCTGTACGTACAGGTATTAAAAATAAATGTACCTACCTAATGTGTTATACAAAAGGCAAAGTTATATACAGTAGGATAAAATAATATTTTAGTATCAACAAAAATTTAAAAAACAAGATTGGAATTCATACACTCCATACACAAAAAAAAACATTAAAATCTGATTTCGTTTCAAAAATTCAAAACCCAAGAAATTTTTCCCCAGCTTTTCTTGAAATCAAAGCACAAATTCACCATTAACATTCTTTTGTGTATGCATGTATGTAATATTAACTAAGCTCTCTAATCTCTATTCTTTTAAAATTTACAAATTTTACAATACAGTTACATTTTTGTAGGAATAGGAACCATAACAATATTCTTATATTCAGTTGTAAGTTGTAAACTCTATTTTATGTATTTTGTTCTCTTTATAAATTATCGTTACTCGTATTGTTGTTTAAGTTTATTTTTGTTCTGTTATTGTCCTTATTACCAAACAAACTTGAATCTCCAAATTTAACTTTTGTTCTGTTTTTTTTATTTTCTATTTTGTAATTTTCAATTTTTTCTTTTTTTTTTTGTTTTCGTAAATTTAGTTCACGTTCACTTTAACTCTAATTCTTGTTATTACATAAATATACATAAATACATTCATACTTATAAACATATTTGTATTATTTACATATATATAGGAACGATAGGCAACAGTAACGTCAACACACTAATAATACAATCAATATACATAGTTATGTACATTAAGAAATGTAAAATTACATGGTTTATAAATTTTAATATTATTATACTTTTATGTATATTAAGAGTTGGAGAATTGCTTGAAGTCTTTAAAAGATTATAAAAATTCAGAATAAGTTAGGAGAGAGGAAAGAGGAGAGGGATTAGAAATACAATTTTTATTATTTTTTTATTATTATTTATCTATTGCTGTTATTACTTTACTTTTATAATATTGCAATACTACAGTATGTAAGTTGTGTTTAAAAGTTGAAAAAACACACTTATGTATATGTATTGTAATTATTTTTAAACAATTATGTTTCGGTAATTGCCTATTTTATTTTTTGTTCAGTTACTCCACCAAAATGTTAACAATTTAAAACAAAATAAACGTAAACATTTTATGGGAAAATTTTAAAATTTTCTAAATATTTCAAATTTTATATTTGGTTTCTTATGGTTTCTATCTCCCTCCTCTAAAATTACATACGTCCATTTCTCTAAAACTTCTGTCTTCTATTTCCTCTTATTTTTTTATTTCTCTTTCATTGTCCGGATTTTTTTTTGTTTTGTCTTGTTTTATGTTTCATACAATTACTCCACGTACATACATATGCATGTATGAATGTTTGCTTATATGTACATTTAAAAGTCTATATTTCCATATTGGGTACATAAACACGTACATATACGTCTTATGAAGAACATTATAAATAAAATTTACATATTCATTTTGTACAAAATAAAAATAATTGTAATGATTTTGTTTTCATTAAACCTTATTTACATAATACTCGTATTTATACTTGCTCTAAATTAACATACATACATATCATTATATACATATGCACAAACATATTACGTTACAAATAAACACTAGAAGAATTTTATACATCCTAAAGTATGAGAAGAAAAGTAAAATTGAAAATAAACCAAAATGAAAAAAGGCATAAAAGGAAAACAAAAAGTAAGAAAAAAAACAAAATCATCCGGACCTGGGCATTGCCCTTTTTTTTTAACAATTTAGAAGTTTGAGTTAGAGTTTTTTTTTCAGTTTTTTTTTTGAAGCTCAAATTCATTTTATACATTTACTACGAATACAGATAACAGAAAAAGAGAATATATTTTTTAAAGATATGGGGAAAAAGAGAAAATGAGATGGTATCTTTTTTGGTTTTATTTTTGCTTATTTTTGTATTTTTATTTTCTACAATATTTTTGTAGAAAATTGTAGGCAATGACATTTTATTTTATTCTCTTAATATTTTTTAATCAATTTTTGTTTTTGTGTCTGCCTATTTCTCAATTCTGTTATTTTATTCCCTGTTAGTTTGAAAATAGTATAGAATATTTTTATATAAAATAATTATCGAGACAACATATAGAAAACATGGCTTCAGTATTGTAGGTGTAGAGATGAAACTAAAAATTTATAAAGTTACAAAAAAAAATTATGTATTGTAGAGATAAGTATAAAATTTGGAAATTTTTTGAAAGAGAAGCTTAGAGGATGTTATTTATAATATTTTTTTTACATTGCCTTATAAACTTAAGAGTTTCGTCATCGAAGTAGTATTTAATCATTATTACCTATATACTTTATTCTAACCTAAAATTTTTTCATATTTTATTCATTAATTTTAATAACTTTTGGTTAAAAAATTTCAGAAAATTCGACTTAATTATAATATCTTTACGTTATTTAAAAGAAAACAACAGTTTTCCAAATTCTTAATATATTTTGTGTAAATTCTCTTATTTCTCTCCGCTTGTCATTCAGTATCTAAAAAAAAAGAAGCAAATCCAATGTTTTAGGTGTCTGGATGATACTCTGAAGTCTGAATGATTAAAGTTTTTATTTTGGTATGCAATACTTACACACAAACAAATATTTGGAGTAAATAATTTCTTTTTTGCTCCAAATGTTCTTTTGATAACTTTAAAATGAAAAGATTTTTTTTATTTTATTTTTCAAAAATATTTTTAATGCATACACATACACAATATATAAATTCATTATGAACATATATACATATATGTATTATATTATATATAGCTCAAAATATTTGAACATTATATAAAATTTTAAAAGCTATATACATAGGTATAGGCACATAATAATATAGTATAGGCATAAAAATTTATATATGTATCTAGAAAATGTTATGTTTCGTTTAAAATATAAAATAAGATCAATTATACTTTGTACATTATACAAAAAAATTCTATATAAAATATTTATACATGCATACAATTGTATATTTTATGAAGATATGTATATATACAAAATGTATGAATAAGTATAATCATAAAAACACTGATATCATTACATTTTTTTACATACATACATACTTATATTTATTTGCATTATATTTTATATGCATACTTATAGGCATACGTAACAGTTCTCTTGCATTAAATGATAATAGTATATGTTATATTCACACATGCATATATGTATACATATATTTTGTATGTAAAAAATGTATGTAAATGTGTGTGTATCAAAATATATACTTTTTTTTTACGTAAAAGCATACCATGTTGTATTTTTCTCTGTATAGATTTCGTAATAAAAACAAAACTGATAAACAGTTTTTATGCTTTTCACTCGTTCTCATTATTTTCTTTTTTTTTGTCTTTTCTTTCTTTTCTTTTTTCTGTTTTTTTTGTACTTTAAATCTAGGGCTGTTCCATAACTGCTTTTTATGCTCTGTTATTATTGCTGTAGGTATATTTTGAAATGTTGGAGCTTTTTTTATGTTTTATTTTTTAGTATTTATTTCTTTCTTTCCCTATAAGCATTTATGTATACATACTAAAAAATAATTAATAATAATGTACAGTATTTTTTTTTTAAATATAACTTATATATAAACGTGGTATACCGCTATGCCTACTGTTATACGATATACGATCACAATTTATTTGAAGATGTTCGTAGGTATACAAACATTTTACGTATATAATATCTTTGGAGGCAGAAATACATATACATAAATATGTATGTTTGAATATATGTATATGAAATTAATTGAAAAATCTATAGAAAATTCTTTATATATTCAATACAGACTCCAACATTAATATACATGTATATACATATATGTATATCATTAACAATATATCTTGTACAGGTGTATGAGTATTTATTTATATAAAAATTACGTTATGTACATATGTATGTATATAAAATTTAAAGTAATATTCATGTAAGTAATACAACATAAGCATATTTATGTTTGTAAATGCATAGCAATCATTGTTTATACGAAAATAAAAATAGAATTTTTTTTTTATAACATTGTTGAATTCAATTTTATTTTTCTTTCATTAAGTTTATGTAAATAATATGTAAATAGATACGAGTATGTATATGATTCTTTGAAAAAATTTATAGAAGATGAGGAACTTATAAAATATTTACATATTCATATACATACATATCTACTCAAATAAATTATGTATCTACTTGTTAGTAAAGAAGAAATGAAAAATTATTTTTATTTATGCTGTTGGTATATAACTTATTTTATTTTTTGAATATATATACCGTAGTATACCTATAATGTTAGATGGTGTGGAACAAATTTATGTAATATATATACATATGTACGTATATTACTTTATATTTATATATGAATAGACTATATATACGCATTGTAAACGAGAAAACATAAAAAAAAAACGTAACAACAGAAATAAGAAAAAAAAATCAATATTTTAATTTGGAATTTCCAAATTCAAATTAAGTTACAAAATTAAATAAAATTTATATATGTATATAACATGCATACATAAATATATATATATTGTTATGTATACACTCATTTCATGTATATATATTGATAAAAATTATTTTTTGTATTGAATAACATAAAAATTTCTATGTAAAATCTTATTCAACATTAAAATTTTCCCAGTATTACAATTTACTGTACGCGTTTTGAGTAGAGCTTATCATTTACAAAATTATAAATTTTATTCATATACATATGTATATTGGTTTATGTACATACACTTACATATTGTATATTTATAAAAATATACAAAGTAGATTTTATTTATGAAAATATTTTTATAGATAATTATTGATTCTGTTAAATAATATCAAATTTTTGTATTAGTCAATATTGTAAGAATAAATTTACGTTGAATACTAAATTCAAAATTTATTTTTAATTATAAAAGTTTTACGTAACTATTTTTAGAATTTGACAAAAGCAAATTTATAAAACTTTTCACTTATTAATGAATTAATAAATTTTTATTGTAAAAAATATGAAACTGTAAAGTTTTACCTAGAGAGAATGTAAGTACAATTATTTTCTTCCCAAAAAATATGCAATTTTATATTTAAATTACAAATGATTTTAGGTCAGAGTATTGAAATTCCGTATGTAGTTCAAATGGTTGATAATTGATATACAAAAACAATTTCTTAATTTACTATTATATTTTCATAAAATCAAAATTTATTTTATTATTTTAAGAAAAATAAATACATAGCTAGCTACATAATATTATTAATTACACTTCCCCCAAAAGTATGCAATTTGATATACCATATAACTAACGATTTTCTTTATTGTTTCTAAACCCTGTATAATTAATTTAGTGTTTAATATCAGAGTTTTAAAGTGAAAAGTAACTCATATTTACTTCTTTGTTTAAACGACCTCATAAAATGGATAACTGATTTTAAACTGAAATCTTATACTTACAGAAGAAGCAATTTTACTCAGTAGTAAATCAATCAATTTCTATTTATATATGTACATATGCACACGATACGTACATATACACGTAAAGCATATTAATTAAACTATTATTTTCGTCTACACAATTTCGAATCTAAAAAATACATAACTAATAAAAATTATAAGAATTCCGAATCATGAATAGTAGAAAATAAAAACCTTATGTTTTTTTTATATTTCCTATTGTGTAATTAGAAAACATAAAAGTCATTTTTAAATTCACGTGTATGAATGTATGTACAATAAAGCCCTTTTCATTTCTTAGTTTATTGAAAAAAATTCAAATTTATTTTTCAATATCAAATTTTTTAACAAAGCTTTTAAAAGAAAAAATTGAAAACAAAAAAAAAAACTCGTTGCGGTTTCATAGAATTTCAATTTTTCTTTCAATTTATTTTCTCTCTCTTTTATTATTTAATTGAAATTGAAAAAAAAAAATTGTTAGAAAATAGGAAAATAAAATTTAAATTTTTCTCTTCTTTTCTGTTTCTCTCTATGTTTTACTTTCTTTGCCACCACATATCGGCTTTTTTCTGATTACTTTTTGACATTGCCTTGTCTTGTCATTTTTCATACATATGCCGCATATACTAATATTATGTTTGTGCTTACTCGTCTGTACATCAAACTATGAAATTGAGAAGATTAAATAAAAAAATAACTATTATGATTGTTTTGTTTTTATTTTTTAACTATTAGAATTATTTAATAAAAGTTAAAATTAGACTGGAGACAGACAATCGGTGACAATTTTATAAAAATATGTTATTGTCTCAATACATACGTGCATGTATCAACATTATTTCAACCACATTTTTAGTTTTGTAAATTGCATGAATTTTTTATGGTGTTACAATATTGGACAAAAATTATTTTATAAATAAACATAGTTAAATAATAAAATTATGCCATCTTTAATAAAAATTTAATTAAAATGCGTTAACCAAACTGTTCGACATAATTTCATCGATTATATTTGAATTGTTGTCGATTAGGAAGTAATTTATGATTTCATTTTTAAAACAAAATTTAGGCTTATAAGCTTATTGAATATATGACTCATATTTTCTCAGACGCATCATTTGACGTGATAGAATAGTCAGAACTTTAAAATGCTTGCAGTTTTTCGAATAAATTCTGAATTTGAGTTTAAATACCGAAATCACAATATTATTGAAGAGGCCATCCCAATTAGAATTGAAAATTAATCTACTTGAATCATTTATATAACATTTACCTATGGTGGGTGTTAGAAAATTTAGAAAATTGCATTTTAGCAATTCGCACTGGAAATTGTTAATGTTGTTAAGAATTATTTTCATTGCCTTTATTTTTTTCAATTTTAATTTCAATACATTTAAATAACATAACACATACATAAATATACATGTATATGTATACTAAAATAAAAACTGTTATTAAAATAACATGTGCATAAAAATTGGCAAACTTTCTTTGTTTTTGTTACAAAACAATAATTAAAGCATGCGAGACTAAAGCACCTGTTAAAAAATATCTTTCTTTCGACTTTTCTTTTTAACATATATGTATGCGAATAATGTATAATTTCTTTCTTTATCAAGGCATCAAATTATTGAAAATGCAATTTTTATAGCGTATACTCGTATACACTCAATTATATAAAAAAAATAAAACTTTTTTATTAATATGGTTTGTAAATATGTAATTGGAAAATTATTGTGACAACAATCAATGGGATTTTTGCCAGATGTTATTCAAGTATTATAAAGCTTTTATTATATACTATCAAAATTGGTGATTAAAAAATTGACATTTTGTTGATATCACACAATTGTAAACAGGCTATTTTGCAGTTTTTGTGGTTAATATTTCAAAAAATTGTATGTGTGTGTATTCGGAAATTAAAATTTATTATACTTAAATTGATTAAATAGAAAACAAATAGTACAATCAGAAATGTAATCAAGATGCATACATTGTACATGACATAAATATACTTGACACTCGTATAATATATAGAATATATGGAAATATGTTTCTCATATTTTCCTCTTAGAATATCAAAATTTTGATGTTGCTTAAAATTCCATTACAATTCCAGTACAAACAAATGGATTAAAATTAAATTTTTAAAAATTCTTTTGTCATTTGTCATTATGTAGAGCTAGAGCTGGAAAGACTTTCCAATATCTTTTAAATTAAACATTTAATATTCAAAATTTTTATTTCAAAAATTATTCGATACTGTAGTAAAAAAGAAACACGTTATTGGAAAATTTCGCACAAAACGAAGGCTCATAATTTAAGACTTATACGACTTTTTTCATAATTTGTTATTTGTTGTTATTAATCTATCATGCTATAAAAGTATCGAGTTAAACCAGAGTCAGGTGTATAAATTACTTATATTTAACAAGATATTAAATATGCTTTTCGAATAATAACAATTGAGTGGTTGTCTTCTTGCTTTCTAAAGAGTAGTATAATAAATTTTATTATATATTTAAGTAATTATATTATATTTTAAGTATACCAAAGGTTTGCGCCTTTATGAATTCTTATCATATAAATTTCATGAAATGTTTAATATTTCTGATTTATTGGCTGTTAAAGTTGGAACCTTAAAATTAATTATGAATATTATATATTTCCAATTAAATTATTTACTATGAATTTTATAGAATTTTCTGAATAGAATATTAATTGGATATACTTATATCGTAAAAATTCTACAATGCACTTATTCCAAGTAAAATATTGAAATTATTTGGGGCATATACGTTTTTCTTGATGTTTCTCTTTATTCTGATTTTAAACATTCTTTTCTAGGCAATTCCTATTAGTTTTAGTGTGTAACCCTATATAATAATAGTAATGTAATTATTATTTATAACGAGTCTTTTAAAATGAAAATAATTGGGAATAATAAAAGGAATTCAAATTTTAAAAATTCTAAATACGTTTTGTTTCTTTCTTACTGCTCTTTTTTTTTTATTTTGTTTTTTATTGTATATTGTAATTTTCACCTCAAATATTTTTACTTATGTGAATTTAGTATTTATTTTATTTTGTATTAAGTAATAATGTAAAAAATATATAAGTACATATTTACCTTGTAGACAATCAGAGCATAATTAATGAGTTTATAATGTTAAATGTACGTATACGAAAAACGAAAATGTTCACAATCATATAAAAAATTTTTTAGAAAATCATTTGAAAAAAAAAATATTTAATGTTAAAATGCAAGTCAATTTATATAGGAAAGGAAGGAAAATGAAATTTTCCCTCCTTCTCTTTCAAATACGTAATTATTAAATATTACATTAATTATATAGTAATGACTTTTGTCACAAACAAAGGGAAAAAAAATTGAAAATTAATAGATGGCTTAATAGTAAAGTAAAGGTATGCTGTTATAAAACTACCACATCAATTTGTTTGAACTCTCATGATAAGAGTTATTATGCTTTCACCTCTGTTTAATACATGAACGCGGCAACATATTTGTATGGTATGGTTGGACATTAAATTCCATTATCATGCTGTTTCATTTTTATGATTTTTCAATATCCAATGGTGAAATTTGTTTTTTTCTATCATTTGTTAATTGTATAAAAAGTAAGGATTTTAAAAGGGACTACAAACAAAAGAATATGATTAGCAGGTTAGAAAAGGTTATTTGTATTGATAAAAAAATTACAATTTCATTAAAATCATTTCAAACCAATTAAATTATAATGTTCTTTGATTATGCCCATTGAATTGATGTAAAAACAGCCAAATTTATGACAGGATTTTCCCCTATTTATTTAAAATAAATAATTAAATTGGTTTAACTTTTCTCAGAACACGATGATATCTCAAAAAATTTGAAGAATTATTTAGAATAACCTTTTCTTTGTGTCTTTTTTATTTAAAAATATTCAATATTACGTCTTGTTTACTTATTACTTAACCTGGCTTTCTGAGAAATATATTTAATTAACGTCAACAACATCGAATCGTGGCATAATAATTCATTGCTTTGCTAAATCGCAAACAGGGGTTTGACTTCGAAAAAAATCTGCTTCCTGCTTTCAAAAGTGTATTGTGTATTAAGTAAATAAAATGAGTTGTGGTCTGCTCTTCTTTATCGTTACGGAAATCTTGACAGAAATTGCTGCGCCCTATATTTCAAGCTTGTTGATCTATCCGTTTATTCTTAATACTTGTTCTCACTTTCGATTATCTGTGATTTGTCCATTTTATTGTCGAATAATATTGAATAGATAATAAATGCTCCCTCTCATGATATGGGCATTTCCAAACATAATTTTTTAGCTCAATACACGTCGTTTTAAGCAATTTGTGACGCTTAATTTAATTATTAATAGCTAATAATATTATTATTGTCTTGAAAATCCTTTTTCAACTTTTAGATTCCGAAAATTTTAATGATAAGAATAGGTTTTTATTATATTATTATAATATAATCACATTGTTTTTTTAATTTTCTTATATTAATTGAAGTTTATTTTTTTTCTCTTTTCAGGTAAGTTCTTTCACTCAACTAATATTTTTTACTTAAAATAATTAACTGTGTAAGTTTATTATGCATAACTAATGATTAAATATAAATAATAATGTGTTATTAGTGTGTGCCGACATAATGGCAGTCTCAGCGCTACGCATATACTTATTATAATTGTTTTGGAGTAAAATTATGCACTCTATAATGATTGAATTATAAAATAATAAGTATGTGCGTGTTTTACATTGATCAGTAAAGCAGTATGCAAAGCAAGTCGTTGGAGAGTATTTCAGCGGTAATTACAATACATATTCTTTTAGAAAATCTAATAAATAACTGAATACCAACATTTTCTTTAAAACTGCCCTCTATAATTTCAATATTCCGTAAGTCTCAATTTGTATGTAATTTTAAAGAAACCATCGGAAAAAGATTTTCATTTTAACATCATTATTAAATTCAAATTTTATATTAATTATGACTAGTTATCAAATATATTTTTAAATGCACTTGAATATAAAAAACAAAAAAAATATACATTCATGTATACACGTACATATGTATATAACAAAATCGCTTCAATAAGGTTATCTAACACTAAAAAGCTAATTATTCGATAAGGTCATATAATAATATAATTACTATGACGGTTATCAGTTTATTATCAATTTTATTTGCACCTACTTTTTTATATACGTACGAACGTATGTTCGAAGGGTATACTAAATTTGCGTTACCGTTTGTAACACTAAAAAATAATAGTCTGAGATATAGACTCAAGCATATGTTTTTGATCAGCGTCAAATTTTTAGTCAATTTATAAATTTTTAGTCATTTTATCAAAGCTTTATTATTGTAAATACCAGAACCGTTTTTAAATTTGATATGATCTGAGTACTGGTTCGGGTAGCTGCCATACAGGTTCAAAAATTATTTGGTAATGTCTAAGAAATTATTCAGCGTATAGTTTTGGAAATTTTCACAAGCAAATATATTGCCTGTGGTAGCTGCCATACAACTTGATAACCTGTTTGTTTTCAAATTAGAAATTGTTGAAGTTACAAATCTGAAACTTTGAATAAACGAATTTGGTCATGTAACCATCATTTTCAGTAATTGTATTCGTTTATATAGTAGCTACCATATATGTATAAAATAGCGCTCGACATAAAAGAGGTTGTATGAAATTGTATATGTCAATTATCTTCAACATTTAAAGTCATTTATTCCTACGGATATCACAGAACTGACACGATCAACTATATCCATTCTCGTTTTTATTGAATTTATTTAGTTAAAGTGATTGTAATGAGTGTTGCGATTATACTAGCATGTGTGCTTACTATACTTACTCTTATCAATACGCTTGATTTTTTTCCTTTTCTTATTGAAAACTTGAAATTATTTGATTCAAAATGATGATAAATTCTAAAAATAAACAAAAATGTGCTAATCATTTTATATTAATTTCTGATTATTAAATCTCTTAGTCCCTTAATATAATTTTGTTTGTCTTTCAATTTATAAATTGAACTTTTGCACAATAAACTTCATTGAAAAATGGAAATTTTTTTGCATAATTTAAAAATTTCGAAATATTTAAAGTACTTAATAAAATTTTTAAAATTTTCTCAAAACTTAAAATTCGAAAAATTCTAATTTTTCCACGGGGCAATTAAAAAAATTTTGAAATAGGCGCTTGTCTATTTAAGACCTTTTGTTTTTGGTTTTTTTTTTCAAATTTGCAGTCAATATCCGTTATTAACTGAAGTTGGGCAAGACCTTGGTTTATTAGATGTCAGTAAGCTTATATACATACAAAGAATTATTCTCTCAACAAAGTTTAGATCAAAAAATTTATTTGTCAGTGGTTTACTGGAACTTACCTGTAGTTAAAATAATTTTTCTTTCCTGAAATTTATTGAAAAATGAATAATCTATGTTTCTATGTTTTAGAAAATCATAATCTATGTTTTAGAATTTCTATAATAAAATAAATATAATATTTATTTGTTGCCTATAGGACAAATAATTGAAAATCAGCTATAGGAAGAGGACCACTTAATAAACGCCAATATTGTTGCAACATTAAATCAAAAGATGATTAATTAATTTTGCAATTTAAAAAAATTTAAGTATGCTAAACATTTTTATATTATGTTCATATTATACTTATTTGCTTTCCAAGTTAAAACTTTTATTTTCCATGATTCCTACCATACTCTTTTTAAAACATGACCGAATTACATGACAATAAATAAATAATTGCTTAAACGCAATACATAATGATAACTGCATTCTTAGGTAAACACAATAATTTGAATGTATTTTGAGCTAAAAAATAGACCATTTTAAAGAGTGAAATCTTAATTTAAAAACATATTTGCTTCAAATTGCATCTTTTTAGCTCTATTCATTGGAAGTCGCATGGTAAAGTAAAGAATCAGGGCTCTAGAGAAGGACTAGTGTTGTATTTTTACATTTTTAGCTAATTTTTTTTACAAAAAACATTTAGCTAAAAATATTGAAAATTACGGTGCCCTATTTGAGACTTTAATATTTTTTTTATACAATGAAATAAGTGAATTTAAGAAAATTTGAAAAAGCGTAAAATTTAGTTTAAGTTTCTTATTATTTTAAAGTGAAAGCTTTTTTTTTGCTTTTTTCTTCACAAAATAAATAGAAGAAAGTAAATTTTTCTCTATTCATTGTTTTTTAGTAAAAATAACTTAAATGTAGGCCTCAAACTTTCAGGCCTCTTTTCAGATATTTTTTCTTTTCTGATTTTCTATAATTTCTTTTTCTCTTTCTACTGGCATTTTTTGTGTTGCTGAAAGTGCTCTTTTTTTTCGAATTTTTTTTAAAGCATCAACCTGTAATAAAAATTTCGTTAAACTTTTTTTTTTAAAATTCAAGTAAACTATAAGGTTTGCATTAATAAAAAAAATTATAGTAATTTTTCATCTAATTTTCCGTAAAATAACAAAATAAATAAAAAATGGATATGTACCTATGTAAGTAGAGAGGGACTCGGAGAGAAATTTTTCAATAATGAGATCAATGTACTTTAGGGAAGAAAAAAAAACGTTTTCATATAAAAATAAAATTCTTATTTCTCTCTCTTTATTTTATAAAAAAAAATATTAAAATATTTTTTTCTTTTTTATAAAAAAAAATAATTTCTATAGAAAAAGTTCAACATAAGAAATGTGTGCTTGTATTTATATAAGTAAAAATTTATTAATATAGACATAAAAATAATTTGTATACCCTACGTATTAATATATAATATATATTTATATACAAGTATATTTTATTAAAATAAAAATAATAATAATAAAAAAAAGGGGAACAAGCGGAGAATGCGTATTATGAACCCACCAGCAATATTCTTTTATGGTATAAAATGTTTGGTTTACATACACATAAGAGCATATACCTATAAGGCTATAAATTACAATATATATTTAATATTATATATATATATATATATATATATATATATAAAAATAGAGAATGAGATGTCGGTTAAAACACATTAGATACACTCGTTATCTTATATTTTAAACCATCTGGTGTAATGTGTACAATAAAAAGTATATTTTTAATGTAAAAGAAGATCCTCCATATATGCGGGTGCCAATGAAACACACAAAAATAATATGTATGTACTCTATATATATATATGTATAATTTTCTATAATATATAGAAAACTTTTTTTGGTAGACATTATACCATCATCATCAAAACAGGAAACAGAAATAAGGAAAAAAAAGAGGGAGCAAAAAGCAATATTATATCGCGCCATCATTAGATTTTATAAACTCACGTAGAATTTCATTTACAGAAACTCATTTTTTTTTTATTTTATTTTAAATAAAATATTAAAGTGAATTTCTAATTTTTTTTGAATTAAAAGCCATTTAAAATTTTATACACAGAATATGCGTTATTATAAAATAATCTGCAGTGCGATATTTTTATAAAAACATAAAAAAATGTAGCATTTTTGAAAAAAAATATTAAAATTTAGTAGAATTTAGAACGAAATTAAAATTTACTAAACAGAGGTATTTGTTTTAAAAACTTAAATTTTATTACAAAAATTGCCATACATTTTCTTTATATTATTTTTAATATCCTTTCTTTAATTTTCTCTGGTAATATTCTTAACTTTAATTCTTCTAATTGGTATGCCAATAGTTTGACTCAGGTATAATGAAAATAATCGCAAAATTACAAGAACTATGATAGTTAAATATTAACTTAAATTTTCTAAAACAAATGCAAATTATCTAAATTTAAGTACAAGACAAAGATTTTCAAGAAATGCTACATAGTTTACCTTTTTTATAACAATTTATTTAAAAAGCAGGAATAAATGGAGTCAGCATCGTATTATGTTACTCTTTCTATGTTACTATTTCTATGTTACTCATGAAAATGGTTGATTCTATATGAATTTCAAAACAATTAATCAGCCATATTCTGGAAGTCATATCGCATGCTAATATTGCATGAAGTGATAATATCGCGTCTATGTTCTATTTTAAAAGTCGTAGGCGCGATAATTAAAAGTGGTACCAATTTTGACGTGATAGTATAGGTGTTAAAAACATCATATGGGATCTTTTTGTAAAACCTTTTAAAACGACGTGATAGTCATCATCTATCACTTTAATATTTGCACTCGATGGACCATCATGTCAGGGTTTCCTAGGTTAAACATATAAATAAAATGGAGGAACTGGCGAAAAATTTTACTCTATTAATTTTTATATTGATAATCGGTGTTTTTGTATTTTACAAAACAAAATGAATAACAAGTATGAGAAATTTGAGAGCTTCTAGTGAAAATTAATGGTAGACAATGCTAATAAAGCCGAAACTTTTTTGGGATATTTTAGGATATATCAGATGGGGTTTCGGTAATAATAGAGTTACAATTTTAAACCGTTTGGTGAACCTAGCATTATTAGTTTTATTAGTTTTTGAGTTGTTAATGAAGCAGTAGGACAGTGGATAGACGAAAATTATTTTCAGCTTTAGTAGTAGAGCATACTTAAATACGATACAAGTACAGTTTATTTTTCAAGTTAGCTTATCACAGAGGCAAATTTATCAACGACACCAACTATCTCTACCATAGAATTCAAATAATACTGAATATTTTGAATCTTATTAATCGTTTTATTATTTAGGCTATTTACTTTGTATAAACTCTACGTGTTAATATGTCTCATAAATTCTATCATTGGAAAAATATATTCACCATATAAGCACAGCCGAAATAAATATTCATATAATCACTTATCAAAAGGTAAATACGTACAGTCATCATATATAAATTAATTCTCATAAATAAAAGAATTTTTAGAAATCTAATATTTTTTTGTTAAGGAACACAATAACAAAAGTTCTATAAAAACCTTAAAATTTTATATCCCGATTTTTTATTTTTTTTTTTCCAGGAAAATTTTTCTAAACTAGAAAAATTTAAATGTAACGATCAATAGTTGACCTATTAAAGTTCATTTTAAAAAAAAAAAAAATCTGAAAATTTTTAAAAGTACAAACAAAACATGAAAATCAAAATAAGAACATAAAAAAAAATAAAATCAGTAAAAAAATCATAATAAAACCAAGAATAGAATTTCAAATATTTAAAGAAAAAATTTATTAAAGAGAAAAAAGGGGAGCAGAACTAAAAATAGAATGATAAAAATAAAAGCATTTATGAATGTCATCATCAGCGTCGTCATCGTCAAATCACTTCTTCTATATCTTTCGGCCATTATAATAAAATGAAAAGATCTTCTGGTAATGTCAGCGATGAAAATAAGTAGATTATCAACACTTTTGACACATCTACATAATTTTCATATTAAAACGAAAAAATCGAACTTTTGTTTCTTTTTGGAAAGAAATCCTTTTAAATGCTAACAAATGCTAAGCTCAAAAATAAATATGTAAAATAATTTGGATAAATTGTTTAAAATACTCTGTTAAAAATTGTATTTTGACCCTTAACAAACATACATACATAAACGTATTCAAGAAAATCTTAATTCAATTTAGAAATGTTGAAAATTAATAAAGCAATTCCAATATAAATTTTTCTTCAAAAATTTCGTCAATAATGAAAATATAAGAAATCGAAAGATAAGATTATTCAAACTAAATTTCCATTTTAAAAAATGGTGTTTCAATCACGTTTCGTAAAATTTACCTTTTTATATCAAAATTAGTTACGACATATTTAACACCAACATTAAAGCATTTCTAACTCTATAAACTATACTTGCTCAATATCAAATTTTAAGCTGATCCCAGATATATTTGCTTGCCTATTTCCTGTTGTTAAATTAAGTTCTCATTTTAGAGAATTTTCAAAATATTTGTTTTTTAATGTTTGTTTATTTAAACAGTTATTTGGTTTTAATAAGTTGGTTAAATTGGTTCGCTAAAACGATTACCTACTCATCGTACACAGTCACGGGTAGGATCATAAAGATGTTGGTGGTTAAATCTTAAAAAAAAAAGATCATTCACCGTTTTGTTGGAAAATTATTAAATAAATTTTTTTGGTTCTTCCCTAGACACATGAAACTTCAACAAACTTTTATACCGTGACTGAACTCTTATGCTTTTTTTACTTGAAGAAAATTGTTTTAATAACGAAAGTTCGTTTAGAATAGTTGGGAGTTTCAATTTTGAATTAGAGGGAAATTATTTCTTTATTTGCTCAAGTACTAGCTTAATATTTTTATGATGTTTTAAAAATCCAGTGCAGCATTTCAAATAAAAAAAAAAATTATACTTACACCCACAATTGTTTAAACATTCATTCTTAATAAAAATGTCAAATACCATTTATTATTTCACACTTTGTCTTATTATTATGTAATATAATCACTTTACCACTAAAATACTTTACAATATAAAATTATCAAATTTAAATTCTTTTTTTTTGATTAAAATTCATAAGCATCACAACATAAATTGTTAAATTTTAAAATTAATTACACTTATAAATATGACATTAAATATACAATGTGATTTTATGAATGTCAAAAATCATAAGTGATTAAAATTCAAAATAAAAAATAATTTATAATGGTAATAAAATTTTTACAACTCTCTTGACTTGTACAAATTTTTTGAGTGTGATCTCAATATTAAAAGTTGATATTCTTCTTATACTTAAACAATGAATGAATATTAGTGTTATGTTGTAAGAGTATAGTTAGTAGAGTTATTATTCAGTTTTTATTTTTACTTAATAAAAATAATTTCAAAATAAAAAATTTGATGTGGTCAGCACATAAATAACCGCAATGTGTATTGCATCGTTTAGTGAAAGTGTTGCAGAAGATTATGAAATGCTCTTAGTAGAGTTTCGCTTTGCGTTATCAGAATTCCTTAAAAAGTTCGCCAATTAACCAAAATAAACACACATATAGAATTTTATCAAAACTGGTTCAGTCGAACTTGAGAAACACGCGTAGGCGCACAAGACCGACAGACCGATATTTCTCTTTAAATAGTTTATCTACGCCTCTCTACCAAGTGGAGAATTGCGTTGTTTCACCGAAAACTCGATATGCAAAATTTGGTGTCATCACATTACCTCCTTTATTGTATGCAGTGCGGTCGGTAAAAAGTATATAAATATAATATTACATACTTTGCGGAATAGATAAAAGGAAAGGAAGTGAAATTAGTTTATTATTTTAAAAACTATAGGAGATGCTTGCCTTAAATTTAAATGTAAACCGATTCCAATTCCAATTGAAAGTGTATAGAACAAGATTTTCGCACATTTTTGAAGTTAATCCATTCGTATAATTTCAATTTGTGTTAAAGATTTTTTCAATTAAATAATCCAATTTTTTCACTTACTTAATTGAAAATAAAGCTGGTGAGAAAGTTACAATTTGTGAGTTCGTAAAACACGATATATCAATGACAGTATGGTTTTTCGTTTCTCAATTCAATATAGTACTAAAAAAATACTGGTGATTTGCAAATATTTTGAACACTACGAGCGAATTGTTCAAACAAATACTAAACGAAAGTCTTATTGGAACGAACTTTTGAATTCAGCTCCCACATTTTCTAAGCTTTGCGTAATTTTCACTTCTTATTGACCTTGGATGAATTTTTTAAATTTAATTTTCTGGCTAGTTGCTAGTAAGATAAGCTGCGAAAATAATTGAAAATGTAGTTGAAAATTAAATTTTTATAATAATTTTATTTTTATACATCATATGCCAAATATTGTGGTATATTCTGCCAATCCGTTAGAAGATAGCAAAAAAATTCAACAATTGTAAAATTAACATTTATGTCAAGTTGGTTATTTTTACTGTCATGTAATGAGATTTAGTGCTAATAATAAAAAATCTGACATTTTTTGTCGCGATGTCAAAAAAGAGTTACATTATTTGTGAATACTAGAATATAACGATTATTATTTTACTACAACTCGATAAATGCTAAAACTTAACGGAATATGGTCCATTATTTTTTAAATTTAAATGTTACAAATTAAATGTCATTATTATCTGTCATCATAATTAAATGTCAAATAAAACTTAATTAATTACATGTTGGGTATTTTTTTCTCCATTTCTTTTCATTATATACTAAAACATTGTTCATTGCAAATACGAGATTCGCAAATCTCCTCCAATAATTCATCATGTTTTACAAAAATTGAATTTACTTAAAGTCAAGATATGCTACATATTGTACTTATCTCGAATAAAAATTACATTTACAATCAATACAAAATTACATACTAAATTATTATTGAATATACTTTACATTTCGGCAGGATTTAATTACTTTTTTCCCTTAAAATATAATAACTTTTAAAAAATCCCCCAATAATTTTCTATTATAATGGAAATAACAAAAAAAATTAATAGCATACCTTTAGCATAATATAAATATATTTAATTAATTTTAAAAAACTCAAACACTGATATTGAAGTAATTTTAAAAGAAAAATTTTCTAATTATCAAAAGAAAAACTGTCATTTTCGGATTCGAAGGGGAGAATTAGAAATGAAAATTTAATTATTTGTTAACGATTGCGTGATTTCCTTTTTTATATTTTATAACAATAATGAAAAGAAGAGAGAAAGAAAAGAGGATAAAGAATTTAATTGTTAATTTTGTACATACATAAATACCTGCATACGCGTACATACACACATACAAAAATATATCCTTTTGTTTGATCAATTTTATCAAATGATTATTATGGAATAACAAAAGAAATTTTTTTTACTTTTAGTCAACAACATCGATTTAATTAACTTCAAGACCAATTACGCAAATGACATATCTTTTTCAGACTTTAAATAATTGTTACCAATATAACAGTAATTTTTCTATTATATGTATAATTAAGTATTCATTAATATGAGAACAACATTTTTTATTTTAATAATTCAAATGGAATATACGGAATAACTTAATTATAATAATAATAATACTTGCATGGAAAAAGTATTTAGAACATGGGAAATGAATAGTAACTGTTGTGCGCATTCCAAAACAAAAGAAATGAAAGAAAATAAATTGCATTCAATGATACCACACAAAAATATGCACAAATATTTGTCTGAATACATAAATTAATGTATACATGTATAATGTATTTAAATGTAATTATAATAATTATACATAGCATCGTACATATTTAAATAGCGCTAACTGATAATGAGAAATTAAAATTAAATTAATCGTCTTTAACCTCAATTTTTATGTCGTTTTAAAAACACGATTTAAATAACGCTATTTAAAAAAAGAACATTTATTATTAAAAAACATAAAGATTAAACTGTAAAAGAAATTCTTTTCTGAGAAAAAATTTAAATAATTTTATTTTAATAATTTTTTCTACATAATTTAAATAAATTAAATAAATTGTCAAAAAAGATAAAATTCATATTCTCTTCTCTTAATGTTTCAAGTTATTACCAGTGTTATTTCATTTTGAAATCAGATCGGTTAACATTCCACAACATTTTTGATTGGTTACTAAACACTCGAATTGAATGTACACGACAACACTATACAAAATAATTCTCTTTAATTCTCTCTAATGTTTACTCGAATAAACTTATACTCAAGTAAAATATTGTACATGCAATTGTATTGGAATAATGTTACACCAGTTGATAAATATATTTATTTGTTAATGATAATAAAGAAGAAAATCGTAATCGATTAAATTAATCGAAAATCAAATAAAAATTGTCAATAAATCCGAAAACCAAAAAAAAAAAACAATATAACAATAAAAAGCATTGAACTAGAAACAAAAATAATAAAATTCGATGTTCAATTGCATTAAAATTAAATAAGTAAGAGGGGATAGAAAAAAGGGAAAATTTTTGGGAAATTTTTTTCCCAATAGATAGAATGAACCGAGAAGGAAAACATTTTTACCAGTTTATCGACTTACCAAAACATTTTATTGAATATTTCAATTGAAATTGACCTTGTTTTGTACTAATAAAAATAAAAATTACCATATAAATCACTAAATAATGCCATTTCAATCATTATTATCGTTAAATTTTTATTGCATTTATTTAATCTTAAACTTTTCTACTTCTTCTTTGCTAGAAAAACCTACGGTACACAATATAGTAAATTAATAAAATGAGAAATGTTATTACTGATTGAAAATCAATATTTTTTTATTATAAATTTCAACGGAGCTAGAGAGGGTGTTTTGTTTTTACTCAATAACCAATATGCAGTTTATATTACAGGTCATTAAAATGTATCATATTTCTTAAACAATAAAAAGTAAATAAGAACAGTTTCTAATTGAGAAAAAATCGAATTGTTTCCTAGAACGGAAAATCAGCCAGATTTACAAAAACATTAAAAATTTGATTAAACTATTAAATGAAGAACATTTATCCAGGGCAGCAAACAGTTTAAATGCAAAATGCACACACGTGCCTTGAACTTAATAAAATAAACTTCTTCATAAAATCAAAATACTAATGAAATTATTCAATGTTTTATTTAACATAATTAAAATTCAATAAAGTACTAAAAATCAAATGAAATTCTAGCAATTGCTATAAAAATATTGAATATAATCTGCAAACAATAACCACGAAAAAAATTATTCTTAGCTACAACAAATTTTGAAAATTCAAACTTTCTTCCTTATTAATAACTTCCGTTTTTATCCAATATATTTTTTTGTGTATGTATATATTAGCAAATACATATTTACATATGAATTTCTTAAATCCCTTATTTTTACTTAAATCTATAATTCTCACCCTAAAAGAATAAGTGCAAACTTCATCAATAAATTTTCTTTATTACTGCATCAATTTTATTATTTCAATTGGTTCAAGTAAGTCATAATTTTCATATTTATTACAATCACATTATTACATTAGAGGTATTGTATTCATAGAAAATTTTACATTTCCAGTTCGCAACAGGAATCAATATACTTCTACGAAATTGCTAAGCTCAATGTTCTTAAATAATTTCTAATATTTTCTTCAAATGCTACATACTAACGCTGTTTATTTGTTGAGTATCAAAGATTAAACTATGACTAAGAGCCAACTTTACATTTTTGCGATGACCTTGCTTATTGTTTTCAATTTCGCTAATATTCAAATTCAATATGAAATAATAATTGTCGCCATCATATAAAACTTTTCTTATTGTAGGCTTTGAAATTTTATTTTGAAATGCAGTCGATTATGTGCTGACTCCACCAAAAATATTTTTTAAATATCAATAAATTTAGTCTATATATGTGTGTATGTATGTATGAATATACTTATAGTGTGCTGCACAAATTGATCGAATATATTTTATTGTCAATCGATAAGAATTAAAATATCAATTATTTATAGTTTTTATACAATGTAGAGATTTTTCAATGTTTAGAATGACGACTCTGCCAGCCCACAACTAAAACAAGTTTCTAAAAAAAGAATCCATAAATTTCTTTTAATATCTTCTATATACCTATAAATTTGACATACACACCATAAGATATGTACATCCGTAGATATTATAATATTATTTTAAGTACACATACATATATACATATTTATATATATGTAGATATTTTATAAAAAGATTGACCATTGTGTAGTTTATGAGGATAAAAATATTTATACACACATAGTATGTATTTATGTATATTAAAATATACATTTTATATTTTTATATAAATTTCTATAACTTAAGTTTGTATGTATGTTTGTATATACATATAAGTATATGTATATGTAGGAAAAAATTAGTGTCGATATAAAATTTTCTGTCTGCATGTTTATCTGCACGTGATATTTTTTTCGTTTCTGTTTTCTCGTTCTTTTTCTTTTCTTTCTATTTTTATTTTTTATGGTTTTTTTTTTTCTGAAAATCATTAAAGCATCACAAAAAATGAAAAGCGTGTTTAAAAGGAAAACAGAAGAGAAAAAAATTAATACAAAATTTTCATTCACATTTTTACTTGTACATAAATACACACATATATACATATATACTCACATAATTTCTAGCAATAAATTAATATGTATACGCTCATCTATGTATCTACATTATGCATACATATTTATATTAATACGTCCATTTATTCATACACATAATGTACGTATATAAACACATTCTAAAATATTTGTTACATATACTTGTAAATAGGGGGCAGCAAAAGAAAAAAATAAATAAAATCGAAGGGGACCGATAAAAAAAACCAAAAAAAAATAATAACAATTTACAGCGCAAACTCACTATTTACAGTAATTTTCACAATCAAACGCATCGCTTGAAAATTTTTATATTTCGTTTCATTATTATTTTCTTCAATTTTCCACTTAATGTTTCCGTACTAAATTGAAATAATAAAAAAAAAAATTAAAGCATCACTACTGTATTGTTACTTTAAAAAAAAATATAAGTACATATGTACATACATGTTTATTTATATATGAAGAGTGTAAATTATGTGTTACACAGAGGGAAAAAGAAAAATTTTTTGAAATACAACTTTTAATACCAATGCATTTTGTAATTTCAATAATCAAATAAATTGTAATCATAATTTTCGATCTTATTCATTTTTAAAACATTAGACAACATAATTACATTAGATCTAGTTATTGAAACTAATTTTTAAGTCAAATTAGCTTAAACGTATACATAAATGCCAACAAAATATCTTCTATCATTCACAATAGACTAAATTAATCGTAACTTTATGTTTATTCAGTCACATTTTTAATTTCTTTCTTCTTTTACGAAAAAGTTGGGCAAGCAGCAAATTTTATTCTTTAACGTAAATGACAACTAGTGTCATAAATATAAGTATGTGTGTTTGTACAGAAAATTACCTTATTTAACTTTAAGAAATTATAATAAAAAAAAAACACTGATAATATTTTCCGTTTAAATTAATTTGCTTTTCAGTATAGTAATACCTAAAGGTTTGACATGTTCTAACTTTCAACAAAACAAGAGAACTATAAGTAACGAAGCTGCGAAAGTTTTTCCGCATTATTTTTATGCTATTGTTGATATTACAATAAATTTTAAGATTTTGTAAAATTTTTGCGAATAAAGTAAAATTTTATTTATTAAATTAAACGTTTTTAGAAATGAGCAAATAAATGGTAATAAATACAGATATGAGAGATATATTTAAATCATTACAGTTAACAATTTTTTAACATTTATATTTGACAGTTTACAAAAAAAAGATATACTATTAAGTGAGCATTCCTGATTTGAATGAATGATTTTGCACATTAAGCATGTTACATGTTCAACTCTTTATTACACTAACATAATATAAGGTGTAAACTTGTTATATTTTCTAAATTGACACTATAAATTTTCAATAATTTATCAATTTTCCCATTTAAAACATAACCATATTTATTATAGTTTTTAAATATTTTCATTTCAAGAAATATCCAATATAGGCAATAAATTTGTAAACAGCAAAAATTAATTATGCTTAATTAATTATATTTTTTTATACATATATCAATATATTATATAAATACATACACTTAAGTAAAACGATTTTATACATAAATATGCATATGTAGCTCTTTTTTGAATTACGAGTATTTAACTTGTATGTACAGAAATAAAATCTTTTAATGATTTGGATGAGTAAACAAAACACTCTTTATATAGAAAAAACAAAACAAAAAACGTGTGTAATATGACCTTTAATACAAAATAACAATTTGCGTAAGAACCTGGTAATACTATACTCTAAATAATTTATATAGAACACTTAATTATGTATGTGGGTATCATAATCTTTTCAATATACTTCTTTAAATGTATATGACGAAATACTTTTTATGAATGTATGATCAAATGCAAGGGTACTTGCAAAAAAATAAGAGTTCTCTTTGATAATGAAAATTGTTTTTGGACATGCTTGAACTCAATCAAATTCCAAAATTTCAGAAAATAATTGGCAATTTTTTGAATTCAAAAAAACCAGATTGTGTGATAATTTTTTTTTGCCTTGAACGATATGAAATAAGAAACAGACGATTTAATTATGAAATGGTAGTTTGTTAATATTGCGGGTTATCCTTTCAATTAAAAATATTGTGTTGATAATGTTGAATATTTTCATTCATTCATTCTGATAATTATTATGTTTTGGGCGACAAAAAAAAAAAACCACAATTCTAAAAAGGAACACAGACAGTTTTTTTTTTTTTTTTTTGAAAAATAAATCAAAGGCAGGAAGGCAATTAAAAAGTAAAAACAAAATAAATGAAACAAAAAAAAATCTTTTTTTTTTTTTTTTTTTGGAAACAAAAAACTTACCACCACAGGGGTTTTCTATGCATGTTTTTTTTTGGAAAGAAATAAAAGTAGAAAAAAAACAACAACAAAAGAAAGGAACAAGGAAGAATATTTAAAAACGCTTCTAGTTGAAATTTTTATGATTATAAAAGTTTTATTTTATAAATGAGAAGGTTCTTCTCAAATATTATTGCATTAAATTTTGTAACATGGGACACATAGGGACGTTGTTTTCAAATTCAAGATATCGTTATTGTTTTATTTATTTTTAGATTTTTTTCTTATTTATTTTTTACACTCTTCAATTTTAAATAACCACAAACAACCGAAAATAAATCAATTTATTTTTAGAACTATTTCCGGATTCCTAAAATATAAAAAGTCTTTCCTTTTTTTGTTTTCTAAATAAATTGATTTTCTAAATAAAATTTCTTTTTGTTGAAATGTTTATACGAGTAGCTAGTCAAAAGGGCATTATCATAAATAACTTAGTTTTGAACTTTTAATTTTATTACGAAATTTTAAAAAAGAATTCAAGGAGCGGTAGCATTTATTTTTGACATCAGAACAGCCAACTCATCAAAATAAAAATTTGAAATCTATTAGCAGCAATTTGAAATAGTTTGTAAATTTACTTTTAATTATTTTTTTTCGAATTTCAGTATTTTATGGCATTGAATATTCATTGTTGAAATGAACAGTAATTTGTCTGTACCAATACCGATAATTTGAACAATTTATTCTAAAGTTGTTTTCAAATACTTACACTTTAGATTCTTTCTTCTTTTTTTTTAAACTTGACCTCTCCTACAAATAAATTAGACTCTTTCCTACAAATAAATTTATATAGTTTGGTAATTTGTGAAATTTCTGTCCTATTTTTTGAATTCAAAATATTTTGAGATGAACACGAGAATGTACAAATATAAATTTTAAAATTTGCTGAACTTGGCAGAATTTTGTTTGGAAGAAAACATAATAAAAATATTTTTAATAAAACAAAATGAAGTTAAAATAGATCAAAATTTTTCTTTTCAAATATCCGAAAATATATTTTCGAATTTTCATTTAATTTTTAATTTTATATGAATTTTAAAAATTAATTTATATGTATACCTACTTTCTTTAATATACATATACATAAACATTCAATTAAAATTTACCAATTTGTGCTACATACCTACAATTTTGTTCTTGAAATTATTTCTATAAAATTAAATTTTCATATCTTAAATAAATTTTTAAAAATAAATTTCAAATTTATTACTACAAAAATTTTAAGAATTTTAAACAAAATTAAAAATTTTTTTTTTTTGAAATATACATATGATATAAATATGCATATGTGTACATATGTACAAGAAATTTAAATTAAAAATTGTTTACATACATGTGTATATGTTTACATAATATTCATATCTACATATATGTCAGTATGTGTACTTATTCTCACTCACATGATTTTATGCTAAAAATGCAAAACAAAAAATAAAATAAATAAATAATATTTTTTTATAATTAACGTGCTTTGTATGTGCCATGTGTATGTATGTTTGTACTAGAACATAATAATAGTATTTAACATACGTACTAACTATTTATGTATGTATGTACATGAAACAGAAAAGTTCTAAGTTAACTAACAAATCACAACAACAAAAATAAAGAAGAAAACTAAATTTACATTAAAAGGCAAAAGAAAAAAAAAGCAAACACAAAAAATAAATAACATTAATAATACTTTTATTTACTTTTAGTCTAACTAAAATTTCTATTACACTTTAGTTTTCAAATATATAATAATATTTACATATGAATATATAAAATATATATATGTAAGTATAATTATTTACAAAAAAAGCTGTATTTAATTGTAGACACAACTGCTATGTAACATGTGTTCATTGTATATAAAAAAAAATAATTTTATATACATATATACATGTATGTACATATATACGGTATACATAAATGTCTATATATAAAACTTCAAGGTCTTATTATTGTTATTACGTAACGATTATATTCCTCTATACCGCAAGTATTCTAAAATCTATATTAAATAACCATATACATACATGTATACGTACACATTGTACATAAATTTATAGAAAGATGTATATAAAATAAATGTAAGTACGTATATAATATTTAATGTTACTATACAAATAATTCATATTACGTGGATATATATCGTACATATGCATACCTACACTAAAAACTATAATATTTACGGACATCTGAATTATATTTTAAATAAGTAAAATATATTTTTTTTCCGCCTCATATTACCCCACATTTCTATATATTTTTGTATATGTATAACATTCCTCATAATATAATATTATAATTATTATACAAAATGAAAAATATGAGGAAAATTTTTTTAAATAAAAATTTATGAATAAGTATAAGTTTTTCATTTCAATGTTTTACAAAAACATGTAATTATTATATATGTATGTAAGTATGTATAAGAAAATTATATAAAAAGAAACAAACATGCATGCAAAATTTTCTAGTTTTTCTTCCTCTGTTCCTGCCCCTATCTTGCTGGCCTTTATTCTATAAAAACGTGTACAAAACAACATCTAAAATAAATCTATAAATTTTTTTTCTTATTTGTACATAAAATAAAATGCCAGAATTTTCATGTGTTGGCGCTATAAATTTACTCGTCTTTAAATTTTTTTTCTATTTTTGATATTTCTGATTTATTTGTATTCTAAATAAAAAAAAAAAAACTTATAAGATCTTTATAAAATGCAAGTGCATATTGATTTAAGACAATAAATAAATGTATTTTTCTGAAAAATCATTTCTTTTGAGTTATGCGCAAATTTCAGATTATTTGTGAATTCAAAATTAATATTCATCGCTTATTAGTCCAAATTATTTTCAAAAATGGAAACCCTCTAAAGAAGGTTTGTTATAAAAACTGTAATTTGATAAATAGTACTATACAACGCCATTAAAATTGTATTCTCTGGTCTGGTCGCGAGTATAACTAATTTTTTTATAACAAGTATAAAAATTTTGATCGTTTCTACTATAGGCATTGTTATCATTTTTATTTGTTCACATTATTTTTTACGTCAAGGGATGCGTAGGAAGAGATGATGAATTTTTCATGGTGATGATTTCAAATGATGAATAACATTATTTCTATTAAAAAGAATTGTCTAATAAATTCCAATCAAGCATTAACTGTTAAGCATCCAACTTCATTTACCAACTTTTCGATTTGAAAATTTTCATATTTTGTGTGATTCATCGGTGAAATATTGATTTGACAGACAATCATAAAATATCTTATGTTACTATATACTGACCAACAGGATCAATATGATCGATCAGAATTTTTACCAGCAAATTATTTCTTTGTTATAAATGTTTCATACTAATTTTTTTCTATACTATTTGCATTGAAAAATTCACACATAATGCACCATATTAAAAAGCTTTTATTTCTTTTTTTCTCATTATTGCTTAATGCATGCATATACATATATATATGCACATACACACATATATGTATACATACTAGAATTGATTTATATGTCTATATTTATTGCTATTGCAACATTGTGTATGAATAGATTGTGTAAGTGAGTATAGAAAAATATAAAAGCGATTTCTTCATGCAATTCAGATTCAATGAAGAGTTTTTCATACTTATATCTAAATATATATACAAAATTTTTTTTTAATAGTTTCAAGCTACATATAAAGCTTTTTATCCATGACATAATTTTTTTCTGATTCGATTTTTCTCTATTTTTTTTCCTTTTATTTTTTTCCTATTAATTTTGTTCTAAAAATTGCTTTTTTCATCATTATATTTCGTATAGTTTATATTCTAATTTAATTTTGCAGAGGAGTTACTCACGTATTTCGTTCATAAATATCTATTGTATATTTATGGCTGTATATTGTGAATAGTAACTATTTCTATATTAGGGTGAAAAAGTTTTGACTTAGGTTTTCTTCTAAATAGAATTAAGTATGAACGTTTTTATAGATTGTAGATTATATTATGGCATTTATTATTATTTGTTTATTTTGCAATTGAATTAAAAAAGTTTTTTTTTCCTATTAATTAAATATCATTTTATATAATTGACCTAAATTTTGTAAAATTTTTATTAAATGGTTTTTTCTTAATGAATGAATGTATAATTAAAGTGGTTTCAATTGAAGAAATTCTGAAAGGTGAAAGAAATTCTTTATTAACAAAATATTACGATTGAAATTTATCACAAAATCTGTAAGAAACTTTGAAAATTAAACTATAAATAAAAGAAGTATTTCTATATATTGAATAAATTTTGAATTCAAATGAAATAGCAATTTTTTGAATAAATATAATTATTGGAATTTTTTTAAAAATCTTTTGTTAATCTTCGTTATTCTTGTAAAGCAACTAAAACTAACTGCTTTATCTTTAACATATTAAGGAAATTCCATGAAGCATATTTTATGCATTTTTTAACTGAAATTACTGAATATGCTTTTATAATCCTACCAGGATTTCAATCATAGGTCTTTGGTTGAGGGTTGGGGTTACTGCATTCCAATTATTATCGAATATTATTATTATGATTTTCAGATATTAGAGATTTTAGTTCATTACGCAACGCATATCATAAGTGTGTGTATGTACAACTACAAAATTTGCAAGTTCAATCGAACAATTTCATTTTAAAAATTCACGTTCCCAGAAAAATTGTATGAGAAAATTTTATTGGCTCTGTGAAAGTACACACATTTTTTAAATTTTGCAAGCTTCTTTTATCGTGGCTTTTTGAATTTTGAAGCATGAAATTTCCATACTTCTGGTAAATGCAGAAACTCACGGTGCCTTCCATGCCATCAAAAGTAATATAATTATTTATTTTAACACACGCAATTAACCCTTGAATCCACCCATTATGTTAACGCTTTTTTTAAAATTTTTTTTTGTTCTATTCTAAATGTAAGCATTATGATTTGAAAAATTGTTTTTAACAGCAGCATTTTCAATTGTTGAATAGAAAAGTGCTACTTTACAAAACATTGTTTTGATTCAACTTTGTTAAAAATAAAAATTCATTTTTGTTCAAAACCAAAACTTAAAACTAAATAAATATTTTTTTTCTTTCTTTATTTCAGGTAAGTTTCAATATTTCATTACAACAACAATTTATAAATAGAATTCTGTAATTTGTAAGTATAATAACATTTTTTTTCTTTATTTATATTAATTTCCATTGCGTACCTTAATACCCATAGAATGTTAAAAATAAAATTTTGAAAATATTTTTAAAATTAATACTCGTACATACATACATAGATAATAAATGTGTTTATGTGTGTATGAATGTATTTTTATAATTACAAAATTTTTTTAGTTTCCTACTTTTATTTTGTATTTTTTTTATTTCTCTTGAAAGTTCATCTTTAATTCAAAATTATTCAATTTCGAATTATAAAAATAGAAATTGCTTTTGTTTTTTTTTCCAATTCGATAAATTACTCGGTATTGTAAATAAAAATTATTTCAAAATGGAAAAGGAGGAAAAAATATTACATATAATTGTTTCTTCCACACAATACACATGTACATATACGTATATATGTACAAGCATATTTCAAATATCCTTCATTTTAAATTCATATACGAATTTTATAATTACGTGTGCTAGTACATACATACATGTGTACAGTTCCATATGATAATTGTTAATGAAAGAATATGAAAATTTTTATACATAGTTTAATTAAGTCGACTTTAATTACAATTGAAAATAATTTCTATTTAAAATTCTACATTGTATACACATACATATACATAATTTATATCACAAAAAGGAAATATATTGCACTCTCGAACAAAGTTTTTTGTAATTTAATTTAAATATTATTTTTTTTTGCGAGAGACTTACCTATACGTTTGGGATTTTAACTGCAATTCTATTTTGCGTTCATTCTCATATCACAAAACAACTTAACACAAAAAATTGAAGTGTGATCTGTTGCCAACATTTCATATCTCTAAGATTTCCTCTCATAAGCTATTACGAAAAAAATTATAATATCTCTATAAATTACACCAAAACTTAATTCTATATAATATCAATATACGCGCACTAACTTCTAAAATAGTTACAAATTTCTATACTGATGTGATACTATACAAATATTTGTTCAAGGGTGCGAATTTATGATATATGCATACGCATCTACTGTATTTACACGTCAATTTAAAAATAACTTTTACCTATTACTTATTACAGGGTGATCCAGAAAGATATACAACAATATATACCGTTGGTTAGAGGGTCGAAAATGAGTAAAATTTTTGTTCCGGAATAGGCGGGAAATCTCAAGGGTTTTCGAGATACAGGAGTTTTAGCGAATTTTCACGAAATTTCTAGTTATCTAAGCTTTTTTGATTATAACTTCCGTTCCGAAAAAGAAAGAGGCTTCAAACAAACAGTTTCTGAAAGGTCTAGTAAAGGACTTAAAATAAACCTCTTACTTGATTATGTATTTTGTGTAGTTTCGGAATACCAATCATTCGAACTTTAGGAAAATTTAAATTTTTGCCTTTTTTAATTTTTTCAGTTTTTTCTAACCAGGTAATTTCATTCGAAATTTTTTGAAACTTTGAAATTTTTTTTTTACAGAATTTTGGACACTTTCTCAAATCTTAATTTTAGTCACTAAGTGTTGAGAAATCTTTTACGGTACAGAAGATATAGTACGAAAACCATTTCTATGTCAAGATTTTAAGGGCCCTAAGAGCAATTAAGTATTTGTAGCAAAAAATTTTAAAATAATAAAACCATGGGGAATTTTTTCTAAAATTGACGTATTTCAGTAAAAATAATAAAATTCGGATTTTTTATCAAAATAACGGTTCTGAAAAGTGTTAACGGTTTTTAGAATGATAGTGCATTAAGAAATTGATAGTAGATGATAAATGTAGCTTTTAAAATCAATAAAAATCAAAAATAATGTAATTTTTTTGGTTTTTTACATTTTATTAGGGCACTTAAAATCTTGACATAGAAATGGTTTTCGTGCTATATCTTCTGTACCATAAAAGATTTCTCAACACTTAGTGACTTAAATTAAGGTTTGAGAAAGTGGCAAAAATTCTGTAAAAAAAATTTCAAAGTTTCAAAAAATTTCGAACGAAAGTACCTGGTTAGAAAAAACTGAAAAAATAAAAAAAGTGAAAAATTTTATTTTTCCTAAGGTTCGAATGATTGGTATTCCGAAGGAACACAAAATACATAATCAGATAACGTGTTTATTTAAGCCCTTTACTAGACCTTTCAGGAACTGTTTGTTTGAAGCCCCTGTCTTTTTCGGAACGGAAGTCCCTGTAATCTCGAAAACCCTTGGAATTTCACACCTACTCCTGAACAAAAGTTTTACCCATTTTCGACTCTCTAACCAATGGTATATGTTGTTGTATACCTTTCTGAATCACCCTGTATATAGTATACGTTACGCACCTAATTGTATATAGGAAGACTTTGAAATAGAATTAAAAATAAAAAAACCATAATAATAATGTGATGACACATTCGACTACGTATAAATAAATATTTAACAAAATATTTACAATATACAATATATTAAATATTTACAAATAAATAAATATTTAGCCAAAAGGTTATATTATTTTACATGAACAATTTTTTTCAGTGTAGCTGTATAAATTTGTATAGCATATAATTGTAGATATTAATACAAATAATGAGTTTAAAAGAGTCAAGTACATATTATATATTTAAATATTGGGGGAAGGTAGAAATATGGTACAAAATGAGTAGGTTGCAAATATTTAAACAAAAAAAGCATTCTGATCTTTTATTGAATTATTTTCAAAATTTTTGGCTCAATTATTAAATTTGACATTTTTTTTTGCTATTGTTTATTCTCCAACAATTATCCTTGACTTTTAACCTGAAATTTTCGACAAACGTTTTGGCAATGAAAAAATTATATTTAAATTTGATAATGAAACTAATTATTTAATTAGTTATTATCCATATTTCTTAATTTTAAAGTGTAAATTAAAATATATTTAAACAATATCATTTTACGTAAATAAAATTGATTTGAAAAAATTATTTATTTTGGGTTCCTCTTTGAGATTTGAATATTTTTATTCAAATCTCAAAGAGGAACCCGATTATATTTGAATATAATCGTTAACTATGGCAAAGGCCGTTTCATAGTATGTCAAAGATTTGACGATAATGTCAATCGTTTGATCGTGCAATAATGACAACCATCTGCAATTAAACAATTTTCTCAACTAACGTTTTAAAAAATTATTTCAACAAAGCAAAAAATTAAAAATTTCAAAATTAAAATGAAAAAATTTTGTTGGATAAGTTGAAAAAATTGGGAATAATTACAAAAAAAAATTAATAAATTATTTTAATTTACGAATTTTAATTAAAATACTTATTTTCTTCGTCATTTATTTTGTCACATCTAAAAATTACTTATGCATCAACCTCTAAAATAAAAACAATCAGTTGCATTGACAAAATTGCATTGGAATTTATGGCGCGTACGTCATGTCGCATTAGAATGCATGACTACATAACTTCAGTTGCACGCATTTTATATACTGAAATCAAATTTTTCGAAATTCAGTCAAACCGGCTTAAAAAATGTCACATACTATAGTAAATAAGAAAAAATTTCATTATATTCAGATATCTGACATTTTCTATGTCTACATACAAATTCTCATTATATTTTTTCTTAAAAAATATCAAATCAAGTTTAAATTTTTTTTTTGTTTGTATTTGAAGTTATTCACATTTTAGAATTTTAGATGATTATCTTTTGTCTACTTTTTGACAGGTGTTTCAATTTTTTTCTCCAACTGTTCTCATTTCTTTCTCAGTTTTTTTTTGTTGTTCTTTTTATAATCTTAATTTCCCGCTATGAGAACATTTAAGAGACATACAAAAATGTCAGAAGGGAAAAAAATGATCGTATCAAGCATAATTACAAATTGAGAATATTATCGATATGATCTTTTTTTTGGGCAGCAACGCGTACTCACGATTCTTTTGTTCTATATAATCAATTTTTAATAATAATTTTTTTTAAGTTTAAATTTAAGCCAATTAAAAAACAGAATTTGAATTTTAATTAAAATTGTAAAAACTTAATTAACAAAAATCGGAATATTACTTAAAAATAGTGTCTTTGTACAAAGTTGATATAGGTACGTCATTAATCTGGCATAAAATTCTTCATATAACAAAAGTTTTAAACCAAATCGAGAAAATACCGTGATTTAGAGTTTTACTTGTTTGAATCCTATTTAGGATTTAGATACGAATATACGTACACGGATTGTAAATAAAAACATACACACAATATGTTCATGAAAGTTGCTTAGTGCAGGTACGGACAACATTTAATTATTAATAAATTTTGAAAGCAAATTATATGGGGTTAATAGACTACAATATAGTTAATAATCAAATTTTGATTTCGGAAAGTAGTTGAGGATCGGAAATTTTGATTTCGGAAATAGTTCAAACTTCCATTTATCCCACACTTCTTAGACATGTCAACAAGAATTTTACTTTTAAAAAATAATTTTTTAATAGTATAACTGCAATCTTATACTTAAAGAGCCATAATTGTTGCCGAACTATATGTTACCGATCAATTGTATATAAAATAGATTAATAAGAATGATTTTTTCAGTCTTTATTCTCTTGGGAGATTTACTATACATACTCGTATTTCTTCTTTTCATCTAAAATATTTTTTAAATACATCTGACAACTATGAAAAGAATTGTCGTCCCTTTTATTGTTTAATTTTTTTTTGTAAAATTCATCTTGTAACAAAACAAAAAATAAGCTGCAAAAAAAAAATCTGGTGCAAAATTTTGAATATCAAAAAAAAAACTAATCCCTTGAATTTTTTAATTCGTAAGACTGTAACACACACACACACTTGTACATATTTACATTAGAATTATATATTACAGCAAATGTTATACAGGATTATGAAGGTTTTCTTTTCATCACTGGAATAGATTTTTATATTGTAGCTGTCATAACTCTCAGAACTATTGTTTTCATGTTCCTACTTTTGTGTATTGAAAAGTAAAAATTTATGAAAGTAAAGTTACTTAAAAATTTTTATTCTTTTTCTAAGAATAAATGGAATGTCCTTTTTTTTTCTATTGTAGTTCTTATATCCTTTATTCGTTTATGTTAAACAACAATGCATTCATTTTCGTGTTTATTTTCATATATAGGTACATTATTATTATTGTATTTAAAGTTATGTTATGACTGCAAGGTATTTACTTTCTTTTTTTTTTATGAGAAATAAACCTGTAGAAATTGTTTTTCTGTTTTATTTTTTTAGTAGACTGTAGTAATTAGTCTAGTTGTAGGTAGCGTGGAAGTATAGATATATTATATGTGTAAATGTTTTTGTATAATTTACTTTTCTTTTTATTTGCCAACAAACTCTTTATGATTATTTGAATACAAAAAAAAAAGTTGTAAACGGCTTAACATTATTAACGATCCGTTGGATATAGGAAAAGAAAAATAATTTTTATGAACTGCAAATACTTTCGTTATTTTGGTAAATTAAATTTCTAAAAAAAAAAATTAAATAGCCGATGGATAATTATTATTTTTGTGATAATGGAATAATGATTTATTGCATGAATTATTTCCTTAGATTTTACTACTAAGTCAATTTACTCAGGTGGAAGTGTGGGCGACTATTGAATAGCATGTTAGAAAATTATGAAAATTAGAGTTGAATAATGAAAAAATTATAAGAAATGCTGAGAATATTTTAATTTTTTTTTTTGGTTTTGATTTAATTGTAAATCTCAGGTGCACCAGAGGTTTATAAATTCATTTCTTTTAGACACCAAATTAAAAAATTTTAATGACAACAAAGACAGAAAAAATCAAATTTTTAGTTTTTAGAAATTTTTTGAAATTTTATAAAATTAAAGTCGAAATAGTTCTAATTTTGTTTTTTAAAATTCTTACTTGACTATATAGTTAGTTGATAATTATAGCCGAAAACTTAAAGATGCGACCAAGAATATTAAGTAAGAAATATAGTTATTAATTAAAACACACCAAAGCTATCTGTACATCACACATTCAATATTAATCAATTCATGAAAATCAATTTCATTATTATAACTATATTACAATAACTATAATCAAAGGAAATGTCCGAAATATTGCAGAATCTCACTACCGCTAAACATAAAAATCAATTTTTATAATTTATTGAGAAAAAATAATTTGCGAAAATCAAAAAATCAATAAATGTAACAATGTTAGTACACTTGTATGAAATTTAATCAAAACAAAAATATTGCAAATCTTAAAACCAAAATAAACACTTTGCATTTTATACGACATGCATATTAAGTGCATACTTGAATATTCGTATTATAAATAAAGTTTTTTAAGGTTGCCGAATATGGTGATTGAAATCTAAAAAAAAAAAAATATCTAGAAAATGTGAAAGCTTGAAAGTAATTTTTGATTGGGAAAATTATTTCTTTGCAAAGCTCTTTCATCGAATTATATTTCACTTATTTTATAGGTACTAACCATTCCATTTTGGTCAATTTTCCCAATTAAAATTAAATCAAATCCGTCTCAAAGAGCGCAAAAATGGAATAATTTAAAAAAAAGGTCAAAACTAATAATGTAAGTCAACGTTTGTAATTTGTATGCTAAATTTTGCACAATTACCTTTAAAAAATAAGAAGTCTAAATACAATAAGTATTTGAAGCACCCGAGTTAATAGATACATTGGAAATTATGTAACAATCTGGTCAGCCTAAATCATTATGCATCGTCGAAAATTCAACTCTATTAAGGATAAAAAAATGTTCTAAAAAGAGTTTTTTCAAAACTTATTTTTTATTGTGTTATATTTGTTTTTGTTAAAAATGTCCTTGCACACATGTTCAAATTTCATTTCATAATTTCCTTTTTTCTCTCTTTAACATCCCATACTTATTATAAATATATTGTACACTTCTGTTTTTATATACACTTCTGTTATTGTAATATGTATGTTCTTGTTTATTTTAAGAGTTTTTATCCATATGCACATTTTAGTTTATTACGTTCAAATTATGTAAGACTAATAAATTTAAATTTACTGTTCGTCTGGTATTGAATTTATTTAAAACTTTCCAGATTCGCCTATCCTATAAAGAACAAAGTGTTTTTCTTAATTTTCAAAATTAAACGTGATGAGTAAAAGAACAATAAATAATAAGTATAAGCAATTAAATAAAATAATTGGCAAAACAAGAAGTTTATACAATCATAAACAAGTGCAACTAGCTACTGAAAAAACCTCCAAAAATAAAAGGTACTCTTTGACACACTTAAAAAAATTAATACTTATGTAAACAGGTACAAGAACGCGTAATTTCTAAAATTTAAAACTAGTGTGACAATTTAGATGTTAAAATGTACTTTTCATAATTCTTTGATTTCCTTTCGAACTTTGTTAATTTTTTTAATGCGCTCTAAAATCTGATATATAACATTTGTATGTATGTATATAATATTGGTATATAAGTATGTAATTTATAATATATGTATGCTATATTGATTGTATTATAATAATTTTTAATAGAACAAACAAATAGAAAGAGAACAAAAACAACAGTGTAAAGCGAAAAAGAAACAACCTTTGTTTTTTTACTAAAAATTTAAACTGAGTTAAAAAGAGAGTAAAACAATAATAAATTTTAAAATGATATTGATGATGATGATGACAATGGTGATTGAAGTTGATGATGCCGAGATTTTAACAATAGCGTATTTTGGATTATTGTTTACAATTATTATTATTATTATTATAAACTCTACTGCTATTAATAACTCTTATAACGGAGGTGATGCTGTGCTGATGCAGCAATAAGGCAATCATTTTTGTTTTTTGGTTTTTCGTACATTATTAGTAAATATTATTTAAAAGAGAGAACGAGATATTAATATCAATCTCTTGTGTGTAAACGATGCATGTACATACATACTTACGTACATAAAATAAACGAGATGTTCAATGTTTAGTGTCCGATAGGGAATTAAAATGTATGTGTACATAAAAATTTTTAAGGATCAAAGCTAAATTTTTATGCACTTACATGTTTGTAACTATATGTGTATTACATGAACTAACCATACTAATGTAAAGCAATTCATATAATATAATAAAAATTGTAAATATAATTTTTGTATGTACATGCATACATAAATTTTGGAAGCGTCGGCGGCGGTTTTTCAGGACTTTTTCATTTTATTTAACGGAAGTATATCACCACACGTCCATACATAAATATACATACATCATATATTATGTATCTATAATAATCCGTGCATGTGCTTGTGAACAAAAGAGAACAAAATATACATACAGATACATATGTTATAGAGAGAGAATAAATAGGAAGAAAATTAAGTAAAAAGGAATAAAAAAAAAATAAATTGCAATGGAATGGCGAGATACTGAAATATCCTTAATTCTTTGCAAAAAAAAAATTCAAGTTCTTTTTGGTTTTTTTTTTGTTATTACTATAATTTTTAGAGATTGTACGTATTTTCTTTTTTTTTGTTGTCTGTTTTTGTTTGTTTTTGCAATGAAAAAAATATATATATCAAATTCGCAGTCATAACAAATAACATTCAGTAACAACAACAGCCAACATACAGCGACATCTCATACATTTTTCATTTGATTTATAGTAGTAGTATTTTATATATTAGTTCTTCTCCTTGCTCTTTTCTCTCTTACCATACCTTCTATTCTATTTCATTTCAGTGAAAAATTAATGTTGTTGTTGATAATATTATCATTGTTGCTGAAATTGCTCTTGTATTGCTATTGTGAATGTTGTCTGCTATAGAGTAAATAACTATATTGCTGCTGCTGGTTGGACGTGGATGAAAATTTTGATGCAATTTTTGAAGTGCAATTTTTTTTTCTTTTCTTTGTTTATTTTACTGTTTTGAAGGATTTTAGTTTTTTTGGTTTTGCTCAGTCTTTTGTGGGTTGAAATGATGTATGCTAAATGTCTGGTCAATTAATTTTTCTTTACTTTTATTTTATATCCTTTTATTTTTTTTCTAGTAAATTTTTTTGTTGTTTAATATGATTTTTATTGAATTTGATTTTATTGTAAAGTAAAAAGTAGAGAGATTGAAACCATTACTCTTTAAATACGATACAATAAAAGCCGAATACAATAATGTGAATATTGTAGGTACATACCTAAATAGTAATGTGATTTAATTCACCACAAATTCACTTCTTTTTAAATTGCATTCTATTGTGTATTTTTTTCGCTGGAAGTTTACTATTAAATGAAATGAAAAAAAGAAAACAAAAAAAAAATAATACATGAGTTTTCAAAAATAATAAAGTTGAAAATTCAATTGAGTTTTTGTAATCTAAAATTGAATAGCAATTTTTTTCTTTAATTTATAGAGAAAATTATAAAAAAGGAGAACGATTATAATTTAGTAATTTAGAGTATAAGATCAACTAAAGTGTCAATCATGAAAATACGTCACGCGATTGGTTTTTTATACCCGTACGAACGTATGTACGAACGTACTGGTTCGGGTACCTGCCATATAACTTCCAAATTTATTTGGTTATATCTCAGAAACTATAAAGGCTGTGGTATTGAAATTTCACACAAACAATTTTTTTTAGTGGAGCCAATATGTTTGATAAAAATCGTTGGAATTTCTTGACTCCTTTTGATAGCTGCCGTACAACTTCATAACTGGCACATAGTATATAAAAATTAGTACGGCCGTCACTGATTTGAATCACTCTTTCTCCCTAAAGCTTTTATAATTAACTTTGTGAAATTTTGTGTAAGTTGTCATTAATGAATTATGTATTGTTAACAATTAATGGTAATATTTCCAGAATTGGAATTTTATATACGTATACACGTATATAATCCAAAATTTTATTCTTGCATACGTTTTTCTTCTCATTATCCACGGATAATAAAAATTGAATTTGAAATGTCAGTTGATTTTGTGATCAGGCCAAGAAGTGTTTACTTGTTTTAAGTAGTATACCTTAATTTTTTCATATTAATTGTAGTAATAATATTTTGAACATTTGAAAATTTAAAAAGGACGCAAAACATTTTGTATTAGACAAACGAAATATCTTTTGTATATATTTTCTATATAGAATGTAAGAACAGATTATAATTAATGTACTTACAATTTAAATTGAAAATTCTAATATTACAAGTTAATACATAGTTGTAATTCTTTATTAAATACTGGAGCAATTATAGAGTGGATTTTTAATTAATTTCTTCTGGCACGCTTGTATTTGGATACTAAACAGGATATACTCATATTCTATGAAATAATCTACAAAATACAAAACTTTTATACAATACAATAAGCTAAAATAACAAAAATAATAAGTTAAGCTTATTCAAATACATATATATGTATATGTGTTAAAAAAAATAAAAATTAATATTGCTATTAAAGCAAACAAACGTGGAATTTGTACAAGGGTATTGTAACACAATAATAAGCGACCTGACAAATAATAAATACATACATACACTGTATATATAAACTGATAATTATTATACTTTTTATTACTTATATAACAGTTTGTAAGTACTAATAAAGTGAATCGAGTAAAATATACAGATTAAAAAATTTATGAACCGATACCAATAGGATTTTAATGCGACCATATGTCAACATTATTTTAGAATAAATAAAAGATTTTTCAATTAGAATTATCCCTTTTTTTTACATTTTTATTGAAAATTATAGTTTAAAACATAAAACGTAAAATACACGTCTAGAACTGTACAAAATTTATACTATATACATAAGTGCATCTACTATGCAAATTATCACTCCGTTTTATTAAAATTTTTAAGCATATACTTCATGGGAATTCCTAATTTATTTTTAATTACCATAGACATTGTAAATACATTGATTACAACTTACAAACATTTATTTATACAAAATGAGTACTAATGGTAAATACTTTTCTATCATATGTTACATACATAAATTAAATTTTGTTTACATTTAAGGTGGATTTTAAAAGGAGCTAAACTAATGGAAATTATAAAGTGTACAAATTCAAATGCAATGAATTGCACATATCAAGTTGCCGAAATGTAATTCTCAATTTTGTCAAATAATTGTATAAAAAAACTTGAAAAATATGGGTAAAAATCTTTATTTCAGTTCCATTAATTTTTCCGACTCCAATTCCTGAATTAAGTTCAACACAGATTTTTAAATTCTGAACGATTTTTGAAGTAAGTCGGTATAAATTATAATTTCCAAAATTAGACTTCTTTTGCACCAAATTTTCTATATAAAAATTGAAATATAAGTATGTATGTACATAGCAAATTCCTACCCACATACCATTTATATTTAATTTTTTTATTTGGATTATTCTATTGTTTTGAATCTTCAGCAATGCCACTTCAATGTTTCTTCTAGAAATTTTGAATTATATTTCTCCCAGAAGTTTGCTTTCGCAATAAATATTGAAACAAGCAAAGCAACCCTTATGTTTCAAAATCTCTTATTTTGTTAACCCCTTTTTTTCATAAAATAAAAATTTTAAAATATTATGTGACTGTATGCGTTAATTCATTCAAAATATCAATTATTGACCACCATTTTTTAAATAAAAAAATAATATTAAAATTAAGTATGGTTTATAATTTTACATTGTCCTATTTTTCTTCTTCTTCTTTTTGATTTCTTGTATTCATTATTTAATTTTCATGTGATGACGCTAAGTTTTTAGACACATTAACGTCAAGTACATAAGTTATGTATATATTATTTCATCAGAAAATATATTGTAATTTAAATGCAAGTGCATAATTTTAAAATATACTTAAGGGGAGAGATATAATTTTTATTTGTTTTTTTTTCTTTGGTTTTTTTAATTTTTATTAGTATCTCTAAGGATACTCATATCATTTTAATAATATACAATACATACGCACGTATGTACATATTTAAATGATTCCAATAATTATATGTGTACATGGTATTCAATTTGTTTTTTTAAGTATACACAAATGTGTATACGTATGTAAGAATAATAATAACAGTAATAAAAATATTGAAATTGGTATTCCATAGACATAATTTTATGGTTGAATTATTCTAATCGCTTGTTATTAAATAGATTTTTTTTTCGAAATTTGGATTTTTGCATAATAATTTTTGCATGTTATATTGTATTTTGCGGACAAGTGACAAGGAATATTATTTAGGTATAAAAAGATTTTTATTTATTTAGAATAAATTTTTGTTATTATATGTCCTTAAAATTTCAATTATATTTTTAAATTTACTTTATTATGCATTCTAATGAATATATAGAAAATTATATACTTTTAGTATAGAAGTTGGATTTCTCATCGTATAACAATATAAAAGGAGAGAACAACGTGAATTGAATATTTTATTTTAAATTTAATTTTTTCTTAAATGTGTTTAATAAAAGACACATTGTTATTAAATTGAAATTTATTGGCATGCTATTTATTATAGTTATGCCATTTACTTGTTATGGTGAAGAATTTTAAAGGAAAGTGTAGAAATTTGTTATTTGAAGTATAATTAATATAATATGTTGTTTAAAGAGTTCATATTGACTAGGGTATTACATAATTAAATCTGAATTAATCGCAAAAATTTCATGAAATTCAGAATATAAAACATACACTTGAATTCTCTACAATTTTTACAGTTTCTCTAATAAATTTCAAATTTAAAACTAGTAGGCTAACTTAAAAGTAGAATAAATTATAAGCAACAATAAACCTTAATTATTTGTGTTTGTGTAATTGTGTATTTGTTCTATGTAGTCGATGCAACTACTACATACTTACTAATAAGATCATCAAGAAAGTTTGACACATAACACATGTTTGACACATGACACATAACACATAAGTACATAACGTGTCCGTAATACAATTTCTGGAATGATTTAAAAAAATTCATTGAGAAAAACCTGTTGTCCGAAAAGAAAAAGTTTAAAATACCAGAAATATTACAAAATGGCCGTAAGTAAGAAGCATTTTTATCTAAAATATTAAATTTGAAAACAGTTATCTAAAATTCATTTTTTCCAAATTTTTGATATCGTTTTTCTTTTAGACCCTATACAAGTTGTAGGAGTATAAAATTTCAGTAGCTCTTATATACCACCACCACCTCCTCTCAAGCTACCGCCTCTTGAATTTTCTAAAATTTGAATGTTTTGCACCTTATACAGTTGAATTAGGAAAAATTCTTAAAGGTTTTTATAATGTTACACTTAATACAATAATAATTTTTGAATTACTTATATATACATATATATATTTAATTATGCTTAACGAGTTTTCCTGAGATCTAATAAATTTAGACCACAGTCAGATCGGTACTAAGTGAATTCACAATACACAAAAAAGACATTAGGAGCAACAATATTTTAAATTGAGTGTAAATTTAGTAATTTCTATTTTTTGCAACATTTTATTAATAAATTAATTGCCTACATGTATCATATAATTATTATATTGCATAAAGAAGCATATCCTTATGTCAACAATTCCTAAATACATTAATATAAGCCATTGTTTTAAAATTCACACGTAATATCCCCTCCCTTAAGGAGAACTTTTAATTAATTACTCCTTTATTACTGTACAATTTTTCTTTTTTACAAATTGGCTCTTGCTAATAAATTATGATAATAAGGAATTCTTAAAGAGTCATGAAAGCAATAATTATTATTATTACATTTAATCCATTCTAAATGAACCTTTTAAACCTTTAAAGGAAATTTACTTTGTGTGCTTTTTTATAATTTAAAATGACCTTAAGTATTACAAAATCTTACATTCATACCCATAACCTAAAAAACACTGATGTTTTTTTTTGTGTAAACATGCACAACATTTATTTGTGCAATAAAATTAAAAATAATCTTATTTTTAAAATCTACTAAATTCAAATTACAAAAACGTATTTAAAATGGGAAAAAGTTTTAGTAACATTTTGTATCCTAAATAAATATTATTTAATTTCCTTAATAAATTAATCAAATTAAATAATCATTTAAGTATATTACGTTCAAACATATACATACATATATGTATGTTACTATTATATAATTGTTAAAATGCATGTTAATGAAAATGAATTTAAATTAAGAATTTTGAATTCAGAAGAAAAGAAAGCAAAAAAATTACTATGCAAGTATTATAAAAGTTGGGCATTTAAGCAATAAATAAAGAATCAGGGAAATCATTGCAAAAATTAAACTCCCCATACTTTTTAACAATATACCAGAAGGAATAATAAACACTGCAAAATTAAAAAATTCAATTATAACTCCTTAGTGTACACTTTTTAACTCTTGAATTTCATATATTTAAATAAGTTCTTACTTTTTGTGTATGCCACCATTGCATTTCTAGAAAAAGAAAACAGAACAAAAATTCTTCCTTTTAAATTATTGTTAAACACGCAACATGAAAATTTTAAACTCATTTTCTAAAAAGGTAAGAGCACAGAGGAAAAAAATACACGGTGGCGTCCCAAAGTCAAGTTCATATACCCTTTAAATATCGTTTAGTCTTATTTAAAAATCAAAAATTTTTTGTTATATCTTTTTTTCTTTTAGAATTCTTTCCTTACTTAAATAATTTTTTTATATTTATTATGATTAAAATTGGAATTGAAAGGGAAGAATAATAAAGTTCATAAAGGCAGTAATGATGAAAAACAAGAAAACGCTAACATGTTTTTTTAACGTAACAAAACAGGTATGACAATTTTTCTGAGGTATGAGTAAAATACAAAATGACTTTTATACGTTCTGAATTTTTTATTATTATTTTTATTTTCTCATACAAATAAATTAAAAGAGTGAAGGAGAAATTATTAATAAGAACACTTTTGAAATTAATCAAAATATAAAAAAAATAAAAAATTTAAATGATAAGAATCAAATTTTGTCACTTTAAAACAATTGTTGCAGCCATTTATAAAAACACAAAGCATAAATAAATAAAATCAACGTCATCCAACAAAATTTTTATAAAGGTATAAAAATTAAAAATAAAAACAAAAAAAAAAAAAAACTGTTGTAAAAAGGAAGGAAAAATTTAATAGTAACAACAATTTCATTAATGCATTTCGGCTTACAACCAACAAACGTTTATTAAAATGGTGCGATAACGTAACAGTTAGTAATAAAAGGCAAAATGTAATATTATTATAATAAAAATATAACAGTTAAAATTTTATGAAACTTTACCTGTGATAATAGTTTTGTTTCATTTACTTTTGTAACGATTGTTATCCAAAACAAAACATAAAAAAAAACATGCAATTTCGTGCAAAATGCAACAATGTTTTACATTTCAAGTGTAACTACTTACAGACGTACGTACATGCATTTTATATTTATTTTTTGTTGCATTTTAAAATCATTGAGAAAATTTCCCTTACGAATTCGGACGTAAAATATGTACAGGTATGTAATTTAACTGTTTAATGTAAATTGGAATATACGTAAAAATTTAATGTTAAAATTTTTGACAATTAATATGTGGTTTACTTGAAGATTGAAGTGTTGTGCGTGTCAAAATAAATGCTTATTTTTGTGGTAAATTTTGATATTACTGATTTTAATAAGGTTTTGAAATTAACATTCGCTAACGTTTACTAAAGCAGATACTGGTATTCCTCTGAATACATTCATTGACTTTATCTTTTTCAAAACAATTGTGGATGATTTCCCAGGGTGAAAAGCCAACAGAAGAAGACAGTAAATGAATAAATTTGTTATAATTGTATGATTTGTATTTGTTTCTTGATATAAATGCCATATACTAAATTCCAGCGAAATTTATAATTTTTTTTAAAATCAAAATTCACTTAAAATTCTAATATTCTCAATTGTAATTTTTTGTGTTTTCGAAATTTTTTGATTTGACAGTGATCACTAATAGAAGCTGAAATTTGTTTTTATTTTTTTAAAAGTACCACTCATTTCTATGATTCTTCTGTACGTTTCTGTATGGTATGCAATTTTAAAGATTAAAATTTAGAAACTGAAAAAAAGTGAGGGAAAAAAATTGAAAATTGTTTGGTTTGCGGCATATAAAATTATTCAAAAATAGTGATTCTGCCTAAAAAACAATTTTATTTGGTCACCGTGCACTCTAACACAGAAATTTTCAACATAAATTTTGTTCTCCGCAGTTCTATTTATATCTTTTTTTTTAATGAAACATGAAGAATGGCAGTAAAAATTTTGTTTACGACTAAAAAATTGTTTTCACATCATCTTATTAAATTTCATCTGATTTTTTTGTGTGCATTTCCTTCCCCCAAACATTTAATCGTCATATGCTATTTGAATATTTTATTCTTCTTAAATTTATTCCATATTTAATAATCATGATAAAAATTATTCTTTAATAAAAATAAACATAAGTTGGTAGACTCACTCGTTCTTTTTTTTTTGTTGCTTTTTCATAAATCATATTTCCGTTTTTAATACTTTTTATTTTGCATTTATGATAATATGATCACCCCATTCGTTATTTTTACGGGCGAAAGAAAACAAACTATAAGTTTTTTTTTTAAGTAGACTTATGTACATACATTTATTTAAAATCTTTCATTATGCAATAAAAAAAAAGTGTTAAAACTGTTAAATTGAATTTAAATATGTTAAAAAAATATAAGCCTTAAGAAAAATATCGTTGTGAGAGGTTATGAAATAAAATTATCATAATTGATTTTTGAGGCGATTCGATTATAAGAATAAGAAGTTCATAAAAATTTAGATGACATTTATGTACATAGATGGATTTATAAAAAAAAGTTTTGAGAGAAGCGTGTAAAATTTAATTTTCTTGATATTCGAGCTTTATATTTGTAATGTTTAATGTAATTTTTAAATAATATCAATTTTGTTTTTGTTTTGCCACATTTCGTTTTTAATCTCACTGAGAAATGACATCCGAAGTTCTTCGCATGCAATTTAACATACTTTACTCAAAGATTTGACTACATTTTTAACAATGACGTGTAATTTGTAAGTAGATAAATGAACTTAAATTGAAATTTAAAGTTGGAAATCAATTTATTTATTGGATGGTAAGAACACAGGCTATATATAAACATAAAAATCCTTTGAATTTTTAATTAACCCAGCAATTTTCAAATTATCGCCACTGTCAAATATCAATATTATATTAATGTAATAGGTATTCTATGAGTTCATTTTCAGCTCAAATACGCATTTGATACATTGTTTTTTTTTTCAGAAAATTTACATTAGGTTGTTTCCTATTGGATTTTTAACGTCTTGACTCAGAAAAAATGTATTGTATAGCGCACTTTTGTATATGAAATGCATACAAAAAAAAAAAACATTCTTGCAACAAAAATCAGTTCACTCATTTGGAACCATTCATGAGCCATCTACATACATATATACATATATGTACGTATGTACATATCTGCGTATAACACATCATTATTACAATAAACTAGCTACCAGCTATTTAAAAAGCTTACATGTTTTCAAGTTAATTAAAGAGTGAATTCGATTCATTTATTATTATTATTATGTATAACTTTCTCCTCCATTTGTTCAATATAATATTTAGTTCAAGATTAAATTCTATCTGTATATGTTTGTTTTCTATATAGGTACATAATAAATAATTGCGTGTAAGCATAGATACTTTTTTACCCCCAATAAATTGTCTTAAAACAAGCCTATTATAACAAAACAAAAAAACACAAATAAATAAAATTTCTTTGGAAAATTATTATGAAAAAAGAGAAAAGAGAACACAAAAATAAATAGGAAAAAAAAAATATAAACAAAAATCTAAACGATATTTCACACCTGCTTTTTTTTAATATTCTTAGAGTATAACTATTTCTCAAATAGAATTTTATATTATAAACATAAAAACCTATACATATATATATAAATACATACATACATATATACATGGAAACTTTGTAAGTAATACATGAATTTTTTTGTGATATATGCCAATACCCAAACCAACTTTATTTTATGACTGTATTAACATTGGTTTGATATCCAAAAAAGAAATTCCATGAAAGTCATTCAACTTACTCTCTTACTTCTTTAAGTAATTGAAAGAGTGAAAGAGAAATACATAATATGTACTCCAACATTTGATTTTGATTGTAAATAAACTTGTGTACGATGACGATGATTTTTTTTTGTTTTTTTTTTTCATTTTTATACCCTGCACTTCGTGAAGGGTATATTAACTTTGGTATGGAGTTTGTAACTACTTGAAGGAGTCATCTGCGGTATGGACATATATATATATTCTTGCTCAGCGTAAAATTCTGCGTCGATTTAGACATGTCCGTCTGTCCGTCCGTCCGTCCGTCCGTCCGTCCGTCCGTCCGTCCGTCCGATCGCACGATAACTCAAAAACGAATAATGCAATCGACACCAAACTTTCACAAGTTTTTTCTTTTGTGCCAAGGACGAGCCCTATTGTTATTGGACTAATTCGGACAACGGGTTCGGGTAGCTGCCATACAACTCAAAGAGTTTATTTTAAATATTTCAAAAACTAATAAAGCTATAAATATAAAATTTTGTATACATGTGTCCAATTATATTCTACACATGCTCTCAAAATTATAATGGGATAGCTGCACCGGTTCGGGTGGCTGCCATACAACTCCAACAGCAAATTTTTTATATTCGGAAAAATAATAAAATCAGATTCATGAAACTTGACAGTCATGTGTCCAATTATAGGTCAAATATATTTCTGAAGTTTTAGAGGAATTGATTGACAGGTTCGGGTACCTGCCATACAACTCCAGAAGCTAATTTTAAATATTTTCAAAAATAATAAAGTCAGATTCATGAGACTTTGCAGTTGTGTGTCGAGTTATAGGCCAGATATATTTCTGAAGTTTTGGTGGAATTGCTTGACAGGTTGAAGTAGCTCTCATACAAGTCTAAAAGCTCATTTTAAATATTTGGAAAAATAATAAAGTCAGATTCATGAACTTTGGCAGTCGTGTGTCCAATTATAGGTCAGACATATTTCTGAAGTTTTGATGGAATTGCTTGGCAAGTTCGGGTACCTGCCATACAACTCCAAAAGCTTATTTTAAATATTTGGAAAAATAATAAAGTCAGATTCATGAGCTTTGGCAGTCGTGTGTCCAATTATAGGTCAAATATATTTCTGAAGTTTTAGAGGAATTGATTGACAGGTTCGGGTACCTGCCATACAACTCCAAAAGCTAATTTTAAATATTTTCAAAAATAATAAAGTCAGATTCATGAAACTTTGGCGGTTGTGTGTCGAGTTATAGGTCAGATATATTTCTGAAGTTTTGGTTGAATTGCTCTTCAGCTACGAGTAGCTCCCATACAAGTCCAAAAGTTTAAATATTTGGAAAAATAAAGTCAGATTCATGAAACTTGGCAGTTGTGTGTCCAGTTATAAATCAGACATATCCGTGAAATTTCTATAGAATGGTTTCACAGGTTGGAGGAGTAATTGCTATACAACAACGAAAGGTGCAGGGTATAATTCAATCGGTTTATACCGACTGAAACGTTTTTACTTGTTTTTGTTTACTTTCTTTTCTTTTCAAAATTTAATTTTTCTCATCCCTTGCATAATAAAATGCTTTCTATATAACTGTATTATGTTTGTATGTATGTAAGTATATAATAATGGTAATAATAAAAATTAAATATACATATATGTAAGTATGTATAAAAATTTCTTGTATAAATTTTATCATTTTCTTTTTCCTTTTGTATTTATTACTGTAATTTTTCTTTTTCCATGTAACTTTATTACAATAATTTACAAGTTTTAGACTTTCTTTTAACTATGTACTTTTGCATGTACATAATAAAGTAAATTGTACGTCATACATAAAAAATTTCTTATTCTATACATAATCTATTTCTTATTCTACATAAATAATAGGTACTACATGTATGTATGCATGTATGTACATCTAGATACACTTTTGTTAGATACAAAATTTACATAAGCTTTGTAGACACTTCTTATATACTTACATACATATATAGTTTACTTTATTCAGTAAAAGTCACGTAGTCCAAAACAAAACACAGTTAAATATGAACATACATATACTTGCATACATACGTACATATGTATATTATATATAGGAATAAACTTTTATTATAATAGCTACTTTTCTTTTTTACTATCATTATAAATGAAAAGTTTATAAAAGGACTTTACTTATTGATTTTTTCTATAAAGTAACAAATGCACACATACATACATGCTTTCTGTGTATACATACTATATCCTTTTTATCCTTGTTTTGATTTTTAATTTTTTAGATATTTTTCTTGTTATCTTCACTTCTATTTACTTTCTATGTATTATTTTACATATATACTTTGGAAAGAAAAGCTTTAGATGATATTTTGATGGTGATTTTGTTTTTCATTGTTTTAATGATTTTCTTTAATTTTTTCTTTTGAAGTATTTAAAAGAAAAAATTTAAGAACAAAAACATGAAAATTAAATTTCATTTTGGGAAATACAAAAATTTCATTAAAGTTTGTAAGTAAATATTTTTTGTATATTGATGAAATAAAATAAAATTTTGGATTTGGATTTTATTTGAATTGATCATTAATATTTTATTGTTAGGATTAAAATCTAAAAATATCTAAACGTTTTTTTACTACTAGAAATTTTATTTATTTAAAAGAAAGAAAAAAGTTACATTAATTGAATGAAATTTTGCTTGTACTTTAATAGTCATGCTTTCATATTGTTTGAAAATAGTTTTAACTAAACACAAAAGAATGAATACAGAATGCTTTCCTGTTGCATAAATTTTTATGTCCTATAAAAAAATGTAGAAAAGTATGATCAAATTTTTAAAATTTTTAATGTTTTCAAACATGCTTATTACATATGTAGATCTAATTTGTTCTCCAAAGAATTTCAAAAAGTCACACTATCACTTTCTTCTGCGTGAGAAGCAAGTCACATAGACGAAATATGTTAAAAAACTCTGGAAAAATTGTCATAGCATACTAAAATTCCAAATACATATACGGTTTTGTAACTTATTAAAAAAATTCGAAATCTTAAATTTTAAGGCAGTTTGAATCTGGATTACAACATGGAATAAATATTTCATAAAAAATAAGCATACAATTGACCTGCTCTAAGAATATATAATGAAAATTATTAATAACACGTCATTTTTTGAATAACAATTTGCAAGGAGAAGCACAAATTATTGTAAATAAATAAATAGTAATTCACTTTAATTTTTTCATATATTTAATAATAAAGTTAATGTAATATAAAATTATTTCCAAAAATATTTTAGAATAAATACCTATTGAAGCGCAAATCAATTACAAATTTATTTCATTACATACTTACTTACTAAACAATTATACAATCGCAACAACAAAGATCTCTTCTTGCATACTTCTTTTCAACAACCTTTAATACAAAAACCAACATAATTTTTTCCTCGAAATTCACCATAATATTTACATTAAATTTTAAATTTATTAACTTATCTACCCAAATCGTATGTAAATATTTACATTAATATTTTCGCGTTTGAAATTTTATTTTATTCTTTATTTACTTTTATTTTTATTAATCTCGAAAATGGTTAATTGAATTGAAAAATTAAAATACAAAATAATAAAATTAAAATTTTTGTTTTTTTCTTTTCAATTACGGGTTTTTCATTTTCAATTTCAAATAGAATTTTTCAAATATCCTTTATTTGCATTTTTTTTTGTAATTATTATTTTCTTTTGTACTTTTAACTTAATAAAGTAAAAATGTTTTAATCTAATAAACTTAAAACCAAAGAATAATATGAATTGATAATGTAAGTATTTATGTATATGTGAATGTATATAAAGAGAGAAAATTGTATTAAATTACATTTTTATTCGCAAACAAATACAGAAAAAAAAAACAACAGAAAAAAAAATTTTTTTCGTATTATTATTATTTTTGTTTTATTTTTAAAAAAGTAATAAATAAATTTATCCCTGAAAGAATAAAATAGGAAAAGAAGCAATAGTAATAAGAAAATAAAAAAAAATAAATAAATTAATACTTATTGCTGCTACTGTCTATACTTCTTATGTTTTCTGATGCTGGTTATTGTATTCCCAGTGTTTTTAGTCCCTCTGTGTTCATTATTAAAAAGGAAATACATATACTAGCACACATATATAAATATATATATAAAAATTGATTTCGTCCTTTTTCATTTTCCTTTCATCTTTATATGTCTCCTTAGATACATACATATGGATAGGTCGTACAAAATAGCTCATACTAGATTAAATAAAGTAATTTACACACAAAACAAAGTAAATATATACACGAAAAAATGTACAAAAAGAAAAGGATATAATAAATTCCAAGAAATATTTTCTAGTTTTATTTCTTTTTGTTTTTTTTTTTTTCGAAGAAAATAAAAATTCTCTAAATTCCGTTTTTATTTTCTTATTTCTTTTTTTCTTTTTTGGCTACATTCAATTCCTACCAGAATATAAACAGAAATACATACTATATAAATATGAGCATACATAAATATTTGTTTTAATATAGAGGAGCGTCGTCAACCCTCAGAATTATTATTATTGTAATATATTATATAAATACATCCCTACAAATATATTATGATGGTATAAATATCCTGAAAAAGAAATATTATGCGGAAATACATAGTTATAGACATATATATATATATATATATATATATATACATATATATATATATAATATGGATATATTTGTTATATATATATATATATATGAATATATTATATATATATATATGAATTTATTTATTTATTTTCACAATTTATTGTTATATAAAATATTTTTTCTTTTCATAATTTCCATTGTGTCTCAAATAAAATATATATATATGTATACATATATGAGTATTATGTATGGATGTGCATTTGTACATATTATGTATGGGCAATAAATTTATAAATTAAATTTAATAATTTTTTTTTGTTTTTATTGTTATTATATACTATTGTTGAATATGAAATTTAAATTGAGTGTCTCTGCTTACATAATTATATTATGTACGAAATATAAAAAACAATTTGTTATATGAAATTATTTCCTTGCAAAATTAAATTTATTATTTATATATTTTAAAAATTTTATTTTACAATATAATTAGGTAAAATATTATTAAATGTAATATTTGTAATATGTTCTTATTTTTGTTTATAATTAACTTTTATTTCGATTTGATAAGTAACAATTCCCTCCAAAATATTGTCTAATAATAATAAATACTAAATAGGCAATTATATATACCAACACATACATACATATGTATATACCTACATATAATATTGAAATTAAATTATTATTAGTATAAAAACCAAAATATGTACTATTAAACATGTGATCTTTTAATTAAATTAAAATTTTTTAACCAACAATTTTTTTATCATACTGCTACTGTATATGTATACATGAGAAAGTAATGTTTTTAAATACGAGTATTAAGGAATAGGTATTTTAAAAATTTTAATCACAACCCTATCTCAGATATCAACATAATGTTATTATTATTATTACTATGTATGTACCTGTACATACTACATAACTTTATTGTATTGAAGAGTAACACTAAACCTTTCAGTTTTCTTATGATAATATTGTATGTATATAAATTTTATAACATTATAATTATACATTGTACAGCAAATAACAGAAAAATAACAGTATAATATGGAATATGATCGTAAGGTAAAATTATTCACCACATCGGCAATATTTTTCAATTTAATCATATTTACAATTTCATGTACATAACATAAACATATTTAATTGAGTATTTAATTATGGTTATTATTTTGAAGTATAAATTAGGATAGTAGACATTAAATAATGTAAACAATATAAAATTATAAATTTCACCATACATATTTTTACTCACAATACTGGTATGAATGTAATGAATACAAATAATGTATATTTTTACTCTATTTTTGTATACTCGTATCCATGATAAAAAGTTTTTCACCATATCAACAAACAATTTTTTGGGTACATACAACCAATACATAAATATGCACATGTATGATAAAAAGAAAAAAGAACCAATTTTTTTTCCCTTATTGTTTCTTTTTTTTCATATAATACTATCAAATTCAGTTTAAAATGAGATTGTAATTTAAAGTGGTGCTGTTGTGATGCTGAATGCTTCTGATACTTTATTGTTTAATGCACATATACATATTCACAGATGTATACAAATGGGTTAGTATATGTGAAAGTATCCTAAATACTCAAAATTTATTTAAAATAGGATGCTCTGTACGTATTGTACAAGCATATGTATATTCATAATAATTCAGGACAACAAAAATAAATAAAACTAAAAAGGAATAAACAAAAAACAAACAAATTTTCAATTGTTTTTTCGTTCATCCAAACCTGTGGTGTACATACATACACAATTTTTTTTTGTGCTCTTTTGTTATTTGTACATCAATTTTTATTTCTTCCATTTTTTTTTTTTGCTTTATACTTACTTTATGCTAGGTTGTATTGCTAAAATAAAAAGTGAAATATACATACATACACCGCATTTTCATAGAAACATACATACATAATTGAGTACAAAAGAAAAAGGATATCATTAAAAAAAATTTTGTTTTTTCGTGTTTCGGGTTCTTCTCTCTTATTTTTTTTTTCTGTGTCGTGCTTTCCTTTTTGTATTTTGCTTTTGTGGAAACTTTTGAAAAGGGAACAGGAAGGTATGGATTTGGTTTTTTTTTCTTTGCAGGAGAATTAAAAAAAAATAAAAAAACAAAAAGAGATTTAATCTCATTCAAAAAATTCTAAAGTTGTGTTAGTGTTTTTTTTTAAAAGTATAATAAAAAATTTTAAAAGTAAAAGGAATATGATTGTATAAAAAGAAAAGGAAGATGAGGATGAAATCGGATCATAACAGAAATTAATCCACACATACATGCTTAATATACATGATAATACACATACATTCATGTTTGTATTAAAGGTATTTAAATAATACATTATGTAGAGAGAGAGAGAGAGAGAGGGAGAGAGAGAGAGAGAGAAGAGAAGAACAAAAAAATTAGGATATTATCGATCGGTTGATGTTTTTTTTGCTTCTTTTCTTTTTATTATGGTCTGGTTCTACTTTGCTTTGCTGGTTTTATATTATGGTACTCCCTCCATCGTCGTTCTCACTAAACTTTTATTGTATAAAGTAAAATTTATTATTTTGCTTTTTTTTTTATATTTATTTTATAAAAGTCCTTGTATGAATGCATACATTCATACGTACATACATAATATAATTTATACTCTTCATTGAATCTTTAAAAATTTATTTTTTGTTTTTATCTTATTGATTTTCATTTATATTTTAATATTTATTCGGTAATATATGGATGTACGTATATATGAATATACTTTAATTTTTAAGAACCTCAACCCTTTATGTACAAGCTTACCGGATAAAGGAATAAATACATGGCTACACATATTATATAATGTAGATTTGGATTATTTTTTTCAATAACTTTGTTTTTTTTTATACAATATAAATGATTTTCTGCTTTATTCGAGCATGTACTCGAAATTATTTTATGCGAAAAGAAGCACATACATTAAAGCAGAAACATCTTAACAGTAAGTAAATAAGCACATATGGATATGAAGAAAATAAGTAATCAAAATGTATGTATATGTGTGTATGTGTAAACAAATACCCGGAAATGATCCGGAACCGAAAAGTATTTTATGATTATTAATTTTATAATATGTAAATACATACATTTACTCGTATACATATATACATATGATATTATTATTTTTTCTGGTCTCTATTTAATTGAAATTTTCGAAAGGAAAAGGATATTACGATATATAAAGGTTAATGAACGTAATTTTATAATAAATTAACCTTTAGTCGTCAATTTTTTTGTTCTCATTGATTTTTATTTTTTTTTTTTCTTATAGAAATGAAGAATTTAATAATATTATTGTGTCAACTAAAGGATATATTTCTTATTTACTTGTAAATTTATAGTATTAAATTGAAAGAGACACGAGTATTATGAAGTCAATATGAGCTCAATTTAGCGTTTGTTATTTAAATTAACCTTTTGAGTGCACACATGTTCCACTTTTGTGCAGTAATATTTTGAAAATGTATTTGTAAATTATCTAATTAGTTTACTTTGAACTCCCAAGAGCGAATGCAAAAATTTGAGGATATAAGTAACTGTAAGTGTTTTGATTACACAGAAATATTAAAAAATAAAAAATTCAAGCTCTTTTTTTTTGAAAATTTAAGGGCAAGAGACAAATGTGGTACTGGTGTGCACTCAACGTTGCTTCAAAAATGAGTGCGAATGAGGTTAAAAGATATACTTGTAGAACTTATTATAAATATACTTAAAGAACTTAATAGTCTCCAAGATCTCGAGCAAAACAAAAATTTTATTATAATAAAATAGACCTATAAATTATCCTTTAAATTAAATATGTATATGTACGTTAATATTTGTATTTGCTTTAAGAATAGAAGAGGAAAATTTTAATTTTATATTTAAAAACATTTTTTATTTTGTTCTAGAAATTCGCATTTATTTATATATTTTTATTTTTTTTTTTCCTATTTTGGTTAACCAACATTATTTAACATTGTTAATAGTTAATTAAAAGTATAATGAAAAATATTTCTATATTTATTTTTATAAAATGGTATGTAAAGAAGAATGGTTAAAAAATGGGATTTACCCTTTACTATTCCTTCTATTTCATTCTTTGTATTTACTATTATTAGAAAAATTAATTAATTTCATGTTTCCGGCTATTTTTAAACAATATTAATTTTTAATTCATAAAAATTTTTATCATTAATTAATGAAGTATTTAAAAATATTATATTGATTTTGGTCTTAATTTAAAATTTTGTAATAAAAATTGTTTGTGAATTTGTTCATTGTGTGGAACACTCATGAATCAATATAATGAAGAAATTAATTGAGGTATATTCATTTATAAATGTCAATTACTCTTTTAACTATTTCGAATTCAGGTATTTTCAGTCATATGAAATTTTTTTATAGTAAATTAGCCAAAGATTCAGAATTACAAATTAAATTTATACTTATGATTTTAATAAAATAATTTTTAATTACAAAATCTTTTTAATTTTTTTATGCAAGTTGTAGTTCAATTTGACTTAAAATCGATTTCATTTTAATTAATTTAATATTCTTAATTATCCGACTATTTTCTTAATAATCGAATTCCTTTTCCGATTTCGAACTTATATTTGAAATCCGCTGTGAGTGCTTTGAATTATTAAAATTTTATTAATACAATTATTACAGAATTAACATGTTCTATGCATTAAAAATATTAGAGATGACACATAATATAAGTTATAAGTAATATAAAATATACTCTCGCATGTTTATAATAGAAAAAGCACGAAAAAACAATTCATTTTACTTTTTGAACATAAGAGCTATAATAATATCAAAATTGGACATTGACCACAATATTTCATCCAACTTTTGCTACCTTATACGTATTTAAATTTGATTTAAAACACTTTTCAGTTAAAAATACCTTAGTCACAAAAAAGGAGGTACTACAAAACATTTTCAAGGTTTAAAACAATATTTTCAAAGATATCATGCCCAAAAAAGCCATATGGTTTTCACCAGATGAATGAAATGAATGACAATGAAAATTTCTTTTATTTCTTGCCAAATAAATTATTGCTTTATACAAATACAAAAAAAATACAAAAAAAAATTAAAATTAAGTGCAAAATGTAACAAAGAGAAAACCAAAAATTAGTTTGAAAAAGTAAATTTATCCTGCACCACAAAATGTCCTTCAGCATTAATTTTCAAGTTTATTGAGCAAATAAAATATTCAACAATTTTAAAATGCACTTATGTTTGTATATGTGTGTGTGTGTGTATACATTATATAACTTTATGATATTTAAGTAAACTAACATGTTTGCATGATATGTTTAAGGTAAAAAGTAAAAAAAAAAAAACAAAAAGCAAACAACAAAAAATTCTCAAGGTTATTTTTAATTTCTAGAATTTTTATTTTTATTTTTTATCCTTTACCACTTTCATGTTTAATGCTCATTATAAAACAAAAAGAACTCGAAATTTCATTTAAAATGTAAAACCGCATACATAAAACCAAACTTCAATCATTTTTGCTGTTTTTATCGGTTTGGCATTTAAATAATTGCATTTTGGAGTGGTTTAATTTATTTCAAATTTTATTGATTTTTCAAAATGGGTATTTAAAATAGGATTCATAAAAATAATATTTTAATTTTTTGTTCTTTTAGGATTGATTTCCAAAATTTTAAAGTTGTACTTATTCTAAGTTACTGAAATCGAATAAATAAGGATTCAATGTAAATACAACTGAAAAAATGTCTCAGCTGTCAATTAGATAACAGACCAAAATATAAAAGTAAAAACGTTTTCGTTAGGCATAATAAAACGGTAAATAAAAATGAGTTGATTTGACATTGACATTTGAAACGAATCACGTATAAAGTGTCAACTTAAAGAAAATAATCGCACCTGTTACAAATTAATGCAAATAAAATGTTTAACACGTGAACACGTTAAAGACTTTTGGTGTCGAAGTTAATAAATTAAAAACTACGGTGGCCTTAATAATAAATAATTACAGCTAAATTATATAGATTAAAAAATTACTTAATTAGGTTAGTTTGACATGGGCCTTTCTTTTTCAAGCCTTGAACATTTCTTTTAATAAAATTCAACTTAAAAAGTGAATTTATGATTTTTTACCAAATTTATTCTTTTATTAATTTGATCTTTAAAGAGTGCCCTCTTATAAATTTCTTTTTTGTTTTTAATTTCTATTCTTAAAATTCAAATTTCATTTTCAACAAAAAAAAAAGATGCATCTGCAATTCAACTCTTAGAATTTATAAAGAAAATTATCTGCTTAGTTTTCTTATGATCCTTTAAGGATTTAACCACCTGCTCATTGATTTTATATTATTTTTCATATTTTCTTTTGGTTTTTATTTTAACAAAAATTCATAGTATGTCTGTATGTATGTGAAATATTTATTTTTTAAGCAATGAAAAAATTAAATGAATTCAATTGAGAAAAATTTTGTGTTTTTATTTTTTTTTTTTTTGTTTTAGTTTTTTTAATTCTTGATTCTGTTGTCTGTTTTTGGATGATTTTTTTTTTTATTTATTAAATTTTGTTGTTTTGAAAAAGGGCCAAGCAGATGGTTCAGATTAATCTTATTGAATTTCTGTAAAGAAATTTGTGTGTATGTACATATGTAGTTTTTTTTATTCAAATATTAAACATAAATTATTATGGATGCGTATGTGTGTGCATATTAAATATAAATGATGAATAAGTATGTACAGAGTGTGGCTATTATATTATGAGCAAGGTTTCTTAATATACCGAAGTTGTTGGCAATAATTTGCAAGTACGTAGAACGCTATTTTGTTCAGAAATCAAATATAAATGAAGAACTAACCTGTATAAACTTTAATATATAAGCATTTGAGATTTCTTTGTACCATTAACAATTTGAAATTTCTAATGTAATTTTTGAAAAAAAAAAAAAAGAAAATGGTTTACGGTTCCGTTCAAATTTAACTTTATTTTTGTTTCTCAAAAGTAGTTGAATGTCCCATTTTGATTATCAATGAATAAATTTATGGGAAACTTTTGACAGAACAATTCGAATCTTTATAATAAGCATTAAACTTTGTTATTTCTAGTCTAGTTCTTAAATGAATAACTTAAACTCGATATCTTAATCACTTAATAAACAAATACATATGTATGCACTTACATACATATTTCACGGTATGTATGTACTTCGAAAATTAATTCGATACACCATGTAAATTTCATTAATTCTATAGAACCAATTCAGTGAAGTTTTTTAGTTAATTAAAATTGAAAAAGCGAAGAAATACAATCCTTGACGTGTCCTTTAGTTTGTAATGTGAACACACGCAGCTATACGTACGTATACTTACCTATGTACTATATCTTTGATAATCAATACTTAGTTGAAATACCTAATCTAAAAAAAGGTTCAGAATTAGATACTATTTATTAAAGATATTAAAAATATAAATCAATTATTCTTTTGTAAAGTTAAAGATTATTTGTTTTTTATTGTAAACCAAGCAGGTACCTACAAACATACATACATACATAGATCTCATTTTATTTGTTTTAATGAGTTCTTTTTACAAATAAAAGACTGTTGCAGATGTCAGTCAATAAATAAAAAATAAACATGAAAAACATTAAAGTAGAAGATTTTTTTTTTTTTTTTTTTTTGTTTTTTTATAAGCTTTATTATTGCAACTGAGAACATAATTCACATCCAGCAATTCTTTCTATCGTGTGTTGGCGGTTGTGGGGTCGTCATCCACTGATGAGTCCCCAGATTATAGTACATTTTATCTCACTGATGCAAGCTCAAGTGGCCTGACCCTTCTTAATCGTCTCTCCACTTGGTTACCATCTGTCAGTTGCAGCATCTCTGGATTGTCGTGCTGTAGCAGTCTTGACTGGTGACTGGTTGCAGATTTTTTTATCTCTTCTTTGACAGTGCGTATGTTGAGATCACGGTGCAAGGTATCGTTGCTTACGTACCATGGTGCATTAACCATTATTCGAAGGACTTTGTTTTGAAAAGTCTGAATTATTTTAATATTGGTATCTTTGGTACACCCCCATAATTGTATACCATAAGTCCAAACAGGTTTAAGAACCTGGTTATACAGCAGAATTTTGTTGTGTAGACTGAGCTCAGAAGACCTTCCCAGCAGCCAATACATTTTTCTCAATTTTAGGTTCAACTCAATCTTCTTTTTCTTTACGTGCTCTTTCCATTTGAGTTTAGCATCTAGAGTCATGCCAAGGTACTTGGCCTCGTTAGCAAATGGAATCTCTGCGCCATTAAGTAGAATCCTGACTGGATCTGCTCTTCGGTTGGTAAAGTTAACGTGAACGGATTTGGATTCATTAAGTTTAAACCTCCATTTTTTTGTCCAGGTGGACACCTCATCTAAAGATTTCTGGAGTTTACTTGAAGCCTGTTCGACAGTTGTACCAGTTGCCAATATAGCCGTGTCGTCTGCAAACGTAGCAAGAAACGTCTGGCCGCTTTGTGGGATATCGCTTGTGTATAGCAGGTAGAGGAGAGGACCAAGGACACTTCCTTGGGGGACACCAGCCCTCACACTTTTCAGGGACGAGTATTCGTCTCCAAACTTGACTCTGAATAGTCTGTCTTGTAGGTATGATTCCAAGATTGTGGGATACGGCTCAGGTAAGTTGCACTTTATCTTAAATACAAGTCCCCTATGCCAGACTCTGTCAAACGCCTGCGCCACGTCCAGGAAGGCAGCGGAACAGAACTGCTTGTTTTCAAGTGTGTCTTCAATAACGTTTGTTAACCTATGTACCTGGTCGATGGTGGAGTGCTTAGCCCTGAACCCGAACTGGTGACTGGGGATAATATTTCGATCCTCAATAATTGGTTTTAGGCGATTGAGGAGAAGTTTTTCAAACAGCTTAGACAACACTGGTAGTAATGAAATTGGCCTGTAGGATTTCATTTCGTTGGCCGGTTTTCCAGGTTTGAGGATCATGATGATTTCTGCTACTTTCCATTGGGCGGGTACATGAGTTAGCCTTAACGAGGCATTGAACAATAGAAGTAGTTTTTTCATCGCTATTTGCGGCAATTCCTTCACTATTTGAGCAGTTATTAAATCATATCCAGGGGCCTTCTTGTTCTCTAGGTTTCTGATTTCTGTTCTTAACTCCGTAAGTTTTATTTTTTCAGTTCTAACAGCGTCGATGCTGGTGTTCGCCATTGATGTATTCTCTTCAGCAGTCTGTCTGGATAAGGGGACAAATGTTTCCTCTAAGTAGTCTGCGAAAGCACCAGCTTTATCTGCGTCGCTAATGATCCAAGGTTCATTCTCGTTCCTTCTAATAGGGGGCACTTTTGGTCGTTTTATATTTTTAACTTCTTTCCACAAAGAATAATCGTGTTCCTTACCAGCTGATAATTGACTTAAGAAATCAGACATAGATTTATTCTTGATTTCCCTGAGTAATTTTTTTAATTTGTTGCTCAGTTGGTTTAGTCGGGTTTTATCCTGCGGGAAACGAGTAGCTTGCCATACTTTACGAGCCCTTCTCTTTTCTGAAACTAGTTCCCTTACTTCCAGAGGATAGATGAAGTTTCTTTCTGCGATTTTGATTTCAGAGGAGCTATTCCAAGCAGCTTCCTGAATACTTGAAATGAAAACGTCCAGCTCTTCCTCAAGTTGGTATTTGTTTTGAAGAGATACGTTCAGCGCCGTGTTATTCTCAAGTATATTTCTGAAGACATTCCACTTAGTGGTTCTGTTGGTTAATCTGGGAATATCATTTTTAAGAATAACCGTTTCGGATACTGTCAGGATAACAGGAGAGTGGTCGGAGCTCAAATCGTAGCCCTCATCTACGTGGGTATAGTTATCAGAGACTCCTCTGCTAATAAAGAAATCCAGGAGATCTGGGATCCTATTTCTATCGGTTGGCCAATATGTCGGTTTTCCCGTTGAGTGGAAACTGCAGTTGTTTTTTGCTGCTACTTCATACAGCGCCCTACCTTTTGGAGTGGTGAGTCTTGATCCCCAGAAGGTGTTTTTGGCATTGAAGTCACCACCAATGATAAAGTTATCACCCAAGTAGTCGAGGACCATTTTGTAGTCATCCGCTCTTAGATTGAACCTTGGAGGGCAGTAGATGGAAGAAATCATCAGATTTTTGTTTTTCACTTTCATTTTGATTGAAGCGATTTGCATTGTCTGCTTTTCTACGTGCTGGCATTCATGATGACTAATGTTGCTTCTCACAAAAATTGAAGAACCACCCCTGGCTTTATTATCAGGATGGACAGCGTTATAACATTTATATCCACTAATTTCTAGTTTCGTTTCTTTTGTGTAATGGGTTTCTGTAACCAGGCAAGCGTCAATTCTTTCGCGTTTTAGAAATAGTTCAAGCTCTTGGATATGTTGTGGGAGACCATCAGCATTCCACGTCATAAAGTAGAAGATTAAAGTATTGAAAAAAAAATTTAATATCTTCATTGATTAGCATTTTAATCGATTATGATATCAGCCAAGCAACTGTTGAGAACACAATAAATTCTTCTCTAAATTATTCACCTTTAATTTAAATAGAAAATCGGTACATACATATATACATACTTATTTACACACATTATAACTGGAAATAATATTGACAAATTACATCAATAAATTTATGGAATGTGACAGGAAGATTTTTAAGGACTAAAAAAATTCTCAGTTTATTTTTGAGAATTCGGTAAAAGAATACCTTCAAGCTGATTTTCACTTTTTCAACATTTTGTAAGTCAAATTTAAAAATGACCTTAAATCGTGACAAAACATGTCATAATAAAAAATTTCATGAAAATAAAGTTCAAGTAACATCCAATGTAAAAGTATAACATCCAATTTATAGTTTTGCAACTGTTTTATTGCTTATTGTTATGAGTTTCAATTCAAGCAATCAAATAGTTTGTAATTTTTTAACAAACTGGTTGCAATTTTTTGTTAACTCAATTCAATTAACGGAATAGTTATGTTGCTATAGTTGTCGGCGCAATGATTTTGCAATCAAGCAGTAATTGCAAAACTAGAAATTCCAAGTCTATCTGAGCCATCAAATGCAAAATACTAGGCATTGTTGTCAATTTTAGAATATGTAACTGGCCTATCGGCAACACTATTTACTATTTAAATTTTTGTAAAGCTCCTGATTTTGACACCATTTTATTTATTTATTATTTTCATTTATATGTATGTTTTTATTTAAATTTGCGTACTCGCGTTCGTATTTTGTGTACATACATAGTGTATGTATGTATATTTACATACACAATTCAAAAAAAAAATTTTCAAAAAAATTTGCATACATATGTATGTACATATTTCTTTTTTATTATTAAAAGTTAATTTCATGTTCATTTAAATCCAATAAAATTTATTTTGTCATTCATTGCGTAATTAACGTCCGTTTTTATAGTAGTCACGCGTTTGTCATAAAATTAAAAATTCAAAAGAAAAAAATCATAATTTTTTTTCTCATTTTTTTCATATTTAATTCTATTACATTTATTTAATGACCTTGACGGGGTCAAAATCCCTCAAAAATTCATGCAATATAAAAATCAAATTCTTAATACAGACATACATACATACACACTTAACGTTGAGCAAAACAATAAAAGAAAACAAACAAATCTCACACTTAGGCGCAAAGAAGTAAGAAATAAAAAAAAAGTTCTATTAGAAATCACGCGAAATACAACAAAGAATGCCTCATTTAATTTTCTGTCCATAAATAAAAATTATTATTTAAAAAAAAAAAAGGAAAAAAAAAACAACTTAAAAGAAATAATTAAAGTGTTAAAAAAAATCTTAACCAAATCAAATCTAATAAATAAAAAAAAATTCCGACACATAAAAAAAAAAAATAAACCGGCATAGTCGACAAAAAAGTTCAAAGAAGAAAAAAACAAAAAAAGAAAATTGCGACCGGCGGGTGCTTAATTTATTAACCATTGAAAATTCTTTTGGGGGTCATTCGACTGTCTTTTTAATTCTTAAAAAAAAATCACAAAAAATTGTGTGAATGGTAAAAATTATTGTGCACTTTAAATCGATATTCCCAACATTTCTGGCAAATGACTTAGTAAATATTTTGAACCTAGTTGCAAAAATTGTAGATTTAAGTGATTTCTTAGTCTCAAAAATAGGTACAATGATCTTTGTGTACTATTTCGCTGTTTTATAAAAATATTTTTTGAATTTTATATGCTTTTCGCAGAACTCATTCATTTTATATAATTTTCCGCTTACACAGAAATATGATTTTTTGACTTTTTTGAAATCGAAAATCCCAAAATGATTAAATTTTTTATCTTATGAGATAAAAAATGAGATGTTATGATACAATAAATTACTCATCCAAAAAATCACTTATGTATATATACATACATATATGAATACGAGTAAGTTACAGAAAAATTTAAATTTGCAGTGGGAGGTTATTATAATATGCAAAGAGGTGATACGAGAGAGCAATAGTGACATGCGATTACAAGCAATGATATATATGTATATGTACATATATGTACAATATAAAATTTTAAAGTCATTGTGCAATCATATGCAACTACTCACTTGTGTTACCTGTAAGGTAAGATCATCTTGATCATTAAAGTTATTATTAAAGTTTCTAAAGGTTTTTCTTAAATTACCAATTATGTTTAAAATCTTAAAAATAACAGTGATAAATTTTGCGCTCACAGGTTAAAATAAAAAAATAATATTTACATATTTGCTATTTGTTTTTTTATTCTGTTTTTGACTTTTTAATTTTTTTTTTGCGTCATTTTGGCACAAATTTTTTTTTTTATCCAAACAATCTTATGTTGCAAAATCTAGACAGATTTTTGTTTTTTTTTTTTCTTTTTGCTCATTTTAATTTGAAAAAGAGATTTTGTGCCAATGACTCCAATTTTCATTTTCTTTTCATTTTTTTATATTTTATAGTTTTGTGGATATGCCTTGTATGTATGTGTGTTTGTTTTTATTACTTTCTGTTTAAATATTGTTGAGTTAGGTTAGTTATTTTTGAAATGATTGTATTATAATTTATGATTAAATGTGAGAAATTTTAGGCATAACCACATAAAATGTATATATATGTACGTACCATGGATATTATACCATATAGCGAAAAGTTTTATAAGTAACACAAATTATTATGAACACTTGTACACTACTTCATACTTAATAAACGTTTACTACTTAATATTTATTTGGCATGATTTGCAAAAAATAAATAACATTGCGTAATTTTTAAATTTCACGTTAAACATTATACACACATACATACTTATGTCTTTATGTAGACACATGGGTTTGGACACATGAATGAAATGAGATGTTGTTTTAATTATATAATGTTTTTGTTTGCGTATTTTAGAAGAAAATTTGTGTGCTTTGTGTTATGTACATACATAAGTACATACATATATTTACATACATATGTATAATTGTGTATAAAAAGAGATAATTGTGTTAATTTTAAATGTAATTAAATTCAAATCAATTTAAAGTCATAGGGCACGCGGCGTGACGTGAGGAGTAAGATATCCATGTTATTTGAAAACTAACAACAGGAACAGTAGCAACGTTGACGAAGTCTTAAAATAGCTAAAAAAAAATTTACAAAGTGTTAAGAAACATCACTGGGCTAACCTAGTTGGAAAATTCTAGCGAATGTGTTCAGATAAAGTCCGCAAATTAAATACTAAAATACATTGGACAATAGTAAAATAATTTTTTAAAATTATTTAATTTTAAGTTTTATTTTTGTTAAACTCTTGTTTCTCTAAAAAAAAGTCCTTCAAATTAGATACATACATACATATGTACATTGTGCGATCGAAAATGCAAACCTTTTAGAAAATGCAAATAAATTTAAAACGTGAGTTGCATTTAATGGACGTGTAATGCACTTATGTAGATATGTATGTATATATGTAATTAATATAACCACAAAGTTTAGATTTGTAATTTTAAAAGTTTTTTCTAAGCATTTTTTATAATTTTGAAGTATGAAGAAACTATTTGAATAATGATAAAAATTAATAATGATTATCGAACTGCCTTCATCAAATCAAAAGAAGTTTTCTTCATTCTAAAATATGTATAAAACTGGAGCAGATTCGAAATTTATATAAATTTATTTCAGAAAACTTTTCGTAAATGCAAAAATTCTGCTACCTATAATCTGCAGTAATTTAATCTGCCATAGACAATATTACAATTTAATTTATATTATTATTATATTGTGAATACTCTTTGTAAGCGTATGCTACATAATGGCGCGTTATGTAAACTTCAATTAAATCCAGAGTAAAATGCTATTTTTATACTTAAACAAGTACACTGTGCATACATACATATGTAGTTAATGTACAGTTGAAGTTTAATAACTTACAAAATTTCCACACAGTTTCTATTTTGTTTTATTAATTTGATGTTTTAATTACACTTCAATTGAACTGCAGTCACTTTTCAATTTGGTGTAACAAAAATTTTAAATTAAATTTACAATTGTACGGGTCGAAGAGAATTTGTTTTTGTCATTTTAAATGTTCTTCCCTTTGTTTTTTAATTTTCCCGTTTTCTATTCAATATGAGTATAAGAACAAAGTACAACAACGCCTTCCGACATTTTCATTAAATTTTTTTTTATAAGTTCTTTAAATTTAATTGTAACATTTTATATGTACTTTTGAACATTTTTATTTCTTTATTTTTATTATTTTTTCTTTTTATTTTTAAATTTATTCAAAAAAGAATACGTATTGTTAAAATTTTATAACTCTTCTGACATAATGTCAAGATAACAAATTTTTGGCAAATTATCAAAAGAAAAAATAGAACGACAAAGAGATCAGTTAAAAATTTGCTTTCAAAATTTATTTCTGTCCATCTGACACGGTGTTGACAGAAAACTTACAAAAATGTATGGTTAATGACAATAATGTTTCTAATAAAAAATTTCTGCATTTATGTAGCATAGGTAGTACATGTAGTCGAGAACATTTTTTGGGTATAATTAGTTTAAGGTCTTAGCTTTCTTACTTTCTAAGTAACAGAAAAATGTATTAGAAAAGTAATTCAAATTTGTCCGAATTTAGGAATATTAAACCAAATGTTAATAGATTTATTACAAATCATTTATTTTCATTCTCACTTGTTATTTCTATGTACGTATTATTGTTCATTTGTATTGTTATGCAGGGATTTAAAAAATTATGGCTTTTCTTAAACATTCATACCCACATGTTTATGTTGTGTACAGTCAGTATGATACATTCTTTTCGTAATAAATGTAAGCGCGTATGTAAATATGTGCACATTAATGTCCATATAAAAATAGGATTAAAATTTAAAATTTTTTTTCTCTTTCTTAATATTTAATGATTTAGCACGTGTCATTTGCAACAAAATTACAATAACAGGAACAAAAAAATTACTTTCTCAATAAAGTGACAATAGAGTAACAACATAAAAAAAAACGAGAGAGGGTGAAAATAATTATTTTTAAGTTCATCCACCACTGTTGATAGCTTGACATTGATAAATAGCATAACAATACCTTGAAATGTTTACTCAACTATATTATGCTTTGAAGTATATTACATAAACTATTTACAAATATATTTGTATATATATGTGCATACATACATATTTTGAATGTATTACGTATAACAATTAACTGAGAATGGGCAATTCGTATTAAATTTTTTAACCCAGAAAAAAAAAAACAATATAATGGAACACAAATTCTGAATTAAAATAAAATTCAGTGATGTGCATCATAATTTAAGTCCATAAAATAACAGATAAGATGTACAATATATAGCGCATATACATTTAGATATATGTATAATATTATGATGTGTGCATAATAAGTTCTCATAGTACTTATTTGCAGCAAAGTCATATGACAACCCTTTTTTTTTATTTAATGTTTTGCCTCATTTATTTGACCGTTTCTACCTATTCTGTGATTGTTAAAATCTCGTACTGCAGTTCATTCAGTTCACCATTATTTAGATTTAAGAATATGTTTATATAAAAAGCAAAGGGTGACTGTCTTGCATAAAAATTAATGTAAGAAGGCTTAAAAACCGTGTATTTACATACATATACATATGTATATGGAAAATTGTATTAAAATAAATCAATATGACTCTAACCAAGCTCTTAGAAAGAAAAGAATTTCCTCCAAAATTTGTTATTGAAAGTGTAAGATGAAAGTGTAAGCTAAAAATTTTATGTTACTTTATCAATTTTGCTTTAAAAGAATGTAACTATAGCTACTTTCATTAAATTCAATTTTTTTAAATCTTTAATCTATTTATAATAAGCGTTTCGACCATGAAATCTGTTGTAGTATTATTAAGTCTTAATTATTATTGGTATACCATAAAATATGTAATTTGTAGATTATTGATTTGGTTACCTATATGATTTTGTTTTTTAATAAACATTACTTTCACAGCTTACTGTCAAATTTCTTTGCATTTAAGAACGTCTTTATAACACTTTTGTGTGCAAATTTTTATAATCAAATGCATGATTTAAATTTGTTTTGGTGACTGTTATAATATTTTGATTTCTGTGATTGATATATGAACGTTAATACATGTTTTCTTTTACGTGAAGTTTTCAAAATTTATTTTAATTAATAATTTTTTAATCAGATTTTAATTAAAAATTTATGGAAAACAAGTTTAGCCATAATCTTTATATTTTTTTTTAATGTAATATTTCTCTGACAAACAAATTACAATATAGTATTATACTATATTACTTTTATACACACAATTCAACTTACAAGCTCTAAATTCGGAATTTTTTAATAATATTGGATGTACAATTGAAATTTTATTTTTTCTTTTCGTTAAATGTGGGCTGTGCTATTTTTTTTTAAAATGCAAATTTTATTCTGTGAAAATTGTGTATTTCTTTCAATTTTAATTCTATAATTTAATTTTATTGAATATATTATTGGTTGTTAATTTAATTTATATTTATTATTTATTTATTTATTTATTTTTGTTTTTTTATTTTTATTTTTATCTAAAAATAGGGCCATAAGAGCATTTCAAGAATTATTATACGTTTGTCCGGAATTCGCACGTGCCAATGAAGCTCACCTGCGTCTTGGATTTATGTTTAAAGTATTTGGTTGGTTTGAATCATCATTAAAACACCTGCAAACTGCTTTAGTTGATACATCACCGTGCACCTTTACAAAACTTCAAAGTAAGTACAATAACATCAAAATAACTATAAAAAAAAAGATACCTGTTTATTATTATTAATTTTTTGTTTTTCTTTATAATTTTTTTTTTGCTCTTACATACATTTTGTTCGGCTTTGTTTTTGTATTTTTATGCTGATTTAACATTTTATTATGTTATGTTACTTGTTTTTTGTATCTCTTGTATACCGTTTATAAAAAGTTCCTTTAATATTTTACTTTTTCTTGTGAAACGAAAAAAAAAAAGGGAAAATAAATTTCCCCCTACAACGATTAAAAAGTATGCCGATGGATGATAATATGAAAATTACGAATATTTTCATAATTGGTAAATTAGTGTTGTCACTTATGTTTTTTAATTTTCTATAAAAATTAAATTTTAATTTAAAGTAGATTTTTTGATTTGTGATTATTAAAGAATTTAAGTTTTATTAAATGGAAATTTAACATTCAAGACATTGAATTTGAACATTATACTAAGGAATAAAAGATTTGTATGGAAAATTTATATTTAAGTAAAATATTGTTGGAAAATAATAAGAAATAACTGCCAATTATTTGGAATTATAAATAAAATGTTTCGAATAGACTAAAAATTTCAGAAAATTAAAATTAAAATGGAAAAAGTTGCAAATAAACCTATATTTGCTGTAATACGACAACACTAGAATAAAAAGCGGTAACACCAATTTGTAAGGTGTCTTAAAGTGAATGTAAAGAGACAACATAAGTATACTAAATTAAAAAGTAAAGAATTCTTGAAGCTTCTTGCTTTTTGCACTATGTCTAAGAGTTACTACTAGGTATACATTTTTTTTTATATTTTTATTATATATGTAAATTTATTGTAGATGCACCTCTCTTTAATTCTCTTATTATTAATTCATTTTTTTTTTTGTTTTGTTTGTTAATTTTGTGATCAGTCATAAAAGGTGGGGTCGATGCCCATTAGCGGCTAAGATATTATTATAAAGATAAAAGTATATCTGTAATAATATAGAGAATAATGAAAATTAAAACATATTAGTACAAACATGTTATATATATGTTCGTACATATTTAAATTTAAAAATTCTCATTTAATGTTACATTATTTCATATACATATATTTGTTTTGAAAAATATAATAATAAAATTTATTTGTATAATGGGGACGACGTGAATTTCTTGTCGACATGATTTTCATTGCATTTTATTATATGCATCATCTGCTATATATGTATGTAGATAATCGTCGATTCTTAAAATACAAAAATTTAAAATTTTAATACTTGACAGATATGGTCACTGATGTACACATATGCACATGCACATTGTATTTTGTGCTTTTATTATGTAGAGTGTAAACTATAGACATATTATGTATATGTGCTTGCATTATTTATTTAGAGGATTTAAAAGTAAAAAAAAATTAAAGAATGAGAAACAAAGATGAAAATATGAGGAGAATAACTTTTTGATATTATTGTTAAAAAATTCCCAATATATATTCAACATGCATTCACACATTTACTATATAAATGCATATGTTTGTTTAAAAGGATAATATATTGTAGATGGCACGAGCCAATATTCAAACACAAAGAAAGGAAGACAAAAACCTGTTTTTGCTTTGTAGAAAAAAAGAATTATAAAATTTGATATTAATATAAGTGTTTATAATTGTCATATCGTTAAAATACCATCATTAAATGTTATTAAACACTTAACTTGAATTTTTATAATAATAAAATGTAAAAGAATCACCCTCCTTACTTTTATTTTAATTTTTTACTGTGTTTACGTAGGAAGGTAGATTTACTTGGTTTTATTTTTATTAAAAAATTTTTATTTTATATAAAAAATTTGAAAATTTCTTACATGTTTATTTTTTTATTTTCATATCAATTAATAATTTATTAAAGGAATCTTTGGTATTTTTTCATAAATAAAGCATTGATTAAGCACAATTCTATTTAATTGGAATTTATTATTGAAAGGTGACAATCTGCTGAAATTTTTTTGAGTAAAGGTTTTAATATTTTGAGAAATTTCCTAATTATATTAGAAAGGAAATAAAAATAGGATATTCGTAATTAAAATTTCATAAGCTTGTTAAGTTATTTTATTTTATAATAATAAAGGAATGGAGGGCCATTATCAAATTTTATCATCACTTTTATTTGATTTAACACTTATATTAAGTTAATTTTATTCCAATATTCCGGCTGCACGGTTATAAATTATTTTCAAAGTGATTTTTATGATCGCTTACGTATATTATGATTTATCAATCTGTCTTGATTAGCTGTACGGCAATGTTTAAACAGTAATATTTCAATACATTTCCTTTTAAAGATTTAGTTATTGATAAAACGAAATTTAAACTTAGTATGGCCACATTATGTTTTTAAGAATTTGTTTTTGCTATATAAAAAACTTCCAATGAAACAGCATTTCCTTAATTTTAATTTTCTGCAAGACCGAATTCAGTCAATTTGCAAGACCGAATTAGTACACTAAGCAAAAACATTGGAAAAGTGGGTTGAATCGAAAGGTGAAACTAGGTTTTAAAATAAATTATAAACTAGCAATGTTATTGCACCAAATTTCTTATTATTTATAACGTTGTTATGATTCGACACAATTAAGATTGGTACGCAGATTTCCAGTTTCGTATTAGAAATTTTTGTACTCAGATGAAAATGTGCTAAAAAAATTTTGTAATTTCTAAAAAAAAAGATTTATTGCAAAATTGAAAATTTAAATTTAATATAAAAATTTCATTTGTATTTTATATGAAACAAAGCTAACCTCAAAATATTTTATTCATACATACATACATATGTATATACATACATCTGTATGTACATATTTCAATTTTCGTTTTTTTATTCAAATAAAACAAATTAAATAGAGAGACCATATAATTTATTCCCTTTTCAATTTCCGTATTCATTTTTAACTTAGTACCTTTGGTTTATATCTATGCGTATATGATATTTTAATGAAAATTTAACCCTTTATTAGTATAACACGTACATTAAGTATGTAACTACATGCATATATGTATGTACATACAAAACAGTATATTTTTTATTTACTTAGGTGAAATAACTTTATTCTTTTATTTTTAATAATTCTAAGGTCAAGTTTTTATAAACGCATATATGTATGTATTAATAAAAATTGAAAATTAAATAAACTTAATAAATATCAATTTTCAGGAAGGATCCCTTGAGAACCAAAAAAAAAAAAAAATAGAAAACGAATGAATTCTTTTTGATCTCATGTTAAAAATTGAAATTAAAATAATTTTTTTTTGATTTTTCAATTTATTTTGTTTCTCATATTCATCCCTTTTTAATAAATTAAATAAATTTGTTAGCCATTTTATGCAAAATTCAAAGCTTAAGATGAAAATAACAAGAAAAAAAATACACAAGGATAACAATAGAAGAATAGAATTTTTTTTCGAATTATTCTAGACTGCCTATTGGCATTAAGTTTATGTTTTTAGAATATTTTGTCGCTTCAGGGTAGCAAAATAACTTTTTTTTTGTCTTTTTTATTTTAGTATAAACGTAAAATTTACAATTTACTTAACTCCATCAAATAAAATCAAGTTTAATAAGACATTAGAAAGAAAATCAATTATTGAATCAAATAATGTAGAGAAGCAAGTTTTAGAATTCGAAAAAATTATTCTAACAATTATTCTAAATTTTGATTTGCAGCCCTATATGTATAAAGTTAAGCCCTATTTTACTTTAAACTATGTACATATTTCTAAAAGAAACTGTCAATATAAACACTCAATAGAAACTGTAAAATAAAAGTCGAACTTAAATTAAATTAATAAAAAATCTTAATCGATTATTTTTTCTGATATTAATCGATAAAATTTTAGTGTATCGAAATTTAGAAAGTGACTTTTAGTAAATATTACTCGATTATTAAGTTAAAATATATAAACGGTATAAAACGATTATAAATTTTGACATTGTTGTCACATACTAAGATTAATCGACGTTAATTGTCAATTTTCCTATCATTAAGTAACTTCTAATTACAAAGTTATCAAAACTCAAATACGATAAAACCAATATGATAACCTATTTTTAGTTGAGGTTACATTGTAATCATATTCAAAAATAGTACAGGTTAGACATATAAGTAGAAATAAAAGAAACAAAGAATGGCAACATATGTGTGTACATATGTGTGAATTAAATAACAACATAAAAATGTTCATATTTATAGAATATGTAAAGCCTCAAGTTATTCGACGTGCTGTAACGTAAATGAATCATAAGAATAAAAACAAAAACATAGAAAAATTCTCTAAAAATAGATTTCTATTTTATTTAATCAGAAAACACACAACCCTTTTATATTATTTAATTTTTTTTTTTTTTTATTTAAAAATTAAAATTTGCATACAATTTTATTTATTTTAGACTATTTTAATTTTTTTTTTATTATTATTTTTAATTAGAAATTCTGCAAAACGGATTTTAAATTCAAACATTTGCAATTTCATTTTTCTTTCGAATATAAATCACTGTGAAATAGGAAAAAATTTTCTATTTAAAGACAAACTATTCCATATTGAAAAGATAGAAAGCAAAATGCATTTAAATTTTTTTTTTATATTTTTAACCCTTTTATTTTGGCACATCGAATATTTATGTGGTTTTTTTTATTTTTATTTGCATATTGTAATGTACAAAAGAAATGAAGACGGATTTTATAACAGTATAACGTATAACACATATAACAGAATAATGCAAATTTTGTTTTAATATTAGTATGTGTGTGTGATATGATAAAGAAATAATTGGATAATCTAAATGCAAATTAAGATTAATACATATTAATGATGACGTATTTTATATATGTATGTTGTAAGTTCACGTATAATGTGATGTACGTGTAGCCGTTTTGAAAATGTATACTAAAATCTGGATACTAAAGAAAATATTCTGGTTTGATTTAAAAAAAATTGTAAATGCAGATTAATTTTAGCATAAATGTAATAATAAACAGACACTCTTCACTCACATATTTTACTGCCGAATAATTACTTTATTGCAAAAATATTGCTTGCATTCATAAATGTTATATCTGAGTCTGAAGTCCACATAAATTGTCAATCTTAGTCTCCATAATGGTTGTCTGTAATCGACGTGCGATTTATTTTTCTCTTTTATATTTTCTTTAGTAGACCATTCTATATTCATAACCATTTTTAAAATATCCACTATTATCTAGCTAGCTGTTACTGAACTTTTAAATAATATTGAATTTTTTTTTTAAAAATACAGAATATTTGAGTTTTAAATAATAATTAAAATTTTCTTTAATATAATAACTTTTCTTTAAAACTTTAACCTTAAAGGCGAAAAGTCTTGACATTTGAACGATATTTCCGTATAAAACTAGAAATCTCAGTAAACTATAATCAACCATTAATTTTTTTGTTAAAGCAAAAATACAAATTACAATTTCCCTTTTTTCCCAACCTGTAAATTTTTAAGATAAAATATCATACAATTTAACTACACTTTAATTTGCACAAAGTACGTACTCTATTTTTAAATAAGAAAACAAAATATAGGTGCAAATGTATATCTGCAATCAGACTGACATAATGTGCTCTGAAGCTCTTATACAAAATAAAATTAAAAAATTAATTTAAATTTTCCATAATATTTGTACTTTCTTTGTCTTATAATATCAGAATCAAAAAAATTTTTTTTTTCTTGAACACAAAAAGAAAATCTTATTCTTGAAAGCTAATTCCGTCAGCTATTTAATTTATTAACATATTGCATGTCATTTGAAAAAATAAAGAATTTCAATGAAAGTTTCCTTGAATATATTTTTTAAAAGTCAAAAGTGATTTCAATTTCTATAGCTAATTTAAAACACTATTGAGTATGTATGTATGTAAGTGTATAAGATGGAAAATTTAAAATTTGATTTCTTTAGTATTCCTTATGTGCATATCCTTTTGTTATTTAATTTTCTCTTACTTTTTTTATATTATAATATCATTAAAAAATTCACAGACGGTAATAAACCTTGACTTTAATAGTTCTTTCGAAGGATATTTCTATTATTCATGAAATATACTTAGTTGAAAATAGTTTTTTTTTTTTATATAACAGTTGAGATGTTTTGTTAAATAATTTCTTAACGTAATATAAAAACAAAGACACGCGTTGTTAGAATTCGAACAAAGTTTTTCATATTAAATTTTAAATTAAATTTTCATTTTGTGGTGTTCTGAAATAAAGAAAAATAATCAATTTTATTCATCGGAAGAAAAATGAAAACTGTTATCCTTATTACGTCTTGTCTAGCATTCTTTTTGCTTCCTTTATGTTTTGTATGTATGTAGGTATGTATATTACATGTATTAATGGTATATACACAAACATTTATTCATTTGATATTGTAATTGTGCATCGTTATTTTATTTTGAAAAATATAATGTAAAAAAAAATCCTTAAAACATTAAATAATTTTCTTTGAAGACTTTTCGTCCAAAAAAGTCCAAGTTATTTTTCTTTTTGCAGAAAATTTAAATTTTAAATAGAATAATTTAACAGTTTCCTAAAAATATGTTTGAATTATGCAATAAAACAGAATTTTAAAATATTTTTGTTATTTCTGTAAGTAATTGAAAAAATTGCTAAAACTAAAATTAAGAATTTCGAACAAAGCTTAAGGATTTTAAGTTATTTCTGAAAAAACTATTTTAAAGTCTTTCAAATTCAGGTTAACACGAAATAACGGGAAATAGCACACTATTACAGTTATTTTTATGCACACTATTAACAGTTGACATTTTTCTCAAAACAAATATTATATGTATGTGTATGAATATATATTTTTTTTAATGGCCCAACTGTCAAACGAACAGTAGAAGAAAATGTACGAAGCCGTTAATTTGACATATGAAAATATAAACTTGAAAGATGAGGTATGGTAAAAAGCTTCATTGCTGTTTTTTATTTATTTCGATTAAGATGTTATAATTTTTCTAAATAGTGTAGAGAGTCATTTTGTGGTTACTAATTCATATACCTATTGATTAATTTAGAATTGTAATTTTAGAACATTCGTAATTTATTGTTTAGTATTTGACATATTTTTGACAAATGAAAATTCATGGCCCTAATAATTGATAATGTAATTTGTAAAGAAAGTATTTGAATAGTTCAAACTATATAGCGTAGTGACATAAAAGCAGCACTTACCCGTAAGGGAGTGGGACATTTTTCCATTTCATATTATAAAATATTAAATCTCAATATTTGTGCAAATAATTAGAATTTTATCTTGTTTAATTGATCATAATTTTTTAATTTTAGAGCTGGGAAATTTATTTCAACTTATTCAAAGCTATAAAAATTGCTTCAAAATTTGGAAAATAAAATTATAATTTTATTGAAATTTCCAATACGTATGTGCACAAACGTCAAAAATTAATTTGAGTTTAAACTTTAGTATTTTATAAAAAATTCTATTTAAATAAAAAAGTAAGGCAGCGTTTACGTATGCAATATTGGTCATGGATTTTATTTGATCTGACTTAAATTTAATGACAGTTGCGTGTGGAAATGTCACTTTGTTTAATGGAAAAAACAGAAGATCATCTAATTCTCATAAAATAAAATTTGTGAACAATGTTTGATGTGCAGGCACTGACTAAAACAAATTTAAATATTTTTATTTTTGCGTTTTTGATTATACGTACATAATGTCAAAATTCGTCTTCTTTATTTTAATATTTTGAAAATGATCAAAGGAAAAAATATCGTTAATGATAAATTTTTACTTTTTAACTTGGTTAGAATTTCTTTGATATATTCAATCCTTTTAATGTTGAAAACTTGTAACTAATACACATACAACTTCCTCTGTTATTAATATAACAGTACAATCTTCTTTCTTCCATGGGTTTTTTGTTGCTTTTGCTCTCGTTTTTTTTTATTTACCCAAACTTTATCAAATTTCTTTTTTTTTCATTTACTTTGTTAAATTTTTTTTCGTCTCGAATAAAATAACGAAATAAGTACAAATAAAATGTTTTTTAATATTATAGTCTTCTTCTTTTTCTCAATTTGAACATACATACATACATACTTACATTCACACATTTATTTGTTTGATCTACGTGCTGGTTGACTCCTGTTGTTGCTGCTGCAATTGTTGCAATCTTATATTGTATACAAGCTTAGAATATCATATTTGTATTTACATAAATTTTATTTTATTATATCTTATTTATACAATGCAAAATTATTTATACATACAGAATTATACATAGGTATGAATATACATACATACTAACTTTAACAAAATTTATTATATTCAGCGTGTTGCTTTGCAGTGTCTCGTAGTTTTTATATTTTGTTGCAGCAGTTTTTTTTAACTAAAGGCACCATCATTTCCATTGTTGTGACTCAGAAGAATCAAAAACCAATTTCTATATATGAAATTTGTTAAACCATACTCTATTGCATCTACCAAATGGTTATTATATTATGAACGTTTATTCGTTAATACCAAAACTGAAGATGTGATGAAAGTTCATTCACCGATGTCTCTCAGTATAAATATAAATGGATACATATGTATGTATGTAAGTATGTATGCATGTATATTACATTTAAGTGTATATGAATCATGTAACTACTTACCTATACACAGTTTTTCTTCTTCCAACAGTACGTGCTATAAAATCGTAGAATGTAATAAAAACAAAAAAACAGCAAAAATAATAAAAATAAAATTACTTGATAATTTATGTATGTATGTACGTCAGTACGTATATGCATACATCCATACAAACCAAATGCATAATATAGAGTTTAGTACCTTTGTGTATCTGAATGAATGTACAAGAAATGTAAATATTGTACTTTATTGCTCGTCTTGACTTTATCTTTTTCTTTATTTTTCTTTTTCATGTTTTATGCCTGCTCATATTTACATGCATACATACATACATAATTCATTTTTTTTTTTCGGTTTTAAATAATTTAACAAAAAAAATCTCTCATCACCGAATTATGTAAGTAAGGAGAGCAATGGTCCCCCCCAGAAAATTACAATAATATTTGGAAGTATTGTCATTAATATTTTTAAATTTCGGAGTAGAATTTATTTTTAAATTAAAATACTATCTAAGGTCTAATAACTTAGTGAGAAAAGAGTCAAGCATTCATTGCAAATTTTAAATTAATTTGGAAACAGCTGAAGTATAAAACCATAAAAATAAAACATTTGAATTAATTTAAAATTTACAATCTAGTTCGATGTGTTTGGTTTTTGATTCCAAATTAAAAATATTTTAGCATGAGCTTACATATATTTATGTATACGTATCAAGCTCTTTGTATTTTTTTTAATTCAGCTCTGATAACGAACTTTTGATCATAACTTGGGAGTTTTATACACATGGAAAAGGTGTACAATATAGTTTGTCAAAAGAACAATCTAAAAACTGCTAATACGGTACCGGGACGAAGACCAATAGGGAAAAAAATGATTTCCAAATAAAAATTTCCTCGTAATTCAGCAAAATCACAATTTATCTGTTTTGTGCCATAGAATGACAACTGATATGCGTATGTACTTATATGTATGTGATTGTTTGTATTGCTTTTGCAAAAAGGCTTTATAATTAGAAAAGCTTTTGGCAGAATTTACTTGCTATGTCAAAAATATTAACGTTACGTTATATTTTCATTTTTTACTTTCGTAGAAGTCTTTTTTCATTCCATGTGTATTTATTGGTAATTGAATTGACAAAGTATAGTTGACTGAATTAGAAAAATTTAATAAAAAATTTTAAAGTAAATTTATTTTGATCGAAAATTAAGTGACAGCACAAAAAGTTGCGCTATTAATACACTTTTTTAAGCGTACTAATACCGTTCATTATGTGAACTGTGGAGAAGAAGCAAAGTGGAGAAGAAGAACATTTTTTTATTTTTCTCTTACACTTGATACATTTTGTATTTTATACCTACTTGAAACAGTGTAATTTTTTTGTGTTTTTTTTTTTTATAGAGGAAAGATGAATGTTCTTTTTTTTATTGTTGTGTTTCTGTTACAATTTTATGTATGAATGTATCTACTTATGTATATAAAAAAAATTTTTTATACCGGATGGAAATGTTGGCATATTGGTATGTACATACACACATACGTTGCGGGAATGAAATTATTTAAGTAATTTCCCTTATTTTCATACCGGAAAATTCTATTCTTTTTTTTTTTGTTATATTATTTTTTTGTTTAAATAAATTTTTATCTTGCTCATCTTAATTTCTTAAAACAAGGTTCGTTCTTTATCGTGAAAAAAATGAAGTCAAAATCTATCGATTTTAGTTATTGATTTTGTGTACAATAAAATTGAATGATGTTTTTGCTAAAGGTGAGGTGGTCCAATTAATATTTTTGATTGTGTTTATGGCCTTATAAAATGAATTTTATTTTATTGTCATTAAAAATTCACTTTTATGTCATAAAATATATACTCGTATGTAGGTATATGATTTAAAAGTGAAATTGTTAGATTTTTATGTGTTAAAAGTTTTAATATGAACCAATAGAAAAATAAAAATTATTCGTAAGATTTATTATTCCTAATAAGTGTATTAAATTTTGTAAATATTTTAAAGTTTATAAGAATGAAACTATCTTTTCGTCCATATTTTCTTAATGTTGATGCTAGTTTGAAAAATCATAATAGTTTTTTTATCTAATTAAAATAAATATGTTGTACTGCCATCATGTAAAATTATTTATTAGTTAATACTTATTACCTAATAATTATTTTATTATACTTGTGTTATTATTTATTAGTTATTCAGTTCCACTCAAATTCCAAAAACTGGTTTGGAATATAGTAACCCTATTTCTTCGACATTGCGTGAAATAACAATAGATGTTTAATTTTGTGAAGAAAAGTTTTTAAGAATAAGTGGTAAGTGGACAAAGGGGTTAGCTTACATTTGCATTGTGACACACTTTTTCATTAACAAATTGTAAAACTTTTTTAATTTTTTTGTTACTTATATCTTATGTGCACTGTCAATCTCTTCTTATATTAAATTTCTAGCTACAAGAGTAATCACAGTTGAAAATATATGAAATTAAATGATGTTCTATCTGAGAAGCACGATTTTTGTCAAAATGTTAGTTAACCCCTTCGTCCACTTACCTCTTCTTTTTACGATTTTGTAACTCGTAGTTAATAGGTTCAATTATAAAATACAAATATATGCACGTATTTAAAACTATATAAATGTACATACATATTATATACTTACATTGTCCAGCTTCAGATTAAGTAGAATCACTTACATACAACTTAACTACATACATATTTTTTATAGAACTAAAATTCGATAATCTTAATTTGAAAAGCAGTTAAAGTGAACGAACAAAATATCCTCTGGTAAATATACCGTAAGTGAAACATTTTTTCACTTAACTTCTTTTCAATTTTCTATATACTCTTTAGCTAAATTTTAAAATTTATTTTTTTTTTTATTCAAAATGCAATAGGAAGAAGAAAAATATGTAATTTAAGTTATTAACGTAATTTTATTATATTCCGATGAGGTTATATATGAACATATTATTATCTACAATCTACATCCAATTTTACTTACAGAAGAAGTACGTAATATAGAAAACCAAGAAATAAAAATAATACAAAAAACTATATATGCATTTACATACATACATACATACATATATATGTACATATACATAAAGATAATTTAGGAGGGCAATTGACCTTTTAATTGGAAAATTTATTGTATAGAAAAATATCAGGTGTATAAAAATTCTTGAAATTTACATTGTGTATGTTGACTCAAAAAAATAATCATACAAGTTATAATGTTTACGTTTTTATATACATATGTATGTATATAATGAATATAACGTGTTTATGTGTCTTTAATTTAATGCGTTCCTTTATATATAATACAACATTATATATGTACATGTAGGCAAAGGTATATTCATGTAATTACAATAAAATATCTCAAATTATCGTATATGAATTTAACCGCGATTACAATCTAGTTTGCATTGCTATAATTTCAATAATCAAAAAAAAGAAATGAAATTCTATTTCATGTATGTATGTATGTATGTACATGAAACAGAATTTCAATGGATTTTAAAAATTAATAAGGAAATTAAATTTTAAATTGAATAATTCCAAAACTTTAAATATACATATGTATATGTATATATGCTTATAATATACACATGTATACATACTAGTAATGAGTTTGTATAGCACATTAGAATGTGCATATAATCAAGTATAGGAATAACTTTATACGGAAGGAAATCAAAAGTGTTAATAACAGAAATTAACAATTAAGTAAAGTTAATTTGAATCAAAGGCTTTATTTTATAATATTACAAAGAAATTTATAATACCTTTACCTTTAATTTTTGGACAGTAATGTTAATTTTTTATTCAGGTTTTGTTTTAACTTTGATAGCATACAAGAGTTAGAGAAATACAGATATTTAAACTTAAAGTACATAATACAAAAAAACAGTCGCAATCCTCTTCTAATATTGTTTGCGTATTCAAGAGAATTTATTCTATAATCAAAATATTATGACAGTCCTAACTACATGTATTTCCTCTATAATAAAGTGAAATATTACTGTGAAGATCCTATTACTGTGATTGCTTTCTAAATCTGAACCATTAAAAGCACTTTTTTTTTGCAAATTTCGCAAATTTCTTTGCTCTAATTTTAAGTAAATTTTTCCTTACTAAAAGTTTATATTATAAAATTTTGGATTATGGAGCAACAATAAAGTTAATAAAGCCACACATGCTATTCGATATGGAATCAGTCAGAGTTACTTCAATATAATTTTCATCAAATTTTTAAATTTTTAAATTTTTTTAAAAATACTCGTAGTTTTAAAATTTAACAAATTATTTATTAATAAATTATTATCAATTTCTTATATCTCCTATAAATATAATTCAAAATTTCTTCTTTATTATTCATACTTTTGCTCAAATATTATCCCCACAATATGAGATGAATTAGAATTGACTTACTTTATTTTTTAAAATTTTTTACCCTTCTAATATTACTTTTTCACATTAAATATTATTAAAATAAAAAAAGGTGTTTGTTCGGTGTCTGTGTGTGGTAAATTTTTACTTTATTATTATTATTATAAAATAACAACTTCAGTATAGTTTTTGATCCTTGATTAATATTTACTACATTAATATTTTCTCTATTGGGATAATTTTATAGCAAAAAATAAAATATATACATATATAGACATACATTGTATATTTTAAATCATATGTTATGAAATTAGGGTGACTCGTGGGAAATTATTACTATTTTCTTTTGATGTACGAATTACGTTAAACTGCATATACTACTCTGCGCTCTTAAATGTTATTCATAAGGGTGAATTTTTATATTAAACACACATATACATATACTAAAATATCAGAAATTATAAATATTTTTGCAGAAGTAGAATTTGTTTCTATGATTTTAAAACAATATTAAAATTTATGTAACAGGTCTTTTTTTTCGGATTCTCCTGTAATTTTAATAATAACATATAAAAATATTGTTCTTATTTTTTTTAAAATATTGATTATTTATTTAATTTATCAACCTTTTGTTTTGTTCTTTTCAGTACGATTTCATATTGCTCATCTGTATGAAGTACAAAATAAACATAAAGCTGCTAAAGAAGCTTATGAACAGCTTCTCTCTGAAAAGGAGCTGACACCGCAATTAAAAGCACTTTTATTTCGTCAATTGGGTAAGTGCTTATTTCATAATTTTTGATAATGTTTTATAATAAGTTTTAAGGTTTTCATGTGGATACTTATTTATTATTGTTTAAACAAAAATTCTAATATTAAAATCCAATCATAAAATTTAAAAGTTCCCAATTTAAAGAACCAATATTGAAAATTAACCAATCGAAAAAGAACGCTTTTCTATGTATCTTTACTAAAAGCTTCTCAGCATTCTTAAAATATGAAAGTACTTCTTCTAATGCATTTTCATAATCTTGTGTAACAATTTTGCTAAGCTAAACAATATAACTTCTGGTCGGTTATGTGCTGATGAACATCAGATTTTTTTTTATCTTTAAATTGGCTAAGTTGTGTAAAAATTTTTGAGATATATAATGAATAACAGATATACTTGCACGATTTCTTTAACAACCTTTTGCGTATTAAAATAAGCAAAAAAAATTTAATCAACGTCTTAATTTTTACTCATGTCATTTTGCGTCATGCCATTTTCATTAAATAGTGCATTAATTTCATATTATCTAAGACACTTTTAAACTAGACTTTGTACAAAATCCTTACTATTTAACTTGGATCGTACCGTTAATTAGAGCGTTTAATTTTTATTTTAACCCTTTCGTCCTTAGGGCTTTTCTTTTTATATTACTCAAGTATGTATGCATTATTTTTTGAATTTTTTTCTCTGAAAATCTATAATAAAAAAAACAATTCAAGGATGAAATAAAAATAATAATTTCAGTGACGACAAGCTTTGCAAGCCTTTCTTTTTCAAGAACCTGTTCTCTTCCATTTTAATAAAATTAAAAGGAAAAATTTTTACTTTAACAAGGATCAATTTTTATTTATAATTAAAAAACAATAAAACAATATTTATTTCTTAAATATTATCGATTGTAAAATGGTATTTTTTTCAAAACTACTCCGTACGTACTCACTATTTAGATATTAAAATGTTACGTATAATATTTGTACCTGAATGTATATGTCTACGAAATTACTTGTAATATTTAAATAATATTGTATAAATATACCCATGCATATTTTTTTAATATGACTGGCTTTTCTTCTGATTATTTTTATCCTAAAAGAAGAACTTATCAAAAAAAAAAGTATTATTTTTTGTAAAGGATTGTAATTACATACCTTCTTTTTTTGTATAAACAGCCGTTACTCGTCATATAAGAATTATGTTTTATGATCGTCCTTTTTTTTCTTTTTTGTTTGCTTATTTTCTTAAATTGTTCTTTGAAAAAAAAATTGCTTTGCTTTTATATTGAATAAGAAATTGTGCTCATAAAGGCATGCAAAATTTCCCAGAATATTTTATCACATACAAAAAAAAACACAAGGTCACACAATTAAAAAATAATAAGAACACAAGAAGAAGAACAAAAAAAAATTAGAATCCAGTTTTATTCCGTAAAGTATAATAAAAAAAATAAATAAAAGTCGTCCTTGCTTCTTAATTGTTCTACAATTTTATGTTGACATATTTTTGTTTTTAGAAAATAACGTAGTATCCTATAAATTTTACGATTATTCTTGAAAATTGTTTTTTTTTTAATAAGAAATTTTTAATTTTGAATTTAAGTAATGCAACATCTTAAATCTATAAAGTTTGCAACATCTTGTCATTCAGTAGTTTGAAAATGTAGCTAAAATCGCTTGAATTTTTCGTAACTTGTGTCAGCATATTATTTTAGTTATTGAAATTGAATAAGTTTCCACGGTTATTTTATAAATAATTTAGTCAATATTTTCTCTTAAAGAAAATTAGTACATCCACATGGTAAGTAGGCTCTTATGATGCATTGGAGTTTTTTTTCATAAAATCGCCATAGGATTCGACTGTTTGGACTCAAAATTATATATTAATATTTGACAATTAATAGCCCAACAAGCAACCAATTTCAAATTATGTATGAATCTGTCGATATGGTAATGAGATCATTGCAACTTGATATCTCAATATTATTTTCATTTAAATTTATTGTTTATATTGATTAGGCTCAGGAACTTTTTAATGGACTACATAAAAAATAATTGTGGCCAACATGAATAGAAATAGCATTCAAATTTTCAATACTTTTTTGTTTTCCTTTATGTTTGAAAAACCAAAGACTAAGAAAATTTACCAAGCTAATTTAATTATTAATTATTTTATTAAAAAGTGCTGCATTTCGGTTTATTAAATTGAAATGCAACCTCAGCTGTTTGAATATTAATTTATAAGTAAGAAAAATAATATTTCAATAAGTATTTTTCGATTAATTATATTTTATATTTTATACTACATATTTCATAATATTTTCTCTTATTTTAGGATGGATGTATCATTGTGTAGAATCATTGGGTGAAAAAAGACAGCGTAGTTCTATTGCAATACAGTGTTTAAATAAATCTATAGAATCTGATCCTAAATCAGGACAATCATTATATTTGTTAGGAAGATGTTTTGCCAGTATTAATAAAGTTCATGATGCGTTTATAGCATACAGAAATTCTGTAGAAGAAACTGAAGGTAACGCTGATACCTGGTGTTCAATTGGGTAAGTTTAAAGTGGTAAAAAAGGGAAATTTACTTTTTTTTTATTTTATTATTTTATTTTAGTAATTTATTTATATTAAACATTTTTAGAGTATTATATCAACAACAAAATCAACCAACAGATGCTTTACAAGCTTATATATGTGCTGTGCAATTAGATAAAAATCATCGTGCTGCGTGGACAAATTTAGGTATTTTATATGAAAGCTGTAGTCAACCAAAAGATGCACTAGCATGTTATATAAATGCGACTAGAGCATTAGATTCAGTAAGTAAAATTAACATAATAATATTTCTAGACTTGTAGAAAAAAATTTATGTGTATCAATTTAGAAGATTCCTTTTTTACTTCGGTACTACAAGTACTTGTTCGTCATCCTATTGTGTAAAATTGTGTAAAATGCTCTTTTAATGGTCAAAATCTGTTCGAAAATAATATGGCGTCTTGGCAATAATTTTAATAAGTTGGGCTTACATTTCACTTTAGAGACATGTAATTTCTAAATTTATTGTAAAATAATAGCTAATTTTTTAATTTTATGTATATTGTATTATACAAGTATTAAATGCTATTAAAACGATTAAAACAAAATACTTCTATTTCGTTAACTAAAAAATTTCGTGTTTTTAAATAACATTACAGATTTTGCTAAAACTTATATATGTATGTATATAAATAAGTTTATATACTCCACGAAAGAAAATGTAAAAAAGCGAAACTTTTCAAAGAGACTTACTTCTTTGTACCACTATTCAAGGGGAAGAACGAAAAAAATGTTATTATTTTTTGTTTATTCAAATTAAGCCCTATCGCCTTGCTTCAAAGATACCCTCAAATTAAAGACACTATGTAAATGTATAAGCGTCAAATTGGTTTTGTTAATTTTTCTAAAAAATATTGAGTTGGATTACATAAAACAATTAACAATTGAAAATGATGATTTTGTAACTTTAGAACAGGACAAAGTACATACATTTTTGTACAATTTAAACAAAAACAATGGTAGATTAAAAGAATAAAAAATAATAAAAAGAAACATCTTTGTATTTAAATTTCGTTGTAAACAGCGAATGTGGTTAAACGTGCGGTATGCCAATTCGTTATATTGAATTTTTTTACGCAAATGCAAATAATGCCAGCTAACAAATCAATTTAAGTAAATTTTGTTACATTTCTTTTTTTTATTTTTCTGATGCATAACGTAAAACAACAGTAAATTCTATTCAAATGTTACACATCTACAATAATTACCCTATTTTACTCAATATTCTTAGTTTATACAAGATATTGTTTAAAGAATAATACTTTATTTATTTATTTTGTATTCTTTTGTAGAATTCAGATTCACCATTAACTTTATCTATTAATAATTCGAATTTATTATCACATACACAATCATTATCAACATTATCGAAAAAGCAGCTATTAAAGGATATAACAACAGGTGGTGGTGTTGGTGGCAAGCCACAAAATTTATTACAAAGAATACAATTCTTGCAAACGCAATTAGCTCAAGCTCCTATGCCGAGCATAACGTCTAAAAGACGCCAGTTGTTCTCAATAGAAGAGGCCTGGAATCTGCCAATATCAGCTGAAATGAGCTCACGTCAACAACAGCAACAACAACAAATTCAACAACATCAAAACGTTCATCAAGCCAACCAGTCACATCATCAGCAAAGGCAATATTCAAAAGGTTATGTACCGGTGAGTTACTGTTTTTAAAATAAATTTGCATTACATTTATTTATTATATAATATATTATTTAGATTTAATATATATGTATATTATATATATAAATATATATATTATATAATATATAATATTATATTTAATATATACATACATTATTTAGATTGTCATACAAATACATTTTCTTATATAAGTTTTTTTAAGATCTAGTACGATTTCGTTCGATTCGGAAAAATATCCACCGTTATTGTTTATCTCTCTCATAGAATTCTCCGAGTTTGAAACTAAGTTACGCACGTAGAGTTTTAATTAATTATAAATCTCACTCGTAGATATTATGAATCTGCAATGGCAACATTATTTTTCGGAATGTCAAAATCGATATTTTATTACAGCTGTTTAACATTGAAATTTTTCAATTTTAATAGTTGATATTTAAAAAAATAATACACATTTTACAAAATAATAGACATTTCAAAAACAATAGACAATCAAAAAAATTGAATTAAAATAATCTCGTTTTCCTTCAAAAAAATCTCTTCAAAAACATTTTAATATTATATAAATAAAATAAATTCTACTAAATACTTGCATTTCTCTCCTTTATTTAAAAAAAAAATTAACAAAAACCTAAAATTAACCGACCACTCTTGAATACTGGCTTTCTAAATTTCATTGCCCACGAGGGAGATTTACAGTAATCGTAAATCTGGCCAAACTGGTGATCTTAAAAATTCTGATTTTTGGCCCTTATTTAATAATTTTTGGATCCATAAATTTTTTCTTAAAAATATTTAATATTCTTAATAGGTCTATACAAATTCCTTTCTGAATAGGAAATGTGTTTCCAAGATGGTTGAATAGTTATATATACATACATTCATACTTGGACAAATTTTTCTCACCACCTCTACTACATCTACATGTATTTTACATATTTAAGACCATACGTACAATTTCTGAAACTATTTTATTTGATACGGTACCGAAATTCACAGCCATACTCAAAATACCAATAATAAAACAGTCATTTGCGATTATGTAAAATTTTAGAACAAATTATTGCACATCTAAGTTCTAAACCAAATCAACACAATATTTGCCGTTGGTATTACTGTGTAGCAAAGTGACAATCTCTAGTATTGCCACATAAGTAAAAATAGGTGAAAAGATCAACTAGATAAAATTATATAAAACTGGCAATAAATTTTTTTATATTATTTTTACAATTTTTCTTTGAAATTGAGAATCAATTACTCACATCTTTGCAGAATCTCTCGAAAATAACTAAATATGTAACAAAAATTAAGAGCAAATTAAAACTGATAACCAAAAATGAAATCATAAAAAAAGTTGTACACAGCTTTACTGTGTACAACTTTTCAATATTTCTTTATGATTTAATTTGCTTTCATTACCTAATTATTTGGAAAAAATGAATGTCAAGCTTCCATATTATATGTGCATATAACCGAGCCATTTTATTTATGAAAAGAGACTGATATAGCCAAATTTAATTATAGCGGCAATACTGTTCTTATGCTCTTATGTCATTTTACATTTTGACTTTTTGGTTAACTAAAAAAAAGAAGTAAAAATTTTTCTTTCACATTGTGACCTTCATTGAAAATGGAAGTAAAATTTAAGAATTTTTGTAAAAGTTCAAAAAAAAAGGAAGAGAAAAAGTAAATCATGGAAATTTTTTATTAAATGATGGTTAGTCGAAGCAAATTATGGATTTGCAAATTGTAAAAAGAAGAAAAACAAAGGTGAAAGTAACACCATGTGGAAAGCACATGGCAGTGGCTATCTTGGGCGGTAAGTTACGAAACCATAAAATGTACTAACCTATGAGAATTTTATATGCAGGAATATAAATATATAATTAATTTTTAATATAAAATTTATTTTAAACTATGAATGTATCAAAGTTTTACCTGTAGATACATAGGAATTTAGGTACCTTATATTAGCACACCCATAGGAATCAAAAGAGGTCAAATTTTTAATTTAATGTGTACATAGGTACATGCTACGTTTGTATGAACATACCCATAGAAATGTACCATTGAAATATCAAATTATCTAATTTTTTTTTGTAAGGAAGAATAAAAATGAAATTTTATAGTAAAAAAAGGTGATGAAAAGAATTAAGATAAGAGTACATAATTTGTAAGTATGTACTATGAACATATTGAAAAATTCATACATAATTTTGGGCATGTTGGTATGAATATGTTTGTATAAGGTACTGACTGCTCAAATTATATAACTGAAAATTATGTACATACATACATGTCTACATACTTATGTAATTTTGTATGAATATTTGACAATATTCGAAAAATGAGGGTTTTCCAAAATTCAGTTTTAATATCAATTTTAATATAAAGCGTGATAATTATTTAAGACTACAAAAATGTAATGTACATACACATGTGCATATTTCAAATCAGAAGATGTAAACTGGTTGGTCCCGTAGATCTGTAATGGTGCAATAAAAGATTTTTAAGTTAGAATCTTTATTGCATACATATATGAATTATTGAAAATCACCAATGTCAGCAGTTGGGCCGCCATACTACTGCAGACATTCGAGAATTGGTTATTAAACATTATGAAGATTATAGGTAGAACACGTAGTAACGAAAATCGGATTGAGAATAAGCCTAGAAAGAGTAAATTTTTTTGGTAGCCATGAGAGATGGATAGTTAGAAAAATAAAAAATAATACTAAATTTAGCGCACCTTATATTCTTGATATGGTGCGTGACTAGTTTAAAATAAAATGTAATGCCTAAAGAATTAGGGGAGTTCTATTTACACTGTAGAACTGCTCATCAACACATTTTGAAAGATTTTTCATTCTGGAAAGATGTGTTATTTACAGATGAAAATAAATTTGATATGTTTGAATCCGATGGAGAAGAGTAAATGAAGACCTGAAATCACAGCATATAGTAACCACAGTAAAACTCGGTGGTGATCATATAATGATTTAGGGTGCTTATTGAGTTATATCTGGGGTTGCTAATTTACATTTTATTGAGGGAAATATGGAGAAATATCAATATCTAGACAGATTGAAAAATAATTTATAACAAAGTGTTAATAAACTAGGAAACGGTAATACATTTCATAATTGAAAATTTGTGGCACAAATTGGAGTTAGAAATTTGGAAACATCACATATTTGATAAAAATGATTTAAAAACCTTATTAGAAGAATGGCAAAAATTTCCTCCAGAATATACAAAAACGATAATTAAAGCAAGAGGTTTTGTTACTAAATATTAAAACACAAAAATGCAAAATAATGATACTTTTTTACACATTTAATAAGTGGACCAGTGGACCATTTTGGTTGTGATCTAAAATTATTTTTATCAGCCAAACATTTATGAATTGTTATTTAGTTTGTTTCTATTACGAGTATATTGAAGTTTTTTTGTTAATTTATTTTACTATATGTATGCATTCGCAAAACTCATTTCAGTTTGTAAATTCAGTTGCATTCTGATGTAAAACTGCGATATAATAACAAGTTTCTTATTCTGTTCTTTGCTAACATACAGCATAAGAACTTAGCCCAGGAAACTAATAATTTTAATCAAACTTTAATGTAAAGTTCTTAACAACACAATATATTTATGAAAGCATTTTAATTTTTTAAGCAGTTAATACATATTAAAAATATTTCAAAATGTGTTCAACAATAACAGACAATATGTTCTGTGAAAGAATATCTGATTAAAAAGTAGTTTAAATTTTTATTCATCATCAACGTTTTCACGGAAAATTATTTTATTCCAAAAAATTTTTGTGCCAATTTGGTTTGCGAAATTTTTTTTTGAGATCTAACCGTCGAATCTTAGAAAATCTACCCTGCCATAAGAGTAATACTTACATATTCATATAAAATATTCCTCGGTTAATAATTTTTTTATACACACCGTCTGAGAAATTACATTCAAGTTAGAATCACCTTTTAAATAAGACAACATTTGCAACTTAAATTGAATGTCAATATAGAACAGAAAATACTGCTTGATATAAAAAAACTTTTGAAACAATATTCGCAGAAAATACTTCGAATTGAGTTTTCAATACCATTTTGATGTCCCCCTGCGATATATTAATCGATTTCATTATTAAGAGTCTTTATTCAAAAAATGAAATTTTCTCTTGCACAGGAATCGAACAGTTTCAAAATTTTCTATTGGTTTTTATAATCTACAAAATTTTATATTGGTTTGTTCATTTTTCTTTTTTCTTTCGAATTCTGGTCTACCATCCATAACAATAGTTTAAGTCTAAAAAAAAAAATATAAAAACTGGATTTTTGTTTTTATAGGCTCAACAAGGACCTCCTCCCCCATATCCAAATCAAGGGGTCAATTCACAAATTCCACCAAAAAGGTTCAAACCGAATGATGACTCCGCAAACGGTAACAGACCCGGACAACCCGCAATATATTTATCTCAGCAGCAAATGCAAATGTTACAATTTTTGCAACAAAATCAGAGTAATCTAAATCCTCAACAAACACTTTTATATCAACAGTTGAGTAATCAGTATAGATTAATGACACAACATCAGCAACAAATAAGAATACAGCAACAGCAGCAACAACAGCAACAATTACATCAACAGCAACAGACAATCATACAGCAAAGTGGTGTTTTCCAACAACCACAAACAACTGCTGGTGTTCGAACTCCACAATCTGATCAAAATGCCAATTTTAATTTAAACAATTTTTCAGCTGCGACGGCAAATACACAGCCAGCCGCAGTTATTCCACACAAATCAGCAAATAATAATGATTTTAAATTAAACGATCAACACAATCAAACTTTGTACGAATTATCAAATTCAAATGATTTTACACAAATTCCACCGTCAAATGATAATGATTTAGGTAAATACTCAAATTCTGTTTCCTAGAAAAATTTAATTTTAAATGATGATTTCCAATTTAATTAACTTTCGTTCTACTGAAGAAAATTGTGTAGATTAATGTAATTCTGATAGAGTAAAAAAAAATTTTTTTTGTTTTATATTAACGGTGTAAAATTTTATAAAAATTTTTTATTTTTAAAGGCGTTACAGATCAAGAACTTCAGGCTTTATTGTCACAAAAAGACTTAGCTGAAGATATTTTAAAAACGTTGGCGTCCGATGGCTTAGATATTAAAGAAGAATTAGACGCTGATGATTTAAGTGATTTAACAAATAGCAGTAGCAATTTTATGCAAACAACAACTCCAACAAATTCCTCAACCCTCAGAAACAAATCTCCACCCATAAAATGTGAAGCTACTTCGACTTCATCGTCTTCAATGTTTTCATCATCTGTTGGTGCCACCGTTCGAGATGAAATTAAGTTTGAATCACATCTGAAATTTGAAAAAATTGGTAGTGAAGATGATGATGATGACGACGATAGTCCGCCAGTTTTTACTACACTTATGAGTAGCAAACAATTAATAGAAGGCGTTAAAAAACTCGGTACACTTGACCCGCCACCAGCATGTTCAGTATTATCAATAGAAGCAAAACCACCAATACCTCCTGAATGCCCTCCACAAAGGTTAACACGTGAACAATTATTACCTCCAACACCGTCTGTGCATTTAGAAAACAAAAAACACGCGTTTAGTCCGCAACTGCAAGAATTTTGTTTAAAGCATCCAATTGCTGTCGTTAGAGGGTTAGCTGGCGCGTTAAAGTTAGATTTAGGTTTATTTTCGACGAAAACACTAGTGGAAGCAAATCCTGATCATAGTGTTGAAGTAAGAACACAAGTTCATCAATCACCGGATGAAAATTGGGATGCAACACAAGGCAAACGAGTGTGGCCATGCATATCACATAGATCTCACACAACTATAGCTAAATATGCACAATATCAAGCTTCAAGTTTTCAAGATAGTTTAAAGGTACATTTTATTTGAAAATAATATGCATGTAAATAAATTAAATATGTTCCAAATGTTTTTTGTAGGAGGAACGCGATAAAAACTCTGGAGTGCAAACAATGTCAGATTCAGATTCGAAAGATTCTGTGACAAATGTTTCAAAAACAAAAAAAGTCAAACTGAACAAGAATGGCAATAAAATGTTAAGGTAAGTTTCAAAATAGTAGATATATACAATTAAAAAGAATAAGCATTTGAATCATACTTTACTTAATAATTTATTGTAAATTGTTGAGATTTCAAATGCAAAAGCAATTTTTGGAAAAGTATTCGCTAACACCACTTGTTTTATATTACGATTGAGCGGAGTTTGATAGTAGGCTTTTCCACACCAAAAAGTGAAGCTTATAATTTATTAATTTATAATTATTTTTATTTTTTAATTTTTAATAGATTTGGCACTAATGTCGATTTATCTGATGAAAAGAAATGGAAAGTTCAACTTCAAGAGTTGCAAAAACTACCTGCATTTGCACGTGTCATATCAGCATCTAATATGCTCTCTCACGTTGGTCATGTTATATTAGGCATGAATACTGTTCAATTATATATGAAAGTTCCTGGAAGTCGTACGCCGGGACATCAAGAAAACAACAATTTTTGTTCAATTAATATAAATATTGGTCCGGGGGATTGTGAATGGTTTGGTGTACCAGACTCATATTGGGGAGGCATACAACAATTGTGCGAACGTAATAATATTCACTATTTGCACGGCTCCTGGTGGCCTGTATTAGAAGATTTATACAGGGAAAACATTCCAGTATATCGTTTTATACAAAGGCCGGGAGATCTTGTTTGGGTGAATGCAGGGTAAGTTTGTATGATAATAAATAATTTTGTTGAATTTTCTAGTTTTATATCTTTTTACTTATTTTTAACTTGTAGTTGTGTCCATTGGGTTCAAGCGGTTGGTTGGTGCAATAATATTGCGTGGAATGTTGGTCCATTAACAGCAAGACAGTATTCATTGGCTATTGAACGTTACGAATGGAACAAATTACAAAACTATAAAAGTATAGTTCCAATGGTCCACTTAAGTTGGAATTTGGCAAGAAATATAAAAGTATCGGATCCAAAATTATTTGAATTGATAAAGTAAGAAAAAGATATAGTTTTTTATACAATGAAAAAACACAAGTTATTGTGATTAGAAAACGTGTGAACTTACAAATAGTTGTAGAACTAATCTCTAAAATCTATATGTGATAATACATACTAAACCTTTTTTCAGAATGTGTTTGTTGTCAACCCTTAAAAATGTGATACATACTCTAGAATATGTGAAATCTAAAGAAGTTGAAGTGAGATTTCATGGACGTGGTAAAAATGAAGCATCTCATTATTGTGGTCAATGCGAGGTAAAATTAACATTAAATTAATCAAAGCATTGTTTTATTCTTAATATGTTTTCTTATTATCAGATTGAAGTATTCAACGTTCTTTTCATACGGGAAGCCGAAAAACGGCATGTTGTACATTGTTTAAATTGTTCAAGAAAACAATCACCCAATTTACAAGGGTTTGTCTGTTTAGAAGAATATAGATTAACTGAGTTAACCCAAATTTATGACGCGTTCACAATATTTAAACCTCCGGGCAATAATATAAGTAATGTTTAATATTAAAGTAAATATTAAATGAATTTTAGTTGAATTTTGTTTAAACTAATGATTTTACATTAAATGTAATAATACTTTTACTATAATTTACAATTGTATTTGAATGTTCATTTAGTTTTAATGCCATTAAACAATTAAATTCATTCAAAGATTTCTGTACAAAAACAAAATCAAATTTATTTATTTCTGTATGTTATTATATTTAAATTTTATATTTTAGTTTTCTCTATTATTTTATTTTTTTTTTGTACAAATCTTATATTTTTATCCGGTTGACTAATTTTGTTAATTAAATAATATAAAAATTATATAAATGTACAGCTAAGCTAAATTGAAAATTATAAGAATGAAAATTGTATGTAAATAAAAACTTTTACTTAAAAGAAAATTTTTAATCGTAAAATAAGCATGACAATTGCGATATTTTGTCATAAAAATTTATTCATTTCAATTTAATTTAAATCATACTTCTTAATGTATTATCAAATATAGATAACTAAAAAGTGTAAAAACATACTTATTTTAGTCTTATTTTATAATACTTATAAATAAGCTAATTCTTAAGAATCAAGCAAAAAAATATATATGCATAAATAGAACGATATATTAATGATCTCAAAATAAAAAAAAATAAAAATATATTAAAAGTACATATATTTAAAAAGTGTGTTTTATATTATACAATTTTCTTTTATGAAAATTGAAGAAAAAAAATTTTGTACATAGAAAATTTATTAAGTATAGTATAAAAACAAAGTAAGAAAAAAAAAAACGACAAAGTGGTTGCGTTAATACACCAAAGTAGAGCTAAAATTATCTATAAAATGTACATTTTTTTCTTATTTAGAAAACAAAATCATTCGCAATATATTTATACACATACATAATAATTCGTTTTTAGCTCAAAACGTATTTACTGTCCATAATCATTTAAGACTAATCGAATGAAAATAAAATGTATCTTAAGCAAAAAAAAAAAATTTTATATGTAAATAAAATATTGATAATTTGGATCATATCTTAATTTAATTATAATTTGAAATTATTCACCTTCTTCATTTATGTATTAACAAATGTATACAACCAAGGAAACAATAAAATCATTAACAATTAAAAAATGTTTTTAGAATAATTTTTTTTTTGGTTAAAAGCTAATATTATTAGGAAATAATTTTTGAATATGTCAATAACTTTTTAGATATATATTTGCAAATTATCACCACATGGTACAACATACCGTGGTCAAATGCAACATTGATAATTATTACTCATTTTTTTAAAAATCAAAATTGCAAGTCAAAGTTAATAGGTATACGCTCAACTTAAATTTTTTATTAAATTCAATGGGTTTAAATTACAAAATTTAAAATTTTATTTCTTTTTTTTTCTGAATGTTATACAATGAAATGATGGGAAAAAATTAAAAACTAAGATGATTCAAATTTTCAATATTTTGAGTAAAAAAAAATAAACAAAAAGCGCAAAAATTACTTTAAAATTTAGTTTTTAAATAAATAAAAAAATCGGTATTTTAAATTAAACAAGAAAAACAAAAATCTGTAGGTGCTTTTTAAAAAAAATTAATAAAAGAATAAAATATAAATTTGAAATAAAAATAATGTATAATAATATTTTAATATAATCGTATAATTCGATCTTCTTGATTTTGTCAGTTTCAATTTCAGCGAAAAACCGCGCGCCGTTCTAAGCTCAAAATAGAGGTTTCATGATTTTGTAATAAAAAAGGCAGAAATAAAGCAATTTTTTTATATATACAAAGAAAATTATAAAAAAAAAGTAGTTACTTGGTTTTATAAACCATCGGAAAAACACAACTTTTAAAACTGTTCTAAAACAATTTTTTCCTCCAGTTAAATATTTAGATTTCAAAAATTATATGAAAAAAATAACGCTTACCCATATTTCGAAAAATTGAAAGTTAACATTACCTCTTGAAGAAAAGTGCGTTCAGCTCTGCTGATAATTTATTTGAAACAATGGCAAACCACTGCGTTCTTATCCACATTCAAATTAATGGTTTTAAAAAAATGGAAAAATTAATAGATTTTTTTTTTTTGAATTAACAATATTTCTTTGTTTTTGTTCTTTCGCAAGTAGAGAGAATCCCAATTCATTATTCAACAATATGTTTCGGAAATAACATGAGTTCTTCAATCAATATTTTATTCTAAGTTGTTTTAAACTTCATGTATACAACAATAGATAGAATACAATTTATACAAAAGAAAATTCTTTTATTTCTTTTCATTCTTTTTAAAATTAGATTTAATAATTCTTCCTTAAAAATAAGATAAAAAAAAAAAAAACAGAAAAAATAATTAAAAAATTTTTTTAAAAGTAATTGTAAAAAGGAGCAAAAAATGTTTATGAAAAGAACAATGCATAAAAAAATGTATGAAAAGTGTAAAAAGAAAAAATAAACAATAATTAAATAAGAAATAAAAACAAGTTGAAAATTTTAATTAGGAAATGAAAATGACCAGTAAATCACTGCCAAAAGAGATTGATCTTGGAAATTTAAATAAATTATATAAAAAAAAAGAGTACATAATTATAAATATAAAAAGAAAACATAAATTTCAATAATTCATGTTCAAAAATTTGTAAATTTAAAATAATTTTTATTAATATAGCAAGTTGGTACAATATTTTTTCTTTCAATAACACTTAATACGATAATTAAATTTCTTAATATTCATATTCACCAGTTCTTATATATTTTTTTTGAATCATTTGTTTTTAGAAAATTTAAAACATTTTAATTACAATTAATCACTATATGAAGTTAAACTAAAATTAAAAGTTTGTGATGTTTTTAAAACATTTTTTTTATTTAAACTTTAAAGTGACTTTTTACTATTTAATGTTCAACTAATATCTAATACCTTTAATTAATGAAAAATTTTTTTTTCCAGTAACTTTTTAAATATCCATAGTTTAATTATTTGCATTATTAATTCTAAATTATAAAAAAATAATAATAAATTGAAACTATATTTGAAACAGATAAATTGAAATTTTTGCAAAGTAAATTAACTTTTATGATAAAACCTTTTAGCTGAATTTAAATTCAAATTGCTGATATATTTTTCAAAATAAATGTTGATTTATTATTGCGGACAAGAATATGTTCAACTTTAGTCAAAAACAAAAATTTTTTCCTTTTCCTAAGTTTTTGATTACAAAACATAAAATCTGTTTTAGAATCATTAAACAACAAATTAAAAATTAATAATATTTGGAATTTCATCGCAAAAAGTTGCCAATTAATATTGAATTTTTATTAGATAATTCAGTTCTAACTTTCATACTAAGTACGCAACTGTTAACTTTAAAACCTTAAACCTGCTCAAAACTCTAGTTATTGAGAAGTAAGTGCAGTATTGCAAAATAAATCATTTTCCTCCAACTAATGAATGACCGAAGGAAATTTTCGATGCAAAATTGACAATCATATGTTTTTTATTTTATAGTTCGGAAAATATTTTAGAAAATGTATTGTTATTCACAAATTGATCTTTAATAAAACAACACACAAAAATTATAATTTGAATTATTTTTTAAATTAAAATAATATTTTCGTTTTAAATGTAAATTTTAAAATTTTTTTTTCGAGGAACAAATATTACATACAACGTCTTCGTGGAGAGCATATTATGCACTAGTGAATTTTTTTTTTTTTTTGCATATAAATTGTTGTGTTGGCAGTTACCTTTTGCGCTAACTAGTGAAGACCCCAATATTGTATTTAAAATTTTTTCGGCATAAGTACCGCTTGCTAATTAATATACTTAAAATAAATAATTTTTATATTTTAATTTGTAAAAATTAATTTTTTTTTATTCAATTACTACGAAATAAACTATTCAAAAAATAATTTGGAACAAAATTTTTTTTTAATATTAAAGAAAAGAAATGAAAAATATTTATAATTTTTTGTACAAATGAAAAAGTTCTTTTTTTTTTTTTTGTTTTGTTTGGTTTGTTTTTTTTTCTTTTGAGGTTAAAATAATCATTGTGTATAAAATTTAAAAATGAAAATGAAAAGTATAATATAGAAGAAAAAAAAAACAAAACATAAATAAGGCATATAGAATGTTAGTAAATAGCAAATTAATTATTGTAGAGGGAAACTTAAGTTGTGAGTATGTAAGAGAATAATTAAAATACAAAAAGTAAATAATACACACATATATATTTATAAATATTCTATAATAATAAAATATTATAAATATAAATACATATATATATGTATATATGTATGTAACACAAAATATTAAGCAGTTTTTAAGCAACAACAAAAAATAGTAAAAATAATTTATCCTTCTTTAAGAAAGTAAGAAATTCAATTGTGTAATTTGAAAATTAAGGCAAAGTTATTGTATGAAAATGTTTGTTTTTTTTTATGCATTAAGATGATTCTGATTGTAAATATTAAAAAGAAATAAAAAATAATAAATTAAAAGTATAAAATAATTATATAAAATAAAATAAAAATTGAAAACAGAAATAGATAAAAAAAAATACAATTTAAAAAATAAAAAAAAAATAAAATAAAACAAAAAAATTAAAAAAAAACATAATTTTTATTTAAGAAACTCTTTCTATTAAGAAAATTTGTAATCTGATTTCAATTCTTAAAAAAATACAAAAAAAAAAAAAAAAACCAAGAAAAAAAAACAGAAAAAAATATTTAAAACAAAAAAAAAATTTCAGAGAAAATTCATTAAAATTTTTTAATTTAAAAAAAAATGCATTTTTAGTTTTTTCTTTTTAATCTTTTCTTTTTTTTTTTAAATAGTACATTTTCGGTTCATTCTTTTCCTAAATCACATATTATACATAATTATACCTACATAATTAATTTGAAAAAAACGTTTATGATTTTTCCGAAAATGTTTTTAATTTATTTTATATTTTAATTTTAACCAAATAATATTGGTTGCATGCATTTTATTACATTTTACATAGTTGGTGCACACAAGATTAAGTAATATAAATAATAATTTTAAAAATTTTTGACCAATAACTTATACATTTTCAAAATAATTGCATAACATAAAAGTATTAAAGCCTATCGTGCGTATATACACTATGGAAAATTGCCAAAAACGTGTTAAGTAAAATTTCATAACGTTTCCCTAAAACCATTTGCAATTACCAAAAATGTAATAAAGCTTAATCAACGCATGCATTTTATACATTAAGTCCTCCAGATACGACATTTCGAGTTACGACATGATATAAATTTGGAACATTATTCGGCTTGCGATATTATTCGTGATACGACATTAAAAATACTGTTTTTTTTGAATAAAAACTCTATACCGAATTTAGTTATAAGACAAGACTAAGGCACAATATTTTAATAATGAACTGTTTTTAGTTAAAAATGCTAGTCAGTAGTTAAAAATACGAATTGAAGTGATATATATCAACTTAATCAAATTTTATTTTATTTATTTTTGTCCCAAAATTGAGTTTTTTAGGGTTCGTTATTATATTTTGTTGTTTTTTTTTAAAACTTTATTACCTTTTTTTAAGAAACAGTTCATTAATATTATAAAATAGTTTGTCGAATTCACTTTTTGTTTTCATACATTTTTTTTCCTCCTCAAACGACAATTCGATCTATGACATAAATTTCTGGAACCAAAAATTGTCGTATCTCGAGGACTTATTGTAACTTCTAATGGTTTTCTAATCAATCTAGAATAATCAATTTTTATCAGAATAATGATCCACAGCAACAAAACTACATCTTCAAAAAGTCAAACCAGGCAAAAAGAAATTAAAAAATCGACTTATAATATTTTGCCAATTTTCCACAGCATTAACTTATTACACGTTTGTGTTCAAAATTATAAAACTGAAAAGTGTTCATAATTATTATGGTATTTTTGATAATCCACTTGTAGATACATATTCAAAAATATTTTTTCAGTTTATTTAAAATATTAAAAAATTAGCGCGCTTTTATAGCTTTTTTATGTTACTATTACAAATTAAAATTATTACATTTGTAAAGAACTTACAAATCTTCATAAACTTAATATTTTACTTTTTGATTTGTAACATACTCGAATAATTTTTGAATATCCAACATTTTTATATTATGCTTAATATAAATAAAATAATAAAAAATATTTTTATTTATAGTAGTAGTTATAAAGAAAAATTTGGAATTTTAAGCACAAGTATCATTTTCGAACATGCTATTTTTGAAGTTTGGATTTAACGAACGTGCTTTATATTAGATCTAACTGAAAAATTGAGTTATCAAAAATCTCCTAAGCTCTAAATGAAAATGGAAACCGCTGTGTCAAGAACAGCCATATTTTTATGGTGAGTGTTAACTAATTCTTGGGAAGTGAATGTAAAAGGAATTTGACAACGAAAATTTTAAAGATACATAATCATGTTCTCTTTGAATCCGAAAATAAAGTTTTAAATTGCAAAACGTTCTTCGAAATATCTTATATTAGAAATTTTCATAAACGCAATACTGCATAAAATTGTAACGTGATAAATATTCAATATATTTTTAACTACATATTCTACAAAATCAAAAACAATTGACATGGATTCAATTGCGCTTCTAATTACGATTTCATTATATTACTGATAAGTTAGTCGTGTTTATGAACAAAACCAGATCGCAGTAAATCTTGTTTATGAACATAATTTTATCGGAGTTTCCTAAAAGTTAAGTTGGAATGCAAGTAATAAATTTGTGTATCTAATACTGCGTTTATGAAAAGGCCTATTATGTTTGTATTCAGATGTACTAAAATATTAGGTAAAATGGTTTGTATGAACATTATCTATTACTCATTAATTTTTTTTATTCATTTAAACACAATAAAATATTCATTATTTCTAGTTTAAAAATTGTTTGTTTTTTAATTTAATAAAAATTAAATGAATATGCTAAATTATGCATTTTTCTTTTTTTTATATAATTTTTTTTTTTATAGCTACATTTTAATCAGCTTTTGCTTTTTTACGATATCTTTAGATTATGCTAAACGTTGAAATATAAATTAAATAAATTTTGAAAAGGTCACCAAGCGTATGAAGTGCAATAGTCAAATTTTCTTACAAAAAATTCAAAAATTTCCACCGAATTTAATAATTAATTTTTGTTTTCTTTTTTTTTTGTTTCTAGATCATTGATATTTCATGGTTAAAAAATCATGACTGGAAATTACGATGAATTTTCTGTTTTGAGTTTTTAACTTATTTAAATTAATTTTTCATATCCAAAAATACTTCGAAAACTGGGAATTATATAAATAGGTACATATATATATATATATAACACTTATATATTGATATACATACTCAATAATAACAAGATATTTTTTAAGAAAACTAATAATAATTTTAGAAGAAACTTAAGAATTAGGCAAGATAGGATTTTATTGATGGATTGTGGTTTAATAAAAAAAAAAGAAACATGAAAACTATTACATAATATTTTGAAAATTGTTCTTAAATTAAAATTTTGTCAATAAAATGAAATAAAGAACAAAAAAATTATGTATATACATAGTTATTTTGGATAATTTAAAAATTAAAACCAATAAAATGAAATACATGAAAAAAAAACATACCGTCATTAAAAAAAAAAAAAGCTTTGTGCCTTTCAATTCAACGTAGCATCAACATTAACAATTAAATATAAATATTAATTTAAAAATTAAAACTAGTAAATATTTTGGTAATTGAAATACTAATTACAAAATATTTGAAAAATAAAAAATGAAAAATGTTTTAATACAAAATTAAACGCGTAATATAATTTAGTGTTCATATTAAGAGTAAATTTTAAAAGTAGATTTTCTTCAAATGAAAAACAAAAAAAAAGAAGACATTTTTTAAAATAAACAATTACCACATAATAAATAATATTTAAAATAGAATAATATAAGTACATTTGTACATATATATATATATATATATATATATATATATATATATATATCCAAAAGCAATTTTTTTTATTATTATAATTTATCGTCTACAAATAATTCATCAAATCATTATTTTTATACACGAATACATAGTAAATAATTCGTTTTAAAAAATTGCAAATAATAAATTTAATTAAAATGAAATATTGAACTTCTTAAAAACTTGAAGGAAACACACAAATCCGTGAATTTTAATTACTTAATTAATAATTTTAATGATCAATGCAATTTAACACATTTACTGAGCTCAAAAAAAATCTATAAAATAATTTGATAAATTCATGTGTAGGCAATTTTCACATTAAATTAATATTCGACGACTTGAATTCAATGTAAAAATTCAAAATCTGTTTAAATGAATAAATTTTAGTTCTTGGGCAAACATTCTCAATATTTAAGTATTTTTTTTATAACGTTAAAGAATAATGCGACAACAATCTTAGAAATTTCATTTCTTGCCTATAAATTCGTATGAGCTGCTTACACATTTTCAATTTTACTTTTTTAAATTTATTTGAAATTCATTTTTGAATTTACTTTTACATTACATATTTACTTTTACATACAGTCGAATACTTATATACATATGCATTTCGAACAGATTATTTTTTTGCTTATCTATCTGTATTGTGAAGTTATTCATTTCGCATTTGATTAGAAAAATTATATGTGGGCAAAAAGAGAAATGCGCGTGAAGGCGCTTTGCTTAGTTACATGCGTATTATGAATAAGTGAAATCGACTGTATATAGATTCATACCATTCAGTCTTCCTTTTTACGTTTATAACATATATTTTTATTTATATCTTCTTTTATAATCATGATACCTGAAGTAAATATGCATATACTTGGGCAAATTTAACAAAAATTTTTGTTTTGACGAATTTTTAAAATATACATATATTTCACGTTCCACTATTTTTTATTTTCCGAATTCTTTAATCAGTTAAAATCAAGTTTTTTATTAAATTTATTTATATAGTTATAGAATTTTTCAAAATTTCTTTGCAAGAGTACTTACTATATAGTTGACAAAATAAGTTAAATTATATTAAAAATTATCGGCAAAAATAATAAGAAAATAAAAAAAAAATTTTGCACGATCAAATTCTATTTAATAATAAAACCTCATTAGTTATATCGTAATACATAATATAATGATCGTAATTTCGGTACAATTATCCGATTACAAATTTTGCAATTTTTTAAAATTGATGTAAAAAAATATTATAATGTATAACAGTCATTTATATAGCATTGTGTATAAATTAATGAAAAATAAAAAAATATTTTTTTATAAATAAAATAGAAAAAATAAATAAAGAGGTTTAAAAAATATTTTTATGAGCAAATATTAAAAACAATTTAAGGATTAAGTAAAATAAAATATAAAATTTAAAAAACAAAATAATCTTATAATTGTTATAATGATTTTATTATGTTCAATTTGTATTTAATTAAATTTATTGTGTGAAAGAAAATATAAATTAGAATTTTTTTTTTCGAAAATTTACTTTAAATACATACATACATAATGTATATTAAATTTCTTTTGTAATATTAAAAAAAAATTAGTTTTTATCAAAGTAAAAATTTAAATTACAATAAAATTATGAAATTACAGAATATCGAAATCAAAAACTTGCATTTTTTGTAAATTTTCTTTAATAATATAAAATTAAAAGTATATCTAAAAAATAATTTAACGGTTTACCTTGTAAAAGCGTTAGTGTAGAATTTCTTAATCTTCCAAAATTTCCAAAATATTTCATAAATTTCAAAATTTAAATAGCATCTCAATTCAGTATAATTATGTACGTATACTCCCACTCTCACATTACATGAATTACATTATGTGCTTAAATTAATTTTACTATGAATAAATAAAATGAATATTATTGTATTCATACTAAATAACATTCTTATATGTTATTGAATTTTTATGAATTAATCATAAGATCAATAAGATTTAATAGACCGATGTGGACATACAAATGCATATATGTACATTAGTACGGAAACTTATTTTTATATAAAAATAATTGTAGAAATTTTGGAGTTAACGATTTTACACACAAAGCATTTGATGTATGTACTTTACTTTGATTAACGCATTAACTCATTTATTTCAATTTATTTATAATATTTAAATTTATCATATTAATTTAATGTATGTATTTGTTTAAAAATAAATTGCAAAATAACTTTAATATATTTAATATGTATATAAAACGTTTAATTACTATTTATATAAATAATTTCCAAAGCGTTCAAAAATTTTTCAAATATAATAAAATTAATTAAAAAAAAAAATAAGAAGTGTAATTTGCAAAAAAAAAAAAATAATTTAAGCTATTAAACATTTTGATTATGTAAATTATTAATTAATTAATTATTATGTATTTAAATTAAAAGGAAAACAAAAAAAAAAAAACAAAATACAACATCTTAAAATATGCTTGTGTTGAACTTTTCATTTAAAATTACAGCAATTCAGTTTTCGTTTGTCCAAACATCTTCATTTTTAATTTGATATTGATACTGCAACACCTTAAAACTCTAGCTGAGAAATAATTCTTAAATTCGTCTAGATTTGTAGCCACTCTTTTAATTTGATTGTGAAGTCATGAAAAATAATGACATAGAGTTGAAATAACAATTTTAACGCGAAATGAAAATCAAGAAATTTAAACAATTAAAATTGAAAAAAATTAAATATCATATGCATACATGTTGTTCATATATTATATATTGCTTCCATAGCATGTAGATATTTACGTTATAGCTCCGAAAAGATAGACAATCAATAGAAAATCAAGATAATCCAAAGCACAGGTGCTAAATAGAGTACAAAAATTTTGGAGAAATTTTGTGAAGTCATTCATTAAATCTACTTACTATGTATTTTATTTTAAAACAATTTATATGAAATTATTTAAATTTTTAGTAAAGTTTATTGTTTTTTGTGTTCCACAAACGATTTTCTTTTTTTTTCCAATATTGTTCTTTCTTAATCAATTGAAAAACTTTTAACTAAAGTTAGTCATTGTGATTCACCCACAATATACGACATGAATAAACTTAAATAAAGCATTGTTTTTAGTGTTTCGCTTATGTGCGGTCAAATTTGAATTTTAAACGTTTAGTATTAAGAGATTTTTAAGATTTAAACTTTTTTGGCTTAAACAATACATAGTTTATAATAATGGTTCAAAAGCCTATTTTAAATTAAAAATTTTGTGTTTTAAAACAAAATTTTGCATTTAATGTGTAATTTGTGTAATTAAAGGATTTGCTTTCTTATTGAATCAGTAGTTATAGTTTCTTAATAATGCTAAAGGAACCAAAGAGCTCATTTTTGTGTAACTTTATTTTACCTACTAGCTTTCAGTATGGATATTATAGTTTTACAAAAGTTGGACAAGACACGAAACAGTAAAAGAAAAGAAAATAGAATATATAGTCGATCAAGCTCATGGATATTAAAATTTCTTATTATTCTTCTTTTTATTTATAATTCAAGTGATCTTTCATCTTAGTCGATTTTACTAAAACCAAAGTAATACCTTACATCCATGCATTATGTATATATACATGTGTATAGAGTAATGTAGTAGAAAAAGTTGAAAAATTTTTTGTAATCTTAAATACATATTCAACTCTACAATATGTAAACACTTCTAAAATGGAATGGAATAGTACAAAATTAAATCAATCAAATAAAATTTTTGATAAAAATCATGTTAATTTCTTAATTTAATAAAATTTTTACATCATCTTACACAAATTAAATGAAAGATTAAAGTCACATTTTTTTATTATAAACATGGACTAAATGTAAAAATATTATATACGATTTGATGCGTGAACTTTATTTTTTTTTAATAATAGTATTTCCAGCTATCTGCAGATTCTTGGTTCTTCTGTTTATGTTTGCGCTCCACCAAGCCAGTCAAAGCTTCAGATCTTATTGACAGTGAATCAATTTTTTCAACAAGTTGCTGATATGGACTTAAAGGTTGAGTTCCCATAACAACATGACCCAATTTAGAATCAATTTTTGCATCCAAACGAGCATTTCTTATTAAATTGACAATCCAACATTCAGCTTCATTCGGTTTCATATTTAATTTATCTGCAAGCATGCTAATGGTAATGCATTGATGAATTCTACAAAATGTTTCAAAAATCATCAATCTTGCATTTTCGACAAACTCATCTAAGCATGCTACAATAAAAAAGTCATTTAAAATAACTGTTTGGCATTCATGCAACTTCATACGGGCACCATCAAAATCAAAATTTACATACAAACATTCTAAAAATTCTGTTATAGGATCCCGATATGTGTATGACTCTTGTTGAATAACTTTTATTAAATCTTTCAGGGCATTCCTGCGTGCTCGATTAATTATAACAGCAGTAGCTAGATAACGCAAAATGTGGGGACACATAGTTTGTATAGCATTTAAATACAGAGGTTTATACAAAAACATCTCAATTATAACATCACGACCTTTGTCATGGTTGAAAAATACAAAAATACCCCAATGAATTAGCCAAGTTCTTTGTTGGAGTGCATTTATGGCTGTGAAATTGCTGCTGTCGATAAATTCTCTCAATCTAGACAGATCCTCAAGAGCAGAATCCCAATTAAGATTAAGAATTTCTGATGCTAACTTACCCCATAACACATTTAAATAATTTTTATCAGATGTCGACATGACTAGTAAGCAAAAATACAAATACGAAGTAGCATCACGATAACTACCGCATTCATACAAATATTTAGCTAGTTTGTATGCACTTTCGACATTCTCTGCATTAAAATTGTAATCCTTTTGCAGAACATTAACAAAAGTTTTCGAATCTTTCATACTGTCACTGTTTTTTAATAACTCAGTAGCTTTCATAATAGGAGCAACCTCATTATGAAGTTCCCTCAATGTAGCTAGAACCTTGGTTTTTCTCTGTTGCAATTCTTCAGGAGTGTCTTCTCCTAAGTTCAAGCGTTTACGTGTATCCATTGTATAATCAATCATATTTGTTTTATTAACAATTTCTAATATAAATTGAAGAAGTTCTTCTTTGCTATAAATATCCTTTGCACACAGACTTTCCAATAGTGGAAAAGTTAAATGCCTATCCAGAAATTGTAAAGTTTTCGCAGTTAAATCAAATTGTGCCATTTTTTGCTGAATATTTTGATTTAGTAAAAAATAATTAGTTTTTTTGTATTAGCACTAAATTTAAATTGTAGCACGTACACACGCTGCAGACGGTGAAAGAAATATGACACTACACAAATGTCAAAAATGATTTTTTGTTAATGAAACAAAAACACATAAAACATTTAAAACTACTCCATTCAATAGATAATAGTAATCAAATGTTTCTGATAACAAGTTTATTTATTTCCTATGATTTTAGATTTATAAGGCGGATTTATCGGAATTGCTAAAGTAATGAATAAAATATGTCGTGAAAATATTATGGTCGATAGATAATCAATTTTTAAAAATATGTCACATGCAATACTAGTTTTCAGGTCTTTTCACGAGATCGTATTGATTTTTAACTCAGTTATCTTAGTAAAATATAATAAACTTTGTCACATGAGCTTGGTTTTTTCCAATAAAAATTGTTTAATTTTTTGACAAATTGCATTAATTTTATAATATACATTGACGTTGTCAAAATATAATTCATTAGCCTGATTGTGTATCTCGCTTTTTTAATCACTCTCTATTCACTTTCAAATTGGATTTCTTAGTATTTTCTAATGGATGTTTCACTTTTCCAATAAGAGTACTATTTTTTTAATAGGATTTTTGCATTTTTCTCAAATTATCGACTGAACGTCTCACTTACAAAAACAAAGTGAATACATTTTGTATGCATTTTAGAGAAAAACAGGATACACAATACCAAATAATTGTTCTTACTCGAAAATAACATTATACAAGTATACGATATTTACTCACTTTTTTTTATTTTTGTGTCGTGACAAAACATACTTACTTAGACTTTGTTACTGTTGCAGCTACCTTTCCGACGATGTTTCGACATCTCGAAATAAAACACGCGGCATAGTACTAATGAAAAGTCTAATTTGGTCTAATTAATGAAAAGTAAACGAAATTTTTGTATGTCATAAGTATAAAAATATTAACTATTTCACTTTATTAATAACAATATAAAATGTCACTCTTAAAAATGAATTTTTGTAATGAGCGTGCTACTATATACTCACACCGCAAATTGCAATATTGAATTAAAGTTGTTTATTTTTGCCACTAGAGAAAATTATTGAGTTTGAGTTATAATGTGTGACAATTGCACTATTTCAAAATTCAAACATTTGGGGTATACTTAACCATATGTTACAGTTACAGTTTTTGACAGCTGTCTATGGGGAAATATTAACACTAATTTATTTATAACAAAATTTCCCTTTCATCAAAATTTTTTCAGAGCATAGAATAATTAACTAAAAAAACCATAAAGATGTCTGAATATCAGGTCGAAGAACAGAATGATACCTCTAAATCAGATATACAAGCTAGAAGGGAAGCAAGGCGCCGTAAGATTTTGGAAAATTCTAAGCTAAGATTGGAGAAATTAAACGGAAGAATATCGCATGAAAATATTAAAGAAAGTAAGACAATTTTTATTGTAGAATACTATTGATTGCTAAAATTTGATCTTCTCTTTCTATAGATAAACCTTTAAGTAATTCCCATCGAACTTTTTCTGATCCAGAAATGGAAACTGAAGAAATGTTTTTAGGAAATAAACCAAATTTTTCAAATTCCTTTAACAAACCCGATATATCTGGAGAAAGGGATCAGGCTATTTTGAATAATGAAGTATTTTTTAGAAATTTACAATTCCAGCAACAAAATCAAACAGCAAATATTAACGAGAATTTTATTAATTTATTTACACAAGAACAGAATCGTAATACCACTACTTTACAAAAAAATGAGTCCTTTCTCACAAAAGTATTAAATTCGAAGTTTCATTTGATGATTTTATCAGTTTTTACGTACGGGTTTATCGTATTAGGAGATAACAACTTTTCTAGCTATAGCATATTTTTACCACTTCTTTTTTGGGAACTAACAGAAACCATTATCATAAAACCACAAGCTAATTCGTCAGATGCCTTAATCAGCCTAGTTCTTATAATGGTTGGTGTTCCGTCAAACATATTTCAACCAATAGTAAAAATAACACAAACTCTAAATAAGATTTTCAAAGATGTTGGGGTCTTTATGTTCTCTTTTGTTATATGTCATGTAATATGCGTGAATTGTGCTACGGAAAGAGAAGGCTTACAGTCACAATTAAATGAATCTGAAGGAGGGCATTTTCGTTAATTTTTTTATTTTCAAATATCTATGAAAATGTAAATAAAACAAAATAAATTTTTAAAATGTTTTGGAATTGTTTGTTTTTATGATACGCAGTATCCACCTTCTAGTAATAAATGGTGACCATTTATATAACTTGATTTATCACTTAGCAAAAAAATTACACTATTGACAACTTCATTTACTTCTCCAAATCTGAAAAGATGAGCGTTTAAATGGATTATTATTACTACTTTTCAAATTATATTACCGTTTGAGTGGTATATGATTAAGAACTGGATTTGCTTTACTTGGTGAACTCCAATTAGCCTTTCCCATCTCAGTCATTATTACAGTTGGATTCACAGAATTTACTCGAATTTTACGTTCGCCCAATTCTAAAGCTAGGCTTTTAGTTAATGAATCGAGTGCAGCTTTTGTTGCGCTGTAAGCAGAATGTCCAAAAAATGAACGGCTTGAAGCAAGAGATGACACGTTCACTATACTTGACCCGTTTTTTAAGCTTGGTAATAAAGTCTGAGTTACATTGAAAACTGCTTTTATATTAACATTGAATGTGCTGTAGGTAAGATAAATTATATTATATAAATTACAATATGTGCACATAATATGTATGTATGTACATATGCGCATATATATGCAATAACTAATAAATCTTTCATAAAACTATAAATATGCACAAGTGTATTTACATACATATGTATGTAGAATATTTATGTAAATATATTGCTTTTGTACTTGTCGAAATCTTCTTCCGTCAACTCAGAAAAGGGTTTTATATATGCAACACCTGCGTTATTGACTAAACCATCAAGCGAATTAACGTTGCACAATGCGTCTCTAGTTCCATTCCAATCGTTTAAGTCAACTTGTATAACTTGTATTTTAGGACACTCTTGTTTTAAAAGCTCCAGGTTTTGCAAAGTTCTTGAAACCGCAATAACATTAACTTCCAGATCATAAAGAGATTTGCATATAGCATTTCCTATACCTAACATTTATAATTTGAAGAATAATTTGGACTTATAGTTTTAACATACGAATATTAATTGCAATATCTAATTACCTTGTCCTGCACCTGTTACAAGAATTGTTTTATTTTTTAAATCCATTATTCTGACCTTCTGAATTGTAAAAAGGACAAATCACAAATAAAAATTCCTTTTTCAGAAATTAAGAAGTAACGAACTGACTTATGCGAATGAAAGAGATAACCGAATTTAAGACTTGTAATTCTTATCAAAATTTATTTGTTTTATGTACATGATAATTAAGTATGTACATACTTGCTTAAATTGGGGAAATGAAGAATACTAACTAGTTGAAAAGCTTATAAAACACTCAAGCATGTTAATTTGTTAATCGCATTCGATAATAAGTTTATCAATTTACAATAGTCAATATGAATATGCATATTGTTAAATTATTTGTGTTAGATTCGTTAAATCGAATTATTCATACATATATAAATCACATATTTTAACTAAATTTTATTAGAAAATTCTGTAACAATATACAAAATGGTCAAAAAATGAAATACATTTCAAAATTTTCATGAAAATAAGTTGATGTGTTAATGTCAGCGAAAAATGCATTTATTTTTTATTGAAAAATGAAGAAATTTTTGTTAAAAAACTTTTTCTTTCTGTCTTATTATCTAATTCATTGGGACTAATTGTATTTATTTCATCACCCGTACCCCTCCTCTCTTTAATTTCCGATTCTCTTTTATTTTTATTCAAGTTTATTTTTTCCAAAATATTATAATCAACATTCTTGGTATTAATATTTGTTTTTAAACTAGTTTGAAAATTTGGATTTTTTGTTTCAAGTTGAGAATTATGTGAAGAGGGGCACCAAAATTCCTATTCTGTTTTCTTATTTCGAATTTTTTGAGTTTTCGTTGCAGTTGGCTTTAAATCTGGTGGATCTATTAAGGACTCTTGACGAACAACATCAATATGGCCTAGACGTATCATTTTCTCTTCCCACTTTGCAATACTTTTCCTAAAAATAAATTAAAATTTAAACAATTGATTTAAAACTTCAAAGAAGAATGAAAGTACTTGTAAGCTTCAAGCTCTTTTCCAGATTCTTTTACAAAAGGTTCCTTTTCAACGTCAGATAAACGAGCCCACTTTTCAACAGTTTTCTTATGCCATTCTTTATAAGTTTGATTTGGTCCTTGGGGGGTTGCAGATCTTTCATGTTTTAAAAATCTCAAGAAAGCTGAAGCAGGCTTTTTTGGTTTTCCTAAATCTTTAATACGCTTACGCATGGCACGCTTTTGTTTTGCATCTGCTAATTCCTGCTTTAGTTGCTTTAACTCGCCTCTTTGCTCATCAGTTACCTTACTATCGTACTTAGTTCTAGTTTCTAAATAAGAAATTTGATCTTTTTTATATTCTTCTTGCAATTTCTTTTTATTTATTTCATCTAAATTTTCCCATTTACTAGCTAATATCTTGACAATTTCATGAGCTTTAGCATTCGGGTTTTCGGCAGTTACAGAATCTCTCATCTTTTTCATGAATCGAAAATACGGAGTTAAAGGCTTTTTTGGCTTTGGGGGAAGACCAATTTTTTCTTCTAACGAAGTTTTCAAGTCATTTTTTGGTAAATATAGCGGAAATTTTTGTCTAAAAATAATTCAATTTTTATAATTCATTTAACCTTAAAATAAAAGCTACCTTGGTTGAAGTAATTTACAAGATAACGACAGAATTCTAAATGAATTGTTTAACGAAATCATATTGTTGGTTCAACTTATATTTTGCATTAATTTAGTAGTTATTTAGTTAAGTTGATATTTTTATTTACTTTACTCCACACAAGTAATATAGTTATTTGAAATAGATTACTTCGAATAGCAACTATTGTCTTACGCAAACCACAAAAACAAAAAGGGTTTCGCGTTTACACGCTTTTGTTATTTTGTAAATTAATTTTTTTTTTTTATTTCACTGGAAATGAAAATGAGCCATTGTGTTTACTATATAGTTACAGAAAATTTATTTTTAACATGGAAACATTGAAACAATAAGAATCCTAGGTTTACAAATAATTTTTTTTGTATGTGATTGCGTCAAAAGCTAAATCTTTTAATAATATTGCAAAAATGGTATTCTTAAGGTCGTATTGTTATATACAAGCTACAAAAAGAAACAAATTCAGAAAAATATGAAACATTTCAAGATTCTTCAGCTTCAAGACATTCTAAAGTCGAGGTCGCTATATACTGCTGAATTGCCATGAGAGTGTTTTTGTATTAAAGAAGAATTCTGAGTGAAAATTATTTTACTATACAGTAGAATAACTTTACATCTTGTGTGAAGGCAAAAAATAGAAATTGCTATATCCACTACAGATTTAACCAGATTTCTTAAAAGTAAACTAGTTTCTTAAGAGAGCTTGGACGGTGGTCAGCTAATTTCTATAAAGTTTAAAACTTTTCTAGCGAAATTATTAAATTTTGGCGCAAAGCCTGAGCTCTTTCGAATAATTGCAGTTTGGTATGTAAACAGCTATCATATTTCATTGCAGATATAACCTTGATATGATGCGTTGCTATTAAAAAATTGTAATTTTTTGAATAAAAAATCAATATCGAAATTTGAAATTCTATTCTACAAACCAAATTACTTTTTAACAAGGTCCTATCAGAGAAAATAGCAGAATATGTGTAACAATATACGATTTACTCGTATATCTAAATAATACTCGAGCAATCTGTGGTATTTGGCAGGGTTTCCAAATCAAGCAAAATTGTACGATATATGTTGGAATGATCAAAATTTGAATGAGAAAAATATAAATTTTCTTTATTTTTCATTTAATTTTTTGACAGTATGGTGAGTACTAAAATTTTCGATCTGCTTTATATTTTGTTTTATTTTAATTTTTAATTACAATAATAAAAGAGCAGCTAAAATAAAAGAAAATTAGATCAAATCAAATTTTCAATCAATTTCAACAATCCAAGTTTGAATATTTCGAGTACGATTTAGTTTTACAATGCTTCATTATGTACAAGATTTTGATTTGTACAATCGCTCGATTTGTAAAATTTGATTTATCGCAATTAAAAATTTTTACATATGTTGCATACTAAAATTGGATTGTCAAAACCTTATAGGGAAGTATACTACGGAGAATAGGTTGACAGAGAATCTCACTGAGAAAAAAAAGAAATATAAACAATACTGCTGGTCTAATCATTTAATGGTCTATGACATGAACGCAGATGACAAATTGCAGATTGCAGTTTACTGTTCAGTTGTGTTTCTTTTAAATTAATTTTCCGCGCTATTTATTTGCTATTATTATATATAAAATTCATTGTTATTTTATGAAAAAGTAATTTTTAATAAGATTTAATTATATTATAAATGTTTGATTAAGAAAAAAATTTCATATTGTGAATAAGTATGTATGTATATCAGTTAAAACTTGGAAAACAAACATTTGAATTTATGTACATACACACGGGTACACGTTTCTTGTATTTGAAAAAGTTTATTTAGTGTTTAGTTATGTGTTTACTATAACATATATTCAAACATATTTAAAGTAATCTCAAATTTGAACAATACCTAGCTAGTTCAGAACATTTTATATTTGAAATTTAGTAAAAATTTGCAAAATAAGGCATAGATGTATTCGTTTATAAGAAAATTTTCAATAGAAATATTAGAATGCTCCTATGCCGGTTATAGCTCGTCCTAAAATCAGAGCGTGAATATCATGAGTTCCTTCGTATGTATTCACCGCCTCTAAATTCATAACATGTCTAATAACATGATACTCATCTGAAATACCATTTCCCCCTAACATATCTCTTGCAATCCTTGCAATTTCTAAAGCTTTTCCTGCATTATTTCTTTTTATCATTGATATCATTTCTGGTGTATGTTGTTTTTTGTCTTTTAATCTACCAACTTGTAAGCAAGCATGTAAGCCAAGAGTGATTTCAGTAGACATATTAGCGAATTTTTTTTGTATAATTTGGTTAGCAGCTAGAGGTCTTTTAAACTGATGTCTGTCTAACGTGTATTGACGTGCTATAGATAAACACTCTTCAGCAGCGCCGAGTGCACCCCATGCAATTCCATACCGGGCATTATTTAAACAACCAAACGGTCCTCGAAAACCTTCTACTTTAGGTAACAGATTTTCTTCAGGAACATGTAGATCATCCATTAAAATCATTCCAGTAGTTGAAGCCCTTAAAGAAAATTTTCCTTCAATTTTTGGTGTTGACAATCCTTTATTTGATTCTTCGCGGTCTATTATAAAACCTCGTACTTTATTATCTTCACATTTTGCCCAAATTATAAGTATGTCAGCTATTGGAGAATTAGTTATCCATGTTTTACTTCCGTTTAATACGTAAGTTTTAGTTTTGCTTTCATATTTGGCTCTTGTTTCCATGCCACCTGGATCACTCCCATGATTTGGTTCGGTTAGGCCAAAGCATCCAATTAGCTTACCTTCAGCTATAAAAACTTAATAAGAGTAAAGGAACTACTAGTTTTGTAACATAAACTTACCCATTTTGGGAAGATATTTTTCTTTTTGTTTATCGCTTCCATAATCATATATGGCACCCATTGACAGGGAACTTTGGACACTTAAAGCACTTCTATAGGAAGAATCTACACGTTCTACTTCTCTGGTTAGGAGACCATAAGCCACATTAGATACGTTCGCGCACCCATAGCCTTTCAATGTACAACCCAAAGCACCAAGAGAGCCCATCTCAGTTAAAATTTCTTTATGAAAAACTAAAATTTGTTAAATGTTCACTAATTATTAATAGATTACACATTATAGTTCAGTATATTTTTATGTACTGTTCGTATAAAATAAAAAAATGTAGTTAGGTAGATACATTTAATTAAAAAAGCACTAGCTTTCTTTTTCTAATAAGATAATTCGCGTCACGCCGTCTTAACCTTGAAAACAAATTATGAAAATCATTTTAAATGGTATCAATAAAATTATCTTAAATTATGTTGGTATCTTTCACCTTCATTTCGATTAGCTAGCGTAACTCGTGGCAGGAGAGTTTCTCGACAATAGGAACGGAAAGAATCTCGAATGGAAATTTCATCTTCAGTTAGTTGCGATTCCAAATTCAAAGGATCATCCCATTTATACGTTGCTGTAAATATATTGATAATAGTTCCATTTTTAAGTTTTCATAATTTTGTTCACAAAACTTACGAAGTTCATGTTTTGTTGAGAAAAGACGTGGACTTACTAAAAGTTAATATTTTTAAGAATATTATACAGACATGCAAAAAAATTTACAAACCAATCGTCGATTTTAAATGTTGTGAAAATCTGCTCAGTTTTTGTAAAAGCATGATAAAGGAATGAAATGTTGATATTTTCAATTTATTAATATAAGTCCGCAGTGTTTAAATATTAAATATAATTTGAGTTTACCTAAAAAATAAAAGATTTTTAGAAGATTTATGATTTTGAATTTTTTGGTATAACGCACTTATTTAAATTATCAAAATGAAAATTAAATCGTATCTCCAAAATGTGTGCAATTATGTTTACATGTATAAATTAAGTACCTACCTACTGATAAGAAAACGTCAAAACGCCTAAACATGTGATATTTCATGTGTTTAATTTTTAACATTGGAAAAGTAACTGCTTCTGTTGTAAGTACTTTATGATGAAAATTGAGGAGGAAAGTTTACAGTGCATAAAAAAACACAAAACAAAAAAAGAGTGTATAGGCATCGACTTTTTAAAATTCCAGGCTTATCTCAAAATCAGATTAAGTTTTAAAATTCAATTGCGCAATGTATTTTTTCTGACATTTTAGGTTTTACAATATGTAATAATATTATTTATTTTATTCGACCTTCTACTTTATATCTACATACATATTATGTACATGTCATCAACGTCGTTTTTGATAATGGCCAAACACATCATACATACATACATATAAGTATCGTAAAAACTATTTATGGTATGTATAATACGTTTTCCGTATTATGGGCTCTTCTCATAAAACACGTTGACATACCTACTATATGTATGTATTAACAAAATGTTTCTCTAATTTTTTAGCAAATAACTTTTTTACAATGCGTAAGCTTTGAATTCAGTAGTTCATATGTAGGTTAAACTAACATTTTTACGTGAATTTTGATTATTGCGTTTCGTTTCGTTCACAATGTCTCTTTTATATATGGAAAGTTAAATTTTTCAATTTATACCATGTAAAAAAATATGTAAGTAGTTCAAACTTTAAACCAGAGGGTTAAAATTGATGTCGAAACTGTAACAGTATATTTTTTAATATGTTATTTTTTTAAAAAAAGGAATTCTAATTATCAAATCATAAAAAATATCATTTTTATCTACAAACATTATGTAAATAAAATTTAAAATGTAAGAATAAATAAATTTTGCAACAGAACTAAGGTAAAACTTTTGTTATTCAAAAGCAAATTTTTTTACACGGACTTGTTAGGCAGGATATAAAAAAAAATTTATAATTTAACTAGCAACAAATGACAAGTTTTTAAATGTTTTTAAAATAATTATAAAAAAAAATGTATATATGTATTTAAACATTCTGTAGACAGAATTAGACTATTTTTTTAAAATTTGTTTAAATAGATTTAAATATCAAATAAATTACATCTAAATAATTCAAAATTTTAAGCGAAAAGTACCCCCTGCTTGTAGTACATTCCACATAATGTATGTATGTCTATATTTCCTTGTACATATATTTTATTTTTTGTTTACCTACATATTTGATATACAGTGTGTGCATACATACGAGATAGATGTCTAATAAGATTAAATACTTGTAATATTGACTGTGTTATTTAAAGTTTGCTAATTTTAAATTTCTTCAACATAAAAAGTACTTTTAATAATTAAATAGTACTTTTTCTATATAGCACTAAATAATAATTTTTGAAATAAACTTAAAAATATTTTTCTTAGAACATGCGCTTCTTTATCCCTAAAAATTGTGTTTATTTTTCGTCCTTTTTAGGGTTTTGGTAGGGATTTAACATTTTAGAACATTTACCTTAAAAACACATGTATAAGAAAAAAGAAAAAACAAAAAAAAAAGAAAGAAAAATTTGTAGGTCCTTTTTCCTTATTTAAATTTCTGTCAAATTTTTTCATTTTTTCTGACATTATGAAACCAATAATCGCTAACGAAGTTAAAAAAACGAAACGTTAAAAAAAGTTTTTCCTTAATTAAAGGATTAAATTTTCTTTTGTTATGTTTTATTTAAAAAGAGATTAGTACCTTTTAAAATGTGTAATTTAATATTTATTTGAATAAAATTTAAAGCTGAATAAATATAGTTTTGTCGTTTTTTGTAAAAAAGAAAAAAAGAACGTGATATTTTCCTGCATTAAGTATCCTTAACCAGGAAGAAAATTTTTTGCTTTTAGTAGAGAAAAAATTTCAAGGAAATCGTAAAAAACTTTGTTATCGATTTAACCTATAAAATGTTAAACTGTTATTTTTTTTCTTGTGCTTTTGTTATAAATTGTAATTAAACTATAAAGTAAAAGAAAAAAATATTTTTAAATTAATTCTTACAAAAAAACAAAAAAAAAATTTAACTAAATGTGATTAAATTGATTTTTCAGGATCAACAATATACCTATGTAATTGATCACGTAACAGTGTGTTTTTACTTGTCGTTTTAATTTGTAAACACTGAAAAAAAAAATTAAAATAAAGGTTAAATAATGTCCCATCGTGATGATGATGATGATGACGCAGGGGCTTGCTACGTTTCGTCACAAGAACATTGCTGTGAAATATGTGGAATGACTGGTTTATCTGATGAGTATATGAGAGAACATACAAGAACTTGTCATGTTGAGGGTAATGCCCAATGTCCATTTTGTGGTTTTAGTGGAGTTATTCCTGCTGAGCTCCTTCTACACGTGAACCAAGCCCATTTAGATTATTTGACACCAGAAAATGAATTAATGAATTTTATTGATGATCAAAGTCCAAGGTAAGTAGTCTAGTGAAATGTTTTAAAAACATTTAATGAAAAAACAAAATCAACTTACAACGTACATGAATATGAGGGTACTCACATACATAAACATAATTTTAAATATGAGATAACGTTTTGTATATCGTTATTTTACAAATAACTTATCGACCTATCTACATATGTATGTACATAGATGTATAACATTAATATTAATAAATATATGTATTAAACTATTTTGATACAGTTTGATGACTAACAATTAAATTTTTTTCAAAAAAGCTATTAAATTAAATTTAAATTTGATTTAAAGTTTTTTGAAATATATAATATCACAATAACTGAAGCCTATATTATTAATTTTATACATACCATAATTTAAGATAAAAAATGGTGATATGAAAAAATAAGATGCTTTTATGATTATTAAAAGTCGATATTGGGAAATTAAATATTTATATGCATGCTAGTATTTGAATATTTTGTATCAGTTTTAATAAAATTGAATCTTTTGTTCCATTAATTAAAGCGTGGATGGTGATTCAGATTCAATATCGGAAAGTAAAATGTGTATAACTCATTCACATTGCTCTTCGCATAGCCATCATCATCATGGTCATAACAGGTTGAATGGTGCAGTTTCTATTATCAACAATTCAAACAACGCTTCTGCAGATGTAAAATCGGAAACTCAACCAACCAAAACAAAAACCAAATTTTCTGTAACAACATTGTCAACCAATAGTAAGCAAACCCAAAAACAGCAACAATCAATTAACTCTGCAATAATAACAGCAGCAACAAATCATGCCAGTTCAGGAAATTTAAACTCAAATCGAATATCATCAGCGAGTTTAGATAATGTGTTAAAACAGCCGTCTAATGTTTTGAATAATTCTAACAACACTAATTCAAATAATCAATTAAAACCGTCGTGTTCGAATAATTTTAATTCGCAAAATTTTTCTAATTCGAAACATCAACATCAACAGCAATTTAAATTAGCAAATGAAACTAACAGAAACTGTGATATGAACGGTGGTGCTAGCAGCAGTAACAGCAGCATTAATAGTAACAATAGTAATAGCAGTAGTAATGGTTGCAGAGATTATATGAATGGATATGATTATGGAAATAATAGTTTGTCTGGTGGTAATTCCACTAACAATAGCGGAGGTGGCGGTGGAAGTAGCGGCTCACCATCTAGATCACAACTTGGATTAAAATTAAAGAGTAATTCGCCGGCAACAAAAAAATTAAGTCCTTTGCAAGTAAAGTTGCTCTTTACATTGTTTAATTTTTTTTTATTGAATTACTATTTTCTTTTTAGTGTCCCTTGTGTCCATATACTTCTGACAATGCAAATATTTTGGAAGAACATATTAATCGTTCCCACTTTGATCCATTGAGCCCTGGAGTGAATGGATCTTCCGCATCTTCGAACAATCATTTTGGTACCTTAAACGCTTTACAATGTCCAATATGTTTAAGATTATTTGACTCATCATCAGATTTAGAATTACATGTCAACATCGAGCACAGGTACATTTAAAAGGCAAAAAAATTTAAAAATTAAGATTTTTATTTCATGTAAAACTGCTTTTTAGGGATATTTTAAGTCCTGGAAAGCCAAATACAACAGAAAATCAATTCAACTTATGTCATAATGGTAGTATATGTCCTGTCTGCAATATATCATTAGATAATATGAAGCCTCAAGAAATGGAATTGCACATTGAAGGTCATTTTACGAAATCACCCAAAAATATTAATTTCGACACAGATTTAGAAAAGCAGGCACAAAAATTGAGAGAACAACGGGAGTTTGAAATGTTAAGAGCTCAATATGGTATGGATGATCAAGGCAATTTTCGTGAACAATCTGCAGCGGCAATGCAGCGAGCAGTTTATGCAGGTGAAATGAGTGTAGCTGATTATTACGAACGACAGGTAGGTTTAAGGGCAGCGGAGTCACATGGGATTGACGATTGTACGTCTTGCACCAAATCGGTTGCAGGTAAAAAATTATGCTGACACACATGAGTAGTTTTTTGAAAAGTTAATATAATTGTAGCCCGAGTGTTATCGCTTTCTTCTTCGTCTCCTGGCGTCATGAAATCGTTGGTGTGCTCTTTTGTTGATCATTATGCCTCCAGTTACGGAGATAAAGGATGGGGTTGTGGCTACAGGAACTTGCAAATGCTTCTGTCATCATTATTACAAGTATAAATCAAAAAAGTTATGTTTTAATTAGTCTTAATACTTATCATTCGCAGAATACAACATATAATGAAGCTATTTACTCCGCTTGGGGGAATCATGGACCATCCAGGACTGCTATGCCCAGTATTTCTCGATTACAAAAAATGGTCGAAGCTGCTTGGAATCAAGGGTTTGACGTGCAGGTACTTAAAAAGAAATTCTTTTTAAGTTTTCAAAATGAAATAAAATGAATAAAAATTTTAATTGACTTTAAAGGGCTCTGAACAATTAGGTTGCAAACTTTATAACACCCGAAAATGGATTGGTGCTACAGAAGTAGTAACAGTTCTTTCCTGGTTAAGGATTAATTGCCAATTGATTGATTTTCATCGTCCAACTTCATCGGATGGAAGGCACCCAGAGCTTTTTAATTGGGTTTTTCAATATTTTGATGAACCACGTGTTCATACTCCACCTTTATATTTACAACATCAAGGTAGGAATTATTTATTTCTAATAAGCTCTCTTTAGTACCTAAAGTATTAAAGTTTCTATTTGATTGGAAAGAAACTTATTCAATCCTTATTTTTTTTAATGAAACGAATTTTGTATTATGATTAAACATGACATTAGAAACACTAAATTCTCTTATACAACATAATAGAAATATACGTTTATTATTCTTAATACATATTTTTTTATTATTTTACTAATGTTTAGGTCACTCCAGAACAATCATAGGTATAGAACAAAGGGTATCGGGTTTAACCTTATTAGTATTAGATCCAAGTCATGGGCCAAGACAAGTAGCTGCTTTAGGGTCTTCACAAGACTCCTTAAGACTGATTCGAAGAGGACCATCTGCCATGAGAGCACCACAATATCAAATTGTTGCTGTCAAAGGATTAATAGAAACAGAAGAACAATATCAAGTGAGAAATATTTTATTTATGTCTATAATTTATATTTTAATTATTGTTTTACTTTAAGGCTAGCAAAGTGCTGAGATCATTACGAATTCCACCTGATCGTTGACTTATATTTAAAATTTTGGGTTTCTATAAGATAATTACGTTACTACAAGAATTTGTTAATATTTTAGTTTTAACTTGTTAGAAATTATAATTTCAAATTAAAAGTTATGAAAAAAGCAGTTATTTGAATAAGAGGAAAAATTTATTTTTAGAACACAAAGTTAAGTTCTCACAAAAGAAAAATTAGTTTTAGTTAGAAAAAAGTTACTAATAATTAAATAAAAAAATAATCATTAAAATAATCATTTACAAAGTGTTAAAAATTTTTTAAATTATAAAATTATACACAACTGGAATATTAATAATAAGAATTTCAGATAATTGTATATATAAATTTTTTTCGCAATATTTCGCATGTTTTTATAATGCTTTTATGCTCAAACTTTGTTAGGTCTTTTCTGTTATAAAATCAATAGACTTCTCTGAAGAATCAAGTATTGATTTTATAACAATTGTCTTTATATTAACTACAATATTTAATGAATTAATTTGAGATGGGATGGCAAATATTTTTGAAAATTTTTCATATTGTTAGATATTTTTACCTAATTGAAGTTTCCAAAATAAAAAATATAGCATACGCATGTTATGTATATGTATATATATTCATAATATACTAAATATGTATACGTAACATAAAAATATGTATATATGATTGAAAAAATAGTATGTATTTCTTCCAATAAATTTTAAATAAGATAAAATTTATTAAATACAAATTTACAAAAATTTATAAAATTCATTAATTCAATTAATTAAATACATATGTACATACATATATTTTTATAGCACAATATATACATTTTTCATAATCAAATATTGCTAAATTTTTTTAAGCCAGTTTCTACTTTTGACAACAAAAAAAAAATAATAAAAATAAAGAATCGCGAAGCATTTGAAAAACGTGAATAAAATTAAAGGAAAAAAATATTAAAAAATGGACTTGATTAGTGACCATTTCATAAACTTGGAAAGCTTTTGAATTTTTTTTAGAACATAAATATAATTATGCTCAAATTTTGTTTTTAGCAATAGCTTTACAATACATTTTACATTTTAGAATAAATTAATATGTTAAAAAATATTTAAATTGGTAAAAAATATTTTTTTGTGTTCTAAAAATTTTATTGATGATCATTCATTTTCTGTTTGAAATTAAAACACTTCTTCCATTACTTAAGTGCACTTAATTTTTTTTAAGTTTAAGAAAAGTACATATTTACTTTTTAGGTCGCTTCAAAATTAAAATTAGATTACTTCACTATGTAAGAATTAAGGAAAAACAAAGAAAAGTTTTCTTAATAGGTACTATTTGATATTACTAAAATATCTATTATTTTTGTTAAAATTTTACAAGGCTTGTCTGTGTAAATCTTTAAAAAAAAAGAGTTATAGTAACTTTAAGATTTTTTAAGAATTACTATGTTTATGCGCAAAGTTTAATATCTAGTCAAAATTAATTTATTAAATTTTTTATTCAAATTCAAGGATCATAAAAACAATGCAGCAATATAGATCGCCGTTCTTTGAATTATTATATATATTCACTATGTAAAATATGTTATAGTTTTTTTTGAAGTGAATTATGGAAATTAACTTTACGTATAAACGTAGGAAGTGCAAATCACCGTTTTAAACTGTACCTTTAATAAATATAATATACAAATAATAATAAAAAAATTAAAAAAATATAAACAGAATTTCATTCAAAACTGTCTATGTAGATGATTTTATTTTTGTAGATTTGATGAAATATCTGAAATATTATATTGTTAAATATTTATTATAATAAAAATTCAATTTATGACATAAAGTATTAATATAATACAAGCTTATGTTATTGAATACATAAACTATATTTTGCAAAAGTAATTATTTATAAAGCTTTTGAAGGAAAAAACAATATTTGTGTAAGAGTAGATATTGATTTTTAATTACTGTCGAAGTAAATTTTAGTTGTAATTTTTATTTAACTTTTTTGTGCGTTAAATGGAAAACATATCTAACAAATTAAAATCTTTAACTTAAAATGTAAACATACTGGGAATTTTAAATAAGATTACCATTTATGCTGCTGCATTAATTTAAATATTGTACAATATATTTCATAATTAGTTATAGTTACGACAAGCAAGGAAAAAAAAATTATTTTAAATACAATAAATAAACTTAATACAATATAAAAAGTTTAATATTATTATAGCTATTTTAAAAGCGAAATTAATAGAGCATATTTTGAATATACACTAACCATCAGAGCTTAAATAATTTCTTACACGTTGAAATAGTCCTCCGTATTTTGTAAGGCGCATACCATCATGCGAAAGGATATTTTTGATTAATATTGTTATTTCAGTATGTACCTTAAATTTCAATATTGATTTTATTTTAATAACTACAATCTGTTTAAAAAATATCCTATCACGTCATGTGAAGCGTCATAGAAAATACAGGTGAATATTTTACCAGACTATTTAAAAAAAACATAAATGTTAATTTAATGTGAATAAAACAAATTTGTAAAAACATACAGAGAACGATATATAAATAGCCTTTCTTTTACAAACTTTTACAACACTTAATTTTTTGTATTAAAATATTCGTGCTATGGCTTTATTTTATATACATACAACAAATAAATAAATCAAAAATTTGATGTCGAACTCTTGTGGCTGATCAAAAACGGTATTTTTTGTTCCGGTATTTTGGATTCTATGAATATTCTGAAATTTTAAATGTAGTTTCGTAAATACAACGTTGGTATTATTAATTTTGAATGGGAGTTGAACAAAATTTGTAAAAGCAAAGTAAATTTATTAGCAGATTTAACATTAAATTTATTAACTGTAAGCAAAGAAGTACGACAAGGGATTTACTTAATTCATGTAGTTTAGCATCTTTGTGATGTCCATTCTTACTAACAAAAGAAAATAAAACATCTGATTATTATTTTAATAATCAAATTTATTTCTGAACCAAAGCTCGTAAAAGTCAATTTTGGCAAAATTTTATATTTTAACTGAATTGATTGTGGTGTTAAAATAATATTATTAATATACAAAAAAAGGATTTTGGCCAAATTCAGTGCAATCAGATATTTCTTAAAAATAAAGAAATTTAACTTGTTATTTTCTATAAAAAAAAATATTTTTTTAAGATAAAACAGTCGGTTTGGATTTAATTGACTAATAAAAAAATTTTTGAGCAAAAAAATTTCTTTCTACACTGCCATAAATTTGTTTCAATTATTTTGGTATGCAGAACAAATATAATAATATGTATGTTCAATATATGTACATACTTATAATATTCATATTATAAATAAATTTAAAAAATTTTTAGTGTTGCATATCTTATTTAATTTATATAGGTACATGAAGGACTAGCCTTCCTTCATTCAGTTTTACAAGTTTGAGTACAAGTAAACTACAACAGTATGCTCTTTTGTAGTTCGTTCCAATAACTTATGAAAAAGAACAGTAAATGGTGTATATTAGAATCAAATTATATTGATATCTTGCTAAAAGCAGTTGCATTTCATCTAGGTGAAAGAGAGTTAAGAAAACTTTCAATAAATTATTTGTTCTGTATATGTATTATGAATATGTATAAACTTGCATATTTTTGATATTTATTCCTTTCTCATTGTTTGCAATAATTTTTCAATTTTATTTTTCCCCTAAACGTTGATTAGGTTATTTATTGAAATAATTATTTATCAAATAAAAAATTACATACATATGATAGTATAAAAATTTAAAATGTGTATAAATTTAAAAAAAATATGATACGATTTAAGCTCAAATCATATTTAAGAATTTTTTTTTTCGAAAAGATTAAATTATGACAATATATCTTTCTTTTAGAATACAAACATAAGAAAGCAATACAATTTTTCTTTCAAATTATAATTAACTTGCAAAATCTTGATATATATTTTAAAAAAATTTCATATAGTTTGCATTCCACATTTACAATAAACTACGAATTTTGAATACAGCTGAAAATTATTTTGTTTTGTAATTCCTATTATACAGGTATTATTTCTATCTTGATTTCGTCCGCAATGTTAACGAAAGAGAATTGAATTATTCTAATTAAAAATACTCATTAAAGAAGCTATTAAAATTATAGCTTCTTGAATTGTTATTTCAAACACAAGCTCCCCTGCTGTTATACAATATTGAAAGTATTTATAAGCAAAACAAAAAAAATAAGTAAAAATGTAGTTTAAAAAACTAAATTTTTAAATTGATTTTATTTTTAGTAAATTATTTTTACATTTATTTTATTTTTAAAACACGTTTTGCATGAAATTATAGTAAATTGTTATTTAATAACCAGCACATTTAACAAAATATTTTAAGTAATATACATACATAAACACACATATTCATATATAAATTATATTAATAAATTACAAACAAAAACAATTTAATTACTTAGTAATATTTTTACAAAAAAAAAAAAAAAAATTTATCAAAATTTATAAAAATTAAATTTTTATAATATTTCAATTTAAAAGTTTTGTTCTCAAATTTATATTAATAGTATAAAATAATTAAAATAAAAAAACGAAAAAAAAATTAAAGTAATGAATTTATAGTTTTTAATCATTTAGCAATTAGTTTTACAATTTTAATTTAAAGTAATTCACAAGAAAAAAAATTAGCCTTCATATTGAAAATAAAAAAATAAAATTTAGCTAGAAAATTTAGATTAAATTATTAAAATTATAAATAAAAAATAAAAACAAAATAATATATATTTATATATATAAATATATATATGTATATATGTTATATAAATATATAAATATATATATATATATATATATATATATATATATAAATATGCAGGGTTATTCAGTAGTCAGTACAATGACATATACGATCATTTAAGGCACCAAAAATAAATAATAATCACGAATTAAATCATTTTTAATTAATAGAAACCAAGAATAGCGTTAATATTTTTGCCTTTATACACTTTTTCCTGGACAATTAAAATTTTTTTTTAACAGCTTAATGGTACGAAATGATCAAAAAAGTAAAAAAGAGGAATTAGATAAAATACAATATTAAATAAGATGTTGATTTTTAAAAATTAACTAGTCCTTCCGAAAATTGCACGTTTAAATATTTTTTGCAAGGAAAATCATAAGCAAAATAACTTGAGCAAGTAGAAATTTCAAGATAATTCGTCACAATCCTTGTATCGCGGAAACCATTAGGATTTACTCCTAGATCTGAACAAAAATTTTATTCATTTGCGATACCCTAAACGATGGTATTATGTCAAGGCTCGAATTACTGTATCACCCTGTGTATATGTTGACACAAAAAGAAGTATTATACATATTATATATTTAATCATCCATTCAGTATTTACTAAACTAAAAAAATTAAAAGTATAAAAAAAAACATTTGTTTTATTTTTACTTCATTTAGATGTGATTAAAAAACAAATACACTTAATTAGCATAATTATTAGCAAAAAATTAAAAGTAAAATGCAAAAAAAAAAGAAAAACCAAAAGCAAAAGCAGAAAACCAAATTAAAACTATTTAAAACATGATTTTGATCATTATTCCAGCATAAAAAATTGTATAAAAAATAATTTATAAATTTATATACGTTTACATAAATATATGTAATTAATGTATTAATTACATATATTTATATGTATATCGATACATGTGAACAATTGCATTAATTCTTATAATAATTAATATCATTATAATTGCAATTATTTTATTAGAACATACAATTATAATTAATATATAAATAATTAAAAAATAAAAAATTAAAAAAGAGTATAAAATAGTTCTTTAAATTGTTCTTTAAAAGAATATATTCATATTTCTGATCTGATCGCTGTTTAAAAAGTTAATTAAAAAGCAACAAGAAAATTATTAAAACAAAGATAAATTAATTATAAAAAAAATATATATATACATATATAATGAAATAAATAAATTTCAAAAATAAAACAAATATTTCTTCAAAAAATAAAAAATATTAAATTATTATTATTTTCCTCCATTTTCAGTTATTAAAGTAGTTTAAAAATTCGTTATTTTGTTATGCAAGAGTTTTATTAAAATTATTTGTTCATCATTATAGAATTTTTTTGTAGTTTAGCAATTTGAATAAAGCAACAATTATTTATATAATCTTAGTTTTTAGTCGTAGAAAACTTTATGGAAACAAAAAAATAATTTAGGTTAAAAAATTTGTATAAAATAGAATTTGTAAAAAAGAAAATTTTTAATCCTTAATGATTCCCCTAGTTTGGTTAATGAATTCTTGTTGTTGAAAGAAACAACAATTAAAAATTTAGCTTTGAATTTAGTTTTTTATTTTATGTAGTTCGTAATTCGCGGAACTAATAAATCTCTTTGGATTCGAATACAATTCAAAATCATTTGGAATATAGAGAAAATGATTTAGAAAAGTTCTACCTATTTTTGCTATTGAACAAATTTTGTTGTTGAAACCTTGTATTGAATTGTATTCCGATGTTATTTATTTTATAATTAAATTTTTTTAATTTAATTAATTTTAAACCATATAATTAACAGTTTAACCGTGTATTTCACTTTTTACTTTTTTATTCACTTCCAAATAAGAATTCTCCTAATTTCTAATGGATATTTAATTTTTTCAATAACATTACACATTTTTCAATTCACCTTGAAAAACAAAGTAAATAAATAATGATTAAATTTTTATATAATTAGATTTTACAAAAAACGAGATAAGTAATTCGAAAAAATTCTTTTCCAAATTCTTACCCAAATATAACATAGGCGAGTAAAATAGCGAGATACGCGATCGCGCTCTAAATCTCTTTTATTTAAAAATAGAAGTAAAAGTTGAAAAATAATAATAGAATGAAATAGGGGACCATTCCGTCTTATTTGTCCAATATTTTAGATACCTACGTATTATTTTCTATTGCAATAAACTTCAAAATTAAACAATTAAACACAAATATTTTTTTTGATTACAATAATATAACTTAAAGTCGATTACATTTATGACTCAAAAACCTTAAAAATTCTTAATCAAAATTTTTATATTGGGCAGTATTACGTCATATATTGCATTTTATTTTATTATTATTTATATTTTGTAGTATGGCTTTGTACCAGTTTCCAAATTGAAGTATATCCTCTAGTTTCTTTAAAATATTGTTTAGGATTTTTTTTATTAAATCTCTTATTAATTTATTGTTATGCAGCTATATTATATTAGATATAATTTATTAACTAAATTAAAAAACATATTGCTTTTGAATTACTTGTACATATTGTTAGATGATAATTTAGTTCTGTATGCATTTTATTGTACACCCTTATTTAATTATCTGAACATACATACATATATTGTATTTATGCAGGCTTACTAGACTAAACATATTATGTGATATGCTAACAATAAATCCCATATAAATTATTTTCAATTAAATAATTATTTTATTTATTTAGTTTGTGTTTTAAAATAATTCAAAAATAATGAATTATAAAGGCAATTAAATTTTTCGTAACCATCAAGTCAGGCGGTTTATTTTAGAATATTTTTTAAACTCTTATTAAGAATTTTTTTCGTTAACAATTTATATTATAGTTCCATGAAAGAAAAGATTTATAACACTTTTATAGATTTTAAAACACTTTATTACAAAAACAAAAAAAAACATTTTTTACATGAAAATTACTTATTTATTCATTGAAAAGTGTTTTTTTAAATTTTGCCAACATTTGTAATATGAAGCATCCAATTTTTGGCATGTTTCTTCGCCCCATTTAGTCACAGCCATACTAAGAGACGATTCAAACATAAAGGCCTATAAAATTTTTTTTTGTATTAATAGGTAATCGTTTGCTATTATAAAATTTAAATTTAAATTTACCTGTGTTCCATCTGCAACTCTTTCTGGTTTTAGGATAGCATTCGAAGCTCCTTCGAAACAATTAACATCTGGACCATGAGGAGTCATTATTGAATGCAATGAGGCACCACCAGGCATAAAACCATCTTCTTTAGCTTCATATTTTCCCAAAATTAATCCCATGAACTCACTCATACAATTTCCTAAAATAATTTTTTGTCTAAAATAATTTATATACATTTTATATAGATGCTTTTAATATACTATGATAGTACGGTGGTCGAAATGTGTGCTCTTGAACTGACCATCTTGGAGGGAAAATTACAAAATCGGCAATAGCAGTACCTGGTCTATGACTTGGACATGTTAACACAGTAAAAATACTTGGGTCGCAATGATCAAAACTTACTGTATTAATAACCATGAACTAAAATTCAAAGTATTAATTTATTTTTTATTTTTTAAATGGTCAAAAATAGACACTATACTAATTTAAAATTTCAGTAGCGGTTTTTTGGCTCTTCATTTGTGCGAATTAATATTTGTTAAATGGATCAAAAATATCACATTTTAATTCGTTAATAAATAATAAGTACATACATAATATAAATATAAATAATTTAACATAAATTTTTTTAATATATTATTAATTTATATTGTACTTTTGTTATTTTACTAAATTTACCCTTGTTTATAAAATTATAAAATTTGCGTTTAATTATTTATTTATTTTTATGTGATTTCTGTAAATGGCAAAACAATGTAATATTTTAAATTAACTGTTATAACTGGCTTTTAGTACTATACTCAAGAGCTTGAACTCAACCAGATGAAATATTAAACAAAAGTAAAAAGTAATTCATCTTGATATGCACTATTAAAGAATTTTTGTCAAGCTTTAAAATAAATTTACCTTTTGTAAATCATATTTGAAAGGTACATAGTTTCCATGCCATGCAACAACGTCAAAAGGTGAATGATCTTGCTTCCCAACAAATAACATACCTTGGAATTTCGATATTATTTTATAGTCTACGAAAATAACAAAAATTTAGATAATTATACATATGTACATACATATATATTTTATTAAATTTGAAATAGTTTTTTTATTACATATGCATATAATATTAAAAAATTCATACAACTATATTTATAATTTACCTTCAACATTTTTATCCTCAAACCAAGCCGTAGGTGTTTCAAAATCTCGGGGATTCGCTAAACCATTCGCTCCAATTGGACCCAAATCAGGTAACTTGAAATGATTGTTATAAACTTCCAAAATATATCCCCTTAAATTTTGTTTTTATTTAAAAATTTCATTAAAAAATATATTTTGGAAGTTAAAATTAATTGTATTTTAGATCAAGTATTATTTTTTATCTACCTTGAAGGTCCTTCAATTTTAACGTTGAATCTCATGCCTTGTTGAATTACACAAATTTCATTTGGTTTCACTTTCATTTTACCAAATTCTGTTGTTATATCAAGCACTCCACATTGTGGAACTATCAAGAAATCACCATCACTGTTATAAAATGCTGAATCAATCATAGAAACGTTACATGTGTAAACATGAATTGCAAGACCATGTCGATCTCTTGGATTACCAGCACCACAAATTGTATGCAAACCTTGTGTGAAATCATATTTTTCAGTTTCTTTGGGCATGTCGAACGGTTTCCATCTCATCTGAAATTTCAGATTACATAATATTTAAAATTTTAAATTTTTAATTAAAAAAATTTGTCTTTCTTTTTTAATTTTGGTTTTGCTTCAGTATTTAAATTATATTTAAATTCTGCACTTTATATTATGTGTATATGTAAAAAATGAATCTCACCTGATTTGGGTTGGGATATTGTTCATCCCAGTTGTGGGTTAAGTTTTTGGAAACATCATACCTTTTAAATGGTTCATGAACTACACTTGGTCTAATTCGATATAACCAAGTTCTGGTGTTTTCTATTTGTTGTTTGAAATGATAAAATTCGGAAAAATATGAAAATATTTTGTATCTGTTTAGTATTGAAACTATTTACAGTTATACTATTTACCTGTGCGAGGCGCCGTAAAAGCTGATCCAGAAAGTTGTTCTGCATATAATCCATATGGACATACCTGTGGTGAATTTTGTCCTTTGGGCAAAGCACCTGGGCACCTATTGTCTTCTGAAGAGAAATGCGATCCAAAGCCAGATTGATACTATAACGGCAGTTGTTTTCAAATTCAAAAATTTTTGATATAAAATTGTAGAAGAAAATAGTATAGGGTATAGAATATAATATATGTGTATGTATGTATGCATGTGCATGCATGTAATATTTCGGATATTTCAGATATCATAAGTGCTGTAGTTATCTGTTTCGTTTCTGAACAACATTTTATTTTTGCAATTTTAGTATCGATGGCATTATTAGATTTTCGATAGCGCAGGCTTCGATAGTATTATTATAATATTTTAAAATGAGAATGTTTTTAATAAATAAATTTATATTACACGCATAAATGCAATGTAAATTTGAAAAATCTTCAAAGTAACATTCAAAAGAATTTCCATTATAATTTGTAAGAACAAATGGCATAGGAAAAAGTGAAATGTTTTTCGATAAATTTATTTTGCAAAATGAAATTTACAATAATATGTACGTACATTTATATTTATATATGTATGTATGTAAGTACATAATTTGCAAATAGGTAACAAATTGTATATACATACATACTTATACACTTTTATTACATATTTTTAATGGTTTAAAATGCATTTATAATTTTCAAAGTCGTTCTTGATATATTCAGGTGTTATCAAAACAACTGAATAAGAAACTCATATGAAAATGAGTAAACAAAATTTTTGAATAAATAACTAGATAATTTAAATTAAAACTGGTTTTTAAGATCAAAATATTCTGTTGCTAAAAGAAATCATCAAATTTATTTAATATATATTACTTATACTGTACATATGTATATATTTATGTACACATGATAATAAACAAAATTACGTTTTTGATAATTTTGTTTCGATGCAAGAGGTAAGAGCTTCATGCTCATATGTACATAATATTTATAAATACATATATATGTATGTATAACTTACAATTTGAATTATTCAGCAATACATTTTGCAACTTTAGGACTTGCATTTTTACTAATAGTGAGATTTAATAATTAATTATTGAATAAAATATATAGATCTGTAGATTAGTTTGGTTTTAGTAAAATTCCTATAAATAAATTTACATTGCATATATTTCTTAAACAGTTTACAAAAACGGATTCATTTAAAAAACAATAAGTAGCTGTTTGAAAAGTTTGAAAAATTTTAATTTAAGAGATGAATGCGTATACATATATATGTATGTAAATATATTAAATTTCAAAATTATAGATATTTGGTTATTAAATATTAACAATTACTTGAAAACTATTTTAGAAACTTAAAAGTTCAAATAACATTTTTCTTTTAAATTAAATGAAAACGTTTTAGTATGATTTTTTTATACTATATACTTGTTACTTATATATTATACTTACGTATGTATTATACTTTATTTTATCTTTCTAGTCAAAAAACTAAACTTACCTTGTAATCACTCATATTTTTTTTAAGAAATCCTAGTTGATTTTAGCGTTCAAATTGACTGTGAAAAATATACTAACTGAAACTTCACTATGCTGTGCTTTTAAATATTATTCTATATATTATATTCTATAATTGAAACGTTATAATATATACATATGCACATATGTATAAAACGTTGAAGATATGATTTCTAATTAGAATAACGAGATTTCATTCGCCACTTTTCATCAAAACGCGTTAATCTAAGTATAAAACTAGTTTATCAGTTAAAATTATACATATCTGTTTTTTAACATAAATAAAAAGCGTTTTTAATTTAAATGATAACTTTAATATTTCAGTTTGCTGTATGGAATAACTAAAGGCAATATATTAAGGCAAATAACTTATTATCTTTATAATGATTGCGTCGAATTTTTTATTAAATGATTTTTATAACAGTAGGAAAACAATTTAGAATTTATTCTCCTTTAGAAAATAAAATATATAAGGATATGAAATTAAAAATATTAAGTGATAGTGTTCCTGTACTGCAAAAAAATATACGAATTAAAACTTCAATTTTTTCTCTTGTCATTTAAAAATTATTTTATTATCTTCTATTATTTTTTGTTTCGTATTTACTTTCAAAACAATACAACAATTTCTTTATTTTTGTGTTGCAGAAAATACTTTAACGATTTACATAATTTTTTATACCTACGAAGTAATGCTAATTTAATTTGATAAAGGACTACTAACAAAGCATAGTGTCAAAATAATTCATTAAGAAACATTTTAGACTGAATTGCACACAGCTTAATTGTAACTATAATAAAAAATAATTCACAAAATTGAACCACAATCATTTTAAAGGAATTCTGAAGTTATAAAAATTAGGATTCAAAGTTAATGGTAAAATAACATTATATTTTTTTTATTTATCTATTAAATTTGCCTAAAAAAAAAAAACAAAAATTCGATAAACTCCTTTAGTCTACATAGTCAAAAATTACATATTTAAAAGAAAATCACAGCTTGCATAGACAAAACAGTAATGGTATAAATGCTCCTAAAGCAATAATAACAGGCAACATAACTGACGAATCATCCATAGAATACGGATTTGGTTGTTTAGGGCCGCTTGTTTTTCTGACTTTTTGAGAAATAGGCTTCTCAATAATATCTTCATTGGGTATTTCAGTTTCCATTGAAGTTTGGGGCATTTGAATTGCTTCATTACCAGCGGGTGGTAATTTCGGTAATCTAGCCACATCTCCTTTCAATAAAGCAAAAGCGTTTATCTTAGGATTGTCTTTTATTCCTTTTATAAATTCAATACGAATTTTTCCTCCACGAATTTCTGATTCTTCTTCTTTATAATATAGACGACCTCTAGAAATTGTAAAATAAACATACTCGTCATGTGCTGCTCCTTTTCCAACGTTCTAAAATAAAAGTTAAAGTATAATATTAATAAAACGCCATTCAAAACGCCATGGTTCAGTAAGAAGTTAGGTGCCTTATACAATTGGATAGACGGTTAAAAATGAATCAAATTTTTGTTCAGAACATAGTGCCAAATCGGAACCGTTTTGAACCTACTGGAATTTGGTGAAATTTTAACATACCTAATTTTTTTTGCTTATAACTTCCGTTCCAAAATAGATAGAAGCTTCATGCAAGTAATTTTTGAAAGGACTGTTAGAGGGCTTCAAACAAAGGATTACACATTATTTGATTTTACATGTTTTTTCCGAAATACAAGTATTCAAACTGTATGGAAATTTCAATTTTTCACCCCGACAATTTTTCATTAAATTTTTGAAATTTCTAAAATGCTCTTTGCGGAATTCACCTTTTTAACTTTTAGTTAAAATCATTAAAGGTTAAAATATTTTAAGGTGCAGGAGATCTAGCCAAAAAAAAACCACGAATAAAGCTTCGAAACGGTTCCAATTTAATATTATGTTCCAAATAAAAATTTTACTCATTTTTGACCATCTATCCGATGGTATATGGCTCCTAACTTATTGCTCAATCAACTTGTGTAATGATTATAAGATTAATCGATTCTAAAAATATACCTTAGCACTACGTTAAAATGATATCACGAATATTTCCCGATGCTGTAAAAAAATCTAATTTTACTTATTACTTACAGCAAAAATGTCCAAATCTGCGATTACTGTGTGATCTCCATTTAATACAACGTCAAATACTTTCATATTTGGGGCATTAAAATATACTTCACAAAACTTTAATACGAGTACGTATTCACCATCACCTTGAATTAAAACATAGTTATATCTAGTAATATAATATAATTTGATGTGTTGTACCAGCTATAGGAATATCATATCCAAAAGTGGCCGTGTGATAACGCTCTGTTTGATAAAGAATCTGAAATAAAAATAATTCTGAGTTTTTTAAAATAATTATATATTACAATAAATAATTATTTTATGATTTGAACTAATACTTCATCATTTTCGGGAGCTCTGGCTATCATTAGTAAAGATTTTCCATAATCAGATTCCGTTCCAATTTTGCCACGTAAAGGGTCAGATTGATAATGTATTCCGTTTTTGTCAATATGTTCTTGCCCACCAGCATTAACAGCGTAGATCACCTGCAAATATTTTCTAAAATAATTGCATATTTGCATAATTCTAAGTGAATTACTTGCAATGGTTTTGTTGCTTCAGGTGTTATTAGAAATTGTGCGAAATAGAAAATTAAGAGATAGTTTGAAATTTTATAATCCATAATTGTTTTCTAAAATTACTCCAGTTTATTAATGTGCGGTTTTGAAAATAGTTTTTTCCATTACTAATTGTAAATTAGACTATAAATTGAAGAATCATGTGTCAATACATATTTTATTTCATTTTTTTGAAATTTTATTTTAATAATAAATGGTTGTTTTTATATGAAGCTGAAAACTGAAACAAACTACACAGCTAAACTTATAAGGCAAGATGATTGAAACAGTGTGACCAGAGCAAAACAAAAAGTATATATTTTGAAGTTTACACACATAGTTTAAAAATTTACAAAGTCTGATAAAGAACGTTCACGCTAGAAAATGGAACGTCATCGGAGAGAACTTTCGCATGATACTATATATTTACAGGTATAAAAATATAATTGATTTTTGTTATAAACGTCAAAATTAAGGAATATCATTTTTTAATTCCAAATTAGCAAACACGGAATTGGAAATTAAAACCATTCCGCATACCGCGTTCCTTTAACTTGAACCTTGCAACGTTACATATATAATATTAATTATGTAGCACACCTTGTTAATTTGTCAACTTGTTTGCAAATTATATTCTGAAGAAGTACCTTTATAGAATATCTCTCATTTGCCGAGCGTTTTCATCTTGACATAACAAAAATTTTTAAAAAATAAAAGTCAGCCGTGGTTACATAGGAAAGTACATTTTATAAACATTACAATAAATTTGTCAATATATTTGACAGCTGACATTCTACAAGTTCTTGCGATTAAAATAAAATTCAATACATAAATAATAAACACGTGCACCGAGTTAAAATTGAGGAGAAAATTAAATAAATATATTTGTTTACGTAAAATAATATCATGAAATAAACGTTATGGTTTGTTTAGTAGCACCCGTTTTAAAGGAAGAAATGGTGGAAAGTAAAGAAAGCGATATTCAAATGATTTCCGAAGATGTAGCTTTTGACGACAACTTGGACGATGAATATAGTTTAGTTCGTTTAGCCGGTGGCAGATTAGTGGATCATCCACCTTTAATTACTCCAAATGGAAAGTAAAAATGGATGTTGTATTATCTTAATCTTAAAATTCAGTATAAATATTTTTTAGATACATTTTGATAATATATTATCAAAAAGTACTTATGTATTCTACAAGTACAGGGGAATGGATAAGAGATTTTGAGGAGTCTGGGAAAAGTCCTCTTGTCAGTATCGAAGTACTATTGAATGATCCTCGCAATTTAGTAGGTTGTTCTACTAAAGGCGAAATAACTATATGGGATTTGAAGAATGGAAGTATAAGCAGAAGGTCCAGATTGCCGATTAATGGAGTGGTGAAAACATTCACGCTTTTAAATATGTTAAACGGATTATTTTCTTTGATTACATATAGAAATCAAGAGAATCGCTTAAAGTGGGATATAGTTAACATGCAAGAAAACACGTTGCTAAATTGTCCTCTTGATTTGAATTTAAATGACAGCAATGATGATATTATAACCACAGCTGAAACTAATCTTTACCATTATTTTGTAATAGCACAGAGGCAAAATTTGTTAGTTGTTAACTATAGAACGTGGAGATTTAAGCTGTAGATACATAAATATAAAACAAAACATAAATTTTTAAACCTTTTAAAAATATTTTAGGTGGAAAAATGCTCTAAAATGTAAAATAACAGCTGTTCAAGTACATCCCACAGAGCTATTGGTAGCAACTGGTGATGAAAATGGAAAGATATTTTTGTATAGAGATATATTTAAATTTAATGGAGATTGCCATAGTGTAATGACAGACATCTTAAGGATTTTGTTTTTTTTTTTTTATAACATCTTAAAATTTTAGACTTTATATCATTGGCACCATAATCCTGTAACAAGTATAGCATTCACTTTATCTGGCTCGGGATTTTACTCGGGAGGATATGAAGCAGTTTTGGTAAAATGGAATATTGATAGACCAGATCTGAGAAATTATTTGCCTAGGATGAGTGGACATATTTGTCATATAGTTGTAGGTGACCGCAATAGGAAAATTGCCATCTCTACGGCCGATAATGGTATTTTCAATTGACAAAAGTCAAATTTAATTTAATTTATTTTTTATTTGAAGGTGTTCAAATACTAAATGACCAACTTCAATTAATTTGCACTTTGCAAAATTTTACTTTCGTTTTCGAAAACAAATGTGAACAAAATCAGCTTCCAGTAGGCTTATTGTTAAATCCTGTTAATAATAGTTTGGTTTCAAACGGTAGATATGGCCATTTGCAGTTCTTTTCAACGCATACAAAAAGCTTACTTTATAATGTGAGTATTATAATATATCAATGAAAATATGTGAAAGATTTATTCAAGTTTTTTTTATTTAGATTGATGTTGTAATGCAAAATAAACTTTCAACTGAAGCCCATAAAATATTGTACGATACCGTAGTAACAAGGGCTGCGTTAAACGTTAATTGGATAGCAACAGGTGAATTATGGGATGACGAGGAACATGTGCCAGAACTCCGGCTTAAGTTTTGGGAATACAAAAAGCAAAATCAAACTTATTCTTTAAATACAAGCATTGAATTACCTCATGAAGGAGGAATCAAAGCTATTAAATTTTCAAGTTCACATAGCGCAGATAATTTACTATGTGCTACTTTAGGTAACGATGCTTATATAAAAACTTGGTCCTTAGAAATTATTGAGAGTATTCGCAAGAAACGACAAATTTGGCTTTGTGTGGCAAAAACAAAGTACAAGGATTACAACGCCTCGTCAATAGACTTTTCATCTGACGGCTCGCTGTTATCTGCTACTTATGGAAATACGTTATGTATTTTCAAAGCTGTCGATTTAAAATTGAAAGCTGCTCTAACAGCTCCACCAGTATATGACGGAAGTTTTCATAAAGTACAAATATATTGTAACGAAAAAAAGAATAACATTACAGAAGTAGATGAAAGTTATAAAAAAATATTGGATGTTTTTAAAAATTTTGAAGAAGACGCTGGGAATAAAGCTGTAGTAAAAATCCTTCAAAAAACTTCTATAAAATCAAGGCAAAAAATCATGTCGTTTGCCCCAATATTACAAAGTAAAAATAATAAAATTTTGTTTAAAAAAGTTCTACAAATTCCAGAATTGAATCTTTTTCAAAAGCTTGTAATTTTCCAAAAGCTTAACATGCAATTTGCTGTTTCTCCGATTGTATATCCAAAAATTATAGAATATATAAATTCTAAATTAAACAAAAATACAAGAGAAACACAGTTACGAAATTATACCACATATCTTAGTTCAAAATGTAAATTTAAAGCGAAATATAAGCTTAGTAAATATTATTTAAGGCAAAATGTTTATCAAAACAAAGTCAACGAAACCCTTATACCACTTCTAGACATGTTAAGACTTGAAGATAACAACAGTAATCTTCAGAAAAATGTCGGTAAAACAAATTGCAATGGATTTTCAGATAACTCGTTAATTAGCAATTCCGAGGAAGTGAAACGAAAAAAAGTTGATATTACCAAAAAATTGGAAGATATTCCGAATAATTTGCAGGGAATATCTGAGGTAAAAACTGTAAATTTTGGGAAAGGTGAATTTGCACACCTAGTAAGTTACACTCAAATATTGTTTGCAATATGTAAAAAGTTAACCTTTTCAGATTATCATAACAACAGAGTATCGGGTTATTATATGGAATATTTTGACTTTAAGAATTCAATTTGTATTAAAGCTTTCTGTAAAAGTGATGGCTGTTGACGAGATAACAAGTTTGTGCGCTGCATTTACTTGCAATAATGAACGTAAGGAATTGTTGATTTTTGTAAATAAAATTATACAGTCTTAAATAGAATAAAGCAATTTGTGAGACGAAATACCTTTTCGTTTTAGTGTTTGTGTTTCTTCCAAATGCGCCTTTATATCTTTATCGGCGAGCTGAGCTGCCCGAAATAAATAGCGCTTGTTGGGTGCCAAGGAAACATCCAAAGGCAACTTCTTTGAATTTGGACTGGCAATCACTTTCGACACTTTATTTTCTTACAGGGATGCAGGTAAAACTAACACACTATCATTTTACATAACTTTCTTTATTAATTCTTTCTTATTTAATTCTTTTTTGAACTTTTAAAAATTGTACTACTGTTTACAAATTTCGATATATTTAGGAAATAGTATACCTGTCGACAACCAAAGACAAGGAAGCTCAAGATTCAGTTGCCTTTGTAAATGATCCAAACGAAATAACGCAGCATTCAATTTTTGATGCACATTCATTCAGAAAAACGGACAAGAAAGCAGCAGTGAATTTAGACACAAATATTATGAAAATTGGGGTACCTGGAAATGCAGAAATCAAGTCGGTGAGTGGTCGGCAATTCCACACATTATATTACACATTATTTCATATTTTTACAAACATAAATACATATTCTTCTTTTAGATAATACAAATGGCACCTCATGCATCTGCTCCAATGAATCTTTTATGCAGCAATTTCATTCAATCACTTTTGTTAAAACGTGTGCAAGATACTGAGCGTATTGAAAAACCTAACTTAGCAAAAACGTCAAAAAGTGAGAGCGACACCGATAACGAAACTGACGAACTGTTTTTAAAAATTAAGGAAAGGCAAAAACTTTTTAATAACGTGGACTCCTTCGACAAAGTGGAAAATTTGCATGATAAAAAATTTAATAGTAAGCAGCTGAAAAAGACACTGCAAGAGATTTTGCCCGACACCATTGAGTTTTAATCAAAAGAATTTTTTACATGATTCAATTTGCATTTTAGATTAAATAAATATTTTTTAAATTTCATTATTTTGATATTGATTCTTTTATTTTAATGAAAAATTCTTTTTATTTTTTTTTTTTTGAAATAAATATATTAAAGAATAACGTACATAATTACATAATTTTTTTAAACAAATTTAAAATTGCGTAAATTAAAAAACAAATTAGACAAATGCAAATTATATTTTTTACCCATAAGTTTTGTAAATGAAAAGCATTTACACAATTATCTTGAAAGATTTTTAGCAATTTAAATCTAAAAAATGTATATTTAAACTAAACTATATACATATATCACATTTTAAACAATAAAAAAAAAGGTTATATACAAATTATAAAAAGTGAATTACAGACATATAATTAATGTATATGTACAATTAGTAAAATATTTCTTTAAGTCCACATAGTATTTTAAAATTGATTACAATGACTTCCAAGTCTTCTGAAATTTTATTGCCTAAATGTTTGGCTTTATTCCCGTGGAATGGGTTTTAGTATCCTTTGATTTCGACAACGTCTTAGATTGTGGATGTCGTGCTTGAAATATCTCAAACAATGATATTGTGGTATTTTGGGAAGTGAAGGTGTGTCCTGCAAATAAAACAAATGGTTATAAAATTAATTACATATATGTTTATAAAATTGAAATGTTTTTCTAAAGTTATCTCTTCGTGAGTAACAAAATTATTAATATGATACAAAATTAAAGACCAAAATTATATATTTTACTACTCCCTACCTCATTCCCTTTATGTAAACGAGTTTCGGATAATGAGTGCTTTATTTTACATTTAAATTAGTAATTTATACCAAAACTATTCAGCCTTATTATTTTATTTCATTAATTCATTTCGAATTATTGGCTTATAATTTGGAAGCAAAAATTACATCTTTAATAAAAATCTAAATATCATGTAAAGTATTTTAATAAATTAACAGGAACAATCTCATAAAAATTGAGATATAAGAGAATGTAACCCCTTTACAATTTACTTATAAATGATGTAACTTATAAATAAGTACATGCATATATACATTTCGTTTGTATGTTAAATAATTCAATATGTATTAGTTATTAGTAGTGGGAGTAACAATAACAGTTCATACTTAATATCATAAATTTTGTGGTAAACAATTGAGAATAATGAAACTCTAACCATCCTACAATTAACAAAGTTCTTATGCTGTAAACCCATAAATTCATTAAAATAACATTACAATGCACTTGTTAATATTTTTGAAAATGTGTAAATTTTTACAGAACAATTTGTGTACTCTAATGCTGGGGTAAATGCACTTTCGCTGTACTTTTGTAATCTTTAAAAGCTGTATTAATATGAACAAAAATAAACAATAAATATTATTTTTCATTCTGTTTTAAATTAATGTTAAAAAATTTACATTAATGTTATGTCACAAGTACTTCATTCATTATATGCATATCATATTTTCCAAATTATATGCAATAAGTATTTTCAAAACGTGTGGAAGATGCAAAATCATTTGTGATAACATGCAAAATACTAATTTTTTTTTTACTTTTAAATACTTGATACTTTTAAAGGCTCGATTTAATTAGAACTTTTATAATATTCTTGCTCAATAATTTATTTTCAAGATTTATTAAAAAAAAGCGATCGAAGTTGCTTACTTTTTTTAATTAAAAATAAATGAATCACTTCTTTTCTCAGTAATGTTGGACATTAGAGTATTTTTTAAAACAAATTAATTAAACATTATTTGAACGATTAATGGAAGAAGGCTAATTTCCTTTTCAGACTGATATTAACTGGCAATGTTATTTTCAGTAAAAATATTTCTTTTTAATTAAGTCTAAAAAACACTTTCAAATGATGTGTAGGTAAAATAATATTGACGAACCGACTACGAATAAGAATTTTATTTATGCAAAAACTCAAATATTGCAATTAAAAATAATCCCCAATAACTTTGTGTGGTACGGAACGATTTTGATACCAATTTTTTTTTTCTTAAAGACTTTAACAGAAATACAAGCCTAGTACTTTAACAGAATTTCTGTTCAGTGAATATATTACAAATAATTTTGCGTAGGAAGTTGCGTTTATTATAAAAATTAGGACAAAGTTTAATTTAAAATTTTATTTAGTAAAAAAAAAAAAATTAAAATTACATATTATTTTTAATAATAATTAAAATTACAAGTATATGATGTTGAATGCGATCTCGAATTTTTTTGATAATTAGTTTTATTTTATTTTAAAACCCTGCAAGCATGTATAAGTACAAATACATAAATTATTTTTATTTCCAGTCATTCTTACTACTACATTAGACAGATAAACTGTAAAGAAAACAAGACACGCGTTTAAAAGATGATTTAAAAATAAAAATTTTTGTTCTTCTTATGATCAACATAATTAAAGCAATGATGCATTATTTTTAATTATTTAATTATTTAATATTTTTCAGGCGGAGCATTTATATATTTTGGGGAATACAAAAATTTGAAATTTTTTAACTCAATTAAGGTAAACCGAATATAGAAGTAGGAATGGTGTCCACATAAAATTTTTCGAAATTGCTTTATCTTTTGCATAAATGGCAAATACGAGGATTAAAAATTAACACTGAAAGATCAGTTCATATTTTCAGAATAAAATTCGTTTCAGAAATTTATGTTCAATAAAAAATTGCATTTTGGTTTTAAAAAAAAATATATTAAAATATTTTATTTTACAAAACAGAATGACGGAATTCTTATATACACAAACAATATTCTTGAATATTAAGTGTAAAAAATGGAAAAAAAAACAACATAATCTTGTAACCTCAAACAATAAAATTTTAATGTGAATGGTAATGATGTACATATACCTAGGTAACAGAACTTTGCATCAAATAATATGCTTTGTAATACAATATAAAATTTTATTATTCATACATGGTAATAGTTACGCGATAATAAAATTTATTCATGTCTAACGAAAATGGTCTAATAATAATATGAAACTTTCCATGCTTTTTCAATTATTTGAACCTCTGTAACATTAAATTTTAAAATATCTACAGTTAAACCCATATAAAATAATTTTAATGAACCAAAATTAATATTGTTCTATACTTGTAGAGAATTTTTTAACAACATCTTTAGTTTAATCTTTGCTTTTAATCGAATTTTTAAGTTTAATCTTTCTCATTCACGAATGCAACAAGAAATGTAAAAATAAGTACATAAAAAACAAAATTTGCTTTATCAAAAAAAAATTTCATTTAAAGATGCAGTTTTAAAAATGTTCAATTAAAAATTCAAAAAAAACATAGAGAATTTTCTGCTTTAAAGAATAAAATTTTTAAAAATTAATGAAGCTGATGAAATTTTTACTGTAATAAAGAAATATTTCTATCTTAGCCGGATTCGACTGTATATGTAAATATATTTACATTCGTGATGTTAATATCTAAATGTAGTTTTGTTATCAAAAGTGTGAACATTTTTTAGATTAGTACGAGTACATTACCTATATACATATTATATTGAGTTTTGAACATTATAGGGAAACTATAGGTGGAATCGCTCATAATACAAACAAATCAATAAATATTTAAAAATGAAATAAGCTAGTCCAATTATTAATTTAGGAATTTTAATTAAAAAACTAAAAGTAAAGTTAAAAATAGGAAAGAATTTTTTAATTTTATGAATAATTATTTAACAAAGAAAAATTAAGTGTGGAAGCATCCGGAAAAAAATTTTCCAAATTAGTACATTTCATAAAGATTTAAAGTTAAAAATGGCATAAAATTTGTTTAGGATTGAATTTTTAACAAATATTTTTAGAAAATTTGTTTAACATTTTTATATCCAATATGGCGGATTTCTCATAATATTTACGTTACATCAATTAACATATTGAATTATTGAAATTTTCTTATGTTTATGCAATTTTAAATAGATTTTTTCGTATATTCAATTTTATAATACCACTTGAAATTATTACGTACATAATTTATGTACGTAACTAAGTAATCGAATCCTATTAACTTAAGAGATATTTATAATAACGTAAATATATACATACATTACACTATTAAAGAAAAAAAAAAAATAACAAAAAATAAAAAAGATGTGGCAAAATAAAAATGACGATCCCCCAATTCTTTTAATAAATCCAATATTCACTGATGGCCAAAATAATTCTTTTTTTTAAAGTACCTACTTAAACTACTTTAATATGTGAATTACATTTTTTTGATGTTGATTTGGAACGCATTTATACAATATTATTTTCAGATGAAAAGTTTTATTTTTTTCTTTTTTCAATGGTTTTGATTTCAATTTGTAATATTGATGCAGAAATATTGTGTGTATGTGTATAGTAATTCAGGAAATCTGCTTATAAACTTTGTAGTATAGAAGTTTTATTCAATTGACTTAATGTATTAATTAATGTAATACTCACAATGTTAATTGAAATTAAAATTTATGTAGCAAATAAAGAAAAGTTTTAGGACATAAAACTATTTTATATTTTGATTTATTATATTTCGTATAAAGTGTGTAATTTTCTTATTAAGGACGTGCAATTAATATTAATTATACTTTTTATAATTACAGTTATTAAAATAAATGTTATTAACACAATTATAATTTTATAGATATTTAATTATATTGGAAAATTAATGTTTGTAGATTAAAATTAAAACGTTACTTATATCCATGTACTTAGTGTATTCGGGTATAAATATAAAAATCTATATCTCTTCTATTTTTTCTAATATGAATTCGGAGATTTTAATTTGAAAGCGCTTTTCGTTTTCTCAAAGAAACAGGGATAATCTTTCGAAAATCAAAGCGTTCTTAATTTGTTCCCAATCAAGTCTATTTTAATAATTTTAATAATTTTATAGAAAAATATAAAACTATTTATAATTGTTTAAAAAAAAAAATTCTGCAAATTATTATAAATTTGATCATGGTTAAATAAAATTTTTTTTTTCTAAATTTTGCAATTAGAAATTTTTTTTATTATTTTGAAATTTTATCAGCATATTTTTTGTTTTGTGTAATCTTTATTAAGTTTTCTTTTTTTAAAAGTTATTGTTATGTACAAAATATAAAGATGCTAATACATACATATATACACTCATAAACATATTTGATTAATTTTTAATTTCCGTGATCAAAAACTTTGAAATCAAGTGTGAAATAAAATATTGAATAAAATTATCTCAATATATAAAAAATATTATAATATTTTTGTAAGTATAAATGTACCTAAAATTAATGTTAAACTTGATAATACATAATTTATAGAGTTTATTTGGAAAAGTGTGCCTTGTTTCGTACTTATCTCAATTTCAAGAAATTCATTTCAAAATCAAAATCAAATGCAGCGAACAAATTTTAATATTTGTATTCGATTAAAATGCTGTTTTTTATTAAAAAAAAATGAGAAAAATACATGACTTTTGTTACAATTTTTTTTAGTATTTACTTATTTTAATTTTGCATATAATCAACATATAAGTAATGATTATAAAAATGTTAAATTAATAATTAAGAATTAAAAAATTATTTTATTAATCTCACCAACAATTTCTTAAATTTTTATTAATGAACATGCATCGCATAATGGTCGAATAATATAGTTTATATATCGATATTCTCAAATTTTTGCTCTACTTTCTGCACCATAAGAGTTATCTCAAAGTTTGGTAGCCAAAATTAAAGTTAAGAAACATAATAGGAAAGAAAATTGTAAAATTTTTTTCAAGTCTTGTAAATTGTCCTATGAAATTGTCGAGACAAAGAAGGGCAAAAAAGCAAAATATAAAAAAAAATTGGATTTTTGTCAAGTTAGAATGCTTTTAATTAGAAAAGTATATGAATTACTTGAATATAGTCAAACGTGTATTGAAAATAAATTTTTATTTGTTCTTTGAATAAATTTCTGTTTGAAGATATTTAATTTTCTTGGAACGTTAAAGTTATAACCAGAAAAATTTTAAACAATAAGGAATTTAATGAAATTTTTTTAAAATTCTAGTATTATTAGAACCGTTTAAATCTAGTTTAAACTAACTAGTATAAATTATCAATTAATATAATGGTTAAGCATTTGCTAATGATTACCCCTGAATATATACAATTATTTATGGAATATACATACAAATTTTATTCTTATTTAATTTTTAAATGATTTCAAATCAACATAAGTCGTAAAATTTTCTCTCATAACTAATCGTCGTTATTAAAATCTAAAAAAAAAAAATTTTATAAGAAATGCATTAAGTTTAGAATATATCTTAAAAATATTTAATTTATTTAAATAAAATAATTTTCAAGAACTTTTATTTTTTCTATACTAACGTGTATTATAAGTGTATCTTTATATTTATAAACATACGCATTATAAACAAAGCAATTTACAGGAAGTGATCGTTTATTTTGGATCAACAAAAGTACATGTGTTTATACTAGTATTATAAGTGGAAGGGTTTTTTTTTTTAATAATATATGACCTATAAAATTCTATTAACTTTATTACCTTGAAATTATATTTTAACCTTTTAGATTTCAGTATAATATGTATACGTTTTTATATAACAATATAATGTATAATAACATTATAATAGATTTTCTAAATTATTAAATTAAAATAGTATCATAAGCATTGGTATACATGCAAGTTTCCCAGGTTAATTTGTTTTGAGTGTATATACAATTAGTATGAACAAATATATTTTTCAAAAATTTAAATTAAATTAGTTATATTAATAATAACTTCATGTAAAATAGAGTTTGTGTTAAAATTGAATAATTTATATATTGTTAATGTTTGTTAAAAATAAATTGAATATTTTTTGATATTTTATGTAATTGAAATTTTCGTACATTAAGATGGTTGATGTACATACTATAATAATACATTTGATCGTATAGCACTTAATCGTTTATAGATAATATTTATTTAAATTTAAATTTTCCGAATTTCTCTTTAATTTCTTTCATGAATAATATTCAAAAATTAAATCTTTACTGAGTTCAAAATGAGATTATAAATTTATTTCATGATATTTTTGCAATCACATTCAAATTTATTTATTTAAATTATTATATTATAATATATACGTACAACTTCCGGATCAGGAACTGGCCAAGCTGTTGTTGTTCCAATAAAATAAATAAATAATCCAAAAATGAATGTAAATAAAAATTTTGTATTCATTTTTATCTGAATTTTATATATGTATATGTATATATAAATTGGGGTATTTATAATAAAATTCTATAAATAAAATTTTTCCTTGTATGTCTCTTAAAAAATTATAACATATGCGTTTTAACCGCAATTATTCTATTTAGAACTCCAAGTTTAAAAAACTTTTTATATTATAAATTCAATTGATCTATTTTTAAGTCACACTCAAAAATTATTCTTGAATGCTTTCACTTTTTATAACAAAAATAAAAAAAAAATTGTTTTTCCTTTTTTCTTGTTCTTTTTTCTTATGTTTTTGCATATAACAGTATATATAAATATGTTGTTTATTATTTAAATCTCAAAAAAATATTTTTTTTTCTCATTAATATTAAAATATTTTAAATTTTTTATTATATTTATGCACTCTTTATTATTATAACCAATATATATAGAGAGCGAGAGATTACCGATTTGCCGTAACAACTTATTCCTTTGAATTCAGAATAGAATATATTTGCAAAAGTACTCAAAATTGATCCTTATATAGTGTGAGCTGGTTATTTTTCTTCTTTGATGTATATAGTAGATAGAGTTTTTATTTTGATATTTTTGTTGAGCATTTCATGTGAAAAGATTGTTTTTGAGTTTTTATAAAAATGCAAAATATGGTATAGAATTTTTTTTTTTTGATTTTATTGTTTTGGTTTTTTATATTATTTTCTCATTTGTTTTGAACTAGATAGCCAGTCAGAGCCAGTAAAATTATTTTATTTGGAATAAAAAAGTAAATCATCATTGTTTGTTGGAAATGTAATAAGAAATGGTATGGAGTAAATCTGTAGTATAGAATGTAATTCTGCAGTTCAGTTTAAATATAAATTGATAATTCGAATACATATGCAATAAATTAAAAATTTGTGAAAAGTTATATTGAACTTAAAAATATTTCAGTCAATCTTAATTTCACGCCTTGACAATCTAAATCTAAATATACTAGTTTGCGAAAATATTTAAAATTAGCCTTTATGGTTGTATGAAAACTACATGAACCTGTCAAGCTATTCCATAAAAACATCAAGAATATATCTGGGTTATAACTGGTTATACAAATGTCCAATTTTGAGCAGCTAGCTGTAATATATTTCCAAGTATTTAGAATTAGCTTTTATATGGCAGCTATACAAACCAGTACTGTCATTCTATTGAATTTTTCAGGATATATATATATATAAAATTTAATTTTATACTTTATAATTAGATTATACAACTGGATAATATACTTGTATAGCAACTACCCGAACCGAATTTATCCATAAAAATAACAGTCGTCCTTATGGCAGAAATGAAACAGTTTGTAAAATCTTGGTAATGTTTGCTTTTTTAATTTTGAGTATTATCGTGTGATGGAATAGATAGATGGGTATGCCTAAATTAAAGCAGAATTTTACCTTGAGCAAGAATTCATATGCATGTTTATTGCTCAGACTAAAATGTATTTGTTGAAAATATCAAAATTACTTTAAAACATGTCTACCCGAATTTTTTTCATATATATATACTTATACAGTTAAACGTATTAGCATACTTCTTTTTCTTTTCAAATGAGTGAGAGCATATAAATAAAAGCAATTTTTTTTTTCGGTTAACGGGTCGGCCAGTTCATTATATGTATAAATAACATAAAAAAAAAAGAATTTGTATGTATAGATAAAATGTAACAGAATATCAAAAGATTAACATAACAGAATTGCTGATTACAATATTTCAATATAATAATGTAGTACAATGTATGTATGTACCCATAACAATATAATTCGGAAATTTAATATTGCCAGTATAGATTAAATTATAGTTTTCCTATATAGTTTTTTTGGATAATGTGTAGGGAAGCAACAAATTTATTAAATATAATTTAATAAATTTGTTATTATAATTCAAATTTGGAGTTTTAAATAGATTAATTGCAGCTGAAAACGCCCAAAAAAGTTTACATGAATTATAAAGAATTTAATAATGACATATAGAACTTAATAATTAATATATATAGATTCGAAAAGTTGAATTTTCGTTTTCTGCTTTATTTAGGTATTTAAATAATTGGTGATTTTTAATCGCCGAGTGCATGATCTATACGCAATAAATTGCAAATCAATTGATACAAGAAACTGAGACACTCTTCATTTTCAGAATAAAATTGTAATATAAAATATAAAATTCTATGGCGAAGACACGTTACTATAATTATATGTATGTAGGTACATATAAAATATTATCTTCCATAAAAAAGCATAAAATTATGTTACAGAACATGTTATATCTTACAGAATACATACCTTATATTACTATTAGTTGTTACTAACACAAAATATTAAACCAACGTATAATAGTTTTATAAATTATTCGATATTTTTATACATACATACATAATATATTGTATTATGTATATATATTTGGTAATAATACTGATAGTAGTAAATAATAAATATTATTATTATTATGACTCGTTTCTCATTTTTTGGCAAATTAAAATAGCTTGTAAGAATAATATTATTTTCTACGGAAATTTATGTAAACGTATAAAAAATAATAAAAATGATAGTAAATTACATTTAAATAAGTATAATAGCATTAATGCTATATTGTTGTTATTATTGTTCTTTTTTTTTTAAATGGAATTTTACTATATGTACGTATGTAGTGTACTCAGTAGTGTACTTTGTTTATAATAAAGAAATTAATATACCAAAAACAAATGTAGTAAAATGTAGAATAAATTAAAAATTTTATATTTTTTTTTTCAATATTGATAATAATTTTACAAAAGAAAAAGAAAAACGAATTAACATACATATATAGGAGTATAAGAGGAACATAAAGAGTTTATTGTAAAATCCATGAAAGATTATGAGTTTAATTATCTCAATTTAATAAAAAATTAAAAATTAAAATAAAAAATTTTACTAAAAAAAGGATTATTTTTGATAAAGTCTTGCAGTTTTCGTAGTATGGGTACTGATTAAATTAAATTTAAAGCTGACCGTTTAAAGCTGACCGTAAAAAACCTAGCTGTACGATTTTTACCGACCGTTTTGTGTAAACAATAGGTAGGTTATGTGATGGCAACAAATTTTGCATATCGAGTTTTCGGTGGGAACGTACTTCTCCATAGTAGGGAAGTGTAAATAAACTATTTTTAGCAACCTGTCGGTCTGTCGGTCTGTGTGTGCACGCGTGTATCTCAAGTTCTGTTGAACCGATTTGGATGAAATTTTATATGTAAGTTTATTTCCACCATGGCACGGATTGATCAACTTTTGGGATATATCAGGCCTCGGGAACTGCACTTTTTAGCGGGCCTGTAAAATTCCTATGTTTTGGAAGAAATCAGGCATCGGCAACTAGACGTTTACTACGGGCCAAATATACATTTTTGCGTATATAAAGAGAAATAATCAACCGATTTCATTGAAATTTAATATATGAATTCCTCGTATTAAAACAATGAACGTATAAAGTTTTTGGAAACATCAGGGCTCGAAAACTGATTTGAGGGCCGATTTTACATTTTTCACCATTTTGAAGAAAATATTCAATCGATTTACTTGAAATTTCATATATGAGCTTTGCTCGACCGTCCGTGAAAATTCCTAGCTTTTGGAAGAAATCAGGCATCAGCAACTGGACGTTTACTACGGGCCAAATATACATTTTTGTGTATATAAAGAGAAATAATCAACCGATTTCATTGAAATTTAATACATATATGAATTCCTCGTATTAAAAAAATGAACATGTAAGTTTTTTGGAAAAATCAGGCATCGGCAACTAGACGTTTACTACGGGCCAAATATACATTTTTGTGTATATAAAGAGAAATAATCAACCGATTTCATTGAAATTTAATATTTGAATTCCTCGTATTAAAACAATGAACATGTAAATTTTTTGGAAAGATCAGGGCTCGAAAACTGATCTGCGGGCCGATTTTACATTTTTCACCATATCTACGGAACGAATTGATGGAATTTCTTGAAATTTGATATTCGAGTTCTGGTTGTTACCGAAACTAACTGGCGAGCATTTCAGGGAATTCGGGTCGCACAAAGCGAAACTCTACTAAGAGCCAAATTTACATTTTTCTAGGTATGTTAACTATAAGCATACTAATGTCCTAAAAATTGGAAAGAAATATTTAAAAGACATTTTTATAATATTCTGTAACACTTTCATTTAACTAGACAATACACAATGCGGTCGGTTATGTGCTGACCACATCAGATTTTTTTGTTTTGTGAGAAATAGATTTCTTAGTAATTGTATAGTTAAGAATTATCATACATATAAAATGTAAGTAAGCTTAAGTAGGTATATAAAATACAATAAAATATCAGTAGGTATATATAATAATCATAATATTCATAAATCATAAACATAGTACATATATGTCCATGCGTTGTAAACATTGTTTATAATAATGTCTTGTATAAGGCTACTCTTAAAATAAATATTTTTGCTTATGCTTGCGTACATCAAACAATGTTGAAGTAAGTTAGCTGTACAATTTTTTTTTTTTAAAATGTCTAATGGAAAACTAATTTTCACTAGATCTAACACGTTTTCTTTTTCTTCTTCTTATTATTAATAATTTTTAGAAACCTTCATAGAGTAAATTTAATTTCTATGTACATAATATTTTTTATATGACTCATTTCAAAAAGTTCTCGAAGTTTGTATGGGACGAATTTAATACATGTATATATGTACATACATAAAAACATACAATTAAAAAAAAAACTAGACTTCCATGACCTTACGAAAATTTACTTGTTTTTGTTCTTTTTAACGGTATGATGGATTTAATAAATCAAATTTTGATAGAATTTCACGCAAGAAAATTTCTCTGTATATTAGAATTTCGCTTTGTTTTTTTTTTCTTTAATAAATAGCTACGTCTTGCTTACTATAATTGTGTTCTATATTCTGTCAGTTGTCACTAAGTATAAAATCAGAATAAATTTCTATGAATCATAATTTTATTTTTCGTAATATTTATACGAGATCATCATTGTGTTTTAATTTTTGTCTAAAAAAATAAATTTATTTTGTACGTCGTTTTAATAATGTGCGTATATGAGGTGATATGCGTATGTGCATTGTGACACGAGGCTAATTAATATTATGGTATTTACTTCCTATGGGAATAAAAATGTTTTTATGAATGAAATTTTTCCAAGTAAAAATTCTTTCATGTGTTTAATGTGTTATGTGGGTAGGTAGGTAGGCAGGTAGGTATTGTTCAAAACAATATTATAAGAATCATATGTTGGGTAAGTTAAATTGTGCGAGTAAAATTGCTTAATATTTAATTATTTAAAATTAAAATGATAATGAAATTGATCATAATTAATTAATTTTTTTTTTTTGTGTTTTATGTAAGTATTTTCTATTATTCAAAGAAAATCTAATAAATTTCAAATAAATTCAATTAAATAACTAATTTTAATTAAAATTTTTTGCATTATTATATAAAAATATTTTATTTTCAGTGAATGTATATAATTTTCATTAAATAATATATAGTTTAACTTTAACCTTTGCATAAAATAAATATTATATTTAATGTTGTATAATGATAACCGAAAAAAAAATAAAACAAATTAATTAAATTTCTAATAATCATAATATTTGTTGAACTCTATATAAAGTGATTAAAATTATTTTATTGTATATAATTTAATAAACAATTCCAGCATAATATACTTCCATATATACCCACACTTTATTATCATATTTTAAGGAAAAAACACAAAAAACACTTTATTCTTATTGATTTCGTGATTCGACTTAATAATTTTGTTTTTGGGAACCAGAAAAATAATTAAAGAAATTAATTTTCATTTGCTTATTGTAGTTAATGGAAAAATCGAGAATATTTTTTAGCATGAATATTTTTTTTTGAATACCTACCTTTACAAGAAAATTTATGAAGGATAGTTGAAATATTTTTTTTAGAATTAGATATTTTTGCTCTTGTAAAGTAATTCATTCAAATCTTAATGTATACTATATTGGGGATTGTATTTTTTGGCAGCTAAATTTTCGTAAAAGCTAGAAAAATATAATTCAATATATTTAATAATATAGTTGACTAGGTTTATAAGTACTGAAGAAGAAAGCCGGTTCATTATTTTTTTCTAGAATCTATATTGTTGCTAGAAGAAGTGTGCTCAAATTTTAATTGAATAAATTTAAATTTGCTGAATTAAATTTTTGAAATTTCATTATCTTTACTTTGAATTTTAATGGTCAAAATATGTATACTAAAAAAATATTTTCACGACTTTTAAAAAATAATATTTTTGCGATAACAATATTGATAAGGCCAAGGAATGATTTAAGCAACATTATGAAACATTTCAAAATAAATAGTATCCCTTAGAATTAATAATAAAATTTATATTGAATATTAATAATCTAGTATTTAAAAGAAAATTTAAAAATTTGAATTTAAAAGCATAAATTAGCGTAAAATAAAAAAATTTCGTACTAAATGTATAAAATGAATTTTTTCAAATATTTATTTTTTGTTTATATTTAAATTATGACTCAGTACATACATATACATATTAAATTTATGACTTATTTTAAATTATGTTTTTAAAAAATTATTACAGATCCATTGACTATAGTAAGTAAGTATATAATATTATTTTGCATTTTAGGTATAATTACAAAAAAAAACGTTTGTTTTTAGAAAAATCTATTTCGATCTGGTAAAAGACCGGCATGTGATAATACCGAATATATTTCTGATCTTGGAATTTTTTCTGCTTGACGATCAAAAACCTAAAATTGAAAATTAAAAAATTTTATTAGAATTGGCCAAAATACAAATATTATAATATATAAATTTTTAATAATACTTACAGGTTCTTCTCCAGGTACAAACCAACTAAAATGTGCTAATGCTGCACGTACTCTAGGAGTTTTATAAAATGGATTTCTATATTCACTAGGTAAACTTTGTTCAAATGCATCATTTTCAATAACAGCAATATGTTCAAGTCTTTGTGCTAATGATGTTACATTGATAACAATTAGTCCAACAACTATTAATTTTAACCTAAAGTGAAATAATTTTTTTAATTTATTTATACATATAATAAGTTTTTTAAGTATGATAAATTTAATGTTTTGTATGAAATTATGTGATAAGGTTTACATTTTTTTTAAATTAAGGCATAATTATAGGTGGTGATTAGTAATTCAAGTGAGTTTCAAAAAATTTTTTGTTTATTATGGTAATAGATTGCTTCTTTGCTGTCAGAAATTAAAGTGTACATTGTTTCAAATTTTGAATTTTGCCTTATTCAAATATCGAATTCAAGCTTGTTCAAATATTTTTAGCATTCCGCTTATATAAGGCTTTATGTGTATCACACAGCACACTATCTTAACTACACCAGCCTACATAAAGAAATAGTTGAAAGGGTTGGTTATTCACATTTATTCCGATAGATGGTTTTACATTTTTCAATTTGTTTGTATTATTACATAACGCAATTTTATATAAAAAACAGCTTCCAAGCTTCCAAGCTACACTTCCAGCTACTCCAAAGTAATTTAAACTCTTATATTTAAGGAACACGCACCTATCATTTCAAAAATCAGGAAATTAAATTTTTTTCTGAATAATTTTGCTTATATTTCTGAGCAATCTTTCATATAATAAAAAGAAATTATTAAAACAAAATTTAAATTGAATACCTGATTGAAAATCATAATTTTGATTGTGTTTATTGTAATTAAATAATTTACATTTACTATTCAAAAATTACTTAATAAATCTGCGTAACACTAGTAATAATATTTGCAAAAAAAAATTTCAATACAATTTTTATAAATCTGATTTGATTATTTAATGAGAAACAGAAAATGAAATAACGTCGTTATCGTGGGTATTTATTGGTTATTTTAAAGGTATATGCGCCCATGGCATAATAATCATAATGTGATAATATCCGTACAGCTACTGTTGTTTTATAATACTTTTTGATAATCTGTTAAGAATACATATAGTAGTTTATTTTGAAGATTTTAAATTGAATTTTAAATTTTATTTTCATATAAACTTAGTGTTGCTTATAATAATGTAGTTTTGTCACGAAATTCATGGTTGGAGTTTTTATTTTGAAATTCTTCGTTTTGTTGTTCAAGGTGTGAATGTTTATAAATATATTTTGTAATACTCTTTTATTTGTGCATTGTGATTAATAAAATATTAATTTTTGAAGACATTCCTGCAAAATACAATAAATATATAAGTCTTACCGAAATATTTTAAATTCATATTACAAATGGAATATTTTTCTTTAAATATCAATTTCGATTTTTTCGAATAATAAATTGATAAACTGCATTATAACTTTTATATATGTTGAAAATTATTCGTTCGTTTTGCATCTTGCTATATAGATTCATGTATGTACGTTAATCTTTTCACTTGACTTTATGAGAAAAACTTGTTATATATCAATAAAACAAGATATTAATGGTACTTTCTTTAAAGTACCATTAATACCATGTTTCATTGCCTTACCATTTCTTAATGGAATAAAAATTGAAAGAAAGTGAAATAAAAAGGCAAAAAAAAATTATTTTGGTGTATTTTACGGAAGGAAAAATATTATTTTATATTATTTATGTAATTCATCATATCAGTTTATCATTTTTTAAAAACGGGACTGAAAAGCATGTATTTCATATAATAAATGTTGCTGTAGCAGTATGCAACACTATATAATATATATGGGCACATTTGAATGTATATAAATATAATGTTCAAAAACATCTTTTGAAACTTGAATAAACTCAAAGTTTATCGTTATCTTTATGTTATTTAAAAAAAAAGTAAAAAACAAATTTTGTATTTCATACTGTATAAAATAATATGAAATCTACAAAATGCAAATTTCTCGAATCGGTTCAACATCGAATACTGCATTATGGAATAACTCGATGATAGCTTAATGCTAACATTATAAGTTTAACATTAGTATAATTTTTTTTTCGAAATTAATTTATAAATATTTTATATAATTTAATTTTAATTTTACATAATTTGGCTAAAGAATTGTAGGTTTCTTTTCTATAATTGGAGTTCATTTTATATTCCCAATTTTTACATTTCATATGTCTTTGGCAAATGAACTTATCCGTTGGAAGGCCAGGAAAAAATAAATTTATCAAATATGTTAATGAAAACCATATGCAAAATTGTTTAAACTTATTTTTTCCCTTCTTTACAAGTATCACAATAATTTGAACAATTAAAACACAATTTGATCAATTATAAATTTCTGCTTCAAAAGCATTATAATTTTTCTTGACGCGTAGAGTACAATTCACGCAAACTTTATACATCAGATTTGATTGCATTTTGAAAAACAAAATTTAAAAAGTTTTAGTGACATTATGTGTGAACACTGTGTTTGTGATAATATTATTGATTAATTATTTATTTCGATTTTATAAAATATATTTGTTAACTGTTATATAGGCATGTTTGTTTCAATGTTAAATTAATAAACTTTCATTAAAAGTTGCTTGTTTATTAAACTATAATGAAAACATTAAATTTCAAAAATATATTTTTAAAAAGCAAATGAATGGAAAATCCTTTAAAATTAATTTAGATGAATAGAAAATCCTTTAAAACGGTTAATCCATATACTGTTTCAGGTACATTGTTACAAGATTCTTTAAATTCTTAACACATCATTTAATTTTGCCTTGTTATTAATAAAAAAAATGAATAATGTGCAAATAAATTTCCATTTTATTCTTACATAATTTTTGTATTTATTTTATTATTTTTAATTATTGACAATAAATTCAATATTTAATTCATTTAATATTTTATTTAATTAAGTAAAATTAAATATTTGCTCTTATTTTTCGGACAATACAAGATTATTTGTTATTTAAATACAACGAATTACTATCAACTGAACCAATTGAGTAAAAATCAGAAATTATCGTCTGGTAGTGCATTGTCAAAAAAAAAAAAAAATAATTAAACTAAAAGAATAACAAAAATTTTTCATGAATGATACGGTAGCAGTTATGTTACAATACATACCATTAAACAAGTATATTGCCCCACTAAAATTACCACATTTGCAGAATTTATATTGCATTGGCATTCATTATCGATTACAATTATTATAAAAGTAAAAAATTCACTGAAAATTTTGCAGGTAATAACAAAAAAAAAAGAAATTAAACAAAATAAAAATTTTTTATTATTTTTTATTCACTTTCAATTTCTTTTATTTACTTATTTTTTTCTTAGGCACACTTTAAAGGTACAATTTATATATGTATTTGTGTCAGTTATTTGGGGTGATGAGTTTAAAAATGCGCGTTGTCACTATACAAAATCAACAAGCAAAAAAACAAAAATTTAATTTATTTGACCACGATCGTGCAGTTATAAAATATTTCATAGCCAAATTGGTAATTCAGAAAACAACAACAATAACAGCAATAACAAGTTGATAATAAGCTGTTAGGTGACATTCGCATGTACGCACATTGAATCATGTTATTTGTAAATATATAAATTATCCATATATGTATAAAAATAATGATGGTAAGTAGATAAAGGTTAAGTTAGAGTTTATTTACGAGTAAAGATGGAATGAAAAATTGTTATGTAACAAAGTCAAATACTTATGCATGAATTCTGTTATTTGTTTTTGTTTTTTGTATATTGAAATTTTCCGGCATGTTTTTTATTTTCTTTTCTCTTATTTGCTATATTGATATCTTGTATTTACGATTTTAAACTCGTACCTGTCCAGAATATAATTGAAGTATATTTTGATAACATGTTATTAAATTTTGCGCCAAAAATTTTTTTATGTTCATTTTGTACATTTATGTTGGATTTGGTTAATTTTGGACTTATAATTTCGAATTTTTTTGTATTAAATTTCACTTTTCTTGTTTTGCTAATGTTGTATATGGTCTTATTGTAAAATAATATAATATTTCAACAAAACTGAGAACGCTCGCACCAACAAATAGGCCAGTTGTTCCACCAATTGAAACTAAATATACAAATATACGAAAAAAGAAATGAAACAAAAAAAATTATTATTTGAATAAAATAATAAAAATTATAATTAAAACGAATTAAATATGAAATAATTTCAATTAATTTGCATAACTATTATAATTAATTAAATTTTGTTAATTAAAATGTTAGTTGCCATTTATTAAAGTTTACGACTTTTTATGATACTAAATGGAGTCGTTAATTTAATTAAAATTATTAGTATTTGACATTTATGACACATCAACATTCTACACAGTATAATAATTTTATTACATCTATGCACCTATGAAACTGTAAATACTGTGAATTTGATATACATAATTATTTTTGAACTATTATTTTTCTGTGTTTGAAGTTTTTCACAAAAAGCATCATTTCTTAAAGTTATTGGATAAAATTTATTAGGCCATAGTATTCGGCAATTATAAAAATAAATTTCATATTCCAGTCATTTGATATTAAAATATTTTTGACAGAGAAATACCCTGTTTTAATTTTAGTGAAAAATTTAATGAGAAAATTCAAAAGTTGAAGGTATATATAAAAAATTACTAGTTTTTCAATAAATTCTCTACACATAATTCTTAAGTTTTTCGTTTCTTTAAAGAGGTATTAAGATTCCGCATATATGACAGGATAATTGTTTTCTTTTTCTATATTCAATATAATTTTTTTTAACTGGAAGAAGAAAAATTTACTTTATTAGCTTACCAACTAAATCCAGCTTTCCTCTTACTACATTGCGTTTATATCTTTCTGTTGGTAAATCAACTAAACCAATTTCAACAAAAGAAATAGGTTTTTCATGCCCATAAAGGCTATGTTTGAGAATAAAATGAATAAAGAAAAAATTTCTGTTTTTTAATTTTGATTATTTGTATTTATATATGTATATATACTTTTCTCGATTATCATAAATCACTGAAATATCAACTTCTGTACACGATGGATAGCAATCACATATTAATCCTTTTCGATTATGATGAGACCATTCAGCAATAATTACTGATAAATCTTCATAATTTTGATTTAAACATTCTAATCCTGTCATATTGCAATACATGTGGTCTGGTGTATTTGGTGTTAAATGTCCAGCACAATTACATAATGATATTTGTTTATCTTTACGGCATTGAACAGTACAAGCACTATAACTGTAATATTTATGAACATCTAAATAATTTTCGTCACTAAAGCGACATCTTCTTTGATCAACTCGTACTTCTCGTGTACCTTCATCATTTTCAATATTTTTAATGTCAATTAGACGTCTATTTTATATAATAATGTTAATAATTAATACATTTTATAGTAGATATAACATGCATAATTCTGTGGTATTAAGAGAAAACTACCCAAGTCAAAATTGATATAATTTTTTAGATACTGTCGCTCTTAATTTCTGAATAAATTCAGGTATAATAATCGAATTGGTACACAATATAAACTTAACTGTGGAGAATTATTTAAATCGACTCAGGCTACTGCTACTTATAACCACAGAATTTTTAATGTTTAATCAAAAATGTAGCTTCTTTAAATAATTTTGCATACTTATAGGATACGTATGGACCAACATTAAGAATTTCAGTTTTAGGTGTTACTAAAGTTGGAACATCTTCTTCACCTAAAATGAAAATCTAAAAATATTTTATTTATTAAATTCATAATTAAAATACATTTTGAATATATAAGAAATTGGATAAGTAAATAAAAAATTTTAAGTATACAAAACAACAGGTAAGTAGAATAGAGAATATTAATACATTTGCTTCGGTATTTAGTTGAAGTTTCAACCATCCTGGTCCAGTATGAATGCTAGAAGTCATGTCCAATTTTGGGCCAACCGAACTGATGTTATTTAAAAAAAGTGAAGAAATTGTTTTTACCAATACATTATCATTTAATTTAATTATATATTATTTACTTAGCTTGTATTGAATTTAAAGCATAGCATAGTCCTAATTCAGTTTCCATTATATGAAAATATTTGCAACATTCAAACTTATTGTCATTCCACGAGCAATCTTCTATTGCATTTGCACAAGTACTTCGAACTAATTTCGAATAGTAACTGAAGTTCGATTGGAAACAATTTTCAGCTGGCTGTGGTCCACCACATTCATGTACTGCATGATATGATTCGCCTTTAAAAAATGCAATTTCACTTAGAACTTCTTCTAAGGTAAAATCATGATCGGCACCCCATAATCTTTTAAAGTACAATAAAAAAGTGAGTATATTTTTGTTAACAATAATTTTTTTAAATAGTTTGATTCAAAAACAAAAATTATTTAAACTTAACTGTTCTGCTATTTCTTGTATATGATCCATATTTTTTGATTCACATACAACTATAGCGGGAAAATTGGTTTCCCAATCTCTATAAGATGTTTCAACAACAAAACTAATTGCATTATTTTCAAAGGCAACTGTAATATTATTATTGTTCTAAGAAAAAACAATTTTCAAGAAAATTATAAAAATTTACTGTTATACCTAAAGATGTCATTATTAATAATCCTGAACCATACCAGGACATAACAATGCAAACAACCCAGAAAATTTTTTCAAATATAGAATTTGAATCATCTACCAAAAATCTGACACCATGTACTGTGGAATTTGCCAGGAATTCTTTTAAGGCATGCTTAAATATTTTCATTTTAATGTTAAAATATTTTTATCACTAATATTAAAATACTCGTAAGCTTTTTATGATGGCCGTAACTTTAATATTTTCAAAATAATATTAAATGAAAAAGGATACCTACATTTAAGCATTATTCAAATCACAACAAAATTATCCCATTAAACACATTTTGATATTGAAAAGGAGTTCTTTGCTATTTATGGAGAAAGGACATACTATACGAGTATATTACGAATTATTTAATTATTTATAATTTGTATGTAGGTACGATATAAGAAGGTTGCGGAATGTATATAAGAAAAAATAAAATTTTCAATCGGGCAGGTCATAATGAATAAATTTGAGATTCACATTTCGATCAAAATATGAAAACCTGGCCCACAAAATATGAAATCCTTGAAAATATGGCAAATATTTGATTTTTAAAACAATTTATTAGGGAGAAATTCATGTTTTATTTCCAAATACTTCGGAATCAGTGATTAATAATATGATCTTTCCATTCCTTTTAAAAGCTTCTCACTATATACGCCGGTCTACGAAAATTTAGGTGATTTAGTTAATTGAATGGCGATTAATTGAATTTAGCACAATATTATTTCGGTAGATGACATTTATTGATGGTAGATTTTTTTTTTCCATAAATTCAGCTCTTCACTTTCAACTGCACTTCATTCTGTAGTATTATGGACTTTCATAAGAAATGCTCCGAATATTAACAACTAAATTGAAATTACATTTAAAAAACTGAAATTACTCAAAAATTGTTTCATGGGTTAAAAAATATTTTATTTTCCAAATTATAATATTTTTCACATGTTACTTTATATTAATAATGACAATATTTTGTAAGCGTATCCTGAAAATGGATAGCATACAGTAATTTTGGATAAAATTACAAAAACAAGAATTTAAATCACATTAAATATAATTAAGAGATGAATTTTTCTTGATAATAATTTTCGTATTATTTTATACTTAAAACACCTGTTTGTTTTCTCATTGTTATATACACATACATATTTCATTATTTTATTAGTCCAAATTTTATTCTGAACAATAGGAAATTTATATGGAAATTTTATTTTTGGAGTATCAAGCTTACTTAATTTAGGATATAATTATCAACTAACTCGGATATCATATCAGTTAATCTTTCTCTATAAATTTTATCTTTGTTAAAGGCAAGTAAGCAAAGCTCTCCCCGTCTATTTTTCAGGAATTCTGCAAATTCTGTGGAATTATTAAGGAAACTTGTAGTGAGATCTGTTGGTAAAATGGTTAAATGAGAAAATAAACAACTTTCAATTAATCCAGCTAGGCGATAATAATCCAAACTTTTCATGAATTCTTCTAATGGAAGAATTCCATTTAAATTCATTTCATGTTGAAATAAATTGTTTTCTAAGAATCCATAATATTTTTTAACAAGTTTTTCCAAATTGTCTTCTCGAAATTTACGGCTTGTTGGAATTGTAAGTACCGTAATAACGTCAAGCATTGGTGGGGCAAATCTCGCCAATTGAAAGTCAACCATTCTACAATCTACAATTTGTTGTTTTTGTGTTATTTGATCTATTTCATAGCGAAACATAACATTATTTGCCCATAAATCTCCATGATTGATAACATTTCGAAATTCTTTTGATATCTTCGCAAACTCAAAAATTTTTTTTAATTGTTTTGGGAATTCATTTTTTATATAATTCCATTTCATAGAATTTTTATATTTTGGTATTGCTTCAAGTATTTCTGTAAGAGTTGCTATCGATTTCATTACATATGCATATCTTGATCCTTTTGTATCAGTTGGATAAGCGTTTTCTGGTAATGAATCATGAAATATATCATTAATTGGCTTTCCAATACGATTTTCAAGAATAAGGGAGGCTGAATGAAAATTTGCAAGCACTTTCATAACTGCAAGTAAATGTTCATAATCTAAAATACCATTACGTTCGGAAGCCATTTGAAATCCTTGATCAGCTAAATTTTCAAAAACTAACATATTATGTTTAGCAAAAAAACATTTTGGAGAAAAATTTCCAAGTGAAACATTAATACTTGTTAATCTTGGAATTATTTGTGTATAAACATGAACTTCCTTTTGAAATACTCCAAGTTCTTCAATATATTCCTTATGGGAAAGTACAGCTTCCGGAACACATTTTAGAAAAAATTTTAACTTGTGTTTTACGACTCCAGTTGATGATGATCGTTCCACAATAACATGTAAAAATTGATGATCACCTAAAAATCCACTTGGTTCATTTCCAATATTTGTTTTCTCATATGTGATTACTCGAATATTATCATCCAAATTATCCATGAAAAATCTTTGACAACATTTTTGTACATCTAATTTAGTTAAAGTTGTACTTTCCAATGGAGTTAGAACTTCCATGATCTTATATTATAATTATATATAAACAGATGCTTTTAGTAGAAAGGATAAAATAACACTGAGTAGATTTGATACCAAAATATTCATTTTTAAGTGATTAGATTTTTGGAAAGCTTAGAAATGTCATGAATATAAAAAAATAAATATAATTTAAGATAATTTGAGATAATATGAAAAGATTTTATACGTTTGTAAAATTCATAAGAGTTTATCTTCGATTTGTAAGCATATGATATAAAATGTTATTTTGTTAATCAAATATTTTATTAGAATGTTGATTTTTTAATAATATAATCTAGAATGTAAATAATTCATGTTCCGAAATTAAAAACATACAATTTATCTTATTTAGTTTTATATATATAGCTATTTAATATAATAATAGACGGACGTTGTGGTGTTGTTTTTAATTGGATTTAAGTTTCACATTGAATTAGTTTTAGAATTTATTAATTACCAAAATTGATTAAAGTTGATTGAATTCCAACACAATTGAGAATGCAATCAGAAAACATTTTTCTTTGACTTTTTCTATTATCATGAAGCGATCCTTGTTTCAACGGATTTTGATTACACTTTAAATTGTTCTGCTATGTCTTTTTAAATAACGTGTTGAAGATAATTAATTCCGAAATTTATTAGATATTCACTTGATTTTTGTTAATCGCATAAAATTCATCACATAGCTATTTCATTTGTTTTAGTACTACTTTTAAATAATTTCAAAAATCACACTTTTATGATCTTTCAATAAACGTTCTAAAAACGTGACAACGTAAAATTTTCGCATGCTGTACACCTATATCTCCTTTTTGTAATTTTTATTTTGATTTTGATAAGAATTGTAAATAGAATTATTATTTGCAACTACCGTTATGTTTTTTTTTAAATTTAGTTTTTTAAATAAAATAAATTTTAATAAATTTTTACTTGAAAGACAGCAGAATCGTGTCAAATAATATCAAAGAAATTATACAGTCATATATTTTATGTGTTCATGTGTGCGTGTATATTCGCTTGGCAGTGTGTTAATCTATGAATATATGTACATAACTTCTTAAGAGTATATAAAAAATTTACAATCTATAAAAAAAAGTTAGGCAACAAAAAAATAAAGCCAATCTAAAATAATTAAATATTGCATATTTATTGGGGCAAACTTTTTGAAATTTTTTCAAATAATAAATTTAGGGTATGCAATTTTATATTTCATTTATATTTTTGACTGAAAATTTATGATTACTGTTTTTCATGTTTTTTGTGAACCTTGGAAAAAATCAAGTAAATTGTAGGATTGTAATCAAATAAATGGAAAAATTCAATTAATGTTCTTGTATTAGTAAGTAATTTATTGATTTTGTAATTAATTTAACAACTGTTTTATTGTTTTCAGAAAATATCATTATAGCTGGTATTATTGTTTTGTTATTTAGTCATAACATTGTGGTTTTAAAGTTAATATACTCGCTGAATGTAATAGATAGAATTTTGTTTAATTTAGAAAAATTATAATAGGGGTTTTTAATTTTAATTTTTTCATATTATTTTCATTTAATGTTCAAAAAATGTAATTTAATCATCTTTAAAGAGAAATTGTATTCTGATACATGAAATATTTAAATAATTTTTATAGATTTATTAAATTTGTTAATTTGTTCAATTTGTTAGTCACGTACACATAATTCTGATTGTAAGTGCATAATATTAAATAACATATAATTGGTAAGCAGATTATGATTTCATAAAACTAACTATGTATTTGAATTTTAGTATATTTTCTTCTCATTAAAAAAAATAATTAAATGAATATTTTTGCAGGCACAATTAAATATTGTATGCTTTTAAGTAATCCAAATAAATAAATAAATAAATAAAAAGCATTTTTTCGCCATAATAAGAGGTAATTTTTTTTTTTGCATAGTTGCTATTTAATTTTAAATATATCATCATAATTTGTTTAACTTTTTAATTTATTGCACACACTTAATAAAAATAAAATTATTATCTTTGATTCTTACATTTTTATTCTGTTTTAAATTATAATATAAATAATAAAATATTTTTTTACCGCAATTATGGTATTAAATTCAAATGGAAACAGGTACGTTTCAATAATTGAAATCTGTATGAAAAAAATTAGTACAAATATTAAGAAGCCATGAAAATTCTATACCGATACCATTTATATAACATAATATTCAAAATTACATAATTATATGTATAGAATGTGAATCTATATGTTTTGATATTATCCAATTATATGGCGTTATATCGCGTTCTTAATTTTATAATTTTACAAATTTCAAAGGTGAAATTAGGTTTTTTACGAATTATCAATTAATTTTAAAATACTGTTTGTTATAGGCGATATACAATTCACTGTCCATAATTTTTATTTTAAATTAAATTTATTTTATTTTATCAAGATCAGCTGTTTTATAAGTACTTATATAATTTTTAGAAATAACTTTTTATAGAAGCATGAGATATAGTAGAATCCGATTTCATTTTAAGTGTGATAACTGCATGTGATTAAGAAATGAAGAACGAGTTATTAAAAAAAGAAATAAATCAAAATATTTTAGAATACTAATTAATTATTTGAAAGCCTTGTTAATTTGTTTAACAACATTTATTATAAATTATAAATTCTAAACTCAATTACCATATAGTACACGTTGCAGAGCAGGAAAATTATAAAGAGGTCCCATAAGAAGCCAGTTACAGGACAAAAACAATTTTTTTTCGTCTTCATCGTTTAATAACTTTTGTAAGAATTAAAATTTGAAATTTTTAAAATTTCCCTATTAAATAATTTAATTTTTTTTACATTAGTTAAAGATATAAATGACAAAATTAAAAAAATTATTGAATTATTAAGAAAAATAGTATACAATATAGTATGAAATATACGTCCACGCAGGTAAAAGACAAATTTTGTCTAGGACTCTAATTTTTGGAGTATATTTTGATTATATTTTTATTAATCTTGTCGAAATGAAATATCCTTGATTAAAACGTAAAAAATACTCTAACTAATATGAAACTAAAAATATGTAAAAGTTATCGTTTTAATCACAAAAAACTTTAAAAACTATTAAAAAAAAATTATTTTTATAATAAATTTTAAAAAAATGTTTGCAATTTTAAAATATTTTAAAACGATATTTATGTCATAAGAGCGAAATAGTGTTCGAAATGAAAAATATTTAAAAATTCTTTCTAGAAACGCAAAACTCTTATAACATAAATGTACGTTTTCTGGGGAATTATTATACTATCTATTCCTAAACCAGCCCATTGGTACAGGAACTCACCCTACATATGAATGAACAAATCTATTTAAAAAATCTAAATAATATACAAATATTAAAAAATAATTATTTGTTAAAAAATAAAATTATTTACACAATATTAAATTAGAATTATTCAATTGTTATAATAAACGAATGTGTATATATATACACAAAAAAAAACATAGTAAAATGATAACAGATATGTCATTATAATCTTTGAGAGAAAAAAAAACCAAAACTAAAAACTAAAAAATGATCACACCTTTTATAGATATTCAAGAGTATACCATAATCTTATCATTTTAAATTAGTTATAAAAAAAAGCTCCTGAAAATTGTTATAAAGTCTGATTTGAAGCTGAGATATTTAATTCAGAAAATTTAAATTAAATAGAAAAATTGATAAATATATCGATAAATAAAATCGATAAATATATTGAATTTAACTTACTTATATACATATATCACTTATATATATGTACATATATATATGAATTGATAAATTGCGCACCTAAACTTTTAATTTAAACTCATTTTAAAAAAAAAATAGTTAAAGTGTATTAAAAAAAAAGGTCAAAATTTATTTTTGTTTTTTATATACTTGCGACCCATTTTGCATATTAACTTTATTTTTTTGAAATACATACATACATATGAACATAAATAAAAATAATATAAACAAACAAATAATCAAAAAATACCCACAAATCCCACAAATATACACAAAAATTTTCATAATCGATCGACGCAAATACAACGATAAATTTTTTATGGGGGTACCGTTTAGTCTACACGATATTAATAATTTCAAAAAAAAAAAAAAAAATAACAAAAAAAAATATTCTAATATTATTTTATCGGCGATACTATCAGTGATCCATCTAGCAATAGCTAGTCAATAAGTTTTTGCATTTTTTTCTCTACTTTTTGATTTTGTTCTTTTTTTTTACATTTTGCGAAATCTTATAAATTTTCCCCTTTTTAGTGATATTCTGTTAGTTTAAGAGATCGCGGTTTGGTTTTTATATTAATTGTGTTCTGTTCTTTTATATTTTTTTTATTTTATTTTTTGGTTTTGTATGCCGCCGTGTCTTTAGTTTACAAATAAAAAAATAAAAAAATAAGAAAAAAAAATTAAAATCAATATTTTTTTTTATTAGGGCTTCCGATATTTGTTTTCAATATCTACTTATATATACAAGCATTATATACAATTATATCATGTATGTATAATCTAGATAATTAATAAAAAGAAAATAAACAGAAAAAAAAACAATTTTTAAAAAATTAAATACACAAAATTGAAATTTTTAATTTTGAAGAACTCAAAACAGTTATTATTGAAAATTATGTTGTTGTGTAAAGATGAATGCTTTAAAATTGTGAAAAGATCACTTAATTATACAAATTTTAAATTAATTAATTATGATATACAAAAAGCATCTGATGATAATGTTGGATTTCTTGGTGAATATTATAAATTAATAGCAGAAATTGAAAATGTAAGAATAAATTGTATATGAATATTATTAATTTATTAATGATATAATAAAAGTGTTATACATGTGCTATATGATATTTATATTTAAATATATATTTTATAATAAATATGCATACGCATACTAAATAGTGTTTTTTCAAATAACAAAATTTTTGTTTGTTTTTCCTTCATTTTATTTGTGTCTCTCATATAGTGTTTTGTTTATATATGAATATAATATGTAGATGAATATGATAAAATTAAAACTATTCTACACAATATAATAAAATTTTGTATATATTTATAGAATTTTATTTTGAATAAATTCCAAAAGCTTATTGTAGCTTTTCGAAATTTAATTTTGATGATTATTCAAAAAAAAAACAAAAAAGAGGAAAATTCTTTATAATAAAATGTTATACATATAGGAATTGCATTTAAAAGTGTATACAAAATAAAACAAGTCTAATGTGTCATTATTACTTAAGAAGTAACAGAGTTTTGGAATGGAAATTGCAAAATGGATTTAGGTCACTTTCAGAATAAATCGTCCTATTTATTAAATCAAACCACTAATTATATAAATAAGATGGAGTATTAAAATTATTTTGTTCAAATTAATAATTATTAATTTAAATAATTAATTATTTGTGTTATTTTTAATAATTATTTGTATTTGTTTAAAAAATAACATCATTTCAAATTTACTTTAAAAAAAAAAACGGATTTTTAAGTATACATATACAAATTAGAGTGATAAAAAACCTTATTGTTTTTTTTTAGGTGTTAACTGAAATTTAATCAATTAAAATTTATTAATTGATAATGTTATACAATAAACTGTTGAAAATAATCATTGGAAATATAAAATTCAACAAGTGAATCTAATTTGCGATATTAATTTACGGTATAAATACCATAATTATCGTTATCTTAAATTTAATTAGCAACTATGCTAGGAAATTTTTTGTTAAGTATCACTACTTTCAAAATTGTAAAGAAAATCTATTTTTAAACCGTCTTGTATAGTCTCTTAACTTTTTTAATTTTTTTTTAAATTCTGCAAAGTATAAGAAGTTTACAAAATATTGTGTTTACGTCATTGGAAAAATTTGAAATTTAAATTGTCAAAATATGCTTGACAACTTGTCTGAAAATTTATAATTACAACTTTGTTATAATTTAGACAGAAAATAAAAAAAATTTAAAAACAATTAAAGTTTATGACTGTATGTATGAAATTAGAACTCAAATGCACTACCAATTTTTAGGAGTGCGTTCTGAAAATGTATAAAAAGAATCATAATTTTATTCAAGCTGATTTTTATAGCGATTTCTTTTTTGATACTTTCTCCTCCCTCTTGAATTAAAAAAAAAAAGTGGCTCCCTGTACACTGTAGACCTTCATATATGTCGCCAACATCTAAAATCAGCCCTGTTTAGACAATATGTATACAAGGGTACGATATAAAAGTGTTATTCATAGAAATCTCAGTTAATATTCAAATAGAAACTAGAAATGTGTATAGCTATGCAAAACGATATTTATACAAAATTAAATATAAATATTTGTTATTTATAAATAAGGAAAGTGGGCACCTATACTGTCAACCTCAAAATTTTCCACACTTGTTGAATTTTGTATTTAATTATTATCTTATCATCAAATTTATAAGTTTATTATTATTAAAATTTTGTTCTCTTTAGTATGTTATTTCAATATTATTGCGACAATCATATAAAATATTTAGTAAGCAAACAATTTCATCTCATATTACTTAGTAATTTCATGCAATTTAATATGATTGGAATTTTAAAATAGAATTTTAGAAAAATATAAATGCAGGGTGTTTTTTTTTTTTGCTGTTTGATTTATTTTTACTTCGGCGTCTTAAATAAAAATTATGCATATTATGCAAATTTGTAATTTTACGGGATTTTATTGGAATAAAAGAAATTACAGTACTTTCTTTGAATTACCTAAGAATTTTTTGATTACCTTTTTGACTACTTTGAAAGCTTAAGTCATTTTAGAATATACATATTATATACATATACATATATTATTAAAATTTCAATTTAATCTTTAAATTTTAATATATTTATTTCAGGATAATGGAAAAATACAAAGTTTGCGATTTTTTATTAAAACAATTCCACAATCAAATTTAGAGCATAAAAAAATTATACAGGAAATCGGAGTATTTAAAAAAGAAATCAAAATTTATGAATTAATTCGGGAATGGAATGATTATTTTTCAATAAGTTTTAGTCCAAAATGTTTATTTTCCAAAACAGAACTGATTGTTTTGGAAGATCTAATAGCCTTAGATTATTATCAAATACCAGAAGATACTGAATATAGTATTACTCACTTAAAAGCAGTTTTAAATGCACTAGCTGGTATGCATGCATCAAGTATAGCATATGAAGTTAAAGAAGGGTTGACTATAGAAAATAAACTTAAAAATGAACTTTTTGAAACTTCAGTTAGTAAAGATATTACTTGGTTTTTAGCCGGTTTAGAAGTAAGTACAAATTTTCTTATTTGATTATTATTTTTTTAACATAATTTTAGAAATTTTTCAAATGTATTGTTTTTTTCATATTTTTATATTTGTTTTGATTTGTAAATTTTTAACATTTTTAAGTTGTAGAAACGTATAAATTAAAATTTTTTCTATTGTATTTTAGGCAGTAAAATGTGCAGCACTGAAACACCCGAAATTCCAAGACGATATTCATCAAAATTTCATATCAAATGAGTTTTTAAAAAAATTAGATCCAGTATGTCAAATGGTCAATGCATCAACAAAGTATAGAAATGTTTTATGTCATCGAGACGTTTGGGGTAGAAATATATTCTTTAAGGAAGATAATAACAACAATAAAAATTCATTAACAAGTATTTTGGTTGATTATCAAACATGCCGATATTGTCCACCTGCGATCGATATTCTATTTTTATTACATTTAAATGTTCGAAAACAATATAGAGAAAAATTTTATATAGAATGTTTGAAATTTTATCATGAAATACTTGAAAAGAATTTATTATTTTTAAAAGTACCCAAAATACATCATATATCTTATGAGGAAATAGTACAAAGTTGTAATGATTTTAAATTATTTGGAGTAGTTTATGATAGTATTGCAGCAACAATTGTTCGTCTTCCAAAAGGTTATTTACCAAATTTGAAAAAAACAGATCCAAAATTGTATTATGAATTTTCAAATGTTAGCCGAAATAAGATTGTATTGAATTTTTTAGAAAATGATTCTAATTTTAAAGAGTATTTATTTCAATGTATTGAAGAAATAATGGAAATTATTTATTAAAAAATTTACAAATCCTATTTTAATAATTATTTATAAAAGTTGTTAAATGTTTTTGTTGTTTTGACTGTTATATATTTTTGTATATAGTAATATTCTTTTTTTTTTTAATAAAATGAAAGTACAATAACTGGAAATAGCTATCTTTTATTTAATGCATTAAAAAAAAAGTTGTATACTAGTATTGAAAGTTTTTTAGTGAGTGCAGTTTAATTAAAGAAGAAGGAATTTATTGTTATATTTTTTAAGAAAATTTGAAATGAAGAGATAAACTCTATTTGATATACCTGAAACTTAATTTTTTTAGAATTTTGATACTTACTAAGCATTCCGATGGCTACATTAAAAATAAGAGTGTAAAAACAACCCTACTTTAGCATTATTAGTCAAAAATTTATTAACACAGCATGTTCGATAAAAATTAAATAAATTTTTTGAAGAAAAAATTAATACTTTTAAAACAAATTCCGCCGTATATGTATAGAATAAAAGAAAACGAAATCTTCAACAATTTTTTGCATCATTTTGCAAATTTTTATTACATTTATATTTTATAAAATTTTCAATTAGATCTTCAACTGTTTCAAACATAATTTTTCGGAATTCATCACTTTCATCTATAAATTTTAAAACACATTCATCTCGATTATTCTTAAGATAAGAATCATATTTGGCAGGATCATTTTTTCGTAAATTAACAAAAAAATAATTATCTGGTGTATTGATAAATGGTAAATAAACTCCTTTGAATACTAATGGTAATAACATTCCCTCATTACATGTAAGTAAAAACTCATCAAAACTTAGAATAGAATCAATTTGAAGATCGAAATTTTTTAACATATTCTTTAAATTATCGTAATAAAATTTTGTACACCAATCAAAATTTTTTTTTCTATCCTCACTATTTTGATTTAATACGAAAAACATCATAAAATCTATAGCTGGAGGGCAATATGTACAATTTTGGAAATCAACAAAAATTGCTTGTTTTGGTATACTATTGGTATTTTCATCATATTTAAAAAGGATATTTCGACTCCATATATCCCGATGACAAAATGTATTTAAATATATTTTTGATGGATTTGCAAAATTTTCAAGAAATTCATAATTGTCTGGATCTGGAGTTATTTCGTTTATATTTTCATTTTGATATTTTGGAATTTTTTTCGCTGCTGCTCGCACTGCCTAAAATGAATACAAAATTTAAGATTAAAAAATTCTTTTTCAATAAATATATATAATAATTTTTTACCATTAGACCAGCACGAAACCAACCAGTCGTATCATTTAAACTTATTTCAAATAAATTAGATTTATATTTTTCTCCAATGCATAATCCAGTTTTCTTTTCAAAAACAATACTGCTACAATGCATTTGTGCCATACATTTTAGTGTTACTTGTAAATGTTGTTCAGTTATTTGTTCATTATCATCAAGGTTACGAAATCCAAAATGAGTTAAATTTTCAAAAACAAGAAGATCAGGTCTTGTATAATAACATTTTGGATGCCAATTACAAGTTGCTAGAACATATAGAAAATTAAATTTTGCAAAAATATTATATTTTAATAAAATATACTTACTGTATTTTTCCATTTCGTTAAATAAATCTGTGTAAAAATTTACTTCTTTTGGAAATATGCAGAGTTCATCAACTAGATTTCTATTCAACTCATTTGTAACCGGAAGAGCTTTTATAAAATACTCAAATAGTTTTCCTTTATGAGCTTTTTTCTACATGTGTATAAAATTTTTTTGAGAATAAAAACAAAAATTATTTTGGTTTAATAAAATCAATAAAAAATTTTTATAATCTTATAATCTCTTTGAGGGGTTGGCGGTGGTGTATTTTTTCTGGGTGCAAGTATGTATACATATGTATTTATTTTATGAACTTAGAAATTTCAAAATGGTTATATTGTTTTAGAAATGTTTGCCATAAATTGTGGAGAAATTTTAAATAAAAAAATAAAACTATTTTGACTTATCTCTGAAATTTTCACAATAGATGTTTGTTTATGGAATAATTACATAAATTTTAAAATAAATTCAAAGAAAACAGAAATGAGTGAAAATAATGAGTGAAAATTTATTGAGATGTATTTTTTATTTTTGTTGTTTATTTTTGCTATTATTTGCACTTTTTGTTGTCGTTTGTCAAAAAATGAAAATTTTTCGCGAATTGAAAAAAAAAAATTGAATATTATTTTTTAAGTTAATTTAAAACTGTTGGGCTTCCAATTGTTCTATCAAATTGCAAATTTAAACTCAAAAAACTGACAAATAGACCTAAAATATATGTATGTATGTGTATAATACGCATTATATTTATATCCATATTTTTACAAAAATGTTTGGAAAAATAAAAATTTTTAAAATTGTCTAAATTATTTTATTGATAAGATTGTCTTTCAGAGATGTTGTAATACAAGCATTTCATACGGCTTTTACTTTTGGACTACAGGAAATAAAAAACAGATATTTTATTTATCGGCTTTCTGTGGGCTGTCTGAACGTAATCTTGATTACATAGGGTAAATATGTCATAATTAATATATGTATATTTTTTATAAAGGACTGATAATATTTCTCAAATTTATTATTTACATATCACAGGTAAGAACATATATTATAATAAAATAGCGTTATCTGTGGTCAAAAATTTGATTTGTTTGACAATTTCATGTACAAAAAATTTTTGTTGTCATCTTTATAAAGTTTATTATTTTTTATTATCTGTAGTGGATGAACTTGTTAATTGTTATATTTGATAATTTTTTCGCTTCTACAGTTAGGATTATATTTAAAAATAATTATTGACAATTACACAAGAGGCCAGGTATAGTTGCATTGAAATTTTAAAACACAAAATATTTAGTTGTTCTTATTGCTGATGTGTACATATGACACACACTTATATATTGTTGTATTTTATCAAAACTCACCATAAATACTAACTTTTTTAATAGATATTCTTAAATTATAATATTCACCAAGATAACCTCTAACATCATTTGAAGCTGGAACAATTTCAAATTGAAAATTTTTTAAATTCAAATTAATTTTATTATCATCTGAAGTAACTGTTTTAATTATTTGTAAACATTCGGTTTTATTAATTAATTCTTTATAATCGAGTATATTTGCCATATTATGTTTGTTTTTTTTTAATTTTCAATTAAATTATTAAATCATATAAATTTTCATATGTATAGGTATGGACTTTTTAATAAATACTTTCTCTATATAAGCGTTATAGAATATCTTCAACCGAATGAATTAAAGTAGAGTATAAAACTGATTTAAATTTTTGAAGAAAATACACCTCGTGGCGACATTGATCAAGTTAATCTCTCGGATCGTTATAAACACAACAATAAACTGTTGATAATTTTTGTATTTTACATTTTTTTCCCTAATAAATTAAACAAATTAAATTATACTTATGTATATAAATATATATTATATTTTATAGTTGTGCTAATAGACATTAAATGCTTTAATTTTATAATTTAAATTTTATTATATGTATATAACATTTAAGTATATGTGTATTTACTGAGTACATAAATGGTTTTATATGGATCTATATTTATTTTAGTTCAGACATATTTCTTTGTGTATCATTCATATTATAAAGAATGAATGTACTAAAAAGAAGAAAAATATATTAGTAGCAACATCATCTTCAATATTATTTAAAATTATCTATATGCATATATCACAAACAAATGTACAAATATAATACAGTAATGCAAATGTGTAATGATGTTGTATAGACATTTGAATTTAGCATTAGAAAATACTGTAATGATAATAGTGTTGACAACATGTTATTAAAATGATTATCTTGCAAGTGATATTAAGTTAAATAAATGGAAAATTTTTTTTATCAAAAAATTTATCAAAATTATAAAATGTTGACGTTGCTAAATTTATTGTTAACTTTAATTTTCAATTTTCTTCCACTTAAAATTGATTTGTTTTTGCCCATCAACTTAATTCAGATGCAAGAAATCATTATTGAGAAATCATTATACATACTTTTGTAAAAATTTACAAGGTTTATTGAAATTGACAATATTGAAAATAAATTTTATAAACTTACCGAAAATTTATTTAAATATTTGTTGAACAGTTGAATTAATGTTATTTTCACATAAAGCGAAACTGTCAAAAAATTTTGATATACTATAAGTAAATTTATTTGTTTTTGGCAACACTACTCGTTTCGTTTTGTTAAGATTTCAATCTTGTAAATGTAAGTCTAGCGAAATTTCAATAAGAATATTATCTATAAAGAAACAATTGTGATATACGAGTATGAAAATAAATTTAGTCTGATTTAATAATAAAAATTATGTCAGAATATTCATGTGTACATATATATGTATGTATGTATATGTGTATATATAATTTTATGTACAATGTCAATTATAATATGAACCTCAATTTTCAGTTTAGGGTTGCATTTTGAATTTTCAATAGGTTATAGCATCTGTTATATTTTATATAACTGCAGGTTCTGCAGGTATAATTTTACAATATAATTTTCGTATTTTACATATAAATGTTATGTACATATAGTTATGTACATAACTATATGTAAAAAAAGATTCATTATTCAAGTTCTCTGCAAGTTTATTAAATATTTGACTTTTCTATTATATACTTTTAGAAATGTAAACGCATTATTGTGTTACAAAGAATAATGTTAATTGAAAAACATTTGGTGTTTAGATTAACAAAATATACAAAAATATATCTAATAAATATGTGTTCATACCTATGTTTGGAAGAAGTACTTATGCAGTAGAGTAACTTAGTGAGGAATTTTAACAGAATTTGAGGAATACAATAATACGTTTAGAAAAACAAGTAAGGAAAAATTATCGCGAAAAACAAAAATAAATGTAAATGTAAAAAAGTTTTTCTAACACATTGGAATAATTTGAGCATACAGAAACTTAACGTAATGCATAGTTCACCCAATATAAAGCTATTTTCCATTAATGTCCTTCCAAATGTAGTGGATTAACTCTTCATGAACTTCAAACAGTACATTTTTATAATATTCATGTTCTTTCATTAGATTGAGCAACATTTCATCACGATTAACTGTCATATAATAACTGAATTTATCTTGTTGATTTTGTTTCATATTATCGGCCCATCCTTCAGGTAATTTTGTTAAAGGAAAACACATTGCACACAATATTAAAACAACTAATTTCATTTCTTGACAACTATCACAAAATTCTTTCCATGTGATCACATTTTTATCCGATATATTATTTTTAGAAATTTTATCTTGTAAATTATTAAAATAAAATAATAATAATTCTTCTAATATATTTTCACGTTCCTTTGTATTTGTGTTCATATAGATAAAGAAAAGGACATCCATCGCTGGTGGAATATATCTAGTTAATTGAAAATCAACAAAGGTACAGCCTATAGGTAAACCATTTTTATCATATTTAAATAATAAATTCTTGTCCCATGAATCACGATGACAGAAAACATTACGATATTTTTTTGAAATTTTAACTTTTTCTTCAGCCTTCAATAAATAATTTATTAGTTCGGATTGGAAAAATTCTTGATAGTTTTTGTTTTGATATTTTGGATGGATTTTTGCAATTGCTACTATTCCCTAAAAAAAGTAATAAACAAAAATTATATTAATTTTAAATTTGAATATATTTAACAGTACTATCAAGCAAAATAGGAGATTACCTTTAAACCAGCGGCATACCAAGTATTATTAATGTTAACTTGAATTTCATGTAGATATTTTTCATATTTTTCACCAATATTTACTCCTGTGTTGTACTCATAAATCATACCACTTACATGTAATGTTGCTTGACTTTTTAACGTTACTTTAAAATGTTCCATTGTCAACATTTCATTTTTTTTGAGATTGTAATAATTTTTTGTTGTTAAATCTTCGAATACCATCATATCAGGTCGGGTGTAAACACAATTGGCAAAACATTTTTCATCACCTAAATAATTTTTTAGTGAAATAAATGTTGATTTTAAAACTGTAATTATAAATATTAAATTCGGCTTACAATATGGTTCCAATTCCTTTAAAATTTTTGTATAAATTCCAATTTCTTTTTCAAAGAAACCTTTTTCTTCAATTTCTTTTTTATGAAGAGGATTTGTTACCGGTACAACTTTTAAAAAGAAATTTTCCGTCTGTGATTCATTGTTGTTCTGTTGAAATTATAAATATTATTATTTTTGACTAATAAAAATTTTAGTAAATTTACAATAGAATAGCATATTTTTAAGCCATAGTATTCCCCCATAAATCCTACAACTTCACCAACTTTTTGTTTAACTTCATAATTATGAATTAAAATTGTTTTCTGTGCTGAGATTTTTAAGAAATTCGATATAATTTTATAACATTCAGAATCGGAAATTATTTTTGACATTGCTACAATTTGACCAGCTAGAGAGTTAAATTCGAACTAAGATATTTTTTATTATTTTTAATTTTTTAGAAATTTTATAAGATTTTGTTGTGCACGAGTGACGTAGAAATGTGCAAAATTTGTGAAAGATAAGAATTTTAAAAAGCTTTGAAAAACCCGTATAACAATCTTAAATTTTATTTCAAAATTTATTTGAAATAATTTTGTTTATATTTTTTTGAATCACTAATTACTTTTAAATAAATTTATGTAAAGATACCATGTAATTTCATTATTTACTTCAGAAGTCAATCCTTAATTTATTCAATTTAAAATTGTGTATTCTATGATTTCTTTACTTCATTTGCGTAGATTAAAATTAATAATTTATCTCTAAAAACGCACCTTTGTAATATTTTCTCTAATTTTCGTGTGATTTCTTTGAACCTTCTTAATATATTGTGTGCAATCACTGTATTTGTGAATATTTTATTATAAAAATAATATTTTTTACTATTTAACATGTATTTTTTCAGCAATCATGGGAAAATTTAATATTTTTCTCAAAAAATATTCAAAATTGTTTATCGGGTAATTCACCATAGAATATCTTTTTATTACTTTAAATATTTATTGTTGATAAAAATTTGCTTTAATCTTTCTAACTGATAATTCAAAGAGATATGTTAATAGACTTTTTCTCATTTTTTTTTATCTCTAATAGTGTTACATAAATATTATTGCATTTACATACACCTGATACAAATTTTATTATTGACCTTAAAAAATTCAAATGCGTACAAGTATAAATGTGAAATAATTAATAAACAAATAACATATTAGAAGATTATATAATATGTATTTAAATATTATAAAAAATATTTTAGAAAATTTAGAAAATAAATAAATTCGATTGTTTAAGGAATTATTAAAATTTGAAACGGCTGCATATATAGTTATGCCAAAAGAAAAACTTGAAATTTGAGTTAAGTGTTTAGCTTTTATTTTGGTTAATATGTTAAAAGGTCAAAAGTTAATATTTGGTTTTTGAGATGTGTGGCAGCTACCCGAACCTCTCAAGAGATTCCACCAAAACTTCAGGACAGGAATACATGTGACCTGCGATTGGACACATTACTATCAAATGTCACAATAACACAAATCTGAGTTTATTTTACCAAATATTTAAAATTAACTTTTTGAGTTTTGTAACAACTACCCGAATTGGTCCAATTGGTTGTTCGAATTGGTCCAATTACAACAGCGGCCACCCTTGTCAGAAAAAAGAAAACTTGTGGAAATTTGGTGCTGATTGCTTTATTCGTTTTTGAGTTATCGTGCCATCGGTTAGACGGACAGACGGACGGACGAACATGCCTAAATGATCGCAACATTTTAAGCTGAGTAAGAATATATTCACATTGAATATACCCATTAAAATCAAGAAATAAACTAAATTGAATATACCCTTCACGAAGTTGCAATTTATAAAAATGTAAATATAATGGTTAATAAATAAATAAAAAAATAAATAAATTGAAACAATAGCTATATGAAAAATTGATTTTTCATAATTTCATTACGTTATCTTAAAATTTTATATTAGTTTTACAATAAAAATAATTAATATGAACGAAACATAAAAAAAATTTGGATTTCTTTGCATATATTTAGGCGAAACTTATTTTAGAAAAGATTTGTTTTAAGTTCAATACTTAAGTTTTCTATTTTAGTAAAATAATAAAGTTGGGTCAAACCAATGGTTTGTATTGTAGCACTTTTCCCTTCAACAAATGAAAATTCTGCTTTTAAATACAGTCTATGTATATCTATCACACTATTAAAATCATTTTCATTCATTACACAACTGTTTCTAGGATTGCATATATTTAGGTTGAACGACTTACGCAACCTTCAAAATAAAGCCAAAATTAATATAAAAAGGGGTTAACATAATGCTCGGTTTTAAGATTTAATTGTGTGAGTTAAGAAAAATAATTATATTCTTTAATGTGATGGAATTTACCGTTAGCTTTTTGCGTTTATAGAAATTTAAAAAAGCTTGCGGTTTCGGAAATATAAGGTGTCAAAAATTCAAATTTTACGAATTTCAAGAGGCGATAACTTGAGAGGGGGTGGAGACGAAAAAAAATTTTCTTCTAACGAAATCAACTACTTGTTAATGTCTAAAAGCTCCTAAAATTTCCAGCTTCTACAGGCTGGGGTCTAGAAGAAAAACGACATCAAATATTTGGAAAAAAAGGACTTTTGATAACGGTAAATTTGAACGGCCATTTTGTTTTTCTAAAGTTTAACTATAGTATACCGCGCTAGAGGAAGCAAGCCACTGCCTTTCTGCGTTGGCAAAATTTCAAAAATGCTTATGGTTTCATTGCAACAAATAGTTAAAAAAGGCCATTTTTAGGGTTTTGGGGGGGTGTAACTTCTAGAAGGGGGGAGATAGGTAAAAATTTTGTTCTACAGAAATAAGTTTCTAGTAAAGATCTATGTACGTATTAAATTTCAGCTTTCTATCTTCAAGGGTGTAAAAGTTTTGTAAACAAAAAAAGTTTCCACGGACGGACGGACGGACGTACGGACGGACTGACGGACGGACGGAAGAATAGAGTGAAACTAATAAGCACTTTTTTTCAAAAAATTTTTGGAAAAGTGTTAAAAAGGAGTGTTTATGTAAACACATATTGTATACATTGAATCAGTACGAAATATTTAAATATAATTAAAATATAAAAATTAAAAAACAAACATCAGATAACTAGCTAATTTAAAAATAAAATATGAATAAGGATACATTAAGACAAGATTTCCCGCCATAAATAAAAATTATATTTAGTAAGATGAAAATTATTTGAGATTTCCGTTGCACTCCGTTATTTTTGACATTCTCTTTTCCATATACATATACCAAAAAGTAATTAAAAATTCATTAACATCTTTCTTCCATTACTGGCTCTAAAATGTATTCATATATGTATGTGTGTGTATATGTTTGTTCATTACATGCAATTTGTGTACCTAAATAAAATAATGTAAACAAAAGTGAAGACCACGTGTTATGAGGAGTCATTGCGCCGGTCTGAAAGCTCTCTACTTCCGAATATTTTATTTATTTTTTATTTACTCCTATTTATTTCATTTTAGAACATTATGTATTATTATGTACCATAACGGTATATGTGTATATAAATAATATAAAATGAAATAAACAATGAAAAAGCTTAAAATCAAATACACAGAGAAAATGTTTAAAATGAGGAAAAAGTTCAATTCAGTCCTGTCTGAGAATTTGAACAATAAACAAAGTGAAATATAAAATTTTTTTTTTATTATTCTATTGTATATTTTAAGTTTGTTTTTGTGTGATTTATTCCATTTCCACCTTGAAAAAAAAATAAAAAAAAAAAAGTTTCTTTTCTTTCGAAAAACGATTTCGAAGGATATTTTGTATAACAGACAAAAAATAATTTTAATAGAATATTGAAAAAATGTGAAAATTCATAAAGAAAAAAATATTTAAATAAAAATCCCAAAAAAAAAAAATTAAATATAAATTTAATGAAATCAGAAATCGAATGATTTTAATGGAAATATGAGTGGAAAAATCGAAAAGTAAGTATGCTTGAAAAATATTTTTTTTTCTTTGTAAATTAGAGGAGGGCTAACTCAAATTATATTACTCATAAAAACTTGTATTTTATAAAACAATTAACAACGTTCTGTAATTAAATACGAAAATTTTTCTTATAAAGAAAAGTGGAAAGAAGATTTTATTAAAAATTTATTATTTTGGAATTTAACAATGTGATTTCGTAACAAATCGATTACAAACAACGATTCCAAAAAAAAGATCAGAAAAAGAAATTAATAAATAAAGGAAGAACAAAAGAAAGGAAAGCAAAAATAATCGATAGAAATTTCATTTTTTTTCTTTTTAACACACAACATACTTCTATTACATATGCTAAGCTATACATATATATGTGTATAAAACATATATATAAAAAATATATGTAAATATGATTTCATATATAACCTTATTTTAACTATACCTATATTCATATATGCAGATATTCTTATAATATTGGGATTTGAAAAAAATTACCATAAAAACAATGTATATATATATACATTGTGTATTCGATATACGCCATTAATATACTTATACGACACACGTATACATACTACGGTATCATATAGAATGAATATTCTAACAATATTGTGTTTTATGAGTACAATTACCTAGTTTATTACATTCACGATAATTTCAACCTATTTCAATGAAATCCTATGTATATAACTGTAACTCATATAATGTTAAATGAAAGTTAACACAAATAATATCATATTAGATTCTAATATCTTATTTAATATACATATGTATGTATTATTCATTATATTCTCTTGTGACTTTTCAAGATTTTATAAAAAGTTCGAATTTTCAATTAAATTTTATTTCTTGTTTTTATTTATTGAAAAAGGCAAAAAGGTATATATATTGTGAAAAGTGATTTTTATTTGGATTTCTCTCTACTGTCATGAGAGGAGGAAATTTACAGCATATGTGCGAATAGTTAAAGCATATATAACTATCGCATATATACTAGCTATATACATAATGTCTACACAGTAATGTTGATGATTTTGTGCCGTAATTTTAATTTTTGATACCATATTTGTATATATACTGACATATACGTTTGCACATATGTAGTATAATAAGATTTGAAAATGTTTCTTTTTTTTTTTGGTGTAATAGGCAATAAAATAAATGCCTATACACATGGATTTAAGTGATTGCATGCAGAGAGAAAGAAAGAGAGAGAGAGAGAGAGAGAGAGCGTGTAAAGGGCAAAAATTATTTTTATTCTTTATGTTTTCTTTTTTTTTTAGCACTTTTATGTAATCTTACTTTAACCACACTATTTGAGAAAGAAAGGGACCTAAATTTTTGTTTTTATGTTTTTTTTATTTCAATTTGAAAATAATTTTTAACCTTTTTTTGTTTTTTTTTTTCTTTTATATTTGCAACCATAAAGTTTTAATTTATGAAAAGTATTTTGGTTTTTTTTTTGTGTTTAGAAAATGTTGTTGGAATAAAATAAAATTGTGATGTAGACAGAATCCTTTTTATTTATTTTATTTAATTTTCATTAAAAAAATTTTAACAATGTTTTCGAAAATGGGGTAGCTATGTTTGAATAATTTTAAGTTGAAATTAATGAAATGACGTGTAGATGGTTATTTTGTTTTTATTGTGGTCATCGTAATAATATTTTGATTTTAGTTAAAAGAAGTTATCATTGCAATAAAAAGGAAAATCTAATAATACCAATAAAAATCATGCGATTTGAAATTTGTTAATAAGCTGGTCTTATAAAAAAATTTAAATTCTATTTTGTTAGCTTATAAAATTTTTTAATTTTTGTCTATTTTCTTCCAGTTTTCCAAATTAAAATGCGAGTAACCTTGACGTTACATTTTTTATTGAAATTTATTAAAGAACAATTTACATAAATCGCGCCGTAATTTATGCAATTTTTGAAAAATACTTTTTTATTATACATATACATAACTAACTAGCTATCTAGCAATATGAAAAACCTTTGAAAATAACTTTTTTTTATTTAATTAAATACGTATGTATATATTATGTTTATATTAATAAAAGATAAGCTATCAAACATGTGGAAAATATGTGTTTTCTATATAAATACAGTAAAATTTTCTATAGATGGAAAATTCTATCTATGCTGTATAAGCATACATAAAAAAAAATTAATCAATAAATTAGATAAAAAACATTTAACAAAAATATTCCGTACGTATTTTTATTTAGCTTCGATAAAAATGTTTATATAATAAATTAGCTAGGCTTAGCTGAATTTGGTGTATTTATTTCACAAATCATATTGCTCAACAATATTGCACTCGATTTGCGTTTTTTCTTGGTTTACAAGGATTTGAGATGGGGGAAGTAATTTTTGAATTTTTTCACAATATATTATTGTTTATTTTCTAACAGATTATTTTTTTGTTTATGTCCAAAATTTTATGATAAGATATTATTTATTTCGAGCTACAGTATAACAACTACTTGATTCTCTTATTAAAATTGCCACGTTATCAATGTGCAAAATAAAAAGAAAAATAATGTATAACAACCGGTTACTTCAATTTGTTAAATCTTAATTTCTAAAGAACCTATGTTATTTTTTTATATAGCAGAAATTTATAAAATTTAAATGCATTATTTTATAATATTGTAAATTTATTTTCTGTTATATAATTTATTGGAATTGAATTTTTTTGGGATAAATATACTTAATTACTTAATTGAAAAATTGTTTGTTATAAATTTTTTGAATATTTTATTTTCTATCATAACTTGAGAGACCAATTAACATAAATAAAAATCAAAATTTTCTAAAAACTAAGAAAATTGCATACTTTTAGGGCTATAATAACGAGGAATTGGAAATGCTAAGAAATCTTAATATAAAACCTAGTTTGGTTTAATAAAATTTATTTTAACAATTAATTTAATAATTAAATTGATTTTTATATGAATAATATTTGTATTGTATGATGTGGTTAGTATTGTTTACTAACCTACTGTTAGTAGTATTTCTAAATTAAAAAAAATAGTGAGGATAGAAAGATGATTTAAATTATACTTTAAACTAGAACTTAGATTTTTTTAAATATTTCAGCAAAATAATATTTCTTATTTAATATCAGAATTTGGAGCATAATACAGAATTATTTCGTTAAATGTATTTGTGTTCCAGTTTTTTATAAAAGATTTTAAACGTGAAATTTTTGAATTTATTCCAAAATATTTCTTTTTATTCATTTAATTTCAGTGAACCATTAAGACCTCGTATACAAAGCAAATTTAACTTTCTATGTATATTTGTTTGTGTAATAAGTACGGGTTGTATTATTATACAAAATCAAATAAAAATATTATTTTACTTTTACTTTAAATAAAGAAAAAATTTTCAAAATTGATAGTAAAAATCAAATTTTCTACAGAAACTTTTGATCACCCTTGGGGCTTAAAAATGTATTTTCTATAAGAATTGAACCAATCAAAATTTGTTATTTCCCTTTTCAAAAAGTTTTAACTAATATCCCTGCAAGGTGTATTCGTTATCAAAATCTTTAAGATTTCCACAATAAAAGTTACATAACTAATTTTTGTTTTTTATTTGATGAATTATTCTTTTTTTTGTTCATAAATATGTTGAAGTGTGGATATTTTACTAAAAATTATTTTACTTAATTTAATTTTTGAATGACGTCACATTTATTCTGATTTTTTAAATATAATCCTAGAATATTCATTCTAACTCGATTCAATTCAAAAAATTTAATAAGGAAAGGATAATAAAGTTGTCCGATAATAATTTTTTTTTTTAATTTTTCTCAAGACATATTTTTCATATAGAGAATAAATTTGTGTGCCCTTAAGTTATCCAATATATTAAATCAAATTAATCAATACTCTTTCATAATTTTTTTTAAAGTTTGTTCTGGAACTGATTGCATGCAACTTGAAATTTTCAATGTTAATAGTTGTCCTTTTTTTATTCCGCCTTACCCCACCAAATAATTGAAATTCATATTAATTTTGTAATTATCATGATTTTCCTTTTCAATTTCAAAAAACTTTTTATTAATTAATCATCCTTTTTTAGCGTCCTTTTAATTAAATTTTTGTTAATTTCATATTATTTTTCTTCTTATTACAAACAAATTTTCGCGTTTTTACATACACAATATCTTATATACAATATATACCAAGCATATATTAAAAAATATGAAAAAAATAAAAATTTTAATAATCATTTTCATCGCTTCTGCTCTGCTTTTTTTTCATTTTATGTGTCGTCGCAGTTACTGAAAAAAAAAAAATAGGAAATCAGTTTCAAACAATCACGAAAAATAAATTTTCTGCAACAAAAAATACAAATGTTCGTTTATTTGATTTTAATTTAACACCATAAAATTTAATCGATTCATATGGGATTTTATCCTCTAGTCTAAAAATAGAAGAGAAAAAAGAAAACAGAAAATAAATTATGAATATTATAAAAATAGGAGCGGAGCAACTCTCTATATAAGGGTATTAAGCATGAATTTTGCAATATGTAGTCAATCTTTATATCATCATCATATACTTAAGTGTATATATTCCAAATGTGCCTGCCTACTCATATGAATGTAGCACGTACATTACGTTGTATATTTATTAAAATCCATAATTTATAATGTATAAAATATTGCGACTTCATATAATTGCAAGGTTTCTCAAATTATTTTTTTTTTTTTTTTACCATCAATCATACGGAATAAAAACTAAAATTATAATTTTGGATATACGACACATCTGGGTCTAATTTTTTATATAATTGGTAATTAGGTTTTAATGGAATTTCTTTAGTATATTGTAGTTTTATACCATTTTATATTAAATTACCGGTGCCAGTGAGTTTATTTACTTACTTATGCGGCACAAGGAGTTTTACAAAAAATTTAATCATTTTAAAAAGGAACAAAGAATTGAAACATAAGATATCAATTAATTAATTAAGTATCCTACCATCTGATAATATGAGATTCATAGGGAACTTATTAACCTGTAAATTTAAAATCAGAAAATCTACCAGGCTGGAAAAATCCTTGATGTATATACATTGAAACTTTCTCATTTGCAAGTTTAATTTTTACTTTTTACACATTTTGAGTATAATAGGAGCCTAATGGCACAATAATCATAAATGGCAATTAAAAACGCCGTACAAAAAATTTATGTAGGTAGATGAGCTAGAAACTTCCAGTTAAGTGAAAGGGAATTTCGGTTTAGATTGTGCGGTACATTAATTTTTTACTGATTTTTGGGTTGTTTAAATTATAGTAATAGCGCACATACTCTTGCGAACAATAGGTCATACCTCTTCAGCTTCACCAAACTAGTTTCGGGAATCACAGAATGACTTTCTACATATCATGACATCACTTATTTCTACATATATTTTCATAAATCAATTGATATTTTTTTAAAATTTGAAATAAAATTTCGCACATAATTTGCCAATTTCTGCCATGAATTTTACGTTTGGAGGGGAATAATTTTATACCAATTAGATATATTAGGAAATTTTTCTTTATTTTTTTCATGAATGCTTTATAATTTTAAGATTTTTGGCCAAATCAATATATTAAATAACTATTTTACATAATTATATTACATTTATTATTATTGTAACAAAGCTTGAAATAAATGTTGCAATACACTGTTATATTTTTTACAATACTTGGGATTATTTATATGGCAATCTCATTAACATGTCGTTCAATGTAGGCACAATGTGTATACAATATATACAAAATATATACAAGACAATATGAGAACTGTATGAGCAAATTTCAAAAAAGGAAAAATTTTGAATTGATTTTGCATATATAGAAAAGTTTGTACATGATACGAGTATGTAGACTAGTTTATATAAATATGAGAATATAATGTATGTATTATGTGTTAATGTATACACTTATGTATATAACAAAAAATTAAAATATTTCAAATACTTGTTTATATATAATATATGAAAGGATAAAAAAAGGATAATATAAGTATGATTGTATTTTCATAAATACAAAATGTTCTTTTTTTATTTGCTGTATTTTTTTATTATACACAGTCTGTGCCATTTATAAGCACACCGAATACTTACTCATATGACTTTAATTATTTGTGAATTTTCTAGTTTTGTATCTATGTATATACAAACACACATATGTACTGTGTTCTGCATACTTCAAATAAGTATAGATTTTCACTCAAGTTGATTAAAGTAAAGAAGGACGTTTTTGCTGTTTGGTTTTTCGGATTATTTTTTTGTCATTTCGTGCATGATTCATTATAGTTAGATTTGTTAAAACAATTCAGTTTTGCTTGTTATTTCATTATTCAAAGTGACTAGCTACTGGACAAATCCGTACGTACTCGTAAATTAATAAAATACATTTTTTAGATTCGTCCATCTAGCACAGCTTGAAGCTTAGGGAATTATATACGAGCTGGACTGTACAAAAATAATATACAAGGCTGTTCTTATTAAAAACTATTTTCTATAACTATACATTTATAGTTTAAAATAAACATATAACAAAATCTTATTCACGTACCTCTACATAAATACATCAAGATTTTTTTATAATGTTCTGCACATGATATTTTTTTCTCTTCTTATATTTAAAGTGTGAAGTCACGTATAATGCTAGTTAGACTTCTTGAAAATTATTGCATTGAAAATTATTGTATATTTTATTAAAAATGGCATTACGAGTATAACAGATTCTTTTTGCATTATATGTAGAAAAATAGCATAAGAATTATAATTATAATATTTATAACAGTTTAAAATAAGAATTTAACAGTTTAAAATAAGAAATTAGTAAAATAATGCGATAAAATGAGATTTATTAACATTAAAATTCCATTCAATTGGAATTAAAATCGGAGCTTAAATTAAGGCCAAGGAAATCACGTGCCATTGTAAGTGTTTGTTTTCTTTCAAAATACGGATTATAGCGCTATACATATATGCTGTTGGGTGAATTAAACCATAGTGAGGGATTATCACACAATTTTTCAGTATCAATTTTCTTCGATTTTATACTGTCATTGTATTTAAACAAGAAGTCATTTATTTATATTGATATATCGCACCGTTTAATGATTTCATGATCTATATTTTTCCTTTTATTTGTGATATACAATCGACAATGCTCAAAAGTATAGCCCCAAATTTGATGCTCAGAATGTCCTCCATTAGAAGTTATGGTGGTCAAATCTCTTCTATCATTTTCGAATATTAGTGGCTTTGCTCACTGATATCTATGAATACCTGTACAGTGTTTCAACATTTAATTAAATATAATATAAAAATGAAACTGCATAAGGAAAACAAGTTTAATAAAATATTAAACAAAATTTTTATTTAAATATTTTATTAAATATTTTCACTACAATTTTATTGTTTAAAAATTTCACTGTAGAAAGCAAACTACTTTGAATTTAAATTAAATTTCGTTCCAAAAATTTTATTATTTCTTAAAAATGATAATTTATTTTAAAAATCCCAAAATGAAATCCATTACAACTTTTCAACACAAAAAAAAAAAACTTTTCTTTTTTTCTAAAATTAATTCTTTATAGCTAGTGTTGAGAATTAAATCAAAAAAAAAAGAAGTAATGAGTAATTGTCTTTTTGGTAAATTTACGGGAATAATTACTCATTTCCCATACATAACGAAATGAATTTCTCAGTAAGATAGATTAATTTTTTTTTTTCTATTTTTCTTTTTATTACTATTAATAATGGGGCCCTTAACTAAGACAATTCATTTTCACCAAATGAATCTATTCAATAAAGCGAGTATAGGATTTTTATGCTATAATTTTATTTCTTTAATTTTTGTCATTTTAGGATATTTGATATTGTTCCACAAGGTACAGGAGGAAGATGGGCTCTTGGAACTGTTATTCTTATTTATCTTGTAGCATATAATGAAACGAGTGGCCCAATTGCTGTTTTTTCAACATTATTAGCAGCTTTTTATGGATTTGTATCGGGTATGTAATAGAAATTTTATTTTCTTTTTGCGTATTTTTCTCATTTTTTTTTTTATAAATTGTGTACATACATACATGAATGTGAATATAGGCAGGTTTCATTGCCAAAAATATTTATTTATATTAAATTTCAATAAAAAATTTTTGGAGGTCAAAATAATTTTCAAATTTTTTTCTTGCTTTTGATATAAAAATAATTTCAAATTTGTTTTTTTTTTTGATGCCTGAAGCAAGAATAACTTCCATGAATTTTTGAAAAGAAATTTGTAAAAGAAAATACTTAATTTACTATGTGATTATAGGTTGAATTTTAAACTCCCAATCATTCTTACCTTAGGTTAATCAATCTCAACTTATTATGGATTCATATTATCGGGACGAGTGTTTGTAAACAAAGACACATCAAGTCATTCAGCAATTTCATAGAAGAGCTCATAATTCATTAAATAAAATTGTTCTACAAAAATCTAGAGTTCTTTTAAATCTAGATGTGTTGATCAATTAAAAAACATATATATATATATTTTTTGATTGCGCCGATCCAGTTGACTTAAGCCACAAGTCAAAAGTTTTTATCCTTGTATTTAATAATGAATTCAAACTCAAAATAGTATTACTCTAAGCAGAATTGGGTCCATCAATTTCTGTAAGAAATTGTCTTCTTTTTTTTTTGATTCTCCTATATTTTTGAATGTTGCTTTGTCATTGTTTTAACTCTCCTGACTTTTCTTTAAATATATTTTGTACTTCTTCTTGCATAATGCTGTCTCTTTATATAAATTCTACTGTCATCGTATAATTATCTTTGTTTACACTGGTACTAAAATTTCTACTGCTATACCAAAGTATTTTTAATACTTTTTCCAAACTTCTTTTTACAAAACTACCAAAGAAAATTAATTTTATTAATTATTATTGAAATCATAGCTCATTATAAATATTTCATACTTATGAATTTCGCCAGATTTTGATTAATTCAAAATCATTAATCAAATATCGCAGATTTATATTTCAACTTTAGAAAATTAATTGATTCATTTAATTTGACAAAAATCGCAAAAAATTTAATTTGACATAATGGTTGTTTTAAAATTTAAACTTCTTAGAAATTTTATCCTCTTTTAGTCGAAAAGAATTTTCTTTTCCAAGAATTTCAATATTATTTTTCGAATTGTCCCCCAAAAAGATTTTGAATTAAGAAAAATCACCAATAAAAGAGGAATGATTTTTTCACAGAATCTTACATATTTTCGTAAAATAAACAAAAATAAAAACAAGAAATAAAATTTTCAAATAAAAAATTTAAGAATCATAGAATAAGGATGAAAAAAGAGAAAATATACTTAATGTTGGATCAAACCAATGGTCTGTAAAGAAGCACTTTTTCCTTCAAAAACTGGAAATACTGCTTTTAAAAACAATCTATGTAGGTACTGCATTATTAAAATTACTTTTCTTCATATACGAATATATTTGAAAGATTGCATACATTTAGGATAAGAAATGCATGCAGTTTTTGAAATAAAACAAAAAAAATTTAAAGAGGCGTTAAAATACTGCGTTAAAATACTAAAATAAAATAATACAATGTAAGGGTTAATTGCGTGAGTCAAGAAAAATAAATGGAAATATATTAATAGGCGTTAAAAAATATAAAAATATTTTTAAACAACGGCATTTTGGAAATACGTATAAGGGGCCAAAAATTCAAATTTTACAATCCTCGAGACATGAACGAAGGACTTGAGAGGGAGTGGAGGTGGGAAAAAATTTTCTTTTAACGAAATAAACTATTTTTTAGTGTATAAAAGCTGCTAGAATTTTAAACTCCTACAAGCTGCGGTCTAAAAGAAAAACGATATCAAATAATCAATAGTCTATGAGAAAAAAGATGTCACTCAAACGATAAAAAATATGGAAAACCCGGATTTTAGATAACGGTAAATTTTAACGGCCATTTTGTTTTAAGTAAGCCCACCAGTACTTTTCTGCGTATTCAAAATTTGAAAAATGCTTATGTTTTCCTGCAATAAATAGTTGAAAAACGGTATTTCAAGGGCTTTGTAGGGCTATAACTTTTAGGGAGGACGAGCGGACGGACGAACGAACAGAATGAATTTAATAAACAATTTTTTTCATATATTTTTTTGAAAAAATGTTAAAAAAAAAAAAAATAAAAAAAATATGAAAATAAAAATAAATAAAAAGTAGAACGAGAGGCACGAAAATACACTTGTTTCTTAAACTAAGCAATTGAGCAATTACATTTCGAATGTTTGCCCAAGGGTGATTTTAGCATTGAATAAAGTAAGGATGTATCTACATAATATTCAAAGTAAATATTTTTTTTATATATACGATAAATAGATACCTTGATAAATGAATTGAAAAAGGTATGAAAGAAGGAAAATTTTTTGACGTAATTTAATATGCGAAATAATGACAGTTATGTATATATATAAAAGTATATAAGTATGTACATATTTTTAAACGTAAGTATACAAATAAATAATAAATAGAATATAATACGCATTTTTATAAACAAGGACGAAATTAATAATCGAAAATCAAAGTGAACTCGAGGAAAAATTAATTTTTTATCTGCTTGTCTTTTGAGTTCTCGGAAAAAGTGGATTAAATTTCATTACATTTAATTGCGTATTATTTAAGATTTTTTCACTCTTAGATTAGAAAGAAGTGAAAGCAAACATATTAATTTTCATTTTTTAATTATAATAAAAAGAACAAATTATGCCTACATATTTGAATCGGATTTGTATTAAATTATATTTGAATCTATAGTGTACGTTTATAGGAGTTGGGGTGTTATAAGGAAAATTTTAAATTTTTGTTGTGTAAATAAAATGTACATAGCGAATTGAAAGAAATCTGAGTATAATTAATCGTACTACTGTGGAATTACAGTATATAAATGTAGTTGCGGTGTAGATTTGGAATTGTAGATGCATCATGAGTGTCATGAACGTATTATTTCTCCGCACTCTCAATAAAATCTCCGAAGACCAATCATTTTTAATAAGCTTGATTAATTTGTAAGTTTCAACGGGAAATTACTTATGAATTATAAGTTATAAGAAACAACACAATTGTTTTAATCAAAATTTTAATTTGTTTTTCTAAAAAACATTTCCTAATATTTTTGGGTTTGAATGCATGCATTGCTTATCCAATATTTTATTTGAAATTCGATAACACACTTAACGTTTCTAATTCAAATAGATCACGCTTGACATTTATAATTTTTAGATGTTTCTCGAAATTCGCCCTATTTATACAGATTTGTTCTTCTCTACTGTAATTTTTCAATTGCATTTACTTTCATCATCTTTATATCGTAAAAATATGACTCTCAATATTAGAACTATTTCAATAACATTATTAAAGTTTAAATTCTTTAAAAATTATAAAAAATGTTTTAAAAAATTTAAAATTATTTAAGTTAAAAATAGAATAAATTCAATTACATACCGTATATACGTACATATTTATTTTGTATATGAATTTATCCTTTTGAAAAGAGGCATGTAATAAGCTTTCTTTATACGTTTGTGAATATTATTTAGAGACTCTTTTTTGAGTAAAATCCTTAATGAAGTGACTATGATGAACACCATGCTAGGTCTATAAATATATATCTATGCACATCTCTTATTAAATTATAAGAAACATATTATTCCACAGGTTGATTTTTTCTACCTACATATAATTAATCAAACCAGTATATGGATTATCCTTAAAATTAATTATTTTCGTTTGAGTGATTTTATGCTTAAAATAGCGTAAATTATTCTTATATTATAGCATAATATTATTTGCAAATTAGGTATCTTTCGCATAATATAATTAATTATAATTATATAAAGTGCGTAATTATATATAAATTATGTTTAATTAAGATATTAATAAAAAAAAAATACACAAAATTGCCTGAGGCTTAAAAAGTCCTTCAGAATCTCTTCTATTTTTAGAATTATGGAAAATTGTGCGAATTATCAATTTTTTTTTTTAATTATCACTCATAGACTAGAATAAGAATTGTAGTTATAGAAAGAAGAGATTTTATAAAATGAAATGAAAAAGAAATTTTATAAAATGTTTTACATATACATACATAGCTATAACATATATTTAAAGATCACTGCTAATTTAATTAAAGATTTTGAAATTCATGAATAAATAAATTATTTAAATTTACTGTATTACCACTAACACAAATTACTCATAAATATTCAAATTACTCAAATATTATTAAATTTTTATTATAATAAGTTATTAAAGATCCGAATACACCAATAGGGTTAAACAAAGGATAAATAATAAAACTTAATGGGGTTAAGAAAAGGAAAATAATAATTAGATTTTAATATTTACAGTTTTAATTGGGAAGATATTTATTTCTCACAATTTATCTCTCACTTTCACACAATTATTGAGATGAATTATTAAGAAAATTTAATGCTCTTTGGCTTTCGAACGTTTTCCATGCAAGGTTTATTTTATAATGATGGCGTGGTTTTTGATATTTTATAATATTTATCTTAATTTCAGAATTTGCTTATAATTTAACTATAGGACGTTTCATTTTTCTAATGACTGCCTTCATTTTTTTTAATATTATTAAAGATTTTCGAAAATTATAGTCTTCTACTTTATTACATTGAGAAACTAAATGTTATACATACATTGTTTAATGCTGTAATTTTAAATATGTCATGGAATAATTTTAATTTGAAAAAACAATTTTTGAATCCAATAACGTTCATAAAATTTTAGCGTTGTACTTACGAGTATTATATCCATCAATTAGGTTTCCGATTCTCTTTTTCTGAGAATTTTTGTTTTCTTGAACGGTTTTTCCAATATAAAAAAAGATTTAAATGGTTTATCTTAATATTTTATTCTCTCTTTCTTTTTGAATTCAAATAACCTGATCCTTTTAATTACGCTCGATTTGCATTTGTAATTTGTATAAAGTTTATCAGCTCAAAATATCCAATATAGTTAACCTTAAATGCTCGGATATTGTTATATTAACAGAGTTATATTTAAACTATTTGTCTTAAAATTTCTTGAAAAAGCTATTTGTGGGGAAGTTTATATCGTTATTCTGATGGTGTCATGAAGAAAATTATTTCTATAATTTCTAAAAAAAATAAACTGTTATACAGGTAGTTTAAGTGATTGCGGTAATTTACTGTAACAGAAGACAAAATATTTAATAAAATTTATACAAATTTATTATGTGAAAAAAGGATAGATTTACATAAGTTATTATCCTTTTTAAAAATGTCTAAATAAATCCTGCTTTATCCTTTATTTATTAAGTCAAGAACAGGAAAAAATAAATGAAAAGGGAAAAAATAATGTTAATTTTTATTATTTTTCCTTTTTTTTCTTCACATTTTCGTTAAATATCCTTAAATCGTCCTTTATATATAATTTTTGTTATTATTATTATTATTATTACTACATTTTTATTATATTTTATATAATAATATTATTTTTATTTTCATGAATCTTATTATATGTATACAGCGATGTGCCGAAATGGAACAAAAAACCTTCAAATAGCATACATTCGTGCCAGTAATAAATTTGATTTTATTTGTATATTTCTATCCTTATGGTTTGATGCTTTAGCTATATTAACGGCATGCTCAATACTAGCAAGAACTTTAAGTATATGCGTAGACACAATGACTGGAGGATTAGCTAGGATTTTAATATTAGGTAAATTAAAAAAAAAACAAGAAAAAAATATGTTTTCATAAAAATGCAGATAAAATTAAGTAAGTTAACAAAAATAAAAAAAAAGTAGAGCCACAATAGGTCATAAGTTGAATATTGTGTGTGAAGAAAATACAAGTACATAATGAAAATTATTAATAATCACGCAACAAGTTTACCGCAGCAGAGTAAAAATTAAAAAAAAATATGTATGAGAAAATAAGAGAATGACAAGAAAAAGAATTAATCTAAATAAAAATGTTAACTTTTAACTTTTTACATAACGGAATATTTTTCTCTTTGTGAATAATAGGTAGAAATTCACCTGTGAATGAACCATGGCCTGATGTATTAGGAGTAGGAGTGGTATTTCTAATAACTGGAATGTTTATGCTGGGATTAGAGGTAAATTATAGTTGGTTAAAATTTGCAAATAAAGTTTGTACGCTTAAATTTTCTTAAAAATATAAAAGGATTCTATTAGAATAATATTCGGATTGAGAACAATCAAATAAAACCTAAGAATTTATCTTTAGAGAATTGTTTTTTTCTTAAGCTGCAATCAGTACAATGAAACCATTTATTTTCATAATTATCACGATTAATGTCCCGCTGTAAATTTTGTGTGGGATTTATTGTACGAGTATTGCTATAACATTTTAATATTGATGCAAATATTTATACACATACATGTAAATCACCCTTAAATAAGATTACAAAATACAAAAATTTAATTATTTTATTACTCTAATTTTAGAATTTTCAAGTTTTCACGGATTTGATTTTAAAATTCAATCATATTTTCATATACTAGTTTTTATATTGCAATAATATCGTCAACAAACTAATGTAGTTAAGCACTCATAATTAAATTGAATTTTAATATTTAATTAATTTAATAATTTATAAAATTCAGAATTTAAATTCAGAATTATAAATTGCATAGTACCAAATTAAATATGAAATACGGAATTCAATTCAGCTTTAAAATGAGTTTCTGAACTGAATATAAAAACTGCATTATTGCATTATAAAACTCATGTACAGATTAATTAAAATTTTTGGAAACAGAATTTTTAATAACTATATTCTTCCGTTCATTATTCTGACCTGAAAAATCAAAACATTAAATGCAAAATGGCTGCAATTTTTTTAATAATTTTGCATATTTTCACAGTTCAAAATTCGAAGACTTAAAAGAAACACATAAAGTAATAATATGGGATGCTAATGTGGTAAACCTTTTCTCCGTTATTTAAAAATATTTTTAGAAATTTGAGCGAATATTGTAATTTCTATTCGTAAATTATCGTATTTATTACAAATTTAAAATTAATTTAATCAGGATTTTTCTCTTAATTGTAAAATATTTTCAAATTTTTTTTTATGTTGGATTGAAGAGTGTTTTCCTATAAGCCTTAAAATATGCTAAAAATTTTAATAGCATATTAAGAAAATTTATATTGAAAGCATTAAATTAAATTAAAATTAAAAGAAATTAATGAAAATAATTTGGCGATTAATGAAAAATAAAAATAAAAAAGGGTATAGAAAATCGATTTTTTTTCGAATTATAAAAGGATCATGAAAATAATGTTAAATTTAAAAACAAATTTGAAAATTGATTTTTTATATACATATTTAAAAATACATACATACCATACATATATATATATAAGTATTTAAATATATATTTAAACATAAGGTACAGGTAACATGAGATACACGTGTAAAGTCAAAATTAAGTGATAAAAATAATAAAACGAAAATTAATTTCCTAATGTCCTTGATTCTTTTTTTTTTATACTTTTAGAATTCAAAAGCTTTTAGTATTATAATGACAATTTCTATGCTCGGAATTAATGGTATTGTTAGTTGTGTCTCTTGGTATAATGGTGATTATAAGGAATGGGATAAAAATTATTTTCTTCCAAATGGATTGTATTCGGTAAGGAATTTGAATTTTTCATTTCACGTACCTTAAATAATAAGAAAAATTTCTCATTAATAATAATAAATGTGTTTGGTTATTTAAACAGTTATTAACAGCTTCTGCTATAAGTACATTCTCTTATCCAACTGAAATGCCTAATATACAAGGATGGAAACGATTATTAGGATTATTATTAATTTTATTAGTATGTGGTTCAACATTTTTAGCTGCAGGATGTTTATCAACTATCGTCCATTTAAAGTAAAAAATTATCCATTTACACTTAAATATATTTAATATTAATGGAAACTATATTGTTTGTAGGACTGCACATGAATATGTAGCCGTACCGCTTTTTTCAATTTTAGATGAAAATAATTTTAAAAAATTTATAGCTGCTGCTGCGTGCCTTTTATTGCTGACTTCATCAGCAGCATTTTTGGAATTATTTCCAGAATTATATCAATTAATTGTACGTTTTTCAACAACTGAATTTAAAATTTTATCAAGACAAATTAATTATGAAAGTCCAGACAGTGGCAATCCAATTTTAGCTATTTTTATTGCTGGTATGAAATTTTGAAAAAATTTACAATTTCGACAAGAAATACAATATTAAAAAAAAAAATTTTATTTTAAGGATCCCTTTGTGCAATTATGGCATTTGCAGCACCATTACAAAATTTAACACATATAATGGCAGCAAGTCATTTATTTTCTGGATTAATTAAAGCATTTTATTTGCTTTATTTTCCATTCCGTCCGAAATTCATGCAACATTCAGGTGAGTCAAAATTTTCTGAAAAAAACATTTTAAATTCCTCAAGTTTTTTGTCTTCCAGTTGAATCTTCCCTATCATATAGTAGATTACCAGCAGCAAATCAAAATTTACAGGGTCCATCTGGTCGTCGTAGTAATAATTGGAGACTCTCTGGACAAAAGTCAAATCGTAAAAATAAGAAAAAAATTAAAAATGATGTTGATAAAGAATGGTTATTACTTGGTGAACCATCTTCCCCATGTCAAATTCCTAGAGATCAAGATGATTTGGAATCTACAATATTATCAGATGCTGAACCTTCGGTAATATGATTTTTTTTATTAAAAAAATATGCTTCATCTATAATTTATATTTACACACTATGAAACTTTTAGCCAACTGATTTTGAATTTCCTGGGCGTGTTGATAATTCTGATTCAGATACATCGACTGATATTGATGCAATTGTTGATGAATATCGTGAAAAAGTTAAAGTAACAACAGCAGGTCCAATAGATCGTTCTAGTAGATTACCATCGATTGCTTCATGGCGTGTAACAATTTTTGCAATTATGTTAATTATATTTGGTATCGGACTCATACTATTTGGAATTCATTGTAATTTATTACCTGCTTATATAACTGGCCTAATTGGTTTGTATTAAAACTGCAATGTTACAATAAAAGAATTTATAAAATACAAAATAATTATTTTAATTTTAGGAATATTTTTGGTCAGTGTTGTAATGTCATTTATACCAAAGTATAATGGAAATATAATTAATGTTTCACCAATTATATGCTCAATTTCATTAACATTGGGATCAATTTTCTTGTCGTCATGTTTAATAGATTCCTGGCCTGCATTATTATTTTGGATTTTAGCTGGATTATGTTTAGTGTTACGTTGCGATACTTGGTGTTGTTCTTGTTTTGAAATACCAAGTTCTGATGATTATTTAATAGCTCAAAGAACTAGAAAAGCTGCAATACGTTTACCAAGGCCACCAAAAGGTATTGTTATACCGGGAAGGATTCCAAATCATCATCAAAATCGAAATCGGTGACATTTAGTATCATCTGAAAGTGATTTATTTGTTAATGGAGGTGGAGGGTCTAGCGAAGATTGGACTGAATAAAAATTTATATAATATAAATATAACAAAATATACATAAGACATACGTATGCATAGTATGTACACATTTGTATATAATTATTTTAAAATTTATAATGTTATATTTACCGGCTCATTTAATAAAATTTCTATATGTAAGATAAAGTTATTTGTATATAAGAAAAATCGAATTAATTGTATATGAATAACACATTTTGAAACCGATATATGAATCAATTAAAAATAATTTTCAATTATTTCGATATACAAAATTTTCCGGGAAAAATCTAAATTTATATTTTTATAAATAAAATAATTGCAATTTTTGAAATTAAAAGAAAAATATTTTGTAGGTGAAAAATGAATTTGTTTTTTGCCCAGTCGAGTAAAATTTTATCGAAATTCCAAATTTTTGAATATTCTCTTTAAAGTCGCAATTTTATGTCTGTTAAGGAAAGCTATAAATTTATGCAAACGGTATGAATAATTGTGTTAAATTAAAGTTTTTTCTATTTATAAATGAAATGTTTTAAAAATTTCGTAACAAAATTTTGATGCCATGTGATATTTAATCCTTCTATACACTTTTTTCTTATGTCACTTTTGTAATGTAAAAAAAATTTAATTTCTAAATGTAAAATGAAAATTTTCTCACATTTATTTTTTTTAATATTAAAGAAAGAAGAATTGATGCCAGACTAATAAAATAATTAAATTTGAAGTAATAATAGTCTGGACAGTTTGCAGGATTGGTTCAAATTTGTATGAAAATCCGAACATTTTAAATTATGATAAAAAAAGACAATATAAATAGGAGATATAGGGCTCTTACACAATCATTCTTAAAAATCACATTTAATTCTTTGAAATTTTATATTTTGGATCTGGCAGAAAGTTGTTTTTGTTATATTTGTCATTTTATTATACTAAGAATATGTGCATAATTTAATAATAATAAGAATAATTTTCATTTTAAATTATTTATTTATTTGTTAATAAAATAATATCTGTTATACAGTTTTTATATAATATTTTCAATTATCACATAGCTAAAATCTTTAAGAAATTTAACTAAAATAATATTGAAACAGAAAAATTCTAAATGTAAAATTTTACAAAAGCAATTCATTTTGTATAACAATATTGGTAACTTGCATAATAAAAAATTTCATATAAGTGCATGTCTTTCATATTTCTTATAATTAAAATTGTCGTATAACTTTTTACAATAAAATACTTTACATACTGTTATACTCTAAACTTATAATTGTTATACAAATATTTCGAATAATTAAAAATTGCATCTTAGCCATTTTGTAATTGAATTTCTATTTTAATTATGAAAAATAATTACTTTGGAGTCAAATTTACTTATAATTGTATGAAAATTTTTAATACATTAAAATTATAACGAAAGAAAAAGAAAATATATTTCGAATTTCAAATTACATAAATTAATTTCGAAAAAAAAATATTTTTAGTGAAAATTAAAAAACAATTATTATAAATTGTACTACATACTTATAAAATGTAAAAATTGCTAATTACAGAATATTTGAAAAAACTTTTATATATTAATAAAAAGAGAATTTTTAATATATTAGGAATGAAACTATTATACAGTATAACAAAATGTATTTGAAATTCAATTATAATAATGTAGAACATTTTTGATTCATAGCAGATGCGGCAAGAAAACTAACAACTTGACTTTATATCTATAATATACATACATACACACTTTATATTTATATGTATATTGTATATAAATATTTTATATAATATAAAATGTTATTCTAAATGTTAATTCACTTGTTGGCTAAATTCATATACTTATATTTAACATTTACAGCAATCTTTAAAGCAACTGAGTTACAAAAATTATTTTTTTTAGTTTCAGTTTTTTCTTGCGAAAAAAAAAAGTTTAATATTAAAAGAATTTTAAAAAATATAAAAGCAAAAATTTTTGAATCTAGTATTTGTAAAATTATAAAGTGATAAGAAAATGTAGATGAAATAAGAAATTTAATAATTTGTTATTTAAAATAAAAACATAATTTTCAAAAAAAAAAAAAGGAAAAAATCCTGTATTTAATAAAAAGACAAAAAAAAAACTAAAATTATTTTTACAAAATTGCTAAAATTTAACCAAAATTGTTTTATTTAACTCTTACTACATATAAAGATCGCCCAAATAATTATATTACCGATGACAGAAGACTGAGACAGTGAATGGCAAGAATCGTACTGATTTTGCTTGTATTTACATGCAACCTTTGAAAATTTATCGAATTCATATAACGTACAAATGGAAAAATAATACTCTCCACTTTAAAAAGAAAATATTAAGTATACTTTTGAAAAACATCATAAAATCTACAATATAGTTCGATGAATTTTTAAAATTTTGACAAAAATTATGTGGAAAAGCTTAAGACTTTATTATAACAAATTGTAAAAATATTAATTTTTTTGTTACTTAACTCCTATGTTCAATGTCTTCTATTAAGTTTCTAGCTATAAGAGTAATCACAGTTGAAAATATATCAAATTTAATGATCCGAGCAACTCGATTGTCGTCAAAATGTTAGTTAACCTCTTCACTTACCTCTTCAATTGTTTTTTGTTTGTTGTTCAATTGTGCTGTATGTTCTTATTCTTACACATCAGAAGTATAAAAATGAGGTGATCGTGGTTTAAAATTTTTAAGAAAATGATTTGTCAATGAGGAGGAAAGAATAATTTCCTCCTCAGCGACATAAAAAAACTGAAGAGAAAAGAATTATTTATATTACTTACCATCAAATTCAGACTTGTATAATTAACTCAGATTTAATTATAAATTTTGTCATGTTTGTAAATTAAACTTAAATTATTTTCAATCAATGAACTTTCATGAGTGGTCGTTTTAACATTTTAACTATTGAATACTTAATTATAAAACTTAACAATTTCGAAAAAAAAAAATTAGCATAATGGGGAGAGTACCTAATATGCAACATAGATATTAATTTTATCACCCTAACTTACCATCGGTTCCCGACTTTTCTTTTATTTTTTAAATGAATCCGAAAATTTATTAAAATACATGCTTTAATTTACAAAAATAAAATAAGTAATCATGTAGATTATAGTGCAAAGCAATGCGAAGAACAATTTGTCGACAATGTCAATTCCTAGAGCGTCCACCTAGAAAGCAGTAGGTCACTGGTTCGGGTCCAGTTCAAGGAACAAAATTTTTTTAATTAATTTTCTGCCTTTAACTTGCTCTACAGTTGTATGAAGATATTTCCATTAGTTATTCTTAGAATAAATAACAAATTATATAAAAAAAACATAGTTTAATACTTAATATAAGTATTTTATATAATAAAAATAAAATTGTTTATTTATAAAAACAATTACATATATTTTATATTGTACATATGTAACTTTCTGAATTAACCATTTCAGACTCAAATGTTTGATTAAAATTAATAGAGTTAAGATCGTATTAGTCATAGATTAGGCACTTAATCTATGTAATTTGTGACTATAGTTTACAGATGCAAACCATTACATTTTTAAAATTAATGTAAATTTACTTAAAAATTTGCTAAATTAAACAATTTAAAATATAAAAGAAAAACTTTCTTTTTACAGTTTATTACAAATATTTTTACTGTTAATCAATTATAATATTATAATTACACAAATGTGGAAAGTAAATTCACAATTTGAGTTTAAATTAATATACATATATATACAATACATTGCAATACGAAATTAGAAAATTTTCTATCCGGAATGCAATTTAAGAAAGAAATTAAGTGCAACATTAAAAAAACAAAGTATATTTGTTAAAATAATTTTCGTCATACATACAAGTATATTACAAAAATAACTCATGTTATACTAATTTGCATCGAAAGTGAAATTTCATAAAACCAAAAAAAAAAAAACACCTATCTTAAGACATCTTGGAAATATTATTTATGTATTTAGGTTTTCACATTTTAATAACACCTCCATCTTAAAATAAACAAATTTTTACTAATATGTTTAATTCACAATTTGTGTGTATATATACAGATTTAAACTAACAGTATTTGTTGGTAATCTCGGATTCTATGCAACATTTATAATTATTTTTAGTGTTAGATGTGCGTGCTATTCAATTTATCACATTTAATCGGTTTGATTTCCTGCGTGTATATGTACATATGTATGTTGAAACGACCCTAAAAATGTTCAAATCAATTTTGATGTTGTTTTTGTCTCCTGCGTTTTGTTTTTTCATTTAATTTTCTTTTTTCTTATTTTCAACCTACTAAACTATATATTTGTATAGGTTTGTATGTGTACTAAAAAAAAAAAAAAGGAAATTAAGAAAAAAGGTTTGTTTTATTTTCCATTTCTTTATACTTAAGCGCTATTGAGGTTTATAAAATTTTTGTTAATTATATTAAATGGTTAAAATGGTTTAAATATTTTAAATTTTCAAGTTTAGTTATGATTTTATATGATTTTTTTAAATTGTGGCACATTAATCTCTTCTTCTTTATTAAAATTGAAAGAAAATGTGAATTTCATTTAATTTTGATTTCATTTTGTTTGTCTGCTCGTTTGTGGTCTTTTTATGAGAATTTTTGTTTATAAAAACCGTCAGTTAAAAAAACTGTTCCTGGATTACATTTAAAGTACTTATTCAACTATAATTGACATTAATTAGTTGATTGCATTTAAAATTGCAATTTAGTAGTTTAGTTCAGCTATCATAATTGTAAATGACGAAAATTGGGTAAAATTCAATTTGTTGTGTAAAATTCTATTTTAAATTTCCAGAGTTATATTATTAATTTTCCATGTACATATGTAGGTATTCCGCATATTTAAATTACAGAATTTACATTATAATTTTAACATATCATTTTCTGACCAAATTTTAATTACATATTTTTATGAGAAAAATTGCAAATATCAAATCCTTTTTTTATATACTCAACTTGTTTTTTTTTTTCTACTGTAAATTCGAGTTATTAAAAATGTTTTGATGAGAAACGATTACCGGCATGTAATAGAATGACTGATAACATACATACGTAAATATATACACGAAACGTAGTTACTCTTGATCTCTTATAGCTCATATAATTCAATTTTATACTAACAACAACTTATGTTCTATTTGAATTATGAAAATTTGAATTTATTATAGAATTCAATAATAACTTTTATTAATTATTTATAGCCTGATCTACATGCATGATGCGAGCGACGGTATTTCAAAATTTTTGTAATGAGATTGTTTAATATAAATAGTTAAGGAATTTCCATTGAATATGTAGTATATTTCATTGGGTAATGTTTGTTTTTTTAAAAAAATTGAAAAAAAATGCTTCTGCTTTTAAAAATATGTTAGCAAAAAAACTGTTGATTCTTACTATTTTATTTCTATGTACAGAATTTTAATTGTCGTGCAAATATTAGCAATAAATTTAATATTGCGATGCAAGTTTTGTAACAGTATATTTTCTTAATCGTGACGTAAGTCTTCTGTCATCAATTTTTTTCTCCACAAAAAGTCAGAAATGAAATTTAACAAGGGAGATTTCTAAAACTTTTTTCTCATTTGTTTTTCGAAATAAAGAGCAATTTGGCTAATTTTTTTTTATAAAAAAAATTTTGCAAAATAACAAAATCCCAGACATATACTAAATATAGAGTATTTTTTAAAGTTCAAATGTGTTGCAAATTTTTATTGCAATAATTTGTGAGACACGCGTCTAGTGGTATTATTAAGTTTAAACAGAAAACGCTTTCCAATATAACACAGTTCTGTTATAATACAATCGCAGTTATAACACAATATAATAGAATGAGAGGTGCTGAACTTTAAAAGTATACCCCAATAACAAATCATTAAAGAAAATACAGAGTATATAAAATTTAGCAACTTGGATTCAAAACTTATAACCTATAGTTGTTGAACACAACTGCATTATTCTTAATAATAATTTAATAATGTTTTTTTTTTGCCTTATTATAACTTCATTTGTTAAGTTAGTGTTAACATAAAATACGTGATATACCATTTTATTTGTATACAGTAAAATCGCTGCATTACTTTTGTTGTTGTTTACACTAAAAATGTTGATAATAAAACAAGTTTATATAATAAAGAAATTTTCAAATGTTAAATTAAAATTTTGATTATATTTTTAATTATGAATTTGCTTTTTTTAATTTCTATATTGTTAAAATTAAATTAAAACCTTAACACTTAAATTATAAGTACAAAATGTAAAACATTACTTTTTGCATGTGCACATTTTGTTGTTATATAAAGTATTTAATTATGTGTGTGCTTTATATGAAGTGTAATTAAAATTATTATACTTGTTTTTTTAGTTTTTCTGGAACAAATTTTTGTTTTTACCCTTTTTTACTTTATCATTTTATATTATAACAATTTTAAGATGTCAGAAAAGTTCACGTTTTTATTGGCGTTATAATTTTATTATTTTGAAAATTTTTTGCACTCTTTCTTTTTTTATATGCATATGACATTGTTGATGATGAGATGGTGATGACAACTTTCGCTTATAAACGCATTATATATGTGGGAATCATGTAAAATAATAAAAATAAGTAAAATTTTTTTACAAGTTTCTTTTTATTTTAAAAAAAGGTCTATGTCAAAGTTCTAAAAATGTTCCACTTTCTAAGGTTTAGTTTTGTGTATACCTTGTTTTAATATGTATGCACTTTGGAAACTCATATATGTATGTATATAGAATTAAATAGCCTTAAAAATTTGAAATATATTAAATTAAAAAATGTTTAACAATTTGACATTGTATATGTGAAATTAAACCTAGTATAATTTTTATTGAAGATGAAGATTTTAAAATTTGAATAAATTAATTACGTGCGATTTTTATAACCTTTATCACGAGACAAATATTAAATTAACTTAAAAATTTGAATATTAATATATTTAGTACAATTGTAATTTTGTTTTACAGAAAAAATGAAAAGATGAGTGTAATTGCTCATTTCAATCACTTCTTCATACATATAGGTTGTTGTATTTTGGAATTTCATATACTATTGGAGTGCTTCATATGCTTTAAGAACGCCATCCATTATATTCTTTTATTTTAAAGAGTCTTAAATAAAAAATTATATTTGTGAGTCAATTAACAACTCGAAGTAGCTCTAGGACTATTTTTGTGCGTTAAAGAAAACTTAATTGAAAAAAATTCATTTGGAAAATATCAATAATAGTTTCGAAGCATTTCAAGCTCTTTTTTTGAAAAACTCAAGGGAACTATACGAGAACATAAACCCTACTTGAGGGACCACCTAGCCCTATTTTAAGAATAATTCATATATCTATATATTTATTGTTTTTATTTCAAACTCAAATTTTACAATCAACTATAACAATATTCTTAATTTTAATTCCTGTTTCCATTTATCGTAAAATTACTTTCTAATGTTATATAAAATTAAAATATTAATTTAACATTTTTATTTTATTTTCGAGTACTTGCGTACGCTTAAATATTTAAAGTGATTCGATTTTTATTTTTATTATTTTTTGTAATTTTACTAAAAGTTTTAGCACGAAATTATCTAATTTGTAACAATATTATTATGAAAAATAAGAAAAAAATTAGTAATGTTTATTAAAAAGTGAAATTTTTCCCTTCTTTACTTCCCTTTCACCATTTTAATTTTAGTATAATTTTTAAAGAAAATATTTTTATAAATAGCCTTGTTACAATTTTATTTACCTTGTATAGCGAAAAGCTAAAAAGTCACATAACATTTTTCTTAAAAATTTTATTGATTTGTAAACTTCTTAATTGGTACACCAACATAATTTTCATTTTACTCTTATATTGATAGCTAATTCGTGCTTAAATTTTTACTTTGCGTTATTTCTTAATTTTCTTTTTGAATTTTTACAAATTTTTACTCGTTCTTTAATATTAACACTAATGTATATTTAGACTCTAATTTTCTGTCTCCTACAGTAGCTTACATTATTATTTAGTATTAAATTTTGTTTGTTTTTATAATTAATTCTTTTAGTTTTTTTCTATTTTTTTATTTTCTTTTTTTTTATCATGAACTTCTTCTTCCATTTCGATTTCTATTTTCTAGCTCTTATTAAATTCTTTCATGAAATTTAAAACATTTTCTCACTCCTATATATTTACAAAAAATTTTTTTTTTAGTTTTAACACGGTGGAAATGGATTAATCAACTACTATGATTTTATGCATACAGGTGGTTAAGTGAATTTTTGTGAATGACCATAACATAATCATATTCTTCCGCCATAATTTTAAGTTAAAATGTTTATACATAAAAAGTTAATAACAAAAATAAAAACAAAAATATATATATGTGTAAGTATATGTGCGTGCACTATATAACTCTTGTGTGTATGTGATAAGAGAGTTTTGTTAAAATTATAACGACAAAATTAAAATATTTTTATTGTACGCGACGGCACACCGAATAGTCAATACGTATCGATCCGTTGAGCTGTAAACGTTAAATAAATAAAGTTAAAAAGAGCAAAAAAAAAAAATTTAAAATTATTTTTAATACGCGAATTTATTTAATAATATTTTCGAATTCGAATTTTGTTTTTTAAATTTTATATTATAAGAAAAGGAAGAATTAAAATTTCGAAGAAAAAAATTTTGAAGGATGAAAAGTTAGTGAATGCGAACGGAATTTATTGTGCCTTTAGTTTTTTTTTTATTTTCCGGGATAATTCAATTAAAATTTGTGTATTATGAGAATTTTTATTTGGTTTTTATTAATTAAAGCGTTGTTTTGTTTTTCAGAAGGTGAGAATTTTAGTGTAGCAATTTTTATTAATAGGTCCAGGAAATAAAAAAAAATAAGACTTAAAGATTTTTTGAAACATATGGAATGAAAATGTGAAAAGCAAATAATTTATAAATTAATAAAAGTTTTGAAATTTGAAGCAAAATAATTTAAATTAGAATTTAAAGTTGTTATTTTGACAATTAAGTAAATAAAATTTTATAAAATTTGATTTTGAAAATTATCGCAAAATTAGTGTTTTCGTTTTCAAATCTTTACATTAAAAAATAATCAAAGAACTGAAAATTTATTGAAAAGTTTTTAATTAAAAATTGAACACATATTTCGAAAATAAAAAAAAAAACTATTGAATTTTCGATAATCGAAAAAAAGACTAGATAGATTTTGTGATTTTAATTGAAAATTAAATTTAAATTGAAATTTTACAATAAAATTTAGAAATATAATTTATAATAGATATTTTTAAAATAAGTATTTCACTTGAAGAAATTGTATAATTCGAGAAATTCGTAACAGTTTTCGCCTTGATTTTAGTGTTGAAAATGTATAACAGAATAGCTTAATTTTAACAGTACTATATAACAAAATAAAAATACTTGGGGTATTACAATATTGAAATTTAAATTTTTTTTTTGAAATTCAAAGTGAAATTTAATTTTAAGGTTTTTAATTTAAGAGTAATCTTCGGTTAAAACCGTAACTTTTGATTCATTATGTTATTCATTATAACATCGATAATCGGAAAAAATTAATTAGATCGATTACTGTAAAAATCATTTTGCTGCTTGAATTGATTGATTACAAGGGAACTTAAAAACAAAGGCAAAATTAATACCCACATTTCCCATAAAGTTTATTAAAAATTATTTTTGTATATTAAAAATTTTCTAAAATTATTGCAGAATAAAAATGTGCCACTATTAAAAAATTGATTTTCAAAATTTTGTGTATTGAAATGCGTACAAGCACATTGTCAAAGCACATATAGTATTCAAGCGTATCAAAATCTAATTTATACTTCCAGATCATTGGAATCTGAATACAATTACAGATTATAATTTATCATAAATTTTCGATATAATTTTTAACTGTGTTTTCAAACACAATATCAATAAAAAATCGAATTTAATTTCATAAATTCATGCCAAATATTAAAATTTAGAGTTTGCATGTAGTTGTTCATAAATATTATTGAAACTATCAAATAACTTTCCCCTATCAAAAAAAAGGTGCTAAATTTAATGTTAATTTAATAACCAAACATTTCAATATTGCGTTGATACCTTACTGATGAACCAAAAAGAAAAATGAATTATTGTCAAAGATACACTCAATTTTTACTTTTTGAAGAGAAATATTGAAAACAACTATGTAATTCGGAAAAATATATATATATGAAAATAGTTTTAAAAAAATTTTTAAAAGTCAATACATTTGAAAATGAGAATTTTGATTTTAAATTATAAAATTATTAAATTATAATATTTAAATAGGGAAAATAGTTAATTTAATAGTTTCCAACTTATAAAATATAAATTTAATTTATAATCATTGAATTTCATAAATATTTATTGTATGTATTTTTTTAGGAAAACCATGTCCTGAAAAATATAGACCACACAAGACTCGTTGTGATTCATATTATAAGTGTGTTATTTTACCATCAAAATCACATGTTTGGATGCCTGCAAAATGTGAACGTGGATTAATATTTGAACCAAATTTAAAACTTTGTGTATTACCAGGCGATGATTGGGAATGTAATGCAGGAGAGAATACATCGACTGGTATTACATTAGACGATAACAATATTTATGGAATTGATTTATTAAAAATAACTCCTGATGCTCCAACAAAGTCAATAAATTTAAAACCTAAAATTAATGAGCAAACAGTAAAATTAATGGAATTTATAGAGCTCAATAATGATTCACAAATGAAAACCGATGAAGATGAAAATGTATTTGTACCAGCAAATTTAGATAAAAATGAAATTGTTGAAGATCAAATTGAATCAAGTGGAGATGGTCCAGTAGAAGTTTCATCAAAGGAACATGATAGTTCAAAACTTCGTGAAAATTTCGATGAATTACCAGAAACATTATCAAAAGTTGATCCAAAATTAAAGTCTCAATTGCAAAGACTTTCACAAATAATTGATGGATTACAAAATACTTACAAAAATAAGAAAAATTCCACTTCAAATGAATTAAGACCAGATCAGTTAAATGCATTTTTAGCTCATTTCAATATAAAAAATGAATTTGATTCTTTTAATCCAAATAATGACGATTTTAAAATAGAGGCTAATAAACAAGATGATTCAAAATTTAATCAAATTAATAATAAAATTTTTAAGAATAATATTACTGATGATTTGAAAAAATCTACAACCGATTCAGGAACTAAAATTGTAAATTTGAATCCTGAAACAAAAGTTATTTTAAAGAATTTTGGATACCGAAGACAAGATTATAATAATGATGAAAGTAGTAGTGGTCATTCGAATTCTCAGATAGTTGTTAATAGACCTGAAGGTTCTGTTGTATTTTCTTTGGCAAATCCACAGAAACCATATCAGGAACAAAAATATAATGATGTCAATAAACATGATCCGTTCGATTACAATACTGTACCTAAAATATCCGAAGAAACATTAAAAACTGTACTTGAATTATCAAAACAAATGATATCAAATCAAAATGTCCGACAAGTTTTACCGAATATGGGTGGAATTTATCAACCAATTTTAACGCCACTATATTATCCCCCAATGCCATCCCATTCGTATCATTTTCATACTACTGGCGGATCTCCTGATATTAAATACCCAAACTACCATTCAAATATTCAGAACCATTATCATGAATTACCCGAAAAAGACGATGAAAAATATGACAAATTTACTTCAACAGCTTATATAACAAATAATAAAAAACACAAACCTGAAAAAACTACAGTAATTCAAAATAGTGTTATACCGGTTCACATAACTACCCATTCTGACAAGGGTAAGTTTCATTTAATCTGATATTAATTTAAATTCTTGAAAGTATGTATGTATTTATTCTTGTACTAATTTTTTTTCAGGAATTATTAAACGTCCAGAAATATCATCATTCTCAGGTAACCGGCATGACAGTATTGCAGATGAAAATGATTTCAATCAAATTCCGGAATTACCAACAAATTTAAATAATCAGTATTTAAGTCCATCTAAAAGTATTCTTAATCCAAATTTCGCAATATCTTCAACATCTACATCAGCTCCAATGACTACAGCTACCACAACAGAACGTCCATACCAATACCCTCCTTCGCCTCCAACAAATCATATGTCATTTTTGAATTATTATACACCAAATCCACATTTAGACGATTCAAATGCTAATAGTATATTTGAAAATGCTGATGAAGGCCATTATCCAATTTTATCAGGACAATATCAACAGTTACCTCCTAATTTGAATTTTCAATATCAACAATCACCAATTAAACAAAATCCAAATCAATTTGAAAATCATATAAAACAAACGCCAAATTTTTCTATTAGTAATAAAAAGCCTTCGTACTATTATCAAACAAATATTAAAGTTCCGTCATCACAATCTCAATCAAATCAAAATATTCAAATACAACCGCAACAGCCACAGTATTTGTTAAATATGGGAATGAATAGTATAGGAAATAGTATAAACGCAAACATAAATGAAGGTATGGAACAAATGAATGAATATGAAAGCAATTCATCACCACTATCATCATTAAATTATCATATGGGTAATAGTTTATCAAATGATTTAAATAAACAAAAGTATTCAAGCGTATCAAAATCTAATTTATACTTCCAGATCATTGGAATCTGAATACAATTACAGATTATAATTTATCATAAATTTTCGATATAATTTTTAACTGTGTTTTCAAACACAATATCAATAAAAAATCGAATTTAATTTCATAAATTCATGCCAAATATTAAAATTTAGAGTTTGCATGTAGTTGTTCATAAATATTATTGAAACTATCAAATAACTTTCCCCTATCAAAAAAAAGGTGCTAAATTTAATGTTAATTTAATAACCAAACATTTCAATATTGCGTTGATACCTTACTGATGAACCAAAAAGAAAAATGAATTATTGTCAAAGATACACTCAATTTTTACTTTTTGAAGAGAAATATTGAAAACAACTATGTAATTCGGAAAAATATATATATATGAAAATAGTTTTAAAAAAATTTTTAAAAGTCAATACATTTGAAAATGAGAATTTTGATTTTAAATTATAAAATTATTAAATTATAATATTTAAATAGGGAAAATAGTTAATTTAATAGTTTCCAACTTATAAAATATAAATTTAATTTATAATCATTGAATTTCATAAATATTTATTGTATGTATTTTTTTAGGAAAACCATGTCCTGAAAAATATAGACCACACAAGACTCGTTGTGATTCATATTATAAGTGTGTTATTTTACCATCAAAATCACATGTTTGGATGCCTGCAAAATGTGAACGTGGATTAATATTTGAACCAAATTTAAAACTTTGTGTATTACCAGGCGATGATTGGGAATGTAATGCAGGAGAGAATACATCGACTGGTATTACATTAGACGATAACAATATTTATGGAATTGATTTATTAAAAATAACTCCTGATGCTCCAACAAAGTCAATAAATTTAAAACCTAAAATTAATGAGCAAACAGTAAAATTAATGGAATTTATAGAGCTCAATAATGATTCACAAATGAAAACCGATGAAGATGAAAATGTATTTGTACCAGCAAATTTAGATAAAAATGAAATTGTTGAAGATCAAATTGAATCAAGTGGAGATGGTCCAGTAGAAGTTTCATCAAAGGAACATGATAGTTCAAAACTTCGTGAAAATTTCGATGAATTACCAGAAACATTATCAAAAGTTGATCCAAAATTAAAGTCTCAATTGCAAAGACTTTCACAAATAATTGATGGATTACAAAATACTTACAAAAATAAGAAAAATTCCACTTCAAATGAATTAAGACCAGATCAGTTAAATGCATTTTTAGCTCATTTCAATATAAAAAATGAATTTGATTCTTTTAATCCAAATAATGACGATTTTAAAATAGAGGCTAATAAACAAGATGATTCAAAATTTAATCAAATTAATAATAAAATTTTTAAGAATAATATTACTGATGATTTGAAAAAATCTACAACCGATTCAGGAACTAAAATTGTAAATTTGAATCCTGAAACAAAAGTTATTTTAAAGAATTTTGGATACCGAAGACAAGATTATAATAATGATGAAAGTAGTAGTGGTCATTCGAATTCTCAGATAGTTGTTAATAGACCTGAAGGTTCTGTTGTATTTTCTTTGGCAAATCCACAGAAACCATATCAGGAACAAAAATATAATGATGTCAATAAACATGATCCGTTCGATTACAATACTGTACCTAAAATATCCGAAGAAACATTAAAAACTGTACTTGAATTATCAAAACAAATGATATCAAATCAAAATGTCCGACAAGTTTTACCGAATATGGGTGGAATTTATCAACCAATTTTAACGCCACTATATTATCCCCCAATGCCATCCCATTCGTATCATTTTCATACTACTGGCGGATCTCCTGATATTAAATACCCAAACTACCATTCAAATATTCAGAACCATTATCATGAATTACCCGAAAAAGACGATGAAAAATATGACAAATTTACTTCAACAGCTTATATAACAAATAATAAAAAACACAAACCTGAAAAAACTACAGTAATTCAAAATAGTGTTATACCGGTTCACATAACTACCCATTCTGACAAGGGTAAGTTTCATTTAATCTGATATTAATTTAAATTCTTGAAAGTATGTATGTATTTATTCTTGTACTAATTTTTTTTCAGGAATTATTAAACGTCCAGAAATATCATCATTCTCAGGTAACCGGCATGACAGTATTGCAGATGAAAATGATTTCAATCAAATTCCGGAATTACCAACAAATTTAAATAATCAGTATTTAAGTCCATCTAAAAGTATTCTTAATCCAAATTTCGCAATATCTTCAACATCTACATCAGCTCCAATGACTACAGCTACCACAACAGAACGTCCATACCAATACCCTCCTTCGCCTCCAACAAATCATATGTCATTTTTGAATTATTATACACCAAATCCACATTTAGACGATTCAAATGCTAATAGTATATTTGAAAATGCTGATGAAGGCCATTATCCAATTTTATCAGGACAATATCAACAGTTACCTCCTAATTTGAATTTTCAATATCAACAATCACCAATTAAACAAAATCCAAATCAATTTGAAAATCATATAAAACAAACGCCAAATTTTTCTATTAGTAATAAAAAGCCTTCGTACTATTATCAAACAAATATTAAAGTTCCGTCATCACAATCTCAATCAAATCAAAATATTCAAATACAACCGCAACAGCCACAGTATTTGTTAAATATGGGAATGAATAGTATAGGAAATAGTATAAACGCAAACATAAATGAAGGTATGGAACAAATGAATGAATATGAAAGCAATTCATCACCACTATCATCATTAAATTATCATATGGGTAATAGTTTATCAAATGATTTAAATAAACAAAAGTATACACAATTCGTTACTAATCAATTAACACATCAAACAAATCTGGATCAACAATATTCATATTTAAATGAGAACCATAATTTGCATTCTGCATTATCAACTGGATCATCATCATCATTACCATCATCGTCTTCAGCTTCGACTACAACTTTAACAAATATTTTACCTCATAATAATAATTACCACAACAACGGAATTAATTCTGTTGGTCCGAATGCTTTAGTCAATTTAGGTGGAAATTATATTAGTTATGATATTTATAAAAATAAATTGCTTCCCGCTTTAGAATCTGCTGCAGGATTAAATACAAATAATAATAACAACAATAATAATGGAATGATAAATAATAATCAATTAATTCAACCAAATGTTGAAATTGTAACATGTACAGCTGGTATAAGGCAACCAAATTCAACAGATTGTACAAAATATTTTGTTTGTAGTAGAAAAGATTCTAAAGTTTTGTCGTATTCATGCCCTCCCTATACAGCTTTTAATTCACAAACTCGAATATGTGATGCTAAAACTTATGCAATTTGTAATCCAGAAATTTTATTTAATAAATTTACAATTCAAGAAAATCAAAAACTAAAATTCGATGCAATTAAAGCCCTTCAAGACGCTAAAAAAATTAGAGATGAAGCAATCAAAGCACAAACATTAGCAAATTTAATACGATTACAAACGGAACAAACTTTAAATCAGACAATGCATACACCTATTTCTAATCCAACTAATTTCTTAAATCCAACAATATTTTCAGATTTTCTAAGTTCATATACTTCAGTTGAAACACCAATAAGTGGTCTGGATGGTATGGATAATGGTATTATGACATCTACAATTACTAGTACATCTTCTACAACGACAATAAAACCAATTCTCAGTTTATTGCATCATAAACACAAAAAACGAAAATATTATTGTAGAGAAGGTGATAAGATTCCAGATCAAACTTCAAATTCAAATTATTTTATATGTTATAAAACAAAAGATGGTGCAATGCATGGTCATAAAATGATTTGTTCATTGGGTCTAATATTCTGTCCGAAAACTAAATTATGTACGACAGCAAGACTTTGTGAAAATTGATTTTAAAATTATTTGATTTTTTAATCCGACACCATTGATTATAAAAATGTTATGAATTTTTTCCCCAAAAATTTTTTGATTGAAAACGAAATTCTTGCCAAAATATAACACTAATGAAAAACTTTCGAAGAAAAAAAAATTTTTTTTGTTTGCTTCTAAAAAAATTCGATTTAAGAAACAAAAAAGACTGTCAAACTAGGTTGATATTTGAAAAAACAAAAAAAAAAAATATTAATTATAAAGTTCTTGACGTGAACTTGTACCAATTACTAACAAGCAGATTTATGAAAATTGCAAAAAAAAAAGTGTATTTAATTTTGTTTGTAAATAGCGTAGGCATCGAATACGCATTAGATGAACTAAGTGTTGAAATTGAATGAATGGGCATTAGAATTGAGATTTGCTATTGGGACAGTTAATGGTACATTTTTAGATCAGCAATGGCATTATTAACAAAAAATAAATTGTGCTATTTTTCGATTGCCTGTTCCCGGTTATTAATTTTAAGCAGTCCAACAAATTTGAAGAAGAATTTGTATAAGTTAAAATAAATAACTAGTACATTTCCATATTTTTAGCGAACCCAATTCACTTCAACTTCAATGCAGTAAAGAAAATTTAAATTTACATTCAGGTTCAGATAATTTTTAAATATTTGGTAATATAAGATATTAACTGAAGAAATCAATGCATTCAATTTATCTTCCAATCAATAATCAACCTAGTCAAAACTTTAGAAATTAAAAAAAAATTAAACAGGAAGGGTAAGGTTATTTGCTTTTCTCGTAAATTTTCCCAAATGTTTTTTAAAACTAAATTTGAAGCATCATAGCACTTTACTCTTTCGTCGCAAAATTTATGTAAAATCGAAAATCAATTCAGTGGACGCAGTTTTTTTGTAATTTATTTATTTAATTTGTATATTTTGTTAGCTTAATTGAAATTATTTTAATTATTTATTTTTTTTTATTTTAATATTTTAAATTAATAACTTGAAACAATAATAAAATGTTCATTATTAATACAAAAAAAAAAACATTTTCTTTTTTGAATTCTCGCTAATTTAAACTATGTTAACCATAGTTATCATTAAATAAAAAAAATTGCAAAAAAATGGGCATATTGCTCGGCAATGCCACATTAATGGAAGTGTTCATCAATGAGTTTTAACGAAAATCCGAAGCTAAGCTAGTTACTTAACCTACAAATTTTGAAACAGTTTTGACAGACTGGGAACAGTTATAGGCCTCTACGATAAAGAGCCAATTGAAATTCGGAAGAATTCAATCGGATTTATCACCGTGCGTATTGACGAAAGGTCATTGCAGCGGGAGTCCCATATACTCAGTTCCACTATATTAAAATGGATCTGCCAGAAAATTGAGGAAATTTATTGAGTGTGACGGAAAGCCACTGAGCAGATCTGCGACCAAACACAGATAGATCATAAGGTCTCCGTATTTAAGCGATCAGTCAGATTGCCATCACAATCAGAAGAAATACACTTCCAAAATAATAAATAAATTTTTTTCTATTTATATTAAATCTTATAATATTTAGTATCTGTGAGTTTTATCATCAATTAAAATTTTTATTATAACTAGTAAAATCTAGATGTCGCAATCATTTATAATTGTTAAATTTGAAGATTCTAACAACTAGATGTCGCAGAAAAATGAAATAAAAAATATTTTTTAATTTGACAAATCAAATCCTTCAAATTGGTTTCATTTAATTTTTGGCATTTCAATTGCATTGCAGCAGTAAATTTATTTTATTTAAATTTTTAGTTTTTATTTTGTGTACAAGAAGAGCAAAATAATAGAAACTAATTTATTTTAATATTAATTTTGATAAATAGTTAACCGAAATGAGCTCTGGCGAAGGAGATTCAAGTAAAGAAAAAGGTGAATAATTTTTGCAAATAATTTTTCAATTCGGTTCTTGTTAATTGAATCTAGTATTAAATCTCAAAGCTCAGAAGTTCTAAGAAATTGCTAATTGTGTTTCGAGATAGAAATATTTCAGAAAAACGCGGTTTTTAATTTAAATATTGGACTTGTAACCAATAATAATTGGTTACAAGCAAACATTTTCGGAAATAATAATTGCTTTTAATATGCCTGCACTTACAATATCCGAATATGCGAAAAGAAATGTGTCTACTTTTTTCGTGTGCCTTCTTGGGAGAAATAATTATACTTCTTCATTACTTCCTTATATTTTTTATGAGTCATATAACTTACTGAAATTCTTGTGAATAAATTAATATGTATATTTTGATGTTTTTAGATGTGTTGCCAACTGAGGACAATCAAAACAAACCTCAAGATGAAGGTAGTGGAGATGGGCCCACAATAAATATTGACCCTGAATGTTTAGAGTTAGATTTAAATCATGAAAGGATTGGAAAGTTGGAGAATTTGGAGCCTTTAATTAAAATAGAAAGGTTTGCTCAAACTATTTTGATTACTTTACCTAATAGAGGCTAATAAACAAAACCGGTATAGGTGCCTTATTTGCCTTATATGAATAATTTTAAGTTCTTTTTCCTTTTTCGATACATAGTTTTTTTTAATAGGGTTTGTAGAATTTTTTTTTTAATATTTTTACGCCGTAGATCATTTTGCTTATTAATTAGGAAACTATATAATTGATATTTTAAATTCTAGGCTTTATTTGAGGTGGAATTTGATAAAAAAAATTGAAAACCTTGAAACATTGGTAACTTTGAAAGAGATTGAGTTTCATGACAATCAAATAACCAAAATTGAGAATTTGGAAACATTAGTTAACCTGGAGTAAACCTATTACTAATCTCTAGTAACCTGGAGTTTTTATTTTCAATTATTTAACAATTTTAGGATATTGGATTTAAGTTTCAACAGACTTACTAAAATAGAAAATTTGGACACGTTGGTATTATTAGAAAGACTTTTTTTGTGTGGTAACAAAATTTCCAAAATAGAAAACTTGTCTCCATTTAACAATCTTGTTATGTTGGAACTTGGTGATAACAAAATTCGAGTAAATGTTTTTTTTTTTTGTAAAATTTTGAAAACATATTTAGACTTTTAAAAAAATTCTAGAAAATTGAAAACCTGGAAACTTTGACTAATTTGAGGCAATTGTACTTAGGTAAAAATAAAATACCAAAAATTGAAAACTTGGATACACTTGTAAATTTGGAGTGTTTAAGCCTTCAAAGTAACAGAATTACCAAAATAGAAAATTTGGACAAGTTAAAAAAATTGAATGAACTTTACATATCCGAAAATGGAATCGAAAAAATCGAAAATTTAGAAGAAAATACCGAAATTGAAACATTGGATTTGGCGAAAAATCGATTAAAATCCATAGATAATATTACACATTTACATAATTTGGAGGAACTTTGGGTAAATTATAGTTTCGTTTTGCATTTTATATTTTGAGAAATAAATAAATTTATTAATATATCCGTTATAGCTAAATGATAATGAAATTCATGACTGGAAAAATATTGAAATTCTGCAAAGTAACAAAAATTTGGCAACTGTATATCTTGAGAGAAACCCAGTGGCTTCTGAAGTATTGTATAGGAAAAAATTGAAACTGGCGGTCCCTTGGTTGAAAAAAATTGATGCAACTTTGTGTCAATCATAAATTAAAATTCTTTGCAACTATTGTTACTTTATTTAAAGTTCTTATATTGTATGTACATATAAGGTTTAAGTTGCACTTTATAAAAAATTTTAAGATTTGAAAACATTTAATTATATTTTTTTTTATGTTAAATCAGTTTGTGTACATTAAAACACTTATCTTTAGATTTTATTAATATCATTTTCTGTATTAGAAAAATAAGTAAAACCATAATTGTTTAACAATAAATTAAGGGTGTTTATTTATAATGAAACCTAAAATTATTGAAGAAACTATTCCAGAACCTTAAATTATGGTTGAACTAAATACATATATTTTTTACAAACATAGAAAGAAAACTGGATAACAAAAATTAAAAATTACGAAAACTTATAGCCCATAGGCAATGATTTTCATAAGGATTTTCAAAATAGAAATTAAAAATCCTGATTTCAATAATGTTTTCCTACAATTGCCTTGTTTTAATAGCTATTTTTATATAGTCAAAAATTAGATATATACATGATACGAATATAGTAAAAACATTAAACTGATATTTTCTTGCAAGAAAATTACCTTAATTTTTCTAAATACTTTTATTACACGGCTATATACTTACATTTATCTGTCTAATATATTTTTAATTTTTGCAAAATACAATGTAATGCATCCAATCCAATATTAACAAAAATGATATTCAAAAAAATAAATTATCTAATTTGAAAATAAAATTTCTCTATATTAGTTTAATTTTTAAAATTTGTATCAATGTCAGCTTTGTTTTGATGATGTACGGAATTAACTTCTCTATATGATCCACCTATTTGGCTTAAAAGATCTAATTCGACATTCTTAAGTGCATTGTTATATTCGGTTATTTCTAAAACTTCCCATTCTGCTTTAAACGCAGCTTTTGGGTCTGGGGGCATTGCCATGGCTGCCCCAGACATTTGATCTTGCATTGCTTGCGTTTGGTCAGCAGCGTTATTTTCTCCAAGCACAAGGGTATAAATACTTCGCAAACCGAAAACATTCAAAAAATACCAAGAAGCTGAAGACACCCATGCGGCATCCAAGGACGCTAATTCAACTCCACGTTGTAACATTGGTTTAAAACGCAATGTTAGTGGAAAAGGAACTTTCGTTGTAACAAATCCTATAAAAATTCCAATGTATTATATTTTTCAATATCATAGAAAAACACAGACGGTACAAACCTGAAAACATCCAATTGATCCAACCACCGATTATTACCATTGGCAAAACATTAATAAAATTTCCTTTTACTAAATCAGATAACATTGCAGTTGAGTTCGGACTAACTGGTGGTCGTTTTTGGGTCTTAAAGTAACCCACCTCTTCATTATTAAAAAAATGTTTCCGCATTGCAAAGGAATGTGCTGTTAAATATTTTCCATTCTCCCGTAATAGACGAGCTCTAATCATAGCTTGACTAAAAATATAATAAAATACGTTACAATATTTTTCAGTGCAAAATGTTTTAGATGGATTTTCACCTATCTTGAATTTGGGTTAGCTCTGCCTTTTTTTGTGTAGAGATTAAAATTGACACATAATGCCTTACTATTCCTACTAAAAATGTTATTATAACAATGGGTAAAAATACCCAGACCCTTATATTTGGGTCTATTACTAGTTCAATCATATTTAAAAATTTTAAATGCAATATAACAAAATCACAATTTAATAATCATTTACCAATTTAATTTACTATGCAAAATACTAAAGTTTTTCTTCCAATATGCGAGCATGACATATGTATACCAAAATTTGACATGAAACTGTCATTCTTATTTCACCACACTCATAATCGATATATTAGTTTGCTATTATTATATCGATTATCAGTAAAAATTATTCATGAAGCGGTTCATTCATCAAATTATGGATGATTATGTTTTACACCGCCACCATAGTTTTTCTGAATTGGTCCGTAAAGTGTAAATTTTATAATTTTTTGTTACTCTAAATCCTTAATAAACTCGAATTAGGTTTAAAAACGCAAAACAGATAAAAAATGGATACGTTATTAAAAAGAATATGTTCAGGGGAAGCATAAAAGAGACGTTAAATATTACAATTACTTTTTCAATTAAGTTGCTGATGTAAATTCCTTTTTTAATTTAACTTATTATTTTTAAAAATGATATATTTTTCTTCGAAAATGTTTGATTGGACAAATATTTTCCTATTATAACCAAATATGATTATATGCAGTAGACGTTAATTGCAATAACCTGAATAAATAAAATAAAAGCTTCTAATGAAGTTTTCTCCAAAAGAAATGTCTATAAATTGTCGTAAGTACTCAAAATTACACATTCACATCATAGAGTTGTATTTGTATAATACCCGCACCGCAGTATAAGCTAATTTTGTACAAATTTTGTATCGACTGTGTCGAAATGTGTAAAGTCACCCAACAAACTTAAATTGAAACAGATGTTTTTAGTTTCTAAATGTCATTCCAGTTAACTCTTTATATTTGAGGCATTTTGTTGGTTGTGTTGTTTTGTTTAGTTTTTGTAAACTTTTAAATCAAAGTACAAAGTTAAATTTAAAAATTATAAAATATATAAAAAAAAACTAAAACTTATCATAAACGTCGATAAATATAGAAATATCAAAACGTTAATATCATCTAAACATTAGTCTTACTAAAATTTTCTAAATATTTTGTGTATCCATAAAATTATTTCGTAGGTATTCATTTTGATGTTAGAATAGAGAAAATAAATGAAATTTTTCTTTTCAATATTTGTTACAATTTATGTTAATATATTTATTTCTTATAAACATAATTGAATATAACATGAAAAATTGAAAATTTTAGGAAATAATGGATGCTAAAGAACAAAAAGCAGCACGATCAGATCTTACTACTTTACCTACCCGGCAATACTTGGACCAAACTGTTGCACCAATTTTGCTGCAAGGACTACAAATTCTTGCAAGGGAAAGACCTCCCAATCCGGTGGAATATTTGGCAAATTATTTAATGAAAAATAGGGGACGATGCGATGAACCTCAGCCCACCGTATCGGTCCCAGAATCTTAATTAGTTTATAATTGATAATATTGTTAAATTCTTTTTCGTAAATGCTATACAAATATCGAATCAGAAATATTCATTTCTAAGCCGTACATAATATATTATTAACCATATATAGAAATGATTTTCCTAATATTAAGGCTTAAATTAATTAGTATTTATTGACAAATATTGATTTACTTTGAAACAAAAAATTCGAAATACATTTATTAGTCATTAGTGGAAAAAAAAAGTTAAAAAAAAATAATGTTGAAAATTAGTAAGTATATTATTTAAAATTTAAGAAAAAATAAAGTAATATCAAAATTTAAGAGGTAAATTTTTAAAAAAATCCTATAATAAATATAAATAAATATATCATAAAATATTAATTTTTGATCTATTAAAATAAATTTTTAAGACGTAATATCACGCCAATAAAACTAAAAATAAAGTTTACATGGGTCAGGTGTTGTGGAAAATTTGTTCTGATTATTTATACATAATAGATACTGATTGATGTAATAATAAAAGTTGAGAATAATAAAATTTAATTAAATTAAATTTTTAAAAATTGTTTTAATACATATGTTTGTAAATAGGTTAAGATATTTATATTTTACATAACACATTTGTCCACTTACATGGTTTACAAAATATCGATTGTTAAAAATTGAATTTAAGAAAAAATATTTTCATTAACTAAGCAATTTTTTAGCGAGTAGCCTAAGGGTTCAAGTACATATTTGATGAAAGAACTAAGATTGTCAGATATTTACCAAAAATAATGAAATGGAAACTTGTGTAAAAAGCAGCTTAAACATTCAAAATCCTTACTTTAACTATTTACCAATGCTTCTAACAAGAATTCGGTATTTGTGTTTTTTTTTAAAAAGATTTTGGGAAAAATTTTTGTTCAGTCTGCAATGGTCAAATAAAACTTGAAATTGTTATTAAATTTTTATGTTATTTTCATATTATCAATAAATTAAAAAAAAATATATTTTTCAAAGTTTAGCTATACATTAGTTATTTCAATTTTATTTTACCAAAACATAATTGTTTTCATAAACTTTAAAATTCTTGGTACCTATAAAACCATTATTAAACCTGAAAGCTTACATCCATACTTACATTAAATGATTTACTTTGGTCATATTTATCTCAATTTTTAATGATTTTAGAAAGTCAATTTTTTATAGATTCAATAGATATTTGATGAAACATTAAATTTAAACGATTTGAAATTAAAACGAACAATTTGTTTTGGAAAAATTAATAATATTTACTTTATTCAAGAAGTTTAATAGCTATTTTTCAATATTAATTTTACTTTTTTAATATTTATTCATTTATAAAAAAATAAAATAAAACTCCGCATTTATTTTGGTGATGATAAATTTTTATTTCATTTTTTTTTTGTTTTTTGTTTTTACTTTTCTACAATTCTATAAATATTAGTTTTTAATTTAATTAGATTACTTTAATTACCATCAAATAGCACTAAACTTATACAGTTTTTTATATTATTTTTTATATATTAAAAAAATTTTTTTCTTTTCCTCTTCTAATTGCTAACAGCCTGATATTTTTATAAATTTTTGTATTTTTTTTTCTTTTATAATTTTGAAATTCTTTGCGTTGTTTGTTATTTTTTTTTTTTCGATAACTTTGCAGTTTTTGTTTTTATACCTTTAAATTGCTTGAATATTTTACCAATTGTAATTTTAAAATTAAATAAAAATTATGGTCATGATTTGAATTTTAACAACGCTCTAAAACTTATATACCACGTACATAATAATGTGAAAGTTTTATGAACTTGACAATGAAAAATAAATTTCGTGGAATTTTTTTTTTAAGAAAAATTTAAATCAGAATTCAAGAAATTTTTATTTTTCACCTTGAAATAAGAAAAATTATATTCTAAAACTGCTAACTTGTTAATATATTTTAATATTGAAATATAGGATTAATTTACGGGGAGGTATTCATTCATATTATTGGATTAATATTGTTAATGTGTTCGAAAATTTTTTTATATGTACACAAATATTGAATAAATGAGCTTTTAAATAACTCATTCGTAACGAGGCGACGAATATTTAATTTGAAAAAAATTCATTATTTTAGGAAATCTAATTCTTAAGAAAAGAGATTGCAAAAGGAGAATAAAAAATCAAAGTACATATATAAATATGTATGTATTAAGAAAGGGAAGGTTAAATTTCGAAAGAAATACTAGAAGGGGACGTAATGTTTTATAAATAAAATTTTAATATTCTGATCTTCAAAAGGTTGACCCGATATTGAATGAAAGGTTTTTGAATGAGAACAGTTTTAAATACCTCTCCATTATATTTTGTCTTAATTTTGTTTTCGATAAAAAAAATTAATTTCAAAATTTGAATTTGTTAGTGAAAAATATTATACCCATGTGTAGGTATGTGCAAAAATAACGATGATTTTATGGTTTAGCATAATATAAATGAGCATTAACAAAAAGAAGTAATTTTTTCTTATTAACCTTTATAATATCAGAAATTCTAGAATAATTTTTTATTTAAATTTGTCTCATATTATTATTTAACAAAAGAATTTCAAATAATATTAGGTATTCTGATTACCTAGTTATATAAAGGGATTACGTACGTATTCGAATGATTTAGGTATATAAAGCATAAATAATTAAAATTTGAAAAAAAATTTATTATTTAAAAGTATTCTTTTATATTTTTAAATTTCAATTCGATTTTAATTTTATTTTAACAGTATATAAGGTAATACAAGTTTTATGTACGTATATTACAAGTTACAAATTAAAAATGTATGAGTTTACAATTTGTAATAATCAGAAAAAAATATTTATTTATATTTTACTTTATTTTTTAAAATTACATAATTATTTCAGAGCTTATTTATTTGTTTATTTTTTTTTCTGGCTTTTACTTTAATAAGAGTTTTTCTTTTTTTTATTTTAGTTTTAAAAAGTACAAAAAATTTTACTTTATGTTATCTATTTTTATATATTATTAATTATATTAAATTATTTATAATATTTTCTATTACTGTGTATAATTAATTTTGAATACAAATAAATAAAATGTATACATGTACTATACAATATGCAGAATTTGGTAAAAATTAAATTTAATTGTATATGTATATATGCAACATACATGTATATACATATGTAAATATAAATTGCTAAAATCAAATGGAACTTGCGAATTCTGAACAATTTGATATTGGAGTGAAATAGATTTGAAACGTTAAATTTATACTTGTAAGCTTGCTAATAGGAAAGATTCTGGGAATGGCTTGAGAGTACTCATGTATTTTCCTATAATTCAAGCCTAACGAAAACGTTTGTTTATTTAAATTTTATTTAAATAAATTTATCATATATTTTTTTTAATATTTGATATTAAATTAAAAATCTTATCGAAACTCTCATAAGATTTTTAGAATTTTATGTCATTAGACAAACTTTTTATGTTTTATGATAAAAAATTTACCAAAATTAAAAAATATTTTTTCTCAATTTTAATATTCTGCAGCACATAAAAGACTTAGAGCATTTATCAAAGTGCAGATCTAATGTCAATTTGACTTATTCAGTAATACAGTTTCAATTGCTAAATAAGTCGAATTTACATTAAATTTGCATTTTGGTGGGCACCTTTAAACATTAAAGTACAAATATAAGTAAATTCTGAATTTTTATAATATGTGCATTTAATACATTAACATTTACTTATATATACATGCATATATATTATATTACTATATATACAACATACTCTCTTATTAATTATATTCTTATTTTAAATAGCTATTTAATTTCTTTTTTCATAATAATTTTTTAAAATTATTTTAAACTTGTATTTTATTACTAAAATGTAATTTATTTTATTTTAATTTTATTTCAAAACAAATTAATGTTTTAATGTTCTATTTTTTTTTTGTTTGAGTTTTCAAAATTTTCGAGAATACAAAGAGTTAATTATTATTATAAATATAGAATTTAAAAATTTATTAGTTAATTTATATAGCAAATTTTAGTGTTTTATTATATAAAAATTACAATTAAAATTTTTCAGATTTGAAATTGAACAAAAAAAAAAATGACTGTTCTCAGATAGTTTAAAAAATTTAAATAATTGATGTTTAATCGAAACGCAAAAATTTGTTTGAAAATTCTGTAATACAAGAATTAATGTGATCTTTGAAATTCGAATCACTAAAATTGAATCACCAAAATGAAAATTGGATATAATTTTAGTTAATTACAATATTTTTATTATAAATATTAGAGGAAAAGTTTAAATTGTAATAAAATTTGAGCAAAAAATTTCCAATAATTTTATTATTAATAATAATTTAATTAATTTTTTCTTTAATAAAAGGAGCAAAAAAGAAAACAAAGAACAAATAGAAGAACACTATAATTCAATTTGAGTTTCTAAAAAATTCATTTATAATGAGCGGAAGCAAATAGATTTTTTTTTTGATTATTTTCTTCTAAAAATCTTAAATAAATTAAATAATTCATAAATTATATTTTATTTATAATACACTCGTAAGTATAATTGCAATATTAATAATAATAATGTAGCTTAAAAATTTATAAATAATATTTAAAAAAAAAAAAATTATTAATTTTTTTATTTTTCTAATTTGAAATCTTTGTTTTGACACCATTGTTTTTGTTTTTTGTTTGTTTCTCTTTCTATTAAGCACACAATCTAAATTCACATAATTTTCTTTATTATTTGCAAATCATTTTTTTTTTTTCTTTAAAATATTTGGCAGTTAGGCCACTCTATTCATACATATTTTTTTTTAATAAAAATTATTATATAAGTATGTATATAATAATATAATATATAAAATGTGGTGAATGTTTAACATCCAACATTATTACAACATTTATTTTATGATATTCTATTACATAGGCCTATGTTTTACAAATGTTATGTTACATATTAAATTTATGTTAGAATATTTATGATTTTTTGTGGTTTTATCTTTTTTTCACATAAAATTATGTAAATTGTTTTTTTTTTTTTGTTTTACGATTTATGAGTGTATGCGTGAAAATTTTGTTTTTCTAATTTATTATTTTTTAATTTTTTTTTAATTAAATTAAAATATTATAATTAAATTTATTTTTATGTATTTTGTATTGAAATGTATTATGAATGTAATCATGTATTTTAATTGTTTTATCTTTGGATGGATATTTTGTAATAAAAGTAGACAAAAAAATAATAAAAAACAAAAGAAAATAACAAAAGTATATATAGGGCGAGTAGATGCGTTGTTGTGCTCTAAATTTTAGTAAGCAAATTAGAAAAAAAAGAATTTTTCATTATAGTTTTTCACTTTCAACAAATTTTCTAATTACTTAATTTTGAAAAATTTGAAAAAAACAAATTAAATTATTAGAATTTTAAATTAACAAAAAAAAAATGTATTTTACTTAAATATATTTTTGTTTTTATTACAATCATTAATATTTAATACTTAAACTAGTTGAAATTAATTTTAAAAATATTATGTGTAGCATTATATTTTATTAATATTTTATAAATATATTCAGAGTATATGGTTATATAAATTTAATTTTATTTATATACGTAAAAATTTTAGTTTATCATTTTAATGATATTAAAAAGAGCTAAACATTTAAACAAAAAACAGAAAAATTTAAAAGTTTTTTTGAAACAGCAATACTATAAATATTATTGGTTTTGATTTGATTAAAACCCTGACTTCAATATTGTAAAAAAAAAGAAACAAATTTAAATTTTTGGGAAAATATTTGATGTTTTATATTTGTGCTTAACTTTAAATATAATGCGTTCCATTTTTTACTATGTTTTCAACCAATTGAGGGGAGAGATAAGAAAATATTCTTGATATATTTTTGAATGTAAATTTTCATAGAGAATCTATATAGCTAAATAGCTAAATATAGTATAGCTAAATGCAGCAAACTAACATCAGTTTGACTAATTTTAGAAAACAGTCATTGAATAAGCCCAATTAGTCTTCAATTTATAGATAAGCTTTCGCCTTAAAATATGTATGTATGCGCTATTCCAAAATTTTGTGTAAAACTGGCTAAATTTCTCTGATGTTGTAATTTAAGAAATACCATATTAATTTGCAATTCAGTATATATTTAAGTCTGTTGATTATTGCTGAATTCTGTAATGATTTTTAAAAATTAGTTCAATTCCGATCTTACCGATTTCAAAATTACAAAACATTTAAAATTATAATAAACTTCAAACTACTTTAAAAAATATCCATAGCGCTCTTTATAAAATGGCAAAATTCGTTTTCTTCTTCTTCTTCAGTTTTGCAATCTTGTAAGTACTGGAGCATCCAAAACTTTAAATTTAAAAGGGATTCAAATGAAGTTTGAAGATTTCCTTTTTTTTAACAATAAAGAAGTCATATACTGTATGTATGTATATTCCTAAATAATGTAAGCAAAATAATTTTACAGCATTTCGTACCAGTTTCTGAAGCTATATAAAATATTATTATTTACTTTATACGTGGTACTTATGAACATATAGCTACTTTTGGCTTGAAGTCATATTACAAGAATTAATTTTTTTTTAATTTTGTGTTATGCAAATAATTTTATTAATTTAATCACATTTAAATTGAAATTATTTAATTATAATAAAAAAAAATGCATTAAAAGAAAGTTATTTAAGCGTTGATTACATTTTCTAAATAATTTACAATAAAAAATTTATTACTAAATTTATTTCTACCAATTTTTATAATTTTTTGATTTTAAGCGAGTTATTTAGAAAAAAAAATTAAAATGTTAAAAATAGTAAAATTACTTTAATACTATTTATAGTGCGATCATATATCTCCTTTTTTCAGTCACTATAATTTTTAATTTTTTTTTTGACAAGATTTTTTTGAGACTTTTTCGCGTCCGTGCATCTGTTTAGAAAAATTCTACGCACATTTTAAGAAGGGAATGACAAATTCCGGAAACGAATAGATTTTTACGAGAAACTTTATTCTGTAAAAGAAAAAAGTTTCAAGTAAAAATCACCAATCATTCACCCATCTGCCTTTCCTCTCTCCCCTTCCTCGTACAATTTTGGCTCTTAAAGCCCAAGAAATTCCATTTTTAAATTCCGCGAACGCAGAAAAGTAGCACTGGTTTCTTTTACGGCAAAACGATATAGTCAAACATTACAATGACAAAATGGTTGTTGAAATTAACCGTTATATGAAATGCGTTTTCTTTTAAATTTTTTGATACTGTTTCTTTCTTTATACGGTTTATTTGAGCTGCTCTTAGGCACTAATAAATTATTTATTTCATTAGAAGAACATTTTTTTCCATCTTCATCCACTCCCAACTTATCAACACCTAAAATTTTTAACACTTTACACGAATTTCAGTTGGTGAGTAAAATTGGAGATACGCAACCAGACAATTATTTTAAAAGCATTTTAAAATTTTTTGTCCAAAATATTTAATATAAGAGATTTGTGATTTTTTAAATAAAATATAATCTTCAAGCCCTGGTGGGATTTAGATTTATGTATTTGATGATGAATATATTTTTATCACTACAATCATCAAAAACATTAAACAAAATTAAACAATTATAGTGTGTATAAGAAAAATTCACTTCTAAACAACGTGCATACATATAAAAAAAATTCAATTTCTAATAATTATATTACGAGTATGCATTTTGCAAATGTTTAATCTAATTTTTAAAGTTTATTTTTGTTTTCTTATTTATTATATAAGCAATTAACATAAAAATTGCATCTCATCATATTTATTATGTATGTATGTATATAAAGTTTTTTTTCTCTTTATTTTTTTGTGTTTTTGTTTTGTATGTAAAACGTCAACTAATTATTAAATTTGTATATTTATATTTAAATTTTTTATAGTTAATTTTTATTATATAATTATGTATAAATGTAAATTTAATTTAAAACGTACAATTATATTATATTTAATCGTTAATTTTACATAAGAATAATTTTTTAATGTTTTTATCATATATAAAAAAAAATTGTTTTTATTTTTTCTCTTAATCCTTTTTATTTTATTTTTTTTTTTTTAATTAATTTAAATTTTATTTTTTTAATAGCTGATGTATATTATATATAATATATTTATACATACTCTAAATAGATATTTATATGTATAAGAAATATTAATTAATATACATATTAAATAATTATACAATGTATATAATGCGTAAATATAAATATTTTATAAATTTTTGTATCATATGATAAGCGTCTACAATGTTTTTGCTTTATCAAGGAGATCACTGATGAATTTCTGTAATAAAAACCAAAAAGAAAATTGTAATTTATTAAATACTTTATGTTAAAGTTATTAATTAAAATAAAATAAAAAAAAATTTATTTGATTTTAAGATTAAAAAAACAATTAAGATTACCGATATGTCTTGCTGTGGTTTTTTGCAGTCTGATAATAGCCTCTGTAAAACAAAGGAAAAATAAAATAAATTCATTAAAAATCTAGTAAAAATTAAATATAAATTTCAAGTAGTAGTTATATAAAGCTATAAAATTCCAATTTGAATAAAATTTATACGTTTCAAAATTCGATAATGTTTCAAAGACGAACTTGAAAACACAAATTTTTCTATTACAAAAAGTCAAACATTAGTTTGGAAAATTAGATATGGAATATCTGCCATATAAAAGCAGTACTATGCAAAATTATTGTTGTTTTGATCGATTGTAGTAACAATGAACCTATTTACATGTGCTTGTAGTAGATTATCACACTCTCTCTACAGATAAATTTTATTTTTATCGAAGAGAGGGTGTGAGAAGCATAAAAGGAAATTTGTGCATGCACAATTCAATAGAACGTTTTAGGCTAAATTGATGATTTTTTAAATATTATTTAATAGAACTCATATAGTTACAAGTTCAGTTCTAAGGACATAATCTCTATTTTTATAAGAAAGAATTTCAGTTTAGCGTGTGATGAATGGTTAGGAAATTTGTTTACAATTTTTTTTTTTCCAAAAGGAATTCAAAATTCTATGTTAACTACATACTTAAGTAATTTGTACAAAATAAAGCTATTTCGAGATTTTGATTTTATGAAATTTATAGCCTGATTTCATCTAAGTAAATTTTTTTTCAACAGTATTTGGGTTTATTTAGTGAAATATTATTGGTTTAAAGTTGCCACAAAATATCTTTTAAATTTCAAAGGCTTCATTTATTTCATTTTTTTTATCTTAAACTATTCATCTAATTAAAAAAAAGTTTTGACTATTTTGATTGTTTTTGACAACAAGGGACTATTAATTCGTCCGTTTTATTTTCGATCTATATAGCTGGACTCCTTAGATTGTTAGCATGCATGAAAAGTACTAATTATAAATTAGCTTTTGCAGATGATTTTACTCGGCAGGCCAGACAGTAAAAGAAATTGAAAATAGAGTTCAGAAAATGTTTAATCTAACAAGGGATTATAGCAAAGTATATGAGCTCTAAAGATTAATTTCAACAAGTGCGAAACAATTTTGTTTCGGAACACAACGGGTAAACAAGTAAATCTTAGTAAAAAGTAAATGTTGTTAATAGAAGCTAGATGTGTATTTAAGTTGCTTTAATTTATTTTAATTTTATATAAATAAAAAAAAGTTAAAAAACATAATTTATTTGTTAAATATTTCAGTGTATAGTCTAGTTTACCATCATTATTACCATTTTCCATTAATTTTTATTTAATTAATGTTAACACCGTCATTTTTGTCAGTTTTCATGTACTTACCTATAATGCATATATATACGTACACTATAGACCTATATGGCTATATGGATTACAAACCTATTAATCATTTCAATAATAAATTAACTTTAAACTTTTTAACGCCATATATTGTGGCAATTCATTCTTCTATACCAGTAATCAAATATTGGTGTACATAAAAGTATCTTGTGTATAAAATTAAGTTTAATTATTTCAATTCTCTACATGCATATGTATATGTACGTATATACAAATTGAACAATTCTACATTATTGTACATTGTGTACGAATTATGATGTGACGGTTTCTATTTCATTGGAAATTAATATTAATGTAAATTAATAATTACTTTATATACATTTATATAACAACCATATGATTGAAGGTATCAATAAATCAAATCACCATTAATATTGATATTAATCAATAAAATTTATCTATATATTATTAACCATAAAATTAAATTTTCAATTGAAAATTTTTGACATTCAAGATTAATATTTTAGAAAACACGTTGTCAAGAAAAGTGAAAGAAACAAAACAGTAAGTTCAATTTATGAAAAATTTCAATTAATAATAGCATTACAGATGTATGTATGCATGTACATAAAAGTATACGTTTTGTATAAGTAGGTATACTTAATTTTTATTTCATATTTCTTACATAATTATTGTTTAAAACAATTAACTGTCAATTTTTTCAATTACAGTTATTATAATTGTAAAAAATGAAAAAGAGTGTTACGAGTATATTATTAATTATTATTTAAGAAAGAAAAAAAATTTGGAAAAGACTTCACAATTTTAAATTCCAAATAAGGTTTCAAAATTAATGTTAAATAAAAATACGTTTTTTACGAAGTAAAAAATTAAAAATACGTTTTTTTTTATTAAATTACAAGAGTGATTCAAAAGCAATTGAATTTAACTCCCTCTATACACAATGCTAAAAGAAAAAAAACTCACAATTACAAGATAACAGTAAATTATACTTTTAATGATGGTTTAAGTTTAATTTTTTTTTTTATATTACGTGAACTAGGGGCGATCATAAGGAACGAAGTAAATATCAATTATTCGATATTAAGAGATTACAGATTGGAAAAATAACACGATAATTACAAAATGTAAAAATAATGTCACTGTTGAAATATGTGTGTGCGTTATTATAGTTTATTTAAAAAAAATATTTTATATTATAAATATCTTGTTTGTCTTTAGTTGTATAGTTGACATTAATTTGTTTAAATTAATAAGTTTAACATTAATTTTTGAAATTGACCTTCCTATACGATATAGCATTCATACTTTAAAGTGAGATTCGGGCTTTTGCAATGGAATGGTAAAAGCAAGTAATTCATATATTAAGAAACTTGTAGTGGTACAAAAAATCTTTGACATTTTTTGAAATTTCATATTCTTTAAATACTTGAGGTTCCCAATACATATATAATGAAAAGTCAAATGGAAAGCTAAGAGTTCGTTCTCCAAATGAGCCATTTTTTATTTTAATTTTTTTTTTGTTTTTAACTTTTTGAAATGGCGCCATTTTAGTTGGAAGAACTACTACTGATTACATAATATAGCGCTGCTCTCACAAAACATTTTCAAAATTAGAAGATTTGTGTATTTTCAAAAAAGGTACAGAAAAGTCGATTTAATGAGATAAGAGCACAAACAATGTTCTTTTTTAAGATTTGAAATAAAACTTATATTAAAAATCAATATTGCAGTAGTCTGTAAATTTAAAATATTTTATATTCATGTACAAGTGTGTATCTAGAAACTAAATTTATTTTATTTTGAAAATAAAATGCGAAATAAGTACACATACATGAAGAATACACGGATGTATATGCATAATTTTAATATGTTTGCTCATTAATATTTAAGTTTTATCGATTTTGGCAAAAATTCAAATGCATTTGAGATGATTTTATAGGATGTACAACAGTATAAGAGCACATATACATACATGTATGAAATTGAATTTTATAGTACATAAAGAAAATAATTTCTACCTTTTTTTTACATTATTAATTTTTATATTATGAAAAAAAAGGAATTGAATTGCCCTTAGTTGCGTGTAATGTTAAAAATTATTAGCCATAATATCCACTATAATACTGATTCAATCAAAAACGTGTAAAAATTTTGATTAAAAATTACTAATAATGGTTATGATGCTTTATATATCTAACTCAACATATAAAAATACTTTTTATTAAATATGTATGTACTTTTCTTAATAGTTTATCAGTTTTATGTTGAATCATATATATACAGGGTATTTCATTTAGAATAACAAACCTACAGCTAGTATAACTACATATATAAAATTATTATTTGCGGTTTATTTTGAAAATTTTATTTCGAACCGATCTAAATTACATATTATGTAATTTTGGTTTAGGTACTTTGGAAAACCTTTCTTATAGCAAAAAAAAATTTCTCCCTTAAAAATTGCATATTCTCCTCACAATAGCTTTTGTCCTAACTGACGTAAGAAAAGGTAAACACAGTCAGATTATTATTGTCGGAACATTTTGTATCTAAGAAATTAACTTATGCGGTTAATCATTTCCTAAGAAATTTTTGGTACTGGTTTGCTTCTATAAAATAAAAAAAAATTTGTATTGATTTATAATACAGAAAACTTCTTTTGTTAGATTTTTCCTTGCTCACAAAATATTAATAAAAATGATTTTAAATACTTTTAGCATTCACAGGTACGAGTATTAAAGTGATTTTCTCACCTTCATTGATGAAGATATTTTGAAAGTCATATCTAATTAATTCAAGATCATTTGAATTAGTCATATGCATTAATAAAAAGATCACTTAACTAGTGTTCTTGGGCATTTATAACATTTTTAAATTCATATGATATAAGAATGGCAATTGAGATTAAAAATTTTAATATTTGTGTACAAATTTTTATACATAATTTTGTTATATATAAGTATATATAATTACGGTCAATGTAGTTTTATTGAATTTAAATAAAAATTATAGTATGTTTGTATAATACTTACAATCAGATGAGATCGACGAATTTCATCTGTGTCCATGTCTAAAATTTCATCGATGTCTACATCTATAGCTTCACTCTGGGGATAACGATGATGAATTCAAGTTGAATACAAGATAAATATCATGTAAATAAAAAAGTAATAAAAATGTTCAAGTTATAAAAAACAAGTAAATGATTCATCGTCAGTAATTTTTGTGAATTAAGTAAAATATTTGCAATCAAATAAAGAAAATAAACACATATCTTTACATAAAATATACTAGAGTGTATACACAAAGCGAAAGTTCTTTTAAAAATTGAATGCCTATGGCAAGAAAATATTATTTTCAATCTCAATTATTGAATTCAATTAATAATATATAAAGGGATTATTTAAGCAAAACATTTTGCAAATTGACCAGTTGAGATGATCTCAGACTCTTATCTAGAGCACTTGCTTAAAATTCACACTTCTGATGAACTTTATTTTCTTTCGTGAAACAATTTTGCGGAACAAATCCAAAAAAAGCTCACCTAGGAGATTCTTTCTCCTATGAAGTAAGACTTTATAGTCTCCGGAATGAGTATTATTGCTTCCATTGTTTTGTTATGAAATTGTTGCTAAATGAAGAGCTTTTTTCTAAAAAAATTAAAATTTTAGTAATTTTGTTTACCATAGCCTGGCAATATGCAATTTTTGCTTACGTAATACCGCGTGTATAAGATTGAATTGAATATTTTATATACATACGTATGTATATATGTAAATATTGATTTTTATAGCAAATTTTTATTGATCGCTGAACCCGATAATTATCTCTTATACTTCTTTTTCTTAAAATATGACTATAAATTATGTATTTAATATTTAATGTTCTAAAATGTTTAAAGATAAATGCTTTATAATATTTATTATCTTTCAATTCAACAAACACATTATAATTAAGATGAATCATTAGATTCTTAAAAAACATACAAACACGTCATATATCTATAAATATTATTGATATGTATATACATATATAATTATATATAACTTATATAAAATATATTATGAAATTTTATTTTACTTACAGGTGGTTCAAACAGTTTTTGTATCTCATCATATAACCACATTTCTACAGCTAATCTTTTTCTTATTAAACTCATCTGATGCGAACCATATTTGGCTGTTAAAAATTTTTCTCTTCTTTCTTTAACCTCTGAACCTTTTTCACTAAAATTAACTCGCAAATTTGTACGATTCGGTGATCTTTCACAATCATTCATTGACTCTAAACCACACTGCATCTTTTTGGATTTCTTTTTTTGTTTTTTTTTTTTTAGTTATTATATGTAGTTGATAATTTATTGTGCGTTAGCTACTTCTGTAGCTCTTAATATTATACAAAGTTGTTCAACTTTGTATAATATTAAAAAATATATTTTGTATAAAAAAAACTATGATCAATTATTTATGAGATCTTTCAGTTTTGTAAGAAGCATATATAGAAGATACTCTCGAAATCATTAAAGAGGAAAAAAATTTATAAATTCTATGTGTATAGAGAATTGAGGAGATTATATTCAATTTAAGCTGCTTTTGATGTTAAGCCGAGTCCGAAATAATATTGTTGTTCTTTTATTTCCTTATGTTCTCTGTATGTACTTATGTTTTTATGCTTGAAGATTAAAAAGAGTATATTTCTTTTCGGACTTAAGTTGAATTTATAACTGCGTTGATGTTATGAACACGGAAAAATCTTTTATCATGCAAAAGTTCTAAACTTTGTTAAAAACCTGTGAAGAAAACAAATAAAATGAGAAGGTAATATTAATCTGAGTAAAAATAAAAATTCAAAATAAAGAAAATTAGCTATATAAAAAAGGGAGCATTGAAAAATTATTTAAAATACGTTTTGAAATTTGTCAAGATTACTTAAATTTAAGGTTGCCAAAGGGGCGAGATTGAAATAATTTGTTGTCTAGATGGGATTTTGCTAAACAAAAGTTTTTTAGTACTTTTCGGAAAATTTTCGTTTTTGTAAATACGAGTATATTACGTTGAATTTTTATGTGTTTATATGAGCCATACTTGTTCCAATAAGTCGATTTCGCTTATAGTTAATATTGAATTTTTCGTACAGAAAAATTTTCCATTTGTGCTAAGATTTATGTGTCTGGCTTAGTGTTATACTAAATATGGAAAATAGATAGATAAGCAGGTAGATTAACCGACTATAGCTTAATCGATTTATAGCTTGATCTTCTAATCCGGAACAAGTTGGAAATATCCTAAAATCTCAAATGTTTCCATTTAAGAATTTCTGTGAATTTCTATTAAGATCAATGCACAAGCCTAAACGAATGAGTTTGTAACTCCAAAATTTGTAACTAAAACAAGTTACGTGTATTTCATCGTTGTGCTTGTAAAAAAAATTTATTTTTCTAAATAAATTTGGTAACTTTGATTAAAAATGTAACTTAATTCCAAATTGAAAATGACAGTTTGTTTTTATGTTTTTATCATTAATTTTTTTATTTTTTTGCTTTAAAATTTTTCTTTTTGTCTTTGTTTTGTTAAACTTGTTCTCAACTGGATAAAAGTAATTTTTTAGTAACCTAAATCTTTAGGTGGTGAGTAATTTCTGAAGTGAATGTGTTAGAGTAACAAAAAAAAATAAGAGGAACACTTTAAATTTATCGCCTTGTTTAGTCACAGTATTCAAAAAATAAATTCAAAATAAGATTTACATATAATTTTATGATAGATTTTAATTACTGATTTTCATTTGTACATATTTAAAAAAAAAATTATTATTGTAATTTTATACATTTTTTTTGGTTATAAGTGCTTGAGTATAGTTTGGTTACATATAGAAGGACTCAAATTCTGAGAAATTTTAAATTTATTTAAGTACCTATACCTTAATGAGGATTCAATATTCCAGTGGCATAGGCATAATAATTCCATAGTTTATGATCATAAAGTGTGAAATTGGAAAAACAATAATTTATGATGGTAAAATGAAATTGTAAAAAAAATTATTGGTTTCTTTGGTTTGTTTTATTAATTTTTTTGTACTGACAGTGACTAATAACAGTAATTGTCTATTTACGATGACTAATTTCAAATGAAAAAATTTTGTTTTCAATAGAAAAGTAATGTCCCTTTTCATTATTTTATTGATGAGCAATTATGACTGACAGGAGAAGTTCACCACTACTTATTATGAAGTTTTCTGCCGCATATAATTAATCTTTTATAACATTTTGAATTTGAATTTTTGTCACAATTGAAGAAGTTGGAAGTAGTTTGCGAATTCTTAATGTATAAAATGGAATTATAGTTTCCAAACTGAAAGCTTTTTTGAATGAAAATTCTGTTATATGTTTATATATGTAAATGTATAAAATAATCTGTAAATAGTATAACAAAATTGATTTCTTACTTGACATGTCGAGTTATCATAAATTTAAGAAGTTAGAATACTTATGTGTACGAAAGTGCGGAACAAGTCTAATATCTTCCAGATACTCTTTTGTATAGGATGCGGTTAAGTTGAGGGTGTTTTTAACTTTGATTTATATTGTGTTGAAAATGACTATTAATAAAAATTTTCTTGTCATTTTCAACTTTCATAGAAAATTTTTCATAGATTATCAGCAATATTTCAAATAGATACCTACTTTTCATACAAGAGCGTACATAATTCTGATAAGTTGTTTTAACATATTTTCATATATATTTTTGACATGTTTATAAATAGTAATGAAATTTCGAGTATATACATATGCATATATTCAACGTTAAACCATAATGTTTGATTTTTATTATAACACATTTATTATACACACGAAATTTAGAGTAAATTTAATGTAAGACACTTAACTAAAATATGTACATTAATGTAGTTACTTGGAAAATTTTATAACTCTATCAAATTTCTATACTATTTTGAAGACTACTCAATTAACATGAACTATGTAGGCATTTATTTATTATATGAACTTTAATATTAAAGTCAATTTTAAACTGAAATTTGATATTAATTTCAACAACTTTAGACACTTTATTTGAGTATTTAACCCCCACATTGTAAATAACACCATCTCTGATTTAATATCATAAAGTATTACTTTAAGGTAACCTAATATTTGTGACAGTAATTATTATGATTGTATATTTGTATACGTGTTTTTATTTTTAAAGAATTACTTTTCGCGCGCCCTCACTATCTCAATTTTATTACTACTGAATCCATATGCATGCATAAATATTTTCGTATGTATGTTATTAATTGTATTTACATTTTAGGAGATTACTTCTTTATGTCAAAAGTGCATTGTACAAAACAGATATTGTAAAAAAAATATCAAATTACAGAAGGAAAAAATTAGCATTTTGTATACATTATTATATTTGTATATGGTAAAAGAAGACAAAAAAAAAGATTTCGGAAACTTAATCCTCTGTTGGGGACAGATGTTTCAACAGAAAACAAAAATTTTTTTTTATTTTTATATTCTCTCGATTTTATAATATTTTTGTGTTCTCTTTAATAAAAAAGCGAATAAAATATTGTTTGCTGCTTGAGTTCTGTTGATTCAATCAAAAATATTCTCATTCAATTAAATTGACAATACTTGTTGATTTAATGAACCAACAAGTAGTTAAGAACAAACAATTTTATTGATCTTTTTGTGTTTCGTGGATTTTGTTATGACACAGTAATGCAATAAATCTTCACGTTTGTTTAGTTATATAATTAGAGTTTAACAAAAAATTGAAGTTTAAAAGAGCTTATAGGGAAATTAAGTGTTTAACAGTAATTAGCAGTAGAAAACTATGTTTTTAGTTTATACAATTTCTTATCAGTGACAAATTGAAAATGAGTTAGAGTAGGAAAGAAGTTTTGGTTTAAATATTATATGATTTATGAGTAAACTCTTGTAAAACAAATAAATATCTGGTATCAACAGTAAATACTGCAACAGTTATGTCACATTGACGTGTTCAAGTACTAATTAGCGGATATATGCGCAGCTTCTAAATGGAACAATCTTTCTCGTTCACAATAGTAATTGCATAAATCATTTATTCATTTGTTTAAGCTACTTGCGTTTAGATTTGGCTATTCATGAATAATTTGCAGATATAAATCGAACGCAGGTAATGACATTTATATTTTTTACCAGTTTTTTAATTAAATTTTCATTTACAATACACAATTTTCAACAAATTTAAGACATTTGAATTAAAAATTTTATTTTTTGCTAAAATATTTAATAAAAATTATATTAAAATTAACAGCGTACTTATAAATTTGTACATAATTTAAGAATATCATTATTCAATTAATTTAAATTATTATTTGTAGTTATTCTTGTCATAAATTTTTATTCCATAAAATTAATTTTAACATTTATTTATTTCGGTACGTTCATATTTAATGATTGTTATAAAGGCAATGTACCACTGCACATCTTCTTTAAACCCTATATAAATATTTTATGATTACATTGATTCAAAAAAAAAAGAAAATTGAAAGTAGAATATCAATATTTCTTTTAAAAGAGTCTTCACAATCTTAAACATTTATTGTATGTGTATATAAATATATGCTATGTATATAGATATTATAATAAAAAGGTCATAAACTCATTCTGTAAAAAGACAATATAAAAATTATAAGAAAAATAAAATTAAAAACCAAATCAGACATAAATTGAAATCATCTTAATAATTTCATCGTCTTTCATATATTAATGTATATATGTATATATTACTAACATTTAAATGTATACAAGGCTGTGCATCTACTTTATCGTCTAAATTTTTTTTTGAATGTAAGTCTGAGTACGTTTGTAAGTACATAATTTCTAAAGATAATTTTATTTATATATTTTAACAATAGACTCTCTTGTCGACACTATTGCAGTGATGTTAAATGTACGTGGTCGGTGGTATGTAAATTAATTCTTAAAAATCAATTTCGATAAGAGAAAGATATTATTTACTTGCTTAACATTAACACATATATTTTGTTAACTACATAGAAGTGATGTTGTAAATGTAGGATTCTGCTAACAGTTTTTGAGTTGCAAAACTTTTTGGACTTACATTAAAAGCATAAATTATGATTCATGGCTTTTGTATGATGTTAAAATTTGATGTAAATGTTAAAAGTATTCGTGAAATCTTACTTGATTCGTGATCATACTTGAAATTATATTCTCAAGCATAATCCATGAACAATGTATGTAATGAAGGAAAAAGCAAGGATTGATATTTTAAACTTTACAACGACACTATATGAAAATTTTCTATTATCGTTTTAGGCCATTCTTCGGCAGTGGGAATTGCAAATAACATAGTTTCTTGAGTATATTCTGAAATCTTATTTAATACCGAATTAAATTTCTTTTGTTCAACATAAATCTCTTTATACCGAAAAAAATTGGTAAATTTATACACAGAATCAGCAAAATTTTATGAAATGGAAATTTTATTAGTTGCGAACACAAATAATTGAGTAATGATATTGGCGGGATAACAAATTTTTACTATATATAAAAATCAAATCTGAGGTATTTGCTATCACTACTTTACAACATTCAAAATTAATTTTCTCTTATATGTACGAGTATCTATGAACATCTGAACTTAACTAGAATTATTAGAGTAATTCTGGTATATGTATAATGTAAATATGATTGTTGTGGCTGTTGTCGGAAAATTATTATACTCTTGGCCTTTTTTTTGTTTTATTAAAAAAATAATCGTGTAAGAGAAGACAAAAAAGGTCAACATTTCATGATCCCACAATCACTACTTTTTTTTTTATTTTTGTTTTTCTTAGAGAATTTTTTTTTTCAACAAATTTTCCAGCAGATGAACAAAAAAATATGTTGAATTTATTGTAGTAACATTAATGTATATAAATTCAAGGTATGAGAGCGACCATATAAAAAAAGAAAAGAAAATTAAACCAATGAAATGAAAATTTTCAACCGTAGAAAATTTATCTTAGGACAAAGAACCTTCAAATCGCTTATGGGCATTTTAATTTTTCTTTTTTTATTTTGTTATTTTTTTGGTTCTTTTGTTAGGTTCTGCCAAAAGAACTCAATTGTGTGTTTTATTTTTTTTATGTTTTTCATCTTATTTTTACAAAGGAAAGGTAATAGACAAAAAAAAAAATCAAAAAAGAGAAGATGGGCTTAAAAAAAATTTCAAAAGTCTATAAAAATATAAAGATAATGAAAAGAGAAAACAATTCCGAGACGAAAAAAAAATATTTTATTTATTCTTATTTATTTTTTTTTGTCTAAAAAGTGAAAATCTAAAAAAAAAAGTTGTCAATTCAATATAGAAAGGAGGTGCTATGTGGTTTGCTATTTGGTTGCAATGTAGATATCTTTGTCGTTCTTAAAAATTTTGATGAAATTCCAATTTTCTTATGATTTTATACAAGTAAAATGCTTATTTGAAAAAATAATCTTCTTTAGTTCTTAGAGTTTCTGATGGAATAGTTTAATTTTCAAGTTATGTCTAATGTAAAATTTTACATACGAATTGAATAATATAAAATTAAAATTGTGTACGAACGTATTTCTAAATATTCATAATAGGTGTCGTTTTGTAGTACAATTGATTGTTTTGTTTTCGGAAATTATTAAATTGGCCTTGTAAATTTCATATCATTTAATGTCAAATAAATGTCATTCGTTAGGAATTTTATAAAGATTATATTGACTCAGCGCAAGTTATATTTTTTTATTTTTTTATTTCACAAAACAAGAAAAATATTTAGGTGTTAAGTATTTGAAAGTGTACCTAATTTATTCGAGTTTGTATTAAATTGCATTCGAAATCAAACAATATTATTTTTTATGCCTGTTAGTACACACATATATATATGTACATATTTATAATATTGATTGAATTTTTTAATAAAGATTTGTGAAATTTTCAGGTGTTTCAAAGGTGTCAGTTTAGAAGGGCTTTCAAATACATATGTAGAACTATGATAGCAGCCTTTTTAAAAACGCAAGTAGTGAAAGTAAGGTTTTTTTTCAATTTTAACATGACATCAAAATTTTAATTCTGCAACTGTAATAGATGAATTTGAGTGACGTTAGAGAAAAAATAACTTATGTAATTATTTTTTAAATAAATTCTTGAGTGAAGAATTTACTCCGACATTTCATATACGCAACCTGATTGAAGTATATTAGAAAGAACTACATTCTCAAAAGTTATAGATAAAGATTCGTACAATACTTTTTACTACTGTAAAACAAAGAATAAATTTTCACTGTTATTAATCAATGCGAAGCACATTAGCCTGGTTCAAATGTTCCAGATTTTTTTTTAACAATTGTAAAATAATATGTTCAGTATTCAATTTTTAAACTAACTATTAACGTTAAAAAAAATTTAATGAAAAGTCTTTAGTATTTAAAGAGCTTTTCTTAAGTATGAAATAGCACTAAGGCATGAAAACAAGAGTATAACGTAGTTCCACGAAAACAATACTATAATTACATTTAGCAACTTTATGAGCAGCACAGCGAAATATCTATAAAAATACCAGTTTTACAAAAAATATTGTTAAAATCACACAAAAACATAAAAATAGCCATTACTTTATGCTATCAGTTGAAAAATATCAGTAAATTTTTAGGCGTTCCTAAAAGTATATCTACATGCGGTTGTAAATATACTTGTATATATTAATCGTCAAGGATTTGTTATAACACAGAAAGGGTTTCATTTTGGTTTTTTTCCATTGTCTTAATTTGTTTTTATATTTTATTTATTTATTGTTTTTATTTTCTGGTTTGTAAAATGATTAGGATGACCACCGCTAAGAGTGATTCATTCCAGGTTATCATAATGTGATCTTTTCTTGTATGCGCTATTCTACATTACGTCTCATAATTTTTTGTGTATATAATCGCCTTTCCTTTTTGTCTCTGCATGTACTTATGTTAAACTATAACTTTTATAATTTAAATATTTAAGAACAAGTATACACTATTTGTTATTGTATAGTTTTTGTGTTTGGGAATAAAAGATAAAAAATGAAATTTTAATAAATAAAAAAAAAAATAAACTAATCGTGTATATTTCAAACTTTGATATTTTAATTTATGCTTCATTATTTTTGATATTTTAATTTGTATGCGTGTGTTCGTACGAGATGTGCTTATTTTGGAAAATATTTATTTGATTTTTTATTTATTTTTAAGCTAAAATTTATTGAATTATCAATTTGATAAAGGTTGGAGACTTTTTATTTATTTTAGTTTTATTATTATGAATTTGATTTGGTATGAGTGTAAATTGAGACACAGACTATATGTTATATTAAATTTATGCTTTTTTCAACATAAACATAAACACTGGATGCGAAACATAAACAGCATAGATGAAATGAAATTAATATTTTATTTGAAAATTTATGAAAACTGATTTCTCATGATGAAAAGTAAACAAAAATTTTTTTCAACAAATTAAGAAAAATATAATTTTTAGAATAAATTTATTAATTATGACTCGTATTACAACATATCTAGGCCGAATTTGCAGCCAAGGGAGATAAATGATAAAAAAAGGTTTTAGAAAATTACTATTAAAATTCAATTGGTTCGAAAGCTTTGGCTTGTAAAGAAGTAAATTTACTATAAACAATCTAAATTTTCAAGAAAACAATATTCTAAGTAGTATAATATTCTAAACTGTTATATTTTAAGACTTTTCCAAATTGTTGCAAAATACGGAAATTTTTCTAAAAAAAAAACAGGTCCCATATAAAGGTTATTTTAATGAGCATATTCAATTTTATGGCATTTATTTCTAATTTTTCTTGTTACTTGCGTATAAATTAATAAATGTACCCGTTTTTGTTTATATTTGTCGAATTTTCAAAGGCTTGTGGTTGAGAAAAAAAGCCAATAAAATAAAAGTATATGAGTTTAAATATATTTAATCAAAATTATCACATTAAAAATTTATTAAAAACAATGGAGTAGTAAAAGTTTTGGAGGAATTGAAAATACGACAAATTTTATTGCAAAGAAATATAAAGATATCATTTTGCATTTAACTATCAATTGTAATTAAAAACTGTTAAATTCTCATTCAGTGTGTTTAAAAAAATCTGTCATTCAAATATACATATGTTTACTGTATTTAAGAATGAAGTAAAAATTTTGCCTTATTATAGGGAAAAAAAAGCCAAAATACTTGAAGCGAAAAATTTTTATCTCATAGCCATTCGATTAATGTCATTCAAAAATTTAATTTTGATTCATCAATTTTGTGTCGATTTCATCTCAAAAATTTTAATTTTTTAAATTATTCTTTAACCTAAACACAAACAAGAAGCAAAGAGTATTAAAAATTTTTTCCTTCATAACCTTTGTTCATGAATTCACACAAAAAAAAGATAAGATGAACTTAAAATTTTTTCTCCATTCCAAAGCATTTTTCTTTTAATAATTTTGAATGGAATTTAATTTTTTTTTGTATAAAACAAACAAGCAACACCACTGTACATACATATAAATATTTTTGTGATTATGAAAAACCTTAAGGTAATTCACGTTCTTTTAATAATAATATTTTGCTTTTTTTTTCGAAAATTTTTAATAAAAATTTTTAAATCCCTAATCGCTTTTATCTTAATACAATAAAAATCTTTTGTCTTTAACATTGTGTAAAAAATTTAATCCTTCTTATATGGCTTGTTTGCTATTTTTTTTTTTTTTATAAAATTATGTCTTATATAAAATATACAAGCACACGTTACATAAGTAATTTATCATAAATCCTTAAGTGTAAATTTCGCACGTTTTTAATGTTAAAATAATATTTATCCAATTCATATTAAATTTATAAGGATACAAAAAAAAATTTTTTTTTCCTTTTAACACCGCATATAATATTTCCGTGAAATATTATAGCTATTATTTGTGTATGTGTGCAAATGAGAAAAGCTTAGCTAAGAGTAAGTAAATTATACCTTTGTGTACCATTATATTTTATAAATTATATTTATGTACTATAAATGTAATGTGTGCGTTTGTGTATGTAGAAAAAAAAATTAATAGAATTCTATGTAAGTTGCACTATAATATCGTTTTTTGTTTAATTTATAAAAAAAATAAATATGAATCATAATAACAATAAATTTGAGCTTGTACAAACTAGTGCTAACATTCAATTATACGTAAACCATGCAATATAATCTATAACTATGTACTCGCATTGTAGAACTATATAGAATTTTTTTATAGTTCTCATAAAATTCTTATAAACTATTTTTCGAATATTTTGGTTTTAGTGTGTAATTTATCTATGTATACATATTCTAGCTCCAAAAGTTTGTTTTTTTTGGATAAAATACTTGTGACCTATTTTAGGTTAATTAGCACCCCTAATAATAGAAAATATTTATAATAACAGAGGTATGAGTTCCATACAACAAGTTAATGAAATACTATCTACCTATCAACCTATTTTTCGGTTTAGTTAGATTATATAGACAGAAATATTTTACAAACTATGCATGAGCACAAAGCTTACGTATTAAATTTTTGATATGTTATACAATAACGCACAAAGAAAATCTATTAGAAAATTTATTAAAGCAGTAAAAGTATATTTCACTTAAATAACCAAGTATTTTTTATATTAAGTATTTAGTATGTGTGTCTTTTTACGAAACTGATAGCGGTTAAACTGAAGCTGAAATTTTATATATACAAAATGGATCTTTGCAGTAGAAACACTTCTCTTTTAGGCGTCTATAGAAGAAAATTTTTAACTCCTTTCCACCCCCTCTAATGTTAAAACTTCTCAAACTAACAAAGTCATAGAAAATTGCGTGTTATACAGGGTTACCCTGTATTTTACTTGACGAAGCAACTGTATGCCAAAAACAGCATGTTCCTTAATTAATTTTTCTCCAAATAATTTAGAATTAGTTGAATTAAATTTAGATAATTTAGGTGAATAAACTAGAAACTAAAGTAATTTTAAGCAAAACAAATATTTATTCCACTTTTTTTTTTTTTATGAATGAAAATATTGCGTGAGTTAAAAATATAGTTTTTATGCTTTTAAAAGAGTATTAAGTATTTTTCTAAAGAATATTATCGCTAAAACTATTCTAAAAACTATTTCATCACCATGAAAAAAATAAATACACACAATTTGCAATGTATACATAAGATATTTCATATTACATGTTCAGTACAAAATTTAAAGGATATACGAAAATAGTTAGAGGAACTGTTTTAGATATAGTATTCATTATTATTACAGCGGTTAGGTTTAATTAATGAAGGTTATGTAAATGTGAATTTTGAAGCAAAAGAAATATGTGGTATGAAATAAATAAATTAATTTCGTGGAAAATTGGGTGGTACCCATTATTACTGAATATTTATACATTTTAATTCGGTAACTTGAACGAATGAAACTATTTCTGTGATATAATATTTAAGGAAAAGACTATAAAATGTCTTTTACATGTTTGAACTTTTTTTGCTTTCGGGGAAGCTCATAGTTAAATATATCCGATCTCATGGTGTTGCTGCGAACGAAAACCTGTTGCTCTGCCAAGCTGTTGATCCTATCCTATTAATTCTCTGATAAGGTCTTATCTTACGAAACTCATAGAAGAGTAATGTCGTTACGAGAATACAATATCGTAAGATCATCATGAATTTGCCCCACCAGTCTAATATTATTCTGCATAGATATCAATATAGCAAACTGGGTATCCGTGATTATAGCGACTAGTTTTTATAGACATTACTAAATAATTTATTTTGCTAGAATAACATTTTTTTTCTCTCAAGGCCTAAATTTTAAATTTCAATTGACTTATTGTTTTTGGAACAGTAAATTTTAACAAATTTCCATTAGGAGAAAAGGTAACAGTAAATAGCTTGCTATTCTTTAACTGAATGTTAATGTTTATACTATTTTTTTTTTGTTTACCACCCAAAAGTATGCAGCAAAAATTCAAGGGAAATGTGCTAGTTTATAAACAAACTTGTTTATATTAAAAAATCTTGTGAATTTTTTGAAATTATTTATTATTTCAATTATTTCAATTTTTTGTTTTGAGTTAAAATTTTATTAATCAACCTTTACATACTTAAATAAAATACTAATTAAATTGCAATTTTCTATTTAAATTCGCACGAGTATAATTATGAACGTTTATTTCATTGGAAAATATTTAGCACATGTCTAAGTTTTGTACGTTGAAATAATAAGTAAAAGACATGTAAGTTGTAAAATGTAATCGATATTCTGAGAATTTTTTTTAAGAATTTTCATTTTAACTTTCATTACTACTAATATTTTTTCCTTTTACCATCATTTGTTTTTTTTTTTTTTTGCGAGTTACACATAATAATTTATGTTAACATGCACATAATATGAATGTATGTAAATATAAACCTCAAAATAAATTATAATATGAACAAATATATGGTATGTACAAATCTATAACGATGAAGACAGTAACATCGTGTCAGTAGTAGTCTATGTGTATATAAGAGAAAAACCAAAAAAAAAGTAAAAGTCTTATACTCTTATTGACTACTGCCTGTCTTAATGATAAATTCTCAGCATGTAAGTAAGCGAATGATAGAATATTAAATGAGTTTAAATACTAGAGTTAGTAATCATTGTTACTTGTATGTTGGTTAATGTTTTTGTTTTTTCATTGTTCATTTATTTTATTAGTTCTTTTTTTATGTTCTTCTGATGAACATTATTTTTATGTGTATTTCTTACATACAAATTTACATTTAAAGTTATGTAATTATAATGTTTTATAGGCCGTAAAAGTAACATAAATGATTTTTTTTTTCATATTATTTGTGAATTTTTTTTTAGGTAAATGTGCCACAAACAATGTAGCTATATATAATTTACATACATGTGGCGAATATACATTTATATAGTATATTTTTTGTATTACTATGCATAATATAATTGGAAATAAAAAAAATTAGTTCATGTATAGACAAATGTGTGATTTTATTTTTTTGGTTAATTTGCTTATTGAATGTACATATTGTATGTATATGGGTGTACAACTAGAGATAGGTATTATTTGTGTATATAATTGAAATATATTCCCTTCAATGTTACCTAACACATAAAGTACATTTTTTTTAAATTTAAAGAAATTCTAAGATTTGTTTTTATTCTTGCTTTATACATTTAATTCTTTATTTCTGTATTGCATTTCGACTAAAATTAAAGATTTTGAACTGAAATTTTTTAAATTCTAACAGTTGAATGAAACCCAAAATTTGATTTCGTTGACAGTTAAAAGCTAAAAGTCCTGTTAATTGAAATTTTAATCAAAAGGCGAACAAAATTTACAAAAAAAAGTGAAATCGAGTCGCAATCTGAAAGCGATATTAGTCAAAATTTTTAACTAATTATAAAAATTCTAGATTCAATTCACATAGAATAACACTATTAATTACTTAAAATAATTGAAATATTTTTATTTATTCCACTTATGTTAATAAACATTGCCATTATGGCATTATGTTGTACTTCAAACTGGTTGAATATTATGAGTCTATACCTTTTATTAGGCTTATAAAATTTAAAATAGGAACAAAAGCAATAATATTATATTTCATATATAGAAAATGCATAATTAATACTAATAATAAAATAATAACATAATATGCGTGTATGATTTTTAAAAAAATGCGTGTATACTTCAACATATGCATGTGTAACTATACAAATAAAATATTATTTGGTTAGAATTGCATTACGTAAAAAGATAACCACAAATTAACCGAACAGCCAAGTTGCATGTGAACTAATATTTTTATGATTACATTATAAATTTTAATATTTTGTTTAAAGTTTCAACATAGTTATGGAATTATATTAACATGCAGTTTTACTTATACAGATTGAGTAAGAAATAAATTACAGGAATGGAAAATACTCGTACAGCTTTCTTAGTTTTGTACTTAATTCGAGGTTCATTTGTATTCTTAAAATTAGATTTATTTGATTGCACATTTTACTACTGTAAGAATATTATTATAGTTATATATTTTAATATGGTGAATTAACTTCGTTATATGATGATATTTTCAATAATAATTTTTAAAACCTCTCATATAGAATTAAAATATCTCAACTTTTTAAATATATTTTCGTTAAATAAAATATAAAATTCCAAGAACATAAACACAAAATTTGTGACATTTTTAGCACACAATTTAACCTACATGCGATATATTAAGCTTTAATTCAAAACCAAATATATATATGTACTAGTTCTATATTCAGTCAAACAAAATATCTTCAATAAATTTCATTTCTTTCTTTTTACTCAATTTATTCTTCATTACCTTTTAAATATAAATCAGTAGCTATTTGTATCGGCCTCTTTAAAAGATCATCAAATTTATATAAGACTTATAAGACTACATAAAATAACTTATTATTATTTAAATTGTTTAAAAAATACACATTAATGATTGTGGGCATTTAATTCGATGATGACATTTTTATTTGAGAAAAAACTCAATAAATTATTAAGTTAAAAGCTTGTCAATTATCATTCAACTTTAATGAGAATATGGTAAGAAAAAATCTATTTGTATATTTATAGAAGATAAATTTGATAGGGGCTATTTAGTGGAATAATTTATTTATAATGTAGTGACTCATTTTTTATTTATATAAATATAAATATAGTATAATATCGGGTATGTGTTTGAGGATGTTTTTATTTGTGATCAACTCAAAATTTGGATAAAGAATTTACTATTAAATTATAAATAAAAATTACTTTTTCGAAATTTGGAGTATCCTGGTAAATTTAATTACTAATATTTTCCAAATTTTATGTTATTTAGGTCTGAATTTTTTAAATGGAAAATAATGTTCTAATAATGAAATTGTTTCGTTATTACTGCATAATATTGCATAGTTATAGGGGTAAGTGTAAAGTAGTAAATTTTAAAAGGTGTACAACAAAAAATTTAATTTGTCACCATCCACATATGTACAATAAGTTGTGAAAACTTACAACTTCACGACTTTGAACACCTATAGCTCGAAGATGAGGAAATATTAGAAAAAACTATAATCTATAAAACTTCAACCTTCTATTATAAGAAGATTTTGCACTCTTCTTCTGCAAAAGGATAGACAAACACAAAGAGCGAAACTAAAAAGCACCGTTTTTATAATGTGCTAAAAACAATTTGACTTATAAGACTGTCCAACATTTTTGTATAAACAGAAATAATTACTAAAATTTTTAAAATAATTTTATTAGATCGACAGCGAAACTAAGCCACTGGTGATTTTGTCAATTAATTTTTAATCTCTACAAAATGTTAGATCATAATCAAGTTCAGTAATATTTTATTACAAATTTTTTTTTGCAAATTTAATTGATGCATTAAAATTAAAAACTTAACAAATTTTATAATCTCTATCTAAATTTTATCTCAAGTATGTTCCAAGCTATCAATCACTTAAAGATAAGAGAATGATGAAAACAATCAACATTTGCACATACGCATACAAAAAGCAAAAACAAAATAAACCAGCAAATTATGTAAAAACATTTACTTTTGACAGGAAATTGTAACGGTTTCCTGTAGTGCTTTTTTTTTTGTATGCCAGTACACATAATAATTAAATCAGATTATTTAAGAAAATGATTGATCTAATGGGTTACAGAGAACAAATTTGAGTCCATTAAAATATAGGCAAAAAGTTCAAATATTTTTCTCTACTTTTTTTATATGATGATATTTCCATACCAACAAGTCTCTGATTTTAATATTAAATTTTTTTTCTACGAGTATTTTAAATTTGTTGTTTCACTTATAACTCGTTGTTAGCAGTCATGTAAATTGAATCTATAGCAAAAAAGCTAGCATCTGCTATGTGGAAATTTATTTACCTACAATTTTTTTCTGATTAAGTGCTTTGAGCGCAATATTTAAATATTTTTTGGGTAAGTAGAGAGATTAAAAATTTGTGCGAAAAAGTCAATTAATTGTGAATGCTTTGCGCAATTATTTTTCTTAAAATTGCTTTCAATGGTTCATGAACACAAATAAAGTTTTTTGATAATTTTTCTTAGTTTTGTACGTAGTCGTTTTTATTTCTACACAAAATTCATCACAAAAATGCGATGGACGTTAAAAGTGAAAAAATAGATCAATTAGAAATAAGATGAATTGTCTAAAAAATAGAAACATTGCGGCCAAAAATTGATTTTTCTTTATTAATTGACAAAATTTTTTGCTTCTGAAATGGAAATTCATAATTGGAGCAATTATTGTATTCGCTTCTAAAAACAAACTTTGGGCTTCTACGAATATGCTAAATCTAACTTCAATTGAAAGTGAGTGCAAATTTGCGTTGAATTGCGTTGGCAACATGTTGCTAACAATTCTTATTAAATTTATAATTGACAGATTTAAATCTTACATAATTTAAAAAAAAATAGAATGGAACCCTACAGTTTTCTTCTGTAATTTATTTTCAATTCCCACATACATTAATCACATTAAAATGATTTTCGCGTTGAGTCTACAACTAATTTGTATACAAACTTTAAATATGAATGTGTGTACATAATTTTGTTTGCTTAAACTAAATATTAAATAAAAATAAAAGCTCAAAAAGTAAATGGCAATTTATTTTTCTCTTATTTCATAAAATACTTTTAGAAAAAGTAATCATCCGTCAAAAATCTTAAGTCAGTTTCTATTTAGATCTTTTTGTTTATTTAGATGGTTTTTTTATTCCTAGCTCTGTTGTCTTCTTCGTAGTTATTTTTTTGTATTTTCTATCGCAAGTTTGCTTTTAGTTTTTTTTTTATTAAATTTGCATAATTTATTTACTCATATTGTTTTTTTTTTAAGAAAAAATATCTGTTTCATAAACGTCATTGATTTCAAGTGAAATCAATAATAGTTTTTCTTAGTGGAAATTTAAAATTCTGGGTTCTCGTTTATTTTATAAAGAAATTTTGTTATTTAGAACTGTTTGTTTCTTCATTTCAATTCCAATACCCCTAAATATGGAGTTCCTTTGTTCTATTATTTGGTTAACCATTTATGTTCGAAAAGTGTTCGATTAATTTTTTTTATTGTGTATAAATGATTTGTTTATTAGATTTTCTATTTTGCTGTTTTTTTTTGTTGTTTTTTTTTGGTAATTTGGGGCATGACGTGTCAAGGTTTATTATTTTTCTTTTAATGATAGAATAGTTGTACAGTTTTGATATTATACATACATACATTGATACGTACATAAATATTTAATATATAGGAAATAACAAAATAAGTTCGTTAAACTTTAATTGAATTTATAGGTTGACTGGGTTTTTGCTTTTTTTGTGTATAATTACATTCACAATGTATGTATGTATAAGAGAATGATGTGCATATCATTCATCGTTAAATTTATATGTAGATAATTTGGAACATCATGAAGCACTTCAATATTTAAAGCAACTAATTATTAAATTTAAAATGATCGTCTATGTATGTAGACGTCATGTAGTGCTATACATATGTATATGTATGTATGTATAAAAAATACAAATTTTAAAGTACAACTATTGTATTACTACTGTTGAAACATTTAGTTTAAAATTATGTAAAAATTTTCGAATTTGCTGTGCTTAATAAGTACACTAACAGAAGTGGTGGTAAATTCAAATTGGTATTTTGCTTGCATGCAGTTCGTATGATGGTGTTTTTCTTTAAAATTTTGTCAATTGATTATTTAATAGCTCTCCATGTTTGGGGTTATTAAAAATTTAATATATTTTTAAAATGTGTTGGATAACAAAAAGAACTAAAAAAAAAGAATCGCTCATTTTTATAAAAAAAAATTAAAAAGTATTTAGAATTCAAAAATGTATTCAAGTTCATAAAAAATTCATTAATCAATAATTGGAACTTATTTTCTTCGGCTACGAAAAATTTGATTAAATTTTCAGAAATTTTTTGAAATTTTAACAAGTTCGTGTGTGGTGGGATTATTTCAGTGAAAATTGGAGAAAAAGAGAATAAAAAGAGAAGAATGACAAGTCAAGTGAGATGAATCTGGCTTTTAAACAGATTTGAGGCACTAACAAACCCTTTATTTCGTTAAAAAAATTTGTTTTCCAGTTCGATCCACTCTCAAGTTCTTGCTTTTTGAAATTTGTAAAATTTGTATAAATCCAGAAAGCTATCTTCTAATTAATTACCTAATCTCTTACAAATTTCTATAAATCCAGAAAGCTATCGGTAAATGTCATGCCATAAAAAAATATAATTATTTACTTTGACTCACACAATTAACTCACGAATTCAAGCATCATGTTAACGGCTCCTTAAATTTTTTTTTGTCTCATTCTAAATGTATGCAATCTTTTGAAACATTCAGACAAAAATGAAAGTAATTTAAGTAATGTAAGAGACTGTTTTTAACAGGAGCATTTTCACTTGTTGAAGAGAAAACTACCACTTTACCAACCATTGGTTTGATCCATCTTTATTTAAATATTTTTTTGCGAGTGTAAAGGAAACAATAGATTTCTTTAATTAAATCTTTCAAAATTGCGTTAAGAAACGTTCGCGTACCATTAAAATAGGGTAGAAAACAATCTAAAATTATCATTTTCTTTCTTGCTACCACAAATTTAATTTCTTTTTAATACTTTTGCAAAAAATTTGAAAAAATGTTCTCATGTTTTTCCTAGAAACCAAAAATGATCAAAAACTTTAAAAGTTTACTTAATTGATTCTCATTTTAAATAAATAAAAAAAAAAATTAAAATATTCTTTTACCATATTAAAAACTTTACAAATCAATATAGTTAACCTAAAAATTATCAATTTTAAATATAATTTTTGTATTTAATCAGAAAGAACAAAAATAAAAATTAGGTTAACCATTTTTAAAACTTTTGATAAATTATAAAACAAAGGGATCAAAAAGAGTCAATCATAAATAATTTTTGTTTTAATTTTTTTCCCCTCATTTTGAATACCATATTAAGTATTAAGGTTTTAATAAAAAAAATAATATAAAATAAACGGCTATATAAGGAATGGTAATTCTCGTAGCATACTTGCCAATTCAACCATTACTGATTTATGATGAAAATGGGTTTAAGTTCTTTTCGAGTTGTTAGAATAAAGTATTTAGAAGACAAAAGAACCAATCAGCCAAAAAATTTTTGAAAAATTTTTTTAATTGGAATTTATGGTAAATTTGGTTAAATTATTGATAATTTTTATAATTCAAATTTATTGTTTTAATATAGAAACAAATGTACAAATCAGTTTTTCAGCAGTATTTCAATACAAAAAAAAAACAGAATTCATAAAAAATATTAGTTACTTAATGTGTAAAGAAAAGGTTTCAATTTTCAATTGTAAAAAATTTTATTAAAACTTGGAAAAGTTTTGAAATCCTATGTCATTGATTTTTTAAAAAATTCTTACATTCTAATATATTTTATAGATTTGGATTTAAAATAATAGTGCAACTCAATGAATAACATCTACACCAAATTAAATTTCACAATTCATATTGTTGAATAAAGAATCGTACAGCAGGTTTGGCGAATATCCCCGATAGCCCGAATTTTATATTTTCGAGAGCTACGACTAAAACTGTATTAAAAAGTTAACTTATCCAAAACTTCAGATTACAAATTATATCCGTATTAAGAGTAATACAAAATGCTTCCTATGAACCCTAATATCAGTTGCCAATATAGTCCCATTAGTGCAGTTTTTGATGAGCCATATCATCAAAAAATTTATTATAGTGTTGCGTTTACTCTTTTTAAATTTATTTTCAGTAATTAAGAAGACATTTTGAAATGGAAACATAATGATTTTTTACAATTTTTTTAACAAAACAAAAAATACTGAACAAAGAACTCGAGCGTATTTGGCAAGAACGACAAAAAATTCTTCAAAGAGCCAGCATGTGGCTCACGAGTTTGGTCACCATTATCGCAAATTAATCATCAATTCACATTTTGTAGTATTGTAAGTTTATTTAAGATACTCGTAATTTGAATTTTTCAATTTCACTATAATTTTGAAAATTGAATCAATTCCATTTCGATTAATTGATTTGAAACTTTATTTCAAATATAGTTCACCTAATATAGAAGAAAAACTTTAAAACCCTCTCCTGCAAAATTTTATTTCTTATGCTCATAATGTTTTAGTAACAGGATGTCAATACACGTTCTATTGGGTTGAACCTAGTGGAAGTCCAATTAATTTCTTTTAAATAAAATATTTTTAAATTTTTAAATGATCCATTACCCACATAAAATTATTTTTTATTATAATTCTTATACACATATACATATAGTGACCATAATTTCTATCCATCATGTTTGCAATAACAATTCTGGGTAGTAAACATTCATTATACATATAATATGCATATTTGTGTTTATATTTACATAAGTACTACGTACTTATACTTATCTCTTAAAGATTTTTAAAGTGGGAAGTGAAAATTCTCAAAAGAAAAACAAAAATAATCTTTTCATATATGACCTTTACACAATTAAAAATTTAAATTTAATATTATGTATAACTGCATTAACACTGGCATATAAGCAACATGTTTTTATATAAATTTTAAGAATACAATACCCCGGAAACTTTATAACTGTATAGGACAATAATTTCAGTTTGCATAACATTTAAAGAAAAAAAAACATATGCATATTTAGATAAAGTTATTCTCAAAGTCAAAGAGCAACAAAAAAAAGAAAATTTCTTAATTCTTGTAAAAAAAAACAAAAACAAAAAAATCATTATGCCATACTTTATATATGATAATTTTATTTTGCTTTTTTGCATATGCTACAGTACTCTTGCATTTGCATACATTTGATGTTCTCTGTTCTTATACATTTTAAATAATACTTGGTATCTTCGTATTTTAATACAGGGTTTGTCTTATCCAAGTATCCAATTATTATGAAGACTCTTATGACTAAGTATAACTTCATTTCTATTAATCAAGAAAAGAATGTTGAAATCAAGCCGTATCAAACCGTATGATATTTTTCAGGTTGTCAAAAGTTGCAAATGTTAAAGAAACTTGATGGATAAGTTGAAAATTTGCATAACACAAGAAAGAAACTATTAAATATTTTTTGAGGCATTGAACATAAAGCATTGATATTAGAAACATTTGTAGTACTTCCTTTATCCCAATAATATTTGAATTCTGGCAGGTAGAAGGGTGATTGAAATTAAAATTCAGTTAAAAGAGTTGTCAGCCGTGCTACAATTAGAGAAAATTATAATATTGCGTCACATAAATAAATTAACGTTTTTTTAAAAATTAAAAGTTAAAAATTCCATAAATTAATTTTGAAGTTGTATTTAATCATTCGCCTTTTCCACAAACACCCGAAATTATACTTAAAGTTTCAAAAAGTTTCGAAAACAGTTGAGACACTGAGTTTAACTGTTTGTAGCTCGAAATCTATTGAGCAATAAACATTTTCTTCATACAACAGTTTTACTTACTTATGAGGGCGTATATATAATGCAGACACGCTGTAAGTATTTATAAATATTGAATATAATAAGATTTTTGCAACATGAATTTTAAATCAGTCCTACTATATGTACAAGATAGATGAAGACGATGTAGTTTAAAAAATCATGAATTTTATGAAAACAAAATTTTGTATAAATAGCATGATAGAAGATGAGACAATGTTACAACTTGAATTGCTTAATAAGTGTTCAACACAATATTTTTATAAAAAATGTTTGTAATGAAAATATATAGACGAAATAAAATTATGTAAGTATGTATACATATATAAAAGCGGTAAATATGGGGAGTATACAATTGTATTTGTGTAGAAAATATTAAAGATTATTTTGCTATAAAAAATAAGAAAAATATTTGTATTAAATTTAATTTTATTGTAGATGCTATGCGTAGGTCCACTGAAAAGTTATGGAACAAATCTACGCGTACAAATTGATTTATCTTTGTCGATGCTATATAATATATACTCTGTTTATGTATTGGAAGTTCATCCGATAATTCAACATATCACCACTTAATTTTATTTAGTTTTGACTGGTTTTGATTTTATAAAAGTGTCAAATTTTTGTAAAAATTTAATTACTTATGTTTAACTTTTTGTTATATCTAGGTGTACTTTTTACAAATTTTCAATTTATATATAAATATTTCTGAATTACAAAATATTTCAGTGATAATTAATGATATTAAAGATGATAAAAATGCTGTTGTTAGATCAAATATGTTAATTATTATTAATAAACTAAAAAATGTTTTAATCAAAAGTTGAGAATTTTATATTTAAAAATTAGGAATTCTCACCTATTTATTTGAACTTATTTTATTTGAATTTGCTTAATTATTACGAAATTTCTATACGTGCGTGGTGATAGAAACTTCAATTATGCCAATAAAAAACTCCAGTACATTTAAAATTTATCTCCCCAGGTATATAGTTCTCAATTTTATTAAAAAATTATGACTGATAAGAACTTATATTGCCTCATAGCTATAAAGGGCGTTAACTTTTGAGAAATAGAAGACATTATTAATAAATATTTTATTTTACTAAACCAAAATTTTTTTACTTCATTATCTCACCTCTAATTTGCTAGTTCCATTCCTCAAAAATTATATAACAATTATTTCTTATTTTCTTTTTCTCAGAACCTATTAACTTTACTAAATTTCTTATTGCTAGAACTTGATGTAAATTTTTTTATTTAATAGCAAAATACCGTTTATTTTTTACATTTTATTTTCTTACAAAACTTTTTTTAGTCGATCTATACAGGTCGACTTAAATCTGCTTGTTTTGCTTTGCAGTTGATTAACATATCGTATTCAGATTTTATATATAATGTGCTATTATTGCAATCACCTAATAGCGTATATGAAGCTCAAATACGAGTATATCTGTTAAAAATAATTTAAATAACTTATTTTTGATTTCGCAAAAATTGTTATAATTATTTTTATTGTTAAATGTATACCAACAAAATATCATAATTAATTTCTATATTTAATTTGCCACAATATAACCATATTTATACTAATACACCATTAAAGTGTCTACTCGCATTACAAATTAATAAAGACGTTTATTAATTATTCAGTTTTAATATTTTACAATTAATAATTGAAATTAATTTTTGTCGTGATTGAAATATTAAATTATTTCAATGAGTAATTTTAAAATTGGTGGATAATTAGCCTAAATTAATAACTATGAATATTATTATTTTTTTAATTTGAATTTGCTGTGAATCAATTTATGTAACAATTGTGTAAAAATATTTTAAAACCGATAAAAATTGCATTTGTTTTTGACTAGAATGTTTAATTATAAAAGTTTTTTTCTATTAAATAAATATTTTATATTTTTAAATAATTTTTGCTTTAATTTAATATTGTATATCTACTTTTATGAAATTTAAATTTAATTTATAAAAATAATGATCGCCTTTCATGTAGAGAGTAGGTAACTTTGTGAATATGAAACTTTCCGTATTGAAATTCTCTTAAGTAGGATAGTAAAAATTAACCTACAAATTTGAATATTAAAGTTAATGTGACTTTTATGTCCTATATAAAAATAAATATGCGTATAATTGTTAATAAATTAAATAATACAATAATAAAACTTACAAAATTATAATTTGTTGCAGTTGAGATCTTAAACCTGAAATTAGAAAATAAAAATAATTATTTAAAATCTCAAAATTTTTCAAAAACTTCATGGAATAGAAACTTAATACTCATACTATGTATACGTGTAATTAGTAAAACTTAACTTTATTCAGTATAGCCGAAACTATTTTGAGTAAATATTTTGTGCTGTAAGTTGCACTCTTATTTTATAATTTATAAATGCTTTGAAAACTGTTTTCTGAAAAACAGCCCCAGAATTTAAAAACAAAAAATATTTTACTCAATTTCCAAATACTTAAACAGAACACAGTTGATTTTTTTTTCATTTAAAAATTCTTAAAATAATTTACCCTTCCTTATTTTCTTAAGTTTTTTATAATCTCGTTGACTATACAATTTATGTTAAAAACAATAATTTTTAAAACAACATCGACTCTTCATTGCTGTTGTGTATATTCTATGTGATTTTTCTATACCATTCAAGCATTTGGTTTTCTTTAACAAAAGATTATGTTGCAATTTATTATTATATAGTTTTTTCTAATTTTATTTTTTTCATTTTTTATTTGAATTTTGTTTAAATTGCAAAAAACTAAAAAAAACTTACAGTTAATAGTTATACTAAGGTTGTGATTAGAGCATCATCATTTTACCACAAAAATCAGAGAGAAAAAAAATTTTTTCCAAGATTTTAGTTTATTCAGCATTATCACGACAATAATTATCAACCATATTATGATCTTTGTCGTCATCATATCATAATATCATATACATAAACATACACACATCATGTGTTTTTGCATACATGAAAATTGTGTTTTACTATTATTATGTTCGAGTTCGTTAAGAATGAAGTATGAAATCAACAGTAAGGTAAAAACATTACCACTACTACTGTTTATGCAGCATGCCATCAATATATTAACGACAAAGAAATGAATGTATGTGCGACACTAACATAAATTAAGAGAAAAAATTATAGAGATTAAAATTTTTTTTTGTTTTCGAGAGCATGAGGAGCGGATTTTTTTTTTCAATAGAATTTTTCTTTCTTATTGTACGGATGAACATGAAATTGCTATAGAAAAATATCTAAAACAATGTCCGTATACTACTTTGTTATAGCTCAATTATTATACTCGATAGAAAATTTTTCATTCGTTAAACATTGTATTTTCAGGTTGTTAATAAAGGTGCTCATATATCAGTAAAATTTAAAAGGTTTGATAAATTGTTCAACTGCTGTTTACTTTGATATAGTTCACGATGATTTTTTTTTTTGTTTAGTAATTATGTATGCCTTAAGCTACTCTGGAAGAAAAGATATTTTTTTTTAAATTTTTGTTGCTGTTGTTGTGTTTTTGGTTAATTGTTATTAGGTTATAAAATTTCATGCAAATATTTCAAATACATATGTATATTTTAAACAATGAGATCAAAATGAAGTTATACAAGCTTGTCTAATGGGACTTCTTCTTTTGTTAATTGTTGTATTGTTGTTGTTATCATGGTTTTTGTTTTTGTTTTAAGTAATTATAACATTTTTGTTTTTTCCCGATATACATAACTTTTTTCAAAATTTTAATTCTATTGTGAATACCGTAAATTTTAAATATAATTTCGTTTATATTTATGTGGGATAAAATTGTTTTGATTAATTTTTCTTTTTTTGTTTTTTCTTATTATTTAAAGATAAATTATTAATGATTCTGTTGATGATGGCATAATTATTTTTGATTAAACATGCAATTTTAATTATAATGTGGATTGTGTACAATTTATAATATGAAGTACATAGAGTGAAGTTAAAGAAAATTTTTTTTTAAATAGGGGAGAATAGATAAAATTATTCCATTAATTTTATGTTGAAGATTAATTGAATTCTATACACATACATATACATATATAATTGTTTTCTTGTGAAGAATTTTATAAATATAGTCATATATTCAAACCATTATTTATAATTTCTACAGGTTGTTTATATTTTCTACAGGTGCTTTATAAAAACCTATAAATAATATGCTTAGTAAAAACTGAAAATATCGGGCAATCCTTATATTAATTCAAAGCAGGGCATGTGCAATCCTTACAATAATGTCGGAAGGATCAAAAATTATAGGAATTCAGATGTATATCGGAACCCATTTCATATGAAAAATTTTCTATTATGTCTTAAAATAGAAAGAGTTTAAAAGAAAATTTTAATGCAAAATAGATTTTAGTGCCTGTCAAATTATCAAAATTTTTTTTATTGGAAATTATTTATTATATAGGAATACCGAATTCAATGGTGCGTTATGAAAAAATTTTATTGGGCCACATAAAATCAGCCGAATCCGACAAATCTCTATTATGTGTGCTGTTTTGCATATAATTAACGGAATAATTAATAAGATTTATTTATAATGGTTGTCACGATTAATATTTACATAGTTTTCTTGACTTCTAGTACGGTTTCATATTTACAACTATTTCTTCTGCCTCAAAAATTTCTATAATTGTTAAGAAGTCAAGTAATTTACTAAAATTAAAATTAGAATTCAAAGTAGTAATTGTATCAGATGTAAATTATCCTGATTTCCAATAGCTGAGTTCTTTATAATTATACTTCCAAGTAAATTTTCTGGATATGACCAAAGAAAACTAAATTACAAAGCTAACTTTTCTTGTATTAATATTGTAATATTTCATACTCGTATTTTTGTACAACATACGAGCACATTATATTAAAAACTTGTTTTCAAGTCTCGTATACTTACATTGTGTTTTATGGTATCAAATTATTGTCAAGTAACACCTTTTTACCGGAGACTTAATTTATCATAAAATTAAAAGAAAATAAAAGATGAAAGATGCGTTTACATTATCACTTTTTTTATTTTATTTTTTTTTTTTTTATTTAATAAAAATAGTTGATTTAATTTCAAATCTTTTATGTTTATTTCAAGTTTGTTTTGAATGAAAATTGTATAATATGTTTATGTGAATGTAAACACTATACAGAATTTATGATAAATGACACATAATCATAGGAAAAGAATCATAGATCTTTTATTTTATGAATGCAATATACTTAGATTAAATGAAATAAAAAATAGAATTATGGGTTATGGGAAAAATTTCTATCATATTTTTATGAAAAATCTTTGAAATTGATTTATTATATTGTCTGAAAAACTGAACTAATAATATAAAAGTTTGGAATTAAATCATTTTTAATATTTTTATATGTTATGGAAGTATTTAAGAGGCTATGGTTTGTAACAACAATGTTGTATGATTAATTGATTCAAGCTATTTAATTGAGTTTAATAATTAAATAAATTATTTATTATAATTTTAATAAAATTATTGCTATTTCACTAACTTTTAATTGATAAGATCCAAATGAAAATTAAAGCAAATGCAGAATAGAATTGTTTAGTTAAAAATAAGAAGTTGCCCACTTTCTCAGTTCTAATTTCAAGAAGTGACATATTTGAATTTCACATAGCTCAACTTAAATTTTGTCAAAATTTGATTAATGTGGTGAAATTAATTTTTTAGTTAGATGAACAAATACTTATTTCAAAAATTAAATTCAAAATTGAAACTTGATTTTAAGCAGTGTTTTTTTTAAATTCACACAATTTTGAAATTTTTACAATTTTATCTATGTTTTTCAAAATTTTAATCAATTTCTTTTATTTAGAATCAGATATTATGGGTAAAAAGATAAAAATATTGTTTATTCGAGCTAAATTCAATGTTCAAATTTAATTTTTCCGAATTTTACCCTAAGAAAATATTTCAAATATCAGAGATGTAGCTTTTATTTTTTTTGTATGTTATATAGTAAATTCCTTATGAGAACAAAAATATCTAGTCTATGAGACTAATGGTGTCAATATTTTTTGCAAATTGATTGAATAGTATGATTGAATTCAATTAATTTCTATTGATCGAAAATTATTAAAGTCAAATTGTTAAAATTACATTAATGTAGATATTTATATAATGCTTATCAACTGTACATAATCCAATAAAACTATACTAGAAGTTTTATTTCAAAACAATTCCTCAGAAACCATACCAATTAATTTTTATTTAAGTACATATTTATTTCAAAAATTATTTTGATAATAATGATAGAATCACTAAAGAGTTTTTCAATTACTAGGATTTTTTTTGTGGCAACAATGTTGTACGGAATTTATAAAAATTTTAGTAAATTTGGGGTAAATTTATAATGAAGAAACATACAATTATACAAAACAAAATAGCTCCATTGTATGAAATATACGAAACAAAACCAATTTTAGAGCACAAATTGGTCGCATGGGCAAATTTAAAAGAGAGGGGCGGGATTTTGTCTAAAAAGTAGTTTTACTTTAGCTTTAATAGTTTTGAAGTTGTTACTCAGTCTTTTTATTAAACCCTATGAATATGACCTGATGTCCATCTCCTCTTTTCACCACCATGCACCGAAATAATTTGTTTCTTAAAAAAAGTCTAATCTCTCACCCCTCAAATAATATCAACTTCGAACCATCCTGTCTAATTGTGTCATTGCTTTATTATTAATATGTAGAATCAATAAATATTAATTGTCATTATTATTAATTGTATTTAACTTTCTAATTATTCAAAAGTTCTCGTAGCACAAATGTAATTCTTTGCTTTATTTAAATATACAATATGACCTTATAATGATCTCCTTAGCATGTAACCCTATGCCAGCTTTATTTTTAATCAAAAAAGTTATCTTTTAATACGAAAAAAAAATTTTTTTTTTTTTGGAAGATAAAAATAAGATATAAAAATTTAGTTCCTGTCACGCATTCCACGTTTCCTCTTTTCTAATCTAATTCAATTGAAAAATTATATTGGTAATTATTATAATCGACAAAAATTCAATTAAAAAAGTATTATCAAGCCAATTAGAATGGCTGACAAATTAATAAAATTTGATACAAGTGTTTGTAACAATATAGATATACATATAATAGCAGATGCAATAGATTTATTTCAAGTGTTGCGCTAATTTTAACAAAGAAATACGATAAAAAATTTATCATTAGCAAGACAGTAATTTTTATAGTTTTTAATTTATTTTTAAAAATATGTGAGTCAGCAAATGCTAGTATACTACAAAAAAAGCGTTTTCATTGTATAATGGAGATCATTCCCTTTGCTTTCTTGGAACCTATTGAACTTTTGACTCCAAGCTTGAAAAAAATTTCAAAGTTTTAAAAAATTTCTTACGAAATTACTTAGCTACAAAAAACTGAAAAAATGAAGGTAAAAATTTTATTTTGTTTAAAAATCAAATGCTTGGTATTCCGAAGGTACATAAAATACAGAATCAAACAGCATTTCTATTTTAATTCCTTTACTAAGCCTTTCTGAAACTGTTTGTTTGAAATTCCTATCTTTTTCAGCACCGAAGTTGTAATCAAAAAAATCTGGACAAGTAAAAATTTCGTGAAAATTTGTTAAAATTCCTGAAACTCGGAAACCCTTGAGATTTAGCACCCAGTCCTGAACAAAAGTGCAGTTAGTAATTTTAAGTACAGTTTTAGTGAACTGAAATAATAAATTGTAAACTGTATAATAAATTTGACATAGTTTGCTTGCTTTAAAATCGTATATTCCAAATTGAATCCGGCCACCTATATCAAAATCATAAAGTCTTTTTGGAAATTTTTTCAATGCCTTAGAATTATTAACAACAATCCTTTAATATAACGAGTTAAATGTAAAATAATATTGCCAAAAAAATAAAATAAATGGAAGTGAATAAAGCCACAGGTCATTAGTTTTCTGGTTATTTTTTTAAAGTACACCATAGATCAAAAGTACAATACCTTACATAATTAGGGTCGTATTTTTAATCAAATGAAAAACAATTAATATTTCGTCATTATTGCATTAAAAAATTTATTGAAATTTCAAATATAATTGAATTTGAATTGCAAAAAAAAAATTTATCGTAATACAAAATTAATTATTTGTAATAGTCTGTCGTCTACATACATAAATACACAGTCTAAAAAAGTAAAAGTTACATAATTAAAAAAAAGAAAACAATTCCAGTAAAAATAACTAATCAAATTTCTAAAGTTTTTAATTTGTTAACACGCCTAAGGGCAGATAACATTTTTGTAATTACAATTATTTTTTATGTTTTTGTTTTTTCTGTACCCATATACATTTATACATATGGACACAAATATGTATGTATATTCTCGTCCATACTATAATATTTCATTTATGTATGTGAGAGTGTAGAAAATTTATCGTTTATTCGATTATGCTTTGAAAAATAAATAAAATTCGATTAGATAATAGATTGTTGGACGATGGCAGATGTAAACACAATCAGTTTAAAACAACAATTGCAAACATTAACATTAATTCAATTAGAATTTAATATAGAATAAGGAAAGTCAAATATATATTAGCTTAAATTTTATATTTATTTACACTATCAATTTTTCCTCCATCGCATTTTACACAATTTGCCTTCATATTGCATATTTTTAGGGGAGCGAAGTACATTATATAATATTATGAAATTATATGGTTAATTAGTGCAGTTTTAATATAATATATTTACATTGCATTTTCTGATAAAATCATATTTGTAAAACAATGGAAAATGTTTTTACAAAAAATCAATAAAAATCTTAGTTTCAATTGCATCAGTTACCGAAAAATTAAATTTGACTAATTTTAATATCTTCTTCTGGAGTAACAGAGAGTACAGGAATTTTCGGACTCAAATATCTACATATTGTATGGTCAACGAAATAGGAATAATGTTAAAAATTTTAAAAGGTGGAATTTACGATAGCAATTAAATGCAATAGCCTTTTTTCAGCGATCTTCATTGGTGATGCATTCTTTATTTGACATGGACACTCCATGTATTTTTGGTACCAGCATTTACTGGTATTAATGTAAATTTTAGTTATCAGTCTTGCTATTTCGTTTTTAAAATCTAATTTTATTTTAATAAAATTAATTTTTAAATTTTATTTTCTAAATTTCCTAAAATTTTTAGGATTTTCAAAATTATTTTAGTTAAACAATGTTGTAAGGAACTAAAAATTAATTATATTTTTTTTTCGGATATAAAATTTTATTTTATTGAACATTGAATTTGTTTATATTGTCACTTTTTCATATATAATTCTTGAAATATTTTACAAATTTAGGCAGCGAATTGTAATTATTTCTAATTATTTCAAAGCTAAAATTCATTTTCAAAAATAATTCCTCATAATGTCATTTCACCATTTTGATCTCGTTAATCTTTTTTTTCCATTTAAAATTTAAACATTCAAAAAATTTATATTTCCAAATAATTCATCAACACTTTTGAAAAATAACCATGTATAAAAAATATAAATTATATTTCTATTATATATATATATGAGTTTTACGCCTAATTTTTTTTCTCAAACCATAATTTCTCATCACAATATGGAAACTACCTATATACATGGTGCAATAAATTATAATTATATGAATTTCGAAATTGGATTTGAATTCTCTAACAATCTGACTATTTTTTTTTTATTACAAGCGAACCATATTACATATATATAGATGAATGATTTATTATTATTCTTGGATAGTGGAAATGGTATATGTACGTATGTGTACGTGCATGCGAAATAATTTAAGTGATTTTTGAAATTTAAACAATAAATTTTAGGTTAAAAATTTCGAAAACTGTCGAGTATACATACACACAACAAAATTTTAAATTAAATAGTGAAAAAATTCAATAAAAGAAAAATATAACAACAAATTTTCATCAACTTCCGGATTAATTTAACTGACATGATTTTTTTTTTGTTGCTCTAATATTTGATATATTATATAGATAAAAAAATTCATTCACAATTGGAAATTTGTGTGTCTATTGTAATATAATACACCCAAAAAAATAATAGATTCCCACTGAATTTTACTTCGTGTTTGTGTATATATGCTAATTATATTATACTGTCCACTTATATATATATATGTAAGTATAGCAGAAAGTTTATACTATATACCCGATATTCACCTATAAGGTGGATTTCGTGGTAATTCAATTTATTTATTTTTTTTAATCCGCGAGCCGACGAGTCTATACTAATTTGTAGAATTTCTAATTTTTTACCATTTGGCTATCAAGAATGTTGCCGAAATTTTTTTATTCTAAATCGTGACATGGTCAATGTTGAAACTTCTGACCCGTATTTTTTCTTTTCAAAGCTTGTTGCATTGCAATTTCACTCTCTTGAAAGCTAAACCACAATATTGTTTCAACTGCCTTATATGAATTTAAACTTATAAATTTTGTGTTATTGCAAAAACAAAATAATTAATTCTTTATACAAATTTTTGTTATATTCATAGTAAAGGTTCAAACTTATAAATTTTCTCTACCTTTTTGCAATAATCAAAATTTTCCAAACAAATAATGAAAATACAATTGAAAATAAATTACAATTTTTATTTTTTAAGACAATTGAAAACATTTTTTTTTAAATAATTTTGGGGTGGATGCTCTTAATTACAGCACCACTGTTTAATTATTTTATTTATTTATATTTATAAGGGAATTTGTTTTAAGACTCAATTTACTTTCATTCAAATCAAATCTTGGTTTCAAACTATTATGAATATGTAAAAAAAATTATCTTAAAATTTTATGATTATTGTTTTATAACTGCGAATTACAAGATATGTTTCGTACTCCTCCATTGTGTGATTACGAAGAGCAAAACTTTTAAAATAATTTTTTCCAACTCTAAATAAACCTATTGTATGTCTATTACTCCGAGCTAGTTAATCAATCAAATTTTCGAAATTATTTTCAAATTTTTTTTCCAAGCATTGTTCATTTTTTTTTCATTGTCAGTTTTGCTAGGAAGAATAGGGTACTTATTATTATTATAAATCATAATATTATTTAACAATAAAAGAAAGTTATGCATTTTGAATATTTTCTTCAAAAAAATTTAACTTAACTCAATCATTTCCACCTTATCTCTTTGTGCACTCGTTTACTAAAGTTTTAAACTTTTAAAGTTAGAAGGCTGCGATTTTATGTAAATTAATAAATTTTCTTGAGGTTTTATCAATTTATGTGTCAGAGTTTGAAAACTCACAGAAAATTTCTAAATTGTTTTTTTTTTTAATATTTGAAGTTATTCCTCTTTTAACCATTGTGTTGGAGAATTCTTAAATTTTAACAGTTTGCAGATATCACTAAATTTAACATAATTTGCAAATTTTGTATAACCTTTTCTTTGAAATTCATCATTATGAGTTTCCTCCTAAACGTATGCAACAGTATATAGTAATATCGCAATTTTTTTGTTAGCTGAGCTTTGAACATCGCTCTTATTATTTAGACCGCAAATCATGAAATTTGATTAACTACATTTTACTATAATACTATAATTTTAATACCAGAATAATGAAATATTCTGGTAGTTGCAAGAGGCTTGCATGTGTTATAAGTAAAAATTATATACTCGTATATCTTTTGATTATGTTTCTCTATATTTACAATATACACAACATTTAAGATATAGTTTTGCTGTAACTAATGTAAATTTATCTAAAAAAATGTGTTTGTATAATTATTTTTGAAGCAAAATTATGATTTTTTTTATTAAAAATTGTGAAGAGCTTTTCCTGCACTGTAAAATTTTCCAAATTATTTTGTAAACCTTGGAATTATCAGTAAGGGTAGTAACCAGAAAATTAAATGTAAATGTAATTGAACGATGATGAGAAATAAAATAAAAATATAAAATAGATGCCTTCGTAGATTTCGTAGATTCTAAGGGAACCGAGTGGGACAGGAGCATAAATAGATGCCTTTGTTACTGTTGAATGGAAAATAAAACTTTTTGCAAATTGTGTGAAGGATTTAATTTCAAGTTTATAGTATAGATAGATTGTGAGTTTACTGGTGCCAAATAATTTTTAAAGAAATTTGTCCAGACGAAAATTCGAATGTTGGAAAATCTTTTTTTTTTGTATTAAATTTAATAAGTCAAATTAAAAATAATGATTCAAGTTGAATTATTTTCTACGTAATGTTGGGGTCAAATTGCTGATGAATCATTCTCGCATTTTCTATAATATACAGTGTTATGTAAATTATGGTAAAATAATAAAGGATAAAAGGCATGCGTTTTTGCCTTCAATATATGTAATTTAACATGCACGTTTCCTTAAAAATATAAATTTAAAAAACTAATTTTTTTCTACATAGCTACTTTTGCAATTCTTTTTTCTAATTATTTAAGCAAATTTATGTGTATACACACTTGTACGATATTAATAAATTTTAGATTCATGGCAATATTAAATAGAAAAGGATGAAAACAAAAATAATCCTTAAAGCAAATTCTACACGTGAACATTTTATAGAAATACAAATACAGTACATGCAAAATATGCAAAAACATTAAAGTATTTTCTTAAATATTAGGTAGAATTTAATTAAGGATAATAATGCACGGACATCTTGAAGAGAAGATACTATTGAATTATTTTCTTCAACAATTTAGCTAGCCTGTAGAAAAAATGACTCCTATAATTTAGAACGTACTTAGCTGCCTATTAATTTGTGATGTCATTACTGAAGTTTATGTATAAGCATTGAAAATGCGTTTTACGAAAGCGAATTATACTACTTTTAAATACGAAGACTTTACATACTTTGAAGTAAAAATTAACAAAAATACTACGCTTTTGACAAAAAGTTACATAAGTAGTAGTGTAAATTTTCAGTTTTGTATGAAAAAATATGTAAATTGCTTTAAAAAATTCAGATTTTTACCTTTGATACATTTCATAAAATGTTGAGGGTTTAAAATGCAGAGGTTTGAATGTATTTTTGGCTTATTATTTTTCTTCTTTTTGAAAACTACATATTTATATTGAATATTTTATAAGGCAAAAAAAAATAAACAGACAAAAAAAATCCTTTTAATAATAATTTTCTTGAATAAACAAATCCTGTACGAGTACTTATATATACACTTTCATATGCACATATACACAAAATATTATTGACTTTTTAATCACTTTATATGATTCATGACTTTAAATTCCTCGTATATTGTACTCGTATATTGTATTTTTGCAACCTTATAGGGAAGTGTAAATATTATATAAATTAGTATTTTACATGCAATACACTTGTACTTTTTATATAGGGAAAATTATTTTCAATGCTACTACAACAATAAATTTTACGGTTTTAGGCTCTATTTTTTTATTGAGTCTAACAATTCGAATTGAAAACTTTACATACATATATAAATTTTCATGTTTCGTATTTTATAAAAATATTTCATGTTTAGGAATATTTTATGTTTAAATTATATAGAAAATTTTTAAAACTAACCTAAATTATTAGCTTCTATTATTATTAATGTATTAAGAACAGATATATAGGTTAGGGGAGATCAAAATAATAAATTTAAATTATTTAATAGAAGTTTACTGTATATAGGAAGCAAGGATATTATGTATAAATTGTGTATGCGTGCAAAAAATATTTTCATTTTTTATTTTATTTGTTTTCGGAACCTTGAGACTTGAGTAATAATGTAACTGTTTTAAAATAAAACATGAAGAAAAAAATAAATCTGGAGGCTAAGGTAAAAATAATTTTTTTTTGTTTTGTATTTTTATTAATAAAAACGTAATTAAGTTTTACTAAATGAAAATATACACACAATTTGCATACAACTACATTTTCAAAGGTTTCATGAACGTTGTGAGCATTTCAAAGAAAAATAGGTTTTTTAACGTCATCAACGGAAAAGTTACACCATGTGTTATTTGGTTTGTAACTCCATTTTAATCGATTAGTTTGTTTGAGTGCTAATCGAATAATATTATCGATTAAAAAGAGAAATTTATTGAATCATGTCGAAATTTTGTGGGATTTTCTAGTACGTTTATGAAATACAATGACATAGTTAAAATACGATGAAAAATCGTTTAGGATTATGATGAAATATAATGAAGTAATAATTTAATAAATGTATGGACTTTTACCTTATGTTTAAGGGAAATTGAGCCATAATTCTTAGTCAATTATATGTCAAAATAAATTTTGTTGTTTGCATTTTCATAATAAAACTCAGCTAAAAAGAAATAATACCGCAATAATATTAAAATATTTCACTTTTTTAATCTCACTAAAGATGTCATTACTGAAGTTACAAAAAAATCTTTTAAACTTAAATTTGGATAAAAAAATAATTTACTTAATATAGATTATAGAATAATTGCCTTAATAAACTTAATAATAATGGATAATGGGAAGTAGAATATTAAGCAGCATTATTATCGTTTCTATAATACCACCCTTGTAATACTTACCACCGTTGTTTGTTATTTATTCAATAATTTTTAATATTAATTATAAATTTGGAAGTTTTATGAAACTAGTTAAAATTATAAAATAATATAAACTAAAAATAAGTACAAATTTGAAAAAAACACAAACTAACTTCATGATATCTAAAAATTATTTAAAAATTTCCAATTAAACTCTCATATTAAATACTAAAATTAGGGTAGCACAAATGTTATAAAATAAATATTAACCCCAATCTATTCTAAATAAATTTTGCATACACGCTATAAATCTTAAATACGTAACTATTGTTTTTTTAGCTCGTACACGTTTTTATATTAATAATAAATTTATTTTTATACGTAATAAAGAGAAAAGCTCAATATTGTGTTCCATTTTAGCCTTTTAGTGTGTTTATCGTTTTAACTTGTGTCAAAATTTTTTTCTATATTTACAAAGCATTCTATTATTATTCTAGTGATTGGAAAATATCCAAAAAATTTTTATCATATTTTAACTTCAAGCATATAGAAAATCGAGTAAATTTTTCTTGCGACATTTGGTATAAAAAAATTTTAATAAATCTATACAGAAGATATGTACAATATTTATCTTTATACATTTTAGTATTTTTGGAGACATTATCGTTGAACAACAAAAATGTATACGTTTAATATGTGCATATGTGTATGTTTAAGTAAGTAACTAACAGGATCTAATGTATAGGTATATGTAGAAAAACATTTTGGAGACATTTCAATTGGGTCATTAGAGTTCCCTTTTCAAAATATAATATCAAAATATAGTTGTGCACATAGAAATGAAGTTGAACGTACATTTATTTCTAAAAAAATACAATATGCAAATAAATTTAAAAAAAAATTTAAAGTTTATCAATATTTTTTAAAAACGATGCTATAATGGTGATGAGTGTGTTTTTCAAAAATTGTAGTTGTAAGTATAGGTTTTTCGAGCCTTGTCTAACCAACAATGGTTTAGTTGGTTAGATATGCGCGAAACGATTTTACAATCAGGCAGCAATTGCAAAACTAAGAGTTGCATCTCTACCAGAGCCATTACAAAAACCGTTCAAAACAGGAACCTTAAAATTTACAAAGTGCAAGAAGATTTAAGAGAAACTATTAATTTTTTAAACCAAATTTTTACTCTTTTCATTTCTTGTTAAATTATAGTTCTGTGAAGCCGAGGTTTTGCTAAGTTATAAAAATTTGGCAAATACAAAAAGATCATCCCACTATGCTAGTTTTATAGAAAACACTAAAAGCAAATTTCAGATTGTTGAATTTAAACATAATCTTATCCAATGACTAACTTAGATTAAAAACATTTAATCTTCGCAATATAAATTTACTTTGATATTTGCCTCCTATACACATTTAGAGAATTAACATCGTTAAGTAGAAAATTGAGAGATTTACTTTAATTGAAATTGCTCAACGGGAATGTTATTTCCCAAATCTTATGTATCTGTATGGACTGCAATTTTTTACTTTTCAATTCAGGAATCAGACATAATAAAATACCATAGTATAACACAATGCTATGTTACTCTTCAAAAATTTTGTCTTTGGAGTTTGTTAGTGATTAATCACAACATTGAAATATTTTCCAATTATTTTGTTTTGACACCGTTTAATTAAATAATGCTTTACTTCTGAATGCACTTTACGTGTTATAAATTAAAAAGCTAAAATTATTTTTATTACATTTTAATATCGTTATACTGATTACAGTTCTTTGTTTAAAAAATTTAACAAGGTCTTCTTTTATAGAATTTGGCATGTTAATTTTAATAAAAAGCAAAAAAGAATAAAAATTAATGACCGATGTTTATTTTTTCATGATTCTAAATTTTAAAGAAAATCACTAAGAGAATTGTATATTGAGTTCTTATAAAAATAAATGTCTACATTGTTTGTGGTTATAAGTGGAAATAATTAATTATATATGAAAATTGCAAATAATGAAAGTCATTTCGAGTTTCCATTCTATCATATTAACATGCACATTTCTATAAGTACATGTAAATATGTTAACAAATAAATTAGTATGATATAAGATTATATAAGTAACTAAGTAACTTTCGTGTTTACTCATAATAACCATATGTTTAAATAATGTAATGTGATGGTCTCCATTCTTGAATGATTTTTCCCTCTTATTCTTTAAATGTACAAAATATATATTTTCCTTTTACATTCCCGCTATTATGTAGAGCGAACAGCTAAATGCAAATCTAATGTCAATTTAACTTGAACATAAGAATTAAAATTTTATTGTGAACAAATGGAGTTGACGATAAATCTGCATTTTTTGATAAACGGTGAAATAAAGCAATCGTGTAATGGAGGGCATTATAATTTATGGCTCCGAATTTCAGGCATTCTGAAGTAGCAAATGCAAAAATTTGCCATAAATATTACATGCATATAGGCGGAAAATTAAGGCTTGTGGCGCTGCTTTCGTTCAAAAAATGCAAATCGATCGGAAATCTACAACATGCTCAATAGTTGAATTGACCGAACAACTCAAGCTGATTTTGGCGTTTTGGTAAATATAGGTACCCTTATTTATTCATCATAAATATAAAGTGGATGGATGCATAATTAATGGCAATGAGTCACAGAGGATCCTTATTAAAACTGGATTAGATTTAATCGGGAGAATTACGCATTTTTGTTACAATTATTTTTGTTTTTCAAAATATTTCACACTCTTTTTCACAATATGCTACTGAAAATTTTGTGCTTCCTTTCTAACTAATGTACATAGTCTTTAATTGCTTTGTTTTGTTTTTCTTTTTTAACAATTGAGTACACTTGGTTAATTCTTAACACCATTCACTCAATAAAAGTTATTTATAAATGTGTGGTTTGTTATTTGATACTTTTGTTTGCGGAAAATTGTTTTTATGTCACTATACTCTGCTTACATTACATACACTAATCACATGTTTTCTTGAGTAAATATGCAAAGTCTAACAATTTATATTTGATTTATATAATAAAAAAAAAACAATAGAAAAATAAAAAGAAAAATATTAAGAAAGGCTTGACCTATATTTTTTATGATATAATAAGTAATTATATTTAATTTTTGTTTACAACATTTTTAAGTCAATAATTTGTAGAATCGATATCAAGGATCAATTTCTTTAGTATGATGGGTATATTATGGGCTTGAAATTACAAGAAAAAAAATAATTTCTATTATTAAAAATTAGAAAAAATCAAAACTTTAATAAGTTCTTTTTATTAATTTTGAAAAATATTTTAACAGTAAAGGCAAAGTTTACAAAACTATTGAAAATTTTTTTAATAAAGAAAATTGTCAAGGAAATATTGAATTCAGAACTTGAAATATTTCCGAAAAAATTAGGTCTTACTTTCCTTCACAGTGTCACTATTATTTGTTATTGAAATTTACTTCAATTTAAAATGTGTTCCTTAAAATTTCAAGTGAAAATTTCAAGAGGGAGCTCTTGCTTATGAACCTATACAAAATTATTTACTGTTTTACAGTTCTTTTATTATAAATCTTTTTTTTGACTGAATGGATTTCTATAATAATAGTTTTTTCTTAAATAAAATTCGGAAAAATAAAAGCTGTCTACTGTAGGAAGGATGGTGCTTTATCTCTATTGATCATATCCGGTTTCGACAAGTAGCAAAATTCATGCCTTAAATCATATTTTTTTACGGCCAAAGGACCTGGGAATATAAATAACTAAAGCGGTTCCTATAACACTTGTTCCTGTTAGGGTGGAGGATTTCGTTGATTTATTGGTATAATGACGAGCCAATCTATTTTATGTGTATATTACGATCAACCTAACCCGATCTGGCATAGCATACCACATGCCTTGTGTCACACTCTTTTTGTAACAATAAATAATAATTTCTGGAAAATTATTGTTTTAATTGCCCTGGCAACTTTTCCACTTAATATTTTGGCTAAGATTGAAATGCAATGGTGAATATAATTAATAATTGTTCAAAATCCATATTCGATACGATTTTCAGATTTTTAATAAACATGATTTACTTTAGCAAAAGTTTTTTTTATAACATTTAAACGTAAAATACTATAAAATTTATGAAATAATCAAATTTCAAAGCTATGAAAATTAAAAATATATATTTTATAACATTAAATTATAAACTGTAGAGAATAAAGAGAAGAATGAATTACAGTAGAACAAAGAATGGCACAATTGAATTCAAGTTGTTTACAGCTCACTTTTTTTTCCAATATACGCAAATCATGTCATTTCGAAAGGCTGTAATTCTTTTCTTTATCAGTATTTTGGTTGACTTTTTACATTTAATTTTTTATATTAAATACGTTATTTATATTATGTGTTTTTATATGAATTATAAAATAAATTATAAATAGGACAATACATAACCTCATTTTATATAAATTTTGTATAATATAATTTTCGAATAAAATTGTGGAATGAAGGTTGTGTATAGATAATGAAGAAGAGTTTCATTTTCCGTTCATCAATTTCATTTTAATAAACAGAATTTTGTTATACAGGTGTAAATAGACAAATACTAGGTAAATGTAAATATATTGAGTTTCATAGAAAATTTGCAAAACAAAACAGAGGTATATCATATTATGAGGCTACATATCTGAAAAAATTTATAACATAATATCAGTGTTCTACATATAAGAATAATACATAATATAGTACAATAAAAAAAGGAGTAATGAATAGCAGAAAAATTAAAATTTAGGTCACGTTCTATAATCTACATATGCGTATATATACACGATATTTTTGTGTATATAAATAAATATGTATTGAAAATATTATAATATTTGGAGCGAATAAATTATTTTATTTTTAAATTGAAATATTAAAATTGCTCATAATTTTTATATAATTCCGCTTTTCATATACATTAATTGCGTCTGGAGGACTAAACTTTGTGTCATTATATCCCAAATGAAATTAAATTCTAGACTGAAAATACAATATAATTATATTTAAAATCATCAATTTAACTCAAAGTAGACTAACCCAAGTAGAGTAAAAAATTAATCCCATAGTTGAACATAATTTTGAGAGAAAATAGCCGATCAATTTCTAGTTTTCAACAGATTCAGAGCGCAGCCTGTATTATTATTACTCCAGCTGGATCTTAAACGGCTTAAAGATCCACAAAATTTTTTCACATAGTCATAAGTTTCACTAATTTCAACGACCACACTGCTTAACCTAAATTCAATACAATTTCCATTCAAACTTCAGAGATTTTTCTGTAGACATTTCTTCACATTTCCTTGACGTGTTAACAATGACACCTTAATGAAATGACTTCAAGAAAAAATTTTTCGCAATTTTACACATATTTAACACACAGACGTACTAAGCTTGTATATTATATGTGCGATAACAATCATGAAGTTGAGAACGAGAGAAGATTTGCAAATTGCCAAGTAATTTTCTCAAAGAAAATAAAAGATTTTTTGGTATTGTTCAAGTATGGCTCTATTCAGGATAATTTGTCAGAATATACTGATTTTAAATGTCAAAATAAGAGTTCCATTCTTTAGCAAACTAAAGTAGAAAGCACCCTTTATTTATACGTATACATATTTGATAATTACAAAAACAAATTTTGCATGTAGTGTTCACCAATTTTGTATTCATTGATTTTTTCCAAATAGCTTTTTCGTTAACCGCATAAATTTTTTTGTGATTTCAATTCAAAATAGCTATTGGTGGGTTTTTAATTTAAATATTAATAATCAAACCAAATATATCAAATATAAGTGAAAAATGAATTAAAAATCGAATTAAATTTCATTAATAAAAACGTGACACCTCTTCATATTTTCTTATCTGATAAACAATAAAAAAAAACAGCATTAAAAAACTATAATTTTATTACAATTTTTAAATTAGTTTAAAAAAAAAATTTATTTGTGTTTTAGATCAAATTTCTATTTTGGTTTAATAATTTTTTGAAATATCTATTACTATATACGGATGATTTATGTGACCATTTGTCTATTTCTACTCTTAAAATATCAATTTTCAATATTAATAGTCACCCAAAATTCATTTTATTTGTATAAGTATTTAAAAATTTATATTTTACGCTCTTATAATATTAAGCGCTCTTACAAACTTTTTCTAATTCAAATTAATTTTATTGAGGCACTTAAAAAGATTTAGAAAGGTTAAAGCACTACACAATTATCACTACAAACAACATGCGGAATGTGCGCGCAAGTATAAAATTTCAAGCTTTAAATTTTTTTTTTAAGATGGTTTTATAACTTAAAAATAAAAATTATAGTTTTAAGATTTTGACAAAGTTCAAATTGCTTTGACATACAAAATACAAAAAAAAATAAATGGTTTGTATAAAGATTAGTAAAGATTAGTCACTGTAAATGCCACTGCACGCCTATATGATTTTCTTTTATCTTCTTATAAATTTAAACTATTTTAATAGCCGCTAGGTATAATGGATTTGTTGCTTCAATTGTAATACTGTGAGAATAATTTATATAAGATATGAAAAGAGAGCAATATGTTTTCAATCGCTTCAGTTTTTCAACGACATCAAAAACAATGCTCTAAATGCTTTGATGTTAATCAAATGTCATATTAGGAATTGTCATACTTAATTGTTCAAAAGTCAAAGTTTAAATTTAAATAATTTGTTACTTCAAAGTAAAAAATTTACAAAAGGTTTTGATATCTTGCAATAATATTTATCCAAGATTTATCCTTTTTTCAATTGATTATTACTTTTAGAGTCATAAGACAGTTTCATAAGTTATTTTATTATCCAGGCGGGTGACTAGCCTGCCGTATTGAACGTGGGCTCATAATTAATTAGAAAATTCAGCTTTAATAATATTCATCTAATTAACTTAAATTTAATGAGAGCTATATTCATTGATATTGTGTTAAATGATTATATACACGATTGTCAGAATAATTATTATAAGAATGTATGGCTAAATAAATACATATATAATCAATTCTAAAGGAAGTTGATGCTTTAAAATTTTGTGTAATACATTTCTAAATTATTTAGTCTGAAAGTATATATCGCTTTTGCTAATTTATTATTCTACACTATACTCTTTTAACTGAAAATCTGTTCATTTAACATTTTAAACTTCTATAAATAACACAAACTTGAGATGATATGAATACCTTAAAATGTCAAGTCATTACAATTTTACATGTTATTTTAATGTTATGATCATTAAAACAAAATTATACATAAACAAAGATTTAAGGCATTATAAAATATTTATAATAGTTTTAATACTATTTAATAACAGTAAAGTTTTAGGCTACCTTTTTAAAAATTTACAAAACATATTAACCATCTACTGTCATTAATTACAAAATTTGAGTGTTGCGTGGATGATGATGATTATATCCCGTATTTAATAATTTAGAATTTAAAAAGAAAAGGAGAAATTAATTTTTTTAAATTTCATTTTTTTCCGCATAATACATAAAAAGATAAGTAAAGAAAAAACATCCACACTTCATAAAAATAAAATCTACAAGTACAGAGGGTGTAAGCTGCTTGCAACATAAATGTTGTACTTGAATCACGTTGACAATGTTGAAAATCAGGAGTTTTGGATATGGGAGTTTAATAGACAAAGCTTTAATTCTAGTATATTAATTCTAGTCATGTTTTAGCAAAATTGGCATGTAGTGAACGGAACGGGGAATTGGGGAAATTTGGACCATCTTCATAATTTCCGTTTTCAGCGACTATACTCTATTAGTCTTTTCTTTACACATATTCTTTTAATATGTTAACATAATTTTCATAGTATATGTAGCGTGAAATCATAGTTATATATACTGTAGTTCTGTATGCTGCAGGTTTCTCTGATTGAAAAATTTGTTCGCTATGAAAATTTCCAAATTATCCCTATATTTTTAAGCAATTACAGTGATTTTTAAGGCCAATTTAATCAATTTTATTTTTTTTCAAAGCTGACCAAAAAATGTTATCAAGAGAGCACAGCTTTGTCCCTTAATAAGATAATCAACCTTTTCTTTAGTTTTATTTAAGCCAAAATAAAACGCTATTTATAAACTTTCAATAAAGAGTGTATTTCAGAAAAAATAGATTTATTTAAGTCTGCACTTATAGAATATTAAAGTTTTCAATTAAGTAAAAAAAAATTTTTTTATTTTTCACTATAATCGGGCATTCCCTAGTATAACAAATCTAGAAAGCCTACACTAAAATAACTACTTTTCATAAAAGCTCAATATTTTACAAACGTCGATGTTGAATTTTTTTTTTAACTTGTCTTCGAAAAGCAAAAAGTTCGGGAGAAAAACCGGAAGTATGAAGTGTATAATAAGTTACCGTTAACTCTGTTATTAACATACATTTTACAAGAAACATATTTTAAAATTTTTTTATTCGAAAAAAACTTTGTCATGATATTTATATTTCTTACAAATTATCATCTGTTATTAAACCGATTTTTCATAACAAATCATTAACCCTTTTCAACCCAAAACAAAACAACAAAAATAATGATTTTAATCTATAAGATGTGTTCTTTGATGTTTCAAAGTTAAAGAGTTTTTTACGAGTATAGTTTTAAGTACTTAGTAATATTAACCGTTATTATTGTACATAATTTTTTAACCTTTATAATTATTATTGATATCTATCTGTACATGAGACCATTACAAGTGTACAATATAAATACATTATGAAAAATCATAACTACCATTACACTTTAACTCTTTAAGGTATATTTCAAAAAAAAAAAAAAAAGTTCAATGCTCAACGAACAAAGAATGTTAAAGAATTTTTTTTTCCTACTTTTGTGTGAAATGTAGAAGAAACGCAAATTGACTATGAAAAAAACATTTCTGAGTGAAGGAAAGCGAATACAAAATTCAGAATTACATGGTTCAATGTTCTAAGAGTTGTTTTTTTTTTTGTTTTTGTAATATTAGAAAAAAGAACTCAAAGATTTTTTTATTTTGTTTTAATGCCAAGTGCCAAACTTTTTTTTCCCATTAAATAGAAACAATTCACTTTAAAATTTTTATAATGGATAGGACAGGGATGTACTTTGGAAATAAAGATTTTAAATTAAGTATAAAATATTTATTAATTTACACATGTGCGGATGAAATGGTAATACAATTTTCTGACAATTTGCCAAAATTTAGAAGTTCAGTTCCATTCAAGAATACTATGAAATTTTGTATTTGAAAATTTTATATTGATAAAACAAGATGAAAAAATTGCTTTGCTGGAAAATTGCAATTTTTTATATATAACTATTATAAGAAACTAAATTTTATTACCAGTCTATTCTAAATGAATCCCGACATTAAAATCAACATTAGAAATATTAACTTATTATTTAAAAATATTTTTGCTAGCAAATATCGTTTTTTACAAATATCTGTAAAAGTCTTTTACGACGTGGACGTGTTGAAATGCTTGTATGAATATAGGTTTCTGCTCCAGCGGACATTTAACTAATTGACAATATCCCTCTGCAAGTAGGAAGAATAAGCATATCTATGTCAAGTTTGAAGTCTCTTACTTTTTTCCTTCCTAAATTAACGTTTTAGTAAATAAACAGGCAAACAGAAATAAAGACATAATTTATTAGATCGATTTTGAATTCGAGTTTAAGCAAAATTGTAATTAGATATCGCCTCTGAATTCTATTAAAAGTATTTTTTCATTATTGCAAATTCAAATAAATAATAATTATTTTTCAAACTCAACTATTGATGATTTTAAAGGGAATTAACAAGAAGAAAAATTTGAAATAAAAAAAAATTATAATTATTATTTCGATTCTTTGCCTCAATTGGTTTCGTTTCAATGTATAGAGATTCTCTTTTCTATTTTTAATTCTACTTTGTATTTTGATTGATTTTTAAGATGTTTTTAATTGAAAGCTCTACGATCTATAGAGAGTACAACAATTAAATTATTAAAATTGAATTAAAAAAATCAAAGTTTATACCTACTAGTCTTAAACATTTATAAAACATTATTTTTTTTCTTTTATTTCTTATTATATAAAGTTTAAAAGTAAAAACTTTCTATTACGCTCTGCTCTTACTAAGTAAAATTTTATTCTATTACCAGAGAATTATATAAATCAAGTAAATCAAATTAAATATCTTTGCTTATAATTTACAATATAGAAAAATAAAAAAATATAAATGATATAATTTTTATGAATATCTACTCAAAACCTTTACAGAATGTAAAAACAAATACATTCAAACATGCTTTTACGATTATATGTAATAATTTTTTAGAAAAAATTTTCAGCAGCAAGAAGGCAAAACTGAATAAATCTGTTTAGTACAAAATTTTGGCTTGAAAATATTTGAATTTTACGCATTTGAATCTATAATCTATCTGGAATCCGTTCAATTTAGAAAACTTCAAGTTTGTCGAATTAAAATGAAAACAAGACCATTTAAAAATTTGACCAAATTATTGTATTCGGTTATTATTTGGAAAATTTAACAAAAAACGCGAAAATCTGGTCAAGTTTAAAAAAGTGACAGTAAAGGCTGAAAGCATATACGCAAAATATCAAACTGTTAAACAAGATAAGTGAATTTTACGAACCGGTTTTATTTTTATCGGAATTTAAATTTTTCCATTAATAAATTCAAATCTTTGTTTTTGATTACTTGAAAATTTTAATATTCACAAAGGTATTTTTGTCTTATTGCCACAGATTCACGTACTAATTTATTTTTTCAAGTTTTTGTAACTTTTCGCAATTTTTAATACCAATCAATTTAAATTTCTTTCTATTGGTGATTATCGAAAATTCAATCAAATTCCAGTCAAATTTAAGAAAATATATTCAAATAATTAAGTGTGGATTCTTGTAGAGCATGCTATAATATATGAATTATAAAAATATTTTATAATTATTAAAGTTGCATAAACGTGATCTTATATGAGTATAAGCGTAGTATTAAAACTCAAAAATTTTAGATAATAATATTTTTATTCAAACGTAAATTACAAAACATCAAATTAAGAGGTCAACTTCTTATTTAAAAACTTCGCTTATGATTATTTTCTAACTAAATAACTTTGACATTTTATATAATTATTACACCGTATCAATCTCTAAACACCATTACTATGCAATATTATAGAATATTTAAGTCTTTTATTTTAAGAATTTTAATTCAGCTTGACAATTAAATCCAATTATTTACATACATATAAATGCATTGCTACGTATGCATGTCATAATTGTGACATGCAGATAATATTGATAAATTAAAGTGTATTTTGTATACAAACACAATTTTGCATTTTTATATTATGAGACCATAATTGAATCGCAATATTTAAGTTTATAACACTCGAAATACTTCTTGTATCATAGTTACATAAAAATAAAATTTTATTAAAAAATTTTTTATTAATAAACCAGTTGAATTTTAATCGGATATGAATTACTGTAAAATTATTTCATTATTGATAAGGTCGACGATCAAATTCTTAAGTGAATTAGAATAAATTAAAAAAAATATATATTTTGCTGTTTGAATGCTTTTCTGGTAAACTTCTTATTTTTGGTTTATTAAAATTTTCTTTTAAAAATTGAAATTATATTTTAATAGTTGAATTTTATCATTTATTTAAAATTCTCCAGTTTTTTCATTTTCCTGTTTTCCAAAACGGTATTGATAATTAAAATATTTTTTGTTTTTTGAAAAAATAGCGGTCAGTTTACACAATGCTAGGGAAATAACTATAGTGGACCTTTCAAAACGAAAGTTAGTATGCAACAAGGAAAATAAGAAAAGTTCCATATGAAAGTTTGGATTAAATTGCAAAAATTAATTTTGGATTTGCCAGCATTTTTGTTTTTTCAAATTAAAATGTTTTGACTTGTAGCCACAGATATATGTATGTATAACAGACATACATACTCATATTTCTTATGAGAGACATGAAAAGTTTTAACTAAAATATGTTATTAACGTTCAACAACCTTCTTGTTTTTTGAAAAGAATGCATCGAAAATTAATTTGCTTTTACGAATTATTAACTTTTTTATCCTATATTATGTTTCTATTTTATCCTATATTATAAACTATTTATTTTCTAAAATTAATCTAAAATTTAATGATAATAAAAAAGGTAAAATACAATCTGTGCTTAATAAGTATATTTACATAATACAAAACAAACTTACATAATAAAAATGTTAAGCAATTTGGGGTAAACTTTTCGATCGATCAATACTGAAATTTTTCTGAACAAAGTGAATTTATAATGAAATTGAAATGGAACCCAACCTAAAAACAAAACAAAAAAAAAACTTTTTTCTATGTTAAAAAGTTTTAGAAAACAAGAACAAAAAAAAGAGAATTAATTAAAATACAATTGGAATTCTAGATTTTTTTTCATTTCAGGGAATTTTACAACTCTCTAAACTTAAAATTTTTTTTTTTTTAATTAATTTATTTATTTTACAATTTTTAAAACAAAAGTTTATAAAGAGAATTTAAGCTTTAAAAATTTTGTTTTTTTTTCTATTTTTTGTTAAATTAAAGAACTTACTTTCTTTTCATCGTTAATTAATCGAAGGTTATAAGGTCGGAATGAAATTATGTAAGGCCCTCTATAAAAGCGTAGGGTAAACATTAAAAATTTTAAAACAACTTTACCATAAAAATTTTATAAATTTAATTATGGTTGAAAATCAAAATTTCAAACAAATTTAAAAGAGACATTACATTACTATAAAGGCAAGTATAGTAATCTACCATAGACTGAAAAATAATATAGAGATGAGAATATAAGTATTTCATGCATAAAGTAAAGGGTAATTTTTCTCTCTTTTCATTCATCAAAAAATTTTCCCAACATGAGCGGGTGAGTCATTTTTGTCTAGAAAAAAAATTGTAAGATACGGATACTCGTATTATTATTTAAAGGTTTTTTTTTTTTAATTTAAGGAAAAAATATTTTGCAAAATTGATATTGCAAAATTGCAATTTTGAATGCTTCAATTTTAAGTAACTTTTTCTGTAGATTTTTTCAACTCTTTATTATTGACATAAAGTGATTTCTTATATGTATACCTTTAAAGAAAATAATATAAAGATATAGAGTCGCTGAATCTCAGTTGGTAGTTATTGAAAAAATAAAGCCACCATAACGAAACCGCAAATCAAACTGAGCAGATTTGAATATGACAACTGTATGGAACCAAGAATGAAGTGTCAACAATGATAATACAATTACCACATCTGAAAAAGAAGCATATATATGTACATATATATAAAATTTATGTACATATATATAAAATTTAATTTTATATATATTTATGTATTTGTATGTCATTATACTCTGTTGGTTTCTTCCTCTCCTTACGGTTTTACTTTACAATAAAAGGTATTGTGATTCGAAGCAACTGCTATTCTTACAAGAACATAAAACGGTAAGTCGAAGTATCAAAAAAAAAAGAAAAAACCGTAAAACCAAGTAAAGAAATAAAGCAACCCTTTTTTGTTTTTCCATCAAAAGAAAAAAATAATAATATAAAAAAAAAACTTTTATAGTTATTTTGAAAATAAACAAAAATGTCACATTTTCCCGTTTTCATATCGTTCACATGAAATCCAAAAACAAAATATAAAAAACATTTTACCTTTTTTTTTTATTGTTTCATAACATTCTCAGTATGACTAGACTATTTTAGGTATAGATGAATAATTTTAGAAACTTTCTGACAACATTTTAAAGTTTTTTTCAAAGAATTTTAAGAAAAAAACAAATCCAAAGTGTGTCAGAAACATAAAAAGTTCCTTACAAAAAATATTTAAAAAACAAATTATGTACATACATACAAATATATATATACGTACATTTATTTTTTTTTGCTTGCGTTTTGTACGGGTTAAGTAATGCGGGTTTCAATTTAAAAGATTTATTATTGAATTAAAAAGGGAAAAATAGTCTTTATGTGAAAAGTTATTCTATAAAATGTATAAGAAAAAAAAACCAAGTAGGTATGTAAGTAGGCGTTTTAATGGTCAGTTTATGTGGGTAAAGTGGGTAATTATAAAATCTTAATCGGAGTAGTATAGACATTTTTTTCTCATTTCTTCACTTTTTTTTTTAAATATCATAACAAAACTATTAAAAGGAATTAAAAAAAAAAAATTATTTTTTTTTAATTAAAAAATTTTATTTCTTTTTTCCGTTTCGTTAATAGTGAAAAAAAAATAAACAAGAAAAATAAAAAATACGGTACAGGCTTAGTACGCGTAAATATAATTGGATTATACTATGAAGAAATAGGAAAATTGAATTGAATTTAATTAAAAACAATTGATAAATCAGCGAATTATTCCATTTGAATTGTACACTCTTATGTAGGTACCTACTTGTTATATCATTTTAAAAATGCAATTTTATATACAGTGAACATTTTTATTATCTGTTTTAAATAGACCAGTTGATTTTTAATCCGATGTAATGTTTGCTTTGTTTATTTAAACATTATTTTTTTAATGATCATTATTTTGACATTTTTAATGTACCTACAGAAGATTTCCAATTCCTACTTAATTGGTTGCTACATAAAGAGACATTAAGTTTGTAGATAACATTTTTTTTAATTATTTCATTATAAAATTAAATTGTATGCATTAAAATTTAAATTACTTGAAAAATATTATTAATATTAAAATTCTATAGAGAAAAAAAAATTAAAATGGAATTAATTTTAGCATTATGACAAATAAAAATAAAATAAATCGTCGTGCAATAGTGCATACTAGCTAACAAAATTCCCTTTTTCATTCATACGGAATCTGCGGAACTATTCTGCACTAAAAAAATATTGTTACCACTTTTACTAACTTCATAAAATGAAAAACGAACCTGGAATACCGGAAATTTACATCTATTTGTGATATAATCAAATAATTTTTAGTGTCAACTGAAAATTTGAAAAATTGCAAGTTATGCGTTTTACATACGATACGACGATATGACGAAAATATTGAGATATGACCATGAAAACTCTTATACATCTACAAATGAATGATTATAATCTCCTTGAAAACTATGCATGTGTCTATTTATTGATGTTATTTCAACAACAGTTTTTTTCAAGTGCAAGTTCAATATGGTTTTCGTGCTTTATATGGTGACTATGTTCACATTCATATTTGAGAAGTGTTTAAGGATAAATTTTTATTTCAGTGTCGGTTATGAATAATAGCGGTTGCAAAGAGTGGAACCATTACCTATATTCAAAGAATATTCATGAAATATACAATGTACAGTTTTGTGACCTACACATGGTACAATTGTGTGAACTGTACAAGGTACAATTTTGTGAACTGTACAATGTCTACTTAGTATATAAAAACTAGTTCTACCCCAGCATTTAAATTAACTTTAACTGAAATATAATGTCTGTCTTATGCGGTTTTGTTTGAACCTTTCGTATACATATTAAAACCTTAAGATTCTATTTTACATCCTTTTCGCTATAAACTGCTTTTATTTTTTGAGTTAATAAAAAAGAGGGTGTTAAATGAACTGTAAAAGTTTCAACACGTTGAATAGTGTCATATTGAAAATGCAAAATTGCATGATAATATGAAACCTACTAATATAAAATTTTTGCCTAATTTTTTTGCATAAACATTTATACTCACATACCTTCATTATTTATCCTGTCAAAATCTTTAAAATGAGTTCATTTTGTTGTTACTTAATCAATAAACATATAAATAAAATGTTATTATTGATTTATTAACTTGTTAAATTATTTTCTAAATTAAAACTAAATCACTCACTGAACGCGTTTTCGAATTCAACATAACAAAAATTACATGTTTGCGTGTTCTTTTTTTTCCAACTTTTGTATTATTATCTTTTTAAAATGTCATTTTTTTTCAATCTTTCTTATTAACTACAATAGGGGAGGTATTGTGCTTGCGCTAAATTTCACATATCGAATTTTTAATGAAATTGATTTTTTGCGTGATATAAAGGCCGGTGTTAATCTGTCGGTTTGTTTGCTCTCACAAATCCCAATTTCGGCAGAATCGTTTTTAATGAAAATTTGGTGTTGCAATATATTAAGGTGACGCATGCAATAGTTTGACGAGTACGATTCGTTCAAAATAAATTTATATCTAAATTTACATTGAAAAAGGGATGAATAGATCAACTGTCGAGATATATGCGGTTTCAGAAACCCTTGACCAGTTTCTGGCACCTTGACCAGGTTCACAAATTTTATACGACAGTATATAATTAACATAATGACATAAAGTTATTTAAAACGGAATGATTCATCAAGTTTTACTAAAATCAAAAATTCAATTCATGTGCCAAAAATTGAGCTTTCTTTAGTGGCTGTAGTTAAATTTTTGTCAACTAAAGAAATAAATAGAAACTAAAGAGTTATTAGAACAACTAGCAAATTTTTCGAGAATGTTAAAGCTCGAAAACCAGACTTTCATCGAAAACCGAACGTAAATTCTTATAATTTAGTCTTTGAACAATTTTTGTCAACAAAATTTTCAGAAATATCGGAGACCAAAAAGTAAACCTCTACTAATGACCAAACTTACATTTTTCTAGACATTTTAGCCAAAAGATTGCCAGCTTGCTTGTGTTGACCACATCAAATTTTTTTTTTTTGTTGCAGCTTAGTCAATTCATAACAATGTCTTGTATTATTTTCAATTTTTTTTTTCTAAAATTTTTTTTTTATATTATTCAATAGGTAATTGTGCAATTTCGAAAGTTTTTGCAATCCTCTTTATGCGTTGACATAATTACATTTTCTTAAACGTCAAATCATAAGAAACTTTTTTTGTAGTTTTTTTTTAATAATATTATTTAATTATTATAATTAAATGTTGCTTAACATCCTTTATGATTTTCAAATGCATAAATACGTACCTCTACATACATAAACTCATGGGTACAAAGTAAAAAGAAAAAAATTAATTTTTTTCTTACTTTCTTTGAAATTTCTTAATGGAAAATTTTTTCCGCTCCCAGTACAAAAATTCAATTTGATTTTTATTAAATGCAATTTTAAAATGCCAGTGTGTAAGTACGGCATGAGTATGCGAGTGTATTGCTTTTAAGTTTTAAATATGGAAATTAGTTATTACTTAATTTACAATAAATATTACCCATCCAAAACGTCAAAGTAAAAAAAAAAAAGTTATATAATTTTTGCGTGTTTTCATTCTTGGTGGTTCGGTGAAGAAAGGTATCAGTAGAAAAATGTAATTTATTTTAATATTTATAATTTGAGGTAAATAAGAAAACAAAGAACTCGAAATGCAATTAATTAAATTATATAGAAAAATAATTATAGTATTTTTTATACTTATATGTCTATTTAGAAATCTTAGCATACATGTATGCAAATATTTGTCATATAAAAATAAAATACTTTGACATAACCCTATACTTGATGTATAATTGTTGAAAAAGAAAGATTAAGAAGATTTTGCTAGCATTCTAATTTGTACCTATATCTCCTTCGTACCTATACTGCTATAAAGTTATAAAAGTAAAGTACAGACAACTCGCAAGCCCCACAACTGAAATTTTATACATAGGGCAGAAATTAACTCTAAACATCTCTTATGTTCATGTGCTACCCTTGAAAACTTGAAGAGGAGTTTTTTTCAGCGTCGGTTCCTTCTGTTTATTATTGACTTATAGTAAATGTTAATATGAAGCATCCTAACTTGTCTTTGAAAAATTCCTGCTGAATTTGAATGACGGATGAGAGCAAAAGTATTCAGTTATACTATATTCCGAAATTTCAATATTTATTAAATCGCGTTCCTCTATTTAATGAATTTTTGCCGCAGAAGGGTCAAATTTGAATATTATATAGTCCAATTTTTCATTATTTTGTTTAATAATTTGTTTATTTTGTCTATTATAATTTCGAATACTTTCTTTGTTAGGAGCTCAAAATATCAAGATTGTTTTGCGAGCTTACTTGCATTTGAAACATTCTTATTTATATAAAAATTACGTAAGTCTATAACTATATTTAAAATTCAAAATTAATTCAAAGTTTATTGAAACATAAAATTAAAATTTAAAACTTAAAATTAAATTTCGATCGATTGTGAACTTATTATTATTTCTAACTTTTCCTATACACAAAAAAAATAAGAAAAAATAAAAATTTTTCTCGTCATTGAAATCTTAATTATTTTAAACTTTAATCATGCAATCTTTCATTATTTTAGTATAATTTGATAATTTATATGTACTTATATAACAATTTCTATATTATTAAATTTATGATTTTTATATAAAAAAATAAACACAATTCAATTTTATAGTAGTTTGTTACTTCTTATAAAAATCTTTTCACTTTATTATCATTTAGAAAAAGCAAAAATTTTCACGATGAAAAACTTTCTGACACCGTTAAATTAAATTGCCTTTTAACCATAATATAGTTAATTTAATTTTCCGTAGTTATATACATAAATAAAACATTATAAAGCGCTATATACAAGTATATGTACATACTTATATTTACAATAATGAGTTCATTTTATAATTTCATAGAAATGGTATAATACGACTTTTTATATACTTATCTCTTTTCATAATAATAATGATAATAATATTATGTTAAGGTCTGATTCACTTATCGAGTTAATAAATGAAAAACTATATGTATATATATGTATATATATATATATATACATATATATAAGAATTTTTTAAGATTTTAAGTTTTACACCGCACTATTCCATTAAATGCATTGTAGTTGTAGTAAGTGAATTGAAAATTATATGAAATAAAAGCATTTTTGATTACTTCTTCCGATTTTGCACTCTAAATGAAATCGTCTGGGTCAAAATTTTGCTTCTTGTTGTTTTTTATTTAATTGTATGTATAAAACTATGTATTAATATAAGTGGATTAGAGACACAATTAAAAATAATATTTTGAAATTAATTCAAAAATATTGTAATACTCATTGGTGGTATACTATATGGGTTTAATAAAATATTTAATTTAAATGTTATTTTTAAATTTTGACTTGAAGAAGAATATATTAGCTATAACCTATATATTTCGATTCGGCAATTTATCAAATTCAAACCAGATTAAATTCTATGTTAATTACTGAGCTACTTTCAGATAACTTGTTATACAGCCAATAACATAAACTATTTGAAGATTCTATACGTCTTCTGTGCGAGACATCAGCAGAAGCAGTCCGAATTCCTCAAGAACCGACTAAGATGCCTAGCATTTACATAATTACTAAATCTGTAATTAAAAGAAGGTAGCATTGTAGGTGTGTCACGGTTTCTTCCTTTTCCTCGCCATGACAGTTTTTAGAAAATAGTTTGCGGAGCGGCCGATCCTCCTGGAATCAGGCAGTGTTCCTTTAGAATCCCAATTATCGATATCCTCCCGTCAAGCTTCCTTGTCACAGCTTCCTTGTGACTTTAGTTTCGTTTTTACACTTTACCAAAAGTTAGCAAAAAGATAATGATATTTTTTTTTTGATTTATATGCTTCAATGTTGCCCAGCATAAAATTTTCAACTATATTTATGTATTTTTGCTTACTCCCACATCATAGTAATTTTCTTTTAATCAAATCATAATCGAATCTTTTATAATTTTATGTCATCAGAATGACAATTTCAAAATAAAAAACATACACATTTTCTAAATGATAGTAAATGCAATTATTATTTTTTTTTCTTAACATATTTTATGCATTAGTAGCAATTTTATTACATTAATTTAGGTAAGTTTTTGTTGTATTGTGGGGGGAGCGGAACAAAATTCGGTCAACCAACTTATTTCATATTTTCTTCATATAGAATAAAAAAAGAGCCTTGTAAAATACTATCCATAAGATAGAATTGGAAATGTACATGTATGGGGCATGTTCTTATAAAGAATAATGTAAAAAGTAAATAAAAGAAGAAAATTGAGACGTGGGGAAAAACAAAGAAGTAAAACTTGCTTGTAATGTTGGTCTTTATTCTTTTATCATTATGCAGTTTTTGTTATTATTTATAAAGAAAAAATATGCGGCATGTAATTGGATTCATTGAAATAGTTGGTCAATTATCAATTAAAAAGTTTTATTTTTCTTCTTAATAAAATGTAAACAAAATAAGAAAAGCGAAAAAAAAGTTAATTGTTTTGTTATTTTTTCTAACTTTTATTGAAAATTTTATTAAGGTTACACGATACAAGTGTGTTTTGAGTAATATAGAATTTATGGTAAAAGAATTTTAAATGATTTTATAAAGTCTTGAATTAAAAATGATTGTGGATATTTGGTTTTTAAGTACTTATTATTTTACATGTATGTAGGTTCTTGCTCCATAAATTTAAATTTCCATATTAAAAGTTTGAAGCAAAAACATTTTGTACAATAACTCTTAGGCGAATATTTAAATAAAGTTCCATTTACTTTACTTTAAACGTATTCGAACTAATTTTTAAGATTTTTTAATTTTTAATAAAATGAAAATACAAGTTAATGTATTAGAAAATTGAAAGCCAAACGATATCATTATAAAAATTCAGTTTCGAGGTACGCACTTTACTATAATGATTTAAGTCGATCATATCTATGAAAATCGATAGCTTTCGAAATAGTTTTTCAATTAAAATTAAAGCCATTGCTATATTTTGACGTAAAAACGTTATTCGATAACATTTAAGAAACATAGAAATTATGACCGTGTATGTAGAAATTATGAAGTAAACATTACCACATCTTATTAGATTTAGTTTAAAAACTACTCGTATACTCGTATATGCAAAGGAATTATTACATAGTCCTTAAGTCAATCATAGGTGGTATACTAAATCATGTAAGTGTTGCGTTGTCACAAAAAAATTTCTCTATGTTGTCATTTAAATCAATTTTTCCTGGCTCTAATGGGATCTTATTATCTTATAATAAATTCCCTTAAAAGTAGATTTTTTAATAATTTTTTTATAATTCTAATAAAAAATGGAATTTTTTCATTCCACATTTCTGTCAATTTCGGTAGAGTCCAATAATTTACTTCATATTATATTTTTAATTTATATAATTATTTTAAAATAGAAAAAATGATTTTTAATTAAAAATCAAAAACTTACCAAAAGAACGAATTTTAAATGAGGTGATTTAAACGTCCAATTAAAGCTCAAAAATATGGTAATTACCTGTAAGAAATAAAAAAAAAATAATTAATTTCATTTATTAAATTTAATTTTTAGTATAGTAACATGTAAAAAGAAACCTTTGGTATAAATATAGAGGGAAAATATTTTCTTACAGAAATGCTAAGAATATTTTTTGTGCAAATCATAAGTTTTAAAGCTATAAAGCTAAACTTAATAATTATCTGTTCTTTTTTTATAATATAATTATAAATTACAATATAAATATAATTTTATAAATATTGCACTTTTTGAAACAGAATAAGATTTTCATAAAACTGATAAATTAAAATTATAGCCAAGAATTAAATTAATTCCAATTTTCAACACTTTTATTTCTTAATTTAGTGAAAATGAATGCTATACTATTAAGTAATTTTCCTTATATTTATTGTACTAATAAAATTTCAGTTTACAAACAAAAAATTTAATCGTTAATAGCTATTATCATTTAAGTTTTATAATCTAATTTAAGTATCGTTACCATTAATTTCAAATTGCAATTTTAACTATATAAAAACTAAAATAATAGCATTTTTAGTATTTCTTATTTAACATTAATTTTTTTATATCACAAAAAAAATACTGCTTGTTAATTAATATTTTCTGTTAGAGTTGGCAAAAAATCTCTTCACATGCATAGATAAATTGTTTTATTGCTTGAATTAACATTCTAAAATATTGTTATATATATAGCGATTATATATAAGCACAGGTTTCTAATGTATAACGACATCATTATTTAAGTTTAACTATACAAAATAAGTTAATAACATTTATTATTTTCTTATAATCCAAATATAAATAATATAAAATATAATTAAAAAAAAATTTGCGTGCTAGAATGATAGAATTTCAATGAAAGCATCATACTTAATACGATCAAGAATAAAATTTCTAATTAAATTTTGAATTTTTGCACGCTATTCCAAAGAAATAAAAAATATATATAAGAAGAAAGTATATTAAAAAATATTTTTTAAATTAGATTTCTATATAGGTAGCTGGCAGACTTGTTTAATTCTTTAAAACATTAATTTTAAGGAGTTTTTTAATTATTATCTTATTAAAATTCAAATTAGTAGTTTACTTAAAAAGAGAAATGAAAAACTTGAATAAAATTTATATTTTAATTTTTCTTTTTAAATATTTTCATACTACTCGTATATAAGTGCACACAATGAAAAATGGAAAGGAAATTGTTACAAATAAATAAAATTGCGGATTAAATATCAGGGATTTTTTATTTCATACTAAATAGTATTTCTAGTATATTAGAGTAAATTTTACTTTATTTTAATAGAATTTTCATAGTTTATTAGAATAAGAAGATAATGACAAACTGAATATCAAGGAAAATTGAGAACTACTAGTGATTTTATTCGAATGTAATTAAAAAGAATATGTTAATATCAAGAAAGTACCTATATTTCAAATGAAAATGAGGCATGCTTAAATTAAGAGTGAAATTTATTTCAATGGAGCTATACTCTTTTGCTGAGTAGAACACTTTCATAGCAATTTGTGTTGCTTTTATGCATTCAGATATTAAAATTTTTTCTTAATTTTGTAGTAATTTGAAATGAAAATTTTTTACAGTGTATATACATTTTTATAATAACCAATGTAAATAATACAACAACTTAAAAGTTTATAAAGAAATGCTCATATTTTGTAAAATTATTGGATTCAATACAAACTTATGTATATACAATAATAGTAATGTCCTTAACACTTGAATTGTTTTTATATTGAATACAATTTCAAATACTGCGACAACAGTAAAATGTTATTGTTCTTTAATTTAAAGTAGGTCTCTGTTTAAATTTTATGAAATTTTTATGTGGGAAAAATTTAACTCTTTCATAATTAATTTCAAAAGAAATTATTTAATTATTTATTTACTTTTTGTTTCCTTTTCTTCATTTTCTGAAATAAAAAGTTGGATTGGATTCTCTTTATACATCTTGCTGTTTAATTTTTTTTTCTTTTTTATTTACAGTTTAATAGCATTTTAAATATAACAAGTATTATGGTATAGCTCCGATCTCTTATATAAATTTTAACCACCCACTCACATTTTTTTTAATGGGCTCTTTAAATTTTTAATTTAATTTGTCAGAATTATGTGTTACGCTGGAAAAAAAAGAAACTTATTAATTTTTGTTTTTTTTTTACTTTTTATTTTTTTGTTTTGCTTCCTCAGTCCTCGGTTTAAATTTTATTTCTTTGTTATTAAATGTACTTAAAACCCGTATTGTTCCGATAATTTTGTGTGTATATAATCATAAGACTGGTATAGTAATCACATACAAAAATACTTTGCATTTTATCTCAAAAATGAAATTCTATCTAAAAAATTCATTTTAATTTTAGTTTCGTTTACTTATTTTGTCTGACTGTCTACTTAAATTCTATTTTATCAAAAATTGATTAATGACAAAGTTACATATGAAATAAGAATCGAAAATAAAAACTTTTCTAAGTGAAAAATATTTTTTTGTGGTTAGAGTAGCTTTACAAAATTTTTTGAGATTAGAGTAAATTAGAAGAGAAAATGTGCTCTGAAAGCAGCTTTTAAACAAAAAAATTCGTCATCATAAAAATTAAGCGCAGTCATCTAAAACAATAATGTTGACTATGCTTGATTAAAAGCTTTGACTTTTTAGACAGTGGAAAATAAATAATGACGTTATACTGTTGTGCCGTCAACGTAATAAAATTTGACAAGAAAACATAATTGACTCAGTGTCACTCAAGTTCAGAAAACTCATAAAAATATTTTCATTTATCTCTCGATTTGTTTAAAAAAAAAATTTCAATTAATTAACAAATGAGGCAACTATGCCAATTGATTTTATTTGAATGAAGGAAAAAAAAATTTCATAAATCTTTCTTAAAAAATTTCAATCTCTTTTTTAATCTTTCATTAGGTGTAGTGAACTTTTAATTGTCATCAAATTAAAATTAATTTAATATTTATTAAATCCACACATGCTATTTTAAAAAAATATACATATATAGTTGTTCCAATAAGTTTCAGTACCAATAGATTTCAATTTTAGATTTCTTCTCTAAAAGATGATAAAATTTTTGTTGAAACATAATGATTAATATAAAAATTTTAAAATACAAGACAATAATTTGGTATAAGTGTCGGAAAATATGGACCTATTCAATATGTGATAATGGAACTAAGCCCTTATTCTTTGAAGAAGTGATCGTTGGTGTGATGGTTATCTTTCACGTGGTAATAGTGATGTTAAAATCATCACGTGCACTATTATTCTAAGTATTTATCTAAATCAAACTTATCTTGCAAAATTTTTAAGAAATTGCTCTTTTGATTTTGAAAATTTAAAAAATCAAACTTCATCCAATATTGCACAATTATTTTTTATAATGACTTTTATCATAATATTCTTTATCATTTAGATTTTTATATCTTTAAATGTTTTTGACTTTTGGTGCAATTATTGAAAAGAAACTTCTTTGTTGTAGTTAATGTAGAAACGTCAGTATTGTATGCTAAATGTTTATTTTTAAAATAAAAAGCCAAAAATATTTCGCTTTGTTTATATAAACATAACCCGCATCATAATCAATAAACTTTCCTGACATCAAGACAACTGCAAAAGCAATCAATGCGAAAATGTGGAAACAGCTAGTACATATTTGAATTGACGTTTTAGAATAAAAATTTTCATTTCCCAACTGGCATTTTATGTCTTTCAAATAATATTTTGACAATTTCATTATACTCTCGATTGCTTTTATAGTTTAAGGATACTTTCTTATATAGTCTTCTCAATACGGAATTTTAAAAAATAAATTGTTAATTGAATATGCATATATGCATGTATATATTAAAAGTATGATTGACATAATAAATTTGAAAGAGAAATTAAATTGAAAAACTTTGTCTACCTTAATTAATTTTAGCAGAATATTTAGAAATTTGATTGTGATAATGGCATAATTGTAACTTATATGCTTCAATTAAAGTGTATTTCTGTAAATAATTTTAAAAATTACAGATTGTATTACAAACATAAACTAAATATAACAAATAGGTTTTCCTTTAATAGAAAAAAAGCATAGGGCTACACATCTTAGATGTTACAATTATTTACCTTAAATGTTCATACATAATTATGTTTCTAATTTATTTAGAAAGAATAATTAACACAACATAATATTTATTTATCGTTATAACCGCATCAGATTAATTAATGTTTTAATGAACAATTATTAATTAATTATATAGCTGTTCAATTCAAGCCACTATGATTAATTATAAAAATAATATATACATATAATATAATAAGAGAATAAAATACAATATGTATTTATTTTCATGACTAACAAGAACTGAAAACTATTGGTAGTAATTTTCAATCAATTTTAATTATAATTTTTAAATATTTTTCAAAAATTAATTTAAATTCTAAAATTATTACGTAATTAAAATAATCCTCAACTATTTTCAATGCGGTGGATATTTTATCAAGAGGTATTTGAAAATTAATTTTTTTTCAAATTAAAATCTAATTAAAAGTTTTTTTATGAAATCAAATAGAACTTTTTGAGTATTTAATACATACATAACGTCTATCTTATATTACATGTCTATCAGAGTTATGGTTTATATGGAAAAATATTTCAAAATTCAAAAAATCATTATAAAATTTCAATATAGGGTGTCTAAAATTAATTGAGCTTTTCTATTTTGAGCTAGTTTTTTAAAATTAAGCGTCAATTGATGGCTTTCCATTATAAACACTGCGATAAGTAAATATGAACAAGTATACGACTGAGCAACGTGTGTTTCTTGTGTAAAATTATTAATTTTGAAATCTCGGACAATTTCAAAATATGCTTTGTCAGTCATCACTAAATTCAAATAAAAAAAATAAAATCGTAATAAACATTTTAATGTACTAACCTCAAACTTACATACTTGACACGTCTAGATAAACGAAAATCATTTTGGTGGAGAACACAATACGCAAAATGACAGCAAATTAAAAAAATCAATATGAATTCAAACACCCTATAACATAGATTTAATATATCATATGGCCAATTAATGTATACGTACATATTATGTGTTTAATTATTTTTACATAGGTTGAGTGTTTTTTATAATCATAAAAATGTGGAGGTAATTATAAAATATATATATTGATTATTGACCAATAATTTAATATAAACAAACTTAAAATATAACAAGTAGAATCACACAAATTTTACTATAAATTTATTTAATTTTCCAAAAATATATGTATGTATGTATGATAGCTATGGAAGAATACAAAGATACTCCCAAATTAAAAAAAAATTATTCAAATATTAATAACACAAACAAAATAAATGTAAACAAAAACAGTATAACATATATACATATCTACACATAGATACTTCCATAATATTACGTCAACGTAATTCACAGTTAAATATATTTTTATTCATTAATTAACCTTCAATAACAGATGATCTATTATAGTATTCACAATTTTCATTTCTATTTGTAAATGATTACGTTCATTTTTGTTATATTCATAGTATTATATTTGAAAGTGTATTGACATAATAGTTCGTGCACCTATACTAAATTAAAAATCCCTTACACTGCTATCAAATTTGAACGCTCATATATGCGTATATTTTAAAATGCTAAATACATTGGCGAAATACAAAATCTTATAGAACGTATTTTAAAATATACGCGAAAACTAAGCAATTTGTTACGCTTCAAAAGAAATTGGTTTATAGAAAAATTTACGATACGGCTGGCTGAAGTTTAGCGTGTTATATTTTATTTTTCTGCTTTATATGTGGCAATATAATGGTGTGAAATAATTATGAAAATAAATTTATTATCCACACATTACTCTAACTGGATTTTTTTTATATAAAATTATAAATAAAATACTCACACATGATTTATGATAAATTTTCAATAACACTCTTTGTTATATACACATACTGAAGTTTTTTTAATAACCAGAACTTATAAAATAAAATAATACTATGGTCTTAAAAATATAATTTTAAAAGTACTCACATGCATAGATTTACATATATTACAGACATACAAAATTATTTTTTTTAAGTAACTGTGATTTTAAAAATTCTTTTCTAGAAATCGATTCGAACGCTGCTCAAGAAGTGGATTTTAATTTGTTATGAGGATATACGTTTCCCTATTGGTTTTGTTGTAAGTATTCCAATTTAAAATCTAATTAACATTGTTTTAAATTTCACATAGTTTACTTTGTTTACTCAAATAAAATAAAAGGAGTTCCAAATTTTTAAAGTAATCAGAAAAATTATGGAAAATAATTTCGTATAACGTAATATTTTATAAGACTGTTTTCTATATATGCCTGTTTTAAAGCCTAACCTATAATTATAAAATATTAAAAGTTGCCACATAATATTAAGACATTCAATGCTCAAATTTCATAAGTTATTGCATAATTAGTACATAATTGGCGTTTTATGTATCTAATAAATGTCAATTTTAATTTGTGACTTACGGTAAAAAATTAATAATGTCAAATCAAGTACTACAGTATTTGGTAAAGTATGAAATGCCACAATTATGAGAATTATTTTGATGAACTAAAATTAACATGATTGTTGCATATATCGGGTATTATGACCATTTCAGGAGCCCATAATTTTCATAATTTATAAAAATATTAAAAATGTGTATGAAGATTTTGCTTCCTAATGAACTCTAATTAATTAGAATTAAGCATACAATTTTGGAATATTACAAATAGGTTATTTCAAAAAAATTATTTTATTCTACGACAAATATTTAAGGCTATTCAGTTTGATTGCAATATGATGTCTTCGAATGTAGGTAATAATTAATAAATTATAAAGAATTGCAATCAAATTAGAAACTCATATAAATTTTATTAAATTTGAACACATAAATAGCTATGAACATTTCTAATTATATATTATAGACTATAGAGTCTTAAATCCTATTTTTAATATTTATCCTATTGTGAAAATAAATTTCATTCAAATTATTTGATGCCATTGTTTGTTAAAATAAAATTATAATTTTGATAGTCAATTATTTCAAAAGGATTTTACAATTTTGAGAAAATATTCCATTTATATTATATAATTGCATACTTATATATAGACAAACATGTATGTAAAATATTTAATATTAAAGCAATTACGTATATCTTTAACAAAAAAAAATCTCCAAAGAATTTATTCCTAATGTAAAATGAAAATTTTAAAAAATGATTTGTAATATTATTTTTATACATTTGAAATAAAGTGAACTTCCAAATGCAAGTCATACTATGTAGTTATATAAAATGCTTTATAACATACGATGTGAGCAGCTAAAGACTAAGGATAACAGTAACATTTATTAGTATGTATAAATACTACATGAAATATATATGTATGTACATATAGAAATAAATAAATATGGTATATGAACCTAAAATATACCTAAAATTTTAATTTAAAATCAATTGAAAAGTATACCTTGATTTCCTTATGCATTTTTATTCTACATAAATAAAGTCCATTGGCCTTTTTTTTACATATATGCATGCATATGTATATCTCTCATAAAATAATCATTGATTTTAGAGTATTAATTAGGAATACACACTTATATTGAAGATAAGGTAAAGTCCATGGTACTTTGCTTAAATAAACGTATTAAGATCAAAATAAGCGTCATTTCCGAAAATAAGTTGCACGATTAGCCCTATTGTCTGCATAAGTTGTCTGAATTTGAATAATTTGATAGCATTGTTCAAGTATGTATATGATTACTTGCAAGAATGTACAATTAGTTTTGGAACTTATACCGTTATACCGGCTAATATAGCAACTTATTTTAATTCAATTCTAAAGTAAAGAGAAAAATCATCAGAATCTCTTTTCCAAATTTTGAAATTAATTAATTTTGCTGCACTTTAAATTCGTAATAAAATATTTATTTTTTTAATCTATAAAATTTTTGAATATACATGTGTTATAAAAGCTTATATTTCTATGTGTGTGTATTTTCTATTTGAAATTTCATCTACCTACATAATATATAGAATATTCCGATTCAAATTTTATAATTTTTGCTTCTATTCATTGCAGTTCTAAAGTGATACTTCAGAAAAAATATTATATTTCCAGTTCTGTCCATGTGTTTTTCTATACATACATATACACATTTTGACGGTTCCTGTATCTTGTACTAAGTGTATATGATTTTTGTTTAATATCCAATTATTTACTGGACATGCTCTTATTGTATATAATGTACTTGCAGTTGTTGTTATAACAAAGTCCTTTTCTATCCTATTATATGAATTTCCTTTATATTATATAAAATAAAAACAAAAAGAATTAAAAAGTGATCATAAAATTTCCGTATTGACCTAAATAGCTATTTTTGATTTTACCCAGAATATACATAATATAATTATATAATATTATGTACAACACGTATGGATTCATCTTTCTTGATTTAAAGCCCATACATAATACGCTATATAACAAATACACACACATTGTACATGAACATTTGTTTGGAAATTTTTTTTTTTGTTTTATTACAAAACTTGTCTCGGATATTTATTTAATGGGATATAGGACTACGTTGCATGGTGATTTGTAAGCAAATTCGAATACAAATGGGTAGGTTGAAGCATTAAGGAACAAGTACGTAAAAGATAAAAAGAAGTAAAAATTCTAAACTATACTTACATTGAATGTAAAAGGAATAAGAACGGGAGGAAATAAAAATTTTGGCAACTAGTTTTGCATTTGCTTAATAAAAGAATGTGCATAGGAAGCCAAAATTCGAAGACTAAAAATTGGTTGAAGAGTGACATTAACCTCAAGTGTAAGAAGTACTTCTATTCTTATCTATAATTCTACAATAACCAACTGCGTTTTACAACGTGCATTGAAGATATTACAAGAGAAATAAGTAGAATAATTAGTTGAAGTATTTAATAATAATCAAATCGCAAAGTGTGAGTATGGGCAGAATTCAATCTTAAAACGTATTAGCGAAGAACAGATTACCTTCGTCAAACACTTCTATAACTGGATTACTACAAATGTATTACTACAAAGAAAGAAGAAAAAGATTATTGGCTGAAGCATAAATAAAATATTTTACTCATACAATCGATGGTTGTGGTTATGCATACGCGATAATTAAAGAAATATTACGCACCAATTTTCTGTGGTAGTTGCAGGCATGGTATAAAATTATGTAATTAAGAAATTTAACAAAAATATAATCGGAATTGTGAGCAAAAATTGAATTGTGTACAATAATTTAGACCCAAAGAACATCAAACGTAGATTGTACTATAAGTCACTGGTTATATTTTCTAAGCATATAATAAAAACCTAAAATGAAAGAACCAGTAAATGAGCTGCATAATGCCAAACCAAATAAGTTTTTCTAATATTATGCCCCAGGATTTGATGTTCTAACTTTATTTTTTAACACATTTTTTGTTTTTATTTTAATCAACCTTTTATTTTCGGAACATATGGTAGATAGAGAAAATGGTAAATTGAAATTTATTTATTCCCTTAATTTCTAACTTCTACACTTTAACATGTACAACACTTAACATGTATCTATTAGGGGTGATATAAGGAAAAATAAAAGGAATGAGGAGTTAAAAATTTCTGTAATTCAAGTTAAATTAGTGTATATGCCATGTGTCACACATGTATGTGATTGATGGGGAAGTGATGTGGATGTGGTGGAAGAAAATTCAAAGTTACATTTTTTTTTTTTTGGAAACAAACTTTGGATATTGGAATCAGTTTTTTTATTTTGGTTTTTTGTTTCATTTGATTTGATTTATTTTCTTTTTTTTTACATTTAGCTATTTGTGATTTTATTAAACTTTTTCATTTTATTTGTGTCCCTAGTTTTTTTTTCATGTAACTAAATTTCATTTAAGTTTTCAACAGAATAAATATTAAATAGGTATACAATTTTTGTCTTCTCTCTCTTTGTGGTAAATGACTTTTTCGTTTTCCCACAAAAAAAAAAAAAGTAAATTGAAATTTTGTATTTACATCGTTAGGATCCTAGAACGAGAGTTGAAAAAAATTAATTTTTGTTTATGTGCAATGTACAGAAATAAATCCGTTTTTTTTTTGTTAAAAAAAAAATTTAATATAGAAAAAATTTACTCCAATATTAATGAAAAAGTCTTTTTAAATGGCAAAAAATTTTTTAGCAAAAAAAAAAAATGTCCGAAAGAAAGAAAAAATAAATTCCAATTTAAGTTCGTACCCTCATAAAAAAATTTCAATTATGGTTCTTTTCTAAACTTTTGCGTCAAATAGTATTTGTTCTTTATTTATAGTTTTCTATAACATTATTACTTGCTTACTGATGCTAGCAACAGTACGCTTACTAATACTGCAAACCTTAGAATAGTAAAATTCTACTCTTTCAATTTCAATATTCTTAGCAGCTCAGGTCTGAAATTCGTGTCGGATTTTTGTTTTAAATTTTCCTGGAATTTTCTGACAATTTTCAACAATTCGTTTTAATGTTCATGGTATTTAAATATCTTATTCAGAATTTTTACTACGTGGACTTTTCATATACCACTTATACCTTTATGATATTATTGTAAATTAAATAAATTAGTTCATTTTCAAATTAAACTCTTATGTAATAAACCATTCTACCAAAACATTCCACCAACTCAATCAGTATACCATAAAAAATAAAAGGTCTAAATTTGATTTTAATTAACTTTTCATGTGTCAATAAAAAATTTACCGGCATAATAAAATTTGTGTTATATGAATGCTTTAATATTAATATTTTGTTATACAAATAATTTAATCAATTGTAGAAAATTATTCAAAATTTCAAAATAATATTATATTACTTATATTTCAGCACGATGTTTAATTGCATGCGTTTTCATCATTAAATAATTTTTTTTTTACATACGAAGCGAAATTTTATATTTTTATTTTAAATATTGTAAAAATTGTATTTTGCGTTGATGTAATAAGAGTAAATTCACATGTTTTATTAAAATTATTACATAAAATGTGCACTAATTATAACAGTATGTGACCTAGACAACTATAAGGTACTAAAATGAATATTATCGCATTATCAATAATAAAATATTAGTAATTATTATAAATATTAGTTAAGTAATTATTAGAAGCCGCAGAACATTAAAACTTAAATTCAATTTAATGAAATATTAAAAATAATGAAGATGGCAGTAAAAAAAGAGAAAGAGAAAAGAAAATTTAGTACAATATTAATGTACAACATGTGTTATAATATTAAAGTTGGCTAGCAAGATTTCAAGTAATACTACAGTTTTAAGTGTATGCGTCAGAGTGCTGCCATTTTACAAGTTCATTTCTCGATAAATGATCCCCAAAGTCAACTTTTTTTATAAATAAGTCGGAAACTGCGGCGGCACCCGTCTGTTAAAAAAATAGACCAAAAAATTAAATAACCATGCATCACACGACATTCGATGTCTTTTTTTTTAGAAATAAAATGATAGCAGTACCATCATCAGCCGAACACGCGCCATAAGAATCTTTTTTCTGAACATAATAGAGAATGCAGATTTCTTGTAACTGTGTTTGATGCTGTAAATGCATTGGAGAAAGTATATTTAGATTTATATTTAGAGGGCAATATATACATATTTTTTATTGCAGATGCTAAAAGCATTTGAGAGGAAAAAATTGTTTAATTCAACCTAAAATGCACCTGAGTAGTAATTACTAACCATTGGTTTTGCTCTATAGTGTTTTTACGTCTACATTCCGTGAAAGTAAGCATAGAAGTGCTGTTTAGGCTTGATTGACTTTGGGCTAAATTGAGAATTCTCGCTAGTTTCAGTTTTTTTGTTCTATTCCTTTCCTCTACAAGTCGAGAGGTGGCCTCAATATTAACATGCTACTTCAAAAGCGCTCTATAATCGTGGCACAGTTCCTTATTTCATTACAATGACGATTTATTTGAGAGTTAAGCAGCTGATACTTAAATTTCGTTGGCTGTTGTTTAGACTCGATAAAATGGAACTCATATTATTATACTGAAGTATTGGAAAATAATAAAGGCACCTGTTTATTAAGTTTATATATTTTCATACATTATCAGTTTACCAATTATACAATCATTATATTCTGCTGTTTAAATCTGCAATGCACTGAAATTAAATTTCATACTATGTGCCACGATAGTTCAGTTTATTGGGTATATATGAGTCTCATGTAGACATATATGAATAAATTTAAAACAAAAGACTATTTTTGCATTATCCACTTGAATTAATTTTAAAGAAATAATAAAAAAAAATTAAAAGTTAAACAAAAATGTGTGTACAAATAGACAAATAATAAAATTGTATACACGGAAAATAAATAATTACACAAGTTTATTTTTTAATTACATATGTACATAAGTATATATTCAGAATATATGAAGAAAGAGGTTAGTTATATTCATGTATTATACACGCCTATTCTAGGTTTTATATACAAACAAATAGATTCTTACGATTTTTGATTATTTATAAAGACGGTACTCTATATATGATAATTATAGTTATATGTAAAACGTTATGTTCAACAAATATATTATTAAATTTTAGTTAAAAAAACATTTTCAAATTTGTTCTAACTTATTATAATTTCATATTTAAATATTTATATAATTTGTCCTAGGATTCTCTTAAATTTTAAGTTTGCAAGTTGAAAACGAAATTTAATATTAGTTAACTTATATTTTTGTCCCCAAAATAATTTCAATAATATATTCGTATTTACAAAGTTTTGCACATTTATTACCCATAAATATTAAATTAATTTAAAATTTAAAGCAAATTGTTTTATACTTAAAGAATTAAAGCGCCTGTACATGCAGATAATACCGTGTTGCTAAGCCATTCTCCGTATTCAACACAATGACCATCATTACTTTGTATCAAATTTTACATGTCAAATTTTGAGCGAAAGGACAATGTTTCATATTAGGAAGCTCCTCTATTTGCGCATCTATTTGTATGAATGTGAACATTCGCTATAAGCCAATATTAAATTAAAAAAATATTAAATTTTGCAAAATAGGAAGGGACTGAACATTTGGGATTTTTATAACAACTTAAGGAATTTTTCTGTTATTATACTGGGTGATTTTACGTTTTGACAATTTTTCATTTTTTATAAAATTTAAACAAAATTAATTAACAACTTATTTAAAAAAATCAATCATATTTATATTTTTGAAGATATACATATATGTACCTAGGTACTAATTAAATAAATATTTAAAATTTAAAAAACTCGGTACAATGGCTATTTTCTTCATAATTTCGATCAATTATTTCGCTCAACTATAATTAAATTTCTAAATATTATTCAAATATATAAAATTAATTCGAGTACATGTTGATCACATCATAAATGTTTTAATAAGTAAAGCTTTTTTGCTCTATTAATAAATGTAGACCGAGAATATCACGTATTATTTTTAAAAATCATAATAATAGATCTCATAACTAAATATTGCAAAAATTTCAAAAAAAAAACACTTATATTACATCATTTCCTTATAAGTTTTAAGAAAAATATTGGACTAATTTGGAAATCTCATAAATATTTGCGGGGATTTTTTGGAAAAAAAAATTCACACCTAATTATCTTATCTATATTAAACAAATATTTATTTAAAATTCTTAATTTGAAACAAAATTAATTTGTGGCATTAATTAACTTTAAAAAACAAAAAATATTTAATTTCTTTTATAGTTGGAGCGGTAATTGAATTTCCCGGAAATTATTTTCTTAATAGCTAAATAAATATGTAAATTTTATTTAAATTTTTTTTTATTATAAATTAAAATTTAATTAAAAGATTTCTTTTGTATTTTTTGTATATTTATAGAAAATTTTTAATTTAAGCAATCAAGAGTTAAAGTATTAATACAAGAAACCTATTTTGCATACCTTCGAACAAAATAATGATAATATATTATATTTATTTATATGTACACCTATGTGCGAGTGAATACTATGTAAGAATGTATTCCGTTATTAATTATTGTTTGTTTGTGTTTCTATTTCAATTTTGAAGTATTTCGAATTAAGGAGAATTATTTCTTTATAATCATTTTAGATGACCAGGCCAGTGTAAATTCAGCCAAAGAGGGAGCATGTATTGTGACGATAGTATAATGCAGCAATGCAACAGTAGTACTATAATAATAGGTAGAATATACTAAAAATTTATAAAAACATTATAATAACAGTTTGTAGTACAGCTAAACAACTTTTGTAGAGATTTGTCTTGTATTTTTTGGCAGAAATTTGTTTTTTGATTAAATGATGAAAGCTAAATCTAAATTCAAGTTCTTTTTTTTATAAAAAGAGCGGTGACAAAAATTCATCAGTCAGTAACCAAATTGAATTTGAAGTTCAATTTCACTTAACTTAAAATCTTAATCCAAATATTCATAAAATTTAATTATAGCCAAATAATAGACATACAAAAATTTGGTGCTACCAAATAACCTCTTTTATTGTATGCAAATGTGGTCGACCGAGTTTGTGTACAAACATGATTTCATAATGTTTTGGCACAATTTTATACATAAAACATAGATGACATAAAAATTATATAATTCACGAGAAATGTGAAAAATTTATTTTTTGTTTTTGTTCAGGATTTCCGTACAACATAAAAATTCTGTAAAAAAAAGTTATTAAAAAATGATTTATTTGGGAGATTTATTTTACGTTTAAATTCCGAAAAACTTTTCATTAATAAAAATATAAGCAATTTAACTGTTTGAATCGAGTGCCAAAACTGAAAATTTTATGTGTATAAAATTTAGTAGTAGCAGGTACGAGCAGTATTTTGAGAGATTACTCCTACTACTTTTCCCTCAAATTCGACTTTATGCTTTTAATATTAAAAAACAATAATTTTTGAGTTTTAAGTACATTTTTTTATGTGTGTATAGAACTAAATATCTTGCTGAACAAGATCGAAAATTGAAACCGGGGATTTAGAGAAATTCCTCAAAGGGACCGAGCAAGTGGTTTAAAAAAACCACCTGTAATCGTACACTCAATCCCGACCTGGTGGTCGCGCAGTGCAATCAAGCTGGAAAATAAAATTCTTGATAATATGAAAATATTGTTTTATCGAAACTTTGTTTTTCGATAATTTATTTTTCTAACAGAAATCAACGTTCTTTAAAGTTTTTACTTAAAAAAAAGAAAACCTGAAAAGAAATTAAATGTCAATAAATTTTGCTGCTCTTTTACAAATTATCTGTCATTAAATATTAAATTCAAAATTTATTTGAATTAAAAGTTACTTCACTATAGATTTCGTTCTTGTTTTTTTTATTAAATAATAAGATTTTCATTTTAAGGTGAAAATTTTACTTATAATTTATTGTAAAACCTCTTCAACTTCTTAATAAATATTTAATATTATTATAACTAGAAACTAATGCCGGTTCTCTTTTTAAATGATCCAGTTTTGTACATTGTATCTGAACATTAAGTAATTTCAGGTAGAATCTATATTTGCATATATGTATGCATATGTACAAATATTATGTTTTATATTTTTGCTAAACATTAACACAATTGTAATTCTATCACTCTGTTAAAAATTACATAGGTGTTATAATACTCTCTCTCTGTGTTTAGTTTATATTGAGAAGAGGTATAATAGCCTCCGCATTTAAGTAAATAGGATGCATATAATATTCATATAAAAATGGATTCAAATTACAATTATACTTGACCATAAAAATTGAAAAACTGATCATTTTTACCCTGCACCTTTGTGAAGGGTATAGTAACTTTGGTATTGAGTTTGTAATCATTTGAAGAAGATTATTTTTGCTCAGCGTAAAATTCTGCCTTGATTTAAACATGTCCGTCGTTCCGGTTGTCCGATCATACGAAAACTCAATAATAATGAATAAAGCAAATAAGACCAAACTTTCACAAGTTGCTTCTTTTTCTAACTAATTCAGCCAACATGTTCGGGTAGCTGCCATACAATTCCAAAACCTAATTTTATATATCCGGAAAAATTATAAGGTTAGATTCATGAGACTTGGCAGTCACGTATTTAATTATAGGTCAGACTTATCCGTGACTATCTAAATATTTCAAAACCAAATCTTCATACTCAAATTCTTAGAGTGCAAGGTATAATTCAGTTTATTTAGACCGACTGAAACGTTTTTACTTGTTATATTATATTCTTTAGTTGGGAACTATAGAACGTAATTATTGAATTGCAGTGAACGATTTTATTCATACAGTCACACAAGAACATTTTAATATTTTTTTTACCACATTTAAAATAAATCACTTAAAAGAACGAGTAGCTATAACAAATATGGTAAGCATAAAATACGCACATATTACAATTTTTTTTTAATTTCTAATTTAATTTCTAAAGTAAACTTGTTCAAAACCCATAATCAATAGTAATATTATTTATAGTTCGTCTTATAAAATAATCCATTTAGATCAACAACAATGTCTTAACTTAAGTGCACCTTAAAAGAAAAGCTTTTTATTTTTGTTTTTGTTTTTATAATTCTTTCGTTTTCTTTTATATATAATAAGTATTTATATAAAAGAAAATTTAATTATATACAAACTTATGTATCTATATATAATATATGTACATATATTAAAATTATTTATTAAAATAGTTAATTAAATTTTACCATAGCTTTTAAAAAAATAATTAGCATAAGAACTTGTATAAATTTTGTATATAATGTGCATAATGTATGTATAAAATAAATAAGTATATCCTTACAATCTTAGGGATAAATTTAAAGACAAAAATTTTTAGGCTTAAAAAATTGAAATTATTTATTATGAGTATATTAAGTTAGAGACCAGAAATCTGTTGTTTCACTTCACACATTTTAATCAAAAGTGTTGATTTTGTGTGAAGTGAATTGAGAAACAAGTTTTGTGTCCCGTTAAAATTTCAACATAATATCCCACCCCCACGGGTATCTAAATTTGAACCTAAGAACTAAAGCTTGTTTTTCCTATTAGGAAACATTTACACATCAAATGAGATGGCTTTCTTAGTATTTCCATCAAACAAAATCCACAAACAATCCACAAATCCAACTTTTATCAAATTTTCATCAGATCAAACAAAATCCATATAATATATGAATAATGTATTATGTTTGCATGTCGCCTTACATTATTAAAACTTTAATTAAGCAAGATTGTAAACTATTTAACAAAATTGTAACATCAATATTTCAGGTATTTTGTATTCTATGTGTATGACATTTCATAAATCAATTATTATTGACAAACATAGTAGATGGTATGAAGAATTTAAATTAGCAGCTTCATGCTTACCCATACATATATATATATCTATTTGTATATACATGTTAATTGTAACAGTTATCAATTATAGTTATTATGTTACTTTTTATAATCTATATAAATATTCATACATATATATTAAGCATATAAGAATTAATATTATTAATATTGAATGTATAAATTAATTTAATAAATGTATACATAGATATATTTATATAATAAAGTTTGGTCGAGCTATTAGTTTGTAATTTAGCACTTTTTCCCTCCACAAGTGAGAATACTGCTTTTAAAACAATCTTTGTACCTACATTATTAAATATTTACATGTTACATCATTAAAATTATTTTCATTCATATATGAAACTGTTTCAGGGATTGCATACATTTAGGGTGAAAAATTTATGCAATCTTTGAAATAAAGCAAAAATTAATATAAAGTGGGATTAACATAATGCTCGATTTTAAGGCTTAATTGTGTGAGTTAAGAAAAATAATTATATTTTTAATGTTTTGTTATATTTTTCAGCATTTATAGAAATTTAAAAAAGATTGCAGTTTCAGAAATATAAGGCGTCAAAAAGTCAAATTTTACAAATTTCAAGAGGCAGCAACTTGAGAGGGGTGTGGAGATGGAAAAAAAATTTTTTTCTAACGAAATGAACTATTTTTTATTGTTTAAAATTGGCTAAAATTTCAGCCTCCCACATCCTGGGGTCTTGAAAAAAAACGCATTTTAGATAACAGTAAATTTTGACGGCCATTTTGTTTTTTTAAAGTTCAAGTATGATATGGCGCGGTAAAAGAAGCAAACTACTGCTTTTCTGCGTTTGCAAAATTTAAAAAATTCTTATTTCACTGCGTTAAATAGTTGAAAAATGGCATTTTTAGGGTTTTGTAGGTTGTAATGACTATTCGATTATAACGGATATAATTAAAAATTTCCTCTACGGAAATAAGTTTCCAGTAAAGATCTATGTACGAGTACATATGAAATTTCAGCTCTGTATCAAGGATGTAAAAGTTTTGTAAACATGTCCACGGACGGACGGACTGAGTAAAACTAATAAGCACTTTTTTTTTCAATTTTTTTTGGAAAAGTGCTAAAAAGTGGATATTATTATATAAAACGCATTGCGTATATATACAACAAAATCTTAACAGGTTAATGAATATGTATGTATGTACATCACTCATTAAAAATATGTCTATTCCGACTTATAAAACATGTTAAAAAAATTACAATAATAATAATTCTGATGATATAAGGATATTGGTAATCATACGTAGCACATTCAATGTGTGCATACTATCTATATACAACATGTGCATGTACATAAGATAATTTATATGCTCTTTAGAAATTTATTTCACTCTTTTTAGTTATTTATTATTACAATTTTTTTTTTTCCTTTATATTTATGATAGCCAACTTAATATAAAACAAATTGAAAAGAAAGTAAAAGAAACTATTAAAAGGTTATTATAGCGGGCACATAAAAATATATGTGTTTGTATACTCATACATTATGTATTAAATGTTTATATATGCATATAACGTCAAAGATGACATTAATAAACTGTTAGAAAAGTGATGATTTAGTCAAATAGGTGATGAAGTTTACATTCATTCTCTACATGTTTTAAATGCATTATTAATTAATTTATTATTCTATTTCATATTCAATAAATAAAAATTATTTATTTTAAATTGAAATTCTAAAAAAGAATTTTATATATTGAATTCAATATTGAATATATAGGAAATTTTAATTACTGTTTTATTAAGTAACAGTTTTAAGCATGAGACATGTTTGCTACCAAATGAGCCATTTGTTAATTTCAAATAACCAGCTTCTGTCTATGTAAAAGCAGAAAAAGGAAAAGGTTTTCTTTACTAGTGATGTGTGTTTGCATTGAAAGTCATAATCGTTTCCATTCTACAAAACCATTAAAATAGTTACTAAAAGACTGTTTTATACGATTTAAAATAGTTAGATTAGATTTCTTATTTAAAATTCCACTTTAATATTAACTCGAATTTTATCTGGTTTTAAGGTGTGAGAGTGGCCTAAAAATGTTGCCGGAATCTGCTTTTAATGCAGCTGCATCTATTTGTTAGGTATAAATGACGTGTTGAATTAATTTGGAGTATGTGTTCGCCCTTGATATTGTGTTGAAAATCATATTAAATGTCGAATGTTCAAATGTTAATTTAACATTCTTATATAATATTATATAATTCAACGAATACTAAATTTAGGTCATACATAATAATTATATTGGTTAAAAATTAGGTATTATAAAAGTTATTGGGTTGTTTCCCTCACAACATCATAATTATGCAATATTAATATCAAAAATTATCTTTTTTTGCAAGTATTATTTGAAATTACAAAACGATTAAGCATGGAAAAAGCAATTTATTTTTCGATTCTTAAAGTATTATAGAATTTAAATGATCAAGTTAAGTAAAACGTATCAGTAGAGTTATTCAACACAATATTATTTATTATCTTTTTTCTGACAAGGACATTCTCAGCTTGTTCTTAAATTGCTGTCGGCATCTCATAGATAAATGATATGAAAACATGTATCTAGATGTACACGAGTAAATACATAAATATAGTTATATTCATGTATTGAATAACATTATGGATAGAGTGTCTCATAAAAGCTTACAATAATAAAATTCGTATTTCATCAAACGTGTTTAAAAGTTTCGCATATTATATTAATTGTATACACAATAAGAAACAAGAAATCTCATAATATTCTTGTATTCGGTTTTAAAAGATCAAACAACTTATGATAAGCATCGCATATTATGTATATGCAAATATGCACGCGTATGTAGTTATGTATAGACTTAGAGGGTGTAGGAGATCCGATGCTATATTTACAAAGCAATACGATGAAAGAGATTCGGGAGGACAAGAAAAAATACTAAGGAACATTTTCCTTTTTTCTCTTTTTCCCCAGATGATAAGCTTTAAGAAGTTAAACTCAACTTTCTAAATCTCACGAAATTCTTTTCCTATATATATTTAGGTGCTGATTCTCTTTTTATTTATTTGTTCTAGTGCTTTAACAAACTTGTCGAATATATTAACATATTTTTCTTGGTATCCCATATGATACTAAAACATTGATAGGCTCTGATATCAAAATTTTGTTTAGGTTTAAGACTTTCAGAGGCCTTAAAGTCTCTCCACCGAACACAAGTAGCCTTTTGATAAATTTGCTTTTAAACAATAAAATTTTAAAGGTTAACGTCAAAAATTTGCTAAAACAGATCTCGCTCAGATCAAGTTGTTGATCTCGTTCAGATAATACCGGCGTGAGCATATTTATCGACTCTTAATTTTTTAAGGGCACAAAAAGGGCGAAAATTTTTTTTTTAGAGACTACAGTGTGAGTTATAGATTAATAGATAGTATAACAGTTCATGAAGAGTACATAGTCAAACCCACATCCATTAATTTTTATATATGTAGAAGAGGAAGAAGCAGACTACTATACTTTACTATGGACAACCTGTATGTATTTGTTGTTATTCTTGACTTCAATCAATATTTTACTGTTTTCATACAATATTTCATATTATATATTTATATATATACATTTAACCCAAAGGACCTTAAGGATATAAACCTATATGAAAATAAAAATCAGAAAGATGTAAAAAATGAGGCTAACATAAGCGAAAAAATTATTTACATCCATTTTTATTTACACAAAATATATATATTTGTGTGTACATAAATTAATGCCGTAAATTTATATAATACTGTATATAAATTTACGGTATGTGTACGTAATCGTTACATAAATTATTGTATACACTTATTATTTATGAAGTCTCATTGAAGCAATCCGTTGAATTATTAATAGGAGTTCAACATTTTTTTCCACTTTATCTCATTTTTATATTCCTGCATTTGTACTCTTAAACACAAGTATATACATATATTAGGTTGTATCAATTTTATTTTTATATTAAATACATACATGTATATAGATTTTTTTAAGAGCAGTTAAAGAAATTTTGCTTTTTCGTTTTCTCCTTCCTTTTTGAATTCGGAACAGAAGAACATTTTCATTCAGAAATGCGACGATTGAAATTAATATGAAAATCTTAAGAGTTATTATTTTTTTTTTTTTAAATTAACCTTGACATTTAACTGTGTATATGAACTAATTTCAATTCTATTTATAATTTTTATATTAAGGCTAAATTTTGCCAAAATTATTTGGAAAACATACATCAACATCTAAACAAATGTAAGCAAAAATTTACATCAATTTTCGAAAATTTCGAATTATACAAAACATTTTCACAAAATAAGCATTCAAGCACTGAGATAATAAGAGTGTTATTTCAAAAGGAATTCGAAAAGAGAGGAAAGTTAAAAGATCATAATTGGCCCTCATTTTCTTTTCTTTTCAATAAAATTTTTATTTCTTTTTCTCGTGTTGCTAGCGATTTGACTGTCATTAATTTATCGAAATTTAGCGATTTTCTTTGGAAATGGTAATATTTTTGTACAGTAGAATTATTTGAAATATTTTTATACACTTATATGTACTTCCTCTACCCACTATAAGTAATACAAGTATAATTTTCTACTCTCTTAAGTTTTTATTTAACTAATTAAGATTTTTTTAGAATTAAATCAGTCTTCATATGTATATAAGTATATATGTATATTGACCGAATAGATTCAGAATAAATTCAAGCATATTTGAAAATTTATATTAAAGGTTCTACTTATATTCCATTTGTACGGAAAAAAAGAAAATCTGAAATAACAAAACACACGTTTTTTATAAATTTTAATATTGAAAATGTTTATACAACAAAATTAAGTGTCTAAGTGATAAAATGGAAAATTTATAGAGGAAAATATCAATAGACGTTAATGAGTTTTAAAGACGGCAGCGGGATATTTAAAAACAAAAAACTGAAAAAAATCAAAAATTCAACAAAATAAAATTAATAAAAAAATAAAACTGAATAAAAATACGTTATTATAAAAATGTCGCATTTATTATATTATGGTTTCAATATTTTTAAGATATTTAGGCTCAAATAATTTGGTGTGTTCAAATTTTATTATAGGATAAAATTAAAATGTTCTTTGTTATAGGTTATACGCTGCCAAACATAGTTTTATTTGATTTGACTAAAATTGTCGTTCAACTCTCATGCAGACTATGGTCTACTGAAAATACCATGAAACATCATTCATGTATAATATTTTGTTTGATTTGAATTAAGTTTAATGAAATATCAGATTTATCAGATTTATATCAAATTTATCATGCATTTAAATGAAAAAACCTAAACAACGTTTCATTTGAATTTAATTTAAGTTTGTTTTGTAACGTCTACAGATTTCATTCGAAGTAAAATTTAACATTCATAAGTTCAATTTTTGGATTTATTCAATATTATTTCATCACACAATCTTTTCTAATTCAATAATTTCAAAACTCATTTTAGTCTTCTCAAGTAGAAATCAAAATTTTCCAGCTGTCTTTTGTTTTATTTTCAAAATTAAATATTTTTATTTTAAAGTGATTACAAACGTAAATTCATTTATTCTGAAATTAATAATGTTCTAAAATATTTTGCCATGTTCATATATGAAAATTAGTTTATTTTATGCATGTATATATTTTCTATATGATCAAAAAGAAACTGCCTGCAATGAGCTAAAAATCTCATTAAGAAGTAAAAGACTATTTCGATGTCAAATTTCTTTTATTTAACACAGAATTTTATGGTTATTTTTTTTCTTGTTTTTTATGACAAACCGCCCGGTTCATTTTCTTTTTATATTTCGATATTTGCTCTTAGTTTTTTTAAGATTCTTTTTAGTGACTTTCGGTTTTTGATATCATAAAATTAAACTAAAAAAAAAAAGAAAAACGTTGTGACAAAAATTCACAAATAAAAATAAAGGAAAAATTATTTGAATTTATCTATTTTGGATTTAAAAATACTTAAAGATGTATAAAAGTTAGTTGGATATTTCAGAGACCCGTATTCTTATTATAAAAATAAAAATATACAACAAAAAGTAAGAGGTTTCTTATGAAATTATACCTAAAATAAATATTTTATAACAGAGGAAAGTAAAAACTAGAAAAAAATGATAATAAAAATAAACTTTAATGATTGTGCCATAACCTCATAAAAATCATTTCTTGCGTTCCTGTAAAATGTCGCCCTCTTAATATACTTGAGTGTAACATCTATGTGAACCATATCGTTAATAAAATTTTTTGGTTAGTCTTTTTGAATGTCTATATGCGGTTGTAACAATTTGCTAAATATAAAAATATGATTTTATAAGACTATTACATAAATTTTCTACTTTATTTTTGAATTCTTGCATACCTTCCTATGAATGCGGTAAAGAAAAATATTATTTGTGAAATATATGAAATATTCGTAGTTTAGAGACCGATAAGGGTTTTTAATAATAATTTTTACATTTTTGAACATAAATATCAAATGTTTTTTTGAAAAACTAAAACGACAAATAAATAAACTATACAGTTATGTTCAAAAGATATGGAGAAAAAAGTCAAATTTAAATTTAATGGCAGGTAAATTTGTAGCAGGCAAAAGTTATTGAAGCAATGTTTCTTGGTGTGCCTTGCACGTTTGATATTATCAGTGCTAAAACTCAGTTAATAACAAATCTTAGCAAAACTTTAAAAGACGTAATAATAAACTAAAATATCAAAGAATTTACAAGTGAATCTATAAATATAACGTTTGGACCTGCCCCCTCTACCTCATTTGCCCGCTTAAATATTTTAATGTATTTCCTCGCAGTTTCGTTTTCAGTTTTCTCTATTATTGTATAAAATGTCATAGACATTTGTCATAGACATTTGTCATAGACATATAGACAATCATAATACAGAAAATGAATTTTATTCGAAATTTAACAAAACTTTGCTCATATTCTTAACCGAGACTTATAAAGTGTACTTCGACATTTTCTAATATAATTATGTAGGTAGACCATATACAAATTGTTTTTTGAGACTTTCGAAAATTTTCCTGTACTAATTAAGATCTCAGTCTAAACCTTAAAAATATACTTGTAAATACACTCATTTATTTATTCCAAAAAAAAAATAAAGAAAACATTTTACCAAAATATTTGTTTTGGTTTTCATATTAATTTTAAAAAATGTTTACAAATTAATTTTTAATTTTCTTTTAATATTCAATTTTTTCTAAATATAAATTTCAAACTAATCAATTTTTAATCAATACACATTAATTTTTCTGTATAAATAATTACAAAATTTTATTTTTTGAATTTGTAAACAAATTGAAATTAAAAATTAATATAGCTATTATTTATTTTTTTTTTAAGATTTTAAGAAATTCATTCGTAATTTCCTATAAACTGAATTCATTCATTAATTTTTTAACAGAATATTTTTTTGGAAAATTTAAGAATAAAAATATTCTTCTGTATACAATTAAAATTTGGAACAATTCAATTTAGGTATATAGGGAAGAATAAACTTGTAAACCATGACTGATTTTGTGGGTAGTTCTTAAAATTAAAGTGTGTTTAAGTTTACTTATACATATTATTGTTTATATTAGTCAAAAAAAAATTTAATACTTATACAAATTTTTCATGACTAATAGTTATAGATAAAATGTTAGCACAGACAAAACATATTCAAACAAACATTTACATATATATATTGTATATAAAATGTCAAACTACTATAAATTACAGAACAATTTCTTTTTTAACCCATTTCAAATTAAGTAAAAAAATTTTTCCAATACGAAGAACTGTCTGTTAGTCTCTCTGTCTGTAATTTAGTCCTCTCATTCACAAGACTTCTTAAAGTCTTACCGTTCCAATTTACCGCTCAAATTAGGCGTTATAAATATAAAAATCTTACACGGCAAGTCGTGATTTTAAGTAGTAATCTCAAATTTTCTACATAGCTCTTAAAGATCTATTTTTATTTTCTTTGAACAAGTTGCCTTTCTACCTTCCACTAAACCCGAGGTATTTTTCGAAACATGAATTTTGTCTATTTATTTAGCACTTCATAAAAATTAAAATAAACAAGAATGTAACAGTTATTAATTATAATTTTTGATCTAAATATGTATATGCTTGAGGAATTTTTTTTTAAATTTTTTCTCTGAAATTTCTCCTAAAAATATGCAACATAGTATTGTAATAATAAAAGTGTTATGGGACTTTCGATAATTAGTAATAAAATAAAGTCGATAAATTCAAAACAAAAAACTTGGCAGAAATGCATATTCGAAAATTATAGTTTTACTTAAGTTCTAAAGAAATTTTTATTTATCATAATATTTTCAACAAAAATATTATAAATTAGAAGAAGAGCATAATAGAAAAATATTGCATATAAAAAAGTTACTAGAGTACTTTACAAATTTGCAAAAATAAAATATTTTCTTTTTAATAAAAATATTAAAAAGTTTCTGCAAATTTATAAGTACGTGTGAGAACTTTTGACTTTAATTTTCAGTGGTTGTCAGAAATATCGAAAATCGCTTTTATAATAGTTATGTTGGGTACATTAAAGTTCTAAACCTAATATACGTATGTCAAATGGCAACGTGCTATTTTACAAACCAAGATTTTGATAGATCATACCATTTTTATTTGAACATTTTTTGAAGTTTTTTGAATTATCACGCAAATAAACATATCATACATTTATTTATTATTTACTGAATTCATACATACATACATAAAGAAACATAATTTACAAAATCATATTATACTTTGTAGTCAATAAAGTAAATGATAACAAAATTTATTTTTGGAAAGTACAAAATTTTAGCTTCTAAAATAAAGATAAAAAACTAAAATTTGTAAGTAAACATACAAATGAATTATGTTTTTTCTTTTACATACTCGTATATATATACTTACAATAAACTTATAAAGTAGATAACAAATATTACATTTTGTATTTTACGGTCTATGAGCTAAAAAAAAAAATAATTAAATTTTTGTAAAAATTACTTATATTTTGTTATCAACTCTCGAACAGAATTTTTAAAGAATATTTGTAGATATGTACTCGTATGTAGTATATACGTATTTACATTAGCTCTATTATCAATTGTAATATGTATAACAAAATATGAGAAAAAGGCAATATTAATTTATCAATTTAAATTTGTTTTGTAATACAATTGAAATCAAAACCTCCATTTAAAAAATTTAAACCTATGTATTTATGATTAATGAATCACTAAAATTTTCAAATAATTTTTATTCAAAGGAATAACAAGATTGTATAAGAAATTGTATTAAGAAATTAGCTAAAAGTTCATTTAAAACTTTGTTTTTGTCATTTGGCACAAAAAGGAAACATTGTTAATCTCATTTTCCAAAGAATTTTCTTAAGAACATACATCACATATGTTTTGTTAAACACCTTAATTTATGAAACAAATAAGCTAATAAACTATGATTTATATTATACTACTGTATAGAATCAACCCTAATCTGAATGTTAATTTTGTTATTTTATTAAAAGAACTTTACAAAATTTATTTATTTTTTAAAATCAAATTTTCTTAAGAATTTAAAATACTTACTTATAAAAGAACTTTGTTTCTAACGTTCTTTAATATTACTATTATTTAAAGCATGTATTATAATTTTATCGGAAGCTGGTTAGTTTATTCTAAAGAAAATGATAAATTCAAAGAAACAACTCGCCTCCTCTTCTATATTGAGTGTTTTAAATGGAAAATAAAAGAAGATTTCTCATAATAAATTTCAGAATAAAAAGAATCAAAAAGTAGAAAATGAACACAAAAAAAAAACCAAAAAATAGTTATAATAAAAAACAGTAGACTGGTCTAACAAGTTTTTTATGTTTATATAATTATATATATATGTACATTCATACATACATATATAAATTAATATTATTTTATTCTTTTTTAAATCAATTCAAAGAGATTAGTAAATTCCTTACAGACATTTTATATATGTACATAGAAGTACGGAATGTTTATTAACTTAAATTTTAGCATATTTACAACGTTTTGAACATAATCAAATTCTATAGAACTTCTTCGTATAAATGTAGAAGATTTAAAAATGAATTAATATAAATTTAACATATAATTATTATTTTTCTACATTTTGCTTTTTAATATAACAGAAAAATTAGAATTGATATGAAAATAAACGTATAGCCAGTAAGATATATGTAAGTAAAAAGAAATGATGGAATGAAAAGTAGACATGCTTACTAGTAGTCTACTTTTCATTTCGTATTTAGGCACTTGTATACATACTTTTCAATTAAAATAATACTAAGAAATATTCGGGTAACAGGCAGGCACAAAAAATATTGCTCTTTAGTTTAATACTTTACTAAGTATATAAATGAAAAATACAAAAAGCAGTAAAATTATTAGCAAAATATTACAGAAATTACAAAAATTCTTGTTGTTGAATTACGATATTGACATTTTGTATGATATTTTCAAAATTATAAATAAATTTTACTTTCAGCAAGACACGCTTGGAATATAGGAAATTGAAGACAGTTGTATTTATTGCGTAACAATTTCAGTGTTGTCCACACAAAATTTATGCCGGTTGTCACATTCCGCCTAAATTTAGAGACGAGAAATGATGCCTTTTCAGATGGATATTCTAAAAATTTAATCTACATGCATAATATGTTTTGAAAAAAAAAATTTCCCGCAATTATAGATTTAAATTTGACTCACACGTCCAAAATGAAAATAAATCTGGCGTTTATGTAAATTTATTCGGTTCGTTTTATGACCAAATAAAATATTAAAAAATAATTCCAAAAAATTATTCAACGAATTTTTAAATCTTATAGCATCATCGCATACGAGTATCATTTCAAAGCATACATATAATATTTTTGCATGAAAAAAAAATTTCATTTTACGGTTTATATTTTTTAAATTTATTTAAATTAAAAACATTAAATTAAATTTCATTCACCTTAATGAACAAATATGACTGACTGAATTGAATATTAAATTTAACAGCAGTTTCAGTTAATAGCAAAGTTAAAATTTAAATATACATAAAAGCAAGCTAAATTGTTATACTATTTAGTATGTGTAGTATATATCACATATTATAGATTTATTGTTCAACAATTTCTCACACCAGATTTTAGCAAATTGTCAATCATTTTGCAAACATCATGGTAAAAACAAATATTAGATTTTTATTTACTTTTTAAATTTTATAATTTGATTTTATACGGGAATTTTTGAAAAAATAAACGAAAACTTTAGTACACACTAATTACATACACACATAAGGCAAAGAATGGAAAAACTACATATAATTTGTGCATATAAAGTATAATTTTTTTTTTTGTTAACTACTTGTTTAGGAAACTTTTTTTTTCAAAAATTGATTTAATTTTTATGAAGCTTTTGATATCCTCTCATGATAAGTTGATACGATATAGTATTTAGTGATTCTAAAATTTTAACTGTGATGCTACATTCACATCTAACAGTTTAATTTTAAAACACAATTATACATCACATGTACACTATGTAAGTAGGAAACTATATTATTGAAAATCTATTATGACATACATTTGAATGAGTACAAATAGCTATGCTATATAGCATTAATACGCAAAATGATGATATAAAAGCATTTTTGTATGTTATCAAAATTTCGAGTTTACAATCACCTCTGTTCCAGTATATGTCAAATTTTAGCAAATTTACCTGTCAAGACGACACAAGAATGACTTGACTTCAACACTTGTTTTTCAATTAAAATAAACTATTGAGTCGATGTAAATTTAAGTATACATATTCCAATTTTGTTTTTGCATTTTAAAAGAATTGTGCAATAATGGATATATTTTTTAGTTGCTAGTGACACGCAGGCTAAGAAAAATTGGCATAAAAAATCAATAAAACATAAAAAATTAATTTATTTTTAGCTCATTCTATTTTTGTTTTAATCTCTTAATTTGGTACATTTTAAGTATATGAACATGAAATATTAACAACTTTACAAATTCTATTCATTTATAAAGGTGGTTTCTTAATTACACAATGCACATTACATATACATATACACAATACCAATCTGTGTACATATTATACACTTTTGAAAATGCGGATAAATTATGCATGAATATTGTATTCATTATTTTTATGTATTCATATTAATATGTCAAGTGCAAATTCTAATTATTTTCATATATACATAGATGGCAGTGTTATAATTAAAACTGTTTGTTATTTCCTATATAGCGATAGCTATGAGTGTTTTTTTTTTAATTTTCATTTCTCTCAAAACAAATACAAAATTGTAATCCAATATATTATTATTTTCCTTAAAATAAACGTCCATAAAACTATTTATATTTTTGGAAAATTCAAAATAGAATTTTTTCATTTGGTATTTTATTTTTTAAAAATAGTTTCGTAATACAAAGAATTGTTGTAAAGAGTATAGAGAAAAAAGTAAAATTAAATAAAAGAAATACTTAATATGAATCGCGCTAGCAAAAATACTATAAATAACATTGTTAAATTGTTAGTGAATTAAAAAATATTAATAATTTTGGGATTATTTTGACACATAATAGAAAAGTCGTAATATTGCCATAATTACTCTTCTATATAACAACACGAATAGTACCTCCGGCATACGATACTTTCTTCATAACATTATTAAGAGATTATTCAACATTCTCTTAAATTTCTAATCAGTTCATTTTTTTTATATTGAAATATTGGCAATATTAAAACAGTTTGTATTTTTATTTTAAATCTGAAAATTTCATTTAAATATAAATGATATTTGGTGATAATAAAGCCAAATTCAATAAAATGTATACCTTGGAACGTAAAAAATTAAATATCTATATGTATGTATGTAAGTACGATTATGTCTACTTCTAGCGTACACACAATCTACTTATTTGTCTCCGAAATTTTCTTTCATCAATTTATTTTTTTACAGATCAAACTATATTTACATATAGTATAAATTTGTATATATGTGTGACTAAACATCAAATGAGTTAAAGAATCTATACTAAAATTTTAAGCAATTTAGCATTAACTCACGACAATATGGACTGGCTGTGATAATGGCTATATGGTTATCGACATATTTTTTCGTTTTACTAAATCTTTGACATCTCAAATTTCATATTACATAAAAATACTAATATATTCATATAAATATATACATATTTCATCACATTTGACATAGTATAAGTGTGTATTCAATTAATTTAAGTGATGGAATTAATCCAATTTTAATGTAATCAAAAAAAAAAGTTTGTACCTTTTAATTACATTCATAATGTATGTATTTAAATCTTAAAGCAAATTTTTACATGTCTGATTACATTACAAGAATAGGTAATTATATCATATGATGGGATCCTACGACGAAACCATATTAACTCAAAAGCAATTGATTTCAAGAAAAATTTCAGCGTGAAACAAAATTGCAATTTTTATGTCATTGGAACAAAATTGTAATCAATTTCTTTAATTTAATGAGTAAATTTTTAAAACCTTCTTCAACTTATTTTATATAGTAAATTAATGCAGTTTTTATAATATAGTCTTGAAATCTGAGAATTAGTATTTTTTTGATTTAATACAGTTTTGTCACAAAATTATTTGACATACTTATATCTAAATGAAAATTTAACATCAAATTTACCTTATAATTGTTATACTGCTTTTGTTTTTATCTTTGACTTGTTAAAATGTATATATATATATATATATATATATATGTAATTAACGATGTTTCATTTAAAGTATAATTAATCTTCTTAAAAGCAAAAACATTAATTGAAAAAACGTACATACATATATGATAATCCTTAAATATTCCACTTTTTGAGGTTTAACATTTATATAAACTTATTTAGTATTTAGTAAGGAAAATTTTAAATGTATAAACACATATACACATATAATTTATATAAATATGTATAGTAAAATAAAATTTTTACTTGTGTATACAAAAATGAAATTCTAACAAAAATTTTAGATTTTCTTTAAGTTAAATTTTTTATTTTAAATATCAAAAACGAAAATCAGAAAACAAAAGCGACAAGAAAATCTTTAACTATGAATAAATTTTCATTCTTTATTTTCACTGTTATATTTTTTGTTGTTGTTGTTGTTGTATTTGTATTATTTTTTTTTATTCTGTAAAAAACAAATTTGGGAAAATAAAATTTTCACTTTTCACACGTTTAACGGTATTTTGTTAAAAATATGAATAATCACAATATAAACTAACAATAATAATAAAAACAAAATGAAAAAAAAAGTACCGTAAAATGATGAGTTGACGTTTTGTTTTGAATTTAGTCAAAAAGAAAAAAATATGAGAGAAATAGGAGAACGTAAGAAAATAATTTGTAATTTTTGTTTTTGTTGTTTTACTTTGTTTTTTTTTTTGCTATTATTTTCTTTTACTTATTTTTGTTTTTTGACATTTAATATCCCTTTAAATTATCATTAAAATATGCACACATAGTCAGCGTTCCCACTTGGATACAATTGTATCCATTTGGATACATTTTTGCTTTAAATTTGTGCTTGGATACAAAGATACTCAAATCTGCTAAAATGGCGAAATTGGCTACATTTTAAAATTTTGCTGAAATATGGACACATTTTTTTTCAAACACTAAATAAATATTACAAAACAGTTAAAATGCTGCTAATATTAAATGGTGAAGTTGCTTTATCTTCCATAAATGTTATTTGCTGGCTCTTCCAGAACGTACAAGAAATATTTTAGTGTAAGCTAGGTGTAATAGAAAATGCATTGGATGTACATGTTTTTTAAAATTTGTCCGTTTTCATGGTGAATCATCCTTACCGCATAGTTTAACAACTGAAGAACTTATACATATGTATTTTCTGACTTTATTTAAAATGTAGTGGAACTTGCATGTGATTTCTTAAAGAATTTACTATAAGTAACAAAACTCATATTGTGGAATACAGCAAATTATTAATTATGGGTTAATTTGTACAAAATACGACGACTTATTATAATAATGCTATTTTAAGAGGTTGGATACATTTTGGATACACTTTTTTCTCGAAATTGGATACATTTTGTTTTTACCGAGTGGGAACACTGCACATAGTTTTGTTTTTTTTTAAGATTTAATTGTATGTACCTTACACCGTTTGAAGTATGGAAATTTAGTCCTGAGAAGAAAACTAGTATGTAGGCAAGAAAAAATAACACACTAAATTAAAAGATTGTTTTCCTTGATATTTAAACTTTAGAGCAATTTAATTTTTAAACGAAATTCTTAAAACTTGTAATTGTAATCTTTATATATTCGTTAATATATACATGAATAAGAATTGAACATTAAACTGCGTATGTACTTCTAATATTATCAAATAGAGAGACAGAGAGAAAAACAATAAAGTTAAAAATAAAATAAGATTAAGTAAAACGGAAAAGGATGAAAAAAAAAACGCGTGGGTAAAAATTTCGAGACAAAAATTTTTTTCTTAATTTTTTTTTTTTATGTTAGAGAAATATTAAAATATTTTAATAATAAGTAAGTGAGAAAATTTAATTGCAAACGTCACCGTATAGATGACGCCTTTTTTTTCTTAATTCTTTTTTTCTATTCATATTGTTGTATTATTTTATTTATAAACAAATATACGCATACACACTTTTATAAAAGAATAAAACAACATTAAAAATATGCTATGAAAAATTGCCCTTTCAATCTTTAGAATATTTAAGCTATTCAAGTTTTTAAAAATTTTCCAAAATAGAAAATAAGAATTGGCATCAAATGCTAAAACTTGAGTACCTACGTATGTATACATATGCACAATGAAATTGAATTTTAAATATCTCATTGTTAAAATAAAATTCTATGTTTAAATGTAAATTTAAAATTCTCGTTTCGACCTCTATTTTATGTACCTATAAATTTATAATTAACAAGTAAACATTATTAACAAACAACAATATATTTATCTATATGAATTTTGAATCTATGACAATTATAATTAATATTTAACATAAAATTTAATTTAGTCGAAATTTTTGATGATAAAGTGTCTAATTTAAATTGTGATTTAAAAAATAAATAAAGCAAGGAAACATGAGCTTTTTAAATTAAAATAATTTCATATAAGAATTATGTTACTGAAATGTGCTATTTTAAACAAGTATATTAGAGAATATAAATATTGGACCCATATGAGCATGTTTTGTCGAATGAACATGTTTTAAAGTACTAAGAAAGCTACTTAAATTCAGTAAAAACCTTTCACAAAAATTTTTTATTATGGCATATTTTACGCTGCCCTTAATCCAAATTAAACTACAAGGTATGCAAGATAAGTTCTTTTTTAATTTAAAATAAATTTTGATATTAAATGTAAATAAGAAAAAAAAATATTTATTTTTTTTTTAAATTATTTTCTTATTTCTCTCTTCTCTTCGAAAATTATTATTTTACTTAATTAAAGCTTAAAAATCGCTAAAGATTTACGGTACTTAAGTGTACATTTAGAATAAATTGAAAAACAATGAAAAATAAGTTTACTTAATTAGAGATAATTAAAAAATGAATTTAAAATTAAAAAAAAAAAACAAAAAATTTAAAAGAAAAATTTCCACTTTTAAAATATTTACTTTTCTTTAAGTACTCTACTCTTTTGTTTTTTTAAATTCGCTAATAAGAAAATTACATTACAATTTATTAATGCAAAAAAAAATATTTCTTGAAATTCATTAATTATTCACACTGGATTAAGATAAATTTTTATATTTTTTTCCAAAAATAACACTTTGTTTAATTTTTTATATTTTTTGTGTTATACAAAATTTTTAATTTACAATAGATAACTATAAAATAACCAATTATTATGATATAATAATAACGGCACCAACACAAAAACGGTATGCTTGAGCATAAAATAATTATATTTTTTTTTTTTTAAACTACAGAGCACGTACATCCAATCTAACGAAGTGGCAGTTCTAGACTGGTTTCCTTTATATTTTTCTTATTTTAGTTTATGTTTCTTTTGATGTTAATATTTTACATTTTTGTCTTGCCTGACTTGCGACTTCAGTTCAGTTCAGTGTTATTCCACTTTAAGTTTCATCATCAAAATTTATTTTTGTCTTTTTTTTTGTTTTTCGCTTTTCCATATTCCAAATTCCAAAATAAAAATTGAGAGAGAAAGACAAAGAGATTATTGAACTTTTACAGAGAATTCATTTTGTAGTATAGAAAATTTTTTCATATGAATATTTTAATGAAAAAGAATGAGAAGAAAGAGAGTGAATAAGAATTTTTCTCACACTGGAAAAATTTTAATATTTTTTTTTATTCTTTTGTGTTTATTTTTTTTTGTTTTCATCATGCTTTTTGCTTTTCCAATTTAATTCATACAATAGTTTTTAAAGAGAAAAAGATTTCAATATTTATAGAAATTTCTAGCTTGCGCGGTGGGGTGGAATATAAACAAGGTATTATTCTATATTTTGTACCCCGAAAACAATATTAAAATATTTTTAGAAAAATATTTTGTATAACATAAATTTTATTTTAAAAGATACTGTATATCATTTTAGTCAAATTAAATTATGATGTTTTGAATAAACTAGTTTCAATTTTCAGATTAAGGTTTGAAAAAGAAGTTGTATGACTCTTAACACTTTTTTCCAAATATAAGAACTAAGTAAAGAACAGTGGTTAACTTTTGACAAGCCGTTAATTAAACAATTGTAACTTAAAAAGCAGTAATTGTATTTGCTTTAATTCTAAATACTGGAAATAAATAACTAGTTATTTTGCATTTTAATTTTATATATCAAATGTTAAAAACTATAAAAATTTGAAGTTTTATATTACTATGGGCTTTTACTCAATAACAGTTGCGATTATCCTATATATTGTTTATTGAGCAATAGCATACTTTTAGGCGAACATTTTCATTTCAAGCACTTTTCTAAAAAATTTTTGAAAAAAAGTGCTTATGTGTTTCTCTGTGTCCACCCACCCGTCCGTCTGTCCTTCCGTCCGTCCGTGAACATGTTTAGAAAACTTTGCCCAAATTACTGCCTTTCGAAATTTGTATAATTTAAATTTTCGGCAAGTTATATTTCTGAAACTGCAAGCTTTTACAAAGTTATATAAATGCAGAAATCTGACGGTATATACGTTGCCATTAAAAAATATAATTATTTTTCTTAACTCACGTAATTAACCCTTAAATTCGAACATTATGATATCGCCACTTTTCTAAATATTTTTGTTTTATTTCAAATATTGCATACATAGCTAATCCTAATTTATTAATTCATAATTTTAGTATATGAATGAAAGTAATATTAATAAAAACAAACTACTACTGTTTTTCAAAGCAAGGAAGGAAAAAGTTCTACATTACAAACCATTGGGTTGACCTAACTTTGTTTTGATTTAGTTGCTTCATTAAAATTATGATATTTCACAAGGTAAATAAGTTTAAAAAAATTTTTAAAAAGTAATACGAGTAATCAATTTAAAGCGCTTATTGGTAATAAATATTCAAGTTATAAGTTCATCTTTAAATTTCTTATATTTTGTAATCATTATAGTGTGACATATATTGGGTTTAAATACTATTTCCATCACCTTTTAAATTACTTAATTTTCTTGTATTTTTTTAATCGTATTAATTTCTTTTCGTGAAATTGTATTTAACCCTAACTAGTTACTAAAGAAATAATCACAATATACTACAATTAATTTAATTCATATCGTCATTCGTTCTTAACACCACTCTAGATCAAATAATATGCTACATTTTTTTATAATACCTATATGGTAATAATATTTAAATGATTTGTCATGTGAACAAAAAATAAAATAATTTAAAATACTTTAATTTATAACAATAAGACGAATTATTTTATAATTATTATTTTGTAAATACCCTAGCATCACAGTTCCTTGATATTTGATTTTATGCTTACATATTTATTTTGTGTCATAATATAATATATAATTATTGAAAAAAAATAACTTCTCTTTCTTATAACTATATATTCGAACCAGATTAACCAGGAAATAAAACATTGATGTATAATAAAATAGAATTATGAGAATTTTCGTAGACGTTTGTAATATTCAATATGCATTGTATTGCATTTATATATACTAGAACGTAATGCAGAAATTCTCTTCCATTAAGTTCATTAATGTCATACAATATTTTATTATTATTCTCTTCATCTCTCACAAAAATTTTATTCTCACCAATTTTCCATTCCATTCCTGATTCTTATATATATGTACATATATTTACATAATATCTAGCCGTATAACACTTAATATGCATTATTTATAATTTATAATTACTACAATTCACAAGATACTGCAATTTATAACACTCTTTTTCTCTTTAATATATTTTTAAAATCTCAAAACATGAAATTTATGTATATATATGTAGATTATATTTATTCCATTAAAATCGATTATACTTAAGGTAAATAAAATACATTGTATTGCATATATGACATCATTATTATATTGTGTATGTATTCATATTATGTATTCAAGAATGAAGTTAATGAAAAAATTGAGAGAAAATTATGCAAAAATGACCCTAGTTTTTACGTGAACTTTTATACATACTTTTCTGAATATGCATATTATGTACACAATATAACATAATGGTATAGGAATTAAAATAAAAAATAAGGAATTAATATAATAAATCTAAAAAATCCTCTATAATTAAAAAATGCTTTAATTCTAAATAATTCTCAATTATGAATTATTTCAATTACATACGTATATAAAGCAACATACTGTTCTTCGCACACAACTTGTTCACAATTCATATAATAGCCATGTTTAAATGGTGCGTTTCATGATAAAATTATATAATATAACAGTCTGCACGTATGTATATAAATTAAATGCTACCAACATGCAAACACATGTATTTATATTTTATTTTTATTACTTCTTAAATAATTTTATAACTGGCTAGACAGGATTGATTATTACAGTTTCGGGGTAGAGATACACTGTGCGCGTGTGTATGCAAAAAACTTGTAGATCAAATTATGTAATAAAATTTTTTTGATATTTTTTAAATTTCATATTTTTTGTTCTTAGTATTTTAAATAAATTTTATATTTGTATATTCCTAAAAAATATTCTTACACGAATATACGAGCTGTATATTTGTAATTTATATATTTTTTTTAATATATCGTATATTTTTTTATATACATACACGCACTTGCTTTCATTAACAAAACCTATAGGGTATTTTTAAAGTTAATATTTTCTCTATATTAAAATTAATGTAATCATAGTTTATTAAATAATATGTAATTCACGCACTATGAGTCCAAGCCTGTTTACACTAAAATTTACTTAACGTTCATATATCATAATCAAACAATCAATGTCACTCAAACAACTGATGTCAAAAAGTAAAAGAGAAGACTGTAGAAAGACTTTTCATAAATGGCCTCCGATTTTACTCCACATAGTGTGCATTTCCTCTGAATTTTAATTATACATATTCATGATTTATTGAATATTTCGATATTGAATAATTATCATAGAATTCATTATTGCTTGTTCGGTGCACATAATTGATTGTCTCTATACAAAATTTCTAGTGAAATTTATTGAAATTAAAGAATAAAATGAGTGTAATTGAAAGTATTTGCCTAAAAATATGCAATTTTTGATTGAAAGCAGAATAATATTTACATATTCGGCCATTTAATTGCACTGTAATAAAATTGTTAAAATTGTATACAATACGAGTATCATTTTAATTAAAATTTACAAGTTAAACTTTTTATTCTCCCCAAATTTTAACAACTGGACAAGGATTATTTTTTTCCCCAAATTTAATCGAATAAATAAATTTATTGAATTATCTTGTATAGATCCTTTATAAATCCCACCATATAATGATCAACAAAATTTCCAATTTATTTAAATTTACTTGTTAGCAATAGCCATTTTCTTCTTAAAAATTTTAATTTTTCAATCTTTTTGACATTACATAAACATTATTTGCGAATGACCTCGTGTCAAATTTAATTAATGAAATCATCTTAAATGCGATAACACTAATAATGATGACATTACAATATTTTCTTAATAATGTTACAAGTTCAATAAAACTTTGCAACAAAAGAAAAAAATTTATTATAATTTTGATAATCTCCCAAAAAAAAAAAACACACACACAAAAAATAAAATTTGCAATAAATAAAAAATAAAATTATAAAATTACGATGCTACATAATACACACACACATATTCAAGAAATATTTATATACGTTCAACAACAACCGTTACATAAATAATTCCCGATTATATGCAATTAAAGTTTAAAAGCACATGTAAAACACTCGAAAAGAAACACAAAAAGCACTTAAAATTCTTAAAGAGTGAAAAAAAGAAATCTTTTACTTGGTTCTTAAAAGTTCACTAGCTCATTTATATTATATTGCATTGCGTGTAAATTTCACAGTAAAAATAAGAAAATATTTGAAAACAAAAAAAAGTATAAAAACTAATAAAAATAACAAGAGTAAAAAACAAGGAAAAAGACTTTTTATATTTAATTTATAAAAAAGCCCAAGAAACGTTCAGTTGAAATTTTTATTTCCGTTTATATAAGCACTCTAAACATATCAACTCTCTGAACAAACAATATGGCAATGCGAATGAAAAAAAAAAATAAAATAAAACGCATAACATAAAAAATTGGTAATAAAGAAAAGTGCTGCCTAATCATATAGTTAAAACGGTTGAGCAAAGCGACTCAGCAAAATAGATTTTGATATAGAATGGTGTAAGAGTGAAACAATTTCAAGGTTATCCACAGTTTTACCATTACTAAAAGTTGTTTTTCTTGTCGTATAGATTATAAACCCTTATAGAAAAATATGTTTGTGTTTAATACTAAAAATTGAGTTGAGTTTAGAAGCAATCGCAGAAGTGTATTAAATCAAAATTAATTTATTTTAATTATAAAATTCGATAAATTGATAATTTATGTTTATTGAAAAACGGAAAAGTTATTCAGTTTTTCTAAAATCCCTTAAATTAGTAACTGTTGATCAGATATTGAACTGCACCATTATTTGTTCATGGCATTGTTTGTCGATAGATTAATTTTTTCTATCACTTTGTTTATACTCTATAACTCACAGAGTAGGAGGAATTTTCAAAATCTTGAAAACTCTGTTAAAGGGAAACGTTCCTTTTGGCAAACAATTTATTTTACCTGAACATTTATTATTTTATGACAAGTTTGCAATATTTCTTGTCATTTTCTGAAATAACTCTAGAAATCTTAAAGAAAAATGCGAAATATTCGATTATTCACGCCTTTATCCTTTAAATTTGGTTCTTTTAGCCAATATTTTAAATATCTCATCGAATTTCAAATATTTTTCCACTCTTCGTATATAAATTCGATATTTTCATTTAAAAATTAACTATTTTTCACATTAAATTGTTCACAATTTGTCGAAACTAGTTATTTTTAAATTAATTTAATCAAAATTGAGTAATTTTATTAAACCACTTTTTCTCAGCATGTAAATATTGGTACAGCGATCGAAAGGTTAAAATGTTCTTAATCTAAAATCTTAATCTTCTTTTCGACGTTATTAGAACACACGACCAAATTTTAGTAAGTTTTAATTAAGCAAAACTGAAATGTAAGTGTTTGACATAAATTCTTGACTCTTCATATTTATTCAACTATAAAAACTTTGAGGCTGAAAATTTACTTTAATTTTTCTTTCTAATTCAAAAAATGCATTGGGTGAACATAATTTTTTTAGTACTAAGCACACATTTTGGTAGATGAAGTACTAATTTTTTTTTTAATTTAAAACGTGGCAAAAACATAAGAACAACAAAAATAAAAATAATTTAGTAGTCATAGTGTACCTTTTCTTTATTTTTAAACATTTTAAACATTTCCGTAAACTCATATTGTAATTTTAGACTATATAGGTTTTATTTTGATATGGTTTTGTTCATGTTTATATAAAGATAGTGTATATAAATAAATTTACCTTTTTTTTTAACATTGTGAGTGAATTACTTGGGCCATAAAAAAAGCACATCATGTGACTTGAAATTTCGATTGTACTCGTAATGGTTCACTTGTTTAAAAGAAGAAAAATAATTTTAGATTCACAATTTTGCGTTTTTTGTTTTCATTTGAATTTTTAATAAATAAAATGTATATGTGTACAGAAATGTGTTAATATTTGTGTTGTACGGCGACACTACTGGGTATATTAGCAACATTTTATAGGGCAAACATAAATTGCTTGACTTTTTAGCTTGCTTGACTTTTCCCTTTTACTGAGTTTACAAAATTGCTGACATCATTTGAAAATTATTGTATCATTTTGATCAAAATCACCATTTCAAGAAGAAAATATCTTTCAAATATTAGAGTCTGTCATCTAAAAATGTTATGCCCCCTTTCTGACAACTAGGATATTACAAAACTTAAAAATTGAAAAACCAGTTGAAAGATATCAATATCTTACATACATGTGCGATTATACGGCTGTGCACTTGCATGTTAAATTGCAAAATTATTATAAAAGAAATTGCAAATTCAAAATACACTAAAATTTTTAGCTCTTTTCAAAAACAAAAATTTGAAAAAAAAACAAACAGTTTCACTCTATCCATCCGTCCGTCCGTCTGCCTGTTTACAAAACTTCTACACCCTTTAAGATTGAAAGCTGAAATTTTATAGATAAATAGATCTTTAATAAAAATTTATTTCTGATTTTATTGTACCGAAACCCCAAACACATTTTTAATTCCATAAACACAGAGAGGTGGCCACATACTTAATCTACAGTAACCCCTAGATATTTTATTAGAAGAAAATTTTTTCCACCTCCATCGCCTTCCAAGTTATCGCCTCGCACAATTCGAAAAATATCAATTTAGGGTGACTTATATTTCCGGAGGTACAAATCTTTCCAAATTCCTATAACAGTGAAAATGTAACAGTAAATGTCATCCCATCAAAAAGTATAATTACTTATCACATACTCAACCGTCGAGATCGACCATTTTGTTAACGCTTTTTTTTCCATTTTTTTCATTCTAAATGTATGGAATAAATCAAAATATTTGAACATATTGCGATTGAAATCAATTTTTTCACTTCTGCTTTACTTCTGAAAAGTGCTTCTCAGTAAACCATTGGTTTGTTCCAACTTTGTTTTTTTAAAAATACCTCTTTTATGCCAGACTCTACCAAACACATAAATTTACATGCAAGCATACTCCAAACTATGCAAAATAAAAGATTTTCTTTGTATTCAATTTTAGCTACGTTTCTACAAACTTCTCATATACCAAATGATATACATGTATAACAATTTTTATTTCTAAACATCTATATATATATATATACAAACGTAGTTGCAAAATAAATAAACGTTCATGTGAATTCAAACTTATTATGGGTAATGGTTAGGCTTTTATGACTTTTCATGACTGAATTTTTCATGGAATAAAAATAAAAAAGTTTTCTTTCTATTCTTTTATATTATTTGTTGTTGTTGTTGCTGTTGTTATTGCCTCTCTTTTATTACTGAGTTTCCCATTCATAATATTTTGTACACAACAAACATCTACTTACTGATTGCAACAGTATACACAGGCTAACAGAACAGTACAGCTTCAAAAATAATTTGTAGTGACTCATATTCTTTTTTGTTTTCCAAGCTAGCTAGACAGTTAAACTTAATTTAGAAAAAAAAGAAAACCAACAACAAAAATAAATTTTTTTTTTTTAATTTTTATGTTATTTTTCTCTTATATTAAAAATAAAGATGTTTTTTTTCAGTGAAGTTTTTTCTTGGTTTTTGTTTTCGTGAAATTTTTAGACAATGTGACAACCGCAATGTAAAATTTATACTTAATTCAAGATCAGTGCAAACTTTTTTGTACAATCGAAAATTTGAAAAATATTGAAAAATATTATTGCGTTCCCAACATGAGATTCATATTACAATCTAAAATCATTGTATTAGTATACACCTAATTTCATTTCTGATTAGACGCTGATAAAATTAATTTTACGACCACCTTACTCGGATATCTTACCCTATTCCATACTTTAACAGCCTTACACATTATTCCACACACTCTTTTAACGTTAACTTAAAATAGAGAGAGGGAGTGAGAAATAAAAAACTTAAAAGCAAAAAGAGTGTGAAGTTAAACGTAAACCTTTTAACACGTTGAACAGTATAAACATTAAATATTTACTTAAATCTATATAGGAGGTGCATAAATATTAATTTCAAAGGGATTTAATTTATTAGATTGTTATATTATAAAAAAAACCGAAATCCTAAAATATTAGCCTATCGGGAAATTCACGCTCTTTTAGTTATTTATTTTCTACATTTTGTTTTTGTTTTGAATGGGAATAAAAAATGTTAAACAAAGGAATTGCAAATGTATAGGTAAAGTACCGGAGCATAAAATTACTTGACATTTTGACTATATACATAACCTATACAATGAATTTATATGGTATGAAAATATTAAAAATTAAATAAAAAAAAATCTAAAAAGATTTGATCCTTTTTAGCACTTTTCCAAAAAATTTTTTGAAAAAAGTGCTTATTAGTTTCACTCTGTCCGTCCGTCCGTCCGTCCGTCCGTCCGTCCGTCCGTCCGTCCGTCCGTCCGTCCGTCCGTCCGTCCGTCCGTCCGTCCGTGGACACTTTTTTTGTTTACAAAACTTCTACACCTTTTAAGATAGAAAGCTGAAATTTCATATGTACATAGATCTTCACTAGAAACTTATTTCCGTAGAACAAAATTTTTACCTATCTCCCCCCCTCTAGAAGTTATACCCCTCCAAAACCCTAAAAATGGCCTTTTTTAAATATTTGTTGCAATGAAACCATAAGCATTTTTGAAATTTTGCAAACGCAGAAAGGCAGTGGCTTGCTTCCCCTAGCGCGGTATACTATAGTTAAACTTTAGAAGAACAAAATGGCCGTTCAAATTTACCGTTATCTAAAGTCCTTTTTTTCCAAATTTTTGATGTCATTTTTCTTCTAGACCCCAGCCTGTAGAAGCTTGAAATTTTAGGAGCTTTTAGACATTAACAAATAGTTTATTTCGTTAGAAGAAAATTTTTTTCCATCTCCACCCCCTCTCAAGTTATCACCTCTTGAAATTCGTAAAATTTGAATTTTTGACACCTTATATTTCCGAAACCGCAAGCTTTTCCAAATTTTTATAAACGCAAAAAGCTAACGGTAAATTCCATGAAATTAAAAAATATAATTATTTTTCTTAACTCGCACAATTAACCCTTAAAATCGAGCATTATGTTAACTCCTTTTTATATTAATTTTTGCTTTATTTCAAACACTGCATATATGCGTCATCCTAAATATATGCAATTCTAGAAATAGTTTTGTATATGAATGAAAATAATTTTAATAGTTTGATAGGTATACATAGACTGCATTTAAAAGCAGAATTTTCACTTGTTGAAGGGAAAAGTGCTACAATGCAAACCATTGGTTTGACCCAACTTTATTCTTTTGTATCGTTTATATACTAGACTATATAAATTGTCCATTAATCCAATTTACGATATAATATGAGCAATGAAATGAATACTCCTGTAGGTACTACAATAACGTTTTGATAAAGAACTCTTTCTTTATATGACATTCAAATGGAATTGAATAAAATGTACTTATATGTACGGGTATATTGAACTGCACGTAACTGATTTAAACACATCCTATAATATTATGTAGAATAGCTTTTTGCATTGTGAATAATAATTTCCTTTTCCTTTTATCTTAAGAGGATATTGTGAATTTGTAAATGCGTTTTTGAATTAAAATATACGTAATTTTTAAGGAAAGGTGCTCTTTTTTCACATTTTTATTCCTTGGAAAGATATATGAAAGTTTTGTGACATTACATTATAGGAGTCACGCCTCAGTTTCATATATCATTGAGGTTAAATAGGCAGGCGACAAGTCATGATAAAAATTTATGGTGATTGTTGTTTATTTTTGTGAGTTCAATATCGAGTATTTTGGATATATGAGAATTACATTTTAATTAATATTTTATTTTGTCTTACCTATAATATTTTATTTTGTCTTACCTATATATATTAAGCTATATAATTGTTAAATATATTTTTTATACTGACCTATGGAATAGTGAGCCTTTCGAACAGTTTTTGTTCGAAAAAATTGGATTTATGTGACATAACCGGTTCTGAAAAGGAAGTTTGGAAACATTTTAAATTTCTAGGGAAATTTCTCTAAATACGCAATGATTTTTTATTAAAAGGGTAAATAAGGCTCTTTGTTAGCAATGTATTAACTTTTAAACAAAATTTGTGCATGATTAAACAAATGAATATTCTTGCTAACATAATAAATTTTATTTTATGCACCTCACAAGCTAAATATTGAGCGAAATTAATATCTAGGCGATTAATATAATTGTAAATAGGATAAATGTTCAAGTGTGGTACTCAACCCTGTTTATGTCCCAAGATCTGCAAATTCCTATTCAAGCCGAAATATCATTATAAATTTAAATCGTATCTTATGATAGAAAAACTTAAACTAATTTTCCATTTCTAAAAAATTGAATAAGCAAAAAATTATTTTTCGTAATGAAATGAGAAATTGCTATATATATATATACGCGTTACAATTGTACTTGAAATTGTAATTTTCAATTTTCTTTAACTCCTTTATAGAATTAATGCAATTTAATTTCAAAAGAATAAAATTTAAAAAGTTTCGTGTATATTTTAGAAAATATCAAAAGGAATTTAAGGAGTTTTTATATTCGGTTCAAGGATATTTTAAACAATCGAGGTTATGATTTTTTTTTTTCACTTTTTATATGCATTTTTCATGAGTGTCAAATTGAAGTTCATTTCTTTATAAAATTGTTTAATATATACACTGTATTTATAATTTTGTAACAAAGTTGCTCAAAATAATTGTTTGATGTTGAGAGGAAATTTTTAAATATGTACATTCATTGTTTAACACTTTTGATATGGGAAATTTTTTTATAAACGTTAGAATGGAAAAAAAATGCATTTCAATGATTCATTCACCATGCACGCTGATTTAAATGTATATTACATAACAGTATGTAATATTGTGAGCAAGAATTTTCATCTTAAACGGTTAACAATATCAAGTGGATATTTGCATAATATTGGAATTCTTAATATTAGTGCTGCTCGGAGTGAACGATATTTCTTGCCTCCCAGATATTTCTCTCTTATAACTTTATATATATATGTATATTTTAATATCAACTCCGATGGTAGAAGATTAAAATTAAAAATTTTATTTATAATGTCATCAATATATTATCAAGCCCAATATTAAGCAATACAAGTTCCATGTTTTCTTTGAATATTGTAACAACTAACTTTAATAATTCTTTAAGAAATTCTCTTAATATTTTATCATGTCCTTTTTACAATTATTTTTTAAGTATAGTTTAAAATTATTGTTTATAAAATATAAAAATTAATTAATAATCTTTCACGAACGTTATTCAGAAAATTTAATTAATCATTTTTTAATTTAAAGAAATTTATCCGAAAAACCAAGAGAAACAAAACTTAGATAAAAAGTTTACATTTTCAAATAGCACATTTTCCTCAAATATTAGAGAATATTGAAAAGAATTATCTATAAATTTTAAAATTAATAATTTTTTATCGTAATATTTTGCTCCTCAATTGCATATATTTAGGAGAATAAAAAAAGTACCTACCACACTACTCAAAATAAACTAGTCGTTTTTTAGTTACTTTTACATCAATTACTTGATATTAAGTTTTGATGGGCAGAAATTTACCGTTAATTTCTTGCTCTTATAAAAAAATCTACAATATAAAAATAACAGTTTCAGAGAAGTGAAATTTAAATTTTGTTATTTTTAACACTGTGTAACTTGAAAGAAAAAAAAGCTAAGAACATACTTCTTGTTCCAATCAAGTGTTCTACATTTTTAATACCTATAAATATTATTAAAATCTTAGCTTTCTAAGGATCGCCATCTTTTTACTTTTACGAAATTTAAAAAAAAAATTTTTTATTTTCATTCAATAAATTTCCAAAAAATTCCATTCTTAAAATTTTAATAGACTTTTAAATACATTTCTCACATAGTCAAATAGAAAGCTGATATTAAATTGCACCTTTTCTATATCTCAAAGATTATAACAGAACTTTTCTAAATAGACATATAGCCGGACAAAAGAACATTATTATTAAAGTTAATAAGACACAAACTTTGAAAATTTTCTCAATATTACGAGTACATACTGGAATGTGCTAAAAAAAGACGAATAATCAAAATGCTAACAAAAATCAGTGAAATAATGATTCGTTCCTTAAAGGATATAGAATTTCTACGGGTTGGCGTATTTACAAGTACGTATAGAAAATAATCTTATGCATGACTTGCTTTCCCCTTTTTATTTTTTTGTATTTCACTTGAAAGAACTTTTAGGTCAATAATTTATTTTAAACATTTTGAATCCCCAATATGCAAATAATTTCTGTATCCCAATGCAACCAATGAATTAACCTGTTACAATATTTTTTAATTGCCTTTTTTTTCAAATGATTTTTAATGAAATTTCATTTAAATTTTCATAATTAATTAGGTTTGATAATATTTTTTTATCAAATCGGCTTTTAAATATTAACATCCATCAATACATTAAATAAATTTCGTTCGAATGCCTATATATGTATGTATGTACATATATTAAAAAAATTTATTTACACAAATTTTTTTATTTAATTTTCCCTTGGTGCACATTATGACATAAAATGTTGTACAGAATTAATAAAAACATTTTTTAAACACAATTGAATACATGCAACCTATTCAATAAATTTAATAAAATAATTTTACAAGGAGGCAATAAATTTCCAAGAATTTGAAAAATTGTTTATAGTTATTAAAAATTATAGTGATGATATTAGATCTTGTAAAAAGGTATGCATGGGTTTACAAGCAAGAAATACCTAAGTCGAAATTTATTTCAACTTTTTATTGATTCTAAAATTTTTTATCAGAAAAATCTATCCAAAAAGATGCGAGATCAATAATGTACCTCAGTTTGTTCAACAGTTATAAATTGTGGAGCGAATTATTTAGTAATTTATAAAAACGTACAATTACTTTAAAAACACGTCATTTTGATTTACTAAATTTTTTCCATAATATAGTAAATTTACTATATTATACTATATTACTCGTATAATATAAACATAATGTACCACAACTCAAGTAATTTTTGGATATTTATTTCAATATGCTTTAAAACAATTTGACATTGTTTCATTATAATTAAAATCATAAATCCTCGTTAAATTAATCCTATATAGTAAATTATAGGAGTAAAGGACTCTAATAGTTTGCGTGTTTTCCAAACAGATTTGACAGAATTATAACAACAATCTCATTAAATTAGCACATGATACAATGTATTTTTCTTTTTGTAAACATTTACAATTCAACACTCAAAATTTAAAACACTTATAAAAAAAAATTTTCAAAATATTCGCAATAATATTAAAGTTTCTCCCATAATTTTATTAAAAAAACAAAAACAAAGCAGCTGGGTATCATAATATTAATTATAATGCTCACCCCGATATTATTTGGTTTGGAGCATAACTAAAGTAATCCCGTTATTTGTAATCTACGCAACAGACAGCTGATATTTTAGGATTATAACCATTTTATTTTTAAGTTTTGTATTTATTTTATATAATCACTCTCTCAGACATAGACTATTATAACATATAGATAATTTTCTAAATATTAGAAATGACACTTTGTGTACATATTAAAGATGACACTTTTTTCCACATTATACGTCTCTTTTAAGTAAATTAATGAAAGCATATTAAAAAAAATTATAATAATTATTATATATACTTACAGTTATAGAAGTGGGGTGTATATTTAACTTACATATTATCATTATCATACATATATGTAGATATGTATGGAATTTTTTTATTTTGTTAAAAATAAATTAAAACAAGTTGAAAATGTCATGCAACATTAAAATTCTTCTGAGGATGAATGTACTATTATTTATACATATAAAATTATATACGTATGTACATAGTTAAATAAAAAAAAATAAAAGAAGATTTTCTCTATCGAATTAAAAAGGTAAACGTTCTATTCTAATAATTATCATAAATTATGGTTAATATATACATTGTAATTTTAAATGAATGATTTAAATTCCAACACAATTTATTTAATTTATGTAAGAATTTTAAATAAATATACCATAATATAATACATGTGTATACATATATCGGGTTAGAAAAATAGAAAATTATATCCAAACACCAAAGTACTATGTATTTAAGTTAAGAAATATTTAAGATTTTTAAAATTTTTCTAATTTCCATTGCGAACAAATAAAATTGATATATGCTTGCGCTGCAATAACGTTTGAAATTAATTACTAATAAAATCACTATTAAATCTTAAGTGATTGCAAGGATTATTTTTCGAAGGAAATCAAAACTTACTCTGAAACGAAGAAAAATAGAAAAAAAATAATTTTAGTAAAGTGAAGTAGATATTTATTGATACAATCTGTATAAGAGAAATGAAGTGCAAGAGCAATTTGAAGAAAATCTCATTTAAGATTTGAAAAATTGAGATGATAGCCCATTACGCTCACATTGATTCTTGTATATCGTTTTGGCCTTTAAATTTAATTGATTTAAATGATATTTTGAAAATATTATTTTTTGTGAGAAAAACTAAATATAAAAATCTATTAAATTGAAAAACAAAAAAATAAAAAGTTGGGTCAAACCAATGGTTTGTATTGTAGCACTTTTCCCTTTAACAAGTGAAAATTCTGCTTTTAAATACAGTCTATGTATACCTACCACACTATTAAAATTATTTTCATTCATATACAAAACTATTTCTAGGATTGCATATATTTAGGATGAGGATTAATTTAAAGAGGGGTTAACACAATGCTCGATTTTGAGGGTTAATTGTGTGAGTTGAGTAAAATAATTATATTTTTTAATTTCATGGAATTTACCGTTAGCTTTTTGCGTTTATAAAAATTTGAAAAAGCTTGCGGTTTCGAAAATATAAGGTGTCAAAAATTCAAATTTTACGAATTTCAAGAGGCGATAACTTGAGTGGGGGTGAGATGGAAAAAACTTTTCTTCTAACGAAATGAACTAATTGTTAATGTCTAAAAGTTTCTAAAATTTTAAAGTTCTACAGTATGGAGTCTAGAAGAAAAACGACATTAAAAATTTGGAAAAAAAGGACTTTAGATAACGGTTAATTTGAACGGCCATTTTGTTTTTCCAAATTTTAACTATAGTTAGGGGAAGCAAGCCATTGCCTCTCTTTGTTTGCAAAATTTCAAAAATGCTTATGGTTTCACTGCACTAAATAGTTAAAAAATGGCATTTTTAGGGTTTTTGGGGGGGTATAATTTCTAGAGGGGGGGGGGGAGATAGGTAAAAATTTTGTTCTACGGAAATAAGTTTCTAGTAATGATCTATGTACATATAAAATTTCAGTTTTCTATCTTCAAGGGTGTGGAAGTTTTGTAAACAGACACACGGGCAGACGGACGGACGGACGGGCAGACGGCTGGACGGACAGAGTGAAACTAATAAGCACTTTTTTTCAAAAAATTTTTTGGAAAAGTGCTAAAAATGAAGTAACACTGGTATTTGGTTATCATTTTATTTAGAAAGAGGCGCCAGATGCTACGACAGAAGTGAAGCGAGTGTGGAGCCATTATTTTAGTTCAGCTTTTTGACATTTGCTTATGATATTTTATGTTAAAAAAAAATAAGTTGTCAACATTCTGCACGTTAGCTAGATTCACAAATTATTTAAGATTAGGAGTTTTTGCAAAATTACAAATTTAGAATGTAAGAGGGCCAAAGAATAAGTCAAAATTTCGTTGTCAGAATTATATTTTTAAGCGTACGTATATACAATATTTTCTTTTAAGGAATATAAGTACTTTAATGGTTAAAATGTACTAGCATTAAGTACTATGATAGTAAAATTTTTGTTATAACAAAAAATTTTATTCAAATTTTACTAGGTCTATTCTGTTTCAAAGATTATAATAAAAAGGAATATCAAATTAATAAAAATAATTTATTTTATGTAGTATAAGCATTAAGAAGATGATCTTTTGTCAACAAATTGTTTTTTTTTTTTTTTTTTGTTTAATATTATTTAAATTTTAAGGATATTATTAGCAAGCCAATTTCGTTATCCAGGATAAACAAAAATATCGTAAAAAATATTCCATAAAGTCTTTAAAATACAAAATTCTTTTATAACTATGTATAAAAACTTACATATACATACACATATAGTATATAATCTTGTATATGTATTTTATGTTGTAAAGATACAAATCTAATAAAGGCAAAGCCATACACTTTGTAACTTAAAGTATTTTAATAAAATTTCACTTTATATAATCTTCTTCAGTATTTAACGGTACTTTTTCATTTCCATCGTCCATATACATTTTTTGTTTTTATTTTGCTAACAAAATATGTTAAAGTTTCATGATATTTGTATATATACGAATATAAAATTGGCACACACATGTAAACGCTATGTGTAAAAGTGAAAAAAAATTTCTAAAGGATCTTTATTATAGCACTCATTTTTGCATCGTTTTCCCTTTCCAATTCTATTCATCTACACTATAACTGTATACATAGTCTTCCTTGATTTTTATTTTGTGCATCATTTTTACTTTAATGTTACTTTGATAACATATTCAGTCATATGGAATAAAATAAAGATTTAAAATAATAACGAGAGTTGAACTATTGCAAAAAAAAATATATTAAATAGATAGAATGAGAAAAGAAAAAAATGAAAATTCGTTATGGAAATTTTTGTATTAGATTTTTTTTATTTTTATATTTTTTTTATATAGACTCATTTTATACAATATACAACATTTTACTCTTATAAAATGCACTTGATTACAAATAACCATGTAAATATTCTTGTGCTTTGAAATAAATTTCAAATTCACAAGTATAAAATTTTATATAAGAAAAATGATTGAATAAATCAGTAAAAAAATATATATATATTTTATACCATTTGTGTATTTCACTTGAGACATTACATTCAAAAAACAAAAAGACTTAAACTATATTAAAAGAAATTGAAATATTTTATTGCAAAATTGAACCAATTTCCTCTGAATAAAAATGTATTTTAAAACATAGTTTTCTGGTTTTGAATGTTGGTAAGACAGTATTCAATAATACAATAGAATCCGATATTATTAAAAGTCTATATAGGAATTAGACTGCGATCAAACTAAAAATTTTGTAAAGTAGCATATTTTACCACGGACGCTCTACCAACTGAGCAGTATGAAGAAATCGCAGACGAAATGTTCTTATTCATTGTTGTTTCTTTGCTTCTTGAGCTTGATATGGAAGAAGATAAAAATTTTCCCTCTTTAATGAAATAAACAATTTTTTGATTTGATCTTTTAAAATTTTAGTCTTGTGCAACTTAATTATGTTAAAATGTAAAAAAAAAAATGATTTGAGACAACGTCTAATTTTGAAAGCTATTTTGTCTTGAAAATGTTATATAATATGATAGTAAATGAAGTAAATCACAGGTTTTATATAGATTTCCGAAATTTCTTTGTCGGCATAAAAATAAAAGGTAATATGCAAGACATCGAAGAATTATAACTCTTAAGGAGAGGGTGGTAGACCAAAATTTTCCGCTAAATAGTTATAAAGTGTCTAAAAAATTTTGTAAACACACGTTCAATTAAACGAACATGAAAAATGTTAGAGAAACCAACAAAGCAGACTTTTTTTAATTTTGTAAAAATTTGAGTTATTTTAAGTTTTTCTTACTTTTCCCTTGTTGCGATTGAATAGGCTGAGTGAATTTTTTTTATTACACTTCTTTTGATAAGTTTTGGCAAGGATAATATCCTTTTGCACTCGAAGTACTCCTCACAGCACTGCCAAACTTTGGCGTTGTACTGAAAATGTGCCTCTCAGGCACCACCAACAATATACTGCACTAAATTTCAAACTGTTTGAATTCACAGTTAAACTTTAGTTGCAAAGTGGTTTTATGTGTCAGTATTTTGTTGATTTAACCGATAAAAAAAACAAATTTATAATTCACCATGGCTAAAAATGTGATGGAAGAAGTGTTGCATCAAGACAGCAGTGATGATGAATTTACTATGTACGAATTTGAAAGTGATTTAGAAAATGGTGGTTTTATGCGATTAAGCGATGATTCTGATGAAAAAAACAAAAGTATTGCAATACAGTGATTCTTGTGACAGTGAAGAACACGTATCGCAAAGCGCGAATAATGTTATCTATAGTGAAACTCTTCCATTCAGTAATTGGCAAAAAATCGTTAAACGAGACATTATTCTTGAACGTTTTGATTTTGCAACTGCCAACAAAACACCAGGTTCTCAGATAAATAACTTGAGTGAACCCATTGAATTCTTTAGCTTATTTTTTACGAGTGAATTGATAGGTAACGTTTTTAATTTTATGTAGTTTTTACCTTCAAATAACTGATGTATTACATAGTGAGATAAAGCCCAAAAGTACAAACTGCTACAGCGAAATAAAGTTCGGGAGTAAAAGAATAATATATTTTATAATTGTAGTAGAACGATATATAAATTATTAATAAAATTGACTTTTAAAAAAAAAACTACCTACTGGTAAAAGAAAAGCTGCACTTAAAATAAAACTAATGTCAAAATTACATACACCACACATATAAGAATCTCGCAAAATCAACTGTGAATTTAAATATACACAATTTTTTAACATGTATAGGAGGTTCAGCTTCAATGTGCTTTCCAATACAAATGCATGACAGCACGATAAGAAATAAATTAAATTTTTTTCTTTTATTTTCTTTTTTTTTTTCTGAAAAAAAAATTCAATTACCTATGTCTGTCTAACGTTAATAAATTTAGATTCAATTGAATCTATTGTTCAAAAACAAAAAAAAAATGAAAAATTTCATCACTAAAATTTACAAAATTATTATTGCGTTTAAAAAAAAAAAAATTAAATTTCATCTTCCATTTTCACTTTAGTCGTTTTTTTTAATCCGCCCTAAAGCGATAAAACTGCCATTATGTCAATGATAAATAAGAAAATTAGATAAAAAGCTTGGAAAAATTTATTAACAACATGGGAAAGCAAAAAAAAATAAGAAATCAAGTTTACCTATAATACAAACACCTTGTTATCAATAAAGTCGACTGTAAACAGTCTTTAATTGAAAATTTTGTTAAATTGAAAAAGAAAAACGCCTTTCTGTTACATAATTCGCATCGTAAAATTCATTATCCACTGGAGATTTTCATAGTTCTGTCTGCAATAATTTAAAAATTTTCGTTATTAAGACCAAAAATGAGTTAGAATAAGAATTAAGAAGCATTTGACTGCGATAAAATGTTCAAGTACACTAAGAATTAATAAAAATTTTGAATGAATGTGGCAATTCTCAAAAACTGGAAATTTATCCAAGTCCGTCACAATAATTAAAAACTTACAATTTCCTTTCTTTTCTAATAAATTTGCGAATTTTATTAATTATTATTCAAATATCTTTTAATATTTTTATAATTTAAACCAAAAATCATAATTGAAAGAATGACGGTGGACATTTTAACAGTAACCTTTATAATTATTGTATAACAAGTATGAATGAATATTATTTAAATTTTTCACTATCATTATAAAAAATTTTCCATAAATTCCCATATAAAAATGTCGAAATTGTTGATTTCTTCATTAGTTGCTTTCATGTTTAAAAATGAAAATAATTTTTTTTTTCGAATATTTTTCTTGAAAATTTTCCAATACAAAGTTTTTTTGAAATTGTATGCATGTACATGAGATCACAAATAATAATTTAATTTACTTTAACAGTTGTTACGACATAGGAAAATTTTTCATTATACAACTATCATAACAATAATTACTCTAAGTGTAATGTTAAGCATTGTGAATTTGTGATGACATACAAAAATTTCCGTATAACACTAAAACACCTTGTTCATGTGTCATTATTTTGTTTTATTAGAATTTTTCGTAGTCTGATTGATTAATAATATGTAGAAATTTTTCCTCTTTGAATTTATTAACCAAAGTAAAGTAAATAAATTAATTTAAAATCAAATTTACATGTTGCCAGTAGATTTTTAAACGAACGTTGTTTTCTGGACACTTGTATATGATTAGTGAATATTTGTTGTTTTAAAATATAAAATGGTTCATTTCCGAATAAATTGCAATCACTTGTTTGTGATTTGAAAATTGTTTTATCAAATAACTCTTCTAATAATCTCATTCACGCATCCAAGCGGTATTCAGAAGTAAAATCTCAATTTGTAATGGAATTTGAATGTCAAAAATTTCTTTTCATAAATTTGTAATTAATAATAATACATTTATAGTTCGAAAGTATTGGCAAAGTTATTATTGAACGGAAAATTATTGTTCAGAAATAATGAGGAGAAACAATAGACTGATATTTTGTAAAAACAAAAACATATTTTAAAAATATTTCTAGTGTTTAATAGATTGCTGTGTTATGTCATGTTTTTTTGTTTGTCGAAACCTGTAATGGAAACCGCCACTTTTCTCATTGGCTACTATTTGATTGCATTGGCCATTAATGAATATCTAGCATGTGAGTTTTAATTTTTAAATCTATGTATATAGATTAATTTGCAAAATTAGTAATAACTTCGAATATAGTAGTCGACCACTAATTTATTTTTTATTCTAATTTTTTTTGGTAATACAAATATAACCGAACGTTGTCAGAAAACAGATAGAAGCTATCGTGTTATTAAATATTTTAAGCCAGAATTTTCAATTGAAATTTTTAATATTATTGATAACATTAAAGTTTTATGCACCGACATTTTAATTCCATTACGTTGAGTGACATTAGGCGCTGGATAATTACTTTATTGTTTTAATTAGTTGATAATTTTTTGGACATTACTTGAAAGGATTGGATGGTAATCCAATTTTTTGTTTTGATATACATCTATATATGTACTTATACTATAATTTATAAATACACACCTAATATTTGTATATTTATGAAAAACACGTCTAATATACATATAATTTCGAATTTCTTTCTCAATCTTAATAATTAGATTAATTCTATTTTAATTGAAAATTCCATAATTTTGTTTTTGCTGAGTACATATTTCTATTATGTTCCCAATGGCTATTTATTCAGAGCGAAACCAAAGAAATTTTTTCGAATACCATCCTCTTTAATTATTACCATAATATTGTAATATCGTAAATAAAGCAGAATTTTGATTTCAATTTAAAAAACAGATAAGATTCAATTTTCTTTTCAAAAAAAATTTTCCATTTTTCCAAATTACGTTTAATTAAAATACAAGTATTCCTTTAATTTTTGGTAATGAGATATAAAAGTACCTTTGAAATTAATGTAAAAATTTGGCAGACAAAGACAAAATGAAATAAAATTAAACTAAAAAAACAATTTTTATCTATTTAATTAGCATATCAATAAACCGGAATTGTTAAACAATATGTTCGGGGTAGAAGATTGTCGAAAAACTTTTATTGATAATTGAAACCATCCTATTAGTGATTTATTCGTAATGTTTCGCAAAGATAAGAAAACCTAAAAGGGAAAATAAAGATTATCAGTAAAAATTAGCATAAATTATAAGGTAATGGCATACTACAAAGAGGTTTTATAACAAAAACAAAAATTGTGGCTAACATAATAAAGATTAGATAAAAGAAAATTTTACTTTTTCCCACATATTAATTAATCAAGATAATTATATGCAATGAGTAAATTACATCAGGCATTACTCGTACAAGTTGTTTTATATTCACTACATAAAGTTGAAAACTGTTATACTATTAAAAATGTTTATATTAATGTTAAATTTCGAATTTTATGAGCTCCCCACAAAATTGAAGTTGGGTGATAAAACCAAACTACTTAAATTTAAGTTCAATCTTAGATTTTTTTTATTTATAGCATTAGTCTATACTAAAATATTTAATTTTAATTAATTATATTTTTTTTCAATTAAAAACTGCTAAATTTAAACAACCTAGCTATTTAAATTATTTATGTAAATGTAATTACGAGTATTACTAAAGAATAATATAGTTCGTCCTGTTCAAAAAAAAAATTATATTTTAATTTATTGTGTAAACTTCTTAATACTTATCCTGAAACGAAGGTTAGGAAAATTTAAGAAAAATTTCTCATTCAATTGTCAAAAATAAAATTTAATAAAATTTTAAAATTGTATGTAAAAGAATTTTGATTGTATAACTAAACAAACTCATATATTATAATGTAATAAATAGAAGAAAAATTATAAATGAATTAGAAATTAATGAAAAAGAAATGATTTTGGAAAATAAAAAATGTCTTACAAGATAGAAAAAATATATTTCCCCTAAAAATATGCAATATATATTTAAAAACTAAATTATTAAAAATCGATAACCAGCTAGATAGTTATTTCAATTTTTGTAGAACTTGAAAGTGAAATTAAGATTTTATGCTTATTTACTTTAATAAAGCAATGAATTTACAAATCACTTTTATTTCAGGATGCTTCATATATCCTAAAATAAATTTGAAATCACTTAAATTTTGAATGGAAACCTAAAATCAGTGAGAATATGACAATTAGATATTTTACAATAAGTTTTCTTTAATGACGTCTCATTCCCCTTAATCTCTACAATTTTTTACGGTGTAAACCATGTCTGAATACGAAACAAAAAAAAAATGTTCACACTTCTTTCAAGGTACATTATTGGCACTTCAAACTATGTACTCCAAGAATAATTGGGAGTATTTTTTAAATAGAACATAATTTTAACCAGAAATATTGTTGAATTTTTGTGAAACATATTAATTTCGTATTTATATATATTACGTAAATATAATATGATGCCATCTATTTGACTAAATGTAGGTAATTGATTTTTTCAAGTACTTTCTCATATAAGGACGTTAAACGGGTAAAGACATATAACAGATGTATAATATGTATATGGGAGTGGTGTACGTTCTGAGCATTATATGATTGGTGTACTTTATAGAAATATTTTTATATATCTTAGAAGGAACGCAGTGTTTACAACGGATATATAGTTTCGTTATTAAGACAGCTCAATTATAAGCTGGGTACAATTATTGACACTCTTAAGCAGTATTTCTCATAAAAATTCTACATGCAGAATTATAAAAATTTGAGCATCGGTAAAATACGAGTATAAATTGAATATTTCTCTTTCATAATCATATACCAATATTTATCAAATGTAAAATAAAAATATTAAAAATTAAATTTGTATTTGCATGAATACGAAAAAGTACAATATTATTGACAAACTGGTACAACTATTGACATGGCTTAATGGTACAATTATTGACATCCTAATATTGAGATGAAGAAGGTATTGAGATGGTATTGATGTACAAGTATTGACTTTATTTTATGAGAAAATGAGTCAATAATTACGCTAGCTGTTAAATTTTTATGTATTGCAATATAAACTGCTGTAAAATATTTAGTGCATATTTTTGGGCAACATTTTCTATATTTTAATTTCAATATAAATTTTGAAATACTATTTATAAGTATAACACCGAATTCATTTACCATTTATGTTATAATTTTTATTTTTTGGAAATTTATGACAATCACACATGTAATACAAAATGTGAAGAATAAGAGTAAGTTATTAAATGCATATACATGCACAGACATATTCATAAATTTTAAAATAAATAAAAGAAAAATACACAACACAACAAATGTATTTATATGTATGCGTACATACAATATAATGTATGTATAGAGAATTCACAATCCTTTTCTCATTTTTTTTAAAATTTTCTACCACACATTTGAACTTGGCCCTTGTTAATTTTTTTTTTTAAAAACAAAAAAAAAAATATTTTCTTTTATTTTCAAAAAAGAAAAAACCCAACACAAATAGCACCTTTGATTTTTGATATCATGTACACAAATTATTCAACTTATAACCAACATTTTTTTTATAGTATTTTTTTATACTGTATGCAAACCAAAGAAAATTATCATATCACGTATAAATGTACACAATAATGAGGGTGTATAAAATTCCCTCATTCACCATATTATAACCATATAATTTACATAATATTATTTACATTCGTATATATATATACATTGAAACACATACACATATTACGAGTATGTAAACATTACTAAAAATTATTTACATTTTATTTTCTTTTACGCTTACACACATAAATATATTTATATTACACGTAAATAAATATATTGAATTTGTATATGTATATTATATAAGGTGTAGTGTTGGGATATTAGCATACTTATGCTAGAAATTTGACGTAAATAGTCTTAATTTCAAAAATTTTGTCAATTACATTTTTGGCATCATAACACTTCCGAATATAATAAAATTTTCATTCGAAAGCGTCACATTTATAAACGAACTATTTACAATTGTTCCGAGACTTGGTCTACCATTGTCAGCAAAAAAACAAAGCTATATTTTAATAATTATGGGGTTTGATTCACTGCACTCTTATAAGTTGTCAATTTATTTTTGACTTTGTACAGCTTCAAAAAATAGAAAACCATGTGCGTCTTACACTGGTTTAATTTATTTATATGTACATAGGTATTATATAAAATAAAAATTGTCATAAAACATTGGCATAAAATGGCATTTTATTTTGCGTAGTTTAGCATCATTTACTTGATTAAATATCTTATCCCAACACTGATTTGGATCCCCTACACACATACATATATCTTGAATTATTTAAAAAAAGGTAAAAAAATTTTACAGAAAATTTTATTTAACATTTTTTCGCATAATGCCATATATATTGCACATAATATAGATATATATGCATAGATATGTTAAAGTAACTGTTTGTACGTATAGAGAAATAAATATATGTGATATACATGCATGTATGTATGTAAATATATGCATATTCCTGAATGTTATATGCTCTAATACAAAGAAATATCACGCTCCAGACATTGAATTTGCAAAAAACAAGCAGAAAAACAAACTTTAAAGAAAATTATAAAAAAAAATGTAGTATAAAAAATACAAATAATAAAAAATATATTATAAAAATTATATATATGTAGTATATATATGCACACACATACGTAAACATATAATATAAATATTAGTTTATAAAATATAAACGTAAGAATATGCAGAAATTTATAAAATTTACAACAAATTATGGACTTAGAAGGGAATGAAAGGGAGAGGAAGGATTTGAAATAAAAAAAAAACACTCATAACGGGATTAATATTTTCTAAAAATAAAAATAAAAATTCACATTTTCAATATTAAAAATATTATAAGTGGAGAATCAAAACTGAATAAGTTAAAATAGTGATTTTTTTGGGAATTATTGAAATTCTTTAAAAAATTTTATTTTAAATTAATCTTACATATTAATATTATATTTTTAGTTGTATTTACATAATGACAAGATTATTAAATTGATAAATTACATGAAAAATATTAAATGAAAAAATTATATTTTATAATCGTTTACTTCCGAAATATAGAGGGTTGGAATAAATCATAATAATAGTATATATTCAACAACACTTTAAATGTTCTAGATCGAGAGAAATATAATGACTAGCATCCGACTGTTTTTTCTAAAACATTAAAGATAAGTAAAAGACAGAGAAACTAATGAAAAACTGATACCGAAAATATTCAAGAAATATTTAGATCTCCAAAAAATCTAGCCCTAAAAACTACTTTACAAATAGATGATTTTAAGGCCTTCTTCTTATTAGATCTCGTTGATTAAAAAATATACATAGAAACTTTTAAAATTCTAACAATATTTTCATTTTTTCAATTTGTTTCAAATAATCGAACGACAACAAATTCAAATTTAAAAACAAAATTTTCGTAAATTCAAATATTTTCAAGAGTCTTTACGTAACTGTACAGCAGTGTAAAATTAAATCATAAATAATGCTCATTTACATTAATGCAATGCAAAATTTAAATTGCAAAGCAAAATATTACAGTCGATTACAATGTTAACTGGTTTAAATGAATGTTTATAGTGTTTATAGTGGACAAAATATCAAGATGAATTAAAAATGTATATACAGTACGAGCAAATATTTAAATTGTCCAGTAAGACTTATGTCGAGTATATTATGATGTGGTTAAAAGAAAAATCGATGAATATCTTTTAAACATCGGAGTTCCCATACTTGTCTTACTTGTTAACTTGTACTTAACTTTAGATCATTAAACGTTTATAATACCACTTTATTTCTCAAATTCATTCCTATAATAAACTCAAGACGAGATATAATCATAGAGAAAGAGTTTATATTCAGAAAAGAAGGTCTAGAAGAAAAAGTAAATGTATAAAGCTTTCAACACTTATGAAATACCTATATTCTATATATAATGTATTATAATATTTAGGCACAAAAAATAAATAGGGTTCAACTTACCAAATAATTTTAAAATGTATTCAAATAGAAAATGTTTAAATTTTCTTTTTTGTTTCAATTTAATATAGGGCTCATATATCGTTACTGTATATGTGTATGCAATATGATAAAATTATTATTATTATTCACAAACATATGTATATGTAGCCATATGTATGCAATCCCTTTTTCTATTTCTTTAAATTTATAATGATATTTCCTTCCTTTTTAATAAATTTATTTTTCTTTTGTTTTATAAATTCCTTTATAAAATTATCACAATGTATTATATATATGCACTATATTTTGTATAATGTGTGTGTATTTATATAATATACTAGAATATACCGTTTTAAGAATATCGAGTAACGAAATTGTTCAAATGAAAAATTGTAATTATTATTGAGTTTCAATTGAATTTAAATTAATTATTATGATAGTTTAATTAAAATTTAAATATTTTTTTAAATAAATTAAATTATTTATTTATTTTAATTAGTTCTACTGTTAATTAAAACCCCTTGATTGAATTCTGTAATTTATAAGCATGTATGTATGTATGCAAAATTTTTTTCTTTGTTCTAAAAATCAATTCTTTTATATTTGGTTTCTATATTAAAAATTTCGGTTGTTATCGCAAAAAAATTAAGAAAATAAAATGAAAATTTATCCGCGCTTCTATATATGCAGACGCTCTTATAAAATTCAACTCTCGGCTTCTTCGTTATCCTGACAGAACTAACAAACAATATATGAGATTATAACATGGATGATGGTAATATTTTCATCTTATTTGTCCTTTTTTTCTATTTTTTTTTCCTATTTTATTATTTTTGCAATTTTTTTTTGCTCCCTCAATTTTTTTTTTTAAATTTCTTTTTATTTTTGTTTTTTTTTTATCTATTTACAAATTATATATATATATATTATACATGTATGTGTGGTAGGTATTGTATATAGGTATTATTGATAGGAATGTGTATATAAAGGATAACCGCACGTGACAGTGGTATACACTTTAATTATATACACACGTATATATTTATAGTATATTATGTAGCGTATATTTATTGTGGAAATAAAGGTAAAATAAAATAGATAAATATTTTATTTATATATACATTATATTATATATCAAGGGTATACAAAATATGCATATATATAAATAAATGTGTGTATATATGTACAATAATATTACGTATTTCTGCTCATATTTATGCATAAAATTTCTGTAGCATTTTAATATAGAAAGATTGGAAAAACTGTTTATGTTTTTATAAACACACCTACATACATTATATATGTACATATATGTATGTATATATATATATGTAGGTAATACAATAAAAAAAAAATGTATAGTTTTGATTTGGGTTTTTGATATTTCGTTTAAATTCGATATGGTGGTGGAAATGGTAGCGATGGTGTTGGTAGTGGTGGTATTAGTGATGTTAGTGTTGTTGGAGATGCAATAAATTTTTTATTTTTTCTAATAAAAAAATAAAAATAAGCATAATAACATAAGAAAATAATGTACAGTAGAATCTCTATTTAACAATCATGCCATTCGAAAAAATTCTCGCATAAGTTTTGCTCTAAACAAACAAAAACAATAACTATATTTTACTGCCAAGCACATAATGAGAGTTGAAAGGGGAACTTCTTTAACTTTATGGAAGAATTCATTGTATATATAGAGATGTATTTATGTAAATTACTCGAAAATTATAAGTCTGAAGTTGATCATCATATTGCATTATCCTTCTTTCTATTAATTGAAGAAAGCTGTGAATAACAAATTGCTTTAGCTTCAAGTTTTTTTAATTTAACGTTCACCAGAAAACGTCTGAGTCCTCTTCCCACTCCACGCTCCCGCGAACGGTTATTTTCCTAACAAAAACACTGGAAAACTACCCCCTCCCGCTTATATTAAGATTTCTACAATTTTCTTTTTACTTTTGTAAATAATTTGAATAAAAATAAAATAAAAACAAGTCTCAGTTTTTTTTTAAACTTTGTAAATTTCGTTGTACATTTAAAATGAGAAAAAATTATGCTCTTCAGAAAAGAGAAGAAAAAAAATAATAAAAATTTTGTATAATTTTTTTTTCTATTTTTCTGTTTTGTTTCTTTCTAAATTTTCTTTTTGTTTTTTTTTATTATCTTCAATCTTTTGTTTAATTTGTATTTTTTTTTTCTTTTTGTTTTTGAATAGGCCTCAATTTTCTCGTGGGAGACCATATACATTGAAATTTTTTTTTTAATTTTTTATGTCTCCCCCTTTCTCCTATAATAAAAAATTTATTTTTTTTGCAAAGATTTCATTATATTAATTTTTTTGGTTTAATATCATCTTATAAGCGAGATATTACAGTATATACCGTTTAAAATATGTATTTAAATATTTGGGTGTTCGAAACTGTTCAACATGTTGAAAGCTTTGTATATATATACATATTTATATTTCATTTCTCCTTCCCTTTGCTCTATGAAATATTTTTTTTTTCTCTATTTGAGTTTATACGAGAAAGATTATATGAAATGAAGTGTAAAATTTTTAGCATGTAGAGCAGTGTAAAAATTGAATTGGATGTATTTTATGTAATACATAATAATCTCACACACATATAAGCCGAGAGTGTTTCCACATGGGCATAATGATGCTATCTCGTTATCCTTTTTTTTTTTTTACTAACATATGATAATTGAAATAAAACGTGCAAATTATTCTTTTTTTCTAATGTAGTCTTTTTGTCTTTTTTTTGTACCATACAGAATTTTTGACGCATGATCAGAATAGAATATGAAATTTGAATAAAATTGGAAAAAATTTAAAAATGAAAAATTATGAGGAGAATGTTGTTTGCGAAAATAGTGGAAATTTTCTAATTATAATTTTCTTTTATGTATATATATTACTAAATATATACAAAATTTCTTTTGTACATGTTTAAGATAAACACACAAATATTTTAAAAAATTTTGATTTTATATACATAAATATAAAGTATGTATGGCTGCATATATGAACATGCATATACATTTATATACACTTTTAAAAAAATATTAAAGTTTTAGAATATTTTCATTATATTTTCTATTAAAGTAAACACTCAAAAAAATATCTAAAATTTTCATTAACAAATTCTACTTATAGTTTTAAAGAAAAACCGCTTAAGTTTAAAAAACATGTTTCGAGTATAGGATATAAATTTATCCAATGTTAGAATGGTACAAAGAAGAACTATATGAAAAACTAAATTTTAAATTTTAAAATTTTGAAATTCACTCCAGCGAATGTTTGTACACCGTTAGAAGGAAAATTTCATGAACTTCGAAATGAGTGTACAAAGTTGGCTTTGTCTGTCATATTTCTCGAATTTTCAATGAAAATATAAGAATGACGTAAAACTGTTTGTAACGTGAGAATTGTTTATTTATATTCTAATAGAGGCATTTTATTACCATACTTGGGGAGGCTTTTATACTTAAATAAATACAGCTTTAAATCTTAAAAGAGAATAAAAAATTTTTTTTATAAATTATATTTTAAATTGCAATATTCAAAAATAATTCAATTTTATTTTATACACATATTTTTTCTCTTTGATTTCATTTTTGAAATTAAAGAAAATTATTCTCTTTAACTTTTTTGCTTCTGTGATATGGTGGTAGAAGGGCTGTTTTTGTCTATATTACAAAGTACCGCCAATTCTATATTAATCTTAAATTTTCCCAATAATGAACTTGTTCTTCTGTTAAAAACGTAAAAGTTGTTTATATGTATAGCTTTAAAAACGCATCCCTTTGTTTATAATTTGCATTTTATACATACATACACTTATGTGTATGTGTAAAATCAATGGTTAAAACAAATAAACCATGTGTAAAATCATGTTTAAAACAAATAACATATAACATATACATATATATATATAGCATTAAAATTATTATAATTATGTAAATACGAGCATGTGTATGTACAATGGGAAAATTAGAAAAAAATTTTTTGCAGCAGCGCATTCAAAATAATTCTCTTTTTTTTCTCTTCTTCCAAATCTCAACTGTCAAAAACAGGCCGTTATGTTAGAGATTTAGGGAGAAAATAATAGTTTCTGTAAAAATTCTGTAATAAAATATACGCTCTCCATTTCAACAATAAAAACAAACATATACGAAAATCTTGTTGTTAGTATGTTCGAATAACATTTGTTTTTCTTTCTCTTTCAATAATATTGTGACAGAAGTTTTCTGACAGAATTGTACAAGATTGGAAAAAAAATTAATTTTCAAATCAATTTTATCAATATTTTTTCTTCTTATACTTTTTTTTTTCTTTGTAAACGTAACCATTTTATATCGAAAAGTTATCGAAAACAAAAGTAATAAAAAATTTTTGTTTTTTCATAATATTGAAATTTAAATGAATTTGGTTGTTTGTCCTTTTTGTTTTTTCTTTGGAAAAATATATAATATTGAATTGACAAAAATTACATATATTTAGGCGTTAATATAAAAATTTTATATAAAAATTAAAAATCTAGTAGTCGTAGTAAAATATTCGAAATGTTATTCAAAAATTACATTATTACAATATTGTATTTATTAAATCGTAATTTTATAAATGGCCAACAAAATGATGAGTCACATAGTGTTTATAAAAGAATGGATTTAGAATCATGTTTAGGTAAATTTTTTAATATATATTTAATTATATAACTTAAAATAATATTAAAATATGATAAAATAAGGAAAAAGGAACCCAAAAAAGAAGAAAAGGAAAATATTTTATTGATTTTTCTCTTTTTTGACTTCTCTTAATCAAAATATGAACGAAATTTTTTGTGATTATTAAAAAATATTTTTTTATAGCACAATTTGATATTCATGGAAATATGATTATTAGAACTGAAGAATCATTAGCAATTGGTGGAAAATATTTACAAGGAATGCCACTTGAAACTGTTGAAGAATGTCGCCGATTATGTTGTGAAACAGAATTTTGTGATGTTTTCGTTTTCGAAGAGAAAGTAAAAATCATTTATTTTTGAATTTAAATCTTTTAAATGTTCTAGTTTTTCAAATACAAAATGCTTATCATAAATGTGAAAAGTATGCATGAATGTATATAGATTTGGGTCTGTATAACATTGAAAATTAGATTTTCCAGAAAAGTGTATATTGAAAATTACTTATACATATGTACATATTTCATACAGGTGGTTGATGAAGTTTCTTGAGTACTTAAATTAGAATTTTTTATAAAATAAAATAAAATAAATTAAATACAATTAATATGTACGTATATAGACAAAAATTCTATATAATAATTTTGTGTTTTGCATGTTTTTTCATAGGCTGAAGAATACTGTTATTTATTTGAATGTGGTCGTCCAGAAAATTTTCGCTGCAAGGTAAATTTAATAATTTCAAACAAATAAATTTATTTTCCATATTAACATGCATATAAAATAAAATATAATTTTTTGTTTTCGTTTTAATTTTAATAAAATATGATTAGTTTACAAAACATGGTAATTTCACTAGTGCTGTTCTAACACCTATTACATATATGACACCTCCTACAACAACGACAACAACAACAACAACACAATCACCACCTCTTCCACCACCACCACCACCGCCACAAATTATTGTTTCAAAATTGAATATATCGATGCCACCATCAAAACAAGAAATGGAATTAAAAAATCTTAAACAAAAATTAGATATACAAACGAAAAAAAATGCTGATAGACTAGCACCAGTGCCATCAACTGTAACTCTTTCTACAACAGTTAAAAGTAAAAAATAATTTTTATTACATAATTTTTTTTTGTTTTTTTTATACATAAAGTCAATATTAAATACATACTTCTTTTAATTAGCATCAACAATTCCAACTCAAACAACATGTGGACGTTTCCAATTTCAATGTCATTCTGGTGAATGTATAGGAATTTATAATGCATGCAATGGTATACCACAATGTCAAGATGGTAGTGATGAAGGACCTGAAGTATTTAATTTAAAAAAAAAAAAAAACAAAAGTTGACAGAATTTTGTTTTTAAATTTTACTTATATATATTTTTAGTGTTCTGACCCAGCAAATAACAACATGAACAATAATATAAAACCGAATTCATATATTAGAATGTTATCAAACAATCCAATTGATATAAATGATCCTACTCTAAATAAATCACCTACCCAATCAAATGGAATTCAACAATTACCATCAGAAAGTTATCAACAACAAAGACAATCGCAACAACAGCAAATTATACAAGGATCACAAATTTTGAATAGAGATGATACAATATCTGGACCAAATATAATGTGGCCTAGTCGAAAAATTCCATCAGAACAACAAATAAATATGAGTAAGTAAAAATTGTGAACAAGATTTGATTATAATCTTATGGTTGTGTTTGTCAACCAAATTATATAAATTCTATATTTAACTTAATGTTTTTCTGTTTCTAAATTAAATTATTTGTGTAATATACGCATAGGTATTAATATTAATAGAATGATGCTAATTGAATATAATAAAAAATATATCAAGAAAGTATAATTTACTTTAAAAATTCTTACTTATTAAATTGTTAATATTTTTAGAAAGATGACTTTAAACTTGTATTAAATAAAAAAAGTCTAATTAGCATATAACAATATTATTTTAAGAATTTTATAATGGTAGAGTCTTTGTAGTATTTTCACAGTTGTCTAGATACGTTATTAAAATTATGTATTACATTCTAAAAGCTAATGAAAAAAAAAATATGGTTAAAATATTAAATAGAAATTTATAGGATTCTAGATTTGTATAACCGGGGTAAGGCAGTGCAACGTGACCGCGGAGATTTTTTTTAAGAAAGGATTACAAATAATGAAATTTGAAAAATACCATAATACAATAATTCAATTCCATAATTTACTCAATCAAGTTAAAAAAAAAATTAGCTCCTAACAAGGGAAATGGCGTTCTTTATATTATATTGTATTTAATAACTGAATTGATGATGCTTATCTAAGAATATAGAAAAAAATATTATTTATGTCCAAACTGAATTTATCGCTTTGTTCCGGTTTGTAGCGAGCCAATACAAAAATGGCGAACTTTTCTCATGTTAAATTTGAATTTGAATTTTTTTTTATTATTTTTAAATACTCCCCTCAAACTTTGTTGGTACTCTCTCTCATTGACAATCTGATTTACAACTAATATCATAAATGCAACTAAAAATTTTATAATCTGTGAACTAATCAACAGTTCTTAGGCAAATTACTTCGGATTAAAATAATTCCACTTGAATGTTAAATATAGAACAAAGTAGTTAATCAAGCTAATTTCAATATATTTACTATTTATATATTAAAATTTCCGTTTTAAACAATAAAAATGGAGTAATTTTGTTATAAATTAAAAAAATTGTTTAAAAACTTTATTTACATATTTTTTATTTACGTTTGTGTATGTGTATGTATAAATTTTCAAATAACATACATTTTGTAATCAAAGATAGATTCCTCAACCGAAAACAATTTACAAAGAAGCATATTTGTTTTACAGTTTCAAAATCATAATTTTTCTTACAATCTCTGAACAAGATGTTAAAATTGATTATAATTTCATAAAATTGAAAATTATTTTTGCTTTTATAAACACCATCAAAATATATTTGATTATTATCAAAATATGCATAAAAGCGAGAAATTTTGAAAAGTACCTACTATATGTAAATAAAAATACTAGAAAATTTTTACCAAATAAATACGCTAAAGAAAATTTGAACTTTAAGGTTAAAAAGTTACAGCTTAAATAAAATTATGTTACAATCATAAATAATGTAGTTTATGTACCTATAAATTAAATAACTAAATTATCTTTATTATTTTAACATTTTACCAACTTATACCGTTTACTTATCAAAAATGAAACCATCAAAATTCAACTTCTTACAATAAAAATGACACAATCGGGTCACAATGAACTTCCTAGTATTCCTTTTTTCTTTGATTTTCTATTCAGATGGTAAATAGCCGTGTAAATTTTTACTTGTATTTTAAGATTAAATTTTTCTCATAAAAGATAATAGTTAAAGAGTTTTTATTATTTTGACTGACTTATTTTCAAAATGTTTACTTGTGCAACTATAGGAATCAAAAAATAATATCAAACTCAGTTTTCTTATTTTTAAAAATGTAAGTGTACGTATGCCATTTTTTTATAAAAAAAAACTTTTGTCATTCAAGTATTTTGTCCAATTTTGAGAGAGTAAAATACGATATAAGAAATTTTACTGAAGAACTCTGCGGTTTTACTGAAGAACTCTACAATATAAGAAATTTTAAATTAAAAAAGAACACACAAATTATTTTCATATTTTATTATGATATTTACATATACTTACATTCACATTTATATTACTATACCATTGAAATGCTAAAATTTGAATTTTACACACTTTTCTTTGCCTTCTTTATGCAAATACATTCATAAAATTTGACACACTCTGAAAAATATTATTTGTATTTCTTCTAGTAATGATTAAGATCTTTGAAACCAAAAATAAAGTTAAAGTTGAAGATTTATTTCAAATTACTGCTATATTATACCTACTTACATACATATTTAAAGAATAATTACAATACACGTCTAATTTAAGCTTTCAAATTAATTTATACCACCGAAATGTGAAAAAATCACATACAGATTTTAATTGTTGAATAATTAAACAGTTTTATAACTGTAACGTGGAAGTTGGTGGTTTATTGGGTAAGTATTATAAAGTAAAACGTAAGATTTTATATTCCCAAAAGAAAAAAAATAAAATTAAAATTTATTTTAAATGGTAATAAAAAAAATGTTAAAAGATACTTTAGCAATAAATTTCTAGTATTTCAAAAGATTTAAGTCTAATATTTTAACTTTAGTAAAACAATTTAATTACTTCAATTAATCGTTTTTAAGTGGGAAAATTTTTTAATTACATTGCTAATAATAAATTTTCTTTATTCTTTTTAGAAACAAATAGTGAAATCTTTAGGCATAAAGCTGGATTACAAATACCATCAAATAATATTGCATCATTTCCAAATCAAAACCCTAATTCTCCTTCTATAATTTATAATGGAATACCAAATCAAAGAGGAATTTATGTTCCACAAGAAATTCAAAATGCATATAGAAATGGAATTATTCAACCACAAGGTAATGAAATAATATAAAACATGAAAAACTGATTTGATTTTTTAGGGATATTTTAAAAAAAGCTTGTAAAAGTTATTGTGATTCAACATTTCTTTTTTTTTTAAGATCATATAATTCTACCAAACATGAATTGGCCTCAACAAGAACCTTTACAACCTTTACCAGTACCAGAAAATCCTTATAATTCAGTTAATTTGAATATTCAACAGCAACAATTACAACAACAGCAACCAAAACTTCAATCACCTACACTTGTTAAAATTACTCAAGAGACAATTGATCCATCAGTTTCCGTTCAAATAACACCTGGAAATATACCATCACCTCCAGCTAGTGATAATAATTCAAATATACAAGACGGCAATATAAACTCTATTAAAAGTCAAAATGATGACAAATCAATAAAAAATAAAGAAGAGACAAAGAAAAATTCTGAAGAGTATGCAGATTATACGGAAAATTCCACGGAACCTCCTAAAAAGGTAATAACTATAAATTTTTTTAAAAATTTCTCTTGTGTATCTACTTTTCAAAACAAATTAATTTTTAAAAAATTATGCTATTCACTGTTTTTCTAAAGAAACATAAACATAAAAAAGGTGAAAAAGATTCTGAAAAACAATTAAATAAATCTGAAAAAGAACATTCTGATATTCATCAAATTGCCGAAGTAAAAGTACCATATCATGCTGGTTATAAAATGGAAATGGAATTTGTAGATCATGATGGATATTCAGAAAGGCCAGGTGGAGCAGTTTTGTCTTTAACCTTAGGTAATTTTGCATTAATTTTTTTTTTTAGTTTTTTAAAATTAATATTTTATTTCATTCAAATCAAAGGAGTTTTAGTTACCGCAGCCTTAGCTGTATTAATTGGATGTCGATTACGAACTGTTGGCCGAAGAGTTAGAAGATTAGGAAAAGCACCATACGGAACTGAAGCTGATTATTTAGTAAATGGAATGTATCTATAATATAACGACAGAAGAATTATAATAAAAATTAATTGTTAAGAGATAAAATTTTGTTTTTCATAGCATATTAGTGCTAAGAAAAAATAAATTTTATTGGTACTCACTTAGTAATAGCATAAGATGAGAATATAAAATGGAGAAGAATTTTTATACAGTGGTAGTTCTGAGTTATATATTGTACATTATTGGTATAATATACTGACGCGTAGAGAATTGACAATTGGTTAAGTTTTTGTTTAGAATTCGTCAATAATGTAGATTGCCTTAACGAGTTTCGAAAAGCTTTTGCTTCTTCATTTTTTTTCTATAAGTTTCTTTTAACATTTTTCCATTAAATTATTAGTATTCTTAATGTGCAGAGTAAAAATAAGGCAATCAATGATAAATCGAGAAATACTGATATCTCACCCGCTGAAAGACCAAAACTATTGCCAAATTATGCTAATTTGAAATTCATTTTTACAAGACTTTATTACTTTTCTTTCTAAATACCAATTTTTCTAAATAAAAATATTCAAAAGTTTTAAATGTTTTTATTAGAATAATATTTGTATCTCATTGCATTACGAGTATGTATATGCATAAAAAGTAGAAAGAAACTATTTTTTGTAACATTTATGTGCATATAAAATGGATTTCTATTATGAAATGGATTCGCATTATTATTTTGTGATATCTTTTTACTTAAAAAATTGATTAAGATTTAACAAAAAACGAACTTGTGTCAAAATAGGGTGAAAAGAGGAGTAAACTAAGTATTTTGAAAATAAAGAACAATTCTTTAGGTTATTACAGCTCTATTGAACATAATAATTTATTTTATTGGTACTCACTACAATATGCTGAGAGTCTCATTTGCATTTGTATTCCCTTATTAAAATTCCATTTTCAATCAAAATAACAGCAGGTATCTTTGACTTTTTAAGAGTTCGTGTGGTACTTAATTATTAAATTTACTGCAAATTAAGTACTAGAATGGAAAATACCCAAACATCAGTGTATGATGCACATGCAGCATCTATACTATTGACATTATTTTATAAAATTTATTCATAATTTTTCTCATGAAACAAATTTTCACAGCAAACAACAAAGAAAAACAAAGAATTTTTTTTTTTTTGTTTTTTTTTTTTTTCATTATCCTTTTTTTTTCTCTTTGTTTTTATATTTTATCAATGACTTTCCTTAAACAAGCTAAAGTACACATTTTAGTAAATTAATTATATATTTTTTTTTGTTTTAATTATATTATTAATATTTTTTGTATGTATATTTTAATTTAATTAAACATAAAACTAACTAAAAACACTAAAATTATATGAAAAAGAAATTAAAAAATACATACACGGAACTGTACATATGCATAAATCTTATTTAAAAAAAATTTTTTTTTATTTTCTTTTTTTTTTTTTTATAATTTTATTTTTTTTTTTTTGTTTCTTTGATAAATTATATACTATTAATTTCTAATACAAATAGTAAATATAAAATTTAATTTAATTCGAATTCAATTCTCAAAATTATTTTTATATAAATGATCGCAAAAGTTCGAATTGTTTTTTTTTATTTTATAGTATTTTTTTTATATTGTTATACTGAAAACTAATTACATAGATTGTGGGGTACAAATCCACTTGAATAATGAATTAAGAACAGAAATAAAAATAAATGAGTAGAAATAATATTATCAGAATCAGACTTGCATCAAGCTACCATTTCCAAAGTTCCTAAATGTATACATATGTATATATATATACATAAAAATTTTTGTTTTAATTTATATATAAAAACAAAAATACAGAAAAATTTCAATTCAAGAGCATTATTAAATTTACGTCAATTTTTACAAATTCATTTGAATACAATAAATTCAAAGTTGGTAGCTAGATGTTGGAACTCAAATGATTTTGCTCATTCTTGAACTCAGTTTAATTAAAGTGAATCTAATTTTATTTGATTTGAATTTTACAAGAAAAAAAAAAACAAAAACGTAAATATCAAACAAAAATCACAAAGTTAAAAATCTAAAATTTTTTTTTTTTGTTATTTCTTTTCTAAAGTATTAAGTTCTTTAGAAATTGTTATGTTTAGTCTATTTCTTAAAATTAAATTTCATATTAACGTGTGATGATTTTTTTATTTCCCAAAATTTATTTTTTTTTTGTGTTATTGGTTACAAAGTCGCTTTTTTTCATTCAGTTTAATATGTTTTGTATGAATAATTTTTCTTGAATTCTTTTTTTTATCAGTTTTTGTTTTTTTCTTTTTTTAAATTTTTAGGTATTTTAATGAAATATTTTTTTTTTATTTATTTATAATTATAGGATAATTGTAGTGCTTGATTTTTTATAATCAAAATATTTATGCAATCACGTTGCATACCTAAAAAATAAAAAATAAATTAAAAATTTGATATTAATTATTTGTGTTAAAATATGAATTTAGTTTATTACCTTTTTGTCCAAAGTCTAGCGATTCGATCATGCTCTTCCCGGTTTTGTAAATATTGCGTGGCAATGCTACCAACAAGTGGATCAGCTAATAATAATAATGCAAATTTAAAAGGTTAAATTGAGCAAATAATAAAAATGCTCTAAATAAATTTTTAATGATATACTTACCGGGATTGCAATCAGTCAAGAGGGAGCAAATCGAAAGGAGAACCTTTGATATAGTTAATGCTGGAGACCAATTATCTTTGAGAATATCCAAGCAGATTACACCTTGACTATTAATATTGCAATGATAAATTCTAGTTCTAAATGTAACCTATAAATAAAAAACAAATTGTTTGTTACCAGGATTCATAGAAGTTTTAGAAAAACTATCTACCTAACCCAGGGAATAAAAAAAATTGATTGAAAAGCATATACGTACTTAGTTATATAAGCGAAAGTATTCGTATATTGATTTTGGAAAAAAGTATAAATATTATCCTTTTTTATATGTATCTAAATAAAATGTAATATAGATACATAATAGTAACATAAATATGTATGTATATAGAAACATTTATTATTGTACGAAGAAATCAATAAGAACATTTAAAAGCATATTTTGGTTCATAATAAAATTTCAATCGGTGCGTATGCCCATACAATAACTAAAAAAAACTGATGGCCATTTAAAAAATTTTAACATTCTTTTGAATTAAATTTTAGACATAGGTACACAGAAAATTTTGCGAATTGTAAAATTTTATTGTTAAAATCATAATTGATGTGTAAAAACAATTTACTTTAACACCCACATAAGAAAAAAAAGTTAAAAAAATTCAAACACCTAGGCACTTTCAATTTCAGAATTGGCCTTAAATTTATGCTTTGCTGTTTTTTTCTTTTCAAATTAAATCTAAATTTTTACTTGAACTAACTAAATTCTAATATATTGGATTGCAATTCAGAGATGGTTCTGTGCGTTTAAATCTATATAATTAAAAAACACTATTAACTATATTACACTTAATTTCATGAAGTGTTTAAAAGGAATACGCGTCCATGTATTTATAATCACTTAGATGACAAATATGTATCCAAATGCTCTCATACTGTATAAAATAATGAGCTATCATAAAATTTTAACATAATGCAAAACTTATATTGTATAAAGTAAGTGCATTAAATAAATATTTTTACACAACTTATCAAGAAAATTAGAACGTGCATAGGTAGATACAATAAATTATAAAAATTTTTAACATTACATAAAAAAAACTTCTCTTACCTTTGGGGGCTTAAAAGGATATTCTGGTGAAAAATGAATATCTAAGAAAAATACACCTCCCTCATAAACAGATCCTGGTGGACCTAAAATTGTTGAGACCCACTCATATAAATTATCACCTTTTGGTCCTGCACTGCAATTTGGAGGTGGATCTAATGTAATTTCGGCAAGTTCTTTCTGTATACGTTTTGCTGATGTACCCAATGCTTTTGAAATTTTTGGATTTGGTTTTGAATCTTTTCCCCCTTCAGGTTTATTTGCGTCATTTGCTGAAGCAGAGTTCGTTGATCCACTTCCGCTACGTCCTCTGCCGGCGCCACCACTACTTGAACCCGCACTTGAAGACATTTCGTCTCTAAATTTTAACCCTAAAAATATTACACAATTCACTTTATCAATTCACTTTTTCACAAGAAGCATTAAATACCTACATAATATATATAAATTACATACAAAAAGACACAAAAAAAGAAAGCAACAAAAAAAAAGAAAAAAAGAAAAAGTTCTATCTTATTCATTTCAAATTGAATGAAAAGTAAGAAAAAAATTTTTTAAAGAATTTTTGGTACTTATTATCTACCATTTACCTATCTACCTACTTTGAAAACGATTCCTTTGTTCTAAACTTTTAAATTTATTGAGAATTTTTTAATAAAAGCTAATTATTATAATTAGATTACTCAATTGATCAAAACTCCTAAAAATCCTAAATACAAGCACGAAAGTTAAAATTTTTATTATAATTCTTAAATTTTGAATTCAAAAAAGAGCAGCATCAATCTTTAAAAAGCGGCCATTTTGAGGTCTGACATTTTTTTCACTATAAAAGAAAATCAATTCTATCAAGGATAAAATATATTTTAGCACATTTAAGTATTTTAAATAAATTATTTAATATTTAAAATATTTATTATTTAACATTGGAAATTCTAATTGAATGGCAATGTTATGGATTCAATTGTATTAATTGCAAAAACCGAGGCCATTGGTCAATAAAAAATTTATTTTCAATGTAAAATTTTTGATGAGTACACTTTTTATTTCTTCAATTTGTGAAGTTTCCTAATACAAAATATTCAAAATATAAACACTAATTTAATCTACAAACCTTTATAATATCTTTTAAAATATTTTCTAAATATTAAAAATTAATTTTTTTCGTATATAAAAAGAACAAATTTTTATTAGAAGACGATGACCGCTTCGATTTCGATTCCACCAAACCAAACTAATAACTTTGAGAGAAATGTCGAAAAAACCGGACAGATTACGCTACTAGCATTTCAAAACAAAAACTATTTTATTTTTGATTTTGAAGTAATGTGTAATGGGTTATTGTGGAACATAAATTGATGTGGTATCAATACAAGTGTCAAATTCTTATGACTTAAATTTTTCCAGTTTAAGTCAAAAGCGTATCGATTATCATTGTTTTGAAAGGGAGTAAAGCATATTGGAAATGTAGGCAAATCAAACTCTTTTTAAAATAGTAATGGTAAAAGGTAAGGGAAATTAAAAACAATTCCTAATTCACCTTGACGCAGGTTTGCATAGATACCGTAGCAGTATCCATATTTTGTGCATATTTTTTTATTTTTATTTTTTATCTCTGCTCATTAGATAAAAGTACTCGTATGTTTAGAAATTACAATGACACTTGATATACGGATTTTACGAATTATAACTGTTATATCCATAGGAATCCCTCGACAAGACCGAATTCTGCTCACAGCACACCAAGTATGAAAGTTTTTTTTCTTGCAAGATACTTTTTGCGACAATTTTTTTAATTAAATAACATCTAATAAAACGAGTTTTGATCAAATTACACTACAATTGCCATATCAGAAAATAGAGCACTTTTTCAAAATATATAAATATATAAACATTATGTCAGCTTTATTTAAATGGATAGGTACTCACGTACTCAGCACATACATGCACACAGGCATACTTCATAAATATGTAGAAAATTCGAATGAAAGAAAAAAGTATTTGATTTGACAAAAACTTATATAAATTTAAACTATGCAGATATTTATGTATATTAATTTTTAATTTTTTCAAAAGCTTTTTTTATCTTGAATATTCTAACCGAATTATCTGCACCACCAGAAACAACATATTTTTTATTAGACCAATCTGTCGCCATAACCTTGTCGCCATGACCAATTAAATCGTACAATGGAGCTTTGGGACTGCAAAGAATTTTTTTTTTTGAAAAAATATTCTTATATTATCAATATACGGGTTTTCTTTTATACCTTCTTAAATCCCACAATTTTACTTGGTTATCATAAGATCCGGATACAAATAAATGTTCATAATCCATCGACCAATTAACTGTTGGAATCCATTGTGTATGACCAAAATAAGTATTCTTTACAACAGATCCCTCTAAAAACAATGTCGATTATTAAATTTTTCTTTTAAATCTTGATTTCTTACGATTTGTGCGAGAATCATACAAGCGCAAGTTTTTATCTGCTGAAGAGGTAATAATAAGCCCATTGAGTTTTGAATAGCTAATATCAAAAAACGATTTATTTCCAGTAATTTCACTTTTTATGCCCTCTAAACTTAGATCCCAAAATTTTATTGTATGGTCCCATGACGCCGTAATGATCGTGTCAGAATCCATCCATTGTACAGCAGATATATTTTCACGGTGACCTTGTAAAGTAGCAAGTGGAGTCTAAAATAAATTTTTATCGATAAAGATGCTACACACAGAAGTTAAATTTCGTAATTAAAAATAAAAAATAAATTAAAAAAATGATTTTCTGAATTATAATACCTACCCTTGTTGCACCAGTTTCAGATTTGGAACGTTTTCTATCATCTACATCACTAATATCTAAAAATAAAGTATTGTATATAAAATGATCTGAATATATGTATGTGAAAACCTACCAGCCGACCAAATTTTAAGCATAGTATCCCAACTACCGGTAGCAAATTTAGTTTTATCAGCGTTCACATCAACACAATCTATGCCTCTTTCGTGACCTTTACACGTGTAAACACAGTCAACAGAATTTTGTGCAATATTCCATTCCCAAAGCATTGCATTTTGATCTTGAGAACAACTACAATGAACAAGGAAACAAGAAAATAGAAAATTTCATGAATTATATTTCTAATGTTTAATAAAACCTGGTTAACTTAAAAATAAGTATTATAACTAACCTTACAAAAATACCGGTCTCATCATTTAAACTAACCCAAGCAACAGCTTTAATAGGATTTGTGTGACCTGGTATTGTTAAAATATGGTCACCTTTTATAGACCATAAATTTATTGTATTATCGTAACATCCAGTAAGAACCCATTTATCTTGAGTTTTAACTGCTGATACCCAATCATCATGCAGCAAACAATCTTGCGGCTCGGGCGCTGGAAATCTTTCAACATATTCAATATTTATAATATCCTCAAAAGAAATGCCTCGTTCTTTTAAATGATCTCCTAAGTTACTTCTACGACAAGAAATCATTTTTATTAATACATACTTTTATTTTAAAAATAAAATTTTTACTTTAAATATTCATCAAAAACCAAAAAATCGAATTCAACATCCTTATGATCAGTATCAGTTTCCTTTAATATTGTGTTCACCAAATCATTTAATTCTGTTGTCGAGATATTGGCTCCAATAGAATAAGGAGCATCAGGAACAGCATACCTACAAACATGCAAAACAAGATTAAAAGCTCCAATAAATTAACAATTTAAGTTTAAATATTTACTGAGTTTGCTTGGTTTTTAAATGAATTTGAAGTTGTCCTTCACCACTTTCAATTTCCATATTTATGCTTAAGACTTTTAATTTTTAATATATTATGTATAATTAATGTTTCGTAGATTCTGTATATACAATATGAAATGTGTTTTTTAAAGTTTAACTTTGAACATGGAATGGAATTTGTTTAACAAATGTCACATGTGTTTTCTTCTGTCACTTCATATGTATAATTATATTAATATAACACAAATGTCAAACTGAACAACAAAATACTGGCAGATATTTTGAACGAAAAGTCTCTATTTATATTACGTATGTAGCAATTTTTGTTTGTTTACCTAAAAGAACGTACCTTTTCCCCATACAGAAGATTTCAAATACAAATATTAGTGAGAATATATCTATAAATTTAATTTTATTTGAAAAATAAAAATTATATAAAGAACGTTGACTGAAAAAAATATGAATAAAACAGAACATGAAGTAAAACGCTTAATATTTTAAATAAATGAAACAAAACATTAATATTTATAACAATATTTATAATACTATTATCATTAACAAATCATTCTCATTTTTGTGACAATGAAAATCAAATCTAATGGTGTAAGAATTTTCTAATTTATAATAAAAGCATACTTGATTAGTATACTTGTATGCATTTTCGCCACTCCCCATTTTACGCTTTACTATAAATGACTGAAAACATATTCTAAAGAATATTACTGTAAAATTACTGATTGCTTACGATCTAGATTTAATGGTCATCAATAATAACTTAGTTGTAATTCAAAAAATAGTTATAATTTGTGAAAGAAAGTATTTTTTGACTATTTTAAATATATGAAAAGTATTTGTAATTCTCACCACATGGTGTCGCTTTTCTTATATTTAGCGTTGAATTGAATTTCATGAAAATGACAATCAAAAGAAAACAAAAAACAAAAACTTTGGCATATTTTGATTTTTTTTCACCTGTGAAATCTATTATCAAAATTGCGATGAGAGATGAGAAGTAGTCTAGCATTTTTTCGAGGTCGTTTGTTTATTTATTTAACTCAAAATAAAAATATTTTGATTATATTTGGGCATCCTTCTATATTTCTTCAATTTAAATTTTACTACAATCGATGTGTGTTTGCAAAAAAATGTGAAAAAATAATGTAACAAAAATAATTTAAAATGCTCAATTTTTTAAAGAAATCTGGTATATTTATTTGCAGAAACAAAAATGAAATTGAATATTAAGACATATTTTTCAGGCCGTTCATTTGTTAACGATGAAAAATTTGTGCCGGAAAAAACTAAAGGAAATTCGATGTCATCGTGGCAATTAACAGATAATACACCTTTAGATGAATATTTAGAAAATCATGAAATCAATGGTAAGCTTATTTTAATGCGATATTAAATTAATAACTTTCTCACTTTAGTTTTTATTTTTTGTTTTTTTTTTTCTTCATATTTCATATGACAATACCAATAGATTTTAAGAAATTACGTAGTTTCGGTTAGATTTTTACTGTATTCTACATTCTATTTGGCTATTCCATGAATGTGTTTATTCCTAATTAGATTCAATAAATGACAAATGTGTTTATTTATGATTTTTCATTTGGATATGTATGTATACCTACCCATATTTAACAAACAACAAGCGGGGGAGAAAGATTGGCATTCTTAATTTCTTTGTAAATTTTATTTCATAAAATCTCATAAAGCTTTAAGTAATTGCCCACTTAAATTTACAGAATGCTGTGTGTTATTGTAATATAAAAACTTGTTTTAGTTTTTAAGCTTATGCATGAATCTATTTTCGGGAAAAAAAATTAAAAGTTTGAGTATAACGAATTATTTTAACTCTTCATTTTTAATTGCGCATATTTCTCATTTAAGTTTTAACAATAATAAGTAATGTACCCACATATATTTAAGATTAATAATAAGATATTTTTATTTAGGTACGAATTAAAAATTCATTATTGAATTTATTAGAACTGAATTCCATTATAATTTTATAAATCCTGATATTCAACTTAAAAAAATTCATTTGCATATACATATTTTGTTAATTTCTTGTTAATAGGTTTAGCATTTTTGATCGCCAACTATACATAATTCTGGTTAACCTAGTTCTAAGGTTTTTGACCCAAATAAAAATTATTATCCAAGAAAGAGCTTAAAAATAAAGAAAATGTCTTGGATTCTAAATAGGCTATTGACCTTTTCTCATTTTGAGCGCGTAGTTATCGCTTTAAAAATTTGAATTTTAATAAGAAAAAATTAAATATTTTTACCAAACATTCCTGTTCTTAATGTAGTGAAAATTTTATATAATAATCAAACTTATAGTGGATCCATCAAATATTTTTCCCTCAATTCATAACATTTGTATTTTTATGTATGTATGTACATACTACTTGAAAACCGATTTACAAGTTTTTGCCGATGATTCGCATTAAAACAAGGTGAAAGAAATAGTTCGAATTGATAAAATTTCTAATAACAATATATGCAATTACTAATTACAAACAAAAGAAATATTTTAAATATGTACGTATATATGAAGCAATGATTTAAAAGGATAATCTTCTATGTATTTAATTAATTTTAATTTTTTTAATTTACTTGTAGAAGCTGTACAACCACGTTCCCGATTATCAATGAATCTCTATGATATTTTAGCAGATCGAACATGTTTAAGTTATTTTATCCAATTTTTGGAAACTAAAAGTGCTCTCTCTTTGATTAAATTTTATTTGGACTCGGAAAGTTTTAAGACAGTAGCCGAAAAAGAAATTGCTTCTATTGAAAATAATAATAATTATTATTATTACAATTATTCTAATGCAATCAGAAGACATCATTCAAAAAGTATTTCATCCGATAATTTTGATAAGATCTCATTAAATAGTAGTAATTTCGATGTAACCGATTCAGTTTCACTCGGTTCTCAATTAACGAATGTAACAATGAATTGCGACCAATTGATAAGTAATAGTAGCATGAGCTTAGATGAAAAACTTGAAGAACAAATGAGTGATAAAGAAATTACAGAAATTAATCAAATAAATGAATCTAATGAACAAATTAACACAAATGTAAACTTGCATAAGAATTGCAATTTAAATAGTCTAAAAACCGTACCTGAACTAAAAACGTTATGCGATTTATCGTTACGAAAACCGTTAACAGATGACGAAAAGTCCTTGCTAGTGCTTGCTGAAAACAATAAAATTTATCATAAAAGAATAAGTAAGAGTATAAGTGCCAACAATTTTAGTGAGCAACTATCTTCTAATGTAAATTGCGAAAACTTTAAACCTAACGTTTCAAGTAGAGAAATGGCTATTCGACAAAAAAATGTTTACACATCGATTGCATCAGATGCGATTCGAATATATCGTAAATATTTAACAAGCAATTCGCCATATTTTATTGATATCCCTGCAACAATATTATCAACAATATCATTACAAATATGTGCGCAAAATAAAAGTTCTGCCGATTATGAAAATAGCGAAAAAAACCATGACAATAACAATAAAACTTCTGAGACGGATGATAACTCTGAGGAAGATATAAACTCAATATCGTGCAAATGTTTTTCCGAAGCTCAAAAATATATTCTAGAACGACTGGAAGCAGATTATTTAAGCGAGTTTTTAGAAAGTTCCTTTTACTGCAAATATATTGTTGATATATTGTCCAATGTTCGATCTTTAACTATTTCGGATATCCTACATAGTGAATCAGCTTTGTTTTATTTTATGGAATTTTTAGAACAGAAGCAAAACCATCGCGGCCTTTTAGAATTTTGGGTAGCTGCTATCAATTTTCGCAAACACTATTTAAATTTGTCTATGAATGCTGATGAGGATATTTATTCTGATACTGAAAGTTCAGAAGATTTGCTACAAAGTGATGCGATGATATTATATGATAAGTACTTTTCGTTACAAGCTAATAATCCATTACCTATTTCAAGTAGAATAAGAAGTCAAATTGAAGAAAAAATTTGTTCTAGTGAAATAGATGAAATTTGCAAATGTTTTGATGTTGCAATTAAAGTAGTAGAATTATTTTTTGAAAGAGTTTATTTTCAAGAGTTTTTATCTTCTCAATTATTTGTTAATTATTTTAACGATTTAAAATCAAAGATTCCCGATTATAATTCGTCAGACATCAAAACGAACTCGAATAGAATTAAAAGTGGCTTCAAAATGATAAGACATCGAAAAACTCTTTCGGATTGTACTGCTGAGAGCACAAAAGAAGTGAAGAAACGTTTTCTATCGCAGCAAAATAGTTTATCGGGGCAAGGAATGGAAAATTCAAAATTTAAAACAAGTAGATCGGCAGACATGAAAATTGATTCAAGACATTTAAATGATCCGGATTTATTGTGGAAGAGAAATTCAAGGTAATATTTTAAATTTACTAACCATTTAAAACCAAATGCTATAATATTTGTTTTGTGTGATATTTTTAGAAATGGATTAATATTTGGTCGTGTAAATTCTTTAGGTCGGTATGAGCGGGATTTTGAAGTTAATTTTAACAATGAAGAAAAATGGACTTTAGCAAGCGGTAGTCATAAACTAAAAAATGCTATGCGAAAATTTGTCAATTTACCTGAAGATAAAGTTCAAGAAGAAATTGCATGGCAAATTGCGGAAATGATTGTTAAAGATATAACAAATGTTACTTTAGGAAATAGTGATAGTAATGATATTTAAAAATATGTATATCTTAAAGTTAGAGAACTTTAAATTAGCTTCGAAATGAAATTGAAATTCCATAAGTTTTAAAAATGTGCGCACAGAAAATATTACTTTGTTACAATATTACAAATATTGAATATAGTTGAGTTGCAGTGTGATTAGCAATCAAAATTTGCGATAATTAAATGAGTAAAAAAAATTTAAATCTGAGAAATATTTTATATTTAAAGACTCATAGTTGAAATAAAAAAAAATAAGTATTCAAAGATTAAGTAAGATAGCACAAATTAGAAAAACAAAACATAAAAATTAAAAGTAAAATTTACATTTAATTTATATATCTATGTATGTATGTATGTTCAAATGAGCAGCTAAATTTTATTTTTTTCTCACAAATTAATTTTTATTTTCTAAGAAAAATCCTAATAAATTTTATGCAGTGATTGGGTAATTTTTATGAAAAAAATTTGCAATACATTTAAAAAACAAAAATTTCTTTATTTTAATATTTAATATTTTTTAATGATGTGACTGATTGACATTCTCTCATCTACAGTATTACGATATAACCGCAATTAATTTATAGATCGTTTTGTCTATAATGTCATTAAGTAAATTTAATTAAAAATACTCTTGCGTGTCTCTCAAAATTTTGTTATCTTTAAAAAAGTATCTTGTTTTTTATGTTAAATGATGTTTTTTACATGAATGTTATTTTGGTACTTATAGATATTTTTTTATTCTTTTGTTTGAAATTTAGATAGGTAATCATGTATTTTTACTATATTTTACGGGTTAAAGCACAAGTTTTCCTATTTTATTTTTTTCTTTTAAAATATGTAATTACGAGTCCTCGTAATTACGAGTACCAGTAATTACAAAGTTGCTCAGATTGCTCTATATTAAATTTTGTACAATTTACATTTGTTTGAGGAACTTGATCGCACATTTATACTAGGAAGAATGAAAAAAAAAATTTGTTATATATGCATAATTAAAATTTCATGCTTACATAATATGTAATTATGTATATTTGTAGACCTATTCTATATTTTTTCGAAAAATTATTTTTAAATTTATATTGTTAATAATATTTTATGTACTTGTCTTTACTTAAAATGAAAATTGAACTTTATCCTATAATGGGACATATTTTATTCATGACATTTAAAAATTGAAATAAATGCTCTTTAATTTTTCTTTTTTAATTTTAGAAATATTTTTGTATAAATAATAAAAAATTGTCAAAAAGTTTGAAATTTTAAAATAGTAGTCTTTTTTTATTTTAATGCTACTTCAATATTTGCAGGCTATAGATTATAAATGGGAGTCAACGGATTACAAAATTAATTTTTAGTGGTTGTCGAAGTCAATTCTTAAAAATGCAGACGTCGAAATTTACAATCTAATCAAGTACCTAAACGATTTAATAATACTTTGCTTGCTTTACTTTGAAACGTTTTTTATGTACATATGTAAAATAATTAAGTACCTAAGCAAAGTAACCATAGCCCCAGTTAAAACTTTATTTGAATTTACTCCCAAATAATTCTCCTTTTAATTCTCCTAATCATATTTCTCTTTCAGAACTAACCATGAATGAATTCCAAGCTGATACATATAATGTATATGTACAATGTATTTCTTCACCTACATGTTAAATTGTATTTTACATATTTAATATATGTATATTTTTAGTTTACTAATCAAAATACTGCTAGTAGTACGGAAATCTAATGTGGAGAAAGGTGAAGGAAATCTAATGCGTGGAACCACATTGGGCTGGTGAAGCGATTTAAAGATAAATTTTGGTATGGGCAGAAAAATTGAAATAGAAACGATGGAAGGATCCATTTATTCGTGAACAAATTGCTAAATGAGCATGAAACGATGTAATGGCAATGGATGCTGTCAAGGAAACTCCACTTATTCTGACGATTTGGGTAAATTCGCCTAACATTTAAGAAATACTCCAACGCATTCATTGGTTTTCTATTAATTGAATACTTGGAAATCAAATAAATTGTTTTGTATATTTGTAGACCATATAACGACAGCGGACTTGTAGCCGCATGATCACGTCTTCAATAGTCCCACCACCAACTCCAGTGCCAACAAAAGTGCCATCGTCAGTGCCATTCTCTGTGCTACTATCAGTACCATTGTCAGCACATTCTTTATTTCCTCGGCGAAATTGCTCGCGTACTGCGTTAGAATCGCTAGAAGCGAAAGAATTAGAAAATTTGAGGAATATATTGTGATAGAGACCGATATATGTAAGTAGACATTATTATAATATTATTTTAAAGAAGCTTTTATTTTAGTGTAATTTATATTTTACAACTATCTGGAAAAAATCAATTACAATTAGAAATTTCTATTTTGAAATTAATTGCCAATAACAAGTAATGATTTTCGAAAAATTTGTTTGCTTACGCTCCACCTTTTTCTGCAGAGTCTCTAAGAGTTAAAAAAGAGTCGTAATCCAATCCACCATTCTTCAATGAAATTTTAAACAGTCTTTAGAAAATAGTATTTGGAATTTCTTCTAAAATTAGTTGCCTATAGTTCCAAAAACTTGGAGATTGGACCTAATTACTATACAAGTTGCCACGCAGATATTTTGGAAACTGTTTTATATCCCTTTTTGACATTATCTGAAGGGTGCATTGATAATACAGCCTTAACACTGATGCGTGTGTTGCAACATGTATTACAAAGCGCGGCACATGTATGTAAGTGGTAAAACGCTTGAGGTACAAGAGAGAACGTCCAGTTTCTTTTCTTCCGACATACCTGAATCATACAACAAATCTTATACGAGAACTTCCAGAGTATCGAAAGGATTTTTTCAATGTGAATGAAAAATCACTAATTTATCTAATTAAATTGATCGATAAATGACCCAGAAAACAATATTTTATGCGTAATTTTTCTTTTCTATCAGAAAAAATAACCAAATATGTATGTGAGTGCTATTGTATGTACTTACATATGAATGTATATCTCTTCATTCCCTTTATATAATGAAACCTATTAGGAATTCTCATAACTAAGTGCCTTCTTTTGTAATTCAATCAGATCGGCATAGTTCCAAAAAAAAAAATTTTGTGATTCCAATAATTATTGCAGACACCTTAAATTATTTAAACAGGCACATATCCATTTAATTTTAATTAATAATATTTACATATGAATTTCCTTCTTGCTTATTAAACATATTTACACGACAATTTTTTATTTTGCGAATTATAATGGTGATAGCTTGACTAACAGTGCAATGCGAGTAATTATATTATAATGTACGTTATATATATGTATATAGGTATGTAAGTATATTGTTTGTGCATACATGCCAAGGTAAAATGAAAAAGAAGCAAAATTTAAAGTTGCAAAGATAGTTTTACTTATTATTTGCTAATATTTATTTAATTTGAACAGTAAATTTCAATAAAAATTAATAATCAGGGCCGCGTACTCAATGCAATCCTTAGTTGGAGCACGTTATTTTTGTGTTATCTTTTTATTTTTAATTTTTTTTTTTGGCTTCTTTCTTCCACCGTGTTAGTGATGGATTTGTTACAAAATGCATTATGGATAGACGATTTAAATGTTTTCTTGTAAATAACACCATGTAAAATATTTTTTTTTGAAAATTAAAATTCGATGCAGAAGTTTGAATATAAAAAGGCAGTTTGCTTACTAATAAATCATATTCAATTGAAAGAGCTCTTCAAGCAACATTTAAATTACTTTTTTTTAATATTCATTATTTAAAATAATTTTTTTTTTAAAAATGTTCAAATATGTAAGCTATAATAAAAGGATATTTCTTAACGAAAGGATTAATTTAAGTTTACCTGTATTAAATTTTATATTTATAGTGTGCTTTTCTATTGGCTGCCATTTTAAGTGTATCAGCTAAACCGGCTGTTTTGGGTGTTGCTCCAGTTGTTGGACCAGCTGTCGCTCCTGCTCCATTAGTGGCTCCGGTAGTAGCTGCAGCAAGTAGTCAACTTGTAGCTCGTAGTTTTCATGCACCGGTAGTAGCAGCTGCTGCACCAGCACCACTTGTTGCTCCAGTACCAACAGCATACGCCGGATCGTATGCTCATCCATATGCAAGATATGTTGCGGGAGTACCATTTGCTGCACCGTTTACAGCAGGAGTAGCAGCACCTTTTGCTCGATTTGCTGCTCCAGCAGCTTATGCTGCTGCACCTGCTGCCGTTGCTCCAGCAGCTTATGCTACTGCACCTGCTGCCATTGCTCCATTTTCTTATCCTTATACAGCTAATCCTTATGTTGCAGCATCAGCTCCATTGAGATATGCAGCTTCTTCACCATATTTCTTCTAAAACTGTGATAACATTCTATTTGTAAATTTACAAAAAAAGAAAATTTTTGGCACTAATGGGACTGTGCAATTTTTGTGTAATAAATTCTTTTAATATAAATTGTTTATTTTAAAATAAAATTTTTAAAAAACTAAAATCTCTGTTCTATTATAATTATTTCTATAAATAATGTTAACTTAGGTGTTAAAAATTTATTTTAGACTCAATTAATTGAAAATAGTAATGTTTAATTAGAATATTTAGTACTCGGATAAATCTAATATTTCATTAAAATTTTTTTATGAGTTTCGTAAAAATTTTATTTGAAAATTTGAAATTTAACTAAAAACAATCCTAAGGCTGGTTAATGCAATGTTTCTTAAAAATATTTGAAAATTTTAATTGAATTTACTTTCGGTTCATTACTAGTATCAAATACATTGTTTCTATATAGAGTGTCCGTAAACTAACAGCACTCTCGCAGGAATTTGCCTTTTGGGCTTCTTCTCTATCTGTTAGGTACCAAAGTTTGAATTTCTAAAAACCGGGTTAATTTTTACGTTTTTATTCACATGGAATTCCTCTTGTATCAGCGATTTTGAAGATTTTTTTAGTTTCTTATAAATTTCAAAATATTTAAAAGCAAAATTAATATTTTTAAAAAAATTTCCAATAAATTTTCCTTTAATCCTCATTTACTAATAATTACAACTCAGTAACTTAATAATTTTCTAAAGAACTGGAGAGCTTTGTATTCTGGCCTTCATTTTGATATGGTACATAATATTGCAAAAAACGCAAAGAAATAATATGTATGTCTATCAGGCGAGAACCTGAGGTCGAAACATTAAAAAATTAACTGAACACTACTTTAAAACAAAATTTTTTAATCATCAAATTGAAAGACATTTGCATTATTTTCATTTCATTACCAAATATTTTCAAAATTTTTTAGAAATATCGTGGCTACACGAGAAATTTAAGATTAAGCTTTTTCAAATACGGAAATAAGCTTTCTTTGCAACAAATTAAGTATAATCCAAGATTTTTTAACCCTCCTGTATATTTTTTTATTAGATTACTTTGTTGTACCTTTTACCTTTTAATAAAATTGAGAAAACACGGTGTATATAATTACATTTGGACCTCAAAGATATCCTATCTTCCTAATTTAATTACATAAATTTCATAAGATACAGCTACATATACAATATTTCTTTACATATTGAGAAATGAAACGGAGGCACGTACTACATAAGTTTACAAAAACTTACTGTTGACAACGGGTAATTTAACTTAGAGAAATTTTTTTAACCTCTAAAAGTTGTACAAAGCGATTTTTAACAATTCAAATTATTTAAATGAATTACATTATTTTCATACATTAAATAATTACATACTATTCATTCAATTAATTTAAAATATTTGTCGTAAACGAATTAAAATTATAAAATAAAAGCGTTGAATTTTTGTAGTTTTACCACGAATAAAAATTTTATTAAAATTTCTCTTAATAATACAAATTTTGACAGATCAAAACGATTCAAACATTTGGTTTGGTCCTGTAATGTTTGATGGTATGAAACATTGATGTAAAATCAACTCAACATTTCAAGTATTATCTGAGTATCCGAATAATTGAAAATATTCTATGATTAAAAGCATGCAATATTATTTTTCGGTTCGAATTTGACATAGAATACCGACCCTTTTAATATGCTCTAACGATCGTTCCAACTATGAGTTTCTTTAAAATTCTGAGTAAACATTAACAATAATTTTTAATAATTTATTATTAATATAATAGAAATTATTGAAAAATTGTAATAACAACAACAAATTCGTTATTCCGCATCCCTACTAAAAATAAACAAGATAATGATCTATGTAAAATGCATCATTTCCCATGACCATGTTTACCATAGTGAGAGTTACTAAAAAGACCTAAAAATATATATTTTCCAAAAATAGTCTTATTATGGTTCAATATTTTATATATGGTAGGTCTAATAACGGATATGGAAAGTACATAACAAGAAAACTTACATAACTTAGACAAAATACAAAATGCTGTGATCTTGATCTTTTCTTTCATGAGATTATGGCAATCTAAACTTTTATTATTTAATTAATAAAATACTGATTTATCAATATGTATACAAAATACTTTACATTTTATTTTGAAATTTTATAAAAAATTTTGAGAAAAATTCCCTCAATAAAATAAAACAAAAAAAATGTATAAATTCTATGCTGTTTTGGTTTAAATCTAAAAATACACATATACATAACAACTTGTTTGTATTTTTCAAAAAATATTTAATTTTATCGAATTATATTTATTTGAATTAAAATGATATCACAGTTCAAAATACATATGATGCGGCATTTACATATGGGCTTGAATATGCAAATTGAGTACCTATTGCTGGTGCTACAGCGTAACGGGCAACAGGAGCTGGTGCAGCAACAACTGGAGCTGGAGCGGCAACAACTGGAGCGGGAGCGGCAACAACAGGAGCTGAAGCAGCAACAATTGGAGCTGAAGCAACAATACGAGCAGGAGCAGCCGCAGCAGCTACATATGGAGCGGCAGCAGCAACATATGGGGCTGCAACATAACGGGCTGCAACATATGGTGCAGCAACACCATGAAAACTACGATGTACAACTTGGCTACTAGTAGCTAAAATTTGTGGTTTTGCAAAGGTTGATGCAATTACAGCAATAACAACAATACACTAAATAATTTTAATAATATAATATTATAATTTCCGAAATAAATTTATACATTAGATATAATTATAAAAATTAATTAACTGTATATGTTTGTATGTACAATATATAGAAGAACTTACGTATTTGAACATTTTTATAAATTTTTTGTAAATATCTAAGAATATTGAAAATGTTTACTTAATCAAGTATTTGAACTGAATATGACTTACTTAAAATATGTAAGCCTATTTATATTAATATTTTAACCAATAGTGGAAAAATAAATTGAATATGTATAACATAATATTTTTAACTTACATACAACATAACCTTTTTTTTTCATTTATTTTATTATACATAATTCTTACAGTTTATGATTCTCTTCATTTGTATGTTAACTATTTAGTTTATTTTGTATATATACATACAACTATAATAATATATGGATTAAAATATATTTACTTAAAATAATTCATAGTATTTAGTATTTTAATTATTTTTACACATCCAATGTCCACAATATAACCATCGATATTTGGAACACGTATTTCAGAGATATTATGCAAAAGATTATTGTTCAAAAATGAAAATAATAAAAAAAAATGCCATCTATGAATTATATAGAAAAATATTTTTAGTACGTTCGTGTAAAAATAAAGTCTCATTGGACAATAATGTACTCTGGTTTATTTTTCCCCTCAATTATGAATTTCTAAGAATTTCTAAAATTTCCGCGATATTCTAAAAATAAAATGCCCTTTACAACCTTTTTTTTTCAGTTTTTGGTTAATAAAAGTTCACAGTCTTTACAATAAATCATAATAGGGCGTATAAGACGTGTTTTAATTAATAATCATAATATTTTACATTAAAAATAACAAAACAAAAATTTTTAACTAACAAGTAATTTTGTTATATAAAATTTACGCAGAATATATTTAATACATACGTACATACTTATACGAATTTTTGAAGGCGATACAAAGTGTTGAATGTAAATATAAATGACAAAATTTTTATGACATGCAAATAAATGTTATACACTTGTATAGTTAGAAAAAACCTTAGAGAAAACCCCAATTATACAATGCAGAAATTTGAATTTTATTAAGTATGCATTCAACATAAGTTTAAATCTTTTTCTAATTTTTTGTTTATATGTTTAATATATATATATATGTACATACTTTTATTTTGATAACATTAATTGAAGCATAATGTCGTATAAAGTGCAGGTATATGACCGAAAGCAAATTAAATTTTAGACCACGTATGACTTTTAAAAATGTTATACTATAGAAAAGTGTATTGACCTCTTATAATGAAAAAAAAAAAATTAATAATACTTTGTGACTTGTGACTCATATTAAAGATTTCAATTATTGTTATACGTAATAATTTCATCGGCACCTGAAACAATTGATTTTATTCTCATTTTCTTTTTCTCTGCTTACAAAAATTTCAAAAATTAATACCTACTAATTTTTTCTATGCATTTCCGTACAGAAAATTTGTTAATATATTTGCAGTTTTATAGCTTATATGGCAATTATATTTTATCAGAGCCAATAACTTTCCAATTTCTTGAAGTTGGCTATATATATTAGTTTTTAAAAAATTTGAAAATTTAAAAAATCTTGTTGACTTGTATAATAGTTACCCAAATCAACTGTTTTGATTTGGATAGTTGAATTGGTCCCAATACAAAAGCAGCCGTTCTTAATCGTAATGAAACAATTTCTGAAAATTTTGTTGGGTTATGGTTCATCGTTTTTGAGTTATCATGCGGACGGACGAGCGGACAGACAAATAGACCGTTACACTAAGATGTAAGTTATAAAAAAACGATAGTTTGAAAACATTTAAATTATTATCTGTTTATAATAGAAAAAACACCTTTATTAAATAAAAACAACTCCAGGTTGTATTAATAATTCAGTATATTAGTGTAATAGTCACAATACCTTATATATGTTCTTATGATTGTGTGTTTCAAATAGAAGAATAAAGCAACGTGAAGAAAGCAATATGAAGAACAATTCATCGGCAATTTCTTCATACCTCTGTAGCTCATTTGGTGGAGCGTCCGGCTACAAGGCAGTAGGTCATTGGTTCGAGTTCAGTCCGAGAAGAAAAATTTTCTGCCATTGATTCGTTCCTTTGATTACATCATCCATCTGTTCTACAGTTGTATGAAAAAATTTCCATTGAGTTAATATTATTAGTGTAAAAGGCACAATTATTAGAAAATAACTACATGTTGTATTAGAAATTCACTATAAAACACCTTCCTACAGAGGATCTTTTTCGCTGAATTAATAAGGTGAATTAAGGAAATACAAATTTGATGTATGGAATTCTATATAGCTATTTTGAGATCGTGTGTTCAAAAATGTTTTTGTTTTCAATGCCTCAATTTATTTTAGACATCAACTGATTTTTTTTTTATATTACAAAGCCTGAAAACAGCCCAAAATTGGAAAGAGTTGTTTAATATAGGTTTATGTATATTTTTAATTTCTAGTTTAATTTTATTTTAAATTAAATTTACAATATTGTTATACTTTTGAAATATTTTTTTTTATTAAGATTTGTTATACATCTTGATAATATTTTTAATCAAATAAATTTTCAAAAATTGGCCTGTTACATTTCATACATATATAATATAACATATGTGTAATATATATATACATATATATATATATATATATGTATATATATATATGTTAAATTCCATAATATCTAGATAAGAAAATTAGGCTACTAAACTGATTTATATTTTTAATTGTGCAAATATATGCAAGCATAAATTTTATTTAAAATGTCTGCAGTATATACGAAAACACAAGTGCCAAAAGTATAAAAATCTTCATTTTCGTTTTATGCATTTTACTAATCTAATCACGAATCATTTCGTTCACAATAATATTTAATTAAATATTCAATACATGATACGGCATACTTATACAAACAGAAAAAAACAATAACCTTGAAATATTTTCTAAATTTTTTTATTATATTTAATGATTTTTCCCAATTTTTAAAATTTTCTTAAAATGTTAAAAGAGGCCTAAGATCGGCAAATCATAAGCGAAATCAAATCATTCATTTAAATTGAATCATTCTGAATACAAATGTTATACATATATTTAGAATATTTTCTATCGGAAGCGAAATATTTTATTTTGTCCACAATTACAATGAATAATTGCAATAGTATTGAATAGTACTGAATTAACAAAGTGTAACCGGGTATCGTCACCTTTGAAAAAATTTTTACTTTTCTAGGGTAAGTATAGGTGTATTTATCCTAAAAAAAATTCGATTCCTACAAGATGTTCACTTGTCTTAAACAATTCAAATTTCCCATAAATTTCCAGACTTCTAATAAAAATAAATGTGGGTCAAACCAATGGATTATAATGAGCACTTTTCCCTTCAATAAATGAAAATAATAATGCGTGACATTTACCGTAAACTTTCTACATTTTTAAAAAATTTAGAAAAGCTTGCGCAGTTTCGGAAATTTAAGGTACCAAAAATTCAAATTTAACAAATTTCGAGAGGCAATAACTTGAGATAGGGAGTAGTGGTGGAAAAAAATTTTCTTCCAACAAAGTTCACTTATTGATTTATTATCTAAGAGCTATTACAATTTCAAAATCCTACAACCTAACGTTTAGAATAAAAACGATATCAATAATTTGGATAAAACGGATTTCACATAACGGTTAATTTTAACAGCCCTTTTGTTTTTGTAAAGTATGCTGCGGTAGAAGAAGACAAACCTCTAAGCAATAGCTTTGAATAGGGCGGAAATTGTAAAAAAATATTGTTCTAGCAAAATAAAACATTTATTTATTTTATTATGTTTTTATAGTGTTAGTTTTAATTATTGTTGACTGCTAGCTAGCTTATATGTATTTTACTGAAGAAGAAGGAAACTGTTATATCATTCTATATTTGCTGAATTTAAGAAGCCTATAAAAAATTAATCAAAATCAAAGTTATATAATTACTTTCTTTCAAAAGACTTTCAACATATTTTTTTTTATAATAAAGTAAACAAACTTACATAGGGTCTAAGTGAGAAATGGGTCTAAGTATCTTATTTTCAACAGTTGCTATTTAAAAGCAAGGAAAAAAGAAATTCTGCTAAAAAAAGCTTTAAATACCACTATAAATTTTTTAACAAATATTTTTATAAAAAATTTAGTAATTTAAAAAAAACAATAGATGGCGCTTTATTAAGCTTGAGTGTCATTCAGCTTAAAACAAAGTTGTGTATTCAATAATGTATAGGCAAAATATCAGTTTTCAATTTTTGTTAGATTTTCTTTGTTGAACCAAAGACATTATAGTTTACATAATGAGGAATAATTTTGAAGCTTTTATCAACACCACCAATGTGTACATAATAATAGATTGGCTAGAGTTTTTATTTTAATTATTAGATTTTATAAAACGCCGTAAAATTTTAATTATTTTAAATTAAGTTTTCTTTTCTCAGTAATTTATACTTACAGTTCAATGTTTCCCTAACTAACGCTTTAGGATGTTATTAATCATTCTCGTAAACAAAATGATAAAAATAAATTGTGGATCACCTCTCATATTATCACCTCTTGAAGAAGCTCTTACTCTTCTTAGTAATAAATATCCACACAAATCTGCTTTTAAATGTAAGCGTTAAATGGTAGTAAACGCAGGGTATGCAATTAATAAAATTTCTAATGACATTTACAAGCGGTTACATAATATTGCTTGCATACTTCAAGGATAACAAAATTATTTTAATTTAAGCTTTTGAGTATTTTAATATGAGACACTAGCAAAAATATAATCTTGTTATATGTATTTGGTTTTTGATATTATAAACCAAAAAAAGTTATGTAAAATTTTGAAATTACGCACACATATATGTACGCATGTGAGTCAAATTGTTGCTCTTTTTTAGTTAAAGATTTCTTTAAAATTTATTTAAAAAAAATACATAAAATTACAGATTATTAGTGCGTAAAAAGTTATGAATTTGAATTATGTGAATATTTACAAAAGTATATATTATAAATTTAATAAATTTTTTATACAAAATTATTAACCTTTTGCGAAAGGAAAATATTCATTAGTTTCCAAATAAAAAGTTCCATTATTTTTATTATTTTTTAAAGATGGTTCACCACCCATTCTAAATTTTTTACAATCATCATTAATACATTCACACTCTACTTTATATATTAATTTTTGTATTTTCTCACATTCTGTACCATAGAAACCAATATTAGAATTTATCGATTCAGCTAAATATAAAACAGAAGCAATATGATCACATGTAATCATATTAAGTACTTTTTGACAGTGCGGTTGTATTTTTCCGTAATTAGGATAAAAATCAGAGTTACCAATTTTTTCACGTATTCCAGCACCTATTATTCTAGCACTAGTATGAATTACTTCAATATATTGGGCATCATTTAATTTTATGAAATCATTATTATCTAATAAAAATCTAGCTGGATCTAAAGCATAAATTGTATCAATTTTATTTGGTAATAAATTTCTACCAGTTAAACCAGCAATATGTGCACCTAAACTAAAACCAATAATATAAAAATTTGAAAATTTAATATTAAATTTTTCATTTAAAAATTTAATTAGCATAGAAACTTTTTGTCCAATTTCTTTTAAATATGTTGTTACTAAAAAATAATGAATATTAATTGCTTGTTTCCAATTTACAACAATTACATTTATATTTCCTTTTTTAAGATAAGCATCCCGTAAAATTTTTATTGGATAATAATTATGACTACCATGCCAACCGTGAATGATAATTCTAAAAAAAAAATTAAAATAAATTAGAAGTATATATATATATATATATATAATTAAATTAAGGTGAATTTAATTCACATAGAATCGTCATTAATGTAAGAAAACATAATTTAAAAATGGTCATGCTACTTCTTTGGCAAACGGTTACGTAGGCAAGCACTTAAAATAGTAAAAGCATTTAAATTAAAAATATATCATATATATGGAGGGCTGAGAAGACAATCAATGCATAAGGCATTTTTCAATCAAGAATGAGTTGTTGTATGCAAATTAATGAAAATCTTGAGTTCGTAGATCTAATATAGTTGTAGTCTTTTTTTTTTCTCAAAAAGTCATTTGCCACTATGCTAAATATTGCTGATCTACAATGATAAATTCTTAGCCCTCTTCAAATACTTATATGAATGCATTTTTAACGTCATTCTGTTATATTTTACGCCTGCTAAAGGTACACGGTACATACTTGTATTTAAGTACACGTATATTATAGTTGTTTTTAATACACACTGTGAAGTAGATATACATATATACAAAATTACTGTCTTTAAAAAATTAAAATGGTGAAACAGAATGATAATTGATTTTTTATTGTCGCAAAAATCTTAATTTAATGTAAATTATAAAAAAATTCTATACATTCCATATAATTTAAACGGAATTATAAGTTATAATTTGTACAAAACTGTGCGATAAACTTCCTAAATATATAAGAAAAATGTTTGCATCATTATGAATATGAATATTAATAAATAGAAAAAAATTATGATATACATATAAATTTCAATATACCTAATAGGAAGATTTGCTTCAAATTCCTTCAAGGATTCCATATTTCCTATAAAAATTTTTGATCCATTTTCATTAAGTTTATTGTAATAATAGAATTCTACATCATCTGTTGCAGAAGCTGTACAATTTGTATATGGAAATTATTTATTACTTAATTATTAATGATCCGTAAAATGAATTTTTTTATTTCAATTAATTTTAATTGATTTGTTGAGCAAAATTATAAATTTTACTAAAAATTCTATATACATTTTTTATATTTATTTACCATTTTTACCAGTAAGACTAAATATTAAAACTATTAATGCTAAACTAAATAACATATTTTTGTTTTATACTGAAAAATTTAATTTCGTAAAAGTTGAAAAGAGCAACTTTTGTAACTAATAAAAATTTTTTATTTTAACCAGCCACATATTATTTTTTATGATATTTGGTAATTGAAATTTATTTTGATTGCGTGATACTATTTATTAGAATAATTAATATATTATACAATATGATTTTTTTTTTCAATTAAAACACATATTGTCACCTGTAATAATTACAACTGAAATATAATTTGGATGAGTTTTACATGAGATATAAATATAAAAAATTAATGATAATTATTTTTAAATTTTCAAATATCGCATGCAAATCAAAATGATTTGTAGAGTTAGGAAATTCAATTATTTCAGTATATTTACTACTATGATTTATATGGGATTCTTAAGAAATAGTAAATAATACTACATATATATATATATACTTTATAGAGTTGAAATGGGATTGCGACAATCATTGCGACAAAATTTTGTTTGCTTTCTAAACCTAAATTAAATTTACGAATGTAAACTGTTTTATTTTAAAAATTTTATTTAATTCTATAAATTACAATATTTTAAATAAAATTGATTATAAATAAAATGTAAAATTTAAAACAATGTAAAACATGTTATGTAAATATATTTAATATGTAACATTTAATATGTTAAAGTGAATTAATTAAAAAATAAGTATATACATTATTTGCATTATCATTATTTAAAAATATCTGTATATAATCAGCTGCAACCAATTAGAAAACTGTTCCTATTAATATCAATTTTTATTACTTATGTATTCTATATGTTGTAAACTGATTACCAATTGTGTTGTATTGTTAAATGATCAACTGTAGCGAATTAGAAGACAGATTCAAAAAAATCAAGCTGTAAAAAAAATTTATTTTTATAATTTTTTACCTGTGTTATTCAATTTATTGATATAATTTCTTGCATGTTTTTATGTGTATATGTATGTACACTTATAAAGTACTTTTCTGATGACACCACTTCTCATCACGTCGAGTTCTCGTTTGATATGCTTTTCTCTGTGATAGGGAAGCGTAATTAAATTAATTTATTACGTTATGAGATTATGAATTTATTTTGCCTATATCAGGGATTGATTAACTTTTGGGATATTGCAGGTTTCAGTAATTGGATCTTTGTTTTACTGGTCGATTTTAATTTTTGATAATTGATAAGAGAATATTGAACAATTTAAATTAAAATTTCAAAAATAAGCTTCATTTGAAGCTTATCTTTATTTATTATATATTTAGAAACCCAATTTCATGAAGAAATCTGACTTTTACTACCGGTTAAATTTACATTTTTGCGAATATACAGAGAAATAGTAAACTAGAGATTCGGGTGGCATAAAGTAAATCACCACTAATAGTAAAATTTACATTTTCCAAAGTACGTTAACTAAAACCTTGCTAGCGTTCATAAAATTAGAAAGAAAGGGCATTAGACATTACAACATGCGATCGATTAGGTACTCATCACATCATATTCTTTTATAAACATATACATAAAATTTTTATATTTAAACAATAAACTTTTTTTCTATTTTTTGCTTTTCAAAAGTACAAATTTATTTTCGAAAAATAATTTATATTTTAAAAATTTTTAATTTATTTGTTTGTACACATATTATATATTTGAAACTATGAATGTAAGAATCACATACTATTAATTACAACAATTAGAAATTCAAAAAAATATAATTAGATTAAATCTTTATAATAACAATTACCAACCTACATATGGAAAAAAAAAAGAAAATAAACTCAACAAAAATTAAAAAATTCTTAATTTTCTTAGCAACAATAAAAGAACCAAATACCTGAATTCATAATATAATACAATAGCTAACAAATTATATGATCCGATTACATACATACAAATCTTATAAATTTATTTTTCAGATATATGTACATAAATTATAATAGTTTTACTTTTATGTACAATTTGTTTGATCAGTGATTGTTAGAGGTTTTAAAGATAAACCTTTTTCTTGTATTACTGATTTAGCTTTTTCAATAGTTTCTGGTGACGGTTGTTGTTCTCTTGTTAAAATCCAAACGACTTCTACAACAAAAAAAAATTAAAAGTTTTTTTATATATATATGTATATATTATATTACAATGTATTATAAGCTTTATAAGTTTATATTATGGAAAATATAAATTTAATTTTACCTGTATGAAAATATAACAAATCATAACAAGAAAAAACAACAGAAAAATTTTCATAATCTGTATCCAATACCCAATAATTTGAAGAAGTCAATGTATCCACTACAATATAGCACAAAGTTTAAAAATTATATTAATTTTATATTATAATAATTGTAATTAAAATAATTACATACATATTATTTTTATTTCTGTATTATCTATTTAAAATAAATAGAAAAAAAAAAAACTTAAAATTGGGAAATAATTAAATTTTATTCAAATGCTTTTGAATTAAATTAAAAATTCAACTTAATTAGAAGTGATTAATATTTGGTAAATTTAAATATAATATACATTTGAATTAAGAATAATATGCTTATAAAATATAACTTAATATTTTATGATTTTTCGAATTATGAAATTAATAACTAAAACATATTATTTACATATAATACTCACATACTTATAATATGTAATACTCACGCGGTATATAATCAAAATTTACAAGTAATTTTCCTGGTGCTACTTCTTTGGCTGTTCCTCTAATGGAAGATTTCGAACCAAACCTGAATAAAAGAAACTGTTTATGACATCTTATCATAATAATGAGAAATTCATGAAATTATTTACGTTATTAACATAAATAACTTTTTTCATATTATATATATATGTACATATAATTCTAAATACAAATTTGTATTATAACTATATTCAGTACCCAAATTAAAACTGTTTATTTAATTAAAATAAAAAATTAATTTTTTTTTGTCTTTGTTTTTATGCTCAGTTTCGTTTTATTATTTTGTATATGTATAATGTTCTATTAAAGATAAAGTAAATAAAATAAAATTCTAATATAAGTTTATTTTGCTTTTTAAAATTTAAAAAAACCATTAGTTAAATTAGAAAACAGAAAGTTAAAAAATAAAGTTCTGCAGTCTTAAAATATTGCAAAGGAGTATTAAAGTTTATTATAATTTGTACTACAAAACAAAAGGTTTTGTAATTGGTAAAAACTATTACATGGTTGTTGTAAAGAGTCTGGTAATGTCGACATAATAATATTTTTCATAATGTTTTATAAAGGAAATTGCTATTCAAAATAATATACAACAAAAATGCAGACAAGCCGTTTTATTGTTCTTGTGCTAAGTGGAGAAATTTATAGGCGCCACTTCCATTTTTATAAATTAATAGAATGTATAACAAATCTAAAAGAACATACAAATGATTTTAAAGTAAAAATTATTTACAATTACAGTAAACAATAGTTATTTTGTTTACCTAATTAAAAAACATAGTTATTATCTAGATTTAAATGAATATTAAATATTTTAAACTAACATGTCTAATAAAAAAAGCTTAATGCTCTTTTACTTTAGAGTTCTTAATTGCATCTGTGAATATTTGAATGTATGTGTGTATACATGTATAATATCCACTATTTACTCATTGCTATTAAAATTATATACAAAAATACGCAGTAAGTATGTACATTGTATATATGTACATTGTATGTATATTTATATATCTAGGAAAATCATTAGCAGCTATTACAATGCAAATATTTTTCTTGTACACGTATACATATGCACATACTGCATGCGTCATTACGTCAATGAAATTCAATTAGAATAAAATAATATTTATTAAGTTCTTGTATTTAAGAGCCTAATATTTATAAAGAAAAACGTGATAAATCTGATATGGCCAGTATAATATCAACTGGATTTTGTATTTACTAGATAATTTTCAAAAAAAATTTCAATATTTTTTACATATATTCTTAATTTAGCAAAACGATTGCATAATTTTAAAAATGACTATGAACAATTTATTTTTAATTTCAAGACAATTAACCAATTTCTACTTATGACAGCTCCGACAATGTTTATATAGTTTTTATATAAACATTTATATTTAATATATACTAAAATATGTTGAGTTTTTCATTCTGAAATTCCGTTTTTAACTTAAAGTATTTTATTTAGCTTTCTTCAATAAGTAAGCTAAATCTTAAATTTTCAGATTCTGTTAATTATTTTGTGAGTTGAAATATAAAAACTTTAAAGACGTCCGTAGATTTTTGCTATTAAAATAACTAAAAATGTAAAATTGGCCAATATTATGTAAAGTTGTTAACACCTGATTAACCCGAGGTCACGTGTAGTGTATGAAAAGTATCAGTATGGTATAATTTTGTATTACCACAATAAATCTTGTATGTAATGCGGTCAATAAAAACTGGTCAAGCACAAATATTTACACATTAAATTATAATTGTTCAAAAGTTTTTTCAAAAGAAGGCGTAATAAAATTTTTAACTTGAATTGATTTAGCGAATATTAGTTAATCGAATTTTTGTTTCCAACATGAAATTTTAATAATATGTACATCATATTCTTTTTATTATGTATAATATGATGTAATGTCCATGGCATTACTGATAAATTTTTTATGTCAAAAATAAATAACTTACAACATCCCATATTGTGTATTTACTACGGATATCTTGCCGTTACCCAAATTCCCGTATTCGGCTGTTATGCATTTTCCACCAGCTTCAAAAATGAACGGATATTTTGCGTATTCATACCACTTACCAAGATACTTTAAATCAAAAATTAAATATACAAATTACATATCATTAATTGTTATATTGTATAAAACTGGTTCAATTTAATTCAATTATTACAAAGTAAAAATATTATATGAAACCTTATCAGGCTGAAAATCCGATTTTGTGGTAATATTTTCAGGACAATTTCCAATATATGGCACTTGAGATTTCACAAGAATAATATTAAATGCGAAAAAAATGCATATTATGTGCGCTCTAAATATATAAACACATTAATTGCAAAGAATTTTTTAAATTAAAATAGATTCAAAATTTTATGTAAATCGGAAACTTACAGAAACATTTTAATAATTTCTTAACGGAATCACAACACTTGTTTAAACACTTACATCAACAAAAGTAAAATAAATTATGAACAATTTTTTATAGATTTTACGAGAAAAAAAAAACCCAATTGTTAACTATTTTTTCTTTTATTTTTTTTTGTTAATTTCATTTACAATACTCTTGTACGTGTGAAATATTAAATATTATAATTAATTTACTAGAACTGCAACTGGAAGTGCAAGCATATGCAATATTTTAAGAAAAATATTAGTAGCTCTGTAACATATGTTTATATTATTGTATCATACACAATTTTGATTAAAATTCAGGCTTCTAAGCCCTTTATTTTACTAAGGCAATCAGTCAATACTTATATAACACGAAAATATTTTATAATAATTATACTTTATTATATTTCATATCTATGCTTTTTGTTTGAAAATATCTTAAATTTAGCTTATACAAAAATGTAATTTTTAAATTTTTTTTGTGTATATATATGTATAAAAAGTTATATTTTGCACATATGTATGTAGATTAATTAAAAAAATACACAATATGTATTACAAAAGTGTACACTATAAACTATTGTCAACAGTTTATAACATTAAATCTAATTTTTCCATTAACGCATATATATTTAAAATTTTTAACAACTATCAACCCTTTTTTGTTATAAAACAAAAGTTTTGAGATTAACATTAAAATAACAGATCTAAAATTGTTAATAGTTTTCTTCTATAAAAAGAAGTTTTAAAGCTTCGATAACTTTCTTATCATCGCCAGTAAATTCATATGCCGGATTCATAGCTAATTTTTCTAATATTTTTTCAAAACGTTCCCTTAATTGTAGCAATACATTTACCGTTCTTTTATTTGAAGGAAAACGGAGTGTGTTATTTCGCACATAAATGAAAATTTCCATACCATCAGATTTAATGGTAACATTATCAGAAAATATAATAATTGCTATTGGTGATATCATAGACGACTCTCGCAGATATACATAATTACCAGATTTATGCTTATTGTAATATACAAAGAATTTGGAATTAAATTCACTTTGTTTACGATTTACAGATGTAACATGAAATTTTACGTTGTTTCCATCTTCTGGTGTTTGTAAAACATGTTCAATCCTTTTTTCATAAGAATTCTTCATATTTCTAAAGGCTATTGACCTCAAAAAGGCAATATTTGGATATAAACCAGCTGTTATTACAGCTCTTACAATATTCAAATCCGCAGATGATTGATTTATTTCTGAATGATTAGGAAAAGGATACTTAATAAAACCTGTAGATGCCAAAAGTTCACATAATTGAATTTTCATTTTTTCAATTTGCATAACTATAGATTCGGAGACAAAATTTTCATAACAAAATTTATCTGTTTCTTTTTTTTTAAGCGCACTTCGGAATTCTTTAACAACATTAGAATAAGTGATATGATCACTTCGTGAATGTTCAGCAAACTCTAATTTCGTATCATCAAATTCTTTTCTCTTTTTTATATTTTGAGAAAATGGTTCTTTTAAGCTAATTGTAGCAGCTACAGTAGTAATTGGATCAACACAACCAAATATAGTTGACAATAAAAGCATTTTTCCAACTTGGGAATCTATAGGTAACTGCATAAGGTGTAAGCCAAGAGGAGTCATTACTTCGTCTTTATCTAATGCATTAATTTGTTTAAGAAAATTTATACCGTCATCTATTGTTTCATTGCGAGGCGACGATATTAAGCTATTCAAGAATGCTTTAACATCATGAATTTTTAAACTTTTCAACCACATTATCACTGATTCCATTCTAGTTCTTTGAATTGTAGGAACAGGATACTCCTCAAAATTTTCTTCGCGAATTTTAGTATATAAATTGAAGCATATACCTGGTTGACATCTTCCAGCTCGCCCTTGTCGTTGAGTTGCATTTGCTTTTGTGATCCAATATTCTTCTAAAGTTTCAATTTTATTCTTAATATCATAATATTTTACTTTGGCTTTTCCAGCATTTATCACATATACTATGTCATCTAGAAAAATTAAGCAAGGAATAATTAAGCAAGGAATTGGATATATAAACAGAAGATTAAAAATTTAAATTTAGTTACCAATAGTGATTGATGTTTCAGCAATATTTGTAGCTAGTATAATCTTCCTTTTACCTTCAGGAGGCCGATCAAAAATTCCTACAAAATTTGAAAAATTGAGCGTTATAGAACATTTTTTTAATTTTTAAATATAATAAAAAGAAAAAGTGCATACTTAATTGTAGCCATCTCTTATATCTTACCTTTTTGCTTATCGGTAGGCATTGACGAGTGAAGGGTATATATAATATAATGTTCATTTTTATTTGTAAATTCCAACATTTCATGCAAATTAGAAATTTTTTCAAATGATGGTAAAAATATTAATATTGCGCCGTCTGGCATTGTTTTGTCTACATGAACTATTAACCGTTCTATTAAGTCTAGATTGATTTCTTCAGTGAACGGATTCTCCAATGTTTTTAAAACTGTATATGGATATTTACCTTCAATTGATTCTGTGTATCTTTTTATCATTTGTTTAAATTCTTTATTTCTTGTTAATTCTGCTCTTCCTTCTGGAGTATTATAAAAATTGGAATGCTTTCTCGATTCATAAGTCCCAGCATCCGGAAAATCAAAAAAGTTTAAGTCTCTTAGTATTTCTTCCAAGTAAAAATTTTTGACGGGATGCAGTGTGCCTTCAATATTTATTATTTTAAAATTTGAAAAATTCTTTGAATATTCTTCAAAACCGAAGGTTGCACTCATTACTAAAACTTTTATTTGCTTGTTGTACTTAATAATGAGTTGTATCAATCCAATTAAAAGATCTGATTCAGTGTCACGTTCATGTATTTCGTCTAATATTACGTGGCTTACTGTTGCTAATATTGGATCTGAAATCATCATTCGTAGCAAAACACCGGAAGTGCAATACAAGATCGAATCAGCGGGTCTGGGAAGAACACTTTCTAAGCGAATTTGATAACCAACGGATTCACCTAAATTCTCGCCTCTTTCGTAAGCAACCCGTTCAGCGATTGAAATTGCTGATATTCGTCGTGGCTGTGTACATATGATGCGACAATATGACCCTCGATTCATATGATGATCTAATATAAATTGAGGAATCTGTGTAGTCTTACCAGATCCTGTTTCACCATTGATTAATACAAAAGTATTATTTTCTACGGCATCCAAAATCTTATCAGTGTATTTAAATACTGGAAGTTTTAACATATTTTTGATTTGAATGTCATTTAAAATTGATTTATAATTGGAATTCCGAAATGTGCCTTGAGGAAAATCAGAATCAAGCATGGGAGCTCGAATTTTTAACATATCTTCAAAAGTCGATTTAAGAACTTCATTATAAAATTTTTCGAATGCATTATTGTGTAGAAGTTTTGTGTCTGTTTCAGATACAACTAAAAGTCGTTCTATATTGTCCAATAAATATTCTGATAAAATAACATTTGGTATTGGATTATAAGAACCAAGAATTTTTTGATTGTAAGGCAAACTTCTCATAAACTCCAGAAAAACTTTGTCCATATCTTTTTCATCTATAGTTATTTCTGACATTAATTCGACTACGCTACCAAATGTTGACAAGTCGATATCCTCCATATCTGAACCCAATATTACTCTCCTTATAAACCTATTTAATAAATATTGAATTTTTATTCAAACTAATATTAAATAATGTAAACTTGTATAAACTTGTAAAAATCTTATAAATTTTGTAAATTCCCCTATTAATCGTACCGTGTGTTTACAACTAGAGTTGAAGAACTATCAATGGCATTATCGATATTATCGATAGTTTTCAAATATCGAGTATATCGAAGTTTTTAAAGTCAATATGTTACTATCGTTAATTAAATTTTTAGAATCTTAAGAAATTATTAATTTTTTAAATGGACAATTTGACAGGCACATATAATACTGCATTAAATTTTATGGTTTCCATAATAATATTTATGTAATGTTATATACATAAGGTCATATCTGTTTTCCGTTTTAGTTAAAAAAATTTTTTTTTTTTATTCCCATTTAACCCATTCATTATGTATATTCCGTATTTCGTAAAGCCGTCATTGAGTAGTTTTCCTTTTTAATCTTTTTCAAAATAAACAAACAAAAACAAAATAATGGTCATGCCAAAATTCAAGATTTAAATTTTTCGCTCTATGTAATTTAAGTATTAAATTTGAACTTAAATGTTAATGTAATTCGATTTTCGATCTAGTACTGGTTATCTATTACGATATTGCACTTAAAAGTTTGGAATTCAAAAAAAGATTAGAAAAGGATTTAGTTTGAGTATTTCAGAGTAAATGTTCATGGCATTCATACCATAAGCTTTACATATTACAAAACTGTCGATACATATATCTCGATAGTCTTGCGATGATATATCCAATATATCAATGGTTTAATATATCAATAATTCTACAGCACTAATTTCAAAAGCCGGTGAATGACGTTTACTTTACTTGCATTGCATATATTCTTCATTCAATAGCCGATCTCAATCATTTCCATGTGATTGTAAATTTTATTTTGAAACAATAAAGGAAAATTTATTGTTATAAATTTGGCGAACCGTTTTCCGCTGAATTGCAGTACAGTTGAATTTTTTAGCCGTTTCCGACTAGCACTTCATCCCACCGTTTCGCACTTATACTTTCCGAATATACATAAGTAGTGCAATATTTTACACACTATTTATGTAAATTTTTTCCATACCATTATAAACAAAATTTAATGAGTAAAAAATTATTACTTGATGTATATGTAAATGTAAATTTATGCATAAAAAATTAAAATTTACATTTATCACTCTATGTGAAATTAATTGTGAAAGCGTACTTTACTTAATAAAAAAGTACTTTGAGTATTATTCAGTGGGGTTTATTCTGAACTTCGAATCACTAAGTGACATTTATCGTAAAAAGTTCAAGCTTTATTATAGACACGAATCATTTGTACGAATTGTATGAATATTGAACTTTTTACGATAATTATCACTTAACTTGGAGATTCGATACTCAGAACAAACTCCAACTATATGATTCTTATGAAAGTCTGATGTATAAAGGATTTTCATCATCAGATTTCCCGTAAAAGTTTTAAAAACTATATGGCGCGCAAACTATTTTTTTTTTTAATTTTCGCAGTAATCAACTGGCTTCTGGTTTTTACTTTTTAAAGGCGTAATGTTTTTGAATTCGATGTGTAAATACTTGTCAGAATTATTTTAGATTAAAAAGTGGTAAGTTTGATTTGCGCTTAAGCTGGATTCATGTGTTCGCCGTTTTTGAGATGAGCTATTTGTAGTAGAAATATTTTTTCTCACTTTCATTTTATTGTTCATTGGTTCGTCTAAAGAAAGCTGATCGTTTTTTTTTTATTATGATTCATTTATTATTTTTTTGGCAAGAATTATATGTAAATGTAATAGTTCAGTATAGGTTAATTTAGGTTAACGCTTTAAAAAACCTCCGCACTAAAGTTGAAGTTGATTTAATAAAAATAAAGAGAATGTCAAAAATTCAAATTTTCATACAAAATACATCAGCTCGTCAGAGTCAGTGAATCACGCCTTAAGACCTTAAACATATGTATGCTATTTTCATATGTTTTTTTTTGTAAAAAAAATTAACCTAAAATGAATAATTACTTTGAACAATCTGAATACATATTATTTCCAATTCTTACTTTGTAATGTCTTTTATTATAAATTTTTAAGCTTTCAAAAGACTCAAATTAATTTTTTGGGACTGTTTACGACAAAATCTAAGATTTAATCCCATTTCTGGTTAAAGTCGTATATATGATAATGTAAACATGTTTTGACATCAGACTTTGTCTAATACAGCTGATATGCATATTCATACGTATACATACATATACAGCAGTATAAATATTTTTGTTAAGTGCAATAATAAAAATTACTCTATTGTTATTCCTGATTTATAAAATAAAGAAGTATATTTCAAAAAATTTTTTTAATATTAAAAAAAAATTCAATTAATTACAAAAAATATGTACATATGTATATTCCCTACGTATTTAAGTACATTCAAATGTAATTTTATAATAATTGCGCTACAATATTATTGAACAAAGTTGTAAACTTTCAAAAGTCAGGTACACTACTCCATCTGTGGATTAGAAGATGAAATTTTAGTTTAATTGTATTATGTTTTTCTGTCATCAGTTATTAATTAAAGTTCACGGTTTATACATAGTGTCAAAATGTGGTTAAGTTTATCTATTTTACTCTACTTTATAATTTATTAAAGATTAAATAATAATTAAATAATAAATTTAAATGAAAATAACGAAAACAAGTTTGTATACACATGTACATACATTTAGACTTATTTTAATCATCAGTTTAACCAACAATATCAATTTGCAATAAGGCTGCTTTATAACGGCGTTACATTGAAGAATTTTTATGGGAAATGGTTTATTCCACAGGTGCCAGGTACGATATTACTTCAATGATTTATTAGAATTCAAAATTTTCTATTTTCTAATAAGATGCTTTACCATAACCAGTTCTTGTTTGTAAATGTGTTTTTAAATTATTAAGCACCGATTCCTTTTCAATTTTAGACAGATTTTTTAAGAGCGCATCATCTACTCAAATGAATTAGGTGTATTATTTTAGCCTCAATAACATAATAAATTTTTCTTTTTAAATATTAAATACAGCAAAAAATTTCTTAATAATTAAATATTGAAAATTTCAAAAAATCGTTTTATGCGTTTGAAATGAAATTTTATATTTTTTGCTAAAATTTTCAATTTTTCAATATACAAGTTAGGTTACAATGTACATAATTGGGTATTAGTATCTATGCATCTATGTACATAAGATTACTTACGGTTTTTAACGATAAGGATTAAAGTTCTTTTTTTTAAATAACACAAAATTTTTTTGACACAGAGCAATTAAAATTTGCTCTTAATATTGTATTGTAAATAATAAATTTATTTTGAAATTTAAGATTTTTTTTGAAAGAAACAATTACAAGAAGAAGTAGAACGATTACAGTACAACGATTCACTCAACTTTCATATAAATAAAAAAATAATTATTATAAAGTGTAGGTATGCCCTCCTTACGTTATATTGTTAATATTTTTAGTTAAGCATGTAGCACTTTCGAGTGAATCAAAAACTATGTTGTAAATGGGCGCTTAATAAAGCAACTGAAATATAAATTTAATTTTAATATTACTACTCCGTTCAGGTTAATTACTTTGAAATATATTTGCCAAAGCTTAATTTTGAATGTAAGTTTAAAGTCACCCCGAGAATTTCATATGGTGCACCTATTTCAAACAATTGTCTTCGCAAACTGTTTTTTGAATAAAATTTATTGTCTCATCCATAGTTTGAAATTTTTTTATAAAATTGATTTAAAAATTTAAGTTCTTACAACGTCGGAGGGGCTGATGTCCAAAACAGCATGATACTAATAAGAAATGAAATGTAATTTTAATTTTTTGATTTTGAAATTTACCCCACGTAATTCGGAATCAACTGTGTTCGAATCAACTCAAATTTTTTTTTTGTTTAAATTTAAAACTTTGAATTTAATTTATTGAAATATCATCTATTGCCTTAACATGTTTATTCTTAAAACTATGAAAGTTTTTTATCTTCATTTATGTTTGAATATTTGCGTCTATAAATTTAAATTTTCTCTTTTGAATAATGTGGATATGTATGTATATTTTGTATTATATAAATGTACATATGTACATATAAATATAGAAGATTGAAATCGACACAATATTAATTTTAAATTACTTACAAGTTGTTAAAAAAATTTAACAAAGCCAAAATACCCTTATTCTAAGGACATTTCCTTTTCAATATATTATTAACAGAACAGATGAATAAAATATATAAGTTTGATATAGAATATAAAACAGATGTTTAAAATAAATATCTCCCAGAATAGAATGTTATACAGGAATGGCACAACTATTTACATTTATGTACAAACATATAAATGATAGGAGTATGTTTGTATGTGGGAGTATAGTGTGTACATTTTATTATGTAAATGTAGATAGAATGGTGTAGGTAAAAACATAAAAGGACATAACTTTCATGTTTATTTATATTTTTGTTTTTCTTGTGAAATTGTTCTTTTTCTTTCGTAACATTTTATATTTTATATGTGTAAAAAGTTTTTTAAAAAAAAAAAATTTTTTTTCCTTACATTCACTCGTTTTATTTTAATTTTTCTTTTTTGATGAATTTTCACTTTTTCTTTTTTATGTGAGTTTTTGTTGCAAATAAAAATTTTGAAATTTTCATAAATGGCATAAAAATTTTTTAATGTCCTGCTGTGGTTAAAGATATGTATAGTACATATGTAAAGATATATGCTCCAAAAACAGAAAAAAGATGAAAAACAAAAATAAATTATTCTTATGGGATGTTTTAGTTGATTATATTTAATGTAATATGCTTACTATTAGATATTTTAAGTTCTTATATGTTCTGAAAAATGCTGGTCTAAGCTCTAGTAGGCAGATTTTTTGAATATTTGTCTGCAATATTTCAATCATATCAACCGATTCGTCCATAATTTGAAAATTTATTTTTTGAGAGCAATGAATTTGAAATAAAGCTGATCTTGATTCCAAGAGAAGTGCTTCAAGAAATGCAAATTTTGGTGTTAAATAAAAATGTTGACGGTATGAGATTTATGATTTGAAATTATTGGAATGTCTGTTAAAATAACGGGTTCATGTTATTTAGCAGTTGTAATGATAAAGTTAAATTTGAATATTTTTTTCTTTGTTAAATATTTTAATTAATGAAATTGAATTTTGAAATCATATTTTTTGAATATTCTTTTTAGATTATGTGATAAATTATATGAATGTGTGTATAATAGATTACGTATAATGTTAATAAATAAAATTATGAGCAGACGAAAAAAGATTGTTCAGATAGTCAAAATGTTGAGATTTTAAAACAAGAGAAAGATTTGATCATGTTCGTTTTAATATTTTTTGCGACCGTATATATCGCAATAAATTCCTTAATACTCGAATACTGAATATATACAACGTACATAAATATTTAATACATGTTAGTAACGCTATAAAATCTGACAGGACGTTAAACAATTTCGCTTCAAACAATAATTCAGAAATACTATGAGTATTTTGAAATCCAATAAATTTTGAGATATTTTGTAAAGTAACAAGGGCAAGGGTTTTTTTTTGAACTTGGTTGATTAACATTTCTCATTATCAAACCGATTTGAAATTAATGAAACATCTAGATAGATTAAAGAATAGATCTGATCTAGAATAGGTTAAAGATTACATCATCGTTTTGGAGATTTAATTCCCATAGCGTGTTTTGTTTTCAATTAAATTTTTTTTATATTCAAGACTACTATTCAATTATATACGTTTATATAAATGTACTCATAAAGCATTTCGACCATGTACTCTCAAAAGCTCTTACATTCTTTCGAAATGAATTTTCAAATTAAAAATATGTTATAAGGGAAATAGTATGAGATAATTTTTGCTGCTTTCGGAATAAGTAACAAGAATAACAGATTTGTAAAATGTTACATTTCATTGAAAAATGAAATAGATTTCTTGCAAAAGATTAAACAATATTTTATTTTTTGTATTATCTTATATAATATATCAGTACAATATTACCGTAATCGTAAGAATATTACCGTAAATCGTAAGGCCTTGGGTTTTAGCACAGTCTGAGAGCACTGGAAGCCCCCCTGAGTTTGACAGCGTGGCTGGCCGGGAGGTTAGCGATATGTAATTCCGCCGGAGAAAATGGAGTTACGAATACGTTTGTATTCAAGGCATACGCTTGAATGTGATAGAAAAAAGAAGAAATCAAAATGATTTTATTAATCTATTTATTTTGTTTTTCTTTTGAGTCACCATTTGTATTTTCTCGAACCGCATATTATAAAAGTCATTTCCTTCGAGACTTATTGAACTTAAGAAGGCAATAAATATTTTAAATAATAATCTGAATTGTTTATTTTTTCTGTCCTTTACCACTTTAAAATCTTTAAAATATGGCTTTTATCTCTCTTGATGTACTTATTTGTATATTTGTATATTAAATGTCCTTTTTGTATAATTTTATGTTTTTTCTTAAAATTTATTATTATTATTTTTAGGATATTCAAATTATTGTTTTATGTACATACATATAAATGTTTATATATATATATATATATATATATATATATATATATGTGTGTTCTTATGTAAGGTTTTTACAAATTTTCCTACTTATATAGTCCTCATAACAAGGATGAAAAATTTACATGCACATGTTATGTTCATATATGTATACATGTAGGTGTATAAGTATTCTTTTCTTTTATAAATTTTCTAAATTTTGTTCTCAAGAATACTAAAAAAAACATATTGTTTGTATAAATAGTTGTTAATAATTAGCTACATAAATATATACATATGTATGTATAGGAAAAGTATCCTTAGTGTAATAAAATTTGGATTAAGAAAAATAAAGTTTTCAACATATCAAATAAATGCAAAACTTTCTCTTAATTATATACAATCAATATTGAATTCTAAATTATATGAGACCGAAAGGAAAAATGCAAACATATTATTTACAAAATAATAATTGCAGAAAATTAAATTAGCGGAAAATTTTTTCTCATGGGCCTCTTTTAATTTATATAAATAAAGGGACATAAATTAAATCGTAAAAATTTATAGAATAAAGAAAATAAAATTGATCAAGTTCCGTTTAATCATTCTTATATAGGATATATGAATATAGTGTTTAAGTTAAATTTCTCACATCAGTATAAAAAGTATAGACGTAATCGTGATTTAGTAATTGCTGATATTTAGGCCGAGTAAAAACCCGTGACATCCCAATTTTTCTTTTTTTTTCTATTTTCTTCTTTATACGCGGCAGCACCAAGGGGAGCTATATTACCTTATTCGATTTCTCCTTTCATACAGTAGAATGGATGAGGTTAAGGAATATAATGTAAGGATAAGTGTAGAATAAGTAAAAACCGTGTAAATATAGGTCGCTATTTTTTTTACAAAGGCTAGAAATAAAAATACTTTATAAATAATAAAGTTTGACTCTCCTGTTACAAATGGATTTAGAAATTAATGATATTATAATTAATTATTTAGAATACTTTAAATGTATTCAAGAAGGAATGTATAAAATATTTTCAACTTAATATCCACATTAATCCGAAAAGAAAACAAAGACTTAATCGCAATAAAATTAAATCTGTTTCTTCACAAAAAGGACGAAAAAAAAAAAAGTTTTCTATAATTCCATGACATTTTTAAAAGATTATATTTAGGATTTAATTAGTTATAATTATAAAGTATATAGAATCTTTAATTTCAGGCAATTAATAAATAATGCCCTTATGGCTTTAATACGATAAAATCGTATATCGTTAATTAATTAAAATATGTTAATTTTAAATAATTGAAAAAAAAAATTATTATTTAAAATTGACCGAACAAATTTAGTAAAAGAGCTATTTTAAAATAATTTGATTTAGCTTATTCTGTAATTCGAGCTGCTCTCAAAAAATGGCTCGAAAAGTTTTTCTACCTTCTTCTGCTGTTGTCTTTAAAGGCAACAATTTAATTTTAGGCAACTAATTTTCTTATTCAGGCCTCATAAGTAGTGTTAAATGTTTTTTATAACAGAAATTATTATGTGTTTTAAGTGTTAATAAAATATTGTTTAAAAAGACAATGTTTTTAATTACTTTACATATAGGGGAACGTTCTATACAGTGTTCATGAATCAAGCATTTCTCATTAATTTTGATTGGTCTGACGGAAATTTGATAAAAAAATGGATGTGAAGAAAACGTCCGTGGATTTTTTTCGAAGAAAAATATAGAAGGCCATCAAATTTTTCTTAAACAAAATTTATGAACAATTTTTTAATGTGTAAACGCTGACTTACTTTACAAACCATTTTTTGATTCAAGCGTATCCTAATTCTACAAACATTGTTTGGTTGCATGAGTAAATACCCATGTGTGAAACTAAAAATGAGGAAAAATATTGAAGATCCGAAAATATTGTCACACATCTTTTCAATTACAACGAAATTTATAAAATATTTGAACTTGAATGTTTTATTAAAAAAATATTTTAAAATATACGCAAACGTGTTGATGTGCATATTTTGTATATTTGAATGTGTTATGAAAATAATATTCGTGACAATTTTATAAATTTTTTGACATTTTCACCATTAGTTTTTAGTAACCGTATTGTATATAATAAAGGGGGAGGTTATGTCATGGTACCAAATTTCATATCTAAGGAAGCATATATACCCTACTTTTAGGGAGATATCTGCCTGTTTGTCTGTCTGTCAATTTGTCTGTGCAGATCAAATATATCAAGGACAGAACCGATTTTCAAAAAAATTTATAACTGAGTTTACTTTGAGATTATAACTGAATGAAATAGTTTGGTTAACTTTTGGGATATGCCAGATCCATGGAAATGGGTCCTTAGTGCCGGAAGTTTGTTATAACTATATTTAAGGAAATAATTATTGACTATATTTAAGACAATAATCAGCGTACTTCCCTGAAATTATATATACATATGTATATAGGCTGCGTCTGAAAATACAACAACTCATCCAACTTTTTGAGGAAATCAGGTATCATCAAGTGGACTTTTACTGCAGGCCGAGTTTATTTTTTTACTCATATAGAGAGAACCGATTTACTTAAACTTAATTTACATTACATTTCTGGAATATCAGGGGCCGGAAACAAAACTTTCACTAAAGACCGATTTAACATATTTAACAATATCTCTGGAACTAATTGATGGGATTTATTAAAATTTAATATTTGAGTTCTGGTAGTTAACAACTGGGAAACTTTGCAGGAAAATAAAAATCTGAACACGGAAAATAAAGCTCTAAAAATTTAATGGAAATTTCATAATTTATGCAACATTTTAACAATGCGGTCGGTTATGTGCCGGCCACATTAGATTTTTTCTGTACTAAATTGTGTTAAGAAAAATGCTTTGTATTGTTGCCGGATTGAAAAAATTTTAAATATTTGTATTCTTGTTTGCCTTAATAAGTAATAATAATGATGAATATCCTTGATTTTCATGTTGTATACATGCACGTAAAAGGCTACGATTTGTATTCAATATGAACGTGGAATAATTTGTAACATACACGAACAACATTTCGTCAATTGATTCTCACTTTATTGAATGTACAAAAAATAAATTTTATGTTCGAATTCATTCAGTTTATATTATGTAACTTTTAAAGCAAATCAAATCTTTAGAAAATTTAAAATCTAAAACATCTAAAGTATAGCAAAAACTTCAAAAGCTTGGCATGCAAGGAAACAAGATCAACTTACGCTTTATAAATTAATTTAATAGTTTTAAGTTATTTTTAAAATTCATATTATTTGGTTTTAAAATCAAATTAATTTTAATAATAACTACTATTTGAAGTTTACTATATAAAATCTTTAACTTAATTTAATTAAGAGTTCATCCTAAATATATGCAATAATTTTTGAATATCGAAAATTGAATTAATGAAGTTTAATTCTTAAATTATGGCAATATAACAAAACAAATAAATTAAAATTAAAATAAATTGTAACTATTTTAATTAACATTAAGCAGAGCGTTAATCTACAAGAGTAGGTTTATGTGTGGATTAATCTAAACTCGTGTTAAATTGGTGAAAGCCAAATTAAAATTTCGATATTGAATATAATAGCAATTTTTTATGATATTAAAGTATGGTGATTTAATATATCTGTTATACTTGCATATGTACATTATATTTGTTAAAAAGAAACAAATGTTATCTGGAATGGCAATAAATCACTTTTAATGTCTTTTTTTTTATTACAAAATATTAAAGTGTAATATAACGCATCCCCGTTCATATACGTATACATGTGTGTAAAAAAAGTTCTATAACGTTGCAATGATTTGAAAATTTTTGCAAATCATCATTGTTTTTTAATAAATCGAAATCATTGTATATTATTTGTTTCTGAATAGTGAGTGATTGAATGTCAATGTTTCTTTACTTTCTGATGTTTGACATTTGTTGAAAAAATTTTTATTGCCATATAATATATTTGTTATGTATGTCACAGTATGTATGTATATATGTATACGGTACATACATTTATATTTATACATATATGTAAAATATTGTGAGTATTTTTTGGAGGCAAATATTTTGCTGACATAAATTCATTTCTTCTGGTTAGGTGGGTGACGTCGCCACGAAATGTAATACAAACTTAATAAGAAAATTATAATACTAACAAAAATGTCAAACAAAATTTTTTAAAAGTGAGTGATTTAAATATTATAATAGATTCTTTTGATTTAGATTACTAAAGGTTAAATATAATGTGTTAAGAATTACCTGCACGAGGAAGTGTTAAGTGAAGTATTCATTATTATTTAATTTTTTTAGACTTTCGACTTAATTTGACGAATGTTTTCTAAATTCCCTTCAAAATAATAATGTTTTTTAATAGTGTGTTCTTTAAACCGTATTAAATACGTATACAATTAAAAATTTTTCAATTTTAAGTGTTTAAAGGATTTTTTCAATGAGGCTGTTTGTCAAAACTAGTACTCTTAAACAAAGCTCCATATTTATATTTCAACCTAACCCAAAGATGAGCCCAAAGAGTTTTGTTTTTGAATTTACTGGAAATATTGTTATATCACAAATGAAAAGATTTTGTTTAATTCTATTCCAGGTTTGCCCAATCACTTTTGTGTAAATCGAAGTTTAGTGAAGTCGGTTGGTGAAAACGATACTGAAAAAGTTGATATTTAAAACTCGATTCTATCATTTTCAGAAATACTAATGCTATAATGAAAAAAGACTGACCTAAAGCGATATGTCAACTTCTTGATATTCAATAATCAATTTAAATGACGTATTCGGTTGTCATAGTAAGTGCTGTCCTTTATTACCATAATACATTGTAATTTTTTGTATTTACGTGTAGATCATCCATGATAGCTTCACAGAACAATAACAGGTTTGATGTTGCTGCAAATATCTGTATATTGTATAATATGTTATATAAATAAGTTGAAATTGTTCTTAAAATATTCTTTTGTTCTGGTTTTAAACAAAGCCGATCTATATTTATCTGCTGTAGACGTCTAGGAAGTAAGTTGCATAGTGTAATGCTGTTTGTTGTTTGATGTTTGGTTTGGTTTTTAAATATAAAATTTTTGAATTTTCGAAAAAATTTAATGAATACTTAGGTCAGTCTTTTAAAATTTAATTAGCTACCGTATTATATTAGAATCATAATTCAATAAAGTCATAAACAAATTAGTTTTTACTCTATCAAAAATAAATCTAAATTACTTTCTTCGATCTCAAGAAAATCTTCTAATCATAGCATTAATTATTTTCATAAATATTTTTACTCAAACGAAATATTAAACTTATTTCATTTGTTTTCGTATTTGACTTATATAATTATATAGTTTGTTCAAATTTCTTGAAATACATTCACCTTGAATTTCTTAATCTAAAAAGTGAATAATTAGTTAAGGGCATTCATGTATTTAGGTTTTTTAATATGTGCTTATAATTTTCATTTTTTCTGTCCCTGGACTCTTTCGTTTTCTTTTCCATCTGTTTGTCTGTTCGTTTGATCATATTTGTGTAACATCGTTTATTCTCGTTTGTTTATCTGTTCGTTTGCCCTTTTTTCTGTCTCCTCCTCTGTCTATCCGTACGTTGGTCTGTTATATTACAGTTTACGAATTTTTTAACCTTTTTAGATCAGAAACATGTTAATTTTCGGCCACTAATTTATGCTTTGTAGAATTTCTACAGAAGTTAAGGAGCATAACAGTAGCCATCTTCATGCATTCTTAATTTTCAGTAAATTCACTATAGTAACAAAATTAAATTTTTGCATAAGTACAAATTTTTTTTAAAAATTCTTTCCTTTAAAAATGGTCCTATAATTATGCAATGATAACAATAGTTCTTGTTATTATTCTTAACAATAGATAAAACATTATAGAACATTGGTCTCAAATTTTAATCTTTTAGTTTAAATTTTAAATACAAGTTCCAGAATTAAATAACTGTCAAAGAAAAATGTGCTATTTTAGAAAACTTCGATTTGTATGATTGCATTTTTTCCATTTTACATACGACAAAAGTTTATTTTGCAAATTCTTGAAAGAGAATGAAATGACTTTTTTTTATGAAAATATAAAAATGTGTACTTGAACATATCGAAATGTGTAGTATAAAAATATGTACATACATACATACATACATACAGAACTATGTTTGTTTCTTTAATAAAATTTATAAATTTTCCGTTTTATAGAAATCTATTTAATTCGTTAGAGATATTATTTTTAGATATTTCACTATACAAACATACATTTTAATAAGGCGATGGTTATAAATGTGTAAAAATATGAAGAGAAACGATCAAAATAAGGCGAACAAATGAATAAGGAAGAAAAGAGAAGGAAAAAAACACACAAACAGAATAGAAATATTTTTATTTTACGGTCTTTAAAGATATAAGAGGGTAATTTACGACATTCGCTACTCTACAACAACTACTGCTATGATGGCTTTTGGTTTTTCTAAAGCTTCAATATTTTTTTATTATATTTCCATTCCCTCACGTATGTTGTGTTTTTTTCTGTTTATATTCGTTTTTTTCATCTCAATTCTTTAGTCTGTTCATCTTAGAATGAAGGAAGAAGAAAATCATACTGAAATATGTTTGTAAAAATGTTAAAATAAGAACGGATGCACATATATAGAGTAGCGACTTAGAAAATGAAGAGAATTAAAACGACAAAAAAAAGTTACCATATCATTGAAAATTTTGATTTTAAGCATAAAATTTTTTGCGCCTCTCTTTCGTGACCTGGTATTAGGGTAAAATCTTTTATATACAGGGTGTATCTGAAAGGTATACAACAACATATACCAATTGTTAGGGGATAGAAAATGGGTAACATATTTGTTCCGGACTGGGTGCTAAATATCAAAGGTTTTCGATTTCCAGAGATTTTAACGAATTTTTACGAAATTTTTACTTGTTCCGAAAAAGATTAGAACTTCAAACAAGCAGTTTCTGAAAGGCCTTGTAAAGGGCTTAAAATAGACTCATGTTGATTCTGTATTTTATGTATCTTCGGAATACCAAGCATTCGAACTTTAGGAAAAATCAAATCTTTCCCTTGTTTTATTTTTTCAGTTTTTTGTAACTAGAATAATTTCGTAAGAAATTTATTAATTAGGATTTTTTTCAGCTGCTTAAATTTTAATTTAATTCCTCAAACATTGTAAGCCCAAAATTAAAATCAAACCAGATGTTGATAAAACTAAAATTAAAATCAATCTAATATTCCTTTATCCAAAACTTTTTACAAATTTTTCAAAACAAACACCAACTTTCCCTTTGAACTTCACTAAATTCTTAAAAAAATTATGTTTTTCTTATTTCAAATCTATTTCTATTTAATTGCATATTTCAAATTAATTGCTTTACTGGAATTCCTCCTTAGTTGTATCAACCGCATGTCAATTTAGTTTTTGTAGAATTATGTTTGAAATTTATTAATCCCGTTAAATTATTTTCTAATTATTTATTAGCTTCATAATGTTGATACCATATCATTTAAAAACTCCATTTTGTGTAAAAAAATGAAATTTTCTTATTAAAAAAAATTTCTATTAAAATAAATGTCAAAATTTATATGGCATGCCTTTAAAAATTCGTTCCAGCTTTATAATTTTAATAATTTCAGATGCTAAATGGTTTTCAGATTTCGAAAATATTTTTTTCAAATTTTTAAATTGCACCCAATGTGACAAAAATGCATTTAAAAAATTCAAACCATATAGGTACCATTTCTTATAAAAATTGGCAAAAATTAAAAACCTATCAATTTTCTTTACCAAGAAAAGTTTCGAAAAAAAATTTTTGATTACTAGATTTTTTTTTTGTTTTTCCTAATAAACAAAATTCTAGTTTTTCTTTTCAAAAATTTAAAATTTTTTAAATTCAATTTTTGTTTTTTTATTTAAAAAGTTTGTATAAAATTTCGTTTCAATTTTGTTATTATTTGTTACATTTAAATAAAAACATTAAAATTCTGATTTTTTATCAAAATAACGGTTCTTAAAAATATCAACTATTTTTCTCGAGTGACTCTCGTCATCCTGGTTAAAAAAAATTTCTCACGAAATTATTCTAGTTAGAAAAAAGTGAAAAAATAAAACTAGGGAAAACTTTGATTTTGCAAGTTCGAATGCTTGAGATTCTGAAGGTACATACAATACAAAATCAAGCAGCATTCCTATTTTGAATCCTGTACTAAGCCTTTCTGAAACTGTTTGCTTGAAATTCCTGTCTTTTTCAACATCGAAGTTATAATCAAAAAAACTTCGATAAGTAAAAATTTCATGAAAATTCGTTAAAGTCCCTAGAGCGCGGAAACCTTTAAGATTTGGCACCAAGTCCGGAACAAAAGTTTTACCATTTTCGATCCTCTAAACAATGAAATATGTTGTAGTATACTTTTCAGAATCACCCTGTATATTATATAAATTCCAAGATCAATAAATATTTTCTTTATAAAAATAATTTGAGATAAGTTCTCCCTAGAATTTTTATCGAATTTTATTGCAAAAATTTTGGAGTCGAAAAGAAATGTAAATTTTAAAATTGATTAAGACAAGGCTAAAGAGCAAAGCTTCCAAATGTTTATGAAAATAAGTTTACAATGATATTTTTTTTTCATGAAACTCTTTTCTTTACAAGCTCTGATTCAAAACGGGTTCAACACAAACTTGTTAAAGAAGTTTGAAATTCTCAATAAATTTTTTCTCAAATAGCTATTTTTGACATTAACTATAGAAACAGCAACGTAGAAAATTTTTATGGTTTTGAAATTTATCATAAAAGTTTTGATTTATCAAAGAAAATTATAATGCTCATGGGTTAATGGTCACTTCATTTAATATATACACGTCGTATAGGCTTAATTCCAAACCATATTTGATATAAAATTGAGCAGAACATGAAGTTTTTTTTTCATATTCATTCTATAGATTTTGTCGGTATTTCTTTTGTTGTTCAATTTTCATTCTTGTTAAAAACCACAAATAAATGAGATTCCACAATCCTTTCAAGCTCATAAATTTCTATTCGTAACCGTAATGTAAATATTTTTTTTTTTTCATAGAATATAAGAAGGAAAAGCTCATTGAGAATGAAAATGACACACTAAAAAAATGTGCAAATAAAAATTGCAAAAGCTATGGAAAGAATCATAGGGAATGAAGGCAAAAAAAAAAAAAAAGAAAATTTCAAAATTAAAATAAAAAAAAAATCCTTTTTCTCTTTATTCCTAAGTTCCTTCGAATTATAACATGACGTGGTATTACTGAAAGTATATTGTGCTCTTAGAAAAATCCAAAACAGAAAAAGAAATTCTTAAATCAGCTAGGATATGTTACCGTTTTAAAGTGTACTTTTAAAAAATTTATTATTGAAAAAAATTCTCCTTTTTTTTTTCTCAAAATAAAAATGGAATAAAATTTTATTAAATGGGTAGAATTTAAATAAATAGAAAATAATAATAAGATTTTTTATTTTATAATAAAAATTCTTTTATATTTGAAAACACTTAAGGCTCACATCGAATAGACGAAGCTGAGTAAAATTTAAATAATGTTTTATACATGATTAAAAATTGTCAAGGAATTCTAGCGGAAATAAGGTTATGGTCATGTTTGTAGGTCTAAGTTAAAAGTGTTCCAGCTCTCAGGTCGTTTTTGTTTGTTATACTTCAAAAAGCAGCCCGTTATAGTGCGAAAATTTCATGACAGAATTACTTTGTTTTTGTTCCATTGCATTATAGCTTTAAAGGTGTAAAATTCAAAGTTTGTAAGGATTGTGCAAGCATGAACTCAAATTTAATTTAGAATTTAACCTAATGTTGATGGGTAAAATTGGCATAGAAAAAATATAAATTTACGTCTTCGTTTGTAGAGTTCTGAAATTTAGATTTAAGTATACGTCTATGATCAGTCGAGATTTTGGATTTGTCCGTCTATCCGTAATTATAATAAAAATTTTTATGAATTTTTAATAAACTGAGTAAGTGAAACTAAAATACAATTTGAGTTTAAAATTGCAAGATTATTAAGTATTAAGTCACTAGACTTTTTATGTAAATGTTTATCAAAACTTTTAAAATTTATTCTAATACAGCTTCTTCCGAAACGCTTCCACTGAACGCTAATGCTTCAATAAATCTTAAAAATTACTAATATTAAAGTTATAAAAGTATTTAAAGATTTTAAATTTTTCATATGACAGTTTTTCTATTATTTTATAGCCTTAGGTATTCATTCCAAAATATCTTAACGTTATATATATATACTAAGTAAAGTGTCACGTTTACACGAATTAAATCCCAGGAAAAAGAAAAAATTCAAAAGAAAAATTATAAAATAAAAGGAATAATAATAAAGTTCAAGAAGGATTTCATAACGTGATGTTATTATTTTTGTGTGTTTTGTTTTTTTTTTTTTATTTTTTATAACGATATTGAAAAATTTCGAATATTATTATTAGCCCTATTCATTGTTGCAAATAATGAAAAAAGATGAAGTTAACATTGGACAGATTCTGCAGCACGATCGTGTGAATAAAAAATTTTTGAAAATATTAACAGAAGAACTTATAAAATTTTTAACAGTATTCCTTTTTCCAGAATTGTCATACGAGATGGAAACGAAAAATGAGATAGAGAAATAAAAATTAATTAAAACGAGAAAAAAAATAGAGTTGACCTTGTCAACTCTGTGATACCCGTACGAATTTGTTATCCTATGTGCGAATAACTAATGTACCATAACTAACTATGGGGCAGACTATGACTTTAAGTTGCCGTATTACCATATTAATTTATGCAAAATTTCAGTACTATGTGTTATTCAAAATACTGGTTGTACCAAACTACTACTGATGTTGTATGGCAGCTACCAGAAAGAGCCAAGAAATTTTAGAGAATTTTATCAAGCACATCGGCCCTACTAATATACTCACTTGTGTGAAATCTCAATATCACAGCTTTTATAGTTTCTGAGATATAGCCAAATAACTTTTGAAGTTGTATGGCAGGTACCAGAAGGAGCCAAGTAATTTCCGATCATGTCCAATTTAAATAGGGTTCTGGCACTTACTACAATAAATCATTTGTGAAAATTTGGTGAACTTAGCTCAATTAGTTTTTGAGTTATCGTTGGGACGGACGGACGGACGGACGGACGGACAGACAAAGCTAAATCAACTCAGAATTTGACGCTGATCAAAAACATACACTTGAGTCTATATCTAACACCGTTTTTTCTTAGCGTTACAAACGGTAAGGCAAATTTAGTATACCCTTCGAACATACGTTCGTACGGGTATAATGAGACATTCTTTTTTTTACGCAATACTCACTCTTTTCCATAAATCAAGTGATTTAATCTTCTTTTCGTCTTCTCCAGAGAAATTTTCATTTTTAATACTGTTCACTAACATTTATCACTTAAGAAATTCGTTTGACTATAATAGGGCAACAGAATAAAATAGATGGTAATCTATTCTATTTCATTAATTCTTTATGTTAACACGAGCTATTTAATATTAACGAAATCTAAAAATTAATTTAATAAAAATATTTTTTGTTTTAATTACAATTTAAATTTTTCTTTATTTCAAATAAAATCAAAGTTAGAAATAATCGCAATCTAGTTTTCAATTTAAAGTTAATGAATCAACTTTTATGCTACCATAAACTCTAATTGCTTTAACAGTTTCTAATGGATAAACCCATTTTAATTTTGGTAATAATTTACCATTAAAAAATTGTTTATATTGTGTTCTATCAACTATTATTTGAATTTTAAAATCTTCTTCTCTTTCAAGTGGCCCAATCCAATTATAATCCAAATTAACTAATCCACCATTATACCATACGAAAAATGATCTAGTAAAATGAATTCCATTACCACGATATTGAATTTTTTGATGTAAAACCGATATACATTCTTTTGTATCGAAATCCCAATCACAATGTTCATTTTCAAATGCAATAAGTCCACTAAAAATATATTATTAATTTTATATTTTTTGTATAAAAAAAATTATGTAGAAAAAATTAATTCTTACGTTGCTTCAATATCTAGAACTTTTCCTGTAATAGTAATAACATCACCCGGTTGTAATTGATTTTTAATTACTAATTTCCCAGTAATATTTAATGCATTTGACTACATTATATAATAAAAATTGAATAAAAATAATATGGAATTTTAGAATAAAAATACAAGCCTTACATTCGGGATATAAATTGCAATTAAAATTCCCAAAATTAAAATTTTATTAAAATTTCTCATATTTTAACGATTTGAAAACTGTTCCGATTTCGATCACAATAGAATTGAATATGAATGAATTTTAAGATTTTTAAAAATATATAAAATGTTTCGTTTTTGATTTTTTCATAAATCACAGTAATTAATTTTTAGAAAATCTTAACATTATCTACAATTTATCAATGATTACATTCTATTAATATATTAGATTAATGGTATTATTTTAATAATCATAATTAAAGACTACGATGAATTTATTTTTTCATTGGAAACAGTTAGAAAAAGCGTGCTTACAAAATGTTCATAACACTAAGGGTTCTAAACTCTAAATTCAGAAATAGTGTCGCTAAATTCTTTTTTGTTTGTATTTGTAGCTTTTAAACGTTGTGATAAAATAGTGAACAAATTTTGTCATTGCAAATGAATTTAAAAATATTTAACAAGCGCAAAACACGAATGAGTATCCAAATATGAGTGAACAAATACACTTTCCTATCTTTTACCAAAAAAATGCTAAAATACAAAAGTTATGTATAGGAGGTCTTTTTTTATTTTGTAGTCTTACAAGTGCACTTGTTAGGATATTTTAGAAGGTTGATGAATGATTCTTTCAACAATAAGATGTTCCATACATTAGTTCGGGCGTACTTAATTTCCAAAGAAAATTTCAAATCACTGAATAAACTTCTAAGTGGGAGAAACAAAATAACAGTATCTCCCATAAGAATTCAATATTATAAAGCAGTCTACACGCACTGTGTAATCGTAAAAAAATCAATTGAAAATGTTATTTAATATATTCTTAAGGGCCTTTGAAAATTAATTTTTTTCAATAAACCTGCACCTTATTGAAGAATTTGTGTTGCCTTACATTTGAAATACACTAAAAATTGCACTTTCGATCGTATATTTGAATGGAATGATGAATGAATTTTGAAATTATTAACAACAAAGCAAATAGCATTTTATGTTTTTTTTTTATAAAATCACAGCAAATCATTTCTGTTATCGATAACAGCTTATCAATGATTAGATTTTTTTTTAAAAATATTTTTAAATAAAAATATTGTTCTTATTTAAATGCTTAAAATATTTTTGTTTTGAGAATTTAATTAGCCTCATTAAGCTTCATATCATGATTTTTAATAGATCCAATTTTAATAGATTCAATTTTACATTAATAACAATATGAACGTGTATTGTAGAATTATGTGTAAACATGGTAATGAAAAATAGTTTAATTGTTCTTATACCAAATAAGACTTTTAATTGTTATTCAGATATTCCAAAAAATTGTTGTGCATAAAGCTTCTTTCCGCAGTTTAATATATCTTTTATTGGTGAAAGTGCCAATTGAAGTTATTTATTTTCAAAATTTGTATAATTTTGTACGCTTATCATGAGGTATGTTGATGAGTTTGAAGGTATCTAACACTTCCAAAACTCGAAAAACACTTAAAATGCATCAAAATACTCTTAGCGTTATAACTATTACTTATAGTGTACTATATTCCTAGTTATATTATCGATTACGTATAAAGAACCAACCTTGTGGCAGAGCAGAGCAATTGTTAACTGAGCAGTTGCTAATTTACAAATAGCAACTTTATTCAAAGGCAATATTTGTATGATTGTATAATATTAGTTGTTCTAATAAAAGTATATTTGTTCATAAATTATTAAAAGCCAGTAAATTGGAAGCGTTTTCCAAGAGATTCAGTAAAGTAATTTGAACTTTATAAGAATACTTATTCTTCTTATAAAACAAAAATATATTAAAAGTAAGTTGAATATTATTTGCGAAATTTTTCTTTCATTTCTCTTTTTTTGTTGCACAATTATACACAAAATTTGGTACCAAATAGATTTTCACTTTCAGTACAATTCTAGTCTATTTTGTCAATAACTCTATGTTTCCACTTGAGGCATGGAAATATTGAAAAATTTCAAATATCATTTCAAGAGATTGCTCTAAAAATGTTTTTCATTTAGAATACTTTTTAATTTCTTATAAAAATAAATTAAAATTTTGATTTAAATTTTATATAATATTGCTTAATGCAATTCTTCTGATCGTGGCAATAGTTTTAAACTTTCATGCAAGAATAATTTCAAAATTATCTTTTGAATAACTTTAAGTGTGCTATCTATAATACATACAATCAATAGTATTATGTGTGTCGGTGGAATTTTATTTATTGCAACTAATATTTTTAAAATTTCAATAAGTTTATGAGAGTTCAATAAGTGTAGTAATAGTAATATTTTGAAAAATATTGTATTAGATATAACAAGAGAAATATTATTAGAAACTTACTATAATAATTAAGTAAATTCAGTGTTCTATAAAATTTTAAGGAATATATTGTAATTAATTTGCTAGGAATTGGTGTATATCAGGAATATTATTATAAAATTTTAGTTGTTGTATTTTACTATATGCACATATAAATTAATTATATTATTAAACAAAGAGGTTCAAAACTGCAATAATAATAGTTGATCATAACTTTCAATAAACTTTATTATTATTTCTTTATTTTTAAAATAACAATTTGAAATTAATTGAAAATAAAACTACTTCTATAACCACTTAAAATAATATAAGATTAGGAAATATAATATTTAAGAACATAGGTATTTGTATATTATTATATTTCTTGTTTAAGACTTTTGAATTGTTCATACGTGGGGGAGAAATTTTTTCATATAGAAAATTTGTTAATAATAAAAAGTTTTTAAAATGGTATAAAATATTTTAACCCATGATTCTAATTTCGGTATCGATTCTGAATTTAATAGAAAATTGCTTTTTTTTTTATTCAAATTGCTATTTTGTTATATATTTTGTTCACTCTTACCCTATTTGTATTGATACACAGTGAAAATTTAAATAAAATGAACGTGTTTCGGTGTTTTTCTTTTTATTCTTTTAAATTAGAATGGAAACTATAAATCTTTATTTAGCTTATCACTAATTTTATAATTATTAAAACAATTAAATGGATATTAAAATGTAGCGCTCATTATTATAACTAAAATGTTATAGTAAATCAAATTAGATCTCATAGCATTATTATACGAATGCCGATATACTTATGCTAAATTCAACATATAAAAGAAATATGCTTTTCTTCTTTCTCATTAATTAGTGCAACAGTGTAGGGTGACCACCATATATATACCAAAGAGATGGATTTTCATGTATTTGTGATAAATTTTGGTAAATTCAGAAGTTTAAAATCATGTACCATAACACCATTGCCTACTTACAATTGCCTACTTACAACTGGAATAGTTGCAAAAAATTTATTTTGGTTAAAGAAATCAACCACCATTTGCTTTTAATTTGTAATATAGTGATAAAACAGTAAATTTTATTGAACATACTAGAATATTATTTAAGAATTAAATTTCGCCTGAATATATGCAATTTTTTTTGTAGTTTTGAAACAACAAAATTTCATTGCCTTTTATTTGGTTTATGAATAAATTTTATATGACATAAAAATTTTCAAATCTTTATTTAATAGTTACATGCCTACAAAATAAAAGTTGCTAAGTATTTTTTTTATTATTTTGTTTTGCTTTTGAAATTTAAATTGAATAAATTTTTGTACATTAAAGTTTATCATTTCTACATGAAAATATAACAGTCATAATACTAAAACCAAGCTATTGAATGTTAAATTATGTATAATAAATGGGTCTTAGGAATTTTTATACATAAGTGTGTATGTGCAATGTTAGCTTTAAGAAATTTTCAATATTATTTCTTACGCATTTTTCTTTTTTCAAATCTTATTTTTACATTTTAAAACGTTCGTACATATAAGTTGAGTATGCAGGGGAGTGGAAGTTTAAGAATTGTCGCGGGTTTTAAAAATTGAAATTTCATTTGAAAATTTTGAATATTTTTCTTTTTCACTCCTTTATTTTTCTCTTTTTGTTCACATTACCACTTTTACTCAGGTGAAATTTTCATAAATTTAAATTTTGTTTTTTATATGAAAAATGTTCGCTTAAAGATTTTAAAATTATTCTTTAAAAAATATTAAAAGATTTTTCAGAACTTGAGTAAATAACAATTTAAAAATGAAAATTCTGTTTAAAATTTAATTTTGTGCTACATTAGAATTCGACGAAGTCTTACTCCCATAATTCGAGTACATTAGATTCCAACTAAGTTCAAATTTTACAATTCCGAGTATGATAACAAAATAATTTTTTTAATTTATTTAATAAATTTAATAAAAATTTTTGTATTATAAAAAGGTCCTGTTTTTATTTTAGAAAACCTCTAGTGGTAAAATTAAAGAATCTTTTTTAACGAAATCTGATTTAAATATTTTATGAATTAAAATTTTTGTGGTATTTAAAATTCACAAGAATATTTAATAAGAGAAAATATTAAGAGAAATAACAAGAAAAATTTTTAAAATTTTCTTTTTCGTTTGTTTATTTTTAATATATTGCATATCCCATAGTATAGACAACATAATGGAGACAAAATATACCAAAAATAAACAAATGAACAAAAAAGTAACATCCTTTTTAATATTTCCTTTTCTTGTATAAGATAACAACAGTAATATAGTAGAGGAATACTGTTGTTGCCGGTATTTTCTTAAACGAATGAATAATTTTATGATAGAAGAAAACTCTTTTAGACACAAAAGGCAGGCAATCTCTAGAGAAAATAAAAAACACCAAATTTTTGGAGTGTGTGAGAGGAAATATACAAAAGTATTTCCATATATAAATTATAATTTTCATCTTGTATTGTCTTTTTTAATTAGAATTTTTTTAAAACAAAAGGACTCAGATATTTTTCAAATTAAATTTAGTAATTCCTTAACTCTCTTATGTTGAATAGGAAAGGATTTCTTTTTTTATACTCGTACGAACGTATGTGCGAAGGGTATACTAAATTTGCCTTACCCTTTGTAACGCTAAGAAATAATGATATGATCTGAGATATAGACTCAAGTATATGTTTTTGGTGGAGTTCTGGGTCGATTAAGTTTTGTCTGTCCGTCCGTCCGTCCCAACGATAACTCAAAAACTAATTAAGATAAGTTCACAAATTATTTATTATAATAAATTCCAGAACACGATTTAAATTCGATATGATCAACTGGTTCGGATAGCTGCCATAACACTTCAAAATTTAATTGGATATATTTCAGAACTTGTAAACTTATTTGGTGGTTACATCTTAAAAACTGATCAACCTACAGTATTGAAATTTTGCAAAATAAAATATGGTAAAATCCTAAAGTTATATTCATTAAAAGTTGTTGAGATCTCATGAGCACTTATGATAGAATTCTGCCATACAACTCCAAAAGTTATTTGACATTTTTTTAGAAATTATTGCAGCTATAATATAGAAATTTCGGGAAAACAAGTGTATTATTGGGGCTGTTATGTGTTATAAAAATTTGAAATTTCTTACAACTTCAATAGCAGTTTGGCTATTCCTAGAAAATAGTGAAATCACAATACTGAAATTTTTCATAAATTAATATGGTAATACGGTAACTTAAAGTCATAGTCTGTCCCATGTGCGAGTAAATATGCCATAGCCTCATAGGATAACAAATTCGTACGAGTATCACAGAGTCGCCGTGATCAACTCTATTTTTTCTCGTTAATTTTATTTTTTTCTTGTATTCACGTATTTATATTGTTACTCGATAACAATTGTGAATAAAATTTGTTGTGAAAAGTTAAAAATGTTTACGCGTTCATTAAGTAGAAATCAGCGATGCTTTATAAAATGCTAACACTTTATTGAATGTACATCAGTACATATGTACCTATTTTATAAGTAATGTGTATGTATGAAACATTTAAAAAAGGAAATAATTATAATGGATTAATAACAGTATCAAAATTACCCTTTTTTTGTTCTACAAAATAATTTTTTGTATAATAGTTACGATAATGTCAAAGCCAATAATAATTATGGCCGATATACGTGTAAAATTGTAAATAGCGTATAATCAATAGGGATATCTACAAATATTATATAACTTTATACGCACATATAATACTATATTGTATATAAATTACTTTATTTACCGCATAGAATAATTAATATTCATTTTTGACATTTTATAAAAAATAATAATGAAAAAAAAATATCCAATATACAGTAATTTTTGTTCTAGTATACATTTATGTGATTTGTAACATATACCATGTACATTCACCAATATAACATGTACATCTACCAATTTTTATGATTTAGACGAAATAAAACTGGGTGTTTAATTAAATTTGAGAGTTGAAGGGTTTAATTAGTATTCCTATTGAATTTGGTTCCAAAAAAATACCGTTTTATCTGTTTTAAGTATACCGAATAAATATGTTGAGAAATCTGGTGATTATGGTACAGATTAGTGATCTTGCTAAGTACTGAGCAATTAAGTAATTAGTTGTTACTTGAAAGGAATTCAATATTTAGCATTATAAACGAACAACTTCTCGATTTCGTATTGGGGCAGTTATGGAAGCTGAAATTCTTACACATATATAGGCGCATTAAAAATATTAAAAATTATTGAATAATTAATTAATTTTTATACAAACTCTACTTCCAAAAATACTGGGAAAATAAATGAAAGCATAAAGATGAAGTCGTTTAGATATGTGATTAAATAATTTAATATTGCTACTCATATTTGAACGATTTTAAATTTTTCATATATAATCTTTAAGTTCAAATAAAATGAGTTTACAAAGTTGCGTGATATTAAATTTTCTTTATTATTATAAATAAAATTTGGGAAAAATTTTATAATCATTCAAAGTTTTATGAGATTTTTGAAAGCTAACCCAATTACAGTATTAAATTTATGTACGTGCTTAGTACACCCTCTTATATAATTATTTTGTGAGTGTATAATGAGTGAGAAAATAAAATAAGAAAATAATGCAGAACAAATTTCTGTGGTATTAAGGAATAACTGTCTAAATTGAAAAAAGTTTGAGAAAATTTTGAAGAATTGAGGTTTAGATCAATTTTCAATAAGTTTAGATGGAAAATAATAATTTGGCTAGAAAATTGAAGGTAAAATTAAAATTCAATCAAAAGAAACCGCTGAACAAATTTTTTACACTTTTTTCTATAATAACACAAATAAATAACCAAATTTTAAATTAACGAACCTTGTTGCATTTTAGTGTTTAACAACACAATAGAACTACTAAATTTGATTCCGGCAGTATTTGCTAGTAACCATTTTTATAAAATCATTTAAACAGCTAGACAATAAACATTTTATTAAATTTGTATTTACGAATACAACAGAACTTTTTCAGCAATTAGAAAAAAATAAATTTTCTGAATCAACAATGTCCTTTATTTTTCAGCAAATATACCAATAATCATAACCACAAAAAATAAAGAACCAAAATCACTTTTTATTTGTACTTTTAATCCATTTCTCTTATCGCACAATCCATTAAAAATTTCACCTAGTTAGCACACTTATACTATACGTATTTATATACAAATTAATGTATAAATATAATTATATGAACGTGTTTATATAAAATATACAACAAAACATAATTCTTAATTAGAAAAGGAACAGGAACAGGAGAATAAATTATTTTATTTTTCTAAATTTTCATATGTACCTTCACAAATATACTTACATACGTACGTATAATATTAATTTTTGGACATGTCTCGAACATAATTCTTTTATAGAACATAATATTAAAAATATAGGCAAATTAATACTATAAAAAATACACATTATATACACTGGGCTTCATTACATTAAAGGCAGGACAATTTTGTATTAAAAATAGTTTTAAAGCGAATTGACTGTTGCCTTATTAAATAATTTTCAAAAAAATAATTCTTATGGGCTTTGTGTGAATTTTTTGGCATTCAAAGTCAACACTTTGGTTCTTTTTAAAATGGCAGTGTACTAAAAGCTGAGTGATAGTAGTCGGTTGTAAAGCCAGGAAAATATTTTTATAATGCAAGTTAAGAATGCACTTTACGTATACCTTATTGTCTAGCAATTGAGAAGAGTGCCATCTGGAAAAAACAATTGGGTAAGTTTCATGTACACAAACATATGACAAAGTGTTTAAGATATAGACTTTCTCTGAAGAAAAAACACGAGAGATGTGAGCATAATAGAATGCAGAGTATAAATTGCTTAAATTTTTATTTTTACTAAATTCCTTGTTTTCTTCACAATTAGATTGTACTTTCTTAGTGAATCTTTCGGTCTTTATTTTGGTGATGCTTAGTGTGTATGTATATACATATGTACGTTACCCTCTCATAACTTGAATGCAAACAAGAAAAAAAAAACAAAATTTATTTTAATATTTTGAACTAAGAAAAGCAATTTTAAAGAGTCCTTTAAGCTTAGGGTTAATTTTTTTAGCTGAATCATGATATTTACATTTTTTTTGTTACCCACACAAACATTTGTTTGTATTAAAGTAATGATTGGGGTCGCTCCGAGTCGATTACTTTACATACGCAAATATACACTGTATAAGATACACATATAGATTACAGAAAAATTGGAGTTCGTGGTATATGGTTTGTATTAAAAGTGAGTTAAAATTTGAACGAGTTGGAAAAACTTAATTTATATTATTTTCAGTATAATATTATGCTAGATTTTAGGAGTAACTGCTATTTTAATACTTCAATGTAGTTATACATAAAATTTATGTACGGATCTTATTTTTAGGATGACAGGGATAAGTAAAAATAATTTAGAAGAACCTTTGTCGTTCAATAAAATTTAAATTATTATATTTATATAAAATATAAATAATAAAATTTGGGTCTAAAAAGAACGTTAAATGTTAAATGACTTAATGATATTTTTACATATTCTGAATTCTCTGATCATTACGAAAAATGAGATGGTGAAGTGAACAGCAAATAAAAGGCAAAGCTTTCCATTTAAAATCAAAGACACGAGAAATTTAGAATATAGCAAACGCGTCCGAGCAATTCGATTTGTACATTTTGTCGTTGTAGCCCATAGTGGTAATAAGTAGATTTCTATTTGGAAAATATTTCAAAGTTTCTATACAATGCACCTTCGTGAAGGGTATATTCACTTTGGTATGGTGTTTGTAACCACTTGAAGGAGTTGTCTCCGGTATGGACATATATATATATATTCTTGGTCAGCGTAAAATTCTGCGTTGATTTAGCCATGTCCGATTGCACAATAACTCAAAAACGAATAACGAAATCGGCATCAAACTTTCACAAGTTGTTTCTTTTGAGCAAACGGCGGCTGCTATTGTAATTGGACCAATTCGGACGGCGGGTTCAAGTAGTTGCTCTACAACTCCAAAAGCTAATTTTAGATATTTGGAAAAATAATAGAGCTATATTAATGAAACTTGGCAGTCGTGTGCCGAATTATAGGTCACACGTATCCCTGAAGTTTTGGTGGAATGATTGACAGGCTGGGGGGCTGCCATACAATTCCAACAGCTAATTTTAATTATTCGGAAAAATAATAAAACTAGATTCATGAAACTTGGCAGTTGTGTGTCCAATTATAAGTCAGACATATTCAGTTTTTATAGAGTAGTTTGCCTTGGTACTCGTAAGTAACAATGAGAGCTAATTCTAGTAAACTGTTCTTAAAAATTTTCTTGATCTCAAAAAAGAATACGTATATCTATTAAATAGCTCCCAAAAATCTTAAAAATTTTCTCTTAAATTCTTCAATGTCCATGCAAAATTATGTTATTCAATAAGAAAAGAATAAAGGTAGATTCAAGGAAATCTAATGAGAATACCCAGAAATTTTTTTACCTAGGTATATGGTAAATCAAATAGAATATTGTGATGAAGATTTCGGACAACATACATTTAGATTCTGGTTATTAATCATAATTTTTTTCTTTGTAATAATTGATCATTTTTTATTTTGTACGTAGCTATTTATTTGAAGTTTGAATTTATGATTTAAATTTTGATATAATATACAAACATACATATATATAGTCTTATTTATTTTTGTAAGGGTTTACTAAGGATATGCAAGAATTATAATTTGATTTTTTGATTTATCTATTTTCAAAAAAGCTCATTGAATTTTTTCAGTCAATTGAAATTCAAATAAATGTTTATTTCCGTTGATGTGTTGATTAAGGACTAAAAGATTACAATATATAGGGAATTAATTCATCAAAGTCAAAAGGCCATGAATTGTTAAAAAGATAAGATATTCGTGTTTGTGTTATCGCTAATTTCCTATTCATTTGTATAAGTTTATATTTTTTACGTTTTATATTTTCTTTTACAACTTCAACCTGATACTGAAACTGATGATATTTGAGAAACTCATACAATTCTACAAACAATTATATAACTATTTAAGCAGTCAATAAAATTAAAGTCTTAGGCTATAAGGTATTAGATAGTGATTGAAATATATATCTATACATATTATGTACTTATTTGTATGGAAATGTTGGAATCGCCTCGAGTCGATTCACATTACTTCTACGGAATATTTACAACATTTATTTTAAGTTCAAAACACATAATTTTTAAACATTCAAGAGAATATCGTCTGGTCACTGATCATAACACGTCGAACTATATACCAACTTATAGAAAAAAGAAATTGAGGAAATTAATGAACATGTATATATCGCTAGGTGACTTTACATCATCTTTATGTAGAAAATGAATAACAAATCCTGGTAAACTAATTGGTTATTTTTTACTCTGGATTCCAATATTTCCGCACACTACATAATGAATTTTATAATGGAATAATTAATATATAAACTGTTTAACGTAATTTGAAAACTATTTTAGGAAATGAATCGTCGCCATCATTTCTTTATACATCTAAATGTGTTAGGTCCCTCGTTCGAGTCCAGTTTTGTTTCCAGTTCGAGGTATTAATTTTTTTTATATATGTTTTTCCCTGGCTCATCCCTTTTATTACGTCATCATATCTGTTTTGCAGTTTTATTAACAAATTCATTATAAATTCCTTATAACTTACTGCTATTGTTTAAGCTGAATTTAGCAGTATCACAGAGATTATACTGAATCAAATTTAAAAACAACGTTATACTAACAACATATAATTTAAAAACAGTGTTCCATTCATAACCTTCACGCAACTACTCTGTGTATGCAGTAGTTTTTAAAAAAAATATTTGAATTAGTATACCTACATTTTCAAAAATTGAGCAGAAAAGCTAGGGAATTTAATCGCGTTTAAACTAAAATTGAAAAATTTCTATTTAATTTTACTGCTTTGGCATTATTCAAATTCCAAATATTTTTACAAACTTTTGTAGTTTTTTGAAACAAAACAAAAATTATTCTTTATATTTTTTGCTTTGCTTTATATACATGCACACATACATGTATTAATTAATTTTGACAGTCTGAAAACTTTTTTCCACTATAATTATATTAATTTGTTTTTCTATTAAGATTAAGAAATGCGAGTAATATTTTTATTAGTAGAGAGGGGGCAGAGTAAATAATTTTTGCTAAATATTTCATAAGAGTCAAAAGTTTTTCTTTACACATACACATACAATAGTTTTATTACAGTTTCTTATTTGTATAAACACTTAAGTTGTTGTCATTCCAATTTGTAGTTTTGTGTATGTGTGTATGTTACGCTAAGTCAAATATTATGTATTGAATATAGTTTATGTATACGTTTGTATATACATATATATTTATTTTAAATTACAAGAGGGTATGGAAAATTGAATTAAAAGAAAAAAAAAATGGAAATTCTATAGAGATTCCAGTTTTTTTGCATATATACTCATACGAACTATTTAGAATTAAGAAGATCTTTTAGTGTACATTGTACATTTAAATGAAATGCTTAACAGGACATTTGTACACTTTCTGAAATTAATAAGATTATGAAGTAATTGAGAAGATAATTTCAAATTATGTGTACTTTATATAATTGGGTATATTATGTGAAATATAGAAAGAACTTTGCATTGAATGTAAAACTCTATTTTAAGATTTATAAAAGAGAATATTTGATATTTTGCGTAGTAGAGTTTAAACTTTTTTATACTACAGGGGATTTCTTTTTCAACAAATTGTTATTAATTTATTTTAAAAATTTTCTATGTGAATTTTTGATTTTTAGTATTTTTTCGGTGAATTTTTCGTTATACACAAGTTATTTAATTCCCTTGATTAATTTGGTTGCTTTTACTTTATAATTCAGTTGAAAAACACAAATTGCAATATTTATTAAAATAAATATTTTATATGTTATATAATATCTAACGTTTCGAGATTGAAACTTATAAATTATCCAAAAAGGCGTAAATAGCACGAAATCATTTCTTTTTCTTCAAAACTTCAAAAATGTTTTCATATTCTTGTTGTTACATCCTAAATTGCTAAAAATTTTTGAACTCCACGTCTCAAAAACAGGCTCAGCTCCAACTAAACTAAAAATGTTTGAATTCCTGCAGGAATGGTATTCAAAAAACAAAGGGATTACACATAATAAATTTGAAAGGGGCAATTCCAAGAAAATTTTAATATTTTTGTTTTGAAAGTGTGAAAATTTAAAATTATATTTAAAAACCATGTAAAATATCCCCCTTACATAAATTAAATATATTAAATATAAATTACACATACTCGTAAGTATTCCTTATAAATTTATTTTGTTTTGTATTTCAGATCATAGGAACTCTCGACGAGAAAGTTACGAGTACTTGTTCTAAACCTGTACTTGGTATACCAAGTGGACAATCAAGGTATTTATTTATTTTAGATTTTTTCAATTTTATTTTAGAGATTTTTGTTTTTGAATAAAATTTCATAAAATTTAATTATTTAGCGTGACTAACTACAAAATTAAACCCTTTCCCATTATATTAAAAATTAAATTGAAAAGATATTAAAAATTTAAAGATTTTCTTATAAAAAAAATAATATTGATGCTATTAAATAATATTGTTAGTTTTATTCCCATTTTAGTGATTGATTTGTAAAAAAAAGAAAACAAAAATCCCATCAATTATTTAAAAAGAAATCCTAGAAAAAAAATATTTTTATGTATTCATTAATTAAATTAAATTTTACAAATCAATTTTTAACACCACAATTTCATTATAGGACAAAACCATTTTGTTTTTATATAAACTACTTATTTATTTATAAAATAAATTATAAACATTTACACCATACATACATGCATGTGTTTATAAGATTATGTTGAAAATTCAATATCCTATCGCCCACAAAAATCAAAAAGTTTTTTTAATCCCAAATAAAAGAACGAAAAACAAACAAAATTTATTTTTGTTTTGTTGTGAACCTAAAATAAATTTCGTAAATTATTAAAGTGATATACGGTTGACCTCAGAAAATTTTAAACCTTTCATTTGTTATAATATCCGGTTTATATAATAAAAATATCCTGCGTGTATTTTATTATACGTATAATTTATTTAATTTGTGAAAATTTAGAGATCAAAAGCAAAAAAAAAATTTAATACTTTTATTGGAGTAAAAAATATTTTTAAATCCAATTTTATAATGCGTTTTTATTATGGAAATAATAAAATTATATTAGCAAATGAAAATTCGATAATTTGAAAGGGCTTTTAGATTCGATATATGATTTAATAAAGAGCATTTCTATTACAAAAATTTTTTATGAAATATTTTATAAGTACAGGGTCATGTAATTGGTTCCGAAATTATGTTTATAATATTTTTTGAAATTTAAGAATCGCAAATCGTTCAAGTCGCAAGCAATAAATTTCTCAATGTTGTGAAATAATTATTTGTAATATAAGTTTAATCTAACATCACGTAACGGAACTTATGGTGTCTGATAATAAAATTAGCCTAATCGCGAATGTTCCTTTTGTACTCACTTTTTCATAACTCAATTTTTCAATTGGATTTTTGCATTTTTTTCTCAAATCGACTGAATATCTCACTTTCAAAAACAAAGTGAAATTTAGTCATTTTACATGTATTCGAAAAATACATTGTATACAAATATATGATTGTTTTCATTTTCTTCTCACTTGTTGAGTAAAATAGCGAGATAGACGATCAGGTCCATAATATGGTCCTTTAAACATTTTTATTTGAATTCCTCTACTTGAATTCCTCTCCTATAATTTTTCTACTTGAATGTACTCAAACATATTTTCTATGGAATCATATTAAGAATTGCTGTCCTCTAGTCCACATACCAAAATTTTGGGATAAAGGAAATTATTAATTGAGTAAAAATAAATTGAGTAAATTTGTGTAGATTTCTTGTTCAATAATGATAAAAACTACTTTTTTAAAAAACGTGCCATAGTTTCGAATTTTCCGCTAAAGAAGTTGTCTCATAAGTTGTTTTGGGAATCATATAAGAATCGTATATGATATGAACATACATATATTTACTTTGTTAGTAAAGAATGTGAAAAACAATTATGGAAAAATTTAATCCAATTATTCGAAATATTTCAATCATGCGGTTCTCGTTAAAGTAATTGAAATTATAGTACACTGAGAAAAAAACAAACAAAAGCTTGGGTATACTTGTGTTATTGAAACTTATTAGTTATAAAATTGAATACAATCAAATATTTGCTATTATAGATTTCAATTTATAAATTAATTTGTAAAAATTGAATTTTAAATTTTACATTTTTGTAGAACAATTGCAATTCTTTTGATAATATTAAATTCTTTATAAATTTTAATTAAAATAATAATTTAATATTCCTTTTATAAATTTAATGAAAAAGATGATGAAAATTTTAATAATGGAAAAAGATTAATAATAAATTTTTCGCATATACAACGTAGATCAAATATTTTCACAACTTTATACATTTTAAGTAACCCCATGTGTACATGTTCAACTATTTAATTCAAGATATTAATAATGTTCAATAGAACAATATTTTGATAATAAAAAGAAAAAAACAAGAAATAATGAAATTTGTGACCCATTTAAGTTGATTTTTAATATGAAATTTGTGTTGATATTCGCTGCTAAATTCAAAAACCTTTTAGATTTGTGTTTTTATAACCCTTTTTTTCACTAAATTTGCTCCCCAAGGGGTACAGAAATAAATAAAATTTAACTTTCTTCAAAAAAGAAAAATATTATATATGAGCATATCTAAATGAAATCATCATTTATATACTGAAATTTATAATAATGTGGTTAGGATTGTGTCATAAATTCGTTTTATCGTTAATAATATATTCATAACGTCATTAATATTTTAATAATAACAAATTAATTACTGTCTTTGAATAAAAGATTCTTAATTTTGGTCCAAGGTCTCCTACTTTTTTTTATGAATTTTCTTACTGTTAATTTAACTTATAAATATTTTGGAATACTGAAGATTTATATGAGAAATATAGCTCCTAATATTGTTAAATTAGATCTAAAAGATCGACTTTTAACAATCGAATTATTTCATTTGGGTCACAATTCACACGTATAGAGACTATTATGATCAAATCTGATCTATGATTTCCCTCTTCATATGCCCATTTGGTAAGCATTCAAGCTGTTCAAAATTATTTCAGAATTTGGTTTTGAAAACCAGAAATGATACCATTAAAATATTCCTTACTGCTGGTATTGGAAACAAAATTTATAGAAAAAAGTAGTTAATTAAAAATTATTGTTTTTCATATTATAAATTACCAAGTTCCGCCTTATTTTTTTTATATACCATTAACTCGAATGAAATATTTTTAGCCGTAAAATATTGGAACAATATATCGAAGAAATATATATTAAATTTAATAATGTTATGTAAGTAGCAAAGCTGTGGGATGAAGCAAGGATTGTATAGATTTATTTATTTATTTTTGTTTCGAGTAACATTACTATGCTTACACATGACTACAAAAGCTGTACACATATATGGAAAAAAATCCATTAAAAAATGTCACTGCGTATTTTATGATATAGAAAATAAATAGAAGAAGAAAAGAATAAATAGTATTACAAGGACAAAGCGTGCATTCACAAGTAGTTTTTTTTTTTAATAGAGAAAATTTTATTTTATAATATTAGAAAAAAAATAAATGCTTTTAATATAACGGAAATCTTACCTAAGTAAATGTATGTATGCACCTATGTATATATATACGAATATATATGAACTTTAAACTGAAAGTCAAAATAAAGAAAACCGTTAAGAGGATCTAATGTAGCAAAGTAATTTTTAAAAAGGATCAAAATTAATGGGTTTTTTTTTAATTTTTATTTGGAGAAAAGAAAAATGACGAAAAGTTCTTGAAACAGATTTTCTTATTTTATTTCAAAGACGAAAAATTAAATCTGTATATAAAAAATAGTTTACTTTTATTTTTTTCATTTATTTTAATTTTGTTAGTCCTTTAAAAACGCATGCAAAGCAAAATTGCATGCAATTTATTTGAATATTAAAGGAATTTTAAGAGAGTTGTATTATTAATTGAAAAACCTTTACTTATAATAATTAAGAATAGCCTTTTCAGTTCCATTAAATTTACATTACGTCCTGTCTCCATTGATTTTAGAATTTTCCTAACTCATTACTATTTAATTTACTGAAATTTGTCTATATTATTTCGTATGCCAAATACAGTTTTTTCAGTCTAAATCGAAATTAATTTTTTGAAGTTCTGAGTACGAGTGGCGCCCAGAATTTAATCTCTATGAATCAATTTCGTTATTCTTAATATAAAATTCTTAATTTATGCTTGTAGTAATTTTTTTTTTGCGTATTCATTTTTCAATTTTAAAAGGACACAATTTTTAATTGCTCTTACTGATTTATTAAGAAAAGTTTATTGTTCCTTCTATTATTCTTACAGTATTTGAAATCGCATACCTGTTTTTGTGTGATTTATAAAAAATTTATTATACATATATGTAATATGTATATTTACATATATACATGAAATAATGAGTAATAAATTACTGTTATGTTGAACAATTTAAAAAGAAAAATTTAATGAATTTTGATTCATTGATTAAGAAATTGTTGAAATAAGGAGAAGTAGTAAAACTAATAAAAGTATAAGATGTAGAGTTGCCAAATATGCTGATTTTGTGTTAACATGTCCTATACAATAAATATAATTGGAAAATATATAGAGTTTGGTGCAACTCATTTTAGAAATGCTCCCATTTATTAACAAAATTTGTTTTTTTTTAAGCTTTACTTTCATATTTTTAGTTGAGTTCTGTAGAATATGTTTTGAATTTTAAAGCTCAGCTTATACAAAAATATACTATGCAAATTCGAACTCGGATAATTATAAAACTAAAACATAAGAAAAATTGTTGCAGTTAGGCTGTCTCTGTAATTGTAGTTAATTTTTATACCGAAATATGCTTCGCCATTTCAAAAGAGCTTTTATGGTTATGCGGGATGCTGTTATCCGGTTGAAAGCATTTACTTTTGAAAGTACTTTAGAAAATGTGACAGCATAAAATTTTTTACATTATGGATACGTTTTTTTGCATTTATTCGGGGTAAATTGTCACAAATCAATTCAGCAATTAATTGATTATTTATTTACCGTATTTCGCCTTTGGTAAGTTACGCCTGAAAAATAATTTTTATTTACACATACAAGCACCTAATATATATAGCGTTTTGTTTTTAATGTACAAGTATCTGAAAATTTATAAAGCATTTTAATGTCATTATAATAAAAATAATTTTAATAATTTTAATACAAAATGTTTACATTTAATAGTCGATACAGAGTAATTTTAAGAAATGTTTCCGAAATATGAGAGTTCTTATTTAGAACAAATCCGCAGCTGATCTATATAAATATCATACATATCTGAGTTCAAATATTTCTAAGTTAAACAAGAATCAAGAAGGAATTATTATTGTATACCAAATAAACATTTAAGAATAATTCAATTATGTAAAAAAATTCTGATAGATTAAAAATTTCAAAACTCTGGTATTTAAATCCAATCAAAGCTCTGGTATTTAAAACCAAATTTAATCCAATTTAATAATTAAAATTATCGAAAATTCACTTCAATAATTTTCACAATTGTAATTTTAAAATTTTTTATGTAAACTTGCTTTACTTAGTTAAGCATATTGTATAATTATAACGCTGGCAACGAAAGCGTATGCTCAAGTAACATTATGGTGTAGAAAGTACAACAACGTCGTTAACACCCATTCCCTTAAATAGTATAATTAAAAAATAATACACTTTTACATTTTATAATTCTTCTATTCATTATAATAGAAGTTTTAATTTCTAAAACAAAATAACTGTAGAAACCAAATCCTTTAAAAATTTTTTATAATCGAATTTTAAGATCTAATTCTTTTAAGGGTTATTAAGTATATAAGGGCCATTTTATTATTATTATATAATTTGTACATATTAAAATTTATTAAAATTTTCAAAAATTTCTTCTTAATATATTTGTGCCTAGCAGCAATTTACTAATTTTCTCAACTTTTTAATATTTAATTTCATGGAAGTTTTCTTCTTCTTATTCCTTTGAAAATAGTAAAATACACATTTATAATTTTGTAAACATATATAGGCATAAGTTTCTTGCGAATTGCTTAAATATTGTAAGAAAAAACAAGAAAAAATGAAATAAAAAAAAAATTATATTCTACTTTCTATAAACAATTTTTAATATCCTTTTTAATTTTTTATTTTATTCTTTTCTTTATTTTTCTGTTTAACAGTTCTTATTTAGTTAAAGTAAAGTGCTTCTTGTTCATATTCGATTGTGCGTTTAATTACATTTTCATGGAATTATTATTATTTTTTTTAATTATTACACCTGAAGAGCTTTAATTATTATAATTTTTTTTTTTCATTTTATCGGGTATGTACCTATATAATTTTTTAATGATGTTTAATTTTCAGAAAAAAAAGGGTGAGCAACGTCAATTCAAAAGGAATGTTATAAACTTTTACATACATATACATATGATATAGTTGTTAATATATTTACACATTATCATTAATTTAGTTTTAATGGAAATATAAAAAAATAGTTGGGGTAAGAAAATAAAATAGGTTAATAATTTTTTTTTATAGAGAAAGTTAATGGAAATTTAATTGAAAGTTAAATGTCATATGAACTGTAAATGAAATATTAAGAAAATCATAAACTAAATAATTAATGCTCTTTTCTTTACCATTTTAAAAATTAAATAGATCATTATAAATTTCAAATTTCTCTTCCATTTCGATGACTTAGCTCTTCATACTAACCATTCGAACATGATTATGAGTGAAAGAATTAATTTTGTTCAATTAAATATTGCTTTACGTTCCACTCCTCTAACATTTCTTTTTAGGAGTGCATAACTCTTTGTCGGATGAAACATCAGAGTGGTAAAATTAGACTTATTTTCACGCTTTGGACAATTCGTCAAGATTTAAAAGTTATAAGTAAATACTTTTTTGAATGGTTTCGTATTTGATGGCATTGTTGAATTTTTGCAAAATCACGTTTTAACACTTAAATTTCATTGTACAATTAGAATTTATTTTGATGTATTCAATGAATGACAAAGATTTGTTGCAGATTTATTTTCTAATTCTTAATTTGTAGTATTGCTGTTAGATATAATCTATAATTGGAACTAATTGATAGCTCTGATCAAATTCCAGCTAGGTTCAGTTATAGGATAACAATAACAAGGATATGGAAGGTTCATACGGTAAATTATTTATACATGTATTTATGTTTGTTAAGCCTATATGATTTTAAACAAGCCACAATATCGAAGAAACATCCGCTGTTTCAATTAGGAATATATTTACGGTCATGTATAACCGTAATCGTAGGTGCTTTTTCTTCTTAAAAAGTTTTTTAGAAACTAGTTTCCATTACAGCATATAAGTTAAATGATAGTTCAGTTTATTTAGTGATCCGTCATGGGCCAACTAAAATTTTTGATTCATTTCTAATACAACTGCAGATTTCCTATGTCTGCTCTGAGAATTAGTTCAGATTACTATCATTAATTGATTAAGATAACTGCACCAGAAGTTTTAATTGTGTTCTTGTATATTTGTAGTCCATTCGTTTAAAGGTAAAAAAGAGCAATTTTCCGCGTCGAAATTTTGAAATTCATATAGAATACATATATAAATGGAACTGCCCAAAATGAAGCGAAATTATCACCGGGAATTTAACCAGCAGTATTAAAAAGACCTACAATTCTATAGGTGGTGGTTTTTGACATAATCTTTTTTCACGTGTTTGTGACATTATGTGCAAAACACTGAACAGTTGAGTTTGCCGTTCCGCTGTTGTTTTGCGTGAACAACGGAACACTTCTGCTTTTGCAGTTGTCAGTTTTGGTTCGGACTTAGCACTAAACGAGTCCTCACATTATACCCGGGGGGTAAAACACAAAAAGGTTGAGTACCTTAAACTTCAGTCCCGATAGATTTGATTAGAAATATTCTACGTTGTACTTATATTTTAAAAAAGAAAATGTATTTATTTAGGAAACGTAGGAAATGTAGGAAATATTTCAAAACTTCACGATAATAAAATTTATTATTCAAAATTTTTTGTAAAATATAAAAATCTTCGATATAATTAAAAAAAAATAATTTACAAAATTTAATATTTTTTCATCAGTTTTTCATTTGAATATAAAATAATTTGCACCCAGGGGTTTCCGACTTTAACTTTTAAAATTTCACATAAATTATATTATTTTTTTTTTGTTCCTTATATAGTTTTTCTGGCAAAAAATTCGGTGTCACTTATTAAGAGCAGCCGTCCAAATTCAAAAAAAAAAAATTTTTAATTCTTTGCTTTAAAAGTTACAAAGTCTCTGAAGTAAAACCTACACTTCATAATTTTTTTTTTGTTTTAATTTTATGATTTTATGAAAATAAAAAAAAAAATTGTTGAAAAAATGGTCAGTCACGTAATTGTTTCTTCACTGTTTTTCATCACTGTTTCATTTTTTCCCTTTCAACATTTAAAAGGATTAAATGAGAGCCAAAAGCTCAAAGTATACACAGAAAGAGAGAGAGAGAGGGACAAAATTAATTTATTCATTTCATAATAACACCAAAACAACAAAAAAAATTTTTAAATTTCTTTATTTTTTGTATTTTTGGAAATTCATTACTGGCAATAAAGTTACACTTTGTTTTTTAAATTAGGTGAAAAAAAAGTTCTTCTTGGAGGAACAAACCAAAAAACAAAAACAAAACAACGCCAGGTTGTAAAATTTTTATTTTTATGTTTACAACATACATACTTACAATTTACATACAATTTTTGTTTTTATGGCAGCAGGAGCACACATATACACATACAAAATATTTTGCTGTTATTTATTCATAATCACTTCTCACCATGAAAATAAACTTTTTCAATTCATGAAAATTTTTTTTGTTTTTTTTTTGAAAAATAAACGAAACAAAAAATTTTTTTTTGGCCCTCCTCCGCTCATACAAAAAAAAAACAACAAAAAATTTTATGTAACCTTCAGCGTACTTCCGGTAAATTTTTTTTTTATTTTTTCCTGAGTTCCAAAAATAATAAAAAAAGTTAAAAAAAGAAAATTTAACGAAATCTTCAAGGAATTTTATGTTTTTTTTTTTTGTTTCGTACATTTTTAGTTATTATGAAAGTTTTTTGGTCTCTTGAAAAAGTTCTAAAGTTAAAAAAAATATATTTTTTTTTTTGTGCTCTTGCTTTTGTTTTTTATAAAATTTAAAACTTTACACAAGATAATTACTTGAAATTTTTTATTTTAGTGTTCGCTGAATATTTGGTCTTAAAAACAAAAAACATTGAAAACATTTTAAATGAAGATTTTACAAAGCAATTGTGAAAATTCATAAATAAGTTACGCAAAATTGTTGGTAGTTTTGCTCAAGATCAGTCTCAAGACTTACCAATTAAGTGACAAAATGGTATGTATACACTTTACATGAACAAAATTTTAATAGATATAGTGTGGTAAATTTAGTGTCATAAATTAAGTATACAATGAATAATGCACACATTGAACAATACACAATATTACAAGTGACGACCCTAGACCTAGAGCAGCAGCATATTTCTTTAAAGCAAATCTAATGCTAGTTAAAACATTTTGATTTATAGTACATTGATTTCATTTTCTATCACATCTTCTTTCATTTCATTTTCTATCACATCTACTGACGAGGAGTACGCGAGATCGCACGATTTTAAAAATGCCATAAAAATGTATGATGTTTTTTAAGTTTCTGTGATAACATAACGACTATAATAAATCTATACCAAAAAAATAAAAAAAAAACTGAAAATTTTTATTTATATTGCATTATACTGTGGGATCAAACATCAACATTAATTCGACAAAATTTGATGTCAGTAGTTAAAACTTAAGTACAGTAAATACAAAATCGGAATAAGCTTTTTGTGTTTGGTTGTCGAATTATGTGGGGTTGGTTGCAGTTAATCAAGTTGTAATCCTTGCAATTCCATATAAAGTTTTGTGCTGCTTTTATTCACCTACTTTTGTGTGGAGTCATAGTTACTTGTACGGTACTTTACTAGGCTTTACTTAAAGAGATCCGGCAATGATTAATAGATGGTTGTTACTATGATTTATAAAAGAAGTAAGTTTATGATGATAGTGCTGTATAACATTAGTTTTAATTCTGAGCACTTGGATACTGAAATTAATAAAATATTAAATTCAAATATGATTCTCACTTTGAAAATGTTGTTAATGTAATTCAGATCTAATATTTTACATAGAGTAATATTAAAGTTTTCATAGAACGCTTATAGAGTAAATTTCTGCTAAAAACAAAAAGAAAAATAATAATATAATTTCTTTGTTCTTAAACTGTGTATACGTAAAAACAAAAAAAAAAAAAGAACAAAATTTAACTGATATCTTGAACTTTTATGAAAAAAAAATTTTTGTTCCCCTTATTCAAAATTTATGGTAATATGATAAGAAATTTTTGGAATATTAAACTAAGAATGATCCAATAAACCTATAACAGTATAGCAGCAATATTATTTAAATAAAATGCTTCTAGTTTTTCATTCCTATTAAAATGCAAAATAGTTAAATAACTTTCAAAATCAAAAGAGCTAGTCAAAAAATTTTCTTTTACAAAATTCAAAAATAGTTCGATAAAATTTAATATTAAATAAAATTAAAAGTTGTTGAAAAATATTTAAGTTTTTTAATAATTTATTATCGAAAATAAACTCAGGTTAATTAAGTTTTTATTTCACTTAAATAATTTATATAAGTGTTGTCAAGAAAAGACAAACAAAGTGGAACTAAATTGCAAACTTTTTGTATGTATACAAAGGCAACAATCTTTCTTCTATTTAAATTATTATTCTTTCATTTACTTTATTTTGTTGCATATAATTAGGAGTAAATGGATATTTTAAAGAAAGTTCAGTTTAGCAAAAGAATTATTTTTCTTATAATGGTACATTGTAGACTCCTGAATGGTTAACAATGACACATATATGCTTTTAGGTGTAATATTTTAGTTGAGAGATTCCCAAACGTTTTTCTCTCGTAGATCCCTTGTCATATTTTTAAATTTTTGATAGACCCCCTGCTACTTTTTTTGATAGAATTTTTAGCGGCAGGAAAGTACACCTATATGTTGTGAGAAAGTTAAATAAAAAACTTATTTAATTAAATTTTTTATTAAATTTATTAAATTTACTTAATTTAGTTATTAAATTTAAATAAGAGTAAAGTAATTCTTTGTCTCATTCATTCTCCATGAATGAGGCAAAAAAAATCTGATGTAAATTTGGCTTTTAGTAGAGTTTCGTTTTCTGCACTCAAATTGCCTGAAATGCTTGGCAGCTAGTTTCGGTAACAAGCAGAACTCAAATATCAAATTTCAAGAAATTCCATCAATCCGTTCTGTAGATATGTAAAATTTTAAAAATTTGCCCTCAGATCAGTTTCCGGCCTCTGATCTTTCCAAAAAATTTATATATTCATTGTTTTACTACGAAGAATTTAAATATTAAATTTCAAGGAATGGCAAAAATCTAGAATTGGCTTACAAAAAGACCATTTCCCAAGCCTGATATATCCCAAAAGTTGATCAATTAGTGCTATATTCAAAATAAATTTACATATAAAATTTCATCAAAATCGGTTCAGATCTCCGAACTTGAGATACGCACACAGACCGACAGACTGACAGCTTGTTAAAAATAGTTTTTTTTACACTTCCCTACCATGATGAAGAGCGTTACACTTCCCTCCATGATGAAGAACATAAAAGTTCACTTCCCTACCATGAGTCTTGGGGGTCTATACAGACCACGTTGGTAATCATTGTTTTAGTTGAAAGTACATAAAAGAAATGATTTAATTATATTTTTCGTATATTTTAAAATTTTTGAATAAAGTTTTCCAAAACTTTAAATTAAAAAAAAAAAAATAAATAAAACAAACAAAAATATATTTTCAACTTAATCATACCAAGAAATTTTAAATTAAGAATAAAAAAAACAGAAAAAAAAGGGCAGTCTTTAAAATTAATGTGAATTTTTTCCTTTAAATTTTCTATTGAAAAAAGGTCATTTAGCAAAATTTATTGATGACAAATCCATACACTTACAATCTAATTCTACATTATTTTAAATGTGTGTTCTTTATTCCAAAAACAAACATATTTTGATTTTAATGTTTTTTCTTTTTAAAATGTTCTATACACATTCACCTATCATTTACCAATAATATGAGGAAAATTCTGTTGTTTATTACTAAAATAATAAACCAATTGTGTCACATATCCTTTTTTTCTCTGTTTTATCAATTCATTTTTATTGTGTTTTTATTTCTTCAAAAATTTTTTTACATATACGAGTATAATGTACAAACAAACATAATAATATTATGTATAATATAGTTTTCTTCTCTATTGGATAATATAATGCAAAAGTACATTAGTTAATCTTAACTTTATTACAAAAAAAATTTAAAGGATATCCTTGGGGAAAAAAGAAATAAAGAGGAAATTGCTGAGGAATAAGAGGCTGAGAGGCAGAGAAAAATGAAAGAGAGTGATAGAGATGGAAAGAAAAACCATTGATAGGAAAAAGTATTGAAGTAGAAAAATAATTTTTTTTCTGATAATATTCGTTTTGTTTCTGAGCACATTTCTGGTAAAATTAGAGAAAAAAAAAATGTGTTTATTAAATTTGCCCAGTCAGTTTGTTGGTATTTTTGCATTTGTTTATTTTGCAATTTGACAACATTTACAACAATAGGAAGCTGAAATTTTGTAAGAAGAAATTTTTTTCCTTTTTTCCTTCCTCCTTGTTATAAAATAGGTATTTATCCAACAAAAAATTACACAATTTGGTTCATAATTTTGCAGAATTAAATTCCACTTTCAACTTCATTTACTAAATTTTTAAATTCCATAAATGCTTTCAATTTTAAAGAGGAATAAAAAAATTTTAATTAAACTATATGAAAACACTGAAATTATAAAATTATAGACCTCTAAATTTGAATAATTTGAAGAAATCAATATTAAAACAGCAATTTTTAAAATTATCCAAAAATTTCAATTATTAATTGTAACCTATTCCAAATTTCCATAAAAACAAAGATCTAACGATAATTTGTTTTGATTCCAAATGTATGCAATAATTGTGATTCATTTTGCTGTGCATGTAAGAAAAGTGTGCTTCTTTACTAACCATTGGTTAAATTCGATTTATTTTTATATTTTGAAAGGACTAAATTAATATGTGTATGTACCGTACATTTTTTTTCGAAAAGAAAAAAATTCGGTAACAAGGATATTAAAAAAGAAAATTCAGATTTTATGAAAATTGATTGAATTTTTGAATATAAAGAAAAAAAAAAAACAAAAGAAATAGTTGAATAATTCTAGGATAATTGTCCTTTGAAATATATGAGGAGAAAAAGATAAGTTTAGTTTCAAGATTTTTTATGGCAATTTTATGAAATATTCGATTACATTTTTTTTTGAAGCTGTATAGATTTTAATTAAATTTTGTTAAATTTTATGAAATCTATGTTATTTTAAAATTTTTTTAAATAAATCTTCATTGTGAATGAATCAATTCAAATTGTGAATTTATCCATAAATAGAATATCAATTTTTTAATATATGTTGCATAAAATATAACAAATTGCAATTAATAATCACGTAAGTAGCACCTTGCCAGCCAATATCATCCAAATTATGTGTGAAGGTTTTGGAGGTCCTTTCCTATTACAATTTTGTTTAAAATTTCATTATACATAAATGAATTATCAATTCAATCTTTTTTGTGTTAATATTTTACAATTTGATATTCATGACGAGTCACACGAGTAGAAAATTGGATGCTTATAACACGGTTGTGATTTCTGTTTTTTTTTTGCAATTACCAGTTTTCTTTTATATTCTCTTTTTTTATTTTTGACTTATTACGCCTGCCACTTTTACTTTACTTCTTTTTCGTGATTTTTACATTTTATGCATGTGTTCATATTTTGTATGTTTTGGAGTTCTATTTTAAATTTCAAATATTTTGTATTATTTAACACGTGCTTGACATAATACAAAAGTGTATATATATATATATATGTATAAGTATATATATAAAATATGTTTGAAATTTTAATTTTTATATATGATTTGTTTTCGTTGCTTTTTAGATCAAAAATAATAATTACTTGATTTATTTGAATTCTATAAGAACAAGGTTATTATTCTCTTAGAATATGAAAAAAAAATTCTGTTGAAATTAATGAAATAAAATTAATGTGAGCAAAGAAATAAAATATGTAGATAAAAGAGGAAGAACCTCTAAAAAAATTCAACTTCAAACAATTAAAATGAAATGATCTGTTTCTTTGAATTGAATTTATTATTGAAGTTCTTGAAATTGGGAACTGCCGTCTTAAATACTGAAAATATCATTAAATGAACGGGAAGTAATAAGTGAACTCGGACCAAAGCAATCGTATGCTAACCGGTTTTCTAAATTATTCTCATTGATATAGCTGAAAACAAATTTATTAATTAACAGAATTATATTTATTATAATAGTAATTGCATAAATTTAGGATTAAGAAAAAAATTTAAAATAATTCGTGTTAAAATATTTTACAAATTCGACGACTAATTATTATATAAGTTAAAATAAATTATTTTATTCCCAGATAGCAAGACATTTGCCGTTAGCTCTTCGTTTCAATTAGAAATTTTCAGAGAAATGGTCGAAAGTAAATTGAAATTCAAAGAGGTGGAAAAAAGTTTTGTTGCATTTAAATAATCTATTTGTTATTTCCTACAATTTGTTAAAATTCTGACTATCAGCACTAGATGAAGTAGATGAATATTTAAAGACATTAAATAGTTGAAGACATTTACTTTAAAGGGTGTAAAGTAAAGAAATTTTTTTTTCAATTTTGTTTAAAATATAATAAAAGCAATTCATTTCTATAATCGCCTTTTACAGATAACCAGCATTATTTAATAATTCCAGAAATTTTAAAGATAAAATAAATTATCTTTAAAATTAAACATGAACAACTAAAAATAGAAAATATGTAATGAGAAAACTTTTAAACCATATTGCATACATACATGTATGCATATAAAAATTCTAAAAATATATTTTTTTCCCTTTATTTTCCATACCTAATTTATATTCCTTATTTCTTAGAATTCATATAATGCATTCGCATTTATATCGTTTTGTGGAAGAACAAAACTATACTCTTTGGAAGAGCTGGTAAACTCATACATGGTAAAGGGCCATAATAATAATGCAAGTGTTACAATTATAGAATATTAGAAAAAAACCATAAAATTTCAAGAATTTTTCAATATTTTTATGACATAAAAAATTTAATGGTTTTTTATTCGGTCCGTGAGTAATTTGATTGAACAATTCTGCTTTATATAATTTGAATGGAGTGGGATTTTTGTATTATTAAGTGAATTTTTTTCGTTTCGTGGAGAACTGATTCATTTTAAAATTAAAATAAGAGAGGGACTGGTAATTTTATGTTATAATCGTCCTTTTTCTTTTTTTTCAATTTAGAGGCTACTAAATCCAAATGCTTTTTTTTGTTATTGGAATCACAACATACACCCATATTACATAATAAAACTAAAATTTTTCCTGGTTTAAGGCATTTTACAGAATTTTTTTTTACTTTTTTGAAATATTTTCAACTATTGCTGCTGCATATTTCAAGCCCACATGCCCACATTGAAATTTAAAGTTAATTTAGATATCCTGCAACAGATATGGTTTTTATACTCGTAATATAGTATTTTTAAATAGTTTTACAAAAAATATAAGAATATACCAATTTTTGAATATACCCTATTCACTTATTTGCATATTTCACAATTGTATTAATATGACAAAGGAAAATATGAGAATATAAGGGAAATATCATGAAAATTTGAATTGTATGGAAAGAATATTAAAGTCCTTACTCTATATATATGAGTATATTTTCGAAATTAAAATTTATTATGTGAGTGTCCAGGAATTTAAATTTACTAAATTACTAATTACATTTCCATTGAACACTTATATAATTGTCACATATATAGAGATCCATAAAGAAGGATTTTTATTCCGGAAAAGTAAGAGTGGCAGGCTCTCAGTTATAGTGTAATACTAGATTAATGTACAACAAATTGATGAGATCATGCACGTCGGCACACACCTTAAACATTTATTATTTAACACTGTTATAACCTAGTGATTTAATAAAATAAATTAATTGTTAGTCAAGAATACATGCGAATAATATACTCCAAATTCGATTTTTACGAGAAGTATACGTCCGCTCTTAAACCTGGCGTGCATTAGAAATAGAACGATTATATAATATTTAAGTTATTAATTTTGATACAGTACAAATGAATTTTAAGTGTATTTTGTGTGGTTTATTTTGGTTTTAAGCTCACCAAGAAAAAATAAAATTATAAGTAAAACTTAGGCAGCTCTACAAGCTAGTTTTTTCACTTAAATATTATTATTGTATAAATATTCTGTTTTATAAAAAATTGTGACTATAAAAAATTGAACGGCAGAATAACGGATTAAAAATTAGTTTTTGTCGTTTACTTTTTTCAAAATTTTTTGTATGTTTAATAATGTATGCGGGATTAACCTCTCCCCGTTTGGCCTACAGTATATAGCTATGATTTAACTCGTGCAATTGTGGTGAAGGTTAAAGCTCAAATTTAAATTAAATTTAAACCTTCCTCTTATAATAATAAAACAATTTGGTATTTAAAATTTTCTATATTGGCTCACAATTAGGTACCCAACACCAAAATATAATTTTACAAAATGGAATTGACAAGCACAAATACATGTATAACTTTTGTGATTCCTTCTTGCATATATAAATAACCTAGATTAAATAAAAAAACAAAGGATTTAACTTCATGAAATTATTAATTAAGATCTTCCGGTTTTCATCGTAAATATAAAAAGGAGGGGAAGAAAAAAAATAAACAAAGTAAAAATAAAGGACCCTCAACAATTATTCAATATAATTTTTATGCTACAAATTTACAACATAATTAAAATTTAATTACACTTATTCTTTTCTCACTGCATACTATTTTTTCTCGCTTTTATTTCTTTACTTTTCCTTTAATTTTATTATAGGTTTAAATTTTAACCTTTTGCAATCTCAATGAGCAATAATGTTTATCAATTAATATTAAAACTGTTGGGACTAAAAATATTGTATGGTTTTCATAAGACGCATGATATTTTTCAAAACAGACTCCATACCATTAGAAGATTACCATAACGACTACATCGAAATTAAAACGTGAAGCTTTATTGAGTACTATGGAATCTAAAGGGTTAAAAATTTATGTCCTTTTTGTATATACAAATTCAAGTGGAAATGAAATAATTTTCTTATTCTTTGAGATATTGAAAAATTTTTTATTCATAATTTATACTTTTGCTTTTATTAATTATATTGATTGATAATTTTATTGATATTTCCTTAAATGGTGAGAATTTAATAATGATAGAATGAACTTGTTGTTGGCATTAGTGATTGCTTTTAATTTTAATTGATAATAATTATTATTTATGATGAAAATAAAATTTATTTTACAATAATTGCATTAAAGGGCAACGACAAAAAAAAAATATTCCCAATTGTTTTTTTTTTTTAATGGACAATTAATTTTTCATATTTTTTGCAATAATTTTTCATTTAAATGAAAATTTATTTGTTAAAAATTATAGTAAAAGGATCTCTTTCGATGGGATTCCACCTTGCCGTGGTGAAGGAGCTTAAGTAGGGTCAATGATCTTGAGAGCGATGTCGGCGGGTACTACAATTCTGTGGTATCTGGAAGGTGCAACCATGCCGATAAGGTCGAAAGTGAGACCAGAAAAACCAAGAGAATCTCACGGGCTTGAAGTAACGGCGCAAGCCAATCTTCAGCAAGTCCCACGGGCATGAAGTAACAGCGTAAGCTAATCTTCAACAAGTCCCACCCCCCCCCCCCAATCCAATGGTGTTATACGACCCGTGCCTAGTGGACTAGTTGGTAGCCGGGGGGTATACTGGCTACCGCGAACGGAGTCTCTCTGATACCGGGTCGCCTCAGAGAGTAACGATGACCTTATCCTGGTAAGTCGGCTCTGGCAGGATGGACTGTTTTTCCGGACACACTCGTGGGATCAAAATGGAAGATTCGACTAAAAAAATTTTAAAAAAACAAGAGCCAATTGGCACCTCGTCAGAAGACGAGATACTAGCTTCCAGTCAGGAAGCAGGTGTATCGATTGGTGGTGATGAAACCAGTAAGGTAGCAAAACCACCAAAACAATCTACACAAAAAGCTAAAGGAACCAGCCATAGTTCCAAAAGCAGAAAATCAAAAGGACCCGCCTTCGTACTCAAGAAGAGATATTCGAAGGCCATCTTCATTTTAGGCAAGATTGCCCAAAATGAAGCAGAAGGTAAAACTTCTGAAAAAGACGCGGAGGACAAAGTCAAATACCAGAAGGTAATTGACGAGTACAATGCGTATAAGAGCACGAAGCCTCAGGAGACCACAAAAAGAGTAAGGTCTCAAGATGAAGAAAGAAATGCTCAAGAGAGCAAAAGGTCGAAGGTCGTCAAGCCAGGGACAACCAGACCTTCAACATCAAGTGGTAATCATGCACAGGGAAGAACAATGAGCGAGGTGGTCCGTGATCATCTCCAGTTTGGGGTGGTGGACAGAAGGTCTACCAACCTGAAGTTGTCCTCCGAATTATGGTGCAAGGTCGAAGCAAAATTATCGGAGATGGTAGTTGAACATCTCCTAACGACCGATGGCAACGAAGTCCTGAGCTTCGATTCATCTGAGGTAGTCAGGGGCTACAGGGTGATCAAATGCGAGGACCGGCTTTCCGGGGATTTTCTTAGTTCGTGTGTTGCTAAGATTAGCGATACATGGGATGGGTCCAAGATTGAGCTCATCCCAGCTAAGGAAATTCCTAGGAGACCCCGGGCTCGTATTTGGATCCCTAAGATGAATATTGCGGGGGACAAGTTGCTAAAGGTCCTAAAGATTGCCAATCCTGAGGTGCCGATGGATGATTGGCAAATTATCAAGAAGGAGGAACCTCAGAAAAACAGTGAGTCCTTCCTACTTCTCATTAATGAGGAGAGTCTACAGCCGTTGGACAGGAGGGACAACAGACTGCGGTTTGGCATACGGCATGCCAAGCTCAAAATATTTCGAAATGCGGACCCAGAAGGGGACGCCATAGAAGAAGCGAGCCAGCTCCTTGAACAGATGGAGGTGGCTGATAAGAGCAAGAGCGATGAGGGTAATCCAGGTTAATCTCAAGCATTCGAGATTAGCCTCGGATAACCTATTGATCTTCCTAGAAGAGGAAGACATCGACATCGCTCTAATTCAGGAGCCTTGGGTGAACGGTAACAGGATAAAGGGACTGGGCACCCAGAAATACAACCTATTCTACAGGATTGTAGATCCAGCTGAAGGTAAGATCAGAACTTGTGTCTTAACTAAAAAACATATAAAAGCCTTTCTTTGCTCTAATTTCAGTACCGCAGACATGACGGTGGTGAGGATTGAAGGAAACGGCGGGAACCTATTAATGAGCTCAGTCTACATGGCTCATGATAGGCCTGCTCCACCTCCGGAAGTTCAAAACCTAGCAGAGGTTGGCGCAGCCGAAGGAGCAAGTCTGCTTATGGGTTGCGACGCCAATGCCAGACATACCCTCTGGGGCAGCACAGAGATCAACGAACGAGGTGAGTCTTTATTTAATTTTGTCTTAGATAGTAATCTAGAGATAGCAAATAGAGGCAACACCCCTACCTTCACTTTTCCTAGCACAGACAGGTTTGCTGGCTGGGAAGATGTGATAGATATAACACTAAAAACTAACAACTGTATAATCGAGGACTGGAGGGTATCTAGCAAAAGGTCGTATTCTGACCATGCCTGGATAGTCTTCACGGTGGGATTCGAAGTTGGGAATCCCAAACCTTTTAGGAACCCTAAAAGAACAGATTGGGTTAAATTCAGAGCCATCGTGCGGGCCAAGCTCATGGTCATGCCCGATATTAACAACTATATTAAGGAAGTCGAAGAACTTGATGCGCAAATCAGTAGATTTGAGAAAGTCATGGGCGTGGCTTTCAGAGCATCCTGTCCTTTGAAATATTCAAAAAAAAAGTATCCCCCGTGGTGGAACGAAGATTTGAGTAATCTCCGGAAGATTACCAGGGATGTCTTCAATATCTGCTACAAGAATGGGTTCTGGCAACCTTATAAGGAGTGCCTGAGAGAGTATAAAAGGGCTATCCGTTCCGCAAAAAGCCAAGGTTGGAGGGATTTTTGCGGAACTGTAGAATGTACCAGAGATTCTGCCAGATTGAGCAGAGTGCTTTCCAAAGACCATACCGGTCCTTCTTTTCTGAAGGATGAGGGTGGGACATGGACAAAAACATCTATGGAAACTCTCAATTTACTAGTGGACACGCATTTCCCGGGTAATACCGGGTCGGCTCGGGAGGCTATCCAGTTGGATTCCCTTCCGGGGCAGCCTGTGTCGAGTGAAATGGTTGAAGCTATTATAACGGTGGAGAAGGTTAGCTGGGCGATAGACAACTTCTCTCCATACAAAACGGCGGGGATAGATGAGATATTTCCAGCTATGTTACAGAAGACGAAGGAACTAATAGTTCCGTGGCTTCTAAAAGTTTTTAGAAGTTGTCTTATCCTTGGATACGTGCCCAAGTCGTGGAGACGTGTAAAAGTTGTTTTCATTCCCAAACCGGGAAGAAGGGGCCATGAGGGCGCCAAAGATTTTCGACCAATTAGTTTGACTTCCTTCGTTCTAAAAGCGCTGGAGCGCGTTCTGGAGCTAGGGCTCAGGAACAGAATGAAGGAACAGGAACAGATTGTTCGATAGTGAGGACTATCGAACAATCTATCCATTATAAGCAATACACGTTGGCGGCCTTTCTAGACGTGGAAGGGGCTTTCAACAATATTAGTTCGTGGGCCATAGAAAATTCTCTGACTCAGTTGGGGTTGGAAGATGCTTTGGTACGCTGGATATTATCCATGCTGCGGACCAGGATCCTGTATTCGGATCTTGGTGATAGTAGTGTCGCAAGGTACATTAGTAGGGGAACGCCCCAAGGTGGGGTGATTTCGCCACTTTTGTGGCTTGTTGTTATGAACGAGGTTCTACTGCAACTTGAAGAAAGGCGAGTGAAGGCAGTGGCATACGCTGACGACCTAGTAATCCTGGTTTCCGGCTTTGACCTTCCAACAATCAGTGGGGTTTTGGAAGGATCTCTAAATGTGGTGAGCTCTTGGGCTAAAAGATGTGGCCTTGGAGTGAACCCAGCCAAGACGGAACTTGTACTTTTTACGACTAAGACAAAAATCCCGAGCTTTGGACTGCCCCGATTGGGTGGTTTGCGGCTCAGTTTGAGTCCGGCAGTTAAGTATTTGGGAGTCATACTCGACTCTAAACTTAACTGGAAGCTTAACGTGCAAGAGAGGGTGAACAGGGCCTGTACGGCACTTTACACCTGCAAAAAGATGGTCGGCAGGAGGTGGGGGCTGAAACCTAGAATGGTTTTATGGTTATACACGGCCATTGTACGACCTATATTAACTTACGGTTCACTCGTGTGGTGGCCGGCGTTGGGGAAAGCTTATAACTGTACCAAGATCGGTAGGGTACAGAGGGCTGCATGCATAAGCATTACGGGGGCATTGAGATCGACGCCCACGGACGCTATGGATGTACTCCTCCATTTGCTTCCACCAGACATCCATATTAAGAATCTGGCCGCGGCAAGCGCCGTTAGACTCAGAGAAGCTGAGTGCTGGCACGAAAGGCCGTATGGCCACGGCAATGTCCTTCAGTCACTACCGGACGGAGTGGTTGCGGATGCTACAGACTATTGCATCCCTAGACTTGAGCTTGACAAGAAGTTTCGGGTTGAGCTTCCGTCTCGCGGGCAGTGGAAAAGAAATCTTCCACTGCAAGGCTTTGATGTTGCTCTCTTCACTGACGGTTCCAAGGATAGGAATGGGGTCGGTGCTGGAGTATTTTCGGAGACTCAGAACATATCGGAGTCATATCGCCTTCACAACGGATCGAGCGTGTTCCAGGCGGAAGTATTCGCCATATGGAAGGCATGCGAGATCCTGGGAAGGGATTTGGTTGTGGCCCGGGAGGTCGCAATTGTGACGGATAGTCAGGCTGCGATTCTGGCTCTAAATTCGCCAAAGATATTCTCAAAGTTGGTAGGGCTTTGCTACGATGAGCTGACGAGATTGTGCAGTCATCATAGTATCACCTTACTCTGGGTTCCGGGACATAGGAACATACCAGGAAACGAGCGGGCTGACGAGCTGGCCAGATGTGGGTCGGCATTGGACGGCTCCAGGGCCGAGCGAGTTCTTGTCCCTATAAACACCATCAAAACTGATATATACCGCTTCCAAGTGGCATGTGCGGACCGCAGGTGGAGGGGCCTGAGCACATGTGCAACGGCTAGGAAGACGTGGCCGAAATACGACCATAAGAAATCAATGAGCATCCTGGTCGATGCCTCGACCGGACATAGCTAAGTTAGTGGCTGTGTACACGGGGCATTGGCCTGTGGGGGATCATGCAGCTAGGCTGGGAATTCCCTTTAATACGTCATGCCGCAGTTGTCGGGAGATAGACAAAAAAGAGACGCTTTTTCACTATCTCTGCGAGTGTCCGGCTCTTCAAAGGGCCAGGTTGTTGTCATTTGGGGAAACGGACATAATGGAACTGGGGAACATTTCTAATAAAAGTATCGGGGACGTAAATAAGTTCCTTAAAAGAACGGGGTGGCTCTGATCGCTGGCCCTGGACCAACGTACTTTGACAACCGGGTTTCACGAGGCGGTGGTAGCAAAACGGCACGTCGGTGCTAATTGGGGTGTTGGCCAGTCGGGTCGCACCGGCCACTCTAACCAACCAACCAACCATAGTAAAAGGATGAAAAATTTTTTTATTTGAAAAAATTTTATGAGGGTATAAAAATGGTTATTTGTTTTTGTGTAGGTAATTGTGTTTTGAAAAAAATTTATAGGTATGGTACATTTATAGAGGGTTTTTTTAATGCCCGAATACTTGCCCTACATATAGGGAATGTATGTTTGTTACAAAAATTGTAAATAGGGGGCATATTAATGCAAGACTATACTGTATATGTGGCGTATTTATATTTTATTAAGAAAAAAATTTTAAAATTCGGATTTAAATAGCAGAGATGACGTGAGACAAACGTTTCAGTTAACATTTTATATACGTAATTTGTGTAAGAATATGCTGGAGTGTGAAAATTGCAGCTCGGCTTAGGTAAATCTGAGATAATTATATATTTATTAATATATAATTTAAATTAAAACATTAATTTAACACCAGCCTGTATACATTAGTGATGTAATTTTTATTACATTATCAAATATTAATGAACAAATTAAATTTATTTGTTTTTTTTTATAAATTTTTTTAACAAAAAGATTTTAATAATTAATTTTGATTGCATAAATCTCATTAAATTTGAACTCAATAAATTTCAAAAGCAATATAAAATTGGGTCAAATCAAAGGTTTGTAATGTAGCACTTTTTCCTTCAACACGTGAAAGTTTTGCTTTCACAAATATACATAGTCTAGCTATGTATTACATCATTAAAATAATCTTTATTTAAATTCGAAAAAAAATCAAATATTGCATACATTTAGGGTGAGGCAAAAAAAAATTAAAGAGATGTTAACATAATGCTGGAATTTAAGGGGTAATTGCCTGAGTTAAGAAAAATAATTATGCTTTTTAATGGCATGGCTTTTACAGTTATCTTTCTGCATATAAGGTGCCAAAAATTCAAATTTTTCAAATTTTGATGGGCAATAACTTGAGACGGTGCGAAGATGCAAAAAGATTTTCTTCTAACGAAATAAACTATTTATTAATGCCTAAAAGCTGCTAAGAATTCAGTTTCGTACAACCTGCATTCTGGCAGAAAAACAATATTAAAAATTTGGAAAAAACGGAAATTAGATAACGGTAAATTTTAGTGGCCATTTTGTTCTTTTTTATTCAAAAACTCGTATGATATGCCACAGTAGAAGAAGTTCTGCGTTTGCATTACTTAAAATATGCTTATGGGTTCACTAAAATTAATTCTTAAAGAATAAAATTTTTAGGAATTTGGAAGACTCTATTTAGAGGGGGGAGATAAGTAAAAATTTTCTTCTTCGGAAATAAGTTTCTAGAAAAGATCTATGCACATACCAAATTTCAGTTTTCTTTCTTCAAGGGTACCAAGGTTGTGTTACCATGTTTCCGGACAGGGAGACGAAGTGAAACTAATTCAAATTTTTTTTTAGAAAAGTGCTTAAAGAAACCAATTTTAATTTTTGTATTTTCTCAAGTACTGAAGTATTTGATTATTTTAATAAAAATGTTAATTTAAACTGAATTTCTCTTAGCTTTTTCTTTTAATTAATATTCACCAATGCTTAATGCCCAAATAGATCAAAAAATTTTGAATACTCAATTGAAATAAGAACTATATAAAAACTACTTACATTTAAAGATATTTACAGGACAATAAGAATTGGGAGAGTACCACCCTGAAATATCTCGAACTGAGGTGTCGGTGATTAACGTCAGTGGCACAGTTATGTTTTAAAATTTTCAAATATAAACGGGAAATAAAATCCAATGAATTTTCACTAAATTTTTAAGTTATTATGTAATGTATTATTAAAACTGTTATTTTGTTTCTTTAATTCAATGATGCTCCAATATTGCAGCATTTGATTTCATTACACGTGTATTTTACTTGTTATAAAACTTTACTGCAAAAAAAATCTTACCGTTACAAAGTAGAGATTTTTTCGTTTTAATCTTACATGTTCGCATATTTAACATGTTTTTTTTATACCCTGCACTTCGTGAAGGGTATATTAACTTTGGTATGGAGTTTGTAACTACTTGAAGGAGTCATCTGCGGTATGGACATATATATATATTCTTGCTCAGCGTAAAATTCTGCGTCGATTTAGACATGTCCGTCTGTCCGTCCGTCCGTCCGTCCGTCCGTCCGTCCGTCCGTCCGTCCGTCCGTCCGTCCGATCGCACGATAACTCAAAAACGAATAATGCAATCGACACCAAACTTTCACAAGTTTTTTCTTTTGTGCCAAGGACGAGCCCTATTGTTATTGGACTAATTCGGACAACGGGTTCGGGTAGCTGCCATACAACTCAAAGAGTTTATTTTAAATATTTCAAAAACTAATAAAGCTATAAATATAAAATTTTGTATACATGTGTCCAATTATATTCTACATATGCTCTAAAAATTATAATGGGATAGCTGCACCGGTTCGGGTGGCTGCCATACAACTCCAACAGCAAATTTTTTATATTCGGCAAAATAATAAAATCAGATTCATGAAACTTGGCAGTCATTTGTCCAATTATAGGTCAAATATACTTCTGAAGTTTTAGAGGAATTGCTTTACAGGTTCGGGTACCTGCCATACAACTCCAGAAGCTAATTTTAAATATTTGGGAAAATAATAAAGTCAGATTCATGAAACTTGGCAGTTGGATGTCAGATTTATAAAGTCAGATTCATGAAACTTGGCAGTCGGATGTCCAATTATAGGTCAGACATATCCGTGAAGTTTCTATAGAATGACTTCACAGGTTCGAGTAATTGCTACACAATAACGAAAGGTGCAGGGTATAATTCAATCGGTTTATACCGACTGAAACGTTTTTACTTGTTTTACAATTCTATTGTTCAAACATAGAATGAAAGACGTTTTTATACACACGTTTTCAATTTTCAATTTTGAATTGAAAATATTTGCATTGTCACGAAAAAAAAAATTTTTTTTCCATTTTCGTTTTCATATTGTACTTTGAAAAGTTGTACTTGTTTTCATAACTTTCGTTATAACTATTACAACTTTTGTGTAAATTTGTTACTTCATTTTCTTCTTCATCTTCTATACCTAATAAAAAATATGGTCTGAACTTGAAATAGTTTTCCACTGTACCTTTACGTAAAACTTTAATTAATTTTTATGATTAACTGTGTATAATGTTGATGATGAAATGTATAGAGACTCGTACCTAAAAAAAATGCTATAATATCAACTATATGAAATTCATCAAAAAATCTTTTTACAAGTATAACAAAATTTACATTTTACGTACTCATTTGCAAATAGAGGCAAAAAAAAAAACTAAATTTAAAAAACATAGAAATAAAAAGTTGGCAAAAAAAGGTGAGTTTCAGAGACATGAAAAAAAATTTTTTTACTTAGATTGCATGAAAAAATTATAGTTTTTTAGTAGAGCCTCAAATATTCCCAAATTTTTTTGATAGTAAATGTTTGTATCAATCTACCCGACTTTTAAAAAATTTAAAATCTGCACTATTTGCAAATACTCTTTTTATGAGTTGTTTTGTTTTTCAAGGGTAATTTTAATTTCAAATTTTAATTTGTACTAAAAAATTAAATGATCCATGCAATATTTCGACCATTATCGAAAATATTGTTGAAAGCAACAAATATAATACTTTCTGTGCTATTTATACTTCAATAATAATTTTATCTTGAAACTACAGCAAACTAAACAAAAATCAAGAACTTACAAGCATTTAGTCGTGCAGATGGTGCTAATAAAATATTTTTGATAAAAATGAATGCCAAATTGTCTCGTATTTGCATAATACAGAAAGTAAAGCATGCTAAAATTCCAAAATTTTTTTTATGAGACATCACAGGCATGTTGAAAACTAAACACTCCAAGCAATATCATGGCAAATATTTATAATTTACTGTGCTGTTATTGAGGTGGTATGTGAAAAATTAAAAAATTTTTTTGAAAATAGTGAAAAGCTTTTTGAGTTTTTAACAGCACAAAAGCTGAGAACACCGAATTGGCAGCGGAAGTGATTTTAAGTTTAGGGAGATGGACACTCGGAAACGGATGGATCCAGCACAATTACTGAAATAACTGCAACTCATCCCACATATTTATTTAGAAAAAAATGAGTGCCACAAAATTTTGACTAACATTTGAAATAAGTGAATCTGCTTTTTATACAATTATTAGGAAGAAAATAGATGCGACAAACAAAGAATGGAAAAATTTTTAAATTACTTTAATAAATTAAAGTGAAATTTATCTACATTGTTATTTTTGATGCTATTTTGTGTACTTGTTAATGATTTGAGAAATGATGAAAAATAATTATGAGAGATTTTAAAAGTTTCGCACCTGCAAAAAGCAAAACAACAAAAAGGAAATAGAAAACACAAAAACACCTGAAATAATTTATTAAATAATTTATTACATAAGCCATTGTCACTGTTGTTGTAATGTTATTTAATAATTAATAGGCTCAAAATAAATTCGAATAAAGAAAGAAAAGGGGATGAAAGAGTTTTCAGTTTTTCTTTGTATAATGAAAACAAAAAAATTACTAATTAATTTCCTAGTCGTTATTCATGAAGATCTTAGATAGAAAATTTTTAAAGGTATTTTTTGATTATGTGCCAAAACCGCAATCATTAAATAATTTAAGTTAATTAAAACAGCTTATACATATATAACGTATAATTAATTATAAATTATTAAGAAACTTAATCAAAATAAATTATTTTCATTATACGAGTATTTCATAAAATACTTCGAGAATGATAAGGAATTTATCTTTTGTTGAAAATTACAATGTTCAAATAAATTATAGATAATTTTATTTTTGATGTATCATATAGGTTAATTTCACAAAGACTGTAGTTATAGAAGTAATTAATAATTCAATAATTACTATCACCACGGGATGAAATTAAGATATTTATGAAAATTTTGAATTTAAAATATTGAAAGTTTCCTTAATTAGAACTTTTTAAATAGGAAATTTGATTTATTTGTCTACTTTTACGGGTTCAGTTATCGTGTTTGAAAATTTGGATTTAAAATGAGAACCACAGCTCTATTACGTTATTCTGATGCTAGATTGGCTTTTTATGTGAATGATTGAAAGTGTAATTTCAAATATAATTTATTTATAGGAATAAAAAAAATGATATCGGTCTTAAAACGACAAAAATAACTAAATTTGTTAATAGAAAAATTAAAATTAATATATGAAAGCCGCGAATTGTTGAAGAAAATAATATTATCCTTGAATTTATGTAATGCACACTGCCGTTTTAGTAAAATTGAAAAAATAATGACAAAAGTCACATAAGCAGTCACACTAATTATGTTAATTACACATAAATATATACAACATTATTTTTATAGGGAAATTTCAGTCACCAACAGCATCTTGTGCAATAATGAAATTCTATTAAAAATAATTTAGGAAATTTTCGAGTTTTCCCGTAAAAGTAAACAGTATTACTAGTGTTATATAATAATCAAATATATATAAAATTCACAGTAAAGAGTTCATGAAAATTGAGAGTGGTTTCTGAGGAATAAATTTAGATTTAGATTTAGATTTTTCATTTATTTCTCCAAAAAATATTTCAAAATAATACAATAATTAAATATAAGTATATACAGAGATATAGATATATGTTATCTTTACAGCTGAAATATTCTATATTATTTTAATTTTTTTTTTATGAATTTACAATAATATGTTACAGTAAGGAAAAACGGAGTATTCAAAAAACCTTCTTCAAAAAATTTTATTTAAAAACTTAAATTCTATAATTATGCTAGAGTTAGTACCTGTTTCTTAAATTATATTAATAAGCCTTAAAAATAATTAGTGAATTAAATCCCTAATTAGTAGATTATCAGAAAAAACAATATTTTTAACGAACGAGCTATAAATATTTTCGATTTGCCTATCAATTTTATTTATACCTGCTTTAATGTGCAAAACTCTTGTTGGGTAATAGTATGGTAAATTAAGCATCAACTTCAATATTTTATTTTGCTTAACCTGCAATTTATTTTTGTGTGTTGTTGCACAGTCCCCCCAGATCGGCGCAGCATATAGAAGTATGGGTTGAAATATCACTTTCATCATCAAAATTTTGTTAAAATGCGACAGTTCAGAATTTCGGTAAATGAATGGGTATAACATTCTAATATATCTATTAACTTTGTCAATCGTTTTAGACACATGCAAACCAAATGTTAATTTTTTATCGAAAACTACTCCTAGGTATCTAACATTATCCGTCCAGGCTATAGGTCGAGAGTCGATTATTAAAGATCTCCCTGGTAAAAAACAAGACTTCCTCTTTCTTGTAATAAATATGGAATTTGTCTTCTCAACGTTTATGCGAATTTTCCATCTATAGAAATATTTGTGAATATTATCGAGTGAATTCTGAAGGTTAATTAAAATGTAGAATATAGACATCTGTGTCATCAGCAAAGATGGACACATGAGAATAAGGAGTAATTGGAATGTCTGAAGTATATATATTGTATAGTATCGGCCCCAGCACCGACCCCTGCGGCACGCCAGCCACAACATCGTTACTACATGAGAAAACATCACCTACAAAAACTTTAAAACTCCAACTCTCTAAGAAACTTCTAATGATTTTTGTCAAATACATTGGAAAATTGAAATCCACCAGCTTGTGTAGAAGTGCCGCGTGCCACACAGTGTCGAAAGCTGCACTGATATCCAAGGTTACCAATCCAACAGATTTCCGTTCGTCTAATTTTAACTTAATATATTTTTTAACCCTCATGAGTGCATGTAATGTACTATGGCCCCCCCTAAAGCCAAATTGTTCATTGGGTAAAATGTTATTATCACAAATAACAGTTTCTAACCTAAATTTAATAATCTTCTCGAAAATTTTTGAGAAATTGCTAAGTAAGCTTATTGGTCGATAAGTGGCGATATCGTCAGTAGATTTATTTGGCTTCGCAATACCTATAATTTTGGCTTCTTTCCATGCTGCCGGGAAGTAACCTAAACGGAGACATGAATTTAATATCTCAGTGAATCTTATCTTTGCAGCCCCTGGTAATTTTTTTATAAATAAATTAGAAATTCCATCAATTCCCGGAGATTTTTTTATTTTAAATTGAGATACAATATCGTTAACTGTGTCATTCTGAGGAATAAATATAATTATGGATTCCTCACGTTTTCGCAATACTTAAATATGATTTTTATTAAATTATAAAATTTTCCGTATAACAGAATTACTAAAAATGCCTGAGAATTCATCAAAATAGATTAAAATTATTTATAAAGAAATTTTCTTCAAATCTATTAATTAATATACATACATAAAGATATTATTCATGTACAGGTATTATTTGAAATTTAGATTTATAAAGATCTCAAAATCTACCTACTTATATTTTATATTACATTCTTTCATTATTCTCAATTAAAATAGATATAAACATGTGTAAGTTACAATAATTAAGAAGAATATAAAATTAAAATATTCGTGAAATCAATTGTTAATTTAATATATATTTACTCTGTTTTAATATACGAGTATCACCCAAAGTAAATTTAATAAATGACAGATTCTATAGCAAATATTTGGGAATCTATTATTCAGGAACAAATAAAAATTAAACATTAGGTCTATTAAGAAAATAAAATATATTATTTTTTCTCTTTCAATTTAATTTAACCCATTTCAAAAAGCCGATTTCGATTGTAATTAATTATTTTTAAATAAGAAAATTTTTAATGTCAGGGGAGTGGAACAAATTCTTTTCTTTCGTCTTCCTTTATTTTTTTATTTACTTAAATGAAACAGGGTTCAAAATATCTTTAATATACGGTGTTATAATAATCGATAATTTTTTTTTCTGTAGACTGGGAAACTATAGTTATGCTAAAAGAATGTTTTTATGAAATAATTAACAAATTAACAGGAAAAAATTTTATTTCGAAAAATTTTTTAAACTTTTTAAAGTTTTTATATAGAAAGTTACAATTTACGTACACGACATTACGTAAATCCATGCATTATTGTCCACCTATTGTTAGTTTTTCAACTTTTACTTTAATTAATTCTTGTTAATGATGGATTTTGTAATGGTCATTAAACTTTATCTCGCCGGCCGCTTTCAACAACCATCTTCTATATAATGCCTTCCATTTCTTAATTTAGATTGGTAAATTTTCCGAAGGATCCTGTTCAAAGATTCTTCCAAAATTTCTAGGCCAATTGAAAAAAATTCTGCAGATATTTCATAAATCATTTTTAAAGAGATCATGTATTGCATAATTTTAAAAACACCGGACGAAATAGATTGTTTATTGCTATGTACGGCGGCTGATTTTTCAAAACAGTAGGTCATTTAAAAATATAGTTAAAATTCGATATAAAATATTATGAATATTTTAAAAAATTAACAATATGAATTCCATTAAAAAACCTTAATTACATTCTTTAACATTAACATTTTCTGAAATATCGTTTTCGCGACATGTCATATATTTGAACTCTAAGAAGCCCTTAAAGTTTGTAGGCTTCAAAAGCTACCGTGAAAGAAGAAATTGCTTAATCCCACAAAATAATTCCAATTTCGCAGCAGATCCCTTTTGAGTTAATCAAACTAATTTCTGTTAGTCGGCGATACATCAATTCACAAATACTAATTTTTAATTTTGTCGATTTGATGCTGACTTTGGAAAGCGTTTGCGTAAAACAAAATAATCAGAATTTTAAATTTTGCTCACTTTTTGTTGAAAATTTACATTAGCTCAATGAGAGGTAAATTTAGCATGCATTCACATTATCCAAAATTGTTAAAATAACTGTACATAATACGAGTATAATATGAAAAATAATAATCAACACTAACTTTTCATATACAACTGTTTAATGTCGAATTTGCGTTAAAAAGAATGTTTTTTGCATTTTTCTCTAGAAAATAATCAAAAAAAGAATGGATGAAAACGTTTTCAACAGATTATTGAAAAAAAAAGTTTTTTTTTTTTTTTTAATTCTAAAAATTTACAAAATAAACAAAAATTACCAGAAAGAAAAAATTTTCAATTTTGCAACAAAATCTCAGAATCGTGCATCATAAAGAACGTGTAAACAATCGCAATAAATGCAAATAATGAAAAAGTTGGATTTGTATGGAGTTTATAAAATTTATAAATTAATTTTTCACAAAAAAGTAAAAGAATTTTTAATAACAAAGTTTTTCAGACATTTTGAAATTTAAATAAAAAAAAAAACAGCAGTCAAAAACAGAATGGAATTTTTTTTTTTTTGAATTGCAATTTTAGAATTAAATTTTCGGCCATCACTTTTTATTTTTTGAAAACTTTATCAGCTGATTTTAATATTTTTTTTTACTTTTACAGTTAGACTTTTAAATTTATAATCTCTCAGAGTTTTTGAAATATTTTCATTTTTTTTCACGTTTCCATTTTATTTTTTTTTTGTTGACTTTAATATAAGAAAGGATTTTTATAGAAAATGGTTTGAAAAACTTTTCTTACTACAATGAATATGTGAAGAAAAAGTGAAAATGAAAAGTTTTTTATATAAAATTTTTAAAATTTTCTATTCGATTAATTCAATAAAAAGATTTTCCGGAAAATTGAACAAATTTTATTGAAAATTTTTTTTCTAAATAAATTCTTTGAATAGCTACTGCTTTTTTTCTTGTGTAAAAATAAATAAAGATTCAAACATTTTTGAAAGATTTTACATTCTTAACATAAAATCAGCTATATACATCATAGCGCACCCCTATGATTGCATTGTAATCATATTTTGGATTAAAAAACATTGTGATACTAAAAATTTAACAAGGATTTTTTATTTTTTTGTTAGTGTTATATGTATAGGTAATAAAAATAATAATTATTATTAATAACATATTATGTTGACCAACTAAGAGTCTGAGCTTTTCAATAATTATATATGGAATTCCATAAAAGAAAGTCGAAATTGGATGGGAAAAAAGTAAGATTTTAAATATTTTCCTTACATAAATGTTGAAATACTATGAGATTGTCTTGAAATAATTTAAAAATTATTGCATAACTTTAGATGAGACGAGTCTTCGACCGAAAACAAATGAGACCCTTTAATTAGTTAATAGGCTTGTATGGCGAATCGGGCAGATCTATTTTTGAATTCGTCAAAAAAGTTGAGATTAAAAATATTATAAGATAAGTTAATTCATTAAAATGCTGTCATTACAGTACGATTTATTCACCACTTAAAATTTCGCAAAAAAAACTTAAAATTTCGAAAAAAAAAAGCTTAAAATTTCCTAAAAATCTCTGTAGTTTCGAAATCGTTCCTGTTTGACACTAGATTCTGAAGAAAAATTTTACTATGTAGTGAGCAATTTCAACAAAAATTTATATAGGGGGTAATTTCATTTCGAGTTATTTTCTAATTGAATTTATTTGCATTCGAAATTCAGAATAACTTCAAGTATGCCGATTCTAAAATAAATTTATAAATAAAAGTGAACGGGAATTGAATTTGAAATTAAAGACTTAAATTTTATATTAGGCAAGAGAAAAAATTTTTGAAATTTTCCTTGTATCTCAATTGCTTTTTATTTTTGTTTTACACACATACATACTTCTTACATATTTAATATTCTGACATAAGAGCGGTATATTTTTTATATATTGGAAAATGATGGAAGAAATTTTTTCGTTTTCTCTTTTTTTTTTGTTCTATGATAAATGAAAAAATATTTTGGTTGTAAAAGAATTTTAAAACAGGAAACTGACAATATTTTTGTTTAAATAAAAAAAAAAAACTTTTGCAATTTTTCAAATTTTAAATGGAAAAAATTCCCATATCATAAAAAAATTTACCTTTAAGGATCATAATTGTATCCTGAATGAAATCTTATACATATTGCGTTTCATTTATTTTTGTTATGTTTTTTTCTTTCTTGATTTTGTACTCCCTAGCCATGAATAAATTTCATTTTGAATCCTTCAGAGAGTAATCCTTTCTTTAAATATAAATGTTATTGTACATGCAATGCTTATATTTTCTTTCAATTTATATTTTTTTTTATTCGTTCATGTAATATATTGAATAAAAAACCCTATGAACTTTACGAACTATTTAAATATTGAAATATTATTAAAAGAAAAAATAAATGACAGGATATAAAGATATTGGCCATATATTTGTTATATTATTTTTATATTAAAACGAAAAAAGGAATGTAAAAAAAAAACATACCCTATTCAATAATAAAAAGGACATTTAATATGAAGGATCAGTGTGTATACGTGATATTTTTAAATTTATGAAATTTTAACTAGATCATTTTTTTATTATACAAATTTTAATATTGTATATGCTTTATGTATTATTTTTAGCAATACAATGTACTTTAAATAAATGAACTATAAAAGTATGTATGTGAGTTTTAAAATAAAATCGGAGGTCAACGACTTTTTCTGGCTCCTCTGTCGATTTTGTTTACAAATAATTTCCTTTTAAAAATTTTTAATTTGAAATTTCACATAAAATCATTTTAATAAGGTAAACATAGTTTTTAAGATGAGTCTCATTGCAATGAAACTTATTCGAGATCAAATTTGCAAAAATGTTCTTCTTTAATAAAATAAATACTTCCGTAACTTGCAGATGGACTTTTTTAAAAAGTAAATTCTTTTCTATGTTTCATTAATATTATTGACGTATTTGTATTTGGTAATATTTGTAAAAGGGATAAGGCAAGGTTAAATTTACACAGCTGTTGTATAATACGATTAAACTTGATAGGCCCGTTGTAACTCCGCCGGTTCCACTAAATGTTTCACTCTCATGTAAGAACCAGCCCCAGCTTTTCAGAAACCGATTAAAATTTCTGGAATTCGCGTTTACTTGATCTAAAGCGAAAAAGGAGATGGGCCACTGTCACCTTCTCCTTTTCGCCACGACAGTTCCTTCACAAAATAAGCTGTTTCTAGGTATGTGCTTCAATAGAATAATTTTCCGTCATCCAAACTCCTATCCAAATCGCTATGAGATGGAGAACATTAGATTACAATTTTCTTATATTCCTAGCCCACTTATTGCAATTAAATTTCACTATCAATTATCAGTTTTGGATTTTTAATTTCAAATTTCGATTTATTTCATATTCAATTCCCTTAACATTAAATTTTAATGAAAAACACTTGAATTTTTTTTTTTACAAAAAGTTTATAATTTATTTAAATTTTTTATATTATTTTAGTTTGTTTTTTTATTTCTCCTCATTTTTTAATTATTTTTATTTTATTTTATTTATTTTTTTTGCTTTTTTTTTGGTTCCTCTTACAAAGTAAATAATATTAAATATTATTTAAATATTAAAATTTTATAATTATTTAACGAAAAAGGAAAACATAATCATATATATTCACTATTTTTTTTTTCTTTTTTTTTCTATTCATTTGATTTAATTTAGTTTTGTAACGAAATATAAATTTTTTTTTAAAGATCTTTCTTTCTTTTTTATTATAATAATATTATGGGTTGCAAATTTTGCTTATTTTGTTAATTTTTTGTTTTTTTTTAGTACAACATTTTTTACACATATATAAATATTAATTACTTATAATTATTTATATAATATAATTGATTAACTTTTAATACATAGGGAACAAAACAATAATTTTTAAGATCTATAATTTACAAAAATATTTTAAAAATCGTAAAAACAAAAAAGAGAAATTAAATAATAAGAATATTAGGAGGAAAAATATTAGCTTGAAAAATTTTTCTCAGTGTATTTTATTTTATGAAACAACTGAATTTTTATTATAAGACTTTAAAAAAACTTGAATGGGCTTGGAAATTTAAAAATCAGTAAAATAATTCAATAATATTAAATTTACGAATGAATAGAAATGTTTTTGTAGTAGGTACTCGTATAATGATTTAATGAGTTGACAATACACTCAGAAAAAAAAACAAGTTTTCTTTTTGTGTAATTTAACAAATTTTGTTTAAAAAAAGAATCAAAATTTTCATTACAAATCGAAATCAATACAATTTATAAAATAATTATATACTTTTTTACAATTGCTATACTAAATACATAATATTATATACACTATCTATATTATATATATACATATACATATATAAATATATAATTATATATATATATATATAAAACAGTCATTTTATAAACTTAATTAATTTCTTTTTTAATACATAGTTATTTGTAATCATTTTGTAAAATTTCACATTATTTAATAAGTACAAATACTTTAAAGGAATTAAATAATTTAAATACATAATGTAATTTAAAGTAAATAGAAAAAAAATTCCATACCAAACATATTTTTATATTTAAAAATATATAAAAAATGTGTGACACAATCAAATGAAATGAAAATATTGCAAATATCAAAATTTAGAGGGCGGCTATGGCATCATGATTTTGTGTATGAAAAAAATTTTAAATTGTATTATATATGCAAATATTTTAATATGCACAATAATATATATATATATATATATATATATAATATATATATATGTATATATATATATATATATATATATATATACTATATTGTATATATTATATTGTATATATTATATAATATTATTGTTGGTATATATCAATAAAATTTCATATGTACGAGTATGTAGAAAAATTTGGCGGCTGAAGATATATAAATACACGTATGTGTGTAATTTAAATTTTTCTTTTATATAATTTATAAAAAATTAGTATTTTTCTCTTAACAAATGATTAAGTATACAAAGTAATAACAAATGTTTTAATATGAATTGATGATTTTAGTTGAATAAAAAAACAATGATATTTTTAAATAATTGAGTTTGTGTCGTCACTTGTCACTATATTTTTATATGAATTAGTTATTTGGTATGGTATACAAGGCAATAATTTTTTATAATAATTTTTTTTATATAATATGCATAAGTTTCAATATTTAATTCAAATTGAAGATAATTTAAATATTTAACATTTCAAATTAAAATTTTAGGAATGTTTGGAAAAAGTTTGACATATCTGCAATGTGTAATATCACAGTGAACATAAATCAATACATAATTTATATACATTTACGTTTCAAATTTCCATAAAAGCAGTATTGTGACAGTAATATTGAGGTTTATATAAAAAAAGAACAAAGTCGTCCTTTCAAACTTTCTGAAAATAATAAAAACATTTGTAAATTGCAAAATATTCATCAAAAGATAAAATTATAAATCGATAACAATTCGAATAAATTTTAAAAATCTCATTTCAACTCTGTCCAGTTAAAAGAATATTCTCTACTCCGTTTTATATATCCCTTTCGTTCAGATTTAAGGCCCGTACTTCTAAGCTAATAAACATCCGAGATAGAATCTTTAAAATTTATATAAGTAAATTAATTCAACTCTCTTTGATAGAATAGCATTTTTTTTCAACTACGGCCGAAATGTTAAATTTCGGAAATTGGTAGTATCATTTTAAAAATTTACAAGTAATACTTTCAAGAAATATCAAATTACATCTTTTTTAAGATACTAATTTTGATTACATGAAAATTACTGCCATGATATGTAAAATCACACATATCTGGACTTGAAGAATTATGAAGTTACCGTTTCCATTAAAAATACTGACACACAACGTCTAAGATCTGCACAAGGACGGAAATGTAATGAATTTTTAATTAATATAAATACTGGTAGGTTTTGAGCAGTAGATTAAATCTAAATTTGATTTAAACTGTCCATTCGACTATAATTTAATTGTAAATGCATTTTAAAATTAACTTTATGTTTTTAAAATTCGACACAATACAGTCGAATTATTCTCTTTTAATAACTGGGATTTTATATGAAGCTCTTTTAAAATTAAATTGAAAATACGTTCGTACGGGTATAAAAATTAGAAACAAAAAATTATTTTTGAATTTTTTGGTACTTGTTTGTCAAGAATATTTTTTTACCCTTTTATACAAGTTTGATTTTGATAAATCATAAAATAATTGATAATCTCACAAACAGTTAGATTCGACTTAAGATTCGATAACAAATTGAGAGTTAGATTCGACCTGCGATACCGAATAATAGAGAAATTTCTATACGTAAAATAAGTAGGGTCATATTTTATATTCTCCTCTTATTGAACTGTATAATACGGTCTATAAGTAGGGTCATATTTTATATTCTCCTCTTATTGAACTGTATACGCATTATGTATGGTGTGAACTGTGAACATCTACTTCGATATTTTAGATTTTCAATATTTTTCAAACTTTTTCCTGTTTTTTTTTCGTTGAGATTTTTTAGGAAGTTTATATAAAATTATAATTTATTCATAACAAAAATTTTATGTAGGTACCTAAATATTTCGAACAAATTTTTTTTTGTTTTGCATTAATTACTCGTAGTACTCGTATAGTAGTTTTGTCTCTTTTAATTTGATTTTTTGTTTTCTTCTTCATTTTCTAAAAAATTACATAATTTTTACAATATATTATTGACACATACATATGCGTGTGTGTATGTATGCGCTCATATATTTAAATATTTAACAAAATAATTAAAAAATATAACGGTAATTTTTCATTCTACTTTTAATTTCTTTGTTTAATTATGCTGCTGCAGAGTTGATAATCGCGTACATCATAATTATTACAATAATTTTTTTTTTTAAATTTTCTATATTTAATTTTAATTTTTAATATTTTTTTTTTATTCTATTCAATTATAAGTATGTATAATATATGTATATATATATACTTATATTTATATTATAATTAAACACTTAAGTCAAATGTAGTTTTTTTTTTGTTTTTGTTATTTTAGTGTTCATTTTAATTTCCTTATCATTTATTTTTTTTTTTAATTATAATCACATTTTAAATAAAAATTTAATCTTAATTCCTTAGTACATATTTAATTTTTTGTTTTGTATTTTTTTCTGTTTTATTCAATTAATTTATTTATTATGTATGTATGTATGAATAGCGAAAAACAAGATATTTTTAATTAATTTTTAATAATCGATGGAAATTTATTATAATTTTTTTTCTTTACTTTCATATAATTTCCAAATTACGATAATAATGATGTTAATGATGATTTTCTATAATAATTATTTTGTAATGTTTTTAGTGTAATATTTAGTGTTAATGGAATTTACAATATTTTAATTGAATTTTTTATTAATTTTGACATTTTGATATTTGATGCCGGCATTAAATTATATTTCATACTTTTATTGTTGTTACTCTTGCTTTTGTTGTTATTATCGTTCCGTTTGCTGTTATTGTTTTAGTTAATGGAATTATATTTATTTTATTATTATTATTATTTGTTGATTTTATTAAATTAACATTAGAATTATTATAGTCTATATACTCTCACGAAAATTTTGTTATAAATTCCCAATGTTGTGTACTTACTGATGTATCACAACGTTCAGCTATAATACCACGTGTTGTTACATTTATTGTATCCAAACATATATTCATTTTGGAATGTTGAAGGAAACCACCTTCACGGAATTTCCAGACTTGATTCTCTGAATCATCACAGATTTTCATAACAACTTGTGAGCCACGTGAAAATTTTAATAATGTTAAACAAACATTATGATGTTGTATTTGACCTTTTGTTGTTATACCCCATTCTTGATTACCACCATTATTATGACATTGATAAATACCTAAACATTTATATTTGTAATTGTGAATGTATTTAAGGAAAAAGAAAACAAAAATTAATTATTATTTCTACTTTAATCTTTACATTATTAATTTTCTAAATATAATTTAATAATTTCTTAAAGTTATAATAAGTATGATTTATTACTATATTATTATTCTGCTTTAATTAATTAATCGAGGTGCACCAGTTATAAAACAAAAATATAAAAGATTTCACAAGTTCTTATATCATTAATGAAACTGAATGGAACCATAGTTTAGAATTTTAAGAAAGAGTCAAAGATTTTGTATTTTTATTTGGGGTCTGTTTTTTTATAAGGTGCGTGTGTGATTGCAAAGTTCGTTTTAGTATTTAAAAGAATATTTAATATCATAAATAACAGGATTAAGGGGATATCAATTAAATTAATTTGAATGGTCAAAAAACGTAGATAATTCAAACTAGCGTTGAATTATTAAAATATTTATCTAATAATTTTCGTCTTACTTGATTTAATTTCGTTTGAACAGTTTTTTAATTCTCAAATTGTAAAGGGTTACAATCAAAGATTTCTCGGGTTCCGTCTATTTGTAATATTATCCAATAATTGGTTACATCTGGAACATTTGTGATATGGAATACCTACTATATACCTACTACTATTAATTGCAAAATGTTCACAATAGGAAGAGTTAAAATTTATATAGAAAAAGTTTTCCCGAGAAAATGTGATAAATACTTGGAACTTTAATTTCGCCATTATTTTCGAATTTAATAATAATGCTTGCTTTAGCAGTATTTCATTAAATTAAAATTTTATAGAAAATTATCAACCTAATTATTTTAACAATATTTTAAAATTCATGTCCGATCCCAGTCATATTTTGTAATTATATACTTTAATGAATAAGATGGTATTAGTTAATTTATTCAGGATTAGAGTGTCACTATCAAACAAAAAAAAATTATTTCTAGAATGCAAAGCAAAAATAAAAAAAAAATCATTAATTTTAAAAAACTTGAAATATTGTTTTTCTTTTTTAGAATTGACAACCATTGTAAAATTTTTCTATGTAAAAATCTATACACGCACTTATAAGTAAAGTAAAACAAATCCCTATAATCTTCACTCAAAAATGATTATTTTCGATAATAATATAATTGTGATGGTGAATTAAGCTTTGAAAATGTCAAAAAAATTCACCACTTAATGAAAATAAAATTTTGTTCAAGAGAAACTTCTCTGTCTATTTATTTCTTTTTTGGTTTTAAATTTGTGAAAATAATTTTTGTTTTATAATACAAAAAAAAAATAAAACAGAAAAAAAAGTAAAAATTCTCTTCCACTGTACTTGAACTAACCATGATTATACTTCTATATTATAAGTACATCGTTTTTATAAAACATCAAAATTTCATCAAATTCAGTAAAAAAAGAGAAAAGATAATATTTCCTCCCCACCCCTTATAATACTTACCCACAGTTTCATCGACATCATTTCCTAAAGTATCCAGACAAAAATGTCCTTGACGTAATTGTCCAACAGGATATGCTTCTGGTACTTTAAGTTCTGGATAAACATTCTCGAGATACCATTTAAATGGTTTACAATGAAGTTTTTCTCTTAATGCTAAACGATCATCAATACTGTGTGGCAAAAAAGAACACAAAAAAAAATGAAAATGAAGGAAAAAAACATTAGAAATGAAAATTAAATAAAAATTACAAGCAAAATGTCATGTTTTAATTCTATGGAATTTGGCAAAGAATTTTAAAATGAGATTTGGCAAGGATAATCAGTTTTTTTTTTGTATGAATATATTTTATACTCTTTTTGTATGTGTATTACCACTAAATCTATATTTATTCTGATTTAGAACAACTCATATAATGTACAAAAATCTTTAAAAAATAAAGTTTATGTTTGCATAAATAAAATGTTAAATGCATATTGTATGCAAGGACATTATTATAAAAAAGAAAAATTATGTTCTATTTTTTGGTTATTGTAACAAGGATATCATAATTTTTATATGCTTTAATGCAACATATTTTTTTTTTTTTGTTTTGGTAAACACAAAAAAAATTATACTCACTTCCCAAATGGAATATTTTTGGCTACTTTAACTGAATCATAATAATACTGTTTATAATCATCCATCCATACTTCAGCTGCACGTCTTGTATTTCTAATAAATACTGTACCACTACCACCAGGGAATGTATATGGATGTTTTTTTCTAAATACATGACCAACACGACTACATGGTATTATTTCTAAACTGCCACCACATTGCCATACACGAAATGATATTTCTAAATTTTCACCACCCCATATATCCATTTTTGTATCATATTTACCCAATTTTTCAAAATATGCTTTATCAATTGTAAATAAACCACCGGCTATCATTGGTGTACGTATAGCACGTTTTGGATCATCTGCTTGTATAATACGTTCATTTTGTGGTAAATAATCCCATTTAAATACTAAATTCCAACCGAAACCACCACGTAAATCAGATGATGCAGCAACATATTGAAAATTATCCATTGATATAACATCAATAACTGGTGATACAACACGTGTTGGATCTTCAGCAACACGTTCTAATAATGGTTCTAACCAATGTTCATTACATTCAACATGACTGTCTAAAAATGTTAATACTTTAGCTGTTGCTGCATCAGCACCACGTACCCGAGATCTTACTAAACCTTCACGTTTATCATTACGTATTATACGAACTTTATGAATTTTAGCTAATTCCAAACCATCTTCAGCTACAAACAAGATTTTAATTAAACAAGAATCAATAAAAGGATAATTATTAATTATAATAATTTAAAAATACTTACGATGAAAACTAAAATCATCAACTAAAATGATTTCTTTAACAAGATGCTCTGGACTCCTATTTAAAACACTATAAAATATAAAATTTAAAATAGAATTAATTACATTTTGTATGCATTAATTTTTTATATTAATTGTGGTGTTGGTATTTTACCTAACTATCGTCCTTAATAAAGTTGATCTGGCCTCATTATGAAATGTAATAATAACGCTCGTTTCAGGTAAATCTGTACGCCATTTTGTTCTTTTACATCTGAAATTTAAAAATATCGTTTGCATTAATAATTATTATTATTTTAAGTTTAATCATAATTTAATTGTTTATTAAAAAAAAATATATTTCTGAATTTTTCTGAACAAAGCATGCAATTATTTCGCCCGAGAGAGGTGAAAATTATTTTACACTATTTTAAATTGAAGTTTTAGTTAGCCTTAATAAAATTATATTACAAATATAATATGGTTTAAAAAAAAACTTTTATTAAGTAATGCAAAGGTCCTTAATTCCATTTTAATTTAGTTAATAATAAAAATTCGCATGAATCTGCTGGAAAAGTTTTATATTAACTTAATTATAGAGATTTAAAATTAATATTCAATGCAGTGTTTATCGCGCGACTTTACTGGTATGTGCGTATTTGTAAAAATTTTGGATAACGTATTCATAAATGAGTACACATAAATTTAAAAGTGTTACCATACTGTATAACCTAACTTTTGTATTACTTCCTGGTATTTCAAGTCATGTACAGTTACGTGATTATAAAATTCAAATGATAATTACAAAAATTAATGATTGTGGGTATGTTTGTACGTGATTTGTGTTAAAAATACTTTAAAGGTTCATTCATTTCAAAGCACAGGTATTGTGACGTATGCATTTTTTGAAATAATCTTATTATTAGCAAGAAAAGAAAGAAAATTCAACGAGATCTACATCCAATTTGCCGGACCAAAATATAAGAAATTAACATTAATATACATAATGCCTTTAAAATAATTTAGGTGAAATACATAAGTATTTTTTCGTTTAAGTAAGTTTTCGTTTTACATGATTAATATGATAACATGGTTACTTTATTTTATTAAATTCTATTAAATATGATATAAGGTTAAGTACATAGAGAAGAGAAAATTTAAAATTTACAAATTTTGTTTTTTACCTCATTTTACAGGAAACAAGCATAATATTAGCACCTGCTATTTATTTCATTATTAAATTATTCTACAATTCTGATATAAAATCTGGCTATTTTTCTATCTATATTCTATAGCAAACTGTCGTATACAAATTAGTAATGTGTATAGTGTGTGTAAATATTTTAATCGGCAGAATTGTGATGTGGGTTATATATATATGGGTATATGATCAAAATTTACCTTGAAGCTATTATTTAACAATGTTGTAATATTTTCCATTGTTATAATTATATTAAAGGTTCGTTGTTACTTTTACTTCTTAGGCGATTTCATTTTATATACAGAGTAATTGAATGAGTTTATAATTATGTTAAAAGTCCTAAGCTACTAAATTTTTATTATAATAGCATTAAAGGTTAAGAAGCTAAATGTGTACAATAACAAAAAAAAAACAAAAACAAAGGAAAAAAAATTACATATTTTTTGTAAGTGTAAATAAAGCAATATGGTTTAATTTTCAGTTTACAGTTTAAGTGTGAAGAGAAAAGCGAAAAAATTGGCTTCAGAGCCATAGAATACCTGGTATAAAATAGTGTGAAGTACTTCAATTTTCGAGTTTTCGCTTACAGATTTTTCAGAGGCTATAATTAAGAGACATATTATGTAATGTAAAGATTGGATTGGATTGAGCATGTAAAGAAAACTCAAGAGGGCCTCACTCAATACTACCAAGAGAGGCCTAGAAATTTTGTTGGGATTTGCACGCATCTGCATTACTAAAGCTGCGAGAATGTGTCCGACTGCGGGTATGGAGTACTGCCGGGCATTAGCGATGCGGGTGGATGGAACATCTGCATTTTCCCAGGGTCAACATGATTAGAAGTTATAACTTTGAATCTTAAAGCTAGAAGCAAACAGGAAGATTAGAGAGCTGGGCTCTTGATCTACTTAATGAGATCATATTCGTACACCAGTGTAGTCCTCGACTTTCCTTGCTTCATTGACTCTGGACTGCTGTCGGAATATATGTATATGGCAAAAAAAAGAGATGTTTTGTGCCAATGGAAACGTATAGCAAAATAATAGGAAAGAGTAAGAACCAGATGGGAATGTCGCGGGTCTTCTATAACGGGACATCGTTCTATCAGAGGTATTTTGAAGAGGTTGGGGCTGGAAGTCGGGAGAATTTGCCTGTTTTGTAGAGAAGTTCAGTAGACTTCAGTGCATCTCCCCAATTTTTTCAAAAATTCATTATAAATTTTAAACATTATTTATACTCAAAACAAATTTTTTTGACTTAGTATATTTTTCTACAAAAGAACTACAAAAATACTAAAGCGCGTTTGCTTATACCTTTAGGTTTACAGTTATACGATAGTAAACGTAAAAATGAGAAAAACGTATAAAAGATAATAAAAAAAAAAAATAGTTCAAGGGCGTAACAAAAGCACGCAATAAAATTAAAACATTGTACAGGAATAAACGATTGAATGAAAAAAAAACCAAGCAATTTTATATTTTTTAACAATTAATGTTCGCGCTATGCCTATATAAAAATTTGCAAAGAAATTAAAATTTACTATATAATAGAGTCTACTAGAATAATATAAACATACGCATAAGGTAAAATAATTAACCCTTTCATGTTCACAGGTAATATTTTTTCGCTTTTAAGCAGTACTACGAAATAATTTGCAGAGAACCTCAAAAAATATCTGAGAAACAGTTGGATTTTGCATTTTGGAGTTGGATTGAACAGATGGGTTACCTGAGAAACCCTTCTGTTATTTTTTAGCAATTTTCTGAGTTATTTTTTAGCAAATAACATTTAATTTTGAAATTTTATTCAAAATTGTCTACACTTAAAAAAATTGAAAAGGTATATATTTCTCAGACATTCTGAAATTCAACAGTTGTTAAAACTAAATCGAACAAAAGGAAAATAATTATATTTCACACCAAAACTGAAAGTTAAGAGAAATTAGCATTAATTGTTACCAAAAATTATAGGGGTATTAAAAGGGTTAAATATTATTATACTCATAAATAGAAACATACTTAGAAATTTATATTACTTATTAAATTGCACGTATTTAGATTAAAAATTTAGGTGTGTGTTCAATAAAATCAAATATACAAAAGAATATAGAAAAGTTAACGAACTCATAATAATGTATTTTAATTATGAATATTGTTATATGAATTTAAATATGATGGCGACAAATTATGTTAAAAACAAGTAAAAACGTTTCAGTCGGTATAAACCGATTGAATTATACCCTGCACCTTTCATTTTTGTATAGCAACGACTAAAACCTGTGAAACCATTTTATAGAAACTTCACGGATATGTCTGATCTATAACTGAACACACAACTGCCAAGTTTCATGAATCTAACTTTATTACTTTTCCAAATATTTAAAATAAGTTTTTGGACTTGTATGGGAGCCACTCTACCCTGTCAAGCAATTACACCAAAACTTCAGAAATATCTTTGACCTATAATTGGACACACAACTGCCAAGTTTCATGAATCTAACTTTATTACTTTTCCAAATATTTAAAATAAGCTTTTGGACTTGTATGGGAGCCACTCGAACCTGTCAAGCAATTCCACCGAAACTTCAGAAATATCTTTGACCTATAATTGGACACACAACTGTCAAGTTTCATGAATCTGTCTTTATTATTTTTCCAAATATTTAAAATAAGCTTTTGGAGTTGTATGGCAGGTACCCGAACCTGTCAACCAATTCCACTAAAACTTCGCAGGTATATCTGATCTATAATCGGACACACAACTGCCAAGTTTCATGAATCTAACTTTTTCATTTTTTGAAATATTTAAAGTAAGCTTTTGGACTTGTATGGGAGCTACTCGAACCTGTCAAGCAATTCCACCAAAACTTCAGAAATATCTTTGACCTATAATTGGACACACGACTGCCAAGTTTCATGAATATGACTTTATTATTTTGCCGAATATAAAAAATTTACTTTTGGAGTTGTATGGCAGCCACCCGAACCGGTGCAGCTATCTCATTAAAATTTTTAGAGCATATGTAGAATATAATTGGACACATATATGCAAAATTTTATATTTGTACCTTTATTAGTTTTTGAAATAATTAAAATAAACTCTTTGAGTTGTATGGCAGCTACCCGAACCTGTCAAGCAATTTCACTAAAACTTCGCAAATATATCTGATCTATAATTGGACACACAACTGCTAAGTTTCATCAATCTAACTTTTTTTTTTCAAATATTTAAAATAAGCTTTTGGACTTGTATGGGAGCTACTCGAATCTACCAAGCAATTCCACCAAAACTTCAGAAATATCTTTGACCTATAATTGGACACACGACTGCCAAGTTTCATGAATCTGACTTGATTATTCTTCCAAATATTTAAAATTAGCTTCTGGAGTTGTATGGCAAGTACCCGAACCTGTAGAGCAATTCCACTAAAACTTCAGAAATATATCTGACCTATAATTGGACACATGACTGCCAAGTTTCATGAATCTGACTTTATTATTTTGCCGAATATAAAAAATTTGCTTTTGGAGTTGTATGGCAGCCACCCGAACCGGTACAGCTATCCCATTATAATTTCTAGAGCATGTGTAGAATATATTTGGACACATGTATACAAAATTTTATATTTATAGCTTTTTTAATTTTTGAAATATTTAAAATAAACTCTTTGAGTTGTATGGCAACTACCCGAACCCGTTGTCCGAATTAGTCCAATAACAATAGGGCTCGTCCTTGGCACAAAAGAAGCAACTTGTGAAAGTTTGGTGTCGATTGCATTATTCGTTTTTGAGTTATCGTGCGATCGGACGGACGGACGGACGGACGGACGGACGGACATGTCTAAATCGACGCAGAATTTTACGCTGAGCAAGAATATATATATATGTCCATACCGCAGATGGCTCCTTCAAGTAGTTACAAACTCCATACCAAAGTTAATATACCCTTCACGAAGTGCAGGGTATAAAAATAAAGGTTATGAATATTTGTACATAAACTCATTACATATCATTATAATAATGAAAATCTTGATTATGTAGAAAACTAGATTTCGTATAAAATTAAAAAGGATATTAAAACGTATAATATGACATGTAAATTTTAATTAGAAAGCACATAATGTATGTATATAGATCCATTAAATAGATTTTATTTAAATATTAAATATACAATGTATATGCATTCTATCAGAATATACATACATTATGTATATAATGAGTGTATATAGAAAAGAAAACCAAATACAATACTCGTATTATATTTTCTGCGAGAAATATTTTCATAATTAATTTAAGCGTGTTAAATGGTTCAAGTATTCGTTCTAATTATCACAATTACTTGCTATAGAGCGAATAGTTTTGATTTATTGTATTAAATAAAATTAATTACTTTAAATTTTTTTGAAAATTTTATGGAAAAATTAAATTGTATTTAAAATTAATTTCTTAATTCTTCATAAATGCAATTTTTAATTCTAATAGACTTGTGATTTCTATAATATGTTTGAAACATGATAAAATGAAATAGATGTTACTAGATTATGAATTATTTATTTTCTAATAAATTTAATTTTTGGATTTAGATGAACTGGCTTTAACGCTTGTTGAGAACGCCTGTTTTGTATAAAGGCTATAGATACATTGCAGATTTATTTTTTTTTTATCTTACTTCGTTCCTGGGAGGAGCATAGGGCTGGTGCATGGTAGTAACCATGAACTAGTTTTTTACGTCACTGAGTTCACTAGGTAGGTGACGATTTTTGAAAATCGTAACATTTCAAATAAGATTTCTATAATTTCTTATAGGTACTGCATTCACTGATTTATCTAGGTGTAATGACTTTTTTTTTCAAATCTGGTTTTAAAATTTTTGCATATGCATATCCTTGCAAACAAATTTCCTACTACATATTTTGATTAAATTATTGTATTGTAAACCTTGCGTGGCATAAAACTTAATTGGTGTTTGCAAAAATCGAATTTAATTTTTTAATAACCTGAAAGTATTAGTATACATTGAATTTAAAACTCAAACTATGTAAATTTTTAACACACGAGTATGAAAATTTTTGATGTTGTGCGGCAGTATTTATTCAAAACTGGCTGCACATTGACTATGCAATTGATTTTCGATTTTTCTAATAAATTTTATTCATTTTACTTTGAACATTTGAAACTATTGTTTAAAATATCCACAATGTATTTCCCAAACGTTAATAAATAATCATTCATATTATTTAATACAACATTTCGCTAATTTCTGACACAAATTTCTCTATCATGCGATAAAAAAAATGTTGATATAAAATTTTAATATAAAGTAGGTAGTTAATTAAAAAAAGCTTTATTAACATCTCTCAGAAACATTAAGTGATAACAAAAAACAAAAATAATAAGAAAATTTAAATATGTATATGCCGGACGGAGCCTAGCAAAATTAGAGAGACAAAAAAAAGAGAAGCAAAATAAAATATATACATACATTGTTATAACAATTATTGGAATGGAATAAATATTTATATTTTTCATCACGCCTCATTTTCTTGGATTTCATCCATTCTTCGTTGACTCTTTTGAGTTCATTTTTCTTCCGTTAATAAGAATTTTTAGTAATTGATTTGTTATTACATTATTATATTTTTACATACATATAATGTAGTTTTGGTCACGTTTCTTATTCAACTACATGATATAAATTATAATTAGTACCGTGGTTATACATGTATACGCTTATACGTAATAATATGTACATTTATTTTACGTTTGTATATAAATTTAAATAGTGTGTTGAATTTTTTTATTTGTAAATAAAACTCTGATATATTGAGTTGACTTGGTCAAATGGTCGTCTATAATATTTGAGGAATTTTAATAAGTGTAACAAATACAAATTTCAAGAGATTTTACAAAGAAATTTAAAATATTTTGAGGTGTGTGTTCGCAAATACGATTTCGAATCTGCAAACCATACGAGGCACTAGAGCAACAAAAAAAAGCCCAACAACATTTCTAAAATCAAAATTTATAAGTCTCATGCCAATATTATCGATAGAATAATACCCAAAATACGCAATAATGTCCGAAAAGTAGCCCGTCTATAATTTCAACCTTTTTGAAACATAATGGCTTTGTAATTCAATTTAGGTTTATTTCAACTTATCTTAACATATAGCTTTATTTTAATTTTCATCTTTAATGTACTAACACAGAAAATCTAAAGTGAAATAGCTAATATATTTACAACTAAATATTATGTATGTATTTATATTCATAGCTATTTGGTTATTACCAACAAATCTGTAAATTAGCTATCCATCAACAAACATTAGGGCACGTGAGTGATTTCTCTCCGTTTTTGTTTTAATTTTTTTTTTCTTTTTGAACGGAATTCTTTATTCTTTTGATCTCTTTATTAAACCTGAACCATTTTAAATTGTAAATAATTTAATTCCGCTTGATTTAATTAGAAAAATACATTGAAATTTTTTTATGAAACCTTTCAAATTAGTGTAATCAAAATAAAAACGGAAATTGTTATGTGAGGGAATGCGTTTATTTAGTTTCTTTTGTTTTATTTCATTTTACAAAATTAACTTAAATTGTAATGAAATGAACTAAATGAGTATGGGCGCCGCTGCCGTTACTAATGATATAGAGAAAACCTATTTGTCTCAATTGAATTTAAAGCGTTTTTTTTTTCATTTACATAAAATTTTTCTATTTTGCGTTTTTTTATTTATTTTTTATATTTATATTCAATGTTTTGGATTCGGCTCAACTATTTAAATTGCTCAATTGAATTAAATTAACAATTTTATTTAATTTTTTTTATGCCGCAAATATAAAATTGAATATGCATTTGATTTAATGGATATTATTGGTATACAGATGCCTACATGTACGTACTTATGTAGTTGTTATATTGTGTGTTTTAAATCTAGAAAATTTAAATAAATTACCATTTAAACTAATTTTATGTTGGATGTGTTTACATATTATGCGATATGTGTAAATATAACGTATTGTATGTATGTATGTATAAAAAAGATATTGTTTTGACAGATTTTCTGTGCAAATCAATAATAGCAAAAATAAATAAATATGATAAATGATGTTATTCACAGTAGGACACATGCCAGATTTAAAAAATTGGTATAAAAAATTATGATGAGCTTATTGAATTTTTGAACTATAGAAAAATACTGAGGTATCATGTGAATATGTATTTATATTTTTTAATATTTAAATAAAGTAGATAAAGCTAAAAATTATTATAATAAACTAGCTTCAACTAGATAATAGTTACGGCAGTAGCACATTTCCGTAGATTTGTCTTAAAAAGATTTATTTATAATTTTGTTTAAATGATATAATTTGAAAATGCGTTAACATAATGATAGAATTGACTTAGGGCTTAACATGGTCAGTTTAAGTAAACAGCTAGATCCGCTTATAAGAGCTCACATAATTACATTTTTTATTTGCCTGGTACTTGGTTTGTCTTATAAACAAGTTTAGTTCTAAGGTTAAATTTTGCTTCTTAGCAATTTTCTACACATCTACGCAGCTCGGCATAAATTTGAAATTTTGAACAGACGGTTTTGTTTAAGCTTAGTGAAATATAATTAATGACAACTGTAAGTCAGAATTGAGTTTTAAATGAAATTAAAAAACTTTTGTTCTAAAAATTTGTTTTTTTGTTCATAAGACTTTAATACAAAGAAAAAGAGATAAATGCGGCAAATTAATTTCATGTTTTGCTAATAAAAACTTTTTAGTCAGCATTTAGCCTCTTCCTTTTAAGCTTTTCCATATGAAAAAAACTCTATCAGACAACTCCTAACTTTATGCATCATGAAAAGTGCAAGAGTTTTTTCGATACACGAAATTTTTCGTGCGGAATCCAATTGGAAATCTTAAAAATTTTGTCTATTGGGTATTAAGTCAAATGAATGACTTATGGAAAACATATTGTTAACTTTGAGAATCTGGAAAATGGGATCTATCTCTGGAAATGGGAAGGAAGATATGTTTACAGAAAATCAAGAACCGGCAGACTGAAAGAGTGATAAATCACATTACTCTTCAAAATATGCTTATTATAAAAGTCAAATTATTTATATTGCTTTTGAAAATTTTTAAACATTTATAATTCAATTGCTGACATCATGTGAGTATCTTTGTTTTTTTTTTTCAATTCTGTTTTTTGTTTTCATTAATTTACAAAAGGCACGCTATATGGATAATATTTAAATGTATGTATGTAAATATGTAGATTTATGCTGGTAATAAATATTATTTAAATGATGCCATTGTACTTTATTTGATACATTTTTATAAATTTATTAAATTACATATTGTTCGTTTGAGAGTTTCAAGATGAATGAGATTCAAATGCTTAATTTATAGGTTAAAGCATTTGCTTGAGAATGAAAATACCATAGTCATATATAGTTTATAAGTTTTACTCAATTTTTTCCAGCTTTTGTTATGCTACTGTTATATACGAGTATTTATCTAAAAATCTCAAACGCTCTGATAGAATATTTTTGCAGCATATTTGCAAAATCAACATTATGCAGCTAACATACAACAACACCAACGATTCCTCAGATTACTTTTAAAACTAGAATTTTAGAAATTTAAAAATATTATCAGATCGATTAATAGCCACTTTATTTAATAACAATCACATATATTTCAAAGGAATTCGACTTCAAGTTGTTAAATAAAATTTTAATTTTAATGCAGTCGGATTTTAAATCTTAATTAATAATCTCTTAAATTTAAATTATATTAGAAAATTAAATTGTTTTTTATTAATTTTACAAATTGGCACAGCATGTTAATACTGAAAAGAAAACTTATGAATAAATATGTTCCCAAAGGGAATAGTTAAAAATCTTGAAATTGTGAAATTAAAAAATTTTTAGAAAGTTAAGATATGAGACAATTATTAAAATTATGAGAGAAGAATTGCTATGTAATGCTTTATAAACTCTTTCTTTTACAAAGAAATATGATAAAATAATTATTTTAAATTTACTGTATGGTTTTATGTTTACACAATATGTTCTAGTTTCTTATACATGAATTATGAGCAATACAATAATGTTTAAAACTATGAGGCAAAATATTTGTAATAATTTTTATGAAATAGAATAAATTTTATTTATTAACAAAATTTGTAATGTGTCCAAAAATATATGTAAAACAAGATGTTAATGTTAATATTGTTCATTGATTTCATTTGATTGGACTTGGAGATTGTTTAATGTTATTTATACCACAAACTTTTATCAAACTTCATTAACATCGAACAAAATTAAAGTAGAATTTATGGTAAGAACATCAAATTTAAAATAAACTTATAAATACATAATATATGTAACTCTGCTGAGTACAACGTAATGAATTCATCTATAATAAGAGTATTAGTCGCGAATATTCATACACTATACCATAATCAGTTATTAAATTTGGGTTATAATTATGAGCATAATTATGCTCTTCTATACAAAACAGTAAAAATACTCTAAATAAAAACTTATTATTGTATGATTCAATTTTATTTGAAGGGCTTAAATTGATGTACAGAACCCTCTTGTGAGAAATAAAAAGATATCGTAAAAATTATCATAAAGATTTAAAATTTAAAGATCATAAAAAAATGAGATTAACGGGAGAAAACTGGAAATTCAAAATTTTTATTGTTATACTATGGTTAAAATGTTTTAATTTTATATGTATACTTAATAAAGATGGTTTATATTTTATTTACTTTTGTTTGTATTGTACGAGTATAACAATAACCATTTGCTTGATATAAATATACAAAAATTCTTTTAAAATGAAGTAAGCTTAATCTGATGTGGTCAGCACATAACCGACCGTAATGCATATTGCCTAGTTTAGTGAAACTGTTACAGAAGTTTATGAAAATTCATTTTCAACATATTTCCTTTCAATTTTAAGGAAGTTAACAAGCTTATTGCTAAAATTTATCTAGAAAAGTGTAAATTTTGGCCGTTAGTAGTGTTTCGCTTTCGCTACACGAATTTCCTGAAAAATTCACCAGTTAGTTTCGGTAACAACCATAACTCAAATATCAAATTTGAAAAAAATCCAGCAATCTGTTTCGTAGATCGGTTTCTGAGCCTTGATCTTTCCAAAAAATTTACGGATTAATTGTGTTAATATCACGAATTCAAATATTAAATTTTCAAGAAAATTGGTTGATTATTTCTCTTTAAAAGCACAAAAATGTAAAATTGGCCTACCAAAAAGTCCAGTTCGGGGGGTCTAATGATCCTAAAAGTTTACCAATCCGAGCCATATTCAAAATAAACTCACACATAAAATTTTATCAAAATCGATTCAGCTCAAATTGAAATATACGCGACAAGTGCACAGATCGACAAACCGACAGACCGACAAGCCGACAGACTAACAGACCGACAGACCAACAGACTGACATCTCTCTAAAAGTAATTTATTTTCGCTTCCCTTCGCAAAATTTGGTGCCATCACATGACCTATCTGATTGTATACAATGAGGTCTGTAAAAACATTCAAAAATTTTACATGTGGTGGGTTGAATGCTTTTGTTTTGATGTTTTTTTTTTTTGCTCTAAAAATTTAGTCAATGGATTTCCTTTGTAATATCAAGCACTCAAAGTGATTTTAAAACCTTTTTAACTGAATTATACTTATAATGCATCAAATTACTTATAAATTGTTAAAAACTCGAACTGGAGGCGTTTAATTACAAATTAAACGTCATAGTATTAATGTAGTATCTATACAATGTTATAATTTTTAATAAAATGCATAAATATTTTTTATAAATTTTAAAAATAGAATAGTAAATTTATTAAGTAAAGTAGAATATTAATTATGCTAGTGCAAAAATAAATGCTCCCCTTTGCATATTATGTGTAATTACACATTTTATGAAAATTATATTTTTTTTTCGCTCTCATCTCTTTGCATATTTTTACTTTTTTAATTCGTTACACTGTTAGAAATTTAAGTATAATACGAGTAATATCTTTTAAGCTTATGTACATACTCGTATAAAAAATTTTTTTATATCATATAAGTTCCAGCTTATTAAAAGAATTATTTTAAATTTTCTTTTCAGTTGAAAATTTTGAATAAATCTCGTATTTAAACGATAAATGATTTTATTTACACATTTAATAAATAATGAGAGGGATTTAATGATTGGCTGATAAAATCAAATTCTTAGTCATTATAGAAATGAGACGCCTGAACCATAACATCTCTAACTTAAATCTGCTGGAAAGGTAAGTTTTTAGAACACTTTTTATACAAACATATAAAAATATAAATAAATTTACATATTAAAGTCATGGCAGTTAAGATTATAACAAAGACAAAAAATGATAATGTTGCACAACAAAATATTGGCCAACGTTCAATACAACGTGTGAAACTAGTATGTTTTTAAAAATCTTAATGCGGATTTTTTAAAAATTTAATAGAACTTTAGCTAATTTAGTTACTTATAATTAAGCAATAACTCTTAAACAACTTATTAGATCATTACGACTTATATTTATTTATTTCTATGAATAGTAAAATTTGTTCTTATTTTATACTTTAATTTTTAACCGTGTATATTTTGCTTTTCATAAAAATATTTAATTTTTTGTTTTTTTAAATGTTGCTTTGCCAATTAAATATTATGTTGTTTGCATTTTTCAAAACATTAAATTCTTAATATAGAATGAACTATTTTTGGAAATGGCACATGTGTTGAATTTAGTAAAATATTTGCGTACAAAATACGACTCTTCATGATACGTAATTTTTTGTTTATAAATGAAACCGCATATTATGTGCTATATCCAATCACATAAACTCTTATATATATATATATCGCTTATATTTTGCCAACAATTTTGAGCATAAACAAAAGAAAGCATCCGTTCAATTTATTCGAGTGGTTGATTGTCTGACAGTGAGCAATGTTATTTCCCAACACAGTCTATAAATTTTTTCTAGAAATTTGCTTACAAAAAGAATTTTTAATTTTTTCAATGTTCAAATGTATTAAAAATGAAAATTTCAAGAAATTTGTGTGTTATTTTTGAAAGAAATTTGCACAGAAAAAGAATATTTGTGATGTAAATTTGATGGAATCAAAGTAATTTTTACGATAAATCTGTTGTAATATTTCTGTGATAATTTGAAATCTATCGGTAATATTTTAATAATATTGCTTTGATAATTTAAAAGTAGAACCCATAAATATGCAATTTTTTTCTTTTATACAGCGTTCTTATTTTTAGAAAAAATTTATAGTCATTTTATTTAGATTATAAGATTATAAGTCAATTTATTAAGATTAATTTAAAGATAGATCATAAAATTGAACATCATTTCCGAAATTGAAAATCCCTTATCTAAATTTAACTTCATAAAATTCTGTAAGTGCTAGTCGTAAATCAATATTTTACTTTTATGTTCTTGAATACTAAAACATATTTTAATTTTTTCTAATACCAATTTATTATTAAATCTTCATTTTTAATGCATTGATATTCTTCTATGAATAATGAAATTCTATTGGATTATGAATTGTTCTTTGACTATATGAAAATTCTTTTAAACTAACTCGTGCTTCATAAAAATGTTATGATTTAAATAGCGAATGGAAACAACACCATCTTAATTTTCAATGTTGATTTTTCCATTATATATTTTATATTATAAGATGCACTAAATTTCTCTATATATTTTTTCTATGAAAAACAACTATAATATCATTTATTTTAATAGTAAGTAATTAAGAATAATCATATATTATATGCTTAAAATATCCTCCGAAGATTTATGCATTTACGTGCTAAAAATGATATGCCATAAATATAAAACTAAAAAAAGATTATGATATAGAAAATTTTTTTATATAGAACAAATATAGAAGAAAAAAAAAAACTGTAGAATTCAAAGATGATTTTATCATAAAATTTTAAGGATTTCTACGATATATATATACGATAATGTGTATGAATATTATTATGTATTAGTGTGTGCTTATATACAAATATTCTCTATATTTGTTAAAAATATTGTTTTTTTTTTTTTAAATTATGAAAAATCTATCAGAAAAACCATTTATGAATTTTCAGTATTCATAATTATATTATAATGTGTTTGTATGTATATATTTAAGTGAATTTCTATATCAAATAGCATATAAATCTGACAAAGAACTTAAATTTAATAATAATCATATACCTATAATACTCAAGTTATATTTAAAATATGCATGACTTTAATATGACATGACGTAGAAAATTTTCCTGTATATACATACATAGCTCAAAAGATTAATAATAAAATGAAATTTTAAATTTATTGCACATGACGAAACTCTATAAAAAGGAAAAATATACTATATATGAATATTAAATATATTAAATATAAAATGAAACTTATGTAAAATGAAGTCGATTAAAATTTATGACAAAACCAATTGTATGAGAATATGAAAGAATTTTTTGAAAATTACTTATTAAGAAATAATTTTTTTTGAATTAAAATTTTCCAAATTAAATATTTTGCATAATGAATCAAGAAATTATAATTACAGTTTTTATTGTAGTAGAATCATAAAATGGACCATTAATCATGAATTTTGAGAAAATTTATAAAGAAATTAGAAAAAATAGAGTTGATCATGTCAACATTTTAATGATCTGGCGCAGTTGTATGAAAGCTGGTTAAACTGTAAAATCAAGTCCGTACGTAATATGATTCCGGTATTTACTACATCATAAACTCTTTGTGAAAATTTGATATAGGTCTTAGCTTTATCGACTTTTAAGTAATCACTAGGACGGACCAACATGACAGCTATAACATAGAATATATAATTAGATATAAATTCTGAGTAAGAATTTATATTGTGTGTATATTAAAGAATCTTATATCTTAGAATTACAAACGGAGTGTAACGCTAAGATATTAGTGTAATTTTCAGTAGTTTCTAAGATATGATCAAAGAACTATTGACAGTTATTTGACAGTTACCATAAGGAATTAACGACTTCTTATAGATTTTGCTTGTGTGATAACAATTTCTATGTTATAGCTTCAATAATTTCTGAGATAATGCCAAATAACTTTTAAAGTTGCATGACAGCTATAATAGGCGCCCATGATATCTCAACAGGTTTTACCCCAAATGGTGGTCATATTACCATATTTGTTTACACAAAATTTTAGTATTGTACCCTAAAAATTATACCCTAGTTTCCAAAAAATATATCCAAATAACTATTGAAGTTGTATGGAAGCTACCACAAGGGGTGAAATAATTTAAGCGACATAGTCAAATAAATTTTAAAGTTGTATTGCAATTAGGTGAAGCACTGCTTCGATAGCATTCAATTTAAATAGTTTGCCGGCATTTATTATTATAAATAATTTTTAAAAATTTAGTGAACTTCACTCAAATAATTTTTAAGTTATCGTTGGAGCGGATGATTCGGCGTTTGATCATAAAAATATACAATTTTGTCTGTATCTCAGACCGCTGTTTCTTAGCCTTACAGACAGTAGAGAATATTTATAATACCCTTCATTTGTAATTGTATAATTAATTGAGAATGCAGTTGTGTAATTTGAGTATTATTTAAGATGTAATATCAAAAATTAGAAGTCATGCAGACGATTTAACAATTTACAATTTAGTAGTCATGTAATAAATCAATATTAATATTTCTACAAAAAAAACGTTAAAAAGAAGGTATGATAATGATTATTTAAAAACAAAACGCCAAGTTTAGAATTCTCCTAGATGTATGCAATATTGGTAAAATAGGTTAAGAGTATTTTTTATTTCCAAAATTACATACTTATTTATTAGCAATATTTTTTCATAATTAAACTAGATTAAATTTCTTTGAAGGCTGTTTTATTTTATCTAACTTTTAAAGGCATACATGCATACTTACACAAGTATACATAATATTTACTGAGGTGCTTTCTAAGCTCTTATACATCATGGTTAATATTTATCAATTTTGACATTTCAATAAATTGCAATGTGGGTATTATTTTAAGTGTCGTTCAGTTATAATAAAAAAATAATTAAAACATTACCATAATTAAAATAAAGAGGAAACTCAATACATTAATATTAAAAAATCACTTTTACATACATTATTAATAATTTTTTTATGTTTAGGAGTGTTTTCATTTAAAATAGTCTTGATTGTTATTCATTAAGGTGATGCGTGTATATGAAGTATGAACACAATTATAATGTCAATCAAATATTTTCTATAATAGTATAAGAATAAAAGGTCTCCACATAGTATTCATTTATATACTTATATACAATAATCACAAATGCTCTAAAATATAATAAAAGCGTTATGACATAAATAATTTGTTTATTTTATTTGTTATGACATTAAGAAGACTCTAAGCTGTCAAAACATTTTATATATACAATAATAATAAAACATACAGCTACGTACATACATATTTTTGAAGTATTCAAAGATTTTAATAAAAGCATGATGATGATGATAATAATGTTAATGATAATGATGATAATGATTTTGTTGATATACGAATGATATGTTTTTCAATATAAAAATGTTGGTAACTTATACATTTTCTTACATATATGTACATTAAGGCAAGCATAATTGTAACATTATCCTATATTAGCTTTTATTAAATGGCTCATAAAATTTTGGTTTCTATATATCTAAATATAATCATACTTGCTTGTATAAAAGAACATACAAGTATGATTATGCAATATACATATATAATTAGAAAGTTGGCAAAGTACTAACCTAAAAACAAAATTATATTTCTAAGCAAAATTTTGTGTAGAAACAAGCTATTAACAAAAAATGCTGAAAACGGAACAAGAAAACCTTCATAAGTAAGTTTGAAAGAGTTAATGTACGATCATGCATTGTATGACAATACATCTTGAAATATAATGTTGCAAGATGCTTTAAGATTATTCGACAAACTTTTTTTTTCTTTAGCAACGCAATTATATTCTAAATTCTGCTAAATATTAATATCTTGGGTAATCGAATAATTCAAGCAAAATCGAAATTTGCTTAAAATCAATCAATGCATTTATTGTAATTTAATTCCTATTGAATGTTCTAAGCGTGAAATATCTCAGACAATAATTTCACAGATTTTATTTTACAAATTATGGAAATTAGTAAAATTTCTTTGAAATTAATTAGATTTGCTTACCAATTCAAAATTAGGCTAGCAAAACACACATAATTTTTATAACTAACTCTACAATTTTCATTAAAATTTTTCAAACACTTATATAATTTCCAATCCCATTTTTTAGCTAGGTTTACTTATATTTGTTAAATTATAATTTTAGATACATAATATTATGCACTTGTTTTAGAATAAAGTGTATACTACTCTTCTCGTTCTCAATTTACTGGTGTGTGAAAAGTCATATTTACATTTCAAACTAACTAGAACATATTTATATACATACCTATAGATACAAGCATACATTATAAACAATTCATAAATGCATTTAATACATTAAATAATAAATAATATGGACTGTAAGTATTTATTATATTCAAGAACATTATATATGTAACAAAGATTGCCTCAAGCAGCAAAATAATATGAACGAATGAATGAATAAAAATAAAAATAGAAATAATGAATGAGCAAATGAACGATGATTAATGTGCTAGAAGAAAAAATCTTAAGTTATACTGTTATCATTACAATTATTTTGTATCTACATACATATATGATCATAAATGTTACCATACTATAACTGTGCCACTGTTACTGTTATATGAATATTTATGAAAAGAAAAATGCTATACACAGAAAAAAAATATAATGTTGTTATACGATAATAAAAAATTTCTTTTCGTAAAATAAAGTAATACACATATACATTTATACAAACAGTAAGTGTAAATACAAATTATAAACAATAAATAAAAATTCATACAAGCGTACAATCATACACACATCTATACTTGATGGGGAAAAATTTCACAGGAAAACAGATTTATTATAAAAAGAGAGTGATAAAAGAATTGTTATGCAAGCAAAGTATTGAATTGAAAAGAGAAAAGAGAAAAAAAAATTATTTTTTCCGCTTTTCATTTTTATTTAAACCAGTTTTCTTCAATGATGAAAATCAAAAAAAGAAAAGAAATAAAAAAGAAAAATTACGACCTTGACAATCATTCAAAAAATGATTTTTACTGTGATGATGAATGTTTGTCTCTCTATTGTATGTAAGTAGATATTTGTGATTCGAAATGGAAATTTCTTTTTCATTTGTTTTAACTATTGTAGAATTTCTTCCTTTTGAATTCTTCTGTTAGAGAGAATAAAAAATTTTCTGAAATAACTTGTTTTCGATATTGCTTTTTTGTTTTGCTCTCTTATTGCTTTGTATTCAGAACAAATATAACACTGTGAACTAGTCTGGGGCCACAAAAGTTAGGAGTAGTTTTGTAAATAGAAATTGAACTCTTTTTTTTGGATGAAGTTGTAGAACTCGGTTATTTAGGAGTAAAAAAACAACATATACATTTTTATACTGATAATTTTCCGTATAAAAATGTCATCTATCGAAATGTCATCTAAATATACGTAGCAAATTTTTTAACTGTATAGCAGTTTGTTATAACGTACACCTCGTTTGTTACATGTATGTATGTATGTATACGTACATTTAGAGTGTTATATACTATTGAATGAAACTAAAAAATTATGTAACAAAATATTTGTAAAAATTCGAATTTAAACTAAACATGTGTATGTTTCTAGGATAAGTTTATTATACCCTTAGAAGGCATGTCATATAATTGATGAAGGTACTTATAAAAAATTTTCAATTCTAAATGCCCATGCTATACGTGAATCAAATTCTTAAGTATGAATATATGGTCAAATAAAATGAATAATGATAGAAAAATGAAAAGTCGTGATAATTTTTTTCTGATTTCGTTTTTTATAGGTAAGTATGTACTTATAAGTAGGTTATATGTATACATATAAATATATTAATAAATCTTATGTACACTTAAATAGTCATTGAAGATGATAATGATGATGTTAGTAATATAACGGTTCATAAAATCATTGCGTGAAGTGATTTTACAATATTATGTTTTTCTCCTTCTAACAGTTTTCTTCAACCAACGGATTGCCATATCTTAGAGAATTTTTTTTTTTTATTTATGTATAATATTTTATTTACGGTTCAGGGGATTCGTTTTGAAATTTTATGTGAAATAATTTTTCTTCATGTGAAATGAGAAGTTGAACATAAGTAAAATGTAGTTAAATTTTTTTAAATTTAAAAATTTAGGTTATAATATTTTAAATTTGATGGAATTTATTAAATATTTAATAAGATTTAAATTGCATAAAAGAAGAAATGTATAAATTGTTTTGGGATTAAAAATTCACTCAATTTTGCATTGCTTTATTATTCTTAATTAGAAAACGTTTTTGATTAAAGAAAAATTTTGATTAAAAAAAATTGCGTGCCGTGGTCTTGATCGTAACAAGTTCGAAGGTTTATAACAAATGACCACAGTATTGAAATTATTAATTTACAAAATGGAGTGAATTTTTTAAAATTTTCATTCAGTTACGTATTGTAATTTATTAACGTAAGCTTAAAATTCTCGGAAAATCGTAAATATCGTAAATTTTCTCCTTTCTAATTTACTAGCACTTACACATAATTACCATTTTGCAAGCAAGTAGTCAAAAGTGAATTCTTGAAATAATTAAAAATATGAGAAAAGTAAACGTGATTTAATTGTTAAGCAATAAAATGAAAACAAATTAAAAATTTCCTATTGTGAACCAAAAATTTCAATATTAATAAATTAAAATCGAATCTATCAAATATTTTTTTTCCACAAGATTAACTTTAATGGAAAATTTTTTTCTAATCAAAAATTAATACAATAAATTAATGTGTAAATAATTTTTCAATTAATCGTTCGTCTGTTTCCTGAGAAAATTAAAAAGCGACAGCAGCGATGAAATGTCAAAAATAAAAAAAACAAAAACATAAAATGGAAATGGAAATGTAAGATTTTTGTCGTATTTATTTGCTTGTTTTTTTACTGCTCAAAACAAAAACTCACGCTTTCTACACACATTTCGTGTTTTTATTTTCATTTTCTTACTTTCTTCTATTTTTTTGATTAAAAATTTTGAAAGAAAAACTTTTGATGACAATAAATAGAAAAGTCACCATTAGCATTGTAATTGCCATGATTCTATATAGCCTACATTTTTTTTCCATTTTAATTTCTCATTATTCTCTCTTAAAGTTTTTTTGTTTTCTGTGTTTGTTTTGATATTTAAGAAAGCAAACAATATTAAAGAGGAAAAAAAATAGAGATTAAAACTTTCATTACGTTGCTTTCCCGATAATGAATTTTTTTCTAAATTGACAAGTTGTTTGAAAATTATCAAAAATTGAAAAAAAAGTAAGTAAAGTAAATTTTTACGTTGAACTTTGGATAATTTCTCGAGCAATTTATTGGAAATGCTAATCATAGCACACTTTATTAACAAGGTGTAAAAATTAATTTTAAAATATATTAGAACTACATTTTACAAGTAGATACTTGTCATAATATTTTCTTCGGCTAATTCTTCCGCCTAAAAACAACTATTCCTTGTAACTTGTGTCAAAATTTTATTGCTAATATTACAAGTTTTTTTAGTTGTTCATTTTTAAGGAAAAAATTTCAATAAAATTTTGATATTTTGCACTTTTAACGTTTTCCTAGATAGAACCTAGCAAATTTATATTATTTTTTCTAACCTTAATTTCTATCATTAGAAGCAAATATTTAGTTTCGCCGTATTCCATTATGAATTTCAAATGATACATATTCTCAGATTCTGAACCAGTGAGGCAATGAAAAATAAAATAAAGCAAAATATAACGGGAGAAATTTAAGATGAAGACAATGATATAGAATAGTTAACACAAATGCGAAAATGTTCAGGATTTCATGGAAATCAATTATGAAAATTATCTAGACAGATTCAGGACAATTTAATCATTATACGGTCTCAAAGAGTCTGCGAGGGGATGAAAAAAGAAAATTAATAAAAAACAAAGAAATAATGTGTTTTTTTTTGTGTCTCTAAAATTAATAATAAATTGTTGAAAAGAATTGAAACGCTTTAAAGCTTCTTCAATCCTTGGCAATTATGAAAAATTTTAAATCATAAAATAAAAAATTTATTATGTATGTAATATGTATGTATGTATATGAATTCGCTTAAAGGAATTGGTTATAAGGCTCAGCTGGTATACATAAATTAAAGAAAATGGAAGATAAAAATAAAAATAAAATAATAGAATGGTTTGCTTTAAGGCAACACTTTTATTCACTGAATGCGATGTAAATAAAGTGGACTGAGGATGAAATTTAAAAAAAAAAATTTTTAAGTAAAATTTTGAAATTTAAAAAAATAACACAAAATTTTGTATCATGGTGTGGTAAAACTTAATTTTTCAAAAAGCTACTTAATTTATACCTCCGTTCAACGGTTGTATACAACCTTTTGTATAAAAAATATAATATTCTGTAGATTACATGCAGTATCGATCTCATAATATGCAAAATAAAATTTTACGGTGCATAGGTTTACTAAATACATACTGCTATATAAAAGTAACCTCATATTTAAATTACTCGCTGTTTGTTATAATATATGTACGTATATAGTACTTTGTTTCATTACAAATTATGGAATAAAACCAGGATCTACTGCAAATATATGAGAACTATAGAAAAAATGTGTGAAAAGCAAGTTCTTTGAATAATATCTAAAATATTTTAGGATTGTACAGCAGCTTGCCAAATTTGTCAAGAGATTCCATCTTCTAGAATATATTTGATCTACAATTGGACACATGGCTGTCAAATTTTATGCTGTTAGCTTTTTTATTTTTTCAAATATTTAAAATTATGATTCGAGCTTTATCATGCGATTGTATACCAGGACTTGTTGTTCGAATTTGTCAAATTACAATAACAGGTGTCCTTGATCGATTTTTGAGTGATCGTGCGATCAGAAGGACGAATGGATAGATATGTGTAAATCAACCCAAAATTTTACGATTTATGTTTAAGTAAGAACATATGTATTCATACGCTATACTACAGATGACATTTTCAAGTGGTTAAAAACACCCTATAAAAATTTGAATAACTTTCACTAAGGCGTAAATAAAGTATAAAAGTGAATTTCTTATAACAATTTAAAAATTTAAATTGAAAGTTTTTACTTACTCTGGATGTCTTGTATCTGGAATTTCTCTATTACTTGGTAATGAATCACTTGCTTTCTGATTAAAACGATTTCTTACATATGGATCTTCACCAAAACGTAATGCACCACCCTTAATATAACCGGCTTCATCAAAATAATCCCATGTTGTTGCTGATATTAAATTACTAATACCATTTGTAAGTCCACTTAAACCAAGACCACCAATACGTCGTGATGATGATTGAATAATAATGTTATTACCATCAATTTGTACACCTGCATCGTCATTATTATTATTATAGTGTCCTTGTTGATGATGTTGTTGTTGTAGTAGTTGTTGTTGTTGTTGTTGTTGCAATCCACCGTCATTCGATAAAAATTGAAATTGTAACTGTTGCCGTTGCTGTTGATATTGTTGTTGATATTTTAATTTAATATTATTTTGTTCTGATGTTGATGATCCAATTATTGATGATGAATCATCAGAATACTGTTGTGGTGCTGTAGCTACTTCACGTAAACGAAGTGCACGATTTTCTAACTGAAAATTTTATTAAAAGAAAGAGAAAGAAAAATATATTTTATTAACCCATATATGAATAGTATGAATGTATATATTTTTATGTATTGTATATAATATATTATTAAGAATTCAAAGTGTATGTGGATATGAATTTGAGAGTTATACAATCAAATAAGTAACAAGAATTACAAGAACTCAAGTACATAATTGAAATTAAAAACTAATTGAAAATAAAAGAAGAAAATTGATTTTTTGTGAAAATTGAAATATTGTGGTAACATGATAACATAATACTTGTACTTATAAAAATAATAACAATAAAATATTTTCTCTTAAATTGAACAATATTATATTTTATATAATACTGTGCAGCTTGTATATATTCTGTTCATACATACATATTATGTTTTTGTAGTATATATAAATGATTTATTTAAATTGCTGCAGGATATCATTACTACACAACATGTAAGAGCAAGAGTTTAACTATTATTGCCAAAGAGAAAATTAATTTATAAAATATAGATTTGATCAGTTTACTTTCTACAGGAAAACCATTAAATATTTTGTTTTAAGGATAATAGATAGTTTACATACATACACATGTAACATATAATAATATAATGTATAAATAATATAATGGTATAATTGAAATTACGGGGAAAAAATTACTTAAGGTCCATTTACAATACTGTAAGATTGCCCGAAACAAGACTCGCCATCGTTTGAATCATTCGTTCAAACATTGCAATTTAATATTGCAAGTTTGAAATTATCTGTAACATAATACTCACTAAGAAATTTCATACCAATTTGAATATATGGAAAAAGAAATTATCACTTTCATCTGGAAAAACTTTTGAACTCCTAAGTGAAAATTGCAATATATTTTCCATACTACATTTAAAACTTTCCATGAAATTCCGTTGAACCGGAAATTTCTATCAAGTTTCGCTCCTCGGAAAATATTTAATTTGAGCAACTTTTCTCGTTCCTCAGAGATTGTCATAAATATTGTGAACGATCCTTAAGTTGAATATTCCGGTTTTTAATTGTAAAATTTCACCTAAAAAATAAATTTTAAATATAAATTTTGGTCTAAAATCCTCAATGCTCAATGTGAAAATTTCTACACAATTTTGATGAAAAAATTCATCCTAAGTTCTTCAATAGAGGATCCCAGATTTTTTAACAAAGATTTGTTTATTTTCATTTCCAATTAAATTATTTTATGAATTTCGATAAAAGTTAAATTATTAAAAATATTTTGAATATAAATAAAATTTTTTAAATTATTTTCCACAAAAATTTTATTATGATTAATGCATAACATTAAATTTTTTTTGTATTTGCAATAATATATTCAATATCAGATTATTAAACATATCATTTAACATTTTATTGTGAATATAGGCCCCTAATATAACATTTAATTCACCTTGTAACAAAAATTCCAGATCATTTCTATTCTATATGCACCGAATGGAGACTGTACTATAACACTAATTAATTGTTATATTTATTTCCAAGGAAATTTTCTTATACCATTAAAAATATTAGCATTACAACAATATTTTATAAAATCGATATTAGAGTGAAGTTGTTTTGTTCGTAATCCTAGTTATCATTTCAAATTTTTCCTAATTAAATATCAAGTGTCTGATAAAGAGTAATTAGATATTTTGGAATACTTTGTGAATTTAATTAGAAGTAGTAAAACTCATTTTCAGTTTAGGGTGAGTAGAACACTGAATAATTTAATATTTCTTCTTCAATATGTGAACAGTTGAATTTATAGTCTGACAGAACAATTGTGAAAATTCACAAATTATATGAAATTCATAAATTTAATATAGGCGCAAATTTATAATTTACAAATGTTCTAAAAACTAAAAAGAATCATTCATTCATAATTATAAAGCCAATTAAAAATTTTTATGCTTAATTAGTTACATTTTATAAATTTCTAAATATAGGTATTAATTTACAATCTATCAGTGCTCAATTGTATTAAAAGTTTTATTTTTTACAATTGCGAATATTTATTCTTGCAGATTTTTTTTTTAAAGTTGAAAAATTTCAAATTTTTGTATTGAATTCAATAAATTGAAATCTCATTATAAATGTATAGAAGAAAGAATTTACTTTCTTTCAAAAAATTTCCGCATTATTGATTGTTAAATTTAATTTTAAAATCTAAAGCCGAATCAATTAAGAGATGGAATAAAAAAATTACCTAAAATTTATGTTTAAATTTCTAATTGAGTCTAATTTTCTAATTGAGTGAAATTTACTATTTTAAATTTCCACCAAATCAAATTTCCTTTGAATTTTATGATGATTTTACATTAAAGGAAGGTATGAAAATTAGAAATATTGAAACACTGTCTTATGCATCGATCAATATTTCAATATTTTAAACGAAGCACATGCTAAGCACATTTTCTTTTTTATATATACAAATTTTGTTTACAAAATGTCCTCATACTTTTGTATTTTTCTAATATGTCACTGTACTATATGTATGATAAGCAATGATATGAAAATTTTTTAATAAATTTCTTATTTTTCAATTTTGAATATTTTTGTTTAGAACTCTGGTTAGTCCATGTCCACATGAGAACTCATGTATTTATGTAATTATACCTATGTATAAAAGTAATGTATGTAAAACATTCTGCATTGAAATATTTTGTAACCCACATATGATCAATAAATTGACGATATTAAATTAAAAAGAGAGAAAAACAAAAATCGAATTTTATGCAAATATTTGATTCACTTGTTTGTTTTCGATTGAACACTATATTTTAATTTTTTCTAAAATGAATTCTAGAAAAAGTAAATTGTTAGTTAAAATCCTTTTTTTTTCTAAGAAAAACAAAAGTCCATGTGCAATATTATTGTTTACAACTACATACATTTATTTTAATAGGATTTGTGGCACACAAGTATGCATATACTATAAAGGATTAGGGTTATTATACTTTTGAATTAAATAAAAATTTTGAAACTTTTTTCTTCAGAATTAATTTAATAAAACAGATTGAGGCTATTGATATTTTTAACACGTTGAGATAAATCAAATCGCTAAAGAGCTTCTGTACAAAGAATTCTGGCAATTTGTATACAAAAATCAAAAATTTTTGTAGTATAAGTAATTGAAATATTAAGTACACATGTCACAATTTTAAATTTAGTTTTTACTTGGTAAAAATTAAACATTCTTGTTAAAATATGACGACAAAATACAAAATGGTCCGTTAAAATTAATCTTAATCTGAAATAATTTTTTTTTTTCAAATTTTTAATATGTTCCTTTTTCTAGACGGCTACTTGTAAGAATCTGAAACTTTTCGACACTAATGAATAGTTTATTTCGTTAGAAGAAATTTTTCTCCAGGTCCACGGCCTTCAAAATTATTGCCTCTCAAAATTCTTAAAATTAAAATTTTCGGTAACTTATATTTTCGAAACTGCAAGCTTTTTCAAATTTCCAAAAAGCAAAAAGAGAGCGATTAATTTCCAGGCCATTAAAAAGTATAACTTTTTTTCTTATCTCACTCACTTAACCAATCAAACTATTATATTAACGTTTCCTTAAACATTTTTCTTTCGATAATCCCAAAAGTATGCAATATATTGATATTTCTTCGTATATAAATAAAAGTAATTTTATAGTTTTTAAAAGCAGTTTATCACATGTTCAAGGAAAAATTGATTCTTTACAAACCATTGGTTTGGTTCAATTTTATTCCCAATGAAATTGTATGGTGTGCAAATGAACGAGGTTAGTGAACAAAATTAAGTTTCCACAATAAATATACTAGGACAATAATATTAACTTATTCAGAATATTAATGAACATGAATTAATGAAAGCTCTTCTATAAAAAATAATGAAAGTAATTGTGTAATTTTTTTTAACTGATTACTTTACCCGCCAATGTCAAAAAGTCATAGAGTATGAGACTGAATTATTTGGATGCAACATAAAACAAGGTATCCTTTTACACAATATTATCAAAAATATTCTGTTTCTTCAACGCGGAACAATTCATATTCTTCAAGACGGAATACCTTCATAGAAAAAATTTAATAATTTTCTATTTAAAAAAAAAATTTAAAAAGTTATATTTTATTTTTTTTTTTTCTCAATTTTCATACCTCCATAGAATCTGATTGTTCTCCCATGTTTCATGATTCATATTAAAACCACCACCGCATTGTATAGTACGTAAAATAATGTAGAAAGGAAAATGTTACAAAATATTTCGGATTAAGTTTTTCAATTTATTTTTTCTTATTTCTTCTATTTTTACAATATTTTGTGTTCATCATTTTAAACTTGCAAAAATAAAGTAAAATATCTATAAACACACACATATATACATAAAATGTAGAAAGTAAATTGAGTAATTTAATGCTGAAAGGAAATATTTAATAATAAAAATATGAAAATTCTTTCGTGAAATATTAACATGACGTGTATGTATGTAAGTACATACACCTGTTCAGGACATATATGGCATAATTCAACATATAAATTTATTCGTTTAAAGTAAAATGAAAATCAAATGATTCTTAGGAATCATAAGGTGCTTCAAAACTCCAAAATATTTAATTGTGTTATAGTTTTAAATAGAAAACGCAATATTAACTCTGAACAATATTAACAAATTTAAATAAACCTATTCCGATTACTTAAAATAGAGTGTTAGGTACACAAGATCTTTTGTGGGCTTGATTCGAAATCAGAGAATATTAGTTAAGTTGCTGGTTGAAACACCTTTAAAAATTTAAATAAGCTCCTTAATATAAATTTAATTTTTGGAATCCAAATTTTTGTTGTTGGTTTTGTTCGTAAACAGAAATCTTATAGTTGAAATAACAAAAGCTGTTTAAATGTGATCCCTGGTGAAAACTTAACTGTCTGCTGCCTGATTTCACCAAAAAGAATCCATATTGACCAACTGTGACAAAGCTAGCATGTTTTAACAATATTTCATTTGTCATAGGAAACGTATGCATAATTATAAACTAAAATTTAAATATTGAATAAGTTTTATGTTTTAAACGTTCATACAATATGTGAGTGGTTGTATGACGCTATTATCATTATTAAATTTTTTTTTAAAACATATAAAAATACAAAAACAGGTGCCAACAATAACATTATATTTTTTTTTTCAATTTTAAATTATTGCTTCTACCAATCCTAAATCCTGTCACTTCTATTTTGTTCAATCGTCCGAATGTCATGTTATGTAATTTATGTAAGGTGGCTGATGAAAAGCTCAGACATTTGAGTGTTAATATTCGAAGTAGGAATACAGTAAAGTTTTTATATGATTGTTTTTAAGGCTAGAAAGGATAAAACCCCATAAAATAATTCAAGTTAATCATTTTTAATTTAATTTTTTAAATAAGATGTAAGCAACTTTTTAGTAGACAAGAGCCTTTGTAGATGAAAATTATTTTTTCTTGTTGAATTGAATGTAGGTTTAATTATTTCGAAATGCTATTAGTAGAAGAATTTAAAAACTTAAGTTAGAATCTTATTCCCATATAAATAATTATGAGAACAATAGATAATTGTACTTTTAAATATGCGAGCTTGCATTTCTTAAACAGCATTTATATGTAAAAAAAAACAAATTAACTTATTTTCTATTACATAATTGCTTTACATGTCATTTTTTATAATACGAGTAATAGATTTTTGCAATCAATGCGCTCTTACGCATACGATCACATTGTTCTATTTTCAAATGGGTTAAGTACTGCTTTCCATCGTATCTGAAATTCTATTTGTTGTAATATATTTTTCCATTTTATATTTACTTAAAAAGCATTTCAATTTTTAATGAAATTTTTTAAGTATTCTTTTTTTTCTATAACAAAATTGGGAAAAAAACTGCTTATTAGCTTAATTCTTTTTGCCCGTTCGTCAGTCCATGCGTTATAAAATTTTATTGTATTTAAACTACAAAAAATTTCCAAATTCCTTAAACACAGAAAAATAACAACTTTCTTTTCCTGTCGCGAAACATGGTGTTTAAATATTACTATGACACAATGGTTGTTTAAATTAATCGTTTTCTTAAGCCCGGTTTTCTCAAATTTTAGATATCGTTTTTCTCTTATAAGAGGTAAATTGCAGAAGTCTGAACTTTAGCAATTTTTAGACATTAATAAATAATTTAATTATTGATTCCCTCCAAATTATTGCTTTTCCGAATTACCAAAATCTAAAATTAGGGCGGCTTATATTTTCGAACCTTCTTAAAATTCCCATAAAAGCGAGACGATAGCGATAAAATAATGCAATTAACAGTTAAATTCTACTGTTATTTTACCGGTTTTTAGATCTTTTTTTCGAAAAATGCAAAAATTAAAATATAAAAGCTATTCACTTGTTGAAGGGAAAAGAGCTATTTTACAAATAATTGCTTTGCTAAAGCTTTTTTTTAATTTAATCTTTTACCTTGTTCCAGTAATCGATTTTTTTTATACCAAATAAATTAATTTTTTTCTGTGTGCTATATTTTACATATTACAAAGTAAAATATGTACCACTTACATCCATATTGCAAAAAATGCTTTTAGAAATTCTGTTTTCAGTTCTAATACTTGTGTCATAATAATAAAAATTCTTCAATAATAAACAATTGACTAAATACTTGAATTTAGACTAAATAAATGAAAGCATTACTGAATTTTATTAATACGTCCGGATGGGTGATTTACACATTGATACGTCCGGATGGATAATAAGTCCGGATGGCTAAGGGCTAACAAAACTTTTGGTAGAAGTTAGAATAGATGCTTATTCTCTAGTTAAAGGAAGGGCTTATTCTCAGGGCTTATTTTTATCTCAAAAACTTGTTGCGCATTACTTACATTTTTAGTTTCCATTTCAAAAAAATTTCTAATTTGAATGCCGATAATAAAGAATTTTTTACTTTTATTTTTTTTTTTTTTTTTTGATTTGCATTAGAAAATTCTTGAAATTATTTCTGTATTTTTCCTCAAGAAAAGTTGCTGCTTGAGAAAAAATTGAAAAATCTTTTTTTCTCCTTTGAATTTGTTTTGTAATTTCATTAAGAGAATCAATCAAGCGGATAAAACCAACATATTTTTCATTGAAAATGTTTCAAAAATTTTTGATTATGGTTTGGTTTCTTCTTTTCCTTCAATTTCGTAAATTCTTAATTGCTAGAAGAAAAGAAATTTTTTTTTTTAAAATCTTGCCAAGAAATTATTATGATTTTATTAATTTTTTTGGTTTGTTGCGCAAGCCTCATTTCATACAACAAGAACAATTTCAAATATTAATCCTGCATCATTTACGTAATTAGTTATTCAAAATAATACTAATTAAGGTACAAATATGCAAGTTTAAAGTGAAATTGTGTAAAAGGAAATTAAGAGCCTTGAAACTGAGGATTTTCAAGGATGACAGATGAAACTGAAAATAATTAAATTTTCCTTTAAAAATTATAGGTAAAATGTAGGTTTACAAAAAACAATTTTTACAAATTTCCAATGAACTTCCTTAAAAAACAATATTTAATTTGCTGTAGGTAATTAACAAAAACCTTATTATTAGAATTAATATACTAAAAATTACTGGAAGCAAAAATATAAGTACGGAGGTAAATTATAATTCTGTACTGTACAAGTATTTGTGCAAAGAGGGTTTACGTCATTTTGTTGAGTTTTAACTAGAGTTTTATAAATTTTCCCATCAGTGATAATTTCCAAATATCAGGGAAATGACATAGTGAATAAAATAAAATTTTTAATGAAGTCCAATACATTTTAAAATTATTGAAATTTAATATAATATTGTTATAGATATGTAATTGGGAATTAGATATTGCATAGCTAAGCTATAGTCAGCAACAACAATAAGCTATAACAGCAATGTAAATAGGTTTGTATGAGTCAACCAAATATTCTTTAAAATAATATCATTGAAAAAAATAATATTACTAATAACACTAGATTAGATTTGAACACAGTATTGTTAAATATATAATTTTACATTATTTAAAATTAAATAGACAATTTAGTTGTAGTCAACATAGAACAGTGAGATATGAAAGAATACGCAACTGCGTCGAGACTACTATTATTCCATAATTGTGGGCATCGGGCTATATGCAATAACTTTAGATGGGAATAAGGCAACAACATGCATGGGCCACAATCGATATAAAGAGGCTGAATTACTTATTGGATATTGAATTGGATGCCAGAAATAAAAATATACACAATGTCTTTTTATTTTAAAAAAAAAATTATATTATTATAACTGAAGCGTTGGCTAGTTCAAGCCAGTAATCACCAAACCTAATTATCTAACAGAATAACAGATTCTATATTTTATATCTATCCTTGTTGTGATACTTTTAGAAATTATGTATATTATTATACTAATTAGTATATGAAAATTTTAATGTCGTTTTCAATGAAATGGAATTAAGAATTTATTTATATATCATTTGTTTTTGTTTAAATCCGTATTGTTTTTAATAGTAAAATTTAAACTAAAGTAGAAAATGCTTTCCTATATAACTAAACAGTACATTAATATTTACGTAGCTTGGCAATGTTTCAAAATCAAAATCACCAAATTATCAAAACTAAATCATCAATAACATGCATAATATTTGACAGCATTTTGACAATTAAAGGCTAATATAAACCATATTTATTTCGCTTTGTTGTTTTTTACCCGAAAATGAAATTATGTAGTAAGGAAACCTATTTTAACCACAATTGAAAATTCTATGAGTTTTTACTATTTTACAAAAAAATAAAAAAAACTGACACACAGGTAATTTCTGACAGCATTTTTTTGACAATCGAGACACTCAACTATGTGTACATATGTGGGGTATTACGACATGTGCAATGTGCACACGACACCATACAAATTTTGTATGTACATAAAAAAATTAAATCAAAATTTCATTATTTTTTTTTTTTTAAGTTTTCTTGTGAATCTTGTTTTTGCATACCAATAATCCTGAATTGTTTTTAAAATGAAAAATATGATTTGATTGTAAAAATAATGTTTTTTAGATAAATTGCATAATGCAAATTAGATTTTTTTTGTTGTTCGTATTAAAAAAACAACATGACATAAAATGTACACACATACGTTTATATATTATTTTCAAGTATTTTTTAATTCTATGCCTACCTATATACATACATTAATATATGTACAGTACAATATTTTCATTTAAATACAATAAATTTGAGAATTTGAAACTAGGTCAAAATTATTTTACAAATTTAATATGGAATTTGTCTTATACTAGTATAATTTAAATTATATAAGTAATTAGAACTAAAAATTTAATTAAAAGAAGATTTGAAAAATTGGAACCATTATCGATTAGTAAAACCTTTACTACCTTACGTGACCAACAAGTATGTATACAGGATGTTATATTACAAGTATGTGTACAGGATGTATGTACAGTAGCGAGTACGGGTTACTCAATTTCACATGATTCCGAAGTTATAAACATTTTTTTACATGCAGGAAAAATTTGGCAGTATATATAATATGCACTCGTTTTATGGCTGGAAATTGGATGACACATCCCTGAAATTATTTACCCATTTATGCGAAACATCCTGCATAAATGTTATAGTATATATAATAATTATTATAACCCAAAACAGCCGAAAAATTTGATGGTCTAAGATTAAGTTATATACATATTTAATATTTGAATTCAGCGTCGAATTCGAAGTTGATTTTTGAGTGAACTCAGGTTCTCTTTGCCATATTATTCTCAACATTTAAATAAGAAGAAGAAATGACTATAATATGACTATAATATAAATGACTTTGTGGTGTAACAGCATAATTAGTAATAATAAACTTTTAATTTTACAAAAATATAAGGCAATGGTTCGAGTACTCGACATGCATTTTTTAATTGATTTTACCATGTAACCAGGCTATCATATAAGTATGTGTTGCATGCAAATGAAACAATGAGGAATTGTTACACGTGGAAAATTCGTATTTTTCCTTAAAATTAAAATTTAAATTATTTTACCTTTGAATCTTATAGTTTAAAATTAAAAATGGTACCTATACAAAAATCGAAATTCTTTCAGATTTTGCAAAATTATTTCTTGTCACATTTTTTTCTTTAATCTTCAAATATGGCAGCATAAGTACCCACCACTCTGATGAAATTTTCGAATATAAAAGAAAAAATTTTTAAAAATTTTCCGATCCTCTGGTTTTTTTTTTATTTTCAGAAAAATTTTTTCATGTTTAAATTAAATCACTTTAAATTTTGTCATATAGAAACCATACACATGTGTACAGTTTCTTCTTTATGTGAACATTATATGAATTCCAATTTTTATATAGAAATATATGAGTGCCTATCATCATCATGAATAATTAATGCTTCTTTATAATCAAAAAGATGTGAAGGCCGTTCGCTATTCACGACTTTTTTTTTATTAAAAACAAGAACAATATTCTTAAATCTTAACTCATTTTATGTTATGTATTAAAAAATGAAAAAATTTAATCACATATCTATACGCAATAATAATAATAAATACATAATAAGGATATGAAACAAGGATAAAAACACCTGTTGTCTTAATACTCATAAATTTAATTACATATTTTATATCGCGTAATTTCAATAATAAATATGTATGAGCAAAAAAAAATGAAGAATTACCATTTTTGTTAAATAGCATAATAAATTTTTTTTTATTAGCATTCTATGCGAATATACAAGAGAGTTAAGCTTATGCTTTTAGCTGTCATTTGTATATGGGAAAAAGAATTCTAATTTTCCTATATTTTAAGTGTTAATTGCATCATTAAAATATTTATTATACATTCAAAAACGTGCATATGTGCACGTTCTACCGTTGTATTTAAAAAGAGAAATTGTTTGACGAAATTAGACTTTCTTACCGCATCTAAAAAAAATTATATTTTATGTAAGATAAATTAAGGGTAGAATATAATTTTTAATGATTAATATTTGTAAATTGATAGGCTTGACTTTTTTTAAAAATTTTAAAGGCACTTCGTTTTGAGAACTGAAATTTCGTGTCCGTTTCCAGGATAAACTCAATTGAAAAATTTTTATTCTGTAAAAGTTCATTTACATAATAATTTCTCTGAAATTTCTTCAGTTTTTATTGATTTCTGGTCATATTTTCAATAAATGTATTAAAAAGAAGTTTTGTAAGCTGTTGCAATTTACTTGCTTTTAAATTAAGTTGAATTTTTTTAACACAAATTTAGAGTTTGACGATCTCCCAAAAATATCAGTTTTTTACAACTTGTTGCATCGGAAACACAAATATTTTTCAAATACTACAATCGTTTCAAAGTAGTTATTTGCTTTTTCCACTATTCTCCAAGGTGGAAAAACGACAGACAGACAACGGTCATTAAAGTACACCCTTATCGTAAATTTGTTTTTTAATGTGTTCATTTATTAGGAGAGTTTAAAATTTTGAACATTTTGATCAGACTCTAACAAATTATTCGTTCACTTTATCAATGTTATTTGATTTCATTCTTCACATATACTAAGTGTATGATTAGATTCTACTTGTTTCCGTTAATGCTTAATTTTTTTTTGCGTATTTCAGTGATAACATATTGTTAAACTTTACCTTTAATGTATATAAATTTCTTTTAAATTAATTGCATTATTAAATTCTTTAAATTTGATGTCTTCATCGCGCACTCAGTTTACAAATTTTTCAATAATTAATTTGAATACCGATAGCGTGAATTGAAAAAAGGACCAAATACAAAAAACTCTATATTTATATGTATATATATTTAGGTGTTTATCATTAAATAAAAAAAAAAAATATTATCCTTAAAAAACAAAAGCAAATTATAAAAATGTTTGTTCTTAAAAGCCTCTATATCCCATAGATCCAACACATTTACAAAAAATTCAAAAATAAAATGTAAAGTTCATAATGAATAGCGAAAATAAGAATTGTGGCTGAAAATTTACTGCTAATTCAAATTAATTTTTGATCATTAATTTGATCAAATAAAGAATTCATCAAGGATTACGATATAAAACATTTCATTTTCTTATCCGCAATGGAAATATTCTAACAATAGAAAATCATAATAATGAGAATAAAAGTAGAGAGAAAGCCTCAAAGTCCTAGATTAATTCAAATGAAATGATGTGGAAATTGATTTTCTAAAGGTTAAAATAATAGATGATTAATTTATAAAAAACAAAAATGAATAAAAAGGATATAGAGAAAAACTGTTTATTACAATTTTTGTTCAATATTAAGCAAATGATAAGAAAATAAGGATATTTTTTGTTTATTTTGTTTTTTATTAAACGGAGACATTAAAACATTTCTTTTCTTCTTCTTAGTTAGTAAAAAAAAAAATCGCTTCTTTTAAAAGGACATTAATCTTATTAAGATAATTAGGAAGAAATTTGTTCCATTCGCTCTTTTTTTTGTTATACCTTATTTTGAAATTAAGTTCATCAATTCCTACAATGTATGGCATAGAGAAAAAAAAACAGAAATTCCATCGAAATTCCTTTATTCAATGGCCTAAATTTGTCAGAATAAAATTTAGTTCTTCTTTGTATAATAATTTGTTGGTAAAATATTTTTTTCGAAATTAGGTACTGAGATTAATGCTTTTTGACTGTAAGATTTGTGAAAATAGAAAATTTTTACAACAAGGATTTAAAATTTAATTAATATTGTAAGTAAACTAACGGTATTACAAAATTGTATAAGAGAAAATTTTTCTTCATGTTATTCGTATGTGGTTTAGGATGCGGTCCAGTATTTTATCAAATTACAGAAAATTGTAAAGAAAATTTGTAAGTCATCAACAATTTTACCGTATTGTAAGAATTGTGCAAATTACTGATATTTTACAACGACATACAATCAGTTTTCGAGCTTACGCTGACCTTTTGTTTATGCAATGCTATAAATTTATATTTCGTATTTTCGTTTTACTCATAGTCATTTTGTAATGAAAATTTTCTTATAGAAATTACTGTAATCTAGATCAAAACAATTTTTATTAAAAATTTACAGAAGATTTTTAAAAATGTTGTGAAAAACTTAATTTTTTGCAAAAAATTAAAAAAATTTTCAAGGAAATTTAAAAATTTAGGAATATGAAAACTCAAAAAACTTAAAATTTAATTTCGATTTCTTAATTAAGCATATTATTTAATTTATTAACAATATTCTTCGAACTCATAAACTATTTATTACATCTAAGTAATTAAGTCAAGGATAATTCCAAGTGTTGCAACACTTTTCAATAATTAATTTCAATTAAAAAAAAAATATTAATTAAATTGCTTTGAAAAAAAAATAAATAAATCCTTATAAATTTCAATTAAACTAATGACAAATATTAAAAATTATTAAATGCTTAATATTAAGCTAATTGAGTTGTTTAATGCTAATTAAAATTTCATAATATACCTTATTAATTAAATATCTTAGTAACTATTGTACTGGTGGGGTCTACACTGTATAAATATTGCAAAATATTTTGTAATACCAAACAATATTTATCAAATTTTGAATGTTTCTGGAGATCTCACTAAATTACATTAAATTGTAAATCAAAATTTTTCATTAACGTTTTATTAATTATATATAAAAGAATTAAATTTGATCTTGGTACCTGATTAGAAGCAGCAAATTCCATATGAGCAATATTATTTGTTTGATCTCTTGAATTTTTAAAGTCAAATTTAAGTTATTTTAGGTATGTTAATTTAAAGCTTGCTGGTGTCTTAAAATTTGAAAGAAATGTGTAAAGAATATTTTCATAATTTTGTGCAATATTTTCGTCGAACAAGAACCGCTACTTTGTGGTCGATTATTCACTGCCCACATCAGATTTTTTTATTCATTCACAATAGGTTTCTTATTTCATTAACAAGTAGTTTAATAAAGTTGGGTCAAACCAATGGTTTGTATTGTAGCACTTTTCCCTTCAACAAGTGAAAATTCTCCTTTTAAATACAGTCTATGTATACCTATCAAACTATTAAAATTATTTTCATTCATATACAAAACTATTTCTAGAATTGCATATATTTAGGATGACGCATATAGGCAGTGTTTGAAATAAAGCAAAAATTAATATAAAAAGGGGTTAACATAATGCTCGATTTTAAGGGTTAATTGTGTGAGTTAAGAGAAAAAATTATATTTTTTAATTTCATGGAATTTACCGTTAGCTTTTCGCGTTTATAAAAATTTGGAAAAGCTTGCGGTTTCGGAAATAAAAGGTATCAAAAATTCAAATTTTACAAATTTCAAGAGGTGATAACTTGAGAGGGGCTGGAGATGGAAAAAAATTTTCTTCTGACGAAATGAACTATTTATTAAGGTCTAAAAGCTCCTAAAATTTCAAGCTTCTACAGGCTGGGGTCTAGAAGAAAACTGACATCAAAAATTTGCAAAAAAAAGGACTTTAGATAACGGTAAATTTGAACGGCCATTTTGTTTTTCTAAAGTTTAACTATAGCATATCGCGCTAGGGGAAGCAAGCAACTGCCTTTCTGCGTTTGCAAAATTTCAAAAATGCTTATGGTTTCATTGCAACAAATATTTAAAAAAGGCCATTTTTAGGGTTTTGGAGGGGTATAACTTCTAGAGGGGGGGAGATAGGTAAAAATTTTGTTCTACGTAAATAAGTTTCTAGTAAAGATCTATGTACGTATGAAATTTCAGCTTTCTATCTTAAAGGGTGTAGAAGTTTTGTAAACAAAAAAAGTGTCCACGGACGGACGGACGGACGGACGGACGGACGGACGGACGGACGGACAGAGTGAAACTAATAAGCACTTTTTTCAAAAAATTTTTTGGAAAAGTGCTAAAAAGTACCGATATAGTGCTTTAGTTTAGAGTTATACCCGACGCTTAAACGAGTGAGAAATCTCTTTATATAAATGGAAATAAATCACATTCTGGAGTTTCTCATATCCAGACTCCACTGTGTGAACTACAATGAATTATAGCAATATCTAGTATTTAATTTTTTTAATTTAAATGACTCTGTAAATATGCATAATGTAGAATGCAAGGGAGTTTCAATTTTTTTATTTATTTATCACTTCAATTTGAATTTTAAATATAGCAAGTAAATATTTATAGTGCGGTGCGGTTCTTATAAATTGCAAAAAAAAAATATTTTTCGAATTTTAATTTTTTTGTGAATAAAAACTAATTTTAGGGAATGTATTTATTTTTTCATATAAAAATTTATGTGAAATTATAGGATTTAGTTTAATAAATCAAATAAAATATAAAATAGATGAAAAAAATAAGAAATAATAAAAACTATTTTCACGTTGTTATTTTGGATTGATTATGAATCAAAAATTTTCTCTTTTTAATTGTAATTTAAAAAAGCAACTAAATTTTAAAACTTGTTCTTTATATTTTAACCATAGCACTTTTATGTATACAGGGTGTTTCGCATAAGGTGGCAAATAATTTCAGGGATGAATCATTGATTAATTTCCAGTGAAAAATTGTATAAAGAAAAATGTGTTATGGGTTATCTTTTAGATCTCATTATAGCACATCGAGAAACCAAAAAAACTAATAACATAAATTTTCGAGAACTTTAAAGTTTAAAAAAAAAAAAAACAAAATTTCTAAGTTGAATGAGCTCTATCTGGAAAACTATTGCTCAAATTAAATTGATTGTAGGACCGAAAATAAAGTGCAATCAATTGAATGAGTAACCATCACACGATCGTTACTCTGTCGCATGGTTTCGAAGTTATAGGAATTTTTTTATGTACAGAAAAAATATTTACCTATTTTTTTCAACAGAATGTGACTCAAAAACGAGTATATGTGCCCCTCCATTCACAACCCAAAATTTTTTACGTGACATTGATCAAATAATCATTTCTAAAATTATTTACCTCCTTATTCGGAACACCCTTCATATGTAAGTTAATTTTTACCATGCTATTACGTACGAATCAGTGTTTATTATTCAAATTATTTATTTCGGTATTTTCTAAAAGAATTTGCAAAAATAAAAGTAGTAAAATTTACGTATGAATAATTTTTTATTAAATAATCAACATTTCGCTCAAAAAATTATCGTTGGTAATAAAAACAAAATGATTTTTTCAATTACTGAAAATTTTATTCATTTTTCATAATTATCTCTATGGAAAACCTTCAGTTTGTACACAAGTTATACAAAATAAATTAAATATTGAAATTGAGGATAAAGTTGCATTTAAAAATTTTATGTGTATATGAGTAATTGTCATACTTATATTTCCAAAATAGCGAAAACTCTTGACATTCAATGTACATACATAGAAGCGTGTTAATATTTCAGTGGCTTCAAGCACAAACGACTTAAGTCTGTTTTAGTGATTTCGAGATAAATGCATTTTAAACTTTAAAATTAATTTTGAAAAAATTTATGAAGTTTTTTGAACCAATTTTTTTTTTGATCGAAAGATAAGTAAAAAATGAAGCGATTAACTCATAATCTGAAGTAAAACAACTAATAGTTTTCTCATAATTATGAAAAAAGTGAGATAGGCGGTTATACAAAATTTATAAAAAGCACTTTGCAAAGCATAACTCGACTTAGGCGATTTGTGAAAAATTACTTTTGTATTTTCGTCAAACTTAAGTCGATTTAAGCTGTTGTTGCAAAACTGAAGATATGGTTTTAGGTGACTTAAGTTATACTAAAAAGGGAAGAAATATATATATTATTTTTACGTTATTTGATTTTTCACTCTTTTTTCAAATCATTGTCATAAAAAACATTAATTGAGGTAAAAAATGAATAAACTTCAAGTAAAAATTATTTCTATAAGTTTAAAAATAATTTTTTCATTAAATTTAAGAAAGGTGACAGTATCTTTTATTCTCTCTCGGATTCTCCAACTAAATATGGATGAGTATCTGCTAAATCTCCAGTCTTAATCGTTTTGTAAAATTTATAAACCAACATATTAGAAAATTGCATCAAGTACTCTAAGTTTTTCTTTTTTGGGACTAATTTTCTCTTCTTCTTCAATTTGGAGCATGTCTTGAAAATCTAACTAGTTAACACCTCGTCTTAAAATATAAAAAATCTTTGTATAAACTGTTCTTGTAAAATATTTTTGGAAGTCAATTTTTTGAAATCTGTGGTGCGACTCTTTCCACTTAAGAGAATTTCAAAAAGTAACTCAATTATAAAAAGGCTTCATTGTGCAACGGATCTGACAAAGTTGTTACATTATTGTAAAAATGAGCACATAAAGTAATCTCTAAAATGAGTTTATGAGTTTGGTGTTTGTTATTTTATTTAACATATGTACTATATAGTCCATATGACTTTCTTACTTGTCCATAATGATACTAAATGCGAATTAACTAAAATTTTTAAATCGAAAACAAAATCAAATCGAGTGTGAGTCAATAAAACTACTGTAGTGAAAAGTCAAATTTGATAGTGAACTCGAACTCGTATAGAAAATAATAATTCGATACTTGTGAAAATTAAATCTTGGAGACGTATTATTAATTACGTATAGAAAATGGTTTGTTCGTCAGTTTTTCTCTAAGTTCTGCCGTAAAAAGTATATAGATCTCCGTAAAAAGTTGTGGCAAAGTAAATTGGTTCGGAATTTGCTCTGCTATCGTAGAGTATATAAGTATTTTATTTTCAAAAATTAAAAAATATTGTAAGTTTGCACGGCATTTTTATTTTAGCTGTCAGCATTTACTTTTCAATTAAGACTCCATACAAATTGACAACGAGTAAGTTTCGAGCGTTCATATACTTGAGAGCATTCAGGAAGCCCGGTCGCGAAAGATTAAGCGAATTTTTCTAACCGTTCGGCAAATTGTAAAAGGATTTTTCTTAAAAAAATAAAAGTAGAAAGCCTTTCATATTTTTTCATCTCTACAGATATGTTCACATGCCCAATAGGACTTGAAAACTTGCTTTTAAATGTTGTCAATTTTAAATTCACGATCATTAATACAGTCACCACGACCAAAGTCAATTGCGGTTTTGAAAACTGTATTTACTTCGGTTTTCAAAGTAGACCTGTTGATGCTTGTTTATTTACAATAGGACCAGTTTCGCTAATTTCCATATTTTAAAACACTTTGAATCCGTTATGTTAGTTTCTAATATATTGCAATACCTCTAATATCCGCCACAATTATTTCAGCTCTCCTAGCAAGTTCCAAGTTTTTTAACGTACATTTATTAAGCGTGAATAAAGTTTATATTGGATAATTTTTGCATTATTTAACAATTTCCAACATCAGCACATTTAAAAACAATAATAAAAAACTGTCTTTGTAAAAAATACTTTCTTCGAAATAACAAAAATATCATAAATATTTGAAAATCGAAGAAATTTGATCTCACGGAAATGAGTAACAAAAAGAATAACAAAATATTGTTGTTCCCAGATGTACCAATTTTATTTATTGAAAACCCTTGCAAATTATAATAATTTGCATTTCCTAACAAAATGTGTTTTACTAGTGTATAATAAAAGTATTGCTTTGTAATACAATAATTAAAATAAAAACTCTTGTTAAACACAAAAATTTGATCTTCCTAATAACATGTGTTTTACAAGGTCGTAATAAAACAACTCTTTGTTTAATAATACAATTAGACCACAAAGGCAAAACAATCTACCATCAGGTAGCTAGCCACGTGTCATTTTAACATGGGAACTCTGTCAATTGAAAAAAACATTTGCCGCAGGTAAATCACGAAATGACCTACAAGATTATTTGTTAAATAAAAGAATTCAAAACTTAAACGTGGTATATTTGGGTAATTAGAGCATTAATAATGCAGGTAACTTCTGCAGATGTTTTATATTTTGGGTTAAAAAATACAACTATCTTACTTGTCGCTGAATGTAAGATTTAATTTTAACTATAGTGAACATGTTTTAAACCATGGACATGAAGTACCTACACTATATATCACATAAAATAATATGTTAAGCGTTATAAAGTATTTTTTATTATAAAAAACTAAAAAATATTCTATACTGATCATGTATTATTTCGAACACTAAACGCTTAACTTTGGTTTTTGGTTCTTATTTGCAAGCGTTATAAAAACCTAACTCAACATAAGAAGCCTTTTGGAATATAATTGCATTTGCAATAATAGCCTAACTCGAGATGAGTTTAAAAAACCACCAATTTTTATTTTACACAAATCGCTTATGTCGAGTTAGTATTTAAAAAAATTCAAAATTAATTTTGCAACAAAAGCCTAACTCGAGATAAGCGGTTATAAAAATTCATACATGAAAAAAAAAATGTCACAAATTTTGATTTGCAACAATAGCCTATCTCGAAATAAGTGGTTTGTCAAAAACATAAAAAAGATGTTTTCTGCTACCATTTCGAGTTAGGTCATGTGTGAATTCGACAATAACTCCGGCTACAACAGTCGTAGAACCACCAAATTTTGTGAGCATATGAAACTCAAAACGGAGAATTCGCTGGTAAACATATCTCATTTTTGTCTTAACTCGAGTTAGGCGGTTTGTGTTTGAGGCCACTGATTTGTATATAGGGATTGCACTGACATTTTATTTTAAATTGTTCTATATTTGGATTTAAAAATTCAATAAGATTATAATTAATGCATGAGTTGAAGGTAAAAGTTAATAAAGCATAAAATATGCAAACTGTTGAAAATTATATTGAAAAAAACATTAAAAGATTTGTAAAATTTAATTTTGAATTTTAGTGAATTCCTTAATTGTTAAGGAATACATGACAATCATAGTGTTCCTATGATTCGAAGTTTTAAATGAAGCATTTAGTGTGACACACAAAATTATTTCAATAGTTTTGTGAAGAATATTGTAAGTTTGTTGGTTTAGTAGAGCCAAACTAACTGACATATATCAGTTCCCTAAAACTCACAAAAAAATTCTTATTAGTTTTGCTTTATAGCTCCCGCCTCAATCATGCGAAACAGATTTTTATATTAAGTCAATCTTATTTTCTAGAAAGTCAAAATTATCAAGTTTAATTGAAAATCGGTGATTAAGCCTATACAGGCCACTATAGAAAAACTGTAGAAAAATTTTTTATATACATATATTTAAATACTGAAAGTTTTTTCAGAATTGCTCTTTAAATCGGATTTACTTTTGTTGCCACTGATCACACACATACTTTTGTATATATTATTGAATAATTTCAATTATATTGTTTGCTTTTTCTTCCAGCTTTCCCTCTTTGGAATTCAGTGAAAGCAGGAACTAATTCCCATCCAGTATTCCTGAAATGGATTTTAGTTGACACATAATTTGTTAAAAATTTGAAATAGTTTATTTTTAAGCTGAAAATTCAAAATTAAAATTCATAAAAGTTTTCTCACTTCCTGCAGGAAGAAATAATCATTATGCGTGATCATGTCAATTTAATAAAAACAAAATCGTTTAAATATTTTTTAACTCTTTTTCTTTTCATATAATAATTTGCATCACAAAATGTTGTTGTTCTGCAAAAACAAAGCCCTTTTTATAATCCTTTCTATACTATATATTGCAAATCCTTAGAAAATTACTGAAACCTTGCTAAATCATAATTAATTCAAATTGTGTTTTTACGTTTTTTCATGTTATTTTAAGCGTATACGTAAGCAAAAAAAGAAGACATAGCAGAAAAAGAGAAAAAACAAAAAATGAAAAGAAATTTCCATTAAGTTTTTCCTGAAATGCAAACGTTTTCTTTTGCGATCTGAAGTGATTCGCGTAATTCGATTTTTCATAATCTTTCACTTAGTTATTTTTACAAATAAAAGTAAAATTCTAAAAACCTCTGATTTCCCCCTTTTGTTTTGCTCATTATTTAGTAAGTACACAAGTAAACAAAAGAATGTTGTTAATAAATGAATGAAAATTAAAATAAGAAAAGCAAAAAATAAAAGAACAAATTCAAAATATTTACTAACATTAAAAATAATATTATAGAAAATGTTTATGTGAAAATATTCACAGACATACAGTCTTACCATGTTAAATGGGGCCTCAGTAACTGGGAAGATCACGTCTAAAAGTTTAGCTCCTACTTTTACTAACAACAAATCAAAGAAAATATTGCCTCTTTACCACCGAAATATTGCTGATTTTGCTTTATTCCCATTTTAAATATTTACTAGAACAGTTCGTGTTCAGATAGCAGGGAACAATAGGGAAAATGTTCAGTAATTTACCTAGCCCGAAAGCGACTAGCCCTTAAATTAAATTGAAAACATTTCAAATCCATTTAAAATCCGTTTTGATTCGATTTTTCGATGTCACGTTTTCAGAAAGGAGAGATGAAAGGAAAATCTTCAGTTGTTTATTTGTCTCGTAAGCATGAGATACAACATCATCAAAGAATTAATTTTAGTCCTTTATATTAAACGTAGAAATTAAGAGATACCATGCTATGCTAATTGTGTCTTCTTCGAGTTTTTCTGTGGCACCAAGACGGGGCAATTGCAAAAAAAATCAAACTCTATGTTACTAAAATTTGCATTTGAAATTTAGGCAATTTTAAATTTTATAAAATCCCTGTAGTACAAACACAACTTATGCCATACATTTTATTTAGTTTATTTACATTTCATGTGTTAGCGAATATATTTCGAAATCGTATAAAAGTAAATTTCAAAATATGAAAAATTGTATATTGGCATCATATTGGGCACGTGGTTACATAAAACCTTCAATTGGTATACCTTATGTTACCAATTTAATATGATTTTTTTGAGGAGGTAGCATAAAAGTACAATGAGTATTACATATAAGTGTGTGAAAGTACATATATATATTCGTATATATTATAACAATCACCACCTGTAAGCTCTTAAATAGCAATTTTCTTCTTTTCTGTGATAATTTTATTTACTTTATATCAACATTATTAAAGATACATAGAGTAAATATGCACAATATATTATAATGTACACATTGTTGTAGGTGCGTATATGTTTATCACAAATATATTGTTATTATGATTACATACATAGATATGTATATGTTATCTAAGTATAAATCTATGCATACTTGAAAAATTAACTTAAATTATATTGGGATAGGGACATATGGTAAAAAAAAAATTCAAGACAAAAATTGTCGAAAATTATGAGAGTACTTGTCAACACAAATCTGATCTGGTCAACACATAACCAACCGCAATGTGTATTGTCTGGTATAGCAAAATTGTTACATAGAAGATTATGAAAATGTCTTTTAACCACTTCTTTCCAATTTTAAAGTAAAATTTTAGTTCAAATACCAAGAAAAACGTAAATTTGTCTCTTAGCCAAATCCAGTTAGTTTTATAGAAGATTATGAAAATACTCGAATTTTACATTTTATTATTTTCTTAAATAAAATCTTGGTTATTTTCTTAAATCACTACTATACCAGCTTTCACTACTAAACCAGCAAAAAGGCCTACTTCCCGAGTCCTGAAATGTTTCTAAAGTTGATCAACTCGTGAACCGTAAAGTAGCCAAAATAAACTCATATATAAAATTTCATCAAAATCGGTTCAGCCGAACTTGAGATACACGCGCGCACACACAGACAGACAGACTGACATCTCTCTAAATATAGTTTATTTGTTCTTCCTTACCATGGAGAAGTGCGTTTCCACCGAAAATTCGATATGCAAAATTTAGTACCATCACACAACACCCCATCCCTTATTGTCGCGGTGCGGTCAGAAAAAATCTACTTCAAGGAAGTGAGTATGAGTAAGACCTTCTAAATTAAATTTATTTCTTATTGCCTAAAATTTCACTCTAGAAAATGAGATTGTTTGCACCTGTATTCTTTTAGCATTGTTGTTTACTGTTTCATTCAAAAATTTTGAAACTTTTCTTTTAAGACAAGACATGTGTTTATTCAATATAATAACATATTTTACATGGATCAATAACAAACTATCAAAATATTAAACGATCCAAAAAATTAAATTGTAATGTGTTGAAAAAAATCGAATTTAGCTAAGCATAACAATAGACTGACATACTGTTCTTATCAAGGCAAATACTTAAAAAGTATCTGGCGTCTAAATCTAATAAAATTATAAGTGCTTAGTTTAAACCAAAGCTTTACGAAAACTATGACTGGCACCTAAAAGAAAAAGACCATTTTTCTTTGTTAAAAGTCAAATTATTAGAGAAATTGACTACTATACGAGTATAAGAGTGAATTTCGTATAATTAGTTATAAAATTTATTTTATTAAATTTCTCATTTCATTGTTAGATTTAATGTTGTGTATAAATTCGAGAGACACCCGTTTAAGGGCCCTTATATTTATAGTATATAGCAGAATAATAAAATCATAAATTCATCCAATTTGCTCTACAACATAAAAGTGTTATATTCATTCAATTCATTTTACTTATTTTTAATAGAACCTATACACACATAAGCATTAAAACTATAATAATAATGCCATAGAAAATGACTATATGTATATGTAATTCTAATTATACTGTGTGATAAGAAGAAAAGAAAAAAAAAATTATAATGGTAATTGAGAAAAGGACTTTTTTATGTGTACATTAGTAAAAACTTTTCTTTTTGAAATGCTTCAACGTAAATAACGTAAATAAAGAGGAGGTAAGAAATGCATGGAAAGTAAGCCAGATATAATTTATAGAACACAAAAAAAATTTATTTTAGAAGGTTGGGTTAGAAGGATGGAAACAAGTCTATTTCATTACAATTTAAGGAAATAGTTTTGAAAAACAAAAAAAAAAAACGAGTGTTTACTAAAGTTAAACATAAATAATTGACTTTTATTCTTCCTTTTATATATTATACACCTATATATACTTATATATAGGTCCCAGCATATATACATATAGCATATAGCCTTTGTATTAATTGCAAGAAGAGGAAATCTTAAAAATTGATATAAATTACTAGAAGTTCGGTCACATAATAACATTTTTGTTAATTTTCTTAATTAATTTAGAATATTAATAGAAAAATATTTCAGAACTTTAACAGAAATAAACTGGTTTTTGTTTTATCTTTTGGGTAACTTTTACACATTCTGACATTTGAATTATTTTTATTTTATTAAATAATATTGAAAATATTCAACCATAACCTTACCACATAAAAAGATTGTTGAGTGCTGTAATTAATTTGAAAATCAGAGATTTTCTTGAAATTTCTCAATACTAGTCAAGTTCACTTTAATTTTCAATGGCTGTGTACAAAAGTTACATGGTGTTTTCGAATTATTTTTGAAATTTTGCCTGTTTTGACCTTTTTATAAATCGAATTTTCTAATTGATAATGAATTTTTCACTATTTAAGATGGTAAATATTTAATTGCATTAGGTGTCAAAACATTTTCAGGAAAATAAACTTTGCGTTATTTGTACTAGGAAAAATTGCATTTTTCATCAAATTGCTATTTTGGTAAACAATCCAATTAGAACTTTAAAATAATGCAATTTTTGTAAAAGTGCCTATCACTATAATATTGCAGTGTTACGGGATTCCCCTTAACTTTACATTTTATTAATCAATTATATAGAAACTTTGCTTAAAGTATGACTATCCGACATTAGAAAAACTAAAATTCAAAATATGCATCCAGTATGTATATGTGTATAAAGAGTGTTCAAGAATCAATGGTATTTCCATAGCATTTAGGTGAGTTTTACTCTATGCTACTGCCGTATAGCACTTCCGTGAATTTACTTGAAAGAGGTAGTAAGAGACATTTTAATTGCTTCATTCTCCCTTTCAAGTTATTGAGTTTTCAAAAGTTGCTTCCAATTAAAAGAAAACTTTTTTTATATTTTTCTTTATAAAATCAAAAATAAGGCAGAAACAGCCGATTTAAACATTAATTAAATTTAAACCTCGTGACATTTTCTTTCTGGAAACGTAATGCCAACCGTTAATTTTTTTCTTGCTTTGCTACTTGAATTTAAAACCAAAATTATTAAGAAGTTCTTTTCAAAAATTTTTCTTATAATTATTTTGTATACATTAGAACTGCATACCTTTTCAGTGGTATTGTATGTTTTAGGTGGAAAAAAGTCAGGGGTTCCGTCCTTGATACCAAATATTCGGAAAAAATTCCAAGAATGACAATTTTGTAAAGCGTTAATTTAAGATGTAAATAATTTATTATAGAAGTACCATTGAAAGTCGGATATCCTATATGTTTGTACAGGTATAGCTAATTCAAAGACAGAAATGTGTGCAGGTAAATGCAATAAATATAGGTACCTAAATTTTTTTTTAGAAATTTAAAAAACTAATTTCTACAATTTTACAAAAAAAATTCCATTTGCTTTTATATTAAGAAAATAAATACTACCATTGGTTTAATAAAAATTTATATTTATTAACATTCGACTATGTGGAATTTAAGGTACAAACACGTACAACATTTACAGTAAAAGAACCAATATAATCGATATAAATGTTCAATTAACCCTATGAGAAAAAAAACCATACACACACATACAAATTTACATTATTTTTTTTTCAACACTTTATTTATTCAATTTAAAAAGTAGGAAAGTAAATACATGCATACATACATAGGTAACCTAACTAATAGATGGGTACTTTGTATGCAGAACGTGCAAATAAAATTTCACATTAAATTGAAAATTATTTTAAATATAATGTAAAAAATGAAATTGAAAGAAATTTTGTATCATGAATAACATGTACCGTATATATAACAAACTACAAATAATATACATACATACATGTATGCGTCTATGAATAATTCGATATAACTAAGATTGGGAAAGTCACGGGTTTTCAATAATTCTCTTTATTATGTAGAAAATTGCTATATATATATGTGTACATATTCATATAATGCAATGTGGGGGAAAGTAACGGAAAACCACACGTCATTGGAATTAGAATGACACAAATTATTTTAAATAAGGTGAATTAAAGTTATTTAGAATTTTGAGTTAAGACGACATTTTATAAAAGTGCTCAATAATATTATAATATATGCACATTTTCATCAGAAATTGGTGCATCTGAATTTGTGTACAGTATAACACTTCCATAGAATTAAGGTAATAGTTATTCGAATAAGTCACATTACGATATTACGAATATTTGTGTAGTAAAGAAAAAATGAAAAACTTTTATGAATCTGCTTGGATTCTAACTTAGTATTTTTAAACTGAAGGAGTAGGGTAAAAATAAATTTAAAATTGAAATAAATACAAATAAAATTAATTAAAAATTTTTGGCAAAAACTCAAGAAAATTTAGAAAATAAATTTCATTCAGAGTTGTAGTTTCAGTTTTCTGATTTTTAATAAGTTATAAAATTAAGGGTTCAATGAAAATAATCATTGCATAGCCATAATATGTAATAGTTTCGTAATTTATAGAATCATATTCGCGCAGTTACCGTAACTCACGAATTCTTGTAAGTAATGATAATTGATATTTGTCCTTTTACACAAATATAACAATGTGAACTGTTTCAGATTTTGTGGGAGTTGTTTTTAAATGGAACGCTTTCTTGAATTTATATTCTCCTTATCCTGCATTAAATTCCCATGTAAGCGTAATTATTCATCAAAACTATTCCATTTTATTAGTGTGGTTGGTAATGTTGAACACCTAGAGTGTTATATAACGAAAAGTATAATGATATTTTATGACGTTATAAAATTATGTCCTAAATATTTTTTCTATAGTAAGTGAACATAAACTTTAAATTAATTGCAATGTAATTGTAGGTATATAAAATTTTTCTCCTTTTCAACATTTTAGAAGAAATTTTGTGCAAAAGAATTTTGTTATACATATTACGTGTTACCTAAATACATATTATGTATAACAAAAAAAACTAGTAGAAAGAATGACTCAAATTTTTTAAATAGAGATATTCAAAATATTTACACTTGAATGAGTTTCAAATAAAAATGTGTTATAAAAAATTCATAAAGTGTACAAGTGTACATACTTTTTGTGTTAATTATTATGAATTGATGTACGAGTCACATAAGTCATTTACACAAACATTTTAGTTATACTTAATGATTATGCAGAAAATAAAAAATTTTTTTATTTTTGTAGTAAGATTTTCTTTTATCGCAAGCACATTGTAATAATTAGTAAAATAAATTAATTGTTTTTATAAAATTAAAAAGGCGCGTTTTTCCTTCTCTTTCATTTATTCTTAAAATGTACAAGTATATAAAAAGAAAATTCATTCAATTCAAATTGTTCATGTCATGAACAAAAATGTAAGTTAATTGCTTAATTAAGTTTACAATATTATATAATTTACATATCATATAATTATATAATAATTACAATTTTTCTTAAGTGTTATACAACTAAGGGACTTTTCCGTTTCTTGTATAATAAGTAATTATGCCTCGCAATTTCCTTTTTATATTTTATTAAGAAAATGAAATTTATGTACATAAGTATTGTGTATATATTATTTGTGTTCTAATTCTTTAAATGCATTTGTACATAGTTATGTGATAATAATGTAAAGTAAATTTATTCTTGAATTATTCTTTAAGAACATGCCTATATACTTAGGAGTATGTTATGAATATTTTCCATTTATTTTATAATATTAAATACATATAATAAGGATTATGAATATTTTCGTAAATATATAAGTAGATCAAGATTGTTTTGTAATTTAAAAATGTTGACACTTACGGTATACAAATACATATTTGACAAATTACAAGCATACTCTTGTTATTCGCATATTCATGATTTTTTTTAAATCGAACTTATTTTTATTAACTTTACGCTCTCAATTGGTTATGAATTGGATTTTTACATGTATTAATTTCGAAATTCCTTTACGTGGCCGTATAATAAAATAAGCACTTTTTTTTTTCAAAAATTTTTTGGAAAAGTGCTAAAAAACTGCAGTTTATTAAAATATGTTATAATTATACCACAAACTATTGATTCTAAATTGTTGCTTCCAAATGGATAACTTTAATGTCCACTCAATTTAGTCAATGATAAATTATCGCCATGATATTGAGCATATTTAATGGCCAGGAAAGAAACCATTTTTCTAGCATTTCTACAACCTTTGAGATAGACAGCTTAAGTTTTACATATAAATAGATCTTTACTATAGAAACTTATTTCCATAGAAGAAAATTTTTAATTGTAATTTAAATAATGTAATAGATCTGTTTTTGAATGGATTTTTTGGAAATAAAGGTGCTACTTTACGAATCATTGGTTTGACCCAATTTTATTTATTAATATTTTGTACTCAATCTTTTTTAACACTGCCTATATTATTTGAATGCAATGGTTCTATTCATAAAAACAATCTATAGTACAAAATTTAAATTGGTCAAAGTAAAGTGAGTTGCAGATGAAATGACTGCCGTGTTGACTGGTTTAAGTTAATACCTATTGATTCCTTTCCAGAAATATTAACTGGTATTAATGTCAACCGAAATGTCAATATAAATGAAAAAATAAATGCATGAGCAAATATTTAAATTATGCATTAGGGCTTAGAGCGAATACCATAGTTTTAATACATGAAATTAGAACAATATTTGCCAAAAATTTACAAAAATACTTCGATGTTCTCCAATGCTAGATACTACGATTTGCAATGTTACTAAAGCGTTATACCAAAAATTTTCCTTTTGTTCAAAAATAATTTAAAAATCCAAATAATTTCATAGACTTGTAAAAAACAATTTCGAATAAACTCATTAAAAAAATCTTAATAAAAATTGAACTGTATTAATTTAAAGACAAAAACAAAAAAAAAAAACTACTGGTATTTAAAGTTTTTCTCATGAAACTAAAATTAATTCTCATAAGTATTTTATAATAAAAAATTGAAATATTTTACCATGATGACCTTCTCTGTACAGTAGGTACATCTTTATTTATGTAAGTACAATCACTATATACACCGTATCATCATCATGTTGTGTAGGTACAGTTATATAATAATAATTTATAAAGATCCATTTAATGGAACAACTTTTTTATAATTTTTTTTTTTTTTTTGTGTTTTAGTAGGTCAATGCTATTATACACCAGCTCTTATTAAAATCTCATTTTCGATAAACAAAAAAAAAAAACAGAAACAGAAACAGAAGCAGAAACTGAGAAACACAAAAACTTCACTTTTCTCCTCTACATATTTTTATGCTACATTTAATACCAACAAAATGTTATAATACTCGTATTATGTATGAGTATGACCAAAGATGATGATACCACAAAATTATAAAGAACAAGAGCAACATGAACAACAAAAAAAAATGTGTTTTAATTTTTTTTTTTTAATCTTCACATTCATATAGTTACACAAACAAGAATAATAATTATAAAATATGAAATGCTTTGGTTGCATAATTTTTTAGAGATTACAAAGTAGATTATACAAATATGAATGGTTATACATAGGTGAAGGAGGTGAAAAAGTCTAGGAATAATAAATATACAAATACGATAGAGAAAAACTGTTCAATAGATAATCTTCTTAAAAGATTGAAGATATACATATGAAGATGCAGAACATACTTAAGTGTTACCGGTTCTCTTACTCACCACATCGCAGACATTCGATTAAAATTAAAAGATAAGTCAAAGCTTTATTTAATACTTATGTTTGTAAATATTGTATGTGTCTATGTATATACATAGATATATTCTGGGGACATTATAATATTAATGAACATGTTTGTATAAGAATATCTAGATATTATATTTCTCTTCTGTATCTGTTACGTAAGAATTAAAAACCTGTTAAATTTTAATGTCAGTATTATAATAAAATTTTAATATTATGCATGAAGCATTGCTTGCCTAAGAATGTTAGATGATGGTTTCTTAGCACGATTGAATCTTTATTTTAAATGTTTTGTGTTTGTAAAGTTTTTCACTTTTATTTTAAAATTAATTGTCATGCCATTTTACAGTACAAAACAATTATGCAGAACAAAATAAGAAAAATTCATTAAAAAGCTTATATCAACGTTATTTGTGAGAGGAAAAATTGCTCAAATGGTATTATTAACGAAAAGAATAAAATGAAAATATTGAATTTTCAATTGCGCTATTCGAAACTATTTTTAAATTTCTCAAGACCTAAAATTTCGTTTTGTTAACCGAAATTCATATAGTTTAAATAGTTTTTAATTATGTTGGGCTTTAATTGAATACGATCGTATATTTAATAAAATTTCTGTCAGAAATAATTCTAATAATTCTAATAATTCTTCTAATTCTTTGTTATTTAAGGCAAAGTACCCAAAGCAGATTTATATTGTCCTTTCAAAATTACTTTTATTTTATTTGAACTGTTCAACTGTTTTGAATTATTCGAAAGGATCTAAACATAATGTAATATTATACGTTCGACTTTTTTGCTAGCACACATTGTTATTATGGCAGGTTCTTTTTAATAATTTTAATTACAAATGATTTTAAAGTGGAGTATCGACAAAATTATGTACATATGTCTTAATAACACTGTGTTAAATGTGTGCCAGTATATTGTTAATAAAAAAAAGCAATTATATTTTTAGTCATTTCTTATTATTGACATTACTCTATTTTGCTTTCACTATACCGTTCCATCGATAAAAAATTATTTTCGATAAACGTAAACAGAAAAATCATCTAATCTAACATCAGATTGATTTAATTATATAAAATCAAGTTGTGTATCAATACAATTGGTTTGCACTGTAATTCACATAAATTTAAAAAATTCTTAAGGTGATAAGGAGTTGACCTTGAGCTGAGCATGTGAAAAGATGCAGAAACGTGTTAATAATCAATGGATATCATTGTAATTTATCATAAGCATCTTATAAACGCATTATCAACTGAAAAGTTATTTACATTATTAAAATGTTGAAAAGTAAAAGTGGAAATGTTACTGTTGCTCAAAAATTTCAATTATACAAAGAAGATTAAACAATATTTATTATTGTTAACATCACTAAATAATTGGTACCGTGATAGTGGTATTGCATTGCATAAATTTTTAATTTTATCGTTAATTTCTAAAATAAAATTCAATTTTTGTTTTTAATTAACTTAATCAATATCATTATTAAGTTTACAGCTACTACCATATATTAAATATAAAAAGGTAATAATAAAATGAAGATTTTTTTTCATAATAGGTAATTTTTGAATTCAATCAAAATTTTATGTCCATTTTTATGGTCAATAATTTAATTATAAGAATTTTATTTGTACGCATATAAAATGAATTTGTAATGGCGTTTAAATTTAATTTGTTTTACTTATATAGTATGTATGTTGTGTAAATGTTTACATAATGTGAATATAAGAGAATATATATACAAAATTATAATTAAATATTACGATAATAAATATTACAGGTAGTAGATTGGTTTTTATTTTGGATATTGTATTGAGCAATCTACGAATGAATTAATAAATTTGCAACAAAATGGAAAAATCAAAGCAAATTGTAATAACATTGGTGTACATACTTTATTTTGCTACTGAATGCTATCTAATTCGTGTAACTTGAATAAACATAACTATTATACGAGTAAATGGTGTTGAAAAGGTAAACGTTGAAAACTGATGCAACTTCAATACATGAAACAAATCATAAATTTTGTAATTGTTTAAAATTTCAATTTTATTTTATTATTAAAAACCCGTACTCCAGATTTCGTTTATAAGAAAAAAGTATTGTTAAATTTTTTTAATGTTAATCAATAGTAACATCATTATTGAATTTTATACACCAAAATTTAAAACCCACATTTACATTACATTCCAATTTTTTTACTTAAGTTACCATTACTGTTACAGATATACTAAAAATGGTTGTTAATATTAAAATCACTTCTTTATTGCTTTTTGTTGTTTGATTGTATTGATTGTAACAAGCTTAAATTGTCTTTTTTCTTCTAAAAACAGGATTGAATATTTCTTCATATTTTTTAGCGTCATTAAGGAGTATAGTGGTTTGTGAATACATACCGAATGCCTCTCAATTTTACGTCGCCGGTGTATTAAATGACAATAAGGAAACAAGGTAAAATAACTAAATTTCTACAGCTATATTTAATATTTTTTGGAAGATTTGTAAATTAATAAAATTTTATTTTTTTTTAATCGCACATACTTAACTGCTATTTTTTCCAAATATGGAATAAAATTTAATTTTCTAGATGATTTACTTTTTGAATGTAAACAAATGAAAACGTTTCAGTCGGTAAAAATCCTACACCTTGACAATCTGAGTTTAAAAATTTGTTTTTGAAATTTTGAATTTGTTATTTTGTATGGAAGCACAACTCCAAAACAAATATCCAAACTCGTCAAGCCATTCCAACAAAATTTCAGGGATATTATCTGACCTGAAATTGGACACACGATTGCCAAGTTTCATGTTTCTAACTTTATTAATTTTTCGAATATACAGAGTTAGCATTTGAATTTGTATGGCAGCTACCCGAACTAGTGTTGCCATTCCTGTAAAATTTTTAGAACATGCGTAAAATGTAATGGGACACACTTTTACAAAATTTGATATTAATATCCCTACTAGTTTTTGAAATATTTAAAAAAAACCTCCTTGAGTTCTATGGTAGCTACCCGAACCCGTTGACCGAATTGATCCAATTATTATAGCAGCCTTCCTTGACAAAAAAGAAATAACTTGTGAAAGTTTGATGTCGATAGCATTAGTCGTTTTTAAGTTATCGTGCGATCGAACGGACACACGGACTAAATAAACGCAAAATTTTACGCTGAGCAACAGTGTAAGTATATACATGCATGTCCATATTTAGCGTACAAGATGAATCACTCCAATATAATTTTATATGGTGGTAGGTAATTTCTTATTTTTTACAAAAATGCTAAAATTTTATTGAGGATCCCTAATATTAGGGGTTGGGGAGCGACTTTTTACTCTGATTTAAAAAGCAAAATTAGAAGACCAAAAAATAAATTTTATTACTTTTAATAATTATTAAGAAAATTTTAAATTAAAATTTTTTCTCATTTTTATTTATTGTGTATGTATATGTACATTAAAGATGCAAATCTTACGTGTTTCCACGGTGAACTTTAAAATAATAGGTAATTTAAACCTGCTCGATTCATATTTTCTATAACAAAATTGGTAACTTTCCAAATTTAAAAAAAAAATTTTTTTCTTTTTATTTTTACGCTTTTTTTTCCAATTTTGATAAAATTTTCAACATAATTTTTATTATTCAATTAATTCACTTATAGCATTCAAATCTTGTGGGAGCTCAATGCAATAAAAATTTTCTGTGCACACAATATATAAAACTACACAATAATAATGTACATATTTGTTATTATGGGAAATCGAAATTATGTCATGAGAGAGATTTAATTTCAGTGAATGAATATTGCGTGATATTTTAATGTTATAATTCGTATTTTTCTAGCAATTTATTACTGATCAAATATGTGAATCTGATACTCATACTATATCTGGTAATATTACAGTCGTTTAAGTTGCATTCATACCAAAAGACTTTGAAATTCACTAAATTAAATTTTTATTGTTTTAATTCAAAAAAAAATTATTTATGATATGATTTACGTACAAAGGTTATTAACATAATGTATGTAAGTGTACTAAAAAAATTTCAATGAAAATTTTTATGACACCAACTAATTTATCCTGCATTGTTTTGTATGAATGCGAGCATTAACAACGTTGTAAAGGTACATACAATATATGTTTTAAAAATTTGGGAACAATATTTTTAATTACAGTGCAATTGTTATTTGTTTATAATAATTAATTCTCCGCAATGAATTTAAAATGAATTTTTATTGTGATATCAAAAATTCAATTGTTCCGATAATTTTATGAGTAATTAAAATATTTTTTTTTTTCTCAACATATTAATTTTTCATAATTCAAAATGCGTATAGGCTTTCGTGAAAGTATTTTAAAAATGAGGGCAAATTTCAAATTGCTAGTTATTTTTTTTAAATGAGAATTTTATAAAATTTCACTTAAATCAACTGGAAGACTCTAATATTAAGTTTCTATTCAAATATTACGTAGGATTTATACGTATAATTAGTAAAATGTCATGTTATATGTGCATAATTACAATACAAAGTGCATTTTTATGAAATTTTTGTTGCATCAGAATAAATATTACATATATACATGTATAATTTGCGGCTAATTGTTGCTGATATTCGAAAAGTCAACCAAGTCTTTGATCAAAACTTAAAGTCCATAAAATTGTATATAGATTGCAATGATTAAGTAAAATTGTGACTGCTTTCAATATTTTCATTTTATTTATTCTCTAAAATATATATTAAAAATTTAATTTAGTAAAATTTGAACCACACAGTTAAAAATTAATTTGTCATATAGAGACAAGAATTTTTAATTCAACTGATTAAAATTTTAAAAAAATTCTGATTGATCCCTAGCGATTACGGTTTTATAAATAATTATCTAAGAGTAATAATTATGAGATTAAAAAATGTGCCATTTTTTAATCTATTGTTGAAACAAATAATTTTTAAATTTTAAATTCTTTCCTCTTGAAATAAATGAAAAAAATTCCAAATCATGTCGACGAAATTCGTTATTAACAAAGCCTTTGCTTTAAAATATTTTTTTTTGCCAACAATTTTACCACTATAGTTATATTTACGCGTATGTATATGTATATATTTACCCGTATTGGTATTATGCTTATAAATTATTTATTATGTGTTAATTACCTAAAAATTTTAATGCAACTTCATCATGAATTCATTGAATTATTAATAAATAATATTATGTATAAGAAATAAGTATGTATATATGTACATAGAACGATGAATTATTATTTATTATAAGTTATAAAACACAAAATTAGTGAAATTTTAGAAAATTTCAAAAAATCATTCATCCGTGGTTCTTAATTTCTTCTTTACTCAAACTTTTTTAATATACAAAATATTATATACATACATTATGTACCATATTATGTGCACATACTGTATACATAATATTTTATGAGTACATAATGACTTTATTCAATAGTGAATAATAAATTTTTGCAACATATTCTAAATTATACGTAAGAATAGGTAAAAAAATTTTTGAAAATATGAATTTGAAATTTTTGTCGACTTCTGAAATTGCATATAGAAATTTTAATTACCTTGGTATTATTAGTTATGTATAGGTACAAAAGAAAGTTAAAAATATTTTGACCGTATTTTGGTAATTGCGTTTTTAAGAAAGAAATAAAATTTTAGGAGAAATATAATAATTTTATGCGTTAATAAAAAACTTTTCTCGTTTCTATCAAAATTTAAAATTTTGAGTGTTTCGTGAATATTATAAATTTTGTGGAAAACTGAAGTCTATTAAGAAGGAGGGAAAAGTTTATTAAAATCTAATATACTATTGGACTGGAGACTGCGTTCATTGTGTAGGTGCAAAATTATAATTAAAGGGAAGGAAAGCTATGCGAATTTGGTCTACTTAGTACACTGGTTTATTCTTATTTTTTAATAACATTTAAATAATTTTTTTTGCCTCATTTAAATGACTGTTTATGGAACAAGTTTTTATGGAACAAAAAGGTTGCTTAAATACACTAACAGTATTATTCAACATATATTTCAACATATAAATAATAATATCTATTGGAACAATTGATAAATGACTAAGAAAGTGTGAGAAATAAATGTCCACTCAGATCAGAAAAATCTCAATGCTCAAAGTATAAAGTTCAAAAACAGAACTAAAATTAATAAATTTTAAAAAATGGGCACTTGGTATTTATTCAAATCTACTTAAATGGCGATTTCAAATTCAACTATGGCAAAGGATTAATTTTCTCATTATTAATCAAAAAAACTTAAAGGTTCAAATATTTTCATAAGAAAACTTAAGTGACATGGGATCAACTTTTAAAAAAGTCACTAAATAAAAGTCGTAGCGTTTATCTAGCTATTTTCCGGAAAAAGCCGCAAATTTTATATTGATGAGTTTTTTTTAGACTTTTCTCAAGTCCTCAACCTCGTAGAACCCGATTTTTAAAGAATTCTCTGAATAAAGAATTTTAAAAATTGTCCAGATATTTCTGAAATATTTTCGTAAATAGTATAAAGTGTGTCGTAACCAACCATATTACTGTAATTTTTTTCCGAAAATTCTTACCTGCCCCTAATCTTTATAGTTGTAAGTTTATAATTATCAGAAAATTCAATTAAATATTTTCAAAAAATGCTCATCTCTTACGACAAATCTTTATGCCTAATAATAAAATAACATTAAAATGACGTGAATATTTTTTTTTTGCATTTGGTACAATAAATTTTTGTTGTATCGTATTTTTACAGTAACTCACGTAAGTGAAAAATGAAAATAAAAAAAAAAAATTTAAGTATCATTTTCATACTCGTACAAACGAATGTTCGAGGGATGTTATAAATTTACCATCACGTTTGTAACGTTAAAAATTACTTGGCTTCTTTAGTGCGTTTGTGTTCAATGAACAAGAAAACGCATTCAGTTAAAACGCAAGAAGTCTATTTAATTTGGAGAACTAAATTTATAGAATTTGTGAATAACTATAAAGCTATTGTACTTAAATTCAGCAATAGAATTACAAGCTTGTTGGTAAAGACAGCATTCCAGTAAAATCTTATAGTGGTTGAATAATTTCTTACAATACCTGCCACAAAAATTAAGAAGTTACTTTGCTCAAATTTCGCGCCACCAAGTTTAGAGACAGGGCCATCTTCAAAAAATTTTTACTAGTATAGTGGCTAAGGAATCACTTTATTAACTTTTACATAATTCCTTAAACCCATTCCGTGCTCATGCCACAGAGTTGGCATGATGAACTAAATTTTTTCTCGTTTTATAGCTGAATTTTTATACAACAGGACAGGATATTTAATTAAAATCACGTAAAAATTGTTTTTTTTTTTTTAATTGAAATCACGTTTTTATTTTTTACTCGCTAATTTACTTGATCTTCAAATGCATTAAAGATGTTTAAGCCGTTCCATTTTATGTGTACGCTTTCTATACATGTAGTTGTGTATATTCACTTATATTTGTGTGAATGAGTTTGTTTGACCAGCACGATTTTATTAAAGCATTTTACACGTATACAAAAATATATATCATATTAGTAAAAGGTTTTATTTTAATGTTATTGACCTCTTTAAATTTACTTTCATAATTTTTTTCAGAATTATGCATCCATATTGGTAGTCAATCCACTTAATCCCAAGTTCCATCACCATTAATATCATAATATAGTGCTTTTTAAATTATAAAGTCAACGCATAAGACTTGTAAGTTTAAGACCATTGCGACTTAAATTGGGGCACTTTCAATTTCATGAAGTCTTTTTCACTTAATTATTGTTTTTTATTTTTTTCACATTTTGTTTTCTCGTTGACTTTAATTTCATATTTATGGGATTAAAATGTAAAAATAAGTATAACAAATCTTAATGATCATTGGAAATACTCTTAAGAGTTGAAGAGGAAGCCTTAGCGTGTAAATTTGTATATGAACTTGTGTGTATTTGTAGGTAACTAAGTATGGCAGTTTGTTAAAAATCAAAAATTGAAAAAAATTTTAAAATCATTTGTGTAGGCTGTGCTGTAACTTGAAAAAGTAAAAGTTAAAAGAAAAAAATGTAAACTGAGGTTAATAATTAAATCAGTTAACATGAAAAGGTGCTCAATTTTGTAACGTCATATGCACTAATGAAGAAGGAAAGAGGAAAATGACAAATATTTTTTTTTTTTTGGGTTTCATGGTCAAATTTTATGGACATACATTTTAAAGTTGATGAATTTATGCATGTATGAAATTTTGCTGTAGATTATTGAAATTAAGTTTCAAAATGGTTTTATAATTAACCGGATATTTAAAACCACACTCAAAATCGCAAATATGGAATAAATTTCATCAGAGGTGACTTATGAGTTTTGTTTTTTTCAAATCACCGTATTTAAAAACAAGAACCACAGACCAAAATATCAAGTATGATTGCAAAAATATACTCAAAATTCGAATACCAATCGGAATATTTTAAACCACTGAATAGTAATAATGCTTAATCAAAAGAGCAGCCAGTCGCATTTATCTTAAAAGAGCAAATTCATGATTGAGCGATTTTCTATACATGAAAATTTTTTTATAAAGATGAATAAAAAGTAAAAAGTGTTGTTATTCGAGTTGAGAGTGGTCTACGCCTTCTTATATAAAAGGAATACAAATTTATCAAGGACGCGATTTTTTTAATTCCGATGAAAATATCTTACACTTTAACATTTGTGTTTAGCATTCTTTTGAAATTAGAAAAAAACCTTTAACTTCCTTTTTGGAATCAACAATGACCATTTCAATAACCATAGATTAATTAATTTTGATAAGGTTATTCTAATTAAAATAAAGTGTGTTATAAATTTGTGCAAAATATCAAATTAAATTTAATAAGTAAAATTACAAAAATTCTGATTAAAACAAAAATTTCTGATGTGGTGCGCACATAATCGACCACATTAAATACATTTTTTACAAAAATGTAAAATATTACACAATGTAACGAAAATCGCCCCCTTAAATAGCTGTACAATATGAAACGAAAGTTTAAAATATTTTAGTAAATAGACCTCAAAAAACGTAAACTTCGTTCTTAGTAGAAGTTCACTCTCTAATCTCCGATTAGGTCCAAAAATCGTCAGTTAGTTTCATTGAACTTATATAGGGAGAAATATTATGACAAATAATAGAATAACACAACCGAATAGAATTAAAGGAATGAACTAACCGAACTCTAATATGAAACGTCTAGAATTTTCGATCTTTCATGCCCGATGTGTTCTACAAATTGATCAATTTATAATATCGTACAAATCAAACTTAAATATAGATTCTATAAGTCTTGGTTCAGTCGGCAATTAAGATTCAGGAACGATCAGGCGGACATACTGGAATGCAACCACCTGGATGAAAATTGCTATTTTGCCTTGTGTCAACAATGGAAAATTCATGCCGGTTAAAAATTCAATGTATGAAATTTGAGGTGAAAACAATACTTTTTTTTTTATGTACGCCACGGCGCCCGTGAAAAAAATCTTAATTGTTGTAATAGATTTTAAATGCTTTTGTATTTCATCGCTTCTTTGAATTTGTTTCTTTGTTTTTTTTTATAAGACAAGCCTACCATAACTTTGAAAATGTTAAGGTTTTGAGAAAGAAGTTTTAATCCAACACAAAAAAGATGAAGAAAATTAAGAATAACCCAAGTTTTTGTTTTAAGGAGAATTTTTTTTTTCTTATTCTCTTTTGGGCAGTTATAAGGGTTTAATGAAATATTTTAACAATTTATTAAGATTTTTCTTGAAATTTTAACATTAAAAAAGAGAAGAACATAAAAGAAGATGAAAACTTTGAAAAATTTTGTAGGTTTTTAAATTTTCAAGCGAAATTCATTAAGATGAGCAGTGAAATAAAAAAAAAATCAAATCCTTTTGATTTGATTTTTAACCGTGTACATACCTTTAGTAAAAGTCCTCAGGCCAGCTTATCATTCACAATAAAATCGAAAGTCAGATTAATTTAATCGTGATAAGTTGAAATTTGTGTTTTGTTTTAAGAGTTCTATGTTTTCTATTGAAAATAATATAATTTTTATTATGAATTTTACTAATACAACATTATAGTTGCGGAATCAATAAGAATGTGCCTATTACACTACTAATTTATCTTAATGGAAATTTCTTCATGCAACTGCAGAACAGATGGATGACGTAATCAAAGGAACGAGTTAAAGGCAGAAAAATTATTCATTAAAAAAATTTTTCTCCTCGAACTGGACTCGAACCAGTGACCTACCGCTTTCTAGGCGGACGCTCTACCAACTGAGCTACAGAGGCATGAAGAAATTGCCAAATACGAAAAACAAATACTTAGTAATCATGTGAATTACAGTATAAAGCAATGTAGAGAACATTTCGTCGGCAATTTCTTCATGCCTCTGTAGCTCAGTTGGTAGAGCGTCCGCCTAGAAAGCGGTAGGTCACTGGTTCGAGTCCAGTTCGAGGAGAAAAATTTTTTTAATGAATAATTTTTCTGCCTTTAACTCGTTCCTTTGATTACGTCATCCATCTGTTCTGCAGTTGCATGAAGAAATTTCCATTAAGATAAATATAATTTTTGCTTACAACGCAAATAAAAAAAACTCCAAGAACTTGTTAAAAAGAATTCTTCCTTTTTTAGGAAAAAAAATTAGAAAGCTGAAAATAACCGTGGAATATGGTACTGCACCACTATTGCAGCATGGTTTTTTTGGAAACTAACAACAAATTCTTATTTTTACTTTGAAGTATGCAATGCTTACAAAACAATATTGCTTTTTTCCAAAATTTGCAGTCATCTTATCAATATTCCGAATTGCCAACTCTCAAATTAATTTGTAACAAGTTTGACTATAATCTGGCGTGCCATGTACCATACTTTTCACATGTGTAAATATATGTATATCACACATATCAACCAATACTGGCATGTTTCAAAGATTTTCAAATACAAAATTAAAAATATTTTCATATTACTATAAGACTACCTTGTCTAAGGTACAATGAGATGAGCTTAATATTGTTCAAAAAGTGGCAGAAAACTAAAGTAATTTTGAATGAAGCCGTATCGATTCTTTTAATGCAGTTTTTATTTTAGTCTTAAAATAACCGAATAAAAAAGTTTTAAGTTGTTCCACAAAATCAACTAACTTTTATCATAAAGCGCCATCTACATTTTACGAGCATTTTGTTTTATGGCAATGTCTTACTCTTAAAATACTTAGTACAATGTCTTATGATATACATACTTAGTATAATGTTAAAAAAATTATTTTAATCTAAAAGCTTTTTAATACAATTTCATTTCACAAAATAATTAATTTTAATTTTAACTTTTTAATCAGGTAATCAACCATAAAGGTGTGATCTTTTGATACCTTAATAGAGTACATAATGCGTAAAATTATACGATAAACTTAAATAAATCATTTAAAAACGTTCATAAATGTAGTAAGTTCTATATTTGCTAATGGGCTCTCCTTAAAGAAAATAGGCTCTCCACACAAAATAAAAAAAAAATTAATCCTACAATAAAAAATTGAGAATGAAATATGTTGGCAATTATTTTGTAAATTTAATGGGAGCATTATTTATTAAAGAGATTAATCTCTTATTTTTTTTTATCCTACAGCTGTATGCTGTATAGTTAAAGAAGGTGAAAAAAAATGTAGGTATGTATATATGTGCATACATGTGGATTAGTATAATTATAGTTAAGATTACCAGCTGTATAATATTTTATACCATAAATTCGATTCTTGTATGAGATTTTCTAAGTTTTTCAAAATTTTTGCTAAAGAGTTCATTAAAATTTATTTATAGAACTCATGAAGTGCATATTACTCCCATATTATTATATTTTGTGACAGAACATGGAACTGTATGAAATTATATGAAATTTAATCTATTATTAATGGTAAGGTGGCTCTTTACAGTTATTTTATTTCAGGTCGGTGTAACATTAACATTTTTATTACAAAACTAAAAATAAAAATTTTCCGTGCACAATTTTAAAATGGTCTTCGTTAGCATAAAATGTGTGTACATTAATAAAATATTAAAAGAATAAACTTTATTTGAACGTACTGATTTATAAAACGTCTGTTTTTGACGCTCGTTATCTAAAATTAAAATATGTTATGTGCAAATTTTTAGTGTCGACAATTAATTTAAAATAAATAGAAATCCGTGTAGGTGGTGATATCTAGAATTTTTATAATGAATAATGCTTCTTTTAATTGGTCCATTATTCTTTCTTTTTCTTTTCAAAATGAAATATAATAACGGTCTAATGAACATTCTATTTTTTTTTATATAATTCGACCTCTTCGCAAAATTCCAATTTCCAATAATTATGATGACCTTTTATCAAAAAATCAAGAAATGCTAAGAAATTTTAAGAAATTCGAATGTAAGTATGATAAAGGATGCTGGTAAAACGTGCCATGGTGTCGAATATTAGGAATGTTTTAATACTATTAAGATATCATTCTTGTTCTAATAAAGATTTTCTGAAGCAGGGAAATAATAAATTGAATTTAATTTTGTGATTCAATTACATAATTATTTTCAGAATTAAAGCATAATTTTAACAATTCAAAATGATGTCATTCAAGAGAACTGAACAGCAGTTTTAAATAGAAAATTATACAGTTTTGTAAATTATAAGGAGATATGTAGCTCTAATAATCTAACGCACTGCACTTCCTTAAAAATATTTCTCCGATACTCGGAAAATGAACATTCGCTGGATGCTGGTATTTTTCTTAGTTGATTGAGATTAAAGTTGATTACAAGTTATTGTGTAAAATTTTAATTTTCAAAAATATTCTGAGTCAAATTTTTTTCTAATACAGAATAAAATCATTAATAATAATTAAATTTTTTGTTTATATGCAAATTTTAGAGAACTTATTTGTTTTCAAAATAATTTATTATGCTTACATGAGGAAGAAATTATTATTACTTTATTTTTAAAAAAGTTTCATGAGAAAAAGTTTTAGCAAATAATTAAAAATAGGTGAGATAAATGGACCGAACTATACTTAAAGCAATAAAGGAAAATAATGTAAAATATTTGGTACCTTAAGATCCATTTAATATTTTTAGCTCAAGAATCAGTAGAAGCCACGAATATATTTTAGAATATTTTAGAAACTGATGCAAGGACATGACAATTAACAAGAATATTTTTGTCCAACTTGTTGACAGTGAAATAATTTTTTCGAAATGTTTACAGTGGAATATTCACATAATGAATACTCCATATAACAGTAATTTCTATTGAGCGAATAATTAAATTAAAAAATGGCGTTATAATGTAGTCTTTGTATTACGAATGAAACTTATGAACTACTCATAGTATGAAGGGATTTCACTATACTTAAATAGCGTGACTTGTTCTTAGTGTTAACAATTAACCCTTTGTAACTAGTCTGAGATTTTTAAGCTAGGTTTATTTGTGAAAATTTTCTTAATTTATTTTGTTTTTTATAAATTTAAGAAAAAAATATTAAATTCCATACTTTTTCACATTGTTAATCTACACAATGAAATTTATCATGTGGGTGTTATTCCCAAATTTCATAAAAAAAAAAACAAAAAATTATAATAGAATTTTGAAAATGAAAAAAGTTCATGTGTTGTTGATTTCATCATCTAAAAATTTTGTTATGACTTCTTTCCAAAGAACACTTCAATTCTGAACTTTTTTCTTTTTGAATACAAATAATTTAAAGTTTTGTCTAGGCATTCCATTTCTATATAAAAGTTCAAATTAAAGAATAAACAAAAATTTCATAGATTCTGACATTTTTTTTTTCATTATATTTAAATTTTGTGTACATACACATATACCTACAAAGGATAAAACTTAACAAAATTTTGTCGGAAAAAATAATATGAAAGAAAAAGAAACGAAAGATATTTTCTAAGAAGTTTTAACGATAAAAAGGAAAAGAAAAACATATTATTAAAATTTTAAGAACGCAACAAGAAATTTTCTAGCTTTTATTTTTTTTTTGATATAGGATGCTTCACCTATATATAAATATCGGGATTTGACGTAAATAAAAATTTGAAATTGATATAGACGTTGTCATCCTATAATAGCTGTCATTGTCACAATATTATGCAAAAAATGTCAGAGCGAAGAAATAGTTAATGTCAAAAATTCTACAAGTTCACTGTTTACAATAGGGATTCGCCGTTAAAAAACTGACATAAATTCTATATATATTATAATTTTTAACTGAAAACTTTTACAGAATGTGAAAAGGAAAAATTGTAATTTATGTGTGGAAGTGGAAACGCAGGAACGGTGAATATAAAATTGAATCGCAAATCAAAAAAAAAAGAGTGAATCTTAGTCTAAGTTGAAAGAATAAACTTTAAATATTAAAAATAATTTCGACGCATAAGTTATTACCAATTGCTAATGGCACCAAATTTCGAATGACGTGCGTTCGGCAAAAATACATTTTTTTATAATTATGGTAAAGAAATGTAAATAATTTATTTTTAGCGTGATGTCGGTCATTTTAACTATTAAATAAAGTTAGTAATAAAATAATGAAATTAAAAAACACAGAGCAACAGCGTTAATCCAGATGTAATCACATTCTTACTGTTAAAAAGAACAAAATGTTGGAAAAATTAAATAGAATTACTGTCAAAAAACTTGTACTTTAATCGATCTAATTTTATGAAGTCAAGTGAATTAGTACTTCTTCACACTAACGTTTTCTGCAAGAATTATTAGAAATTTACAATCATCCTTTTTTTCCATCCCTAAGTTCTACGGTTTTCTCATTTGACTTTCTATTTTAAAGTTGTTCTAAGCAAGAACACGCAAAATACCAATTCCCTTTTAATTTTGTCAATGTTTTTGTATCCAAAGGAAATGTGGGAACACTCTCTAGACACATCAAGAGAAAGATAAAATTTTTCGTTGACTTTTTGTCAAAAAAAAAAAAAAAGAAATAGAGAAAAAGTTAAGAAAACTCCACTACATCAAAACCGGATCTAAAACAAATTTACAAGAATGTAAAAGGCACTTAACCATACCGATTTTTCATTTGAGGGAAAGTTAAGAAGAAAATTTAAAGTAAAAGGATAACAAAAACGGTAAAAGGGAAAAATAGAATTAACGTTAGAAAAAAAAGAAAAATTTGAAGGGAAGAATGTTGTTTTTTTGGTATATTTTAGTCATCACCCCTAAATTTATAACCGAATAAATTTCCAGTCATTCTTTTTAAATTCTTTTACATTTTTTCACCACAAGTTAAAGCGCCACAAGTTATAAGAGTATTTTGTTTTTTATTTTCCATAAATGTGCATATATACATACTTTTAGTTGTAGTATGCTATCAAGGCAGTCAAGTTTTGAAAGTTGATTATTATTTTTGCTTTACTAACAAATTCATTAAAAATTGGAAAATTTTGTGATATTTTAATTTTGAAAAATTGTTGTTTTTAAAATAATTATTTTGTGAGTACGCTATTTAAAATTTTAGAGTCACAACGCATGGAAAAAGGATTGAATTGAATTTAATAATAAGCTGTAAAATGCTGTAATAAGTTTTACAGGTTTAATAATTTTACACTATTAAGTGTTATGTTATCTGTATAAATTTTTGAAAAACAAGAATTAGATTCGGATGAAACGTAATCATAAGCTACATACATAAATTGTATTAAAAATCGTTGAATTTAAAAATTAAAAGTAATCGTAACTGTTATATACAAAAAATGTATAACAGTTAATAATGTATAACAGTTAATATATAACAGTTATATACAAAAAATATATAACAGTTAATATAAAATTATAAAACAGTAATCGCGTCCATTAAAAATTCGTTTAAGAACTTTAACACTACATTACAAAATATTTATTATACAAAGTATTTATTATACTACGGCTTATATTTCTTATTTGTGTAGATAACAAAAAAATTTATAAATTCTTAAAAAATAAATTTAACTTCTGCTTGTTTCGAACTTTTTGAACTATAAAAATAGAATAAAATATTTTTTCAATAAATTTGTATAGCAAGTGGATTTTGCAAAATATTGCAAATATAACAATAACGATAATTTTAAAAAGTTACCCATATCAGGTTTAAAATACAATTATTAAATTTAAATTCAATTTCAAAGGAAAAAAATTGATTTGAAATTTATCTTTTCCAATATAAATTTTTTTTTATTATTTATTATTCTTTTTAATTTTTATTTGTCTAAAAGGAATTTCTCTGATTTTTTACACCATATTGAATATCTATAATATTTTCAATAGTGTCCGAGAATAATATCCTTTGAAAAGTGAGACATAATTTAATAAAAATTTAATTAAATTTCATTCGAAGTTTAACCCATACTTAAGTATGGATTTCGAGTGTGATTTCTTATTTAAGAATTAAAGGAGCCATATAAAAATAGAAGGGTAAAATATTTCAAAATTCAAAAGTATTTGAAAATATCCAATTAGAAATTTCTAAACTTATTCATTTATTGAATAAAGGTCCTAAAAGACTTTCTAAATAAAGAAAAAGGATTCAATTTGCAATTAAAAAAGACCAATTGAATATTAAACCCCTTAAAATTTCAATAGTGAATTAAAAGAACAAAAATATACCAATGCTTCAGACTAAAATGGCATTCTTAACTAATTTTAATCTCTATACCACAATATTACATAGATATTTATGTGCTTCTACAAATATAGAGTATACATATTTCTAGAATGTTATCAAAAAAAAAAATTTTGTTTAGGTCAAATTTTACCTCTAGGTTACCAAAATCTTATGAGATTTAATTTGATTAATTATTTGAAAAATTAAATATTTTGATTTATATTTGAAATTTGCAAAATATTTTTGACTTTATCATCATCAGCATGATAATTTTTTCCCATAGGCTTCATATCTATATTCCTTATTATTAAAAAGAAAACTAAACTAAATTATATAGTGTTATCGTGTTTGTTCAAAAAATAGTGTTTTTAAATACATATCCAAAAATTCAAACAGCATTAGCAACAAGGCTGTGGGTTGGTGTTGATTCAGGTGTGACTTTAGTTCGTCTCACAGAAGAATGGGGGAGATTTTGTGGTTTGGTTATAAAAAATACTGGTCTAGTTCATGTAAGTACTTGTTTTTGTTTTGAAATGAAAAATTAAGAATATTTTCTTGAATTATAGTCTTTTTGTCAAAAAACGACTCTTACACGAATTCCATGGCAAATCGTGCAAATTGGCAAATTCCATGGTATGCAAGTCTAAAGAAAGTATTATAAAGATTTGGACGTCACGATTATATGATTATGATTACATTGACTAAAAATTGTTGTGTGCGAAAATTTTACCCATTTTTATTAAAAATTTAAGGAAAACTTAAATACAAAAAACATTTCTCATTGTTTATAAAAAATATAAGATGATTTATCAAAAAAATTTGTCTTTTAACGGCAATATTGATAAAATGTCCTTCAACTCTTGCAGTAGTATATTTATAAAGAGATACGCAATTTTCATATTTATATTTTCTTTTTAATGCAAGCCATATTTTGACAAGTCCATTGCGGTTAACTTTAAATTTTTTGTACCTACTTGGAGAAGGGGTAAAATGAATGAAATCCCGATTTATTTTTCTCTTGAAAATTAATGAGATGTGAAAAAAATTTTTTGAATGGTATATTGAAGCGTTCATTTGGGAGACATTATTCATGATATTTTCTCTTTATTTTATTTCAATACTCTTCTTTTTTTATTATTTTCCATTAAAAATATTTTACCAAAGTATTGGTTTTAATTTTCATTCAACATATTTTCGTCTATAAAATTTGGAATTAATTTCTATTCAAATAATTTAAGTAAGTACATTGTGTTTCTTTAAAATATTTTCTTAAGAAAAAAGTCCTTTTCCTGGTATTTTATAAAAAAGAAACCTTAACATTATTAACTTGACTTTTAACTCTTATCGTAAATTTTCATTATATTTTTAATTTAATCAAAGAGAAAAATTGTATTAACTTTTATTTTATATTTAAATTGGAAATATTTATGGTATACCACATTTTAATTTAAATAAAATATTTAAAGTATAATGGTTTGAAATTTAAATTACTTTATTAATGAACGGGGTTTTCAATATAAATTTGTTTTTTGCACGTATTAGCTCAAATTGCCGTAAAAACATTTTATAATGTTAAAATATTCGAACTACCAAATTTATATGTTTGCCTAATTTATTTTTAGTACCAAAATTAAATTAGCCCTTCAAATTAAATTAAAAGAATAGTTGAAAGAAGAAAATGAATATAATTTTTCTCAGTACATACATACGTAGATTAATATTTAAATCTGTAACCACTCTCAACTACTCTTTTCTTTTCGATGAGATTACTTATTTTATTAGATGCTCTCTTGTTCAGACTGTCGTGGCAACAGTAGTCTTTAAGTTCGTCTTAATTAATATTAAACTTGAGTAAAATCAAAATTTCATTATCACAAAGGTATAATGAGAACTAGTTATAATAGTATAGTACTGGATAGAGCTACAATTGAAATTTTAATTTATGAGAATATGAAGAAATAAAAGAGATGTTGTAATTAAAATGCTCTTCATAATTTCAATTTATTAAAAATTGAGAATTTGAGAAGTTATATTCGAGCATGCAACCTTTGCCGTATATTCACTCTCAAACATTGTGATACAAATATTGATCTGCACAATATTTCCTCACGCTATTTGAATAAAATGAAAGGAATTGGACGATCAATTCAATTATCCTACTATTTTATACTTTCTTTTAAAATTTATGCATCATATGTTTTTAAAAAAGAAAAATTTTTTTTTAATTCTCTGTTTTCAAAATGAATTTGTATTAAATAATTTTTCAAAAGAAATCGAGCAACTGTTTTGACCTCAACCCGTTTTTATAATAAAAAAATTTTATTTTTTTTCTCATTTCGCTTTAAAAGTTATTTTTCTTTTTTTTCTTTTATGGTTGGCACAAAAATAAAACATGAAATTGTTTCTGACACATAACTGACATGCAAATAACATATTTCTTTTTTCTTCTCTTTTATTTGAGCCTGTGATTTTTTTCTCATACCAGAAACAGAAAAACAAAAAAAAAATTCCCGCCAAATTTGTTTTTATATTTTATTTTCTGATTTCTTGTTTTTTAATTTTTCCATAAATATACAATAAATTTTGTTTTTCACTTATAGAGCCTTCATATTTTAAGGAAAACGAATTCATCCAAACAATATTTTGAGTATATATGGACATGAATTGAAAAGGAAAACACAATAATATGAATAAAATGTGCAAAATAAAATTCAAGGACTATAATTAAAATATAAAAGATGGAAAGATGAATGATTTGAAACACCATAAATTAAATAAATAAATAAAATAATTGAAAAATAGAAGAAAAATTGTTATGGAATAAATTAAAAGAGTGAAGGATTTTAATAAAAGGAATTTGCATACTTTTAGGATGTCAATATTAGGTAAGTACGCACGAGTCAATTATAATTTAATTAACGAATTTTTATATTATTTATGCATTCTATTTCGGGTTTAGGACAGGATATTTGTCTAAAAAAACAAGTAAAAAACTTATTCTTTGAACACAATTTCAATGAATTTGAATTTCAATTAAAATTTTTTTTCTTATTATTTACTTTTCCAATGAAGAACTTCTTATTGAAATACATTGAATTTGCCCCGAATTAAAAATAAGACAAAATTCTGATAGTTCTTATGCTAATGGACCAGATGCAAACAGAAAATTTGTAATAAAAACTTGCAGCATTCTAAATTTTTATTTTAAATTTTGACAATTTCAATTTTACCAACTCATACCCTAATATTTTACGTCAAATAAACATCTTGACGTCATTCTAAAAATAAAATTTCCCTGTTAATCAATCAACTCAATTAATATTATTCAGTAAAAATAAATTTTTCAAAATGTTAATGAACTTCAAATAGAAAATATTTATAAATCTCTACTTCAAGGACATCTTTTTTTTAAAACATCATAATTTAATTTATTCTATTTTACTCATATTTTCAAATAGAATCAACTTGATTTCATTTTACTTTATTAATCATATTATTATTATTATTGATATTCAATTTATATTTCAACAATATTATTATTGATTTTCATTCAAAATAACATTTAAAATTAATGTACACAATGAGACCATATAATAATATTACCAAATGTACCAAAATATATTAAATTCCTAAATAAATTTAAAGGAAAACATGCAAAATTATAATAAAATTCAATAATATAAAAATGTCATGCAATTTGAATACAAAATTAGTTTTCAATGTTACTTTCAAAGATAATACAAATAAATAAACTAGGGGCTCATAAAAATATTGAATTAAAATTTGGATATTCTAAAATGTACAGCTGTCCATATTATAATGAACTTTAATTATATCAATTTTCTAGTCTATAATATTTATAGATCATTAGTATGTAAATTAATGTACATTGTGTACAAGTTTTCTATTATGAGACAAAATAATATAATGTGGAATAATATTATATTTTATGTCTTTGAATTATACACAAGTACATAATATACTTATATTATATAATAATACATAAGAATAGTCATTTATATGTAAAAAAATGAAGTCACAAATGTGAATAAGTGCCATAATTAAATTTTAACCTTTTAAAAATTTTTTCATTAAAAAAAATATGTTTTAAAACACTTTGATGTTGAACTCAATAGATGGGGGACAAATAGGGAAATCATATTCTCCCAGATTATTTGAAATATTTAGAGTCTTATATATTAAAGTTAAATTTTTGAACAATAATGTTAGTTGCAAAAAATAGAAACCCAGATGCTTTCTTCTTTAAATTTATCGCCCCATTCATATAATAATTTTACATAATTTAATTTTAAAATTTTGAAATGAGCTCTTGAGGTTCGTTAAACTTTACTCTAATATTCGGAATTCACCCTTCAAATTTTGTAATGCATAGGACGTATTTCTACATGTGATAATTAATAATAATTCTAGTTTGTTTCTAAAATTAGACAGCAAATTAACTGGTGTAACAGTAAAATATTTTATATAGTGATTTTATTTAGCATAAACTATATACGTTTACATAATGGAAATTTATGGCACACAAATTTATATTATGGTCTGCTTTTAAGAAATTTCAATGTCTAATTTAACAGCCTAATCGTGCGTCTCGTTTTTCCTTCTCACCCTTTATTCACTTTCAAACCCTGAATTCTCCGTTTCTCTATTGAATATTTCTCATTTTTCCAATATGATTACTCCTTGTTTTAATTTAATTTTTATATTTTTTCTCAAATTGTCGACTGAACGTCTCATCTTCAAAAGCAAAGTGAATAAATTTTGTATATATACATTTTAGAAAAAACGAGGTATGCAATACGAAATAAATCTTCTCACTCAAAAATGGCATTATTACAAATAAATGATATTTATTCACTTTCTTCTCACTTGGCGAGTAAGATACCGACCAGGCCCTTAAATTTTAAAGTAATTTCTTCAACACAATTCTTGAATTTAAGAAACTTTTTTCTAGAAACTATGCATTCTAAATTCATTGTCTTTTAAATCCTATCAAACGTATTGTTTATGGTTTTGATTGAATCAAAATTTAATCTAGTGTACTATCTCTAATTTGAAGAACGTTAATATCTTATTCAAATAATTAATAACAAAAAATTGTTAAACAATGGAATTTACCGAAATTATTCGAACATTTCCAAAATATTAAAGCAAAAATATTTAAGTGAAATTAGCAAAATTTCAATAATTTATTTAAAAAAAATGAAATTCAATACATTAAGGACAAAAATTCAAAATGTATGATAAATTCAGGAATGGCATGAAATAAAGAATAACCGTATATAGGCTACGGTTAATATAAAAATTAAATTTCCAAATAAAAAGAAAAAAATCAAAAGAATTCAATTTTCATTTCAACTTTAAAAGCCTTTAAAATTTAATAAAAAGTTCAAATTTCGATTTCACTTTTTATAATATATTTTAAAATTCCCTTTAAAAGAAACGAAAAGATTCGATTATTCCTCTAATGTACGAGAAACAATCTCAATAGTAAATTTTTATGTTGGTATGTGAGAGTCTTGTATTATGCGTGTATCACCTATTTGTATAATTATGTTCATATCACTCCTTTACGAATATACGTTTGTGTTTTAATCTTCATTTAGTTCATTCTAGATTCCCCCATTCTACCGTACCCAACAATAACCTTTACCATCCCCTACAATCACAGATATTTTAAGTTTTTTCTTTATTATTGTTTTCTCTCTTGATATTTCATACTTTGAATTTGTTATTGCCGTCGTCTCTCAATATAATATAATATAATTGAACTAATAAATACCATAATAAAAATTTCTATTTTAAGAAAACATTTCCTATAGAAATATTTTCTATATAATATTATAAATAAAAGATCCCAGGCAATTCTACTATATTGTTTGGGTGATTTATATAAAACATACAAGAGTGCATATATTTTGTACACAAAATATTAAAGTTGTCAATTTGGCAAAGGGGGTGAAAAGAACAAGTAATCTTCAAAATCAGCCTATATGGGTTTAAAACACTATAATAATATAAAATAATAGAAAAAAAATAGGAAAAAAAAATTGGATATGAAAAAAGGATATTCGAAACATGACTATATCTATATGGTATATAAGTATATAAGGATGTACAGTGTTTGAATGAGAAAAAAAAATAGGAATGTTTTATATATAAGAATAATACAATAATAAAATAGAGAAAAAAAAAACGATAATGAAAACGGTAAAAACAAAAAAAGTCCTTTTCAAATGTTTTTTCTTTTTTTATTATTTTTATTTTGTTGGTTTTAAAAGTGAAAATCACTAGAAATCACAATAGGTACATGTGTAAATTTGTTAAGTATAAATTGATTTATTAAAATTATTTGGTATTGTTTTCATTTAAGATCGTAAATCGTTTCTGAAAACACAAAAAATCTCCAAAAAAAAATTCTTTTATATTATTAGGATATAAAAATGATTTTGATTCGAGAATTTACTGAGATTTTGTTTTTCGGAATTTTTGGTGATAATAAGGATCTCTTTTGTTTTTTTATTGCTCTACATATATTTTAGATATTGTATATGCCCAAAAAATCCTTATATATATCATGAAAAATTTATTATCGTTACTTAATTGTATAATTGTAATAAGTATACTCGTATATGGGTTTATGGTTTTCGAAATAAATTTACACTTTAAATGAAGTGTTCATTATAGCAAAAATTGATTTAGTATCCGAATTTTTTTTCTAATACACATAGGATCCTTTACAATATATAATATCCTTTTTGTCTATGATATAATAATAAAATTTATTTTTAATCTTTTATTATTTTTGTTTCTTAATTTAATTATTTTATTGATATCAGGATTATAAAATCGAAATTTATAAATAGTGTGGGAGTAGCAAAAATATTTTTTAGTAAGATTATGTAGATAGATTTATATTAAACAGTATAATAATAGATTATACTGTTTATTATATATTATATAATAAACATAATTATCCTAATACTGTATAATTATATTAAACAGTATTAGGAATGATATGAGAGAAATTTAAAGTAAATTTTATGGTATCGAACCCCAATTTAAAATCATACTAAATTTGGCAGAACAAATTAAATTTGATAAGTAATGATAAAAGGTGAAATGTTAGAAGACAAGTTGCCGTTGAATTGAATTGAATAATATTTCTGAGAAATATATTTAGAACCGTTTTCATGAGGAAAGTATTGTGGATGAAACGTTAATCAAATTACCAGTAGAAAAATAATGAAGTTAGGAAATAATCTTGAAAATATTACTGCTTAATTATATAACTGAACATACACTGTAAGCAAATAATTAAATTTGTTTAGAGAATGTTTAAATCAATGTAATTAGTTTCTACAAGGTTGTATTTTAAACTGAATTTAATATAGTGCCATCTAATTTTCATCAAATAAAATCCATAAAGAATGTTTTATATGCAAAAATTGCCTTGCACAACTTTCAATATTTTAATTGAATTGAATTTTTGATTATAATTAAGGGTTCTGGTAGACATGCAATTTTTTCATAGCTTTATTTGATTACTTATTTGTATTCCATAGGTTTATATTAAAGTGCGCACACATGCAACTGTCTGATCGCATGCAATTAAGCAATGAAACAGTTTTTAATTTTTTACAATTTTATGCAATTGCAAAATTAAAATTGCACGTCTGCCGGAGCCATAAATAAAATTTAGTTCTTTATTTTGATTACTTAATTATACGCATACAAATATATTTAAGAATAATAGTATTGCCACCTATTAGTGACTTTACTTAATTAGAACTTTTATGGATCATTAATAAAATGAAATTTATTTCAATTAACGCTCACAAAATTGTGTATATAAATACTTAGAAACATTATTCATTTTGTATCAAGTGCAGGAATCACAAGAAATCAATTGCATTTTACGTATACAATGAGAAACTTCAGTATTGGTGTAATTACTTCAATTTCCATAATGTGGAAATTAAAAATTAATACAAAAATCTTTATTTTGGAACCGAAGCAATTTACGTGAATTTTTGGACAGAATTTTTTCACACTAAGCTTTTTGAACATCTTAAATATAACGAGAAATCTCAATTACCTTAAAATTCAGTAAAAAATTAATGTATCAATTTCTTTTTTGGTGCCGCCTTGAACTTTCAATTGATTTATCTGCCAAATATTCGTTCAGTATTTTATAAAAAATGAATTGATATTAATAAAAACTGCAATAAAATAAAATATCAATTCACTCTTACTAAATATTTCTTCCAATATATTATGAATTCGATAGGCAATCTATTATATACAAAAAAAATAATAAAAAATTGTTGCAATTCATTGTACAAATGGTCTATTTGTTGACCTTTATTGCGATGAACTCAATTGATTAATTGCAAATAAATAATAAAAGCGATTATTATTTATTGCAACTTTAACGTTATTGAGTTTATGTGTATAGATTATATTACAGATACACATATATACATAGGAATAGATGTGGGTGCATTTCAAAGATAAAGCTTTATTGAATTACAATCTCATAATAAAAGTTTTGTTATAAATTTTCTTTTATACTTTCTACATAATTTCATTTACTATAGCGGATTTGATAAATTAGTTTTGATAACGAGATTACACATATTGTTGGTATACGTTTTGTCTACACATAAATATACTAATTAATTTTCTCATTTGACCAGCACTTATATATTTTAAACATGGTAAGTTTTCTTTAATTTGTAAATGTCACATAGTATCAAGCTATGGTATACAAGAAAATGGAACACAATTGAATAAGGAAAGCCATGAAATACGTTTTTTTTTCTTAGGAGTTCGAATTTAAATATCGACTTTTATCATATGAAAAAATTCTAGTTTCTCTAATACAAAACTTAATAATTTAGAGAAATTTAGTTCCAATTCGAAAATAATATAGTCTACCTTCCAGAGCCACATAAGTCTTCCCTGAAATGAAACAGAATACACCTATAGTTGAATAGAACAGTTAATTTATTATGAAACTGTGCAATAAATCGCACTGTCCGTCAAATAGCCTGCCATCCACACACGGTTTTGAAAACTTCAAGAAGTCTCATGCAATTTCAAAATCAATTGAATAACAATGTTCATATATCTTTCCATTCTGTAAGACAAATTTCTGTATAGTGGTCATTCTTATCCATTATTCATTATAGTGTCCATTCGACACAAATTATGTCGACTTACTCAGAAAACATCTCACGTTAATTTATATATTATACTGATTCAAATAATTCAGATGTGGGACAAATTAAAAATTAACACCGCATCCCAACTTTTTGGCTCATTTTGACTCCTGTATTGTGTACTTTTCACAAAATTACACTCATTAGATCATGTCTTTGAAACAACAACATTAACTCACACATTTTTATAAAAATGGTCAACTACCATCTACATTCTTTAACTCGCAACTAATTTTTAATTTTAAAGAATTTTCATTAAAAAGTTTTCATTTAGCTTTTCACAAAATTAAATCTTCTCATTTTCTTAAAAGAAAATTTCTCAGTATCTTACACTTAATTCTCATGAAATTCTATAGTCTCATTATATCTTAAAGCAAAATCAATACATAGGTCAAATAATTATAAAAAAAAAAATACGAAATTCTTTTATTGATTCAAAGTGAAAAAAATCCTAAAGAAAAATAAAAAGAACGAAAAAAAGGTAAAGAAAAACACTGTGTTAAAAAATTTACAAGAAAAACACATTACATAGAGCGCAGTACAAATAACTGTTTTTGAAATAAGTTCAATAAAATCTAAAAATCTTCTAGAATTATTTTATACCTTTTCTCCTTTTAAAAATACACTAACAGAATATCAATTACCAATTTTGTATCTTTTTTATTATTTGGGGCTTGTGACGAAAATCTAACAACAATGATACAATAAAAATAAAGCATAAACACCTACTGTTTAAGTTGAAATGAAATTTATCTGATTGTTTTCTATATAGGTAGGTAACCTAATAAAAATCTCATAGGAAAAAAATAAAACAGTGTTTAAAAAAAATGATGTTATGTAAAGAGTTTTCAATAATTTAAAAGCTAGCAAGCAATCGTAATTGGAAATTTACAAAATTTGCTAAAAAAAAAGAAACTTGTAAAATGGAAAGAAATTTGATTTAAACGAATTAAGCTCCTAGATTACAAATCATTTACATATTTATGACAACATTGTCGAAACTAAGTGCATTTTAAATAGATCAAATTTCAACAGAATTTTTGAAAAAAGCTGAAGTTTTTTGCATTTTTTTTGAAAATTATTTAACTGTATTGATTTGTCAAATTTCGGCAGAACATAAATTGAAATCTGAATTTGGAATAAAATAAAAAGCTGTAAAATGCTTAAGAATTTAAAAAACAAAAAATTTCATTAATAGTTTTCTAATTGCGGAATTGAATATAAAAATATTGACAAAATCTGCACAAAATTAGGAAATTCCTTTCGCTTGTTTTGTGCCTTCACCCGACCCTTTCCCTTCCTTTTCAGATCTGTTTTTTTACAGTTGGAAACTGGGCCCCTTTGGCCCTCATGTCGTCGACCAACGGGATATTTTGTGATTTACATCCATGCTATTATCCCTAAGCTTCTGGCATAATACATTATTGCGACCAAGCCTCAGGGTCTTCAGCAAAGTTACAAAACCCTTAACAAATTCAGTTTTATATTTTACAAGTATTCATTTTGCATTTTACTTGTGACAAGCTTACATTTCATTTCCTTGGATGATATTGCGATGCGCAGCTGATGATATGAAAAGACTAAGACGCTACTTTAGTACTTCTTATATATGTTTGATACCTTTTAGGTCCTTAAATTATAAATTTGTTTCCCTAACTTAATTCTTACTCTCATTATTAATAACCCATTTTATTATTTTCACTTTTATATTTCAATATAAAAGATTCCCGGAATATTTTAATTTAAAAGATGGAGTATGAGATAGAGAACAAATTTTTTGAAAACAGAAAAATAATTTTATAATCAATTTATTCATTTTAAATGTGATAAGGAACCTGCATACAATTTTTTCGCTAAAGTAATTAAATTAATTTAAACTTCATAGCTTAAAATATTCTTAATGAAATACACGTGCGAGAATTCAAATGACTATACAATTTGATGTTTAACTTTTGTAAGCACTCAATATGATTATAAGGGCAGAAGATAACAACAGAAGCCTTTAAAACGCAAAGTTTTTAAATTTTGAGGAGTGTTAGAAATTTAATTAATATTTACGATATTATTGCATTAATTTTTAAAATGATTTAGAAACTTTTTATCTACTCTTAAACATAACCGCAATTAAATTGTTTTTGATAAATGCCCGCGAATTACTCTTGGGAAAACTGTTATATACTCTTATAACAATATATTCTCCACACCTTAACTTAATTTGCTAATTTAGTTTGTCAACTTCTCAATAACATTTGCACCATATATTGTATAACATCAAAGACAAAGTAAATTCTACAAAGTATCACATTCCGAAAAGTTTGGTAAAAGCTCTTGACATTGTACACTTTTCCTAAATGCGTTCTATACGTGTTGCATACGTAAAATAAAAGTAAATCAGGTATCGAAAAAATCGAGCACGCTGTTCTTATGCATTCATATAAAAGTTGCCAGAAATATCCAATTAAATAAACTAGCATATAGTTTTAGCAATAAAGTGCTAGTTATTAAGATTTTTTCCTAAAATGCAGCATAAAAATGCAATGTTTTTAATGATGTGGTAACAATTGGCAAAAATTAACATTTGCACGGAACTTTAAATTGAAATTTTCAAACAAACGTATGTTATGTATTAATTTTGTAAAAATTGTTTTCCAAAATATATCGAAAGCTTTAGTGTACATTGAAGAAAGTTTTTTTCAATGTAAAAGTATTGAAAGCACTGAGACGGTAGTACAATCGTATTAATAACGAACTTAAACTTTCTATGACGGATTATTGAAGTTACGAATACTGTGTATGATTTAGGACATTTGCAGTCAAGAATCCTTGCTTATGTAGAGATATAGATAATTCGTATTGTAATCTATTGGATTACATTAAAAATTAAAAAATTTTTAAGCAAAAATGGAATGAAGTTACAATTTAAATTCTCTTGTGCAACATTTAAGATTGATACCTTTAAATTTTGGGCACATATGTACGTGTAGTCGTACACAATATAACATATACATCCAACATCTTCTCTCTGCATGTATACAACCAAAAAGAAGGACCAAAAAAAAAAAACAAAATGCCAATTACTATTGACTAGAAAGAAGAATTAGAATGTGAAATTTCAGATTATCGATAAAAGAAAACACAAAAAAGATAAGAAAAATATGATAATAATGTAATCCGACAGGAAAGGAATCAAAAAATGAAAACAAAAACAGAAAAATAAAAAATAAAAAAGCAATAACCAACATAAACAAAAAAAAACAAACAAAACAAGAGAAAAAGTTCACCATATTTACCATGCCATCAGTTAGAAATATCGATTGGTAATAAATTTTTCGGCATTTCGGCGTGTATGTTGAAATGTGATGTGAATATGCCGCTACTATATATAAAATGACACATTAATGTTGAAAACAATTGAGATGTGAAAAGTGAAGAGCAGTTAAAGAACAGGGAAGAAACAAAAAATTGTAAATAAACATGAGAGTATATGTAGATTTTTATGATCATGACAGGATGTCTACCATACAAACATTACAAACATCAACTAATAAAATATGAGGCATAACAAAATGTATATGTGTATGTGCATACATAATATGTACGTGCGTTTTAACTGCTCATGATAAGAAAATTTTCTTTGAATATCTTTTTTTTTTCAAAATTCGACATCTGAACGTACATAATATGTTTAATATAATGTAATATATAGGTGAAATAATTGAATGAAACGAACTATATAAACAAGGTAAAAATTTACAATATTATGTAATCATGTACATAATACATATGTACGTATAGATATGTACGTTTGTATATTATGTTCAAAATATTCATGAATATTGCAAACATAATATTATGTTGAATATTGTAAATAAAATTATGTATAACAGAATGTAAATGTTATATGTATAACAAAATGTAAATGTATATAAAATTATTTCAAATACCAAAAAAAAAGAGCATGTTCTTTACAAAAAATAATTCATTCGTAATTTCGAAATGCGTATAGATGTAAGAAAATTTAAGGTGAATATATTTAAGGTATAATAAGTATGAGAAAAAATATTTTTGCGGCTTATATTCGCACACATACATACTTATGTGTGCAAATATAATCTATTAATTTGCTATGCCCATATATTATAATCGATTCATTACATAACACATAAATATACAAGCTTGTTAGAATTTACAAGGATATAATAAGTATTTTATCTTATAAATTATTACATTAATTTCCTAAACACATATGTATATATACATTACATATTATTATGTACGCGTAATGGCCCAACATAATGATGTATGTATGCTTCTTGTATTATGTGTGTATACGAAAAAAATCTGATGTGGTCAGCACATAACCGACCGCATTGTGTATTTTCTAGTTAAATGAAAGTGTTACAGAATATTATAAAAATGTCTGTTAAATACTTCTTTCCAATTTTTTAAGACATTAGTAAGCTTATAGTTAACATACCTAGAAAAATGTAAATTTGGCTCTTATTAGAGTTTCGCTTTATGCTACCCCAATTCCCTGAAACGCTCGCCAGTTAGTTTCGGTAACAACCAGAACTCAAATATCAAATTTCAAGAAATTCCATCAATTTGTTCTGTGGATATGGTGAAAAATGTAAAATCGGCCCGCAGATCAGTTTTCGAGCCCTGATCTTTCCAAAAAATTTATATGTTCATTGTTTTAATACGAGGAATTCATATATTAAATTTAAATGAAATCGGTTGATTATTTCTCTTTATATACACAAAAATGTATATTTGGCCCGTAGTAAACGTCTAGTTGCCGACGTCTGATTTCTTCCAAAACACAGGAATTTTCGCGGGCGGTCGAGCTGAGCTTATATATAAAATTTCAAGTAAATCGGTTACATATTTTCTTCAAAATATTCAAAAATGTAAAACAGGCCCGCTAAAAAGTGCAGTTCCCGAAGCCTGATATATCCCAAAAGTTGATCAATCCGTGCCATGGTGGAAATAAACTTACATATAAAATTTCATCAAAACCGGTTCAGCCGAACTTGAGATACACGCGTGCACACACAGACCGACAGACCGACAGACCGATAGACCGACAGATTGCTAAAAATAGTTTATTTACACTTCCCTACAATGGGAAGTACGTTCCCACCGAAAACTCGATATGCAAAATTTGTTGCCATCATATAACCTACCTATTGTTTACACAATACGGTCGGTAAAAAGCAAAAAAATCATGAAATATTAGAGTTTATATTACAAATATTTGTGGTTAGAATTTCATTTATTTCATTAATTTAGTTCTTATTTTTGTGTGTGTTTTTTTGGCAGAATATTTATGTATAACACTTTATTATTTATCTACACTGCAGTGCATTAGAATTGAAACCGAAGAAAATTCATATTATATAATAAAATTTTACAATTGAATACAGAATTATCAGAAATTCAACTTCTTCAGTTCAAATACTCGATTCTTTATTGAAACCTAATTGGTAATATCTATAATTTGCGAAAATTTCTGCGGTTTGGGTAACTTTCAAAATAATTGTTTTTATTAGTGACAATACGTTGGTGACAATCGCACGGCTGGTAAAATAATAAATTGCTCTCGATTTTAAATTAATTTTGAAACCTTTTCAAAAATTTTTTGAGTATTTACGAAGCAACAGTACGAGAATCGCCAGGTATTTATTTTAAATTAGACCAGAAATAAATTACCATTCCTATAACATTTCTAGTATTTCAATTAACAAATCGAATTAACGTCACTTGTCAAAATTTTGACAAAAGTCGGATGTGTTGAGAATTAAATTTCTTCCACTTTCATTTTGTATTGATTTTTTTCGGACTCCATGATTGCACTTATATTAAATTTGATTAATACCTTTATGAATTTTCTTGACTTTATTTCTAGTGAACCGCACTGTACAAATAAATTATATATGTATATATGACAGAGAGGAAATCAAAATAAACACACAAAAATATCAAAATTGAATTCTTAACTTGGATTTTATTCTATATATAGAATTTTTCGAAATGAAAGTGAGAAAATGAGTTTATTTTTATGACAGAGTAAAAGATTTTCTTTTTTTTTTTTTGCTGAAATATAATAAAGTTCTAAATTTATTATTACGTATTAGAATTTTGATGGTCAACATTTTATTTATTAAACGAATAATTTAAAAAATAATAAATTTTGCTTGTTGTATACCAATAATGCCCCGAATGTAGGTATAAATAGAATTTGATCTAATTAGTATTAAAGGAATTTTTAAATTGTCTTTTAAATTACACCATAAATGTTATTAATGTCGCCATTGTTGTAATATCTTAATTATCTAATACTTTTTGTTCGAAATCGAAACAACAAATTTTAAAATAAAATTCAAATTAATTGATTACTGAATTTAGAATATTTATAAAATGGAGTTGTTCTTAATATACTGGGAAAATTAAGATACAAATTATAATTAATCAGAAAACATTCATAATTTTATTTTTGAAGAAATTTCATTTCTGGAAAGAAGGTTTTAATTTTCTGTCATCGTTTCTAAGTAATTCCTAAATCAATGGAAACGTATATTTTTTCTTAGATTTAATTGAAATTAAATGAGGCATATTTTGGAAATCTCGTTTCAATTGAGAATCGATAACAGAGATGGAATCATAGTCGCAAGTAAATCGAGAAATATGCTTCTTTTTTTAGCCCGCTTAAGAGTACACAAGAAATATCCGAATATTTCTGTCATTACTGCACCATGCTCAGTCTTTCAAAATATTTTGCGAATGTACTGGAATGAAATATAAATTAATAATAATCAAATATATTTGCTCTTTTAATCTCAATTTGTGACAAATCTAAAAAATACTGTCATACTAGTAATATTAATTGATTAGAAATATTGGTAAAGGTCTTTAATGAAACTATAATTACTCTTTTTAATTGAATTCAAAAATTAGAGTTAGTAATCCGAATAGCACAATATTGTTGAACCATATAAATATCGTAAAACAAGAAATAGAGTTATTAAAATGAAAATTTAAGTATCTTTGAAATAAATATTTTATATTTATTTTTATACCCTCAATTTTGCAAACATCACGTTTATAATATACAAAAGTAAATGCATAAATTTTCAAAATAACAAGAATTTAGTTTGAAAAAAAAAAAATTAATTTTGTAAATACTTAAAATACATGCTTTATTTTTCAATGTTCTTATATATATTATGTACAGGGTGTTTCGCATAAGGTGGCAAACAATTTCATGGATGATTATTTGATCAATTTCCAGCCAACAATTACGTTGTAGGGTGGTGGGTATTTTGTTGCGGATATATCCGTTTTCGAGCTATAATCTGTTGAGCAAAAAAGGTACTAAATTTTTCTTGCATATAAATAAACCGATATAACTTCGGAATTCCGCAACATAGAGTTACCATCGGACGCTTTTGATACAAGCAATTAATTGTTCTTTAATTTCGGTCATGCAATCAATTTGATCTGAGTTAAACTTTTCAAGATACAGCACATCAAAGTCAGAATTTCTGTTTTGAAATTTTATTTAAAAAACTCGAAAATTTTGAGTCATTTTTTTTTTTTTTTTGATGCTTTACGATAAGAGCTAAAAGTTAACCCATATAAGATTCTCCTCCATCTTTCATAGTTTTGCCAGTAAAACGTGTTAATGTATTTAAAAAAACATGCGAAAAGTGCATATCAAAGAATCAGCCCAGAAATTATTTGCCACCTTACGGAAAACACCCTGTATATATTTTTAAATGTGTGTATATTTATAATGTATATAAAATGATATTAAAAAATTTATTATATTTCTCTTACAAAATTTATAAATATTAAAGAGATAAAAGTGTACTTTATAGGTAATTTTGTGCAATAAATTTTATATTTTGACGCATAAAATACATTTTTTTTTTGTGAATTTAATGTTTATTTTTTTTTCTTTTAAAATATTAGAATTTATTGGTAATTTATTGTAATTCTGCATGTACAAAATGTTACCTATTAAATAATTATTATATATGTACAAAAACTAGAATAAAATCTCACACTCACACACAAAACAAATATTAGTAATTAATTATTTTTTAATTGAAGTTATTTTGTGACTTTTGGTTTATTTTATAAAATTATTTTTATTTTATTTATGTGTTTTAATCGTGACATTTCAACTGAAATTAAAATTAATACTGTAAGTAATTTTTCTCTTCATTTGTCAATTTAATTAATGTTTTTTTTTTCTTCTTTTACTCATTTCTAATAAAATTATATTTTATTTTTAAAATTATTTATATATAAACGTGATCTGTTCACAATTCTTATTTACATCACGTTTTAATATTAAAGGTAAATAATTTGAAATAAATTAAATGGTATTTAATGAAAATTTAATATACAAAAATTATATGTAAAATTCTTGAACACGCGTATTTTTTTGCCTCTAATTAGTTTATTTTTGTTCCTGCTTCTCTAGCAATTTGTAATTCCATTTTAGTAATTATATACGGAGTTTTTTGTATTATTAAAATAAAAGAGATCTATATTATATTTGAATGCCCACAAAATAGCTTGCTGATATTACATGATTTAATGGTCATGTATTAAACAAATTATTAACATTTCTTACAAGAAATAATCGCATCTTGCTCCATTTTCTTAATACTCCGATTATTTATTTGTATTAGTTATTCTACAGTATGCAAAATTTCAAAAATTTTAATAAAAAGCAGTAACTCTTTTTTGAGTATATGTGAAGTAATTTATCAACTTCCCGAATTCGTTTAGTCTTGTTGATGTAAATTGCGAACAATTACATTACATTAAATGAATTTGACTAAAAAGTTTAACAGTAAAAATAATATTATCTTCGCTTACGTGGCAGTGGTAATTATAAAATTAGTATTTTCGTTTATTCATAAAATTTTTACAATGCAAACAAAAATTTATTTTAACCATGCAAATTTCAAAAAAATAAAATCCTTTTTACTTGTACTCAGAGACACCATATAAGGGTTTGTTATATTTTATATATTTGAAACTAAATTTTAGATCTTCAATTCAAGAATGTTGTCATGTTCTGATTTAAATTGTCTGCTTAGGTAGTATAATAATCCACAATTTTTAATTTATTAAAAATGCTCGAATTTTTGTTTTAAAAGTCCTAATTCGACAGTACAATTTTACAACATATCAATATTCTTCTATCGTGGCCTTTGTGACCTTTGTCCTTTTATGATTACTCTAATTAAGAATATTTAAAATACTTTTATAATCGTATGGATTTTATTAAATTGTGAAAATTTTTTTTTAATTTCACATTTTAAGTTAATATTTAAATTAAATAATTTTCCCTTTATATAAATACAAAAAACGAAATAATTGAAGAGGCAAAACTAAATTTCTATTTATAAAAATAAAATTGCATACTTTTAGGGGTAACTTCAGTATAAATTCCTAAATTAAAAAATTTTCATTTTAAAAACAATTTATTTTATCTTTAATAATCTTTAATTAAATTATTTAATTACAATTTATAATAACCAATTAGTATATTTGCATAGTACAAGCATAGTATGTACAGCAAAAATTGTCTACTTAAAGAATAAATAAAAGTAGAATAGAATCATTTCTTATTTTAAAGGATTTAATTGGAAATTCTTTACCAGATTATGGTTAAAGAAGAAGAGAAAAATTTACATACAAATTTAAAACTGATAATTTTTCTTTCCTATAGCTATGTGTTTTTCGAACCCTTTTTCACTTCGAAAATTAATTTTAATTCAATTAGGCCGTGAAATAATATTGAAGTAATGATGAAAAGGGTGTAGCAATAATTTTTTTTTTTTTGCCTTCTTTTTATTCAATACTTTAAAAACCATAAAGAACAACATTTACATTTTATTTTTATATCTATCCCTTTCAAGGATATTTAATTTTACTCGTTTCTCTGAATCCTTTGAATATGCACATATTTAAATTTTTCTCTTTTTATCTTTTCTCCATTATTTCTTTTTATGTTTTTCTATATACTTGAAAATATAATATAATCGTTATTGTTAAATTTATTTATTTTGTACTTACTTTAACATTCAGATATATTTTTATTGAATTTTAAAGAAGAAAAAAAAATATAAAAATTTTGTAGATTTAAAATTTGATTGTACATTGTTAGGGGAACGGGGGAGCCCAATTTTAGAAATGCGGTCTACCATATTAAAAATTTATAGTCCATGTGATATTGTTTGTGTTTTGTAAATTTATTTCGTGTACTTAGATTAAAATTTGTTGAAATGGTTAACATAAGAAAAGTTTTAGTGGTTTTTCCTTATTACCAACTTATTCTGAATGGTTTTATCGCTGTTTTTGTTTTGGTATTAAAAACCAATGAATAGTTAGTACGCATAGTACGCAAAATAATTTAATTATCTTGTTTTCTAAAAAATTTACACTAAAAGTTTAACTAATTTAAGAAGTTTTTGAAATTGCAAGATAAAGGAAAATATAAAATTATAAAAAGTGGTAACCCAAAAATTATTGTGAATATTGTATTTTTTGTTTTATATTTTAATTGTATTTAAAGAAGGAAGAGTGAATAAGCCTTCTTGACAAGTATATTCACTTAAATATTTCAATAATATCTTCAAAAATTGTTCTTGGACATTTGAGTCACTGTTGTGAGATTCTCAACATCGAAAGATGGGCATTTAATGTTTGCATAAAATACGAGTATAACTGCCGTCAATACAAAATATTTAATTCTATTTAGTAAAATAAGTATTAAGGATCAGAACAGCAGATTTTACATATTTTGCAAGCCGAGTTAAAGAAAAATTTATTGAAAAAATTCTCAACAACGTTTTTTATTTAAAAATTTGGTGATTTACTTTTCCCTTCGTTAAAAAAAAACAGAATATGTAAGCTACAAGAAAAACTAAAAAGAAAATTATGCTTTTCAGAAACACGAACTACAAACGTTGCATCTAGTTGATTTAGTTATAGTTGATAGTCGATTAACTATTATTTTTCATTCATTTGAGATCTAAGAATATTATTGTCTCAGGCATCCTGTACTACAATTTCTATACTAATTTAACCTGTACTAATTCAACAATCTACTACAAGTTCAACAATTTTAAGCAATTAAATATTGATTTCCTGTTTTTTCCCAGTTTAATTGCTTATTTTTTTATTGGTCAATTTTAATATACATAAATTTAATTTTAATTAACTACATATTGATAAAAAAATTAAATATCCTTTTTCAGTCAAAGCAAAATTTTTCTTAATTTTAAGAGATTTTTTTGGGAATTTTATTAGAATAGTTTTTCCATTCACAATTCACAATTAAGCATAACTTCAATATCAGCTCCTATTAATTTAGAACTCTGATAAATCTTTAAAAGCTAATATCTATTATCCTTATTATACCTGTTCAATTAAATTATCTTGTGTTCATTTGATTTCCATTCATTAAACATTTTTTATAAGATTATTACGATAACATTTAAAAAATAAAACCAATGATAATTTTATATAATTTGATAAAGGTTTTGACAATGACGAAATTTTCTGTTCTTAAATAAAATGGAATGGGCGAAAGGAAATGAGTTTTCAACCTCAATTAATTTAAAAATATTTTAAGTGGAACAGATTCCATTTTACTTTATTAATATTTTTTTATATTCGCCTTCTTTTTTTCTATATTAGTTGTTTAAATTTTATCTTTAAATACACATATTTCCGGGTTGTATGTACTTTTGGTTTTTTTTTCGTTTTGTTGCGATTTCCTTTTTTAGTATCCTTTTTTTTTGTTTTTCTTGTCTTTCCTTAAACATCATGTTTAGAAAAACATTTTTCCAAGTAATATTATGTCACAACATTCTATTTTGAATATATATATTTTTTTTTATTTTTTTTTATTTTTTTTTTCTTTTATGCTCCTTTCTTAGATATTATTATTTCCGTTTTATTATATTATATTATTATGTTTGTTGTTGGGTTTTTTTTACGCTTCAACCATTCATTCATTCGCTCAACTCACTGTGAAATGGTGATTTACCACATGTCGTGACGATGAAGGATATACATGTTTCTGAATAAAATTTACACAGAGTGTCTCGTATTAAAGTATAACTCTTGAACCAGAATAGGTAGGAAGATGTCCTATATATCAAATTAAAGGCCTGTAGACAACGTTGCCAGTTGTGTAAAATTGGAGAAAGATCAAATGTTACGTCAACCAGAAAAATAAAGTTTTTTAAAAATTAAAAGTTAAAATTTCAAATTTTTCGAACTTTAAAGGCACGTGATTCCGAACTTTGAGTAGATTGTAAATAATGTAGATATTTATAAGAGGGCCCTTATTCCAAACTATATTTAATAATGCACCTTATTTACACAGGCAAGAGATTATACCTAAAATTTCAAAAAAGGGAAAAAATCAGTCGAAATTGATTTTATACTTTGTAATTCCAAAACTATTGAGCTGTGAACATTGTCTCTATACAAAAGTTTTGTCTACTCAAGAAAGCCAATAAAATGGTATGTAGTAGTTCAATACGAGACACCCTGTATATAGATACTTATATAATAACTACATGAATACACAATGAATATTACAATACCTACTTGTATAATAAACTTCTATATATATGAATACATTTTTATAAACTTACATAATATATAACATTTATTTTAACAATAAAATTAAATGTATACGAACATGACGACACGATTCACTGAAACTTTATACTTTGTACATAACTATGTACATAAATTGTGTTTACCAGAGTCATGATATTTACATAGGCAAAAGTTTGAATGATATTACCTATATAAAGAACCATATACCGTTAAGGAATATAAAAAAAAATACCACAATAAAAAGAAAAATAAGAGTAATGAAATATTATTATGTGGTTGTACCACATATTGTACAAATGTACAATTATTATATAATATATTTAATATGTATACAAATATGTACACATAAAATGTAAGTGGAAGTGAGGAAAATTTAAAAATAAAATAAATATTCTAGTAAATTTCTCTATTATTCTAAAGAATTGAGTTCAACATAACAGTTTTCAGGTTAAAAAGGATCGCATGCAACAAAACACAAAAAAAAAAAATAATGAAAAGTTTTTCAAATTCAAATCTTAATAAATAAAATTTTTGCATTAAAACTACTCACATTTTATATAAAAGTAGGATTTACTTACACAATAATAATAATTTTAAGAGTAGATCAATATATTTATTGTTATGTAGGTTAGTGCTAAAACTTTTTTTTTGTAATATTCGGTAAATAAATGCGGATTAAATTAATGGATTTTAAAGTAGCAACTTTCCTTTACGTAAGCAAAAATACTTTTTGTTACAAAACAATTTTCTAATTATTTAAAATTACTTTCATTTAAATACCAAAATATTTCATATTATTGCATACATTTATAATGAGCAAACGAAAAAAAATTGAAAGAAACACTACGGTAGTGGTCGGTAGTGATGCATAATTTTATTTTTTGAACCGGGCATAGCAGTCCCGGTTTTGCAAATTCCTAAAGGTTGAAAATATTTTTTTTCTAACTAATTTATAGGGGCCTTAAAGCTGCCCAATTTTCTACAGTTTACGTAAAAGGATAACAAAAATTTAAAGAAAAAAATACGAGCTTTAAAGAACGGATAATTTTGAGCGGCGATTTAGTTATTGTAATAATTCAGTATACTATTTCAAGATAGAAGAAGCCAGTTGCTACGTTTTTGCGTTTGCATGGTTAAAGAAGTGTTTGTGCCTTTGATACCATAAATAATTAAAAAATAGCATTACTAGGAGTGTGAGGGGCTATAACTTTTAGAGATGAGGAAGTGCATGTGCATTTTTTTCTAAAAAAAAATTAGTTTTAAGTAAAGATTTACGTTATTTGCATCGAAGTCGAAGGACAGACAAAGTAAAAATAATAAGCATTTCTTTCCAATTTTTTTTTATTGAAAAATTGGTGAAAATGGGTAAAACTTTCTTTTTTGCTTTTTATTTAAAATTTATTTTTCATTTAATAAAATAATAAATAATAATGAATTTTCTATTTTAAACTTATTTAAAATAAAAGAATAAAAATAAAAATTTTGTATTACTTTTTTAATAAAAAGGAAAAAATCCTTAATATGACCTTAGAGTAAACAGGTTTTTTTTTTTAATAAAGTAGAAAATAAAAGTTAAGATTAAATAAAATAAATGATTTTTATTGAAAGGGGAAAATATTCTATGTATATGCTACAATAATTGTATAAGTATTTTATAATAAATAAATACACTGAAAAAAAATATGTTGAGACTTTTTACATTATTGCATTGTAACAACATAATTCCATATTTGATTTTAGTATACGGTAAATTTTATTGATTTCTGTCAACAATTTTTCATATTACTTGATTAAGGTGCAAGTTTTAAGTAAAATTGTGGACAATTTCTGAGAACTATAGAATTTCGTGGATGAAGAGTTTAATATTAATTTTAATATTAACTATTGAGTCATGGCTGAAATAATTCTGCTCATTCATTTGTATACTAATATTCGTTAAGGCTATAACACTATTGTATACTAATTTTTCGACAAGAAAAATAATTTTTGTAGAGAATTTTATGTTCGGAGAAAAATTATTCTAATTCACCGCATATATTTACTAATTTTATTTATTTATCACTAATAAATTACTAATAAAATACTAACTAATAAATTATTCAATTTTACTTCGTAAATAAATAAATTATAAATAAGAATAAATTAATAATATATAGATAAAATAATAAAATAACTTTATTTTTTTAAATGTTATTTCCAACTGCTCTCACTAAACTTATTTATACTCGTAGATTCCAATTATTATACTAATTCCATATTAATATTTTTTACAGTGTATTTATGTTATTTGTTAATACCCACATTTGTACATAATTTGAAAAATTTTCATTAATTGAAAAATCTGAATAATAATTTTAAAATTTCATTTTTCGCACACAAATCAAAACAATCTCATTATTTTAAGTCAGATTTCTATTGGGGTTAAAAATTATTGAATTCTTTAAAAAAAAAATTTTTATTTTATCATTTAAGTGTAAATAAAACTTTAATTATAGCAATTAATTTTTTTAGAATAATTCGTATATTTTAATTATAAATAATCAATGTATTTAGAAATGGATACACATTATGCTTATAAAATATTAATTCTACTCTAATAATTAAATATAATTAAAAAAATAATTTGAATTTAATATTTGTATTTTTTTTTCTTTTTTAGAGAGAAATGCAAAGTTCGAGGTTTACTGGATGTGAACTTGAATAATAAGTGGACAGATACACAATATGTAAGATTCGTTAAAATTTAGTATTTATTTTAAAGAAATAAAAAATTAATCAAAATTAATACCCTTCATATTAATTAATTTAGTCCTAATAACAAGCTGAGAAGAATTTTAAATTAAAAAAACTCAATTAGAATGTAAAATTTTATTGAAAAGCAATGTTTTACAGATGATTTAAAGTTGAAGAGAATTCAAAAATGAAAACCTCTGAATATCGTAGAGCTATGACAGAAATTTTAAAAATTTGTGTTTAGTATAATTGCTTTATTTGCACAAATTTTATTTCATTAAAAAATTTTAGTTTTGTATTAAAAAATTAGTATTCAGAAGATTATAGGCTAGCAAAATTTTATAAGTTTAACGAAATTGGAGCAAAAATATTTAACATTAATTAGACTAAATTCCATAACAGTTACTTATAAGCAATTTTTTAATGCGATAAGGCTGAATTTCATTTCTAAGTTTAATGCTTACTCCCACAAATTCAAAAATACTTTGTGAAAATTTTCGATTTTACAAAGTCTTATCTTTTTTAAATGAAATTCTTCAATAAAATTAAATTTTCCAGTAGGAACACTTTTAAATTAATTAAAAATTCAATTCCATTGGCAAAACTTCGAATAAAATAAAATTTAATCTCTTTTAATACACCAATTTCAAACTGATTTTTTTTTACTTGAAGTTCATAATTTCTTTTATAATTTTTATTTTTATCGTTTCATATAAAAATTTTTTATACTAATTTTAAAGTTAATAAAACTTGTTAATTTGTTTATAAAGTTATAAAATTTTATTTTATTTTTTTTTTTCTAATAAAATTTATAATAATACTCGATTGTATATTAAAAAAAAAAGAAACGATTTTATTAATTTTTTAAATTCTCTTGTGTAATGTTTTACAAATTATTGTTTTACATTGATAAATAAAAATTATAATTTCGCATTATAAAAGTGTTCTATAGATAAGATTTTATATTCCATAACTTTTGTAATTATTTGAAAATTCAAATATTGTTTCGTAAAAGTTGAATGATATGAAATTATTAATTTTCCTTCTTGAACATGTGAATGTTGCCTATGGGTATATCATGAATTTTATTCTGTATATAAACTGTAGAGTTGATCGTGTCAACTCTGTGATACCCGAAAGAATTTGCCATTCCATGTCAAAATAAATATACCATAGCAAACAATGGCATAGACTATGATTTTAAGTTTCCATATTACCATATTAATTTATACCAAATTTCAGTACTGTGGTTTCAATATTTTCTAAGATATAGTTAAACTACTACTGAAGTTTCAACGAATTTTATCAAAAACACTGGTCCTACTAATATATTCGTTTGGGTCAAATTTCAATATCATAGCTTTTATAGTTTCTAAGATATAGTCAAATATATTTTAAAGTTGTATGGCAGCTACCTAAGCCAGTACCCCGATCATATCTAATTTAAATAGGGTTCTGGCATTTTCTGAAATAAATCATTTGTGAAAATTTAGTGAATTTAGCTCAAATACGGCCGGACGGACGGACAGACAAAGCTAAATCGACTCAGAATTCGACGCTGATCAAAAACATAACTTGATTCTATATCTCTGGCTATTATTTCTTAGCGTTACAAACGGTTCGAACATACGTTCGTACGGGTGTTAAAAGACCAGGACCATTTAAACGGGAGATAAATACCAACAATACCACAGAACGCTTACCAAAACAAAAAAAATTGATTTCAAATTAAAAGAGAAAAAATTTCACTTACTTATAACTTACGTTTTTTATCCAGCCCATCAAGAGAGTGCTTAAAAAACAAAAAAAGTATTGAGAGCATTCAAAAATCGTAAAATGCTTACCGTAAAAATCGTAAAATTCAACCACGTTATACATAAACACACATGTACATACGAATGTAATGTGTTCTAAATTTATGTATTTTGCTCACAGATAAATATTTATTTTCTTCTCCTTTCTGAAACAGTTTCTCATTTCAATTTTCTACAATTTTCTTATCTATTCATTTATTCATGTTATTTGTTATCCGTTATAATATGAAGATATTGAAATTTTAAAGATGGAGAATGGTGATAAATTTATTGATGATTTTGAAACATAAAAGAAAAAATCAGAAAAGCTGCGGGGAAGAAAAAAATAATAAAATAAACGGAATTGATGAGATTGGCACATGAGCAACAACAGCATGGTTCCAGTTCTCAAATTGTATATTTGGAAATATCGAAAAACTGACTCTTGTCTATCGAAAAAATTGAAGGTCTGTATAAAAATTGAATTAATTAAAATTAATTTCAAAATTAGAAAAAAATTAGAATTTATTCAAGTGCAATTTCGAAATAATTTTTTCCACTAAGTTTTCAGTTTATTTGATGAATTCTCTAAAAAAAATTCTCACTCGTCTTCTTTGGTTTAAAATAATTGTCCCAGCTTTTGGAATCGGCAATTTTTACCAAGAAACCAAGTTTATATATTGTATTGAAAATCTAAGTTTGAAAATTAAAAATTTATTTGGTTTGAATCTTAAATTCAACCTAAAGAGTGTAATTAGCTTCGAGTTGTGCATTTTTCTGTGTTGCGCCAGGTTGTACAACTCAAAAGGTGATAAATCCATTAACGAAAGGCCCGTCAAATTTTAAGAATTCGGACATAAACGAACTAGCACATACGTAAATAAAAATGTCTTATTAAACACAATTTGCTTAAATTTTTCAAACAAAGAGAGTGAGTGGAAATTCGCTCTTTTTTTCAAATAAAAATAAGTTCTCTTAATTTTCAAGCCTATAGAAATAGATAATAGGAAATAGAGAATAAAAATTATAAAAATACTGAATCCAAAATTTCTTTTGTGCTTTCTACATATTTTTGTTAACATAATTGTAAATTCGGAAACGGAATTGACAAACAGTTGACTTTTCAGAAACGTATGTGTGTATTTATATATACGAAAAAAAATTTACACAAAATTTATGAACGAAAATGAGTAAAACAGAAAAAAAAACTGAAAGAAATTTTATAAGTAGAATGCCCGAACACAGTACACGATTTTTGAAAACGACATTTTTTGGTCAGTAGGTTACTAGACTTTAAATAAATCACAGTATTTTTGATCTTTTACAGTTACACAAACAAAACATAATAATTATTGTCTCCTTATGTAAATCCCACTATATTCCCATACAAAATTATGAAAATAATACAAAAAAAATTAAGTTTCTAAGAAGTACCTAGCCCAACTTTTCTATAAATATCCAAAATAAAAAATACAATATCCTTGTACATCCTTGGTAATGTTGACCACTTTCCTTTCCCACTATACTTCAGTTTTCACCTGAATTTCTACCAAGTTTTCATTTTTCCTCTTTTTAAAACAATTTTTTTTTTCATTATATTTTAAGAACTTTTTTAAGAAGCTCTACAAAAGAAACTATACAATTTAAAGTGTTTTTATATACAAGATTATATACATACACATTTTATATATGAAAATATGGGATGGAATGAGAACGGTTCTGAAACGGAAAGAAAGTGGTTAACAAACAAACAAAAAATTAGAAAACCATGTTTTGAATGATAAAGTTATTGTTCATATTTTTTTTTATCACTTCTTCAAAGATAACAACAACTTTTTCTTTATTGTGCCTTATTAAAATCAAAAAAAGAAATTTTTGTTTCTAATTTTATTTTTTCTCTTTCCATTTATAAGATAAGGAAGATTCTATACGGACTATTTGTATACAATTTTGAATTAAAAGACCTGGAAAGTATTTGATTACCTTCATTTGCATCAGTGTGGAGTATTGCCTGGGAAATCTTTGTTCGAATTGATCAGTTTTATGTGATTAAAATCCAATGCTAAGAGAAAGTGAATGGAGCGGGATTGCAAGAGATTTTTAAGTGTACAATTTACAAAACTACAATAGAATATCAGTGAGCATACCATGAAAAATAATTAAATTTTTTAATTCAAACAGTATTAATTGATTAAAGGACCCTATTATATTAAATTAAAATTGTAAACACTAAAATGACTACATGCCTCATATTTTGGAAATTGAGTGTAACTCACAAAAAATCTTCCATGTTATTTTAAAGATTTTCAAAACACTTAAATACTTTTTACATATTTAACGAAAAAATTATAAGAAATCCCAAAAAAACAAATGTAATCTTTTTACAATTGCTTCGGAACTCTATTCATTTTTCAAATACAAGAAAAATATTAAGATTATTTTCGAAAAACTTTAGAAAATCTTACTTATTATTGGAATTTACAAATTATTTAGAAATTTTTCTAGAAAAAATGCTATTTGTGAATAAAAGTTTTTGAACTGCAAATGATAATTCACGAATTTAATTAAAATATCCTAGAGTTGCAATAGCGTAGCTCACAATTTAACTGTTGTAAACATTTCGTTATTTTTTTTTAAGTATTTTACATAAATTTTATTATTCCGAGTGGATTTGACCGATTTATTTTTAAGAATACTTTCTTTAAATTTTTTTCTTTCTTTTTGGGTTGTCTACAGTTTTGTTTTAACATTTTAACTTTTGTTTTGTTACTTAAAAATTTCTTTTACATGACAAGAATAAATTTTTCCTATAATTTTGCTCAATTTTTTATTAGATGGATACTGTGACTGTCCCTTTAATGTTGAACAACAAAAAATCCAAAAAATTAAAGAAAAAATCATTTATTTGATTTAAATTTTAATAATGCAATGTTATGTACGATTGTAACAAAAAGTGTGGTTTATTGTCATTTAGTTTATTTGATTTTTTTATGTGTTCTTATACAATATATATATATATATAAATATAAATATTTTGCGGTCAAGGAAAGTGAATAAAGATTATTGTGGATTGTGTTTATAATATTTAATTTATAAAAAAAAAAATTTATATTCAAATAAAATATAATTTATTCAAAAAATATTCAAGTTGAAATAGAAGAAGAATATGATGAAGAAGAAATGTCATGAATTTTATTATTTAATTTCTCGAGAATTACTCGAGTTTTTCTCTTTTTTTATGATTATTTAATTTAGTATTCTATGTAAGAGAACCTGAGAAAGAAATGCTGACAGAAATTTTGATATAAATAAAGTTTTGATTTGAATTGGAACGTGAAGGTGGGATAGTTTTTTGTCGGAAACTATAATATTTAATATTATATGCAAAGTGCAATACGAAATTTTATTTTGACGATTTTAAATTACTTATATGAAAGTCAAAATGAATCATCAGAATGAAGTCAGTTTAAAAGTTTTAAAATAAATGAAATGAAATCTAACATTTTTCAGCTTTAATTAATTTAGTTTTCAAAAATCTGTTCATAATTATAATTGTCAATTCCCAATATTTATGTAATTTAAAATTTGATACCAGCGCCAAAATGCATTCTATAAATAAATGAAGAGACACTCATTATTTCGATAATTATTGCAAGTTCTTGCTTTCATATGGAAGCTCTAAACTAACAAAATTTTTAATGATGAAATTCGAATATTTTTATTTCTAAATTTTCAAAGGTTTTAGAAAATTTTTAAATTTTTTTTTAATAGTACAATTAATTATATAAAACACAAGAATTTCTTTTTAATTCTTCCTTTTGACAATTTTTGTTAAAGCACCTAACAATATGCAATTTTCATAAATATTAATTTTAAGTTACATAACACTCATTTATGTTTAAATTATTTTATCAAAATTAAAAGTGTACAGCTATAAGAAACATTAAAACAAGTAACTATAGCGTGACTCAATAAAAATTCTGAGCATATATTAAAATAGCATTTGGCATTAACTTAGGCTAACCCATTTTCACTAATTACTAAGAGTTTTAACAGCAAAAACTTTGTTTAATTTGGATTAAACAAACTTCAAAATTCACAGTATTAAAATTTCGTACAAATAAATTAAGTAACGAGGCTATTATTCTATAAAAATTTGTTTTAAAATTCTATTAAAATTCTATTAAAATTTGTGGTTGTATAAATTTTTCCAACAGTTGGAAACTTTAATGTTTGCAATTTGTTGGCAGGGCCACTTCCTTAAAATTCAAAAAAAAAAATTAGCTGCCATTCAAAAACAATTTACATTAAGACAAAATTGGAAAATGTACTCAAATTAAGTACCACCAAGTTTATTAATCGGACCATTTTGAAAAATGTTAGTGATAAATCTTTTATGTAGTCTTCTTGTTAGGGTAGTAGACTATTAAATAGAATTTGAAAAACATTCGTCCGGGTATCACAGATTACAGAATTAATACGGTCAACTCCATTTTTGTTTCGTTTTACTTTAGAATTTTACCAAAACGCAAATATTCATATTTAAATTTTCCAACTTGGAGAATCACTTGAAGCATTAGAATTAAAAAATAAAACAAAAAAAAAAATGAATAAAATAAATTGTATAACAAATTTTAAAATATATCCCGAGACCCTTGTATTATGTAGTAAAAAATAAGAGTGACATATGTTTCAGATTACAAAAAAGTACGATACACATAATTTATTCACGACAACCAAAAATTATATACACTTGTGAAAAGAGAAGTACATATAAAATAGTAAACAAAAATATTCTGACATTATTGACAGCATTTACAACTAGGACAGCAACCATTTTTGCAAACCAAAACAGAAAACAAAAAAAAATTTTTCTTTTCGTTTTCCTTTTCGACTTTAATTTTTACTCTGCAAGTTTTACAAATTTTATAGAAAACAGATAAGAGAAAAATAATATGAACAGTCACAGCCATAAATATTGTACAATAAAATGATAACTCAGATTTCTATTTTTATGGTCCTTTGTGACATTTTGACAAATATACATGCTCAGGCGCGGTTCTGATGTATTCGTCGCCCTAAGCGGTTCCTAAAAAGTGCGCCCCCCCCCCCCCCCTTCAATCTTTTCACCTATTTTATTACTGTGAACAAAATTTAATAGGCATTGCACATTGTGCATCATAAAGCAGTTTCTTGTAACCTTATTGTGCTGAATTATAGAATTAAAGTCTGGAACTAAACTTTCAATTTTTTGTTTTATAAATTCAAAAACAAGGTAATTTATTTAACTGTACGTTTTTTTATGAAGTTATGATCAGATTTATATCAATCACTTAAACTTGATTTTTTGATTTTAACAACCAAAAAATTTACTTTTTGACGTAAGTGAAACTTATTGTAAAAGGTTCTATGAAAATTATATCAAATGAACTTTTTCAAAGCTTATTTGAATATGAAAAAAAGTAAAAAATTATTTTTATTTTTATTCGTAAAATTTGGCTTTTTATTTCACAAATCGCCTGAGAAATGAAGCAGCGTATTTCATTTAGTCTTAATTTTTGGATGACTTACACTACATCAATTCAGCATAAAAATTCTTAACATTCACTTGATTATTAAACAACATTTTTTCAATTCAATATAAGTAGTAGATTTTATCAATTAAAATTTAATTCTGTGATTGATAACAGTTTTTTCAAAAACGAAAGCAGAACATAGTAGTATAAATTCATAACGATCATGTAATTTTAAAATTTATTCAAAATTTTTTGTTGTTAAACAAAAACAAAATATTGGTATACACAATCTCAATATCAAGCTATGCTTTCCATCATTTAAGAATATTGCTCTCATTCTCTTTTTCTAATTTCTTTCTATTCTCATTCTTAATTTTTGTTTTTTTTTTGTTCTTGTTGTTTACTAATGCAATAGTATACAGAAAAAGTAATACATTATAATAATGTGTTTGTTTGTTTGGTGAGTGGGCGACAACTAAGCAAAAATAAAATTTTGCATGTATGAAACAATTTAAATATAATGTGTACGAACGAGTGTAGCCACTAAGCATAATAAAAACATTGCTTTGTGATATAATTATATGTGTACGAGCGAGTGTTGATAGGGAGCAATCTCAGCAAAATAAAAATTTTGCTTTATGAGATAATTATATGTGTACGCATGAGTGTTGATCTTATTCATATTAGACAATATAAATTATGTGTACATGTGTATTTTTGAATATTTTTATTTGTTGCGTACATTGCTTCTGTATATGTATGTATATTATATGAAAAGATTTCACTTATATATATGAACGATTGAATGTATACAGCTGTGTGAAATAATATTCTGTGTTTATAGGCATATACAGTACATAAAAAATAAGAATGAAAGAGTAGTGTAGAGTAAAGAAATGTATGAGTAATTTTAATTCTATGAACATTTTTTGTTATATGGTGCAAATAGAAAATATGTGTAGGAACAAAATATTATGTTTGCATGTAGGTAGATTTTATTAAGTTAATTTCGCTATAAATTGATGTATAAAAAAAAACTTGGAATCCTTTTTTTTGGGTGAAAATTTTTTTTTTTTAAATTTAGGGGTTTTTTAAGTTTTCAATGGCGCCCCTATTTTTTATCGCCCATTGCAAATGCATACTTTGCATGTATGATAAATCCGGGGCTGTACATGCTACAAATATACATACATTTCATTATCAAAGACAACTTCAACTGAAATTTTGTAGAGTAACTATTCAGAAAAATGAAAATATAAAAAGAAAAAGAACCTATCAAATTTAAAAAATATTTTTGAATTTCAAAAGTTCAAAATGCTGGAACTTGAATATAAAAGAAATGCCTCGACATTTTCACATAATATACATACAACTATATTTATGTGTAGGAAAGAAAAGTTTAACATCAACTTACTTAGATATAAACGAGTGTTATATATGACAATGAATGTTCCATCAGAGAAATGAATGAAAAATGAAGTGAATAGGAATTTTTTTTTTCACATTATCATCGGAAAACTCTAAAGGATTTATCAATTAAAATCATCTTGTTTATTATGCATTTTGTACTACAATAGAATTAGAATTACAAAAATGTTTTTTGTTTCTTTCAAAATTTAAATTAACTTGTGTATATTATGTGAATTCATTTTTGTAAATAATGATGTACTGTATCATACAATTAAGATGAATATTATGCAACATTTCCTCAGAATCTAGAAAAAAACAAAAATTTTTCAATGTTGATAAAAAAAATTTCCAATTATTAACTATAGAATTTAAGGAAATACAATTTTCTGCCAGAATAAATTTTATAAAAAGAAATTTTTATATATTATAAGAAGTTCAAGTCGAGGACACTATGAGCGCAGTTTATGAATGAAAAACTATTAAATTAGATAAATATATATAAAAAGTTATAATTTATTTTTCGATATTAAAAGAAAATTTAATAATATTTTACATAAATGTTTATACTTAGCTGACATAAAATGAAAATATAAATGAAGACTCTGAATGAATGCATCAAGTATTTTTTAATTAATAATCTACAACGAATTTAAAGCTTAAATGCAAATCTACTTAGATTAATCTTATTAACCGAAATAACTTAAAGTGTAGCTTAATTGTAATTACTAAATTGAATTGAATTAATATGAATGAGGGAGAAATGTCTTCAACGACTACACAGGACACTATTCAAACCGTACTTGTGTTTTTGATATAGTGACTGTAGTGAATTAAAAATTTTAATGGTCCAATGTCCATATTTTATAAAAAATATTTCTATAAAAAATTCAAATGAATGTTATTATCAAGTATTTCATGTCACGTAATCAAAAAGAAGAAGATGAATTACCAGGCAAGAAGAATTAAAATCATTAAATTTAAGAAAAATAAATTGTATTTAAAGAATATTATATCAATTTGCGAGAATCGAGCGAGAGTTCCTAAAGAATGGGCTCAGAAAATTTCCAAAGCAATTCTGGTCCTTCAAATCTCACAACATTTAGAAACACGAGAAATTCCGGCTTCTATACTGAATCAAAGTAATGCAAGTTTATTTTGTGCGCTCATTTCACTACAAATGTATAATTTTTAAGGTTCATAGCAATATTTAACAAACTGACATACGGCAAATTAATTAAGCTGAAAATAAATTCATGAAATTCAACGATTTTCGGAAAAAAAAATACTTTCTAAAAAAGTTTATCATAAAATAAAGTTAACAATTCCATTTCCCTAAAAAACACCATTTTCAAAAAAAAAAAAAAAATCACATCGGATTTTTTCCTATTTAAGGTCAATTAATGTAGGATTAAAGAATTAATAAAAATCAATTCTAAAACAAATTCCATGGTTCCCAAGCAAAAAAATTTACTCTCGCATTACTTTTTGTTTTTAACTCTAAAATTCCTACACCCTACAAGTCTAATCCAAATATTGTTTTTGCATATTTAAATTTTTTTTTTGTCATCCTTTTTCCCAAAAATTTTTTGTTGACAAATTAATCTCTTCGTTTCTAATCTCATTTGTTTGTATAATACCATGTTATAAGTCGCCTTATTATTACTAAAATGCTGTTAAATGTCTGTGACATTTTAATACTCTGTAAAATTGTTTTTATTTGGTTTTGGTATTGGATTTTTCTTTTAATGTGTTTTCCTGCCTTTGAAGATTTTAATTTTGATTTGGAAAAACTTTTATGAAAATTTAATTTACTATTATTGTACATGTATAATGAAGTTTATCAAAAATTATCAAATTTTTCGGAATTAAAATTCAAGGCGTCAACAAATTTTTTGCATTTATAAAAGAAGAAAAACACAATTCACAATGCAGGAGAAATAAAAAAAATTTTTTTTTGTTAATTAAGATATTTGGGATAGAAAAATATTTGACATATTTTGGTTTTGAATTTTGTTAAATATTTTGTTAATATTGGATGCACTATTGTGAATAATATAGAAGCTACATAATTGGAAATTTGCATTTACATGTACATAGATATTATGCATTGTAGATAATCTTGTTTGGTTAGAAAAGTTTTTAATATGGTTTATGTTGTGAATACATACTTATACATATACTTAGAAATAATGAAATTGCTTTTAGGATATTTCTAACAAAATTTCGGAAAAATTGTGATTCTTAATCCTTCTGTCAGTCCGTCTATCTGTTAGTCATACTTATAAAATTAGAGTTATTTTAAAAAATTAAAAGTTGAATTCTAATTCACGGTGAGGGAACATACGGCTAGTTCGGAATTGCCTCTTAATTGTACTGGTATCGGTTGGCAATTTTTAACATTTTATTGTGCAAAAACTATAAACATGTTTTAAATTTCAAAAACGCAGAAATATAGAAATTCAATCTATAAAAATAAGTGAGCGATAGTAAATATTTTCTTATAGAAGAAGATACATAATTATATACTTTTAGTGAAATATTTATTCACATTATAATTCCATATATTTTTAGCCGACCGCATTGCATACAATAAGGCAGGTGGTGATGGTACCCAATTTCGGATGTCGAGTTTTGGTTTTCCGGTCTGTCGGTGTGTGTGTGCACGCATGTATTTCAAGTTCGGCTTAACCAATTTTAATTAAATTTTATATGTCAGTTTATTTCGGCTATGACACAGATTGATCAATTTATTTGACTATGGCACAGATTTTGGATTATATCAGATCCCGGGAACTTAACCTATTTACGGTACGATATTACATTTTTGCACATGTAAAGAAATTTTATTAACCAATTTTCTTGAAATTTAACATCTAAAACTAGGATGTTAAAACAATGAATTCTTAAATTTGGAAAGAATTTTTTAAAACACATTTTCGTAATCTTCTGTAACACTTTCACTAAACTAAGCAATACACATTATTGAGCTCGGTTATGTTCCAGCCACATCAAATTTCTTGGTTTTCACTTATTTTATTTTTTTCTTATAATGATGTAATAATTTTAACCACATTATGTATTATGTTTTTAACCACAATTGTTTTATAAGAAGAAATTGTTTCAATTTGCAAATATTTCCACACTACAAACCATTTGATTTAATCTGTATTGATTCACTATAGACAGGGTGATAATAAGGCTATTAAGGTGATTATATAGAAAATCATATCCAGTCGTGCTAGAGTTTTAAGTGAATAATTGTAAAAGAAAATAATTGTAAATGATTTTCAATTTAACACATCATATTCAAATATTAAGAAAACCAATTTATATATTATTGGTTTTTATCATGCCCAACTTATAATATCAACATGCAACTTATAAATATTATTGATTCACAATATTATATTGCTGTATAAAATGTGGTAACTTATTAAATAACTTATTATTATACGAGTATTGTATAATAATAATTATTATTACGGTGAAAATATTAGGTTATACAACTATATTATAATGTATAATTTTAATAAGATATCGAAATAAAATTGTGGTTTAAGAGGTTATTTCCTTATACATATATATTGTATATGTATATAAGAATAATATTATTAACCGCTGGAACGTGTTGCGGCTTAATAAAATTTATAAATTAAATTATTATTTATTTTAAAGTTAATATTATATTAAATTTAATTAACGATAATTTAATACTAAGAAAAATTTTGTAAAAATATTATATTAAATTTTTATCTTCATACAAAATTTTATGTTATATAACTTAGGGTATTCGTTAAAGAATTAATTAAAACCTCTTATATTTTTGAGTATGGTGAATAAGGGCAAAATCAAAACATAAGGATGGTTTTGAAAGAAAAATATTTTTATTTTAATTAAATAGAATTTCTTTGAAAATTAATATTAAACTTCAAATCAATTGAGGTACTTATGGTTGGTAAAATTTGCAAATAAAATTAGTATACATACATACATGTGTATATAAATGAGCGAAGGTAATTTTCTTGAGAATATCTAATGGATTCCTCGAAATATAACCATAATGAAGGAACATTTCTGAAAAAACGGTTTACTTTGATGAAAAAAAAAGAGAAGTAGAAAATTGAACTCATTCTATAGGTACTCAAGTTTTTCGTTCAATATTAAGCATACCAATTTAATTTTTATGTAAAGTTTATGAATTGAAATTTTTTCATAAAAATTATTAAAATATTAATTTTGAGGGGTTTTTAGCCTTAAATCTTTATTTAAATTTTTAATAAAATTTTGCCATAGATCCGTTCGGGTACATTTCTTGTGAGATTGCGCTGTGAACATATTATGATTTTAAGTAACGAGGTGAATATTTTATGTTATGTCTTTAATACTTCAACTGTACTTATGGATTCAGTTATATCTAATCTTATTAAATTGTATGTATACTATCTAAATTATGACATCATACATTATAAATCGGGGATGTACACTAAATACTTAGAGGAACTAGCTCTTTTAATAGAAATAAAATTTACGATTTAAAACAAATAGACGACCATTAATTAAAAACATTAAAATATTTACAGATTTTTGCAAAATTTGCAAGATTTCCAGAAAGGCCATTTGAAATTTTCATTCTGTGCTCAAAGTGCGCTCATTCTTATATTCTCAAAAGTGTTCAAATAAAATACTATAGCAAAACGAAGAATTTACAATGGAATTTCACATTTTATGACTCTACAACTCTAAATATTTCATATAATTTCAAAATATCATTCAATTATGACAATTTCAAATTTCTGAAATACAAGTACATAATATTAACAATTTCTGATTTCCCTTATTCGTTTAATACTCGTATACATACAAACTAATTTCGACTGAACACTAAGTAAATTTTTTAATTTAATATACAACAACTTAATTCCAGGGTATGTACCTCGAGTAACTCAATTTTTCCTATTTTCATAAGTAAATTGTCTTAAAATTATTTTATAAGATTATAAACAACAGACATACCTACCTACTTATGAAAACATTGTTAATTTAATCTCAGTTCATCTTCTACTCCTTCAAGATCCAAAAAACAAAAGCAGAAAACCGAATAGAAAAGAAAAAACTATTTTGACTTCCTTTTTCCATATTTAATTCACAATTGACTTTTAAAATCTTATACAAAGATTATAAAAATAAAAAAAAAATTACAAAAATCTTTGTTTTTTAACAGCTCTTCATCTCTTAACCAAAAACTTTTACAAAATAATGAATAAATTCTTTTAAAAATTCATTTACATTTAAAAAGAAAAAAATTTTTTTTTTTTGTTTTACAAAACTCTTATACGAAAATATCTTTGAATTTAAAATTCAACATGGTATGATAAAAACCAGTTCTCATTTTTCTCTTATTCTCTTTTTTTGTTGTTGTTTTGTTGTAATAAAACTTTTGTATTTTCTTTGCATTTGAGACAAAGACAGAAACAAAAGCATAGACCAAAAGAAGAACAAGAAAACAAAATAAATTTAATGCAGTTGTTCAATTTTAATACAAGATTGCGTTGTTGTCGTTGCAATCAACGTCATTAAATCGCATGCAAATAAAATTCACAGAAAACGAAAAAAAAAATAATAATAAGCTTCAGCACTTACTCAATCCAAGTATAGAAATGAAAATTGGTAAAATTGAAATGACACAAAAACATAAAAACAAAAAACAAAATGCTTAAAATTCATTTTTCACATTCATTTATTCAGGAAATTGAACTTTTTATATAACATTAAAAAAATGGAGAAAAAAATTTTTTTTTTTTAATATTCTGTGAAAGGATGCATTTTAACTGCAATCAGTATCACATTTTTAATATGTCGTGTGCATATGTGCGTACGTGATTTGAATTTAAAAAAGAAAATATTCATTTTATATAAAATACAATAAAATTGAAATATTATATTTGTTGTACTCATACACACATAGGCATTTTAAAGTGACTTGTATAATTGAAACATGATCCTTTTACATACACGCTGCATATTTTTGCATAAAAAAGAAAATTCAAAATTTTTCCGGTTTTGAAAATTTATTTTAAGTATACTTTGTCGCACGCAAAACACACAATGTGCCTAATATAAAAACTATGGAATTATGCTAACGTATATATTTTTTGAATATTTGATGTCATTTTATGTAAATGATGTAACATAACAGATTTTATATATACCTGGCTATAAGTGTAAAATTTCTACGCTCACATAAATACCGTCATCCTTAAATTAGAAAATTTAGTTGGAATTGGTGAGACTGTTCTACATAGATTGTAACAAAATAATAATGATAATGAAGCAAACTTATTAGCAAATGCAATTAAATACTATTAAAATTGCGATTAAATGCTGTACAGATTCCTATATTAAAATTTGGGACCTGCTCTACTAAATAAAATTAAATGTGATCAAATATTCCAACATCTAAAATAACAGATTTCCACTAATTCTATACTCTTATATTCTTATTATTATTAGAATTAATAAAATTTAGTTAGATAGTTAATAAAACAGGGTCGCAGAGAGAGTCTTAAAATTTTGCAACAAATTTTGAATTTGACTCCAACTTTGAGTTTAATCACAATAAATACTAATATTAAGAATAAATTTAACTTTAAACTTGCAGCTCAGGCTGCAGCAATTAAACATCTTTGAAATTCTAATTCCTTGATTCTCATTTGAATTCCACAATTCTAGCTTGTATATGGCATTTCAAATTTTAGGTTACAAAATTCAAATTTTGTGAAAATTCAAGTCAGCTTACAATTCATAAATAAATTAAATTGATAATTAGTTAAACAATTTTATATAATTTGTGCTTAATAACTCTTATTTTCTACATTAAAGAACCCATTGGATGTCACTACTATGATGTCTCATGCTTATACCATCACTATAAAATTAATTTAGTCTTGTATAAATAAAGCAGATTTATAATTATCTTAAAATACAAGTCACTAATTTTAAAATAATGACTTAAATTTGGAAAAGCAACTTTTGATTGTTCACATAAATTAAAAATTTTAACATCTCAACATGACATTTTCAGAGTACAATAATTTTATTTTAATGTTTATTGACAGATTTGTAAAATATCAAGATTTGAAAACATAACAAAAAAATTACCAATTTTTTTAAAGAGAAAATTGCAAGAAAAATTTTTTCTTAATTTAAAAAACTAAAGAAAAAAAACCAAATTTTCTGCAAGTTCCCAAAAAAAAAACCATAGGTACATTGTAATTATAGTAATTTTGGCTGCCACTGTTGGATAACTTTTATAGTAATCGGAATATACTTATTCATATACATACAACCATACTCATACCATACAAAAATGTTGTGTTTCAAATTTGGTTTTGTCATTACTTTGTTATTCTACTACAATTATTTATAGAAACAACTGTATAACAGTTAGTGCACGCCTCTTACCAATAATAATGCTTTTTTTATATAACCATCATAGACTACTAGTATTTTATAAAATTGCGATTATAAATAATATGTAACTATGGCTATACACCAGTCGATTATTATTTAAACAAATAAAGTTGGGTCAAACCAATGGTTTGTATTGTAGCACTTTTCCCTTCAACAAGTGAAAATTCTGCTTTTAAATATAGTCTATGTATACCTATCACACTATTAAAATTATTTTCATTCATATACAAAACTCTTTCTAGGATTGCATATATTTAGGATGAACGATTTATGCAGTCTTTGAAATAAAGCAAAAATTAATATAAAAAGGGGTTAACATAATGCTCGATTTTAAGGGTTAATTGTGTGAGTTAAGGAAAATAATTATATTTTTTAATGTCATGGAATTTACCGTTAGCTTTTTGCGTTTATAGAAATTTGAAAAAGCGTACGATTTCGGAAATATAAGGTGTCAAAAATTCAAATTTTACAAATTTCAAGGGGCGATAACTTGAAAGGGAGTGGAGATGGAAAAAAATTTTCTTCTAACGAAATAAACTATTTTTAAATGTCTATAAGCCACTAAAATTTCAAGCTTCTACAGGCTGGGGTCTAGAAGAAAAATGACATCAAAAATTTGGAAAAAAAGGACTTTAGATAACGGTAAATTTGAACGGCCATTTTGTTTTTCTAAATTTTGACTATAGCATACCGCGCTAGGGGAAGCAAGCCACTGCCTTTCTGCGTTTGCAAAATTTCAAAAATGCTTATGGTTTCATTGCAACAAAAAGTTAAAAAAGGCCATTTTTAAGGTTTTGGGGGGGTATAACTTCTAGAGGGGGGGAGATAGGTAAAAATTTTGTTCTACGGAAGTTAGTTTCTAGTAAAGATCTATGTACATATAAAATTTCAGCTTTCTATCTTCAAGGGTGTAGAAGTTTTGTAAACAAAAAAAGTGTCCACGGACGGACGGACGGACGGACGGACGGACGGACGGACGGACGGACGGACGGACAGAGTGAAACTAATAACCACTTTTTTCAAAAAATTTTTTGGAAAAGTGCTAAAAAAAAAATCTAATTTCATTTCATTACTAAAACAACTTCGAACTTCATTTCATTTGTTTTTTATACCCAATATAGTGAGTTGCTCTCCTTCTTTAACCAATATATTCAATGTGAATGACTCTTACAGTAAATATATTGTATATGTAAGTATAGATACATATGTGAATATTTATAACCCGATTCTTCTTTGTTTACATTATTGTGTTTCTGTTACTTTCCAATATTAAATTTAACTTCCTTCAATTATTACAATTACATCGGCTTCATATATACGGTTTGTTTATTTGTTTTGACAAGCAAAACATGGTAAAATAAAAAAAAAAATTTGTATATGTAAAATTTCTACCGGCATATAAATCTCATGTTGCTGTTATTAAAGATTAAGAAGATAAATCAAATTGTAAGTACACCTATATGATCCTATAAAACGAAAAAGAAGTGCAGAAAAAAAAAAAATAAATAAAAATTGATATTTTGCGGTTTTCTTTTTGTAAATCAAAATCAAAAATTAAATTATACATGCTAGCCATAATGTTTTTTCATGGAAAGTACAGAGGACAGGGTCACAATTTAATGCAAGTACAAGCATTTAGTATAGTAAACAAACTTCATCATGCAAATTTTCAATCACTATAATAATTTTGTAGTTACAGTAGCTTGTTGCTACAAACGTAGCAAACGTCATTTAAAATTGCCATGGGAAAGGTTTTATATACAGTAGATATATGTAGTTAGTAAATCACAAATAAATCAATTAAAGGTTGAAGGGGGTTAGAAAACACACTATCAATTCAAAGATTGTTATTTAACAATTGAAGTTATAGTTAAATGTTATATAAATGAAAAACAATTCAAACAAAGTTAGAATTGGTATTAAGTCAGGCCTTCAGCACCGGAGTGAACGTTTATCTATGTTTAGCGTGGATAAAAGAAATTTTAAAGCGCAATGAAATGGTATACTACGTATGTACATCGAGGTATCCCACTTAGAACGAAATGCAGTTCTGGTGTTGCTTTGTTGTTATTTATACAAAAAAAAATTTAAATCTCAAATAGTAAGTGCCACTCAGATGATAAGTACACTGTTAAAAATTACTTATAATTGTCGGATGAGACAATTTGTTTGATGTCAAATCATTTTCAGCTCTTTAGAGTAAGTTGTTATACAAAAATGATTTTGAATAATTGCCTTATACTTATACAAAACACTTTTAATCAAAATCGAATTTTACATTAGTACATTAGTTATTAGTACGCACAATAGTTATTATCCAAAATATCTCCAGAAAGTTTCGATATTTACCCTCTTATTTAAACTAACTTTTAACATACTACACCCTCCAAACATACAACATATACCGTTTATGGATATATAGGCTATAATTTTTATAAACGAAATAATTTCACGATTTGTTTTTATATTTACCTATCACTTATCTAACCTTAATCGTATTCACATATTACGTATATAAAAGTAACTAAATATGTAGAAAGATAAATCACGGAAACTGCAATAAAACTTCAAAAAAAAAACCTTTCTAAAAACAAAAACCAGAAAAATAGAAAAAAAAAACAAAACAATTGTAATTCAACTTTAAATAATGAAATTTGAGATTTTTGATCGCACCGGAAATCAGTGAAAGTGAAATTGAATTAAAAGAAAAAAAAAAATTTTTTTATAGTGCAAGGTCGTACTTCACAATTTATTATCATGTTATATGATTTACAGTACTTACAATAATTTGAGATTGTACAATAAACAACATAACATTTATATATGTTATGTTATGTTATATATTCGATTATATGCTTGTATATTCACACTATATTGTTGGTTGTTAAAATAAAACCTGAAAAATAATAACAATCCAGAAGAAGAAAAAATAAAAAGAGTTATTGTGATTGTGTAAATTTAATTGAGTGTGTTCTCTTCAAATTACATAAGTACATATGTGCAAAATAAGTGTGATGTGTACTTTCATAATATTACTCTAAATATACAAATGCATATATACAATTATAATTTTAGTAAAATGGAATTGAAGAAAATTAAAAGAATTGTGAATTCAATTAAAAAAAAATTAAAAAAAAATATTCATACAATTAATTATTTTCACAGCTTCACCATGTAAACAAAACAAAAAATATATGTATATATTATGTATGCCAACATTGTTGTTGTTGGTCTATCTCAAAAATTCACATCTTGTTGGTTTTTAAACCCTTATAATGCAAACCAAAATTATGGTACTTTAATTAACTTTATGTGGAGAAAAGGAAAAAAAATCATTTTATATACGGAAAACTAGCACAAAAAATAATTTGTGTTAGAATACAATGCAGATAATTTACGCTATAATTAGCATTTATGAGTAATGAGAATATTTTTTAATTGGTACTTTCTCTTATACTATACTTTTATACATATATGTAGATTTTAGGTACATGATACCACTATTGTGAAATAAACTATCAATTTTATATAATTGTGTGAATATTATCGTTGCACATAGACGACCTTAATCCATACCATATGTATGCTTTATTATTCCTATATAACAATGGAAGTTGTATCTCAAATTTCACCATACATAATTCACAATGAATAAAAATTTTATAGTTTATTCAATAATTTCAAATAAAGTCTTCAATCCAGATAGTCCATTCTCAAAATGTATAGATTGATTAGTACAGAAAAGCTCATCCTTTACTTGTTTAACAAAACAATTGATTTACACTAAATAATTAAACCATTACTATCACCCCTATTACCCAATCTTCATATTTGACTTCAAGTATTTATAAAACACACATGCACGTCATATAAAGCTTTCTGTGATCGAAAACTAAATTTGCATAAGTTTTGAAGATTTAGTTGTTTGAGAGATTTAGACTTTCTCCCTCCATATCTATATTTTGTAAAAATTAAGTTTACTTATTATAATTATACCGAAAGTTATGAATCAAAGCTAAAAATCTATCATTTTTCTTTGATTTGATGTCTAAAGTTTCAATAATTAGTTTTCTCCAAACACAACTTTTCGACATACCAAATAATTTTTTGAGGCACAAACGTATATGATGCAGTTTAGGAATTTAGATCCGTAATATTTTTTGGTACTTTCAAATTAATATGACGTTAATATTTCACTTTAGAGGCATATAATTTTCCTTTATTAAAATTTTTTTGAAATTATAATGGAGATTTTCGAATTTTGTTTTTAATATACCTACTCGTATCTGTAGTACTCTAGAGAAATTTACAGGACACTTAAATTTTAATTTACTCATATCTAATTAATAAAAATAGTAAATTTCCACAATTCTGTGAAACACAACTGGTATTTTCAAAAATGCAATATTAAATTTAACAAATTCGAAAATTCAAGTGTTCTACCACCTACACAACATTCTATATAACATTCACAATATTATAATTAAAATTCTTTCATATTTTCCAAACAAAAAAAAAAATATGAAATTTAATTTCATAAAAATTTTTTAAATTAAAAAATTTTCTATATTTTAAACGGCTTTCAAAATTGTCGCATACCGATGAAAAGAAGGAAAAAGTACTTTCCTTACTGTTACGGAAAAAATTTTCATGATAATGACAAGAGAGGGGGGCGAAAAAAAAAACTCAAAACTGTAAATTTACACAAAAAACCAATTTGCATCATTAAAATTTTTGTTTTCTTTTTTTAGCTCTCTTTTTTTTTGCTTTTTTTTCTTCTCTCTGTTGCTCTATTATTGTTCCGTTGCTCCTCTTGAACCCAAAAACCGCCTACTATACAAGTCCATCAAGATTATGTAAATCTGTGTAAAAAAGAAGAAAGAAAACAAAACTGAAATTGTAAATAGTTGAAAAAATATGAAAGTAATTTTTTTCCTGTTTATGGCGCTGTTGTTGTTCTCTTTGAGAGAAAAAATATTTTTATTATTTTGTGCTTTTTATTTTATTTCATATTTTTATACCCTGCACTTCGTGAAGGGTATATTAACTTTGGTATGGAGTTTGTAACTACTTGAAGGAGTCATCTGCGGTATGGACATATATATATATTCTTGCTCAGCGTAAAATTCTGCGTCGATTTAGACATGTCCGTCCGTCCGTCCGTCCGTCCGTCCGTCCGTCCGTCCGTCCGTCCGTCCGTCCGTCCGTCCGTCCGTCCGTCCGTCCGTCCGTCCGATCGCACGATAACTCAAAAACGAATAATGCTATCGACACCAAACTTTCACAAGTTGCTTCTTTTGTGCCAAGGACGAACCCTATTGTTATTGGACTAATTCGGACAACGGGTTCGGGTAGCTGCCATACAACTCAAGGAGTTTATTTTAAATATTTCGAAAACTAATAAAGCTATAAATATAAAATTTTGTATACATGTGTCCAATTATATTCTACACATGCTCTAAAAATTATAATGGGATAGCTGCACCGGTTCGGTTGGCTGCCATACAACTCCAACAGCAAATTTTTTATATTCGGCAAAATAATAAAGTCAGATTCATGAAACTTGGCAGTCGTGTGTCCAATTATAGGTCAAAGATATTTCTGAAGTTTTGGTGGAATTGCTTGACAGGTTCGAGTGGCTCCCATACAAGTCCAAAAGCTTATTTTAAATATTTGGAAAAATAATAAAGTCAGATTCATGAAACTTGGCAGTTGTGTGTCCAATTATAAATCAGATATATTTGCAAAGTTTTAGTGGAATTGCTTGACAGGTTCGGGTACCTGCCATACAACTCCAGAAGCTAATTTTAAATATTTGGAAAAACAATAAAGTGAGATTCATGAAACTTGGCAGTTGTGTGTCCGATTGTAGATCAGATATATTTGTGAAGTTTTAGTGGAATTGCTTGACAGGTTCGGGTACTTGCCATACAACTCTAAAAGCTTATTTTAAATATTTGGAAAAATAATAAAGTCAGATTCATGAAACTTGGCAGTTGTATTTCGAGTTATAGGTCAGATATATTTCTGAAGTTTTGGTGGGATTGCTTGGCAGGTTCGAGTAATTGCTACATAATAACGAAAGGTGCAGGGTATAATTCAATCGGTTTATACCGACTGAAACGTTTTTACTTGTTTCTTCTGCTTTTTGCAAATCATTTTATCTCTTCTTTTACTCCAGTTAATTTAATAACGGTTCATTTGGTTTCATAACTTGGATACAAAATTTTTGTAGTTCTCGCACTCCTATTTCTTTAATATTTTAAAAAGAAGAAGCAGAAAGAGAGAGGGAGAGGGAAAAGAAAAAGAGGAAAACACAAAAAAGCACTGAAAAAGAGTCAAAAATTAGTAAATTTTGTGCTTCTTTTAATTTTTTTTATTTTCTGTTTTATTTTTATATTTTGTTTCATGTAATCGAATAGCAATTTTTGGAAAAAAGTTCAGAAATCAGGTAAATTTAAAAATCATAAACCCAAATATTACAATTTAACTTTTAATATGAAAATCTCGTGATATATTTTAGCACTAGGGTTCACGAAACAATCGAAATAGAATTGACGGAATATGAGGCGATATTCTAAATTTTGTTTTGATAAACCGCAATTCTACAAGATATAAATAGTTCCTATTTTGACAAATTTTGACAAGTCTGCGAAATATTTGTCGAATTTCGCAAATAATATTGTACTCGGTTTTAGAGAGAACTCTATTTTTCAATTTAAAAAAGTCAACGCTTGAAATTGATAATCTAAATTCGGTATGGTAAATTTCTTTTTGACAACAGTATATCGCCTAAATTCAGGTGTATTCCAGTTCAATTTTATTCAAATATGAAAGGGCTGCCATTTTTTTATTCTTCTAAAATAAAGACTGAACATTCTTTCATTTGACATGTCCTTTATATTTCCATGTATTAGAAGCAGCTTGCATTTCTAGTAATAAATTTTACATTTTTATTTTCCAAAAAATTTTTTCCTAATACTTTTGTACACAGACGTCCTCTTAATTATACATAAAAACTATTGCCCAAAAACAACAATAAGAAATTATTTAAAGAAAATTATGCAAAACTATGTGACTCATTTGCATAAACAAGGAAAGAGAACATTAAAAGACTAGAATATTTTTGCATATTTTTATTTTTAATTATGTAATATGGTATAAAAAGGATCTCCAGATTTTTGTGGTAATTTATTATGACAAATAATTTTAGTGTGTTTTCCTGTAAAATTTGATGATGTTGAATTTCTACTAAAATTATTTAGGTTTATTCATTTACATGAATTCATCATGAAAAAAATATTAATTTATTTTCTTAATTCAGAGCCCTAAAAAAATAAATTTTGCTATTAAAATTATTAAGAATTAAATATTAAGAATAAAATATATGCTTGAATTATTATAATTTAAATAAAATAAAAAAATTAATAAAAGGCTTGGATATTGTTTTAGATGAGTGAATTTAAATATTTTGCTTAAAATACCTTATAGTTGCTGTGTTAGTTAAAGTTAGTGGTCATCTATTTCAACAGAAATCATATAAATACAGGATCAATTCAAAGAGCTCATTTTAAATTTTTCATGTTGCATATTATGAAAAACAAGGTGGCAATTTTAAATTCAAATAGTTGCCAAAAAAACAAGAAACAATATGCCAAATTAAGTTTGAAACTAAGCTAATATTTCTTAATGTATTGAATTATTTAAATTAATTAATCCATTCTAATTAGTGAATTATTAAAATTATTGAATTAAAATAAAGAATTGGAACAATTTTTAAGATTTTTAATTACAATAATTATACGATTTTAAAATGATTATTCAAAAAAATTTCTGGCAAAATATCAAATAATTTAAAAAATTTCATTTCTTAATTGGAATGCATCATAGTGCAATTAAGAAAAGAGGACTTTTGGAATCAAAAGAGTTTTTCTTTTTGGAAATGACCAATATAAAAAGAAAAATGCATATTAAAAAAGATTTGAAATTAGTATGTATATATATATATATATATATATATATATATATATATATATATATATACATACTCCTTAGTTACAGTTTTGCTTAAAGTTCTTATATGTTTAAAAAAAAAAATATCCAGTCGTTTCTAATTTTCCCTCGCAACAGCAGTTTTTGTAATTGTCATTACGAGGGTTAATAATTGTCTTTGACATTATAACAATTAAGTCACGATATGTCAAATTCATGAAGTGAAAACTCAACATTTGGCATATTATTTATACTTAATACCCGTTTTCTACCCTAGCACTCTTTAAAATTTAAATTATCGCTTAACGCAACTACCAAGGCATACTCTAATAGTAAAGTTCTCATTAATTTTCGTGTTAAGCTATTAGTTAACGCTACTATTACTGATATTGTCTCAAAAATGTTAATTTTTTTACGTAATATTTTATAAATATGGCAATTATTTATTTTTCAATATTAATTAAAGAGATTTTCATACATTGTATTGAATTGTGAACTAGAAAGTTAATTTACAACTCTTACGTTATTCACTATAATAAAAATTAAAAATAAATAAAAAAAAAACTGAAATTTTTCATTGAAGATAGATCTATGTCTTCTGTCTATCATGTATGTATGTATGATGTATCGTTCATTATTTTCTGGTTACGTAATTCAAGAATTTTGTCGTCTCATAATTTACATTTTATATACCTTCTCTTTTTTATTGTTATTTCTTTATTTCATGATTTTTTTTGTTGTTGTTGTTGTTGCCATGTTTTTCTAGGTCAATATTCATTCTTTCTTCTTTCCAAAACATTAATCTTATTAAAATCCAGTAAGGATATAAAAATGGCCTATTTTATACCATAATTTTAAGAGTAATAAACTATAATGTACATAATAAAATACAAAATGGAAGAAACAAAAAAAGAAAGAATTTAAGAAAAAATGAAAACCAAAAATTTTTACAAAACATTTCATTTTTTTTTTTTAACAATACCAAAACATTAAAATCTTCTAGCTAGAATGAATGCATTTAAATAAATCATTCAATTCCATTTTAAAATATGTTTTTTTTTCTCCTTCTTTCTTCTTATAATTTTTTTCCAAAGATTACAATTTTTCGTAGATTTATCTGAACTAGATCTAGAAATGCAATAATGCGAGTTTTTGGTTCATGGTAGAAATAACGCAAGGATTGAGGAAATTATTTTTTTTTTGTATATTCTATTGTGTTCGTATTAAAATTATAGGATGGAATTGTGAACAATATGAAATCAATAACCAATAACTTCAATAAAATTTAACAAAAGCGTACTTGAATTTTTATAACTGTGTCCGACCATTTTAGCATGGCAATTAAAACGTGGCAACAATTGACAAGTCAATAAAATTTTTCACTATTATAATGTTAATTTTAAATTTAATTCAAAAATTGACCGCTAGCCTTGTTTAGTTCAAAATTTAAGCATTGTGAATATTGGAAATTGTTTGGCTTCCTTTTACTGTTTCATAAACAATACCATCAAAATAGAAATTCACATAGAACCTATGCTGGACAACAGAATCACTTCCAAATCAAAAGACTTTCAAAAATTATATTACAAATGGTAAATGAAAATTTTTATATTATTTGAATTCGTATACGTTCGGCCATGATAACGACAAAAATTTTAAATCCTTATAGAAAACGTTTCTATAAAAAAAAATTCTTAAATTTCATTTCCTTTTTTATATTTTCTTGTGCTATTTTTTTTTTTTTTTTTTAAATTTTAAGATTAAATTTTTGGCAAACTACACAAAATATATATACGGTAAAAGTAAAAGAAGCAGAGAATATTTTATACTTTTAAACTATTTTTTATATCGCCAAGTAGAACACTAGTCACTGTACATATACATATAAAAAAAAATAAAATCTAAAAAGGATTTAATGTGAAATTTTTTCCTCATAAAAAAAATCACACACCAAAAAAAAAAATTACATGCGAAAAACTAGAAATCAGTTTTCTAAATTTGAGCGAAACTCCCAAAACTCAAGCAAACACAATACGAAAAAAACAAAGTCAAGTAAAAGCTATAAAATTTTAAAGGTCCTAACATAAAAACGTACGTACAAGAAGCAAAACAAAAACGAAACTATGCAAGGAAAATAAATGACATGGAACCATCAAAATAGTAAAAATAAGAGAAGAAGAAGGAAAAACTCCCTGTTTTAAAATAGTAAAAACAAAAATGAAATGAATGTTTCAAAGTACAAACAGCTTCCGAAAAAACCTAAAACATAAAAACAGAAAAAATTTAAATTACAAACAATTTTTATCTTTTTGAACTTTTATGTCAAGGATCTCTGCATGAAATCAGACAAGTTTTTTTTTTCTGTTTGCTACCTTGTAAATTAATGTATTGCATATAATATGTACGTAAATAACTGTTATACAATACCTATATACATAGTATACTACATTGAAATGAAAACTTATTTAGTAAAAGATTTTCTATTTAACTAGGATAATAAATTTTTTTGATTCTTAGAAATTGTTTCAATTTTATTCTACCGTACATTTTTTATGGTGTTTTTTTTTTTTATTGTATTAATATAGTAATAAAATTTGACAGCAATTTTGTATAACACTGTATACGAGTATAAGGTAACCATAAAAATATTATTACTAAATTATATTATTACTATAAAAGAAAATTTACATAAAAAATTTATTAAAGTTTCCAGTCACCGTAATTTAGATCTATACTGAAAATTACTATTTAATAGAATGGAGATTCAAAAATTCACTTAGAAATTAATTTGTATTGTGGACATAAGCCACTTACCGAAAATTTAATTTACATTCATAACAGATGGCGTTTATATTACCATAATGTATTAAATCAAATTACTGTTATGCTACAATTATCAAGCTCTTTTATTGCTGCTGTTGTTAGATTTTAATAAATAATATAAAATAATTCAAAAATTGTGGAAATTTTAAGTTACGATAATATTATTTAGGTCTAATTGAATCTTTAATCGTATAATTGATTTGCACATATATATAAATCTGGTTAACACTGATAAAGCGAAGTGCAAATGTCAAGACAACACCATTTTCAATATGTGCAAAATTGCATTCACAAACTAGAAATGCATTCCAAATTTTCTGTGTCCACATTCAAAACAATTGCCACAAAATACAATGAGATCTTTAACATATAGCTAGCACAATTTTTAATTAATTATTCTTTGAAAAGCTTACAACATTTTTAAATTAATGATCCCCCCCCCCCCTCCAACCTCAAAATACAAGTTTTTCCCTTCAACTTTTTACACTAAATAATTTCAAGTTACAAAAACATTACACAAGAAAAACGTAAACGGACAATTAAGAATCTTTCTCTACAAAATTTAATGGAATTTTTATTTTATTTTTTTTTATAAAAGGTACTTTCTTATATCTTTTTTTTTCTACATTAAATTGTGTTCCAAAAATAAAAATGGTGATTTTCAATTGCAGTTTTAGAATATCTAATCTATGTTTTTTTTTTGTGGACAAATTGTGGACTGCATATGTGTGTAGTGTTGAGCATTGTAATAAAATCTAGTTACCGCATCTTGCATCCGAAAAATGGAAAAAATGAAAAAAAAGGAATGCAATTTAAAAGTCTTAAATTTAAAAATACTTTTTTATTTTGGAAATTGTAACAATTTTCAGTTTTTAATTCATGTTCTTCTTATTTTACTTTTGTGCAATTAATTTTACTTTCTTTCTTTTTTACAATTTTAAAAAGAAAATTTTTATGTGTTTAATGAAGAAAAATTATTGAATTTTAGTGAAACGAAAATGTTATTTCATACCCACATTTTTTATTTTCCAATTCTACTTTTTCCCAATTGTTTCTTTCCTCTCGGCCATATAATTTAAATTGATGACAACAACATCAATTTTAAAAGATAAATGAAAGGACACTTTAAAACAACATTTTAATTAAATTTTAAAATTTATATAAAATTTTTCTTTATTTTATATTAGAAATGGATTCTCATATGTATTAATAAATTTGTAAATTTCAATTTGTAGTAAAAGGGGTTTGACTATGTGAAACCTATTGAATTGAGAGCTGGCAATTACATTGGAAAAATTTTTGAGGTTAAAAATTATTTAACATGGTCTTAAAATTTCAAATGGTGATTACAGATTTTTTTAATTAATTTTCTCTATAATAAAATAAACAAATACTTTATTAAAATACAGAAAGTTAGAACAGATGCGTTCAATATATTCGAGCGATTTGGTGAACTGCAGCTCTTAAAATCATTTAAGCGGCAGTTGGTTTGTTTATTTTCCGTATCTTCATTTTACTATTTAACTTTTTAATTCTCAAATATTGCTTTATTAACAATATTTGTTTGTGCTCGTAGATTAAAATTTATGAATATGAAGAGTGTGAAGTGCTTTAAATTAAAAATCGTCCAGCATTAAATCATTAAAATCGATTGAATAATCTTTAACCGGTTTACCCAACTTAACTTACCCAATAGGATGTTACAGGCATAATAATTTGATTTCGCTTAGACTTTTATATATAAAATTATTCTCATAAATACAGATTATCGAAATTATAATATCGAAAACTGATATCAATGATATTACTGAATTGTATAACAACTGTTATACAAGAGTACTTCATATTTAGACGACATGAAATTTTAGCTACCGTTGAATACTTCAGTTTAAAAATCTTGTTTGAATTTATTCAACTGGTCCGATTTATTTTTCTTGCCATTGAGATTTTAAATAATCTTTCATTCCTTTATAAGCATACGTTCTATTTATACTTACAATAAGCCATTAAAATTTTAGATTTCAAAAATTCCTCAAACGTACCTGAAAGGAAAAAAAAGGATGAAATTAGAGTTGATTTGATAAAAAAAAATTTTTACTTTTTAAATTAAACTACAATTGTAAAATATGCAAATTTTTTTTATTAAAAATTTAATTATTAATAAAGTTTTGAATGAAAAAAAATCATAGTTAAAAAATATTTGGAAATTTCAATTTCATTTTTTATTAAAATTTTAATTAAATTTCTGAAAACGTAAAAAATAACTATTGTATTTCTTATTAACTGAAAATAGACAATAGAAACAAAAAAAAATAAAGTTATATCAAACCTGTAATGGTTTGTAATGTAGCACTTTTTCCTTCAACAATTTCAAATGCTGCTTTTAAAAACAATCTAGCTGTGTGCTCCATTACTAAAATTATTTTCATTCATACACGGAAATATTTTTAAAAAATTGCATACTTTTAGGTTAATCGCTGTATGTATTCTTTAAAATAAAAAACAATTGAAAAAGGCGTTAACATAATGCTCGAATTTAAGGGTTAATTCCGTAAATTAAATAAAAAAATTATATTTTCTTAATGGGACCGTTAGCATTCTGCGTTTATAGAATTTTGGAAGCTTGCACTTGCAGATATATAAGCTGCAAAATATTTTAATTTAATTTAATTAGTAATAAATATTTGACAAAGTTCGAGAGACGATAATTTAAAGGGGTTCTTCTTAAGGGGTAAAAATGTTCTTCTTACCACATAAACTCTTTGTAAGTGTCTAAAAGCTGCTTAAATTTCAGGCTCCTAATCAAGACAAAAAGAAAAAAGACATCAACAATTTGGAAAAAACTGATTTTAAATAACGGTAAATTTGAACGGCCATTTTGTTTTTTCTGAAGTTTGACTATAGTATGCCACGATAGGAGAATCAACCCACTGCTGTTCTGCGTTTGCAAAATTTAAAAAAAGCTCATGGTTTCACTGCAATAAATATTTAAAAAATGGCATTTTTAGGGTTGGTTTTGGAGGGCTATAACTTTTAGAGAGGACGAAATAGGTAAAAATTTTCTTCCACGGAAATAAGTTTCTATTAAAAATCTATATACGTATGAAATTTCTTCAAAATTTTTCTCACAGAAATAGAAGTGTACAAACCATAAGATAAATTTTATGTGCGATAAAAAGCTCTAGATGAAAGCAAAAATAATGTTAAATTTCTTTAAAATCAATTCCATAGAATTGCCAATTATATTACTCAGAATTCACTATACTGATTTCAAAAGTCTCTATACACCAACTTAGAAAACCAATCGAAAATTTTGTTTTGTGACCTCCTTTTCCAATTCTCTATATTTAAAGGAAAATTGAAGAACTCACATTAAAAAATAGTTTGCTATTTACAAGAAAATATTTTTAAGATTTTAACAATTTATTTGTAAATCAAAGCTGGTCAATAATAGAATTATACTGATGTAAGTACATGATATAGGTAATATTAAGGAGTTATTCTAATTTCTATGACAAAACAAATTTTTTATATTATATTTTTTATTTCGAACAAAACAGTTTATTGCTGCAGAATATGATTTAATTTTCCTATTTATTTTACAACCAAAAAAAAAAACAACCAAAAAAATTTTTAATAATTTATGCATAAGATTGAAGTTATTCACAAATATGATGGCAATAAACAAAAAAAAAAATAAGAGGATTATAAAACTTTTAAATAAATCAGGACACCCGATCAGAAAATTTTTATTTTATTTTTTCCCATTTTGGTTGTACGGGTATCATAAAAGAATTTTTTAGAAATTTTTAAAATTACTTGCACGTTTTATACATTTTGCGCTTCATTCAATCAACAAAAATCATTCTCATTAAAATTTAATATAAGAATATTTCATTCGAAATTCATAGCAATCAGTTATCGCTATCAATTATTTTAAATAAATCCTTATCATTATTCAAATGCAAGAAAAATATTAAAAATATTCAAAATTTAATGAAGCAAGTGCAAAAGTCATAAGAGAGCAGAAGAATTACACACTTTTAAATTTCGATTTTAAAAAATTGCAAATAATTATGATTGCGCTTTACTAATAGCAGGTTTTTCTTTTTTGCTTTTATTCTTTATATTGTGCATATCTTTCATTTCAATTGTCAACGTTAAATCAAATCAGTTTAGTTTCTCTTCATTGAGTTTTGAAAATTCCCCGTGTGAAGAAGAATGCTTTCAAATTATTAATATTATCAATTATTATTGAGAAATGTGTTCAGTGAGCAAATAATTTTAGGATGTGATTGAGTAATTGGCTACAGCGCAATAATACGATTAAAAACTTCTCGATTATTTTGTTTCAATCTCTTTCGAAATATCTTCCATATGAAATCGATAAACTGATACGATATATCGGATGAGACATGCACAAAATTACACAAAATTAGCCATTTCGAATGAAGTCTTCGTATTGACAAGTTACATGGATACTTAAATGAATTTTATATTTGAAAAGTAAACGACAGTGTTGTCACTCAAAAAAAATTAATCAGAAATCGCTTGAAAAAAAACAAACGAAAGTTCTAAACGAAACGAAATCACTAAAATTGAAAAAATATTGACTGTCAAACATTAAACTCTAAAATTCGAAAATTACTCGGTCACGAAAAATTTGACGTTAAAATTGGTTTCTTTATAGCGAAAAGTCGTTTCAGATGACAACACCGCACGAATTGACATCGATTGATTCAAATTTGACCAAAATTTGCAGTTTTTCCATCAGCTTCCTATATTTTCAAAAGACGAAATTATAGGTATCTACATCAAAGAACAAAATTTCCAAATAACTAATAACGTAACATAAAAGAACAACGTTACGGTTTTTCAAGTACAATAGCTTCATGGAATGGAAACTCTTAATTTATTTACAAAGTTATAAAATTATTTTTTTTCTTCTCAGTTAAATACCATGCAAGCAAATCCATGCACATATTACGTCCTTAGAGTATTAAGTTGAAATGAAGTTAAATGTATAATAAAAATAAAAAGTAGAAATTCCCAATTGATGGAACTGAAAATTTGTTATGACAAATTGAAGAGAAGAAAAACTTTAAAAGTTTTTCGTTCTTTTTCTACTTTCACTTTTTGTGTTGGTGTCATTTATACTTTTTTTTCTTTCTTTGTGTTTGTTTATTTTTTAAATGAAAGAAAGTTCTTCGGAATTAATTTTATTTATTTAAGATTGTATACAAAACATTTATTATACTTTTATTTATATAGTTGAATTAAAATACAAAATAAAATATTATTTTTACCAACCCACATTGCTCACATAAGGGAAGTGATGTGATAGCACTGCATTTCGCAGTACTGTCAAATTTTCTGTGGAAATTCAATTCTCTATGCTTGGGAATCATGAATAAACTATTTTTTGAAAGATGTCTGTGATTGTACCCTTCTGTGTCCCTACTTCGGCTAAAACGGCTGATACATCTCAGGAACAGGACATTTATTAAGAACATATTAATATAGATTTTCTTTAACTTTTATAATATACGAGTATAATTCTTTAACTTTTATAATATAGAAATTTGGTGCTAGCAAGTGATTTGTATTAACGAATTTGCATTTTGTAGAGAAATTCTATTTCACTGGAGAATTATTCAATCAATCTTCTTGGAATTGGAAAAGGAATATTCGGGCTTGGAAACAAAACTTTCACTAGGCTCTTAACTAAGAAGACACTGATTTGAAATAAGTATTAGAACATTTTCAGAATTTTGCTCAACACTCTAACAATTCCATCAGTTATTCGTTGTTCACATCAGATTTCTTATATTTTAGTTGCCTTGTTTACATAAGGAATAACTATGGAAGAATTATGGAAATATTATTCTGAGAAGGAAAAAATATTTTTTTTCTTTTAATTTGAATTTTTTCTAGAGGAATGATTTTTCAATATTCTAAAGTACTCTACTGTTACCATAATATTTGTATATGTACATAACATGTTGACTACACTTATTTTGTATATGTACATGAAACCTTAAATAGATGTTTATTAAATCTTTAAACAGAATTTTGAATTTATTTTTAAAAAGAAATATATTTCTTTATTATGGTAGTTACTTTCATGGTAAATTTAATGAAAACAAGAAATTTAATTTTAAATCTAATTTTTTATAAAGTGTAAATTGTGTAAGTGATATGATAATAAAATATAGAAATTAGGAAATTTTGAATGAACGGATGTCCTGTAAATTATGATCAAGTTCAAAAAGCATAATACGGACATAAACTATGACTTATACTCGTAGCATAACCTTGAAGTGCAAGAGTTGAAATTAAAATTTAGAATCATTTGGAAACCATTATTGCGGGGTTAATTCTGAGAACTGAACTACTTAGCGAAAGTATAATGTCGCAGAAAATTTGATATGGTTATTGTAAATGTAAACCAATTCACGGATGGTTGGTGTCTGTACTTAGTAATTTACTTTTTTTCATAATAAAGCTCCGTATTCTTCTTTATCGTCCAAAAAACTCAGATTTTTAATACTTGTATCGTCATTTTTATCAAGGAAAGTTGCAGTCTGGCGAATTTTAAATTTAAAACTTATTGTAAAGTTTATTTAGAATTTCGACTTATGAAGGTATTGTCACAATTTTCTCAACTTTCCGATTACAAGATAATAGTTCACAATAAATTATTCCTTTCTAACTATACTTCTAACGCGGCTTATCCAAAATTTCTTCCCAGATGCACTTTGGATATTATTGAGGAATAGCTATTTTATTGAAATTTTTTAATTTATTATTTCATGGGCTTCTTTAATTTTATAAATCTACTTTAAATTAATTTTTTTTATTACAACTATAAAAAAAATATTATATTTTACATTTTAATTTATATCAAGGCCTAACCAATTTAAATTCCATCTAAAGTAAAATTAAAATTTTTTTTTTCTAAAATTTACATACACATGTATACATAAATATATTTCTATAAAGTGTGTGTAAATGATATCAAACATGTCAAACGATCCACAACAAATCAACATGTCAAACAATTCACTTATGTAATTTAAATGTCACTCATATTTGCACTCGAGTAAAACATTCAAATTTCCAAATAAAAATCCAAATTTGACACTGAAAAACACTTTTTGCCTATTTTATTCCCCTGTTTTTTTTTTTGTTCCTCTTTTTGTTTCAAAATAATAAAATAAAAAAATAAATGTTATTTAAATGTTATGTAAAAGTTACAAGTACTCTAAAATTGGAAATGCTTTTTTTTTACCAGCAAAAAACTTCACAGAAAATTCGGAAAAAAAATTGCAGTTTTGGTATTTTTCTTCTTTTTTATTAATTTTGTTTTTACTTAATTTATTTGCAATATTGCGCGATTTTTTTTTTGTACTTTAAAACGTCACAAATTTTATGAAAAAAGAAAAAACGAAATTCCAAAATAAAATTGCATTAATCGCGAATTAAATTGAGTGAACGAAAAAAAAAAGAGAGTAACATTTTTAGAGGAGTAGCGGAAAAACGGTATCTATTGATCTATGTACACATAGAGTTCTGTACAATGTGACAATTGAATATTGATAGTGAAAACACTTTAATCGGCTTTAAGGAATAGAATTTAAAATCAATTAAAATAATCAAGTAATTGTTATCGTCTTACCAGAATTTTTGAAAGTTTTTATTTAAAGTTGTTGTATAACATTCATGCTGTAATAAAATTTCAAGCTAAATATGGTATGAATTTAGTTAATTGTGAACTTATAAGTCGAAGATCGTGAATATTTCCGATCTGCCTTTTAGTTCTTACGAACTCATGAATTATATCAATATATGAAAGAAATTATATTTTCACTTATTCAATGACGTAATCAGTTGTGAATCTCAAATCATTTGTTCTCATAAATGTACACGATACCAAAACATATTAATAGAGAAACACTTTTCAGTTAAAATCAAATAATTGATTTTGTGTAGAAAAACAATAATTTCCAATGATGCAAAACTATATTTTCTCTTAGTTTAACAAAAAAAAATCTTAATGAACAAAACCTTGAAGCAAAAGGACCATTCGTTTTTTTTTTTATATTGAACAGTCCTTTATTATAAATCACTGTTCTTCTCTGAAATTATTTCCTCTTTTTGCCATATACTTGTGTTTTCCTTCTATACAATAGATTTTAACCGTCTGGGAATTCAGCAGCTTTTATACACCAATAAATTGTTTATTTCGTTAGCAGAAAATTTTTTATTTGCTGAAGGCAAAAGTCCTACTCTACAAACCATTGGTTTGATTCAAATTTATTATTATTTTTTCTTTCCTGTTAAAATTTCAATTTTGACAAGCCATAATTATAGAATATATCATTTTAATAACTCTAGTGTCAAAAAACTGAACAATAATCGCATTTATTACTCACTCTTCTTCATACATAAATATTTTCTTTTTTCCTTAAACATGTTCTGCAATATTTTTTTTTAAATTTTTAAAATCTGGCAATCTTAAAATTCATTAAGATTTTTTAACTGACTGTGAATGCCATATGGAAAATTTTTCAAAAAATAAAGGAAAACAAAATTTGTTCCATTTTTTATTTATTTCTCAAAAGCATTTTGCAATGAACCTCATCTCCCGATAACAATACTGTTAGACGTGTATGAAAAATAACCAATTGTTGTTTTTTATTTCTACAAAGCGGAAGTTTCATGTCCAAATCTGCCGGAAATATTCCTTTATTCATGAGTAAATGCAGTTTTTTTTTCTGCTTCTGTTTGTCTTTTTTTTTTGTGTAAATAATTCAATTATTGAATGCTGACGTTTTTAATTATGTGACATCTTTTATAATTGACCTTTTGTCACCCCAAAATCGAAAATAAAAAAAATTATATACAAACAAAAGTTTAACATTTAAAGTCTTTTTAAAAAAATTTTCAGATGAAAAACATTTTGTAAAATTTTTTCGCACTTTCAAACACACATAATGCAAATGCACACGAAAAACCACACATGTATACATGATTGTGTGTGAAAAGAGGAAGCAAGAAAAACTTTATTCATCCTTATGTATAAGTACATATTGTGAATATATTTATGTACACAATATGTGCATGCATTTATACACAAGCAAAACGTATGTATACATTAATATTTATACATACATGAGTATGCCAACCGAAACAAAAACCGTGTTTTTCATGTTCTAAATTGCTAATATAAAATGATTAAATTTTATTTTACTTATTTTTGCTTCAAACAAAAAAAAGCAATATTCACTGATGCAGCACTACTATATAATTTACCCGTATTAGAGGATCTCTACATGACATTCATTACAAAGTTCCAAAAAAAAAAACTATTATCATCAAGCATTAAGCAAGAAATGAACGAGACTCACACACGAAAAAAAATAAAAACTAATTTATGTCAAGCTTTACAAACTTTATATAATCACATGGTATTAAAACGCCTTGTATATGTGTGTATAGATGCAAAATATTACCACCACCAAAATGATTAATGACTTTAAAGATTAAAGAAACTTTTTGCATGTTCTTACATAAGTACACTTTTGAGAAATTTCAAATACACAAAATACCAAAAATAAGTGAAAAAACAAAAAAAATAAAAACGGAAACAGTAAAAATATTCAACGCTTGATAAAGTTTTGGTTAAAAACTTTTTATTGAGATTTCACTGAAATTGTCAGAAACAAATAAAATGAAATTTATTACGTAGAATATTTTTGTTGATTATACACAAAATGGTAACTCTGGTGTTTTTTTGTGTTAAATTTAAGATACTCAATAAGAATATTTTACACAGGTTATACACTAAAAATAATGTTTTCATTATAGGAAATTTAATTTTGAAATGTTTTCTCTAATTTATCACCTTTAATACCAAATTTTTTAAGTTAAATATGCGGAACTGTTTAAATACACTTTAGTAGAGTCAAGAGTAATTGAAAGTATTTAGGAATAGCTCGTAAACGGAACACTCTTTTACTATAAAAGTTAGATTTTTCAAAAATAAATTTGTGAAACTATTGCTTCACTCATATAATTTGTGCAATAATAAGAAATGCGGTGACGGAATAAGAATTTTTGTAACACATCTGACTAACCACCTTTATCGGAATTACATTTTGAAAAAAAAAAATTGAATTAAAAATTTTTTAATGTCGAAGCGAGTGTAATAAAAAGTTAAGAAATTCTTTTAATGAAAATCAAAAACACATCTTTGAAATAATGTGGCCACATTGAAAAATATTTAATAATTTCAATCCTATATAGAAAAATACAAATATCAACCGCAAATATTGTTTTTATAATTATTATTATTTTGCATTTTTAAATTTGTTTTTATCAAATATTATTAAATTTATATTCTCCTTAACAAACTTATCTTGAATTTATTAGATTTTTTAAATTCAGCTATACACAGTCTTGCTATATCCAGTGAATTTTCCTGTAACTGGAAGTTTACGAGAATGTATGTATAAGAATTTTTTCACAATTTAAACACAATATGTTAGCGGTTCAGTAAAGCCAGATGTGGCACAGTGAAACATTTTTTAATGAAATAACTGATACAAAACTAGTTTGAAGTTTAGGAACAAATTTATAAGGACTAAACATATTCTATTTTATTTGATTTGTTTCTACGGTATGCTTTTGATCTATACATTTTGTTTGGAGATTATTTTCAACATTATTTTACCTTATTACAAACATATAGTATTATAAGATTTGTCACATGTCCTTGTATTAAGTTGTCTGTTTGTAAATTGTATAAGAAAATTGTTTTGGATAGAAAAATCAACATTAAACAGCCAATTTTGTAAGAAATTGCGTTCCTCTATACTCGTATATAGACAAAGTAATCAAAGTTTATTAATTTTGGAAGAGATTGTACAAAATAAACTTTTAATGTAAATATTCATTATTAAGACACTACAAATGTAAAATTGGTACAATTTGAATTTCAGATAAAATTTCATTTTAATTCGTTTTAAATTACTTGGAATAAACATTAAAGGTAATCAAAAGTTACAAAATTTTTTTTCCTAAATTCCATGTGCGGTCATTAAGCCTATAACATCTTTAATACACATAATAAAATTTATGAAACCATAAAAATTTATCTTCTAAATTATAGTATGTGCATTTTATTAAAACTCATTTCAAATTCAACTTACTCAATTTATACCATATTCATATTCGAATATAAAAACTAGTAATCATATACTAATAAATAATTGCATTCGAGAGTATCTTCTTTATTATCTTGAATATTTATTTTTCCATTGACATACAACATTTAAAAAACGAAGAGGAAAATATAAATTCCAGTCTTCTTATGTAATTCAATTGTGTATGATGTACTTGCATTATTTTATTTGAAGACAAAAGCAAGGAAATCTAGTCTTAAACTAAATATGAAAATCATTGATTTATGATGCAATTTCAGATCAGATATTCATTCTCTTTTTTCGTTTAACTCATATACTTGTAAACAAATTGAATTGGAATTTTTAAAAAATTATTATTGATTGCTAAATACTACCATAAAACCAAAAAAAAAAAAATACGCAAGTACCAATCATTTTCTATCTCTAAATCTCTTTAAAAACGTGTCTATAAACTGTGCATACATTGGTATATGTGCATTGTACTAAAAACAAAAAAGAATGAGAAAAAATTCAAACTGCATCAAGATAAATTTAAACAATTTATAATTTTAATAATTATGTGAAAATAGCATTGTTATTGGCAAATATTACTTATATAGGTAACATTCATATATACATAGGTAAAAACTTACATAATACATGAGAGAAGATTTATTGTAAATTTTAATTACTTCAATTTAGTTATTGTTTTTTAAGTACATAAATATTAATTGTATTTTTTAAGTACATTTTCCAACTACAATATGGAAATGTGCTTATTTTCCTAACTTTGTATGTTTGCCTATTTTAATAAAAAAAAATTTAAAATTTGTAATGTTGTTAATTTTTCACAAACGCTATTGCTGAAATAATTTATTTATTTGTCTGATTTTGAGGAATACAAAATAATTATTAAAAATTCGATAAAAATTTACAGTTTCCCAAAATGTTCCAGTTTCATAGTAAACGAATGTCAGTATTGTGTAAAATATGAGACAATTACGTATATTTTGTTTTATTTGTATATCTCGGTCTATAATTCGATTGATTGCCATGAATAATTTGATTAATTGCAGATGCCTTAAATTTCTTTCGTAATTAGTTCAATTAGCTCTGGATAACAGCCAATATTCTAAACAAAAATTGAATGTTCTAAACGAAATAAAATAATTTCTATGATCTTAAAGTCAAAATTGAAGGAAGTTTGTAAGTCCATTTTAGAATACGAAATCGATCTGGCATATTCAATAATTTGGCAAACAATTGTTAAAACACTGAATTTTCACCAATCAAAATCTTTACAGGTACCAATAAAAATTCCGAATTATTACACATCAATTTAATTAAAGGCTCAAATCTGATATACAAAAGAATTAGAAAAATAGAGAAAGTTCACGAAATATTTTATAAACTACTAATTTAGTAATTTAAACCTAATACGAATAATTTTTCTTTAAATTTTTAACATTTTCATTGAACAACCCATTCGAAATTTGACAATAACAATACTGAATTGACAAACAATAATAGGACAATACTGAAATTTTTACTTAATTCAACTTATTGTTGTCATGAGCTTTCAGATGACATTAACAATGAATTTGTAAAGAGAATTTTGCTTCTCACAAAACATCTCTTTTTCATACTTACTTGTTAAATATTCAATTTTTATGCCATCTTACAACATTACAACAAAAATACTACCAAATAGTCCACCATTACTCAAATTTTATACTATACATATATGAATTTTAATTGAAAACAAAATTAAAAAAAAACAAACTTGCAACTATTTTTACACTAATGATTGCAATGTAAAAATTTATATTTGATTTATTATGTTAGTAATGCTAATAAATGATAATGATAATGATTATAATCAATATGATGATGATGACGATGATCGCTACCGATATAATAATTAAGATACAACGATTATAATTGGTGAGTTTAAGTTGAAAAACTGTTTTTTCTTTAATCTCTGTAACATTACAAAATTCGCGTATTTTTCGCGTACAAATATTTAATGCATAAATTTCGATTATTGATGTGCAAAAGTATTCCTTCCCGACGATGATGGTCAATTATTTTTCAAAACCCTGTAAAAATATTTTGAAAGTATGCATGCGGCAATTCATGATTTTTCTTCTTTTTTTTTTAATTTTTTATTTGTCTACGTTTTACTGCTCCAATAATAATCATTGAATTTTTAGTTGTTCACAAAAGAATTCGTTTAATTTTTTTACTATTTTTTCAGATGCTCAATTCAGATGCTGCGAATAAAATATAAATTTTTTTGTTGTTTACACTGCACGAACGTAATAACTATTAAAGTATTAGAGTGAATGATGCAAAATGTCCATAAATTTTTATGTTAAGTTTTTTTTTTTTTTTTTATTTTAAAAGGAAGTGAAAGTGAAATAGAGTTTTAGTTTTCTGGATTTTTATGAAAAATATTTTAATTGGCTTAATTTTTTTTTTTTTTTAGTTTGTTTTGCTGTATTGATGTTGGCATTAAAAGTGAGCGTGATTGTCATTAAAAAAAAATATTTATTACAAGTTAACAGTTTTATGTAATACATTGCCGATTTAGAATTTATTATTGGCACCATATTGTGTTTTAATGATCACGCAATGCATATTGAATTTGGTCAAATGTTTGTACATTAATTTGGTGAATAAAATGTTGGAAAATTTATAATAAAATTTTAGTAATAATTTTGTGTTAGTATTGAATTTTAGTAATAATTTAGTATATTTTTTTGTTATTAAAACCGGTGGAATTGTGAATTTATTTATGTATGTTTAATAATATGACTTGAAATATGGTTTCTTTATACTGCAGCATATTTTTCTACAACAACATAGTATGGATCAAAGTAGTTTTATATAGGAATTTAAATAGTTTGTTTCTTAATAAAATAATAGAGATCGTATTGCTATTTTAAGTAAAAATTCTTCGAAATACTCGTATCTCTATGAGACCACTGTAGTACATACATGAAAAATCATGACAAATATAAATATTTTGTATTAAAGCTCGTAATGCTTAAATGAAACTTGATTGACAAACGGTTTTTCTTTAATTTTCAATAGGAATGAGGCAAAAATTAAAAAAAAAAACGCTATAATTGAATTAAACTATACCAACTAAGTTCATCAAACTCTATATCTAAGTTGTTTTCTTTAAAATTCTTCCAAATATGATAAATTTTCGATTTTGATTTGATTTTGTCTTTCTATGGCAGTTTACTTCAAATTTTACATCGATTCATCTATGTGTAAATTTTGCCCCGCTTTGTATTTCTGTGTAATTTAAAATTTTTCGAGTCAGAAATCCTTATTCAATTAAAAAATATCAGTATTCAAGAAGTGTAATCAGAATTTTTAAAACCATTGTATAATCACTACCGAACTTGTCATCGTAGTATTTTTAGGCACATATGTATGCCTAGTACCTACACATACCAAAACTGAATTAAATAAGAATAGAATAAACGTATATATGTATATAGTTGACATATAAAAAGGCTGATTTTATTATTTTATTTTGATTTTTAAAAATTGAATTAAATATGCATAAAAAAATCCTTTTAGGGATTATTCATTTAATTTGTAATTGACAATCTATAAATACGTGCATATATATAAATACTATATATATATACACACAAATTTTAATTAATCTAATGGATTTTAATTTTTAGTTATTATTTGAACTTCAAAAATAAAATTTCCTAAATTTACTTACATTTTAAATATTAAATAGAATGAAATTCAATTTTAAATTCAATTTTACATGATGTGTTTATTTTAAAACCCCGGGGTGCTTTAATAATTAATCCCTAGATATTTTATTATAATTAGTTCCTGCACTTTGATCTGTAGTAATTATTTAAATGTGTTATTATTCATTTATTTGTAGTGTTAATAGAAACACATGTAAAATAAAATAGTACGTGTTGTGTCATGTAAATTTAATTATATGAAAAAAATAAACATAAAATTTAGAAAACTTGCAAACAATTTACAATTTCTTAAATTAGGTAAGTTAGCTATTTAAATTTTAGAGCAAAATTTATTTAATTAAGTTAACAAAAATTTATAGTTCGGGAAGTAATCATCTAAATTGCAGAGTTATTTTTAAATTATTTTAAAATTTTTTTTTTTCTATTTTAACCCTTTAGCGTTCAAGATCGATATTAATCGAGCATAGAATTCTACCATTATAATGTATACAACGCTTGAAATGAAGCCAAAACTCACGCTTTTCCAGCCAAGAAACAGACGTTAACCTGACATCTCATTTTTCTAATGCTGTTTCCGTGGCATACGAAGCAGAAATATTCCTTTAACCTATAAGGAACTCAACTTTTCGAATTGATGTGTCAGCTTCACAGGTCCCAAAATACTGATACGCTATAGCTTTATATTTTATCAATAATTGCATACTTATAGGAGATTCAAATATCAAAACGCTGTTATTATAAAACTCATTAATTTTTTCTTCTCCTATAATTGAACATTTGTTATCAATATTTCATTGTACTGAACATCATTGGAATATTCTGCATTCGATTTTTTTTTACATATATACAAATGAATTCTGAAATATTCTTCATAATAATACTTAATTTATACTGTTAACATTTATTTAATTCCAATATTAGGCTTCTATTTTTAATCTCATTAATTTTATGCTATAATTATTCAATATTATTTATTTTTGTACGTAATTTCGATTGTAATAAGACGATCATTGTGGTTGGTCTTGGCACCCGTTATCCCATCATTTGATTCCGCTTGATCTGACCAATTGAAACATAATCATTTCACTTTGAGTATATTAATTATGATTTTCTAAAATGTACTGACCTTAAATTACAAAAAATCCAATATAGTATGACTCTTATCCTTTCATATAGATTCTATGTATGTGTACTTAAATTAAGTAAAATAGAAATATCAAAAGTTAATCATTCCCGAGAAATCAATTTGTAAACCATAAATTTCATTCACCGAATTCATAATTATTTATTTTTATATACATACTTATATATGTACATTTCTTTTAATCCCAGTGGGAACAGTTATATCTTAATTAGAAATCTATATCGGAAAAAATAAATTTTTAATAGGTATATGCACACATACACATATCGATTATTCCTCCTTTCCCACAATTCCATAAGCTACTAAAACTTCATTCTGAAATCAAATCACATATTTTGTTAAGTAATTATCTCAATTAACCATTTATACTGAAACCAATTTCTTTTATTACCAAACCATTTATAGCAAAGGAAACTGTGCATGTTCAATATCGTGTTGCAGTTATTCTTATGGCTGTTCAATGAACTATGAATTCTCTACTTTTACATTCAATCAATTATTTCAACTAAGTATATATGTAAATACATATATATGTATATGTAAATAATCGTAATATAGGGGCTAAAATTCCCAAAATAGAAGTATTAAAAAATTAACTTTTTATAATACAAAATACTAATTTTTATACTTGACCCTATTAAGCCTTCTATACACAAACAAAGAAGTGGTCCTTTTTGTTCTGAATCTAAACTAAAATCCATTTAGTAGCTGTAGACCTATATAAAGTGTATTTTATGAATTCTTCCGTAAAATTAAAATGTAAGTGTAAGTTGCGAATTAAATACAAAGAGCAGTTTTAGTAATATCCTTTTTTGTTTTTTTGACTCAAATTATATTTAAATAATTCTGATCACGTGTTAAATATTGCAAAATCATATAGAAAACTACAAAATTTTTTTTGTTTTTCTTTCAAAATTCCTCAAAACTCATTGTCCTTTTTTTTGTACTTTAGAGATGTCCTTTATTTTCTGTTTTTTATTTGTATATTTAACTATAATGATATCTAAGGATATATACTTTATTATTATTTAAGTGTAATGCATAATATGTATAGATTATGCGTGTGTGTGTATGCAATAGCAATGAAAAATAACCGCAATTTACTATATTATTATACAACAATTGTAATAAACTGAGAAAAATGCCAAATTTTTAAGAGAATTACATTTATGCTCATATATAAACTATTTAGGATTTCTTATATTACAAAAAAAAACAAGAAAGAGCAAATTGTCGTTCTTCTTCTTTGGATTATCCTTTTTCTTATCATATATAAGATGACCCTATACGCACACAACATATTATTATTATTATGATTATATTCTTACAATATTAAAGTTAGATTTTCTTCAATAATATTTTGGCTTATTATATGAAAGAAAAATAAAAAAATTCTCTAAAATTTTATCACGTTTATAATACACACATGTACGCATATAAAATTTTGTATTATAATACATTGATGTACCCACATGTCCATTTTATCACATTGAATATATGCGAGTATCCATATTATTCATGTAATAGTGTACATAAGTAGGGATAAATATTATAAAGTGAGAGATATATAAATAAAATTGAAGGTCAAAATGTACATTTAATTATATACATATACTCGTATATATACATATATGTGAGAAGGAGAAGGGATACTTTTATAGCAATTGTTTTTGTTCTACATATATAAAGTTCTGCCCTTTTATATAATATTTTTTTTATTTTTTGAAAAAAAAAACAGAGCAGTAAAGATTTTGGCAATTTCGCTTTGAGTTTTATACACTTGTGCATAAAGATGACAATTAAGCTTAACGTGTAGTTATTAAATGACATGAGAAATTTAAAGATTCCAAATAGATTTTCGAAATATATAAAATCTTGAAATTGTAATGAATTTGATATGTACTTCTTAATGGTTTTGAATCTGCAAAAATTTACCTTCATTTTAGATTCCCTTGTTTTTTAATTCTTAAACTTACGCCTAATATACAAAAAATCCAGAAATCGATTAATTATTCTTGTTTAATTCTATAATTTTTATATGGTCGACATGCAAATTTGACATCATACATTTCCGTTTGATTTGTAAATAAAACTAAAAGTAAATTGTCAACTTTCAATTTATCAAGAACATAAAACAACACAAATGCGCCACAACGCCACGCCACAACTGAAATTCTGTGATACAACAAATTCAATTAGATTCCATTAACGGAAAACAACGTAATATTAACAGTAAAATATGACAGATTTTGTTTAATAGATTGTTCATGAAAATAAATTTAATTTAAATTGAAAAATTTGATAAGAGCGTACATTATCGTACTTATATGTAAATATGCAGTATATACAGCCGTACTTATTGACAAGTGGTACCTAATCTAAAGACATGTGATATCGTATCAGACATTCATATAGAGACATCAAATTTATTATAGGACGACTCTGACAAAAACTATACAATAACGAATAATATTTAATTTATTTTTCAATAAAATGGTTTTTGAATAAGGAAATCACAATATTATGTATGTATTAACGTATATATGAGGGTATTTTATATATTATATACAGTGTATTGTGAAAAACCTAAATAAACGGAAATAAGGATATTTTCAATTCAAAAGAGGATAATAATGAAATTTGTGTATTTTATATTTCCTTTGCATTAGAATTGTTACAAATGAGATTATATTTAATTCTTTACAAAATTTGCATTGCCTACAATAAGCGAGGTTGTGCAACGATATCAAATTTCAAATGTGTCGAGTTTTCGATGTGAACACACTTTTCTATGGTAGGGAAGCGTAAACAAACTATTTCTAGAGAGATGCCGGTCAATCTGTCTGTAATGTGCTCTCGTGTATCTCAAGTTCTGCTCAAGCGATTTTGATAAAATCTTATAATATGTGAGTTTAGTTTGTCTATTTGTTAATTAATTAATGGAATTTCTTGAAATTTAATATTTGAGAACTGGTCGTTACCGAAACTAGCTGGTGAACTTTTCAGGGATTTCGGGTGTCATAAAGCGAAATTCTATTAAGAGCCAAATTTTCACTTTTCTAAGTATATTAGCTAAAAGCTTAGTTACTTCCTTAAAATTGGAAAGAACTGTTTAAAAGGCATTTTTATAATTCTTCTTTAATATTTGCGTTAAAGTAAACAGTACACATTGTATTCAGTTATGTGCTGACCATATCAGTTTATTTTTTTTCTTGTGAATAACTTGAATATAAAAAATCAAATTTATTTTACAGGAATTCCTATATTCATTAAAAACTAATCAGTGATATTATTGTGGAATGAAAATTGCAATATTCTTTTCAAAATTTAAATTAATATCAAATAATAATGACATTATGAACTTATATATATGTACAAATACCTTATATAAGTAGAAATATTGTTAATTACTTTGTGAATTATTTTGTGAAAAGAATAAATTCTCTGAATTATTGCTTTCATTTGAAAATTTTAATAGTTACAATTTTTTTCAAAAATTTTGATTAAATTTTTTTCACTTAATTATTATTTTAATAATTTTCAATTATTACGATTCTTAATTATTATTCTTTTGATCTCAAAATGTAGGGTACATATGAAAAATATTAAATGCAATTATAGTAATTCTTTGCTTTTTATATTACAAACGTTTTTCTTTGAAATTCTCAACTATTCACATAAATAGTGAAAATCTTATAATTTCAATTTAATTTTCTATAAAGAAATGAAACCGTGGGAGTGAATTTTAATGTAAAATCTTAATTGAAGTATTTAAAGAACTCGAATTTTCTTAATTTTTAATATTTTGGTTTTGTTTTTTTTTTGTATTTTGTATTCCACTTTTTAGATGCAAGAATATTTATAATTTCACAATTAATTTGTATTGGTATTTGGCAAAAAGTTTTGTGGGAGATTATGTATTAAAAATTTCAATAAAATTGTTTTAACAATAGTTGAGTTTTAAATTTTTAAAGTTTAATTTCAGAATAAATCACGAAAAGTTCCTCTGACGACAAAAAATTGCTTTCAAGACTTTATTTAAATCATTGTATTCTATGTTTTGCTATTTTGACATTATGCGGTAAATGATTTGGGATGACAAATAAAGTTTTCGTTTGATCTATAATACTAAAGAGTTATTTTTGGTCTTTGCCGAAATTGAATATCCACTTATTATAGGCTTAGGAAGACCTATTTTATAACAAGAATTATCAAGCAGAAAATTGTAGAAATTCCGGGAAAATCCCACAGAAGTATAATTAGTGAATTTTTGTTAAGATTCCAAAACCAAGATGCTCCTTTTTAATGCTCATCCGTACGAAAAATAAAAATATGCTGCGTCTCCAAATTCCAAGTCACTAGGGTTTTGCGTTTTTAAATGACTACTTTAACAACAGATTGATGTCCGTACATAACTAGATCGATTTAGAATCTAATTAAGAGCATAAAAATATAGATGTGTGTATATAACTACTGTGTTTTTTCTATATATTATATTATATAAAATACATGAAAATCTTCATTAAACATTTTCAAAATCTTATATGATTTTACTGAATTCTTATTTTAAACAAGTATGTAAATTTAAATGCAAAAATTTGATTATAATTTTTAGACACTATCCTACCATAGCTTTTAAATTAAACTATTATTAAATCCATATTAAATTATTCTATATAAGTGGTGTAAATTCTTACGACTCCTTGTGCAAGAATTTACACCTCTTTATTACTTATTAATATATATCGATTGTTATTATCGATTTCTCTACACTTCCTTCTATAACCATAAGTTCTTAAAAGTGCCAACAAATGATTTTCGGACCATTAAAATTAATTATGTACTTTTGTTTTTAATCTTCTCCAAAAATTTATTGTTAATTAGTTAATTAATATCAATAAAAATTAATTTCTAAAACTCTCAAATACCTTATATGTATATATATTCAATGTATATATAAATCTACATAGATCTACTTTATAATATGTGCAAATTCATACATAGTGTTAAATAAAAAATATAATTTAATAATTTTATATTAACAAATCCTCCTCTCCTATATACTTATTCACTTATATATTAATTAACTTTAATATATCACAAGGAACGACAATAATTTTTAATTCGATATTTATTGAAATAAATTATTTTTCTTATAATACTATACACACACACATAACGAACTCTGTTTATATAAGAATAAATGTGTGTGTATGTTGGGTGTTGAAAAAAAAAACCTTCTTGAGAATTTTAATATTTTTTTGTCTTTTTTGCTTTTTACTCATTTTCTTTAATTAAAACTTTATGGCAAACTTAATTTTAATGGTAAAACTTTCCTATATATGAAGCTCATTAACAATATAACAACTTTATACTACCTACTCGTACATACGTTTATTATTATTCCATATATAATATGTACATTAAATATCTACTAAAAATGTGAAAAGTTAGTATTGTAAGAATTTCAATTTTCTCTCATTTATTCGTACACATATTGTTATATAGTATACACATTTATAGAGAAACATTAAGAAATTAATTCTTGAAGGAAGAAAATAACAAGAAAATCCATATACAAGGGATTACGTTAGTTTCAATTTTCCATCTTTTATTGCACTATCCAATGCTATATAATATTGTTGTTATTATGCCATTACTACCTTTTAATCCATATATATATATATATATATATATATATATATATATACAAAGGTATTATCAAAGAGAAAAGCAAGAAGAAGCCAAAGAGAAATTAAAATAAAATCAAAGCTCTCCGCAGCATTTCTTCTATTTTCTTATAAAATTTTCTTGTTTTATGAGCTGTCTTGTACACGTACATTCATACATACATATAAACATCATATATATAGAAAACAGGAATAAATCTGGAAATTCAAGGAAAAATGTTCTAGGTATAAATAATCTTAAAACACAAAAAATAAAACAAAATCATTAGAAAATTAAGTCAAATTTTATTCTCTAAAATGATGCAAATTTTTTACGCAAAACTACAATATTAAATGAAAAAATGGTGGATCTTAAAAGAAAATCTAAGGAGGAAAATTTGAAAACTTTATTTTTCTTTTTCTTGTTTGTTTTACGAATTAAAACATTTTTAATAAAGTTCACTTATACGCGTGCATATAAGGCGAAAATTATGAGAAGAATATTTTTGATAAATGAGAAAGTATTGGAGAAAACTTTTTTAATATCTTGTATATAAGCATATGTGAATATACTATATTATGTTTTTTTCTTATATAATTTTAAGAAGGCGATAATAAACTTAACTGTAACCTTCATGTGAATTTCCTTGTTTATTAGTTGCTTTAGTTGCTCTCTCTGTTTATGGCTATTCACGTCTGAATTTTTTTTTTGCATAAAATGAAAATATAAAAAGTTTATAAATACTATCGTATACATATTTTCAATAAAAGCACTTTAGCCCTTAGTTGACGATACTATATCACATGGAAATTGGGCTTTAATTATTAAAAATACATGTATACATTTATACGGGCTTAATATACATTTTCTGTTATATTAAGCTGACATAGTAAAAATTTGACAATAGAAATACGAAAATAGTCAGTCAACATTATTTCTGTATAACAGTTTTTTATTCTAATAATGAAACGAACAAAGTATGAATAGCCATAGCTTTAGAAAAACAAAAAATAAAATATTGACAAGAATATTTAAGCTGGAATCAACTACAAACCATAAAAGATTCTCAATAAAAATTAAAATTTTGGCACCATATATTATTGCATATATTTAGGGGGAAAATGGTTTAAGAAATTCTACAACCGTTGTTCATATTATTAAACTAAAATTAATTAATTATTCCTCCTGTAATTAAATTTGATAAAAAATATAGAAATATGTTTTTTGATAGAACGCGTTTGAGTATTTCATAAGTTCGACGAAGACCCTGTTTACTTTGAGCGTCAACAGCAGGGGAAAAATTTGTATTTTAATAAAATAATATTATGTAAGTACCATTATGTTGATATCTATGAAATTTCAAATTTCTTCAAAGTTGAATTCATTTCTTAATCTTTTTTACACGACATTTTAAAAAATATCAAAGAAATAAGTTGCTACAATATGTGCACTTTAATGAAATTAGAAAATTACCTACTGTGTCATAAATAATCACAACATAATATAAATACCCGTAAAGAATTATTTTCAAAACTTCTCATACAGACCTAGAGAGATCCATTTTGTCTCATTATAATTAATTTGCATAAATAATTTTCTATCTAGCGAGATGAATTTCTATCTAGAATTTTGTATCTAGAAAGAATTTTCTACTAGTGCATGTATATACAAAATTTTGTAATAAAACGTATAGATTAGGCAAACCTAGTGTACAATAACTTTTTAATTATTCTTTTATTTCATTTCTAATTAAAAGAGGGCAGAATACAAAGAATTTTATGGCACCTGAGTTTCCTTATGGCTTACCATGTAAAAATGTTCGTTTAACAATTCCACCTACTATATTTGTTGTGCGTACACGTACTTTTACAAATAAAATCAACTATAAATATTGTCTATATTTTTATAAAATCAAATTTCTAATAAACTTATCGTATTTTTTCAGATCTAAAACATTTTAATATAATCAAAAAATTCTAAACAAAACAATTTTTCTAACAGACTTCATTCACTGTTTTTCAATATTTTTGTATTTTATTTCCAAAAAAAAAACTAGAAATCAACATTTTTTCAATTCTATATTCTGTTACAGAGCATTCACATTTGTGATATCATCCAGAAATGCTATTATCATAAGTGCACTCTGCAAAAAATGTTTGTGTAAATTTTTTTTTTTTATTGAAAATGGTTTTCTTTTTTTTAATATATTAAGTTCCTTGTACTATGAGAAACTATACTATACGTATATATTTAGTTTTATGTTAAAAAAATTTTGAAATATTTTCGTATTTAATATATTCTCATATATTATGCACGTGCATACTACATACATACCTATACCTACTCATATACACTTATATTACAGCTCACAAATGTTAAAGGACAAACATTTTTACTGTATAATAAGAAATAGAGAACACTCTAGCTGACAATTTCCATTTTTTTTCTGTGTTTTTACAAAAAATGGAAAATGTAAAAAATTTCAGTATATTGTCAAGAATTATACCATATATGTACATATATATGTACATATAATAAGTATTTGTAAGTTATTTTAAAACACAAACCAAATATAACAAATTTAAGTAATTTTATCGACCTTTCTCAGAAAGAAAAAATGTCAAATCGTCAATTAATGACAGAATATAAGTAAAAATTATGCAAAACAAAAAATGTTAAATACACGCTTAATTCCGAAGAAAATTCCAATATCATTGTTGGAATATCAGAGTACATAAAAATTTGGGAGGACGAATGGAATATTTTCAGACTGATTATTATTCTTTTTAGTCTATTTATATTTAAAATTTTGTTTGCTGCCTCAATTGCAATGCAGTCAATTTTTCACTCATATTAGTCTTATTAATCATGTTAGCGATCTGGTTGAATCTATAACACACCATGACCCATTTTCAAATTGTTGACCATTGTATATGTATTTACACTAACTACAATCTAAATGTTTTAATAATTTTTAAAATCAACATATTTTATAGCCTCTCTTAATTAGCTACTCCTTAGCCTACTTCATAAAATTCATTTAAATCTAATTGAATAAATTTCTTTTTGAGATATACTTAAGCTGTGTAGGGCTGTGTATTCGATGAATAGACCCATTATTTATGCTTAGAGAATAATTTTTTCAAAATTTATTTTCCAATTTCTTTTTTTTGTTTTGGAATTTTTCGGACATCGCTCGATTTAAGTCTATAATACGAATATTTTTCAAAATAATTCAAGTTACGGATCAGAAAATATTCTTGAGCGCATAAGTTCCTTGTTGTAAATTTAATCTAACACTGTGTGTATAGTGTATTTGCCAAGAATGTCAAATGTCTAATCCCACTTCACTATTACAAAAAAAATGAGATCGAGAACTACAGCTGTTCCACAATAATTCGTGTAAGATGGCGTTAAAAAAAATAAAAATATTTGAGGGTTATTTTATTATTTGCAGTTTAAATCACTTGAAAAAAAAAAACAAGAAGAAAAGCACAAAAAATTTAAGAAAATTTAAAATAAGAAATTGCTTCCATTTTGATAATGTCCGTTGCAAATGCAAAAATTAAATATAAAACGTAAAGAAAAGAACAAAAAAATTCAAGAAATTTTAAAAAAGTTTTTCCATTTTTTTTTTCTTAACCTCAACAGTCAACATTTTTCTAAATTTTTTTCTTTCATTTTTTATTTTCAACTTTTTCTTACCCCAATAAAGTCGTCATTTATAGTCTAGTGAATTTATTTAAAAAAAAAACAAAGAAAAGTAAAAAAACTTATAAAAAAAGGACATTCAAAGTCTTCTATCAGGATCTTTAGTTTGTCGTTTTTTAATAAATTTAAATTTTATATGCATTTATTATTGTTAGAATTTCATAAATTCGATTTTAAAAAATTATTTTGAATTTTAAAACAAAATTATATGGAAATTTCCAAAATGTTGCAGATTTTAATCCGCGAGTGTAGGACATAGTTTTAGAATTTATGGTTACCATGGAAAAAATAGAAATTATTGTTCTATCCTATGATGAAAATGAAAAAGAAATTCTTGCTTTTTTATAAAAATTCCTCAGGGATTTTTTAAAGTGTGTTCTTTATAGCTTATTTTCATACCAACCAAAATATACACAAAATTTAAAAATTATTCAACCCAACTAATAATCCATGTGAAATGCTCCCAATGATTTTATAGAGTTTAGGTTATTTTAAAGCCTTTACAACCAAAATATTTTTAATGTTTTAGAGATTTGATATTTATTTAATTGTTTCTCTTTTAATATTAATACTTTTTCATCTACAGTTTTCAAATTGGCCTTCCTGTGTAGTTTGGGGGTAGAGTAGTAAAAGGGAAGATTAAATATCATTTTCAAGATTTTGTTTTGTGCTACCTGTAGCCTCGAGATGTGGGAATTTACACAGTCACCCCATTGAATAACTGAATATTATGATACTCACTCATTTTCTTCTTAATCGGCGCAAGCAATATTCACGATTTAAATCTTAAATTCATTCGCATTTATATAGAGAATGCCTACAATATTACCTCTTAAACTCAAAAACTAACCATTTAACCTTACTCTGTATACACATATGTAAAATATCATTAGAAAAACTCCTTAACTTAATTTATGCGTAAATGTATATACTGGATAATTTTGATATTTTGTACCGCACACAGTGGTTTATTAAATTTTAATTTGTCCACATTGACTTCATGTTTTATATTAATAAAAGAAGACATGTAAGTAAGTTCATTCATACATATCTATTATTTCATTCAAGATTAAAAAAATTCAAATCATCATAACATCATCAGTTTTTTAATATTTTCCATTTAAATATTTAATTAAAATCGTTCATTCATTAAAATTAAATGTGAGTAATTCATTTTAGAGTAATGAACTCATTTACGAACAAAATAAAATTTATTTCTCTTCTCTTTATAATTTTCCCAATCCATTTACAAAAACAAAAACTTTCAATCTATTCACTATAAATTTTTAATTTTTTAATGTTTTTTTTCCCCCGATGCTTCTACCACCTTAAGTAACTATTTATATTCTACATGATTTTCGCAATAACAAAAATAAAATCATATAGAAATTTAATATTGACCAGATAAACATTTAATTACGTTGATAATTTAACCATAAAATTTTATAATTATCGTGCGAATTAAATTCAAAATTCAATAGAAAATTATACAAAATAAAAAATAAGAAATTTTTAATAATAATTTTAAATTTATTGTTTAGTTACAACATGCAAATACGCCATAATAAATAAATTAAATAGCGCATTAAATATAATATTAAATTAATTAGCAACTAAATAAAATGAGAAATTTTATAAATAATCTGTATAGACAATAAACTACTGATTACAGTAATTGTTATTTCCTACAGGCTATACAAACATTATTTGAATTTTAATTTGAAGAAGATTTGTCATGAAATCAAAATTTCAAAGTATATACAAAAAAATAAAATTATTAACCATAAATAAATATTGTTCGTATAGCCGCATATTAATTAAGTTGAAATTAAGATAAGATGAACATGATTTTATCTAAATAAAATTTTTGAAATTATAGATGAAATACTCGAGGCAAAAGTTAAAAAAACCATTAACATGAAATCTACGACTCGAATTATGTGTTTTCTCGCGTTATTAAATGAATATAAACTACAAGAATATTGAATATTTCATATAGTGTATCAAAAAACTAGACCTTTTTCGAGGATCTGTTGATATTTTTGACCATATATCTAGGGCAATAATAAAAATTATTTAAAAATTTTCCATCAAATCGATATATTTTACAATTAGGATGTTAGAAAAATGTTGTATAGTGGTCCAGCGAACGGAAATTCAGAGTGTTACAACAATGAATCTATAAATTTTTAAGAATATCAGAGATCAAAACCTGAACTTGCATTAGGTGTCGACTTTACTTTTTTTATCATTTCTATGGAAGTAATTATTATTGCAAAGAAATCGGATATCATAAAGTCAACCTCTACTAAATAAAAAATTTAAATTATTAAACACTTCTGTTACACAAGACAATATCCCTTGTGCTCATTTATATGCTGATCACAACAGGTTTTTATACTCGTATGAACGTATGTTCGAAGGGTATAATAAATTTGCCTTACCGTTCGTAACGCTAAGAAATAATGATCTGAGATATAGATATATAAATGTATGTTTTTGATCAGAGTCGAATTCTGAGTTAATTTAAGCATGTTTGCTCGTCTGCCTAACCAAGTCAAACTTTCACAAATGATTTATAAATTAAATGATTCATATAATATATAGAATCCACTGTATTGAAATTTCGGATAAGCAAATATTTTTTTAAGGCTCTTATATTTGATAAAACTAGCTGAATTTTCTTGGCTTGTGGTGTCATACAATAGTCTTGTATTATGGAAACTACTATTATTACAGTGCCAAAATTTTGCATAAACAAATAAAAACCAGGATCAATAGAAAACTGTGACAATTACCACACATCATTTAAAATCATTCATTCGTATGGGTATCACAGAGTTGGCACAGTCAACTCTATATATTCTCATTTTAATTATAGTTAACAATATAAAATTACTGGAACATCCTTCAGCTTAATTGGTGCAATATTGATTGAAATACAATCACAATTTAATTTGAAGGTGATTAAAAAATATTACAATGGTTAAATTTTAAATTGAATGAGATTTTTTTTTCGTCCTAAAATCTCGCCTGTTTTTACCGACCGTATTGTGTATACAATAGGTAGGTTATGTGATGGCAACAAATTTTGCATATCGAGTTTTCGGTGGGAACGTACTTCTCCATAGTAGGGAAGTGTAAATAAACTATCTTTAGCAACCTGTCGGTCTGTCGGTCTGTCGGTCTGTCGGTCTGTGTGTGCACGCGTGTATCTCAAGTTCTACTGAACCGATTTTTATAAAATTTTATATGTAAGTTTATTTCCACCATGGCACGGATTGATCAACTTTTGGGATATATCTGGACTCGGGAACTGCACTTTTTAGCGGGCTTGTTTTACATTTTTGAACATTTTGAAGAAAATATTCAACCGATTTACTTGAAATTTCATATATAGGCTTCGCTCGACCGGCCCCAAAACCTCCTTACTTTTGGAAGAAATCAGGCGTCAGCAACTAGACGTTTACTACGGGCTAAATATACATTTTTGTGTATATAAAGAGAAATAATCAACCGATTTCATTGAAATTTAATATATGAATTCCTCGTATTAAAACAATGAACATGTAAATTTTTTGGAAAGATCAGGGCTCGAAAACTGAATTCGGGTGGCACAAAGTGAAACTCTATTAAGAGCCAAATTAACATTTTTCTAGGTATGTTAACTATAAGCTTACTAATGTCCTAGAAATTGGAAAGAAGTATTTAACAGACATTTTTATAATATTCTGTAACACTTTCACTTAACTAGACAATGCACAATGCGGTCGGTTATGTGCTGACCACATCAGATTTTTTTTTTTTGTTGCAAAAGCAATTTAAAATTTAATCAATTTTCAAAGGATATAAAGTCAAAAAACAACAATTTTCATTACTTTTTTTTTATTATAAAATTAATTTTGAACAATTTTTAAATAATTAAATTTAAATTGGAACGGATGGACATTGGACGTGATAAACTTATTATTTATCTTGCATAACTATTAATTTATTATTGTGTATAATTAGCGCAATTTAAATACAAAATTAATTAATCGTGTAAATTTTATTTATATATTTTTATACCCTGCACTTCGTGAAGGGTATATTAACTTTGGTATGGAGTTTGTAACTACTTGAAGGAGTCATCTGCGGTATGGACATATATATATATTCTTGCTCAGCGTAAAATTCTGCGTCGATTTAGACATGTCCGTCCGTCCGTCCGTCCGTCCGTCCGTCCGTCCGTCCGTCCGTCCGTCCGTCCGTCCGTCCGTCCGTCCGATCGCACGATAACTCAAAAACGAATAATGCAATCGACACCAAACTTTCACAAGTTTTTTCTTTTGTGCCAAGGACGAACCCTATTGTTATTGGACTAAGTCGGACATCGGGTTCGGGTAGCTGCCATACAACTCCAAGAGTTTATTTTAAATATTTCAAAAACTAATAAAGCTATAAATATAAAATTTTGTATACATGTGTCCAATTATATTCTACACATGCTCTAAAAATTATAATGGGATAGCTGCACCGGTTCGGTTGGCTGACATACAACTCCAACAGGAAATTTTTTATATTCGGAAAAATAATAAAGTCAGATTCATGAAACTTGGCAGTCATGTGTCCAATTATAGGTCAAATATATTTCCGAAGTTTTGGAGGAATTGCTTGACAGGTTCGGGTACCTGCCATACAACTCCATAAGCTAATTTTAAATATTTGGAAAAATAATAAAGTTAGATTCATGAAACTTGGCAGTTGTGTGTCCGATTATAGATCAGATATATTTCCGAAGTTTTGGAGGAATTGCTTGACAGGTTCGGGTACCTGCCATACAACTCCATAAGCTAATTTTAAATATTTAGAAAAATAATAAAGTTAGATTCATGAAACTTGGCAGTTGTGTGTCCGATTATAGATCAGATATATTTGTGAAGTTTTAGCGGAATTGCTTGACAGGTTCGGGTACTTGCCATACAACCCCAAAAGCTTATTTCAAATATTTGGAAAAATAATAAAGTCAAATTCATGAGACTTGGCAGTCGTGTGTCGAATTATGGGTCAGACATATTTCTTAAGTTTTGATGCGATTGCTTGACAGGTTCGAGTAGCTCCCATACAAGTCTAAAAGCTTATTCTTAATATTTGGAAAAATAATAAAGTCAGATTCATGAAACTTGGCAGTCATGTGTCCAATTATGGGTCAGACATATTTCTGAAGTTGTGGTGGAATTGCTTAACAGGTTCGAGTAGATCCCATACAAGTCTAAAAGCTTATTCTTAATATTTGGAAAAATAATAAAGTCAGATTCATGAAACTTGGCAGTTGTGTGTCCGATTATAGATCAGATATATTTGTGAAGTTTTGATGAAATTGCTTGACAGGTTTAGGTACTTACCATACAACTCCAAAAGCTAATTTTAAATATTTTGAAAAATTATAAGGTCAGATTGATGAAACTTGGCAGTCGGATGTCCAATGATAGGTCAGACATGTCCGTGAAGTTTCTATAGAATGATCTCACAGGTTCGAGTAATTGCTACACAATAACGAAAGGTGCAGGGTATAATTCAATCGGTTTATACCGACTGAAACGTTTTTACTTGTTATATATATGTCTTATATATATTGTTATATATATGTTTTATTTATATATTGTTATGTATATATATCTACATTATATACATATATAAATATTGTTTACTATTTAGGTGTTTAAAGCAATTCAGATAACACTCTTATTAATTGTTTATTCAAAAATTTATAACATAAAATAACCAAATATTAATTAAATGCGCAAAAATATGCTAATTATGTATAACAGTTATGTATATTATAACTATATATTATTTTTTACATACTACTTGAATAGCAATATTATTTTAAGAATTAATTTTTTTAATATATTAATAATATGTTATCAAATGTTCGTTGAATGTTGAAATATTGGCACATTGGAAAATTATGCAATCAGAAAAGTTCTTCAATTTTTGTTATTTGACATTTCACGTTAGAAAATATTATCCAACCAAAATTCATATAAAATATTGTCGAGACGAGATCATATAATTTGCAGTGTCGAAACACACCCTAACTGCTCACATCCTAACTTCACAAATGGCACAACACAAATCCAAACGCGTGGGTTGGCTACTTATGATTTATAATAAGGGCCGCCATATATTTTCGTAAATATTCAAATTTTGAAAATTTCATATAAAATTCCGTTCCGCTTGGTGCGGAAAAATATCAAATTTTAGATTTTTTTTTTGTACTAATAGTAGTAATAATAATACTAGCTTACATATTAAATTTCTGCATTTTGGAACTAGGAAAAAATACTCTAAGATTTTTTCGATATTCTTTCAGATTTTTAGATATCAGTAGAACATGGAGTTGAACAGTTATACAATTTATATGTTTAATACGAATCTTCTATTGGCATCATGCCGTGAGAATTTTGTTAGCGTGATATAATCTAAACACTAATTGATAGTACCTATGCAATTCTCTTTTGTATGTTTCCTCTTGGCGGAGTCATTATCGTGTACACAAACCGATATTATTAACTCAATATAATAAACGAATACTCTAAAAATCTCCGTCAACCTATATCGAACGGCAACACTTAAATACTATTTAATTTTGAAAACTGTTAAAATTTACTTAAATAAAAATTTACCAATTCCTATTATTTTAAATATCTTTATAAATTTAAAATAAAAATAATATCAAATTATAATTATTGTGGCTGCTATGTTGACATGATATCTATTTCAGTTCACAGCACTTCAAGGCAGAATTTCAATGCACTGAACTAGGTACAATCCCTATAGAAAAATGTCCACAACAGAACAACTGACACGGGAGTTGCTTATTGTACAAAATGTGAATAATATGAATACCTTTAAAATATTCAAATTAATTATGACTGCTTTCATTTAATATTTTACCTTTGTTACTTATTTTTTATTTGACAAGGAAGCAATTTTTTATTGCAATGATGATAAGCACTAAAAAAATTGTGAAAATTATTGGGGAAAAATTTACATATTAAATAAAAAGCAAAATTAATTAAAATTTAGTGCAGAGATCTCTAACGATAATTAAAATGAAGTTGAAAACGTGTTTATTTTAAATTGGAAAAAAATTCTGAATCAGTAAAGGTAATTTTTTTACAAAAAATATGAGTACATGAATTTAAAGATAGAAAATATTTATTTAATCAAAAAATTTGTAAAAATGTTAAAATTTCATATTTCCTCTTTGCAAAAATAAATCTTTACACATTTTCTCATTTTGATACTTTAAATATACGCTACATATGCTAAATTTTTGCAAGCTACAGTGGGTTATATTACTTTCGAGGATATGTTACTCATAACCATTGTAAGTAAATATATAAGCCATGCGTATACGCCTGCATAAGAATTTTGTAAATATTTCCAATTATTCATACAACCATTTTTTGGTATATGAAATTGAATGTAAAGTTCATTTAATTAAAAATCCAACGAGGAAATTATGTATAGGTAAATTGAATTTTATATTGAAACCGTAATAACATATTTTATTATTGAACTCACAAAGTAACAGGAAAACCAATTTATAATTACAGAAATTATAAATAATCGCCTTGAGCAGTATAAAAATTTTATATTGAATAATGACATAATGGCGAAACATCATTTAAACTTAAAGCAAAATATTGAAATTTTAATAATAATTATATTTAAAGGGTATACGAACAAAGGAATGTGGGATGTGAAAGTTTGCAAATGAAAAAATATTTATTAAAATGCTTTTATTAAAAAACCAGAAAAAGCGTACACAGCAGTTTGATAAATTCGCACTTAAAAAAATTCTAAAAATTTAAAGAATAAAGTAACCAAAGGAAAATTTAATTGTAAAACAATATACTGCCATGTTTTTAATAGTAAAAGTTACTCTTACATACAAAAATGTAAACTTAAATATGTAATCAATTTGATTTGTAACATAGTTAACATCCTATCCCAACATCCCAACAAAAATTGTGAGATCTAAATACTCGGATGGATCAATATAGCAATAATATTAATACAACAGTACTTTTCACAATTTGTAAGTACTAAATACACCCACGGATGTTTTCCGTGATAATCTCAAAATTTCTCAAAATAGCACGAAATTTTTCATCTATTTCAACATCTTATATAACTCTTCACTTTATGTATTATGTTACCACTATGGTAAAGCAATTTTTTATAACATTCTGTTTATTTTTATTTAAAAATAAAAATATGCTTTTTATATACACATAGTTCCCGGATAATGAATGCTTTAAATTAAAATCGCTCACGTTGTAAACATTAACTAAAATCACGCTTTAAAATCAAAAACCCAAAAAAAAAAAAAACTTTTTTAATAAAATTTTTTTCCTCTTATGAACGAACCTACATACGCAGTCACTTTCAAAACAACACTAACAACAACATTAATTTCATATTCCTCTTCATTCACTTTGCTTTAATTACAGGTGAATAAAGTCAAAGTTAATGATAACAACATTTTTGATATAAAAACAAAAATAACAGCAAAGCTTAAAAATTATGTAATCAACGTTTTTATATTGAAACAAACAACCTCTTATATTCAAAAATTTTCAGTAATATTTTATAACCTTCGATAGCTCAGTTGGTAGAGCGGTGGACTGTAGAAAGTACATATAAAATAATAGCGCAGAAATCCATAGGTCGCTGGTTCAAATCCGGCTCGAAGGAAAATTTTCTTTTTTTTTTTTTTAAACTTTTGGAATGAATTTTAAATTTTAAATTTTTTAAGCACGATTTAATAGAAGTAACATTAATTAAAATTCATTTTGTAATTTGAAAATTTTCAATTTCAATACGAAAATTATGGTATACGAAATTTTCAATCAAATAAAATCAACTCTGGCTTATAAATTGTAGAAAAAATCAAACGTTAACCGACAGCATATGAATGAATTTTAAAAAATTCAATTGTCATAATCATTTGTTCTGACATAACAATATATTTTGACAATTGAAACATAATTTTTAACGTTTGAAACCTTGCCTCAAAACTTACCAATTTTGTTAAAATTTATAAATAAGTTTTAATTAAAAATAAGTTTTTTATAGCAGAAAATATAAAATAAGTCAAATGCATTAATACTGCATTCTGAAGTTTTATAAAAATCACTGATGATTTTGTTTCAAAATGTTCTCTGCGTTATCCACTGCAATTAAAATATTTCGTCAAAATTTCAATATGAACAATATGAAAGGCGATACCTTACCTAACTTAATGCTGTTTTTACAATATAGAAGCTACCAATATTAATGAAACATCCAAATTCCTCATAAGAAATAACAGAAATTATGAAAATGAATTAAACAAAGGGTTTATCTTTCTCAACTTTTACTTGACACGAAAAATTTCAAACTTATATGCAAGTATTCACCGATATCAAACACAGAATAACACAGAAATTTTCAGTAGCAAATCCTACATACGAATAGCTCCAAATACTGCCGTGCACAATAAAATTTCCAAATTCTCTTTAAAAATTTTTAACTTATTTTAAAATCAATTAAAATTTTAAAAATAAATTGAGTTTTTGATTCTAATTATATTTTCTATGAAAAATCAAAATAAGGATTATCTACCTAGAAAGAACAGAAAATTTAGACATAAAAATATTTTTTTTCATTTCATTCCAAACAAGACGTTTTTAAGTGCCTATTTAAGAATTTATACATGTGGAGATGTATATGAGAAAAATTAAAATTAATATTAAAGAAACGGACCAATGAAACCTGTCGTCGAATAGCTGTTAAGAAAATGAACCCAAAGAAAAAAAATCCTTTTGGGATGCGTTCCAAAACGGAAAACAACAAAACAAAAAAAAGTCATTATCATTAAAACACTTTTTAAATTTCACTTTGTTTAAGTTAAGAATAATCTTTGACCCTCTTTCATTTCTGCACTTACCTCTTTTTTTTTTGTGTAATTTTTAGTTTTTTTATAAGTAATCAAAAAAAATTACTGGAAAATTTATGTAAAATCGTCTATTCGCCATATTGTTGTTGTTTTTTAAATTTTTCTTTCAACATTTTTTTATTTTAAAGTGTTTAAAAACTTTATCACAATTAATTTTGAAACAAAGCAGTGTACATGGTAACAACGACGATTATTTAATGGTTAATTTTTTCCACAAAGAATTTCTCTTTACTTTCAGCTCTCACACAATTAAATAGTTCTTTTGTGCGTTCTTTCTTTTTTTTTGGTATTTATTCCTTTTATTTTTCCTTTTTATTAAATTTCCACGAAAAGACCATAAGCAGTATTTTCTTTTTCTTTCTTTTTTTTTTGTTTTTGTTGTGGTTCCATTTTAGCGCTTTTGCTTTTTAGTTTTAAATTTATTTGTTTTCTTCTTCTCTTCTGGTAATTTGATTTTTCGTTTTTCTTCATTTTGTTTGTATATTTTGGTAATTGTGTTACTAAGAAAATCTTGAACCCTTTTGCAAAAAAAAATAATGAAACAAAAAAAAACGAATCAACCAAAACACAAACGTTTGGAATCCTTTTAAAAATAAAGTTTTAAATCGAAAAAAAATTTGTGGAAGAAATTTGTTAATTTAGACTGTCAGTCTTGTAAAACTTTTTGAAAATATTTTAACAAGTTTTCAATTTGTAAAATGAAAAAGTACTTTTTTATTATGATTTGATTTTCCATTTCGTAGAATTTTCCTTGTTTTTACCGAAATAAAAAGTTAAAGATGAGAAAAGTACGAATGCTTATCTAAATTTCAATTAATTTTTTATTTTAACATGCGTTTTCGGAATAAATTTCCGCTTTAAATTTAGCACGAAACTAAAATTTTAAGAAAGAGTTCATTCAAAAAATCGTTTTCATAAAATACTAGGACCATTTCTCGATTTTGTTTGAGAAAAAAAGCATTTACCCGATACAAAATTTTAATTATATAAAAATATTTATAAAATTTATGAGAAAATTTATTCAAATAAATTGCTTTTATCTTTATGACTTCACAATTTCAGAAATCTTAATTGAAACATTTTATATAAGGAAAAGAAATAAAAGAAATTCAATTATGATCGACAAAATTTTTCTCAGAAATTTTTACGATATTATAAAGTAATCCCATTGTTATAGACTTGTATTATTCGTGAAACAATGTAAATTTAGAAAAATAATTTCATTGATTTTTAATTCTATTTTTATACCGATTTTTTTTTTCTAAATTGGTAAAATTTTTTAATAAACTTAGAATTAAATTTCAACCTATTTGAAGGGTTGAATTATTTGGTTTATTTTAGAAAAGCCTCCGTAATAGCTATTTTTAAAATAAATTTTAAATTTCCAAATTACAAATTTAATTATCATAATATTATTTTGAAAAAGTTTAACTAATAAGTTCTAACAATAAGTTATTTTAGTGTTGCAACCAACGCAATTTTTTATTTAAAATTACCAAATTTTGAATTAGTGTTGTGTCTCAATTTATCAAACCCATTCATCTGTTTTTCTTTTCTATTGTTTAAATGGAATTTTAATTTAATATTTTCTTGTGTTGCCTTAAAGCAACAAAATAATTAAAGCAACTTAAATAAATTTCTCAGAAAAAATTAGAAGTGGCAGAACAATATTGAGAATAAATTATCCAACGCCTGTATGTAGGCAATTTTATTCATACTCCAATTGATAACAAATTTTTAACAGAATTCTTTTCTTCTTTTGACAAATCGATTAAAATTTAAAAAATAGCTATCTAAAATTCTAAAATTTTTACATTTACTTTCATTTGAATTTCCAAAAAAAAAGTAAATAAAAAATTTTATTTCATACTCGCAAACGTAATATTCAAATTTATTATAAATTGTAGTCTAATTTATCAATAAGAAAAAGTGTAAATAAAATTATTTTCATAAAAATTTTGCTACTCGCAAAAAAGAGAAAATTTCTTTTTCAAATAAAAAATCTAATACACGTATTATTCGGTAAAAATGGAAATTTTAATCAAAAATTAACATTTTAACAAGACCTAATTTTATGCCATAACTTATTTTTTTATAAAAATAATTTAAAATTAGCACCAGATGGGACACACGAAAATTTATTGCTCGAAAAACTGAAAATAGAAAATTTTATAAAAAAAAAGCAAACAAAAACAAAACATCAAAAATACATTGTGTACCATTAACCACACACTTTAATTGATTTAAATGTTTTAATTTCAAACTCAAAAAAAAAAAGAAAAGAATACTCTCATATTTAAAGCTCGAGGGAACCACTCACAAAGAGTATATACACAAATTTATAAAAATGTAAAAGTAAATGCGAAATGTAAATAAAAGTTTAATAAAAAAGAGAGCTATTATGGTTAGTAAACAAGAGTATGACGTATATACTGCTTTCTCTTTTTTTTTGCATTTAACAAAAGGTTTTCCATTAAAAGTACTTGAATTTTAAAAATGGTAAGAGTGTTTCAATTCTTTTATATAAAGTCGAACGTAGAAAAATGTCCAAAAATTAGTGATTTTAAGAGAGTTGTAAAATTGAGCGATGCTCGGATAATTTACTGGATAAATTAACAGATGCTCGGACCGGACTCGGATATGTGAAATTAAGCGAACTTATAAAATATTTTTACGTGTTTACTCTGAAAATAGCTGAGAAGGATTTTGAGTGACAAAAAAATTTAAACAGAGAGAAAAACTAAAAACAATGACAACTATAAACCGTAATTGATAGCTATTTCAGCGGGTAGATTCTAAAAGTAGCCAACAGATGTCGTATAAAGAAAAAGATTTACAACTTTTATTTAAAAAAAAAAAATAGGAATTGCTCCTCTGAATCTTTGTTGTATTTTTTTTTGTCAAATTTTAATATTGTGAATTTAAGCGAGTGAAATTCAATGAAATTAGATATTTTGACATCGAGAATTACGTGATTTCAAGAGAGTTTCAATTAAGCAAGTTTTCTATTAAGTGAATTCAAATATTTGTAAAAATATATTGAGATTTTTCTTGCCAAAAATTTTATGAATTTAACCGAATTGTAATGTTAAATGGGGTTTATATTTAACCTGTTTGACTGTACACACATTTATTGTACTATCGGTATAAGAGTGGAAATAGTGTAAAGGTTGCGTTTAAATGTGAAATATTTTCACAAATTGAAATAAATTTATCAAAACACTTGCATAATTGATGAATATTGTGCTTTCCACTTGAAGGATATTCCAACTTTAAGACAATTTTGATGTTACACTTAAAATAAAAAAAAATTGAATATTCTTAAACTGGGAAATAAAAACTATACATGTAATATGTATGTATACAATTGAACAAAACAGCTATTTTTGATTTTAATAAAAAATAAATTCCTTTTTTGCAAGTAATTTTTTTTTATTTTAAGATTTAAAGAGTTATTGTTTGCAACACGTTGCAACTCCGCTGCTTACAAATTTTTCGTTTTATAACCACTGAACACTCAATATTCCCACTTAAAACACAGTACAATTTCACATTTTAATGAAAGATAAATAGTTTTAGTCACTTATATAATTTCATTCTAATTGCATTGATTAGGTCCTTAAGTATTAAGATTTTAAGTGCTATATTTGTCAAATTGCTTAATAAATGTTTCATTTTTCATATTATTTTGCTATAAATTAGAAATTTAAAAGAAAGTAAATGAAATTATCAGAAATTTGTACTTAAATACACCAATAATTTTTAATACCGTAAATATTGGTATAGGATTAATATCCAGTGAATCAAAAACCTGTTTTAATATTTTAAAAATTTTCTTTAATATTTTAAAGTATAATTGATTTTATTTTATTTTCACTCGAATAAATTTATTATTTTATTTTTTCTTCTATTTGTAGATTAAAATTTGAATTCTTTAATTCAAAAATTTTAATGGAAAACCTTTTGGGGCAATAAAACAAAATTTATATCTTACTCGTACAAACACCAGAACGCAAATACCAATTCGCTTCAATGAAAATAGAAAGCAAGTGTAAGAAAGGAAGGAAAAACAAAAAAAAAAAAAATAAAGAAGAACACTTAATTGAAATTTGATTACTTAAAATATTTTTTCTTGTTCTTCTAGTTCTTGTTTCGTCTTAAATTTTTTTGAATTGTTACTGACATCCAAAAAAAATCAAAATGAGAAAATCAAAAATAAAAATAATTTTTTTTTTTCCTTTTCTCCTTAATATTAAAAACGTCATAAAATATTTTTAGATCAAATCTTTTTGAATTCAAGTAGAACCTCCCATAGATGCCTTAAGGGCATTTTGTTATCATTTTGCTATATAGTTTTCTCCTAATAATCTTGTGCTCTTTATAATAGCAATTTTAAGAAAATTTTCTATATAAATCTGTTATTAACTTGAATATCAAAAATCTTCCTATATGCACACAATATTGTGTCCAAAGTGATGTTACCATGTATACCTAAATCAAAATTAAATTTAATAAAATAAAAATTACTAAAAATTTTTAAATTATACAAAAACTTAATTTTATTGACTTAGGGTCTGGTCTAACTATATGTAATACTTGGAATATGAAAAAAGAATTAAAAAATTTAAGAAAAATTTTAAAAATTGTAGGAATTTTTCTCTAATACAAAATTAAAATTAAAAAACAAAAATGTTTTATAATATTAAAAATATTTTTGAAATATTAGAAATTTTTGTTTATTTTTTTTTTTTTGTAAATAGGTAAGAAACTCAATATGTTCAGATTTATTGTATGAGTAGTAGAGAGAAAAAAACCCTTAATCATAAAAATCTTCCTTGAGGTTATGTAAAAAATAATATTAAGTAGCAACCTTGATAATCAAAGTTTCCATTTAGTAGAAAAAACTCAAGAACATAAATTATTTTCATAAGGACTACACTATATACTATTTTGCTTATCTTTATCAATTTATTATGTACTTGCATACATATACAAGCACAATATCATTACATATGTGTGTATATAAAATAATCGGATTATAAATTAGGGCAATTTAATTTCGTTAAGTTTAACAATACCAAAGAAGTGATTAAAAGGTTAAAACTTAACTATTATGAAAGTTTCAATGTTTTTATTCAAAAATAAGTAGAAAAATATACAAAAAGAAAAAATGGTTAACCCTATTAAATGAAATTTTCCAAAAAGTTTTAAGTCGATTTGATACAAAAATATTCTACTAAAAAAATCCTTCACAAAATATTTAATACCATTAAAGAACAAACAAAAAAAAAAGAAAAGAACAAACACAAATGTTAAATTTCACACTTTAAAGGTTCTCTTTTAAAAAATTTCCATTAAAATTTACTTTAAGCCAAAAAGTTCCCTTAAAAGTGTTTTCAAGGTTAAGACAAAAGAAATTTTTATGAAAATATCACCGAATTTTAGTGTCTCATATTTTATTTTTGGATTACCCAAATAGATTTTTTTTTTATTTTTTAATATTATTTTAAGAGTTTGGTTTTTTTATTTGAAAGAAAAAATTTTTTGGGAAATGATTCAGGGACGTTAAGAATCTATTAATATTGAATAAAAACTTGGGCACAATAGATCTTGTATTTGTATACAGTACAAAGCTATTGGACATGTTACATTACAAATTGTATACAATTTGTATACAGACAAAGCTATTGGAAATCTTACATCGAAATTAAAGATTTTCTAGAGTAAGATTTGATAGGAAATCGAGATGACAATTCATTGTTACCAAAAAAGACGGCTTTATTAGGCAATAATACAAATGAGGGCCTCCCTCCAAAATACATTCGTTTTATGCTTAACTTTCTTAAAAAAATTTCTTTTATGAAACTTGAGCATCGTGTCGAGATTTTGCGATGTTTTCTTCTACATATTGACTGAACTTTTCTTTTCTTTAGATCAAAGCTCGACATCCTTAAATGAGTATCCAGCTTAAATGGTATGCGACGTTCGGCATGCTAAAACGGACAAGTTCTAGATAACATTCTTATTTTATTAAGAAAACGGATGTTTTCCCTTACTGATTTTATAAAAATGCAACTTATAACTTTTACGAATATATTCGAATTTTTATCTTTTTGAAGAAATTCGTCTTTTTGAAAAAATTCGATTTTTTTATTAAAAGTCACTTAACTGGTCTTCTTTCGAATGTTAAGGTAGCATTGGCAACCCTACAAATTTATACTACAAAATTTTCTAAGTATAAAATATATTCTAACAATAAGTTATATTAATCGTACAATACTAAAGTAAAGTTGTAGTAAGACCTCAGAACATTAAAGTCTCTTCATTAAATACTCTAGAGCTTCATTTATCAATTCCATCAATTTATTGATATTTTGTTAACAAGGGAACCTACAAGGTAACTGAAAAATTAAATATAGTGTTAAGACATATATTTTTCACCTAAAAATATGCAATAATTAACATATTCAAACTATATGCATGATTTGTAAACATAAAACAAGTTTTTAAAATCCACAATATCAATGACAAGATTTTATTGCCGTGCTAGGAAGCGAATCAATTTTTGTTTAATAATTATGAATTTTTAATTCCAATAATTGATTTTTAATAATTAATGCACTTGTAATATTTAATTTAATTCACAACAAACAAAATAAACTAAAAAAAAACGGAAAATATTTGACATATTCCATAAAAATTTCCTCATTAACAAATTAAATGTATACAAGTGTCTTCCACTGTGAGGTTTAGAACTGTGAACAGCACGAAAACTAAAAAAGGTGAGATTTACTTACTAAACAGTTTACTTTTATATTGTAATATTTAAGTTGCTCAACTGAAGTTGAAAACTTTAAAAAAGTAGTGTAACTGTTAAGTTGTCAATTTTATTAATGCCCTCGATTTTAATTAAATATTTCTGTAGTAACTATCGTTCAGCATGGTCTCTTTTGACCAAGTGAGGAGTAGCATTAATTTTAAAACAAAATGAGAAATAATTCTGATAAACCAATATTATTCACATCTTGTGCATGTATAAAATTTCTTAAATCCTTCACAACAAATTTCTTTAATTTTCCACTAAACTTTTCACAAATATAACAAGAATAACTCTTAAAAAAAAAAAACTTTCATGAACAACTCAATGTAAAATATAAGAATTTTATCACGTTTCACGCACACAAAATTTTATTATAATAAATTTATATATTGTGTTAAAATTACTAAGATTGTATTTTTTTATTAAAAAAAAAAAACAAACAGCAACAAACAAACAAGAACAATAATAAATTTAATGCAAGGATATTTTGATTTTTTCTTCTTCTACTTTCGTATTTGTTCCTTTTTTAAAGAACATCACTGATCCACATGATTTTTTAACAGCTGTTCTTTCAATAATCTTTTATTGATTTCTATCTCTGCTGGTAACTTATAATAAAACATCCCTTATTAAACAAAAAAGAAGCACGGAGAGAACAAAATTCAAAAAATTTCTGTTTTATTCACATTTTGATGACATGTAAGTGATAGTATAGAGTTGCAAAGGAGTAGCAACAACAAAAAAAAATAATGAAAAAAGAAAAGAAAAATTTTTTCTCATTTCCAACTGCCACACAATACAAAAAGGAAAACCTATATGTATTCAACGATATTAAGGATATATGAAGGGATTTTTTATTGATTATTATTTTTTTTTTCGGTTTTACATATTTTCCTTTTTACATTTTTCTTCTTTAATTTTTAGGGTTTTATAATATTTCCTTATATTTTCTCATATTATTATATTATTATTATTATTATTGTATCTAATGATTTATATCTATTCCTTTAAGCATTATGTAACAGAATTAAGGGAAAATGCCAAAAAAAAGAGAAGAGAAAAGAAAAAGAACAATTGAACACAACATTGGAGAACTCTTGTAATTCTAAATTACAAAATGATGAACAAAATTTGATAAAGCATTTGATCAGTGCCGCAGTAAATGAAAAGATATAAAAATTGAATTCTTAAACACTTAAAAAAAAAAACAAAAATAAAAATTTCAATTTTTAAGAGTGCAAACAAACTGAGAAGAATAAAATTATTTTTAAAGTATAAAACAACAAATACAAAAATTGTGTTGTCGGGAGTTCGGATTTTTCAAAATTATTCCGGTTTTCATGGCATTTTCCTGTGCCCCAGGAAAGGCTTTTGATAAGCCCAATTCTCCAAACTTATTTTGTCTGATCTTAATTAACAGAATAATGAAAAATACTAAAACATTTCTTTTGGCTTGTTTATATTATTCTTTTGTTCCGTTTCCAATGTTTCTACGTCAAATTAATAACGATTTGAATAACTAATTTTTAAATTATTCTATACGAAAATACTTAAAAATTTTAGGTCGACCATATAGTTTGTTAATGATATTTTTTCTATTTAGGCTTCGTTTATTAAGAATTAAATTTTCTTTTATTATGTAGAAAATTTTCTTTAACACCTTTCATTATTCTCACTTACTAATTTCATGAAATAAAAATCTGGCAATTTTAGTACAATCTCATATCAACATCACATAAGCGACCGCATTGTTGAAGTGTTGCATGAGATTATGCCAATTTATTTCAAATATTAATTTCAAATTCTAAAAAAAATAGGAATTAGACTTTAATGTTAATGTACCTAGAAAAACATAAATTTGCTTCTAAGTAAAGTTTTATTTTTCGTTGTCCGATTTCCCAGTTATATTTCGCTAACAATCTGTAGTCAAATAATTCAAAAAATCCCGTCAATTGAATCCTGAGATATGATGAAATTTTTAATATTGGGTCTTCGTAATAATGAGCCCAGATATAATGAGCAGTAATGAACTGGTTCATTTTTTTAATAACCATATTTCAAATATGAAATTTCCAGTGAATTGGTTTATTATACTCGTATCTCTGTATGTAAGCAAAACCGTAAATTCGCCGTGTAGTAAAAGTTCGCTTGTGTGAAACTTCAATACCATTATTTCTTAGCGTTACCAACGGTAAGGAAAATTTAGTATACCCTTCGAACTTACGTTCGTATGGGTATAAAAATATGGAAAAATTTTTAAAATGGCATCACTTCGTACAGCATCACTTCATCATCCTTGTAAATTCTCCAAAAAACAAAGCAAAAAAAAATATTCTCAATAAAGTAACTAGAATAATGGAAAATTAACATTTTTATAAAAATATATATATATATACATATATATATATATACATATATATATTCCAAATTACATTACAGTTACCATAAACTAGAATAACATCTTCCAAACAAACATATACACATACCTATATACCGAAAAACAAAAAAAAAACATTGCATGTTAATGCATTTGATTAAAAATTTTAAGTAGGTATAGGTATGTATACAAGTGGTATAAATGAATGAACCAACTCCAAAACCTACTGAACTAAATTTTCATTTAATATCATTCTACGTTTATACTAGTATGTATATATAGATTCTACTCCATTAACTCGATAAAATTATGCATTTAAAAGAAAAAAAAAATTCAACATGAATTTTTTTTTTTCGAAATCATGTCAGCACCATATAAATTTTGCCAAATAATATGAAATAAAAAGTTATGCACGAACACGAGAAATGGTAACACTTGTGTTATGGGTATGTGTTCAAAAAAATTAACAACTAAAATTTATATGAAAAAATTCAGAAGAAATTTTTTTGAAAAACTTGCAAAAAATTTTCAAATACTTAAAAAAATTTTTTTAAAATAAAATTTTTTTGTAATATTGTAAAAAATGTTTTTGGCGAACATTCTATACTACTTCTTTTATGTAAAAATTTTTAACAAAAATTCAAATGAAAAGCATGAAATACAAATTAAAAAATCTAATTTGTAATTTCATACAGAGTGTGTCGGAAATTAAAATTTGAATTTTTTTGTTCATCCGAGTCTTAAGCGTATACTTTATTATGCAATCTGTGTCCTTTTCATATAGAAATTGAGAAAATTCTATTTCTTAGAAGAAAATTTCGGAAGATGTTATACTACTAAATCAAGTATTGCTTTCTTATAGTTTTATCTATATTCTTTCAAAATTTCACCCTAATCCAAAATGTTGGGAAAAATTCAAAATTAAATATTCTTTCAAAATTATTTAAATTTTAAATTTCTTTTTACTAAAAATCGCCAAAGTCAAATAGCAAATCATTCACTCGTTTAGTTCAGGAGTTATGAACAAAAATTTTTTAAACAGAACAGAAACAAACTATATGCGAAATCACGACAACCAACCTTCATAAATATAATCTTTTCAAATTAGTTATACTTAAATTGAGCCGTTTAAAAAAATAAATTATCTAGTTAGAATAAACAAATTTCTGAATAAGCTACAATAATTTTGTATTTATTTTGTAGCCAAATTCAAAATATTTTTCTAGGAATTCAGAATAATATTTATAGCACATTTTTTTATTCGACTACATTTTATTTTAAAAAAACAAAACGGAGCTAGATATACCTCTATCATAATATTCATATATCACAATCAACGAAATTCCTACATATATTCCTTTTAGTTTTATTTTATTCATATAATTGAAAAAACTTAAGTGCGTTTAACTTTAAGAAGTATTGAAATATGTCCATGTCATAGTAAAGATAAAAATTATTTTTCTACTTTGAATAAAATTATTAAGAGTTATCAAATATTTTATTTACAAAACACAAGTATGATCTTCGAAATAGTTTATGACCACTTTAGATATTTTCTTTTTTCTTTTCTTTTCAGTGACACTAACATTAGAATTAGCACAGTACGCAATAATTTGACTTAACCCGTATTTTCCTTGAAAATTTACATTTAATCTTGTTTTAATAATCTAAGCACGTATAAGTAATAAAATTTATAAATAATTAACAAAAAATATAACAGTTATACAATTACAATGTTCATTGTCTTTTTAACAGTATTAGTAAAATCTCAATTAAAGTTCTAACATCGTCATTCTTTAAATAGAATCCCAAAACATTACTCTTAAACTGAAATCAATTGCATATTTTCAACATTTTCTAAAATTTATTAGAAATTTTCATGAAAATTATTATTTGACATCCAATTTAAAAATGAATAAATTTTATAATTTTATTTTCTTAACACATTATCTAAATTTTAAATTATTTTCGTTTAAATAATATAGAAAATTATAATGGTTTAAAAAATATATTTTATATAAAAACAATAAGTGTACGATTAAAATATCTAAACAAATTATTAAGGTTAATTTATAAAACATGAAAGTTATGCTCTGAATATTTTAAATATTTTCATATAACCAAGAAAATAACATGACAAAAAATAAATTCAATTATAAATAAATAAGCGAAATCTTATTTTTTTTTTGCTTTTAAATTCTTAAGAAATAAAATTTATTGTAAGCTAACGACATATGAATAAAAAAAATCGGTCCCTAGAGCGGACTTGGCAAAAATCAAATGCAGAAAGAAAATATACAAAGCAAATTTTTTATTTGGATTTAAAAACAAAAGTAACATAAAAATAAAGCAATTTAATAAATAAAAGTACCTATATGTATATATACATATATACACGGAAGGAAAATTTTAATAAATTGTTTAAGCCACTTGAAAAAGGATAACCTAAAAAAGAATTTGTTTATGTTTCCAAATATACACATACATTTAATAAAAATTCATCCTTTTTAGGTTTTAAATTAAATTCCAGATTAAATTTTGTCTTTGTCTTTATATACACACAAAATATTATTTATCTTAATATACATAAAATATTTAAGAGAATTATGCCGTTCTCTATAGAAATTTCAAGGAAATAATGAATTTATTATAAAAGCCTTACCAATATTAATTTTTAGTAAATTCTTGGTATTAACGGCAACAAGAACAATTAATATACAAAAGGAACAATATTAATTATCCTTATTATTTATAATAAGAATTTATTATATAATAAGAATTTATTTTGGTTTTGACAATAATTTATAATTGATTGTTTATTGCTTGTATTAGCGTTTTATAAAATATTTTGGTGAAGAAGCGCTGTAAACATACTTATACATATTATGCCCAACGATATCTTGAATCTTGAAAAGAAGCTAACAATCGATGTGAAAAGCATCTTATATAGATTAATGAAAAAATGGAAATCGAACTGTACACTTTATTAGCTTTGATCTGATATCTGAATTATATTGTAATAGAATTCCGGTGTGTATAGTGGGCGGATTGCTTTACAATATTAATTGACTGATTTCTTTAAAACAAAATAAAATTTATAAGCTAAATTTAAGAATTTCATAAATTACGAATAATAGTACTACTAATAAATGAAATTTTATTATAACATATTAAAAAAATTTTTAAATCCACTTGCAATTATTATTAATTAATACGTCGAACCAATGGTTTGAAAAGCAAAACATTTCCACCAAACAATACAAGCTTTTAAAAAGTAAATCCCAAAAGAATTCGAAAAAGAACCCGATTTGTTTAATATTCCGAATAGCAAAACCAGTACATTTCTATGTTTGCAAAATTCAAAAAATCTTTGGTGTTAAAGACTCAAGAAATATTGTTAAATTTTTGGAAGCTTCAAAGGCTATACTTCCAAAACAAACTTAATGGCTACAGATTTGATCAAATGAAGGTAATTAAGTATACAAATTAAAATGAATATGGTCGGTGCCCAAATAACCATAAATTAGTATCATCTAACCTACTCTAATCTAAAGTTCCAATTCATTTTTTAGAACATTGTAAGGTAATAGCGATTTTAAATAACGAAATACGAATAATTTAATATTTAGAAGTCTACACCAGCAGCTTAAAGCCGAAACCTGCTAAATTTTTATTAAAATTGTATATAATTTGCATTTATGAGGAAAAACTACTTAGACGTTCGTATTCCAAAAAATTCTAATACAAATTAAAAATTTCAAAACGTAAAAATTAACTAAAATTTTCAAATTATGATGAAAAATTTAAATAAAAAAAAAAAATTTTTTGCGAAATCCAATTTAATTAATTTTTTCAATTTAAATCAAAATTTCACATTTTTTTTTGCAATAGCACTCCCTATAGGGTACTCGAACGATTTCATTAAAATTGTTTTTCGCTCAATGCAATTTTCAACTTCCATTCCATTCATCCATTGCTTTATTAATATTCTGTGCTATGCTCACGTTTTAACAACTACTCAAACTGGAATATTTTGTTGTGGGAATTAAAAACAAAAAAATTCATAATTGTATAAACTGAATTAACCTTTCGCTATTTACGAATCTTACATACATACATATGTATGTATGTTTGTTAATGTAAGTAATTTTAATTATTTTAAAATAATAAATAGAAAATTAAAAATTTTAATTTCTGCAAGATAGACACACTACATTGCATTTAAATTTATAAGAGCGCAGTCTAAACTTCTGACTTAAATATTTGTTTACTTTTATATAAAGGGTGATTTTTTAATTGTTTAGTTTTTGAGTTAAAAGAAAAGCACAAAAAATATGAAAATTTTGCATTTATTTCTTATTTGAATCGATAAATTAATTTTTAATAGTTGTTCTTTGGATATAATCTGATAACAAAAGGATTGCTCTTTAAATATGATCTGATCATGATCGGATTTAAACAGATATACGCTGTAGAATGCCCGTTTGAGGGGTTTGATTATGACTAATTTTTCAACGAATATTTCGAATAATTGGCTAATTACAAGTTTAATATTTTTTCCGAACCTGCTTCTGATGCCAGGTAATCGAGAGATTTCACACACCGATCAATGAAGGAAATAATCACATTTTAATCACATAAATTCGGCGACCAATTTATAGTACCAAGTTTCTCCTTGTTAAAAGACACGAAAATCAAATTAAATTTCTTTGACGTTGACATCTGATACGAATCCGTCAATAATAAAAACATGATAACCAAAGACAACCACCCATTACATTTTTTTTAAAGTAACTAACCTACCATCAAGAGAATAAAAATTAATATTAAATTTAAACGAGAAAAAAAATAGAGTTGACCTTGTCAACTCTGTGATACCCGTACGAATTTGTTATCCTATGTGCGAATAACTAATGTGCCATAACTAACTATGGGGCAGACTATGACTTTAAATTGCCGTATTACCATATTAATTTATGCAAAATTTCAGTACTATGTGTTATTCAAAATACTGGTTGTGCCAAACTAATATTGATGTTGTATGGCAGCTACCAGGAAGAGCCAAGAAAGTTTAGCGAATTTTATCAAGCACATCGGCCCTACTAATATATTCACTTGTGTGAAATCTCAATATCACAGCTTTTATAGTTTCTGAGATATAGTCAAATAACTTTTGAAGTTGTATGGCAGGTACCAGAAGGAGCCAAGTAATTTCAACGACTTTTATGAGACACATTGGCCCTACTAATATATTCGTTTGTGTGAAATTTCAATACCATAGCTTTAATAGTTTCTGAAATATAGCCAAATAAATTTTGAAGTTGTATGGCAGCTACCCGAACCGTTACCCCGATCATGTCCAATTTAAATAGGGTTCTGGCACTTACTACAATAAATCATTTGTGAAAATTTGGTGAACTTAGTTCAATTAGTTTTTGAGTTATCGTTCGGACGGACGGACAGACAAAGCTAAATCAACTCAGAATTTGACGCTGATCAAAAACATACACTTGAGTCTATATCTAAGACCGTTATTTCTTAGCGTTACAAACGGTAAGGTAAATTTAGTATACCCTTCGAACATACGTTCGTACGGGTATAAAGAGAGTGGAGAAAAATAAATTAATTTTTAAAATGCAACTGTCACAAGCAACTTTAAATAATTCACACTTTACGCCCATTCACATTTACAATTCAGCAGGATTATTGTAAATCCTTATTTCTTTTTTTTCTTTTCTATATGTTATATAACATTTATTCACTACATAATATGAAACAAGTATAAATTCTTATTATTTATTTATTTTATACTATTTTAAATGGTATTATTATTCATGAACCAGGAAGTTAGTGAAATGTTGCATTTAAATATAAAATATACTTGCATTTTTCTATATTAAATCCTTTACACACATTATGTAAGAAGTTTAAAGTTGAAAAATTCTTCTTCTTAAGATTTACTTATAGGCTATAAAAGAAGAATTTCTCAAAAAAAATAAAAAAATCTTAACATGATTTTAACTTGTTGTAGAATCGTTAGTACTCGTATGTAGAACCTTTGATTTATGCAATTGGTATCTGAATATATAGAAGCATTTATAGCGTACGAAGTTTCTTCATTCTTTATATATTTATTTGAGTATATGTTGAGAGTGTATTATATAATTGGTATATAGGTAGTTTGAGTGAAATATATTTTTAAAATTCAATTGTTTTTGCTTTTTATTGTTTCTTTTTCTTTGTACTATTGCAACAATGTTTTAAATTTTGTTCTGCTCTTTGTAATTTTCCTTGCACGAATTTACAGCCTTTAAGGCAAAAGCAATTAGAGAATATAAAAAAAATGTGCTATGTATAAAATTTAGGAGCGGAAGGTGTAAAATATCATAAATATAAAATATCGAAATGGTTGCGCGCTTATAGTATATAGAAGCAGTTTCTTATTGAAGTCAGATTCAGAAGAAAAGTAACATATCTTTAATTTAATCTTATCTTTTTACATGGAGAAACCTTGTAATTGCATAAATGTTAGGCGTCGAACATTAAAATTTTGCTAATTTTAAGAAACGTAGGAGAAAACAAGAAGGTGTAGTAAAAATTTTGTTCCGATAAAATAGACTGTTGATTAAATTTTAAAAATTGTTAAGACTTTCGGCTTCTTAAAATAAATAAACATTTAAGATAGAAGCTCTATAAAAAACAAATTCAAAGTAATAGTCAATTTTAGTAACTAATTATTTTGCCTGATTATGATTTATCTATACTTCTTTTACGGTTGAAGAAGGAAATTCTAATCACATTGCGTTTGCGGAACTTGCTTAAAGTTTCGCCGTAATGTTGTTGATTGTCAAAATGTGCAATTTTTCAGATTTTATCGAAGTGATGCACTTCTCAGAATAGCTCAGAGTATGTCGAATGGAAAAGCTTTCTTTATAGTGATTCAGTCCCTACAATTTACCTCTCACTTCATAAACTCTCTTCTACTATCATCCAAGATAAAATACTATTTAAGTGAAATGATAAATATAAAAATATTAATTTCACGAGCTTGTATTTTCCCCACATTTGGAAATCTTAAATTTTTCAACAAAAGTGAAATATTTTTTTACGTTTAAAACAAATTGGAACAAATTTTAAATAAATGCCAGGTTATTATACCGGAAAACCCATAAAAACCCCAAAAATTTACCTTAATATTTTTCTTTTAAAAATTTTTTTTTTCGTGAACGTCTATATTGTTCTAGTACTATTTTTTCCTGTTCAATATTATTTTATTTCCGATTTGATATACTCGTACATATATTAATGAATGACGAATATTTGCTGACATTTATCTAATAGATGTATGTGTGTATAGTTAATGTATAGGTAAACAAGTATAATTTATTATTTGTGCTAACTTTTTATACCCGTACGAACGTATGTTCGAAGGGTATACTAAATTTGCCTTACCGTTTGTAACGCTAAGAAATAACGGTGTTAGATATAGACTCAAGTGTATGTTTTTGATCAGCGTCAAATTCTGAGTTGATTTAGCTTTGTCTGTCCGTCCGTCCGTCCGTCCGTCCGTCCCTCCGAACGATAACTCAAAAACTAATTGAGCTAAGCTCACCAAATTTTCACAAATGATTTATTGTAGTAAGTGCCAGAACCCTTTTTAAATTGGACATGATCGGGTTACCGGTTCGGGTAGCTGCCATACAACTTCAAAATTTATTTGGCTATATCTCAGAAACTATAAAAGTTATGGTATTGAAATTTCACACAAACGAATATATTAGTAGGGCCAGTATGTCCCATAAAAGTCGTTGAAATTACTTGGCTCCTTCTGGTACCTGCCATACAACTTCAAAAGTTATTTGGCTATATCTCAGAAACTATAAAAGCTGTGATATTGAGATTTCACACATGTGAATATATTAGTAGGGCCAATATGCCACATAAAACTCGTTGAAATTACTTGGCTCCTTCTGGTACCTGCCATACAACTTCAAAAGTTATTTGACTATATTTCAGAAACTATTAAAGCTATAGTATTGAAATTTCACACAAACGAATATATTAGTAGGGCCAATGTGTCTCATAAAAGTCGTTGAAATTACTTGGCTCCTTCTTGTACCTGCCATACAACTTCAAAAGTTATTTGACTATATCTCAGAAACTATAAAAGCTGTGATATTGAGATTTCACACAAGTGAGTATATTAGTAGGGCCGATGTGCTTGATAAAATTCGCTAAAATTTCTTGGCTCTTTCTGGTAGCTGCCATACAACATCATTAGTAGTTTGGCACAACCAGTATTTTGAATAACACATAGTACTGAAATTTTGCATAAATTAATATGGTAATACGGCAACTTAAAGTCATAGTCTGCCCCATAGTTAGTTATGGCACATTAGTTATTCGCACATAGGATAACAAATTCGTACGGGTATCACAGAGTTGACAAGGTCAACTCTATTTTTTTTCTCGTTTTTTTTTCATATTGAACAAATACAGTTTTCCATTGGATATTTCCGTCCCAATTACAAATAAACTATTTCAATATATCACATGTAGAATAAAATCAACTATTTGAAATTAAATATTTATAAAACTTTTTATTTATTCTAAATGAACTATGCATGAAAATATTTCTGTATATAAATTTTAATCGATTTTTAAAAATAATTATAAAAATTTAAAAAACAAATAATTTTTGGTCCCTGAGGCTCTAAAGTTTAATAACTGCTCCCATAATGCAATAATATTGTTATAAAATCCATAAAGAGTAATATTGAAAATCAGAAAATTAAATGTGAAATTTACTTTTCATAACATTTTCATTGCTATTCTTTATATTACAGAAACATTTATGCATAAGCAAGTATAGGCTCACAAAGTAATGCATGCTCTAAACAAAATAATGAAAAATTTGTAACGTAAGAATTATGCATTTTCAAAATTAGAGCTTTCTGACAAAAACTACCACAACAATAACAGAAATATGCCTGCAATTTATTTAAGTTTGAAATGCCCTTTGAATTAAACAAGAAATTTTATAATAATTGCATATGTAAGTCTCCCTGAAATCCCCGGAACTGTTGATTATAAACAATACATGTAATATCGTAATAGCCTCCTGTAAAAAGTAACGTGGAAAACAATTCATTAAGAAATTCTATTGCAACACTATTGGTAGGGAGTCCACCTAGAAAGGTTACTTGTTCCAGTGCTTCTGCTTAAAAAATTATTTACAAAAACAAATCAGTACGGGAAAAAATAAGAAAATCGAAGACATTCGATAAAGCCTAAACTGTATCTAATAATTAATAGCAATGTAGTATTAGTAATTAAGTATCGAATTTTTGTGACTCAAACTCATATTTTCTTATATTTTAAAGCAAATAATAAGATTTTCAAATGATTTTAATTTCAAAGTTCATAAGATTAATATTTTTTTTATATTTAAATTTCATAGTATTTTTTATTGAAGATTTTTTTTTCTGTTAAAAAAGAAAGCAACAGAGAAAGGAAAAAAAAATTTCAAAACTATTGTTTTATTTTTTATACTTATACAAACAAATATTTCAAGGGATTTATTAATTTAACAATTCTTGTGTAATGCTAAGAAAAGCGTCAAATTTTGAGCCGATTCTGGTATATTTGTCCATACAACTGTCTATCACGACAATGACACAATACGGCATCAAGCTTAGTTCAAAAAAAAAATTTTCACAAGTTACTTATAGTTGTCAATACAAGAAACCCTTTGTTCCAATACAACTCCGAAAATAATTTGGTCATAGCTCGAAATCTGTAATTCAAATATAACCAAGGAATTAGATAGTGAAGACGCTATTCTGAATAAAATTTTGGTTACGGTTATAAAACTTCTTAAAATAGCTGCCATTAAACTTCAAAAATAATTTGATCATGTCTCGGAAACTACACAAACCACAATATTTAAATTTCGCACAAATGCATATGATATGACTACCATTCCGAGTAGTTTCATTACGGTTCAAAAGTAATAGCGATAGCTATCGAACCATCAATGCAGAAATTCAAAAAAATTTCGATTGCTTTATTGCTTTTTGACAAGCTGTATGTCAACTATCATAATATAACTCTTAGACAAAAAGTCCGTGTGGTATCATAAAGTTGAGTATTTTCTCAATTTTTGCAATTTTCTTTCTTTAAAGCAAAAGAAATGAAAAATAAAAAAGAAATTTATTTAAAGAGCGAATAAATACTTTTATACTCTTATATAATATTTTAATGCATACACATATAAACCTACATAGATTTTATATAAATATATACAAAAAGAATTTCATCGGATTCGGTATTTAATTTTATATAAAATAAAAACAGTTTTTGAATGCGTTCTTTAAAAAAAATGAAAATCTTATATAATATTGAATGAAGAGAGAATAAATCTGGGACAAAAACATAAGAATTTCAAAATAAATAGAAAAAAAAAATAGAAAATAATATCCTGATTTATAACATTATGCACTTTATATTTTGTCCTACTTACACTCTTCTTGTCTTTTTCATTTTTCATTTTTTCATTGTTCCATTCTTATTTTTTTTTTTTCAATTTATTGAATTTATTTGCTACCTACGGGTATACTTTATAATCTATATTATGATTTATATAATATTATCATGTTGTATAGTACTATTGTACAAATGTACTTTATACAATAATATAACAGAGGATATTCATAGTTTTCTTATTTTTTAACTGTAACAAACATTCCATTCCTTTTATTGAACTTTTAAAGTTCAACAAATTTTTTATTTTCTGCTTTTATTTTTTTGTTTGTTTTTTTGTTTTTTCTTTCTGTTCTTAAATGGGTATATAAAAATGTAATGAAGTTTACTGACAGGAAAAATTCCAATAAGGATTGTGTTGTGATAGTGAAAAACGATATTGAATTTTTTTGTTATTTTTATTCATTCATTCATAACTTTTAAATGTAAGTATGATTGTATATATATATACGAGTATGTATACCTACATTTTGTTATCACCAATATTATCGAATACTCACATATATATATACTTACTAATGTATTTAAACATAAGATATTTTATTTGAAAGGGTTGGGTACTTTATTATAATAAAAAAAGAAGACATGAATGATAATTTTAAGCTTAACCAGTTCTAAGGTTTCATTCTAAGTTTTTATGAATGAACCTTACAATAATTAAAATGGAAAATAAAACTAATTGGAATGATTTTTATAATTAAAAAAAAGAATCATAAAATTTTATCAGAAAAATGCAATAAAATTCATTTTATTTTAACGAGCATATACATACAAGATAGCGTAAGAATGAGAGAACTATTTTAAAATTTAAAATTTCCCTCATAAACTGATAACATTTCTGAAATTAACTACAAGATTATAAAAATTCATCTATATAGAATTTAAAATTATTCTGAAGGTGACATTTTCTTATATGAGCCGTTCAGTGCACACATCGATTAACTCCACTTTTTGAAAAATCTTAAATTTAAGTGTCAAAACCCTTGATGTAGTCATAACTTTTTATTTTTATAATAACTTTCCTGAATAATAAATATTAGCATTGTTAAATGGCAAATTTTTTTTGGCCTTTGTATAATACGTAAGTAATTTATTTCAGAAGCCATTTCGATTAACTCCATATTCTAATTTAAATCGTTTCAGTAACGCTGCATCTGTTCTGGCCGTGCATTAACGCTTATTTGTTTTTAAACAGCCCAAGATGCTATCTCCCTCTCAATAATATTCGTAACAAAAGTGCATCGGTAAACATATAAAAAGAAGGGCACTGCAAACGGTATAGTTAGAATAGAAGTGATCTCGCACGCTGAATATTATTGTGTACTTCTTAGTCTTTTCAACATTACTCCCAGATTGTTTTTTAAGAAATTAATATTATACAATTATAATCAAGATGAGTGAGACTAATAATGTGGGTGAGGAAACCAGTGATGATTCTTCAATACGATTTATCAACAAAAAGTCTAGTCCAAGAAGACGTTTATCGTTTTCCTCGGATTCATCGGATTACAACAATACAAACCCAACAAACATATTGATTGGAAGGAAAACACTTGTTAAACAGGATTACGACCTGCTAAATGGATACGAATTTTACAAAATCATAACGGGATAAAAGGTTTGCAATACAGGAATAGGGGAGGAAAATTAATACCTGCAAAAACATTTGTCGATATACAATGCACATGCCGTTAAAATTGCAATCAAAAAATTATTTCGGATGGAAGAGAGAGGCTGCCATAAAAACATTTTATAGTTTACATAGTCGACTATTTATTATATAGAGGGCATAACATTATTTCAAAACCCTTAACTGATATCTATGAGTTTAAATGACCTTCTTAAAAATTATTTGTGCGATTACTTTAAAATTTATGACTTTTTCATATTCTTGTATTAAGAAATTGGAATAATATTACAAAAAATTTCCCAAGGAAACCAAAAGTTTTGGAATTTTAGTTTCCCAGCTATAAGTATATAGGGTTAAAAATTTACCATCAAATAGCCCTTGTTTGTACAGAAAATTAAAAAAATATCACGAATTCTAAACGAAAAAGAAATTAAAAATGAAAATATGAGTATTTTCTATGAGGACAAAGAATTTGGAGTGCATGTAAATTTTCAAGATTTAGAGAGCTTTCCAAAATTTTGTGCGTTTTTCTAATGTTTTGCTGTAATTTTCTTTAAAGAACTTTAAAATCATAAAAAATTTTACGAGAAAAACCATAACAAAAAATCAATTTTGTGATTTCAATGAATTTTTAATTATTTTTTCTTAATTTTTTATAAAATCTTATTTTTATCTTAAATATTTACAACCTTAACAAAAATAAAATTTTAGAGGAAGAACTAATTTTATTAAATTATTTTTTAACACTTTACTTATACAACGAATTTTATTAAATTTTTGTTCTAATTAAGCATTTAATTATTTTGTGATATTTAATCAATTTTATGGTAATTAAATTTTTTTATTTTTTTATAATTGGAGTTTATGCTCCAATTGATTTGTTGCACATACATTTGTTTCAAAATAAATAAAAATTTCATCAAATATAAAATTAATTGATCTAGTTCAAATTGAATTTCATTCAGATAGCAATTGCAATCACTGAAATATTAAATTTCTTTCAAAACTATTATCGAAAAAGCTAAAGCTTACTGAATTTCGTGCTTTAAGAGAAATTAATTAATCAACTATAATTGGAATAAAAATGATAGTCACGATTAATGCAATAACTGATTAAAATAATTATTTAACACGAATAGATGTTATGTGATTACAAATGTAAAAACAATTTTGGAATATTACGTGTACTGTTCATACTCGTATAGGTACTATAAAATTTAAAATTTAATGGCATGTTGTATGTATAGTTTACTTAGATAAAGGAAAAATTTAAAAAGATTTTCTGCAAAATTGTACTGTTTTTCTTTTTGCTGTCTTTGTTATACTAACAAGAAAATGAATTTTTAAATTACATTTAACGGTTAAATGTTTGTATATATGTGCATATGTATGTACTATTAAGTTTTATGTCATCTCTACCATTTCTATAAAAATAGCGCAGTAATAATAAAGTATTTAATTTTTAGCTCTTAAGTTATTTTTAGAAATTTCTTTTAAATGTTACCCTAGATTTTTATATTCTTATTATTACATAATAGCAATAATAACAGTAAATAGAAAAAAAAACAAGTTTAAGAAATATTTCCCCAAATTCTGATATACCGTATTCTCTTAATGCAAACTAAATGCATTTTAAGTGCATGACAAATATTTTTAGCATGCTACAAAATTTATTGAATTAATTTCTGTTTTTAGTACTGCTTTCATATGATCAATTATTACTGTTTTGTCAGGATGTATTATATCAAATACCCATTTATACATGATTTTTTCAATAGAAGCTTAACTTAATTCAAGGTGAAATCTGCTTGGTCAGCTTTGGAAAAATGTTAAATAGAACCAAAGTTATTGACTCTTTTATGCAACTTTTCCTTTAAAATGAATTCAAAAATTGATAAAAAATTAAATTCATAGGTCCTATTCAAGGTATACACCGAATATTTTGCACAAATTCTAGGTGTATCAAACAATTTTCCTTTAAAATTATTTAAAATCTTTCTAAATATATACGTAGAAGTTCTTAGAATTTTGAACAATTTTAATTTAAAATGTCGTGTATATGTATATGTGTGTGTATACCTTAACTAATGCTCTTCCCCAAAAATGATTAACTTTCCTTTAAATCTAATTCGTTTTTAACTTTTCTTGATGTCAAATTGCAAAGGCTATCTATTAATTTTGTTAATTGGTCGTACTTTTGTACAATATTCAAATAAATCCTGAATTAAAGCTTCTCTAATTGTTTATAAACTCTTATATTAATTGGAATCTTGAAATTCAAAAATGACAAAATCTCATAACTCAATTTTAACATTACACGGTAGTCGGTAGAATCTAGTAAATACTTGTATTTGTATTCTCCTTTTATTTTTATTTCTAATAAACTTCAAGAGCATTTTTTTTTCCTAACTTTATAATGTAAAAGTATAAGAAAATGAAAAGATAACAAAGAAATTACATTTAAAGAAAGAAAGAAAAAAGAACTCTGGCTTTCCCAGTAGAACTCAAATGCAAGAAACGAAGTTAATATTATATTCGTAAACAAGTAAAAGGAAGAAAAAAAAATTTGATACTCTTCAACTTCCTGTTTATCTCTTTAAATGAAAAAATGCTATAAAAATAAAATAAATTTATTTAAGAACAGAAAAAAAATATTATCTTTTCGTTCATAAGTATTACTTAAGTGTTAAATATTCCATTCATATTCAAACTACACTATTGGACCGTGTCTTTTGGACATAAATTTCGAAAAAATTCGGACAATCAATTTTAAAGAGAAAATTAATGTCGGCTTAAACTAGCATTTAAATAAACGGAAAAATTTTGCGACCTTTAATTTCAACATTTTAGAATAGTTCAATTGTTCGAATTTCACTGAATTATTAATTTGAATGCGAAAAATTTGAACGTTTTTACTTACATAATCTTGATTTCTACGAAATTAAATCGAATTAAACTATATTAACGTCTTTCATAATTTTATCCCGAAACATTTTTAAAATTGCAATCCTTTAGCTTGTACAATAAATTTCCACAAATTAATAACAATAAAAATTATATTATTGGAAATTTTATATGCTTATTATCTATAGCGAATTCACCAATTTGTCGAAATATTTTGATCAATAGCGTTCGTTTCGGTAATTTATTCATCAATATTTTTACGTAATGACCGTATTGTACAATATTGAAGGTATTTTAAGACAAAAACTATCACAATAAAAATTTTCATCCTTTTAACAGATTCGCGTACTTGTCACATAATATTTTTATTCGCAAGATTTTTTGTTAAAATCGCAAAGAAATCTACCGGATTCGCCACCTTTAATACCAAATTGTCATATTTTTGGCCGAATTCGTCATATAAAATAAGCCGATATTTGTTTCCGTAAACCAATTGTAGGTGCCTCCATTCTTCAAAATGGTTCCATTTTAGTTTTTTTTTTTCTAAACCACTTATAATGTAATGTTATATGATGTCTAAAATTTTCGATCTCAAAATATTATAAGCTGCTCGAAAGATAATTTTATACTATTCAAAAATAGATGTTAATTAAAAATAGATTAAAAATTCTGATTTTTATAATGAAAGTAAATAAGATTGCAATTACCAAAAATAAATTAAACATTCTTTTAATTGTATATTTACATTACATTGTATATTTGTGTTTATTTAAATTTATTATTAACAAATATTTATTAATTTACGCCGCATTTATAATTATAAATTATAACAAACTACTACATAACAATTATAAATCAGCTATAACTATTATACATATATTTCTATTATATTAAATGAAATCAATGAAATATTCAATTGAACACGTACTTACATATAATACCAAATTTCATTTTCTCTCAAAGTTCAAAGGAACTCTCTTAATATATAAATAAAATAAATTGAAATTCACAATAATTCCATATTAATAACAATAGTGTAAAATTTTATCCTTATTGTGATTATATAAATTTTACTTGCAATAATAAAAATATAATATCACAGTTACTATGACTTCATACACTACATAATATTATGTAAATCTTAAACAACTATATAGGTCTTCATTTTATTAATAAAAATTTAACATTAATAATTGACTTCTCATTAAATATTGAATTCAAATTTAATGGAAATCTATATTAATCTTCAAAACCTATAGCAATAGATAAATTTGATTTTAATTTAGAATTTATATTTAATTTAGTTATTTAGGTACATACGATATTATAATGTAGTACACAATTCTGATTAAAAGGAAGCCTTTTTTCCTTTTAAATTTTAAGTTTTTGGAAAATTAATTTCAAATTTTTGTTTTACATTATTGATTCTTAATTCAATATAAATTTTGTATATATTTCAATTTCTTATTGTTCAAAAAGTTTATTTAACAATAAAACTATAATAAGAATTTCAATAGAAAAATTTCTAGTAAAAAAAAAAAACAAAATTAATGTTTTCCAAAAAAATAAGAGGAAAAAAATACTATTTTAGTATGGCTTTTATTTTAAAATACTCGTATTGCAAAACACAACCGAAAAAATATTTTATTCAAGAAATAAAAACCACGCACCGATGAGAAGATTTTTATTTATTTTTAAATAATTTAAAAATATTTTATGTGCAAACACAATGTCTTATCCAAGATCTTAGGTTATATACATTAGTATAGATAGGTTTATACATTTAGTATATTTGTCATTACAAAATTATGAATTTTATTTTATAAGAAACTTATTTGTCGTGTAATTTATTTGCATTACCCTCAAATTTTAAAAACGAACCCTGTATTTTCGCTTCTTTTCTGAAAAGGTATAAATTTTTAATCTGCTCAGAAGGGCTCGAGGAGGTGCTTTCTCAATTCATTTTAGCTCTTATAATTTCATTCATTTAAGAGAAAATTTGAAATCAATTCGGCTTGTTGTTTTAAATCCACCATAACTTGTATTAATTTTTTTAATATTTCATTTTTGCAACAAAATATTGGATTTAAAAATAATATTGTCTCTCATATAACTGCGACTTTTATCACTTTCTATAACAGCAAACTCAGTTAAAGTTTGAGAATCAGTTCATTTATTTTTTTATGTTTTCTCTAAAATCACTGTCATCAAAATCCTTTTTTTTTTTCTGACGCAAAATTAAAAGAAAATCAAAGTGTATGAGAGAAGTGGAAGACTTGAAGAATATAAAAAATCCGGATGTAAGAGATGCAGATAGAAAATTTTCCTATTTATTCTATGTTATGCTTTGCTTTTCTTTAAATGCTCTATCTAGTATATCTCGCTTTCATTTCCATATAATAAAACAAGGAAGGATATAAAAAAAATCTTTTGTTTTTTCTGGCTATAATAAAAATCTATACACAAACATTGCTATATTGTGTGTATCATAATATATTCTCTCATATATGAGTTTGTATATGCAACTATATAGGTTGTACATGCATTTATGTATATGCAGATTTATTTCCTTTGTTTTTATTCAACTGTATAATGCAATATTTCGGCGACATGAATCTTGTTATTTTTTTCACCATTTCCTCTAGTATTTTCGAAAAATATAAAACAATTTTTTTTTACACCACTAGGTTACACCACAAACAAAAACAATTAAATATCACAGACAAAAAAGAAACCACTTTTCAAAGATCCGTTTGATATCAAACTAAAGCTTTGTTTAATAACTTCTTTTCCTCCACTTCCTTTCCCATTCTCTGTCTCTCCCTCTCTCTCTCTCTCTCTTTCTGTCTCTCAAGAAAATTCATTTCGTAATTTTAAAATTTCTTTTTGCAATTTTAAATAAGACTCTTTAAAGAAGAAATTATCTTAATTATTTATAAGCTTTGGCACATTAGTGTTACCAACAAGCTTGAACAAAAGACTTCCATACTCGTTCTATCCTCACGAAAGATGGTGAGGATATTCCTTCTATCCTCACGAAAGATGGTGAGATGCTATGGTGTAGAAGAGCAATTTTTTTTATTTTAATTGTTTTTGTTGCGATTTACATTTAAGCTTATCAGGACTCAAAAGCTAGAGCTACAGTACAAAATAGCGATTTTATGTTATGAATTTTCATATAATTTCAATTTAATCATGAATTCAAAATGAAGAAGTTATGAATTTAGTTCTACACATCAGTTGTACAAAATAGTAGCACATCAACACTAATATCTCTGTTATTTGCTTTTTTGTCTTTTAAAAGGAAATTTAAATATTTTAAATAATTTATTTTAAAATTTTTACTAATAATATTCGTCCTTTCTATTTATTTTTTGGAAAATTGTTTCATATTTCATTTCATTAATTTATATCAAGAACTGTCTGAAATTTATAAATTTTGATCAACATAACATTATGTTATAAGTACATTTATAACAAATCACTGTAAAAATCGTAAAATTGGCAACACTAATCGTTCCTTCTCTAGTCTCATTATTGTTCCTTTGTTACTCTTGTATAAATATGTATACCTAACCTTCTGATTTTAATTTCTTATATTTCCTTCTTTTATAATATGCAAGAGTATAATTAAACCACTCCTATCAAGCTGTAATTGTCAAGGTAAACAACAAGTCTGTGTATATTCCCGTGTTTTTTATTCTCATTTTTAAATTAAAAATATACAAAACGAAAAGAAACAAAAAAAAACCTAATTAAGGACATAATAATTGTAATTTTCATCATTAACATCAAAAGCAAAAAATATATATGTATATAGAAGTTTCCCTCCAGAAACATAAATAATTAAAAGACAGATGTCAAAATGTAAACTTTGCATTTTAAAGGTAAAATGCTTTTGTAACCTATTATACAAGAAAAAAATTACCAAAATAAAAAAATATTATAAATGTAAACGAGTATTTTGAAAAAATAAATTAAAGAAAATTATTAAAAAATTTCCATATAGTTAAGAATAAAAAAAACTTGCTTCAAGAAGCCAACAGCAATAAAAACCAAACCAAACCATGTCAACACATTAAAATTTGAAAGTAAGCATCAAGTTTTGCACTCCGTATATAAATTTACCTGGAAATAAAGAAAAAACAAAAAATTTTAATTAGTTGCTTTCAATTATTTAAAATTAAATAAGGAAAAAGTCTAATTTATTCAAAAAAAATATAAAATAATAATTACGATCTTGTAGTAATTTAAGTAATATTAATGAATGAAACTACAAAGCAATTTCCGATTTTTGTTCATTGTTTAAACATTCAGATTGCCATTCTTTTAATAAAAACTCTACTTTATTCTTATTATCTCTAGTATATATGCCAGTTTATTATATAAATGCCAATTATAATGGCATTTTACGGAAATTGTTCACAGAATATAAGAACGGAGTAAATATTGTGAACGCATGAAAATTATGTTATACTATAGGAGTAAAAACTTATCAATAAAAATATGTGAAGTCAAATATTTAGCATTTATTTTATGAAAAAATGTGTGAAACCAATTGCTTGAATAAAAAAACTATTCCTTTTAACTACATAATTATTTATACACATGTCCTTTTGAGGAAGTTGAAAATGTTATTTGTTTTAAAGTGTTATACTTTGGAGTAAAATATGACAGAATGTTGAATTTCCACGCATGAACTTTATTTAAATAATATACAAAATTATTTTAAAAATACTGATTAATAGATGCAAAAGATTTGCTATATACGTGTAATAATTTATTATAATTACAAAATATATACATTTAACCTAAAAAAATTCATATTACAAAATTATAGATATTAAAGTATTGTAGTAAAATTATTACAAAATTTACAAGAAATTAAAAATAATTAATAAATATTTAAAATTTTTATATAAATAAAGCAATTTCCAAGAAATTCAAATTGATATCAGAATGTTGTTAATACATATAGGAATGTTGCAGAACATTTGTGAGTAAAAACTTTGTATAATAAAAATTTATTGCAATATTTTAATCTTATTGAAAATTTACGATATTAAAAAACATAATTTTTAGATCAATTTAAAAATTTTTTGTTTTATTATTTGAGTTTGAATTTAATAACATAAGATTTTTAGTTTTTTTAAATTAAAAAACATGCGTAGGTATATATGTATATCATGATATATGACCATACTCGTACATGACCTAATAAAATTATCATTATAAATTATTCTCAATTTTATTCAAAGAAATTTAATTTCTTTTCAAAAATTCTTTAAATTATAGATTTTTATTTTTAATATTTCGTATAACAATTTCAAAGTAAAATATTTCTTTTCATATCAAATGATATTTTAATATGAAATAAACATTTAGCATGTTTTTAATGCACTATTATATTTTTTGAAAACTTGAAAGAATAATGGACTCTATGATTCCTTTCAAAAAATAACTTTAATCCTACAATAATAAATTTTAATACACCATTACTTTAATTAAAACTTGGTATTAAATTTTCAAAACTTCTGTGTTATAAAAGAAAAAAGTTGCAATATACCCTTCCTTTACTTAAAACTTTTTAATACCTCTATCTAAAAATATTAAAACAACAAAATCGTATAATGCTTGTAACCAATTTAAAATTACTCAATTGCTTGTACTTTTAATAGAACAGAAACCTTCATAACTTTTCCATCACATCACAAATTTTATACACCTATGTATATGTATATTATGCAACTGTGCTATATCGAATTTAATATAGAGCAAGATATACTTTTATTTTATACACAAAAATCTGGTGTATTCGTCTTCTGTATATATACGTAATTTGGGTCTAGGTTTGTATAATATTCTTTGATTATTGAATACAATGATTGTGGTTAGAATAATGGTTATGGTTACCGTAAGCGTAGGAAATAATATATACATACATGAATGCAGTTTCTTATTTGAAAATTTCTAACTTAAAACAAAAATACCGATAAAGAAAAAAAAAATCAAAGAAGCGTGACTTCAATTTAAAAAAATTAAAACAAAGATAAAAAAAAAGAAAAGTTTACAAAAAATCTTATGCTTATTAACGAGGTTCCAATCCAACAGTAGATCAGTAAATTGTGCTGTTATATAACTGTATGCTATACGTACATTTGTTGTTTATAAGTATGTTCGTGTACACCGTTTATAAATTACTTATATTAGTTAGGAAATCAACCTACTACCTTATTTTTTCTCTTTTCTTATAAATATTGTTGTTCTATATAACTTTTTTTATCTATTTTTCTCTCTCTCGAAAATAAAAACAAAAACAAAACAAGAAGAGAAAAAATTAAATGAAATTACAACTTTTTAATCAAAATATAACGTTCCCTTTTTTTCTTTGATTCTTTTAATGTTATTTTTATGGTTATTATTCTGTTCGTGTCAATATAATTGAGTACAGACGTGACTAAATTATTGCATTACAATTTTTCTCTCTCATTTTATGATTTTTATCTTATATGTTTAAAATGATAATTTTTACCTGTATACAGAATAGCAGTGACTCGATTAAATTTCAGTATTCAGTGAGACAAAAGTACAGATGAGCAGTAAATTAATAAAAAAACAAATTTTGCTTTCATCAAGTCATTAGAAATTTTATGTTTTACTTAATTAACTTTATTAAATTCAAAATTAATGAATACTTTTTTAAGGGCTTTAATTATTCTTTATTAAAAGTCTCCATTTAAACTGTTTAACCCATTGTTTTTTGTGTTAAAATAATGAGCCTCGTATTGTGCTTTACTTAAAAATTCTGTTAAAATTATAATAATTTTATTAATTCTATCTTAAGTATTGTTGAGTATTCACAGTATACTTTCAAGAAGAACGAGTTTACTAACACTAAATCTTGTAAAGGCCTCTAAAACTATTTAATATTTCCATCATAATATACGTATAACGAAAACTTAACTGTTGGAAAAATCCAAATCCCTAATCGGTTTTCCCGATTCGGCGACCCGTCATCTTTAATTCAACTTTTGAAATTTTAGCATTTTATTCGAACTATATCACAATTTTTTGCAAAAAAAGAAGACAGCGAAACAAAAAACAAATCAGTTATTCAAATTTTCAAAATGCTAATATCAGACATGAATCTACTGTAAAAATGTCCCGTATCAAAATAGACCTAAGAAATGATATTATTAAATACAAATAGGAAAAACTTCTTCTGCGATTACTCTACCGTCCAACTTCAAGAATTCCGCTGAAACTGGAACATTCTTAATTATGTGCATGAACTTACTTTACACAAATTTTCCTATTTAACATTTTAAAGATTCCCTTACAAAATATATGTAAATTTGTATCCCAAAAATATGACTAAAATGACAAATTTTTGTCAAATATTATTAATCTAAATTAAAAATATCTAAATTTGAACACAATGCATAAAATAATCAGTAAATAAATTTATTATTGTTAACAATTAATAATTCAGAAAAGGAAACTTCTTTTCTCCGTCAATTTTCAACTATTCTTACTGAATTTTATATAACACATGCATACATGCATATGTACATAGAAACATCGTCTGCCTTCAGATGCTCAACTTTTAAAAAATTGCATTTATAATATTATGTCTGTATGTTCATAAATTCATAAATTTTAAAGATGTTAATAATATGATTACATACTAATATAAAAAGCACTTAAAATACTTTAAATATAAAGTAAATATACGAACTTAATGCATTCAAAAACTATAATTGCTTTAAATTGTATAAGAAACTTTTATAATTAAAGTTTTGAAAGAAGAAAATTTTTAATAAAAAACAAAGTATAACACTCTATAGCTTTATGTACATACGAGAGTATATAAAATTTAATAAGATTTGGAATAGGTTATAATTTAGAGCGGATTCTGCATATTATAATCAAGAATAACATAAACAAGGATATGTCAACTCTCATAAAGAGAATTTCTTTAAGAAAATTTAAGACAGAGTCTTATTTGATTACCTTTAATTACGAAATTTAATTTCAAATTTTTTTATGTTAAGCCATTAAATTGATAAGCCTTTGAATTACTTAAGGATTCAAAAAAATCAAATTGGACCCCAAAATTTCTTATAAGATCTTAAATTTATGTGTACATAATGTTACATTTATAAGACACCTACTACGCGATATCCTAGTTTTAAAATGTTATCAACATTGAGCTAAATTTGATTAAACTTAGTAAATATTTTCCTAACAAATAAAAAAACTATAAAATTATGCAAATAAATAAAAATAATTTTTCAAAATTTTGTTCTATACTTAAAATTTGTTGAATTATATAAAGTGTATAACATTTTATTCATGGTTTTCTTAAAAGAAATCATTTAATTTTTGTTAAGTTGAAAGATGAACAAAAAGTGTACTTAGAATTGTTTTTAAAAACAAATTTTAAATAATTTTACCATGACTATACTTTAAGCAGATTTAAATGCACAACTATATTTATAATAATGTTGATTTAGTAAAAAATTTCTTCCAACTATTTCTACTATGTGAAAGATATAACAAAACAAAAAATTTATATTCAGTAGAGTTCTATTAAATTGTATAGAACAATTATTATTATTATATTATAAGAAAATGGTTTACAGGGTATAGGGTCCCAATTCGTGCGTATAATTTCAATATTTATAATTTTATTTTCCTGCCCTCATCCTAGCGTTTGGTAGCGTTTTCTTCTAGTTTATATGGTGCATACTCGTATATGCACATATAATGCATGTACAAGCATATTCAAAAGCAAAAAATTAAAATTTTTCCATTCATTTTAAACAGATTTATTATCTCTGATACTTTGCTGCAATAGCTTTAATTTAATTCTTGCATTTCTTTATAACTTCGCATCGCATTTTACCACATAATCTCCACATACATTTAATTCTTTCTCCACACATACTGGGTATTCATCTAATATTTCACATTATTCTATTAAATTAAGTACCTACTATACATATTTTCCCTACAATTTGGTCTATTAACTGAATCTATTTTAATATTGTTATAATTTATGTAAGTATGTATATAACGTAAACTAGAATTTCGTTTTTGTTCTTTTATTTAATAATGATTATTAAACGGAAAAATTATTGAAATTCTTCTCGTTAGTGTTGTTAAAAAAATGACATGAGCGGAACATCTATATAGTAGAGAAGCATAATATTAACAATTTTAAATAAAAGAAAATTCTCTTTTCTAATTTTTTTTCTTTGCTTATGTACAAAATGGAAAATATTATATTCTTTACACGAATGTACAAAAGTTTTATATGATAGAAGAATTCTTTAAACTAAAGAAAAGCACTCTAGTATAATGTCAATTTGCTACATTGCATACAAACAATATTTAAATATTTGCATATTTAGTCAAATAATACAGGAAGTCATAAAAATATCAGAATGACTTTAAAGAAGAAAAAGACTTTGTAGAAGATTAGGGGTAAAGTAGAGTCGGATCAAAATTATTTGACATCCTTGAAAACATTTTTAAATGATCCTGTTCGCAATTTCTCTATCAGACGGTTTCACTATATCTCTTGACCATTCGTTTCTTTACATTTCACGGACACTGCCCGGTCCAACACAAAGGGATTCTGCTTCAACAAAACAAGTGCTGATATTATTGCTATGTTACCCAGATTTCAGATTACCTTGAATTTCAGATTTCTTTAGCGTGAATTTGCCAATATAGCGTAAATCAGTGATAACTCAAATCGTAAATTATTGAAGTTAACTAAAATTTCACCAATTATTCACAACAGCAGGTTTCTAAATCTTATTTAATAAAGATTTTTTTTTTAAATTTTTTTAAAATTAAATAAATAATTATATCTCACAAATTATTCAATCCAACTGAATTATAAGGCCATCATTCTCTTGAAATTGAGTCAAATTTTTATGATTGCTTGTAACTGATGACATAAAACTTTAAAAAGAATTTACTATTCATTAAAATTATACTATGAGCTTATATGGCAGTTATTATGGAAATGAATTCTTCATTCTAATTTATATCACAGAGTATAAACCTGCTCTTAAAGCTCTTATAGAAAAAATTACATCTGCAATTATTTCAAAATAAGTGTTGAAATTCTGTACTAAATTTTTACCCCATCCTGTATACAGTTTTTATTCATATTATTCAAACTGAAAATGATTATATCAACCATGTGTAAAAATACAAAACTTCAAAAAAAAAATGCACGAAACAAACTGAACTTCGTGAAAAAATCTACTGTTATAATATTTTCCATATTTATACCATTCCAGTTAACTTTTAGAGTTAAAATAAATCATATAGATTTTTTTTTTAGCTGCAATTTTGAAATTTGTATTTTTTATTTAGCTAAGGTGATATGATTTTCTAGAACACCTTTTGTTAAGTAACAACGTATACTTTAAATAATAAAATATTAAAGAAATAGATTAAAATTTATACATATGTATACTATACATGGGTGTGCACAATATGTACAAACATATCTTTTAATCTTAAATATGGATGTGCTGTACATGTGCATTTATGTGTGAGTATTTCTAAATAAAGTAGATTTAAATGTGAAAATATTATTTCGTGATAACAATTATAATGAAATATTTAATGTACATACATTTACATATACATTTAAGATAAAGTATATACTTACATAGATTTGTATAAATTAAAAGAATTTAAGTGCAGTAGAGTTTTTGCTTTTTAAATTAAATAAAAACTATTCTAAGTATATAAAGAAAATTTGTTACAGAATTTATGTATTGCCGCCCCACGTTTGTATGTAGTTTTTGACTATTGTTATAGTTGTCGGCTATAAGAAAAATGTGTTATATTGTGTCTTTTGTTATACTTTCACTTAAAAATTATTTCAGGAAAATTAAACATTATTTTCATTAGTCTTAATTTATTTTCATTCAAAATATATTATTATGTATATTTAAATTAATTATGTAACGTGTACACTATTAAATACAAAGATTGTACATATATATGTATATTTTGCCCTGGATTCTGATAGAGTATGCAAAAACCTTAAGTTAAAATGTAGACCTTAATCGGGTCAAGCTTTTTTCTTATTTGCTGTTCCTCATACTTTTTAGAAGCATATATGTAAATCTTTCACTTAGTTTTTTATGCCTATTTTCATGTGCAAAAAACGTTCGAATTTCTACCTCGGTTAGTAGAATCTCTACTCATTTGAATTTTAATAGGAATCAGTAAGTGAATCCTATGTGTACAAGTAAAGTTTTTGCTTAATGAATTGTCAAATTTAAAAATTCATTCGGAAATTTATAGATATTCGAAATTATACAAAATTTATAAGTCAATACTATTAAATTATTACAATTAAAAGACATTTCTTCGAGTTATATTTAATTTAAGCATATGAAAATAGATAAGATTTATTTAAAATAATTTAGCTTTGATTTCTGTTATTAAAAGAGCAAAAAGTTTTCCTTTAAAATCTGAACTAATTTCATACATGCATTAAAATCATTATGGCATTTAACTTCTTTACATATTGTAGTTACACTTAAATAATTCACGATGCATTTCCTAAAATGGATAAGATAATTGTAAGTATACAAATTTCATTAAAATATTTTATTTCATATCGTACTTCTATATTCATTTGCACTTGAAATAATATATTTAAATTGTAGCAAACAAAAATAAAGGAAACCTGATAATCTTTTTCAATTTCAATGCTAAATTATTTACATTCACTAACATCATGTTCATAATGTAATGTTAAACACGATATTTTTATATTTTTAAATTTTTCAACACCTTAACAAATTTCAATATGTTCTTTACATAATTATGAAGAATTAAAAGAAAATAGGAAAAACGCATACAGACGACAGGACATGCACATATTTAAAATAATTGCACATATAAAATTTTTCTAAAGATTTTTTTTTTTGCAAAAACATTGAATTTCCTTGAAAAAATAGAAACGAAAGAATGAAGTGCTCATAAGTTGTGAATGTGAAAATTTATTTCTGTAATGTGAGATATTAAATGCAATATGTTAAGAGTAAACATTATCTTAAAAGAATTTGCATATATTAAGGGGCATGCATGTAGAAATTTTAGAATATATATGTATTTTATTATATACTTTATACCTTGATATATTTATATTAAATAGTTCTTTAAAAATATATTATGAGGATATTACATATATGAAGAATTTGTTGAGGATATTGAGGACAAAGGTTAAGTAATTATAGTTAGACTTTTATTCCAAAATGCACATGTTATTAAAATTTTGATATGAGGCATTATACACACAAATTTCTTAAAGTCCAAATTCATAATTTAGAATTTGTGCCTTATATTATACAAATACTTACGGATCGAAGTAGGCAAGAGGCATTTTTAGTTTTTTAAAAAATTACATTTTCCAATTCAAAAAAAATTCTTAAAAACTATGCTAAAGCTAGTTTATACACGCTAATATTATTGAAAATCATTGAGCTTACTCTTTTTTCTCTATTTCCAGCTCTTTTACTTCTATCTAACAACAATATTTTAAATTATTTGTACAGTTATAAACGCTCTCATCATATCATTATATAATTTAAACTACTTGTATATGTATAACAGAAATATTTCTTATTTAATCGAAATATTCTTCAAAATAAATTTACTAGAGTGTAACTTTTATAATTTACAGAAAAAAAAATACAGAAAAAAAATAAAATGAATACTTCATTACTATGTATAAAATTTCATGTTCAAAAATGAAGAAGAACATACTCGTAAAATAATATAACAATAAGTTTTATTGTTACTAACATTGTGTACCTACATGTAATACATATCCGTTCTTCCGAAAAGTTAAACTGATATTAAAAAGATGATTGAGCTATTGAAATAATAACACACTTTAAAAGAATAAAATAATATTTTCATTTGGTATGTAAGTATGTGTATAACAATTTGTGTGGTTATTGTTACCATCTTCATCATGTGTTCATGTTTCAAATTCACTGACATACAAAAAATATACTTGTAAATGCATCCATACAGCTCATATGTATATAAATAATTATTGAGTTACTGCCATCCTATAAAACATGAAGTATTATACATTATGTATGTATGTTATACGAAAGTATAATTTCGGTACATATACAATTAAATTTATTCTTCAAGCTTATAAATTTCATAAAATAAAATAATTGATTAAATTTTCGTAAAGCAATTTTTGTCGCTAGGTTGCTGTTAATTTTAAAGAAAATGAAGTGGGTTAAAAGAATTTATTTGTTACACACGTGTATATTTTAAAATTATAAGGAAATTGTTTAAATAAAATATTAGAGTATGACTTAAGAAATAAATTACGACAAAAATATTTCATATATGCTTAATCTGAATCTATGTATATTGTATAAATGGCAAGAGATTTTATAATACATAATAGAAATTGCTTTAATTTATTAAAAACGAGAAGAGATAAACAAGGTTTTGTTATACATACACAAGATATGTTATGTTTATAGTTTGAGCAGCACAATTTTCTGAAATATTATTAAAGTATCTTGTTAAAATATTGTACAGCAACTGCTATAAGAACTGTCTTTAAAATTGCAGCTAAATTTTTAAGAAAATGAGGGTTTGTTACGGGATTCGTTTCTGTAAAATTTCAGTACCGTAAGCTAAGATTATTGTTTCGGAGTTATAATGAAAATATTGTTTAGTATTGTAATTTGAACAGAATGATAGTCATCATGAACACTCACACAACCCGAACTAATTTTTATGATTAAATTAAAAGACATGATCAAATACTGTTGAAATTGTATATGGCAGCTTTTATAAAACCTAATGCAACTGTAACTACTTTTCATTTGAATAACTACCCTAGTATTATAATCGATGGTATTAAATTTCAACATTAGAACCATTCTGAAATATTGCCGAATTAATATTTAAATTGTTACCTCGATCGAAGCCAAATTAAAGAGAGCTTAGGTAATCATTAAACTTATTAAATTCTCTAATTTATTCAATTATTTTTTGAGTTATCTTTGAGAGAGATACATTAATTGAATCAAAATTATGGACTTTTAATACAAAGAGGCGCTGGCGTAACGCATTTAACGCATTCCGAATTAAGAAGGAAAAAATGTAAATGATTTTAAAAAATGCTTTCAGAGAAATTATAGTAAATTATAGTACGCAAACGTAAATTAAATTATTTATGTCTTTTAACTGCTTTTGAAAAATTATAATCATTTCGCAGAAATCTACAATATCCCAAACAGATTTTTCTAAACTAAACTTTAGACACGACCAACGAAATTCGGTAATAGAGCAATTTTGGTTCTATTTATTTTTATTGTTCAGTTTAAAGGATAGATGGAGTTCAGACATTAAAAATACGGTATTTAATGTCTGTATACGCATAGATCCACCTCAAACTATTATACCTCACAGCATTACAAATCAAGTGACTAATTCATATTATACCTACGAACTGTGTGTAGGTGTATAAAAATCCAATATATTTTTACTCCATATTATAATAATGTTTTCTTTAAATTAATTATTCAAATTACATAATCAGAGATCTAATGAGCCGCTAGTGATTAAAAACAAATTAAATATTCAGTAACTTTAATCCGTAAAATGTGAGAACGCAAACAAGCACAAAAAAAACAAAATAAACAAATTAAAATTAACATGTAAAATCAATTAAAATAACAAAAAAAGGATAAATTTTCATTTAATCCTTTAAATATGATAACAACACTATTTTTAATTGATAATTTTTTATTAAACTAAAATTTTAAAATTTGGTTAAGGAATATTTTTTTTTAAATATCAAAAGGAAATTGTGAATTTAATTTAAAATTTTGATCATCAAATCATAATTAATGACATTATATTTAATAGATTAATAATAAGTTGACGTGAGTAATTGTGAAGTAAAAACGGTGTCTATTTTAATAGAACATAATGCTATCCGAAGATCCGATTCTTAAGTTTTGATGCTGTATATAATTTTATGAAAATCATTCAAATTCTGAACTTGAATTAAGGTATAGTATAGTATGAAATATAACAATGTACAGGTAACTCCGTACCCAAACGAAATTAATGATTTTAAGTGCTGTATGTTAATCGCTACATTGTTTTAAACGTGCTTTTTTAACTTCATATGTAACGAAAATATTGCATAATTTCTATAACATACAACCAAATTTCTTTTAAAGTTGTATGACAGCTAGCACTACGAGTCAACAAAATTTCAACTAGTTTTATCAAACAAAATATTTGCTTGTGCAAAAGTTCAATATTGTAAGTTCGATTATTTCTAAAATTTAGCAAAATAACTTTTGAAATTGTATGACAGATATCATAAGAGCTCATAATATTTTAACAGCTTTTACCGAAAATAATGACCATATTACCGTATTTGTTTTGCAAAATTTCTACGGTATTGAAATTTCAACAATTTCTAAATTATGACCATGTAACTTGGTAATGTTACCATGGAAGTTGTTTGGCAGCTACCACAAGAAGTCAAGAAAATTAAATCAGAAATTTCTGATCTGCTTAGTAAATTATAAGCAAGTCCAATAAGGCACTAAATGATGAATTAAGAAATCCAGAAAATGTATACGGTATGCAACAGATTTGAAAATTTTAAAAAAAAAATCAATTAACAGAGAAATTTTTTGATACAAAGAAACTTTAAAATTTCTTTTAAAAACCAAAACTATTTTATATCTTTTTCAAAAACAAAAATCGTTTAAATTAACAATACAAAATATTAAATCAAAAACTTTATTGTTTATCCTAAAATCGAAATTCCAAATCCAAAACATTCATAATTGAAATTCAATTATAAATTTATTTTCTTTTTACTTTTCTTTCTCTCTTCTTTTTGTTGGATTTGGTTTTAGCTCAAATTTAAAAAAAAAAATCCGTATTATAAACTGATTTGATTTTGGAAAGTACAAAATCAAATCGAATTTCTCTAAGTACAAACAAAATCCAAAAAATAATAAAAAAAAAATTCGTAAAAGTGGTAACAAAATCCACTTTTAGCTTTTCACAACATAAAGTTTTCCATTTAAAAGTTACGAGAAAAAAAAGTAAAAAAAAAACAGAACAATAATCTAAAATAGGAAAGAAATCGAAAAGAAAAATTTTCAATTTAAAAAAAAGAAAAATGAACAAAAAGTTGAATCCTTGAAAGATTCCTTTTTTTTTTTTTTGATTCTCCCCATATTATACTTAAATCTTAGAGCAATAAAAATACAAGGATAAATCTAAGTAAATGAAAATTTAAAATCCTTGTTTCTTTTTATTCAATAATTTCATCAATCAAGGAACTGTGACTTATTTTAGAAAATGAAGACAAAAAAAATCTCATCTGTTTTTTTGCTTTCCCTTTTCATTTAATGTATTTTCTCATTATTATGCTCTTTTTTTTCTTCTCAATTTCAATATGATGCTCTAAAAGGTTCCTTTTAGGAGCCGATCCGGTAACTCCCCCCACTCACCTACTTCCGACCTTCATTCAATTCAATTTAAAATAGATTTTTTTTTTTTGACATTATCAAAATAACATAAATGTAATGTAAATTTTTTTCCTATATTTATTTATGAACAATAATTGTATGCTGTAGTGCTGTTGTTCTAACACGAAATCTAAAATAAATTATAATATGAGCACAATATTATATACCAGAAATAATTTTATAATATGAATGTGTAATTTTATCTCTTAAATATTACATTAAATATCAATTGTCGTTGTTCATCTGAATAGAAAAATAAGAAATAAAAAAATCAATCCTTTAACAATTTGTTTCTTGCTCTGATCCTATGCGCCTACGAACATTGTATGTAATGTATGAATATTTTACTGATTTTTATTGGATAATATCTACATATATATAAAATATTGATATGTAAACATGGGAATTGTTGTTTCTCTTCAACTGATACCGTTGATATTTAATACACAAGTTGATAAAAGTAAAAATATAATTTAAAAGTTCGATTTAACACTTTGTAATTTGAAAAAATAATTTATATAGATTTTACAGAAGGAAAATATTTATACTTATGTTCTTAACGTATATACAAAGGGGTTTGAAACATTAAATTATTCATAAAATCAAGTACACTATTATAATAAATAAAATTATTGAAAATTACAATGTTTCTTTGTTACAATTTCCATTAAATTTTGATTCTATTAAACTAAGGTATATTAAGGTACATGAACACTGCTTCAGGTTTACATTAGTATATCAGGAATAAACTACAGTTTTTGAGAATTGAGTTGACGAACCACACACATGGGCTGTTGATGATTATAACGTAATAAGTATAATAGGAATGTATAAACTCATAGTTATTCGGTTTTAGCGATGTTTAATAAATTTATTAATGAAAATAGTATTTATTAGAAATTCCATTATGATATCCATTATGATTATTACATTTGAATATTCTTTACAATAATACAAGATTTCTATACTTCTAAATCCAAATAATAAGCGATACAATAACCAACAAATTAATGAACAATAAAACAAACAAATAAAACATACCATTTTTCTTAAATTTTTTTAAAAATTTCGTAAAAATCCGACAATACTTTTCCAACTTGGTTTTTTGTTGTAGATGCCAGCTCAAAGTAGCAAATTTTATAACCACATTTTAAAGCGAAATCCGAATCCATTATATAAACTTAAAATCCAATTTTCTTTTAGAAAAAACCTGAATATTTTTAAATTCAAACATTGGATTGCATATTTTAAAACACAACCTTGCTCATATAAAGTCATTTTTTTTTAATTTACGTTCAAAATTTAAACTATAAACAATATATAAAAACTTGGACAAATTTTATTAGACAGAAAACTTCATTATTTGCAAAAAAAATGTAGTTTCATATGAAAATTTTTGAAGCTACAAGACAAAAAAATAATTTTTGTAATAAAAATATCCATAAGAAAATTCAACGAAACAACGAAAAATTTTTTGTACAACTGCAGATTAGATGAGGATAACGTATTGAGAGAAACAAATTAAGACAAAAAACTTGAAAACAAAATACTCCTCGAACTGGGCTCGAACTAGTAACGTACAGCTTTCTAAGATGCAGAGGTAATCGCGTGTTTTTTATTCAAAAACTTATTTTATTTTAACGCATTGATACAAATGCAGTAAACAACATTATTTTCTGCCTAAATTATTATTTCTAATATTAATTTATAACTGGAGTCGTCAGACGTCCCTGTTTTCCGGGATTATCAAAATTTTCTTGAAACTTTTTTCGCGTCCCAAAAAAAAAGTTCTCGGGAAGACGACTAAGTGTCATAATGAAGAGTCTTATATGCTGCGTTTCTGAATTGGATATTACGCTCGCAAAAGAAAAAAAATGTGTTTATGCTAGTGATTGACTGTGCAATAGTGTCAGCTTTCTGCCTTTGAAAATTTTCAGTTATACTTTTTGTACTTGGCAAACTGACATCTATTATATATGATTTTTATTTAGGCATTTTATTTGCGTGTTCGTCTTATCAACAACATAAAAACGAGTTCAGCCAAGTAGCAAAATTTTGTTTTGTTTTTATAAATTTTTAGAAAAATAATCTTTTCCCATTTTATTTTGGTGAAAATCACACAACCCTACTACGAGTATAATCCAATATTTTACTTCTTCTTCTACTTGTTTCACATAAAATTTAGATCATCCTAGATTATTTAATTATTTAGAATGGTAAAAACTTTTAAAACATAACGTAATAAAGGAAAAATATTTAATAGCTACTAATATTAAATTTTCTCGAAAAAATATATTTTTTATAAGAGTATGTTCGAAAAAGGAAAACTAAAAGTAAAGGAAAAGAAGCTCTTCTATTAAATACCAGGAAACCTTGAAAATTTTCAAATTTCTTTGCGTCAGACAAATTTTAATGTAATTTCATATGACATCCCTCACATCTCTCAAATGTGCGTGTATATTCTTTATATTTACACATACAATATTTAGTAATATTCGCCTACATAGATATATTTAACAATTATAAAAGTATGATACGCGTTTGTATGTATATTTGTTTGGCATTATTATTTTGTAATCACATGAATTTATTTTTTTTTAACCTTCATAATAAATTTTCCGTCAAATCATCTTATCTAGTTACATGCGTATATTGTTCTATAATCTTTATATTATTGTTTTTTGTTCCACTAGCTAGTTATTATATTCTCTTTTATTTTTTTAAATAAAGCATAAAACAGTCAATAAAAAAAACACTTAAAAAAGCTTATGTATAACAATAGTTAAGCACATATGAGTAAATATAAAATAGACACAAAGGATACGAATAATCTGTCATATAAACACACACATATACATACAATGAGTAATATGATTTATGTTAAAGGATTAATTCTAGTACTGTGGTTTCGACATTATTATATTTTTTAATTTAATATACGAATTTACACGAAAAAATTAGAAGCACAAGTTTTCATATTACAAAAATTATTTTTGGAAAGCAATTTTTAATTAAATAACCCAATGCAAAACATTCGCAAATGCTGCTATAACACTGACAAACAAAAGACCTTATTTCGTATTAAGACAAGAAAAGTTCTCTAATAAAAATATTCTTTTGCTACAATTAATTAAATTGTCGCCGTACTTTGTTGAAAGCAAATTTTGAGCAATCAAACTTTGAAAACTAATGCTGGAAAACCAATTGAGGATGAATAGAGATTGGTCTTCACTTTCGTATTAGTATGCTACTGTATGAAGTAAAATGCTAGTTTTTTCGAAACTATAACAGTTACGAGTTATGGTTTTATTAGAATAAATGAATTTCAATATTAAAAATACTCATACAAAGCAAGAACAAAACCTAAGAGATTACTTACGTTATTAAAAAATATTTAAAAATAAAATTTCGTAAAAATTTTTTTAGAGAATATTTTAAAGCCTAGACGCCCTAAGGCCTAGACCATTTGAAATATGTCTAAATCACTTGTAAATTCTGTAAAAACTTTTTAAAAAGAAAATTATACATAGAAAATGGTAACCCAACACTCTTTTGATTGAAAATGATTGAAAATAAAGAGTTACCATGAATAAATAATTCCATGGAAAAAATTTTACTAAAATCTTGTGATTTAACAAAGTGTTAAAAGAAAATATGATTGATTGATTACCTATGTGCTTGTTTCTAAATGTATATGTATATGTGCGTATACATATACTATAAGGCTGCGTATAAGTAAATATGGTAGAGTTCGCATATAATATGCGCACATTTATAGGTTCAAATGGAAAGACATTTTGAAAGACGCATGCAACATTCCGGAGATTACAAATTTTTATTTTTCTTTTTGGTCTTCTCCGCATCCCACAACGATATTTTTTCATTTAGATTTTTGTTTTATGCCTTTGATTTGTTTTATCTTCCCATATTATGTTGAAAATTTCAAAAGGATATTGTTATTTCCTGTTTGAGTACAAAATGTTTCAATATACCTAAGAAAGATAAGTGTTACGAGAAACGAAAGTGAATGTTTGAAATTTAAACACCAGCTATTATCGAATTTTAATAAATATTACAAGAATATTTCTAAATAATATTTAAATTAATTCTGCTCGGCGTGTATTTAATAAGTATACAACCAACTTCCTTGAGAAATTTAAATTTAAACAAATCATTTTATGCAGCTTTAGGATGAGAATAGCGAAACAAAAGAAACTTTAACTAATTGCTTAAAGTAAACGGTTAGTTAGGTGAGTAAAAAAGCTTTTTGAAAATTGGTTACACTTACTCGAAACACTAGTACAGTTACTCACTAGTTCGAGACCTTTCGCTTTTTAGGAACTTCAACATCAGTTGCTTATAATTTCGTTTTTATTGCTTTAAAGAATTATTTTATATTTAAAAGAAAAAATAAGTCTCTCACTAACCGTTATTTCACATTTTAACTTTCTATCTCAAAGGATGTAAATTTTTTCAAAAACAAACAGATACGGAAAGAATTCAACTTTCTTAATATTTTCTATTATTTATACAACTAGATAATTAAAAAGTGTACTTCCCATATTAGCAGACTTTATTACTACCCAGAAACTCTTATACATCTCTCAAAATATCAATTATACAATAGCAAACATCAATCAGCCCTCTATACTATATAATCATAGCATTTGAATGATTTGTGATGAATGATTCGTGGTGTTTTTATAAAGATAATCGTAAAAATATTTCTCGCCAATTCACTATTGTTGTTGTGGTTTATTATGATGCGATAATAAAAGAGGATTTCTCTCTTCACAGAGAAAAAACTTATACACACTTACAATATTTATATGTAAATGTATACTCGTATTATACAAATGCTAGCACTTTTTTTTTGTGATAGGAAAAACTTTTCTAGATTTTTTGTTTTTTATTTATAAATATTCTTTTATTTCAATAGCAAAAAACTTAAAAAAAAAAAGGAAAAACAAAGTGAACAAAAGAGAAAGAAAGTAGAGGAAATTTTTATTATTTGTGTTTCGTTTGTTTTTCTCTCTCATTTTTTTTTGGTACTGTTTCATAGAATCCACTAAGGACCATTCTTAAAAATGTTATTGACGATTGTATGTGGTTATGAATTCGGGGATTAAGCAAAAACACGAAAAAAAAAATACAAACGAAACAAGAAAAAAAGTTTTAATATTTTTCTCTTTTTCATTCATTTTTGTTAGGTTGTGCTCGATTTTCATAAAAACAATCGATTAAATTAGTGGTTTGCGAGAAAGCACATTTAATTTTAATATTTAAGGAATTGGAATTGTAAAGAATTTCTGATCGAAACCAGACATTTTATAAAATTTTGGAGAAAATAACTTAGAAAGAGACCCGGATACAAAATAAGGATGTGTTGTGAGAAAACAATGTACATACATATTATATTATTAAACAAATCCTGTGAAAATTTTAAAGAATTTAGACTTGCCATTTAGAAAATCAAAATACCACAAATTTGAAGACAAAGTGATGTTGAAACAGCTGGTAAATTGAAAAGGTAATTTGACATTCAAATTTTTTCTTGTTATAATTTTTTCAGCTAGAATTCAGTTAAGTAAAGTCACAGACTCGTAAAATTTCTATGTTTTCAAATTTCAAAAATTTTTCTAAGGCTGTAAAAAACTGGAAGTGTTGTGACTTTGATGGGTTATAATTTAAACAGGAAAGGAGATGAAAATTTTATTTTGAAGAAAAAATTTTCTATACAAAAGATCAATTTCCTTGTAAAATTTAAACTTTTTATCTCGTTATTTTTACAGCAACATGAACTGACAGACAGATAGGGCTTATTATTTTTTCATAAATTTAAGTTGCTGAAAGATATTCTAAAAATAGAGAGAAAAAACTGATATACATCATATTTATTTATATGCATAAATTTGTATTGGAAATAGAAAACAACAAAAGGATATGATGTTATGATTGTTGTGTTTTTATTACAATTGTACATACTTATTACAACCCAAAGGGAATATCTATTTTTATACATGAATTTTAGGTATAGGTATACGAAGCATTCATATAGCCGGTTTTTGCTTTTTTTTTTCAAATATAAAAATGAAATTTTATCCAAAACTAATTTTAAGTTTTAACAGTTAGATAGATCTATTTAAATACGACAAAGTATATCTGATAAAAATAAAATAATTTTTTTTTTGTCACTCTCAGTTGTCAGTTGAGTTGCGTTGTGTGTCAAACATAAAAAACAGAATACAAAAACCAAAATTTCTTTTATTGTACAATTTCTTTGACCTACACAACAATGCTGTCGTTAAATTGAAAAAAAAAAATTTTTTTTTGTAAGGATAATTTTTTATCTAAATTTTTTTTTGTATTAGAAAAAAAAAACACTATACCTTTCTATCACAGAAAGTTTTGAAGGTTATAAAAGGAAAAACTTTTAAATAAAATATATTTAAAAACATACCCGAAATCCTCCTCAATCCTCAAATTTGAAAAGTTTCAAGTTTTAAACATAAATCTTACAACGGAGATCGTTAATTTTATGAGGTTGAAGAAAAGATAAAATAAAGAGAAAAAAAAAAATGTTTTCCTTTTGTATTATTATTGAAAGTTTTCCTTTTTTTTTTGGATTTTATTTTAAATATTAAAACAATTTCCGATACCATAATATTTATTTATAATATGAAAAGGTTATTGAGCACATACATCACTTATAAACATACGTACATATAGCATTATCTATTTTCTATTCTTAAAATTTTAAGAATTTGATAGTTAATTTGATGTTTTTCGGAAATATATTTTGATGTTTTTTGAGAAATTTATGTTAAGAGAGAAGAAAATACAAAAAAAAATATCAAAACTTTTAGCAAACACAATAATTAAATGTCAAGAAAATCTATATTGATAGCATATTAAAAAATATGAATTGAATGTGATATGAAAATATTTTTGGGAGTTTTTTTATTATTTGAGTAAAAATAATAATATCCGATTGGTGAAATTCTTGTCAAATTTTTCAATTATAGAATACATACAATGGTTTCATTTAGGAGTAAGACTAACAATATTTTAAATATTTTGAAAAAAAAGAAAAAATATTCTATTTTTTATCAAAAAAAAAAAACCCATATGACCAGATAAGTAAATCAATAAATAAGAGATTTACGCGAAATATTAAAAATATTCAATATAAATTTAGCCTCTATAAGTGCTGTATGCCAAAAAAAAAATAAAGTTGTAAGAATATTCGGTTACTAGCCTTAAATACGAATATGTTCAAAAAATTAAATATCACTTATAATGGCTATGACAATTGCTGAGATTCTGAAACCAATAAATGTATTTTAAAAGTTATATTAAAAATTTACACATTCACAATAGAAATTATATTGTGAATGTGTAACTTTTTAACTATAAATTAAATATGCAAAAAAAGAATAAAAGAAAACTTTTCAACAATTTTGTCACTCAAATCAGCGTTAATCAAATGGTTCTTGAGTAAAAACAACAGGTGTTTGGAAAAATTACTTTATTTAGTATTTCGGCTAAAAGCAATTAATCACTATTTTTCCCCTTTTTTAATAATTTTATTTAATCGTTCACATGTTGTAAAATAATAATTTCAAACTAACTAATTTTAAATAGGCTATAGAAATGATTTTCTTAATTTAATTTTAAAAATTTTTCTCAAAGCTCTTCTTATGGTAATTTATTTATTTAAATTTGGATTAAAATCTATTATTATTAATTTGCTACTACTGTCGCATTGCGATAATTATTATTGCTCATTAGTATTATAAAATTATTTTTATTTTCGACATTAAAGATTATAATTAGTTGCAATAAATTTTATTAATCCCTTTGAATTCTTTTATAATTTGTTATGACCTACCCCTATAGTCTAATATTTAGTTTACAGTTACTGTATATAAGAAATATTTCTAAAATAATAAATATAAAATATATACAGCTATGGTCAAAATAATAGAAACACTTAATATAAGTTTTTAATTTCTTTTATATCTTTTGTAAATTATATTCAAATTAAATGCTATCTTTTGCAAAATTATTTTGCTATATTATGTTCTATTGCGAATATATTTATTGTCACTAAAAAACTGTAATCTGCGGGAATTCACCATTTGAAAGTAAAAATACCGTATTTCATCTGGTCAAAATAATAGAAACACCCGACGAATGTAGCTCTATTGATGAATAAAACTAATTTTTTTTAAATTATTTAAGCAAATATTGAACAATATTTAAATTATAATAATCAAATAATTTAATTTATTGAAAAATTGGAAAAATATTGCAGAATTAGTGCTCGATCGAATCATTGTAGTGTTAAGGAAAAATAAATAATTAAAAACTTAAGAAACCAAGGAAATAGTGTAAAAGAAATTGCCACAATTAGTGAACGTTCAGTACATTTAGTTTTTACCGCTTTAAAAAGTAATAAAAGTCCTGAAACATGAAGAAGAAAGCAATAAACAAGTGAAAAACTGAGCAGAAAAATTGTAATGATATGTAAAAAAGACCCATTCAAATCTTCAAAAGCAATTTTAAAAGAATGTCAGGCTAATGTGAGTGGTAGAACCATACACGCAATATTGAACAAAAATCATTTATTTGATCGCGAAGCTCGAAAAGTTCCTTATGTCAGTAAAAATAATATTAAACATAGAAAAACTTTTTGCTAAAACTCATTCGGAGTGCAGTGGGCCAGAGGGTGTAAAGAAGTGGCGTAATATCCTTTGTTCGGACGAAACAAAAATTAATTTATTTGGGCCAGATGTTCCTACTTTGGTTAGACGACCACCAAATACTGAATTAAATCCCAGGTTCACGCGCAAAACCGTAAAACATGATGGCGGAAATGTAATGATTTGGGATTGTTACGAACAAAAATATTAGGTGTTTCTATTATTTTGACCATAGCTGTAAATATTCTAGAATATTTTAAAATGTTTCTAGGATCTTCTTCCATTTACAAAATATTTTTCCATTTAATTTCTATATAATAAAATCATTATTGCTAACATCATTACTATGAACAATGAATTATATAGAAAATAAATTATTTCAGATACACACAATTAATAAAATAAAATCGTAAGATGACATAATTGAAAACATTAATCGCATATTCATACAAACTGTATATCGTCCATTTTAAAGTGTACAAGGAAATTACTTTGATATTATTTAATTTCTTTTCGAAATAATTAATATCAATTCAATTCATTTAACATTTAATATAAGACAGAATATAATGAATATTAAATTTCTCAAAATAAATTAAAATTAATTCAATTAATTTAGGCTTAAATTCAAAAATATTCAAAAAGTTAATAAAAATAATTTTCTTCTTCTTTAATACCCATGTATGTATGTATGTATGATTTTATGAGTTAAAAGTATATGGAGAATATATTCAACCTTGGAATTATTTTATCATTCATTAACCTATTATATCATTCATATTATAATGTTTATTATTAACATTTATATGCTCAAGAGCATTAAATTCATAGGAGAAAATCGAATAGAGAAAAAATGAGTAATATCTTCATATTTATCTGCTTTTAAAATGACAGAGTTCAGATTCAATCAACTCAATTATATTACTTCAATCTATATACAACTACATATGTATACATATTACACAAAGTATGTGCTTAAGTACAAAACATGAAAACAATTTTTTGATAAATTTTTAAAATATTACATAAATAATAAGATATTTTAAAATTCCAAAATTGCAAAATAATCTTAATATATAAGTATTAAGAAAGTTTCCCTATAAAATTCATTCTGATTAATATTTTCAAAACATAATTTTGGAATTATTGAGTTTTCTGGCAAAATAAGAAGCAAAAAGCAAAAATGTAATTCAAAAAAGTTAAATAATATTCGAAATATCGAATTATTAATGAAATCTATAAGCGAAAGCCGAAAACGAAATTCGTATTCACGAATACATTCCAATTTAAAGTAAGCTGAAGAAAACATAAGGAAAGAAATAACAAAGTGAAATTCCCTATACACATAATTTAATTAATTCCATAATTTAATGAAAGCTCAAGGCATGGTTGAGTGTAGGGCATACGACATACTAGATAAGTAAATTAAGTTTTTATCATACAATTTACTCGACATTTTCATATCTCATCTTATTTATCAATTATCACCATTATAGTCATCACAAGTACTATAAAAGATTTACGATAGTATCGCATTTAATTAAATGAAGCACTCGTAAGGTATGATTATAAGGAATTTAAAATAATCATTTTGAGTCAGAGGTCACACATCAAAGATTGTTTGTATATTTATGAAACCAAACCAAATCCACGAACTGCCTAAGACCATACTCATTTTTAAATATAAAGTACTTAATACAATTTAAAAATAATTTGGCGGCAATTTGAGTGCTTTAATTAATGCAACTTATGCTTTGGTCTTAAAATAGACCAGATTTATCAAAAAATAAACCTTAATTAATTTCATAAAAATAATTTGATCAAATTTTATATGGAAAAATTAGAATACAATTTTCAGATGCAAAAATGTATTTAAAAGAAGCGCCTAAAAATATGCAATTTTCTTTAATTCATGGTATGTGTATTTATATTAGCTTAGGTGTTTGGTGTATTTTCAAAAAATTTCTGATGAGAATTTTATTTTTCGAATTCGAACAATAAATACACTAACTATATTCTTCCATGATGAACGTTTCAATTATGCAAAACAACTCATTTGCTTTATTAATTAAATTAATTATTATTAAATAAAATTGAACAAAAATCAAAAGGCGTTTTTGTTATACATATTATATAGAAAATGAAATATTATTAATTATTTTAACTGCTTTCAAATTCTCTCAAAATGGCACAAAAAGATTTCTTTTGTATAATATTCTTTTACGTACAATTTTGCACCAAAAATCCTCTATAAAAATTCTCTATAAGAAATTCTATATAAAAACCTTTAATAGTTGTCGTCATATTGAAATTATGTTGGAAGTTTATGCTTTTTTGAAGACTATTTACTTTTCAATAAAAAGAAACTAAGACAATGTAAATATTACAAATGTATTCTTTTTGTTTTTGTATACGTTATTACGACTTCAATGATGAAAAGTAAATTATGAAAAGAACAAAATATTTTATGAATATTTTTTTTCGAGTTTTGGAATCTCAACATGTTTGCAAAATAAAAATCCTCATTTGCCTTTTTTTTTTTGGTGTACATAAAAAATTATCTTATTTAATGTAAATTGAAAATCAAATAATATTACCCTGTGCTAATAGGGGTTGAAAAATTATAAACCAAAATATAATTAATTTAAAGTTCTTAACTATTGGTACATATGAGAATGTGAGAAATTTTTATACCTAAATGAGAAGTAATGAGTATTTAAATAAAATTAATAAAAGTAATGAGTATTCGTCACATACTATTGTTATTAATCTTTATTAAGATGAGACGATGGAAGAGAATAAGCAAAATTTTTAGTTTTCAAAGCGTTTCTTGCGGTATTAACACGGATAATCTATTTTATTTCAAATTTCATTCATATTTTTGCATTTTAAATGTAAGATTACTACAAAACAACTATTTTTTAATGATTTATTGTTATTGTATCTCCATATAAAGCACTATTAAGCCATATCACGGAATAAACGCAAATTATTTCAGCAAACTAAAAGTTTTATGACGAGCAGATTTTTAAAGCATTCCGAGCCTTTATAAAATTTCGTATACTAGATTGTCAAATAAATAACATTAAAAACGTTGCATCCTATTCTGTGACAGCTTATATTTGTGCATACATTATAAATATTAAAATTCCAAAAAGTTATTATTATATTATATGAGTCTAATAAAAATTTATCTCTCATAAAAGCAAAAACTTTTGTTTCATCATAAAAGCATTAATATAAATTAATTTTTGTATATGAAAGTTGTTTTCAACAACATTCATTCGTATTGTCAGACATTATGATTGATATGACGCATACTTTTTTTAATACGAGTACTCTTAATCATTATATATGTACATACTTCATGTACATACTTCATCATACTTTTAATAAAATAGATACACTTAATGTGTATAAACATAAGATTTTTAAACTAAACAAACATAAATTATTAATTGAATTTAATGAGTCTTTCAGTATGATTTGTAATGATTTCTTAGAAAATTTTTGTATATTCACACTTTTCAATTTAATGATGAAAAAAAAGACAAGCATTTCTTTTTTTTTGCGTTAGAAATCATAACGTCTAGAATTAATATGAAAAAAATCATTTATCAAAATTGAGTCTTAAAAAATGTTAAAATATAAGGTTAATTACAGGGTTCTCACATTGCGCGCATGAAAGAATATTTGTCAGTTCGATATACAATATAAAGATTTGATTAATTTTTTGTTAATTTTAATAATGGTCATTTCTGTTAATATTCTGTAATTAAGAAATTTCTGGCAATAAATTATTAATATTACCAGTATTTAAATAGTATAATAGTTTTAAAATTAACAATAAAATTAGTTTATTACAAATAAGATGAGGTGCGACTCGCTCAATTTTTTATCTTTAAATGATTTATAACATTCCGCAGGCTTGCTCAATTTCAGGCAAAATATGATACGAAATTAAAAATTTTACTCAATTACTCACTTACTTTTATATTTTGTGTGATAGTTTTGAGTGATATCATTTACAGACTCTTGTTTATACACTCTTAATTAATTACTCACGCAACTCACTGCCTATTTACACGTATAATATAATATTCAATTAATTATAGGATTCTATGAAAACTATTTGATTTTTATTTAAAAGAAAAAAAAATCATCAACTCAATTTAAATTAATTTAATTGAATTTTACTTAGAAATGCTGAAAATTCTAAATTTAATATAAAACTCATTGATTATACAGTGACAAATTAAGAAATACAAAATAATTAGTAAAAAAGAGAAAAAAAATCATGCAAAAATTCTGAAAATTCATTTGCATATTGGATTGAATTCAACGCCATTCGTAAAAATAGAATGAATTTCTACTATGTATATATATACAAACTGTGTATACAAACTTTAGTCTTGTGCAATTAAACGTTTAACCTTGAAAAGTATACAAACTCTTAATGACTAAATAAACATTCCAAATAAATGTAACATGAAAATATTCAAATGTAAGAGTCCTTTCTTAATGAGTTTTTAACCTAAATTCTTTGTTTCTTTTTTGTTTTTGTGCATGTTCTTTACAAATGTGCTAGATAAGGTAACCTAAAAGTACAGAAAAAAAAATAAATAAAAGGCTATTAAAAATAAAAACAAATTTACTTTTTTTTTCTGCTACTTCAAAAGATTTTTTTTTTTTTCACTTTATTTACTATAAAAGTTTTGAATTATTTTTAGGTTATATGTATAAACACACATACAACGTAGATTTGCAAAGGAATTTATTACAATATTGCGTTACATCTTTATTACCCTCCTTGCATGTAAACTTAATCTTTAATCCTTTTTTTATCATTGTAAATAATTTTGTATAGTAATAATTTATTTTAGTATATATTTACATAGTTTCAAACCCACTCCCATACATTAAATTAAGGACATTATTTTTGGGTGGCCAAAATATGCATGCAACTCTGTAATGAAAATTTTGTACAAATATATACAAACATTTTATGATATTATAGTTCATACAGGTTTCAATGGCAATTTACTTTAATTTAATTACGATAATTGTAACTTAATATCTTACTTTAGACTTTTAAGTTTTATTTTAGATAGACGGACGGGTCTTTATGAAAAGCTTATGAATTATTTGCAAAACATAATTTTAATAAAATGGATATTTCCCACACGATTTAATTTTTTTTTTTGACATTTCTGCGATATTGGAATAAGACTTAATTTGTCTCTAATTAGACTTAGAAAATACGTACATATACGCCCGTTAGATATAAAGAATATTCAACTTGAAATTTCCCAAATATTTACAAAAATCATATACAGAATTCCAAAATGCATTATAGTACAATTATTAGTTCATAATTGAAAAGTCATGTTCAACTTTCTGAGTCCAGTAATTTAAGTCTAAGCTGAATTTTATTTAAAAATTGCATAACATTGCAATATAGAATTCAACCTTTATTGTAAGGCAAATTATTATGTGTCTTTAAGCATTTCTTTGATAGTATATCCAAAAGCTCGACTTGTTACTAAATAAATAAGTATAATTAAATTATCGCAAAAACAAGTGAACAAACTATACAGTAAATTATAATGTAGTAAATTCCGAATCATTTATAAATTATACATGCTCATTATATGTGTACAGTCGAACCCATATATAAAAAACGCGCATAAAAGCAGAGCTTCTTTGTTAATATAACAAAATTGGTTTTATACATTTGACTACTTTTTGGTTCGTTATTAACATGCTCATACTAAACAAAATTTGTGCTCCTAATTGAACTCGTTCGAGTTCACAATAGATATCGTTGCACAAATCGGATATAAGCAACGAGAACCGTACAATTTTCGATATGCTTATAAACAGGTGTGACTGTATATGCGTTTATACTGCACGTAGTTAGATAAATAAGTTGTATATGAAAAATTCTTTTATTATATGAGTTAAATAAATATTTACCTTGAAAAGGTACTTTTTTTTATAATTTATAAACCTTTAAAAAGTAATATATAATAAAATCTAAAACTTTTATATATAAAGTAATTTAAAGTAATGCAAAGTCAGAAAATCATGTACACATACACAACATTTGAATGTAGCCCTAATCATCTTAAAATAAACGTAATCACACCTTTAAAATAAATTTATCAAAAAAAAAAAAAGGTTTAAAGCACCTCTCTTCTTTCTCTTCAACGATAGAAAAATCAAAACAGTTATAGAGGAAAAAACACTTTGCTTACGGTAAACAAAAGGATCACCTTTATACTTGATAATCTTCAAATAAAATGCTCATAAACGTGATAAAGTGACTTTATTTACTAAGATGTAGAATTTTCTAAATTATGATATGGATTCTCATGAATGCAACGTTGTCGTCATTATTTATACAATATTATGTATGTATGTATATCAAGACTTTTCGTGAAATATTATCTGTAATATTACTGTTTTATCTATAGACTGTTTATATGCTCTAGTTTTAAATATGAATAAATTAATTTCAACTATATTTTAAATTGTTAAATATTGTTACCTTATTTGACAGTACATTTATCATTCATAATTTAAATAAGTTTTAAAAAATTTGTTGTGTAAGCGCATTTTTAGAATATGTACGTATACACTTGTGATTCTTTATTGTTAATAAATTAATTGAGGTTTTATTTTGTATATTCTTATTTTAAATCTGACATTTTGAGTCGCGCTTTCATAGTAACAGAGAGGACAAAAGTGAAATGCCCTTAAACTATGGAAAGGAGGAATTGTTTTTCTACATTATATATTTAAAATCTGCAGAAGAGCTATGAAGTTGCTTTGTTGCAATTAGTTACTAAAGCAGTATTCGTACTTCAAATATTGTTTTAAATTTATTTTCAAATTTTTGATATTGAAAGAATATTATCCGTTTATTTACTCTGATATTCATTTTGAAAGCTTTGCTCTTAATTTAACACAATACTCTTTTCGATATATTTAACGAGATGGAGAGAAAGAAAGGTTTTATAGCGGAAAGATTGTCTAATCAAATATGAAATATAAATAGTTACGTTACAGGTGCATAACTTTTTTGATTAGATCGATGTGTTCTATTATATTAAACATTACGTCCCGTAAATACCGTACGTTCTACCTAAATCAATAATTTTATTTACTTTTATTTTTATTATCAAAAGCCTAACATTCATTTCCATTAAAAAAATCTTAACAAAAATATTTTTTATCTATTTTCTCGATTATCATTTCCTAATTATGACATTAATGTGAATTTTTCTTTTATTCTTATATATTTTCGCTCTAAAGATTCGTTTATTCATGCTTTTATATTAAAGTGTTATCCCCGCCAGTAATATTTTACACCTATCTATTAGTTTAATTTTGATTAAAAGCTAAAATGTGTACTTTACTTAAAAATATTTGTAGCGTGTTTCTTTTTTGTGTTATTTTGAAATTAAAATCTGAAAAGGTTGTTTAATTTTTTTTTTCTACTAAATTTATAATTAACAGAGTAGTTTAGGAATTTTTTATGACCCGAAGGTTAATTTTAGGGTTTCTGTAATATTTTTCTTTTAATCTTTTCAATGCTTTTCATTCGTTTTATCTGAAAAAAAATTATGTATAATATGAAATTAGTAAATAAAGCTTTTATATATTATGCATATTATGTACATAACGTATTATATGGAACATATTAAAATATTTTTCGAAAACCATGTAACATTTTTTTTAAGAATTTTAGTTTGTTTTTCTAAGTGATATTCAAAATAAAATTTTTTTCTTAAAATACAATGTCTTCAAAATTTAATCTGAAGCAGTGATTCCCAAAGTTGACCATATATTCCCACAGAACTCCATGAAGACCTCTTTTTTTTCATTAACTGAAAAAGCAAATGATATTATGCATAAGATTGAATTTATTATTTGTTAAGTTTGGGCTCATATAAGAATTACTTTATTTTTATTTAAATTTAATAACTAAATTAATTAAATTTAATTACTTAATTAATTTTAATATGACACTGTTATTAAAGTACAGCTGCGGAACCGGTCTCTAATAAAAATTTTAATAACCCGATTCCGAACCTATGATTCCAACTTATTCGTTACTTTGAATTCGATTGCATTTCAACTTCGTCGTCAGTAGACGTATTTAAAATGAAATTTTCTCGAATTTGGCTCCTTTATTCTGCAGACTATACCTCGGTGACTCTGCAATCCTATACATAAAACTGAAATTTAATGTTTACTTAAGTATAAATAATTTTATTTCTGCCTTGTAAATTGAACACGTATATCTTAAGTCGGCCTTTCAATTGGACAACACAACATGTAAATATTTTTTCCACAATAAATTATCAATATTGTAAGAATAATGAAATAATGATTTTCACTTCATTTATTCTAAGTCTCTTTTACAAATTAACCTCAAAATTTTACATTCAAGATCATTTTAAATCATCTAAATTGTTTCTTGGGTTCTAATAATATTAGAAACTTGTGTGTATGTATGTATGTATGTATATGCATATAAACGTATAATATTTGTCATAATAATAAATAAGAATTATTTATACAAATGAATCAGATTTACACTTTTGGCTTTTAACATTTTATCTTTTGTATACCTCAACAAATTTTTGGAGCAAAAAAAAAATTAAATATTTTTGAGATACAAAAAAAAAAAAAGAAAAATAAATAATTTTGTTAGCTTATAAAGTTGGGCAGTACATGAAACGTTTTTAGGATGTAAAAAAATGTTTTTCTTTTTTAGAAGTTATGTGTACACACACATAAGTACACAAAACAAAAGTTTTTAATACAATTTTTTCGTTTTCTTTCTGATTTTTGTTTACAAAAGCAATATTTATATTTACTTAAATTTAGCTCCCTAATGGTACATAAGATTTAATAATTTTCGGCCTTTTGTTAATAAATTGTACTCATAATTTGTATATAATATGTATATGTATATTTGCTTGCTGTATTTTACAAAATAAACTTAATGTTTGTATATATATACAAAAACTTGGAAATGCTTTTTGATGAATTTGAGTATAAGTTTTAAGCTAATAAAATGTATAGGTGTAGGAAATGGAAAAATGTGTATTATGTAGAAAAAAGTAAGGGAAAAAAAATGGTGATGAAATGATGTAAAATTTATTATTGCATGTATGTGTGTATGTAGTTGTTTTGTAATGAATTTCCTGAAAGAAATTAGCATATTGCAGGAAAGATACATCAATTTTCAATTCTTAATGGTTATTCTCTATAATATACATATTTATAATGTAAATAATAACGGTATTATTATATTTTGCTAAATGTTTACTAGAAAAAAAGGGCACAACTTCATAGTAATAGTAAATAATATTGTATTATTTTTATATTTTGGGACAATGTACGCAAGTAATTGTACTTAATTTTTCAATATAGAAACTATCATAGTAGATCTTAAATTTTCTATGTAGAGAGCATTAGTATACAGAGTGGGGGAAGTGGAGGGTGACTGTGGTGGGAGGGGGTTGAAGAGGGGGGTGGGTATATAACCTTTTTTTAACTACAGCCTGTTGAAAAAAAATGACCAGTTTTTTCCAGAATATAAAAAAATACTCACAACTTCAGAACCATGCAATATAGAGCAACGATCGGATGCTTGTTTTACAGATAATTATTTATTCTTTATTTTCCGTCTCACATATAATTTTATTTGAGCCATAGTTTTTCAGATAAAGTTCGTCAAATTTAGATTTATATTTTTTTTTATTTTTTTTTAAAAATCTCGAAATTTCTGAAAAGTATTGAAAAATATGCATTTTTCAATACTTTTCATACCAATTCCTTATTATATACATCCTAAACAAAAAGGCCCCGATGATAAGTCTGTAATAATCGAACTCTATAAAATTATTCAATAATAATTAAGAGTTAAAATAAATAATTTGAATTTATTTTTTGCGTATATAGAAAATTAGAAAAACTTGCAATTTCGAGATATAAAGCTATGCCGAAAATTGAAATTTTACTAATTTTATTATTTAGAGTTTATGATTTTATTATGATTTTATTTAATGTTGTGCTAAGTCGGAATAATACTAACGGTAACAAATTTCATAGAACAGTTTGACAAGATAGTTTTGACATAAAATTTATTGTGTTCGTCTTCGTATATCACTTTAAGAAATAAACGTTCTTGAAAATGAATTTTTATTATAATCTCCGTCTGTCATTTTATGATTAGCCTTACTATAATTAAAATGGCAATAGTATAGTAATGTGATATGCATAGTGTTTTATTCTTAAATAAGCATTTTAAAATTTATTTTAAAAAATCATGACAACTAAACAAATTTTTGAATCAAAATGCTACTCTATAGATAAAAAACTATAAATCCCCTTAATTTAGAAAAATTTTATAAAACGACAAAGTTGAATTTTCCTTTTTTTAATCAAACAATTTCTCTTTTTTTTTATTTCTGTTAAAAAGGATTAGCATTGTTTTGATTGTATTATAGTTGATTGTTAATCCTCAAAACTAATAAAATTTTTCATTCAAAACCATTCTAATATCCTTTTTTTTTCTAAATACTTTTCTGGATTTTTATAGAAAGAAAAGTTTTTTTTTTTCTTTTTCAAATACATTCACTTGAAACAAGCACCGTATATCTATATATAGGAAAGTATTTTGAAATATGAATCATAATTAATTTCAAGAATAAATTTATTATCCTTTTATTTATGTATATTATAACAAAGGAAGAAAAAATTGGGAAATCTTCATTTTTAATTAGTCCTTATTTAAAATCTGACGAAACCATACAACATTTTATATTATACCAGAAAAAAAAGAAGAAACAAAGAAATCTTATAAAACAAACACTGAAAATAATTTTATATATATAAAATCTCATTCTCTCAATCAATATAGAGACAAAAAAAAAATCCAAAATTTGATCGTATATTTTTCCTTTCTATCTACATATATACGTTTCTTACTTTATACTTATGCCGAATATTTTTTCATCAATACATTAATGTCTAATTTATTTTGAAGAAAAGAAAAGAAAAAACAACGGAAAAAACACACGAAAAAAAACCAAAATTCCTTTTCATGCGTCATATTTAAAAAGGATCTTACACTCAATTTACATTCGCATATTTTTTTGTTTTTTCTACTAATATTCATTACTTATTACTTTAATAAATTTCTCCTTCTTATAACATAATAAAATTGATTGCTAAAATATGTAAAATGAAATTTATTTTAGCTTTATAAAAACTAGCAACTCTTATCTTCCTCCGCTCTCTTAACAATATATATACCACTTTATTATCCTTGAATTACTCACTTTCTATATAACATGCGTATGTATTTGTATATATCATTAATTGTATATATCGTAGAAAAACAGATAATAAAAAATTTATTGAATTGCTCTATTTTTTCCTTTTATAATTTTTCTCTCAAATTTTTCTTATTGGTGTATGCTCTATGCATGGAAAATTAAAAATTTTCATATATGTTGTGATCAAGTACAATGTGGGTATGAAATTCGTGAATGTATATGTAAATATATAAGTATATGTAAATATGGTAAAAAAGGATATAATTTCATTTATAATTTTCTTTTGTAGAGATTAAATTTTTATTATTATTATTATTGTTATAAATAGAGATTTTCACCGATTGATGCTAGATTGAAAATTTTTCGTACAAGAAAAATTTTTTTAATAAATTAATATTGTTTTGAAATAGAAAAGCTCTATGGATACATGAATTATATACACAACACATATGTATATGCGGATATATAATACATACAATATAGTATATAAGTATATGTATATGCAAAGACTTATTGTTATAAATACGCGGAATATAAGGGATTTTATTATATAGGAGATTTTCTTACAAATTGGAAACGCTTTTCTATTATTGTTTACTCTATTATTACTGCTCGTCTAATTAAAAATGTAAATGATTTTCGATTAAAAACCTACACTAATTTTATTCCTCAAATAATTTGTATACGCATATTAGACGTCATTTTCTATATGGAAATCCTTTTGTAAATTATTAAAGAATAAGGTATAAATCCGAATATTAAAAGTTTGACATTTAAACAATATTTAACATTAATACTTTTTGACATTTTCATTTTTTTACACTCATAATTACGTGTTCGTATAGTAGACTGGAGTTCTTGAAACTGTTATATACTAATTCTTAAATGAAATTTAAACAATATAAAAATTGTTCTTCACGCATTGTTTACCTTAAAAGTTATTGAATTTATTAAGAAGAATGTAAAGTAAGTTTACGTCAGATACTTTAAATTTAAAATATTTATCGATTTTGTTTCCTTCTCGTTTTTTTCTATTTACATTTCATAAACACATTAAAATCTACATTAAACACATACACATATGTATAGTGATTTTAGTTATATTAAAAATCCTATTGTGAGAGAGAACAACAAAATCACTTGATAACATTAGAAATAAATCTGAAACAATTTATTGTATTTCTATTATCTTATTTCTATCTGACACTTCAAGTGTTTTTAGAACCTCTTGTTAAAAAATAAATATCTACACTTATTACAGTACATTATATTTAACACATTAATGTGTTTAAGTACTTATATCAATTTTTTGATAATTTGGCATAGTAAGCAGTATGAAAATATACAGTTTCTCATAAAAAGTCGAAAATGCTATTTGGCTTTATAATGTTATAGTTCATAGTAACATTAAGACTTGAATATCTATGGTGTTTAGGGATTTTGATGTAATTTTTTAAAAATTAGCTGTTTCAAACAAAATGGTACAGAGAATGAAAAACAACTTTTAAATTCTAAATCTTTGATTAAAAGAATTAAATAATTTAATAATGTTTTGAAAATTCAATTAAAATAAAAATTTTTTATGGAAAATGGCAACATTTTAAATTTCCAAAATTAGAAAGTGAGCGTTTCTAAACAAAATTTTGTTTTGGAATTATTGTATTTTTTCTGAAAATATTGAATTTTTTACCTTTTTTGTAAACAATATAGAGTTATTTACGTTTTATAAATAAATGTTGAAATTTTATGCTTTGAATGAAAAATATTGAGTTTTTTGCATTTTATATAAAAAATATTGGTTATTTCTCATTGAACCCAGAATATTTAAGCAATCCAACAGAATATTGTCAAAAGTTGGAAATAAATCAATTTGTTTACATAACATATACATTTTTGTAGGATAATATCAAATTATTTTTAATAAACTGTTCATAATCATATTGTATAAAAGTAGAAAATAATTTATTTAAATTAACAAAATCTCCAAAATTAAAGGTTATTTTAATAATGCCCACAAAATATGTAGGTATAATAATTCAAATAAAGAAATGAGAAGTAAATAATACTTTTAAATTAAATTAATAAGACGAAAATATTTTCAATTAAATACAAGGATTTTTCCCATTTTTCTTAACATAATATAATTAGAAATTATTCTAAGAATAAAATTCAATTTTAATTCAAATAATTATAAAAAGATAATCTTTCGAATTTAAAAGATCATCATCGTAAATAAATTAAAAACTCAATCTCTTTAAAGAAAATTTTTCCTGAAACCAAAATCAATCATACATGATTCCCGCTTTCTATTTAAAATTAATTATTCAAATGCGTATATTCAAGAAGTGAATGTACGCCAAAACAAAAAAGTAAAAATTAAAGTAACTTAAGTATTGTATTAAGAAAATCACTGAAATCGTCGACGCTCCTTAAAACAAGTTAAATGAATTAAATTTCTTTATTTTTGTCTCTTCATTATAAAATATTAGAAGCACTATAAAAGTATTTAAATATTCTCTTGAATTCATAATTTGTAAGTTGACTACAGATGTAGCCAAAATTTTAAATATAAGCGCTCGTATTAGTTTTAGTATAGTTCTATTAGCATAGTTCCTAAAATTTCAAACAGTTCCGATTAAACACTTTTAATTTAGCTTTCATTAGGTTTTACAATTCAATTTTTTTTAACCTACATATAATTGATTGATTTGTCAGCAAACCTCCTGTATAAAATACAAATTTTAAATTTTTAAATTTAACAAAATTTTTCCCATTTTAATTTTCATGTTCTCGTTTGTTTTTCGAATTAAAAAGATAATTACCTAAGATAAAAATTTAATAAACAGGAAATTTAATTAGCAATCAATTAATATTTTGATAAGTTATTCAGATTGTATTCCAAATCATTGAAAAATCTCGAATAATTAAAAGTTGCGTGTTTTTTTTTTCATTTTAATTAATACCGTTTAATTAAAAGTATATGTGCATGTATAAGAATGATAAATTTTGAGATTTTATCTTGAAAATTTGCTCTGAAACCTTATAAGAATTGAATTGTTATTCAAAATAATAGCGTGAATCCAAAAATTGCAAAGCATTTTGAAAATTTGAAATTTATTGAAATTGTTTTAAATAAATTTCTTTTGGAGTTCTAAGAATGTCGAATACCATATATTTGCAATGAAAATTTAATCATCAATAACATTATTTTACAAAATTCATTTTACATAGAGTTCTTCGTATATTAATCAGCTTTCCGTATATTATTACAGCGTTGTTGAAAAATAATCACATCAAATTTTATGTGTTATCACCGTATATGCGCATAAATGTGTGTGTATATATTATGCTTTATTAAAATAATAAGGTTTCCTTTGTATAATAACATTCAAATATAATTTCTAATAATTTGTTTATTAAATGTTGTTAAAGAATACAATCATAATGACTGACATTGAGTTCAAGGATACTTGGAAATTAATTGGAAAATAATTATTATGCACATTTTTTTCTAAAATTTTTTCATGAATAATTTGAAATATTTCACATTTAAAAAAAAAATTTAAATAAAGTTGTAAACTTTTTAAATAAATATGTTTATACAAATAATTATTATTTTTTCTTGTTTTCTTTATAAAGAAAATTTCAAACATTTTTATGTAAAATGAAGATGTTTATTTAAATGTTTACTTAATAAACAAAATTTGTTTATAATTAAACTTGTATTTGATCTGAAAGCAAAAAAAATATTTTCTTGTCTGATGAAATGAGAACATTATTATGACGAAAAAAAAATAAATATTAAATCTGTAGAAGATAACCAAAACCCGATAATCTAATTTCTGGTCGGAAATTCTGGTTAATAATGTATAAATAGATTGCAAACTGGTCTAGAATGCAAGTCTTTTATTTTGCTTCGGCACATAAGGCCAAAAAACTTTTGATTGAAAATTTTTCCAAAATCTTCATATTGAAACATTATTTTACCGTGGAATATTGCGGCAGGTTTTGGCAAATTTCCAAAATATTCATCCACTATTTCAATTCGTATATTAATTGCTGTTTATTATTTAATGCCATCCAATAAATTTATAAAAAATTTAAAATTCTAATAACAATAAATTTGAATAAAAATATTTTTTAATTAATTTCATTTAGTATAAAAGTTTATTCTATTTTATTCATTTTAATTAAATTAATAAAAAAACTCATTATAAATTTATAGATTTAACCACATTGTAAAATTTAAAATACCAACATTAGTAACTATTGTTACAAATATAAAAATAATTATTTACCAGTGAATGTCATTAAATTTAATATTATTAAAAATACAAATTTACAAAATTTCAATAATTCTATAACAACCATCAACATTCATGAATTTGATTACTCATAGTTGTTAATTAAAATTATAAAGTATTCAGTGCGGTGGAATACATTAAGATGTATAAGTATATGGTATCTATTTATACTTTAACGCTGTTTCAGACAAAGAACTGTTGAGCAGTCTTATACAGAGCCTATATTGTAATTTCTTCCGCAATTGTGAGTTTCACAAGGTGGGTGAATAGCCTACCTTATAATTATCAGAATAATTTCTTGTATTTTTCCAGAATACTTATAATACGTCTATATGTATGTATATTATAACACATTTAGCCACATCAATAAGCGGTTATAATCAAAACGTTCTTAATTAAATGAAAACTAATATTTTGACATGAACATATCATGCACGTTTATCTAAATTATTTATATTGAAATTATTTTTAATTAATAAATTTTTATAATAACAGTACTTGTAATTTACCATACAGGAATTCTATAATATTCTACAATTATGTTAAAATATAAAATTTTTTCGAATAACAAAATTCTCATATTGCAATTTAATGAAATCTAAAAATAAATTTCATTGTTATAAAATTAGATACCACTCGTATACAAAATTAACCAATGCAAAATGTAACGAAAAAGTCCACAACCCGACCTAAATCTAACCACAAAATATAATTATAAAATGCACAGAAAACAAAAAAACTAGTTTAAAATTTAAATGGTGGCTAGTAAATATTTTTGTTTTCTCTATAAACTTTATTTAAAATTAAGTGCATGTTTATGTGTTTAACAATTAATTATTACTTAAATAAAAAAATCATAAATGTTTTATTGACTCTAGTAGAATATCCAAAATTCATATGGAAATATATATATGCTTACATATGTACATACAGAGTAATTCCATAATGGGTTGAAGCTCAAGATATCGCTATTTTAACAATACTCGTATTTTATCAAGTGCTTTTACCGAAACAAAACATTTTTGAAACATATTACTTAACTTTGTGTATTACGTACTTTCGAAATGCGCCCATTTTAAAAAATACTTAAATTTTTTCTTTTTAGCATTTTAGCAAAAAAAAATATGTAAAAAAAGTGGTTATAAGTCACTCTGCCCGTCAGTTTCGAGATATGAACAAGTAGTTTATTTCGTAAGAAGAGAATTTGTTTCCAACTCGTTCCTCATTCAAGTTATCAACTCACGAAACTTGGAAAATTTGAGTTTTGGACACCTTCCGAAATTGCGAATTTTTTCAAATTTCTATAAATGCTAACCGTAAATGCCAACCAATCAAAATGCCATGCTTTGAATTCGAACATTAAGTTTTTTTATAACTTTTTTTCCGTTATTTAAGCTTTAATTAATTCCGTCGCATGTGAACAAGTAAAAATTTGATCAAATATTATTATAGCACTCATATTTCGAAAACTATCGAGCTGTTACATCAACTTTTGAACAAAAAGTTTTAAACATTTTTGATTTTCTCAATTACGGTATATGTAATATTAACTCATTACTAAACCACCCTGTATATACATGTATGAAAAATAAATGTAACATGAAATGGTAAACAAATCACATTTTCTACTCCCCATTTTACATTTTTGAATTTATAATATAAAATTAGTCAGGAACAAAATTTTCCCTATTTTAAATACACATATGCACCGCACCAACGGTTAATTAATTAAACTATAAAAAACATTTACTACAAAAAAAAACAACAATTGTTAAAAAAAGAAACAGTAAATAAATTGAATTTAAAATTTATGATTCCTTTTTTTTTATTTAAATGTAAATAATTTATAGGCAATTTATTTAAACTATGATTTCAAATATAATAAATCAATAGTATTTTAGTTATGTTATCCCAATAAAACTAAGCGTTGAACACAATCTGATCTTGTCAGCACATTAGCGACCACCTTGTACTTTCTCTGAATTAAATTCCATCAATTTTTTTTTCATTTACTAAGAGTTTAGCTGGATATGCACAGCATTATCAAAGTGATTCTTTAATATTTATATTTAAAAATTTAAGAATTACTTGTAAGTAATCTTTCAACAAAATACATCTAAAAAATATAGATTTGGTTCTTAGCACAAGTTCACTATCTCCAATTTAATTTTAAATTTGTGTGAAAAGTTTTTGAATTAGTTTTGTTGATACAAAGAAGTCATATGCATACAAGCGACTTCTCCAATCCAAGCTAATAGTCAGGTCAATAAAAATTAGAATGTACAAGACGTTAATTCAACCTGTACTAACATATAGCTGCGAAACATGGACCATGACAACAAGTGACGAGGAAAAGTTAAAAATATTTGAAAGAAAACTGCTCCGAAAAATATTTGATTCAAAATTAAATGAAAACGGGGAATATGAAATAAGATCAAATCGGGAGCTAGAAGAACTAATTGATGGCAAAAATACCGTCAAATATATTAAGGGACACAGACTAAAATGGGCAGGGCACGTATCTCGAGTGCCAAGGCATCGAGCGCAGAAAAGAATTGTAGACGCAAGAGCATACAACACAAGGGCAAGAGGCAGGCCTACATCTAGATGGCTCCATGGTGTAAAAACTGATTGTAGAAAAATTGGGGTTCATGACTGCAGGGCAGCTGCCCAGAACCGTGAAGTTTTGGCGAAAAATTGTGAACGAGGTCAAGGCTAACCCGGAGCTGTAGAACCAAACGATGATGATGATACAAAGAAGTCAAATATTAAATTTCATGAAATCCTGTTAAATAGTTCCTTTACTTGTTGATTTAATTAGTTTAACAAAATAAATTTATTGGTAATTGAATTACAGGAGTACACACACGGAGACACCGAAAAAATAGACATTGTAACATTTGGTGCCATCGCAATACCTTCCTTTTTACATATATGAATTGCATTAAGTAAAAGAAATAAATGCATGTTGTTAAAATAAAAATTGAAATAAATGCCAATTAAATAATCTAAATATACAAAAAATGCAAATTAATACTACAGTTTTCAAAGACTTTTAATAAATTTGTTGAATAAGCAAGAATTATGTATAAAATATTTTACAAGGAGATAATGATAATTTATAGAAATGCTATGGAACATGTTCTAGCATTCATGTACTATACATATTATAGTAAAATGATATTGTAAAAAAATTAAGATATCTTGTCGGAATTTTTCGCACTCAGGAAATATAAAAATCAAATGCAGCTTATTATAACATTTATATATACACGTGCATATGTATGTAAATTAAACTATTGAAAAATAACTGCAATTTATAACTACCATGAACTACCATTAGGAATTTTCGAATTTAAAAAAAAAATTTAATTAAAAAAACTAATTAATCAAAAAGTTATTTAATTTAAGAAATTGCATCCTAAAGAATTCTACTGTAAAAACAAATTTATTTTTATTAAAACATTTCAAGAAACTTCAAATAAATTTTAAAAAGTTTTAGCTTAGGTTCGGTACATTCGTATATTTAAAAAATCAATTTTTCTCAAAAGTAAACTATCTTCTGGGATTATATCATATTGTGGACAAATAATGAAATAGATAAACTTTCTAGACTCAAATGAATACTTTGAATGAGTTCTTCGAAAGATTGGGAAAAATATTTCCAAATTTGATATTTGTTTTTCGGTTTGGTTGTATTGATTGCAAATATATAACTGACCACAAAAGTGTCCATAAATTATACGAGTATATCACCATAATATGTACTAATATACAAACATAAACACACGTTTATATATAATATATAAGTAGTATATGAGTAGTATATTCGTATATAAGTAGTATATGATACATGTTAATTATATAGTATTTACTTTTGTTTGTGAATGCAACGTATCATGTAATTGTGTTGCCAAAGGGGTTTTAAATTATGATTTGATAAGTATATATACATTATTTTAAACATTAATAAACTTAATGTATTTGGAATTTTCATAGTAAAAATTAATTTCAATCTTAAAATTTAATGTAAAACAAAAAAAAATGTAGCATGCTATGTTAATATTTTATTACTAGTCGTGATCCATTCTAGGTGTGCTGTTCAAATATAACACAGAAATTAATTTCAATACGTATACATACATATGTTTGTAAAATCATTTAAATGTAAATTTTAAGTTAGGCAAATAAATATTTTGTTCTGTATCAATTTTAAATATTAGTTATATGAGTACATTATGTGTTAATTTAGATTTATTATACGATATTAATGAATAAATATTAATTAGGAGTGTCTCCAAAATTATATATATAAGTGCATTCCTACATTTATTTATTAACGAATTTCAAAGACAACTCAATATATTTGATAGAAAATTTATTATAATTTATTATAATTTCTATAGTATTTCAAAATTATCAATTTTAAATAATGGAGATTTAATTCAATATTTTATTTAATTTTCTTTTATTAAATTTAAATTATAATACCTCTCAATTATCTTTCAAGGATCAATGAATGCAATAAAATCCAATACAGTAAAATATTATCCAAATAAATGATAATATTTTGTGCTCTTTCCTCTGCCACTAAAAAAGTAATAACCCGAATTTCCTTTTGAAAGACTATAATAAATCCGCTTCGAAATTAAAATATTTTTCAATTTAAAAATCAATACACAATTTCAATTACATAAATGTAAATCCTTTTCTATACTTTCAAATTATTTCCAAAAAACAAAAATAATTTATTATTTTCTATATTTTTACGAAATTTTCACATTCATATTTTCTAATATTAATAATTATGAAATAATTATTGAATTTATTTTATTAAAATTTCACCTATGTAATTGCTTTACTAATATACAGGGTATTTCGCATAAGGTTGCAAATAATTTCAGAGATGATTCTTTAATCCTTTTCCAGCCCAAAAATCATTTTCCTGAAATCATTCCCGAAATTATTTGCCACCTTTTGCGAAACACCATGTATAAAAAATAAAGTAACAGAATATCAAAATATTCGTGCTACTTATAATTCAATGCAAACGGGTATGTAAGATATGTATGTACGTATATAGTACAAAAACATAATTTTTTTTCAGAAATTTAAAACTTCTATTTTATAATCCTTTAAATTTACAAATTAATACTAAATAATCGCTCTAAAAAACCACAAAATTATTTTTTTTAAATTTTTACTTTATTTCGAAAATTCTGATTTAAAAATGTGGTAGAATGAACATAAAAAAAATATGATTTAGCTAACAATAAATTCTAGCTGAATGAATATTCTACATGGAAAAGGATTTTTGTGGGATAATTTTTTCCTTTCATAGAAATTTCAAAGTAATTTTAAACAAAGTTTTTCAAAATTTAAAAACCTGATAAATTGTCAAATGTTATTATTAAAGTAAAAACCACATTCATAAATTTTTTTGTAAATTTTATACATGTATAAGAGAATATTAACAAATAAAAGTCCTTTAAAGGACTTTGTAATCAATGAATATTAAAATAATGGCAAACGAGGAAATAAAATTTAAAATTTATTAAAATAGTAATTTTTATCTACAAATTTTTAAAAATTTTCCAAAAGTTTTCCATTATTTAAAAACAAAATTAAAAATATTCAAGAATTAGCAAAAAGAAATTAATAAAACAATTTTTCCGAAAAAGTACAAGTGAAAACCAACATTTTATTACCTAGATTCCCGAATGTTGCTGTTTTGAATTGAAAAACAATAAAATTTCAATATAGCTACAATTTCAATTGAATTCCTATTTGTGTTTTTAAAATAAAACTTATTCCTTTATTGCTCCTTTTTTTTCATTTTCAACTAAATCACTAAAAAAGTGTTACTCGCACACACATTTACATATATTGTACGTTTACTATATGTACTTTTGTTTATATTTCAGTTTATATGAGCCGGAAAATGGAACAATAATAATTTTTTTTCTTTTTTTTCATCTCTTTGTAGTTATTCCTATACAGAATATATTAAAATTACCTAAATATCACATGATTATATATATATATGTTTTTATATAGATTATATATATATATATATTTTATATAGTACTTCCAGGAAGTTAGACCTGTGCATTAATAAGATTTAATTCAGAAAAATAGCATCAAAAAAATCTGATAACCCAAAATTATTTTTGTAAATATTTTTGAATTACACGGTCATATGCCATAAAATACCATAACCCCCAAAATTTTAAATTCGAATTTAAGCAAAGAATGCAGTCATTCCCAAAATGTTAATATTTTCAAAAAAAAAAAAATGTCAAGATTTTAAAAACAAAAATCATGTAAATTTCACATTTGTTGGAAGAGGCAGATGAAAGGAAACACATGATGGTTGACAAATTAACATGGAACCTCATTACTTAGATAAATTAATTGCAAAAAAAACGATTTGATATTACAAATTGTGTTACTTTGAATAATGCAGAAATTTTTTTTTCCCTGAAAATAAAAACAAAAATACGTTGAATTTTTAACACAAATTTGAAAATTTCGAAGATTTTCTGTATATTCAGACCATGTTACCGAGAAGTACTATTATGTTCGAGTATATAGAATATCGTAAAATATTTTGCATTATTGTCGTTAAGCTCTTTTAGTTTTTTTTTTGTTTATTACAAAAAGGCTCATTACAATTCAATGCATTTCTGATTATTTTCCTTTTATTGTGTTACATACAATCGTTTATATAAACCTATACTAATATATATATATATATATATATTATATAGGTTTATATATGTATATATGCATACGTATATTCATAAATTTATAAATTTTGCATTTTATATGCCTTTATAAGTATTTATTTAAAATTATACTTGAATTGAAAAGAATTCTACAATCCTTTATAGTATGTGCAATAGTTTTTGGTGAATTAAATTTTTAAATACTACGCAAGTACATGTAAAAAAGTACAAATCTCATATTAATACTTATTTTTATAAAAAAAAACCCCATGGTAACGGTGAAATAATACCATAGAATATAATTATAGCTTTTGGAGGCAAAATCCCAAATATTTTATTTTATATTGGTTTTATAAAATTCAATTGCATTGCTTTATACAAATTGTATTTCATGGTCAATCACTATTGTCGCTATGTGGTTTTTTCACTGAAAATCTATAAAGGATTCAATATGAATGAAATACATTAAACGTTAAGAAAATTGGTAAAAATAAGTGAAATATTAATCGATTAAAATTTTTACGACAAAGATAAAATTATTGAATTATTTTAAATATTAAAGAGTGCCTCATCTAGAGCACAAATATTCTTTAGAGATTATTCTGATAATGACACATTGATTATACATAAGATATTTAAAAGTGAATAAAAAATTTTTAATTTTAAAACTCATTAATTAAACTCATAAATTTAAATCGATTTAAATTCAATTTTTGAATGCATTTAATTTCAAATCCCAAAATGATGAAATAAAAATTTATGTGAATCATTTAACCGTAATCAATACGGAAAAAGAAAAATTCAATTAATTTTTTATTACATAACGTGCAATTAAAGTACTTATGTTACATTTTTAATCAATTTAAGTATTCATCACTTATTTTGGTTTCTGTATATATAATTCAACCGAATTTAAGTTAGTTTTAGCAATGAATAAACTATACATAGAATTAATTACAAAGCTTTTAATATAAGGTACTTTAAAATTTATTATTTTTAATATAAAATTTCAATTAATTGTTAAAATGAAAATTAAAAGTTTAAATTATTCATTTTTTTTTTTGATTGTCTCTTTTTTTTTTTTTATTAATATACATAATGAATTTAATTTCTCATTTTGTAATTAAAATTGGATTTATTAACATCAGTTTGCAGTGTAATGATTTCAATATACTATATACTTTATAATTACTTTGAAAATTATATGAACTTAAATGAATATAATAACACTATTCGAAATTAAATTTGAAAAATATGGTTTATATATATTTTGAAAATGCTTACAAGATTAACTGAAATGATTCCGAACTGCTGAATTCAAATTAAAATAAATGATATTTTTAAATCGAGAACAAAGTACAGGATCCTTTAATGAAAGTAAATTCATTGAGAAAATGCAACGGAATAAGAATTATAGCTAAAATCAATTTTAATAAATAATTTTTCTGCTCTTTCATTAACAACTACACTTTTTCGTCTTTGTAATAATTGAATATCTCAATAATAATTGAATAATTCTTAATACATGCATATTTTAATATTTTTAATTTGCTCAGTTTTGATTCTACGATTCTGTTTACATATCCAAATGTCAGCATATTTTTAAAAGAAATTTTTAGGCTATCCCCCCAACATTTAAAGGCAATAACAAAAATCTGTCTCTGAAAAATTATTGTTATGTATTTTTTGTGCTACTGAATAGTCAAATTCAACTTATAAAATTACGTATCTTTTAATTTTCTGCTTTTCTCCCATAAGTATGCAATATATGCAATTAAAAAAAAAATATACCTTACTTCGTAATTCAAAAAGTAATGTATATATTTAAATTATCTTCTAACAACTACTAAGAAATATATCGCTAAAAAACAATATACTGTTTTACTAGCTATTAGCTTGATTCGAGTTAAGAATTTTAAAATTAATTCTTAATAAATTTAATTTGAGAATTTAAAAAATTTAAAATACTTTAATGTTTAATAATTAAAATCAAAAAATTTTAATCAAAAACTATTTAAGAGTTAAAATTAAAATCATTTTTAACAATAAATGTAAGAGTGCAACCAGCAAGCATAAATGCCATTCAAAAACATTCGTGCTACACCATTACATAACTCAAATTCATATGTATGCATAATATAAATGACGTTAACCCAATTGTAAGTGTAACGTGCACTAATTAAAAAGAAAAACGGACTAAAAGAGTTTTACAAAAAAAGAAAAGATTTAAAATACGGTACAAGCATATTTATGGATGAATACACATATGCGAATACATATACGAGTACAATATAAATATGATTGTTCACGTACGCTGTACACACACTTTTATTATAAATATAAAGAGTAATTTTTTTATTTTATAATTTCGCGACTCACTTTTTTCCTTTTCGAAATTCGCTTTATATAACGCTTAAATTCATTCAGTTGCTTTACAAAAAGTTTAATTTTTGGGAAATTTTTCTCATATTTTGCTTTTTTTTTCCTTTTTGTTGTTTTTGATGAATTTAATGATCATCCTCTTCCGTAATCATAAATAAAAAGTAAATCGCTCACTCATAATATTTAAATGTTTGTATGTATACTTGTATAAAAATATGATGTACATATGGATGATGGGTATTAATCTTAACAGACAAGCCACATGAAAATTTCTGATTACATATTATACAGGGTGTTTCGAATACGGTGGGAAATAATTTCAGAGACGATTCTTTAATCAATTTCCAACAAAAAATTGCAAATTGATTAAAGGGGAGGGAGGCGAGGGTGAGTTTTATTAGAAAAACTATGAGACAGAGGAAAATGTTATATGGGTTAACTTTTGAACCTCATCGTAGGGCATCGAAAAAGACAAAAATAAATAACAAAAATTTTCGAGAAATTTCGAGTTCCAAAAAACTCCAAAAAAAAAAAAAAATTCTAACTTTGACAACTGTATCTTAAAAACTATGGCTCAAATCCAATTAATTGTAAGACCAGAAATAAAAAACAATCAATCTCCTGTAAAACAAGCTCCTAATGATAAATCTATGTTGTACGGTTCCGAAGTTATAAGCATTTATTTATATGCAGGAAATATCTGGTACCTTCCTCCCCACCCACCCGTACAATTTTTTGCTGAAAATTGATCAAAGAATGATCCCTGAAATTATTTACCATCTTATGCGAAATACCCTGTATAATATAGAACAAAACGAAATTATAAATATAAAAAAAATGCGTGAAAAAGCATAAGTTATACGAGGAAGAATCTTTTTATGTATTACGCAAAACGATTAAAAGAGATAAAACATAATATTTTAAAAGAGTTCAAATTTTTCAATTAAAATAAATTGAGATCACAAAATACTCTACAACTCTAGGATAATTGCATAATTGAAACTAAAATTATTAATTTCAGCCTTAATCTCAGAATTACTCTATTTACCGATAACTGAATTTTGCTATGAATTCATAGAAATTAAATTGATAGAATGATTAAACACAATTTTATTATTACCAGGGCAATCATAAATTTTAAATTCAATAAAATCATCTTAAGTAAAAATCAATAATTCATAATTTTTATATATGCTTTATAATGTGCAAGAGCAACGTTCTAACATAAGAAATTCAATTAAACACATTGGAATAAATAAATCATTATAATCGGATTGCATTTAATATTAAAGTCACTTGAATTAATAGCATTTTTGCTGATAAACTCACTTATATATGGTTGCATTTATATGTACATACATTTATGGATATTATATTATATAAAATCGATAAATTAAGTAATACTCTAAAAATTAAAAAAACGCTATCAAATTTGAAATAAATTCTTATAAAGAGGGTGACAATTTGACCTACAAAACTTAAACAATGGAATATATGTAAACTATTAGAAATATTTTTTATTTCATTTCACTTTAGTTCATCAATCAAAATTATATTGAATCAAAAACTTTTCTTCTTTTTTAAATTTTATAATTTTTTTTTCAATATCGACACGTCTTGATAATTTGTTTTGATTTGAATTACAAATGCATAAGAAGTTTGTATTTCCATTAATAATTATTGTTGATGTAGAATAAGGGTATTATTCTATAAAATTAATAAAAAACATTCTTGAAAGTTCAAATCACAAAAAATATAAGAAACTATTGCACTTATCGTATATTCCGTAATTTAACAGAGTAACAAATCTTTCAGTAGCTATTGCAGAGAATTAAAAATTTTACTTTACACGATATTTTGTTTCCGTTTAATCATGATTCTAGTAATACTAAAGATGTATACATTCTGCAGAATGCGATACAGTCTGTATCACTATCAAAACTTATAGGTAATTTGTTTACTTTAATAATAATAAAACAAAAACGGGGAATTTACCTTTTCATACTCAAAACAATTTAATATGTTGCCTGATTAAACTGATATATTTTTTAAATATATTACTCAAATTTTGCTTACAAATTCTATATTAAACTTTTCTATAACAAAATAAGCAAGATCTTCTTAAAACCGTGGTTACAATAATAACTCGATTAACAACTTTGTGAACAATTAAATCAATTTAATAAGAAGAATGGCCCTTATGGCTGCACTGGTATGTATTAGATTATTATAAGTGTTGTGGAATTAGCTAAATAAAACATAATATGTACTTATAACTTACTCAAACGCCTATATTTTTTAATTTTATAATAATTGATATCAGAACTTGATTATTTAACCCAAAGAATTGGGTTAAGTAAATTAATAAAACAAAAATCAAATTTGATTTTAAATTGAATTAAAAAAAAAAAAGAAATTGTTTACGTGTTTATTCACACATGTGTTTTTTATATACATATTAAATTTTATTGATTTTATGGTCATTATTTTTTACTATTACAATATCAATTGATAAGTTGATTCAATTGACATTTGCATTAAAAACACAAATATATGAACGTGCATATATCGCATGTCTAAACTTATAAATTGTACGAAAATTTGATCAAACAATTTAATTGTATTAAATTAAAGACAAACCACTGAAAATATTCTAAATCGAAATTTTAATATAAATTAATAAAATGCTTCACGGTTTGCCACCTAATCAATACTATAATATTTAAGTTAAACAATAATATAGAACTATTAAACAATCAATATTCTCAACAGTCTTTTACTAAAGTGACAGCGTTCACACATTTCTTTTGTATTTTAAATAAAATTTTTAAGTGCTGGGGTTTAAAATCATTAAAAAATCTGATTAATTAAAGTTCTTTACCTACGCCACTACATACCTAACATAATACAGGAATTATGCAAGTATACTTATATAAAAATCCAGATAATTTAATTAAATATAAAAATTGCGAAACGAAATATAAATTACATCTATTTAATTATTAAATAGATACACTTTTCATCATTAATTAGAAATTAATAGTAAATTTAAATATTTCAGATAACATCATTTTCCTTTTTTTATAAAACACATTATTATAAAGGTTGGTTCCACCGTGTTGAATAGTTAATGAGGAATTAACACTTAAATATAATTTAATAATTTTTTAACATTAAAATCATAAATCATTTAATAATAAAAACGAATATCTTAAACTCATAAAGAGTGAAATCTATATAATATTTAAATCATTTATACTATATACAAGCTGTTCATTTAGATATTATCAAAATATACCTTTTTACTATGCCAGATTATATTTGTAACCAATTTGATTGTCTAACTTTAATTCCAACATACATAAATAAGACAATTTAATTCAAAACAATAACAAAACTTTCAATCAACTCAACTATAGCAAAAATAATTTCTATCAACAACAATTCAAGTCAAAAACCAATAAAATTAAATTGATAAACACGCAAACCTATTAAACAATCATTATAACATACAAATGTACATATATATATTTTATTAAGCACATATATTATCTATGTATAGCTTCTATATAGCATGTAAAATATATATATGTAAAATAAAATATTTTATAGCCATTAAATAACATTCACCAGCAACATATATTAATAAAATAGAATGCCAACTTTTCATAACAACAACAGCAGCAATAAAGCAACGACAATAATTTAATCATTGGAAAAGAACTATTAAAGTATTACATACAACGAAAAGCAAAAGTGAAATATAAAAAAATAAAGGGGCCGACAGTAACGGACTTTATTTTCCTCATCATGTACAGTACTTACAAATTACATTGTAGATATTATTAAATTTATTCAATAATAGGAACATTTGGGAGAGCCCACAACACACCATCAGCGTCATCTATGTTATTTTTTTTTTTATTTTTTTTTTTTACTTTTATGATTTTCAGTAAACTTTATGATTTTTTTTTTCATATTTTACATTACATTCTACGACTATACAATACATATTGTAGTTGCTCATAGTTATAAATATAAAATGTACTATTAATTTTTCAGTTTGGGTGAAGGGAAATAAATTCGCGTTGTAGAAAAAAAAATTTTATATAATGCCAAAACTAAAGAAATATGGAAGCAAAATAAAACTGGTTCAAAATAACTAACACATTCATTGTAAGAATTTTTTATGTTTATTTGTCTATGTATATGTGTGTAGTGGAAATTACCAGATGGCAGAACTAGTAAAAAAAATACACTACAGTATGCGGGCCATAATATTTTTATTGAATATCAGGCTAAATGTGTTAAGTGTAAAATTTTTAAACCCCTATTTGGATTTATTTAGGGCGGTAAAATTCCTATATAAGTTTCCAGATGAAAATATTTAGCCTTAATTACAAACTCGCAGTAAAGTTAATGTTTAATTTAGTATCTTGCGTATTTTCTGGGAAAATTTCGCTTAATTTCTTATTTTTCCTTTGTTTAAGGAAAACTGTCTAAATATTTTCAAAGTTTGATTACAAAATTCACATTTTTGGCACAATTTTCGCTTTTTGTCAAATTTTCTGGTCAATGACAAAAGTAGTACATACTAACTAAATAATTCTAAAAGAAAATTTTTCTTTCCATTCATAATAATTTGCGTACCATTATGAGCTAAATCCCTGTTCTATATTTTAAAATGTAAATATACGATATACTGATTTAATTTTTAGTACTGAGAAAAACTAATAGGTCATGAGATCAATTTTCACATTTTTTTTACGCGCGCACAAAATTTAATGTGTTGCTTTATGTATAAAACGAACAATTTCTTTATGCCACTCCACGAGGACAATAATTAATTATGTGTGTATCTACATCATGTTTTGTTGTTTTTATTGGACGCATATTTATAGTATGACTCATGTTAATGTCTATAAAATTTATACGTTTTTTTTCTTCTTTCAAATTTGTATTTATTATATGAATAAACTCGTATGAACATAGTGTACGTTGTAGTATAAATGAAAATTATAATTCCTATTCTAAATTTTAAAATAATGTACTAAAATCTATTTATGTAGACTTTTTTAAATAAAAAATTTCTAATTATAAGCATTCCCACTTATAGTTTAAACTTAAATGGTAAAATATTAAAGAAATGAAATTTGAAAAATTGCATAAAACTTGGCGTTTTCGAAATTTTAAAATATATGAATCAAAGGTTCAGATAAAATACATAACTCTAACAATTTAAGCTACAATTCATAAAATTGTGGTATCTTTAAACTAGCTCTGCCAAATTACAAAATTAAAAATTCTTGTTTTATTAATTAACTCACTCTCAAAATATTATATTTAAACATGTAATACTCTTGTGAAAGTATGTTAGTTAAATATGAGAATACTAGTAACACGGTTAGATATTCAATCGAAAAGGCAATTCTATTTTGTTCACTTCCGGCTGTGTGTGCATAATAGAAAAATGCCACCGTTTTCGTGTTGTTTTGAAATTACTGCTGTCTTAAATATCTTATTTCTAATTAAAATATTAAAATCTAATTAACGCTCAAGTTTTTATTTTCACTAGCAAAACATTAATTTTTCGTTATAAATTTTCTAAATTAAAAATAATCAAAAACTATATCATACTTCCAACTCTTTGCAAACAACAGAAAATATAACAAGTAAAAACGTTTCAGTCGGTATAAACCGATTGAATTATACCCTGCACCTTTCATTGTTGTATAGCAATTACTCAAACCTGTGAAGTCATTCTATAGAAACTTCACGGATATGTCTGACCTATAATTAGATATCCGACTGCCAAGTTTCATGAATCTGACTTTATAATTTTTCCAAATATAAAAAATTTGCTTTGAGAGTTGTATGGCAGCCACCCGAACCCGTTGTCCGAACTGGTCTAATAACAATAGGGTTCGTCCTTGGCACAAAAGAAGGAACTTGTGAAAGTTTGGTGTCGATTGCATTATTCGTTTTTGAGTTATCGTGCGATCGGACGGACGGACGGACGGACGGACGGACGGACATGTCTAAATCAACGCAGAATTTTACGCTGAGCAAGAATATATATATATGTCCATACCGCAGATGACTCCTTCAAGTAGTTACAAACTATCCATACCAAAGTTAATATACCCTTCACGAAGTGCAGGGTATAAAAAAGCAAATCAACTTTGCATTGGTATAAAAGTCATTCAATTATGGGTTAATGTTTTATAACAGTCAAAAAAACGCCCCTATTTTCACTTTTTATAGAGTTTATCATAAATAATATTTCTATACAGATAAAATAAAAAATTAGTGCAAAGCAATAAATTTTCGGATGCATGCTCCAATGAACTCTTATCATAAAACTTTAAAACAAAATTCAATATTTTCGTATTAATTTTGAACCATAGGCGCAATATTAATTACTTAAAAAAATAATAATTTTGTTGATTCTTAACAATATTACATATATAATTATTTATAAGTGTTATACAATTTTAATATTTTTTTGAAAGTAGTTGTGACAAATTGTTGTGATCAATTTTCTGAAAAATTGTTTAAATGTTTTTATAATAGAAATAATTAAAAAATAATAAAATTTATTTTGTCAAAATTTCTTTTTAAGTAATTTAAGCTGTAAAATGATTTTCGATATTCAAAATTTTTCGTAAAAAGTTAACAAAACATTGTATTAAATTTTCAAAATTTAGGTATTTTTCCATCAAAGTACACAGTTCACAATACCACAAACGACCAAGATAGAAAAAAGACTAGATTGAGCTAATTACCTAATTTAATACTGATTTAAAATTTGCTATCTCGAACTTAAAATATAATGTCACGTGCACGAATGTACGATAATATAATTATATAAATAATTATTTTTTACATTGCAATCTAAGATAAAGAGAATCTTCTAATGAAGAAAAAGAGAATCTAATATTAATTACTTAAAATATTTTTAATTTTGTACTTAAAATGTATAGGGAAAAGCTTCTTACTAGGTCTCGCAATGAGTATAAATCTCTTGCATATAAGATAATTTTCAAATGAGCACATTTAAATTAACACAAAAGAAAATATTGAGAACTATTCGAGAGCCATAAATATTTCAACAGATTTCTGAGAAAAATATAAAAATTTGCTACATTCTTATTGATGTTGTTTACACCTTTAGTTAAGAATGGCAGGTTTCAGTGCCACAAAAATTATGAGTTCCCATATGTTTCAGTTTTGAATAAAAAATTTAAAAAAAAACTTAGAATATTTGTAAGTCAATTGTTTTTTTAAACAATATTTCAGAATTCGATATTCGGCAATCGAAACAATTGAAATGGAAAACATTGAAAAATAAACGGCAGTCCTTTTTAATTGTTTTTTATTCCTTTCAAACGACAACAAATGGTCTACGATGTTTATGTCATTTTCATCATCAAAAAAATAAATATTTTAAAAACACCTTCGATTTGAGAAAATTATTAATCAAATTATTAATTTAAAAAATTTTGTTTTCTATTAAATTTTTTTTGTTCAAATAAATGTGAAACAAAATATGTAAACTTACCTTAGCATTATTTTTTTGAAAATAATAAAGCATAAAAAACATCCATACTATTCCAGATCCTAAAACCAATTTAGTATTCCTCCTCATATTTATTATTTTTATGTTTCTCCAATTATTTATCGTTCCAAATCAAAATTTCGGTATAATTTTTCACTTCGAACACACGATTTTTAACATGAATTTTACACGAAAAAATTAATTTTTTTTTTTTAATTAGGTGTGTATGTATTTCTAATTAAATTTCACAGTTATGTATGTATTTCTTAGTAAATAATACTATTATTAATTGATTTACTTTATAAATGTTACAATGAGATTAAATTTCTGTTAGTTAATTAGTAGAAAATTATTGCTTTTGAATTTGAAATGAAAATATTTAATTTTTTTTTTATGTTTATTCCGGAGCTTGCTTATTATATTGAATTAATTTTTTTTTTCTTTAATAAATTGACAATTTATAATTTTTGAAAAAAAAAAATAAATTTAATTTTATTTTACAAAGCTTACTTAAATTGAATTAAAGCATTTGAACTATGTTTTTTGTTTTTAAATATTAAATATTTTGTTATTTGAATTATTTTTAATAATAAATAAATAATTATAATTTTGTAAACCTTTTTCTATGTACATACATATATTTAAATGATTATTAATACTGAACTCTCAATTAAATTTCACTGTTATCAAAAAAAAAAACTCTGACTGTTTTATAAAGGATTAAAAATTTTAATATAATCGGGTAAAAATAGTAGTATGCATTCCATTTGCTTATTTCAAAAAATTTTAATATCCTCTTTATTCTACATTATTTTTATAAATATAAGAAATATACTAAATTAATCCGCTTTGTCACGTCGTTTATTTTTTTGTATATGACCAGATTATATTTGAACATATAATAAGTTCAGTATGAAAATCTTGTCTATAGGAATAAATATTTTTAATACTTTGATATAATAGAGTATTTATATAATTTTTTTTTTTTTTTGCAAATAAAGGACGAATTTTAACAAATTTTTTATTATTAATTTATAAATAAATTGAATTTATATATAAGTATATAGAAATGAAAGAAAGATAACAAAAAATTATTATGAAAACTGGATAAATGCGAAAAAGACATAAATATCAAGTGAATTATTTATTTTTAATTAAACAATCGTAAATAACGAGAAATGACCAAACAGAAAATAAGAGACAGACAAACTTTTGTATAAAATAAATGCGAGTTAAAAATTTTCGTTTTATAAAAATCCTTATATATACCAATATTATATAAGATTTATATATTTCATTTTTTTTTTATAATTTATTTTATTTTAATATTTTGTTTTAGTGGTTTTTTCATTCACTACAATTTTAATTCAGTTGACTGTTTGTTGATTGGTTAAGGCGATTCATTATTTCATTAAATATCTGTAAATAAAAAAATAAATGATAAAATAATTTTAATATTTTAAACTATAAAATTAAATAATTATATTAATAATAAATGGTATACTTAACAAATAAATCATTAAGTATATGAATATAATTTGTATATTTTAAATGAAATCATTTATATGATAAAGAAATTGAATAAAATTGATTATTTATTATAAATGATTATTTTTTTGTTTGTTTTTATAAATTATTAAAAGATTTGACGAGAAAATAATAAATGATGCCTTAAAAGTAATTTTTAACACAAATATATTATGCAATGATTGCAATTTAATTATAATAATAAATAATTCTACAATATTTACTTATTCTTGCAATTCATACTTATATAATAGTTATTTAAAAATATTATTTGGTTTCTGGTTAAAATATAAACGTAATCAAACAATATTTAATTATTAAATTGTTATAAAACAATGTATACAATTTTTATAAAACTTTAAAAAAAATGCATACAAATAAAATGTTAAAAAATTTGAGATTTAATTTTTAATACATTTTCCAAAAACTTTGGAAAATAAATATATGCTTATTAAATTCCTACTCTCCACAAAGTCTCCAAAAGATAGAAAGATGAAAATTTGTACGCAATATAAGAAATAAAAAATAACTTAAATATATTTTTATATACAAATTTCATTTTGAATTTTGGAGCAATTTCTCTTCTATAATTACCAATTCAGAGTTTTCACAAATTTTGACAGATTAAATATTAAAAATTTGCGAAAATCTCTTTTGCCCTATAAGATTTTAACCATTAAATTTCTCAAGCTTGGTAGAACTTTTAGAACTTAAATCACTTCTTGTCTATAAAAATATACGCTTATCATTCAACTCTTAATTTACTTCATGTTCCGAAACAAATTTTTAAAATTACAATGTTTTAATAAATATCAAGAATTCCCCTAAACTTATGCAATATAATACACTGTAATCCGAAAATTGTATGTTAATGCTCTCAGGGAAGTAGTTTTTCTGTATTTTTTTAAGGAAAATATTATTCTATTGGGTTAATAACTATTTTGTGGAGTTAAAGAAAATCAAATTGAAAAAATTCTATCTAACAAATTACCACAACAGTTCTGAAGATGTTGAAGTTAGAAAAATGTGTTGTTCGCCGCTTTTTTTTCTGAATTAATAGATTTACATAACGGTAACTTATAGTTTTCAAGTAATAGCTGTTAATGCATTTAATTTTATGTTAGAAACCTTCTCAAAAAAGCATTAAATCAATGAATATATTTACAAAATAACTCTTTAAACAAAAGTTCCATTTATTGTAAACGAAATAAAAACGAATAAAGAACTATTTTTTTCTAACACCCAAAATCGAGGAACGACACCGATTACACATACATAGTTGATTTTTGTATTTTAATTCAAAAATAATTTGAATATTTGTAAATTATGAAAATTTCGAAAATTACATGATTATCACACTTGATTATTAACACACCCGACCCCATTGAAATATAAAGAAAAAAATTTTTAATTTAATAGACTAATTAATATTCATCACAAACACACTTTCAATATTATTAATTAGTATTGTTTTTAACTGTATATATGTATGTACATATTAAAATTTATTATTCATGACAATGTTTTTGTACACTTATAATAATTATGACAAATTGTTAAAAAAAAAAGCAGGAAAAACGAACAAAAAAATTTTGTTTTTTTTTTTTGTTTTTATAAAAATAAAGCATAAACCACATTAACTTTTCATAAATAACCACTTGAAACATAGTATTTAAATGAAATTCTTTCTTTCAGTTCGGTTAACTTTAAAATGAGTGTACCCTTTTTATAAAATATATCCTGTTTATTATTCATAATTAACCACAAAATATAGGTATGTAAATAGAGGTAAGTGTATGTATATATATATATGTAACTAACCTATGTTACTTTTAATGAGAAACGTATATTGTGACAAAAGTTTGTAAAAATTCAAAAACAAAAAAGAAGAAGAAATAATTAAGTATATTATTTTTAAAAGGACCTTTGCGGTTATAATATTTTATCAAACTTTGTATAACTGCAATGAAAACTATATATTATTATGTAGGTATATATAAACTGTTAAATGTAATTTGTTTTAAGAAAGTGTAAATGTAAAATATATGTACTTATATTATGTAAATATATATATGTATCTATATAGAAAGTATTTGTAAGTATAATGGAAATATTTTATATTTATTTCAATTTTTGTCGTCTATAAAATAAAGTGTTATTAAGGAATTACTTACATAATATTATGTAAGATATAGGCATATATAGAAAAGAAAATACACATCACATAGAATTTTCTCTGTACGAAATAAAATAGTTTATAAAATATTCAAACAATTTCTTTTCTCTTTTAAATTGTTGTTAACACAAATTACATATACATACATACATATTTATTATTTAATGTTATGTTTAAAGAGAAAAATATTACACATTATGTACTTATTATTATAAGTATATACATTTACTTTATTTGCGTGCATATGTAAAATTCACAATCCTAAAATATGCCCCTTAATATATGTACATAAGTGTGCTAATATAAATCGTATGTCGTATGGCACATAAATACAAAAAGTTTTTCTGCCATAACTGTTAAAAAGGAACATATAATTTTTTAGAAGAGAAGAAAAAAATTTTTATTTCTAAAAAACTTTTTCTATTATGTCTAGAGAGTCTAAGAACTTTTTCTATTATTTCTATTAATTTTTAACAAAAAGACAGAAAAAAAAATATTTTATAAAATTTTGCATTTCTTTTATGAAAAAGTGTTACTATTAAAATTGTAAAAAATTAAAAAAAGTAAAATAAAACTAGGCTATAAAAATTATTTATAGCAAATATTTTTCTTTTAATTTATGAATAAATCAAAATCCTGTTGCAAAAAATATCCTTGTATTCTAGTATTTTTTTTAACTTGAATGTCTACGTAAAATTTATTTAAATCATAACACAAACATTATTTCTAAATGCTTTCATAACAGTTGTTTATTCACATTAACCTGTCAACAGAGATTTAAAGGAGAGTAATGAAATTTGGTATAAACTTTAAATATAGAATTTTTGGCAAATTTTGGGGAATTTTTTTTATATTTTAAAAATTTTTCATTACTAAAATTTGTTAATAAAAAATTTTCTTAAGAAAGCTCTTAATCAAACTTTATTTGTGATATAAAAAGAAAGCATATATTACGAGTATGTATAAGTTTTTACTATTAATTACGTTGCTACCACAAAATATAGGATAAACAATTGAATCTAAAAAGAAGAAACACTCCGAAGAATCCAAGACTACTCGTATAAATCTATTAAAATAGATTCCTAAACCTATAAATAATTATTTGTTATTATGTTTGCAAAAATATTTGGGTACAATGTATAATAAAGTCAATAATTAAATTTAATTTTATATTGACATACTTATGTCATATTTTTTTGTTAAACATAATATATATAAACATACAATAGTATCCATACATAATAGTAGTGTATATGTAGCATTTTTCTATTATTATAATATTATTTTGAAAATTTATAAAATTTCAGTGCAAATTTTAAAAATAAGCTATATAAATAGAATTTTCTCTCAATATAAATCACAATCACACTTTACAAAATTTATGGTATAATTATAGAAATGTCCACAAAATTTAATACAATTACAATAATGAATTTTACCTGTGAAATTTTTTACCGACCGTATTGTGTAAACAATAGCTAGGTTATGTGATTGCAACAAATTTTGCATATCTAGTTTTCGGTAGGAACACACTACTCCATGGTAGGGAAGTGTAAATTAGCTATTTTTAGCAACCTATCGGTCTGTGTGTGCACACGTGTATCTCCAGTTCGGCTGAACCGATTTTGACACGGATTGATCAACTTTTGGTGTATATCAGGCCTCGGGATCTGCATGTTTTAGCGGGCCTGGTTTACATTTTTGATAATTACGAAGAAAATATTCAACAGATTTACATGAAATTTCATATATAAGTTTCATAGTACCGTCTGACTAACTTTTAGAAGAAATCAGGCGTCAGCAACTGGAAGTTTACTACGGGCAAAATATACATTTTTGAGTATACAAAGAGAAATATTCAGCCGATTTCATTGAAATTTACTATTTAAACTCTTCGTATTAAAACAATGAATCCATAAACTTTTTGGAAAGATCAGGGCTCGGAAACTGATCTGAAGGCCGATTTTTCATTTTTACCATATCTACGGAACGAATTGATGGATTTTCTTGAAATTTGATATTTGAGTTCTGGTTGTTACCGAAACTAACTGGCGAGCATTTCAGGAAATTCGAGTAGCACAAAGCGAAACTCTACTAAGAGCCAAATTTACATTTTTCTAGGTATGTTAACTATAAGCTTACTAATGTCCTAAAAATTGGAAAAAAGTATTTAACAGGCATTTTTATAATATTCTGTAACACTTTCACTCAACTAGATAATGCACATTGCGGTCGGTTATATGCTGACCACATCAGATTTTTTTTATATTTATATCGTCTATTTAAAATTTTTCGAAAATGAAAACAAATAAATAAGAGGCTGTTCTTTTAATTTAGCCAAGAAAAAATTTTTTTTTATATTATTTAATTTTTTGCTACGTTTGTTTATTCAAAATATTTTAAGTTTAAGGTGTTTGCTTATAATTCAATTTTTATAAAATTACCATTAAATTGTTTATAGCTTATGTGTAGATTTTTAATAGTGCATTATATATTACGTATCCTGTATACAATATTGACAAGCATGTGTATGTATGTATACTTATAAATACATGCATGACAATTCAAAATGAAATTTACATACGCAAATTGTTTCGGGTTTCCCTCTGAAATTTATATTTAACCTTCTCACATTACAATGGAAAAAAAAATTTTTTTTTGGTTTTCTCTTTTTTTTAAATATGCAAAAATATTTTTTTGAATTTTTTTTCATAAAAAGCACATTTTATTACCGGTTGTTATACAGTTTCACTTACTATACTTCTAGGTACTTCAATTGTATTTTAAACATTTGAAACAAAAAAAAAAACTACCGTAATAAATAAAATCACAAAAAAAATAAGTAATAAAAATAAATTTTGTATCTATTTGGAATATTTTATTCATTTTTTATTCCCATCATATGTTAAAAAAAAAAATTGTAACACAATTATAATATTCACCTGCCTACCAACTTATTGTACAGCTACATATCTACCTGCATACCACATTATGTTTAAATACGTACAATAAAAACAAAATTAAAGAAAAAAGAGATAAAAAAAATTACTGTAATTGACAATTTGTAAATTAAATGAGTGCTTTATATAACGGGAATAAAATGTATTTGCTTTTTTTGTTTGTTTTGTTTTTTTTTTTTTGTAAATTATAACAAAAAAATTTTTATTAAATTGCCTTTTCTAATTTCCGCCTTTTCCTCCCATCTTCTTTTTGGCATACTTCCAAAAAAATTTATATATTAGTTTTACTTTTCCCGTTCGTCTGTTTACAGGAATTCTACACTGTTAGAAAGGTGCAAAACTTATGTCTTATGGGCAAATAAATTTCAAAAACAATATTTTACGTATCTCCCTTCTTAAAGCTATACCTTCAAAGTGATAAAAATCCAAAGTTTTGACAAGCCAATGTGTCCAAACCCTATACATGTAAGGGTTGGGAGGTAAATTACAGACAATGCGGTAGAGACAAGCTCAAATTCAACTTGAAATTTAATAAATCCCTCTTAAAAGTTATTATTTAAAAGCAAATTTGCAAAATGTCAGTTTTTGGCTTCCTTCATTTCTGATTCTACATAATATCAATCGAAAATGCATCTGTAATGTGTATTAAAAATGTGGCAGCAATGGTCGACTTACCAAAAAAATCTTACAAAAGTATTCAACATTATATAGAAATAAAATAGTTCCAATGGAAAACATTATTTAGGCTTCATATTATTTAAGTTCTAAACTTAAATTATATAAGGGAAACATGCTATTTTACAAAGCATGTGTTTGAAAGACAGACCATATACGTCATTTATATTTCATTTGAGTTTTAAATATTCAAAAAATTGTCTAGTCTGAATGCATTACCATTATACGGCAGCGTGTTAGAGATTTCTTTTTTTTTCTTCTACACAAAATGTAATATCCATCAAGTGTAAAATTATGGGTAAATTATAACAAAACAAAGCAAAACAAAAAAATGACCAATGCTATTTAAAAAAAAAAAATTACATACATATAAATACTGCCAACACCTGTATATCACGTTTCTATATAATGTTAAACGGGTGTGAGTATATTAGTAATTTGGAAATGTTGATTTCCTGCCATGAATACTTAATAATGATATTAAAAATACATAATAATAGTATAAAGAATGTACAAAATTAATTAATGCAGATTACAAGAAAAAAAAAAAAAAAAAATTCCTTTTTTTTTCTCAAATTTACGAAGCTTAATTTAAAGCGTATTTGCAACATTTTTTTTTTGTGTTTTTTATAATTCAATTATCATAAATAGAATTAAACGCGTGAAATTTTACGATCGGATGGTCACCTTTACAAATTAATTTCTGCAATCTATTTTAAATATATTATATTTAATTTGTAGTATGAACAAAAAATCATGTTAAAATTATTCAGAATTGTTATTTTTAAATAAATAATTAACAATTCATCAAATAATATGTAGATAAATTGTAAACAATAAAAAATTTAAATGATAAAATTAAAATAATTGGAAATATTTAATTTTAATTTAAAAAAAGTTAATGTGTATATAATACGGATATTATAAGCATTCGTGTTAATTTACGTCACTTGTATGTTTAAAAAGTTTCAATTAAATTACTTATGAAAAAGTAAAAGTAAAAGTTAAGGCTGTAACAATAAAAATTCGAGAACATTTTTCTATCCATTCAAAATAATTGCAGTTTTATGGCAATTCAATTTCATTTTTACATACCTATATAGTATATACGATATATTATTATTTAGTATTTTTTGCAGTATGGTTGAATATAAATAGATTTTCCATTAAACTGAAATGATATTTGGTTTCGACATAATTATCGACAGCAGGCTGAATTCAAAACTGCGAATTTGATTTATATGTTAATAAGAATTCGATGTAAACTTGTATAACAATTTTAATAAACATATAAATATATATTTTTTTAAGGATCCCGGAAACTCTTTTAGGATTTTTATATCATTCTAGCATAACAGTCCCATATGTATACTATTTTAAAAAAATATCCGAAACATTTGTATGATTTCGTTTATTTTTAGATTTAATTCCAAAAAATCATCGAATCATTAACCGTTACGGTACTGTCAAATTTTTAAAAATCTAAAATTACCCCACAGTATTAAAAATTTATATTTAAAGTTTTTTGGTAAAAGTCAATTGATGATATTATTTTGAAATTCTAACTTTATGATGATCTAAGATAAACAAAATCTTGTGAAAATTTTCCACAATTTCAATCATTACTTTAAATTTTGGAGCACATATTATCTCATTTATATAATCTCTTGTATTCTGTATACAAATCTCTTGTATAAAACTGTGAAGGTACAATACACTTATTGAATATTAAATACATAATAAATTCAATTTTAATTAATTTATTTACCTCCTTATATAAATTACACTTTAAAATATTTCCAATACAATTAATTTGTGTGTGTATACACAAGAAATAAATTAGATCATAAGGACAAAAATTGTATTTATGGTACAAAAGCGATTCAAAGTGATAAGATTCTAATTATTCCAAGATTAATTCTTTTCTTCCGATATTCTGGTGTTCAATGTTTCCTTTCCTTTTTATTTTTATTATCATTTTTTTTACATCATATCCTTTCAACTTTTTTCTTTTATTTATTTCTGATAAGCAAAACAAATTCTTTGTCATAAAATTAAAATAAATTTTAAAATTTTTCGCTTTATTTAGTTTTTTGTTTTTATGCTCGTACGAATGTATGTTCGAAGAGTACACTAAATTTGCCTTACCGTTTGTAACGCTAAGAAATAATGGTCTGAGATATAGATTCAAGTGTATGTTTTTGATCAGCATCGAATTCTGAGTCGATTTAGCTTTGTCTGTCCGTCTGTCCGTCCATCCGTCCGTCCGTCCCAACGATAACTCAAAAACTAATTAAGCTAAGTTCACCAAATATTCACAAATCATTTATTATAGTAAATACTCGTACCAGAACCTTATTTAAATTGGATATGACCGGGGTACCGGTTCAGGTAGGTCAATATGTTTGATAAAAGTTGTTGTAATTGCTTGGCTCCTTCTGGTAGCTGTCATACAACTTCAAAAGTTATTTGGCTATGTCTCAGAAACTGTAAAAGCTGTGATATTGAAATTTCACAAAAGCAAATATATTAGTAGGGCCAATGTGTTTGATAAAATTCGTTAAAATTGCTTGGCTTTTTTTGGTGGCTGCCATGCAACTTCAATAGTTTGGCTATATCATAGAAAATATTGAAAACACAGTACTGAAATCTTATACAAATTAATATAATAATATGGCAAATAAAGGTCATAGACTGTCCTATAGACAGCTATGACATATTTATTCGCACATAGGATAACAAATTCGTACGGGTATCACAGAGTTGACACGGTTAACTCTATTTTTTCTCGTTTTAAATTTATTTTTTCTTTTTTTTTATTTAACTTAGAAATTTGTTGATTTTCATAGTAAAGCATAAAAGTTGTAAATGTATATATATACTTATGTAAATATCAATAAGAGTAAAAAAATTAAAAGAAAGTCCTTTTGTTAAAAATTCTTTTATTCTGTAATTATAGTTTTGGCATTGAAAATAAGTAATTATAAAAGTTTAGTATTTCGAAATTGTTTTGTATTGAATTCTAATTAAAGATTATTTTTTTAATGATTATTATTTTAAATATAATTTAAATTTTTCCTTTTGTATTTCTCTTCTGTTACTCTTCTGGAATTTATACATATTGAGAAAATATTTGCAATTTTTATAAGAAATTTAAATATACACAATTCAATTAATATTAAAAAAAATTTTGTTTCATTAAATTACTTTTACCCTTTTACTTATGAATTGTTATGTTTAATTTAATATTCTTTTGAAATAAAAGAATTTTATATTTTTATTCTGGAGAATTAAAATGAAAGAATAACTTTGGAAACAAAATTATTATTAAAATAATATAAATAAATGTATGTATATCATAATAATATACATAAGATAAGATGCATATATTAAAACTTACAAGGTTAATTAAAATATTGTTGAAAAATTGAAAATTAGATCATCCAAAATTATTTAATATTCACTATATTGTTACCATTATTATCTAAATTTAAATTGTATTATATTAAAATTACTTCTGTATTTTCTTTTAAATTAAAAATTAAAATAACAATAATTTAATACAAAATTTCAAAAGCAGACATTTATAATTGTATTTTAACCCTGAATTTTAATTCAAAAAAAAAAACACAAATTTTTTTTCTCTTTAACACAATCTTCATTATTATAATAAAGCATAAAAATAATTTTAATAATGATATTTGTAGAAATATATTTGAATAACAAAAGTGAACCTTATATATATATGTATATAATATATTTATAAATATATTCATTCATTCAAAATTTTATTATGTATTTATTATAATAATATGCAGATGATATATAAATATGAAAAATTTGCGAACGATTTTCCACAATAATTTTATTATTCTATAATATAAGTATATATGGTGGTATGTATACAAAGTATAGTCTGAGTTTTGTATTAATTTTGTAACTTAAGGTCAAATATTATTTCACTTTTTTCTTCTCACTCTATTATTCGCCACACATTCTCTATTCAAATATTAAATTATGTATTATTTAATAAAAAAAAAAAATAATAATAAAAATCTTCGTTCACAGATAATGAAATGATCCCGGCATTTATCTGCTTTTGTATATACGAGACATATGCGTGTATGTATGTGTATAAAATAATTAATAATGATAACAAATAAAATATAAGCAAAATTAAAAATTTAAAAACTTGATGATTGCTTTATTTACCATAAAATAAGTAACAAAAAACAATGAGTAGGTACAAAACGGCACAGTGATTAATAAATAGTTTATTTCACGTTTTAATAATTTTTTGTATGTAAATAATAAATTTATCAAAATTTCATACAATCTTATTTTTATATCATATAATAATTTCAAATAAAATATTAACATATAAATATATGCAACACATATTTTGTAATATTTTTTAAATACCTGTTTGATTAAAAACCTTTATGATTACCGCATAATATCAATTATTATTCGTACATAATTTTAAATAATATACATATATAAATCAAATAATTTTAAAAATTGAAATCGCAAATTAAACAAAAAATATTAAAATAAATTTTATAATATTTTTGAAATTACAGTGTCAATTGCAATTAATTAAATTAATACAATTTAAGGAACCATATTATATGAAGAAAACAAAAATTAATTAAATCAAATTTTTAAAAATTAATCGTATATTATAATTATAGTATTATATTATATTAACCGAGTTACATTTAATTTTATTGTATTTTTCTTTCTCTTAACTTCTATTCACAATAATAATAACGATATTCCTTGCTAACCGTTAGCCGTATAATAATCGACTAAATATTATTTTTCTATTATACTTCTGTTTTTTTATTTTCTTCAAATTTTTTGCTAAAATTTTCTATATCCATGGGTATACATATAATTTCGCAAACGATAGCGATAGCAACCTTCAGCCAGCTGACTTGATATCCGAAATTATTATGACTACCAGAATTTATTTTGATGCGGGAAAGTCGTCGAAAGCATAATAATAAAAATATTTGTTGAAAAAAAAAAATATAAAGTGTAAAGAAGAATATGAAATAGAAAGAAAAAAAAATTATGTATGTATAATAATGTATGTAATATGTATGCGTTAGTAAATTTAAATGAATATATATGTATGTACATAACGGTATTGTGTAAAGAAAACTTATAAAAACAAAAAGGAATAACAATTTTTTTTTGCCTTTTATTTTTGATCTTGTTTTTATTTTTATGTTACAGATTCTCAATTTGAAAAGCTTTGATACATATTAAAGTATTGCCAGATAATACAAACTAAAAATCATGCTGAAAATGGAAAAATTTAAAAGTGTACGAACATTGTGTGTACATATGTTTGATGAAAATCATATGATTGAACATATGATGTACATATGATTGAATTGAAAATTTAACTAAGTCTACATTAAAATCTCTAAACATAATATACAAATTTAAAGTTTATTTAAGAAGAAATAATATAAAAATTATTTTGATATAAACTTCTTTTATTGTGTATTTTTGCAAATGAATATTGTTACACAAATTGAAATATTCAACTTTTTCATAAAATAATTTTTACAATAGTAAGAAAAAATTTTCCAATATAAACATTTTAAAGCATTATAAATTACAAAACTTGTAAAATTTTTCTTTACTTAGTTACTTACTCAAATTGGAAATCGAAACATTTCACCAAATTCTTCATAAGTCTGACAATCTCGTTAACATATAGATACAGTATTCACATTAAAAAACATTGCACTATAAGCATTACTCAATAAGTAATAATTCGTTGAATTTTGCAACCATACATAGGTATAGTTGAATCATACATTAAACAACTGTAACATAACTTCGCATACTTAAATATTAATTATTATTCATTTTAAATATATGTACATACATTTTTGTTACATAAAAAACTTATTTTTATTAACATTTTTTATTTCTTTAGCGTCGATAACCAAAAATAACAATAATTTTTTTAATATTTAATGCCACTTATTAAGATACATATAATTGCATATTAATTAATTATTAACATTTATAAATTCCTCGCTATTATTTAACATTTAATTACACATATTCAATTTTTTTCATTGTCTTACTCGTATTAATAATTTTACATGAACTTAAAAAAGAAACGAAAAATTTAAATTCACTTTTGTAGTAGCTCAACACTAAAATTACAAACCTTATTATTTTTATTAGATACTTTTATATAGACGTTTCTTTTTATGTACGTATGTATGTATACATTCCGTATACTAATTGTTTTTAATTAGGAAAAAGCTTTACACATAATGAATGAAATTGAATGGAAATAAATTTTAATATTATGGCAACTTTTAAAATATAAATACAAACATGAAATGGTAAGAATAACAAAAAAGAAAAAAAAAACGTAAACAGAGTAAATTATAACAGTATTATTTGTAAAAACACGAGGGGATTCGACTTATATACGTACAATTTACAAACATAAAAGTGTGTACAAATATATCTAAATGTATACATGAGAAGTAAATATTAAAAGAGAATGTATGAACAAACCGTAATTTTTGCACAAAAAATTGCAAATAATATACATATTTGTTTACATTATGATTTTATATATACACATACGTATGTATGTAAATTCATCAATACATCTGTAACCGCTCATTTTTTATACAAAAAAAATTGTGGACCGCACAGCGGGCTTTTTTACTCTATTAACTCTCTTTCTCTCTATTTCAATTTCTCATTAACACAGAATAATAACGAAAATATATAAATAAAATACTATATAAAAAACAAATAAAAGAAATACAACACAATATATAAAGTTTTACACAATGTATGTAATTTCAGAGAATTTATTCGAAATTAATACAATCTCAAAACTCACACATCTCTATACATATATAATATCATATATAATATCTCAAAACTATAACTCAATATTGGATGAAAGAGAAAATATCATGATATAATACTAATCTTAACAAAAAAAACATAATTTTATATGAATTTACACTTATATCATGACACAGTCATAGTTACAGTAGTGTGAATTTATATTTATACATATATCCTGATATAAAGTTACGATATTTTTTCTTTCATGATACAAAAAAAAATGTGAGATTTATATCGTTATAAATTTTAATGTTGCAGCCATGTTATATTATTGGAATATGTTACCGCAACAGTAAATTATATTTCTTCTTTAAATATCACACATGGACATTGTATTCAAATATTATTTTGTATTATAAGAAAATTTACAAAATTAAAAATCAATTATTACTAAATTAATTGCAATCATTAAAGTAAATTTCCAAAAGGCAAGAAATTTTTATGCATTATAACTTATTATTGTAATATTCGATAAATCATTTAATTCCGTTATGTTAAATCACTGTTTAAGCTACAATATATGTAATCACAATTTTGAATTATAAACTTATAAGACTTTAATTACAAATTATATAAACAATTATTATTAATAAAATTGGATTACTAAAATCATCGAAATCAAAAGAGATATAAACAAATTTATAATAAGGATCAAATAATTTTTAGAAAAATTTCCAGTATAAACTGAGCTGGTTCATAAACTGATATGGTTTTGTAAATAATACATAATTGTTTTTTCTACTAAGGAGTCAAAATATTTGTGAGAAATTAATATTCCTCTGTTATTTACGAAAAATTACATACATTTCTCTATTTACTTTAGATTTTTATCAAAATTTCTTTATAAAATGTTAGATTTTACAAATAAAATAAAAATATACATATGTAAGTGTATAACTGGTACATTGTATATGAAAAATCTCAATAAAGTAATGATGAATTTCTAGTATAATTATGAATGAGCAATGTAGGTCCATTGGCAAAATATAAAAAAACTAATTATGTATGAAAAATTAATTTTTCTGTTAAATTAAATGTCAACAATTTTTTTTTTTCAAAAATATTTAAATTCCATTTTTAAATGCAAACAATTTTCCCCACCATTATATGCCAATGTATGAAAATTTGGTAATAGTACAATATTAATTTTTATTTTGAAATTCATTTTCACCTGACATAAATACCATTAGTCTGTACACATCTATACATAATGTTGACTATTGTCACGTTATTTATTATGTTGACATTTTTCTTTGTAATTTTTACTCATTTTTCTTTTTTGTTTTGTCTTAGATTTTCATTTAATTAAGATAAAAATTATTTATAAATATACATACGTAGCTACTTATATACAAGATATAATATTATTATCTAAATAGGTAAGATTATTGCCAAAAATTATATTTTATGTGCTACGTATTGTTTGTATTTTAGTACACTTATCCCTCGCTTAACGGAAGCTCGATAATTATACGGAATTTAGGTTTTACAGAATTCAAAAATCAGTCCAAAGTCTGTTTTTCCGGAAAAAAATTCGATTTACGGAAAATTTTTAAAATGGAAAAATGATTCTTGTTGTCTAATGTTGTACATAGTAATAATGAAATCCTACTATATTTTTTGAAAATATCAAAAATATCAAAATATATATGTACCTATATTAGATTAGGCAAAAAATTATGTGGCTGTTACGTAATGTAAGTAAAAAGATTCGATTTACGGAATTTCGATTTACGGACAACTTTTCCGGAACATATTAGTTCCGTAAAGCGAGGGATGACTGTATAACATAATGTGTTATAATTATAACATTATTTTATATATGTGTTTTATGGCTATGTAGTATAAACAAAAAGTTAATGAAAACATAATTATATTTAAATTTTTTATACTCAAACCTTGTTCTATTGCTTTGTTGTCTTCTTATCTCTTAAATTCTGCATATATAATATGTATGTATGATTGTATTAATATTGAAAATTCTTTTAAATTAAATTAATTTTTACTCGAAAAAGAAATTATTTAACAAAATATATTCAAAAACTGAATAACAATATTATTTTTATAATAAATTTCGTACTTATTTAGATGCAATCTAAATGTTTAATTTTCATTTTGCTTTATAATTTAATTTGATTAAACTGAATTAATCATAATCACTTCAACGAGTACGTACATGCATATACACACATTTCGTTTAAAATAACAATGTTTTATTCGAATTAATTTTAAAATATTTACAAGCATTTCCTAGCAAAAATTTTTAGATATACATATTATATACTAATTATATACTAATTTTTTTTAATTAAATTGAAAATTTAAATAATATATTTTTTCTAATTTCATTTTAATATTAGAGATTATAGATATTAGACATAATTATAGTTTCTTTTCATTTATATTGACATAATATTTAATTTAATAATATCAAAAAATTTTTGAACTATAAATTATCAAAATCACTGTAATTTTAAATGAAATGAATATTTTATATTATGATGTCAATTCAATATGTACGTAGGAATATCCTAACTCTAATGTAGTTTTTATAACAAATTCTATAATCCTATTACTCCAATCAATATTTTCATTTAAAATTATTCAAATATTATTTCAAAATTGTATGAAAATAATTTATACATGAGCACTGTGGAACTTTAGTTAAAATTAAATTCTTATAATAATCTTTTATTAATTTATTACTATTATTTAATATATATACATACATATATTTTTGATAATAATAAAAACTATTTCACTATATTTGTATGTTGGTATAAATTATTGGGAAGAAAGAAATCCATAGAAATCTATGAATCTATCAATTCTTTTGTATGTAGGTTAATCGGCAAAATATTAAAAAAAAATTGTAGATCTAATGTTTATTTATGTAAAATTTCAATTGTATGCTATATATACACATACATATATCTATGAATGATGAACATGAACGTACATACATATATATTTTACAAAAAATAAAATGGCACAAGTAATTTATTAAACTTAGCTTATAAAAATATTTTTTTGTTTTTGTTTTTTAGTTAATTAATATTTAATTAATATTAGCTATTTATAATAAAAATTATACATAGATTATAGTTTACAAACTTTGGGTTTTTAATACACTAATACGTAGAGTTGCTGTAGTTCCAATTATCCGGTAAAGCATTATTTTCGTGTTTACAATTTTCAAATAAAATTATAATTTCTAATATTTAATAATTTCTATATATAAATGGTTTATTTAAAATTTAACTTAGTAATATTTACATATATTATTAAATTTGTATAATATTAAAAAAAAAATTGCACTTGTTTTATATTTTTTTTTAGTTATATAAAATTATATTACAGTTATTATTGATTTTTTTCTATTTTTTCTCACTATATTAACGCTACTAGTATAAAATGTATAATTTTATTAAACCAAAATACTATGAATACAAAAAGTATTTAAATAATTAAACAAATATATTTTAATTTTAATAAAAATTATATATTTTCCGATTTTTATTAATAATTTATTGATTGAAAATGCTATTTTGTATTGTAATAATTTCTTTTTAAAGTTTCTTGAACACTTTTCAGTTTTGGTTTTTTTCTTATAAAAATGTAAGAAATAAATAAACAACAATAATTATGAGTTTTATACATTTACGGTAAAGTGTATAATGTACGTAATATACTAAAAAGGATACTGAAAATTATTTCGAAAAATTTTTTGACAATTCATAAAAATATCAAATGAAAAATCTCCGCACCCTTATTATTATTTTTATTGTTTTTGTTCTCATTTTAATATTCTAAAATTTTTTGAGAAAACTGAGAGAGAATTCCATTTCCCTGATTTTCCCCTGAAATTTTATATAAAATCTATATTATTACACATATATAATATAGCTGCATAATACAGAAACAGAATATGTTTGCGAGTACTCACATGATAATAGGAAATATTAAAAACTTTGAACAATTCTCCCGAAAATAAACTTTTTAAATTTTTTCGTTAATCGTTACACATCTATTCATTACTTACATAATAAATAATATTTTCAATATTATGTCATTTTTTCTTTACATTGTATTTGCTCTCTTAAATTTACAAATACGACCAAACGAATTCTCTAAATATAATGTGAAAATTAGATTTTCATGAAAATGAGAAATATAATTTATGTCATGAAAGAGAAAAATATATCATGCAATAGGAAATCAGTAAATTTTATCGCTGATATATACTATACAATCTAGCTGTTTATTAACAATTTTTAAAAAGTGCGCATGCATACTGATTTTGCGTACAATTAATAAAAAAAGTGTTTTGACATTAAATTGAATGATAAACAGCTGATCTATTTGACATATTTTTATTTATTTACATTGATTAGCTGCATAACAATAATATCTGCACATTTCATAATTCTGTAAAAAAAATGTATAATATATTAAATGTTGCTATGAGTCACATAATTTAATATTCATTCACACATCCAAACAAATACTTAATATGAATTTAAAAGAAAATTTCTTTATATTAGAAAAATTCGTATTTTTAAGAAATTACAGTATAGTTTTTTTTTCATTTATTATACCTGTACGAACGTATGTTCGAAGGGTATACTAAATTTGCCTTACCGTTTGTAACGCTAAAAAATAACGGTCTTATATATAGACTCAAGTGTATGTTTTTGATCAGCGTCGAATTCTGAGTCAATTAAGTTTTGTTTGCCCGTCTGTCCGTCCGTCTGCCATGATCGGGGTACCGGTTCGGGTACCTGCTATACAACTTCAAAATTTATTTGACTATATCTTAGAAACTATAAAAGCTATGATAAATTTGACATAAGTAAATATATTAGTGGGACCAATGTGTTAGACAACAAGCGATGAAATTGCTTGGCTCCTTCTGGTAACTGCCATACAACCCCAAAAGTTATTTCATTATATTTCAGAATCTATAAAAGGTGTGGTATTGAAATTTCACACAAGCGAATAAATTAGTTGGACCAATGTGTTTGATGAAATTCGTTGAAATTTCTTGGCTCTTTCTGGTAACTGCCATACAACTTCAATAGTAGTGTGGCCATATCTTAGCTAGTATTGAAAAGTACATATGGAACAATACTGAATTATTGAACAGTACTGAAATTTTGCATAAATTAATATGGTAACTTAAAGTTATAGTCTGTCATAGAGTTGACACGGTCAACTATATTTTTTCTCGTTTTTACTTAAAGTTTTCATTCAAACTATAACATATAGTTTTTATTTGACTAAGTATGATGTTCATGTAATGTAAAACCAAAAATAATAAAAATAAGTAAATGTAAACCCTTGTACAAACACTTGTTTTTTTAAGAAGATTTAAGAAAAAAAGTTTAATATGAATTTGGTATTGTTCTAACTTTAAAGCTGCTATAATTGCGGCTAAAAATTAAGATAAATTTTTCAAACTTTACATGAATGAATGGACTTCATATAGGAATGAAGTATTACCTAGAAAAGGAATGAATATTTATATGGAAGAGAACATACAGGACAACTTCAATCCTAAAATAAGGGATCCGGTGTAATTGTACTGAATTATTGGGCTTTAACAATTTTATATACGGGAGTTGGCATAATTACTGGAGTGATTCTGTATATTGTACATACTGATTGAATTATAGACAAACATACATAGCGGAACAAGAACTTCACAATACATTGAGTACTTCCTAAAAATTATTTTACGTATGTATATATACCAACAGAGGAACGGAAACATCAAGTTGCTTTTTGAAAATATCTTGAATAATTACATTTTTCAGACTCTCACATTTTGGCTCTTAAACTGAATATGTATACATATGTTGTGAATGAAGTATTTTAAATTGAAAATATATGATAAATATCATAAATTGGAATAAGCAGTAGTGATCCTCTACTAAGATTCAAGACAAATTTTCATATGTATCTGCAACTTTGTATAAATTTAAATTTTGCAAGAATCAAAAATAACATTTTCTTAGTAAATCCACATAAATTTATATTCATAAAAATTTATACAAATTTTACATAATATGATTATTAATATATTTCGTATTAGTATATTAGTAATGAATATGCTTTATTAATATTATGAAATATGTATAAGTAACTAATGTATTTCATTGTTCTGGTCCAAATATTTCTTTAAACAACTAGTATACAAATTATTCTTGTGTACATCATATTTAAGCAGGAAGAAAATCTGAATAACCGACAAAAAGGTAATAATAGCCTGACTTCGGTACTGATGGTTCACCACCCATTAGAATATCACATACTCCATCATTTATTGGTGGAAGCATTGAAAAAATATCGTCCCAAGTTGTTGGTTTACCACAAAATTTTATTTTTGAATTTAAAGAATTTGCAAAATAATCAATTGAAGAAGTATGACTACAAAATTGATCACCTGGACTGAAAGACCTTATTAAATAATGTGGACAAGATGGTTGAACACGTCTACCATTATTTGGATAAAATTGTGCATGCCCTAAAGTTTCATTTGTACTAAAACCATTGTAATACATATCAGTAACTACAACTTCAACATATTTTGCATCAGATGGGTCTAATCTATTATTTGTTGATGTTTCAACAAAATCAGTTCCAGTCGGATCTAAACCATATATTGTATTAAATTGATTTGGTAATATTGATTCTCCAACAGCTCCAGCTACATGTGCCCCTAAACCATGACCAATTAAATACATATCATCGAATGAAACGTCCATATGCGTATTCAAGAATTTTGTAAAATTTCCAACTAACTTTCCAACATCATTTACACTAGCAGCAGCAAAAGTATACTCTTTAGTATTATAATCACTCCAATCAACAAGTATAAAATTAAAATCTCCAATTTCAAAGTACGCGTCCCTTACAACTGCTATTTTACAATGTTTTGCTGTTGTTTTCCAAGAATTTATAAAAATTCTATAAAAACAAATTTGTTAAAAGTTTATTAAAACCGCATATAAAATATAAACAATATTTACCTTGTAGGCCATTCTTTATTAAATTTTGAATTTTGTAAAGACAGAACGTCTTGATCTTTGATTTCTGTTCCTTCTAAAATATTATCTCTAGTAAACAAATAATATCTTATTTCGGGATCAGTTATATTTGGAAAACGTAATTGTGTTGATTTTTCACAATCATTGGAATCAAGAATAATACAAAAAGTTGGAACTGGAATTTAAAAGTAAATACATATACACTTTTTTTCTTGACAAACTCTAATCTAAAATGTTGTACCTAAGAATACGAGTACCAAATTGATGAATACTAATTCCAGAAATTGATTCGAATACGCCAACATTTTCAAAATAAAATTGAAAATTTATCAAACGCTAATCAAAAAAAAATTTATTTCGTTTACCTTGTTTGCGTCAACAAACTTCGGTACTGTTTTTTATTTAACAATAAAATTCTATTCATGTAAAAGTTTAGTCGAAATTCACAATAGAAAAGTAAAGAGCGTTTTTAATGATTAATTAAAGCAGAAAAAAGTTGTAAAGGATTAGTACTACTTAAGGCGAGTAGAACTGAGGTATACGAAACATATATAACTCAAAAATATCTTAAACGTATACGTTACGTTGGTCAGTAGATAAGTGTTAAAGTTTAATAAGCTTCCAATTTAAAACCAAATTATATTATTAGTAACAAAAGTATTCAAGAAATATATCAACGAACTCTAATCATAAAAACCAACAGATGGAAAACAAAAACAGTTTAAATTAATATCAGATTTATTAGTTGTTATGTAAAGATTACCCAGACTGAGCAAGCACACAGAAATTTTAAGAGAAACTAAATACATTTTATTCAAAACCCTAAAACTGGAACTAAATATTAATTTCACTTTTAAGTTTGGAACAAAATTTTCATTCGAATTATTGTCAAAAAAATGATTAAATATCATTAAAATTATAGTTTAATTGGTATATAGAAGCTCGCTTCTATATCCAGATTCAACTGTAACAAGCTTTTCTGTAAATTATTTGTTATTTCAGGTGAAAATGAAAAATTGTTTTGTGAGATTTAAAGGCAAAATATTAAAAAGCTATACTTATTTAGTAAATGAAATATTTTAAAACAAACAGATTAAACAAAGTCCACATATAAACAAACTGTTTAAAATTAAATTTCGTTCACAATAATTTATTTTTAATTCTATAGCGACCGACGGCTTTTTTCCAAAACCGTTTTTTACTGTTCTTATCTATTCTATATCATCCACATCATTGTTCCAAAATAAAATTTTTACTTGCACATACATATATATATGTATATATATTATCCAAAATAATCCAGGTCAGGATATACATATGTACTTATATATAGTATATATTATATTTTGTAACATAATAAATGCAACTCAAATTCTTAAAGTTATTGAATGTACTTACTTTTTAATTGCTATTTATTATCCCGATTATTTTTGAGGAGGGAAGTTATAACCATTGTGCACAATGCAATAAAAACTAGCAAATGATATAAATTACAAAAATTTATAAAAATGTTCAAATATACATAAATGTATGTGTCTTATATTAATCTAATTTTTAGCAAAACGTATATGAAAAATTTCTTGTTTAGAAATAGTTATTAATATGGCAAATAAACCGTGTACGAATTAAAATTTTTAAATACTTCTTTTCATAAACCTAGTTTATTTATTGAGAAAATTATTTTTTTTATTTTTAATTCTTAAAATAGATTAATTAATTTTTATAATTATATTAGAGTATACAAATTTTTAAACTCTTTTTAAAATAGGAAAATTAGTTTTTAAAAGACACTCCTATGTGTCATTAATGTTTAATATTATTCAAAATTAAAATTCACCACATTCACCATATTTCAAAATTAAAAAACAGTTTCTTGTTAACAACATTTAAATTTTGAGGCATTTTAATGTCTTTCAAAAATTTTCATAAGCAAATTTAGTTTTCAAGATTTAGCAAAATTATTAAATTAACAAAATTTATAAATAATGAATATTACAATATTCTTATACATATTTATTATTTAAACTATGGTGGTAGTGGTACTGAAGTTTGTGTAGGAACGTAAAGAATTCCGTTCTTAGGTTGTGACGGATCACCACCCATTACGTAAGTGCACAAACCATCATCTTGTGGTGCAATTGATAATACCATGTTCGGAAAAGTAGTTGGTATAGCACAAAATTCTATACCTTCCCCTAAACTATTAGCAAAATAATCAACAGCAACAGCGTGACTACAAAATTGATCAGTACTTAAGACGGAACAAGATGGTTGATAACGTTGTCCAAAATGTGGATAACATTGTGCATCCCCTATTGGTCCTGGTAAACTGTATCCTAATCCTGCAATCATATCAGTAATTATTGCTTCAACATAAGCAGCATCATTTGGATTTAATATGTGAGAAAGTGTAACACCCGCAACGACTCCGTCAGGATCTAAGCCAAATATTGTATTAACTTGATTTGGTTTTATAGAACTGCCAGCTGCCCCGGCTACATGTGCCCCAAGACTATGCCCAATTATATAAATATTATCATAAGGCACACCATAATTATATAAGAAATTTATAAAATCTCCTATTAATTCTCCAACATATGCAACATCAGCAACAGCAAAAGGATATTCTTGTGTATTCCAATCACTCCAATCGGCTATAATAAAATTAGTAGGTTTATCATAAGATGCTGCTTCATAATAAGCATCTTTTAATAATGCTGTTCTACAGTTATTTGGAAAAACCTTCCAACCTCCAACAAACAATCTATAAAAACATTTAAAAATAATATAATTATTATAGTTTAAATTTAAAATTAAAATTTTTAATAAAACAAATAACGTAAAAACCAACCAACCTTGTACGCCATTGTTTATTGAAATGCGAAGAATCTAACGATCCAAAATCTTGATATATGATTTCTTCACCTTCTATTTGATTATTTGGGGTGAATAAATAATATCGCATTTGAGGATTCGATGCAGGGGGATAAATTGTTAACGGACTAAATTTCACACAATTATCATAGTCCACAATTATAGAAAATGCTGGAACTAAAATTTAATCTTTAATATAAGACCTTATAAATTTTAATTAAGTTTTAAAATTTTTACCAATAATTAATAAGAGTAAAGGAAAAATTCTAGTAGGATTTATATAACCAGGGAGCAGCAACATCTTGTTTTGTTGTTAAATTGAATTCAACTAAAAGTTTTTTTCATTAACCCCCTAATTTATACTATGATTTCATATTATACATTAAAAAAAATATTTGCTTTTTTTATTGTGCAAAAATTTATATCAATAAAAGTAGAAACAATGTTTTGGAATTTAGGTGTCATTTGTGACGCAAAAATATACCCAAAACTCATAGACATTATCATAAAATAGAATAACCGTTTTTAATATATTAAGGTAATAAAAGTCTTTTTTTCGATAATAATAAATTAAAGTTTAAGGACTCGTATCATTTGCAACTATGCCATACAGCTTAAAAATAATTTAATGGCATTCCGAAATTAGTCAATATAAGTATCATAGAGTTGACATGGTAAACTTTGCCTATTCCCGTTTTCTGCTTTTATTCTTCAATTCTTTATATATTTTTCATATGTTCATACATTATTAAATTTAAACTAAATTTATAATATCGATATTTATGGATGACTATTAAATTTTGCACCCCAAAAATAGAACTTTATAATATTATAGTTTATTATACGAGCGCAATTAAAAATTCTTTTGTCGTAATGTGCTATGTTTGAGTATTAGATGCGTATAGCATCACAATAAATATATCTACATATTATAAAACTGTTTTAAAACATATTATAAAACTGTATAGTGGATTGTCTTATGACCACATAGTGGATTAACAAAAGTGCTGCAAAAAAAGTAAAATCGGCCCCCAAGTTCAGCTTTTGAGCCCCGATATTCCCAAAAAAATTATATGTTCATTGTTTTGACACCGTTAATTTAATTATTATACTTCAAGGAAATTGAATGATTATTTCTCTTTACATACATAAAAATCAGGTAGTTTCTCAATTATAAAACTAAGCTTATATATAAAATTTTAATAAAATCTACTGAATATATTATTAAAAATGATTAAAGATGTAAAATAGGCCTGTAAAGATATCTAATTCCCGGGTCCTGACATATCGAATAAAACGTGACATAAGCAAAGTAACTTCATATACTAATTTTTATCAAAATCAGTTCAGCTGAACTTACAGACCAATAGACCAACGTCTCTCTAAAAATAGTTCCTTCGCGCTTTCCTACTTTTAAAAATCGCATTTTTATCAAAAACTCAACCACCATCACATAACCTCGCTTATTGCATGCAATGCAGTCGGTAATTTATTGAAAAATTATTAAAATGTATTCAGACGAATATTCGGAATACTAAGCTAATTATTTAAAAATAAATCTGATGAAATACACTCTTTTAACATATTTCGTAAACTGTTGCTTTTTTCAGATGTGCAATTTATGTACTAATGTAATTTGTTTTTTCAAGTGGATATCAAAAAAGTCAAAATTTTAAGTTAAGCGTGTCTATCTTAAAAAATTTTACAGTCAATATTTAATATGTAGTTCACTGACTCACTGATAGACAGGCTTTAATGTTTTTTTGTAAATTAATTTTTCATATGTGTATTTAAATTCATTAACAAACTCATTTAAATTTTATAAAAATATGAATATACAATAGTAAACTTGGTCTTAGCTTGAAAAAAGATTACAAATTTATCTAAATTACAAAGTTGAGAGTTTCAACAAAAAAAAAGTTTAAAAGTCAGCATTTAAAAAATCTTTGAAAAACCTACTTGCAAGGCAAATGCTTTAAAAAAATTAACAAAATAGCAGCAAAGTTGAACTACCTTTTAGCATTTCCCCGAAAAAAATCCGTCTGTCTGAAAAAATCTGTCCGTCCGTCCGTGCGCGAACTACAAAATTTTTGCACTCTTAAAGATAGAAGGCTGAAATTTCATATGTACATAGATCTTTACTAGAAACTTATTTCCGTAGAAGAAAATTTTTACCTATTTCCCACCCTAAAAGTTATATTTCCCAAAAACCCTAAAAACGCCATTATTCAACTATTTATTGCAGTGAAGCCACAAGCATTTTTCAAATTTTGCAAACACAAAATAGTAGTGCCTGGCTTCTTCAACCGGCATAGTACACTTGAACCAGAAATAAGTAAGAGATTCTGAATTGAAACATTTTTTGGTTAGATGTCACTACGTGCTCCGAAATCAAAATTTTCAGAAACTGAAAAACATAAAAACAATAAAAACAAAACGTAAAAAAAATAAAAAAAAATTTTAATTTTAATATCTTGTGAATTTTAAAAAAATATTTAAATAATTTTAAAAATGATGTTGATGAATTTGGTGCTAATGATATTGATCATTTTGTCTTTCATTTATTTCCATTTCATTTTTTTTTGGAACATCAGAAATTTTGAAAAATAAGTGCTTAAAGTTTCTTTCTGTCTGTGCACTCGTTTGCAAAACTTCTACACCCTTGAAGAAAGAAAACTGAAATTTTATAATATGTATGTAAATAAATGGATCCTTACTAAAAACTTACTTCCGCTGAAAAAAAATTTCTCTTCTTTTCCTTTAAAAGTTATAACCCCTCAAAGAGTCATTTTAAAGAAACCATAAACATTCAAATACAAAAAAGTTGCGGCCAACATTTTTTACAGCGGCGCAACATAACTGGATATTAAAAAAGAAATGTCTTCTATAATTAATCGTTACCTAAAGCTCATTTCTTTTCAAGTTTTTGATATCAGTTTTCCTGATGATTTCATTTTAACGTTACACTCGATTTCAATATCAAATTGATCAAATAAAAATTGACTATGGAGAAACTAAACTTAAATATAAAATAAAACGAATGTAAAACGAGTTTATTACAAAGCTGATTTTTATTATGTTCATGTACACACATATTATGTACATGTATTATCTCACAATAATTACTTATCATCCACACTTATAAGAAATAAATAATTTTTAAACAATAATCAACAATATTATAAGAATATTTATAAAATTATTAAGGTGGAAGAGGTCCTCCACTACTTACAGGAACAAAAAAAGTACCATTTTTTGGAATTGATGGATCCCCGCCCATTACAAAGTCACATATATCACTATTTTGTGGAACAACTGATAAAAGTATATTACTAAATGTCGTTGGTAATGCACAAAATTCTAAATCTTCATTTAAACTATTGACAAAATAATCAACAGCAATACCATGACTACAAAATTGGTCATTTAAATTTAATGATGAACAAGATGGTTGATATCGTCTTCCAAAATGTGGATATAATTGTGCTTGACCTAATGGTATTTCTGAACCATATCCAAAACCAAACATATCTGTTATAATTACTTCAACATAAGTAGCATCATTTGGACTTAATCTGTATTGTGGCAATAGACCAATAAAACCTATTCCAGCTGGATCTAAACCATATATTGTATTAATTTTATGTGGTTGTATAAAATCGCCAACGGCTCCAGCAACATGCGCCCCAAGACTATGCCCAATTATATAAATATTATCATAAGAAATACCATTGCTATTTAAAAAATTTATAAATTTCCCAATTAATCTGCCAACACCATTTACACTTGTCGAAGCTAATGCATATTCTCTTTTATTCCAATCACTCCAATCTGCTACAATAAAATTAACATTTCCAATTCTATAATAAGCATCTTTTATTAATGCTGTTTTACAGTTCTGTGGTGTTGTCTTCCAACCGCTAATAAATATTCTAAAATAAAAAATTAAAAATTATTTATAAATTAAATATTTTAAAATAAAATTGAAATAAAATTTTATTAAAAGTGTGACCGATAACCAGAAACCTTGTTGGCCATTCTTTATTAAATTTTGATTCAACAAATGATGTTACATTTTGATCCAAGATCTCTTCACCCTCTAACAAATTATCTGATGTAAACAAATAATAACGCATCTGAGGATTCAATACAATTGGATAAATTGTTAGCGGGTTGAATTTTTCACATTTATCAAAATCAATAATTATAGACAATTCTGGAAATATAAAAATAGAAAAAAAATCTTAACAACTTAATTGATATGTATACATTATGTATAATATTAAACTAGAAATTTTTTACCAACTAATGGCATCAAAATGCAGCAAGTTATAATAAAACTGAAATAAACAGATCTTAGCACCATCATACCCTATTCTCAAATTGAATTAAACTGAAAGGCTTTTTAATTCACCTTTAAATTTATAGTTTTTGCCTCACAACAAAACAAATAAAAACGAAAATAGTTTCTTATTCTTCTGCATGTGATTTAAAAAACTTTAAGCAATAAAATTAAAGCATATGTTACAGATAACATTCTTAAAATGTATGCATATTTTCTTTACCTAGAACATAGAAAATTGAAAGTTATTATAAAATACGGTTAACGCGTTTAACACTACGAATTGATTGAATACAATTTTAATTTCTGAAATTTGAATTTTCGTCAATTGCTAAATTGTTTTTGTTTGATTTTACGTTTGTTATTGTGTAATTATTCAATTGATAGTAAAATTATGTAATAGACTTCCTTAAGTTTGACATTTCGATTAAGATTTTCATACAGATTTCTGTTAATAAGCTACAGCAATAAGCTAAACTGTATATAAAGTTTAATTGAATGACGTACCTAAAAATACTTACCAAAACATATTATAAAGACTTAATTTTTTACCGTTAAATGCTCTCTTAAATACCCTATTATAAGGAATGTCAAATATTTGTACAAATATACATATGTACACATATATAGACATATATTTTTCTTTATTTCATTATTTCTTAAATAAAAAAGAAAGTCTTTGAAGTTTCGGTTTTAAATTTTACTTTTAATAAATTATAATTTGGAGTTCATTAAAATTCATTATAAATTATAGGTCAATTTTTATTCATGCTCTAAATAGTCTACTAAATTATAATCAATGCGACCAATAGGGTTATCAAGATATATAATATCTAAGTAGCAAAATATATCGATGAAATTTTTATGATATTAACTCGATTTTTTGTATAATTCCTTTATATCGGCATATCGATAGTTTTTTTGCCCATATTTATCGATTTATTTCAATATTGACTTTTCTCTACTAATTCCCGATAGCGTTTTTCAAATTTAATGACAGGTATATATTTATTGATTTAGTCAACTTCGAATTTAAAGCGTCGTAAACTAAATGTTTTAAGAAATAAAAATTTTGTAATAAAAATAAAATTGTCTATACAAATTTTTTCCATTTAAAATACTAGAAATATAGAAAACATTTATAAATCGATAATTTTTTCGACAATATTATATTAACCAAACGATATTTACGAAAAAAAACTCATTTAATATGTATTTGTGCCGTATCGATATTTTTATGCTGTAAGTCACAACCCTAAATCCGATAAAATAAAAGCTAAAGCTGATGTTACCATTTTATGAATTCTTAATTTCTCATAACTCTGAGAAAAGGGAAATAACTCTAATGGTATGAAATAGGTATGAAACAAGTTTCAAATAAATGCTTCCCAATCATTGAAAAAGCTTACAAGAAATACGTATGTATGTATGCTTGTTGATTGACTGAATTTATGTCGTTATCGATATGCAACTAATCAGTAAATAATGCAATGAGTTTGAAAGGCGATGTGAATCAATATCCTGCAATTGTGATTTTTTGTTTACATTTTAGATTTCGAAAGTATAGAAGAAGATTGAAGTACAAAAACTACAAATACTATGCGCCTCACGACAAGTCTTACATAATACTAAAAGGCTTTGGAAATTTCGATTTCAAAATTGTAATTTCAAATTATTGTGCACATTGTGCAAGCTATATTTCCAGTTTTTGAAATTACCAAAATGGAAATAATTAATAAAGATAATAATTTAAAATAATTACTACAGCCGTTCACTTTCGAAAAATAATATTGTCAAATCTTTTCAGAATCGTAAAAACAGATTTTTAACATAACATTGATTTAATACAAAATGAACTAGGTGAACCCATGTATTCAAAAATACGCAGAATAGCATAGGGATTTAAAACATGTAAATGATAATGAATTTTTAGAAAACTAATAAATAATGTAATACAACATGTTAATGAATGTAAAAAATGCGTTTTAATTTATTTGAGTAAAATATAACTTAACCTTTTCCTGTATTAAATACAATATTATAATTGTGTTTTTGATAAAAAAATGTGGGTAACAAGCAGTATTTTGTTTTCACAATCTGAGAGTGTATAGTAATCATAGGTAGGCTTCCAAACAACTAAAAAAATAAACTTATTATTCAAATACATACCTTAGATAATAATGCATTTTTTTTTTTAAATTTTTAGATACAAAATACACAATCTCACTAACAAACTACAAAAAGTACAATTCAGAATCTTATTTTAGTACTATTTCAACTCAATATCAACACCTTTTTGTGCTATTAAAACCTGAACCTGAAGTTATAAAAATATTGATTTCTACAAATTAATATTATCAATTTTTCTTGCTATACGTGCGAAAACAACCAAGTGAAAAGTTATACATAAAAGCTTTAAATGCACTTTTCACCACATACAAATATGCTAGTGGCGAAGCTAATTTCCTAGCAAATAACAAATAAACTTTTTAAGCCGGAAAATAAATGGAAATATTACAAAATCGTACAACAGTACTTTTTCTTAAATTAAAACTTTGAGCCCCAAATTAACATAATAGGGTTTCTCCAAAAAAACTAAATTTTAGAAAAACAATTTAAAATAATTTATATATATTTTATACCCCATTTTATTACACCAAATATAAACCCTATAATACAACTACATATAGATCATTAAGATCAGTTTTCAATCTAAATTAATTGCGTGGAACATAAAAATATCCTGTTTTTGGAACTGATGGCTCCCCACACACCGAATGGTTGCAAGGAGCACAGGTTGGCGGTAAAATTTCATTGCGCATATTTAGCCAAGTTGTTTGTATTCCACATAATTTTCGGCTTCTTGTATTTTCTAATGTTGAAGCAAAAATATCAGCAGCTGAAGCGTGACTACAGTATAACTTATTAATATCAAATGCAGAATTAGGATCGGTTGGACAACCCAGTTGCGGTCTTCTACCATTATTTGGAAGTAGTACAGCATGTCCAATAGGAGCATTGGCACCATAACCATATTGAAAAACATCAGTACTTAAAACTTCAACATATTCGGCATCAGTTGGATCCAACCTATTTTCCGGAGATGCACCATCAAAACCAATATTTGATGGATCTAGTCCATAAATTGTTTTATATTTATTCGGTGCTATTGACTGTCCAGCAGCTCCAGCTACATGTGCACCTATGTCATGCCCAATCAAATACATATTACTATATGAAGCTCCGTTGCAATTTAAAAATTTTGTGAATTTTCCTATTAATGTTCCGACTTTCTTAACCGATGACGATGCTCCTACATAATCTTTTGTATTCCAATCACTCCAATCTGCTACAATAAAATTGTAGTTTCCTGCTTTAAGGTAAGCATCCTTTATAATTGCTGTCTTACAATTATTTACTTTACTTTTCCAACAACTTACACATATTCTAAATAGAAAGTGAATTATATATTCAACATTTCGAGAATGTTCAACATTTCAAAAATGGTATTAATATTTCATTATTTATATAACACTTACCTTGTTGGCAAATTTTTATCAAATTTTGATGCTTCAAGAGAAGTTGCATTTTGATCTTGAATTTCTACACCCTCCGTCAAATTTTCGGACTTAAATAAATAATATCTAACCTTAGGATTCGTTACATTTGGATAAACAGTTAAAATATCACCGTTGTCGCAGTTATTGGAATCTACTGTTACAGACAAACTTTGAGCTGAAAAAATAACATTTATTATAATGTATTATCAATAAACTACATAATTATAAAATATCTTACTGAAAAATATTGTTAAAAAAATACTGATTTGTAACCAGAATTGAAATTTATTTATATTAAATAACATTTTTATTGTTATTCAGAAACAAACTGATAAAACATTGTCAAAAAATTTTCGATTTTATACTATTTTTGTATCGAATCTATCTTGTAATATTATTCAGATCGAAAAATTTGGGTTATTAAAACCATATTGTTCAAAACTAGTACAAATTTACACATTTGGAAAAAAATGCCATTGACGTAGTTTCAAGACACAATAAAAATAATTTGTCTGTATAATAGGCACAGCACTTGTTTGTGTACATCATTTCATGCAGCTATTATGTATGTTTACAGGTGTGTATATGTTTCTATATCATGCTTTTCCTTCATAGTTATAAAGTATATCGCAAACTTTTAGTAACAACATATACATAAGTGTATTTTTAAATTTCAAGTAGGATTTGTAAAAATAATTCAGAAATGCCCTTAAATTCCAATTACCTATTCATTATTAATCTAGGTTAAAACGTCATAACCTCTCTTCAGATGAAATACACCCTCTTCTTTATTTAAGCTTTTTATTTCTTATAATATTCAAAAAAAGTAAAAAAAAACATAATTCCTTCCTGAAATTAACTTTTATTTTGCTAAAGATAAAACTATTCTTTGCGCTTTTTCATGACCTATAGCCAATATCGAATTATAGTAAGCAGTATAGTTAGAGTTGAAATGGCCAATAAATTTTTTAAGTTCAAGGCGAAATAAAACGCGTGAATTTGATGTGAACTGTTCTTATACACTCTGAAAATTTCTGAAACTTTAATTTCTCAAATATTGATATGTATTTAAAATAGTGGATAAAAGTAAACATGTTACTCTTGTAACTAGGATATTATCTGTTACATATTTTTCCCGTTCTTTATTAATTATATTTTTTTATACAGTTAAATTATGCTATGAATTTTATTAAGTAAAGTGACAACAAAATTATACTATTTTATAACATACGAAATGTGACATTATAAGGGCTGAATATAATATTGTTATGTAGGTACTTTATAAAGTATGATAATATGAAACTTTACAAAGTATGATATAGAATAATAATAACAGTTAATGTAAGCCGTTAGTGCTATCTAACAAAAACTTACACTATGAGTAAAAGTAAGCTTCAAAAATAATTTCCTACCCTATACACTTAGTTTTACAATGGTTATTCTGTACTTAAACTACATCTTGTATGGAAAATTCGTTTTAAATGACAATGTAAAATTTCCAACATAGAATGCTTATATATTATAAAGTTCACATTGCTCCCTGCGAAATATTTGCAATACAAATATTTTAAATCATTTTCAGATGATTGTGAAAAACTCTTTCAGTTATTTGCTTAACCCTTTAGTCTACTTGCGTATATAAAGGATGACATTTTAACTGTTTGAGACAAAAAAAAATTCAAATTTTTTATTGCTTTGTTTATAATTAATATTACTGCAAGTATTTAGTCAAAAAATTCGCTATATTATTTGAGAATAAAAGAAAAACAAAGGTTTCCCTTTTTCTTCACACATGTTTGCGAGCAAACAAATATGTAAATAATCAATATTTTTTGAAAAATATTACCGTTGACATCGTTAGCATTATTTTTCACCCCAAAATATGTTTCTAAACAAAAACAAATATTTTCGAATTTACACAGATCCAAAATTATTGACATTCTTGAATTTTTAAATGCAATCAATTATCTAGAATTTTGTAAAACAAAAAAAATTTGTAATTAAAATCAATTTCGTCTTATTGCGTATTTTATTAAAAAAACAAAATTTTTTAAAGCTTTCATTTATTGTATTTTTAGATTGTAAAGAATTAACCATTCCAAGGGGGCAACGGCCAACAATTACTAGTTTGTAAATAAAAGTCACCTGATTTTTTTTTTGATGGTTCACCACCCATTGTTATACAGCAACTCTTGTCAATTGTTGGAATATTTCCAGAAAATACATCGTTCAACGTTGTTTCTGTACCACAAAATCTATTTAATGGCCATAAACTATTAGCAAAATAATCAACTGCTGCACTATGGCTGCATAATTGAGTAATTAGTGAGGAACAAGGACAATGCGGTTGTCTGCGAACTCCATTGTTTGGGAAAAATTGAGCTTGACCTATTGGTTCTTTGGCACCATAACCCCAAAGAAACATATCAGTAAATATTGCTTCCACATAATTTGCATCAAGAGGATCCAATCTTTGTGAAGGATCCATGCCTGCGAAACCTGGACCTGCTGCATCTAATGCAAAAATTGTATCATATTTAGCTGGTGCTATAAAATTTGCAGCAGCTCCAGCAACATGTGCTCCCATACCTTGTCCTATCAAATACATATTACAATACTGAACATCAAAATTGGTGTTTAAAAATTGGGTAAAACTTCCGAGTGAATTTCCAACATCATTCACACTATTTTTAGCTCCAAGATAATCTTTCCCACTCCAATCACTCCAATCAACAATAATAAAGTTAAAATTACCTATGTTTAAATAAGAATCTTTTACTAACGCTGTTTTACAATTATTAGGTACAATCTTCCAATCACCTATATAGATCCTGAAAGGGATAAAATAAGATATATTTATCTTAAGTAAAAATTTATTTAATTTTTTTTTTACCTGGTTGGACAATATCTATTAAAATTGGAATTAGTCACAGAATTGACATCTTGATCCTTTATTTCTTGTCCGTCTAAGAAATTTTTTTGAGTAAATAAATAATATCGCACTTTAGGATCAGATACAATAGGATAAACTGTTTCAGCATTTTTATCATAATTTATGCAATTAAATGAATCGACCCTAGTGCAATAATTTGATTCTGAAAGAATAAAAGAAAAAGATGTTTTAAAAATTGGAAAAAACGTAATTTTAAATTTTCATACCAATTATATTCAAAAATAAAACAAAAACCAATATAACTTTAAAATTAAGCGAATACTTGGACATCTTAGTGATTTGACAGAAAATAATAATATGAAATCTTTCAAAAAAATTAATTTCCATTTTATAGCAGGTTTTTCACTTTAATTTCATATTAAAAATTAATTATTTATTTCCGTAAAAAAACGTACGCATCATTTTCATAAAACTTACGCATCATTCAAATTTAACTTCAAGCCGGGTTTAATTACAATATAAAACAACATAAAAACCGAAACAATATTAACATTTTACAAATAAATTTGGCTATGACAACTCTAGGTTATCTTAAGATATGAATTACAAATATCAAAAATTATTTTAAACTTAAGGATAATGGATAGTACATTGTAAAAATTTAATTGAGACTAATATTTTAAGGATTTACCTATACCTATATAAATTGAATCAGATTGAAATTCGGATCAAGATACCTCTTTAAATTGATAATATTGTCCTGAGGATCTGTTAAAATTGTATAAATTTAATTAACTATTGAGACAACTGTAATAACTTGATCGTACCAAAAGTGGATGTTGAACAGAGTTCCACACATGTTAATAAACAAATTTATGTTACATCAGCTTTTTTCTCTATTCGATACTGAACGTAAAATTCATAATACACTCCAACACAAATGCATTTACATATAATATATCTAATTAAAAGTAAAAATATCTGTAAAAGCACATAATTATTTTTGTTATTGTTGTAAGTCAAAAATTTCTTATCTAGTATTACAGTTGCGACAAAAATATGCAACGTGTATTATTCAAAATACAAAAATGAACTTGAACTTGATATATTTCATTTTTGTTTATATTTTAAGTTGCACTACACTATTATGGCAAAAGTATATTGCTAAAGAACGTGAACCATAAACATAATTTATATACATACTTATATATGTATATATATTATGTATTTATTTAAAATTTAAAAAGTTAAGCAATACTGAGAAACTTTAACCAACTTTCGTAAATGTTCCAAAACAATTGTGAACAAGTGTATGTAATTCTGTTTCTATATTTATATGTACCTATACATACATATATTTTGTACGAAAGATCAAAACTTTACAATTTTTCAAAACAGCGGAATTATTAATAAATTTAGCCTTTAATCAATGTTAAATAACTTTGTTGTTATTTAACGATGTTGTGACTTTGTTTTATTTTTTATTTATTTTATTTATAAAGAGTATTGGTCCAAAAAAGTGGTAGGGCACTTATTTTAGAATACCTTGGAAATTAATATTAACAGTTTTTCATTCATAGAATTTAAAACATGTAGACTTCAGTTTTATTTTTCTTATATTACATCCACATAATATATTTTTATACATAATATTTTATTTATCCAATCCAACACCAAAGATAAATTAAGTGTAATCTATTTCTTAACAAATTTGATTAATAATTTATTTTAAAAATATTAAGATGGAAATGGTCCGGAACAACTAGTTGCAACATAATAATCTCCTTGTTTTTTAGTTGACGGTTCACCACCCATAGTTATACAACAAGTTGGATCAGTTTGTGGAACATTTCCAAGATATACATCGTCCCACGTAGTTGCTCTACCACAAAATTTAATTGATGAGTTTAAACTATTCGCAAAGTAATCAACTGCTGCGGTATGGCTGCATGTATCTGTAATTATCGGTGTGTAAGGACAATGTGGTTGAATACGTACACCATTGTTTGGAAAAAATTGAGCTTGACCTATTGGTTCTTCACCTCCATAACCCCAAAGAAACATATCGGTAGATATTGATTCCACATAATCAGCATCAAAGGGATCCAATCTATATGAAGGAGCCACCCCAGAAAAACCTGGGCCAGCCGGATCCAACGCAAAAATTGTGTTATATTGCTGTGGTGCTATGAAATTTCCAGCAGCTCCAGCAATGTGGGCACCCATTCCCTGACCAATTAGATACATATCACAATATTTAACATTATAACAGTTATTTAAAAATTTAGTAAAATTTCCAATTGAACTTCCAATATCATTTACACTTTTAAATGCTGGAATATAATCTTTCGTCCCCCAATCACTCCAATCAGCAATGATAAAATTAAAATTACCTATGTTTAAATAAGAGTCTTTTACTAACGCTGTTTTACAATTTTCTGGTACAACTTTCCAACCTCCTATGTAAATTCTGTGCAGAATAATGTATATTATATAAATATATAGCAGATATGTATATACACAATATTTTAAACAAATCAACAGTAATGTTTATTACCTGGTTTGCCAGCACGCGTCAAAATTTGAATTTATCAAAGAATTAATGTCTTGATTCTCAATCTCTTGTCCATCCAATAAATTATTTTGAGTAAATAAATAATATCGCACTTTAGGATCCGCCACATTTGGATAAACTGTCCCAGTATTTGTATTATAATCTATACAATTGTTGGAATCTACTACAATAGCGTAATTTGATTCTAAAACAAATATATTAAAGTAGTTTTAAAATATTGTATCTCAAATTTTTTTCTTTACTTATTAACAAAACAACGAGTTTTAAGCTAATCAAAAATTGCAACGCCATTACGATTTGAACAATTCAAAAATAAAATGTTTTATATGAGATTGTGAAAATTAATTTTCATTATATAGTTTTTTTAATTCAAATTGTACTGCGACGTTAATATCCTACTTTTTATATTATATTCTCAATTCCTATTTGCATAGGGTATACATAAGATCAACGAAGAAGAAGCTTACCCGCATTCAAGACAATTTGAATACTTTGCAAGATTAGCTCATTATGAAATCATACTTACAATCTTATACATATAGAGGAATTCAGAAAAAAATAATAATTTTATTTAATGAATTCAATGAACTTTATTCGTATATACAAGTTAAAACTCTTCGAAACTGAAATACTGTATTAATAGTAACTTTAAATTAATTTTACAAAATTTATTTATAGCTAGAAATATTCGCAATACTTAATCTACTTACTATTTTTAAGTGTAGGCTACCATATTGAAAACAAAATGTGGCAAAAAAATTCAATAAATTTTTATTTATACATAAATGTATACACTATGTAAGGCAGACTGTATAAATAATAATAAAATCATAAAAATTAAAGTCAATAACGTCCTGTAATTATTGTATAATTCAATATAACAAAAAATACATTATACTTTGGATTAGTTTCAAATAAACAATTCATTGCGTTTATACTCCTGTGTTTGTAGTCCTATACGTACCGAAATGTTATGTTATAATATATTATACTTTTGTTTTTATTTGAAGCTAATTCGTCATAACATTGTCAATTTAAAGCTACACAATTGAAGCAAAAAAATACATAAAAACTAATACAAAATTATTTGTAACCTACGAAATTTAGCCATTTAGTTATTAGATTAAACTATACATTATTGCAAATAAAATTTATTGTATATTTTTCTATGCATGTTTAAAAATATTCTAAATCAACCAATAAATTTGTAATGTTTTCTTATACACAATTATACCAAATTGAAATAAAAATATGTACATACTACAGTTAATATAGTTGATATGTGCATACAGTTGATATGTGCATATCAACTATATTAACGTACATTAAGTTAACATATCTAAAATATTATTAACTAAAAACTAAACTCATTAACAAATTGAAAATTATTTTAAAAAACGTGCTAACTTTCTATTACAGTCTTATTATTTTCTTAATAAATATTACAAATTTAACAAAATTTCTAACATCTTTATGTTAAAAACCAAAAAAAAAACCTATTACCAAATACACATCTATATTTTACAACACACTTAATTAATATCCTTATTTCAATAATTTTTGATATAAGTATAAAATACACCATCCTTTGGTCTTGAAGGATCACCACCCATATAATATTTACAAAATCTTCCAACTTTTCCATCTTTCATTTCTTTTAAGTTATGTCCTTTAGTTATAAGAGTTTCCCACGGTATTTTTGTTATACAAAATTGATTTGGATTTTCAATTGATTTAGCAAAATATTTTATTGCCATCCTGTGATTACACAATGGATCACGAAATCTTTTTCGTGCACATTCTGGTTGATATCTATCACCAAAATTCGGATAAATTGATGAATGTCCTATATTAGGTTTACTATAGCCGGCCATATGAATAGCTGTTGTTATTGATTCAACATAATTAGCATCCGTTGGATCTAATCTATCAGAGGGATTTTTTCCAGAAAAAAAAGGTGCAGCTGGATCTAATGCAAATATTGTATTATATTTACGTGGTGATATAAGTAATCCGGCATGCCCGGCAACATGCGCCCCTAAACTATGTCCAATCAAATATATTCTTTCATATGGAATTCGAAATGATTTTTTTAAGAAAGTCGTAAATTCAGCTAATTTTTCACCAGCAAATTTAACATTATTTGATGCCGATTCTAATTGCTTACAAGCAAAATCACTCCAATCCATAATTATAATATTATAATTTCCTGTATTTAAATATGCATCTTTTATTATACCACAAGCGCAACTTCGAGGTCCAGCTCTCCAACCATGTATAAATATTCTACAATTTTATATAGAAACAAAAAATTTATTATTATAATTAAAAAAAATTTTAGATTTTTCTGCATAGGATATAAATCTAGGGTTTTCCATCTACATAGGTAATCGTATTCTGACAGAAAACCGTAGAAATAATAAACTTGAAAAGTATTATTTTTTAGACATACCTTATCGGCCATCTAATATTGAAATTTGATTGAACAATAGTTTTTCTCTCAAATAATTTTAATTCTTGCCCTTCGTATAAGTTATTCCTTGTATATAAATAAAATCTAATTTCTGGATGTTTAGTATTTTGATAGTTTCCAAAAAATAATCTTGTTTTAACACAATGTTTGGCGCTTAATAAGTTTTGATTACAATCAATTGAACCTAAAATTTAAAATATTAGTCATATGTTAATTTATATACATATGTATGTACAAAAATTTAATGCCAAAAAATAAGCCAAAATTTAATTAATTCTAAATACATTTGTATATATTCTTTAAATGTGAAAATCACAAAAAAAAACAGAAAATTGCCGAATAGGAAATGTACAAAATGTCCCAAAATAATTGAAAACGATTGACAATGCAAGAATTAAGTTCAAAATAATAAACACAATTCACAAAAATCTACCCGAATAATTTTTTGGATTTTTCTTTTTTCTTGAGTCATCATTATAATTTTTTTATTTTCAAAAATGTTTATGTAAAAATTAAGTAATCACATCTACATATATACATTTATAATGAAAATCACTTATTTTAAATGAAATTTTATTAACAAATTTGTTTCACGATTTATAATTTTACAAATTCATATGTAATAAAAAATAAATTGTATGGCAACAGAAGCATAATTAAAAAAAATTATTTAAACATAATCCTGAATTTTATTCTTAAATTATTATTTCCCAATAACAATAGTAATATTAATATGTATAATGTCTGCAGCAAAATAATCATAACAGTAATTTAAGTATATTTACTACAACAATTTTTTTATAATGTTGTGTAAAATAATATATAATTGAATACTAATAAAAAAGTAAAAAAAGAATAACCAATTTAATGTTTTTTTTCTATCACTTTTCCACATCTTTTATAATATTTTAATCTCTTAATTTTATTTTTAATTCCATCAAAAAGTAAAAAGCAGCCAATTATTTTAAAATGTCCTTAATTTCAAATATAATATCATACAAAAAAAATTAGAGATCACACAATTAGAGATGATAAATTTGGCAATAAAAACAATATTCCCTGAGATTTACTTAAGAACTTTATCTCATCTTAATTAAACCATTCGATTAAAACACATACTACTAATTAAATAATGTTGTGAATCGTTTTCTAACTTACTAAATAAAATAAAAAATATAATAATATTTACAAAAATCATCATTGGCTTAATGTATTCGCATTCTAAATAAAAACTAACAAAAAAATTGCAACTTGCATTAATTTATAATATTTGAATTATATACTTATTATTTATTTGTATTAAACTGTCATAATATTGTATACCATTATACCTATACGTTTTTCAATTAGAGAACATTAACCTTATTATAGTATTTGAGAGCAGGAGCCAATAAGTTAAAAACAGATTGTAAATCGTAATGTTTTAAATTTTAAGCCTTTTTTCAATATGGTTTAAATGTTCCTTAAAAATATTTTCATAACAAGATTATTATTAATTAAAAACAGTCGAAAAATTTTCTTTTGAAAGAAAAACATAATGTAGAAATTAGGAAATTCTTTTAAATTTCTGAGACTTCGATAATTCTGTGGTAATTTAGATATTAATATAAAACACGTTTGATAAATCAAAACTGCAAAATCTGCAAAAGTAGCATGTTCGAAAATAACAGTTGTGCATAAAGTTCTAAAAGAGTTTTCAAGTTTCTTTTAAAATATTTCAAATTAGAAGAGCATGGTTTTGAGTATTTAAGTATTGGTTTCTGCAGATTTGTAAATACGAGTGAAAAGACTTTTAAGCTGCACCTGCCACGTCAACCAACCAAGCACTTTAATTTTTTAATCTTTTGCAATTTAATTTGCTTTTTAATATGTCGCATATACTTGCATCGAACTCCAAGACGAAGAATTTAAAAATTTAATATTATAATTAGGGGCTTATAAAAAGTACATACTATTCAAATTAATAATATATTTTGAGTGTAACAATACATATATTATTTACTACACATGCAAGTTAACTTAATTAATGCTGACTAAAATAATACTACAAATAAGTAGAAACAATTAAATATAACTGACCTTACGAGAAATTTAAATAATCAATTAAAAGTAAATATTTTCTTTATACAGATGTTTCATTTAATTAAATATCAATTAAAATAATTACTTCTCTGAATACTTAAAGGTACTTAACTTAAAGAAGTCATATCTGATGAACAACAAACAAAAAATAATTTATAAAAATTTTGACTCAAAATATGAAAAAAGAAAAAGTAAACAATCTCTTCAAATAATAAAAAACCTCACGTGATTAAAATTATTTTAAGTTTTTTTTTATTGGAAGAACAAAAACAAAATACGTGAATGCCCGGCTGTATTTTGTATGATTTTTAATCAAATATTTAAAAATTTTCACTATATTTCGAAAATCAACTTCTATCCTGATTAATTAGTAACTACATATGTATATGGTTTGAATAACATGTATGTTGTTAAATTAACTGCAAGGCATAAGCTTAACTTAACTTGTAAAAGCTAACTTTTAACTCAAACTATATGAACTATGTACTACATAATTTACAACTCATTCGTCAATTCAATCCAAAATTTCATTTGCTAGAGCTATTTTCAAAATCACTTATTTGGATCTAGTTTGTTGTAATATTTTATGCATTAGAATCCTTATTTTGATAATGTTCTAAGAAGGGTCTTAACGTAGGGCGTCAACCAAAATGCAAATCTAACGTAAATTTATTTGACTTATTCCGCAATTTAATTTATATTGCTGATTATCAGATTGATGTTAGATCTGTATTTTGGTAAATGCACTTAGACTCTCATATTACTTAGTTATCAAACAAAAAAATAAGCCAGTTAAGTTCCATCTATTTCAAATATTTATTTGAATGCTTCCGAACTTTTGTGTTGATATTAAAAAATATTGAAAAACAAAGAAGAATATTATATTTTTTTTTCAAACATTTGCTTCAGTTGTCAAATAAATGTGAATGTATTTCAAAAAAGTGAAAGAGCCAAATATTAAAATAATTTGTTAATATTGAAAAACATTTAATTTAAAATTTAGGTTTGAAATACATAGTTTTTCTACACTGTTGAACGAAAATGCACAACATAGAAGAAAAATGGATGCGACTATTTGATAAAAAGCAATCATATGAAAAAAATTTTGAATTATTTACTGAGGAATTTGAAAGAATTTGGAAAGAACCATTAGATTCTTCCCCAACTATAAATATTTTAGATCAATATATAGAAAAAGATATTCTGGGTCAAGGAGCATTTGGAATTGTTGTGAGGAATTCATATAATTTATTAAAATTTAATATCAAACTTGCAATTATAATAATGATCTTAATTCTAGAAATTATACCAAAATAAAAAAGACCAAAAGTACAGTGCAGTAAAGGTATTATTAAAGGAGTTTTTGGTTAAAAAGAAATTAATACAGCACATAATGATGGAAAAGAAAATTTTGTCTTGTGTATGTTTTCCTTTCGTTGTAAATTTAGAATTTTCGTTTAAAGATCATTCATTTATTTATTTGGGGCTACCATTCATTAGTGGCGGTGAATTATTTGTTTATCATAGAAAGTAATTATTTTTCATATATTTAATATGAGTTCACATTTTCGTTTATCTTAGAAATTACGTACATAAAAAGTAAATAAGTTACACTTTCCTCAATAATAAAACTAATATTTTTTTAAATTCAATTGAATTGATAGTATTTGTATTTTAATAATTCAATTGTTGGTATTAAAAAATTTAAGATCTTTCAATCTATTGAAGAAAACTTTTGTTTTGAAATACTAACGAACGCTCCAGGAGTGTAATTTTCTCAATAACGAAAAAAAGGTAAAGGACCAAGCTCAAACAGATTTGCTATTTTTTTTTCTTGTAAATTTTATAGTTTTTTAAGTCAGATCTAACAAATACAGTTCCTGGATAATTTAAAACACATGTAAAAATATTGAGTCAACCATATTTAATTTATGTATGTACGGTAGTATGTATGAATATTCATATGTGCTTACATAATTAAGTTTTTTACTTTTATATTGTAAAAATGTTCCATAGACAGAGTTTTTTAGTTCTTTTTTTTATATATTCCATTTAGAGTTAAGAAGTTTAACGAAAAAGATGCCAGATTCTATGGAGCACAAGTTTTTATGGCTTTAGACTATCTACACAAAGCAAACATAGTTTACAGAGACTTAAAGCCGGAAAATATTTTGATTGATAACAGAGGTTATATAAAAATCACAGACTTTGGATTTTGCAAGGTAATTCATGCGTGCCTACGTAATTTATCTTTTTGTTGAAAGCATCCCTTTGTACACCACATTCATTAATTTTCATAACAAATTACATATGTACATACTTAACATACACCATGTTGTTAGTTCAAAATTAAATAGAAAAAATACATAAATACATACGTAAAATATGGCATTACTTTCGAACTCAATTTTTTAAAAACAATTTTAAAGCGGGTTGAAGGTCGAACTTTTACACTTTGCGGCACCCCGGAGTACTTGGCACCAGAAATTATCAAATCAAAACCATATGGTAAAAGCGTTGATTGGTGGGCATTTGGTGTTCTCTTATATGAGTTTGTAGCGGGTGTTTCACCTTTTTATTTAAAATCTGAAAATCAGATGGAAATGTATGAATCAATATGCGCTGGAAAATACAAATTTCCAAATTATTTCAGTTCTGATCTGAAATTTTTAATTCGAAATTTATTGGAAATTGATATTACAAAAAGGTACATGATATAAAAATCTAAAAAAATTTATTTTGAAAGTTTATCATTACATTATTTATTAGATACGGAGAGTTGAAAAATGGTTCTAAAGATATTAAAGACCATAGTTGGTTTAGTGGCATCAGTTGGCTGGCCTTATTAAATAAAGAAATAGGATCACCTTATGTACCAAAATTAAAAGATGGCGGAGACACAAGTTACTTTGATAAATTCCATAATTTCCCAATCATTCCAGCTAAAACAGACTTGTACGCGAACGAGTTCGCAGACTTTTAAATACTTAACAATTACTGTTAATTAAATGTAAAACTTCGTTGATTTCTAATATATATGTACACACATACAAAATATAATATATAATATATAATACATATATGTATAGCCTTTGAATATTAAATATGTATTTGAAAATTTGAAAGTAATTTTTTAATTATTGACATAAAATGTACACATCACAAAAACATTTTTCATCATTTAAATATTAAATAGCTACATACTTAATTCTAATATCCTGAAAACATCTTTATACCCATACATCATATAGAGTTAAACATACATGTACATAAATTAAAAATCTAAAATAAATTTTCGCGGAAATTACTAGAGCTCATCTTTCATTGAGAAGGGGTTTTCCTTACAGCTACATTTAAAATCTTGTTGAACTTCTTCCATTTCAGGTAGAATGGCGACTGAATTAACAAGACGTTTACTCCATTCCTTCAAATAAAATATTACATACATCATTTATTGAGAACTATATTAACTTAATAAATACAATATTTAAACAAAATCTCACCTCGAAAAGAATAGCGTGGTAACAATATATATGACTGGACAATAAATTGCTTTCAGCGAATTTTCTACCTTCTTTAGCAATTTCTCTAGCTCTAGCATCGTTTTCTTTCGCCCATTTAATTTTGCTGACTAAATCAGATAAGTCTCTCTTTATAGGAATAAAATGTTTATTAGGTATTAATTTCAAATAAAAATGCTCATAAAACGGGGATTCTTGTTTAAAAACGGTACCATCGCCTCCTAATAAATAAGGCAAACGATAACTTGCCACACTTCCATCAATATTAATTTGAAATTTATACTATATATAAAAATCAAAAATTATATTTTTAATTATACGTTAATAAAAATTTTTTCAAATTTTTCAAACCTTAAAAAATTCGAAAAATGAGATGTGCGCTACTTTTGGTCCATATTTTTCTTCCTCCTCCCGAAAGAAGAAAAAATTTGTTATAGAAGCGTTTATTATATCTGGATACATTCTGCTCAAATCAATAAGATTTAACCTTTCTCTTCTAGAATCCCGACCTCTCCAAAAAGCTTTATTTTCTTTTTCTGACCAAGGGTAAACACTTTTTTGAACTGAAAGCATATCAAGAGTCACACGTCCCATACTTTCCAGTGATGATTCAGTGATATCATACGTGGGAAGCACGATATCGTATGTGTCAGAACTACCACACCAAGAAAATATAGGATAGGGGCCAGATGTCCTTTGTTTACCCCCTTTCTTTGACAAAGGATAATCTCCTAAGTTTAAATAAAATTCAATGTCGGGTAATTTCATCAACCTTGTCATTGAAAGCAACATTGAATCCATGAACATTTTGAAACCGGTATATTTGCCATAGCAAACTCTATAAATTTCTTGATTTCTAATAACGTAATGGCAAAGTGATATACTTCCTGGCGAGTTGAATTTTTTCAACAAACTCTCTCGTATAGAACTAAAATTTACTTTTTTAAATGGTTGCAAATCTGAAGTTATTCTGTTTTCCTCTCTCCTGCATTCATTATCGTGCAGCCACACTGAGAGCTCTTTTGGACAATAACATTTTTCCGAATATATAGTTTTTTTAATCAAATATGGCGAATCAGCTACGTGACTACCATTATATTTAATATGTAATTCAACGTTATCACAGTAGTCGAGTATTTTATAGCGCACAATAAAAGAACCATCTCCTCGATCTATGATTTCATGATGGTACCGGCATTTGCCATAAGGAGAGTGGCCTTCAAGAATAAATAAAAATTTTGCGGACGGAGGAACTGAAAACCTTTTTATAACTTAATATTGTTAATCCAAAACATTTAAATAAAAAGCTTACTTTACACCACTTTTGTCAACAGCGTGAATAAAAAAGTAGCGTGCAGGTAACGTTATAACATCTGGTTTTAATCCTGGACCATAAACTAGAGTTTTAGCATTATCAACAAAATTAGTTGTGCAGTGTATTATTGGAAAATTTGTTAGGATTGTGAGAATTATAAAAAATATTAAATTATTAAGAATTTTCGATTTGTTCGTCATGTTATTTTTGATTAGTAAATAAATATGTACATATGTAAATTATTAAAATTTTTAATTAAAGCGACCCATTTCTTTTTTGTTTAATGTTTGTTATTAAAAAAAAACTCTGATAAATCGAAAAGTGTCAGCTGCTAAAACGAAACAGCTGCGTTTATACCGATACGGTACTAAATGCTCGTACACATGTTATGTAAACTGCACCGGTACGATACTACTTGGTATATAAGAATATAAGTTAATGTCATATTAATGATTCTAATTCATTTAGATAAATAAACAGGTGTATCATATGCATTACCAAAAAAGAATTGAAATTTTTTTATTTTTTGTTTAATTTGTCATTAATATGTTAATAAAACCATAAAAACTATTATATACTTTATTATTTTCATTTTGAGTATAAGTTATAAAATGAAAATGTAGTCTGGTTTAGCTTAAATAAAAAGTGTCAAAATTTTTGGGCAGCAAAAAAGTTTCACACAAAAATATATAAACATATCTTTTAAATTGGATTTGTGTCTTAACAATGCATATATAATCAAAGTGCCAAGAATAATACTTTTTGAACAAAAATGAGAGAAAATTGTGACATTCTCATTTTCTCAATGTTTAAAGTTTTTTCAAGTTTTGTAAAGCTTTTTCAAGTTTATACAGCTGTCGAAACGTATGTTTTTCTTGGTTATGTCAGAAGATTTTATTTTTGAAAAAAATTTTCATCGACAATAACTTTTTCTTCAAAACATTTCTGTTAAAAATAAAATAAAACCATCAAAATGGGTTCTCAAGTAGTTTTTCTAAATTTCACACCTATAATCCAAAATTAAAATTTTCGGTTTTTGGTATAACTAAAAAATTTGTGTTTATGTTTAATAAATACCTTGAAATTTGACGTTTGTAAGATTTGTATTCACATATTATAAGGTTTTTTTTTCAATTTTTCAGTCTGATTTATTTCTTTTATATGAGAATTTTCTTTTCTTTTTACGAGAAATTTCGTTATTGTTTCTCTTTTTAAAGTTTTTGCAAGTTTTATCCCAAACAGACCTATTATTGTGTGTCTTTACTGTTGAAGTACAAATACGATAATAGATGTACGCATATAACATTTGTGTTTACATATTTGCGAAAACTGCTTAGAATGCCCATTTAAATTTAATTTAAATTTTTATATTGCTATATTATGATTTAAGTTTTGTGGTTAAATTTTTAAAAGCGGTAATCAAAGCTTCCGCATTTCCAACGCGACATGGCCTATCGAAATTTTACCACGCACTGTACTGTGTACTATATATATTTTTTCTATTGGAATATATAATTTACACACATTGTGTGTAATATTGCACATTTATATGAAATATAATGAAATAGCTAATATACACGCTTGCATAAAATATAAAAAACAATTGAATTAATTTTTAATTTTAAATGAAACTAAATATCCAACGGAGCGCGGTGCAAAACATATTACATATTGACATTAATATTGGCATCACTAATTCTGTTCAGGAAAGAATATGGGAACCAAATGTCAAATTCATTTGAATAAATAATAAGCATATTATTCTCACATGGGTCGTGCGAATTAAACATCAATTCAGTAAAAAACAAAAATGTTTTCTTTTTAAAGAGGAATCGAACTAATTTTATACTTTGATTAAAAAATTTTATATACTATACGTAAACAAGATGCAGTCAGCAAATGCAAATTTTGTTATAGAATTTACATCAAGCTTACCTTCACTCGCAAGAACCGGTAAATTAATATGCAGGAAAGGCATAATTGATACACCTCATTGCATGCTTACAACCAAAGGAGGAAGTGTACCTTACTTATCGCGAGAAGTTTTAGGATACATAATAAAAGACAACATGATAAATCAGGTTTTACAAATTAATCTTTGCAACACCAGTCATATGAAAGAAGCCTTAGATGACATCAACACCGGAATATCAGCATTTGTTGGGTATAAGGAACTTCCAACTTTTATTTCTTTAAATGATCCCTGTGAATTGACGCCATCTGGTTTTCATGAGCAAAATTTTGTACCAATGTTTACAAGAAAGGGTAAGGAACTATTAACTTCTACCAAATACATGAAATTAATGGTTTCAATGCAACCAGATATTTATGAAGCGTTATGTGATTCAGATACAAATATTTCTAGTACTAATAAAAGAATTTTTAAATCTTTGAACAGATCACAAAAATTTGTGAAGGAATGTATTGAAATACACAAAAATTCAAATTTATCAAGAGCAATGGTTATAGCACCAATTGTTGGGGGTTACTGTAAAAAGTCTCGCATTTCTAGCATAAAAGCAGTAAAAGAATTTTCAGATATTTTTGGAGGTTATTCTTTAAATGGTTTTCATAATAACGGTTCTTCAATTTTGGATGTTCAGCCAGAATCTATAGTAGACATAGTTTCAGAGAGCGTAAAGGAGATTAATGACGAAAAAGTAAAATTTATGCAGGGGGCGTATGACCCCGTTACAATTCTTGATTTAGTAAATTTGGGAATTGATATATTTGATACATCTTATCCTTACCTCGTTACAGAAAATTTTAATGCATTGAGTTTTGATTTTAACTTTAATGAAAAAATCCGAAATACGTTTTACATTAATTTTGATAAGGACGAACGTAAGGAAGAATTCATTCCGATCAGAGACGATTGCAGTTGTTTCACTTGCAAAAACCATACAAGAGCATACATATATCATTTGGTCAAAACCAAGGAATTATCAGGACCGATACTATTAATGATACACAACTTGCATCACTTTTTAAAATTTTTTGAAACTATTCGAAAAGCTATAAAAAGTAAAAGCCTCACGAAATTAACAAATTTTATGAAAAATCAAGTGCGTAATACAAATTTAAAATTAGTTATAGGAGGAAATAATGATGTTAACAGCAAGAAAAAACAATTAAATTTAGAAAAATAATTCGAAATTCTACTCTAAGAAATGATTTTTAATAAATATATTTTTATATTGATTTACACATTGCATCGAATGAGATTATCAAAATCAAAAGAAAACACTTTAAAAGTGTCGAAAAAATGTTAATACACTAGGTCTTCAATTTACGACGGCAATGTTTTCCGAAAAACGTCGTTGTAAGTCGAATCGTCGTTAAACGATTTTTTTTTCAAAAGTACATTCGTAAACATATCATATGTGTAACATAAAAACATCCACTACATTTATATGTGTATATTACATTGCTTTATATATGCCTTGTTAAATAATTGACAATATCGTAATAGTCAGTTTTGTTGCATGAGATTGTGTAACATCCAAATTGCAAGTAAAAGGCAAATTTTGGAAAGTTTTATGATCCAAATTGTAAACTAAAAAATTTTTACAAAGTCGAGTGATTCCAAATGTTAAGCAAATGCCAAATAAAAGCAAGAATTAAATAAACCGTTCATTTTGGATTTACATTAAAGTTTTAAAACTTTAGTAAACCCTTATTGTAGTTTCATTATAAAAAAATTTAGATCGGGAGCGTCGTAAATCGACTGCCTAGTGTACATACATGCATGTTAATGTATGTATGTAATACCATTTCTTCTTGATTTTATCAATAATTACATGTTTGTATAATTTATTTTTTAATTATTTCTTGGCCTAATATTATATTACTAGTTTACGCATATTTTTGGGTTTCCAACAATTATTATAATTATAACAACTCTTTTATGTTCCCTAACGCGTTTCGAATTTTTTAATTTATGTCCACCTTCAAAGTATAAATTAAAAAGCAACTATTTTCGTCAAAACAAATTTTTTAATAATTAATTTTAATAGAAAAATTCATCTTTGCTTTCCATTTTTTGCTTCTTTGTTATTAAATATAAATATATCCGATTAAATCTTTATTTCTGCTCTGAAAATGCTAAATTCGAAACGTCGATACCTTAAGCAACATAAATAAGTTTTTTTTAACTATAGTAATTTTTATTGGAACTTAAAAAAATTATGTACACAAATATAACATTTAGAAGAAAAAACCGTACCCATTGTGTTATTTCCTGCATTATTAACGACAAATAAAATTTAAAGATTTTAAATATACTGGAATAGTGTTTTCTTTTTTATTTTGGTAAAGTTTTCAAGATAAATGTATTATAAGATTACACTAAAAAATTCCTGATAAATAACAGTTTTGATTCAAATGTTTATGAAATAATTAAATTAACAAATTTTGGAAATTTTTTCAATATACTTCTAAGTGGACTCTCGTTGCTATAATTAATGTATTTGATGAAGTTTCACAATTTCTTTATAATAATGCAACTGCAAATAAATTTGCCAACTTCATTAATTTTACTTGTCTAACATATTACGTACAGGCAGTTTAATTACTACTTTTATAACATTCAATATTATTTTGACTTAAAACATGTTTTAACCTTAAAAATATACTGCGTTTTCTTTAAGTTGATGTACTATTAAAATCAGACGAAAATTATACATTTTCTTTTCCTTATTTTATTTTTATTTAGCATTAAAAATAAAAGTTAAATTTATGTATATATTATGTTAGCGAAGGATTTATTTATGCTTCCAATTCAAGTGCTACACCAATTTTATGACCACCAGCATTGAAATTCTTGGCATCAATCAATGTTGATAAAGTTAAAGTAACTCCATCACGAAGTCGCTGTTGATATCCCAAACCGACTTGGCTTGCATTATTTACTTTAGCGCGTACAGTTGCTTCTGAATCTAATTTGTAAGTGCAACCAATACCAAATTTAGTGGCATTTGAACCAGAAGTCCAAGATAGTTGAACACCGCAGTTTAATTGATCAGAACATTTCTGGAAAATTGATCCACTGAATTCTTGACCATCATTACTAAAACAAAAAGAAAGGTATCAAATATCCTGGTTCGGTAGTTTTCAATATATACTAAGTACGTATTACTTACACAGCTGTATGTAAGACAAAATCAGGAGTAGTATAACCCAAAGCAAAATTATTTGTTGTTATTTTAGATTTTTGTGTATCAAAAGCTGTTTGGTATCCAGCTAACCATCCTTGGTATCCAAATACACCAGAAGCATTAATTAAAGGACCAGCCAAATCGGCATTTATGTCTGAATTAATTTGGACATTTTCTTGGCCATAATTAGCCTTGAATTTTCCACTTTTGTTTCTATATAATATAAAATCATGTTTTAAAAATATTTTTTTAAATCACAAATTCGTTATACCCAGACTGTGGAGCAAAAGATCCTTCGAAAGACAATTTAAGTCCTTCTAAAAGTTTATCAGCAACTGCTACTTCAGTAAACAATGTGTTATCGGTATTCCATTTTTCAGTAAAAGTTAAACCATAATCCTTTACTTTGTATTTGGTTTCTAAAGAACCGAATACTTTTCCAGTATCTTGATTTGAGTGTCCAGAAGTGGTGAATTCAATATTAGATGGAGTTTTAGTTTTACAATCCAATTTCCATAACCCAAAATGATATCCTTTTCCAAAGATGTCACGAGCTTGTTTACCTAAATCTGAATATGATGGTGGAGCCATCTTAAAAAAATATTTAAAACACAAACGTAAATAGACACATTACAAAATTAGAAAAAAAATATATGTATGTATTTTAAAAATACATGCATGCATAAATATGTACAAAAATAATGTAAACCTTTGTCGAAAGTTTATTTAATTGCTAAATGACTATATAAATAAAACTAAATTTCCCTCATCACCTTGGTCAAGGCTCTATGAGTTTATTAACTTTAGGCGCTTCCGACATAGAAAAAATAAATAGATACACATATGTATCTACATACATACAATATCGTATGTGCAACAGTTTAATTTCAGCATTTAAATTTTTATTTCATTTCTCATAGACAAAAATATATATTTAAAAATTTTTTTCTAATTAATTACCAACACGTATAGATTGATTTATTTTTAAAATAATGCGTTATTTGCTACACATAGCTTGATAACAAAACCACAACAACTTCTCTGATAGTTGAACGACACTATATACATGTGTACATATGTATGTACAAAAAGAGAGAAATATTCGCAAATATAAGTCGCAATACAAAATGATTTTGTTGTTACAGAATTATTTCAATACATACATACATAAGTATTTGAATTTATTTCTTTAGATTTCTTTTGCTTGTTTAGTTTGGTTAGGACATTGGCTCGCGTTTCTTTTAAAAATAGCTTTTGTTTGAAATTTTTTTAAAAATAAGGAAAGTTGTTTTTAAATTGTTGCCAACTTACACTTTCTTATTTTTGTATTGTTGTTTTTCTTAATACAATAGTTTTCTAGCTTTAAATTTATTTTTAGACCATATTTCTCTATTATTTGTTAAGCGAAAATAAAATTAATATTTTAAATGGAATACAAATGGCATTAACTAAACAAGATTAAATTTATTTAGGCACCTACCAGAAGAATATATAAAATTATGCAATTAGGAAAATATGTACAATCATATTTTTTAATATCATAAGTACTTTATAAATGAATTAGACTTATCCAGATAATAAAATAATAACTTCAGAAATTAATTCAAAGAATTCAAATTATTTATACTATATATTTTCTAATAGTTCTTATGCCTAAATTATAAATTTTGTATTGAATTCTTATTTTAATTAATTTTTTGCTTTTCCATTAATTCAATAACCCGTTCCGTAGCCGATTTTTCAACATCTAAAGGTCGAGCTAAATCTTTATTTGGAAACTGCATTAGATTTTGAACTGGATGTCTTAAAGTAAAAGGTGTCCAAGGACCTTGAATTGATGGATTATCTGTGTGCCACATTTTTCTCAAACGAATTGAACTAGATGGACCATTTTGGGTTTTTAATAAATTCACCCATTTATTTATTTCATCGCGGGAATTATTTCGACAATTAACCCATTCTCTTTCTCCATTTAAATATTCGGCAACCATCACTGGGGTTCTATGTCGCCTAGGCTTTACATATACCACAGTTCCAGGATTATTTTTTGCAAAATCAATTAAGTCATTTTCAATGAAATCCCTCATGCCCCTACTTGATCCATTGTTTTTGCAAAATTTCAATGTGATCCTTTGCATTTGAGGAACAAATCTTCCTAATCCATTCTGTAGTGGAGCACGTGGAAAAGCTGATTTCAAAAATAGATGGCTGTTGGACATTTTAAATTCTTGCTGGATATTTTACCATAGGTAGGTATATGCAACAAATTTATCGTATTGTTGTGATCAACCAAAATCTAAAAATTTCACGTGTTTTAGAGATTTTTAAGAATAATTATTATAGTGATACTTTTTATTCTTATTATTAAACTTCAATTTTATAACGTATTTTCATAACGTCTTTCTCCTTCCATTAACCTCATATTTGCCCAAATTTAAATAGTTATGTATGCAAATATATATCCATACATAAACTTTTATATGTATGTATCTAATAAAAATAGAAGATTTTATTTGTGATTTAAGAATAAATTTTACCTGGGCAACTAAACAGTAATGCAATTGATATAAATATTGCCTAATATGTTATAAATTTTTATGAATATTTTAAAGTAGAAAATCTTCATTTTTATGTAATTCCTCTTTACCATTAGCATGTGATTTAAAAAAAATTGCCAACTTAATAAAAAATAACATAATACATTAATTATAAAATATACTAATAAAAATAATTATTTCCTAAGGTATTCTGCTTAATTTTAAATAATTAACACATAATTAACAACTTTTGATATTTCTGAGTAAATTTTCACTTTTCTTCGTGTAAATAGGTATCTACTTAATATATGTATGTATGTATGGATATGAATATCGATTTTTTTATTCTTTTGTGACGTCAAATTTTGCAGAAAAAATATTTGAACTTTTGAAAAGAAAAAAAAAAAAACACTAATTTTAAAGTCTTTTAAAAGGCAATAAGCTTTAGCAAAGAAATTTTCAGCTTAATTATCTAATGGGAACAGCACAATATTTTTTTATGAATTATGTATGTACATATGTTAATCTAACCCCAATTTAAAATTATTAAAACCAATCAAAGAGTACATTTGAAAATGTACCAATTACGTAATTTCAAGTCAGATAAAAGTTAAAAATTAATCAAATAACCGGCATATTTCACCTTTTACTTGTTATAGGAATTCTTCTTAATAAAAAAAAAATTACCTATTATCTTCAAAAATAACTATTGGAAATATTTCTTTTAATTTTAAAGATAAAAATTTTCGAATTAAGTAACCTATTTTAATGAACATTTAGAATTTCAAAGATAAAACTATAAAATCAAAAAATACACTATTTTTCCCATTTAATAATAATGGAATAATTACTTACATTTAATTTTTACTTTTGATTATGCTTAAGGAACCAATTAATTTATCAAATTACTTAGTTTTATAAAACTGCGGATTTCTTCACCACACGACACGAGACGACAACCGACAAGAACACGCCAAAGAAATTATTTGAGTGGACTAATTTTCAAATGTCAAATATATACTAGGTGACATTTATACTTAAACGTCACTCTTGACAATTTATATTAAATGACATCTTGTGGGATCTAGTGGTGTTTTTTTAAAACAATTTCACATCACATAAAGCAAAATAATTTTAACTTTATATAAACGCAATGATCATGATAGTACCTAAAAACGGAAAAATCTTTCTGTCCATTTAGGTTCGGAACTTCAGGTTATTTTCCGTTTCCATAAGTTAGTCAAATTTTTTCATCAAAAACTTGGAAATAGGCAAAATTCATTAAAAAAAAAAGAAAGAAAAAAACTCAGAAATGTAATTTTGTTATAAATACATTCGCACTTTTAGTTGTCTTTATATCTAAATGTCTTTATAAAGACATTAGTCTAAGCCTTGATATTTTTGTTATGTCAAAGTTTTATGTATTTACATGTACACAACCAAAATTGTCATGCAACCGAAACAAATTGAGTCCAAATTTTCAATCCCAAACGTGTGTATTGTTTAGCCGTGCACATTAAAACAATGTTTTGATTGTCACTTTTTATATGAACCCCAATTATGCTTTATAATTGCAATAATGTATAAACCCGTCGACTCAATTTCTATATACCGCAGGGCCAATATTGTAATTATGATTACAGCATACCAGTCTGTGTAAATTTAACATAAAATATTATATCGAAAAATGTCGCTTCGCGAAGCAAAATAAAAAATAAGGTTAATTTAAAAAAAAACCTATTATAGAAAAATTTCATTAATTTAATAAAATTTTCAACGCCATGTTTTTAAAGGAGAGCTCGCCTCATATTCTTACCTACCCATTTATTTTCAGTTAAAAATCAGAAACTTTTAGAACTCTACGTTCATTAAATCTATGTTCCCTAAGTTTGCGGAAAAGTTTCAAAAATTGTTTCTTTGCAACTTATGACAAGTAAAATTTTTAGTTTAAAAATATGTAATGCAACAGTTTTTTATTTTTTTATTAAATTTGTTTGAAACTAATACGCGAAAAAAACAAAGAAATGGGATAAGAAATGTACGAAATGCAATGATTCTTACAAAACGCGCTTTCCGGTTGATTTCTTGGAATTTTTTAGGAAACTTTTTGATTTTTTATTTTTTCTGAACGCTTCACTTTTATAATATAATATTATGTGAGTCTCCCAATAAACTAATCTTTATCTCTATTTGAAAATTCGGTTGTCAAAATGACATTGATATGAAAAAATATTTTATATCAAAGTAAACAAATATTTGTAAAATATAATCCTTATTAAAAACTTATTATTGTCGGCACAATTACAAAACTTTTCTCCTTGAAGTTTTATTTTAGAAACGTACGCATATAAAATGGACCTATACGACGATTTGGATACTAAAAAGCAACTTGATGGTTGGTCATCAGGTACACATAAACTTCACATTGAAGTGTTTATTAAATACTTCCATATACTTACTTTTAATTTGATACCATTGTTTAACTTCTATTTCTCTTAGGGATTAAAATGTTGCAAACACAACTAGCGATTAAAAAAGCTACTTTACCTCCACCCAAAAAGGAGGTACCAAAAAAGCCGAGTCTAATGCCAACTGTAACTTTAAGTAGACCAAAGAAAGTTGAAGATCTTTTTAGCAACAGCGACCACATAAAAAAACCAGAGGTAAAGAAATCTCAAGTGCAAGTTACAGTTCCTGTTGGACAATTACCCCCAGCTGAAATAACGAATGAATGGGATTTCGTAGATGAATATAATCCTTTATGGCCAAATGAATATGAAAAATTAGTAAAAGATAAACGAGATCGGGATAGAGAGAGGGATAAAAGAGATGACTATCACAGAGACCGTAGGAAACGAATTAGTAAACCTCACGAAGATTCACCTCCCGTGAAGCTTTCAGGATTTGCGGGACGCTCGAATGATGAAGATTCTTACGAAAAATCACCTCCATCTGCAACACCTTCGCGTACTTCTGGTGTGGCAATTGCTCCACCTCCTTCGCTACAAGAAAGTACCGCAATCATACCAGAGAAATTAGAATTATCGAATGCGAATGTGACTACACCATATGGAACTAGCTCAGTTGCAGCTAAAATTATGGCAAAATATGGTTTTAAAGATGGACAAGGTCTTGGTAAACAAGAACAAGGAATGTCTATTGCATTACAAGTTGAAAAAACTTCCAAAAGAGGCGGTCGAATTATACATGAAAAGGAACTATTCATACCCCCACTTCCACCACCAAGTCCACCAGCTCCAGCTCCTGCAGTAATTGAACCACCTAAACCGGAACCCAGTATAACGGAAATTATGAAATCTCCAAGTAAAGTTGTACTTCTAAGAAATATGGTGGGTCCAGGTGACGTTGACGCAGAATTGGAACCAGAAGTTAAAGATGAATGCAATACAAAATACGGTGATGTTGTGTCTGTCGCGATACATGAAGTGCCAGGTGCAACTCCAGATGAAGCAGTAAGAATTTTTGTAGAATTCAAACGAATCGAAAGTGCTATTAAAGCAGTAGTCGATCTTAATGGACGTTTTTTTGGTGGAAGGCAAGTAAAGGCAGGATTTTACGATTTTGATAAATTTAAAAGTGGTCAGATAAATTATTAAATAAAATAATTACATTCAACTCGTCCTTGTATTTTTTATTACAATAAAATATGTAAAATAGGTTCATTTAGAATTCCACAAGTTTTTATGATTTATCAACAGATGTCGTAACAGCTTCAAAGATCTACATAACCTCAATTTAACCGCAAACTCAACCGTTAATATTGGAATAAAACGATTAGTATTATAATTTAATATAAAATTTCTAAAAATAGATTACCTATTACATATTTACTTTAATTCCGAAAGATCAGATGTTTCTGACATTATTGCCCACTGTGGCGATTTATTTTTATTTTCAAATCGCATAAAGTATTTTTATATTGAATACATTATAAAAATAATATCATTGCACTTTAAAATAGTGCATATTAACAATTGAGTCGAGAGAACTACTATTTTATTCAATATGAAAAAATTTAAAACTGAAGTAAATAGTGATTTAGGAAGATATGCTCTACTCGAGGAAGATATAAAATGTGGCGAAACCGTTGTCGACGAAGAACCATTTGTGTATGGACCAAAATCAGGTCCTGTAGTTTGCCTCGAATGCTGTGGTCCAGTTGACCTGAAAAAAAATAAATTTTGTCCACAATGTAATTGGCCATTATGCAACGGATGTAAAACTAAGGTTAATGTTCATAAGGATGAATGTAATATATTTAAAAGTTGCAAAGTAAAATTCCAAGTGGATAATCTTAATTTATTCAACTGTCCTCAACTGGACTGTATTACTCCGTTAAGGTAAGTAATTATACGAATGTAAGAACTGAAAATTCTGAAAATTGCAATAGTGGTGTTAAAATATTGTTTTTCCTAATTTTATTTATTACAAATTTTCCTTAACTTTTCCTTCTCCATCATTTCGCTATTATTTTACTGATTATGGAAGGAATGAGCCGGTCACTATTGCGCTAAATGAGTGAGCCGGAATGTTGCGTTGTGTTAATTCTAATAATTTGGTATTACATTCAACTGTTAGCTTGAGCATTCTTAAATCTAGACTTTTGAGAAATTAAAATTAGTTATAATATTGCTTTTTTCTCGTTCGTTTCTATTTTTGCGAAATGGTTAATGCATAATTTAAGTAAGAGTTGTTTGATTTTCATACAAAAAATTAAAGCAAAAATAAAGATTTTATTTTTTAATTTTTGTAATCAATGCCTGAAATCGTATAACATCTTTAATATTATCTAATAATATCATTTACACTACTTGCAAATCGTATTTAAAGATTTTTTTTATATTTAGGAGTAGGGATTTTATTTTTAAAAATATCTATTAGAGCATCGTTTGGAATAAAAAATTCCAATTTAATCATCTCATTTTTATATTAAGACTTGCCATATTTTTACATTTATTTTGATATAGATTACGATTTTAATTATAAAATTTTATTTTAGCAAATTATTTATTTAGAAAATGTCGCAAGAAAATGGTGTTCAGATTAGTCTTATAGTAATTTACTTTGAGGCGTTCAATTACACGATTAGACTCTAAAAATGAGAGAGAAATGTGCAGATTAATTATGTATCGCTTTTTCATCTCGCATTTTTTTCCCTTTCAAATCAGAGTTCTCCGTTTTTCTAATGGATATTTCATTTTTCCAACAAGATTAAATATGTATTTATTTTTTCAATTGGGTTTTTCATTTTTTCTTAAATTATTGACTGGACGGATCACCTTAAAAAACAAATGTATGTCATTTCTCCAATAAGATTACCCATTATTTCAATTGGATTTTCACACTCCTTCTCAAAATACCATAATTATAACCTATCACATTCAAAAACAAATTTAATGAATAACAATTAAATTTTGTATACATTTTCAGAAAAACGAAATATACAAGACGAAAAAATTCTTGAAACTCTAAAATTACATTATAAAAATATAATGATAGTCACTTACTTTCTTCTCACTTGGTGAAATACACGATCATGTTAATAAATAGATCTCCAAAAGTTAATTCAAAAATCAATTTATTGTGATGTAGGAAATGTCCTCCCATAAATATTTCTTATATTAATATCTTATTCAATTTGGACAATGTCTCTTTCTCTCTTTAACTCATAATATTACATTAAAACTATAGTAAATATACTGAAAAGTATATCAATTGTAAAATAAAATCTCTAGTCCACGTCCACGTCCATGTCCACGTCACAAATATTTAAGAAATTTAAACAGACATTGCAAAAAAAGAAAATTAAATAATTTATTTGATTTGGAACGAAATCAAAAATAAAAACGTTTTTCATCAGAAGTTATAAAATGAAATCTTGTGACAAATATATACTAAAAAACACACATAAAAACATGTAGATATTTAGATTTTCCCAGACAAATAACAATATTTTAACAACATAATTATATTCATATTTTTATCTATACATACATATAATATATATAAATATATATATATATATATATATATATATATATAAAAAAATATATATATATATATATATATATATACATGTTTTCGTTAATAATAAAATTTTAAATAAATATACAAAGTCTTAAATGATGTATGCATTTAAAAATAAATATTTTTGTGTTTTCATCATAAAAAAATATTAATCAATAAATAAATAATTCATATAGCATCAAAGCAAATTTATTCATGTACAATTTAAAATATTGTATATTATTTTATTTCATGTATTTCAAATAAAAAAAATTAAAGGTTAGGTACTGGTAATTGTCCCAGCGAATTGTAAGATATGTTCATTGCATATTTTCACTCAAATAAAACGAATATTCAAAATATTTTTTTTTTATTATTAAAACATAATTGCTTTTGAAAAATTAAAATCTTTAGTTGTATAACACTTTGTGTTTTGTGTCAATTCTCTTAAATTATATTAATTATTAAAATTACATTTAAAACAAAGATCGAAATCTATAAAAATTAATTATTGCTGTTTGAATGAAATCTATATAAAAAAATTCAGTATAAAAAATTAAGTTGCTTTAAGAATTATGTATAATAATAATATGAAAAAGATTTTAAAATTTTAGAATAATATTGAGTTATGTGAACACTCTTTGACTTCAAAATTGCGGTAATACGTTTTTGATACACAATTCGGTTTATGATGCGTTATATATTGCACAATTTCACCAATTTTGACAATACAATATTTACTGCAATTTTGAAGTCACGGACTACATATTTATTTTGGAATATGTGTTTTGTTATTACATAATTATACCCGTACGAACGTATGTTCGAAGGGTATACTAAATTTGCCTTACCGTTTGTAACGCTAAGAAATAACGGTCTTAGATATAGACTCAAGTGTATGTTTTTGGTCAGCGTCGAATTCTGAGTTGATTTAGCTTTGCCTGTCCGTCCGTCCGCCCCAACGATAACTCAAAAACTAATTGAGTTAAGTTCACCAAATTTTCACAAATGATTTATTGTAGTAAGTGCCAGAATCCTATTTAAATTGGACATGATCGGGGTACCGGTTCGGGTAGCTGCCATATAACTTCAAAATTTATTTGGCTATATCTCAGAAATTTTAGAAGCTACGGTATTGAAATTTCACACAAGCGAATATATTAGTAGGGCTAACGTGTTTGGTAAAAATCGTTGAAGTTACTTGGCTCCTTCTGGTAGCTGTCGTACAACTTTAATAGTAGTTTGACGCACACAGTATTTCAAAAAACACAGTACTGAAATTTGGCATAAATTAATATGGTAATATGGCAACTTAAAGTCATAGTTTGTCCCATAGGCAGTCATGGCATATTTATTCACATATAGGACTTCAAATTCGTACGGGTATCACAGAGTTGACAAGATCAACTCTATTTTTTCTCGTTCTCGTTTTCTTGTTCTAGTTCTTCATCTAGTTTTACATAAATGGCAGTTCAAATGATAATTTGGCATACATACATATTAAATACAAGCATAATAAATAAATTAATTAATTTCTTGTACAATATTACAAATGCAAATCTTATTTAATAACATAATCAGTTTTTTTTTTTCTTTGCGTATATGAAAAAATTTTTTTGTACATACATACATATTAAAACAATATTGTATTTTTGGTTATAAGCAAAATTTTTAAAAAAATTTTAATTTTTAAAATTATTTGCGGTAGCCACATTGTTATTTATTGTGCTGTTATAGAAAAATGTATAAAACTATTAAAAAAAATTCTTAATCTATAAATGAAAATAGCATTGCCAAACTAAATTTTAGAAACTAAAAAAAACAGGACGAAAATTAAAATTAATTTTATTATATATGTATGTATATATTAAAATTTAATTAATTCTAAATTTTCATATTGATGTTGTATGTATGTACATATTAAAACTTAGAAATTATTACATTATTGTTGTTTAATTTTAATAATCTTACAATAACAAATTATTAGTAGGGTAGAAAACTTATAATATATGAGTTTTTGAATATTCATTGGCCCCCGGGTTTTCGAATATACCTATAGGGAATTATTATATATTTAATTCGATTGCAAGAAATTTCGAGGAGATTCCTCACGATAACATTTGAAATAATTTTAGTTTCACATTTTAAATACAAAATATTCGGAGTTTTCCCTTAATGCAGAAAACATTTTTTTCTAATGCATTTTTCTTACATATAAAAAATTCTCAAGAATATTTAAAATATAAAGTAATCATACAGAATGTGCAGAATACCATAATTGTCCAAACAAATTATACATTAAATTTTAATTATATTAATCTAATTATTTCTTAATAAAATATAACTTTTAAAATTATCATTAAAGACAATTTTAATATATCTCCGACTCAAACAACTTTAATATTTAATTTTGACCTACGCACAAAATATTTTGCTCACATCCTGATTCAGAATAGTCAGTTGTCAAAATTCGCAAAAAAATTAAGTTTACATTTTGCAAGTTTCTTCTTAACAAGGTGGCATTGAAGTTTTTTGTAATGTAAATATCTGTAATTCTAGAAGGTAAGTTTTAAATTGTAAGTTTCAATTTGAATATTATATTATACAAATGTATATTATATATATATATTATGAAATATATATGTATATCTGAATATATATATATATAAATACATATATATATATATGTATGTAGATATATATATATTTTGTTTTTGGAACATTGGCAATATTATACGAGTATTATTCAATTTAGCGTACGTTAGAAATATTTCAATATTACGTATACATATCCACAATCTTATAACCGCATATACATACGTACTATACAAATAGTGTCGACAAGAAATAAATAAAAATAGAATATAAATAATTTGAATAGAAATTTGCGCGTGCTTAACTTGAATTTGTTAAAAATTAAAAAAAAAAACAATACAATAGATATTTCTTAATAAACTATTTTGAGCTAAATAAATACCCGTATTTCATGTATATAATGTACATATAATATTATTTATACATAATATGTGTATACATATAGGAAAAGCATAATGTTAATATTGAAATGTTATTATTTCATGACCTCTAATATTATTTTATCATCAGTATTATAAGAATTTTTGAGCTTTGAAGATGGTTAATAAATTAACATTGAATAGTAATATAATTGAAATAAAATCGAATCCAATATTGGGAAGATATTTAGTAACAACTGATGAAATAATTTGTGATGAAATCATAATTGAAGAATTACCATTTATTTATGGTCCAAAAGTTAATTCTCCAGTTATTTGCTTAGGATGTTATTGTAAATTAGATTGTAATAATGATGGATCACGTTGCCCAAAATGTAAATGGCCATTATGTGAAAATTGTATTGATTATAATAAAGATCATCATTTAGAATGTAAAATATTTAGTGAAGCTAAAACAAAATTTCAAAATTTAAATAATGATACATATGGGTGCCCTCAATTGGATTGCATAACACCGTTAAGGTAGAATATGTTAAAAATTATATAATTGATATTAAATAATTGTTCAGACGTTTTATTAAATTTTTTATTCGTAATTGATATGTTAAAAATGAATATAATTCAAAAGTTTTATAAAATTTTTTTATCGGTTTGGTTAATTTTTCTTAACTTCTTCTTATTCAAAATATTCCTTTGTTCAAGTACAAAACCTTCAAAATTATTCGAATTTCTTTGTGTTTTTAAATGTTGCTGCATTACGCAAAAAATAAGTGAATGTTATTAAAAATTTTAAATTCGAATTTTCAGTTAAATTATTTAAATTATAAATTATAAAATTAATTGTATTTTAATATTTTATTTTATATTCGATACGTTTTTGACAAATTGTGTACTTAACAAATAAAATGAGATTTTTCAAACGAAATTTAATTAAACGACAGAAGCTTTTGTTTTGTTAATATGTAGATCTTAAAAGTGTGCTTTTACTTATGTTTGTGTGTAAAAGTTTATTTTTATCGACCGCATTGTATACAATGAGATAGATTATGTGATGGCACGAAATTTTGGATGTCGAATTTTCGTATAATAGTAAGTAAACTACTTACAGGGAGATGTCGGTCTATCCGCCTGTAGGTCTCTTGGTCTATCGGTCTGTGTGTGCAGACCTCAGGAATTGAACCTTTTTGCGGGCCAATTTTACATTTTTGCGTATATATAAAGAGAAATAATGAACCAATTTCCTTGAAATTTAAAATTTGAATTTCGGGTGTTAAAACAACGATTCAAAAAATTTTTTTTAAAAATCAGGACTCGGAAACCGAACTTAGGGTCGATTTCACATTTTTTACCATACCTACGGAACGGATTTGAAAATTTTTGAAATTTGATATTTGAGTTCTGCGGTTGTTACCGAAACTAACTGGTGAACTTTTTGGGGGATTCTGATAGTGCAAAGCGAAATTCTATTAAGAGCCATTTACACTGTTCTAATTATGTTAGCTAAAAATTTACTTATTTCCTTAAAATTGAAAGGTAGTATTCAAAATGCATTTTCATAATCTTCTGTAATACTTTCACTAAACTAGGCAATATACATTGCGGTCGGTTATGTACTGACCACATCAGATTTTTTTTTATTCCGTTCCTCGAAATACAACGCCTTCTAATATGACATTTCGAGTTTTATGAGTTTCGGGCTTATATATTATGTTGCAGCATAAATTTCGTAATACGCAATTGAAAAATTTTGCAGTATTTTTAATTTTTATTGACCAGGAACCCATTGAAGAAGTCATCTGAAACAATAATAATAACAATACTAATAATAATTATTTGAATATATGTATTTAATTCAAATTGTGTAACATACATACATATAACAGGATGATTCTAATATTTTATTTAAAAAATGTTTGTTTCATCCTTGGATAATATCCAAAACGCATTAACAAATTGAATAGATGAAATTATTTTAATATACGAATAATTTAATTTTTGTATTTTTAAAATGCGTTTGTTATACATACATATGTAAATGCGTTTAAATTTGGTTCATATTTAGAAATTTTTAAAAAAGATTTTTAAAATGGAGTAAAGGTATTTCTTTACGATGAAAAAATCTGTAGAAACTTGCCAAAACCTATAGCAAATCTTAAAATTGTTTTGCAAGTGAAATTAAATCTTTAATCATTTGCAAGTAAACTATCATTTTAAATTTACATACTGTCTTCCAAAAGACAGCTTATGTAATACTTTTTGGAAGGCAGTAATTAGAATATCGTATATACAATATATGTATAATGGTAATTACAGATTATTACATATATCACATATGTTATATAACATATAATTCCCTTTAATATTAGCGCAATGTTCTATTTCCACTCGAGGAAAAATTCTCTTTTCAATTATTATATAATATACTCGTATAAGTCTTGTATACGTCTTGCACACCAAAAATTCATCAAAATTATAATTTTGTAAATTTAGAATAAATGATTGTTTGTGTTGTGATCCGAGAACTGTTGGTTTTTATTCCTTAAATTAGATTTTAAATTAATAGTATTCGATTTAATTAGAAAAAAATTTTCGATAAAGCAATAAATTGTCTTATGAAATGATTAAATCAATTTGATTTCTTAAATATGGGCAAACTATTTTTTTATTAATGTTAAAAGAAAGACAAAATTAATATATGTACTTAGGTTACATACTTTAATCAGAATCCTTTCACATTTGGTCGCACTTCGATTTCTGATTGGGATTTAATTTCAGAAAACTAAAATAACAATTTCCGAAAAATTTCCTAATACTTTTAAATTTGTTAAAAATTTTTTCTATTTTTGAAGTATTTTGTTCTTTTTATATACATACATACATATGAGAAATTATCCTGTTTCTGATAAATACCTTCTTGGATAAATATAAGGATTCGTTTATATTCATCACCTGCTTAGCTATTTTGTTGATTTGAGAAACCGTGTGTTACGGTATTTTTAAAGAAAGAAATTTTAATGCACAATTGCATACATACATATGTATGTTCCTATGTATTATATACGAATTGAATTTGTAAGGTTCTTCAAGGGTCCATTAAATTCAATAAGTTAAATTACCCACTAGGAATATAAATATTTTATTAGATAATAATATGTAAGTCTGTACACGTATTTTGTCTTTTTAATAAAGCTAAGAAAATAATATTTTAGGCACATATTAAGCATATGAAATATTTAAAGCGATTTGATGTAAATGCATACATAAGTATATACATTTTGTTCAACCAAATAAAACATGCGTACACATATATACATATGTACATAATAATTAACAATTTTTTTATTTAATTTAATAAAGGTTGCTGTTGAAAATGGAAAAAGACCCAGAAAGATGGAAAAACGAGGTTGAACCAATGGAATATCATGATAAGCCAAGACAAGAAAATAAGGAGATATGGAATGCCGATTTAATTAATGTTGCAAAATATTTAAGAGGGCCATGTAAATTAGATCGCTTCTCCGAAGAACAAATAATGCGAGCTATTGGAATACTTGAAGTGAACGCATTTGAAGCTCGCACAGCAGCTGGTTATCCTGTACGGTGTTTATTCCCAATAACTGGTATTTTAGCGCATAGTTGTGTCCCAAACACAACAAGAAGTATATACCCTTCGGAAAATTTTCGTGTACGTTTAAGAGCTATGGTTGATTTGAAAAAAGGACAACAATTAAATCATTCCTACACTTATACATTAGATGGAACGGCTGCTAGACAAGAACATTTAAAAGCAGGAAAATATTTTGTTTGCAAATGTGAAAGATGTTCTGATCCTACTGAACTAGGAACATATTTTAGTTCACTCAAGTGTAAAGAATGTTTAAAAGGTTTAATTTCAACAACAGATCCTTTTGGTACGTATGGTATTTAAGAAATTCCTGAATAATAATATGTACATAAGTATAATAATGTACTTACATATATGTATTGTCAACATTATATCTATCTATTTTAATATACATATGTATGTATATTTACATTGAATTTTTGTTAAATGTACATATAATTGATTTTACTTACACACATATAATTCTGTACATTTTTAGATCCCAACGCCTTATGGAAATGTTCACAATGTAGTTCTACAATACCGCATGATATAGTTTCACAGACCATAAATAGAATACAATCGGAGGTCGATTCAGCTTATGCAATAGAACCCTCTCCAGAAAGATTAGAAGCTGTTGAAATTTTATACAGAAAATTTTCAAATACTTTAAGTCCATTACATTTTATTCAAACAAGTTTACGTCAAAGTTTAATAGAAATGTATGGTAGAGTTGAGGGTTATGAAATGAATAAATTAACGACAGAACAAATAAAATATAAAGAAAATTTGTGCCGCCAAGTAATAGAGGTCATTAAAATTTTCGAACCAGGATTAAGTCGCTCGAAAGCGATATTATTATATGAATTACATATACCAGTAGTTTTGCTAGCAAAAACATATTTTTGTGAGAAAAAAATCTCTATTGACGAATTCAAAAACAAACTTCAAGAAGCTGTTGGTTACTTGTATGAATGTCACAATATTCTGCAAAATGAAGATCCTATATCACACGAAGGAAGTTTGTCAAGAATCTCCCAGCAAGCATTGAAGGAATTAAGGGAAAGTTTAGAAGAGCTCTGAAATGAAATATAATTTATAATATAAAATGATAGTTTTTATCTACAAAATAAAAATATGTGAACACTGATGTGTATTATTTAAATATTTATTACTCCTAATAACTAAATCTTATTATACTGACTCTAAATTTTATTTACATATTACTGAATTCATAAATTTTATGCGTCTTCATATATTTTTGGAAACAAATTGGATTTATTTTAATCTTTCTTTCCCAAAAAAGCAGCTGGACTGAAACCCATCATTGCAGCTGCTGCTAATGGATTAAAAGGAGGCGTAGTCATTGGAAAAAATGGTAATTGGTATTGCATTTTATCTTTCTTTTTTTTCTTTTTTACTTTGGAAACGTTTGCAGATGAAGAGCTACTTTCAGAATCACTATCGTATTCATTTACATTTTCATATTCCTTTTTCCGTTTTCTTTTTCCTCTATTTTTAAACATGCTGCCACTGTTACTGATATTGTCAATAAGTAGACGAGTTTGATTTAAGCCTGGAATTAATTCTGTCGCTAAATTATCTCTAATAAACGTAAATTTTTGCTCTGGATCATATTGATAACATTGCTGTAAACAAAATTCCATAAAATTTTGCAACATTACACTTAAATTTGCAGATTTTGGGCACATTTTTAAATTATGATATTTTTCGCCACAATTCTTGCATTCCATAAAACATTGAAAAGATGTGTGACCCTGCAACAACCAACGTACAATAATAAAATTTCAAAAATAGTATAAAAACACTAACCTTTTTCTCGCATAAAATACAATGTTTTTTAGCTTCATTGGAACTTTCATCTTCATCAATTAAATTTTCAAAGTTTTTCAATTTTCCCATGTAAACAATTTCTTCTTCAACGAGATTCTCACATTTCTCATTTGTTTTTAAATTATGTTCCTTATTCTTTTTAACTTTGTGAGTACTTTTTAATTCATCATTGCTACATGTTGCTAAGCTACTAGAAGAATCGACATCGCTGCTAGATTCATTTTTATCAGAATGAGAGTGAGGCTCTTTCTTTATTTTAACTGAGGGCAGTGGTAGAACAGGCTTTGCAACTGTTTTTTTTTCTTCTAGCTTTACTTTTTGGTTTAGTGCGGCTGCCTTCGATAAGTTTTTATTTCCCAATTTTTCATTCGACATATTATCCATTTCATTATTTACCTCTTTTGAAAAATCTGTTTTACTGCAGTTGTTCGAGCCAATTTCATTACCTTTTGTTTCGAATGTGGATTCTAACTTATTGAATTCGCTTTCAGATTTCGAACTTTTGTGCTCTGAACTTTCATTTCTGGATTTTTGATTATCTTCTTCAGTTGGTGTTTTTTCTTTGCAATTTTCATGCTCCGGGTTTGGCCTATTTCTCCAACTTCTATTGTATTCATAAGTATCGTTTCTTTCATATCGAAAAGGGTTTTCCGAATCTCTATTAACATTTTCCCAAGAGTTATCCCAATTTCTGGAATATGGTCGCCTGCATGTTCCGTCTCTACTAAAATTATTATTTCGATTATCTGCGTGTGTGTTGTAACCTTCTTCACCCATATTAGGTGCTTTGCTGAAATTGTCATTAGCCTCCCTACCGTTTTCATCTTCGTGTTCATGATATCTACTATCACTATATCTTCTTTTGTAATATCTTCTGTTATTTGCCCAATATCTATTATTTGAATACCTTTTTCGTCGATAGTCTCTTTGATTTTCATTATTTGATTTAGCGTTATCAACTCCAGGATTTTCATTATTTTTAGAAATATTAACTTCATTTTGCGTATTCTTATTCTCATTTTTCTCTTTAAAATTACTGCTTGGCGCTTCCACATTGAGCTGATCTCCCGAAGCATTATTATTTTCCCGCTTATTTTTATTCTTTCTGCCCATTCCTTTTTTTTTTAAATTTTAAAGCTATTTAATTTGATAATTGTTTCTAAAATTTCAAAGTAAATTATTATTTATCATCGGCACATGTTTTTATACTTCAAATTTCGGCTTGAGTTAAGTTGTCAAAATTTTTCTTGACACCTTATAGTTTTGTTGCTATACTGGACATGACAGTCGCAATAGCTTCGTTTAATTAAGGCAGTACAGTAAGTGTAATGGAAAGTCCATATTACATACTAGGTCTGTCTGGCATAAGGTATTTAAAAATTTTTAAAAAATTTTCTCGATATTTAAAGTTTTTTCAAGTTTTGTAAAGTAAATTTAGAGTTTTAAAAACTTTTAAAATTTTACAGCAGCAAAAACTCATCTTTTTCTTTGTTATGCCAGAAGATTTTATTTTTTAAAAATTTTTTTTGCGTAAACAATAATTTCTTTTTCATTGCTTATTCAGTAAAATTTTTTGACACAGAAAAAAGATTTAAATTAAGATTTAAGATGAGCTGTAAATCAACATTTAAAAAAAAAATAATCTGAAAGAGCATCTTTTTATTAGTAATTCGACAAATATTATTGTACTCATAAAAAAAAGGTAAATTCATTCAAAACAAAAACCTACTTGTCTTTCATCCATATAATTCATAATCGACGAATTAAATTACACACCCCTATTTCTTAGCATTTGGTAAGCCTTTCGAATGAAAAAAAATACGTCAAAATTGTCAAAACTATTTGAATTTGAATTGAATAATTTCGAAAGCGTTTGATTTTTGTCGCAGAACTATAAAAAAAATAAGTACTTTGAGGTGTTAAATAGCCAGTTAATATAAAATACACGTACTTAAAATTAAAATGAATAAAATCATAACGGAAACTTATCCAGAACTACTTAAAGTTCCTACTTTTTGTAAAGGCTTCTTAGAAAATATGGCAGAAAAAATGGTTACACATGAATCATTTGGAAAACCGTAAGTACACAAGTGCATATTTTTATATTTTACAACTGAATTTTGACCTTATAAATTGCATAAATGAAGTTTTGGTAATTAACTTTAATTTCTATTTAAGTGTAAGTCAAGAATTATATTCTTGTTTATGCTAAAAATATTTATTTTTGTTTGATTCAATATTTACATATTTATTTGAAAAATGTAACATTTCCGAAACCATTGTGGATTTGTATACAAAACGTGGAAAAAAATAAAGGTATTCATGGTCAACTGATGATTTTGAATTGGGCGGACCATTAGGCCGTGGAAAGTTTGGGAGAGTTTATTTAGCCCGCGAAAAGAAAACACAATTCATGGTGGCAATGAAAGTTATGTTTAAATCAGAGCTTCAAGCAGGAGGAGTACAAAGAAACGTCTTAAGAGAAATAGAGATACAATCACGCTTAAAGTATTTATACAATAATTTTCAAATTTTGTGAAGATTTAATATTAATGTAATTTTAGACATCCACATATATTACGATTATTCACCTGGTTCCATGATGAGAGGAAAATTTATCTTGCGTTGGAAATAGCTTCAAAAGGCGAATTATATCACCATTTAAAAAATTCACCCAATGGACGTTTTGAAGACTCTCGTGCAGCAAAATTCACTTATCAAGTAGCAAGTGCTCTACATTATTGCCATTTAAACAACGTAATTCATCGAGACTTAAAGCCTGAAAATATTTTGCTTACTGCAGATGATAATTGTAAATTGGCAGATTTTGGTTGGTCTGCTCACACCCCATCCAATAAGTAAAATTCAAAATCTTCTAAAGATTCATTTTTTAAATACATTTTAAAATTATTTAGGAGAAAGACTATGTGTGGAACATTGGATTATTTACCGCCTGAAATGGTTGAGCATCAAGTTTATGATGATTCCGTGGACCAATGGTGCTTAGGAATTTTGTGTTACGAGTTTTTAGTAGGCAATCCTCCCTTCGAATCAAAAGATGCCGCAATGACGTATGAAAAGATCAAAAGACTTGATATAGCTTACCCACGACATTTGAGTACTGGAGCAAAAGATTTAATACAAAAGGTAATATTAATATATTAAAATGAGACACGCCAGTATGAATTTTTATTCATATTTGCAGTTATTAAGAAAATCAAGTAATACACGAATGACTTTAGTTGAAGTGATGCAACACCCCTGGATTAAAAGATTTTGCTAAAAAAAGAAATCAAGATTAACAGATAATTTTTTAATAATTTTAAAAATATTCTTATAAATGTATTTTGAAATTTCTATTGTTCTAAATATATAAAACTTTAGCTGAAAAAATATGTTGATTTTAAAACTGTCTGCAGGTCAAAATCACCCTTGGGGGGCATTTGTTTTAAGGTTTGATTTAATTTTTGCTTTGCTGCGTTCAAAACCAGGTTTTCGCTATTCAATTCACTAAAAAGTTAAAAATACATATTTTAATAAATATAATAAATCTTTAATAAATATAAAATATCTTCTAATGAAGAGGCATTTTTTTTATTTATACCTTTCTTTAAAACTATATTTATTTATCATAAATTTAGAAAGATCTTCTAAAATCGGTTGAGAATGAAGTGCAACAAACTGTTCTCTGCAAATCTGAAATGAAAAATGGCTGTATTTCTTGTATTACTAACCTAGATAATGTAAATAACACTTACTTTATTCATATCAGGAACGGTGCAAGCGTGTGTCCAAAAGCAATCATGAACAGAAATAAAAGTAATTTCATTCCTTTCACAAAATAATGACGTTAACATCATATGACTGGAGTCCAATGAATGTATAAAATTAGGTGGAAAAGCATTTTTCTGCTTCATTACGTTTGGTTTTTCGTACATGTCTAAAGACATTGTTTCACCAACATGAGCAGATCTTGTTTTTCTGTGTTCCATACGACTGTAAGGTTGTACAACCGGTAATCCTAAAGGAGTTGTCCACTCTACATTTTGCATGCAAGTTGATGATATAAATCTAGCACAATCAGTAAACCAGTCTTGAATTTCCTTGGCTGACGTAAACATTTCACGCAAACTATCGAATGTTTTAGTCGTCAAATAAGTTGATGCGGGCCAGACCCACTCTTTTGGAAAATCCTCAATATCTTTTAACTGTCGAGCTATTTGTAATCTAGCACCATATCGTGTAACGCCATAAACAGTGGTCATAACTGTTTGCTTAATTACTTTGCGTCTAACATATCCGTCTAAAATTTGAGCTACATGAAGACCATTGCTTGCATCGGTTTGTCGAGCTTTTTCAACTAGTGTTGCTATAGCACTATATACATCTTGTGGACTATCAGATGGTGAGAGATTGACACTATATGCCCCAGCCACATCACGACCCAAAGCAGCGTAATGCTGCAATCCATTACAAGAGCCATCTTGATGTATAGGAAAACCACTCATATATTCTGCAATTTTTATAATTAGTTTTATTAAAAAATTTTTTAATATACTTTACCTTCCGGGTTTGGTGATTTTAATACTTTAGCTATTTCCATGCAACATGCTAAGGTTTGCCATGGTTCATCTGATTTCGACCACCATTTCCCGCCGTTTAATGGATTATTAGCTGAATCTAAAATTTCATCCATGATTTGTTCAGCGTAGAGAATTCTTTCCCTAACCGATTCACGTTTTTTTAATCCAGTTAAATTGATACAATGAAGTTTCAACCACATAAGTCCATCTGGACCCAATGGTCGTTTTTTATCAAAGACTAATATAGATCGAGCTAAATCTGACCCCAAATGATTTAAGTGAGGTGGAATAGGATATACCCGACCCCTAAAATCCATGTTATGCGGTAACCAAAATACTCTATCCCGATACTGTGGCAAAATGAAAACCCTTATTGTACAAACTATAATGGTAATTTGAACTTACGTGATTTGCAAGAGACAAACGGTATAAAGTATCGCACCATAAGCTATACATTTCAGCCTGCTTTCGTCTTCGCGCCATCTTTTGTTTAAACATTTGAGCTCTTTCATTGTTTGTTAATTTCGAACTTTTTTGGGGAATTGAAGGCAGAGGTGGTAGACTATTTGGTGATTCTGGAACGTCCAATTTATGATCTCCTCCATTTTGAAATACTTCTAATATAACATCTAATATCTAAAAATAAGAGTATATTCACTAAATTCAAGTTAAATTTATGTTTATAGCTCACATCTGTGTTGACTCTCCACGGTATGCTCGATAATTGATTTAAGGAATCTAGTGCTGGGTAAATATTTTCATTTGGCATTTCATTTATTCTTGCCAATTGCTGTATAGCTTGATGAGGCAACCTTATTAAATCTGATTTACTTAAAAGATAACCCCCATTCACAGGTGTGCTCCACGGCTGGGGAGGGCACAACATGGGTATCTGATTGGCATTAAACGTTAAATTTTTTTGTTTTGAGACCCTCAAAAGTCTAAGACACAATGAAATAATAATTAGGATAGTGATGTAAAATTTAACATAAAAGTCAAAGAAAAGAAATATTTTACCTAGATAAAATTGGATGTGGTTTAATTTCTTCTTTTACAAGCCGTCCATGATTTCTATATAGAGTATAAAAAGCTGGAAACAAATTTTTTTTTTGCGCTGTAACATTATTTTTTAAAATATTTGAATCAATTTTTATATCACGTATTAATATGTTATAGAGGAATTTGCCAACATTAATAAGAACATTGTTTGGCCATGGAGTCTCATTTATGTTCATGCTTGGGCCCCATGAACGATTTTCATGAATCAATTTCTGCCATATTTGCCTTGTATTAGAATCACCATTTCTGTTTCGTACACTTTCGCAGTATTCTCTATAAATGTTGCCAGTCTTTTCTAATACACCGTTTTGCTTTTTTGATTCTATGTGATACCTATGAACTATGTAGTTAATTTAAGAATTTATTTTAATATATTCAAAAATCTACTTTGTTTGAACTTTCTGCCCTAGTTCTTTGTACAATTGACCAACTGTTGGACTAAAACTTTCAGAGCCTTCGGCCAACTTTTTAATTTCTTGCAGTAATATATCAGCAAGTTGTCTTGAATCAAGCGTCTTCAAATAAACGTAGTAGGTCATTAGACCATTCGGTTTATGTCTCGCTTGAGCCTTCAAAGCATTCAAATCCCTACTAATAGCTGCACAAATTTGTGATTTCCAAAGTGCGTTTAAATCATCATACTTCTTGCGCTAAAATTCAAATATGGTAGGAAAATACATTTCATATTTTTTGATACTTACATATTGCTCTGAATTAGGAAAATCTTGACTTGCTTCAATACTTTTTATATTTATAATGCCACCTAACTCGGCAGACAGTTGTTCCTTGGCAAATTTATGAAGTTCTTCATTAGAATAGTTATAAGTAATACTGCTGTTTGGGTTTTCTGAACCTAAGTTATGATTTTCGCGCTTGTTATTTAACGAATTAAGTAAAACATTTGAGTATTGCATATTGGGTGGTGTAAATATTGGCTTAAAATTGTGGTCAATTCTTCGTATCGCATCAAGAACAATTTCTAATTCATCATATTGAAAATTGCTTTTATCGACAATATCATTTATACTAAAACCCTACAAGTAAAAAAAAATGCTGTTAATTTTAATATTTGGCTAGTAAATCCGTGTATGCAGCTTACTTTTTCCTTAGCTTTATCTGAATATTTGGTTATTAAAATATTGTTATCGTTGCTTTTGTCCAATCTTCCTATACATTCAAATATACTTGCAAAAGTTTGATGATTAATTTCTACACCGTCTTCATTCAATATTTGCAATAAGTTTTCAATTTTATTTAATTCTCCTTTTTTAGCGTAACCATGCATTAAAATATTAAAAAAATCAATAGGAATAGACTTTTTCTGGTCACATATTTCTAATTTTTTACATCTTTCTCGATAGAACAAAAGAGTTGAAAATGCTCGACTTAACATTCCATTTGATACGCAAATATTAATATAAGTTGATAAATTAATCAAAATTGAATTATATTTAGCAAGTTTTTCCTGTTCTAAAGACTTGTGATATCGTGCGTTAAATCTAATTAAAAATTATTTGCTTAAAATTAAAACAATATTTGAATCTCAAATAATAATTTACTTTTCATTTTTATTTAAGGACTTGTTACTATTTTTTGAATTTATGCTTTCACTTTGCAAAAGTGGGACTGACTCTGACTCAACGACATCCAATATTTCCGACTGAGTTAAATCTTTTTGTATCTGTAAACTATTGATAATTATTGTAAATTACCTATATCTTTTTTTTATTATACAAGTAATAAATAAAAATTGTTTAATTGCTTAATAAAATCTACACTTACTCTAAATTAACTTCTTCTTCTTCTTCATATTTGATGTTCTCAATCATATCCTTTAAATTTTCAAAACTAGAAATGATATGTTCCTTATGCTCATCATTTATATTAGCATTTCCTTTCCTAAAAAAAATTAACGGCTTACTGTCACATTCACCAGCTGGAAAAGCGCCGCTTTCAAACATATCAATATCAAATTTTTGGTATTCTACTGGTTGAACATGCTTTTTTGGCGAATCTAAGAATTTTTCGCATGAGGCTGTAGTCAACTTTAGCAAATTGTCCTTTTTTTTCTTTCTAGCAGCCTTCAACTCCTTCATTTCTTCTGAATTTAATTGAGAAACTAAAAATCTTCCAGATTCTCTATTTTTTAAATAATCTGATTTTTCGATAAATTCTGATAATTTTTTTGATTTAAGACTTTTAACTTTAGCTTTGATTTGTTTGGTTGTAAGACCAACTACAATTAAGATTTGTTAGTAAAACAGAAAATATTTTCAAACAATAATAATTTTCAACCTTGTAAAAGCTCAACATATTTTCCATACTTATATTTCTTTTTATGGGTCTTCGTTTCATTAGCAATTTCTGTATTTACATGCTGAGATGAACTGAATCTAAGATTAGTTTTATGCCCTAAAAATAATATAGTATAAGAATTTTTTTTTTTAAATATATTCTATTTACTATTTATAAAATAACCACGTTTATATTCATTAACTACATTACTATAATTTCTAAGGCATATGGCTGTGTTTTGATTACTTATTAGAAAAGTTTTCGTTAACATCTTTATATTATTAAAAGAAAAATTTGTCACTGTCATTTGACGATACATTTTCCAAATAGAAATATTAATAACTAATTTAAAAAACTTTTTTAAATTCAAACTTTATAATTGCATAATTCCTTTTTGTTCGAAATATTAATAAAATAGCACGTTTTTAACATTTCTGGCATTTATTTCGTATTTACTTCTGAATTAAAAAATGTCAAATAAATCATATGTCAAATGCGACTGTTTGTTTACATATTATCCTATTTATAATTTCAAAACAAAAGGTTTGTATGATATTCATATCCCAGAAAACATATTTGAATTTAAAAGAGAATAGAGATGGATACTAAACGCTGAACTGATGTATCAAAATAACTGTATGCTTCATATCTCAGACTATTATTTAAAATTAATTATAAGATAAAATCAAAAATTCAACAGTGATAAAATGTTAAGAACTTTTTTCCCACAAATTGTTAAAAGAAATCCAAACCTGGAAACAGTAGCAGCGGAGGATTTCGGTTCGTAATTAAATCTATATTCTATTTCTTCGCGCAGTTTTAAATTAAAGGCATTGCAGAAATACGGATATTTAGACGGTAATTAGAGCGATCGCAAACTAATCAGTCAATAACTATTGTCAAAATCTAGGAAAACCTTAAATTTGGATTTGTTTCGAAGTTTTAAGGTTTTCAATTATGTTGATCGTAAAACTTATGTTGCAAAAATAAAATACATGGTTTAAAGAAATTAAACAAGAGAGGCAAACCTTTAAAGCCTAATTACACAAACCATTTGTACTTTGACATTACAAAATATTTCAAGTATTTCTGTATTTCAAGTATTACAAGTATTTCTGTCAGCTGTGATTTGTACATAAAAAACATTATATAATATAAATATTGTCAAATTACTTTGAAAAATTCTTTTTGATAGAACTTGAACCGGCACTAAAAATATAACTGACGTGCAAGAAAAGTGAAATATATATAATGAAGAAATTCTATTAATTATAAAAAATAACTGGAAAATACGTAAAAATGCGGATATCTTTTAGCGATTACTGTAATAGCATTCCTGACCGATTTTAAATTTAAGTTTGCAGAAATACTATAGCGAATTTGATGAAGAATCGGATTTAAAATAACGAATTGAACCAAGGCTTTATAGTTTGATACACATAAGACTTCTACAAATATTTTACTGGAAGTCTTAAGCAAATTTGATATACATAAAATAATAACATTATCTTTTATACTTATATTATTTTTATTGCAAACACAGAAAAAAAATATATATATATTATAAAGTAATATAGTGAAATTGTAAAATAATATAGAATTTTTTGCCAATTTATATTGAAAATGGTTGTTTTATATTAAAAAATTCATATATACATTATTTATTTATTAAAATACAGTCAAAAATATTTTTTTCTTCTGATGTTATCTATTGTTTAAATATCTTAAATTAAAAAAATTTGTTAATATGTAGTAATACATCGATTCTAAATTTCGCAAATGTACAGTTATAACATATTTAACTTATATTTAATAGGCATTTTACTGTCATGCTATCGCAAATATTGTCAATATACTTATATACGATGTTTCTTGAATAACATGCAATTACGCTTTTGTTTCATCCTAGGATTAGTACTATATTTATTTTATTAATATTTTTATTTTACAAAAGTTCCCTGATTAAATATCTAAAATATGAATTAAATACAAAATTAATTTTTTGCAAAATTATTCTAACTCATTTCGATTCAGTTTAAATTTCCTGTTAAAAAATTAAAACAAAAAATGTATTGTAGACATAAATTTTTTGTATATTTAAAAAAATATCGAACTTTTTACGATAAATATCAATAATAATTAGTATTTCGATTGATAGAATGAGTCCAACTGTTAAATATATATTATATTACTTGGGATACGACTAGTAATAATTTTTGATAAATAACATAAAAAAAACGTAAATTTAAAATTGCGAGTTTTCTTAAGTGTGTATATAAATGTATTCTTCACAAAATATATATAGATATAAATTTTAAAAATATTAAATGTTTTATGTAATTTTTTCTCTATTTTATTTATTTTTTCTCTTTTTGGTTTTTTGCTTTTGGATTTAATCTGTTACCAAAAAATTTTTATTTTGAATTATTTGGTTCACGATGAAATGGCGCAATATTATTTTCATATTCATATTCGGGAATTTTATGTGGTCCTGGTCCAACTTCTTTTATTTTATCCTGAACTGCTTGAAAACTATTACGTATATCATCTAAAGCTGTACCTAAACCAATTTTAATACGATTAAATTCTTGTGTAACCAATGATAAACGCCCTAATAAGAAATTTAAATTTGAATCAACTTCAGCCATTCTACTTGTTATTTGACCAACATTTCCTTCTACACCATCCATTGTACTAATTGTACCATTAATATATGATTCAGTTTGACCTTGAATTTTCTTTAATACATCTTTACTATCTGTTATTTCACTATACATTATTTGTATTTGACGCCATACATGACTTATTTCATTTTCCATTGTTTTACTTAAATTCTTTAATAAATCCATTCGATTTGTCATAATTGTTTTATCTATATTATCAAAACGTTTATTAATTGTTATATTAAAATCAGAATTATGACTTTTAACAATTTCACCAATTTTTTGTACAATTTGATATGTACTAAATTCAATTTTCTTTTGTGTATCTAATATATGATCAGATGTTGATAATAAGATTTTATCAAAATCATTAAATATTTTTAATCCATTTGCTAAATTTGAATAACTTCCATTTAGATCAGTGTAGAATGTTGTAACAGTTTCATTGAAATTTAAAGCAATATTTTCAATTGATTCATTTATATTTTCAGCTGATTCATTAATTCGTGAAGCTATTTTGGTAAATGCTGAAAAAGAAAGTATAATTTTAATTAAAGAAAAAATTTAGTATAATTTAAGGAATTAAATTTCAATATTTTAATTTATTTGCCTAAAATTTTAAATGCAATTAATGCTAAAGTAAAGTATTATATAAAGTGTTATTTTTTACCTTTATCTGACGTAGTTAATATATCTACTTTAAGATCTTCAATTGAATTTATAGTTTCATTTGCTCTTTCATTAATAGAACGATCAATATCAATCATTTTTTCATTTATTTTTCTTAAATCATCAAAAGGTTCTTTCAAACTTGATGAAATATTCTCTAAATATGTTTCCATTTTTATTTCAAATTCTTTGTTACGATTTAATTCAGCTGGTGATGGAGTTGATGGTACTGTTATATAAAAATTTGATAATTTATCTTCCATTTTTGATATAACTTCATCAGCTGTTGCTAATTTAGAAGTTAAAAGTTTCTCAGACTGTTGTAAATAATCTTTAGAGGTTTTCATTAAATCTTTAACATTTTGTGATAAAAGATCTATTTTTTTTATTAATTCATCTTGATTTGGAAGTTGTATCGGTGGTGGTGGTGGTGGTGGTGTTGCTGCTGCTATTGCTGCAGTTAATGTTGTTAATTTTTTATTATTGCACTCATTATTTTCTTTCATCCATTTAAAAATTCCTTCTAAAGCATCACCAACTTTATCTGATTGTGTATTATATTTTTCTTCTTGCTATATATGTATGTATATAAATATAGATTTATAATATTAATATTAGTGAAATAAAACAAATAAATAATTTTTTGAAAATGAAATGGAAATTCTTCTGATAGAATCTTTGTATATAATGAAACGGCAATGGTAATGAAATATTTTCTTGCGAATTTAATTATCAAGATTAAATTTAATTTCAATGTAATTTTTCGTATATTTTACGTACATACACATATAATGTATTATTCATAATGGGCACATATAAATTTAAACATATCAGATATGAGTAAGGAATTATGTATTAAGATTTTCGTTTTTGTAAAATGAAAATCAAAAATTGTTCATTAAAGTGGTTATGTATGCATAATGTAAGAAGATTATAATATATATGTATATATAGCTATTGTAAGTATACTACAAGAGTATACAAAGTTTAATCTATTGAAAGATTTATGGTATTTCAAATATTTGTGGAAAATAAGAACACAGCATACTGGAATATCATCAACAAATGGCTTTCAGCGTTGGAAAATAGCATTCGAAACGAAATAGATAGTTCGCCATAAATTATTAGGAAATTGTCCAAAATATTTTTGTATGAAAATTGCAAATTTCTTAATAATTTAATTTCGGTAAGTATATTATAGGAAAATTGTTATACATAATACAGTCTCAGATTTATTACAAGTTTGCCATATAAGTGATTAAATTTTAATATTGGTATGCCAAAATTAATTAAGTGCACCTGCATCTATACCATAAAAAATCTATATGTTATATTATTTTTTTATTAAATAATTTACCGCCATTAACATTGTTTCGATTTGACTAACACGTTCATCTAATCGGCTAAATATACCATTCATTGGTTCAAATGCTTTTTGACCTTTTTGTAAACTTTGTAAGGCTTTCTTAACCATTTCACCGAGAGCTCTTTCACGATGTTCATGTCTTTCTAATTTATTATCAAGTAAATGATAGGAGTGTACAAGTGATAATATTGTATCACGTATTTCTTGATTCCTTAAAAAAAAGAAAAATACAAAAAAAAGGAAATTATTTTAAGCAAATAAAAAAATATAATATTAAAAAAATTAGTAAAAAATCTTAAAAAAATTAATTTTTTTTCAAAAAATGTTTTTCTTAGGAAAGTAATAAAATTACATCAATGGAATTGATTGCAATAATTTTTTTTTGTTAAATTTCTGTTTAAAATAAATGAATTTGAAGAAAAAAAATTGAAAGAAAAAATCTTGTCTATATAAAGGGATAATGACTTGTAAATAATATGGTTATGTGTGTGCGTATGCTTTGAAAATGCATTTGAAACAAATAAAATGTTGTTAAATTGATGCACATAAAATTGTTGTATTTACTTAAATACATATATTAAACATAATATATACATACATACATACATTTGTGTATAATAATATTAATGAGTGCATACTATAAATAAAGTTTAAACTCATTGTAATTTGATATATTGTTTAAAAAACATGAATAATAAAAAATTAAAACAAAAAATAAAAAAAAAAAACTAATTTTTTTTTTTTAAATGGGAAAATAGGAACACTGACTTCTTTTCTAATTAGGAAGACTTCAATATAAACTCATTTTAATTTTAATATTTTGTTTCGTCTATTCTTTTTCCTTCTATACTTCTCTTAATTTTTTTATTTTCAAATAATACAAAATTACATTTTAGTGTACATATGTAAATACATCTGTGCAACATTTATGCATCTTCATCATCATCATGATTTAAGTGTTGTTACAAATAGCGCGACAGTATAATGTCGCAATACTTCAAATGCATTCGCGCGTTTTCAATTATACAAAAAAAAAATTTTTTCCATGTTTTTAGCATTTTGAAAATTTTTTTCTGAAGAAGTATGCATATTAGTTTCATTCTGTCCGTTCGTCCGTGTATCATGAAGACATATATATATATATCAATTATATACATATTCTAACTTTACTAGAAATTTATTTCCGTAGAAGAAAATTTCTATACTTGTCTTCCCCTCTCTAAAAGTTGAAGCCCATCAAACTTCTTAATATGACAAATTTTTGACTATTTACTGGAACGAAACCATAAGCATTTTTAAATTATGTAAACGTAGAAAAGTAGTGGCTGACTTTTTCTACAGCGGCATAGTTAAGTTTCGCATGACTATGATAAAATTATGGTTAAAATTAGCCATAATCTAATATTCGTTATTTTTTAATTTTTCATATCGTTTTTCTTTTAAACGATAAGTTGTAATAGTCTGAACAAGTTGTAGTAGTCTGAACAAGTTGTAGTAGTTAAAATAAATAATTATAATTTTTGACGACCTGAAGTTCACCAAAAACTTCCTGAATTTATAGAAATTTTTTAGATAAAAGCAGTTTTTATAAAATAATAAAAAAATTATAAAAAGTTTATTTCGTTAGAAGAAAATTTTTGAAACTTCGATCCCCTCTCAACTTATCGTATCTCGTAATTTGTAAAGTTTTGAATTTTCAACCCCAAAATTTCTATAAATTCAGGAAATTTTTGGTGAACTTCAGGTCGTCAAAAAATTATAATTATTTATTTTAACTAACGCAAATAACTCTTGAATTATATTAACGCCTTTTTCAATGTTTTTTTTGTTTCATCCTAATTATATGCAATCATTTAAAATAATTTGATATATAAATGAAAATATGTAATTTAAAAATGTAATAGATTGTTTTTAACAGTATTATTTTCAATTGTAGAAGAGAAAAAATGCTGCTTTAAAAACCATTGATTTGACTTAACTTTATTTGTTTTATTTATGTATATTATTTTATATACATACATAATTCATTGATAGGTACAAAAAATATGTATTTCTTTAAAAAAATATGAAAAATTATTTTGTCACACTAAAATTAAAAAAAAAAAATGTTTAAAATTTTATTTTCTTTTTTGAGAATTATTTTCTCATGAATTTACAATATGTATTTATAACCCTTCCAGTATAAAATATATACATATACATATATACTATATAACTATACATACATAAGTATATATAGTGCACATGTACTTAAAAATAAACTTATAAAAATAAGAGATTATTTTGTAGCAAATCATAAAAACTCTAAGATAATATCTTCATATGTTGCACTATTAAAATAACAAAACAGTAATCTCTCGCTTAAGGTTTTTGGGACTGCGACTTGCGACTTTTAGTGCAGAAAACTTAAACTTCAACTTAAATGATTTGTAGTCGAATTTTTCTGTATTAAGCTGGCCTTATGCGAGGAATTACTGTAATTAATATTTATAACGTTATTGTATCGTAAAACATGTACTTAGCCGTATATGCTTAGTATTCGTTAGCTCTAATATTGGGCGAATTTTAACAATTTATCGTTATTTTTTTGATGCAAGGTTAAGTATCAGAAGTACATTGACACAAATAATTTTTCTTATTTATGATTGAAAAACTGAATCTTGCTTTAAAAAGTGTGTCGGCAAATTTTTGAGTTTACCCAAACATATAGTTAGGCAAGTGGAAACTGCGCTAATATTTTGCTGATGATATAATTTTTTTTTTGAATAATAATTGAAATAAATATATTTTAACTATAATAAAACCTGCAATTATTTCAATGATTTCGTGATTATTTCCTTTTCTCTTAGCACAAGGGTGTTCTTCGATCTTGTACTTAAAGTAATATGTAATTGAGAATTATTTTGAGAAGTAAATCACAGTTCTAATAGAACTGTGGTTAATAAAGTGACAATGGTATTTATCGTAAATATTCTTTATATAATTTAAGTTTTTTGCGATAAATTTAATATTTTATAATTGAATTTTATTGTTTTACATAAAAATATTAATTTTAAAAATTCTATCATTTCTGTAATAAGTTTTTTTTTTTTTTGAAATTTTACAATTTATTTAAAGGAACAAATTTATCTGTCATGTAAAATATTAACAAAATGTTTTAAGTAGGTGTAAACTACTTGTAACTTTAAATTCTAAATGTGTAAAATTCGCATTTTAAAGTAAAATATTTTATAAATAGAATATTTGGCGACCATAATAATAATCATATATATATAATATATTACTAAGTTAATGGCCAATATGTATGTACACAATATACACTCACAGTTAGTTAAATATTTTATCTGGAATAAATTTACAATGAAAAAAAATGTAATAAGGAATTATAAAAAATATTTGAAAAGACATCGTGTATTTAATGGAGAAATTATTACGACAGTGACCTAAATTATTTGACAATTATGATTTTAAACACAATCTATTTATTAGAATATTTTGGCAATATTAGGACAATTGAAGGTACTATATATAATAGATTTTAGAAAATAAATAATTTACAAAAAATACCACCTTTACGTATTTAGCAATTATTAACAAACAGTAATTTGAATACAGTGAAAATTTATTTTATTTTCTTATTGTGTGGTTAAGTGAACCATAAACTTATAAGGATGTATATATACTGACATATATTACAGAATATATACTAGGATTTGCAGCATGTATATTGTAAGAAAATTTAAAAAAATTATTAAATATTAAAAATGTTTCAATTAAAAAACGTTGTACTCTAATTAATTTTCAAATTTTTGTTCAAAATTATTACAATTGTTTTAAGCATATCAATTAAATTTTTTAATTGTATATAGAAAATAAATTTTCCAAATTTAAATTTAAATTTTCTATATATAATATATTGATTTCTATATATTATAAGGAAACAAATTTAGATTAATTGTTTTTCAATCTCATAAATTATGTTTAACATTTTGCTATTTTGTATATCGAATTCGGTTCATATAAATTTTAAAATTATGATAAATTGATAATGGTGGTAATTTTTTTTATACATATACATACATACATAATGTAGTTTAATTTTCTAATATATTGTATGCAGGTACACGAATGCGGACAAATTTTAAAAATCATCAATTTCAATTATTCCGTCAATTTAATTGAACGCACGAAGGCATCTTGTATATATATGTATAACACTTAAAATAATAACATGTTAAACGAATATGGTAAAATATTTAGAAAAATGAGGGCATAGGAAAATGAATATATGTATGAATGTACATATATATAAAAAAAATTTGAAATGTATCATAAATTGTGTTAAGTAATTATGTTTAAAATAAAATAATTATTATACACAAATATATATACAACATATGATATAGAAGTAATACTATAAATTATAGCGTGTATGTATGCATATGAGTATGTTCATAATTGCACATTGCATGTACTAGATTTTTAAGTTTAAAGCAGTTAATTTTTTAATAGTTACAAAATGTTTAAATAAACAATATTTTTGATTAAAAATTCTGTTTCTCTTGTAAATAGATTGTGTAAAATCTTTGCTTCTTTCTTTAAATTCAATATTTAATTTAAACTGAAAATATTATAGGCCTTTGCAAGCAGATATCGTGCGATATAGCGGAAAATGTGCGCTATATTTATATTCCTAAATAATTGATGATTCCTAAATAAAACTGGGCACTATATTTGTATTCCTAAATAAATGATGCTAAATCTAATTTGTTTATAACCATGGTTATTTAGCAATATTACGAAATTAATATTAAGAGCGCACTTAATGCATATATGAGCTATTTCAATTTTATAGAATATTATATGTAGTTAAAAATATATTGCACAAAAAATAGCCGAAAAATTTAATAAAAAATTTGCTCCTCTAACTGGACTCGAATTAGTGACCTACTGTTTTCTAGGCGAACGTTCTACAAATTGAGCTACAGAGGTACTAAGAATTATCGGCAAATTGTTCTTCACATTTGCTTTGTTCTGTAATCTACTTAAATACTTAGTATTGCTTACTTGATGTGCTAAATCAATTTTTACATACTTTGAAACTTTAAATATTAAAATTAATAACTATGTGTATATAATTTTTGAGAGTGAAATAATGAGTGTAATTATGTAAATATCACCTTTTCCATGAATTTTCAAAAATTTTATTCTCTAATACAAAATTTTTTATTTTTCAATTTTTGAAATAAAAGATCGATGAGTAAATTTTGTTTATAACATAATATGTTTACATAATAATAGGTTCTTTTCACGATGCAAACTAAAATTGATACATAAATATTTTTCTCGTTCATAAACCAATATAAACAAATAAAATATAAAATGAAAATTGTATAACACTTACGTAACTTCTTTCGCGGGTGCAGCTGACACCGAACTTATTGCTATAAATAATATCAATACGAACTTTTTCATTTCCATCAAAAATTCCTTATTTTTATATAGTCCTTCAAATCTCCTTCCCTAAAAGATGAATTGAAATTACGAGTATATATGTGATATTAAAAAATTTTTTTCATATAAAACAATATTAATTTTCTTTCTTATTTTAATCTATAAATTTAACCATGCTATCTTATTAATTCGATTTTCTGTAATACGAAATATAAAAGTTATTAAATTGACCCGTGAAAAATTAAATGTAATCGATAATGTCAAATGACGATCACTATAACCGACAATCAAAATTTATGCTAAAATAAAATTTTGCATATCAATTTTCGCATATAAATTTTGTATATAGAACTGATTGACAACTGCTTTGATAGCAAATAATTTTTGACTTGCACATTTCTAAAATTAAGTTTCATTAAATAAAATTAATAATCCTTTTCAAAATTTTCCGTTTTGCACAAAAAACAAAATTAAGTTAAAATGCTTTGGTTAACTGCAATATCGATCATAGGGCATTCAACGCACATTTTACATTATCGATTACACCTATAGTATTCGTAGAAAAATTGCAAGAAAAGAGAAAAAATATTTGGCGCTTTCAATACAATTTTAAATAAAAATGTTGCTAATTGAAAATCTTATTATTTTTTTTTCTTAATTTTAAAAATAAATTCAATTTCAATTAAAGAAAGAAAAATTGCGTATGGTATAAAATTAAAATTACCAATGTAATAAATTTTTTTTTTATTTCCAGATGTTAAAAATTTTTAATGTTTAAAATAAAATTATTTTAAAATTTCTTTTATGATTTTAATAAAAATACAATTATAATTATTAACATTCATTTTACGTTGCAAAATGTAAAATACGTAAATAATGTACACGTATACATTATTTTAGTAAAATTTATATTTTCGCACAATAAAATGCTTGGCGTTTTTATGCATTTTACAAATATACAATTTTAGCTATGTATAATTTACATACATATGGTAATTATTGAATTTGCATTTAATAATTTAAAGCAAAATTAAAATCTACATACATACATATATAAAAACACTTGAACATGAATTATAACAAGAAAACACATAAAAATCGTAAATAATTTTTTATTTTCCTCTTAAACTTTTCTTTTTATTTACCCGATGTACTCGTATATAGGTATGTAGCAAATTAATTTACAAAATCGAATTGTATTGAAATTTTTTGTCTTCCGGAAAATTATCTTTTTGATGATGAATTAAAATTGAATGGATTTAGTTGCTTCTTTGATGGTACTATTTTAATTAAATTTTTGAAAATAAAAAAAAACAAAATGAATTTTTTGAACAAAGAGAAATTGACTATCGAAAGATGACTCGAATTCAATAAAAATAGGTAATATATTTGATTATAGCTGAACAAGGTAAATTTTCATAATATTTTCCTAACAATTTTAATTAATTGAATTTTTCATATTTCAGAAACAAAGAAATGTAATATTTTGCGTGGTTAGAATTGTAAACTCTTTGACTTATAATATAAAAATGCAAATTTGCATTAAATTAATCTGGAATTTCGGAATTCAAGTTTACGGTCATAATTTAAAATTTTCTAAAATATAAGAAAAATGAATTTAAAAATAATTATATTTTAATACTTAGCTCTAAAAATGTAATAGTTATAAATTATATCATAATTAAAAATTTAGTCTGCATATCTGACGTTAAGTTGACATAAAATTTACAATTCCGAACCACTGTACTTTTTGCCTACAATTATATATATTTTATACTGTGCAAATTGGCAAATATAGTTTTGACAACATAAAGGATTTTCTTTATACAATAATGACATAAGAGGCAACTTGTTAAATAATTTTTATATGTAGTACTATTTAGGTGATTTAAAATTTTAATTTCGTAAATAAAATGAATATTTGTTGAGTTAATAAATCTATTCAAAATGATTATTCAAATTTGTTTACTCGCTTTATGTTGCGGAAATTTAAAAAACCAAAGATGTTAAATATAATTATTTATAATTAAAAAAATTATAGTTTTTGAGAATATATTAAATTTTTAGATATAATACTCATTTGTTGCAATAATGACATAACTCAAAAAATACGATTTCTGAGTTAAATATACAGAAATAGACACTTACAACATTTTTTTTTGTTCAAAATCATAAAATAATGCTATAGAACGAGAAGAACATAATAACTGAAAAACTTTAAAATTAAAGCTTTTCAAATGAGCATATTTTGAGTTATGTCAGTGTTGCAGTAAATGAGGGATATATACATAAACTCGTATTATTATATCAAAATAAATTTTTGAAAATATTAATTTACATGCATAATTATTTTCATCAAAAGTTTACATTTTGTTTATATTATTCAAAAAATTTTAATATAAGGTAAGTAACTATACATACATACGAGTATACTTACATACATATAAGCAGTAAACTAGTGCAAAATCATACAATATTTAGCATTTTACATTTTATACTTTGCTATATTAAATTAAATATATACATATACACTAAGTCCTCGAGATACAACATTTTTGGTTCCAGAAATTTATGTTGTAACTTGAATTGTCGCATTAGAAGATGTCGTATCTCGAGAACTTATCATACATACATTTATATTACTAAAAATTATTTATTTAATATTTAAAAAAAATATTGTGTAAAATGTGTATCTACATATACATGCACATATATACTATACTCGTATGTATATAAGAAATTACAGTAAAATATTTACTTAAAAAAATCTCAAAGTATAAACAATTGTCTGACATACTGTCTATAAATTTTCCACTAATAACCTGTTTAAACTAATTCCATACTAGTAAAAACTAATTACATAATTGAAATATTGTAAAATAATAATCTTGTTGAGAAATTCTTAAAAATATTTATTATAGGTACTTATGAGATTTGCGCATTCCCATGATTACCCATAGTATGTGTTCACATTTTAATTATTAATTTATTTATTTTAAATTAATAATGCTTAATATTTTGTCTATCAAAACCACAAATGTAATTTCGTAGCATAAATCAAAATCTTTACCTACAAATAAATAGATGCAAATAACGAATTTCTAAGCAGATCCAAAAAAGGCAATATGTTTTTAGATTTAAGTATAATTTCATGTTAAAATGTGCGGTTTACATTATATAGAATGTAGATAATAAAAATTAAATGAAAGAAAGCTTTTTTTGTGGAGATTTTTACAAAAAATATTCTAATATTGTCAAAGGTCATGAAATTATAATCTAAGGGACCCTCTGAGATGAGAATATTATTTATTAGATTTATATATGGATAGTGTAACATTGAAATTGTTAGTACTTTTACTCACACATATAAATTATGTTATAATTATGTTTTGTTTCCAAAAAAATTTATGTTTTGCATACAGTAAAATTTTTATTTTGAAAATATTTATTTTTTTTTTTTGGTTTATTAAGTTTATGTTTATACAGTACTTATTCAGTAGTTTATTCAGTACTATTGCTTAGTTCATTGCTGTTTAAGTTTTTCAGAGTGTTAAATAAAAATTTTTCTTGGGAATTATTTTTAATCTACCATACATATTACATACATTAATATTTTATAATTTAATTAAAATTTTTTGATAAAATTTTTAAATTTATTTTATTTCGTATGTATATATTTGTATATGTATTTTGATTTTGTTGAATTTAAATAATTAATCAATGTTAAAATTTTGTGTTACAAAGATTTATCCTGAACAGCATCTTCCTAATTATTCCTAATTCTCTTTGAATACATGTTTTTTATTTGTATAATTGTTTTTATTGCATTTATTTTATGACTCTTCATTAACAAATACTTTTGATTAGAAATATGTGATTATAGAAATATGTATGTACGAATTATGTTTTATACGAATTTTGGGAGTTCAAATGCAGTGTAAATCCATTTTTTTTTAATATTAAATTTTATTACACAAAACTAACTAAATTGTATTATAAATTATTTTTAGAATATTTGGATAGCAAAATAATGAAAATTCCAAGATACAACGGCAGAATAGCAATGAAGCAAACTGGACTTCGAACCAGTGATCATTAGTTTTCTAAACAGACTCTCTACCAGTTGAGGTACAGAGATATGAAGTAATTTTCGGTAAATTTTTCTCAATATTGCTTTCTATAGTAATCGTCACGATTACATGTATATTGTTCACATGCGATCAATTCGATCATCTTTCGAATACAAAATCATAAGAACGTAATATTTAAAATGATACTATAAATACTATAACAAAACTATTAGTGTCTCTAAAATGATTGCAATGCATATATCATTACATATCTATAATTAAACTGTTATACAATCGACCATAGACTGACATTAAATACATTTATATAATTAATAAAAATTAAAATATTTACAAAAATTTCAATAATTTTTTAAAATACTAGAAAAAAAAAATAACCTACTTATACAAATACGGTTTAATATAATAAGGTGTGAATTAATTATGTAATAATAATGAGATGCGGTTTACCTATATACATTAATAGTTTAATAGATGAATGAATATTAAAAAAAAATAATAATAATCTATTACTTAATAAATAATAGTTTACACTCTTATATACATATACCCTTATATATATATAATACATTTATTTAAAATATTCATATTTAATTACATATTTAATATTTAATATTTATTTATATACATATATAGATTAAAACTGATTAATGAAATAAAATCATACAAATTCAATAATTAAATATTCTCTTCCTTTTTTTCTGTTTTTTTTTCTTCTTTTGTTTTGAATAATGTGGATTGATAATATTTTTCATGAAAATTATAAAAATGGTTCAAAGATCAGAAAATTGTAATCTTTTATAAAAAAAATTTTTAATGTAAGTTTTCACTTTTTTTCTTCTTATTTTTTTCAATTGTAATAAACGGTCAACATATATTTAAAATTATTTGATAAAATTAAAATTTAATAATAATATCTGTAAAATTTTTTCGGAAAAAGAAATGTTTAGTTTATTAAATGCAATATTAAGAAAATAATTTAGATTATTTAGATAGAATAAGTAGACCAAAAATCATTTACTCACTTTCAGAAATTTTTAAAATTTTTTTTTTGTTTGTTTTTTAAATCCCTTGTCTTCGGTTTAATAAATTCAAATTTTTTTTTTAATTGTTTACAGAAATTTCAATTATGCATAAATGAATTAATATTTTACTTAGTCACAATCAAATTTAATTTTTATATAAAAATCCGAAAAAAAAAAGAAAAAATTCAAAAAAGGCACAAAAATAAAAATAATAACAAAATATTTAATTCTACTAAATAAAATAGAAATTAGAGAAGGAAAACGACCTTTACTCCTGATCGTTTCAATTACAACTAGCCGGTGATCTTTATGAATAATTTACTTTTCACTTCTGTTCTGTTCTGTTCAATTCTGTTTGCTGTTATGCCACTTACTAAATTTTCTCTCGATGTATTGTGATTGATTTGTTTTTTTATTGTTGTTACTGGTGGCTGGCTGGTTGACTTAATTTATAAGAATATTCTTGTTCTTTTGCTTCTTTTCATGGATTAATTTAGAGGCAGCTATATACTTGTATGTAATATCTATATAGTATGTATTCAAAATGTTTTATAGTTGAAAATATTTTCTGTAAATACTGAAATAATTATGTTGCATGGGATATTTTTGCGAGACCATAATTTAATAGTAGAGTCAAAATAAATGCAACAAAATTTTTGATTTGTGCTTCACATTTATCTTCTCTTATATGTATAATGTCCTTTGTATGGGAAAGGTTGATTTTGAATTTTTAATTAGTTGAAATTAAATTGCTTACAATCGCAATTGCATTCTAAAAAAAAAAAAGATTAATAAAAGTTAAGTTTAAAATTTTTTTTCTACTCAGACATGAAAATATGTTGCACTTCTTCACCTACCTTCACTTGCATAATGCATATGGAGCTATTTAGATCCTTACCGCAAAACACCCCTAAAGCAAACGTTTCTGATTTAGTTCAGATAATTTTTTATTGTCATTTGGAATTCATTTTCTTTTTCAATTATAGTTATATGTATAATAAATTGGCAAAGAAATATATAATTAATATTAATGTGAAAATAATGCATACACATATTTGTTTTTTGAAAATTTTAAATTATTTTTGCTTTCGTAAGGAAATCTATAATTCTGTACAACATATCAAATTATAATTAAACTAAGTAGGTATGTTTCTTAATGCATAGTGTTAATTGAAATGTCAATTTTTTATAAATTTAATTTATTTGCCATCTGTTGGCGAATAGAATACTAAAATAAAATAATTTTTATATCGTATATTGCTACAATATTGAAAAACGATATTTTATGGTTAAATATCAAAATATGTACATATGTATGTACTATTTTATAAATCACGTAATTGGTTCGCATTTATGGTCATATTAAAATTTTTATGTTTACACTTTTAGCTTGTAGCATATCCAACATTAACTTGTGTATTTTTTATATTCGTTACCTTCGTTTTTATAAAGGAATTTATTTTCTGCAATCCCAGAATGAATAAAAATTAGTCTTTTGCTTAAAAATTTTTGTGTTTAATTCGAAAATTTTTTGGAATATAGATTAAAAACTTAAATTCTATAAATAAACTTAAATTCTATAATTTAATTAGTTGACGTATCTTGGAGAATATTATCTAGAAAGTATGGGAGAACGTAATTCGCTGCTGAAATTGTATTGTTTTCTTTTTTATTAAGGTTACAAACCCTCTAATAGAATAAATTTATCTTTCATAAAGAAATTCTTCTAAATATGCAATTACTTTTATACACCACTATATATGTTGGCAGCAGTTAATGTCATCACATCACACCACAGTACATTTACTATGATTCGCTCAGTATTTTCCTCGTGACACTGGTTGACATTTTCAAAAAATTCATACGGTGTTGATAAAGAAGAAATAAACACATCACATCATTTTAGTTCCTAATTTTTTTTTATTTTTTGTTTCATGAGGACCATGAGAGGATGAAATTAAATCGACTTGCAATTCAATAAGCTGACCCAATAGGAAAATTTTTTAAGAAAATGCTTAAAATAATTTATAAAGGTTTATGGATATTATTGGTGATAATAGCTAATGTTTATGAGGCGGTGCAATGGTTATTAATGTATCTGGACTCCAAGTATAAGTTATTAAAGCAAATATATTTTAATAATTTAGATGGTATTTATGAAATCAAAGTATTAGAAGAATGCAAAAGTATTTTAACCAAAAAGCCAAATCATGTGTGCGCAATTATTGGAAAAACATTCGACTCTTCCTCTGAAATTCTATCAAAACTAGCAGCTTATGCTTTAATATGCGATATAGATTTCATCAGCTTTTATGATACTAAAGAAGAATTCACTTTGGACCACATACATATACCACAATTTGTTTCTTCTCAAAAAATGTCAAATGGTAGATTTTTATGGTCTATGCCTGCCGATAAAAAGAGAGTTGGACAGCTTAAATATAAAAATGGTTTAGATAAATCTATACAGGTGCGAGACAATTAAATATTGTATTGAGAAATTCTATAATCAGAGAAAATAATTAATATTTACACGCAATACACAAAGTTAATATAATACATATTTATTATAATTATGAAATATTTCTTATATTCAATTCAATTAAACTTTATTTAATTTTTAGGTGGTTTCTTTATCTTGTAAAGATGGTCGTCCACTTTTAGCTGAAGTTTGTAAAGAATTATGGTTACAAAGGGATTCAGATGAAATAAAAGATGCTGTGAATAATAAAAATAAATTAGCTGATAAAATTTCTTCAGAAATTCAAAAAAAATTAAATAATTTACCCGATCCTGATTTAGTAATTATTTTTGATAAAATAATGTGTACGTATGGATTATTGCCATGGAATATAGGTTTTTCTGAATTTTATCAGGTTAAAAATAGTGAATTTTTTAATGTTGATGATTTTGCTAATATATTGTATAAATATTCAAAATGTGAACAAAGATTTGGTAAATAATACAAAAGAATTACATATGTATATACAATATTGGGTTAAAATTTTAGTTAAGCTAAGTTAAAAGTAATAATATTCTTTTTATATATATCCCCAGTTACCTACCCTACCGTTAGTTAAAGTAATATAATGAAATATACTAATTCAAGAAAGATAATTTTATTGCTTTGTTATTTTTCTATTATATGAAGTAAGTACTAGGCTTAAATGGACAAATTATTTGCATAAAACGTACCTACAAGAGTAATTTGCGTTTTTGTGTTTTCTATGATACTTGCATTAACTATAAAAATATTACTCAATTTTTTTAATATTTTCGAAAATGGAATGGAAACGTAGATTGTAGCTCATTCAAAATTTTGCATTTCAAAAGAGTGTTTCAGGAATTATCTGCTATCTACCAAACCAAGAAAATTAAGCATTGCAAACTTCCGCATCCTCTAAGATTTATTACTTAAAATAATGGGTATTATGAATTAAAATTTTACTTTTTTATAGTTTAGAATAAATTCGAATTATGATTATGACTTCAATAATTTTGGATTCAAATCATATGTTGTTGGAGGATACTACTAAAAATTTCAATATTTTTACAATAATTTTTTTTTGAAGTGCAATATATGTATATACATTCATTGGTTTAAAAGTTTTGCATACTATAAAAATTTTCAATATAAAAGCATAAACTCTAATACAGAAATGAAAGCGCAGACTATATTTTTCGGAAATATCCTTCTATTTTTCCTTGGCAAAATTTTTGTGGTTCAAATAATATTTAATAAATATTTGAATATATAATAATATTTATTATTCTAAATAATATTTATTATTATTTATACAATTTTAAATAAAGTATATAACTATGATTGATTAATATGCGATGAACTTCAAAAGGTACTTAAGAAAATTAGATACGATGGACATGAGCTTGTATAGGTTCTCATATGGACGTTAATATCAATATTCTCCTGACAGAAAGATTGTGGGACTGTAACAGATATTAGTTAATATCTAGACTGCTACATAATATGAGAAAGAAATTATAACTGTTATATTAAAAGTTTAAAATACCAAATTCTGCAATCAAACTATGATGAAATCTACTTGAAATAAAACGAATAACTTTTTTATCAGAATTATTTTAAATTTTATTCATTTTCCTGCTACATCTACTTCACATTATTTTTTGTTTTTCTTGTTTATTTTTTTTTCATACTTTTTTTTTTTTTGTATATAATTTCTATATAAATTTTTTTTGCTTTTCTGTTTTTTTGTTTTTTTCATTTTTTTTTTATAATTTTAATAATATTTATATATAATATATAATTTTTAATGTATGCAATGCTATTTTTTTTATTATATAAATTAAATAAACATACAATGATTTGTTTTTTTTTTTTTTGTATTTTTTTTTTAATTTTTAAATTTTTCTTTTAAATTCCAACTTTTTAAATTGTTTTCCCGTTTTTTTCTTTTATATATATTATATTCAATATAATAATAAATTTTTATGGAAAAATAAAAAAACAAAAATAATATTTAAATTGTCATTCATATTATTTTATATTTAATTACATAATAATAATTACATACTACTAATAATTAATTAAATAAAAACATGCATTTATGTATACATAAATTAAATAATTTATTTTACAACTGAAAAAAAGTCAGTCGTTGAGTTGCTTGTTTTTCTTAAAAACATAATATAGTTTATTATAATGAAAATTTAAAAAAAATATATTTATGCATATTTGTATATAAATTAAGAAATTATAAACTTATATTTTATAATACATATATATATTTTATATATATATATATATATATATACATAATTATATATTAATTTATGCGTAATATTAAATAACTAAAAATTAAAAATTAAAAAAAAAAAAAATGAATTAAATTCAAGTTTTTATATTGTAAACAAAAAATTTAAAAATAATAGTTTTAAAAATTAAAGCATTTCAAATAAATTTTGAAAACTTAACAACAAGAGTTTCTGATATTAAAAAGATCTTAGATTTAGTTAGACTTCTTACAAATATATAGAGGAAATACAATATATTATACAATATATTTCCTTCTTTCATTTTTTTTTATATTTATCTTATATAATTACAATAATATATAGTAATAAATTTATAATATTATAATATTAAATTCAAAGAAAAATGTTTCGGAAATCATATGAATGTTTTTTTTTTTTTTTAATTACTCATTAGTTATAATTTAATTATATATTTATAGGTGTATTATACATTTTTCATTTTATATACATAAAAAGATTATACAAATTATACACAATTAGGTTTTATAAAGAACAAAAAAAAAAACATATTTAATAAACAAAAATTATAGAAATGGTAAAATGAATTAAAATCTGCTATTTTTTATGTCTTATAACAATTTTTTTTTTAAATTCAATTCCGAGGTGGAATTTATTTAATTTTATACAAATAAAATTTGTATTAGAATTTTATTAGATTACGTTTATCATTATTTATTTTAATGATAACTATTTATAAGCAATAATTAAAATGATTTTCTTATTCAAAACCGAATTCTATTTGAATTAAATTAAAATTGCAAGTTTTTGGTTGAAAATATTAAAGATTATTATTGTGAAAAAATTAAATATTTATACAGTGTTTTCGACAAATATATTTATTATTGTACCAATAACTTTTATTTTACAATTTAATTGAAAAAATTTAAAGAAGCAACTTATTTTTTTTTAATATGATCTTAATAAGATCATATTTTCGATTTTAAAGACATGTTTAAATGATTATCATAAATTTTCATTAATTTAATTAAGAAAATTATTTGAAAATAAAAAAATTTAACTATAAAAGCAGATCTTTTACTAAGCAAGTAATATAGAAAATAAAAATAATCATTTATATTCTAGATCAAATATTTTATTGTTTAATTTTAATCAAAAAAATATTTATTTTAAAAAGCTACATTGAAACATAATGGGTATTATGCATTTTTTTTTGAAAAAATAATTTTTATATTTAAGTAGGAGTTCTGAAACAAAATCAAATTTTATTAGAAATTAAAATTTTAATAAGAAAAATTTAATAGAATTTTTACAGTGTTTTAAAAAATTTACTCTTAAAATACAAATATTATTTCCGAACCATTTTAATAATAATCATATTAATTTGTGTTTTATTATTTTTTGTATTTTGTGTATATGTATTTGTTTTTACAACTACATATATTATTCTTTTTTCGATTTGTATATATATACGTGTATGTATATATAATTTAACGTATTTTTTTTTTTAATTTCTGTTAAATTTAATTTATTAAATATCTTTTTTTTTTTTCTTCTAAAAATTAATAACGACAAAATTTGTTTTTTGTTTGCTTTTTTTTTATATGACAAGAAGACGAACATTTTTTTTTTTATCTCTTTTCTTTTTTAAATATCTCTTATTCATTATAAATAATCTTATATAAATTTATTTTTAATGGATTTGTTTGTTTTTGTTTTATTAAATATTTGTTTTTTTTTTTTTTTGAATTTCCAAGACAATAAATTATTATAATTATTATTTTTTTATTTTAAATAACATATAAATTATTAAATTTGCAAAAAAAAAAAAAAAATTGAAATAGTTTGAAAAAAAAAACAATTCAATTGTTTTTTGTTTTTTATATAATTTTCATATACCAAAGCAGCAGAAGCATACCACATATAATAAACGGGGTATGGTTATCTTGTAATTTTAAATAAATAAAATGATTTTGAAACATTTTGCTGCTTGGGTAACCATTTCATATATATTTTTTTTTTGCCTTATTTAATTGTATGCAAATATATAATATATTTATAATTATATTGATACTAAATGTATAGAGCATTTAAAAACAAATGTTCACATAATTTGAATGATTATAGTTTAAATTTTTTTTCACATTCAATTAATATTTAAATTGTAATATAAATCGAAAATAGAATGTTTAGAATTTGGACAGAATTATACACGTTCTAGATCATTATAAATAATTCCCGTTCTTTGTCATCAAAATACTTTTAATGGAATTCAATTTGAAAAAACAAAAAATTTATTAAATGAAAGTTTTTCAAAATATATTTTATAATAATTAATATTTTTAAGAATAAAATTATTTATTACTAAATTTATCGAAAACAGCAAAAAAATTTTTTTATTTTTACGATAAAACAACAAAATTTTTAAAAAATAGTATAAATTTTACAATCACGTAAATATTAATTTACAATTGGAATAAAAACCGAAATTACAAAAATTCAAAATATGTATACAATATGTATTTTGTACATGTATTAATTTTATTAATATAACAGTTATAAGTATAAATTAAATTACATAAATATTTTTTTTATATTTAAAAATTTTCTTTTTTGACTTTAAATATTTTTATTAAATCGTTTTTAGAAAAAAATAAAAAAAAAAAAAATTTAATTTTTTTTTTTTTAAATTCTTTGTCTTTATTTTAAAAATTGTTAAAATTTTGGTTTTTTAAACTCTTATTAAATAAAATTCGATCACTTTTATTATATTTTAATTTTCGTTAATTTATTTTTTTATTATTTTAATAATAATATTCTTTATAAGAAAAAAATTGTTTGTTTTTTGTTTTTAACTGTGTTACGAAGATTGGCGTATTCTTATTTTTTTTTGTTATATATATTACATATATATATATACTCGTATTATTTTAAAATTTTCATTTTAATCTAAATATTGCAATTTTGATACATTTTTGATAAATTAGTCACTATTAATTTTTGAAATTTTTCAACTTGGTACTTTTGAATTGTTCAATAATTTGTAGTACAAATTATGGTAGATTGTTATACTAGTAGTACAAAATTAATAATTATTTATTTGTGTAAAAAAATATAAAAATAAAATGAATTACATTTTGTATGAATAAAATTGAATAAATTGATTTAAATTAAAATTATAAAACCTAAATTTTACTAGTATTTAAATTTAAAAATTTGCTGGAATATTTTGAAAAAAAAAACAGAATGTGTTAATCAAATAATGAATTATAAAGTTATTAATTTTTGCTAATTTAAAAAAAAAAATATTTGGATCAGAGTTGTAAATTATGAAAATAATTACTTTTTATATTCAAAAAGTATTCACATTTTTAAAAAAAGAATAAAAACATTTCTTAAATTTAGGTTTTTTTGAAATTGAATCTTTTCCCATAAATTAAATAGAAATAATATAACCTTTAACAATTATTTATAATATAGAATTAAATGCGAATGATTGACATATTATAAAACAAAATTCAAATTTTTTAATAAACTAAAAATCAATTTTTAAAAATATTAATGAAAAAAAAAAACATTTGGATTTTCATTTAATATTATATAAGCTGTTTAATTTGAGATCTATTAATTTGTTAGTTATTATGTTCACCACATTCTGTTATTGTCGCATCACTTAACGTGATTGGATTGTTCTTCAAAAAATTTTGTAATTTTCTAAATTATTAAAATTAATTTCGAAATTTTGAAATTTTATAATAAAAACCAAAATATATTTTTTTTTTTCAATAATATTCAATCACTTTAAGTGAGACGTATAACAGAATAAGGAATGTATATTTATTTTGAATTTTGTTTTAAAGAAAAAGAGGAAATTGAATTTAAAATAATTGTTTAGCATTTTAAAATTTCAAGAATAAAATAATGACTAATTTTATAAAATAGTTTTTTTTTTTTTAATTTTAAAATTCTTATTTTATTTATGTATATATATATATAATGTATTTGTTTATTACTACAATGCTTCAACGTAAATAACTACTATATTTATTTTAAGTCACTTTGTGACTTGATTTTCATTTATATAATATAAAATTGTGTACAAATATTTACAAAAATTTTATTTTTTTTTTTGTTTTTAACTTCCTTTTTATTTTTATATTAATCCTGAAATTAATATTTATTTGCATTTTGTTTTCTTTAGTAATCGTTACAATTTTTTTTTTTTTTTATATTCTTTAAGACTTAATTTTGTATTTTTAAATATATTATGTATATATATATATATGTATGTATAAGAAACGAAATTTATTATTAATTATTTTTAATTTGTAATTATTAAATAACGATGTTTATTTTTTGATTTTATTTGAGACCATATTATTTTTTTTTTAATTTATATTTATATTACGCTTATTTTTTTCTCCTTTTTAATTATTTATATTTTTGTATATAATATAACTATATATGATTTTTTTTTTTGTTATTGTATGAAACTTTTTAACTTTTTTAATTTAAAAATTTATTGAAAAATTTTTGCTTTTTTTTTTTTTTTTTAATTTTATGTATTTTTATTGGTTGTAATAATAATAAAATTGTTCTTTGTTTCATTATATGTATATATAATATATATTGCGTATTTATATAGAAAAATTATAGATTTTATATTTATTTTTCTTTCGAATTTTTTGCATTAATATTTATTTTTTACTTTTAATTTGTTTAATCGATTTATACGAAAAAAAACCTAATTATTTTTTATGTTCGAACTTTGTTTTGTTTTCTTTTTTGTTACATTATTATATTTTATTTTTTTTTTAATTTTAAATTTATTTTTTTTATATATGATTTGTTTGACTTATTTTACATTCCATAATAATAATTCATTTAAAGAATTATATATTTTTTTTTATTTTATTTTTTGTAAAAATTTATTAATTTTTTTCTTTTTTTTTTTGTTATTTGGATGATTTTGCATAATAAATATATGTACGTATGTCTTTTCTGACAATAAATCTTAACAAGAAAAAATTCAGGTGGGCAAATTTATATTACAAGAAAAAATTTATTAAAATAATTCTTCTATTTTTTGTTGGTTTTTGTATTTTTTTTTTTTTGTTATTTTTGTTTTCTATATATTTGCGGTATTAATTTTTTATAATTTTTAATTTTTTTGTAAAATAAAATTATTAAAAAAAATATAATATGAAATTGAAATATGCATTTACGCGTTAATGTGTTATATTTAAAATATTTATTTACATTAAAAAAAATAATTAATTTTAAATCACAATAAGCAAACTGAAGCAAAAATAAATATGGAAATATTAACTAGACAATCATTATATAATTACAATATTGTATTGAGAAAACTATGTGATGAAACAAAAAGATTAGGCGTTTTTATAAATACAGAATATCGCGATATATTGATGAAAATTGTGCTATATTTGTATTTATAAGCAAAGGTTGATATCCTGTTCATAAATATAGCTTAATTTTCGCAGTATACTGAATTTAGTATATAAAGTGCAGTTAAAACAGTTAAAACCATATTGCATATAACATACATCATGTTTTAATCTGTAATTAATTGCATTTCGGAGACATTTTGCAGTATTGCATTCATGAAAATCTCTATTATTTTTATCAATTTTAACAGAACAATTGAAAAACTTTAGTATGAACACTTTTATAACAAAAGTTGATATTTTTGTTATACTTAAGTGTTTTATGTGAAATTTTATTAATAATATGCTGAGATAATTAAAACAAAATTGATTTTAAACAGTGTTTGAATATAAATAAATGCGAATTAACAAAATATGAGAAAAAAAATTAAAATAAATTGAAAATATAAATTTAAATAAGCAATGAAAAATTTTTTGCATTAAATTTAAGATTTAAGAACAATTTGGCTTTGACTCAAACTTAGTTTATATTAATTAATTTGTTAAAATTTTAATTTATTTCAAGAATTTTTCTTAAATTTTTTAATAAAAATAAATAGACTTACATTAACGCGTAAATTTTTAATTTATACATAGTTTCCTTATTTAAATGTGCAAGTTTAAAAGAAAAAAAAATAGGTTTCATGAAAAATGAATATGAAAAATTATTAAATTTAATTAATTAGTTTAAAAAATAAGTATGATTTTTTATTTCTTAATTTTTTTTATTTTGTTTTTGTTATTAAAAAAATAAAATATTGGTTGTTTTCTTAATTTTTATTGTTTTTGAATGTTAATTTTATTTTTATTTCATATGATTATTTTTGTACTTGCTGATTAAATTATTATTTTTTTTTTTTATTATCATGAATGTTATTTTATACACAATTGTTTTCGAATTTTAAAATTTCTGTTTTGAATAAATTTTAAGTTGATCTATAAGATTCTATTTAGAAAATGTTTAAAAATATTACATTTTAATAACATTTTATATAATATAAAAGTTTGAAAAAGTTATTTTGACAGAAAAAAAAGCAATATCTTGTTGTTTTTGTTTTAAGAATTTTAAATTTTAAGATTTATTTTTTAAAATTATTGAGAATTTATAGAGTTGATTTTTATTTTTACTATAAGCAAGATATAGCTTATACAGTGAATAAAAATATGAAGCGAATATTGATTTATTGTACAGGGAAAATTCAGAAAAAATTCAACAATTCAAAGATATTGTTTAAAAAAAAAAAAAGTACAATTTGAAAAGAAAACAAATTACTTCAAATTTTTGGTATTTCAGTGAATTAATTTAAAAAACAATATTTTTCACAATTAAATTAATTAATTACTCTATTATAACAAGCTTCTTTTTTAATGCAGTGGAAATATTTTGAAATTTAATTTAATGATAACGATTACATTATTTATTTAAAATAAAATTATAAATTAATTAAACTCTATTGAGTATCTAATTATTATTATATTAATTAATTGCGAGAAAACAAGAAATTTAACATTATATATGTATATATGAACATATATACGAGTATATATATGTATTTCAATTAACTACAATCATTATTGAAATGATTATTAATTAAAAAAAGTTTTTTATAAAATTTTTTTTTTGTTATAAATATTTTTTGCTTTTTGTTTATTCTCTTTTCATCTATTACAAATAAAAATTAAAAAATTAAATATTATGTATGTACATATTTCTAAAATAATTAATAATAATAATAATTATGTATAAATTATTATTTAAGAGTAGCTAAAACGGTGGGAAATTATTACAAAATTGAGAAAAATATATTAATATATTCGTAATAAAAAAAAAAAATTTATATTTTTAATTTTATAAATTGATTATATAAAGCATTGCAATCTCGAACCGTGATCAACAATTGAATGAATTTTACTTTATACATAAATATGTAGTTATGATTTTTGTTTTTTTTAAAAAGCATTGGCAAAAATTAATAAATTATTTGTTATTTATTTGAAATAGCTTTAATTGTGCCCTTTTTATTAAATTATTAATATTTTTAAGAAAGTAAAATGGCTAATAAAATTTTTTATTTTTAATTAATTATAAAGTACATTTTTAACAAAATAAATTTAAGTAAAATATTAATAGTTAATCTATGCTTGAAATAAATAAAGATTACAAATAGAACAAATGATTTGACAGATATTTCAGTGTTAACAACGTCGCAGACACAACATCCAATAAATTCTGAACATATCGTCAAATTTTTTTGTTTATATTCCAAAAGATGATACAATGTGCCTGACGCATTGTAGATGCAATTCAGAATATACCCATAATTAAAAATTATTTTTTTTTTGAATGTAAATAATTTGAATACGCCACTGTTTTTTTCTATTGCACAATAGTAAATAAAAATTTGTAAATTTTTTAAATAATAATATTGTTTATATTAAAAAAGTAATTGTAAAGAAATTTTTAAAATCTTTAAACATGATTATCAGGAAATTTTAGAAAAAATAATTTTGGGATTTAACAAAAATTAATAAATTGAAATGTTTTGGTTTTTAAATTTAATTAATTTTCGATTTTTGTTTTTTTACCAAACTAAATTATTAAAAAAAAATACTTTAACAAAAGATTGTTAAAAAATTATTAAATTGAAATTTTATAATTTTTTCAAAAAATTTGTTGCTGAATTGTTTTTTCTATCATTTTAGTTTAATAAAATTCTTAAATATTTAGCGTGTATTTTGAAATTGAATTTTATTATAGCATAAATAACTATAAATAGTTTACCTATATATTGAATTTGTAATATACAAGAGATTCGAAAATTTTAAAACTATATCACTGTATTTAATAAAATTTATGAAAAATTATTTATTTGAAACAAAATACTTTTATTTATTTTATCAATTTTGGAAAATAAAAATTTTTGCGTTTAATTAATTATATTAATTTTTATGATAAGATTAAAAATGTACTCAAAATTTTTGTTTTGTTGTATTAATGAATACCATATTACATAATTATTATTGTATTATGTATTAAGTATATAAGTTATTTAATATTTAAAAAATTTTTATTTTGGTTATTATATTTGCTTTTTTTCCGTTTTTTTTTCTTATTTAATTATTATTTAACGACTGATTATTTTTTATATAATATATATATATATATTCATATATATATATATCTGTATACTAATTTTATTTGTATCTATTTGTTTTTCTTTTGATTTGTGTTTATAACATTTTGCAAATTTAAGTTTTTCATGTATGTATAATAAAAAAATAAAAAAAAATTACGAAAACAAAAACTAAATATACTTTTTATATAATATTAAAAAATAATTTTTTATTTGTATATATATAGATATTATATTTTTATGAACAATTTTTTATTTTATTTTTCGTTTTTTGTTTTTCTTTAATATTTTGTATTTACATATACGAAAATAATATTTAATATTTTAAAAGTAAAAAATATGCATTTATTTACAAATTAATAAAGTAAATATTATATATACATATAATATGTATTTATGATAAAATAAATATATATATAAATATATAATATTATGTACTATGTATTGTGTGCTTTTGCATTCCGATATATATATATATACGTATATATACATTAATTTATAAATATAAGAATATTTTACAAATAATATTATTAATTTAAAATTTCCAAATTATTTTGTTTTGTAATTATTTCTGCTATTATAATGATTTTTAAAACAATTATTATTTTTTTATAATTGTTATATATATATATATTATGTGTATTATAATATCTGTTTTGAAAATACTTAGATTTATAATTTAATTAAGCATTTTATAAACAAATACTTATATATTATGAATAAATATATAAATTTTTATACATACATATATATTAAATAATATTAATTCAATAATAATTATTTTTTTTTTCTTGTTTTTGAAAATGTTTATAACTTATTTTGGTTATTTATATTAAAACAGTTCTTGTTTATAATATATAAGAATATTATTACATTTTATTTACTTATTTTTTTCTACTTAATTGTTATATTAAAGAAATATTTATATATTTTGTACGATATACAGTTAAAATTATAATGAAATCTTTATTTTCATATATATATGTATATATATTTGTATATAATATGTACAATAATTTATTTTTAAGCATTTATATAACTAAGAGATGAAAATTTAAATAATTAAAAAGATTTTTATGCATTTGCTTTTCTTTTTTTTTAATGAAAATTTTAAATTTTCGTTTTTACTTTAAGAATTAAATATTTATAATATTATATTTATATATATATTACGCCAATTTATATATTATGTACATATATACATATATAATTTTAAAAATTACATATTATTGAAATATATATATATATATTCATGGGTTACGTATATTAAATATATAAATTTCTTTATATTTTAATTTAAATTTCTAAAATAGAATATTTATTTTTTAATTAAATTTAATATTCAAAATTAAAATTTGATCAACTTTTAAAATTTAAATATCTCTACATAGTTGTTCATATATATGTATATATATTTTAAATTTGTATTTGAATAATTGGAAATTTTTTTTAAATTAATTTTTATGTTATGTGCATCATTAATGTTTTTTTTTTTTACTATTTAAAAATTTGTTATGGTAAGTAAATACATATTTACAAGTATAAAAAACTAGCTTTCATTTTTAAAACAATTATTAAAATATTGTTCAAATTTAATAAAAAAAAAGTTGTTTCTAAAATATCGTAAATGCGTAAACAAGTAAAAGAGAAACTAGTAATTTCTGAATTGTAGAGTAAGCAATATTTTCCTCTTCTCTAAAAACTACTATTGGTAAAGTACTTATTTAAGTACTAGACTATAATATTTAAGTGGTACTACTTATTTATTCGATTTACTTATGTAAAATTACTGAAATTATAATAGTGCGGCCAGCGCAGTGATTGCTAATCATTTAATTAATATACATACTATATTTACATTAATATTAGATATAAATATTATATGAATTATAAAATTTCAATTAATTTATTTCAAAAACTTAATTGATGCAACATAACTAGGTATATATGTATCATATATGTATATTTTACAAATTTTACAAAGTGAATTTATTGATGTTCATAAATACAATAATCTGTATAGATATGTAATATAATAATAATATTATATATTTTCATCGGTTTTTAAAAATATTTTATTATAATATGAAAAATTTTTCAAAAATTGATCAAATATCTATTTTTAATTTTGAATATTTTCTTATAAACTCAATCAGAACTACTGCTATTCGAAGATGAATTGGTAATTGTGGCATTTTTGACGTCAAATTCATCATAATCTGATGAATTTAATAAAATCTTATCATTCGATGTATCGGTATTACTTTTATTAATATTTCTGTTTTTACGATTATTATTATTATGACTATTGCTATTATTATCGTTATTATTATCGTTATTATCATTATTATTGTTATTTTTACTACTATTATTGTTATTGTTATTATTATTATTACTGTTAATATTATTGTTATTATTACTATTATTATTATTACTATTATTACAATTATTATTATTATTATATTTTAAATTAACAACAGATAATGACGCTGCCATTGTTGATGCTGATGTTGTACATGTTAATGGTGATGCTGTTGATGAAGATGATAATATTGATGAGGTTGATAATGATGATGGTGATGATAGTGATGATGATGATGAAGATGATAACAAAGGATTTGAACATGAGGTAGCTAAAGATGATGAAACTGTTGTCATTGTTGCAGAATTATTATGGTTATTATTATTATTATTATTATTACTGTTGTTTGTTGAATTAATATTGGATCTAGAGCTATTGTTGCTGCAATTAACTGTAGAATCGATTGTCTTTGTGTCCAAATTGGTGTTATTTTTAATTTTATTTTCAACGGAATTATTATTGCTACTATTACAAATTGCAGATACATCATCAATACTATTTCTGTGATGATTTAATACAACAACACTTTCTTCTGGGCTACGACGTAATGATTTTTTTAGTGGCACTTTAATTTTTTCATTTTCAGATTTTTGATATGATGATATTGTAGCATTTATTGGCACACTTGATTTGTCATTATTATTATTATTTGTTGATTGTTGTTGTACTTTCTGCACTACACCACTGGAATCATTTACATTTTGTCTTTGTAATAAAGTTTGTTGATTAAGTTGGTGGTGTTGCAGTTGATGTTGTTCTTGAGTCTCTTTGAAGCAAGTCTTTTCAGTTTTTGCAATTACACTACTATTAGAAGTCATTGATGTTTGTAATTTATTATGTGCTGCTGTTAAAGCTGACACTTGTCGCTGCAAATATTGCAACTCTTGCTGCATTTCATGAATTTGTTCATTACGAGCATTTAATTCTTGAATTAATTGATATTTATCCATACTATTTTGCCTCAATTGAGCATTTTCATGAACTAACATTTTTATAATTTGCAGAATTTTTTCTCGATCAACAGAACTAGCGTCTTTTAATGCTTCAGCGGCTAAGTCCCATGGAACTGAATTTGCAGCAGCAGCTGCAGCCGCAGATATACTACTATCTGGTTCACCATTAAGGCTTTCTTCGTCAGAGTCAGGCGGTAATGCATCAAATTCGGAATGCTGCACATGCTGTGATTGATGAATGCTTTGGTGTGGATAATTACCACCGTGAGTATCATGATTATAATTTGCATGTATTTGATCATGTTCTCTACTATGAAGTGCCTTAGCGTTCTCACCACCATTAATATTTGCAAAATTTTTCACAAGAACCCCTCCACTTGTAACACCTGTTGTGGTTGTTGACGGTGAATTTGGAATAAATCCTAAATTGGAAGACGATGTTGTTTGCGCTGAAGACGGATGATGTTGTTGCATTTGCTGCTGTTGCTGTAAATGTAATTGTTGCATTTGATGGTGATGATGGATTGTACGTGCCTTAAGATTGTATTGCTCACGCAAAGATGGCGGAGTTGGAGATCTGACTACATTTGGATTATCTAACAAATTTTTACTAATATGAATTCGTTGACCTTGATTCGTTGCTGCTGTCGTTATAGTTGTTGTTGCATTCGCATCAGCTTCAACAGGATCAATAATACTGGATAAATTTGATTTTTCTTGTTTGGGTATAATAATGGTTTGATGTGATGATGTAGTCTTAATTATCTTTTCGGCAACATTCGTCGTATGATGATGTTGTTTTAAATGAGATGAACGATGTAAATAATTATTGCTTTCATCATTTGCATTAACAGGCGTTGGTGGTGTTATTGATTGTGGTGACGTTGTAGCAATCATAATATTTTGTTTTATTGTTTGACTATTTGGCTGTTCTTGTTGTGGTGCTGGTGAAGTTGATGAAGTTATTTCATTTGAACCGGAAAATTCTTCCGGACTACACGGTTGAATTTTAACATTACCACTCAAACAGCTCTTGTTACTTGATTGTATTTTTCCAATTGGTAAACTACTAAATTGATTGTGCGAAGATTGATGAATATTATATTGATGATGACTTGTATTACTATGTACTTGTTGTTGTTGAACATGAGATTGATGAAGATGACGTAACGGTTGCTGTTGACTATTATTATTGCTTATTTTGTTATTACTATTGCTATTACTATTAATATTACAACTACTACTATTGTTACTTAATATTGGCGATGATACAACCATATTGCCATGAATGTTATCAGAGGATTGTTGTTGTTGCTGCTGTTGTGCATCAATTAAAGGTGGAGAATTTGGCCTTTCTTGTTTAATACGAATATCAACAATATTACTTAAATTTGTTGTAATTGCAACATTATTATTTTTACTATTACAATTATTAACATTTTTACTACTATTATTACTATTTATATTATTATTATTATTATTATTACTATTATTATTACTATTATTATTATTATTAGTATTATCATTAATATTACTATTTAAGTTGTTATTTGTATTACTAGTGCTACTACTATTATTTCTATCATTTATATTTCGTCTTTCATTACGCTCCCTTTCGCGCTCTCTTTCTCTTTCCCTTTCTTTTGATAATATACTTTTACGTGGTGCTAGTGCAACATTTGGCTGATAAGTACGTTCAAATCTTTCACTTTCTGTATTACGTACAACACGTTCGGGATTCTGTAATACAGGTGGTTCTTGACTTAAATATGGCAATGTTGCTGCTGCCACAGCGACATTATATGGCAAAGATAACATAGATGCTGGTGGTGGAGGAGGAGGTTTCGATTGTGCCCATGGTCTAAATGCAGACATTTGTTGTTCCCGTTCTCTTTGATAATGAGCATATAATATAGCTTGAGCTTGCTGATGATATCGATGTTGAAATTCAGCTAAATAAGCGTTTTCTTCAAGTATTTTTTGTTTTTTCGACAATGGCACATCAACTAACATTGTATCAATGTCACGATTTGAACTTCGTTTACCACAGCTTAATGGTGACATATATTCTTCTTCTTCAACCTAAAATGATAAAAATTTAAATTTTAAATTAGATTGGTAATAATTGGTAATAAAATTTGAATGTTTTTGAAGTTATTTTAATTTTTTAATCAACTCAAAGTTGTAAACTTAAAAAATATTATTTTTGTATAGAAGCGCGGTATTAACAATTATTGTAAATATTTTGCTTATTCCATTTGAAGGAAAATGTTTTATGTTTTGTGGACTATGAACCTTTATAATAAAATGTATTTACATAAATTTAAAAATAAAAACTAAATAAGTTCACATTAAACTAAAAAAAAATATAATAAAAAAATTTACTATATTTTTAGCGCCAAGTGATAATTTTCCTGAACAAAATATTTACTCAGTCTGTTTAAATACTAGATTACATAGTGTATAATTTTCACATCATAATTTAAAATACATACATACATATATAGCAAATATAAAGATAATTTTAAAGTGTAACACAATTCTGTATTGAAAATTAAAAAGAACCGTGACATTTTAACTAAAAATTAAGAAAGCGTTCAGCGAACAATTTATTTAAGAGTTCTAACTTGAAAATTGCTCGTTTAGCTAAATTATTTTGTACATGAAATTTCCTCTTCTTTCAATGGTCTATAGGAAAATTATTTAGGATTTTGAAAAACAATATGTCTTTGAAATATTTAATTGGTGATATTTTTTTTAGGAAATATGTCCCAAAAAGTACCTAAATATTACACTCTTTGACACAATCGGCTTAAAATATGATCATGGCCAACATTTACGGGAAATTATAGATTTTTTTCATAAACGCAATATATCGCGATATATAACAAGAACTGCGCTATATTTCTGTTCATAAACAAATGTTGCTAATCAAGTTTTTTCATAAACATTGCTAACCTATCACAAAAATATTTAAATTATCATGACTACCGGCAGTTAAATCAGTTGTACTTTTTTTTTTACTAGTTTTTGCAGTTCTTTTAAGAATTCGTCTTTTTATTATTGTACTTAAAAATAACAAAATTTATTTTTGTTTCAGTTTTCTTTTTTGTTTTTCTTAATTTTTATTTTTCCTGAAATAGAATTTTCCACTATTTAAATAAATTTTTTTTTTGTAAACGAAATTTTTTGTTCATGAACACAATACTGCACAAGTTTTTATACAACTGTTTAAAATATATTGCGTATGTATCACATTATTGTGTTTATGAAAATACCTTATATTTGAAAGTAAATAGGAACAATCTGCTTATAACAATTACATGCATATATATTTTTTTTGAATTTGTTTAATTATTCAATTTATTCAGATTTCTTTTATGATTTCTTAATTCTCGACTATGTACTGCGTTTTAACCAAAAAAAGAACGGTCAAATGGTAACACTAAAACACAATTTCATGAATTATTTTGTATAAAAATAAAAACGGAGAATGAAAAATATCGAAATAATGCTTTAATTTATTGAAATGTTGAAGTTGAATGAATCTTTAAATTTATAAAGGACAATTTTTTTTCCTGCAATTAATTTTTTTCTATACTTTTGAAAGAAAATTCTAATTTTATTAAGCAATGATTTTGAATTTTTGTTTTCTTTTCTGTGAAAATTTATTTTTTTTTTATTCACTTTTTTATTGTTTCTAGCCTATAAGAAATTTAAAAAAAAATTTTTTTTCTTTTTGTATCTACTCATATAATAAGTTTTGTTTTTCTATATTTGTAATGAGAAGTTCATCAACATTTCAAGGAGAAATAAAATCATAAAATTCCAAATTTGATATTATTAGAATATTTTTTTTTTCTTCTTTTTTATTTTGTTTTTTTTTTTATTGTAAAATTTCGAGTCAAAATGATATCCTTGAAATATTCATGAAGGTTCATCCTTTTAACATTTATTATTTTTTTCTTCAAAAGCATATGGAAAGTGTGTGTATGTGTATGCGCCTTGGTTCTGTTGAAAACACAAACGTGGAAATAATATTTTTGTAGGTTGGTATATATGTACGTATATAGAATATTTGCTATTATTATATGTTATATATATATACGAGTATATGAAAATATTAAGTTGTAGGCGTAGTACAAAGGCAAAGTATATACACATTCACATACCCAAATATACATATCACATTGTTATCCACAAAATTTTTTTATTAGAATACAGCGACAGTGGTTTGTCGTTCCGCCTGAATATTTAGGTAAGAATGAAAAAAAAAATTAAAATTAAAGAAAAATAAAGTTCAACAAACTTCTTTTTGACAGTCGTTTGTTCAGTGTTTTTTTTTCGTTTTTTTTTTTGGAAATTTGTGCAAAATAAAAGGAATTTGTTTGTTTGAAAAAAAAAACTTTAAAAAGAAAAACAAGAGTGAATAGGTTATTGACATAAACTTAAGGTAATCAAATGGAAATTAAGGAAAAATTGAAGAAAAAATAACAATGCATATACATACATTGACTGTTATACAAATAGAAAATCAAAACTGGAAGAAAAAATTGTACTGGAAAATAAAAATTTTTATTGCAATAAAAGGTTTCTTTATTAACATTTAAATTTTATTTTTTGATTTTCAGTCAATGAGCCACAATTTGTGAAATGAAAATCACAATTTGTTTTTGTTTTAATTAAAAATTTCAATTTTCATGAAAATTCCATGATTAAAAATGTAGTAATAAATTAGAAAATTTTTGTTTATCAAAATTTTTAACTTATACTGAAATCAAAAATAAAATAAAAATTTGAAAATTTAAAATTATTTATTTTGTGAATTACTTATCGATTATACAAGACTCTCAAGTTATTCCCTCTCGAAATTTGTAAAATGAGAATTTTTGGCAGTGTATATTCACGAAACTACAAAAAGCTTTACGAGTACCAAATTTCTGTAAATGCAGAAAGCTAACGGTTAATGTCATACCATTAAAAAATATAATTATTTTTCTTAACTGACGCAATTAACCCTTAAAATCGAGCATTATGTTAACCCCTTTTTATATTAATTTTTGCTTTATTTCAAAGACTGTATATATGCATCATCCTAATTATATGCAATCCTAGAAATAGTTTTGTATATGAAAATAATTTTATTAGTGTGATAGGTATACATAAACTGTATTTAAAAACAGAATTTTCACTTGTTGAAGGGAAAAGTGCTACAATACAAACCATTGGTTTGACCCAACTTTATTTTTACTTTTTGAAGGCAAAAGTGTACTATAAAAACCATTGGTTTGTGCCTATACTTTATTAATACAAGTTAAACTGTACAAAGAATTATTCTAACTGTATAACAGTTCAAAGATATTCAATAGTTTGTTTAAATTCGTTTTATATTTATAAGAAAAATTTCTTTTCCTGTTTTATTAAAAATAAAATATAATTGTAGTATAGAAATCAATTAAATCTATACACTAGAAAATTAAATATTTTTTTCACAAATGTATAAATTGAATAAAATTTAATGACCATAATGAAAATTATGAGTTAAAACATAATATAACTTCGAATACATATACGAAGCCTTATAAGAATCATAAAGGATATTTCAGCCTTATTCACGATATGCATAAGAATTCCCAGTATTATTTTAATTAAAATGTAACAGAACATAAAAGATAATAGATCTATATACAAAAAAAAAAAAAACCCAAACTTATAAAAGATATGCCATGACAGTTTCATCTAAAACAAAAAAACAGACTTTATTTTATTTTCTTTAATTTTGAATCAAAAAATTTTTGATGGTTTTATTATTAAGATTTAGTATAAGATTAAAAAAATACACATACATGCATATATGTATGTAAGCTACTTGAGTTTTGCCTTAACATAAGCTGATTGAAAAAAATGATAAAACAAAGTACCTATAAGTATAGTTAGAAAAAAAAAATTCATTTTTATATTGCTAATAAAAATTTTTTGGAAAATTTTATAATAAAAGTTCTAAAAGAGGGAAGTTTGATATAGGAGTAGGTTTTTTTTTAAGTCAACAAATTTTAATTATTCTTTATATACAATCTTCAAGGATACAATTGAACTTTATTTTATTTCGTCAGAAATTGCCGAAATTTTTTTTTTTCGTTTTTCCTTTTTTTTTGCTGTTCTTTAGCAAAATGATATCTTCTTTCATCACCTGTACTACAATATTAATAATCCTTTATATATTTGTCATTATTGTTGAATAAGATCCATGGTAAAATAGAATAGAATTGTTAATTTTATGAAAAATTTAATTCTGATTTATAGTCCTTTTTTTTATCAAATGTATAGCTATGGTTTTTATCTATATATAAAAAAAAACAGGAATATTAAGACCCTCTTTTTGATAAATTGAAAAGGTGGTGGCATTAGCATTCAACGCTATTTGATACTTTTCCATTCAATTTTTTTCTTTTTGAAACCACAAAATGATGACAATAAACTGAATTTGAGATTAATTTTTTTTTTTTTTGATAATAAATTTTCGGCAATTATCTTTGTATTCATTCATTGTATTAAGGATATGGTTTCTAATTTATAATTAAGGTAAGAGAAAATAACATAGCGAATTTTACGTTAAAGAACGAAATATTCATATAACGTACCGAAATATTACCTACGTATGTACATTGCTTATGTAACGGTAGAATAAAAAATATTATTGTATAATATTATATATATTATAATATCATACAACATACATATATAGGAAGATTATAAATTCAATTCGCTTGTAAAAGTTTTTGAAAGAATTCTACAGTACTGTAAACGAGTTAGGCCGAGACATTTAAAAGAAACATTAATTAAAATTTAATTTTTAAAATTTCTTAATTTTCAACGAAATTTTTTTCAACCACTTTTTCACTCATAATTCTGGTTTGACAAATAGTAAGGAAACTATTATTTAAATTGCTTATAAATTCTTGCACATATTCTCTTGCAAATATTCTGTCATGGAACCTTAATGTAAATATTATTCCAATTATAAAACAAAAAGTAAAAAAAACGCTCAAAATTCGGGCATTTGAGAAAGTATAAATATTAATATTACTGGGTCGACTGAGAACATTTTGTCGGCAATTTCTTCATACCTCGGTAGCTCAGTTGGTAGAGCGTCCGCCTAGAAAGCGGTAGGTCACTGGTTCGAGTCAATTTCGAGGAGAAAAATTTTTTGATCTTTCTGCCTTTAACTCGTTTCTTTGATTACGTCATCCATCTGCTCTGCAGTTGTATGAAGAAATTTTCATTAAGTTAATATTATTAGTGTAATAGGCACATTACTTATTAATTAAAAAATTACACGTTGTATTAGTAATTCAATGTAACTGGGTCTATTTAATCTGTATTTAATTTAATTATTAACTACGATTCTAGTTGATAAAAGTATAAGCACCTAGAGCAGTTATGGTAGTAAGCATTTAATTATATTGTATAATATATACATATACGGTATATAAATGTGTGCATGTGACACGACGTATTCCAAATTCGAAAAATTCTAAATTATAGAATATTTTCGGAAACAATATTTCGGAATATTAACATAAGATTTAAAAATACATAATGCCAAAATGATAGCATTACACTGGTATAGTGTTAAGGTACACTATAAAATTTATTATACATTATTAACCGATGCGATCAATGTTTTATCTTTTGCAAAATGGTTAACAAGCGTATTAACAATTTCTTACAATAAACATGCTTGGATGTATACTTTGTAGTTTTTTACTTTGTAGTATTATATAAAATTTGTTCTTTTTTAGTTTTACAACTAATTTCCTTAAATTTTGTGTTCTTTTTTACCGCATTCTATACAATAAGAGAGATTAAGTGATGCCAACAAATTTTATATGCTGAATTTTGAACGGGTTTGAACTTCTCCATGCTAGAGAAACGTAAAAAACATGCTTTTGGAAAGACGTCAGTGTGTCAAGGTGTCTGTCTATGCAGTCATAATTTCGGTGGAACTAGGTCTTAACAACTATACGCCTTCGCTGCGAACCAATTTCATATTTTTCGAAATTTTCATGAGAAAATATTAAGTCGATTTCTTTGGAAGTTTTTGAAATTGCCAATAGCAAAATAACAACCCTCCGAAGCTTCTTGTGTAAATCAGGTGGCAGCAATTAAACTTGCGGGGCACGTATTTATGTTTTTAATTCCATTAAATTCTAACATAACTAATTAATAAATTTTTCATCAAATTTAGGGCTCGGCTTCATGTCTAAGGAACTAATTATAAAATGAAGTTAACTTTACGGTCGATTATGTGCTGACCATATTAGATTTTCTTTTTTGCGTTTCAATTTAATTTTACATTTACGCATACTTTAAGTTATGTTTTTTTTTAAAGATTATTGCATATTATAAAATATTATGTTGTAATATAATTTTCTTTCAATCATTTTGTTAAATCTAGAAAAACGCTAGAAGTTATTAGAGAAGGCAGAATATAAAATGAAAATGAAAAAAAAGATTAAAATTAACAAAATTAAATCTAAGTATAATGAATCGCTATGTGCATATTACAAGTATGTATTTCATGCAAGTACTATGTATACATATGTACATACCGTATGTTTAATACAATTTACTTGAAAGACTACTACATGCCGCTTTTAAACAGAAGAAGTATATACAAAAAGAAGAAAAGCGTTCATTTAGTTCATTTTTTTTTGGATTTTCTACCATACTTTTACATGATTATAGCCTTATATCAACATTTTGAGATTTCACTATAAAAATCAAAAGAAAAAAAATGTATAAACAACCAGCTGATTCACTTCAATGGATATTATGGTGAGTAAATCGCGCACAAGAAAATTAAAAGATAAAAACTAAGTCAAATCAAATAACAAACTAAGTAGTAAGTGAGCGAACCAAACAACTACATATTAGGCAGCAAAAATTAAAATTATACCGAAAGGCAAACACTGTTTTATATTTTTTGTGATTTTTTTTTTTATCGGTATTTTTTCATTATATTTTCTTATTTATTCCTATACATCTGGGCGGAATCCTACACACTTCAATTAAATTTTGTATATATATACATTCACATGAACACCTATATGTTTATAACGTTGTTTAAATATAGATATATAGAGACATACACTATTTTGTATTACATTTTATTAAAAACTAGATATTATATACCAAACATATTTTAATGCAAATGATTAAAACGAAAAATCAAAAGGTTGCATAAAGTTATGTAAGCAAAGTTTAGTATATATAACGTACATAATGTAATAATATGTAGTTATAAAGACTAGTATAAAATGTCGGTGGCAATCATTACTGTTTCATGCATGATAATTTCATATGATCCATGATCTTTTAAGACCTTTATGTAACTTGCATGCTTGCTTTTTCTTTTTTTTTTTTAATTTAAAAATTTTATAAGTAAATTAAAAGTAGCTTTTTAGATAGCAGAAAAACAAAAATAATAAACATTTACTATAGTATAAAATGAAATTATATACAATGTGTTTTATAAGAAAAAAATAAAAAAAATAATAAAAAATAAATAAATAAACACAAGAATCGAATAGAACTAATTTTTAATGTACTGCAATGACACAATAAGAATGCAACACTAGAAAATAAAATAAATAAAATGCTGTGCTCCACGTCCTATACAATTAAGTATATTAGAGATTATAAGGAAAATTGGAGTATTTAGGAATAACAAAGAAATATTTAATATGATTTTGTCTGTTTCTTTAAATTATTGAGTAACATTGTAATTAAATTTTAATGAAAAAATTCCAGGGAAATTTATTTATTTTTTAATTTTGTTTATTTGTACTATTAAATTGAGAGCTAAAATTTCATTATAGATTTTAGAAATTTAAAAACTATTTTAAAAAAAGGTTTTTTAATTTTCATAAGCACTTGAAAAATGTTGTTTTTTTTTTTTTGTTGAATTATACGATTGCTCTTTAATCATTTTGAGATCTCACAAATGTGAATTTTATGGAGTTAAAGAATATTTAAAATTTATCACTTACACTTAAAATAAATCAAATAAAATAGAAAGTCATAATGGAATATCAAAATTAATTCCCCAATTTCTTTCATAATTTATTGTCAACTTTAATTTTTTTAATTTGACACAATTCCATAAAATTAAATCTTATTCTACATTAAGAAAATTGTGATTGTATTGTCACAAAAAAGTGAATTAAAACAAAAGTGAGTAAAAGTTAAGAACAATATTTCATTAAAGAAAAAACGAGAGAATGATAAACAATTGATGTAGTAAGAGGAAGGAAGAACCACACAAATTTATTGCCGCTATTCCGAATACGAAAATCGTTTCACGAAAATTGAATTAAATATAAGTAAGGCCCCGTAAGTACCGAATTTCTCTTCATATAAAATTATATATTTCATTTTTTAATGATGGCACCAAGAATGAATGATATATACCTTTACAAAAATGTTATTTATTCAACGCACCTTCTAAATTACAAAAAATACAATGTTGTCAAATGGAGCTAGCAAGCAGTTGATTGAATTTCGTTTTATTCATTATTTTTGACACAATTTTCAAAAGAAATTATTTAACAATTAAATGTTTTCTATGAAGATATGGGGATTTTTAACTTTTAAAAAATAATAATACAAATTGAAAAATAATAATAAAAAAATTGTTAAATTTTAATTTTCATTTAAAAAAAAGAATACAATAAATATAATTAAAGAATACGCAATTTAATTCATTATGCTTAATAGAGAAACACGAAATTCAAAAAATTATTTATAAGTACTTTAAAAAAGGACAAACAGGATTCCAAATTATTGAGAATTACAGTAAGAAATTTCAAGAAACCAAAAAGAAAAAAAAGTATTTAACTGATATATCTGTTCCCTTAAATGCTTATAAAAATTTCATTTTTATCCAATCATCTATTATCTAAGAGATTCAACTATGTATTATCCTTGTGTATTTAAATAAAATTTTTTATTCGGTTCCATGTTATCATCATTATTATACGATATTAAATCTTAGAAAACAACTAATAATGATTATGATAATAAAAATGATTGTAATGATGATTACTGATAATAATAAAATGGATTAAAAGAAGAGGTCATTGTATCAAGGTTGTATCTTGTTTTTTGTTTTTCTATTTTTATTTTTTCTATGTAATATACTTAATGGTTATATAAGTATGAATGTAGCTTTAGCAATATTTTAAATTTTGTTTTTTCTACTTTTTTTTTACTTTTCGTTTATTATAAATGAATACTCGTAGTATATAGGAAGCAGTAAAAAGAAAAAAATTATATCAAAAATCATCATCATCATCATCATCAAGTAACATTATCATCGTCCTCATCGTCATTATTATCAAAATCAAAGATTTAAAAATTGCATACTGCTTGCTGTGATGTAATAAAAGTGCCTTGAAATAATAATAAAGAAAAAATAAAAAAGCAGAAATTGTCGGTTATTTTAATTTATGTACATACACTTTTTTTTTAATATATTTTTCATTATACACATACATATGATACAATATAATATTTATAATACAAGAAAACAAGTAAGTAAACAACTATATGTTAAAATATAAACGACATATAAATGCAAAACTATATAAGTATGTATGGATGTATACGTATATATAATAAATATATATATGCATGTATGTATGAATGGAGCAGAAGAGGAGCTCGAAATATTTAATGACGTGAATAACCTTTAAAAGTAGATATACAAAAACAAAAACAGCAAGCATCCTTTTATTGCGCGCTTGATACTTTTAATTTTAATATCAATTTAATTATAAAATAAAATATTCGTCTGGTCTTTTGAATATTTTTGCGAAGTAGAGTATAAAAATATGTATATATATATATATACATTTGTATATAATAAAAAAAAAATAAAATAGAAACGTGATGACTTTATGAGTGAGTACATGTGAGTAAATCTGAATTAAATATATATATATGTACGTATATGTATATTATACATGCATGTGTATATTTCGTTTTAATTAGAAATGAATAAAATTATATGTGAATAAATTCGTATATATACACACCTGGAAAAAAAAGTAAAGTATAGATAAAACAGTCTTTTTAATTTGTTTTTGTTGTATGTAAGACACAAATGATTTTTTTCTATTTTAAACACTTTTTTTAAATTATAAATTTCATTTGCATTTCAAAGAAATGATATTTGAGAGAATAGTTTAAACCATCAGGCATTTAATATCGTATTCCTATACCATTTTAGAATCAATACAAAATTTGCAAATTAAAAAATAAAATGAACGTTTTATTAATGCTGTGTACCTATAAGTCAAATTTAAAATATTATTTAACATCAGCTTAATTAAAAAATAAAAATTATTAATTGATTTTCCTAATTAACTTATTATAACGCAATAGAAATCACTAAATAATACTAGGTCACTAAATGAGAATTAAGAAAAATTTTTTACTACACAACTATATTCACAGTCGAACCTCTATAACCCGACTCTTATATTAGTTTGTATTACAGACAATTAGTGTGAGGAGTATTTTTCAAAATCTATCGAATTCAATAAAAAATATGTAATTATAGAATTTAAAAAAAAGATTTTAAGGCACTCAATACAATCAAACACTCTATGCAGTTGGATTTCGTGAGGTGAGGGTAAAATAATGTTTAGTAAAACAGTAAAATAATTTTATTGCAAAACAATTCCGGTTTTAATTTGAATTTACTAATTTTGTGTTATAGAGTCGCAATTTTCATAAAAATTACGTTAAAAATTGCGTTAGAGAGAATTTTAGTTTATTGCGGTTTCGTCTGCGTATACGCAATCTTCAAATTGCCCATTCTTACCCTAATGATATGAATTCAGAGAAGATGCTGGGTTACAGAAATCAAACAATCAGAAGCCAAATTTTTAATCACAGTCTATTTTAATGCTTGGTATTCTTTTGCAGATCGCATATCACGAAAAGAATTAAGTATACATTAAATTCCAAAATGAACATTTACATTTCTTAGTAAATTAGGTCTGGATAAAAAAAAAAAATTTGCAATATAGAATGAAAAAAAAAAATAAATTTTTTTTTTTGTTCCATACACTTAAACCGTTATAGACATAAATGTCATATTAGATTATCAACTTTTATCTTTTAATCTATTTTTCTTTCTCTCTTATCACAACATATTAATGTTAAAAAATAAAGTTTTTTCTGTCATTTCCCTAAAATTGTACATATATATATAAAATTATGGGATATATAGTATATTTATTCAAATTACGCGTACATATTACGTATATATATGTAAGTATATAATTAAAATATTATCTTCATTTTTACGCATGATAGAAAATTCAATTATTTCAATATGAATGATTCGTATTGATAATAATTGACATCTATAATAATTGATATTGATGATTATTTCTACATATATTATAAATAAATCGTACATACATAATAAAATATACGAGTGTGTTGTTCAAATTATAAGACATTAGTTACACACAGATATCGTTTATTATATTTATTTAACAAGAAATAATATAATATGTAAATATAGATAGCTACCAAATCATGCGCAAAACTACTCTTTAACAATATGTTAACCGGCAATGGCTATACAAAAAAGAATAGCACACATTCTAGAAAAAATATAATTATAGAAATATAAATATTTAAACATTAAATAAAAAAAAAATATTTCCCTATTTCTTATTAAAATCTATTTCATTGAACCCCTTCAAATTGGGATACTATATAGGAATAATTGTTATAGAATAGCGCATTGCGCGTCTGACAAAAATCATGAAAAAAAAATGAAAAGAAAAAAATGATTTTCATTTGAATAAAATCCTGAAATCCAATATTGTCTTATAAAATACCTGAGCAAAAAAAACAAAGAAAACAAAATTAATTCATCCATATACAAATAGGTCGGCATACTATGTACACACATATTATAGACATATAGGGATAGGATAAAACGGGAATATTAATATGTATGTATGTATGTAAATAAAAGGAATATAATTGATGAAACATTTTAATAAAACCGATTCAAAAACGGTGAATATTTTATTTATTTATTATTTTGTTTTATTTCAAAAATAAAAGTATAAGAAAAAATATTACCTAGAGTCCTTGTACTCCTTTTTCTTTAAATTTTATCTCTATAAGTATTCTATTTTGTCCTTGTTTATTATACATATATGCCTAGAAATTTATATATCGCCTATTCGCTTTTATTGCTTTGTTTTTTTTTTTTGTTCATAAAACCAAAATAATGTTAATGATGCAAACCATCGCGAATAGATGGCGCAGAATTAAGTGACAAAAAAAATATAAGAATATTTTTTTTTACACAATAAATAATAAAACAGATTCTAGACAATAGAATAGATTCATATAAAAAGAATATGTATATAGGTATACTTGTATTTTCTACTATATATACGCCGATCTATTTTATAATCCGCATATTCATGTACATTATGCTTTGTATACAATATTATTATAACATGAACATAATACAGGGATTATTCTATTGAAATAGGACATCAATACCATAAAGGTTTTTATCATCTATATAGAGTGATCCAGATCTGGTATTAAAGTTTTATGGGTATGATTGTTTGAATTCTTTTTTGAATAAATATCGTTCGTGTGGAACGTAGGGGATTTAGACGTCTAAGGGTAATTTTTCATTCAAACTATCACTCTTACTTGACAAACGCTAAGTGTGATTTGAAAACTATTTATGTATTACCAAATTGGAGAGAATGATTTGAAGCATCGAAAGACTAGCGAAATTTTTTGAGACATTTAACGATTTCTGAAATTTTTTAATTTTTATATTTTAGTTTTCATATTTAAGCGTGCTATTAATCGAAAACAGTAAGCCTGATACTAATTATATACATTACCGTTTCGTAAGTCTATTAATTGAGAAAAAACTCGCCACATGGCTTTAATTTCAACAGCTAACAGCTTCGAATACAACATTATGTATACTTTTCAAATATAATTTTTTCAATCTGATTTTCTTTAACTCTCAAACACCATTCATAGATGCCCGATTTCAACCCCGCCACACGAACATTTTTTTTCCCCAAAAAATATTCAAGGAATCATCACGGAAAGCATTAACAACCAGATCACTCTGCACATACAAACATACATATATTTCTTTAAATATTCTTTATAATATATATAATACAAAATTGTGATATTTGAATTTAGATTATAATAATATTATACACATATATGTATACATATGCACAAGATGGATAATAAATAAAAAAAAAAAAAAAAAACAAAATAAAAATTACAAGGATATCATAATATTGTGTATAGAATAAAGTACAGTGTGAAAATGAAACCAGAATAATACTCAATATTTAATAATATAATACAATGGGTAAGCGAATTCTTGTTATTCATATTTTTCATATATACATACTTAGCTACAAACAATATTGTATACTTATTTTTTAGTATAACATTATATATAGCGCAAATTTTATGTTCTGGGTATTGTCTATATTTTGAATAGATTTTATTACCTATGAATATTTTATAGGTTAAAAGTGTATTGTTATAAAGTAATGTACCGGACATTATAATAGACTTGCGAATACAAAAGTATACCTAATATGTTATATAAATACTTACAAACATATGTGTATATTTATATATCAGTAAACTATATTGAGAAAATTTATTTTAAATTTTCTAAATTATAAATGAAATATGATATTTAAGGGATATGAAATCCATATTTATGTATGTACTATGTAATAATATACATATGTATTTGTATATATATATGAAAATTAATGTGGTATTTTAAAATATAAAAAAATAAAAGAATTAAACCATAAAATACCCAAAAAATGTATAATACGATTATGTAAATTAATATAAAATTATTTCTATTCTAAAATTAAAAAAAAAAATATTAAAAAAATTATAATCTTAATGAATATCTTGAAAATAACATTTTGTCTATATTATTGCATAATTAAATTCATTATTTAAAATTAGAAAACAAAATATATAGAATAAGAATAATATTTACTTTATTTAAAAATAAACAAAATTATTTTATATAACTTTAAAAATTTCAATACATTAGAAAATGTTAGGCAGTCAAATTAAAAAACTAGATTTTGTTTTCTTCCAAGATTTCATCTAGAGCAAATAATTTACGAATGACACGATTGAATGATGTTATTCTTATTAAAAATTAGGTGATTAAAAGCAATAGAGAAAGTTCGAACATTATGTGATTTAAAATTTGATATAAAACTACTCTGGAGCAGTTAAGTGTATTTTGTAAATAGAATGTTATTTTGTATATGGAAATCCTGTTATATAGGAGTAAAAATTTTATTTTTATTTTGCATTATAAAAATATTACAGTCTACCGGATCTACTTTAATATAATTATGTATGTACGTAAAAATATTGCCCTAAACAAGTTTTTGCAAATAGGCTAGCATAGTTGAAAGCGTAATACTTTGAAATGTTATATGCTTTATTTAAAAACCTTTGCTTTAAAACACAATTGACGCGTCGCTGTTTTAAGAATATTTTCACCAAATGTTTTTCACGGCTTTTTTAAACGCTATTAGGCCAATAAATTGCAACTGAAACAAATTTTTATAAACTCAATGCCAAAACTGAAATCCATATCAAATTTAGCATTAAAAATTCCAATAATCTGAAACTTATAGATACAATTTCAAAAATTTCCTCTCACAAATAATATTTATGTCAAAAAAAGCAAAAAAAATTAATGCCTCAAAATAAACATAAATTTCCTTTTAATATTTCATTTTATATTATTTTAGTAAACAGGGTGATTCAGAAAGTTACACAACAAGATCGAAAATGGATAACACTTTTGTTCCGGACTGGATGTCAAATTTCAAGTGTTTCTGAGTTCCAGAGATTTTAACGAATTTTCACGAAATTGTTATTTATTTAAGTTTTTTGGATTATAGCTTCCATTCTGAAAAAAATTTGAACTTCAAATCAACAGTTTCTGAAGGGCTTAGTAAAGGGTTTAAAATAGACAAGATTTAATGTTTGAGGTCTTAAATTAAGCAGCTGAGCACAATTCTATAAAAAAATTTTCTAACGAAATTATCTAACTAAAAAAAAAACTGAAAAAATCAAGGGGAAAATTTTATTTTCTTTAAAGTTCGAATGCTTGGTATTCCGAAGGTACATAAAATACAGAATCAAGTAACATGTTTATTTTAAGCCCCTTACTAGACCTTTCAGAAACTGTTTAAGTTCCCATCTTTTTCAGAACGGAAATTATAATCAAAAAAACTTAAATAAGTAAAAATTTTGTGAAAATTCGTTAAAATCCCTAGAACTCGGAAACCCTTGATATTTGGCACCCAGTCCAACACAAATTTTTTACCCATTTTTGATACTCTAACTAATAGTAATATGGTGTTGTTTTGATTCACCCTGTATATACATACATAAACGTGTGAGTATGGATTCAACTTTTTAATATTTAAGCAAAACACATAATTCATATTTTTGAACGAATATAATATATTTTATGTATAAATAGAATCATGTATTGCTTATATATACATATATATTCATATATGTAATAAATAGGATTTTAATGACCTTGAAAATAAAAGTATATGTATATCTTATATATGTACATACATATGTATGTTCAAAAAAATTTTGCAAATAAGTATTGTACTTGAAATTTTAATAAAAATGTTTTACTCAATAGCATATATGAAATTCTTTGTATATATTTTTGAAGTATATGAAATTTGAATAAGTATACTACATACTGTGGTGTGTACATATTAAGTATATAATCCAATATAAACTTAATAAAATAAAATTGCAATAGACTTTTCTATGCCATTCTCTATTAATTCTATTAAAATACTCGTATCTTATGACTTCCAATTTATGATTAAAATAATAATACGTGTGCTTGTACTTATATACAAAATATATTAATACAGATTCAATACATGATGTACTTTAAAATACTAAAATAAATAATAATATGCCTTTAAGGTATACCATTTTTTCAGGTTCCTTGAGATTATTTCATATTATAATAAACTCCTCTTTTGTTCAATTTTAACACAAGTACATATATATACACATAATATGTATGTACATATAGTATGTATATAAAAAAGCAGGTGATTAATACAATCTACTGGTAGACAATGTTTACTACACACATCTTATTTTCCATCCTGTAAAGATTTTCCATTAAAATAAATGTTTTTTTTTTTTTTTATTAAATGGTTAAAAAAACTACTTTACTTTACTTTATTATTTTACTTACAGGTTTTATGCTTTTAATATTCACATTTTAATAGACGTTTTAACAAATTACATGATGGCCAATAGGAAGTAACTTCTAACATGTATAAAGCATATATTTGATTTCTAATCGAGGCATTTTAAGAGATCGAAGGCATATTGAATATAAGTAATGTGCTTGTAAGTAGTTATGAATATACAATTTTTAACTCATTTACTATATATATACATAATATGTCCTTATATTTGATTAAAATGATAAAATTAAATAAATATTTTAGAGGTATATGTTAAGAAATAATATTCACCTATGTATGCATGTAAATTCTATTGTTAAATAGTCAAGAGTTGCAGAAAAATATTAAGTGTGTAAAAAAATTTTCAAAACGTATGAAAGTTAATTGTATAAAATTTAGGTTAGGATTTATGAAGAAATGATTTTTTTTTCTAGATTTTTCTTTTATTATAAATTTCATAGCAATTTTAAGAAACATCGGTTTTGATTACAGTATATCTATCATATTTTAGACTTAAGACAATAGATTGTACTGCCAATATGGGTAAAGACAACATTAGCTTATAGGAGATGTAAGCTCGGTACTTGATACTCAGATTGCTGACAAATCTTGTAAACGATATGTACGCATATGGTACACATATGGTACAATAAAAAAGAATTTGTATGAATAGTGGATTCTACATTAGACTGTACACTATACCGTCAATTACAAGAATAAAATGCTTTAGATTTATTAAGTATGCATTTTTTGTTTTAGATTGCTATAGGTGCACATAAGCATATGTTTGATTTACAAATTTTTATATGTTAATTAATTCTTAAGTTTTTACATATAAATAGAAGAGGTAGTTAAAATACTAGTGTGGTGTAATCAAAATTTTAATGAAATCATATTAAATATATAATCATAATTTAAAGTTACAGTCAGTATAAGTACGCAATACTCTGGAGAATTTTTATTTGAACTAATAAATTCTAATACATGTATATACTTCTCCTTTATACTTATAAAATAATTGAATTTTTTTACTAAACTAAATTTCAAAATATAAATTTGAACTTTATAAACTTTAAATAAGTACATAATCTTAGTGTATATGTATGAATGTACGAAAAACATGCAACTGGTATAGAAATAGAGTAATAATTACTTATTGTTTTCTTTATTTTTTTTCTGTTTAAAAAACTACTAATATACTGTTCAAATTTTTGAAATGCTGAAGGCGTTTTCCTCATTTTGTTTATTTCATTTTCTAGAGTAACTCCATACAATATTATTCCCGTTTTCTTGTTGTTGTATATATGAATACGAATATTGAATCAAAATCAAATGTAAATAACTAAATATGCACGTATTTAATTTATCCTCATATGGTGAATGTATCGTATGTATGTATATGTACCATATATAACAGGAAAATAAAAATTTTGCGGCCAAGTGCAATTTAGTTTTTTCTTTTTTTTGGTTTCATATTTACTTTGTTTTTATTCCCCAATTAAATTAAAATAAAATAAAATTGAAAATAAAAAGAATATACGAGAAATCAAAAAAGTAATCGCTTAATAATAATAATATGCTTTAAGTATAGAAAAATAGCAATTCTTTTTCAACTTCAATCCCAACACTTTTCGGTTGAATGTACTTTTAATGAAATCTTAAGATAACAATATACTTAAATACAATATAAGATGAACAAATAGAACATATTATTGCAATAGATTCTGGATAAAAGATAATACAGTGAACCTTCAATTATTTAGCCGCTTTCAATTTGATAATCTCAGATAATTAATACCGGTACCCGAAATTTTTTCAAACTAAATTTTTCAATTTTTATAAAACTATTTTTATAAGACTGAAATATTTTAGGATTTTTTTTTGTTATATTGAAATGTAATTACGAGTATAAGTATAAAAACAAAAATGTATTATACTAAACATGTGTGTTTTTAATTATATTGAAATTTTTTTAACCCAAAAATTTTTCACCATACTACTCTTATTTTGCACGCTATGTATGTATGTAAATATGTAGATAAATAATATTAATAATATAAACTATTAATGTGGCGAACACAAGACTACATTTATTTCAATCAAAAATTTTTTTCACCACATTGCGAATTTTAACTTTTTTTCACCACATGGTGAATATAATTTTTCTTATCGTATGGTGAATATAGAATTTTAATCACGTGAAAAAAAGACGTCTTAAATATCAGAAATACAAATCGAAAGGTGTTATTGACCACATTTTCATATGAACATATTGTTTCTGGAAATGTGCTGTGGGCGACTTTTCAATTTAAAATTTGTTTGAGATATTTGATTCACAGGCGCAGTTTTATTCGAAGTTTCTTTTAATATGGCAAGTTTTAATAAAGTATTTTAATAACATGAAAAATTTTTAATTAAACTTAAACTGCATTTAAATACATTTGAAAATGCAAGTTTGAAACACAAGTTTTCTCTAAGAATGTTGTTTGCTGTATTACGAATATAAACTTTAAAGATAAAGAAAATAAATTTATAACTTGCACTGATTTTATATGCCATAATACATTTCCTTTAAATTATAAAATTGTAATGAAGTCATAAAATTAGTTTCTATGTTTTTTTTTTTAAATATTACATTTAATTCTATTTTTGTTGTTATTTTGTTAATTAAATTATTAATATTAAAAAAAATAATGTGATTTTTTATGGTTACTTTTATGGTTTTTGTGCGTTGGATTAATACAAAATTTATGTTTATTATAACTTTGTTAATTATTAATTGTATATAATTTAGTTTGCTGAATCGAATCATCGAAAAAAAGAGAATGACTATACGTTAGATTCATATAACGTATTTATATTGGATTGAATTAAAAGATGGTAACGATAAGAAGGCAACAAAGTTTTCAATTTTGAAATTAATATGTTGTAAGTAAAAAATATACTTAAAAAAAAATAATGTAAATTGCAAATATAAAATCGGTTTTATTTATTTTATGAGTTAAATAAATAAATTTAGTTTATGGTTATTATAAGAAAATTGCAAAAATTTATACTAATATGTGGATGCTAGTATAGTGGTTTTTCTAATTATTTGAAATAATAAAATATTTCAAGCGATTGATTGCAATCTTAATTAGTAAGGAAAATATATAAGAATTTTTAAATGAAAAATAATGAATAAATGAATACATAAAATTTTCAATAAATTCGGATTTGATTAGAATACCTTACTGAGCTCCGAAAATATTGGTAAAAATAATTTTTCTTTAAATTTGAACATAAAAATTAACCTTAAATTTAAATTTAATTTTTATGGTTTTATTTGTACACCTCATAAATTTCATTAATATAGCTTCATAAATAAGCTATGATATAAACAAATAAGTAAGGCAGTTATTGACTTAAAAACTTGGATGTCATAAAACATCAATTTAAATCCATATTAACTTAAAAATGTTTGTAATTGAAAAAAAATTAGTGCATTTAAACACTAACACTAACCTTTTTTTTGATTTGTTCAAAAATTGTACGAATTTCAATTGCATACGTTTAAAATTTTAGAAAATCAAAATAAATAGCACTATACAAATTAAAAACAATTTACGATCTTAACTTTTCAATTCTCTTCAAATTCTTAAAGAAAAATAGTTTTAATTTTCATCCCAATTTAATTAAAAACTAATTTTATGACGACCTTCTTTAAGCTCTATTAAACGGTTTAATTAAATCCGAATGAATTTGTTTTGAATGATATTTTGTTACTGAAATACACACATATACTTGTATACATATTTTGTATTCCGGCGTGCTGTAAAGATTAAGAGGATTTTATAACCTTATAGCTCATAAATAATAAATTTCATACCTACATACATATACACATACCTATACTTATATAAATAAGTATTAGCTTATGTATATTTTTTCAATTTTCAAAAGGGGAGATTTAAATTTTGAATTGAAATTTTTTTGAAAAGAATTTTTTTCTTTCATCTTTTCAATTAAAAATTTAACTAATAAAAAAAAAAAGTCAAGGAACAAAAAAAAAAGAACCGTCATAAAAAATTAAATAAATTTAAAAATGGAAAAAACCGGATATCATTTGTATATAACTGCGTGCATTTCAAAATCTTTTACTATTTTACACAAAAAAGGACCAAAATTATATTTGACCATATGAAAATTTTATTTTTACACCCTATGCATACAAATAAAAAGCACAACATTAAATAATTATGAAATTCAATATTAAATTAGAAGTAGAAATCTTAAATCAAGTCACTCTTATATTTGACATAAACCAGACGCCGCATTTTAAATAGCAATTTTAATTCATGTTTTAGAATAAGCTTTCAATAAAACATTGGGTTGTTTTTTAACGTAGAAGTTATGAAGGACCTATTCATCTTACTATATTTTGTATAAATTACTTTTAGCAAAATGTTAACTCACAAATTTCATTGAGGCTTTAATATAATTAATTAAATAAAACTATTTAATATAATAGTAAATAAAGTATTGGTAAACAAAATAAAATACAGGAAATGCTTTATATAAAAATGTCATTGTACAGGTTTGTCTTTTATCAAAGTCAACTAAAATATTAATTTCATTTAAAGGGCAGGGTGTAATATAAATCAGTGAAAATCAATTATATTTTTCTTTTTAATTTTATACGCAAGCTTCCCCTTTATTCGGCATTTATTTTAGACAACATAATAATTTTGATACGCATAATACAAAATTTGTATACAATGTCCAAAACACACAAAAAAAAAATTAAATATAAAATCTTTTCAACTTTTTTTTTGGCAAATCTATAAAAATCGATTTTTATATGCTTGTACACACTCTTAGTTTCACGTTTTTGGAAAGGGTTGTTTTTGTTCTTAGTCAAACATAGAAAATATGAAAATAAAATGTAAATGTATACGTAAAATAATATAGAGCATATAGGGCAGCTTAGAATGTATTTTAGATAATCCTTATAAATAATTATATAAAAAAATAAATTTTATTTGATTTCTGCTTTTTAAATCAAAGAGCTCTGAAGAGGGTGATCTAATGAATACCGCATTTATATAGTGGGTACCATCATTATTCAAATGTTTTAGTTTTTCAGGTCAAAACTAACTTAAATTACTAAATTGAGATTTTGAGTTTTACTGAAAATTTTCATACAACTTATACCTAGTGAACTTTAGCTTAGTTTTGTAAAAACCAAACGAAAAATGTTCATTTTGTCTTTAAAATTCATAAGTTAAAATATGAATTTTTTATTTAATTATTTTATTTTTAATTATTAATCTTTGAAATCGTAAAGATTATTTTAAAAATTATGAAATAGTAAATTCAGAAAATACTTAAAATAATGTTTAATCCAGATATCGTAAAATAATTTTAAAAAATTTCCCACAAAGCCCGAAATTTCATTTTAAAGAAATAAAAAATATTATGTAAAATTTTTATAAATTAAACAAAAAAAAAACAAAATCTAATTTGAAGGGTAAAAGCCAAAAAAGTTTTTCTTTTTTTTTTGCTTTTTACATTAAATCGTGACATTCCATATATAACGTCATTTTGAGCCGTGTAAACAATAATATCGTATTTGTTTTTCAATAGAATAAAAAAAAATTTTAGGATTAAAAACAAATATTTGTACATACGCAAAAAATATAAATAGAAATATTTTGCATTCACACACATACACAATTGTAACTACAAAATATAATTACGTTTACTCTACTTTGTTATTACTCGTAATGCGTTATAAACTCATCTTTCAATATAATAATCTTTTGAATTACGATTTATGACTAAATTTTTCCGATTAGATTAAAAATTTTTGTAATGTGATTGTCTTCTTATTGATTGCTATTACTCTAAAATTCAATTTAATTTTGAATCGCACATAATTAAATTTATATGTGCACATATATATATACACAATATTATGTACATTTATATAAATATTGTGATTATTGGAATTGGAACGTAACAAATGCGATTATTTGAAGCGTTATTTAAGAAAAACAATAAGAAAAATAAAAGATTTTACAATTAAAAACTGCGGGTTCTTTTGATTATTACAATAATAAAATGAGTAATTATTTACTACTTTAATTAGAATTTTTACATAGAAATTTAATTGAAATGTGTTTATTATAAATTTTATAATTTAAAAATTTTACAATATTACATGTGCGCGAGCAGTCACTTAAAATTATAATGAAGCGTAAATAAAATTTGTTTCGAATTAATTTAAAATGATTTAGTACAATATTAGAACTTATCAAGTTCTAATATCTAATTTATTATTTAAGACATAAGCATAAAATACTTAACAATTAATGCATCAAGAATCAAGCTAGATCACTCCTCTTAACTATTTTAACCATAACATTATATGAACTTTTCATACCATTGAATTCGTTTAAGTATGTCGTTGAGTTCTAATAAATTGTTAAGTATGGCGTTGAGTTCTAATAAATTTTTAATAAAATTGAGTTCTAATAAATTAACGCTGTTGCATTTATAATTAAAATTCTTTAAAATTAATGCTGCCGACTTATCAATGCAGGGCGTTGACATGTGTAGGAAAGTTATATTTAACTTTTAATTACATAAAATGAAAAAAAACTATTATGTGTTAATTAAACTAAGATCCTGGCACTCTAGCATTACAGAAATTTAACAGAATTTATTACAAATTAGAATTTATGCAGGGTGATACAGTAATCAGGAACATAACATGCACCATCGGGTTAGTGAAAACTAAAAATAAAAAAACGAAAAAACTTGATTTTTTTAGAGTTAAAATGTTTCGTATTCCGAAAGTACATAAAATAAAAAATCAAGTAATATGATGCTTTCAAGCCTTATACTAGCCCTTTGAAAAACTGTTTATTTAAAGCTTCAATATTTTTCGGAATGGAAGTTGTAAGCAAATAAAAGTTGGGCAAGTAGAAATTTCGTGAAAATTTTTAAAATCCCTTTACCTTAGAAACCGTTGAGATTTGACATCTAATTCTGAACAAAAATTTTACTTGTTTTTAATGTCCTAAATGATGGTACATGTTATGTCACTGATTACTGAATCACCCTGTTTACATTTATAAATCATACAAAATGAGACCATGAAAATTTACCATTTCCGAATAAATTAAGTCAAAATTGTTTAATGATTAAAATAATAATAAGTCAAGCGTCCTAAATAAGTATCATACCTATATATGTATTCATTTGAATAAAAATTTTATAAAGGTTAAGATTTTCCAGCATTAATGATATTGTTATTAATTATTAATTAAATTTATGTATTTACAGTAACAAAATGCACCTTCATTTGTATAAAGGTAATGGAATATACAGCTGTATATACTAATCAATATTCTAAAGATGTATTAATTCTCTAGGGCATAATAATATTAGCATTTTAATAAATTTAATATCAAAGGCGTTTTTATTAATTTGAATTTGCTAAAATCAATAATTCTATGTTTAAATTTCAGCAATAATTTTTATATAGAAATTTTCCAATGAAGATTGAATTAAAATTTTTATTAAACCAATGTATAAAGAATTTCTTATTTTAAGTAGTAATTTTTTATTTTTTATTATTATTAAATTATCAATATAAATTTGTAATTTGTAAAGAACATACATATACATATAATATATGTATATGTATTCAATTTTCACGAATTTCCAATTTTCAACACCTAACCTCAAAAAACAACAACAAAAGAAAAAGAAAATTAATAAAAATAAATTTTACATTGGATGAAAACCTTTGGCGTGATTTCTGCAAAAACTTAAAAAAATAAAAAGCAAATTCAAGCAGTAAATTGTTTTTTTTTTAACTTCAAATTATAAAATGAAGTCATTAGTTTTCTATATTATTGTTACAAGTTTATTTTGTTACTTAAAATTAGTTACTTTTTTCTCTTTCTGCAACTACGATAATTTATAATATGTAATTAGGTTGTGATTCGTGAACCCCCTTGGCGAAATTTTCAATGCATTGAGTGTATAAGAAAATTTATATAAAAAAAAAAGCAAAATCAAATTAAAGTTGTTGTTAAAATTGTTGAATATCTTGTTAATAATGTCATGCAATAAAAGAAAAAAAACAAAACAAAAGAAAAACAAAAGAAAAATTATAGGAATGGGTGGGATGTTAAATGTCATTGGCGTGTAATAAAAAAAATATATATGTAATGTAGAAATAAGAAAAGGCTTAAAATTATACACTGTCTGGGAAGGTCTAGGTTTTACTTTGTTATAATGAGTATATGACTAACAAATATAAGGAAAAAAAAAATTGATTAAAAATCATATTAATAAAAAAAAAAATAGCTGTTTTGCATCAGTTTCAAGTTTTTACACGTACTTAAAAATGTGTCATCATTTGAATTTTAAAAGGAAGTATAAAATTAAAGATTGTGTAAAATTAGATAAGTTCTATGAATAAAAATGTCTTATTAATCTTTGAATAAATTGCAATAATTAATTGCATTTAAATGTCATATATGTTTTGCGGCATGTTTGTGTTTCGTAACGAAATGATTACATTGTACATACTAAGTAATTAATAGTAAGTAATTAAAATTTTGATCTTTAATTTTAAACTTTAATCGAAAATTTTACATATACACACTTAATTAATTTAATTTATTTATTACTTAAAATGTTTTCCCCTCCTGCCAAGGCTTGATTTATGTACATGATGCTCTGACCTCAATGTTATTTAATTTTTTGTTCTTCCTTCATGGGCCGCCTAACATTGTTACCCAACAAAATCCACAGAATCGAACAGTAACATTATTTTTCACATCATCAACATAAAATATCATTTTGTTAAAGGCACCAAATATCTTCAATGTACTAAAAAGCAAACAATGTAACATGCTAAATTTATTTTCTCAGTAAATCAGTAATAAGTACTCAGAGTTAAATATTTAGAGTAGAATATTATATATATATATACTTCATAACACGTTTAATAAAATATTTTTCCAATACATTGCATTATTATACATAATTTGTTGAAAATTTGTGCGATTTTGGATGGTAATCACGAAGCAGGGTGACGGAATGGGTATAGGTTCTCCTTTAACTGTCATTACTCCTTTAATTAGTATTACTAACGTATATTTGTTTTTTTTAATAGTCTATTAACATTTTTGAGTACATATTGATATTCCGAGCTTCATTTTGATACTATATGTTTGGAAAAATTTTAGGAATTACATGATTATGAAGCGAAAACTGAAGGTTTTCTTATAAAAGCAGTTATACACAGTTTCCTAATGAAAATTATAAAATATTTAAAATTCCTTTAATTGAAACAAGAAATTTTTCTAAATTCTTTAAGTCCATGTGCTATTTGTAAGAACTTTTTTGCGCTGTCTTTATTATAAAATATGTATACATATATGAAATGCATCACCGCGTAAAATTATAATTTACAAATTGTTTTAAATTTTTTTTTTTTAGAAATTTATTTGTCAAATATGAGCTTTTTCAATTAGAATTTAAACTTTTAATAAAAATTGTCACTGAATTATGCTCAAAATGTTCTAAAATGTTGAAAAACAATACAAAGGCATACATACGTAAAAGTACATAATATATAAATACATATATACATAGGTATATGTACATATGTGCATAAGTAAGCAACCATGCAATCCAACCTCGGTTCAAAAATATAAAAAATTAATGATATACGTATGTATGTACGACAATCCATTAAAAAATATCTTGTTTAGTTAAAACTATAACTAATGGAAGAATTAGGTTAAATTTTTTTTAATATTATTTTATTTTTTTTTTTAACATGCCGGTAAATTTCAAAGTATTATAAAGTCATTTTAATTGAATCAGATTTCATTCATAATCACGTAGAAATTTATTTATTTTTTTTTTTTGTTCTTTCTTGTTTCTTTTTTATACTATTGTGAGCTTGCAAACAACCCAATAAGTTCTAAATAGAAATAAAAAAAAAAAAAAGCAACAAGAAAATTAAAACAACAACAAAAGTAACAAGAGTGCACGATAAAATTTTACGATAAAATGTTGAAATTTGTCGCTCTTAATTTATTTTGTTGAATTTTCTATGAACATAATAATATCTAAAACTATAAAGTGTGTTAGTATATGGCACGGCGACAGCGGCAATTCACAATGACCATCCAAATGTGGGAAATTATTTTTTTGTTTTTGTTTTTTAAATTCAATAATCTTGTCACGAATTAAATTTCCATGGAATATTATTGTGCTTAGGTGTTAATAGTCAATGACTTAGTAAAGTAAAGTTTTCATATTATTTATGTTTGTGATAGAAGATGGGTGTTTGATAAAAAAAAGAACACAAAAAAAAAAATTTACTTACTTTTTTTCTGTTACAAAAAAAATTGCGGGTGTAAAAAAAATAAATGAAAAAAATTTTTTAATCTCATTTTTAAATAAAAAATTCATATGACACATTTTATTTTACGAAAAATCCGATACATAGCTTAGATATTGTATAAAATACTTTAAGAAAATTCATATTACACTTTAAATTCACGAATCTATTATACAATATTATGTACATATGTATGTAAGTGAGATAGAGATTTAAGCTTAAAATGAATGACTAAATTTGGCGTATATTGATAAAAAAAAATTCATGTTAAATTCCTGAAAAATGAAATATTGAATATAAAAGTTATAACATGTTTTTTTTATGAAACGCCTGGAAATATGCAATTTCAGTTAAATCTCATTTTTTGAATAGAGTAAAATTACGGTTTGATTTTTCCAAAAAATTCTTAAAATTCGGTTACAAACAGGAGATATGCGTCTTCACAGCTTAAAATCGTATGATAATTTAGTTGAATATAGTGTGATATTCGAAGCAAGTCAACATTTATTTGCGTTACTATTTATAAGAATTTATCCTATCGCTATTAATCATATTATTCTAAACTTTCCATTCTATTACCTCAAAATAATGGAACATTTAGAAAATGATACCTTAAGGGCTTAAGATCCGAAAATTTTATATTGCTAACTCAATACATTTTCCGAAATATAAAATATTTAAATTTAAAAAATAAATTGTTCTTTCCGAATTGGTAACTTAAGAAATTTCTCAGTTGTATAAAATTGAATTTTATTGGTGCAACAACATATTTTATCTATTAAATTGCTGTTGACCATTACCATCCATTTAAGTGAATTAATATTAGACAACATAATGAAAAAAAAAAAAAATAAAATAAAATTTACAGAATGCATAAACGTTATAAGATCAATTTTTTGTCATTAATACCTGATTTTATGTAATTTTCATTTCTTAAAAAAAAATTAAAATTGTACAAGGTGGACAATTTTGAAGATCATCCTACATAGAGAACAAATTTTTTTTCTTTATTCTTTTTTTTATTTAAAAGTTTATTGACTATATTATATTTTTATAAATATTACTTGTATGTATAATTGTATATAGGCTTGAAGTGCGAGACAAGATTTTTATCTAGTGACTGATAGAGTAACAAATGTTTTACTAATATTTGAGTTCAATAGAAGCATATGCAATTGTATATACATATGTATAGATGTATGTCACATTGAGTTTAGTTTAGAGCATTTTAATTTATTTCTTTTTTTACGATTTGTTGTTATTATTGAATTTTTTATTTGTAAAAAAAAAAAACAAGTGTAAATGGAAATTTTTACGCTTCAAATAGATAAATATTTTTTTTTCTTCAAATCCATACATAATTTTGTACGTTCTTTTTTCATATCAATTGGATAACAGATGTTTGTACAATATTGCATAGGTATATAAAAATAATGTGACAAAAGTTAGTGTAATTTTATCTATGGAAAAACAATTTTACAGTGCAAGCGGAAAATTTTTGATACTTGCATTTAAAAAATTGTTTAATATTTTTGTGTTTTAGTTGAAAGTTGTATTACATTTGGAATAATTATAGGTATTATGAACAGAATAATAATTTAATTAGTTAAGAAAATTTATTAAATAAGAGGATCTACGATAAATTAGTGACTTGAGGTTTTTGAATTTTAGTATAATTTGCAGAAAGTAGAGTTTATATTAGTTGTTTTTGCGAAATTGTTAAAGAAATTAAGACCAACCTGATAGATTTCTGAAGAATAAATTTCCAGTACAAGCTCTCAAACTGGAAGTAATAAATTTCAAAAGTTAATTAATTACAAAAAGCAAAAATTTTAATTTTTGTATTTTTATCTAAATCTTTTGTATTGGACATGGTTCTTTTTTTATCTAAATCTTTTGTATTGGACAAGTTCTGACGTAATTCTTTTTAATAGACGTACACTGGCTTATCTACATTTTTTTTTTAAAATTTGCATAGATTCAGACGCTTGATTTCCAAAATATCTTGCAAATGTACTAAATGTAAATTATTACATAACATACAAAGGGCTTGTAAATTAATCTTTAGACTTGTTTTAAATACAAATGATGAAATTTTATTAAGTTTTCAAAATTGATGTTTTGTGGAAGGTCTCTTCTATATAATAAAGTTGAATCAATATAAAATTGAATTTTGTAATATTACATCAAATACAATATATTGTAATGAATTTCATTTCAGAACAGATCCTTTAAACTTGTTGTTATAAGGCAAGTATTCGCTTAATATTGAATAGCACTTCTACAATAACAAATATAAATTAATTTATATAACACATTTGTTTTTAGCGGGAGCAATCAATTAAGATTGTAACACCTGGAAATTCATAAATTTCATTAATAAAATACATATATATGTATGTAGTTTTATAAATTTTAATTTTTAATATGGAGCCCGATTAGGTATATTCATAAAATAAAATATTCAATAATATTTTGTGGACATACATAGCTACATTATCTTATTATTCAAATTCAATCTTAAAAATCAAAAACAAAAAAAAAATATAAAGTTTTCTGGTTTTTAAGCTAAGTATGTTAATATGCACCATTGTGAATTATAGATACAAACACATACACATGCACATTATATGAGTACATATGTGAAGACATTCTTTGAAACACGCTTCCATTATGCTTAGTATATAAACAAAAATTTTATACTTTACTAAAATATATTTTAAATCTTTTATTTGTTTTTTTCTTTTTTATTTAAGACAATGATTTTCATTATAGCCATATAAAGCTAGTATGGGTTCCTACGACGATTTAAGCTTAAAATCGGTCATAAATTTTAATAATAAAATACAATTATTTAAGTTGTTCTTTTTATTTAATTTTTTTTTTTAAATGTCTGCTCATTTTTTTTTTTTTTGTTCATCATAATATATTGTAGGTGTGTCTCAATCTGTGAACTTAATCTTTTTGTTGGCCATAAACAAAATTCCAAATGGGGTCTCATAAATAAAATTCTTTATTTTGTTTTCCAATTTTATTATTATTTCTTTTTTGTTTGGCTTAACGAAGATGAGACGATATAGTAGACTTACATTGTATGTATATTTAAATGTATGTATAAATAGTGATGTTACGGAGATGTGCATAAATATTCATAATATGCGAATCAGCAAAAACAAAAAAAAAAAAATAAACAAGAAACATAATAAAATTGTAATAAAACGTCACATTCTGTCTGGTTCTTAAAGTAAAATAATGTTATATACTTAAATGGAATAAAATTATAAGGAATTCCAAATAAACAGAAATTTAAGTATGACGATAAAAATAAGAAAAAAATATCTCAAACCACAGTAAGACAAAAAAAAAGAAAAAGAACCAAGCTGTTCTCAATTAAATGGTGTATACAAAAAATGAAACAAAATTTTTTTATATATTTAAAGTAATAAAAAATAAATAAAAATTTAATTTATTTTGAAATTATTTTTAAAATTTCCTTAGCAATAGCTTTTTATAAAAATTAAAATAAAAGTGAAAATTTTATTAAAAAAAAATTTTTTTTTTTACCAATAATAAAATTGGAAATTTGTCAGTTACGGTGTTGTTAACATAGGACATACAGATTCAGAGTACATACTTCAAAATTATAATTCCTGTATAAAAAACTTGTTCTTCTTTCTCATTGCCGCCTTTATGCTAAACTCTTTCACATCGAGAGAAAAACACTTCATAAGTAAACAGTGGATTTCCAAATTATATATACATTTGGCCTAACAATGTATAGCGGTCCGCGGACGAGGCATGACTATAAGACTAGCCTTCGAGGACCATCACCTACAAATAATATATCTCTATAAGTTACAGAGCAGAATATTTTAAAAAACTCTTTTTGTTATTGTTATATTGGGAATTCTTTTTACAAAAGTAAAGTTAAAAGTATATATTATGGGACTAAAAGTGTAGTGTATAAACAAACAAATTGATGGTTATTTACAGTTACCGAATAATTTTTTAATACAAATATTAAAAACAAAGTCAAACTAATTGTTAAATCAATATTTTCAATAATTACTACCGTGAACTATTTCTCTCGGAATTAGAGAATGTAGTTAGTATTGATGATTTGTATATAGCATTCTTATGTATTATGGAACTTGCTAACAAAATAAATAAAATTATTGAAAGAATTTTAAAGTATTGTGTTCGATGAAATCTTTTAAATACGTGCCGAAAATTGACACACTGAGAAAATATAACGTCTGTCATATTTTTTTATAACTGATTATTGTAAAGTTCTTATCCAGGAACAAACTATAACCTTAGTAGTAGACCTTATTCACATTAATATTTCAGCAACTTATAAAATTATTTTATAATAATTAAATTGATAAAAAAAAACTTAAATTTTATCATTTAAAATATAAAATTAAAATTAATTATTTTTCCATGTTTTTAGTTTTATTACACTACATTCAATTCTTATTTAAATGGAATATTCTTAAATACTTATACAGCTATCTCTATAAAATGAATAATTTTAAAAAAAAGGAAATATAAAAATCATTCTCTTTTTATTATATCACGGTCTATACATAGATATATATATATACAACATGCCAGTATGAGATGTGATAAAAAAGGGTGTGTTTTTTAATGCTTTTAAAGAATAACAATATTATTTAATAATTTATTGTTCTTTTTTTTCCCTTTTAAATTAAAAATATTGAATATTTGTAAAGTAAATTTAATATTACATATGCGTACAGTTTTCATAGCTATATTAAACTTAATACTTAATTTGCAAAATAAATACATTTAACATCTTACTTTACTTGAACTTTCCAGGGAATTTAACAAAATACAATTAATTTTGTTGTTTAAATGATAAAGAGTTTTTTTAAATTCTGTGTACATATACAAAGTACAAACCTGAAAAGAAAGAAAAAAAAATAAATTATATTGTTAATAAAATTTAAAATAATTTTTAAAATTAAATTTATGAACTTAATAATAAAATTGCATTTTTATTGAAATCAATTTAAAAAACAAAAATATTACAATTCTTGCAATTTATATAATTTATTAAAGAAATTGCCAAATTTATTTTGTATATCGGGATCTAGAGGGTGTTTGTAAGTTGTATTTTGAATTAACGCATAATATTTATTTTATACATAAATATGTATGTATATATTAGGGAAATTTCTGCACTATACCCACTATATTTAATATTATCTAGTTTAGAAAAATTTCACTTTTGCAATATAAACTATAAAAAATTCGTATATAATTGCAAATAAAGTGTAAATTCTATATTATACAAGTGTATATAGAGTAATTTTTATAAAATTTTTCAAATTTGTCAAATTTTTGTTTTCCAAAATTCCATTTGTAGCAAACAATAATTTGATATTCAAAAATACTATACAAAAACATAATATTTTAGCTGAAAATTTTTTTGATTTATAAAAGTCCAGCATGAGAGGGAATCTCTATCTACATAAACATAATATAGAAAATAAATATATATGAGTATTCTTGGTAATAATATCATTTGTTTGTGCATAACCATACCATAAATTTTCTCATAGTTTATAGTAAGTTAATCTATGAAATAGTATACCTTATATTTCCTAAACAAAAAAAATTGTTTGTAAAAACGTGTTTAATAAATTGAAAATGTTTTTGTTTTTAAAAAAATTAAATGACCTATTTTAAGTTTTTGTGTAAGCAAATATATACCATTAGTAACTGGATATATAAGTACTCATGTGTACAAGTACTGTAGACTCAAAATGAATTTAAATTATTATTTTTCTATTTCAATAAAAGTTTTATAATTAAATGTGTTATCCAAGTATCTATCACATATCTATCACATGTTCAGCTATCAAAAATAAGCGTTTCTCATAACTTCATTTTATATACTATAATCAAACATTCTAAAATGTTTATTTTTTATTCTTCTTCTTCAAAACATTTCATTTATGTATGCAATATTTTATGGATCAAAATTTATGTAAATTATACGCGATTTTGTTAAAATTTTATATTCTAGATTTTTTGTTTTTCGAATTTTATTACAATACAATAATGTTTATTCAGACAAATTTTTAATATTGTTTGTTTCAAAGCTTTGTATTACATAGTAAAAATAAAATTAAGTATAATTGTACATTCATACATAGATGCATGCATGCATGATTCTTATAAAGTAAACACTATATACACACACATTTTATATATATACTTACTATAAATTATGTGGAAATTTATTTTACAATGTACAGTTATGCACATTGTTATGAGAACTTTTCAAAATTAAAATATCAAAAAGATACAAACAAAATTCGAAACTTGGATAAAAAAAAAATAAAAATGTTATTTTTCTTCAGAAATTTTTTCAATTGAAAAATTAAAATATGTAATAATAATAAACGTATACAAGAGCAATAAAGAGCACCCACTCGCATATTGGTAAAAAGAAGCAACAAGCCAACCAACCAGCCATATTTTGTTTAAAAAAAAAAACAATATAAAAACAATTTTAATGATTGCAAAAGCGCAGACATTTTTTTGCTATCCCTTTCTTTTCATTTTAGACAGCATCAAAATAAAATTTTTAAACCAAACAAAAGAATAGTAACAAGAGGAACTTCTGTTCTTTGAAAACAAGAAAACAAAAACTGAACAATAAATGAGAGAAAAAAAAAAATTTTAAATGAAAAATTTTTCAAATAAATAATTTTTCTAGTCTAGTCAGATCAAGAATATTAGAAAAATACCAAAACAGACAACAAATTTGCCTCTTATTTTTGATTCCAATTTTTTTTTTAATTGAACAAAATATTTAAAACATTTTTCTGTTTTTTTTTTCGACTTTGAAATATTAAGAAAAAATTTTATGTGCAAAAGTACATATGTACATATGGATATTTAAAAATATCTGTTTACATACATACGGATTATAATAAATAGCATCACATTTGTATTATTAAGGTACAGACAATTAATTTTGTATAAGTAAGTACACCACATGCATAAACCATATTGTTAGAATGCCTATAAATAAAATTGTAAAAAAATGATTCAGAATTTCATTTATTTTAATTGTTAATTGTACATCTTAATTATAATTGACAGGAAACTCTTGACTAGACAGAGAAATATTTTATTAAAATAGAGAATGTTACAATTCAATAATAAAATATAAAATATGCAATGATTATTTGTTAAATATGTTAAATAAAAAAAAAATTAACAAAAAAATAATTACATTAATTTTTCAAATTTTTCTGTTTTATTTTGTTTACAAACAAATTTTTTAATTTTATTAAATACATTTTCTTTTAAAACATTAGATACAAATGTATGTCACTGTAAAAAAATATTAATTTATAAGTGGATTTTTAAATAAAATAGGGAAATTACATTATTTACAGGAAAATTTATAAGTTGTTTACGTTGTTAATTAATTATTTTATTAATAAATTAAATTTATGTCATTTAAAACTATTTGATAATTTCAAATACAAATCATGTTGTAAATGCAAATGTATATAGAAATTTTAAAAAATGTTGCATATTTTTAGGGGTTTACATTTTTTCAATTAGGGGTTAAATGTTTACGTTCACAAATAAAATTTGTACTAACAGAAATGCCAAAATTTCAAAAAAAAAATTTGACTTTAATTGTCTTATAATGCATTCTTTTACTTTAAAAACAGGCATATTTTTAAAATTTCAGGATCTATAATAAGTAATTGAATTCTAAATTATTCTTATTACGCATTATTTACATTTTGTACCTAAAGATCCATTAAAATTGTTAATTCTACTAAATTATGTCATTCAGTTTATGTAATAAAGTTTTTTTTAATTTGGTACTTATTAATTTCTTCACACTGGATCACGAAATTAGTTTTTAGAATAATTTCATTAGAGTGAATAACTTCATTAACATGAACAACTTCATTAGGAAAAAATTTTAAACCCCAAGAAATAAATTAATGAAATTCAGGGTTAAAGAAAGAAAATTTAAGTTTTTATATCATTGATGAGGAGGAGAATTGAATTCAATAGAAAATTATATTTTTACTATAACTTTTAAATTAAAATTTTATGAAATGATGAAAATTTTAATCGTTAAAATCGTAAAATACTAATGTTTTGCGAATTTTTTTGAAGAAAATTCACTTCTTGTGTTACAAACGAGTCTACCACATTGAAGTCATTAGAAAAATAAATTTTACATTAACAGAAAAAAAGGCACAATTGATTTCATATACATGAGTATGTCAAACAAAATTATTATAGTAGTACGAATCAAATTTAAGGATCTAAAGTAAACCATGTGAAATTTTTTCAATATGAAAATTGAACTCTTAATAATTAGAGATTTAAATTGATATACAATAAAAATGAAATTTTAAATAATTATTATATAAATTTATATTTTAACCGGATACGTAATTCCAAATTGTAAATTCAAAATTTACAATAATTGCATTCCTATATGCTATATATGTATATACAAATATAGTATAATTTAGTGTATCTATAATTGCAATTTGGGGAACAGGAAAAAGAAACATGAATAATTTGATTTGTCTCTATACTACTTGTTGTTTACTAGAATTTCTACTTAAATTACTCATGTGAATTAACTTTAAAAAATCTACAATTTGTTCCACTTTTTTTTTTCCACAATTCGTACTTGATACAAAAATATTGTGTGTAAATATACATGAAATTTAAAATTTATGCAATTTTCTAATTTTCTTTAGAAATTATATTGAATAGTGTGATTCTATAGAATGGAAAAGTATCTCAACAAAATAAAATTAAATTACTTGTTTCAAATAAAAAAAAAATATTTAAAGATACACAAAGTGAATATATTTTTTTTTTATTTTTATATTCCTCAAAGGGGTCACTATAGTGTTGTTGTAGTTATTTTATATATTATTGCAATATTACACTATGCAGTATTTATTTTCTTATTTAACTATCATATATAATTAAACATTCACTCTTATGCCATACATTTCCTTAATATTGATTGTCATTGATTGAAATTTTCTATATAATATTTTGCAAAAATAAAAAATTACAAAAAAAAAAAGCTAGCATCTTATAGATATTAAAAGAAAAACAAAATTAATGATTTGAGGAAAGAAACAAATCCAGTTATTACAATAATTTGACTATTGAGATTTAATTTCATGCAATTTTATAAAGTTTTTACACACTTGAACGTACATTTCATATCATTATGATAATAATTTTGTTTTTACAATTTTCAAGACTCTTTTAATCTCTTCAGTAACATGACATATTTTATATTCTGTATATATATATGATATATGATATATTATGTGCGTTAGACTTAAATTTATATAAATACACAGTTGCCATAATACAATATAAGATGAAAAATATCAAATGAAATTTTTCATTTTTAAAACTATCATAAAAATTTCCCATGTTTTGTATTAGAGGCATAGGAAAAAATTGGTATTTAGTGTGATAGTTCAAATGTAATTTTTAAACTTCTTATTAATGCTCATAAAAAATTTGTGATTTGATTCGACAAAAGTTAAATGAGTAAAATCCCGAATAAATCGTAACGAGGACTTAATATTGTTGCATTAAATATCAATGATATATTTGTGTGTGATCTTATGTCTTAAATTATTAGTTCTTTTAATTTATCAGCAAAAATATTAACAGAAACCATTTAATATTTCATCAAAGAAAATTCAGTTCAAAGTTCCTATCATACTCACTTATATGTATGTAAATAATCGAAGGTATTTAAATTCACCATTGGACTCTCATTTTTTTTTAAATAAATGACAAATTGTAATGATTTCTGTATCAATCACCTTAATATTGCACAAAAAAAAAACACATTAAAAAATCATATTGCTGCTATAATACAAATAATATGTTATTAAAGTGCATATATGTACGTACATATACAGGTATAACTCGTACATAAAAAGTAAATAATTGCTGCAAGATCAAAAAATATAAAAAAAATAAAAATTTATAACAAAAAAAAATCTCCAAACTAACCATTATTATTGCATTTCATGGAAATCATTTAAAATTTAAAAATTATAATTTTATTTCACTTACTGCATAGCATCTGTATATAGTTAACCATATCGAATACGATAGAGCTAATAGAGAAATATGTAGGCACGCACATATGTATGTAGTCGTATATGCTAGTATGGAAAATTATTGATATTTTAATCACAACCAATTTTACTGCAACATTTTCATTACAACAATCATCGAAGAATAATATCAACTTTTTATATTGTAAATATTGCTGAAGGTAAGTGTATCAGATTTTTAGTATTCCAAATAAATTCAAATGTAAGTGTCTATTTACAATGACAATAGTATAATCATATAAAACAGTGGTAACAAAAACTTGTTAATGCAAAAAGAGAAAATTCATATAATAAAAAATTTTGAATCTTAAAATAAAAGTAGGTGAACTTTGATGATTTTGAACTGTTGTTTTTTTGCATGTAAATGTGCATACATAAACCGACATACATATTTTATGCATAGATAATACGTACACGAACTAATTGCAGCCTTTTAGGCGTTCATGTTTTTTTTTTATAGTATATAACAGAAATCAATCAAATATTCTTTTAGAGTATTACGCGCGTCATCTTTCATATATACATAGTACAAATTTTAGTGTAATTATACAAAATCAAGATTTAATTTGTTTAACCTTAAAATGTAAACAAAAACTTAAATTTCATTTATTTGTATAAAAATTACCCCATTACATTATAAATATTCTTTATTGATATGAGGTCAGCTGCAATCTCTACCAGTGCGAAATTAGAAAAAAATACCACACTAGTCGATTTTTAGTACAATAGAGTGTCAGTATTTTTAGTATAACAGAGCGTAGGTGCTCGAATAATTTGCTATAACTTCAATCAAAATGTAAAAAAAACAAAAATTTAAAACCATGTCTTAGGGACTGTTCTAAAATATTTTGCTAAGCTTAATGGTGATCAGTGACACAGTTATGTCTGTTTCATTTTCATATATATTTATATAGAATTATGTATATATAAGTTTTAAGATTGATTACAATATCAAATTTGAGTAATTTAATGATCTTGAGTGCACACGTATCAGGTACGTCGCGTATAATTGTACTTATCTTGAAAATTATTATCCGTATTACGCATTATTACAATTATCATAAAATTTCATTAGAAAACTTCTTATACGAAAAACACGGAAATATGGAATAGTAAAACTGTAAGCAACGCAAAAAAAAAAAAACAAATTATAAACATATTTATGTCGGCACGCATTTTAAGATCTTTTTCCACTAAAAATTTTAAATATACACACATGTACGCTATATAAGCTAATATAATGGTATACATAATTGCATTTTGTTTAGCTACGTGAATATTTAATATCGTGTATACCTATTAAACACGTATGTACAAATATATGTTTAGTAAACAAAAAAATATTCTTAAAAACTAAATACTCAATTTAGTAAAAAGAAAATTAATACATAGATACTGTTAATTAAAATGGCAAGAATTAGTGGAGAGAATCAATGAAAGAACAAGATATGTGAGGGGAAAGAATTTTCCCTTGTTTCTAGTGCCGTAATTATTTCTATTTACATTTTATTTCATTAATGTCTAATAATATGCAAAATATATATGTTTGTGCATTCGTATACACTTGTGTTTATATACTTTTTTCTTAGTATGTAAGTATGTACGTATATATATCTATTTCTATAAGTTTTGTTTAAAATTAATTAATATACTTGTAGTAAAAATAATTCCACACGTGTTATACAATTTATGCACATTTAAATGCAAAAACGAAGACGAATTAAGTGGAATATCCGTATATTGAGGATAGCGATAATAGTATTGGCGACTGGCAGTTCAATATACAAACATATCAAATCGTTTACATTTAATTTAATTAAAAATAAAGAAAAAAATATTTTTTATCGTATATTATGAGTACTTATTTAAAAATTTGTTTATTTATCTATCAATTAGATTAAAAGTAAAATATAAAGTTAATTGTGATTTCTTTTATCTCTAAGAAATTTTTAATTAATTGCTACTAGATTTTGATGTACCTGCAAGTAATACTTATGTAACAGCCAAAAAATTGATATACAAAAGTTATGAGTTTTCCGAATTGATTAGTCTTTTAAGAAATAATTGTAATTCTTAATTAATTTGAAAAATAAAGTTTAGGCATTCCAGGGTTACGCAAATTTCTTGTTTTAAGAATTAATTTCATTCTGTCATTATATATATCAAAATTAATTCATTGTAATAATTCAGTCACAACTCTCTCTGGGATTCTCATTATAAGCTTCTGACTTGTACAACAGATCTTTGTATAAATACACGAGATATAAGTATGTATATGATGATCATTAATCACAGTTTAATTTCATATATAATTAACTTATATAATAATTTTTTATTTCAGTGAAATGAAATTATTTAAATGCATAAACCAAAATAAATTTAAAGCGATTTTGTGTGTTGTTAAACTTCATAATTTCTTTAAATTCTTAAAATTTAGTGTACTAGTGTCCTTACACAATTTCCCTACATATTGTAAGTATATGTCTGAAATTAAATGCAATGTAATCGTTCTAATTACATGCATTTATACATATATATATGTAAATAATTACATTAAATTTTTTTTTTTTCAAAATATGAAATTTTTATTTGCTATACTTACTTAGTACTAACAAAAATTTTATTTAAAAGCAATCCACATACAAATCATCGCCTACATTATTATTTATTATGATTTTGAAATATAAGAAATGATTTTGAGAGTACGATGAAAGCCATTTATTATAATGCACAAGATCTACATTTATATATATATATATATAAAATATATATATATAATATAAAAAAAGATGAAAAAATTTAGTGTGTAATATGTTTAAGTCTATAATATTCAACATTTTTCTTTATTAAATTCAACATTACATATTTATATGTACCTAATTTACAGTCACAGTTGATTCCATTTGAATGGCAAGAAATAAAATAGTGCACTACTATATAAAAAAAAAAATCAGAACAAAAAGGAAAATTTTACTTCTATAACAGCATATCAACATATCAAGAAAATCTTAATTTTATGAAGAAAATGAAAATGATAAAATGAGCAACACAAAGTTATTTTCAAGAAGTAGAAAAAAAAATAAATAAATAAAAAGAAAATAATTGAAATTAGAATTTTCTTAAAAAATAAAAGAATACACACGTACACGTGTATTGTGCACTAGTATATTATGTATGTTTGTGTGTGAATATGAGAGTATATTCTTGCTCTGCATGCGAATAAAAACTCAAATTTAAATAGATGTAGGTACACATACGGAATTTTAGTCGGCCTCTAAGAATTATTACAAAAAAAATATCCTACAAATCAGGTTTTCTAGTTTAGAAGCTGCAATTTTCAATTAAGAAGCAATTTTATTTTAATTTCTTGCCTTAATTTCAAAAAATTTATATTATTATGATTGATTTACTCTATTATTGATGTCAATTTTTTCAAATAATATTCTTTTATATCTAAGGGTATTTGACATAAGTATGTATAGTACGTACATAGTTCATGTCCTTACTCCGACGGCATAGACACGTAATAACAAGTTTTCTAATTGCAGTACCTAGATTTCAAACAATTTATGTGGCCATACGCTTAAGAATCTCTTCTATATTTTCAATTAATCACTAAGATTTAGTGTCAATAAGACGGTGCAAAATATGTCATACACAGACAATCAAATTAGTCATTTATTGGAAATTTTGATGAATTAATTTATTATTTTACGAATTTTATATCATATAGTTTAATAAAAAGCTACGATTAAACACGATTGGAGATATTTTTTTTTTGGAATTCAGAATGATATTCTGTTCTTTATGCAATAATTCAATTCAATGCACATGAGTACTGAACAAAAATTTAAAAACGAATTCGGACACTCTTATTAATAAGCCCTTTATTTAAGTATTGTAATTTTCACAATAAATATTATTTTAATCAAATAAATTTTTACCGCAAATCAATATATTAAAAAATCCTTACAAACATTATATACGTTTATATTATGTAATATGTATATATTACATACATTTTGTGAACAAAAACAACAAAAACAAAAAAGAAAGAAACAAAATTTTACTCATATAGGGTTAGAAAATTAGAATATTAATCTGTCTGAATGTGAACAAGTAAAAATTATAAGAGAAAAACAACAAGTCTATAGTAATTTAAATTCACACACCTACAAATGTGAACGTATGTAATATGAAATTAAAGAGCAGATTTATATGATAACTTTAACACATAATCGATGAACGGTGACATCCGAATCTTCTCAAAGCAATATTTTATTACAGTTTCCTTGCACATTGTAAAAATACTCATATTATGACGTTTTTTAAAAGACTGTTTCGATGTTTTCCATTTACCACTTTTTGGTAAACATTAATTGTAATTTTTTTGAACTAATTTAGGAAAATTTTACTTTCAATAAAGGAAATTATATTTAAAAGTCGTTAGCTGTTCGTTTATATAAGTCAATGAGCGCATACTAACTTTTTAACAGTTTCAGTTTAATTTAAGTCATTATATTCAAATTTTTAAATGAAGCATTTGGCTTTATTTGTACTTTATTCTTCTTTGTGTTTGACGTTTATTAAACATTTTGGATTAGTTGATGTTGCAAATCAAATTTTCAACTTACAAATTGAATCATACGAGTTTGTAAAAATTGCATTTTATGTACTTGTAATTTGTATGTTAGAGAATATTTGTAAAATAAAGTTATAATTCATTTGCAACATTTTGAATAACATTTAAAATAATTTCTTCACTACGTATGACGTATACGTACTTATTTGTTTGTAAATCACTTTGAAAAAAAAAACTTAAAAACATGGAAAATTAAAAAAAAAAAATAAAACACAAAATCGTTGAGGAGTTTTTCTTTCGAACATTTCACTTTATATTAAAATCAGTATAACACATATATCATGATGTGTGTATACAACAATTTATATCCATAATTATATACATATATGTACATACATATAGTCACATCTATGTATTCATTTTGAATAATTTAATATGAAAGGTCATTGATTCGTAAGGAAGGTTACATTTTTAATTTTCATTTTTTTTTCATTAATTTCTTATACATACATTTTTTTCAAATTTTAGTATAAGACTACACGTACACATATGTACCTATATGTACATATGTATATGTACAAATATATTACCATTTTTTTAAGATTAGTTTTAATAAGGTTACATATTTTCACCATGCAAATTAGATTTGAGTTGAATATTTATGTAATATCCTATATCCTAATAAATTATTATCCTGTAGGATGGTAATTTATTAGAATATGGAATATTTAATAAATAAAATTAAAAAATAGAATTAAACAAATGATAAAATGATATGCAAAATTGTTTTTTATCATAATGTGGTGGACTACACAATTTTTTTGCCATGTCAGGCTGACGTATGCTGATGTCAGGCCCGGTTTTGAAGTAACCCAAAAGTTACGGTTTCTCCCGCCCCGATTTTAAATCTATGAATAATATGCAATAAACATTGCAGATTGCGCCTAATAAACTTTTTTTTTATCTTACAGATTGCGCGTCACTTTCTTGTAACTTTATCATGCTAAGTGCAATGTTAATCATGTAATATAATATACGTTATATATAATGAATGTAATACAGAATGATTAACTTTTAAGATCGTACACTATACCACGCTTACATGCTTTATTTTTCAAAAGTCACTTCAATTTTTAACCTTTTGAAAGCACACATGTTCTACTTTTGTTCAGCAATATTTTAAAAATAAGATCGTTTGTAAATTATCTAATTAGTTTAGTTTCAACTCTCAAGAGCGAATATAAGAAACTGTAAGTGTTTTTATTACGCAGAGATATTAAAAAAATAAAAAATTTAAGCTCTTTTTTTGCAAATTTAAGGACAAGAGATAAAAGTGATACATGTGTACACTCAACGTTCCTAAAAAATAAGTGTGCATTCAAAAGGTTAAAATGGACTAATTGTTTAGATATGTATATAATTTCCTTATACTAAGATTAATTAAAAATATTTCAATTGATATCTAAGTAGTTAAAATATCCAATTTGTTATATATTAAGACCAAATCCGTTGACATTACATATATAGATAATATTTTTATGTATTTTAATTTAATATACACAAAATTTTAGATTATATGTAAATGAAATTGAATGAAAAATAAAGTAAGCCTATTGAAAAATCTTATCTCGGCTTAGAAATAGTATTAAAACCAATTAGAAATAAAACTTTGTTTAACAAATCAATTTAATATTAACAATAGTACTTACATATGTTATACATGACTTAAGTCTTCAATTTGATTTCTATATCATAAATTTAACTATCATAAATTTAATTCTTTAATAGTTCTCGTACAAGTAATAAGTACAAAAAAAAGGAAGGATGCCATCCCATCCATATCTTTTTTATATGGAATATTTTAACACCATCGGTTCTTTTTCAAAACAGATGGTTCTGTTCTAATCTAAGACTTGTTTTTTTGCAACACTAATTTTCAATTAAATATAGTTTTTTGAAAAAATTTAAATTTGGAAGTGCTGCTATCATAATTAACGTAATACTCGTATGAGTAAATTGCGTTAATTCTACAAGATAAATTGCAAAATTGGAAAGTTCTTCACAAAAAAAAAAACAATGTTGGATGATATACAATTTTTTACAAGATTCAGAACAGATAAAGAAATACATTGAATAAAACGGAAACAGATTGGCGTATAATTAATATTTATTTTTTTATTAACCATTCTGTCACTTTATTTTCTTCACTTTCTGCACTATACTTACATTTATTGATATACACCTATATTATGCAAATACAAAATGTCTTATCACCTCATTTCCTTTATATCTTTTAATAATAATTATCGATTGACTACTGGTATTTTTAATAATATTCTTTATATACTTAATACATATATAATAATAAATTAAAATTGCTACTGGAATTTAAACAAATTATCTACGGTATGTAATAATAATTAAAGCTAATCAAGATGTAAATTTCAGAAAGAAAAACAAAAATTTAAGAAAAAACAAGATTATTTTTTAAATACAAATTATAAGAAAAAAAATTATTCTAACTTTAGATCTATGTAAGGTGGAAAACCAGTAGACATTCGATTGATATTTGAGTGAAAAAAGCATAAAAAAATTCAAAAAAGAAATTTCAAATGTTTTCTGACTCAAAAGTTATAAACTATAATATAGTGTAGAGAGGCTTAAAATACAGTTTATTTTTACATTAAAATGTTATCTTGAATTTCCGCTTTACAATTCCGCGTTTCTTTTTTATTCAACTATATATATATATGTATAATACTTTTCTAAGTCAATCATAACATCTTAAGATAATTTCATTACTTTTATTGTATACGAGTATGTATTGCGTTTTTTTAGATTCTTAAATCATCATCATGATTTTCATCATCAGTTCTTATATGGTACTTTGAATATCAAGTGAAAGATGTACAGCTTATAGTGAGTATAATGTTAATATTAAATTTGAAATAGTTAGAAAACTATAAAAAAACAAAAAAACTAGATTTTTTTTACAGGATTAAATCAATGTTTTGTTGAATGTTTTCTTCATTTTCTTTTTCATTTTCGTTATTTTGCATTTGAAATGTTGTTATATTATAATTTTTATGCTAAAATGTTGAAAAAAACTGTCATTCTGTCAGCACTATTTTTAACCATACGTTTTTTTGTTTTATGTTATAGGTTTTGCAAATTTACCTATCATTGTCATTTTAGCAATAGGTAAGGTATTCAGTGTTTTTGTTTATTTTTTTTTTTCAAATATCATTTAGAATTTTAAAGCAATTTTTAAATGATTTGCGAGTTGAACAGTTGAACATCTGCTTTTCAACATTTTGAATGTTATTTTAGTGACGTGTTTTAATTTATTTTTTGTTTTTTTTTTTATTATAATTTACATATATACATATTTATTGGTTTTACATAGATGTACTATAACATGTGTAACATTGGTTATATATTCTTTGAAAACAAAAGATCTTTGAACTCTTAAATTCAAGTAAAATAAAAAAAAAAGTTGTATTTGATTTCTGGTCATAAAAAAAACAAGAACCTGAAGAGTAAAAATACTCTATTTATTTTTGAAATATTTGGCAATTTAAAGGTACACATAAGTACATAAAAACGAAATATGTAGATGGAATCATTGGGAGATTATAGAAATTATAAATAAAATTTTTATATCCAATTTAGAGTTTTGGGACAATATACTCCGAATGATCTTTCAGATGTCACAAAATATTAGCAAATATGCATAAATATAACAAGTATAACAGATTTTTGTTCAACAAACTCTTATATAATTTTAAACTATGTAATTTCATATGTATTAAATGAAGGTGATTGTATTATGCACATAAGAATTGAAAATGTTCAGGTTATATTTGTATTGAAACTATATGTAGTATAGGAGTATATATGTATATAGTAGAAAGTATATAAATAGTAAGAATACTATAATTTGCGTACGAGATATACACTTATATCTAGCTATAGTATGTACAATTTCGATAAAAAAAATGATATATCAGTGCATATATCAGTTTTAAAAGGTGTTTATAAAGACAGGGTAATTTTTAATTTTTATAACAGTTAAATTATATTATTTTGGCAATATTATAATATTAATAATATATTAGTTGAATCTTACAATTATCGTATATGAAATGAAAAACAAAATTAAATTAATGCAAAAACTCATTATCGAGTGACATTTTGAGACAATACATATATGGAATAAGCTGAGTCAAAATGTAAGTGAGGCTTCTTGAGTGTACGACGGTTTTTCTTATTTTTTTTCTAATTGAGAGCAAAAAGTACCTGATTATATAACTGACCATAAAGAAATTAATAGAGATATTTTAATATATTATGACTGTCAATCGAATCTGTCGCACCGGGAATTCGCCTCAACACTTCTCACTTGCAATTTACCCTATTTTACATACATATTTTGTGGCAATCTAACGTGTACGTATTTTTGAGACAATCTAATGTGGCTTTTAAAACTTCAGATATTTGACAGACATAATTTAATGAAAAATGTAATATGCTTCTCAAATAATTCACAGTATTCAATGTAAAATATTGAAATAAATGAGTATTTTAGTGGGAAGTGTCATAGTCATAGACAAAAATTTTCTGGAAACAGATCCTAGATATGCATAGAGTAATTTAATTATTAATCGCATATACGAGTATGTATATGCAACAATGAACTTATTTTAAAATATTGTAATTAAAAAATTTTCTTAAATTATTTACTAGATAACTCTTATATCAATTTAAATTTCACTTTACTATAATTAGATTTTATATGTTATTTATAAAAAATTATATAGTAAATAATGAATTTATAGGATGTTAAACTATAATACAATCACTAAGTAGAAATTCGATTTTTTGGTATTCAACTAATTTTTAGTATTCACCAACCGTATTTATTGAAAAATATTTAAATTGATCCAAGGAGTTTTCAAAATTCTAAAAAGAAATAGCAAAAATTTTTTTCCTATTACAATTTTCTAGAAGTAATTAATTAGAGAAATCATATATTTTGATTTAGACTATATTTTCCGATAAATATTCAATAAATCCTAGATATGATATAAATTATTATATAATTACAAAATAAGTAAAGAAATATTTATTATTTATGTTAGTTAATTAAAAATTCAATACCAATCGCACCTATATAATAAAATATAGCGAAATTACAAAAAAAATTAGTTTCCTTTTCGGTATTTCTTTGTAAACTATTTTTTATTCCTATCTAAAATTTATATTATGCATTATGTATGTATATAATTATATTGATTTATTGAATAACATTCATTTCTTTTAATTAAATATAGCCTGGAACAATTGTTGAAAAGTACACACGTACAATTGTATGTATGTGTATTTATAAAATTGCTTCCGAGATGTCCAAATATATAATTTAAGAATTTCTAAATAAATAAATTTCTTTCTACTTTTTGCTTTTTTTTTTCTTGAAGTTCATAAATTTTAGCTGAAATTCTCGTATTATGTGCAGCTTGTATGTATAATAATAAAATAAAATTTGTCTTTTTTAATAAATTACTCCTAATTGCATATTTATAGCTCTTCAATATTATGTAGAACCTCGCGACTAATTAATAATATCTTTTTATCCATAGATTTTCTATTTTTTTTTTCATTTTATTTTCTTAATACTTTAGCGTTTATGTTTTTTTTTTTGAAAAGAGCCGCTTTTTTTATAAAGAAAATTGCATACCACATGCCCAATTGAATATAAAATGCATATATGTATATATATATATATATATGAATATGTGTGTAGAAGTAGGCAATGTTATCTATATATAGGATGAAAGTATGTATGCATGAGTGTGCATTGTGCAGCCTATAGTATTTTTTTTATATCTAATACAATAATAATTACATTTTTCTTTTTTCTATTGCAATTTAAGCGCGTGAAAATTTGAAAAGGAAAAAAAAAAATAAAAATTAAAGAAAATGCGGGGGCATTTCTTTTATATTTATTATTTTTTTTCATTTTTATTTTTGCACGACATCGCGGCAATTTTTTCACTATTTTTCTGATATTTTTTTGCCTCATTTTTTACATTTTGTTATTTTGTATTCTGAATACTATATAATTATAACTTTGAGCTACAAAATTGGAATGAGCAGTAAATAAAATAGAATAGAAGAAAATACACGTTAGAAAAGATTGATTGCCAGAATTTATTATACAAAATGAATACTATTATTTATAGCCATATAGCAAAAAAAAAAAAACAGTAAATGTACGTAGAGTTTTATGATTATACGTAATTAATGGTAGATATGCGGGACAGAGATGGTATGAAAGAAAATTAAATTGTAAAATTTTTATGGCTATATTTTAGTATATATAGCAAATTTAGCAATTAATGTGTTATACAAAAGTATTGTTTTACAAATTTTAATTAATAAAATTTTTATTCCATTTATTATAACATTTAAAATGTTCCAATAATCATTTTCATTTAAGTTCGAAATTCAAAGCTGACAAATCGGATCAATTTTTGAAAAATTCCAAAATCAGGAAATTTCGGAACCCTGTTTAGTTATTTTTCATTTTTGAACCAAAAAACGAGCAGATAGATATGCAGAACAAATTTAAATATTAATTATTATTCACATTATAAGTGAGATAATCTATATTAAACCCTAAAAAGTGATTGATGGGTGGCTTAATTTTGAATTATTATCTTTCTTAAATTTATCTAGTATTTATCTTCCATTCACTTTTGTTATGAAGATGACAAGTTCAATTTATAAATTTGAGAAAAATTCATCTAAAAAAATGAGTAATATTGAAAAAATGACAATCCTCGTTTGAAATTAAGTAAAAAGGGAGATATTCGATTAGACTGTTAAATTTTATTGGAAATTATAAAAATTGCTGAAATATGTAAATTTCAAAGAGATTAAGTAATGAAAAAAACTGATTAATTATATTTTCAAATTTTAAATATTAATTGCAAATATAAAATTGGAATCAGGGGTGTAACGCATTAAAATTTTGTGTGATACACATTTCACAGAAATTTAATACAACTGTCATAAAGCTATGAATTGTGAAAATTTAAAATGCCTTCATTGTTATCTGTCATTTTTAAATAAAGCGCTTATGGTATCACTATTTCTATCAATTTTAGGAGAAAAAAATTTACACCACTAATACTCGTATATTCTATGCCTATTCTATTATACATGGGTTTATCATGAAAAATAAAATAATAAGAATAATGAAAAAAAAAATAAATAAAAATAGAAACATAGAAGCAAATTGTAAATGGCAAAGTTTTACGTGTAATGAGTAGAATGTGCAAATTATAATCAAAAGTTGCAGTGGCAATAACAGTTGAAAAAAAAACCCCCATTTTGTTGCTGTTCTTTTTATTAATTCATTATTTCTCTTATTTATTTAATATGGTTTGAGATCTTCACGTCTTTTTCAAAATGAATTTTTAAGTATTTTTATTTTTTTATTTTATTCGTTTTTTTTTTTTGTATAACACGATTGAATTAAAAAAATGCACTGTTTTTGTTGCTGTGTTTTGATTTTGTTCGCTTTTGAACTTTACTTACAAATTGAATTGCACTGAAATTTTACTCTTAATCATTATAGATGAATTGAACGATTGAATGCGCTTAAATTTTATGTTGTTTGGTTTTTTTTTTTTGCTTTTTTAGGTTTTTGCAAATAAATTTTATTTAATTCTCATTTTTTCTTTTATGATTTTTTTTACTACTTAGAGAGCATTATTTGGTATAATTGTTGGTATCATATTAAATTTTTTCAGTTGCTGCAATAGAGTAACGCTCAATAAAATTTTATATAAGTAAGTATGTAAGTTTGTATTCTCGTGTATATTATGTGCATTTAAATTTAGTTAAAACGGTGTATATACACGGAAAAAAAGTGGGTTGGTGAAATAAGGTTGCTTGAATAATTCATTCATTCTTTAAATCCAATAAATACAAAATTTATACTTACAATTTAGACGATTTTTTTTTTTAATTTTAAAGTTCAATTTAATCAAGATTTAATTGAATTTCGAGTATTTATTTTGTTATTATTCTGATGTTTTTTATTTGATGAATTTTTCTTTTTTTTGTTTGCTTATGTTTTCTAGTTTTCAAATCATATACATAGATGGCATTTAATGCAATAAGTGTGACGTGACATTAGATTATGGTGTGCGGTTCTCTTAAAAAAAAAATGTTTTTTTTTTTTTTTTAAATAACCTTGCAATTTTTTTAAACAATTTTTTTTTTCTTTTATAATCTCTTTTTATTTTAATTTTTTTTTGTAATAATGCACTCATTATGTGCAACTCATATATTTTTATATGGTATACATACACATATAGCTTAAGGCGGCTATTTATTTCTTCTTTATTGGTTAGTTTTATAATGACAGTTTGTAAGAAAATAAAATGAAATAAAAACAATTTTTTTAATGAATATTATGCACATTTCGAAAATAAGAAACTTTACCATTAAAAAACAGGTCTATATGTTAAAAAAAAATTGCAATTTGTAAATTATAATGTTAGAAATGTGTGGTATGTTAGTTTGTATTACTATAAAATTAAAGTCAATTATCATCAGATTATTAGATCTTCAATGAGCATAAAAATAAATTAATATTTATGGGTTTCTATAGCAAAATATTATGACATGGTTCTATTATATAGAAGGTGTTTTTTTCCGGGAACTGATTTTCTTATTGGAATTATCGAGATGCAAAATTCGAAAAATTATTCGTTTTGCAGGTTACTTAATGTAAGCCAAATTGCCGAATTTGCAGTGAAGTAATTTCGAAATGTATTTTTGGGACGATGCTATAATAAATAAGACCATTTGTTTATTATTCTATATTGTGATTTTATTAGTACGTTCTGTACTGCTATGAAAAAATAAATAAGTTCTTGGGAACTATAAGCTCATAGACATAAACGGAGTTAATATAGACATCGCTACAAAGCAATAGCACACTGATATTTTCGGTTCTCAATCGAATGAAATGGATATTAGCACCTTGACTTTCAACAATATCATAAAGTTTACTGTTAATTAATATCAGTTTGCAGTCATTTAAAAATTTTTTTTAACTTTATCTGCTTATTTTTATGTCATTTCAAAAAAAAAAGACACCCAATAAACATGTAAGTAATACATACAATCATAAATACATACATATGTATACATATATAAAAGTACAGAAGTAATTTACAAATTGCGCACATCAATAAAATTGGGTGTGCAATTTGTTTTTGATTTTTACACGGTATGAATTTCTTCCTGTGGTTTTAATACAAAATTTAATTGAAATCGTGTAATATTTTTTTGAATTTATGTAAAAAAAAAATAATAAATTAAAAAAATTGCTTTCTTTTAGCATTTATAAAATATGTATCTATGTATGTTTTGAAATATAATATTTTCTAATGAAATTTATGAAATCACGCACCTTGAATTTACAAGAGAAATTTTTAAAAGGATTTTAATCTAAATGAGTAATTTTTACGATTAAGAATTTTTTTTTTAAATTTAAATAATAAATTGAATTTATAAAATAATTTTATGCTTAATATGATTTCCATAAACAAGATATTACTAAATTTTATTGTACGAGTTTTTAAAACAAAAAAAAAGAATAGAGAAAATCACCGAAATAAAATTCGCTCATAACTTGAAAATTGCAAAATAATAATTGAATTGAGTACATACTTGCAGTATAATGTGCTTTGAATTGAATTAAAATAAAATTTCATTCAATCCATTCATTTGGTTGCTTCCGTTTTTTGACTTAGACGATGTACCAACTTTTAAAAACGATGTACCAAAATTTTTGCGAAACATTCAATTCCATATTGTTTAAAAACCATTTTTTATGCGCAGGGAAAATCAGAGAGCGCTTCGAAAAAATTTTCGATGGTTTTTGTAAACTTTCTTAATGTAGTATTTACAAGCTGATAATGCATTTGACTTATTTTATATTTTTCAGTTTACTTAAAACTACTTGTACTTTTAACATTTTGTGTTATAATCTGCATAAATTTTAATAAAATTGGTTAGTTTTAAGACATTACATTTGTCAAACATTAAAATCATATGTGAATGTTGCAACACATGATTTTGACAATTTACGTTTTCATTTCATAATGTAAATACAATAATCTATAAAATTTTAGCATCACAGCATTTAAGTAAAAATTTAAGAGGATTTTTAGTACTATCTAAGTACTGAAACGATTTAGAAAATGTTATCATAAGAAAAGAATAAACATTTTTATAAATGTGAAAAATAATAAGCAATGGTAACTATATTGTTTTTGTTCGATATTATAAGTTGTGAATTGGAGTATTTAAGCAGGAGGACAAAGAAAATTATTCAACAAATTTTATGACCTCATATTTTCCAATATTTTCTCTGTGTATATGAATTTAAAAAATTTTCTTAAATTTTTGAATTATGACAGTAATAATTAGATTCTTTTAACAAGTTGATGATATTTAATAATATCAAATCTAATTATGTTCAAGATTATAAATATACTAAATATAATAAGAATCAAAATATAAAAACAAAAATGAAAAAAAAAATATCTCCATTTTTATCTAATTTTTTCAACAATTAGCACAATATTTATTACAGTTTAGCACATTATAAATGCATACATATGTATACCTCATTGATATATATATGTACGTGTGTATATGTACGTGCGTATTGACAAATCGACGGTTTAAATTCTTATTTTTGTAGACTTGCTAAAATCACACTTTTATTTTCTTTATTTTTTATATTTCACTTTTTTTATTAAATTTGCTTTTTCTATTTTTTCAAAATTTTGGTCTTATCTTGACTTGATTATTGTAGTTATTATAAAATAAATTCGAAGTTAGCAACTAGAAAAATAATTTTTATTTGATTTTTGTATGAAAATTTTTTTTTTATTGTGTTGTCTAAATCAAATTAGAATATTATTTTCTTAACCTTCACGAATGTTATTAACATTTTTATTAAAAAATGCCTTTTCTTTTCTTGATATCGGATGAACAATGCATATATAAGAATATTATAATGAATTGTATTAATCTTTTAGAATAATTATTATTACTTAATGTTAATAGTGCTAAAATTCGAAAATATTTTCTATTGTATGTGAATTTGTTGTAATAATAATAATAAAAATAATTTTAAATTTGATTGCAACACACGAGATTTTTTTTTGTTAAATAAAAAGTTAGGATGTTTTTTTAATTCTATGGCAATTTAATAAAAATTATCTAAATCAGGCTTATTGTTTTACGAGAAAATTAAGTATGTGAAGACTCAAGTGTGGATCAAGTTTATTTAATTTAGATGAATAATTTTAAAAGCCAATTTTTTGTAAATAAAATTTCACTTTTTAATTACTTTTCAGAATACTAGATTTAGCTAACATTTTTTTTAGGTTAACCTGATTTTCGGAATCATATGTAGTAGCTATTTCGAAAAATTTTGGACGTTGTTTTAATACAGCATTATTTCCACTTTTATTTAATTTTATTATAGAATTAAAACTTTTAACTGCATTACTGATTTTAATACAGAGAATTCAAATGCTATATAATATATCGGTTTTGTGATTTTAATCAATGTAAACAATTTCACCTTATTACAATGACAATTTGATACAATTTAATGAATTGGTTTAAGTTATATATATCACACAGAGTATACCAGATAAATTTCCATAAAATTTATAAAATACGAAAAATTATAGCTTAAGTATGAAATTGTAGTTGAATTTTTATTTTAATTTCCCATATTTTGTGGTAAAGTACGTATATGATATATTTTACTGTAGGTATGTATAATTTGTGATTCCATTTCACATGCATAAGATAAGCACATAATGTGACATATAATTTGAGATTTATTTAGGTAATATGCGATTCAACTTGAAACACAACATAATAATATGTGATTTTCTAATAATATCATAGGCATATATTTATGAGCATGAAAGATCATCGCATAAAATCTAAAGAGTTCATTGAATTTTTAAATTTTCTCTTTATTTAATTATAATAATAGTTTTTTTTGTTATATTCATAGAGTTCAAGTTATGTTGTTTTTTTTTAAATAAATAATAAATAAATGCAGAGTTTTCTAAACTTTATCGATAATAATAATTTTATTTTATTGAATTGAATATAATGATAAAAAAATAAAAACCCTTTCTCAGTCATTCTAATTTTCACAGAAATTGAATTAATTTAAAAATTGAATTAGCACGAAAAAGTACTGAAAGAAAGAAATATTAAAGTAGAAATAAAGCAATAAAAAATAAACGAAAATAAAATAAACTTCCTTAAAATAATATTTTTATTCTCTTAGAAAGAAAAAAAAAAATATTATGTTCACTTCCGGTTTCATTTTATATACAAAAGCGAATGAGTGTATAGAACAAACCGTCCTCTTTTTTTTTCTATATCAACACTATGTGAAAAAAGAACGAATTTTTATTTTATACCTAATAATCATAATTTTTTTTTCTTTTATTATACTATTTCACTATTTCTTTTTATTTTTTTTTTTAATTCTAAACCGTTGTAAAAAAAATTGAGTTATTCATAGCATTTTTTTTTATCGTACACACAAAAAAAACATATTTGAATTAGTTTGTATTCATTTAAATACACAAATATATATAAGTATGAGCATATAAATACATATGCATGTATGGTGAAGGATATATGTATATTCATACAAATATGTATATATAAGTATATACAAATACAACATAACTTTGCACTTCATCAAACACTTTATCAAATTCCTAATTCATTTAGAAAAACATTCTCTCTAAAAATTATTATATTTGAATTCACATTCATTTACTAGTTCTCACTCATTCACTCACTTAGCCTTTCATTCGCTCATTATTTTTTATATTTCAAAGCAATTGTTTTTGTTTATCCTTTTGGAATTCCATCATACAGTAGAGTTTTCTATATAAAAATAATAAAAATATTTAAAAAAAAAAAAAAATAAATTAAATAAAAAAAAATAAAACTAAAAAAGTAAAAAGTGCTTAGCTGAATTTTATAAAGGCACACAAAATACAAAAAAAAAAAATATATGTACATTTTTAATTTTTCTTTTTTTTTTTTCTACATTTTTATATCCGTGCAAATAACTTTTATTGGAAGTGTTATGATAAATTTCACAATTCGTTTGGAAGTTTATTTAATCCGATTAATAAATTGTTGTTCAGATTGTATCGTTTGTCATAGACGAGTTGTTGACTGTTTTCTCTTTATAACATTTAGTATAACACTTTTGTTTTTGTTATTTTTGGAAGATGGTTTCAAAAATATTATTAAATAAAAAATAAATGCCAACATAATGACAAATTTTATAGTTTAATAATTTCTTTTTTTTTTCAAGAAATTTCAATAAATATGAATAATATGATTTTGGTATGATTTTCCAATCTAAATGGTATATGAAAGAACCAAAAATGGAAACCCGTACTCCTTCAGATAAAACCTACTGGCTATTTGGTAAAATCATATTTCAATTTACTTTTAGTCTAATAAATTTGTATATTATTTATTTTTATCTTTTGCTTTAATTTAAAACACATTAAGATAGAAAAAATTAGACACATATGCAGTCATATATTTTTGCCCTCTTGCCTCAAAAATCCCGAATTCAAAATATATTCATTTATTTCGATTATTTTGTTAACTCGATTTCGGCATTTATTTTTACTAGAGAAATAAATTACATAGTTTTATAATCGTGTAGATACCCTATAATTGATTTTATCAACTCATAAAAATAATTTCCTCATTTTTTTTTTTTTGTTTTTAAATATTTATTTTTGATTTGATATGGCGGTCGTTAACGTTTCTCTGCTGACTTTGGCACTATTCTTTTTATGATGCTTGCTTACACTGCAAATTATTATTATTATTATTATAAAAATAGAGTATGAATTATTATAAAATTTCATATGCTTATGAAAATATTACATGAACTGCTTATGTGCTAAACATAAAATTAGAAAATAAAACTTCGCATTTGCATATATTTTTATACTGATTTTATAATACCTATTGCAAAAGTACTACAAAACAAAACTACATATATGTACAAGGGGAGGTTAGAAAAAAAAAAAATAATTTTTTTTCTAATGGGACCATCATATAATTTGTAAAAGAATTGCATAGAGAAACGGAATTGAATTGAACTCTATAATTTTAAAATTGAATTGAGTTGAACTGAAACTGATTTGTTATTTGTTGTTTTTTTTTTGTTCTTGTTTTCTTTCTATTTTTTATTTTTTAAATTCCCTTTGGTTAAGTACAAAACAAGGAAAGAAAAAAAAAATTATTTTTGAATAAATATAAAAAATAGTTTTTAGATGAAAAATTTTATGGTAGAAAAATTCTAATTGAATTTTAATATTATTATAGTGAGAATATTAATAAAATATAGTGAGAACATTTAAATTTTAAAAATAATTGTACATGAATATTATGTATGTATGTTTGTACATTATATATTTACATATTTGTATGTAAAATTTAATTGTAATTAACAGGTATGAATATTAATTCATGAATTTTAAATAAATTTTTTCTACGTTTAATTGCACACGCCCTTTAATTAAACAATCTATACTTAAATGAGCAACTTTTTTAAGTATTAGCATATATGAAAAATTTCTCATTTTACTGACCTGGCAAAAAATAAATGATAATTTACGTACTAAGAAACATACTCGTATATATGTACATTAAATAGAAATTACCAGACGTACTCGAGTTCGAGTATATGTATGCGTACTTCATTAAAAATTCTACTATTTCGAAAAAAATTCTGCATTTTACTATTTTAAATTTGACTATTTAGGTCAAATATGCTGATAGTAATGAAACAACAGAACACGTTTACTATTTATTAGTTTACTATTGATATCCACTATTTATCGATCTTATGCAATCACAAATGTAATCTCACTTTCACGCCGATTTTTCAACTCTGTGTATTAATTTTAATGCGTAAACCGATAAAAATTGTTTTATTTTATCAATTATTTAATTAAATCGGATTTTTATAATTATTGTCCAATTTATAATTAAATGGGAAGAACTGTATATATATATCAACATATTTGAAATTGGAATAATTTTGTTGATCAGTATGACAATTCCGATATATTTAAGATATTTTTATATTTAAAAATTCTTATTTAAACAGATTGTTTTCGTATTTATATTTGTCATTAGAGTTTTTATGCAATTTAAATACAAAAAAATTTTTTTCATTTTTCTATTAAATTTAGCTAGAAATCATATATACTGATTTATAAAGTAAAAATTAAATAGATACATTTTCCGAATTGAATCGGGGGGAAAAACAAATTTATATTAAAAATTAAATTTGAAATTAATAAATGAAATTTTTGTAAATATATTAAATTGATCCTCGAATATAAATACAATAATATAAATATAATATTAGAAATATAGGTACAGACAACTATAAACTAGAACCTATTATAAACTAGTATAATTCAATAGTGTTTTGACTGTCGGAATTCCCTAAGCTATTTATTATATCATGTGATAAACTATCTCATGATATAAGTAGATAAGAATAACTTTACGACAAAGCTTATAATATAGTTTTCTTTTACAAAGACTTATTGTAAATATTTTGTAATTAGGTATTAAAAACAAATTTCGCATTACAATATTTTACAAATATTTTTAGTATTACGAGTTTTTTTTTTGTTTATAGATACTTAGGTTCATATAGAAAACAAAATAATCATAACTAACAAGCTAAACAAATAATATCAATTATTTATACATAGCTAACTATATTCTAAAAATAAATATTTGTACATAATTGTAATTTATTTATATACAAAACAAAAAACATAACATGAATAATATGTACATATAAAATTAATTTAATAAATTTTATATAAAAAAATACATATCAATGTTTGTGTATAAGTGTGAAAAGATTTTATTGATAAACAATTTCGGTACACAACATTATTGTGTTTATTATAATCTTTTATTACAAAAAAATAATAATAATATTACTTATTATGAAATATATTTTAATTTTACGAAATATGTATATATTTATATAAAAATATCACACGTGGACACAATTTAATTCACTTGTGGTCAAATGTTTTCAATGAAAATTTTCATATTACATTTATATATGGGGGATAAAAAATACGCACTGATGTCTTATCATTTATTTTTTTTTCTCATTCATAGTTTTTATTTTTTATATAATATAATAAATAAATTAAATAACTAAAGTAAAATTTATTGCAAATTATCAAGTATAATATTATTTACATATTATGTATGTAATTTATTTAAAAATGATAATGTTGATTAAAAATATAAAAATTTAATAAAAAAAATTTAATTGGGTTGTTTTTCAGTTTTATAATTAGGTATATACATACATATATACATAGATATATTTTGGTGGTAAGTCATGATGACAGAGTGTGTCATTGAATATTTCGTATACGAGAGAATAATTTTAAAAAATAAAAAATTTTATTCATAAAAATGACAACTAAAATTTTGTAAGAGTTTCTTGAAGTTTCAATAGCGCATGCTCAAGAGAGTACACTCTGTAAGATAATGAAATAACATAAAATCAAGTGACCTCTACCTCATTATTTCATAGATAGAATTACTAATTCATTAGGTACCGAATAAAATTCTTCGCTTTTTAAGAGCGAACTTTCGAAAGACGCGAAAATTTGTATTTTAACATAAATCAAGGTTTAAATTTAATTAAAAAAAAACGAATTACACTTTTCTCAACAACTTTGGATGTATGTGAATGCACAGTTACGAAAATAAAGACAAGGTGAACAATTACAGCATTTATTACAAAATTAATGGAATAACAAATTCAAACAAGGCTATTTTGCTTACTAATACCAAATTCTTTTTATATGTTAGAAAGCAAATCCATAATGTTCCGGAGCCCAAGTTCATTAAAACATAACACACTTTATAAGAAAAAAATTTATCCTCAATCGAGAAAAAGTATACAAAATAATAAATTATTTGCGGGTACTTTTCACATATTTAAGAATATTGTTTGAAAATTATAATCATACCTACATACATATATAATTTGAGGATTAAACCTTTGTTCCAAAATGAAATCATTCCATTCATAATAACTAAGTATATGTATATGTATACCAAATTAATAACTCTAATGAAAAACTATAATGATTAAAACAATTTTAAAGAAATTAATAACGTTTTACAATTCGAAAGAAAGAAACATAATATGTACATACTTTTTTATACATACATACATATTATATTTTCTTACATAATTTCTATATATAAAAATTATTCTATAATTCCTCTATAACTTCTTTATTTAATTATTATTAGTTCTCTGTCGCCTATAATACAAAATTATTATTACATATTATATATGAACTTTTTTATTAAGGTCTAATTAATTTCTAATTCATCCATGCTTCTATTTCCAAGTATTACTTATTAAATATTTTATATAAATTAGTACCTACTACATAGTTGTATATATTTTCATAATATAATTATATAATATTTCTATAGAGTTTTGAAATATTTTATTTTTCTACTCTAAATTATATTTATTGCTAATATTTGCACAAATTTTAATATTAATATTTAGTATATTTGCCAGTCAAAGTAAATAAACACCTTATAATATAATAATCTATATATATTGCAATATACATGTACATATTTAAAAATTTATATGTGTTTTTTTTATATTCTTTATTTATATAAAAAGAATCTGACAATAAAATATGAAATGTAAATAGGAAAAGGAAAATAAGAGTAAGTAGCTTGAATTTCATTTTTTATTTCAATATACGAGTCCCTTAAACGTAATGATAATAATAAAATAGTTTTCATTTAAGTGGCTACATATTTGATTAGTTTTACTATAAAGCGATTTTTATCCTACTTCTTTCCTGGGAGGAGCATAGGCTGGTGCATGAACAGAACAATTTTGTAGATAACCATGAACCAGTTTCTTACGTAATTGAGTTTAATGAGGTGGATGACGAGCCTAGCGTAGTTTTTTTCTTTGTATTAAATATTAAATGTTATTGATATTTATAAAACCGACAATAATAATTAAATTTATTTACAATTCACACCCGTGTAAAACTAAAATTATACACCAATTCTTAGTTGAACATTTACACACACAATTGGTATTATTCATATATATTTATAATTAATACATTTATAATTTCTTAGACGTAATTACTTTTGTACCATAATGATACCATAATTTAAGGAGATTTCAAGGAGAGATTCAAAGTTCTATATGACATCTATAAGAAAAGTTATACCAAAACATTTTCATATAAATTATTAATATTTATACTGAAAAAACTTTTCTTTTACTGGTAAATTTAATTATTAATCGCTTAGTGCATTCGTTATACAACAACATTCAAAGTTAAATTTAACACTATTAGGTATAGTTTACCAATATTTTCCTATAGAAATCTTAGTGCCCTCCGTCGTTTAATAAAAATTTTTAAATTTTAAATGTAATCACAGTAGTAATTACTGAAACTGGATTAATAATGCAAGACTAAAATTTTTACAACAATTTACTATGAAATTTTCAAGAAAAATTTTTTGCTACAAGAAATTTTAAATAAGCCACAGAACGAACGAGCCTTCGTATTTCTACATTTTCCTAATGTTTTGTGAGTACATTCTATTTTGGCAGTGAAGATTTTAAGGAGTGCAATTGTTATACATTGCTTATGTTTTATTATTTAAACAAAAATTCGAAATTTAAAATTTTAACAATAATTTTGTATTCATGACTCGTATACTTATTATATATCATATATGTACTTATGTACAACATACATCTGCACAACAACAAACAAAAGTAATAAAAAAAAAGTTCTATGTCTAGCAACCTTTAGACTTTTTAGTCTAATATTATAGAAAAATATTTTAAGTACTTGTTGTTTTCTAGTTTAAAATCATAAATAAATTGTGTGTATTATAAATAAAAAATAAAAAAAAAATAATATTCATATTGTTTCGTTTTTTATTTTCTGTTTTGCAATTTAAATATTTTTTATATTTTAATATATAAGTACAGATATATACATACTATATAGTGTCAAGTGGGTCTATACATAAACTATATTATATTAATAAAATATAGTTTTTAAAATTTTATAAGGGTTGTACTTGTTTGCATGTTAGAAAACGTTACGCGTGTACTTGTGTATTTAACAGGCTTTCCACACATAATTCATATTCTTAATTGTAATTATGTATATTAATTTAACTATTAAATTTATATTCACATGATCCTCTAAAATCATAAAATTATATTAATTAAAAACTAAATCATTGTTGAAATCGTAGCATCAAAATCGTAAATGGAAACAAAAGTGTGTTATCACAACACAAAACGGCACCGAGAAAAATACACACAGAGGGTTTTATTTTTAAATGCTTACTTATGTTGGTAATTTTTCAACGAAATCTGTTTTTACGTTTTTTATAACGATGACGTGACAATGTTCTTATATACGTGAATAAAAACAATTGGTCTACTAAAAAATATAGGTAGTATATACAGTATCGTATTTTCTAGTGTCTTTTTAAAAATAAATAATTAGAGAATTAAGCAAACCAACTGTAACTTCTTGCAAATCATACGTTATTTATGGGTTTGATTCATAAAGAATTTCATGAGTATTATAGTAAATTTTCGCCAATTAATTTGATATTTGATTTTATTCAATTCAAAAATTTGAAATTCCATTAAATTCATATACAATTTTATTGAAGTTAAAATTGTGTAAAATAAAATTTTGTACTAACGACGCTTTATTTATTTCGTTGTCACTCGAAATTTTAGTGTTCGTATGTAATTTTTATGTAAGTATGTACTTACATTTTGTTGGTTAATCTTATTTAGTACAAATTTCGTTATTAAAAATAATAATTCGTGAAGTTTAATACAATCTTTCATCTACGACCAATATCTAAGCTTAAAAGTGCTCTTAAATATCTGAAAATGATAATGCCAAAACTAGATATCTTCTAAATAAATTTTACAATATGACCGTAAATTTTTGTACAATGTTAGATTTTTTATGTATCAATACAATTTCAATGTTTGTTTCGGATCTGGTCTAATAAAATTAATGAAGGAATGTTTGATGCCCTAGCATTATAGATTTCTCTCTCACATAATATTTAAAATCAATGTTTCTTCTTACGTACGAGTAATATACATACCAACAATTTTTTATTCATTATACAAAATTTTTTAATTAAAAAAAATTTTATTATGTAAAAATTTAAAAAGTATAATGTTAATACATATGTATGACTCAAATTATATGTATATATATGTATGTACGTATACCAAATTATATTTATAAGTATGTATATTATATATTCTTTATTTGAGTTCCCAAAAAACAGAATATTATTTTTCCTAGAATAGCAAAATTATAGGAGTAGGTAGCTTATACCACCAATTGTATAGATTAATAAAAAATTTTTAGCTGAAAACTCGAATTAAATTTTTTTTATTAATAAACTATGCCCTTTTTGCTATAATTTTGTATACAAATATACTTATGTATGTGTAGGTAATGGCTTATCTTTAAGTTAAATTTTTTGCTTTATTTATTTTTGAAAAAAAAAAATGCCATTTAATTTCTAACTTTATACCACAAAAAAAAAATTTGACAAAAAAAATAATAAACATTCAAACACACATATTGTTTATTATGTTAATCATACATTCATATATTGTATGTATGAATAACACTATTACATATTAAGTATAAGTGTTTTATTTCGCGCAACTCGCAAGTTACAAAAAAGATATAAAAAATAAAATGTTAACTGTTTCAATATAGATTAGATATTTTTTTATGATTGTGAATTCTTTTTTTTTTATACATAAATTACAGGAACATATAACTATATGTATGAATATAGTTGATTCATACAATTTGTCTCCCATAGACCCACACATACGCATTCATACATGCTATTCATACATAGCATATGTATAAGTATAACACGTATGTAATATACTTATATTATAGAAAAATTTTAAAACGTCAGTACCTTCTATGCCTAGACATTTGCTACTGTTTTTCTAGTGCTTTATAACAGCAAAATAAAAAAAAAAAACAAAAATGTGAGAAAAAAGGCGAAAAAAATAACATGGGTTTTAAAAATATTTCAAGGTTTTTTGATTATTTTTTTATGATTTTGTCCGGATTAAGCTTGAAAGTGATAATTCTCTGTTTTTTTTTTTCACTGTTCTTTCAACCGATCCCTCCCACCTTCCCCTATTGTATTTATTTTGTACTCGTATTTGATGGCGATTTAGAAAGAATTAGAGTATTTTTTTTTTTTTATTGTTCGCTAAAATTATATTGCGAGTGACATTTATAATAGATTATGTGTATGTTAACTTACGTACTTATGGCTATGAACCGATCTTATGTATGTACTCGTACATATTTGTAGTACGAACGTTTGTATATATAAACTTTAAATATGCGTTAAAATATTTGTATACATTCTTATATACTGCGAAAATATTATTCAATTGTATACTTAGGTATTTTGCCCGCACATAACTTTATACAATGTAGTTATGAATTAATACGTGTACACATACATATGTATATTATGTAGAATTTATTCGCCATATTGTTTAAACGATTGTTTATAATATTTGGGTAAAAAAAAAATTAAAGTATAATAAAAAGGATTAATAAATAAATTCTATATTAAAAATGTAAATCTCCGAGTACCATATAGTTGAAGGTTATTTTTTCTTTATTTATTTTATTATTTTGCGCTAGAAAATTAATAAATATAATAAAATTAAATTATGTATATTTGAATGTATACATAATTTATATTTTTATACTAATATTCTTAAATAAGTGTGCATGTACATAAGGTTTTTTTCGCTTATTAATTTTCATGTTATCTTGATTTGCACCTTGTGCTTTATTTTTTTTTTTTTAATTATTTTACTAATAAATATCTTTGGGGTCTAGAAGATTTAGATTAGATATTTACAAATATAAATTTTGTGTATATATGATTCTAAATAATAAGAGTGTGATTCGAATGTGATTCAGTCACATAATGACAAAGATTTAAAAAAATTTCTAGAATATTTTTTTTTTTGAATAATAAATTAAATTTATTGAAAACTTAAAATAAACCTTAATTACAAAGTATATAAATATTTATACATATATGTTTGTATATATTTGAATGCGTGTATTTGTTAAATTTTACTGTTCCCAAAAATTATTTTTTCTTTAATTGGATTATGAGCTGTGAATCAAAAAATAAAAGGGTTGAAGGTTATATAAAATGTTATCACTCACACTTTTTTTAATTCGAATATATAATTAATGTATACGAGTATATATATATAAAAAAAAATATTAGTTGTATGTTGATTAGAATTTTTTTACATAAATATTATGCAAATATATAAAAATTTCCCATTGGAACTGTTAAAAATATTAATTTTTTAAAAATAATTTGATATTCCCGCAGAAACTATTTTATAGTATTTTTTTTCAGAAATAAACATATTCCCATTGACAATTATTACTATAGTAAAGAAAAATTAAAGTTCAAGGTTGATTTAAAAAATTCAAATTTACAAAATGTTAAGTTCTTATTGTATTGGGCTTATTATGATATGCGAACTGCTAACCAATATTATAATTGGAATGCTAACAATGAATCAATTCAAATCATTGCTAAAAAATTACTAGTACTTGTATAATAAACTATTCTTGACTGAATTTAACAAATTTAGCATTTTATGAAATATTTTCATTTGCAACTAATACTCATTTAATACTCATTTCAGTTTATTATAATATTATAAAAAAACTCTTGTGTAAAATCATTTAATTTAAAACCAAAGCAATATTGAAAATGAAAAGCACGATTTTTTAAAAAAATTTTTGTCATGGAATTTATTTAATTATTTTAGCCACTACTCGTATAAGTATCAAAAATTTTTAATGAAAACCTTGATAAAATTTTTGTATTGTGTTTTAGCAATTTATTGTGAATCATTTGTATAATTCTTAAATTTTAAAATAATTAGAAAATCTTCTATTGTTTAAAATATTTCATTAAAATCCTAAATTAAATTTCTATTACTTAATTTTCTTTTTTGATTTTTTGTATTTCATTTTTTTCAAAATTAATTTTTGTCTGAAATAGAAAATGTCTAATTAGACCATGGTAATATTAAATAATAATAATAATCATATCATAAATAGATTAATTATTTAAACTGATACTAATTGAATTATATTTAAGGTATTTAATTTGATATATTAAGCAATTGATTTTATAACAAGGTTAAAATTGGCAGTAAAACAAAAAACAAATTATCTTTACATTAATGATGGGTTAAAGTAAAGAAACGATGGAACATATTGTTTTTACAAATCATTCAAATTTAGATAAATTTCAAGTAAGATTGATTGATAAAATTGATTTGTATTAGAATGAAATAATAATTACAAATCTATGTTAAAATTTTACCCTCACAAAATCTGGTAGTGAATCATTAAATTCAATCGCATGTATATATACACAAGCACATGTATGTGAACTTAAATTTAAAATTTTTTTGAAAAATATCTTTTTAAAAAAATATTTTATTGCATTCAAGAATAAATCTAGCTATCCGTTTTTTGAACAGTATGACAAATGAAGGGGTAAGTAGATAGATAGGGGTTAACTTACATTTCATTTTACATTTACGAGAACTTCTATCTCGTCTTCTATTAAATTTCTAGCTGTTAGAGTAATCACAGTTGAAAATATATGAAATTTAATGATGTTCTATCCGGAAAGCTCGATTTTCGTCAAAATGTTAGTTAAACCCTTTGTCCACTTACTTCTTCAATTTACTTTAATTCATTTATATATTAATATAGCACTTTAAAATTATCTGAAATTTAACTGGCCGTAATGAAAGCTAAAATTTACACTTTATATATTGTGAAATTTTAATTTAATTATTTGCAATTCTGGTGGCAGAAATACAAAAAGGATATAATCTGCAAAAATTGAATAAAAATATTTTCAATAATATTGTAAAATAATTATAAATTTTTTGTAAATTGCGATATTATCAAGAATTTAATTTTGTATTGTATTTAATTTTTATTTTTTTTTGGTTTATTTATTTTATTTAAATTTTTCGCATAAATAATTATGAAAGTTGCAAGAACCTACAGTTTAATTGTATAATTTATGACAGAAAATATGAAATAATTTTCTGTTTTAAATTTTAAATAAACTGGACCATTTATTATATAGTATGTACATAATTGTGTATATAGAGAAATTCTTAAAAATTATGAAAATTTATTTAATAAATTTTTACATATTTAATCAATAGAAAAGAATATTTTACAATTAGCATCAAACTATATTGTACTTTATATAGAGGTTGTACTAATACAGGAAGTTAAAAAAGAATTATAAAATTTAGATTAGAGTCTAATATTATTCTATATACTAAGTATAATAATATGATTAACATATTATTATAATAAAGCAGCATAATTTTTAATTGAGGTTAAAGTTTATGCTTGTACTTGCATCGCTTTTAATATTTTAAATTTTGCTTTTTATTTCTGTTTTTTGCTTTTTTTTGCTTTGAATTGTGAATTGTTTCATTATTATTTCTTTTCAAACTGCAAAACGAACAATGAAAAACGATTTGCTTTACAATTTATACATTATGTATTTTTTGTGTTCTTTTTTTGTTATTTTTTTATTACACTGATTTATTTTGTATTCTATTTGTACCGCGAAATTTAAACAGGGTTTATTAAAAATTTTAAGGCTATAATATTATTTTATTAATTTCATAGTATGTATAACCGAAAGGCTAATTTTCTGAGGAAATTGTTACAAACCTTTTTCTTTTGAGTACCATAATCACACGTTATGTGGTCCTCACAGAAAGAGTTGATTGAGTTTAAGTGCGGGAGCTTGTTATACAATTTGTAATTGGAATTTTAAAATTATATAAGCATTTGTTTTTTAAATATGGGTAATATTGGTGAAGTAACTTACTTTTATGTGTACTTAAGTTTAAAAATAATGAATAATAACTAGGTACGAGTATGTATGTATATTTTTTTTTTAAATAAATAATATATTGCAGAGTTGTATAAAATGGAAATCACATGGTTTCATGTTATTTTTAATTAAAGAATAATTTAATATTTAGCTTTTCAGTCGTCACCCTGTATTAATTTATAAAATATAATAATATTATTGTGGGAAGTATCTTGTTGACTTTTCCTTTTTCTATATATATTTAACCAAATGCAACTTAAATTCAATACAGTAGAGCAAATAAAAATAATAATAAAGTAAAGTAATATAAAATTTTATGTTACTACCATAAAACATAAAATAGCTAGCATTAAAAATTTGTGTCAAATAGAAAATAAAATAAAAAATAAAATAAAAATTCAAACAAAGAGCAAAATACCTACAAACAAACATTACTAATTAATAATAATATATACATATCGATGTATGTATATTGTATGTGTTGTAATGCACGTATTAAACAAAGAGCAGCGCCAAAATGTCTAGAGTGGTGAAAAACAAAACAAAAAAAAAAAAAGAAAAATCAAAATTTAAAATGAGAAACAACAAAACGTGCGTTCATTCGTTTTGCCTTAGATCTTTTTTTATGCCGCTCTACTGCATATTTATGTTTTTGTTATTGTTTTTAATACTGCTGCTGTTGCCTGTTCTGTTATTGCTGCTGTGCTCTATTGCGTTTTGTTTTTTGTTTTGGTTGTTTTATTACAACTTTTTGATCTTTGTGGTAATTTATGCATTCATCAAAATTTATTTTGCTCTTGTACTTTGTTTTTTTTTTCTCTCTAGTATTTTTCTAGTTTATATTCAAACTTTTATACACATGCATACATACATATATATTTTATTTGATTTTTTCTTTAATATTATTGTAGTAGATTTATGTTTATGCTTTTATAAATTTAAAAATTATAATTTTAAATGTTGTGTCAAATGATCTTTGATCTTAATAAATCCAAATGAGATTTTTTTGATTTTAATGCACTTTGTTACCTACTTTTGATTTTTTTTTTTTGGAAAACTTCAAAATTATTGTCATTTTAAAGATTTTGATTGTTAAAAATCATTTGTCACACGAAACAATCAAAAAAATACAAATCTGGTGGGTGATGTAATATTGGTGACAGATTATCAATCAATGATGAATATGAAATTTCATTTTTTTCTCGATACATATATTTGGTATTATAATTTATACACACGAATATATGTATGTATATATAAGTATGGAACTATTAATAAATTTTAATGGTTATGAGATCGTTATAAATAAAATAAAATTTTATCTTACTTAAAATGCAACAATCGTAAATTGTAAATTTTTTGATAGGTTTTGACAAATATATTTCTTTACATTTTTTCTTTAACTAGATTAATATAAATTTAATTTATATATGAATTTATTTATGAAATGCATGAATATGTGATTATATTAGGTTTTTTTTATAAGGAAAATTTATTTAAAAAAATGAGAGATATGCCGTTTTTGGTTTGAAGTTTTAAAATGAATACGAAAAAATTAAAAATGAATTCTATTTTTTCCACATTGCTTTTAAATTTTGACAATATGGTTTGACAAATTTGACATTTAAATGGATTCAAAATTTATTATTTTTATTTGTTAAATTTATAATATAAATGTTGAAATTTCTTTAGATTTCTGCGTTGCTGGGAGGAATTAAGAGTTAAAAGGTGGAGAATAATATGTGTATATATGTATGTGTACATTTCTATATATATATATATGAATGTATGTATATAAAAAAGAGAACTTATAAAAAATATATGTGAACCGCTTAATGATACGCTTATGCTATTTATAATTGAGGAAACTATATAAATTTAACTTCATAATACTATGATGTCTTACATATTTTTAAATAACTTGTTATAGAAAGTGGTCTCGAATATGTGAATATATATTCAAAGCTTTCCTAAATATTCCAACAACCAAAACTTCTAAAATTATGTATACGTTTTGGAAAATCGTGTTGATTTGATTATTCATGAGTACATAAATACTTTACGTCAGTATCACAATTTGCTTTGAAATCTTGGAAATCATACATTTGCCTATAAACTGTAAAGGATAATGCTGTAGTTAAAGTGGTTATCTACTCGCAAAAAATATTTACTAAACATATACATACATATATATGTAAATACAATTTTGTATATTTATTTATAAAGAAATTAAATATAAGAAATACGTAATTAATATAAAATAATAAAATTTATTCAAATGATATTAAAATATTATGTACATTTTAAAATTTTTTATTTAAACAGGTTGTACTAATAAGTATTTTTCTAATAAAATTGAAGAGATACTTTTATTAATTATAAGAACTTGCAAAAAGTTTGTAGTATTAGATTGGGATAGTAAAAAATTCATCATCTAGCATCATATAATAGATTGCGTTACCAGTGTCATATGAAGTTATTTTGTTCAACAACACCATAATTAATGAAGTCTCCGTTATCTAATTATATAACAGTTAAATAATTTCACTAAGTTTATATTTGAACTTTCAAATTAATAGAATTGCCTAGTAAATGGCTGTATTAATATCTGGCAAGAAATCCAATTTCAAGATGAGAATTGGGAAAAAAGTTTTTAATTTGTTCAATTTTAACAAATTATGCAGATAAATTCATGCAAGATAGCATATTATGTAATTTGATATATGTATGTAATAAAATAATTGATAGTTAATAATTGCCTCCATAGAAACCTGAAAAAATTAAAACTAAATTCAGAACAGACAAGTATTTTGGACTTTGGACTTTGATCGATAGACATTGAAATCTGTACACAAGATTATATACAGGCTATTCGTAATAAAGCGAACACTTTATTCAATTTCAGTTCATAAAATTTCTGAAATTATAAATATTATACAATTTTTACATAACTTTATTATTTCAAATTACTTCTTGAGTTAAGACAAGTTAAAAAGATATGTGAGAACTAAATTTATATAAAAGACATACATATATACATTATACAGATAGCATATAGGATTTTATTCGCTAATCGCTACATGATAGAAATTAAAATATAAAATAAATAACATAAAAAAAGTACATTCTTAATTTAAGTCATGATTTTTTGTATATACTGTTGAATAAGAGAGTTCGACTAAAACGTCAATATTTGTCTATATTAAATAGTGACATGTGTACATGAGCACTTGAAAAAAGAAAAACAATAAGACAACCAAAAAAATGAGTCGCTATTTCAAAGATAAGATAAAATTCTTTTATACACGATTATTGCGAGTAAAAGTATATCGATACGACTATTGTCTAACAATTATTTATTCTAATTAGAATAAACAATTAAAATTTTTTTTTTTTTATTGAAGCAGACATACGTATATATGTATTTATTGAAATACATATATGTACTTATAAAAAAAAATGAAAATTTTGTCGCAGATATTATAGAATATCTATTTGCCAAAATTGATATGGCGTGTGACTGATATCACATGTTCAATGTCAAATAAAATCCTATTAAAAAGAATAAAGAATTTTTGATATGATAAGCTGATATGATATCAGAAAAATTAATAAAAAAGAATTTTCTCTAGAATAATTCTATACTACAAAACAATTTAATATTAGGAAAGTTTGTGTTAGTAATTTTTTTGAAAGGGAATATAAAACGTTACACAAATATTCGCAATCTCTCAGGATTTAAAGAGATAATCTTTTACTTTTAGAACATACTTGCAAAATGTATAAACATGCAATGTGATTAAGGAGATTGCAGGCTTTCAATAACTCAAATTACTTTATCAGATTATCAATAACTCAATTTACAAGAATTTGAAAATCAGTGCGTTTTGCACTTACTCCACATTTTATCACATTAAGATTTATGAATTTCTCATTCATTACGAGAAGACAAGTTTCCTGGTTTAGTGAGCCCAAAATTCTTAATAATTCCCAGCATTTACGATTTACTAATTATTGTTATAAATTTTTCTTAGCAAATGAAATCAAAATTTTTTCCATGTTGAGTTTGTTTTAAGTTCAAAATTTTTAAAAACGCGCATTTTTTAATTTTTTTACAATTTTTACAAAATAATTTATGAATATATTAGGAACACGCATAATTTGAAATTTTGTATTGTTTGCAAAGCAAATTTTTATTTGTGGTTTTCAAAGTTCAAAAATTACAGAATAATAGAACTTTTGTATGTTTTATGATGACAAACTATACTAAATAATTTATGAGTTAAAAGTAATATTAGATAATTTTTATATTTAGAATCTATATTTTGAAATTGATAAGAAAATTATTTGGTTATTCCAAATTTTATAGGCCTATTTCTAGAAATCATTAAAATTCTGATAATGACAATTATTGTGTGCGTAATTTTCAATTTCAGAAACTTAAAATTATGTAAAAATTCTTATGGTTTCAATAATTCTTTCAATATTACACGAAAACCGTATTAATTAAGAAGTATGTATATACATATATCAAAAACCATGTGTAAAGATATTACAAATTGTGTTTGCAAATGACCACAAACATTTTCAGGTTTTTTTTTTTGTCTATTTATGGCATTTTTATTTATGACGCCACAAAATATTTTTGTTATTTGAAAATTACATAGATTTATGAACTTTTTCTAGGGGTAAGAACGACATAACGGCAAATTAATTTAACAACAATTTGTTTCGAAAATTCAGCTGGGTCAATCAAAAAACTTTGTAAAATTTGTAAAACATGAATAAAGGACATTTCTTGGGTTATATCTGAAGTAAATAAAGTTGAATAAAAGTTGTTAATTAAGAGTTAGACTAAGTATGCATGTATATGTCTTTTCACTCGCAAATTATGCAAAAACAATAAATTACTTGTTAATAAAGTAACGTTCGTTTGAATGTAAGGTTTTCGAAATAGTTACTCACTTACACTTCAAATATACGAAAAAAACTGTTAAATTTGTCAGTCAACACTTTTTAATTACTTAATAAAAATTTTAATTAAATATATTTGATTATTTATTATATCAGTGAATTATATTATATGCCATAGATGAGTCAATAAGATAAAAAAATATAATTCAGTTATATAAGTACATACATACATACATATGATTTCTCATTGACAGTTCTTTTAATATATGATATACTCACTGCAGTAAAATTTAGAATTTTTTATAAAAAAAGAAATCATACATTATTTACGTATACTGCATTCATAAATGTTGTTCGGCCTAACGATCCGCAATGACCCCAAAATAGTTGTTAGAATTATGTAAAAATACTATTATATTTTCTTTTCATTTATTTTTTTTTTTTTCATTATTAATTTTATTCATATTTTTATGCCATGCATTCAACAATAACAATAAATAAAGAAAATTCTTCAGAATCAATTATAATTTGAGTGCGAGTACAAAATGATTTGTATGGAATCGAAAAAAATAAATCAAAAAAAAAAAAAATTAGCAAAATAAACAAGTGTATGTTGTTTACAAGTATACCAGTTTGTACCTACAAGCACCTACAATAAACTGTGACATAAATACAAAGTAAATTCGAAAATAATTCACCAATGAATTCTATTATGTTATTTTTTATTTAATCTATAATGTTAAATATTAAAATGAACTTTAGGAGCCGACAATAAGCGGATTATTGAACTTTATTAGGACTGACAAATATGGTAATATGGAAAATAAGTGTGTACATTATGTGATTGTAGTTACTTAAATTATGTTCTAAAAAAAAAAAAAACAAACAATGTTATGATAGAATCAAAATATTCAAGGAAAATTTCAAAAACCATTCTAAATTAATATGTCGAAGAGGTTTAAAATATTCGTTTTGTACTTTTCAACAACTGTAAAGAATCACTCAAAACGCTTTCTAAGTGTATTAATGGCTGGGGCTGATTGTAATGAGTGCGCAATTAAGATGGATTCATAAAGTAAAATTACATAAAAGTTGTTTTCTAACAAAGAATTTCTGTGACTTCAAAAATGAACTCGAATATATTTTTTATATACAGCATTTTGTTACAACGTATAATAGTACACTGAGGGAAAAAAAATGTAAAATTAAGTAAAAAAAATCTTAAATCAAGTATAAATCACGATGATTATCGACCAACACTGAAACGAACTTAAAATAAGTTTAAACAAATTTAAAATAAATATGCCTAAACTTAAATATTTTTTTACTAAAATGAAATGACTTACACTTGATTTAAGATTTTTCACGATTGTTTTAACTTATTTAAGATATTAATTTAAGTTTGAGTAAACTCAATTCGAATTTTGTTAAAATTTAAATTGAGAGTAGGGCCTATAAATTTAAGTTTACTTACATATTAATTTAAATTTAAATAATTTTTATTTCAACAGTTCAATTCAAAAATTTAATTAAAAGATTGGAAATTTTGAAAAGAGAACGTGCTTTAAAAAAAGATCAAACTATGGTGCGCAAAAAAATTTTTAAACTTTCAAGGATTGAAAAACATGGTTTTAATTTATTTTTGTATTACTTTTTTAAAAATTGGATATTTTTCGCTCTTTGAATACCATATTTCGTAGTTTTGAATATCATATTGATATTTTGTGATATGAAGTTACTTTTTTCAAAACTCCCAATATTTCAATCAAATTTAAATCAATTGAAACAACAATTATTATTCAAATTTCAGCAATTAATATGTAAGTTACCTTAAAATAATGGGGAATGTGTATCAAAATCTCAATTTGATAATGAAAAGAAGTTTATTTGCAAATTCGATCTCAAATTTTACAGAACTCTCTTTTTTTAGGTAAATTTCTTATACTGTTCTGAGTTGCTAACTTTTTGCGATCTGAAAAAGAAAATATGTATAATTAACAAAATGGAAACTTAAAGATTTTGACACTTTATTAACATAAATTATTTGTTTTTTAGTAACATAAATGATTATTTTTCTTCATTGATGATAATTCTTACATAAACGGTTTACAAATATTTAATTCTTATATAAGTTTTTCCATTATTAACTGAATATATATGTAACGGCAAACTTGTAAATTATTTGATTTTCGACCCACTTCAAATGATTGAAAGTGATCATCAGAGCTTTGTAATTTTATTTTCTTTCATTTACAACAAAAAATTTTTCCAATTTTAACAGTTCCGGTAACAGTATTTTCATCATTATATTATATTAAATAATATTCAAATTTGTAAGTGGTTCGTTTATAAATCAGTATTTCCAACTGCATCATTGATTGTAAATTCAAATTATATTCCTGCATAATTTGTAGAAAGTTAATGTCTTTCACTATGGTAGAAAAAAACTTGTTTTTTCTAAATTAATCGTACTAAATTTACCATATTGGATATGGAAAGTTAGGCCCTTTTCATAAGTCAACAAAAACTTAGAGGACATTAGACCAGACTTTTTTGCTAATGTATGAGACGGATTCATTCCTGACGTTATATTACTAAAGTAAATTATTGCTTCTTTATGTTTATCTTCGATTCGCATTGGCTAAAGATATTTAAGAGGCCCACAATTTCTTATGAGTGCGAGGAATAAAATAATATTCCTAGAAATAAATAGAAAAAATAATGTATGAAATGAAATGTATCTGCATATAGCTTCATACATACAATAAGACAACTTATTTTGTAATTAATTTTATCAGGGAAGTTCACACATAATTTCAACCAAACTTGGAAAATCGTTAATTTTCAAATTAACGTCGTTTGCTACTAATTCTTCCACAATTAGATTAACTAATTTATTACTAATACGATTGTTCATCTTTTGACGTTTAATGCATCAGATTCACTTTTTTTGTTAGCTTTCTGAAACACTGTTTGATCAACCCGAACTTTCACTGACCCACTCTGTAATAGAATTCGTAATAGTAACAGTATCGTCCATTCCAAACTAAAATCCGTGAATAAAAATCTAAATTAAAAATTTTTTTTGTTAATTCGTGCTACGTACTTCTTGTTTTCGCCCACGAAGTAGTTTTTCGAAAGACTCAGCTCTGATACCAATATATTATATGTTTCTCGTATTTCGTCTTTCGAGGTATATTGCAAGCTTCTAAAAGTTATGTCAGAGCCTGAAATGTAGTTACATTCTTAAATAAAGATATGCACTTAAAGTATGCATATATAGTTTTGATTTTGCATAAAAAAGTTTAGAAATAATAATTTTCAATTCAATTGGTTTAAAATTTAAACTTTTAAAAAATTGAACCTTGATCGTGATCACTATAAAAAATTGTTAAAATTTGCAGTTTACACAATGTAAATTTTTAACTTTACAGTCTATATTTTACTTACACGTAAATATACAAAATGTAGTGTAGTATTATATGTAGATATATAGATGTATATATATGTATATATATCTATACCTACAAATATACTTCGTAGTTTAAACATTTTAAAATGCGTCTAATTTTTAAACCAAAAATGCATTAGAATTCATTGAAATACTTACGCTTTAGATATGTCTCCTAAATCCTCTGTTATATCTTTTTTTCTAAAAAATCGAGTAAACGTTTGTCATCCTTATTTTCGCTTATTAATATTACGGATTCGTGAATTTGTTCATTGCCATATTTTTCTTTTGTTGATTTGGGTTGTCCACTTAAATAATCGTCTAAAATAATTACCGGATTTTCTTCACTCATTTTATCAAATTCACTTTTATTATTATTTAAAACTTTTTTTTTATTATTTACTTTTTAAAAACATTTTAAAATTATTATATTTAATATGTAATCTATTTTTTCGTTTAAACAAGTCAAAACACGTTTATAAACACAATGTACGTTTTTGCGGCACCAAGCATAAAGTCAAACTGAACGAATTATGAGAAAGAAAAAATTCTTCTCGAATTTGTCCCTTTAAAATATGAGAGAAAATGTTGTGAAATATGTGAAAACATTGTGTATTAAGTTTGAAAAATCTTAATTTAAAATTGATTGATTTCATTTTAAGCTTGTCAAAATAAATAATATAAATGTAAATTTAAAATTTAAAAATTTGATTTTTAAATTTTGATATTGAAATAACATCACGTCAAACCCATTTCAATAACTACAATTTCAAAGCAAGATTTTTAAATTTTAATTTTATTCTAAGTTTGGAAATACTTATTTTAAGTCTGGTTTCGAGTTGAAATAAATTTGGAAAATATTAATTTAAGTTTGCAATAACTATTAAAATGAAAATAAAGCAAATTTAAATTAACAATTAAAATTTTGATTTGATTTTAAGAATAGAAAATTTTAAATTTAACATTGTTAATGTTAAAACAAAATTTTTAGAATTCAAAGTTAAAACAAAATTTTTATATTAAATTTTGAAAATGTTAAATTAAAACTCTAAAAGTTAAATTAAGTTATTTCTCTTTATATTTAAAATTTTTCATAGTAAAAATAACATTTTTGTTAAAAAATCTTAAATTAAGTACGCAAAATTTTAATTTTTCAACTTTTTTTTCCCTCAGTGTACTAAAAGCTGTGGGGTGGGTGCGAAAGAACAGTATTTATAACGTACTAAAACTATTTTTTTTTTAAATTGGACAATACAGTCAATCACACTGTTTAAAAAAAGTTTAAAAAAATTTCGTAATTAAAGGATTCAGAAAATCAAGGCGCATTATACACCCTCACATTTAAATATTGAAAAACACAAATTTTAGCATTTAGTTTTGAATTATGAATTTAGTTCTGCCTTCAAGAGAATTATGTACTTAATAATAATTATTTTGTGCAGCTATACTAGAAATATTCAAATATTACAATTATCTTCACTCCGTTTGTTATTATTTTCTCTTTTAGTTGACATTTTCAAAATAAATTAGTTAGCAAAGGTATTTTTGTTGAATTGATAACGTTATAACATTATTACTGTAATGTTAAATTTAAATTACATTAAATATGTGTACGGGACTCTATTTGAACCGAAAGAAATAAGTATGAAATTGTTTTGATACTCTTGTTTACAATTTCTCATGTAATTTTTTTTTTGTTGTTGATAAATATGAATTGGTTAAAATTGAGTAAATATATAAGTATAATATGCACGCGACTTTCAAACAGAAATCATATCATTAGAAAATAACAAGTAATACATGCAACATAAATAAAACAGAAATAATATTGGTAAAAATAATAATAAGTACATACATGTGTGTGTATATGCAAGTACATTATAAAATTATGAATATGAATGGCATGGGAATATTAATGAGAGTGAATTGTTTCGCAGAAACAATTATGTTCTTATAAAGTATGTGTACATTTAACATAGTACAATATTTGTACACTTAATAAAATGTAAGTAGAAATGAGCGCAAATACAAAATATTAAATTAAATAAATGAATTGCATATCTATTAGTAATTTCTGAGGTTATGCAGTATAGATACACATACATAGATTAAAATGTGTATTTACATATAGGGGAATTTATTGTTAGGTTAGTTCACAATCATAATAATAATATTAGGCGCGTTTTGTATATTGTCAAAAAAAGAATTATGTTATTGTTTTATGAATTCAACAAAGCATTAGTAGAGTATTGTGTACTTAACATGCTGTTAAATAGTAGGAGAAAATTTATGATTTGATTATCATATAATTTTTCTCCTAACGAATGAGTTGTATGAATAAAATATGTAAAAATGTATGTAACATATTCATATTGTATGTAGTTAAGTATTTCTTTAGAAGAAAGAAAATAAAAATAAAAAAAAACAAACAAATAGAAAACGTTAAATTTATTACTCCATACGACGATGAATTCAAGGAAACTATTATAACAATAACAATAATATATATAAATTTTATATGGATAAATAAAATGGGTTGCACATACTTATGTATATAATAAGCAACATAGACTTAATATTATTCAAACTTAATTTGAAGGGAAAGAATTATTTTTTTTTGTTTTGTTTTTTAAAAAGAGAAATGCAATAAAAATGGAATAAGTTTTTCTTTTTTTTTCTTTTCTATATCTTTTTTATTGAAGCTTGTGACAGTGAAAATTCTCAATCTATAAAATAAATTTAAAATAGAAAGTTTAAATAATACTACAGTGTATGCATGGTATGTTCTATTGAAGACATTATAATTAAAATTATATTTTCTAAGAAATTTTTAATTGAAATATTAAGTTATGACTTTATAGTATATACATATAGTACTTTATACATATACATATCTTTTTTGTAAATAAAATAGTACAAAAATTACTGCCACGGAATACAGTACTTAAGTAACATATATTACAAAACACTTTTGTAATAAATAATATGTACGAGTATAAAATGAATTAATAAATTTTTTTACTACTTTCGAATATTCAATTATTTCATTAAACTAGTACTAGAATCTATAAAGTACTTATATAAAGCGAGATTTTCATTAAAGAATTATTATTATTATACAGAAGGATTTTAAAAATAATATTATCGTAGGTGATAAAATAAATAAAATAAAACTGTTATTGACAAGGTAAAATTATTATAAAATGACGAAGTTGATAATAATAATAAAAAAAAAAATTGTATTTTATTACTAAACTTAAATGAACACAATATACGGCACAGTAAAGTTATATCCCACGATATTATATGTATGCAATGCTTGACGTTTGCAGAAATTTTATTAGCGTGTATTTAAATACATGAAGCCCAACACTTTTTCTTCAACATATGCTTTGTATCTTGTACATATATTTATGTTTAGCCCTTAAGTTAACATTATTTCTATTTTATTACTCTAGGTAGTAAATAAATAATTGTGTTAGAGATTTCGAAAAGTGAATGTTTTTAAATACATACATATTTTTCAATGAAATCAATATGAATTTTCAATGAAATCAATCAATCAATACCAAACGAATCTTCTACGGAAACCTACTTCAATTCGATAATAAATATTTGAATTAATATTTATGAACAAAATTTACTCCCTAATACCGTTTTGATCTAAATGTTTTCTTATATACATAATTCGAGTCGGAACACAGGAAATTTTAGTTAAAATGTAATTTTACAATTGGTATTATTATTTACGTCTTTAGTGATTCGAAATTCAAATTTTATCTTGTTTGTTGTGATAATATTATTAATTAATTTTAATTTTTTCTGTATTACACTTTTTTACAGAAGTTCTTATTAGTTTAATTTTTATTATTGGAATTGCTTCAATAAATAATATAAATCAAGTTATCATATGCGATTCCCCGCTGCAATATTTTCTAGATATCTGATGTTTAACTAAAATCCAGTAAGTAGAAAAAAATATATACTTTTTGATTGACATTGAAATGAATTATATTCATAACAATGTCTGAATATAATATGTAAGTTAAATTAAATAGGCGAACATTGAATATTTAGGAAAAAAAATTTCAGACTTATTATTCTAAGAAATTGTTATTATTATTTTAAATTATCTTAGATGTTATATTTTATTTAGAGTAATAATTTTGCACCAATACTGTTTTTTTTACAATTCTATGGTTTTCGAAAAACCTACATATGTACACATAGACACGAAATTACATTTAATGATTCGACAATAATTATCAGTGCTGCATAGTTTATTTATTATTTTCTATATACATGTATACATATGTATGTATACATAGTATGAGTGTTATTATTTTAATTATTTTTTATTTTAATATACTGTTGTCACGAAATATACCAACATATTATTTATATTATTTAAATTGTTTTCTTTTTTCTCAAATTTATAACAATTTATAATATCATTGTTATACATAATATTATTTACTTGTAGTAATATACCAACATTCATTTATACAAAAGAAAAAAAAGAAACATAATATTTCTTTGATTTTTTGCATCGTTGTACTGCACTGCATGATTGTAAGAAATGCATCACAAAATGAAATAACTACATAACAGAAATGATATACTTAATACGAGTATATCGCGATATTTCTTTTTTTGTACTTTTAATTCTAATGTATTTTTTTTCTCGTCATCGTCGCCATTAATAAAACAACGAGAAAAAAAATGTACATATTCACTTTATATGTACAAATAAGGTAGACATGCCGACGAGCAAAGCGCATTACAAAGCGTCATGTCACGCTATTTAAAAAACAACAACAAAAAAAAAAAAGTACAAAAATGTGATTTTTATTTTCGTTTTTTTTTTTTGTTTTTCTTTAAAGAAAATTTTTCTACTTATATTTTCAATGCAATGTTCACAGTTCAACAGCAAAAAAATAAAATAAAATAAAAAAGCTTTAAAAATAACAAAGAAAAAAAAAAATAAAATCACATATCAAATAAAAATGAAATCTCAAGGTCATCAATCATACATACCGGCGTGGTAATTGTTGTTTAGTTTTGTTTGATTGCTATTTTTTATTTTTATTTTTTTCATGTACAACAAAGCACAACTTGTCAGTTATACACTTTATTATTGCTATATATATATACATTATGTACATGTTATATACAAGTATGTACAATATTTTATGTGGAAAATGTGGAAAAACAAAAATTAATGAAAATAATATGAGGAACGAAAATGAATACAAAAATAAGAAAAAAAATTAAATGGAAAACAAGGCGCGCGCGTTTAAGATAAAAAAAAAACACAAGAAACAAAATTGCATGTGTCAATAACATGGTGGATGATAGTGATGGTGGCGATGGTGGCAAAATTTATTTATTTTTTTTTTGTTTTTATTCTTTTTAACATTAATGTACTATTTCAGAATTGAATTGCGCTACATAATACAACAATAATTATTATTTTTGTTAATAAAAAGGCAATTTTTTATGAAAAAAAAAAAACAAGATGGAAAAAAAGAAATGAAAAAGAAAAATTTGGTGTCGTGTAACATGTTGGTGTCGGCAGTAATACATCAAGAAAATATTACATATTACATGATTACATACTCAGATATTTATGTATGTATATATAATGTACTTGAATATTTTTATTTACCTACTTGATTTATATAATTACACACCATTTGTATAATATTTTATACATATATATGATATATGTATATATTGTATAAAGTCAACATGTAACATGTCATATCCAATATTATTTTTTTTACTTTGTACAGATATCTACATACATTTGTATATGTTACTCGTACGTGTGTGCATGAATGTGTATATTATATGAACATATCATAACACTGTAACTACCTTGTTTTTTTTTCAATTTGGTTTGATTTATTACTAAGTACTTATAGTGCCGGTATTTCTTTTTTTGTAGTTTTCTATTCCATATAAACAGGGTAATAAAATAAACTCTAATTAAATATTATTATAAATAAAATAATAAGAAGAGAAAAAAGGAAAAGTAATAAATTGACATTAAGTATATAATAATCTTAACATGTTTGTTTTTTTTTTTACATTTAGACTTTTGTTTTAAATGAATGACTTTACACGTACAATAAAATATTTAAAAATTTATAACAAACTATTATAGGATATAGGGAATATTTAACTATGCAAAATATGCAATATATACGAGTAACTAAGACTTTGAAGTTATTTTGATTATTGATGTGAACAATTCATTTTTGACAATTTTTGAAATTTAAAATTTGGAAATCATAAATTCGCAATTTTGATCAGCTGCTATTTCAAGGAATTCGTAGTTCTGTTACTTAAACAAATTGCAATGCTTAATTATATTGCAAGAACAAATTTCTCTTACTAAGCCTTGATATTATTATATAGAAATTTTGAGTGAATTTTCCGAAATTTAGGTGAATATTTCGAAATTTGATATCTCTGTAAAGTTAAAATTTTGAGAGAAGTACGAGTATTCTGAATATTTTATATTTTAGCCTAGTCTCTTGAGATTTTGAAATAATAAAAATTTAACAGCTTGTATAGTGAATTTTCTTATTATCATTGAAAAATATACAAATTATTTTTAAAATAAATATATAAAGAAAATAAAATTAAATTAAAACATGTATTTGAAATTTCAAAATGGCGTATATGGGTAAATCAAATTTCCTTTCATATGGGTAAATTACATCATAATTTCTAAATTTATTTTAAGTAAAAAGAGTACCTAAATAAATAGCACGGCGCATAATATTATAACTGAATTATTAATTTTATAATAATAGCTGTAAAATTCTTTATATTTCATTCTATACTTATATCATATATCTATATATTGTATAATAAATATACGAGGTATGAAAATTAGAGCTGAAAATGAGTGTTATCGTACAGCTTTTTGATGTTTTTTTTACTAAGTAATTAATCTAAGATATCATGACAGACAAAAAACATACTGATATAAATTTTTAATGTTAATATCATGAAAACGATACTGTACAGTACAATATACACTCATATAAGTATGTATGTATAAATGTGTTCAGACAGGTTGTAGTAGTAAAAATTACCATAAATTTTAATGATTAAAATAAATTTAAATATTAAAAAAAAAATTTTTTTTCAAATTTTATTAAGATTTTTTAAAAGTACATAAAGAGCACCTGAGTAAAAAATTAACATTTTAAGAAAAACTGGTTTCTTTGTTAAATATATGTTTGTATTTTTTAATTAAATAACAATTATTAAATAGATTTTTTTTTTTTAAATTATAGCAATAACAGTTTTAGAAGATTTAAAGAAACTGTGTCACTTGGATTAAAAAAAACTCATTATCTTTTATTATTTTACAGAATTTTAGAAATTTAGTATTTAAATATTTCAAGAAAATTTTAACAAATAATTGGTTTAATGTTATATTTCAAATGGATTTTAAGATAGATAAGTTATTTTACCGAAATTAAATATGGCCACCTTAGGGAATATTTGCTTTTTTAATTAATGGCAAAATTCTTAATTTTTAATTACAAATTAAGATTTTAATTATAACTGAAATACAAGTTCTGCAAAAGCAAATATTTTATTCAAATTTAAAACTTTATTTCTGTTTAAGAACTCAAGAAAGAGTTAATTTAACTTAAAAATAATCTTAAATACTCCACGATTTCCCATGGTTTCAATTAAAGAAAAGTTCATTTTTAACTGAACAATTTTAAATTACAGCATATAATTTTGAATTGCATATCTTAAGGAGTAATTTTATTCAATTGGCAGAAATTTTTAATTTTACAAAGCAATTTTTGTAATCATTATAGTTTTGGCATTAATACAAATTTTCATTAGCGCTTCATCCAAAAACAGAAATAATTTGGCACTGTACAAAATATTCCAACAATTTTCAAAAACAAAAATAATGTTGAAATAATAATAATATAAAACTGTCAATTTGTCAATGTAATTAATGCTGCAAATGACAATACATGATGGATTTTATAATTAGTATATTTATTTTGATTTCTACCTGATTGAATTCGTTTTTATGTGAATCTCATGAATTTTTCCGCACAAAAAGATAATTATACAAATCACGTTGTGAAAATTCATTAAAAAAAAAAATTTATTTAAAAATAAATATTCATTAATTGGTTTATGTTGGAATGCATAAAATTCATTGAGTTTAATATAAACTTTCAATTAAAAATAAAATTGCATAAAAGAGATATTTGAATATTTTTTGGCGCAAAATTTATGCACTCACCTAAAGATAACGATGTAGGAATAAATTATAATTAAAATGAACGAAACAAAAAAATGTAGTTATGAGTTGTTAATAATAATTGCAAACAAGTAAAAACGCGTTTCTGTCCAATTCTAATTGTTTCCAATTTAGAATTAGCTTTCATAGTTATATGGCAATTACTCGAACCTGCCAAATCGTTCCACGGAAACCTCATAAATATTGCTAACCCATATCTGGACACATGAATTTTCAAGTTTCCTAAATCTAATTTTATTATTTTTCTAAATCTGTCAATCTGTCAAAATCAAAAAAATCTCTTTGAGTTGTGTGGCAGCTACCCGAACTCTTTGCCCAAAATAGTCAAATTATAACAGCAGCGGTCCTTGCCAGAAAAGAAACAATTTGTGGCAGTTTGATGTCGGTTGCATTATTCGTTTTTTAGTTATCCTGTGATCGGTTGCACGAACGGACATGTCTAAATTAACGCAGAATCTTACGCTGAACAAAAATATATTTATATAAATACCCATACCGGAGACGAGCCCTTCATGTGGTTTAAAATTCCATACGAAAATTAATATACTTTTCACGAAGATACAGGGTAGGGTATAAAAAATGTAAAAAATAATTCAGCTTTACAAAAAAAAAATAATAAAAAAATTCAACGTAAAAAAATATCATTTATTCAGTAAAAAAAAATCATTAAAATTTTTAAACGGTGTGTAGTTTATTCGTGTATGTTCACTTTAAAGCTTATGTGATGATTCCGATATAATAGAGAATTTTGTTATTGTAATTCGGCACTTTTGATGTTTATATAAGTAAATGAGATTTTTTTTTTGTTTTCATTAAAAAATATTAAAATCTTCAATGAATTTTATACATATAAATATAAAACATATGACTTACATTCATACATATGTGCATAAAATTTTATTCAACTAAAGTAGTTCAAAAGTATGCCGATAGAATTGCATTATTATTATTTAAAACATATTTAAATTTACTACCTATGAAAATATTTAAATAAAAAGCTGATGTGAAATATTACAAGATTTATTTGCACATTAATAAATTAATTAAGTAAGTAATATCCGAAATCTCTTTTCATCTGCCTCCCCTGTACCATACTACTTATTTTCCGCATTAAATTAATTATAATTTTACATTTTCTGATTTAATGAGTCCAGAATTTTAGATTTGATTAAGGTTAATAATATATTTGTATATCTAATACTTTTGTATGATTTCAAACTTTTTTAGGCACAACAATACAATTATATTGTTTGAATTTACTCAAAGTCAATTATCTATGTGTGATGAAAATTTGCAAATAAAGCAAATAAATTTATATTGAAGAAAATACGTATGTACATAGACCGTATGAAATTGGTTCTCAAATTATTTTTATTATTAAATTTCAATTTTTTTAGTTAAAAGAAAAGCTTGTGACATTTTGATTGTGTTAAAGGTTAAAATACTTTGAATACGCCACTGTTACTGTATTGGTATCTTTGAAAAGTTTTACAATGTCAATATGCTCTCAAATTGTATAAAATACGTTTTCGAAACTAAGAGAAAAGCAAATGGAAAACGCTATATTCAAAAAATTGTGAATGCTTTTTGTATACAATTTTGACGTTAAGCAATAACAGCACAATGTAAATTTTTTCTTCTCGCGTTGAATTGGCTGGTAATTTTAAGAATTGTTATAACAATGAATTTCATAGAATGTTTACGTCAACAAATCAAAATTTGTATCTCGAAATGTGAAAAAAAAACTTTGTTTTCCCATTGACAGTGTCGCTGTATTCGAATTTGGATTTAAATACAGTGACGGCTTCAATATTTTGTTTTTGACAAGATGGAACGTTACCGTTACAATGCTCCTTAAGAATGAATAAAAAATTTCTTTTAAAATATTCTTTTATACTAAAATTTTAAAAATTCTTAAATTTTTCTGCTACTTAAATGATTTTATGTAAAAACGTAAAAATACATAAAAAAATTTACAAATTTAGTTTTTATAGTAAAATAATTGTAAACTGTACTAATTTGTCAAAATAAATTCAACAAATTCGAAAAAAAAAAATATTAAAAAAGAAATTCTTAAAAAGGAAACAAAATTTCAATAATAATTTTTTATTATTTTATATAATTTTAAAAATAGAATTTGAAAGAGTTGAAAAATTTGTATTTTGTTTGGTAAAAATTAGAAAAACGAATCAAAAAATTGAAAAAAAAATCCTAAAGAGAGTTTCGGTCTCATAATGCTTTGGCATTAAAAATAAAAATCAACCTCCAACTGAGCACACTTATATTTTTAATATATAATTGTATTTTATCTTGGGTGTTCATTATATAATTTGTTATAAAGTTAATAAAAACAGAAAAAGAAAAATTATGGTTTTTCATAAGTGGCGCTGATATTAGTCTCGCTACAATTTTTATCTACTTATGTGTGTACGCCATAAATGCTATTAATGTCATCATTTTTGTTTGAAAATTATTTAAGATAAAAAAAAAACATTTTGTATTTGGAATACTGTCAATGCTCTTTTTACTTTTAAGGTGAATTTTTTTAAGACTCTGAGAATTTTCAATATGTGTTTTAATCGTTTTAATTGAATATATTTGAAGTGCATTAGAAGTGTATTATGATTCATAAAAATTTAGTGTAAGTACATTAATATGAATTTATTGATATATCAAAATATCAATATTTACGATATTTTATATTGTTAAATATTTGAGGATCTCCAACATGAAAAATGAATTGTCAAATAAAATAAAACATGGCAACACTTGAAAATATTTTGCTCTAAAAATTCTTATTTGCTACAACAGCAAAAATTATGTTTTGTTTCAAAAACGCAGTGTTGAACTGTTACTATTATTGAAATATTAATATTGAATGAGAGAACTCTTAACGAAAAACACACTTAACAAGGCACTATGTCATAATGGACTTAGAGAATTGGTTAGAATACAATTGGCTGAATTTCGTACTAATATTTTGTACAAACAAAGTCATCATAAAATTACTATTCCAATTAATTTCCTCATATATTTCGCAGAACGTTTTACATTCATCGGATAATTAACTCGTTAAATTTATTAAAGGCCTATAGTATAAATTTTTTTTTTAAAAATGATTAAAATCTAAATTTTATATTAAAAATTTTCATTAATTAAAATTTTCACATTATTACCATACAATCGTTTAAATGCATAACTCTTTGAATAAATCTAAAATTTATTTTAACTTACATGGAATAATTTAAAAGATTTCATTTGAAATAAAAACCGTGTACATACCTGTAAGAAAAAGAAAAACATTAATAATGAATTAATTTTCATATTATTTTAATTATCTTAAAAATCATAAAATTAATTAAAAAATAAAATTCTTTAGAAAATATTTTTAGTGCAAAAATCATATAGTGAGTGAAATAAATGAATTTCTTTTTAGTTATTTTTAATTAAATTAAATAGAATTTTCAATTTAAGAAAACTGGACTTTTATTTCCAATTATAAAAATAAAAAAATTAAGTAGTTTTCTGCGCAATATTCGTAATTCTTATATTTAAGTAGAAGAAATTCGCTTATCTTATTCATTTGATCATCAAATACAGCTGCGTTGCGGTTAATTTGCAATGTTGGCAAAAAAAATCAAGGGGCATAGTATAATACGAGTACCAAAAATTAAACAATAAACTTTTTTTTCTTCTGTATAATAGATTCGGGTCTATAAATTTAAAATTAAATTAACTGAAATAGGAAAAGTTGCGGTATATAGAAATCTATTAAAGTGAAATTTCACTGTTCTAAAAAAGCAGAATAGTGCAATTATCATTTTAAATAACCCGTATGTGCGAACTGAATAATGCTCTTCCTTTATATACATTTCTTATACGTAAACCTAAATTAATAGTTTCCATAAGGAATAAGTATTAAAGAAATTAGAAGAAGAAGAAAAAAAAATAAAGTGTTAAGATGCGATGATATTAAATTTTGTCGCTTCTTGTAAAAGACTAAATGTTCACTTATATTTAAATGCAGGAAAATTTCTTTATATACACACACACATATGTATATATATATATAATCATTTTATTAATATTTTGGAATCAAATGATTTTTACTTACTTACATATATGGTAAAAAAAGTACTATAAACTTTGCCGCTTGATTACAATCAAAATTACTTGTTAAAATAGAAAAGAAAACAAAAATTTGTATGTATATGGAAAACTAAGAAATATAATAACCAGGAACCAATATGAACAGATTCACTAAAATAGAAATAAAATTGTATTTTATAGAGTAATATCCAAAGCAAATCTCTTAACTAAAATCCAAGTCTAGTGTGTGATATAAATTTGCAATGAAAATCTCATAAAGTACAATTTTTTATTATTATTTAAGATTTTTATTTTTTTTTTCTGTACAGCTTTGCTTTTTCCATCCAATTTTAAGAATTTAGAATATGCAATCTTTTATCAAAAAATTTTTTTAGTATCGCACCATTTCTGAACTGTGCATTTGTGTTTTTTGTTACAGAGTGTTTGATTTGGGTAAGATTTCGTTTATAACATGAAAACTTAAAGGCTCTTCTATATTGTTTTCTGTATAATTTTTTCTGTTTAAATACTGTAGCTTTTCCGAATTGGTTCTAATTAACAAAGTATCACCCTTCATACTGAAACCATTAATTTCATTCACATCTTTACATAAAATAGCTTTAAAAATTTAAACTTCTAATTATTGTTGCGTATAATGCAAAAAAAAAGCTGCCTACAACACAATACAGGCTTTATTTAGACTTATTTCTAAACATTCAAAATTAAGTATTTTCATATATGTATACTGAAAAAATATTGCTCAAATAATTGGTTCCAACAAGTATTTATAAGTTCCAGCTCACAAGGAACATCAAAGGAGATACTTATTCTGTTTTTATATCCTAAAGTAAAATCTATTCAAATTATGTTTTTATTTTTCTAATTTATGTCATGTTCATTTTATCAACTTATCTTAACACATTAAGTACCCAGTTTAACGGTGTACCATTTACAAAATACTTATAGAATAAAGTATATATAGAGAAAAAGAATAGAATAATTTAGATTTTTGATTTTTCTATTTGCTAACACTATAACTACAGAGTATTTCAAATAGAATATAAAGAGTTGGTTTACAAATCTGTCAAGTCTACCATGAAGGTAAGAAACCATGTTATTATTTGCATGAATATACTTAGTGTATATTTTATATTATAGCCATGTCCATTTAAAAGTGAATGAGAAATTTTCATATTTGCTTATAAGACTGCTTTCGTACTATTGGATCATTTTTTACATTAGTGATTATAGTGTTAGCAATATAATGTTCAATATGGCATATAAAAATTATAGTTAAGATTTTTTAGAAACAAAATTCTATAATAAAATAAAATAAAAAAAAATGTCCTCAATTTTTTTCGTATTTTGATTCAATTTTTTTTTTGTCCTCTTCTTCTATACATGTACCGATATAGAGAAGTGTTGAATGTTGTATGAAAATTATTGTTGTTGATACTTTTGTGATTTGCTATTTATTCTCCGTCTTCTGATCTACAATATGTGATTTTCTCCATCGTATACCGCATATATATACGATAAACACGATATTATGTATATTTTATGTGTATAAAGCAGTGTAATAATGCAGTGTAATACACTGCAATAGAATAAGCACGAATGAGCGCAATAAGAGCAGATTTTCTTACCATTATTTCGTTCTTATTTACTTATTTTTTTAAATTCTTAATAAGATTATTAGTGGTAGATAATGATAGGTATATAGTTGATAGTTATACACACGTATACACACATATGTATACCATATTCACAGATTTAAATTATTTTTTTTTTTTTACCTTATTTTTTAAAAAAATTCAGGTTCAAGTTTAAAAGGTTGTTTTCTTCCTTGTTAAATTGATATTTATGTAGATGATGATGAGATGATCGTTTCACTATTAAAGTAATGGCCTATTGTTATCAATACACAAACATTTTATATTCGACTATTAAAATATATAAAAAATATTTTTATATATACGTTACATAAAATTAAAGAGCATTTGGGGAACTTGTTAAAAAAATTTTTTTTTTCAATTTTTTTCGCTATTAGACTATAAATTCATTTCAATAGGTCATTAGCAAAGATTTTTTAAAATAAGAGTACATTTTTTTTTATAATGCATAATATTATAGAATTGTTAAATCAGAAATATTTAATTGATTTTATCTGTATATATTAAAAATAACCTGCATTTATTCTTTGTTCTCTAAAATATTATGATTTTTTAATAATATTTTTCAAAGATTTTAAATTGGTAATCGCTCTGACCTCTTTAAAATGATCTATTATTATTATCTCAATATGTTATAAAAAAAAAAACATTTAGTAGCAATAAATTTTAAAATATACGAGTATTATTCTTGTTTTATTAATTTAAGCGGGCAATTTATTTTATGTGTGTACTTACTTTATAGTTTATTAGAAAAAGAAAACTCAACAAATCAATCATTTCTAAGTTTAATGTAAAGAAATGTACCTATTTAATATTTTCCTTAAAGGATTTTTAAAATAAATCTCCTTTCCATCAGAGTTTTTCAAAATCGCGTACGAAAATCAAATTTAGAAGAACTTAAATTTAATATTAAAGATTTTAATAATGTTCAGTCGCAATTTTTAAACATGTGCGTTCTTCTATTTAGCAATTATTTAAATTGTTGGTACTGCAAAATGCCATAGATGCTTTATAAAAATGTAGTAATGAAAATAACAGTATTAATATATACAATTTACATTGGAAATATGCACTTGTCAAATAAAATATTGTGGCTTTTCAATTAAAATATAAAGCTTACATAGCTATAAATAACATTTAAAAGTTTTAAACATTAAACTGAGATTTTATTGTTAAGATAAAACGACAGCGTTCATGAAATACTGATTTTGATGGTATTAAATATAAACTTTAAGCACATTGTTAAACGCAATTTTAATTTGAAATAGCCCATGTCATATTTTGTAATTCGGTAATATTTTTTAAAAGTTTCCCCAAAAAAATAATTCTATAAGAAAGAAACTAAAATGAAATTCTTACAAAATTTATACCAAAAATTATTTTATAAGAAACTACAATTTTTGAGTAAACAAAATGCTTATATACGTCTTGTATATATTATAGGCGTATATTAGGTACATTAAATATATAAAAAAATTTTCCGCGTTCCAAATAAAAAAGAGCAACGTTTTATTTCTATTTTTTTTCTTCTATTTTTTTTTTCATTTTCTATTCCTTTTGGAAAATTTTCAATGACAAAAAAAAAATTTATTTACAATTGTTAATAATGGCAAAAATACTTGTAATTTTTATTTATTCTTTACTGATTTTTTACCGCTCACAAAAAAAACAGAAATGTCAATATTTATGATAATTTCATTAAAGTAACAGAAATATTTTTTATATTATATTTTATTTCACATTGACGAAAATTTTATACAGATAATTATTTTACTGTTGACATTTTATGTTTACATGTATATAGAAAAAATAACTATAAACGTACATAGTAGTAATAGTTTGTAAAGAAGCACATTTCCTTTGAATAAGCATTAATGTCCTAGTATTATAACCTAGTATAAAGTATATATTAAAAAATTCACCTTTCTGAATCCCTCGCTGGAAACTGGAATAAAAAACTAGAATCCCTTACTTACAATCTGCTACTAATTTTCTTACAATCTGCTACTTAAATTTTATCTCATTAATATATTAAAATTATATTGGATAATAAAAAAATTATTGCATACTTCTTGGAAAAAGTTCAAATAACTAGGTTTTTAATTGGGTGAATGAATTATGATAAACATTTTTAATGTAATTTAATTGATGGGAAAACACTTTACTGTTAGTTTTTTTCTAAAACAGAAATTTCGAAAAGATTACAGTTTCGGAAATATAAGAAGTCGAATATACAAATTTTGCTAATTTTGTGGGTTTATTTATAAGGGAATTTATAAGGGAAAGAAATTAAAAAAAAATTTGTCCACCAAAATAGATTATGCGTATATATTAATTTAAATTTAAGATTTTCTTCATAAAATCTTAATAAGTCTTAAAACCTTTGTCTTACAGAAAAACGGCGACGAAAGTTTGAAAAAAACGGGTTTTACAATGTTGCTTTTACAATGTTTGTCTATTAACAATTACCTGGCTTCGTAATTGAAAAACCAAGTCAGTATACATTTTGCCGTTTACGAAATTAAAGAAAATGTTTCTGATTTTGTTAATAAATTCCGAGAACAAATTATAAATTCCCAGAAAAGCAATTTTTAGGAAGGAAATTTTGACTAAAACTTAAGTTTTCCATTTGAAAGTGTAATAGACAAACGAACAGACTAAACCTAATAATTTCCTTTTTTTATATTTTTTTTTTTTGGAAAATGTGCTAAAATTACAAGATCATTGACCACTTTCGAAAAAGCAATAACATAATTTTTGTTTCTTTTCTCTTTTTGATTTTTTTAAAATCGAATCGATCAAATCAAATACATCGATCAGCATCAATTGCATTTCAAATTTATTAACAATATCAAGATTAAAAATTTATTAAAGAATAAAAGATGTTGACAAATAATTTTCAATTTAATTTTTATTTATTTTATATTAAAACATAAAAAGAAAAATGCAAGAAATTGAAAACAAAACAATAAAAAATTAATTTTTGATTGACAATTATGACAATTTATTGTTGCTGTAAATTTAAAGTTTATTATCAAATATGTCAAATAAAAAATATAAAATTCACAAAATTAGGTTAGATTTTTCTTTTGTATTTCCTATAGCATATGGATTATAATTATCTAAGCTTCATTTTTCAGAGATCAAATAAATATTGGTTTCAAAAGAATTTTATTTTAATAAGAAAATAGAAAATTTTTCTAACTTTTAAACAATCATTTAGATTAATCCCATTTTAGAAATATTTCTTTTGTTCTTGATTAAATATTGATATACTCGTATATATATATCACTACTCTGTTAATTTAACAATAAAAAACTATATAAATTGGCTCAACAATTAAATGATGAAAATTCTCTCAATTTGAGTCTCTTAAAAATTTTCCAAAAATTGCATTAATTTGGTTCGAAAAGCTTTTTACAGTTCCGATTTTAATAATTTTTTTAAAATCAATAACTCAGGAAAAATTGGAATAATTTTATAGTTATAATTTTATTTCTAAAAACATGATTATTAATGAATACTAAAAATGCAATAATTGCTTCATTAATCAAAATTAATTGAAATTTTGATTTTTAACTGAATTTTCAGAATCCTCAGAACATATGCACAAATATATTTTTAAGAATTTTGCTAAAATTTTTAAATTCTTCCAATTAATAAAAATTTAACTTAATACATAAAATTATTCTACCAATTTTTACTTTTAAAATTCAACAAAAATTAAAATTTACTGCTATGTTCAAATTATAATTTCAATCAGGAATTGTTCTCAAATTTATAAATTTGAGAGCCAAAATTTAAAATTATAATTAATTTATAAATTTTGGCTTATTTGTCTTTTTCTTTTCAAATTGTTAAGGAATTCAAAAAACGAATAAAATAATATAAATTTGATCAATTATTCGATTGGCGATTATCCTATGAGCATGATGCTTAACTGTGTTCAAAAATCATTAAAAAACCAAAAAAAAAAAATTTATTTTTATACCAATTTTAACCCCAAATATTTCGAATAACATAACAGTTATATTATAAAGTTTGTAATTTTGTTAAACTCTTAAAGTATTAATTCTGTGAGTGAATATAATGAGAATCCTTTAAGGACAATAGAATATAAAGTATAAAATCAATATTAAAATATGTGAATAAATATTGAAAATTAAACAATTGAAGTGAATAGTTTTGAGGATAGAATGTACGCGTTAAGCGTACATAAAAATTTTATTTATCAAGTATTTATGAAGGGAATTTCAATTTAATGCGTTTTGTGTGTATATATGCGTATATAAAAAATATATTCACATATAAGAATATAATGTAAATTTATGGAACCAAATCTTCCATCCTTTAATTCTATTTTATAGAATTTTATGACATTTTCCTTCATAGTTATTTAATTCTAATATACTTTCAGTGATTCCTTATTCTATATTATCCTTTTATTCCTTTTATTACTCGTAAGTATACTTATATTTTTTCCCGTTTTCTTTATAATTTTTTTAAGATATTTTCTTTTGAATTTTTTCCTGAATTTAAAAAAAAAAAAAATCCAAACACGAATCAACATTATAAATTCCAATAATTTTTTTTTTGAACTAGAGGGTAAAAAGTAATTGCGTTTCGTTGATTATATAATTTAATACATTGAAATCTTCCAGTAGTTGTTTTAAATATAAAATGAATAAATTTTTGTTTCATAGAGCGTATATACAATTTAAGTGTATACAATGTAAGCGTGCATATAGCTTAAAGCGATAAAAATATGTGCTAGAATGTTGTACGTTAAGAAAGAAATTGCGTTGTTATCACAAAACGTTTTTCTATCATCATATCGCCTGATTTAATCTAAATGTCCTTTTTTTTTTGGTTTGTTTCATTTTCTTTCTTTATTCCCTTAATTTTTTTTTCTCGATATTCTACCGATTATTATTTCTTATATTTTATGTGGTGCGTTAGAAAATAATTTTTGTTGTTTTCAAAATTACTCAAAAAATTGTTTTCAAAAAAAAAAAATTACTCTGAACTAAATTGTTGCACAGTCAGTTTAACATTTCTTTTACATTTGCCATGATATTTATGTGATGATTTTCTTCTACCCTCATTTTTTTCAATAATTTCTTTGTAAATGTATGAAAAACAAAAAGAAAATTAAAGAATTATAGAAAAATATTAAAAATATGAAAATATTTATGTATCTCAAATATACATACATACATAAGTATGTATATTTTTTTGGATATTTACATGAGTTCAATAAAATAATCACCTGGTGACTTTTATGATTTTAAATACACCAAAACATTTAAATGTACTTAAAAAATCAAATTATTTTCAGGGAATTTATTTAGTTTTCTTGTATATTGCTGATTTGTCTAATGAAAAATTTCCAAAAAATTAAAGTTGTAATAGAAATTTTAAAGAAATTATTAGAAAAATTAACAAAATTCTTATTAAATTATAATATTCGAATAATAATGTCACAATAATTGGTCCTAGAAATAACACAGAATTTACACTCTAATCTCTATATTAGATATTTGATCAAGAAGAAATTAACAACAATTTTAAAGAGCAGGGTACCAATTACATTATATATGTATATGAAGCAATAACTCTTTATTTAATAAAGAGTTGATATTTCAACTTTTTAGAGTCCTGAATGTCCATTTCAAGAAAATTTTAATATTTCTCATATAATTAACAAAGATTTGATCTAAGGATCTGATCAAAGTAATGGACTTTATATTTGTAACAATAAATTAATACGGAATGTAAATAATTCTTCATCCTCCGTAATTTTAAAAATATTTTTATTTTTTTTTTTTGTTAAATAATATTCTAATTTTTACATATTTTTCTGAAAATATTTAATGTTCTTTAAAATAGAATACTTAATTGTTGAAATGTACACCCACATGTAATGTACATATATAAAAATATATATATTTATTTTAAATACAGAACTTAAATAAAATGTTCTCTTATAAATTTTAAAATTCTTTAAAAATTCCTTATATAATTTAATGAGATTATGCTTTTAAATTTTTTGTAATGAAAAATTATATAATATATGAAGAGAATATAATTTATTACGAATCTGTAATTATACAGATTTATTTATATATACATACCTTATATATATACAAGTATATTATTGTTTAAATAATAATTGTATCCTTCGATCCTTTTTTCTTTATATTTTGTAATTTACAATATTTGTTATTTAATATTTTAACTAAATAAAACCTCAAACTAATTAAACATAATATTTATATACATATACTTTTTATATGTATACACTAATATATAATATTATAAAGGTAACCTATTTTAAAATAAACTGTAAAAATATTTTTTTTTTAAATTTATGGTATGTACCTATATAAAAGTTAAATAATGTTTCCTATATACATTCCTATATTAATGTAGGTACCCTTTTTATTTACTCTTTTATATTAAAACCATTTAGACATTATGTACTCCATTTAACAATGTATATATATATATATATATATATCCATATGTATATATTTACAAAAGTATATGCATAATATTTATTTAGTATCATACGCTTCTTATTTATTATATTTTACTGTTATATAATAATTGAGTAATTTTATAATATATTTTTTATATATCACTATTAGAGAAACATATTTAAATATGTAGGTATAACAGTTATCGTCCTAAAACTACACAGTTTCTAATTAAAACAAAAAATTTTTTTTTTTAAAACACGTTATGATTAAAATCTATTTATGAAGAGAAATAATTTAAAAATATTATGTAATTTTCTAATTGTGTATATTTAATTAAATTTAGAATCAGGAAATTATTTAAAATTGTTGAATAATATAAAATGATTTGAGCTCATTAAGGCATTAAAATTACTAAATTTCGTTTAGATTGAATATAAATTTCTAAATTGAGAACTGATGCGAAATTTAGAACATAACCGTATAATAAATTTATATTTTTCCCCTACTGTCATAATATTGTTAGATTTGATATTATAATAAACAGAATAGATTTTTATTGTAAATACTTTCCTCCATATTGAAATATGGAACTACAATTTCAGTAAAGCCCAAATCTTAAAAGTACTTTGTCATATAAATAATGGCGACAGTTCTGAAAGATGTTAAGCAATTATATGATTAAAACTCTTTAAAATTTACAAAAAAAAAGGCATTCTTTTACAAATGCATCACAGAGAGCAATTTGTGGTTTTAAAATATTAGATATCAGTGAACGTCAGAGTAACAAATACTTTTAACTGCTGTACCCTTTTTAAATCCGAAAAAAGTGATTCCAAATTTGAATTGAACTAAAAATTTTGATAAAATTTCAAAAACGATTTTGTACATTTTGTATTTAATATAAGGTAAATATTTTATACGAGTACATTTCTACCTTATATGTATACAAGTACATAATGTATTTTCGAACAAAGTATAAATGTATGTATATAAAAGTAAGCAAAGTATTTTTAGATCAGTTATTGAACATAACATTTAAATCATATTATGTAATACAGTCTTATTAATAGTATATATATAATAAACATTAGTATATAAGGATTTGTGTGTACTTATTTATTTAAGATCTTCCATGATATTATTTTACATTATACTTAATATACATATAGCTGTCAAGAAATTTTAATTTATAAAGTCAAATAATTCAACTAAAAACTTTTATCATGTTTATCATCATCATCATCACCATCATCATAATAATCATCATCATCATGAATATCAAATATATCCTTATAGAACATCAGTTTTTTAGTATTTTAGAATATCATGTACAGGAATCTAAAAATAAAGTCCTTGTGAAAGTGAAAGTTTTGCCTTACTGGTTTATTTTTTTTAATGCTTTTATTTTTCGTTTTATTTTCTATTTTGATTATTTTTTTTTTTGGTTATCATTTCTATTATGATAGATTTAGATTCTGTATTGTTTGCTATTCAATTACTGTGATATATTTGGGTTATTTATACATGAATTTTATGTACAATGTATAGAGAAAGTATGTAAATAAAGTTCATATGTGTATTGTTGTCTATACATGTTGATGTTGTGTTGAAGAGAGAAAGATGAAAAATAAATGACTATTAGAATAAAAAACGGAAGAAAATAAAATGGAATCGGAAAATATAGTACCAGCAGTTATTCAAAGAATATAAATATCCTTTAACAATTTTGTTTTTGTGTATATGTGCATTATTTGTACCATGTATTCTGTTATATATACATGTGTATAACAAATATGATATGTACAAATAATATAACTCAAAATTTGTGTTGTGATAATAGTTACTTATAACATTATAACTTTTGTATACATATATATATCGCATCTATAAAATAACATTGTTATATATCAAAAATTTATGTTTTAAGATTTATAAATTTAGAATTTAAAAATAATTTTTATATGATAGCAAAATCAACTGACATACTTCGAAATATTGCTGTTTCTTATTAATTATATAAGTTTAAGATATTAACTATTTAGTTTTAGAAATGTTCATTTACTATGAGGGGGCCAATAAGTATTAGAGAAGAGTACCTTAATAAAAGCATGTAGAATTCTTTTAACAAATTACAATTTCTTAGTGATGAAATATAATTCTTTTGATGAAATTTACAAAATATCATCCGAATAATAATCCAGAATTAGTTTGAGAGTAATTGTTATACAAAACAAGAAAGTGTGTAATTTTTTCACCATTACCTTTTTTCACCATATTTCGTGTTATTGCAATTCTATTCTGTATATGGATACGATATGTCATAAGAATTCAGTACGTACCACAGTATTATAGAAAATTTTATATACCTGTCAGCAGAAATGAAAAAAAAAAAGGATTTTTGAAAATTTTTTTTATATTATGTACAAATATTAAAATTTTCATATATATTTACATATTATATACATTTAATAGTTATTGATATTAGAAGTGACAAAATCAAATAAACTTTAATAGACTTTAAATGACATATTGTAGGACAAAAAATTTTATAAATTTATTTTTTGTTTTTGTTTAATTTTTTCTAATTATTTTCATTATTATTATTTTAAAATTGTATAGGAATATTGGTAAATATATGCAAAATATTGTAGAAAATTTTATTAACTACATTTTAAATGAAAAATATTTTAATATATAAGAATTCGTACTTGCTTATTTACTCAAAATATGTACATACATATATATAACTTATATATCACGATTTATAGTTATTACGTTATGTAATAAATCTATATAAAGATTGTACGATTTTTTTGAATTCCTAAGTTTAAAATGTACTGATCACACTAATTTTTAAACTGTTTTTAAAAGTGTATAGATTTTGCACTCTCTACATACAAGCAATATCAAATATTCAACTTGAATCATTAATTTTATGCACATGTAACTAACATTTGGCTTTTGTTTATGTCTTAAACATCTTACTTATGTTACTTATGTCAAAAAAAATGTAAATTTTCAAAATTCCAAGACAAAAGTAAATAAATAGTAAACTCATCTTTGATTTTAACAAGCAAAAATCGTAATACAAGCAATAAATATTAATTTTTTATTTATGATCGATTCCGATAATTAGGTTCAAAAATCAACAGGAATAAATTTTATGTAAACATTTTTTTTTCTTAATAATAGGATATTAAAAGAAGTGCATTGGTTTATCATCTAACTCTTTTATAAATTGAGCATTCGAACACGATATTTTTTTTGGCTACGTAATTTGCTTTTTTTAGAGGGGGTGAATGGTCAATGGAAAATATAGGTCAATAGAAAAATAAAATGTAAAAAACAACCATTCTGCATTTGAACTTTTATAAAATTAAATTTTTTTTGTTTATCACAATGGAAATCTCAGCAAAAATAATTTTCACTTACTGTAAAATGTTCTCAATAATTTAATTATTTCATATGTCTTTCCAATTTAATTGAAATAATTAAAAATTATTATGCATTTAAAATACAATTAAAAGTTTGTACCACAGATACCTACTTTCTTTTATATGACGTAATTTGGCGATATTTTGCAACATCTTAATGCATAAATTTAATAGCGTTATGCTTTCATATTTCTACCATATTTCTGCCTTCTGTCTTAGTATTTACAGCAAATTTTAATGATTTTAATAGACAATATATTTGTCTCCAAAATTTGTAAATCAAAAAAGATATTAATTAATGAGGGCAATGCATAATAAATGCTTTTTTTTTATCATTTGTGATTTCTTTTTACTGCTCAAGTTTTCAATATTTACTGGACCAAAATTATTTTATAAACAGAGAAATCTGAGACTTTACCTTCTAAATTATTGTAATGAACTAGCCCTAGAAATTCATGCAGTTATTTTGCTAATATTTTTTCTAAAGAGAATTTTCTCTGCTAATTTTTCGAACACTACAGAAAATAGTGGTGAATTTTTAATGCACTAAAATTTATAAAAGAAGTGAATTTTTGAAAATAGTCGTATTTCGATTTAAAAAATATTTAACTTTTTTTTCTCTCGGGGACCCAGGTCCTTAGGCCCTCCTCACGTCGACCCATATTATCTTTTGTGATTAAATATTTGTCTTAAAAATCGAAAGTCTAAGACAAATTAAATTTAAAAATTTCTGCTTATTACTTTGATTTCAAATTCATATTAATTTTTTGGTATTTCCTGAAATGATCTGCTGTAACTTTGTATTTCTGGAAAATAAAAAGGCACAAAAATAATCGCCAAATAAGAGAAGAATATTTTTGTCAGAAAATCAACTTTCAGTTACGAACATAAAAGCAAAATTAGTTCCTTTAACCAAAAATTTCCTCAAACGAGACTTAAAACTACATTTGAAATAAAATCAAAAGAAAATTTGTACCAAAATCTTTTTGAATAAATTGAAAAAAAAAACGCGTAACCTCAATAAAGTTCTCTGTGCTAAATCTTCTTATTTTTGCACCACAAATTTTTGATTTTTTTTTTTATGGAAAATTTGTTTGAGGAAATTTTTGTGTCATCATCATTTTACTGAATATCATTTTTTATTGAAAATCTAATATTCCAAATGAGGTTATGTATCATACAAAATGAAATATTAAAATATATGTATACGCCAGAAATTTTCTATGTATTCTAAATTTTTGAAATCCTTTTAAATTTTCTATGTATTTCGATTTTATTTTGTTACTTTATATAGGAAATATGTAAAAAGTATAAGTATTCCTCTTGAAAAATTTTTGTGTAGTATCTAAAATTTAATCTAGCCTATTTTTTGGAATTTCAAAATTAATAAATAATCAAATTTAACATATATTGCCTTTGGAAGTTGTATTCAAGTCATAATATAGGATGAAATCAATGAAAATGGTAAAACGTCAAAACGCTTCTATTAAAGCAACTCAATTTTAAGTATTTTTCTTTAAAGAATTAATTTAATAGCTCTTCTAGATAATACTTGAATATTTTGGTATATTTTTAATATGCGCCTAAAAACATGCAACACGGAAATGTTTCATAATTATTAAGATAAGAGCACATCGATTTGTTGAAAACGTAAGTTATGACATATTGGTATTTCATTTTGGCAATGTTTTCAATTTAAGATCAGTTGATACTTTGTTCTAAATTTTTACTATTAAAGCTGATGCAATTTAAAAGAATTTATAAGTTTTTATGTTGAATAATTATAAATTTGTTAATACTGTAAATTTTTATTAAATTTGGGAAAATATTTTCAAAATTTATTTACATATTTCAATGTTGTAATGGGCTAGTTCTAAATTCAATTTAATATACTTAACATTCTATTGTCATAGTAGTGAGGTGAAAACAGGAAATATTTCATTACTTTTTTTTGGCTTTATATGTATATATATAATTATTCGTCTTTCATATTTTAATTCCTTCTCTATATTATTAAATATATTACATTTTATTCTATAGAACTGTTAATAATGTATGTACTTATAATGCAGAGTGTAAGTACATTCTGTCCATATTGTATAATAATTTTCTATTATCTAAAATAATAATACTTTAGTAAGTATGTACTTCTTCATATATATGTAAATGTATGTGTATATTGCTAGATGTGTTCAACTATATAAATAAATATTCGATATACATAAATATCCTTATAGGCAAATACAAAAATCCGTATAATATACATATGTATATATTCACTTAAATAAATTCTCCAGAGTCAGTGGAATAAAAACTTTAGTATTGTTACCATATAGTCACAAAAAAAAAACAAATATGTAGGAAAATATACACTAGAATAAAATAAAAACAAAAACATAAAAATTGATTCCATTATGTTTACTGAACCGTTATTTTAGTATGTATACATACAAAAAATTACTTTTTTTTATCTCTAGTGCCATTATTATGCTTTGTATTTAAGTATACCACCTACCCACCTATAGTTGTATATTTTCATTAATTTAGTATTCACAAAAACTTACACATATATATCAACATAATATATGAATATTTATAAATAAGCATTGCCACATATCTACATACATACAGATGTATATGTATAAATTTGTCTGTACATATTGCAACAAAAATAACAAAAAAAAAAAAGAGAAAAAAAAAATTAAACATGCAAACAGCCCCAAAAAGAAAGAGAAATTTTTTCATTTTTATTTTATTTTTTTTTTTTTTTACTTGTATAATGGATTCGTCCTTCAACTAACGATACACGTGGATTCAATTTTAACTTAAAAATTTATACCTCATCTCTTTTCTCATTTCCAAAACTTTTTGTCTACAATTTTTGTATATAACAAAAAATGTATATAAAAATATAATAACACATAATATACATAATGTGTATGTATGTACAAAAATTATGTACTATCTCTGTATCCTGTAAATTTGGATAAAACTACAAACATGAAATTGTATAAAAATAATTCTATTTATATTTTTGAGAAAAATTTATATCGAGTTTTCATATTACTTAATAAGTGTATATAAAAATATATATATATATGTGACAATATAAATTATATGAATACATATACAGGTACATATATATATCTTTATACAAATTTAAGTCCATATTCTTAATGTGTACAGAAACTTGTACACAAATTTACATACATAAGTTTCGCTTATTTACTTGCTAACATAATAATATATATTCTTGTACGTGTATATGTTCCTATATTAAAGAAAACAAAATTTTCGTTTGAATTTTAACAATTCATATTAGTTGAAATAAGTTTAAAAATACCATTATCCTTTCAAAAGTTTTTCTTCTCCAAAACTAATATACAAGCACACGTACATAAATACAGAGAATAACATAGGAATATAGTATGAGTGTATATTAATATAATACAAATAATAATTTATAATATTAATATAAATATATACGTAAATATCTAAAAACATTTATATAATGCCGCGTCAATAAATATACATAAAAGATAATGTCCCGACGAACGACTATATATGAACAATACTAAATACATATATGTATGCGAAATGATGACTACAAAACAAAAACGATAATAATAAGATGATGATGATTATAATGATGATTAAGAAAGAAGACGACAACTATGTCGACGACTACGACGACGACAACGACGACGACGATCAAGAAGACGACGGCACTACTACGCTAGCTATACGAATAAAATATTGACAGCACTATACATAAATATATATATATAAATGCGTATCAATGATATTATATATACATATGCACGTACAGAGACAAAAAGAAAGGAAAAAAAAAAACTCACGACAGAAATATAAAACATAGAAGAACAAAAATAACAAAATAACGACGACACAGACATTAAAACGTCGTAGTTGTCTGAAAATTCTACATCATCGGAATATATTATGATGTATAGAGTTACGTATATATATATGCGTGTTAAAAAGGATAACAACAAAAAAAAGCACTAAAAAAAAAGAAGCGAAAATTTTGTTTTCTTATTTTTCATTTATTTCTGTTATAAACTTTTCATACTCAACGAGTAAAAATAATGAAATTAAATAGAAGAAAAAGTTAAAAAAATATTTTATATTTTGGGTGTTGATGATGTCCTTGTATATAATTCTTTTACTCGTTATTTAGAATTTACATTAATTTTTCGAATAGAAAGAAGAAAAATTATCAAAAATATTAATGTTTTATTATAGTGGTGGAGCTTATTGAATTAAAATTGTAAAATTATTTCGAAAATTAAAATATCGAACAGTAAATCCACTATTTTATATGTGTCCATAAAAAGTTTAAGAAAAAAATGAGCCAATATCGTTTACCATATTGTAATAAAATTTGTTAGGTGAGAAGAATGTTTTTGATATTTCGTTTGTATGCCACTTTTCTAAAACATTTTCTTTTCATCACAAAATTTATTCACCTCGTTTTAGAAAATGACATTACAATTAATTATTTTTAAAATTCTTGCATGACATAAAATTTATGTCATGCAAGAACAGAAAATTGATTGAAAAAAAATAAAAATTTAAAATTAAAATTGGTGGCTAAATCTATACGAAGTAGAAACAAAGATAGAGAACCATAGGAAAATTTAAATTATTATTTTCAAATTCTGGAAAATTTAAATGTGAATTTTTACAAAATTGAATTTAATCTACATAAGACTTTTTTATATATTTTTAGCTGAAAGCTTAGATTTTAACATAATTAACATTGAATTTCAATTAATTTTTTGAGGTGTTTAAGAGAAACGTAATTAATAAAAATGATTTTGTGAATCAAATGCAATTAAGGCGAGAATTCACGTATGTAATTGGTTTTTTTTTCCAGTTACAAATAACGAGTAATTAACGTCGGTCATTACGGATTAATTACGAATTGCATAATTTTTTTACATCGTTTATTGTTGATTTTTTCTCGATTTTGTGAAAATTTATTTGTAAATGAAAAATTAATATTAGAAATTTGTTGTATATTATTCAATATCATCGAATTTCATTTAATTGTTTTTAAAATAAATTAAGGCCTTTTGTTTTTTTAATATCTTATAATTAAAATAGAATTCAGAAAAAAAATTTATTTAGTAAATTTTCGTGAATGATTCACATTTTCTCATGAGAACTTCATTAATACCAATTGTTTTCATTGTATCAAATTACAAACTCATTATAAGAGAGATGAAATTTTGAAATTTGTATGTAATTTAAATAATACGTCGCCTAAGTGTATGTTATTGCTCCATATCAAATTTTGTTTTTTTATTTTTCTGATATTTTTCTGTTGTTATTTTTATGATTAGATGAAAGGGAAATCAGAAAATTATCAAGGATAAAGTTTTTCAATTTAGATTCTAGTCTCTTTGATATTGATAGCTCGCATTCTTTTTTTTTTTTTGGTCATTAAGATTATTTTTATATTTATTAAATTTTTCTTTCCATCATTGAAGCAATTTTTAAAACCTTTTATTTCTGATAGATTAAGGAAGAATGGAAATAGACCATACTGCTTAGATTGAAAAGTATCACTGGTTTATAATTAAAGTGATAAGTTTTTCAGTATGCAAGAGGTGTTTTACATAAAATTAATAAAACAATTAAAAAAGGTCTATGATTTTTTTCGTTAATTTTGAAATCGAATGAAAATGGAAAATTTTGCTAAATATTTTTAGATGAGTACATTCTTTCACGTACTTATGTGCTATTATTTTACATAAAAAATGTCAATAATAAATTCTCAATTTTACAACCTAATACAATTTTTATAATATTTTTTTTCATTGTTTTTTTTTAATGAAAAATAATATAAAAGGGCTAGTCTGGGCGGGATTCTTTATTACCATCTCTACACTATCATTATTGCTATATTATATAAATTTATAGTTTTAAATATTTTTTTTATTTTGTTTCTGCCCATTAAAGATACATAATTGTGGATTGCATTTATTTTATAATTTTACTTTTATATACCAAAAATATTAGTGTAATTTCTAAAGTATGTAATAAAGTTATTTATGTAATACAAATTCTATTGTTTAATAACTAAAAATTGGTTTGTATAGGAATGTTAAGACAGGCTTCAAATCTACACAATAATAATGCAATTATTTTAACAATGTGAGAAGCTTTAATGAGCACTTAAATTATTTTGAAAAAAAAACCTTTAATTTGCTATAAGAATATAATATTAAATCTAATTTATTATATAATAGAAATTAACCAAAATTTGGAAATTGCCCCAATGTAATTTATAATAGAATCTCAAAATGAGATTTAAGAAAGTTTAGCGTCTTCAGTTATTATTCATCTTTTTAATGGTTTATTCAAATTATTTGGCAATATTCATAAAAAAGTAACAGTAAAAAATTGTGGTGCAACAGTTCTATGATTTTAAGGAAAAACTTGTTATACGGAAAAAATATGATTTTCGAAAAATTCAAATCAAAATTTTTATATTGTAAAAATTTTGAAAAAAATTGCCCCATATATTCGAAATTAATTTACGTACAATCATCAAAATTACCGTTGACAAGAAGAACATGTTGTGGTCATAAAATCAAAAATACATGAATGAATTTTTCGTTACAGATACTTTAATATTGAAGATCATAAGCTAAATGCTCTTATTAAGTGGTAATAGGTGTCCTGAATTCATTTGGAACTTACATTTTTCGAATAACAATTATTGATTTTTATAATTCTGTATACATCGGTACATATAAATGTAAAATTAAGTGAAAGTATAAGTAGTAAAAATTAAATAAATATCTTCAGTAGACAATTTTATTTTCATCACATACATATAAACCTTTTCGTACTTATTTAATACAAATTCTTCAATTATTCTGGATTTGTGCGTCATTAAATAAAATAAAATTATTGTATACTTAATACCACAATATTTATTTTCTAGAAAAAAAACGAACTAATTCGCAACTCATCTACCATTAATGCGGTTTTGTAGATAACATACATACAATATATATATAATAGTACAAATAAACGTGCTAACAAAAAATATATAATTTACTTTCCTATTGAAAAATTTCCTAGTCAAAAATTACAAATGAAATAAATGAAAGTGATAAGTAGGGAAAAAAAAATAGAAAATTTTCTCATTTTTCGCACAAGAAAGCAAAAAAAAAACAATGAAAAATGGAATTTCTACTAATGGGACTGAATTTTTTTTTTTTCAAAAAAACATTTTCGAAATAAAATTCTAAATTTCGGCTCTTTGACAGTGTCAAGAGTGCATTACTATAATTTTATACTCTCGGTAGTTCTATAAGCAAACAAGTTTTTTTTACAAACAAAGCCTTAACTTCATAAACTCTGCACTGTAATCAAAATATGTTTCTTGCTAATTTCGATGGTACACAACAATTACTGTATAACAGAAAAGTAATGAAAAGTGAATAAATTTTCCACCTTAGGCCCAGTTGAATGTAGCGAAAATTTTGAATCAGCTTTTATTAATGAATATTTTAAAAAATTTTTCAAGTAAATTTTCGGAATCGAAATTTTTTCAAATTAATTCGAACTATTTATATCCGAACTATATACTAAATTAATTATTTCGGAATACTAAGGTAAATAATTAAATTTAAATATATTTGGTGGAAATAGCGTTTAAAAATCGTGGTTTACCGATTCAAAGAATTTTGTTTTTTTTTTTTATTTTTACAAACATACAGAAAAGAATATTCGATCTCTGACGCTCTTATCTTCTCATTGGTTTGCGTATGCTTAGGGCTTTATTTGGTATGAAAAATTTCACTTCACCCATTTATTACTGAAAAAATAATTAAAAATTAAAAAATGTACGTTTTAGAAAACCGCAGTTTTTTTACTAACTTAATATTTCTTTTTTGTGTTGTCATTAACTTGAAAACTCACATTCTTTTTCATTCTCTTCAATTTCTCTTCCTTTTAATTTGTTTTTTTCTTTTTCTTTCTTTTTTTCATTTATTCTCATAACATTTTTTATCCTTTCTCAATTCTGTTTTTTAATTCAACCGTATTTTTTCCCATTTCTTTACGAATACACATATGTATGTATATATGTATAAATTATATAGGTTTTTCAACGGATATGCCATAAGCTACCATTAAAAAAAAGACATATATGTCTGTGTTTGTGTGAATTTTTTTCTATAAGTATTTTATATTTGTGTACATGACATGAAAATTCTGACATCACAATTTTCGAAAGTATATAAAAGAAACCACATTTTTTTCTTTTTTGTGTATTTGCTTTTAATACTATGTGCACGTTTAGTACATAAGTAAGGTAAGTGTCCCTATTACTGACATACTTCGCAACAAATTCAACTTTGGCGTGAGATATTTTATATGTGGGACACAATAAATGATCGTGTTTCCAATTTTTTGAATAATTTGGATAATTGAGAATAATGTTTTTTATAAAATTATTTAATCAAAATATTTTTTAATTCATAATTTTTCCATTAAAAATGAAGAGCAAAAATGTTCCTAATATTGACATAACCGCAAATGTTTGTGTCTATTACTGACAGTTTGTGTTCCTAATACTGACAATGTAATTTCATATGCTGTATCTATATTCTATATATGAATAATGGTTTAAAATGGTTAAAATGATAATATTCAATAAAAATGGAATAATTTAGATTTCTACGGATATTTCATCTTATTTAAAAAAGAAATTAAAAATGAATCAAAATATAATTTAAACAAAAATAAAAAACATATTTTTTATTGAATTAAAGGTAAAAATATGTGAAATTCAGCTGATTTGAATTTATTATTACTGTAGAATGTACTTTTGCTAGTAGTCTTAATATGTAACAATGAATAAATAAAAATTTTTAAAAGATATTTATGAAAATCTAATTCGAAATTACATAATGTTTTATAAAGTATTATAAGTTTTGCTACAAATGTATTCTTATAAATAATACCTAAAATATGATGTACCATATCACACGAAATTATAAGAAATGATCAATATATTCTAAAGCTGCTAATAAGCCTATTCTAAAGCTGCTTTTTGCTTTAACAAAGACTATTTATGTATTAAGTACGTAACGAAAGCAACCCATTCTCAATTTTTAGAACAACATTTTGGGTTATTAAAAAGGACTACTTTTCTTATTTAAAGAGAACCATTTCCGTTGTGATATTTGTTATGACGTTAACGTTTACAGTAATTTTAAAGCATTTTTTTAGAAACCGAATTGTACTGTTTTATTGACAGTATTGTATACAATATTGATACACAATTTATTGGACGAATATCACTATTAAAAAGGTAAAAAGGTCGTAGTCAGATATAGGTTTTCACAAATGTAATCGATTTTCATTTGACTGAAATAGTTTAAACAATTTTAAAGTATAAAGAAATTATTTTAATTAATTAAAATGAATATCAAAATTAAAACTTTATACTGACATAATTTTGTACAAAATATTGACCCTCTTTAGATCGTATTACTGACACCAGTTTTTAAAGGTAAAATACTCCGAACCTGTAGTAAATTCTTAGTGTCAGAATTCGGACATTAGAAAGAAAATTCAAATTCGATTTTAATTAAATAAATACGAAAATAAAAATTTAAATATTTTAAAAATGACGTAATTTATAAAAATACGGATTTTTGACGTATTACTGACACATATGTCAGTAATAGAAGCATGGTCGAATTTTAGATGTTTCTAATACTGACAGAAATTATTTGTTAAAATTCTTATTTATTTAATGTTTTTACTCCGAATTACTTATAAAATAAGATAAAAAATAATCAAAATATTTAATTTAATATAAATACATATATTTTTAACCCTCAAATAAGTCAAAAAGCAATAAAAACAAAATCGGAAAAATTAAGCAAAAAGTATAAGAAATTCTCCAATTCAACCCACCATTGCTATGTCTATGGAAACAAAACTGATTTATGTTCAATATTTTGGAGTTATTTCAAAACTAAATAAAAGGAAGTATTGCGATAATTTGAATTAATCTAGAAATAAAAATATATATATATGTTGTATAGAGAAAATCTCTTAATAATTATAAAAAACCTCATATATGTCAGTATTACCGCCACTGTCAGTATTAGCTACACTTACCTTATATAAGTATATACAAAAAAAAATTTATTTAGAGCAAAGAAACACATAATATAATATGTATAGATGGATATGTAAAATTATATATTAACATATTTGTTATACAAGTGTATACGTAGGAACACAAAATACAATGTGTATATTTTTGCCAAAATATTATTAGGGTATAAAAATGGATGTGATATAATATTGAAATGAAAAAAACAAAATAATTTTTTTTTTGTTATTCAACATTGTATTTGTATTGGTGTACAATGAATGGTTTCAAGAGATAATTCACTGCCATAAGCATTCACTCTCTATGTATAAAGAGCACAAACTAACGAACATAAAATGAATAAAAAAAAGAGAAAGAAATAAGAAAGAAAAATAGATAGCAGTAACCTGACACAAGTTATATACTATTGAAGTTCTACACATACTTATATACATATTTACTTTAATACATTTGTATATAAATTAGAATTTTTGTTGTTTTTATTCAATTGACTATACACATATACAGAATATGAACGTGACAGGTAGAATAATGAAAAAAGAAAATAAATATTTAAGAAAATGATAAAGCGTATTTGGAGCATGTACAATAAGAGATAAATAAAGGATCTATGTATAAGAGCATATACTTTATATACTTATATTACAAAAATTTTCTCAACATTTTTCATAAAATTTTATTAAAAATGATTTCTAAGAAAAATTATATATGAAATCGGGTTTTTTTTTTTGGAACTTACCGAATCCATATTACAAACTGAAGTGCTTCAATCTCAACTCTATTAAAAATTTAGGAATTCATTTAAAATTTAATTCAACATATTAATAAAATAATAACTTTAAGAATTTATTATATTAAATTTGCTTTTCATATATATCATGCCCCCGCCCCGGATTCTATTAAGTTAGATCTTAGGCTACATATTTAAATTAAAAAAAATCAAATACATTAAATTCAAATGTACAAAATATTTTAGTACAATTTTCAATTCAAAAAATCTTAATGGAAATTTTTAATAGGGCTTTAAATACTTTTAGAGAAATTTTGTTTTAATGGAAGATTTACCAACGAAATGAATGATTGATTATCCTGATTGATGATGAGAATCCTGTTGTTTTAACATGTTCATTTATTATTGTAAATGTTAAAAGGGATAAAAAAAGGATTTTGTTTTATAAAACCTACTAACCATAGAAATTGTACAATAAAATACAAATAGTAACCAAAATGTAATTAAAAATAGCTTTCAAATTAACAGTAAATAAATAAGTAACTTAATAGTATTAGTAAAGCTTTTTAAAATATTAAAGAGTTTCCTTTTAAAATTTTAGATGTTATAAAAGGGAACATGTTTTAATGGATAATGGCAATGTACACTAAATTTTTTGTTAAACAGATTAATTGCATAAACGAAAATAGGATTTTATAAAACAAATTTTGAACATTTATTTTTAAAATTTCTATAGCATACCCTAAACTAAACTAAATCATTTCAAAAACGTTTAATAGAGCAAATCGAATTAAATGTAATTCAAATACGCAGAGTTGTATAGTTGGTGTACTACATGAGAATATCGAAATCAAATCGAAAAGATATGAGCATTGCAATAAATTTAAATTCCATTAATTGTCAGCTACACCTAAAAAACTTACAATTAAATTATATTTTCAATTAAAATTATTTGGAATTTTCAATAAATTTAAATTTCTATTTTGCCCCGAAATATATGCAATTTTTTTTTAAAAATTTTTCTTTTATGCTTTTTTTTATAAATAACTAAATAATAATGCAAGACATGAGTACCTGTAACTATTTATATATCGTTCTAAAATAGTGATTGAAGCTGTTAAAAACAGTTTATTCTGAATTTTCAGGAATTACAAGTGTTTCGGTTTAGATTTTAATAAAGAATCATTTCTTATCTCAATATAATATTGTTATAAATGCTAAACTATAGATTAATGGTAGTATACAAGATTATTTGGAATGCTCTATGGTAAATTTATTTATTAACTCCTTGTTAATAATTAATAATCTTGCTCCACAATTGTTTATCTTACTATACAGTGTTGAAATTTGAAAATTTTTCAGCTAAACTCAAAATAATTTTCAGAATTTTTATTTTATTTAATTTGCTGTTAAGAGAATAATTGAACTTTTTTTTTAAAAACAGCTGTTCTGAATTGTCGAGCAATAGTTTCTTTATCTTTAATTTTTTTTTACTTTACATTCCACAATCTAAATTTTCAGATTAAAAAGGAAATTTGAAGTACAATCCTTTTGTTTGTAAATGTTATGTAAAAAATACTTAATAAACACAAAACACGTTAAATTTACAAATTTGTAATTATCATATAATTCACAGCAGTTTGAAAAGTAATTAAGCACAATACCCCACTTTAAAACTAACAGATTTAATTGTTAAATTTACTTAGAGTGTTCAGGGAATAAAAATTTATGAAATAAACAAATATTACTTAGCACTAAACTTCTGGATTATGTTTTTTTTTCATAATTCTAAATGTATGGTTTATTAATATACGAAATCTTATGAAAAATTACAATCCCATGAGTCTAATAAGAAAATACTTAATTTTTATTCATTTGCGTCTCCTTTTTTTAGTAAGAACACATTTGTTTTTTAAGAACATCTTGTATTTACAATAAAAATCATCGAATTCTTTACAACTGAAAATCTTTAAAAATTTCTAAATTTTAGAATTCAATAAAAAAGTTTAAATATGGGATTATTCTTCAATTTATAAGAGCTGATCTGGGATAACTCTTAAGTGGAATTTTGGAAAATATTTTAGTTCGTTTTTGGATCAATAATAAATTAAATAGTGGAACTCATATTGTTTATAAAATATGAAAACTAACATTCTTATTCTAATCTTGTCGAATTTCTAACTCTTAGACTATTAATTTACTTTTCCGCCCAAGGAAGGAATAATGAAGAAACAAATCATGAGGAAGAAATTAAAAGCTGAAAAAAAAACCATTCGAACCATTTTATTACTAGGTTTAATTATGAATTCGAATATTCGAACCAACCCACTTTTTTCCAATAAAATAAAAAATGATCATTCTGAAAATTTTGTTACAAAAACAAGAAAAGAACAAGACAACAAAAAAAACATCATGCTGAAATTTTATTATCCTTTATGTCTAGATAATAAACTTTCGTACAAAAAAAAATTTTGTTTTTCCATTTTCTCCAACTCTTGAATGTTGTTTTTTTTTTTTGCTTTTTTTTTCCTTTTAGTGAATATTTCTGTCAAGGACGAATAATATATAATTTTAATTTTATTCTCTGTTTTTTATGTACAAAAATGTTTAATAATATATCCTGCGAAAAATTAAAGAAGAACAACAATAAAAAAGAGAGAAAGAAAAAATTTGTTCTCATTTTTTTTTTGTATTTTTTTTTTATACTGCCAAGTGTTTTGCTACTATATCAAATGTCGTTAAAATTTATAACGGTAGAATAATATACAATCATATACGAACATGAATATTACATGCAAAAATATTTATATTTAAATTATGTCGCTAAAAGCAAAAACTGTCTAAATCAAATTTCTTGCTTTTTCATTTTAATAGGAATTTGAATCATTCATTACTCTAATATACATATCCTGTCAATGTTTGGTGATTCTGCCCTTCAGATCGGAAGTTATGAGTAAAAATTTAAAAAATTTTTATTTTTTAAATTTAATCTAAAGCTCGAACCTAATTTGTTACATCGGGTTTGATAATTCTTTCAAAAAATTGTTCATATTTGACTTCTTTTGTATGCTGCCTTTTTCATCTATTGTGGAGAAAACTGTTGAACGCGCGAACTAAGTTCTGGGATATTACCGAACAAAGTAAGAGTTTAAATTATTTCGAAAATAAAATCAAAACTTTAAACGCTTTGATTTAAAATTACTCGAAATAGGTTATTTTTCGACTTAGTCGGTCTTTGTCTAACTGAGAATCTACTCATACATTTTTACAAAATTTTTGCTGTATTGTGCGCTTTATTATTATACATTTTTTTTTTTGTTATTTTGTCGCATCTCACCAGCCTCATTCCATTTTATTGACTTCTGGTGTGTGTCTCCTATTATTCTATATAGAAGAAACCAAAAAAAAAAAACAATTTTGTATTTTTTCCTTTTTTTTTTTATTAATTTTTTGTATTGCCGTCGTGTCGAGTGACGACGACTGCTCTAGAATTTATTATTGCTTTCTTTTTAACTTTTTGCTTAATTTTTCTTGTTATTCATTATAATTATTTTTATCTTTTTTTTGTTTTTTTTTATATTGTTCTTGTTATCCTTGCTCGTATATAGAGACGTAGCATATAGAGAATATAAAACCATATAATAACAGAATGAAATCGACCTAATAAAACTTTATGAAATCATAATACTAACGCAGTAACAACATAAAAGCATAGATAAAGAAAAATGACAAAACAAAAAAAACAAGCAGAGAAAAAAATTACATAAAGCAAAAATAGAATATCCTTGATAGAAATGTCCTTTTTTTCTCTACATTTATTATTTTCTTGGTTTTCATTGTTCGTGTTTTCTTTTTTATCTGAAAATATAATGACAACGACAGATACCAACCATTTCAGACCTCTGTCGTTGCTTTTTTTTTTCTTCATTATTATTTTCTTTGGTTTTTCTTTGATTTTACTCTATTGTGGTGTCATTTTTTTTCTCTTAAATGAAATACTTGTATTTATACATAATATACGTATACATCTGCATATATACAAATATTTTTTGTATTTCTACAAAGTATGAAAATATTTCTATATGTATATAGCTATATTGATATTAAAGAAAAACCATAAGAATATTATATTTTAGCATTTGGCTCAGGGTATGCGACAAAATGATGACAATAGAGCATAAAATATTTCTATAAAATATATACATAGTATATCCTAGAATATAAACACATATATATATTTGTATATCATATAAAGAGATGACTATAAATAAGGAGAAAAGATGTTAAAGAAAATTTGAATAAGGAGGAAATTAGAGCAAACCTCAAGAGATAGAAAAACCATTTTGAATGAAAATTATTGTAATTTTAAAGATATCGGCGACAATTCACTCTATAATTTTGCTTTTTATTTTATTTATTAAAACAAATAAAATTTTATTTGATATTTTTCTTTCTTTTTAAGAAATAATAATTGTATGTATAACAAATACTTTGAATGGTTTCTTTAAAATTTAAAATTCCCTAATGTTTAGCTAATATAATTAATCTGAAGTAGCAAATTTAGAATTAGAATTTTGTATTAGTGAAATCAAAATTGTTGAAAATTTTTATAACAATAATTTTTGATAACAAAATGTTCATTTAAAAATTTTTTTGACTTCGCTTCTAGCCAACATCTATTTGGTATTGCTCAGATAGTATTAAAGGTACGAGTCAACTCAAATATTTTAAAAACTTGTTTAAACTATATTTTGGCAAAGTATGAAATATTCTCTTATTTTAAAAACGAAAACTAAGGAAAAAATGTTTCTTAAGAATTCAAATTGGAGAATTTTCAAATTTAATTTAAGAAAAAAATTAAGTATTCGAAGCAGTGTTATTTCGTAGTTCTACAAATTTTCAATGTAGTAGAAATCATTAAAATTAAAAACCGTCACATTAGAAAAAACAAATTAAAATGCATATGGTTTGGGGGTTAATTTAACAATATCCTCACATGTTTTATTATTTATTAGAAATATCGAATTGGGGCAAACCAATTATTCATAAAGTAGTGCTTTTCCTTTCATCACATACGAAGCTATTCCATATTTCGGTGTCTTAGTTGGTTCGAATTGAAATCGTGATATTTTGATTTTCTACTGTGTTCAATTTAACTCCAATTGAAAATCTCGACGGTTTCGTGAAAACTTTTTTTTCTCATCGAATCTTTAAAATGAAAATTTTATTTTAAAAAAATTGAGATATTTGGGTTAATCTATTTGGCAGCACTGACCGACGATTATTAAAAAGTAAGTTGAAAGGAATAATTTGGAAATTTTGGAAAAAGTTATATTTGGGCCAAATATTCAAATTTTAGAAATTTCATAAACATGATGTGCACGTGTGTGTATGTATGTTAAGGTTTCATATTTGAAGAAGAATTTTATAAAAATTGTGTTTTCTGTATTTCTGGAAATTAATAAAGGTGATGGTATACTTATATCTAATAAGGCAAAATATAATCTGCAACTAATTTTATTCAGCACTTTAAATTTTTTTGCTGAATAAGAGAAATTTTCATTTAATTTTTCATGTACGAGTATATCCAAATTTTATCTTTATGTAGACACAAAATTCTATAATTTAATTTAAATAACATACACCTACAAAAATGTACACTTGAGATAACAATGCAAATTATCAATAAACTTTCATGATTTATTTTGGAAAAATTAAGAGGTATATACGTACTCGTATATACTTCGTTTATTAATATTTTATTTAGTGTGTAGGTGAAGATTTGACTAAAATCACAAAAGATTTTCTAAATTGATATGACATTATAAATGAACTTTAAGATATAATTGATTACATTTTTACATTTTTTTCTAAATTAATTTAAAATATCTTATAAATTTAAGAAATTCACATTAGTAAACAAGTGAGTCTTACATACAAGATGATGTTAAATTGATTTACTTAAATTTTAAAATTGTTGACATATTTTTTTTCTTTAAAATACAATTTAAAATTTATTACAAAATTACTCTTTTCCCATTCTCATTTCGAACTCTTGACATGTAATTGCTCCCAAAACGGTAGCATACAACTCGTGTATATGTGACATATATGTATATAAAGGCGTATTTTAAAGCCCAACGGTAACATTATCCTTATTTAGTCCATATAGGTTATACCTTTATATTCGAAAGAACACACATATCTTAAATTTTTAATGATGGAAAACAGAAAAAGAAAACCCAATATAATTTTGAACAAATCAACTGAAGCATTAAATTTGAAAAGGAACCAAAGAAAACATAAAATATGGAATGAATTTTTTCGTAAATTTATATAAAACCTACGTAAAAAATATATATGTAGGTATCCGAAATACAGAGAAAAACAATTTAAGAGACCAGCAAAAAAAAAAAAAATGAAAAAGGCGACTAAATTAACATAGCGTTTCCACTTTGTTTTTCATATTATTTTATTTTTTGTTTGAATTCACATTTCGATATCCTTTTTGAACATTATCCTTTTATATACTTTTTTCTTGTTTTTGTGTTTATTCCCTTTGAATTATATATTAAGCTTTGATCCTTTAAAAGAAAAACATGGCATAGGTAAGTGAAAAAATGTTACGTAAAAGAAACAAAACAAAATAAAAAAAAAATATAAACTTTAATGCTTTAGTTCTATTACTAGTTAAAATTGAAATTAAAGTTGACAGCTCAGACGACGATATAAGGGATAAGAGAACATCAAAATTTCCAAATTAAATATGAAAAACAGAAAACCAAAATAAAACGTAAACAAAAACAAAAAAAAGGTTAAAATCGAGGCAAAAAAAAAAGAAATGAAAATATTTTTTATTTGCCAACTTTTTTTATTTTTGCTTTTTCATTATTTTTTATTTTTCTCTTTTGTTAACTTAATCTCAAGGCTGCCGCATTGACGAGCTGGCAAAAGAGAAATACCAAAATGAACGACACGATACTGAAATAAATGAATGTAATAAAAAAATAAATTATAGAGCAAAAAATCCAAAAAAAAAAAATATCCTTTTTACACATATATGCTTGCAGTGTAGGTAGACATTAATGGTAATATCATTGAAATGTTTGTAAAGGATATTTTTAGACATAACAAAATTCACATAAAAATCATATGTGTTTGTAACGAATTTTATAAATTTTTTTATATGTGCGCCTATATACGAGTACATATATACAATGTTGGGGTATAACCATAAAAGCTTACGATTGTAAAATAAAAATTAAACCTATAAGGATTCAAGTAATTTGATATATACATTTTTATATATTTACATATAAGTATGGCAATATTATGAATACTATTTTTATATTCTGAAAACATATATTTTCTAGGCTGCCAGCTTTTACTTAAAAAAAAAAATGTTTCATGCATAAAGAAATTTAAATACTTTTTTTTTTATTTGCATACTTTTAGGAATTTTTTATTAAAATTGTTTTAATAAAATTTGTTACCAAATCCAAACCTGTCAAATCCAAATCTGTTATCCAAGCCAAATTTAAGTGTTGAAAATTTTTTTTAAAATTTGGCAAAGAATTTCGAATACAATCTAGATTTCAGTAAAATTAAAATAATTTTCAAATGTAAAGATAATTTTAAGCATTTGTTATCGGATTTAAAAATACTTTTTTTTGAATTCACCTCGAGATTTTCTAATCGGGAACAGAAAATACATTAAATATTGAAATTAAATTTTCTGCAGTCATTTTATTAATGACTACGAGTATTCAAATTACAACAAACAACACGTTGTGCATAGTGTTTAATAAAAAAAAATCTGTAAAAGTAAAACAGGTTTCAGAGCACAACATACTTTTCTATTGTTAATGATTTATTTTTAGGATTTTTTCCTCAAATCAAAAAAAAAATTATAAAAGAAATTTTTGAAATAATCAAAATACAAAAATATTCTTTTCAAATAATTTAAATAAACTAAATGTCAACCAAAAAGAAGGTTACTGTCAAATGATTACAAACAGATTATGAGTGAGAATCAAATTTTCTATAAGATGTTAATCGAAGAATATATGAGTAATATGTTATTCTCCTGAAGTCTATATAGGGTATTAGAATTACATATTGGGGTTTTCCATATTAATAGCAAAGTTATCAGCAAAAGTATTGTTTGGTAACATTAAGGAATGTATATAAACAAATTATATTTGCAACATTTATTTATGATCATCGATACAGCGCACTTTTCAATAAATATACGACACGTTTATAAAGAGGTCTAATTTTTCGCAGTTCGTTACTTGGTCATATATTTTTGTAATCAGGATTTTGAATAATATGATTATGCACCTACAATAAATATATAGTATTTACTTTTTCGACTTGTTTGCCCAAAAGTAGTTCAGCAATCCTAAAAAATAATTAGAAAAGTGAAAATGACCATTTAATTTGACTTAGCGATTTTTACTTAATTGTTCAACAGAATTAACTAATAATTTCACTCCGATAATAAAAAATCTTAGTAATATACCAAAAAAACTCAAATTACTCGAATAAATTATGTCAATATTAATGTCATTTCGATAGTAATGTAAAATTACTGTTATTTTGACATTATAAAGTCTACCATGTTGTTTTAGAAATTATTTCTCATTTTCTAATTTTACATAATTTGACAACTCTATTTTATGGCAAGTCCCAAATCTTACTTAATTCCATTTCAAAAAATTGTATTTTCGTTTCTCTTTTTTGCCCTTCTTGTTTCATTTCATAAATTATTATAAATACATACACAAAATTCATTTTATACCCGAATATAAAACGTAAAGTAAATAAATACACGTATGTATACATACAATGCACTTCTACAAGACAATTTCAAAAGTATAAATGAAAAATTACAAATAAAGTATGGGAAGTCTGGTCTATAAGTTTTATCGTCTCCGAAATAAATTCACACACGCAGACACACACATTCATTCATACATGTAATATGAAGGCACAATGTATAAAAGAGTATACAATGTTTATAACTGTACATAATACAATTTTTATGTATATACTTTTGTTATGAAAAATATTTTTTATGAATGTGTGGGTAGGTCTCGCCCGTTTTTCGTGTATTATTTGAAATTTTTTGTTTTTTTTTTTTTTTTTGATTTTATGTGGAGCATATTACGCATTACCAGTAACTACCTACACATTTTTTCCTTTTGTTTCGTTATATATATTTTTTTTTGGAAAGGCATACACATATTTTGAAGAAAAACTTTGATCCTTAATAGTCGTACGATTTTTAGGGAGAAAAAGAAACATGAAAAAAAAACTTTTTTTATTTTCTGTTTTTTTTTTCTCGTTTTTATGATTTTTCGGAGTATGAGTATTTGGCACGTGTGAAGTAAATTCCAAGGCTATACAAAATAAAGAAGAAAAAAAAATTAAGACGTTTGGAAAAATAAAAAATGGAAAAAGAAGAAGAAAAATGGGAAAAGAAAAAAAGTTTTCCATTTTTTCTTTTCTTTTATGAATTTTTTGTTGCTGGGGTCGTGTAGTAGTCCCGTTATTTTTTATTATTGTGTTGTTTTTTATCTTTCTCTCTCTTTTCCTTTTATGGCATTATAAGATTCACAATGATAAATTATAGACGACTGACTTGGATGTATGAATTGGGCTGGAAAAAAACAAATGAAAAGAAAATTAAACAAAAATAACAAAAGAAAAGCACCAGAAGACCCAAAAACGAAAAAAAAAGAAATTTTTTTTCTTTTCGTCGTTTTTGATAATGGTATAAATACATAACCGTTATAATTTATAGTATTTAAGGGTAGGGTATGAAAAATAGATTTCAAGGACTTTTAGGCTTTTTTTCAGTTTTTTTTTTATTCTTTTTTGTGCTTTTCTTTTATTTGTCTATTTTTATATTAGTATAGTATCCTTTTTATATTATCCTTTTTTCTTTTATTTTCATATTTGTTTTTTCATTATTTTTTTTATTACTCTTGATTATTATTATATTTTTTTTTTGTATGGTAATATAATAAAGTCTACAAGGAACATATAAAACTGGACATTAATAAATTTATATTGAAAAAATGAATTGAGAATACAAAGGAAAAAAAATCTGATGTGGTCAGCACATAACCGACCGCATTGTGTATTGTCTAGTTAAATGAAAGTGTTACAGAATATTATAAAAATGTCTGTTAAATACTTCTTTCCAATTTTTAGGACATTAGTAAGCTTATAGTTAATATACTAAGAAAAATGTAAATTTGCTCGCCAGTTAGTTTCGGTAACAACCAGAACTCAAATATCAAATTTTAAGAAATTCCATCAATTTGTTCTGTGGATATGGTGAAAAATGTAAAATCGGCCCGCAAATCAGTTCTCGAGCCCTGATCTTTCCAAAAAAGTTATATGCTCATTGCTTTAATATGAGGAATTCATATATTAAATTTCAAAGAAATCGTTTGATTATTTCTCTTTATATACACAAAAATGTATATTTGGCCCGTAGTAAACGTCTAGTTGCCGATGCCTGATTTCTTCCAAAACATACGAATTTTTGCGGACGGTCGAGCTGAGCTTATATATAAAATTTCAAGTAAATCGGTTGAATATTTTCTTCAAAATGTTCACAAATGTAAAACAGGCCCGCTAAAAATTGCAGTTCCCGAGGCCTGATATATACCAAAAGTTGATCGATCCGTGCCATGGTGGAAACAAACTTACATATAAAATTTCATCAAAATCGGTTCAGCCAAACTTGAGATACACGCGTGCACACACAGACCGACAGACCGACAGACCGACAGACCGACAGACCGACAGGTTGCTAAAAATAGTTTATTTACACTTTCCTACTATGGAGAAGTACGTTCCCACCGAAAACTCGATATGCAAAATTTGTTGCCATCACATAACCTACCTATTGTTTACACAATACGGTCGGTAATAAATAAAATGCCATACTTATGGTACATACATGTATATATATGTGTATTAGGTCTACATGTATGAATATATGTGAAATGAAAGGGTCTTTAAAAATTTTTCTTTAGATTAGAATGAATTTGAAATTCTAATTTTTTGTCTGCTTAAGAGGAGTTTTTTCAATTTTTTGTTAAAACACATAAAAATTTAATAAGAAATTTTACCTTTTAAGAATATTAGTAAGTATGCTAAAATTAGTATATGCATATACCAATACGAAAAATACAGCTTAAGTAAATAAATAGATTTATTGAATTGAAAATTCTTAACAAAAAAATACTTAATGTTAAAGTCAAATTTAACGAAATAAGAAAAAAAATTTATATTTAGGCCCTTTTTTAGATTTTTCTTTCTAAACTTTGGAAAATATTAAAGTTCACTGAATATCTTATGGTATTTTAAAATAAAATATAGAACTGAAAAACTGTTAATAATTTGCAAAATGCAGATTTTAAAATTTTAACGCGTCGTGTATTCAACAAATAAATTTTGAATTCAATGCGCAATATTAAATTTAAAATGTTCTAATAAAGTAGATTGAATTCCCATATAATTTGTCCCATTGTCATAAATTTCTATATTAAGTAAAAACACACTTAAAATATAAATTTCAGACTTATAATTGAAAATATTTGAGATAGAAGTGAAAAACCAATCTATTCAGCATGTTTCGGATATACGAGCTATGTAACTGTGAAAATTCACTTGTTTTACAATAAAATCAAAAAATACAATTAAAATACAAAATTCATTAAATTTCAAATAATCTGATTTTTTCGCAATTTAACTCCTTTACAATTAACATTTCGTGATTAAGATTGTAATTATATCTTTTTCAATTTAAAATTAAACAATATTCAATACAAATTAAGAAGTATTTCTCACAACAATATTAACGACCTTTAAAGTTTAACACTCATTAATTTAAAAATATTTTTAAGTTTTTGTTGATTTTTCACTTAAATTATTCGACAGGAGTATAGTTGTTGGTATAATTTGCTTTAATTCAAAAATTTCATATTTTAAGGCAACTCATCTTTTAACTTTCATCTTTAAGGACAAAAATTGCATTTACTAAATGATAAATGCAATTGAAAATTACATAAAATTAAAAAAAGTTTTCCAATGAATTTAATTCTTTAATTTGAAAGTTAAATTTTACATTTAAATTCGAAATCACGGTCTAATATTGTTCATTTCGACATGGAACAGATGAAAAATTTTTCAATTTGATTTAAAGAAAAACTTATTAAATAAATTATAAAATTTTTATTTTAAATATTTTCATTGAAATTTTTGCTGCAAGCGCTATGAAGGAAAAACGTGTGAGCAAAATGTAATGAAATATTTGCACATATACACACAAACGTTCACACATAAAAATGTTCACGTTAATATAAAGATTCTGTGAATTTTGTTCAAAAAATTTACAATGATAAAAACTGTGTTACAAATTTTCGCATCTATTTCAACAAGTAAGGAAAATTTTATTAAAAATTAAGAGTCTTTCGTTTAACGAGCACATATTGTTCATGCAAATTTAATTTTGCTCTAAATTTTTTTTTTAAATTGAAAATTTGATTATTTTTGATGTTTTTTGAACAGTAAGAAATTAAAAATTTTTATATATTTTGCGAATTTTTGTTATTTTCCACGATTTAAAAGTACTTTTATAGTTTTGTAGTTAAAGCAAAAATTGTCCAAATTGAGTTTGCCAATTCCTAATTCTATTTAAAATTTTTTAAATTTAAATTTCATTATTTGTGCTTCATCAAATTTTAGTTAATTAATTCAAGTTAGTTTCGAGGTTATAGTTACACAATTCCTTAATATAAGAAATTAAATTTGATTTATTTTCTAAATTAAGAAAACAAGATTTTTTTAAAATTTAATCTTGAGCTTAAGAACTCAAAAATTACTTAAAATAATTATTAAAATATCATTTGAGTCACCAATATTCTCAGTTTATGCGAAAATTATACAAAAAATAAAATAATTTTTTTGTATTCCAAAAGAAACTTTGTAACAAAATGGCGTTTGTTTCATATTCATTTAGAAAATGTTTTTTTGTTCAATTCTTTAAAATTTTTTATTATTGTTTAACTTTTGCTTTCATTCAATTCCCTCTCACTTTTACTTATACTTGTTCTATAGTTTGACTCTATATCATTATTATTTTTCACTTTTTAAAAATTATAATCTAAAATTCAAGACGCCATTAAACCTAGCCGTCTTGATTTTTTCTCAATATTCGTACATACATACATTCTAAAATAAATTTTAAAATAATGTTTTTTTTTTTTCTGATAAAAAAATCTATATAATCGTATTGTGTTTGTACAAATAAATGTGTGTGTACGAGACATGATCAGATATGATTAAAATTAAGTTCCGCCACTGGTGATGTAACATAGTTTTTCATGAAATAAAAAAAAAAGAAATTCAGAAGAGAATTTTCTTTTTTATAATTAGAAATAAGTAGGTAGAGAAGGAGAAAAAATTTCGAAGCATTAAAAGAGAAGATGAATAAACATTTAAAATCTTCTTTCCCCTTTCATTATTCCCGTATTTTAACAAAAATATAACAATAACCTAATATGGCCAGCACATTACCGACCGTAAAATATATTTTCTAGAATCAGTTCGTAGTAAAAATCTAGTCCTCGAAAATTTAGATAACTTCACATTTTCTCAGATGAAACGTGTATAGTATGGTATGAAATTTCAATAAAATCTCTTTAATGTTTTCTTGAAAGTGATCAAAAAGGTAAAATTAACTAGTATGTAATAAAGGTTCATTTGCTGACATATCCCAATTTACATAACCAAAGTAAACTTAGATATGAATTTTCGTTAAAATTGAAATATACAAGTTCAGAAACGAACAAACAAACCAAAATTTTACAAAATATAGATTATTTACGCTTCACAGGCATGCAATAACACCATCCCGTTAAAAATATGACATGTAGAATTTGGCGCCATCACATAACTTATCTTATTGTACGCAATGCGCTCAGTGAAAAGGAAAATTTTGTTCAGAAAGCAAAAATCTTATACATTATAAATTTCCTTTTTGTCCTCAATACAAAATGACAAAAAAAAAAAAAAATTAATTTCCTCTTTTAATATTTCTTTCTTTTTTTGCTCACAACACCACTTCCCTTTTTATTTCTAAAAATCCCGCGGTTTTCTATGGCGTCAGACAATTTTCATTAAATGCCATAAACATAATACGCACACACAATATTAAATTACACTCTTATGTCTATAAAATTATTTTTCTTGCTATTTTCTTTATTTGTTTTTTCTTTCTCTTTATTTATTTTGAAAAGGACGAGCCAAAGTCCTAGAAACCTCCTATTGACGTAGAAAAAAAAAAAAAAAATAAAAAATAAAAGACATAAAAAAAAAATAAATTGCTTTTATCAAGCAGAAACAAAAAAATAAGCAAGAAAAAAAAAAGAAAGTTTTATTATTTTTGAAAAGGATGAGGCATTCTTAAATTACAAGATAAAAAAAAAATTATTTTTACTCTAGTATAAAATTCATATATGAATAGTTAGAAATTATATGTGTGTTTGAATGTGTACAAAAATTTTTATAGTAGTTTTTGTATTTTATAATATGAACAGGATGTTTTCTTTTCTTCTTTATTCAATTATGTGTTAATTACATTTATTCTATAAGAAAGAGTTCGAATTTAAATTTAGATTTCTAGATTACTTATTTGAACTGAAGAATTTAATTAGCGCTTAAATTTTAACTTTTAAAAGTTGGTAGAAAAATTTCAAATTCGAAATATTACAAAAAATTCTATATTGCCAACACAATTATTGTCTATGTCCACAACACAAGCATGTTACTATTTTTACAAGTGGCAAGTGTATACTTGAGTGCCAATAAATTACATCACAGCAAAATGTTGTTATTTTCCAATAAAGAACTATAAAAATATCAATAAATTTTTTCAATTTGATTTTATTGTATGTGCAATCAACTTGTATTGTTTACTAGTAAATTTTTCTCCTCGATTAATATGTTGAATTGTTTATGAAAAAAGCGATTTGATAGTTTGTGTTATGCACTTACATAAAAGTGTCTCTCTCATTTTCTCTCTCTGTTGTTATCGGCAATATTATGTATAATACTATAATATTAATTTCAAAGTGAAAATATTAAAATAATCAAAATTTTTGCACGATTTCAAAAATTTTTGAAAAATTGAAGCATTTCTTTAAGTTAGTTACATCACATGATGTATAGCATCCTTATTTACATAATATGATGCATAGGCCAAATTTTGAATACCTTGAATACAATAAAATTTCTTTAAAAAAATTTTAAATTCATTAAAGAAAATAATTAATTTATGTGTTTGTTATTAATCACCCATTCTAAATGAAAATCTACCTATTTTCCGAAAAGCTTGTGCTAGAGAAGTGAAGATTTTGAAAAGAGAAATTGTAGTTAAAGAAATCCCCCAAAAATCTAAAATATTTGGGAAAAAAACTGTAATAAAAATTTCCAAATTAATTGAAGTAATTGTGCCAAACAAATTTTGACGGAATGAAGATGAAACAGAATGGACCGGGAAAAGTAGCAAAATTTAACTTAGACATTTAATGCTTATTTATTGTGAACTATGGACAGATGAAATTTATATGAAATATTTGAACTATATAATAGCTTAAGCAGGTCTTATAATAATAAGTTTATTTTTAAAATTAAAATAATGTTAAGAAATACTTTTTATTTACACACGAGACCCTGTACAACTAGAGCAAAATATAAAAAATGTTGGGAAAAAATAAAATAATTTTTTTGTATGAGTTGAATAGAAATTTTCGTATACACACAAGTATGTATTACACATGAAATTTTATATATGCTCATAATCATGTGAGCATATTCTTAAGAATTTATTAAAGAAAAAGAAAAAATAAAAAAAATTGAGGAAAAATAAATCGTGTCCTTTATGAATTTTTATTTCTTTTAGCTTCATTTTTAGATAAAAAAAAATTTTTTTTTTTTCTAAATATTATAAATAAAATTAGCTTTCTCTGTCTGTGTGACGACGCGGCAAAATGACGGCGTCTGCTTTTCTTTTTTTTTGTTATATTTTATTTTTCATTTTTTTTATGTTTCCTTACTTTCATTAAACGTTATATACACTGTCGATATATTACGTATAAAATGTATATTAATATTTTAATAAGTATGTTCGTATATTTATGTAGAGCAGAAGGAGCAAAAAATAGAATACAAAATATATTATTCAATTATAGAAAACGTACAATATATTAAGGACATTATAAAATTGAATAGAATATTATAAATTAAATTAAAATCTATTTCATATAAGTACTATAAAAATACTATATTTATGGCATAATATGTGCGTAAATATATGAAGATAACGGTAATTACAATGTCTCTTTCATTAATATGTATGAAGGACATTACATTTCTAAAACATACTCAATGTACATAATATCGAAATTTTAATCAATTTTGATGTCACAAACATTAAAGAATGGCAACTATAATAAGGAAAGGAAAATGGAGCCTGTTCAAGAAAAAGAAAAGATGACAAGACAGGAAATCAAATATTTTACTAAATACAAGGGAAAGTAAATTGATGGGCAAAGTAATTAATATAGTTGGAAATTAATTTTCGATATATATAGGAAATTGTTTTATATAAAAACATTTTAGGTTGATAAAATTCCTAAAAGCTGGAAATTAACTCCAAACAGTAATTACTGATGTCATAAAGATACTAGATATTATTGTTAGACCTGAGGGAAACGATGGAGAATTTATAGAAATATGGAAGCTTTACATAAGATTACTACCGCAAATAGATGTCGATTAAACTGATTTGATTGATATTTGAAATTGGGATGTACAAAAATACCCACTTTTCAATTGACTTTTTGGACTGTAAATAATCAAAATTAAATACCCAGTTATTAATAGAAACTAAATCATAAGAGTTGACTAATAAATTTTTTTTCCCCAGGACATAATTTGTTCGTATTTGTAGGTAAAACAAAAAAATTTGCATATTTCACGGCTGCTTAACCAATTTAATTTTGTTTTTAATTTTGTTTTTCTGCAACCCATAACATTTTCATTTAGAAAACGAACTTTCGCAAAATTATTTATAATCTTCGCTCATTTTCGGTTAGTTTCAGTTGAATTTTACAGTAATATTTTTTGGAAATAATAAGACTGTTTCAACAACAACAACATTCAGTCAAGTTTGTATCAAAAATTATTTATTTCTATTTTGTTAAAATAAGTGCTCTAAATCTAAATTTAATTAATGCTGTCTGACTTTTAAGTCTTTTTAGGAAATATTTACACGCGTCATATAAAAAATCAAAAATTTGAGTGGTAACAATTTTAAAACGTGCCTTATAATTTCTTTAGAAACAAATTTCATGTTCTAAGACCTACAAAGAAATTTGATATTCCCACTTATTTTAAAAAAATAAAATCTTTCATATACTAGCAGCTGCCTCTTTCTCTGTAAAATTCACTGTTGTTTACGAAAATAATAAATGCAAATGTTTTTGGCGTTTTGGGTAGACCAAATATCGCCTCACAATATTTGAAGTGTATCTGAAAGTTTTAAATAAGAAAGCATTGAGAATATAAAAATTTTGAATTTATATTTTTTTTCTCTTTTCAACTAAAACTTTTGATATAAGAAAAAAAAAATTATAAATCATTTTCACCATAACGCTTCCGTTTTCATTTTATAAAATGATTCAAAAATACTAGGTACACATACAAGTATCTGTAGGGTTTTTGCGAATTCTATACATATACATTTTATACACGACATCTCAATTTTTATTCTTATTCTTCTGCTCTGCTTTACTTCCTTTAATGTCTCTTATGTCCTGATTTTTATAATATATATATAACTACTTATACAATATAATCTTAATAATTTTATATTTTATAGTTATAGTCGTCGTCGTCTATAGGGACTTCCTTTTAATATATACCATACAATTTATATGTGGATAGAATTTCTTCACTAGCAAATAAAACCAAAAATAAGAAAAGGAAAGAAAAAGTTATAAAGAATATAAACTGAAAATAAGTAAGAAGAAAGTTTCAAGGCTTTTAGCTAAGATTATAAATTGTTCAATAGAGACCGACAAAATCAAACTAGAGTGTTGTATTTTTGTAAAAAAATAATTTATATATTCGGTTCTATTATACAAACAGATATACTATATAAATGTATATATATGTACAGATATCTGACATAGATATTGTATACATATGAAAATAGATTGTGATGAAAGAATAAGGAAATGTAGAGGAAACTACATCCACATCCTGGATTATAAACCATTCTATTAAAAAGTATAAGGACAAGAAGAAAACTGGCACAACAGTGAAGAGAAAAACTTTTTTTTCTTTTTCCTGTTATTTTCTTTTTTGTTTTGGTAAGATCCTATACAACTTAACGCCGCTAAAAGGAAAAAAATAATAAGAAATTTTTAGCATCGTGGATAAATTTTCTTTCTTGTTTCCAAAACGAAACGAAAATCTTATGGTTGGGTATTTTTTTTTAAGTATTTCATTTTACTTTACTTTTTATCCCTGCAGCTGACATATTTTTCTTTTCCTTCAGGACATTTATATTGAAATAATACACATGTGTATGTACTAATGTGTACATATAAATTGTGAAAAAAAAAACGAAAATAACGAAAATAAATCGAAATCAGTCAGTTAGAAATAATGACATGAACAATGTTCAAGAGTTCTTACAGTATAAAAAATATTGAACGATTTCTTTAAAGTAAAACCAAAAATTTAGGAATAGAAACAAGAGAAATCTTAATTTAATTCTCAATGCAATAAAAAAATATTCTATTTGGCCTGTAATAATTTTTTTTTAAATTTTAGAATGCTTTGTGAAATAAAGTCATTTAAATTTGTTTCAATTAAAGTTGACCGTTTTTCTAAAATTTCAAGTGCTTTGAATGGAAGCAATAAAATCTTTTATATCTCAAAACTCTCCCAATGCATACACATTGTACACATAATTTATTAAACTAACATAATAACAAAATGTGATTGGTGTTATCAAATATCAATACGATCTACAACCTGCATTTGATAATTCGTTACTCTATTAAAATTTTAATGAATTCTTCAATTCCCTAACGCTAAAATTTTGTCTTCTTGGATAATGCTAGTTAAAAACCGAAATAATAATTTTACATTAGAGTAAAAAAAAGAAAAAATTTTCGAATTCTTTATGCTTTAATTACTAAGTAGTGTTTACTGTACATACACATACGCACTGACATTTTTATCAGTCAGATTCAATGAAGCATTATGATTGCAATTGTATGGAAAAGCCTTACCGATTTCACTGTTTTTCGACTACTGCTATGGTAGTTATTGTTTTTCGTATTTAATTTTATTATTTCTATTCAAAAAAATATCGGAAAAACTTCTATCATATCGTAAATTTTAAATAATTTTTCACACAATCTTTTAACATTTGATGTGATTATTTTACAAACCCTTTACGTACTTTAATAAGGAAATTAATATCCATCTGATGTTAAAATACGACACAAACTTGTGATGATTTCAAATGATTTTAAGCAGGTATCAGAGGAATATTTTGAAAATCATTGGATTATATTGAATAAAATTTAAAAAAGGTATTTCAAAAAGAAGAAATTGTACTGTTTATAAGATCAACAATATTGCATTTAGAACATTTTCTAAAATCATGTTTAATCTACTAACTACTTTCTAAATATAAATTTTTTTTTCTTCATTTTATAAATGATCTGGAAAATTTTCTTTGAATTATCTCTAAACCATACACGTTTAATGACATAGTAGACTAAAAAAATATTCGTATACAGAAGAGTACCACATGTATAAGTTGTGTATAACCACGACAGAAGAAGCAAAATGAGAATAATGTGTCATTATTATGATTGTAAAAAAAAAATAATATTTTCTAAAAATGTATAAGGATTCAAACGAAAAAAAAAAAGGAAAATGGTGTAGAGACAAAAGTACAACAATACATAAAAACATAATTTTAAAATTTACCATTATTGTTGTATCCTTCATTTTCTTTCTTTCCTTTTTCTTTGTTATTTTACAAATTTTAAGTGAAGTAAGATGAAAATATTTACAATTTGGTTTTTTTTTCTCCTTTAGAATTTGGGTTAAGTATTTGAAAATTTTCTTTGGATTCAATTTTTTTTTATGTCAATATGAAATATGTGTATATACATATGAACATTATTGTATTGAAGCACATTTGTTCATATGTGTGTTAAGTATACGAAAAAAAAGGATCTTTTTTTGTCATTATTTGAAAAAAAAGAGAAAAAAAAAACTGAAATGTTCGAAAAAATATGTTCAAAAATTGTTGAAAGGATTTTATTTGGTGAAAAATTAATGACCTGATTTCGATTCTTACTTGATATATGGATTTTAGAGTAAATATAGATCCACATTATATAAAAATACGTGTATATGAATTTGTAGACTTAGAGTATACAGGGTGTTTCGCATAAGGTGGAAAGCAACATCAGGGATAATTCTTTGATAAATTTCTAGCAAAAAATTGTATGGGTTAAAAAAAAAACAATAATAACAAAAATTTTCTAGAACTTTCGAGTTTTATAAATTCTGACTTTGGCGAGCTGTATCTCAAAAACTATGGCTCAAATTAAATTAACTGTAAGACAAAAAATTAAAAACAATCAAGCCTGAAAAACAAGCTACCGATGATAACTCTATGTTGTATGGTTCTCAAGTTATAAGCATTCATTTATATCTGCACCCCCCCTCCCCCTACTCATACAATTTTTGCTGCATATAAATCAAGGAAACATTCCTGAAATTATTTTCCACCTTATGCGAAACACTCTGCGTATTAAAAATATATGAATTTGACTAAATGATAAATGAGAAATTCTTGTTTTTTACTCTTAAAATACGAGTATGTTCATTCGCATTTTTTGAAAATTGTTTGTACTGTAATAAATTCGGCCCTTTGAATTTCCAAAACTGTAAACTTTTCGAAATTTCTATAAAAAGCAAAAACGCTATTCCATCAAGAAATTTAATCGTCAAATTCGACCATTATATTAAGGGTTCTTTTGGTATTATTCTGTTTTTGTCATCCTAAATGTATGCAATAATTTAAAATATTATGATGTTTTTTTCAAAGTAATTTAAATTTACTTTTAGTTTTGTTATATATTTTCAAAAAAAATGTAAAATTATGAATTATTAAGACCTAAATTTACAAAAGTTTTTTGTAATAAAATCACAATTTAAAAACCGGAAGAAAACAAAAACTAACAATGCACAAACCGTAAAACACAATTAATGGAACCATTCAGCATATTGGAAGATCGCTAGAGCAATACCCGGTCGCATTTTTCAACAACTTTCGCAATCTAATTTACAATGCAACTGCTTAATTTTCAATAATGTAACATAGCATTATTGTAAATTAGATTAGAAAGCAGGACAGGGGCAATAAGTGTTGACATTTTCTTAATTTAAATAATTGCAAAAAGAAATTTTAATTAAACGTTTCTTAAAAAAGTCTACGTCTTTGAATATTAAAGAAATAAAATTAGTTTTCACATGAACTCTGAATGCATGAAAATTCTGAAGGCGAATGAATTCAAAAAACCTTAAATGTAAATTTCAATTTGAATGCACGAAAAAAAAAGACAAGAGAACAACAAATTTTCTAATATTAATTTTTACGTTTTGGCATTCGCCTTGGTTTATTAAAAATAAATTTCTTTTTTTTTCGAAAGAATTAAAGGTTCATGAAAATTAAGAAACAAAAAGCAAAAATAATAAAAAAGAAAAGCAATGAAGTCTCTGAATTAAAAATAATTGAGTAAAATATTTTCTACTTCGCCATTTACAAAAACAAAGACAAGAGAAAAAACGAACCGTTGTTAACGTGTTTTTGTTTTGTTGTGCCCTCATTAACAACAGATCTTTCTTCCCAAATCGAGAATATTTATAAAGATCTTTAGGAATTTTTTTGCGTTCCCTATTTTCCTTGTTTTTTTTCTTTGTTTTTTCAAATTCATAAAAACAAAAAAAAAAATGCTTTATTTTTCTGTGTGTATTTCGCATTTCTTCTTTGTTTGTTTTTTAGAATAATATTTCTTAAGAATTATAAGTTTCTAAAGTCCCTTTTGGGATTAAACAGGACTATAAAATAGGATTTGAATCCTTAAAACAATAGAATATAAAATACATATATGCTATAATATAGAAAAAGAAAGGAAGGCAAGAAAAGCACTTTTAATGTACCATATTTCATTTTACTTATAACAATCGAATGAAAGATGAAAAAAAAACCAAAGCAGTCTATATAAACAGAGGTTCTGTAAGAGTAAAAACAGCAGTCGTTTCCATTTCTGTTTTTAATAAGAACCTGTTTACATATAATAGCCTAAATATACATATATAAAATATAAATTGCGAGCTTAGATACGGTATTATGTTAATAACAGTATAAATAACAGTAAACGAGAGGAAAAAGTACTGTGAAAATATATATATATATACATGTATATGTAGAGAGAGAGAGAGAAAAAGAGAGACAGATTGAATATAAAAACTAAGAGCTATTACCACCAATTGAGAATATTTTTATATAAATATGCAGATGGGTCTGACGATTATAATAGTACCCAAATTATACACATCTATGCCTATATAACTTTATAGTAGATAAAAATAAAAATCTATTACGTTAAAACGAAATCAAAGGCGGGTACACACAGCATAAATTTTAGGCAAAAAAAATTAAAATGAGAAAAAAAAATAGAAAAACTGAACTGAAATAAAGAAAGTAGAAAAAAAGCTGGAATTTTATATTCGAAAAATATTTTTAGGCATGCAAAGAAAAGCAGACAACAACAAAAAAAAAATCAGGATTCATTTATCCTTTGAATTCCTTTTTCCTATGTAAATTTTTAAGAATAAATCTCTTAACACACTAACCGCGTGCTTGAGAGCATAACTGGTATTTTGTTTTCTTTTATTTTTTTTTGGAAGAATACGCAGCTTTTTTGCCGAAAATTGCACAAAAAAAAAAATAAATTGGGAAAAAAATTTTATTTTAATGGCACGTAATAAGGGTTGGTTGCCTTCCCTTTTTTTTCGACTTTTATTATCCTTTTTTTTTGTTTGTTTGTTTATCCACAAATTTAGAGATTCCTTTCCATTTTTTTGGTTCTTTTTTTTTTTTGTGAATGTTAATGTATAGACACTATTAACACAGCTGGTAGTCTAGCTTTTTTTTCCCTTATTATTTTTGTTATACAAATTAAATATGGTGTGTGTGTGTTTTTTTTATGAGTTTTTATACATTTTTTGTTCCCATTTTTTTCCTTTTCTTCCTTTTTTTAATTGTATACCGTTACGAAATTTTATTATTGCATTTTTTTTTCTTATCTATACAACACAATAAAAGTAAGGGAAAAAAAGGCATAATTTGGAAAAAAAAATGATGTTATTTTCGGTTTTGTTCAAGTTTTTCCTATCTATATAAGATTTTTCTATTTTTTTTTTAATTTAGAGAGCTCTTAAGAAAATTTAATTCAGTTTTGCCTTCTACTTTATATAAATTATATGTCAAAAATTATACATAAATTGAGTATACATACTGGAAGCGTTCTAATGGGCAATAGCCAAAATATTATGTGATAATTTGGAATATTAAAAAAAAAATAATAATGTTTCTGAATAAAATTATAATAAAGTTTTCCCCCTTTTCTTTTCAAAAATTTATTTACGTATATACGCTTAACAATTCAATTATTTTAATCAAATAATGTGGAACATCCAGAAAGATAAGAATGTCCTCCTTTTGTACACTATTATATTTCAAATATGAAAGAAAAATAAGTCAGGATTTAAAGTCAAAATTTCAGGGACTTTAAAATTCTAAATAGTGCAATTTCCAGTCGGAAATTTAAAATTTCAGAAAGATGAAATTTTGCATAAAGAAATTGAAGCAAGACTGAGAAGAAGTTCGAACTCAAAACTAAAATCGAAATCGAATTCAATGTCAGAACCAGAATTACTTTTAATTTTGGATTTGATCTTATAAATGTGCAAATAAATAATTTCTAATGGATTAATAGCACCCTCCCTCACATATAGACATTGTATTTGAACAGTTTTCAGTGCTAATTATATTCTTAAAACTAAGTACCAGTTTTTGTGTTAGAAAAATTAAAATTCTGTTTAAAAACTACGATTAAATTGAATATCAAAAAATTCAAGAATTTTAAAAGAAAGTTTGTTTTAGATAAGGTGTTATGTGTATATATCAGTGGGTATTTATTTCAAAAATACCCTATAGATTCACAAAACAAACTAATAATATTAAAATTGTTTAAGAGTTTTAAAAGGCACAGTTTACTAAATCACAATATTTAAAATGAAAGTGAATTGATTTCTAAAATATAAAAAAGCTATTCTAATATATAAAATATTACCCTCTGACCCCATTTACAAAACACAAATTTCCATAGTTTCAATTTGAAATATTTCTTATGTAAAAAAAATTTTACATTTAATTCTGAATTTTCTATGCAATATAAAAACTCTTTTTCATTTTCTTATAAAATGAATAAATACCTATTTCACCTTCAGCAATCTCTTATATAATCTTTATAATATTTTCTTCATACTAAATAACATTTATTCATACATAGCTATAGCTATTCTTCTCATATTTAAGTATCCTTACAATTTGTTTCATTTTACTCTATATTATATTCATATACATACAAGCATAAAGGTAGATAAGTATAATAGTACGTAAGAGGTTTAAAAAAATTCAATTCAATTATCTTCTCTCTAAAAAACAAAAAAAAAAAACAAATTCACAACGTATTCTATTAAATAGTGAGGCTAGACTAAAATATACAATTTTATTTATTTTATAATCAACACAATATAAAAAGAAAACGAAACAAAACGCAACAAAAAAAGAAAATCTAAGAACTCATCATATTCACGTGGAATGAATATTTTTATCCTTGCAATTTATTTTTATGTATTTTCTAAGTATTTTGCTATTTATTTTTTCTGCTTTTTTTTTCATTATTATTATTTACGTACACATTTAATTTATCACAATAAATTTAAATTAACTCTTAGAAAATTTTCATGTATGCATGTACATATAAAAATATTGTATGTGTAGGATAAAGCGCAGGACATTTAAAAGTGCAGAGGATGAAAATTATCTAATATTTTTGTAAGGCTAGACACATTTTGCGTTAAAATATAAAATTTTTTTTTATTATTATTATTATTTTACTCGCATATAATATGGATGTATATTTGTCGTTCTAAATATATATATATATATATATATAGTATTTGTCTAGACTAATTAAATGGAAATGTTTTATAAAAGAGGATAAAAAAAAAAAATAAAAAATAAAATTACATTATTGGATATTTTATTATAAAATTTTTTTTTATCATATTATACGGACGCATTAATGCACATACTAACGTATTCGTGTACGTGCATACGTTTGTAATAAAATATTCAGTAGAGATTTTGTTTTGAGTATTAAAATTTTAGGCATATATATGCACATACATCACAGATTATTTTAAAAGGATTGCAATAATTTTATTAAATAATTTATTTTTAAAATTTTTAATGACAATCTTTAATGCACGTGCATTTTTGATATATTTTATTTGAATATCTATGTAGATATTGTTATACATATTTCAGATAGAAATTTTGCAAAATATTAAAATAATTTCAATTTGATGTCTAGACTTCTCGAAAATGAAAAAAAAATCCTCATATTATAAAATTAGGAACATTTATTACGAAAGTAATGAAAGCACTTTAAATAATTTTAATAAGTAGACAACTCATATTCAGTAGACAACTCATATAATGCAAAGTAATATTTAATTAACAAATAATTTCAATTTATTACAAAAGTATCAACATATTCTTAAGAAAATAGAGTCCAAGACACTAGCTGATACCAGTATTATATGCACTCAAAATTACAAAATGAATTTTTATTAAGTTCTTATGCTTCTTACAATGCAAAATCAAAATTACCATATCTTTTGAATTTATTTGAAAAAAAAAATATTTTGAATTTTATAATTTAATTTTAAATAATCAAAAAATTTTATTATTTCACTATATTTCGGAGTGATGTATTAAAAACTGCAAAAATTTTGTCCGCATTATAAATTCATATTTTTTATTTAACCCACTTTTTGACAATTGCGCATAAATAGGATAAATACTTTGAAGTATTGAGCCTAGCGTATGTAAATCGGGTTAAATTCACGAAATTTAATAGACATGGGTTAATTAGACAAAAACTAACTATGTCTTCAGTGACTATTCCAATTAAAATCAATAATTATTCCAATTGGGTAAAATTTATAATAAATATTAAAGTACTGAATCAAATTGAACATTATTAATTGATTAAAACAGATTATATGAAATCATTAATGGAAAATATTTGATTCTATTAAATATGAAAATATATCCAAGTACTCGAACTGCAACTCGAACCTCTGCAACTCGAAAATCCCTTCAACATTGGCTTAACTTTTTTTTTTCTCTTCAACTCGAAGTATGCATTACTCGAACTGTTTTAGCGTTCCTGTGCGACTAATAATCTAGTAAACAAAAATAATCTAGCAAGATTTTAAATTATTCTTTACGTATTATTAAAAATTATAAGAAAAAAAATTAATTTTATGACAACCACTTAAATTTATAAAAATTTTACAAAGCAAAATTAATTTTCAGAATTTTCTCGAATATTTCTTTATTTCTATTTGAAAATCTAAAAACTTAGACTGCATTTTTGTATTAAGTTGAAATTTTTATTAAAAAGGGTTAATTTTTCGAAATTTTATATAAAAAAAAACTTTCTTCTAAAATGGCCATATCAGCATATTACAATGCCAATATCGAAATGTAAATTGACAAAATTTTTGCATTTTTAAAATTAAAAATAATTGATTTCGAGTGACTTAAACAGAGCCTACTTAACAATTTCAATTCAAGACAGAATATACGTACAATATCAAGACAGAATTCAATTTGTCACTCACATTTGTTCTGAAATTAAGCAAATATCAAAAATTAATTTATATGAAATTGAAATTATTAGGCCACATTTTTTGAAAATAAAGAAAATGGCGTAATATAGACAATAAAATATTAAAATTCTAACCAATTGTCCACTTTAATTCCAAATAATTTTCTAGTATACAATAGTTAATCCAATATTAATTTTATTTTTTTTTTCCCATTTGACGTTATACAGCAACATAATCTTTAGAGTTTCAAAATTCATCCCTTATACTTACACAATATACAATATTACACACTTATATCATACATACAACATGCATATATACCTTTTCTAAAGAAACAATATAATAGCTGTATATTCTGTGTTTTACAATACTTTTCATTTCGGAATATCCTTTTTAGGTTCCTAGACTTTTTAAAAGGAATAAAATAATTTTCTTATATAGTTTTTATTTTTTCGCATTTTTTCTTTCTGTTTGTTTTTATGTTTATTCTACTGTCTGGATTATATTCTTTTTTTTCAGAATTTTTTTTTACGCAGTTATTTCCAAGAATTAGATCAAAACCCAAACCCTGGCATTTTATTTTGAATTGCTCGTACATGCAAACTTATTTTTTTATTTTTTTGTTACTTATATAATTTTTGTTTTGTTTTTGGTTTTTTGCAAAATATTGTTGTGTTTTTGTTTTAGAATTCTTATGTGCAAAATAAGGACGAAAAATGTAACAAAAAAGCACTTTATATATATCTTTCTCGTTTTCGCTTTTTCTATTGTTCTTTTGGGTGGAAGAAAGGAGGTGAATTTTATCTATAATGGCTTATACAATACATTCACACTACTTTTTGTTAACTTGTTTTTTTTTTTATGTTTTTCTCTTGAAATTTATTGCCCACAGGCCTCTCTAAATATACTACAAAATATATTGTAATTTATGTTGGTCGTTTATGCCATTTTCTTTTTCTAATTTCAGCATTTTTCTTATTCTTTTTTAAACTGGTATTTTTACTTTAAGGTTATGGAAACATTTTTAGTTTTTTTTTTTTTTTTTGTTCATCTTATACCCATAAATTTCCGTTCAGATGTCTTTTTAAAGTTCATATCCATTATAATTTTTGTTAAATTGTTGTCGACATTTTCGTAGACTATACGCTTTTACAATATAACAAACTTGTACGAGTATATAAAATAGGAAAATAATATGAAAATAAAAGCAATTATTATATAATTATTATAAATGTATGTTTGTATGTATTGAAATGTGTAAATGAAAGTAAGCTTTATAATACATGGCTGCCATTATAAATTATTTGCCAAAAAAAGAAATTTAAGTTTAAGTTAGTGACAGAAAAAGATACAGGGTAAAATTGGAGAAAAAACAAGAAGGATAAATTGCAACACGAAAATTAAATAAAAGGAAAATGAAAGAAAAAAAACTTAAATTTCTTCTCATAACCTACATTTTTTTGTGTTTACTGAAGCCTAACTTACAGACAACCCTGTTTTGTTTGTTAAAATCTCATATAAATTTTATTTTTACTTTTCTACTTGCTACATGCCATGCAATAAAATCCAATTTTTCATTTTTTTTTCCAAATTTCATCTCTTTCTTGCAAAGTTTTTTTTTCTTTCACACACATGCAAACATTGATGTATAAAAAAAAAATTTTTTTTTTTGATTATACAAAACTTTTCGCTATACAAATACAACAACTTTCCTTCTCCTCTAGTCCTCCTCTAACTCTATCTCTCTTTCTCTCTCTCTCTCTCTATCTCTCTCTAACTGTGTGTCTCTCTATTGCTCTTTGTTTATGCCGCAGGCGAGCAGTATATCAAAATATTAAAATATAAAATGTTGAGTTGAATTTTAATGTGATAAATATGTGTATAAGTGTGTATGTCTCATACACAATACCTCTGTATTTGTGCATCTGTATGGTAATATAAATATATATTGTTATTATTATCATTAAATATAATATTTAAGTGTGTATGTATACTAGTTGCCTTTTCACAATTTCATTTGACCTGATTTTTGAAGGTCGTTTTAGTTACTGAAAAAAAAAGGAAACGAAAAAGGATAAAAAAAATAAGCAACAAAATAAAACTTTTGTATGCTTTATGGCAACTTTTCTTTTTATGTTATTTTCGTCCTTTTTTTTCATTTTGATGTTTTTTCTTTCTCTGTTTTTTTTTTTTTCTTTTTTGTTGAAAATCATGTTGTTTTGTTATTTTTTGAGTTTTGTTATTTTTTTCTTTGCTTCTGTTTTTTTTATAACGAATTATATGTTGTGCTTATAGTATTTTTGTTGTTGTAAAGGAAAAATATCGATAATTTCTTGTTACCATGCAAAAAAGGTTAGGGTGTTTTTAAGGAATTTTACAATGGTAGTAAAAAATAAATATTTTGAAAATTCGAAATTGAGTCATGAACTTTTCTATATAAGTGAAATATATGTAATTTTTCGCTGGAAACAAAAATTTTGAAAAATTTCTTTTGACTTTAAACTCAAATTAAATGAAAAACATATGTGATACCCGTACGAATTTATTACCCTATGTGCAAATGAATATGTCATAGATGACTAAGGGACAGACTATGACTTTAAATTGCCATATTAATTTATGAAAAATTTCAGAACTGTGTTTTCAATATTTTCTATAAGATATGGCCAAACTACTATCGAAGTTATATGGTAGCTACCAGAAAAAGCCAAGCACTTTCAATGACTTTTATCAAATACATTGACCCTACTAATATATTTACTTGTGCGAAATATCAATAACAAAGCTTTTATAGTTTCTACGATATAGAAAAGTAAATTTTTGTATTTGTACGGCAGCTATCCAAACCGGTACCCCCGATCATATCTAATTTAAAAGGGGTTCTGACGAACATAAAATTTAAGTTAAGAATATTCGAAGTCAAAGTATTGTATTGCCTTAATTTATTTTTAAAATTTAATTTATTTATATCAAAAAAAAATAAATTTTAAATTCAAAAAATATTTTTTTTTCAATCAGTAGTGTTATGCAATTACAATTTTTTACACAATTAGATATTAAAAGCGTTATGACTTACTCAAATTTCTTTAGTTTATTCTTAATTTTGTACTAAATTCTCCAACATACCTGAAATAAAAATTAATAAAATTAGTTATTAGAATTAAAAGTTTGTAATTTAAAAAATAATTTAAATATAAATTAGGAACAAAATTTTTCTATTAACAATGTCTATAATAAAAAATATTAAATTTGATTTTATTAAAAATAAATTTTTAATACGGAATTATTAGGGAAAATAATTCTATACTAGGGGCATTCAATACTATGAGGAATTATACGGAAGTAGAAATAATTTAATCCTGATTTTCGTACACTTCGAAATCAATTTCGAAATTAATTAAGAGAATGTTTCGAATTCCGTTGGAATTTTTAAATTACATATTCATTTTATTATAGAAAATTTACGAAAATTTTTATTCTAAGTACCAAAATTATAAATATATTTTGCTGTGTGATAATATATTTGAAATTTTTTGTTGATATAATCGGAACATTGTTAAATAATTAAATAATTTATAAAAAAAAATTAAATTTAAAAATATTAGAAAAGAGCAACAATTTCCAAAATTTCAATAAAATATTAAGCACCCTATACATATATTTTATGTTGAAAGAATAATTTAACAAAATTACATCTGAAAATTCAGTGTACACATAACAAAATTACCATTAAGCCCATTGAAGCGACATCATTACTTTTTTTTTTGTTTTTCTTAAGTTTTTTTTTTACCATACACAAAAAAACCTAGTATGGTACATAGACATCAGTTACTTTTAACATTTATATCAATTTTAGGTATATATATATATTTTTATTGTTTTCATTATTAATGTTGTTTCTGTATAAATTTATTGTTGTTTTCATTCTTTAAATACAACCATCACATTTTCCTTCAATATTAATCGCATATATATATATGTAAATACTTGCAATGTTGTTGCAAAATATACATAATATTCATTTATATACATAATGTATACACACACATTTGAACAAGACAAAAATAAAATAGCGAAAAACAAAAGAACTACAAAAAAAAATATTTCAGTCGTCTATGTATTATGTAACAATCTAACATACAAATCATATACCACCCCATAATTATCCTTAAAATAAAAAAACAGAAGAAACAACAAACAAGAAAATAAGAAGAAAAGTTTTTAAAAACATTCATTTTTTGTTCTCTTCTTCTCTTTTATTATGTTTTTCTTGCTCATTCGATTTGTTTTGTTTTCTCTTTTTTTTTTTTTGTGTATAAATTTTAGCTTTCAAGTTAAAAAATATGTCAAGCGTTTCCATTAAAAATCCACTTAAGGCAGGAAATGAGTACATATATAAATTTTGGTATGCTTTTATATACAGCCATTAAGTATATAAACTGAAAATGAATGTGTTTGTATTATGTATAAAAATTTTCCTTTTATTTTTCTTTTGTTGTTTGTTTTTTTTTTCTATACTTTACTACATTGTTTCCAGTCTTGTTAACTTAGGCCTTTTGCCATTTTATTTTCCCATTTTCTGTTTTTTTGATTTTTTGCTTTTTTTTTTGTTTTGTCTTTTACAACATTATAATTCTGTATGCGTACTGCTGTTATTTTGTTTTTCGTATCATTTTGTTTTTTTCCCTTTTAATGTAAAACATTCAAAATTTATCTTTGTATTTGTTTAAAAAATACATGAAATTTATTTTCACATTATTTGGCAGTTGAAATATGTATGGTATTTGGTGTTGCCATCTTTTTACTTTTTGTGAAAGTCTTTGGACTTTATTGTTTCTAGAACATTAAATTTATAATGAATAAAATTATTTTTTATGGTTTTCAATAGTTTGACCGGGCAAAACATTAATATTATTTTCGGAAAAATTAACAAACTTAGAAGGTACTGTATTTCATATAAGCTTCTAATCAATATTTCAATCCTTATATCGATTTGTTATTATAAATTATATTGAGTTCCGCCCGAATAATTCAAAAAGAAAAAAAAAATGCCAAATTAAAAAAATTGCTTGCGTAAAGCTCAAGGGGAGCTTTGTTCTTCCTCACTATATTCTTCAACATTTCTCTACCCCGGGCAAACGATTCCCACCTTATGATATTATGTTTTCTAGTCATTTAAATTTTAGTATAAGATTAATTTTCGGCCACAACTTTAAAAAGTTTATATTCAACATTATTTTTAATAAATTGCAAAAGAAAAATTTTATAAACTACAATTTTCCGAGTTATAAGTAAAAATATAATAATTAGGTGATTTCCATAAATTCCACCTTTGAGACCTCATAATTCGAAAACAAGAGTCGCCCAAAAAGCAAAATGTAATCCAGAGCTTTATGTTGGGCTGCCGACATTCTATCATCTGCTTAGAGAATTGCATTAAATTTCGGACACGTTGTACACCAATTTCAACTTACTTTAACGTAATTCTTTTAATTTTTGGTGTAGGGAGAAAATTTTGGAACAAAATTTTCAACCATTTTCCTTCTTAATTTTTGGAAAATACTGACATACATTATAAAATACGACAGTCTGGTGACATTAAAATTGTAACAAAACAAAAAGAATTTTCACATTACATAAATAAGTAAATTATAAATATATGTATCTATGTATGTGTAAGTGTACATAAATTTGGTATAAAAAGGAAAAACTACTATACTTAAAAACGATTATTTTTCAAGTATTTGTTATTAAATTTACAATAGTATTAGTAATATTTTTTAATAGTAAATTTGTATGTAAGATATTTATTAAAGGAATTAAAAACAAAGTAACAGACATGATGTGATTACGTAAAAAACAAAAAAAAAAATTTCTATTCTATAAGGACCCTTATGTATTTATGTACCTTTAGTTAAAAATTTTACATTGTTTACTATAATTGTATACACATAATGTAAATTCTAATATACAATATTGTTATACAAATATTACGTACATAGAGTTATGTAATATATGTTTAGCACAGTATACAAGTATGTATATACATACATACATATGTGCATGTACTTAAATTAATATTATATATATACTTTTGTATATATACTACATAAGTAAGAGTATATAAAAATAATGTTGTGAGTATAAATAAAATTTTTAATGCTTAAATTTTTCTATGTCTGCTAGGAATTGGTAATTTTTTTCTTTTTTTAGGTTTTTTAATGGTTTTCCCTCTATTTCATTTTCTGTTTTTTTTTTTTGTTTCGGTTTTTATTCTTATTTTTGTAATAATGTTTATTTCTTTGCCAAGTTTTAACTACACAATTACCACGAATTTTGTCTCTAAATATTTTTTTTTTATAATAACACAAAAAGTATAAAAAATTTTGTAATTATAAATGGCATGTATTGCGAATAATAAGTAACTTGAGTTTGGTACGGGATTTCAATTTTCATCCCCATTGATTTATTAGATTTGGTACGGTAAAGTGAACGAATATATTGAGAATTTTTAGTCTTTGAATTTTTAGTTGGTTCTTTTTTTAATTGTATAGAATGAGGAATACCGTATGTTACACGGCTTTTATTTATGAATGACTGAAAATATCGCAACATTATAATAGTTAAGGGTATTCAATTATGGTTATGATTAAAATGAACTTATTATTAACATTTTTTTGTTGTTTAAGATTTTATTGTTTTTTCTTTCGTTATATTGGACCTTCATGCAGGATTATCAATTGATGCAAATGTTATATAACATGAATTTAAACGTTAAATTAGTTGAAGAAATTCGAGTACTTATATCTTATTATTTGCATATAAGGCGACTTTTATAGTAATGTGTGCCAGTTATGAGGAGTTTTCGTACAAGATTCTCATGGCTCATTTCAATCAATTTTTTTACTTTTTCTGTTCTAATATTGGAATTCTAGCTATAATATTGGAAAAATTTTTCAGCAAACTTTCAAAAATCTCATTCTCTATTAATTTATCATCTATTACGAGACATTTACCATTTCTTTTTATTCTATATAAATTCTTATTTTCTATTTTCTATGGAGTTATTACTAAAGTAAGTGGATTTCTAAATGTTTCGTTTGGGTAAAAATATAATGGTGTTGATGAGTGAGTCGCTAAAAAAAATAATTACGGGGAAATTAATTTTTTGCAAGGACACATTAAAATTCATGAAATCCTCTAATTATAACAGTAAAATTTTGAAAGCCTATACACAACTGAAATTTTAACAAATTCGATCCAATTTTTCTAAACCATTACCATTAATGAAATGTTTTCACTGAACATTTAAAAAAATGTCACAATTATAAGAGAAAGAAAATTTGTTTTCCACTTTCAACTAATGGAAAAGTTTTGTTATGGTTTTTTCTTTGGTGAGTTCTTCGTTTTTTTTTTTGTTTTTGTAGTTAATCGTTATCCTAATTTAATAAAAATTTTATAAAACGAAAAAAGTTTTGACATTAAGCCTTTATTGAATTTTCCATTTATAGAATTTTAAAACTGGAAAACTTTCTCTATATTAAAGATTTTTTTTACAGCTTAATGAAATTTTATCTACATTTAAAATGAATTTTTAATAGGTTATTATTATTACGGTATTACGTAATAATTTCAGAACAAAAGCTAATAAAAATTTGATAATTTCCAGCTCTTATAAGTATAGGGGGAGGAATTGAAATCGAAAGAGAATACAATTCAAATTTTTATCTAAAAGAGTAATTTAATTTTATTACAAAATGGCAATATCATTTCGGAATCTAATACTTAAGCATTAATTAAATTATACTTCAATTAATTATTATTTGATTACTATACAATTAAATAATATAATCAAAGAGTAGATTTAATGAAATTCTGTTTCAAAAATATGAGCCGGTTAGTTGTTTAATTGAAAGTCAAGTAAGTAATGAAATAAATTTTGTCGAATATATATTGAATTCAAGATTCATAGATGTACTCAGAAGTAAATTAATAAATAGGAATAATTAAAAGTGAATTACACAATAAAAATAAACTGTTAAAAATTTCTGCATAAAATGGAAAATAGATAGATTCAAAAAAAAACCGGGTCATGGAAGAAAAATTAAAAACAATTTCTACCTTCGAACCAGTGATATATATAAAATTTTAAATTTACTAGCAAATTTTAATCTCGTTCAACTAATGTAAGCTAATCCAAGTATTATGAAATGTAAACGTGTATAGTGATTTACAAAATGTTCACCAAATTAATAAAAAAAAAACAATTTATCTCTCGGGGTAAAATCTATAGTCTTGATAAAAATTTATTAGAATTGAAATGTAAAAAGTCATTTGCTATTTTTAGCATTTTCCAAAAATTATATGAAAAAAAGTGCTTAGTAGTTTCACTCTGTCCTTCACGGATATGTTTACAAAACTTGTGCACCTTTGAAGATAGAGAGCTAAAATTTTATATATAAATTGATCTTTACTAGAAACTTATTTCCGTAGAAGAAAATTTTTACCTATCTCCTCCCCTCTATAAGTTACAGCCCTTCAAAACTCTTAAAAATGCTATTTTTTTACTCTTTACTGTAAGGAAACTACAAACAATTTTTAAATTCCACAAACGCAATCAAATAGTGGTGGGATTTTTCTACCACAGCAGAGATTTGTTATACTTAAAAAAAAAACAAAATGACCGTTAACATTAACCGTTATCTAAAATCCGTTTTTGTCAAATTTTCGATACTGTTTTTCTTGTAAATGGTAAGCTGAAGGAGTCTGAAGTTGCAACTTTTACATATTAATAAATAATTCATTTCGTTACAAGAAAATTTTTTTCTACCTCGATCATCTTTTAAGTTATCGCCTATCGAAATTCGTAAAATTTAAATATTCGGCATCTTATGTTTCCGAAACTGCAAACATTTCCAAATTTCCATAAATGCAAAACGCTAACAAAAAAATATAATTATTTTTCTTGACTTTCAAGCTTAACCGTCCAATTCAAACATTTGTTAACGCCTCTTTCAATTTTTTTCTTGCTCATCCTAAATATATGCAATAGTTTTATATATCACAGAATTTTATATTTTTTATAATATGAAGGGCATAATAATTTTCACTTGTTAAAGGGAAAAGTGCTTCTTTAAAAACCATTGGTCTAACCCAACTTTATTTAATTGTGAGTACATTTTTTATGATGACGTTTGAAATGGGTTTTTTCATGAAGTTTTGTGTCAAATTTTAATTATACTACACACAGTATAATTTAATTAAACGCTTTTAAATGAAAGTGATTTAAAAGTCTCTTTAACAGAGAAAATGTATTGTGTGATAAAATAAAGCGGAAAATCTAGTCAGACGTCTTCTTTTCGATATTCTTAAAAGCATTTCTTTCGATAATAGTAGACCGCATCCATCCAATTTATTGCTGAACTTATAAATAGCATAAGTAAGTCTCATTATTGTCAAATTATTGTATGAATTTACTTCAAATATAGGAGTCTATATTAATACTAATTACAAATTAGCACATCTCAATGAAATTTTCCAAATTAAATCAGAAATTAAAAGCTTCTGCTTAAAATAGTACATTTACTGTTTCATTTCAAATATAGAGAGAAACCGAAAAATCTTTAATTACTTTATAGAAGTTCAAACATTTAAAATTTAAAAATATTTTAAAGTTCTATGTATGTTTCCTGTAATTATTCATAAAACATATACTTACAATACATACAATATGTATCTAAAATTTTAATTTTCCTTATTTCTCTTACAAAAAATTTTTAAAACCGAAAAAAAAACACAACATTTCTGTACATGTCCTATTTAATAGTTTCTTTATTAACTCTAACTTTAAAAGTTTTTCAATATACACAAATACTTATCCAACCATAAAAATATTATATACATACGAGTATTATAGGATATTATGTATGTTCAAATATACTTATGAAACCCATAAAATAAAAATGAAAAAAAAAATTCTTCTTTTGCACATATTCTAAAAATAAATAACAAAAAATACTTATTATATAAAAAGGTCCTTTTTACTTGTATCTCTTCATATACTTTTTGTTTTTACTAAACATTCACAAAATTTGTTTTACTATATGCATATACTTAATTCCATTTCAGTTATTTTTTCTATATACATACATATAACAAAATTGAGAAAAAAAAATAAAAATATTGCCGCCGGATTACATAAAATTCATGTAATATAAAGCAAGAAAAACAAGTATATAATAAAATATATATAATGGACTATCTTCTTATTTACATATATTCTTTTACTTCACAGTAAATAAGAATTTTAATATAATTATATTTATATACAAATATACATACACATGACACTAAAATCCTCTAACTATACACAATATTTTAATACACAATATCATTTTGTAATCTTCTCTAACTACTTATATATTAAAGTATACGTTACTTAAAATGTGGAAATTCATTTACATACTTACAATTAGTATTCTACACAAGTATGTATATATATATAAATATATACGTACATACTATTATGTTTCGAAATAACGTCATAAGCGTGCCAGCAATTTAAATTTTTTTTTTTCTATTTTTCAATCTTTTCCTTTTTATACATACCCAATATCCTTTTTTACTTTATTTACTTACTATATACACAAAAAAAATAAAAAACAAAAAACGAAATTTTTGTAAAGAATATAAAAAAAAATGGAAAAAAGTTTGTCTGGCAAAGGATTCATAAATAACGAAGCATACCACCGCACTTAATTTTCTCTTTTCTCTTTTTTTATATAGAATTAAGAAAATTTTCCCTTTCTTACTCCCCCAATTATACACCACATTATATTGTACGAATAAATAATGGTGTACAAGTGTATATATATATTTGAATTTATAAAAAAATCTGTATGTAAGTATGTAAAAATCTGTAGTACATATTTATACCAGCATAATAAGTAAAAATTCCTAAAACAATAAAAAAAGGAAAAGAATAAAAGAAGAAAATGTGAAAGCATAGTAACGACGACATCACATCAGATACGAAACAAAATATATACATATACACGAAAAGTAAATTTTTCATTTTAACCATTTTTATTAAGGCGAAATATACACAAAAGAAAAATTTGAAAATGAGGTAACCGCCTGCCACACCAATCTTACTCAACATTTTATAAGAAAAGAAAAACAAAACAAATGATATTCGTCTTATTCAGAGAGGATTGGAGAGAAATGGAGAGAGGAGAATATTTTCACAAACTCCTTATATATAAAATAACATCATTACACCTTATCTCTCATCCTATATCTAATTCCTATACCTATACGCTTCGTATATTTTTGTGTTTGTTCTTCTTCTTCTTTTTTCTATATGAACGAGCAAATTCTAGAATAATGGCCCCAATTTTTATTGTATTTCTGTTTTTTTTTATCCTTTTTTTTTATTTGCTTTTAGATTGTTGTTTTTGTAAGTGTCTGTGGTTGCGTCTTCTTTTTTTTTTATTATTTTTCTCTGTTTCTACTTCAATTTACAATTTTCTATACTTTTTTTCTATACTATTTTTTTTTGTTTTTTTTTGCCAGTGTGTAGTATCCATTGCTTTTTTGTTTTTATGTATAGACATTTTTCATGTGAAAAATTTATTTTTTTCCTTGAAAATTCTGTTTTTTTTTTTACTTTCCAATTTTTTTTTTCTTTTTTTTGTTTTGTTTTTGGCTTTTATTTTTCGTGTTATGTCGGGCGGCACCGATTACAACTGCTGCCAACTACACATAAAATTTTTTACAATTTATACATTTTTTTTTTCCAGTGCATAATGTTTGTGTTTTGCTTTTTTTTTCATTTTCAAATTGTTTTTTATTATTAATATATTTATGTATGAAATTATATAAAATTTATATATGTATATAAGATTTATTGTAAAGGAAAAATGTCTGCTATAACTTCTAGTTTTGGTTTTCTGTTTTCTTTTTTTGTAAATTTTTTTAGTTTGTGTTACTATTAAAGAATATAAAGTAATATATAAAGGACGTATATATAATAATGGAATATAGGAAAGTAAATTCATTCATATATGTATAATAAGACATATGACAGTGTATATGGATATTTTGTATATAGACGAATATAAAGGACAAGAATGGACATAGTAGAAGAATTTGTAATAATAAAAAAAAACGAAAAATTTGTATGAATTTATGTATAAGAATTTAATGAAAATTGTCCGCCCTTTTGTTTTTCTTTAAAAAAAAAATATTAATAAAGTTTGAATAGTGTGTGTATGTCGCGAGATTATAAATGTTATTAAAATGTTAAATTGAGTATACGAGTTAAATAAAAGTATATTTTGTATCAGATTGTTTAAGAAAAAATGTTAAGTTTCTTCGTGTAAAACCAGAACAATTAATATAATAACATACCCCTAAAAGTATGCAATTTTTTCATTATTATAAAAATACACTGTATTACAATACACACGTGTGAAATTACAATAGCAATACTAAGAAATACAATCGAGTAATTCATAAATTGTACTGTTTTGTAGAGAATATTTTTTTTGCTGAATTATAGAGGCAATAACTCTGAAATCGAGTGAAATTTAATATTCCATAGCGTATTCTAGAAAAACTACATGCTAAAACTTTTAAGCAAATTTCAACCTAATTTTTACACTGATAGTATTAATCAATTAAATACTGTCCTGATTAGTATATTAATCAAAGCAGTGAATTAAATAAAAAAGCAAAATTTGGAAAATTTTCTATTAAACAACATTTTTGAATTGATTGCATATGGCTTTGAAAAACTTGTTCCATTGTAATTTTTCTGTTTCTACATTTATGCTTGCAATTTGGAATTATTTATCAAAATTAGAACAAATTAATTAAAGAAATTTCAAATTATTGAACGAAAACTTATTATTTCAATATTTAATCAATTGAATATTAACAAATTCTTGTTTTCAATTGAAATTCAAACAGAAGCGATTCATTACCATTATTTTGTGTTTTTGTATTATACTTGAATTCCTTTTGAAAAACAGCTTGCAAAAGCTCACCCAATGTATGGGTTTGAAAAATATGTGTGTATTTATATATATATATATATATATAGATCTAAGAAGATATAAAATTTTCTCCACTATAATACACATGTATATACGTATATTTATAAACAAATGATTTCCTTGAGGATTCAAAAACTTCTGAAAATAATCTATAAGAAAAAAATATAAAAATATAAAAGAAACCAAGACCAAGAAGACATAAAAATGAAAAAACCCAAAAAAAATCAGAAGAAAAAGGAAGTAAAAAGGAATAAACAAGGAAAAAAAACAGGGAATCATTGCAAAATTTCGATTTTTCTCTTATTTCGTTATAATTCTGTTGAAGTATATGTAAGTAGGTAAGCTGCCTGTTTTGGATTGACTATGTCTGAATTGAGTTAGGTTTTTTCATTGTATTTCTTTTTCTTTTTATTTTGTATTCTGTACTTTTTTACTTTATACTTTTATTTTTTAATGTTACATGTTTTCTTTACAACATACACAATCATTACACGTATACAAGGCAATTACAATTACATATATAAAGATGTAAGTAGTGCCAGTAGCAAAATCTTAAACATTGACAAGAATTAAATGTATAGATTGTAAGCAAAAACAGTTTCCTTTTCCCGTTAAAGGATCTAGTATTTTAACTTAATTTTTTTCTTTTCCAAATTTTATGTTTCTTTATGTTTTGTTACATAAATGTAAGTAAATAATATGTACTCTGTTACACATACATACTTCAGTTCTGAAATACTGGATCTAACTTAAAAATTATTTTCTTATACTCGTAGTTGTTAAGAAGCACGTTTTAATGAACAATAAAATCAATTTTCAATTTTAACAGCTTGCTTCAATTTAAGCTGATTATTTCGATTTTTTGACAGGATGGTATATAAAATTTCTAAACTATTTCTTTCTTACTGTATCAATTGAATTTATATGCCATTATATTGGTATATTTTTGTATATTTTCATGTATTTTACTCATATATTACTAAAAACTACAAGCTTGACACTTTCTAGATTTAAATTCATAGTATATGGAATGAGAAATTCTCTGATATCTTAATGTAGACAGTGACGATTCCTGATCAAAATTTCAATTCTAAAAAATTATCAACAACAAAAAGTTCACCACAATTTCGAGAAATTTTGGGATTTAAAAAGATTTGGGCTTGAATTTATTATTTTTATTTTTTAGATCAACAAGAAAGAGTCAATGTATTTTGAGAGTATTTTAACATAGATAAGGAAATTGAATTTAAAATTTGTGTTTAAGTCTTTGTCTCAGAGCTTACGTTAAATTCGCTAATTTGATCAGTTTGTATATAAAAATTTTATTAATATCGGGAAATTTTTTAGTGTTTGAGTAAAAATTTTTTTCTCTCTTTCAAAAACTGATTATTAAACTTCAACTTTATCTCGAAAATTTTTGAAATATAACCAAGTATTTCAAAATTCCTTAGGAAACATATAGAAAAAGAGAATTAATTTAAAATAAAGTTCACATCAAATAAGATGGAACAATTAATTTAGTTTTAAGCTCAAATTCTCATCAGGTTCAATAAGAGAATTAAAGTTTCCAACTCTAAAATTATTTTTTATTCCGACACAATTACAGTACATGAACACCATTATAATTACATAATATATCACTGTTATTTCGAATTTTACGATATTAAAAAACAGACTTTAGAAAATCTTAAATGATGGTTTCATTTTCCTTTTTTTTGCTTTTTCTTTTCTTTTACTTACATTTAGTTGTTTTTTTTCGAAATTCACAAAAAATAAAAAGAAAAAGCATTTCATTTATATTTTCTGTCTCTGGTATGGTGAAAGAAAGCAAAATATTAAAGATGAAAGCTGTAAAAATAAGTTGTGCAAAAATTAGGACACAAGTATTGTCAAAAACACATTTCATATATAAGAACAGAAAATAAAGAGAAACAGCAGTAATCAAAAACAGAAAACTAAAAGAGGCAGTGAAAAGTAAAGGAAATTTAATCCTTTTAATAAGTAGATTTTTGCCTTTATATACGTTCTATGTCATTATATAGACTTTTCAAAGACATATGTGCGGGTGTATGTATTTTGTGTATAATATCTAGACTAAATATAAAATTTAGTATATAAACTTACATGAGATCGGTATAAGTTTTGAATTTATGTATGAAAAATATATTTTTTTCCATTTTCATAAAAACTTTTGTCTTAGAAATACAAATAAATTTAATAATGATGGTTTTATATTAAAAAAAAAACGAAGAAAATGAGTAAAACGTACAAACAGAACTTTTATTTCTGTTATTAGAAAAAATTCTGTTGGAAAATAATGCTGGTTCTATACTTAAACAAAAAACAAAAAAATGGAGTAAAAAAAACAAAAAATTCTTTCAATTTTCATTTCATTTAAAGTTCGAAAAAGAGAAAGTTTCTCAAAAGAAACCCAAATACTTAAGGTTCTACAAAGTAAATTGAAAAAAGGAGAAACAACAAAATGCAAATTATAAAGTTGAATAAAACATAAAACAAAAATCCTTCAAGAAATCCTTAAAAAAATTCCTTGAATATGGGTTCCTGGTTCTTATGATTATTAAAAAGTAAAAATTTCTAAAAAAGATTTTTATGCCACCTGATCACAAATTTTCTTATTTTCTCTCTCTTTCTTCCCACCTATATAATTTCCCTATATTCTTGCTCTATTTAAGATTATGAATTTTTTAAAAGAGAAATTTTTGTTTAAGGACGTTAATATGAATGCTGTATTTAATAAAGTTTATTTATTTTTTTTATTAAATATTTGCAAAAATTTGTTGGGAAAAAAAAACTTTTATATTTTCTATAATTTTTTTTTTTAAATATTAAAGCATTTCCTTTTTCTATATCTTATGTTTTTCTATTAAGTATTCTTTTGAGATTTTAATTTTTTGCTATATTAATTTCTCAACTATATATTTTTAACTTAAGATTTAAAACTTAAAAAGCATAACTTTATTGCTTCATTGCGAATTCAAAGGAAAATTAAGTGTTTTCTGAAATAAAAAGAAAGAATCCTTACATAATAATTCTAAGTTTTACTTTAGATTCTTATTGGATCTTGTAAATACATCAATAATATTAAGTTTTAAAAATAATGTATATATGAATATACATATGTATATTTGTAGCTAGAGCTTAATATAAAATTGAAAAATTTTTAACAATAAATTAGGTCAAAAATCTATTTGAATAGCATTAATTTAAATTATTAAATTATGTTGTATGTATTTCAAAATTTTTCAATTATTTCAAAATTAATCAAATATTGCATACTTTTGGGTGCAAAATTTTTAGTACTTATATTTGCTCTTTTGAAGATAATACAATTAAGAAATTTATTAAAATTCAATTACATAACAATAACGAAAATTTAATTAAATAACAATTGTTCAATTATAAGTATTAATAATTAATGTCCTTAATAATTCTAAATAAAATTAATCTGCAATTTTCTGAATAATTTCATTATATGTGTGCTCATTTTTCGCTGCAAGTATAGATTAGTAAAAAGATTCATGAATTTTGTTGAGAAGAATTTTCGAAAAATTCATTTAATTTAATAGATTATAACGGCCGAATAATTAATATAATTTTTATATTAATTACATAAATAAATTTTACGGTATAAAATACTTTAATGAATTAATAACAAAATAATTATGAAATTTTCAATAGCATTCTGAAGAAATTGATTAAAATACTAAGAATGAAAAATTTCATTGATTTTCTTTCTTGCTTCATATTTTGACCATATTGTAAATTTGCAATAATAAATACTTAAATATTTTCTAAAATAATATGATTGTTAAGCGTACTCTGTTTCCAACCGCACTGTATACAATAAGGGAGATTGTGATAGCAACAAATTTCAGATATTGCGCAAGTAAAATATTTTTAGAGAATTGTGGTCTATATGAACACGAGCGTATCTCGAATTCTGCTAAATCGATTTTGATGAAATTTTATACATGAGTTTACTTCGCCTATGTCATTGATTGATTAACATTTGGTTTATGCCAGGCAATTTTTACATTAATTTTTTGGAAAGAGTAGTACTCCCAAACCGAATAAGAAACCGATTTTATATTTTTTAACATATTTACCGAAAAAATTTCTGGATATGTAATATTTGAGTTCTACTTGCCATTAAAACTAACTGGTGAACTTTTTAGAGAAATCAAATGGCACGAATGGAAACTTTATTAATAGCCAAATTTACATTTTTCGAGGAAATGTTTAAAACGCCTTTTCATAATCTTCTATTACACTTTGACTAAACTAGACCATATAAATTGCGGCCGGTCATTTGCCGGCTACATCAGATTTTTTGATGTATTTCTGATAATTAAAATATTATCTAAATTCAAAGGGACAAAATAAACGATTGAATATTCAATTTAATAAACTGATAATTAAATTACAAAGTATTGAAATTTTTTACTCAATGAGGGAAAATAACGAAATAGAGTGAAGCAGTACAGTGGTACGTAAGTTTCTATTATAATTATTCTGAAAAAAGTGTATTGAAATCTTTTTAATAAAACCTTTAAAATTTTTGCATTTTCTCGTGTTTGCATGAAGATCTTTGTTAAATTTTGTTTCTACAAACTTCACTAACCTATTTTCAATATAAATTAATTTTTTTCTCTTTCAAATTTTGCATTTTTTTTTTTCAATATATTTAATAATTTTCAATAATTTCTACTTTGTATTCAATTATACTGACGCTATCTAAAAATTGGCACAATGTCTGAATATAATTTGACTGTTCTTTTTTCTATTCTCATTTTATTCTCACTCTTCTTGTTTTATTTTTTTCCTATATTTCCTATGCATTTTCAACTTATTTTTATTTTTAGCTCGCTTCATTTTTTTTTTATCCCGAATCACATTAAGGATATTTTTTTTTTTCACAAAAGTGCACATTGTGAAAATTTTCAAAACAAAAACAATAAAAACAAGAAAACAAATGATCAAAAGAAGCGAATAATAATAAGAGAAAAAAGAACAAAAAATAAAAAAATCAAAAGAATATGAAAAGAAAATAAGAAAAATCACCATAAAATAAATAAAATTTAGTTTAGTAGGTCAACAATATACACTCGTGCCAGGATTAAAAAAAAAATTATATGAGAAAAAATAAAAAAAAAATGTACTTTTTAAAAAAAAAAAAAAAAAAAAAAAAAAAACAAATAATATTAAACAAAAGTTGGAAAAAAACAAGAAATTCGTGCAACGTAAGTACAATAAATTGCAGCTCTAATACAAACAAACAAACTTCAGCAACAACAGTATTAGCACTATTAGTGTGTATGTATGTACACAATATATATATTTTAAATATATTTTTTTATATAGTTCATTAAAAAAATATTCGTATTTATATATATAGAGAAAATAGAGCTATCATTATCAGAGCAACATGCTCTAAAACTACTTAGACTCTATTCAATATAAAGAATTTTGGTTATAAGTATACAACAGATTGTAGTTAAATTTCATATTACAATTATTGTAGATACCATGCTGCCATGTAGAAAAATGGGTGTAAATTTCAGTGTAATGGAATATCAAGTAAAAAAATAATATAAAAGGCGATTAATTTTTTTTTTGTGTTTTCATTCAATATTAACTTTGTAAATGAAATTTACTTTAACAAACTTATTAAAAATTAATGCGTTGTTGCAGTAAAAATGCAGTAAATTTTTAAAGGATACTTAAAAGTAGTTCAATAACTTGTATATTAATTATTTGTTTATAATTTGTGTACATTCTATGTTGAGTACGGATAGTGGGAATTGATGCTAATATTATTATAATGGGAAATAATTCCATCTTCAAATATCTGGGTTTCTGGTTGAATGAAAAATGGAGTTGCGAGTAAGAAAAAAGATATAGCATCGAAATGGCTAGACAAAGATTTATTGATATAGCATCGAAATGGCTAGACAAACATTTAGTAAATATACAAAGATACTGTGCTGCAGAAATTTGAATTTAAACCTATGTTTACGATTTATGAAGTATTATGTATGGTTTGTTCGTCTGTTCTGACTGAAGACTGTTTAAAATATCATGAGTCGAACATGTATCCAATAATGAGGTTCTGCGTACAGTTGCATTAAACCGCTATCTACGCTTAATGTTCGCTTTTAACATAACATAACGTATTTTGCACATTTAATGCGGGGCGAGAAACATGCGGAGCGACTTCAAAACTCATAGTTCAAGGAAAAATCGAAGGCAACAGAGGAATTAATACAAAACAGATATCATGGTTGCGCAGCATCAGGGCTTGGACTGGTGTATGAAATATCGGTGACTTAGTGCATCTAGTAATAGACTGAGTAGAATACAACAACATGGTAAACAGCTAACATCCTGTAGTTGATAGGCAGTAGAAGAAGAACAAGAGAAATAAATAGTACGACATCATACAATAATATTGTGCCTTATATCTATACTAATACATGTTTGAATAGACTCCATTGAGTCTTTGAGTTCACTCTTTTTTACGCAGTTCGGAGTTTTAGGGATTTAAAGCTAATCTCAGCTGTTTTTATATATTTTCAAATTTTAAGCATAAATATGATTTGGTAACTTATCTATAATCTTTCCAGAAATTGAAGTCATATGACTTTAAAATTTTTAGTTTTTCACTGGTAACTAATTTGCTGGCAATCCGATTAACTGAGCTTTAATTCGGTATATCATTCATTTTCCTACCTGTTATGAATTGGAATTCATCTTTTGTTTACACCACTGTTATATTTATATAACATATATTAAATTATAATATTATAATATGCCAAATACCAAATTCAGAAAATAAAAGAAGTAATAATAAATTTTACGTATAATTGAGTTCAAATGGAATTTTATTGGTTTAAAAAAAAATGAATTTAATTTTATTAAGAAGTGGAATAAATTGCAAAACTGTAGATAAAAATTTTTAATAAAAAAATATTGTTTTTGTAATGAAAATATTTGATTAAAAATACCGACAAATTTAATTATTTATATTAAACAATTGATTTTAATTATTTTCAATTTCACATGCATTTTCTCATTTTAATTACTACGTTCAGACGTAAATGTGTTCAATGTATTTATATAGCAGATCATTATTTTAATAATGTGCGTATCTAGGTATAGTCATAATAATATTAAAATAAACATTCAGTAAGTGTTAAGAAGCGAGGCGGAGGTACTTTACGGAAGGGGAGAAGCACTTTCTCAATAAGTGTGGAGCGATGAATTATAAGGGAACGGACCGCTTGGGAAGAACCCTGGCTGGTGGGCATGCCGTTGTGAAATATTTCCCCGGAAAAGTTGCTCGGTTTTATTGGAAGTGGGGGTTTCAGGGAGAAGCTCTGGACGGGACACTGGGCGATGCATCATCATCCCATTCTGCAATCTTAAAGTGCAATTTAAAACTATTCCTGCTTTCAATGAGTCCAATTTTAAAAATATAAATAATATTTGTGAACTGCAAACAACAGGTTTATTTCAGATAAAACTGAAGCATTAAAAGTGAAAAATCTTCAGCTGGATCAGCATCTTAAACGTTAAACTTAATTTCATTTAATCAGAGACGACATGAGTTCGATTTCTGTACATATTTTATGGAAGATAGACAATATATTACAAAATTTATTAAAAAATAGAAACTTAATTTAGAATAATATTTGATCTAGAATTAGTGTTTTATAATTTTCCACAGTTATATAAAATATTACGCATTTCAGTTCTTTTCTTGCTAATAACCTATAATAAAACACATTTCTTGAATTCTTAACAGTTTTTTTATAAACTTGATGAAGTCAATGGAAAAACGTTTATCCTAGCATATCCTTTTGTTTTTATCTTCATTAAAAATTGTAATATAAGTCAACAAATTTAAATATGAACGTTTGATTAACATCTTTTAAAGCAGCCAAAATTCACAGTCTCTTCTATAATTTAATCAAAATTAATTTATTTTTCAAAGTTAAAATTTTTTTACTCGAAATCTCTTATAAAATATCAAGTCGATTCAATTTTTTCTTTTCCTGATTTTTTTCTTTATTATCTCAAATTTCTATATAATTTAAATTAAATATATACAAGGATTATCTAATTTGCCCTAAAAATAAAATAAGTGTATTAAAAAACAAAAACAAAATACGAAAGATCAATTTGAAAATCGATTTTCTATCATTTTTACATTACCCAAAACAAAAGAAAAAAGTGATAAATTCAATTCCTTGCTCTTCTATAAAATTTCTCTAAAAATTTATACAAAAAAATTGGGTGGGTACAGGAAGAAATTTCGAGAAATAGAAGCAAAATCTCTATTTCAAAGAATAAGCCTAAACAAATTTACAAACAAAAATCATAAAACAAAAAATTCGAATCTAAACAATTAACCTAGAAAAAATTTCAAACATGTAAGCGATGATTACATGATACAACCGCCTAAAAGCATGCTATACTATTAGTTATAGTATTTAAAATTGTTATATATAGATATGTGATTTTTATATTAGAGTTTACATTGTTTAGCGTATAAGTATATTTCCGATTCTTTAATGGAACAGAAAACGGTGCAAAAAATTCAAACAAAAAAAAATCAGTAACTAAAAAACATTTCGTGCTTGATACTCATTCATATAAATATCCTTTTTACTATAAAACCGTACTATACTTAGTTTCCTTAATTTCCCTTCAATTCCATTATACGCCATCTATATATTGTTAAATTATATTGCATATTTACATGTATTTATACTCGTACATGGGCACTCTAAAATTCCGACGACATTCGTCGTTCGTTTACGTTTTTCGTTTTTGCTTTTATTTTTTTCATTCTAAATTCGTTTTTATACCAAAAATTTCTTTTTTCATGTTTTGTAAATATTTTTCCATTTTCCTCATTTTCTGATAGGGTGGAGGAATAACAATGTTTATCGTATACCTTACCCATATACGATTTTGTAATTTAATCACATCACACCCAAAAAATATCAATTTTTTATATTGAATTTTTATTTTTATTTTTTCTTATTTTCAAAATTTTTTACTATTATATTTCGCCTATAGGTATGCTTCATACATAAAATAATTTGATATATATAAGCGAATAGGTGATGTTTACGTTGCTTTTATATTCTCAATAATTCACATGTTAAGAATATATAAAATTTTAGAAATTCTAATCGTAAATACAATATTTTTATATGCTTGCAATACACAAAAGTTTGCACACATACTGTAGATTATTAACGTGGGCAAGTATAGCACTAGTTAGTTGAGATTTGAAACTAATTTGAAAGAGACGGAAGAGAAAAACGTGCTAAGGGAAAACAAAACCAAGGCTAAATCAATTTTATTTTTATTTTTGCTTTCTCTTATTTTCTTTTTAATTACCTAATAATACATATTTGTCAAATATAAAACGAAATAAGGTAGGTTAAATTGTTAATGTCTCAGAGCATAGATGGCGTGTGATAACACTAAAAATATAATATTAAAAATATTTATAAATTTTTTTTTATTTTAATTTGTAAGGTTAGTTTTTTTATGAGTTTTACACTTACTTTCGTGATAATATAAAAATATCAAATGTCACAAATGTATAAAATTATAATTTTTATATTGATACATACAAACATATATGTAAATGCTCCCTTAAGTTGCTTTGTTCTGTATGCCTGTCAACAGCTCAGTATTATAAAGATGAGAAAAATTATTAAAACTATTATAATGCAAAATTTAAATTTCTACTCCTACTTACGTATTCCTACTTACACCATTAAGTTTTTTAGTTCCTAATAAAAAGATAATTATTAATTTTCGAATTTAAACAGACTAAAATGAAAAATTATTCTGAGAATATACTATTATTAATAAGTGATCGCGTTATCTTGTTTTATGTATAATAATATTAAAGTAGTCAATTATTCCCGAACTTTTACCAATTTTACAACTAAACGTGATTTACATTTTCCTAAGGCGTAATATCTTGTATGTAGTAATGATATTTAAGGTGAGTTCACGGTTGAACTCAAAATTATATACAAAATTTCTGTTATTAACAGTACGAAATGTTACAAATTAATTATGAAACTAAAAATATTAGTTTTTGTTTGCTTATAAAATAAAATTTTTATAAATAATATTTTGTGATAAAAATTTTATGTATAATATTATGTCTGTACGGTTTCGATTTTGAAAGAGAATATAAAATTTCAATCTAGAAAATTTACTGAAAATTTCCTATGTGCATGATAATCTTAATTGTTTACGAAGTTAATAAATATTTCGTTGAATTCCTAACTTCTTAAAATATTTGACAAACAAACATACATAGCTTTATGACTGTACAATATTAAAATGCACATTATTTTTATTTTTATTTATGACACAAATTAGTTACAGTTTTCAATATCTGCAACAAATGTAAACCATTCTTGCTACAATTAAACTAAGGCAAGATTTCTATCGGCCGCATATTCTAATAAAAAAAAGTATAAAATTAATATAGAATTTTTCACCAAAAAGAAAACATAATATCAAGCTGATTTATTTTGAAAGCTCTAATTATTAAATAAGTTAAGTGTATGGAATAGGTCGGCGTATATTATTTGTCAAAATTTTCAGAATTCCAAATATCATTCGAACAATTTTTATTGTAATTACTTAATTATGCCATGCTTCCATTTCTATATCTGATAATTAATTTTAATAATTATTTTTTAAAAACAAATAAATTTCAATTAATTTTTGAAAATACTGCGATTTTTCATTCCCATTTGTTGTATATGTACACATTATATATATAACAGGTATTAATGAACGATATTTTATAAAAATTTAATTACTAAATTAAAAATTATATTTGCTTTTACTTTCCTCCACACCTCATATATTTGTAATCATATCATATTTCTGTTCACCTTTCTCAACATTAAATTTCTTCATTCTTGAAAATATTAATGTAAGGTTGAATAAAATGTCATTTTCCTGTATATATGTATATAAAAAATATATATATAAAAAACGTTTCATGTTGCCTAGACATAATAAAAGCATACATTTTTATACTTTTATGAGATTTAAATATACAAACACGTATACACTAATATATAAAATATTTTCATTTCTTACAGAAATATATTTCATGTATGTATGTATATATTTTTTAATAATAATAATTGAGAAAGGTTACGATGACGTTCTTATACATTTTAAGACTGATTTTATAAAATTCCCTTCACCCAATTTTATTGTGTAAAGGGTAAAATATTTTTAATGTTTATTTGTATTTTCATTATGAAATTTCTAACACCTACTCACTAAAAAATTGTTATCCATGCAAAGGCAAAAAAAAAAATTTTTTTTTTGTATTTTTTCTCTGTTAATGTAAAAATCTAATTACATGTGTACGTATATGAATATAAAAACGAATGTTATACATATTTATAAAAAATATGAAATGATTTCATTCTAAATATTTGAGGTTAAAAAATAACAAATAATAAAAATTAAAATAACAACCGCATAACTACTAAACTTTTGGTTTCAGAAAAGTCCTTGAAAATTTTTTTTTTGTTTTTCTTTTTATGAATTTTATAAAATTATGAGTAAAACATGTTGGGAGAAAATAATAACAGTAGCATATTATGAAAACAAAGAATGAATATAGAAGAGAAAATTGAATTGGAAGAGGAAGTAGTAAGTGTAAAAGATAGACAGAAGAAAAATATATAAAAAAAAAAAAGGCACTACAAAAAATTTGTTTAGAGGATTGCGTAATACTTAAATGGCATTTTTTTTTATATTTTTTCGTTAGTTTGAGGTTAAAAGGTGAGGTTAATTTCTTAACCACAAATACTAAAGTTATAAGGTACATAAAATGTTAAAAGCATATTAAAAGTGAACAAGTTGAAAAGATATAAAAAAAATAATAATTTTATAAAGTTTTTATTTTTAGTGAATGAATTATTTTACATATGGGTATAATTTTCCATTATTATATACATACATACATACATTGAATGTTGCGGAGGAATTTCATCAAAAGAATGTGCGTGCGTATTTTATTTTCCTTTTATTTATTTTTATGTGCTTGTCTTTTAAAATCACCTTAACATTGCTCGAGGAAAGGCTCGACAATATATATATATGTATTTATGTTCCGACAGTATATTGCTATTTATATAAGCATATAACATGCCTTTAAGAATTGTTTTTGTAAAAATATGCGTATATTTTTATAGCATTCTTGTATACAAGTACATTTTTTAAAAAGACATCAAAAATGTTTAAAAAAAAAAATCAACTCTTTAGGGACAAATAAATTAGTTATGTGCGTGGTATAATTCGAAAACTTTTTGCCTGCCATCATGAATAGAACGACTTAAAGAAATTTTTTATTCCATTTCAACATTTACTATTTTAAATTTAAATATTCTACGTTATTGAGTTTTGGAAATCTTTGAGGGAAGGCGAGATCTGTAAGTGCGTTACAAAATTTTTCTTTTTAATATTCCAAGAAAATTTGTCTTCTATACTTGAACCTCTCTCCTTGTAAGATTAATTAATTCTGCTACCAATGCATAAATTTTTCTAATAACCGATGAATAATAATTTAATAATAATGGATCTCAATCAGAAATAAAATTTTTGTCTATTTTTTTTTAAGATTTATATAGCCTTAAAGGGTTAAAAACAATATTAAATTAGAATAAAATAAAAGAACATTTTATTTGTTACTATTGTGCTTCAGAAATGCTTTTCTATGTCTTTTAAATCTTAGTTATGGTTACAGGATTGTTTTTGTCATTGAAAAGTCCTTGCTTAATAAAAATAACCTCATATATTTTTTGTAGTAAATATTAAAAATTATTTCAATATTTTTCGTATTATTAAATTTAAAAAATTTTAAATTTATTATTTCTTAAACCAAGTTTTAAAATTAAACCAATTTCAACATCGAACTGAAACAATTTGTAATTTCTCGGCAATATCGTTGATAATATGGAGGAGTAGTGAAACTACTTTTTTTTGTATTTCGAGAAAAACGAGAGAATTTGAATGAATTTGCTGATATGTGTAAAATTTACAACGTTATTTTTCCAAAAATACTAACGTTAGAGTTACCCATGTTAGTTTAAAAAATTCTCGATTTTTCTGTATATACAATTCAAAACTCTCAAAAAATCAGTTTCGTTACTCTTCCATAATACTGTCGATATCAAATGCGAAATAGAACTAACTAACAAAATAATTTTTCATTATCCGTCTTTGAAATTCTACATGACAAAAGGGCAAGAAGATTTTAGTACATTTCAATTGTATATATGCCCTTTATACAAGTATAACATTATCAAAAGTCTATTAAAAATGTAAAAAAAAAGGAAAATAATTTTACGCTATAGTCGAAATTAATTTAAATAATTTGTTGAATTCTATTTTCATTCTTTTAAATTTTTTATTTAAGATTTTCATTGTATAATGAAAATTGTGTGCACTACATTTTATATAGCAGTATATAAATACATTTGTATACTGCTTTATGTTATACTGCGTTTGTTATACAAATTTAATATGCGCATTTATAATTACTTTGCTTTTATATTCATTCGAAATTAATTTATTGACTAAAATTTTCACTTTTGTTATCGTTTTTCTCTTTCTTTTTTTTTAAATACTTTATTATTATATTTTTATATTTTGAAATCCTACTGTTATACGTAGCGGTAAAGTTGACCTCTTTAAAGATAAATATATTTTTTTTTAAAGAAATATCAAGGAAAAAAAAGACACAAAAGGAGAGGAGGAAATTACAAAAAAAAAAGAAGCGAGAGAGAATTTTTTTTTATCGTAATTTTTATCGTTTTTTTTTTTCGTTCTTTTCGCCATAACATCCTTATAGTAATAATGATAATATACTCTTTGAAATACTATGAGTGTATATATATAATGTATATCAGTATGAACATACATATATATATTTGCAAAATAAAACATTAATAATCACCTGCTCTACTTTTATGATTTCATTTTAATTTACTTAATTTTTTATTTATTTTCACAAAGCTTTATATGACTACAATAGAACAAGATTGTCTATGAATATTACTGGAAATTTTCCTAACTCTTACATAAACAAGTAAATTAAAAATAACATTATATAACAGTTATGCACCATAACAAAAAATTGCTTCATAACGTATTTTACTTTTTTAAAGAATATAAAACTAAACTGAAGATTTAAATACAAAATATGATTTCAGTGATATTAATCTCTATACCATACGAAATTTAAGAACAATTATTAGATGGATTTCTATTGAAGTACTTCATATAAATAAATGGTTATAACTTCGGATCCATGTGACATAGAGTAACCGTCTGCTGCTTTGTTTTACAAACAATTGACAATTTTTTATTGTCGGTCTTATAATCAATTTGATTTGACCCACAGTTTTTTAGATACAGCTTGTCAAAGTTCGAATTTTTTTATGTTAAAAACTCGAAATTTCTCGAATATTTTTGTTATTTTTTTTTTGTTTTCTTTTCAGATGCGTTACGATGAGAGCTAAACGTTAACCCATATAATATTTTTCTCTATCTCTCGCATAATTTTTCTCTATTTCTCATAATTTCTCAGTAAAACGTGTTAAATGTGTTTAGAAAACGTTTGCTCCAATGAATTACCTCTAGTGAATTGGAACAGTTGAACAATATCATAATTTTATAACAATTTTGAATACTAATTTTTCCCAATCGCATAATGTTAAATTTGAAAAATTCAATTCGAAAAACTAAAAAAATTTTATTTGAAATCAAAACTTAAAATGTCCTTAATAGTTTTTACTAAAATCTTCATCCAATATATGAAAAAATTGAATTATTTGTAACTGGTTTTTGCTTCTTTTAATTTTTTTTGCATTTGATTGTCTTTATTTAGAACGATTTTTGGATAAAATCATAAAAAAACCCATGCTGTTCTAAATGGAAACTTTCAGATATAACGTATTATACATAGGTATACCTAATAGATTAAATAAGGATAACAAAGCAAATGAATCCTTATATATATACATTTTTATGATTTTATCAAATAGATGGCCTCATTTCTAAAATGTTTGTATTTTTTTTGTTTTCTTCTGTAAAAAAGATTTATTATTTTTTTTTTGTCATTTTTGTGTCCTTTTTAATTCTTTTGTAATAAATTTTTTGTATAATTTTTGCTTTAAAATTATTTTTCGCTTTTGTTTGTTTGACTTTCATTTGTTTTTTATTTTGGAATAATTTCAAAATGAAAATTAAAATAACACCTTATTTTAGTTTTGTTTTTTTAAAATCTAAATATGTCAAACCGATTTAATACAAAAATCATCACATCAATTATTTTTTTAACTTCCCGGAAAAATTAGCAATTTATCATATTGCAGTAAAAATTTAATATGTAAATAAGGTTTACCAAAACTGCCAGCTTAATAAATAAAAATTTTTATACACCATCAACCAAAAAATATTTCTAAAAACATACAAAAAAAAAAAATAATAAAAAAAAATTATTGTTTGTCATAATTTTTCAAATCTGTCCTAATATAAATTATTCTAAAAAAATTTATTAAATTTCTATAAAAATCATAAATCGCTCCACACATACATGTGTACACAATTCACCACATTTAATACAAGGACTTTGTAATATCGGATTTACTCTTACTTATTACGTAATTTATAATTTTATATGTAACCAACTATGTATGCAAACTGAAACAATATGTTAAACTATTTAAGAAGACACCAGCGTATTTAAAATTTTACCCTTATTTGCCATTTGCCATTCGAAAAATTTAAGTAATTTTTATTTTGAATAATTTGAAATAATTTTTAAGAATTAATTTTTGTCTTTCCATCCAACGAATGTAGCCGTACAATATAACAGAAGTCAATTTCAAATTTCCAGTATTAAATGCAAGAATATTGTAAGTTTTATGAATATAAGAGTGTAAAATATTAAAACCATTCAGCTTTATTATTTCCACTTCGGTTTAACCAATAAGAGTATGAGTTTACAAGCATACAAATTTTAATTTATGCGGGTTTCAAATTAAGAAAGCAGCTTTTGATTGTGATTCAAACTGTTACATAATGTTATGCTCATTTTACTCATTTTACTCATTTTTACTCATTTTTACTGATTTTGATCTATTTTTGTTTTTAAAGATGAAACTAGTTAAAATAATTATGAATTTAGTATAGAACTTAAATGGATTATGAATTAAGAGCAGAAAGCTTATTATTTCTGAAAGTTCTGCTTACTTTCTGTACATATGTTTTAGACATTTTATTTGCGAATATCTCAGAAACTATCATGTATACGCAAATAACCTTATTATAATTTATTCCTTGAATATTGAAAATTGTGCAACGTATATATCTACAAAATATCTACTGTGTAATTTAACAAAATATTCAAATACATAGCCCGTATATGTAAATAAAATTTATTCATACATTTATTGTTATTCTTTACTGTTACCGTAATTTTACTGCAAATTTATTTAAAAAATTGCAATAATATTGCAGTTGTTATGAAATTTTTATTTTCAATGGGATTTGGTAAATTTATTATTATTTTTTTTTTTGTTCATTTTTATTGATTCACATTCATTGTTGTAGACATTAATAAAAATTATAAACGCTTCGTTTATTTCGTTTTTGTTTTTTTTCATTTATAATCCTGTGAGACTAATTAAAATTCCCCGTAAATCTCTAAATGTTTAAGGATTAAATTAATCCTATCAATTAAATTAATCACATGAACTACATATAACGTATATTTATTATGCATATTAATAATTACATGAAACAATTAAAAGTGATTCTATTTAAATGGTTTTATTCAAAAAAAAGAAATGGCATAAATTCTGTATTACAAAAAATAATGCATTGCAGTTAAGGTGTTAGGTTTGAAATTTGTTTCATTTGAAATTAGGCCGAATTAGGATTGTAAAATAATATTGAAAATAAAATTAAAAAAAACTTGATGAAATTTTGAATTTAATTGTAAGCCTAAAATCTATGAATTTTGTTTAATTGCTTCAATCAACTATAACATTGAAATTATCCTTTGTATTTTGTATTTAAATGATTTTAGCAAGTATATGGATATTACTACAGAAAAATGAAATGAGCAAGATCATGCTAAACGTAATAGACGCATTTTTGTTTTTGTTTTTTCTTATACACATATTAACAAAATATTGCATATTTTTCGGGGCAAGAAAAAAAAATTCAAATTTTAAATAAGGCAAATAAAAAACACTCAACTATTTCAATATTTGAATGTGTTATAATCAGAAGATTTGAATGCTTCTTGAATTTTATTACAATTTTTGGTAATTATTGCTAATATATTGAATATAATCCGTGTACAACTTAGTTTCAGCTAAATATTAGCAAATTTATTCCTAAATTGTACAAATTTGTTATCAAATATTTAATAATGATTTCAAAAATAAGAGCTGAAACAGCCGTTCCAATGTGTTTTTCTCATCAATTTTTAATTTTTCAGTTTTACTTTTAAAATAACAAATTTTACTGAAAGAAAAAATTAAGAACATGAAAATTTTAATTTTTTTAAAACATTTTCAAGTATAAAGCAAAAAATGACGACAAAATACAAAAAAAAATATAAAAAAATTTTACTGATTTACAAAAGCGAAATCCGAACAAAAAAAGGAAATATAAACATAATAAAAAACAAAAATATAAATGCAAAGGAATAACTTAAATAAACAGGATTTTAAAAGTCAAAAAAGGCAAAAATAAAAATTTTTTTTAGAAAAGAACAAGACAACAAGGAGTAAATAAAGAATTCAAGGCTGCAAAAAGCATTTCTTTTGTTTATAGATTTTTTAAAAAAAAGAAAAGAAAAAAAATAAAATTGTGCCTTCTATTAATATGTTTGTGCATGTAAATATGTTTTATTTTCTATATATATACAAAAATAATGAGGATAACATTAAAAATAGAAAACAAAAAACAACAACAAAAAAAACTTTTAAAACAGAAAAGAAAATTTTTATTTGAAGAAAAAACACGTACCTAACATACGAGTATACAAAAATATATACACAAGATTCACCCCCCGCTTTACCCTCCACTTCCTCTGCACTTGAATGCACACGACCCGCATTACACAAAAATATTATTACTCTATACTACCCACATACAAAAAAATTCTTCCATATTTTTTTTCCCCCTTCCTTATTTAATATTTTACGCTATTTATACAAAAAGTAAAAAATATTTTACAGCATCCTTAACACGAATTCGAGTAGGCAGGTAGGTAGGTAGTTAGATAGGTAGGTAGGTAGTTAAAAAACAAAACAAAGAGTAAAGATAAAATATTTTTAAAAAGAAGCAAATAGAAGGAAGACTATAAAATGCTTGTTTTTTTTTTGTCTTTTTAACAAAATTATTTAAAGCAAAAATACTTTTAAATGATTTTACATATATATATATATATATGTAATACACGTATTATGCATACATTGTCTTAGAAAAATTTAAATCATCTTTTCTTTAAAATTAGAACAAAGGAGAGATTTTAAAGGTTAAAATTTTTTTAAATGAAATCTATAAGATTACAATTCGAAAATAACAAGAATTAAAATCTAAAATTAAATACGAAACCTGAGCTGTTGTCAAAATTTATGAAATGAATATTTTCATTCCTTATATTATTTAAAATTCATAAAACAAACTCATGTATTAAACATTTTCTGGCCTCTTACGATAAAATGCAATTTTTCATGCCCCTAAAATTATGCAATTTTTCACGCATGAGAAAACTGGTAACATTGAATTCTTATATAAAAATATTAACAACTTAACCGTAAAAAATAATAACTTTCTTTGTAATTTATAGCAATTTTACTTGGTAATACAATTAATTTGGTTAAATTCTTGGTTTAATAAAACATAAAATCGCTCTCGAAGTTTCAGTTAATAAAACATGAAAAGAATGTTCCAAGCCACAACATACTCTTCAGAACTTGAAAAATAAAAATAAATTATTCAATTTTTTTTTAATTTTTAATTTTGGAAATAATATATTAACCCGTACCAATTTAATTATACAGTATAGCATGTATATATGTTCAACGTTTCCATATAAAAATCCTTTTGACTTTGTTATAGTTTGTAATTATTAAATTCTTATGTAAAAGTACAATACACAGTGTTGTACAATTCTTTTGAGATTTTGGTTTTAAATCATTCGGTTCCATCTTATACTGTTCATTATTGTCTAATATTAAATAATTAAAAGGTTTCTACCATTCTTTTTCATAAATATGAAATTTCATTTGATAATTTAAAAACTGAGATGAATTAGAAGAATTTAGCTAGCTAAAATTTTTTGATTTTATGTTTAGATTTTCTTTATATACACGTTTTTAGTTTTGCCTCCTGTTTTCGTAACTCATACTATACTCATCAATTTCTCAATTTTTAATACTTCAATATTCATAAAAAATTTATTTTCTATTTCTATTTTTTATTTTTATTTTCTGAAATTTCAAGATATAAAAGTTCCATTGAAAATGGCTCTTTATTTTATATATTCATGGATTGTCAATAACTATATTTAAAAAAATTAATTACATTTACTTTCCTATTATTGCGTTTCTCGGCACTTTTTCGAAATTTTTCAAAAATTTTAAATTTTCCCATACATAATACAATATTTAAATTATATTTAAATAACACATAATATAATATGGAAAGATGGCAACCCTATTTCGCGCACATATATCTATATAAATATTATTACTCTATTAAAATTGTAATACAAAATATTATACACAGACATTTTATTTAAAATGTCCTTAAAAAATCCTTTAAACTTATGCATTCTTTTCTATATTCCTCGTTAGCTGTACGAATGTAGTCGCTTACATATTAAATGCTTAGTTAGTAACTGGAAAAAAAAATTATGGACTCCCTTTAGGGTTTTATTTTATTTAGTACAGCAAGAAGAAGAAAAAAATTTAAAAAATAAAATTTTTGAAAGGATTCTTTTGTATGAAAAGAAATAAAAATAAAATTTTTTATTTTACAAAGAAAAAAAAAAACTCAACATAAATGTGTCATATGTAAAGAAGTTCCCTTATTAGTTCTGTATATGAACACACTATTTATACATGTACATTTAAAATAAAAACTTTCACATCCCCATACATACATACGTGCATTCATCAAATACATTCATTTGCATAGCAACATTGTAAATGTCAAAAGATACAAAAACAAAAAAAGTATTTTGATGCTTTCTCTTTTTAGAAAAATAAACTGAAAAAAAAATTTTTATTTTCTTTCTATTTTTCCTATTTATTTGGATTTTGTGGGACGACAACCAAAGCACAAATAAAAAAAAAAGAAATAGGAAAAAAAATAATTCAAAAATTTATTCTGTCTGAGATTCTGAAAGCCGTTTTTTTACATCATACATTATTGTGTATGTATGTATGTAGATTTATTATGTTAGAACAAAAATAAAATGGAGTCTATCGTAATGATGAAGGATGCCTCGAAAAAAACAAACGATACAATGTTAGCTTCATTTTTTTATATGCTGACGTAAGTGATGTAACGCAATTTAATGTGTATATGTATGTACAATTGAAACAAGTTATGTAAAAATTTCTGTAGGTAGTCAGTCGTCGCTCTTCTATTTATGAAATAAATAAACTGACTGAAACTTTTTAAAAACTAAAACAAGAAAAACTTTTTTATACCCTGCACCTCTGTGAAGGGTATATTAACTTTGATTTAAACCGTCCATCCGTCCGTCCAAAAACGAATATAGCAAATACCACCAAATTTTTACTATTGCAATTAAACCAATTTGGACAACGGTTTCGGGTAGCTGCCATATTATTTGAAGGGATTATTTTAAATATTTCAAATAATAATGAAGGTATCAATATGAAATTTTGTATACGTTTGTGCGTCCAATTACATTTCACCTGTGCTTTTCAAAATTTTAATAGTATAGCTGCATTGACTCAAATAATTGCCATACAAGCATGAAAGCTAATTCTAAATATTTCAAAAGTAAGTTTTTATACTCAGATTGTCAAGGTGTAGGATATAATTTAGTCGATTCAGAAAAACTGAAACGTTTTTACATGTTTTTTAGTTTTTTAAGAGTAATTTTTAATTCAAAATTAAACCAAAAACAAAAAACAACATAATTTGAATAAAAGTGAAAGAAGATAAAAAAAGCAATGTAAATGAATAGAAGGCAACATCATAGACCTACAAAAATTCATTAAAATAAAATCATTAAACTTTGAAGGAAGGAAAAAAAATTTTATTTAATTATTTTTATTTTTGTATTAAAATTAGAACAAGTTCAAATCTTTATTATCCACTTGCATTACACATTCTTTCGACTTCACATTCGCAAATTTTCGAAATAAGCATTTTTAATTTTAAAAATTACACTTATAAGTACACAATATTCTTTGGGCGAATAAATATAACATAGCTGTCTACGGAACAGACTATGTCATTAAGTTGCCATATTAGGAGGTACAGTCGAGCACAGATATAAAAGTACACTGTTTTTTTCTAGAATTACTACTCTTAATTACTTGTTGTTAACCGAGTTTTAAATTCTGGGGTAGATTTGCATGAAACATGAGTACATATAAAAACCATAAGGCTAAATTGTTAGTTCCTTTTAAGGGAGTTTTTCTTTGAAATATATTACTTATATAGCATACCTAAGTAATATACTTCATTTTCGTTCGAATGTATTATTTTATACATGCAATTCCATTATTGACGTACATTCATAAGTATTAAGAAACATAAGTATTAACAAAATAGTTTTAAATAATTCTATGGTTAAAAGCAATATTTTCCTATTTCCGATTAGGCAATTCCAAATTTTATGATAAATTTGAATTTCACACATAGTCATATCAATGAATATCCTATCAAAATTTGGTTACTGTTCAGGAATTTTAAAGAAAGAATTACTTTTATCAAAAATTAAACGTATACATATACATTTTAAACTGAATATGCTTCACTATCTTCTCATGCTTTATAAGAAATAAATTTTAAATTTTGAATTCTGTGCAGATTTATCTTCATTCTATCAATATTTCATAAATATTTTGTATCTTATACGAATTTTATTTATAAAAATTTCTTAAAATAAAACATGACCAGAGAACTTAACAACGTTATTTAATCTGATTTATATTTTACATAATATAAATGTAATGATAATCTCTATTCCTGAAAGATCTCCATTCTTAAAATAAAATCATATTTTTAATACATGAACTAAGTACTAGAAATACTAATTAAAATTATCTTTATAGTATCATGAATACTAATTCTAATGCATTTAAAATATCGATAGTTTTCTCTCTTTAGTTTTAATTAAATACACATAAATAAATGTGACCTAAATCAATATCTTTGATTTAAATTGTTTGAAATATCAAGTCAACTGTGCACGGTATAATACAGTGCATACCATTTAAATAATGCGACTACAATCTACATTTAAAAATTCATTTAATCAAAAATCATATATGTTTGGATTTCCAAATTTATTAAGTTTTTCCTTGAAACCACAGAATATTCTTGATAAATAATTTTTATTTTTGAATTCTTGAAAATTTTCTTTGACTTATTATGTAAGTGTTTGATCTTCTTAATCAGTTGATCTACCTATATTTTCTAGACAATCATTCTAGCCTTCTTCAGAAAATTTCACTATAAATTTTATTATATAAAATTTCAATTTCAATTCTAAAATCAATAAATAATATTTAATAACAAATACATACGATATAAGACATACGATATAAAAATAATTTTAATCTAATACTCTTAATGTTTTATGGTGCGAATTATTAAATAATAATTTAAATTTTTGAATTTCTATAAAAAATTACAAGTTCTTTTATTAATAAAATTATAAAGACATAAAAAATATACATAATATTTATTTATAGAAAATAAAAAAACTTTCGATTCTTGATCTTATTTTTTCAATTTTTTTCTTTTTTTTTTTATCTAATTATTATAATTAATTAATTTATTTCTTAACAGAAGAAAAAAATCCAACACGCGTGGTCTTTTAATTTATTATAAAAATATTTAAATCAAAACAAACAAGATCTTGAGAATAAATTAAAAAAAAATCAAAAAAAAAAATTATTAACTATGATTAAAAATAGAAAATCAAAATAAAAGCAGAAAACGATCACGTTTAATTCATTTTCTTATTCTAATTTCACATACACATATACACATCAATATGAATACCTACCTACACATGTACATATTCTGGTGTTTGTTAATATATGAATAAAAAAACACAAAAAAATCAATATATGAGTAAGTATAAAAAAAACTCAGAAAGAAAAAAATGTCTAGATTTTGTCTCGACATTAAAACCAAAAATAGATGAATTCTTGATTAGAATTCCCTCATGCTGAGAAATGATCAAAAACACATTTTGAAATTTTGGTATTTTGTAAATTTTAAAATTAAAAATTTGAATATTAGAAAAGAATAAATAAAACAAAACGAATTAGAATAAATTCAATTTGGTATACTCAACAGAATTATAAATAGAAAATTGAACAAAAAATACTTAATAAGTTTGAATGGAAAGTGCTCATATTAAAGACAAGAAGTTCTAATTTTAAATGTTTAAAATTATAAAACTTCGAAGTGGCTATTAGAATATTATTGACGCCAATAAATTTTTGTTTTTAAAAAAGTAATAAAATATTTGAAAAAAAAAAATATGAAAAAAAAACATAAGCAAATTATTAAGAAAAAAAATGCGTTTCTTGGAGATTTTAGGTTGCAGTTTCTTGAAGAAATATTGCTTACAAATTTTCCTATTTCCTTAATTTCAAATTTTCAATTTGTATGCTTGATTTTTTACAGGCATTATTACTTTTATTTGTATGAAAATTATGAATAATCATAACAATTTTCGTCGTTAGCATTGCATATAACAGGTTCTGTGATAGAACCAAATTTTTCTCTTCTAGTTATCAATGAAAACGTATTTCTCTGTAGGAGAGAAGACTACTGTTAACGAGATGGCAGTCTTTCAGTCTGTGTGTCTACTCATTTGTTTTCTTTAAAAAAATTTTGGGAGTAACTTGCAACCTAATAAAATCTATAAAAATACGATTTCTTACATACATAAATTCACTTAGCATAGGAAAATTTCGGTCCCGAAAATTATATATATCGAGGCAGACCTGTATTAATAATAATTAAACCTTTATAAATTTTTATCAGCATATTTATTTTCGCTACTTACAATATCCCTTCATTCATACAAATTTTAGGTTCATAATGCTTAAAAGAATTTTGTCATATTTAATAAAAAGTACACAAAAATTGTATTTTTACATTGATATTCAATTCCAATTAAGTAATAACAATAGAAATATTTTTTTTTATGTCAAACGAAGGCAAGTAACAAACACAATGCGTCATATTAAAGACAACAGGATGTCAACACCTATATACGAAAACACAACAAATTTTTAAAGACATCTCTACCCACCAACCAAGTCGTTGCAATAAATAACAAAATCTTTATCTGAGAACAAGTCCTATTTTATATTTCTTACAAGATATTTTCATCAATAATTCGAAAACCGTGAAATTTTATGTGATTTTTAAATATTTAATTTTCCATATCCTTACGATTTTGCCTTTTTGAATATTTTTTTTTTGTTTTTCCTTTAAATTATAAACTTATATTTTGTGCTTGAAAAATTTTATAAAGTGAAAAAAAAAAGTATTCCCACTTATATTCGCTGCTATTGAAAAGTGCATTGTCAAAAATGAGAGTTAAAGTTTTACAAAGGGAGAATAAAACAGAAATTCTAAAAACAAAACAAAAAAAAATAAAAAAACAAAAAATTTTTTCATATTTTTTCTCTCTCTTTCAAAAAAAAAAAATTATTATTATTCTCTTTTAATTCTTTTTTTTTTTTGTAATTTTTTGAGCGCAGTCAATGACCGCGGGTATATAGAAGATCCTTTTATCGAAAACAGGGAACTTTTTAATATTCTGTTGAAATTATTTAAAAAAAAAAAAAATTAAGGAGGAAAAAACTATGAATACACTTCAAAAAATTATTTTTTGGCAGTTTTTTTTATTCTTTTTTCTTTTCTTTAAATTTCATTCTGTTTCTGCTTTTTTTTCATATTTTTTTAAGCACATAACCAGTTTTATATCCTTTCATTCAAATTTTTATATCCTTGTGATACAAAAACAAAAAAATATCAGAAAAAAATAAAATTGGAATTCTTTCAACAGTGAAATGAATTCTTTTTTTTTTTTTAAACAAAAACAAAAAAAAAATTAAAAAATAAAAAAATTCAAAAAGGCAGGAATATTTTTTTTTTTGTTCTGCCTTAACAAAATCATTCAAACCAAAAACTTTTTTCTATATATATACGAGTATAGAGTCATACACCGCCCTCTCGTATCGTTTTATGCCTATCGGCATCATTTAAACATCATCATTATTATTAACAACATTAGCATTGAGTTTAAAACTTATAACTTCATTTGTGAGCCGTGTACAGTTATTTTAGCAATGATATTTACTCAAGATATTTTTTTTTTTTCTCTTTCTGAATATTTTTTTTTTATTTTGTTGCCCTATTTTGCTTTGATTTTCTGGTTTTCCAGGAATCATAATAAAAGTTTAACAAAAAAATAACAACAATAAGAATAACAAACGAAATAAAAAAAAAATTCAAACAAAAACTAAACCCCATAATTCAAAATGATTCTATTAAATAAAAAAACAAAAAACTTAAATGAATAAACAAAAACCAGAACTCGTCCTAGATTCAGAAAGGATCATTTTGTTTTTTTTTGTTTCTCCTTCTTTAGTTGTGTGTATGTAAGTTTCTCACTCTTCCGCCCTTTTCCTTATATTTTGATGTTATATATATATATATATATGTAAGTATGTGCATATGTACATAACTAATATACCTAGTTCCTACCCCAACTAAACTAAACCTATAATGCTACGTTGCCACAATATACATATACATATAAATTTTTGTGGTTCAATTAGAAATCGAGTATTTGTATTTATACCGCAATATTCAAGTGGTATTTGCAAATGAACATTTTAAAACAGACATAAAAATTTTAAACAAAAACAATAATATGAAGGCATTTATAAAAGATGGATTCGTATATCAGGAGTGTACGGGCATGGTGTCTCAATTCCAATGATCAACAAAAATATTTAATATGAATTATTCGAAAATAAGATATAAAAATTTTTATTTTTTATTTTTTGCCAAAAAAGGCAAGGTAAATAATCGTTTATAGTTATAAAAATTAAATTTCAGATTCATGTAAAATGGCTTGCCCATGAACAATTAAGTATAAATTTCTAAATTCAATATTTTAAAAAACTTTACGTCCTTAAAATAATCTTAAACTTTAATATTAATTATAACGATTTTAAATTAAACGAGCTGTCGACAATTCGTCTAGAATAACGAGTTTGTTTGTCATAAAATCTCACCTTTTAAATGTTAAATCACATGTCATAGCACTAACTTTTAAGACGTTTCGTTCTTGTTTATTGAACTATTAATGAAACTATTTTATACACTCTGTGCTTATTACTCGGCCAATATCGCAAATATGAATGATCAGAAGTTAATCCTTCACCAATAGTAATTGAAATTTGAAAAAGGATATTGAACAAATAAAAATATGGTAAAACAAAATACGTTATACAAAAGTTAAAAACATTTATATTCTTATATGTATTTCTAGTAGCAACATAGACCTCTTAAATTTTATATAATAAATAAATAGAAAGTGTTATACGAAAAATTTTTAATACATGCGTTGAAATACAATATAAAAAATTGTTTGAAATAAATCATGAAAATGAAAATTATGAATTAAAATATGATTTGATTAAGTTAGGAGTTTAAGAAATAGGAAGGATTCCAAAACTCTGCTGTTTACACGAAATAGCTAAAATTTTAATTGCAAGGAATAGATAAAATTTTAACTAGATTATAGAAATTTAATTCCGTATATCAATTGAGTCTGTAATTTGCAGTTTTTTGTAATAACTAGATTTGCGATCCACGATGTCAAGTCTCCATATTCTCAATACTCCTTGTTCGTTTGATGCAATAATCTTTCCAGTTAATCATATAGAATTCCACAATTACAGCTTTATTTAAAAATTTATCCGGCAAAATACACAATACAGACTACCATTTCTACCTAAACATATTCCAGTCACAGTCAAAGAGTAATCTATTCTGTCATATTGTTCTGTTCTAATTAAACTTACTTACATAACAGTAAAAATAATATTTTACAATTTACTATCATAATTCTCTTCTATTTTTCTTTTTTTTTTTTAATTATGCAAAAATCCTTTAAAATAAAAATACACAACTATGAAATTCCCATAATATTAAAAAATGTGAAATATGAGAAACGGGAGGAAAACAATGAAAATATAAATATTATAATGAAACTGGAATAACAATCAGAAAAAAAAAACGAGCTAAGAATTTACGAGCATTCAGCATAACTAATGAAATAGTTATACATAGTTCAAAGGTACAAGGAAAACACTGAAAACTAAAAGCAAAATATGAGAAATTAAATATGGAAAAAATTGCATACAATATGCTTATTCTTTTAGAGCTTCTTTCATTGTACATACATTGTATATATATATGTGAACGGCTAGTGACATACGTACATTTGAATTATCATACTTTGGTATGAAATATTATGTATGGTATGTAAATTTATACACGACAATATCCTTGTCATATATTAATTCATTTTTAAGTCGAATATAAAAAAAAATTTTAAGTAAAAAATTAAAATTCACCTGAACAACTTTAATTTTTAATTATTAAAATTATTTGGAAAAAAACTTACAAAAAATTTATAATTACAAACCATTCATATAAGAATTGAGTCCCCAAGGATTACGTTAAATTTATAAAATTAGAAATTAGATCTAAATATGAGCCTTTAATTAGAAGAACGTAAAATGTTTATACATATGCACATACATAATTTGTAATTTATATACATACTTAGTATTTAGTCAAGAACATCGAGAATTATTCACTTAATGAATCCGAAAGCGAATGTTGCTACTCATTAATTAAAATTATGCGAAATATATTTTGTTAATTGCAAGCATATCTTGAGTACATAGTGTACTAAGTGTAGAGTATTAGTGTTATATATCTCTTCCAAGTGTGTTCAAACTAAATATTTTTATAATAATTTGTGCCATCTACATAAAAATAATATTTAATAATATTTAAGCATCACGAATTTTTTATACTTTTGATTTTGACGTATTATAACACTTAAGATGGTACATACTCTTATATACTTGGTATTCACTTAAATATAGTGAAATATTATAGTGAAATAATTATAATATTTAAATTAAAAATTATACATATATAAAATTTATTAAATTTATTATGGACAAGTCATAATTTCACTCTTATTGCAATACTTAATTATATCTTAATATTTTCTTAATTTTAAATGTTAGTTAAATTAATGTAACGCAATTTTATATCATAATATATAAAGTAAGTGCATTAAACAGTAAAATATGTAAGTATATAACGCATAAAATAAATTTAATTTACAAATTATATACTTAAAGAATTACACAGTAATGATAATTATTTTTAATTAAATGCCATAAAATATAATAAATGTAAATGCAATTTCAATTACATAGTGAATAACTGCATGCTAAGTTGAGTGGCATACGCAAATAAATAAATGATAAATTATTATACAAAATATATTTAAGTAACAAACCTTAAAATTCTTATTTATGCTCTATATAATTTTGAAATTTGTAAAATAATTTTTACTAATTTCCTAAGTAATTAAATTAATCTCAAATTTTTATATTTTTTATATATGTAAATAAATTTATATTTAAGAATAATATACACGCAATTAAATTAAATTTATTTTATTTTATTAAAATTAATTATGTCAAAAGATAAAGTATACAATAAATTTTCTTAAAATAATTTTGAGAGTTTAACAAAAATATTTAATTGTTATTTTGTATTCAAAACAATTAAGTCTGTATCCTACTGCAACCGATAATATTGATATTGAATTTATTTTACGATTATTTTGTACAACTTGACCCTATACAATAAGTGAATAATTGTAATTTTACATAAATTTTATTTTATTCATATAAAAATAATTTAATTTTTGTAATACTTAATTAATTTGAAAAACAAAAGGCATGTATAAAACTAAATCAATTCAATTAAGCCAGCTACTTAATAAAACAATAAAAAGAGTTAAAAAAAAAACCGCACCTATGTACAAATATGTTTAAAATATTAATTGACAAAATCGTATATCATTGATATTTTCTTGATATACAAAACTACATTCATATGTATTAGGATATTTAAGAAAATTTTCTAAATATTTTATATTAATTTTTAAATTGTATTCAGTCAGTATTTTATAAGTTAAAAAAATTTATTCATTTTATATTTTACCCTATCCCGTATTTATAAATTGTAATCGTATATAATGTGCTTGTTATTCAAATGCACATATAATTTACATGCATGTAAATATAAATAACATATAAACATATGTAATATTCACACAAGCAGAACATTAAAATCAACATTAAAAAAAAATATGTAAGAATTAGGTCAACATTGTGTATACATTATGATAAATTACCGACCATTCCCATACTGTTAAACTATATGATCAAATAAACCTCAACATAAAATTCATTAATTCATTTAATTTTTGTTTTTTTTTCATTCTTTTATATATAAAAAGTATTCTATTCCATTATTTATAGGTATGTATATGCATTTATATTAAATATATGTATGTACACATATTCAGAATTACCTTTATAAAAACACTGTATTTTTTATGCAAGGGTGAAAGAGCTTTTCAGGAATATTGCAAATTTATATGTTAATAAAATACATGAATAATTGCGTTTATATATACAGTAGAAATTATTTTGAATAACAACTAAACAATAATGACAAATAGTTGTATTTAAAAATTTAAAACAAAACGTATAGTATGCACAATACAAGCACGTACTAATATTTCCTACACGAATACAAATAAAAAATTGCCATAATTTGTAAATAACAACATTTTATTTTACATATTTTGTAAATAGGATTTTCTGTGATCTCGTATTCCGTAAATGATAAACCCTTACAAAATGTGAATTTTATCCCTGAAGTTAAGTCAAATTTTTAAAATTGAATATTGGATTCAAATAATTTAGAGTAAAACACCTTGATCTAATTACGAATATTATTCAGACCAAATCGAGAAATAAAAATTTATCGTCCCAGATGCGATTCTGAAAATGCGACGTATTTTGTGCAGGCAATGTTAAAATTTTCATGTCAAAATAAGGTGTCGAAATTTTATTTAAATTGTGATAATTAATTGTTACATTTATATTGATTCTGGTGATCTTCAAATAATTTGAAATTAGCTTAAATTATTGTTAAAAACATAATTAACTCAAACATATGATACATGTTTATACTTATATATACACCTTCTATGGTATGTTCAAATCTATAATTAAAAACAAATTATTTTTTAATAATTAAATTCAAAATTCTAATTTTATTTTATTTAAAGCTAAAGTTCGTTATAAACAGTTTTTACTGTAACACTAATAGGAATTCTGTTATTTACTACATTGTACATATAAGTATTCCACGAATTACTTAAATATCTTGACAATATATCAACGGTATTTGTACATGGTGGCTATACGCAAAATCGTAAATTTACGTACATAGAAATTTTTTATATCATATTCTTATTTAAACTACTATAAAGCAAAATTAAACGGTGGCAGGCACCATATACCATTACATATACAATATAAACCAAAATTAATCCCATGCACCTACTGTATTTAAGGTTTACCCAAGTGCATATTACGTTATATATGTATATACTATAATATAATTTTAAATGAATTCAAATAGTTTTTTACTTTTTTAATGTTACAGCGTTAACAAACAGCAATAACAGCTCATTTTAATGCAAAAACTTATATGGAGTTAGTGTTAAACTTACTATGCTCAAGTTTATATTTAACAAAGCTTATTCGACCGATTATCATTATTGAGTAACCAAGAAAAAAACTAATAAAAAATTTAACAAAAAAAGAGCAAGAAAAGCATTGAAAACCGCAGATTTTAAAAGCCACCTTCGAAATTTTTTAATTTATTTTAACTATGCAGATTGCTGTTTTTTTTTTCTCCTCTATTTTTATTTTCATTTTACATTTTATTTGAAAAAAAAAAAAAATTTTTTTTTTATTTACATTTTTCATACTTTGACCTTCACATTTTAATGATTATCGATATCATGACGTGACAGTATATTAACATAACGGTACATATAATTATTATACGTACGTAATAATTACATAGTTCAAAAATTATTAAGTAAATACCTTTTCAACAACTCGTTGACGAAATGAATAGAAAAACGAAATATTGTGTATAATTCTGCAATATAACACACATACTCATATAAAAAATACCTTTATGTAAAATAGTATAAAACAAATTTATTACTTTGAAAGTAGTAAGAACAACAGTAATTGTCATAATTAAATTTTTTCCAAAGAAATAACGCCCATTAAAAAGAAAAAATTTTGAAGTTCATAACTTGTGATTTAATGAAAGTGATAACTTAAAAATTGTGATTTAGTTATATAATAGAATTATATAACAAACCAAGAATAAATAGCTATAATAGTGGCAAAACAGTTTTGCAACTGTTTGATTGCTCATTTGTATTCCATAGGTTTATATTCAAGCGCGCATACATTCAGCTTTATGACCTCATGTAATTAAGCAATCAAACCGTTTGTAATTTTTTTGCAAACTAATTGCAATTTTTAGTGAACATAATCGATTTGTCTTGACGCTATAGTTTAGTTACTTTGATGTACACGCAACGATTTTACAATCATGCATTAATTGCAAAACAAAAATTTTATCATATTTGTTAGAAAATATAACGCGAAATATCCTAAGAATAACACAAATAAATAATCGCAAAGACAGAAATTACGGGAAAAAAAATGTTTTCTTTATGTAAGTAAATGGAAATTACTTTCAAGTTATACACAATTAAATTTCCAATAAATGTACAAAAAAGAATTTTTCCACTACATTTAATGCGGCAATAATCTTCAATAAAAAGAACCATCCAATCAGGTAAATTATAAAATTTACTACTTAACAATTCTTACAGAAAATTCTTTTTCTTTTAGGTATAGCTGTAGCTACATTAGAAATAAAAATATATTTTGGATAAAATTTTATAAATTTATTTAAGCACGTACAATCTACTGAAAATACTTATAGTACTTAGGCTACTTCATATATAAGAAAAAATTTCCGCGACAACATTTTTTATAGTATTTTAAGTACCAACATATAAAATTAAATGCTCATAAATTGATTGGGAGCAAACATGAAAATCATAACATTTTAATGTTTTTATTCTAATTTTTTTTTTATTATTTGCTTTTTTTCGCTTCGTTTTCTTATTTATTTTTTTCTAATATGTTTAAACGCTTAATTTATTTTAACTTCCACATACATTACAAACACATTAATAGACAACATACAATAAATTTTATTTTTTTTTTTTCATTTTCAAATGCAATCATAATTGAGGTTATTAGAGGTTAGGTTATGTCTGAACATTTTTAGGTTGTTTTTATTATTTTCTGCTTTTTTTTTCTCTCATATTAAAAATACCGCAACAAAAAGCGAAAAATATACTTTCAATTTAACTTGAAATTAAATAATTTAGTCAAGCATGCATGACATTAATATTTTTTTTTTCTTTTTCTTTGAATGAATGTGTAAAGTGATTAGTAAAAATTGATAGGTGAATAACCTTTCGATGTCACATGTTTCAAATGTGTCAAATCGCAAAATGAACAAAAAATAAATACATACAATATTGGAACGAATAAAAAAAAAAAAATTTTTACAGCAATTTTTACATTTTCTGTTCACAGTGAAAAAGTCGTGAAAAACTTTAAAAATGTATTGAATAACTTTTTTTTTACAGTGCCATTAAAAATTAATCGTACTCCAGAATTGGGAATAAATGTTGAAAATTTTGTCTTAAGGCTTTGTTAAGGGGAGATATTTCTCAATTTTTCATAACTTCCATGTCAAACGATTTTAACACTGAAATGCCATAATGCGAAATTGAGAAGAGCCAGCTACTATTCTTCTGCGTTTGCAAAATTTAAAAAATGTTTCTAGCTTTGCTAATACAATTACTTGAGAAATGGCATATTAAAGACTTTGAGAGGTAAAAATTTTCTTCTACGGAAATAAGTTTCTAGTAAAAATCTATGTACATATAAAATTTCAGAATTCTATCTTCAAGGGTGTAAATAGAGATTTTGTAAGCATGTCCACGGAAGGACGGACGAAAAGACATAGTGAAACTAATAAGCACTTTTTTTCAAAAAAATTTTTTTGGAAAATTCCTTAAAATGAGGATAAAGATTAAAATTTAATTAAAATTATAAAAATATTTAAATAAAATGTAATTTGAATGGAAAATTTTTAAATTAAATCTAAAAATTTGCCCAAAAATTATACAAAACTACACTGACAACTTGTCTTTATTTAAACGTGAATAACACGAATCGAAAATTATCTAGCTATAGTTCGTTTAAATTAATTCTAAAATTAATAATTTCAGTGTTGTCGGGTTCGTAAAAGTTTAGGTAAATTTTTTGCATTTCGTTTTACGCTTAAGTTTTTGACCTTCAATATTTAAAAAAAAATAAAAATAATTTTTTTTTTTACATTTACATTTTAAAATTAATTTCATTTACTTGCCTTTATTCTTCGCCAAATTATAAATTAAAAAAATTTGCAAAAATCAAACTGACAATTATTAATTAATGATTAGGTACGCTTAACCAATGAGACATTGAAATTTCATAAATGTGTACCATTGACAATACCGTAACAAGAAAGGTTTTCAACGTCAAAAAAAATTATATTGTCAATATACACAATTATTATAATTCTTAATAAAATTGTGTGAAATGAAATATTTTAATCAAAAATTTATAAGCGATAAAATGTTGTGGTGATGTTAACGAAAAGGGAGACACGATTTAAATTGATTTAATTATAATTAATTTTAAATTCAAATTAATTAATTTCATATTTGCTCTCTTTTTGCCCATAATATACATACATATATACAAATTATATTCCATTTTTAAAATTTATTTAATTCGTTTTTTCGCCTCTTATATAATTTATATTAAAAAAAAAATCATTGTATATCAGTTTGCATTTATGAGATTTAACAATTTTTTTTTTATTCATAAATTCAATCTTTTCTTTTTTAAATTTTCTTTCAATTTTGCTTGACATAATTAATATATTATTTATTCATTTATATATACATAAATTATATACATATATGTTATATACATTATACATATATTTATTATATATATACACGTATGTACATAAATGCAAAATGTTTTTATAATTATTCAATATTGATTGAAAACATCGCGGTACATTGACCCAATACGTGATAATAAATGTATTAATAATCGAATAATAATTATTGGAAAAAAAAATTACTATAGAGAATAGCTTATAGAAATAAGAATATGTAAGAATAAGAAAAACAAAATGGAAACTATCTTAGTATAATATATGTACATTAAATTATGATAAGACATTAATTTACAAACAAAATTATTATTGTTATATTAAGATTATTATTATACGTTTTTTTTTTCTAACTTGGGAATAATACACATGCATAAGTACTCGTATATAGATTATGAAGTAATTTATTAAAATGTGCATATTATTTTTATTAATAGTTGGGTCACTGATAACCAATTGAAATTAATTTCAATTTTATATAATTTATTGGAAAAGAACATACGATAATTGAATTCAATATTATTTTTTGAAAAATATACAAAAAAATATTGGAAAAAAAATCACTTTTGCAAACAATTTTCATATTTCAATTTAAATAGAAGAAATAATGTGTTTAATACAATCAAAATTTTCTAATTTGAACCTTATTCAACTTGAGTTAACCTTTCGGAAAATTATTTTTGTTTGTTTTCAAAATATTTGGATCTGAAACTACAGCAATTCAAATTTTTCTTTTATCCGAATTGTTTGGTGTAGTTTGCTATAGATATTTTGCATTTGTTATATCAATAAAAGGTACCATATGATATTGCTCTGGTCCATTAATTTTCACAAATATAATAGAAACTCGGTTGTAACTTAACAAACAACATTTGCATAACAGGAGAGGGACACCATTTTGAACGATTGTTGGACATTTTTCTAAGTCATTGAAGAAAAAAAATTTGATATAAACTAATATTTCCAGTACTCTATTTTTCTAAATAACTTCCAAAATAGAACAGGTAAGAAAATGACTCATATAACAAATTAAAGGTCATTAGACAAGTTGAAAAGGAATGCTGTAATTGGAGAAAGCTCTAATGTTAAGTCACCTAGAAAATTAATGTTATTTAAAAATGAAGAATTAAAAATTCTGACTTTAAGCCCGTTTAATTCTGAACCCATTGAACTGTGAACATGGCCTCCTTACAAATGTTGTGTCTACTCTTGAGCATCTATACAATGGCATATAGCAGACTACTTTATTACGCGACATCCTATATACTCGTATACTTAGAACGAGTACCTTGAGTTAAATTAGTTCCACATTTTAATTAAAATATCAGTAAAAATGTTGAAAAATTTTAAACTGTATTGAGGGAAAATCAATTTTTCCAAATAATTGTCATTTGAATTTGAAACAAAGAGATCAACAAAACAAAAACCTTAAACTCTATCTCCAAATATTTTCATTTTTAAATAATTTTGAATTCAATAATTGCACATTGCCAACAATTTCACCTTTCACTAATATCAAAAATTTTAAATTTAAAGTTTACAGCATTATTATAAATTCGAAATCTGGTTTCTTAATTTATTTTTCAACGATAAGCAACATTTTTTGTTATATAAAATCTTTGAATTCAAAAACCAAAATCTTTTGCATTCATTTTTTTTTTTTTTGTGAAAATATTTATAAAATTCAAAAATCCAATGAATTTTGTAAAGTTCTTTGTATAAGTAATACACACAAGATACGTGGATAACCAAAAATATTTTCTTCTTTTGGGCAAATTTTCAATTTCTTAATGTGTATTTTGACTTTTCAAAATAAAAATTTTCATTTTCCACTATTATCATTATAAATTGTTCTTATGTATGTATGTAAGTATTTATAAAGGCAACAAGTCTTTAATTTCTCTTTTATTTTCAACTTAGAAACCATTTAATATATCGAAAATAACCTCATCAAGTAAAATGTTAATCCTTTCAAAATTTATTAGATCTGTTAAAATCATTTACAATGAAGACGATTCTCATAAGTCACTCAGTGAAAAGTGACATGTTCCGCATGAATTGCATTCAAATTCATAGCTATATATTATGTATACTGTTATATTAAAAGTATAAGCATCTTAAATATATTTCTGTATAATTGTAATTTATGCATATACATATAAACATTTAATTTTTAATTAGCATTCATATAATGTATATGTATATACGGTGCTTTCACAGAATAAATTTTTAATAGACATAAATGTGTAAGTATGTATAACAGAATATGAAATTAATTTTGATATTATGTGCATACATTCATATACATACGTACATGTAAAGTGCATATTATAATACATCAAATAACAAGATTGCTTAGATAAGTCATCACTATATCTATCATCATTATTATCATCATAATCAATATCATTTTTATACCCTGCACTTCGTGAAGGGTATATTAACTTTGGTATGGAGTTTGTAACTACTTGAAGGAGTCACCTGCGGTATGGACATATATATATATTCTTGCTCAGCGTAAAATTCTGCGTTGATTTAGACATGTCCGTCCGTCCGTCCGTCCGTCCGTCCGTCCGTCCGTCCGTCCGTCCGTCCGTCCGTCCGTCCGTCCGTCCGTCCGTCCGTCCGTCCGTCCGTCCGATCGCACGATAACTCAAAAACGAATAATGCAATCGACACCAAACTTTCACAAGTTGCTTCTTTTGTGCCAAGGACGAACCCTATTGTTATTGGACCAATTCGGACAACGGGTTCGGGTAGCTGCCATACAACTTAAAGAGTTTATTTTAATTATTTCAAAAACTAATAAAGGTACAAATGTAAAATTTTGTATACATGTGTCCAATCATATTCTACATATGCTCTAAAAATTCTAATGAGATAGCTGCACCGGTTCGGGTGGCTGCCATACAACTCCAAAAGCAAATTTTTTATAATCGGCAAAATAATAAAGTCAGATTCATGAAACTTGGCAGTCGTGTGTCCAATTATAGGTCAAAGATATTTCTGAAGTTTTTGTGGAATTGCTTGACAGGTTCGAGTAGCTCCCATACAAGTCCAAAAGCTTACTTTAAATATTTGGAAAAATAACGAAGTTAGATTCATGAAACTTGGCAGTTGTGTGTCCAATTATAGATCAGATATACCTGTGAAGTTTTAGTGGAATTGCTGGACAGGTTCGGGTACCTGCCATACAACTCCAAAAGCTAATTTTAAATATTTGGAAAAATAATAAAGCCAGATTCATAAAACTTGGCAGTTGTGTGTCCAATTATAGGTCAAAGACATTTCTGAAGTTTTGGTGAAATTGCTTGACGGGTTCGAGTGGCTCCCATACAAGTCCAAAAGCTTATTTTAAATATTTGGAAAAGTAATAAAGTTAGATTCATGAAACTTGGCAGTTGTGTGTCCAATTATAGATCAGATATATTAGCGAAGTTTTAGTGGAATTGCTTGGCAGGTTTGGGTACCTGCCATACAACTCCAAAAGCTAATTTTAAATATTTGGAAAAAAAATAAAGTCAGATTCATGAAACTTGGTAGTTGTGTGTTCAGTTATAGGTCAGACATATCCGTGAAGTTTCTATAGAATGGTTTCACAGTTTTGAGTAATTGCTATACAACAATGAAAGGTGCAGGGTATAATTCAATCGGTTCATACCGACTGAAACGTTTTTACTTGTTATATAATAATAATGAAACAGTAGCATATTTTAATCAAAAAAAATTTTATTTATAAACATTGAATCATATGATAATTACATTACATACAAGTGTATGTCAGTGTGTATGTAATTTATATATTGCGTGAGGGGGCCAGAGAAGAATAAATTTATTCATGTTTCTTTTTCTTAATTCTTTTATAACATAATATTATTTCCTCTTTATCTTTTCTATCACCTTCTTTTATTATTTCTCAATAGCATTTTTATAAATGCATAATTTTGGCGCATTTTTCTTTTACTTTTACCACTAGGTATGGGTAAAAACATAAAATATGGGAAATCAAGTCAAAAACGGTATATTTACATTTTAATGAATCATTGAAAATGATATTATGCACGCATTGTCAAAGATATATACACAAACATATTGTGCTTAGATTCGTTTAATTGTCAAGAATCAAAAATTATGTTTATCATTAGACGCAGAGACAACAATCAAAAATCTTTCATATTACAATTGTAAAAGCAAAAAAAGAAACCTCAAGAAAATTATATATGTATAGATACAAACATATGTAAATATTAAATTGTAAAATAAAAAGGTAAGAGGAGCCACTTATTATAATAGTCAACATTATCTCAGTAGTGTGCGACAAATTCAAAATGATTTTGTAATGAGATACATGAATATTATGTTGTAAGTACATTAGATGCGTTTTATAATATTATGTAAGCCTGAGTACCTAACTAAATGAAAGACAGAACAGAACAGAGATATAAGGATTTTGTATACATAGATTGTAGATGAAAAAAGAAAGTTTCTTTTTTTTGGTAAATCTTTTTTGGATTTTGATAAAAATTTATTCTTCTTTTACTAAATACAAACGTACATATACGCAAAAAAATATTAAAAGTACATTATTATATAACTAAAATTATTGTATCTAGAATGTTGACAATTAAATATTTAACATTTTATTATATTTTATAATTGTAGCATAGTCACACTTGAAAAGTGACGTAAAAAATTATTTTTTAATTGAAAATCTCCCCCCTGCAATGCAATTCATATTTTTTGGAGCATCATATTCTAAAACAGCATAAAATTTTCTCTTTACCAGAGGGTGAACTATAAAGTAATAGAAAAATATGTAAAAGCATAATATTGTAATCCTCAAAACCCAAAGTCTCTTTAATTATCAAAGCTTTAGAAATCAACATAAAAATAGAAAAACCGAAAATTTATTTTTCAATTGAAATATGCAAAGCTGCGGTCAACAAAATCAATCATCATACGTCCAGATAAATTATAAGAATTATTATGACTTATTATTCACTTAGGTTAAAAAAGTTAGATTCGTCGACATGCTTTTGAAGTAGATAGACTACTTCAGTTCCATAAAAAAAAATGCAATATCTGGGTTGGCAATGAATGAGAGTATGCCTTTAATATTGTTTACCGTTGTTCAATTCTGAATTGAAATTTCTACATCAACTACTTTATGTTCTCAACTTTTCACTTTCAAAAATTTTTTGGCTAAAATTCTTTCAGTACAATTAAAAAACTTAAAATTTTTATTATCAAAAATCAAATAAGTAATTCGTTTATTTTTATACATTAAACAGAAGCAATCGTTATCACTCATTTGTAATTCAATTTTACGCTTATCTAACTACATTATAGACTCATTTGAGTTTTAAACTAAATTTTTTATTAAGTAGAAATAAAGGGCACAAAATATGCATGCGTATTTGTGTGTGTATTTGCAATACTGCCACCAAAAAAAAAACCAAAAAACAAACAACCGATAATAAAAGCAATAACAAATGTAATTAATTATTTTGTCCTCTGCAATAAATTAACATCACGACGCAACGGTGACTTTAATATTCGCATTTGTGAGATTTTTTTTGTTTTTTTTTATTTGTGGGGTTTGTAATTTTTATAACAGCATGATGACATATTTTTATCTCAAAAAAAAAAAATTTGTTCTTTTTATAAATAATTATTTACATATGTACTTTTGTGTGTGTGTGTGTAGAAAAATAAAAAATGAAACTGATTTTCTTGTGCCTTTCTGATAACGTATTTATAATAAATATGTAAATACATACATACATACCTTGCATATGATATTTTATTTACATATAGGCATATTTTTTGCAATGCGATAAATGAAATCGCATTTCACTAGAATTTTGCGAAAATTGTTTTTATATTTGGTTGAAATTTTATTTTTTCTTCTTATTATTATTATTTTTATTATTACAACATTGTATATCTGATGAATAAACATGGAAATATAAGTATCATCATTAAATATAAAGCAACATTGTTGCAAAAAACGAAAAACATTACAAAAATAAAAAAGAGCAAAAAAAAGATTTTTTATCACACTCAAAGCCAAAAAATAAAAATAAATAAATATTTAATATTGCATGGTCTATGACTCTGATAATAGTATGGGACGCTGTATGCGATGTGACACATCGCTATCCTAAAAAAAAATATTTTTATAGAAATTTAAATAAGAGAATGAAAAAGTGCAATAAAAATTATTTGTGCTTTATTGTCTTTGGTTTCTTATTAAACCTAATTGAATGTACGCAAAAAGAAAAAGGTTGACAATTAATTTGAAAGCAGGCTGACAAAAAATCATAATTTTTCATTTAGTAATAGTTTTTATAAAAATAAATCGTATGTATTTTTGTATGAAATTTTGAGAAGCTGTTTAGAAAACTCCCGCGATATTTTCTTAGGAAATAATTTTGAAAAACCTATTGGTTCGGAACTTGTAGCGAAAAATTCTTGGAAATCTATACTAAAATTGTCATACCGAGTTTTAAATTACCTGAAATTCAGGAAATTTTTGAAAATCAATCCTCTAGTCTCCAAGAAGGGTTATTCAGAAAAAAACTAGTTAAATATTCAAGATAGTTTTAGGCACAGTACAAATTTTGCGGAACTGATATTTGCTCAATTTTAGTAGATTTAAGAAGCAAACTTGTTAAATGGCATTATTATTTATAAGAAAGTAATAAGGTAGTAAAATTTATCGCTTAATTTTATGATACTTCTTTTATTTGTGAAGTAAAACTAAACCACCATTTTTGTATGATACCAAAAAGAAAAAAAAAATTTTTCACAAATTATTTTTAAAATTTTACAATTACGATATTATTTACGATATTAGTATTTACGATATACATATAATTGACCGTTCTCTTTTCCTTCTCTATAATTACTGAGCTGTACTTGAACTCGTTTTTTTTCTGTTTTTTTTTTTTTAATTTTAAACTAATTTTGACCTTTTTTATGTTTTCTATTTTTTTTTCTTTTGTTGCTTTTACTTTATATACAAGCTATGTTTTTACCGGTAAATTTATCTTTCCGGTTATTTGGGTTTGATTGAAATCTTTTTAAGGTAATCTCCTTTAAAAATAGATTTTTTTTTTGTCTATTTTTGTTTAGTATTATTAGTTCTCTTTTTTCTTTGAAATTGAAGTTTAATGTACTCTTAGTTTAATGGAATTTTAATTGATTTTATATTTTTTTTACTTTTATTTTACGTTCGCTATTTTCGGTTTGTTACATAAATATTTCGTTTATAATAGAAGAATTAGTGAAATATTTGAAAAATCAAATATAAAGACTTAAATTTATTCATTCATAATTATGTATGTAAAATTTATTAAAAGCAAATATTATATACAAATTTGCATACTTTGTGGGGCTGAGTTATTTAAAATTCAAATTCAATTTTAAAATTCTATTTCTAGTAAAATAAGATCAATAATAATGAAGGACATTGGTTAAATTGAAAATACAAATGTGCATGTATTATTTTTAGATTTCAAATCGAAATTTAAGGCAGACCGAAAAAAATTTAAAATATTCGGATTTGGCAAAAACGATAACTTCATGCAGACTTCCATGTTTTACAATTCTTAACTAAATACTTAGCCAAAATCCAAACTTTTGCCTCCTAATTGTAAATAATTCTCTATTTCAGGTCCGAATGGTAAGATTTAAATGGATTTTCTCATTATAACGTTTCCAATTAAAATTTTTCAAAACAAAATAATAACTATGTACCAGGTACACAGTTATGTACAAACAAATACAATGATCATTATGTGTAAATGTGAGCATGGTGTAAATTGCCTACATTAAAGAGATCAAATGATGTAATCCACTACATAGTTACTAGTATATACACTATGGATACTACTATTATGTTAAAATATTTTTCAACTTTAAAATACATAACAAATACATACATATACATATTTATGTATGTATGTATTTGTCTTTTTCTTAATTTATAATGCTAGGAAATAGATGGCAGCGCCAAAGTCATTAAAAAACATAAACAAGAAAAAAAAAGCAGATACAAGAACAACTCAACTATCTATAGGTACCTATGTACTTTAAATGGAAAAAAAATAAATTTATGTATAGCAAAAAAAAAAAAAAAGAAAAACATAAAGAAAAGCAAAAACCAATAAGAAATGAATGTTCTGTCATTATCACAGCATGTACTTATACGTTTTGGCAGACATTTTACAGATCTAGACGCCGCGACGAAATTAACTATAACAATAGCCAAACAATAATAAAAACGTATAAAAAATTATAATAATAAAAATTAATCATAGAACAACAATGAAAGCTAAAAACATTGAAAATAGAAAAAAAAAAGTAAAAAGCAAAAAAAACGATAAAAAGAAAAAGCTTTGCCATACCGAAAACATAGAAAAGCAAAAATGATTTTTTTTTTTTTAGAAAGCGAAATAAAAACACGAAAAATATGACGTGAATTGAAAATTAAACGGCAACAACAACGAAAAAAAAGTTTTGTTTTTTTTTTTTTTAAGAACCACCACTAAATTAGCGATATTTACTTTCGAAGCATAAAACATACTTAAGTATGTTTGTCAACTCATTTGTATAAAAACAAAACAAAAAAAAATATTGAAATAAAACTTTACTGCGACGAAAAATCTTCAAAAGAGAAGAAAAACGAAAAAAGCAAAGAGAATACTAAAAAATATTTCGCCAATAAAATTGTTAGCATACCATAAAGGAGGACAATTGCCAATTAATAAAGTGATTATGTTGAAAAATTATTCATCAATTTATTAGATTTGAAAAAAAAATCTATGAAATTCAAACCAAAAAAAACAAACAAGAAAAAGATTAATTAACAAAGTATTGTGTCATGTTTGGCGAATGTTCAAAGTGCGCGTAAAGTTTTATAGAAAAAAAAAAGAACTGTGCAAAATATATCTGAAATTCTTGAATTTCCACATTCTTTAACTAATTTCGTAAGAGGCCATATTTAAAAAATAATCATTCATACTTTTAACTAATCGGATAACATTTAAGATTTTCATAATGAAAATTCAAAAGATTAATTAATCGGGTAGCATATCAGCATTTACTGCACATATTGACCAGATTATTGTTATATTTTATCAAAAACAAGTTCGAAATTAGTTAATATTTATTCCGAAAACAAGCAAACATTCCCATTATGTTGTTTCGTGCTTATTTGTATTACATTTTTGTGCAAAACTTTGCACTCCATTAAAGATCTCATGTCGTATGACAATTTTTTTTTAAATAGAACCAACAGAACCAACAGATTTTTCCATATACTCACCTAAATTTTAGAAAAAAGTAAAAAACTTGATCCAAAAATACTTTTAATAGGAAAGTCACTTGAAGTACGAACATAAAAATAATAACTTGATTAAAAGATCTTATAAAACTTGATAAACTACAATTAAAAAAAAAAAAAAGAAACACAAATGACGGAATTTCTTTGAAAATAAATTTAAGCGTATAAAAACCAAAAAGGAAAAAAAAAAACAAGAAAGAACAAAAGACAAATAATTCATGTCAAAATTAATAAATTAAATTTTTTTCCAAATAAATAAAAATTTAAACTTGAATATATAAAATTTAAATAATTTATTAAATTTTTCGTAGATTTCAACACTAAAAGAATTTTACTTTTAAAAAATAAATAAAAAACCGGCGGCGTTATCACATGTTTTTTTTTTTGTTACAAATGAAAAGTTTTTAATTTTTTATTATTTTTTGTTGTTAATTTTAATGATTTAAAAATTTTATTATTTTTATTTATTTTTCAAGAAGAAGGAGAGACAACAAAAATATAAAATGGCCAATCCCCTATATTTAAATCGAAAATTTACATACATGTTAATAACATTTCATATATGTTCATAAAATGACTGAGCTTAAACCTCATATTAAATTGCTATTTTTAAGCATTATTTAAGAAAATAGAAACAATGACGAAATGATTGACATATGTATATATACATAATACACACCTTCTGAATTGTATTTGTGTCATGTCAAATGACTGAATCATAAGTAAACTCATTTGATTCATAACTCGTTTTCTTTTTTGTTTTTGCAAATAAACAATAATTTTAAGCCATTCTAAGAAAATATTTTTACTATACATAACGTTTTGAACACATTAAAATTATAATAAACAGTTGAGATTAGCAAAAACAAACAAAAATGACACCTACATCATACAATTATTGCACTAAATTATGATAGAACACATCATTTGGATATGATAGTCTTGTATTATTTTAATTTTCCAGACCATTAAACAATATATGTACTGAATTTGTATTTCTGAATAGGTGAATTTTAACCATACGTATATACGTATGTATATCACATCATATACTCATACCATATACTCATTGAATTCTATATCTCTTCAAATTCATCAGTTATGAGAGTATAAATGGTAAGAGAGCGCAAAATGACGTAAAAGATCTTTAACTCGCTGAACAATATAAAATAACGGGTTTATGTGTTTATATATATTGATCAATACACGGAAATGATGTACATAATGTCATATTAAAAATTTAAGAATTAAAAATGCAGTAAATAATAAAAATGTAAGAAATTTAATTACAATATTTTAAATGTTTGCCCTTACAACACAAAAAGAAAATTATTCAATAACTTTTAGTAAAATTTTTTAACGAAATTTCAGTAAGAAATAAATAAATAATCACATACAATATTTAAAATATATACATACATTATGTATTGTATGTTCACACACATTCATACATAATATTATGAAAATAACATTAAAATTTCAAATTGTTTTTTTTTTGATTTTATTCTAATTTTTCATAAAAACTAACAATATGCTATCTTTAATGCTTTAACATGTTCACATACACATTCGTAAATAAAATATATATGTATATTGTAGGTCCACATATATGTATTTATAAATAAATTTTATAAATTTAATTTATTAGAAATAATTTCGAAGTGATTCATTGGATATCCTAAGTATTTATTTATTTTTTCTTGATATTTCAAATTACAAAAGATTAATTTTCATATGGTTTTCTGTTTTAATGTTTATTGTTTTATGTTTTCTCTTTCTCTTTCTTTTACTTTTAGTTTTTTTTTGGCAATCCACATTAAGAATACCAATAAGGTCAAGAGATTCTTGGCAATAGATTGACATACATTTATAATAAAATTTTAAAGAAAATTTAATTCATAAAGAATTTCTTTTTTTTTTTCTTAAAACATAAATATTTGAGCATACATACATAATACATAGTTATTTATTTCTGAATATTATATTAGATGTAGGAATATACATGTTTGTGTAAGTTTTTATTAAAAATTATAGTTGATCAAGCAAACGGAATAGAGAACAGGACTGTCGTAGGGAATTCAAGAAAAAGCAAAAACGAAAATTGTATTAAATTTATTCCCTTATTATCAAAATTTGTTGTATTGCATACTTTGAGGAGGAATATTAAAAGTTATGAAAATTTGAATGTAAAATTACATTTTTTTTAAACCTTCAATGGGGAAACCGAATACAAAATTAATATTTAAACAATATATACATACATACAACGGTAATAAATTAGCACTTAATCAAATTTACTTTACACTAAAATCTTTTATTAAACTAGTATTTTTAATAATAATTAATTATTACTAATATAATAGGCAATTAAAGAAATTTTTAATATTCTTAATTTTAATATTCTATAATAAAAATCTTATTTCTACCAGAATTTTTCAGTCTTCTCCATTTTCTTCAAACGAACAAATAAATAATTAACCACCCGCATGTAGTTTTACTATTAATTTATTTATATAAATTTTCTTAAAATTTTAGGCAAATGGTCACTTTAAATATGTAATTAAAAGATATCAAAGATCAAAATCCAATATCACCCGGTACGAAATTCATTAAAAATATACGAAAAAAAATTTTTCCTTCTCTTTTTTTTTGTTTCTTCTTCTTTTCTGTTTTTCTTTCTATTTCCTTTCCTTTTACACTACCGCAATTACTCCTTCAATCTTGTTTTTTATCTCTGATATTCTTGTTTTTTTTTCTCTGTTTTTGTTTTTCGTCTCGTCCATCTTTTTTTTTCTTTCATTTTAATTCTTTTGTTCTTTTTTAATGTTGTTTTTCTGTTGTTTTTTGTTTTTCTTATTTTTACATTTTTCGTAAAAATTTTTTGTCGCCAATTTGATTATTATTAGGTCTAGACGGTACCAGACATTAAATACTATATTAAAACATAGTAAAAATAAAATGACAACAAAACACACTGTTTATCCGCTACATACATACAACTATACATATAATATTTACACACATGGGGTTGTGATTTTTGTATCTTTTGTTATATCTTTTCCCAAATGATATTCTTCTTTTCCACATACATACATATGTATGTACATAAATTTTTATATTTATATTGATTGTAACAATCAGTCAATAAGTTTTTAACATTATTTTTTTTTTCTTTGATATTGTATGTAATTCTTACAACAACAAAAAAAAAAAATGGAAGCCCTACTGTCTGATGCACACTATTACAAAAAAAAATTATTATAAATAATGCAATATTTTAAATGCAATCAAGCGTATAAGTATTAAGTGTATATTGTGTAATACGCGTGTGGACTACGTAACCACTTTATATGCACTTGTGTATTTCTATAATCATTTGTACTTTTGATCATCGATTGAGAAAGAACATAGAATTATTACAATAGAAAATTATTTTTGCGTTTTCAAATGAATTATTTTCATCTTCCATCAAATGCCAGAATTTCACCTTAGCATCAAATTCAAATCGCATACATAATAATGTAATAATACATAATAATATGAAATATATATTATGGTCTTTGCTATACATACATATATTCTATGTTTAGAAGAACTAACTAGCAAATCATGCCCAAGAAATTCTTAAAACGAAATTCTACATACAAAGTGAATCTATAACTTGGTATAATCCCAATCCCTCGGGGCAGAAAAATGGGACAATTTTATGAAAAAAATCGTAAATAAATATTTAATTTTCAATAACCCCCAGCTGAAAAATTTTGATTTCGGCAGAAAAATGTATCGACTTAAATGGCTATAACTTTCTTAACTATTTACCGATTTAAAAAAAATTAATACGTATAGCAAATCTACTGCTGTATGCTATTGTAAGTATAAAGGTTTGAGCCAAATCAACAATTGACCAAATTTCATTGGTACACTTTAACGAATACAAGTTCTTCACATATACCCTACACACGGACCACGCTTGTTATATGTGCCAAAATGTTGATATTTTAGTAAGTATCTTTCAAGACCTTTGTATTAAATTTTGTTAAATAATATGATAACAATTTCAACAGAAAATGATTAAAAGAAATGTGAAATATCATTTTGCTAATTTAAATTTATATTTAAACTAGCAAGGTATTATGCAATCAAATCAAATCAGTAAAAAATTCTAATTTTAAAATAAAAATATTTTTCACTTTCTTGGCAACATTAAATTAAATTGATAACAAAATTTACTTATTAAGTAAAAGTTATAAATATTGTTTTTAAATTGTTATCTTATCAGTTTTATACTTTAAGGTGTATGTACTCAATCATTGTGTACTTTCACCAAAATAAAAAAAAATGAACACTTTCTTTTTAAAATAATTTCATTACAATTTTTCATTAAACGTTTTGGATGTTGCTTTTTCTGTAATTTCAAATTATGTTGCAATTTTTTTTTTTTTTTGTTGTTTCCCATTAATATGCTTTAAACTATAGCTAAATATTTTATTACCTTCTTACAAAAACATGTAAATGCCCCCGAAGTTATGTAATTTTTTTAATTTTTTTAAGAGAACTTTTACAAAAGGATCAAAATTTCGTAAATGGGTACAGAATTTAGAAAGACAGAGAACTAGCTTTTTAAGAAAGATGAATTTTATAGAATAATTAGAGAGCAAGAGTTTATCGTTAACAAAAATGACCCGGTATACATGCATATGTATATATATGAATGAAATTTTTAAAGATTATAAACTTTGCTTTTAAGTTTATAATTTTGCATTATCACAGTTTATGTGTTTATTACAATATTTTAATATTCTTAACACTTAACGAACGGGTCGAACCTGTTCTATCTTTCCTAGTTTCCGGGTACTTTTCAGGGGAATTTAATAAACATGCATGTATGGATTTAAAGCGTTGTAACTATAAGATAATCTACGTGCAGTTTTTTTTTTCCTGGGAGATAAAAATTCGCTTTCATCACTTGAAACATCACTTTCTTCATCAAGATTGTCAAACTCAACATAACTTTCCAATAAGTTTTCTAAAAACTCTTTGCTGCTTGCCATTTTTACCGTTATAAAATTATTTCGAAATATTTCCTTAAATCAAAACTACGCCGCAGGAACAACAGGCGGATTGTACTTTAAATAATAAAATCAAGAAAAGATAGCAATGTGTATAAGAGAAAACAACCAATGCTATAACTAAAAATTCATACGAAAACGTAAATCTAGGTGGCTCCTCCTAAGAAGTCAGAATGGAAAAACGTAAATCTACGGGGACCGTCCATTAAATGTTAAGAATTTAATCCAATTTACCGCAATAATGAAATTAATACATTTACAGATTGATAAACTACATGGCTATGAATAAAAATTTCAACTTCAAATAAATTATCATGAATCAAATTCTTAACTTTGGATTGAACAGACAGCCATTTGTGATTTTTAATAAATATCATTAATTTTCTTCTATGCAATAAATCAAAAATTTCTTTTAAGCCATTCTATGACCCTTTTCAGAAAATTAATTCTCATGATTACACAGTTACAAATCAAATATAACTATCCTCTTCGAAATTTATGCCATAATCATTTGTATTAAAATTACAATTTCTGTCCATTTTTCATTTCTCTTAAATTAAAATCTTTAATAAAACAAAAAATTATCTGTCGACATTTCTTTATTTTCACAGTTTTGAAATGTTTTAATCCTACAAATATCCAATTACAGTCTGAATAGTTGAAAAAAAATATAAGATTCAAAGAAATTAAATCTAAAATCCCTAGTTAAGACAAAAAAAAATTTTTTTTTTTTTGCATAGACGAAAGACCTTGAAAATGTTATCGTACTTTAACTTTTCAACAAAATTGTACACATGTACAATTTAATGCACAAAAAAAAAGCAAGTAAGAGAATGGAAAAAAACTAAAATATTAAAACAAAAAAAAATCTATCTAATGCCACCTATCGCTTAAATAACAAAAAAAAATTGCCTTTTTTTTCTTTTTCTGGTGTAATCTTTTTAATACCCTATCAAATTGTCTATGAAAATAAATAGCGTCTAGCCAAAACTATACTGATGTACTTTAACACACACAAACGTACATACCTACACTGTTATGAACAATTACTGTACATATTTTAATTCATAACTACAGATTACAAAAAAAAAAGAAAAAAAAGACGAAAACACAGTTTTTTTATTGTCGTTCGGAAAAACAACAACAAAACAAGAAAAAGAAACACCAGCAAACAAGCAAAGCTAACCGCAAGTACGGCAAGCACTAAAAAAAAAAAATAATAAAAAACATAACGAGCTTAAACGATTTTTTATCTTCGATTTTTTATTTTACTTGAAAAGCTTTTAAAAAATTATAATTTTTAACAAAATAATGAAATTTTTGTTAAATTACAAGCAATTAGAAACAATATTTGTATACGTACATATTTATTGGTGTGTATGTATGTCTGTTAGTATCTGTATTGCAAAAATAAACGAAAAATTTTGATATAGTTAGCAAATAACCGACGGCATTAACAATCTCAGAAATTTCTTATTAATTTAGCGAGACAGTATTATAAAATATTGAAAATAAACGAAAACACCTCGAAAAATCTAAAACTAAAAAACATCTTGCCATAACTAAAAAATTTTTGTGTTCGGAACCCGATCCGGATTAACTTTACGAACCGAATTAGCTATATAACACCCCAATTTACATGAAAGTACTTTCCTTTCTTTAAAATTCCTGACGCCAATACCGAATCAATTCATTTAATCGAAAATAACCGATCAATTTATCACTTCTATAAAGAAAGCCACCATATAATTTTACATTAAGTGCAATTTGACAGACCAACGAAAAAATGGGCTGAAATTCACTAAAATATTGTTTATTTTAGTTGTTCCAAAAAATAACAAAGTTTATTTCTATTGAATACTCGATATTTGAAATTTGATCGAAACACAATATCCCCCTTATTGTATGGTATAGGGTTGATGAAAATAGCATAGCAGTTAATTGTAGCAAAAAAAAAAAAAAAAACAAAACGACAATGAAATAAAATTCGAACAAAAAAAAATTGTTTTCAAAAAAAGAATTGATTTGACTTTGCCGCCTGCCGACATGAAACAAAGTACATAAAATATTTTTGAATAATTTTAAAACTATTATTAGTATATGTATGTGTGTATGTAATAAACATTTTGACTCTACTAAGAGCTTTATATGTTCATTATGCACAAATTTATAATTCATTTTAGGTATATTTTTAAAGTTCATTTAATAATATAATTTATTGGGACAACTCTATTTTGAAAATTATATCAAACCATTATCAAACAAGTTGCATCACCACAATCAATGTTGTCGAACATGTTGCAAATTAATAAACAAAAAATTTCAAAAAATAAATTTCTATTAATGCTACTTAATTTCGCCCTTTTTGTTAAACAATAATTTAACATTAGTTTCGGATGAATTTGATTTAATTAAAAATTTTAAAATTAAAATATTTTTTGGAAGCTTAACAAATAATTTCAAAAAATCCAAGCATAATAACTACAATTTATTGTTTAAATTGTGAAGAAAGTTATTATTTTAAGTCAGACCTCTTACGGTAATGGGTTATCTATTAAGGTATGAAATTATGGTTGTTTTTACCCTTTCGTCAAACAAAATATTATGCTCCCCAAACTTTAGTTAGGAAATTTTAATATTAATCAATTAAAATCCACCTATTCACACTGCAACGGCTAGCATGTTATTCTCGAATAACGTGTGATGCATAGAGTTATATTCGAACAGTATAACTTGTGTTTTTCCTGTAGTTTCTTCTGTAGTCTAATCATATAGATTTGACAGAAAATAAGTAAAATTTTACCAAAATTTCAATTTTGGGTTTATAGATAACTTTAAATTTGTGAGTAAATACTTACAAACACTAGTCTCAATATCTTATCACTGTTATATAATAAAATTATATAATAAAACATGTGTTGAAAAACGTACCTGTAAATAAACAGAAAAAAGAAGAATTAATTAAAAATTTCAATTTTTTTAAAAATAATTAATTATAAATTTTTGCTAAAAAAAAGTAGAAATTGCTATGGTTATTGAAGTACAACAACTCAAAGTTAAATTTAACAAGAAATAAAGCAAAAAATGGCATTAAATTACACAATATTATCAAATTCTAATTTTTTGCTCTTTCGGCTACTAAGTGTTCTTGCCGCACTACCTTTCCGTTCTTGTTCGTATTCATTATTATTATCGATTGCAGTTTAAAAATATAAAATCAAATACGTAATTATTATAGATAGTGATATTGCAGCAAAAAATAGGCCAGACAATGGCCTGAAATTCAAAATTTCGAATCACCTACGTAATTGTAGTCATAATTTACATTTCATATTATTTAAAAGAATTTGATTTCTCGATTGATGTACAATTTCTGTGTTTCTTTAAATTTAAAAACAAATGTTTAAAAATTTAATCATTTTAATAATTTGAATATTTTGAAAACGATACATTAAAAATCTTCTTTTTCTCGGTTGAGAGAACTCTAACACAATTGTAAGTAAGTGATTAAAAAATATTATTAAACCCATAAATTTGTAAATTTTTAATAATATAATTATAATCCATATTATTTATTTTTGTTAAAACCTAAAGGGAAATTGACGTTCCACTTTTCATTGTTTTACAATTTCATATAATAATATTATTAACATAAAATATATTACATAAATATGCACTAATTATGAGGGGTCCCCAAAATATTAAAATCAGAAGAACCAAAAATTAAAAACAAAAATCACAAAAATTATGGGATTTCCCTTTTTTTTTTTTTGCTTTTTTCAAAAAAAAAAAGAGAAAAATCAAAAGTACCAGAAACTTAATTTTATTAAATTATTCGAATGGAAACAGAGAATTTTTCAACATTTTTTTATTTTTTATGATGCCGTATACGCTTCAGGTGTATAGGGAAAATAAATTATTTTTTATTAATTTACCTAACGAATGCCTAGGTAGATTAATTCTACACCTACCTAGGCATTCATTAATTTAAAAAATCCCAATATTTTTTTTCTTTAATAGCTATATATACAATTTTAGATCATGTAATCGTATTTTAGATGTAAGCTAATACTTGAAGGGGAAATTTTAATTCTTTAAATACAATTGGCAGCAAATATTAACTCTAGTCCCATATGGAAATACCGAATAAATCATGTAATTCCCTTTATAATAATTACATAATATTCATAAATTATATAATCAACTTTTAAAATTTTAATATTTATTGAAGTCTTATATCATTCTAGAACACATGAGAACAACACTTGATATGTCAAAGATTAACTAATATGAATTTATAAAAATAAATTAAAATTGCAATATTTATTTATTATGATTTTACGCAAATAAATTCTCTAATTATATTGCAATAACGTGGGAGAATTAAAGTTTCACACCTATTTTGATATCAATTTTTTTCTTTTAGTTATTCTTTTGCCCCTGAATCCCTCTAGGCTTATGGTTACTATATAAATACACTATTTTTTTTTTGCATATATTTTTGCTTCAACCATTAAGCTTTTAGAAAATAAAAATAAAGAAAATTCTAATTTTATTATGTAAATTAAATCACCTATATCCGCCCTATCCACAACACACACACACACAAAACTGCATACCATATAATTAAAATCTATCTATATAAAATATTGTAGTTGATTTCAAATTTAAATTCATATTAAATATGGCATCAATTATATTTGCAATAACAATTCTGATGTTTTTTTTTTCCAATTCATGCACCTTGTTAACACAACAGAAAATTCAATTTACATTAATCAGAGTCAGTAATTGAACTTACTGAAAAATTTTTGTAATTTTATAGAAAAAAGAAAATATATTTATTCGCTAGTGGCATATAGACTATTAATGAGTGTTAGGTTGGGAAAAATTATCATTACTTTAATGATAATAGAATACAGAACAGAATTAGTTATAAGTTCTATAAAAAAAAATATGGAAAATTTTTTTAATGATTTTCAATTGGGAATTTACATTTTCTATTAAATACGTGTATATATTAGTATGCCAGGTTTTTACAATAGAAAAATTTAATCAAATCCATGACGTATTGATAACATAAAATTATATGGCAGTAAAAACCACCTAGGAACTTTGAAAAATTCAAATTTGAATGAGGCTAAAAATATTTTATATTTTAAAATAGGTAATTGCAGGTGCTATAATCTATTTAGAATTACAGTAAACCACCATTGTGTTAAAAAAAATCACCTAATCAGAGAAGTTGCCATATATGATAATAAATTCAATATAACAAAAATTTTGCATTCAAGAGTAAACACGTAAATAAATTTAATCTAGTAAATTATTATAATACAGTAGATTTTCTTCTAATGTTAGCAAAAATCAAAGTTCAACAACCTTACATACATATATGACTTACGCCATTGCTTTCAGAAAAGTAGACTGTTATACTTCATTTTGCAGTTGGAACTATTTACTCTAACTAATAATTTAATTTGCTTTTATTTCATTCTTCGAATAATTATTCAAATTTACTTAGTAACATTCATAAGTATTTCGCGTATGCATAATATACTATACCAAAAAATTCATATTGGGCACAAACATACATAACTATTGTATAATGTATAAAAATACTTATAACTTGTATAATAACTTTTCTAATATAAATACTTAATGATTTCATATACAATAAATGAAAAGTTAGCATTTTTCATATTCGTATGTCAAATAAAGTATGTTGCAATGATGGAAATAAATATTAAATATTTCTTTTTTCTAAATGCTCTTAATAATAAGAGTACAAATAGAATTTTATTTTCTAAATCCATAAAGAATAATCCTGGAATTTCTTTTGTTATCATTTTAATTCAAATATAATATCAAACAACCATTTTATTATATACTGTTTAGGGATTTTGTTTTGTTTGATTTTGCTTTTAAGTGTACACAAGTATCTAATATATGATATACCCTCTTTTGACCTACTTACATTATAGAAATAATAGATTATTGTAAAGATAGATAATCTGCATGACATTTTTTGTTTGTTTTTTTCTTTTTTTTTTTTGCGACCATATATAAACACATAATTTTGTTGTGAAGGTTTATCAGGGAAATACTCTGGCAATAGTTAAAAAAAAAATATTAAAACACTGAAAATAACATCAGTTTTTAATGAAGTTCGTTTAAAATGAGTCATTGCTCATCAAAGTAGTGAAAAAAAGAAGTGATGCTTAATTAAGTAATTGCAAAAAAACACTAATTATTGAGCATAGTTTATGAATTATTTTGCTGTCAAAAAGTATTGCCGTCACTCCGCAACATTCTTACGCATTTGGAAATTTTTCAAACTGTGATAAATTTTAGAACCATTGTCTCCTAAAAATAAATTCTTCGTGATATAATTGAAAGAAAACGGTCATTGATTGAATAATGTTAAAGAGAAATTGTTGCCTTAAGGTTTCTGAGAAGCATTTTCATTTATTAAGAAAAAACTGTTATACTTGTGACAGAACACTTGTAACTGGGTCTAATTGAATAATTCAAATCTTATAACAATTTTTCAATTAAAAAATTAAGACAATTTAAAAATTTTCAATATTTTAATAATTTTTTTTTTTCATAGTCAAACAATCACGATTTTTTTTCCAAGAAAAGGCTTTGGAAATTTTAATATTGTATTTCACACCCAATTAACTTATTTAATATTCTTTCCAATACGTAATTTTCTTCTATAATTAACATAAAAAGAGAATTGCATTTTCCTCAAAGGAAAAAATATAAATAAAATTCCTATATGCATACCTAAAAATTTTCTATTTTAAATTTTCTAATTTCCTACAACTTTTTTTTTTTTTACAAAAGTATAGCAAGCAACTCTTGACACTTTTGACAAATACTTTTAAATACAAACAAATCAAATCGTTTTATTTGTACTGCAGCGCGAAATTTGATATGTTGAAAATAAAAATCAAAATAAAACTGAAATGTCAAATGAAATAGCAAACAAAAAAAAAAAAAACAAAAATTTTAAACACAAAAAAGGAGTGAAACCAAACTAACTTTGACAATTTGAATAATTACCATAATTACAGAAACAAATTTAAAATAAAAACAAAAAAAAAAAGAGAATAAACAAAACAAACAGAACAAACAACACCAACTGCGATCAAATATGGCAACTGCATTGAATATTTTTTTTTTGTCATTTAATTTCTGTTTTTCTTTTTCCTCTACTTTAAATTAAAAGTGAAAAATTTGCATTTTAATAACAAATATAATATATTTGTATGTATGTATGTACAACATAAAATCCAATTCAGGAAAACTGAAATATGAATGTATGCAATATGAACAACAATAATAACAATGTTTATAAAGAAAATACAGTTGATATTGACAACTTAAGGGTATGAGAAATAAAAAAGGGATAGGGAAAGTAAATAAGAAGGTATGCAAAATGTAATTTAAGAATTTTTCAACAAATTTCAACAATATAACATAATGCCGAGGCATTTCACTGCTCAGTAAATTCTTTAATTGTACTATCACTAATTCAAAAGATAACAGAAAAGCGTACTTTCGTCAAGTTTGTAATAAAATTTTAAGGTTTATTGTGTAAATTCTGCTCCATTTTTGCAAAATAATGTTTGTGACATGTCAATGAATAATATACAAAAATAAAATTTTCTTCCAGTTGTCGTATTACTCACCAGAGTTCAGTAATTATTTTTAACAGAGCACTGATGACATATGTTATGTTTTTTTTTCTTCTTTTTTGACAGAAAACTTAAGAAAAATTTTGAGAATTACTGTTATTTATTAATACATTTTTATAAAGTACATACGTACACATTTATGGTCTATTATTGTCAATTGTCATTCTCTTCCTTTATAGTTATTACGTACGGAATATTAAATTTATTTTGTAATTTTGAACATACATAGTTATCCTCAATATATATACTATTATAATAAATAGATAAAATAGCAAATAAAATCAGAAAAAAAAATAACACCGTAAAGTTTTGGAATTTTTAAAATTTTTATGTGTGTGGTCTTTTATTCACCATTTTATATCTTTATGTCCATATAAGCATATATATGAAAATTTATGTTACCTTAATATTAATATTTTACTATAAAAAATATTAAATTGCAGCTGTTTCACATCATTATGTATACATATATTGAAAAAAAATAAAATGCGACGATAAAATTACAAAAGTTACAAGAGCACAACATTTCAAAATTGAAATTAATAAGAAGCTTTACTAAAGAACCAGAAAAATTGTTATAATGAACTCAAATGTCAAATTAATTTTTATTCAAATTTCATTTAATGATCAGCTTAATAATTATTGCATTAAATCCGTTTAACAGATTTAAAATAAATTCTTATACTTATTATTATACATTATAATTAATTAACACTTTTATAACATTAAACATGATTAAGTGAATTTAGAAAAAATAAATTAAAATAAAATAAAATAGGAAATTTATAGATCAACTAAATTTGCATATCTGGCAACAGAGTAATAAAATTAAAATTTTTTTAATTTTCCAAGAATTTGAGATCAAAAAATGAGGGAAACAAAAATACTGTACATGCAAAATAAAAATTTTTATGTTTATTTTCCTTGTTTCACAATAAAAATTTTCATTATTTTTCAATTAATTGCACACTATAATTATAAATATACACACGAAAAACCGAAAAAAAAACGGAATGTCAATCGTAAAATTTTGTTTTATGCGGCCTTATTTTGTTTTTTTAATATGAAAGCATTCGGGGAGAATTGCTAAATGAAAATGTCAATATAATTTATTTGCTTTTCTTTTTTAATTATAAAAAATTTTCATGGAAATCTAGGTCAGGGCTAATATTTAAACATATATTGTACAATACAATATTGTGTGTGTATAAGTGATTGTGCTAAAAAAATTTAATTAGTGAAAAATCATTTAAAAATTTTTAAATTTAAAAAATAATTTAATAAATTTAAAAAATAATATGAAAATTGTTACACAGTCAAAACTATTCCTTTTCTTTTCAAAAAAAAAAATCTTCAATTCCCTTGATTAGTTTTACTTATTGCCTACTTGACTTGTTACGTCCGAATTCTAACAATAAATTAATCGAATTTCCCATCTTAATGGCATCATAAATGAATTTTATGTTTTTGAAATTAAAAAAAAAAATTAAAAATAAATAAAAATTTTACATTTATTTTAATTTTTTTGTTCTTTCTTTTTAATGTTTTTTTATTTTCATTTTAAACATCCATTAGACATTTTGTCGTCAACAAAAAATAACATCTTGAACAACCACCATTTAAAGATACGAACAAATAAAAAATTTTGAAGAAACGCCAAAATAAAAACGACAAAATGTTGGAAAAACACAAAAAGAAATGAAAAAAAAAAAAAATATTTTTTTTTTAATGCAAACGCAAACACACTTTCATACATTTGTTTTAGTACATTTGCAGTGTGTGTGTGTGTTAATATGCGCATATTTTTTTTACATTTCTTACATATGTAAATTTTTGTCGCTACTCAATTCTCTATGTCAACAAGAAGAAACTTAAAAAAAAAATGAAGTCAAATCAATTTGTCTTCGTAAATCCTCGAATTTCTTGCTTTTGTACAATTTAAAAGTGAACTATGTATGATGATGATGGCATAACACAAAATGTATGAAGCTATCATTTCTTTTTTTTTTTTGTCTTTCAACTATTAAAGAAGATAAAAATAAAAAAAAAATAAAAAAGCAAACAAATTTCAGAAGCGCGAACTCAAAGTATTTTAGAGTTTAAAAAATAAAAATAAGTTAGGAAGCAATGACAAAATACAGTGAAAAAAACAAGCATAAAAAAAATACAAGCATTAAGGAAAAAGCAAATTAAAATTCTATTAAAGTGTTGTTTAAATGCAGCTTTTGACTTTGCTTTTATTTATTTTTTTTTTTTTTTGTTCGCGTTGACAAGCGACAGTAATTCAATTCGCTTTCTTAAAATTCATTTGAAATTTCATGAATTTGTTATTTTATTTTTGTTCATCTTGTTTCTTATAACTCGAACCTAATGATATGCAATACACGTTTTAAAGTTTTCCTTTTTATTTTGTTACTTATGTTTCCATAAAATCGAAATTGTTGTGCCTAATTTAATTTTTTTAATTTAGTTCAGAGTGGTTCAAAGTGGAATGCAGTGAACTGTTTTTATGTACATGTATATATATATATAAAGAGAGAAAAACATTATTAGTCATAAAGAGGAAACGTTAACCAACGTAAATTAAATGAATTATTTAGTAACACCAATATTAAAATAATAATATGAACCATAACCCTTTAAAAAGCAGTTGTATTAAAAATGACTTGTTTTTATGTAAATCAATAAATTTTGTGGGATATTTTTAGAGATTTTCTTCAATATTTTGAATAAACAATTGATTTTGAGTAAATAACGGTTTATAACTGTTTTATGAGAGTCTCTATGATTATATCGTAAATAATATCGTAAATATAATCTAAGATTATAATCGCAGTTGAAAATACTTTAGTTAAAATTAAATTAAAGTTTAGTAAAGAGTTTCTTTAGAATTCTGACTGGACAAAAAAACTAAATAAGTTTTTATTACATAGAATTTAGTTCTATGCTCTCTTCTTTATTTCAATCACCACAATTTGCTTGTATTTAATTATTTTTAATCTATTAATTAAGACATGACTGTGTACCTAAAGAAGACAAATATGTACATAACAGAATCTTTATAAGAGAAAAACCTTCATGCATATTATTATGGTTTATGATTACATAACATGCATATTTCGCGAAAATCAATATTAAAGCATAAGAAGAGTGGTAATTAATTTTAGAAAACATATAAAATTAGTTTTAGAAAACACAGGCACAATAAATCATATATCGGATTTAAAATATTTTACTGCATAAATTATATTATATATGTATAAATAAAATATTCAGTATATTTATTTTACAAACAAGAAATATAAAACTTACTGAAATTATTCTAGCTCACAATCCTGCGTTTTACTAAATATTTATACACTTTCCTTCAGCTGATAAACGTGTACAATTTAAACAAAGGTAAGGGATGAGGACATGTAGTTCTAGAAATATCAAACACTATTTAATGTTATACAACACAATAGACTCAAATTTTTCCTTGAATTATCTGAAGCTCAATGTTCAATAATCATTTAACAAAATCTTATAAGATATTATGCACTCTTCACATATACTAAAAATTCCTTTTGGTTAAACGCATATTCTCTTCCTTCTCTTAAACAATATCTTTTACACATTATTTAATAATGCATAAAAACAAGAATTACATAAGATTGTCAAATACCAGAATAGCCAATATTAATATTATTATTCATACAATAGATGTAGTAACTAATAATACAATGGATGAGCAGGTTTTTCTAAGAATCTTATTAAATATAAACTTAAAAGTAAAGGGGAATATGTGATACGATCAATCGGCAAAAATGAGAATATTAAAATTTTTAAATTTTTACTTCAATTTGATAAGTATAGAAAATTTCAGTAGAATAATTTTCTTCTATTTTATTTTTAAAAAAAAAAACACACACATACGTATGCGTACCTATTTTCCTGCCTATCAGATTATTATCAATCAATTTAATTAAAAAAATAATAATAAAATAATGTTGAAAGCAAAAGATTTTCAACATTATCAACAATTTCCACTCATATTTTTTTTGTACCAGAAACAAAAAAAAAAATCAAATCTCTACAATGATTCACTGCAGTAATTTGTTTTTCATATTTTTTTTTTCGTATTTTAAAGGCAAACAAAATGCGACAAAATGCGGCATTTATAAAACAAATGCAAATCTTATGAACTTGTGGTGAACTAAGCCAATAAGCCTCTTAGCATTTTTGATTTCTCTGGTTCTATTTTTATTTTTTTTTCTTTTTTATCAACTGTTTTATTAAAAATCATATTTTTTTATTGCAATTTCTAAAAAAAAACACAAAAAGAAAGAAAAAAATTATACAACTATTCAAATATCTACTTCATAAAAATCCTCTCATCATAGGTACACATATAAATAAATCATTGCTCCCTATTAAATCAAAGTTGATGTGTGCCTACAGATCTATAATTATTATTCATTCTAATATAATGACATGCACTCCCATATAGGTATATACGTATGTATATATAAAAAGAAATATTAAAAATACAAACATTTTCATCCTTTTTTTTGTAGATTCCACGCTCCAATTTTTCCTTTTGATTTTTCATTTTCTTTTTCTACATTATTTTCTACTTTTAATGTGAATATGAAATTTTTTCTTATTTTAGAAATAATATGCATATACAAATACCTCACATTATAAAAATTTAGTTATATATTCATATTAGATAAAATAAAGTTTAAGGCAGGGTTTAGACATCAAGCATTAATTATGAGTTTTGTTTCGTTAGAATTGAATGTTGTTGAACATATTTGTTGTATCAAACAAAACCGAAGGGTCTCGGATTCAAACCCCGGTTATCATCTACCTAGTTAAAACTATCTATGATGCAACAAAACTAGGGCTTGATATTATGTACTAGCCCTATGCTTCTCACAAGGAGTGAAAAAGGAAAAAAAAATATAGATATTGAAATTTCAACATACATATAATATGTAGATAAAATTATATTGAATGCGAAAAATGTATGATTCATTATGATACGAAACATGTTTGATTACAGTCATGTTTAAATGAATAAAAAGCAGAAAGCAGTATAATGTTGTCGTATGATTTGATTAATTTGGCCGAATTCAATAAATTTGATTTTTTTCATACATAAGGTTTATATGAAATCTAGATAGCTGCGATTAAATAGAAATTTACATTATTGACTCTGAACTAAATATTTTAATAAGTAGAAAAAAATTGTTGCACGTAATACGAAAGTTTGTGTTTTATAAGAAGTTAAATACGATTTAAGAATTTTTTATCTTTTAAATAAGGTCCTATATCAGCTAATTTAAAAACAAAATACCTCTAATAATCGCGATGTTTGAAACAAATTTAAAACTATTGCGCCTACTTTTATGCAAAACAAGGGTTAGAATTTTCACTCTATCTCTCAAGGGTTAGAATTTTCTAATGAAATGACACTACAAGTTTATAATATTGTTTATAATTATGCTTTATTCTATAATACCAATTAAATTTGAAGTTTCCGACAAGTAAAAATATATATGTACATAAATATATACAGTTATAAGCTAATAATGTTAATTATTGTTATAATTTAAAAACTAAAGTAAAAAAAAAATTCCATGTTAATCGGGTTTAAATAATTATATTAATTTTTATGCAAAATACACGCATAACAATAATAGTTTATAACATTTAAAAACTACATACTATTCACATAATATGTATGTGTATGTATGTATATATAAAAAAAAATGTGTCAACTTTAAAATGTTTAACTGTCAATCATTTCATATCAATCAATTTTCATTCCATATGACTTTAATTACTGCGCATATCAACAACAACAACAACACACATAACACACATAACTCTAAAACATATACGTAAATTTATGTGAAAAAAAATTAAAAATGGCTAGAAAAAATAACAACTAAAACTATTAAATATAGGAAAATTTCGATCACCTAATAATTAAGAAATCAAGTATAAATGAACATACAAGCATATTGTATATAAAAAAAAAGTTAAAACACACCTTAGTTATCACAAGTATAATTATTTTTATAATACTTATACAAAATTGTGAATTAAATAACTACAAAGAATAATAATGACAAAAGAAAAACAAGAACGGAAAATTGAAGAAAATGTAAAAAAATTCTCTATATTTTTCTAATTTATTTTATATATATACTAGAATGGAATATATAATATAGAATAAAATATAAATTGGACCGGCTTTTCAAGTATAATATTGTAAAATTGTTCATTTATATACCCATATGTATGTACATAAATTAAATACTTAGTTGTAATTATCTGCTACTAATTTTACTTCTCATTATTTCTATAAAGTTACTTATCTAAGGATTTTTAAATATTTCACAAAGTTTCATTTGAATGTCAGATGCGAAACTGGAACTAGAATTTAAAGTCGAAATCTTCAAAAATTTCAATTAATCAAAAAAAGCTAAACTTGATGCAACTTCATATTTAATATTTTGTAATTAATACGCTTACTATTTATTTATAATACATAATACTAGTTTACAATATGCTTATTATGCCTTCATAGACTTATCGAACTCTCTTGAGCTGCTAAATTACCTCGAATTTAATAGTATATATGGCGGACGATTCGTTCCCTATTGAAAAATATTAATTTTCACAACTTTTAACAAATTGAAGTGCTTACATGTCCTACCATATTTTGACTCGCTAGATTATTTCCCGAATTCGTGTAGCGTTCCGAAGTAATTCGTCATACGTAATACGAAATTGTGACATTCGCCAAATTTATTTGCAAATTCACCATTTATATTAAGCCTATAAATCTATGCATTTAGAATGAATGCTCTATAATACACACTATTTGTTTACATTTAAGATTGCAAGTCTCGGAAAACTCGAAATCGAGTACGAATGTAAAATTTTAGTTAATGGAAATAATTTAAATATGAAGCGAATCGTAGATTGTAGTATTCATCTTTTGAAAAGCTTTCTGAAACTATAATTTTCGAATATGTTGCATTAGGATATGCCATTGATTTATGTGTTTCAAATGTTCTTCCAGAAGAATTGAACAAACACGTTTTTGTAATCCCGTATACTGCGTCCTCTTGAAAATATTTTTACCCAATTGTACTTATAAAATAAAATGCGCATATTTTGATCTAAATTATTACAAAATCAAAATTTTTAATATTCTTGCAGCTGTGTGCATATTTCTGACAATACACGTCATAATAAAACCATGTGAATTTTTAAATTTAATACACTATAATATAAATTGTACACCTATTACAAACATATATATATGTATATATATATTTATTGAGTTTACCTATCATTATTAGAAAATTGAAATGATTAATCAATCAATTATGTTGAGTTCAAATATGGTACTTTTTAAATAACTCTCCCTATATATCTACATACATACATACATGATAAAAGAACTAAAATTCTATTCAGACAACCGTATCAAATTTTATATAGAAATATAATAAGATAGTGTTGTGATCACATATAAATTATCTTTGATCAATGGATCTACAAATAACCACCATTTAAGGAAGTTTTTAACATGTAGAAAAGGAAAAAAAAACGTAATAAGTGTGTACGTTTTTTTTTCATTTTCTTCTTATATCATAAAAAAAAAGTCAACATTAGCAATATTTATATCTACTCCATATTTAGCAACATTGTTGCTTATTTATATAAAAAAAAATTAAATTAAAGAAATAAAAATTTTTCATTGATAAATGAGATTTTTTCAAAAAAAACTTAACTATAAAAACTTGTAACAAATCTGGCGAGCTCGGACAGTTTGTCTATTAAGTTTTAATTGAAGTATTTGTTATTGAAATAATATTACCGAGACAACCATTACATAATGGATATAGATGTACATACATACATAAATAAACTGCTTAGGATGCACATTAAAAATATAAGTTATTTAATAAGAACTTAGTGAATTATATGTAGCATTCAGAAATTTATAAAGAAAAGGGTAAATTAAAAAATTAAAAACATGCTCAAAAAATTATTTTGGAATTTAAAAAATTTATTTTTCTACAATAGAATGCAAAACAATATTTTAACATACAAAAATCCAAAAAAATCCTTAATTTGACTTAAGACACTTTTGGTTTTCTCATTTTTCCTATGATACTGTAATACAATTGATTAACAAACTATAACATTCGTTCACAGAAATTATAGAATCTAAGTAAATATGAGAGGTAGGTTGAAGAAGGCAACAGTAGCATTTGGTAGGCTACGGCCGATCTGTTAGAACAGTCCAGAGCAACCAAACTTAGAATATTCTGGTATTACATAAAATCAGTTATGGTGTACATGGTCCTACATAAAATCAGTTCTGTTAAGCGAAATTTTACTTACATGAAAATCAACTAATCACAAGTTGAAAATGTTCAACAATACATTCTTCAGAATAGTATAAGTAATTAATTGTACGCGGAAGCTCTTCAAATTGAGAAGTGAATATAGGCAAAATTTCTTATTGAATTTCAGGTGCTACCATAATATTCAAATTTGACGCAAAGACGTGAACAAGTTACCCACGATTATCAATAGTTAATTATTTAATTTTCAACAATAAATATGAAAATAAATTATAAATAGTATTTTAAATATATTTGGCTATTAAAAATTTCTAACTATTTCAAGATTCAGAAATTTTTTATATTGCTTTGAAAATTAACAACTTTACTAAATAAAACCCAAAAATTCTTAAAAATTTTGCAAATTACTTAACAGTTTATTATTCTAAAATTGAAATATTTTTGACAATTTAAAATTAATATATGTTTTTCTATTACATAAGAGCCGTATTAAATATATATATATATATATATATATATATATATATACATTTTATTTATTTATTTCTTTTTATATGAAATTTTTCTAATGTCATTGTTCTATTGTCTTGTCCAAATTCTCTCAAATATTTACTTTTATAGGTATCGAATAAATTTCTGTTTTATATTACATAAAATCCATACAAACATTAACCAAGTTTGGTTTACAAAATATTACAGAACATGGTGATGAATCTAGATATATCTATATACTTTATCTAAACTCAAAATAACTATAAGTATTTATTTATTATTAGAGTAAGCATATTTCTCCACAATTGATGGATTTATTGATGGATATGAAAAACGTAATGTGATGTGATTGAATTCTGTTTATTTTTAAGGAAAACAAAAATTTTTTGATATTTATAATTTTCAGAATATATGTAGGTATTCCAAATATGTATAAGATAGCTGGGAACAGAATATGTATAAGATAGCTTAGCACATACTAAGCTAGAATCAAATGAATATTATAGGTATTACATAAAAATATTAAAATACAATAATGTACAAATTGTTGCTGAAAAATTCCCAAATCTAAAAAAATTTTACATAGAACAACACAATTATATAGAACAAAAGTTAATGTTTAAGACTAAATTTCAAAAATTCTTTAAGCTCTTACAGTTTCGCTTACATTAACTCTTTTTCTGAAACTCTTACATTTATGCATGAATATACAAAGTTTATAATATTTGATTTATTTGATCTCTAAGATGGTATTTATGACAACAGAACTTGGACAACAGAAAGAGTCTACTGCAAAAGCTACAAACTTGACATTCGCATAAAAAACAAGCGTTTCCATTTATGAAAGATCTAAGATTGTTATAATTTGTTTAAAGTTTCAGAAATGAAATCAAAAAATATCTTATGATTTGCACTTCATTAAAATATAAAATTAAACTTTTTATTAAAGTAATAACAAATTTTAAAAAGAAATTTATTCTCAAAAATCCTGTAAATTCGACATTATTTTTTTTTGAAATACAAAATAGTTTCCGCAACATTAAAATCAAAACTAAATTGTTGTTGCATAAGTGTATCCTCAAAATCTTAACAGGCAGTTGAAGTTAAAACAGAAAGACTACAAAAATAGTACCGCATTATTACATAACACATTTTTCTGATGGCACGTACAGTTCTTTATTGTCTAACAATGGAGTTATTTAGTACTAAGTTAGAACTGAATTATCAAAAACCCAGAGAGTCATCACAATAATTAAGGCAATAAAAGAGCTTTATTTCGCCAAATAATATTTATATTTTTTTTTTTATAATTCACGAGGCATGGTCAAGAGAAATTTTAAATCCTTCCGATTTACTGTTGATTATTTTACAGTTTCCTTTTGAAAAATAACTTTAAAATTGTTTATTTTTTTTTTTCAAATCAAAAGTGACAATATGAAAATTACGAAAAAGTAAACGGAATTCAAATAAAAAAAAAAATAAAATAAAATTATTAATTGTTTTTCTCTTTCATTATTTTTTTTTACTTTAAAAAAATAATATATATACATATATATATATACATCAGCATTAATATAAACGTATATATACATGTATGTGCACATAAGTTTGTTTAAATATAAAAATTTTTTAAAAAAAATTTTTCAACCCTTTTGATTATTTTATGGAGTGGAAAATGATTTTTACGATAAACAAATTGCTGCAATTTTACCATAACATCCCTTTGTTTTCCCCACACCTTTATAGTTTTATAATTTTCCTATATATATATGTGTATATATATATATATATATATATGTTTGTACTTAATTTCCCCGGGAGTAATACTTTTATTAATTTTTGCTATTATAAATGTAAAAGGGAAAAAAAAGTTCACTGCACTTTTACTCCATCCCTTATTCATTTTAAATTCATTTTTTTTTTTTAATAATTTTTATTGTTTAATGCTTTAATAAATTTAAAATTTAATAAATTGCAACTATCATTTTTAATATATAAAATAAAAAAATTAAGCAATGAAGTTGCTTAATTAAGGAGATTGGCTAAACTGAAACTTTGAAATTTTTAAGATAGTTAGCTAGATGCCGTAGTTCGTTAATATTTTCCATATTAAACTTTATGAAATTAGCATAATATTTTTTATATACTGAATCTGTTAACCTGTTATGAAGCTTCAATTTATTCCTAGAATTTCTTAAAGAAGAAATTTCCGTTTCAAATCTCATAAGCTATTGAAAAATTTATTTATAATATTGCAATCCCCAATTATATGAATAAATTTATCTTGTAAAAAAAAATTGTAAAATATATATTTTGTTTGTATGTATATGTAGTTCATTTACAAATAAATTCAATCTGAAAATCATTCCCAATTATAATTTAAAAATATAAAATCTTAAATTCTTGAAAGACATTAAATAATTGCATTTAATTTCTAAAATTTCTAGACATAAAAATATTTAAATATCTAAATTATCTATCTAACAACAATGTTTTATATTATACTTATAAATTTTTTTTTTTAGATTAAATTATATTTCAAATTAAATACAATTTATTTACATTGTTTTCAAATCTGTTATAGAACAATATAATTCTTAATTTTCTTAATTTTTCTACGTAATGTATAACATATATTATACTGTTATATCTTTGTGTTATGAGTTTGAATATTTTATATTACAAACACAATGTATACGAGTACAACTACATATTATATTTAATGTTGCCATTTCATTTTAGATCAAAGTAGATTTTTACTCCAAATATAATATTTATAAACTTTACATAATGTTTTTATGCACGTATACATTTTCCAACTATTTTTAGTTAAAACGAAACCTACATACATCAATAGAACAAAGAATTGAAAAAAACTGCTCATTTTGTTGTGACACACGGAATTAATATAATTACATATGGAAAGAAAATTGTTAAACTGCTGGTTTTTAAATTTTTTAGGTTAGTTATCAATTTTTTTTTATTTAGTTAGCTTCAATATTTTTACATTAGAACAGCGCTCCATTTTACAAATCAACGATTAACTATTCGCCTCACCACTTTTAGTGCAATTACTGTAAAGGAAACATAGATAACAAATTGAGCTCAAATCAACTTCAGTTTGGTTTAATTACTTTTTATTAAAAAAAGTAATTAAACCAAACTGAAATTTTCTGTATTTTTTGGAAATTTTAATTATTAATTACTGTTTTAATGATATTAAGAGCTATTGAGTTGTTTCGTCTCCTACATAAGCGTATAAATCAGAATTCTTCGTTTTTCTAATGCATGTTTTATTTTTCCAATAAGATTACTAATTTTAATTGGATTTTTGGATTATTTCTTATATTATCGATTGAACGTTTTACATTAAAGAACAAACTATCGACTGAACGTCTCACATTCAAAAACAAAGTGAATAAATTTAATACAGACATTTTAGAAAAAAAAAAAAAATAGAACCACAATACGGAAAAATTCTTCTCACTCTAAAATTATATTACTTATACAAATACAAATATGGTAGTTACTAAATGTTTTCTCACTTGGCGATTAAAATAACGAGATACACGATCAGGTAGGATAATAAATTTAGGGTTACCGCTGTATATCAACATCACTGTTTCATATTGTTTTCAACTTATTTAATATAGCAATTTATACTCAAATTCCAAGCATGAAATTTTAAAAATAAAAGTCTCATTAAATTTCTCAGTTTATACCTTTATTTCTAAGAAATTTCTAAGTCTCAATCAATGTACATATTAATACCATGGTTTCTGGCAAATTTCTTTTAAATTTATACTGAAATTCAAAATAAAATTATTGGATGAAGAAACGTAAACGGTAACACTAATTCCTTTTAAAGTGTAATTATATTGCAACTTTATAGTACTTAAGATATTTTTTTCTTTCGTGTATGAGCCAAGTATATAAAAATAAATTAAAATACACATAATTCACGCGTATACAAAGTATTTACGTGTATTTATAAACGAAATGTTGTTCTTCTTTTATATTTTTGTGTTTTTGATCTGTTTTTGGATTTGATATGAAATATTTAATGAGGTACTAATTTTTCAAAAAAAAAAAAAATTAGACAAATTTTTTTAATTAAAATTTTATAATTTTTCAATTTTTTTTTTTTTTTTTGACAAATTTGTTTTATTTTAATATTTAATAGTATTTTAGCCAAAAAAAAATAATCACTTGTTTAAAATGTGCTTTAAGTAAATGTTATTTAATTATCAAAAGATCATCAAATTGAAAAAAAAGAAAAACGTGTTAAAAATTAAAAATTTCTTGGAAGATTTCCTCCACTAAACAATACAATAATGTCATTAATTGCACATGCCTACACTCACATAATTTTGGTTTACTCACACTCACTTTGGCGAGTATATAAAAATTTCAATTTAAATGATTTTTTTTTTTCTTTCAAAATTAATTATAAAATTATTATATTTTAAAAAGTATTTAAAATGTTAAAAGATATTAGAAACAAAATATTATTCGTATATTCTAATAAAACTTGACATTAATTTAGTTTTATGGACTAAAAAATAATAAAAATTTCTTTAATATTTAATTTTTTTGAGATTTTATATTTTCATTATAAAAAATTGTCTTAAAAATTTTATACACTGGCGACAAATTAAATTTAAAATATTTGTGTTAAGAAACAACGATGATGAATTTTTGCTACATAATTTGGTTTTGATTCACTTCAAGAATAAATTTCTAAGAAATCTATTATAAGAGATATTCTAATATAGATTGATTAATAATTTAATCCAGAGGCATAAAAACATGTCATTTATTGTTTTAAATAAATTGCAATAAAAAAATTATTTAATAACAAATTCATAAAAACTGATATCCCGTAAAATTATATGAGGGTACGCATGTAATGCAATACCGGATCTATCATATAGAAAATGAAGAATGTAAAGAAAACAGGGGTGCGTTTTCTGTTTATTTCATGTTGCTCATTGTCATAAAAAAAGTTTCCCAACAAAACCACATTATTTTCGAGAAAAAGCACATATTTAAGTAAAAAATTAGATTTTCCAAATTAATTGTATTAAATGTGAAAACATGCAAAATTATAAAATCTTATATTTTGATATAGTAGAGAGAGTCTCTTGTTACATTGCAGTTTTCTTGAAATAATTAAAAGTCATTGAATTATTCACTGGCATTTAAAGACACCTTACTCAATGGCATTTAAAGACACCTAAAAATAAAACAAAAAAACAAAAATGGCTGTTAGAAATATAAATTTAGTCAATTTTGGTCACTCTTCCAAAATTATTGATCTAAAAGAATTCCAAGTTAATTTCCACATTTTTTAGATTAAGAGAATAATATTCATTCATATTTAAAATATTTCTTATAATATTTGACTCCTCTGTACTCCTCTATAATTCTTTAAAATTCTTATGTAACTTGCACATGTTTATTATTTATAAACACATGCACTCACTTACCCTAAAATTTTTAATGATTTAATTTGAAAATAAAAAAAAATTTTCCTTTCCTTATTTTCAAAGAATTTTTTTAATTATTTCTTAATCGTTTAGGTTGGTTTATCAAAGGTGAAAAATACTAATAAAAAGAAAAAATAACATCAAAGTAAAAAAAATTAAACTACACATTTTTCTATTATTAAAGAAAAACAACAACAGTTTTGCATATACACCTATGTTCTATATTCTAAGTATATATATGCATATATGCATATATATTAATATTACTGAAATAATCGGTTAAAGTCCGATTCGATAGTGTATTCATTCAATTAATTCGCCGAATAAAATTCTCTAATCCAATAAAATCGAATTACTGGCTAAATAATCAAGGAAGTATGATTCCACCACTGCACAATTTGAAGGATAGAATTGAAGAAGGAAAGAATATTGTATGAATTTGTGATAGACAGACTTCGAATACTAGAAACCAAATCGAAGGGAAATTAAAGATTCCATATCAAGTTCATATTAACAAAACTTCCTTAGTAATTAATTTAGAGCAATAGATGCAACATAGCATTGTTGTCAACGGGATAAACTCAAATTAAAGAGATTCAAGTTTTCCTAGGAGATATAATGTCTCAAAATAAATCAGAAGAAAAAAACGATTCAAACTTCAATTTATATTTAAAAATTTTCTAATAATTTTTATTCAAATACAAATTATACAAAATATTTTATTGATTCAAATTACAACTGAACTGTACACCGCCATCAAATAAAAATAAAATAAAAACAAAATTTATGATTAAAGAATATAATTTTTCTTTGATTAATCATAAGCATTTAAGAGAGAGAGAGAGAGAGAAGTCATTCACTATTAATTAATAAATTAAATAGCTATAATTTTGTTTTTTCTTCCATCAATTTTTTTTTCTTTGAAGAATTGCGTTATTATATAGAAAGAGTCAATTCATATTCGCATTTGAAATTCTCAAAAAAAAAACAAAAGAAAAATTTAAATGCATAGTATACACGTTTACACGCTCATCACGCTATACAAAAATAAAATATAGATATACAGAGTGATTCAGTAATCAGTGACATAGTATACACCACCATTTAGGACATCGAAAATGAGTAAAATTTTTATTCAGAACTAGGTGTTTGATTAAAAATCAATAATAATTAAAAATTATGGCATTTAAAATTAATTAAAAATAGCGATAATTTTTTTGAACTTACACATTTTATTAAGACCTATAGAATCTTAAACTACAAATGGTTTTTTTTTCCTCTATCTCCTGTACCATAAAAGGTTTTTTAACATTTCGTGATTAAAATTAAAACTTGAGATTGTAGTCAAAATTCTGTAGAACAAATTTCGACATTTCAAATAATTTTGTACGAAATAATCGGTTTGGAGAAAAATAAAAAAGGTTTTTTGCTGAAATTAAAATGCTTGGTATTCCGAAAATAAATGAAATAAAAGATTAAATAATAAGTTGCCTGAAAGCAACACATAGTTCTTGTACCAGCCTTTTCAAAATCTGTTTATTTGAAGCTTCTACCGTTTTCGGAATGGAAGTTATAAGCGGAAAATTTCATGAGAATTCTTTAAAATCTCTGTCCCTCTGAAACCATTAAGATTTGACACATATTTCTTAACAAAAATTTTGCTTTGTTTTTGTGTCACTGACAACTTAATCACCCAGTTATACAAGCATATTTTAAAAATGAAAAACTTTCCTTCTAAAATTTCTTTTGATTACCGTCCCCATTCAATTTTTTAAAATTAAAAATTTAAAAAAAAAAAGCCACAAACAAAAATTCAATTAAAGTACGGGGAAGAATACAGGTTTCTTTTTATAACTTTTTGTTGTTTATAAACTTTGTTTACAAACTTTACTAAGGAATTTAAATGCTTTTAAAATGGAAAAACAAAAAGTAAAAAAAATAGCGCCCCTAAAAAAGAAAAATAGATAATGATTTCTTTTTCGTCTTCTTAAAAATTCATTATCCATACTTTAAGAAAATGATCCGGAAAATTGAAAAACAAATTATGATGTTTTTATGATGATCATGATGATGATCATCATCATCATCATATTAAATGATTGCAATGACTAATAATCAATTTGTAATATTTGATGTTTATTTTGTATACGTACACGTATTCATATAAGGTCCCGCAAATACGATAAGATAAAAGACCATTACGTTCCGTTTGATATGTTCGAAAATTAAAAATCATTTCATATGCTTAATATTCAAATAGAAAAATGTGTAAAAAAAAAATAATTTCAATATTTTCTAATTATATTTTAGGGAAAAAAAATGTAAATTAATACAAGAAATATATGGTAATTTTTAAATTTAGGGCCTTAATATATGTACAACACCTTAATATATGCAATTTTCTTCAATTTTGCAAAAATGTTATTGAGTGAATTTTTCGAGATTTTAAATAGGTAGCTATATAAATTTTTAAATTAATTATTTAATTTGAATGCAAATATTATTTTAAATTACCTATGTTATATTATGATATGTCATCAGATCATTAGAACTCAAGATTCAGGTTCCCGGTAAATTTTAACAGGTCCGTCATGCACAAAGATTCATGAGAATCTAAGTTTAAGGCACTAAGAAATCTGTATCTAGAGCGGATCAAGCCATCACACTCAAATAGAACATCGGTGGAGTCTTCCGTGCCACGGTCGCAGAATCTACATTGCTGCGTATTTGATCTGCCAATATTGTGGAAATATGAGTTACAGAGCCCATGCCCAGTGCCAAACCACGATAGAATTCGCCCACGCTCTTCAGTGAAGAGCGGCTTAAAATAAATTACCCAAAGTAAGTCAAATAAAACTTGGGTTTTGTAATTTTCTTTTGATTTTGTCTTAATATTATACAATTTGTCATAAATTTTCTTTTAAAATTTCCTAAATAAATATTATTATTAAGCATATTTAACATGAACACATATAGATATGGAAGATATCTAAGCTATTATAATAATCGGATCTAAAATTGATTCTATTATTCTGACTTGGATGCAAATAAAATAATAAAGGATTGAAAGAAAAATTCTTCTCATATAGCATTTTTCATAAAATTTTTGAATAATTTTAAAAAATTTTGTTAAGCGAAATTATTAATTTTTCATTATTAAATTTTTATTTTTATTTTTATTTATAAGGCTGCTAAATTACTACATTCTTTTTTTAATCTTAAATTCTAAGAAAATTCCTTAAAAATTATTTTATTTCTTTTGCATTTTCGAGAGATATCTAAAAATAATTAGAAAGATTATTTTCCAAACTAATAAAAAACTCAATTGTCGTCATCGTACTTAATCAACTTATCACAGCTTTTTATATAAATATCAAAAAACAAGTGGAAAAAGAAAAGTATCTTATCTGTTAAATTTAATTTTTGGATTAGTAATTAATTGTTATAGGCAAACTGATATCGATTTGAACTTTTTACCCTAGAATTTCCCAGAATTCTTCTTAACAATTTTTGTGTATGCTTATATGTGTATGTGGTTTTTAACGTGACTTTAAGAATGTTTAAGAATGTTATCAGTTTTGTTTTTTCGAGGTCTAATATTATACAATGTAGATTTAGTATTATCTACTTTAATATTATATTATTTTCAATTCAGTTTTATCTTATATATGTGATAATTAAAAAATATCGGCATATAAATATACATATATTTTGTACATTTTGAATAGCTGATTAATATTTCAAACAATTTCGTAAATTTAATGTTAAATTAACAATGTTAGCAAACGGGAAAGTGCCGTTTCCACATAAATTCACCATATTCAAATTTCGGATTTCTTCCATTACCACTACATCTCCACTGTTGTCACTGCCAGCTTTTCAAAATTAGCAATAATTTTTAAAGTAATTATTAATAAAATTTTTTTTGTAGAAAAGCTTCTACTTTTCTTAATATTGCTAATTTTTACAGGCTCATTTCACTTTCTTGTACAGAAATTTATACAAGCTCATTTCTATTATACAAAAATTATAATACAAAAAAATATTTTAACCGGATATATAAAAATAAAAATCTGAGATAAATAACAAAATAATATTCAAATCAATCACTCTAAAATAAAGAGAAGAAAAAAATTTATACAAAAAAAAAAACCTAATGCATAATTATTTTGTCAAAAATAAAAAAAAAAAATTGCGAAATTATTCCTCATAACAAAATTTTTAATAAGTAGAAAATAAAATGTTGTCAGTTTAGAATAACAAACAAATTATTCAACTATATTTTGTCCGGTCTTAAAAAAACAACTTTAATAGCGAGAGATTACTGTAAAACCAAACTGAACTAGCCACAGCACCTTTATATAAAAGCATAACTGTGAGCGTGCAATAATATTACATTTATATGTGTATGTTTATATTTAAACAATAATTACACTAATCTTTCCACCTTTCAACTAAATCATTTCTATATCGTACCTACTTACGTTTGAAAAAGCATACTTTTATATTATAAAATTCATTTGAGTCAGTTTGTCACTACCATATTTGATATTTAAACGTTTGATTACCGATTAAAATTAGTGTACATATATATATACTTGCATATACACATAAATAATTTGCAAATAATGTAAGAAGAAAAAACAAAAATCCAATCACGCAGTAGTTTAGCATTAACACTTCATTTCTTACACAAAAATGAACAAAAAACTAAAAACGCGATCATTATCACGTTAAACGGAAAAAAAAATCAACAAGAAAAAAAAAAGTCAAAGTTAAATCGTGTCTTGAATTTTTAAATTATTTTTCGTGACATGAACATTTTGTGCAAGTTACAATTTTTTATAATAGAATCTTAAAATTTTTTCAAACTCAATTTTACTCAAATTATTTTCTTTTAATGTTTGAAATAAAAATTGAAAATTTATCACCAATTTTCATTTTACTCTTTATTTGTCTTCAAATGCTGTTTTTTTTCTATATTCAATTAATTGATCCTGACTTTTCAATACAATTTACTATTTGTGGACATAATTTGTAAAAAACCACGAACAAAATATGGAAACAAAATTTTTTTGACAATCAATATAAGCATCGGGTTGCGATCTCTTAACAAACGAATTGTAAAAAACAAAAATAAAATAAAAAATTCAATAAAGAAATTAAGACAGCGACAAATTCAGCAGACATCATTATCAGAATAAAAATTAAAAAATTTACTATTAATTTTGTAAATGTATGTAATTTGATTAAACGGTTATTTACACCAGTAAAATAACCTTCTTAAATTTTTAAGTCTTACTTAAAAAACCATAAATTGTGCAGACCTGTAGTATTTATTAAATTCTGACAGCGAAATTACATGAGTACTTAATGCATTACAACACAATTCAGCAATCAGCTCTTCTTAGGCTTACTTAATTATTTAGCGTTACAGTCTTAGTATACACAGGACCATTTATAGTCACCCAAATTGACCCCAATTTGCAAGTATTTATATAAAAATACATTTTACATTATGTTTATTTTTTCATATTTCTGAATGCGAAATTAAGAGTTAAGTGCGTCAATTATGCAGCAAAACTAAGACTTTTAAATGCCTTTTCAAATTTGCACGATCAAATAGGCGAGACAATTAATTTGGCTTCACTGTATTTGAATACTTATTTAATTTCAAATCTTCAAATCCCCAAAACTAATAAATTTCCCATTAAATGTATAGATTGTAGATTACAGAAGGGGGCGAAAATGCACCGCCACCATAATGATCTATTGTGTCACTGCCCATTACGAACGCCCGTTGCCTAGAGTACCTCTTCGAGACCTACACTTTTCATGATTCCAAATGAACTTATAAAACTTACAGAATGTAAAGTTACAGAACTTAAAATCTATTATCCTATTTTTTATATATACATATATTATGTACTGACTACTTCCTATTATTTACTCTTGCTCTTCATTTCTCCTTATATATTGACTTCTTCATGCCTTAATTGAATTAGATTTTTTTTTGTAATAGTTTTACATGCATATTTTATTTTAGATCGTTAATCGTTTTGGACATGAAAATTGGTGCGGCTTATTATCAAAGCAAGCGACAATAATTGTAACTTTCTTTTATGGGTGCTTAGCTGATAAGTATATGATGAAATTTTTTTTTTATTATTTTCCAATTTTAACTTCATTTTGTTTATTATTATTTTCACGCTTTTTACAACTATACTTAAATAAATATATGTATGTAAGTATTTGTATGTCATATACATTGAACGTTTAAGAAAATTTAACGTTAAATGTTTGCCATTTGGGATCAAATTTTATGCAAATTATAAAACTGTTGTATGAAACAAAAAAAAATTTCAATCTTAGGTAAATATAAATTGAGACTAAATTATTACAGAACCATATAAGTTTAAGAAAAAGCAAAATTATCAAAAAAAAAAATAGAAGTTGACATAAGAGTAACACAAAATGCATAAGACAATTTATTTGACATTTAACAAGATTCTTATATATAAATGTAATGAAAGCTGAGTACACAATATTTTATGAACAAGTATATAATTTTTTATGTATACGTACATCTGTGTATGTAGCTTTAATTGTAGCTTACCATATTGCAATTATTAATTTCCACTGCAATACTAAATTTTTCAGGCATAAACAAACAAGATTTTAAATATTAGATAAGTTAATAATATTAAACGTCTAATATGTGCATAAAAATGTAAAAAAAAAATTATCTCCGCCTGCGCAATAGAATATAGAATTATTACTGAAAATTTAAAAGTAGGTTTTTCTTTTATAAAACAAACATTTTTTTAATTACACATTCATGTATAATATTATGTTAAATCCTGCGCAAAACATCAGAATTGCTGACATTTGGCTGACATTTTTGGAATAAACTACGAGTAGGAGATTTTCTTTTTTTTGTTTTCAAATGTTATTCTTTCTTTGCTTAAAAATTCATATAAATACAATGTTTTTTCTCTTTCTCTTTATTTCCTCTCTCATTGATTTCCTAATATGACATTTCTTAAGTCAAACAACTGATAAATAAAAACAAGATATTTGATATATGACTGGCATGAAATTTTGACAAATGACTTTTGATTGACGTTACGAAAAGAAAAACAATAACGTTAAAAATAAGCGTTAAGAAAAATTTGTACTTTTGAAGTTTAGAAAATGTTTTCTTTTCGCATATTGTTTTATTTTTAGTTAAAAATTATTTAAATTTAAGCTCACAAAGGAAAACTAAAATAAAAAAAAAATCAAAATGACTTAATGACTAATAATTTCGTGATTAGATTAATAATAACAAAACAAAAAAACAAGAAAAATTTAGTTAAATTTAATAACAAGACATAAGAAAAAAATAAAACAAATTGTCAAAAATTTGACAAATTCGTTTTGATTAAGAAATTTTTGTTTTACTCTTTTGTTCTGCCTCAAAATTCATGCGTAGAATTTTTGAAACAAAATGAATTTAAATTGAGTATGATTTAAGTTTGAGCTTAATTAAAATGATTTAAGAGAATTTAGAACTCTCTTTAAATATAAAATGAGAATTTTTCATTAAAGATTAAATGAGAAAATTTTCAAAAATTTTTAATTTTATATCTAAATATTTTAAGAGTGTAAAGAGTGTATTGTTATTGTTATTATTGCTATTGTATAAATAAACCTGTTTATCCATTCCATCATCTTATTCACAATATTGTTATTTGTATATCAAGCAATCAAGTCTATTACGAGGATAGCACATATAGTTTGCAGTATTGTTGACTGATCAAGCAAATAAAGTGTATGCACAAAATACGCATACATAAGTACGTATACCAAAGTTGAAAAACGAAAACAGAAAAAGGTATAACAGTATAGCTAATAGTATAATAATAATAGACAAGAATACCCAAAATATGGAGGAATGAGGGAGAGAATAGAGAAATAAGAGAATGGAGTACTGTACTGTATGTTTGAACTTTGAGTATTTTTATGATGTTGTAGTAGGAAGTTGCACATTTAAAATATTTTGTTTAAATGAATTTCAATTTCATTTCTTGTATATATATAGAGAGAGAAGATATTTTAAAGGACCACATAATATACTAACCGCTATATATGTTAATACTCTCTTCTATATTTTCAATTCGTTCTAATTTTCACTTTGCATTTTTATTTAATTTCAATTTTTTTCTTTTTTTATTGTAAATATGTGAGCATGTTTTCATATAGTTTGCTGTATACTTTTTCTACTGTTTTTTTTTGTTTAAATACTTGAACAACATCAATCAATAACGGTTGTAATCAATATTATCAACATCATTCATATTATTTATCGTTATCATTTGAGTGAAATGCACTTAAAATGAAATAATAATAATAAAAAAAAGAAAAAACCAAATAGAAAAATCACAAAAATAAATAGAAAAAGTATACCTACGATGGAATGAACCCTATGAAAAATCAGAAATTTATATATATATATATATATATGTATAATGTGCTATATACACGAAGATAAAACAAGAGGAAAATCCCTACAGTTCTACTACCTTCCCTTTATAGGGACTTTATCCTTTTTTTCTACTATTTCTTTTTTGTTGCTCTTAAAATGTTGGAAAAAAATCAAAATGTTTTTCATTTTTTCTTCATTTCTCATTATTTTTTCAAATCATCAAGGATATACATAAATGCACTTATAGTACAAATTTATTGCATACCTATATGATTAAATATATACTACATAGGTGTATGTTTGCATGTTTATACGTATGTATACGAGAGATACGAGGATGACTCCATCTATACTTGATATTTTCGTAACTTTCCACTTTTTTTTTTCTCACATCTGGCGTAACTTCATGATTTTTTTAAAACATTATAATATGTGCCTAGAGGTAAAATACAAAAAAAAATATAAGAAAATCCAAAACACAAGAACAAAAAAATTTTCATTCGAAAAATGAGAAATAATTAAAGAGAAAGCAAGGGAGAGTAAGATTATATAAAAACAAAAATTTACAAAAAAAATTTATTAGTTCTTGAGAATTTTCAGAAATATTAAAAAAAAAAGGATTTAATAGCAAATCCGAGGATTACACAATATGGAAATATAAAAACAAAACTGGAATTAAGGAAATAAATCGTCATATTTCATTAGGCTTTTAAAAATAATTCAATTCTACGCACAATATTATTAGAATGCGCATGAAAATATAATGAGAGAAATGTCAGAACGCTCTTAGTACATTATGACGCTCTTAGTACAAAACTGAGAAAAAAAAGCCATTAGAGATCCTCAAAATCATTGTAATATGGAAATGTAGTGAGAATTGATTTCATAAACTTTTACTTTTGATTATTTTTTCCATGACAACTTAATTTTATATCCCTAAAAACTCAATTTCAAATATTGAATGTTTTTTGGAATTTGACCAGATTGACTCATTTAGTTTACACGTTATTAATAAAAATATAGAAAGCTATAATTTAAAATTGTAATTTTGACTTTTCACTCAATTCTTGCAAAAGGTGTTTTATATAGATTTAATAAATTTGTTCTGAAAATTATTTGAACAAAAATTTCTAGATTACTAGAAATTATTTGCCATAATTTAATATTTTAGTTGTTTTAAAATTTTTTTTTTAATTATTTTTCGAATCCTAATAGAATCTTCGCTTTTATTTCATATGTTTCGTCTTAAGAATATATTGAATTGCTGGAAATATTAAATATAAAGTTCATAACTCTTCAATTCTCTTTACAATTACGTAGGTAACTTTATTATGTACATAAAAAATTCAAAAGTTGAAGGATAACTATGAAATTATCCTGTATATTTTTCTACTCCTTTTTTTTTCTCTTTGTATTTAATTGTACTATAAAATTATGTTTGGATTTATTCCAGCGTTAAAAAAAATACAAACACAGAGCACAAGAGGCAAATAAAACAAAACTAAAAAAAAAAAAAAAAAAAAATTATACATATACTTTTTTTTTTATCCTTAACGGAAAAAGTGAGCCTCCAAATGGTAGATTTGATGAAGTTTTGTTTTCTGTTTTTTTTTTATTTTTATGTGCTTCCTTTCAATTATTATTATTATTATGTTGGGAAAAAAAATTTTTTTTTTTGATTCCCATTCCCCATTTTAACAACTATGATTTGCACACTCATATAGAATTGAAAGATTGTAGATTTTTTATAGATCCTTTAATAAAGCAAAATATGGTCTAGGGATTGTAGATTTTTATATAGTTATTTTGCACATAAATACATATATACATATATTATGCCCTTATATAAATATAAATTTTAATATAAGTATACAAACATTATGAACATAGTATAAAAGTTTATCGTAAAAAGATGTACAAATTTATTTAAAAAATTTTTAAGCATTATCCCCTACTTATGTACGATTCTATTATATGTATATAACATTGTATATAGTGTAATATAACTGCATATAATAATTGTATAAATAGAGAAATGATGTGATACTAATGATGATGACTTACGATATGCTTTATAGAAGATATTTGTTTTGCGCTGATGCCATCATAATAATCAAAGTGATGAACTAAATCATGATAATAATAATAATAATAATACAGGAATCAGAAAAAAATGTAAGTATAAATTACCATTTCCATCGAATTTATTCTGAATTATGAAAATACTAGAAAAAAAATTATACACATTTTCGAAAATTTTTATTGAAAAAAGCAAGCGATTCTTAAGATTAGAGAAAAAGACAATGACAAAGAATAGACAATTTTTTTTCAGATCAAGGACAAATTATTTAGCTCAAAACAAAGAAGAACAAAATCACAAAATTTCAAAATTGAAAATAAAATTAAAAATGTGAATTGTGGGAGTTTAAAAAAACGAAGACGTGATTTTTCTTTTTCGAGTATTATGTGACGTAAAAATTTCTGTTTAAATATATTATTATTAATTTTTTTTTTGTTTCTTAAAAATAATCGAATATCCTTTAGATTTCAAGTCTAGACAGTTGAAAACGGACCTAAACTTACTTACAAGTTAAAAATCTTATTCAAAATTTAAAAACATTTTCCGGCTAGTCTGGTTGAATATAAAAATTTTGCGATCAATAATAATGTAAGTATATTATTTGAGAATATTTAAATTTATAGAATATAATAATTAGACTCACGTCAACAAATCCTAAAATGATTACGAAAATCATTTATGAAATATATGCAATGGAAATAATCGAAAAATTAAAGAAAATTCCAAAAAGTTTTGTATGGCAATGTCTAAGTGTTTTTAGTATTTTTAATTATTCCTGTACGAATTAGTTTCAATTAAATTATTCCGCCTTCTACAACCATGTACGATATATAAAGGCAAACACATAAGTAATTTATAATTTTATAATAAGTTTAAAAAAATGCTCAAATTACAAAATTCAATCTGCATTCAAATTTTATTCTGGAATACATGAATCCAAAATGGGACAAAATTTAAAAACTAATTTACTATGATAATAGGAAATTATCATAAATTAAAAATTAACAAATAGCTTGCTCTTACCACAAAAATCTGCATAAATATTTTGGTATTTTCTAAATTTTTAAGTGTATTCTTTAAGTCACCAACTAGTACAAAACCTTTAATAACAACAATTATTGTAAAAATCCAAATATTTTCATGTATAATCTCAAAGTTTTGATTAAAAATTTTTTAGTCTCAATCTTAAGAGTATTAATATAACAAGAAGGTAACCTAAATGGAATAGTATTAAAAACAAAAATTGATTTTATTTAAAAGTTCTCATTAAAAATGCAAAGTAAAGCAATACTAAATTCAAAAATAAAGATATTACTAGATTATAATGTGCACTTGCATAGTCCCATTTAAAAAATCCTTACATTTTTGATCCCTTAAGTGAATTTTTTCATTTAAAAACCAAAAACAAAATATTAACTTCAGTTAACACGGTTGAAAAGTTGTAAATGACAATTAAGAAACAACTAAAATTGGGACAAAATAATAAATACTTGGTACATTAGTCTATGAGAACTATAAGTATAGAAGTAAATTACCAAATTTTATAGTGTTTAAATATATGAATGCATCTCGATCGCGCCTATTGCATATTGTGGCTGCATATGCAATGAAAAGTAATGAACACCATGTTTTGCTATTTAAAAATATCAAAAAAAAAACCGTAATATTAGGGGCAAAATACAATGAAAAAAATAGAAAATAAAAAGAAAAACTTGAAGCTCCTAAAAAATTTTTATGAATTGTTAATGGGGTCTAATAAGACACTCAGTTGCGTCATTATTTTAAAATGTGACTTAACTCTTCTTTTCTTTTATGTTTTTTTTCTGCCTTAACTTGAAACTGAATCTGCCTAGCCTCATTTTATTGTCATATTTTGTTACGGTTACTGCCATTTTCTTTTCTTCTTTTGTTTTTTTTTTTTAATTATAATTTTTTAACCTAGGAATTGTGTTTTTTTTCTTTTTTCTGTTTTGATGATTTCAAGTGAAATGAGGTCGTCCTAATTTTTTTTTTTCAATTTTCTTGTCTTTTCCCCCATTTTATTTTATCTTTTTTTTTGTGTGTGTGTTTTTGTGATTTTGAGACTCTTTCATTTTTATTTTTTTTATTTCAATGATTTTTTATATTATTCGTTTTATCCTTTTTTTAAAATAATCACTGTTAAAAAAAATGAACTGAAATTCAAGACATGAAAAAAAATGTGCCCTTTATGTTCTATTTTTTTTTTTTTCATTTTTGTTGCAGTCATAACTGCTTACTTTTCATTTTTTATGTTTGCCATACAAATCTTCATTGTCACCAGAGAAATTTATTTTTATTTAAAAATTTTCTTACATTCTGAATATGAAATTCATCTTATTTCTGTATATGCTTATCATAAAATGAAAAAAAAAATTGTAAGGAAATATTTATTTTACTATGACATGCACTAACAGCTTAATAGGGTGTTTCTGATATGCTAAACTAAATTTACTCTTAAATTCATTTAGAAATTGCTTAATAATTTCTGTATAGTAATCGATTTAACCAATTTTTTCTCAGTGTACTAAGAATTGTCAAAGATTTTAAAATTAGTCCAAGAAATCTATTTTAAAACGGAATTTATTAACCAAATTGTTCGATAAAATTCAAAAGTCTGTATCAATATATTTTTTTAAATCAAGGTTTGTGTCCTTGGTTCAAGTTTAATTTATTCTTCATTTTTTCTTACAATGGAAACAATTAAACGGCTTTTTACATAGTGGAACCCGATTATTAAAAATCTTGACTTGTTTTAAAGAGACAGAATTGCATCCTCTCCGTTGTGCAATTTGCAACATGTTCGGCAAGAAATCGAAGGAACGATATATCAAACCAAGCTGTCCAAAAAAAAAAAGTTTTATTAATTTTTTAATATTTGAATTGCCTTGTGTTTTTCACTAACCAATTTTTCTTTGGTAAATAGCAATGTGAAAAATAATTTTTTAATTTCTAACTTAAACTTAGTTTATTGATAAACAGCTAGAATATGTGTTTAATTACAACACTATTCAATTAAATAAAAATTCAATAAAATTTAATTATAATCAAAGTTATTGTAAGCACATTAAATTGATTGTATTTTTTAATGAAATAACCCTGTATTTTCATATGCACAACAAAAATATTTGCACATTTAAGTAATAGCTAGAAAAAAAAAACAAAAATCATAATATTAACATATATCTAGGCGCAATTACAAAAAAAGCATTAAAAATAAAAATAAAAAGGGAACAAGATAAGTAAATACTTTGAGAATAACTTCATATTCTCGTGTAGCAAAAGCTATATGCTCCCAATGTATATTGGGGTTAAAATTTTAAATATCAATACCGTTACGTGTATGAGTTCAGATAGAAACAAAAAACACAAAAATATTTCATGCATCTCTCTGTTCTTCTTTTCAGTTACTTTTATCCATTTCACTACCTTTCTTCCTCTTCCTCTTATATCCTCTCTAGATTTCTATCTGCATTAACCCTCCATTTTTTTTTGTAAAGAAAAAAAAAATTCCCTTAACTAAATGGAGCATAAAAACAATTGAAAGGATTCTCATTTTTTTTTCCTTTACTATTTCTTTTACTTTTTCTTTTCTGATATATTGCTACTGTCAGGTACTCCAAGGTGAGATTTTTAATTGGATAGGATATTTTCCTTTTTTTTTTTCATTTTTTTTACCCCTGTTTTTTTTTTCTTTTAACTTTAATTTCGTATTTTTTACCATCCTTTTATTTCATGAGCATTTTACCAATGCAGTTATAATGAAAATTGCAACTATGTACGCTTATGTGTACATTATGAATATTGCATTGTATTGTATCTCATTTTGTATATACACATGTATATGTAGTTGTAGCATATTGCAGCTTAATATTTCTACGCTTAGTCACCAATACCTGAACTGAAAAGATTTAAAATTTTTTAGCTTCGCTGCTTTTCTTCTTTTTTTTTTGTTTTGTTGCGAATATTTTGATTTTCCGCTTGTTTCTTTTTCTCATTTCTTAACTTAACAGTAGACAATTTGAAAGATGAAAATTTATGAGATTCATTTTCATTCTTTAAATTATGCAAAAATAAAATGAAATGAAAATGTTTTATTCAAAAAAAAAATTATTTAAAATGGAGGAATTTTTTTTTTAATATGATTTTATTTCTTAAATTTTTATTAGTTGTATAAGAAGAACAGAAAGTTCGAAGAATTGAATTTGAATTTTGACAATTTAATATTTTTATTTTTATAGGCGAAACCACATTTAATCAATTTTGGATCCTTTTAATTTTACTTAAACTTGAAGTTTTTATTAATTATGCTTCAAACTTTAATAATTTTACTCTAAAATACTAAATAATTTTACTCTAAATTTAAAGGAAAATCCCAAAAATTTTCGCTCAAAAATGAATTTGTTTACGATTCTTCTTGAAAATATGGTTAATTTTTTTATTTTCGAGCTTCAATGTGCAGTACACCAACTCTTTCGAATACCTATGTACAATAACTCAGTTCTTGCCACAACAATTTTAATTTTTATCAATATTGAAAAATTGCATATTTATAGGGTTCAGAACATACAATCAAAATTTTAGAATTTAAAATTTCTATTTGACTAGCTAGCAATGTCGTATTCGTAGAAAAACAATAAAAATAATAAAACCAAATGTTATACAAACTTCATATTTAATGGCCTTTGAATTAAAAAAAAAATTCTTACATAATGCATAAAATATTTTTATGATTTTTTTCCTTTCAATTTTTTGTGTAGTAATTAAGAACGCTATACGAATAAAAAGGCTCATGTATATTTGATTTTAGAATTTTTTCAACCACTATCAACACATTATCACTACAATTATAAATAGTAAAAAGAAATAGATCCTTTTCTATTAAAATGTTTAACAAGAAGAGAAAAAAAAGTAGAAAATCCTTGATAATCACGTTGTACAGGATTCTATGATTTTTTATAGTTGGAAAAAGTTTTCTATGTTCCAAACATATGCAGTACAAATAATGATGAATTTTAGCATTTTTTTTTATTTATTTTGAGCTCGTATTTTGATGTAAACGGAATTGAGCTTCATACCAAATGATTCTTTTTTTTTCTTCTCTTATTATTATTATTGTTTTTCTTTTTAATAATATTTAACAGAAATACAATAGGAAAACCATTATCCTTTATTTTTTACTTGTATTTCATTATTATTAAGTTTTCATTCTTCTTTCTCTTTGTTTCTTCTGTTTTGTTGATTCTTTTTTAAGTACATTTAACTAAAGAGCATTTACATATAACTTCATATACCGTTAAACAAGCATATAAAAACACATATATACATATATATATACGTATGGATGTGTGTGTAAGTTAACTACTTAGGCACTACGTGGTAATGATATTTACTTGCTTTGGTTTTTTATTGTAAAGTTAAATTTATGTATACGTGTGTGTATACGATTAATTCTTATACAGTTGAATTTTTAAAAGAGGAAAATTTTGATTTATGAAACTATTTTGACAATATCTTCAATTGATTCAATTAATCATAACAATACCTTCTGTGAGCCCACCTAATTTCGTCAATTTTACTCCTTTAAGAATTTTACTTCTTATATAAATCCATTTTTATCCATATAATCGTGAGTACATATACAAATTTCATTTAATTGAAAAATAAAAAACAATAATATAAATATGAGAAAACCTTGACTAAACGAAAGAACTACACTTCGAACTACATTAAGCTTTCAGTGAAGTCACAAATCATTCGGATATTTTCAATTTCAATTATCCAGGTTTCACTGTATTATGGTGTTATGCATACATACATATAGGCTACATCACAGAAAATATGGTATACATATACAATTAAACAAGATGGAAATAAAAATTAAATTCCTTTGACTATATATTATAAGGATTGGAGGAAAAAAAATTCTCTTTCTTTTCTGATTTTTTCTTTTATACTTATGTGAAATTTGCAATTAAAATAAAAAATGGAGAAAAGGATTATCATTAACAGGCAAAATTATGAGATATAAATCCCAATTTCCTATATTCCTAACTGTAGCACTAATTTGTTTTTAACTACCAAGATTCTAAAAGTTAATGCATATAATATTTTTCGTAGATCAAAAACTTTCTTCGAATTTCAATTATAAAAATCAGCAACCTTTTTTTCTAAAATTCTCTAGAATTTCTCTAGAAATTTCAATTTGGTCAGAATATTCTTATAGAACTTCAACATTATGAAATTTTATACCATTTCGATTATAAACGAAAAATGAAAAATGCAATTTTAACGACATATTAATATTAAAAATTTTAAAAAGTACGTTTTTAAACTAAGAACAAACAGAGGAGTCCTTCCTCTATAACACAAATTATAAATATTTTTGAAAAGGCATCCGAAAAGGATAAAATTTTACGAAAACAAATTATTTATATTGAACCACAATTTTATGACATTGTTTGCTGTTGCATAGTGTTGACATAAAAGCGAAAATGATCATAGTACATTGCAATTTTAAGCTTTAATATAGTCATTAAATATGTTATGAAAATTTAAGACAAATTTCAAAAAAAATTGCAAACCCGAAGATTTGTGGTTTTTTCATATATTTAGTTTTAAGGACTTTTCTCTTTGCAGGTTGCTATAAAATTTTTTTCAAGTAAGAACCATGATGCTGTTTTTTTTTTATTTTCTTGAGAGAATCTCATTCACTTCTCTCAAATCTTCTCTCCCATGCTTCAATTTTAAAGTGATTTTCATGTGATGAAAATTTAGTAACTTCTTTTTCACTACTGACAAAAAAAAATCCAAAAAATAAGAAAAATTTTGGTTTTTACATTCAAAACTGCGTAAACGACACAAGATGAAAGAATTTTTTCCAGGTTTTCAACATATTAAAAAATATTTCTGAGATTCCCATCTTAATCTTTTTCGCATAAATAAAAAAATAAATAAAATTTTAACGACACTATTAATATAAGGACTCGGAAATATTTTTATTTAATTATTTAAATAAAATTTTTCAATTACATACATAAAAATTTAATACTATAACTAAAATAATAAATAATCAAGGACAAAAATAATTAAAAGTGCTTGAATATGTACAAAATCGCACCTGTAAAGAAAAGCACTAGCAATTTTCATAAATTTAAGCTTAAAAATTTCAAAACCTTTACTATTATTTTTCTACTTCAACATACAATGGAAAACAGTTAAATTTTTTCAAAAGATTCTCTGTATTAATTAAAAAATATTTATTTTGAAAATAGGAATTTACAAAGATAATGCAAAAAGATCATACCAACTGAAGATAAGGCAAATTTTGGTTTAAATCATAATTTTTATTTAAAATAAGAAGACTAATTGAAAAATCTGTTCTATACACAAATTCGAAAAATATTACTCATTATAAAATTATTCCAACTAGCTCAAAATTAATTTAATGACTTGGAGCGCATTTCGTATTACGATTTTTATAATAATTTTCATGTTTTGGTGTAGTCTTAATTTACGGGTGCATTATGTAATTGGTGGAAAAATGGAAGATTAATATACGTTTAAGTTTAAAATATTTATGAGAATAAAATATAAATTTTTTCAAAAATCTTATTTTTATTTAAAAGATATTTCTTGTTTCATTCTCTGAATTTTCTTTTAATAAAAATTATCATATAAATGATAAAAATTTTGAGAAAGAATTGGGAACATTTTACGTAACGAATGGATAAACTTTAAACCTCATATTGACATAATAATATAGCACTTATCAAAAATGAGATTTTCCAAAAATTGAATTATGTATTTTTGATATTACGCTGTCCATTACGTTGTGTATGATACGAGTATGTAGTTGCAAAAATGTGAATGCACTCCTATATACATAATTTTATTTTTGTTTATTATTGTTACTCTGGCATAATTGCTATGACTTCGGTAATAATTTATTAGGTTCCTTAAAGCAGCAATTTTTCGCAAAAAATTTTATTATAAATTTTAACATAACAAAAATACACAATTAATAAAAAATGAAAATTTTATTAAAGCATTTACTAATATAGAGATTCGGAAAATCATTGAAAATTTTCTCACAAAAGCATTGATTTTGAAAAAAAAAAATATTCAAAAATTTTATTAAATTTTCTAATATTTTTCAATTGAATTTAATGCGTACCTTCGGTTTTAATGCTCTCTAAAGAAACTCTTTACAAAAATTTAAATTATTAATGAACATAAGCAAAAACATTCTTAAACAAAAAAAAATGTTGTATTTAAATTTACATCAACTACATACTTACTCGAAAAAAAAAATTATAAAATTGAAAAAAGAAAAAAATTCATGTAAATTTTCTTGAAAACGTTTTTCTTTTTTAAATTTTTCCTTTTAGTTATAATGAGTACATAATATGTAAATATTGTTTGTATACACATACATAATTCTAGTACATGTTACCGCAAAAAACAGCCGCAATATCTTCTTATACGTACATACATTTTATATGTTTATTTCTTGTACTTTGATCTTATCTCAATCTTTAAAATGCGTTAATGTTTATTCCGCTTTTCGCTTTTCATATAACAAATTAATTTAATGGGAAAAGCAATTGCAAAATAATACGTTCCCACTAAAATTGTTAGATTCTTAGAAAATATCAAATATAAAAAAAAGCATATAAGATAGAAAAATTAGAGGAAAAAATTACAATAAGGAAAGGAGAAAAACTCTTTTAAGGAGAGAAGAAAAAATGCTGCAGATGAGAAGGTGTGGCAAATAGTGAAGATTTTTTATTTATTTTTTATGCAAAATTTTTCATATACTTATAATAGCATTTAATTAAATCATATTAAATATCATGCATTGCAACTCTAGAGGCAATATTTTTTTAATTATTCAAAGATCTTTATGTAATATACTTAAGTATTTTAATAAAACATAAGAGAAAAATGAAACCGAATCAACGATAATTTGAAATTATAAAAAATTAATAAAAAATTTTTTTAAGTTTAATAAAATTTTAGATCAAAAAATAATTGGCAGATTAAAATTTTTTCTCCATATAGAACACAAGTATTTCAATTTAAATAAAAAAAATTTCTAATGGAATCGTGTAATTATTTTTAAGAATTTATTTTGTTATATAAGTAATAATATTAAATTTTTTATATTAATATTAGCAACATAATATTATAACAATAATATTTACATTAAAACAATCAGGTTTAGTTTAATTTAGTTGTAAAATATTTTCTAATATCCTTCTAACATTCTTCCTTCCAACAAACTCTTTTAGTAAAACAAATTTCAGAAACAAAGGTAAGTATATCATATTCGATATTATGAATATTAAAATTACCGTCAATTTTATTCTTAATATAACTAACTACTGTAAATTAATATATTTTTTTTATACCCCCAAACAAAATGTGCTCAGTTCAAACCGAAAAATTCATTTATTAACACCCCAAAGAATTCAATATTCTACAATAAAATATATTTTGTGTGTACTACAAAAAGAAATATTTATAAAAAAATATTTATACATAATTTTATAATAAGCACTTACATATGTAAATAGTGATTGACAGATGCCAAACAAAAACACTCAGAAATTTCATTATGTCGTATGAAAATTAAAATATTCAAATGACAGTGTATAATTGACATTAAAAATCAACACTCATTTAATTTAAATGTAAAAACTCTTTTTAATTCACATTGTCATATTATTTTTACATATACATACGTAATTTACATAAAATATGTATATGTATGTAATTGACACTAACAAGATTAAAATTAAAATCTTACTAGATAATTTAAAATTCAAAATATCTTAGCACAAGTATTTATGCTCGTAGTACAATTGTTTATAACATTTAAAATAACAGATATGTTAGAATTCCGAAAGAAAACGCAAGCATGCATATTTTTTATCAATAAATTTTTGCAGAAAAATTATTTTATTTTTTAGCATTTATTATCATTTTTTATATTTATTCACAACTTAAATCTTTTCAAAGATATTTGAACAACTCGACAACACTCTCTTTTAATTTCTGGCTTTTTAAAATAAATAACAAGAATTTGTAAATATATACATAATGTATGCACAGATTTACATAATTTTCGCAAGTTATCACAATTTTGCTAAACAACACAACTTAAACACAAAACAAAAATATCCAGGAAAAATGTCAACATTCTAGATCACATTGTTTTGACAACACATGCTTATGTAATTTACAATATCGACACTTAATAAGTTAATTAAATCGTAGAATGTAATTAAAAATATCAAAGAAATTGCATTCACTTGTTTCTCTTTAAAAATTAAAAATAACAAAAAATATTTCTAATTTAATATTAACAATAAAATTACAAAAAACAAATTGTAATTTTTTCAACAAAAAAATTACTATGTTTTACGAACACTGTATTACTTTGAATTTTAAAATTTTATTAAGTAGGAATAAAGACTTGCAAAAAAAATAAATTGATTTAACAGCTGACTTAACTACAACAGATCACAGTTTAAGATATTTTAATTAATTAAATTTTTTTGTAATTACATAATGTCCCAATAATCCAATATTACTGAACACAACATGTAATTGAATGCAGAAATTGCAAAAATATAGTAATTATGAGCCCGCTTACAAACATATTAAGAACTTGATCGTCCACCTCGCTATTTTATTCGGAAAGTGAGAAAAGTGAGAAAAGTGAGTAACTTCCATATATTTGTATAATGTAATTTTCGAGTGAGAAGAATTATTCCGTATTGTGTACCTCGGTTTTTCTAAAATTTATACAAAATTTATTCAATTTGTTTTTGGAAAGTTCAATCGATAATTTGAAAAAAAAAAACGCAAAATTTCAATTGAAAAAATTTGTAATCTTATTGGAAAATGAAATATCCATTAGAAAATACTGAGAATTCAGATTTGAGAGTGAATAAAAAGTGAGTAAAAAACCGAGATACACGATTATTCTGTAGGAAAATAGGTCAATTAGATTCTAAATTCCCTAATCGCTCTATATCTTAAACCACTTAAAATTTAAGTTAATTTCGACAATTTTGACATTTAATCGAAATTAAGAAAATTACTGTTATATTTAAGAGTTATCGTTTTATTAATTACATGGAAAAATTATTATTTAAATATAAAAAATATTTAATTATCATTTAATATAATAAAATTAATTAAATTTTAATTTTATTATTTTGTTTTAGAAAATTAATTAATTATTTATATAGTAACTTATTATTATTATTAATAAATTATCTAATTCAATTATAAATTACGTTCACTCAATATTTAACACTAAAAAATTTAAAAAATTACGACAATAAGGCCTGCTACCAACTAGAATTATTATTGATTTAATGTAATTTACTATCCTAACTCCAAATTAATTATTATTTTATTACAAACTCTAATAATTCAGTTATTATATACCCGTATACTCCCCATAATTAAAAAAACTCTTAATAATAATAAATCTTAGACACTTATTTAAGAAAAAGCAAAAAAAAATTATTTCAGCTGCTCTCGTCGATTATCAATGTCAATTTAATCTATTGTTCATTCAATAATTTCAACACAATTATAAGTTTAACATCCCAATGTAGATTTTCTTTATTTTTTAAATTTAAAATAATAATTTCAATTCTGTAAATATATGTATATATACGAGTATATGAGTATAATTTTATAATATATTCGATTAAAAATTACATCTCAATTGTTTCCGTTTTAAACTTTGTTATTTTGCCGCCTAACGCATAATACAAACACAATAATATACAAACATATATTCATTTGCCATTTTATTATAATAGGACATTAATAAATTTTACTGCGATCAAATAGACAGAAGAATAAAATTTAAAAAAAAAACAAAATGAGAAAATAAAAAATGTTATTTAATTCAAAAGATGTCTGTACTAACCGTTTTTATGCAACTAAAGGCATAAGTTTGTATATATGTGCGTATTTATGTATATATGTAGTTTAAAACAATATTCATTATTATAAATTTGTTGTGGGTCCAATAAATTGTTTAAAACAAGAAGAAACTCATTGATTTAATTTTTATTTTTTATTTTTTTTTTTTAATGTTATTGTCGAGTTTGTCAATTCATTTAGTTTTTTATTAAATAGAAAAAAAAAGTAAAAAAAAATTGAAAGTAATAAAATAAATAAAACTGGTTATAGTCAAACATGCGTGAAAATAAATCTATTTTACTTTTTATTTTTTTGGCTGTTTCTAGAGTCTATGTCTTGAAATAAAAGAAAATGAATCGTATATGGTCAGTTCAATACATAATCATTTCATATTCCCCAAAAATGATATTTACAATATACAAACTTCGATTAATTTGCTCTTATAAACTTATCAAAATTCTGCAATTCTGCAAGTTCTGCAAAGTAAGAATTTATAAATTTCGTTTAAAATTGGTCAAACTTAAATCGAATTATATAAAAAGTAAATGGTCAAATTCATTGAACATAGTATATACCGGACAGTTTCAACAATTAAAAATCGATTGTAATAAAATTTTATTCAATTGGTTCTGTTAAAAATTTGGAGGCCAAAATGCCATAGGCTAAACATTAGCATTCGAACGGAATATTTTTTATGGCACTTCTAAAATACAACCAAGTACGCATTTCATTTGAAATTCAAAATATGAATTTGATGCGATCATAGTGCCTCTCCTTTGTTGTACATAGATAGGTTAAATTAAATTTTGATATTTTAATGAATAATCAAATTTAAGATCATTTTTAGTACTTTAAAGCCTAACTTATGATATTTGAGATTAAACCGATTCAAATTTCAAAATTGAACTGAAATATCTTTACAATGCCCGTAACAATATTCCAATGATCGCATACGTATTTCTTAAATTTTTAATTACATTTATATTTAATTATTCTAAACATCATATTCTGAGAGATATATGTATATACATATATCGTAAACTCTTACGTCTGCACAACTTTTACATATTCAAAATTAAAAAAAAAACAATTAATGTGTATTGAGGGTGATACCAAGTCTTAACCACTTCAACAATATTAAAACTTGTAAACAGTTCGACTTCAATAAAATTGCAATAAAATAATGCTTAATAGGAATTCACATATACTAATTCAAATGTTATGTGTTTTTTCGGTTGCACTTTAATTTTGTTTTTATATATATACCCAATTTATTACTACCATTTTATTTTAATTTTTCTTCATTTAATTTAACTATAAGCAACACTATTTTATACATGAATATTCACTCGTTCGAATATTTTATTCATTCGTATTATTTGTAAAATTTTATACACTTAATTGATGATATATGATTATGCTATTATTTTATAATTTGCCTGGCAGGCAATCTGATCGCACAAACAATAATAGCAGCTATAAAATAAAAAATATTTAAAGTAGCGATAAAGAATACTTACAACAAAACAAAAATATTATTCTTAAAGATTATGGGGAATTTCGCATATAGCATTAATCTTGCTAAAATAACTTTGTATTAGAAAAATATTATTTTCGGACTGAATATAAATAATAATTTTTTAACAACAATGTATTGCAATTACAGTAAAACCCCTATAACACAAACGTCCGTAATAAGAAATTTTTCTTAATATAATTTTCTTTTTGTTTTTGACTTCTTAACACGAAACTTCCATAAACTAAAATTCTGTTTAACACGAACATTTTTCACTTCATTTTGATAAGAATTTTTTTCGCAGACTGTAACACGAAATTAGTAAACATGAATTTTCTTTAAGTCCGAATTTTTACTTTATTGCAAAATGTAATTTATAAAATGGAGACCCGACTGTATAAATTTCAGTATTGCATAATAAATGTCTAAAATTAAATGCAAAAATAAGAAATATAAAAGAAAATAATTTTTAATTTATGATCAAAGAATAAATTAATTTTAATTATTATTCTTTATTTTTTTGGCACTTAATTGGTGATATTATTTATTTACACATTTAATTATTTTAATGCAATTAAAATATGAAATTTTCTTTTCTTTCTCGTGAGAAAATCATAAAAATGGAAATTTTTCGTTTACTTTTGAATAGAACCAAAAAAAATTAAGTGCATAAAAAATTTGGATTTTCTTTATAAAAAATTCATTTCTAAATTGATTTAACCATGCAATAAATAAAGACTCTGATATTGTAAAAATATAAAAAAAATGATTTTTTAAAATTTATTGATCTGCTCATAGAATTTACGAGTTCACCTCCACAAGAATTTTTTAATATAATTAAAATTAAAAAATAAAATTTTAATTTATTCAAATATTCTATATACAAAAGATTGTTTGTATATGATTTATATAAGAAATTTATAAAGATAATTATGGTGCAAAGAGTTATTGTGGTTCACTAAAAAGTAATTTAATAAATAAAGCATTAATTGACAAATTACATAATTTTTCATTTTAATATCATGTAAAATAAAATTTAATTCAATTTAATTAGGAAATAAAAACTGTTATACATTCTACTAATTAAAATTTTGTATGGCCTTCGGTAGAATTTTCTTAAAAAAATTATTCTAATTCTATTGGAAAACAAATTTTGCTAGTAGACCTTCTAAGATTTCTTCAACGTTTTTATATAGACTAGTCTCGCATAATATAACGTAAAGCCTTATAAGCAGGCCCAAATTGATTTTGTTCACAAACTTTATATTCAACGGCACTCATTAGCTAAATAATTGTAAAATAAAATATGAGTAATAGGATTTAATTACCATCAGTTAGTTGAGGATTAAATGAATCTCCGAATATTTTTCTCGTTCATTTTCATTCTTCATTCTCTTATTTTCTTTATTTTAAAATTTCTGAAAATAAAAATTACTATACGATTTGCTACCCTCTCCAACAATCTTATAGAGTAGCGGGAAAAACAAAAATTAATTTATTTTTTTTTGGATTAATCTGCGCTAATCAATAAAATATTCTGATTCATTTATACCTAAAAATTTCTTCCCAATCATCCCTCTAAATACTCGTAAATTCAACTAAATATAAGTATGTACATCAACATGAGAAGATTACTGTTTAGCATTACGAAAATAAAATACTCCTCAAATACAACCAAATTATACATGTTTGTATATTTACTTAAAATATGAAAAACTTCAGCTATTGCAATTGTTAAAAACAAAAAATACACACTTGCCTACTTTCAAAATCATAAACTGCCCAATTAATAGATGTTACACTCTTTTCAATTAAAAAGTATAAGCATGTATGCTTAAAAATTTAATACTCATAAAATGTACATATACTTATATTTGTGTACAAAAATATGAGTACCCAAATATACATAAAGTTACTATACGTTGTATGTTTGTATACTTTCTTTGTATACTTAATACCATTAATAATCATCAGTAAAATTAACATTAATGCGTAACTTTTCCCAATTCTTTCCATTAGAATTTCGAACAGAATTCAAGAAATGAGTAATTTTCATCTTATGAAGACATTGTATGTATATACCCAAGTACATCAATATTGGATATTATTTAAGCATATACAGTACATATGTAATACATTAATAAATTTTCCCCCTCTTTTTATGTTACAAAGAAACAATAAAATCAAACACAATTTTTGTTAAATAGTCAATAAATAAAATCACAACAATATTCTTTGTATATTTACTTATTATATATGTACATGCATATGTAAATAAATAATTTTTGTATATATTTTTATAACACCAATAATCTTAAACTCACAAGAATCAAAAGTAAGTTGAATTACAACTTGAACCCGTCATCAGTCCAGTGTACATTTTTACACATACAATAAGTGTATTTAAAAAAAATAACAAAAATCCTTTTATTTTTTTTATTGTACAATTTTACCAAGTTAAATAAAAGCGATGGCAACAATAATATCATCACTTGTCACATTACGTAATTCAATGCGCAAAAAAAAAAAAATAAGTATTATGTATATAAATCTATATGTATATAGGCAATAAGTAGCAAATAGCAGCAGCAGTTCAAAGTAATCCTTATTAACAAAAAAAAAAAATATGTAAAATAATAAGAAAAAAAAAACAAGGAACTACTTATATAAAAAATAAGAATAAAGAAATCTCGCCGCAGGATATTCAATGAAGGGATCAATGAAAAAACAACGAGTCCATTAAAACAAAACGAATACCAATACGAATTTCATTTATTTCGTTAAATTCTTTGTTAACCCCCTAAGATTTTATTTTATTTCGTTTAAATTTACTTGTATGAACATACTTGTTATAATTTTTATGTACCTACTTGTGACATACAAAAATACATATAGGTTTATGCAAATACATTTATTTATTATACTTAAATACATTGAACGGTTAATAAGTTATTGAAATTCGAAGCGTTTTTTATATCAATGCGACATCTATATCATGAATTGCAAATTTTTTTTGAAATGACATAACGCCATCCCGTTTTGCTATTTACATTACTTAACGTACCTCCGCTAGTCAAAGTATTGAAAGTTGAGCAAATGATTTTCAAATGATCGTTCCTATATAAACTCAAAGAGAGAAAGAGAGATAAATTTTATGTTAAAGAGCTAAAATATGGCACAAAGCTTTTACCATAATAAATGCTATAAGTCAATGGAAAAACAATACTAAAAGAACTTTACAAGTATACTTGTTAGGGTAAATTAATTGCTTCGTTATATTTAAATTGGAGTGTTTTAATCTGAACTCATTTTTCTTATACTTAAGTTGAACTCTAAATAAGAAATAAAAATTTGAAAAAATTGAAAATAGTGAAATAAAAATTTGATAGACCATAATTTGTCGAGGAACCATACAAAATCCTAATTTAAGCTTTATAATTCAATATTTTTAGCATAATAATATTAAAAATTTCAAAAATAGCTGTATAAAAGGTATTTTAATTCCACAAACTGGGCTTGTATTAAGTATTTAAAATTTTTATGCCAATTGCTTTTGCGATTTTTGTAGCAATTTTCTTATTTACGAGCTATTCTAATTAAGAAATATTGAATCACGAACTAAGAGCACGAAATCAGGTCTGAAAAATTCTAATAAGCACTTACTTAAATATCCTCATTATGAGTCTTGAAATAGCTTCAGATTATTTCTTAATACCCAATATTTTTGTAATTATAATCTATATATATATGTATACATGAGAAACTTATTAACCCTTCTTTGTATTAATATTATATAGAAATATAAGTGCACAATAGTACTTATAGATGAACATTCATACATTTAAGAATGTTAAGAATAAAAGTCTTTAAGGCATTTTGTCGCCATTAAATATAGAAATCGAATTGCAAAAAAATGCGTAAAAAAATATTGAATTGAATCTTGAAATAAACAAAAAACAAAAAAAAAACATAAAAGAAAATAAAATGTGTAATACAATAAATTGTGTTTAGAAAAGGAACGCTCCTTTTAACAGCAGAGCACACTTATTGACACATTCAGTTTAGGTCATTGATCTTTTTCAATAAGATTTTTTTTTTTGTATCGTAAAATATTCTTTACGATTTCAATATTCACAATTTCATATTAACAAAATATCAAAACAACAGGCAACAAAAAAATTCTAACAAACTTATTTGAGTAGTATGAGAAGGATATTTATAAATATACATACATGTGCTCTTTCAAATTAAAAAAAAGAAAGTGAGAATAGCACTCAAGAGTAGGGAAGTACAACAACTATAGTCAAGGAAATGAAATCAACAACTATACACTATTCGAAATTATATTCGCATGTATAAAAAGAAAGGTTTTATTTCGAATTTTTAAATATATTACATAACGATATGCAGAGGAAAATTAAAAAGTACTTTCGAACGGACAAAATACATATATACTCAAACAGAATTGAGAGTCTCACACTTATTTCACCATCATGTATTAATGTGCGTTTATGTACGTTGCATATTTCTATACCACTGTATATACACTTTTTTTAATAATTAAAAATGTAAAGAGGAAAATTAATTTAAAAGAATGAAGATAACAAACAAAACAAAAACTCCCATAACTCTGCAATTCAGAACAAAATAAGAAAATAAGAACTGTAAGTATGAGTAGACGCACTTGTTATAAATATTTTACAAGAAATTAATGGGAGTACATAAAATAGTAAAGAAAAACAAAAAACGAAAAATAAAAAAGGAATGAGTATAATAGTTTTCTGTGCTGATGCAATTATTATTGATGAAGCCAAAAGGACTATTAGAAATATTTTCTTTTTATTTTATTTTTCTTGTTATTCTAAATGCAAGTACAATACTACTACTTGTACTTATATTTGTATAATGATTTCAACTAGCTACCGTATACAATGCTATTGTTTAAAGATATGATTGAGTGCTGTTCAATAAATTTGTTTTTTACGAGTATTTATGTGTTTAGAATCAATCGAACTTTGCTGTAAGAGTTTACCTACATACATCAAATTTATTATATTTCGGACTCTTAACTAAAGTATATATTAAATTCTGTAACTCACACGTTATTTTTTTATGTGAGAATTAAAAATTTAAAAAATTTAAAGTTTAATGGTTTTTGAAATATAAATTGAACTTTGTCCGTTTTTTACAGATATGCATAAAATTATTAGCAGGGGAATGTAGAAAATGTTAAAAACTCTCACATCAAATAAAAATTTATTTTATCAATTTGAAAGAAATTTTATTAGGAAAGAGAATTTAATGATTTTAGCGGTTCAAAACCTATAAAAAACTCTAATAAGCTAGATGAATTTACAATTTTTTAGAAATAACAGCGAAACAGTTTTAACACAATGATTCCATTATTCTTTTCAGAAATTTTCAATACAAAACATCGTAATTTTCAACTTAGTTTGTAACAGAGTTAGTTCAGTACTTAAAATCACTTCATCGAACCCCATCCGTTGTTTTTATTATTATGAATCGAATAAATAATTATATTGAAATTGTTAAATAGGAGCATAAAATAGAACAGCAGCTTAGAACAGTTTAAGCAGAACAATTTAAATTAAAAAAAAATTACAGAATTTAAAAATTTTCATAAGATTATTCTGCATTTAGAATAAAATTTTACTTCTAATAAATTCGAAATGTTTTTATTCATAATAAGAGCCAAAATATTCTAAGACAATTCTTTTAATTATGCGTTAGCGTATACGTAACATACGTAAATGTTTAGCTAATTAAAATTAAATCAAAATTTCATTGACCTAAACTTTTATTTTTTCCATTTTCATTTTGCATGTTTTTCATTTTTCTTTTTTCTTCAAATACCTTCTTCTAATAAATTGTTCATATTTTGCTTGATTTTGCTGGTATATCTTATACTAAATAATATTTATACTAGATTATAATCTTTTTCCTATGCATAATATAGTAAAACTTTTACACCTGTCGACAATTTAAAGTGCAATGTTTTATGATTTAATTCTTTTTATAAAAATAAATAGAAAAAAACAAGAAAAAAAAACAAATTTCTATTCGAATTTTCTTTTACAATATGCGCTTACATTTAATATCCTATAGAATTATAGAATCATCATTATTCTCTATATATATTACTATCATTATTACCTGAGTAAAATAATATAAACACAAAACAAAAAAAAAACCGAAAAAACCATATAAAAAATACTGTTATACCTATAATATACTATTGTAAACAACATTCAAACATGCCTTCATACATATAGATTGTACATATTATTTAAAAACCATTAAATTTACCACTAGGTAATTCATTGAACCATCAATATGCAGTAGTATATCAAGCATCATCAAAATCATTATCATCATCATCATGAATATCAATCAATAAGTATTATCATCTTTTGTACAAAATAACATTAGCCAGCATCATTATTAAAATCGTAACAACATAATATATGCACATATTTATATGTGAGTATGTATGTGCATATTATTATGTATAAAATACATTTTAATATGTACCTATGAATGGATGTATGAATTCGTGTTCGGATCCATGGAAAAATTTTTCTCCTTTACATTACTACATTTACTTATTACTTATTTTTCTAAGTGCCCGAACAAAAAAAAATTGTTAGAACAACTTTCACATTTTCAGTAGAAAAATTTTTTGGTTGATTTTCTTTTCTTGTTTTTGTTTTTTTTTTTTTACTTTGTATTTTCTAAAGAGAAGAGAAGCTTCTAACAAAATACTGAACCAAAACCAAACCGAATAACGAAAAATTATAATAAAAAAAGAAAAGAAAAATTGAAGTAAAATAAGAATAGAATAAAGGCAATTCCCCACTTTTCAAGATGGTCGAAGTAAATAGTATATGTTATGTAGTAGCAGAATTTTTCTCATTCTAATTTTTTGTTTTTGCAACAAAAATAGTGATATTTTTTGATAGATAAGTTAAAGTGCAATCTTCTCTCCTGTACATTATAATTTCAGAAATATTCTGTTTAGTATAACGAAACCATTAAATTGCAATATTAAAACAATATACGTATGCATTTGTATATACATACGTATGTACATTAATTTATGTATATTGCAATACACTTTATAACTTAAAATAATGAATTGAAACAGGGTGACTCATAAAATGACACATGAGATACGCATGAAAAAATTAATGGTCAAGATTTTGTTTACATTCTTCAATATACTTTGAAGAAAAGAAAAACGAAATAACACGAGTAAAAACGAAAATCATCAGATTTCATTTTATAAACCGGCAAAAAATTTTTAAATTTTCTGTGAACTCTTTGAGTTAAAATTAGCGGTAAAGCCGTTTGCGTTCGTATTCACATTCCTATTCTTATTGCAATTGTGAGGAAAATAAATTTGTATTAAATCTTACTTTCACAAACTTAGGAATATAAAAGAGAAAAATACAGGAACTCTGTAAGGTCTGAATCGCTTAACTAATTGATGAAAGATTGACATATTATTAGGACATTTAGTATGCTAGTTAAAACCCATTTTACTTATATTGTATTAGCTACAATTAACACTCTAACTAAAAGTATTCAAACTCAATTTGACATTATCGTTTTATCAATTATTAAATATAATAAAGTATTAAACTATGCGCAATTTCTAGACACCCTATTGAAAAAATCCACTTAATTTAAATACGTAATATATTTAAATGAATGTTTGTTGTGGTATATAAAAGATGTTAATTGAATTCATGGACGTATGTAGACCAAAAACAACAAAAAAAAAAATAATAATAAACGAACAAGGAAAAAGTACACAATAACAACAATAATAATAATAAAGCAAACAAAAAATAATAAAAAAAAAATATGGTAGTAAAATTAAGCAAGTGAAATACAAAAAGGCGCAATTGAGTTGCAAATTCTAGAATTTTTAATAGAGAAAAACAAAAGAGCCCAATAAAAACATAAGAAAGAACGGCATTGTACTGTCAATAAAAGCAACTATATATATATATATAAATATAATCACCTATATGTAGAACCATAGGTATAAAAAGCAATAAGAACAGTTGCAAATAACGATAGTAGAATAGGAAAAAAAAAACATACTTGGAATCGCCTAAAGCCTACACAACAACGACTTTTCAGAACCTAACAAAATAATAAAAAGCAAGCAAAGAATTCAAAAAGTTGTTTAACAACAAAAAAAAACACAACCTATTCGCAATACACTAACTCAAAAATAAGAGAAATAAAAAAACAATCTATAAAAAAAACAATTGCACCCGACTGCAATTTCAATACCAGCGAAAAAAAAAAATATCAAAAAAAGTCTAAGTAAATCTTCTAAAAAAAAAACATCAACGATCAAGTGGAACAGCAAGTTGTGTAGCCAGGATGTAACAATAAAATACAACAAAAATTGTTGTAATGTACAAAGATTATGTAGTAAAATTTTGAATTGAATTTACAAGATTAAAATTGATTTTAAAATTTGATTCAATTTCAATTTCAAGTTTATAAAACTTGAAATAAACAGTTTCAAATTGGTTTACCTATACATTCACATATACATACAATATGTAGATTGTTAAATTTCCCGCGTCACAACATTTTCTCTGTTGAAACTCTGAAAACTTTTATTAATTATTTAAAAAACTATTGTATTTTCCCTTTTAGTTAACTATTTTATTAAAATATTCTTAAAAATAAATAATTTAATTATAATAATTGATTAGTTACCATAGTAATTTTAGTTATAAAATCTTGTAACAGATGTCGTTAACATTTCTTGCTATTGTTATATGCGTCTAATTCAAAATTCATTTAATAAATATTATGGATAATGGCAACAGTATTATTTTATTCAATAAATTTAAAAATATTTTATTCAATAAATTAGCAAATGCTTAATAAATGAAATTAATTATTAATTAATTGTTATCCAATAATAATGATTTGTTTAAAATCAGATTTCAATGTGATACAAAGATTCGTCGAACAAAGGCAAACTTTTCAAACTTATCTATTAAAAATTTATGAATTACAACAATAATTAAAAAAAATGAAATATAACCTAAATAAAAGTTCTTAAATTTTCAAAAATTTGTGGTTCCATTTTCATTCATTCCGGATTTGAAATCTGGAAAATTATTTGAATTAAAGTGTCTTACTTTGGAAAAGATTGTTTAATAAGTCAAATTATATTCATAAGATTCTATCATAAGTTTCATTGATTAAGCTAAAATATATATTACTGAATTCAGCTTAAACAATAATTTGTGAAACGAATTTAAAAACCGTACACATAATTCAACTCTTACACACACATAATTCCACTCTTATTAATAACACACAATTTTATTTTTGAAAATATTGGCTATTTAAAGCCGTAGCAACCTATTTAAACCCCATAAATCTTGAGATCTATTAAATTCATGAACAAAAGCAATTCAATTACCAGTTTTATTATATTCAGCGAATATCTAAACTTTCAATAATTTTTTATAATTTTATATCATTTAGTTAATAATTTCTTAGATTTTTTGTATAATACGAGTATTAGTATAACAAACAAATTAAAAAAAAAATTGAAAACCACAGTAAAAATATAAAAGCTAAAAATTATATATGTATGTATAAGCATGTAATTAGTAATTATTCAATGGATTTTACTTTGTAATCAATAGATTAAGCTTTGATAATCATCTTATAGTTGTAAAGACTGCTTTTCATAATCATATATATGTATATGTAGTAAGTAATTAAAAATTTTCATAAAATAATTATATAAGTAGGCGTAATAAACAACCCCTGATTATTTATTATTATTTTAATAAATTAAGTTTTTTTCTTAAGAAAATATTTTTCATACATAATGATTATACCTTTAAGGTATATAATACTAACATAATATCAATAATATCAGATCAATCTCCTTTATAACTCCTGATATATGAGTTCTTTTTATACGTGTATTAACTCGTATCATATATACCATATTAAGTATATATATTGTACCTTAGATAAGCATTTTAAAAAAGTTATTTAAAAAAAATCTATATTAATAATTTTCTTAAACATATAAAACCCAAACGAATTGTTTCTCTCTTTCTCTCTCTATATATTTATTGTGTATTGCTCTCCTCTCCTTATACATATTTTGCTATATGTTGTATTAAATGGGCCCATAATGCGTAATTATGAGTCATTTTGTTCGTTTTATACACATGAAATATCAATCTAACTATGCCACATGTCACCCTTTAATTAGGATTCTATCACCCTATAATTATAATTTTTTATAATATCTTGTATGTATATATAATATATTTATTAAAGATAGTTAAATATTTTATCATGATTTTTTAATTACATAATAATAATAATTATAATTCTTGGGTCTTGTTATTATTATTACAAAAAAAAAGTCTCCAATCTAACACCATTATCTAGATTATAATATTAATTAGTTATCCTTAGATTGAATGCATTCTTATTTTGTGTTTATTTTTGTTATTGTTTACGAGTATTGTATTTAATTGTGTTGGAAAATTAAACAACGTTTTTAATTACATTTTTTTTTCTCTGTGTTTTTTTGTTGAGTCTCAATAACATTTTTCTTGTTCTTTTTTTTGTTATTTTTATAATACTCTTTATTTTCGTATCCGTTTTCATTATAATAAAAGGCTTAATTTTAAAGAAAACAGGATCATTTACATTATATCGAAATTTGTAAAATATTTTTTTGGGGAAATTTTTTAAAAGTGCCGAGAGCAGCATAATATCAACCATATATCAACAAATGATATTGAGTACATTCGAAAATTTAACAAGCGAACCTTCAGTTAAAAAAGAAAAAACAATACAACTCAATCAAATCAATTTTAGTGTAAATTAGCAACTGAATCAAGCTTAAACATAAATATTTAGAATGAATTTAGCAACAGCAGTGCCATAATTCACTTTGATCACATTGAAAAAATTTTTGGTATAAGTAATATATTTAAAACAATTACAATTTTTTTATTAGAACTCGTATTATAACCCTGCAATATTCCCAAATTTTATGCACGGTTTAAAACCGTAAAAAGGGTTAGTCTGAAAGACTAACATTTGACTAAATTAATAAATGATTAAAAGAAAAACGCCCAAAACAAAGTTTAAAAATTTAAAACTCAATTGAATTTCTAAAAAAGAAAAATAATATTTATTCATAATTTCGAACTGAATTGTAGCTTGAAACTGTGCATACTTTAAACTGTAGATGAAATTGAAGACGGAAGCACTCAAAATCCTGCCTTATCAGTTATTTATTTCGGCTTTGTATTTAATTAATATTATCGAGAAAACTGCATTAAAATATTTAATTTCAAAACTTTTGAGATTTTAACTTTAGATTTTTTTTTACTTAAACTTACCATATCGGTTTCACACAACAATGTCGTAATTATTCTAAAAAGATGTCTAAACTATTAAAATATAAAAATGCGTAAATAATAAGTATTTAGAAAATATTAAAAAAAAAAAAACAAGATATAGGGGAGAACAAGAAAAAAACGAGACCCCCTGCCTTGATATTGCGTTCAGGGTTTTCATTTTGTTTTTTTTTACTTATTTGCTTGCCTTTACTTTCTTATGCTTGCAACAAACCAAGAAAGCAAAAAATAGAAGAAAAGAAAAAATCAATGTTTGAATACAAAGCAAAATTCTAATTAAAATTTTCTTTTGAATTTTTCTATTAAAGCAAAGACTAACGATTATAATAAACTGAAACGAATGGAAAGTATTGAAATGCATGAAGGAAAAATAATGACTTTTAATCGCTTATATAATAATATGAGATCAGTAAACTTCTAAATACAAAAATTCTTAAGAAAATTAAAAAGAACCAATGATGACAAACCAAGAAAGAATTTAAAGAAAAGCAAGAACATTTTTTTTTTTGAAAGCACACACAAAAAAGCGGAGACATGAATTTTTTATGCATTGAGAGTTTCACCCCGAATACTAATATCAAATAAACATTTCAATATTTCCCCTCTATTTCTAGTACAATATGCCATTGTATTTATTTATTTTTGAAAATTTGAGTTATTAAAATAAATGTGCATTTGCGCTTAATATCAACAATTCCGCTCTAATTAAATTCGCGTTAAAATTACCTAAATAACTTAAATAATTTTAAATTATTCTAAAAAAAAATTAAAATTCGTAAAAAAATTAAATACATAAATTTAGTAATGTAAAAGTATATTTATACTGAATCGGATTTAAAAACGATATTATTGGAGTTTGGAACTCAAAGCGTTTTTTTCCTTTTTAAAATTTCGGAGAAAAATTCAGTGCTCTCAATTTTTTTATATGGAGAAACCTATGCTGTTTCGAATTGTTTTGTTAGCAGTCGATAGGTATATAGAATTTTCAATTTATAGCAGCACGGTTTGCAATATTTTGCAATCGAACTTTAAATATAACCTAAGATTTATTATAATTTTATTTTCGGATATTAACGTAATTTTTCGTAATTCTCAAATTTCTTAGAACATACAAACTTTCTTTGATCTATTAAATGTTAAAAAATGACTAAAACGTATTGAATGTTATCCGTTTACAATTAAATAATTAGCAACTACCTACAATATGAAAAAACCATTAAATGTTTGTATATATGTATACGTATGCTGTAATATTTTTGAAAACGTTGTAATTAAATATTCACTTTTAAACATAATTATTTATCCTTAAGGAATATCAAAAAGATATTTTAAATTAAAAGCACCGATTTTAAAAATTATTTCAGTTAAGTTTCTAGTTTTTTCTTTTGCTCCTTAAAAATTATTTCCTAATTAAATTCCCTTTCACATGATTACGTACCTAATCATGTGTACATACATATATTTCGAATTTCAAAGGAATTCCTATAATTACTCTTTAAAAATTTTTCTTTCTCTTTTTGTTTTTCGTTTACCCCAAACAGTTGATCAAAATAACTGTAAAAATAATCTTTTCATTTGCCTCAAAAATAAATAGAAAAAACAATAAAATCAAAATAAAAGAACAATAATAAAAACCATATTCCATATGTACACATATACTTACATACATACATATATATATATATATATATATATATATATATATATATATATAAGGTACTTATGAAATTTTTGTTTACTCTTTGATAATTTACCTACATACATTTATATATACATACAATTTTCAATATAAAACTTATATATAACAATAGTCGTTCTACTGACCCCCATCCTTTGAACTAATTGAAACTGCAATAGAACGAGAAAAATAAATATTCTAAAAGGTTAAAGACATTTTAAAACTGCATATACATATGTATACATACTTGTGTACATATGAATATGTTCGTAGTACTATATGCTTTCATTTTATGTAAATCCTTTTATTATTGTTTTCATATATTATTCGTTTTACATTTTTGACTCCCTCCATATTCCTACTTCTTCCTTTTTATTGTCATATTATAAGAAAATAAAAAAATTCCTAACGAAACCGAATCTGACAATAAGAAGCCAACAATCATATAAGAGAAACATGAAAAAAAGCAATACAACAACAATAATCATAACAAGAGTAAAAACAAAAGAAAAAAATAATAATAAGAAAAATGATAAACATGGAGTTGTTTTAACATGGCGATGGCATCAAACATAATTATTATGATTTGGGGTTGGAAAAAAAAATTATGTTGTATTTTTCTCTTCAGATTCTTTACCTATACCTGCACCTAACTAATCTTAATCCTTATACATACAATACAAATTCTCTTCTTTTCTTTTCTGATTTTCTCTTCGGTGTATAAAAGAAACAACATTGCAGCTAACTTATTTAAGAATGTAAAATTTACTACATTTCCTATCTATAATTTTTTTTATATAGCAAAATTATTTTCGTTAAAAAGGTAAGTCTAAGAGCGCGAAAACACGTTGTATAAGCTTTTAATAGAAAAATAAACTTGACGTAGGAACGGACGAATTTTTTATAACAAAAAAATTTTATGAAAAATTTTGTTGAAATTACCCCCATTACACCCCATGAAGGAACTCTCATTGTAGAGTGTAGTAAAGAAATTATTAAATTTTTTGAAAAAAAAAATAGCAGATTTGCTACATTCCTATGTATTAGACCTGCAACACTGAACAGAAATACAATAATGAATTTTTCTCTTTCCTAATCAAATATTTCATAAAATTACCTTAACAGAAAAAATAATATTAAGAAAAGAAAACAGAGAAATGGGGAAGAGTATTTTAACAAATAAAAATGTTCTTTTGGTCAAAGAGGGATTGGAAATGTCAATGATCTTTCTTGAATCTTGAAAAAATCATTATTATTTTTGTTATACATTCAATGATTCAAATATAATTTTTAATTTCTGATATTTAATATCATCTAAAAATTTTATTTTACACAATACGAGTATGCTATTAAAATTTCAAAGAATATTATTTATTCCTTTCCGTACAATATTAATTCGAAAATGATCGACCTAAAAAACAAAACAATTTCTCCCCCCTCCAATATTTAATTATACAATGCTTTCTTTTTTTGTTTCATTTGTAGTTTTTCTAAATAGGGGAAATAATGGGAAATTAAAGTCTTTTTGTTTTCGTTTTTGTAGTGGCGCATAGGTACATAAAATGTTTGTTTATCGCTTGGGCAATGGAGAAAAAAAAATACTCTTTTTTGAATAAAAATCGAATTTGATAGTTTTTACAAAAAAACAAAAAAAAGGAATCTAAATATACAAGTGCATGAATAAAATTATAATAATTAATCAATAAAAATACTGCTTTTAAATGTCATTATTTATCAATTTTAAATCCCAGTTATTAATTTATAAAATCATTAAATCCTCTAGAATATATAGATTAAAAGGGATTTTTAGTTTTTCAATTTTAGATTTTTATATCAGTGCGAATTATATTAATGAAGAGTATTACAAACTTACCGCCCAGTTTTTTAATACTGATACTCTAAGTTGATTTAATCACATCCCTGTTCTTGGCAACGTAACTTCCACAGCTAAAATATGAAGTCTCAGAATCATATATTTTTTGGAGGCGATCTTGATAGCGATATTTTCAACTTTTCGCGTAATTTTCAAGTAATTTGACTAGAATTAATTTGTATTTATTAAAGTTTTCACTACGTCTTTTAATTGGTTGCCCCACAATTCTCCAAAAAAAAAAGTTGAGATTTTGTAAAAACTACAAATTTAGTTAATTCAATTCTAAAAAACATTAATATGACGTTCTAGGAATATATTCTAGGTAAAAAACAAAATAATAAATACCGCCAAATCGACAAGCTTACCTTTACCCTTATTTCAGGATTTATACAATTATAAAAATTTTAATTAAAAAATTGATTTTTAATTAAAAAGAAATATTAACACGTAAAGTTGGCAATTTACAAATTCACCTTTCCAAAATTAACTTCATACATCATTTAAATAATAGATTTCCGAATTTGAAGTTACATTGCAGTACATGTTGGATAACACCGCCATAATACGAAATATAACAGTTATCTAGCATCATCCTTAACATGAGTTTTCTAGTTAATATTAGCATTGTGTATATTTAGTTTGCAGTGCTATACAGAAGACTATATTTGTAATGACACAACAAACTACACTCGAAGTAGTTATATTGTATAATTACAAAAATTGTCTTCTGTATATCACAATTAAGTATATACACATTGATATTGATAGACTTTTAAACAAAATATATGTTGCTTTACTCAATTGATAATAATTATACCCGATCTGAATTTTAGATAGATATAACGAACCTATATTATATGATTAATTGATTTAAAGAAAATCCTAGAACAATTACTAACTATGCAATTATAATTAAATAAATTTTAAAAGTCAATTATTTAAATTTTTTCAACTTCAACTTCAGATAAGAAATGTAATATTCAATTCGTTTTTAATATTTCAAGCAATAGTTAATAATTAAACCTGCATGACTAAATGAAATTTTCCTATTTTTTTTTTTAAAGAAAAGAAAAAATCAAATTGAATTCTGAGAAAAATACTCAATTCATCTTTAAAAACAATTAATTATAGGATAGAGAAAGTTAATAATTTTTTAAATGTTATACAGATAACACTAAAAAATATTTAACCAGGTTTAACTACGTAATATTCTTGACATTCAAAATGTATATGATGTGTATAAAAGATCAAATTACAATGTCAGAATAATTTTAAAGCATATTTACATGCAACATATACTGTCAGATCAAAAATGCATTATTGTAGATACAAAATGAAAGTAGAGAGTACAACAAGTCCAATATTTAAAAAAAAAAAAATTTTTGATTCAAATACAGAAATTTTTCGACATTTTGTACCTAATTGGCCAAAAGAATGCACTTCGGCTGCTTACATTTTTCTGTAAAACATAAAATATTGCTTTCTACTTTTCCATCACTGAAATATTTTTAATTGAATGGTAATCTTTATACGTAGGGATGGTATAACATCACAGTTTCTATAAGGTCTAATGCACTTCTTATCAATCTTGACATTAATTATTTATAATTAAAGTGCCAATGCTTTATATACCAGAATGGGATATGAGAGTATGCAAAATTCTGCACTGATGTACCGATGCTATGTAAGTAGCCGCTATGTGAAACTATTAATTTTAAATTGAAGCTCAAAGTTTCTTTTGATAGCTCATTTTTATTTACCGCAATTGAAACAGAAATAGACTATTTCACAATTGCAAGCTTTATTACTAACATTTTAAATCTCACATATTCTAATATTCTAATAGTGAGAATTTCTTTAATTTCAATTTTCAACACATAATATTTATATATCATAAATGCCTGAAATTAAAACAACTAAACTAATTAATGAAAGTGATAGCACCCAGTAAATATGTATGTATATAGATAGATAGATTACAATCAAAATAAATGACATCGACAAGGCGGAGTATTTCAATTACATATATACAAGTAAATTGTGTTATAACTAATAATTTAATGTTATTAACAAAATATAATTGTTGCTGTTTTTGTTTCTCTATACTGCTTTTAGTATATAAACATTTTTCTATTTACACCCTAATGTTAAAATGCACCTTGTGCATTAAATTAAAAACAAAAATACCTTGAAAACAAATAGTAAAAAAAATTTTTGTTTTTGTTTTGTTTTTCTAAGAATTATCACTATTTTTTTTTTCACCAAGATTAAAAAATGAAAAACATAAGATTTTAAATAACAAAAAAAAAATACAAAAACAGAAGCAAAAGCAAGGTAAGTATACAAGTGTACCCGGAGATCTTGAAAGATTGAAACCAACATTGTCTTTAAGGTAAAAAAGACATTCCAGTCTCAATTGTTTTGCATATACATACGTACATACGTATTTAACATAGAGAAATAAAATGAAAAATATTGAAAAATAACAAGTCCCTAACATTGAACTCATTATAAGCGCTTTTATTAAAAAAAAATAAGTAAAAAAAATTAAACTACCTTTTTATTATGGTTATTAAAACCACTTTTTGTTTGTGCTTCATTTTGTCCGCTTAAAAAATCGCACGCTAAATGCAACAAAGAATTTCTCAAGGCAATTTTTATCGTAGGTCTTTCTTGCAAATTTTTTGCATTTTTTTTTTTTAATTTCTAAGCAAAAAAAAATTTTTTTTTGCATTTTATGTTTTAATAAATTTTACGTATTCAAGTTTTATACATGAATGCAATTTCAAAGTCAAAACCTTGCAATTTCAAATTGCAAAAAAAAAATTACACTTGAAACAAAAATGAAATAAATGAAAAATTTTTTTTAACAAACAATAGCAAACACTAAAAATGTAGAAATAATAAAAATTTGTATTGAAAATTTTCTTCTTCATTAAAAACAAAAAAACAATTGCTTTTTTCATTTTTCCATTATTTTAGTATTTTTCTATTTGTTGCAACAAAATTAGGCTGGCAACCTTCATAACAATCGCTGACAATATTACTGTTACAATTCAATTTTACGCACTTGAAATTTTCTTAAGTATTGCTTTCTTTTTCAGCTTTTAACTCATATTTTAGTTGCATTAGTTTTTTTTTTTCATTTTCCTATTATTTAAAATTTTCTAAATTTTTTGTTTTAGGTTTAGTCTGTTTTGCTAATTACGCACGTATATACGGATGTGAAAAAACAATTAGCAAAATTAAATGTAATTGTCTTAAAGTACAACAACTTCAACTAACAAATTTTAATTAAAAATTAACTAATAAAGAATTTTGTACCTTGCCATACTATTATTGACTTAGTTACAATGATGATTCCGAAGATAGTCAATAAGAAGAGATTGTCCATTTTAAAATTTATTAATTTTATTAAATAAAAAATTTTGGGTATTTTATTACAATAGTTTAATAAAATTGCGAATATAACAAAAAATTTATCATATGGTCCAAACTTAAAACAAATATAGAAATTGACAAATGAAGTGTAATCAATTGCAAAATTACGAAGACCGTGAAGTTGGGCCGTTTCGGAATCAGACGTATGCAAATGACGCAAGATATGAATCCCAACGCGAAATGACATATGTGTCAAAAAATCCAATATACGTATACGTTGCAAACGTAATTTTAGTGTTGTTTTGCATTTTTTAAATGGTAATGCACAAGGATTTCTATATGGGACTAATTGAATGAGGGCGAAAACATTTTAATTTTGAAATTAGAAATTTCTCACTTAATTGAAATAATTTTTAAAATGTCAATTGAAAAAATTGATTAAATCGCAGATGATTGTAATTTACAAAGTCAAGTAAAAGATGAGATAAACATGATCGTCAAATCTTTGCCATTCTAGGGAAGGGCCTTGTTATTTAAATGAGGTGTCTACAATTTTATATACTACTTTAATTTTTACATTTTTCTATCAACCTTAAAATTAGCACATATAAAACCTTTAATAGATGTCATTAATAATGTAAAAATAATCAACCCTCGCTTAATTTAAATGTTATGAGTGTTATGATTAATTGTTTTGCGATATTACAGTATACCACTTTCCATATGCAAAATTTGAGAATTACATACATAAGTTCCTGTGCACACATAAATGTTTATTTCTTACCATTTTCTTTACTCTAAACAAATTGTGCAAATCTTAAATTTTCTTCTTCTATATACCTTAAATAATTTAAATTCAATGCAAAATGTTTAAATTTAAAAATTTAATTATTATTGCATACTCTTTAAATGCTACTGTATTCGCTTCTATTTTGCATAATATACAGTAGCCCCTCGGTTAAACTGACTCTAATCAACATAAGAGATACTGTGCCTACATTGGAAGGAACATAATCAATAAGTACGCATAAAGTAATAAGTCTCTTTTCTATCTTAGGCTTGTTCCTATACATATATTTAAATTTACTGAAATTTGCAAAATTAGATTCAAAGCTCACTGAACGGTATATTTCAATTGAAATTATGGGAAAATTTGGAATTCTGTTTCATATCAAATCAAGTATTTACTGTATAATATTACAAGATTTATGTTATATTTTATAATATAACATTCAACATTATCACTGAATATAGATTTAATCATCCTCATCATAATCATTATCATCATTGTTTTTATTATTATGTATTATCATTATCATCAAGAACAACAACAACAATAAAATGTTAATGTAGATAAATATTTACATAAATATCTTGCATAATACAAATACATATACACACAAGTATTGCAGGTACAGAAGCATATGTTGTGTTCTTAAGGAAATGTACGTAGAAGAGTAAAAAAGCAAAAACAAATTCACATTATAATGCAACATGATGCGTGCTGTAATCGTGGCACCAATATTATACCTTTTGACAAGTAGTATGTTTAACGTTTTATTATTTTGCTATATTCATCAAATCCAACACAAGAAGATAATAAAAAAAAATATATAAGAAAATAAAATGCAAAAAAAAAATAAGGAAAATCATAAAAAATTACCATTAGAACGATTATAAGTAGTCAACATTATCATTAAGCATAGTATACTTGCTCATGACTACAAAAAAAAAAAAAAAATGTTTTATACAAAGTGTATTTGATAAGTTTTCAAATTTTTATTCATTTTCCTATACCGAATCTTTAATTTTTATAATTTAATCAAAATGTAAACCAAAACTTCCTGAGGCCTTACTATGTAATTCGATTTTCGTATTCGGAAAAATGGTAAGGTAATACCAGTCAATTTGCATAGTACTACTATTCCATTTCTTGTAAAAATTTCTCCACCTAAAGCAATAAAATTGCAATCACTATAATTGATGCACAAAAAATTTTTCAAACAACCTGTGTCTAATATACGAAATTAAGTTCATAAGTATGTACAATATACAAACATATCTGCTTACATTAAATTGAAGTTAGAACTTCATTCTATAACACAAAAAAAAAAATAAAAAATAAGAAAAATAACAAAGAACAAGTACGACGAAAAAATGGAAACCACACTCTTCATATAAATTGAGAAAATTTTAATTTAAAATTTTTAGGTGCATACAAAATAAAAAACCAAACCTGAATAATTCACGTACGTGGTACTAGTCACAACAGTGTTCAGTAAAAAAAAATTGCAATGCATAAACGCGATTTGTCCATCCGTACTCACTTTAATGGAAATGATCAAAATTTGGTAGGAAAGAAAAAGAAAGCAACAATCTTTATAAAAAAAAATTTCTTTTCTTTTACATATGTACACATGTATATACATACAACAATACCTACATGTATCTCCTTTGGTGGTTATTTTAGTGGAAGCAAAGTAATAATATAGTAAATAAACTTTTGGCTCATAATAAAATTTTTGTGTACACACATACGTACATATATGAATGCATGCAGTCATCCATAAATTTGTATATAAACTTACAAATTACACGCTCGCTAATATAAAACTCACATGATATATACACACAAACACACACATCCATACTCAATCTATATTTGACCATCACCTTTTCGAGGTTAGATAATATTCGCGCGTTAGGTTAATTATTACAACATTGCCTATACATATGTATATACATGTAATGCTACATATATCGCAGTCATTTGTTTTGAATGTACGTAGCACAGTATGTAAATATTGTAGAAGCTTTATTGAAGTTGAACGCTCGAATCGAATTAAACAATGTAAATTATAAATTGTATGCACGAAACTGGATTTTTTGATTATTTTCTTTTTGTTTTCTTATTTTTATTTTAATTTTTTTTTATGATGCAGAAGCAGAGAATGCAGCAAAAGAAAAAAAAATAAAAAAAAAATTTATTACAAAATAAAAGTCAACAAATTTTTGTGTACGAGCACAAACGAAGGCATTATGAAAGCAACGCGTGTGTAAGTAAGTGAGACGTGAGCAAAGAAAAATTAATGAGTGAGTGAGCGAGTAAATGAGTGAATGACTCTACAATGTAACATTTTTGCAATCATTTTTGTTTTAAAAAAAATTTTTTTAATTTTTTTTTGTTTTTTTTTTTTGTTTTAATTTTTATTTTGTTACATTCGTCCATTGAGTCTAGAATTTTACTATTTTAATTTTATTTTTCTGGTTGGTTTTTTATGATTTTTTTTTTACTTTAATCTTTTACCTACAATGCAATAGTGCTTACATGCTTATACAGTTTTCTGTTGCTTTCTATAATTCGCTTTATTTTATGTGGCATATAAAATGTTAAAACAAAAAAAAATTCTATTTTGTTTTTATGCTATCTCTTTCTATCTTTAATTTTATTTTCATATAAAAATTCTGTATCTAAAGTATGTATGTGAAAAAAAAATGTTCTAACGTTGTTTTCAATTTAGTCAAATTAAAAATGCAAAGTCGTTTTATATTAGTATTACAAAATGAAAATTTATTTACATGAAAATAAGCAAGGAATGAGAAAAAAATTTAATAAAAAAAAAAAAAGTTGCCATGGTAACAGAATTATTTGCAAATGAAAAAGAGAGAGAGTTAAAAGAGATCAAATTGACAATAACTAGAGTAAATTGACAGTAATTTTGTATTTACGATAACGTGACTTTTCTATTTGGAAATCCTGTCATAAGTTTTAATTGATATGACATAAATGTTCACCAATTCTTCGGCCGTAATAGTTATAGAAATCTTAAAAAAATTATTTTAATAATTTAATATTTTAATTATGGAAAATTGGTTACAAAAAATCAAAATTGAATTTTTTCAACTACAATATAGCAAGAATAGGACGGGATGTCCCATCTCGTTAATATTAGAGATCGAGACTGTTTTTATTCGTTTCACGCTAATATTCAATACTTAATGCATTTTCTTGGAACACGTTGCCTTTTTGTTTGCGGTAAAATTTTTAAAATTCGCATTAAACTTTGTGTATATAATGTTCAAATATGTATATCGTAACATACCGTAAATAAATAATTAGTTACAATAGCATACTTTCAGGTACAAGATTCATTACTTTATATCTCCATTTTTAAAAGAACAAAAATAATTTGAGTTTTCTCAATTAATTTACTCTTATGCATTTGTATTATTTAAAACGAATTAGTATCAATTAAGATTTTTATTATACACAATGGCAACACTAATTTAAACATATTATGCATGCTAATAATATGAGTTAATTTTAATTATTTTGATTCAGAACATTGTAATATTAGAGAGAATGTAAGTGCTCATATATACGTATATGTAAATTTGTAAGTGTGTACATATATATGTTTAAGCAGAAATGAATTAAAAAAAAAAGGTACAACTTTCACATTATTTAAAAAGTACAATTCGTAATGCACAAAAGTACTAATATAGCTAAACATAAAATGAATGTCAGTATGCAAAAAATATACTACTATTTATGTATGTATAAATATGTATGAATAGATGTATTACCAATTTTATGCTTACATTCATTTTACATGGTATGATGATAGAATTATCAATAGTTTACCATTTTACTATCACCATTTTTTATTTCTATACTTTTTATTTTTCGATTTTTCTTCTCTGTTTTTTTTTTTTTTAAATATTCGCTCATGCAGATTTAAATTAAAACTTGAAGTGCTGAATATAAATTTTGGTTGGTTGTTTGTTATTATTATTTTCTTTTTCTAATTTGTAAATGGAACTGTCAAGACGACATTATACAATAGTAGCGTAATAATAGTACAAACATTACAGAAAACATCAACTATCACGAAAAAAGAAAAAATAACAACAGAAAGAAAAAAAAAATAAGCAAATTTTTTTTTTGTCGTAAAGAGAAGGAAGTTGTTGACGTATTCGCATTATTAATGCGAAAATGACAAGACACCACCGTTAATATAGTCATGTTGTTTAATTCGTATTTTATGTTTAAAAAAAAAAATATTAAACGTTTGCAGCTGCATATAAAAATGAAGAAGAAAACTATGCTAAATAAACCAACACTTAAAAAATTAAAATGAAAAAAAAATTTAGAAAAAAAATTAAAGGACTTTCTAAAAAAAAAAGAAAAATAATTTTTTTTTGTAAAATTTAAAAAACAAGTACTTATGTTCATGCGTGTACTCCACTCCTCTCATAAATATTTAAATAATTTTCGACATTTGATATGAGGTGTTGTTAGTTAAATGCATCGCCAAAAAGCATTTTCTACTTACGTATAATTATCACATACATACATATACAATATACATATCAAATAAGAAATGAATTATGTAAGCTCTCTAATATTTTCATACTCTAATGTTTTTATGGACTTCAAAAATTTTAATTACAATCATTTCTTTCACTCCATTCTATCGTTACAATGCGTTTTTAATATTAAATTGTAGAAGAAATTTTAACCAAACTAATTATAACTCCAAAGTTTCCTCTGACTCTTAAACATATGTGATCTCCATATAAAATATGGAGATACTAATTTTTACAATTTCAAACTCGACACCAGCATTTAAACCCAGTCTCCTCGAATCTAGTCCTAAATCTTCTAGTATATTTAACAATTTGAAAATTAAACAAATCTCTCAAAGTTCAAAATTAAAATTCTTAAAACTGCTGTTTAGAAAAATTTTGAAATTTTAAATTTTTGTTATACCGAAACTCTATTGTAAGTTGGAATGTATTGCATTAAACTTTACAAAAATTATAATAATTACGAGTATAACAATTATAACAGTTATGTTTGCCTTTTTCACAAAATTTAATTTTAATAAAGTAAATAGCTTTTTAATTTAGATTTATTTCGCATAAATTTAAGAAATTCCCATATTTTATATTGCATTTACAATAATATCTTAAGGTTGACAGAATAATAATTTTTTTTTCAAATGCATTTTCTTTTTCTTTTCTTATCCCTTTTTCATTTTTTGTTTTTAAACATAAATTTTATCTATCTTCAATTTTTATAGTGGCTTCTTCTAATTAATTTTTAAGATGATGATGACATTTTAAATGGGAATTTAATTTTCAAAAGCTATCATTCCCTTTTTATACCATTTTGACACAATTTTTTCCACTTAAACTTTAAGTTTTTTCTCTTAATTGATTTAGAAACACAGAAAAATAAAATAATATTTATTTTTGTATATGTATATCTGCTACATCTATATCTACTATATATATATATATATATATATATACATGTATATAGTATACGTACATATATATGTGTATGTATATATACGTATAAAAATTCATTTAATTAAAATCACATTGAATTAGTCATATTACTCCTTTAATATAGAAAAAGTTTATCTACTTAAAAAATGAAAAATACATATAGTTAGCAGGCTATATCACACCAAATACATAACTAGAATATAGAATAGAATATAGATAATCTCTCAACATATTATATAAAATATAAAAATTGCATAGAAAATGTCATCATTTTACCAAATTAATTTAAGTTTTCTGAAGTAGTTTTTATGAATTAAACGAGTGATAACAAAAAAAAATAAGCGCAAAAACTCAAATGGGAGTTGCTTGCTCACTTAAAAATAATTGAATGATTTTCTTTTAAGTAAAATTGGAATATGAATATTAATTAGAGAATAAACAAACACTTAATTTTTGTTTTTCACTTTAATTCTCGTACTTTTAATTATATTTAAAATGTAATTGTTTTGAGTAGGTTTTATAAGAATTAATTTAAATTAGGTGTTAGAAAAAAGGTTTTATACACATACATATATGTATACAATACAATGAAGATAATAAAACTTTAGATTCGCTTTTGAGGTTAGAATAGGAAGATCCACGTAGCTAGTAATTACATCTTTTGAAATTTTAAATCAATAAAAGCAATCAAATTTAGGAGAAACATTGATTGGTGTTAAGGCGAATTTTGTTTTGTAGATTGAATTATCTTTGACCTGGTTTTCTCAATATTTAAGAATTGATGTTATTCAAATTTCCTAAGAATGCCTCTGAACACTCATTGAAATGAATTCTCATCCAGAATTGGATTTTAACTTTATATGCAGAACACGAACCAATTCAGCAGATTTTTCGTTGACCTTTGAAAAGATAACTAAGTTTGAATGTGTCTCGACTCAAAAAATTAGTTAATTAACAAGTAAGTTTAGTAATTTGCGACTATATTTATATTCTAAATTTAAAGAACTATAAAACTGAGTCGTTTTTCACTTTTCGTACACAAAACGCAAAAAATTCTAAACTGGTATTCACAAAAATGTTTTTATTAATTTTAAATTCAACAAACAATATTACATAATAAATAACAATATACCATATTAATATAAGTATATATGCACGTACCGTATACAGATTTCTTTAATTAGCACAATTTTACAAATGTGTATTAATTTTTATTACAATAACGTAATCGCATCCATCTCATAAAATTAATTGTTGACATTTCTATTACATTAAACTGCATATATTTTAACTTTCATGTATATATAGGTTCATATATAATAAATGTAAATGCAAATGTATGAAAAGCGATGAAGTAGATCACGATTTTTCATTAAATTTATTTATCCTATATAAAACGCTCTTTAAACTTTTAATAAACACACATATGAAATTAATTCGCCATCATTATACATTTAAGTTACTTCATATTTTGTGACTGCTAACACACACAAACACAATTTTTGTAACATTTATGTATTTATTCAAAATTTTGTAGTTACTAACCCAGTACAATGAATATCATCTTAGTTTTTAAATTTTCTAATTTTGTACACACAATTTTTTTTTATATTCCTTTTATTCTAAAAATGATATGAGGGAGCAGAAAAAATAAGAATTTTAATAAAAATCATTTCGTTCATTTTTCGTTTTATTTTGTATTCTATTAATCGCATATTTGAGTACCTACATATGTATATATTAAGTATATGTCAATGTTCATATGTATATTTAAACACATACACTTATTCATTTGCACAAAATGTTATTAGGCTTCAAATAAAAAATACAAAGGCCAAAAATTTTCAAATAAAGAAAATAAAAATAATAAGAGAAAAAATTTGAACCCACCCTAAAATATTTAAGAGTGTTTGTATTCAGCTTTCATAAAATTCCTATGTTCTTTAGAAACGAAAACTCAGAAAAAAATAAAAGTTTTTTTTTCAGTACATGTGAGAAATTTTGTTTTAGACAGAAGTAGATCAATATTTTTGTGCTCAACATAAATGCCTTCCAACAAATATGTATAATTAGTTATGCTCAGCCATGTAAGTATATAGTTAGACTTTAGAAATCACAATGAAAATATGACATAAATTTTGAATTGTCAGGCTACTCAATATGTCAACATGTATGTAAATATGTACAAATTAAGTAAGTTAGTAATGAAATCATTTTATGTTCCTTATTATTTCTGCTTTATTTTCGCTTTGTTCACTGATTATTTCAAAAAATTATTTTTATCCAGCAAAAATTAATAGTAGCACCATATTAAACAAAATGTAAGGCACAAAACCCTCAACAATTTAAAATGTTGACATAAAATTGAAGAAACATGAAATAAATTCAAATAAAACAAGGAATCTCTGGTAATCAAAACAAGTAATTTCAAATATAAAATGTTTAATGTTCAAAATGGCATATTTACTATAAGACAACATGCAATTACTTGAGATATGAGTGCAAATTCCGTTACTCTTATACCATTTTATAATAATACACATTAATATACTCAATATCGTGGAAATTTTAAAATTAAAAAGAACGAAATTCGCATTAAATTATGCAATATTTTTGAAATTTATTTTGTGTTTTAAATTGTTGCCAATTTTCCAAGCTTTATGTTTAGAAAGGCTTTATACTTATGTAGATCAGTTAATTAAATACTAATTTCTTAAGTATTGAACAATGTGCAACTAAATCTTATTGATTATAACATTAAACAAAATTAAGACCTAATTTTGAAGGGTCACTTCAATTTACTGTGGTTTTTTCCATTATATGAAATGGGGTCTAATTCTAATATCTTTAGCTCTACTAGCATATTATTTTTAATAAAGAAAAATTTGCAAAATAATTAATTAGAAACTGAACATAAAAAAAGTAAAATTAAAGAGAATAGAATTATTAAAATAAGAAATAATATTCTTAAAACGTAAAAAAAATCATTGTATACGTTATTTGATTACAATTCAGTTAGTCTGGATATGTTCAGATTAATTCATGATTCAAGAATTATTTAAAATACTTTTGCTACACCAAACCAAAAATTAACTGTTAACAACCCTACTTAGTCAATCATTAATATTCTTATAGTAAAAGTAATCATGAATATTAAATATGTCTACATATGTCTGTGTATTACAAAAAAAAAATTAAAAAATTCCCAAAAAATTTCTTAATATTTATGCGATAGCTTAACATCATGGTTGACATTTCGTGACTTAATGAACCTTGCGTGTCATTAACTAATCAGAAAAATGAAAATCAGAAAAAAAAACAAAACAAGGTTCTAAAATTATAAAGAAGAAACTACATTAGAAAAAATTAGCGAACATAGAAAATTCTAATAAAAAAAAATAATAATTGTCGGACGTATAATCATTAGACTATACGTAAGTACCTATATTTATGAAATAATGAATAAATATTTGAAATTAAATGAGTTTTAGTTTTATGCTAAACCGCATCATGAATACAAGTACGTATAAACATGTGATTTACAAAGTACCGAACACTTAAGTATAATTAAGTTTATCATGTCTAGTTTAAGACGAGCAATTTATCTTTACAATATTAGAAACTGAAATAACTTAATAAAATCATAACTTTTCATAGAAATGAAAGAACATATGTACGTACTATATACATATATATGTATTATCAAAATTAAAGCACTTGTGACATAATAATTGTTTTACATTTTCATAGACTCAATGCTTAATATAAATAAAAGTGTCGTACAATAAAGCCTAAATATATCGCACCTATGAAATATCATAGTGACAACGTAATATACGAAAAAAGTGAAATAATGTTAAGATGAATTACGCATTCTAATGAACTTTACGTAGACAATTATTGATCAATTAAATAAATTATCTATAATCCAAGAAAATTTTCTGATTTGCCAACTTGTGAATAAATTTCTTTGCCATGATTTTAGTAAAATATCATTCCTGAAATTGAATGTATTTTAGTTATAGTAATAAAAAACCCCATCTCAATATGTGGCAGTCTCGAGGAGAAAAATTTTTTAATTAATTTTTCTGCCTTTAACTCGTTCATTTATCCATTTGTTCTGCAGTTGCATGAAGAAATTTCCATTAAGCTAAATGTGGCAGTCTTTTAATGTCTTAAAAATATTTTTTTTATAAACGTAAAAATCTTAAAATAAAATTTTTGGACATATAGCATTATTGTTTTACAGGTGCGATATAATGAATATTAAATTTGAAATTATTTTCTATTTCTATACATTCTAAGTACATACTTAAATATGTATATAAAATACAATACTTTACGTAAATTTACATATATATGTATATATATATACACATATACTCATACATATTTTGAAAAAGAAATTTAGAACTTAGGATTAGCGTTAGAATTTTAAAATTCTTTCAAATTCTAAATAAGTAATGTATTTGCTATATTCCATCCTATATACATATATAATATATAAATGTAGGTGTATGCATTTATATATTTTTACTTAAATGTTATACATACTCGTATATGTTGTCATACTTTTTCTACCAGACAGCAATCATAAAAAGCAACGACGAATAAGCCGTCAGTCAGTTGATCTAATCTAGTTATTTTAAATAGCAGTCAAAATGTTGGAGGTTTTGTTTTTAATTTTCTTCGTTTTTATATATTTTTTTTTATTTTTATTATTATTTTTTCATGGGACTAAATTATATTACAAGTATATCTAAGCTCTAAAATTATTTTTAGAAGGAAAACATGGTAGAAAAGAAAGTAAAATTCATAGCACACTTAATATAGTTGTATATTCAAATATTAGCAATATTTGTGTGTTTGCATATATTATGCAAGTATACTGAAAACATTGTATGTATATATATACACGTTTTTATATAATTAATAAGTGGTATTAAAGTTGAAACAAAATAACAGTAAAAGGTGTGAGGTGAAATAAATATGTTTTTAGTTCTTACGTTTTGCTACACAAATGTTGCAATGAACGGTGTACATATCAAAAGTAAAAACCATAAATAGTTAGTTAATAGGCAAATTCATATTATAAAATAAGAAAAATAACTATATAAATTTCAATAGACTATAGAAATTTCAATACAACTATGAGATTATTAGATTTAATTTTTCTTTTTTTTTCCGCTTTACATGTAATATTCTCATAATATAGATCAGAAACTTATGTAATACGGCACATTGCACACATTAGAACGATGAAGCATATATACGTCAATATTAGTCTTCTCTACTTACATATGTGCTTTACATATACATATGTATATATCATTTATATTAACTTACTTTGCGGTAGAATTTAATTGAAGCATGAACGTCTATACTCTAAAAAGAAAAGTCAATTTTACCCGTTGTATGATTGTCGTCTATTAAGCTTTGGCAAAAAGATGTTTTTCAAAATCTATTGAATTTTTGTTACAGATTGTGTGAGAAAATTATAGAAAAAACTCAATAACAATAACAATGCAAATTACTAAAAATACTTATTTGTATTTCTGAAAAAGTTACTTAAAAAAAGTTTGATTTTTGAGAAAATTTTGTTTATTGAAATTAAAGTTCTACATTTTTTTAATGAGAACAAAGCTTTAAAATTTGCAAAATGTTGAAAATTTTTCTCAAAATTTTTTTGAATTATAGGTATATGGTGAATCATAATTTACTTAAAATCAAAATGTAATTACATACGAACGCCGCAGTATATGCAAATATAAGATTTTCGAAGCAAAATATAAAATTTTTTATAAGGTTTTATAAGCATGAGATATTCACCAAATTCTCGAACTCACTTAAATTAGCAAATTATTTAGGAATTTGTAATTATATATAAGTATTAATTGTTTTTCACGCAATGGCAGTATTTTATTGCATTGACAGTATTTTAAAGTAAACTGTCACAAAAAAATTCGTCATATTTTTGACAAATTCGGTAACTTGTCACATTATTTTTTTCATTCGACAGATTTTTTCATGATTCCGCCATGAACTATAAATTTATTGTCTTTTATTTATTTTTAAACCTATTCCAATAATATTTATTTAAATTTAAGTCAAATTTCGAAATTTATCAGAAGTGTGGAAATTAAAATTGAGAAAACGCATTGTTATATTTTAGAATTTGAAATATTCATACGTAAATTTTCTAATAAGTTAATCGAATTTTTAAGTATTGAAACAAAAAGCAGAATTATTTATTAATTATTATCTTCGAAAAAAAAAATTGTCAGCTAAATGTACATTCTGTGTCAATGTCAATTCTATAATATGTTTGTAGGTCAATTTCAAATTATCAAATGTAACATTATAATCAAAATTCCTTCATAATAACAGAGACAATTTTAAAAATATTGTGTACTTATCAATTAAGTGCTCAATTATATTATTAAAAAATTTAAATATATTCCAAATTTAGAAAATTTTTTTAATAAATTTTAATTAAGTATGTTAAAAATTTAAGAGCTTTTTTTATAATTATTAAAAATAAATATCATTAAAATTAAATAAATTGTTATTTAAAAATTAATTACCATATTTGTTACAAATTCTTTCACATACCTGAAAATATACAAAAAAAAAAAAATCAAAAATTAGACAAATATTTTTTTAAATAAATGCAAAGAAATAAAGGTTTATTAAAAAAATTATTTTGAGTAGGTGAAAAAAAAACTTAAAAATATGCTCTTACAACTTAAATGTACTCAACCCTGTATAGTTAATAATAACATTTTAATAATTTTTATAAGAAGTCAATTAAATAATAATTGACAAAAAAAAAAAAAAATTCTCGAAAATGACATTTTAGTTTTCAAAAATTCAATCAACCATAGAAAACAAAAATACAACAAAAAACCTCGAAAACCTTATAGCGCAAGAAAATATAAGAAAAATTTAAAACAAGAATAAGAAACAAAAAACTATTGCAATTTTTCTTCACAGTAAATTTAACTGACCATAAAATACACGAAAAAAAAACAACAAAAATAAAATCCAAGTAATTTTTATTGACCTTATTAAACACAACAAGAACGAAACAACCAATTTTTTTTTATACAATCCAATTTATCAAAAAAAAACAAAAATAAACAAACAATCAAAATAACTTAAGAAATAACTCACCTTCAATTACAACTCTTCAACACAAGAATACCTACCAAGTAGATAAAAAGAAAAAGAAAAACATAAAAAGTGGCTACAAAATCAAAATAATCAACTTTGAAATTTATAAAAACAAAAAAAAAATAATAATAATAATGAAACTATATTGTAGCCGCGAAAAACCAACAAAAATAACAATAACTACAACAAAAAATAATGTTCAAGTACTCTAAGTACATATTTACAAAATGTACAAAAGTAATCAGAAGAAGTAATCATAAAAAAAAATTAAGTAAAATGTCAACATTTTCATTTAATTTAGTCATTTATCTATCGACAAACACGCAAACATATGCACATTCATTTCCAAATATGTACATATACATACATCAAATATACAAACATACATAAAAATATCCACATTGATAATTAATAAAATGTACAAAAATAAACATAGTACCTATAATAAGGTAATTTTACAATATTAACAGTTTCTTTTTACAATAATGTCCAATATAAATACACACACAAGTATATGTATATGGATATATATGAGTGTGTATATTTAATAAATCACGAATCGCGACCGCCATAATACCGCTATCATCATCATTCATATTTACAATATTTTCAAGTAAAAAAAATTTTAAGTGTAATTTTTATTTTTAATTTTTCAATTATTTTTTTTTTTTTGTTCTATTTTCGGTTATTGCCGCTAATAATGACGGCGACGACAACGACGACGTCGACCTTTGTTAACAAAGCATGAAAATTTTCTTATACAAAAAAAAACAAAAATAGCAAGAAAAATAATATTTTTAATTTTTTTAATTTTTTTTTTCCATTTTTTTTTGAAGCGCATGAATGCAAAACTCGGTCAATATTCACACATACATACATACTACATGCATACTTGTATGTACAACAGAACAATATAAAAAACAAAATACATATATTTTGCTCAATTTTTATATTACTTAATTTTGTTAATAAGACCATAATAAAAATAAAATTATATATAAAAAAAATAATAGTATAACAATAACAATATTAGTACAAGAAGGTACAATGACTTTAATGTCTCTCTGGCTCTGAATGCCTTTTAATCAAACACAAATGTAAGTAAACAAGTAAAGTATGTATGTATGAATTTTAATGAAGAAAATATAAAAAAAAAATTTTAACAAAATATAATTATAAAAAAAAATTTACAATTTCTTTACTTCAAATAAGTATGAGTATATAAGAAAAAGCCCTTGAAAAGCAAAAGTTTTCGGAAAATATTTTTATTTTTATTAAATTTTGTTTTTTTTTTATTATAACGTACACACATACAATTTTTGTTGTTTTATACATTTTGCAATATTCAACACGTTCTTTATTTTATAAAAAATAATATAAAACTACTTGATATTTGTATATATGTATGTATGTACTTGCACATACAATAAATATTATGCCATTGAACACGATTTTATATTACAGTTTTACTATTAATACCGCTTTAAAATATTTTATTACAATAGATTAAACAGTACTGTAAATATAAATAATATTATTGTATAATTTATATAATGTTGAAATAATTTCAGAAATACAGTAGAAATTATTTTTTTAAAAACTTTATAATTTTATGACAATACTGAATTCAAATTTTACTCTCCATTAATTTTAATTCATTCAAACAAAATAAATGGATCGAACAAAAACAAACACAGATCAAACAAAATTATATTAAACGATATTCGAACGAACATGTTTGATTAAACAAAATAAATCGATTTCATTAACGAACTTTATCATTTGTAAAATATTGTGTATAAAACACAATTTTAATATTCTACAAATATTAGTTATCACACTGAAATCAAACATGTTCAAATGAAATCAAAATTTCAGTTCAAAAGGATTAGTCATACAAATTCACAAGGAATTTGATTCATAAGGAATTCCGATTTTGCGCTTGCTATTTAATAAACTATTACCAAATTTTATTTTTTAAGGAAAACTAATAATATTTTTAAATTAAGTATGAAATAATAAATGTATTGCAAATCATTATTAACATACAGAGCGCAATATACATAAATTTATGTTACTTAATAAATGAGCTTCTAAAAAATATGCATTAATTTCAGCATCGGAAAAAACGGATTAAACTAGTTAGTAATATTAAATGTTTTTCAGTAATTTGACTAATATTTCATTATTTTAAAAATTTCGAAACATTGCAGTTCTACTGTATATAGAAGAATAAAAATTACTTTTGTAATTAGACAAGACGGAGTTGTTTTGCTCAGTACACTTTTTGTGCTCTTTTAAATTAATGTGCATAAATATTTGTGTATAAATATCATGTAGTTAAATAAAGAAGTATATTTGTTTGTATGATTGTTCGTATACTAAATGAATTAAAACAGCAGCTTAACCATAGAATTGAGCAATTTTTTTTTCTGATCCATGTTTTTGTCTTTATATTGCGGGTTAAAAATTTTCTTGTTTCTTTTTCTTCGTTTTAATTTTTTCCTTTTTGTTATTTGTTAAGTTATCAGTTCATTACCGCAAAGCTCAGCTCATATTTTAATGCAATTTTTTACTTTTAATCTTTATATATCTTTTTTTTTTCTTCTTTTTTTAAGTAGTCTGCAAAAATATTAAAAATTTCGTAATTATCTTAATGAGTTGTTGAGTTTCCTAATTTGTTTTTTTTTTCTGCTATTTAGAAGTTTGTTTTTAAATTGTGTTTTAACATTGAATTTTCAATAGTTTGTTTAAGAGAGAATGTTTATGACAACTAGTTATAAATTAGGTAAAGAAGTTGTAGTTAGCCACCCAACATTATTTTTAATGAAAATATGCAGGGTCAATAACTGAAAATATTCATATTTAAGAGAATTAAGAAATAAATTTGATAACAATTAAGTCATTTTTTGAAATTCTTTGAATTTATAAGTATTTGATTTTCTTTTTCAAAATTGCATCTGCTTGTAATCGACAAAATAATTTACTTATTATTTACAAAATTGATTATACATATTTATGTAATTACTATTTTGATTTGTGTGTTTTAAAAGTAGCAAAAAATAAACCTTAATTTTAAAGTATTTACGATAATTTATAGATATTTGCATATTTCTAGGAGCATCTGACTGAACTTTAGTTTAGAAGGCAAGCAAACATGTACACGCATTATAAATATGGGTAACATGCAAATCTCTTCGATTTTTAAAATTAAATTTAAATTATTGCATATTTTTAGGGATTATTGATTTATTGCGAGACACTAATATTTTTAGGGATTGGTTAAGACTAAGCATTTACAAACCCCTTTATTCCTTAAATATTCAATGTTTGCATATTTTTTAAGATTATTTTGTTTTTAAATTAAAATGGTTCAATACATAAAATCATGATATTTTATGTTATAGACTAAAGCTGTTACAAAATAATCTTAATTGAAAATATAATACAAAAAACAGCAAAAATAATTATAAATTTTAGCTAGACCCATGGCCAACAATTATTATTAAAATCAATTTACACATTTTACATCTAATTTACATATATGTATGTATTCATCTATACGAGTTAACTAAATAAAATTACAAGTTATTAAGCTAGACAAAATATAAAGTTGCGGTTTTAAATATGAAATACTATTCCAATTTTCTATTTTGTAAAAGGGTATTACATTTCATCAACATATGTACAAACATCATAATGATCTGTATAATGTAAATTATATAGTTTGATTAGTGGTTTTTGTTAATTAAAAAACCAAAAAGAATAACATGCAATAAATAATTACAAAAGTAATACAATAACAATAATATTATCACTATTATTTGATATCTTAATTTAAGATCTTTAGAATTACGAATGAATTTAATTTAAATTAATTGTACCTGTAAGTATGTACATACATATATAGATGATATGAAATAAGTATATTTATTTCAGTAATGATGTATTTAGTACGATGATCTCACAATTAACACACATATATATATATATATATATATATACAAGAGTAATTCAATATATATGTATTTGTTGATGTTCAACAAAATGTTGTAAATATGATCTTTTCGCTTCATAATGATCACAGTAATTATTTTAGATCTTGAATTTCTGTGAAAAATATGGCTATGTACATACTTATATATCTATGTATTTATAAAAATTATTTTGCAAATTGATTGCAATTGATTATTAACTATAACGCTTCAGAACTTGCAATGAAATCGTTCTATATGTACACCTATAATTCCAATTTTTTCAATTAAAATTAAAATTAAAATATTTACGTATAATTATAGAATAAAATCTGAGTTCACATATAAGCTAATCTCCTTTTGAGTTAAAAATTTCAAAAGACCCTTTTTTAGTTAATTTCCAAAAGCATTACGCATTCATTATAAAATAGTTTTCCATTCGAAAAGTAAGGCTCGTAGTTTCTTTTGTTTTACGAAATAACTTTTAAATTTTAAGTTATTTTAAAAAAATTACTTATATAGAAAAAATGTGGTTGTTAGCATACAAGTTGTAATCCTATTTCTGATAGAAAGTAACCACTTGCCAAAATACTATAATAACAACAAATACGAAAAAAACAAACAAGATTTTTAATTATTTTTATACTCGTATTTTCCTTTAATTTCTTTGTAAAATTCCAATTATTCGAAGAACTCTTCGAATTTCAAACAGTAAACAGAAATTTGCGCGCGCATTTTTTTCTTTTTTACTATTTAAATTTTCTTTTCCATTTCTTGTTTTTTTTTCATCGATTCCATCTTGAAAGATTTTTTTTTGCTTGGATTCTTTTTGTTACAGGATTGGCGTTTGTTTGTATAAATTCTTTAAACCGCTAAATTTTTTCTTCTTTAAAGAGAATAAAAATTTAAGAGATTTAAAAGAGAAATGCTCAAATAGAATTAATTTTTTTTTATTGTTTTATATAAAGCTAAATCTTAACGCAATTAATTTTAAGATATAGAATTATTTTTGCTGGTTTTGCTTTCCGAAATTGAAATTTAGAGTATAAGCTAAATGTTACAGAGCTATAAAGTAATTCCATTTCATAAAAATCAAGATTTTCAAGTCCTGATTCTAATTAATAATGCAGTTTTTTTTTTATTCCTACTTTGCTTCTGGGAGGAGCATAGGTCTGGTGTCCGATATTGTAGATAACCATGAACACCAGTTTCTTACGTCATTGAGTTTACTAGGTAGGTGACGAGCCTAATGTAATTAATTATGCAGTAGCACACGTTAATTCGAACATACTTAGGTTAGCCGTACCTATACAAAATATTCTACATTTTCTAACAATCTATCTACAACACAATATAGATTATGTGTTATGGCTACGCAGTATACATATAATAGTTATGTTCATCTTGTAAATAAATATGAATGTGAGTAAGTATATATCTCAAACATTATTATTATTATTATTATCAAGCGTCACAACATAATACCGGTTATATATGTAGTAATTTTATATTATCATTATTGTCGTTGTTTTTTTCTACATATACCCAACCAATATGATGACGATGACAATGATAATGATTACAATATTGACGATGATGATGATGATGATGTTTACTGATCTGAGATGCTGCTTACTGCTACAATTATTCATATTTTTATATTAATATAAAATATAGTAAATATTAATGATGATAAAAAAAAAACGCAGAATTTTTGTTTTTTTTTAATATATGCAAGTAACCCGGCAAAGTTAAGAGTGCACAAATAAGTATAATGAATATGTATATATATATATATGTATATATATGTACCTACGTATAAAATATACATAATTCTGTTTTCAATAGAGTGTAATTGAATAGGGTGTTTTTGTTTGTTTTAAAATACTTAAAGAACAAAGGGTCTAATATTTAAAGTAATACGGTATAAGTAAACAATTTTTTCTTTTACTTTACATATAAAAAATAATTATTAAAAGAAGTATTTGTATAAGAATTTTAATAGGTATGAGTTATTATAAAAAAATTATTATTGCGTGAATGAAATAAATTGTAAAAAATAAAATATTTAAATATAAAAATTGATATTAAGAGCTTAATAATGACCTGGAGTTTGACTACCCTAGCAAGTTAAAAAAAAAATGATGCCCACTCTTTTTCATTTAAATTGTAATTTAGCATTTATTTTTTTAAATTACTTTGCAAATACTTAAATAGTAATCATAATTTTTGAATTTTGCTTCACATAATCACATATGATGTACATAAGTGCATACAATCATACATGTTATTCAAAATATTTCTAAATTTTCTAAAGTTTAATTACATGTTAAGTAAATTTGTATGCGTAAATCAAGATATAAATGTATATAAAATTCAATAAAATGCCTGTTTAAAATTTAAAAATCTTCGAGTAATCTTAATTAAATTTTGTTTTTAGGTGACTTATAGTTGCGGAACTAAAACTCTCTTAAAGAGAGGATCTGCTCGCGCCACTTAGTAAAGTAATTTTAGCAGATAAATAATTTTATTTCATGACCCCTGTGATTCTCTAAGTTATCCGATCTGCATTTCGATTTCTTCGGCATGATTAAACTTACCATGCACAGTTTTAAAATGGATTCACCGCTTAGTCGTGTTTGAATCAATATCATATGCAAAAGTATTAACACTTTAACATTTTGAATTAAATTTAAAATGAATTAAGCTTTAGTCTACTATGATGTCAAAATAAGAATGTTTGTTTAGAATATGAAATATTAGTACTGCACAAACAACCTGTACACGTACATAATATATTTTATCTACACACAAGCACAAATATCATGATATACAAACAAAAAAATCTCTCTGTTCAAAACTTTTATAGCTTTGCTACCTAACTATTGTTTTTATTGTTATTTTTTCATTTTGATTTTATTTTCTTTGTTTTGTTCATTTTTATCAACTTTTTTAAATAAAAAAAAAAAAAACGTTTGTCCGTTCACTAAATAAATATAACAGTGTACAATATTTATATATGTATTTATATATATATCCATATATATAATGTATAATATTAGCACAACATCCGAAAAATACATGTAGTATAAACAACATTTGCTTTTTTTTTGTCGCTGCTATTACTTTTGTTTTGCTTCAATTCTGATTTTACTCCTCATTGCCTCTAGCAAGACACTGGAAGAACAACTTTTTTTTTTATATACATACATACATACATTATTTTTATGCTAAATTTTTTTTGTAGATGAAATTAAAGTGATATGACAAACATCAAGAGAGAATATCATCAATAATGATCAACATCATTAATATACATTCATCATCAGAATCATCTTTATAGAGTCGCAATAATTATATTGATATGTATAGAACTGTATATATGTACATATATATAAATACATACATACATACATAATAAATATAATTTTTTATATAAAGTTATTATTTTGGAGAGAAATATATTCAAATATATGGTATATTTTAATTTTAATATTGATGAATTATTATGAACTGAATTTGGATGTATAAACATACATAATGTATACGTAAGTAAGTATATTTAGTCATATAGTGTGATATATTTACATAGTATAGTTATATATTAGAAATATAATGATAAATCGTATTAGTTTTATATAAATAAAAATGTATACACAAGATATTAAAAAATATTGTGCAAAAAATAAATATTAAAATAAAATTCATAAACATTACACTCAGAAAAAATCTATAGTTACATATATCATGTTTTAAATACGTATATGGTCTCCTATTATGTTCATATGACAAAACTATAAATAAATTAGAGATAAGAAAAATTTGAACAATAAATAAAGACAAAAATCATTTTTGGAAAAATAATAAAATTAATTTTTCTTTTTATTTATTTATTTGTATGCATGTATGTGTCAATAGAAATTTACCATTAATACAATATATGTTTGTTTTAAAATGTATTATGTTACTTTTTTGTATACAATTATTTATTTAATAATTAAATTGTATTAGTATGCAGTCGCCAAAATCCATTTATCATACGTATGTATGTACGTAGGTAGGTATGTATTATGTATAATATAGTTTGTTTTTTCTAAATAAATGTATATTCTAAATTTAATATTGAAGGCCATTTTTATAATAATTTTATCATCGTAAGCAATAAATAATTAGATTACAGGAAATTATTATGTCTCTTATTAAAAATCAAAAATATTCAAAATTTAAATTTAAATAAGAAATCAAAAATACAAAAGAATTTTTTTTATATTTCATTTAATAAATTTGAAAATAAGCGTTTTTTAATTGCATGTAATTGGTTAATCGTAAATGATATCGTATACGGTATTAATAAATAATTTTTTTTTATTGAGAAAACTGATAACAATTGAATGTTCGTAAGGTTAAAATAAAATTTTTGTATTTTTTTTAATTAAATATTTAATTTTTTCAATGCAATCACGGGTTTTTTCTCAAAAAATATAGAATAAAATTTGCAACTTTAAAAAAAAATATATAGAATAATGATCAAATTCTGTATAGATTTTGGAAAACACCAGATATGCAATACGAAAAAAAAATTTTTCAGTCGAATATTGTACATTATACAAATATTTAATGACTCTACAATTGAAGCACCCGGGAAACAAAATCAAGTCTTGAAATATTTATTTTGTATTAAAAATTGAACTTTTTACAATAGCTATTTTTTAATGAATGCAAAAAACTACTGAATGAAAATTAAATAATTTTCGTCTTCTTTCACACGAATCCGTTACACTCAAATTCTTATTCTAACAATGTCATTTTACTGAATTTTTAATATTAAATGTAGGAAGAATACAATTTCCTAAAAATATTAATCAACTTTTGCCAAAAAAAAAATATTATTATAGAATAACATGAAATAAGGATAAGATATTATGTTGTTATTATGTAGAATATAGTGAAAATTGAAAATATAGAAAACAATTTTCTAAAATAATCAAAAATTACAAAATTATTTTTTGTATCAAAGGTTACTGCTTCGCCTTAGTACTCGTAATAAGAAATATTAAAAATCTTATTTAAGACATAAAATTTCTAATGTAATTAAATGTACATATACAATGCATACATATATACATATATGTATATGTATATAGAACGTAGTAATTAATATTCGAATGATTCACAACAAAATTTTTGAAATAGATTTTAAATTTAATAGTGGTTTTTTCTTAATAAATCCTTTATAAAATGGTATAAAAATATAAAAATCACTATAAAATTTAATTTTAAAAAAAAATTTAAAATTTAAAAAAACCAAATATAAATTTAATATGTTTGTTAACATTTTATATGATTTCCGTTTTAAAAATTAAATGTCACTTTCTGTCAGATGATTCATTAATATAAATTCACTGAATTTATGTGGCGCTTTTTTCAAAAAAAAAAAAAGAAAAAAAAAAAGAAATAATATTTCCAGAAAAAGTTGCAGATTTTTCTTTTTAAAAACGATAATAATAATAATAAAAAAAGCCCATTTAACAAAATAAAATAAAGTAAAAAATACAAATTATAACAAAGTATAAATAATGAAATGAAATACAGATTCCACCTATGTACGATGAATTAAAACCAAAAAAAAAATACGAAAAAAGAAAACAAATATACATATATACAAATAAAAAGGAAAAGAAATTGAAGATAAACAACCACACATACACATTCATTTATATATACATAGAAATCCCCATACATTTACAAATAATTGTACAGTCGAATCCGATTACATTGAAATTCAAATAAATTTTAATTTAAAATAACATGTTTAAAGCAATTTACTAAAAGTTTAATATTTATCAAACCTTGTCGACAAATCAAGGATAACACAATAAATCTGAACAAAATTTAAAACTGCAACTTGAGTGATATTAGAATCCTTACGAGTAATTATGTAAATGCCTATATACAGAGTTACGAAAAATTTTAGAACACAACATTTTTAAAACTTCACTTAAAACTAACTTATCGCAACTGATTATGAAGTTAGAGTTTTTCAGTATCAAGAGTCGATAATGGATTCTGTTTGATTTTATTAAAATTTTATGGAAGTTTCTAATATTCTCTCTTACTAGTAATTATGAAAAACTTTTTATTAACAATATTTAACCGAAAATCCTTCAGAATATTTGACACTATAATATTTATATTGTATTCAATATAATTTTGAAATAATACTTTTGGTAATTCAACGAATACCAATTCAAATTACTTGAATTTCACTGTAATCGTCATTCATAAACCAAATAAAACTACTTATAAAATTAAACTGAAAAAAAGTCTTGATTTTATATAAAAATATTTTAATGAAGATGGGTAAAAAAACAAAATGATTTATAGAGCAAAAAATTGATGTGATCAGTAAATAACCGATTTGATTCCAAATTTTTTTAATAATATGTGATTTTTATTTTTATAAACTCAACGAAATTGTAAAATTTACCATAATAAAAAAAAAACAGTTTCATAACGTATAAGAATACTCCACAGTCTCAAAAATTTTGAAAAATTTGTCATCTGATTCCATTAGTGTACAGAGCTCGAATATTCAAGAAAATTAATTGACTTTTTCATTACTTATTAATCTTATGTATACTACTAAAAACTGATTGACCACATTAAAAACGAATTCAATTGATTTCTAGGACAAAAGCTATCCCCATAACAACTGCAAGTTGGTTTCATTCGCAAACGAAAATCATCAAAATAATAAACGATCATTTCTGTTAAATGTAATAAACGATCAAACAAATTTGTACGATTTTTTGTAATTCTTCAACATAGCGCGAATCACTAATTATTATGTGAATATAAAATTTGATGCAAAAACAATACCTCCTTTATAGAATATAAGTAATATTGTTTTTGTATACAATATTCTTGTACAATACCGGCGGTCAAAAAGAAAAAATTACATACAAGGGAAATGCATACATACATAGAATTTATCCACTTACCACAAAATTGTATCATAAAAATGTGAAACAGTTTAGAACACCTTACGTTTATTTGAAATTCATCATATACATATTTAGATCATTATTGAGGAAAGTTGAAATTCGGCAAAGTTGTGATTTAATAGATAAATAAATTTAAGTTAAGTTCTTGCTTTTGTAATTTTAAAATCATTAATTTTAATCAGAGTACAATGTAATTGTTTTTATTAAAAAGTTTGATTTCTATAAAGAATATGAAGAGGAGGACATTCAGTTAAACGCAAATTCGTAACTCATCAAGTGTATGTATGTACACATATATATTAATGCAAATTATTTAAGTTTTTATAATAATTCATAACATAAAATCAGAATTGAGGAGCTCCGCGTACCTACATAAATACATACATACATATATTTCTTAATGATATTCTACATAGCATAAATAAGTATAATGTAAATAAAAAGGTGTCCTACATACCTATACTATTCCATATAAATCTGCGTATGTACATATATAATGCAGAATTATGAATACAAGAGCTTGTACATTAATAGTATAAAAATCACCACCCAACAAACGACACTTTACAAAAAAAAAAAAAAGAAAATAAAAAATAAAAAAAAAAAAAATAAAATTTCTATTTTATTTATATCCTCTCCAAATATATATATATATATGTGTGAATATGTATGTAGAGATGTATGCATACGAAATATTCTCTATAAATGTACATTTTTCCGGTGTATATATAGGTATCGCTATTTATAAATTAAAAACTGTAGATATTCGCTAAATATAGTCGCCTATATAAACTTACTATAATTTTATATACACATAACATGTGTATATAAGGTACAATAATAATAATAATAATAATCTTAGTAGATATATATATACATACATATGTACATATACTTGAGTTTGAGTATAAAATGAGTCTTTACAATATAATTCTCATTCTAAAAGAAACAAAAAACAAAACAAAAGAAATGCAAAACAACAAACAAAAAAATAAATGAAAAAAAAATCAAAAAGCACAGAACACATAAAAAAAGCAAAAACAATAACAACAACACTAAAATAAAGCAAAATTTTCAGATAAAATAGAAAATGAATTCTATGAAATCTAAGAAACAGCTTGAAAATTTATGAATTATATATGTTACGTACATACACACACACTCATATACGTTTATAACACAAATGTATGCACATACAGAAGAATTAAATTTATACATAAAAATCCATTGTTTTTTTTTTTTTTTTTTTTTATTAATTTTTTAACTATTATGCAAACGTCGTCATCATCTTTGAGTATTAAATTTAAAATTTTATATAAAATATACCTACAACAAGATCTATAATATATTATTACGTATCTAACTACAAATCTACAAACATCCATGCATACATTTAATAGCATACTTATAATATAATTCGCTTTTTATCATACACACAACCAACTACATATATAATCATATTGTATGTTACACACACCCTAATACTTCATTTGAAAGTATATACCTACATATATGTTGTATCTATAAAATATTTTAGTATTATACACAAATACAAATTTTAATATAAAAACAAAAAAAAAAGAAACGATAAAAAAAAAACATAGAAATAGTTTTTGCCATATGCACTGCGACATGCGGTAAGCCAAGGCCACCATCAGTTGTTTAGTCAAGTGTGGTATACAGCTATGTATATATCAAATATAAAAGTATGATATTATTGTATAATATACATGTATGATATGGAAGTACATATTATGTATATATAAAATACTAATGGAAAAAAATACTCAAATAAAATGAATACATATAATTTATAAAAATAGTTATAATGTTATATAAAAGTGTATATAAGTTTAAAAAAAAAAAACTAAAAAAATAGAACTTTTATAATAATATTATTAATGTATACGAAATATAACACAAAAAAAAAATGTATTATAAAAGAAAATAAAAATATTGTATGTAATTTTATAATACAAAACTTTTTGACACGGTATTTATTACAGGGCAATTTAATATACATATATGAGTACGTAATCTATGTAGACATGTATGTATTTTTGACATTATAGAATTGTATAAAAGATTTAAAATATGTAATGTAATAAATGTACCTTTAAGTAAAATTTTGACTAAAACTTCCATTTCTTTTCTCAAATTAGTTTAAATCTAAATAAATAGGTGCAATTAACTATAATTTATAATATATTATTAGTTTACCAACTAATGTTATGAGAGATTTTTCGGTTTTTGTGACCTTAAATTCCAATAATTCTAAACCTTACATGTGGATTGAAAGCACTTCTCTACATGCCGTACAGTGAGTTATATTTTATATGGTAATTATTGACATTTCGGATTTTCCAATCAAATTTATATGTAAATAATATTCTAAAAGGGAATAAAAAGCTCTAATAACTTTAAATTTACCAATTGTGAAAAAATTGAACTTGTAAAATAAGACAGGTTTAATACAGATTAAATGTAGAAAAACTTCGTACAGCACATGAACCTCTCCAACAAAGTTCAATTTTTAAGACTACTTTGATGGCCATGACTACTTTGAAAGCCCATATATAGTCAAAGTATATATGAAATGTCATGACTACTTTAAAAGCTCAAAGAAATCAAACATACGTCAAAACTTTTTGATCACTTCATATTTTCATTTTCCCAAATCTATTTTGAGTGACTAATTCATAATTATAAACTAAAAGCTTACAGTTTACTCTGCAGTATCCGTCTACCAACATTTTCTAATTTAAAAACTTGAGCCGAACACAACAAAATATAAAAATTATTCGAAACTTGAGCACACCAACAAAGGCGGAAATAAAATTCTTTGTCGCACATTATATCAAATGCCAAATGTTGTGCAAGTTATAAAAAGAGAGCCAAATTACTTTATATAAAAAGAGATTGTCCCAATTACATATGTACTTACATATTAGTAAGATAGAATTTTAAAACTGAAAAGCAAAACAAAAGTTAGAGACGACTGAAAATTTTTTTTTTCTCTTTTTCAAAAGTAACTTTTGAACTTTGAATAGGAAAAAAAAAATTTGAAATGAAACAAAACTTTTTTTTCAATTTTATTTTCAGTTTCTCTTGATTCTATTGTGTAAAAAATGCTTTAGTTTTTTTTTATTACGTTTTCCCCTCTCTCTCCCCCCCTTCAACTGACATGTACCTTTGTTACTTTCAGTTAGTCATCTATATTCAATTTTATATCTAATAGGTTGATTTTTATTTTCTGTTTTCCTTTTTAATTCTATTCTATTCTATTGCATGAATACTGTACTGAACAGTCCTGCAATATTTAGTACTTTAGATTTTACACAGAAAAGATACTTAAGTAAGTACTTATTTAAAAGAATTTTTGCTAGAAATTGACTAAGTATAATATAAAAATTTTGTGAAATTTTTTTTACATTTAAAATTTAAGACGGATCGCTCTTTACAAGTACAAATTATGAAACACAAGTTTTACTAGTTTTTTAACCTCATGGGGAACAATATCCCTTTCCAATGCTCCATACAGAACAAGGCATACATAGTCCAATGTTTAAAAAATCAAATTTGCTAGAAATCGCTGAAATTATAGCTAGAATTAGCTAGAGTTCTACATTTCTTGAAATATTTTTTATTTGCAACTAGACTATTGGCATTAAAATTAGTTTAAGAATCCAGTTGGTACTATTTTATTTAGTACTAACTTAAATTTTAGAAAAATGCACTACTTTTCAATATTTATTCAAAACATCACTGTTCTCTCATCAAATTTTATGTGCGTTTTTTTTTGTTTTCTTTTTAGTTTTTTTGTTGTCTTTTGTCTTGTTATAATAATACTGAAGTCAAAATGTCTACTTTGAAAATGAAAAAGAGCATTTTTAACGATATTAAATAATGCTCTATATAAAAATAGTTTTATCTACCTACCTACGTATATGTGCATAAGTATATAACAATAATACATTATGTACAATCATACATACATATATGAATATATTTACAAAATAAATAAATAATACATGGGAGAAAAAAATAAAAAGAAAAGCCTTTCTTTTTTTTTACTTGTCAAAGTATTGGTTCTGACAGATGACATTGTTCGTATAGAAGATATTGGCTTTCAGTAGATGTTATATAGAAAGAAAAAGACAGAAAAATCTAAAATAAAAAATTGTCAAAAATAATTTTTAGGCGAACAAAATAAACAAAAAATTATTTTTTTCCCATATATTTGACACTAAAATTATTTACGGTAAGCTACACAGAAAGCTTACTTTTGTTTCTAATGCAAAAAAATTAAAAATTATTTATACATACTCGTATAAATGAAAATCGAATAATACAAAAACTAACGAAATGGGGGAGGAAAAGACACAAAAAAAAGAAAAAGAAACAAACAACAACGGAATGCATTAAAAACTTTTATAATAAAACTTTTGACAAATTAAAATTAATTTGACAATCACTGAAAATTAAAATATCTAAATGAATATGTACAGAAAAATATATAGTTTTTATGTATTATATATACATGTGTGTGTTAATTTTCATATGAGAGCAATACACAATTCATATTATATTTTGAATTAGGGTGGGTCATTTAAAATGCAAAATTAATTATTCTATATTTTTTATTTTTGGATTGAATTAAAAATTTTTACGATAAAAGAATATTTTTAAATTCTATTGATATTGTATTCTATATTATGAATTAAGCACGTAAAGAGGTTAAAATAATTAAGTGTGAGGTGAGAATCAAAAAATTCTAATAAATTGATAAATATGTAATTATGTATGTCCGTTTTAATAAAATATTATTTAAAAAAATTATTCTGGAAAATTTTCTGTAATTATTGTTATTTACATAAGTTTTAGAAATATTTCGTGAGTAAATCATATTAAGCATATCAAATCAGTTCAGTCATATATACTATATTTTTCTCGATTGTCACGTCCTGAGTACAACCAAGTAAATTTTGCAAATAACGTATTCATTTCATATTTCTGGAAAAAAAAATTCATCAATATGCAAACGGTTAATGACTAAAAATTATTATCGCTTGTAATTTATATTAAGAGAGACATGTGATATTGAACTCTCCAATCTATCTTTCAGTGAGTGAAATAGTTTGATGGAAAATTTGGCTCATTTAACTCCAATCTATTTAAATACTTTTTTATAAAATTTTACAATACTTTTGTAAAATTCGTATATAATATACACAATTATCAAAATTGAAGGTGGTATGCAAAAATTTTAGAAAAAAAAAGAAATCAATTTCAAAATAAAATCTAAATATTGTACCTATACCCATTAGTTCTGAATTTGAATTGAACATCACAAATTGAAAAATGAAGTTTCCAAATGCAAAATAGAATTTTTATACACATTAATTTTTTTAACACACATAATTACTATGTACTCCTATGGGCACTCTAACGCATCAAATAAAACAAAATATATAAAAATATCAGCATATTTTTAGCCTAATTAATTAATCAGGAATACACTTAATGCGCTATTTTGAATCTCTTATGCTATATAAAGAAAAAAAAATGATACATTGTTGTACGAAATTTTATATTTTAATTACAAAAACTTAAGATATTGGAAGATGCTTATCTATACATTATTAAAAAATGCATATATGTACATATATATATATATATATATATTATGTACATTAACTGTAATATGTAAACTTGTATTCCACCAAGTTATTTGCATCATTATTGGGTATAACGTATACGTAGATACAAAGTTAAAGAGATCAGAAAAACAAAATAATTTAATTTGTCTAAAATTAGAAAAAAAAATATTTAAATTATTTAACGGCATTCCCCAAGTACACATGCACATTCATATACATGTATGTATGTATAAATATTGAAAAAATTCTATTTATGTATACTATTAATTCCAAAATAACAAAATTCTGCGATTCTACTTTTCTTATATTTATATTTGGTATATAAAGTACTTCAAAAAAAAAAAAATAGAAAAAATATAGAAAATTTCACGAATTCCAATCAAGGTATGTATAATATGTACATATACGCAATACGCACTATTTAAAATAATCAAAATAACAGAAAAATCGAAATAAACCAAAAACTCTCCACTAGGCCATTATTCACATTCCAAGAAAATTTTCTATTTTCCTTTTTTTTTCTATTTTCAAATTATTGAACTCAATTAGTGTTACCGAAGCATTTAAAGTATGCTTTCTTCCAGCTGTAGTTAAATTTTGTGTAGCGCTATCAAAAATAACAGAAAGACTGAATTTTCTAAAACAAAATAGTTAGTTTTTAAATAGACCTTTCACTAACAGGTTAAAATTTTAAATGATGCCACAAATCTAATAATAAAACTGATCAAATATTAATTTGATCAAACTCTGATTATAAACTACAATAAATTGATTTAATTGATTTAGATAAAATTAATTTCTATTAAAAAAACATCAAAATTTAGCAAATTTAAAATGAAATTTAATTGAGAAAAAAAATTATTTTAATATGCTAATTGCAGTGTTAAAAAAATAATTGGTAACACTACACATACATATTAGAAAATTGACCGCAAACAAATCGATATGTATTAAACCGTGTGCATGTACGAGTATAAGTATGTATGTAAATATTAAAATAATTTGAATAACACAACTGTGAATTTGAATATATGTATGTATTTTCATTTTGAAACGATGATTAAAATTTACGAATAAACAATTTTAATATAAACAATAAACAACAATAAAATAATTTCTGTATATGAAAACAATAATTATTTATGTATTTACAATAAAAAAAATATTATACTCGTATATATAAAATTAAAATACAACTACAAGTTCTATACATATCCATACAAACTTGTATGTAAAATTAAAGTAGATTAGTTCTAAAATACGTAGTGCGTACTTACAATATTTAAAAAAAAAACCTAGGTTAACTCCAGAAGGCCACGAAGTAACTTAATTTATTGGAAGTGTAGTTGAATGTTTCTAATTCTGTTTTACAATTGTGATTCGTGTAATGGAAGTTAGATTGTATTCTTAGTGAAAATTATGATTTTCTTTTAAATGATTAGTTTTTAAAGAAATTTAAGTAGTGAAATCAGGAGCCATACTATGTAATTCGATTTTCGTGAAACGCTTTTCGTATTCGAATACTATATACAGTGAGATCTCTATAAAATGAATACCTTATTTAACGAAAAATTTGTTTGACATAACGGAATTTTGTTTTCATTCTGAAAATCTTTTCAAATAATTTGAACAGAATTCATAAGATTTTAATCACTCATTATGAGTAAATGGCTGCTGTTAATTCTTAAAAATCTATGTAAATTAAAATTACATATTTTGAAATGTAAAGGGCCAAATAATCAATAAAAGAGAATGGAAAAAAGAATAATACAAATAATATAAATTTTAACCAATTATTTCAAAATGATTCTATTCAATAATCTACCAATTCATAATGAGAGTAACTGTAGTAACTAGTAACAAACGACCCTGTCGCGTCTACTGTCTACCAATGTCGTCTATACATTATTCAAAAATAAATGAGGGAAACAAAAGGTTTCTTTACTCATTTTTTTTCCATTTATTTTTTTTTTTTTGTACAAATTTTCCTTGATTTATAAAAAATTTTTCCTCTTCATTTTGTTAAATTATATTTTTTATTTATTACATACTTACCGACGTCTAGCCTATGGGCGCATATTTTTTATACAGTTTTTTTTTTTTGCTTATTTTTTGTTAAACATTATGAAAGTCTTGTAAACAAAAGTAAAAATAATAAAAAAAAAATTTGCGAAAAAAAAAATTTTTTAAAGAAGACGATTTAAAAAATGAAACTTTAATAGTTATGATTTATGAATAATAGTTAAAAGAAAATATAAGTAGGTAGACAGGTAGATAAACAAAAAAAAAACAGAACAAAAAAATTTTCATAATATTCTTTTTTTACAAGTAAATAGAAATAGGTGTTCATACTTAACTTTCTAACATCGTTCTTAGCTCTATATTAAAGGTTTGAGTAATTATTAATTGAATGGATGTGATAAAAGTAATTAAGTTTTATTTTTTAATTTAAATTTTATTCTACGCCATTTTTGTACACAGCTTGATAACAATGTTTTTAAAAATTGTAAGATACAGCAACTTAAGTATTTATTGACAATTAAATTCAATGAAATTCATGAGGTTTTGATTTGTAATTAAATATTTTATTTTGCAAATATTCTAGGCACCTAATGAGCTTTAATAAAAAAAATATCTGATATTTATTTTTAAAATAAATATTGCAATACTAAGTTGCCAACAAATTATTTTCAACAATAAATTTTTATATTAAACTGAAATTAACAACTTATTAAAATATTTAATAAAATAACACTTAATACAATTCAAAAACTTAATAGATGCGAAAATGTTAGAGCGTAATTCAGACAAATAAAATTAGTTTCTTCCAGTTGATCATCATGATGGTCAGAAATTTACTGAGGATGTTAAGAAAAGCTTCAATAATCTCTGTTTCACTTCAAATAAGAAAAACATAAAAAATTTCAATAGTCATGGAATATTCAGGGAGATTGTGTAGGAAAAACAATATAATCACCATCGTTTAATTCTAGAAGACTTTTAGAAAATGAAAAATTATATCGAAGTTCATATTCCAAGACATAATGACTTTGTAACAAAAACTTTAAAGGCTGGTAGTTTGTTCTAGCCTACCAAAAATTCAGCAATAATGCACAGATGTAAAAAAAAGACACAAATATCTACTAAACGTACGTACATAATTTCGTTTTCCTCCCCCATTTTTTATGAAAAATGGAAGAAAAATTTCAAATTACAAAGTTTTTCAAAATAATTTTTTTTTCAATATTTTTTATAAAAATTCTTTTTTCTTCATTAATGAAAAGAAATTTCATTTAAAGATGTCCACCCAAAAAATTAACAATAAAATAAATAAATAAAATCTGTGGCCTTAAGACAAAATCGATTAAGTCGATTTTCGAACAAATTAAGTTAAAAACATTTTTTTTTTTGACGTGTCTTAATTTAAAACTTGTCTCTATCGATTGATTTTTTGCAGTGCTGACTGAGATTAAGACTAGGTTGAAAATTTTAAAGTCTTCAGCAAAATTCTGTGTTTGTGCGTTTTCAAAAACGATAAGGTAAAATCGTATGTAAAATCAAGTCGAGAAGATTTTGGTTCAATTCTATTGTGCAATTTCATTTTTCATTGTATAGCCATTTAAATTTCACGGAAATTACTTAAAGATCTTTGCGCTTGATGACACTACAAATTCTGACTTTGGTAATTTTATTTACGTTTACAACAGAAATCTGTAGAAGAAAAAATTTTCTATGTCAAAAAAAAAAAATAAAAAATAAAATTTTAGTTACACCTCATGACTTTGGCAATCAATATAAAAATAACAATATCAAATTAAAATTAAAGGTAATCAAAGAAATACACCATTAAAAGAAAAACAAAAACAATAAAGAAAATTTCCAGAATCCATTAAAAGTTGTATGTCTCTTTTTCTCTTCTTTTTCACTTACATAGTGGATTAGTGAAGAAAGAACCTTCACAAACACATATGCACATATTTGTAACGTAACTTCAATTTGAATGACCCGAACCGTCTATATCAGATAATTTTTTTTTTAGTCTTATTTTATTTTTTTATTTACATGAGGTATTTATTAATGGTACGGATGGTTAAACTGGCAATAAGCCACAAAAATTATAAGAAAAAAAATTTATAAGGCATTTTTTAAATTTCTTAACTTAATATTTACTACATGATTGCTTTTTTTATAGGCCCATTACAAGAGGAACACAGCAGACAGCATATAAAAAAAAACAACAAAAAAGCAACAACAACCACAATAAGAACAGTAACGGCAAAGAAAAAAACACTCATGCTACTTAAAAATCCAAGCCAACAACAGCTTACAAAATCCAAGATGGAGCAAAAAAAAAGACAAGAAAAACAAAATGTAAAAGTAAAAAAAAAAAAATGTTTACAAAATCACATTTCCTATACAGACGAGGACGACGGCGACTAAAAATGATACGTTAGTCAGTTGGCTCACAATGCAGGAAAAAGATTGCCAACTTAGAGTTAAACAAGAGACTTTACAAATGAACACCACCGAAAAAATTTCCTTCTTCCGTGCAATTTCTATTTAAATCTTAGTATTAGTCTGGCTATAATCCGTTCTTTTCTGATTCTGTTTTCAACAAAATAAAGTTTACGCATTTTTAATCAAATTGAATAATATATTCAAAATAAATAAAAACTTTAAATATGTAGACCGGTTAATAATCATGATGTTAAGTATTGATTTAGTATGTAGTAAAGTAAAGAAAAGTGGACCTAGTTCTAGTAAAAAGGAAGACTTTATTTTATTCAATTATTTATCAATAAATTAGAAAATTATGTTAAATGGTATTACGGTCTTGTTATGGCAGAACCCTAATGATAACAAAGTCATTGCCCTTTTACCAAACAAGGAAATTTTCAAATAACCAGAACCAGGATGCTCAAAACTAGTTGAGTATAGGAATGAACCAAGGAGTTTTTGTAGAATTTAAAATCAAATAATGGCTTTTTCTATATTTTTACAAAAGGCAGATGGCAACTCATAGATGAATTATTGATAATGGGTTTTAGGGAATTATTTTTATTTTTTTAAATAAATGCTTCCCTGCATCAAAACTAACCTGATCGACTATACAAGTAACAGAAATAAAAGAAAAAAAAATCAAAAAAGAAAACGAATGATCCAAGTCACTTTTTTTTTTGTGAGAGGAGTCGGGCAAAAAAAAGAACCCCACGACCAACAAAAAATTTTTAGCTTGATCTTTATTTTAGTTCTTTTTCATTTATTTTAGTTCTTTTTCCTTAAAGATGAAAATTCATTTTGACCATTTGATAAAAACCATAACAAAAATATATAAAAAAAAAATTAAAAAAAAATTCAAAAAAAAAAAAAGTCGCAACATAACCTTTTAGAGGCAATAAAATAGCGCATTGCATGCCTGGATAAATTTTTAGGCGTTCGTTTTTAATTTTGATTTTTTTTTTTGCTTATTTATTTTTTTCTCGAATTTTAGTCTGTTTTTAAAGATTTATTTTAGATTTTTATTTACTTGTATATGTAGGTACTCAAAAGTAATGGCAATGATAACCATGAATTATCCACCTATACATATGTGTGTAAGTAGATTTTCTGTACGTTTATATTTACACTATTATTATTCTTCGTACCTTGAAAAGAAGAAAAAGTATGTGTTTTAAGTAAATATGTAATGCATTAGTGGACAGAGGATTTTAAAAAGTGGGTAATCTTCTACTGACAGGTAAATTTGGGATCGCGTAAATCATTTACATGTCACGCATCAAAGCGTGCGTTAAAAACGGAATATCTAGTTTTGTATTACGTATCACAATTTTATACATATATAGATACTCTATATATGTATGTAGATAAGTATGTACTACCCAATCGTTCCGAATTATATTAGAATTTTTTTGAAATTTTGCTTTTAACTTTACCCATACGGAATTTAAATTACCTGGGGCCTTACTATTTAATTCGATTTTCGTATACAAACTGATTTTTACTGCCTTATGAACACGAAAATCGAATTACATAGTAAAGTCCCTGAATTACAAATTACTCTGTACAAATACCTACACAAATTCATAGATGCACATACAAAACCACACAATATAACTTTTAAGCAATAGCAAACATTGGCAAACCAAAAATTTACAAAAAAAAAAGTAAGATTGAAAAGAATCATTAAAGACAAAAACAGCATTAAAACTTGAAAAAAAAGAGTGCACATAAGACAGGAAGAGTGTGTTGAGCTGCGGTATTAACAAAAAAACAAAAACAACAAAATTGGAGTAAAAGATAAAAAGAGAGAAAAAAAAATGTTATGAAATCTTTGACCTTTGTTAAATGCGTCATGAGCATGACACAAGGAAAAACTGAACACGAAACCTAAAAATGATTTTTTTTCTTGTTCTTTTTGTTTTTATTTACGTCTGCAACATTAATTTGTTTTTTTACATATTTTTTTTTTTTTTTGTTTTGCATTTAGGCTCTTGACTCTTTGTAAATAAAAACAGAAATACCAAAAGAAAAAAAAGAACAAAAATAACGTTTTCCTTTTGATTATACAATTTAACTATAGAATGGTACGAGAAAACTCCAGAACTGAACCTTAAAACAAAACATTGAAAATTTCACAACATGTGAGATTTTCAAAGATGAAGACAACTATCATGTCGACGACGACAACGTATAGTCGTCGTTGTTACCCGTCATTAAAATTATTACAGTCGTCTTCATCAATTCACTGTTGTGCACATTCATCAGTACACGCATATTCATTTTAAATAAACCAATTATCTTACTCAAGTTTTTTTTTTCGTTTTCAATTCACTTTATTCTGGTCATTGTTCGTTTTTTTTTTGGCCCTCTGCATTCTACAATACAAAATTTCAATTTAAATAATAAAAAAAAAATTTAATTTAAAAAAAATAAAACGCCGAATAAACAGAAAAAGAATCGCTTCAAGTTTGGTAAAATCAGAACTTGATTTCATTGAATTTTATAGAGGAAGATTTACAAATACATTCATGTAAGTAGGGATATGTGTAGATGGATGAATGACATTAGCATGCCAATTGCTTAAAATGTATATGTACCTTATATGCATACTCCTACAAAATATGCCGTACATTTAGTTTATGTATTGAAGAAAAATTTATGTATGTATGTATATATATATATACATAATAATTTGAAGTGAAAATAAAAGGGGGAGACACAGTGGTATTTTAAATAAAAACTAACAATCAAAATGAATTTTAAATATAATGGCAGTTATGTATGTATGTATGTATGTGGTAAGTATGAATAATTAAGAATATTATTATTGTAAACATACTTAAGTACGTGTATATGTAATTTTATGTAAATCAAATATAAGTATATACCAGTATATGTATACATAAATAAATTCATGCATATTCTTAGTCTACTTAAGGTCTTCTACCTTTTTATTAAAATTTTTTTTACCTTGCTTTTTGGTTTAGGTCATCTACATTATAAATAACTATAGATACATACATATGTACATATATCCACATATAATATTTAAATAGACTTTATTTAGTGTTGTAATTAAAAAGAAAAATGAAAAATAGTTATAAGAATAATTTGAATAATGAAAAGTGTATGTGATGGAAACGATTGTAATTATTCTTAAAATATAAATGAAGATTTTTAACATAATGATGTTCAAGACAATCATAAAGATAATGATTATACGATGGTATGATGATAATGAGAAAAATTATTATGATTTTTAGTACTTAATGATAACACAATCTGTATAATATTATATAAGAGTTATTGTATTCTAAAGAAAATTATAAAAGTGTTATACATTATATATGTAAGTATGCAATAGTGTAACTGTCTTCCTCTTTTTTTTCTTCTTTAATTTTCTCATTTTGTTCCATTTTCAAGCTAAGTATTTGAATATTCTAAGTATATATGTATATAGGCACCTAGATATTACATTTATGAGAATTTATGTATGTATGTACACATAAATTACTTCAGATTTGTGGGAGTTTTAATTAAATATAAAATAAATTTTCGAATGTTTATGTGATCAGACCATAAAATTGTAAGGAAATTATAAGAAAATTATGGCAATGAAAATACATACACATGTACATAAATAATTTGATAAGTGATAAGGTGCATAAAGAAATAATTTGTTAAATTTGAAGTATATATTAAAAACAAACAAACCTTGAACTTTTCTTTACAATTTATTTAATCCTATATAAAATGGTAGTATGAATTTTAAATCACAAAATGTGTGATCTTCAAATAATTCTATTAAAACATATTTTTTAATTAGTTATTACTTTAAATACTTCCTCTCACCTACAATTATCAGATAATTTTTGTCTTAACATATTTTACTAATTATATAAGTAATCTTAAACAATTCCAATAATTAAACATAAACTAGTGACTTTACTTAATATACTAAAGAAAACAATCAATATAGGTATCAAATCAATCAGTCTTAAAGGTTAATTAACGAAATAGAATTATAGCGAAATTTTGATTTTGACGTGTCCTCTGAGTAGGTTTCAACACCCCTTTGAAATCAAATATTGTTTGGATCAATTTGATCCAAAATTTTTATTCCCCCAAGAAGTATGCAACAGAGAAATGAAATAAAATATTTTGATTTTTAATCCTTAGACAAGTAAATGATATAGGATGTAATAAGAACATTTCATAAAAACTTTGTTTTAATCGATTATGCAGGATTATGCTTTTTTAATCGATTATGCAGGAACAGAATTAAATTAAAGTTCTTTAAGGAGGATGTATACGTATACCTGTATTATACAAATTATTCCGAATTTACATATTATTTACATACTTTGTATTTACGAATATTTGTTCAGAAAAATTTCCTTTAAAATTACTTCTATTTCCCAATTTTTATAAACGGCTATTATAGAAATTACAAAAAACTGACCTATAAAACTTATATATACAATGTCAAGTGCACAATGTAAATATGTATACACTCATATGACAAACCTTGTAAAATTACTACATTATAAATAAGTGCAATTAAAAGATTATATGCCCATCTAAATAATTATGTCTTTGGAATACACGTATATAAAAATATTATAGTAAAATTAATACATAAAATTTTCTACTATTTTAAGATTTTTCTTATTCTAAATTTCCTAAATAAATTTCCGAAATGAAATTTAACAATTTTATTAAAAGAACAACTTACAAGTTTTATATGTATTTTTAAAATAGTATTTATAAGTATGTATATATGTAAGTACAAATAAATAAATTAAAAGATATTTTCGCATATACCTATATAAAACAATCACATTTACATTTTATGCAAAGAATTTTTATTTTTCGTTTTCTTTATTTACTCAATATTGTAAATAAAAATCATCTCATACATATATTATATATATATATATATATATATACATATATGTATATATACATATTGCGCACCTCTATATACCTACATACTACATGTATATATAAGTATATATAATAAATTTTAGATAAAGATTACAATGCGCACGTAAGAATTTCACGGTTGACTGATGATAATAATAATGTGCAAGCCAGCAACATCAACTCATTATAGTGTGACGTAAAATACAAAACCAAAAAAAAAAAAAAACAAAGAGAAGCAAAACAAAAAAATGTCAAAACAATATGAGAAAATACAAAAAAAAAATGAGTAAAGAGACAAAACGAATCCTAAGAGAATGAAAACCTCAGATAGAAAAGTAAAATCAAAAAAAATCATAACAAAAAAAAAAAAAGTCGAATAGAATAAAAAATATTAAAAATAGAAAAATTTTGCTTTTGAAATTTTCTTCTCCATTTTTCTTTCTTTTTCTCTTTTTTTTTTGCATACAATTTTTAAATTTATTTCTGCATCAGTAGATTTATGTGCATACCTTAAGATGTACGTATATATGAACGTGTATATACCTACGATAGTTCTGATAATTGCAATTTCATCTAAACTTATTTAAGAAAATAATAAAAAAATCTATATAGAAAAAATATTTCAGCATAGAGAATATCACACATATCGCACAAGCAGGTATTTAAATTTGTAAGGCATAGTAAAATTGTCGCCATTATTTGTCGACATTCAATATCATTTATTGTCTACGTATTATACTACATTTGTACATACATATATACAAGAACATTAATAAAAATGCCATCATTACTTACTTAAACATACATATATGTTCATATATATATTTACATATACATACATATATAGACATGACTTTTTATAAAAATTTTCTTTTGTACATTATAAATTTTAAAAATTGTTTATAATGCGGATAATATAAGGGAAAATAAAGTAATAATTAGGTATGTCAGTTGTTGGAACATTAAAATTGAGTTGATTTAGGTAAATTAAAATGGTATTTGTTTATATTATAAATATTCTTTGATTACTACTTAGACAATACTTGTAAGAATAACATAACATAAGAATGTTAAATAAAAAATTTTATTAAATTGTTCAGAAATTATTTAATTAAGAATATAATTTTGAGAATATCAAAGAGGAAACATCAAGGAGATCAAGTTTATATTATTGAAATTTAGTAGTTGTATGAATATGCTGCCACATGATTTGCTAGATTCTTTGGCTCGCCGTGTTGTCAAATTAAAGTTATTCGAAAATATGAATTTTCAAGAATATAATTTAAATATTTTCTCCAGAATGTTTAAAAAAAATATCAGATTCTAAACACTTTAAGGAACATTAAAAAGGTAATTGATCAGAAAAAAAAATGAAACATACTTAACAGATTCTAAATTAATATAAAAATATACCCGATATCGAATCTAGTAATAAAGAAGTACGTATATGTAAATACATTAGTAAATTCCATAAGATTCATGTCCCGTCAATAAAAATTAGTTTCATAAATTCCCTTTATAAAAATTAGAATTTTTTTCAAAACAATATAATTCTTGAATTATTTGACATTTATTCTAATTGGAATACTATAGTTTTAATTGGATTCTAATTAGTATCCTATAGTTTTAATTGCAATCAATTAAAATCAATGGTTTAATCCCTTTTTTTCCCTCTAAATCTGGTAATATTTTTGTTTCCATAATTACCATTATAGTTTTCTATATTTTCCTTTTTCTTTTTACTCCTAATACGCCACTATTTAAAATAATTTCGGAATCATTAAGATGAAAATTCCATATATAAAGTTGAATTTAATGAAAAAAAAAAATAAAAAAATTTTTCAAACTTCTTTGATGTGGGTTATGCCATGATTCAGAACATGAATTTTTTCTATAATGCCATGATTTTTCTGCAATAAAATATGCTCTTTTTTTATGCATTTTTCTGTTTTTTTCCCCTTTTCTTTCCTACTTTTTGGTGCCTTACATATTCATTTTAATTCATTTCGGCAACAACAAGAATTAAAATGATGTCGTAACAATATGGGAGGTTGTTTTTTTTTTGTTTTTTTACATTTTGGGTTTGGTTTCTTCATTAAAAAGAAAAACAATATAAAATTTAAATAAATTAAATAAATAAATGTACATACATAATATTTATTTATTTTAACATAAAATTTAATGTTGTATAATCGCAACACACTAATTTTGTAAATTAGAAGGAAAAGAAAAAATGTCAAAGTGGGCATCATATACTTGTTAGGGGCTTTAATACTGTTTGAGATAAGAATATAAATTAGAATTGCAATTCATGGAAATTTTTTACACATGCACATACATAAATGAAAATTTTATTTAATAATTGTAGCTATAGTAGAAAATTTAACATAAATGCAAATTATAAGGAGTGTATAATTTAATACAGGACCTCTGAGTTTTGAACATACATGTGATTTGTAAGTTTTTTTTTAAATATTCATTCGAAATTTGATAAATCATTCTAACTGGCCTTATAATGTTAAATCGGTTATTGTCACAGAGCCTGCTAATTTCTCTGAATCAAAATATTGCATCGCAATAAATTCCTTTGGGTAACAAATGATATTATGTCAACTAGGTACATATATTGCACATGTTATACATAACATATTAACATATCATTCTGCATAAACTCTTTGGAAATGAAAATAAAAACCACCAACTCACAATATACACAGTTCTAAGCATTCTTATATAATATTCTAATCATGAAACATAATTGCAATTTTTACTAACAACACGACAACATAACAAAAATTGTTTCTAAACATCTTAATCCATAATTTTTCTATTTCTTGTTTTTTTTTTCAAATAAAAATATTTTATGTAAGTATGTAGGTATGTTGTTAAGTTATATTTGAATATTATAATCTTTGTATACGTAAGTTTGCACATAAATATTTTTATTTTTGACATAAACATACTGAAATATGAATAAGTAATACTAAAATATAAAATTTAAAAAATAAAGAAAAAAAAAATAAATAACATGTGCACTTACAATATAATTTAGAGAGAAAAATCACAAAAAGTCTAAATCAAGAAATAGAAAAGTCAAAAAATATAAAAAAAATTTTGTTAAATCTTTTTCTTTTTTATTAAAACAAGCAAAAAAAAAAAAGAGAAAAACAAAAATCGTTTTTCATTTTTTCATTTTTTAACTTGGCATTGTGCCAATTCTTTGTGCCATGCTTGCACAAAAACAGTAATTTATATAGTCACGCTGATACCATGCAATACCCATAATATTGCAATATACTAGCACACCCGCAATCATCTACATATTATAATCTAAAAAGTTAAAATATAAAATACAAATATATAGTGTGTATGTTTGTATATAAACGAATGAATATGTATACATGTACCCGTTTACAAACTTATAAGTACATAAAAGAAAAATGAGTGAACAGTAAAATGACACACGAAATAATAAAATTTAAAAATAAAACATACGAAATGAAAATTAAAAATATTATGGAATAGTTGGAAATGAAACACAATTGAACAAAATGAGAATATTAAAATTTTAAGTCTACTCAAAAATGTTATTATTCTAGCCTTAGCCTACAACAGTTCAACTTTGGTATAAAAAAAACTAAATACTCGTAGGTGTTAAGATGGGAACTGGACTTTAACTGGAGGTGTTAAGAAGGGAATTTGGTGTCCTGATTTTGAAATTTATTAACCAAATCTGATTCTAAATTATTTTAAAGCTTCAGTCCTCTAGAATTAAAGATAATAGAATTTCAAATTCAACTCAAGCAAAGAATTTCTTTAATATTATTTTAACTGCCTAAAACACTTTCACTTTTGTTAACCCGACTAGTTGAAGGTAATATAGTAAACCTTTTAACAAATTTTAAAAATTATTAAGTAGCGAATTTAATGCTATCTAGCACAATTGTGTTTAAAAAACCCATATACTTACAGCAATCCCTTCTTTGACCGTAACCTCTTAGCACATAATTTCGATTTTCATTTAAAGTAATTTTTACCTCGTTTAACGTTAAAAAAATAAAATCATTTAATATCTAACTTTTTTTTTAATTTTAAACTTCCCTCTATATGTACATATACTTACATACATTTTGTAAATTGTAGTTTAGGTAAGTATATAATTTTATATTTTACTTAAATTTTACTCAGCGTAATTTTACTTAAAGTAAAAATTTTCTCGGTCACAAAAATTACGATATAGGAGGAATTGCTGCATACACAATTGTTTACATTGTTTTTAAGTATATATACGCTAATTAAAAAACAGTAAATTTTTGTTAATAAATGTAAGTATACACATATACATATATATATATACGAAATTTAATAGCCTTTTTAAAAATTGTTTCAAAATTTTTAGTCAGTATTAAATTAAAACTATCAACTAAAGTGTTAAAATAAATATGTAGAATGTAAAATTTAAAGTTTTAAAAAATTGTGCAATTTTTTATGAATTACATTTCAACTAATTGAAGCCAGGTATTCATTATATAACTATTCATTATAAATATTAGATTAACAGAGATGTGCAGGTACGTCTATATAGGTAAGTAATATTGAACAAGACAAAAAAGAGACAGTTTACAAGCGCTAATTATACTACTTTTTCAATTTTTCTGCCCAAATAAATAGCATCAGGAATTTTGTTTGCTAACAAATTCATCAGAAAAAATTTTATGAAATTCATATTGAACATGTTGAAAATGAAATGCTACTCAAAACTTCATTTTATTTAATTTTAAATCAGCTGTTCAAAAAGCTTAGTATTTTCGTATTTTAAACAAAAAAATAAGAATTATGCAACATTAGTTAAATTTAAAAATTTAATAATTGTTATTTAATTAATTCAAATCTTTAAGATTAATTCTCTTCAATATTGCTATAAAATAAAAAAATAAAATCTTTTCGTCTTCATTCTTCTGACAGCTAAAATTAGCGCCTGAAATCTGATCAAGAAAAAAGATCACAAAAACCGTCATTTACAACAAAAATGTAAAGATTTTGAACTATCAAAAGAACATCAAAACTTTGTAAAAGATTTATTGAAAAAAGAACACTGAAATATACATATGTATATAGCAAAATGAGAAGAGAATTTTTGAAGATGACAGGGATTTAAAATAGACAACTCAGTACTGCTGTTGACATAAAAGAGAAGGTTAATGCTCATCTATCTATAATCAGAATTATTTTCTATAATCAGAACTAAATTTTAGAACTAAACTTTAATGAACACAATGATTTCAATCGCTATGTTTTACAAACAGAAAATTTCTTTAATTTTGAAGTTTTTATAGTTTCTTCCTATTATAAATACGAAAAAATACAATAATAAACAATTTATATGAAAGTAATAAAATTATTATAAAGCTTTAAACTTTGAATATTATGAGAATAATAATGGAAAGTGTTCTACGTGAGTATAAATATGTACAGGATGGTATAAAATAGATTTTTGCTCATTATATGTACATATGTATGTATTAAAAAAAAAAAGTTCCTCCGTCATTTATATACATTTGCATTCTCTAAATTTTAGAATATATGGGATATTAATCAAAAAATCCCATGTAAGGGCAAATATGAAAAGACACAATTCATAAATTTATCAAAGATGACTGAGGTATAGCTTGAAAATAAAAACAATATTTACTTGTGACCTAACAATTCGTTAACTTTTTTTAAGCACTTTAATCGGACCGCCTAGTTGCAGAGCATATAATAAATTTGCAGGAAAAATTGTTTTAACCTTTCTTTTCATCACCCTGTATAACGTAACAAATACATACATATGTACAGACATTTTTTAAACATGTCCAAGCTTGAAATATAACTGTAACCTAAATTTTTTTTTTTTCGTTATTTTTTCTCTTTTTTTTTTCGTTAACTTTTACTATTTTCATTTTTAATTTTTTATTAGCAAAGGTCAAGCTTTTTATTTACTCATTTATACTGTTCTATACAACTTATTGTACATAGAAACTAAACACAGAACTTGTATATACTTACATACATACATACTATATATAATTATATTATGTGAATATTAGTATTGTATATTTCATATTTTATTTATTTAAATTAGTTTATTTTTAGTTTCATTTTATTAAGTTTATTATCAAACTCATCTCTTAATTTTTTGTTTTAATTTTTGAAAATGATGGAAGAGACAAACAAAACAATATTATAATCTTAAATACACAGTTAATTTTCTACATATGTATGTATGTATATATACATATACATATGCATGTATGCAATACTGTGTAGATATCGCAATTTATAAATAGGTAGTAGATATGAAATTTAAAATGTTAATTGAATATAAAAATTTAAATAGAAAACAAACAAATAGAAACAAGAATAAAAAGAAAAATTAAATACAAAATTATTATTTTTATTATTTTTTTTAATTCAATAAATAAAATATTAGACTAGAGAACAGTGAGCAAATTTCAGGGCAATAAATTCTTAAAAAAAAAATAAAAATGCTATTTTAAAAGAAAATACCATAATATTAAATTATGATTTTTAGAAAGAAAGAAAAAATTAAAAAATATAATATTTAAAAACATAAATCACTAAAAAACATACGATATTAATAAATCTTATAAATATTATATTATGAATACATATGCATACATAAATATTAAAATTTAATAAGAAAATACTGAAATTAGTGCTGCCGTCTTGCTATTTTTTTTTTTTGAAGAAAATTTCGATACTTAATTCAATTACGTGATAACGTGATAAGTTAAAATACATGTTTGTTATTTTAGCTGAATTCTCACAATTCAAACTAATTTAGCTCTCTTTAATTTATTTTTCACGAGAGGCTAGAATTTTAAAAAAAATTTATACTCCCTCAAGGGGAATTTCCATTCAATGTCCGGACGTCCAGACAAAAGCATTTTAACACAACTGAAAAAATAATAATAAACCAAAAAGATTGATTACCACTAATGTCGAATATCGGACATATCTAATTTTTGTTACGAAACAAAAATTATTGATTTAAATTTTTCTTAACTCCAAAAAATGGATCAACGAACACACCAGCTGTTCCGGTTTTGAATGTATGAGTAAGTAGTACTTTTGCGAACGCAAAAGTTATTTAAGTTAGTTGTCAGTTTTGTTTATAATTTCAAAAAAATTGACATTAAGTTGTCAATAGATATCTTCCGGTTGTTTTCTTGCGGAAAAGAAGACATTTATACTTTTTTTATGAACTTTTATATATCATGTTTATTATGTAAGAAAAATACCGTGCTTCCAGAAATAATTCTTAAGCAAAGCTGAATGAACGAACTCACCCCTATTCTATTTTAAAGCGTAAAATCAAAAATACTTGCTTATGTTTTGGACAAGAACAAATGAAATGAATCAATTTTCTTCGCTTAGCAGTAAAAAAAAGTACAAAATATGTGTTATAAACTGATATACAAATTTATATTAATTGCAATTATATCAATTACATACATATTTATGATTTGCTAATAAATTTAGTTTAAAAACTCATTATACAAAATAAGCAAATAATGTTTTTTAGACTCATATTTAAACTTGTGTGCATATAAGTGTATATATATATGTATATGTAATATATAAATGAAAATTACTTATTTGACATTTTAAGTCTTCGGTTTATTTAAAAAGATTAATTACAAGAATTTTTATGCTTTAATGAATGTGCTTATAAGAGGAGTATGTTAAGGTATAGACGCACATAAATCATATAAATTTACTACATTAAAATATACATATTATGTGCATACATATGTATATATAGAATTTAGTGAGAATTATTAATATTTTACTATTGTAAATGTTTATAAAATTATTATTTATGTATGAAATTTTAAAAAAATGCAATCATAATTTCTTAGTAATAAAATTAAAAAATTAGTAAAATTTCAGAAAGTACTAATATATATATATATATATAAGAATGCCGACATATTTGCAAGTAATGTACAATATATCATTGTTATATTGTAGTATAATTAATAATATCTTCTACACAAATAAAGATTTGTACAGAAATGTTTAAATAAATTTTTGATTATTGAAAAAATATTTTAAAATTTTCAAATTTGTTATATTTATCAATATTTTAAATTATATTTAAGCTATGGGAATAAAAAATTCTCCACACCACTCTTTTCACTTTTGCGGAAATTCTGTAATATATATAAGTATATAAGAGTTTTTAAGCCGTAAATTTGAATAACAAAACAACATACACTAATTTTGACTAGCACTTTAAAGTTTATATAGACTGGTGTAATCAGTCCTTTGCGAAGATTGATATATACTCGTACATATACATATAAATAAGTCATTCAATATATTTCTTAAAATTAAATTTATTGCTTAAGAAATTTTAAAAACCCTCAACAAAGTTGTAACATAATTGAAGAGGTAAGTGGAAAGGGGTTAACTAACATTTTGACGAAAATCGAGCTTTTCGGATAGAACACAATTAAATTTCTTATATTTCAACTCTGATTACTCTTATAGTTAGAAACTTAATATAGGACGAGATTGACAGTGAACAATTTGTTAATAAAAAAATGTGTCACAATGTAAATGTAAATTAACCCTTTACCTGTCCATTTACCTCTTCAATTCTTTTCATAAAATGATTCAATGCAATTCAAATGTTAAATTGGCGATAATGAAAAGTTTTTTTAAAAGTAAATATTTAATTTGCTACAAATGTAAATTGTTACTTGTTGTTGTAAACTGTAAATTGGCGTATTCGAATCAAATATAATTCTTGTATGAAACAAATAATTTTTTCTTATATTACTACAAAATACGTAAATTTAAAACTTATAAATCATGCCACCTAAAAAGTAGCATAATTCAAATTAAAAATATACAAAACGCACGGTTATGATATAAGAAGAATTAAAAGCAAAATTGCATTAGCCAAATTCCAAAATAATACCGGAATTATGGAAAACGTACAAGTAGTTCTAGCGAATTATAGTAAAGCAAAAACCAAATTTGTATAAAATATAATTCAAATGAAATCTTGCAACACTGCCTATTATTAAAATTTATGAGTAAGTATGTAAAGCAAAATAAATTATTAAATAAAAACTGAAAAGAAAAAAAAAAATAAAATAAATTTTTTTTTTCATCACAATTCAAAAATAATAAATGACAAGAAAAATAAAAATTCCACAATTATTTTCTACTTTTTCCATTTATTTTTTTTTTTTTTGCGAACGTTTTCTTCCCTATTTGAAAACACTCATCAAAATATCCCAAAAATTTTCATTTTCTTTATATGCATACATAAGCTATATATGATTAAATAAGAAAAACCAAACATTAAAATGCTTAGGAAAACTTTAAAGAAAATTTTAAAATAAAAATTTTTAATAGCAATCATATGACAACTGAAGTAGAAACCGGTACAAAAATGTACCTGAAAAATTTTGATTGAATAAGGAGCAAAATGCATTCTTAGATTATATTTTTATTGTTATACGTATATGTATTTTATTTACATAGAGACACAACCAAGATACAACAATTCTAAAACTATGAATAATCATAAATTTATTTTATCAAGTAATGCCGCAAACAAAATTTATAAAATCGCTTCAATTATAAATTCAATAGCGTGCATTTACTTTAAATTTGACGATAATTTTATGCTACACAAGTAATTAACTAGAAGGGTTTATATAGAAGTGAATAGAAAAATTTTCTTTTTTCATAGTAAAACGGATGTTAATTCCGATTTTAATAAATTTTACAAAAAAAAAAAGAAAAATGAGAATTGACTAAAATATACAAATATGGACCTTACAGTTGACCTATATATTTTTATATTTCTATAAGAAACTGTTTTTTCAGAAAGCTTAGCAGTTCTTCAACTTTACTTATCAAAATTTTTATTCGATTCACTATAATGACTTTTATATTTTGTACCTTAGTTCGGATAGTAATCCTAATCACTTTCAAAATATCTCAATATGAAAAATGTTGCAACCCAACGTCCCACCCCCAATCAACCCATCCTTCCGCGCCACACGCATTTACATTACAAATATGAAGTTTATTTATTCATTTTGAAGATATAGATACCTTAAATATACTATTGTATGTTAAAAAAAACATGTGCTAATTCGATAATTATCCAAAAAACATAAACTGTCAACTCTTGTATATAAAAACAACTTCTTACATACAGACATATTTACGTGTGCGTATGTATGTCCATTAAAATACTTATTTACTTTTAAATTTAACATAAATAACGTGATCATTCCATTTAAATGAAAATATAATATATGTATGTAAGTATATATATATATATATATATATATATATTAGCAATAATCATAAAAAAATATAAAGAAAATTTGAAAAAATCGCGAAAAACCCCCAACTTATTTTTTTTTTTTTGTTTTCGGAAAACACACATTTTTTTTTTTTGCAAATATAAAATGCTTTTCTTTTATTTTTTTTGTTTTTCGGAAAATACACATTTTTTCTTTTTATTTTTGCAAATATAAAATGTAGGTACATACATCCATATATACACACACATACAAGTGTTACATAAAAAATCTACCAAAAAAAAAGACATTTCTATAATTCTAAAATCGCTAAGAAAAAAAAAACAAGAATTTTAGTTGACTGAAAAATTATAAAAACGACAAATGAAATTAAAAATGGCACTCTCCCATTCTATATAAGATTCTCTGATTCTTAGGGGCTATAAATATAAAATATTTGAAATTTTGCCAAAAAAAAAAAAAAATTAAAAATGAAAATCATACAAAAATTTTTTTTTTTAAAGAAAAACTAAGAAAAAATTTTCTTTTCTATAAAAATTTAAAATAAAAAAAAAATAATAAAAATTTCTAACGAAAATTTTTGACTCACGATGACGTGTCGTTTCAGTTTTTACTCTTCTGTTTTTATTGTCAAAAAAAAAAAATTTTTTTTTTTTTGAGGGCATACTTGTGGGAAATGCCGAATAATTCAAGGATTAAAAAAAAATAAATACAAACATAATTAAATATAATGTGTAAAAATTATGTACACATACATACATACATATAGGCATATAGGCAGAGATATATACGAATATTATGAGATTGTATTTGTCAAATATTTTTATGAAATTAAAGTCTACTGACCTCTATGGAATAGAACAAAAATTGAAAAAAATTAAAAAAAGAATTTTAAATAGTTTTTAAGTTGAAAATTTTAAAATAGTTTTAGTGCTGACAGCTATTTTTATTTTAAAAATTTTAAAAATATTTACAAAAAAAAGAGCAATATTAAGTTGCAAAGAAAAAAAATGGTTTGTAAAAAAGTACTTTTAATTTATTCAGTAATTATTATTAAAAGAATGATATTTGTAAAATCACATTTGTTCTCAATGATTACAAGATTAAAAATATAACACAAATAGAACACAAATTTACAACATAAAAAAATTGTAAATTTTAAAGAATTTTGCATATTTTTAGGCGTCATAGATTTGTGACTATAAAAGCGATAATTTATTCCTTGTAATTACGTAAATTTCTTATTCATTATAAATAAAACACTTACAAATATGCAAAAGCGACTTCTTTTTTCGAGACCTGTGCTACATAAACCTGTTTTTCAATTTTCTTAGAAGAAAAGAGTTTTTAAAAAAAAATTTGGAAACAATTTTAATATCAAAAGTAATATAATACGTTACTTATGTATAATAGGGTTTGCTATAAAAAGCAAAATGTACGGCAATATCTAATTTTTGTTTGAGCTTTGGTGATCATATACAGGTATTTCAAAGATATTTATAATTTGCCGAAATTTCGAAGTTCGAATAGATGAACACATTATTCATACTAGTAATTTGAAATTAGTATTTTGTTTGAATTTCTGTTTTACAAATTGAATATATTTTGGCACAATAAACTTTTCTAAAATTCGTTTTTAATTACAGACAGACAGCCAATATTCAAATATGTAATTAATAATATGGCAATTTTTAGAAATTTAAATGTTATACTAAAAACAATGAAATATGAATGCTATTTTGAAAATTTTTAATAAAATCTCTATAAAGAATTTTTTTTCAAAAATTTCATTTTTAAAATGCCTTTGGGAGTTTTTCGTATATATGTACGTATATATTTATATTTACATTTTAATTCTTAAACTTAATTCTCTTAATCGTTATTTAGATAAATTATTTATTACTATCCCTTATGAAATATTAAAATTAATTAATATTTTAATAATTGATTTTAAAATAAAAAATCTGAATAATTATAAGCATTATAAAAGTTAGCCAAGCTCCCATTAAGTTAATATTATTAGTGTAATAGGTATAATACTTATTAATTAAACAACTACACGTTGTATCAGCAATCCAGTCCACACTAATGGACTGAATACGAACAGTACGAACAATACCTATTTATATATGTATATGTTCTTGTAATTGTGTGTTTCGAATAGAAGATTGTATGTATTGTATGCATCTCAATAAAAACAATAAGTAATCATGTGGATTATAGCATAAAACAATGTGAAGAACAATTCGTCGGCAATTTCTTCATATCTCTTGTAAATCAGTTGGTAGAGCATCCGCCTAGAAAACAGTAGTTCGAGTCCAATTCGAGGAGAAAATTTTTTCTAATTTTTTTAACTTCAACTCGTTATTTTGATTACATCATTCGTCCGTTCTGCAGTTGTTGAAGAAGTTTCCATTGAGTTAATTTTCATTATTAGAAATTTTATTAAAATTTAATATATTTAAAATTTTCTGTTTTATATATATGATGCATATGATAATTAATTATATAAAAAAAATACAGATTCATAATATGTGTCTATATATACATATGCATAATGTGATGTACATATGCATAATATACGTAAGATGCTAAACATTTAATACAAGTAAATAAGGAAAATTAATTTGAATGAACAAGGTCTCACAATTTTCACATACTACTAAAATACTAAATGATATGTTTAATAATGCAAATCTTTCATCTAAAAATAATTAGTTACACCCATTAGATCACTAAATTTATACTGGAGTGAATTAATTTTAATTTTCAAGTATGACTCGGTAACATGCCGTAAATCATCAAAAAAGAATTGAAACTTTCAGAAATACAAAAAAAAAAAATTCAATATTTTTATGGTTACAATGAAGGTTATTAAAACATGCGAATAACGTGATTAAAATACACTTGCAATATGGGTAAAGAAAAAAAAAAAAAAACAAAAGTTTAAATTTTTTTTTTTCTTTTCCAGCATCATCTTTTGCCCTTCTGCAACTAAAACTGAATCACAATCACTTTATAATATTTTTATAGTTAAGATTATTAGGTACCTTTTTTTTTCTTTTAAATGTTATTGTTTTCCACTTGATTATCTTTTTAAGGTTTCTTAAGAAAAAAATAACAAAAAAAAATTTAACAGCAGCACGGTGAATGAACTGAAATGACTCTGACTCTGACATAAATACATTAAATAATCAAAATCCAAAAAAAAAATGAATTTTTATCAAGTTCAGGTTTTTTTTTTTTCTTCTTTTGTGATTTTTATTGTGTATAGAGCATAGAGTTTAGGCCATTTTTAGAGCACACTACTTGCTAATACATATACAATTTTTTAACAAAAGCATACATATATGTGAATATTTTAATTGATAAGTAAATTTTAAATATTTTCTACTGAAATGTTAAAAAAATGCACTTAAGTACTCACCTACCTTACTAATATCTTTGTTTTTTTTTTTTATTTGTTTAAGCAATTTTGTAAAATTTCAAAAAGGTTACCATACCATTTACAAAAAATTTGTTACTAAAAAATTAAAAATTGTCTAATGATTTTTATAATAACAAAGACTTTTGTATGAAATATAATTGCACAAAATAATTTTGACCATGATAAAATCAAACAAAACTTTTGAATAAGGTTTGAACATGTTCTTGTTAAGTAAGGTTTGAAAACCAATTTCTAATCATTTTTAATATTGGAGAATAAAGTATTTTTTAATTATTAAAAAAAAAAATATTTTATAAAATATTTGGAACAAATTCTTAGCTCTAACATTTAAAATAACATTTTGGAACAATTTAATTGAATTTGGTTTGATACTACACCATTTTATCATTATATCTAACTTGTTGCTCAAAATGGAATATATCCGGAACTATATATAGAAGAAGGTCAATTCGAGAACGCAAGACAAACCGATAGCAAATTGCAATCAACACAAAATCTAAAATTAATTTCACAATAGAATAGCTGCATCTTAGAAGTGTTATATCAATTACAAAATGTATGCAGTTTTAAATTATTTGACGCTTCAATTGGTAAAAGTATTGCGAACTGGTAAAAGTATATTGTTGCGTTGATTCTTTTAAATTCAAACTCAAATAATATAACAGGCTTATACAGCTCCTCAAAGAAAGTAAAAAAATTATATAAAATAAATAATAAATGAGAAAAAAAAACATTCAAATCAAAATAATTTTTAAATTTATGTACCAAAAATTAAAACAATTAGTAAGATATAAGTATAACAGTTGACGTAATTTAACAATTTGAATTGAAGTTAATTTTAATAAACTTTCTTTATATAAAAAAAAATCAAGTCATTTACAAATGAAATTAATGTTATACTAACTCAAAATAAAAGTGAAAATTATAAAATTTGGCCATATAAAGCTCCCAATTTCATTGTAGAACACACATATATACACACAAAAAAACAAGTTTTAATTATCTACAACATTATCATAACTTATTTAAACTGGCATAAAAATCAAAACAAAGCAAAAAATTCTTTGATTTCTCATTTTTAATATTTTCATATTATTTTTAAATAAAAGCCGTCCTTCATTCGGTTACTGTTATAAAATATCAAATTCTATACACACAAAAAAAAAAAGTATAATAAAATATTATAAAAGAAAAAAAAAAACCACCGATTTCGCTGACGATACATCAAAACCATTAAAAATGCATAAAAAATAAAAATGTTTTTTTTTTGTGCTTTTAATTTAAAATTAATAAAAAAAAAATCTTACAATTTTTATACAAAAATATGAAAATTGTAGAAAAAAAAAACTGCAACTCATTAAAATTCATTTTGGAATCCCATATACACAGTTATCATTGTCGGTAAATTTAAACTTATAAAAAAAAAAACACTCAATTCATAATGTTACTATGTATAACAAAAAAAAAATATAAAACATAAGGCGAGTGTAACATTATCAAAGTTAGAAACTAAGATCGAATTTAGTTGATATTTTTATTAACTTTGACATAAAACTCTTGAAATAATTCAATGTTATTCAAAAAAATTATTACAATCTCTAATTAGATCAAACATAAAATTTTTAATTTTCATAATTCAAAACTAGTAATTATAAGTTTTTTAGATTTTGTCAAATTTCACCGATCTTTAAATTTTATAAAAACTTATATAATAAGTTAAAATAAGATTTTTATTTTTAACTTTAAAATTTTTTACGACACAAAATTGAAATTAGTTTTACCAATTAAGTTCTATCAGAAACTTAATGCGTGTCAAATTACAATTTGTCCATTAAATATTGAAAATTTATAGTTATAATTCTAGCCAGAAGCTATGAGCTATAGTAAATAGTACTTGTGATCAGAAAAGGCCAACAATATAAAATGATAAATTTATTTTATTTAGCAATGTAACTCAAATATTTAATAAAATAAATTATTTAAGTTTTTCATTACAAGATACTCAATCAATATAGACGCTATTGTGCTCAATTAATTACTGAGCCGCTTAATCAAAAAATTTTAATAGGACTTTGAAATAATGACTTTTTCGAAAAATTTTTAAAATGAATTTTTAACTTTATCAAACATTTCTCAATTATTGATATATACATACATATATAGGAGAGATAATATATTATTTAATAAAGATGACTAAAATTAAAATGTAATTGGACATTCTTCATTTATTTTAATCTTAGTCGAATACCTTAAGCAATGAAAATTCAAATCTAATTATAGTTTATCCTGCTCCAATGAAACCAACACATAAATATGGAATACAAATACGGAAAGTAATGATATTCATCTACTAATAATTTTTAAATAATGACGCCATATTTATAAGGCATTTGAATTAAAATCTGAAGTTTAAATTGTATAAAACAAAAATTTGTAAATTTCTAATTGATAAAATAATTTAAGATTAGCTTAACAATAGTTTCCGCATGCATACAATTAATTCAACAAAATTCATTACCAATTTGATTATGTAGAACCCGCTTAAGATAAATAAGTATACACATATATATATTAATATTTATTTAATTTGATCCAAACCCAATAGGTCAATGCCCAAAACTGTAGATTTATTGAACTTTATTCGAGCTCTTGAATTTTTTGTTTTGCTTTTCGTTATTTTTGTTCTTCTCTCTTTTACTTTTCATTTTAATTTTAGTTATTCGTTTTTTTTTTTTTTTTTGGTTTTTAATTTTTTATTATTATTTTATTGACCAAAAACTATACGTATATACATTAGAGGTGCTAGGCTATTCATATAAAAGTTAACATGTGTATTAATTATATTATGTATAAATATAATGTGTATGTACTACATGCATAAAATTTTGAAGATGGTGGTCAAATATTTAATTTCATTTTTATAGTATTATTAAAGTTTTTTTTTTTACTTTTCAATTTTAATTTTATGTTAATATTTGTATAAATGTTGTGTATCTTCGCATAAATTATTGTGTGATATGCAAAATATACATGTGTAGATATGTATGCTTATGTACGTTTATTTAGTTTTAATGTTCGTACTAAAATTTCATACTAAAAACAAAAAAAAAAATTATGTATACTAAGTAGTACATGTATAAGTGTGTATACATAATATATTATGTAAAAGATGCGGCAAGGCGTAGTGATTAAATGCAATCAATCAAAAATATATATATATTTTATTAATATTAAAAAGCAGTTTTAATTAAAATTGAATAAATTTAAAATTGATTAATAATAAATTAATGTTTCGGTACATAAAGGTACATTATAGTTGAAATAATTAATTCTGGATTTTTAGGTTAAATAGAAAAATAAATATAAAATATTTTTAGTTGAAAATAATTAGGTACACTCAATAATTATTTCAATCGTAATTTGGAGAACAAATTTGGTTTGATGAACTTTATTTTTTCAATGAATTGATCTCTTTCTGATAATCAGTTCACATAAAGTACTAAACAACTCTTTTAATGTTATATATCGACTGAAAGGTAAACCTAGTCAGATAAGTATATTGTGATATTACTAGATTCCTCTGATACCATCCTTGTACAAAAAAGCCTATGGTTTGTTCGACAAGTTTTCTGCAGAAGAAACGTCTCAAAAACCACTTGCTCATAAAAATGGAACACAAACAAAAAAAAATGGTATATCTTCTTTCTACTTCATCTGAAGAGTCACCGTAAACATTTTTAATGGGTTAACCGTTTCCTATGGTTATATTAGACGTTCTAACTCTTTTATTTGCCATATTCCAATTTCTTTTGGTTGAAAAGATAGCAATCCTATAAATTTTGCCCTAATTACAATTTTCTAATATCTATCTTGCTCTATGCTCATATCTAGTCTTGATCACAATTTCTTAAACGGGCTGCATTGTACATTGCCGCTTTTACATTCTGCCATAGCTCATAATTATTCACCAGGCCACATAGTAATTATCAAAATTAAAAAAATGTTAAATATATGTTTAGGATTTTTAAAGTTTATTCTTTTAACATTTTAAATAAATATTAACATAAATTATTGCAATCCATTTTTTTTTTTTTAATTAATACAAATTCATTAGAGCAAAAATATGAGGTAAAAAAAAAAATTGAAAATATTTGCTTTTTGAATGGTACTTGTTGTTTTTGTTTTAGTTGGCAATGGTGCCATAATTGTATGAATATTCTGGGTTATTAACATTTGAATCGTAGCTATACGACTAAGATATTATGAAAAAACAAAATCCGAGTAAAACGATATAAAAAGCTATGAAAAATTAAAAACCAAAAGAATTTGGAGAACAAAAATAAATTTCTCCGGATTTTTTGTTTTTCTATTTTTCAAGTTTTTAATTTGAACAAAGGACCGAATAAAAAAATATTTTGAATACTTTTACTTCTTTATTATTCAGAAATTAATTCTGAAATTTCCATTTCATCCTGAATTTTCCATTTTGTTTTCTTTTTTTATTTCATATTTTTGTTTTAATTTTAAACTTTTGTTTTTACTATTTTTTTTTTTCTTAATTTGATTTTATTACAGGCATGACTTTGTACAATGTCGAATGCATTTTAACTAAAATTTTTCATTCTATTTTTTTGTCCCTCCTTCATTTTATACTCTCTGGCAACCCCCTGCCCCCACTTCCACATTCTTGTACTTATAGTTATCCTCACTGTGCTATATCATTGCAAAAACGATAAAAACAAAATGTTTTTTTTTTTTTTCATTTTTTCTTTTTTGTTTGTCTTTCAAACGAGGCTATAAAAAAGAAGTCCTTAATATAAGTAAAAAAAATCATAATAATAAATAATAAAAAAAATTAGCAGAATATAAAAATGGTACTGAAAAGATTATTGTACTTTAGAAAACAAAAAAATTATAGTTGGTCCGATTTACTTAAGGATATTATTATTGTTTAAAATTAAAATTATTTGCGCAGAGAGTAGTATATATATGAACTATTCTTATGACCCTGCTATAGATTATAAATCGAATACTGGGGTACGACAAAATTTGTGTGTGTGTTGTATGAGTGTCACGTTTTATAATAACAAGAATGTGAGATACAAAATGAGCTTGTAATAATCAGAAATTTTAAATTCTTCTGGCAACAAAAAACTAAAAAATATTTAAGCAAACTTACTGCACTCACTGTGTGTTATAAATCAATCCGCCAACTTCACTATACTACAATCTACATTCATTTAATGTATGTATGTATATAAAAATAAAAAAGAACAAGAAAAAAATATAGTATACCATCTATACCATATCCCTATTCAACATAACTTATATAACTTTGAATTATATATACATTTACATAAAATAATGGTTTGTATACAAATTATTGTCGTATCATATACAATTGCATATCATATGGCAGAAATTACAAGATATTCCAGAAAAATGGGCAAAGTATTCTTTTATTAATTTTTCTTTACTTATGATTGGCAATATTTTAGCATTAAAACTGAATAAATTTCGGAATTTCCTGACACTTTTAACATTTTAGAAATTCATATTGCTTGAATTCAGATTGGAAATAAAAAGATCTACAATATGTTCATGACAATATTTTAATCTGAAGATTTCTAATTCGAATGAAGAATAAAAATTGAGTTTGTAACAATATTCAACGAAATCAAATTTCATTATTATCACGAATTTTAGAGCATTTTTGTATTCCTCCACTTTTCTTGTATACTTTGTGTAGTTCAAATTGCAGTTATGTAAATGAAAAACTAAAATTTCTATGTATAATTCAGTTACACGTTATATATCTATAAGCATTTATTTATTTATTATATTTTTCTATTCTATATTTATTAAATAATTTATATACCAATTCTAGACTTGCATCAGACTCGATAAAATATAAGTTCTATAAAGAAATTATAACAAAATTCTTAAAAAAACAAGAACAAAATATATAAAAATATTTATTGCATATAGCTGTGGCTGATAAGTATAATATTTTTATTTATTTACATTTACATGTACGTAAATATGCATCTTATACATTTACATTATACAACTTTGAAAAGTTATGTATTTGCATTCGATACAACATATAACACGTAAACACAGTAACACCTCGTTTAATTCAGAATAAGTGAGTAATGTAAACAGTTATGTCATTAAAGTAAATTTTATTCTATTCATAATAATAATTGTAGTGGTAGAACGCGAAAGTTTAAGTTAATTCCCTGTTCATGGGCTCCATAATATCGATTAGTATAGATCTTGATTTAATTTTCCAGAAGTTGAAAAATAATTCAAGCTTGTCCATCACAAATTTAATTTTTAACAGATTAATAAAGAAGTGCATAATTTCAAAGCAAACGTCGTCTTATAAGTTTAATAATACATATTTGATACAAATTAATGATATGAAAATCTAAACACAAAATATCTTACTAAGCGAGATATTACTGTACACGTAAATTCAGTAAAATTATTATGTGCTCTTACGTATACTCTTAATATATATAATATACTTGTACAAATGAAACTCTGCATATTACTTATGTATAATTTATAACCTTTAAAATTTAAAATAATAATGATGATGATGATGATGACGATGGCAACGATGATTTTAAGTTTTAACTATGAAAATGCATTGCAATAATATTACGTAGCTCAATGTACACATAATTTTTATATACGTACATATACATACGAGTATAACATGTAATAATGTTAAAATGGAAACATTACACGTAAATTTGTGTGTAATTCCTTCATTTGTAATACACATAATGTATGTATATATTCACAAAATTTAAGCATGATATTTTACGAACTGTTATACACACAAATATAAAAATTTCGTACATAAATACTGTACAGTGAATGTTAGGTTACTGTCATTAGAATAATAAAAAAAAAAAAAAAAAGAAAAATGAAAAATTTTATCGTACAGATAGAGCACAGACACATTGGAAAGGATAATTCATACTTATAGAGGAGAAGCAAGGCAAAAAGAAAAAAAACAGCAGACTGACAGTGACTGCATCTCTTCTTTATCTTTCTCTCTCTTTCACATTATTTTTTATTTTAATTTTTTTTTCTTTTTTTTTTTTTTTTGTAAAAGAAAAGTGCAATAAACCAGTGAATATTGCAAAAAAAAGGGTACATTTTAAAAATTAAGAAATGTAAAACAACTGACTGTGTGACGTGTAATGAAGCAAACAAAAAATTCAAAAGCATGTTAGGTATAAAAAAAAATTATTTTGTGCACTTGTAATTTTTAGCTTTTTCATTATATTCAAATACGTGCATTAAATTGATAAAATTTTTCGAGAATTTTAAATGTTATAAAAGTACATATAAGGAAATTTTAATTAAGAGGAGTATAAGAGTAACTAACATATCGAACTTGAAAAATTTCCCTTTACAAGGTGAAAAATAATCACAATTTTTTGATGTTCAGGACGGAACAGAACCGCAACGGAGTCTTACACAAAATGTAATTTGACTTGCCCATATACCGAAGGATAAAATCAACTAACATGTATATATATATTTAACGTTATTTATTAATTCGGGCCACCAAATTAAAAAAAAAAATTAAACACCGCAGGCGATTGAAACAATAGCAGGGTTGTGGCGCTAGCGATATCACGAAAAATTAACAGAAAAATTGTAAAATATTGTTTAATTAAAATCTTTAAAGATAGCCAAACGACTTCGAGAATCGGCAATATTATTATAACAATAGTAATGATATAAAAAGTATAGTTAATAGCTTTATAATTAAGTAATTATTTTTAGGAAATAATTAAAAAGTAACACTAATAGAACACGTGATTTTCATAAAATTTCAACCAAAAAAAGGCTAAAATAATTTTGCACGAGGTAAACTAAAATTACAGAAATGTATGGCAACTATCATGAAACTCGGAAAATTACGATGAATCTATTCTTCTATTCTTCTATTCCTGTATATGCATAGATTACATAATATGTTCCATATTAAAATAGCGGCTTCTCATTTTCTCCACATTTGCCCATTTCCAACATGCTTATACGAGGGTCACTATTTATATTTCGGGTCTAGCAATAAAAAACAAACATTTATCATTGGAAATGGTTTTATTGTTTTTCAAAATATTCCCCATGAAGATCAATACACTTTTGCATGCGCTGAAACCAATTTTCGTAGCACTTTTTCCACTCCGATTGAGACACCTCCAAAACATGGTTTTTGAACGCATCGACTGCTTCTTCAGGTGTTGAAAATCGTTGTCCACGCATTTTTTTTTTGATGTGAGGGAATAAGAAGAAGTCATTGGGTGCTAAATCAGGACTGTACGGCGGATGACCCATCAATTCGACATTTTGAGTGCTCAAATAGTCCGTTGTTTCAGCTGATTTGTGAGAGCTTGCATTGTCATGATGAAGAATGATTCGCCGGCGCTTGTTTGTTTTCCTTATTTCTTCGAAAACTTTCGGCAAACAGATGGTGGTGTACCATTCAGAATTGACCGTCCTACGTTCCACTAAAGGTACTGTGGCCACATGACCGGTTATACCAAAAAAAAACGCGATCATTTGCTTCGATGTGCTTCTTCCACGAACAACTTTTGTTGGATTTGGCTCGTCTTGGAACACCCATACGGTCGATTGCTGTTTCGTTTCGGGCTCATATGCATAGATCCATGATTCATCACCTGTGACTATCTTATAAACGTCTTTTGACGCACCGCGATTGAATTTTTTCAACATTTCTTTGCTCCAATCAACACGAGCCTTCTTTTGTGCAATCGTCAAATTTTTTGGGATCCATCGACAACACACCTTTTTCACGGCAAGATGTTCATGCAATATCTTATGTACGCTGGTGGAACTAATGCCCAAGGATGCCTCAATCTCACAGTATGTCACATGCCGGTCCATCATTATCATTTCGCGCACAGCATCGATGGTTTCCGGCAAAACGACCGAAATTGGCCGACCTTCACGAAATTCATCCTGGAGCGAACGGCGTCCGAAACCAAACTCTTGGTACCAGCGATTTACAGTGGTTTTTGATGGTGCTTCATCACCAAAAGTCGAAACAAGTTGATCGAGACACTCTTGTCTCGATAATCCGCGCCGAAAATCGTAAAAAATCATCGCACGAAAATTTTCACGGGACAATTCCATTTTTTGACCGAGATGAATTTTTCAAGTCACTGTAAACAAAACAATTCGCGCTCGAATGACAAAACGTTCTGAGTGAAGTTGTCCTAAAAAATGTCAAACTTTCCAATGGAAGTGTCAGATTGCACCTGGCAGGACTAGTATTGCCAGGACCTGAAATATAAATAGTGACCCTCGTATATGTATATACAGAATAGTTTCAAAATTGAAATTAAAATTTCTAAAGATAATTTTTTTTTTTTAATTTAGAATAAAATTAAATAGAAAATACTTATAAAGAATTTATTTACTAATCTTATAAGGATTATTTGACGCGCTAATCTCTGGGATCAATTCCGAAATTTAAGTATAAAAGTAAGTATATCAAATTTTATTAGGAACGAGATCATTATATAGCTACTTATAATAAACAAATACATAATATCAGTTCTTGGCAAAATGATCATTAGAAAAGAAAATCAATTTAAATTGTTAAATAAATTATTTTTAAAAATAATTAAATTTAGAATAAGTATATGTGTATAATATATACTTATCAAATTAATTGATTAAATTTATTTGGAACTTATTCAGGTGGAATAGACCATTTATAAATCATGGCATTAAAAATATTTTCACCTATATGTAATTGGAAAATGATTAGTAAAATTGATTATTTTTTGGCAAACATCAATTTCACTCAATCTTAACATGATTGTAACCATTATATACGAATTATTTAATGAATAATTTAATTATTTTTTTTGTTAATTATTCTAATTTTATCTTAATTTGCACCTTACTGAAAATTTATAAAATTCTTTTCTTTACTTTTTATTGAAATACTCATTGTATACGCGAATAACTCTATAATGAGTATAATAATTTTATTTTACTAAATATTCTACTCATATATTTAAAGAGCACTAGTATTTAGTTAAGTATATATATAGTTAAAAATTTATATAACATAAAATTAATATTGCATTTGATTCCATTTTTGAAGAAGTTAACTAACACAATAAGTAGCAATGTATATACTTATACTCGTGGATTGTATTTATGAAAAGATATTTCACTATAACAACATATAGTAAATTTATTGTCTACCCCTCTATATTGGAATAAAAGTCAATGAAATTTCACAGTTTTCTAATATCATAAGTAAAATCTTGTACATTAGGGATGGTAACAAAGAACATCTTACAATAAATTCTATTTAAAATTAAAATCAAAGAAATTGTTTGACATATATACATTTGTATATATATATATATATGCACTAAAATTTTTTACTGTAACATAAATAACAGAAAAAGACAAAAAGATTATTCCAGAAAAGGAGAATCCGAATTATTTAAAATAACTGTAATATCAATAAAAATAACTGAAAATTTAAGTATGTATAATAAAAATATAAATTCGTATATTAGTTTTTAAAGTTAAATGCTTAGAAATGATGTTATAAATTTGTTACCACTTTTGTAATATTAATAAAAAAAAAACATATGACATCCAGTTTAACTTAATGGAAATTTCTTCATGCAACTGCAGAACAGATGGATAACGTAATCAAAGGAACGAGTTAAAGGCAGAAAAATTAATTAAAAAATTTTTCACCTCGGACTGGACTCGAACCAGTGACCTACCGCTTTCTAGGCGGACGCTCTACCAACTGAGCTACAGAGGCATGAAGAAATTGCCGACGAAATGTGACATCCAGATTATCTTGCATGTAATTATATTCTATTATGTAAACATGTATATGTGTACGTTTACTTGTTCTTATTAATATTATTGAGTTCGAAGACTTCATTTATAAGATTCATAAGAATGCCATCAGTCACATGTCATTATTATACTTGCCAATTCATTCAGAAAAAAAAAATTCTGTTTTTTGCTTTAATACTTAAGTATAGATTAAATTAAATAGCCTGATTTGAAGCATGTTTCCGTACTAAATCAATAAAACTATTGCTTAAATTGCAAATAAAACTATATTGCTATACGGAATTCAGTAATTAAAATTCATAAACTAAATCTATAATTACATAATTCAGCAATTACAATTCATTAGCTGAATTATTTATTTACGCCATATATTATGTATTAAAGTGTTGAAGTCCGGAATGTTACGTAAAACACGATATATAATTTGTTAACAAAATTATTTTGACAACATTTCCTTAATTATAGAATTCCTCATTGTCTGTCAGTTCCGACATAATATAATATGGTTCTTGTAATTTTTCCGAAATTTAATGCTTAACTGGGGAATTTCTAATATCGATATCTTTCTTAAATCTAAGAAAATTCGCAATACAAAAATACTTAATATTTCTGGTGACTATATCAATCCCTTACATTCAATTTTGAAAAACAAAAAAATAATAATAATAATAAAAATATCACAAATTTAAACAACATACAATTTATAGTTAATTCTTATTGCTAAAATTTTATTAGAAATAGTTTTAGTGATAACGCCATTTACGATTCATTCCCATATACGATAGTATTGCGTTACTGGCTAAGCAATAAATTTATTTAGTAAGTATTGTCGTTTTTAATGTGCACAACATTTGTTCATAAATGCTATTTACTATATTTGTAGATGGTTACATTTTATACACAGAATTACAGTAAGTAAGTATAATAAACTTTTATAATTTCTTCAATGTAAAAATATACAATAGTTATTCCTTTGTCTAACATAAAAAGGACATTCATGAATCAAAAGAATTATTTGAACGGGTGCAATATAAAGTTTATTTACTAGTTCGTACTTATATATATATATATACACTGGTGTGTGTGTATATGAGATTGTAAAGTTCATTTTTCTTCATATATGAGAATTTTTATATATTCCATGTCACAGAAAAAAAAAGACGGTTAAACTATAATAATATTGGATTTTTAGAATTTAAAATTTATTATTTTTTTTTGTATTTTGATTCTTGTATTTTTTTATGGTTTTGTTTCAATTCTCATTCAACTCTTAAATTTTATTATTTTTTTTTTTTCTTATATTTGGTAAAGTACAGTAATAAAGTAAAAAATTAAAGTTAAATGAATAAAAAAAAAAACTGGAAATACTTATTCCTCAGACAAAGGATTCCAATGTATTTGTAAAAAAAAAAAAATCGAACTATTAACAGGACATTTACATTTCTTTTTATTAATTTTTTCTTTCTTTTCTTGTATAAGAAAATCCATTTTAATGAAATTAGATTTGTTAAATAAAAGCAGAGAACAGATAAAAATTGAAATAAAAAAAATTAAATTCAAATAAAGTGTTCATGAGGTCAAAACAGTCAAAGAAGAAATTAAAAGTTAATTTAAAAGCTAAAAAGGTGGTTAAGTAAAATTAATTTTTGTATATTACATAAGTATGTACATACGTTTGTAAGTATGTAAGGTTTCTAGTCAAATCAAGAAATTTAATCTTAAACGATTTGCTTTTATTCAATTTAATTAATGACAATATTTTTCATAGATCAGTGTTTTTTTTTCTCTCATTTCCATTAAGATTTTCAAGAATTATAAATTTTATCAATTTTGTAAATTTAAAAGAGAAATACTTTAGTATTTCAAATATTTTGAAAATTTAAAAAATCAGCATTAAATTTTGGGTTCAATTCAGCAATTAATTTCAAAAAACAAATTATTTTTTAATCACAATATGCACTATTAATCGGGACGTAAATTATTCGAACAGAAAATCTGATCCTAACCATAAATAAATGATGTCAATTAAAAATTTAAAAAAAATTTTTGGAAAAATTGTGTTTTAAGGCCACTAATGGTTAATTTCTTATTCTATAAATTATTTAACGAATATTTTTGATCTAAGTACACATCGAGAAAGTACAAGTTTACTTGCAAAAAATTTTCAATCTCTTTTTTGTCCAAAAGGAAAAAAATAACTGATTCGGGTCCTGGAGTGGGTGAACAAAAATTTTTCATTTAAATTTTACGGCTTTTATACTTCGTTCTTTGAATTTTTGTCATCTAACTACGTTAAAAAATATAATTTAGCATTAATTAAGTATGCAGTTTCAAAACTTTTAAGATTCTGCAATATTAACTGTTCTGCTTAGATCTTCTTTTTAATTTACTCATATTGCAGTAAATAATGAAAATGTTAAGGGTACATAAGAAAATACATAGGTTTTGAAAGAAAATTTGTTATATGCACTAAAATTGCTAATGAACTGTTCCTTACAATATTTTACAATTATTAATATACAAAATTAGATAAAATTAATTAAATTTTATAAAATATAATTGGGTTGCCGCCATTATATAAATTATTAAAGTCAAAACAAAGTTAACCAAATTCTGTACTTTTAGTTTAACAAAAATTTTTATTTTCATTATTTACTTATTTCAATAAAATTACTTTGAAATTCATAAAATTGTAATTGTGTTTGAAGCATCGTTCCAGGTATTTATTTAAAATTGCAATAGTTCTTAATATAGTTATAAAACTTATGACTTTTATTAAGAATTAAGTGCATGTTTTCTATGTGCAGTAAATAGTTAGAAAAATCATGTAATCGAAGAGTACCTATGCTTGTATAAAAAATTAAAATTTTTAAATTTATTAAATAACACTAAATTAATTTTCAAATAATATTTCAACAAAATTCATTTACACAATTAAAAATAAATAATTCCTTTTTATATACACCATTAAAAATTATATTGAATTGGAATTTGCACTTTATTAAAGATAAGATAAAAAAAAGTGTTCCTATCTTCATTATAAAATTTATCACAGAGAGATTAAGTTTCATAATGTCAATTTATAGTTTCGTGTTTACGTCATTGTTTTCATAATTTCATAAGAATTGAAAGCATAGTAGTTTAGAATCAATTGTTGTTTTTAAACCTACACCTTTTACATTTAATTTCTATAAATTTTTCATAACCACAAGATCAATTTGTTGAATTAAGCTTGAAAATTTCTGTAAAAGAAAAAGAGAAAACTTTTACATTTTTTTTAAAATCTTGCAAGTTTTCTAGATTCTTAAATATTGTCTCTGCTCTCTTTAAAAATTATTATTAAATTATACATTCTCTTATAATTATAATTCTTATTCTCTAAATTATAATTTAATAATTCTTCTTATAATCTAAATTATAATTCTTAGCAAACAAATTACAAATCTTTTGTAATTTCTAGTAATTGAGAAAAATTATAATTTTAATTACTTTAATTGCTTGTAAAACCAACAAATTGTAAAATTTTTCTATAGTTAACTTTAACACTCCATCTTTCAATATAGGTGCAATTTAGTTCAGTAATTTACTTGAAGTAAATTGTACAACTTAATTCAAAAGTTTGTGGCATTAATTGTAAGTTAGGAACAAATAAGTTTTTTAAGAGTTTAATGGTAGAAAAAAAATACGAAAATTTTTTCTCTTTTTTGTCATTCTTATTAAAATTTTAAGCGTTTTTAATTTGGACAAAAATTTGAATCATCTTGAAAAGTAAGATTTTCAATAATATTTTACAAAAGACAATAAGATCATGTAATTACAGCATATAGGTGTAAACAGATGAATGTAAAGCCAAAAAATTTTCATATTTTCCTCTATAGTTAAATGATAATTGAACAATGAAATTGATGTTAATGCCAAACATCAATGAAAATTCGTTCTAAAATTTCTAATTTTATAGTGTTCAATAATAATATTAAAAATGTTTGCTATATGTACTCGTAATAGTCACAGAAAATATTCTAAAACTAATAAGTATTATAAAACGCCATAATCCAAGCTATAATTTTTCTTAAGAGAAAAGCTTATAGTTTTGATTCTAAAATTAGGAATTTTTATAGTTATAATTCTATATTTGTATAGGTCCATTAATTGGAATAATTAATACTATAAATAATTTGAATTATAAGCACTTGAAAATTCTTTAATTTTTTTTTTAATATTTTTTTGAATAGAAAACGGTCAATGACTTCTTTATAATTCCGTACATTCTATTATGGTACGCAGCAGCAGCAATGGGTATACATACCACCATACACCTTATCATCAACCTATTATTGAGATTATTTGAAAGAGAAAAGAAAAAAAATCCTTTTCGTAGACCTACACAACTTCTTTTATATTTGTTTTTTGTTAATTTTTTTTTCTTCTTGTTATTAAATAGCCACATATTGGTGCATTTTCCTTTCCTTTTTTTTGATTTTTGATTTTAATGAATTTTTTTTCTGCTCTAATTCCATAACTAATGGGTAATAACTCATTTTTCTCAGTGAATCAGTGTTCGATTTTGTTTGTGTTCCTTGCTTTATTTTCTAACTTTATTACAAAAAAGTTTTGATATTCCAATTACTCTTTTACACACACAAATCACAACAATCAACGTCAGTATATAGTTACCCTTAACTTGGTTCTTTTTCTCTATGAGCAATATTATTTACTGTTGAAATACTCGGTTATATCTGCTTAAAAATTTGTTCTTTATACATATTATGTACTTACACTGTATTAGATATACATATTATGTGTGTGTGTAAAATTAAATTAAATATATTTATGTACATGTATAATGTATGTGCATAAGAATTGTTAATATTGCAACATTCATTACATAAATTCAATGATAAAAATCTAATTAAAATAGAAAACAAGTTCAGAACTTAAACTTTATTAGCCAACAAATGAACTGTAACTAACTTTGGTAGAATATTTTTTTTCTTGTTTTTCTTCTGATTTTATTCATAATATATACATAGTACATGTATATGAATGGTGGTTGGTTATGTTTTTATGGTATTAAAAGAAGAGCGAAAATTTCAATAATAAAAAGCAAAAAAAAAATAAAGTAACTAACTAACTAACTAAACTGTGAATTTTATTCACTCTTACAATGAATGTTAAAATTTATATATAATGTACATACATATATACTATAGGTATGAAGGTATGGAGCTAAATTCCATGTTCAAATTAATAAATTTAAAATAAAAATGAAAGAAAAAGTTATTTTAGGAATTGACTAGTTTTATAGAACAATTTTTTTTTTCTTTTGTTGTAACCGAATGAAAATATGAATAAGAAGTATCCAATGTAATTCATTAGTACCATTATATATGTAAGTTTAAGGGAAAATAACCATATTATAAGTTTATTTATTACAATCTCCTTTGACTTCAATTATTAAATGAGTTCAATATAAAAATGTTAATTTTTCAAATACATTTTTTTTTTTAATTAAAACAAAGTAATTTTACTTAATTTTATAATTTTCGTTATTTTTTTTTTCTTAAATAAAGTGTAAACCCACACGCAAATACCATAAATATTAAAATATTTTTTTTTTGAGTTTAAAATTCTCATTTATAGAGCAAATGGTGGTAAATTATAAAATTAGTATTAATTTTAAAATATTTATAAGAAGACAATTCTGTTCATTTATTTGATCTGCAATATTCCATAGTGTAAATAAAACGTTAATGTATGGGATCTACGTATGATATTGTAAGTGCACATTGAAAAGAACACTCATACGTACTTGATTCGGAAAAAAAAAATTTATTTCAATGAGAGAAAAACGTTTCCCACAATTCATATCTAAAATGTTTTATTTTATATTAGTATACTAGTTATGTGTTCCTAAAACCCGATATGTATTTCCAAAATTGCAAATTTTTAGCAAGATAAAAAATCTTGAATACATACTGTAACTAAGTAGTTCATTTTATTTTAATTAAATAAAGTTTTGTGGTTATTCTCACCAAATTTGGACATAACAAAGATTTCACAGTTTGCATTTAATTTCCATTATTGAACTCCAGACTTACATATATATCTCATAATACTATTATATTTTCTTAATTATTTTTGAAGATGCTCCTATGCTTCCACATGAAAGAGATGTAAGAAAGAATAACTAATTTTTATGAATAAACCTTAGAACTAGTTTTTTTTTAATTATACAAGTAAAAATTAAAAAATTAAGGAAATATGCTTTTTACGAACCCTTAACTAAATTTAAATTTTTTTTGTCTCAAACTTCAAAAATTTTTCAATCAATATAGTTAATAATCATCTATCTACTACTTATTCAACAAGAGTACTAAGAACAAAAAAAAATTCATAATAGGTGCAATACACTTTTCATTTTATATGAAAAAAGAACTTGTAAGAGTAAGTATGTGCGCAATTTTATGTGTAACTGAAAACTTTGAATTTATTTATTTATATATATATATGTTCTTATTATATACATCTGATGACAGAAAGTGGTATGTACCATCATCGAATTCATTTATTAAAACAAAAAAGAAAAAAAAAATGTTTGTTGAAATGAAAAGAAAAACTGGAAAAATATAAAAAAAAAAGGAAGAAGAAGAAAAATAAAATGAAGAGCATAGAAAGCATAAAAATCATACGTGATACAATTTTATGTACATAGCACACAATAAGTGTAACCGTTTTAAGTATAAATTTTCATAAATTTTATATTTTATATAATTTGTAAAAAATAAATCCATGCGGTGTCATAGAATGTGTCAAACTCAAGAAACTTTTTAATTTTCTAGAAATTCTTGAGGTACATACGACACTTGGCATATATATATGTATGATATATATACAATACTTAAGAGATTCATAATTCCTATTATAAAACCTTTAGCTTTTTAGAAATTTTGAAAATTCAATGGAAATTAAATGACGCGAAGCACGTCGATAAGCTTTTCATAAAAATTTTTTAATTTTCAAATTTACCATTTCGCAAACATATGTTTGTTTAAATAATATTCAGGTATTCGTAATAATTTAAAATAAGTATGCAATAATTTCATGATGGCAACACTAAAATATATAATATTATGTATACATAAATACTTTGAATTGAAATAGTTACTCGTACATAATTAGATGGAATTAAATATGAGAATACACATAGTATCCAAAAAGATAAAAATACCGGACATATATACAAATGAACATATCCACATATAGTCACGAACACGTATACATGAATATTTTTTATGCATTCGATGATCATATTAAAAAGTTATACCAAGTAAAAGTGATGCATTTATCAGTCAGAATTGAATTTTTCTTTTTTGTTTTTCTTCTTTTATCTTTTTTTTATTTTTACTTTTTCATTTTCGCTTTTTATTTTATAATACTTACTCTTACTTAATTCAGTTCATCATTGTTTTTTTATCATCTTATATATGTACGTATGTACATTAAAGTATTGCATCATTTCTCTAACTTTTATATTAAATATATCTTCACTTACTTGTACAGAATGTAGTTACATAAATTATATAAAACCTTATATAGGCATTATGCAAACATTTATATATAAGTCTATATATGCACGCATATGAAGATGTATATACATGTATGTATAAATAAGTTAGAATAGAGATTGTTCTTTAAGTCCTGTACATCGATTCAATGACTTTTTAAATATCATATACTGTGAAATACTTCTCTATAAAGTTAAAACTGAGATATGAAATGAAAAGAACAAAAATTATTCATATTAGAGTTAGATGTAATAATATACAGTGTTGTCAGCTTTACTCATTATAATTAAGAATATACAATGGAAAAAGTTGAAAGAAGCTGTCGAAAAATTTTATAAGTTCAAAATTTTAGTCAAAATGTTATAACAATACATAAAATTTCTAGTATATTCTAGCATATATAAATTTATTTTATCCAGGGCTGATAAAGAGTAATAATATTAATACAGTATGCCTAAAAGAATATGACCCAGAAATGGGTTAATATTTTTTTAAGAAATATATTATATATAAATAACAGAGCCAAGAGTAATATTATGGGTACATATGCAGTTTTCGTATTGGTAAATGCTATAAATTTTGAAAAGTTTTACTTTTCTAGCTTTTCACATCTTGATAATCCCAATAAATTTTTTGTTGAAAGAATTTTATCCCCTTGCTTAAAATGGGGATAAAAACAGAACGTGTAAATATCACAGTTTAAGAATTAGAATATAACCATGGCAACACCAATTTTTTAAAAAATTTAATAAATTTTGATTCCTATTTAATATTAAAATTTAATTTAAAAAATTTTCATATTTATATGCAATATAAATGAATGAAAATATATAAAAGTTTTGAAAAAGGAAGGTAATTTTGTTTTTAGTTTTTCAAATAAAAAGAACAAAAATAAATTCTTGAATCCATAGTATATGGAGTACATATATTATATATGTAAGTATTTACTCCTATCACTGAATAACATCACACAATTATAGAGAAATGTGCAATCACATAGCTAGTATTTCTCTTAAAAACTTTGTATGCGAAAAAAGAGTCTCTTATTCGTTTTAATATTTATTCGTTTCTTTTGATCTCCATTACTAATAATAAGAATTAATATACTAACATTCTTGAGTTCAATAATCGTTTATTGACAGTATATGTATATGTATATATGTATATATTTCGTATACATATACAAAATTTGTATGTTTTTTTTTGTATTATGAAGATGCACATGAGTAATAAATAGAATTAAAAAAATTGAGTCAATGACTTTGTTTGATTAAACTTTGATGTGAATTCAAAGATTTTACAGTCTTTTAATAAAGTTGAAAACTTTTTGGTTTTCAATAGTGTTAAATGTTAATTTTAAATAGAGCTTAGTGTTAGTATTAAAATATTTGTCTTAATAATTATTTATAAAAGAAAAAAATTAAAATTCTTAACCGTACTAGAGATTCTACAAGGGTTTCAGAATAGTATGAAAAATTAAGTGATAACACCTCAAATCAATTTTTTTATTTTTTTCTGCAAAGCATTTCTGCAGTTCACTATTGAATCTGACGCTGAATTTTCAAAATAAAGAAATGACATATAATTACAAAGGCCTAAAACAAATTCAGCTATCAAAATTAGTGACCGCCATACACCACAAAATTATCTTATTTTCGAAAATTTTTTCATCAACCTGTGAATTATCAAATTAAAACTGTTTGCTCTTTCTAAGTTTATATGTCATTTAATATCTTCAATTACTTATTTTTTTAATTTTATTTAAAATTGGATTAAAGTTCGATATGTTTTGAATTTGTGGATTTTATTCGATGAAAAAAAAAGTAGAACGCCATTAAATTCGAATGAAATAAAGAAAATTTTATGTTCGAGCCCTACTCTTCAAGTGCTTGAAGATAAAACTAGTAAATTTACTTGCTTAACAAAACTATTTAAGTAATTCATAAAATATAATTCGAAAACTCAGTTACAGTCTTGTAGTGTACATAAGCGTCCGATATCAAAATTTTTGTGTCTACAATTTTCAATCGTCTTCTTCTACATTTTTTTTTGTATTACCAAGTTCTTTATTTTCAGAAATGAAAACGCCAAACCAATTTATGCTCTATGAACTTTTAAAAGCATAACAGCTTATACTCTTACGAAACAACAAAAATAATAGCAAAAAAAAAAAATTATTACATTGATGATCTCATAAACATAAAAGCAAAACGTGCACGATTTTCATTTTTTGTTTTTGTTTTTTTCTTCAGTACACCTTAACACTATTTCTATTTTTTTTTTTTTTACTTTTATTGCCATTGTTGTTCTTCTTTTTTATTATTATTGTTGCTGTTATTATTCTTATTATCGCTTGTTGTAAGTGTTTAGAGCATTCACGCGCTGCTGCTGTCTATGTAGTTACAGAAAAAAAAACCTTGAAAATATTTTTTGTAAAGAGAATTAAAAAAAAAAACAACAACAACAATAATGATAAAATAAAAATCCAAAAATAAAACAAAATTGTTTAAAAGTGATGCAACAACCTATCCATCTTTATAGAAGATTATGGACTCACCAGACGAACATTCGTTCAAAAATAAAAAAAAAAAGCACAACAATAATATTTACAACAAAAAACGATAAAGAAACAAACAAAAAAAAAAGAATTACATCGACACCAAAACGTCTGGAGATGGAGTGAAAGTGTCATTGAACGGACTGAGCTTAGCAATCGGCTAAACAAAAAAAAACAAAAAATTAAATAAAAATATAAAACATAAAATAAATAAAAATATTAAAAGTAAATAATAAAAGAAAGAGAAGGAAGATCTCGTAAAAAAAACAACAATAATAAAAAAAGAGAATTGAACTAAATTGTGCAGATGCATGTGAAGTAAAAATTGGAGAAAAAGAAGATATTGGAAATTTTATTGAAAAATTAGGAAATACTTAGGCACAATTTTTGAGCGATCGGAGGAGGATCGGAAATTATTATATATGTGAATAAATTTAAGTAAAAAATATATCATGTAAGTATAATATGTATAAGTACCATTCAAGTGAAAAATATTGTTATTTAATTTTAAGATGTTCTTTAGGCATTCGGTAACACATACTCGTAAATATTGAAGAAAATGTTTTGATTTTCACTGCACCATGTAAAATTAAATTCAAATTCAGGAATTTAAAATTTAAATATTGAGTCATAAAGAAAATCTGAACTAAAATTGTAAATACCGGAACTGTACGTATACCTAAAAAATATTATAAAACGAAATGAATCTTTAAATTTAAACATTTTAATTAAGAACAACTTGGCATGATTTAATAAATTAGAAAATGCTAACACATCAGAAGACGGCTGAATGAAATACAAGTGTGGGGTCCGAAAAATATTAAGATGAGAAAATATTAACAAAAATTTGTTTATTTAATTTCGTGGAAACAATTTCAGCACATTTTAAACTAAATTTAGAGAAAGTACATCTATATCAAAGTCATTTGACTTAGTAGTTTACTTCAAATTGATCGTTAATTAAAACAGGATTTATATGAAATTTTAACATTTTCTAGATATCAATAAATATTTTATTAGATCAAAATATTTTTGCGCTTTTAATTTGTTTTCCTACATTTACTTGGTTATAATAAGTACTATGTATGTAATAGTTAGTAAATGTACATTTTTTTGGGGAAACCGTAGCCCTTCACCAAATTTTTATGTTTAAACCGAACCAAAGTATCAATTCATTTTTTCATTCAAAAAATATAAGTACCTATAGTCATCAAGAGATTAGTATTTTAATTAAGCTAAAAAATTTTTCTTATTAAATTCCGCCCAAAAATATGCAATTTTAAATAAAATTAATTTTTATAAAAGCCGGTTGAAAATTTTTAATACTTAAAGAACTAACTTCATATAGTTGGTCCATTATTTTACCTTTATATAATGTTAAAGATCCATAAAAATGTTTAATTGCTGACTTGAATTATTAAAATTTGTGCTAATTTTTAAACTATTCATTGATCTACTGAATTTTTATTACCAATTTTTTTAAAAAATTTAGTTCATAATATATTTTTTGTCAAATTTTTTATAAACGGCAAACTTTAATATTTTATTATCCCATAATATAATCTAATTGTACACATACACTGTCTTGTGTGTATCTTATTGAATTTTGATATTTTTTTGGGTATAACAAAATAAAATTATCAATTTTATGAACTGATAGAATTTTGAAATTTATTTTGATTTCCCACAAACCTCTCAAATTTTAAATATTCTTTCGAAATCTATTCGTAAATATGTAGATATATCGTGAATATTCCGTACATAATTTCTTATTGGTATGATCGATAATTCTGAATAGAAATATATTTATTTATGTATATGTATGTAAAATTTTTTCTATAGAATTTATTTATTTTTCTAAAAATTCCAATTTAAAATTTTTAAAATGGCCATTCATTGTAATTAGGCGGAAATTTTTAAAAATTCTCAAGAAAAAATAAAAATTACCTAGTTCTTCATAATACATACGTATACCTACCGTTTAGTACTTAATTATTAAAATGAAATTAAGTAAATATGCAAAAGAAGAAAATAAAAAAAGAATAAAGCGGAAATTTTCTATATGTGACCCTTTGATTCTCTTTGATCATTTTTATATAGAATTTACGATTAAAATCGTTATAAAAATTAAATATCTAAATCATTTCATTCGGTTTTTGGGGATTCTTTTTCTTCTATATTTTTTTATTCTTTTTTATGTGAATAGATGGGTAGGCTTAATTTCTTTGTAAAGTTGTGTACAGTAGATCAGGTAAAAAATAGTTAATTTTTAATATCCAAACTGTCAGGTACAAAATTTTTATTAAAACGGCATAAATTAAAGCTTTTTTTTCCTGTCAAATACGTTAAATTCGAAACCTATTTGTTTCGGTGCTAGTTAAATTAGTAATAAAGAGAAATAATAAATTTTTAAAATTTAATTATTAACATCTTTTAAAATATTTTCATTTAAACCTTTTTTGAAATTATACATAAAATCTTGTACGATGTACGCGTATTTGAACAATGCTAACAACTAAAATTCTGTCAAAGTTATAAAATAAAATGACAGATTAACAGATTTTCCATTGTTACGTACGTTGTTGACCACGAATAGATTCGTAAGGTCCAAAATTAAATATTTTTATATACTGTAACCGAATATCGTCACATTTTTCAAATACCGTTATATGAATACAGAGCTCTGTTTTTAAGTCATTAACAGAGCTTGTATTCATATAGCTTTAGTGAAAACTACACTTTAGTATTTAAATTTTATTGCGGAAGTTCAAGAAAGGTAACCGTAAATTTGAGCTCGAGGAGGAAAAGAGAGAGTTGCAAAAAAAAAATTTGTCCAAATAAAATAACAAATTTATTAATGTCGATTAACTATGAAAACTTAAGACAGATTATAAGTATTTGCCATGTAGGTACAAGACAACTTAAAGTACAGCGTCCGTTGCCTTTTCATGTAGAATTAAAAAATTACTGTCTCAACTCCTACATGAGAAGAGATTCTTCTAGGTTCTTCTAACTAAGCTGTCGAAAACTGTGTGCGAAAATAATTTTTAGATTTTCCGATTTGAAAATTAAAACTTTAAAATATTCTATTAGAATTAAACACAAGTAGACCAAAATAATGTCGCTAACTCATTATCGAACTCAGTACTATTTGATAGACTTTACCAGTTATACCAGTTAGTCATGAAAACTTTCTAAGAAAATTCTGTTAAATTTTTTTAATATTAGAATTATTTTTTCATACAATAAATGAGTGTAGAATACAAAAAAACATAAATCAAAAATTTTAGAAAATAATTTTTAAATCCCCAAAAGTAAAATAAAAATCTTTACTCTTATTGCATTCTTGTAATAAAAAAAATAAAAAATTAAGTAGTCTTTTTTTCCCAATTTCATAAAAACTCACAGAATGCAGCGATTTATCATTTTTTTTTTTAATATTTATTAATAAAATTTTTCTATTGTTCATTTAAAATATAATTATGGTATAATTAATTGATTTACGACTTTAAGATTATACAAAGAAAAAATGGAGAAAAAGAAGAGCTGCGGACCGTTAAAAGCTAAGAAAAAGTATTACAAAAACAAGGAAATATAGAAGCACGAACACTAAATCTCTAATAAGTGCTTAAGAGAATCAAGAATATTCCAAAATAATAAATAAAAATAAAATTTAATTGGGGAAAAACTGTGATTATAAAAACGCCAACCAACAAAAAAAAAAAAAGAAATAAAAATCTATCTACTTATAATTTTAGAACAGTTGTGCTTTATTCTTTGATTGTTGAATGAATATACAACAATCACATAAGGTCGCATTGGAATTAATGTTTATTTAACCTCTATAATTATAGCGTTTTATTATTTTAAGTAAATTTTAGTTTGAGAATAAAATAATAAAATAAAAAGCAATGCTGCATTATTATGATTTATTTGGATTTTCTTTTTTATTTCTTTAAATTAATTTATTAACACACATTTATCGTGGTTTTAAACTCTATTTAATATCATTTTATTGATTTAATTATTAAATAATAAAAGTTAGAAATTAACAACTGTTATACATACGTAATAAATGTTTGTTTTATTAATTTACAATTACTTAAGCTTAATTTCGAAATATAAAATTGCTTGTTAATTAAACAGGGTAAAGAGAGAAATTATTATATAAGCATTTTACAAATCCCAAGTTTTTGCTGTGAAACTTCTCCAGTTTCTAGATCTTTGAATAATATGTGAACAGCTCGCAATCCGGAAATTGAATTTATTAAAAATGTTTTAAATTTAAATAATTCAAAATTAATAAAAGAATTTAAGTGAAGCTCTTTTGGGCATACAAAATGAATTTGATTATTATAAACATATAAAAATAAAAACGATAATAAAATCAGCATAGGTTTATAAAATTAAAATCATGATTTTTGGGAAATCATCTACCTAACTAATTATACGCAAAATTTTTATAAAAATAATCATACAGCATTTTATTTTATGGCACTTGTTCCCTGGATTCCAAAAAAGAAAGAAACAAAATTGAATCTCTTTTTTATCGGACACTTTATGTATAATTCGTCCTTTTTTATAAACGAGTATTGACAAGGACGGCACTTTAAAAATGTTCGTATTTAGTTGCTAAATCGTTATATGTACATACACAAAGAAATCATAATTCGAAATTGGCATCTTGCAATTGAGCGTAAATGTGAAGAACAAAAAATAATTTTTTTTCCCCGATTTATCCGATTATATCGATTTCATAATTCGAATATAAATCCGAAATTGAAAACGGCAGTAAAACTTCAATTCAAAATGAAGAGCAAGCTTTATTTAAAACAAAAATGTCAATTACATAAGCTGGAAAACACAGGAAATAAGAACATATGAGCTGAATAGTATACCAATACAAAATTACTCTAGTATGTAAGTTGAAAATTATAAAGGAAACTTCGAAATTAATGCATCAAATTACATTAGTTTTGAAATTTTCGAATTTTTACAGTGAATTTCAATATTTTAAAGTTATTAATTTGAAGCTTTCTACGCTTACAGCCTCTCGATTAATTAATGTTACAGTATTTCTTTTTGCATAACCCGAGGGGTATTTATTACATAATATGTATGTAAGTGTTAAATTTCATTATAATAAAACTAAATTTTCTAAATTTTAATAATTAAATGAAAAACATTTAATTTAATTGTTTATTAATATTTTTAATTTGGTAGAGAGGAGAGGTTCTTCAAAAAAATCCATTTAAGTTTTTTATATTCTTAATTATTTCTAAATTACATTAGTATATAGCTAATACATACTTAAGCATTTATAAATATTTTACTTATGCATTTTAATTTAAATTGCTGCATAGTTTATCATTAATTTAATTAATGTTTTATAGAAGAAAGGACACCCGAAGAAAAAAATGAGCCTTATTTTTTTCGAAATCCAAACAAATAAAATAATTTCTTCAACTTCATCCTTCTATTATAACATAGTTAGTTACTCATTCAGTTACGTATAAAAAATTTGCATGATTTTTTTTTTATTTTTGTGTAAATTTTGTTTACTTTTATCCTTATACCTATTTTTTCTTCCTTTTAAATTCCATTCAGCAAACAACAAAAAAAAAATACGTTTTCCTGCTCTTATATAACCTGATTGTACCTTTTCTTTAGTGTTAATTTCCTGTTTTTGTGTAATTTAATTTTTTTCTACTGTTTTTTTTTTTGTTCAAATTTCAATTCATATACGAATTTTTTACATTTTTTACCCTCGATATTTTTTGTTTCCTTGTTTTCTGCCTTTTTTTTATTCGACTTGAGTTAGTTGGTTTTTTGTTTACCCTTCATTTCATTTGCTTAAAAATATATTTATTTTTTTTTTCTTGTTTGTTATTATTTACCATTCCTACACTTTTGACGATACAAGAGAATTTTATTTTTTTGTTTTTATGTAAAAACTTTAGAATAATAACAATAATAATAAAATGTAATAAGGATATTGTATTGTAGTAAGAGAGTATATAGTTCCAAAAATAAAAATACATGAAAAGTAAAAAATAAACAACAGAAAATTTTGTAATCAAAAATGAAATGAGAATGTGTACACGAAAATATATATATAGATGTATTCGTATATATATATATATATATATATATATACGAATACAAAATAAAATATGGAATCATGGCATTAAGATATTTTTTGTTATACCCTGTCAAGGTCGTATTGAAAGCAAAAAATAATAATAATAATAATAATTCAAGGAAGATTTTGTTTATTATTAAGGTTCAGATGTTTTTATTATGATTTGTTTTTTTTTCGCAGGATTTCAATTTTATAAAAGTAGGACGGAAAAAAAAGTAAATAAGTATAAGTAAAAATTGAAAATAACAAACATTCTTTTTCTTTTTTAGATTTGCAATAAACAAAGAAAAACAAATAATATGTGATAAACAAAAAAAATTCATCAAAAAAAAAATACAGTTAAAATTCCATTGAATATGTTAATAATATTCCCGAAGGAGACGATTTTTTTAATGTCGTATAACATTCTTGCATACGTTACATATATGACATAAGGAGTTACAATGCAAGCTTAAGTAAGCATACAAGTTATCCTTGTTAGACCTATAGCATGTGCTTACAATGTTGCTTTTCTTTTAAGTTTTCAAGTTTTTTGGAAGAAGAAAAATAAAATTAACAATAAATTTAAGTAATCCAAAAAAATTTTCTCACAACTAAAAACTTTGTACGGCATGACATCGTTCAAAAACAATAACAGAAAAAAAAACCGTTAAAATTAATACTATTTTAAGAGGGGTTCAAAAAGGATTTTATAAATTTGTTATGTAAAAAATTCTAAAATTAGTGTGAAAAATATGAATATTTTTTTTTTTTACATTGAGTGCCTTTGGGATCATTTATTATTGAAGAAAATTATTTAACTTCGTTAGAAATCGTAAAAACAAATTTTTCAATTAAAAATTCTTTATATACAAATTTGGGGTGAAAATGCACAGAAACCTGAAAGGATGCCACTATAACTATTAAAATGAGTATTTTGTTGTCGCTATTTGCATTTTACGGAAAGTCTGATTTCAAAATTTCGTTAACATGGATTTGTAACCCAAATTTCGGCTTATTGGTTACAGTTGCTGAATTGTAATTTAATACTATTAAATGTATAATACGGCAATTTAAAACTCAAATACTTAATATGCAAAATCAAAAATGGAATGTTTTCGTTACACAGTATTAAATCGACATATCAAAACCGAAACTAAATCAGAAGGTATGGACAAAAATTTCGATAGATTCTACAATGTTGACAACGTCAGAAATACAACACTAAATAAATATGTCACTATTAACACTGTCAAAACACTTTTGGCATTTTAGAATGTGATATGACGCATCTGATATGTAATAAATTGTACATTTCTAAAGAGACGCAAAATATATACATATATAAAAAAAAGAACATTCTATAGCCAAAATGTAAATATCAAAAATCCAGAAAAAAAAAAAACATTTTATTTATAATTTGTGGAAAAATTTAATTAACTTTCACTTACCTTTCTTTTAATAGCTGCCATTTGTAATTCAGCATTCATAATTTCCTGTTGTTCAATTTCTTTTAAATCATCAAGCATTTTTGTATATTTATCTCGATTATCTTCATCTAATGCAACATGTAAATAATCACGCCAATTACGTGAATCAAAACCCCAATGACATGTACGATTTTCATGTAAACGATGTACATGTCCAACAAATTTTTGTGGTGAAAATAAACCTTTACATTCACAACATCTTATACATGATGGCTTTTGAAATGAATATAAATCTGGTATACATATACCTTCACATTTACCAAAACAACGATGATATACTTTAAATGATGTAGCACCTTTTGGAATGTCAATATTACAACGACCAATATCAGAACGATGTAATAATGCTGCACATAATCTTTCAGCATCAGTACGTGTTATTAAACCAGATGCTTTAACATCATCTGGTAATATTTTTGCCCCTTTAAATTTCATTAATTGATCTGGTGAACATTGTGAACAAAATATTCTGAGATCATCAAATATATGATTAATTTGATCTAATGTAAAATCAGTTAATACATTATTTAAAAATTGTGGTAAACATAAACGCATTTCACCACCTAATAAAAAACAACCAATTGGTTTACCCTCTAATTCAGTATGTAATAATTCACCACAACCAGTATCTGGTGCTGTTAATATTGGTTGTGGTATTTCTGGTGGTAATGGTGGTTGTACAATTACATTATGCATCATATTATCCGATGTATCATTACAATCTAATGGCTCCGGTGAGCTAAGAATTTCTTTTTTAATTGTAATACCACTTGTTGTATTAATTGATGATAATATTGATGCTGATGATGATGATGCTGTTGATGATGTTGATAATATATTTGTATTATTTTTTGTATTAGATCCATTATGATTAAGATTTATATTATTACTATTACTACCGTTATTATTATTATTAATTAATAAATTACAATTATTTGTATTGCTATTATTATTATTATTTAAATGATTATTTTGTGATGGAATCGCTAATACAGTTGCTGATCCCGTTGTTACTGTAGCCGTTAAATGATTATTTAAATGATGTGTTGATAAATGATGTTGTGTTGCAACTGATGGCAATGATTGTCCAGGACCTTGAAGGCTTTTTGTGGCACTATTCTGATAAGTTTTTAATACAGTTCGAAGATGAGGTGTCACAAATTCTGTCATTTTGAGTTCGAACAAAAATTTTTTAAAAAATTAATTTTTAATATCGCGCACACTTTTTCAAAACCACTTTAAAAAAAAAAAAACGAAAACGAAAACAAAAAAAAAAATCACAAGATTAAAAATTTTTTTTATTTTCTTTCTGATTTATTATTTTTCCTTTTTTTTTTGGATTTATTTGTGTTCCTCTAAAAATTTTTATTTTAATTTAAAAAGATTTTTGAAATTTATTTTCAATTTTATTTGAGTGAATTTCAAAAGGAAACTTTGCCTTGCTTGGATTTTCTTTTTTTAATTTTTTTGATTCAATTTTAAATTTTTGGTTTTAGGTAATATTTTTTGTGATTTTTTTAATTATTATTCAATTAAAATTAATAATTTATTCATCATTTTGTTTTTGTAAATATTTTGAAAAATTTTATAAATTTTTTTATTGTTGGTTGTTGTTTTTTTATTAATTTAATCAATAATTATAAATTTTAAGAATGAAACCAAAACAAAAGAGGTTTTTAATTTTTATTCACAAATAACATTTTGAATACACTTGTATAATATTAAAATTTGAAATTATTCAATTATTTTGTGTAGAAATTAAAAAAATAACAAAATATTTTTGTAAAAATTCTTTCTCTTTAAAATTCCTCAAGAGTTAAGAAAATTCACATGTGTTATGCCTCTTTTTTTTTATTTTATTTTCCACAGATGCATGAAGTGGGTGTGTGTTCAATATGAAAATATTAACGCGGTGTTTTTCATATGTTTTACACTTTTATGTTTTTGAAATGTTGTTTTTTTTTCTTGCAAAATTTGATTTCTCAAAATTTTTTTGTTTTTAAAATTCTCTTTTACTTTTTATTTTAAATTTAACACAAATTTAATAAATATCATAATTGTGAGTTAAATACTTGTATATATATATAACAAATATATATATATATACATTATATTTCTATGTAAGTAAGTATGTGTAAATAAATATTTAAAATATTTAAATACGTCTTGTTTTCTGTTAATTTACTTTTGTTGACATTTGTATACGCGGTCACATAAACAAAATGACACTAGAGAGTTTGACAGGTTAATAATTTTCAAAATGTTTTTTTTTGTTTGTTTTTTTTTTTGTGTTTCTCTAATATTATTCTAAAAATTTCATTTTATAATTATTATTGTTTTTTTTTTTTTGGTTTTTTTTGCGTTTATTTTGGCTGATTGTCAGCTTTTTTGTGTAGAATCATTTTTACATTTTCATTTTTATTTTAATTTTTGTTTTTTTTTTTGAAATCTTATTCACAATTTTAAAATTAAATTTTATTATTAAGTGATTATTTTCTTCTTTTTATTTTTTGCTTATTTCATTTATGTTTTATTGAATTTTATCTGAATTTTTGGCGAAAAACTAACAAACACATAGACACCCTTATATACTTTCATCGTGAAGTAAATATGTGTGTAGGTGTGTGTATTGTAACTTTGATTTTGTTGTAAAATTAAAAAGAGGAAGAATATTTTTATTTTTCTTTTTAAATATTTGAAACCCTTATTGGTAATTATTACTTATTAATTTTTTAATTTTTATTTCTAATATTAATATTGTAATTAAATTTTAAATCTTAATATAATTTTTTATAATTAATTTTTTTTTAATTATATTTGTGTATAACACTTTTTATTTTATTTTATTTTTTGTTTACTATAAAACGTATTTTTTTTTCTCTTTTTTTTTTTTGTTATTTGTTACACATTTTTTGTTTTAATTATTAATTATTCTAAGCAATATTGTATAAAAAAAATTAATATATATATATATAAAAATATTATTAACTATTTAATATTAAAAATTTTAATTATACTTTGTAATTTATTAAAAAAAAACAGCTATGTAAAAATGAATTTAATATAATTATGTAAGTAAAATTTTTCGGTTCTTATGAAAATAATTGGGATATAACGGTTTTGCATTAAAAAAAACCTCTTATACTTAATTAAAATTTTAAAATAAATATACCTATGTATATATCTATATATATTTTTTTAATAATTAGCACTTTTCCAGTAAGCCATCCCGGCATATTATGACTTTCATTAAGAATTTTTTATAAATTTTCATTAAAAATAGAAAATAATTTTAAAATTAATTTTAAATACACTAATATAAATTTAAATCAATTTCTGAAATATATAATTAAGTAAATAAGTACTTGAAATTCATAATTTTAATTAGTCAAATTATGAGTGTCTAAAATAAGTTAAGAGTTAAAAAAAAGGTGCAAATTTAATAAAGTTAATAAACCTTTATACAAGCGCGATTAAAATGCTTTTAATTAAGTTTGAATGTTATAATTTTTCTTATAGTTTAAGATAATTTTTTGGTAAATAAAATATTCAATAAAAAAATCACCTCTTAAACCTTTTTAAACTTTTCTGCTACAATATAATTTTTGGGCCAGTAGAATTCCTAAAATCTCCTTCGTTTTTATTAAAATTTTGAGAATTAATTTTGTTTTTATATTGATTTCTAACAAAATATTTAGGTAATTGATTTCTACTTATATAATTACAATTATAATTAGAATATTCAATTTTAATTGCACAGCAATGACTATACTTAATTTCTGTTCCTTTTGAAGAAATATTACAAAAATTTCAAATTAGATTTCTTAATTCTAATTTAATTTTTTGGTTTTACTTATTTTATAGCTTATCAGCATTGTCTTTTTTAATTTTTGCATCTTTCAATTTCTAATTTTAATTATTTTATTTATTAATTTCCCTTATTTCAATAAATAAATATAAATTATAAATAAAATGTTACTTAAATATTAAAAATCATAAAAATTGAATGTATGAAAAGAATTCCAATTTTTTTGTAATTTTACGTATTTTTTTGGTGTTTTTCTTATACTTAATTATTTTGCGATTTCATTTCCATTATAATTTTGGAAATAATTAAAATATCAAGAGAAAACGAAATATTTTTATATATTTTTTTTTTTTATTTTAGATTTCCGTTTCATTTTCTTTGCATTTTTCTTAATATTTTCTTTTATTATTTATTTAATTTTTTTGTTTATATAAAACGATTTTTTCTTGTTTCTTTTTTTTCAATTATTTCTGTTCTTTCTCTATCGGTGTTCGGTATTTATAAATACAAGTAACTAACTAAGTATAAGAAAAACATTTTTATATATAAGTGAAATTATAAACACACAAAAATTTAATAAAAAACAAAAAAGAAAATTAAAAATTCTTACGCAATAACATTTTTTTTTAATATTCATTTTTAAATACAATAATAATAATATTTTGAGTCCATCTATAATTTATGCATATAAATAAAATATTTGCATAACTATAACTATAAAATATTATATTAAATGGTCAAATAGTATTTTTAATATTATATATTATTTAAAACTGAATTATTTTCATTTCATTTATTCGAATAAAATTAAATAGGTACTTATTTCAAAATTTCAATTAAAGAAAATAAAATACAAAAATTATTAAAAATGAATATTATAAATAACGGAGTAAGTGATTAGATATTTCAAAGAAATCGGAATGTGAAATAAATTCTCAATTCTATAACTGACTGAAAATTAAAGAAGAAAAAGATTTTTCTTTACATTTAAGATTCAAACAAAGGCGAAATTAGCACAATGTCACATATAATCAAAATTTTTTTAAGAATATTGTCACATGATTTAAAATTATTCATTTTATAATTCGATAGCGTGCAAATGTAAAATAAATGCTAGCAGCGCAAGTAACGTTTTCTTTATTGGTAATGCAGATTTGCATTAAATAAATTATCTAAAATAAATAACTTTTGTTTGGTTAACCTATGGCAAACAAAGTATGATGATTGAAGAAATAAGATTAACCCAAAATTCATGTGATACAATTCTCAGTTACATGTGACACAATTTATAACTTATGAGCGACATATTCTAATTAAAAATTTATTAGTTAAGTAGTGTTGTTTGTAAATTGTTAACTATTAATTTGGGATTTGAATGACATGGTTTATCAAAAAAATTCATTTTTTTTTTTTGATTTGTTAAATGAAATTCAAAATTAATAATAAATTTCATAAATGAATATTTTCTGATATGACGTTATAATAGATGTAATATGGCCAAATGTCAAAAATAGCTTATAAATACCGAAAACTAAATGATATTAAAATCTCTTTTACTATCAAAATTCTATTATTTTTTTTAATACTTCTTTAGAATAAAATTTATATTAAACCAATTTTTTTGTTTTTTTTTCTTAAAAATTAAATAGAAAACTTTATTCACTTTATAAATTAAAATTTTATTATATAGAATTTAATTAGTCTAAGTTTTGATATGCAATTACCATAACAAATCTAATTTAGATAGGCCAAGGCTTAGACCAAGTGTAAAATAAATTGTTATATGAATATACCATATTGACCAGTTAGTTTTTGACAAAGAAAGAGTTTTCAGAATTTTTAAAAAAACCTACATAATCAGTCAAAAAATAATAATTACAGATGTTTCATAAAAAATTGCAATTTTTTCAGTAAAAGTAAGAGCATTTCTTGAATAAGTAAATTATTTCTTGTGTTTTACAACAACTTAAATAAATTTTTTTATAATTCAATTTTGTTTTATTTATTTGAGAATTTTAATCTGTTATGTTTCTTATACAAGTAATATAACTAAAAAATCTTATATGATTATTGAAATTTGTGTTTCAAATGAATCCTAAAAGCCACATAAAAATCACCAAGTGAAAACTAGATAAATAAATTAATAAGTAATTGTCTAAAATTTAATTTGTTTTCCTTTGTTACAGATAAAAGCAGTAATATTCATAATTTTTTCAAACTAAATTTAGAAATTTTACTGATTTTATGAAATTTTATGGTAATTTCTTCTGCAAATATAAGTAATTAATATTCTTATATTTTCCGAATTACTTAAAGAACATTACCTACCTCACTTAAAATGCGAAAAGAAAACATTAATTATATAACACTTATGATAAATTTTATGATTATGATAAACTTTAGAAAGAAAAATTATTAAAAAAAAAAATTAATATTCAAGATTTTAATTAAATAAATAAAATATTTTTTTTTGTCCTTCCATTCTTTACAATATTGAAATAAGTAACCTACCTAGACCCTACATTGAATTTTTATAATTCACATTATTATTTCACTTACAATATTCATACAAGTATTATATTCTACCGTAAAGTATTTGTTAAACAATAAGTATTCACTATTTTTGCTGTTCTCTAATTTTTATTAATAAATAAATAAATGTTAATAATTTTTTTAACAGAATAAAAAAATTAAGTATTTATTAATTTGTTTTAATAATTGAAGAGGTAAATGGACAAAGCGGTTAACTTACATTTACATTGTGACACATTTTTTCATAAACAAATTGTAAAAATATTAATTTTTTATTGTTACTTATCTCCTATGTGCACTGTCAATCTCGTCTTCTATTAAGTTTTCAGCTATAAGAGTAATCACAGTTGAAATATATGAAATTTAATGATGTTCTATCCGAAAAGCTCGATTTTCGTCAAAATTTTACTTAACCCCCTTATTCACTTACTTCTTCAATTATTAATTAAATAATTCCTCAAGTAAAAATAAGGGATTATTCCAAAAAATAAGGGATTTTAATGAATTTTATATTTAATTTTTATTTTTAATTGTGCATGCTAAGACCTACGTAATTATTTACATCAATTTGTACACATTTACATACACATATGGACACTAAATGCTATTTCGATTGAATTTACATTTTTAAATAATTGCACATTTTTTTGTTTTTTTTTTTTTTTTTTTGTTGAAATTATAAATTTAAATTAAAAATGTAATCAATATATTTATTTTTTTGAAAAATTTTAAATTATAAGTATAAGTAGGTACAAAAAGTATATCCCAAATTGTACATAGGTAAGTATATATATTATTTTTCTGTTTTTTTTTTATTAAATATAATGCATATAATGTATGTATACAAAAAATATAATTTTTTTAAGAATAGTTATTAAAAAGAATTTTTTTAAAAAAAATTTATTTTACTTGAGTATATACATACATACATATATATGCATACATATATTTACACGCTTTTCATTTTGTTTTTCTTGTTTTTTTGAAAAATTCACATTTCATTTCTCACTTTTATAATAATAATATTTATGAAAAAAAAAAATTATTTAAATATTTTTTTTTCTATTTTAAATGTACAATATATTTATGTATAATGAAATTTATATACATATGTACATACATATGTAAAGTACATAATATTTATAAATTCAATATTTTATGAATATTGTATTTATTCTTATATTTTTATATAATACATACGTATATACATAATATATAAATATATACATATCTACGTATAGAGTACATATAAAATATTTTCTTTATTATTCCAATTTTTTTATTTTTTGCATTTTTTTCTTGTGTTCTTTTTTTTTTTCTTATTGGTGCAAATTACCCGGTTTTGAATATTTTAATAATATGAAAACAACCACACACTACACATATGCATGCGAAAAATGAAACGAAAAAAAAAAAAAAAGCTTAGTTAAAAATAGGATTGCGATTTTTTTTTTATTCTTATTTTTGCATTTATTTTTTTTTTTTTGTTTTTTGATTTTTATTTTTATGTATATATTATTGTACACATACAATATATACATGACATGCAGAAGAGATAGAAAGATGTATAACAATATTAAGTGTACTAATATTATTTTAGATTATACACACATATATATGTATATAACATTATGTATACGATGTTTTAAATAAAAAAATAAAAAATAAAAATTTAGAGAACGCGTTCGCGTCGCCAATTTCTTCTTCTATAAGTAAAAATAAAAAAAAAAAAAACACTTTTTAATATATTGTGTATAAAAGTTTTCTTTCTAAATAAACATTTATTATTATATACAAATTATTTTATATTTAATCCACATAAATAAGAATTTTTTCCATTTTTTATTATATACACATTTATAAATACATATTTGTGTGTATGTATTTTATTATGTATTTTTTTATTTTTTTCTCGGAACAAAAGGAAATTTTTTTCTTTTGTTTTTTTTTTTGCGAAAAATTACATACATATGTACATACAAATTTTAAATGACAATTAAATGACAAATGGATTTTAATGAAAACAATTTAATTTTTTTTCTCTCTTTTTTTTGCAACTTAATTTATACTTTACTTTATAGATTTAGTAAAATAATATATTCTTATATTTATTTTTTGAATTAAAAATATTAAATGTAAATAACTTTTTATTATTTTTCTTTTTATTTTTTAATTATAAAAAACATATATAAAAAATATTATTAATTTTTTAGCACATTATTCATTTGAAATTATTTCTCTTCTTTATATTTATACATACACATAATTTTATATTTTAATTGTATATATGCACATTTTTTTTCTTCTTTTTTATAAATATATAATACATAATAATATAAAATTCTATATTATATATACATTTATATATGAACAGAAAAATATATTAAATTAAAAAAAAAAAAAAAAAACAAATAAATATTCTTTACACATTTAGCTAAGCTAAAAAAAAAAAAAATTATTATTTTTTGTGTGTATATGTCTTAAAACGCTTTAACGCGAAATAATATTAAATTGTATACCGTCGACGACCTTCACAATTTGAAGTTACACTGGAAACTAAAAAAGATGCTGCAAATGAATATTTTTAAAAAAAAAAAAATAAATAAATACTTATATATTATACAATTTTCATGTATGTACATAAATTATATTTAATATATATATTTGTGTATGTATCCGCGTATATAAAGAAAAAAAAAATTTTTAACAAACACAACTCATACAATATTGTCTATCTACACTAAGAAAATTTTTAAATACATACTTATTTACATATTTATGTATGCAATATAATGACATATATGCAAAAAAAAAACAAAAAGTGAGAACGAATAAATAAAAAATATAAGAATATTTTTTGACATTTGAAATGATTACTTTCATAACAATTTATGATTACTATTTTAGTAATCAATTTTCATTGAGTTCAATAAAAATAAAATTATTTAAATCAGCTGTCGCCAAAATGCGGCCCATGGACAGCATGCGGTTCACCACTCTGTTTGCAAAATAAAAAAATATTCCATTGTGACTTTTATAATTTGAAAAATTTTTTTCAAAAAAATTTTAAGAACTCAAATATACATAATATAAATATAGGTACATAAAAATCCATACAAATTTGTTATTTGTCAAAACAAAATAATCAATAAAGTCAGTTGAAAATGTCTTTTCTTCTTGTAAGTAGATAAAATAAGAAATTCGAGTGGCTTATGCTTATACTGTTAGTACATATTTATTCATAGCCTACAAAAGTTTGCCAACGGTTGATCTAAATTATTTGAAAAGAAATCATCAATTATTTATAATTTAAATATTTTTATAAATTACATAATTTTAATTTATAAATTTATAAAAATTACCTTTCAAGTCATTATTTTAATTCATTTATATTAATACTAAATATAAAAAATAATTATATATGAAATAAAATTGAAAATGTCAATACAAATTTCAATTACATTCCAATTAGATACTATATTTTAATAAAAACTCAGATATAAAATATTTGCGCTGCTCTTTTTCCACTTCTAGGGTAAATATGAATAAAAAATTAATTTATCAATTTGTTTTTAGAAAGATGTTTTTTTAATATTTTTTATATAGTTTAATATCTTAATTTCCATTTATACTTATTTAAATTATAAAAAAGTACTCGTTTGATTACAAAATGAATTAATACTTTAAAACAGTACATATTTCATTTATTGAGAAGTATTTACATGTAGTATCTCACCGTATTATAAATGTCAGAAACATTCTTATAAGAAGTCAAAAATTGACACAAAAACATTTCAAATGTCAAAATATGACAATTCATAAATTTTTATACCCTACATAATATTGTTTTGAAAAATTTTTCATTTCAATAATCAAAATCTATTGATAGTATATTGTATATGTGCTATATTATTATATTATGGTAAACTGTCATATAATATCAAAATGAAATCACCCAAAATTGAATTAAAAAAAAATTGTAAACCACTTTTAAGAAAAAACTACTTCAAATACGATGCAAAATTTTTTTTAAAAAATTAATCTATTCCATATATAATACTTACATAATTATATCATTTAACTTATTCTGTTTTGTCACGAGCAGTTCCTGTTACAATTCTTCGAAAATCAGGTTTAGTGTGTTATTATGCGAAAATTCTGCACAGAACTGATTATAAATTGTACAGCTGCGGTAACAAGTCACTGCGACTGGCATATAAGTATCTATTGTGTCCCCTAAGATCTATTTTATTATGACAATATTTACATTGTTTGTTTTGTCAGTTTTTAATTGTGACATTTATTGCAAACAGCCAATTCTTATTGGCAGAGCTATTTTTTTTTTAATTTCATCACAATGTAGTTCTTCATAAATGAAACCTATTTTTGTAAGGGCTGCAAAGATTAACTCTACCTTTGTGTTGCAAATTTTGAAAAATAATCTGAAATATGAAGAAAAAAGATCTGAATAAAAAGAAAAAATAGAGATGAAGTTTGAAGACGGTAAAAAATTTGTATTTTACTTTTCGAAAGATAAAAAGTTTCTCTTGAATAACATTTTGACATTTTAAGTAACTGTTGCTGTCGCAGTAATGTACACAGTCATAAGCTTAAAATTATAAACGTAATCTTGACGCAAAGATGTACTTAAAATCTCGACAGTTCCAGGTTTGGCATGATGAAATAACAACATGTATTTGGAAGTTGCGTCGTTATTTCCATGTTGGAATTAAAATAATAAATAATGTTTAATAAAAGTATTAAATAATAGAAGACTGTCTTTGCTTCTGTCTGTGATAATTTTGAATTTGTTAAGTTGTTCCACTGAGAGAGAATCAGACGAAAAAATGGGAAGATTTTTAATTTTAAAAATTAACTTTCTTTTCATAGGTTACAACAATCCTTAATTTATACTTTTTTAACTTCTATTAAATCAGTTTATAAATTTTGTTATTATTATTTAAATGCTGCAGCGTTGTTATTTTGATCTAAGTGTTGCAGCGTAAAACGTATAAAGTATTGTGTTTACATCGTGAAACGATTTTGAAATTTAAATTGTCAAAATCGCATGTTTTGACATTCGCCTACATTTTCATTTGACAACTTATATTAAAACAACTTATATTGAATGCCTTATAATGAAACCTGTTGAAGATAGAAATGTAACAGCATAAATTTGGGAGAAATATGTATGGTACATATAAATAATTTTTTTTATAATAAATTCACAAAAGAATTTTAACTTGGGGGATATTTGGAGGATACTTGGAGTTTTGATAATCGTATAAAATGAAAATAAATATGTTGCGCACTTTTAAAATTTGATAGAAAATTTGCAAATCTCTGAAAGAATTGAAATTTTGTAAGGTCATATACAAAGTGGCTGAGTCGTGTTGCAAATCGCTAAAATTTCCAAATGTCCAGATTCCATTATATTTGTATCTACATTAAAAGGTAAACTTAACATAATTTTAAAAGGCAAATATAAATAATATTTTTTAGGTAAAATATTTATCATTGACTTGAAGATAATTTAACAAACCAATAAAAACAAGTCATGTATTACTACCTTTTGATGGAAATAATGCATTGTCTGCGTCTTAGGACATCGCTATGAGATTTGACTACTGCATAAGCAACGCATCGTTTTGATGATCACACAAAAAAAGTAATTATTGAAATTACTGCATAAAGATTTAGATCAGGAATTCATTGTGCTTGGCCCCTCGAGCTACATATGTTAAGGTCGCTTAAATTGTTTTGCAAAAAGACACCAAATATTAAGCAGGTTAAATGATTGTAATGGTACAGCTTGAAGTATGAAAAGCTGCTGTTGAGGTTTGAATAATGGAAAAAACCTTGAACGAGCAAGCAAAAAAAAATTATCAACTACATTATTTGTTCCACCAAGCCATTGGACCATCCATTTAAATATCGGATCTATCCATTTAAATATCTGTTGAAGAACAAATATGGGAAGTAGTTCCTACAAGTACAAAAAGTCTTTCAAAATGATGCCTTTCATTATAGTAGTCAACTAATGGATAAACTTTCTGGTTATTTGAATTGGTATAAGGATATACAAGATTTTCGTGGCATTTTAAGAAGAACTCTAAACATTAGCTGTTGTACACATTGCTTTTTAGATAAAGAAAGAGATAGATAGTTATCTTAATGCTAATTGATATTTATTAATATTGTTTTTTATTTAATGGAAAAAATTTGCGACTTTGTAGCCCTAAATCGATTTAAATATGGTGTGGCGAAATAAAGTAGTAAAATAAGTAAAATAATTTAAGAGAAATATGAAAGTAATACAATAAAATAATAAAAGTTTTGTTCCCACTCGGTAAAAACAAAATGTATCCAAAATGTATCCAGCATCTTAAAATAGCATTACTATAATAAGTCGTCTTTATGTACAAATTAACCCATAATTAATATTATTAATATTATTCCGCAATATGAGTTTTGTTATTTATAGTAAATTCTTTAAGAAATCACATACAACTTTTATTATATTTTTATTTGCAAAAGTTAAGGTAAGAAAAACATATGCATATTATGTTGTGTAGTTGTTGAACTATGCGGTAAAGACAATTCACCATGAAAACGGACAAATTTTAAAAAATATGTACACCCAATGCATTTTCTATTACACCTAGCTTACAATAAAATATTTCTGGTACGTTCTTGCATAAATGTTTTAGATATGAATTCAGGAAGAGGCAGTTAATAAAGTATCTTTTTTACTTCTAAAAAATTCGGAAACCTGCTTAGAAAAGCCAGCAAATAACATTTATTGAAGATAAAGCAACTTCGCGATTTAATATTAGCAGCATTTTAACTGTTTTGTAATATCTATTTAGAGTTTGAAAAAAAATGTGTCCATATTTCAGCAAAATTTTAAAATGTAGCCAATTTCGGTATTTTAGCAGATTTGAGTATCTTTGTATCCAAGCTCAAATTTAAAGCAAAAATGTATCCAAATGGATACAATTGTATTCTAGTGGGAACGCTGCAAAACTATAAACTAAAAAAGAGAAAAGAAACATGGTAGATTTAACTGCTTACATAAATCAAGCATGGTCAATAAATCAAAACTACAAAATCTTCAAATGTAGCATGTTCGACAAATCTCTATTCCAAAACAAGAAATTTCGAAATCGCTAGCATACTTGAAGTTCTAAAGCATTTTTCTAAATGTTGCAAAAATGATTTAAGTTTAAACAAAAATCCCATGTATGTACATATGTAGTTATGATTTAAAATTGAGTACATTTTGATAGTACAAAACTGAATTTATGACTCATGTTGATCAGCCTTAAAGACTGTTTTAAACCCTTTCAAATTTTACCGTCTTTAAAATATCAGACCCACTTCTGTAAAATTTGTAATAAATAATCCCAGATAAATTCCAACAACTTACTTAGAGTTGTAATTAAAATTGAAATTTTTTTTTGAGATGTGCTCTATTGTGTGGTACAAAACAGAATGAAAAACAAATACAAAAACATTTACCCAAATGTTTTTTTCAAACAATGATAAGAGCTATGCTCAAATCTGCGAACATTATTTAAAGCGCCAAAGAATACATATGCACATAGCATACATAGTATGTTTAAATGTACGAAAATACTTTACACTATCGCATACAAATCAAAAATAATGTAGGGAACTTGTTTTTTTTTTTTTTTGCCAAATCAAAGTAAATGAAATATAAATTCAGACTTTCAATCTGGAAATTTTGTTTATGTCACTCACCTACGTAAATAAAGCTATACAAAGGCATAACTTTATTATAGGAACTATATTAATGCTGTCAGAAATTTTTAAAGAATACAATTATCTGCAGTGAATCATAGTAAATATATTTTTACTGTTCATTGTTATTGTTATAATAGGAGTCAAAAGCTTTATCAAACAGAAATACAAAAATATAAACTTCATAATGTTAACAGAAAAAAAAACCAAAATTTCTTTTTTTTGGAATTCGAAAGTTTCTTAATATTTATAGTTGAAACTTAATTTCAACAAATACTGAACATTTACTTGGGCAACATCGTAGACAATATATTCGTTATACAAAAGAGATGACTTTAGTTTATCATCCGTAATTGGTTTTCCAAGCGGTATTTCAACACCATCTTCTCGGAATATAGACTCTTTGGGGTTAGGATGAGTCCGACCAACACCTTTGCAACTATGTTTATTTTTCGGCAAATTAGTTATGTAATTTGCATTCGTTAATTCATACATATCTCCAAGCGCTACTTCTGATAACAACATAAGACCAACGTTATTTTGTTTACTAGTGAAACAATAATTCGCTGACTTGGATGACATATCTGCGAAATAAATACCTTTACCAAACATGTAACCAGTTGAAGGTGCTTCTGGTGGTGCAATTTTTAAGCCTAAAGAAGTAAAACAATAAAAGTTTTGATTTCACTATCCTAATAACAACAAAATTTTTTTTTCTTACCGTGGGACAAAATACCGGCAAAGTTTGTTAGTCTTGATCCATGCCACAATAACTTACGATTATGTAATTTTTTGAATGGCTTAAAGCGACGTAATTCACCTTTCCTAACAACTTTGAATATGTCCACAACTTCTAGATCATACATACGATGTGTTTCTGCATGAGTATTCTGAACATATTTGCATAATGTTTCAAATTCTTCCGAATTTTTATCAAGTGGTTCCATTTCTGTGTTAAGTTGTTCATAATGTTTGTCAATAGGATTAACTTCACTATCTTTTTCACCTTCTTTACCCTTTTCACCTTTAATATAAAATATTCAGCGCTATATTTTTAAAATTCAAAAAAAAAAAATAAGTTATTTACCTTTTATCAAATTGTAAGCAAACTCTATTTCTAGCAAATTATCCAAAGTATCACTGTGGTGTTTAATCTGTTCAGCTGTATCTAATATGGGAGGATTGTTTACTCCAAAGTTATGAGGAATTAATGTGTAATAACGATTTGTAGCATCAATAAATTGTGAATTTGTCCCCCCTTCACTTATAAGTTTGGATAATTCTGTCAAAACTTTATAAGCATTTTGAATTTGTTTTTGACTTAATTTTCCCAATGGCATTTTATCCATATCTAAATCAAATTCAAGCATAACTTTTTTCATTGCATCAACATCAAATATTAATTTAATGAGATCCTGAACTGGAGTTGGAAGTTTTGATTTAATGTGATGTTCTGTATTTAATTTCGCTGTTTCCTCATTTCCATAATCAACATCGATCGGATACATAAAACCAGCAATCTGTGAAAGAAAATCCGTATTATACTTTTGCCTTTTATCAACATTTTTTTTTATTTCATTTAACTAACTTTTTGGAAATTATGACGATCATAGAAATCATTGCCAGTTTTTTCTTTATATAAAACTTCAAAACTATGCAACGCTTCAAGAAGATTGTTGCAAGATTCAAGTTTGGTTCCACCGATGGTTGTTCCAATGCGACCCCAACTTCTGAATACGAAGTATCTAAAATCATAATTTCAAATATTTTTACTATAATGTTTTATGGATTTTACTAAAGTTTTTAATTCAATATTTTCATTTAAACTCAGAACAAGATAATACTTACTGATGACCATGGTCACTTTCGAGGACTTGTACTTTATAATAAGAATTTTTATTCTTTTGTATGTCAGTTAAACCCAAAACTGCATTATAAATATTGTCACCTTTTTTGTATACATGAGTACTATCTTGCAAACCCGAATCAGGATCCACAGCGGAGCCCCCTTTCAATTTCAAGGTTACTGATTTGGGTATTGATTTTGTGTACATGCTTTTTGATTTATTTTCACTCCTAAGTTGTTCTTCGTGAGCTAAACGAGGACTTGGATCTGTGCCCCAGTCACACAATGTTTTACTGGAAATAAATGAAATAGCCCCAGTATTGTCTTCTTTAACTATGTGTAAATATTCTACTGGAACAATATGAATCCCAAGCTCTTTAGCTTTTAACATTTTTTTCCCCATTTTCTCAACCTCTTTTTCTTCAGAAATAATTATTGTAGTTTTTTCATTTATAGACTTCGTAATGCTCCCACCTAATTTTTCCACCAATTTCTTAATTTTATCTTCTTCATCTTTGAGGCCATGAATAGCAACCTTAAAATTATATAAAGGCGGCCGTTCTCGCTTTACTTTGGGGCCAGTACTATTACAACAATACAAAAATTTTATTGAATTAAAAAAGGGAATTACTGTAATAAGCACTGTACCTTAGATCCTCTTCTTTTTTTGCCAACTTCACTAAAGTTGCAGCACTTGGAGCCACATACTTTACGAGACGGATTGTTGGTTTTTCCTTATATTTTTGAAGCTTTTTATATTTTTCCTTAATATGATCTGGTATCTTGCATTGAAGCTTTTCGGGCTCTTTAACAAATGTTGCACATTTCGTCCACTCTGTTAAATTTCCGTTGCATAAATAACCAGTTTTGTTAAAATGTAACTGGCCACTATTGCAAACAGTGCATGGTTTCAACGCTCCAAATGCTAACATGTCAGCAACTTGATTAAAAAGCTTTCCCGTATCATTTGCAACTGGCTCTTGACTGTTGTATGCTAACAAATCTAAACAATCATTTTTAGTCATAACTTTTGTAACAACTTCATAATATTTATCATAAATTTTCTGTTGCTTTTCAAGATTTTTTTCAAATTCGGCATCCGCAGCTTCATCTTTTGGTTCAAGTTTAGCTTTCTTAACTTCTGGGATCTCTTCTTGCTTGACTTTTCTATAAAAAAAAATAAATAAAAAAATAAATAAGAAAAGATTGTGAAATAAAATTTACTTCAATTTTTCTTTCACAAGCTTCTGATCTTCTTTAGATAAATTCCCAAATCCAGGTAGAAATTCCCCTGATTCAAAGTAGCCTAGATCATTTCTACATTGTACAAAACAATCAACATGATGCCACAATGGTTGTCCGCCATATTTTGCTCCCACTTCAGTATCAAAAACAGTTTTTTGAATACGAACATCACCTTTTGTTATTATTTGTTCACACCCTCGACATGTTGCTCTGGAGGATTTGGAATACTCAACGCCAAAATCTTTTAACGCAGCAATTTCAGCTGCCGAGCGTTTTTTACCTTTCCCAGATTTCGGCATCACAACAGCAGCACCACCAAGTTCAGCTGGTGATATAAACATAAATATTTAAAAATCGATTTTTTAAAACTTAGATGTGACTTACATATTTTTTCTCTAATCCTTTTTTGATCAGCTAATTTAATATTATTAAAGTTAGCAATGTCACCCTCCGATCCAGGGCGTTGCTTATTAAAAAAGCAATGCTCATGGTACCAATTAGGCTGCTTTCCATCAAATTTCCATGACTGAAAATTTCAAGTATAAAAATTTGTTGTGAAATATTTAAAAGTGTAGAAGAATCCCTTTCATATTTAAATAAAATAGCATTTTAGTAACTAACTATGAAATTATATTATAACTACAAATGTAGTTACCTGAACCATCACTGCAAGTCTCAAAGACCCTTGACCAATGCCGGTTTTGCATCCTTTGCAGCTGGCTCTTCCTGTTTTAGCATATTCAATTTTGAATGGTAAATCTTTTTCGTCGATATCCATTTCTTTTAAAAACGCAAACACTAGACAAAATACACAATTTTACAAAACTTTAACAACTTATATTTGAATTTAAAAACGCGCAAATATATAATATATATTCAAGGCTTTATCAGCTTTTCTTGCTTTCTTCTTTAATTTTTGAAATTCAAATGCAATGTAAACCCATACGCGGTTGTTTTAAATATGACAAATGACATTTTACAATTTTTTTGCAAATTGGTACCTACCCAGCGCTGCTATCGTTTGCAGTACATTTATAAATAAATGTAGGTGATAAAAATTTATAAATGCTTCACGAGACAAAAATTATTCAGTTGAATTCTATTAAATAATAACAAAAAACTTTGACACTAGTTTTTAAATAAGTGAGTTATTTTTGACAACTTCAATATATACCATAAAATTAATACAATTAAAAAAAAGAAGAATTATTTTTAGTAAATAAAGCACGCTTACGGTGCTAAGTTTGTCATTTTTTACTTAGATAACTGAGTTAAAATTTAATATGATCTCGTGAAGTAACCTTACGAATATTTCAAGCCAGTTTTAACAAAAATCATTTAAATCCCGGTTATGAAACGTTAATTGTGGTTTATTTCATGTTTGCATCTTTGCCAACTCTTTCAACAATATCAGGAGCCCTACAATGTAAATCGATCTTCCTGAAACGTTTTTCGTAAAAATGGTAAGGCAACACCAATCAATTGCATGGTATGTCCGCTATGCAATATTCCGCTATATTCGATTTTCGTACTTCCAGAAAATGAAAGACTTTACCATATAAATTGATTCGTACTACCTTACCATTTTGTCGAATACGAAAATCGTTTCACGCTAGTCGAATTACATAGTAAGGCCCGAAGTTTTAAATACTTTTCTCCTTACAAAGTTAGAAAGAAAACTACGATAAAACTAAAAAAATTGTAATGCCAATAAAAAAGTCTATTTGCAAAAAATGTCAAAATTAAAAAATGGCAAAACAAAAAGAAAATATTGTCAAAGCAAAAATTGACAAACAGTACCAATTTTTTGCTGCCAATTCTGTTGGAGTACTAGTGCACTACAAACTAAAATGGACTTGCTTTTACAATCTGAGCTGCTACAATCCAACAGCAGTTCTAATTTAAAACGGTAAACATTGATTTAACCATTGACTATGTAGTTCTAATTTTTACAAGGTAAATTACAAAAATGTTGCTTTTACCTAAAAAAATGTTATTATACTACAGTTCAAATAAATTGTGATTGTCTAGAAGTTTTAAAAGTTATATTATCAACTTAAAAAAGAAAAAATTATATTATTATTCACAATGTTAAATTGCTTGAAGGCTACACTTCAAGTTCTCCCAAAAAATTGTTTAAATCGAAGATCCGTGTACCTTATAGCTTATTACATTCAAGTTATTTCAAATTTTAGCGCCTGGCCCCCGTTGGTATCTAAAGAGAGCGACGATAAAGAGGATTTAAAAAGAAACCTTTATTTGAAATTAATTTTTGTAGGTTATGTTTTGCTTAAATAGAACAATTTTGGCGCTTGTAATCAACTCAAAATTATTAATACCTACTTTCTTACTATCTGAATGAAAGGTAGATCAGAAATTCAATCCGAATGAATTTTTGTTTAGGTTGCATCGCTGTTCTTCTATGTACTCGTTCCCTTACAGCTGATGTTTTTCATGTTTTTTTAAAGGAAAACTTCGAATTTTGTATTAATTACTAGATAGTGTAACAATTAGTAAGGAAATTTTGGATATTATTATTAATATTTGACTAATTGATAATTTATAGTTGAATAATAATTGATTATAAATGTGTTTCAATAATTTAGCAAAAAAAAAACTCAATTCTACTAGTTTAGTAATATCTACTAAGAGTATATATGTACATATGTATATGTGAAAAATTACATCTGGAAGCTAACCCCTTTTCTTATATTAAAAACAATATCATGTGTTTTTCATTGTGCATATTATGTAACTCTTCAGTAACAGTTCCTATTTTTTTACATTAACCGTTTAGGTTATTTATTTGGATATGTATATGCTTACATTCTATCCTCTATCACAACAGTGCTCGGTTTTTAATAAAACTTATTATTATCAGACATTGTTGTTTTAAAATGACGAATGTCGCTTTAAGAGCAATTTAAAAAATAAAATAATATGGTAGGACTACAATTTCCAACTAAACAAAAATTCTTTTAGTTCACATAGCACTTACCTAGTGCAATGTTGCCAAGTTTAATAGTATCAGGCTCTCATAAAGTGAAAAAAGTAAGTAATTTTAATTTAATAGTGAATTGTATTGCAGTTAAGAACATTTTTCTCAAATGAGTGTTGGTGGACGTGATACAACACTACATTTGCGCCAGAGCAAATATAAACATAAACTCTTATAATGTAAAGATGTATGTGAACTCAAGTTTTTTGTATTCATCATCGTAACAATGTTTGGAATATACGTATAACATATATGTATGCGGTTCTCCAACTAAGAGAGAATTATTTTTTAAGCTACATGCAATACATATGTATTACTTGATACATATTTGATCAGACCTGAACTTTAGGAGAATTAAAGAGACCACTATTGATTCTTTTTATAAAAATTTTATAATTCAATATCAGTTTTTTGAAAATTTTTCACGAAATATTTTTGATTTATATTTCATGAATATTTTTTAAGCTTAAAAGTAAAAACATATTAAAATAATTACACTTTATATTGTTAAAGAATTGTTTTAAGTGGTTTTTTGTTGAATTTAATAGAAAAATGATTTTGAGGCGGGAATCAAAAAAAAAATGTTCAAAAACCAATTTAAAATTAGAGCGAAAAGTTGTTTCTTCGGTTTTTTTTTAACGGAAATAAAAATAAAACATGAACAATACAATGGTAGACAAAACATATAACAGTGCCTGTGTTGGTGTGCTTAAAAATCTCTGTAATGTAAAATGGAATCGAATACTTTCGCATGGTTTGGCCATGCTATTCTGGCCATTCAGAGAGAGAAATCAATTAGGTACATAAAAAAGCAACATGTAAAATTACATGCTGATAAGTGGAAAAATATGTGTACGCAAATATTTTGCCAAAATTTGTGGTGAGAAAACATTTAGAGTTCAATGCAAAGTGTAGTTTGAAATGAAAGTGGGAACTTTCAATTCTAATGGATTTTAATAAATAATAACAGATTACGTAGCGGAGAATCATTTAAGTATTTCAAATTAACAATGGAAAATTTTTTTCAAAAAAACGGATGAAATTTACATTTTTCTATGTAAAGTTATAATGTCGTAACACTTGTAACCACCCAACAATAAGAATCTTACTTTATTCGTATGATCTGATTCAAAAGTTTGTCAATTACATATTAATATTTTAACAACAACTGTGTGCCGTACGCCATACACAAACTTTTTTTTTTAATGATAAAAGTCGATGTGTTTTATGTTTGGATCAGGTAATCATAATTTTATACTACAATTTTCTGGAATACTCGCATGCAATGTGTTATACATTGAATATACATATTGTGATTTGTGGAATCATACATGCAAAAATAATGATAAAAATACATATACATATGTCAATTAATTTGAAAGTATATTTGTGTTGTACAATTTTATCAATAAGGGACTGATGTTCTGAAAAAAGTAGATTTCAAAAATTGAAACAAAATTTGGTATGTGATTGTAGATATTTCAATGCTGATGAGTAAAATGAATTTGCTGTTACATATTCTATTTATGTACATAGATAATGTGTAAATGTGCTGTTTTCAACGTTTGCACGTAGAAACTTTTCAACACATTGAAAATGCGACACGACGTTTTTTGTGGAAAAGTATTTAATATTTTTTTTTTAATGTGTCAATTTCACTCAAAACGCTTCATTTTCGATTATTTCTTACACTCGAGTTGCTCGACATTTGAAATACCACATTGCAAACAATATGGCACCGACAACGACAAATGCCACATAAGTGACGTTAAAATTATAAAAGGCTCAATATGATTAAAATAATTGATAAAAATATGGTGGATGTTTGTATAAAACGTCAAAAAACAATGAAACACATTTTTAGTTCCAGCAACGTTCGCTTTGTATCGGGAATTTAATACGCACGCGATTGCCGCGCGGCGTTTCTGATTTGTATCTATTTGAATATATTTAATCAACCGCATACTGCATTTATTAGTCTTAAGCGCTAGTAAAAAATTTTTACAATGTTTTGTGAAATGAAAATTGCCAAAATTTTTTGGCTGTTTTGTCAAAACAGTTATAAACGCAAACATGCATATCAATAACTGCAATCTTATAATTTGAAAGCTGTTATATCGAAGAAATGCAATTATATACTTATATATAAAATTTTCAAACTATTATAAAAATGTTTTTTCTTTTACAATATAAAATTAAAGGGGTCAGTCTTAACTACGGTTAAGAAGAACTAATATAAGAATAAACAGTTTTTCAGTATTTTTGATTAAAAAAATTGAAATTTGAAGTAAAAAATGTAAAAATAAATTCATTGCTACTATATTTGTGAATTTACTATAAAATAAGTTTTTTCTGTATAAACTTAATAAGTTTAAAATATTTTTGAGAAAAATTTTTAACAATTTTATACTTATTTTGAAATGATATAATTTTAATAATGGAACTGATTATTAAATAATATAATTGATATTATGCTTATTTTTAATTTTTAAAAGACTTTTTTTATGGTTATTTTATCCAATTTTATCCAATAAAAAAAATTTTAGCCATATATTTGAAATTAAAATCGACCTAAAACACTGATATTTTCATTGACAACCTTCTACTTACAAAAAAAATGACAATTGTAATAACAATAATGACATAATATAAAAATGTATTTATCTTCCTTCTACATTCATATATGTATTATGGAAGCATGTATACATATATGTATGTACATATGTAAATAATTTTTTTTTGGTTTATTAGGCAAACTGTCACTTTATTAAACGGAGAAAAAATTGACACAAAATTAAAAGCAATAAATTTTTTTTTCGAAACGCGGTTAAAACGTCAATTGGTAATAAAATTTTGTGCAGTGTGCAAAAATTTTTATAATTCTACTATTATATAAAATTCTATTGGTTTCATCTTATAATATACCATAGTCAATATAGTATTCTGGAATTAAGATTAACCAATTATAAACATATGGATTATGTAATTTTTTTTTTGTGATCTGTACAGTTTTTGCGTTGTTTTTACCTAGTGTGTATAATACATACATAGATAAGTATATGTATATTTTGTTAAATATTTTTACGAGAGAATAACTTGTACACAAGAACTTATTCAATCAAAAACAACCAGTTGTTATTTAAAGTTAATCAGTACTTGTTTCATCAAAAATATACGTACTATATACTAAATGTATTTAAAAAATCTATAAAATTCAACCATTTAATAATTTGAAAAAAAAATTTAAATAAATGGATAAATCATGAAATTTGCGTTTTTGAAAATTTGTATGGCTTTCCCCGGAATTGTAATTTTACGAGTTGGAAAATACATTTGCACTTACATATATAAGTACATATTTTTATTACTTATTTAGTACAAAACGCTTTAAGAAAAACTTATTCAAAAACATTTTTTGTTTTTGTTTTAAATAAAAAACATAACCTATATACGTATATATGTATGTATATTGTAGATTACGTACGACAAATAATAATATGAATGGAACTCATTTTATACAACTTGCTTTTTATAATAAAGTATAAATACACGCGAAAGTATTTGAACATTAGAAACATGATTTGTTGTGCTGCTCAGCTGCTGCTAAAGATAACATCATCTGCTTCTAGCTTCTGGCACAAGAATGTGTAGAAACACGCTGTTGTACCAAGGCGCGCGTCAAGTAACAGATAATCAGAAAAAATCACAAGCAAATTATTAAAATTTTCGAAATTCTTTACGAAAAATTTATTTTATACGTTGTGTCTATTACATATTGTTGCTTTTTTTTTTTTATTTTGCTTTGAATTGAAATTCTTTCTATCAATGAAATACTAACACATTATAAAAATACAACACACTACGAAAGATGTTCTCTCAACTCTATTCGTTTTTAATTTTTTTAATTTGTCATTCTCTCAACGTTTTTTATTGCATATGAATTCATTTGTATTTAAAAAAAAATGTGTGTGTTATGCATGCTAGTGTATTGAATAATTTCTACATTTTGAATTTACGAGACTGGACATAGAGCGATAAAGAAAATAAAGAAATAGCCTACTGTTTATAGCTATTTTTGTCGTATAGTACAGTTATATTTAACAGCAATTATATGTATGTACATGCATCTTTTGTGTGGTTCAATTCCCCAGCAACTCTTAGTTCTTTTGAAGATTTTAGTATCTTACTAAAAAAACTCAGTTAAGCTTATATTATAAAATGCAAGTATGTGCAATGTCTACAATGTTTTTTTATGTAATTAAGAAAATTAAATTCCGTGAAAAGATTTAGAATTTCAAATTTATTAGAAATTATGTTATCAATCTAAACCAATATACATATGTATGTATATGCGTACGTATTACGGGGTCAAAATTTTTCAAAAGATATCAAATATTATTTAATTCGTATTTAGTTAAATATTTTATAGGAAAGAGTTTACAAAACAAGTCATAAAACATGCTAAGGCAAATTAGAAATTAGAAATCCAAGATCTGATTACAAACTTTGTGTTTAAAATAAATTGTGTCATATATACCAATTAATAATGATGCTAGGGATATTTAGTATAACACCTTAATATAATATGACTGGAAAATAAGAGTAATAAGAAGTATTTTTCATTAAGTTCTAAGAAAATTAATTTTCTATAAATCTACATTTGTTGCACACATACACATTTTGTACATCGATATAATTTTATGTACCTACATATGCAAAGGTATAAAGCACATCGATTAGATACTAGTTAAGAGCAGTTGCATATAACTAAGAGTGTTTGTCTATCTACACAGTTATTTAACAAAAATTGTACTACTTTAATTTGTTATAAAACGTGCTTCTAAAGCAATTAAATTTTATTATGTACTAATTATTAACTTTTGAAGAGACCAGATGTTTTAGATTTTCTTTTCATCGCTGGGCAATTAAGGATACTTTAATATATCTAATTATATGTATAGTCAGTGAAATAGAAAAGAAAAATAATCAATGAATAAATTTAAGTAGAATACTCGTAAATAGAAAAAAGTAAACTATTTAGATTATTAGGAAGATTATTAGGATTGGAAGTTTGTGTAAGGAAATTTTTAATAAATAATTATAGAATAAACGAAAGAAGAAAATTAACATTTTTTTCTAGAGAAGCTCACATGAAAGTCAGGATATGAATTCTAAACAATTCTATATATGATTGCAAATGGTTCATCAATATTTTGTTATATTGTGTTTCATTTACGTGTTCAAACTATTCATGAGTAGACAAAACAGAGCACAGTTACACTACCTCAAACCAATGCTTAGATGATCTGGTTGATTAAAAATGATTTCTGTACCGCTTTGAGAAAAGTAAATTTAAATACAACATTATTATCAAATAATGAGATTTTAGTACTTTAAATGCAAATGTTTCATCATCTGATTGGTATATGTAGTAAAGGTTTCTTTAATCTTTAATATCAGCTATATACAAGTCATATTGCGACCCTTTTTGCAAGCTAAAATATTTAGTCATCTCTTACATTTTGCAATGTGTCGTACATGGTCAAAATTGCCCATGTTATGTTTTCAAATAGTGTTAAACAGGCACTCGCACCACTTGTTTGCATTATTTGGACAATGTCAAAAACAAATAATGATGACGTGTGATAAAATGTAAGCGTGTGTGATGATGGGAAGAAAATTAGAATTGTGAACAATTAAAAAAATTAAATAATATTTTTAATTAAATAATTATAATATTTTTTTAAAATAGTAGATGCATACATATGGATTTAAAACATTGAGAACGACATTCATCCAAAATTTTTCAAACTATTTTTAAATTTTTTTATTATCACACAAATTATTTTTATAATGAATCATTCAATTTTAGAATAAGTGCTTTCTTTTTGTGAGAAAATATCTTTTTTAGAATTCATTAAAAATATATTACGTACATATGTATGTGAGTGTATATGCATATTTTTAAAAATATTTAAAAATATTTATTTAAATATATGAGTAGATGATTTTATTCTGACAAATTATAGCCGTAATAGCTATTTGGCAATAATTTAATTGGATGAATATCTTTCTTGAAGTGTATTTAAGTATCTCAAAAAAAAAAAAAACAGAAAACAATAATAATATTATAAAGAAAAATTAACAAAAAAAAAAAATAAAATAAATACGTAAATTAATTTTTTAGCCATATGGCTGACCCACAAAATGCTTATTTTCGGCCAATAAAAATGTTCTTTTTTCTCTTTTCTTTGCCTTTTTTTCTTTAAATACTCTTAGTTTTTTAAATATTTTATTTTTTTTTTTTCATTTTTAAATTACCTAAATACTTTTTAGAATTTATTACAGTAGTCACAACACATTTGTATTTGAAAAGAAAAAACAAAAATACCAAAAATTCTGCTAAATTTTTTTACTCTTATGATTCGATGTCGGAGAAAATGTGTGTAATTAATTCAGGAAAGTATAAATTTTAACTCCAACAATTTCGACAATAATTATTTAAAAAAATTTTCTTTTGTTTCTCTAATATTATTTTTTTCTAATTTTCTTTTTGCCTTCTTATTATGTTTAGGAAATGATTACTTAGTGGTGTTAATTTCTTTCTAAAGTGTGCTATAAAAAGTTGTGGGCTTCGTATATTAATATGCATATGTATATATACTTATTGTACGTATCTGCTGACAGTAATTTGTAGGTGGGAAAATTCGATTTAGTGAAAAATATTATTGAAAATAAATCAGAAAAAGAATATTTTAAAAAATAATTATAAATAACATTTTGTGCTATATACATATATATGTACATATGTACCCGTATGAATGTACACGGATGCGTGGTGTTTATATGTGTACTCTTAAGTTATTTAATTTTGAGGAAATAATAAAATATTTTTATTTTAGTAAATAAAAACCAAAAAAAAAATAGTCAAAAAATGTAGTAAGAATGTTTTTTTTTTCTTGAAATTTTTCTGTTTTGGTTTCCTTTTGTTAAGAAACACTTTTGTTTTATTAATTTTGTTTTTAAGATTTTCGTTGTTTATTTTTTCCGGAATTTGATTATTTTAATTTTGTAAGAGTTTTTAAATTAATTTTCTTAAGGAAATATATTTTCCTTTATTTTTAAATTTTTCTACAATATATTCTATATTTACGGTTTCCACATACGATGTCCAATAAAATAAGATTATATTATAGATTTTTTTTTGGAATTTTAGGCATTTTCATAAACACAAAATTTGGCGACATATAATAAAAACTGCTCTATATACATTTATGTTCATAAATAAAGTGTGGCTAATCTAGTTTGCTTCTAAACATTGCTAAATTATCAGTAATATACTGAAATTACTATGAGAAGCGTATAGCTATAATATCGAAGCTGTTTCAGCATCAAGTTAGAAGCCATATATACTATCAGTTAGGCGGTCGGAAATGAGTAAAATTTTTATTCGGAACATAGTGTCAAATCGGTTAACATTTTTCGGAAACGTTATTTTGCTTAAAAAAATTGAATTTTAAGAATTTAACTAAAATTCAATACTTTTTAGGGGTACTTCTAGAAAAATAAATTACCGAAGATGGCCGGATTACTCGAATGATCAATTGATATCATCCTGCTAACCTTTTCTAGGGGCCAGTTTTTTGATTCCGTCCTGCTTATTTTGCTACTGGAATTCCAGGACTGCTTAAGAAATCGAGTTTTTCTAGTAAAAAAAAAAGTGGAAAAAAGTAAAACGATTGGAATTTTCACAAAAATCTAGAATGATTATTTTCACCAAAAGTTAATAATATTTTATAATTGTTGCACCTTAAATTAATAAAAAGCAAAAATAGTGGTTTTTTTTTAAGTTAAATTTTTTGTTAAAGTCTTCAAAATCTTGAAATTCAAATGTTTTTTTGCTATATCTCCAGCACTATAATAGAGTTTTTAACGTTTAATATCTTAAATTTTTTTTGTTTTCCTTCTTCACTCCTAGGAGGAGTATAGGGCTAGTGCATGATGTCATGCACTAGTTTCATAGCGTCATAAAGTTAACTAGGTAGGTGACTAGCCTGCCGTAATATCTTAAATTAAAGACTGGGAAAAATTGTGCAAAAAGCGTTTTTGAAGTTTTAAAAAATATCATAAGAAATTGTCGGATTGAGAATGATTGTATTCTCAAAAAAAATGTAAAACGTAATATCTCTAAGCGTAAAGGCTCTTTCGTATAATAAGCGTAATTATTCAAAAGCTGTCTGTTTGAAGCATTTGCGGAAATTATACGCAAAAAAACTTAGATATGTTAAAATTTTGCAAAATTTTCTTAAAATCCCTGTAGTTCCGAAATGGTTATACGATGTGATACTATGTTCCAAACAAAAATTATGCTTATAATCGACTGTCTATCCAATGATATATTGGTCCTACCTTGTTGCTGAACAATCCGGTATATGAACTGTTTTGTTTTTACATCAACTTATGTGTTTCCAGTATTGCATCTTGCAATTATTATTTTGCAGTATTGCGTTTATGAAAATATCTTATATTTCATTTAATTGGCTTTATATTATTGTAATTTTAAATTATCAATGCATAATAGTATTAATTCTTTAGTTTGTACTGCTTTACTGTTTTAATGCTTTTTCTGGCTTAAAAAATATTCATACATACATATAGTTATATAGGTATATTTATTATATTTAATTTGTATCTGTATATGCATCCGGTGATTTGATGGTCCAGCCGAAAAATATTGAAAATCTATGTATAATATAAGAAGAAAATAAGAAAAACAAAAATTAATCAGACATTGGAAACAATAATCCAAAATTTTAATACGAGTATATTAAAAACGTTTGGCTTTTAGCGATTTTTTTTTCATCTTATTATTATTTTAGTTCTTTGTTTTAATATCGGATTTAATATGTGTATTCCAAATTTTGTTTTTTTTCGGAATTTCTATCATTAACAGGTTTCATCGATAGGCTATAATAATTTTTTTTATGCATTTTGCATATACCTAAACATATGTTTTTTTTTTTTTTGTTTTTTAGTACCCCAGGGTGAAATTAAATAATCTTGTTCGTTTCTACTTTTTTTTCATATTATTTTATATTTTAATGTAATGTGACTTTTAGTTTGGAGTGTGGGAAAATGCTTCTGGAATCTAAAAAAACAAAAAAAAAAAAAAATTTTAAAAATAAAAGGGTATATAGAATGAGAATCGATTCAATTTTAATATTATAATCGAAGTTTTTCTTTATAATGAGATAAAACAGATACACCGAATTATCAATCAATTTCAAGCTTAGCGTATAATATTGTTATATTTTTGTTTGTATATTTTGTATACCATGCAATTTTATGTAAACTATAGATATTAATGCAAACTGCATTACATTTGTACAAGAAGGGTGGTCATGTGATGGTATCAAATTTTATATTTATTTCGAGTTTTTAAAGGAAACGCTTTTGTTTGTGATTGAGAAATGTAAATAGACTATTTTTGGTGAAATGTGGCTAGCTATCTTTCTTTGCATTTAGGTATTTTCAATTTTGACTGAACTAAATTTATATTTGATTTTACATTGATCATGTGAGAGATTGAAAAAAATTTATGGGGTATATTAGATCTCAGTAACTGGATTTTTACTACGAGTTCAATTCATACTCGTATTTGCTTATATGAAAAAAATTTATTAAATAATCGAATAATATAATAAATTTCATGAAATTGATAGTATATTTCAAGTGAGGCCGTTAAAATAGGGAATTAAAAAAAATTTCAGAGGTAACAGAACTCGTAAACCAACCGTTCAATAGGATCTCATTTAACATATTGTTCAATAGAAACTAATTAATTGATTTTCCTGAAATTGTCTTTTTAATTAATTCTTCAAGTTTTAATATAAAAATGGAGGTAACTGGCGAACTTTTCAGTGAAATCGGATCCTAGATAAGGAAAACCTCTGATAAAAATAAAATTTACAATTTTTTATTTTTAATTGTTTATTAAGTAGCTTTCTAGGAATTGAGATATTAAGAGGTGTAACAAGTTTCTCTTAACTAAAAAATGCATTTTGTGATCGTTTATTTGCTGACCACATCAATTTTTGTTTTTATAAAAAAGAAAATTGCATGTTTTAGATCTTGGATATTTTGTTTTTATTTCTAACTCGGGGGCAGAAAGAACATAATAAAAAGAATAAAACGAAAATAATAAAAATCATGTTTGCATTTAAAATATTCTAATTTTGATTCTCATTTTCTCTTCTACTGGTGCTTTCATTTATGTACCTTTTAAATATAAAATTTCTTTTGAACATCTTACTCGAATTCTTAAAATTCACATATGTATATGTATGTATAATAAAGTATCTTTAAATTTATTGTGAAAAGTAAAAATATTTTTTCATTTAAAAATTATTAAAACAGGAATGATTATACAATATTTTAGCTTATACAATATAATAAGAAAATTAACAAATCAGCGAAAATATATATGCATATATTTTATATGTATGTATGTTGCATATGATTACTATCGTCCATTAAAACTACTTTTCTCAATATTTTTCTTAAATTTAAAAATTTCAAGTAAATTATAGAATATTCGGAAGAAGATTCTTAAAACACATGCCTCTACATTCTGTTTAAAAAATATAAAATCATTATATCCTTCATTTAACCTTTCATTTTTTTTATTATTATTATCCTTAAGGCAATCACTTTGTAATACCATCCATTTTTTTTATTTTCTTATATACCGTATATACAGTATTAAAGGATTGAGAACTAAAATATTCCAATTTTCCTCTTTGCATTTAATCAATGAGGAAAATTATAAAAAATTTTTATGAATCATGCTCAAAAACAAAAAATCAAAAAAAAAAAGCAGGATTTGTGAATAAAAATTATACTGTTTCATAAAATAATTGAACTTAAAGGATTAATCGAATTAAAAATTAATGTGGAAAAAAATACAGGGGTGAATCAAAAATAATTTGTGAGGCCTGAAGCTAAGATTTTTTTTTTTTTAAGAGTTAATCAGTTTAAATGAATGAAAACTAAGAACATATTAGATGAATTAAAATTATAGCTGAATAATTCGGAAAGATGTGAAAAATTGTATATATATATGTTTAAAAATTGTTTCAAATATATATGATTAATTAATATAGACAACCAGAATTGAATTTGAATAAAATTTCAATTAAATCACATGCAACATCATATTAAATTAAAAGAATAGCGTAATTTAGTCGTGACGCGAGTGATTAAGGGTAAGCGAATATCAGAAGTTATAGTACTAAATTTTCAATTAAAAAAAATTATTAAACATTTTGTATTATACATGGTAACGTATATATAAATAAGTATAGCAGTCTTCTGTACAGCTGTTGATTACGTATGTTACTCTTACGTGTGAGTATGATTGAATTGTTACCTTACTGTCAAATTACTCTGTAAAAACCATTTTGTTTAATTTAAATTTTTCTTTTTTGCTTCTGAGCAGAATTGTAGGTTATTGAATGTTTATGAAAATGAAATTTAAATTAGCAGCTTCTGAATCCTTTTTAATTGAATGTTCTAAATTCAAAGTTTTATCATGCATGTGCACATTATACATATATGAAGTATGAACAATAATCAATTTTTGTGTTTCATACATTCATAATTAAAATTATCTGTATTTACATAGAAATATAATTACCATGACATTCATATTTTACTATAATTTCTAATCAATAAAATTTATTCCCTATTATTTTGTATGCTCTTGAAATTTTCTTTAATATGTATATACACACACATATGTATATAATAATAAAATGAATTCAATTAGAGCATATCCTTTATTATATATATACATATATAAAAATTGACATGACATAACCATTTGTCAATAAATTTAACAGATAAATAATTACATATAGATAATATTAAGTTTCCTGTTTTACAATAAAAATGCCATTACAAAACATACTTCAGTTCTTATATTATTATTATTATTTTTTTTATTATTAACTAGTTTGACACGTGGCTTTTATTGTTGCTTGCTTCAATTCTATAAACACGTACCTACGCACGAGTATAGTATGTATTTTATTATTCACCTTTAATTTTATATATGTATAAGAAAACATATGTTTTTTTGTTTTTTTTTGTTCTTTGTTGCCTTTTTATAGTTCTATTTCCCCTACTTCCTATTTGTATAAAATAATAATGATTATTACATGTTTATAACGTGATATGAATAAAACAACGTGTGCATTCAGAGGAGAAAAGGTGTATATTTCCCTTCGTTTTCTTATATGTATGTTTAATATTACAAAATACATATGTATGTTTCATGCATATATACGTTCATATGTTTGTTTAGAGATATTATATACATACATATATTTAAGTACCTATATGTATACCATGTCATTTTATATAAGAAATATTTTTCAGCTTTTATTTTGTTTCCTAAACGCATTTTGATGATTTCAACAACAAGGGATTTTACAGTTATAACATTAATATGATCTCTAGATGTCAATTTTATATTGTAAGAAGTTAAATGTACACTCACACATACATGAATATCTATATTATAATAATTTTCATTTGTTTTTTAAAATTTTAGGCTCGGTTTTGTTGTTTCATTGAACATCTTTAAATACATATGTTTTGAGTATATATATATAAAAGTACCATTAAATAGCATATAACCAGAATGTAGTTAAATAACCCTAAGGATATCACATTTTTTTTTTTTACTTAAATTGCTTATGTCATGCAATTTACAATATGTAAGTAGCTTATATTTCAGATGTGAGAATTTTAAAATTTAAATATCGTAAAATAATTATTATAAAAATATCCCCCATATTGAAATATCAAAAATTGGTATAATATTTATGCACTTGTTCCATAGTAATTTTATATGTACATACATTGTTGAGTTTGACGTGATCATACCTAATTTAGTTTGATATTAAGTGTTATTGTTTTCTTATTTTTTTGGTCGAAATTTTGTTGAGTTGGGTGTAGTTTTTTAAATAAGTGTAAATATTTTATGAATAATTATTTTAATTGTAATTTAGAGGTGAATTTATGTATGCAATAATATGAAATAAAATATAAAAATTTTATTCTTTAATTATTTTAATTCAATTTTTGGTTAGCAGTTTTTTAAATGAAATAGGTCTTATATAGTATGAATGACAGAATTGTTCAAGTAATTATTACAAATGACGGCCACACAAATTATGATTAATATTTAATTTATTTTTAATATACAGGGTGATTCTGAAAGTTATACAACAACATATATCATTCATTAAAAGATCAAAAATGGCTAAAAGTTTTGTTCCGGACTGGGTGGTAAATCTCAAGGGTTCCTGAGTTTCAGAGATTTTAACGAATTTTCAAGTAATTTTTACTTATCCGAGTTTTTTTGATTATAACTTCGGTGATGAAAAAGATAGAAACTTCAAACAAACAAGTTCAGAAAGTGTTAGAAAAGCACTTAAAATAGAAATACTTGATTTTGTATTAAGTGTAACTTCGGAATACCAAGCATTCGAACTTTAGAGAAAATAAATTTTTCCCTTGATTTTTTCAGTTTTTTCTAACTAGATAATTTTATAGAATTTTCCCAAGCTGCTTAAGCTTCAATTTAAGTCCTCAAAAATTAAAAAATTTTTATTTTATAATTATTATCTTTAATTTTTAAACGAAATATTATACAAACTTTTTTAAATGAAAAACAAAAATTAAATTTGAAAAATTTGAAATTTTTGAAGAGAAAAAGTAGAATTTTCATTTTGGAAAAACAAAAAAAAATCTAGTAATCAAAAATTTTTTTTCGAAACTTTTCTTTGTAAAGAAAATTGATAGGTTTTTAATTTTTGCCAATTTTTATAAGAAATGGTACCTATATGGTTTGAAATTTTTAAATGCATTTTTCTCAGATTGAGTGCAATTTAAAAATTTGAAAAAAATATTTTCGAAATCTAGGCACCATTTGGCATCTAAAGTTATTAAAATTATCCAGCTCGAGCGAATTTTTAAAGACATGCCATATAAATTTTGACATTTATTTTAATAGAAAAACAATTTTTTTAAATAGGAAAATTTAATTTTTTTGAACAAAATGGAGTATGTGGTATTAACATTATGAAGCTAATAAATAAATAAAAAGTATAATTTAACGGGATTAATAAATTTCAAACATATTTTTACAAAAACTAAATTGACATACGGTTGATGCAATTAAAGAGGTGTTCCAATAAAGGAATTAATTTAAAATATGCGATTGAATTGAAATAGACTTGAAAGAAGAAAAATATGAATTTCTGCCGAATTAGGTGAATTTCATAAGAGAATTTGGTGTTCGTTTTGAGAAATTTGTAAATTTTTTGATAAGGAATATAAACTTGAATTTAATTTTAGTTTTATCAACATCTGGTTTGATTTTAATTGAATTTGTTGCTCACAATATTTGTGGTTTTTGTACTATATCTTCTGTAACATAAAATTGTTTTTAATGTTTGAGGACTTAAATTAAAGCTTATGCAACTAGGCAAAATTCTGTAAAAAAAATGTCAAGGTTTTGAAGGTACATAAAATACAGAATCAAGCAGCATGTCTATTTTAAGCCCTTTACTAGGTCTTTCAGAAACTGTTTGTTAGAAGTTCCTATCTTCTTCAGAATGGAAGTTATAATCCAAAAACCTTGAATAAGTAAAAATTTCTTGAAAATTCATTAAAATCCCTGGAACTCGGAAACCCTTGACATTTGGCACTCAGTTCGGAGCAAAAGGTTTGCTCATTTTCGATCTTCTAATCAATGGTATATTTTCTTGTATTACTGTCTGAATCACCCTGTATATGTAGACAATATTTACGTAGTTAATTTTGACAAGTTTCTAGGTGCTTTTGTAGTAATTTTTTTATGTCGTCCAAATTCCAAATAATATTTTCTGCAAAACAAAATATATATATATATATATATATATATATATGTATATATATATATGGTGTTAGTGAAATAAAAGCATATAGCATTAGTGGCTAATCATGTTGTAGTGTAGAGCGTAATTGAAAGAGAAAAACAAAAATTGTTGAAATAATGGTAAAATAACAAATTTTTTCTTTAACAAGCTACTATTTATTATTAACATTAATGCTAAATTAAGCTGCTGTTTATTGCGATCAACTCTTTGTTAAATGTTGAAATACTCTTAAACTCTAAAACAATCTAATAATTTACAAAATCTACAGAATAATTGATGACGCGGTTGCCATTTTTCGTGAACATCATAGTTATATCGGGAAGACATGAAGCAATATGAAGCGAAATGGATGGTATATTGGAGTGGACAAATTCTTTTCTCCTAAAATAATTTTGTTCCCGAAGGCGTAATATTTTCCAACATTAATGTCATCCAGCCTACTTTTCAAATTATTTGATAATAACTCAGAATTTTTCAAATAAGAAAATACTAAAGATGTAAAAGTATAAGCAAGAAAAATAAAGTGGTGAATATGTCAAAAAATCAGTATGTCACGTTGCCCCTTCATCATTACAATGTTATTTCAAGAAAATAAACTGATGAGTGTACATCACCTTCGTAAATAAGTTTTCCTTTGATTTTTTATTTTGTACTTTACAATTAAATTTTGCATAATATTATAAATTAAAAAAAAAAAAAACAATTCTTAAAACACAATGTATAAAATGCGAAATCACAGAGCGTACAAGTTATAAAAGTCACAATAAAATATTAAGGAATGGTTAAGTAAAATAGAAAATTTAAAGAGGACATTTTATCAAATTCCATTTTATATTAATGAACAAAATATTATAAGAAAAATAAAATGTAGACCATAAACAATACATGAGAGTATTTTCTACTTAATTGCCTTTTAAAATTAAAATAATTATCCCAATTATAGACCACAAAAAATCCATTTATTTGGTTGACGAAAGGTTATGCTTTTCTTTTCTTTTTTTCCTTTTGTGTTTTTTTTTTTTTACTATATTTGAATTCGCTTTTATTTAAATGATTCGAGATTTACCATTAATTGTTAAAAATGAAAATATAATAACGCATGCACCATGTGATTTAATATCATCATAAGTTCAAAACTCTCATATTCTACTTTTATTCGCTTTTAAGTGTCTGCGATGATGTACTATTATTGTTTATTAAAAAAAAATTTTTTTTTTTTAATATTTTCTTTATTTGTAATATTGTCTGTGCGATTTTAATGAAAATTAAAGGTATACTAGTCCTATTCTAAAGTTTATAATCTCTTAAATACGAATTTCATTTAAGAAAATTTCATTAGAGGCAGAAATTTTGGGAAAAAAGAAAGTGTACAAATATTTTAATAATTTTATCATAGTTATTAAGAATTTTTATAAGAATTTTTATCATAGTTTCTATTTAAGAAATAAGGAAGGATTTCTTGTGGTTGATCAAAGCAATTTAACAATATTTTATTTTGTATATAAAACGATACAATATTTATAGGGTTCAACTATGGAAGTGAAATGTAACCGACTCGTCTTTAATGAGTCAATTCAAAAAAGTCGGCATTATAGATAAATGATAATAAATAAGATAATAATAGCTATTATCGACTCAAATCGATTTGACTGATAAACCGGAATCCGATTCCATTGAGTTTTTATTAAATTGAATTTAAAAGTGTTAGGCAAACTCTTTATAAGGACTGTATAATATTGGGTGTATACTAATTGGTTGGATTTTTTTTAATATAATGTGTACCACAATAAGTATAGTATATTTGCTGGCTAAGTATATGCAATAAAAATTTGCTTACTAGAAATATGCAAGAAAACAAATTACCAATGCCATTTATAATAATGCCGGTACAGGTTTCGATATACTAAACCTGTTTTATCGAGATATTATACTTTATCGTGCTTGGATTCGAGTTCGGTTCGGTTCGACTTCAAATTTAAATTGAGATATTGGTTGAATTATTTTTTAAGAAAAATTTTTTTTATTGTCAACGTAGAGAAAATTTTTGACTTTACAATTTTTTCTGCAGCGTAACAATACGAGTGAAAATTACCAAAATCAAAACAATATTAGGTAACATAAGTACGGGTCTAATAATTTTGTGAAATATAAAATTCTTCAAAGGCTTCAAATTCAATTGATAATTGTGTAATATAAAATTCAATTATAATAAAATTTTTCATGTAATTTATTGAAAAACTTCAAATTAGGAGGTCATTTAGGGTTCAGATTTTGTTCAGGCTTAAAATTATATTTTTAAAAACTTTTGAATAAAATGTTGAAAATTTTAAAATTTGTTTTTCCTCCACTCTAAAAGACAAATATGTCTCAATATGGGGTAGTTTCTTTATAAATATCCTACAGTTTTTCTTTTTCGTTTATAATATCCTGAATCACAAATCAGATAAGCAAAAATTTAAAGATAAGAAAAAAAAAACCCCGAAAAGAAAAAGAAAAAATTCTTAAGCATAATTTAGCTAATTTGATCATGACATTATCCATTTACAATAATTTTTATATTACTGTCATTTTTATTATCCTCTTGTTCGCGCTCTGTTTCACTTGATTTAAATAATTCAAAATAATGAAGAGAATATAAAAGAAATTTATGTTGTTTTATTTAATTTTGTTTTTATTTTTTGTTTTTGTTTTTATTTTGATTTTTTTTCACTTTTCTTTGGAATTAAGTCACAGAACTTTTATAACAAATAATCCAATTTTCGAAAGGGGATTCTCAAATTTATAATAATAATGTAGGTGTAAAATGTGATATATATATGTATATATATATATATATAAACGTATTTAAAGATGACTGACCATGAGTTGATAAAATATGAAATTTTTTGTTTTTTTGTATATGAAAGGGTGAAATATTTATTTTATATAAAAAAAAATGTCTTATTGGATTGATATTTTTTTTTTAAAGACAAAAAAAAACATATTTTTTTGTTCTTCTGGGCTATACAATCAATTAAATTAAAAATAGAGGACAAAAGTATAAATTCAATTAAAAATGAAAAAAAAAAATAATAATTTAAAACTAATAGTACTGAATTATTTAATTCTTTTGTTTTATATTTCGTTTAAAAACTTGTTCCTTTTAATCGAAAAGATTAATAAAATCACTCCTACAAAATTGCAGGGAAAATAAGGTGATGGTTAATTGGGATTGTAATAAAGTATTTCTACTTAATTTTTCGTTATTTAAAATTTAAGCTCTTTCTTGTTAATTTTAAATATGTCTGTTAATATATTTGAAGATACGATTAAAATATTGGAATAATCTGGATTAAGTTCATTCTATATATTAGTTATTTCGGAAGTAGAAATTTAAAAATATTGGTTTAGAATTGGAATTGTCGGCATTAATATTTTGTGCATTAATTTTTTATTAAACTGGTTATGTTACAACTATGAAAATTGTCTTTTTTATTGGCTTTGTCTTAATTAACTTGTTTTTAAAAAATGTAGTCAATTAAAGCAATGGTTTATTCATTTTTCCACAATTCTAAATCTAAGAATTAAAAATTATTTGTTTTTTTGATATAATTCTCTTGTTAATATTTTATATTGCACATGTTTAGGAGTTTTTAAAGTAATACATAATTTGAAAAAAAAAACTACTTACATAAAGGTTTAATCCTTTCCTTTAATAATAGATTACTAAAAAATTATTACTTTTATGGGGTCATACTGTATGAGCAGGCAATTAAATCTGATTAATTCGAATCCGTACTCTATTTTCTTATTTTATTTTTTATTTTACTTCACTCCTAAGAGTATTATAGGGCTGGTGCATGATATTGTAGACCAGGCGTCATTGAGTTTATTAGGTAGGTAATTTGTCCCCGATAAAAAATTATCGACAATTTTGAAAATATTTTGGCAAAGGGACTCGCAAAAAATTTTATTCTTGCAATATAAAATCTTCATCGACATTAAATAAATTATTAAAATTTGGATTTTTTTTAAGTCGAAAGGAAAATGACTTATTAGAATTTTTTTATTAATTCTGAACATTTATCTAAGATTATTCAAATATAGAATATGTGAATTCTCGTCATTCTGCGAGTGCTGATTTTATTTCTGCAAATGTCCGAAACATCTACAGGTACAACACAATAAGTTTTTACTTAAAGGAAGTAGGTAAAATTGCATACTAAGAAATAATTTTGTTTTCACATTTCAGTCTTCTATCTCTAGTACTTCTATCTCTAGTACTTCTATCTCAGTCTTCTAATAGTATGCTCTAGTTTTAAAAAAGAATCGATAGATTTATAGTTTGATGAAAATTCCTAAAACCTGAATCACCTTTCAAAATAAACTCCACAACCATTTCAAATCAAATTTTTATAGTGGAGTGTGATTTGAAATCATAATGATTGTTGTGTGTTAAAAATTTACACACTTGAGAGCTACCATTAAAAACTATTTAAATAATGTGACAATAAAGAAAGTAAATGAAAAAAACGGTGACTGAAAATAAGCTCTTAAATATCGTTAAATAAGCTCTTGTTATAATTTCTAAGAAAATAAAAAAAATTTTGTGGATTCTTCTAAATTTAATTTAATAGTTTTTTAAAATCTTTCTGGTCTATAAAATATTTTCAATTTCATCATTTTTTATATAAAATTTTTTGTTTTTTTTCTAGCAAATTTTCAAAAATTTTCAAAAAATTTGATTTTGTTTTTCTTAATAACTTCCGACTTTTAATTTCAAGAGAGAAAAAAATTCTTTTCTACTCTTCTGCCAATATATTTCAGATTTCTTAAAAAAAAAAAGGAATCGAAAACAAGAAAATAAAAAAAAAAACTATAAGAAAAAAAAATTTTTCATGAACTCAATTTTTAAATAAGTAGCTCGTTCGCCCCCAAATAATGACGGCGAGAAGACAATAACGGTGTTAACAATAAAAAATAAATAAAAGCACAAGCAAAAAAAAAATAATAAAGAAAAAATTATGGCTGGTAATAATTTTTGTTCATGGTGACGATTTGACTTGATTAACCAAAGCACGCCCATTCAAAAATATAAATATTTTTTTTTTTTTTCATTTTTTCACTTATATACATTTTATTTTTTTTTTTTGGATCTCGCGATCATTTATGTAGAAAAAAACAAAACTGAAAAAAAAAAATCGCACATCTGTCACATCAGTTCGCATTTGTATCTTTATCATTTTATATTTTGTTGGCTAGACATTACGCAGTATTTGACCACAATGTAAACAATATACAAACATTTATTCTATGAGTATAACAATATATTTATTTTATACAATACCCTGCCATTTGCATTATTATTGTACCAAATAGTATGTGAAAATATGAAAAATCAGTGTTTACATTGAGAACAAAATTAAAATATAGTGCAAAAGAACATGTAGTAGGGCTATAAAGAAATATTGCAAAAATTGTATCTTGAGTTTAGTTCTACGAGTATAATGCAGTACTGGGGCTCGTCAATCATTTCAAAAATTATTGTCTAGGTTGATTTGATTTTTTATCTAGATCATTCATTATTAACATGCCCAACACTTCAATCTTCAAAGAAATTTTTCATTATTTGCACTGCTTGTTGTGCCTAAAAGTCAAGCAATTTTACTCTGGTTAACAGCAAAAAGAATTTATTTTCGAAAAATTTTTGACAAAATTTTGATTTTTTTTTCGTATTTTTCGAGTTTATTATTGAATTTTTATTCTATATTGTTTGCATTCTACACTGTGAATGTGTGTGATGACTTTGAAGTATATTTTGGTTTTTCGTTAATCTTTAGGTAGGTAAATTTTGTGATCCAATAATGACACTTTTTTATTTTCTGTTTAAATTTTCTACAAATTCAAATGAGAAAAATGAAATTTATATGTGCGTTCGTAATATAAAAAAATTAAAAATTATTTATGAGGGTCCATTAAGCTAAATTTATTAGCACGGTCAGAAGTGCAAAGCCTTATTGCATCGAAACGATTATTTAAATTGTACGTTTTAAATTTTTATTTGATTTTTTTTTTGTTGTCAATGATTTTTTTTTTTGTTTAATGGTGTATGAATGCAGAATATTCAAAATTAAAATGTCTTAATTTTTCAAAGAATACAGTAAATTGGATTTGTTTAATCGCATTTTTTTAAAATTTCAAATTTTTTTAAAGCTATTTATTGCAATTATATTGAAATATACTTGTAAATGTATGAAAGTATGTAAATATGTCGGTTGGTTTTTAATTGGTTTTTATTAAAAATAAACTCATTGTTGTGATTACTCTGCCACAAAATAAGTACGAAAATCGGAAAGCTAAATTGTTAAATTTTAATTATAAATCGTTAAAATTCTTAATGAATAAAGGAAAAACGTTGACAGTAAAAAAGGGAAAAGTGTTCCCCTTATATGATGTTTTGTTCTTAATAATATTTTATTTACATTATTCTCTTAATATAAAATATTGTTTTATTGCATATATTTAGGAGGAAATTAAAATTTACATACAGCATAAGCATTTACTAAATATTATGTTATATAGTTGAATTAGGCAGCTAATTAGGCGATTTATTAAAATGTATATACTATGTACATTTATTCATATTATTATAATTATATTTCATTATAGGAGACCCGATATTTTTTACGGGCCGCATTGTGTATACAATAAGGTAGGTTATGCGATGGCAACAAATTTTGCATATCGAGTTTTCTGTGGGAACGCACTTCTCCATGGTAGGGAAGTGTAAATAAAATATTTTAAACAATCTGTCGGTCAGGGCTAGGAAACTGCTCTAAAAGCCGATTTTACATTTTTTACCATATCTACGAAACGGATTGATGAAATTTCTTGAAATTTAATATTTGAGCTCTGTTTATTACCAGAAGTTACTGACAAACTTTTCGTATAATTCGGACGGCAAAAAATTAAACGTTCCTAAAAGCGAAATTCACATTTTTTTAGGTATGTTGACTAAAGCTTATTAGTGTCCTTAAAATTGTAAAGAAGTGTTTAAAACGTATTTTCAGTATTTGCTGGAATATTTTTACTAATCTAGACAATGTATATCGCGGTCGGTTATTTGCTGGCCACATGAGATTTTTTTAATATTGTTGAAGTTTTTGTTTAATAAAGATATCAATTTTTAATAATTGCCTAAAACTGATATGTTACTAATGTGGGCAAGTTACAAAGTCCCGAAGAATAATAAATTTATTCTACAAAAATATTTCATTTATTAATTAAAATCTCATAAAATTTTTTCAATTCGAAGTTGTAAAACTTGGCGTGAAAAAAACTTTGCGGAATAAAAATATCACATGATAAACGCACTATACACACATAATATATGTGCATTGTATATTGTATGCAGAAACACTTTGCTATAATTACCTTCATATTTCAATTTTTAAATAATTTTTAAATCAAAATTGAATTTCTAAAGAAAAAATCAAAATTTTAATAGCATTAACATAAATTACAAATGCTTATAATATGATGACTCTCCTTTATATATCCAATCATATTATATAGATACGTACATAACATAATGTACGTATACTGTAATATATCAAGTGCAATAAAATTCTTGAAAAAAAAATCTAAATTATAATCTTATATGAAAACAAAGATGCACACCTGTTCTACAATTTAGGTGTTTTCTTTTTCATTAATAAACCTATACAATATTAGATTTTTTTATTTTTGTTTTATTTTAAAATTTTAAATTCCTTTACAAATGCTTAAAATGTGCTCACAAGCCACCATTTATTAAATGTATATAGAAATATATTAACCTGCTGTAGTAAAACCATGATAAAGTGCTCTTATAATATACATTTGCTGGAAAATATTGAAATATATGTAAGAATGTATTACATACCTATACGTATAAACCTTATCACACCTTATTAAATTGAATTCAGACCCAAGTTAAGAGCATAAAAAGAAAATTTAAGATAAAAAACATTCAATCAGTAACTACCATTTCTTAGCGTGTCGTCTTTTAATGTTTCAGCGTTTTTGTTTTTTTTTTAAATTCTTAGAAACCAATCTATTGTTTAAGAAAAATATCATCCAATCCTTAAAAAGACGATTATTTAAATTCTTTTAATATTTATACCAAAAAGTCTGGGTAAAGAGCAGTGATTCTCAATTAATTTTCATTTTAAAGTTAAAAATGATTTTATGGTAGGGTGACACTAACGAAATGTACAAAAATACTCGTATTTAAGTATTATAGCTCAAAGATCTAATTTCATGGTACGCAAATTATTTTTGTAACAAATGAAGTTTTTGAAAATTATTTAATTTGCGCCCTAACAAATTGAAATTTCATTACTTTTCCATTAAAGCCTGTATGTGTTTTCTAAATTTTTTTGAACAAAGATTGGAAAAAAAAGCTAGGTTGATCGAAAAGGAGTTTCTCAATTATTTGTATAATTGTAATATTTGGAAAAAACGATATTAAATCAGGATCTAACGTCAATTTGAATTATTTAGCAATTAGAACAGTTTTGATGGAAGATCCAAATTGACATTAGATCTTCATTAATGTGGACGCCTTTTGAATTAATACTACACTCATTTTATAAATGAAAGTGAAATGAAAACTGAAGAATTTCGATGGCATTCTAAAATTTCAAATAAGAATTCACTTTCAACTTAATTAAATGAAATAAATTATAAACTGTTTCTTAATATTATGTTTCGAGGAGCATAGATTGAAAATCGCTGATGGACTTTGGATTTAAAATATGTAATTATGTATATAAACGTTGCCCTTTTGTATTATAAAAAGTCATACCCGTATATTTATAACACTTTTTACATATTACCTTTGAAAAAGAACTGTTTACCAATTATTTCAAATACAAAACAACCAAAAATTTGAATTTAAAAAGAGAAAATGAGAAAAGGTGTTTGTATATTGGCGCCAGTTGCTCTCAGGGGCGTCAGGAATATGATGAAAGTTGTTCATAAACTATGAAAAATGTATACAATATTTCGTCAAATATTAAAACTGTAAGGTATTAAGTAAAATGTAAAGATTTCATGATTTAATCGTTTATGAATCATCACAATAAAATGTAATGATACCTGTTTGAACTGTCATGTATCCTCTCTTAAATATATATGTATATTACTTGTTCATATATATATATATGCAAGGATATTATATGAATTTATTAATTATGAAAACGTGATAAATTGAATTATTTGAGAATGTTCATTAAAATTTATTTGAAATTTTTGCAAAATCACATATAAATAATCGCCGATAACTCATAGCCAAAATAACATTGAAATAAGTTTAATGAGGAAAGTGCAGTCAACCAGAAAAGAGATTATTATTTCTAAAAGAAATTTTAAGTAGTTTCTAATTAACGTAATAAAATTTAGAATTTTCCATGGACAACTTATTTTTAAAGGGAGGCGAAAAATGCAAGGTCAAAATTCAAATATTTTAATTAAATTTAAATTTTTGTTGCAGTTAATTTTTTATCAAAATATTTATCAAAATATTATCAAGTTCATTATAAGAGTTTAAAATAAAAACTGAAGTAATTTTCATTTGCTATTATTTTGTTATTAAAAACTTATCTAAGCTCCGGAATAATATCTCCAAATTTTTCGATTAATTTCGAATTATAAGCGTTCTGTCAGTCAGACTTTATCTACTTTGTAAATGTCAGGAAAATGACATAATTACGGTGGTGGAGAGAATGGTTCTTCAGAAAATGTAAGGATTTTAAAATATTTTATAATATGAGATGAAAACAACCATAATCATATGTGCATCCCGCACATTGTGAATGAATTAAAGGGTCTGGGGGGACATAACTAAAAAGTGCAAAATAAAAAATCCTCTCATAAGCAATAACCTGGATTGTGGGAACAAGGACCGAAAATATTTTATTTTTCGATTGGTATGGTGAACGAATAACGAGTGAAAGAATTATTTTTTTGATTTTATTATAGTTTCATTTTTTTAGAAATATTTGGTGTGATACAAATATAAAACAGATTCGAAAAATTTCTTTTTAAAACAGTTAAAATGTTGTAAAACGGGTCACGTTATTCAAATATATAAGTGTGTATGTATAAAAGGAAGGTAGAAATTGTAAACAATAAAATGAAACAAATTTTAAATCAATGTTAATGCTGATGGTGATGATGATCAAATATACACGATTTTTGTAAATTTAATTCTTCTTCTTCTTCTACTTGATTAAATAAACTTTAAAAGCGAACAGCAGCTTACCGTTTTATTTTCTATTTGTATAATAAAATAAAATTGCTGTTAGCGTTTGTAGCACATTTGATTTCATGGGAAATTTTTAATATGACAATAGAAACTATGTATGTAAGCATGTAATTTTGTTTGGTATTAAAATTTAATATTAAAGAATTTGATAACAAATTGAATGGCGAATGCGAATAGAGTAATATTTATCGTGAATATATTAAGTGTCCTCATTAAAATGTTAGGCTTCTACAACGGCTAATATTAATGTATACATAATTCATTTAACAGGCGAAAAGTCGCAGTATTACATCTGATTCTCAGTTGGTCTTGAAAATTCTTAATATAGTCAAATGTTGTATATAATAATGCTAAAATAAGAGCAATAATCCTTGACATCCAAATAAGACTTCGACATTCTAAAATAGAAACCAATTTGTGAGAGCATTCAACATGCTGTCATGTTTTTATTTGAAATCATTTTACTTTCATATAAATTGAAAGATTTTGGGCTGTTTTGAAATGTTTATTTTTAAGAGAATTCAAACGGTAAATATCTGTGTAAGAGATATTTTAATTTATTCTTGACTTAAGCAGACTCATACACTTATATCGGCTCTGATTTTGCAAACTCTTTTTCCAGCATTCGTTTTGTACTTCAGCCTAATGGTCTTTTCAAACAAAAGTGAAAATGTATAAGATCTACGATTCAAAACGTTAATGTCATTAATTTTTACTGTCGTCTGTCATTAGCTTTCTGGTTTTACGGAATTATTCTACAACGATTACAGAATTCTTTTTTAATTCTTTGTTGAATCATTTCGCATGGTACGATTTCTGTCCTTTTGAAATTGTAATAATTGCATATATACAAAGTGTTTTTTTCTTTGCTAAAATTTGTGTTAAAAGTATAACATTAATCATTTTAAATATACGAGTCATTGTTTTTTCCCATATATTCTAGAATTTTAAATTATTTTCGTGTTGTAATCCACCTGTGTACCTACCTTCTGGCGCCTACTCATTTTATACACTTTTCTTTTAAAAATGAAATCATTATTATTTTATGTTGATATTGCACAGTAGTTGTTCTTTATGATTCTTTCCTTTTTTTCAAATCCTTAAAAAGAAAAAGGAGAAAATTAAAAAAAATTTGTTTATCATTTCGTTTTCAGTTTTGTTTTACTTTTATTTTTTTTAATCTTTTTTGATTTTTAATTTTATTATTTTGTTGTTTTGAATTTTTGCAAAAAGTCCAATTTCTTATATGTGAGAACATACATACGTACTTGCATATATGCGAGAAAATTCAATATGAACTCATACATAATATTTTCAAAAATTATTATGGGACTTTAAGGTGCCATTTGATGTTATATTTACAATTTCAATGTTAACGGTACCTAAGGGAAGTATAATTTCCGAAAGTAAGTGTAAGTGGTTATATCTATGTATAACTTGCTACTATTTTGTACAATAAATCTGGAAACAATGAAAATAAATGTTAAAATTCTTCTTTTTAAAATTATCCTTAGAAGTACGAGTATATATCAAATCCTTAAATGTTTCAATTTCTTTTGTTTTCGAAATTGGTTAATATTATAGCAAATCAAAAGTGTAAATAACTAAAATGCTCTTAGAATTTTTTTTTTGTTTTCTTTATTTATCATTGTAGTTTTTTCGTTTAAACCTCTTGGTTTTTTTCAATATCATTTTGAATCTCTTTATAGAAACCAGTTTGTATTTCGAAATCCCAGTAATATTTTTGTATCACAAATAATTTTAACAATTTACACACCCATGCAGACTTTTTTTTCCAGTACGTCTTCGAAAATTTTAATTCTGTTTGTAATATGATTAGAGTGCCTAAAAAATCGTTTATATGTTGAAATTTTAATCTAATTTTACTATCGGAAATTTGTAATACGGTTTTATTTTTTTTTGCATACTTTTAGGGATATCGCATAATTATATTGAAACTATTATGAGTTGATATGAAAATTCTGAAAGTTTTTACCATGTTTCTATGCAAGGATACCATAAATATTTTATACAAAATTCTGAAAATTTTTCTTCATACGTTGAGCATCTAGAAGGGCACAAGAATTGGTCTTAGCCTGATCTTATGTTGAAAATAGTAAATGAGTCTCATGTTTAAAATAAAAATATTTTCTTCTTTACTAATACAACATTGTAGTTGTGAAATTAATATGCAATGTGCTTATTACACTAATAATTTTAACTTCAAATAGTAGATTACATGTAGCAACTCAATGGAAACAAATACTTAGTAATCATGTGGATTACAGTATAAAGCAATATAAAGAACATTTCGTCGACAATTTCTTCATACCTCTGTAGTTCAGTTGGTAGAGCGTCCGCCTAGAAAGCGGTAAGTCACTGGTTCGAGTCCAGTTCGAGGAGAAAAATTTTTTTGCCTTTAACTCGTTCCTTTGATTACGTCATCCATCTGTTCTGCAGTTGTATGAAGAAATTTATATTAAGTTAATATTTTTTTCTCTTTCATTCACAGAATTTATGCAAACATTTAAAGAGTAACTTTTATTCTGAAATAATTAAACGTACAAAATTCCGACTTATGGGTGACAAGAACAACTTCTTCTATATTTTTCAATTTATTATTATTGTTTTGTTTGTGTTGTTAATGATTTAGTTTTATGTTAAAATTTTGTATTTTATTTGCGAATATTTTGAATCCCGTTTGTACATGGTATATGTGTATACATAAATAGTTCTATACATACATACATAACATATTTGTGCAAAACTACAACTTTATAAGTAACTACTTATATTTGAAACCTTTAATTTTTGTTTTTTTTTTCATATAGCATACTTTCGATGAATCAAACAACACTACCATAAGTTCAATTCCTGACAAAAAAATATTGTAAGAAAATAAAACTAAAATAAAACTAAAAAAAAAAAGGAAAAAATAAGAAAACAAAAGACTTACAAAAAGGAAAGGGAATAAAGCATAAAAATTAAATAAATTGCGATAACCATAGAGAAAGCATACTGGCGCCAGAATCACTGTAGGTGTTTAAAAAAGGAGTTGATATCTATGTGATATCAGTGTATATATGCATACATATGTGTGTATGTATTTTAGTATTTTTTGCGTTGAAAACAAAAAAACAAAACGTTAAAGATAAAAATTTATGATTTTAATGTAATTTTCGAATTCTTTTAATTTTCTTTTTGTTTTTTATTCTACAAAAGTTTAGGTGCATTGAAAAATTCTTGTCAACAAAATTGCGAAATTTCAGTGACGACATGTAAGTACGTTTGTATGTATGCATGTTTTCACTTACGTATTGCAGAAATTTCTTTATATTTTTGTAAAAAAAGAAACAACTGGCATATTCGGATGTTTTGCGAGTAAAAAAAAATTTTATTATTCTAAAATAGAAATTTACAAATGTACTCGTATATGTGTGCAGATCTAGATACTTATATAGATTTCATGTACTTACTATTATATTTAATAAAAATTCACTTAATATGGAAAAATATGTTAAAATTTTATTTAAAACATAAATCGTATACACTAAATTTTATTTGCTGTTGCACACACCTCAGAAGTAACATTTGAATTGCCGTGTGAATGTTATACTTAATTTTAGATATTCCAGATTTACATACTGCAATTTTGTCGCGAGAATATATTTTGTTGCTAATAATGTATGTGTTCCTTTCTTTAGAATATTAGAATGGCCATAATATTAATAAATAATTCATTACGTTATTTACATCTGGCTTTTTCAGTGACTGTAGAGCCCTTTTATGATATTGGTATATACAGGATGATTCTGAGAGGTATACAACAATATATACCATTGGTTAGAAAATCGAAAATGGGTAAAACTTTTGTTCCGGAATCGGTGCCTAATCTCGAGAGTTTCTGAGTTCTAGGGATTTTAACGAATTTTCACGAAATTTTTACTTATCCAAGTTTTTTGGATTATAACATCCATTTTTAAAAAGATAAGAACTTCAAACAAACAGTTTCTGAAAGACTTAGTAAGGGGCGTAAAATAGACATGCTGCTTGGTTCGATATTTTATGTACCTTTGGAAAAATCAAATTTTTCGCTTGTTTTATTTTTTCAGTTTTTTATAATTTTTAGCAATTTCGCAAGAAATTTTTTAAAACCTTGAATTTTTTTTAATGGAATTTTTCCAAGCTATTTAAGCTTTAATTTAAGCCCCTCAAATTTAAAAAGAAATTTTTATTTATTAAAGGTCCTATTTTTCAATATTTTTGATTTTTATTCATGTATTGATTTGATTGCGCTGTAATTATCAACTACAATTAATTTTTGGTGACAATAGTCACTCGAAAAAACAGTTATTAAAAGCCGTTATTATAAAAAAATATGAAATGTAACTTTTTATTGAAATGTAACAAATAATGGCAAAATTGAAACGAAATTTTATACAAACTTTTAATTTGAAAAACAAAAATTGATTTTAAAAAATTTGAAATTTTTGAAAAGAAAAACTAGAATTTTGTATTACGAAAACAAAAAAAAAATCTAGTAATCAAAAATTTTTTTTCGAAACTTTTCTTGGTAAAGAAAATTTTTAGGTTTTTAATTTTTGCCAGTTTTTATAAGAAATGGTACCTATATGGTTTGAAATTTTTAAATGCATTTTTCTCAGATTGGGTGCAATTTGAAAATTTGAAAAAAATATTTTCGAAATCTAGACACCATTTGGCATCTGAAGTTGTTAAAATTATCCAGCTCGAGCGAATTTTTAAAGACATGCGATATAAATTTTGACATTTATTTTAATAGAAAAACAATTTTTTTAAATAGGAAAATTTAATTTTTTTGAACAAAATGGAGTATGTAAAGGATATGGTATTAACATTATGAAGCTAATAAATAATTAAAAAGTAATTTAACGGGATTACGAGTAATAAATTTCAAAACTGTTTATTTAAAGTTCCTATCTTCTTCAGAATGGAACTTATAATCCAAAAACCTTGAATAAGTAAAAATTTCGTGAAAATTCGTTAAAATCCGGAACAAAAGTTTTAGCCATTTTTGATCTTCTAACCAATGGTATATGTTGTTGTATAACTTTCTGAATCACCTTGTATATAAAATTAAGCTTAAAAACAACATTGGTTTTGTTCCGATCTAGTGTGTGTTTACGTTTTGAATACTCGTATAGAATTTGCAAATCAAAATTTCCGTTTGGTTTTGAAACAATTTCAGCTTAAAGAGAATTTGTTGCTGTTAATTTCGTACCATAGAGGAAATTATCACCAAAATGACATGAAAATTCCTCGGGTGAGAGAAAATTTTGGTTCATAAAAATTTTCTATGGGGTCAGTAATACGAAGGAAAAATCTATTCATGAGGCAATAAGCCACAAGATAGCTCGTGTTAAGAAAAATTTCGTTTTACGGGAGTTCGTGTTATGTGAGGTTTGACTGAATTTATTTGTAAATACACTTCAATAAAATTATGTCATAAAGTTTCAAAAATTCATTATATAATATAACAATATTTATTAGGTAGGAGTCTCTTTATTTTCCTTTAAAAAATTGTCAATAGAGTATTACAGAAAAAATTATGATAAGTAACGCGATATTTCGCAAAAGAACAATTAAAATTATAAAAACTTTTAAAAAATAAAAATCATGTCAAATTTAAAAATTGCGGATTCACTAAACGAATTTTGTGCAAATTTTAATTATCATTTCGCGCCATCTTAAGAAATTTCCTAAAAGCAACTTTGTAATAATTTCATTAAAATCAGTTCGTTACGCAATTTAGATGTTAATTTTCAATTTAATTTTTCCATTTATTAAAATTTAAAAAACTATAATAGAGCCAGAAAGAAAAAGCAGCATGCAAACGCACATAAAAATATCAACATAGAATTTTTCATTTAAAATACTCTAAAATTCATTTTTTACTTCTTTTTTTTATAAATAAAAACAAAAACAATAAAAATTTTAAGAATGTGATATGCTTTAAAAACTAAACCAAACCATCTGAATTTAACAATACAATCTTTTGTCACGAATGTCTTTTGTGTTCTCTTCATTTTTAAAAATACTTTTACATATTGAAATTTTTTTTTTTGGCGCGACTGTTGTTAGCCACAATAGCGAGAATTGACAGCTTGCATATGTGCTTAAATATTTCGTCAATATTATAAAACCAAAAAACCGAAAGAAAAATAACAAGAAAAATAAAGAAAAAACAAAAAAACTATTTTTGTTTACGGTTGAAATGCACTGGCATGGTGTCAGGTGACAAAATACTGCTGTAGTTTCTTCTCATTTATTATTTTTTTTTTTCGTTATTTTTAAGTTGTTGCGTCCGAGCAGGTCAATTATTTACCACCATCAACGTTTTTTCCCTATCAAAAAATAAAATTCTTTTTGTGTTTTTTTTTTGTAGATTACTTTTATCGCAAATTGCATTTGTAATGTAAATACCTGTTGGCAAGGTGGTAAAAATTTTTACCAACTATCTTTTATAAATTATTTTTTTAATTAATTATAATTTTTTTTTTTTGGGTATTTAGTTAGGGGAGAACAAAAAAAGTGGATTGTAATTTTTGTAATCGGTTATCAATAATTTCTCATTAATTTTTGGAAATGAAATGAAGATCTCAAATTGCAAGTATAAGATGAACAGCTTGTCTACATTTATAAGATAAAGTTGATTTTTTATTTCAATTTTACTTGTAGTGTGATGAAATTTTAATTAAATGTAAAATTTGCATATTTTTCGTACTAACATTGTGTATTTGTTGATATGATATGCAAGGTTCTAAGTTTAAAAATTTTATTAGTTCCAAAAATTTTTAATTTAATTTGTAGTCGAATTATTTTATTAGGTATCGAGCAATATAATTAATGAAAGGTATGCAAACTAGAAATAGAAAAATATTTCTGTACAGGGTCACGTGTGTTACGTTATCGGGGGTGATTCCTTGAAACTATTTTCAATGTGGGCCATCCATATAGAACTTTTTTTACGATAATTGATGTTTTTCTGAGATTTTAATAAAATTTTATCTTTCAAGAGGATATTTTAAGAGAAACGGTATGTCCCGCATTACCTATCGACATTGCAGTTAGGAAATAGGTAGTACTGTTAACTGAGAAAATGGCTTGCGAACAACACATTCCATTTGCGTCAAGAGCTTCGATGCTGTTATGGATATTTTAAGTAATTGACCTGATATGATTTTCTTTCTAAGAAAGGTCTGGAAGAATATTATTACTGCACACTTGAATAGAAATCCAGGCAATTCAAAGAAGTAAACAAATAGTTGAAAACTAAAAATTTCATGTCTGTCTGAGTTCTAAAATTATAATCAAGTTACTATTTATTGATATTTCATGTCCTTTTCTAATACGCGATTAGAAAAGATTTTTAGAAAAAATTATTTTATCATAATAAATTAAAAATGATTTCATAAAAAAATATTTTGTGCTTAAGTGTATGGAATGTGTAATTTCTTGATATTAAAAGTAGGGATTGAATTTACATCATTCAGCAGAAGGTTTATTAATATGAAGTGAACTGAATTGATATATGGCATTAGCCGTATTACGAACGAAGATCAGATTGAAAAATATCGATGTAGTTCTTTAAATGAAGACGGAAAATGAATGGATTAAAAAGAAAAATTCTTTCTCATTAAAAGCAATTGAAAGCATCTGTTAAACTATTTAAAATTATGTGAATCAATGTTTTAAGATGTAAAATAAAAATCAGTAGAAATATTTGTTTAGTTAACTTTAGGATATAGATTACAAATTCAAATCTCATTTGACAAATTTCTTTAATAGCACTAACAAATTTTTAAAAGTACAACTTACAAGACATTCTTATATCTACTATATCATAAAAATAAGTACAAAAACTATAGAAATGACTGTTCAATGAAATATTGAAGTCAATGTGGGAATTATGTTTAATGGCCATTTGTTTTGAGGCCGTATTATCATTCAGATACTGACTAACATGATCTATTTGTTCTAAAATATATTTTTGTTCAATTGAATTTTTTTGATCGTCATTAAACAGCCTCTTTCATTTTATATTAAACACGTGAACTTGAGAAAAATTAACAGAAGTTCGTCAACTCCATTATTATTTAATTTACATAATATGATTTTCGTTTCGATCTCCTCATTCATATTCGTAATTACAAACGAAGAAATAAATTTATGATTATGAGCCTTAATAAATTACAAAAATTAATGACTTTGCACCGATTTCTTTAATCAATTCCATCAGTGCTGGAAATATCAGATTTTTCACATCTGTTTTCAATGCACTAAAAAATTATTACTTTATAATAAAACGCGACTTTACATGCACTCATAAATTAAAAACTTTCGTTAAAAATTATGAATAATTCGAATATGATTTTTATGTATGCTGTTTATGCAATAAGTATCCCATTCATAATACCAAAGAATTGTAATTTAATGTATACAATATATTTCAGGAAGTTATTTTCCTCACTATGAACTTCTCACAAATTACCTTGTAGTAAATTTTTTCGGAGTTTGGTAGGAAGAAAATAATTGCTCTATTGACGGTCCTCGCAGATGTGCACATAAGTGTATATGAGGAACTGAATGTTTTTGTAAAGTCTATAGAGAAGTGTCAGACTCATCTGATCGAATAATGGTTGCAAGACAGCCAGAATTTTGGCTAAATTCTTTATTTCCGTCTGAGCAATGCTACAAAAAGAGCTATTTGGTGGAAGAATATGATTTCCGTTAGCCGTCCTACTAGCTCCTATTAGGACTGACTGTCATTCATTATTCAATTCCGAAAAGCAAATATTTTCATATTGGTTGACATTGAAGATTCATTGTTGTTTTCATTGTTGATTACTGGTTATGCCATTAAAGGTCCGTTATTGAATGTCCTAAGGTTGACTCTTTTTACTAAAACAACAATTTTTTAATATTTTTCATTTATTTTTCTTAAACAGATTTATTTTTATATGAAAGGATTAATGGTTTTAAGCGTAGTAATTGAAAATTATACTTGAATCACCATTCTAAATGCATTCCATACTGCATTTATCTTGAAAATGAAGAAAAAAAAAAAATTATTTTTTATTACTGTTTCTCATTATTTTTACTACTCGTACATTCCTACATACATATACATACTAATATAAAATAAATACTTATCATGACGACAATGTTGGCTTCCACATTCTATTTTAAAAATTTCAACAATGGAAAATGAAATTAATAGAACTGAAAAGAAATTTGAAAATCTGCAAAAGATTAAAATTATTTCACCGCCTACGAAAATATCAAAATTCCATTCCATTTCATACTTATGTAAGCATATGATGATACACCATCATAAAGATGAAGATGTTTGGAAAAAAAAATATTACATATGAAGTGAGTTTATGAACTTTTTTTAGAAAATACAAATTGTTTTAGTGCTGTTCAGCTCAATTGTTTCATTTAATTAATATTTAAATGGATTTTTCTTTATGTTGATTTTTTTTTTTCAAAAACTAATAAAAAATATTGATAAACAGTTGCTAGTAAATGAATATATGCATATAAATGCATTAAATGGTCCCAGATTGTGTTCAGATGTGCATGATCAGAAAAATATTATCAGAGAAAGCATCTGTGAAATAATTTAATATTTTTCGTTTTCTTTTATTAATTATGTATGCCTGTGAAACGCAGAATTTCTAATGATAAATTTGTTTATTTATTTGGAAAAAATTTTCAGATTGTAAACAATTTAGGTATGGGTTTTAATCTTATTGGAGATTAAGTTCGATTAATTTATGGTCGTAATTAATTCAAGTAAATGTTGGAAAGAAATTTAAATGTAAATCATGAAAATTATAACGAATTATGAATTTAGTTTTATTGAAATAGTGTTCAAAAAAGTATAGCCAATATGGCGATTACAATAATCACTCTATCAGAAGATCTTAAGAAAGGCGTCTCATATAAGAAAGAGGATTTAAATCGAACAGAGAGTGTAAAACAAGCCTAATTTATTGGAAACTGCTACATTAAATTTAGATAATTTTTAAATTTTGTTCCGAAATCGATTTATTTGATTTAAAATTAATTACCGAGTTCTGGCGACGGAAAAATTTAAAAATGAAACTCAGATTTTGTAACAATGTTAGAAATTCGACCAAATGCAATGAAAAATATATTGATACAAATGTTTATAAATTCGTGTGATTTATATGAACGCAAGGAATGTAAATATTGTCATAACGATCAAAATCAAATCTTAACAAGCCATCCATTACCTTTAAGCACTGCCCTGGTAAGTATAACCAGGGTAGTACTTTAAATTGGATTTTTCGTAGTTCTCAATCTAGTAATTTTGAGAAATTTTTGTTATTTTTAAAAATAAACGCAGCTCATATATAAAAATAAACTTATTACCATCAAACACAAATTTAAAAGTAGAAAAATCAATAGCGTAAATTTTGGAAAAAAAAAGAAATAAAAATTTTTGTATGTCAGGCCATTAATTAATTTCAAATTAAAGAGATTGATTTATTTTTTCTGATATTTCTGCATTATAACCCATTTGATTTGAGGAAATTTTAAATTGATGAATGCCATAGTTTGAAACAATCACAATAATAATAAGGAAAAGAAATCAAATTTTGGTTTTACAATTTTGAGTGACAAATAAAATGTAGGTATACTATGTGTGTACGAATGTATATTTAAAAAAATGTGTTCAATAAATCGAACTTATAATAGTTGTAATTTTTATTCAATTTAACGCCATCATTTTGTCAACTTGCATGTACATAAACTGTACATAATATGAGAATCCAATTGAATTAGGAAAATTTATATGTTATGTGTGTGAATATAGTCATATTATAAATAAATGTCATTTGGAAATCAAAAGTTTAAATTAGTGATTTTTTATATTTAAATTTTACAATGTAATTTGTTACAACACCATCATAATATTGTGTACGATTAGACGGAAAGTATTTTATATGCCTGTAATTTAATAAACAATATTTTTATTTAAGAATATTTCTTTTTTTTATATATTAAATTATTCTTTTGTTGAATTTTGGTAAAAATGTAGGTACTGTATATACATATATATACAAAACAAATGTATATGTAGACTATAAACTCAGATTTATACACGGGAATGTGAAATAAGTATGAAAACATGTTAAACATTCGCTTTAATGCAAAATGAAATATTGAATGGGAAGAAAAACTTTTTGATAATACACACAAACTAAATTGTTTTAAGTACAAAATATCGATTTTTTGAAAAAAAGAGTATGTGTATTGCTCTTCAAATATATTTTACGCAGAAAAAACACACTAATTTTAATTTTTGCCTTGAAAACAGCTTTAAGAACGACAAACAATACGTATAACTTGGAAATTATTGTAATGCATTGAAAGAAGAAGAAAAAGAAAATATCGAACTTTTCTGAGATCATTTAAGCAACTATTACTTAAAATTTTAAAAATAGTAAGTCTAACGTCAGCCATTGAAGTCACCGTTATATAGGTGTGTTATCTGAGAAAAAGAGTGGCGTAATCAGGTTGCTTCTGACAACATCGAAGCTGTTATGGATAATTGTCAGACAGATTTTTTTTAAATTGACAAATTTAAAAAATTTAATTTAAAAAAAAATTTCAAAAAATACTTAAAAATACTTAAAAATACTAAAGCCCAAAATCTATTTAATTTGAATTCAAATCCTATTTTAATTTTGAATTCGAAATTCCGGTTCGTCGCCATTCAATTCCAAAAATAATTTATTGGTATCTTGGAGACTATAAATTAAATAGCAATCGAATTTTGCAAAAAATGGTTAAATTACTATAATATTTTGATAAAATTTTATTATCGCGCAAGGTCTTACAATAAGTGCCATTTTGACATGCCGGACAATATTCAAACTCTATGCAAACGGCTTCCGACATGGGGCCGTTATAGATACTTTATAAACTCTTTTTCAGATATCATACTGCTTTTGGAAAGCGATCATAACGAGTATTACAGAATTTAGAGGTTCAGTTGTATTTTTCCTCTTTCCTTAAATTAAGACTTAAAATATTTTCAATTTGAGGGTATATTACAGAAGTACATAACTTTTTGTGTATATATAAATAAATGTTTTTAATTACATTAAATAAGATTGATGTGAAAATCCCTTATGTTTTTTTTTTACTTTATATTATACAATAATTTTAACTTATTGTAAATAAATTATGAACATTATGATGTTTTTTTTTCTTATATTAATGACTACAAGCACTTGCTTTATTAAAAAAGAAAAAGAGGCAAGAAAAGAATAAAAAATAAAAATTGTAATTTGTTTTATTTTGCAGATGTGCAAAAAATTAGATTAATATATAGAAGTTTTAATTACATAAAATTAAGCGAATCATATAGCCGTGACACGTTGAAAATTAAAATAATTATTTATGTTGGAAACGTATGGAATTAATTTTGAAAATTTAATATGATAATTGAAAAACATTATTATTCCATCTTTGAAAAAAAAAATATTTATAGGCGAGATAAATTTGAGATTATTTACTTGAGGAAAATAATTTAATATTTAAATTTTAAATTGTTCTTACAAGAAAATTTTGTATTTATCTGGAATGATTGTTGCTTAATGGAATTATACTCGATTACTTTTACCACCATTTTATAACATAATCTAGAACTAGCATACTTGTTTTCCTATAATGTACCGCCGCGTATGTCTCCTGAAATATATGTTTACCAGAAAAGGCATAATTGTTGAAATATTAACTGCAAAAATAGAAATAGTTCTATTTTTCTATTTTCGGTCAGAATGTTTTAAGGTACGTAAGTAGAGTTTTAAATAAATTATGCATCTGTAGAATGTTTTTAAATACATTTAACCATTTTTACTGGAAAAACTGTGAGAGATAGAGGAAAATGTTATATGGATTAGCTTTCATAACTCATTGTAGCGCATCGAAAAAAGAAAAATAATACAAATTTTCAAGAAATTTCGAGTTTTTATAAAAATAAATTTAAAAAAAAAAAACAAAAATTCTATGTTTGACGAGTTTTATCTTCAAAATTGTGGCTCAAGTTGTTTCAATTGATTGTAAGACCGAATATAAGGAGCAATAAATCGCCTGTAAAAAAGCCACCAATGTTTACTCTATGTCGCATGGTTCTGAATTTATAAGTATTTATATGCAGAAAAAATCTGCTAACTTTTTTTTAAACAGGCTGTAGCTCGGAAACGAACGAGTATTTTCAGTTTTTTCTTATACAAGAAAATTGCTATTTTAACTAATTCTTTTTCTTTGAATGACAATTCTTAATTATTATTCAAATAAAAATTTTAAATATATTCAAAATTTTACTGTAAGCACTGTTTTGCGAATTTTCATGAAAAGAATAATAGTTATTAGTATTAATAATGGTTATTAAACCTACAAATATGTTCTTATATTATTTATTTACTTATATGAAAGCACATGTTTTACCAAGCCATGTGCGTACTTTTGAAATTTACAATAAAATTTGCAAAAATTTTCATTGTCATTATAAAACAATATAGAAAATTAAATGTTGTTTTCTGTATTATTGCCCGCGGTCTATTTACAATACTTTATAATATAATAAGTACGTAATAAGTATTCAAGAGTATATCTCATTAACTTGTATATGACAAAATTAAAAAGAATGAATTGGAAATTATAAAATTGGCAACAATAATTTATTAATTTCAATTAAATAAAAATAGAGAATAAAAAAATTATTTTTCCATTTGCTTTTTCTTCATAGGTGTATTTATAAGAATAAAACTATGCAATATTAAATGGCCAATTAATAGGTTATTTATTGTGCAAGAAAGTTCATCAAACAAACAAACAAAAACAATTGATTTAATTTTAAATATAAAATTTTCTCATAAAATTTCAGTCTATTTAAAATTTCTATATCTCATATCTTTAAGACTCAAAAAGGATGTAGAAATTTTTTTAAAGAGGAACACATTAAAAACTTACTATACTGCCTACTTGAAAATAGTGAAAATAATTTTGCAGCATACAATAGTATCTGAAGGTATCCAAAAGGTTAATTAAACAACTTCTCATAATATTCAATAATATTATTAAGTGTTTGTTTTATATATATATACAAAAACCAATATACATACCATTACCATGTAGTAAAAACGATGAGATGAAGATAAGGTAATAAAAAAAAAATTAATATTGAAACTAAAAATCAACATGAAATTAAAATTTTACAATAATAAAAATTTAAAATCACAGCAGGTAATAAGATCTTTCATATCTCGTTCGATAATAATGGTGTAAACGATTCGAAAGGTTAATTTATATACTTCATATTTTATATATTGTGTATTAAATTCTTATTATGACACGGAAATGTTCAATGTTCACATATGCAACAAATGAAATAAAAAAAAATTTTCTTTCTGCTTAAGTAAATTTAAATTTTATAGCCAATCAAAAATACGCCAGATATAATATTTTATGAGGTTGACAGATGAAAAAGCAGAAAAACTTTGTGGTGTTGCAAAATTCGAATGAATTAATTTTTTTTAATTATATTTTGTATAAGTATATTTTCAAATGAATTTCAAAACATATGTGTTCAAGGTATATAAATATGAAATAAAAAGAACACCTGTTTTGAATTCAAATGAAATTTTTAAATTTATTTTACAGTATAAAATTTAAAAGAATATTATCATTGAAAGGTAGGTAACCTTTTAAAAATTTGAAAAATTTTTTAAATATTTGAAATATTTTCTTAGTATTTTACAGCAATTTAAAACAAGAAATCTTAATTTAAAAGAGTAAAGATTTGCGAAAACTCTAATATTTCTCTATGTCTTCCAACATCGCTAATAAAATAAAGTCAATTGAAATCACCATTCTCGAAATGATAATATGATTGAGGAGAGGAGCTGTTTCAGTGTTCGAAAATACTGTTATTCAAAATAACAACAAAATTTTTGGATTCTTTTATTCTTTAATTTTATTTTAAGGAAATGACAGTAGAATTGTGTTGATTTTTTCTCTGTGTATGGAAAATGTTAAACGAAATTCAAGAATTTTCAAGTTATTCAAATGTAAGTTAATATTTGTGTTCTAAAATAGCTTGTATTAAATATTTAACTTTTTGTATTTACTGAAATGTCATAATATTGAATTTTCAAAGACAGTTTGTGTCAAAAATACAAGGACATAGGCATTTGATTACTTAAAACAGTTTGTTTTAAAATTAATAACTAATTTGCATCTCATTGAGAAAATTTCCATTAAAAATAAACTCAGAAAATAAATAATAATCTCTCTTTATTTGAAATTCTATTATGAATGTGTCAATATGTGCCTCTTTCTCACAAATGTTTCTCAGAATGTCAAATATTTCTTGAATGGTTTTTTGTTTCACTTATCTAAAATATTTCTTTTGATTTTTGTTATTTTTGATAATTTAAATTTTTTTTTTTCAAAATGTTATGTAAATGCATACGGACATAGACCATTTTTTAAAGGGAATTTGTACATATTAATGAATTAAAATGAATGAATTTTGGATATACGAGTAAGAATTTCTAAAAAAAAAATTAAAATATTTTTTTTTTAAATTCAAACGAAACCGAACATATGCGGGTCCAGTTTCTATTATTTATGTATCGCTTCAAAATATCTACATATTTACATGTATGTAAAAATATGTCAAATCAGAATGTAAAATATTTAAGTGATTTTAATAAATAATCAATTTAATAAGGTTTCAGCAGTTCAGCAGTTGTTTATGGGAAAGGCAATTATAAAGATTAAAAAAAAGATGAAACATAAAAATAGAAATTAAACTAAATTGAATTTTGAATGTCACAACCGCTGAGATTAGTTATTAGTTTCACTGTCATTATTATCATTAACATTCCTGTCTGTTTAAATGTAACCGAATGATTTGTAATTAAAAATGCTATGATAAATTTCTGATTACTATTTAGAATTTCAGATACAGATAAGGTTTTTGAAGTATTCCATATTTTTCAATGTTAAGTTCAGAACTAATTTAACTGTTTTTAATCTTTAGCTCGCCTGCTTATTTCGTATATCGGTTCACTAATTCTGATATCTGCAAAATAAATGCAGATTCGAAATAAATGCAAATTCATTTAAATTAATATCAATGATTTTGTTTAAGTTTTCGAACAATTTTCAAGTTTTACAACACAAAATACTCAAGTTTTACACAAACGAGTCTAGTAATAAATAGTGCAATTTTTTTTGAGAGTTGAAATTACTCAGGGTTTAGAAATTGTATGGGCCATATGATTTGAATGATTTTTTATGAATGATTTTATGTGGAAACGTTGTCTGGCCCCAACTAGAATAAATTTAAGAATTATTAAATCCGTGTTGTAAATGTTCGTCTTTTCTTAATATTTTTTATCCTAGCCTAAGGCTAATTTAAAGACTATATCTTTGCCAATATTTGGAAAATATTTTATGTCAAAATTCTGTTTATTGATTTTATTTCCATTAATCTAAAAGCAGAATTTTTTTATGCATTTAAATTCAGATATCCTAGAGTAGAGCAATAATCAAGTTTATTCCTACATCCTGGTTTTTCCATTAACATTTTTAGATTTATTGTATAAAATGCACATGTACACATATGTACTTAAAAATGTAAATTTTGCTGAATCATTTCCATTCTTATCAACTCTTCAAGGGTACGCTTTTTTTGTTTTTGTTTTTTTTTGTGATTTATTTGAATTTTTTTCTTCCTAAACACTTACTATATGGTTTGCAAACACAAATGGTCGAGGACTCAAGTGTATTTTCAAGTGGTTATGCTATGATTTTTTTCTTTTTTTTTTGCTGTTGTTGATAAAGTGGTATGATAGTGTTTTTTGTTCATATGTAGCATTAGAAACTCGACTTTTAAATATAGTATCAGCCAGTTTCTCTACATTAAAACATATACATAATTTGTATGTACATATAGCATTTTCAAAATTATATGTTGTGTGCATTCCAAGGATTCCTATAACTGTTAACTTAAGTAATTGATATACAAACATATGTACATATATAGGGGTTAAAGTGATACTGATAAAAAATATACATATCTATAGGTTGAAAATACCCCACTATATATTATATGGTTAATAATGAAACAGAAAAAGAATTAAATTTCAATCTTTAATAAAAATATATATTGTAACTAAAGGCTCATATGGGTATCCGGTGAATTTTTTAAAATTAATATTGTTAAATAAGAAATACATGGAATGTATGCATTTGATATTGTAATTGAAAACGATTTGAATTTCTTTGGAATTTGTAGTGTTAGAAAATTTTTTATGCGATAAAAAAAATTAAGAAGAAATCAAGAGATTATGTAACTTTGTATATAATTATACAATTATGTATTTACTCAATACGTTTGATATATTTTCATATCACATAAATGAAGATAAAGACGGGAGAAGTAACTATAGTAACCGAAAATGTAGTCAGTCACATACGGAATTATTTCTATAGAATTCCGGTTACATTCAGGAATATTTGTTAAAGTAAATTTTTTGGAAAATACCAGTATTTGTTTATATAAATTGAAATTTCTGCTTTGCATACTTGTGAGTTTATTTTAAGTCAGTGAGACCTTTAAAATGTCTTTAACATAGGATCGTCCATTTTATGAAAATTGTTGAACTTAAATAGTATAAACGATAGCTGCTGAACAGCTTCGGATGTAATTTACACGTCAAAATTTTAAGAGCTACAAAGTCCTCAAACTTCACTAGAACAAGTTAAGTAGAAGGGTAGATATACTGAAATATTCATAGGAGCAATGTATGAGAACTCTAAGCAAACTTCCAAAAAAAAAGGTATCACACAGTTGACAAGTTTATCTCTTTCTTTTTTCGTTTATTTTTGAAGATCCCTTTTTTTGGCTGAGAATTTTTTGGTTAATAGAGAAATTAAAACAACTGGTAATCTTTTCATTCTATCATTATATCATTATAAATTAATTATTTCAGAAAAAGAAGAAGAGTAAAAAGCAACTGGATTTTTAATGGTTACACTTTTGGTAGAAAGGTATGCTATATTATGTAATAAGTATTTGAATTATTTAAGGATATAAAGGACTAGCTATTACGGTTAACAGGTGATAGAATTTATTTCTTTTATATCATGTTTACTTACCTTTTATACATGTATACCTTCAATTTCGTTTTAATCTTTACACATTTAAATATATATATATATATAAACATACGTAAATACATATTATGTGTATGTATGTATTTAAAGAATTGGATATCGCATCTTTAAAAATGAAAATTTTTGTTTAACAAGTGTTTTGCAGTCGTCTCATTCATCAAGGGTGTTCGTAAATTCCAGATGTGAATTCAAAAACAACAAAAAAGAAGAGAAAATATTTTTGGTTTTATATAATAAGGGGAGAATGAGGTAGCAAAATAACAAAATTGTTAAAATTATTATAAAACGCAAGTCTTTCCTTAATTTTGTTTTTTTTTTCTTTCGGTACTTTTCATTTATTTTGGAGAAATAATAAAACTTTTATATCGTATTTCAAAAATTAATTATTATACATTTGTTTCAGCTGTTGTTAAACAGAAAAAAAAATGGTGGATTATTTAAATATAAAATATATGAAAACAAAAAAAAAAATATTGTCGGGTCTTCTTAGAATATTTTTGCGTATATTAATTACGTTCGGTTTTGTATAATTAATTTGAATCTAACGGTTTCACCCGATTACTCGAGTTTATTGGCATAGAAGAAAGAGGCTGAGAACTCATTTCTTTATGGTAAGTTAGATAGCACGCTTCTACACAGCTTGTACTTAAACTTGCTTCAGATAACCGTTACTATCTCAAAAGCGTATACAGCTTTCATTAGGCAAAATAAATCATATTGTAATAATTCATATTAAATTTTCAGACCAATTATTGGACCGAATATAATAAAAAGGGAAAAAATAATATAGATTTGATCTCAGCTTTTCTTGTTAGCTATGTACACCATATAAAGCTACAAATTTAAAAGGATAATATTTTGCGGTTTGAAATTGTGACTAATGATCTAATCAATATTTAAGAATCAAACTAAAATATTACAATTACTATTTTGTGAATAATTAAATTAAGTAATTATTTTACCATTTAGGTTCTAGAACTAGAAATTTTTTATGTATCTGTGCGTTTAATGGAAAAAAATCATACATTTTTTCTCGGCTTACATTTATAAATTCCTAAGTTTACTTCTTGCTAGAATTTTTTATAATTATTTAGGTTAATTAGGTGATTTATAAGGTAGCATCTTATATTCAAAGTAAGCATTTGCAGCGAGCGCCGGAAAGCAGGGACGCTATTGAAATCTAAAAAAAAAAAAATGAAATTTTCAAAATTTAAAATTTTTTGTTTCTATTTATAGCGAAATTAACTTGATACCATGTACTTATATACAAACATTGCCAAACAAAAAGGTGAAACTTTAAATTTGTGACTAATCTTGCATTCAATATTGAAGGGGAGATGCGAGCGCCCTTTATGAAAACCTTGTACGACGCCGATCAAATAAGAATCGGACAGCAACGCATAACATGCATATGCATACACGCATAAACATTGGAATGCTGTTTAATACGAGTGTGTTCATCTCTTACGCGGAAAAGAAATTTACCCACTAATTTGATAGATGAGAAAAGGGATTTTGACACAATATGTAGTTGAAATTTGAAATAAGCATTATAATTTGAGAGATGAAGAAAACAATTTGACAGATGGTGTTTTAAGTATTAATTTTTATTTATGCCAATTTAAATATTTCAGTGTTTTTTTTGTGGATTTGTAAGTAAAATTTTTAAATTTATTTTCTAACTATTTATCTTAATTAATAAAAAATTCTAATATTCAAAATTAATCTTAATTGCTCACAATAGTAGACACTTTTTCACTTGTTTCCACTACTGGAAATGCCGTACCTATGTATGTAAGTTACAGGGAAAGCAATTAGACAGTTCGCATTAGATAGTAATGCCATCAGGATTAAATTGTCGCACGTAATAGTCATATATTATTTAAAATAACATTATAAATTAATATTTAAATATTTTATGTACCATCTATAATAAATTCTAATATTTTATCTCATCTGTAGCTATAAGTCATAATTTCTTAACAATAATATTGCGACATGATTTAGTGCTAAATATTTTATTTACTCCCTTTCGAATTTTTTTGTTTTTGTTATTTACATATTTTCATTTTTACCGACCGTATTGTGTATACAATAGGTAGGTTATGTGATGGCAACAAATTTTGCATATCGAGATTTCAGTGGGAATGCACTTCTCCGTAGTAGAGAAGTGTAAATAAACTATTTTTAGCAACCTGTCGGTCCGTCGGTCTGTCGGTCTGCCGGTCTGTGTGTGCACGCGTGTACCTCAAGTTCTGCTGAACCGATTTTGATGAAATTTTGTATATAAGTTTATTTCCACCATGGCACGGTTTGATCAACTTTTGGGATATATCAGGCCTCGGGAACTGCACTTTTTAGCGGGCCTGTTTTACATTTTTGACCATTTTGAAGAAAATATTCAACCGATTTGCTTGAAATTTCATATATAAGCTTTGCTCGACCGTCCGCGAAAATTCCTATGTTTTGGAAGAAATCAGGCCTTAGCAACTTGGCATTTACTACGGGTCAAATATACATTTTTGCGTATATAAAGAGAAATAATCAACCGATTTCATTGAAATTTAATATTTAAATTCTTCTTATAGAAACAATGAACATATAAATTTTTTGGAAAGATCAGGGCTCGAAATCTGATCTGCGGGCCGATTTTACATTTTTCACAATATCTACGGAACGAATTGATGAAATTTCTTGAAATTTGATATTTGAGTTCTGGTTGTTACCGAAACTAACTGGCGAGCATTTCAGGGAATTCGGGTAGCAAAAAGCGAAACTCTACTAAGAGCCAAATTTACATTTTTCTAGGTATGTTAATTATAAGCTTACTAATGTCCTAAAAATTGGAAAGAAATATTTAACAGACATTTTTATAATATTCTGTAACAATTTCACTTAACTAGACAATACACATCGCGGTCTGTTATGTGCTGACCACATCTGATTTTTGTTGTATACGGAAAGATTAGAAAATAAAATAATGCAGCATGTTTTATTCCTCTTTCAAGTAAAATATATTCACGGTGTTCTAAATGAGTCACGTTTTACAAACAGATTTATTTAGTTTAAATGTAACACAAGTGTTCACTTTATGGTCATCATTGACAAAACTCAAAAATAAAAAATAAATGCTTTTATTTTTTTTTCCTTTCCTCTTCTTTTCAGTGAAAACTAAATAATTATCTTAGGATAACACTAAAATTAATATTATGACATCTCTAAATATATAGTATATATATGTATATTTTTTGATGTACATATGTATGTGCCTGCGCTTGTTTATTATCTTGTGTATTGCGATGCGGTGAAGAGTATTTTAATGAATGATGACATTCAATTACATCTTGTATTAAAAAAGAGAATGATGGTGAGTTTATGGTACATATTAAATGATTTGTTTAGTTGATTGTTATAAGCAATGTGTTATATAAGCATAAGCAAAATAATATTGTTTATGACGGTAATTTTTAGTCCTCCTTTTTTTTTATTTAATCCTCTTTTGTGGATTATTAAAGGGAAAAAAGATGTTTTCATATTATATACTTACTTACTGTATACATACATAAATATTAATTTTCAATATTTCAACTATATAGTCTAACTATAAATGGAAATTTAAAGATAACGAAAAAAAATAAAAGTAAAAAATCAAATAATATTCATGGTCACAGCTGGACATAAATAGTGTGTTACAAAATCAGTTTGTCTCTTAATATTTAACCTATGTGCAGATATATATATATATATATATATATGAATGCCATTTGCGTATCTATATATACCCAATTATGTGTATTTTCCTTTTACATACATATTATATAATTTCTAAATCAAAATCCAAATTTCATGTTACTTTAGAAAGTACTTGAAAAACATACCATATGTACTTTTAAGTGTGATATATTTGTATATACGCATATATTTTATGAATTTTATTATACATATATTGACATTTATATTATGTGTACTTTGTTCATTGGTATGTTTTAGAAGGTTAAGTGCCTCTACACGTATTTTTTAACAAAAAAAAAAAAATAGATATTTTTCCACAAGAATCCTTTTCTACATGTCACTTAATAAAATTTAATCTAAAAATATGTGCTTTCAGTTTCTAGCTTGTATACATCCAGGATATACATGTATATGTTTATATATTTTCAGAATATCCTTAGTCCATATTATTGTTAAAATCTATATTTAGAAATTTAGATTCAGAAACGTTGCGACTCTAAAAATAAAAATATCGATTTACAGAAAAATGATGATTCAACCATTGTGTGTACTCACACTATACACAATATGATACTTATGGTCGAAGATTTCAAATAGATATATAACAAAATCTTTTTTACAAAACTTTTAATGCTGCTTACTTAGTAAGAGTAAAATTCTTTGAGAACTACTATATATGATTCAATATTTTCTATTTTGTATAAATTTGTAAATCTATATATACATATATAATCATAAGTATACTAAATAGAATAATATATTTGTACAGATGAATACATGCTGCAGTCAAAATCAACTCATTTCCTAGCTATTTCATCTGCAAGCCATTAAATTTGTATGTATGTATTTTTATATAGCTATATGCAATTTATATATGCAATATATTAAAGAATTTTCTTATACATACATATATATATATAAGAATTTGTATTATAAATTCTCTACGTTATTTAAGATACTATAAAAAAGGATACACTTGTTGTGGTCGCATATTTTATCATTAGTATACTCGTATAATACTCCGTATACATAAAAATATGAATTGAAAATATAAAATCGTTTTCACCCTTGTTAAATTCCCCTTTTATTTGTTCTATTATAAAGGAAAAGAAAAAAAAAAAAACAAAATAAAAAATTGATAATGCCACGATATGTTTTGAACGTTTTATAAACTGCGAGAAAATTTTTTAAACCATATTTTTGTTATTCAAAATAACAACGTATATGTATAGGGTGTTTGGCAGAAAAAAAGACATCTTTCAATAACTAATTCAAATAAATCTGTGCATAATTTTTAATAAACATAATAGCGGTATTTAGTCCATTCTAAATTTAACTTAGAATAATGCATAATTTTCACATAAAATTTCATAGTTGTAAAGGAACAACTAGTTGTGCATTTTAAGGAAACGAACCTATATATACTTTTGTATCTCGTTAAAACTTTTGTATCGTGTTTTTGTGTCTCGATTCGTTCTACTGCCTGCTTTATTTCTCGATTTACTTTTTGCTTTCTGAATCAAAGTAATCGGTCAATTTACGTAAAATCATTTTGACTGTATCTGAAACAACAATTGACGAATTGAATAAATCTAATAATATGCGTGATAAATTAGAAATATATGTGTAGAAATACAACGTGTTGAATCTAAATATCGATTTTTGTTAAACTATATCGTGAAACTAAAAATTTTTGCTAGTGTTTAGGCAAATTTTTAAAGCGGCATTTCAATAATTTTAAAATTTTCCAAGAACAAATCTTAAAAATCAATGTCAGAATAGTTTTTTAGAACATTATTTTAACTGTAATACATTGACGTGAAAAAGAGCCGTTAAAATTTCTACTGCACCAGAAATGTTGTTAAATTTATGACACATTATCAGAACTTTCGAATGACTCTTGTTCCTAAAGTCATTTCATTTCTATTTTATTTTTTCCCAAATACCCTAGAAATACTTATTTGTATAAAAATAGATTTTATCTATTGTTCTACAGACTCATTTGTTAATATGCTATTACAAAAATATTCTTGAGAGGAATACAAGAATATAGAAAATTCAAACATAGGATGATAATGAAATTATTTAATTGAAAGGATTCTAAAGATTACCATTTTCAAATGGATATTGTTATTCAACAACAGTTATAAATTCATTTTGTATATGTAAGTGGCAGATATAGTCAGATGTGCTTATATACAAATAATCATATTATATTCGTACAAATGTACGTGCATAAAAATACAACACTAATGAATCCCCATGTAAAAAGAACAAAATGTCTAGGAAAGAATCCTTATATCCTTGGTGATGTTCGATTTTTCTCATTAATTTTTGAAAATTAAAAAATAAAATCATGTCGTGTACATCTGTAGTATATTCAAATATACTTGTGTTTTATATTTTCAAATATAACTTGGGTACTACTGAAATTTTAAAAAAGTTAAAAAAAAAAACTGTTCACATAAACAGATACTTGTGGAAGTAAGTATGTGCGTTTGTACATTTTTAAACATTAACAAATATATTTTTTTTTGTGCTGCAAATGCTCTAATCATAAAAAAAATATTTTAATCTATTTTAGTAAAAGTAACACGTGCGTCCCTTATGTGCATCAAATTATGTAATTCTTTTTTTTTTTACTTAATTTGGCACTGAAATCCTAATAGGATTTATTACACAATTTTTAAAAACAAAATAGGAAAAAACAACTTAAGAAAGTAAAAATTTTATATTGCCGAAAAATATGAAAATTGAAACTTTTCACATATACAGTTATTTTTATACGGGCATCTTAATTTTAGGGATATTTTCTAAGAAGAGAACACTTTTAAATGCAATCAACAACAAAAATGTGGTCAACAACAAATTGTTGAAAATGAAACTGTTAAAAATGGAAATATTGTTTCTATTTTAAATAAAAAAAAATTTAATATTAATTTTTTTATGTCGGTTAAAAAACTTGTGTACAGCAGGGGTTTAATTTATAATTTTGAATTAAAATAGGAAGAATATTAATAAGGATAATGCATATTATTTTTAAAATACAAATGTACACATTTAAATATTCTACATGCTTAATATGGAAAAATTATGAAATATGACATGAAAAGTGAAATATGAATTTGAAAGAAAAGAAATATTGTTGGAGTAAGGTTACGGAAATTTTCTATTTGGAAGAGTACTTGTACATAAGGCATGATATACAATTTGTAATGAACGAATTAGGAATTAAAATTAAGAATCATCCTAAATATAAAAAGGAATTGTTGGCAGAAGAAGAAATTTACCAAGAAAACCCGGTAATGATATCAAATATCGTTTTAGGGTTAAACAAAAGTTACAGTTGTGTAAAGAAAATATTTCACACCAGCTAAAATCATAATTAAATAATCGAGAGAAAAATTATCATAAAAATTATTTGTTTTCAAAATCAGATAGTTCTTTGTTGCCAATTCCACAATTTACTGAGATTAAAAGAATATTTTCTAAATTTTCTGAAAATTGCATTCTTGAAAATTTTTGTATTGTTTGAAATTAACATAATTATATTTCCCCTAGTTACAGGTTTGTTGAACCTTTGATTGTTGTATAGAAATTACTCGAACCTATGAAACCATTCTAAACTTCAAGGATATGTCTAACCTATAATTGGACACACGACTACCAAATTTCATGAATCTAACTTTATTATTTTTTGATTATGTAGAATTAGCTTTTGAAGTTGTATGGTAACTGCCCTAACCAGTACAGCTACTACATTAAAATTTTTAGAGCACATGTAAAATGTAATTGGACACATTTTTGCAATTTTATATTAATATATCTATTATAGTTTTTGAAATTTTTACAAAAATCTCTTTGAGTTGTATAAGAGCTACCTGAACCCGTTGTCCAGAATGTCGCAATTACAATAGCCGCCGTCCTTGGCAGAAAAGAAAAAACCTGGGAAAATTTGGTGTCGATTGCAATATTCGTTTTTTGAGTTATCATGCAATCGGATGGACGGACATTTAATCATGACAACGCAGAACAATAATTAATATATTTATTTATATTTATAATTACGCTGAGCAATAATTAATATACACGTTCATACCGAAGATGACTCCTTCAAGTGATTACAAACTCCACACCAATGTTAATATACCATTCACGAATGTGCAGAGCATGAAAATGAGAGAAATTTTGCTTTATGACATTTTTACTTAAAATATTTTTAGTAAAGCTTAACCTAAGTTTAACAAAAGAACCATACTTCGATTTGTAAACGTAATTATGGGCCTGGTCGTCTATCTTGCTATTTTACTTGTTTTACTTTATTTTTAGTGAGAAGAAAGTAAGTAACTCTTATTATACTACTACTACTACTAATTTTCGAGTGAGAAGAATTGTTCCGTATATCGTAACTCGTTTTTTCCTAAAATTTATTCACTTTTCTTTTGAAGATGAAACGTTCAGTCGATAATTTGAGAAAAAATGCAAAAATTCAATACAAAAAATGAGTAATTGAAAAATTATTGGAAAATGTAAATGTCCATTAGAAAAATGAAAAATTCTCAATTAGAGAAATGAAGAATAACAAGTGAGTAAAAAATACACGATTAAAAAATACACGAGTAAAAAATACACACAAGCGAGATACACGATTAGGCTGTTATAAATAACATAATAAAAATTTTAACAAGAATTAATGAAATTCTATTTTAACTAGAATAATTTAGAACTGCTTTAGCGAAGTTGATTATTAAATAAAAATGTTTTTGAATTTGTTTTTACAATCATAAAAAATTGTAAACATTTGGGAAAAATATAAAATAATTAAAAATAATGAGTGATTCCTTACAACAACAAATGGTATTGTAATTTTCATTTTGTACATACTTAATTATGAAAGATGACCATAAAGTCCCATAAAACCCTAAAGAATAAAATCAAATAAATTCAAAAAAAAAAAGACCAATCATTATAACAATATGTGCAACACTACTTTATTGTGTTTACTTAAATACGCAAAAATCCAATTTAAGGGGGAAAAAATTAATAATGAATGTGCATACAAATAAATTGTAAATTAAATTCAGGGAGTTTAATGTAAAATATTGTTTCATTTTTCATATTTATTATTCTTGTAAATCCGTCGTATAATTGAAAGGATTTTAACTACAAGTAGTGAGATTATGATGGGAGAATCAATAAATGAAGTTATATAGAAGTTGGTTAAATTGGAACATAAAAACATTTGGAATTTTGATATATGGCAATATGAAGTTTTTAACTAGATATCAATGAGTATACCACACCGAAATAGTTGTAGGAGGCGTATAGCAACTAATGTTGTTGAAAACAATTACGTTATAGAAAGACAACAGAAATGGTACAATTAAAATATTTGATACATGTTTCACACTTATGTTACCCTATCTGTGTGAGATAAGCCTTGTATCGAAAAATAACATGCAAAAACATCAAATGCGCGTAAAGTGTCTCAGAATAAAGAGTCGTAAATTTCGGTCCAGAATAATTATATTCATAATTATTATACGATAATATGGTAAATAACATAATAATTTTATGTTATTATAATAAACGAGGATTCATTATAATAACATAAAATTAATCTGAGCCTACAGACGACAAAGTGGCACATTCTAAGCAAACTCAGAACAGCATTTGGATTTCAACCTGTGGAATAGAATCTTCATGGAGAAAGATATTTGAAAATCAACTAACCAAGAAAAACTTTAAGGAGAAATATGGGAGCAAAGCATGACTCGGTCGGCAGGTCGAAGATCAAAAAAAAAAAAAATCCCCGATCATCAGCAGTCCTATAGTTCCATTCAATATTTCTCTATTTGTTGCCAAATTTTATTTGGTTAACAAGTCACGCAGCATCGCAACGCAAAGATTGTTTAGAAGCCCTATGTCTCTTAGGGAAATAGAACAAGGATGTAAAAGAAAGGAAGAAGTTTCAAGTTTTAAATTTCAATAAATCAAAAGAACGAAATAAATAACAATTATTCGTCTTTATTAATCTTGATAGTTCAGTGTTGCTGTAGATTTAGTTAAAATTTTTAATTGTTGAAGAAACCGTTTGTCAAAATGCTGCCAGCACTCCTGCGATATTTATAGTGTTCCATTTCCAAAAAAAAAAACGGACCAACAAATATTATTGCAGAAAAAAAAGAAAGTGACTAAACCAAAATCTGCTCCTTTTCAAAATTTTATTAAATATTCTACATTCTTAGTGATTATATTGTATTAAGTGTAAATCCATTAAAAGAATGTTACTCTCTTTTTCATTATAAAATTTACAACATCATATTCCTCTCCCTTCTGGTTAATGCTTTCATTCATAACAATAAAAATTATAAAAATTTTATATATTAGCCCTTTTCTTGAGCATTAAATGCTTATATTATTTTAAAAAGAGTTGACATAATTGAAACAAAAAATTTAAAAATAAATTAAAACATTAAGAGGTAAATGAAGATATTTTTGAACCCTTCATGGGTTCAAGTTGATTTTAATAGAAAAAATTTTATTAAAATTAAAATTGTGTGAATGTTTTGATTTGAGGTCAGAAAAGAAGTAGTTTAAGAATTGGCTAAAAGTAATAAAATTTTGGAATTCATTTCAATAGGTTCTCAGAATTAGTTCTCAGAATTTTGAAAATTTTACAGAAGTTAAGAGTTCATACTAAACATATTTAATTGTTTTTAGGAAAAAGTGTTTTAAACTAACTGAAGCTTAGGATTGAAAACTTATTTTTGTTTCAGAAAAGAGTATTAAATCTGTTATATATTGTGAAAACTTTAATTATGTTGATCATTTTGATTGCTTTCGGAGTACCATCTACAAATTTTCTGAAACTTTTGGTACATTTATTTGGTAAGCTTATAAATAAATTAAAGAAGTCAAGTTTACCACAAAACTCCCCGATTCTTCCAAAAAACGAGTGAGAGTTTTAATTATTGGAAAAGTCTCTAACAATTGAAGCATTATTGCCAAACTGAACAATTTTCAATTACAATATGAGGGCTTATAAGGTGGTGTCGTTTAATACACATTTACATTCAAATTAATAATGGCCAAAAAAAAAAAATAGTCATAAAAATTGAGATTGCTCAATTCACATGCGTATATTTTAAAAATATTAATGCTATTACGATTTAAATGTTATTCACATTTCAGAAATTTAAAAATTTTTGTAGCACATAAAAATTCAATTTGAAGAGAATTTAATATATTTAGGGATACTTTCGAAAGGATTCGATTACACACATTTGTACATAATTTCTAATAGGTATATGTTTTTTATACCCGTACGAACGCATGTTCGAAGGGTATATTAAAATTGCTTTACCGTTTGTAACGCTAAGAAATAATGTTCTGAGAATCAAGTGTATGTTTTTGATCAGCGACGAATTCTGACTGGATTTAGCTTTGTTTGTCCGTCTGTCCGTCCGTGCGTCCGTCCCAATGATAGCTCAAAAACCAATTAAGCTAAGTTCACCAAGTTTTTACAAATGATTTATTAAAGTAAATACCAGAACCCTATTTAGTTGGATATGATCGAGTTCGGGTAGCTGCCATACGACTTCAAGATTTATTTAGCCATATCTAAGAAACTATAGGAGCTATAATATTGAAGCAAATATGTTAGTAGGGCCAATGTGATTGATAGAAGTAGTTGAAATTGCTTGGCTCATTCTGGTAGCTGCCATAAAACTCTTAAAGTTATTTGGCGTTGTCTCATCAAATTATTGGAATTATAATATACAAATTTCGTGAAAACAAGTGTATTATTAGGGCTGTTATGTGTGACAAAAATCGTTGAAATTTCTTGACTGCAATAGTAGGCCATATCTTAGAAAATATTAAATAGACAGTACTGAAATTTTGCATATATTAATATGGTTATAAGGCAATTTTAAGTCATAGTCTGTCCCATAATCAGCTATGGCGTATTTACTCGCACATACAATAACATATTCGTACGGGTATTACAGAGTTGTACGGTCAACTCTATTTTTCTCGTTTTTTAGTATTTTTATCTTATATATTTTTATATTTAACTTAAAATTTCAGAGGCGGACCAAGGCTTTCGTGTTAGTTTTCGTGTTCGTCAACATGGACAAAGTATATTTCTTTAATACAGAATTATTTATTTCAAGAACCAGTTAATTAGAAAATGACAAGTTCTTAAAATTAATCATAAAAGGTATTTAAGAAGTATAAAATGAATAGGTACCAAAATTCGGATGAAAGGTATATGAGTAGAAAAGTACGCGACACGTTACAGCAGATATTAATTTTTTAGAATATTGAAATTGAATGTGAAAATAAATATTTTCGATGTCCTTTTTATGAACGGGCCTGAATGTTTGATCCGATCCTGAGTGTTGTTTATAAAATTTGCAGTATATTCTTAAAGTAATAACACATCTGTAATAAAAAAATTAAATTTAAATTTAATTTTTGACAAAAAAAAAGGAAATTGTATATTTTTTTTTTTAAATAAAGTTTAAAATCCCTTTAATAACAAAATACGCAATATGTATGAATATCTTAGTTGAATTATGCTACAGATTGTGAGAAACACATCTGGTTACAAAAAGCAAATAAAAAACAACAATTGCATAATCGAGAGCTCGCATATCGCCTTATCCTTACCAACTACACTTTGTTTGCATGTACATTACATATTTCTTCATTGCATATTTAGATGGTAGTTCAAAAAAGGGGGTTGCTGATTGCAAAATATCTATGATTAGAAAATAGAATTTTTTTTTCTCAATTTTATTTTAATGAGGATCTTAAAGTGTGGGTTGGGAAAATATAGAAAATTTTTTCTTCTTTGTGTGATTGACTGACAATTGAAGATTAGTTTTATTCTTATATGCGTTTTTCTTATTTTTTTATTGAATATTTTTTTTTTTGGCTTTGAATATGAAATTGTAGTTTTTCTTTATGTGTGTGTGAGTTTATGACTATGTACGTATTACAAACACTTTTATTAAAACTCTTTTATTTGAATAGTGTTTATTTTTTTGACATTTTTGTGATATGTGCAATTGAAATTAATAAAAGGTAAAGTTAAATATTATCTTTTAGATAGAGAGGAAGAACAGAAGGAAAAACAAAAACAAATTTAAACAGAAGCGTCAGTCAACATACTGTCAATTTGTATATTTATTATATGATTATTTCAACATACATTTATACACGTACATTTATGTATATACATAAACTTTAAGTAGCTCACAATAATATCGTTAAAAATACTTTAATCACAGTTAGGGGTGCTTCTGTTTATTAAACATGTTTTTATTAGCTATTTTATTCTCTCTTTTTTTTTTGTCTTGTTTATGTTTAAATTTATTGTTATTTTTGTATTTTAATAAATTAAGAGTATGTTTTTATTCAACCTTTTTTAATATTATTTGCTGATGCACAAGATATAAAAACAATAGTTAGAAAAATAAGAGGAAAAAAAAACTTGGAAAAATTATGCTAGAATTTATGTTGACTGATGTCAAATTTTTTTATGATGTGGTTTGTTTAACATCAAGAAGACCTTTTGGAAGGGAAAATTTAAATTTCTAATTTCAACAATATTATGTTGTTGTTTTTAAGATAATTTAGTAATTTTACTACAAATTATTAACTTGAGCACAATTTGTAAGTACGTATATGATTTTTTTCTTAATAAATGTAATTTAGAAAGTAACGTAAGAATATCCTTTGCCATATACGAATCCAAGGCTATTTGATTTAAAAAATATAAATTTGTTCATTTTTCGAAAGGAATGCCAGCAGCTTAGAAATTTGTAATAGTGTAACATTTGGTTGAACTATTGCAATGCAACTATAGCGTGAGAATTGGAAAACTTTTTATTTGCAACATTTTGAAATTAATATGATAATATTTTAAATTATGACATAAAAAATCGAATTTTTGATTAGTTTAATCATGTTTTAGTAATAAAGTGTTCTATAAGGCAAGAACGAATATACCGTGAGATTTAGACATTATTTAGAATATTGAAACGGCGGGGAACAGCATAAAAACCACCCCGCAAGAGCAGACGAAAAAAGGGTTGCTGACTTCGCAAGAATAGAAGGCGAAAAGAAGAACACCTTGCAGAGAGAATCGGGAGCTAGCATCCCCACCTTCTACAACAGGGAAGCAGTTGCACCGGCGCCATTAAAAAGTTATGAATAGCCGTGTTACCAGGAGCTACCCCGAAGTGAAGTTGAGCCAGGTTGATCACAACCACCTTGAGGAAGCAATTATCGACGAGTTGGCCAGGTTGGGTGGGATGTCATCATTCAGTTTGAAGGTGTAAACTTCAAGCCAGGTATGCTTCTCATCAAGTGTTCCGACGAAGAGATGGTTGAGTGGCTCATACGCCAGGCACCTTTACTAAAGGCATGGTAAGTGTCGACATTGATGACAAAGAAGGGAGACGACGTTTCTAAGCCACACATTATAACTCTGTGTTTACACAGGACCACCGGCTAGGGAGCAGCTGCTAGAAATTGGCATTGACACAACTTCACCAGGTGCTGTAGAAGGAGAGGGGCATAAATTAAGGAAGATCCACATCGCGAACGATTGGGAAGAAATCTGAGGACCTAGAACTCATTGTAAATTCTGTCTTCTCTTTGTAAATTCTGCTTCTGTAAAGCAGGGTGACATGATGATGATGCCTTCAGACGAACAAGAAACACATGGTGATATTTTGCTTTTTTGTACCTCCTTCTCAAGTTATGAAGCCTTAAAGTTGAATATTCTGAAAATTGTATAATTTTTACATTTTTTTTGATAACTTAGGAAATATGACAGTTAAAGCCAACGTTGTATGCTCATTTGGAAGCTCTATGCTCATTGAATTCCCTTTTACTATATCAGTGGTATCGAAAACTTTTTCATTTTCAGAGATATTTAAGTGCAAAGTTAAAATTTTTAAAAACTCTTTCCAATAAATTTTCAGTTCACTAACATGTCCATTTTTTTTTACGAGAAACGGAGCCTTGTATCTGATCTTCATGTTGATATAACATAATGTTATAGGTGTCTTAGGAATAATATGTCTATTGGGCGAAAACCATGGGGTCAAAATATTAAGATAACAACTAAAACAACAACAATTTTTTTTTTAAAACTTTTAGCACTCAGAATTATGTATGATTACAAAATGGATGAAGCACGTATGTGCTATAATTATAAAATTGTTTTTATATTTACTCGTATAACAGAATTATTTTTGTACATATTTCATTATTCAAAATTTAATTTTCAATGAAAAATTTATATTAATGGGTTTTTCCAAACTTTAAAATATTTTTTTTTCTACTCTCAAATTTATACTCAAAAATTTTCAATATTTCATTTTTTTTTTTGAAAAACTTTTCAGTAATTACTTTAGTAAAACAAATTTATTCAAACCACACGGTACATAATATTTCATTAAAAGAAATTCAATTCTTAATAGAAGTGTCGTATTTAGTGTCCTCATATTCGCCCTCTTCCTTACATAAAATATAAAATATGGAAATTTTATTCGAATATGCATAAATATCTTCTTCAGTTGTTACAATTTCAAATTTATCATAACACTTACATATTGTATTAGTACAGTAAATTAAGAGAAATGCAACCAAGGATGAAATTTAAACGTTTTACATATATACGAATACAATATCAATATTTTTTTTGTTGAGTTTAATTTAAAATTTTGTTTTTTAGAAAAATACCCTATTTTTTACACTTTTGAATTGTTATTTTTTTACACCCCTTTTTTTTTGACTCTATAAGATGTGTTCTTGTGCTTATTAATAACACTTTTTTACAACAAAAAAAAAAACAGAAATAATCTCAGTAACACATTTTTAGTAAAATGGGTCTCCATTGTGTTTTTATATTAAAGATGTAATTTATACCCTCTTCTGTCATTAAATAAATTTATGTGTCCTTTTCTATGTAGATATGTATATGATAAAAATGAAAACAAAAAGGAGATAAAAAGGGATAAGATTCAAGATGCATTATTTTCGGTTGACGTTCTCAATATGCCACTTCTATTTTTCTATATACTCAAAATAAAAAATAGTATTAAAAAATGCATTCAATTTATTAGAATAACAAAATGATGAGAATTAGAATAACAAAATGATGAGAGGAGGTATTGATAAAAGTTCAGAACAATACAGTTGTTATATTTATAATTTGAGTAGATTTCGTCCTTAATATTATTTTAATTTAAATTGCGCTTCTACTTTTTTAATTTGTTTTGGCTTCTTAATAAAATTTAAAATAAATTTTTTTAAGAGTAATAAAATGAGGTCTAAATGTGAACAAAATAAAGGCATGATTTTATCTACTATTTTAGATATATAGCAAATATTCACAGAATATACATATGTAGTCGAAAATGAAGCACAATTCTGTGATTGTATGTAAAAATTAGCAAAGTAGTTCAATTATTTATAAGTTCAAGATTCTTCATAGATACATCTACCACCTAATTTTTGCGTTTCCCCTCCGCAATTTGGGCAAACCTAAACTATTATAGCATTTACAGAGATGGTTCGCGGAATAGTCCATTCTTCTGGTAAGACATAAAAATTCTTGAATGAGAAGTGGGTATAATATATGACTGAAACTTTGGCAAATTTTTTCGAGTTACATGGAGCAACTATTTGGTCATCTGAAGTTGGTTGATATAAATATTAATTTGTACATATAATTTCGAATACAATCTCAAATACTCCTATGAGACAAGTAAAATTGTCCCATTAGTAAGAATGCATTAAACTGAAATCAGTTTTTAAAATCTAATCAGAACTTTGAAATTAAATCACGCTTTTTAATTTAGCCCGGCTCATTTTTAAAACCACATAAAAATTTCTGCATTAATTAAAAATCGAATTAATTTTTATTAGGTTTCTTCAGGGGGAAAAAGTAATGGGCTCGAATTTTTAAAAATGTACATTGAACTAATTGAAACTATTTTTTTAAATGAAAAAAGCAGGTTGTCATAACCTTATTGTTAATTCATTGTTAAAAATGATTTCAAAATATTTCAATATTAATCAATTAAATTAATTAATTATTAAATTATTTATTTAATAGGTTTTCTATGAGAATTTTGATTCGCAGTCCCAAGAAAAAAAATTACCCTGTTCAATTTTAACTGCATATGAACGAGTAACAATAATTTATTGCAGAAATAAGTTTTATGTCTACGAAAATTATCCACGCACAATTCTAATATAAAGCTAAATATATTAGAAACCGAAAAAAGAAACAACAACAAGATAAATATTTTAAAAATGCAATCGAATTATTGGTAAAATATGTTGCACCAAAGATAATAGTCGAAAAAAAGAAGAAAGTAACAAAATATTTGCTGATCCTTTTATTCTAGTTCATAGTGTAGCATTTGTTATGCACTTATTTATTTAAAAATCTTTAGTTCTTGTGTTATTCATTGAACTTCTAAACCTATAAATACGACGAACGTGTACATTACATGATGAAGGCATGTACCTAATATGTACGTACATATACCTCATTACCTCTTATATTTGTAGGTAAATTAGATAATCTTGTTCTATGTATGTCATATATATTGTATTTTATTTTATCCTACCACCAGACATGGTTAAATTTTCATACAATATTGAAGTGTTGAGTTCCGCACATCTAAAACGATATTGTTGCTGTAGGTACGTATATATATAAATATTCATTTTCTGGAATGACCGCATAATATAATAAATATAAATATAAAATTTGGGAAAGAAAAATATAAAAAGATAAAATAAAATAAAGGGACGGGGAAAGAAATTTTTACGTAAAGGATTTGTGTTAACAAATCTGATGTTCAATTGCATACGGATTCGGAGTAATTTCTATATAATATATATATATTTATATATGAAATTTATATGCATTCCTGTTACAAAATTATAATAGTATGTAATGTGTTGTCCATATGGCAAACACAAATTTCAATTTATTTTTAGAAAATATGATTATTTAAAATTTTGTTTATTATTTTGTCTATAAATGAGTTGCATATATAAATGTTGCTATTTATACCCGTACGAACGTATGTTCGAAGGGTATACTAAATTTGCCTTACCGTTTGTAATGCTAAGAAATAAGGGTGTTAAATATAGACTCAAGTGTATGTTTTTGATCAGCGTCAAATTCTGAGTTCATTTAATCGTCGTTGGGACGGACGGCCCGTCCGTCCGTCCGTCCGTCCGTCCGTCCGTCCGTCCGTCCGTCCGTCCGTCCCAACGATAACTCAAAAACTAATAGAGCTAAGTTCACCAAATTTTCACAAATGATTTATTGTAGTAAGTGCCAGAACCCTATTTAAATTGGACATGATCGGGGTACCGGTTCGGGTAGCTGCCATACAACTTCAAAATTTATTTGGCTATATCTCAGAAACTATAGAAGTTTTGGTATTGAAATTTCACACAAACGAATATATTAGTAGGGCCGATGTGCTTGATAAAATTCGCTAAAATTTCTTGGCTCTTTCTGGTAGTACAACTTGAGTAGTAGTTTGGCACAACCAGTATTTTGAAAAACACCTAGTACTGAAATTTTGCATAAATTAATATGGTAATACGGCAACTTAAAGTCATAATCTGCCCCATAGTTAGTTATGGCACATTAATTATTCGCAAATAGGATAACAAATTCGTACGGGTATCACAGAGTTGACAAGGTCAAATCTATTTTTGTTCCTCGTTTCATATTGTAATCTATTATAGAAACATAAATGTAATGTAATACCGTAGATCATAATTTAACGTAATGATTCTAATAGATTGTATCATTGTTAAAAAGAAACATATTTGCCATTTTATATACTAAGAATTTCGCAAATAAATAGGTACATGAATTTTCCAATAATGAAGATTTTAGTAAAATTATACGATATTTGAAAGAGGTTCTAAAAGTTATGAAGTGGCAAATTTATTATGAGTCTGGCCTTCTGAAATAAAACTGTGCGGCCATTTTCATTCTTTTTTATATGATTGATATTTGTGTAACACATAAAAATAAGAAAATTATTTTGCAATTCCGAAAAGGAACCCTTAAAAGTAGAGATATGAATTCGATTTGATTGTTATGCATCTTTTAAGAATATATTCATAAATTATAATTGTAAATTTACAACCGAATGCCGGAATAGCATTCTGCCTGCATTTAGGAATAGCTCGAAGGAGTAATTTTATGAAATGAATTATAGTACTTTTACAGAGCTGTAAAAAATTCTGTCAAAAAAACAAACATTCTCACAACACAACACGAATCTGTCATAAAACATTAAGATTTAAGAGTAAACAAGTCAGAGAGAATTTGAAATTGTAAATAGTAATTTGAGTAATGAGTAAAAAAATTTGCTGGGATCGAAAATGACTTAAAAACTTAAATTTTTAAGTTAAATAAAGCATCAACAATGAGACTGTTCAAAAGAAATAAATTCAATTTCTTGACAGCATGAACAATACAGAAACTAATCAGGACACTGCTGCGGCAAAATATTAAGCAAAGTGTCAAAATGTCATATTAAAAATAATTAAAATATCATAATGAAAATTTTCAAATTAATTAATTATGTGCCGCATAATTCCATTCAACAACAAAATTAATTTGATTGCTAAATGAAATCATCGTAATCATAAGCGCTTCCAAAAAATTTAAGAGAAGAATGAACAAAAAAATAAATTTGATCATAAAATTATTGTATGTTTTTGTATATCAAAGAATCCTTATTATTGAAAATTTCCAACAATAATATTATTAATTACTTGTTTTATGGTTTCCTAACAAAAACAAAAAAATCTTAAATAAATAAATTTCATTCACAAATTTTAAAATTAATTTATTTAATAATAATTAATGAATAGAAATTAATGGACCAATAAATTAAGATTTTCTTTATTATTCTTGTAATTGAGTTTTGGGTGAGTTGAAAAATTTTTTTTTTATTAATTTATAAAAGTGTGTTAGAATTCTTGAACCTAAATTTAATGTTACTATAATAAGGATTTTTTAATCTGTAACAATATAAGAACAAAATGCTATAATATAAAAACTAATTATAAATTTATTAAAAAACGAGAATTGATTTAGTTGTCCGGGTGCATTTTATGACATTCTTACCAATAAATGAGCGTAAGCATTTTCTAAAATATTGTTTAATACAATATTGTTGAAGTAACAAAAATAATAGCCCTATAATTTTTGTAACTCCAACAATACACAAACTGTACACTTGCATTCAGGAAAATTAGCCTGAATGTTCGAAATTGTATATGACTGCTTCTCAGTTTTTGCCTCGTTAGTTTCATTAACACGAAATCTCAGTGCTGTAACCTTAATAGTTTATGAGATACAGCCAAATAAATTTTGAAATTTTATGACAGCTGCTCAAATTGTTAATCCAATTTTCCTTAAATTATCATTATAAAGTATTTGCAAAAATTCGGAAAATTAAATTTATTTACAGCCGGACGAAACGGCATACCTAACTGGACTTAGAATTCGATGCTGAGCTAGAATATACATATATGCACATTCTTTCGGCCATAATTTTATGTGTATATATCCGTAAGGTTCCGTTATCTATTTCTTATTTGATGTTTAGTTGGCAAAAAATACTATGTATGCAAATTAGGTTTGCTTAAATGTGTGTTGTGTTAATAAGGTGTTCGACTGCACTCTAACCATTATTTTATATCTTAAACCTTTATTTCTTCCTCTTACGAATGAAACAATAAATTTATAATACCCTCTGAGCATATAAGTTCTTGCGGTCATAGAATATGGCTTTTATTTAACCATATGTGCAAAAGTAACTATACAATATGAATGCGCTACAAATATCAAAATAAGTGCATACCAAAATAACAAAAAAAAAAAAAAGAAACACACACTGATTGAGGACATGTGAATAGCATTCTTGTTTTCTTTATTAGAATTGGGATCTGGATCGTTGCATATTTCCACATAAAATTAAATGTTTTCTCCTGTTTTGATATCACTCCGATTTTTATTCTTTTATATATTTTTAGAAAAAAAAAAAACATGTTATGGTGCGCCGCATTTTTCACATCTATTTTCAATATTCTTTTTAAAGTCAAGTCGTTTTTTTTTGGTATTTTTCTTGTTTTATTTCTTTTTTGTACTTTGGCGACGCTTTAACCAAAAAAGGACGCCAAATTCATGATTTTTTTTTTTTGATTTTCTCAGAAAGGAGAAAAAAATATGTTGTTTACATATGTATATTGTACATATGTATATATTACCTAAATATATAGTATTAAAAGAAAGATATTCAGATATTTTTACAAAGAGTTTTAGCATTTTAAAAAATGGTTTTGTTTTAAAGTAGCTAGAATTGTAATAAGAGCTAAAATAAGGATAAAAGTAAATACATATGTGATAATATGTGTAGTTATACACATATTTATATGCACTTCATTGAAGAAATTACTTAGAATACTTTCATACTTAGAATATTAACAGTATTAGTGACTATGTACTTGAAAGAGAGCACGACAAATTATGAAGAAAAACAAAACTAATTAAACTGTTCATAAATATTTAGAGAAATTTTTATTGCTTTCTGTAATGAATTGGATTATAATTTAGAGTCAAATTGATATTAGAGCAAAACATTTAAATCCTTGTGTCAAAATTTGTCTTCTTCAATTACGGAAATGTGTTAAATATAATATGAATGGAAAAGGATCAACTTTCATTTTGAAATTATTTTGTAATTATTGTCACAGTTTATAGTCTTTTCTTTTATGAAATACAAATTTTTTTAATAATTTAATTGGTGACAGAAATCAGTTCAAATGTATGAATAGAATAGAGAGAATAGAAATGTTTGAATTGTAAATAAGAAGCCCTTGGAAATTAAACATATTAAAATTCGATGATAATTTTGATGATTCTTCATCAAAATTAATTCAAAATCAAGATTTTTAGCGTTAATTTTAATGAAGAAACTCTAAAAATCTAAATAAAAATCTACTTTGGGTAAATGAAGATTTAAGTTTCATATTTGAATTACAAAAAGTAATTAATAATTTTATAATTTAACTTTAGAACTAAAACTCGCATATTTTTCAAAATTTCACAATAACCAATTTTTAAATTTATTTCAGTATCTCAAATTTCTTTTTGTTTGCATTTATTAGCAGAATACAAATACGTGAGACATAAGGATATACTTCTGAAAACAGGATGAGGTAACGTTCTGTGTTACAATTCAATATGTGCGATAATCAATTAGAAGAAAAATATCATTAATCAAGAATATTAATGACCGACAATTTTCCATATATCATTGAATATGGTGTGAATTAGAGAAAATTTCGGACATTCTATTTGCATTTGTGAATTTCACATTTGATATCATAAGGGATTCGATTTTGTTCCAGTTTTTGTTATGGTTTGTTATGTTACAGACAATACAAATAATTTGTTGCAAAAAATTTCTTAAATTGATTAGATTTAAGACAACAGCAATCTTAAGCTCTAAAAGTCAATGTGGAATAGATGGATGATAATTTCATAGAACTATTGGGTAAGCTTACATAAACTTTTATATATTTTAAATTTCTTAATGAATTTGGGTATATTAATAATTAAATTCATTACGTTTACAAATTAAGATTAATTAATGTCGATCTACGAAAAACTCATGCTCATAAATATCTGTATTAAAATTCAAAAAACTGAAATCACTATTCTATTATTTCAGCTTTTCTCGCAGTTCTAACTAAATCAGGTTAAGTGTCATGCATAAATAAATCATTCCTCTCAAATAGTATATCATTCGAACGCTTTACTTTTATCATAATGCTCTATAGTCTATCGCTCAGTTCAATTTAAAATTTGGGGTCAAAATTAAGAACTTTTTCGCTCATCTATTGATCTATAATTGAAGGTTTGCTTAAACAAAACCCATGTTCTATTTTATACTTTATCGAATATTTCTTTGAATATTATGGTGCATAAAATGCATAAAAATTAATTCGCTTTAGATTTTTTAACTTTTCATGGAACAAAGAACAAAAAATACAAATCGATATTTTTTGATCATTCCAAGAATCAAAAACGCAAACTGTATCAATGCTTATATTTGAAAAAAAAACCTTTTTTTTTTAATTTTCTTTTTTATCTTTAATTTTCTTATATGCCATTTATTTTTTTTTTGCTTACTTTGTTATTATTTTCCACGTTAAACTTACCATCTTTTTTTCTGCAAGTTGATTAACTACAGTTGATATAATTTAAGGTAATACCGGCAGCGCCTCTTACTAACAATATTTTAAAAACGTAAAAAATAACACAATCAAAATAAAATAACTTGATTTTTGCGATTTTTGTATTTTCTCGACGGACCATAAAAATATATGTGTGCCTCCAAAAAAGGAGAGAGAAAAAACAAAAACATAAAATTTCAAGTCTGAGCAGTAATTGGAGAACATAATGTTTGAATATTGTTTTTGTTTTTGCTTTGTTTTTTGGTTTTTAGATCGCCTTGATTGTTAAAAAATTTTTGTTGTGTCTCATATAACACAAAATTGTTCAAATTAAAAAAAAAACAGCAACATACCGAATAATAAGGTGATCAATAGTCTCCATTTTAAGGGCGGACGGTTTTTAATTTTTTTATGAGACGTTCTTCTTTAAAAAAATCTATTTTTCGAACATGCATTTTTCGAACATTATTTTTCCAATTGTCTTGCTTGTTGTTGTTTTGTTTTGATTTCGTTTTTTTAATGAAAAAACTCAAAATTTTTACGTTTTGCATTTATAGCTTACAGTAAAAGTCTTATACAGTTGTTGAGCTCTGACATTCCACAATTCATCAGGACACATTTGATCAATTCATCAGGGTAAAATCAGGTAATAGCCAGTTTTCAGTAAATTTTTATAATATCCAAAAATACTTAACATACGAGTATGTTTCTTTATCGCGAAGAGTTGAATTTCCGCTTAAAACTCGACATGCGAAATTTAATGCCCTCCTTATTGTGTTGCAATACATTCTATAAGAAGACACTAAAAAAGGCAAATAGTTTTATATATGTAAGTGTTTTTATGGTAAAGTATCATTTTCAGCCTTAAGGTATGCAAAATTTTAGATTATTGTTATGCCGTTTGATTGCAATTTCTATTGTTTAAGCAATCAATTTGTATAGTGAGTTCAACTTTTAATTCTAGAAATTTTATTTCGAACTAGTAAGAATTTTATTTCATTGGTAATTCACTCAATTGGGCAATAAATAAGGTAAGGCATTGCCACTATAACTGCCTCACTTAAAAACTGACGATTATTTATTTATAATTTTTTTTTTTCAAGGAGGAAAAACTAAAATTGGTCACCTAATTCACAATAAAAATAAAAAAAAAATATCATAAAAATTTTGAAAACAAAAAAAAAAAAAATAACTATGTTCAATGCATAACTCGAGTTCAAAGTGACAAAATTTTGCTTCTGGACATGTAATGTTTCACATATGTGCAGTTTAACTAGTCTGAACATTTTTAGTTTATTATATGCATACATATAACATAATGTATATATAAATTAACCTTATACACCACATGTATATGTGGATATGTAAAAAATAAAATCAAAACATAATAAAAAAAACCTTTAAGAAACATTACAGTTTTAAACCATTAAGAATAATATTATAACACATAATAATAATAATGTGTGTAAGAGCGACTTACCATACCATTTGCCTTTGAATGTGTGTGTGTTTGTCTAGTGTGTAACTGCCTGCCCAACTGTATTCTTATACTGTAATGTATTTAATATGAAAAGATTGAAGTTTTATATACTCGTATGTAGGTATAAAAATGTTGTTAGTGCAAAAATGCAACAGAAATTTGAATCACCATACGCAACACAAAACAGTATAAGAGTTTTGATTATAAAGTTATACATATAGAATAGAAAGAGGGATTTAGAGAAAGAGTAAAAAATTCTAAATGATCCATAAAATGAGGTATAGAATTTTTATTTCGTTTTGGATCAGGCAGGATGAAATAATATTAACATAAACTTATATACTTATATATTTGATATATAATAGAGATTGTGAAAGACATCGTGAGCGACAATTGCTATTTAACTTTCGTTATTCATTTCTCTTTTCAATTGTATAAAAAATTTTATTCCTTTTTGTTCTTTTTTGAATTTAATAAGAAGTAATAAAGCACCTGATGTTTTTTAATATAAAGAAACAGTTTAATAAGAATGAAAATATATATAGTTGTGTGCGTGTGTTTTTGTATATAACCTACATATATGCACGCTTGGAGTTAATAAGTTTGAAATAATTTACTAGCAGTGCGAATATAAGCTTTCTAGGTATTTCTGTTTTCATTTGATTTCCCTGCTTTGTGGAAAATTTTTATTTAATTTTTTTTTTTATTTTAATTCTTTTTCTCTTTTATGTTATTCTTTATAATCGAGCCATAAAAATTCTGCTATTTATACCCGTCCGAACGAATATTTAAAGGGTATACTAAATTTGCCTTACCGTTTATAATGCTATAGAATATAATGGTCTGAGATATAGATTCAAGTATTTATTTTTGATCATTGTCGAATTCTGAGTCTTTTTAACCATGTCTGCCCCTATGTCCGTCCGTCCTCACTCAAAAACAAACTGAGCTAAGCTCAACAAATTTTCACAAATGGTTTATTGTAATAAATGCCAGAACCTTATTTAAATTGGATGTTATCGAGGGAGTTTTTTGGGTAGCTGCTCTATATCTCAGAAATTATTGAAGCTATAATATCAAAATTTCGCAAAAGTAAATATATTATTAGAGCTGTTACGTGTGATAAAAATCGTTGAAATTCCTCAACTCCTTATGGTAGCTGTTATACAACTTCTAAAGTCACTTGGTTATAAATTGGAAATATTTGAAGCTACGATACCGAAATATTGCAGTATCTCAGAAATTATAAAATCTACAGTATTAAGATTTCTCAAAAGCAAATACTTTATTTGAGCTTTTATATTTGATATAGGTAGTTGAAATTTTTTGACTTGTGGTTTTAGCTGCCAAACAACTTCGAAACGCATTTAATCCTGTGTTGTTGAAAATATTGAAATTACAGTGCTGAAATTTTGCATAAACGAATAAAAAACCAGAATCACGAATAGAATACCGTGGCAATTAACACACAGTACTCAAAATCTTTCTTTCGTACGAAATATCACAGAGTTGATACGGTCAACTCTAACTATTCTTGTTTTTATTGTTTTTGCATTATTTTTTTCGTTTCGGTTTGATTTTTAATGGGCTGAAAATTCAAAAGAAAGATCAAAAAAGTAAAAAAACACCGAACAAGTACTCAGAAAAGAGTAGTTGGTGGTGGCTGGTTAGTATTTTAAAAAAGTGGAAGATTTTTCATTAAAGATCGCGCTATCTCGACAATAAACTTTTGCGATTTTTTATTTTTCGCTTGTTTACAGCTTTTCTTCTGCATTTTTTGTTTTATTTTGATTTTATATTTTTAAAATGGCAAATTTAATTCTTTATAGTTTTATGTGATTGTCATGGTTATATACCGATGCCAATCAATGCCCATAATTTGATTATTTTTTTTTTCTCATTTATCTCGCTACTTTTTCTTTTTCTTTTATATGAAATTTTATAATTTTCATGCAGTTTTTTTTTGTAAATAATAAAGTGAATAAAAATGTACAGAAAATATTTTATATACAAATAGACTTTTTTTTATTATAATAATAACAAAAAAAAAATGATGATGATCCATTTCCCTCGAAATGAGTCAAAAGGATTGTTTTGTTTGTTTCTTTAAATATACATGCATAAGTGCCATATTATTATACCATATTTGACTTGTGCAGTGCACGTAACAAAAACAACATTCCTTATTAAGCCAAAAAATATAAAGGATATAAAAATAATATTATTATGATTTTCTATTTTATTATTTTTTATTATTTTTTTTGATTTTCATTAAAATCTGTTTATTTTATTGCATTCAGAATGTTTTAATGTACGAGAAGAATAAAACATATGGAGAAAAAAAAATGTAAAAAGAATGAATGAAAGAGAACAAAATAAAAGAGAAAAATAAAATAATATTAAAAATATGCAATTTAATACCAAAGATGGTAATTGCATACTTACATATAAGTAGGTAAGTTTTTTTTCTTCTTCTTTTTTTTTACATTAAATTGGACAACTCAGATATTATATTGGCATTAAATAAGGGAATATGCATATACATATACACATAGAATATAATTTTATGTTCTTGGTCAATTTTTGATTGGGATTTTAAATTAAATAAGAGATGGGTTTAATGATAAAATGGAGAAATATTTGTTTTTCGTTTTGTTGTCAATTGCATCAATTTCAATTATTATTTTTTTGTGTTGCTGCGATTATTGTTTTTTAACAAAAAAAAAAAACATAAATTTATTTATGGAAAATATGAGTAAAAATAAAATGTTTGCGTATTCTATGGAAAAATGTGTGAAAAATTTTTTATTTTAAAAAAATTTTTAATTTTTAAAAGTAAAATTATTATTTATAATTTTCGTTTGAATCTTTAAATTTTAAGGGATCTTCGTTTATTCAGTTCTAAAATAATTCTAGCTTGTAGTACGTTCGAAAATTTACGCTGCATACACTGAAAATATAGATCGCTCGGAAATTGATGGCTGTACTAAAGTGCGTTCGGAAATTCAATCTGCAATAAAGAAATGTTAGAAATGTAGCGCAGACAGTATAAATTTTCTCGCTGCCTCATGAATTTTTTTTTTTTTAAATTTAAAAATCAACAAAAAAATTTAAATTTCAAAATGCCTGATTCAGATATTGAAGGATTATTAAAGTAAGTTTTCTTTAAGTCTTAAAATCTTGTTAAAATTTCCTTAAATTGCAATGAATTGGAAGGCGAAAAGTATTGACGACTGATTATTTTGAAGTTTCAGAATCTGTAGACTGCGAAAACAAAAAAAACTTAGCTAAAGTTTTTGAATAATGTTTAACGCTGCTATTTCGAAATTTTAGTTCTAATGTAGAATTTTCAGCGCAGCGTGCATAAATGAAAACTTATAATATCAATTGTTTTGAGCTTATTCAGATGATTTAAATATAAATTAAATTTTATGATCTACGGCTGGTCGATACTGTTAAAAATTTCATTACAAAATTTATTAAAAAACTTTTTTTTTTCAAATTTTTTATGATAATTAATGTTGGTTGTGCTAATCTTAAAATGTGTGTAAATAACACTTTCAAGTATTTTCAATTGTGTGGACTAGTCTAACAGATAGGAACTTGAGTAGAAGTGTAGTTGTTAATATTTAATTCACTACATGACTTTGTTATTTTTAAATTGAAAATTAATTTCAATTTTTTTATAATTAAATTTGATATTTGCTCTAGTATAACAGCATTAATTAAATATCAGTAATTAATTACTCACATAAAATATTTACTAATTTCATTTAAGTTTCGAATTATTTTGATCTTATATAAAATATTTAATCAAATTTTTATTTTAATATAGAAAAAATATATTAATTTTATATTAAAGTTCTTAACAGTCTACTTCATTTATGAATAACAATTTTTAATTTAATTTTTAAAGAAATTTTGTTATTGAATTAACTAAAGTTAATAATTTTTAGCTCGGCACGGTGGATTTTCACCAAAATTTTTTTTTCTGATAGCACAATTTATAATAAAACTCAATGGGATTTTTTATTGGAGAATCAAATAATTACTAATTACATGGTCGAAAATATCATTTCTCTAATGAAGTTTCCTTCTTAGGTCTTTTGTTTAATTCACTGTGCTTTCTTATTTAAATTGTTCTGATTTTAATTCTACAATAGCAGAAACTTATTTAATTTTGAACAATTTCAAAAGTTTCAGGAACTTGATAAAGCGTATATTACACCTTTATTATAATTTTCGCTTACTTTATACTTTATTACTTCTTTCCGCTTATTATATACTGTTATCTGTAAATAGATTTATGTTTAATTAACATTATATATGTTAAACTTCACCAAAAATTCTGCAATAAAATTTCCTTTAGGTATTAAGGTTTTCCTGATTCTTGATAAAATTTGATTTCATTCTTATTTTATTTTCATATCTGAAAAAAAAAAATAAAGGTTAAAACTAGTTTTGTCCCTAAAACAAATAAGTATTTAAAAGTAAAATAAAATATTAAGATAATTTAATAAATATCTTGAAAATATCTTTATATTCAAAATTTATAATCCCTGGCTAGACGCATTAGTTACTCACTTTATATTATTTATTATGATTCAAAAAATTCTGTCCGCATTACTGCACGCACTTATCAGCAAAATACTGAAAATAAAAAATTTAAAGGTCAACTTTATTGTAACATTCTTAAGAAAATTGTCTACATTGTAATTAAGGACCTTTTTTTTTGACAATTTTGCAAACAAAAACATTTACAACAAGTGTATTCTTTTTTATTTTTCCAACTTAAACTAAGATGCACTTTACAGAGGTTAGAAATAAATATAAGGTAGGTCAATTTACTGTAAAAATGATAACACACATTGAACTATTGAGTCTTCAAATAAAATTGAATTTTATGATTTTGTAAGTGAGAATTTTTTAGAAAAAAATATTTTTAATTGAGTGGAGTTATAGAAAGTGCTGTAATTTTTGTCAGTTCTGTGAGACACGTGAAAAATTTTTCAAAAGTTAAATTGTAGCTGACAATAGAATTCATATTAATATTTTTTTTCAGATGTGGAGTTTTTCAGAAGTGTTACTGAATTGGTATACTTGTGATGGATTATGGGATATCACAACATTATTTTTAAAATTTCATGAACTGAATGAAGAATTTTTGACTAAAATACAACTACAACTAAATTTGATCGTTCCCCATATCAACAATATGTTTGTTTTTTTTGTAGCACTGTTGAATTCATTTTTAAAATAAGAAGAGAAAATATTTTTTTATTTCATTTTGGTCCCTCTTGGACTTGAGTAAAGTAACATGGAACTTAAAATTTAATTATTTTGAAGATAATTTTTAATAAGTCTTTTTGGTAAGTGAGTTTTCTGTAATTTATTAAAATAACTATAATTGACTTTCATTTGCTATCTGTCACTTGCCAATATTCTAATACAAAAATTTACAAACTAATATAATGTGGCTGATAATACCATTGATGGCGTTGTCGCAGAAAAAGACCAGCCTTCCTGACCTTTATTATGTTTTTTGGAAAAAATATATGCCAAAATCTAAAAAATATATGTCTATGAGGAGAAATAAAAAAAAAAATTGAATAAAACCAATTTATTTAAAAATTTTCATTTTTCAAAAAAATATAGTGCGCTGAAAATATTTTTTGGAACACTATAGGTCTTATTAAGAGTCAAACTTCAGTTTTGTAAATCGCTGAGTTAGATTCGTAGATTCGTAGATTCTAGGGGAACCGAGTGGGACAGGAGCATCCCCCCAAGCCACCGCAGCCATTTTTGACTTATTGTAGCCACCCCACTCTCCCGTCTATAATATCCCCGTCCCAATCACAAAGCCGGCGATATCCCTAAGGGAGTTGGACAATAGTTCCCGAACACTTAGGGACCCATGTCCAAGACAATTGCGGCGCCGAACAGCCAGTGCCGGACAGTCGCAGAGAATGTGCACGGCGGTCTCATCGCCACCCCCACAAAATCTGCACAGGGGGGAGCCCGACTTCCCCAGCCTGTGCAGGTGGTATTTCACCGGGCAGTGCCCCGTGAAGAAATTCGCAATAGTGCGAACCCGGCTCCTGCTCATCCCCAGCAACTCCGCAACGAATCCGCCGGAGCACGCCGGAACAAACACCTTCGCATGACGGCACCCTTTCGTGTCCCGCCAGTGACGACTGCATTCCGCCGCGAGTAGGCAGGCAAGCCTGGCCCCCACGGCGGAAGAAGGCAGACCACAGAAAGGCAGCGGCTGCACAAAGGCAGCCCCAGATCCCCTCCGCGCCAACTCATCGGCAACTTCGTTGCCCGCATGGCCACTATGGCCCGGCACCCAAATGAGCATCACTCTGTTTTCCGATGCCAATTCCATAAGTGCAGCAAGGCAGCTCCAGACCAGCTTGGATGTAACCTGAGCTGAACGGAGCGCCAGCAGTGCAGCCCTGCTGTCTGAGAACACATAGATGGTGCGGTTTCTATACCCCCTTTCCAAATTGATTCTCAGACAGATTTCTATTGCATGTATTTCGGCCTGGAACACTGTGCAATACGGGTCAAGGGTTGCATATACACGTGTGTCCGGGCGGACACCGTATACGCCCGAGCCCACCCCCGACTCCGTTTTGGACCCGTCCGCATACCACACGCTCGAACCCGACCTAAGTACCGGACCACCCCGATCCCACGTCCATCGATCAGGAAACAGAACCCTGTACTTGTGGTCGAAGTTGTACCGCGGCAGACAGGTATCTGACATGGTTATCCTTAGAATCGGATCGCCCTCAATGAAGTCTCTGTGAGTTCTGTGGGCCAACTTTAGCCCTGCCCCGTCCTCGCCAGAGAGAAGTCGGTAAGTCACCAGCCGAGCTTCCTTCAATATATGGAGGTGCAGTGGCGGCAATCCGATCATCACCTCCAATGCAGCGGTGGGAGCCGTCCGCATCGCCCCGGTCACTCCCAGGCAGGCCAGCCTCTGTAGCTTTTCCAGCTTGGCCCGCACACCCGCCTGCTGAGCCTTACGGCACCATACAATCGACGCATAGGTGACGATGGGCCTAGCAAGGGCCGTATATAGCCACAGTGCTATTCTGGGACTAATTCCCCAGGTCCCCCCGATGAAACTCCTACACGTCCACAAGGCCGCCGTAGCTCTCCCGATAACTCTATCGATATGGGTATTCCAAGAGAGACGATCATCCAGGGTTACCCCCAGATACTTCACCTCCCTCGAGTAACTAATACGTTCACCAAACAGAATTGGGCTCGTTAATCTGTCCCTGCTTCTGCGTCTGGTGAAGGCGACCAAAGTGCTCTTGCTTGGATTTATATTTAACTCAACGCCTTTGCACCACCTTTCCACAACACGTAAATTTTGCTGTAGAAGATCAGAAATAGTGCTCTCAAATTTTCCCCGCACGACGAAGGCCACATCGTCAGCGTATCCCCAGACACGCGCCCCGGAGCCCCTGAGAGCAGCTATTAGATCATCCACTACAATGGACCACAGGAGGGGCGAAAGAACCCCGCCCTGCGGACATCCTTTTGCAGCGGAGATGAAGAGTATATCGTCAGCTATGGTGGACTTAATAATCCTATCCTGTAGCATCCGATTGACCCATCTGCTAGTCGTCGCATCAATCCCTCGTTTGTGCAACGACTCACAGATGACATGATATGGGGTGTTGTCAAAAGCTCCCTCTATATCAAGGAAGCAGCCAACTGCTACCTCCCGCACCTCCAGTGAGTTTTCAAGGACCCCCACCAGACTCTGCAGAGCGAGTACAGTAGACCTTCCCGACTGATAGGCGTATTGAGATTCATGCAAGGGATTGCTTCCCAGTGCACCGTCCCGTATAAATCTATCAATCACTTTTTCCATTGCTTTCAATAGAAAAGAAGTAAGGCTGATTGGACGGAAAGACCTTGGGTGGTTGCTTGGTCGCTTACCCACCTTCGGAATATACGTCACTTTAGCCACCCTCCATGCCTGAGGGATGTAACCCCACGCATAGCTGGCGCGAAAAATTCCCAACAGTGCTCTAGCGATATGTTGGAAACCCCTCTGCAAAAATGCAGGATATATCCCGTCATCACCTGGAGATTTGAAGGGCCTGAAAGAGAAAACAGCCCATCTAATCCCGCCCATCGTGAAGACTAGACGGGATCGTTGCCAGTCATCCCTCCTGGGCCAGGGTGCCCCCGGTTCGATGACTGCATTTGAGTGATTCCGAAGAATCTCCGAGTCAGGAAAGTGCGTTGACGCCATAAGCTCCAACGTCTGCCTTCCGTTCTCAGTCATGGAGCCATCAGGACGTTCCATTAGGCCCAACCTGCTAGCATACTTTTTGGAAAGCACCCTGTGAAGGCGCGCACTGCTGGGGAGTTCATCAATGCCCTTGCAGAACGCCCTCCACGAGATCCTCTTCGCTTTCCTAATTTCCTTATTGTATTTTGTGAGTGAGTCCTTATACTCTTCCCACGAACCTGACGCTTTGGCCTTATTGAATAGCTTCCTGGTCTTTAGTCTAAGCCTTGAAAGCTCCTCATTCCACCACGGGCACTTCCTATTGCTCCGCCTCGGCTTAGCACGGCAGCTCCCGTGATAGGCATTAGTAATAGCCGCCGTCAGGGCCTCGCTGGCCAGTTCGATATCCATCACCGTTCTGACAGAAGCAGGAACGGATCTAATCCCATCCATGAGGAGCGTTTCGAATTGACTCCAATCTGTGGATTGGGGCACCCGATAAATTTCTTCTGCCAGGCTTCCGGAGACCATGATATCAAACCTAATCTGCCTATGATCGGACATGGATGTCTCATTTGAGACATGCCATCCACCAACCCTACTACCGATAAATTCAGTGCAAAGGGTGATGTCAAGGACCTCTTCCCTAATTGTATTTATGAATGTCGGCCTATTGCCTTCATTCATAATCATTAATTTATTGCTATATATAAATTCAAGTAGGCACTCACCTCTTTTGTTTATATTGCTGCTTCCCCAGACGGTGTGGTGGGCATTGGCATCACTTCCTATTATAAGTTGGAAGTTCCTCCTTCCACAAAAGTCCACTAGATCCTTCAGTTGCTCGTCCGGGTGGGCACAGTCCCCCGGGAGGTAGGATGAGCACACAATGAACTCTGTCCAGCCCCCGCAGGACTTCACCTTCACCAACGCAGCTACCTGATCCTTAGAACAGTAATCTGGAATGGGAAAATACGTTAGCTTTTTACTAAACAAGATGCAAGCCCTAGGCCTGCCCCCAATTGTATTATCATACAATAGCTCACCTGTTAGGCCCTTAACCTGATCCTTCACTATGTAAGGCTCTTGGATAAGGGCGATATCGAGGTGATCCTTCATAAATCTATGAGCCAGGACATCAGTAGATGCCCTAGCATGCTGTAGATTTATTTGGATGCACCTCACAGCCATATTATTTCCTCCGGCTCTTGCCTATGGGCTTTGGCCCTTTAGACAAAGGCTTTACATGAGCCTTACCTCCCATTGTCGCCTTTTTACACATCTTGGTGGGCGCCTGCCCTGCCACAGCCTCTTTTGCCGCCCCAGGTGCCACGCTAGCCCCTCCAACAGCAAATACCGAAGCATTTCCGGGCTTCCCAATGGGCTTGAGCCCTTTTGGTTCCCCCGGGACGCTTGTATTTGGCGTGCTGGTCGATGGTCCTTCCGTTTCCCTTGCCGCCATTTTCGGAGCGACTTCAGACTTTCCAATGAGTTTTGGCTCTTTTGGTTGGCCTGAAGTGCTCGTCGTTGTCGCGGTGGGCACTGGTTTTTTATTTTGTCCTGCCCTGCCGCCAGCACCTTGAGAGGATTTTCTTCCTTTAACCCGAACGGTAACACGGAAGAAATTCAGGAAAAGTCGGAACTCCGCTTTCCGTAGATCTTCCAATCCGGAATCATCCACGGAAAAGGTGATGGAGCAGCCCCCGTCCTTTTCCTTATCCATCCTCAGCACCCTCCAGGAACTTATCTTGAGGCTGGGATTTTGCTTCCCTATCCTACTTAGAAATTTGTCCCTGGAGAGACTGACGGTTGTCTCGTCCTTTGGTACGTAGGTGACGCAGACATGCTGTTTGGGCATGTTGTCGCCATCCAGTACCACGACATCGCAACCGTCCCAAGGCTTTATCTTCCTGCAGACACTGGTTATCCACTCCCTGGTGTTTTGATTGTTGCATGTTACGGATATCCATCCGTCCCTTTGCAACGCTGCAGTGAATTGTGGATGAGAGTCCACAACCCTATCCATTTCATCCATGATGGCTACTTTGATTTTCCCCATCTGGACTTCGGATAGCCTTTCCTCTGGATGCAGTCTATGAGTGATGGCCACCTTGACCTGTGCTACTGCATCCCGATAAGAAGTCATTTTCGGGTTTTGTTGAGGAATGTTCCCAGGGACCTTTTCCTCAACATTGCCCTTCATCGACCTCTTCTTTGAGGGCCCTGCATCAGGGGTGTTGCTTTCCGACCTTTCCCTCTTTTGGGGATGGTCGGCCACAACAACCGATCCGCAGGCCTTCAGCTTTTCCAGCCTTTCCTTCTCGTATCTGCGAGCTTCCTCTGGGGACATGCCATCCCTGATATAAGCCGCGATACGCCGCTTGGATGCACCAGAGAAATATTGTTTTTTTCCCCTGATGTCCAACCTTTTCAGGTCCTCCTCAGTTTTTTGGATAATAGGTCCAAGAGGATCCTGATTATCCGTCTCCATCGGAGGCGCCGCCTTTTCCTCCACTGGCGTGAGAAGGAGTTCCTCCTCTGCGTCAGTTAAGAGAAGCTCTGGTTCCGAAGACCCTTGAGCACTAAGTGGTTGTATGTTGTCCTTAGTGTCGTTGTTGTTGTTGTCACTGTTGTTATTTGTCTTGTTGTTGTTGTTGTTATGTTCCATTTCTGGTCCCACGAGTAGCGCGGGAAAGTAAAGTCACCCATGGCAGAGCCCGGCATACCATGGGAAGGCTCATTTAAACTGGAGGGCGCCTGGTATCCAGAGTCCGCATACTAACGACTAAGCTCCCCCTTAGCCACGCAGTCATCGGCATATGCTGTTCCACCTTGACTTGGGACGCCTGTCGTCAGCTGACGTATAGATATAGGGCTGAAACTCACAAAGCAAGAGGCTCGCCGCGAGACATGACCACGACACGAACGTAACTTTGATCGTTTCAATCACCCCTTTATCCTCCGCCATTACCGGGGCCCACCACTAGGAGGTGACAGTGCGGTTTTGGGCCCCAAATCGCTGAGTTAACTAGGCGCGTGACTAATTACTTCTACTTTTTTTTTTTCTCATATTAAATACTATGATAATTATTTAAATTTATTGCTTATTTTTGTTGGTATTCAATATCGACACGTTTCGGCTCAAGACCCAGTGCTTGTAACCGCCGCACTTTTGTTTAGATAAAAGGCTGTGTTAAAAAATAACTCGAAAAACAAATTGTAATCATCTTATTTGAGCTTAAATTTATTTAGCTTAAGCTTTACAAATCGAGTTTTGGATATTTTTTATTACTCGAAATTTCAACAGTCTTTCAAATTTTAAATCGACATTATAAAATTTCAAAAATATTTTGAAAAATAATCTTACTGCTTCGAATCCATTCTAAATGACAAACATTTTTATAATTTAATTTAAAAATCAAAAAACAAAGAAAAAAGAAATCAAAAATCTAAACCTAAGTTTACACATTTTAAATTGCCCTTTAAAATTCTTAGAAGTAGATTTTTAATAAGTCTGAGCATTTTTTTTTCCTTACCTTATGTTTTTGCTTTAAACCTGTTTGACCTAAATATCATTTTTTTTTTTCAATTTTTCAATTATATGATAAACGATCGTAATAGTATCTACCTATACCTGTTCTAACCAGCTGAAGAGAAAATTGAACGCAACTTTAAGTGAAAAATAAATAATAATTTTAAAAGGTGAAATCACTATAGAAATGATCACTAAATAACCAAGTTTTTTTTTATATAATTATTATTTCATAATCAATAATTTCTATTCCTTTTTTTTATTTAATTCGTTTTTATAGGTTCAAATATTATATGGTCTAACAAACACAGATACACTCATAAATAATTTCTATAATAAAATCATACTTTCAACACCAGAACATTGGGATTTCAAAAAGCAAAAAAAAAAAAAATGTAAAGGTGAAGGTGGCTAAAAGTGAATTTAGTGTCTACACATAATGCTATTAACAACTACAACAACAATAATAATAAAGCAACAAAAAAAAAAAGATTTATTCCATTTCAAATGTTATAGCACCTGTTAAAATCAAAAGATTAAAACATTTGGTTCTACCTGACTTAATATGAAAAAAAAAATTTATTTTCGAATACTCAGGTGGTTTTTGAAAAGAGGAATTTGAAAATTTTTTCTTCTTGTTTCTCTTTTCATTTTTTCTTTTTTTTTTTTGATATTGATTAGATTATTCAGCAGCGCATACGCGCATTTTTAATATTATACAAAAAATGGAAAGAGAAGAAAAGAAAGAGAGAGACTAGACAGATGTTTTTTTTTCTCGGTTTTTAGAGAAAAACTATTTCTCATTCTCATACTTTGTATTAGTACGGGTTGTTGTTGTTTTTCGTTATTGTTGCTAATCTGCTGTCAAAAACTCAAATTATTTTGATGAAAATAAAAATTTTAAAGATAAAAGAAGAATCAAAAAGGGTCTTTCTTTTTTTATGTTTTTCATGTTTTGTTAGTTAAAGGTTAAGAAAAGGTAAATTTTAGAACTGGATTAAAAGGTGATATTTTAGAGCGCCGTTAATTGCCTTTTTTTTGTTTTTATAACTTTTGTTTTATATTTCGTTCCGAAATGTACATTTGGTATGCTAGAATGGCGGAAAATGCATTTTAAGGTATATTAAGAAATATTAAATTTTTTTGGTTTATATTCTTGTTCTTTTGAAAAAAAAATTAATATTTGAACTTCGCTTTTAACAAAATTTATAGCTGAAAAATGAATGAATGAAAATTTTTTATATATGTATCTAGTTTTTCGGGATTAATTTTTATTAGTTTTTATTTAAAGGATTTTATATTGGAATATATATATATTTAAGATGAAATTGAATCCGTTATTTTAGTGAATTAAATTCATTCTTAATTATAAAACGCGATAACAGTGAAAAATATACATAATTGGAAATTAACAATTTTTGACTTAAGGTAATCGCGTAGAAAAATTGTTTCATTTTTAATATGCAAGAGATTGGAATTGTAATAATACTGTAGTAATATAGAATTCAGCTTATAATAGTCAATTGCTGAATTGTGTATCGATACGGTATTATTGCAAATTCCGACGTCAGAGTTTATAATAAAAGGTTTTGCTGCGAAATATTTTGTTTTTCCATTTTTTAATAACTTTACTCCAGAAATTAGTTAGGAAGAGATGTGGTACAGTTAAACTGCTTATTTTCATCAATGCATATTATATTCATCAAAACTAGAGTTTCTTTCAGCTTTTGCATGGCTTATGGTGAAGGTCTTGACGGAATTACAGAATGTTGGTTTTGAATATTAGTGTCAACGAAATCTCTAAAGTCGTTTAAATTGATATTAAATTTAATTATTTCACAAAGATGTTGTAATTGTCATGCCACGCCCATAATCGCCTTCGTCCCACGAAGAAAGAATGTAGTCTAACTTAGAGTTAAGTTCAAGGATACTAAAAATTTCAATAAATTGGTGCTCTGTGTATTTTTCTTTTCTGTTGGTGTTGATGGAATTAAACCCGCACGTCATTTTCAGGATTTTTGAAAAAATGTGAAATTCATTTTTGCTCTGACCTTAAAGTAGTTTTAGCTCGTTGGGGGTTAATTAAAAAATTTAAAAAACATATCACCGTGTAAAACTAATTATTTATAGCTAGCAAAAAATATATTATTTTCAGCTATAATATTTTTATTCAAATATAAGTGTGTACCGATTCAAAATTTTTGAAAACTGAGTCCAAGCTTTTTTTCTTTTAATCGGTATTGCATGACTTTTGGCAAAATAGCCACTAGATGCATTTCGAATTTTTTGTTTAAATTTTTTAATTACCAATTTAATTTCAATAAGCAACGTGCAAATCGTTAGGTAAATTAACGAGCGGGTTCGACGAGCCGGACCAAGCCGGCTCAACCACAACTTATGAAACATACTCAGAAATTACGAAAATCTTTTTTATATCATTGTTGCTCGGTTTAAAGTACGTTTGAATAGACTATGGTGGTTGCCTGATTCTAATCCAGTTCAATTAAGAATTTGTTTAAATTGTTTTGTCTTCGAAACCGCTTTTGTAACTACTTTACTCAAAAAACTATTTTTATTTCTGAAAGTTACTATTACATAAAACTTAAGTTTTGTTCCAAATTTTACAATAACACAACGACAATATACACATGACTAACGTATAGAAATAAGAGTAATCGCACTGATGAATTGCAAAATCTGTGAATGAAAGAAAATTTATCCTTGCTTCTATTCTAATTTTTTATTATGTTTTCACTTCCTTTATTTTTCCCACCCTTGCATTTATAAAATTTTGCAATTTTAAAAATACTTTAGTAAAGTCAAAAAAGGCAGCTATTTTTTTAAATTTTTTTTTCTATTACAATTCTTGCATATATCAAAGAAAAACTTCATTTTTTATAGATTATCGTCACCATATATGTTAGTGTGTGAATGTGTGCTTTCGTATTAAAAAAAAAAATCTTTTTCCCTTTAAGATTTTATTGAAGTTTAAGAATTTTGCTTCACATTTCCTTTTCACTGATGGCAATAATCTGACATCGCACACTTCAAATTTGTCAAGATTTTTAATTTTTAACAATATTTTATTTGATGTGTTTTTGGTTTTTTTTTTCATTTGTTTTTATTTATTTGATATATAATGAATTAAAAGTATATAATATATAAACAAAACGAATATGTGAAGACCTAAGAAGATTTTCAAATTAAAGTACATACAGCTGGTTTCTTTTTTTTTGTTTTTTGGTATTAAATTTAATGATGATGCATGAGATGAGTAACGTCGTCGTCATTCGTCATATTTGAAATTAAAATACATTATTTTTGTTTTGTTTTTATGAGAATATTTGAATTAAAGAAAGTGGGTTGTACAAAGAAACTGTAAGATACATACATTTGAGAAAAAATAAAACTTTGAACTGAAAAAATTTAATCCTTGTAATATTTAATTGACATGGGGAGGAAATTGAAAAGTAACTATACGCTTTTGCTAATTGTTTTAAAAATCAATTTTTTAAATTTTTAATCTTGGTTTGCATTATATTCTTTAAGCTATGATTTAGGCAACCTCAAAATTAGTGTTGTGCTCGAAAGGGGGATTTTTAATACCATAAATTTACAATATTTCAGAATTTTTGTCAGAATTTTCTTAAAATTATTCGCGTTATCAGCTAAGACTATTCAGAGCACTCAACTGAAAACTTTCTTTCATATATGGTGCTATTGAATGGTAGAATATTTTGAAATAACATTTCGAATTGCTAATATTGATTCTAAACAATTTCAATTTTTTCTTCAATTTTTGTTTCAAAGGTTTTTTGCAACAATAAATAAATAAAGACCTTTCTCAGGATCTTGGGGGCCTTGTAAAACAGCTGAAAATTGTATAGGAATTTCAGAAATCTTTTAAACAGTATGCTGCAAGATCATATTTGGTAAAATAACGATTTTGTACTAGAGGTCCCATATTTCAGTGGACCAATATAATTAATTTTCATTGTGTTCAATAAAAATATGCATCTGTGCTGAATTCCACGTTTCTACATTTTTGCGCTCTCCGACCGCTGCTTCAATTACAAATAGACGGACAGATATAGATTGACTAAGAATTTGATTCTGATATTTTCTTCTTGGTGTTACATTCGTCGTGTCAAAATTAATATATCCCTTATATATATGCATGCATGTAATATATAGGCGGGTATAAAAATTTTATTTTCAAAATTATTTTAATGGTATATATATATATATAAGAAATAAAAATTGATGTGATAACTGCTGTTACCGCTATTGATGCATTCATTTAAATTATAAACTATAGATTTATAGTCCCTCATAATGCCAGCATGCCATCTACTACGATAATAATCTTTAAAAGTAAAAATTTTTTTTCCTCATTACACAGATATTGACACTTTTCCTAAAGAAAAGAATAATAATAATAAGAAGAGAAAAAGAAAATAATAACAAGTACACGTGACTTGTCCAATTTTTTCCCTTTGATGCTTTTAAAATGGAAAAAGGAAAAAAAAAACAGCGAATATTCTTCTATATTGTTATTTTACATTTTTAAAAATAGGGCGAACAAAATCACATATGCATATATTGCCTCTATATTCTCAATATCTCGAAACATATTACATACTACTTGTATATATTAAATCACCCTTCATCTCAATTTTTTAAGGCATATATACACATATTCTCTTAATTATTATTAAAGTCTTTCATATTATCATAATCAAGCGAAATGAACTAAATTTAATGATTTTCTATCAATATGATTTTCGTCTTATTGCAATATTATTTTTTCTATAAAATTATAAACGGCCCACGTTTACAATTTTATAGTATATATACGTATGTATAGTTAGTTATATATACGCGATATTTAATATATACATGTTATACATACACTTTATAAAAGGGGGGTGGTGGTAGTGGTACTTTACTAAAGTTAAAATGAATTATTAAGTTATAACGAGATCAGCTTGTGTATATATACTCAAAATATGTTTAGATGGGTGATGTTGAATACTCTTGTGTGTATTTGGATTATAATATAAGGATGTTGTATATATATATTTTGGTTTTTTGATTGTGAATACTATGATACTATTGTTATTTTTTATTTTTAATTTTGTAATACGTAAGTAGCAAATGTTTTGTACTCGTATATAGTGGCCTTATCTTATGTAATTATGAGTAATGCCACCTATTGGGGTGCGTTGTGTCCAAATTTATTTTATATATAAAAATATTTTTAATCATAATTATTTCATAATTCTGTATACATACTTATATATTATGCACGAGGATGCTTTTCAATGTGCAAATAAAATTTTCTGTTTGTTCGAACTTTTATCTTATACGTTCTTATATATATATTTACGTGAAAAATTGCATCTGTTTCAGCATTTAATAACATTTGGAACGAGAGATTAAAACTCGAAAAGTCGCATTAAAGGATACTTTCATATGTATAGCGAATTTCAAACAACTTTTAATAGAAAATTGCATTTAAGTCTAACTGGGGTTGCTTCGCTCTTAATTGTCGGACTTATTGAAAATTTTTCATATGAACAATTAAATTTAAAATAACTAAATTTTGGGAATATCTGAAAAAAACTTGTTACTTTCCATATTGTGTAATGCTCGTCTGGAACAAGTGTTAAAAGCCCGCGGGTGATGATTCCTTGTAGTTTCTTTTATTGATATCTATAGAGATTATTTTAGTGGGTTAAAAAGAATCAAATTGAAAAAATTCTTTCTGATACATATAAGTATCCATAAGAGTTTTGAAGTTGTTGGAGTTGGAGCAATAAATTTTTCGTAAATCAGTTAATAGACTAACATATGTAACGCTAACGTCAATGGTTGATGTCAGATTTAACTTCTCATTTAGTTACTGGAAAGGTAGTAACCCACAAGCTTGCTTAATTCATTGAATTTTATAAGATTCTTGTATTACATATTTTGAAAAACTCCAAACTGGTCTTTTTAAGATGCAAGTTTCTATATTTGAAATATGACTGACATTTAAGACTTTAATGAAAAGCCAACACCCGTTTATATTTTTAATACATGATTTCCATAGTGAAATCATGCTGCATAATTTTTTAACAGAAGGAAAAATTTGTAATAGTAGTGGAAGTAAGCTATTGTCCAATCCGCTTCATTCCGTGTCTAAATTTTAGTAAATTTTCGACGACATTCGAGAATTTGAATTTGATCTTAGTAACAATATATCGTACACATATTGCTTATATCGCGGACGACTTCTTAAAATCATTACAAATTTCATACCTATAATAAAATATATCATGTTTATTTCATACCTATACACCTTAGGGTTTACAACTTATTTAAAATACTTGGATATTCTTGTGTAAGTCAAACATACATAAGTACGTATAAGTGAGTATTTATTAACCATGTCAATTGAATTTATATTCGTACATACATATATATTTTCTTTTTAATTTTATAAAATAAAAGTGTCATTATCGGTTTATTAATATCGGCAGAGTGTGTACGATATATTTCGTATATTTATCTTTGTTCAAACACATTTTAAATGGCAAATTAGCAAGGCATGTCTTTATATATTTTTCCATTGAAATAAAAAATAAAAATGTAAAAGTCTATAATCACTATGAATGCATACGTTTTACATATTTTAGTTTTGTTTTTTTTTAACAATTCCCAAAATTCTAAAATTTTAGACTAAACGCTATACGACGTAAGTATTCACGCGCTAAAATTTTTTTTTTCAAAATTTATTTCGGAAAGCATGTTTTTATTGCTAATAGCAAAAGTGAAAATATCTAAGTAGGTATAAAAGTATTATTGAGATGCTGAAAGGGGGAAAAAGAATTAAAAACTCCAAATGAATTTTCTATTTTATTTTTGACGAAAAAAAAAACTAAAAGAGTGACTGACACGTGACCCGTGCGACCATTACATATTTTTTAATGGCGTCATATTTCTTTTATTCTATTTTGTTTTTTTTTTGAATTTTCATTTTGTTATGTTTTTTAATACTAAATCTGGGAATTGTTAACAAGCACCGGGGCGCTCTAATAAATTCTTTTCAATATCAAAAAGAATTTTTGGTGCGTTCTGTTTTCTTTTTTTTTCTTTTTGGTTCTACTTCCTGATATTGAAACCATCATCATTTGAAGAATAAAATAAAATTTCTCTATAAATGCTTTCCAATTGTTATTTATTTTTAGATATTTAATAAAAGTGGTATGTAACGGTGGGAAAGAAAGAAGGCATATACAATGTAATTTTATTTTCAGAATTTTTCTTTTGTTATACGCAAAAAATTTTGTAATCAAAAATTTTTAAGGAGGAATAAGAAATGAAATTGTTTTTACAAAACACAATTTCCCATATCTATATTAAATTTAAATAGATGCTATACTAAAAATGCTTTCATATACAATAAGTGTATGTGGTTTGTATGTAAAAACTTTACTACTCTTACCACTACTACAAAAGAAAAAAAGCAATAACAAAAAAATTACATTGTAACATTTGCAAGGATAAATTCCAGAACGTATAACATAATCCATAGCACAAATTACTATTTGCCACAAAATAAGTTCGTGTTAGACAGAATTTGCCTTAAAAGTTATTGGAAAATTGAAGTATGAATTAAGAATTGCACATACGAAACGGTATGGTTTCCTTATAAGTATGAGAAATTAGTTCAAATTCGTATTACAGATAGTTTGACTGTACTTAAATTCATATTCAATTTTATATTGCATGTATATACACATACACAACATATTGTTTTAAAACATCATCTTATTTTTGTATGATTGCTGTTAAGAAAACTTTTTTAAATTCAATGGATTCTAAAATTCTTTCTATATACACTTTTGTTTCACATTTTTAAAACATTTTTCTTTAAATTCATGTTTCTATTTTTTCTATACACATGTCTATAAGCTCTTCTATTGATTTTTTTTTTTGTTATTGTTAAAATACTAGAAAAAATATTTTCAATTTTTATGATATCCTCATAAAAGACACAACATGTTGTTCAATATAATTGATTCTTACTTAAAAGTTGTAACGACAATGATGTTTGAAGTATGAATGATGGTGTTTGAAGAATATTTGGTGAATTTGAATTCAGTATAGAGATTGTATTGGTACGCTCCGCTCAACTTTTGAGTTTAAAATGAAAATTAAAGGCTGTGTAAATAAAATTTTTTTATTGTTTTACTAGAACTGAGTATATTTGTACTGAGTATATAATGTGCTCTTATATATATAGTTAGTGGTAGTTTTTTGTAAATAGAAAATAGGTGCAATATGTAATTTGCATAATATGTGCAAGAACCAAACTAGATTTGTAGAAGTTTCTAGAATTAAAGCAATTGAAATGAAGTTTTAAGAGTATAAAATTTAAGAGTTTAAATGGTATTCAAAAAGTATAAATAAATAATGGCAATATAATGAATCAAGTTAAGACTTATGTCTTTTTTTTAGGTATAGGTTCCAAATTATGTTTTATATAGATCTATATCTATAGAATATAGTTTTCTATAGATTAAAGTTTTAAAATCTTATCCACTTATAATATAGATTGAGGGCAGAAAAATTTTGATTTAACAGAATTCATGACAATGAAAAGTTGCCTATAATTATGCAATAAATAATTTTTTATATTATTTATCAGTTTTCTTCAATTTTTATAATTTCAAAATATTAAATGGCTAACCTAGCTATGGTTTAATTAAATTAATTGTAAGAACAAAAGGCCGAATTTTCTGGAAATAAGAACTAATTCTTTAATCAAAACTGATTCTTTTATTGTACAGGGTGTTTGAAAATTTCCCGTACTTTTGGAAAAACTAATTTTTCTCGTTATAATTCTGGATTTTTTTTCTAATTTGGTTTCATTATTTGTATTCGTCGTGCAATTTTACCCCAAGTAGTACCTGTCAACTATGTCTTTTTTTTTTGTTAGCTTATAAATGAATCGCGATAATAAGCGTATTACTATTATAGAATTACTCAGGTTAGGTATAAAGACATCTGAGATTGTAAGGACGATTGGTTACAAAAAAATGACTGTCTATGAAACGTTACCAGGAGTTGGGGAGCATGTCGGAGCGTTGTCGTAGCGGCCGTGTTGTCACTATATGATCGAACTATATGATTGAATTACCATCGAACAGTGTGCGACCATTGTCAATAATTTTCCAAAGCGCCGCCGTGTATGTATTACTGCAAATGTAGCTAATTTTGAGCATTTGTTGTAAATTTTTTATTGAATATTGTTATTACTACTCTAATGAACGTCTCTGACCAGTTAACAATGTTATTTTCTTAATCCATGTAACAATTCTAAGCTGTAAAAATAAAAAAAAGTACGGGAACTTTTCTGAAACCCTGTAGTTAATTAATATAGGTAATTTGTATATAACATTTTAATTATATTTAAAAAAAAATAATAAGAAAACTTCAAAAATATAAGAATGAATATAATAAATAAATACACACAGACATTGTAAAGTATTTATTAGAGAGAAATTGGGTTCATTTTAATTGAAACAATAAAAATGCGGCTCTATTTCACTCTTACCTATATGGTTATGATTTATTTGTAAAATTAAGTTGTTAAGTAAAAATTTTAAAATGCAACTACAATTTCTGCAGTTTAAATTTACTCAAATATAATTAGTAATAATTAATTAAGGAGAACATGTGTAAGAACGTGCAAAAATCGTTTATATAATTATTAAATCAAATTTTTATTATATTGTTCTCCATAATTTTTAATTACGAAAAATAAGAATTTTATTGTCATTATTAAATGTAATTTTATCTCATATTTTTTTCACAGTAGTTTTTTTAGATCCATTTTCTTTTTTTTGCTTTTTATATTTTTACTTCCCATAACTAATATAATATTATTAAAACCTAATTTATTTATTCTTCCGTTCTATATCGTTCTATATTATATAGAATCAATAAGTTCCGTAAAACCGACGCCAAATTTTCAAATATAATATTGAAAAAATGGTTAATATAAGCGCCTTTCTTTTAAAATTACTTTATTTAAAAAACGAGAAAAAAAATAGAATTGACCTTGTCAACTCTGTGATACCCGTACGAATTTGTTATCCTATGTGCGAATAACTAATAAGCCATAACTAACTATGGGGCAGACTATGACTTTAAGTTGCCGTATTACCATATTAATTTATGCAAAATTTCAGTACTATGTGTTTTTCAAAATACTGGTTGTGCCAAACTACTATTGAAGTTGTATGGCAGCTACCAGAAAGAGCCAAGAAATTTTAGCGAATTTTATCAAGCACATCGGCCCTACTAATACATTCACTTGTGTGAAATCTCAATATCACAGCTTTTATAGTTTCTGAGATATAGCCAAATAACTTTTGAAGTTGTATGGCAGGTACCAGAAGGAGCCAAGTAATTTCCACGACTTTTATGAAACACATTGGCCCTACTAATATATTCGTTTGTGTGAAATTTCAATACCACAACTTTTATAGTTTCTGAGATATAGCCAAATAAATTTTGAAGTTGTATGGCAGCTACCCGAACCGGTACCCCGAACACGTCCAATTTAAATAGGGTTCTGGCACTTACTACAATAAATCATTTGTGAAAATTTGGTGAACTTAGCTCAATTAGTTTTTGAGTTATCGTTGGGACGGACGGACGGACGGACGGACAGACAAAGCTAAATCAACTCAGAATTTGACGCTGATCAAAAACATACACTTGAGTCTATATCTAACACCGTTATTTCTTAGCGTTACAAACGGTAAGGCAAATTTAGTATACCCTTCGAACATACGTTCGTACGGGTATAAAAACTCAAATAACCAAAATCATTCTCATCCATATTCATTTAAGAGGTAAGGTAATATGAACGCCAAAATGAATTTTGTGCTTACATTCTCTACAAAAAATTCTCTATAAAATCAACAAGCATATAAAATAATATTGTATAAAAAATAATAAAATAAATATTCACTAAAAATTAAAAGCAGTAGACCTCCTAATTAAGTTGTTTTAAATTTGTTATACCCGTAATATAAACGTATACTTAGATTCACAAAATATACACTGTAAAAAAATTTGACTGAAATTGTTTTTAATCAAAAATTAAAATGAACCGCACATTTTAATTTAACTTTTTCTTAATGTATACAAATAATTTTTTCTCAAATTCCAGATTTTTCTAAATGATCATGAATGCTTTATTCTTTGAAAACTGTTTTCGAAATTTTTTTTTAGGCTCAGCGGTTAATGAGAACAATATTTTCAATAAAATTAACCAAACTAAATTTATAGGAATTTTTCAAAAATTCTTAACGATATACCAAAGCAGATATCCATTCGACCGAGTTGCTCTAATGAAAATCATTTCTTTTAAATTTAGAATCTAATTATATATGAATCGACAATTTTGGCAGAAACGACATGAACATATGGATTTAAAACTCGATTTCGACCAAGAAATATTTGGTAAAAAAATTTTGGAATTTTGAGTTAAAACTTGAAATTCAATTTGTATGCAATAGGTGTCAAAGAATAAGAAATGTTTCCGGTTTTTAATTATAAGTTATAAAAATAATTCATTTATAAATTGATAATGAATGTAGTGTAATACAAGAATAAAATATGAAAGTTTACAAATTAGTGTCTAAATTATTCACTCCGATACATTTTGAATTACACAAGTGTGAGTTTGGTACTTGCATGCTGTACAGAAAGAAAATAAACAAAATTTGTATTTTTATTAAATTGAATTAATTTTTTTTTGTCAGTGTAATATAAAGTTTTAATATTGAGTTGTAAATATAAAATTATCCAAGTATATCTATAGATTTTTAGATAAAAATATGGAAATTTGAGACAATATTAAGTTTAATAATAATAAAAAGGACTCAAATTATTATTGTTATTATTTTTTTTTTTGAACAATTTTCGCTCACATTATTTCTACTTATAATTTAAAGAAGCAGGATATATGACTGCACTTCTACACTGGCTTCTGGTGTCATCAAGTCATATTTAATAGAAAAAAAATTTTTTATATGAAATTGATACTTTTTTTTCACAAAAGCAAACGCATATTAAAAAAAAATGAAAAGTTAATAAAAAACACAGAATATTTAACCTAAGCCTAATTATAAGTAAATTTAAGAAATAAATCTCTTCTTTATACACTTACAAAAAAAAAAATAATAAGAATAAAATTTGACATTAAATAAATTGAAAAGGACATGCCAAAAAAATTTTACTCGACAAAAAAAAATTTTGCTCAAAAAACGAGACCCCAAACGAATTCAAATTTGATAACAAAAAAAAAAAAAAACATTTTTTTTGCATCTTGGATAATCTTACCGAATGGAATCGAATTACTCCACAAAAAATAATAAAAAAAAAGACTTTATAATAAAAAAAACAACAGATTTCGGAACTTGATTGATTGCACTTCTTATTAATATGAGTTTATTTAAATTTAAGTGTGTGTGTGTGAGTGTGTATTCCAAGAATATCTTTATAGATGACTCGAAAGAATTTATATACGAGAAGAAAATAAAAACTTAAATATAATTTTTCATTACTTAAGTCTCATATTTTGAACCCTTCATGCTTTTTCTTCTTTCTTTTCATTTTAGTACTCGTACATGCTTATAGCTCGTTCATATTTACCAAATATTTTTCTTTTCATAACAAAGAAAAAAAAACGGCAAATCGTGCTACTTAAAATACTTTGGATATCAATTTTTATTTTTTGACGTTAAATTTTTTCAACAGTTGCGTTTTTTTTTCAACAGTGTATAGAAAGAAAAAAGTAATAGCAATTCTTTATATTATAGGAATATGTGAAAAACAATGGAGTGTGAAATAAGAAAATGAGTCGTAATTGCTGAGTACAATTTCGAGATACTTAAAATAGTGTTTTTAATATTGTTGATACCCATTTAACTGCTGAGTAATGTTAGATTACCAGATTTACTTCCATTTGCCAGAATTTGTTGCCACTTAGGTAAGGATTTTTTGCATTAATTTTGTGTATTGCAGCCTTAGACTTTTAACTACTATTGATTTATTGAGAAAAAATTGATCAATTCAAAAAATTATAAATAACTCGAGGAATTTATTTGCTCATATTTTGAAGTTTCAGGAGAAAGGAAAGAAGTAACAATAAAACATGTGCGAGCGCCTTTCTGAATCACAATACAAGCCCCCCTACCTGAATAAAAATTTTAATCTCAAAATATTGCATAGTTCTAGGGATTTGTTCACAATATAAATCATTTTAAAAAATTATGTCAAATTATTTTATTGGTATTAAAAATTTTAAATGTCTAAGAATTTGTGGTCGGGAATACACAGTTCTATTTACAGTTGTGTGGTATATTTCTCTACTTTTATTAATAAACGTAATAAATATTATTATTATTAATTATTATTATAGCAAAAACTACAAATTACACCATTGCAATACTTAATTTCTAAAAATATACTTTACGTTCCTGGAATATTACTCATATAAATCATAAACGAAATATTAAATTCATAAATCAACTCTAAAAATTTTATAAATATTTAAAAATTTTGTAAAAAAAAATGATTATAATTTTTTACAAACTAATTTTGTTTAAATTAGTGTAAGAAAAAGCAGGTGGAAAAAATTAATATGATATGTGGATATATTCATACAAAATATATACATATGTTCATGAATACAGTAATGCAAAAGAATATGTGTAAGTATAAGCACATGTGATACTAAAAAAAAAAAGTAAATTTTCGGCGCTTTAAAATTATTATTGGGGTACAGTGACAATGAAAAGTAATACATTCGTCATGTTAATCTGATATGAAAAACCTGCGGTGTGGCAAATAAGTAGATATTATATATAAGGTATTCCTTGTCCAAAAAAAAAAAAAATTAAAAAAACTTAAGGAATTTAATTTTGAAATGGAAAAATATGCAAAAACAATAATAAGTGTACAGGCATTTTTTTTCAACTGGTGTTAAAAATTGCTAATAATTGTTCAAGTTGTTATTTGGCTTTTAATTTCTATAAATTATATACGGAAGAAGGGAGACTTTCCTAGCAATTGATTATTGTAATACTTAACTAAAATCATGGATTGTGTTTTATATTATGACATATCTTACCATAGTCACATAAATTGCATTTCCTTTCTTCTTAAATCTTGGTACGGAGTACTCAGCTATAAACAGACTTTAAAGATTACTAAAATTTAAAGTATTATAAAATTATATTGTAATGATTTTTTATATTAAAACAGCCGCAAACTGTTAATATATTTTTAATTAAATTGTTAATCTCTTGAGTGCACACATGTTCAACTTTTGACCAGCAATATTTTAAGTTTGTAAATTATCTAATTAGTTTACTTTTAACTCTCAAGAGCGAATGCAAAAATTTGAGAACATAAGAGAATGTAACTGTTTTTATTACACAAATTTGCAAATTTAAGGACAAGAGACAAAATTGGTACATGCGTGCAAAATAAAATGTACACTCAAACGGTAAAAAAATTTTAATTCTATAACAGTTGAAACGGAAAAATTATCTAGAGATCTTCAAATTTTTTTAATAATTTTCAGAAATAATTATTTTTGATATTTTGATTGATTTTGATATGCTCGCTTATGAAAGCATCTATGCATCTCTTACTATTTCTTATGAAAAGCTATAAAGGTTTTTAAAGTTTTCATAAACGTATTTAATGATTTTAATTATTCGGATTACTTGCTCGATTGGATTGAACTTGTGTTATACAAACAATTGTAATATTAGGGGAAAAAAATTTTAATTGTGAAAATTTCAATTCGGCTCCAAATGATTTTTCAGTATTTGACTTGCTTTAGTAATTCTACTTTGAATTTGTGTAACGCTTTTTGCCCCTCAAATTTATAATAAAAATGTTTTCATATTTCCTTTCATAAGCATTGTCTCATTAAAAAAATTTTTATGCAAAAAAACTTGAAAAATTTAACACCACATATATAAAATATACAAATTTCCAGAAATCAGTTTCTGCAAAAATAACAAAACATAAATAAATTTGTTTAATAATATTTAAAAATCAAAATAACCAACCAAATGGTATTGAAATCAACTGAGATTTTAACAAGAATTTTTAATTTACCATGCCAGACAAGCACAAGTATACGAAAATCAAGTATCCGTACTTGTATCCGTATAGACAAAATATTTAAAAATTCAAAAAGAAAAAAAACGAAACAAAATATAAAATAAAAAGGGCAATAAATTCAAAACAATTGGTTACAAACAATCACCACCAACAAGCAATTTTATAATTTACAATTTTTATTATTATCATATGTGTTTAATGTACAAAATATATGTGTATGTGCATATATGCAATGGTCCACAAGATTTACATAAAAATATGTATGTGTATATGTAAATTTTTAGTTAGCTAGCATGCATATATGAATATGTGAACGAGTACAAAAATGTCCAATCTTTTTGAAAAACCAAAAAAATAAAATACCCATCTGGTGCGCGTCTCTATTACAATTATCTCGCTTTAGTCCTTCACTTTTCATATAAATATTTTCTATGTACATATAATAATAATATTGTGTATATTAGTATGTACATATTGTGTATATAGTATACTTGTAATATGGAAAACGAGTAAGTACATAAATTTGTTATATATTTTTTTTTTTGTTATATTTTTCTTATACTTTTTATCATCATCGGTGATATGTAACAAAATTTTTATTTATTTTCTTGTTTTTTATGAAATAAATTTTTGATATTAGCAAGTATAACAAATATACCAAACCTATATATATATATACATATAGATTGAGTACTCCTCCCGTGTGTGTAGGCTGACGACAGGCGCCAGTTGTGTGATACTTTCTTCTTTAACTTATTTATTTATTTTCATGTTTTCCTTTTTTGATTTTTTGTTTATTAATATTTTCTTTTTATATTTTATTTTTCAAGAATTTGCGTTATTTATCAGTTAAGTACATATATATATATATATATATATATATAAGTACATATATGTATTGAACTTCGAAATTATATTCTTTAAATCTGTTTGGCTATAATGTTATACACATAATATGTAATGATATTTTCAAAATAAAAATGATAAAGAAAATGTGCGAGTGTTATGAAGCATGAAAATGAAAAACATACCATAATAATGTAAACCCATATATATATATATATATATATATAGTAATGTGGGTAGACCTAGAACAAAATATTTATGGTTTTTGTTTATATTAATGTATAAAAAAAAGTTTTTAAGGATCAGTGTTAATCGAAAATCAATTCTGATATAATCAGAAAGTTTGTACATGAAAATTAAATTACTAATTTAATAAAATAATAAATATTATTTCTTCGAATTCAAAATGTATACAAATAGTAAATAAGTATGTAATATAAGTAATTCAAAGTTTATTATCTCTTTGTTCTAATTCTGAATTTCAATAAAACTGCAATAAGAAATTTATATTTGTTTTTTTTTTTTTTTTTTCTAAAAATTACTTTTAATTTTGTGTGTTTTTTGATTAAAGTTTTTGTTATTTACTTTATTGACAACAATATTAGGAAAACATTTAATTAGATAATCTTTTTAATAGTTTCTAATACTTATGATTAGCTAGAATAAATAAATGGGATTACTGAGTATAAGTTAATGAGTAACAAGAATTTGGTTTGGGAAAATTTAACTTACATGCCTACATAATGCAGTTCACATATTATTTTTGTTTTCAGGCCAAAAATTTTTCTTCGTATGATCTATTCTATAAAATTTAAAAATAATTTTGAATTGATTTTAATAATCAAATAATTTGAAAATTTGCTTAATAAATCTTTACAACAGATACTTATCTTCTCAATTTGTCAAACAAAATGCCAAAACGCCTGGAAGTATGCAAAATTTCAATTATTTTATAAATTATGTTCTTTTATGTAGACAATAATTAAAACCAAGTAAAATAAGTTTACTCGATCTTATCCGGCTAGATTATGCCCTATACCAGGTAAATTTAATTGATCATATAAAAATCTATTGAGTTAGCTGAAAAAAATTTTTAATGCGTGTGTATAAACGACAGTTTTTTACCATATTCCATGGAATTTTCTCAATTAGTTTTTGACATATTTAAAATTAGTGTTAATGATTATAATGGCATCTAATAGAATCCGTTGTTGAAACTGTGCTAATTACAATAGTAGTCGTCCTTTGGTGGTGTGTGTGTTTTTTTTAGTTTTTAATTTATTATGCGATCGTATGCAATTTATAACTACAAATATAATTAGAATTATTGTGAAAGAATTAACATTGTGTACCGCATAAAATTTTTTTTTAACAATCGACACCCAGTTTCAGAATAATAGTGTGTATTTAAACGTTTTTAAAAATTTATTCAATGTATATTATGCCAAATTTTTTGTATAGATCCTTGAAACTTATGAAAGAGTACACAATGTGCGCATAAGCGTCACCGAAACCGGTTTTTAGCTCTATGAATTTTAATTTTATTGTCATTATTAATTTTTGTTAGTGATTATATTGTTAACAATAAAGTGCATTTAATTTCAAACACAAATTAATGATTACTTACAATTTTTATAATAAAAAACTAAAAATTGATTAAGGGCTGAGCAAAATGACTAAACTCAAATCCGCACTCTTAAACTTATTTACAGAATTGCAATAAATGAGAAGCTTATATGTGATGGATAATAATAATTTTTTCTTTTTATTATCAATTTTTCTTTTTTGTCTTTTTAGAATTTTAAAACTATTATTGAGCTATTGTGTAGTATTTATATGCTATTTGTTATTATAATACCCTGCGCGCAAATTTTTCAATATTAAATTTTTTAAGATACAAAACTCAACTTGAAATTGTCGGCGAAAAAAAAAATATTATGTGGGTAGTAAAAATTATTTATGAAGGAATATATTCGTATAAAATTTTTTTTTTTTTTGTTTTTGTGTTTTTCTAAAGAAAATAACTAGCATAAAATAGGAAAAAAGGAAAACAAAATTATTAGCATGAGGAATAAAAATGTGAGTAAAACATATAATGGCATTGAACTAAAAAGTAGTAGGAAGGATATTTGTGATGACAACACATATTGGCGCGACATTAATATTCTGACATTTATTTTATATCGTATCGTGTCTGTATGGATATGCATGTAAGTATAGACATTTGTGTATAAATATAAAGAGTAATGTAATATTCAGCATAAATAATCTAAAAGATAAATAAAAGAAAAATAAAAATAACAAATAAAAACCATCATGATATTATGTTGTTCTCTAATCAAGTATGTATAAAGGAATATGTGTGTATGTTTTCTATAAATTCTACCTACAGCATGTTTTTTACACTTTAAATATTGGAGGTTGAGTGTATTATGCAGTTTCTTTTATTTATTTTATATTTTATGTTTTATTTTATTTTATTTTTTTTGTTTAATTCAACTGAATTTAAGAGAAAATGAAAGGAGGATTCAATTTACATTTGGAAATAGCAAAAACAAAATTAAAGAGAATTTATCACCCTTGAAATAGGTGCGTACATATACAAGTACATATACATCATAATATATAATTTTTGTATACATATAAATATGTAGATATAAATGATATTGAAAATAAAATATATGATATTTAATCTTACCAATTATGGTTGTATATTTGTTCATTTTTAATAAATAAATAAAAAATTTTATATAGAATTGACGACTGTTATACACATATAATACCCCTCCGGTCCTGATGATGAAGTAGAGAACAACAAAATAAACAAAAGAGAAAGAAAAATAGCAATAAAATTTTGTTTTCTTTTATTTTTACAAATTATGTTGACATTTTAGATGCAATATACAGCTGAGTCGATCAAATTTATACTCTATACGATTGTAGAATTTATTGAATAAATGATATAAAAGATTTTTAAGGCAAAAAAAAAACATGTTAATATGTACACATATATATAGAAATGTACAAGATTTACAATTTTATTAGACAGAATATAATAAAAATCATAAATAAGATAAGATAAAAATGAAAAAAATTGTAAACATCAATAATTTAAAAAATTTAATTTTCTATATTTTTTAAAATAATCAAATAAAAATGAAACATAATTTAAGATTCGATTTGGTTTTTCTTGTCTTCTTTTATATAATCGGGATTAGAATGATATTATATTAGATTTTCATATTCTATAATCGAAATTAAATTGCATAATTCGCATTTACATGAATATATGATTAATTAAATAACATACACGTATGGAGTCTTTAATTCTTATATGGAATAGCTATTGGGAATATGCAGACCAGATGGATAACGTAATCAAAAGAACGAGTTAAGACAGGAAAAATTTATCAAAAAAATTTTCTTCTCGAACTAGACTCGAACCAGTGACACGCCGATTCAGGACGCTCTGTCAACTGAGCTAGAAATTACCAGTAAATTGTTCTGGTTTGAGAAACTGAAAAAAATTTATTCTTAATAAAGTGGGTAAGGTCTAATTAATCATTGCTCATATTAGACATTACCAACTTAGATTAAGATCATTCATTTTATAAGTATAAAAGAGAAAATTTTAGGTACCAATATTCGAAGTGTTTATTGTACTTGTCAATTATCAACTTGGTTCTAAAATTTTAAATTATCATGTTATAAATATAATTAATATTATTAAACAAATCGATTAAGAAACTATTATATTTGTATTTAAATGGGACGTCTCTATGATATGTTGTTTACGCAACGCGTCAGAAAAATTAACACAAATTCCAAATTTACTTACAAATATATGCTCTTAGCTACTTATATATTTTACATTAAATATATTAAGGTACAACAGAATGCTGTAGTTTTGTTTAAAGTCGTAATTTACACAATTTTATTCGTAATTATTAACAATATTCAATTAATCTAATATAAATACGATATTAAATCGAATAAGAATCTTATTCTTTGTCCATTTGTAATGATTTTGATTTCGGTTTATTAAAATCTTAATGATTTCATCTATAATAATTGATAAAATTTAAGATTTATTAAGTAATTTTTATTGTTATTACGAAATAAATTAATAAAATCATTCTGATTTGTAACATTGAACGTCATATTACTTTTAGTGTAGAACTCATTTTAATTTAAAACGAAAATTCTCAGTATCATCAATCACTCTACAGTTTCATGCCATACAAAATTTTGAAATTGATTCTCTGGTAAATAATCTCTGAACAGTTACAAAACAAAAGCGAGAGTATAAATAAAACATTTGAAAATAGTAAACTTATTCACTTTCGTTGTTATTGTCATTAAAATATTGAAAAAGAGCATAACATTATTAATAGTCTAAGAGCATAGTAATTATTAATAATAGAATAATTTCTCAAATTAAAATAAGTTTATGTTCTGTTAATACAAACGAAATCAACAGACTATTGAGATATTAATTTTCTCTTTTTCAATTAATATGGTTATTTTGTTGCTTGCTTTATTTTATTTTATCTCTTCTTTTTTTTTTACAGTAAATTATAAACGCCATTTAATTCATTTAATTTAATCTGTTTGATAACAGATTAGGTATGTTAAAACCTATTTAGTCTATAATTATGTTAGTTATAAATTTTCTTTAAATATAATTATATATGCTAGCAAATTGAGTAATTGACCATGTTAAATTGGAAATAAGCAAGTATAATTGTTATATGTAAGAGTAAACATTTCAACTCCTTATTTGCATTTATTTACGCATGTGTGGGAGTTTTCAATGCAATTATTATTAATTAAATTCGACATATAATACTATATGAACAAGTATGAATGTATACTCAATATTGATATAGATTTTTGCTACAATATTTATAAACTGTCTATTTTGTATGAAATTATAATACATACTCGTATAACGTAAATATATTTTTGCAATTCTATACGTAATTTTATCCAAATTTTATATATACAATATGACCTCCCCAGTTTATTAAGCAAATATTTTGATAACAAAATATTTGCAATTATGTTGAAAAAAAAATTAAAACATTTTATATAAACCAAAAATATACACTTTCTATGCATATGCATACATTCATACACGTGTATCTCTAATTTTAAGTTAAATTACAAAATCTAATTCATATGTGTATACAATAAGTAATACATTTGTATATATACAAATAAGTTATTATATTTTAAGTAGGTATGTGTGTACCATACATGGTTTTTTCTTTCGAAAAAAAAAAAATTCATTCATTCATTCAACGTATTCAATTTCATTCAACAACAGTAAAAATTACAATAATAAAAAAAAAACAAGTTGTTATAATTAGAAACAAGGCACATTCCTATTTTAACATAGTTTCATATTTTTAATATACTTATGTATTTATGTATGCCAGTTTATATACTATATGTAATTATACGCTTAGTGAAATATCATCTTTTCATTCATGATTGCATTTTAGTTTAAGTTTGTTTACTCGCGTCAACATTTAAAAATTGTATACATAAAATATTGTAAATAAAATAAGTAATAATATTGCATACATTTTATGAATGTGTATATATGTATATTCATACATATGTATGAAAATAAGAAAAATTTGCTTACATTTTCATTAAATAAAATAGAAATCTGGAAATGACAAGCATAATATAAACTGGAAAACAGAGATTTGATAATGAATTAAATGGAATAATAATTATAAGAATAAATATTTGTGGCACAACATGAGACTATGTCTTCTGCTGACATATCGTCTCTTTCTTTGATGTAACAATATTAATAAAGAATTTATCTTAAATTATAGAAACGTCACGAAAATTCTTACTATTTTCTCTCTATTTGTTGATTTTGTTATACAATTATAAAACAGATAGTTAATTTGTATGTCATATTATAAATTGATTAACACAGTATTCTTTTAAAGGCGAAAATTTTTATCATTATAAAACTTTATACTCATTACATTGCTATAATATATAACTTAATTTTACTCCAGATAGTATAGGCGGGAGCGTGATGAGGTTCAATTAAGTCGCGAGTGACTGCGTTGGCCCGGGGGATTTATTCTCTTGCTCTATTCGGTTGCATTCTTGGAATCTTCAATCTTAGTATTTAATATACATGTACATATATTGATTTCCTTATTCATGATTAATGTAAAATTTTCTTAGCTTTGAAATTTGATTTGCAATATTAAAGGCGGTACTGAATTTTACAGCTAATGCTTATATATTTTGTGTTTAATCTGGTGATTGTTTTTTAAACATCATTAATTTTTGAAGGATATTGATTATTGATTCATGGATATTGTGAGTATTAGTGTTTAAAACTAAGTGTAAGTTCGAACTGAACAATAAGATACCTTTTCATATGATTCATTTAACAAGCGTAATATTATTTGTATAACAAAACATAAATAAAAGTCGTTGTAGCTAACAATATGACTTTAATTTTAACAGTGAAGCAATGAAAACTTAAATATTGCGTTCTTTTATGAAAATGTAATTTTTGCATGGCAGGATGATGATTTTTATACCCGTACGAACGTATGTTCGAAGGGTATACTAAATTTGCCTTACCGTTTGTAACGCTAAGAAATAACGGTGTTAGATATAGACTCAAGTGTATGTTTTTGATCAGCGTCGAATTCTGAGTTGATTTAGCTTTGTCTGTCCGTCCGTCCGTCCGTCCGTCCGTCCGTCCGTCCGTCCGTCCGAACGATAACTCAAAAACTAATTGAGCCAAGTTCACCAAATTTTCACAAATGATTTATTGTAGTAAGTGCCAGAACCCTATTTAAATTGGACGTGATCGGGGTACCGGTTCGGGTAGCTGCCATACAACTTCAAAATTTATTTGGCTATATCTCAGAAACTATAAAAGTTGTGGTATTGAAATTTCACACAAACGAATATATTATTAGGGCCAATGTGTCTCATAAAAGTCGTTAAAATCACTTGGCTCCTTCTGGTACCTGCCATACAACTTCAAAAGTTATTTGACTATATTTCAGAAACTATTAAAGCTATGGTATTGAAATTTCACACAAATGAATATATTAGTAGGACCAATGTGTCTCATAAAAGTCGTTGAAATTACTTGGCTCCTTCTGGTACCTGCCATACAACTTCAAAAGTTATTTGGCTATATCTCAAAAAATATAAAAGCTGTGATATTGAGATTTCACACAAGTGAATATATTAGTAGGGCCGATGTGCTTGATAAAATTCGCTAAAATTTCTTGGCTCTTTCTGGTAGCTGCCATACAACTTCAATAGTAGTTTGGCACAACCAGTATTTTGAAAAACACATAGTACTGAAATTTTGCATAAATTAATATGGTAATACGGCAACTTAAAGTCATAGTCTGCCCCATAGTTAGTTATGGCACATTAGTTATTCGCACATAGGACAACAAATTCGTACGGGTATCACAGAGTTGACAAAGTCAACTCTACTTTTTTTCTCGTTTATATTTAATTTTGAATTTTCGATCATATACAGGATATTCCTAAAATTTTCGTGACTATATGGTAGTGAAATGAAGATGAGATAAAATACTTTCCATTTTGCATTTTAAAAGTTCAGAGAATTTATTGTTTTTCTCTGAAATTACTTTCTTTTAGTTAATTTTTTAATGACTTGACTTCAAGCTTTCATATCACTTGCCGTGAAAATCATATGTTAGTAATATGTTATCATGAACCGCATAGGGCATAGAAGCATATAGAACCTCAACCAGTCTTTTGCGTCATTCAGTTTTACTGGATAGATGACGAGCCTACCGTAATTATGAATTAATGGCGATTAATGGAATATTTATGAATTAAGATAATTAAAAAAAATCTGAACTATATCAAACATATTATATACTAGCCAGTATAATAGAATTGGTTTTAATCATTTATGGCTGATTTTTAAAATTTAAAGTATAGCACATAAACAAATTTCAAAAAATATTAAAAAGCCAACGGAAGTTTGGAAATTGTTTTGATATCCGTTCCTCAATTGTAATTTCATATTTTTACAAAATGAATGAATCACATTTATTGTTCTATTGTGCATTACTCAATTCGATATGAAAACCGTATATACGTGTGTATACGCGTACAATTTCATTCATTTAAAAATATACTTAACACATGCATTTGTGATTTAAAAATTGCGAAAACCACTTAATCTTATTCATACAGTGATTAGCGGCTTTTATAATTTCATTTATCTTACAATGATCTCCAGATCACAATACTATATTATTACCAAGAATACAAAAGAAGTACAAGAAAGAAATTTTAACAAAACGAAATATGAAAAGGAGAATTTGTGCTATAAAAATATAAAAATTTTTTTTTACACATTTCTTTGCAAAATTTACTGAATTACTACATTGGTTTTATGGAGGCTTCTTTCATATTTTCCTTATGAACAATTTTTTGTTGATTATGAAAAATATTGTTAAATTTTTTATTATTCTTCCCGGTTTTGGAAATTTTTTTTTATATCTTTGTATTGTCAACATGGCTTATTGTTATGAGGACGATCGAATATTTTAATTTATTTCAGTGTTAAATGATTCTGGGGTCCCATACTGAAAATTATAGTTGAATAATTTTACTTAAAATGAAGACTTCATTTGATTTTTATCAATTTTAGCCCTTGTATCTAAATAAAAATAGGGAAAAACAAAACAATTTGAACGTGGCTACATTTAAATTATGATTGAATGGATAAAAAATTTATCGGAAATTCACTCAATTTCCTCTATTTTTTATTAAAATAAATTTATTTTCCTTTATAAATATTTTTTTATTGTTATTCTAATTTCAGCATTATTTTGCGCAAAATTCCATGAAATCAGAATAATTATATAGTGAAGTAAATAGAAAATATGTGATTATTCTGAATTATATACAATCAAATCAAATTCAATTCAAATTGTTAGCCCTGCGTAAATTGATAACGCGAAAAAATAAAGGAAAACATCTATATACAGAGGAAAAATATCATTTCTTCTAAGTAACATTTCGCGTGCCTTTCGCATAGGAGTTTTCATACTAAAAATGCAATAAGTGTTTGGACTAAAGTAAGTTTTGTCTCTTTTTATTATGCTTCTATCTAATACTTAATTATGATATTATTTAATTTTGAAATTAAGTAAGAATAGAACTGAAATTTTGCATACAATTTTTAAATAATTTGATCAATTAATCATTTACATAAAAGTGTTGAAGTTTTCCGTCGGAATGTGACAAAACACGAAATAGTATTCAACAAATGATTTTCAAATTTGAAACCAATATCGAATGGTTGATATAAAGCAGAGATCTCATGTTCTTCCAAATAAAAAATTATTAAGAGTTTAAGCGACCAATTGATAATTCCAAAATGTGAAAATAATTGCTTGATGAAATGTATAACAAATTTTAATTACGATAACAAATTATTAATAATTTTAAAGCGCTGTTCGAATATTTGTTTGCATATATAGTGAAATTTTTTAACTAATTCGAATAGATTTGACATTGTCAACTGTGGCATTGACAAAATGTAAAAGAAAAAATAATCCCTAAACTGTTAGAAAATTTCATTTTTGTCTTATACCGAATATAAATTGTGCTAATAAACCCAAAGTTTTTTTATTATATTAAATATGAGTATTGCCAAGCTATTTAGAAAAATTTATATGTAAAACTTTTGTTACATATTAAAATTTCCTCCTCCATACTTTACTTATATTTTACGTGTCTTCTATGTCAATTAAAAATATCAATAACAGATGATATTAAAATTTATGTACGCATGTATGTAGTCACTTGCATATAAAATAAAAAATAAAATAATCAAATAAAATTATGTGTAAATATACGAATATAACACATAAGTATCATTAATTTGGGGTGCATATGGTGCGCACATGCATACCATAATGCATATACTCAAGTTTCTCATTTAATATATTTGGTTGGACGACGGTCGGTCGATCAAATTAAATTTACAGAATATTTAATAGAGTATATAGGGTAGGTATATATTCTGCTTTCATAATACTTTGAAATTTTTTTTTTGAATAACGTTAAATTTTCTGAATTGTTATAGATGTCTATTGTATTTTAGATTTAATTGGAAAATAATATGAGCCTCTCTTAGTGTGCACATACAATAAAATTGTATATCGTTTATTTTACCCAAATGAGTCAAAAATATTAATTCATAAAAAAAAAATTTCCTTCTTTTTTTTAAATTTTCTATCAACATTATTAACCTGCATGCAAGTATCTGGAAAATTTACTGCGATTCGTCATCCATTCTATGACTTCTTTTCTTCCATACTCTTTGTTTTATTTTTTGAATGCAATAAAGAGTATGGAGGAAAAGAGTATGAAGCAAAGAGTATTTTAATGATTTTTTTTTTACGAAGAGTAAAATAGAATTTAAAAGAAAGAAAAAAAAAAAGAACAACAATGCTTTTGATGTGATTTAGTGTAGCGTCTATCATTTCATCGTCGTAATAAAAGAATTAAAAAAAAAAATTTATTCTTAAAAATTTGTCTGCTTGCATCTGTAAAATATGCGAAATTTTGTTTCAAATTTGATGGTTTCTTGTCTTCTTGTTTTTTTTATTTGTTATACATAAACCGTACACATCAAGATGTGCTAACAAATTGATTCTTGACTTTTCATAGAGCATGGTACATAAAGTAAGTATTAGAATTTTTTTTTAACTCAAACAGATTTTACAATGAAGATAAAATTGGGATTTTTTTTGCAATGCCGCAAACTACTTATATTCGTCTTTTTCTCTATTCTTATACAATGTGTTCAAATGTGTGTATATTTGCATATTTTTTAATATTATAAGGCAAGAAAGAAGTGAGTGACGCTTGCACATAGTATTTTACTAAAATAAAAAAATAATGTGTAATAAAATGTAAAGAGATTTTGATTTAGTAACAATTATATTAACCCTTCCTTCTTTATATTAAGCCTTCTTTATGACTTTGTAATACAGTTTTTAATTTATTTAACTAAATAAAAATAAAAAAAATCTGATGTGGTCAGCACATAACCGACCGCATTGTGTATTGTCTAGTTAAATGAAAGTGTTACAGAATATTATAAAAATGTCTGTTAAATACTTCTTTCCAATTTTTAGGACATTAGTAAGCCTATAGTTAACATACCTAGAAAAATGTAAATTTGGCTCTTAGTAGAGTTTCGCTTTGTGCTACCCGAATTCCTTGAAATGTTCACCAGTTAGTTTCGGTAACAACCAGAACTCAAATATCAAATTTCAAGAAATTCCATCAATTTGTTCTGTGGATATGGTGAAAAATGTAAAATCGGCCCGCAAATCAGTTCTCGAGCCCTGATCTTTCCAAAAAAGTTATATGTTCATTGCTTTAATATGAGGAATTCATATATTAAATTTCAATGAAATCGGTTGATTATTTCTCTTTATACACACAAAAGTGTATATTTGGCCCGTAGTAAACGTCTAGTTGCCGTTGCCTGATTTCTTCCAAAACATACGAAATTTTGCGGATTGCGAGCTGAGCTTATATATAAAATTTCAAGTAAATCGGTTGAATACTTTCTTCAAAATGTTCAAAAATGTAAAACAGGCCCGCTAAAAAGTGCAGTTCCCGAGGCCTGATATATACCAAAAGTTGATCGATCCGTGCCATGGTGGAAACAAACTTACATATAAAATTTCATCAAAATCGATTCAGCCGAACTTGAGATACACGCGTGCACACACAGACCGACAGACCGACAGACCGACAGACCGACAGACCGACAGACCGACAGGTTGCTAAAAATAGTTTATTTACACTTCCCTACTATGGAGAAGTACGTTCCCACCGAAAACTCGATATGCAAAATTTGTTGCCATCACATAACCTACCTATTGTTTACACAATACGGTCGGTAATAAAAATCAACTGATTGCATAATTTCAGGCTGTAAAAATTTTAAATATCAAAAAGATGTAAATAACAATTTTTTTACGTATTGTTTTTAAATTGATTAAAATCATTTCGCAGTTTTTTATGCTAAGAACATAATAAGAGTTTAAAACAAAAATTTTAAGTATGTCTAAGATGATTTTAATTAAAATAAAACATAGAATATCATATAATTAAATTTTAAGACGAACTAGCTATACGTACATCAGCACGTTATCTAATGTTGAAGTATTTGAGAATACAAAGAGCTAGAGACTTGAAAAAATTTGATGCAGAATAGATGCATATTTTAACAGCATTCAGATCGGTATTAAAAATGAGCAATAATAAACCACTGGAACTGGCACTTCCCGTTCAAGGTTCCAGTTGGGACAATTACAAATTCACTAAATATGGTCATGCAACACATATTGTTACAAAGTTCTACAAAACTATTTACAACTTTTCTTTCAAATCTCTTTCAATTGTGTAGATTCAAATCTCAGCCATCCTTGTTTCACAACAAATGAAATTTTCGTTTATAACCATGCAAACGAGCATTAGACGGTTAAAAAACTGAATAGAGCAGACTTTTTATTCAAATTTTTATTAGAAAACAATATAACAAAAGAAAATTTATCTAAATATTTTTAAATTTTTTCAAATTTTTGGAGTTTTTCCTATTTTCCTTGTTTTTGTTCAACTATTTCCGGTAGGTTTACAATAAAATACAAAATGTTTGCAGTATAATTTTGTTTCCAATTTCAATTCACTTTCATTTTTTAAGTACAAACACACACAATGCAAAACAAAAATAAAAAAACCAAAAATTCGAATGAAATTTGACGATGATTTCTTCAAAATTCTTTTCTTTTCTAAAATTCAATTTTTTTCCCTGTGTTTTTTTCATATTCTTTAAGATCATGTGTTCAAATTGTTAAAGTAGAAAGAGAGAGAGAGAGATTGAAATATGGTAAAGTCTGCGTCAACGTAGACAGTATGATAAAGTCTTGCTGTTTGTCGCTTTTGTTATTTTCGTTTTTCTTTTTTTTTTTATGTGTGATTGGATTTTATTTTCAGATTTTTCATTTTACTTACATACAAACATTATTATACATTTTGTTTTTCCATTAGCCTTCTTCATTATTATAGATTCGGTTACATTCTATATATATATACTAACCTATTATGTATGTATGTATGTATATTAGTAAATATGTATGGGGTATAACATGGATTAATTAATTGTTTGAAATGGTGAACAAATGATGAGCTTTTTGACATTTTTTTGACTCCTGTTTTTTGTGTTTTTTTTTTTTAGGTTTTTATGTTTGTACGTATATGTACAAGTAAATTTTTGGTAAATATTGTCGAACAGGAAGAGAATTTTTTTTTTTTGATTTTTCTTTACATTTTTACTTTCGATATTTAGGTATTGTTTATCCATATTAATATGTGTGTATGCATGTACAATGGGGGGATATTGTTGTCGTTCTGTTATTGTTATAATTTCAAAGTTAATGTTCATATAGTTTTTTTTTTGTGTAACTTGAAAATTCTGTTTCGGATATGTGTGCAGTAAGTGTTTTTTTTCTGTTGTTGTTTGTTGATGAGCTGTCATGTTGCTTTTATTTTGGTTAAATTTTGATTTTTTTTTTAATTTTTCTTTAGAAAAATTTATGAGATTTCAAGTATGTATTTAGAGATTTTTATCGCAGTTTCGAATATAAAAATTGTATGTACGTATTGTGTACATTTGAATTGAAAAATATATATTAATTTTTTTGGCGGTTTATAATTTTTAAATGGTACTTTATTTCGTATTAAATGTATAAATTAATATATTCTGTATATATGTGTATATGTATGTATATAAATGTATAATTATTCGTGGAATGGAATGTTGAATATTTGGTTTTTATATTTTTGGATTGTCCATTAAAGGCTTATATAATGAATAATGGAGCAAAAAAAAAATGCATAAGTGTATATGAATATTACAGATGAGATGAAAATAAGAACAAAATGTTATACTTTTCAAAAAAAAAATACAACAGCAAAATGAAAATGATAGATGGATGAATGGATGAACAAATAAAGTGAAAATAAAAGAGGAAAATTGTATATAAAAAATATCATAAATACAAAAACATGTATGAATGTATGTATGAGCATTTGTGTACATAAAATGTGCCTTACGTTTCAATATAAAATTAATTTTTTGATAATTTCTTTTTTGGGGTATTTTTCGTTTCTTTTTTTTTTTTGGCAGATTGATATCATGTTAACAAAGGTTTCCGGCGCATTTAACAAAAAAAAGGGCACATATAATTATTATTGTTATATTTGTTATATTTTTAGTAAAATTTTGTATATATATGTATATGCTACTTACTTGTATGGTATTTATTAGCTGATTCATTTAAGCCCTTTATGATATTGTCATTTCTTTTTTTTTTGTATAAAAAATATTTCTTGGAATTTTCTATTTTTATAATAAATAAAGTGAAATGTGAAAATATTAAGATTTTCTTCTTTTCTTATAGATAATTTGGATGGTGGAGTGAATATATTGCACAGATAGAAGAAGATTTCCTTATTTCAATGTAGCCTATAGTTTACATAATTTATATTTTACAAAACTTTTATGTTTTCAAAGCTGTTTTTTCTGAAAAAATTCTACATTTTTGTTTGTTTTTCCTCTTATTGACCATATGATAATGAATCTCATTTCTAATATTACACTTATATTTATGTTGCTAGTATCCAAACTATATTACATAGCTAGTAATTATGTATTATAGTTTGTATATTCTAATTAATTTGCTTACACTAATTATCTGACTGTAATATTACATATTACTTAACATTTACCGCCACTTAACAGAATTAGATAGACCATCAGTTAATTTGCTGTTGTGCACAATGATAATTAATTACGGTATAAATTTTTGTGAATTTTAACGTAAATATGTTTCACATAAATTCAGAATTTAAATTTGAAATTTTTAAAATGATGAATCGCTAAATACTCAAAGGAATTAATTTTTAGAAACATTAATTTACAATTAATAATAAATTATTAATTAAATTCAAACTCATAACAATTTTTGTCCAACAATATATTATAATTCTTGTTTATTTACATATTCATAAAGTTCAATAAAAAAACTATCTGTACTGATATATTATTTTAAATAATATTAACCCTGCTATACCTCATTATGCAAAATAAAGCTGATGAGAGTAAAATCTACATGTTATTGTTATTTATCATTCTTATGAATTATTTTGTGTTTTGATAGTATTATTCTGCGGGTGTGATACGAGTATAATCAATGTGTTTCGGCAGTGATATGCAATTAATAAAATGCATTCTAAGTTTAATGTTATTGAGCTTGTAATTAACGGAAATTGTTAATTAATAATAATTTTTGAATTTAAAATTTAGAAATATTTAAATTTTCTCTAACACTATACATATGGATGTAGATGTTCATGAATTTTCATTTCAAAATCAGGAAATTTCTCCGGAAAATTCTATATTTCACATGTATACAAACAAAAATATTATTATTAATTAATTATTTTAATTATTAAAATAAATTTAATAAATACTTACGATTTGTGGGGAATAAAGTTGATGTATTTTAGGAAAATTAATTCTTTCGTTTAGAGAGGAAATTAAAAGTTAAATTTTTGTTTTTCTTAAAATTATTTTAATTATTATAACTGTACATATATGTACATACATTCATAAACTTTATATTCCATTTGATATAAATTTTTTATAATATTTTCGAATTTATTATTATTTATTTGCAATTTAAATTGTGTTTCTTATATATAATTTTATGATAACTCAATATGATATAATTGGAATTTTGTTAATTAACTCTTTCATGGTCGATCAAGGAATCGAATAATTCAAATTTTACTAGATTCACATTTTCTCGGCCAATATTCTCGATCATACAACACTTAATTCCCGATAACAAGAAATTGTTGAGTAAATTACAAATAAATTGTTACAAAATTGTTGTATGAACTATTTGGTATATAAGAATCAGAAAATCAAGGTTTGCAATAAATTTATTCAAAAGCTTTTCATTTTTCGAAACCAAATTTATTTTATTTCATTGAATTTTAATTATTTTTACTTTATATGCATAAAATGCTTATTTTATTTTCGAATTGCTAAATATTATTATGTACTTAGCTCTTACAAAAATTTCTATAAAAATGACATTAATCTAATTTTTGCTCCATAAGCATATCATACAATTTAGATCAAATGGACACTAAATAAATTTTATTAAATTTCTTAAAAAAAAAAATTAATTTTACAAAATAATGAGCCCCGATTTTAAACGAAATTTATGTTTTTTATGAAATCTTGAAATTTAATTAATTTTTTTTTTAGAATCTTTCTTCACATATTATGCTGCAATTAAAATTTTATAATCCTTGAATTTCGTAATTTTCAATAACCATACATGTAAAGAGAACGATAATTCAATTAAATTGAAACCAAAGTGTTAAATAAATAAATTCTAGAATTTTTCGATTTTTTTTTTTTATTTATTTTTTTTTTCATGTTATTTATATCAATTTAAATGAATCAAAACAACAAAAATCATTTAAAATGCATTCATGATTTTTATACTTACTTAATATAGCATGCATATTTTTATATCACCTTTTAAATCATGTCTATTTTTCTGAGCCTACAATAAGGTAGAAAAAAAAATTTTTATAGTACCTTAATAAAACCAGAAAATAATATTAACAAAAAAAACAAAAACAGATTTATAAGTGAGATGCAAGTACAGGTTATTATGTGCTGTGCATCGTATACTCACCTAAAGAATGTATATACATGTGTAGTGTACCTTTTATTTAAAGAAAACAAAATGAAAAGAAAAAAAATATAACACAGAGAATTATTTCTTGTTTCGGCAGTTCAAAATTAAGGACAAGTAATGCCCTTTTATTATTACATATTTGATTTTTGTTATTTTCTTTTTTTTTTTGATTCTCTTTTTATTTCTTCTTCTGTTTTATATTTTGTTTTATTTTTTTATAAACCAAATCAACTTCAAGTTTAAGTGCAATTTAAACAAATAACGTTGCTCTCCTTGATAGAAAACTACCTATATATATATAAAGTATATATATATATACATAATAATATTATATAAGTTATAACATATTATACCAGTTTTCATTAAGGTTGACTGACTGACTGACTTTTCCGCGCTGAATACATTAAAAATATTCGTATATGATTACAATGCCTTCATACACCATTAATGATCTTATATACATACATACATACTGTATATATCTATATTATATTTGTATAAAATTTTCAATTTATATATTGAATTGTATATTAAATAAAACGCTGCAAGAAATCAAATATGAAAAAAAGAAAAAAAAAATTAAATATACAATATTGAAAAATTAAAGTTATTTACAAAAACAAAAAACAAGAAATCAGATGAAGGAAGAAAACTAAAAGGCGCACAAGAAAAATACCATTTTTATATATTGTTAAATAGATTATGGAATACGCGGATCGTCGGCAAACTTGAGATTTTTTTTTAAAGATATACACATAATATTTTTTTTTATATATAAAAAAATTTAATAAAACTGATATACAAGAGTACATACGTTACAATATTAATTTATATAGAAAAAAATTTTATATGCGTCCAATATAGACGAGAAGAAGACCATAATATAAAAGAAATAATGCAAAAAAGAAGAAAAGAAACAGAAAAAAATAACTACCAACATCGCAGCAAAAATAAAACAGTGAATTTTGTTAATAAAGAAGCAGAAGTGGTAGATATTCTAGTTATAATAATAATGTAAGGATACATGAATTATGTACACACTTTTTAAAAAGAAAAATCAAAAAGAACAAGAAAAGAAAAATAAAAACAGAAATAAAAACTAAAGAAAAATAACAAGAGAATTCGAATTCAGAATAATTTTTATACCGGGGAGCGCCAGTAAATAAAATCTTGATTGCTCTACAAAAACAAAAACAAAACAAGAAAACTTGAAAAAAAAAAATTGAAAAACCTCTGACCAAGTCAATATACTTAGTAGCTGTGAATGCTTAGAAAAACTTAAAAAGTTAAAAATCATAATATAAGTAGGTATGGTGTGTAACCTCTTATAATGTTAAATGAGAAAATGTACGTTGCATTAAAATAAATAAAAAAAAATTCAAGTTGCTCCATAAGATTTTATGAAAAGAATGTTAAGGAAGAACAAAATGAAAATTAAAATCTCAGCATAGCTACGTAAGTATGGGTTTGTATATATGTACTTGTATTTGGGTAACATTGACGATGATTTTTTTTTTTTTGGCTTTTCTGTTTTTGAATAAAGAAAAAATGTTGATTCTCGTTACTTTAAGAAAAACAAAATAAATTTTTCGAAATGGTATTGGCAATGAATTAAATAAAAAAAAAAACAACGAAAATTGGAAAATTTTAATAATGAAAAATTTTGTTTTTTTTTGTTTGACTTTTTAAGCGTATAGTGCGAATATTTTTTGTTTGTTCACATCGTAATAATATTGTTGTTATTGTTTATAAGTTTGTGCATATGTGCAAAAATTACTTTTATTTTATGTATAATAAAAAAAGTATTGCATTTTTCGAAAGATTTGCTTAATATGTTTTGTTTTCATTGATTTCTGTATTCTGTATCAGTTTTTGTAAATATGTAAGTATACTAAGTAAAATTTAATATAAGCGATTCTTTCAAGTTCATCTTAATAATTAAAATATATTTTCACCCATTGAAACTGGATGCATTACTAAGAAGCTTACTGGGTTCGCTACCAATCATCGGTAAATCATTTAACTTTATAATCATGCATTCAGTTGCAATACCTAAGAATGCATTTTATATTAATCATTCTACACGCATCTTGCTCCCTTGAATTTGGTAGAACACAAAGTAAAATCCGAACATATTGCTTCTCTCTACGGACATGGTAATGCTAAAGTGAATACGTTAGAATTCTCGGCTGGGTTTATAGAGGCCAAATTGAACAAATATCCTGAAGTATTGGCGTATTAGATTTAATTTTAATAAAAATAATAGTTGGGACTTTATTCTTTTCATATTTCAATTATTTTATTTAATTAAAATTAATTGCACCAAATTTAATTAACCAAATTTAACATAAAGACTTTTTTATAATTAATATATTATTATTTAATATACTCACGTATATTTATGCTTGCTAGAGAATTTTTAAAGTGCAAGAAATAATTTTACATTAAATACAATGGAAATTCAATGTTTAATTATTAATAATCGAGAGTAAATTTTCAATTTACCATTAATTTACTCGAAAAATCCTTATACACTTTTTACATATCATGTTGCTGTAACTTTATAACAATTCATTGCACACCCTTTCATAAACGCTTTCCATTTTAATTCAAGGAGAGTGAGAAAATGTAGAAACGTAATTCTTATTTATGGTGAACAAGAGTTACATCTTTCTCATTATTTAGGGCAATATATTACTGTTTAAAAATACAGATAAATTTACATAAAACATTTTACAGAAATAACTTATTCTATCGGAAACAGAAATATCGGAACAGAATACATCATACAACAGAGACAAAAAGAATATATTTTGAGTGTAAGAAATGAAAGTATATGAGAAAATTTATGGGGTAGCAGTAAATTTATTAAAATTTATTCACAATATTTTTTTAGGAAATAAACTAAAAAGAATTATAATTAATAAAATGTATTTGGAAATTTCAATAATTGTTAAACATTAACTCCAAGATTTAATAAACATTTAATAAACATTAACTCTATATCATAAAAATGAAGAGAAAATTCAAAAATTTACAAAAGTAAAAATTAAATGCAACTCAAATGAAAAATTTGTAGCAAAAAAGTTCTTATTAGCCTGTTACTTTCGCATGAAATTATTGTGATTTCTCAGTGAATTTCACAAGTTCGTCCATTCAAAATATAAAAAGAATAATATTTTACAACATATTATATTTTATTCGATTAAAATATTTTAATAGTTTTTTTGTAATACATACATTTATTGTAATTTTAAAATAGATTTAATAACTGTTATACACTTATGCTTTCTATGAATAACAAAAATTTAAAATATTTTTTTTTCATATTCTTCAAGATTAGAGATGACAAAACACCGTATCTGATGCATTTTTTTGCTATCCTGTGACAATGCTGTAATTGTAAAAAATTTTTTTAACATATTATTATGCATTTCTATAATATTTTCTATTACATTAGTTGAGAAATTCTTTTTCACATTCTTTTACAATAAAAAGAAAAAAAAATTTTTATAATAATTCTAATACACAAAATGTAGATGTATATAGATTTTACAACACAATATATGTACATATTTTACAACACATGGCGCAAATTTTACACGCCACGTACACTTTCACATATTAAACACATTTTTGCGGAAAAAAAAAAAAACTAAAACATTTTTGCGAAAAATGTAAAAAATTTTTCGCTCAATTACATTAAAGAAAGAAATTAAATAATATATTAGAAATTATATACATTTTATATACGTAAGTAAGTATACGTGTATAAAATATAACAGAAAATTGTTTTATTTTCATGAACTCTTAGTAATTTTCAACACTTGTGCAATATTATATTTGTGTTCACGTTTCAAATTCAAATGCTTTTCATGTCGTTTTTCATTTTACACATAATATACGAGTACATATAATAGTATATTGGTAGTACATACAAATAGTACTTATATATAGAGTAAATATTTTGATATCATTTTTGATATAATTACCTATATATGTATATAAGGTGTAAATTGTTTTATTTAGTATTTCTAAATAGTTTAAAAGATTTTATATAATTGTAGAAAAATCTTAGTTAATGAAATTCCATACTCATATAGCGGATAATATTAAAAATTCCAGAGTGGCTGATTATTTTTTTAAAAATTTAATTCTAATTAAGGAATAGAAGAAACAAAGTCTACTGTTATAATTTGTGTATAAAGAAAGTCTTAGTTATACTTGGTAAATTATTTATGATTCATGTGGATGACATAAGCAATTTTTTGTATAATAATTTTCAGTATTGAAATTTAATCAATCAAATTTAATAGAAAAATATTAGAAAAATGGCAATTTAATTTTTCAATATTTTGTATATGAAAATATTTATTGAACGATATTTAGGGAAAAGATTACATTCATATGATTCATTAAAAATTTTTGTTATGTCATAAGCAAAAAATCTGACATTTCATTTTGATTATTTAGTATATCTATACATATACTATAGTCGTGGGTTTTTTATTTCTCCAAACTCACATATTTTCTTAGCTGAATATTGTATTTTTCGAGAAATAGAACACTATCTTTGATTAATAATAATCGCCTACAATAATAAGGAATAATTCTTTATTAACCTTCGCCTTTGAAAAGCACGTTTCATGCAATTACCGAAATAACTTGTGTCTCTATAATAATTTAATTGAAATTTTATATTAAAATGAATCTATGAATAATTTTCTATATAATCTTTAATAAATAGCTATTAATTTAATAAATTTTTCATTTGTTTTATGTTAAATCAGATAAATTAGATGAGAAATTATTATAATTATTATGACGATACAGAAAACGTTTTTTGACACATGAAATTTATGACAGATTTCTATGAATTACAAAAAAAATAATGTTGGTTACATATTGAATTGATTTAATACACACGCATTATATAAAACTTATCTATCTACAATAAATATGAATTTCAATGTAATAAAAATGTTCCTGTAAACTCTCTAAAAACCTAACACATGTTTTTCTTTATTCATCTACATTTTTACCATATTGAAATTCCCTTTTCAAATTATGAATATTTAAAAATAAATATTTTCACTCTCACTGCTTTTCTTTTTTATTATAAAAAAAAAATAAAATACCATTGTATAAAATATTGTGTACACATTTACAGTATACATAAACATATACACAATATTTTTCATTTCTCAGTTATTCTCTGCTATTTTGTTCGCTTTACAGAACAGTATGATTAAATTTTATAATTTTGAATAGACAAAATTAAATGAAAACTCTTTTACTTAGCAGATTTGCTCTATTTCATATTGTTTACTATTACTAGTATGATTTTGTTAAATTGAAATTCTGTGTGAGAGGAAAAAATTTCGCAATAGATAAATAGAATTGTTTAGGAGATACTCACAAATTTTTATAGTTATATTTTTTTTATAATATTGTTATGGGAATATAACAGTTGTTTTTGTTTTTTTTTTTATTTAAAACATGTAAAGGAGTTGAAATTTTTATTTTATTGAATTAGATAAATAAAAGAAGTGAGTAGCAGTTTGTCCAATTGAGGCAACATTTTCTTACTTTAAGTAGATGAGGGAAATTTACATTTACATTTTATACTTAAAGTCGACGGATGATGTTCTATTAAAGTACGTCACATACTGTCTAAATCACTTACGGATCAGATGCTTCAAGCATTGATTATGGTATTTTAAGATATTAACTACAGTTAATACCTTAAAATGCTATAATAAATGTTATGATATGTAATTAAGCTGAGATTAAAAGCCTGTAATTGTGTTAGACAAATAAGAGGCAAAGACAATACCGAAAAAAATAACTAGCTTATGAGAGTCAAAATATAAAAATCGGTTTCCGCGATAAAAAAGAAATTGCAAGTCAACTTTTTCATTTTCAAACCCTCAAATACTTAATCGTACTTACATTTTCCAACGCAAACTCTTCTCGACTACAAAAACACCAAAATTAGATTTTTTATAAACTTAAAAAAACTATAAAATTTCTACCTTGAATTCTTTATTTTCTTAAATTCTAAAACAAAAAAAAACATTTTACTAAATTAAAATTTTAACCTTAACAAAAACAAGTTACATTCTTACTACATACATACATACACATATTCAAAAATTATATTTATATTATACCGTTGATAACTTTGTTACACAAATACAAAAATTTCATATCTATAGATTTTTTTATATTTTAATTATTTTTTTATTTTATTTTGTTTCTCTCTTTTCAATATTTTCTCTTTTATTATTTGCAACACCAACACAAAACACAACACAGTACAACAATACAATAATGCAATGCAACAAGCAACACATGTGCTCAACTGCTGGCAGGCTGACAGATAGTAAGTATACTGTATTTTGATGAGAAAGAGAATATCGTCGTATTTGTGTCGTCAACGACCGTCGTCGTCAGTTCAGGAGCACATATTTTTTTATTATTATTTTTGTTTTTAATACATTATATTTTATTATAATTCCACCCGTGTGGTGAAACTAAAATATTGACAAAGTGTTATTTTATAGTAAGCAAAAGCAACTTTTGTATTATATTCTTTTTTTTTATTACAGCGAAAAAATACAGATCGTGTTTAGTTAGTAATCGCATGGTGTGTATAGCAGTGTAAATGGTAAAAGAGGAAAAATTTGTTTTTTGTTTTTATTTGTTTTTCTTTTAATATTTTATGTATGTGTTTTTTTTTTTTTTTTACCGGCTGACGGCTGTACAATGTTATATTGTTATGAGGATGTTGTGTATTCTGTACAAGTGTACAACAGTACAGTATCATTTCTTCTTCTTGCTATGCCAGTGTTTTTTTTAATTTAATCATCGCTCTGTTATATTCAGTCACTTTTAGACTGTCAACAGTAACGGTTGTCTATCGTTAATAAAATAAATTATTATATTAATATAAATAATTTTTTAAAAACGATATTATTATTAAAAAAATTAAAATAAATAGAATTTTAAAAAATAATTTTTTTTTTTGAATTAAGAATAAAATGTCAAATTTAACATTTTGAATTTTTTTTGAAAAATAAAGAAAATTTTAATTGGTATTCGGATATTTAAAAAATTTCAAGAGGATAAAATACATACATACAATGAAATAAAAGGAAATGTTAAGCAATTTTAAACAATAAATTTTGAAAATTTTTAATAATTATAAATTAATTAATAATTAATAGAAACGCATACAATAGTGATAAAATGTTATTTTATAAATTTTATTAAAAGAAGAAAATTTACAAATTAGAATTAAAAAATAACAAAAAAAAAAATTTTATATTTTAAAGGTGATTTGATTCAAGAATCAGAAAAATTTTTGAAAATTATAAAAATTTGAAATAATTCACAAAACAATTTTTAACGTTGTCCTGTTAGATTTAAGAAAACAAAGAAAAAAGTGGGTGATAAAATAAAAATTTGAAATAAATTCGTCCTACTCACCTAAAAATATTTGTGACGGAACAAGGATTTTTTTTTATAATAATCTTATGGATTTATGATTTATTTTTAAAAAAATATTATAATTGTGAAACATCACTCCTATTATTACTTTTGGATTAATTCATTTCACTGTCTTATACTGGAAATTTTAAAGGATATTTATTTCAAGAACATAAAGGATTTTAAATTGGATATAATTTTATTTTTATAATTGGTAAAGATGGCAGAAACAGAAAATTCATTTTCAAAACTAAACGATTTGTCTACAATCATACTTAAAGGTAAGATTTTATTTAGTCAGTAAAATGAATTTATTTACAAATTACTTAATGATGAATTATTAAGGTACATACATATTTTACTTATGAGTACAAAAACTATTTTAAGGTATATAAATATTCTTGTTACCATTAGTTCGTAATCCAAAATTTGAAAAGAATCTTCAAAACTTCATGAACATATTTCATTTGAGTGGGGTCTTCTGCATTTACTTCATTAATAATACTTAAGCATTTAAAGTCACATATGCATTTAAAAAATTTCTGAATTCATAAACAATATTTAGAATATTTTCCAGTTGAAATTCGTTGAAAAGGGCTGCCTGATTTAATAAAAAATTTTCTTCTATTTTTATTCCATTGTCTACATTCTTCAATCATAGTAGAAATTTGCAATACACATATTGATAAAGGGAAAATCAAATTGCAAATTTTTTTATAGAAGAATTTTATATAAACATTTGATTACCAGAACTAATCACGCACCCTTTATAACTTGTCAAAAATACTTAATTAATGGAATTACTTCTTGTCCAAGATCAAGTTTATCTTAATCCTAATGTTAATTTGAAAATTAAAATTCGAATCACGTTTAACGAAATGTTAAACATTATGAAAAGAAATTTTCGTAATTATAGCCGTGATTGTAATACCGACGGTAATTTTTATTTATCTCTTATAATGTAACATTTAAATTAAATATTTTACGCAGATTTAATTTTTGTTAGATATTCGGAGAAAACAAAAAATTTAGTGATGGGTTATGATGGGAGAACATGTCTATAATAGCTAATATTAGAATAAAAATATTTTTGGAACATAAGTATGTATTTGGCAAAAAAAATTTAGGGTTACTTATACATAAGTGTACAAATTAAGTGCAATATTAATATCAAAAAATTTGCTTATATACTCGTAAATAAATTTCTGCTTTTATATAAAGTTAAGTGGTTGCAGATTTGAATTCGCTTTTGCATTTAAAATACAAGTAATTATAGCAAAATTACCGCACAATAATTATAGCAAGACCGCACTATTATTGACGGATAAATTAAGATAAATTATTTTGCACCCTTTCTCGAAGTATATAATTATAGCTATTTTAAAATTCAATGAATTGAAAATACGATAATTAAATTTTGAACACTGTTTTTGAAAAATAACTGAACACCTTGGTGTTCAACTGAACTCAGCCTTTTTCTGGAAGTATTTGAATTTTGTATCTCTACTTTTTCGTAGTGTATTAAAAATTGGCAGTATTATAATTGAATTTTAAGAATTCAATATTTCTAATTAATGCTAAAGTATTTTATTTTTTTAAAACACAAAATCTATGCATCACATTCGTGTAAAAAATGTAAATTCTATACCCGTTTTGATTATAATATTACAAATATAATATGTAGATTAGTCTAGAAAAAATATGTATGCATGTAAGTATAAAAAATTCAATGAGTTGCTTATTCACACATGTGTTTAAGAAAAATTCTTCATACAATTAGTTTTAATGAATAATTAAGCACTATACTTAATTATTAGCGGCATGTTATACTAGTAAAGTTAGGTAACTTAAAAGACTGACTCATTTATTCTTAATACAATAATTAGTTTTTAATTTATTGGCTTTTTACTTATTTTAATCAAAGTCCAATATTTTGATGTATAAAAGCTTGCAATCACATAATGTGCAATAAGTAATATTTTTATTTATTAAGTAGAAATTATTAGTGTGCATATTACATAATTACACGCTAAAATACAAAAAATTATTAATGAAAACTTCGTATACTTACATGTATATAAAAATTACAAATATTCATGTACCTTATATTTAAGAAGCGATATGTTTCTCCTATTAGATAATTTGCTTATGGGTATCACGTTTCTACTATACGATATATTCATATATTTTAGAACGCATGTGTAAACGCTTATTTACGCAGTACCTTTTTGTAGTCATAAGCATTCAATATTATTTTTGATTTATCCGCAAGTCATATTTTCTTGATTTTGATTAAATCCAGATGTGCTTTTTTATATTTATGAACGAGTACTTGTTAGGTTCTTATTTTAGCACTTATTGTAGATATAATCCATAAGCATGTGTTTATTATATAACGTAGCAATTAGTAATTATAATATGCAATTTAAAGTTTTGAACGTCATCGTTTAATATTTTCACATTTTAATTAAATTTTGTTTTCATTTCATTTAAACTTGCAGTTTGTTATGGTATGTTCTGAATATATAAATATACTTATACGTATATCAAAATATTTTTATATATACATAGGTGTATATACGTAGGTAAATATATAATTGTTTTGGTATAAATCACGTAATCTATAAATCACGAATCACCGGTGTTTATACGTTAACCTTAAATATGTAGTTACAGTTGAACTTTTCCCGGTTTAATTATTAAATAGAAAATTATAGAAGTCTACTTGTTTATTATATTTATTACTTTATTCATTTTAAATAATATTAAGAAGCATGATGTGCAATAAACAAGATGTTATAGAAATTTCTGAAAGTATATATATATATATGTGTGTGTTTGTGATATATAATTGTGGAATTTTTTTTATAAAAATATTTTATAATTTATTTATTTTTCTTTTGAATTGTTTACTTACTTACTTATATTTGAAAAATGGAAATTTTATTATAAAAATTAATTAGTTAAAATGAGTTACTAGATTTAGACAAGTATGTAATTTCAAAAGTATACGTTTTGGGTTAATAGATTTGGAGAATAGAAAAGTTTACAAAAATATTTTAATAACAAACATTTAGTGTAATTTCCCACACCTATTTACGGCTTAAAGTTATCTTTAAATACGGTCCAGTTCTGAAAAAAACTTTTCATTGCCGAAAACGCTATTCTGTTCTTATTCAATATAGATATGTCGTTTGAAATTTTGTTTAAAACAACAATAATTTTTTTCATGATGCAAAATACAACAAAATAGTTTGTGGGTTATAGGAAAATTTCGACTTATGGCAGTTTCGTCTTATAGAGTTTTAACTGTATTTGTATGATTCCTTATCTTTTGTAAAACAATGACTTGCTTCATATCACTTTGTTTAAAACAAGTTTTCTTTTTTATTTTCTGAGTTTTTATTTTCAAGTTCTATTTTATTTTCGATTTTAAAACTGGGGAGTTTTTTTGGTCATAGAATGATCCATATTCGAGCCACTGTCTCTAAACACATTCTTGTTCTCGTGCCTCACTTTTAGATGTTTGTGATTACTGAATCCAAAATGAATACTCATTATGTACTTAAACTCTTACTTATACAAATATTGTGAACTTCTGCGTTTTGCGTCCCTCCAATATGTAAAATATGTGAACTCTTGTTTCTGTGTTTGTGTCCATATAATTAAAGCTCAATTTTTTATTAAAACTCATCAAAACAGTTTCAATTACAAAAATTTCAAAAAAAAAAAAAATATAATTTAAAAAATTTTATTACTTTATTGGTGTTTTCTTTCACAATTATAAAAATAAAAATAAAAAAAAACAGAAAAGAAAAAAGAAATTAAATCATCCATATAAACCAATCAATTTCAAAGAGTTTACCTTCATATAGGTGATTCACCTTGATTAGTTGGATTTTTTTTTTGATGAAAAGTGAGAAAATATAAAAAATAAAGACCACAAAATTTGGCAATGACTGTTAAAAATGATTTTTATTTTTATATTTCTCTTATATCTTTGTCAGGTTGTTTTCATTCTTTAACTACATTGTTCAGTTTTGTACCCTACCAATCATTCCATTTCTTTATCATCAAAAATTTTGTAAATATTTTATTAAATCCATATCAAATATTACAAAACTATCTACATATTTATCTATATATATATTGACTTATTTGAATGTTCATTAAAGAGCTATATGTTTGTATATACGATTATGAATAAAAATATTGATTAATGCCGGGCTTTTTTTTACTACTCGACTTCTTTTTCGTTATTTTCTTTTTTACTTAATCGCTTTTGATTTTGACTTGTTTTATTGCTACAATTCGCTCACTTAATATGCAATTACACATTTATATATGCCGCATATGTGAATTTTTTTTTTTTATGTTTATTGAGAAATAAACACCATCTGACCAAAAGCTTTTTACGCGGTTTTTATACCTCATTATTATTCTCAGTTTTCTTGTTTCTGTTTTCTTTTTTGCCTTTGATTTTGACCAAAATATTTTTTATTTATTTTTGCAAATAAGAGTCTCTATATGAATTTTATATTTACTGTGTAGGTACATGCCAGTTATTTTTGGTATAAAATCTCAAGTTTGAAAATTTGCTTCAAATAAAATCTTTGGATATGTGCTGTCAAACATAATTCAACATTTGTACTGGAGCGCTTGCATCGAATTTCGAGTATCAAGTATTTAATTAACTATCTGCAGTATAAAAGTTATTTGTAAATATTATAATTACTTTCACTTTATTAACAGACATCAGACTAAATCTACAATTTTGTGTAAAATAGAATCTGATGAGCATTGAGACATCCGATTAATTTTATACAATTATGTCAAACTTTTGAACAAAAATTGACCATTGAAATTTAAAAATAAAAAACCAAAGTCAGCTGATTTTTTTATGAAAAATTTTTTTTGTGCCATATTATTGTTGTTGAAAATATTACAGAAAAATTTATGATAATCGGATAGATTTCAATTTTTTCAGATTCAGATCAAATCTAAGATTTAAACTGACATTTAAAAGGTATTCAGATTTTTTTTATTTCTGAAAATTTTCCATTCCAGGGTATTAACGGCCAATATTTTGAAAATGTTTTCATTTTACAATTTAATTTCAAAATTGTCTGCCGAAAAATCCACCTAAAAAACTGACCTGAAAAATTCTCATTTTAAAGTTAAATCTTCACTTTTGGCAGCAATGTTACATACGTAGATTTTGAATTTTTATTTATTCATTTACTTCTTTCTCAATTTGGCATACCTTTTTATATTACACACAAACAATAATACTAAAATCTCATACTATGTATACATATAGGTACATATTTATCACCTTAATCAACTTATTTTGTAGTTGAAATGTGAAAAAAGAAGAAGATCAAAAAAACTTAAGTAATAAATGAAAAATTCCAAAACCATTCATTTTACTTATTGGTGTAAATATGATCAGTAACCAAAAAAGCAAAAAAAAAATAACATTCATATCATGCTTATTATTATGTTTGCAAAATTGTATAAAATGAGTAAATAACTAAAATAAATATAACAATTTCATGTATCTTCTCCAAAAAATTTAATAACACGAAGAGTATGCTAATTTTTCAGTATAATATGTATGATACTTTTTTCGCGTGTTTAAGAAAATATACTCCAAATGTGTTCGTATGTTTAACCGTATAGGTATGCGGAGTGATATTCATTTACATACATGTACACATACATATACTCGTGTTATTGTTATGAATTAAGTTACAAAAAAAAGTTAAAAACAAAAACAAAATGAATTTTAAAAGCACGAATGACCCGTAATTGAATGAGCGACTGAACTGACTGGAAGACCTCATACTAGGTCATTAAATCGTTAAAAAAAAAATAAATAAAAGTTTCGCGGATTCAATTTCAAAAAATAAAAAAAGTTAAAAAAAATCCAAAATAAAATTTGCAAAAAAAAAAAAAACAAACTGTAGCGACAAAAAAAAATTAAGAGACAAAAAGCAAAAGGCAAAATATACAACGTTAAAATGCGCAAAAATTACCCAATGTTTTAAAGTAAATTGGTATGCAGACATATTGTACAAACATGTATCCATACATATTTACAGATACTCATATAAGATATTCATAAATACACACAGTTTTAAATAAAAGAAGTTGAAAGATAAAAATAACGTGACGCCAAAAATAGAAAGAAAAAAGTTTTAACTTTAAAATTGGGTAACCTGTTCCATTTTGATGACAAATAACGGTTTTTGAAGACAAAAATAAATACATTTAAGATACATATACATACATACTTATAAACAAATATCTATTGATATAATAATGTTGACATTTTATATATTTTCTATTCGGAAGGATATTTAGAGCATATCCTAATGTGGATGTGTGAATGTTTTGTGTATATAAAAATTTCTTATGTAATATTTTTTAGTTTATTTAATTTTCAATATTTTTTATTGTAAAATAAGAAAAAAAAATGTCCTTATTGTTATGTGTACAGGCGTTCATACGTTTGCTACAAAACTGTTCTAATTAAAAAATGTCATTTTCAAGCTAGGGACAATTTTACATATTGTTCACGAAATGTCAAGATTTAGTTGTTAGATAATAAAATTTCAATTTGATAAGGTTTTCCTCCTTATCAGCTACGTATTTTATAAGGTTTTGTTGTTAAATTTAAAGTACACACATTAATTCTGAAATTTCCATCTGAGTTGAGCATAAAATTATGTTTAATGCGTTGCAATTCAAATTGAAGAAAAATTAAAAAAAAAACAACAGCGTTGAATTGGTATTTTGAAAATTATAATAAATTTTAAGTTATTACAAATTTATAGCGATCGAAAGAGCTTATAGGAGTTAATAATAATCTGTATAAGAGTTTCAAAATATAGTACGGTAAAACGATTCTTAAATTTAATTCAGAAATTTAAATTCAAGCTGAATTACAAAGCAATTTATGTATGAGTATAAAGTGAATCTGTTTTGAAAATTATTTTCTTGTAATCTGAAACTCAGTAATTTTCAAAATTCTTTCTGATGTTGCCTTATTCATTAAAGGCTGAATCAAAGTAAATCAAAACAATCAACATAATTCGGCTCTATTGAATTTAAATGATTGAATTATTGATTTATTGAAAATTGAAGCTGATTTTGGAAAAAATTCTTCTACGTGTCTGTTAAATTAAAAAAATTATTAATTAGTTCCTATTTTCATCCACAATTATGAAAAATTTTACAATATGCAAGCATTGAAATTGTGACTATTAAAGTTATTATTCCGATTACATTTGAATATGACGCCTGTATATGCACATATAAATATTGTAAGTGCATCTAAAAACAACTATGAAGATTGGGAAACAATTTGCATCGTATTGAAATTTTTTTTTGTAATTATACTTGGTGGCGACTTAATCAATTAGATGAACCTATAAGAAAATATGCCGTTTATAAAAAAATTCAAACTTTATCGAATTTATCAATTCTTTTCTTTTATCTTTTGTTTTGTTTTTTTATTTATTTATATAAGAGACAAACATAAATTGCATGTGGCGCTACAATAATTTATTGAAAATGATTGAAAAAATTAAAGAATTCGTTTTGTTTTTGCTTTTCCTCTTAAATACTGTTGAATTAAAAATTATCAATAATTGAAGTTATGAGATTTAAGTAAAATTAAATTACTTAATTTATTATGTTTATATACTTGTATATACTTATGTAAATAAATTTGAGTACATAAATTAGTCGTAATTGATTGGAAATATTCTATGATGTTGCAAAAGTTAATTTTGTTTTGCTAGCATCATTTTAAGGAATCGAAATTTGTTTTTAATATGTTTGAACATAATTGAGAGTTTAAGTAACAAAAATTTCAATTTATGATGTGAATGCTATCTAATAGCCGTATTTTAATTAAATTTTAAATTAATATTGTAAATGATTTGGAAATAGAAAATATGGGGATTAAAATTTAGGTTGTAAAGTTCATAATTTTAATCTCTAGCTATATTAGTAAAATATTTGCACAGTTAGGTGTTTTAAATGTTAACATTTTACTCTAACTTTTAGTTACTTCCAACCTTCCTTTTGATTGCAACTAACAACTGCATAACTTGGGCTGTACAGCTCTGAATTCAATTGAAAATCAAAATTTTTCATACTTCAGTTTATTTTTCGTTAAAAAAATTTATAATATGTTAAATTTTAAATATTATAAATCACATTTTTCCAAAATCAGGTTTATAAATGTAAAAAAGCCGAAAATTTCATTTTGAAATCGCACATCACCAACAAGTTTAAATTTTTAATTTCAATAATTTGAAGTTTGAATTAATAAACTTAATAAATTGAATATTATGGTTTAATTTCCAAAGAACTTAATTAAGAAACTTTCCATATAACACGACAATTTTCCATACAACACGCCAAGGACGCACCAGAATTTTATCTGCTTGTGATTTCGATTTAATGAATTACGATTTCAAATCAGGACCCAGAATATCATTATTAATAAAAATTGTACAATTTTTTAAATTAATATTCATGTAATTACAAAATAAAACTACAATAATTTTCATTGTCCCGCATATATTTCTCTATTAACAAGTTCGTCCTTCCGCAAAAAAGAAAGTTATTCTAGAAAATTACCTTGTAAATTTTTATTCATTTTTGGCTTGCATGCATCATTTTGTAATTTTCTTTCTGAAATAGTACCTAAATAATACTTGTATATAAATAATAACAATTAATATACATAGGTACATACATAATGTACATAAAATATATAGAATAAATTTAAAGAAAATCAACATAAATAACTGCAAAATTTCTGTCATCAATGAATTATTCATCAATGTTTATTTTAAAAACATTACTAATATGGTACCAATTATCTAATGTACATGCAATTGCAAGGTGTTAAGGTTACAGGTGCTGTTTCATATACATACAAATTCATATACATATACAAACATTATAAATTTAACAAACACAAGGTGATAGTCAAAAATCAAAACAACGTAGATATCAAAATATTTGCTTAGTCATAAAATATAAATTTAGGAAAAATGATTGTTAAAATACAAACAAACAAACATGTATTCAATATACATACACACATATCTACATACAAATTTGCCTACATATTAATGTACATAGTACATCTATGTCAAAATTTTGATAAAATCTCGGAAAAACAAAAAATTAAGAGAAAAACTACAACAACAAAAAATAAGAAAAGAAAAACTAAATTTTCTATTTTTTTTCATCTTTTATTTCATTTATTTCAAAAACTGCAAAAAAAAACAGTTGCTAAAAATCTGAAAAGAAGACGAAAATCCAAACATACAAACATAAATTCAAAATTTTTTCGTATTTCCTTCATTCTAAAAAACAAAAGAAGAAAAGAAGGAGAAAAAATGTTGGCATTTTTCTTTTTTCATTTTTTTCTTTCCTCTTTTCATTAAATTCTTTTTTTCTCGTTGCTATTTTTCTTTCTGATTTGTTTGATTGTTTTGTTTTTATAGATATGGCTAAGTATCCAAAGTTTCAAAGGTATTAGTTAGGCGCCATATGTCCGCTACAATTTCCCATATAAATGTGTGTTACAATTTTTTATTTTCTTTTCATTCGTTGTTTTTCTCCCTTAACATTTTCAGTAAAGTTTTTTTTTTCTTTCAATTTTCTTAAATGTTTTCATAAACAGGGTGATTTATGGAATATAGTTAAGTAGAAAGAGTAAAGTAGTTTTTTTTTTCGTTTTAAATTTGTGAATTAATTTAAAAGTGTAACTATGTGTGTATGTGTTTGTTTGGGAATGTAGTTCGGCAGTTATTACTTTATATGTATTTTGTTTTTATGAATATAGATTTCATAAATAAAATGATTTCAAAGAAAATTTACGATTATTGAAAAGAAGTAAAATTATAAAGTTATTATAATAACAAGGGTAAATTTCAAAATTAAATGTCTAGTCTGGGTAAAAGCAAAAATTTTTGAAAGTTTTAATTTTTCTTTTAAATACTGAAGTAAATGGAAAATATAAATTAATTAGAACTTTTTGATACTTTAATTTTACACATTAGGCTAAAGGCCTAGAACAAACAGAATTCATTAGAATAACTATGGGAAATACTCTAAGGGTTTTTGAGATTAATATTCTTTGCCTTCGCAATAACTTTTTCAAGTTATTTTCGATCACAATTGAATATCGACAAATATGCACAAATATTTGGAATAGTCTTGGAAATTTTTTCAAACCACTTCTAGAAAACGATTGTGTAAAACTGTCAGAATTTGAGCAATAAATAAAGTTTTGTATATACAAATGTAATTTCGTTTGAGGAATTTCTTGAAATTCACAATACTCAAAGTTTCGATTATTTAATGTAGCTATTGAAAATGCAAATATCGGGAAGCGGTTTAGATGATTTTTAAAAATTTCAATTTAAGACACTGCGATACCACAAATATAGTTTTATAAGAAATTATAATTTGTAACAAATGATTACCATAATTTTATCTGAAAGTGCTACAGAGTAAAGCTTGTTTAAAATAAAGCTTACTTTGTAAAAAAAAATTATTGTCTTCCAGATATAGTCAAATAATTTAGCTTTTGATTTAATAAAACATGAGAAACATATGAAAATATTAATGATATTTGAAGAGATATTTGATTTGTTAATAAAATAGGAAGAGATATTCGATACAAGATACGCAAACCCTGATACTCATACTAAAGAACCATACAGTAATTTTTTGATTTATAAATATGATTGTATATTGTGTTGGTTTTTTAAAAACAAAATCGAAAAACTTAAAAGTCCTTGTTACACACCAATTCTAAATTATTTATTTTTATTGACAAAAGATCATTAACCTTTGCAAAATTGAAAGTTAAATACACACGATGCATTAAATAATTACAATTTATTTCTTGCACATATTTTTCTACATATATTATATATGTATATTGTATTCGCATAAACACTTATTTTAATTAATTAACATTCCCATTATATAAAATTACATTTAGTACATATGTATGTATGTATGTAAATCTTTATGAATTACTATAAAACAGAAAAGTACAATAACGTATAATATAAAAATTACAATGTACTAGTTAAGAAAAAGACAACATCCTTCAACGTGTCGCCAGATGTGATTTATAAGAATAAAATGGAAATTTTGTGGATATTATTTATGTGTACAATAGCCTTTATTTTTTAATCTTCAAAAATTCATTAATAATTATATAGTTATGTCACATTACATGCATATTTTATTACGCGTAATTGCATAAAATATATTTATTATAAGTGCGTAATTTTTAATTACCTTTAAAATTTTAAAATATTTTCCTGAGTATCAACAACTAAACCTTTGCTCTTATATACTTGAAGAAGTTGCAAAAAAAAACCCTGCCTACAATATTATGTGTGTGTAATTGTTCGTATCCATGCAGTATACGAGAAGAATGGGCAAATTTTCAATAACATCATGTATGTGTGTATATTCGACTTGCTTAAATATTTTCATTGATTATTTTTATCAGTTATATAAAATCGAATAAATTCATTTATTTTTTTTTCTTTGATTTTATTTTAAAATTGAATGCGGAACGCGCGATTTTTATTAACCATCATAAATGAATGCAGTGTCGCTTTAGCTTGTTAATTTACCTTATAAAACAGACACTCAAGAAAAACAAAAATGCAACTAAAGCAGAAAAAAAAACTTCATAATAATGTATGTAACAATGTTGTTGATATACTTAAATTTTTCGTTTTTTTATTATTTTGCTTAACTTGTTGCTTTGCATGCACATATTTTATGTTTTTTTTTTGTAAACGTATACGTACTTACAATTTCGAGCACATGATACTCAGACTTTGCTTACATTTACATTAATTTTATACTGAATAATTAAGAAGACGGTTGTTTGAAGTAAACAATAGCGTGCAAAGAAGACGAAAATAATAAAATAACAGAAATTCATGCAAAATGGAATTTCACATTTAAATAAATTGTTTTATACTCACAAAAAAAAAAAATGAAAAATTTCACGTTAATTTTTTCTCTTTAAAAATATTGTAGCAGTAAAAAAACAATATTTGCAACAATCTGTCAGGTTTTTTTACTTTAAATTCTCTCCAATTTTTCTGTTTTTCTTTTCATTTATTGCTAAAACAGCAGAAAAATAAACAAACAAACAAATATTTTAATAACATTGCATGTATGTGAAGACCAATACGTACACTGCACAAAGTACTTTATTTATGACCCTGACATTTAATCAAATTATCAGATTAGTGAACTACATTAAAAATATAAAAAAAAACTGGTAATACAACATTAAAAGGAGTCTATGAATAATTATTTACATGTGTACGAACATATGTATATGAAAATGTTTTATATACGTACATTAATAAAAATGAAAAGAATAAAAAAGAGATTAAAATTGATTACAGAGGATTATGACATTAAACTATATTGGTAGCCTTAACTGTTATATTTTGTTTTTTTTTTCTTATTTTTGTTTATTAAATAGAATTTGGTAATAAAATGTTATACAAGTAATATTTAACATCACTCAATTAAATCATATACATATATGAAATGGAAATGGTCGCCGGTTACTAAAAATTCATTTCATTAATAAAAATAAAATGTGTGTATATGCGCATAAAAATCCGAAAACAGAATCAATAAAATAAAATTCGTTGTCTAACACTTTTTATTGATTGAATTTTATTATTTATTTCTGAAAAGTTGAAAATTAATAATGTTTAAATGCTTTGTTAAAAATTCCTCATACCCTACCCCCCACCCCTCCCAAATGTTCTTCGAAATACATGCTTCAATATTATGTCCGTTTCGCAAGTCTTGTTGATGACCTTTTTGTATATGTAAATAAGAGTTATGAAAAATTTCGTAAACCTTAATAATTTTTGAAATGAAATTTTTAATAACTTGAATCTCTTTTAAATGTTAGGAAAAATTCGAAACATTGAAAGTTCGAACTTAGTATATTAAAATATTTAAGAACAATATTATAGTTGATAAAAATTAGATTAATGTAAAGGATGTTTTAAACAGTGTAGGGCTTTTATGTAATATGCATTTAAGTTCTCGGAAATACCTGTACATATACATAAAATACAGTGTGTTACTTGACAAACGCATTAAATTGAATAAAACATGATGCTAAGCATTTTCACTGTTCTTTTCTATTAAAATTACGCTCCGTAATATATGCAATTTTTTTCACAATTATTTATTGTAACTATAAGAACTATATGTATTTTAAGGAGAGTACCAAGCTAGTGTAATGATTTTCTTGTCTTCAATTTTTAATAATTTATTATTTTTAAATTAAATATATTTACTATCAAAATTTCTAAATGAATGCAACAAAGTTCTTTAATTTCATATTTATTTTATACTTTAAAAATATACCACAAAAATTTTTTGTATCTCAAATGAAATTATTTTTGTAAGAATAAATTGTTAAGAAATTTATTCTAAAATATATTTGAAATAATTATATATGAAATTAAATACAAACTAATAGAAAGACATACGCCAAATTGGCGAGTCGTAACATAATTATAATATAATCAAATTTTATAATATAATCGTATGTACATCAAACTTGCCATAATTTATTTAAAAATAATCGCATATTGATTCTTCATCTGCTTAAAATTTTTAATATTATGAATCATTCAATTTAGAACGATTTGAAAATTAAAATGAATCATTTATCATACAAAAGTTTTCAGAATATTGAGATAAAATACATAATTACTTATAATTTGCATATATATACATATATACTCGTGTAAATAAAATATTTCAATACAAATAAAAATTGATTTTTAAAATTAATACGAAAAAAAAAATAACAAATCTCAAAATATTATTGAATTTCATTTTCAAATTGATGAATGGAAATATTTTTCATTTACTTAATATATATTTGGTGAAATAAATGGCAAAAGAATAATAATAATAATTGTTTAGATTAATAAAATATAAAGTGTTGATGCATATGTTAAAAAAATATTTAAAAGTGAAAAATTAATATACTAGAAATTATAATAAAAAGATAAAATTTTATTTTATTCGTACATACTCGTACATATACATATTTATTATGAATGGCGCCACTGCCATTCTAAAATATTTTTATGAATGAAGGCAATATTTCTGTTGCTGCCAATAAGCTATTTTATTTTCTGACAATGTGTTTGTATGTAAAAATTCTTTTTATATTAATTTAAAACAATAAATTGTCTCATCTTGTTCGCTTAAATGAATATTAAAATATTATTATTACTATTATAATATGTACACATACACATATATTATTGTAATTTAATGTCTATAAAATTACATAAAATTTCTATAAAAAAATTAACTAATATTACAATGCACGTATTATGGCATAGATATAGCGTGTAAATATAGCCTAATAACAGTCACATTTAATAATATCATGCAAATATAAAAGAAAAACTTAATGGAAAATCAATGTTGTTATATAAAAAAAAAGATATATATATATGGATATGGTGATAAAATGTCATTTGGCAAGAGACATATACTATCTAATAAAATAAGTATGGAAATGATTTTAAATCAAAGTGAATAATAATACACAATTTTATTAAGTTACTTGCTATATATGCACTGACACACATATATGAGCAGCTATAATTGAATATATACTATATAAAGATATATTATATATATAAGGTATATGTCGTAAAATTGATTATTAAGATTTATTATATTGATGCGTGCTCTTCATAAAATATTATTGTTTTTATTTATTACATGTAAAAATTAATGTAGAATTCAGTATTAGGGCATACGCTAAATATTTAAGTAAAATTTATATTTTGCGACTATGGTTGATTTCGACTGTATAGCAGCAATTGTTTTAGCAAATAAGAAAAATGCACTTGTTAAATGCACCATTAAAAATTAATATTGACAGTCTTCACAATACGAGTATTATAAGAAACGATCATTATCTGTATAATAATTTCAATATAATTTGAAAATTTAAGGACGAAATATTGAATGAAGCATTAATTCTTATGTTTTGCATAGTTAAAAAAATTAAGACGTTATGTGACTTGAAAATTATGCTTTTTAACAATAAATTAATAATATTTTATTTTTTGGGAAATTGAGAAATCTATTCAATTACATCATTAATTTTATTATTGATTTGAAGATAATATAGATAAAATAGGGTCTCTTAACTATGATTCTTCTCCATAAAATGTGGATTAAATTTTGATGTTGATTAAAATTTTTTAAATTTTGTCAATGATTATGAAGTCGAAAGTAATTGAAAATTGATTGTAAATTTTTGTTCATTCATAAGAAAAAAATTACAAATAAAATTGAAGCAAATCACATTCCTTGGAAATTTTTGAAATCACTTTCTATTATTTTAATTATTAATAATAAAAATTATTATTAATTAATTTGCTGTAGATAATTAAATTTTTTTTATAAATTTTAATATTCTCATAATTTTAAATATACCCTGTATTTCAGGTTAATGAATATGTTATAGGTATTTTTCTTAGAAAATTTATTACGTATTTCAAAGAAATTAATATAGAATTAATTTGATCTTATGACATTTTAATTTTTTAAGCGTATATATAAGTATATATAAATTTTAATATAATAATATATATTGTTTTCTCTAGTATGATATTTTCAAGAGTTTTAATATATACATATTGCATCCAGTTAAGATTCTATTAAGTTATTAAATTTTTCTCTTGATTATTAACATAAATTTATACACCTGATACTATATATATACGAGTATTTAATGTATGGAATAAAATGTCTGTAACTTGCGGCATACAACTAAAATTTATTCTATAAAATATTAATTAATAGTTTAGAAGGTGAATTTTTATAATATGCGGTTAAGTAATATTTTAAAGGCGACAAAATTTTTATATGTAACATAATGTACTATATAGACAATGAATATATATATGTATATATATATATGTATACATAATATATAATTATATAAGTTATTCTGATACTCTATAATCAAAGTTGTGCTAAAGGCATTAAATAATAATTGATTAGGCTTTAATGAAATATAATTTTCTTTTGAATAAATTTCAAATTTATTATATGTATATTAAATATGATCGTTAAAAGCAAGTAGCCGCAAGTATATTATGATAAATACTATGTCTAAAAATTCACTCTTAGTCTGTTTTTTTTTTTTGGTGCCGTTATCAATTATTTTAAATAATACATTATATTTTTAACTGCAATTATAATAAACATAATGTTTGAGATCTAAGAAAAAAAATTTAATAATTTTAGAATTTCTTAAAGAATTTTTTATATTTATGTACAGCTGGCAATAGTCGCATATCTATTAAAAATTTCTAAAAATAAAGTGTATGCATTTAAAAGCAAAAAATATGAGGTCCTTTATTGTATGTTCTTTATAATTAATTGGAATACGTTTATACATACTAGGTGATTTATTTGAAAAGTCCAATTCGGAGTCCTATATTACTTGAGATTAATTTATAATTAATAAGATTTTTAACAATAGAACTCATATGTTTCACCTTTACTTATGCATTTTGTTATTAATTTTGAATAAAATTCAAATTATTTTAAATAATTTGTTAAATAAATTATTTAATTTCCGCATGGCATAATTTGTATCAAAGTATTATGTTAAGAGGCATATGAAATCATAATGAAATTGACAAGGAAATAAAATAACTAATTTTTATACTCGTACAATAAAGTTTTATACATTTTTGTATTCAAATACAGTGAATCCATATTTATAAGCGCACGCGTTTTAAATTCATTTACTTTAGTAAATAATTTTATGTATGAATACATGAATATTTTGTTGAATTATGATAAATACTGAAATTGTTTTATATATATACACAAATGTTATACTCATAGCATAAAATCGAATATTAATTGAATAAATTTCATAAAATGAAAATAAATTCCTTTTGGAATGTGCAAGGTGCAATTTTATGTGTTGTATAAATTACTATAATAAACAATTTTTATTTTGTCGCCAATTTCTCTTATATTTATGAATAAACTAACTATACATTTTGTTTTTAATTCAATAGTAATGTTTAAACATAAATTTTTATTAAGTTGATAAATTGTTGTGCCTTATAAACATATAATTTGAGTTTATTTTTGCATGAATTTACTTCTATATATACTCTACATATATGCATTTAAATGAGAGCTTTAGTTAATATTTAGGAAATTTACCTTAATAAATGTTTTATTTAATAAGCATAGTCTGGAGAGTTTGGTGTATTATTTATACGTTGTAGACAAGACCGAACTGGTTAAAACTTATTATTTAAATACTTGTTTATAGAGTCATAATGTGATTATCTTTTGCTTTTCTATTATCAGAGTACGATCAGATCTCGATTTATTTTCTTGTCTAATATTTGTAGCCTTATTCAATCAAGTTTAAATTTAAATGTGAGGGTACGTTGTACGTGAGGGTTCAATTGAAATGAAAAATTAGAACCGGGGCTTTTTTTGAAAATTATTATTAAGTTTTAATTTCTTGATATTTTTTGATTGAAAAGCCTATTTGGCACGAAATTAAAATTTGAATGAATTCTTCTTTTGAAATTATTGGTATTTAAATTCGAGAAAAGTTCTACTATCAATTCACAAACAAAAAAAGAATGCTAGTAAATGGTAAATCGTTCGACAAATTTACCTATATGCATATTATATAGGAAGACTCTACACACCTATGCCTCTTTTCGGAATATCGAATATCGAATAAATAAAATAATTAGTTTTATATTATGCATGTACATAAATAATGTGTGGTATAAAGAAATGATTTACACATTACTTTGTATGAAAGCATTAAAGGAAATAAAAATTTAGTAAATATTTTAAATGTATACAAGATGTTAAAATATGATTTCTTGAGTAATTAGAAATTCTAATTAAAAAACTTTCATACAAAATTAAAAGGTGCATAATATCACACTATTAAATTGCAATTTTTCTTTAGGCATAATTTTATTTCTACACGATTTTATATTGGGTTAGGTCAATAATTTTAATCGCGTGACGATTTCATAAATATTATTAAAATAATATTTTTATTATTTGTTTCTTTTGTAAGTAATTTATGCTTGTATGATGAATTTATTAAGGAAAAAATAATAAAAGTAAAACAAAATTTATGAAAAATTTTAACAATTGAAAAATTAATATGATTAATTTTTTTTATATTTTCATTGCAGGATCTCCAAATCCTAGTGAACGTGATGCAGGTTTCTGTTCTGGTAGCTCCGAAGTTGGTGATGATACTTCTTCAATTGATAATGCATCATCACAACATAATCATCATCATCACAATCATAATTCAAATTATAGTGAACATCATCATCATCATCATACAGATCATCAAAATTTCCAAACAGAAGATTCATCAGAAGATTCTGTTGAAGTTAAAATTACACCAATTAGTTATACACGTAACAAAAGAAAAAGTACTGAACCATCACGTGTTATATTGGGTAGAGAAGAAACTGGTCCATTAAAAAAACGTGTACGTTATCATACCGAAGAACAATATGAACAAGAAGAAAATATTAAAAATTATTCTCAAACTAGTAATAATAAAAATATAGAATATCAAAATGATAATTTACATTTTCGTCCATGGGATGAATCACAATGTATTGTACCACATGAAAAAATGCCAAATCCAGCTGAAATATTAGTACGACATCCTGGTGTAACAACATTACATCGAAATTTAAGACCAAATAAAATTTCAAATGATATTCAAGATGAACCTTTAGCTCTTATTACAAAAAAATCAAATTCATTTTCAACAACAACAACAACAACAACTACAAATAAATCAATATCAACAAAAGGAACAACAGTAATAACAACATCAACAGTTCCAACAACAGAACATAAAGATGTTATCAATACAAATAACATGATCTCATCAAATTCAAAAATAAATACACAAAAAATAACAACATTACATTCATCAACTTCATTAACGAAAAAAACACAAAATAATAATAATAATAAATCACAATTAGTTAAAGTATCGAAACAAAGACAAAATAAAACTGATCTCAATACTAATTCAAATGAAGTAGTTAATCGTTATCGAAATTCGAAAAATAATAAAAATAATTTTAATAATAGAAAAACCGAAAAAAATAATAATAATAGTAATAACAGTGATAATAATAATAGTGATCTATCGAATAATAATAATGATAAAAATTTTAGAATTGATATAGAAGAATCTGATGATTTAACAATTAATAATAAATTAAATGAAAATTTAAATAATACAAAAGAAATAAATAATTTACAAGGTTCTGATGAACAATTACAACGTCCAATACAACGAAATTATAAAAATATGACAAGAGAACGACGTATTGAAGCGAATGCCCGTGAACGTACACGTGTACATACAATTTCAGCTGCTTATGATACATTAAGAAAATCTGTACCAGCATATTCAAATTCACAAAAATTATCAAAATTATCTGTTTTAAGAGTTGCATGTTCCTATATATTAACATTAAGTCGTATGGCTGGTCTTGATTATAGTGAAGATCAAAGTTCACCAAGTTTGGCATCATGTGTCGATATGGTTACAAAAACAATACAAACCGAAGGTAAAATTCGTAAAAAGAAAGATGAATAAAGTTCAAATTGCAAATAATTTTTAAATTAATAAAAAATAAAGAAAAAATTTTAGAAACCGGTGCCATTATCCGTAAAAATAATATTATTAAAATGAACTACTATAATATTTTTTAAAAGTATAAATCGAATCGAGTCTCATTTTATTGTACTGAAAAAAAAAAAAAAAACAAAATTTTTTAATTTAATTTTTTAATCTTTTATTGTCTCAAAAACTTTATTGTATAAGCGGCAAATTAAATTTATAAAATTTAGAATATACTACGTAAATTTTAAATGCAACAAAAAAAAATTGTATGTATGTAAAAAAGAGTGCTGTTTTGTAATTATGTATTTAGTAATGCGCAAAGCTTATATAATAATTAAATGAAATGGATTTAATCTCAACAAAAAAAAAAATTAATTAAAATAAAAAATATGAATTTTTAAAAAAACTTTCTATGTAACCTTATTTTTTTTTGTCATCTTTTGTAAAAATGTTATATGAACAGTTATGTTATGTATAATTTTAGGCAGGGCTTACATTTTTATAATAATTTTTAAGAAATTTTATATTATATTTTTTTTTTTTTGGATTTTTTTTTAAATTTTCTGTTAAAATTCGTGAATTTTCTAGTTAGTTTCTTAAACATATTTTTTAAATAATTTATTTCTGTTAATTTTGTATTAATTTTAATATTTTGTTTTTTTTTTTAAATATAATTTTTTATGGTTATATTTTTTTTTTAAATAAATAGAAAACAAAAACATCGTCCGCCTCTATAAAGAAAATATTTTTCAAATGCACAATTAACAATAGTACAAAATTTAAATTAAAAATGTTTTTTTTTTTTAAATTTTCTTTTTATTTTTGTCTTTTTTAATTTCAATGTTTATTGCTATTATTTGTCAGAAATAAAATCAGTTTTTTTTTTCATTTTAATCAATTTGACATTTTTAATTAATATCGACATAAAATTAAATCGATTAATAATCGAAAAAGCAAAAATTTTGCTCTTTAGCATTGTAAATTATCTTGAAACTTAATTCTACTTCTGTCAGTTCTATTCTAAAGCAGAAAGTTTAAAAAACAGAAGGAATCAGCTCTATTTTTAAAACCAGTTGGCAGAACTGCATAAATGACAATAATTTTTTGAAACTAAATACATAATGCTTTTAAAATTTTTATAGAATAATTAAAATATTAACTGACATTAATTCCTCAATTTTCACTTAAAAATTATTATTATGGATTTTGCAATTGTATTTTTAGGTTATGTCAGTTTCTAATCATTGGCAGCATTCATTTTAATGCTTATCTTTAAAAGTTCTTTACACGAAAATGACATGCTTTTTGCAGTATTGTCACAAAAACGCACTACATTTTCAGATCTAAGTAAGATATTCCAACATGAACTCAAACTTAGTTATCATTTTTGAATTGCTATACTCAATTGGTTCTATTTTTTAATAAAATTAATCCAGTTGATTTAGAACATTTTGGCTATTGTATACCATAGAAAATGTGCCAAATTTATTACATATTGAAAAATAAATATATTTGAAAATATTTAAAATAAAAATTAATTGAAAATTTATGAGAGAAATGAATTAAATTCGAAGCATGTGCAATTGCCTTAATGTTATTAGTGTTAAATACTATGAATTTAAAATCTAATATTAATTCAAAGTAAATGGACCTAAGCTACGTCATAAGCAAGTTGTAATCTTAATCACCTAATTTATAAAATGTCAAAGTCTCATTTAATTAGCAGCTACCTCGCAAAAAATACACTTGTGTTTTTTTTGTTTCGAAAACCCCATAATAATATTACAGTGCGCCTTTTATGTGACTAAAAGTAAACTGATTTTATTTCTAAACATTTAAAAAATTTTATCTTATATTTTTTTTTTCTTGTTCGTTAAAATAAAATTTAAAATGACAATAAATTGTAAAATTAAAATTCAATACATAAAAATTGAAAAACAAAGAACAAAAAAAAACAAAAAACTCATTTCTTGACAACTTTAATTGACATTTCAATGACAATATTTTGATACATGAACAATAATAATTAATAAAATATATGTATATAATAATTATGTAAATATATATTTATATAACAAAAAATGAAAACGGTATTGTTTTTTTTAATATATGCAAGAACAACTTTAAATAAAATACACAATAAATATATTTTATATAAAAAATTTAATAATACTATTTTTAAAACATAAAATACATATATATAAATATGTATGTATATGTACAATATAGTCATAATTAAAAAATAAATACGTATGAGTATGTATATACATAAGAGATTGAAATATGTCAAATAAATGCCAAAATTATTAACAGTTGAAAAAAATAATAAAATAAAATTTCCTTTAGTTAACAAATTGTTCAATTTTTCAAAAACTTTTGTATTTAAAATGAAAAACTAAAAAAAAAAACAATAAAAATTTTTTCTTTTTATATTTTTAATGTAAAATTTAATAAAATAAAATATATATTGTGAATAAGAAGAACTCAAAATTATATTAAAGAAACTTATTAATTGAAACTGTAAAATTATAGAATAAAAAAAAAAGTGCCATAAAAAATTATAATATTGTAGAGCCTGAGTTGTTTTATATAAAAATATAGAAATTAGAATTAGAGAAGAGAAAAACAAAACAAAAAGAATTTTAAAACAAAAGAAAATTTACATAATAATATATTGTACATACATATATATGAAAAATATATTTACGTATATACATGTGTATTGCATATACATTATAATTATATAATTATGGTTAATATTAATTGCCATGGAAATAAAAACTAACATAATGTATTTAAAAAAAAAAATTTTGCATTTTAATTTTTAAATTTTTTTAACAAAACTGTGAGAGACTAAAGAAAATATTCCATAGAGAACTCTTACCGCATCGGAAAAAGAAATACGAGCAATCCAAAAAAAATACTAGCAAAAATTTAAATTCTGTCTGGAGGACTTTAACCGAATCGAAAGAAAAAAATATTAGCAAAAAATCTCGGGAAATTTTGTGTTTTATTAAAAACAAAAACCTTCAAAAAAATCCGGTTTTGGTACCATTTTCTCAAAAACTAAAGGTCAGATATAATCGATTGTAAAAATCAAGATCTATCAATTATATTTAAAATAATAGGCTAGAAATTACTTTAGTTGAACGACTACGATCTTATTAGTATTTATTTATATGAAGGACAAATCTGGGGCCCCTTTTTTAACTGTCGATTAACTGTCTATAGTCCAAAAGCGAGTATGCTTGTATTTCACCCACTTCTCCTTTCCCGCCAACCATACGATTTCTGCTGGAAACTGATCAAATAATCATCACTGAAATTATTTACAACTTTATACGAACCACAATGTATTAAAAACTAAAGGTTCAATATACTCAGGGCTACAATATAAATAACTTGTAAGTACATAAATATGTCCGACGTGCTACTTCTGCTTTTGTGACAATATTTTTTTTTATATTGTAGAGTGAATTCAAAAATCAAATTATTTGGTGCGTCCCAGAGTATAAATAAAATGAAGTTTTTTACAAACTTTTCTGAAGTGGTTAGGTGTGTAGTTTGTATAAATGAAATGGTGTTTTATTTGGTAATCCTGCACTTTATAGGAATAAAAATTAATTTATAAATTTAAAATGTTTACTTTTCATATAAATGTGTAAAGCCATTTACTGGAATAAATATACGTTACACAACTACTCCCTTTTTTTATAGACTGGGGTAATTGAGATTATGTAAAATTAAATTTTAATTTGGAAAAATATAAATTGAGTAATAGAGAGTATTTACATGGAGCTTTTGAAGATTTGATCATAATTAATTGTGACATCGATAAAGTCAATTATTTATGACGTCACGAAAACAATTTCGCTTTATCGAAATTTTTTATTCAAAAATTTCTTAACAACTATTTTAGAAAACATTGTGCTAAACATGATTGGAATTGTTTACATAATGTATTTTTTACATTGTGGCATTGTGGTAAGGTTTCCGATATAACCACAACCTAATTTTTTTGTTCGAAGTACTATGAATAATTTGGTTTATTAGATCACTCAAAATTTTGTAATTTCTTCCAAAAAATACAGAATTATACGTAAGCTTTAATTTATGAAATAGATGTTTCACAGTACATTTTACTGTACATATAATTACAAATAAAATAAATTGTAATAAAAATTAAAAAATTATAATAAACGTGTGTATAATAGGTAAAAATTATTATTCCAATTAATTTAATTCAATTACTATATTTAGTTGAAAGTAAAAGTAAAACGTTTGTTATACGATATTTCAATTATTGAACTTGACATGGGATTGTCTTAGCTGAATAATTAATTATTTATAAATGAGACGATCGAATTTATTTTTATGAATTCATAATAAATTTTAATAAATGTAAATAAAATATGACAATTAAGAATTTTAAATAAATTAAAAAATTATACTATTTTCCTCCTTCTTTTTAAATAAAATTAATTTTAATAATTAAAAAAAGTGTTAAGGTTTAGAAACATCCCGATAAAGAATATTTTTGACGCCGCGAGTGCGACCTTTATAATAATATTAAATTGAATTAAAAAATATTACATAATATTTACATTAACATTTTCAATAACAGTGTGTACGGAATTCTGTAGTTAAAATGTGTTATATGTATGTATATATCTATGAATTTTTTTTATTATATTAAAAATTTATCGATTAATAAATAAAATTAATGTACTTGTAGTTATGATGTTTGATGTAAATTTATTTAACACATTTTTTCTCTAATATTTTATAATGTTATATTTATTTTGCAGAAAAGTGGATGAACAAAATAACTCGATTGGAACAAAAATGTCGCAACTTAAAAATTTTTTGATTTCTAGTTTAATCCGGCAATTTATGAAAATTATTTAGTTCTGTTAATTCAATTTCAAAAATTTGCCGCAAGATGGAACAGAATTTAATTTTAATTTCCAATAGTAGTGCTCGGATTTACAATTCTTGCTGTTGCCATGAATGATTTTTTAATCATTTTATTCAGTAGGGTTCGTTTTATTCAATTTCTTTAGCATATATGTGAATTATATTTTGTAGTATTTCTAAGATGCCATTTATGTCTTAATTTTTAATTAAAACAATTAATTTAAATTAAAATTTTACTGAAATTAAAATATTTTGAGTTATGGCAGTTTTGATCGAGTATTCCAGTTTTAAGAATTCATTCAACAATTCTATACATACATGTACATATGTACATATAATGTAAAACTAAGATGAAAGAAAGATGACGACATATTCTTAAAAAATTGCTGTTTATTTTTTTAGCCTGTTTTAATTAATATATGATTATAACGTAGTTATAACAGGTAATTATAAAAATTTCACTTCACAACTATTTAATTAACTTATAAATGTATACATACATACATACGATTATTAATTATTATGTAAGTATGTACATTTATTATTTTTTTATACATATATTTATTTTATTAATAAAAATTGTTCGAAATTTGAATTATATACGAGTATTTATGTATGTACATTTTAAATACCCTTGTTCTATTGCATAGTAATCAAATCTTATAGGTTTTAACATTTTTAATTGATAAAAGGAAAATCTTTGATTCTATTAAATACCCTTGTTCTATTGCATAGTAATCAAATCTTATAGGTTTTAGCATTATTAATTGATAAAGGAAAAATCTTCGATTCTACTTTTTGGAAATATAAAATTTAATTATTATATTTTTTAATAGTTGAAATTGTTTTCATCTGAGAGAGATTTGGAAAAAATGAATTTTTTGCAAACAACATTTTTAAAGGCCCCGAAAAGTATGCAAAACTCTATAATATATTAAATTTCAAATAAATTGTGGAAATTTTCAAATTTTTTTAATGAACCTGTTCTTCGAATTCTTTCGTCTCAAAGTATTTAGAGCTTAAGTTAAATTTTTGTTATTACATGTGTCATTTATCAATTCATAAGATTTTTATTTCATTACCACAAAATTTTCTGTTCATACTCCTGTTTAAAAATTTTATTTGTATGCCTTATAATCTGCTAAATTAGCAAATATGTTAGTAATTAGATTTTAGTCGAAAGTATTCAAACTTCAGCATATTTGTGTTTTTAAATTGTAAACATAAACAAAAGCATGGAAAAAAATTTTTTGCTCAAAATATGCAAGAAGATAAGAACAAAAACAAACCGGAAGCACTTGTTTTTGTATTTAATTTGTTGTTGCTTTAAAACGGATAAAGAGATTAAGAGATAAAATATAATATGCATATAAGTCTGCATATAAAAAAGAGAAAATGTCATGTATTACTTAGAATAGATAAATGGAGTGATACTGTAGTAAAGTGATAATGTGTATCTGAGTATACTTACATATAACACTAAAATAACACTTGTGTATTATAGCACTTGCACTAAAATTAAAAATTTGACAAACTCATCAAAATTATCATTAAGATTTATGTTTGCTACTTTACAAATTATTTACCAACCCAATTTTAAACATAGATGGCAAAAAGTAAAACTATTGTTTGAATAGTATTACAAATTTGCATTTTCGTCTCTAATATTTTTGAATTACGCAAGATGTTTATATTGCCTTCACAATTTTTTCAAAATTATACATTATTATTTTAATGTTATACAAAAATCATTATTAATTCTGTATTAATAAATTTTCTAGTTGTTCTTCTGCTTTTCATATTCAGCAAATTTTCACAAATGTTCTACAGTATCAAATGCCAGATGAACCTCAGTTAATCAGAATGCGAGTGAGAATCGAATATTTTTCATCAGACTTCCGAAAGTGTTTCAAACAAAAAAAAATGTTGGATTTACTGTCCTAAAAATTTTAATATTGTTTGATTCTAATGTTCTGGCAATTTTAAAAACAATTTATTAATATGGCCGAAATTTCCCAGAAGTTTTGTTGATTGTATATAAGTTCTTAAAATATAGCTGCCATAAAAATTTAATAATAATTCCATCAAGTATTTAAAAAATATTGAAACTATATCATTATATGAGATAAGATCATGAGTGATTGAGATTATCGAACTTATAAAATTAACAATTCTTACGAATATCACACAGTTTTCATGATCAATTCCTAATACGAGTATATACTGTTTTTTACTTGCGCTTATGTAACTTAATTAATAATTTACGTATGTGTGTATATACATATATTAAATACTAGAGTTGGATGTATTAGTTTCATTCATTTCCAGCTTTTATTAAATTCTCTTGAATTATTTTGTTAAAGATAAAATTCTGTGTGTTTTGGATATTTTATACTTTTATTATAATATTTTTTTTCAAATAATATGATTTCAAATATGATTTCTTTTGAAACACACACTTTGTTTATAATGGCATATGAAATGCACATGATTGTATATATATATATAATTACATACCACATGTATGAACGTAGGTCGTATACAGATAAAATTAATTTATGGTGAATTTTTTCCAAGAATTTGGTTGAATGCTTTGTGTAAGCTAATTCTATTTTATTTTACGATATTAAATTGTTTATATTAAAAAATTCATTATTTTATTTTATTATAATTAAATTGCATTTTTATTAAAAACAACAACAGCAGCAGAATTTATATTGTATCAATATTAATGATTTTTATATTATATGGAATTTTCGCACAACTTATTAGAGAATTCTATTCTACTATAAAAATTAAGATATTTGTTAAGTTAAGATTTCTATTTACTATTTTTAAAATCAAAAATCGAATGGCACACCTGTTGCGTTATTTTCAATTTGTGAATTTCAATTATGGTTGCATACAGTTTATGAGAATGAATTTTAATCTTACAAAATGTACACATCTAAAAAGAAGGACAAAAAAAGAAACTATTGCATGTACAGATGACATTATTAAAATTACAAAAAATATTATTGACAAATGATGTCAATAATGTCAGAAAAATTAAAGCAAAAATGCTTTTAGTTGTAAATATTTTGTTAAATTTAATCTTATTATAATTATTATTTGTGTAAATAAGGGAATAACAAAAATTCCACAAAATTCATGCATATACTGAACATATATGTATATATATTTGCATATAATTAAATTCTAAACTGATAAACCTATAGATCACACACGTGAAATTAATAGTTTCTATTGTTAATAGCAGATTATAGGAGTTTAGATCAAAAAATAGAATATTTGAGTTAAAAATCTTGTAAACAGATGTAAAAATCTAAAGTAGTACTACTTTTTGCCGACTGCTTTGCATTCGATAAGTGAGGCAAATATTTGGGGACGGCACCAGCTTTCGCTTCTCGAGTTTTCGGAAGCAGACTTCTCCATTATTGGGAAACGTACTCATATAAACAATTCTTTTTGTCCATCAATTTGTTTATCGGTCTGTCGATCTGTGGGCACACCTGTATATTTCAAGTTCGGCTGAAACGATTTTGATGAAATTTTTTATGTAAGTTTATATTGGCTTTGATCAACTTTTGGAATATATCAGACCTTGGGAACTGGACCTTTTCTTGGGCGGATAAGTTTTTTGGAAATATCAGGGCTGGGAAACCGAAGTAGGGACGATTTTATATTTTTGACCGTATCTATGGAATTAATTGATGGAATCCCCTAAAATTTAATGTTTGGATTCTTGTTGTTACCGAAACTGAGGATCTTTTTAAGGAATTTGGATGGAAAAAAGTCAAACTCTAAGAGCAATAAATTTAATTTTCTATATTTCTAATACATTTTTTTATGTATGTTAACTAATAGCTTGCTAACTTCTTTAAAGTTGGAAAGAAGTGTAAGACAATTTCATAACCTTCTGTAACACTTGAGATAAATTAGCCGATACATGCATTGGGGTTAATTTTGTGATGAACATATCATATTTTTTTACATGTGGGTAATATACTGGAGCTGACATACAAAACTCAAAGTAAGTATACACAATATGTGATTATGTATGTTATATGTATGTATTAGTTCTCAATCCCACCTATATGTCAAAGTCTTACATGAATTGTCATTTTCTTTCTCAAATTTTTGATTTGCAAATTTCAATTTCAATTAATCAATTTCGAAAACATAGTTGTTATATTTTTCTCATATATATGTATATCTTTATATAGGAACTTGTTTGTAAACCTTATTTGTATGACTTCGTATATTCACGTGAAAAATCCGACTAAGGCATATAATTTTTCCCATTTTGATTGAAGTAGTGACAGGAAAATAATACAAAATAAAATTATTGTTTTATAATTTCACTACAAAATAATTTTAAATAATTAATTCAGTATGGACATTTAATTTGCTTATTTTAATTTTTTATAATTTTTATTATTAATTTTATATATGTATGTAGTTATTTTTTTTTATTTTATAATATTTTAATATTAATTTTGATCTATGAATAAATTCTAATCAGTTTTGATTTTCTTTTTTTGTAATTGCATCACGATTAAATTTTTCAATTTTTCTTTTTAATTATTATATATACATATATACATATAGATGCTGTATAATGTTACACACATACTTAAATATATTAATATATTATAATTTTATAAAAAATAAATAATGGCAGCAGCCTTTAATAACCTTGCATCTGTTCAATTTTTTTTTTGTTTTGTTTTTTTTTTTTTGCTTATTTAGAACAACAAATAATACACTTTTAATCTGACGAAATTCTGAGTAGACATTGCGTTTGAGTCATTTTTTCGATTATTTCTTGTTATGTAAAGCTACGTCAAGGGATGCAAATCGGGTTAATTTGCATAGATTTTTTTTAAATAGTGCAGATTTTATATATGAAAAAAAATATTTAAATTTTTTTTTTCTTGTAATTTATACTTTGAATTATTAACTTTGTATTGTACATTGAAATATTAGTATACATTACTGAAAAAAATTTGAATATGAATAGAATTTTTTTAAGATAGCTAGGCTATTAATAAATATTTTCAAAAAAAAAAAAACAAAAAGTTACACGCAAGCTTAGGGTGACCATATTAAAATATAAGTGATTCGGTGCAAAAAACAAAATAATTATAATTTTCTTCTATACATATTCTATTGTATGCGTGTGTATATGCGCATATATTGAATTGAAAATGTGAAAGCCTTATCGTACCATATTGAACAAGAAGTATGATCTTATGTGTTTTTAAGTATTTAACTTAGATATTTATGGTTTTGTATACTACTTTTATTTGAATGTCAATTTTATTTGGTAAATATTCCATAAATAAGGGACGTAAATCTTTAGCTTTAGTCAACAATTTGTTTACAAATTACCATTAGTTTTTCTTTTCTGAATACTACAAAAATTTAAATAGAAAACCTATAAATTCCCTCTATCTCTGTACAAAATCTGTGCTATTAACTAAACTTATATGATGAAATTTTTGGTGTTCGTTATATAATGATTTCACTGTAAATTAATATCTCTATTTAGAAAAACAGTAAATAAATTCCATATTTATTTTTTATATGAATGAGATACGATATTTCCGAATTAATGCTATATACAATTGCAGTTACATATACTTGAACTTTCATATATGTGCATGTACATTTCATATGCATAAATATTATGTAAATTGTATATGTAAATTATGTGTAACTTGATTAAATAAGTATAATAAACTAACGTAAGGTAAATTTAAACAATTTCCTTTTTCACATGGCACGTATTAAAGCACACATTCTAAGGTGTTTGAAGCACAATACAGTAAAAGCTTTGTGTGTGAAATTAAAATTCATTGATAAAATAATATAAATCGCATTAAATAGTTAATAAAGTAGCTTTTTCAATAAAAGATCAGATTTTTTTAAGATATGGAATTTTACTTAATATCTCATACTATATAGAAAGGCAATTGGAAAGAAGTATTAGAAAATAGATTTTCCGCTATATTCCATGGTCATATAGCACAAAAACAAAATTTAGGCTATTTTTTGTATTCTTTATTTCTGCAGAGTTTTTTATACATATGCCATGTTATTTTTGCTAACAATCAAGTTATAAGTATATTATTATGATTAGATAAGAATGACAAGTGACTGACAGTAAATGAATAGAAAAATTTAAAATTTTTGAGTGAAAAAAAATAAATTTTATCTTAAACTTATTAAAAGATTTACTTTCAATTTTTTCAACAACTTAAAAATTAAATATTATAAATCATAGGTTTTGTCAATAGTGGTTGTTCTCCCTGTAATTTATTTCAGTGAAGCATAATTTACATTTAAGTATTAAAAATCAAACGCTTATTACTTCAAAAAAACATCTATTTGAAATTCTCTGTAAACAGTATCCAGAAATGATCACTAAATGATCGAAATTTCATCATTTATTCTGAGAAAATTTATCTTTATCCCGAACTATAACCTGAAGAAATTTCTAACTTATGAACTTTTTTTTTATTGTTCTCTTATTTTCACATCAGTTTTAATGATTTTATTCATACTAAATTTTTCATTGTTCGCACATGATTCTTAAATTTTAAAATCTCTCTTTTGAATTTTAATCTAAAGAAAATTAATCTTATTCAATATTCAAATGAAATTTCACAAAATTTATACAATTTTATATGTATAACAAAAACATTAAACGAACCGGTAGTGGAATTTTTAATATTAAAAAGATTATAAAAATTAGTAATCTCTTTTTAGCAACCGCAACAAAAAAAAATTATTACAATAAAATATTTTTTTTTTTATGTATGTCTGGCTTTGGTTATTGTATATATACAATAATTTTAATTCTCTTCTGGTAGAATCCCTAATTCACGCAAACTGATAAGAAATTTTCAATTATAGCTGATAAGCGAGATTACTATTCAGAGATCCTCATACAACATGTATAATAATTTTTATTCTGAGTAATTTTTATATTAGTAGATTCAGCAAAAGAAAAAAAAAATTTTCAATTCAATTTTTATTTTAATATCTTAAATTTATGCTTTAAAATTTGAGAATCAATAAGAAATTTAAAAATTAAACAAATTATTTATTCATCTTTTTGATGGAATAAAAAAAAATTCAATATTCGAAAAATTAAGCATGGTTATCTAATAAAATTGAAGATTCAAAATTCATAGAAATACAAAATTTATGTATGGTTAGAAAGAGAAAAATTTCCTGATTTCATTGGTATAAATTTCATTTAAAGCATCGAAATTTTAAAGGGGATTCCGAGTATTTCAAATTTTTTTTATTTCAAATTCTGAAAATGCGGTGGCGAAAAGAAAAAATTTCATTCATAATTCGCTAAATCACAGAAGATTAGCATATCGCGCTTATCAATTTTTTATGTTTGTTTTTGTTTTTTTTTCTTATAACAAATTGAATGAAAATGAAAGCATAATAAATATTATCATAAAAGAACGTAAAAAGAAAAAAAAAAGAAAAAAAAAATAGCGAATTATTAAATAATTCAGGGCAAATATGGGGCCCCTTTTATTTATTATTGTTGTTATTATTATTATTTTGTTATTTTTATTCTTTCTTCAGATTGTTTACATTTTATTTTATTATGAAAATATTGAAAAAAAACTCACATATATGTACATACTCATGTATAGCGATACTCAAATGAAAACATAATATTTACATTTTATAAAATAAAAAACAAAACTTCCGCTTTCATATTGCAAATAGTGTGTATTATGATTTATAACACAATATAACAATATTATAATGCAATATATTAGAATTGTCTTACGATTACATACAAACATACAAACAATAATTGCATATGAAAATTAAAACTCTTGATATTGTAAACACGGTATGATAATAATAATATTCAGAATTAATGTGAGTTTGACATACTTGTCATGTCTTAAAAAATAAAATTTGAATTCCAGAACCAGCTGACTATAAGAACTTCAAAATCAAAAGAGATTCGGCAGATGTAACAGGTTCTAGAAAATTACAAAATCTGTTGTTTTCGTTACAATAGAAAATTTGTGTATGATTTTTCAAAACAAATCGACAAAAACACTTTACTGCCCGACATGTATTTACTTATTAAACACTATGGATATAGCAGGGGGTATTAAATAGTAATTATGTTGTCTAATTGTGTAAGGAAATTTACCTCCGTTAAGTGGCCATTAAGATTAACCTAAGACTCTTTTTTTTTTAATTTTTTATATCGTTTTGCTTATAGACTACGACGTCTTATAGAAATCTAAAATTTTAAGCCGCTTTTAGACACTAATAAAAAATTTATTTCATAAGAAGAAAATTTTTTCCAATTCCAACCCCTCCCAAGTTAGCGTCTAACGATATTTGTAAATTTTTTACGTGCCTTTTATTTCCGAAACTGCAAATGTCATACTATCAAAAAATATAATTATTTATTTTAACGCACTTATTTAACTGAAGACCATTATGTTAACGCTTTTGAATTTGTTTTGTTGCTCATCCTAAATGTATGCAATAAATCGATATATTTTGTATTATAGGATGTTTCAGAATATTATAGGAAGGGTGCAGAAATAATTTCAAGGATGATTTTTTGATCAATTTCCAGTAAAAAATTGTATGTGTGAGGGGTGGGGGGTGCAGATATACTCGTTTTCGAAGTGCAGCCTGTTGAAAAGAAAGATATGAAAATTAAAAGCTTTTTCCTGCGTATAAATAAATGCTTATAATTTCGGAATCATGCAACTTATTATGAAATTTGAATGGAAACTAAAATTAAGGCACTTTTAATTAAGAAATCAACAAGAGTTTTCACAAATTAATCAAAAATTTGTATAATTTTCAATTAAAAATAAATTCGAATTAATTTAGAACATATCAAACAATCTAAATCATTATTCGCATAATGAATGTGTGAATGTATGTACATACATGAATAATGTATTACACGTGTGTACTTCATACATATATGTAACAGCTACTTATAACGGGTTTTTTTTTAATAATACAAAAAACAAAAATTAGAAACTTATTTTCATTCTAATTTTTTTTTTGTAGCTGAAATTGTGTTTCTACGATAACCTATTATATGACTGCCCTATTTACAAACTGTTATACTATTAATTTTATATGTATATATACTTATCTTCAGAAAATGTTATAATATTATAATATAGTAAATTGTGTATGTACACATTTAAGCTCTGAATCGTAGTTATAAATATATTTATATTGTGCATACATTTAATTGTTAACTACGATTTAAAAATCAATTTATGTTATACAAAATGTAAAAAACGAAAACAAGAATAAAATAAAAAACAAACACGTTACCGAAATTTAATATCACTTGCAATAATACTCGATTGAAACGAGATAGTAATATAATATTTAATAGCGCCGCACCGTGCTCACATGATCCCAAAAAAAAATTTTTTTTGGCGAAATAAAAAACACATTAATTAGCAATTTGAAGTTCAAAGCATTCAAAAAATATTTAATTTTTATAGGTTTAGGTATTAAAAGAGTAAGTAAACTAACCGGTGTTAAAATTTTTATTATAAAAAATTTCTTGTTTGTTCGATTTTTTTCGCGGTACAAAACTTATTTTTCGTTTTAATTTGAGATTTTTTATTGAAGCGAAATTTTGATACTGGCTTGCAATTATAAAGTGTGTACAATTTACATATATACAATTATTATATATAGAATATGTATATTATTTGACAATAAAATGAGATCCTGAACGCAAAACTGTGACTGTTAAATTTATAAAAAGTGTTTTTTTTTCGAGATATAATTTTAAATTAACTTTTGTTTTAGTATAATCAGAAAGCACTTGAGATCTCTTCATTGAGTAAAATATTGATTAACTCTACAGTAGCTGTTAGTTTCCTAAACGCAAAAAAAATTTGGAATTCTAAACAAATTTTTAGATGAATAAAATTTAATGTTTTTCGAAATTTAGTTATGCATTGAATCAAAGAAATAATTATGCAGTACTCCCCCCCATGATTACATTGGCACAAAATTCGTAATGCTCAACGCAATAAAAGGTAAAACTCAAATAAAAGGATCTCTGAATGACTCTATTTAGCCACAATACAACAGGATAAGCCGATATTCTAACTAATATTTATTCAAATTTATAATATCGCTCTTCCCAAATTGAGAGAATGTTATGAAACTGTACGGTAATGTAAGAAAATGTACGGTTCGTAAATATGAAATATGTTATTGTAAATTAGTAAAATAAATTATACACTTCATGGCGATCTCATTCAGATCAGATTTAAAAATGTTTTTATTAAATAAAACTAAAATGACTGAATCATTTAAGAAGTTTATTAATTTAACCGGAAATTTATTTGAGCATGCAAATATGCGTATAATTATTGTATATAGTTATGTAAAACTGAATTTGCCTCATATTCATGTGTAAATAAAAGGGGAATTAAACACGATGTTCTTATTACACATATTATGTAGTTTATATATAGTATGTATCATTAGCGCAGAGGTGTATGCATGATGTAATATTCTTTACAGAATTCTTTACGATTGTATACATATATGGTATTAATATACACAATATAAATATATACTGTCATGTTCATATTTAAATAAAGTTCATAAATGAATAGACAAATCATATATAGTATGTAAATTGAATGCATTTATAATCGCTTAACTATTTAATTTATATACATGTTAATATAATTAAATTACGTTGCATTGAATTAATTATAATGCAGATATACAGAACACAATTGATTTAAATTAATATTATAATTACATACATCTATACGTATGTTTGTACTTTGTACATATTTAATTTTTAAAATTATTTTTAACTATAATATTAATTTGAACACCTGTGAAAGCTTTCGGAAAAGTGAAGCGTAAATAAAAATAAAATATAAAATTTGCATAAAAATTGATTGTATTGTTATTCATTTGGAATCCGTTAAAATCATGATTCACCTTACTTATGTCTATACTTTTATAAATATACATATATTCATATAGCATTTGCTTTTTTTCCTGAAATAAATATGTGATATGAATTATATTATTTAATTAATTTAAATAATGAAAAAAACATGAATGTGAATTTCAAATATCGTAAAGAAAATTATTGGAAATTAGTTTGTTTGTGTATAGTATAAAATGACCTATGATACGTCAAATTATAAATTAAGTGAATTAAATAACCTTTTTAATTAATTTTACTCATATTTTTCAAACAATTATTTCAGTAATTCTCATAATAACAAACTGTCAGTTGACGTAATTTTGCTTAGTGCATATTCTCTCAATAATCGATATCATTACTAATCGATTTTGATTTAAACAATATAGCAAAATACTATACAGATTGTCAAAAACAAACTTACGATCAATTTTAATTTATACTTTTTACTGAAAAATATCCTTGAGAAATTTGCCACCATATCATTGAATTTTAATATTTTGTGAATTCTTTTATTTTATTTTTGGGTACATATAGAGGGAATATTAAAATCAAGGAAATAATAAATTATTAAATGCATAATGTATGTATGTACGTTGTAAATATCTTGTTCTGTTTGTGATATCAAAAATTACTTATTTTCTGCAATTGAGCACATAAGTTCATTAATTTGACATTCTTACTACAAAATTTTGAAATAAAAGTAGAATTCACTTAATCGTAAAAATTTTATTGCTACTAAAAGTCAGTACTTATGGTAAATACTAGACTCATTTTTTTCACTATCATGACATTTAATTCTAATTAATGTTGAAATTTTAATTTTGAATTTTTAAATGAATTTTTTTCAAGTTTACCCAGCATTTACACATACAAGTTACTTGCAAGCAAGTTTGTATAATATTAATTGTCAATTAGTTTTTCGAAATGTCAAATTACTTGCTATTATGACGTAGGCGTTTAGCAAGTTAATTTTTGAAAATGTCTTTGAGAAGAAAACAACTAGCAATATATATAATTGTTTATAAATTTTAGAAACCATAAGTTTGCTAAGTTTAATTTTTTCAAAACAAAATTCAAAAATTTTAAATTAATAACAAAAAAAAAATCAAAACAACAAATTTTTTTTTGTGAATTTCTCAATATGTCAAATTACTTGCTCAAATTACTGGAAGCAAAATTTTCTTGCAAGTTGAACTGCAAGTAAACAAGCAAGTAGAAATATTTCAATGTGTTAGTAAAATTTTTGTATGTATTGCAACTTTCTTGCAAGTAACTTGTACGTGTAAATGCTGGGTTACTTTCAAAAAATTCATATATAAATATTTTGTAATTCAATTTAATTTTTTAAATTTTGTTCACCATTCTCTAGAACGTAAATATGTATAATAATATTTTATATATCGTAAAAATTCTTCCCACATTTTGGTATTTTTAAAAAACAAAAAGTACAAAATTTAATTATAGTTGGCCATCTGTATTTTTAGTTTCGAGAAAAAAAAAATTTTCTTTCAAAAAATAAAAATTAAAATCACAAAATCATTTTTATTCACAAAAATTATTTGAACTTTATTACTTTTTAAAATTATTTTTAAAACATTTGAAATTTTCGTATTAATTTTTGCTGCTTTTTTGTTTATTGTGCTGGCCGATAATTTGCTGACGGAATTCATTTTAATACAAAATAATCCAAATTGAAATTTATGAAGATTAAATTTAAAAAATAAATATATTTTTTAATATATATAATTTAACACCTGTTTGTATTTTATTAAAATACATAGGTATGTAAGTATAAAGGTTTGTATGTATAAAAACAATAAAAATAATATTAAAATTTTCCTTTTATTTTTTGGCGACATTTTATTCATTATAAATTGAAAAGGTGCAAAAATTATATTTTTAAAAATTCAATATAAAAAATTAAAAAGTGGAAATAAAAATGTAATAAAAAAATAATAGAATAAGAGTAATAAAATAAAAATGGAAAGATATGCATTTTGTGTCGTATTCCAAAGAGTGTGTTCATCTTGCATAACATTGTTGGAAGCGTCACCTTTTTTTCTCCAATAAAAATATTATGTAAATGACAAAGATATTTATGTATGTACATGTGTACGTATATACACACAGCATGCATCTAATTAAGAACGTATAAAATTTTTTATTTTAATTTTATCATTATTGATAAATTTGCCGCGTAAATATGCAATCAATACCACTTATTGAGAATCGCAACATGATTATTGTGAATATGGTAAAATTTAAAAATAAATATGAGAAATTTGCTTCAATTAAATTCTCTGAATTAAAAATTTTTAAATGTGTTATAAAATTTATACAATTTTTATATAAAAACTGTATATTGAAAATAAATTCTGTACCTTTAAGCCTTCCATTGTTTTTTCATTCATAATTTGTAAATAATTAAGATTAAATTTATAAATTTAAAGTTTTAGGATCATATTTTCATATGGGTAACACGAACGACTGTTAGAATGATATGACAACTTCATCTCAATAAAATAAAGTATGTATTAGTTTCATGGCGTATGCTGATTGATTAGCTGAATATTACAAGGATTCAAGTAATATTCAGTAATTTACTGAAATAAATGAATTTGCTGAAAACTCTCTATAAAAATAACTGGAAACATTAACATCTTTGAAGAGAGTTTATTAAAATTTCTTCAAGGTAAGTTATATTGCTATTGGATAATTATGTAATTTGTATTTGACGTTGATTTTTAGTTACTGTCCTTATTTCATCTTAGATGATTGTGCTATTCTTTTAAAATAGAAATATAATTTCTTCTCTATGATACAAGAGAGTCAGTCCGACTAATATATAATATATAATGAGGACAGTAAATTTTTATAATTTTAAATGAAGTGCGATGAACTTGCATGGAAGTAACATTCTTATGTGTATGGTTTTGCATTCGAAATTGAATTATTATAGATGCGTTGAAACAATATTTCGTTCTTAACTAATAAATATGTATATGTAGGTAATGCTTTTGCATAAAACTGTTATCATTTCGTGAAACCCTCTGATCTGCTTTGAAATTATATATTATCTAATCTAATATTTTCTCTATATTATGATTTTTCCTTATTTATATTCAAAAAGGGTATATAGGATCTTAGATTGTTTTGATAGCACAAGGTATTTTTTCCATATTCTCGTACTCGAAAGTAATTACTTTGAAAATATTCAATAAAATTTGAAATATTAATTGAAATTCAGATTCCTGCTATAAAAACATATTTCTAATTAGTATAAATTAAAAATATAAAAATAATTGTTATAAAAACCAGAAATTAATCAGTGTACTCTTCTTCTTCTTCTTTCCTTGCCTTATTCTCGTTATGAGGGGTCAGCCCTCCTTATTCTTAGGCGCAATGTGTTCCGTTCTTGGACTGTTTCTTTTTGTAGATTGTTTCTTTTCATATCATTCTCAATAGTTTTCTTCCATGTTGCTGGAGTTCTTCCTTTTTTCTGGGTGATTCTTTAATATTCATTGCTTTTTTTACAATGTGATAAACAGTTCATTCATCACATTCAAATATGAATAGTATATATGAAAAGAAGCATTCGGACATGTTCTTCTAACTGCGTTAAATTCTGTTTAAATCTTTTTAAAACATTTGTCTTACGATATACCCACATATATCCTTATTACATACTTAAGATATTATTAGTTAACCAATTTATATTGCATCATCGTTGTTTCTTACTTCAAAACAAAGTATTTTTGTTATACTTAAATCTAATATTTTTTTTTTGTTAAATTTCGTTGTGTTCCAAATTTATTACAATTATAATGTTTAAAACTATTAAAATGCATTTTTTAATTCCATTAACAATTTCCTATATAATTCACCTAAGTTTATATGAAAAAAAAATATTTGAGTTTTTAACACAAGCATAAAGCAAATCACTTAATTTAATTTTACGTAACCGTTAATTAAGCAATTAATTTGGGTAATGGAAGTGTAGGTACCACATATTTTTCTATTTTGAGTAATTTTTGGTTTTAATAGCTTCCCATTTCACAATTACATAAATTTATCATCATTGATGTGTCTATATTTATAATATTTTTATATGTGCATACATAGGAGTAATAAAACTTGCATTGCGGTTTGAATCTGAAATGTGGATGGATGATTAGATTTGATATTTTTTTTTAATTCTTCATTTATAGTATAAAATAATAAAATAAATGAAATCAAATCTTATAATTTTAAATCTATTTAATGTTTTGTGGTTTTAAATAATTGGTTAAAAAAAAAAAGTTGAGAAAAACGAAACAAATTTCAAATAAAAAATTTCGATGCGGTTTACAATTATTTCTAGAAATACCTATTTGAAAAAAAAAACACATCTTGTGGTGACGGTGGTTGTTGTTATTGTCATCATCATTTATTTTTTAATAAAATCTATCTTATTGTAAAATTAACTATTTTCAAAATTTGTTATACATAAAAGTCTACGAAAATTTCATAAGTTCCATTAGTATATTTTGAAATCTATACACATTGTATTTATGATTATGGAAGAAAATTTTTTAAATATATATATGGGGTGTATAAATTTTAATTATTTTCCCAATAAAAAATTAAGGTCTCCAAAGCAGGTAACATATATCTACATAATATCATACTCTTTGTTTTATAATACAACCTTAATACAATTCGTAAAAGGTAATATCATTCACCTGTTCCGGTAACAAATTGATATGCCATCCGGTTGAAAACAAACCATATTTCGAAATATTTTAATTTTTTTTTGAAGATTAAAAATAGTTTTCATCAACTATGTAGATGTGTGATATCGGTGACACTGTCGCTATACAAATTTATTATATTCCTACTAAAAACATTAAAATTAATATTGTTTCAATGAAAATCGTTTTTATATTATAAATTTATATTATTCCTCTTCCATATGCCATAATTCAAATTATGTGTAGTGTGTACATATATATATATATATTTGTAAGCATTTTAATTCAAATGATATCATATTTTATTCCACCTTCTCGCACTATTAGAGGAAAATTAAAAAAAATAGAAAAAAAAACTAAACTGTTGGAGTCCCAGACATTTAGAAAAAACAAAACCAAAGTCACGAATGTGTTATAGAATTAATATTTTAGTATTTATTATCTAAAATACAAAGATTCATAAGGAATATTAAAAAAAATTTTACAAACATACACACGCACATAATGTGTAAATTATTAACAGAAATATTAAAAAAAAAATAAAAGATTTTTTTTTTTTACTTTATGACATTCAATAAAAAAAAAAAATCTATAACCACCAATATAAAAAATAAAAATTTTTTGAGGTTTTAATAACAACACACACACACCATATATACGCGTTAACATATACCTGTTGATGAGCAAAAACAATTTAATCGAGGATGATAACATTTTAAGAGGTCCAAAAACAAAAGCATATTTTATAATGTTAAATTGCTTTATATGGGCCTTATATCCCGGCTATTTTTCTTTTTTTTTTTTTAATTCTCATATTTTTCTTTAATCTTTTTAACCAATTGAAAACCAACACAACTTAATCCCATTCATCTTTTATACTTAAAAAATATGTTTGTATGTATGTAGATAATTCGAGTCGTGTAATATTTACTACACACATTCATATAAGATTCTTTATTTGTAAAATTTTATGTGGCGGTCTCGCGGTCTTCTATATATAATAAAATTTATGATTTTAATCGTTCTATTGTTTTGGTTTTTTTTTGGTTTTTCTTTTTCTTCTTATAAGTGTTTAGAGATAAAACATAAAATTTACATTTTGACAAAATGAATTAAAATACAAAAAGGGAAGAAAACCTTTGAAAAATTTGTTTTACATGAATGTGTGTGTGTGTTAAATTATATATAGTCGAAAAAACATTAAAAATCTATTAAATTAATTGCGTTAACGTTTTTATTAGAATAATTTTTTTATATACACAACTATGCAATTATGTATTTATTTATGAATGAACAATATTTTGCAATCAGTTTTAAAATAATTTGAAAAAAAAGTGCTTATTAAGTTTCACTGTTTCGGTCGGTCCGCTCGTTTGTCCGTCTGTCCGTGTATCTGTTTAAAAAACTTCTACCCCCTTAAGATAGAAGGTAATGAAATTTAATACATTAATTGATCTTTACTAGAAGTTTATTTCCGTAGAAATAAGAAATTTTACCTATCTCCTCTCGTCTAAAAGTTATAGCCCTCAAAAGTCCTAAAAATTCCATTTTTTCACTATTTATTGTAACCAAACCACAAACATATTTTAAATTCTGCAAACACAAAAGAAGTTGTGTTGAACTTTTTCAACGACGGTATAGCCTAAAATTTGATGTTTTTTTTTTTCAAATTTTTGATATCGCTTTTCTTCAAGAGTCTGTAAATTTAACAGCTTCTAGATATTTGTAAACAGTTAAAATTTTTGTCCCTATCCTAAATGTTTGCAATACTTTTATGAAATATGTAGATAATATTATATGAATGAAATTACAATTTAAATAACGTACTAGCCACTAGGTAGCTAGATTGATTTTCGAAACAGTATTTTCACTTCTTAAAGGGTCTTTACAAACCATTTTTAATTTGGGTTACACCCAACTTTATTAATAAATTATTGTGTATGTTGCCAAAAAAATGTATACAAAGTTTCGTTTCCTATATTGTGGAAAAAAATTTTTTTATTGCAAGGCTGCATGTTTAGTATTGTATGAGTGTTACATTGTACCACATCGGATGCGTGAAAAGAAGCACATACCTTTTAAGAAAATTATAAGCTTTATTAAAAAATATTGCATATTTTAAAGTTCATACACTTAAAAGACTTATCCATGTCTTTTTCCAACAATTCACGAAAATGAAAAGAACACATTTTTATTATTTACTCCTATGAAAATTTTCAGATTTTAATGGAAGTTTTGACGAAATTTAAAGGATACCTTGTATTTCTGCTCAATAAATAAAAATTCCAATGAATTTGCTCTTTATACAATAGTTTACGAAAGATGCGAAAGAACTTTTTCCTTTATGGCAACTAGTATTTTTTAAAAAACAAATAGACAATTTGCTTAACATTTTGTATTTTTGCATTTCCTAACAAAATTTATACCCCATAAAAGTAAAACAAAATTGTTATTAATTAAATCAAAAAACGTTTTCAATAAAATTTGCAATGTTATTAAAATAGCCTTAAAAGAATGAGTTTTGTTTCATTATTTGAGTTTCTGTCCTTTAATTATAGCTTAATAAATTCATTTAAATTAAATTCTTTTTCATAATATGCAAATTGACTTTTTAATAGAAATACATATGTAAGTACAATCAGACTCAGTACAAAGATATGCTATGTATATACGAGTACTAATCCATACATATTTATATGTACCTACATTAATACATGCAGTAGATTACAACATATAATCGTAATTGTCTTTGACTTTGAAATTTTGTTGTTAAATTACAATATTAAACATGAAGACAACGTAACTTAAATGTAAAAATAAATTTCTATGTATAAATAAACAAACAATTACACATAAAATGTATAACATAATTACAACACACATGCATAATAAATTTTAACAAATTTTCTTGTTTCTATTTTTTAACGCAACTGAAAGATGTCATCTAATTGATTTGCATTAATTTAAATCTATATATAAGTACATAAATACATACTAAAATGTCTCGCACGTTAACGCCTAAAAACGCCATCTAATTAACATGTTTGTATAACGCCTTAATTTTAATACATACATATGTAAGCGAATTTTCTATACATACATATATGGTTATGTTTTATTATACTAAATTATAGTGTTGCATCTTGTAACTAACATGTTTCACGCAAGGATTTATTAAATAAATTTAAAGATTTAAAAGACATGATACATACATTAGTTAAATATACATTATATATATGTATTATGCATTAAGTGAATTCAAGTGAACTTGTACACGGTGTGTAATGGAAGTGTGATAATTTTAAAACAATTTTTTTTTTTGGATCATTGTTTTAATTCTGCAAATTGTGTAAAAATAATCTGCATAGTGTTTTAATTGAATTTTTTTTGAATTATTTTATTTTGGGGCCAATCTCAATAAAACTTCGTTTATCTGCTTACATTACAAATGTCTATATGTAGTTATTTTATGCAAAACAAAATGCTTCGCTATGGAATATAACAAGGCGTTTGAACGAATGTGAACTAAAAGATTGTAAAGAAATAACACCCTAGTTTTATAATTTCGCAACTTCACAAGTCCGTTCAAAGGTATAGTTGAGAGTAATGTAGTTACGCATATTATTCCGATAGATGGGCCCACTTTTTAATTTGGGAGAAAAGTTAAATCTTTAATATTTAAACTTAAAAATTACTTTTCACTCCTACATAAACAAAGCAGTGTCTTTACCTAATTACTACCAACCACTCGGGAATAATTTAGAGTATGCTTGTGTATATTTCAGTAAGGAAAGTTGTATCAGTATCGAACTTAAATTTTTTGGAAAACAATGAAATTTATAGTTCAAAATGTGTTTTAGTTCAAAGATGGGTGAGATTTTCGGTTTTGTTGCAATATAATTAATTTTTCATACATGCGAAAGAAATAAATTTTAGGAATTTTTACCTCATTCACCTTAAGTAGAGTCGAACTGATTTCTAATCTGAAATTAGAATTGAAATGTTAAATAATAAATGGGAAATGAAATTTTGTCTTAAAAATTTCTGTTTCGTAATGTCGCCAATTTTTATTGTCAATTGCACAGATTTCTTAGAAAAATTTCAATTTTATTAATGTAAAAAATTTAATGTCTTCGTTCAAGCTACACTAAGCTTTTTTAATATAAAATATGGTAATTTTTTAAATTTTAATTTTATATTTTTAAAATAGCCCCAAATCAACAATAATCGTTTTTTCTTATTGTTTTACCGGATAAAGTTTTGAGTGGCGTTTCTTATAGTCGTATAATTTAACTCAAAAACATATTTATTAAGAAATATAATCCCGGATTCTATTGTACTATTATGAATGTTTCCACACTAGATCAATTTAAAACCAAAAAATGACAAGGTATGTTGGGTGGTGTAGATTGACACACAATATCCAAATATGTGTAAATAAAATATATTCGATTTCCTTCCATAGTGCCTTACATTATTCAAATTGAATAAGAATGCACTAGCACAAAAAAAAACAAAATAAGCACTTCATTAAATCAAACAAAAAATATTTTACCTACTAAAACAAGGTCTAACTTATATTTCTACATATAGTATAAATAGAGGAAAATAATCAGAAATATAAAAAGAACATTAATAAATTTATTAATTAGTTCACCTTATGTCGCATCTTTAAATTAATAAACAAGAAAAATATAAAATAAAATACAAAAATAAAGTATCCGCTAACACCTACGTCGTCGACGTTGCTGTCTTTCATACCAGCAGACCCATACGCATATATTTTAAACAAATAGCACATTGTTTTAATGGATTTTTAATTTCTTAACCAAAATTAATAGCAACAAAAAATAAACGTTTTTTATTTATTTTTTATTTTAGTGTATTTCCTGCTGTATAATAAATTAGGGTGACCATGTATCCTATATCCGCAATTGTTATTCTCATAGCTTATAAATATCCATCCAGTGTGTTTCTGAGTATTCTTCTAATATTAACACTTTTCCAAAAACGTGAGCTTATCAGTTTCATTCTGTTCGTCTGATCTCTAAAAGTTATGGCCCTTCAAAATCCTAAATAATTATTGTATCGGAACCATAAACATTTGCAAAATTCTACGAACGCAGAAAAGTATTTACTGGCTTCCTTCATCGTGGCATAGCATATAGTCAAACATTACAATAACAAAACGGCTGTTCGTTATCTTTGGCTAGTTTTTCTTAAATTTTTGATATCGCTTTTAGTTGTAGCCAAGTTGTAGAGGTTTTAAATTTAAGCAGCTTTAAGATACTTATAAATAACATACTAGTATTAACCATAGCTGAAAATTTTGTTTCCACCTTTGTCATTTCCCGAATATATTTTTATTTTTGCGGTTTTATTGTGCGAAACTATAAACTTTTTCAAATTTCTATAAAAGTTAGAAATATATTTATATTTTATCTTAACTCATCTAACTTAACCACCAAATTCTACCATTTTATTAATGCTTTTCAGTAATTTAAAATTATGTCTACTTTTTTCATGTTTCCAATATTTAATGGAAATGTGCTATTTTACGAACTAATCGTTCAGTTCGTTGGAAAATGTTTGCTTATTTCTTTAAATCATTTTTCACTTTTAATGCATAAATGAAAATTTTAGAGAATGTGAAAATTTTGGCTTGGAATCTTGGACTGTGTAAAGAGTTTGGACAATGTTAAATATGGTTTTTCGTTTATAAGCTATATAACAATTGATTGGCAAATGATTAATCTCGAACTTAGCAACTTTGCTTTGAAATTTTCGGAATGCATTTTGTTAAAATATTTAATTTAAACATGAAAACAATAAATAAATTGTATAAGTGAGAAGATCCTGTTATAAGTGAAAAGATATTGGTTTTTGAAAATTCTCTTAGTGAGATTTTATTAGTTATTATTAGTTCCTATTGTATAATTATTATTGGTTTTGCTATTATAAAAACTTAATTGATTATGTTAATCATGAAAGCTTGTTCCATTGTACTTTGTCAGGTTAATTACTTGTGGAAATATGGTCATCTTATAATAAATATATAAGTAGATAAATTTTAATTTATTATGAGAATGTTGTAGTATACAATTTATATATCAAATCTATTAAAGTATACAATCTTTAGCCATTTAATAACTTCAAAAAGCTGTTAATCTTGTCTATTATTATAAATTCTTTTTAAACTTTTTTCTTAATGAGATCTAAATTCTAGACTTTCAAAAATATATGTATATACATATATGTGTATATATAAAAATTTTATAATAGAACTTTGAATTTATATATTTGAAATTAGCTGTTTCTATGAAATCTTATCAAAATTCAAGCCTTATTTTTAAAATGTACAAGATTTTTGGAAATTAAGTAGGTATACGTGAATTAAAAATAAACAATTCTACTAAATGACTAATTTGAATGAATTTAAATTCAACCGCTAATCAATTTTTTCATTAAATACCTGTATAACTTGGTATTTAGGTAAATGTTTTAGAACCAAAATTATTTCAAAATACAAAAAACAAAATCTTTACTTTTCATTTAATACCTGAATAATTAAATTATACCATATCTAATTTTGTATTTTAGAGTTTAGTATATTAAAAAGTCATATAATTAGTATAAAAACATGACTTAATACAGTAGCAATGAGAATAGTAGACGGTAAAGACCTACTTGAAAAAAGCTTGTTTATTTTTAGTACTCCCGTATTTGAAAATATTCCTTGATCAAGAATTTTAATATGTGGTAAATTAAGGCAGTTTTAATTGTTATTCATTCCTAGGAGTATTACACGACACATGCAATTTATAATGACTCGAACAGTACCATGGTATACTTTCTGACATTTGTGAATTTTATTGCAAAAAAAAACATTATAGATTGGGCCTAATTTGGAAAAAATTCTCGAATAAAAACTTGAAGACAAAAAGGGTACTCTTAATGAAAATTTGAATATGATAAGGCTGAAATTTTTGAGCCTTAGGTTTAAATATTAGTTATTTGTTAATAAAGTATATTCGATTTTATGGTAACGTTTTATAAAATAAATATTAAGAATGAATGGATGTAAAATGTATGAATATATAGGTTATGTCTTTCAAAAAATCCTACTGGTATAACTGACCATATTAAAGTTGCGCGCTAAAATCAGTCCATCAACATTTGTACGCAGTGTTAACTGAGATTGCGATGTCAGTAAGCCATTAAATAAATTTAATTTAAATATTTTCACCATATTTTCATTTTTTCTATAATAATTTTAATTACTATAATTACAAACATTAGTGATATGAACGATCAGTTTATTGATATTTTGCAATTCTTAATTAAATATCTATGTAAATATATTTATGTAAGCATGTAATGTATGTCCACAGGTAAATAAAACATAACCAGAGCTCATTATTACAGCATTCCTGTAATACAATATCAAATGATCATTAAAATTATGTAAACCCCTATATATAAAAATAAGTTTCAATTACAAAATATATAGATATAGAAAAAATAAAGTAGTGAGAAATAATCTTAATAATCTTAACAATTGGCACCGTTAATTAAGTGCGAATCATTAATTTTTGCAATGATAGAACATAGTTAAACTAATCATTTAATTGATTTTTCACTGCGGTTTTAATCGTCGTCGCATCTTCTACATATATATAATATGATATATGTATATTAATTCAATAAAAATAATTATTATAAATTTCTTTTTATATTGCGTAAAGACTGTTAATACTGAATTAAACCAGTGTCGTCAGGAAAACAACGTAACGTAATAAAAATCATTTAAAGTTAAAAATGTTGTTAGGTTTCTATATTGAATTTTTTTATACCCTGCATCTGCTTCACTTAATGTTGAATATCATGTTTATTAACTTTGTGATGGTTTTTTAAATTTAACATGAACATTAAGAGAATTTACCTCAATAGTAACCGAACCATAACAAGTAGAATGAAAAGATAATTTGCAAAGACTTTATAGACATGGTAGTTTTTGAGAAAGTTCTGGAAATATTCGTATCAAAAGTCTTTCATTGAAACTTCTAAAAACCACATATTTCATAAGAGGTCTAGTTTCTCATTAAGAAGAGAAAATGGGCTCAAAATTGTAAAGCATTGAAAAAAAAATATTCAAAATTTACTTTAAGGCACAATGTCTTGGAATCTGTGTTCAATAGAAAAGTCTTATACTTATAAAACTCTGTGTATAATGACATATAACACAGCATGTACCAGAGATGATTGTGTTGTTAACTGAGAGTTGTTTCTTACAAATTTTTCTCTATTGCAGATCCAATAAAACTTATAATAATATTGGAATCAGTTTCTTTTTTCAATTTCAAATGTAGAGTATAAAATTAATGTTGTCGCCTTTAATCTCTAAATGGTTGGGAATACTGTTTTGGATTGATGGTAATGAATTTGTGGTAAAATAAATATAGGAAATATTTAATTTTATTATGTGCACGCATTTACATAGGCAAACATAATATTTAGAATCTGATTGCAACAAGTTTTGTTACTGAAACTGCTATGACTTCTTTTAATTTCAAATCTTACAATATAATTAATTCAAATAAATTTTTAAATTTTTGTTTTAACTTTATCTGATAATAAGGTTAAACGGCTCCCCGAAGGATGCATTTACGTAATTTTAGGTTCGTCGGTTACGCTGAATTTTGTTCAATATTAAATTTGTACCAATAAGTAAAATTTTAATCAATATAAAGTTTCGTTAACTTTAAAAGTCTCTTATGGAAATCTGGAGCATATTCGTCTATCAATTTTTGAAATCTGTGCACCTGTAGATGCACTATTTTCGATGAATTCATTATTTTAAGAAAAAATCAAATATTGTTGATCTTGATTGCAAAAGAAACTTATTTCTTCCTCGAAGTGATTAATTTTTGAAAAATTTTTTCCAACTTTAATATTATGATCTACCAGTTGTGTTTCTGTATATAAAAATACGACTTCTAGAAAATTACTTGCTTCCATTTAAAGTGCTTATTTTTAATTACTATAAAATAAATTATTACGCTATCTCACTTCTTTATTCACTGTCTGATTAAATTAAGTCATTATGTGTATATGATATTGTTTTTGCATCGATAATCCTACCTTTATAAGATCACTGCACTTTATAAATTAAAAACTCTTATAAAATATATTTTTTTTTTTATATTATTTCAGTAATTTATTTTTTCATTTTATTTTATTATTATTCTAATTGTTGTCTGGCGTATCATTGTCATTAAATACATGATAAATTAAGTCAGAGAGTATGTACATATGTATGTGTTTGAATAGAATTATGAACACATATGTATGTATAAAATTAATATATGCTAATATTTTGTATAATATTGTAGCTATAATCTATATTTAATATATATGTATATAGTATATAAATTATGGCATATACATATTATAATTTAAATAAGTTGCAATTGCAATTCTAAAAAGAAATTGCATCATGTGTACATATACACAAACATATATTATACAAATTATAGAGCTGCCCAAATGCAAGTGACCTAGAAATAGTGTCAATTGTGATTTAATATTATAATAAGTAATTACTGTTTACATAGTATATGCGTTTGTGTATAGTTATATGAAATAATTGAAATAATATAATTTATATTATGTTAATTTAAGCTCAATATGTTCCTATATATTTAGAAAATTCTAATTGTTTTTTCATCAGTAATGTAAAATGTAGAACTATAAAATTTATATTCATTCAGTTAAAATAAAATGTCGCGTGAAATTAGTTTAGGAATGCTGAAAGTTAATATTTGTAGGTATACCTACCTTAATTTATACATGAATGTTCAACAAGTGTTCACATCTGTTCTAATAATTGTATAGTGAATTATTTTAATTTATCATAAAAAAAAAATTGACATTCACGTGCATATATTTTAAATCATAATCGCATTAAATCTAAATGAATTTAAATTGAAAAACATTATTGGGTAATATGCGTAAAAATTATAAGCATTATAAATATATTTTAATTGCTTATGGAATATTCTTGGAATTATTGAATTTTACACCTTAATCCAATATTAATTCTTTAAAGTATAATTGTTTACAAATGTAATTTTGCAAAGCTTTAACATAAGTTAATTCAACAAATGGGGATTATGACTCAAAAGAACATTGTACTTACTATTCAATTGTACTTACTATGACAACTCAATGTCATAGTAAGCAGAAATTTCGCAGTTAAAGAAAGTGTAATGGTATACGTATGCAAGTGAATAATATAATTTATAATAATGAATAAGATATCTCGCTAATTCCGAGCAATGCAAGAGATTTCCTAGAGATTAAAGTTCGATTAGTTATAACGAGTAAAATTTTATGATCCGAGTCACTTTGTCAGCTAAGAGTGGGGAAAAGAAGAAATATTTCTGGACTGTTTCAATATTATAAGTATCTATATGAGGAAAGGATTCACCTATTCTCTATTTTAAGGGAAAAAGACGGGAATAGTCTAAAATTTGTACAAATCAAGAAAAATATACAAAAAAGGAGAAGTTATAGCTTTGCGGAACCTGGGAATTAAAATAAATTGTGGGCTTCGTTGCTCTTTGACCACCATTATTTAATTTACATCTTTTTTGTTAATTTTTTTTTGTTATTTTGCAAAATTTTCCAAGCATATACACATTAAATCCGGTAGAATTTGCAAGATTTATTGAAAATTAACAATATTTGTCTACTGGAACTGGTGCTTCCAATTCCAATACTGCCTATTGTTAAAATATTCATCAAAATCTCTACAAATTTTTTGAACAAAGATTATTCAAGATTGCATGTCTTAAGAAACGGATTTTAAAAGAACAGGCTAATATGGTCTCTCTGAATATCATTGCAATGGTCTTGAAAAACTAAGAAATGAAAAAAGAACTCTGGCTTTTTAGTTTTATAGTTTTTAAGTAAAGACCAAAGTTATCTCTTTAAGAATCGCATTCTTGAATTCTAAGAGATTAGGCATAAAATTTTTTAAAATTATATGGTACACTTATACCGATATAAGTCAGTTTTATTGGAACAAATTTCAATTGAAAATCACATTGGAGGTTTTTTTTTTATTTTAGGTGGATTTATATTTCGTTTGTACCAAGAAATTTTCCACCTGAATGTCCTAATATCTTCTTAATTCTTATGCCAATAAAAGATTAATGAATTTCGTTTTTAAATAATATTATGTAAATGTTCATACTTATACAGCACACTACTAAGTCTACTTAATTTGATTTGAATTTTTTTTTATGGAAAACAAATGCAATTGTCTTAACTATATCCAAAGAGCCACTTGAAATTGAGAAAGTGATATAACCCACGCTTTCTTTGATTAATAACTCTTTATAAGTTGTTTTTTTTTCTTATGTTATGTTAAAACACATTATTCATTCATTTTGACGTATCTTATCCGCTTGTGCAATCTAAATAACACAGATGGAAGTTATTTGCTCATGCGCGTCTGACTATTTCTCGCATACATACATATGTATTTATATGTTATGCAGGCATGAATATTATAGCAAATTATTTATTTAAAATAATGATCTTATTGTTCCTAAATGAATATAAATATAAATAAGTGATGAAAATTTAGGTGATGAGGCGAAAAGAAGACAGGATTTGAAACTAATAAAAATAAAAATAAAAAATTGTTATGCAGTTTGTTGTGCAGTTTGTTATGCATTTTATGGTTTTAAATTATCCTATGAATCTAAATGGCGTCATAATATTTTTGTTATTCTTAACGCATACGAATGTTTAAGATTTGTAATTTGAGTTGTCATTCGTTTTGCTCCCCACTTTTGATAATCTGGAATATTAAGTACATGTACATAAATTTTCATATATGTATAAAGTCATTAATGCCATTTCTATATATATGAACAGATTTGTACAATTGCATATTAAAGAAATGGCAGACATATGAATAAAAACAAATTTGTGATAATGACGCATTACTCAAATTTATATACCTTTAAGGAAAATAAATAAATATATGTGCATGCAATAAAAAATTATGTTAATCTTAACGTTAGTATACTTGTTATGTGTACCTATTCATTTCTGTTGCGCCAATTTATAAGTGCATACGTTAGTGTTAATATTATCATCATTCTGAGATGAGTGCCTATAGTCAAATGTTTTAAAAATGTAATAAAAAAAAATGTTGTAAATTAAATTCATAATAGATGGAAAATAATTAAATTTAAATGAAATGAAAATTTATACATGTTAATGAGTATGTAGGTATTTAGAAGAAGATGTTTTTTAATGCTTGTAAGCTACAAATTTATTATGCTAATTCTAATGTATTGTGTTTGAATGAGGAAGAAAATTATTCTTTAAATTTCATTGATAATTTCATATTGTCGTAAAAGATTTTAAAACTAAGGATTTCCAAAAAAATATGATAATCATATTTCTGCGAATAATTGACATTAATTTCAGATTTTTACAAATTAAGCCCATCGGGTCACATTAAAATGATCGTACTTCTTAGTTCTCAAGTATTTCCCTTAAATATATCGAAGATTTGAGATTAAATTTCGATATTTTGAAATAATGCAGATTCATTTACCGAAATAAAAGTACGTATAATTGCTCCTGTCAAGTATTTTTTTGTAGAGGCTAGTGCAGTTGGAAGTGTTACACATTTTTAATGTTAAAACTTTCGATTGTAAAGTTAGTCAATTAAATTAGAAAGAAATTATATATTCATGTATCTATATAATTTGTAACATACTTTCAGGCGCAGTAGTCATTTTAATTTAATTCACTTAAATTTTAAGTGATTTTTTATAATATAAAATTGAGTCTTGAATTAAACCGAGAAAATTCAATGAATTCATTCTGGTATTCAAAAATATTATATAAATACATGGGGTATGTGTAATTGTGTCAACAAAACAAAACTATACATTTAATATAATAAACCAATCATATTTTGTGTAAATAATAAAAAATGAAAAAAATATTCTTATTCACATAATATTTTTGATTGACGACTGATTTAATTTACATAAATATTTATGCTATTGCCCGCTTAATTTAAAAAAGTGTCGAAGTTATTCTATAAATTTAAATGGCTTCAAATTAAAAATAAAAAGTTCTTTGTCGGCAATTTTATTTGAAGGTCAAATTTGTACATGTTGTCTTTTCTTTTGTACTTACAAATCATAGACGTTATATAAAGAAAAAGAATCAATCTAATAAAAATTATACTCGAACATAATTTATTGTTTTATTTCTATATTTAACTTAAGTTCAACTTTAGGTCAGTAAAATGACATCAACACTTTTGATTTAATTGTTAAATGAAAATTTCATATTGACATTTTTTGAATATTTAATTATTTTTATATATGCGTTAATAATATTCGTAAAACATAAAAGAAAGTCTGTTTCTTTTTAGTATTAAATTTTGTTTTTATTATTCTTTATGTTTTATTGGAATTAAGGGCTTTCCTTTATACGATTTGTAAAATATTCGTAGTGTAATTTTTTTTCTTAGAACATATTAAAACTGAAAACGTTAAGTGAGTAACTTTTCATTTTAATTACTACATTATATTTTACATTGCGTGCATAAATTTTAAAATTTGTAGTAAAGATTTATTTTTATGCATAGCTTTAAGTTTTAACCACATTGAAAACTTAAAACTATGACTTTTCATTCAGGAAAAAAAATATTATTCGATTTAGAACACTAAATAACACATTAGTTGAATTTTGTTTAAAAATTAAATGAATGTCAAATTTACAGTATCATAAATCTATCTATATTCTAAAGAAATTGCAATTACAATATAAGCACTTTAATTTCACTTTAAATTTTTAAAATTTTCTAAATTGCAAATTGTTGGAACACATTCTTCCACAGTCACAAATTGCTCAGCATAGAATTTAAGAACGTACTACAATACAGATTTAGCAGAACTATAAATTTTTGAAAATACTGTTGTAAAATTTTTGCCATTATTTTAGAATATTTCATGATAAATTGAAAATAAGATATACAGAATATGAATAAACAAATATTATGATTTATGATGTTGTATGAAAAATTAAATTTCTACTAGATGTTACCCAATATTTGATATATTTTCGATTTGAATGCATCACATTAACTTTACAAGTGTGTAATTGGAAAAATCAATGGTATGTGGTAACAAAAAATTATTTATAATATTTTGCAGAATAACCATATTTTAAAATGTAGTTTTTGCTGTAACACTAGCTATTGAAGTAATTTTTGCAGTCAGAAATTTCAAGTTTTTGTCAGTGACTAAAAGGAATTCACTTTTAATTCTTAATACTATCCTTATTATTTTTGTATAGTAATAAAGATATTAAAATTTTGAGTAATAACATTCTGAAGTCCTTGATTATATATTTTTTTAATACTGTCTTTTTAATTTATTTGTTTAAATATTGGAATTTTAGGCAAAAGAGAAGAATTTTATGCATTTATCTTCATTATTCAGTTTTATTTTATTAAGCATGCCCATGCTCAAATTTAAATACTATCAATTCTATTGTTTTAAGAAAAATAAAAATAAAAATAATGTTTGAACAAAATTTAATAATTAAAATATTTGTTAAGTACTTTAGGGTAAAGGTCTTTTCAGATAACCTGTACATTTTTATTTACAATTTTAACATTTCGAATGTTATTTTAGTCGAATTAAATATTTTTTCATTTGTAACAGATTGTACAAATACGTCCGTCCTCGAACTTGGCTTTTCTATTGTTTTTTTTTTTTTGTGTATATAATTTGTTTTTTCGGAAGAACGGTTTTTAAAAATTGTTATACCATATGCCTCCTATATTATTATGTACATATTATTTTTTTTTTTATATAATATTCTTATTCTAAATTTTGTGAATTAAAGACAATATTTAGTTAAGATAACACTTGTTTTTTTCGTTTCTCAAACAGCATGATGCCTACGTATATTGGCATAACATTTGACAATGCTATTTTATATATTGAATTAAGTAAGACTGAGTCAAAATTGAGTCATCTTTTTTATTTCAGTGTCAATATTTAATTTTTTATATCTATTGATTAAAATTATAGATAATAAAAATTTTTGAGTAATTCTTTGCGATTGTTTTTCTGTACCAATATACTGTAAAAATAAGGCTCAAAAAAATTTTATACAATATCAGCAAAATTAAAATTTATGAAATTTTGGTTCCGTTACTGTAAAAGCATTATAATCTAGATAGTAATAATTCAGACTACAAGTTTGGAATAAGGAACAAGAAATTTTATGATCAGTTTTTTTATGCGTATGCGTACTGCATGAGATCGATTAATCAATCATTCAATATTAAGTAGCAGCAGTACTAGAATTCACCAAGTATAATGAAAAATTTATTAACTATTCTCGGTCACTCAGTCACTTGAATAAATTTATGTTTTACTAGTTAAAATTAGTTATGATGTTAAATAATTTTCACTAAACATAATAAAAAATAAATATTATAAGTATTTTTCCTTCATAAACAAGCATTTTTCCTTTTGTTGTAAAACATGGCATTTAATCAAGTATTTAATACACAGACAATTTACTATACTCAATCAATCAATATATAAGGTGTCTACAATTTCGAAGGATATAATGACTGATTGAACCACTTAGAGGAACAAAAAATAATAATATTTTCTGATTCCTTCTTCTGTTATTTAGCTTCGGAATTTAGTTTTTAAAAATGTACTACATTTTTTGAATTTTACCTCAATAATAAGAAGAATTTTATTTCTGCGGTGAATTGCAATAAATAGAGTTTCGAAGTTTTATTTATCTATAATATTGCCCAAGTTGCAAGTCATAATGGAAACGGTTAATTTCCAGAAAAAGTTAAATCAGATTTTACCAAATCTCAGTTAGTTATTGGAAATTAATAATTTTAAAGCTAATTTTATGCTGTCCAAATTCAATTCCAATTTAATTCGCCTCGAAACATCAGCCCCTAAGTTAATTCGATAAGAACGAAATTTTTGGTCACCTCGATTCAAGGATACAATTAAATTTCGGACACCTTGTTTTTATAAATTTGTTATTACATATGTAGCATTCAATTAATTGATAACATTATAGTAAGAACAAAGTTCTTACGCTTTTTGAACAAATAAGAAGCCAAATGTTTACTTTTTTTTTTTTTAATTTTCTGAAACGAAAGAAGGTGAAAAAGAAAAAATATCTAAAATAAAAAAAAATAACACAAAAATCAATCGTTTATAAAATATAACAAAGCTGACAAGATGATGAAGGTTCATAAATTTTATATATACATACATACATACCATGCACACATACATAATATAACTAAAAGAAAAATTTATGTCGTTCAATTTTTTCTCCCTCGTTTTCTTTTTTCTGCTTCTCTTTTATTTAGACCGACACAATTATTGACCAATGTTCGATGGATGATCAACAGAACGTGTTTTATTGCTGCTGTGCGCTTGTCTCTTGTTATTTTTAATAAAATTTTAATAAGATTTTAATTTTTTTTTTTTCGTTTTGTTCTCAAGGCTCAAATTTCGGAATCAAATTCTTTTTAATTTTTACTTATCTGTTTTCTTTTTCTAAAAACATATATTTGCAAAATTTATGTACCTCACATTGCATTAATAACTTGAATTAAAAAACAAATATCTATGAATTTTCTTGAAAATAATTATTGAGGTTGAATTTTTTGTATAATAATGTATTTAAGGACGAAAAGCGATCACACACAAGCCAAATTTTCTTTTTGAAACACAAATTATCATTTGATCAGACATTTTTTTCACATTTAGTGCGCTGTTGAATATGAGAATTATTTTAACTCCTTTAATTTTGCAGTTCTTAAATAAATTAATTACACAATTTCCTATAATTAATAATATAAGAATAGAATTACTTAACTGATTTAAAGTCGTCTTAAGAAAATAACACTCCTAATCAAACCATCATATTTATTAAATTAAGAAACACAAAATTACATAATTGATTTTAAACAATTTGGCTTTAATAAATAAAGCCTATATGGTGATTAATTTATTATTATTAAAATTCAGAATAATAAAAAATTTCTTTATTTACATATGTAGGTAGACAACCAATCGGGTCCCACTATTTAACTTGAACCATAATATTTGAAAAGTCTGTATATGAAATTTTGAAGGAAAAAAAATTTTTTCTTTTAATTAGTAGTGGCGCAATGTTGCAAGTCACGCAAAAGGATTTTCTTTTTTTTTTGTGACATATTTTTGAAATCATTTTTATATATTTTTTTAGATTTTTAAGCTTCCATGAATTTATTGAATATGCATTTATATTTAGATATACACATGTACATAGTATATGGGACATCGATCTGGCAAGAAAAAATAATCTTGAGAAAATTTTTCTTCCCTTTTTTTTTAATATCTTATTAAAAATAAATAATATAAGTATTTTTTTTATTTTTATTTGTTTCTTTCTTCTTTATTTATAGTTGCTACCTTGTTTGGTTTTGGTTGATTTAAAGAAACATTAAATTGGCCAGATTTAGATTTGACACAACATTTTTCAATTGCCGACAATCCAATTGATTTACAAAATCAAAAAAAAAAGTATATAATAAAATATTGATAACGATGATGTTATTTAGTATATATAGTTATAGTATTTAGTAGTAGTAGTAGTAGTAGTAGTATTGATGATATTTAATATGAAAAAAATAAAATAAAATAAAAAAAAAGTCCATTTTAGTTGCATGAGATTGAATTGATCCGGCGGCGACGGTTTTTTCTTGTTGTTTTTCTTTTCTTTCATTTTTTATATATCTACACATTTATAAATTATAGTTTACTGTGGCTGCTGTTCTTTTATATGTCCTGATGTTATGTAATTTCTTTGTTAAACATTATGTTCGTGTATGATTTCTGAGGAATTTGTAATTCAATTGGGTTTTTATGGATGTGAAAGAAGACGCGAAAGTAATAAATTTTAAGATTTGTAAAAAAAAAAAAATAAATGAAAATAATAAAAGAATTGAATGATTTTTTTTCTCTTCTTAAAGGTACTTATATATTTTTTATTCTTGCGCTTTTATTGCAATAAAAGCAATAAGAAATAATTTTAATAAAAAAAAAATATTAAAATTTTTTTGACTTAAAAGAATTATTAAAACTTTATTGGTGGGTTATTGACGTGCAACAAGATGAAATAAAAAGTAACAGGGGAGAGAGAAGAGAAGAGACACTACATTTTTAGCTCAAAGCAAAAAAAAATTGTTTAGAAAAATGCTATTAAATGCATGCAAAGGTGAATTATCGCTTACTTACCATAGAATATTGTTGCTTGCAAAATTTTTACATATTATATGTTTATTTTACTGCTATGCGACAGTGCTATGCTATGCCAGTATGGTCTCCTCTCTTACTTTGCTCTTTCTATTGTATTATCTTCATCACGTACAAGTACCAAAAATTATTTCAATTCTCAAAATTATTTTTGATCATAATATTATATAAATACAATGTACCTGCACACATTACATACATGCCTGTATAATATGTTAATTTATATTGCGTGACAATTACAGATATTGAAAAATTATTATTATAAATAAAATTCACATCTGTTTACAATATTTACATACAGTGTGATGTATTTAAAGATTAGAAAATTAGATAACATATTTAGAGAAAAAAAAATAAATAAATAAATAAGTGTAAATGTTTTAGTTATACACTGAGGCACACAATCTCTTTGAAAATAATGTCACATTTAAATAAATACAAATAGTATACATATAAATTAAGTCATAATGTTAAACCAACTGTTAACAAAGCAGTTAGTATATATTATTATTTTTTTCAATATTTTTAAATTACAAATATATAAACTGGCTATAGGTATTTGATATTTGAATGAATTTTAATTATTTTTATATTACAGTTTAATTTTTTACTCGGAATTATAAAATATGTATTTAGTACAGGTATGTATGTACATATATACATACAATTGCTTATGTATAGCCTTCTAAACAGCATCAATATTAATACTAAAATAATTTTTTTATATTGATAGTGTACATTTAACAAAATGTAACAAATAAAAGATAAATTACAAAAAAATATTGTATGGATTATACTATAAAAAAGAAAAAAAAAGAAAAATTAGAAAAAAAAAAACATTTTTTTTTTCGACATCTATATGATATGGGACACCTGTTTAAACGGAAATTCCCCTTTTAATTAAATACAGGTGTTAAGTTACTTAAATTCTATTTTCGTTTCTATTATATTATATTATTGAATACATTGAATTTATTTAGAAATTTATCATGTTATGTGTATTGAATTGTTTCCATATAGATTTTAATAAATTATTATAGACCGTCTGTTTTTATTTATCTTAAAGTTTAAGGAATTCATAATGTACACAATTAATGTATAACATTTTATCATCAAAACCTTTATATATTTATATCAAAAATATAAACAAATGTTCGTACTTATGTATATGGAAGGTATAATAGAATATTATATATTATGATATATAAATTGTACATAAATCATATGGATATATGGAATTTAAGAAAATAAATTATTAAAATAAATATTAAAGTTTTTAATATTTTGAATAATATAGATCGTAATAAATGAGTGAAATATTATTTTGTGCGAATGAATCGGAAAATATCTTAAATTGAGTGTTTTATTCGATATACATGTATAGAGAGAAAATACTAATTAAATAAAGAATTTTTAAAAAATATATTAATTTTCTGAAACTGTTATAAAATTAGAAATCTATATATATAATAATCTGAAACTGTTGAACTCAAAATTAGTTGGTTCGAGTAAGCTTAACATTTAAATAACAAATTTTATTAGTTTTGTTTAAAATATCATGTTTTTCCAAAAAAAAATATCATTATAGGGTTTATAACATGAGAATATTAATGCGAATGTTATATCATGCCGATCTATAAAGGAATCCTTTAAAATAAAATGCTTACTCGACATTAAATACTTAAAACTAGTTTTGTTACGTATATGTATATGTGTATATAAAAATGTATATTATAAGCAAAACAAAGTTATTTACAAGCAATGTACCAGCAATGTAGATGTATATTCGAATTCTGTTCTACTGCACCCAAATTAGCACAAATGTGCCGTTTTGCTACTATTAATCCTGGTTTAGACACATGTTCCGCAAGGCAGGATCCCATCCGGTTTCCTGCGGTCGTATCTTAGCTACATTTTTTTTGTCATCCATTATGTGGATAAAGTTTTCCACGTCCTGCGGTCAGCCTACGATAAATTATGCCTGTTTATATTCATTTTCACTGTGTTGATGGAAACAAAAATCCGTTCTGTCACAGAAGTATCCATTGCTGAGCCACACCCAGCCAGCTCATTACCTAGTCAGTAATTTCAGTTAACAATTGAAGTTATTTTTAACAATTTATAATTTTGTTCTAATTCAAGAACTGTTTTATACCGTTTACACATTACTTACACTAATGTAATTAACAGTTTTCTAATTTGATTAAAAAAGATTGGTGAGTTAAGTTATTTTCTGCACAATAAAATCAGGAATGCAAGCATTAAAATCAGGGATTTACACCATGTGCATGACTCTATTTCACTATACATACAGTAAATTTAGTATTGTGTATAACAGTTATTATTCATATTAACTTCTAAATCTTTTTAGACAGCAATAATATGCTTATAAGAAAATTTTTTACAATCATATTATTTCAATTATTGCTTTAATATCTTGTTAGAAAGAGAATACAATTGAACGTATAATACAAATATATATACATATGTACATGTATCTAAGTATATATAATATTAAAATAGCAATAGTTGCATTATGGTATTTTTCATCAATCAGTATAAAAAATCTGTCATTTATTTGATTTTTTATATTTTTTATATTTTAATACATATAATTCTTAATACTGCACATGCATATACATACATATGTTCAATATTTCTTCCAATTCACTCGGATGTCGTATCAAAAACTATATCTTGATGAGATACTGAAAATGGTTCCTTTTATATTTTTTCAATTTAATATTATTATATTGAATCCGTCTGCCACATATGTATACCTATATGCACATTAAATGTGCATATGAATGTTACTGTATGTTATTTTTAAATTGAATGACTTGAAGAATTATATTTTTTTTCTATACCTGAGAAATTTTATAGAACTTATAAAAATAGATGAGGTCAGTTCATTGAACCACTTGCAAATATCCAATTGTTATACATATATAATTAAGTATATAAAAGTTTTTTCAATTGCGAAAACTATGAAGTTATGAGAAAATCAATTGTAGATGAATAAATCGTTGTTATATAAAATGATGATTTTAAAATTTCACTCAAAATAATTGCTCCAATTTTAGATAATATTCAATTAATCAATTTAAACTTTTGTTTTATATAAAGTAAAATATTATTGAGAATGTGAGTGAAAAAATGAATATCTCATATATTGTGCCTACATAGTAGAATTTGATTTTTAAAGCAACGAATCACTTGAACATGTGACATTTTAAGTAACTATGCGACTATAATAACTTGGTAATTTTATTGCTCATTGTTCCTGGTTAAAAGCTCCCATTTCTTTTTTTGAAAATTTAATACAGTTTACGGTATAACTTTAAAAGATTTAATAAAATATGCAAAAGTCACGTGTTAATTTATTTTAATATGACATGTGAACTACTAGTTTATGTTTGTTATAACGCCATTTGAATAAATTTCACTCCGTAAATAATTGAAAGAGTTATTCCTCAACACAGAAATATAATTATCAAAATAATTATAATTTTTATTTTGTAGTCATTTGTTTAAGTAAATATTTATGAATATTCTCACCAACAATCCTATTTTAAATGGCCCACCTGTTAAAAACCTTCTATTTTAAATTCAGTTGTGAATTTCAGCAACTGTTTGAGTTAATGAATAGAATTATAAAATATGTAAGTACCATTTTGAATTTTAAAATATAAGTAAAAAATTATACGGAAAGGCAAGTATAACAAAAATATATTTAAAACAAATTAGTATTGATAACGAAATTTAATTTTTAAAGAAAATGTTGAAAAACATTAATAATTGCAGCTGCGCCACTAATTAGTTTTTGTACTGTTGAATCATTCATATTATTTCAAAATTATATCGATATAATTTATATACAGTGGTATATATACCGTGAAAATGTATGTATATACATACAATATAAATTATATTATACTATTGTTATTTTAAAAACCGCAACCACAACACAATTTCATATTTAATTGTTAATTTAATTTTAATAGTTATAATCGTTTTAGCGCTTATTCATGTTATTCGATTAAACAGTTGCTCTAACACATCATTTTACACCTACATACGAGTATACTACAAGTAAAATGGAATCTGTGATTAAAAAAATTCTAATTTTTTAAATTTTTGATTAAATATATTTGTTAAATTTTTTCCAGAGTTACTAATCAAATTATTAAGTATAATGACGAGTGATCAAATCTAAAGAGCTACTATCTTGGCATTTTTCGCCACCATCTAGACATTAATTTCTGGACGAAAATAATTTTTTTTTTAATTTTACAAATTGGGCATACTATTTGTATAAAAATATTTATTCGAAGCAAAAAAATTTTTTTATTGGGAATTTATAGCTCGATTTTTGGTAAGAACTTATTATTGAACTATAGCAAACTCCTTATTAAATTATGTTTTATCTTATAGCTTGTTTTGAGTACACTATTTTTTAATTCTTTTATAAAGGATTTTGAAAAAGGAAAAAATTAGCGTAACAGAACAGAAATTTTTTTTGTGTAATACGATCGAAAACGTAGTTGTTAGTGTACTAGCAACAGAAATAAACAAATTTTTGAATAGAGATCGATTTATAGGAATCAAGTGCGACTGTCATTTTCAATTTCTATAAACAATGTTTAAACCTCTTGCTTTTGTATAAAAGAAATTTATATTCTTCAGAATCCCGAGAAATCTTAAATAAAATTTGGAAAATCCGAATTGTGTTTTAAATTTAGGAAAAACTGATTTAGTTTTTGCTCTTAAAAAAGCATTCCTATTAAGTATATTACAAATAAATTGAATAAGTCACAGTCTGTTCCGCACCTTCATTTATATTGGGTTTTGTGTGATTTTGAATATTTTTGTGTAATATATTATGTACTTGAACCATAAATGACTATTTATGATTAAAAATCATCTTTTTATAGTTGGTCCACAAGTTCAATGGATAATAGTTAAATATATTATAAAATTATCTAAAATATTAAGTTAATTTTAGCGGTTGTTATGAATTTACAATATAATGCTTTACTAGTAGAATGAAATCGTTAGAATATTTAGAATTAAATAATGTGTTAAATTGGTTTGGAAAAACACATTTATATATAAAATATCTAGAATTTGATATAGGTATTTGAAACTTTTAATCATTTACAATATTTTTATATTTAAAACATGTAATCTTTTCATTTTTGTACATTTTTTGTAGAAAAATCAAAAATATTTCTTGTTTTAGGTTATTGTCCCATAAATCGTATTATAAATTTGGAATATCTTTGAAAAAATTTATTCTGTTAAGTTTCACGTAATGTGTCACTCCTAATTTAGAAAAGATTTCAGAATAAAAATTTTTTTTTATATTATACATCTCGTATATATCAGATTATCAGTGTTGGATTTACCAATATATTGAAAAGGCTGTTTTTCTGAACTTCTATTATTAATTATACGTAGGTTTCCAAGTTAAAAATTATTTGTTAATGTTATTTTTGAATTATACAGACATTATAAACTAGTAGTTAAATTAATAAATTCCTTGTGATGCTTATTAATTTCCCAATGTTATTCCTTGTTAAAATATAATATGTAGATATGAAATATGTAACTGAATCACTTCATATTTTTACATGTGAATGCGCCTGCGTTATCACTTTTTCATTTAATTAAGGTTATATACTGGTCCGCGTATTATCAACGACATAATTTATTACAATACCCTTTTCATTTAAGTATGGATACGCACGCGAACTATTTGAAGTATAAACAATTATTGTCAATTCTACATAACAATTTCATTGTTCCTGAAATAAAAAATCCGGCTCTGTAATTAACGCACTCAATGCGTTTTATGCTTACGCATGTAGAATATGTAAAAAATAACAAAAAAAAAAAAAAATTATATAGAAAAACATTATATAGTATTTCGGATATTTTGGAAACTAATTTGCCGGTTGCGGAAGATATCATTAAAATATTTTTTTATACGTGATCTTATTTTATATCACACATATACATAAATACATATATACATACTCACATATTAAAGTATTCGTTGAAAAATAATAAAATTCAAATATATAACATTTTTCCTTTTTTTTTTGGTGTTTTGTTCTCTTAAGATGAATGGGACTGACATATGCCCCCAAATAGCATCCAAAATGCACTCCATTAGATGAACAACATCATATAAGATCTTTGATCTATTTTTGATTACAGATCAGGAACAACAAGTTTTTTATTTTTTTGTTTTTTTTTTTTTTTTTGTTCGTATATATTGTATATAATTTCAGTGTTTTACATCACGTGCATACATACTGTGCATATAAATATCTCAAAAAAAAATTATTGGGGATTATAAAAGACATCGACTATAAACATTAAAACATGCAAAATTAGAAATTAAGAATTCAATAATTTGGTTGAATAATATTTTAAGTTCAGGCATGGTATAGGCTGTATAACAGAATAATTATACTAACAGAATAAATATGGAAAATTTATTTATAGAGAACGGAAGTTACACATATGTTGAGAATCGGTAACCAAAATTTTACATTCTCTTCTCTAGTTTCTCTATCATCATCACCACCAGAGATAATCACACAAAAGACAGATTGTGTACTCTCAATAAATTTTCCTTTCTTTCGTTTTTTATTTTCAATTAAAATTACTTGAATGTATGTAATATTGTATGTATGTATGTACATATTTTGTTTGAGAAATGTTTACTATAGAAAAATTTTTTAATACTTTTGGGAATTTTTCATTTAAAACATTTGAACAGAAAATAAAAGCAAGAAAAAAATTTTTTTTTAAATTAATTTTGTTGCATTTTTTATTTTTATTTCACACTTTTTTTTTTTTTTTAGTATCCACTTTTTGACATGGTGATTACAGAACACCAGGTGTTCTATATTTATTATTAATACGATTAGATTTATGTTTGTTTGTATGTAATATACATATAGTCATACGTATATTGAGCTGTGATATGAATAAAATTTTTTTTTCGGATTCCGGAAAATAATATTATATAGCTATTTATAGATATAAACATTTGTATAAAATATTTTCCTGAAGATAAAATTTTAATTTAATTATGGACAATCTTGCATTATAATATTCTGTAAGTCTGGGTAGGATGAATTTTAATAGACAGAATTTAATTAAATCTTAGAGTAAAAAAATCGATTTCCTTTTAATCAAATACTAATAAAAAAAACACCATTAGATCCTAAAAATTGAGATTGAGATTAAATCTGTGGTGAATTCAGATTCAATCTTGATTTTGCTTTATAACGTATTATGATTTTTCTGATCATTTCTAGACTCAAGATATTTTAATTTTTTCTTCCTGTGTAGCACTCTACACATTTTTACTGAATTTCACTATTAAATATCCTATTTTCCTACAAATTCCTGCGTTCCTATAAATAATTAATTGCTTTCTTTAAATTATGTTTCTATAGCCAGTTTTTATCAGTGCGGTCACATAAAATCACACTTATTTATTTCTCTTACTTGTTTTGAAATATCTTGAATCTGTTTCTTTCTTCCGCGCTTTAACAATCGGTGCAATATAATTTTTTGATCATTTTATAATATTGGAGTATTTTCACACATTTCTAGCAATTTTTTGCCAAACTGAAGTTTAATTACGTGTTAAAGATTTGTACTTAATACAAAAACTAGCGTTGTTCTTTTCTTTTTGCTTCATTTGCTGTTTTGTACGTCGGGTTACCTTGAGAAAAAGTCCTAATATTTAGTAAAAATTTTAATTTTATGTGCGTATGTTTGTGTTCTATTTATAAATTTTATATTAAAAATAATTTTTTGATGGTTGCATTGAAATAACTTTAGTCTAGTAATGACAGACTAGAGTTAAAAACGCTTTATTTTTGACACTAATTTAAAGTCTATTTTAAAGAAATTCTAATATAAATTTATATATATAATATATATATATATTAATATAAAGTATGTATATATATATATATATATATATATATGTACAGTACATAACTTTCATACATGTACATTACGGGAATCTGTGTGAATTTTTGGGGTAAACAAATAGAGCAGTGCACAGTATCAATTTATTTTTTAACTAAATCATGAACTCTTTATTGTCATCTTTTTTTTTATTATTTTTATAAAAAAACATTTTTAATTTTTATTAAAATAATGAACTCAGTTTTTTTTATCAAAATGCAGATATTTCTTAAATGACGACTTGTCATTACTATTCGTTTTTTCTGAAATTTTAAATAAAATTAAAAAACAAGAATTCACTCTAAGAAATTTAGGACATCCAAATGAAGATGAAAATTGGCAGAATACCCTCAAATTTAATTTCATTACAATTTAAATAGGCAAATTAGAAATCGAACTAGCTATATACGTACATACATAAATGAAAAAAAAAGAATCTATTTAAACGTCAATTTAATTAAAAAAAAATTCTTTTTGGCGCCAAAATTATTTCACTTTTGGCGTTCTTATTTTATTGTATTTTATTTTGTATTTTGTTTTTTTTTTTTGGCTTTAAATAACACCCACCTTTTAACCAGCCAAATGTTCTCAATTCATTAGTTGTTCTTTTAATTTTATAAATTAAATAAAAGTTTATAATATTTAATTAATTTACAAATTTTAAAATTTATTTAAGAAAAGATTTTTATTTTTATGTTTTTTGAAAAAATAATTTACATTTTTATATGTTAGTCTATATGAATGTATTGAAATATACATGTATATATTTAAGATTTTATTATCCTTGTATGAATATAAATTTTATATGTATCTTAAAATGTAATTTTAATATGGCATTTCGCGATGATTCATAATGTTGCTGAGAAAAATATCAATTGGTTTATAGTTTTGCTCTAGAGAGCATCAAAAAGAATTGAATATGAAATTTACAAATCAATTTTATCAAAAATATATTCTTAAAAGTGTAAATGGTCCAAATGCAGTTCTGTTCATAGATTCGAACTTCTAACTTCTTTCATTAATAATTTCTTGGTTATCGGCTAATGTTTATAATTGCTATATGGGATTCAGGATTAAAAAGTTTGAAAAAGTAGAAAAACCTATACTATTTTAGTTATAAATTTTCTTATTATATGTAAAATAAAAAAATATATTATGTTTAACAACACAAATATAGTACAGCATAACTTTTTAATTTATAAAGTAGATTTTGTTAGTATATAAATACTCTTGATTAATCTTGAGTTAAGTTCCTTTGGTTTACAGTTTACATCTATTCGTTTTAAATTTTGCCTCTAATTTCATTTCTTTATAATTGCATTACGCAGAAATTTTTTCCCAATAATAAGCTTAAAAGATGCTTTACTTGCCTTAAATCCTATTATTTATTTTAAGTCCTTTTATTTTAAGACCCTCTATTTTTGGAACGCGCTCAGAATTTAAATTGGATTTAAGGTATTTGTATACCATTTTTAAGAATATTTTGCTTTGGGGAGTTTTCTGCTCATAATATAGTTTTCTTTTGGTTTGAATGAAATCTGGTGAAAGGTTAATGTGTAAATGATTTGTACGTATGGTAAGGAAAAGGAATGCTGTTTAATTCAAAACGAACAGTGATTGATGTTTAAACTAAACCTTTGTGAAAATTTTAATTTAATTTAGAGTATGAGGAACTAAATAATTATGTACATAATTGACGACAAATTAAATCATTCTGAAATTTTTCGTAAATAATTTTATCAAAACTTTTTCAAATTCTAACAACAATTTCAATATTTTAAAAATGTATAATGTTACTCTGTTGTACATATTATATGTATATATATAAAAACATGGAATTTTTCACTTTCACAGATAACCAGACTTCATCTGAAATATCGGATTTTTTGCATTCTTATTGTTATACATGTATACGTACAAGTTGATTCGGAAATAGTGATCATTTTTTGAGTTTATACATTTTATTCTTACTATATTTCCTGTATCATAAAAGATTTTTTAACGTTTAATATCTTAAATTAAAGCTCAAGTAGCTTAAGTAGCAGGGGATTCTGTACAGAGCATTTTGGAGATTTCAAAAAATTTCATGAAAAATTTCTTGGACAAAAATAAATGAAAACAATAAAGATGAGGAAAATGGATTATTCTTTATTTAAGATCCCTCTTCTCTTTCAAAAACTGTTTATTTGAAGCTTCTACTTATTTTTGTAATGGAAGTTATAAACAAAAAAACTAAAATGTGGTAAAAATACGCCAAATTTTCTTGAAATTCTTGTAGCTCGAAAGCGGCTCCGATTTAACACTATGCTCCAAACAGAAATTTTACTTATTTTCTACCCTCTACCCGGTGGTATACGGTTCCTTACTTGTTGCTGGATCACATTGTATACGTTTTATAAAAAACATATTATTTTTATACAATACCGGAGAGTGTATGAAACCATCAAAGAAATTTTTTTTTATTTTTTAAAAGTTTGTGATCTTGTTGCATTCCTGTGTATTTCAATGTCGCAAAAGAAATCCCACCAATTACAATTTTATCACTTTAAAGAAAGGAAAAAGAACAAAATGTTGCGATTATTGTGATGTATAATTGCATACGTGAATATCTACATACACATAATTATAAACATAGGCTATATTGAAAAATACGTAAACAATTTTATACCAAAGACAATGCAATTCAATTCGTACAATTGTAATTTTATTAATTGTAATCACTTGTGCTTAATGTGGAAAGAATATAGTAGTGACCTGAAGTTTTCAACTCAGTGCCTCTATATATACAGCAAATTAAAGTTTTTAACACTTACTTCTTATTTTATTTCGTTTAAATAAATGACGTGTTGATTGTAAAATTTAGAATGCTGTCTAAAATAATTTTTATTTTAAAAGACAAATGCATTATTTTACAATATTCATACGGCTAATGCTTCGCAAATATTTGTTTATCTGCAAGGTTTAGTTTGGAAAAAGTACAATTTAGATTTTAACTTGAATAGTAACTAGAACAGTAATTTTCGATTTTCCAAATTCATTTTTAATGTAAAATAAAAAATATTTTATCCATACAGATCCACGTAAGTAAATGATCACAGGACTGTTAAGTATGATTAATTCGCCATCTTGTCGAATTCGTTAACATTTGATATTATGGATTGCAAATGGATTTATTCGCCAATTTTTTGAACACAATAAAATTCGTTCTGCTTTTGAAAAATTCGCATACTTTTCACAACTTATTTTTATTCGCCAGATTTTTTGTGAATTTGCCATATCAAATAACCATTAAAAATTTTTATGAATCATAAGGGCGCTTGTCTGACCTTCTAAAATGGGCTGTAATTATCTACATCATATGCTTGTATGCAAAATCTTCTTTTACTCATAAAAATTTAGGAGAACACATGAAATTTTTCATACTTTTATTACCATATACGGAAAAATTAAAGATCAACTATAAATCACATCTTTTCTTTTTAATACTTGCCTTCATTTTATCTAGTGACTTTTAATTAAATTTTTATTACAAGATTTAAGAAGTAGAGAACATACTTTCATTTTCATTATAGTGTCAATAGACCGGCACCGTATTTTATTCAGAGTGGAATATCTATATTAAATTATGACAACTCGATTTTTTATGATTTTCGGTTTTGAATACAATTAACTTAAAATATTATTTTAAAGTGCATACTGCTAAAATTTTAATATAATCGAATAAAAGAAAATTCTAAAAGTGAGATCGAAAAGTACTTTTCAGAATAATCAAAGTAAATAATTTATTTATTGGCGTAAATAATTAATTGGCGTATTATTTATTAAAATTTTTACAAAAGCGAAAGTACTTTTGTGAAAAATAAATAGGGAAAAACCAATTTCGAAACTGGAAACTAATATCATTGATTTTGGAATATATTCATAACCGATTGCAGCAGTAAAAATTATTTTTTTTATTTGTGGCTTACGCCACTCTGTTTCTGAGACACTCATTACATGTTCAACGAAATTATCATCAATATTTCACGTTAGTGAAATTATGAATTGCTCTAAAAGAGAAATTTCTGAAAATATGTAGAAATAATACATATACATACTTAGATTTAGAATTAATAGATATTCAGAAATCTCGTAAATCAAATTTTAAACTAATTATAATAAAATTAGTAAACCGTTATAAAAATTTTGCTCTTAAACAACTAAGGTACTTTTGACTTCTTTAAAAAAGAATTCAAGATCAACGTAACCGTATAAAGAATAAAAGAAATTTCAAATAGTTTTAACAAAAATTCCACTTTTTCGAGTTGTTATGATTTAACATTGACAAGTCAATGAATTTTTTTATTAAAACTCAAACATTTTTGGATTATTTGCCAAGAATTTTTAAAAACAATTTAACGTTAGATAGTTTATACATGCTATGTTAAAAAAAAAAATTTGATTTTTCCGGAATTGAAAGACAAAAATAAAAAAAAACAAAATAAATTATAAAAGTAAATTAAATTTCTAGAAAAGCTAGAAGAACTTCTTAAAATATGCTATTATTTAAGTGTATTGTTAGTCAGAACAAGTGAGAAATCTTTTCACAAATCTATGTGATTCTTCTAAAACTCTTAAAATCTTGGAATTATTTAAATTTTAAATATAGGTAAACTGCATCTGTTACATTACAGATTTTTCTGTTAAAATCTCAAAGATAATTTAATTTTTACAATATGCTTTATTTAAACAACTTTATTTTACTTCATTTTATATCTTTAATTTTACTTAGTCTTTATGCTAATTTAATATATCGTTTAATATAAACTGAATTTGCAGTTTGTTGTTGCTTTGCAAATTTCTATTACTTTATTAGAATCGTGTGTACTGACAATTTTATGGGAACTATCAAATTTTTTTGAATTTAAATTTTTTAATTATCTTAATTAGTTACTACACAAACATTCCTAGGTATGATATCAAGATAAATATGTAGATTCTATTTTCAAAAACTCATCATTGGACATAACAATGCACATCTGTTCTTAATTGAATTTCCTATCGATTCTTTCATTATTTATTCTTAAAATTCATTATTTTTATGTAAATCAAAAATCAAAACACATTGTTTTCTTATTAAATATTTTATATGGTCTGAGTCTAAGATCTTGAAGTATTTATGATAGACACCGAACAAAAAAATAAAAAAATAAAAGGGCTCTTATAAAATTTTACTGTTTAAGTTCGTGAAAATTTTTTTAAAGGGGAAAAAACGTAAATACGAAATGGTGAAAAGGATGGATTTTTCATAATAATATATGTATGTATATTATGTATATGCTTAAGCATAAAAATTTATTAAAAACGAAAAAAAAAAAAATTGAAAATGAAAACAATGAAAAACCAAGTTTTTTTTTTCTTTCATCTGTTAATGACCAGATGGTGTATTAATGGTATATGAATTGTTATAAATTTTTTACGTTCATTGAATTGCAATACCATTATGTCACATCTGGGTGTTCAAAAATGGGGAGTTTTCTATTATTCTAATATCACGTGTTTCAATAATTCTTTTTTGTACATTTGTATATGGAAAGTATTCACAAAATTTTTAAAAATACATAAATTTATTTTTGTTACTATTTTTAGGTACAATTTTACACGCAGTTTTATTCATAAATGAAAATATGAATACATATATACATAAGTATACTTGTATGTTTTTATATTGTTAACATGATAGTAGCTATATGTAGATAGTAGTAGTTTTTCGCTACACAAAATGCTTTATTTCCAATTGACATTCATAACATGAGGATTTTATAATCAAAGGAAATACAAAATTTTGGTTTTCTTTGTAATCTCCAATATGTATGCAAGTATGCAGTATTATTGTATACTTGTAGTATAAATATTTAAAGTTTTTACGCAGAAAATTTCATAAATGATGTCGCGACAGTCGTGTGAGAGTTTTAATATTTAATTATATAAACTCTTATTCACATTTTGGTTAAAAAATATTTGAACTCAATATAAAGATGATAGAAACTTATTATAAATACAATCGGCATCTACTTAAATTTAATGAATTTAAATATTTTTTAAATTGCATGCAAATAGGTAATACTGTATAAATAAAGAATACTTTGCCAATTTCTTTCTTTTCCAATCTGTAAATTGCTGGTAAATGTTACATATTTTGTTAAATTTGAGTTCTATATTGTCTTCGTTCCTGCACAGCTCGTTCAAAATCGAAAACAAACAAAATACTCAATATAATACTCAAAATACTGAAACACGTTTAGTCAAAATAAAGCACAAATACAAATATAGTAACCTTAATTTTCCTAGTTTCAATGTTTTGCTCCTTCTTATTTTGTATCAGATTTCATTAGGACTAGGTTTTGGTACATAAATTACCGAAACATATATACGCAATACGTTCCTACATGTACAATTACGTAAATGTACATATGCATATTATCCCAAGTGGGAGAATTTTTTATAGCACCAGATTGGCGCCATCGAACATCTCGCACATAGAAAAATTTACAAATGCTCAATAAGCGCATAACAAATAAAAACATAAAAGTTGAAAGCATCATAGAAAAATATATTTTTATTTTCCATCTGGGTGCTTCCACAGTAGATAGTACAATATTACACCAAAAATTCGTTGATGGCGTTATATTGTAGAGGATACCATCTATACCAGAGGTGAGGAACCCTTTTACCCATTAAAGCCAAATTTAAAATAACAATAACCAAGCAGGCCGCATAAGCTTCAATATCTATAAATCTAGGTTTTGTACAGTTATTGTTGCGCAGCTTTCATTTTATTTTAAATTCAGTTTTTATTTATTCCAAACTCAATTTTTTTTATTTTCAAGTCAATATTTTTTTGTACATACATGCACAAATACATACAAAAATTAATAAAATTTAATTAATAAAACAAAAAATCTATTCAATGTAAGGTAAATAATTAAACAAATAACCGGAAAAATAACTTCAAATTCATTGTTTAATAAATGTAATTGAAGTTAGACTATATTAAGTGAGATATTTGCATTTGTTTTTTACTTGAAAATAATTGAATATTTAAAGCCATACAAATACAAAGCAGCGGAGATCGCAGGTTCCCCATCACAGATCTATACAGTAGCGATTTCTAACCTGGTAATATTTCTAGTTTTTATTCTACATAAATATTATCGTTTCTTTAGTTTTAGATGAAGCTATCTTTTTAAGGGATTTATATATTTTAAGTTTTAATTAAATTATGAAGTTAAATGAGTTCTTAAGTTGAACAATGTACATCTGTATGTACATACATGTATGTATTTTTCTTTTGTGATATCCAAAATACTTACATAATAATTAAAATACAGTTTAATTATTTCTCTAGCTACTCAAATTACATTCAAATTATTTAAAAGTAAAAATCTAAGAATTTAAAAAAGGAATAGCAATTTAACGAAACGAAATATCTACATATGTACATATACAAATACCTACACAATATTTCTTATGCATTAACTTTTTTAAAATGTAAAAATGAGAAACAAATAGAAACACGAAAACCTTATTTTACTTATTTTTCCTCAATTAAATATTTGTTTGCTTTGTAAAATATATTGCGAGAAGGAATTTTTGATTATTCAAATGGCATATACATTAAGTTCTAACTTAAATCTATAAATTCGTTTTTGCATCATTACAGATTTACAGGAACTAACTAGCATACTTTTTTCTATGTAATCTTTTTCAAACTCAAAACATCTTTGTAGCATTCAAAAAATTTTTTTAAAAATGCTTCAGAACTTTAAGAACGCTATAATTTTCCAACTTGCTTATTTTTTTGCAATAAAGATGTCGATCATGTTACATTTGAAAATATCGTTGAATTGAATTGCAAGACTCATTTTTGTCGGTTAATTGATATCTCTATATGTATATATATATGATGAAAATAAGGAAATTAATTTAAATATATAAATTTCTGTTTTTAATTATTTTATTTTAATACGAACAAAGTATTATCATAAATTCATAACAAATTATAATATGGTATCGTTTTTTACATTTCTTTTTGCTTATAATGTTATTGCCTAAAATAAAAAAAAAAACTAAAATAAACTTAGGAGGGATCGTTGCTTTCATCGAATAAATTTAAAATTCAATTCATTCTATTGAAAAATCACATTCCAATATCCAAATTCTATAAAAATTTTTCATGTAATCAATTTTGATACATTTGTATTAATATCCCCAATATTTATTTTAGTTAAGTGAATAAAAATAATTTTTCGTGTTTGATAAAGTTTTATACAAAACTTCTCGATAAATTTTATATTTTACACGCAAATATTGTCTAATTTGGTATTAAAACATTTATATCTACAATTCAAAGGAAAATAATTGATGTTTTTTCGACAAAAGATATTTTTTTTAAAATTAGAATTTTTAATTTATTTTGCTAATTGCTTCATTCTATTAAGTGCACTGCCAGCTTTAAACCAACCAATTTGTAAGTCGTTTAATGTGTGATTTAACTTAATTGTTTCTTTTGAACCATCAGCGTGTTTCAATTCACAGTCTACTGGTTTTCCTGGTGCCAAAGCCTTTAAGTTTAACAATGAAATTTTATCAGTTGGTTGAATCTAAAACAAAAATAAAAGATTATAGTTAGCAATATAATTCAATATAATTATAATATAGATTATACATATTATAAATTCAATTTATTTCAATATTGCAAAATACTCCATTCAATTTTTTAAAATAATGCAAATGAAAATAAGAAAATATGTAATTATAAAATGAATTTATAAAGACTTTTCAAGTGGTTCAGTTAAATTTATTAGACTTTGGAATAGGCAAGTATGAGTTAATTAATTTTGATTTATTTTAAGTTGCTTTTTAAAAGAGATATAATTTAAAAAAAAAATTCATTTATTAACTGCAAGTAAATTTTAAGTTTTGTCGTTGAAGATTCCTATATAGTTTGAGAACCGGAATCTTTTGCTATTTTTTTTTATATGCTGAAGAATCCATTTAAGATTAAGATTCGGAATATTTTTCTAAACACTTTTTCTATCGTTTAAATAAATGGGTTTTAGATTTCTTTTTGCATCCCGTTTTTACTTACGACTAAAGTAATTTTTTTAATTAAAAAATATTTCTTGAATATAACGAACCTTATCATAATCTGCAGGATTAGCAAAAGTTAAAGGTAACAAGCCTTGTTTTTTGAGGTTAGTTTCATGAATACGAGCAAACGATTTGGTAATAATAGCGCGGCCTCCTAAATGACGTGGTTCCAAAGCGGCATGCTCACGGGATGAGCCTTCACCGTAATTTTCATCACCAACAGCTACCCATTTAATTCCTTTTGCCTTATAATGACGTGCTACTTCCGGTACAGCCCCCCAGGAACCTGTGTCTTGATTTTTAATTTTGTTTAGTTCACCATTTTCAGCATTCGTTGCTGTTATAAACATATTATTTGAAATATTATCTAAATGTCCACGATATTTCAACCATGGTCCAGCTGCAGAAATGTGATCAGTAGTGCATTTTCCTTTTACCTTAATGAGAATGGTCATATCAGTTAAATCTTTACCATCCCAAACATCAAATGGTTCAAGAAGTTGTAAACGTTGACTTTTAGGGTCAACATTTACTTTCAGTTTGCTACCATCCTAAAATATTTTATAAAAACGCATTAAATTTATTTTAAAAATGAAGAAATTGAATTTTACAGATGGTGGAGCTTCATAGGTGTCCATTCCAGGATCAAATCCTTTAGATGGTAGTTCATCACCAAAGGGTGGTGTTAATTTGAATTTTTTGCCATCAGATCCTGTCAATTCATCAGTCAATGGATTGAAGTCAAGACGACCGACAATGGATAAGGCTGTTGTCAATTCGGGGCTTAAATTAGGACATCTATTAGTATTTGTATTATAAATCATTAGGTTTACCTACCTAGTTACGAAACAATGGGTTGCGGGATTTGCATCGTTACGTCCAGTGAAATTTCTGTTGTAAGATGTGACAATGGTATTCTTTTCACCTTTTTTAACGTCCTTTCTGTCCCATTGACCAATGCATGGACCACAGGCATTTGCGAGTACAGTACCTCCGAATTTGGTCAAAATATCGGCATAACCATCACGAGTAATTGTTGCACGAACTTGTTCAGAACCAGGAGTAACATTAAATGGAATTTTTGCTTTAAGTCCATGGCTTAAAGCTTCTTTGGCAATATTAGCGCTGCGGCCCATATCTTCATAAGATGAATTTGTACATGAACCAATTAGACCGACTCTTATATCCATTGGATAACCATTTTTCTTAGCATTTTCACCTAATTTGCTAATAGGATGAGCTAAATCTGGTGTAAATGGACCGTTTACGTGAGGCTCCAATGTATCTAAGTTGATTTCAATTAATTGATCGTATTCGCAACCTTTATCGGCTGTAAATAATTTTTCTTTGAACTTCATAGCTTCAGCGGCTATGTCACCACGTTTAGTTGACTTCAAAAATGATTCCATTCTTGAATTGTAAGGGAAAGTCGATGTCGTAGCACCAATTTCAGCACCCATATTACAAATAGTAGCCATACCGGTGCAAGAGATTGAATCGACACCCTTGCCATGATATTCTATAATAGCTCCAGTACCACCTTTAACTGTTAAGATGTCTGCTACTTTCAAAATGACATCTTTCGGTGAAGTCCAACCACTGATTTTACCAGTCAAATGTACACCGATGACTTTTGGGCATTTTAATTCCCATGGTATATTTGCCATTACATCAACGGCATCAGCACCACCAACACCGATACATAAACAACCTAGACCACCACCATTTGGGGTGTGTGAATCAGTACCAATCATCAATAAGCCTGGGAAAGCATAATTTTCCAAAATAATTTGATGGATGATACCACTTCCAGGTTTCCAGAATCCTAAACCATATTTAGCGCATGCTGATGCTAAGAATTCGTATACTTCAGAATTAATATCTTTAGCACGAGCTAAATCTTTTTCTCCGCCAACTTGAGCTTCAATTAAGTGATCACAGTGAACAGTTGATGGAACAGCAACTCGAGGAAGTCCAGATGAAATAAATTGCAAGAGAGCCATCTGAGCAGTTGCATCTTGCATAGCTACACGATCAGGTCTTAAACGTAAATATGAAGTACCACGAGTGATGTCTTGCTTATCAGGTTCATCCAAATGTGAATACAAGATTTTCTCTGATAAGGTAAGTGGGCGATTTAAACGCTTGCGGACAACTTCTAAGACCTGAGTTAACTTATCATATGGTAACATAGCATCTTTGTCGAATTTTGACATTGCAACTTTGCTAGCGACAGCCATGGAAGCATGGAAATTACGTTGTTGCATGTCCAAAACATATTTGGTTGTGGGCTTATTGACCTAAGAAAAAAATATATTTTATGATGTTGTGTAATTTTTTTTTTTGTAATTCTTATTAAGATTTCCTGCATTTATTTCTTATCAATTAAAAATCTTCTTGACACAATCGCATAATAAAGACCTTATACTATCTAACATATCAATCAGAAAGCTCAATTGAAAGTTAAAAAATTTTCAAATTAAATAATTTTTACTAAGCATTACTTTGAGATTGAGTTTATGTACAATACAATATTAAGCTATTTAGAGTAAAAAAGAATTAAAAACTACGTTTTAAATTTTGTAACACTTAGAACAATCATCGAAGATTTAGACAATGAGAAATTTTTTTTGGATTTATTCATTGTGTACGTTATCATGTTATGTAAATATCTAGTATAAATTTTATTTATAAACTTGAAATTTTTTTGCAACAAAATAAGATATTCATCTGTTGATAAGGTAGATATAGAATTGTATACGTTCTTAGTGTAGGTATATTTTGAAATGATTGCGTAATAATCAATATACGATTTTGCTCTACTTTTACTGCAATTTTTGGAAAAATTTATGTCCATAATTTATATTTTCTTTTTAAAAACAATTTCCATAATTATTTTACCAAAGATTAACTGTTACACCGCTTTAAAATTTCTTAACAAGTTCATTCAGTTTTCAGAATTTTTTTTTCGAGAACGATTAGATAACACTTGAATAGTGGTTGGCTTTGAGGTTAACTTTTTAAAAAAAATATCTAAAAAATAGTAAAAATAACACGTTAGATTCATATTTTATAAAAACATAAGCACAATAATTAAGTTAAATATTATTTTCTTAATTTTCGCTATTTTCTTTTTGGTTTAAACTGTATGTCTAACTAATTTTCCGGATTGAGCAAAAATATTCAATAAACTTACATATCGTAATAATCGAACTGATGCCATTATTAAAACTTAAATTTTTGTTGTTATTGAAGCTATTAATAATAATTATTTTCTTTATTTTAAATTTTTTTTTTAACTTCCCAAAAAAAACCAAATCTTCAAACCTTCTCGGAATGGAAGATTTAATGATCTACGTTATCTCAACGTAACTCCTCTGTCAATGACAGCTTTTGGTGAACTATGACATTTAGAATTAAATTGAGTTGTCGTTTAATTTTATTTAATTTCGGAGTAGAATAAATCATTATTGACACAGAATATTTGATGTAGTATAGGTTGAACAAAGCTTGTAGTCAAGATAAACGAAATTCGGAATACAGAAAAAAAGAAAGCTGCAAACAATGTTTACAACTTGACTGCATATTAAGTATATTCAAATTTTAAATGATTAACTTACTACAATACTTATATATCAAAAGAATAATATGGTTATTGTATGAATATGTACTTTAAATCTTTAAATTCAGTACACAATATTATAGCAAACTCTGGTTTAGTACAAGCATTTTAATATAGCAAAATAAACATCACTTGCTAACAAACATGACCATCGTAACTACAACCAAAAATATTATCATCTACTGATGAAAAGCGAAGGGATTGAGAAAGGGGAAGAAAAAATTAATATTGGTACATAATATTAATTTGATAATAATAAGTAAATTAAAAAATTACTCGGCTTAAACCAAACGTATTTAAAAAATTATTTTACAGTCAGTTATACTAATTATTTTGATTTCAGACATTAAAGTCACAATTACTTAATTTATTCAATACCACTTTTACACTATTTCTTAATATAAGCATCTAGCTTCTCTTTGAAACTCATTGTTTATTCGGCAATTTATTTCTTTATAATGAATTTTTTAATTCCAGGGCTATAACCGCAGATAAGTTTTATAAACGAAATTTACAATATTTAAAATCATTAACTTTTCAGCAATTAACGCTTCATATTTCTATAATATTATATTAATTCCGTAGCAGTATTAAGTCTTCCCAGAGATTTTTGGTATTAAAACAAATTTGTAAAATTAACACAAAACGATTTTTTTTGTAGCCACGGTATGAAAAGAAATAAAAAAACAAATCTCTTGTTTTATATTGTGAATGAGTTTTTGTATATTCTAAAATAAACTAATAAAATTTAACTGAAATAAAAGCGCATATTTAACCAAAAAGTTGTAGGCAAAACGGATTTTATTTTATGAGCACGCATATTTTCTTTTTTATATATGTAACTATGAAAAATCTAAGCAGTCCATTTTAGACACCGTGTGTCTTGATGTGTTCCTAGACATCGAATCGAGCAATATCTTGTACCACAAGCTGTGCAAGTATAATTTGAAAAATCTCCACAAACTGCGCAAAAATGCCGGGGAGGTAAATTTGATGGTGAAGCTTGGGCGCTAAAATAATTGGGAGCTTCTGGTCTGTAAATTTTTTCTTCTTCTAAAAGTTGGATAAAATTTTTCCTATATTTTGCTTTATAGTAATCAGCTCCCTTCCTTTTTGTCTTTTTTGAACGATTATTTTCCAAGTTATCATAAAATTTAGGCAGCTTTTTGGACATTACCAGATCGGCATGTGGATCTTCATGAAAATTATCTTGTTCTAGGGCTTCTAGAGCCTTACGGGCCCTTCGTTGTCGAGCGAATTCATCCAAGACGCGCTTTTTTTCTGCCTCCTTTATACGATGTGATTCTCTAGCCGACATTTTATTTTTATTACTTATAAATTTATCTTACAATTCCTTTTCGTGAAGCGGAAAGCTAATTTTATCCATTAAATCATCAATTTTTCCTTGAAGTGTTTCAACAATATCTGTCGAAATAAAAAGATGTGATTCGTCTAAGTCTTGAATAATAAATTTTCTTCCTAAAGCAAGAGTTTCGTCCAGGTGAATTAAGAATTGTTTCATAGCAGGATCGCTAGGATGTATAATAAACTTAATAGTTAAATACGAATTAACTCACAGTTTATAAGATTTAGTACCATTCAACTATGACTCCTTTCATTACATTTACCATAATTTTTCTAAATAATATTCCACTTGCATTATTTAAATTATGTAAATAAAATAAATGAAAACTGATTTAGTGAATACCAAATATTATGATTTACGAATTTGAAATGTCAGTTTCAGAGTTTGAATTATGTTTTAATGTCAAAACAAACGATTCTCGAAAATCTCAATGTAAATAACAAGATAGACATTTTGTTACATGTATAGTAGATTTCCTACTTTTAATTTTCCCTAAGATCTTAGTTAATCTATATATGCGCCTTTTGACATTTACAAATTATGCACTTCTTTATCTTCTTTATTTTTTTGTTCTTTTCAATAAAAAATGAATGTATTGGATGTTATATTAAATATCGTATGTTTAGTAAATTAAATAACGTTGGCTATAATATACAAATTTGTTTTCTTTTTTCATCATTTATAGTATTTAATAAAAATATTCGCATAATATAATATGAAAAAAAATTTTAAAGAGGAATTTCCGATGTTTGAAAAACATAAAGCAATTGAAATGATAAGAAAATTATCAAACATGCTGTAAGTTTTGTTATGGATACATACAAGCGAGGTCATGTACATTTTTAAGAGCTAAGTAAGACTAAAATGAATTCAGTAATTAAAACTTATATATCACTTGCAGTGCTTAGCGAAATTTTAACTCGCCGCATAATACATTTCAGTCTATAAAATATCATTGACGTTTACATAAAACATCAAAAACAATGAAATTAATTTTATAGTTATAACAAATTTCTAATTAATTTTATAGTTCTTGATTCCATATATATTTAAGCACTTTATTTTTGACGTCCGCATGTCCCAAATCGTGTTCGTTCAATTTTCAGACGGAAGCATTTTATAAATAACGGTAGCACTGGCAACTTTGTTTTAAAAGTTTCAGTTGAATTGAAAACATCTTTTCGCAAGTTTGCAAAAAGTGAAATCGAAAAAAAACAATTTATTTTTGAATAAGTTCTCTATTTATTCATTTATTAAAATAAATTTTTTAAAGAAGTAAGTATAATAATATTGAGGTACAAATGTCGATTTTTAAAAATTGCTATAGATAGAATAGAATCAGACCATTTATAAAAATATATATTTTAAAGAATGCCGAGAAAACAAATTGTTAAAAAAAGAAACAAGATTTGCCGAATAGACAACTTCGATAGCATGCAAGTGGCAGTTGAAATGCTTTTGGATGAACCCGATGATATAGAAGAAGCCTTTCTCATTATTGTTCCGCCTGAGTTGAACGAATTGACAGACTGCGAAGAAATGGATGAGAATGAGGAAGATTTGTTTATATGTAATATACCGAAAGATATTCCAGGCACGATTGATTTAGAGATAAGAAAAAAGAGTGATGAAGATGACGAAATACGTGAAGATAAAGCATCTACAAATGATCCCAGTGCAAGTCAAAACACTTTTGAAAAAGAACAGCTGTGCAATGTTTATTTGTTCACAGGTAGGTGATAATAATTTATTTTTTATTTATTTCCACATTTTTGATTTCCTTGCAGTAGTAAATGGTATCTTTTTTTGTTTTACATTGCTGAAACCTTCTTGAATTTTTTCAATTGAATAAGAAAAGAAGTTCAAATTATTAAAGAAAGAGCCTTTTAGGAAAATTTTAATAAAGAAGCTCTTTTTTTTTATAGAAAATTTAAACAACGTTTTAAGAAAGATTTCGGAAGCAGATTCAGCATTTATGATTTTTAAAATGATGCTAAGTGATGAAATTTTAGAACATATTTGTGAACAAAGCTTGGTTTATGCACGAGTGACAAATAATGACTCAAACTTTAATATTGATAAAGAGGAATTGGAAGTTTTTATAGCAATCCTACTGTTCTCTGGGTATCTTAAATTACCTGGGGAGAAATATTACTGGTCCTTAGAAGAGAGTATGAGAGTTGACTTGGTAAATCAGGCAATGGATAGGGATCGCTTTTTAACAATAAAAAAATATATTCATTTTGCCGATAATAGAGAGGCGCACCAATCAAGTGATCGAATGTTCAAAATAAGACCGCTCATTAATATTATAAAAAAGAATTTTCAACAATTTGGGGTTTTCCATAAAAGTATATCAATTGATGAATCAATGATAGAATATCATGTAAAACCTCTTATTGGAAAAGATCTACAGGTAGAATATCATAGAAAAGAATTTATAAAATACAAACCAGTGCAATTAGGGTATAAAAATTGGATGATGGCAAGCTCAACCGGCTTCTGTTACGACTTCGATATTTATTCTGGAAGAGATGAAGTTTATCCAAGATCAATTCCTCTACCTGTGAAAGTAGAAATTAACTCTTTGATCGAAATTGAGGACCCAAAAGACCATGTCGATTTTCTAGATGACTTTTTCACAACTCATTCTCTTATGGGTATTCTGGGCGATATGAAGAAAAAAGCGACTGATACGGTTTCTGAAAGTTATATAAAGGGAAAATCTAAAAATGCAGAAACAAAAACTAATGTTGAACAATCACATATTTACATAATAGATAATTCGCGTATTTCTGGAGTAGATAACGTCAATCAGAATGTTAATGCTCATAGAATTACAATGAGAGGCAAAAAGTGGTGGTGGGTAATTTTTACTTATTTGATTGATTTGTGTATGGTAAACGCATGGAAATTAAATTTGCTTCGTAATAATAACTCGATCAAGGTACAATATAACTTCAGACTAGCTGTCATAAAAAAGATTTTACTTGAAGCACAAAGTAAAAATACAAAAAGAAAAAGAAAGCCAAGTATTCCAGAATAGAGACCGAGTTCTAAAACCTATCTTAAGAAGTATGCATTTTTGAAATTTGCTTTTTTTTTATATTTTAAGTTTAAAATAAAGTTGTATTCATTACTGAAATTTGATTTTGTTCTTCTTTTAATGTTTTTACTAGGCACCTATCGAAGTTATTTTCATTTCGAAAACAAACATAAATAAACTTATATTTAAAACAATAAATTATTTTTGAAATAAAAAAATCAACCTTCTCGTACAGTATGTACGTTTTTTCTAAGTCGAAAAATGAAAAAGTTCTATTATACCAACGTTTCAGCTTAATTTTGTTATAATAGGTAGATTGTGTAGATGCCCGTTTCAATACGTTTTCAAATTTAAATAAATAGATGTAATTGATTTTTCATTTTGTATTTTTTGATATCTTTATTTAAATTTTAAATTTACAGTATTTTTTATTTTTTTGTTTTTATAAATAAACTACTTTTCAATATAATATACTTTATTTCAGTAAAAAAAGGAGCAATTAAAGTAATCGAAACAATTATTTAGATTTACAAATTATGCAACTTTATTTTTTTAAATATTATTCTTTATTATTAAATAGAATTTACCAAGTATATTTGAAATTATTTTTAAAAAGTCTCTTAATTCTTAATATCTAAATTAATTCTAATCCAATCTAATTTTCTTCTTTTTTTTTTTTGGTTGTTTATATAATTTTCTTCAACATCTAGTTCTATAATATATATATTTTTTTTATTTTTTCATATTCCTCGTAAATACACACACAATTATTTTATTAAATATAAATTTAACATTATTTTGGCTACTTATAATTAAATGTAAAGTATTTTATCTTAATTTGTAAATATAATTTTCTAATCTAATTGAATTTTTATTTAAAAATAAATATTTTCCATAATAAATAAATATATTTGTATTTATTTTTTTCAAATTAAATAAAATTAATAATTTATTCTATATTTTATTTATTACTTTATTTACGAAAGTCTTTATGCTTACCTATTTACATAATTATATAATTTAAATTAAAATATTAAATAAATTTGAATGATTCGTTTACATATTTTTTAAATATTACTTGAATGTACTCATACGTACATTAATTTCGTTAATTTTTTAAACTTGTTTTTTAATTACAGTTTTTTATATTATATATATAACAGTTTCCACAATATTGCCTGCCTGCATTTGAAATCTTATACAATAAGTAATCTAAATTTTATGCATTAATTTTATTAATTTTTATATTGCAGGTTTATGCATTTAAGAACTTCAGTATAAATTCTTTTATACAAACATACCAAATTTTAATATTTCAATAATATTAACTATATATTTACCTTAAAAATATTTTATTAATTCTTATAAATATATTGAATTTAATTTTAATATTATATAATCCGAATTTTGAAATAACAATTTTAAAATATCTTTCAAGAATATTTTTCCTCTATTTTTTAAATAACAAAACACAAAAGATTTAGTTCTATTTATTTATTATACTTGTGTATTATAGTACTTAATGAGAACAATAACTATTTTTTAAATTAAAAATTAGAATGGCAGACAATTTTTTTACCAGGGTTAAATATTAAAATATTATTTATTCCAACAACTTTCAGTAAAATTTATGTGTGATGTGTTATTGTTATAATATCCATACAGTTTAAAAATTATATGATGACATGTGGTAAGAAAATATGAAAACGAAATTATTAAACTATTTGCAAATGTGATTTGATGCTTCTTTCAATAAGAATATTAAAAATAATCCTTGTAATTCAAATTAAAACAGAGAAGTTATATTTGTTGAATTAAAAAATTATTATCGTTTAAGATAATGGAAAATTATGTTTTATTTTTATTGCAATCTTCAATTATGTTAAATCTGAAAAAAATATTATTTACCCAACCTTAATATTACTCTAAAATAGCATTCGATCTTGATCCAAATAAAAATTAAATTTCTAGTTATAATTAATTCTTTTGTATTATTGAGTCAAAATTAAAATGTTTTGAGGTAAGGAGTTTAAAGAAAAGATTTATTTATTATGAATCATTTTTAAAATTCTTAGCTTAAACAAATATTATTGTAAATATTTTTAATATTGATTTAAGTCTGTCTGCCCTTAAAAAAATTTCACAAAACCAAATAAAACTAAATTAACAAAAAAAATGTTTTTTTTCATTAATCTCAAATATAGAAGGTTCTTTTACTTTGTTTTATTACAAAAGAACAAAAATAAAAAAAACTAATCATATTAGACTAGATTTCAGAATATCTTTATATTTTTTTTTAATAATTCTATTTTTTAATATCTTATTAGTTACACATAATAAATATCTTTAATAGGTAGGTACATCAAAACAGTTGTGTGGGATTATTCATTTATTGTGTTTAATTTTTTTTTTTTTATTTTTTTTCATATTATTTTCTAATCGGTATCTTATTTATTCACTTTTAATAAAACGCATCTGTAATCAACAAGACAAAAAAAAAAAAAGGAAAACAGAAAACTTTTTTTAATTTCTTATTTAGCATTCTTAATTGATTAAGCAAAAAGTTCAAGCAAGACGGAAGAAAAGAGGTTAAGGGAAAACCAAAATGAAATCAGAACAAATTTTAAAATAAGAGAAATTTTTTTATTTTATTAGGGAAGGACAAAGTACTTTATTCAAGCTTAAGTAATTTTCATATGAAATTTCTTCAAACATGAGATTAAGTTTTTTTTTAAAGCCCATAAGCACTCATTTGAATGTATCAATGAAATTAAATTGCAAATTCGATTCATTTATGCGTAAAAGTAGAAACATTGTGGTTTATTAATTTTGTTTCATCTAATGATAAAAATTTAATTAAAGTTTGAAGATTTGTAAACATACATAAATTCTATTGTGGAATTTAATTGTGAAAAAAAAATGAAGCCACCATCCAACTAGAAATTAAAATTTTCTGCTCGCGATAATTTTTTTTTTTGCATGTCATTTTAGGGTAACATACACATAAGCTATTCAAGTGCTAATGTTTATGAGTTTTTAATGAGCTTACATATTAGTTTAATAATATTGTTTCATGTGTAAATACGATCTTGAATTTAATTTTTTTAGCCGCAAAAATATTGTTAAACCATTATGGAATTATAACTCACAAATGTGTTTATTAATGCAGTGTTACTGCAATTTTTGATTTTAAAATGCAATTTGAAATTCATTAATCGAAATACGCATATAAGTATAATCGAATTTGAAAAAATTACATTAATTTATTTGTCAAATTATAGTTTTTCATACAGACTATAATATGTAGAGGGACATAAATGTTTTGTTTTTGGCACGTTCAAATATTATGAAAATTTAAATATTTAATTTTTGAAAAAAAAGAAAAATTAAATTTATATATAAAATTAATATGCAAATTTGTTATGTCAATTTTTTTATAATTAAGGTAAAGGTATATTTATTTTGTTTTTATAATTAATTTTAGTAAGGGTACAATTTTTCCCGAATTTAATCGAAAGTTTCTCTTTATTTTTTCCAATGTATTTTTGTTTTTTCTAAATCAATTTTTGTCTTTTATTTTTTACCGAAATTTTAATTTTTTATGGATTTTTTATTTTAATTTTTTTATGGATTTTAATATTTAAGCAATAATTATATTTTATAGTTAATAAAATATAATTAGCGTTCTTTTTTAAGTAATGATATGTTTTTTTTTTAATGCAATCATTTTTCTATTTTAAAAAGTATTTATGTTTTTTTTTTCTTTGAAATTATTTACAATAATAGAAAAATACTTTTATGTTTTTTTTTATATGCTGATTTAAATTTAATATTTTTTGTTTTTTTTTTTGGTTTTATGGCTAAAAAAATCTTTTTTTTTTTGTCAAATTATTTGAATTTTTTGTTTTCATAAAGGTTTAGTTGTTGTTTTTTTTTTTTTAAATATTTTTTTGTCTTTTCTATATAACTACACAGTCACATATATAGAATTTACATAATATTTTTGCTGGGTTTTGTTTACAATTTTTTTTTTTATTTTAATTGGATTTTAATTTTAATTTTTTTTTTAGAATAAAGCTTATTTGAAGTGAAAATAATACAAATTTACAATTTTTTTTCTTTTTGTAATTTATTTTTATGTTTATTTAAAGTATTATTCGTTTGTAATTTTATTTTAAATATTTTGGTTTTTTCATGTATAGAGAAAGTGTTTTTCCTTAAAAAAAATTGTTTTATTTTTCTTTTAATATTATCGGTACAAAAAGTATTTTTTCGACTTCTAATCATTTTATAGTAGGACGAGGAGGGTATTTAAATTAAATATATTATATTTTTTTTTTGTGGTAAAGTATGAAAAATTAAAGCTTCATACTATTTTATTTACAAATTAAAATTTACTAAATATATTTATAACAAATTATATAATTTAAAATATTGTATTTTTTTTAAGAAAAATTTTTATAACTACCTAAAAAAGAAAACAATATATTTTCTATCATATATTACTCGTATATTATATAAATTTTTACTTTAAAAAAATTTTTTTTTACTAAAAATAAGAAAATTAAAATTTTTATTTGAATATATTTTCTAACTATCTACTTCTTCTAATTTTAATGTAATGTATGTTTTTTTTGTCTTTTTTGTTTCTTAATTTCTTAAATGTATACAAATTTTTGCAAGAAATCTCGTTTCCCTTTATACTTGGGAGATGTGAATATTATATGTATTTTTAAATTAACTATAATTTTGTTGTAATTCTATATTTATATAAAATATTATTTTATTTAAACTACTGATTTATTATGTACTATATAACAAAAAACAAAGAAAAACAAAAAAGACAAACGCAATTTAATTAAGGATGAAAAACATTATGTGTTTGACAAAACTCTTATTGATTATATACACATACTTATATATATACAAAATTTTTATTTGACAAAAATGGCAGTCCGATAATTTTTATTATAAAATTACTAACTAATCAAAAATAATAATTTACATGTACATAATATAGGTTTAATATTTGAGCATTTTAAGAGAATTTAAAATATAAAAGATTGTGCTGTAAGAAACGTTGTTTGTTTTAAAAGTTGAAATATTTTTAGTAGTTTTGAATTGTTTTAGTATATCCAATTTATCTTTTCAATTAAACTGAATTTTTTGTTAACTAATAACAAGTAATATCTTACTTATTTTCAACTCAACCACAGTGATACTTTTCATTCTGTTTACTAACTATATTTAATTTTTGTGTTTGATTTAATTAATTTAATAAAGAGAATTTTGAGGAGGAGGTGGAAGAAAAAAAAATTTAATATTTTTTAAAATAAATTAAATATGGAATTTCTAGACTCAATTAATAGACTCAAACAAACCTATTTGGATGTATATTTTTTGCAACAATTTTAATATAGAAAATTAAAAGGATACCTACATTACATGTAAATGTATAAATTGATTATTTTGCCATTGAACAACATTAAGTTTTTCATTTACAAGCACTAGAATAAAAAATTAGAATTAAAAGTAATTTTTGCTATACAATTGAATTTTTTAACATTTCGAGTTTTTAATTTTTTTTGCCGCTTTTTATTTTTGTTTTTACATTTTCTTCTCCAAATACAAATAAATATTTTCTATTAAGTCTATTTTAAAAAAAAAATTTACCGGCAATTTTATTTTTTTTGTTTACGTCAACCGAGATTAAATTATTTTTTTTTTTTGCTTGAAATTTTATTTTGTAATTGATTAACATTATAAAAAATCAAAATTTTTCTTATCTATTTTAAATATGTATTATGTATATTGTTCTTGATAAATTTTTTTAATATAAATTTATTCATCATTTTTTTTATTTTTTTTTGAAAACTATTCCGCCATTTACATTGTATGTACGAGTATATATTTCCGTTTAAACGATAATTGTTAATAATCGTGAAAGTATCAATTAACTTGACGTACAATTGTATGGATCTTCGGTTCGGAAATTTGGATGATCTTCATATGGTCTAACACCAGCACGTTTCTTTTCATCTCGAATTTTTTCGACTTCACGCATTACACGTAAAAAGTTTTCACCAGCTAATTTTTTCAGTTCTTCTACTGACCAACCTTCACCAAGTAGTTCAGCAAATAATGTTGGATAAGTTGAGACATCTTCCAAACCTTTTGGTGTACTAAAAATTTATAATATATAGAAATTAGAATTAAAAAAATTTATGTGAATGATATATTAAAATAAATTACAGTAATAAGAGCAATTTTGCAAATGAATTCAAAATCTCTTTTAGGGAATCTTGTTTTAGGGAATATTCAACAAATATGTCTGTATATTGATAATTTAGGGATATATAAGAATTAAAGAATTATAAAACTAAAGTATTAATTTTTTCTTGAGATTTAGTGTTAAGTCCTAATAATTTTTGACGCAGAAAAGGATCATGAAGAATAATAAAATTTAAAAAAAAAATTCATTCGGAAATAAGATTTTGATAAAAATTTATTGTCATTTTTTGAGCCAGCTGGTAAATTTATAACAAAAACTATTAAAATTGCGAACATTTCCGAATAAATTTTTTAACATGAACATAATGTGAAAATGTTCATTGTTCTTTTATTTTATTCAGTAAGCATTAAAATTTTGCATTTAAGATTTGTTTTAGTTTCTATGAATTTTATTTGTTCAATTTTGTAGAAAATTCAAAAAAAATGGAAAGAAAATGTCAAAAAGTCCTGCAAACTTCTTCAACTATGGGGTTTAACTTGAAAATTCTTTTCTTGTCTTTCCCCCTATAAATACTTGCATTGCATTGTGTTTTCTTTTTTTATCTACTTGTTTATTTTGTGAAATTAACTACGGAAATGTGGTGAATTATTTAGCACAGAATTAAAAAAGAAAAATTAAAAAGAAAATTCAGGAAAATTAAAGAATAACAAAAAAAAAAAAAGAGAGAAAAGATTTTTTAAAAAGGATAAGTGGTTAAATGAATTAACAAAAAGCTTTTAATAATACAAGAAATTATTTTAAAAAGGTATATATATATATATATAGTTTATTTTCATAATAGAACGAGAACAAGAATAGCTCATTTTCGTGAATAATCCAAGTATTTACTCTACAGGGTCTTTTATAATTATATAAGAGTAACACAGTTTTTTTGAGTTATACAATAATTAATTATAATTGCGTTTTTTCCATATTACTTGATTCTTTTATTTTAATGTCGAGGTGTATACATTGTTGTTATTATTTCTTTTTTAATTAAACAATTAAAATGTTGGTATTAAATAATTGTTTAAATAATTGTATGTAGTATATAATAAAAAGGTATGGGGTAAAAATATGGGTATTTAACTATTGAAATGGTGATTGTATACTCGTATTGTAAACAATAACTTTATATTTAATTTTCTGGCCATAATATATAAATACATTTATGTGTATTAATTTCCTTTCGGAAATAAAAATAATGTTGTCAGAGTTGTTCAAGATATTACTTGGACAATTAAATTATATATTTTTATTGAAAAATTAGGTTTGAATATAAAAATTTATTAACTATGCGCATTTAATATAAAATGTTTTTCAATCCCAATTTATACATTTTAATTTAAATGTATAATTATTACGGAAATTTTAAGTAATCGGAACTTATGGTACATATAATTGGTTATATACTCGTATTTTATAATAAATTATGAAAAAATTAATTAATGTCCTCTTTTTTTATTCAATTTGTAATAAATTTAAATAAATTAATTGTAATAAATTTAAGCGGTTGCTTAAATGAGTACTATAAGAGAGTTAATGAATACGAGTACTATAAGAGAAAATAATAGAAAATGTAACTATTTTTACAATATAATTAAAAAATTATGTAAATAAGTTGGATTGAATTATTAGATTTTAAGAGTGGTTTAAATAAATCGATATTTGACATATTATTCGATTTTGGGTTTTAAAGTTATCATACAGAGAAATTTATTCGCAGTTTGTCGTAAATTAATTTTATTTAATTGATTAAGATTCAATAAAGATAGTTTTTTGGAAAATTAAGTGTATTAAATAATCTTCTATGGATATTAAATGATCTTCTGTTACATTGTCAAGGCCTGAACTTACTTAATTTTTTAAAAAATTTTATTAAAATATTAATTATGTATAGTGTCAAATGTTCGTATGGTTTTGTTATTCAGTGATATTATGTGTTAGTGTTATTATGTAAAACATAATGATCCAAATGAATAGAAAGCTAGATTGCCCTTATTATTTATTGCTTGCCTTACATCATTTTATTATCCTACTTCGAAAATATCGTAGAGAATCGGACAACCTGTATATTATGCGCTTATATTTTAAAATCTAAAAACTAGTCCTGAAAGTATTCATTATAGAATAAAGAACAATTTGTGAAATTTTTTTTTTGTTAGAAAACCACAAATTTGTTATCCAAATTCTTGTAGGTTCGTTTGTATATTATATATGTTTGTATATAAAGTTCATAACTGTTAAATTTATTGTTATAAAAATAATTTAAAAATAAAAATAAATATTAAATAAGTTAAAATATTTTTTGTGTACTCCATGCACATATTTTCATTAACAAATATGTATTTATATATAATATATTTAAAATAAAGGATAATGGCTATACTAAAAAAAAACAGGACTTCTATAAAACAAAAAATTCTATCGAGAAATTTCACTAACAATTTTTGAATTTTAGCAAATTTATCGGTCAATAGGAATAAAATTCTTTAACATTAGATGTAGTTAAAGCTCTCGATATTAAAAATTTTCAAATTTAAAATTTAACTAAAATTAATTAGTTTAAGAAATAAGAAATATTATATTTCATAAAGAATTTTTTTTATTTCTGTGTCAGAATTTGAATCGAGTTGTGTTACTGATATATACTAACTATTAAACCTCTCAATATGTTATAAAAATTTATAATATAAAATGTTTTTAACTCAGAGATCATTTTAAACGATGAACCGTTGAGTATAGTTTAAAAAAACCTCAAAATACTAAAAAAGTTGTTGAACTTTTTGTTTTAAATGTGTAGGTTTTAGAGTTTTAGACCCAAGGGTATACAAAAAAGAGCAGAATTGAAGACAAAATAAAAAAAAAATAATAAAACAATACAAAAGATAAGAAAATTGGTGTTACGTGTACATAATGGAAAATTTTTGACTTCTATCGAATTTTCTTTTTTTGCTGAAAACATTAATAAAGTTCTGTTTATAATCATTTTCTCAAATTTCATTGGTTTCCTTTTATTGGTTTTATGAATAAATACAAATAAATCTTTTGAATTGATAAAAAAAAAAATTAAAGAAAAACCCAAATTTAAAATGAAGAGAAGATGGTAAAAAAAAGGCACAAACCAAAGAAAAAATGGGAATAAGAAATCAAAATAAAATAAATGAAACTCAAATATAGAATGTGTAAACTTTCATCAACTTAATGACCTGAAACAAATTTTTCATATTTTTCTATATTGTATGACAATAATAGGAAAATGAAATATAAATTTTGTAAAATTAGATGTGTATGCAGTTATACTAATACAAAAGGCAGACGGAGGAAGAATAGTGATAATATTTAAGAGATCTACTTATACATCATAAATATTGATCTCATGGGCGCTTGCAAGCATCAGATCATTTCTCACAGAAATTGAATGAAGTTGAAGCTCTTGCTGAAAAAAAGTTTTAAGCAGTAGTTTTAAAATTTTCACTAAGTACAATGTTTTTTTCGAAATTCTTGAATTAATTTGGTTTTGAAATTACAATATTTATGGAAAGCATATGCAATTTTTTTTCAAAAACACAGCAAGGAATAATTTTAAAACCATTTTTTTTGAAAATAAAAAAACAACGGTTAAAATATTAACCGAAATATCCAATGAAATTGTGTTACATAAAATTGTAACACAATTGAAGGAAAACAGAGAACCTTTCATTAATCTTAAAGGTATACAATTTGAAATAATTGAACTTGGGGTCTTGTAAAAATAATTTTAAATACAAATGGGTACCTTGAGAAAAAAATTATTAGAAACAAAAAAAAAATCACCAGATCACAGGTCTTTTGCTGTCTTCAAGGTAGAATTGCCTACTAGATTTTGTAAATAATTAAAATTCTTGTGATATATGTACGTACATAGCTCAGAAAATTCGTTTTTTGATATACACCGTTGTTCACACCAAACGGGTGAACAATTTATATACAAGAATTTTAATTTCCATTAGCTTGTACAAAAAGGAATAAAATTGATTTCAATTTCTGAATGTGTCCCTTTAAATTTTACAAATGGAACAATAATTGTGGTGTGTCTTTGTTTTCTTTTCATTATATTTTTTTTAATTTTCGTCTTACACAAGAAATACAAATTTATCTATAATTCTAGACTAAATAATCATTTGTTTTACATAATTTATTTTTTTTTTTGAAATGAAATTTATTTATTTTTTTACCCACTATTGTTTTTTTTTAGCAAAATTTAAATTATACGTTTACCATAGAATTTATGAGCCTTGTTTTATTTTCTTGGTTACTAAAGATTTTTGAGGGTGATTATTGTTTGTTTTTCCTTATTACTATTATTATTATTTTTTGTTTAATATTATAATTCAGAAAATATATTTGATTAACAATTTTTAGGAAATTTACATCATTAACTATTCTTTATTTTATAAAAATCTCAAAATTATAGAAAACATTAAGTGAAAAAACAGCAAAAATGAAAAAGGTTAAAATTTTTATTCCATTCATAACTTTAAAAAAAAAAAAAAAATTGACCAGACCACAAAATGTTACAAAAATTTATTTTCATATCCTTTTCTTGAAAATTTTATAAATCATAATGAAATCTTCTGTTCCTCTGCGTTATATACCTACATACATATTTACATAATTTTTATAAATTTATTACTTAACTATAAAATAATATTTCTTATCGGATGGCATGTAGAATGTCTGGTTATGCCGCAGAATTAAAATGATTTTTATAAAAATCTAGAGAAGAAATAAAATTCGTGTTTAAAGTTAAAAAACCTTTTTTGAAAAATTGAGGATAGGTTGAGATGGCTTGGTCAATTCTAGCGTAGCCACAAGAAGAATTTTGTTTTTAATAAATTGTTTATGTTCTATTTAAAATTCTAAATGTATAAAAAGCTAGGTTTATAACATTTCTAAATTGGCCATACTACTCTGGGAGTGTATAAGGCGTATACAAGGAAGTTTTTGAAAATTCGGAATAAATAATTAATGACAATAAATAAAATATGGTTACGCACTTTTATTGCTGTAGGTGATATCATTTTTATATGGGAAATAATCTTAATCCGCGTAGTCTAGAGAGTAATACTAGTTTAGAATACATACTAAATTCCTTTTAATTGAAACGGAAGCAGTAGTATATGGGAACAAAATGGTTACTAGTTTACAAACAAATGTGATTTTATAGTTTATTAATTATAATTATTTAAAAGGCTTATAATTTAGAATGAATGTTTAGAATATTTTGCTTGTAGCAATTTGTTATCTATTCCTATAAGATGATATCAAATTTACATAAAATTATTACCAATTTATAAAGAACCTCTTTAACTTTAATTGAACATGATAAGCTCTGAATGGTATGAAAAAATATTTTCATTCAATATTTAAAGAAATGTTTTGAGAAGAACCACAATTCGGATGCCTTAAAATTTTTTAAGTTATTTTTCTCTATTAGTGTTTCAAAACGATACTGATTTCAAACAAAATTATACTAGAACTTAAAGTATCTTTCGTAATAAGTACAAAAATAATTTATTTTAAAAAGTATAAAATCATTTTTTATTATGAAAAGATTTATATTGGTATCATTGTATACAATAGGGTAATAAGTTAAACACGATATGAATTATGTATTTCCAGTATTTTAACTTTTCTCGAAATTAATAAATAATTTCAATGTCATTTGGTATTTTTCGCGTGAAAAACAAAAAAGGGCTTTTATATTAATTAAAAAAATTTTGAAATATGAATTAAGAGTATATTGAAAGTAGAATACTAAAGAAAAGAAATGCCAAGGTCAGAAAAATGTGCGAGGAACGAAATATGATATGAATTTAAATTATTTTATACCTATATAATAATTTGCGTGCTATAACACACGCCACATCAAGATATAGATAAGTTATATAGGTATTGCCATATAATAAAAATTATGAAATAAAATTTATAGCGATTCTAAAAGGTTAAAAAATTTAATAAATATATTTTTAAAATTTATGAGATGCAAAACAATAAAATCTCGACTTTATTTGAAATTTAATTAAATTATTTATTTTGTAGGATTTTTGGGTATATTAGTTTTATATAAATTTTCTACAATAAGAGCAAATTATGTGACTTTAAACGAAATTACAGAGTATACCTAAATAATATTATGGAAAGCAAATGAATATGAAAATCATAAACAAATTAAAAAAAAAATTAAATAAAATTAATTTAGAAAAAATTTATTAAAATGTCTGCATCAGTAGAACAGAAAAATAAGAAAATTCTCTATCATTATGGAATTCTCTGGGTTTTATATTTTTAAGTAAATAATGAAAATATAATACTTGAATTGATTATTAAGGAAGTTAAGATTTTGTTCTTCATACACCTGATGATCTATTCCTCGCGTATCTATCATAGAAATATACATATTCCATTTTGTACTATACAGTAAAGCTTCAATACAACGAACCAACTATATAATGAACTTGTCTATTCAACGCACATTTATTATGAACATTTTAATTTCTTTACAATGAATTAATTTTGTTTATTAGTTCCATATTATGAACAATACATAAAAATCTCTAAATTAAAAACAAAATTGGAAAAATTTTGCTATAACAGCTTGCTGACATTAGATGCCAAATACAAAATTAATTTATATAATGTATATTAAATTTTAGCAAATCTGTAGGTTGTGTGATTTTAATATAAATAGTGCTCGTATACATTTTGTTTTTTTCTCAATTTTTGAATTTAGCGAACTTCTTCTCTATATTATATACGAACAAAATATTCGGATATAGCTGATTCGTTATATAGAAGTTTTACTGTAAAAAGTGACTCTAAATAGTTTGGAAGGAAAGTTAGAATTTAAAATTTATAATCGAAATCTATCATAAATCTAGATTGACGTGAATTTAAAGTTGTCAAACTCAAAGTTGAAAACAACTTTGTCTTTGTAATTTACATAATACATTTTTGTGTATATGTAGATATATATATATGTAAGTATGTACTATGTTGAAATAAAACTAACAAAATAACTTTTTTCTTTTTGTTTAAATGTCGTTGTTAACTTAAGCTACTTATTCAAGAAGTTCTTAAACATTTTTCTTTTTTCATTTTTCTTTTGAAGAAAGTTTTAGGATTTTCATCTTTAACTATACTAAAGATTTAAATTTTTAAGAATTTCTATTTTTTTTTCCATGTTATTTATACATTATACATATGTATGTGTATATATATATATATATTATAATGTAGGTAGTTATTTTGATTTTGTTCACATTTGTTTTTTAAGACAAAGGCGACAATAAAAGAATTAAGAAAATCAAATAAGGAAAGATCAAAAAGGAATAAAAATTTATTCTTAAGTTGCTTTATAAAAAACTTTTGCTCCTTAAAAATTAGTATACTTATGGTATATATAAGTATGTATAGTAATCAAACTTGATTTATTTAGAGTGTCTTAATTGAATTAAAAAATACTTTTGTACTAGTTATATGCAAAATTCTTTAACTGTATTTTGAACACAACTGCGCTTAATGATGAACCTAACCTATGATTCTATCATTTTATTTATATAAAAAAGATTTCCAAATTTCAAATAGAGTGTACAAGAAGTAAAAATTTCAGTCTCAATACAATGTTCATCATAGAAGAAGTACTTTTTAGTTTAAAATATTTTTTGACTCCTATAGTTTTTAATTCTAATACTATATAGGTTTATTAGCGTAATTATTTCGAGCCGCCATAAATGACGTGAAATAATTCTCATAAGAGGAAACTTAGCAAAGAAATAGGACAAAATTATTCTCATATTTTTGGAAAAAATATTTTGGTAGGAGAAAAAAAAGATATTGTTGTATAGGAGAACAAAATATAAGAGAAGAATAATGCTATTCCCGTAGAGTAGTTAAAATTTTTCATAGTTCTTGTTTAGAAATACATTTATCCCATAAGCGTATTACTGAAATAACAATGCATATAAATTGAAATTTTAAAAACCATATCAAATATGAGATTGAAATTTTGTTATTATCAATGCAATTCAAATTTAATTAATATCAAATAAAAGCTCCTTACATTTTGGACTATAATGTTAATCGGTATTAACAAATCCTTATATAATCTTATAATCTATAGAATTTTCAATTTGAAAATGAATTTTTTTCTTGAAATTGTATATCAAATTTGCGAAAGTATGTATGTAGATAATTAGATCTATACGTACACAATAATCCTATACACCACTCTACAAATAATATACAATTTTTCTACAGATTTTCAAAATATTTGTGTTAATGTACCTTAAAGAAAAATACCATTAACACTAACCATCAGGAATAAATAAAACAATCACAGAATATATATACAATTTTAATTTGTTTATTGTGAACACTAGAGAGAACTAAAATTAAGAAGGTGAATATTACCGTATGGTAGATAAATTTCAATCTTTATTATCAATTTTATTCATTTGTATACACAAAATAACAAAATGCTAATACACATTATCTAAACTTTAATCTATAATATTTGCTTCTATATACATATATGTGTATTTAACATACATATATAGTCGTAATAGGTTATACACGTTCAATGACTTCAATATTAAACATTAGGCACTTGTACACATACTTGATGAGTAACAAGTACCTAAAATATGTCATGTTGGTTTTTAATTTTGGTTTAGTTCATTTGATTGATTTAGACAGACACTATAGTGACTTTTTTAGATCAAAAATAGAATAAGAACTGAAAAAAATTAAAAAAGAAAAAAATCAACATAAATTGAGAAGCAAATGTTTAGTCCGACATACATATTGTATACCATAAAATATATGTATGTATGTTTTTTATGGTCGGTACTTATACGAGTATGTATGTACATTGTGCATGTCAAGCTGTTATACTTGTATATATAATGTTTTTTGTTTTGATAAGGAATTAAAAATTTTAAATCTTTTATTTTTTTATTTAAAGGGTTATTAAATATTGAGTATGCGTTTTTTTCTTATATTAATTTTCTTTAAAGAAATTTTATTTCCTTACCTTTCTTCCAAGGATAATATTATATATGTATAATTTTGTTTTTGAATGTTTTGTTCAAAAGAAAGTAGTTTATGAAATATTGGAAAGAAAATATTTTTCCTATAAATTCTGAGTTTTTTTTTATACAAAAACTAATTTCCGTTCTGCTCTCAATTGCAATATATACGAAATATATGTGCGTTGTATTTTCTATTTATTGAACGTTATAAGAGTTGTGTTTTTGATATTATTCTATGTTTGTATGTAATGGGATAAACCTGACTTTATTACTTAAAAAACTGTAATTGTTTTTTTGCTACAAATTACATTTTTTTACAGTATAGTCTTTTAAATTTCCGTTAACGTACCGGATTACATACACAAAATGAGTAAGGTGCTTTTTTAGGATCAAATTTCACAGAGTTAGATTTTAATAAACTTGTGATTTCTCAATTATTGTATTTACGCTTCGTGTACTGGACGTAGTTGACTTTGCTTTGTAGATGTTGTGAATTTATTACATTGTATGTGGATACACTTTAGAATAAACTGAGTCACTAGAAGTGCACTTTTACTAGGATTATTAACCATATCTATTAAGCTTAAAAATTGAAAGGTGCTTTCGCTCCCATTTCTCATCTATTCTTATATATTATTAAAGAATATTAATGAAAATTTGTAAATATTTTCTAATCATTCTAATCATATTTTGTTCATATTGAACTCTCCAAGTTTTAATTATTAGGAAAGAAAATGGCATTTTGTATGTTTTGAAAAAGAAAATGCATAGTTGTAAATTTACAATATCTTACACATGCATAATCCATAAGAGTTATAAAAATAAATTTCATTCTCTTTTTTTTTCCTAATCTCCTTAAAAACACATTCTTTCATCTTCCTACACCACAATATAGATTTTTGTTTTTCAGTTCAAATATTGATTTTTATGCAATTTACGAGTTCCTTTTTTTTTCTTTATGAAAATTCGGATATAATAAAAGAAAATGATTATGCCGCATATAAAATATAATTTTCATAAAAAAGGAAAGTTTTTATTCTTCAATTTTTTTTTTTTTTTATAATTTTCTTCTTTCCCCGAATAATTTATGTGTTTGAGTGAAAGTTTTTCTGTTAAAGTTGTACAATAACTTTTTGGTTATTAATAATAAAGAAGGGTAAAAAATATTTTCATTAAATAAAAGTAAAATAATCAGACATTTTGCATATTTCGCCTATGGTGTATAAAAAGAGAAAATTGTAATAATGATCTTTTTCGTTCTTTATTTTTCATATTCTTTTTCATACATATATATTAATTATTTGAAATAGAGAAAGTTTGGTCTCGGTATACAATTTTTGCTTATTCTATTTAATATAGTACGAAAATTAAATTAAGCATGATCTTAATTGAATGTAAAAAATTTCATAATGCTTTTCCTCTCATTCATTTGTTCACATTCTATAATTTTTAACAAATTTGAGAGAAAGTGTGCTTTTAAGTTCGGCTCGATTCGTCCGTTCGTGAGTTTCTTTCTAAGACTAAAACTAGAAATTTATCTCTTTGAAAGGAATATATTTATGGCACGGCGTTCATGTCTTGCATAGACAACAGTAGCGGTACCACTCTCAATGGCAACCAGCAGATATAGATATATCTATAGTGCAAGCTATAGTGAAGCGAGTTAATTCAAGAAATTTCTGCGGTCTCTTTTGTATTGTAAATGTATGCAATGGGCAATCTTTTCTTTTTCACTTTTCAGTTGACATAACGTTTCTATTAGATTATAATTCTATTATTTTCCCGTCTCATATAATTGCCTCTGACAATTAGCAAAATATCAGTTTTTGGCAAGTTATTTCGTCGAAATTGTAAGGTTTTTAAAATTTTTTTAAATGAAAATATTTAACGGTAAACATCTTCCTAACAAAATTTTAATTGCTCTTTTTGACTGATTTGATTTGCTATCTAATTAGACGGGTTTATTCCAATGCTTCTTTTAATTCGGTATCTAATCCTGAAAATATGCAATGGAAGAACATAATATGATTTTAAGGGAGGATGACAACATGACGTGTAAAAAAAGGATTTTTTATACAGAAAATACATATCTAGATTTGTTAGATGAAAATGTGATACTTTATAAACCATGGATTTGATCTAATTTTATTACAACTCTGCATAGTGTAGGTTCATATACTTTTTATATACATATGTGCTATAAAATGTAGAAAAAAGCATAAAGTAAATAGAATATATTTCTAACATCTACTGGCCTTGTTTATGTTCTTAATGTTCAACTGTAATATACTCGCATATATACTCGTATATGTATATATATTATGTAGAATAAGAACCTGTTAATAAGAATAATTGTGATTAATTCAATTCTGATAATTTTCATTGCTGTTGTCATCTTTCTTTTGTTATCAATTTAATTTTCGCATATGATAGACAAATTTATATTATAATTCTTTGAATTTCTTTTTTTCCTGAATCTAGATACTATTATTCTATCGTCATAATTAGTGTGACAAAATACTAAAGAAAAATATTTTGTAATAAAATGTGTATATATATATATATATGTAATATTCTAACAGGATTTTCTTGTATACAAGTTGATATTGAATGTGTATGCATGCGTTAATGTGGTAATGGAAAAGCTACAAAAACTACAATAAAAATAGTATATAAAACAATAATTATATTTTGTGTCTTATTATGGAGAATGTAGTTAAGTCTATTGCTTTCTAGCTTTATATGGAATGTTTAGATCCTATTCTATTCAATTCCAAATCAAATCAATTAACCCATTTTGTTATTGAATTCTTTGTTTAATATTTGGTAGATATATTTTGCATGTGTATAGTTAGTTGTTTTAATTTCTTTATAATGTTTGTCTTTTTCGCCTCCTCTTTTAATTATTATTTAACCGTTTGTAATTTATTGGTTTCAGTATTGAAATAAAGGGAAAATGTATTATAAAATAAAAACATTGTATATTGGGAATTTTCAATTCAGTCATATTTATACATTCATTCATCGTCCGAAAATGAGCAAATAAAATTTTCTAAAAATGAAAAAAGAGAAGAAGGTAAGCTAATTCCTATAAATAAAAGAAATGCAACAAAAATTTTTTTTTGTTTTGATTTTTGTTTCTTGTTAATAAATTTTGCTCAGATTATAGGTTTTTTTATATATGCCATGTAGGTATCGTATTATATGAACAAAAGTATAATGGCATGTCATTGACTCGCTGGTTTAGAATAAATAATTAAAATAAAAGAATTTCGATATACCTTCCCCACATAAAATGAATAATAATGTAAAAATATGTGTATAATTTGAAGTAGGTGTAAATTTCTGCAGCTCTATGGAAGACCTTGCTAAAATCAATTTCAAGTTAAAATTTAATTTAAGAAAAAAGAAGTTATCGTTCATATTTTTTGTTGATAAGTAGGTTGAACTGTGATGGAAAATTTTAATATGAAATAAAACTGAATATTTCTAAACTCTATATGCACGCGTATAATTTATTTTATTTATTTATTTATTTATTGCTATCACAGATCATTGTTTTTCGAATTTATTTGATATTTACAATCTTAGAGTTTGTTTATATATTTAATACATTTTAGAAGGATTCGTAGTACAATAATCACATATTATCTGATTTCAATTTTTTAAAAATTCTGTTCTATAAAATTAAAATTTCTGAGTGAATGTAATCGTTTTATTTATTTTTAAAAATAAAAAAGCTTAAATATTGCCTCAGCGCCACTGAGTGGTCTAAAAGGTAACTAAATATACAAGTAAATTCTAAATTCAATTAAATTCTAAAAGTAGATATTTTTTATATGTTTCTCATACTTTGAAATAATTTATTATATTCAAATGGTCCTGAGTAAGCAATTTTTTGTTTTGTAACTTGTTGAATTTTTGTTAGCGAAATTTTGTTGGTTTTGATTTAACTTAATAGTATGATAACAAATAGAGTGCGTCAATTTGAGCATATATGGAAGAAGCTGTTTTTTATACAAGCATGTTATTGTCTGTTACAAGCATGTTATTGTCATGGGTGGAATTGTCTGTGCAAATTTTTTATATAAAGCAAGTGTAGAATACCACAAACGAAGATTATATTTAGTTTCAAAACTGTATTTTGGGTGATTGTTAGCTTTGAATTTCTTTAGTTTTTTTATACGCATATAGTAAATGGATGGTAGGACAAATGGACATTTTTAAACGCCTCGTAAATTGATAATTTAACGTTTTGATTCAGTTTGTTTTTAAATTTGAATAATAAAACCTATAGAATTTAAAATTTTTAACTTTTAATTGCTTGATGTGATTTTCCAACACAATTATTTTGGTCATTTATGCTCTGATATAGCCTGACTTCTATTGTTAATTATAAATGAGAAAATTAAAGTCTATTGGAATATTAAAGAAATTAAACGATTTTGACTAAAACGAAAATGAAAACAAGTGGAATTGATGCGAACAATACATTTTCGACCCGCCGTAATTTTTAATATGTTTTTAATAGCTTTATCAAGTTCCTTCTAGTATTAATTTTGAATACTTGGTTAGCATTTTTCTTTAAAATTACACAAAATTTGTGCTCTAGACCTAAGTAATGTCAAAGCAATAGTGATGTATGTTGTATCATTGAATTAGCACAAATAGTTAGATAATTAATAAATATACATATGTATGTGTTTGGAACACTTTTTTGAAAAAAGGAAATGTCTATTTCATCAATCATAAGCATCAATCATAAAATGAAGAAATTTTAATAATTGTTTAATTCTCTTTTAACTTCATTGTCACACAGCTAATAAATATAAGGTTTTTATTAATTGTGGCTATCTTGTAAAACATTATTTACCAATATCCCTATAATGATTGTTTGGGAATTTAGGATGGTTTATTCATGAGTTTTTATGTGAAGTTTTCATAAATGTACTTTAAATTTTCCCTACGGAGGGCTTCTTTAATTTCCATTTAAAAATATTTCTTATTATATTTATGAAATATAATCGGAAAACAGAATAAAACAATTTTTTATTAAACTTTTATTTTCTTTAATTTTTTTATCTCTCTGTTAGAAACTTATTTGTAGTTTGTTTGTAAGTTTTTGATTAGATTTTCTTAAATCAACTCGGACACAAATATTTTTTCAATAAATTATTATAATTCATAAAGTTTATAATTTTATTCATTTTTTTGAATTAGAGAATGTTCAATTTAAAAAAAAAGGAGTTTCCTCTCTTACTTTTTCTTTTAAAACACAATTTTATATACTATATTAAATAAATTTTTCTATTATCTATTTCACTTGAGAATTTCAATTTATTATTCAAAAAATTTTATATTGAGTTGTACATTTGGAGTACATTGAGGAAAATTTATAGAGCAATATAAAATTTTTGAATTTTTTTATTAATGGCTGACAATATTTTATGAGTTTATTATGCTTAACTGCTCAAATCAAGAAAAAATTCTCTTGCTTCTATGTATGTATACATCTAAAATTTATATATAAAAAACAATGAAAATTAAGTTATAAAAAATAGAACAATATTTGATTAAAATAGAGAAAAAAAAACGTAATGCCTATTCTAATAAAACCAAAGATTTTATCACAACACAAAACCTTCATATACTATATGTGGAGGCCTGCAGTAAAACAAAAGGATAAATTGCTGGTTTGTTTAACTTTCACTCTTTTTCTCATTTTTTCTTTGTTTTTTGGTGATATAATTTGTTCCAGTTGACATCGGCAAACACTTTTTTTTTTAAATTCCAATTTTTCTTATGTTTTTTTTTGTTGCTGTTATTGTCCAAAAGAGGAAAAAAGAAGACCTTTTCAAAATATTTGCTTACATATATCCAATTGAATTGATTTCCAATTTCTTATAGAATTACTTGTATACACATATTATAATAATGTGTATATAACGGTATAAGAAGGATAACCACCATTATATTGTAAAGAAAACACTAAACTGGGTACATATAAATAAATTTTTTTTCCTTGTTTCTTTATCCATTTCATTTATTTGTGCCTCCTCATATATTGTTAGTATATACTTAAGTATATAATGATATTGTATATGTTATAAGGATGTTATTTAATGTACAATTTTATACATACGTATAGTATAAATTTTAGAGTGTTACAATCAAAGCCTTCTTGCTTGAACTTTTTGTAATTTTTAAATTTCTTTCAAAAATTTCAGAATCGCTTTTATATGTGAAATTTTTCTGATACAAATTATGGAAGTTTTACTATAAATTTAAGTTCTATAAGAGAAATTGTAAGGGAATTAAATATTTCTTCTATTCATAGAGGCCTTGCTTTTATTTCATTCATATACCAATTCTGTTTTTGAATAACCAGCACCTTACACAAATGTATGCATAATCGGGTAACGATTTGTTATCAATATTTACTATTGAACAGTTTTCAGTAATTTGCTACATAAAGCGAATATTGAAACTGGCTAGAAACGTCTAATTAAATGCTAGTCCCTTCCTGTAAGAGGAAAGATAACGATATTTTTTTTTTGCTTTCTTTTATGATGAAACTTGAAATTCAACTTTTAGAATTCAAATTTTATACGTTTCAATCCGATCATGGCAGATTCAAGTTTTTAGAGGTATATTTTAAGAATAAATTGTTTACATATGGAATTAAACTATTGTATTATTGCATAACTTTGCTAATTACTTACATATGGGATTTTTACACGATAATTCAAGAAACTGTGAGAATAATTTCAATAGCAAAGATTTTTCTTTTATCCGTATTCAACTGTATTTGTACATATTTGAATTTAAATATATTTTACATAATATTTAGGTATCTACATATGTATTTTAGTGTAAGATTAAAATAGAAGTGCTGGTATAAAAATATAAATTATTTTGAAAAAGTACCAACATTTTTATATTGAAAAGGGTGTATATTGGAAAAACAAAATATCAATACATTTTTCTTTTTTTTTTATATACATATAACATAAGTAATCACCTATCTACATCCTTCATCACATATATATTTTGCATATATCTTTATTTATCAGATCTATACAATGTTTACTTGTATTATAGAATTCAATTTCTATTCATTAATTTTAACGTCACAGAAAACTGGTTTCCATGAATAAGGAAAAAAAAATTTCAAAAAAAAAATAAAAAAAAAACAAAATTTCGGTAGGAAAGGCTTTTTGAATACCAAAGATTTTTTGTCAAGATCGAATAATAAAAAAGGTAAAACGAAAAATAATAAAAACAATAACAAAAAAAAAACAACAATTCTTTCTTCATGATACCTTAATAAAATTGAAGGATTTTGGATTTTATTTATTTTTCAATTTATGTTTTTGTTTTTTTTTTATTCTTCCATTTTCCCGAAATATCTATATAAGGAGAAGTGTGTATCCTTGAATAAAATGTTTACTATATTTTCTTGTTATCCATTAAAGTTGTTCAAAAATAATAAAAGAGAAAAAGAAAAAGGAGCAAAAAGTGAAAATAACAGTTTTCAAGTTCAGTGTTTAAAATTTGTCTTAGTAAATTTTGGATAGCAATATAGGGAAGAGAAAATAAAAGACAAGTGCTGAAATCAGAAGACTGATATGTTATGATGGTGTTAGATGGATTGGATAAAGTAAAGGAAACCAGCATTACTTCACAGCGTTTCCTAATGTTTTTCTTTTTTTTTGTTAATTTTTTCTCTCTAAATTTTTACACTTTTTGTCCAAAAAAATAAGAATTTTTCTTGTGGTGTTTGCGGATTGTTATTTGGTGTAAGTGAATTTGTGTGTTGGTGTATTTGTTTATCAAAACAGATGAAATCATTTTCAATTTTTTATGAGGATTTTTTTTTTATTCAATGTAAATATCATGGGAGTCAATACAATTTCATTTGTTACTTTTTCTTCCTTTTGCATTGGTACCTCAATGAAAAATAAAAAAAAAAGAAAACAGTTTGATAAATAAATTTGTATATAAATATATGTGGGGCTATGTATATATATATATATATATATATATATACAGAAATGTGTACTCATACAAATATTTTTTTTCTCCTTAAAATAATATTCTACTCTTTTAACATGAAAAACCTTTAAATCGAAGGTCATTGTTTACTAAATTTATATTTTTTTTAGTAGAATAATCAATATAAAAAAATACTATCTATTATACATGTACGTGTATAGGTGCAAACCTTATTTGTTGGAGCAGAAATATTTTATTATTTTATCATTATTTTGATAATCAAGTTTTCAGTATACAAAAAATTTTAAAATAATAAAATAAAAATATAAAATTCTATTATTATGTATGTTTGAAAATATTGCATGCTTTTAGGCGAATCAAAGAATTTGTTTAAATAAACAAAATAATAATTGATTAACAATTATTTTTAATGATGATTAGAATCATAATTGTTATATTAATTATTATTAAGTTTGCTTAAATTATGAGTAATATCAATCAAGTTCGTTTTTTTCATATAGCAGTGCAATATGAGTTTAATTATTTTATGTATTATTAATGTGAATTAAATTCATATTTATTCAAATTTTTTCAGTTTAGTTAATTTTGATTTGCGATCCTTATATTTAAATTCAATTTTATTATTATAAATTTAGATTATCTATGTATTTTTTGAACAAATTGTATTTATTTAATTTTGTAGTTGAAGGAAATAGATTTGTGATCGGAATGAATTCAACCTTTCAAATGTCCTTTAATTAGTGAGAAATTATAATTCATAATAACGCTATGAGTTAAAATATTATAAAGCTGGTTTTAAACTCGTATTCTTTTGCTTTTGTAGAATTTTCACCTGTGAAATGCATACTTTAATGAATTTAAAAAACTATTTTTCAGAAAAGATTTAATATAATTTTCGCTCAAAACAACTCAATAAATCTTATAAAAAAAAACCAATTTGAACAAAATCTTTTCGTACTTGTTATGTAACATATGTAATTTCTCTTGTTTGTAATTGATTGATAATTGATAACCGAATATTACTTGATTTTTCCGTTTTATTCAAATTGACATTGCAAAATTTATTCAATGTTTTAAATTTCCTTTCGGTTTTGTTGCTATTTCGTTTTTCATTAAGGCGTGAATTTGAGGATCCAAAGAAGTTCCTGCTTTCTATTGTACATATAGGCATAATTAAAAAATTTAAAACAAAAATTAATTTCTTTTATAAAAAATTTTAATTTTCGTTTATAAATTTTTTCCATTATTTTTCCCATATGTGTTTGACTTAAAAAATTCTGTTTCATAAGTCCCTGCGGGAAAAAAGGGGTTCAACAAATCTTTTAAAATTTTTTGTTTTGTTGTATAAGAAAAGTACAAAAAGAGGAAAAGTAAAAGAATTGAAACAACGATTTGTTTTTTTACAATGCTTTAAGTAAAAGAAATAAGAAACGATAAAGGAGAAAATTATTTTTACTTTGGTAAATTACAGAGCGTATATTATAAATTATTGATTTCGTTGATAATTTTAGCAAAAGAGAGAATAGAGTACGTGAAAATTTTGTAATTAAAATACAGTTTCGTTAATGCAAAAGTGAAGAGGGAAATTGAATCGGTTACCTAGGGCGGAAGTCATTAAATCCACAAAATTTTGGATATTTTTTGCAAAAAAAAAAAACTTGTTTAAATTTTTAAATTGAAATTGAGATTTAATAACCATAGTAAATTTTATATTTTCCAGTTTATTTGATATTGCAGGGGAATAAATGAAAAATATTGAAAGAATAAAATTAAAAAAAATATTATAAGAATAATCTTAATAATTTTCTAACAAACATAATTCGAAAACCGGGAATGAACACTTTATTATTGTCACTAATGAACTCCACAACAACCAAATATAGTTACTCAGCTGGAATATATAAAGAATCGATGAGGGATCATAAATTGAGGGTCAATCGCAAAAGAAAAAGGTATGCTTGGCGTCTGATTTCTTAGGAATATTTAGCTTTCGACAGCCTACTTAAACTCCAGGGTATTAAAAACCGATTTAAAAGAATGAATTTTTATAATATCTATTAATTTATGAAATAAGAAACCAACATCGCCAAAAAAATTTAAATTTAAATTTTTGAACTCAATTCTTATTTTCTTTCACAATTTAATTTTAATTGCATTTCATAATATAGGTACCTTTTTTTTAATTTTCCCTATGGATTGTTAATTAAAATTGTCATATCTTATACCTTTGTCCTATATATATATTCAAATAAGTACACTTGTGTTGGCATATCCTAAAATTGATTAAAACGGAAATTTAATTCATCTTCCCTGTATACACTAAATGGGACTATTATTAAATTTCGAAATTTTAGCATTTAGCATATTTTTACTTTGTAAACGAAAAAAAAAAAAAAACAAAAAATTTTTTGGTAGGTAGATTTTTTGCCTAAAGACCTACATACCGTTTTCTTTTATTTCCATATCGTATTCGTTCTCTTTTATTCCCAATTGCCTGAGAATACATTAGAAACACAATATAGCCAATTTTTAATTCAAAATTACAAAAAAAAATAAAAGATTTCTAAGTTGAAGAAAAAGTTGAAATGAGAAAGAAAATAAAGTTTTAATAACAGAAGAGCAATAAAAAAAAGTAAAAACTCCTAATGTAATTTCTCAAAGTTTCTACTTTCATTTTGTAAGTGGTTAAACATTGTATATTACTTTTTTTTTGTTGAACTTTACAGATCAGAGTTATTAAAGCGAGAAAAAGAGACAGACAGAGACAAGCGGTCGACATAAACTCAAGTTATGGTAATTTTTTAATTTTTGAAATTTTTTCCCTTCATTCTTTTTTTAATTTTTCATTTATTTAAGAGTTTTTTTTAATAATAAAAAAGAAACAAAACTATACAGTAAATTCATGGCGTCAAAACTTATTGCAAGGCCAATTAAAGATTTTTTATTTTGATCTCAGGAAAATTGGAAAGGTTGTTGAATCTTTGAAACAAACGAATCACAAAAATGATAATGTTTTTAAGAGTTTTGACTTTAAGGGGATTTGAGACTGATTTATGTTGGTTTACGTTCTAGATTTCATTCTAGATTTTGTTCTAGGTTTTTGTTGCAAAAATTTGGGTCTTTTGGTGAAAGAAAATTTGAGACAGAAAAATTGAATGTTCTTCTTTAATGTTAACTGGTATAGAAAGCATTCCTGAATTTTAAACTTTTCAAGAATTGTTACCTTGTTATGTAAAACACGTTTTAGGCTTACAAAAAACCATTCTCTTTTTAATTTCTCTTGTATCAAAGCAGTCTTTAAAGAGTTTCTTAAATCATTCTAGCCGCGTTCGGTACTGATATTTTGTAATTTTTGATAACTGTTCTTAAGTAACAAAAAATATGTGTTCGTATATTTCTATATAAATTTAGATACAATAATTTAGTATACAAATATCTTAATCCTTAATTCCTAATTGTGAAAATATTGAAATTTTCTTATTTCAAAAAAAATAAATTTAAACTTTTTTAAGTACTTAGTCATCATAATTCGAATGGATTGTGTTAATAATTCATAATAATACAATGAACACAAAGAATGGATGAATAACAAAAAAAATATTAATGTCCCTACCACTTTAATAATTGATGAAATATTACCAAGGCCATAATATTATTATTAGAATTTTTACTTAATGCAAATAAAGACTTAATATTTTAGTGCCCTTTTTGGATATAGTATTTACCAACATTAAAAAAAATAAAATAAGCTCGGGTCAACTTTAATAAATTCTGTAGCACATTTCACTAAAGTAATTTCAAGTTGTTAAAAAACTCTTGTAGTATATTCTTGTTGCATATTTGAAGGAGGAAATAAAAACTTCTTTAATAGAAATTGAACGTCTTTAGATTTAGTTTTTATAAAAAAACTGATAAAGCTTGCACTTTGAAAGAATTAACAAGCCTTAAAACTCTATTTCTTGAGAGCCTGTAATTTTATAATAAGGTTAACAGAAAGAAAGAAATTTTGTTCTAATTATTTTATTAGAACTAGCAATAAAATTACCCAACTGTTACCCATATTTAAGATTTTGCCTTTATGGCAAAATTTAAAAACCTCTTTAGGTTTTTTTATTTGTCAAACGCCTAATTTGAATAATGAAATACTAATAAACGGTATCAATTAGTGAATAATTTATGTGTAGTAAATCAATTAGTGAGAAGCTATGTTTAGGAAAATTATAAAGTATTTGTAATTCTGATGAAAGTTAACAAGAGATAACAATTTCATGGATCTATAAATTTAAGTGAAGGGAACTAAGGAATAAGTTTACCGTAAAAACTAATTTTTGAATACAATTTCAGATTAACCTATATACACTAAGTAATGTAGAACACTTGTAAAAAAACACACGGACTAATCGGACAAATCATTGGACAGTCAGCCGAACACAGTAAATTAATAAGTACATTTTCTTCATTTTGTTAAGAAAAGAAAGAAAAATAACATAAATAATTCTGTCCTTTTACAAACGTCGCTTTTCCAAAAAAAAAAATTTGAAAACCAAAATGTAGAAATTTGCTTCCGAAATGAAAAGAGACAGAGAGAGAGAGAGAGAGAATCAAAAAAAGTAACAAAAAAAAGGGTAACCATAGATGAATAATTTGAAATTTTTCTCGTTTTGTTACAAAAATCTGACAAGAAATTGAAATAAATTAAGTTATTTTATTAAATATGAAAACACTTTTTCTTTCATTTTCATTTTTTCATTTACCCATAAAATCAATTTCAATTAGAATCGAAGGAATGAAGGATAAAAAATATTAAATTTTAATTTTTTTTTAATCACACACACATACACATTATAGATGTGTGTGGTATAAAACCGCTTATAGGTGTATTAGAAAAATTTTTCCTTTTATCATTTTATATGAATTTAATACTTAAATATTAAGAAAATGGAAAATTAAAAAGAAAAGAACATAAAAAAAGGTGTTGGTTATTAAATAATAAAAAACGATAACATAAACGATATAGGGTTAGTTTAGGAAAATGATAAAATTGGTCAAGAAAAATCCTCCATTCATATAAATAATCCGATTAGGTTATAAAATTTTTTAGGTGCTCAATTGAATGAAAATAAGATTTTTGCTTGAATAGATAAATTACAAAAAAAAGAAGGGAAAATTATCAACGGCTTGAATTGCTTTATTAATAATAAAGCAATGTTCAATTTTTTTTGTTGGTTAACATATAAAAAATTTATAACTTTTGGTTTATAAATTTCATTTACACTTTCGCTAGGTATCTATTAAATAAGATTATTTTAAATTAATATTTAAAAATTTATAAATTGTAAGACACCGTTAACTGGATGGATTTATAATTTATACATTAGCGTGTAATTCTATTTAATTTTATTCACAACACAACCTATGCAGGAATAAGTGCCATTTTGAAGAACATCAAAAAGTGTGTGCTATTAAAGTTTAAAAATTCCATTTGCAATAATTAGTCTTTTAACGTTTTTAAATTTTGTAAACATTTTAATTTTTATTTTTAAAAAACTTTAACCAATAATTTTATGTTTTTCTTATAAAAAGACGAGAAAGTTAATGAAGACAATATTGTGAATTTTAATTTCAATTCTAAATTTTTACGTGGTTCTCTTAATTCTTGAAATGGTTTTAAAACTCATTATGATTCTTCGAAGTTTCTAAAATATTTTAAAAATATTGTAATCTTGGAACGTTTTTGATTTTCTTTTGGTATTTAAAGTAATAAAACTACTATATAATACACAAGTTATTTTTTACTAAATTCTTTCTCATAATATAAACTTTCGGTAAAAGCTTCTAAATTAAATCTAAACAAGATCTATCTCTTACTCTCAAATTTGAGTGAAATATTCTAAAGTGCAATATTTCTTATATTGTTGATTTTTTTTTAAAGGGCTTTAAAAGTCTAGCCCTAATGCTCAAAAACGGATTTGGTTATCAACGTCATATTGATCGCAAACACAAAAAAATCATAATTAAGTAATAAGTAAATAAAAACACGTCTCAAAACTAAGCGAATAAAATGAGATATGCAACGAATTGGGGTTTGATTATTGTAGTACCATATAAAAATGAGAAATCAGTACTTAAAATAAAATTGACAATAACGTGATATTTTAAAAAAATTCAAATTTGACTGCAAAATTTTTGATTGCCAAGACCTTAAAAATGGGGGAAAATCACCAGCATATTGATGATTTTAATGAAATCAATATTTAGAAGTACATAATTGTCAAGGAAAGGTTAAAAGACAAAATTTACTAATATTTTTTCAAATATACCCACTTCAGTCTTTATCTTGTATATACATATTTTATATATTTATTATATATTTTATATATTCTTTTAATGACAACCTAAACCCTCTTTTGATGTGGCCGTATTTCACCAATTAATCACTCATCTGATCACCACTGAATTTTGAAAAGTTGTCTAGAATAGTCTTGCGAAGCTCGCGAAACTATTTGTGGCTACTCTTTATTTTCTTCGCAGAAAGTTACCTAGTTATTAATAAATTAATGTGTGGAGAAAAAAAATTAGACAAAAAATTTTGATAAAAATTTTGATTGGAAAATTTTTTTTTAATAAAATTCAACAATCACCATACTTTTAATAATATGTGAATTTTCCCTTCCTTACTATTTTTTAATATTTTCTTATTTTTTTCTTTTAATAATTTGTGTTTTTTTTTCTGTCGTATTCTCATTCAAATTGCTATTAAAAAGCAAAGATGAAGGGATAAAAAAATTTTTTTTTGCTTTATCTTATTTATTTTCTTATTTTATTTTTTTTTTTAATTTCATTTTAATACTTACAAATTGATGCCATCAAATCCAGCTCCTAAACCAACATGGTCTATACCAGCAACTCTTCTAATATGATTTATATGAGCTATATACATATATATATATATATATATATAGGATGTAGTGTTATAATCATAATAGAATTGTGGTTTTATCATTCATCATGTTGTACAAGATGTAAGTGCAATATATTGAAAGCATAAATTGAATATGTTGTTGAAGAAATGGTTGTTTCGTGATCATTCCATTAAGTACAAGACCAAATCCATAATATTCGTGTATATGCAGCATGATAATGGTATTATTGAAGTTATTTTTTTGTAAAACCACCACAAAATAGGTTATGTTGATATCAAAAAAAAAAATATTATTGTTTTGTTGTTTGAAATTCCCAAGGTTAAATAGATTCGGTAAATATAGAAGAAAATTTCCAAAAAGATTTTTGTATTTTCAAATAATTTTTTGTTATTTTTAAAAACATTGTTATTGCATCATGATTTTTTTTTTCGCCCCCGATTCCAATGCGAAATTTTTTTGTTGTTTGAAATCCAAGTTGAAAAATAAAGTTGAAAGTTTACGAAAATAAAAACATGAAAATAAGAAAACATTTTTCAAATGTTATGTTAGTTATTTTATTTAATTTTTATATAAATTTTATTTTTTTTTGAAAAATTTATGTTTAAAGGGCAAAAAAAAAAGTGGAATGAAAACCAAAAAGTTACCAAGAAAAACCAACAAATATAAAAATGAGAAAAATGACAACAAAAATGAAAATGAGAAAAAAAGATTTCAAAACAAAAAAATATTATGAGAAATAAGCAGTTTACCTTTAACAGGACTATAGGAGAGAACAGGAAAAGAGTAAGGTAAAATGAAAAGTGGGAAGTAAAAAATGAATAAAATTAAATTATTATTTTTTCTTTTTCCTTTTTTATTTTTTGTTGTGTCAAACAAATTAGAATAAATATTATGTGTACCCTATACACTCTCTATAATATTATAAAAATCCTTGTTACTGCAATAAGTAAAAATTCATTTTGTGTAGAAAATGATTTTTTTTTTTCTTTTTTAGATTTCTGGTATAGAATTTGGCATTTGTATATAATTGTATACATTTATGTTTATATTATAAATATAATTTATGTTGCATATTATATATATATATACAAATGTTATATGAGTAAAAAATTATTAACGAAATTCGTTATTCATGTGAAAAATGAAAAAATTTTTTTTTATTTTATTTCTTCATGTATGCACCTGTGTAATTATGTTTATATAGGTATGTCGTATTATATACATTGGTATTTGTGTCGTTAAAATTATATTCAGTGCAACATGATTGCTATATTTTATGTTTATTGAAATTTAACTGAGAAAATTTTTGTAAAAATAATAATATTAAAATTTAAGATGTAAAAGCGAAAAAAAAAATTAAAGTTAAAGAAAAACAAGCAATTTTTTTTTTATTTAAATTTTTAAAGAAAAATTTTCATTGCAAAATATTTTCATTTAAAACTTTAATAATTTTTTATATTGACTTTAAAATTGTTTTCTTGAAAAATTTTGTCAACAATTTTCTTTCAAATATGCAATTAAAAGAAAAACTTGCATACAATTTAAATAGTAGAGAAAGGAAAAATTTGCTATAGAGTGAAAATTTTTGTTAAAGAAATTAAAATTTTGATTTATTTTTTCGCTAATACTTAAAAACAAAACATTTGATGTGGAAAGGATGTTATTGAAGGCATTGTTAAAGTATTGCATAAGATTATGAAAATGCATTTAAGTTGACTTTAATTAATGTAACCTATAGAAAAATGTAAATTTTATTTTTATTAAAGATTCAATTTTTGTGATCCTATTTTCCTTGAAAATTATTTAATTTGATTAGAAACTAAAACTCAAATGCTTAATCGAATGTTCTGTTTCCGATCTCTGAAATTCTCTCAAAATTTATTGGTTTATTGTTTCAATATAATCAGATATGAAATATTAAATTTTGAGTAAAGCTGCTTATTGATAATTTAGAATTCCCCCTGCTGAATTTTTTTTTTTAATAAAATTAAGTGACTTCTTGTATTATCAGACAAAGGTTATATATTTAAATTCTAAAAAATTTATTTTCGCTAATTATTATTTTAAAGCCGATATTGCGATGCTGGAGAATATAGATTGACAGAAATATATCTCTTTGAAATTAGTTTATTTACACTTCTTTAGCATAGAGAAACGTATTTCATCATCAGAAATTTAGTGCTATCACATAATCTTTCTTATTGGTCGATAAAAAATTAGGATTTTTGTGTTTGAGCTTTTTGGCTTTCAGTTCCGTTCTCATAATTTAGTGCTATTGTGGTATTAACCAATCAGTTATATGGTGTTTTAAAATAATTATCTTAATAATTTTTTGTTATTTCTTAAGTTGTTAGATACCGTATAGTAAAATTTGATGAACATGAATAATTTGTAGGTTATTCGAGAAAAACTACAAAATATTAAAAAAATTCAATTTGTTGTTAATTCTAAAACATATTTGACTAGGGGCCCCTGTGGTTTGCATAAGCAGTATTATCTGTTGTAAAAACAGGATTGTGGCAATCAATTTTAAAATAACTTTAGAAAAATTTGTACATATTATGGCATACATATGCAGGTATATACTTGCATATGCATAAATATCATATTGGTTTGAATACTAATGATAAATAAAAGTAATGGAAATATTTTTAATTTAATAAATTTTAAGATGTAATATGTGTCACTGTTAATTACATAGATATGATTAAAATTCAATTTAAGAATTAGTTAACAATTAAGAACGAAAAATTTCCTTCTAAACAACGTTATCTAGATAAGTACGTAACGTTATCTAGATAAGTACGTAACGTAACATTATTCGTGTTCTTATATCTCTCACAATTTTTAGTTTTAGTTTTTTTAATTCCATTCCATGTTAAATACAACAACAAAAAATTATTTCACTCTTATTTAACTCATTTAAAATATTTCGCTTCCTTTTGCTTTTTATTTTTGTTTATGGTAGTAAAGCAAAAAAACAAAAAAAATATTACTACTCTTTTTTTATTCTCTTTCGCTTTTCGCTTTTCATTTTTTGTTTTTGTTTTACAGTATGTATAATCAATTGAGTAATGTATCTACCCAGTATTCTCTTTTGCTATTTTCATTTTTTTGTTTTTGTTATTTATTAGATTATATGTATACCTGTTCATGAACTGGAAAAATCTTGTAAAATATAATATAGATTTGTATTTTTTGGAAAAGGTTGTTATTTCAAAACAGAAAAGTATTTGAAATTAAAAAATGAAATATCCAAATATTTGTGAGTTAATGTAACCTTGTCTTATAATGACTTAATTTAATTTTAAATTATAAAACTTTGCTTATGCCCCTTTAAGGATTTGCTTTAAGGATTTGCAATCAATATTGTTCAAGTATTAAAACAGCTGTTTTAAAATTGCAAATTTTCAGTGATTTTAATAATACAAAATTCTTAATTAAATTTAATATAAATTATTTTCTTCCTTCTGATGTTAAAAAAAATCAAATAGATGTATACATCTATTAAGTAAATGAATTGCTTGAAATTGTATTGTTGTTCCCAATTGTATTTGTGATGTACATACAAAACATCCATTATTTGTACAATAAAATTATTTAATTTTCTTTTTTTTTTTGTTCTGATTTTCCTAGACTTTGGATAATGCACATATTATAATAATCATAATCTATATTCAAGTTTATAAAATAATAAAATTATCCACCCGCAAAATATTTTAAAAACAAAAAAATAAAATGAAACAATTACCACAACCAACGACGTCGTCTCATCACCCATCTACCCCAACGATCTATATACATAAACAAGCATAAAAGAAATAAAATAAATTCTTCTATTCCCAGTAAAATTTTTATTGTACATTTTATACGAAAAAAATATACACAGGAACGTTAAAAAGGAAATCCTTTTGCATATATTAATTTTGTATTATCCTTAAGGATACAAAATCGTTTTTTTTTTTCTCTTATTTTTTCTTATATTGCCGATGAGTATAAAAAAATAAAGTAAAAAAATTGTTATACACTCAGGGAAAGAAAATTTAACAAAAATTTTTTTTATATACCCGTGCATTTTAACATTATATATGTATAAATATAAAATGTATATAGAAGGATATTACAAACATATAAAAAGATAATTTATAATAAAAAAAAAATTAAGAAGTAAAAGACGAAACTCGATTTTGCCTTGTAGTTATAATTGTTTTTGATCGTATATAATGTAATGTAGTTTCGATTTTAAGGCTATAATCGTGTCGTATGATACTTATATAGCAAATAATGTTTATATACGTGTAAAATATTTATATGTATTGTATATATAAGATAAATTTCTAAAATGCAATAATAAATAAAAAAAGAAAACCATGTACGGAACTTCGTTTTAAAAGAAAGTTCAGCTTTTTATGAAATAAGTACATAATATATATATATGTGTACTTTCTTCGAAGATGTAAAAGAATTACCAGGCACGCATCAGCTTGATCTTCACGTACATATATGTGTACATCTTCCTTATATCATGTACGAACTGTTTATATTCTATAAGATACCTATGATACAAACAATATAGAAACGATAATAAATTGAAATAGTTAAAACTTTTTACAATTTTAGAAAGCAAACATGTGCTTCTAATAGTCAAAAGCTATACACATATATGTATATACACATATAATGTGTGCTTCCGCGTTTTTATTAAAAATTAAATGTTACAGGGAATTTTATTTTAATTTGGGTTCATAATTAAAATACATTTCATGTATATTCTTATGTATAACACTTTAAGGTTTTTGAAAATTGATACATATGTACGTATAAGTTGTATTGTAAGTAGGTAAAAAAAGGTCTCAGAAGTCGAGTACTTTTGTTGTTCCTAAAGAATCGTAGATGTTACTGTAAAAATATTTCATATTTTTTAAGTTGTAGTAGCATTTACAGTGAAATGCCTATATTTAGGAGTAAATTAAACAATTTTGTATGGATCGCTTTATTTGAGATTTTGGTAATGATACTTCCCTCAAAGTATTTCGGTTCTAATATTCTCATTTCACATTTACGGGATAACTCCAAATCGTTCCAAAAATCGTGGGCGGGGAGTGACCATATTGGAATATCAATGACATAGCGTTGAATAAAATTAACTAATAACATTGAGAGAGAGAAATTTAAAGATTTTCCAATAGTTTTCGGGTAGGTACTAGTAAATTAAATTGACAATGAGCTTGAGAGTATATCAATAGTTTTAAATTTAATAGAGTTGTAGACATTGTTATGTTATTGATATAGAAAAACATTGGAAAACTATTGAATGGGTAAGGCTGTGGTTTAATAACATAAATGTATATGATAAGCAAGTCTAGTGATGTTATGCAAGAATATTTGTAAATTTATCACTGTGAAATTTTCTCTTATTTCTGAAACGTTTTTTCAGGCAACTCTTGTATACACAGATATTGTACCATAACGTCTTCTTTCGTAGTAATTCTGTTGCTACTTATTTTTTTGAAAATATTGTAAAGTTTTCGTTACCTTAAAAAATTAAACGTAAAAAAGGTTTGAGAAATCTATTAAGAAAAAAGTTAAATGGCTCTTTTAATGGTTTTTATATGTTTATAAAATTTTATTTGTTTTCATATACATATATATATATATATATAAGATATGTACAAACAATTGAAAATAATTACAATATTTTGCAATAAAAACCATTACAATTATGATAAAAACAATTTAAAAATATTTATCTGCAATTTTTAAATATAATTAAAAATATTTTAAGATTTTAAATAAAATAACTTGTTTGCGGTTATTTTCCGTTTAAAGTTCAAAAAGTTCCTTTATTTTTAATGTTTAATTGTTTTTGAATAATATGGCAGTATATATAGGTTTATATAATTATTAAAGTATATAATGTAAAAATTAAATTATATAATTGAGTTCATTGTGTAATGTAAGTATGATTTTTATTGGATTTTCAAGAACATTTTTATATGTTTAAGATTGTAAGATGGTTATTATATTTTAATATAGTAATTATTATTAAAGTGGTTTATTGATATTATTGGAAAATTATTTGAAAATTATTGGATGATATTATTAGAAATAAAATTGAAATGTGAAGAAGAACATAGCATTTATAATCTTTGCGTAGAAAATTGCTGAGTGCTACTAAAAATTGGTAGTTAAATCAATAATAATTACACTGAAAAAAAATATTATACTACATCTGCTATAGTTTTTCGTGCTGCTAATGATAAAAACTGGTAGAAATCGGGCTAGTTCGAAAAAATGACATTTTCTGTTATTTTATTTAAAAAATACAAGTCGTTTTCGTTACTCAGAACCGTATATTATTGCCGGTGCAGTATAAAATTTTAATGCTATCGCAATTATTTATTTTTGTCAACACTATATGTAATTTGACTTAAGCATTCTATTTCGAAATTTTTCATATAGAAAAAGATAGCTATATAATTTGACCAAATTGTCAGCATTTTACAGTTAGAGTTGTAAATGAATATATTTTGTTGTATGAAACAGCCATAATATTTAGCACTAGTTTTAGTAAATTTTAGTGTTTGCCATGTACACATTAAGAATCTCACAAGTCAATTGAAAATGTAGTCATAAGATCCAGCTATATTTTATATGTCAAAAATCAGCTACGTATACCACTACATTATGTACAAATAAAATTCGTTAAACTGCACATCTATAAGATACTATAGTTTGACAGAAGAAAAAAAAAAGGGTTAAATTGAAATTATTTGTCATATTTTTTTGCTCCTCTATCACACAATTATGCCTTTAACCATATTAAGAAATTTTTTTTATGACATATTCTTGATGAATACATGATGATTAAATTCTGAAGTAAACTTCTCGTATTTTTTTTTTATGAAACAAATTAAATTTTAATTAATTTTATTTTTAATGAGAAATAAGTTGTAAAAACAAAAAAAATTGGTAGTCTACATAAAATATGTACCATTGTAAAAGTTCTTTGTAATTGTTAAAATTAAAATATGAAACATTTTAATTGTATTAAAGGAAAAAGGGAAAAGGAAAGGAAATTGTGGAAAAAGTTTGAAAATATTTTAAATGGTGCTGCTTATCGCATTAAAATATAATTGTATTACAGCATACGAATGTGTTATTTATTCATGACTTAAAAAAGTTGAAGAAATAAAAAACAATATATTTAGAGCCTGCTATTTTGGATTGAACAGCGATAAGTACCTCTTTAAACTGACCACGTTGCATACAATTCAATTTCAACTGAACTGATTTTAATGAAGATTTATATAAATATTTGAGTTTACGTTGGGGATGCGATTGATTGATTCATTGTTTTCTGTATGCCAGATCTTTGAAGCATAGTATCTTTATTATATAGCTGCGTAGAGTAGTGAGAAAATCTGGAGTTCTCTTGGAATTTTATGTTTAGACAATATAGTTATTGAACTAATCAATAACAATATTGTCTAAACTAACATAGAATGAACTTACACAGAATGAACTAATAAATTTTTCGAATATATTATAGCTCAGGCACTAGGAATTAAGTATACCGACGAATTTTAGATTTTTGACCATATTTAATAAAATACCATGAGGCAAATTTTTTAAAATTTAAGATTTCTGTTCCATTTGTCAACAACATTTTCAAAAAGATTGGACTCCAGAAAGTTTATATTTACTAAAAACTAAATTTATACACAATAGCCGAATGGCTACACATTTTTGTAAAATTTTAAGTAAATATTCAATACGGAAATTTTCATAGCCATTTATAAATCTTTCTTCAGACTAATAAGAATAAATCAATTGAGATTTTTCAATTATTGTGTTAATCACATCAGAATTTTAATTTAAATAGTCGATTGGTTTTCGTTTTCATTGAACTTCTATTTGTTATATACCTAATCTTATATTACAAAAAGTGTTTGTATAAAATTATTTAAATATATGAAGCAATTTGAATTCATTCAATAATAGTAGCAAAATAGTTCAATTCTTGTAAAATTAGTCGAGTATAAACTATAAAATTCCTTCCAAACTGTTACAAATAATTTATTTTAGCTGTTAAGTATGCATAATATCTTATACAGTGTACAATATACTATGCATATATGTATTTATTTCACAATGTTTAAAATTTATTTTAGATGAAACGAATATTATTTTATTGTGCGTTTATTGAAAAATGAGGTATGATGTAGATCAGGGATAGCAAACCTTTATCGGACTGCGTGCCAAAAATAATTATTAGAAAAATGAAAATACTCGCGTGCCTTAAAATAAACAAAATATTATATTTGTCTTTTACACAAATATGTCGATTTATTTATAACTGCCATAATCTTATTTATACATACATTATAAATATAGAATTAATGAGATTTTTGTTGTTGAATTGCTGCCGATAAGTCATCAATATTAGGATGATAATTAGTTGTTTTTTAAAAAAAAAAAGCTTCACAGGCTTCGCTTAAAAAATTTTTGGAAACAATTTTTAGCAAATATAATATCGGAAATATTAAAAATTTATGCACTAAAGTATTTATTAGCGCGTGCCATCCAAAGTAGTGACGAGGGCCACCTTGGGCACGCGTGCTTTAGGTTCGCCATCCCTGATGTAGATTATCGAATAATTTTCAAGTAAATAAAATGAAAATTTGTTAAATTTGCTTTGTTCTTTTTTTTGGAGGACATTTTTGCTAAAAATAATATAAAAATCTTTTAATATTAATTTTAAAAATTTTTCATAACGATTCGAAATTCTTAAAATTCATATAGTTTGCCTTAAAAGAAATTATTTTAAATAAAGAAGTTTAATGTTATAAATAATTTTAAAAGTTAGATGTACCAAATATGAGAAAGAGTGCTTAAATAAGAAATTTTTAATTTTAGAACGTAAGGAATTTTCTGTATCAAAATCATAAATGCAATATAAAATTTAATTTAGAAATTACTCATGAAAAAAAAAGTTTTTGAGTTCGGGTTTGTGGCTGGTTTAACAATTTTATTTTTATACATGAAATTCTTTTTTCTTCTCTCTCTCTTCTGTTTCTGTACATTCTTTTAAGGGTTACAGGTATGAATTTTTTCATTCTTACATGTCTCATTACCATTTTTTTTTGCTTGTTATGAAAAAATTTTTTTGAGAAACTTTTGATGATACCAAAATTTTAATATTTTCATTAAAATATTTTTTTTTTTGTAAGAATCATGTATGAATGTAAAAATATTTATGTCTGTATTAAAATAGCATTTAATTGTAGCACTTACATGCAACATAAAACTCTTAAATTTATCTTGATGTTTGCTACTCAAATTATTTTGAAAAGAGAGAAAAACATTTATTAAAAATTTATTTCTAACTTTCATTTTATTTTCTCTGTCGGATCGGCTACGAAATTAAAAAAAAATATAAGTCAATGAATAAGTAATTTATTTTTTCTAACAAGAAGTTTTTATCATAAAAATTCTTTCAACCCACGAAAAACGTTCCTTTGAAATCGGAAAAATATGTGCTTTTTCTAGATTATTGTTTTGAGATTATCGCAAGAATTTTTGAAAATTCTATTAATTTTCTAAAATCTTATATAACCATTCCTAAATCAACTGATGATTTTATATACCATTTCCAACTTAACTGATAGCCTTTTTATAAATATTTTTCTGAAGTTTCTAGTATCTGAAAAACGCTCTCAAAATAGAAGATGATAAAAATTGTGTGGGCTAAAAAATTTTAAAAGTGAAACTTTTCATACGAAAAATGAGTGAAATAATTTTTTAATCTACAAAAGTTTATACATTTTGTTAACTGTGTAGAAAATTTAATCTAATTACACTTCCTTCTATATACAGCAGACATTATATCAAAAGTGATGAATTGAATCTTGGATCTTTTCTTGAGTATACTTTATTATATAACTCTTGGTTTTGTGAAGTGACAGTGAATTTCTGAACGATAATGGTGTTATGCACTACTTGTTACCTAATCTCGCCGTCTTAATAGTCATCAAATTCTAGTTAAATTCAATTGTAGTTCATTACGATTCATTCAAAAGCAATTTTTTTTTTATTTTGGAATAGATTCAAATAGCATTAACAATCCAGTGAAAATATTTAAATAAAAAAAATTTTTGATATTGTTTTTTCTATATAACAAAATTTATTCAGTTCCTCTTCAACTGTTCAGTTCCTCTTTAGTTCAATGCAACTGTTATAAAAATGTAATAGGATGAATTTTTAAAATAAAATGTGAAATAAAAGTTTGAAAAACAAAATGAAATTGAAATAAAAGAGGAAATTACATAAATTTTTCATTTTAATTTTTTTAATTTAAATTTTTAAAAATAAAAATTTTTTAATAACTTACCGACAGCATCATGTACAGTTGAATTTTCATTACATGATAAAAATTTTGAATAAAAATTAACCATAACTATTCCACCATTTTTAGCTAATGATAGCAAAACATCATCTTTAACATTACGACTTGAATTACATAATTCATATGCCGATGAGTGAGAAAATATCACAGGTGCTTCAGTTGTAGATAAAGCATCACGCATTGTACCTGTTGATACATGCGATAAATCAACTATCATACCCAAACGATTCATTTCGCGAATGATTGTCTGAAAATAACAAAAAAATAAAAATTCATTGTTAAAAAATTTCATTAACAATATTTAAATAAAATTTCTTAAGATAGAAAAAAAAAATAGTTAAAAATTAATTATTTAAGGCAATATTATTCCATTAATGTTTTCAACCTTAAATTTTTCCAACAATTAAAAATATTTGTAAAATTTTAAATAATATTTTTTGATTGGCTCATCTTTTTTCTTGAAATTCCAATTTAATTTTTTTTTTAAAGTAAGAGTTGTAAATTTTAAATTTACTTTTTTTTTTTCAAAATCATTCATTCGAAAGATGAATGCAGAAAGGAAAAAAAAAAAATTCCTGGAATTACATGAAAATAAAATTTTACTGTTGTGAAAAATTTTCTGTTATTAAAAAAAAAAATTTGTCGTCTTTTTTTGTTTATTAAGTATTTAAATAAAATATTATATACGAATGTTTACCCATGTGTATAAGCAAAGACTATATTATACATTTGGCAGTGAAATTTGTTTATGAAGTGAGTAAAGACACGTTCCTAAAATTATTTATTTATGTAGATACGAAAGCTATTGACGATGTCAGAAAATTAACAGGCGCAAATACACAAAAAAAAAAATTTAATATTATTTATTTGAGAATAATATTCAAGGATTTTCAATAATATGATCAAATATGGTATTTCTTTCATTTATAAAATACAATGTACTTTAAATACAATAGATTGAGGTTGAATAATAAAAATGAAAATATATCTGAAAAATTATAGCTACTCTTATTTAAAAATAAAAGAAAAAGTTAGTTTAAAATTGAATTAAAAATTCAGCGACAGCATTGCGAACATTAAAGGAGGTTATGTGATGGCAATAAATTTCGGATGTCGAGTTTTCAGTGGGAAAGAATTGGATTTCCATACTGAACATAGTAGTTTCACATAGTAGAGAAGCGTAAATAAAATATTTATAAAAGGTAATCGGTCTGTCGGTTTATCTGTGTACACGTGTATATCTCATTTGGCTTAACTGATTTTAATGAAATTTTATATACGAGTGTATATTTTGGCTATGTCACGGATTGATCAACTTTTGGGATATGTAACGCCACGTTAACTGTACTTTTTTGCGAGCCGAGAGAAATAAACAACGAATTTCCTTGAAATTTAATATTAAAATTTGATATGTTAAAACAATAAACATATAAATTTTTTAGAAAGATCAGGGTTCGGAAACAGAGGTGGAAGTCGATTTTTTTATAGTATCTACGTAAGCAATTGATGCCATATTGTATCTATGTAAGTAATTGTTGATATTTGCTACCGGAGATAACTGATAAACTTTGCAGAAAATGTTAACTAAAAGTTTATTACAGTCCTTAAAATTGTAAAGCAGTGTTTAAAACACATTTTCATAATCTCCTACAACACTTTCACTAAATTAACAATAATCATTCCGGTCGGTTATGTGTTGATCACAAGAAATATTTTTTTTTTTGTAAATGGGTTTAACCTTTTGTTGTCCGACTCTACTCTCAAGCAATACCAACTTTAAATCATTTAAAAATCGTAAATATACCTAAAATTTTAATTTTAAGCTGTTGATACTTTATAGTATTTCATTTTATCGTATATGTTTTATTGTTAAAATATAAACGATATGTTTATCGGTTATATTTTATCGTTTTTTTGTTTCATTTAATTTTGAAAGTCGTATTGAGAGTAAGTGTATAACCGATCTGTGTTGTGAAACGAGAAAAAAAAAGCTCCAAGTTAATTTTGTTAATTTTTTTTTGTCTAATTTTTATAACTTAAAGTTTTATGTATTTTGTTTTTAGTATTTTGAGGAAAAAATAAAAACAACTGGTTTACAAATAAAGAATTACGATATATGTTCTAACTTCCCTATTTTGCATTTATACTCTCACTTACTTCTAATTATAGACGTAGGAACCTTATGACATCGAGTTCCTAAATTCAGACCCAGCAACCGAATCCAAAAAATTTTGTTTTTCATGAAACTATAGTTTCCATTTATTAAAAAACAAAAACAATTGAACAACAGATTTCGCCTATTTCTATTCTCCGGCAACAAAGGGTTAAATTAGATCAGTTTCTTGGGAAATATGTTATTTGTGTACACAATTGAACATAAAAGTTTAAGAGAGTAAAATTGGAAGTGATTCGTCTTTAATATTCTGTTAGCCTTTAAGATAGTGTTGAAATTTATTTTTAATTAATTATTGAAAAAAAAATTTGATTTCTCATTTTAATTCACAAAATTATGAAAATTTGAATTTATATATTTTTTGCCCAAATTTTTCTTCTGTTTATTTTGAATATGACAGAAAAACAGTGATATAAAAAGTTCAAATGACATTTTATTATTTTACGTCGATTCCCCCTATATTATTCTACGTAAAGTAAGATCCTGTCGCACATAAATATTTGTAATTTAAAATGGTTACCAGTTTATCAAAAATTTAAAACAATTTGTATTTTTTCTTGTTCATTTTTTTGTTTGTGATGAAGGTATGAGGAAAATATAAAATAATAAAAAAATTCTATAAAAATAACTTTTCCTTTTTTTTTGTATCATTTGATTTAATTCAATTAACTTCTCTTTATTTTTTGTGCAAAAGTTAGTATACTTATATATAATATGTACGTATTTGCGATAGTATCTTACAAAAAAAAAAAATTGAATTTTTTTCTTCATTTTCAATTCTATGAAAATAATTTTTTAAATTTATTTTTATTCCAATAATATTTTGTACAAAAGGAAGAAAAAAAAAACAGGAATCGTATATAAAACGGAAAAGAAAACCCAATTTAAAAACCATCATTACTCATGTCATCAGTAAATCATTTTCTTTCAATCAAAAAAAAAAGTTATAATAATATGTATGTATACATCTATATTTATTTATGTGTGCACATAAATATGTACATACAATACCTTTTTTGTATATTCTATGCTAAAAACTCAATTGTATTCTTCATTTTTCGATTTCAGGAAAAGTATATGTACTAGCTACGTACATGTAGTATTCACAAGTGAAATTTTCACATATTTCATATATTATGCACATTACTTGTATCCTTGTGTCTTTACTTACACATATATATATATATATATATACTTATAATACTGCTAGGATGCTAGGAATGGTTTTATTCTTTTGCATTAACATTAAATTTTTTTTTTATATATTAAGCATAATAATATAAATTTGAAACGTTCTAAAAATCACTTTACAAAATATTTTCTTAAATACTAAAATAATTTAAAAAAAAAAATCCTGTTTTTTTTTTGGTTTTTGTTTTTCCAACATAATTTGATAAATCAACTAGATACTTACTTCAACATATTTATAATATAAAAGTATTTTTGATTTAGATGGAAAAGTAAGACTATATTCCCAGTAAATAAAAAGAAAAATAGGAGAAGAAAAATGTAATGTGAAAAAAAAGACAAAAAAAAATCATGTATGAAGAATAAAATGATCCCTAATTCTAACAACCTTCGGCATTACTGATGAAAATCGTATTTTATATATCTCTTCTGTTTTTTTTTGTTTCTCTTCTCTTTATTCTCTTTATTGTTATTTGTTGTTACATTGTTGTGTTCTGTTATTATCAGTATTGGGATATTTGGTCGAATAAATTGTGCTAGATTACTCAAAACACAATGGTATTTTATGCCAAACTTTTCCATTTTCTTTCATGTATAACATACGAGTATACATAATATGTACATAAATTAAACCACCTTAAACAAATTAACAAAGCAATTTCAATGTAAAGATAATAATTAATAAGAATTAAATTAACAAAAATCGAATTAATTATAACTGCTGAATAAAACGGATCTAATGAATTACAAATTATATCATATTGAAAACATTGTTTTGTTGTCCACATGTGTATAACGAAACAGCGGCTCCCAAGTAACATGATAAAATTATTGTATTCAATTTTGATGTACCTTCAATATCTCAGGTTTCAATATTAAAAACAATTAAATCACAATGCAATTTGCTTGTAGTTTTCTTTTTGACAACTTATCGCGTCAAGTGTTTTTCTATTTGTGTATAAACTTGAAGCAGCTACAATGTTTATTTCAATGCTCTTTAAAACACTCTATTATACTCTATTATACTCTATAAAAATGGATTTGGTGTAATTTTTAAAAAGGCTAAATGCAAAATTAAAATTTATTTTTCTTTATTTGGCATTGAAAATGGCTCCGGTCATTATACTTCTATTTCATATCATACTTTGCATGTTACTAAAACAAAGCATACATGTTATAATTTTCTCTCTCTCTCTCTGTCTTTCTTCATTTTCGATATTATTATTACTGTTCCCACAATATTCTTGTTTGTTATACTGGTATTACTGCTTTGCTACCATACTGCTAATTTATCTTTACGCTAACGACAAGAAGGCACTTATACAAGCGTCAAGCAAATAAATAAATAAATAAATAAGTAAACAAACAAATACCATTTTTGGAAAATGTAAATAATTTAAATCAATCAATTTTATTAAAAAAAAAAAAATTAAAACTGAAAACAAGAAGATGAAAAGAAATAAAAACCCAAAAGAAAAGAAAAAAATTCTATTTTTCTTTCTCATTCAAGAAATAAATCCTTATTAATGTTCAAAAAACCTAAAGCGATATAACTTTTATTCTTCGATAAATTTTATTTGATTCCGAAAAAAAAAAAGAAAATTTTTTTTTTTTTGAAAATTCTAAACATGTTTCATCAAAAATAAAAAGAAAAGAATGAAAATAATGTTTTTGAAACAGTAATAAATACATGCATATATACATATACATATATATATATATATAGAAAAACCTACTTTATATACATATATAGTTGGGCATATGCTATACAAATATTTTATATAAAATGGAAAAGATAGACCAAAAAAAAATTTTTTTTTTTATAAAAATTCCATGATATCTCATGGGAGTAGTATATTTTTGCTGAAAAAAAAATAACCTAAATAATATATTATACATATATGTATGTATGTATGTTTGTACGAACGCACATATCACACACTTTAAGAAGAAGAATAGAAAATTATGATGAAAATTTATTTTATCAAAACGAATGAAGTATACGATAATTTGTATGTGTGTAAGCAAAAGGAAAAACAACAGAAAAATATCAAAAAAAATTTTCTAGGCAAAAACCTGTTTTGTCTTATTATTTTTTCATTTTATATTTTTATTTGTTTCAAAGTCTTGTCTTCTTGGATTACGCGCCTTAGAGAAAACATTTGTAGAAAAACGTGAAATGGTACAACTATTGTATGTATAAAATAAAAATAATTTTTTTTTTGTTTTATTTTTTTCCTTATAATAGACTTATGTACATATTCTAATATATACAGTTGAACCTAGATAAAGAAAAGTTCCAAGGGGTCAAAAAATATTTGTTCCAACAATAAAGTCATTAGATTTATCCCGTTATCTTATCTCGTAAGAGAATATTTGTTTCTCGTAAAAGGTATGTTATAAACATTTTTCTCTTTTACCGAAATTCAACTGTATTACTCAAGGAAAACAAAGAGCACAGAAACCATATATGAAAAAATGAAAATTTTGAAAAAAAATTATTTTAATTTTAACTACAAAGAGACCAGAGAATTTTCTTTAAAAACAAAAGAAATCTATTTAATTTCAATTCAAAATAAGAAAAAATTGGTTTTTTCTTTGTTTCATTATTTTTTTTTTGTGTTGAAAATCTATATTCTCCTTATGATTTTTGTGTTTATCATATTTTACCTCTCTGTAATTTTATTTAATTTTTCGGTACAAAAGAACAATATAATATTATAAAACTTTAAGAGAATATGTGAAGTCAAAATGAAATGCCAAAATTAAATCCCAAAATTATTTTTTCTTCTATAAAAATAATAACAATAATAAGAACAACAATATGGTTACCAGTAATTTTATAATAGCAAAATGATTTCTTATTATTATTGTAAAGCTCTTAATATTGTAAAATAAAATTTTATTCAAGTCATAATTCATTTATAGGTTTTCCACTTCTTCTATAGCAAATAACAACAAAATAACAATAATAATGATAATAGAGATAAAAAGAAAATAAAAATTAATGTATAAGGTACACCTTATATTGTATGTATGTATGTATGCACTAAATTTCTGAAACTCAACTCACCAAAGATAAAGTAAAAAAAAGGCAAGCAAAAAAAAAAAATTAAAGAAAATTTAAGATGTGATTCCAAAATGGAAAAATAAAAAATATTGAAAAAAAACCAACCATAGAGTAAAATTTGTATGGGAGGCAAAAACGTATTACATTTTTTTTATTTTTATGTTGTGTGTGCCTATCTATTATGGGCACAATATTTTCTCATTGTCCTTGAAAGGGATTTTTTTCTTTACATATCTATGTACATTTATTTATACGAACAAATTTTTCTTCCTCACTTCATTTTTTGTCTTCTTATTTTATTTATAAAATTTCACTGGTCATATTTTGTATAACACATACAATTATGTACATAAATATGCAACTGTATATAAATTTTACTTATATATAGGTACAAATATTATGTGAATATAAAATGTACATTTCTATAAAATATTAAGAAATAGAAAATTATGCCTTTGCGGTTTTTAACTGAGGTTATCCTTTTTTTATGTGTACGTAAAAAATCGTAAAACTGTTATACAACAAAAAAAAAAAAAATAAAACTATGGTATGTACAAAATGTTAGTCTTAAAATAAAAAATAAGTAGATATTCTATATATACAATTATATAACTATGATATTTTTATAGATTTAAGATTTATAAAATCTATTTTAATATTATATGCTCGTATATATGAGGTTTTTAAATCTAGGTATGTATTTAAGTGTACGTTTGTAGTTATAAAATAAATTGTTTATCTTATCTATGCTATACACACATATATTATGTAATATGTGTGGAAGCAAAGTATCTATTTTAACACAATTTAATAAAATATTGTTTGATATTTTGATAAGCCAAGAAGAACCCAATCATATAATATTCACGAATATATTACAAATAAATTGATATAAATTCTAAGATTTAATACTATTTTGTATAACTTTCATTGTCGTTTCTTGTATCATAAAAACTTGGACATAGAGAAGTAAGTAAAGAAATTTATATATAATAATTCTTTACTATTTTATAGTTTATTTTGTATCAGAAATAAAAGCAATGTTGCTCATAAAAACTTAATTTATTTAGATTTTAAATTTGTTTGGAAGTCATTCAAAATATTTTCTTAAAAAATTAGGATATTTTCTTAAGCTTATATTATTACACGATAATATGACAGCGGTGGAGTATAACAATAATTTTATTCATAGTCGCAATTACTTAATGTCGCAATTTTAAGACATTCTTCTTCTCCGAATTAAAAGTAATGCTATATGCATTACTTGTTCTCGGTTTTTGTTTTTTAAAAAATGTGTACATTTATTGCATACATTTAGGGGAGAACAATATTTGAAAGGAATGTATAAACAAAAATATTCGATTAAGTCGACTGATTAGGTCAAATAAAATATTTAGAAAAATCTATTACTAAGCTTTTGAATTTCATTGCATACAATTAGGCGTCGAGAAAAAAAAATTTATTAAATGTATAGTTTGAATTTATTTATTATAAATCAACATACCAAAATCAATTACATAATGAAAATGATTCTACGAGTAGCAGGTTAATATTTACACTATTTTAAAAAAAAAATTGTGAGATTGAGTTTTTGTCCTGATAAATTTTTATTTCGGATAATTACATACAAAATTAATTAGATGTTTAAAGCAATAGAGGGTAATTTTAGGAAATTTTACACTATTACTAAACCTAATTAATTTTAATGCAGATTTTTAATAGGAAATTTTAATTAGTATAATATTAATAATATGGTAAAATGAAAACTCAATGTTGCAACATCAATTTATTTCTCTCTTTTCTTTAATTTGATTGCTTTCTTTCTCACATTAATTGTAATGTAATTCGAAAAAACCGTACGTAAAAATTACGATATTATTTTTAAACATTAGCCACAGCTCATGGTTTTATGACTTATATGTGTGCCTGTGTATTTGAATATACTGTTAAAAATAAAATGAATATATTTAGAATTTTTTAAGGAACCATGCATTTATACTCACTAAATAATTTTAATTTTTTCTAATATTTAAAAATGATTCTTTTGAAAGGGATATATATGTACCTATATACATAAATATATATAAACTTACTGCAGAAACATACAAACAAGTCATAATATGTACATTCATAATATGCTCCAAGGACTAACAAACTGTTGAAATTTGAGATTATTCTTTAAATGCAAATAAATAATTTATCAAAAAAATAATAAAAAGAACAATAAGCAAAAAAAAATAAAATGAAAATTTATTTGTTATGATCAAAGTGAGAAAAAGATAAAAGTACATACCACATATTATTATACACATGCATGGATGTGTGGCATTGTGTATAAGTAACACATGTAGGTACAAACACATATATTATTATTTTATAGGAGAAATTATTTATTTTAAAGGGATTTTTCTTTTCGTCAAATATAATACATACGTATATGTAGCCAAACATAAGTTTATGAAGATTATGTTCACACATAGAAACAAATTATATGTGGTTACGTATGTTTTGCACATTTTATCAGTGTTGAAAAATGAATTTTAACAAGCGTATATCTGGAAAAATTTCTCGTTATGGAATTATGTTCCTTGTTCATTTCGTTTTATTGTGGAAATTATTAATGTAAAAAATATTTTATTGATACTATTAAAAGATTTTTTGTCACAGATATTGTTTGTTAATTTGGTTTAAAAATGAATAGTTCTTAAAATCTTGAAATATTTATAGTCACATCATAGAGTCAAGGTAAATGTGCAACGTGAAGCTATATATTTTTAGTTTTTAAAAATTTTTTAGGAATTAGATAGAATGTAAGATTACAATGTATGTTTATTGTTTAATTACTCGAATTCGTCAAAGGCAATTCAATCGAAACTAAAATGTGAGGCGGTTCATTATCACATAAAATATTTTTCCAAGTTTAGCTTCTAAATCTAAAATTGCTTTTGCTCTCACACATCTCTCTCACATTTTGCTCACAATCTTCAATACGTTTCGGCGTGTCCATCAAAAAATTATAATTTATACGTAAAGGTTATTTTAACACTATTTTTTTAAATTTCATGTTAAAAGTAAATGTAAAAAAAAATTTTCTAAACTTATTTGTAAATTTATTTCTGAGAGCTAAATTTATTCAAATCTATTCTTAAAAAGCTGTTAAATTTAATAAAACAAAAATTAATACGGCATAAAAATGTAAAAATGGCGATATAAAATTTATTTAGAAGAAAAGCAATGAAGAAATCAGGGTAATCATTTAAAGGTCTTAAATACACATTGTTGTGCTACCAAAATATTGTTTTAGAATACTTTTTGAATAAAAATAAATTATGTTTTTTATTTAATCTTTATGGTTTTCTAGGAATAAATTTCAATAAAATGAGAATTTTTTAAATAATTAATTTTTAACATCACGTTTAAGGCATTGTTTTACATTTTATATCACATATATTTTTCTGTTTTGTATGCCTCGCAAGATGATTTCATTCTTTGCCACAGGATATCACTGACATGTGATTTTGTGAAGAATTGTGTAATTAACAAAAATTAACAGAATCTTTTCTAGCAAAAATTGAATTATAATATTCTTAATTATTGTAAGTTTTTAGTTATTTTAATAAAAAAAGTTGAAAATGTGTCTGGAAAAAATTTAATGGAAACAAAGCATTTTCCAACACTGATATTTAATTCTAATAAATGGTATATTAATTTAGCTGTTAATAAACTTATACTAACACATTTATTTTGAAATTAGATTTTAATAAACAGTTACTTAAAATAAATATTATGAACTTTTGACAAAATTGTTTATATAGTAAATATTATTTTAATATAATTTTGGTATATAGAAAAATTATTTAGATAAAAATTTTGTATAAAATTTTTAGAGAAAAATTAACTAGAGCATTTATGAAATTTATTAATAAAAAGAGAATTCTCTTTGACCAACATCAAAGAATTCTCTTCTGAATTGAAATTAAAAGATAGGATTGAGCAACACGAAATCATATAATATGATGCAAAGGATGCGATATGATGTCTTTATTTAAAAAATCTCCGCCAGAATTAAATTCTTACAATTAATTTTACTCAATTCCAACAATTCGGGGACAGAAAAAATTGAGCAAAATATTTATATGAACTAAAATGTAGTTAACACTTTTAACATCTGAACTTTCCATTTACTTACATAAGAGAAATTCCATAGCAAAATAATGTTGTAAAAAATTAGTGTAATCGAGTTGGCGAAATTAGAAAAAGAGAACGATTTTTTATGAGAAATAAATTGTTTTTCAAATCCAATATTAATAATTTGCGTTTTAAATTTTAATTTTGTATAATAGAAGGAATGCAGATCATGTTAACAAAGCGAATCGTCACAATTATTTTATTATCAATAAGCATATTTTGTTTTAATTCAATGAGATTATGCCAGAAACTCAAAGTTACATTCCAATACATAAACATGCTTATTCAAAAAAATATTTATAAATTCCCAGCTGTCATGTCAAAACTATTTATGATACAAAATTGGACCAACATTTATTTAATTATTTTAATATTTTGTAATTTAAAATAATTCCAAAATTATCATAAGTTTAACGCCATTATTAATAAAATTCTCTCTTATATTATATTATCTGTGTATATAATTAAGTCTAATATATTAATTTTAATATAATATTAATTTCTTTATTTATATGTATATTTATATTTTAAATAAATTGAATAGAATTATCTATTTTGATAATTGTTTTGTACTTATAATAGTTAAATTTTGAAAAGTTTTTTTCTCAGGGGATTTAAAGTTTATAAATATTTAAATAGGCAAATACATACGAGTATATGTATTATGTATATTACTTGTACATACATGCAATTTGTTAATTTTTGATAAAATTTTCATATATGTAGTTTTTTAAATATATTTTATACAACTTTTTAAAATTATATTATTTTGTCGTATGAATTTTCCTACAAATATTTTAAAAACGAACAATAATATTTTAAATATTATATTTCAATATTATGAGAATTAGTAAAAAATAACTTTTTAAATATTTAATAATTGTTTTCAACTTTATCATTTCAACATTCTTATACACATATATGATTATTTTGTTTTCATTAGCAAAGAAATTAAATCGCCAAAAGGGTTAAACATTTTTGTAGTTTGATAACCTTTAAATTGTTTTTGTTAACAAACTTTGACAATATTAAAAAAAATTTATTAAGGTGAAAATTTTACTTCTAATATTTTTTAAAAAAGTTTTGTTAATTTGGAGTCAATAAAATATACTTGTTAAGTATATAATGAAGAATATTATAAATAATGCTATTCAGTAACAAGTAAAGGTTTCAGATGGGAATAAATGGGAATTGAATTTTGATATTTTCGAAATCAAAAATAAAAATGGAAAATGAAATTAATGGAGAAATTCAAGTTAGTTTAATTACATTGGAAGAATACATGGTTTTTTGGTGAAAGCTTTCTTAAGGATCTTATAGGTTTATGGCGTAACTTCCTCTGTTTTTGCCTGTTACCATTGTTTTAAATTACGAAAGTATAAATTTTCTTTTCAAATTTAAATTTTCAAAAAATATAAATTATGAATATGTAAGCTTGTATCTTCATACCATGATATACTCGTATATACGATAAAAGATAAGTTATTGTGTTATGAACAGTATAATATCGCATTGTAAAGACTGCGTTAACTTAGGCGAAGTTTATTGCATTCCATATTGCTTATGCAGAAATTTTGACCAAGTATTCAATTCTCTTTTGCTTAAAAACCATTTTGAATAAGCAGAAAAAAGCGGAGAACGACCCAAAAAAAAATATGACAATGTTTTTTAAATTTTCAGAATGTAGCGCTGCAAGTTTTTTGTTACCATTTTTTGCATTAATTGTTATAAACCTTTAAGATAACTTACTAAAATTAAAATAATGTAAATATAATACTTTGTAAATTCGTTTTGCTGCAGCATTTAAGTGAAAATAACAAGAAGCTATTATTTTCACTTAAAAAATTTGGAGTGTAATTAGAAAGTACGGAGTTTGATTAAGGGTGGTCTGCAAACTGATTTTTCTACAATCTTAAAGCAAAGGTTAGTAATGATACGGAGCACTTTTGATATATGTACCTAAAAGGTGTTTCAAAATTAATTTTTTGCTGTAAATTTTATTATGTGAATATAAAAAAAAAATAATTTAAAATTTAAAAAAAAAAATTATGGTTTGAATGACGCGACTACAGTTTCAAGGCGAAAATTCTTCTTACACAATACTTTTTTCATTTTAAACAAAATTTGAATCTAAACAAAACACAAAAGTCGTGTTATTGAACTTCAGTTTGATCAATTTCCGGCTTCTAATATGAAAATAACATTCGCTTGTATTACGCGCCATTTTTTACGATAAAACTTTTAATAATAAGGAAAAATTATTTAAATCTTATATAGAATTAAATATAAATTTAATACTAAAAACTACTTGGCTTTTTAGTGATTTTGTCTTAAATTTTTGGATTGCTTCTTGAAAGTCTTCACAATCTATAATATGCTCTTTTCATTTTATTAATTAAATAATTCTATATTTAGAGATGAATTATTTTACTTTACTTCTTAAACTACACTACACCATTTTCTGTGAATGTAAATAGTCTCCTCCAACTTAAACAAAAACCTTTAAAACTTTTTTTAGCATGAATTTATTCAGAAATATATTTTTAAGCAAATGAAAATTATGTACTTTTTATTATTGTCGGAACGAATAAATTTTTGCCTTTTTAAAGAATAAAAAGTTACTTCAAAGTAAAATAAAATTGAAAAATTTAGAAAGTTAAAACAAAGAAATTTATCTTTTTGTTAAAAGGAAGGATTTATAACAAGGTTTAACTATATGTTAACAATGTAAAAGCCCAAACTATTTAGCAAGTAATAATGAATCCTTATTAACCCATATATACACATATAATACAAATTCATGTATATATTTGAATTAAGACTAGTATATCAAGTTGTAAATTCCTCACGTACATTTACTAATTATAATACTTAAATGAAAGTATACATTTTTTTAGTTTCATTAACCTTATATATAACAGATGTAAGAAAATTTTAAAAAGAAAGTATAAAAAATGTAAGAAATATAAAAATAAATAAAAAAAAAATGTGTTGAATTCCAGACATGAAGAGGGGATAAATTTTTGAGCGAATACAATAAATTGTATCCTACTTTAGGTTTCTTTATATACATTTTTATGTACGTATATACTCTCTGTGTATACGGTAATTTGGGGTGAATGCTTGGCAAACACCAGCTGAAATATTTGAGCAATGAATCCGAGAATTATATAGTTTATTCATTGAAGGCGAAGTTTTTATTTAATAGAGCGAAATTTATTCTAGATTTATTCTAGATTTATAGAAATATTCAATTTTCATAAAATAGATATTTTTTTTTTTATTAAGTTAGTATTTACCCCAAAAACAATGGTATGACGAACAAATTTAAGCAAATCGTTAAAAAGTGAGTCCTCAATTATTATTTATTTATATTTGACATTTTTTATTTATTTTAGGGGATTAAATGTCTTGAAAGACACTAAAAGTGTGAAGAATCGGAATTTCGTTGTAGTAAATACTGAACATCCGTTAGTACAGTCCCTTAAACAGTGCGTAATTCAAGAAGACAAGTTTTAATAAATTTTATAATCTCAATAAATAAGTACAATTTTAAGGTTCTTAATATTACAATGCAATAATCCAAAAAAATTAAGAACTTCTTTAGAACCAGCTTTAGTGTAACCTACTAGCTTGTTACACACAGGTTATAAAAAGGTCGCATATGAATTAGCTTATTTAAATGAAAATTTATTTCTGGCTTAAATTTCGTAAGGTAATTACATAAAGTTCGTTAATTTTCCGTAATTTGATATTGTGTGCTATGAGTTTTTTTTTTTTATCAGCGGGATTAAAACGCTTTCCTCTCAAATATTGCATAAGCAAATAATATTTGTTATATCGTAATTTGAAATCTTAATTTGCAAAAATTTTAGTTTCTCATAACAGTTTAGTCTACCCCGTTTGTCTAATAATAAACAAATACAATTCTACATAAGTTTAAGAAAATTTTTTTAGCTTTGTTATAACTTGTGCACTGCATGAAAAATTTTAAAACATACATTCAAATTACGTACTATAATTCTTAATGTATAATTTTATTTTGGATTATATATATTGTGAAAAATTATGTTTGTGTTACACCATAAAAAATGTCATACACATAGTATATTATATGTATATACATATTTATATATGTTAAACATTATTATACTTATCATAATATAAAATGAAATGATCCTAAAAGCATTGTTATCTTACAATTATAATTGGAATATTTAAAATGTTTTGAATACTCATATGCATACTCATATCAACATAATAATGTGCACATAATCGTATGCATGTTTATAAATACATATATCTGCATATGAACAATAATATATCTATGATGAAAGCATTATAATGATAACATAAGTAAAGAAAAAAAATTAATTCTAGAGTAAATACTGAAATATATAGTTGTTTAAAAAAAAAAACTACAAAAATTAAAAAAATATGCAAAAGAAAAAAATTTTAATAAAAAAATTTCCTTAAAGCCTTGTCTATCTTAAAAAATATTTTGTAGAAATATTCTAGAGTTATGAGTGGTTATCTTTAGTCTCGACATACAGACAGAGATATTTTTTCACTCCTAAAGTACATATAGACTTTTCTTTATGTTTTTGTTGATGAAATAATCGTATGGTAGATACGTCTGAAACAAATATCATTAAGATTTTATTTTTGAAATTTTGCATATAATCCCTACCAGCATAACATAAAAAAATATTTTAAAATATTAAGAGTTTAAAATAATTTAAAGCAAAACCAAAACTTTAAATAAACGCAAAGAAAATTTTTTAAAGTTTAAATGGTTAAAAAAAATAATTAAAGAAAACTTTAAAAATTTTCATTTTAAAATTCTTATAAGTTTAAAAAGATATCAGAAAAAAAAAGAAAAAGTTGAAGATTAAGTGAAAAATAAATAATACTAGTTTTATTACTCTTTTTCTTTCGTATTAATTACTCATTTTCTTAAGAGTGCAAATACAGAGCAACACTATAAAAAATAAACGTAAAATAGAAATAAAGAGAAATTCTTTTTTTAAGAGAACTATTCACCGCTCTTATTCTTATTAATTTTGTTCTTTTACTGTTTTTCAAAATATTATTTAATTTATTTAATAGAAAAAAATTTATTTAGTTTTTAAATTATTTTAAATTTTATTTAAAAAGAAATCATTTCTTTCATTATTTTTCTCTCTCTCTCTCCATTTTGTTATAATACTCGAATTTTTTCACTCATATTCTTATATCCTTAATCATTAAAGAGTAATAAAAATTGCTTAAATATGAATATAGAGTGAAGGTGGAACAAAAAACATAATAATTTTAATCCTATAATTATAAATGTACCTTGTCAAAATATCCTTTAAAGTAATCCTTTTAAATTTTTTTGTTGTCTTTTTTTTATTGCCTTTTTTTTTGTATCCATTTATTTAAGAAATTTTCTACAGCTTGAATTTAATAATTTTTTTTTCGGTGGCTTTTGTTTATTCTTTTTTATGAATATAACTAAAAAAAAAAACGTAAAGAAAAAAAGAGAAAATGAAGAGAAAAAAAAATGTTATTGTATTTTTTTTTTCGACCTCATGCTTGCCTATAAAATGCCATACAGACACAAAAAAACAAAAAAAAATTTCAAAATGAAATACAAAAATGTTCTTTTTATCATTGTGCCACCGTCATGCAATCAAAAAATTCACATAAAATCCAATGTAAAATATTTAAAATGAAAATCTTTTTAAATCGTTTTTATTTCAGATTGAGCAGTGGAAAAGCGATTAATTTTTTGTATATTGTTATATTTTGTTAACATTTTGTGTATCTTGTTTAAAAATTCCAGTTCAGTTGTTCTTATTTGAGAAGTACGTATGTACATTTATCGATATATAAGGTGAAAAAATAAAAATTTCTTATAGTAGTTACTTTGGTGGGGTTGGGGTATAGTGAAAATTACCAATATAATAAAATTTAATACCATTAATATTGATTTCAACAACAACTTAATTAAGGAAATAAAAGTGAATCTTCAGAATTAATTTTTTTTGTTTTTATAATAAAGAATTTTATTATAATATTTCGTTCATGATAATTGGTGAAAGTTGTTAGTTATTGGAGAAAGTTGTTATGTGATTTTATATTGAGTTTTAACTAATTTAAATTCAAATTGAAAGATTGTTGATAATAAAAGCAAAAATATTTTATTCTGTTATCAGTTAAAGGTAGCATACAGACAATTTCATTATTTTGCATATGTTGTGCAGTAGAGTAACATTATTTTTTACTTTTCTTCGTTTTCATTGAATTCTATTTGAACAAATTTTACATGAAGAAATAAGGAAATTGAAAGATACGCAATCTCTCTCTCTCTCTCTCCCCCCTCTCTATTTTTATATAGGTATCATATTTTTCTTTGGCTTTACTTGTTTTGACAATTTATATAATCTTAATAATTTTTTCGAAGATTAAAAAAAACGAATCCTTTTAGAAAATTTTTCGACAAAAAGGGTACATTTTCCTTTTAGTAAAAAAAAAAACGATCATTTAATTAAAAGTTTTAATGTTGGAAAATATATTATGGAAAAATACAAAAAGAAAACAAATTTTAAATTTTTTCTATTATACATATAATTTTTCTGAATAAAAGAAGTAGATGCAAAAGCAAAAATGCCAACGAGTGAATAATGTAAAGGAAAGCTTTAAATATCAACATGACAGCATCTATACAGTAATTTAATTTAAATATTCAAATAATGAAATTAAATATTTTAACACTGGGAATTGAAAATTAAAATATTTTATAAAAAGCTAATTTAATCAAAATATTTTTCTTAAATTTTCGGAGTAAAATGGAAAAAGAAAACGTATAATTTGTGAATGACTTAGAAAATTTTGAAAGATCAAATTTATGTCGAAATATTGCATATTATGAAAAATTTATATATAAAATTCAGACGGTTCCAAATGATTTTGCATGATTAAAAATGGTTGACACAGAAAATTGCTAGCTTTTATATTAGAGATAGCGGACTATAATAAGCTTTTTTGCTTTCAATATTTGTTTTCTAATAAAGTATGCATTTCTAAGTGATAATGCTAAAGTTCATATTATCAAGTCTGTCATTCCAGAAAGTTCATAATGTTAATTTTTTGCAATTAAATTTCTATAAATATTTTGCAAGTAAAGAATATTTGTTTTAAATTTTTTTTTTTTTTCAAAAACTTTATTATTTTTAGTGCTCTTTTAAATAAAAAATTTTCTAATGATATGTTGTATATGAATATGAATGCTTTTAGAATATAAATAATTAATTTCCTTTTTTGAGAAAATATAAAATGAGTAAAATACAAAAGCAAATTATGCATATTTAAAAACCTTTCTTATACAGTAATGAGTAAAAGTTCATTGTGTCTTTGTGCTTGTGTTACTTTATATTATTCTTCTATACACTTTTGAATATTACAAATGTACATGTTATACACAAGTTTTAAATATTTAAATGATATTATCGCGTTTTTGTAAGAGTATAGGGAAAAATTGGCGAAGTAACGAAGCTGATGGAATAAAAATGTAGAAGAGATTATTGATTTTATATTGTCTGTACAATGTACAAATAACTGTACGTCTTTATACAAATTAATACAATATTTATTTAAAATTCTAAAAAGGAAAAAAAAATAATTTCTTTTATACACACCCGATATTAGATTTGAATTTTTAAGTAGATTTTATGGAAATTCTAATTATTTCTCGATTAAATGAATACGTTTGCAATTTTAAGAATTTTTTAAATGATATTTGGAATTATACATTATGATATTGGAAAACATTAACGAATACTTATTTCAAGAGATATTTTAATAATAATTTTATTAATGAGTATGTGCATTTTAAGTAATTACTTTTTCTAACAAATATAATATCATATGTCATTGACTCTTTGTGTATATATCAGTGGCCTCAAACACAAACCGCCTAACTCGAGTTAAGACAAAAATGAGATATGTTTGCCAGCGAATTCTCCGTTTTGAGTTTCATATGCTCACAAATTTTGGTGGTTCTGCGACTATTGCAGCCGGAGTTATTGTCGGATTCACACATGACCTAACTCGAAATGGCAACCATATGCACTTGCACTAATCGCCTAAATCGAGTTAAGAGCAGAAAACATCTTTTTTATGTTTTGGACAAACCACTTATTTCGAGATAGGCTATTGTTGCAAATCGAAATTAGTGACATTTTTTTTTATTTGTATGAATTTTTACAACCGCTTATCTCGAGTTAGGCTTTTGTTGCAAAATTAATTTTGAGTTTTTTTAAATACTAACTCGACATAAGCGATTTGTGTAAAATAAAAATTGGTAGTTTTTTAAACTCATCTCGAGTTAGGCGATTGTTGCAAATACAATTATATTCCAAAAGGCTTCTTATGTCGAGTTAGGTTTTTATAACGCGTGCAAATAAGAATCAAAAACCAAAGTTAAGCGTTTAGTGTTCGAAATAATACATAATCAGTATAGAATATTTTTTAGTTTTTTATAATAAAAAATATTTTATAACGCTTAAAATATTATTTTATGTGATATATAGTGTAGGTACTTTATGTCCATGGTTTAAAACTTGTTCACTATAGTTAAAATTAAATCTTACATTCAGCGACAAGTAAGATAGTTGTATTTTTTAACCCAAAATATAAAACATCTGCACAAGTTACCTGCATTTTTAATGCTCTAATTACCCAAATATCCCATGTTTAAGATTTGAATTTTTTATTTAACAAATAATATTGTAGGTCATTTCGTGATTTACCTGCGACAAATGTTTTTTTCAATTGACGAAGTTCCCATGTTAAAATGACACGTGGCTAACTACCTGATGGTAGATTGTTTTGCCTTTGTGGTCTAATTGTATTATTAAAGAAATGTAAAGTGTTGTTTTATTACGCCCTTGTAAAACACATGTTATTAGGAAGATCAAATTTTTGTGTTTAACAAGAGTTTTTATTTTAATGATTGTATTACAAAGCAATACTTTTATTTTACACTAGTAAAACACATTTTGTTAGGAAATTCAAATTATTATAATTTGCAGGGGTTTTCAATAAATAAAATTGGTACGTCTGGGAATAACAATATTTTGTTATACTTTTTATTACTCATTTCCGTAAGATTAAATTTCTTCGATTTTCAAATATTTATTATATTTTTGTTATTTCGAAGGAAGTATTTTTTACAAAGACAGTTATTTATTATTGTTTTTAAATGTGCTGATGTTGGAAATTGTTAAATAATGCAAAAATTATCCAATATAAACTTTATTCACGCTTAATAAATGTACGTTAAAAATTTTGGAACTTGCTAGGAGAGCTGAGATGATTGTGGCGGATGTTAGAGGTATTCCAATATATTTGAAACTAACGTAACGGATTCAGTGTGTTTTAAAGCATAGAAATTAGCCAAACTGGTCCTATAGTTAATAAACAAGTATTTACACTACAGATCTTACTTTGAAAACCGCAATTGACTTTGGTCGTGGTGACTGTATTAATGATCCTGATTTCAAAATTGACAACCTTCAAAAGCAAGTTTTTGAGTCCTATAGGGCATGTGAACATATCTGTAGAGATAAAAAAATATGAAAGGCTTTCTACTTTTATTCTTTTAAGAAAAATCCTTTTACAATTTGCCGAACGGTTAAAAAATTCGCTTAATCTTTCGCAACCGGGCTTCCTGAATGCACTCAAGTACATGAACGCTCGAAACTGACTCGTGGTTAATTTGTATGGAGTCTTAATTGAAAAGTAAATGCTGACAGCTAAAATAAAAATGTCGAGCAAACTTACAATATTCTTTGTTTATTTGATAATCAAATACTTATATACTCTATGATAGGAGAGCAAATTCCGAACCAATTTACTTTACCACAACTGGAGATCTATATACTTTTTACGGCAGAACTTAGAGAAAAACTGACGAACAAACCATTTTCTATATGTAATTAATAATACGTCTCCAAGATTTAATTTTCACAAGTATCGAATTATTATTTTCTATACGAGTTCGAGTTCACTATCAAATTTGACTTTTCATTACAGTAGTTGTAATGACTCACACTCGATTTCATTTTGTTTTTGATTTAAAAATTTTAATTAATTCACATTTAGTATCATTATGAACAAGTAAGAAAGTCATATGGACTATAGTACATAAATAAAATAACAAACACCAAACTCATAAACTCATTTTAGAAATTACTTTATGTGCTCATTTTTACAATAATGTAACAACTTTGTCAGATCCGTTGCACAATTAAGCCTTTTTGTAATTGAATTACTTTTTGAAATTCTCTTAAGTGAAAAGAGTCGCACCACAGATTTCAAAAAATTCACTTCCAAAAATATTTTACAAGAACAGTTGATACAAAGATTTTTTATATTTTAAGACGAGGTGTTAACTAGTTAGATTTTCAAAATATACTCCGAATTGAAGAAGAAGAGAAAATTAGTCCCAAAAAAGAAAAACTTGAGTACTTAATGCGATTTCTTAATGTGTTGGTTTACAAATTTTACAAAACGATAAAGACTGGAGATTTAGCAGATACTCATCCATATTTAGTTGGAGAATCCGAGAGAGAATAAAAGATACTGTCACCTTTCTTAAATTTAATGAAAAAATTATTTTTAAACTTTTAGAAATAATTTTTACTTGAAGTTTATTCATTTCTTACCTCAATTTATGTTTTTTATGACAATGATTTGAAAAAAAAGTGAAAAATCAAATAACTTAGAAATAATACATATATTTCTTCCCTTTTTAGTATAACTTAAGTCACCTAAAACCATATTTTCAGTTTTGCAACAACAGCTTAAGTCGACTTAAGTTTGACGAAAATGCAAAAGTAATTTTTCACAAATCGCCTAACTCGAGATATGCTTTGCGAAATGCTTTTTATAAATTTTGTATAACCGCCTATCTCACTTTTTTCATAATTATGAGAATACTATTAGTTGTTTTACTTCAGATTATGAGTTAATCGCTTCCTTTTTTAATTATCTTTCGATCAAAAAAAAAATTGGCTCAAAAAACTTCATAACTTTTTTCAAAATTAAATTTAAAGTTTAAAATGCATTTATCTCGAAATCACTAAAACAGACTTAAGTCGTTTGTGCTTGAAGCCACTGATATGTATGTAGATTATTGTAACATATATAAAAGGGTAAGAAACATTTCATTAAAGTTGGTATTTGAATATGTTGAATATTATCACTCAATGAATCTTTTACTTTGATCGGACGATTTTTATTAGTTTTTACAATTTACAGCCGGCTGTGAAACCGATATATTTCATAACGGCAGGCCGCTAGATTTGATTTCTTTATTTGGTCATTGTCCAGCGAAATATCTTTTGCACAAACTTGGTAAATCAAACTCCTTTTTGTGTAAGTTCAGCCGGGACGGCGAGGAGACGGTAACATATATTTTGTGTGACTGTCCGACTTTGCCTGTCAGGAGGTGCAGATGGGGGCTTTGTTGATGTTGCGAAGCTCATGTCCAACTTCTTAAGAAATATCTCCAGTTTTTGCTTGAAACCGGGTTAGTTTTAGAAGGATATGGGAGGACTACAATAAGCCATGAATGGGTGCGGTGGCTGAAGAGAAGGAATTCCTTTGCCCTTGCCTTTCTTTAGCTATAAAAAAAGAATAATACCACTCAATTAAAGTAAAAGGAAAATATGTGCTACTTTAAAGAAAAATAAATTGAACAGATAAATTGAAAAAATATATTTTGATTGCACATTTCACAAAAGTCTGTTAAGAAATTTACAACGTAATGAAGCGAATGAAACTCAAACAATTACGCTTATGTATTAATATTTGATTATTGTTGTATAACATATTGTATAATTATAAGACATTTAAATGAAATCCAGCTCACTGTCAAATATTTGGTAAAGGTAATTACAAAATTCATTTAACATCTTCGTTTTTTGAATTTAACTTTATTTCTAAGCTCTTCTTTTTTAATGTTTATATGAACAAATCAGATTTTCTTGTCATATCAAATGTTACTTTACGGCTAGTTTATATAAGTGCCCTTCTTCAAAAATTTTGTTCTGAAAAAAGCTGCCAAAAAATATCGGGACTTATATTGATAAATATTAATTTCAAGAAAATTACTCTTGAAAACTGCTCTTAAAAATTGATAGGAATGGAATTTTTTTTGTCACAAAATTTGTAAAAAAATTCATTAATAAAATAGAAGATGTAAGAGAGTTTCATCTCCTTTTATTAATATTCGCGTGTTGCATAGTTTGCGGATGAAATATTGATAATTTGAAAAAAACATGGAAAATTTAAATTTTTCAAAAAGTTAATAAAGTTAGGAACAAAATAAATACTTATATTTTATACACGTATGAACGTTCGAAGGGTATGAAATAATGCTCTGAGATATAGACTCAAGTGTATGTTTTTGATCAGCGTCTGAGTCGATTTACTTTTGTCTGTCCGTCCGCCTGTCCGTTCGTCCGTCCCAGCGATAACTCAAAAACTAATTGAGCTAAGTTCACCAAATTTTCTTAGATGATTAACTGTAGTAAGCGCCAGAACCCTATTTAAATTGGACATGCTCGGGGTAACAAAACTTATCTTTAAAATATTAGAGAAAAATAGGACTTCTCTTCTTTAAAAAATTTAACTTTTAATATACAATTAAAAATCATCAATTTAGTTAAATAAAACTTAATCATACTTTTCTTATTTCTAAATGTGGGGCAGATGAAATCCTACTTATAATCTATAAGCAAATGCATATACGCTCACTTAATATCCTTTTTGTTTTTAATAAATTGCATGTTTTTGTTGTAATTTACTATTTTCACTTTTATTGTAATTGATATTTTTCCACCATTTTTGTTTTGCATTTCTATGTAATATTTTCTAATCCTCGATTGTCAGTATCCTCGGTTGAAAGTATTTTATTTTCTATATAAATTTAAATTATAAAACAAAAGTGTGTCCATTTCATTCAATATAGAGGTTCTTTGAAGCGCGCAATAAAGTGCATTGTGGTTAAATAAAAAGTATCCTTATAAATAGTTGAAAAAAAAAACAATTAATTTCTATATTTTCTATGCTAAAACAAAACAAAAGAAAAAATTTATATTGTAAAATAAAGAATAATTTTTTTATTTTTAATTTTCCTTCATTGGTTTTAGCACACAATTTTTTATTTGCAATTTTTAAAAATTTTTTTTTTTTTAGTTTTTTAGGTTTCAATTTTAATAATTGAAATGAAAAAAAAAGAACTTTATTGTTTTGTCATTTAAGACTCTTTCCATTTTTATATTTTGTTTTTTTTGTCAAACGATTTGAAACTCATTTTATTTGTGTAGTGTTTAAAATAGAGGCCATAATTTTTTTTTGTGTGTTTTAGCTAGTGGTCAACTTTACATACAAAGCATGTGAAATAATATTTATGGTATTCAAATCAAAGGTTATTGATTGTTGCCTCTATTTATATACAACATGTTAAATAGTGTGGTGCTAAAATTATTTTTTCAGCACTATTAATTTTCGATATTACTTTTGAGTGAACATACACAGAGAAAAGAAATTGAGATTGTCTTAAGAGTAAAATTGGTAGTATAGAAGTTATTGACGAGTATTTTAATTATAGAAGGTGAGAGAATCATATGAAAATTTAAGAAATTTTCTTTTGAAATTCGTAAACAAAATGGAAATTAAATCAAGGGAAAATAAGTGATAGTTAGAATGGCAAAATTTTTAGCCGAATTTGTTATCTTGTCAGAGGCATTATAAGAGTTTAAATATGATATTTTAGAGTTAATTTTTTTTTTAAATTATACGAGTTGTATGTCGCTTCCAATATTGTTTTAGTAATGTATCTGTTATTGTTCTTGTTGAATTTTCTTCTAAACAATGCCAGTAATTATAGGTTGCGATCTATATTTATAGTAATTTCAGAACTATATTTTTCAACTTAATCATATTCTTAAAAAGTAACACATTATGGACATACGTCGATTAAAACCCAAAATATACAATAAAATTTTATTTTAGTTTTTTTTTGTAAATAATGAAAAAATTGATGAAAGATTTCAAATATTGTTGAATTCATTCTGTTTTTAGCATTATTAGATTAAAATATATAGTAACAAAATCTACACTAAAGAGCATTCATGAAAATTGAGTAAAAATCAAATTAAATTTTAATTTTTTTCTCTATTATGCATTAATAATTTTCTAAAATATTATATAAGGAAAATATCGAAAAATATACTGAGTATATTGTAAAATTTTGCAGTTAAATTTAGCACTAGTTACTATAATTTTTATTGTAGTACCTATCAATGCAATTTTAACCAATATATAACATGCTTTTTTACATTTCTTCCGAACGCTTACATCAAAAACCATATTTAATAAAAAGGATTTACAAAAAAACAAAAATTTTCAATACGAATTTGTAGTTTTTTATTTCCTTATATAACGTTATACATATATATATATATATATTTATTTTAATTTATACATTCATTTATAAATATAATAAAAATAATAAAAAAAAGCAGAACATTTCGAATATTTTCAATAAAGTAAAAAATAAACCAAACAATATAAGATCGCGGAACTGAAACAAAAAAGGAAAAACTAAAATAAAAGTAAAAAAATAAAAAAAAACATATTGTGCAATTATTTTCCTTTATTCAAACAATATCTGTATATAATAATATATGTGTATATATATGTAACATATTATAAATAAACAAATAAATTCCATTCATATGGTACGTTTCTTTATGCACTTCTTGCACTTCTGTATGTTTACAAAATTGCATAAAGTATTGAGGAAAACATGATTTTTGCAATATGCAACATAAAATTTAATCGGAATTTTATAAAAAAAAATTTCTACATGCATTTGAATGACGATGACAAATTTATAATTTAAAAAAAAAATATTATTTTTGGCCTAAATCTACTATGTATATTTTGCCGCTTTTTAGTGTAAGAAAATGTAATAAATTGTGATTCAAGTGTGAATATCTTTAAATATATTGTTATACGTATTTTGATATCCACATTACTTATACTCTTTATTGTACTCATATATGAGCCTATGTATATACAATATATTTTAAAATATGATATTCTTTTGGAATAATCAACTTAAATAATATGTAGCTATATAGCGAAACGAAAAGAAAATCTGAATAATATTTCTAAAACTAAATCGCTATAAAAATCTTTCAAATATATTGAATTTTATTTTTCTATTCTGTTAAGGATCATATCCTTTACCAGGTAAATCTTTGCAATCAATTCAACTAGAAAAATAAGCATATATATAAATATACAAATATATATGAAATACAATATAATATTTAATATACACTCAAACAATAACAAAAAAAAGAAAAAAATACAGAGAAAATAAAATTTCAGGATTCAATTTTTTTTTTTTCATTTTTACAGCTCAACAACTTCATTTTTATCTAAGCGGCGAAAACGTAACGAAATGAAAAAAAAAAATCCATAAATAAAATTTTGATATTTCCACATACATATATACAAACGCATATTTTATGATTATAATATACCCGAGTAGATATATTATGAAAGGAGAAAATATTATACCAATGTGGTTTATATATGTACATATAAGTGTGTATATGTGTGCATTAAAATATTATATTAATATGCATACAAATATAATCCCGTTATTTTATGAATTGAAATTGAATTGCTACGTTATTAAATCGGATTTTTGTATAGATGTAAAAAATAAAAAAAAAAAATTTGAAAAAAAAAGGCGAGAAACAAAGTAAAACCAAAAAAGTGAAAGGTGAAAAAAAAAAAATAAAAAACAAAAAAAAATATTGAATAAAATTATGGCTCCTTTAATTCAACTCTCTTTTATCCATTTTGTTTTTTTTTTGTTATATCCTTTCAATTTTATATCCATAATGCCATATAACTGGGTTTGAAGGTTCCATAACTATGTTGTTGAAGGCTATTATGAATTTATTGAACCGTTCTTAACACTATGTAGGTATATAAGATTACAAAAAACAATGGTGTGTAAAATTGTTATTTCTCAAATGCAGATTTGAAAATTTTGTGAAAATTTTTCAGAATTGTATTCAAATTTGAGAAGGAATTAATAATTTAAAGGTTTTAAGAATTAAAAGATTTAAGTAAAAGTTTTACTTGTTCTTCTGAATTTAAAAATTTTTAAAATGATATCATAATATTTTAGTAAAAGCCATTGAATTTTTCAAATTCTTTTTGAAAATAAACGATCTACCATTAATTTATCTCGTTTGCCGAATTAAAATCAAAACCAAAAGATGAGATTTAACGTAACAACTGCTCTAAATAAGGTAGATTTCGAATTATGAAATTTTTAATTAAATAATTCTATTATAATTGTAACAAATCCAAAACCAGGCAAGTATTTTTCTATTTGTACATGGAACTTTTATTCAAAATATATTTACTTTGTGCAATTTTCAAATTTTAATTAAATTTTTTGTATAAATATAAACAAATTTTTATTCTAATTTAATGTCATTGAAAAGAAAGCAAATTTCGTATTTTGTACCATACATTAAATAAAATGCTATGTTTTTGTGTACGATGATTTACGAATTTTGTTTTCTGCTCTTTATTTACCGTAGAAAAATAACAAATTGAAAATATTTGTATTAGAAAAAGTAGATTAAGATAGTTAAATGAAAAATTAAAGTTTACTTATTTTGTTTTAATTAAATAAATAATTAATTTGAACATTCATTTTTGACTAATTGAAGGACACTAAAAACCAAATAAATGAAAAAATTTAATTGTAAATTTTAAAAAATAAATGAAAAAAAAAACATTATTGATTTATTAGAACAATTTAATTGTTAGAATAACCATGATAAATTCCTATAAGATTCGAAGGAATAGGAGTTAGGATGCTTTAGGATGATTCTATCTGAAAATCGTTATATAAACCCGAAAGAATTTTTCAAAATTCATAGCCGGAATTTATAAGACAAAAAATGTTGCAAATATTTTTATTTCGAAATTTAATTATTTAGACTTACACTTACTTGCGTGTCGCGTCTTTCATTTAATTGCGTCTATATTAAAATTTATGGGTCAATCAAAAATTTTTCGATTTTCGATTTCGAAAATTTTGATACCGAAAAAAGTTTCACTTATAAATTAATTCAAAGACTTACTTTTTATAAAAGTATCGCGACAGTAACAAAATGTAAACAGGATAATGAAATAATAAAAGGATAATGCAAATCTGATAAAAGTCACGAATTTTCCATAACAACCCCTAGAATATCGTGGAGTAATTTCCGGCAACTTTATTTTTTTCTCATTTTTTTTCCATATTTACATATTTGTTTAATAAACGGAATGTAAAACCAAAATATAATAAAAGGACAAAATGGGGAAAAAATATTTAATTTACATATATTATGACACGTCAAGCCTTGTTTCATCTTTTTTTACCCCATTTTTTTCGAATATTTTAAAAAAAAATTTTTTTTTGAATGCTTGTTGAGCTTCCAATTTCTTTTTTATTTTTTGTTTCTTTTCCATTTAAGTGAAATTTTCGATATTCTTTATTTGGATTGTGGTATATTTGACTCGCTTTCACTCATATATTCTGACTGGTCTAAACTTTATAAAAAATAGTATAGATATATGAAGGTGCCACAAAAAAAAAACAAACTTTGAACATATTATTTTTCTTAATTTCTTTTTCTCCAATATTTTAAAAATCTGTTAACTTAAAAAGAAAACAAAAAATGTTTTTCATTTTTTTTTTAACTGTGATTCAAGGATTTATTTAAATTTAATTTATATTTTTCGTATTACATTTAAATGTGAATTTATTAAAAAGCAACAATTGCTTAATAAAAGAACAATTAAAATATAATTGATTTAAAGAAGAAGGTTTCCTATAATATGCAGCGAAAATTAATTTTTAAAATTTATTTGCTGGCAATTCTTAATATTCGCAACAACAAATTCTTAGTTGTTCGTGTTGTGATGAACAAGATTTTAATGTCGTATTGTTTCAAATTTTATTATTTATGGGCATTACTTTCAACTATATTTTCCTTAAACATAAAATCAATACTGTCGCATTTTGAATTTAATTTTCTAATCTTTATAGATAAAGATTATGAACTATTGATTTAATTTTTACTGCACTACATTTAATACTGTTTTTATTTATCACACAACGTATGTAAACAATGCACTTAAACTAAAGCGACAACTAAAATAATGTTTCTTATAGAAGCATCCTACAAATAGATCCTGATATCCAGTTTAAGACCATCAGAATTGTAATCATTTATGCACGAAATAGAAGTTTCGTCTGAATATACTACATGTTGTTGTTTACAAAAAGTCATAGATAAACTACAAGTTTTGGATTTGTTTTTCTGAAATACTTATGCTTCTTGCACCGTTTTTTGAACTTTATGGCTAAGATTAACTAATTGATTTTCTTTCCTTCTTTTAAATAAAGTTGCTTAAATTCAATCGAGGATAATAGCTAATAAATATTTAAAAAAAAAATTTGTAAAAATACATATAGGTTGATTACTGTTTGACCACTATGAACTCAAATTAAATTTAAGTAAATTATTTTAAATTATGAAGTCTGTATGTAAATAAATGTGTTTAAGTGTCTTGTTGTTTTATTAAATTCCATTGTCAGGGGTCGCATAAAATCTTATTTATGATAATATTTTTGTTATTCTTTTTTTTTTTAATTTGCACTTTTCCAAACATTTTTTGAAAAAAGGTGCTTATTAGTTTCACTCTGTCCGTCCGTCCATCCGTCCGTCCGTCAGTCCGTCTGTCCGTGTGTCTGTTTACAAAACTTCTACACCCTTGAAGATAGACTCTTAACTCACACAATTAACCCTTAAAATCGAGCATTATATTTACCCCTCTTTATATTAATTTTTGCCTTATTTCAAAGACTGCATAAATCGTTCATCCCAAATATATCCAACCTTGAAATAGTTTCGTTTATGAATAAAAAAAATTTAAATAGTGTGGTGGATATACATAGACTGTACTTAAAAGCAGAATTTTCACTTGCTGAAGGGAAAAGTGCTGCAATACAAACCGTTGGTTTGACCCAACTTTATTTTTTAATTCTGCTTATTTTCTGCTCTATCCCCATATTATAATATCTATAGTATATTTTTCGTATTTTGTTCATTCTACATATTACAAGCTTTCGTGCTTATACCATCTCATATTGCTAAATGAAACGAGTGAGAGTAAAGCACATGCATTATATGCCAAACCTACATGTGTTTATATGTATAACACTATGGGAACAGTATACTATAATTTTATAAATAATAATATAAGTATAGGGTTTATAAAAAATATAATTTTACTTTTTCATTCTGTTTTTTTAATTGCTCCTCTACGGGCAAGTTAACTTTCTGATAAAACCATATTTATAAAGATAGTTAAACGTTAAAACCTGTACCACACTAAACGAATTCATACATTCATTTTATTTGTATGTAACGTACGTACGCCTTTATTTTATATAAAAATACGAAATTCTAAGATGATAAACAAAAAAAAAAAAAAGAAAAACAACAAAATGGAAGTAAAAAATGGTTAAAAGAAAAATTATAAAATACCGCGATAACATTTTATATACCATAATGCCAAAAGCAGAAATGGAAGAGAATTTTTCCATTTTTCTTTTGATTCTCTTTTTTGTATTCCCAAATGTAATGAACAATTAAATAGAGTTGATATATTATATTATAAATAAAAACAACAACAACAACAACAAAATATAAATAAATGTACATTTGTTATCATGTTCCTCTAAAGGATTTATCAGATTTATGAAAAATGAAAAGAACAAATGGAAATTATATTTGCGTAAAATAAAAGGCACAAATTTTGGTAAAGCCATTTTACAAATTATGTAAAATTCAAAAGGTTTTTGATCTCTAAAAATTAAGTAGAGTTTAAAAGTTGAAAAGTTTTTTTTTGCTTTTTTTTTGTAAATGAATTTTTTATATTTCATGTAAAATTTTTAATTATGATTTGTAGAAATTTAAATGAAATCATTTTGTTAAGTGATTTAAATGAGAAAAATCTAAATTTAAAAATTGATATTTGTGGTTTTTGAATTTAAATGTTGATCCAGTTTTCGTGAATTTTCAAAATACCTACTATAAATTTAACTGAGCTTACATTTATTCTAATAAGGTGACAAACCTAGTTGTAACAAATGTTGCAGTTTGTTTAGAAAATTTGCTGATCTTTATAGCATTATGTTCCTATAATAAAGTATATTTATGGAGAATATGCGACGGAGAAGTCTAATAAATTGAAAATATGAAATAATTTCAAATATGGGACATAAAAAATTGAATATTTTTAGAAATTTTCTGTATAGGATTATGGGTGCGATATGCTTTGAAAATTTGATTCTGAATATTTGTCGAAATGTTTATGAAATTAATATATTTATCAGGATTCAAATGTTATTATAATAAAATTTCATACTTAAAAGCAATGTGCACATAGTTTATAGTTATTTTACTGGTATTTATAACCGCGCTAAGTGTATGTACATATATATCGCCAAATGGTCCCCTAAAAAAACATGTAATTAATTAAATAGTATGAGTTTTGAGTAAAGCTGTAAACACATGAGGATTTTCGAAAATAAATATTATTTTTTGTTATAACTAGCTTATATTAAAAAATCAATCATCAACAAAAAATTTATCTGTGAAAAGCATTAAAAATTTCAAGATATTGCAAGCAAGTCTTGGGTTAGATTCGAGCTTCAGCTTTCAAAATATCTTCAAATTTTTTAGAATTATAACAGAATGAGAATAATTTTAGTCTGCTTTTCATTAATATATTTTTAAGACAGTTTTTAAAGCCCTCAAAATCTCTATTATAAGAAGTTTAAGTTTTATTTCGATAAATTAACATTTTCAACCAAACACGTTTTATAATATTAGGACTAATTATTAAAACTACAATTTAATTTTATATTATTTTACCAAAATGAATATTGAAATCGAAAAGAAATGTAACAAATTTAATAAATCTTTAATATGAGGGTGTATAGCAGAACAGAAAATTTCAATAAAATTTAATTTAATCTCATGGTGAAAAGAAACAGAAAATAAATATTATACTATGTATTATTAAATAGTATTGGAAATAAAATAGAATAAAACAATATTAGCAAATCTATACATTAAGTAGGTCAATATTTCCATATTATATATTAAAATCAATCTAATTATACACAAAAGAACATTAAAATATTCTTATACATATTATTATTGAAAAATTGTATTACACTTACATTTGTAAACTTTCAATTTATATTTTATATATTAGTAAAATGAATTTGTTTATGTTTATATTATATGTATGTAGAAGATATATAACAATATTCTTATTTAAATATTTAGAAGAAATAAAAACAATTTTCGAGATTTTCTACGTACATAATTTATATTTTATTCAAATTTTTGTTATCCTCATTTTATAATATCTATATACGTAGTATATTTCTCGTATTTTTCTAATTATTCATTTATAATATTATTATTTTCCTTACAAATCACATTAATTTAAAGTTTTACGTAAATATTTTTAATTGGCTTTGATATAAAAATGTTTACAAATTCAATTTGAATTTGAAACAGAGAAAAAAAGAAATTAACAGATTAGTCCTTTTCCACACATATGTATGTATAAATAATATAGAGATAATATTACATGTAGACAGAATGAATAACCAGAATGAATTATAATAATATATTTTTGTATTTTGTTATGTAATTAAGAGTATATTAGACATAGAGACGAACATATATATAAAATATATACAAGTTTATTATATTTATTATCCTTATAATAAATACAACGTTTTATATCCTTATAATTCGCCTCAATAATAATTGTTAGTTTCTGTTTCTTTGTTTTGTTTTTTTTTTTTTGCAAATTTAGAATATTATGGGTTTTGAAACGATTTATTAGGATTTTATTTTTTTTTCTTTTGTTTTGTAATATACTTATTTAACTAATGGGTGTGCTTTTATTAATTACATAACAATTTGAAGAAAAATATTTATTTTTCCTTTTGGGAATATTAGTATTACTTGTTACAATAATTTATATTATATCTATAGATGTAAGTGTACATCTACATACCTATATTATAATTTATTGTATAAATCTACACATTTGAAATCATTTTCCTTTATATACCATAAAGATTATGAACATGTTTTTCCTATTTTTAGCACATTTCCTTAAAAAAAGAAAAAAAGAAATTGAAATTTTGTTTTTTATTATAATTTCATTTCGTCTGTCAATCGGGATACTTTTCCGTTTTAAAAACATCAAGACAAGACAAAAAACTGAAATTATAATTTTACAGTTGAAGTTATATTGCTCTAGATAAGATTCTTTTCTTGTCTTTCTATACTAATCTTCCTATTAGTACAAGCTATAGTGTTGTATATTCACAAAAACGCTACTGGAGATATTGTGTTCAAGTCATAATGACTTTTTAAAAAATGTAAATATATTGAGAATTTCAGTGTATTAAAACACATTTTCAAATTAGGATTTTTGGGCTTTATTGTAAACTATATTTTAATTTTCTCCTAAATTTAATATTCTCTTAATTTATATTCTCTTTAATATTCTCTATCCTCTTCTTATTCTGAGTTATTATCAAAATTTCCAATTTGGATTAATTATTTTCTCTTAATTTACCAGTTTTAGAGAATTTCTAATCAAATTAAATTGCATAATTTTCTTATCAAAAAGGAATCAAAAATTAACATTAAAAAATAATCTTGCTCAACTAATTGTTGGAATTTCTTTAAGAATTTTTTTATCACAATATTCCTCAATAATTCCTCAATAAAGATATTTTTAGTTTCACTTTCAAACAAAAATTTTCTTCAAAATGAAATGTGCTACTTTCGAAACCATTTATTTGATATGACTTTATTCTTTAATAGCTATTCTTTTATAATGAAATATTATCAAAAATGAATTCATATAAAATGGTGTGTGTATATGAGCATTTATATACAATGAAATTAAAAAAAATTTGGTAAATTGACACATATATTTTGTACACATGTATATATACATATATGAATACAATATGGTTTATAATCATTGTGTAACATTTTCACATGACATTAATGTGAAATTCTTGTCCGTTTTGCAATTTCCTCTACATTTACATTATATATACAGTAATTCATTATAATGAATAAAATAAAGAAATCAAACGAATAAAAGAGAATAAGAAAAAAAAGATTATCGAATAAAATTAAAAGACTTCGTCGAAGCTTTTCTTCTCTATATATATATATTTTTTTTCCAATAAGGGCGGATATATTCCTCACTTAATCAAGCTGTTTATTTAACTAGAATTTTCTTTAGATTAAACTATTCATTATTATTTATATTTGTATGTATGTACATGTAGGATAATAGAATTTGCAATTGAATCTTTTGAATTCGAATATTTCCTTCCTATATAAATTTTTTTTTTTTTGAAAATTTGCACACTTAAATATATTGAATATTTTGTATAGATTCAAATACTATTATATTGCAATACCACAACCATAATATTATATTATGTATAGATACAATTAGGTAGATACAATTATATAATTTTATTGCTTATAAACCTTAAATGTACTCATACTTTTACTGATTTAAACTCTTCTCAAATTATATGTTTTTTGCTCTCAGAATTGAAAATGAAATAAAATTAAAGAGAATAGAGTTCTAGAGATTTACGATATGTATAGTAAGTAGTAATAAAAATACAAAGTACTGCATAGAGAGGAAAGAGAAATAGAGTATGACCAAACCTGAACTTGATTCAATTGTTGTAATGAGCTTAATTTATAATAAAAAATAGTTTCAGGAAGAAAATTATTGTATGAATGGAGACTACAATATACTTACATACTTTAAGGATACAAAATGTGTTCTTTGTGTGTTATACAAAAAAAAAAAATTGTATTATTTGTGTGTTGGTTAATGTTTAGTAATTGATCTTAAATTTTTGTTTTTATTATCGTTTTGATTTTTTCAATTGTTTTTTGTTTTTGTGTATGTTATAATAATGATGACAATGTAAGTGTAAATATAATTGTTTGAAAATGTATAATAAGGGTGTTAAAACTTAGAATCAGATTGTGGTTTATTCTTTTCATTTGTTCTGAAAATTAAAGAAATTTTTTCAAATTACTTTTATTTTTGTTTAAATTCAAGTATAATACATTTAATTTTATTTGTAATATATTATGGGTATTATTTATTGTTGCTTATTACTGAAAAATATTTAGTTTTTGGTCATTTTCTGAAGGAGTTTTTAGTTTTGTGTAAATAATATTGAAGTTAAACATGTTGTTAAGAAAGTTTTATTGTTTAAGTGTTTACAAAATCGTTTTTAATCATTACTTAAATATAAAAGTTATTGGATTTATTTGATAATTTTCAAAATAAAGAATTCCGTTGTAAAGTCAACTTTGAAACTGCGAATCAAAATGAATCTTTACCAAAAATTACTTTGAATTATTCTTATGGTTTAGTTTAATTAAATATAGAAATTGTTCACTTATTGAAGAGATAGAGTAATATAATTCAAAGCTTCTTATTTCCAAGATTTTTGAATATATTATTTTAAAATCAGTACTGTTGAGTGTTTGTAACATAATGGTAAACAGATTATAAATTTATAATAAATTTATTCAGTTTTTGTAGACAAATTATATTTCGGAGTGGCAACAGAACAAAATCAAGAAAAATATTATAAAATAGAATAAAAACACACTGAGAAAAATTTTATTTTTTATAAACGAACATAAACCATGTCAGAAACCGTGACCCACTTTATACCGAATTTTCACATAAATGTATTTCTCTACTCCTTTTAATTTTATTTTGAATAGAATTCAAAATAGTTTCGTTAATTCACTGTTTTCACAATAGTTTTACTTTTGAGCCGTTTAAGAAAGCAAATTATCAGTTTGAAATAAATTTCTGAATGATCTACAATAATTTTGTATTTATTTGTATAGTTAAATTCAAAATATTTTTCGTTCATCAAAACGTTTTCTATTCAATTGCCAAACATTCATATATCTTAATTGGGTTATCAACGAAATTACTAGACATTATATTCCTTTTAAATTTTTTTATTCATACTCGTATAATTGAAATAATTTTAGCGCGTTTTATACTATAAAAATTTTTTCTATTTTGAGTAAAAATATTACGAGTTTCTCAAATACTTTATTTACAGAGCAAAAATATGATCTTCAAAATGTTTTATGATCATTTTACATATGCGTTTTTTTCAGTGTACTATAAAAAGAATCGTATCACAATATTTAAAATGAGACACGAGATTCATTTGAAATATAAATTTCATAAGGAATCAATTTTTATATTTAAGTTTTCCATCTATTAGTATCTATTTTGCCATAGCCTTGATAGAAAATAAAAATTTCAAAATGTGGTCCAGAAAAAAAAAATGGTTGTTTGAAAAAGTGATGAATCCATGACTTCTAAATGAAGAAGTCTAAAAAGTTTTAATAATTTAAAACCACCATAGGTTTACAATAGCGAAAAACTTTTACTGGTGTGCTATACTTTTTAAGTTTGAACTAAAAAAAAAAAGCTTTTTATAATTACATTTTGAACGCAGTCACTGCATTTCGAAAGTCACCTAATAATTTATAACATTAGAATTTTAGCAAACTTTTAAAATTTCCAGTTTTTTTAAATTTCTTTCACAAAATGAATTTTTTTCATTTTTAAATTTTCATTTTAAAATTGAATATTTTTTCAATGAAGTTCTGTAGCACAAGAATATGTCACAAGAACTATTGTTATTAAATCTTAAGAAGTCAAATGTATGAAAGAAGAGGAAATTTTTTTTTAAAATTTACCCCTTTATACAAATATGTTTTATTTCCTGAAGGATTTTTTATGTTTTAATTTAGATAAATCGAAAAGAAATAAAATAAACCTTTTATCAATGATTATTTTATTTTATTGTTTTTTTTTGTTTGTTTTGAGTTCTTTTTTGAAGGACAAATCTGAAGAAAATGATTTTATGAATTGTTCTCAATTCTTTCTTTTTTCTCTTTTATTTTTTTTTAATTCAGTTTCTTCTTTTGTATTATTTATTTTATTTTTTTTTGCGTAAGTGAACGTGTGTATAAGAATACTGTGTACGTGTATGTACAAATAAAATAACAAAAAGCAAATAAATAAAATTTAAAAAAGAAAAAAACCATTTGAAAAATTAAAAAATCATTTTGAAAAGAATTTCAACTACATTGTAAAGCTCAAAATAGGAAAAAATAATAAAAACTAAAATATTAAAAAATTGCATACTTTTCGGCGTACAAATTAAAATTCAACTTTGAATATCAAATTTTTACAATGCTTTTAAAATATCAAAATTTTTGACATTTTATTGTAATTTTCCTGTTATTTATTCAGTCTCACATTAAGATTAATCTGAAAAAAGTTAGAATGATTAGTCTCACATAAAGATTATGTGAAATTTCAAGATCTATATGCATTTATATGAAATTTTTCTATAATCTAGAGTGGTAAACACTTTCGTGGAATAAGAAAATGTTTCTAAGGAAATTTGTGATAAATTTTCGAAGAAAATGTGCTTTAAATTATTACAAAAATTTCATTGAATTAATATGGTACTAAATTTTAAGGAAAAAGTCGGTATTTAAGCATGCCAAATTGAATAAATGAAATTTAATACTGACAATTGAATTAAAGCAAAGAATTTCAAACATTATTTACCATAATTTTCTTAAAGTTGCTTTAATAATATAAAACAAAATAAAATAAATTATTTATTTCTAATCACATACAAAAATTACAAAATTTGTGAACCGAAAGCGATAAATTTGAAAACAAAAAGAAAGAAAAATACAAAAATTTTTGCTTAAATATTTTACTATTCGTACAATTTTTGTATTCGAAATTACAATTTTTCCACAAATACTCGCAAAATATTCTTATTTTTCGAAAATTTCAAAAACAATATTATAGAAAAAGGTATAATTTTATTTAAGAATATGTAGGTAATCTTGTTAATGGTTTATTACAACACATAAAATCTATATAATCAATAAATTCAAGAACTCTCATATAAATTTATAAAAATTGTTTTGGTTAAAATCTCTTTTTACTGTTATACGACCCCTTTTATTTGGTCATTTACCCAACTAACATACATATGAATGTTAATATATTGCTATACTTAGATATGTTTATCTAACTATGCTTTTGTTTAAGAAATATCACAAAAACAAAAAAAAAAATATAAAAAATCAAAAGGATAAACAATTCCATTATGAATTTATTCATTCATTATCTTATTTATCTAATATCCTTAACAAAAAAAAGTGAAAAAAAAACATCTTAACATATAATGTGTTTATGTGATCAAAATACATACAAGCAAGTGGAAAAAAGCAAACAAAAAAAAAACGGTTGGAAAAAGATTTGTTTTGGCCTTGGGTTTTCCTTTTCAACTTAAATGTATAGTTGCGAAATAGAAGTAAAAATATATACAAATTATAAGAAAAAAATTTGTTAAAAATAAACAGAGTGAAGGTGGGGCAGAATTGTTATTTTAAGAGGATATTGACTTTTAAGAAGATTGTGACGAAAATTAGAGTAGAATTTTTGACATACTCGAATTTTATTTCGTTAACAAGAATTAAACACTTTAATTTAAATTATGTTTGAATGTATAAGAAAAATTAGCGACTATTAAACATTTTCGTAGTAATTTTAGGAAAAACCTTAACACGAAAACAAAGAGACAAAAATATCTTATCTTTTTTTAATGAATAGATTTACATTGCTTAAGTTATTTCATAAATTTATTACAGTTTTGTAGTTGGAGGAAAATATATAAAATTTTATCAAAGAATGCTTGGTATTTAATGAAATCTTCATAAAATAGATGTATGTTGTATGTCCTATATATGATGATTTTGGTTGAATAAACCTGATATTTTTCTGAACCCATTTCTAATTGTTGTTTACCATAATTCAAAAATCACACATACATGAAAATTATTTTATATAAGCCAAGTTTATATAAGAAAGTTCGTCGGGTTTTGTGAAAAAAAAAGGTGTAGGTAAAACTTTATGAAATTGTTGATATATGAAATGAAAAAGTTATCCAAGGGGTTTGTATGCAAATTTTAATATAACAAATAGAACATTATTTTGTAAAGTATTTTTATTTCTTCCAAACTTATATTTATTCTTTGCTACTTGGTTAGGGGTTTATTCTCCATTAACTCGTCAAATCACGAAATATTCATATGAAATTTACACAATAATGCACGTGATACCTAATCCATGAAAGTTCAATGGTATTTTTGAAATCAAGATAGACAATAATTGCGGCAAAGCGGCCAATGAACTGCTTAATTTTGACATTAGAAAACACTAAATTTATGGTAATTAAATTGATTTTTCTCGTCCATTTGTAGAATTATTGTAAACTGAATATATACAAAATTTTAAACTGGATTTTGATTTGCTAAATTTATTTTAATTTAGAAAGTGAAATTTAACAGAATAACTTTTGTATCGAGATGAGTTCACGAAATTTTGGGCAAATTAATTATGAAAAATATTCCCGGTAATTTAAAAATTCACCAACGCTTGATTTTGAAATTGCCTAATATAAGATAACTAATAGAAAATTTGTTTGGTATTGATTGCAAGTGGCATTCATATTAGTTTTGATTAAAGAATTTAAAATTAATTTTGATTTAAGTTACCATTTATTTTATAAAATCTGAATTCAAAAGGGGATTTTTGGTAATAGTCGGTAAAATGGGTTATGTTACTTGGTTCGTATTTTATTTTCTGCTTTTTTACTTTTGTTCTTCGAAAAATAAACCAGAAAAACCAACAAAAAAAAAAAATACAAAAATGTCTGACGGTCTATTACGCCTAAAGTCTTAAAAATATTTTTATCTACTTGACCAAAAACTTTACTTTTTATGACGACAATGGCCGATCATTATAAACCCAAAGAAAAAAACAGAATAAATCAAATGAGAGCAAAATCTAAGACAGTAAGAATAAATGATTAAACAAAATATAAGAAAATTGCAAGAAAACAAAAGTAAATCAAGAACAAAACAAAAAAACAAACCAAACAAAAAAAAAAAGGAAACAACCTACATAAATGTACAAAAATGTAGAAACAATGAAAATATGAGAAGTAGAAGAGAAAAACTCTTTTAAAGTTCATATTGTGGATTGAAAAAAAAAAACAAAGAAGAAAACAGAAAAACAACAGCATAAAAACGGAAAAATTCTCATTCTTTTTTGATGTCTCATACACAATACAAGAGTTTTGTGTAGTTTTTCATCTTTTGTTTGTTTTTCTTTGTTCTTTTCTTTTTCCTTTTCTTCATTGTCTTTTTGTTTTTTTTTTTGTTCCATTTTAAAGAATAAACACATCGGCCGAATATTATGTATTATATAAGTTTTACGACATATTTAAGGATAATAGATCATACTAGCAGTTTAAGTATATGATTCAGAGCAAAACAAGAAAACAAGAAAAAAATAAACAAAAAAATCCAAAAATTTACTTATATTTCTATTGCTATAAAAATGCGTATTTCTATACGTATGTGTGGGTATGAATTTTTATTAAACTTGTATTATTTTATGATAGGGCATAACACATTTTCGTTTATAAGTATAAGAAGTTGAAGTGAATTTTCCCTTTTATATTTTTTGTGGGAAAAATATAAAAATTTGATTTTTTTATTTTTCTCTGTTTTCTTTTAATATTTTCTCATATATTTTTTTTTTTGGTTGTAGAACAGAGTTTAATCAAAATGTATGTTTGATTGGAATATACAATGTAATATGTGAGTTGTAATCGTGTACATGTGCTGTAAATTTCTTTTACGAATTTCTTAATAAAAAAATTTTTCATATAAAAAAATTGTAAAACAATTTTTAATTTTTTGTAGAAATGTAAAATATATATATATATCTTTTTTCTATTCATTTGCATAATATTTTATATGATTTTAGATGGGGCTTAAAAAATTTAAATTTTAAATTTATTAAAGGAAAAAATTAAATTGGAAATTTTGGAAAAAATATTGAAATGAAAATGAAATGAATTTTTTTTCTAAATTTTGTACTTTATATATAAAATAATTAAATAAACAAATTAATTAATTGAATTTATTTAAAATTTTAATTAATTTATTTTATTTTAATTGAATTTCATTTGTAACTTTTATAATTTTTTTGTTTTAGATTTTAGAAAATGTTACATATTTTTATTAAATTTTTACCTTCCTTATCTTAAATTATAAACGTAATATGAATTATGTTAAGTAGCATTAAAAATTAAAATTTCTCTTAAATTTTAAGATTTAAGAAATTTTAATAAAATTTGCATACTTCTAGGATTTAAACAATTCTATGTCTTGCTATGACTTTGCCATAATTACGTTTCGTATTAATGCAGGTAGGAAAAAAAATGCGAATTTTAGTTATCAAAATACACTTAATTTATTTATAATTCAAAAGTTTAATTAATTCACTTAACTTAAGATTTATTCTGATTCTATTCGTTTTATTTATACAGTATTTATACATATTTTATGGTAGTTCGGCAATTTTAGTTTAACAAAGAAATTATAAAAGTTAGGTAACAGTATGCAATTTGAATATTTAGAATTGACAAAAATCTATGAGAAACAATAATATAATACGATATATAACTTAAAGTATTTACGGGAACATAATTATTTATTTTAAATACATATGTTTTTAGAACATGTGACTTTAATTGACTGTTAAAATACATAGTTTGGGAAAATAATTGTAATATGATTTATATTATATGCTAATAGTGTAGGAAAGTTATATTATATATGATTTTATATAGCGGAGTGTACGTAACTTCATTATGACGAAAGATTCTTAAAACGAGCAGTCATACAGATATTAATTTAATGTAGCCACAGGGCATTGTGTAAACCAATCTTCGCATACTTTTAAAAAACAAAACATTGAATGTTTTTTCTTAATATTTTAAAAAAACCCAAATACATAATACAAATAAATTTATTATTTTTGATTTTATATATCTTTTATACATATACGAACTATAATTAATCTAATAATTCAAAGTTACATAATAGAATTTTTATTTTGTACGTGAGCTATAGTAGATTCTGTGTAGAAATATAGAATTAATTTCTGTATGTAAAAAATAAATTTTTACATGGACAAATCACGTAAGATCAAAATTCGAATCATATTTGAAAAGAGCAAGAAAAGAGCACAAATGTATAGGATAATAAAATGCATACAAAAAATTTTAAGATGGCTTTAGCTTAGAATATGAATTTCGTGACATTTTTTTCTTTAATTATATAATTTTTTCATAAAAAACTGGAACACTTTTAATTAAAATTTTTTGTTTTATTTTTTTATACCAAACTGTATATAAACTGTATGATATGTTTGTAAATTATTTAACACTTAGAATAAAAATAAAAATTTTTTCAAAGAATAAAATATAGTAGTTTAATTCGGAAGACAAGATCAATTGTTAAACGAAGTATTTACAAATCAAATTAAGAGCAGACTTAGATAATCATATAGATTTTAGTGTAAATTTATTTCACTTTAATGTACCAATTTGGTAGTATTAATTAGGCATAAAAAGTGGGGTTGAATTGGTCATACGCTAAGGTGGTCACTCGAAACGATTGCCGGACGGACACTGGAGTGGAACCCGTAAGGTGGAAGAAGTCTAAGGCCCCCCAAAACACATTGCGAAGAACAATATTTAAAGTAATAAGGGCTCTTTGCTCCGACGTGGAGTAGAAAAGGTATAAAATAACAACAAACCAATTTTAAGAGGTGACTTAAGTGAATGTCTCTAGTTCAAACTTTAAAGAGCAAAAACATTTTAAAATTAGCTTTGTTTTTTTCTTTAATTTAAGAATTCTGAATAACTGAATTAAAATTTTTCAATAATTGAATATTTCCCAATTATTAAATTAAAGAAATTTCTTCATGTTACAAAATTTGCTAACAATTTAATCTCTCATATATTTATTGCTTTTTACCGTATTATCTTTATAATTGCTTAACATAATCACAAAATCACTCTATGTTAATAATATTATATGGTATATAGTACATTATAATTGAAAAAGGCCAAAAGATTTCTACACGTATTGCTAGGTATATATAGTTTTGCGAACTCATAAAATAATTGAAGCCTAAAAAATTCCAAAAAAAAAACATATCATAATATTTATTATTTAAGAAATATCTTAATACCATTTTCTATATAAAAAATTAACAAAAAAAAAACAAACTCTTTTCCTTAATATTAACCACCATTTGGCTTCATCATCTCAAAAAAAAAACTTTTTTTGACTCTTACATATACATACGTACATACATATTATTTGCTCTTTCAAAAAGGATGTTAAGATGATTTGAAATGAAAACAGGAATTTTATACTCGGTCTAAATAATGTTAACATTTAACCTCCTAACCCAAGTGTAAAACAAAACAATAATATAGAAAAAGAAAAATCCTATAAAAAAAAATGTATAAAAACGGAAAATTTAAAAAAAAATTTTATAAAGAAAGAAAAAAAAAATAATAATAATAAAAAAATAAAGCAACTATAGAAAAATATTTTAATAAAATGATTTCATTTCTGTTATACTCTCGCTCGCATTTTCTATATTATACAGATAAAAATTGAAGGTCAAAAAATAGATCAGATATTTTATCATACCTAAAAAAAATATATACTCTTATATTTATAAAATTACATTCACGCATACATACACACATATAGACTTAATTTAAATATGCTTGAGTAAATCCAGGCAGATGTTTTATTATTAAAAAATATTGTAAATGGTATCCATAGAAAAGTTAAGTTGAATTATAAAGTTTTTTTTTCTCTCTTTATTTTTCTTCTTTTTAATTTTTTATTTCCTAAAAATCATCAAAATATTTTTTTTGTAAGTTAATGTGAAAATAAATAAAAAGAAAAATAAAAGAAAAAAATGAAAATTAACATGTTGGAATAAATTTGTTGCTCTCGTCTCAATGACATTACAATATTACATTACAATATATTTGAAGAGAGTTTAGAGAAGAGATTTTTTAATACAATAATATTGAAGAGATTTTATTCATGTTGTGAAAAAGAAAAGAGTAAGTACTTAGCACATTGTGACTTTTATTGAAAGAGAAGAGATTTTGTTATTTCATATTTTCTTTGTTTTAAAACAATGTTCACATTTGGTTTTGTTTTTTAAATTGAGTTTAATATATCAAATAATTATGGTATGGCGGATAAGTTTTATTACATTCGAATTTAAAAAATTAAATAAATTCTCCAGTCCACTTCCGATTTATGTAAATGAATTTTTAATATCAATTCTGTTCTGTGTTTCTATGAATTCATATAGAGAAATAAAATCGCGTTTAAACAAGTCATATGACATTAAATGAAGGCAGATGAGCAAATTAATACAGATTGAAGCAAGAAAAGCAGCATGTTTGGTTTTAATCACTAAATTACATCCTATACGTTAAAATTATAAAAAATACTGACAACAGAAGTATAGGTATATAATTTTAAAGATAATTAAAATAATAATTGTATTTACGGTCTCATTTAAGTTTCTTTGATTAATTTTACGATAATTTCGTTTTCATTTTGCTAATAATTTTGATACATAATATATTTAAAATGAAAAGTTGTAATAGTTTTAGAAAAAAAGAGAAGCAAATGTGAAAAACAATCAACTCAAATATGAATGTATATAGTGTTGAGGAGGCGGCAACGGTAGCGGAAAAATCAAAAATTAAAAAATTTTGCGGTCGCCGTGATATCAACATTTAATTGCGTATGTATTTTTAGCAAAATTTGTCGATGTCGCCGTCCTTGCCGACATAATTCTGTTTATCTTCATATTTACGCCTCTATAATATAATATATTAGATATTTCAGGGCTATTTATATTAGAATAAATTCTATGAGAAAAAAAAAAAGAATAATTTCAAATATGACATGGTTATTTTATTATAAAAGGCTCGTCATTTTATTTTTCAGTCAAATTTTTGATCTAATGAGTTATAGCCATATATTGATATATATATATGTATAAAATATATGTTGAGATGTGGGTGTATTAAATAATATTCTTAAAAATTTTTATAAAAATTTGTTAGAAAAAATTAATAATTATGTTTTTATTTTTTATTTTTCTTTTTTCCATTTGGTTTGTGATGAGTCATTTTTTGATTTTTAGGCACAAAGTAAAAATATGTTTAATAAAAATTGTGCTTACTAAACTGAAAGATAACATATATTTTTATGTATATGTATACATACATATAGGTATATGTATATAAATATATATTATTTAAAATGTTTAATTTTAGAAAAGAGGAAATAAGAAAAGGGCCAAATATCCTGTTTTTTTTCTGTTTGTTTTTATTAAATCAAATTTTCTTTTGTTGTATGTGCACATGTATATATATATGTACATATTTGCGTTTTGATTTTATTATAGAGAAATTATTCATTCTTCTTGAAAATGAATCAGATTATAAATTTCAAATTAAACGGATATGTTGTGAAGTTGATGTTAAAATATTAAAGAAAAACAAGTGTTAGCGTTAATTTGATTGAAATGAAAATTTCTTATTTTTTGTATTTTATTTTTGCTTTTAATATTTTTGCTTTTTCATAATATAGAAAATATATAATGTATATTTATATGACTTTGCTTTCAAACTCGTTGAATAGACTTAAATCCTGTAGAAATGCTTTTTTAATCCAGTTTTAAACACCTTTTGTTGCAAATGTTGCATATTTTTTTCATAGTTGCCTTGTCATTGTATTAATTTTTAACAAAATATAGTTTACGTCTTAAATCGGGTTATTGAATGCCATCCCGAAAAAGATCTGCAGTCCGATTAATTTTTCAAGAATTTTCTTTCAGTCTTTTAACAACCATATTTCGTTTTGATAAAAGATAACAATTTTCGTAGGTTTATATCAACGTGCATTTTCTTGTATAAGAATATTTAAATAAAGTTGGGTCAAACCAATGGTTTGTATTGTAGCACTTTTCCCTTCAACAAGTGAAAATTCTGCTTTTAAATACAGTCTATGCATACCTATCACACTATTAAAATTATTTTCATTCATATTTAACTATTTCTAGGATTGCATATATTTAGGATGATGCATTCATGCAGTCTTTGAAATAAAGCAAAAGTTTATATAAAGAGGGGTTAACATAATGCTCGATTTTAAGGGTTAATTGTGTGAGTTAAGAAAAATAATTATATTTTTTAATGTCACGGAATTTACCGCTAGCTTTATATGTTTATAGAAATTTGAATAAGCTTGCGGTTTCGGAAATATAGGGTGTCAAAGATTCAAATTTTACAAATTTCAAGAGGCGATAACTTGAGAGGGAGTGGAGATGGAAAAAAATTTTCTTCTAACGAAATGAACTATTTGTTAATGTCTATAAGCCCCTAAAAATTCAAGCTTCTACAGGCTGGGGTCTAGAAGAAAAACGAAATCAAAAATTTGGAAAAAAAAGACTTTAGATAACGGTAAATTTGAACGGCCATTTTGTTTTTCTAAAGTTTAACTATAGTATATCGCGCTAGGGGAAGCAAGCCGCTGCCTATATGCGTTTGCAAAATTTTAAAAATGCTTATGGTTTCATTGCAACAAATAGTTAAAAAAGGCCATTTTTAAGGTTTTGGGGGGGTATAACTTCTAGAGGGGGGGAGATAGGTAAAAATTTTGTTCTACGGAAATAAGTTTCTAGTAAAGATCTATGTACATACAAAATTTCAGCTTTCTATCTTCAAGGGTGTAGAAGTTTTGTAAACAGACACACGGACAGACGGACGGACGGACGGACGGACGGACAGAGTGAAACTAATAAGCACTTTTTTTCAAAAATTTTTTGGAAAAGTGCTAAAAAATAAGAATACGAGTTATGTAACCTCAGTGAATTTTATACAATTTTACTTTATTACAAACATTTATTCATTTTCTTCTTCATTGCACGTATAGTAACAATTGAAAGTGCAGTAGTGAAATTTGATTTAATTCAAATCAAAATGTGATTTTTACGCTTTTCAACTGCTTATCAATTAGTTAGTACATTTAATGTACATTCAATGAGTAAAACAATAAACTAATATAAAAAAATTTAAGCAAAAAAACTGCTGAAACAACTAGTCAACATGTAATGTACAATATTTAAACATGAAATTTTACTAATGATAATCTTTTGTTGCAATTTTATAAAATTTGAAGAATAAAATTGAAAGACATACATACGTTGAGTTCTTTTTTATAGTTTAATTTTTATATAATAAAAGCTTGTTGAATGGACTTTACGTTTCAAAAATTTGTATAATCTTATTTATCTTCAAAAAATTAAAAGTTATATTTTGAATAATGCATTATCTAATCGGTTAATTGCCTTTATTGTTAAAATTTTACGAGTACATTGTTTTCTATTTTACAAATTTCATTATTTTTTACATAAGTAGAAATTAAATTATTTTAAATATTATATTATAATTTTAAAAATATTTTTCTTTTCTATTCTTTAATATTATAAAATGATCTTCTTTTAAAATTAATCTTATCATTATTTCGGATTTAGTATGAGTACAATTTATTATATTTTTTTCGCATACAAAAAATTTATAAAGAAATTTTTTATTGTAAAGAAGATTTTCATGAATTTTATTTTATTTTATTATTTTTTTTTTTGTTATGTAAATTTAAGATGCCGAATTTTTGTATTATGTACTCGAATTATCGTTTATATTTAATTGGATATTCTATGTTTCATGTTTGTTTTTTATTCTTAAAAATTTTGCAAAGAAAAGAGAGATTGAGATTTTTTTTTGTAAAAAGTAAAAAGTTGTCTAATAATAAAATTTCAATCAGTTTTAAGTGGATTTTGAGGAATTTCTTGTTGCAAGAATATATTTATGATATAATGGAGCATTAAATTTTATATATTTTTGTTTAATTTTTGTAAATCTATGTTGATTTTGTTATACTATAGAGTACCAGTTGTACCATCTTTATACATAGTGTATACGATATATATAGAGAGTAATCAATGCGATAATAATCAAAAGATGAAAATAAAAATGTTCAAAGAGATTTGTATAATTAAGAAAGTTAAAATATTTATAACAAAAATTGTGAATGCTAATGTGAAAAATTGTGATAATTGTGAACGTTGAAAATTTATAAGTAAAACTGCCTAAAATTATGCTACTATTGCCTAAAATTATGGTGTAATGGAACAGCCAAAAAATGAAAATGACAACTTCAAAATCTAGCAATGTCTTCATGAAGCTTAAGTGGTTTAAATTGAAAGAAATAAAATGTTTAAGGCAATCGCTTATAAACATGTTGGTAGTATAATGACCAAATTTTTCTTAAGAATTGTTTTGGTAATAAAAGTGATGTTAATAGGAAAATACTTATATGGAGACGATTTTAATTAAATCATTGTGTTTCCTGGAAAAATCTTAATAATTAAATGTAACCTTTTGTCATCCAAATTGTAAAAAATTTAAAAGAGAAAATTTAGCAGAGATTCAAACCGATGTTTCTATTATTTTTGTTTTTTGAAATGTTTAAATTTCGTTTTAGTTAATTATAGTATAAAGGTTTTTCTTAAAATATAAAAATCCTAATTTATAAAATTCTTATATTTTTATAAATTTTTTTCATCATATACAAGCTATCTCATTAAAAGCACTTATAAAGACAAAACAAAAAGTTTACTCTGTCACAACTTTTAGAAATATCAAATTTCTCTCTTTATTTTTTAATTTTTATAAAAAATTCTTCTCATTTTCATCTGATAATATTTCAAGAATCAGAGAAAATATTTTAATAAATTGGACTAGATATTGCAGAAATTTCTTCTTAAGCAAGTAATTTTTAATATTATTAAATAAAATTTGATACAATTGAATTTGAATTGAATAAATTTCATTAAAAATGTTATAAATTATAATATATAAGTTGAATATAAATTCAAATTTAATCAAAAACCAATTTTCAATCTGAATTTTTTAGATATTCGAACTTCTATATTCAGTTTACTTTAAACAAAAGCAAAATCTTCTTCTAAAAACACAATCAAGCATAACAATTATATTCTTTTTAGTCTGACCGATTTCCCGAAAACAACAGTAAATAAATAAGCATACTATACTTAACATTTACATTTATTTGAATAAAAAAGCCAATCTAATTAAACGAAGCGTTTAATTTTTACTTTTTAATTTTATTTAATTGCAGAATACTTTTAGGTGAAATAAATGAGTTGAGTTTTGTGGGCATGCTTACTTAAAGTATGTTGGGATATTTGAATACATAAACGTGAATTTGTTTGCACTTAAATTGTATACAAAATAATTTATATACTTTTTTATATTACTATATAATAATATAATGTATTTAAATACTTCATCTTTATTACATTATATACTCATGTATGTGATAAAAAATTTAAAAACATTTTCTTTTATTATATACAATAATATGAAAATAAAAAATTTCATTTTGTTTAAATACTAGTAATGAATATGTACGTACACAAGGTGTTTCGCATAAGGTGGCAAATAATTTCAGGAATGATTATTTCATCAATTTCCAGCAAAAAATTGTATAGGTGGCGGCTGATGGAGATATACTCGTTTATGAGCTATAGCCTGTTGAAAAAAAAGGTACCGGACTTCTCCTGCATATAAACAAATGCTTATAACTTTGGAACCATACAATGTAGAATTATCATTGAGAGCTTGTGTTAGAGGCGATTGATTGTCCTTTTAATTAATTTTTATTTGTGCCACAGTTTTCGTGATAGAGCTAGTCAAAATCAGAATTTTTGTTCTTTTTTTTGAAATTTTTTTTTTAAAAAGCTCAAAATTTCTCGAAATATTTTGTTATTATTTTTTTTTGTTTGTTTTTGTTTTCTGAAATTATTTGTCACTTTATGCGAAGCACCCTGCATATATATGTATATTGCGAAAATGGAAACCCACAAAATTTATACATATAATTTCAGCTTCGATAATTTTATTGTAACATCATATTTACAATTATATATACATATATGTTATATACATATTTATGACAATAATAATCTACCTACTTGACATTATTACCAATTAGAATATCCTTGAAATTTCATTCTTACAACAGAATCTTTTTTTTTTTTGGTTTAACCATATAGTACGAGTATTTATGTATTTGCACGATGTATAGGTATATATATGTATATTAAGATTTTCATTACCTTGGATTGATGTTTTAATATGTGGTATATACCTAAATGTTCATATGGTAAGGTTTTTATATATATAAAAATTAACCAAAAGAAAAAAACATATAGAGGTTGCTATTTTATTCCAAATGAGGAACAATTTCTTACGGGATATTAATTCCGATTATTGTATATGTATAAATATATTATGGTTGTTAATACTACTTACATATATAATAAGTATATGTTGTTGGTATACCTGAAGTTAATTATTGTATATAACATCTAATTCATTTTTATTTTATTTAATATTTTTATATTATGGTATATTTTGTACTTTACATAGATGTTTACCAAAAAAAAAAAAAAATTTGTGTTTTTGGTTTGAAGTAATTCGAAAAATTAGAAGATTTTGTGTATTTTTAGTATATTTAAAAAAAACCTGTGCTTATTAACTTCACCACTATATTCCATGTCGTTTATGCAAGAAAAACTCTAAGGTTTTCTAAAATAGAAAACTAAAATTTTGCAAAACTAATAAATCTTGGTGAGGAAAACATTTTTGTAGAGCAATTTTTTTTTTTGAATCCGACGTCTCTTTTATGTTATAGCGTTTTAAGTTCATTGAACTTCAATTTTTCGAAACCTTAAGAAACTTGAAATTTTTTAATTTTTTTCTATATTAAACAAAAGTTTAACATTTTTCAAGATATTGAATAGACCCTACATACTCACCACTATTTCAAAACAATCTTTGTTTTTAATATTTTGAAGCCAATTTTTCGATATTCAATTAATTCGATAGGCAATTCAGAGGGTTCTCCTTTAACAATGTTGATAAAATTTTGCAATTGAACAGAAGGCTACTTTTTTTCTTCTCCCTTTATTATCTTTTAAGTTTTTCAAAATTAATGTCAATTTCTGACCGTTTGAGCCTTAAACCAAGAACGTGGTAATAATTGTATCTTTGTCTAAAGATACGCTCTTACGATTTAATCAATTATATCCTTTATTGTTTTATGTTTTATCCTAAATTTATGCAAAATTTTATGTTAGAAACACTGAAAGCTGTAAGAAATCGTTAAGCATTGCGGATATTAAATGTGCTATTTTACAAAACAATGTTTTGAATTGACAAAATTTTTTCCTTTTATGGAACATCGTTTAAAAAGTTATTAATTTTGCTTATATTTTTTTTATAATGATTTAAAATATTTTTTATTTTTTCGAATTGAAATTCAAATATTTCATGTCTGAAGAATTTTATTCTGTAATGAATTTAGATTTTAAATATTCAGAATTTTATAAATATAAAATAGCGGCAATGTTAAATAAGGAGTAAAATTGAATTGTCTACAATATTAATTATGACATGCCTGAGCTTTTGAATTTTATTAAATTGGATTTCAAATAAAAATTTTATCATTGTACAATTCTACTTTTTGATCTTATTCAGGTCGCGATTATAACCTATAACTCTATAAACCTTAATTTATTATTATATAAATTATGTCGGGAAATTGATAAAAAAAAATGTTTGATGTGTTTTCTTTGCGATTGCGAAAGTAAAGTAAATCTCTTTGATTAAAAGCTAAATATTTTTATATTAAAAATTTCCTGTATGTGCAAAAAAAAAATGCAATGAAACCAATATTCTCCCTTTTACGCAAAAAGAGAATAATCTGTAAGCTTCTGTATAAGTTTTAGATGCAGTATTATTGAATTTACAAAGGTATGTGTACACATATAATACAGTAGCATATATGTGAGTGTATGTAAAAATAAAATATTTGTTGTAGTTTTTGTAAAAAAAATTTTTTTTGATTAAAATTTTTTTTAAAATAAAACACACGCATATCTTTTAAATAAATTTCAATTACCCTAGAGACATGTTTTTTTGATTCTTTGTATTTATTGTATTTTGGAACAAAATTCAATTGTAAAATGTACAGTGACTTAATGAAACTTTAACATACGACAATTTTTTTTATTTTTATTCTGATTTACAATTATTATTAATGTAGAAAATGCATAAATTATTTAAGTAAATACTAAAGACGTCTTTGTTCAAAATTATAGATATTTTGTGTGCAAACTTGAAAAATTAAAGATTGATGTGTGATGAAAACGTACGATTCTTATGTCCTGAAAATTCTTGAATTCTGAAACGTATTACAAAAAAATTGAGTCTTAATTTTGTATTTTATTTAAAAAGTATTCTTTTCTGTAACTTAATAAAGAGTAGGGTTGGAAAGTATGTGATTCAATTATGTAGTTATAATCGACTTTATAAGCAAGTTTTATTAAAAAAACCTAAGTTATTAATTGGCATTCAGGATTTCGATACTAATTGCATAAGCCTCAATACAAAATTTACTAATTTGTAGGTATACTTTTTAAAGGCTTTTAACCTCTGGGCAGGTTATGCTACTATATATGTAGATATATAAGATAAGCAGCCAGTATGACGAAACTAAAGATCACAGTAAGTTCAAAAACCTTGACATTAAGTTCAAATAGATGATTCGTTATAAATTAGCAGAATTTTATTCACTCTTTAAACACTTATCAGTGTAGATTTATTTCGGGCATCTCATTTTCATGAAACGGTTCTGGGTTCCAGGGAACAGAATTATTTACTTAACCAATATAAAAAGAGCTCTGACACTATTTGAGAGAAAGTGACAATTTTCATTGGTGGTTAATATCGCTAAGATTTGTGCATTTTTTAAATGTGGCAATGATGCTATTGGATTTTGATATTAAAAAAAATTTCTCTCTCTAGCTAGAATTTAAAATGTCGTTTTTTAGAACAGGAAAATTTTTCTTTTATTTTTTCTCGTATCCAATTTTTAATCAAATTAAAACTATTTTGAATTTAAACATTTAATATTATACAATTTAATTTAAATAGAATGTAAAAATATAATTTGATATTTCGTATATTGTTAACAATAATTGATTTGCATTTTTCTTGTTTCTATAATATTATTTTTTTAAACAGACCAACATGTCCTCTATAGATATGCTGATTTATACATATTATACATTATAACACACACTATATAAATATATTAATTTCAAAATAATGTAAAAGTATCACACATGACAAATATGTACAAATATATGAAAATAATAGATGCACATGTATCCATTCATAATAAGGAATAAGAAAAATAAAAAAAAATAGAAAAATAACATATTATATACATATATGTATGTATATGTATAACCGAAAAGTTAACAAATTACTTTATGTACCCCTTATTTTATTCTAGATAATTTATCAAGGGATGATCCAGGAAACTGACATACAATCTTTCTTTTTGATTTTCTTATATGGTAATAATATGCATATATAAATTGTAAATATATATATGTTTGTATATATGTAACATATAGTGTCTTTTAAGTTTAATGTATATATATATACATAATATGAATGTGTAAGCAAATATAGAATTTTTATACATAATTTTTAGATTTTAACAAGAATTTGTACTTTACAGCATATTTTAGCACATATATTTCTTATACACATGTATATTTATACATATGTATGTATTTACATACAAGTATATATTTATTATATACTATAAATGAATATGATTGTGTATATTTTTAATTCATTCAGAAAAGCATTCAACAATTTTCGTTTTGGTCACATTTGTTCAACTTTCTCTGTTTAAGAAATAAAATATCGAAAAAGAAAAAAAATTGAATGTGTCTTTCTAATAATATTGTGTTCGGATATAACACAGTTATACATACTATATGTAGTATGTATATCCTTTAGAGGTTCATGTTTAACACATTACATATAAAATGAAATTTTATATACGTTAGTGTGTGTGTGTGTGTGTACATTTTCATTTAAAAAGGATGTCCTTTGCATAAAACTATTATACCCAATTTATATATATATATATATGTATATATATTTAGAATACTACTTTTATATAAGCATATAGCATTCAGAAGGAAACGTATCGCACCTACAAAATAAAATTGTCAAATAATGAATTATCATAAAAGTAGAGTATAGGTGCTGTAAAATGCACACTCTTACCTGTTTAATTAAGAAATAGTCAGAGTGTTCTTATTCTATTAATTAAATTTACTATATAATTTCCTTTAAATAGTTTTTTTTCTGTTATTTATTAATTTTAAAACCCAAAATACAATTTAAAGTAGAGTTTTAATATAATTTGGAAAAAATAATGTGCTTTTTAATTACAATCTCTATCCGTCTATTTAACTGTATAAAATCTCGTCACACTCTTTAAGATAAAAAAATTTAAAAGAATTTTCTCTAAAAATAAAAATTTTAAGTAGTTTCTCTATTAAATTACGATTTAACAGAGAAGTAGGTAATTACGATCTAGTACAGAAATTACCATGAAAATGTCCATGAAAAAATGATTTTTAATCTGTAATCTTGAAGTTTTTTAAAATTTTTAAAATTTCGATTTAAAAGAAAATTCCCTTTTATTCGGAATCGAATATTACTAATGTATTTCGTTTGTATGTATATTCTTCTTAGAAATTTTTTTTTATATTCAGAAAAACATCAACTTTTTAAGTAAACATTTTTGAATTGCGATTTACTTTTAGACGTGCTTAAATGTAAATGTGTAAATTCTTAAAAATTCATTCAACAGATTCTTAAATTCAATAAATGGTGCACTTTGTTAAAATAATAAATATACTATTTTATCTTGCTCCGTTCTTGCTGGTATTATCTGTTGAGCGGAAAAAGATAATGAAAAATTGCTATGCTGTTCTGAGAACCAGAAAAAAAACTTACAAAATTTCGGCAACAAAAGTGACGATAAGTGATTTCTTGTCATGAATTCAAATTGAAATAATGAAGCTTATTGAATAAAGAAACCTTGTCTTCTTATCTCTAAATTTAAATTTTTAAAATGTACTTTAGTCTTATTTTATAGGTGGCAAATATGTAAAATGTACACTTCTGTAAGCAGAAACGTATTTATTCTTAAAACTGACAACAAGGATAGCAATTTTGTAGTTTTAGTATTTGCTTTATTCTTTCTTTTTTTCTTGTATTTTTTTGGTGTATTTCTATGAAAATACAACCTTAAGAGATTAGACTTAAAAAAAAAATTTCTGAGAATGACATTACTAAAGGATTACGTTTTTAAAAGTTTTTGCTTAATATGTAAACTGAAACACAAAAAAAAAAAAAAAAAAAAGAATGATAATATAAGAAAAAATTTCTATGCCGACATTTTCTATTCTCATTTCTTCTCTATATTTTTTTTTATCCTTGTTTTATAATGGGACGAAAGCCAAACAAAATGACGGATAAATGAATGAATAAGTGTAGATCATAATTTACAAGTATAAATGAGACCTAGAACAATAAAAATTCAAGTAAATTTTATCATTTTTACAATTTTTCTTTTTAAGTATGCAAACGATAATGGTAAAAATTTTCTTTTAAATACGCGACCGGACAAGAAAAAATCGTAAAGCTAAAAAGTTAAAAATGATATTAACTTAAAACAAAAACAAGTTTTTGTAATCTTAGGCAAATTTTTGTTTTTTATGGAAAAATTTCAATGTAAATATTTAGGGGCAACCACAAGTGTTAATTTGGTTTTAAGCAAAAATTAATGCCAAAAAAATTTACTATTAAAATACTAATAGGGAAACTACTGAATCTTACTCTCCCCTGTTGTATTTTTATTCACAAGACACATTTTTGTAATCATCTCAGTTGGTTGTCAATTTGAGTTGTTGTTTTTTTCTTCTTACATACAACAAACTCATAAAATTGTCGCACATTCATTTAAAATAATAAGAAAATGTTTAATGAATGTAAAAGCTAAAATTATTTTGTACTTAACTTTTGCATTAATTGTTTATACTTTAAGGCTGTTAATTTGTGAATTTACTAAATAATCTACTCTATATTAAAAAATAAGACTAGGACAAAATTTAACAATATTCTGAGTGAGTTCCAATGGGTAATATTATATTAAAAAAAAATAAGAAGAATTTGGTTTAAATCAAAAATTTGAACAGATAAACAAAACTCAAGTGTGACTCATTCAATTTAACATTTGAGACAGGAATATAATGTAAATATCCAAAAATAAACAGCAAGTTCAGGTAGAGGATGGTAATAAAATTTCATATTTATAGGTGGACAAATTAATGGTGTGCCTTCTATTTTGCTAAACAATTGCAGCAATTGACAATAGTAATTCAACCTCTCAATCTCCAATCAATATTTTTTATAATAGACTTTAATATTATTATTTATCGCAAAATATACGCGAAATATTTCAGCAATTCAACAATAATTGAAAATAATAATTTTAAAAAACGCAATGATTCTTTCAATATTCTTGAAATAAAGATCAAATACTTAAGTTTTATATAAAATATAAGAATCTATTAATTTGATTTTGTACTCGTATACTGAGAAAAAATTTTAAAACTGTGTCTGACTTGAATATAAAAAACAAATCGTATATATATATACATAAATTCAGTCTGACGTGTAAATGGCACCTGAGAGAATTTTAAATGTCAAACACAATCCACTTTTGAATTTTAATTTTTTTCTTTTTAGATTTTGTCTGTTTATCTTTTATTGTATACATACTATGATAAATTTTAAGGAAGTAATGTTTGTATGTACGAATAAGTATGTGTTACATAACATGTATGTAATTTATAAAATGTTTTTGTTTTAAATGAAACATTATTCAAATACGATAAGGATTTTTAAATTTAATATGTATGAGTGTTTCCTTTTTTTTTTTAATAAAAAATAAGAACGGAAAAAATAAAGAATTTTCGAAAGAGGGATTCCAAACTTTATTTATTCCTTAAAGATAAAGTTTTTTTTTTTTTGGTCCCAGTTGCTAAGGAAATTATTGTTAAATCGGTTAAAAATTATAACATTAAAATGTTCTTGAAGAGAAGTTTATGGTAATTTTATAATATATTTGACAATATTTTGTTCTTTATACGTTATACAGGTGAAATATTAACCTACCACTTACGAAATTGAATTGTTATACATATAACTGGGACTCATAAGTGTTATATTATAATGGTTTGGTCTTTTTTTTTTCTAGGAAAATATTTTCATATTAAAGTTTTTATTTTTTTTTTTAACATTTTGTCATATGTGTATTAAATTCTCATAATATTCTTTAAGGAATTAAAGTTCAAATGTTTATTAAATTTTTAGTTTTGAAATTCTTGTTAAAATTATTTGGTACAAAAGTGATTATTTAAATGAGTTTATAATTTAGTACAATTTTTAAATTTATATTCACAATCTTAGGATAGAACTGCTCTAAAGTTTATAAACTGCATAATGATGGACTGCAATATCTGCAAAATTACATAGAGAAAATTTGAAATTATTTTTAAAATAAAACTTCTTTGGATGTTGCTTAAAATTGTAATTGTCTTTGTTTTATTAGAAAATTTTTTGCTTCGGTAAAGAATTACACTGACAAAAATAAGAGTATAAAATAAACTGTTTAGAGAATTTTAGAATATTTTAAATTTGAGTTTCGTTTTTAGCACTTTATCCAAAAAAAATTTGAAAAAAAAAAAATTTGTTTCATTCTGTCCATCCTTCCGTAGACATGTTTACAAAACTTTTACATTCTTAAAGAAAAAAAGCTGAAATTTCATTTGTATATAGAAGAAACTTATTTCTGTAGAAGAAAATTTTTTCTTATCCCCGCTTTTAACAGTTGTAGACAAACAAAACATTAAAAATTCTAATTTTACAATAATTCTTCTATCGTGGCACACCATGTTTGAGCTTTAGCAAAACAAAATGGCGGTTTAAGTTTACAGTTATCTATAATTCGTTTTTTGCAAATTTTTGATATCGTTTTTCTTCTAGACTGCAAACTGTAGAAATGTGAAATTTATGCAGTTTTAAAACCCTTATAAATATTTCATTTGAAATTCCTAAAATACGAATTATTAGCACCATATATTTCGATAACGGTAATCTTTTCTAAATTTCTACAAGTACACAGAAAGCGAACAGGAAACGCCATATCAACAAAAAATATAATTATTTTTGTTAACTCTCGCAAATAATCCTCGAATTCGAGAATTTTGCTAAAGCCTTTTTAAATTTTTTTTTTTTGTTTTATTTCAAAAATTGCATACATTGCTCATCCGAAATGTATGCAATTTTTGAAATTTATTCGTAGGTAAATTAAAGTAATTACAATAATGTATTATTTTATGTATCTATATACATACATAGATTATTTTTAGAAGCAGTATTTTCACTTGCTGAAGGGAAAAATGCTACTTTACAAACTAACTTGATTTGATGCAACTTCATTAATATTATTGTAATTAAATAGAATAATTTTAAAAATTCAAGAGAAAATGAAATGTAAATTTTTAAAATTTTATAAGACGAACTCGTTATTTAGACATTTAACAATTCAGTAAAGAAAATTGATTAAATATTTGCTTATTTGTATACTTTCAAAATGTCTACCTCAAAACACTTATTTGTTGCATGTAGGAGCAAGAATTTAAGGTGTTTGGAGCGGCCGTTGACTTGTATTCTAACATAATTCGAATAAAATTCTTAAGAGACCAAAAGATGTACTTAAATTCTATATTTAAATTATGAGGAGTAAAATACGGATTTAATAAATTTTACCATTTTTTTTCATTTAATTAAAGAACTTTAATGAGGTTTTATTTATTTAGTTTCAATTAATGAGAAAAAATTTTCACTATTATTTCTTTTTTTTCATTTTCACACAGAAAATGTAAAAATTCTCATTATAAGATTTCCTCTTTAAATTTTAAAATTTTATTTAATTTTCTTTTTTTTTTCAAAAAAACAAAAAACCAGAAAAAAAGAATAATTTTTTAAATTCATATATTTAGTGGTAACATTTTTATGATTGCCTGCGGAAATATTCTTATGAACAGCATTTTAAAGTTTAAGAAAAATATATACTGGAAAAAAATTTTAAATATTTTTTTTTTAAATGGAAGCATTATACATATTTAATTTTCTCCTTGAATTATATTCTATATCCTTCTTTTTTCCCATTTAAAATTACTTGAGAATAGGGGAAAATAATGAATACTATAATTTATTCGGCTATCTCTGGGGGTACAAGCATATATGATATGGGGATACTGCGAAATTCTATTTGTTCTGTAAATGAATCAGTGGCTACAAGGAAAATTATATAGGAGCAATTATTAGTTTTAATTTTATTCTACAATTTTAACATTTGCCTGAAATCGTGAACAAAATACTTGAAAAATATTAAAAATAAAGTTTGGACTACCACTAATTTTCGATTTTGATCATTGATTTCTTTATTTTGATCTAAAATAAAGAAATTTGAGGAAGTGGGTTTCTATATTAAACATATGGAGAATGTGATTTCTAACGTATAACATTCTTGCATATTATATAGCATTTACAATATAAAGTCAGAATTGAACTTAAGTCTCTTAACTTCTCAAATATATTAATATTTGTTTTCTTCATTTCACGCATTCATATCCCCAAAATATGGTATATTATAAACGATCCCAAAATATTCATATACCTTTCATGTTAAAAATAATATTATTCGAGTACTTCAGCATAACCATATAATAATCATTTTAAAGACAAAAGTAGAGAAAAAATCAGTATGCGAAAAAATACATGTAATATGTTGTCATCCATTTGCATTTTTGTAGGTCACTCACTATGCACACAAATATACATACAAGTATATAATGATGTTGTATGAATAAGCACAAGGACAATTATTATAAAAAAAAAAGTTTTAAGTCAAGATAGGTAATAAAAGCAGAAAACTTGGTTATTCCAACTGCATCTCTGTACTTTAAAACAAAAAAAAAATTATGGTATAAAATAAAAAAGAGAACGACACGGAACTCATATAATTATGAAGGAAAAAAGTCATCGTTTTGTGGTTGTGATTTTTTTCTTTTTATTTACATACACACATAAATATAATATTTTCTGTTTTTTAAAGTAAACTATAAAATGATCATTAGTGAAGACGTTGAAAATTTTTGGGTTTTATTATGTCAGAAGCTTTTGAAAAATTTAATGATAATTTTATAATAATTACTCACAGATTCAATGAGTGTGCGTCCGTCCATGTTATATTAATATTAATTTAATTTCAAATTCATTGTTAACAGAAAACCATTTGGTTTTATTTGCCATGTTTAATCCAACAAAAAGAGATTGTAAGCTGTTGGATGCTTAGTCAAAAGACAAAAGTTTGATAGTTTTACGGTATTCTACGGTATGCTATTAATGTATAGATATTTGAAAAAACAAAGTCTATTTTCTCCCATATGAGGATGGTTTTAAGTGGTTGCAAATTTCTAGTAATCGCATATACTAGTTCAGTGGATTTTATATCAATACTCGTATTTATCAGTTCGAAATCTGAACTTGGTATAGATAACTGATCGTTTTCAGATTCTTGCGTTTATAATTGCGAAAAGTTAGATTTTATACATTCCATTGTTTCGCAAGTCTTATTTCTAAGTTACAAATTTTTATTATGTATTGTGAAAATACTCTATATATGTATGTATATGTATATTTAGTCTAATGAGAAATAATTTTAATATGCGGCAGCTTTGATCTTAATACAAAAAGAAAAAAATTTACATAACATTTGAAAGAACTTTTTAAAAGTAAAATTAAGAAGATAAAGGACAAAAAAGAAATCATTTGCAAAAAAAAAGAAAAAAAAAACTGTATGTGCGTTAAGCATTTCACATAATGTAAAAAAGAAATAAATTATTCTTTGGTAAAAGTATGTGGTAAAATAAGTATGTACGTAATTGAAAGAGCATATATGAAAATTGTTTGTTTATAAAAAAAGAATTTTATGTTCCGTCAATTAGGAAATAAAATGCAGAATGAGTAAGGAAACTACACTATAAAGGATCAAAGATGAGTTTTTTTTTTTGTTCGCATATTAAAATTAATTATAAAAATTAATTTTTGTCAAAATTTTATGAATTGAAGCGCTTTAATTTAAATGAAATAATTAAATTCGCCTAATGATATGCAATTTTTTTGGGAAATATTTAAAAAAATTTTGTTGAAATTTGTTTAATAGAATAAATCCGGTCTAAAATACAATATTTGCTTCGGAAATCTCAAATATATAAAACTTTTGGTTAAAAGTAGGAGTCAAAGTTCATTAGTTTCCGAGATTCTGTTATTATGTTGAAAATATTTCTGATATTGTTGAGAAGAATTTCTCAGATTAGCTGAATGAATCCTTATTGAATAGTTCTTATAAAAATATAGTTCGAAAAATAAATTTACGTATTTAGTCGAAACTAGAGAATGTTAAATCCTGTAAGTTAAATTTATATAATATTAAAAAAATACTATTCTAAATGCCACTCTAATATTCAAGGAATTGAAATTATTCATTAGAAATCCTGATTATAATATTTAAAAGAGAGAAACATATAATTTTAAATTTTTGAAAATTATTTCCAAGAGACTGACTTGCTTCAATGGTTATAATTATATACAATTAATTTGTCAGACATTTTCCCTCGCACACATATTCCTATATATGAAGATACAATATAATGCGTGAACAAACAAACTTCCTTTTTGATAATATGAAAGAATAGTTCTTTTTTGAAGTGAAACAAAAAAGAAATTCTCTAAGGCATTAAATGACTTACCTATTTAAAATCTCTATACCACTAACACTATATCTCTATAGAATAGGATGTAATTATATACACTATACACTATATATACTTTTAAATATAAAAAAAATATTCTTCGAAATGAATGATAATTATTATTTTAAGAAAGTATTTTTCATAATGCTCTTCATATACTAAATATATTGTGGTACGGCTTTTTGTGAATTGAAACGTTAAATTAGTTTAAGCAGCCACAATCATCTTGCATACATATTATGAAAATAACATTATAGTAAATGTGTCACACAAATTATAATATTCATATATTAATATTGTACTTATATATAAGTATACGTGTAGGGATGCTTGTCTTTTGCTACCATGCAAGTTTTGTAGATTAAATTTTGTGACTTATTATAATGAACTCATATGCATTTAATGTATGTTTGCATTTATTGTATGATTGTTAATAAAATTCTAATGCTGTTTAATGAAATTTAAAATATTTGAGCATGGTATTGAAATTTTAAATGTTAAAACAACTACTAAAATATTTCAGTAGTTCAGATACAGAAATTGTTGCAGGAATCTTGTATGCAATGCAATTTAAGATGATTTAAATATGAAATCAGATTTATTTTAAAAAAATATGAATTAAAATTTGATTTTTATGTGGTAATTAATTACGAAAATTGTTATCTTATAAAATTATTTTTCAAATTTGGTTAAAATATTTGGAATTTGTATTATAAAGTAGCAGAAATTCATATTTAAAAATTTTTTATAAGGCAAAACGGTGTAAACTCGCTAATCACAAAATTAGGTCTATTTAACTAAACTTACATAATATTATAATTCAGGAATATTTTTAGTTCAATTCGAATAGTTCTAGAAATTGATTAAATCAGTGTAACACACAAACTATTGTAAGGGAAAATACAAATTATTACAAGGGAAATTTTATAAAAGAAATGATGTTGACAACAAAGTAAAATATAAAAAGTTCAAGCAGAAATCTTTTGAAAATTAAAAATTTTTTCAAAAGTTTTCCAAACTTTTTCTAAAACAGTATGCTTTTAAAATTTTACATCAGAAAATTTATTCGTATAATGAACTAAGCAATATCAATTGCTATAAGCTAAACTAGATTTAAAAATAATATTACTGCAATGTGGAGCTGAAGATAGTTTTAATCGATAAAACTGATTTACTCAAAATTAGAAAATTACAATTTAAAGCAATATGTCTGATTGCCCTTTAGATATGCGTATAAAATTTACTTATACTTCTTCCTTCACTTTGTGAAAAGTTTAAAAGTAAAAAATTTCTCAATATGATGAAAATTATAATTATTTTCAAATAAATCATAAAATTCTGCAAATATATTGATTATTTATATAAGAAATAGAATTCAAAATCAAAATAAAATAAAAAAAAGGTTTTTTTTCTCGAGAAAATGCGCATTGATAAGGAAAATTTTGTTTGAATAAGTCATGTATTAAAGATGCATTAATTAAACAAAATTATTGAATTGAATTAATTGAATACCTTCCATAAATACCTATGTAAATAAATATATACACTTTTAAAGTATTTTTGAAAATAATTCAAAAAATTTCTATATTATTTATGATAATTCTATAAAATCTTTGTTAAACTTAATTTAAATTAAGTAAAGTGCTCTTTGAAATTTTTGAAAACTTTCATTCACCTATCAAAAGCAATTCGTAAGAAAATTTTTTTTTAAGAGAAGTGGAAGTAGCTATATTAATAAACTTTTATATTTGAAGTTTAAAAAAAATTGATATGTACTTATGTATGTAGTATGAACTTAAAAGTTGTATCTATGTTTTACGTCTTCGTGATTCCCATCATTTAGATATAACGGGACTGAGACGGAAAATGTACAGTCAAAGCTGGTTTAATGTAATTCGAATAAAAGTGAGGACATTATTTAATGAAGTGAAATTATATGCACAGCTTATTAAATTTTGTAAGTGTGGAGTTTTAAAAATGCAATCCCTACATTTTAAAAACGCATTTTAAATGTTTCATAGTCCTTTTTTTTGTCAATATTACACTACCAACAGTATAGAAATTGGCACCCAATCAGGGTACTCTGTTCGTATATATATCTGTGTGGCTTATTAATGTTGACAGGAAATGTCCTCTTTGAATGCCTTTGAAGTTAAACTTGTTATTATAGTTATCTGAACGAATTTTCGATAGAATAGATTGTCGTTGACGTAAAAGGTTTCTATATAAAATTTTGGAATTATCGATAGCTCCTTGGACGGGAGTCAAAGTAACCATCAACACCGAAATTTTGTCATAAATCATAAACTGCTATACCTCACAATTCTTCTTCTCTAGAACTGTAACAATGAAATTACCAGCAAAATATGAATTTTAAAAAATTCATAAATAAAAATATATGTGTAAGAGTAAAAATTTTTCAAAAATACTTTTATAATTTTTGTGGAATATTACACAAAAGAAACCACAAATTGAAGAAACCAAACAAAAAGAAGAGGCAACACTAAAATATAACACACAAAATGATAATGAAAAACAATTATTTTTCGTGTCTTTTCACTTAATTTTAAAAGCTTCTTATATGTTCACTTTTGCCATACTTTATACTTATATGCTCGGTGAAAATTTTAAGCAACGATGAAATATATGTATGGCAACATAATATGAATGAACTAATGTTTTCAATTAACCGTAATTTATTACATGAATGTACATACGTATCTCGTATACACAAATACGCGAATGTAAATAATGTTGAATTTTAAAAGGAATAACGCAAAAATAGTGAAAAAATAATTTTGTTTTTTTTTGTTGTTTTCCACATTTTTGTAAGAATTTTAAACTTACATGAAACTTCCTTAATACTTATTTTTTCTGTTAAATAGAACAAATTTTTTGTTTTTTTACATAGTTATAAAATTTACTCTACATAGTTATTATTATGTATAGGTATATGTAAGTTTTTAGGATGAAAATGAAGTAAAATGTTATAATGGCAAAGGATTAAGGAAGTAAGAATTATGCTTAAAAAAATTAAAAAAATTCTTAAAGTTCTAAGTAAAAATTATAAAGATAAAATTCAAAAGATAAAAATTTTAGAGAAAAAAATAAAAAAGAGGAGACAAAGAAAAAATTCTTAAATAATTATTTTCCGTATATATTTTGAAAATTTTGGTAAAAGTTTTCCAGCAAAAATTTTAAGAAATCCCGAATAAATGCAAAAAATAAACAAAAATAAATTAAAAGGAAAATATTTTGTCATTTGAATTTTATAGATAGTCTAAATCTTAGAACTTGAATTTTTCAAAAAATACAAAGAAAAATAATTTAAGCCCCCTAATGTATGCAAATTTTGTACTTTGATTTTTACTATCTTATTATAAAAAGTTAATTTATCATTGCATCTTTTTCTCAATTTTTGTTCAAATCATTCATGTTGATTAAAAAAAATATTTTCTTAAATTATGTAAATTTTAACTGTGCATTTTGAAAATTTTTGAAAATTTTGTTCTTAATCAAAATACTAGATTTGTTTTTCATCTTTTAAATAATTTTCATGCAAATTCAATTTTCTTTAAATAAATAAAGATTTGGAAAAATTATTTAATTTGTGTTCAAAATAAATTTGATTATTATTTTAAATAATTATGAGTAAATTTTTCTTCAAACAGTGAATAATTTTATGGTGTACAACTAGAAGAGGGTAATATTGAAAACTGTTGAATTTTACATTTAACAGTATTGTATTTATTTTCAACGTGCTAGTTCTGTTGCCAATGTACTCTATCAAATAGTGAAACCAAACAAAGAACATTTTTGTTAAGGTATTATATAAACATCTTATTATGCAAGGACTTAATTATATAAAATATTTAAGATTATAAAGTAATAAATTGTTGACATGTGAAAAGATTCATCATAAAAATTTAAGTTAGAATTACTTCAAGTATACGCCTGTTTACTCTGAGTTAAAACAATAAGAAAAAAAAACCAAATTTTTTTGGATTGTAAATTAGATTAGTGTAAAAAAATGTGTGAGATTTAAGAAAATTGTACAAAATTTGTTGTATATAATGGGGATAAATTTAATTTTTTTTTTTTTTTGGCATTGTATGTAATATTATTACAAGCAAAAAGTAGAAGATTTTTTCTGAAAGAATGTTCTACAGATCATAAGAATGTCTTAAAGAATTTATTAATTTTTAAAAATTTACAAATAATATTTATTAAAATTTTTAATATTCATTATCAATTTTAAACAATATCATATTTCTCTTGTCAAAATCATCTTTGTTTTCTGTCAAAAATTTCATAACACACTAAGAAACTGTTTAAAGAACAATATTTACAGCCGCTTTCTTGTTCTATTTTCAACTAAACTTCATACTTTTGTATTACTGATTTATATTATTTTATTATATTGACGCTTCGAAATTCAAGCAAAAACTCGACAAAAATTCAAAAGACAATCGAAGAATGAAAATGAAGAAATCTTTCATCTTTTAAACTAAAAGAGAAAAATCGGCAAGAACCTTGTCACTATAAAATTTCAGTTTCAACTTGTACTATATTGAAGTTTGCAGCTCGTAATCTATGCGCTAATTACTGCATACGAAGTTATTTGTGATAATTGAATTTTATTTGAAAAATTTAAATTCCATATAACTGTTATAATTAATTAATTTAAAATTATTCAAAGTAGTTTTACATGTACGACCGTAGCTTATTGTGCATAATTTGGAAAAAACATCATGTTATATGAGATTTATTCTGTCAAGGTAAATTTTATATAATAATTTTTTATTATTAATTACTTTAGAAAAAAATATATTTTTTCTATATATATGTATATAATTTGTAATGAAAGCATAAAAATGTAAAATTGCATAACAAGAACAAAAAATCACAAAATAAAAAAGAAAACCTTCTTATTTTTTTTTATTTAAATATTCTTAGTATATACTTTAGTCTTTCAATAACATTTTCTATATTCAAAAATCTAAAAATATTTTAGTATCTTAAATAACATACTATTCTAACTATTTATAAACAAAAAATGATTATTGAAATCTAAAATGTGCATTTTCTTTAACCATAAATTTTTTTTCACATCTAGAAATTTAATTAATGTGTACATAAGCACATTTAATATACAAATATATAATATGTTGTACATATTTTTGTTTATGTAAAAAAAAATTATATAATTAATTTTTGGATTTATTTTAAAAACTAAAATTATAACTGAATAATTTCACTTTAAAAATTACACACCCACACACACGTAAGATTTGCAGGTTATTTAAGTCTTATCATAATAATATTCTTGTCAATGTTATTGCATGTGACATATGTATACCTACCTATATTGTGTTTGTGTCATGACACTATAGTGTTATAGTGGCATAAAGGTATATGGTATAAAATGTACATATAATATTATGATGTTTTGAATATAGTAAAAATGTGGGGTATAAAAAATTTTTGTGGTAATGACTAAAAAAAAAAAAACTTTTTTTTTTCATTTTTCAACAAAATTAAAAAAAAGAGAAAAGAAATTCATTAAAATTTCATATATTACTGTCATGTTTATATATATACTCGTACATATAGTTTGTATAATTGGTATGCATATATATGATACCTTTTGCTTTTCTTTTCATCAAAAATAAAAGGATTAAAACTACTATAAGCTCATTAGTGGCAAATATATTTACAATGCAAATGCATGTGCCATTTTTTTTTGTAAATAAAAAAGAAAATAAAATTAAATGTGAAAATGTGTGGATTAAATCAGAGCAAGAAAAATGACTATATTGCAACAAGAAACAAAATGAAAAAGGGAATATGAAGAGAAATGAAAGGAAAACTATAAAAATATTTTCATTTTCCGTTTAAATATTTTTGTTTTTTTTTTCCTTGTTTTATTTTATATTTACAATTACATGTTGTCCTTGGGAAATTGTAGTTTCTAATGTACGAGTACACAGAAATAAATTTAATAATATAAAAAAAATGTAAAATATTCAGCATATTATACATATAAATTATATAGATATATTGATATATGTCGTAATAATCTGAATAAGAGTGTATATGTAAACGTTAGTAGTCTTGATATCGAATAAGATTATCTGATCCTATAGCTATACGAAAATAGTTTTAGTGTACAATTCAAAAGAAAAAAAAAATTTCCCTGTATTTATTAAAAACCTAATTCAATTTGCTTGAGACGAATGATGCTAATAAATTTGTGAGGTGAAATTATTAATCAATATTTTAATTAAATTGCTATAATAATATTAATAAACAGGGTGTTTCGCATAAAATGGAAAATAATTTTAGATATAATTGTTTGATAAATTTCTAGAAAAAAATGTACTCCTAAATAAGTATACTCAATAATCTGTCGAAAAGAAAGGAATTAATTTTAAATAAATGCTTATAAATTTGAAATCATTCGGCATAGAGTAATAATTCGGAGCTGGCTTTACAGACGATTGATCGCTATTTATTTACAGTTTACAGTTTATTACAATTTTATTTGAGCCGTAGTTTTCGAGATAAACCTGGTTAAGGTTAGAATTTATGTTTTTTCTTTAATTTTTTTTTTTTCAAAAACTCGAAATCTCTCGAAAATTTGTGTTATTTTTTTTTTTTTGTTTCGATGCGGCACAATGAGATCTAAAAGTTAGACCATATTATTGTCAAATTCTAATATTTTTGAAAAACATATTATAGATGTATTTAGTAAGCATACAAAAAAAGCAAATTTTCTCATGATTTTGTCTACTTAATCTACATCTATACAAGCGTCCTTAAATTTTTAAAGTAAAATTTGATATATTAAAAAAAAAAGTGAGAATTTTTATTCTCCACTAAATATGAAAATTAAATAAAAAAAAAAGGCATTCTAAATTTATTATGTGTAAATATATATTTTAAATACAATATAATGTATATTAACTTTTACTCTTACCACACACATATATAATATATATATCATATTGGAGTTAATTATGAACATTAATACTGTTACCTTTTTAATAAAAATTCAGACCTTTTTCTTATGAATTTTCATCATAAATTAAAATAAAATTAACTTTAACATTAAACAAATATTATAATATTCACATTGTATACATACATATATATACAATATGATTGTGTAATATATATGAAGACGTATCTATATTAATAATGTTTGTTCAATGCATGAAAATTCATAACAATTCGCCCAGTAATTCATACAGTAGAACCGGTATCGTTGGATGCAACAGTTTTGTTAATAAATACAAAACTTTTGGGTTCTCATTAAAAATATTAAGACGAACATTATACGAGTGAATAATGCGTGTGATATTATTATTTGCATTGCTATATTGAAAACTGAATTACGACATTGTCATTTACTTAAATTGAACCATGATCTGATTTCTGAATTCAAAGATATATTTATAGGAATATTTGTATCAATGCATGGATACATTTCACAAATTTGTTCATAAAAATTAAATATTTTAATGTAAATACCGTGTACGTGTATCAATTCATTAGAAACCGAACGAAATCGTTAATTTGTCTTAAATTGCAATTTTTATAATATATGTATATAAAGTAGTGCTACACAATAATAACATTCAATTTTTATAATTTTTAAATTAAGAAAACTTAGCACTTGAATTCTGGTTTAGCACATTAAAATTTATGTGAATTCGAGGACTTATGCCTCGACTTATGAAAAAGATCTTGAATTTAACTTGATTAGACGGGTAATTAAACCCGTCCAGCTTGAAATTTTGCTTCTGATATACAATTTTTCTAATCCCTTTCTATAAATACTCTTAAATTTTAAATTTTGAATAGTAATTAATTATTGTATTCTATTAAAAATTTTTGTTAACTGAATTTCACTGTATAAACAATTTAATGTAGCCTTTGATAAAATTTGATTAAATGTAAGTATATATGTATATATAATATTAGGATAAATTTATAAAATGAATATTATATTTCATAATAATATACATACTTTTAATATATACATAAATGCATTAATAAATAAAAATTTTATTAAACCTGACCGGAGACCCTTTTCTTTCATAAATAAATGCAAAAAGAAAAAAAAAAAATTAGAAATAAAAATAAAGAATTGTGAACCCCCATTAAAAATTTTTTAATAATAAAATTCAGGAGTTAAAAAAAATATTGTATATACATACATAAATATAATTTAATATTAATATTTTTAGAGAAATACACACATACAAATATAATTATATATTTGAAATCAATCAAAAAAAAAAAAACGAAACATGACAATGCTCACCGAAATGACTTGTCTAACTTTGGAATAAGCAAAAACCTACACACATATTAATATATACCTACATCTATATAAAAAAGTTTAATTTATAAATTTTATTAGTTTATGTAAAAAAGTTATTGCCATTAACTGTGGGTTTTAAATACGGGATTTAATAATATCGCCAACCTTAAATTTATTTATTTCAATAAATTATGGTTTTTTTTTAGACTTACGATATTTGAATATATCGTTAGACTTAGGATTGTGGTCTTTATAACATTATTTAGTGTTTTATTTTCACAACTATTTCACTCACTATAACTTGCAGTTTAATAAAATACATGCTACTTTTTGTGTAATGCCTTTAATGAAAATAAAATGTTTTTCGAGGAAAATTAAAAATTTTATATAATATTTTCTATAGAAAAATTAACATTTTTCCTTATTTTGTTTAATTAATTAAAGTATAATATAAAAATAATATTCTGAAATTAAAATTTTTAAATTATTTCAGTATTTCTTATTCACACATGTTTTAAATTTACTTAGCTGAAACAAGGATTAGTGAATTCAATTTGAATGGAATAACTAATGGAAATTTCTTCAGACAACTACAGAACAGAGAATGACATAATCACAAGAACGAGTTAAATGCAGGAAAATTTTTTTCTTCGAATTGGACTCGAACCAACGATTTATCGCTTTCTCGGCGGACGCTCTACCAAGTGAATTATAGAAGAATGAAGAAATTGCCGACAAATTGTTATTCACATAGATTTATACTGTAATCTACGTGATTAACAAGTATTATTTACATGAGATGCTACATGCAATTTTCTATTTGAAATACACAATCACAAGAACATATAAATAGGTATTGGCCTATTACACTGATAATATTACTAATTGCTAATTAAACGTATAAAAGTTAATTTTTTTTTATAAGTTATTATTAATTCCTACAAGAATAACTTAAGGAAATTTCTGCATACAACTGTAGAACAGATGGATGACGTAATCAAAGGAACGAGTTAAAGGCTGAAAGAATTGTTTTCTTGGAACTGTTATTCAATTTGTTTTGTGTAGTAGTTCAAAACTGTGGTTTATACAAAATCATTTTCGTGAAGTTTATAATGAAGAAAACAATTAATTTAATATAATTGTTTTTATTGTGGTACCCGATTTCTACAGTGATACCTAATATCCAATAATACTGTTTCACATAATTTTCGAAAACCTGTACACTTTATCCTTAAGCTTTTTTAATATTATGAACTAAATGATTAGCTCTGAATAATCATCAAAAATTTATAAAGTATATAAGGTTATGAATGACTATAATATCAAAAAAAAAGCAAGAAAAGAGTTAAAAAAAGAGGAAAGATATGATAAAGGACGAAAAATAAAATTTTTTAAAGGGGATTTCCATCTCCATTATCAGAACTTCTAAAAATTGACTTAATTTATTATTAAATATCATTCTCAGGATATTTGATTTTTTGCTACTTTTTTTTTTATAGAATTTTACATTTTGTTTTTTTTTTTGCTAATAATTTTTTTTTTCTTTGTTTCTTTTCTATTTTTTTTTCCTCTTTTTTAATTTTTTTGTTTCCTTTCTGTGTCTTGAAGTTTTTTGATATAATATCCTTTTACATTTTTATAGTATGATTTTTGTTGCTATTTTATGAAATATATGTGTGACAAGAGAGGAAGAATAAAAAAAAAAAATAATAATAAAAAATGAAGAAAGAAAGTAGATGGTAATATAGAATAGAGGGAGAAAGCAAATAATAAAATGAAATACACATGAAAGTAGATAGAAGAAGTCCATAAAATATTATTTATGGAAAAGACGAAGGATAAAAACAAAAACAGAAAAAATAAAAGAAATAAACATGAAATCTACTCACTACTGTACTACACACGAAATGAAAAGGAAAGAGACGCAAATAAAAGAAAAAGTGAAGGAAAAAGGACAAAAGAAAAAAAAAACAATATAAAAGCGCATAAAGTATAAACCAAAACATTTTGAAGAAAATGAAAATAGAAGAAGAAAAATATTTAGAAAATATCATAGAAGAAGAATCTTGTATTATTCAAAATATATTCAAACATGACATTGATTTGAATAACAATAACGTTGTTATAATCTCATACATAAAAATTTATATACTTTTATATTCTTTTTTTCATTATCCTTTTTCGTACATTTTTATGTTTTCTTTTTGATTTTTTTTATTTTCTTCTCAAAATAGAAACAAAACAATAACAAAAATGCAACAAGAATAACACAAAAAAAAAAATAAAAAACGAGAAAGTCCATTTTCTTCTGCAATGTTATACGTGGGTGTAAATTTGTACATATACATATACATATAGATATACATACACATTTTAATATTATTATACAAATATTTTTCTTATTTTTATTTTATTTTTTTGCTGTTGTTGTTGTATAACACCGCAACATCATCAGATCTGAATATTGGGCGTAAAATAAACATAAAAAATAAAAAAAAAAATAAAATTATATGGCATCAAAATAGAGAAAAGAAAAACAAGAATTATAATAAAAAAGAAAAAAAAAAAAAACAAAAAAACACACTCAACTTGATTCCTTCAGCTCTCTTTTAAATATTATAAAAATATTATACATACAAGTATATATAAGAAAAATAGTATCATGCTGAGACAAGAGATTTACTTTTAATAATATGGGACTTTGCTAGCATAACAATACAACAAAAACACAACAGCACAACAATTCCATTCCAGTTTAAAATTATTTCGTTCTCCTTGATCATCATTTTATTGTTTTTTTTTTTTACTCTTTAATTTTGTTGTTTATCCTTTTTTTGTGTTCTTTTGCTTTTTGTTTTTGTTTTTTGCCTCTCAATAATAATTTTCTTTTCTTATACAACAGCGATATCAGACTTAAACTAAAATATATGAATATCAGTTCGAAAATTTAGTATATTATGTAAGGTGAGTTCATCTGCTTATCGACGGCTTTACTTGCGGACCGTAGCAATATCTCAAGAAATATATACATATATAAAGGCTGTAAATTTAACAGTTTCGAGAAATTATTTTGGATTCTCGACAAAAATATTCTGGTTTTATGCGACACAATGCTGTGTTAATTAGTAATTTTAAAATTATAATGAATTTTTTCACTTAAAAAGAGCAAATTTTGTAAGTAGTTCTTAAGTTTTCTGTGATTCAATCAATAAAATTTTAAATTTAATATTATATTTCGTATATATATATTGACCGAGACTATCTTATCTCAATAAGAATCATAAAATCATAATATTAAAAAATTATTCTAAAATTTTGATTCCGACCAGAGTTATTAAACAATGAAAATTAAAATCTCTTTTGTTTGTGTACTTGTAGGGAAACTGACCTTACAAACATTTATTATGTATTTTATATGAACTTTATATTTTCTCTATAAATTCGTAAGAGGAAATTTTTTCACAGTGATTACAGCAAATTGATGGTCAAAAATTGTTAATATGATCGAATACAGAGGATTTAAGAAGATATATAAAGAAAAAATAAAGAAACAAAAAAACAAAATTACAATAAATTTTTGGGTTAAGGAAGAGATAAATGTATTTTTAATAGTTTTTTCTTTTTTAGAACATAAAAATAAAGATTTGAAATGAAAATGTTTTTATTATAATTTCTATTTTACGTTATCCAAGTTTAAAATTAAATGTATAGAAAAATAGTCGTGTAAACGTATTGACAATAAATTTTTAAATACTTAGTCTACTGTTAATAAAAATGTCTAACACAATTATAAAGGCGTCCATTTTTAATTAATTTTATAGAAGTTTTTCAGTACGATTACATCCGTCAATTAATTAATAATTAATATTATTAATTAATTGACGGAAGTACAATTAATTAATAACACAGAATTTTATTTCATTAATTAATTATTTACATTTTAATATTTTAAATCATCTTTTTCTTAAATTTATTTTATAACTTAAAAGTGCAACATATTACAGAACAATTGTTAAATTTTTTTGTGATTACGTGGAACTTAGGCAATTAATCAATCTATAAACCTTATAAAAATTGAAAAAATTGCTAGATTTACCAATTAGATTATAAGGAAAATTTCACGTATCATGGTAACAAATTGCACCAGAACAAAAATGAACTGAAAGTTTTAATGAAAATTTTTCAAAATGGAATTGATAAAATTTCTTGCAGTTTCATCAAAAATCCTGCAAGGAAAATTATAGTGTACAACTTTTTTCCAAGCTTATTTGGATTCTTACAAAAAGACACCCAGATTTAAGTTGTGATTGTAAAAAAGCTATAGTCTCTAATGTTAGAAGAAGAAATTTTAGTTCGGTTTATAATAATGTTGTTAATTTGTTTTCATGCCTTCCCATAATACTAAGAGATATAATAACTCCTCTTCAACTTTAGTATCATTTTTAACTTGTTCTGTATATAATATAATGCAGGGAAAAACATTTTTCATCGAATAGAATTAAATTAATAATTAAGTAATTAAAATTATAATAAAATTGTACTTTGGTTTTGCAAGAATTGCGATTTTCCAACTTAAGTGTTTTTGATTTTTTGACCGCATTATTTTTGCAGGATTGAAAAATTGTGGTGACATCAAACAAAATGTGATAAGGTCTTAAAGAAAACAAATTCTTTTCAAGTTTGCTTATTAACAAACGCTAACAAATTTGTCGTATTTTTTGCTTTACGCTAAAATATTATTTTACATTTTGATCCTTTTACAATTTTTAGGTGAATATAGTGACTTATTTCTTTAAAACGGACAAGCTTTAATAATTTTTATCTTATTAAAATATTAAATTTTTAAAAATTTTTTTCATGAAACTCAAAATAATTCTTAAAGCTATTTTTATTTTTAAAAAAAAAACTTTTATACACATATTTTTAGAGTTGAATGATTGTGCTCTTGGTAGTTTTTGATAAATTAAAAAAAAAAGCTCCATTTTGTATAAAGTTTTTTGGTTTTGTTTTTGTTGTTTTACTTTGTTTTTTTTTTTTGCTTATGGTTTTTATCGTTATGATAGTTCTTCTGTTCTCTTGTTTCTTATATAATTAATTATACAACAAATTAAACATCTTATATTCAGATTTTAAAATAATACGTAAGACTTGGTACAGAAGTGTATAAGAAAAACGAAAGAAAGATGAAAAATGTAAAAATAACAAATGAAACACTAAAAAGAAAAATGAAAGAAAAAAGTTGGTATTAATCCCTAAGGCGATCGTGCTTTAAATTGGAGTTGGTATTTTCAAAAAACAAAAAAAAATGAAAGCAAAAGTTTCTTCAACTTTAATAATTTTCATAACAAGTGTTACCAAGCAATTGGTTTAAATTGTCAATTTTTTTAAAATAAAAATAAAATATGAAAATTAATTTTGAGTTTTTTTTGTGATTCCTGTTTATATTTGAAACAGAATTAAATTTCATTGTTTTTTTATTTATTTTACTCACGGTATTGAAAAAATGCCAATTCCGAGAACTTGGTTGCGATCCGGAAATCCTTCCTCTACTTTAAAAAAAAAAATTTATGTCAAGATAAGAAAAAGTTCTTGTAAAGGAGGTTTGTTCTATTTTTAATAATTAGGTATTGTTATTAGTTATATTGGAATTTAACTAAAAATAATATGAAAATTTGGGGTCAATGAATAGACTTTTAATAGGGGCCAATGCAGTAACGGTAAAATTTTGGTAAGAAGCTATTGTCTATGTTGTTCTCAGATTAATTTCGGAAGTTTTATTATTTGTTCTTCAAATTTAAGTAGATATTTGTTGTGTTCGATAGATGACGTGATAAAAGAATGACGTTGAAAGCTTCTTTCTTGACAAAATTAATATTTAGATGTTAATTTTTACTGTTCAAAATTTGGTTCCCCTTCACTTATATTGGAAATTGTTTAAATATAATTTTTGAAAGTTTTCTTAATTTTTGGAAGTATTCAAGACTTGCACTACAAAGAGTAGCATTCGTAGATACGGCAATATAACTCAATCTAGCATGCAGGATGAAGAAAATTTTTTACTTAAATCCTTGGTAAAAATCAGTAGGGGTTAAATCTAAATAATTATGAAATTATTTCTCTTCTTGCAATTCACAAGCCCTAATATGAAATTTATCATAAAAATAATAAAAAATTTAAATTGGCAACTCTATACTCTTAGCCATAATATATGAGTTTGTTTTGTTGTTAAGTTAATAAAATCAACAAAATATACAATCCAATAAAGAAGAGAAAAACAAAAAAAAACTATAAAAGAAAATAAAAAAATTAAAATGAAGTAATAATTTTCTATAGAATGATCTAAAAACATCCTTGTTATTTTATTTATGTGTGTATAAAGTTAAAAAAACATTCGAATATAAAAATGACAAAAAAAAAATATAATAAAAGTAAAATGTTTTATTGTTTTTTTTTTATATGTCTTTCACTTCTCTTTGCTTATGTATATAACATGAATGATATCTTTTTCTTGATAAAAATCTTCTAACAGTCTAGAAATTCTTTGTTATCCTTAATTTATTTCTTTTTTCTCTTTTTTATATTATTAAAAACTTATAAGATAGTTGTCATTGTTATGGTTGTAAAAACCAACCAGCAAATATATTATGTAATTCATCTGTTAAATAAAATGATGTGCAGAACCTTAATAATATACAATAGTATTTTGAATTTATACCCATACACAAACACATACATACATAATAAGTGTATATTATTATAAATATTATTTGGTCAAAAAGAGTGTAATTATAATAAAGAAAATGAAGAAGCTTTGTAAATAATATGTAATATACTTTAAGTAAATAAAATTGTAAATGTATATATATATATATATATATATATGTATGTATATATTATTGTACAGTTTAATGACTGAGCTGAGAATGACCTAAGGTAATACCATTTCTATACTGTTTTAACAATGTTTGTTATAAAATAATCTTAAAATAAATAAAAATAAGAAAAAAACAAATTTTTAAATGAAAATTAAGTTATTTAAAAGTTTGTTAAATATATTTTTTTTTCAGGATCTTTATGGTGTTTCACTTATTTTTGTGTTTAAGAAATTCAAAATGAAGGTATTAATATTGTATTAGAGCTGTCTTGTTTTTTTTTATTATACTCAGTTATTGAATTATTCTTCTGTGTTTTATAGTTGACTGTTAGTAATTTTTGAATAGTAAATACTATAAAGTAAAAATATACATTGTATTACAGAGATTTTTAGTTAAAATTCAATTTTTATTGATGAAAAACTTTATTAAAGGCAATCTTTCCAATTAATTTGTAACAAATATTTTAAAACAGAGAGGGTTTTCGTTTATGAACGCAACGCTGAAAGTTTTACATTAGAACTAAAATTTCTAAGTTGCAACGTTAAAAAGTATGCAAAAACTTTAGCTAAGCTTTTCTTGTTTATGCAGTCTACAAATTCTGAAACTTCTAAATAATCTGTCGATCGAAAATAACATAAATGATATTGTTTATGAAATTATATCCCAATACTTTACGCCTTACAATTCACTGTAAAATAAGGAAATTTTAATAAGATTTGAAGACTTAAAGAAAACTTACTTTAACACCTTTCAATGTCTGAATCTGCCATTCAGATTGAATTTCCGAACGCACTTTATTGCAGCTAGTAATTTTCGAACGTGAATTTTCGAACGTACTACAAGTTAGAACTATTGTAGAACTGAATAAACGACAACCCCCAGATAACAATTTAAACTCTTATTCACAAATTATTTTGTATATAGCACCAATATCAACTATTCACTAATAGAATTCAAACTCATTCTTGTTTCTCTTTCTACTTTTAATATCCTTGTATCTCTTGTTCAAAACTCCTTTAAAACTGATTAGTAAATTTAGGTTTATTTAGGTTTAAAAAAAAATCAAATTTTATATAAAGTTTTAAATAAAAATTTCCATAAATTAAAGCAATTACTTGTTATTTATTTATTTATTTTAAAACTTGAGCACTGTCACATACATAAATTCCATATTGGTAATTACTCTCTTGTTCTCATTTGTACTTATTACACTTACTCTCATAACAGTAATGTTAACATTGAATATTGAACATTAGCTCAAAATTTTGATATTTATAAAACTGTTACTCTCAAACATCAATATAAAATTTTGATGAAGCAAGCAAACAAAGTAGATAAGTGGAAAAGTTTCAAAAAATAAAAATTATTTAGACAACATGTTTTAAATGAAAGCAATTTTAGACAATAAAAAAAAATTCAATATTTAGATTCTTAAGATCGGTATCAATATTGATATTATTATATTATTTAATTGGAAAATTAGAAATTATTTTATTTAGATACTTGAAATTAAGTACATAAGTACCTACCCTGCCTATTGCCTACATTAATTTTTTTTAGATGGGCTATATAGAAATTTTTTTGTTAATATTTAACAGTAGCAATTCAAAAATTTTATATTATCACTAGAATATTATTGGTTTACAGTTAGTTTAAGTTTTTCTGTATGTGAGACTTCTTTCAATTTTTATATATGTGTACAATATTTGTAAGAACACATTATAAATATTTACAAATGTAGGTATATACGTACATTATGTAATGTATAGATATGTGAAAAATTTATTACACATTTTCTATTAACATTTTTGTTTTTATTTTTTTTTTTTTTTATTTCAAACTATTTGGAGCATACATAATTTTGAAACTTTTAATTTTCATTAAATTAAAATTCTTTTATGTAAATAAAAGTATTGCATGTATGTAAAAATTTGTATATTTCACATAAATAAAATTTTTGTACATACTAAGAAAAAAGAAAATATTTCTAAACATTTTTTTATTTGAACAAAAATATTCTTTTTTTTTGTATACATAGAGCGTTAATATTCTATTCATAATATTTAATATGTGTAAATATTCATATTATATGTATGAGTAAATATTCGTGCAAAAATAGAATGTTTTAAGTCCTAAAATTAGGTTTTTGAAATATTTTTTAGGAAATTCTAAATCGTGATATTTTCCGACAATTGTGAGCCGGTATATAGTTTTAAATCATTAAAGACATTTTTGTTTTTCAAAATAAATTTATTCTAAATTTTTTAATTTGTATGGTGCTTATGAGTCGTTTTGTCTTTTTAGCATTGTTCCAAAAAAAAATTTGTCTATCCGTCCGTCTGTCCTTCCGTCCGCAAGCATATTTCTTCTTGAAAACTTCTACTTGAAGAAATTTCTTGATTTGAAGAAATTTCAGTGGCTTCAAGCACAAACGACTTAAGTCTGTTTTAGTGATTTCGAGATAAATGCATTTTAAACTTTAAATTAAATTTTGAAAAAAGTTATGAAGTTTTTTGAACCAATTTTTTTTTTAATTGAAAGATAATTAAAAAAGGAAGCGATTAACTCATAATCTGAAGTAAAACAACTAATAGTATTCTCATAATTATGAAAAAAGTGAGATAGGCGGTTATACAAAATTTATAAAAAGCACTTTGCAAAGCATAACTCGACTTAGGCGATTTGTGAAAAATTACTTTTGTATTTTCGTCAAACTTAAGTCGACTTAAGCTGTTATTGCAAAACTGAAGATATAGTTTTAGGTGACTTAAGTTATACTAAAATGGGAAGAAATATATATATTATTTTTACGTTATTTGATTTTTCAGTTTTTTTTCAAATCATTGTCATAAAAAACATAAATTGAGGTAAAAAATGAATAAACTTCAAGTAAAAATTATTTCTAAAAGTTTAAAAATAATTTTTTTATTAAATTTAAGAAAGGTGACAGTATCTCTTATTCTCTCTTGGATCCTTCAACTAAATATGGATGAGTATCTGCTAAATCTCCAGTCTTAATCGTTTTGTAAAATTTGTAAACCAACAGATAAAAAAATTGCATCAAGTACTCTATGTTTTTCTTTTTTGGGACTAATTTTCTCTTCTTCTTCAATTTGGAGCATGTCTTGAAAATCTAACTAATTAACACCTCGTCTTAAAATATAAAAAATCTTTGTATAAACTGTTCTTGTAAAATATTTTTGGAAGTCAATTTTTTGAAATCTGTGGTGCGACTCTTTCCACTTAAGAGAATTTCAAAAAGTAATTCAATTACATAAAGGCTTCATTGTGCAACGGATCTGACAAAGTTGTTACATTATTGTAAAAATGAGCACATAAAGTAATCTCTAAAATGAGTTTATGAGTTTTGTGTTTGTTATTTTATTTATGTACTATAGTCCATATGACTTTCTTACTTGTTCATAATGATACTAAATGCGAATTAATTAAAATTTTTAAATCAAAAACAAAATGAAATTGAGTGCGAGTCATTACAACTACTGTAATGAAAAGTCAAATTCGATAGTGACCTCGAACTCGTATAGAAAATAATAATTCGATACTTGTGAAAATTAAATCTTGGAGACGTATTATTAATTACTTATAGAAAACGGTTTGTTCGTCAGTTTTTCTCTAAGTTCTGCCATAAAAAGTATATAGATCTCCGTAAAAAGTTGTGGCAAAGTAAATTGGTTCGGAATTTGCTCTGCTATCATAGAGCATATAAGTATTTGATTTTCAAATAAACAAAGAATATTGTAAGTTTGCTCGACATTTTTATTTTAGCTGTCAGCATTTACTTTTCAATTAAGACTCCATACAAATTGACCACGAGTAAGTTTTGAGCGTTCATGTACTTGAGGGCATTCAGGAAGCCCGGTCGCGAAGTATTAAGCGAATTTTTCTAACCGTTTGGCAAATTGTAAAAGGATTTTTCTTAAAAGAATAAAAGTAGAAAGCCTTTCATATTTTTTTATCTCTACAGATATGTTCACATGCCCAATAGGACTCGAAAACTTGCTTTTGAATGTTGTAAATTTTAAAATCAGGATCATTAATACAGTCACCACGACCAGAGTCAATTGCGGTTTTCAAAACTGTATTAACTTCGGTTTTCAAAGTAAAATCTCTTGTGTAAATACTTGTTTATTTACTATAGGACCAGTTTCGCTAATTTCTACGCTTTAAAACACTTTGAATCCGTTATGTTAGTTTCAAATATATTGCAATACCTCTAACATCCGCCACAATCATCTCAGCTCTCCTAGCAAGTTCCAAGATTTTTAACGCACATTTGTTAAGCGTGAATAAAGTTTATATTGGATAATTTTTGCATTATTTAACAATTTCCAACATCAGCACATTTAAAAACAATAATAAATAACTGTCTTTGTAAAAAATACTTCCTTCGAAATAACAAAAATATAATAAATATTTGAAAATCGAAGAAATTTGATCTCACGGAAATAAGTAACAAAAAGTATAACAAAATATTGTTATTCCCAGACGTACCAATTTTATTTATTGAAAACCCCTGCAAATTATAATAATTTGAATTTCCTAACAAAATGTGTTTTACTAGTGTAAAATAAAAGTATTGCTTTGTAATACAATCATTAAAATAAAAACTCTTGTTAAACACAAAAATTTGATCTTCCTAATAACATGTGTTTTACAAGGGCGTAATAAAACAACACTTTGATAATACATTTAGACCACAAAGGCAAAACAATCTACCATCAGGTAGCTAGCCACGGGTCATTTTAACATGAGAACTCCGTCAATTGAAAAAAACATTTGTCGCAGGTAAATCACGAAATAGCCTACAATATTATTTGTTAAAAAAAAAAATTCAAATCTTAAACATGGGATATTTGGGTAATTAGAGCACTAATAATGCAGGTAACTTCTGCAGATGTTTTATATTTTGTCTTAAAAAATACAATTATTTTCTTGTCGCTGAATGTAAGATTTAATTTTAACTATAGTGAACAAGTTTTAAATCATGGACATAAAGTACCTACACTATATATCACATAAAATAATATGTTAAGCGTTATAAAATATTTTTTATTATAAAAAACTAAAAAATATTCTATACTGATCATGTATTATTTCGAACACTAAACGCTTAACTTTGGTTTTTGATTCTTATTTGCACGCGTTATAAAAACCTAACTCAACATAAGAAGCCTTTTGGAATATAATTGCATTTGCAATAATCGCCTAACTCGAGATGAGTTTAAACAACCAACAATTATTATTTTACACAAATCGCTTATCTCGAGTTAATATTTAAAAACACTCAAAATTAATTTTGCAACAAAAGCTTAACTCGAGATAAGCGGTTGTAAAAATTCATACAAATAAAAAAAAATGTCACTAATTTCGATTTGCAACAATAGCCTATCTCGAGATAAGTGGTTTGTCAAAAACATAAAAAAGATGTTTTCTGCTCTTAACTCGATTTAGGCGATTAGTGCAAGTGCACATAGTTACCATTTCGAGTTAGGTCATGTGTGAATTCGACAATAACTCCGGCCACAACAGTCGTAGAACCACCAAATTTCGTGAGCATATGAAACTCAAAACGGAGAATTCGCTAGTAAACATATCTCATTTTTGTCTTAACTCGAGTTAGGCGGTTTGTGTTTGAGGCCACTGATTTTTTAATCTATCTCCCCCTTTTTAAAAAGTTATCGTATCCCAAAGAGCTAAAAATATAATTTTTTGAACCTTTAGTGCAACGAAACAATAAGCGTATTTCAAATTCTACAAACAAAGAAAAATAGTGGTTGCCTTCTTCTACAGCGATATATTATATTCAAAGTAAAATATTAAAATTAAAACTATTAAAATTTAGGATTATTCAAAATCGGTTTTTTTGAAAATTTTGGATCCTGATTCTTTCCCAGACAATAAGCTGAAGGAGCCTGAAATTTTCACTTTTAGGTAATAATAAATTGTTTATTTCGTTAGAAGAAAAATTTTTTCCTTCTCAACTCCCTCTCAAGTTGTAAGTTCTCAAAATTTGTAAAATTTGAATTACTGGCATTTCTGAAACTTCAAGCTTTTCCAAATTTTAGTAAATGCCATGCCATTAAAAAATATAATTTTTTTTTTAACTTACGCAATTAAGACTTTAATTCGAGCATTATGCTGACGCCTCTTTAAATTTATTTTTGCTTTATTTTAAAGACTGCATAAATCGTTCATCCTAATTGTATGCAATTTTTGGTATTTATTCATATATGAGTGAAAGTAATTTTAATAAAGTAATAGGTATACATAGATTCTTTTTCCAAGCAATATTGTGATTTGTTGAAAGGAAAGGTGCTATTTTATAAACAATTAGCTGGACCTAACATTATTATTATATTGTAATATATTATATTTAACTACTATTTTAAATTTTACTATAATTTGACTTAAGACATTTTGTTATAAACTAAATATTCATAACTAAATACGAATGAATGTATGTAAAAAGTATTTCTAAATAAAAAGTATAATATAAATTTCGGTACATGTTAATAAATTTAAATAAAAATATTCAAAATTAGTAAAAAAAAAAACATGAAATATTTGTTTTAATCATAAAAAGGTAAACAAGAAAAATTATTAAAAGAAATCTTGGGTTTTTACTTTTAATTCTCTATTCATAATTATATATACATATATTTTATATTTACTTCAAAAAATTTGAAGAAAAAAAAATTCTAAACATAGAAATTTAATAATTAAATATCGTGATGAAAGATTGAAGGATTATTACTTAAGGACGAAAAAAATTAAAGTATAAAATTACAATTTTTGCCTCGCCCGTATTGCTTTTCAATGAACAAAAAAAAAAAAATTGTTTTTTTTTTGTATCTCTTTCAGCTTACATAAAATCTTGTAAAAGAACTACTTGAGATTTGTTCTTTATTTCTAAAAATAATAAAAAAAAAATGTAAAAGATTCTTGTATTTAAAAGTGAAACTTGAAAAATTCTTTAGAAAATGAATTGGAGCAAATTTTTGCAAATTTTTTTCCTTTTTCTATTTTAAATATCTCATATTTTTAGAGATAAATTGAAGTTTCTACACTTTATAAAAAATAAAGTGCAAATCGATGAGATTTTTTTCTCTAAAGTTCTCTAAAGAGAGAGAGAAAAAAAAATTTTTCTTTTTCACTAATGACCGTTTAAAAATCAACAAGCGTGAACAAAATCGTGAAATATTTAGAGAGAAAATCCACTTCAATGAACTTCAAAAGAGAAGATTTTTTCTTTTTATCTGCTTCTTCTTTTTTGTTTCAAGTAGATCGTTTATAAATATTGAAGTATTGTGAATGATGAGTTTTTTTTTTTGTTTTTGTTTAAAGAAAATTCATATTTTCCATTACCCGGAAATTAAGTATATTGTAAAAATTAAATGATTTATTTTTTTCCTCTTTTCCAATACTAAACACACATATCAGTACTCATGAATCTCTTAAATATTATGTGAGAATAATATAAAAAATATTTTATGTGGTTGTCACATAACCGACATTAATGTGTATTGTGTTACAGAATATTATAAAAATGCCTGTTAAGTATTTCTTTCCAATTTTTAGGACATTAGTAAGCTTTTAGTTAACATACCTAAAAAAATGTAAATTTGACTCATAGTAGAGTTGCGCTTTGTGCTACCCGAATTCCCTGAAATGCTCGCCAGTTAGTTTCGTTAACAACCAGAACTCAAATATAAAATTTCAAGAAATTCAATCAATTCGTTCCGTAGTTATAGTGAAAAATGTAAAATCGGCCCGCAAATCAGTTTTCGAGCCCTGATCTTTCCAAAAAATTTATATGTTCATTGTTTTAGTACAAAGAATTTAAATATTAGTAAAAAAACATTGAAATCGGTTGATTATTTCTCTTTATATATTTCCGTATTTATTTCACTTTATATTGTTTCCGTGCCATGGTCGAAATAAACTTACTCGTACATATAAAATTTCATCAAAATCGGTTCAGTCGAACTTGAGATTTATGCGTGCACACACAGACAGACAGACCGACAGGTTCCTAAAAATAGTTAATTTACACTTCCCTACCATGGAGAAGTGCATTTCCACCGAAAACTTGATATCCGAAAATTGCTGCCATCACATAATCTACCTATTGTATACACAATACGGTCGGTAAAAATCATAGTATATGTCTGAGTATACACTTATTTCATATTGTAAGAGCATTGTGTATATCATGGATTCAAGAACATAGACATAAGCGTTTCAAAATTATTATATATGAACTAAAAATAGAAATTATTAATATTTTCTTTTTTTCAAAATTCAATATCAATATATCAAAAGGAATTAAGCTATATATGTGCGAGTATATAGGTAATAACGATAAAGGTATTCAAAAAATAAATAAATAATTTGCATATTATTTAATATTGTTGTAATGAATAAAAATTTTTGAGTAAAATTTAATTCAGTATACGAGTATAGCTAGGTATATGTTAATTATAAAAAGACTTATATAAATGTAAGTTGTTTTAAATTTTATAGAGTTTAAGTATGTGTATGATAGGATTTTGTACTTATAAAAATATTTATTTAATATTAAACATTTGTAAATTTATTTATTTAATTAATATAATATTAAATTTTCAAGAAATTTTTTTAATAAAATTTAATAAATTCAAGAGATATTTAATTAGAAAATGTTGATAATAATTGAGATATTTAGTAGTTATGCTCTTAGCAAAATTTACCAGGATTCTGGAATCCGGCCGATTTGGATGCTAATTAATATACAAACAGAAACCGTGATATGGGAAATTGAATAGATAAGAATCAATTATAACTTAAGAAAATATTTGGCCCTTAACTATGTATGAGGTTTGGACTTGCACTTGCTTTGTATGTTTGGAAAAATTTTGATACTACTTTTAATTTTGAAAATTTTGTTAATCTTTAAATAGTTAAAAATGGAATACGCACCCCTAGCAGATCTTCAGGGGTCCATGAAGATCTGCTAGGGGTCTACGAAAAAAAAACATGACTTTAATTAAATAAGTTTTTTATTTAACTTCCTCACATCATGTAATTCCCTCACATGGTGTGCCTTGCTACGACATTGGAATACAATTTTCATAGTTTTCCTATAAAAATCTGTGTACGTTATGTATCAAAAATAATTCTAACAAAAACTAACCTTAAATATGTACGTATGGAAAAAAACTTTTTTCTTAAAAGTTTTTGAATTTTAAAAAACTGTTTGCAAAAATCTAGTATTTTTTTTGCCACTAAGCTAAATTTTCAGCAATTAATCTCTGTCCGATTTCAAATTCGAAATGAAAAGTAACTTAAACCTAGCCGGAAATGAGAAAGCTACAAGTGATATGATGTTGCTACACACATTTTGCACAAAAAATCTACCACGTACATAGTTAAAGGTTAAGGGTGAGCAGGAAAAGGAATTTGTGAAAATAAATGACTAAAATAAATAATTTGGTTCCTTCTTCCTTCTGATCTGGTCTGTATTAATGACTTTCAATTTTATTTTAAACTAAATTTTATTTTACATAAGACTTTCACTCCTTGTTTTCTAATTCGATATCTTAAAAACTAGGATTTAATGAAGAATATCAAAAATTCTTTTTAATTTATAAATTGAAGTTATCGTTTATTTTGGAATCTTCATTGTTGTGATTCTTTGATATCTTAGACTTATTAAATATGATTTAATATTACGAGTAGCTCGGTCCTTTATCCTGCCTAATATCTATTACTCTTTGAAAAAATTCTATATGCATAATATAGTATATTGTAATTCAATAATGTTTTTAATCTTAAATATTTATTTTAATAATTTAATATTAAAAAATTTTATTATTACAACAAAATTGACGGAACCAAAGTTCTTCCAGAATTCTTTAAACTATAATCTTTAACAGGAAGTGTTACTATTACTTTGAGTTATCGATCAACTGAAAAATACAAAAAAGTGATGAACAATATTGGCTTATAAAATAATCAGTAAACACTATTAAAACATGAGGGAATTAGAACGATTTGAACAATTCGAAAATATTTGAATAACTTTAAAATTTTCAAGACGATTAACTCTGCGTTCAAATGTTCTCTATGAGAGAACATTTGAAGAACTTGAAAAATTCCAAATAACAAATTTCTTTATTTCATTTTATAAATATTTTAGAGGATATTCTTAGAATCCATTTATACATTTTCTTTAAAATTTTTAAATCAAATATCAAAGAAGAAGATTTTCAATTTTTATCTTTGTTATTTTTAATTTTCAAAGTAAAATATTTTCAGAGAATTGAAAATAAAAATTTGATAAACTTATGAGAAATCATTTTTACATTTTCACTATGTGAATGCACATGGATGGCCATTTATATTTATTCTTTAAAACAGAAAAAAATATGACACATTCATAAATTCATTAGAATTTTTTTTAAGTAAAAACCTAAATATTATGTCATTTTGCTAATGTCCTTTATATACTTTTATACACAAGTATTGCACAACTATATTTTAAGTATATAAAATTTAACAAAGAATTTTTATTTTTGATTTTTCTCTTGCGTTTTGTTATAAATTTCCTCTCTCCAGAATGAACATTTTATGTCCATGTTATTTTGTATTTTTTGAAATATTTTCAAGTACAAGTGTAAAGTGTATGTGTATAGTGGTGCATAGTGTGTTGTATGTGTATATATGGAATTTTATTTAGAAAATAAAATGTTAAGATTAAAGGATTTCTGTTGTTCAGAAATTTGAATTTTATTTTTTTTTTGTTAATATTATTTTCCTTTTTATTTGTTTTTTTTTTGTTTTTTTATTTTTCTTACCTGAAAATGCTTTTTACATCAAATGTATTAAAAGTCAGATTTTCTTATTTGTTTATGGCATAACAGTTTGGTTAGTTGTATATTGTAACACTATAATATTTTACTTTGGAAAGGAACTTTTATTAACCTACATTCATACATGTGTATAAATGCAATATAGTTGAACAAGTATTGAATTATTTCAATATGAGCATACCTGCTACCATAATATAATATAATATTTATGTATATATATATTCAGTAAATAAATAATATTGTTGTGTATATGAAAGTATCCTTAATATGGTATATTATTTAAATGCCTGAATTCAGTTTTATCCTGGAAAATACGTACCAAATATACAATAATAGTATAAGATTTTAATGTACACATACCTGAAAGATAGAACAAAAAGAAAGAATAAAATTAAATGAAAATGTCAAATTATTTAAGGATAATATAAAATAACATGGTTGGAAAGAAAGGCTTTTTTTTTGTTGTTGTGTGGATGTACAAATAACAACAAGAATCAATTAAATATTCTTGTTTTACGTATACATATACATATTAAATTTGTATACAAAATATACAAAAATCTGAGTGTTTTATTTCTGTTTTTTTTACCTCTTGTAAACAAAAATGATAAATCAAATTGGTGAATTGAAATTAAGATTTTATTTGCCTATAAATGATTGACTTATTTTCTATATAATATAAACATGTACATATATTTTTAAATATATATGTGCCTAAAGTGTATTTATATTACTTAATTCAAATATTTTGTTATATAGTGTAAGAATGAATATTAATACAGAATAATTCATGTAATAAAGGAAGTTGGAAGAGGTTGGGCATATAAGTAGTTGTTATTGAAAGCTAATTTTATATTTAGCACGAGTATTAATAGAAGCCTTTTTTCATAATTTTGATAAAATTTTTTGGGAAAAATGTAAAAATTTAACAAAATTTGAATTTGATACTAAAAAATTTTTCCAAACAAGTAGTGTTGCTTCCATAATGATAAGAAATTAATTATCAATTGAATTTTCAAATATCTGCTCTTTTAAGTAATGCCTATGCCAGTCAAGATAAACAGTTCGAACCGAACAGCAGCGTTTAAACATTTTTGAATTAAGATGGTTTTAAATTGTATTGGAAAATATAAGCAAAACCATATTTGGAATTAAAACCAATTTATAAGATTTTTAGGTAGAAAATTTAACAAAATAATGTAGGCACGTACGTATGTAAGAAAAAAATTAGTTTAATTGGAATTTTCATTATTGAATTTTATTTTAATTTTTAGTAAAAAAATTTTTGTTTATGAAAAATGCCTCCCTTATTTTGAGTTTTCCACCCTTTAATCCATTAAAACTTAAATTTAGAAATTTCCAAGACATTTAGAAATTTAGAAATTTCCAAGTTCTATCAAATATTAAAAATATTAAAAATGAATTTCTGACCGAGTACAAGTTTTCAAATTGTTATTACACTTTTGTATTTTAATTGTATAGTAGGTTTTGCTTTTTTGGTTTCGTTTAAATTTTCACTGCACGCTATTCTCTTCGAATTTCTTAAAATTAGAAAAAAATTCTTAGAATATTATAGATTTCAAGTTAATAAAAATTTTTAACATCAATAAATATTTCATTCTCAGTTAGAGTCTAATTTAAGGCGAATTGAATTTTGAGTTATAAAATATTTTCATTAGTAGTAATTTTATACACACTGTGCAAGGACATTCACTTGGCTTGAAATTAAGAATTTTTCCATTAAATGCACATATTATTTAAATTTTTGGTAAGAAAATTTCGCATTCGAGTTTTAAAGAATTCCCATATATATATATAGAATTTAATGTTATACAAGAAGAATAGAAGCTCTTTTTCTTGAATAACATAAAAATTTTTATTCGTTTCTTGTTTTTTTTTTATCATTTTTTCTGAATATTTTTAAAATATCTTATATTTGACATTGACTTTAATTTTTTTTTTAGTCAGCAAACACATGTCGTGATAATATGCATTCTAGATTTTATCCTATTTATACAATACAGAATTTTGACTATGAAATGAAACTATAAAAAGAAATCATTCACGCATTCCATTTAGTTTTTGTTTCTTTTTTGCTTTTATTTTTAACGCCAGCCATATTTTTGCACATAAATAGGCGGAATTCTGTAAAAAACAAATTTTTTTTTGTTCTAAATAAACAGAGCAAGGAAAATTTAAAACTAACAAAATAACTTTCAAACACTTTGAATAGTTAAAAAAAGAAACCCGTTCCAAATTTTTTTTTTATTTATTTAAGATTGCGAGAATGTTAAATGGCATCGTTGTTTTTGAATATGAAAAAAACAGTATAAAAAATTTTAATGGAAAGGGAGTTATTTTTGTATTACATACAAAATGGCTAGAGTGTAAATAGAAATTTGGAACAATTGAGATAAAAGAGGAAAATTTTATATTTTACTTTTAAATTTTTAGTAGATTGTTGCGAAAATTTATGGAGAACTGCTCATTTATTTCTTTAATTTGACTTTTTTTTTGTCTATCTGAGTGTTTATAAACTTTACAGACTTGCATTTTATCTGTACAAATTTATATTTTTTGGTTAAACTATTTTCTAGGGGTTAACAACTTACTTAGCACTAAGTTCATTCTCCGAAACACAACAATTTTACCGTCTCCCTCCTCGTTACGTTAATAGTTTAAAATGCATATTATTATTGGAATGCAGAATTATTAACAGAAATGAAAACTTTAATAAATCAGCTTTATTTATATGATTTTCTTAAACATTTTTTCGTATGTTATGCATCAGCCCCCGAAAGTATGCAAATTTTCAACATTATATTATCAGACAGTTGCTCTGTTCCAAAACAAGATTTTACTTGAGATTAAGACCGTAATTTCTATACATTTTCGATGGACTTCAATTCAACTACAGCAACGTAAAAATTATTTACGATTATACTAACAATTCTTTTCTTTTAAAGTTCATTTCATAGTTTTCGCCTCATTTTATGTTTTTTTTGTTATTAACATTTTATTTTTGTTTTTAATTTATAAGTATACTAATTAGTTGATATCAAAGGACTATTAAAAGATCTTTTTTTTTTTTGAAAGTATTTTTTTATATTCTTTTACGAATTCTTTTGCATTTGTGTACTGTGCGCTTTGCAATGTAATTTTAAATAATTTTTTTTTTTTGGAATGAAAATTTTATTTTCTATATTATTTGTGACTCATTTATTTGGAGTTGTAGAAAAAATATTGACTCTTCAGAGTTTTTAAATAGCAAATTTCTTAATACCATTTTTTCTTGTTTTTCAATACCATACACAATTACGATGGCATTTTTACATACAAGTGTATCTGTACGATCTATGAAGATTTTATACAAAAATAAATAGTTTTTGATAATTGAAATCAGTTTTTATTCAACACAATTTTTAAAATGACTAATATTTCTGTTTTGTGTTGTCTCTAATAATAGAACTATATTTAAATTATCATTAAATGATTTCAGGATAGTACCCTGGTTGTAATTGAAAATTTCCCCAGACAAGATTTTCCATATTTCGAATTATAGTAATAAACAAAAATATGGCCATTTTAAATATGGCCATATTAAATATTTTACTAAATAAAATTCCAATATTTTGCAATAGAACTCTGAAATTCAATTAATTACTCTTAGTAAATGAATTTTTAATATGAGTCGAGTAAAACTAGTGAATATCAATCCGAATTTGAAAAAAAAAATATTTCTTTTAACTTATTAAAATCTTCCCCCACAAAATACAAACAGTGTTTCAGGAAATTCTTAATATCTATCTTAAAAAATATTATTTCCGAATTAAATTTAAAATTTTTTATCTGTCCGCATATAAATGAATTATGATACTTATGATTATTTGTACATTATAATGAAAATAATTAATAATGCATAATATAAAATATAAGCAAAAAATTTTCAATGCATAAAATATAAGCGACCTTGTCTAAGTTATTCATTTTTTCTTCTTTTTTTATCTACATAGCAATAAATTTATGCAAATAACATGAAAAAAAAGCATTAATATTAATTTATATTTAAATATATAAAAAACATAAACTATAAGATGGGTCGCCTCCATATTATGCTCTTTAATATTAATAAAAATAACTAACTATGATGAGTTTTGGGGTAACACAATTTCTTTTAATGTTCATAAGGTATGTAGTTATTTATAATATATAGATGAATGTATATAGAGTCAAGCTCTTTAAAGTAATGCACATTATATAAAATAAATGTAAAAATATTTTACAATTTATACAACAATATAATGAATTTTTAATGGCCAAATCGATGCATCAAAAAAGTTTACTGCTCCAACAAAAATAATTTTCATTTAATAGTTTTTTGGTATTCTTTGTAAATTTTAAAAAGAAAAAAGAGAAACACCTTCAATATTCTTCTTCAATTTTCTTCTTATTTTCTCTATTTTTCTTTCTCAAAAGAAATTTCTATTTTTGTCGACTTGTAATGGAGTGAAAAATGAAATAAATTCGGATCAAGTTAATGGTTTCTAAAATAGCACATTTCCCATTCAAATAATTGAGGAACACAATCTGTTGTCTATTTAAATTACTTTCATTAAGATATTAAAAATTATTGCATACATTTAGGATGAGAAAAATAAACAAAAAAAAAATAATTAATAGATGCGATACCAAAATGGTCATCTATTTTGCTTTCATAGAAATTTCGAAAAGCATGTAGTTTGAGAAATGTAAGGTATCAAAGCGGTAACTTCGAATTAGATGGAAGTGAAAATTTAATTTAATGAAATACATTATTCATTAGTGTCTGAGATGACTGTAAATTTCAACTGCCATTTTTATCATGGTAGAAAATCCAGTAATTACTTGCATACTGGATTATTTTAATTTGCAAAATTTAAAAAATGTTTTCGGTTTCGATACAATAAATTGTCGAAATATTGTATTTTTAAGATTTGAGATGAGGATCTCAAAATTTTAAGGGGCTATTTTGTTTTTTTCTATCAAAATAAGTTTTTAGTAAAAATCTATTTGTATGAAAAGTTAAGCTTTCTATCTTAAGTTTGTTTTCTTAAAGGACTTTCATAAACAGACACACGAACGAATAAACAATCGGAAAATAACAAGCTCTTTCTTCCAAACTTCTTTTCCTTGGAAAAATTCTAAAAAGGCAATAATTTTAATATTACTTCGTAATCAAGAGACAACATTTTACAATATCTATATGTATAGGAAAACAACATGAAATTTAAAAGATGGAAAAAAACTGTAAGGACTAAAAGAAAAGGCTTATAAAAATGTCATTAATCATAAAAGTGCAACAAAATTTATGCTAATTTCTTGTGGTTTTTTCTTTTCTTTGCTTACCAAAAAAGACATTTTAATATCGAAAAATGAATAAAAATCCTTTATAATACAAAATAAAAGAAAAAAAAAACATATTGTTGTATACTGAATATTAAATTTACTTATTTATTTCTAAAGAAATCTCAGTAGAATTTTTGTAGTTTTATTTTTTCTAACAAATTTAAATTACGAGCATTTCTTGTTTAAAAGAAAATATTTTTAAAAATACAATATTTGCTTTTATATGTACAATAAATCAACAAGAGAATTATTCTGCAATAGTATCGTATATTTTGATTTTAAAAATGTACATAGGTTTAAATGTACAAAATATGGAAGGTATATATACATTACTACATATATAATATAAATGATACTTTAAGTATAAAATACGGAAAAATTGTTCTTTAAATTGTGTGAGAAGAGAATACAAAAATGTTTTGGAAATATTAGCATATAATTGAATTTTTGTTAACCTATTACGGGTTGAAACAGAACTGAGTTGCTCGTTTAGAATATTTGAAGCTAAATTGCTAAAAACATGTCTAAGTTTCAAAGCAGAATTTTCGTATTTATTGAAAATTTTGGCTTCATTTTTGTATTCTATAATGAAAATATGTATTAGTCTTTAAGAAAATAATAATATTTAAGTACTATTTTATACAACTGTTCGGTAATGGGTTAAAAAAATATATTTATATATACAATACAATGTAAATTTTGATCGGTCATTTAGTCTAAATATCGTTCGCAGCAGAATGCATTTTTGTATTCTAAAAAAATTTTACTACTAATAGTTATGTAGCAAATTAATGATTAGCAGGTGTTAGCTTTCTGTTCAATTTGACATCACCACAAGAATAGCATAACAATACAAAAAAAAAAAATATTAACAACGGTAAAGATTTACTGAATTTTTGTGTAACCCATTAAAATACAGCAGTAGTTTTTATTCACCTCAATAACAAAAAAAATGTATTGTAAATTTTGTATAGAATATCACTACAATGGTGATGTATACTGAAACTACAGTAATTTTAACTTCAGTCTCTCAGTTAACTTGATATTGTAGACGAGTATACATTTTGTTTACGTGTTTACAATTCAGAATTTTTTTATAGAAGCAATTGTACAGCACTCTTTTAGGCGCACATCTTATAAATATTATTAAAAATAATTTTAATATAGTAATTTTATTCTGCAATTAATTTGACTGGTTAAAGCTGCTTATGATAGCACTTTGAATTTTCTTTTTTCTCTCCATATTTCTCTTCTCTTTTTTAACACGAATACAAAAATTACAATTTGTACATATGAATACTTGTGAATTCTTGAATTTATATGTATGTATATGCGGATTTATATACATAACGCTTATATATACAATATTCTAATATATAAGAAAAAAAAAAACAATATGCTGTAACAGGTCGAATAATAATATTGAGAAAGTGAAAATCGAATTTTAATAGCACTTTAACGTACCCGTATTATACTATTATACCGTTATTATATGCCGTTATTTTTTATAAATTATGTACCAGTTATACTGTTTTTTTTATATTATACATACTTAGCAATTTTATGAAATTTTTTTTTGCCCGATTTTTTATGGCTCAATATTTGCATTTATTTTATATATGAAATATACAGGTAAAACTATACAAGTTTATTATAATATATATGAGGGTGTATTCAGAGGATGACTTGCTCGAAAAAGAGAAAATATATTATCGGAAACTGTACTACATATGATATTTTTCTTGTTTTTTGGTATACACATTTATTTCGATTGTGTTTATTTGAAAGAAAACGCTTACAATTTTAATTTTCCGTATCTTCGTTCAGCATCATTTCTCTATGGTAACATATTTTCTGAGAAAACTGTGAGCAGTTCTCTTATTTTTTCTTTTCATTACAGTTAATTTTTGCCACTATTTTTCAACCATTATCATTAACATTATTATAGTCGTAAAAATTTCTTAATGGGATTTCAGTATTTTCTTTTACTTTGAATGTGCCTCGAATTTGTGCTGGTATTAATTTTATTTTTTATTTTACTTTTTCAGCACATTAAGGACTTTAAAAATGCTTTTTCCTCTTTTTAAAATTTTCTTATAATAGTATAAAAGAAAGAGCATTTATTTATTTTTTTTTTGTTTCATAATAAAAATATAACAAAAGTAAATTTTTCATTTCAAAGAATCAATGAAATTTCTTTTTTTTTTTTCTGTTTTGCCTCTTCTGCTCATTTCAAAGATTTTCAGTACGAGAACAGAAAAAAAGAAGAGATTTTATCCAATATCGCACTATTTTATATAAAAAAAATGAATTTTAACTAAATATTTGCATAGATTAGTCCTTTATTCTTAAGTTTTTTGCCTTTTAACTTTTCCAAATTTAAAATAATTTTTAATTTAAGTGCATTTTACAAGAAAAAGAGAAAATTTAGATTTGGTTGAGGAAAAGATGAGTTAAGGAAACGTAGTAATTTTAGTAGAACAAAATTTATATTGCAGAATCAAAGAAAATTGCTGAAAACTATTATTGCATTTAAATTGAATGTTGCATTTTATTCATTATTTTCATTAATTTAATGGTAATTATTTTGAATAGTTGAGACGCACACTTTATATATGGATTGCCGATTTTCTATTCAATAGCACAAATTTTACGTTAGAGTTATGATGTAATATAATCAATTCAGACACTTATAATGATTCTCCAATATTTTGTATTTTCCAAATAATACTTTAGTTAACAACAACCTAAAGAAAGTGTTATATTATTGTAAGTACAGGTAAGCCAGTATTATATTAATCATAATTCATATATGTTCATATTTAATAAAATTTTTTTATATTTTATTAATTTGAACAAACATTTATTTATACTTGTAATCTTCATGTACATGTATGTATGTGTTTATGCCGTATCTCCTTGCATTTTATATTACTATCAAGAAATAGAGTTCCTATTATTATCCCAACATTCTCTAATTACTTCAAAATTTCTTTGTTTTGAAAAAAAAGTAACAAACACCATGATTCTGTACACTTACATCGAAAAAAAAACATTTATTTAAATTATTATAAAACATTTAACAAAATATAATTAATAATCGTAAGGTCCTTATATAAATAATAAATTTCTTTTATTTTTTAAAGGTAATTAAAATTATGAGCATTTAATTTTATGTCCTGGCTGGTAAAAAATTTAACTTGTATAATGTGAACAATTCCCCTTATAAATTATTTTATAATATTACACGTATGTGCGTGCGTATATAACGCAAAAGACCTCGATGAAGGAACAATTACCTATATACATAATAATTTATACAAGATTTCATTATAAATTTTTATTCATTCAATTATTTACAAAAAGATATAAGGTATGTAATGAAAAATTAAAAGGTACAAGGTAAATAATTATCCAGAAAAAAAAAGCATAAAAACAAGAGAAAAATAAAAGTAATTGGTGGGAAATGGCAGCGAAAGGTGATTTTATTTTTAAATTCTACACCGTAAAAATATTTATTTTCCATATATGATATAGTGTAGACTATAATATGAGAATGTTCGGGTGGAAAATTTTATTCGAGTAAACCTTTTGATTTTAGAGCATTTTATACGCCCCTTACAACCTTAATATGCTTTACGTATATGGTATAAACGGAATTCTACTCAAATCGTTTTCAAAGTTAACAATGAAATTTATATTTTAGCTAGAATATTTAATTCTTTTAAAAATATTGATGAAGAATTATTAATGTTACATAAGATATTTTAAACTGGAAAGAGAAAATCAGAATATGTGATGAATTTAAAAATACTTGATATTAGGTGTCTTATTTACAATAGCGAGATTGATGCGCATTTATAAATATTAAATACATTCTCAAATAAGCTTTCCAAATCTATTTGCTGTATATACATTACAATTATCACTCATGTTCCTCAGCACCCGAAAAAACTTTTGTGGTTTGAGTGTTTTGTAAAAAAAACCGTTTATTTTTCATATAAATATAGAAAAGGTCCTACAGTTGTTGATTCACTATTATTGTTGAAGCAAGAAATCTGATATATACAGAAATTCTAAGAGGATATTTCTAAGAATTCAAGATTCCTTTCATTATGTTAATTACAATTACCAAATTTAAAAGTAATTTTTTTGAGAAAAATTAAAGACTTTTATAAACTAATAAAACCAGTGATTATTTCTAAATAATATGAGACAGCCAGTTATTCTTTTTATTCCCACACTTGTTGTCTTCAATGCCTTGTCTGAGTAAGAGAAAAAACTAAGAGTTAAACTCATCCTGTCAAGCCACTCCTCTGGTACTTACACATTATTTTGAAATTATATTCACATAATCAGTTGAATCCAATAGTAATTTCCATTTATTTTTTTGAAATTTCCAAAATATGGTGTAAATTATATTGAAGGACTTTTAAAAATATTTGTATATGATGACTGCTTAACTATGAACAAATATAATAACTTAACATTTTAGAAGTTTTAAAAAAGAGAATTACAAGTTATGGAAATAAAATATGCAATTTCCTGCTGTATGAAGCTTTTTAAAAATAATAAGTACACATCCAATTCAATGGTTTGAAGAAAATTTTTTCCGGCAAATTAATTTTCCTTCAACTCTTTTCAGTATTCTATTGAAAATTTTGTAATTAAAATTGAATGAATTGAGAGATTTCTTAATAGAATTGCATTTTTTATTTTTATTTTTAAGTTTTCAATTTTTAATTTAATTATTTTTGTCATACACCAATTAAAAATAGTATAGTGTTCTTGAATTATGAATAATTCTAATAAAAAAAAAATAAATTATAATTTTTTAATTACGAATCTACCATTATTTTCATAACTTAATTTATTATAAAATACAATTGTTTCTTTTCTAATGAAAAGTTAATTTAGTTTGAAATTATTGCAACAGTAGCATTATACGAAAAATAAAATTGCTTAAGTGAACTCTATTATGCATAATTCAAGGTATTTTCCTTTCAAAAAAAAAAAAAAAAATTGTAAGATGTGTGAATAATTTTCGACCCATGTAGCAAAGTTTAAATCCATATAAACTTTTAGATAATGTGTGTATGTGCAAATGTAATTATTCTAACTTTAAAAAAATTATGTTTGTTTTTTTGTTTTTGGAATAATATTGCAGAAATAGATTGCAAGGACATTCTTTCATTTCAAAAAATAAAAAAAAACCAACAATTTGTATGAATATGTAAATGTTTTGCGATTCGAATATTTACAGTGAAACTAAAAAATTCATTGTACACAAGATTGTTTTATAATGAGTTCTTGTTGAGTTTTTAACACGAAATTCATCTTTTATATTTCCACTAGATATATGAAAATGTGAAGCATTTATTCTTCTTTCTCAGACTGTTACCGTCGCAAGTGTATATATTTAATTAATAAGAATGGAATCAGAATCTGTCGAAGTAAAATGTGCAATTTTAAAAAGCATTATCTACCGACCCCGCTTCGCAGTTAATTTCCTGGTTATAAGCTTTATATTTTCGAAATTTAATAACAGAAAATGGTCACATATTCAAAACTGTACAAAAATCTGCCTTACAAAATACAAATATCGTAAAATAGAATATTAATGCTCGGGAATTTTTCAATTTCACTGTATATACGTTAAAAATTAAATTTAAGGGTGCAAATTTTCCTCTTATACTCACTTTGTTTTGTTCTCATTTTTTATTACCATGTACTACTTGTATGAATATTACTTGTACTTGAAACATTGTAGCAAATACGATGAACGATTTGTCAATTACATAATTATGTATGTATGTACGTTATATTTGAAACAAAAAAATTCTAATTAAAGTATAATGAATGACAACAATAACTAATAAAATAAAAATTACACCATATTTTGTTCTAAATTCGACTGGAAGGTTCTTTTTTTCATTTCACATTTTTAACCTTCATAATTTTAAATACAAAACCAGCACATATTCTACATTATATATATTATAAAAACTGAATTACAAAATACATGGAAATATTTATTTAGAAATCCTTTTGAAATTTCCTAACAAATTATTGATAATTGAGGACATTAGTTTGTTTGTTAATCTGCTATGTTACCTATATTTGCAATTGAATATCATATTATAAATAATTGTCCTTTTCAATTATTGTACAAATCATTAGGTATTGTTGATATTCAAGTATGTTGAAAAATCCTTTGGAAAGATGAGTTTTTAATATGAATTTTTTTGGAAATAAGGAATAATTATTGTATGTGAGGTGTTTCTCATGCAAAAGCCTAAAAATTTTCGAAATTTACAACTAATCAATAGAAATTATACCATATCTGTAATAAATAGCAAGTTAATGTGCATTTGTATGAATTTTGTATGAATAAGAATTTATGCCATATAGAGAATTTCACTGAAGGAAAGGAGATTATAATCAAAGCATTTGCAATTTGTTAATTACATAAAGGACATAATTTTTACATTGTTTTTGGATATTTTTGAATTTGAATTCTGATGCAGACATTATATTGATAATGACTACAAAAACGTGTAACGTGGTACTTAATTTTGAGAATTTTGAAATATCATAAACACTTGCAGCATTACACTGTAAGTAGAATTGTTTATTTGTAGACTTTTGAATTTGCGTTCAAATATTGTTTTGTATTTGTGTTATTTTGTGTTTTATTTTTGTTTTAGTCGTACGAAAAATTTTGAATATTTGAATTCAAAATATTTTGTATCTGAATAACTTTAATTATTATAGCAACACTTTCATTTATAAACGTTACACGTTGACAGAATAAATATACTTTTTATAAAAAAAAATTTTGAGGATCAGTTTAATAAATGAGGTTACTCGAATTCATATCGCAGTTATCTGTAATACATTTTTATTTACATGCATTGAAAGAATACAGAGTGTTTCATTTAAAGGTGAATTGAAGAATTTATCTTTAGCAAGAAAAAATAGTCTTCTATCGCAATCGGTTTAAGAGGTGGGAGCTCTTGAATGTAAATTTTTTTTCTTTCATTTAACTGGAACTTGACTATAATTTAGTTTATATTAGTCTATTTCTATTTAGTGGAATAGTCTATTTTTAAGCACACAAAGAGTTTTATAGTACTGCTATTTCAGATATTATTTCTGAAAATTTTTTTCGTTCTTTTGTAAATAAGTGTACATTTTCGGTGGTGTAATAATTATGGCATACCTATTCGAAATACTTGAAGTTTCGGAAAGTCTGATTTGTTCACTTTAATAAGTAGTTATTGTCAATAACACGTGTTATTGTGGATATAAAATGGAGAAGCTTTTCTGTAGTTACCACCATACCACTGTGTATATACACTATAATAGCATTCCCGCTTATTTCTACGTACAAGTAAAATTTTATATTTATGTATTCGTATAGAATAAATTAAATTAAATCAGAACTATATTATTCATGCATATTTTAAAAAAATTATTTTGAATTTATAATATTATTTTTGTTTAAACAAAAAACCCGCACAATGATATCACCTTTAAAATTAAAATAATATTTAAATGGAAAATGAAATTTAAAATACCATTGAGGATGTTTCATAAGAATATTATATTGAGGTTAAGAACTTTTCTTCTTCGATTTTCTTTTATAATGAATTCAATGTAAGCGATTTTAAATTTAATATAAAAAAGTGAATTATGAATATAGTTTTAGCTTATCATATTCGATCACATTGTTACTAACAATATTATTGTGAGATTTTCATGGGAATTTCCTACTATTATTTACATTTTCTTTTAAGGCGTGGTACGCTTCTCCTTTTTATGGGTTCTGAATTAAATGATCAATAAGGTATGATATAGGTAAAATTAAATAATAACGATAATATTAAAATTTAGTTGTGTGTACTGAAATAAATGGCTGGCAGACTGACTTCTACCATTAATATGAAAAATAATTTAAAATATTTTCAATATTAAAATATTAAAAATTCAAAGTAAATTGAAATAATTTTTATTTTTTCTTTTTTTGCTCGCGTACATTTTTTTATTTTTCATTGTTAAAAACCACGTCCATTGAATTTTCTATTGAATTGGTAGTGAACAATGAAAAAATATTCTCTTTTCTTAAAATTAAATTCAATTTTATTTTTTACTTTGAAAACTGAATTATTCCCAAATGAAATGGTTGAAGTTCTTTGTAATGTTTTTTTTTTATATATATTCTACTAAAAACAGTGAAAAAAGCGAATATATATTAAGGATAATTTATGTTCTTGTTTTTTGTTATCCTATTAGAAATTAAAAAGAAAAGAAAATTAAATTTCATAATAAATGGTTATGTTTACTTATGTGGCTAGCGAGGTGTACGATAAATTTCCTGGCAAAAACTATTAAAAGCCAAGAACCATTAATTAGTGTTTTATGGTAAATTTTGAATAATGGCCACAATATAAATATATAAGTACATACTTAATTTAATTACCAATATCTAGTTAAGATTAATATTTAAATAGTTGGTTTATTAAACGCGAGTACTCTTAAAAGCAATTTTTTTTTTAGAAAAATAAATAAACTCTTAGTAGAATGACTTTTTATAAAATTTTTGAGATATGTATCTAAAAATTCCAAGAATTTAAAAAAAGTTTCCTATTAAAACAAAAAGATATTAAAAAAGAAAAAATTAATTTAACAAGAATAAAATTTGTCACGGATCAAATAAAATGTGAGCAAAAAGGATGTCTCTTAATTTATTGACATTGTAAAAAATTTGTCTCGAGTAGTGGCGGTTGCCATATAACAAGCTTGAAATATGATATTTTTTATTATATTTTATTTCTTCAAATCTACAAGATAATGAACGTGTCTAATAAAAGCAATATATCAGCTTTCATTTTTCTGTTTGGAAAAAAAGTAAGTAGAGTATAAGGATGAAGATAATAAAATGTTTGATAAATAATCAAGTACCAATATATTTTTAAAATATCAAGATCCTGTACGTATAGTCATGAATTTTTGAATTAAAAATAAATTCATTTTTGATTGCAATCAATAATTTTTTATAAGAATCCCTAAAAATATGCAATAATTACATTTGCAATATATGTGCCTATATTCGCGAGAAATGGAAAATATGGGAAAAGAAAATTTGAAATTATAAAAAAAAAAAATTATTTCTCTGTAAAATTATGCAACAAAAGGAAAACAAAAACAATTAAATCAATGTTATAATGCATAAAATTTTATGATACCCTTTTACATATTAATTTATTCCAATATTGACTACAGTATACAAAACATGAATTGAAAACATAAGAACATACTCGCAGTATTCATTATTCATTAATATTCTTTACATATCTAAAAGTCGATAATATTCCGGTCATTACACTATTTATATGTACATATACATATATGCAATGTACATAATATATATATATATATAGTGTTATTTCAATATTTAAGTAAAATATTATTTAAACAGCAAAAATTTTGAAAAAAAGAAAATTATAAAAGATCCTCTTACATGTTAACCATTTTGTACATCTATTCATAATCTTATGTTTGAATAAATACCTATATGCATACATGTATGTATGTATACATACAATGTCCATATGGTTAAATAAATTCAGTTTCTATGTAAAATATTCAAATGCTTGTATAAGTACGGAAATTTTATCAATGTACTCATTCAATATATTATACACTATATTACATCATATATATATATATATATGTATATGTAGATAGTTTCATAACACTAAATTTCATGACAATAAAATTTTATGATCCAAAAGCTTTTAGCTAAGTTTAAATTTTTCAAAAAGTTTACACACTTAAAGTACTTATATACTACATACGAGTATATGTGCTTGTCTAAAGGAATATGTATAATAATATAACATTTTTTATAGCTATAATACTCTAGATATATATAGTTACATAATATAGGTACATATTTAATAATTATATTTGCATATTCTTTTGCAAATTTTTACATACTAAAAGGACTAATACGTGTGAAACAAAAAATAACTCTTTGGTGTAGTCACAAAAATATTTTCAATTTTATTTTAAATTGAATCTACTTTTTATGTAATTTATGAAGCTATATATGAGTATTAAATATAATGACATACATATACACATTGTACATATTAATATTAACATAATATCCCAGTATAGATATACAAAACGAATACACAGGATAACATTTTGAGTTAAGTTAAAAATAAAAGGAGAACTAGATAAAGCATTCAATTAATAAAATTTGGTTATGTAAATTTTTAGAGTTTTCTAATAGTTGATCAAATAAAAAGCAAAAACAATAAGAAAAAAATTAGAAAAAAAAATATTTTGAGTATTAATAAATTTTGTCTCCTTTTCTGTTTTTGGGGAATCAAAATTGGGATATTAAAAATTATATCGCATTGTTTTCTATTGCATAAAATGTTAAAGATTAGGGAATTAAAAATTTTCAAATTTATTTTATACGAACGATTTTGTTTGATTATTTTGCAAATAAAATTTTTTTTTTAATATTTTTAATATTATTAAAATATTTTGTTTGAGTTTTTGTGAATATTGTAAAATGATAGCATTTAGATTTTAATAATGTTTTGGTTGTTAATTAAAATGCACTTAGAAAATTATACTGTTATAGTTTCGAAAATTTACGATTTTAAATTTTGAAAATTACTCATATTTTAGAAAATATCTATTGATTACTATAAGATTTTATTTTTACCAGATTTTTTGTGCATATTGACAGATACATTTAACTTCAAAATCATGCAACATAGAGTAACCATCGGTGGCTTGTTTTACAGATAATCCATTGCTTTTTTTAATATTTGATTTTCCGTCTTACATTTAATTAGATTTAAGAAGCAGTTTTCAAGATAAAGCTTGTTAAAATAAGAATTTTTGTTTCGAATTTTTTGTTTAAAACTCGAAAATTTTCGGTAGAAAAATTGAAAGGTTGCGAAAATCTACGATATCGACAATCTTTTCTACAAAGCAATTAAGTAAAAACCTTGGAAAGCAGATATATAGATAATATTATTGTAGTATAATAATAATATTATTCTTACTACAATCTACATTTCAATTAGAATCTGCAATCTACTTTCCAATTAATGTTTTTTTTTTTAGATTTCATAAAGGATATTTAAACACGTTGAGCAAATGGTTATATCTGTAACAATATAAGCTTTACATAATTAAAATAAGAGATAAAAACATCTGAATTTTGTTTTTAATTACGTTGAGTGAAAAGATAATCAAAAGATGCTAAGTAGTACTTTAAAACTTTTGACAGTTTCAAAAATTTTGTACAGTGAAGCAAGAATAATAACTTAAATCACCTCAAATCGTATATTTTAGCGAGTAAAATTAGAGCAAGAAATTAATTCGGCAGTGCTGTTTTGAAGATGCATCTTTATTTCGTGTACGTCCATTTAACTGCATCAAAGCGAAATTTTAAAGAAATCATAATTGTTATTTTAACGTCTATCTTTGCATCCTTGTTTCGATTATATGAATAGCTCTATTTACATTTCTTAAAAAGTAAAATGCATTTTCGCATTTCTATGAAATGCATTCAAAATCGGCATGTAAAATTTGTTGCCATCACATTATCTACCCAACTGTTTTCGGTACAATCAGTAAAAAGAGAATTTTTTGCAGCTTAAAGGCTAAGGCATGCTGAACTGCATTACATCCAAATTTCAACAGTACAAAACCTTATATTAATTTAATTTAATCAAAATTTATTATCAAACATGATCGATTAGATCTTATATTTGGGTATCATAAATTAAAATTTAGAAACTTGAAAATAATAAATTTAAAAAATTTTCTCATTTTCCTAAACAATTTATTGAAATTCTTATTTGTACTTAAGAATAAAAATCTTAGAATTCTATTCTTCAATAAAAAGTGTTTGTTATATTAAATCACGTTTTTCTATCAAAAAATAATAAATAAAAGAATTTTCAAATTGTTTATTTTATTATACAATTATTTTCATTCAAAATATTTACAAATACAACTTGTTATATAGAATCCTTGTTTTATAATAAAATGTTCTTATGTTCCTAAATACAACAGAAACAGAACATGGTAATCAGAGAAATCAAAGAAAAATTTCTATCAATCTTTTAGGGTTGAGCACCAGAAATCATTTTATTTCTTTTTTTACATGAATCTATGAAAATTTTGCAAGTTTTAATTAAATTTGTTCATTTACATGGAAAATCATAGCGCTTCTCAAACCATTTTAATATTTAAATAGCATTAAGAAGAAAAAATCAAAATAATAAATAAAAGGCAAAAATATTTATAAAGTGAGAATTGCATACATACACATGTACGTATACAAATACAATATACAGTTATCTCACAAAAATTCTATAAAGGACAAATTTGGTTCTTGTTTTAATAAAAACACATAAAAAAAAGTGGTCTCATCTATAAGGACGGCTAAAATTTTTTATTCTTTTCTCTTTTTTTTGTTTTTGTCCTTTTTTCTTAATTTTCATTCATTTTATTGTTCATTTAAATAAATTATAGAGTTTATTAAATTTTGTAAGTTTTTTTATTTTTTTTTGTTTTGTTATTGGTGCATGTCAACAACCACTACCTGATAAAATCAAAAAATTCATTTTCTATCTTTAATCAACAACATATTGTTGTATACCTTGAGTCCTTTTTACAAGGACATGAGATAAAAAAAAACAGACACAAAATATAAATTTAAAGAAAACAATTTACAATATTATAGAAAGCAATCAAGGATATATTATGTTTATTTTTATGTATACCGTATGTATGTTTGTATATATCCACAAAATATCTATTTACAATAAAGTTAAGTAATTTTAAAGAAGGGAGAGAAAAAGTAGAAAATGAACTCTTTATATTTCATTATTGGAAAGAAAGCACAGGTCTTGAATTGAGTAGGTGTAAATTCTTTATTATTTTCAAATTTATCTCGTGCATTTGGTCGTATATAAACAAACTTTTAATAATTTTTTTTTGTTTGTTTTTTTTTTTCTGTGTGTATTCATCATGAATTTTAAGTGGGTTTCAATAATCTTATGTTATGCTTCATAATTTTGCAAGAAAATCGATTTTTTATATACCCAAGTAGCTGTTTGAATAAAATCTGATTAATGGACTCTATAGTATCTAAAAAGTTCATCTTAGAATGTTTTCTAACTTTCTAATAGACTATCAAAATATTTAGTAATTTACAATGAACTGTAGAAAATATAACAAATATTTAAGATTTAATGCAGCGGTTTGGTGGTTTGTGAAGTGAATCGGAAATTCTATCTAGATTTTCATATTTTTTTAAAATGTTGATATATTTTAAATTTGAACTTAATTATATTAAAACACTTTAAATATGAACAATATTTTTTGTGTAAATTAAAATCTAATTGAGTAAAATGTAAATTTTGTGTAAATTCACACTAAATGTAAAACTAAAAAGAATAACATGAAATCTTACATTTAGAATGAAAGTTATAGCAACCACAAAATTTTAAGACTTTTAGCGAAGAATAATTTCATTTAGTAAAATTTTAAATATTAAATTGCAATTCAAAATTTAAGTATATTGAAAAAATTATATTAGAAAAGAAGAACTTTTAAATTGTTTGGGATTTTCTTTTTCGAAAAATTAGGAAACCTGAAAATTTATGGTAAAATCTTTGTTAAAAATTAAAAAATTGTATTGACATCTAATAATTTATTATGGGACTTAACTCTGAACAAAATGTGAATAAAATTTTTAAAGTTTTCTAGAACAATATTACCTCCTTTACCTTTTGATATCTAAGCTAACTAACTAAAAGTTTTATTTTTAGTAATTTTTGTTGCTTTTTAATATAATTCAAAATTAGAAACAAAATAGCAACACAGATAACAAACCCCATGAATTTTTTTAGCAACAATTTATGGGATCTACTTTCTCACTTCAATATCTGAAATCTGGTGAGGTTGTATTATAGTGCACCTATTTGCTGCAAAATTTTAGAAAAAATTGAATTTTATTTAATGTAATGGTTAAATTGCAGTAAGTAAAATAATATTAGCCAAATGACCAATAGGAGAAAGGTTTTACCATTATGATCATGTCAATAGTTACCATGTCAATGGCTACTATACCAGTACTTAAACTTTAACTAAATTTTTAGTCTTATTTTTATTATTCTTGTCCATGTTAATTATTTTGCCATTTATTAACAATGTAATCGTTTACTAAATAGTAGAATATAAGATAAATTTGAAAATTTAATTCAGAAACAATATTGTCCTAATTTGAAAAATTATTGTTAACTATTTGAATAAATTATTATAAAATTAATTTATTTTCATATTTTAAGTATATGTGAGCTACATACTTGAAATTTATTTATTGTTTTTTTTTTATCAAATTATAAATTAATAATTGAATAACTTTTCTATATATAATATGGAAATTCAAAATTACTTTACCACATTGCATATTAATTAGATTTGAAAAGTTGAATTTTACCTCTCCCTCTCTCTATATATGTATATATATATATATATATATATATATATATATATATATACTACATCATTATTAAACCATCTATTTAGTAAATAGATTATTATTTGCATTCACTTATGTATTCATATTTTTGAATATTAATTTTTCTAAAAATTTACATATATTATACATAAATATTTGGTGTATATATATATATATATATACACCAAACAAATACATATATATATATATAAAGTTGGGTCAAACCACTGGTTCGTATTGTAGCACTTTTCCCTTAAACAAGTGAAAATACTCCTTTTAAGTACACTCTATGTATATCCACCACAGTACTAAAATTATTTTCATTCTCATACGAAATCATGTCAGGGATTGCATATATTTAGGATGAACAATTTATGCAGTCCTTGAAATAAGGCAAAAAATATTGAAAGAGGCGTTAACGTAATACTCGATTTTAAAGGTTATTTGCGTGAGTTAAAAAAAATAATTATATTTTTTAATGCCAAGGGCTGTACCGTCACCTTTCAGCTTTTATAGAAATTTGAAAAAATTTGCGGTTTCGGAAATATAAGATGCTAAAAATTCAAATTTTACAAATTTTGAGCGGTGGTAACTTGAGAGGGGTTGTAGGAGGCAAAAAGTTTTCTTCTAATGAATTGAAGAATTTATTAGTTTCTAAAAGCTGTTAAAATTTTAAACTTTTACAAACCAGGAGTCTAGAAAAAAACGACATCAAAAATTTGGAAAAAACAGATTTGAGATAATGGTAAATTTTAACAGCCATTTTGTTTTTTTAAAGCTCAAATGTAGTATGCCGCAGTAGAATAAGCTAACCACTATATTTCTGTCATTTTTAGGGTTTTGGGGGGGAATTCCTATAACTTCTAAAAGGGGGGGGGGAATAGGTAAACATTTTCTTCTACCGAAATAAGTTTCTAGTAAAGATCTATGTACATGCATTATTTTGTTTTTCTATCTTTAAGGGTGTACAAGTTTTGTAAATATGTTCTCGGACGGACGGAAGGACGGACAGAGTGAAACTAATAAGCACTTTTTTTTTCTTAAATTTTTGGAAAAGTGCTAATAATATAATTAAAAAGGTTATCAAACTATTTATAATCTTATAGTTTGTTGTATAAAATTCAAATAATTTTAAAATTTCATCAATTTGCATACAAGATTTTTTTTGATTAAATTGAAATTACGTTAAGAACCGCATTTGCTTTTTCAAGTATAAATAATTTTCCATAATTGTTAAATACGAATATTATATACATATGAATATTTAAATACATATTTACAATATTATTTATGTTTATTAAGGATAAATAATTTAATGTGTAACTATATATAGAAAAAATGAAAATTTATTTGATTTGCAATGAATTTTAATTACCACTAATTAATTTAAATTTACAAAATTTATTGCACGATTGCACATAAATACATACATACAATATTATATTTACACATTTAACTTTATATTTAAATCGTTTATCAGCATTGTTATATAGTTCTCAATTTTCTGGATGAAATTTAAAAGGAAATGAATGCATTGTTAGTATTTTTTGTTTTTTTTTTCTTTTTCAAAAATTGTAAGTCCTTTTTTATTTCTTTTATTTAGATTTACATTCAATTTGTTGTTTTTCTCTTTTTAATTATGGTGCTTCATTATTTATTCAAAGCAAGAAGAATTTATTGTACACCATATATGTATGTATCTCGTATTCAAATATTTATTTGCTAACATCTAAATTAAAAGTAATTGCCGCCTCTTTAACCCACCCGGTATAATTTATTTATAATTTATTTATGACCTTATCTCATATAGAAAGTATAGAAAAAAAAATGTTGATCATATACCTACATATTTTGTTTGTTGCACCTATGAAAGAACTTGTTATTATTAACCTTTTTGATTTTTTTGCGAAATTATGAATGAAAGAATTGGGTTGTTCTCTTGTTAGATTAAAGTTAAAGTGTATAGGTACTTAAAACATTTTTCAAACATAGAAAATATTTCATGGTAAAGCTTTAGTGAATGTGATTAATGAGTAATGAAATGGTGTAAATAAGCTAATAAAAATTGTTGGTTAACTTGATTAAAAATTAAATTTAAAGTGAAAATTTAGTTTTCTATTTCATTTTTATAGTCTTCAATGCAAATATTTCATATAATATGCATTTAAAATGGGATTAAATTGTGTGTTAATTTTAAGATCTTTATTGAAATTATTGAAGTACGGTAAGTATTAATAAATCTGCTGCTTTAAGAAGAATCTTATTAAGAAACAAATTCTTTCTTCGAATTGATTAAATTAAAAATTTAGATTTATTTTTTTGAGAAAAAAATGAAAAAAATGCAAAGATTTAATTCATAGTTTCGGGACTTACTGAATTAAACTTTTCAAATTTTCACATTTTGCCGTCATATGTTGGACACGAATATTTAAAATAAAATTAATAATATTGCAAAGTTCAACTTAACAAATCTTTGCTTATAACCTAAATATGCTTTTATTGTTATAAGTTTAAAAAAACAGGAATTTTTAGAATATTTAAATTTCATGTTATTCTCATTTTCTTCTTCTAACTATAGCCATTGTATTATGGTTTTATAATTATTTATGAATTTCCTGCACCTACCAAAAGAGCAGAGCTTTAATTAAAATGGCTGCGAAACTTTTAGAAAGCTGATATTCTCAATAACTAAGTAAGTTTTAATGAAATTTTCCTGTATCTAATCGATTTTGGTAAATCTGTGTACAATTGTATGTATAAAAAGCTCCAGAAATAATGCTAAACACAGAATTACCCTTTTTTTACTCATTATGGCGGCCTGTAATACTTTCAAATACAATGTCAATTGTTAATTTTTTTTAAATAAAAAGAAATACTGTTTCAATAGTGAAGTAATAGTTAATTCTTTCTACTTAATGTTTATGTAAGCAATTTAAAAAACTATTCAACTCTTTATAGAACTATATATTATACACGTATGTATAATAAATAATAGCACTTTGTAATAGGTTTGTAATGTAGCAAATTTCCCTAAAAAGTGAAAATAATGCTTTTGAAAACAATCAACTGCATTAAAACTACTTTCATTCATATACTAAATTATTCAAAGATTGCATATTTTTAGGTGGAGGCAAGAAGGAAAATGAAAGAGACGTTAACATTATTCAAGAATATGAGAGCTAAGTTATATAAATAACATTGTTTTAAAAAGAACAACATTTTTTAATGGCATGACATTTACCGTGACCTTTCTGCATTTATAGAAATTTGAAAAATATTGCAGTATCGGATATATAAGTGGCCAAAAATTAAAATTTTACAAATTTAAAGAAGTGACAATTTGAGAGCAGATAGAGGTGGAAAAAAATTTTCTTCCAGCTAAAAATTTTATGGAAAAATACTAAAAAAGTAAAGAAATTAAATTTCTAAAATCAACCATTTAAGGGAAATCTGTTTTTTATTTCATAAAATTATTTTTAATCTATAAATTTTTGCTATGATTTTAAAACCTCTGTATGAAATTAAATCTACATAATTTTATATATGTATATACGGATATGTATACTTCAAATACCTTCACATTATTATGATATTATTGAAGAAAATTATTTTTATGTTGATTGCATACAAATCGCTTTCTCTAAAATTTAAATATTACTTAAAAAACTTTATAATGTTTTTAATGCTATTAAAATATCCCCATAACAATATAAGAACTTCTATATACATATATGAATTTTAAGTATCCGAAAATATTTTAAAACCATATAAGGTACATTACGTATACTGTGCTACATTATATATATATATAGTAGTGAAAGTTTATGTATATTTTTACAACTATATTTCGCTATAACAAAAATGAAAATTTTTCACTCACTGAGTACTTTATATGAGTAAAGAAAGAGAAAATTTACCAAAAAAGTGAAGAAAATCTAGAAAATATAATTTTTTTTTCTTATCACATTTAACTCTATTTATGTAAATGGCATTATGTATGTAATATACATAAGAATATAACAGCATTTTTCTAAAGATTATAATATTATATATTGTATGTATATGTATATTCCCTTATACATTCACTATTTACGTGTTTAACCTATTCAATATATTGACAGCTTAATTTGAAACAAATCAAAAAGGATGTTTTTCACATTCTTTTTTTTTCACATTAAATTAGATTCGTTTTTTTTTTTTTTTGTTTCCTTTACAATGTTATATAACATTTGTGTTATTAATATGAAAATCACATCTTAGAAATTTCAACAGGAATAAAATTGTTATGAATTGAATATGAAGAGAAAACTATATAATTTACTTATATAACTGTACTCGTATGTATACGTGTATAAGGTTATTCCAATAATGGCTCAATTGTTATATATTTCGTATTGTGAGAAAATAATTCCATTAAATAATATATTTATATAATATGTATATAAACAAAATATATGTCTATATGATTGATACATATATATATATATATAGAATAATATGTATTATTTAAAAAACATATGGTAGTTTTTCGAACATTTTCAATGAGCCGAAAATTTTCTCCCAGAAAATTTACTCTTTATTATTATTATTATATTATACTTTTTATTTTTATTATAGGAAATATTTTATTATAATAGGGTATTATTACCTTTTTAGTGTAAAAAATAAAGTAAAAGAAAAATAATAAAAAAACACAAAACAGGAAATAAACTTAAAATTTTGTAAATGGTTTTCTTGTATTCGAACAGGGTGTTCATTTTCAAAAATGTTTTTTTCACAGAAAAATTAAGGCAGAATTTTTATTTTTCTCTATAAGTTATAAATAAAAGCACAACTAGTTATAAATAAAAAGAGGAGTATTTCATTGGCATTACTAAAATTATTTATTAATACATTAATTTTTTTTTTTCGAAATATTCAATATTTTTGCTGCTGTTCTTTAGAAACATAATATAGGCCCCTTCATGGTAATTCCTATATTAAACCCAAGTTACAACCCAATGTAATTTTACCAAAATTATTCTGAAGTGTTAGATGGCAAAGTTGTTATTAATTAAAGCACATTACCAGAAACCAATTTATTTTACTAAATTTTTTTTTATAAAATACCTTTGTATGTGAAAATTAGCATCTGCGTTTAACGCATAAAATGTTCAATTTATAAAGGTTAGTATTTAAGTTTGGACATAAAAAAACTCATATTTTTGTCAAAATATTTTAAAATTTCCGATTGCAATTTCATTAAACAATTTGTTTTGAAACTATTTTAAAGTTTTTCAGTCCCAATCAGTTGTATTTTTTTTTGTTTTAAAAAAATAAAATTACTAGTATTACCAAACCCTTATAGTTATGCTATACTTTATTGTAAAACCAAAGAAACTACTAAATATAATAAAATAAAACCAAATTTATATATATACATACATGTATAAAATAAACAATTTGTATAAAAATAACCACACGGGAATAAAAAAAAAAACAAAAAAGAATAAAACGAAGAAGGAAAAAAAAAATTTCAAAAATTAGGGTACAAAACTATGTACAATTTTTTGATATGATTCAATTTGTGGCCAGGTGGAAATTACTTTTTCTTTTTTTTTTAAGTGACCGTTCTATTTCTTCTCATAACTATAATGATTCTATACAAACATATACATATATACTTTATTATTGTTTGAAGACAATCAAAATATTCAAATTTAAAGTGTAATTTTCCATGTTTTACTGAAGACCCTTAAAAAAAACAATTTTTACTTTGTTTTTTTATTTTATTTTAAATTATCATTAGGTATATTGTTATTTTGGAGCTCATTTTTTTTTTGTTAAGCTGAGAAATTTCTTTTTTTAAATGAGAACGTATGTTATCTCTTTAAAAAAATCTTAATATATAACTTTTATTACAGCGATGCCAAACAAGGTATAGCCAGGCAGGCAGCAGCTATTTATTCGGATAGACAAGAGTATAATAACAAAAAGAGAATATAATATAAAGAGTGTAAAAATAAAAGATGTGGAAGTTTTTTGAGAAGAGAACAGAAAAATAAAAATTAAAGAAAATAAAGAAGAAAAAAAAAAAGAAAAAAATTTATTACATTGCTTTTGTGACCCCGAATCCCACAAATGTTATTTAAAAAAAAAAAATTCTTTTTTGTTTTTGTTGTGTATATGTATAATACGCATATATTAATTCCCCTCAAGAAAAACCAAAAAAGGAAAAAAATGAAATTAGTAAAAAAAAATACAGAAAAAAAAAAGAATTTTCTCTTACGAAACCCATCAAGAGAGAAACTTTTTCCATTTTTTGAGTTTTGTGTTTTTTTTTTTTTGTTATTTTTGTGAATCACTTGAAAAGGACCACCTCGGTTAATTGCCTACACTTGTTACGTTTATTATTCGGGGCCTAATGGCTGACAAATGATTCTCCTTTTTTTTTTGTTTTGTCTTTTTTTATTGTTTTTTTGTTTGAATTGTGTTATTAAGCATATATAATGTACATAATATTTTGTATACACACTTACATACTAACAATATGTATATAATAGGTTTCATGATATTATACAGAAAGGGTTGGAATTAAAATTTATTTTAAAAATTTATTTATTTTTTTTTCTGTTCTTTTTATTTTTAGTTTATTTTTATGTTATTCAAAAACAAAAAATAAAAACAATGAATTTCAAATTTTCTTATTTTTTAAGAGCTTCACATATTTATTACAATAGGAATTTTTATAAACGATTGTAAATTTTTTATATATAATATTTTTCCTATACCCAAAAAAATAAAATAAAATAAAAACAAACCAAAAAAAGGACACAAAATTCAAAACAAAAACTCTAGCCATAAAAAAAAAAGGAATTTTTGTGTTGTTTTTTTTTTTTTAAGAAAAACAAATTAAAAATGAAAAAAAAAATATTTTTTTGAATAATAATCGAAAGTGAATTTAATGCTGAATTAAACAAAATGATTTTTGATATTTATTTAATTTTTAATAATGCATGTACATGTATGTAAGAAATATTGTAATTTAATTTGTGAAAAAAACAAATTGAAGAGCTAAATGAAGGTGAAGAAAAATTATTTGTTTTTAAGAGAAAATGAATATGGTTTATATAATTTTATATATGTTGGCCGGAATGTTATTTGAATTAGATCATTATTTTTATAAGGTCAACAAGTTTTTATGCTATTTTGTATTTATTGAACGAAATTTAACATATGAGCATGTTAACTAAATAGTAAATGTAATTTTAGTGGTATTCTTATTACATGCTTTAATGTTAACTTGCTTCAATTTTTATTTTTTAGTTCCCAAGAATTACTGGTTTCGGCCAGAAAATATAGATCTATTGTGCCCCGAATTAGGTTTTGGACAAAGCCCTACAACACCCCCTCGAGACCCATCCTCCTGATGAATTCCAGCAATTTTGAAGGGGCGGTAGCCTGCAGCTCCGCTGGATTGAGCACGTAGCTTCCCACTAGCTTCCTTTGTGGCATATATAATATACATAGAATTGAATACATGTCATATTATGCATATTAATTGCGTATTAAATGTTATTACGGTCAGATGAAATATGCTTTGGCTTCCTTTTTTTCTGATTAATTACCATTATTATATAAAAAATCTAACCACCCGTGATTCCTATGCAAAAGCCACCATTAGGCATTTCTAAATGAAAGAAAACTTTTTCTTATAAATTTACTTGTTGAAAAATTTAAATTGCATACTTATAGGAGTGTAAAAAACACATTCAATAAATTTTTTGAAAAAACCGGTGAATAAATTTTTGAAAAATAGCTTACATTGTTAAATCACATTGAATATCGTTTGCAGATGATAAAAAATTAATTATAAATTTATTTCTGCTATTTATTCAGGTCAATGTTATGGTTAAGATTAAAATGCTTAAAGAATATTATTAAAAATATCGAATATAATTTGATGATTCCTTACAAAGATGGCATTTTATAAAATATTAATGTAAGTACGTTTCGATTCCATGTTAGAGTGAAATAAATGTGAAATTCCATAAAAAATCTTGTAATTAAATTTTGATCAAAATTATTATTATTAAATAAATGAAAATAATTTTTAATTTTAGCTAATTCCCTTTTCCAGATCCAAGTTGCACTATAAATATCATTAAAGAATCTTCTATTGTATTGATTATATGAGTGATTGCCATTTTTGTTATCAGAAAAACATTTATAAATAATTTTCGTAGGTATCATAAAAACTTTCATGTTTTCATTTAAAAATTTAGAACATACACTATTATACGAATATAAAATTTTCAATTTTCGATTTTGATTCTGTTTCTCAGAATTAAATTGTTGAATTTTCCCATATTTGATTAAATATCCTTATTCCAATCCAATACATTTTCTTCGTACTACTTTTTTCAATTCTTTTTTTTTTTAATAATTTAAAAATCATAAAAGTTTTATATATTTTTTAAAGAAAATACATGAATGAAAATTCAATATTAAATAGAAAATTTTATTTATAAAGAAAAAACCTAAGCCATTTTAACAAAACAAAAAATTAAAATAGAAAAATAATGAAAGAAAATTTTTTAACGTAGAAAAAAAAAAGGACAACTTATATAAGAAAAATTTTTAAGCTGTTATATAAGAAGTATAGAATAGAGAAAATTAATATAAAAAAAAAATTCTAATGCGATCACAGAGAAAATAATTTTTATTACTTTTCTCTTTTATTTTCTATATTATATATGCACAATCATCACGTATAAAGCATTAAAAAAAAAGAAACAATAAAAAAACTAACGAAAGTTAAAGAGCAAACAGGTAAGAGAAAAAAATTTCTAATTCAACAAATAAAGACTAACAAAACACAAGGTGGCGCTGCTTATATAAAGTAATATGAAAAAAAAAGAAAAAGAGAAAACTTAAAATACAAGAGAAAATCTTAAATTTGATTAAAGGTTATCATGTCCTTTTGAATCGCCATCTTAAATTATCAGCTCCCTCTCTCTCACTCTCTCCGCCGAGTTTTTCTTTTCACACAATTTTTTTTTATTTTTTTATAATTATTTTCTCTTTTTTTTATATCTTGTTCTTATGGTACTATCATAAATTAAAAAAAAAACGCAAATTCCTTTTCAAAAAAAGGAACAATAAAAAATTAAAAATAAGAAAATAGAAAAAAAAAGAGGAAATATTATAACAAAAGAGCAAAGCAGAGGCTTTTTTACAAAAACAAAAAAAAAAAATTAGAAAAATTTTCTTCTCATTTTTCCCTTTTTTTTCTTGTTGCTTTTTCAAATTATATTCGTTTTTTTTTTTCAGTGAGAGTTTTTCTTTTTTCTCCTATTGTTTTAGAATTAAAGCCAAACAAATTTTTCATGGAAGATTTTGCATCCTTTATTATATACTACCTACATATTCATACTAAAGTTACAATTTCATTTCTTTTATTTTTTTATTTACATTGTAAACAAATATATGTGTATGAGGAGCAGATTTATATATGTATATACAGCACATTTAAACAATAAAAGAACCTAAGTAAATGAGAAATAGGTTGATATCAAATACACATCATAAACAAGAATCTCTCATATAACATACACATAAGCATATATACAATATTTTAGTTACATAAGTTCCAAAGGGAAGAAAATAAGAAAAAAACGAAAATGTACTACTCGTGTAATAAGAAGAATAATTTTTAATACTTTATAATGTTTTGTATTTCAATACGTCACCATTATCATATAGATAGTGTTATATACAATAAATAGATATGGTTATGTACATAGATGAATGAAAATATGGAATGGAAAGAGTACTTGTAATCCCATATTGTACATTCATAATATTATAGCAAAAAAAAAAAACAAAATCTGTAATGGTTCTTAGAGCGTTAGACTTTCTTTTTTTCTACTCCTTTTGTTTTTTTTTTCTTTTTGATTTTTACTTTTCATTATTTGCCTCTAGAATAGAGCAATAAAAAAGATAAAAATGAAATTCTTGTACATCTATTATCCTTACTTCCTATTTATGATATGTTTACTTCCGTAATTCCGTATGAGTATATTTTCATATAAAATATATAGGAATATATGAGTGTATCTGTATAGTGTGCATATAGAGTTGATAATTTTGCTGTTTTTTTTCTATAATGTGTACTTGAAAATAAAAAAAAAATGAAAGCAAATTGTTTTTTTTTTTTTCTAATTTTTTTTTTTTGTGATTTTTTTTCCTGTTATACATGTCGTATGATACTGTATCCATGTATAAGGATGTTTAACATCCGTTTCGTGTTATATGACTCGTATAACGTACACTTTTGTGTATTGTATATTAGAATTAAGAAAAAAAAAATAAAGTGAGATAAGATAGAAATTGGCTTGGCCAATATTTTCTACAGTTGAAAATCCCATCTCATCTAATAGAAAAAAGAAAAAAAAAATATGTGTAAAAATTTCAATATAAAACCAGAAAAAAGAAAATTTATTTTTTGCCAAAATTCTATCTAGTACCTTGCCATGAATGTTATTCTTTTACCCTAAATCGGACGGATGATCTCATATACTGTCGATGCTTTTAAATTAAGGTTTGTGGTCAATTTAATTACATTGGGTATGTATTAAGGCTAGTCTAATATTGTATAACTTTAATTTTTTACCCTAAAATTATTTTTAAAATCATTTAGTCTTCGTTTGTTTAAATTATTTGATGAAATATTATTAAAATCTCATTCATAGGTACTGAATCGTTTTGTCGAACTTGAAATTTTCCTTATTAAATGACATTTACAATAATTTTCCTATTGTATAGATTGGTAATGCATAGGAAGATTTCTCGCTTATTCACATTTCATGTAAATGTTTCTATTACAATCTCTAATATTTTTTTTCGTTCAAAAACAAAGTCCAAGTCATGGTTTTGCGATTTATTTTTAATCACAAGAAATTTATTAATCAAAATTTGACAATCCATATATTGTGAGACATTCCAAAATATTGGCATTTGTATATTTTAATTTTTCGATTTTATTGATATAAAAATGAATGCCATAAAATTTATTTAGTATACTTAATTTAGTATTCATAGCAACGGTTCTAAAATTTGTTCAGAAGGCGATATGGTGTAGTTTTGTTTTATATCATTGTGATACTAAAAATTATATGAAATTTTAAACATGATTTTCTAATTTCTTCTTTTATTATCTCATATTTCCCATAGCTCTATTGAATAATTATTCTTCCATTAAAATCAATTATATTCGAAAATTATTTAATTTTTAAATTTATTAAATTTCAATATAAAAATTGAAAATATTTAAACGTTTTGTTTTATTTTTATACCACATTTCATCATTTATTCCCATATAAATGAAAAAAATATATATTAAATTCCGGGAAATTTCAGGACATCATCAGTTGCATTAAAAAACCAAACATCCATTTAATTTTTAATTATATGTGCAAAACAAAAAAAAATTCAATTTAAAAATCATTTAAAAACACAATATAATTTCAATTGATATTCATAAACTGTTATACAGCTCTATATAAGATGAAATTATTCACACAAAACATTAATGCCTTAATGTGCTATAAACTCACATTATATGTATGTGCATAAATTAAAAAACAATTCTTGTTGTTAATTATTAAAGGATAACGAAAAGAATATAATAAAAAGGAAATAAACAAAATAGAAATACTGTAAATAATAACGAAAACAAAAAAGAAAAGAGAAAAAAAACAATAAAGTACGTGTTCATTTATCATTTTCTTGTTCAAATCGAAAATTATAACGATTTATTAGAATGCTTATGAAGTTTTGATAGGATTTAGAAAATGAAAAAACAGAAAAAAACAGTAACAGAAAATAAAAAAACTAAAATAGGAATTTTTGTAACCATAAGTGTGAAAATTATAAAGAAAAATTTGTTTTTAATATTACCCAATAAACCAAATGAGATGAAAATTTTTACATTAAAAATCTATTTAAAAGATATTCCATTTGGGTTCATTAAATTTCGATAGAACATTAAGATTTTAAGATCGAGATATTTACGATCGATCAAGTAAATTACAAAAAAAATATAAGAATTTCAAAATGATGGGAAATGATGTGAATTTGGAAAAATTTATTCGAAAAACGTGTTGAAAATTAATTCAAATTTTAGATTCTAAATATATTTTGCAGGAAAGAAGATACTTTTTAAAATATTTTCAGCAAACAATGTGTTCATTTAAGATTAAATATCAAAAGTAGAAAGCGGAGAATTTTGCAAGCCAATAAAAATTATACTCACTAATATTACACTACTTAAATGTCTTAACTAAATTCATTAGTAATCTTATTAAACTTTTTTAATAGTAGAGGTTTTTTGAAAATTATTACATCTGCACTCATCCCAAAAGTATGCAATATTTTTTAAGTGAGAATTCTTAAGGTTTAAATTAATCAAATCACATGTTTTTACTTTAAAACCAATATTTTTAACAAAATTGATTTAATATGAAGTTCAGGAATGTAACAAAGTTTAAAATCTAATTGTAATAATAAGGTGAAATTCTAATTAATGCCATTAACAAACAAATTAATTCAAATTATATTATTACTATTATTTACAGGATTTATTTACAGAAAACTTGTAATAAAATTAGGAAAAAATTTTTGCTTCTTATCACCCATACAAGTTTGCTACAGCGTTATTGTTATTAAATGAATTACTGAATTTTATTGTTATCAAATGGGTTCAATATTTATTTTTTTATCTATAACTTCATATAACTTTAACATACATTAAGATATGTCATTTAAGAGTCGAATTTCATATTTTTGAAAAAGCTGCGCCTAGAAACAAAATAGGATTTGCTATACTCTATTTTATATAGCAAATCTATATACGATTGCAGAAAATCTTACAAAATTCTTCACTATTTCAGATTCATTCAAATAAAATTACCATCTATATTCAATATATTTGTTTTAAACATATACTTTTTATAAGCAAATATTCATGTATACCCAAATATATATTATAATTATAAATGTATATCTAAACAATATCGTACAAATATTGAAAAGATTAAGTAGCAGTAGTTTGTATAACGATAATTTCGTAAACTCGGCATATTATTTTGTAAAACTTTTGAGTTCATATACCAAAGTAATAATAACAATAATAATAATAATAATCATAATAATAATTATTATAAGAAATATGATATACAAGTTCATAAGATTGATGAACCACATCATTGAAATTCATTACAAAAGCATAAAACTAAATAATAATAGCATTATATATACCCACATAGAAATACATATATACATTTTTCTATATATATACATAATATGTGGATATAGAACTTATTATTTTAGCGATGAAAATAATATTAATTATAAAATAACAGACCCAAAAAAAACAAAAACAAAAACTCAAATAGAAAATTTATTCGAATCAGGTGGATGAAATTATTTATGAAAATTAATTTTAATATTCTTATATATCTATAGGAAAAAACAAGATAAAAAATTATTTTGTTGGTCGAAATGGAAAAATTTTTAAAAAAGATGTAGGTGTATTGTATATAAAGGAAGTTCATATTAATTAAATGAATTGTAATTTTCTTATATAAAATATCCTTACATCCTTATTCAAAAAACTAAAAGAAAAATAATTTTGAATCATAAGGAAATAAGAATTTTAAAAATTTTCAAGAGATTTATTTTTCATTTTCTTCTCTTTTCTTTATAATTTTTTATAAAAATTATTTTACTTTGAATTTCGAACCCATGTATAACACTAAAGAAGTCTAAGTAAAAAGTATAATGTATCTTTGTATGTATATATATTATATGAAATTGAGTTTTTGTTCAAGATTTAAGGATAAATTCTATATTTAAGGTGCATGCATATACCTACGAATTCAGTATATTCTATACACATTAAAAAAGTTTTTATAAATATGAAAGAAAAAAATGTACAAAAAAGCATTTCAATACAAATAATTGAATATTTCAATTTTTTTTTTGTTTTTTTAGGTCAAGAACCTAACTTTAAATGTATATAAATTGAGTAAGTTCATTTATATAGACATTACATTCGTATGAGTCCATCAGGACAAATGAATAACAAACTGAATTTTGTATTATAAGGGAATAAGAGCAAGAAAATCTTTATAAAAATTTTGGAAGCAAAATTAAAAAAAAAAAAACTTTAGTAAACTAAAATAGTTTTAACTAATATTTTTAATTTTTTGTTTTTTTTTTTATTTTATTTCTGGAAAATTACCAAATTTTTACATTTAACAAAAAAGTAGGTTTCTATTCCAATATTTAGGATAACGCATTTTTATATTAAAGCAAAATACTTAAATTATATCAGAAACTTACTTTAAGAACTTTAATTTATTGAAATGGAATTTATTGAATTTATAGAAAAAAGGGAAATTTAAACAAATAATATGTGTGTACACATATATGAATATGTATATGAAATTATAGGTTACATACCGACATTATGTGAATTTTGGTAATTTTAATAATTTTGTAGCTAACATTGTTTGACACATTTTAATAGTAATAAATTGATGATCAAACTGTGTTCAAAAAATATAGTTTTCTAAATTTTTGAAAATTATAAAACCTTTAATGTGTGCCAAATCGTATATATGTATATGTGTGTACATTTTTTGAATATATTTGTAATATAGATTAAAATTTTTACAAAAACAAATATTTTCTTAAATATAAAAATTATAAAAATTAACAATGAGTCCTTTTTTGAATAATTTAGAGAATATCGAAATAAATATGCATGGTTTGTGGTAATATTTCTAAAGTAATCAGTAAATTATTGATACCCTCTTTTCTAAAAAAAATGTAGCTCCTCACCTCCCTCTTTTCTAAAAAAAATGTAGCTCCTCGAAAAAATTAAAATTTCAATGATCGGCATTTTTATTTACAAAATTAAAAGCTTTTTAACATTTGTATAACAGTTAACAGAAAATGGCTTGCTTTAAAAAAAAGATAGTTTTTTTTTTTTTTTTTTTTTTTTATTAATTTTTTATATTACAATCTAGTCCTAATAATATGACTAATGAGTAATTTAATTTTAACCTAATTTACTATAAAATTTATTGATAGATTATCTAAAGTGACATCTACCCCCCGTTTTAATATGTTAATAATACATACTCGTTTTTATAAATTATTTTAGTTCATAAGGTTTAGTTCTTTGTAGTCGTCGTGTTATGTTTGTGTTGTCCAATAGTTGTTGTACCTCGACGTTCACATGCCGGACAAGCCTTTAAAAAAAAGATAGTGATTATGTATTTATTTCAAATTCCTTAATAAACCATCGAATTCGACAATTATATCCTTTAATTATTATTCTACCCCGAAAAGTATGCAATATTTTTTCTTATATAAAATAATTTTGGGAACAAGTTTGTTCTGTTGTTAACACAGAAAAGTGTTACGTCGCGAATCATTCCTTTCATTCGAATTTAATTTTTCTATAGGGTTGTACAAAACTCAATTGTTTAAAAATTTTAGTGCTGTATAGAACACTATTTATTAAAGAATTTATATTTAATAATTGAAAATTTAATTTAATGATTGAAAATTTAAACTAAAACCTGATTTTTCTTATTTCCAGCATTGTTAGTTGTTTTAAAAAAAAGTGTGAATGCTTTAAATTTAACAATATAATTAAAACTATTGATTCTTAATAGAAAAATTAAATGATATACAGATAATTAGTAAGAATGCAAAATCTAAAACTTCAATATGGATGATCAGAAATTCTATACACGTATGGGATTAAAATCATTTTAAAATATTGGAATTTTAAAATATCTTCAGCTAATAGGGTAATTGTTACACAAACACTCAAAATTCCATAAAGCCGTGAGGAATAAAGTATATTACCTTAATAAATCGATTGAAATTCATATATTATATTTTGTATAATATTTCTCTTTTAAATTTTTAGAGAATAGTTAATGGGTAAAATTTGTCAGAAGAAAATTTAATTAAAGAGCGTATATAATATGTGAGTATAATATTATTAGCAACTACAATTATTAAGGTCCCGACATTATATTTCCTTATACAATACTATGTCTACCATAACCAATTGTAACATTAATAAAGTACAGAACTACTTTATTTTAAATATTAGGAAAAATGAAAGGAAAAATAAAAATAAAAAATCATAAAACTTTGTAAGTCCTAATAATAAATTACTCAGACTTTTAATAAACAAAATCTCTCTTGCTCTTTATTATTTCTCTTTTTCTTCTCAATCAAGACTTTCTATAATCTTAAAAGATTCACGTACATATAAAAATATACTACGCATTATATTGAATAAATTAAGGATATTTGTTTTTTTTTTCGAAAAAATCTTGTACATACAATCATACATTCTTATAAAGGATATTTTTGTCAATTAATTTTCATAAAAAGTTTATTTTTTTCTTTAAGAGACTTTTTGTTTTTTATTTTCATTTTTGGGGAAATTAGTATTTTTGTATTACAGGATTTTTGATTACATATACAAACATATGTGAACACTGTTGTTTACACAAATATTTTATTCCTTTTAAAAATATCATGATAGTAAAAAATATTCTTTCTCTTCATTTATTATTTATTTAAATATTATGAAGCTTATTAAAAACATTAAAGAATAATTTTTTTTTTCAGCTTTTTTTTTGTTCATATTTTATGTATTACTTTGATAGCTTTAGTCTATAATCATCTTTTACATATTTGCAATCTATAACATTTCAATTGAATAACATAATATTATATGCAAATTAGTCTTCATATGTTTATGGAAATTATATAGTTGAAAGGGCCGGGCCGATAACAACTGCACGATTGGTTATTTATTATGCTGTACAACTTACTAAATAAGTACATTTCATATATATATATATGAAAAAAATATTAGCTTCAATAGAATATTTGTGTTTTCGGAACGACATATTTGTGAAAAATTTGAGGGAAAGTGAATTATAAATATGAAAAAGGGCTAAAAGAGTAAGAGATTATAATATATGTTTGTTTTGGGCTAAAAATATACGATATATAAAACATAAACATAATAAAAACAAGTATAATTAAACAAACTTTAAAACTGATTCTTTAAAACATTCTTTTAATCAGTCTCACTTTGTTTTAAACCCTACTCTTGCAAAAATAAAATATTTTGGACGCTAATATTGTATGGCTACAATAAAACAATATTTAATTTTTGTTATTTGATTTATTCGACTTCTTTTCTGAAGCATTCAAGAAATTTCTTTACGTTATATGTATTTGTATATTTCAGAGAAACATATATTACATGTATTATATGAGTTGTATATAATATATAAGTTGTTTATTTTACATTCATCAAAATTTCCTACAAAACTTTTTCGAAATATTTCGTTTTTTTTTGTTTTTGGTATAAATAATCAATGACCCTTTTTTTATTAAAGACCACATTTGAATTAAAGTTTTTACATTAGCTATTTTTATGTATATATACATATTATATTTCTGTATAACATTTATGTATAACAATTTGTTTATTCCTTCATTTTTTGTTTAGGATTTTGATAATTTTGATAATGCCTATTAAATTATACTTATTTGTATAAAAAAAAATAACTTATAGATGAACGTATTTATAATATTTCTATATTTTATTTTTTATATAATAGACTAAAAAAATAAAATACCAGATTTAATAACAAGAAAAAAAAATGAAAAAAATATGGTAAGTGAAACGACGATAGCTAGAATATACAACTAGAGTTCATTTTCTTTTTTATAAAATCTTTTAATAATACCCTTGAAAATAATATTATATTTTATTGAAAAAAAAAGATAAATGAAACAAATAGAAAATGATAAAGTAAAAGAGATTGAAATAAATCATAGATACTAGAAATCGAAATGTTGATGGAAAATTCTAATATTTTATGAGTATTTCAATCTTAAGTTGTCGAAATATTAAACAATTTATTTTGAAAGCTTGTTAACTTTCGTATATTGATAACAGAGAATAAAAATAAATATTATATATCATTGTATATATATATATATATATATATATATATATAAATTAAAAATTTCTTTAAGTACATATATATAAGAAATTCCTTTTCAATATGTTTATTCATTCTATAAAAAGGATATTATTGTTATTATTATTATTTTTATTAAAACAACGTCACATATTTACTCATATTTTCTTGTAAATTATACTCATATTTTTTTTCTTCAATCCTAAAATCAGGATATTTATTATATTAACAATATTGCTTTTTTTTTAAAGAATATTTTGATTAGATTTTTATTTCTTCTTTTCGGTTTTTTTTTTCTCATTTTAATACATAGCTTTTTGTAAAAATAGAATTAGAACTTATAAAGTACCTACCTCTCGATATTTTGGAATTTTTATTGGTTTTTCAAAATAATCTTCATGTATACTTTTATAATATTAATAAAATAAAATTATATTTAATAATGTTGAAGAATTTCTAAGAAAATCAATTAATAAAATTTAAGAATTATATTCAATAAATTTATTTTATTGAAAAAGAAAAAAAATGTTAAAATAATGAAATAAATTGTTTTAATAAAAGAACATTTTTCTTTTTGGTTTTTTGAAATCAATAGAATATTATTTTCACATTCCTCAAAAAAAAAGAAGTAATTATAAAAATAGAAGAAAAACATAATTTTTTTCATTACAATTGCGTTGGGTTTTAATATTGATAAATACACGCCTATATTTATGCAAACAAAAAATCGTAATTATTATAATATGTACATACATAATGTATTGCTAATTACAAAATATTTTGAACAATTTTGATAATATTGAACTTTTGTTTAAGATAAACAATCAGCAGCTCTCTTAAATTATTGCTTCTCTAAATTGGTAAAATTTTAATTTTTTTCAACAGATATTGCAAGCTTTTTTCAAATTTCTATAAATGCAGCAAGTTAATGGTAAACTTCATGACATTTAAAAATGTAATAATTTTTCTTAATCCAAGTAATTAACCCTTAACCTTAAGTCGGACAATACGTTAACACCTCTTTAAAGTTATTTTGCTTTATTTCAAAGACTACATAACTCGTTCACTCTAAATATATGCAATCCTTAATGGAATAGTTTCGCATAAGATTAAAAAGTATAAAAAGTAATTTTAATACTGTAGTAGGTATAGCGTACCGGATACAATTTATTGACCTTCTTAAACGGTATTTCTCATAAAACTTTTCTATACAGAATAATAAAAATTTGACCAACGGTAAAATATAAATTTAATATTCTTTTTTGATAACCATACACTAAAATTTATGTTAACGTTTCTTTAATTTTTTTTTTGTTGTTAAATCCTAAAAGTATGCAATTTTTTAATATTTTGGTATTCGGGAATAAAAGTATTTTTTATTGCAATGCATTGGTTTTAAAAACAATATCTTCATTTGTTGAAGAGAAAAGTGTTACTTTACAAACGAACTGGTTCAATCTAATTTTATTTATTTAAAATATAAATTTCTAATTAAAGAAAACATGTCTTTTATGAATATTACTAATGCTGATTTTTGAAAATTAAAAATGACTTGTGGTGAATGCCCGAAAACTTACATAGTAATTAATTTTTCAACTTGTTCACTTAATAAGTAAATACATGAAATTCCAATTATATAGGTGTAACAAATATGAAAAGTATCCCAAAATATCGCAACAAATTTTGCAAATATTCAACAAAAATTTATGAAAATCAAGTACAAATAACGTAGTGAAATATTTTACTCTAATTCCAAATGATTCCAAATGATTAGTGTTGGAAATTTGTCATGTTTTGCTCATTTAGTTTTTTAGTATAAAATTCTAAATATAGAAAGTATCAATATGAATTCATATAACTATATACAAAGTAAAAATGTATTTTTTTCCTATTTAAAAAAAAAATTTAATATTCCCGAAATGTTTTAAAAAACAAAGAAGACAAAAAACCTAAAATAATTTTGGCATTTTCATTACCCCAAAATTTTTAATTGCAAAAATCAATTAAAATATATTAATATAAAATTATATACAAATACGATAACATGTATGTATTTCTAAATAATATGTACATATACAATAATATAATTATATATATATACTTATAAAATAATATATTAACATGTTCAAAATCCACAAAAATATTTTTCATATTGTTACTGAAAATTCCTCTTTACGCAATTTGTACGAAAATAAATGAAATATTTTTTTTTAGAAAGAATTCAATTTCAAAGTATACTTATATAACATGATGGTAAAATATTTCTGATTCTCAAAACATACATATTTACATGCACATCCATACATAATATATGAATAAATACAATATAAAATTTTGATTCATTTTTTAAAATCCAGAATATTGTCAAGTATCAGGTTTTCAGATAGAAATCAAAAAATCACTCATATATTATGTAATATTAAACAAGTACTCCTGTACGTATTGAATAACAAAAATAGGATATAAAGAACTACATATATATGCATCATATATATATATGTACATATATGTACATTGTACATAATCTGTTTTATGTGTTATTATTGTCAGTATATTATTGTAATTGTTTAATTTATTGCACAAAATTTTCATAAGATAGGTAATAAATATATTTTTTTTTTTATCGAAAATAATAGAATTTCGATTAATTTTACAGGGTGTACAAAATTTTGAAATTAAATGAAATAAATAGATAAACATACATGTTAAAAATAATAGTGTGGGAATTTAATTGTAAATTTTGAATTGGACCATAAAATTTAAGTAATTTCAAATGAATTCTGAGAATTTTATAATGATATGGATGTGGTTTTATATTAAATTCATAAATAATTAAAAGAAACTACATTTCCATTATGATTTATGTAAAATGGTACAAGCAATTTAAGAAGTTTCAATTGAATGCTATAAGCAATTGAAGAGTGCAGTTGAATGCTGTTTTATAAGAATTGATTTCAATAAATATAAACCTGGTATTGAAGTAAAAACTACATTTTTGTAGTATATAGAAGTAAAAACTAGCATACTATCGAAAATTTAACTTCCATTTCATATAAAAACATGAAGCCATCTAACGAAATAAATGTGGGTTACTCTTCTTCTCAACTAGTTCTTTATTCATAGGTATAAAATTGCGTCATTACAACTACTGTATTGCAACTACTCCATCATAAGAGCTGGCAACTTTTATTCGTAATGTATTTAGAATATCATGTACCAACAAATATTATGAAACCATACACATACTTAGTCAAATTTTAGAGTTCTTGTACATTATTGTATTATTTAATAATTTTGAAAAATAAGCATGTTTTTTTAATAATAATACTACAAATTTATGTTTTATCTTCAATTGTGCTATTTAAATTTTAAAAACATAATATGTGTGAAATCGTAAATGTATATATATGTAAATATATAAATATATACTGTATATAGTAAGTCATTTATCAATGACAAATTTAGTTATATACGGTATAGGTAATTAAGATATCAACATTCAAATAATTTGTTATTTTCGAAAATTCAACTTACATGTTGTAAATTCTATTCTAATAAAGCTAATTGAAATCTATATGATCTATAATATGTACGAGTACATATGTATAAAATATTAACATTCATTATGATCTTTGAATTATTACTATGCCATACAAATATAAATGAGTTTTACTATAATTGTTTTATTATAAAATAAAATTAGTATATTTTTAATATCTGGTACCTTAAGGTCATAGATCTCATATGGTTTGATTTATAATTCATGAAATTTTAGATATATTATTTACTTAACAAAATATAGAATAGAAAACAATTAAATTAAACTATATAAATCAAATGAAATAATTAAAAATTTCATTAGTGTTATACTATTTAGCCTGTATATTATGGATTAGCACATGTTTTTTAGAAAATAAATCAAGAGCACAATATATAAAATAATGTTTTATGGGAACAAATGAGATTGTATTGCAACAGGTGTTTTTCAGCAACATTTTGAGATTAAACATAATCACTGTCCATAGCATTATATTATAAAATGTAAATCATAAATGACATTTTCCAGTACATTTTTAATTTGTTCATGTTTTTAAGTTGTAATTAGGCGTAAATGAAATAAATTAGAGGCCTTTTTTTAATGAGGGATGAAATAAAAATTTATTATTTAATTTAATATTGAGTACTATTGAATCAAATTGTGAATATTTTTCTCTTAACAATTTGTGAGAGAGGCATGGTATAAGGTTAAGAGATTCTAACAGAAGAATACATTTCTTTACAATCTACTATTTACAAAGAAGGGAGAAAGGTGCTATTTTTCGTTACTGCGTTTTCAAATCTGCGTATTGCACTATATAATGTAAGTTTATATTGTTATTATTACCACAAAAAAATCAACAGATATTTGTTCTTATAAATATGCAATAATATTCTTAAAGCAATGTACCTGGAACTTTATTCAATTTAATTTTATTGAAATTAAAATTCACTTCCTTGTTTAAATTTATCCTTTTTAGCATTTTAAATTCTTTTGAGTATAAATCTTTAAATTATTTTTGAATAACATTAACACATATATATATAAACTTGCTTTCAAGTTCATCACGCACTCAGTAAAATCAAAAAGAAAAAAACTCTTTATAAAAGAATTCTACTTTAGCAATAATTCAAATAAAATCTCAAGCTTTGAATTTCAATGCCAAAATTTTACTTTTAATACGATTTTTGATGAGTTTTTTTTTTTTTTATAAGAGGGCATTTTTATTTTGTTTATAAAGCAGAAAGCAACCTAAATTAATTAAATCATAATTTTTTTTTACTAAATTTTTTAATGAAATTTATATGAAATATTTTTCGGAATAAAAATCTATTTAAAATAATAATTTTTTTCTTTCTATTGAATAATATTTCATTACACAGAAAAAAAAAAAATAAATAACTTTGAAATTCTAAAATTTTACAAAAAAAAAATAAAATAAAAATGGGGAAAAAAATCTTTTAGTTGTATTAAGATTTTGATTTTTCAACTAAAAGCCCTTAAAACATTTTCTTAACCCGTGAAAAATCAAAAAAAAAAAATCTTTCCAAAGGTTTTAAAATTCATTTATATTATTATTATACTAAAAAGTTTCAAGGAAATTTTCAACTTCTCTCCGTTTTATATAGACTTTTTTATATTGTATACATACTTTACTTTCATTCAAAGGATTATTTACTCTGAAATTGCTTTAAATATTAAAAAAAAGAAAAAAATTACAAAAAAGGGAAAATAGAAGAGAAAATTATATTTTTCCACTTTGCTACATCGCGTTTTTAAGAGCCTCAATTAAAGTTATAATTTAACAAAAAAAAAAAGAGAAGAAGAATTTAAGAGAAAAACAACAAGTACTTAAATTTTTTTACTCTATAATGTACAAATATAAACATTAAATGTATATAAAAAAAATAATATCTTGTTGTAAATCAACAGCCTAAGTTTTAAGATACAAGAAAAAAAAACAAAACAGTATGGTTTTCTTTTATCGTTTAATCAAAGAATGGTTTAAAACAACTAAAGTGTAAGTTTTTCTCTCTCTGTTTCTTTTAAGTATTCTTCCTTTCTTAAAAAGGAATTTTTGTTTTTATTCTCACATATTATACACGATATACCTAAATTCTAAATTACTTCGTGTTCATAAAATAATTGTTATACATACTTAACTTACATACAATATGAACGTAGCGTTTATAAATTTTCTAGTCAATAAAATATAAAAGTAAATAAATTTGTTTCCCCTCCCTCCTAACTTATGTATATAAAAACAAATTTTCTGTTAATTTTTTAACGCACAGAAGTTAAAAAATAAATAAACTAAAAAAGAAATTAAAAAAAAAATTGAAAATGAAATCGTGGAAATAAATACTAGGATTTTAGTATGTAGTTAAAGAAAAATTAGCCAAAAAAAAAGAGAAAACTTTTAAGAACTTAAAAACGGGAAATAGTTTTTACTTTGATTGAATTTAATTCGCTGTTTTTTATTTTTTTTTTTTTTTGTATTAAAATTGGGGAGTGAATTTCTAATGTAAGTATGAAATTTTGTTTTAAATGAATTTAATTTTTATAAAAACTAAAGGCCTAAATTTTCCCGAATAATATTTTTGGTTTACAATTTTTTTAATGAAGCTTGTGTGACTTTTGTGGCACACATGTTATAAAAGATAAAAATTTTTTCGATTTTTTTTTAAATTTTATCAAAATAAACTTAGGCAGCAAAATATTTAAAATTCATTTTTTGTATCTGTTGTGTCACATTTTAGTGCACGTCCCGAAAATAAGGAAGAAATATGAGGGTTTTTGTACCTGTACGAAAGTATGTTCGAAGGGTATACAAAATCCGTCGGATCGTTTGCAACACTAAGAAATAATGGTCTGAGATATAGACATAAGTGTATGATTTTGATTAGCTTCGAATTCTAAGTCGATTTGACCATGTCCGTCCCATAGATAATTCCAACACTAAATGAGCAAAGCACACCAAATTTTCACCAATAATTTATAGTACCAAATGCCGGAACCCTATTTAAATTGATATGAATTGTATAGCACTGGTTCGGGTAGCTGTCATACAACTCCAAAATTTATTTGGCTATATTTCGAAAATTATAGAAGCTATGGTTTTGAAATTTTGCAAAAGCGAATAAATTACTAGAACTATCGTGTTTGATAAAAAAGATTGTCTATTCTACTGTTTACAATATAAATACTTTCAAATAAATTTTGCATATTAACATTAGAGATAACAAATCACCTCTGTTTTATATTAAAATTGAGTTGATAATTTCTTAAACATCGATTGCAATTATTAATATGATCAATTACAAATTATTCTTGCATTTTATTTTGTATAATTGAATTGCATTGAACTGAAGAGAAAGATTTTTTGTGAAGTAAAATAGTGTATGTAAATTTATTGTTAAATAATTTTAACAAAAAATATTGTTTTTAAATTATTTTAAACTTTGCATCTTAAATTAAATAATCTATATAATATATATATATATATATATATATATATTTCTGCACACACCCCGTTTTATATATATATATTCTGGCTTTAATCCACGAAATTTTAAAAACAATAACTGAAATATTTTAATAAAACTTAAGAGCACAAAAATACTAAATTCTGAAAAAATTGAAATTATTGATTTAAGATCAACCATATATAACAAATAGTACATATTTCAATTTGTTTTCTAAGTAAGAGTCTTAAGACTTAAGTCTTAGCCGAAAAAAAAAATAAAGAGAGAATAAAATATGAGAAAAAAACGCATTTGAATAACTTTTTTCCATACTTTCTCTTTAACAACAAACAAAAGTAAAACAATAAAATAAAAAGAGCAAATCAAAATAATTTTCAGGTGAAATGAAGACTTTCTAAAAATGGTTAAGAAATCTGTCAAAATTTATCAATTTAATATTTTTTTTTTTAATTTTTTCAATGAAAAACAAAATTAAAGAAAAAAAAAATTTTTTTATTCAGAAAATTGAATCAACCATTGTACGTGATTCGAACTTTGTTTTCCATTTCAAAGAATTCAAAATTATATTTTTATTTTTTTTCTTCTAAAAAAAAAAAATTGGAATAAAAAAACAACCGACATCATTTTTAAAGTTAATCTACAAAAATGGAGAAAAAAACAACACAAAAATTAAAAAAAAAAAAATTCTTACCAAAAAAAAAAAAATTGATTTTTGAGATTGAAAGAGTTGCAGAACGGCAAGAAAGAAAGAAGAAAAAATCAAAAATTGTAATGAAAACTGAAATCACATTTCTGCATAAATAATCTTGATATACATATACATGTATATATATGTATATACATATAAGAATTCAAAGTTATTTCCTTGAATTAAATTGATTAAATTGAATCAGAATTTTTTCATTTTCATTTCGGATTTTTATTTTTTTCATTTTGGATCACAGCTTATAGTTTGCCAAAATACAAACAAGGAAAACAAAACAACAACAACAAAATTTCTTCTTCCACATTTTATATTTTATTTTAACAGAAAAGTCATATTTTCTGGCGGTTTTATCAAATGTGCCAAATATAATTTTTTCTTTTCTTTTCTTATTATATTTTTCCACCATCTTTTTCTTAAAATTTCTTACAAATTTATTTAGGTACCTATACCTACAGTTTTAAGTTTTTTTTTTCTTTTAATCAAAAAGAAAAAATCTTATGTTCTTGAAATGAAATGAAATGAGAAAAAAATAAGAATTGTATAATAAGAAATTTAAAAATATTATACTTGGTCAGGACATCGACATTTCTGACTTGTTTATTATTCTATGTTATTTTTACTCGATCTCTCTCTCTCTCTCTCTCACTCTTCTACTCTTTCACTCTTATTCATTCTTATTATTTAAAATGAAAAAAATGTAGAATAACACACAAGAAGGACGAAAATAAAAATGAAAATGAAGAAAATAATAAAAGAAATGAAAAAAAAAACATGAATAGTAAATTGAATAAAGTTATGACCATTTGATTTTTTATTGAAAGGACGGCACGTTTCATTACAAAGTGAAAGAACAAAACAAAAAAAAGAAAAAGCAAACACTTATAAAAATAAAAAAAAACAAAACAAGGAGAATGAAAATAACAATCCAAGAAAATAAATGAAAATGCTTAAAAATATTAGAAAATTGGAAGAGTAAAGAAGTTTTCATAACAAACAAAAAAATATGAAAAAAAAAAAAAACAAAACAAAAAAATTGTGAATCCTTTAAAAATTTAAGAATTGAAATTTCCTTTCAAATTTCATACAAACAAAAATTCATACGTACCTACTTTTACAGATTTGTTTTTATTTTGTTTTTTTTTTGAATTAAAATGTGTGTAAATGTGTATATTATACGTAAATATTATATTGGGGTAAATGTGTGTAAATTATGTACATATATGGCATGGGTATTTTTTTCTAATTTTCATTCAGGCCTGTAATATATTGTACATAGAAGAACTTTTCAATTTTTATCTATAGTTTTAAGGATATTAGAATGAAATATGTACGTATGTAATAAAAAGAAAATATTTGATTTTAAAATAAAAAAAAAATTTAATTTCTTAATTGATAAAATCGTTTTTGTATTTCTTCCTTGCCCAGTTTTTTGTTTTGGTTTCAAAATTTATTTAGAATATCCTTTGGCCGAAAAATTTAAAATTTACAATCAATTTATTTTTTTTGTAACATAGGCGTTTGAAATATTTCTTATACAGTTGTAAATTTTAAATTGAACTAAAACAAGCAAAAATTTGTTTTTATTGAAAATTCGATAAATTTTTTTTAATGAGCTTTTGTCAAATATTTTGCATTTGGAATGACAATGTCCGAAAGAAAAAAATTATATTCATTTTTTTTTTCAAAATTTAAAATGTGGCAATATTTTCACAACATATTTTAGTAAACTGCCAAATGCATTGAATTGACAGCTATTTATTAGCTGAAATAGTCTTAAAATAATGAATTTCATATAATAATGACGTAATAAAATTTTTACGCAGTTATTCTTTCTGATTATTCCGATTAAATCCTACAAAACCGTTGGAATGTCTAAGTGCAAACGAAATATATACTAAAAAGAATAACCATTGAGGCGTTTTCGTTTTTGGAATTTTACTAGAAAGTAATGAAATAGCTTTAGGTCGTTCAAAACATAATATTCTTGCAGATTACGTGCGTATTTGGTAGCGATCATGGTATAATGTTTTCTTAAATCTAAGAAATCGCGGAGATTATGATTTGTAAGGTTAGTTACCAAAAAAATTCATATTTACCATTAGTATTCCTAAAAAAAAGATATTAGAAACGAATTAAATTAGAATACGGGTAGCTACAACATTTTAGAAATGTTTAGGTTCTTACCAAATTCTTCTAAATAAAAATATTTTTATATCACATAATATATATATATATATATATATATAAAATATTCGACCATCTCACTCTTTTTCATGTAAAACTTTGTATGTATATTTATATACATTAAGTACTATTAAGTATTCACATAAATTTTATAATATCAAGGATTTTCTCATTTCATGAATCCTATTTATATTTTTAATATTTCAAGTTTCAAATGTTAATCAAAATGATATGAAAAAATATTTTCTAAATGAATTTTCAAAATTGAAAATTACAATTCTTCAGAACAATCCACAAATAATAGAATTTTAAAATGTTAAAGTTTTTCAATAAATTTTTAGAATTTTGGTTTTAAAACCTTATATCGTATATGTATAAGAGAGCAATTGAATTTTTAATTGCATACTTGTGTTCAATTATTAAGAATTTCTCACTCTAGTCTAGTATATTAAAAAATTTTTATTTCTATAATAATTTAAGAATTGCTCCTCATTTAAAATTTACAATATAATATTAATAAAATCCCTTATACATTGTGTTTTCTAGGAATATTTTAAGCATTTTATACTTTTAAGACAATTTAGGATAATATTTAATTTTACATTTTGGATAATATTCAAAATAACTAGTAATAAAGAAAGGCTGTGCCACAAAATATGTAAATAAAAAAAAAATCTTAAAAAATAAAATGATTAATACTTATGTATATGTGTGTATGAACGTGATTTGAAAATTTTATTACCTCTTAAGAGAAAATAAAATGAAAATGAAATGAAAAATCTCATATAAAAAGAAAAACGCTAATATCATTTTTATGAATGTATTATTATTATTATTACTGTATATGTGTGTATTAAATGGAATTACAATCTTTAATCAAAGATAAAACAAGGCGATATTTTAGATAATGATATTAAATTTTTAATGGTTATTTCATTTTTATTGAATATAATAAAAAAAATTAATGTTATATGTTTGTTTTGTAAAATTTGCTCTTAATTATTGTAAAATGTTCAATAAAATATTTTAAGATTGAATTTTACACAAAATATTGAATATAATTATTTAATCTTTTATATACATACACCCACAAATAACATCTATATGAAGAATTTACGTATATGAAGATATTAATAAAAATATGTTAAATTTTTCTTATAGAAATTTTTTATTTCTTTAAAATTTTCATTTAAATAAAATGTGTAATGAAAATAGAATTGGGAGAAAAAACAAATTTCAGATTTAAATATCCTTTAATTTTATAATATCCTTTATTATCCTTTGAACGAATGAAATATAATAATATGATGACAAAATTTGTGGTTTTAGGCAAAATTGTAAATATCATTTTTTAACTAAATTAAGTTTGAAAACTAAAGTCATATAGATTTTTGTATTATAAACCATAGCTTCGGAAAGAATCTAGCTTTTAACCAAGTATTACCTATGTGGAAAATTATATTCTGTAAATTGAACTTAAAACCTCCTGAAGCTATAAAGAACAAGTAAAAGTCGAACCTTTCCGACGCTGTAGCCCGAAAGGTGTTCTTACAATGTTGATATTTCGACAAAAATGTCATATAGTAAACTGGTATTCCGAATTAAAATTACGGTGTTACTTAAACGATGTCCTAATAGAAGAGATATTTTATATTTTTATTTTATTTTATCTTTGTTATATTAAAACCTAATCAATCAAGTTGTACAGAAAAATGGATTTAGCAATGAGATTATTTCATTATGAAATTATCCGAATTAAAAAGGCCAATGTTATTCATTATTTTGTTTAACCAAAATAAATTAATTTTATAGTACTTCAGGTTAAATTTGATTGTACTTATATTGATACAGTATAATATGATTTTAGCTAAATTAAGTTTTGAAACATGAAATATAAATAATCTAGAAAATTGTGAAAAATTGTTGAAATGACTAATTTTTTCAACCAAATTACTGAAGCATTTTTCAGAAGAAAAGTAATTTAGAATGATCAGGAGTTCATAATGAATGTATACCTTCATGCTAAGCTGTTAAGATTTACATTTTCCTCTACTAATATGTATAACAAACACATCAGCGCATATAAACAATATTTACTCGTAGAAGACTTAGACATTTCGAATATTTTTCCAAATCTGCAATTGCACTAAAAATATACCCGAGCACACTATGTTCCAACCATATATTTTATAGTACGTTTTCCAATTACATACACATATGTACATACATATATATATGAATTGTTTATAATCAAAACGTTTTCAGCTATAGAAGATTAAAGTTTAAGCAGTTTCACATTTTTTTTTTTTTTTCAAAATTTTAATATTTTATTCAGGATAGAAAAAAACAAATTTGAAGTTTTTTTTTTTAAGTAAAATTGATATTGTATGTTTGTTTGCAATGTGTGTGTATGTTGGTTTGTTGTTATAAGACTGAAAGAATATTTTCTTTAAGAGGAAAATGCTTTTTTTTTTGTTTTGGGGATCGAATGTAGCAAAAATAAAAAATCAAAAAATAGTTTTGAACACAAATAGTTTTCGTATTGTAGGTTATGTGTATAGCATACGTCTATATACTCGATTGTGTGTATGTACATAACTATATGAATACGAAATGTTAAAACGATTGTTACAAAAAATGAAACGTCAAGGAGTGTTATTGGATTTTTAAAATAAAATTTTCATTGAAAGGGTTCTTTTTTTTTTGTGTTTAAAAATCTCTTGAATTTTTTTGTGAATAAAACTTTAATGTTCTACAGAATATTTCACTTGTTTTTCTTAAAAAAAAAAAAAATAGTGAATAAAGAGTGTTGCGCTCGTGTGCCATTAATTTAACAATTTAATTTGTTTATACAAGTAAGGTGGGTATACATGTATGAGCGTATGTATAGCGATTATATATTCAGTATCAATTCCGATTGCTCAATAACTTTTAGATATCCTCAATTTATGTGTTAAATTTTTTTTAAAGAAACCAAATTAAGTGATTTGAAAATTTTTAAGATTTTTTTTTTTCGATTTATATAGGTATACTTATATAACGCTTCATTTAATTTTAGCACGCTCGTTTGAATTTTTTTAAGGATTTTTTTTTTTGGTACATATGTATATAAGTATATACACATGCGAATATCTTTGATACGAATTTAATTGAGTTAGTTTCTTTTTTATTTGAGTTTATAAATAAATTTTTTTTAATTGAATCGTGACAGATTTTTCTTTTTAGAAAAATGTGTTTCAGATCTTTTTTATCCAGTCATATGATTGTTATTATAATGGAGTAGAAATTTTGCTAAGAGTTGGTAAAATGGAATAATCGCATGCAATGTCAATCAAAACCTGTAATTTTCAATAGAACTTATTTGAAAATCTTCTTTACCAGGGACGTTTATTTAAAAATGTTTAAAATTATATGAAAATAAAATTTCCATATTAAAAATTTTATAGTTGAAAACTAGTTGCTATTAAATTTAAAGCTAGACTTTTGGTTTACATAATCATTTCAAACATAGACCAATGAGCTTTTTGATGAATAAAGAAAATTTAAACAATAAACACATAAAATATTCATAATCCTCAATTTATTATACAATTTACATTTACCCCATGTGAAATCGGGATGAAAAAAAATTCGTTTTGAAAAGAATGACATATAATCTTTAAATTTTATTTAAGTTCACAAAATTTATATTATCTTTAACTGTCGTACAATAAATGAAGATAATAATTTAATAATTTGGATACTATCTTGCCCATACGAAGAATAAGCAACTCTTACAAGTGGTCTCTACTTTAATGTTAATAATCGAGAAAATTTTATATTTTAGTATTTCACATTTAATTTAAAAGAAATTTGATTGCAGGTTTGAAACCAATAAAAAAAATAATTCAATGTTTAGTTATCAACAAATATGCATAATTAGCAACAAGTTATATCAAAGAAATATGCCATTTTATATCCAATATATTTGTATGTCTCTATGCACACATATACTACATAGTGTTTATTGTACATTATTGTATGAATATTTAATTAAGTTTCAGTCAACAAAAATAAAAAAAAAATTCACTAATTTATTTAAATATTTTTTGTGGTTTCTGTGAAATTTTGTAATTAATTACACATTATTAATTTAATCGAATAAAAATTAGTAAATTAAATAATAATAAGTAAATTAAGGTATCTATATGAAAAAAAAAAAAAACATTTTCAAACTCAGTGTCACTGCCATCAATTAAAATTAACATTTATTTTGTACATATATCCATATACATACATATTTATTAAGTTTATTTACGAATTCCTGTATACAAAAGCGTGTACACAATCATATACACGTACATATATGCATATGGAGTGTAATACATTTAAATTTCGATTTTTAATGCATAGCATGTTCTTTAAATAATGTTCTGTGAAGGTTATAATAAATTAAATAATTTTATCAATTTTTTATTTACATTGCCATCAATTTTTAAATGGTTGAATAATTTCTTCTTTCTTATGCAAATATTTTAAATTAAATATTAAAATTTTTAATCGGTAAATATTTGCTTATGGTAAACTAATCAAAATAACTATGTGGAATACCAAAAAATTCGTTTAGGAGCAAACAAAAACATAGGTGGATTTCATCATGTCAACTCTGAGATACCCATTCAAATGAGTGATTTTATGAAATGCAAGAAAATTTCCGCATGTCTCCGTAAAACTTTGATAATTTTTAAAAACTGGTTTCTGTTATATACTCTTATTCCCTGTTGCTTTTTTACTTTTCTGAAATTGAGTTATAACTGAAGTTATAGGCTATTTACATATTATGAAAGCTAAAACAAATTGAAATATAAATTGTTTTAAGATTGTGAATTTGATTGACAATTGAATGTTTTGTTAGTTGTTGTATTGGTTTGTATAAAATTTTTGGTAATAGCAACTCGAAACACATAGAATTTACTACTAACAGTGATGCAAAATTTTAATAGCTTTACCAAGCTTTACCTATTTGAATAGCTGCAGCGCTATTTCTCGATATAAAAATTAGAATGATAAATTTCGAAACCTATTTAATATTATGTATAACGAACTCAGTTCGTACCGGAATAATTAAACTGTTCCAGAATACTTCATATTGCCTTAGGAGGTTTATAAAAGTTATTCTATTTTTTTGCAAGTTTTTATAAATTTTTATTTTCAACAACTTATAAAAAAAATTTATTGATTTTGAAAACTTTATGTACAAAAATTATTTTTCATTGATTTTTTTCGACACCATTGCATGAGAGACCATTGCTCTGTGATGGCAGCAAATTCTGCATGTCGAGTTTTCGGTTTAAACCTACTCCTCAATGGTAGAAAAGTGTAAATAAACTATAGGGAGATGTCGGTCTGCCTGTCTGTGCCGGCCTTGTCCGTACATGCGTATGTCTCAAGTTCGGCTAAACTGATTTTGAAGAACTTACATTTTTATGATGGAAATTCTTGAAATTTAATAATTGAGTTTTAGTTGATACCGAAACTATGTGATAAAATTTTCAGAGTATTTCCCTAGAACAAAGGGAAACTCTGTTAAAGGTTTACACTAGCGACCTTAAAATTGGAAAGAAATACTTAATAAATATTTTTATAATCCCTTGTAACACTTTCGCTAAACTAGACAATACGCGCTGCGGTCAGTTATATGCTGGTCACATCAGATTTTTTTTTATATTCATAGTAATTTGATCTCAAATAATACAAAAAAACAAATTCGTATGTTTGCACTACTATTTTAATTTTGTATTTAGATGCTCTCTTTTGCAAATAAATCAAATCAGTATTGAAATTTTTTATGAAGTTAAAGTTTAACATGTACCTGCTGTGAATTTTCAATGAGAGTACTAGTATAATAAATAAGTGATTTTTTCTGGTAGCACTTTAAATGTTTGTGAAAATTATATTAAAAAGTTATTGAAAACTTTTTATGTACATAATTTAAAATATAATTTATAAAAATATTTTAAATATTATTTGAAATTTTGAAAACATTGCAAATAGTCAATGAAAGTAAATCAAATTGACTTTTACTTCTTATTTCTCTATTTCGAAAAGTACACTGTAGTCTTTTGTGTTTACACTACCTACATTTTTATAATAAATTTAGTCACGACTTGGAAAATATAATTAGCAATAAAGAGTAAAGATAAAAGAGTTTTCGGTCCAGTACCTTTTTTTTCTAAATGTTCAAAACAACTCTTTGTAAAAGCCAGGTGCTTCCAAGTAATTTTTATTTCAAATTTCAAATTTATATGGCTACACTTATATACTTGAGTAGGGATCTTATTTTTAATAATAGAGTATAATATATCAAGTGGAGAGAACATCCAATATCAAGTGGAGATATTGTTGCTAGTTCCATTTTTTTAATATACTCAGTACATACTGATACATAAATACGGATTTAGAGAACTTTTTATTAAAAAATGCATTGCAACCAATATTTTTTACTATAAATTCAAAAAATTTATGACTTCTAAAATATTTATAATATATTTAAAATAAATACTAGTGAAAATTTATTTTGTGTTCACAACGGAATATAATCCAATACGTTATAATATTTACAACATATTCTAAAAAAATCTAAAATTTTCATAAATTTCACTATATATACAACAAATAATATTGTTAAAATATCTTTGTACTATAATCTCTCAAAGTAGCAATTTATTTTCAAAATCTATGTCGGTATTATATTGTGTAAAAATATGCAATTCATTTGAATTCTTTATACAATGCACATAGTATATACATACGTTATACATACGCATACCTATGCAAATGTATATGTAAATAGAATAACATCCTAAACTCTTTAATACTTCGATCTTCACCTACTAAAATTATATACAAAATAAAGGTAATATATTCGACAAATTCATGAATACATACTTCAAAATATACTTACATTCTTCACTTACAAAAATATATAGAAAACAATATAGAAAAAAAAAAACAAAAAATATTTCAAATAAAACAAAGCATAAAAGAAAGCAATAACCTTCTTTGAACAGTTTTCAAATCTTATCTCAAGTTTTTGAATTACAAACGCTAACAAAACGAATAGAAAAACAAAAAAAAATATATATATAAAAAAGGATAATAGAAATACATACGTATTGACGAAATGAAAATAGGAGGAAAAAATAGGACATAAGAATAATAAATAAAAAACAAAATAAGAAAAATTGAGGAAAATACAAGAAAAAAAATGCAAACTTTCTTAAAGGAATCAATAAATTTCGAACAAAATTTGTGTTTCCAAAATAACAAAGAGAAAAGAAAGTAAAATTTGAAAAGCGCAAAAAAATAAGAAAAGGATTATTTCCAGAATAGAAAATTTCCATATTGATTTGTCTACGAATTGTTAACAAAAATATTAAAAATATAAAAAATATACTAAAATTTGAATACCTTTATGAATATTTTATGCATATGTATAGAGGATATGGAAGATTCTATGCGAAAAGGATATAAAATTGGAATCATATTATTCATTTCCATTTGAATTTTATAATTCTTTTGTAGATTTTAATGGCTTTTTCAAAATAATAATAACAGTAATAACCATAATAAACATAAAAATAATAACAACATGCAATTGAGATCAATATTTTGACTTTTTGAATTTCTTTAAAATGTATGTATTTCGAAATATTTTTACATATTTAAATAATAAAATATTTTTAATACATAAATTTTTATGTAATATATGGAGAAGAGCTTATTAGTGAAACCCACTAGCCATAAATTATTTTAAACAATTTTTAGAAAAGTACCTACATATATTTAGTAATCATAATATTATGGAGTAAATTTACTTATTGTAGAATTTTTCTTTATAGGTTCATGTTTTAATGTCAGATATCAGTTACATTATTCAACAACTCCAATTCAATATTCCGATTTCTGAAAAGAAAGCTGTTGTGTTCAAGGCCTTGGTTTCATACATGCGAATTTATAGAGGGAATACTTTCCCAATATGGGCAAACAATATATAAAAATCATTATTCTAATATTTTACTAACTCTAATAATGTAGATTTCTAACATTTCAGTTCCATATATTATTATTATTATTATTAGTTTAAGTGATTTTTTTTTGTGGTAACATCTGATGATCTTTAATAACAGAGCGCTAAACACAATCATCTTATATATATAATATGAAAGTCTCACTTTTAGCACTTTGCCAAATAAATTTAAAAAGAAACTGCTTATTACTTCCACTCTGTATGTCCGTTTGTCCGTTCGTCCGTCCGAGTAAACGTTTACAAAATTCCTACAACCTTGAAGATAAAAAGCCATTCATTTCATATTTTACCTATCAAGAAAAAAAAATTTTACCTATCTCCCTCCCTCTAAGAGTTATAGCCCCCAAAACTCTAAAAATTATATTTTTTAACAATTTATTGCAGCAAAACCAAAAGAAACTTTTTTTCAACTCCATCCACTCTTAAGTTATCGCCTCTTGGAATTTGTAAAATTTGAATTTTTAGCAATTTCCGAAACTGTGATCTTTTCCAAATTTCAATAAATGTAGAAAGCTAACGGTAAATGCCATGCCATTAAAAAATATAATTATTTTTCTTAACTCACGCAATTAATCCTTAAAAACAAGCATTATGTTAACCCCTCTTTAAATTAATTTTTGCTTAAACTGCATAAACTGTTCATCCTAAATGTATGCAATTTTTGAAATATATTCGTATAAGAATGAAACTAGTTTTAATAACGTAGTACATACCTAGATTGTGTTTAAAATCAGTATTTTCACTTGTTGCAAGGAAAAGTGCCACATTACAAACCATTGGATTGACCCAACTTTATTATATTTCGAGGAAGAAAATTATATAAAAAGCCTTTATTATAAATAAAAAGCTGAGCAAGTACACTTTCATACAAAACAAAAAAAAAGAATTATTTTAATAATATATAAACTTAAGCATGGACACATACACGAGTAAATACAAGAAATCCGAAAAGAAAAAATAAGAATTTAAGAAAAAATAAAAATAAAAGGACTTTAAATTGGACAGCCTATAACAAAATACAAAAAAAAAAAATACAAAAAAGGATTGTGAGGCTTTCAATTTTCCTTGTTTATTCCTTATTTTTTCCCATATTTTTTATTATAAATGCTCCAACATACAATATATTTTCTATTTTATTTTATTAATATTTTCTTTTTCATCAGATTCCATTTTTATTCCAAAATATATAGGTATATATGTAGCTATATATGTAGCAGAATAAAACTGTGAAAAGGCTAATAAAAAAATAAATATGTAAGTATAAATGATATTATGTTTATAATAAAGGAGTGTTATACAACAAAATGGAATCAACATAAAAATGTCGCAAGATTTTTAGACACAATTGTGTATTTCTACACAAATATAAATGTATAAATGTATATACTATTTGATATTTGAGTTTGTCTAAATATAAATGGGGATAAGCATATGTGGGAATAAATTAAAGTAAGTTATACATTAAAGTAAAAAAAAAAAGAAAGTGATGATATTTTGTTCCGCTAAATAAAAAATTATAACCCTCTCTAAGTAGCCCAAATCTCAAAATGAATACAAGAAATATATAAAAAAAGAGTAAAATAATAAAAAACAAAAGGATTCCAAACAAGAAAAAAATTACATTTTTTTATTCTTTCAGCTGGACTATTTCACACTATAATGTGTGTGTATGTATGTACATGTATATATATAATTATATACAAATTGGATCGACAACTTTAACCACAATTATTATTTATGAGAAGAATATTTATAACATAATTTCAATAAATAATAATTTTAAATAAAAAAAAATTCGTTCCGCTTTATTTAATTTCAATTATAAAATACATACATGAATGGTTTGTTCTTTAATATAAAATTTTATATGTTAACGTATAAGTTTGTATGTATAAGTACATGTATATAAGTACAGAAAATGCGTAAGAGGTACATATTATATTTAATAGCGAAAAATCATTTAAATTTTTACTGCAAATTTTTATAGAGGTGGGTGAATTAAAAAATTAAAAGAAAACCATGATTAAAAAACAAAAATTTTGAGTTTTAAGGATGCCAAAAAGTTCAAAATGAAGCATAGTCAAGGACAATTGAAAATGTTAATAAATATGCATACAGAATATTCTTTAAATTATTTATCGCTTTTCGAATTTTTAAATTGTGCTGTTAAATTATCCTGTATAAAATGATTTAAAGAAATACTTGAAAAGCTTATTGTTGGCTAAACCTAAGATTAAATTAGATATTTTTATTTTCATTTCCAAGAGCCATTCCATTCTTATAGATTAGATTAAAAACTTCAAAACAATATAAATATTAAATTTCGTAAATCTTTCAAATTAAATTTCTTGTTGTATCAAATTGATACCGCTAGTTCTGCTGTAGAGATCGGTCCGGAATTGGCTTTAAAACTTTCGGGAATAGATTCTTTGATTTTTTTAGGGCTTGATTTCTAAAGGTATTTCTAGAGGTTTAAAGAAAATCGGATTGTATAAATTCTGTCTGACAAATATTTATAACAACTTCAAAGCCATTCAAATCAAAATAAATGTTATTCGACATTCTTGTTCTAAATCAATATTTCTGCATAACGGTAATATTTATTGTTTATTTTAGACTTACCATTTTGCGTTATAGCCGCTTTATGATTTTTTTAACCATTTTTAAACAAAAAGTGAAGTGTAATTAATGAATAATGATAATTGAATATAATATTTAAATATTAATAAAGTTATTGAATTAAAAAGAATATGTTTTTGCAACAATGCTTAAACTTAAAATTTAAATTTAAAATATCAAACTAATTTTATACAAAAAATCTTTTAAATAACAGCAATTTTCGCTTTGTTAATCAAAATAGTAATAGATTTTCAAAACCAGCTTTCTTTTAAAACCTAATTATAAATAGAGCGAACATTTAAAATTATGATTTCTACAATTATAATTTTTTACCTTATACTGAAGATTACATGATATTCACAAGGGTGCAATAATGTATAACAAAATATAACAACTGTATAACACAATTTACAACATATTCTTAGCATTATATATACAGAGATTTAATAATATCTTTTTCCCTTAGTCATATATAGGATAAAGTTTTCATCTATATTTACCAGAAAATTCTATCTTTATAGCATATATGAAGGGAAAATAAAATAGTTAACATATGCGCTAAGTTTTTTCTAGTTTTTTTTTTTCTCTTTTGTTTTCTTTCCAATATCGATAGCTCAGTATACAAAAATACGTCATTGCTCTCATATAATATATAGAAGCATTGATTTCAACTGTGTGAGAATACATGTGTATTTTGTATGCGAATGAAATACATATAGATTTACAAAAGTTTATAAAAATGTAAGGGAAGAAAAGGTTTTCATATAAAATTAGGAAAAAAAAAAATTTTATAGAGAATCTATAAATCACCACCGGAAAATGCATATAAAAATCAAAAAGCGGAATAAAAATATTGAAGGAAGACTAGACATAAAAATGAATAAAAATTGCATATTTTCGTTATGCAGGTTCTTTTTTTTTCGTATTTTGTGCTCTTTTATAAATGTTCTAACGTCATGCCTATATTGATTGTATATATACATACATATATGCAAGGATATGTGGGAAAAAGTTTTGTCCTACATATTTTTCATTTATTTTGTTTTTTGCTATTCTTTTTCTCGTTATCTTCATGAATTTTTTCGTAAGACTTTGCATTTTTTCCGGTTTATAAAACGATATTTTTAAAGTTCAATACAGAGATGATTTTTATTTATTTTTTAATATTTACTAGGTCTCAATAAGCATTAATTTCGATTTTCAAATTTTCCATTTCATAAAATGCGTAGGTTCTATTTTTAAATACGTTCAGTTTGGTGCACGTTTATAATAATAAACTATATAATGGTGTCATAAAATGGCAATCATTTTAACCATTCCACATAATATAGTTTCTTTAAAACAATTTTTTTCTTTTTACTCAAATATCGTTAAAATTTATTACCCTCGCTTATTAAAAACAATAATATGTTTAGAGAAAAAAAAATACCCAAAAAAAAAAATTTGAAAATTTAATCTCAAAAATCTTAAAATTGTCATCCTCCACAACAGTATAGCGTACAAGTTTTATTTTAGAAAATTTTTTAGGTAAAAAAATTTTCGTATTTCAAATTATATTTTCCTCTCAAAAATACCAAAAAAAAATTGAAAGAAAACGTTAAAAATAAAACAGAAAAGTATAACAGACAGAGATAAATTTATGGTTTTTCACTAGCAAATTGGGCGGTTTACCAAACCGATATTTTCAATATAAATATGAACATCATTCGTATAATATATATGCATATGCACATACTCCCGTTTAAGTTGTATGAAATAAGGATCAATATTATTATTAAGGATATCTATGTTTCGTATGTGAGTATAATTGAATGTTTTATTAATGTACACATATAAAAATATAAAATAAATTTTTAAAACGAGATTTTTCCCCCATGTCATATTACACGTATATGTGGTTGTAATGTTATAAGGATAATTTTCCAATTTCTTCCCGAAAATGACAAAAATAAAATAAAAATAAACGAAAAATTAAAGAGTTGCATCCTTTTCAAAAAATAATTTATAATAGATTTTAGAATTCATAAATAATTTTCAGTTTAGATTTTCTGTCACAAAATAGTTACGGTCACATGAACCGTTTTTCCTTATTGAAGATTTATTTTCTTTTTATACCAAAAAAAAAAAAAAACTTTCTATTTTATTGTTTTTATATTCCACATTTCTTGTTTCGTTTTTTTTGTGTTTTTTTGGTTTATTGTTATTTTGAGTGCGAAAATATTTTGATAGCTGTATAACAAAGACATTTCTTTTATATACAATGTAAATGCATAATCATATATACATATACAAATTTTTACCATTTCATATTACTATGTTTATGTATAATTTTCTCATATATTTCAGTCATTTGATCTATACTTTTCACAAAAAAAAAAATTGCCATAAAAAGAAGGTTACAGATAAATTACGAAAAAAAAAAATAAAGAAATAATTTATATTTTAAATTGAACCATGGCACATAATTTGAAATTTGGACATTCTACTTACATATATAAATATACAAATATAAAATGTAAATACAGTAAAAATCCGTTATAACGAAATGTCGTTTATAGCGCACAAAAACTATAACAAAGTTTGATTCATATATAAAATGTATAGACAAAAATTACTTATAAGGAAATCGATTTTAACGAGAAACTGGTTATAGCGAATGTTTTTATGTCAGCGTCGCCTCTGTTAATATGGAAATAACATTAGTTATAACGAGTTCATCTGCTTGAGCAACATCTAATTTTTTATATACTTATGCAGTTTAAATGGTTTTTAACGTAAAATTTTTCCTGTTTAAGAAAATTTTCTTTTTCGGAAGCCATAAATGTCATAATTGATTTAAATTTCATATTCTTACATTTAGAATTGGAGACAGTTGAAAACAAGAATAAAAGTTGAAAAGTAAATAATAAATATTTTTTATTTGTATACCGACTATACCGAAAATTGATCAGAACGTATATCTTTTTCGGTCTCTTGAGTGTACGGTATAACTGATATGTACTGTATTCACATATATGTATATAAAAATTTTCTTAAAATTGATTTGTAAATAATTTATATTTCAAATCATAAAAAGAAAAACAGGGAAAAATTGTCCCAAATAGCATTTTTAGTATCTCCATACTATGTATATTATATAGGTCCTATATGAAAAGTTAATTTAGAAATTCATCAAATTCATTTTAAATTTTTCAAAAATATTATAATTTAGAATTAGATATAGATATAAATCTAGCTGTTGTTTTTTTTGGGGTAAAATATGCTTTTAATTTCGACGTCTTATACATTACATCTTATACATCACATATTATATTGTGGAGAATATATATTAGTAAAATAGTATTACAGAATGATATAGCTATAAATATTATTAATGTAGAAATAAAATTAAAATTTCAAGTATCTTAATGAAATATTAAATATTCAAATACAAGTAAATCAAGTACATATTATGTATATAGAGTTTTTAATACGAAAATGATTGAAGATTAAAACTTTTCATTGAAAGAACTCATTGGAGTGACATTTCAGTAAAGTAAAGTAGGAATAATAATTTTGTTAGAAAATTCTCAAAAAAAAACATTTTGTAAGAAAAATTTCCTTTACCAAATTAAAAGCCCAATAACGTACGAAACTGTAACCTTCCTAAGGATGATAAAGGACGAGAAAACATTCTTTATTTATTTATAAGAAACTTTATTCTGTCACTTTCTTTTAATAATATTTCTGTTTTTCAGATACGAAAAAAAGTTGTAATTCATTGATTAAATTCTGTTAAAATTTACTATAAATAGCAACAGAATTGTTATTTTTCGAATCAAAATGCTTCATTCAATATTAAAAATATGATTATTCGAATAAATTTACTTTTGAAGATTTGAATTTTAATTCAATTAATTATTTTTATGAAATTAATATAAAATTGATATTTCCTGATCGTTTAGATTTATAATTAATCTTAACAATTATTATGATTATTATGATCTATACGTGGACTATAAAATCTTTTTGCGAACATGCAAACGTCAATGAAATAAATAGAATAGATGCACACTCCATATTCATATCTTCATTTTAGATTCCATATAAATAACATTTCTTGAAATTTTAATTTGAATAACATAGACTATATCTTGATCTCATATATTACGTAACATTTTTGAAGAGAAAAGGATTTTGTCAAGGTATTATTACAATAGGAAACACAGATGTAAAATATACAGCAAGAATTGCGATATGTTAAAGCAAGAAACAATGCATTCTTAGTTATAATTTTTTGTATCCTTATATAACAACAAGTTTAAAACAAATATTTAATATTGAAGACAATTTGTCAAAAAGTACAATTGTTCGATATTGAAAAGTACAATTGTATTAATAATGATCTTGTCGAGGAATCATAAAAAAAAAATTTATCCATCTAATTTTCAACATTTCCTTATTTTCCATATATCAAATATTTATATATTACCAATTTAATAAATTGTATACTACCAATATTTTGTGCACCTTTATTTAAAAATCAAAAAAAAATAAATTTTCTTTTTCACTATAAAAAAAATATCACAAAGTTAGCCATATAGATTTTTATTTAAATCAAGTTCATTACATAACCATAAAAAGAGATAATAACGATAAATAACTTTTGAACCCTTAATACATTATATTATGTCCTTTTTGCTTCCCTTATTTTTATATTTTTATTTCCTTTCCTTTATGCAAAATCAAATTTTCACATATTTCTATACGTTATATTATGTGAAATAGAGATAAGTAATTTTAACAATACGATCACATTGTAAAATTTATATCTGATTAAAATAAAGTTAAAAAACAAAAACAACAAGGACATCCTAGATATTCCGTTTTTTTTTAATATTATCAAAATCTTCACCTCTTACTTTATTACCTGTTCTAATATACTCTCATATAACATAAATTTATTATATTTTTCTTGTACAACCCTGTAATAATTTATACTCTATAAAAACTGGAGGAAATAACAAGCAAGCATCTTGAAAACTACCTTTAAAATTATGTGCGTTACATAATGTGCACGTAAATGTTCTCAAGTTCAAATATACTTTATTACTTTATATATACCATATTATACGTATATAAATAGTAAATTATAGTCTCAATGAAAATATTTTGGTAGCTACCTAGATAATAGAAAACAAAAAAAAAATAACAAGAATAATAATAATAATAATTGGATAGAAAACAACTTTTATCCTATTCCGGACACAAAGGACACAATTGTATCCTGATAATATATGAATGTAACAGTTTATTTTATGTAAATAAACTGTTATACAAAACCTTTAAAAAAGAAAACAGATAGGAAAAACAAACTACATAATATGTTAACCAATAAGAATAAAAATTGAGGCAAAAAGTTAAAGAAAAAAAATTACAAAAAAAAAAAACTTACCTTGCCGAATGATGTTAAGCCTCCATGTTTAACATTAAATGTTGGAGCATCAGCATAACTTGAATCCGCCCATGGTGTATGACATGTTGAGGTCAATGTCATATATCGTACACCGATAGCGTATAATGTTCTTAAAACAGCTAACGAGCCACCCAATGAATGTCCTCCTTCGACGCCCGTTAAAGAACACAATTTATGGTCTTTATGGGCTTCGATTATATCTAAAATATAAAAAAAAAACAAAATATAGAGAAGATAAAAAAAAATTAAATATGTACAAACAAATTTTTATACATTTTATATACATAAGTCTACATACAAGTCTACACACTCAGAATATACGATATTTTTTTTTGCAATTTATTAAGCAATTTACAATAATACTGTTTCGTATACATAACACACACTCATACGTATATATACGTAATGTGTACGAAGAAAATGATAAAATATTAATATGAAAATGAAAAACAAAAACAAAAAAAGTAAAAGAGATAGGGTGAGTTATGTCAGATCATCAAACTTTTTTCATCTTTTTCCTCTATCCTGGTACTTTTATCTTTTTTATGAGATGAAATGAAAATGAAAAATTACACTCAATATGAAATGGTTTTTATTTTTTTTTTTTCAATTTTTTTTTTTGTTTTAACATCGTTAAACAACTGGAAACTGGACACATTAAATGTGATTTAGTTCCAAAAAATAAAACAAACAAAAAAATAAATAAAATCTTTAATGACTACCATTGGAAGTTGACTAGGTATGTGGTTTGATATTTTTATAATAAATGTAATTATTGCGATTATACATTGAAAAAACAAAGTAAAATGAATAATAAGAGCAAAACTTCTATGTCCACACATTTTATGGCACAACATTACATTGATTATTGAGGTTTTTCCAAAAACTTTTTTTATATTCGGAAATTGTTATAAATTATTTGAGTGTTCTTTAGAATTATGGAGTTGTTTCAAATAGGTAATAAAAATATTAAATAGGTAATAATAAAGTGTTACATCTAAGAAACAAACCATTATTTAGTAATAATAATTATAATATTATTATTTTAACAATAATATTGTTAATTTTTGTTAATTATGTGCTTCTAAATTTGGGTACTACCGATGTTAACTGCCTTATAAAAATGTTGTGCACAGAAAACGTTTAAATACGATTTTACTAAATTTTTATTTATAATATTTTCAGCTACTTTATTGTCAGCTTTGAATCCATAATTTTTATACTTATCCTTAGCATAATTTTAAACGTTTATGTTCAGAGGTACTTATCATAATTAACAACGTCAACGAGTGTTTAGAAAAATAATTGCCTTGATTGATGTAGCTGTACTAATACTGTTTTTCAAGGTACTGGTACAGCAAATTCTATACACTGAACGCGTTAACTTACATCACCGTTTAGGGCTTAAAAAAAATTTTTTTTTTAGGCCTAAATATCAAATCTCGAAAGTTTTTAAGATATAGGGACTTTCAGAACATTTGCTACAGATTTTATTTGCTCTTTTCAACCGGTCCAAAAAAAGAATGGGCCTCGCACAAAGTTTTTTTTTTTTTTTGAAAAAATCTTTAAGGTGACTTTGAGTTGAAGAATTTAAGGTAAACTATGATTTAATAGCGTTATCTTCATATTTTCGGAATCACAGTGCAATAAAAATTTGTCTTAAAAAGTGGTAAGGTTGCTTGTAAGATAAGTTTAAAAAATTAAAAATTTCAAAAATTCTAAAAATTAGATTCTTATTTAAATTAATTATTCTTATTTAAATAGTATTTTCCCTAAAATTATATATAATTTTCTATATTAAATTAACAAGTTTACAATTTTCTAATTCTAACTAAATTTTGAAACTAATTTCATTACTATTTTCAAATAAATTGTTATTTTTTCAACAACAACACTTTATTTTCTTATATAAATTATATTTAAAATCAACATAAAACTTAATAGAACCCACATTATTTAAAACTTATTGTTTGTCTTTAAAATTGCAAAAGCAAAGCAAGCATAAAAATTCTGCCAATGTGTCGATTCAATTTATATCCAATTTATATGTTTGTATAAATATGTTTTTTCCAATAATAAAATAACAAACGATCGGATATTTGTATTGTACTCCCTTGTCCTTTTATTACAAAAGATAAAAACAAAATAGAATAAAACATCTAACAGAATTTATAAGGTGGATATCTATTGGATTATCTGTAATACTACATGTACCTGCCTTTTTGACCATTAAGAGGAAGTTTATTTCTATTTTTTTAATCAAAAGTTACATTTAGTACCATTTTTAAATATAGGAAAACAGAAGCAAAACAAAAATAAATAAATAAAAAAATAATAATAACAGGATGAAAAGCAATCTAGCATATAGAAGAATAGCCAATAAAAGATTAAAAAGGAATCTGTAACTTCTTTATTTAGGGTTTCTTTCGACTTAACATTATTATCTTTTTTTTTTGTTATTTAAGTTATTTAAAATCAATACGAATATAGGCAAAACTGTTGTGAATATTTTTTATTTTAATCGAGTTTATAGTGTACATTAAAAATATTAAAAGTAAATTTTTTAAGAGAATTACAGAAGCAAAGAGTAGATAAACTTGAGACTAGTAAAATAATATAAAATGTTATTTAAATAGGGTTTGAAGACATACCTTGTCGTTTTTGAAAGAAATATTAATCTCAAAATTTGCATATATTTAGGGGCACTATTAAAAACAATATGAAAATTTCACATGTCAATTTTTTCATAGATCTAATCAACTAATTTTTTCGATTATAATATAAGACTACATTCCCAAATAATTCTATTTATCATACTTTTCTAAAGGAACTATTGTGAGACTAAATAATCAAAAATTGTATTTCTCTTTTTGGTAGTCATTAAATATTTAAATATTTCTATAAAAATTTAAATATGAAATTAAAATTAAAGTACCCAAGGTAATATGCCAAGGTATACTAAACAATTCATAATAAAATAATTGCACAATAGAAAAATGAATTAATTTAATTTTTAATATTTATTTTTTGGATTATGCAAAACCCGTATTGTTTTTCAATATTTCACATATTTAATAGAAAATTTTATAATGTAAATTTTACTCAACAGAATTGATGAGAACGTATTAATTTAAATTTCAATGAAACATTTTAACAAATTGTCATATTCCTCTGAAACATTTTAACTAATATTTACACGGTCTCAGTGGATCTAAATGTCATTACAATAATCAATTTGTAGAATCATTTTATTTTAAACGACTACAGTATTATGTTAGTTCAAAATTTGCAAGGAATATCAAAACATCAGATATTAAATCCACAAGAGATTCAAAATTTTAAAATTTAGAAATCTTAAAATTTATGTTTGCAAAACGACATAGAAGATTATTTTGTAAAATTAATTTCCTTAATTTCCTTTTATATTAAACATTATCACTATAATTATTTTTTATGTACCTTTAAATACGTTTTTTATTATAGTATAAAACTTAAATTTTGTAATTAGTTTCTTTGGTTTTTTGTTATTCATAATCGTTATAAATAAATCCGAAGTGAAAATGAATGTAAAGCGGAGGCAGTTCTATATTTCTTAAGGTTTTAATTAAGGTTTTATGTTAATTAAAAATTTCAATTAAGGCTTTAATATTGCCCAAAGTTGATAAATTAGGGAATGAAGTTGTTAAATCTGGTATAAAAATTATTTTCAAAAATCATTTAGCAATAGCATTTGCATTGTATTCCATACACTGTATTCCATCGTTGTAAAATTTTTTAAAATAGAAAATTTCATTCGGACATTTTGTATAGATATAAATTTTAATAATATCTGATTTACTGAGTATCATTTTTCTAAAATATTCATTAATTCCATATAATTATATCTCTTGACCCCAATCAATTCCTAATTTAATTCAATAAAAATTCTGATGCTTTAGAAATATTTTTGAAATGGATAGAAAAACCTACAAAAATATATTGACCATACTTCACAATTCTAAATACAACGAATCAAAAATGCTTCCAAGTTCAAAAATTCTAATTTTTTTTAAAATTATTCAATTATTACTGTATATACATACAGTATGTACACATAATAATTGTAAGTATATACACAGACAAAATCTTTTTTAAAGCAATATTTTTAATTTGATCATCATTAAAAATGAAAATAAAATAAGAAAAAATAAATATCAAAAATATTGTAAAAATAAAGTAGATTTCCTGAGGAAACACTGGGATTAAAATCAAAAATTAAATGGACCATATTCTAAGTAATTGGATATATATGTATATATTTTTTTGATATAATACAAGAGAGAGTGAGGGAGAACACAATAATTTAATGTGCGAAATAGAAAACTTGAATTCCGTTATACATTTAATAAAGTACATTTTTATAGTTAAAGTTATAAATTCAAAGAAAATATATTTGAACAATGTACTTATATAATTTTTTTTTTTTTATTTTATAGTGTTGGGGTTTGTTATACTTTGCCTTCATTTTGTTTTTCCTTTTTTTTTATCATCATAATTTATACTGGTTTTCAACCATCTTCAAAAATACTCATAAATTTTCTTAGAATGTCAAAACATTTTTCGAAAGGAAAAGAAATAAAAAGGAAAAGAAAAATTTTACTCTAACCTCAAAGAGAAACCTCAACAAACTAACAAAAATTTCAAAAAAAAAAGAGAAAAACACATACAAAATTCTGATATTGGAAAACTAAAGAAGCTTACAAAAATTATTATCTGCTTGAATCTATCGTTTGCCATTAAAGGCAAAATATAAAGAAAAAAATAAAAAAGATCACAAAAAATTCTCTCTCGCCACAGTTATATAATAAATTATTTGAATGTCTCTAAAGGATTAAATTCATATCTCTTTTTTTTTTTGGTTTTGTTTTTATTCTCATTTTTGGTTTCTTTTCATGTTTTGTTAAAATTGAACGGAAATTACTTTAATGGCTGACAGAAGGATAATAAACTCAAATTGTATTTGTATTAATGCACACAATGTATATTAAAAACAGAAAAAAAAAAACTATAATAATAATCTATATAAGTGGAGGTAGGCAGGACGTACCTACTTAAATATACCATAAACCTATTATGTAACTTTTACTTTTAGATTTTAATCTAAGCGCACGATACGATGTATACATACGAGCTTTATACTATCTATTTATATAGAAACATTAAATTAACCGCTTTTAAATAATAACTTTTATAAAAATCTATATACATGCCTATTATGTATATTTTCACCTTGTATATACACATAATGTATGAAGTTGCCATGAAAATACTGTTATTTGTAAAATAATAACTTAATCCGAAATTTTATTCGTGTAAATTTTTTTAAAATTTTTTTTAATATAAGTAAGTAGTTTGGCAACAAAACATCTTAACCTTTAATACAAAGATATAAATTATAATATGAAAATATGTGTGTATGTGTAATATATTATATATGAATATTTGTATATAGGAAATAAAAACCGAATTCATGGAAGGTGAAAATAATGACATACAAAACCATTTCATTTTTAAAAACAAGAAAATACATAACAAAAAGAAAAAAACAACGACAAAGAAAAAAGACTTAAAGTTAATAGCGTGAATTTTATTTAAACTTCCGTTTTTAAGAAATTTCTCATCTGTTTTATATATAAGCACATATTATATATGTATATAATATTAATAAAGAACATATTTGAGTCATTCCTGAAATATGAGGAGAACATCAAAGGAAAATAAAGTCAAATCAAACCATTAGCATGTTAAGCAGCACATTTCTCTTGAAACAAAATAGATCAATTAAAATACTAACTAAAAAGGTTAATTAAAAATTAAATTAATTTTCTGCTTTTATAAATGAGTGTTTTAATAGATGGGTGGCATACCGTTTTGTTTATTTTGAGGGAAAATAAGTCAGGACGAGAAATATTAAACAATTTATTAATCCCTATTAGGTCCGACTTCAAATATTTTCAACATGCCTTCTAAGAGAAAAAGTATGATTAAAATTTGAAAAGAACCAATGACTGGTTCAACAAAATTATTATAATCAATCCCGAAATTTTGCCACTCGCATGGACAGTGTAAGTTTAATGAGCACTTTTTTTTCGATTCTGTTATAAATGTAATAAAAGTTATGGTAAATATGGGTAAAGAGTATAATATGGACCTAAGTATATAAAAAAAATTAAAACAAATCAAAATTATAAATGAAGTGCATGGTATAAAAGTTTTTTAGATTCGATTTGTATAGGATAAGTACAGGTTGAATATAATGTTCATCAAGTATATGTCTAATATAGTATATTGCATTATGTATACCTAATGTGTATAAATATATTCACACTTCGAACATTGAACATGTGTTTCGAAAAATTGTTTATCTATATACAGAGTGACTCAAAGTAAAAAACATTTAAAAATTCAAAAAATTTCGTATGAAATTATCAGGTCGGAGAAAAATAAAACATCAAATTTTTACCAAAATTCGAATGCTTGGTATTCCGAAAGTACACACCATTAAAAATAAAAAAAAGTAATGCTTTCAGACCTTACACTTTTATTTAAAGCTTCTATCTTTTTCGTATGGAAAGTTATGACGAAAAAAAATTGGCCGAGTAGAAATTTCGTGAAAATTCTTCAAAATTAATGAATTTCGGAAAATGTTGAGATTTGACATCTAGTTCTGACTAAAAATTTTACTCATTTTTGATGTCCTAATACTGATTACTAAATCACCCTGTATAATGAATATTTATGTGTATCTATAAATTAAAACTTCCTTCAAAAACGGATAAAATTAAATGATATGAAAATGTGTTAAATAAATTACGTAAAAAATGTTTCGAAAGGAAGCAAATTTATTAATGGTTTTTCTTAAATTTCAATTTGTTTTTTTAAAAATATTATTTATAAAAAAGAATTTTCCTATCAATAAATTATATGAACGAAAAAATTTCGATTTACAACTTATTTTAAAAATTCTAAACGAAAATTTGAAATTATTATAGAGACCCTGAAGGGTCTTGGAATTCTTATAAAACTTGTCAAAAATTATACTTTTTTTTAGAGTAGAGAAGAGGTTAATTGTGTGAATTTAAAATTTGAGAAAAAAAAATTGAATTGCATTCTTTATTTTTCAATTTTAAAAATTCATTGTAATAACGTACTTGCTTTAATAAATTCTCATATTACACAAATTCATAGTTGATAAGAGTTATAAAGTGTACATTTAAATGGAGTTCTTTACCAAATTTATATTTGCTTTAAGCATTTACCGATATATGTACTTACTGTATATACTTGATTGTTATGTCATTTTCAAAACAAACATACACGTATTAAATAGGCTATACTACTTTCGTACCAAATACGTATATTTACGAGTATGTATTTGTAATAATGTAGGTTCTTCCTTACTACATGTAATACATGTAATATATATATATAATATGTAATATATATTATATATATATATATATATATATATATATATATATATATATATATATATATATATATATATATATATATATATATATATAATTGCATATCGATATATTATGTGAAATTCATATCTGTATCCGGTGAAAATGAGTTTCCTATTAATTTTATATAGTTTTGGTTAAAATGAAAAAAGAAAAACCAACCTCAAAAAGCTGTTACTATAATTTTTCATGAAAATTCCTTTCTATATACTTTCGTATATAATATTTATGCAGTTATTTTCATTCAATTGATTTTCTTTTCAACCCTTTTTCTATACAAAATATTTTATGTTTTATTTTTTGTTTTTTTTTTGGTTTTTTCCTCTTTAAAAATTGAAGTTTACACATATGTGAATAGCAACACGATTACTTTATTTTTGAGAAAAAAATAAAAGAGAAGAAGAAAAAAAAAATATTATCCTGAAGTATTTGTATTGTTATTGGTCATGAATTTAACCACAGGGATTTTAGATCGTCTCTATTATATTTATTTATTAATATTGAATATTTCATTATAAAAGAAGAAGAGTATAAAAATTTTGAAAAAATTATTTTTATAAATTAAAAATATTTTTTAAAATTTTTATGCTGAAAAAAATATTTCTAAAATATTTAATTTTATCTCATATTAAATACTTAAATAAATTTTATAATTGAGCTTTTGAACATTATAAGCTAAAAATTTTTGAGTTTAGTTTCGACAGATTTAAAAGTATAGTTATTTATTTGGTCACATAAAATTATGCGACCAAATAAATAATATATTAAGGTGATTGAAAATTAAATAGGAGTAAAATAAATTTTACATGAATAATTTCATACTAAAACTGTACGAAAAAATATTGCATAAAATTATTAATTTTATCAATTTTATCAGTCTTCATAAAGGTAATTCTCGAAGCGTATCCCACCGTATGAGAGAAACGCGAGTAATAATATAGAGAACATTAACAGTAAATCCAACCAATTTTCTTCATTTTGCAAAAAAAAAAATTCAGAAAAAAGAGGGATTTTTAAGGTGATTTTTGTTCTATTTTTTTGGTTGAAAAAAAAAATGATACACTTAAATTAGTGGTATTTTCAAAAATTTTTTAATTGTTAACACATATGAAATAATGAATTAGAGAATACACACTTCTCTTTTAAGTAACAAGAGCTCCAACTGCAGAGGATTTTCGTTAGATTACGCAAGAGGGGCATGTGGTAATATTAGGGTCTGTCGAGTTGTAATATTAAGGCGTGTGGACCGAAACGAATTGGGCGCCGACGGGAGGTGTATTGGGATCTGGCGTCGGAAATGAGGCAAGCGAAGCGCCAACACATCTAATAAGAGGGAGGTTAGGGTTATTATTTATACAAACTGGGATAATCTGGAAACGTTTTGTGTAGATTTTCCATGATGAAGATCAGAGCCTGAGCATATGATCGGTTTCTCTGAAACATTCACCATGAGGCGACTCGTTCAATTAATGAGGTATGTGGTGGACCCCTTGGACTCTTGAATGTGATTCTTGGGCGAATCTGCAATTAAGTGAAGACTATAACTCCAGCTCTCGTCTTAGTGCGATGTTATACCAAGTCTTTACAACTGCAGTGATCTGGTCTAAGAATGACCAGATTTATCTATCCAACAGGAAAAGGTCCCAAAAATTAATTCACAAATGAAATCTAACAATTAAAACGTTCTGATTCTAAAGGTAGAAATAGAAATTAATATTATATCTACATTTTATTTATTACAATAAATAAATTGTAATAATAAAAAACTAAAATTCATAATTCAAATATAAGAGTGAGCCAAGAAATGTCATGCTTTCTAAATAGGGTATAAATAAATTTAAAAAAATTAAAATGTCAAAAATCTTTGTTTAATTTTTTCTTCTTTTGACTTTTTCCAAAAAAAAAATTTCATTATAAAATGTGAAAAAATTATAATTTAAAAACAAACAAAAAAATTATAACTTAATACCGAATGAACGTATAATAATTCCTTATGGAATAATTCCGAATACCATTTCATCTATCATTTAATAACAATGTTATAATAAAAATATTTTATTTCTAGCTTTTTATTTTCTGTTTTTCATACTTATTTTAGGCATCCTTAGAGTACCATTCAAAAGGATTTGCTTGTCGTTACTACAATTATACTTACATACTATAAATATGTACCGATACATAGATTGCATAAAATTTTTTGATTTCTCTTCTGTCTTTTCTTAACATTTTTACGGTTGGCATACACTTTTTTTTTTTTCATTCATTTTATCGTCATACATACTTCAAATAATTTCAAGAATTTATTATTATTTTCTTTTTTTATGTTTATAAAATTTTCTTATAGTATTTTCGCATTTTTTTTTTTTTTTTGCAATATAACAACGAAAAAATTTTAAATTTTTCTTCATTTTCTCAAAACTGATGATGAAAATTTGTTATAAAATTTGAAACATAATATAGAAAAAATATCAAAGTAAAAGAAAAACAAAAAGCAAAATATTAAAACAAACACACATAAAAAATAGAAAGAGAAAATGAGATATCCTTCAACTTTGATGGCGTAAAAAGAAAAAAAAAAAAAAATGCGCGGGTGTTAGCGGTGTAAGGAGTAATGGTGAGTGAAGAATGAAAAATTTGTTAAAAATATAAGAATAATTTACTTTGATTGAACAGAATAAAGATAAAATTTTCCAAAGAAATGAAAATAAAATAAAAAAAAATAAAATCTATATTTATAATAATCATTTTTTTCCTTTTTGTTCTCATTTTTTTTTTTATAAATTTATGTGATTTTTATTTCACGATTTTCTACTTTCTATTTTATTCTGAAGGGCACTCTACCTTATCCCCTTCACCTACTTTCTTTTTTAATAATACTATAGTTTTGTATGTATAACGTTTTATGTAAATAATATTAGATTGAACTATGAGAGAGAGAGAGAGGGTGAGAGAAATTCACTTAATACATTTTCTCTTCATCTCTGTGATGCTTTCCCATTTCCATAAAACAAAAAAAAAAACACTCAATTTTTTTTTAATTTTATGCTTTGTTTTTTTTTTTTTTTGGAAGAATAAATGAAAAGCCATTAAATGTTTTCCTTTTGTTTAAAAAAAAATCAACAAAAAAAAGTTTTATGTCCGAATAATCAAGTAAATATTATAAAAGTAACAAAGAAAAAAAAAAATTACTTTTAATAAATTTACAAGGAATTTAAAGAAAACCACCTGCCCCCATCACCCTCTTATTCCTTTTTGTTGGTTTTTAAATAAAAATCATTTAAAGAATTAAATAAAGAAACAAAGTTCATAAAAAATTAGTTCAACTGTTAAAGGCAACCATTCTACGTTATGTCCAGAGTGGGTAAGAAAAGAAGAATAAGAATAAGAACAATTCTTGTAATTTAGGCAAAGACATTTTGTTTTTTAGATTTTTTTTTTTGTCTTCATTTTTACATCACCCTTAAGGTTATTTTATTTATATGGCATTATTTTTTTAAGACTTATTTATGTAACAAATGAAAATTATGATGATTTAAGGGCGAAAAATAAAACAAAAATGATTTTCGAATGTTTCATTACTTTTCTTTTTATTGATGAATTTTGGGTTTTTTTTTTGTATTAGCCTATAATTTTCTTTTGTTATTTTTATTTCTTTAGAAAATTTATTTTTGTCAGATTACCTAATTATTAAATGTGCTAGCTTTCTAATTTCCAATAAAGAACTAAGAATTTTGTTTTTCTTATTTGAATATAAATGAGTTTTTAATATTATATTTATGGTGAATATTAAAAGTAAAATATTTGGTATGAAATTTATTAAAATTTGTTTTTATCCATCATTTGTGTTAAAATAATTCAAAAATAAAGAAGTGAAAATTGAGAAATAAATTTTTAATTTTTTGTAAATAAAAATATAGCTCTCCATAATCGAAGAGTCAATAATTTTTAACAGAATAAGGTAAGGAAAAGGAAGATATGGCGCTTGAACACTTACAAAATCAGTTTAGGAGTATTTTGATGGCACATTCAATTTTATTTTTATTTTGGAAAAATTAAAATTTACTATAAAACCCAATGATGTCCTGAAAGTCTAGAATTAATCATAAAAATAGCCAAAACCACCACTATAAACAGCGATTTAAATCGCAACAGAGTTATTGAATGGTTTTGAATATGTAGTTTGTCTGAATATTCCCGAAAATACTTATAAACTTAGCATTAAACAATCATGTTTAATAATTTGCTTCTTAGTCTTAAGACAGATCCGTTATTTGCCACACAACAAGACAATATCACAAGTGGAATATATAAGTTCGCATTGTTAGAAGCATAATTTGTATTAAAAAATACAATATAATTGAAATATTTTATCAAGATTAAATTTTAGTTGCTTGGTGAGTTTACATTTTTGGTTTCACAAACATTAAAATTGTTAAAATATTTAACAAAGTTTTTTTTCCAAATGCATGATGATCTTTTTAACAAAAATTTCCATACATACATATTCTAACTACAGTAAATATTGTACAAATAATAACTCTAAACTTGAATTCAAAAATAAAACTAAAATTAAAATATTTTTCATACCTGATGCTGAAGTACAAGTCGTCAATACGGAGTAACGTTCAGTTAAACGTTTTATTACATCAATTTGTTCTAAGGTTAATTGCACTGCATCCCGATGTTGTGCTTCACATGGAACATATGCAGCCCAAAACTAATTTATTTTTTGAGAAAATACAAAATAAGAAACAATTAATTAAGTAAATTTAATATAATATGGTATAAAAAATTTTTTTTTGTATATTTTTTTAAAATTCTAAAATCTTTAAATAAGGTAAACAATTAATATTTTTTTAAACTATTGTAAATTTTCAAATTATAGAGGCAAATCTGTTATATTAAAAACTGAAAATTGTTGTTTCCTTCAAAAATATTTTTGATATTAAAATCGTTTAGGAGTTCAAGAAATTTAATTATTTAAATAAAATCAAAATTATAAATTCAATTTAATATTGAACCAACAAATAGCATAAACTATTTGAAATTCCTCATTTCTAAGAGTGTTGATTAAATTTTTCCTAGTTTAGTTGCAAATTTTTGATGGATAAGTAGTTCACGAACTGCCAAAAAATTATTTTTAAAAAAGCAGCATTATTTGTTTAAACAACAACTATAAATTAAACTTAGTCATGGACAAAAAACTTTCTTTACTGCAAATCGCAACTTTAAAAGTTTTCGCAGTCTTTTTTTCATAGCACCTCGTGAATTTACTAAATATATTCAGTTCAAAAACTATTATATATTACAGTTATTAAACAATAAATTTTTTTAAAAACAATACTTGCTAGAATTTTACATCGAATCCCGTATTTAATTGATCTCTTTACAAATTTACGAAAATTTTTCAAAAATACTCGCAAAAAATTTAGTACATATACTACTTAATTATTAACCTATAAACATTTTAAAATTTTATACATATAAAATCAAATATAACAAAAGTAATTGTTATATGACCAAACGATTAATTTTAAATTAGATTTGAAAAAATTTTTTTTAGAATATTAAAAATTTAATTTCCGCATTACCAAGGATTATAAAATAAAAATTAATTAACTTTAACATTGTACTGAGTGAACAATTAAATTAATTCTAAACTAACAATAATTATTTTCCATTGTGGCAAATTCGTATACAACGTAACAAAATTTTGCATAATATTGTATTCTCGCCTATATACATACATACGTTTGTATTTGTAATGTATACACCTATATGAATATGATAAGTACGATACAATTCATGTTAATATATTATAATTTTGTTTTGAATTCAATTGAGGACATTAATATAGAATATGCAAATGCATTTTAGAACATAAATTTCATTAAATATAAAATAAAGTAAAATATTAAGTATATGATAATATTATTTTCCAAGTACATTTAAAATTAAGGTTACACAATTATTATCAACAAAATATTGTGTAGTACGACAAAATGTAAATATTATATAAAAGACACATAAGGACTTAAGAAATTAAACAAATATTTTACATATCATTGGGAACTGGGAACTGATTTGTTATACACTCAAATTTTACATTTTCAGAAAATCAAGCTAAAATATCCAATTAAAATATTGATTAATCTAGATTTTATTACTAATTTTTGTTTTCTTTTAGTTGGACCATTCTCTGCAATTAACTATCTCGTTAGAGCTTCAACCGAGAAGACGTTTTTTTAAATTTTCTGCCTTGGGATTTCTTTTATTAATTACACACCATCCATTTTGTTGCAATTGTATGAATAAATTAACTTCATCTCTGAAAAATTAAAGGACTTTTCCCTTTAAACACAAAAATATGAAATTGTCGTATGGCACAAACTAATTCTCATTTGACGAAATTTATATATGTATAATTGCATGCATAACTAATATTATTTTGCTTAAATAAGCAAATTTTGATTCTTGTTTTTGTCAATTATACTTCATTGAAAGCAAAGAAAAGTTAATTTACAAAGAAAGTTAATAAAATGGTAATATGAAATTTTCGGATTATAAAGTAAGAAATAATTGATTTTTCTTCATTAACGTTACATTCGTATTAAAACAATATTTTTGAAATATTTACATTAATATTCATAATGTTAAAATAATGACATTTCTTGGTTTAAAATGGAATGAAAATATTTTAGATCATCGCTCTGGTGAAATGTTTTTAGCATCGAATAAATTTAAGAAACTTCCGTATACAACTAACTTTTCAGAAAAAATTTACGTTTATAAAATTTTTTCCACCTAAAACTATGAATTTCAATTGATATTTGAAAATGATAAGAGCAAATATAGAAGTCATCCATAACAACGCTTAATAAGTGGCAAATTAAATTTTCAAATGAAGAGAAAAAGAAACCAAAAATTATAAGCACCTACATGCGTATACGCTTTGAACTGATGAAATGCAAAAATTTATACGTTCAATAAGTCGATATTATCTATGAATTTTTACATACACAATTTACAGCAGGATTTTGTGCAAATATCTTTGAAATTTCTTTTTAAATTCTTTTTTTTTTTCATATTTCCTTTTTTGTAATTACAAATCCCTTCATGCACAAATGAATATACATATACAATATATATGAATGTAAATATCATTCCCATATAGGTACACCAAAGTATTACAAGGAATAAGTGAATTTTTTTATACGAAACTGAAGAAAAAAAAAACAGTTATACATATTCTTTAATTTATAATGCTTGTGTATAGGGAAAAGCAACTTTTCTTTAATAGTTTTGTTGAATGTATATGTACGCGTACAATACAAGTTTTTGTTCTTTATCATTTTTAAATTTACCAGAAATAAACCCTTTTTTGTTTTTTCGTTGATTCCCTTTCATTTTTTCATCAAGAAAGAAAATCGATTAAAGTTAATTCTTGTACGTTTATATGTGTATGTATATTATATATACATTTATATGTATATAAATATTCTTTTCAAATTCTCATAAAAAATTTTTCCAATTCCATAATAATAACTAAAGTACATATATATTTACATACAAATATATTATATATATAATATGCATGCACATATAAACAGAGTAGATGATTCTTAAAAAACCTTTGTACATTTACGTATATATATATATATATGTATATGAATTCAAATGACCTCGATAGGAAGGATATAATATTATTTTCACATATATGTACATATATCTGGAATTGTTTTTATAAATATATATATATATATATATATATATATATGTATATCTTTTTGTTACGAAGGTTTTTTATACACATACTTTGTATACATTATATATATATAATGCAATCTTTTTAAGTATACTCGAAATTTTATAATATAAACAAATAACATATACGTGCATTATATGTACATAAATATTATGCCGTCAATCACGTTCGTTAATATTTTCAGGAATAAGAAAAAAAAAAAAAAAGAAAATCAATCTTCAACAAGCTCAATAAAAATCCAAAATACTAAAATCCATTCTTTTTTTTTCACTTATATGTTTACTAATAAAAATGAAAAATAATAAAAGAGAAAAGATTTCCAATTTTCTTTTCCACAAAATATAAAAAGAAAAAACAAAAAGAAATGAAGAGTTTATTTTGTTTTTGTTTTTTCTTCTCATTCTCTTCTACTCTCACAGCATGCAAACCACCAGTCAATCGAAAATTTTCATTTTTTTCTTTGTTTTTATGTTGATTTTGAATTATCGATTCTTGATGCTTCAATAATGAATGATTTGATGATAGTCATTTAGAGAGAAAAAAAAAACAAAAATCTGGTAACTCTAACAATCAAATTTTTTTTTTTTGTTATAAGTTCAGTGACTATTTGACAGTCAAATGTAACTTTTAACATTTCAATACAATCATACTAAATAACACCTTTTCTCCCTTATTCAATATCGTATAATAATATAAGTAATATTTTATGTGTACATACCTGTTATTATTTTTAATGCAAATCGTGATACCGTAAGTCAATATTATTAAAAAAGTGAGGGTGAGAGAAAAAAAAAGAAAGGCAAAATCACAAAACAAAATACATAATATAATAATGAAAATTGAGAAAAAAATTTCTCCATGAAAATGTAAAATTCTCATAAATATAAAAGAGTGCATAAGGGTTTATAGAGAAAGGAAAAGAAAGTATACAATTTCCCTTCCTTTCTCTCCTCATATAATACACATTTCCGTTCGCTAAAAGTTTTTACTCATAATACATAACATGTATATGTTATCAATATGAGTTTGTTTGTACGTTTTTTTTGAAAATAAGATCTCATATACAATAAACTATCGTCACGTCTTTCTTTGTTTCCTGTTCTTTTCGGTTACAATATTCCTAGCTCTTATTTATATATGGTATATATATGCAACTTAACACTATGTAGCATCAGTATTACTGTTAAGTATATATCTTTTAGTTAAATAAGAAAATTTATTTTATAATATTTTACATTAGGTATATTAAATTGGGCGCTACTATAATATACTAATGCCGCCTTGAAATTTTGTGCATATTGTTTGCAAAATCAGCTTTAATAATTTGGATATAGCCGTTATACACTCAAAAAAAAATATTACTACATTTGCTATAGTTTTGCATGCTCCTAGTGATAAAAACTGGTAGAAATCGGGATAGTGCGAAAAAATAGTATTTTCTGCCATATTTTATCGCACTCAATTATTAACATTAGTTGCTATTTTTTTTATCTGATGCTGCTAAAAAATACATGTCATTTTCATTACTGAGGGCCATTTATTATTGTCGATGCAGCATAAAATTTTATTGTTTTCGCACTTATTTATTTCACTCAAGACTATGCAACTTGACTCTGTCAGATATGTATTATTAGTGTTACAGTTAGTGATTTTGCAATTATATATTTAAAGTTTTACAATTCTTATAATTATTTATTTTATTTATGGTAATGTAATTTGGGTCTAATGCCTATATATTATGAATACTGGAGTTAGGGATTATTGCAAATGCAGCATTAAAATTTTGTTGTATTAACAATTATTTAAGTCATTAATAGCAATCTAATGTGGCTCTTTTAGCAACCTATTAGGTGTGTTTCAATTAGGGATTTTTGCAAATGCAGAGTTAAATTTTTACTACTTTTACAATTAATTATCCTTATGAAAGCAATGTAATATAGCTCTATTACTTAAATAAAATGGACTACTCTGAAATTTATTATAACTAAAAGAAGTGAAACTACAACATTAACTTTTGGTTTATTATTAAATTTTTATTAATACACAAAATAAATATTTCACAGAATCAAATTATTTGGTTATTTAATATTTTTCATTCTTTTCTTAAACAATAATCCTTATAAATATGAATTACCTATTTAAGTGAGAGTTTTGCTTAATTATGTTTATGTTTTAAAAACTTTCGCAAAGCGCTGAGCTTGATAAATCCAAAATTGACAAAGATGACGTTGATATGTCATGCAAGAACACAAGGTCTTGATTGGGCAAAGTTATATTGCAACTATTTGCTGACAAAAAATTTGATATTGTATAATAACATTGTCGCTTTCTACGATTTCAGTTGCGTAAGTATTTTCCGAATCTTCCTGCTAATGGCGTTGGATACTGAAACATAATATACATTTTAAATTAATTACTTATAAAGAAATTTAATTCAATCAACGAAATATTTGTTTTCACCTGCATGTTTTTATATTTTTAAACGAACTTAGCCGAAAATATTGCTCTTATTGGTAGTTTTTCAATTAAATTTAAGACTCCTTGATATTCCAAGCTCTTGAAAGCTTCTTGGTTCAACTCTTCTTCTAATAATTTCGAGAAGCACTTTTATGAAAAAGAAATAATATATTTAATAGTATATTACGTAACTTTGTAATATTAATAATATATTACCATGTTGAACTTTCACTATATTATTATAAAACATCAATTAAATTATATAAAAAGAAATAATACTTATATTTTAAAATTTCTTAATATTTTTTAAAAGTAAAATGTTATTGCGCACTATAAACGTGTCCGCTTATGTTTCTGATTCTATGAAAACTAAAAATCTGATCTAACCTTTATATATTTTTGGATAAAAAAAGAACGGGATTATTAACATTTACTTGTATTTGCCACAATTTGAACAATTGCTGTCATGTTTATCACTACAATAGAATGTTACATTTTATTTCGAGAATTTGATAAAAGAACAAATGGTAATGATCGAATATATTACCAGCATTTTATTTTAGCTTTTACGGCCATGTTTTTTACAGAATCACAAAAAATATAATTGTCTCAGCTGTAATTAAAGCTGTAGTATGTTCAATTAATAACTCCATACTCATATTCACCTTCCGTTTAATGATATGTTTTCTTAATTAAAATTTGTAAATTTTATTTACTTACCTTCAAAAATAGGTTTTAATGAGCTAAGTCCCTATTCTTCCAAAATATTTTTTAAAAAATTATCCATTTTTACTGTTATCCATTTTTTTACTTTTAATTTTTATTTAAAATTTTTTTTTTTTCACCTTAATTTTCACTTTTAATTTCTCCTTGCGTATACTCCAATCGAAATATTTGAACTACACTTCTTACGCATGATAATTCAGTAAAATGAGAAAATAGTTGTTGTAATAAATAATACTTCAAATTTAATATAGCATTTCCTTTCTAGATTTTGCATATAGGAAAAGATAGCTATATAAAAGACCAAAATGTCAGCATATGTTTTAGCTATTACAGCAATTTTTTATTACTACACAAACAAATAGTGAGAGTTGTAACTGAATATGTTCTATTGCAGAAACAGTCATAATTTTTAGCTAAATTATTAATGTTCCGCAGTAATTTTAGAAATGTTTTGTTTGTCATGTACACATGAAGAATCTCAGAAGGTCAATTAAAAATATAGTCATAAAATCTAGCTACATTTTACATGTCACAAACCAGCTATGTATATCACTGCAGAATAAATATGCATTTAATATGGAGGTAGAAATATTGTTAACTCTGTTATTATTTTTAGCAACTTCAGATATAAAGTTGTAGTTATGTTTTTTGGCTACGAAAATAGTGATCTGTTTTTTCAGTGTACATATATACATTATATGATGCATATTTAAATTAAATTAAATTTAGGTTACCGTTGCAAATTATTTATGTATGTACGTAACTATAACGTATGATGAAGTAAGATAAATTTTACTTTTGTAAAAGTTTGAATACGATAATAACAAATATGTACATAATAATATTATTAAAAATATGCATGTACATAATAATATTAAAAATATTTTCCATTGAAATCGGGTTAACGAAATCTCTTCCAAAATCTTTTACATAAATTTCGTTAAACATGAAAAACATGAAAAACGTACTTATTTATTTGCAATCAATTTAATTTTGTGTAAAAATGCGGAAGGTGCGAACAGATTTTGTTGATAGAGTATATCATATAGAAATTGCTTTACATCGGTACAATGCAGAAAAATTTGAATGATCATGTACTCTAAACACAAAACTTCACAAAACAAAAGGTACTTATTAACATAATCGCGACCGTAATCTCGATATTCTTCCTAAAATTATGTATGAGAAATTAAGATTAAAGTGAAAAAACATAATATCTAATAGCTGAGGTGAAAATGTAGATGCTGAAAAGATTAGGGCAAAAATCATAAAAACAAATGAAGAATAAGATAGAATATCAGACCTAGATATTTGTGACAGTAGTAAATGTGGTGAAGTTTCTTTCTTCCTTATTGTAGCAGATTCTAATTATAGCTGCAGTGACGATAGTATATATGATGATCGCTTTCTTATTGAAGTTTTGATCATCAAAAAATTTAGCCACGTCTGCATAAATGTTAGAAAATTTTAACTAATGTTTTTATGAAATCTGGCAAGCTCTTCTATAAACGTATATATATATATAACATATATAAATTTCTTGTTCTTAATATTATTGCAATACTAAAAGATGTCTTCATGATACCTATACACATTTGTATTTTATTTTCTATATATATATATTATATTCAAATAAAATTTCTATATCAGGTATCATTATTCATCTTTGACATGTTGAGTGGAAAAAATTCGAATTTATAACCTCTGGACTTTGTTATCCTTAAAATATTGAACTCTTTATACACATTATGGAAATCCTACTCTACTTATACATAATATAAATACATAAAAAGTAAAAGCAAATGAAATACATTTATTGTTATATATGTACGTATAAAAAGACAAGAAAAAACCCAACCATAAGAATTTTTGCTCAGTAGTGATTATTTTTTATTTCTGATATAAAATCTCTTTTATTTTTCTCTCGTTTTTCATGTTTTTTTTTCTCTTTCAAGTTTATTTTCGCCATGCTGTTAAAGTTATTTACGGATTTTATATTGAAAATAACGGTAACAAAAGAACTGTAAAGAAAGATATTTTATAGTTTTACATAATATAGATAGGAGAGCTAAATAAAAACCAAAACAAAAATTATGGCCTTCTTGACTTCTTAAATAAAAAAAAAATTTTTTTTTTTATTTAGCCTATCATTTTTATTTAGAAGTTAATATTGAAGGTATCATTTTATTGGTAAAGAATGAAAAGTCTTACAATAATAATAAGAATATGTATGGATTGAGCAAATATACATAATACTATACATATATTTATATATTATTATTATATATACAAAAGTGTTATACAAATACAAGTAATCGTATATAACACGCACATAATATTATATTAGATATTTACATTTAAACACGTTAAATGTGTATATTAACATTATCTTAAATAAAATGAAAAAATATTTTCCCAAAAGGACATCAACACCAATATACTGCGGATATTTTTGATATATTACATTTTTTTAACTTGAATATCATTTTATTCACAAGATATTTTTTATACGTATATCAATTCAGTAAGTTATATACTATATATATATGTATGTAGTTTTATTACGAATGAAACAAATATTTACGCAGAAAAACAAAAAACCAAAGAAAAAGGAAGCGAAAAAACAAAAATTTAAACAAAAGGAAAAGGTAAAAAATGAAAATATAAATGTAAGTATGTCGGAGAGACGGTGGTGTTGGTGGTGGTGGTTATGATGATGATGATGGAGAATGTTTATAATTTATAGAGGAATAAAAACATTATCACTTTGACAGAATTATGAAGTTTAGTTTTCTGATTGTGATTAGGTAGAATAGGAAATAATTGCACTTTCATAAATAATTTAATATAAAATTTCCTTTAAGGATTCCGATGAGGGAATTTTATTTTTGTTTTCTTTCTTTTGTTTATTCTTCCTTAATATAAATTGAGTGAAATAAAAATGTTTTGATTAATGGAAAAAATTATAAGAATTTGTTTTTCTTCTATTTGTTTCTTTTTTTTTTCCTTTTTTAAAAATATTTTTTTTTTTGTATTTACATGTAAACAATTATTATTTGTATAAAAATATTTCGAAAAAAATAATATTAGTGTTGATGATTGTCATATGCATGCATGTCAATGTGATAAGTATCACCTAACAAAACATCCTTATTATAGGTGTCACCTATATGGTATATGATATATGGAGTTCTCATCAAAATTGCGTTTTAATTTGTAATAAATGAAATGACATGCACAAATATTTATACACGGAAATAAATTGAATCCTTAAAATAAATAAAAATATTTCGTAAAAATAGTTAATAAATATAGAATTTTTAATGCTTTTTTGAGAATATTAAAATTAATTTTTAAAAAAAGAGACGCTTTATATGATAAGGATATTCGAGAAATGAATTTAATAGCATTTTGTATTTTATTTTCCAATTCACTTCTTTTGTTTAACTTTTGAGGTGAGGATTGCAAATTTTTTATAATTAAATTTTGTCATGTCTGTCATAAGTATAAATAAAAATTGTTTCTAAGATAATTATCATGAAAAAATTTTAAAATATTGATTTAAAACTTATCACATATTTAAAAGCAAGATGACTTAATGGTGAACGAATTCTAAATATTTATTCAAAAAATGTATAAAATGATATTTGACCAATAATGCAGAGGTTATGGCACCGATCTTCTAACCGAAGAGTAGACTCATACCCTTTTCAGGTTTCCATAATAATTATACTTAATATTATATAAAGGTTAATATACAGGCTGATTTTTAAAAGGATACAACAACATCTACTATTGGTTATAGAGGGTCAAAAACGTATAAAACTTTTTCTCCGGAATGGGTCCCAAATCTCAAGTGTTTGCGAGTTATAAAGATTTTAATCACTCTGTGTACAATTTCCCATATGTATCTATAATATTCGACATTGTACACCAATCAAAAATAAGCAATATGTTAAAAATTCATAAAACAGTTTGAAGAAAAACTACTGCAGGCTGATCACCGTCTAGTTAACTCCAATGACTTGTAAAACTGATGCCTGACTTTACAGTCAAGTGAAAGATCCTAATGATCCCGACAACTTAAACGTATTGGTCGACGGTTATATTTTTTTTGTAAAATCTAATATCTTAATATTTTTCAGTAAAAAGCAAAGTATCACAGCCGGAACTACTATAGTTTAATTTACATTTAGTTATCTTCTCATAGTAGTTTATTTTAGGGATTCCCAATAGCATGACTTGAGTTAATTCAATATGGACATAAAAAAATCAACTACAATCTTTTGAAGAAGAGAATGAAATATGATTCTCTTAAAAGGTTATTTAAAAATTACTAAAAAATTTAAAATCTTCCAAAAAAACAATGAAAATCGTGTACTTTTTAATAATATTTTTTATACCTTTGATTCGTCCGATACGTGAGATTTGAGAATTATAGTTTGTAGAACATATATAACAATTTCTTTTATATTTATGACCATAAACTTTAAAGAGCTAATAAAAATAATGTTTAAATAAAACTTATAATAAACTTTTTCTTTAACCTCCATTACGGTCTTCACACATAAATAATTAATTTTAAAAGAGAAAACTTATACTTAAGCTAAAATCAAAATGGAATTATTTAAAAAACAGAAAAAGTAAAAGGAAACTAAGGAAAACACTTATCGTAAAACTGATGCGATTATCCTTATACAGTTTTTTTTACCGGCCATGAATTTTATAAAATAAAAAGTGACCTTCAAAAGCATTTTATATCTGTATATATATGTGTGTGTGTTCGTATAAATATAGGAATATAAAAAAATTATTAATTCAATAAATTTGAAATAACTTAAACTTTCAATGAATTTTAAAAGCTGCAGCATTTTACAAGTTATATTTAATTTATAAAAGTTAAAATTATTATTGATTTTTATTATGGAATAAAACAAAAAATTTTACCGATACAAGTATAATTTAGCTGCTATATGGGGTTTATTTAAAAATTTATGGACATTTCTTTTTAATTTTCAATATTCTTAAAGTATATACATTCAATTTCAAAAATATCAAAATTTTTTAAATGAATTTAAAAAGTTATAGGAAAAAAAAAACCGAAAATTGTATAAATTTTTTTTTTCAATTGTAAAATTTATAATGTCACACATTTCTTTGATATTTTAATTAATATTTTATATTCGTTCTATTTAATAAATTTTCCGTTTTTTTTTTTATTATTTTTTAACTTAATTTTAAATGATTTATGGGAGTATATCTACCTACATCTATAAAATATTCATTTAAGACAGGGTGTGACAAAAACTTGGATTTATAAAATAAGCATTTTTGTTCAAATTAAAATATTAGCCTAAAACTTGAGCAAAATTCAAAAATTCCTCTTTCAGGTAGAGAAAATTTTTGGCCGTATAAGAGAGTAATATTAATTATTCGGAAATCCTCACAAATTCGATGAACAACTACGACGATTACTTGAACAACTTTTATATTCTTAGATTTGATTCAAGCGCAATATGCACCCTTTTATTACGTATTTGAAAAAAAATCCGTCCGCGTGTCTGTTTAAAAAATTTATACATCCCTTAAGATAGAAAGCAAATAAAAGGCAAATAATAGAATAATAGAATTGTATTTTTTTATATACCTCCTCGCCACTAAACCCCAAAAAGTCATTAACCCAAAAAAAGTTAACATTTTAACAATTTATTGTACTATATTAAATTCCGCATTCCGCAAACTCAGAAATGCACATTTTATAATTCGGTTGCGCGAAACACCACGTGTAGGTAGTCAAACATTACTACTACAAAATCCCTGTTGGAGTTAAATGGATTTTTTATCCTATTTTTAATTAAATTTTTAATATATTTTTTTAATATAGTAAATTTTAAGAGTCTGACTTCTAGACCTTCATAAATACATAGTTTATTTTGTTTAAAACAAATTTTTTCTAATCTGTCTCCTGTTCCCAGTTACGTCTCATGTTTCTTAAATCGCAAACATTTCCAAATCTCTATAAGAGAAACAAATCAAAATATCTTCTCGTCAAAAATATAATTATATACATTTTTTTCCTAATTCACGGAATTAAATCTCTCAATTCGGTCATTTTGTAAATGTTTTATTCTAATTTTCGTTTTTCACCTGAAAGTATGCAATTATTTTCGTTTTTTTTTCATGTAAATAAGGGATTGTTTTTTAAACGTATAACTATTCACTTGTTCAAATGAAGACTGCTACTTTATAAACCATTAATTTTGATCGAATTCAACTAACGCACTTTCACCTTAATATGTACTTTATCTATTTTCACCTTTCCTTTTCGTACACATCCATACATATTCGTATTATATTTTTATAATATATGAAGAAAAATTTCATTTCGCATTTCACTTGAGAAAAACTGATGAAATTGTCAAACTTTTAGAATTTGAAACAAATTTTTTTAGCTTAATTTTTAATTTATCCAAAAAAGTCCCTCTGGAATACTTAATTTTTTGTGAGAGAAAATTTAATATAACAGAAAAAAAAAATAAGAAGAACAAAAAAAAAGTAAATGAATAAAAAGTTCTCTGTTTTTTGTTTTTTTTTTCTTCAATTTGTTTTTCTTTTCCATAGGTCGTTGTTAAAATTTTGTATTCCATTAGAATCCCAATTGAGAATAAATTTAACGTAGATAAATATTTCTGATGATGGTAATATGGTGCCGATGGTTTTATCAAGAGGAATCTTGATAAATTTTTTTTTTTCTTCGACTGGGGTTTCATAATATAAAATAATTTTTCTTTATATTTTTTTATTATTCAGGTTTTTGTTTTTCATTTTATATGAATGTGATAAGTTTTTATTCATAGAGAGCTAAAGGGCGTATTGAAAACATAATGTAATTCGTGTAGCCTCCCGTATCCTACTATGTATAGGTACATATAATTTTTCAATATTCAAACTTGAATAATAATAATATTATAACAAAGTCGAGGAGTCCAGTATATTGGAAAAAGAAAAAAATTGTTTTTGGGGCTTTTAACTTTTTAACGATTCTTCTTTTTTTTCTTTATTGGGTATGTATTTGTAGGTACTTCTTATATGGGTTTCATTTTCTTTTAATTTTCGGTATTTTCACTTTATTCTATACACACTACTTTTCATCAGTATTCTTAAATATAAAAAAGAAGGAAAAACAGAAAAAACCAAAAAGTAAAACAACTTTTCGATTATAATGAATGTGGAAAGCATATTAAATTTCTTATTCTCATAATAATAATAATAATATGAAATTTAGAACATTTTGGAATTAATTGACTCTCCTCCTCCACCTTCCTCTCTTTCGTTACAAAAATTTTTCTCTATCTCCCCATATCGACATATTTATGACGCTTGTTTTTTTTGTTTTCCTCTTCATATCTTCTCCTTTGTTTTACTTTAATTTTTTTATTCTTTATTGCTTGTTTTTATACTTTTATTTTCATAAAAAAAAAAAAAAACTTTTATAGTTAAATTTTACTTTCAAGGACAATTCGATCCTTGTGTGTGTTTATTGTGTATTTTTCTATATATATTATCTATCTAGGTACTGTTATGACAACAAGGGAATATACATACAACCGAAATAATATTTAATAAGTTTACTATATGCGATGGAATGAAGAAGAAAAAAAAAATTTACGAAATGAATTGGAAAAAAGAAAAAAAAAAATCAAAAGAAGCAGAAAAAAAAATGTTAAAAAATTTGTTAAACTTAATTTTTTCTTTTTGTTTTTGTTTTCGGTATCCTTACCAAATTTCAGGGTTTAAAGGCTTTGGTATTAAATGTTATTTACCAATATTTTTCGAAAAATAATTTTAAGAAGTTTAAAAAAAAAAAATATTTTGTGTACCAAAATTGTACAACTCAAAACTTAAAAGGTGTGAAATTTTCCAATTTGTAAAAATTTTGAACAAAATTCTAAATATGATTAAATTGATCACATTTTAATTGGAAATATTCTTGAGGATAATATCTGGGGAATTATCAATTAGATTCTGTCTCGGTTTCCCAGTAATTTGTTAAAATTTTGATTGCATTTCTATGCCAGTCTGTACACACAAGCGTGATGTGGTTTCAACCTTTTTTTTTATATAGAAAATTTATTTTTTTCAGTGTAATTAGATATTACGTTTTTGTAGATACAGAAATTATTTTTCAAAGTTCGAGGTATATAGTAATTTAATGAGTGTTATTGTGTGATAAAAAATTTTATTGAGTTGCTTTACTGTTTTTCAAGTTCTTTGGGAATGACCGGTGCACAATACTTCACAATAAAAATGACCTCCAGTCATAAAAATTAAATAAAATTTATATCATACCTATATAATATAAAGTAGTTAGAGCATTTTTAGGTTCATTATATAAGAAGTACTTTAATAACTATAAGGCTCGTTTGTTCATTATCTAAGGTTTCTAATATTGTGCGGGATATCTTAATCTTCCCTTTGAGAACAAAAAATAAGTAGCTGAAAATTAAAAACCGCTATTACTTAATTTTTAACGTTATCGATTGCATTTTTTTTTTCAGCTTCACTTTTATTCCTATATTAAAATTCCTAATGTCATAATTGCAATAATCACAGATGTTTCGATATGAGGAATTTTAACGAAATAGTAATTCTCGTCAAATAATATTGCTGGCCTGGTTTTTATCAATTGTCGCAAGAACCATATTTTCTAAGAAAATAATTTTTTTTTCGAACATTGAATAAATAATTTTCAATAAAATAATAGGAAGTAATCGAATAATCTATTAAAGTAAAATATCTTGCAATATGAACTTAAGAATTTGCTTCAAATCAAATCAATATTTTTTTTTTAAATCGAATTAGTTAAAAATAATTGAAAAAAAAATCTATGACAATATTAGCAAATATTTTTTAAATTTACTAAATAAACCCTTTCACAATAGCGATTTTCAACGAGAACATGGATAATTTCTTTGAAGGAAAATTTAAATTTTCTTTGGGAACCAGTTTTAGAAGCAACTGTTCATACACAGTCCATACGCGTTAATGTGAATCACAGGGTAAAATTTGTTTGAAAATAATTTTTAATATTATTGGCACATTTGTTTCTTATTAAAAAGCAAAAAAAACAAGGTAATGTTCAGAAAATTATTTCAAAAAATCAAAAATTCTTTTCGAACTAGCCTTTTAGTTCTGTTTGCTTCTACAAAAAAAAAATTTATTTATTTTAATTTTACCTCTTATCGATTGAACAAATTACTACTTAAAAATGAAAAAAAAAAAGGAATCTTATTTTACGGGTATATTGAATTTTTTTTATCTATGAATTAGATTACATGACCCACTTTTTATTTTAAATTTTTTTTTCCTATTCGAATTTGTTGAAAATTGGCTTCCCCATTCTATTTCATTTACAGTTTCAGAACAGTTTTTCTGTTTTCTTTCGGGCAGTAAAGTTAACATCAATGATAAGAAAGGCAGGCACAAAATACAAAAAAATAAAATGAAAATTGTTTTAATAAATTTTTAAGATTTCCTTTTCGGTCATTAATTTGAGACATAATAATCATTAAAAGGGATTTCGTCCTTTTTTTTTTTTTTGTTTTTTTTTTTTTTATTTTTTCATAATTTCATTTTGTATAACATTAATCGAATTATTATTTTTCTTTTTATCCTTTGTTCACATTTATATTTTTTTTTTTTAATGTGCTAGGACTTTCAGTAACAATTTAATGATTATTTGAACCGTAAAGCATTAAAATAAAAAACAAAAAAAAATTAAATTTTGGAAATACCTGGAGCCAACAAATGCTATGTATGTATGAATACACCATACATACATTACCCCAAAAAAAAGAGAACATGTTTATATAAACATGTATATAGATTAATTGAAGTTAACATAAGGGTGTAGAAACCATTACCCGGAGGGCCTTTTTAATTGTATGACTCATTTGGTCCTTTATTTTTTGTTTTATATTTTTTTGGTTTACCAAAGCAAAATAACAACAAAACAAATTTAAAAAATGCGGTTTATCATTTTTTTTTTCCAAAAAAAAAATATACAGGAAATTTGTAATTAATTACTTCACTTTCCTCAAAATTTTTAATATTTTCCCTGAAAATATACAAGCTAACATTAAAAATCAATGATGTGTAGGTTATTTTTAAAACACGTGAATGAATAACTTTCTCTTTTTAATATTTCGAATAAATTTTGTATCCAGGACGCAAAATCTAAAACTAAATTCAAGTACTGTAAAACAAAAATCAAATTTCCGCACATTTTATAATTCGCCGCAAGTCATTTCTAATATTCAAATTACATAACTCAAAATTTTTAACATAAATATTAGATCGTTTTTCCTTTTGATTAATTGCAGACATTTTATTCTGAATTAAATATTAAAAATGTAACATTAAAAATAACATTTAAGTAATATTGTTGAAATTTCAAATGAAATGTGAATATTTTTGTGCTCTTCAAATCAAACACGAAGAAAGAAGTATAAAAGAAGACAATTTGGCCTGCCAATATGGTAAGAAAAAACATGAATTTGAATATTTCAATACAATAAGGACGTATAATGAAAAACAAAATATGAAAAGAAATTTTTGTTTAGAAAAAATTAACATAGAAAAATAATAAAAATGTGAAAAAAAAGAACAAATTTTTGAGAAAGGTATTTTAGGTACATTGACTGTGTGTAACATGAACAAAGGAATGAAAAGTCGTTTTTATTCTTTCTTAAAATTTTTGTTTTTTTTTTTTCTAACTTTTCTTCTACAATACCCTGATAATACTTACACGTACATTTTCTAATACAATTGTATACCTTTTTTTTCCGTAAATAAAATTTAAATCTCCGTCTTTATAATTTTTGAAAACCCCAAAATTAAAAAAAAAAAAATTTTTTTTCTTTTTGATTTCTTTAAATTGAGAATCGAGATTTAGAATAAAAATAATAAAAAAAAAATTAAAATTATTAGGTATAATACCGTTAGTCTAAGTCTTATATTTTTATTAAAGAACAAGAAAAAAGAACAAAAAAAAACAATAATAAAAACGATTTTCATACGTCTGGATTAGACAGTTTCTATTAATTTTATGATATCCTGGACGAATTTTTTTCATTGTTCTTTCAAAAGTTTACAAGAAAAGAAAGTAAAATATAATAAAAAAGAAAAGAAAAACACAAAATTTCTTTCTTTCTTTTTTAATACTTTCTGATTGTTTTTTTTTGTTTTTATTTGTTTGTTTTTTTACTTATTTATTTTATAAAGAACATTATAATAATTGTAATGGGCTCTATGGTTTCTTAAGGTTTTCTTAAAAAAAAGACTGACCTGAATTTAAGAATTTGAATTTTTTTTTCTTAAATAAATCATAAAAACCAAAACAAAATATAAAAAAATTAAATTTTGCCATTGGGATAAATAAATCTTTTTTTAAAATTAAAACGAGAATAGGTGTATAGAGCTGACCGCGGCAACTCTGTGAAAACCATACGAACGGATGATTTTAAGATTAATTGCAACTCTACTTTAAACAGCTTGCAGTTTTTTATTTATTTTTATTTATTTATACTTTATTCTCTATATTTTTACAAAATTTGCTTAAACTAAGTTTTCTATTACATAGACAGTAACGTTACTATTCGTTTAATTTGCGCTCAATAATTTCTAAGCTATATGGATTAATTGCAAATTAAACTTTGGAAGTAATATTAAACCTGCCTAAACTACTCTTTCTATCACATGCAATTCAAATAGAAAGCTTTGGCATTAACATTAAAAAATCCTTTTTAAAAATTTGGTAAGCATTTATTTTCAATCAATTTTCGAACTGTTGCTAGTAAAAAACGGACCGGACCTGCAAATGAATAAATGGATTTACATATGTGGCATAACTGATTCTCAGCATTTGATGCTGGGCTACATTATATTGTATATAATTATATTTCTTAATGCCTTATTTTTTAATATTACAGAACGAAAATGCAAATTTATAATATCCTTTTAAAATACGTTAATTTGAGTAAAAAAAGTAAGAACATAGCAAAACCAATACAATAGACGTTAAAAAATTTATTTAATAAGAAAACGAATTAATAACCTTCTGTTTGAACTTTGAAGCCAGTAAATTGAAAATGGTTTCAAAATAATTCGATTCAATGTAAAATGAACAATATTTCTTTATTAAGTACAGCAATAAAACAATTTTTTTGTAAAATACGGATTTTTATATAGATTTTCTAATTCATATTAAAATTTTATTAATATCAGGTTCAATTAATTTATGATCTCGTAAATTTTATTACCTTTAAATTGCATTTGTTTTTTAATGTCAATTGAATTTGAGTTATACATAGATTTAAAATTATACATTTTAATTTAAGGATAAATATTTCTGAATTGAATTTTAGAAAAAGAAATTTAAGCATTACCTAAATTACTTTAATTGAACTTTTAATTACTATGCCCTTGCAAATGAATGTTTGAAGGTAATAGGATCAGTATTTCGGTTGAATTTCGTTTTTGTACAAATTATATTGTACAGATTCTTGCAATAACTGTTATACATACAACTATACAACAGTAAAACAGGATATATAGAAACAATAAAACATAATATATAAAAGGATATAAGGATATTTATCAAAAATTGTTAACTTTAATATTTTAATTTTATATTTTTTACTTTATAACTTCAATTTTTATATGAATTTACATTAAAAGTGAAAACAATTTGTTACAATCAACTTGACTGAATTGTATTCTATTAAATTTCAAAAAAAAATTTTTTTTTTGCCTATCTTTGGGCGTAGTAAATTTTTTTCCAAGGATGTTTATTCAAGAATATTTCAATGAATTACATATTAAATTAAATATATTTGAAATTCAAAATAAATTATTTAAAAAGTTTAATAAATGTGAATCATAAGTAACAGAAAAAAAAAATTAATTGATTTTCCAATTGAAATTTCTTCATGTTCCTGTCAGTGAACTAAAATCATGATAAAAAACATTAATTTTAAAGCTAGGCTAATATTAACAGTAAAACCTATACAAAATGAAATTTTAAATTAAAAAGAGCCCTTTCTTAAAACAATAACATATACAAAATTTAAAGCTTAAAATTGTAATTCCTTAAGTGGAACATTGGAACTTCTTAAAATTCTTGCTTGTTTACCCAAAATTTTTAAGGTAAAAATAACAAAAATTAAAAAATTATGGAAGTTTTAACATATGAATTTAAATGTGAATTATTTCCGCCAGCATTCACTGAGAAAAAATTTTTTATCTAAATTAGATACTTTTTTCAAAGACAGTATTTCCAAAATCACGACACCCATACTAATTTGAATGAAAGAAATGTCTGAATGAGCTACAATAATTTTCTATACAAATTTTAGTTAAATTCAGAATATTTTTCGAGAAATTGAAAAATATACTTTGTAGCACATTATAAATTAGTTTTTTCTTATTTGGTTATATTTTTATTAAAACTTATGGCTAACAAAACATTTCTTATTCAACTGCATTTTATTTTGGAAAACACAAAAGGGCTATAAACAAAAGAGTTTTTTATATACTTTTATTACAAAATTCGTATATCATAATTAGATTATCAGCGAAATTGCTACACATTTTACATATTGAAGTTATTTTACCGCGTTTAACTATAAGAAATATTGGAATATGTTTTTGTTATAGAAAAATAAAAATTGTTTCTACTTTAAGCAATGAGTTATAAAATATTGTATTTACAAAGCAAAAATATGATCTTTGAAATTGTTTAAAGCATTATAGATATGATTTTTTTCAGTGTTACACTATATAAGAAAAAAATTCTTTAAAAACATATGCGTCTCTAAAGAATTCTACATAAACATCTTATGAGGATGGATGAGGGCGTAAAATTACACGTTAAGCACATTCCTAATAACATTTTGTGGTCATCCATAACTCTAAATATAGATACAAAATTTGTACTTTTATTTTCCCTTGGGATCTCATCTTACATGATACAGGGGAATTTGTTTCACAGGTTTCACTGTATATGTATAGTATAAAAAAAACACATAATTAATCTATAAACAAGACCGAAGAAATATTTTTAAAGAAACTTCAGATATGAGTATAAATAAATTGTAAGAAATCTCGTTTTCTTTTAAAAAGAAAAGAAAACAAAAAACAACATTTTCAAAAAACAAAAAAATAAAACAAAGTAAAAAAACAAGGAAAAAATAAGAAAGTATAACAGAAAAAAAAATATGCTCGAATGACAAGTGAAGACCTAATTATTTCCTGATTTAAAGATAAATATAACAAATATATACATACATATATATTATTATATATATATGTATATGCATTTATAACACGAGCCATATACAAAACAGGACATTTTTATGTGTTTATTGTTTATGTTTTTGCTAGGGTAATTTTATATCCATCAAATGATTCCCTTAAGCAAAATATCCATCTTAGCTTTAATAATTTTTCATTTTCATTTTTGTTTTTCGTTTTATTTTCTGTTATTTTATGTGCTTTTTTTTATATTTTTGTGTTTAGTTAGCAATATGACCCAGAAACAGAAAAGAAACAAATACCTACTTTTTATGTTTATAAGTGTATATTTCTAAATATATCAAGGATATAGAAAATAAAAAGAAAATATTATATTTTTACAACATAAATTATATATGTATATGTGATATACAAGTATAGAGATATGTATAGGTATAATTTACATAAAATAGAAACTAGAAACCATAATATCATAATAATGTATTAATTGACATACATACGAACATAAATACAAACTATTTTATTGATATATAATATTTTACATACTACATAATGCTTATCTTAACAATGAAGTTTTTAAAGAAAATAACAATTCAGCCATTCAATTTATTATTATTGTAGGCGTCCTAATAATCGCAAAATTCAAAAGTGGTATACATAATGTACATAAATACACACATAATATAAGCATGTATATAAAATGTTATGATAAAATTTCCGCAAAATTAACATAAAAAGTGAACAACGAATATAAAAAGATGATATATTTAGATTATGTAATTAAATGTGTATGTTCATATGTAGGTATGACAAATTTAAAAAAAGTAACAACAATGTTTTAGGTAGACTTAAATATAAAGATGTGTTTACACATCAAAAAAATATTGATTATTGATTTTGATTAGTATGAGAAAATTAAGAATTTTCTATCCCATCAAACAAAATCCACTGTTGTTTATACATTAAACTTATAATTAAATTTAAATGAAATCAAACGAATTGGAAACAAACATGTTTCACGGGATTTGTTTGATTGAAAACACATAATAATATGAACATTGTCTAGGCATGAGAAATTCATCATGGATTCTGTGAATTAACATTATTCATGAAAAGTGAAATTCAAAATTATTTTTTTAGTATAAAAAAATAGTAATTTCAAAAAATAGTATTTTTATATGATAAAATATTCTTATAAAATTTTCATTTTTGAAAATTCACATAAAAATTCATACACATAATACACTGCATATACATATAATATTAAAACGCTGTCTGTCGAGAAAACAAAAATAACGATCGTGCGCGAAAATAAAATTTTATCATTCGTAATTTTTATTTTAATAAAATCTAATGGAAAAAGTTACTGTGTTACTATTTCATTATTACAAAATTTAATTATTTAATTTTCATCATACTATCATTAAATCAAACAAAATCTATGAAAAATGTTTGAAGTGAAAACGCTGACTGGTATCGCAATTATTTGGTTTTTCTTTTCATTTTGCATAAGTATTAATAATTTACAAAATCAATACAAATTAATTTTAATTATTCAACACGTATACAATTTAATTATTTAATTGATAATAATTAATAGAAATTAACAATATGCATTATTAATAATATTTAGTAATAAAATAATCATGAGATTCACAAGGTTATTTCAACGAGAATTATGGGATTCTTTAGACACTTTAAGTATCTTGAAAGCAAATTATAATTTGCCATTTATGAAATAACGTAAAGTAAAGTTGAGGTTCGAGTAGAAAAAGACAAGAAAATTGTTTTGCTTCACTTCGATACAAGAAAATATTTTAAAAAACAACTGGGCTTGTAAGAATTTTTTTGCAAATTCAAATCTTTTTTCTAATTTGAAAGACTATAATGCAAATTACTTATTAATACACTTGTTCTTCAATATTTCTTCAATAGTTCAATAGTTCTATGAGATAAAATGCAATCAAACATTTTGAATTTAACTAAAAATAAAATATTAATCATTCATTGACTGAAGTGGACATCAGAAGCAAATTTATCTCCTCGTTGAAGCAAAAATATTCAAAAATTGTACCAAAATATAAATTCATCTTAAATAGTTTTCAAGTTTTCTTTAAAAAAAAATATTATGTAATCTATGTATTATGAAAATATTTAAAAAAATCTTTATAATAAAAGCCATGTCATAATTGAGAATTTTTTTTTTTTGGATATTTATTTAAAAAATTTGAAACATCTGACAGAAATAAAGATGAATCCCAAAAGTATTTGGAACATGTTTTATTTATCATCTTCTATACACATGTACATATAATATTCCCCTATCAAAACAACATAAAATTTTTTTTTTTTGGATTTCAAGGCAAAAAAAGCCAAATGATTTGATTCTGCATACAAAAACAAACATGTGCTATAATATGTAATAAGTTGTATCAGATTTAGCATTGATACATAATACATATACACATAATATGTTATATACATTCCTATATATGTATATTCGTAAATACATATAAACATTTTTCCTTTTTTTTTAGACATTTAATATTAAGTCTATGTTGGCTTTTTATAATAAAATCTTGAATTCTATCAAAATTTAACCATTTAAAAACCTTACTGATATACTTTGATTCCTTCTGGAGACATAAAATCAAAAAAAAACAAAGGGAAAATATCATAAAATCTAACATATCTAGACAAAGAAAAATAAAAATGATGAAATAAAACAAAGTATAGACAAAAGCTGGAATTATTATCATAGATGATTAAGTCAATATTTGCTCCTATATGTATACTTAAAGATACACAATTGTATATAAATTTAATAAGATGATTTGTTTAAAGACTCTTTTGTGAAATATTATACATAGACAACATGGAATATAGAATTGAGAAATTGATAAAAATTTATTTACAAAGTCTATACTCTTACCAAATCAAATTTAAAATTAATTTCTCATAATATGAATGCGATTTAATACCAAAATAATAATATGGAAAACAAAAAAAAAATATAAAAGTATTATTTAAATAATCAAAACAAAAGAAACTCCAGAAAGCTACATTATTACAAAGTATGCACTATTCTTCAAACTAAAGGCACATTCATATTAATTTTTAATGTCAGTTAAAAGGGTATCTCTTTCGCCTATTTTACTTCCTACGGCCATATTCTAAAAAATATTGGAACATTATGATCTTAGTCCTTCTAGGAACGTAATATAATTTTCCTATTATTTAGCTTGTGTTCGGAAATACGAAGCAATGATTGTATGAATTGCGTTTATTTTAAATATTCGCCACTTATTCAATAATTATTGTTTACAAAAGCTATGTAAAATACGATGTAAACTCGTATGTGGACTATGTCTATTAACTATGTATATCAGAACTTTTTATAAAAAGTATTGGTTTCATTAATGTGTTTCTTTGACTTAAACGGCACTATAAAATTTTTGTTTTTAGATCTCTTTCTTATAATTATTAAAGCGCCGTATTATCGCCCATTTTACCTTACAACGTCAATTCCAAAATATTTCAATTGATTTAATACGAAAGCGTTTGAAAAAATTATATTTATTAAATAATGCTTCAAGAATTTTCTAAACTGGTCAAACCATTTGAACAAAAAATTTGGTGAATAAATAAAAAAATCAGTGAACAACAACCAACATACAAGTGAAATCTAGCACCTATATCTTTAAAATTACAAGTATATTTGCATACACATAATTGAACAGCCATTCTTTACATTCATACATACGTATGTGCATGGTATACAGTATATAAATTGAAAAGAATCGTTCATTTTATTCAAATTGAAGTGAAAAACTAAAAACAACAACAATCAGAACGAATCCTTAACAAAAAAAAAAAAAAAAACAATTTTTTTTTTCTTACAAAAACAATTATTTGCCTCCATATATTCTTCATAAAATTAAGGAAAAAGTTTTTGTTTTTTTTTTTTGTTGTCTTTTCTTAAAGATTCAAATTCATATTTTAAGGACACGCAAAATAGAAATAAGAGAAAAAAAATCAACTTATATAACTTTTTTTTTTATTTTCTTCCCGTTTTAATATCTCTTTCACCTGGCAAAAAATATTATTATGACCGACAGACATTCTGGCATTCAAAAAGCCATAATTAAAACTTTACTGAAAAATAAAACCCTTATTGTTTTCTAAGGAATTTCTTTCATTTCTACTTTGTGTTGTTTTCCTTTATTTGTTTTTATTTTTTTCGTTTTCTTTTAGCCTTGTTTACCTTATTTGTTTAATTTTTTTTTTCTCATCATATTTTTCTTATTAACAATTTAATATTATTCATATATAAAACTTACCTGAGCTGATACTCTCCCACTTCGTAACCTTTGTAAATCTGTATGACTCCACTGACTTTTGGCCCAAGGCGTAACATTTCTAAGATCTTCATCAAAACTGAGTAGAATAGAATATATAGAGAGAATAACGGTTGATGATTATAAAACAGCATAACAGCAACAAAAGAAAAAAACAAATATAGAAAATAAAAGAGAAGAGAAAAAAATATAAGAATAAGAAAAGCAAATATAATGAGAATATTATTTTTATTTTTTTTTTTTGAATACAAAGTTTCAAAGGAACAACTTAATTTCTCTTCATGGTAAAGAAATAATCCAGTATACAAATATAAACAGCAAGAAAAAAAAATTAAAATGAAAAAATAAAAGTAAAGTTTGCCTTAGTATTCCTCAATTCCCACACCAATGCTTTTTGGGTTTTAGGGTTACTTTTTTTTCATCTTCATTTATTTTTCTATTGCTATATATGTACCTACACTCTTTTATAACATTTTTGTTATTTTTACACCTTTATATATATTATAACTGACATTATAAAAATACCATTAAAAGTTAATTAACTCTTATTAAATGAAAATATGAAATTGGACGCTCAAATATAGTTAGACTGAAGTTTTTGAAAAGAAAAATCTACTTTATGATTTCAAAATGAATTAAAATTGAGGTAAATTACTAATATTGCATGCAAGTAAGCTCACTAAATATACGCTTACAGGGTATGTGTTTGTGTTCAATTGGAAATTATGTAAAATATTTATTATTTCTTTCGATATCAATCCGTTTACATAAGAATTTACATATAGAATTTAATTGCATATTGAGTTTGTTTGGTAAAATATAATAAAATTTTTCAAAGAAATTCAGGAAAATATTGTTCCAATTTTTATATGTTTCAAAAATTTCGATCTCTTTTTTCTTTCTTTTTTCAACTGCATAGAAAATTGTTATATATTTTTTTTTATTTTAGTCCTGCACATATGTCTTTGATTCTTTGCAAATATACAATAAAATATTTTTTGATGAAAAATTTTGCATGAAATTTAAAGGTTTCTTGAATTGAAAAGTTGTGTTAAAAATCCTTCGTTAACTTTAGTGTCGTGAACTTTTAATTTTCCTAAAGTTAAACTTCAACACCGAGATTTCTAAAAATTCTGTGATGAAACTTCCTAAATCTAACAAGTGGAGACTTACAACAATTTAATAGCTTAATTAAAGCGTTTTTGAATGAAAAGATGACTAAATTTGATAAGCGTAATTTAACTAAAAACTTATTCAATCAAAAATTTTACAAAAAATGTTTCAATAACGAATTTAATTAGTTTTGTAAAACTAATATCAAAATCAATCAAGGCAAAAATTACTTAATAATCAAATTATTATACAAAAATAAAAAAAAATGATTCTATATACAAGACTTACTTGAAATCATTTAATTTATTATGTAAGAATTTCCTTATATTCCAAGGTAAATCATTATGCCCATCAATTAAAGGCACTGTTTCTAATATTTGTGTTGCTATTTGCAAACGTTCTTCAAATGGGGCGCCTGAAGCAAAAAAAATTTAAATTAATTGCAAATTTAAAAAAACAATTCAAAAATATTGTGAGTTTTTATTCTAAATTTTTATTATTTATATTGATTACTTACTTGCAGCAACACGTAAGGCCAATGGAACAGCTACACTTGCAGCACCAATCAATAAAAGTAATGAACTAACTGCAAGCCAATGTTTTGCAAAATCGAATTCTATAAAAATAAAAAGGTAAAAATTAATTCAGATTTAGCTGCTGTATGTTACGAAAAACATTTCTAAAGGTAAAGTTTAGTACTACAGAATTCATACATATATATAGCAGGGTTTGGAAATCAATCTAAAAACTAATTTTAAAAAAAGGCAGTTTATTTCATCAAAATTTATTGAACACGAAAATAATTTTACTTACTCAACGAATTTGTTGCAGAACTAGATGAACCTCTTGAAGGACATTGTCTATGTTTCCATGGCATTAAACTTGAACCAGAATCTCCACTTAAACCTGCACTTGATCCCTTTAAATTGCTGCAATTTGAATGTTGATGTATTTGATCTTTACCACTAACACCCTTAAGGCCACTATTTCCGCTACCGATTGTAGTAAATGAACAACTAATTAAAGAATTATCAAAACTACAACTTAGTCCACCGTTGACAGTTGTTGTGCTCGTACTAATTCCAGTATTTCCAGTATTTCCAAAATTAGTTAAACGTGTTGCTCCAGGTGTTCTAAATTGTGTATAAGGTAAAATAGTTGCCCCAAAATCATGATAATTGTGATTATGAGAATGTTGATGAGCATTAGCATCAATATTTCTAACATCAAATGAACCATGTGAATGATTGCCATCTGTTCCAGTACCAGTAAATGCAAAATTAGTCAAGGATTGTGAAAAATATCTTCCATTTATTAAATTTGTTCCACCATTACAAATTGCTTCACTAATACCACTCTTTGTTTGATGAGATTGTAAATGTGGAAAATCACAAAAATCATTTGTTTGATGATGATTAGCTAATTGTTTAGCGTAACAATTACTTGGTCCAATAGTATTATATTTACCGTTAGTTCCAACACCGAAATTATTTTGTATTGATGGTCGATTATCGAAATTCGGTTTGTATTGAGGCGGTTCTTGATGATAAAAGAAAACCGACTCTTCAGCATTTATACCGATCGGGTTTTTAATACTATTACTACTTTTAAAACACGGTAAGTATGAATCGTCACGTATAAAAGGATATGGTGTTAACGGAATATTTTCAGCATTCGAACGTTTCATATTGCCATTGTTATCCGATAATAACATATGTTGTTTCTGTTGATTATGTAAATTATGTTGTTGATGTTTTTGTTGTTCTAAAATTCCAAGCCTTCGTTTATCTGCTGTATTTAATATATTTAATTTACCACTATTATTACCCATTTGACATAAATCTGGTTTATTTGAGTTATTACATTGAGCATTTGTTGCAGTTGTTCCTTGTGCTGCTGATTGAGATGATGATGTTGATGCAATTGCTGATGCAACCATAAGTTGTCCAACATTAGCGCAATTTAATATCGTTGAAGTACAATCATTTAGCATTTGTTCACCTATATTACAACCTAAATTGCTAGCTATTGTATTAGTGGTCGATTTAAAACAATTGCTACTGTTACTGTTATTATTATTGTTATTGTTACCACTACTATTATTATTATTTGTATTGTTATTACTATTATTGTTGTCATTATTATTGTTATTATTATTATTACTATTATTTGTGCTACCACTAATATTAAAAGAAACAGTATTTGTTGTTGCATGATGATGATGTTGATGATTTGAATTTTGTAGTTGAGATTGAAATGGTTGTTTTTTCGTTAACATTGATGTTGTTGGAGCTGTAGTTGTTTGTGCAGCAAAACTATCAATAAAGTTATCTTGAAGCTGTTTAAATGACAATTTTCGACCAGAAGGGGGAGGTGGTGGAGGTGGTATATCAACATCAGTTGCCGAATCACTCTGCAAATATATCAAAAAGTCATATTATTTTCAAATTACATACATACATACTTATTTTAGAAAAATTTTTCATTGAAAACTCAAATTTGTAAAAAAATGTACTTAATGATTCTTTTTTGTTTACCGCTAATATTATATAACAACCGTACACATTCATACATAAAAAGCAAAACTACGAAATAAAAATTTTACGTTTGTATTTGTTTACATAAAATGATTGGTGAATTGTAATAAAAAAAAAAGAGAAAATAGAAAAATGAGATTCTTTTTGTTTCATTGTTTTTTTATTTTTAATTAAAATTTAAATAATAAATGAATATTCTTCTGTTTTGTGATATTTTTTTTTCTCTCTTTTTCAATGAAATTAAAGTTTTACGATTCATATAATCATTAAAAATTCTGTCAGGATTTTTATTCCTTCAAAATAACAAAACAAAAACATTAAAATAAAAAAGTTTAATGGTATGAGAAAGAGGCGAAATTTTTATAGAGTAAAAAAAAAAGAGAAATAATTTTGGAATGTCGCATTTAAGGGGTAATGATTGCGTTGATTATGATGAGATAATTTATTGATCACAGGATAAAATAAAAACTTGAAACGATAATATATATATATATATATATATTTATTTGTATAAGTACTTGAAATTTTATTATAAAAACAATTTCAGTTGAAGAAACAATAAAAAGACAGTAAATTTACATAGAAATATCTTCGATCCACACAAAATGAGAATAAGGTATAATTATAAAATTGTTTGTTGTCGTTCCTTTTATAAAAATACGCAACACTTCAGACTACTTCTAGTAGTTAAAAAAATTGTTTCTAAATGATAGTTTGTAATTTAAAGGTTATTTTCTGTATAAAAGTAGAAAACTTTATGCTAGAATAAAACTTCATAACTACTTCTTTTAACTTTGTATATAGCGATATGCAATTGAAAGTTATAAATTTAGAGTGCTAATTCTAAATCGAACACTATATAATTTTGAAAATATTATTCGCCATTTTATATCAAAGAACAATGATTTCAATTAAAAATTTCTTTTCTTTATCAAGAAGTGATAAAAAATTGTGTACTACACTAAAAAAATTTTTTTTTGTAATTTCTTTTGATTTATAACGGTTTTTTTTACGATTCGGAATATCTTCGCAAATAATCGAAAAAAAAAGTTATTTTTTTAATTTAAAGTGTACGACGATATTTAAAATATTTCATTTTATAAAAATATATTACTCGTATTTCATTCGCAAATAAATTACTATATTGAGAGGTACATGCATACAAACATATACATATGTATATGTATACATACATTATATATAGATTAATATTAAGGAATAAAATAGTTTTCGTGTACATATTTATTCCTATGTTTATAAAAAAATTTAATGAAAAATCACGTTTCAAAATGAAACGGAAATACTATAAAATACTTTTGCTGCATGATAAATTTAAATATTGGTGCATTATTGAAAGATTAAATATTTTTTTAAGATTTTCAATATTAAGATTCAAGAAAATTTTATATCTGAGTTTAAAATATTATTTAACATTATTTCAGAAAACAATTATTAAAAATTTTCAGTTTTATTTTCCTTCTTATATGAATACATGACTGGGAAACTAAAAGACTATTAAAATTTTACTATATAAATAATAAATAATATGATAAAAAATCAAATGTTTCGAGAATTTGACAGTAGTTTCTGAACGCTCAATAAACTTAGCCCAAGACAATAGCGACGATGGACAGCCAGTATCGAGCAGTCGCAGAGAATGTGACACGTCATCGCCCCCACAAAATCTGCAGAAGAGGGAGCCCGATTTCTCCAGTTTATTCAGGTGATACCTTACTGGACAATGTTCAGTAAATATATTCGCAATAGCACGAACCAGATTTCTATCCATCCTCAACAACTTCGCAGTTAACTTTACGGAGCTCCGACAGCGTGCAAAAAGGCAGCAGCCACACAAAGTCAGTCACAGATGCCTTCTGTGAAGGTTGCATATAAAAAGTAAATATTATCTTTATACTATCACCGCTTGTATGTTCTTATTTGTATTGCAGCCTTTGTACCTTTATACCTCAAGTAAAACGTTTGGCACAAAATGTTTATAATATTTGAGTTTAATTTATGGATATTCAATTTGTTAACCAAGTTTTGGTTTGAGTTAGCCGAGACAAGTAAGAGTTACGGACTTGGTGTAGAAACATAAACCCAGTAAAAAAATTATTTGTATAAAAATAAATAAATTGTAGAAAAAATTAATAATTTTTTTGAGTAAATTGGGTCTACGGAAGTATTTTGACATTTTATTCTTTTAGAATTACATAGAAAATGACAGAAACACGAGTTTCACGAAGGTACTGTTTAGAATTTTTATATAAGCATCTTAAAAAAATTACCTAAAGAAAACTGTAGAATTTTAATGAATAGTGTATAATTTTATTAAATAGTGTGTTTAACCCAATTCTGAACGTGACTTAATGCTATATTAAGTTTAAAATAAGTTAAAGGAAGATCTGAACTACAAGAACTGAAAATATAAAAATAATATCAATGTACAGACTTATAGAGCCCCATAACCTATTATAGGTCCTATGCAAATTATGCAGAATATGTTTTAATCAGCGTTTAAAACTCCAATCTCTCCTAAAATATGAGTAAAAAAAAAATTCTTCTTATCATAACTTTCTTCTCATCACATCCTTATGTACACTTCTGTCATTATTTACCATTATTATACACAAAAATAATTAGCATAAAGCAAATCGTTAAAATCGTAAATAAAAGAATAGTAATTTAGGCTTATAATTACTAATGATGAAAATTTGTATTAGATATTTATGATATTATTAAATATATATGTATATATATACAAGATATTCTAAATATTTATACATATACAATTTGATGCAAGTAATAAAGGATGAAAAAGAAGAAAATAGGAAAAAATCATTTCTGAAGTTTCAAAAGGAATAAAAGAATCTTTATTATGCATACATAGAAAAACCAAAAAAAAATATGAATATTATATAATATGGTTTTTATTTTGCATCTTTTATTCCATACTTTCAAATAACTTAAGTATCTAAAGTATCTTTAAAGTATAAGGAGTATTTTTTTTTTCCTTGTCTTTTTTTGTTTTGTGTGTGTTTGTATTGAGTTAATGATCTGAACAAAAATAATGTATAACAAGTAAGGAGCATTTAATGAATTCAAAAATGAAAACACAAAAAATACAACAGCTAAGTAAAGTATGTTAAATATAAAGAAAAACTTTTTCCATTACCTTGTGTAAATTTACACAGATAAACAATAAGACATAGTCCTATACTGAATTCACATAAATATTGTATAGATATATTGTAAAAGAAAAGCATCTAATATCCCTAACTTTTTTTTTTACCTCAATTCTTAATGAGTTGTAGGGCCAAATAAAAAGTTCAGTTTATAAAAGAAAACAAAAAAAAATTATAAAACAAAAAGTAAAAAATAATGAGGTTTCTGTTTTTCTTCTCATTTTTGTTTTTTTTTTGAATATTTGAATTACGAATCATTAGCAATATGTCCTGCTTTCAATAAATTTTATAGTAGGTAGTTATGTAAAAAAAAATTAAAAAGAGAAAAGGGTCTTGTTTTCAAATAAAATAGAAAAGAAATTACTTTTAGACAGACCTTCCCAAACAGAAAATTCTATTAAAATATGCACTTTTTATTTTTCTAAAAAAAAATTCAAAAAGGAAAATTATTAAAACAAAAAAAAATTTCCTTTAAATTCAAATTGTTTAATATTAAAATTGTTAATTTTTATGTTTAACGCGTGTGCTCTTTTCCTTATTTTGAAATTAATAAAAATTTGTATTATGTAGGAGCATAATGGTGATGAAAGCTATACTTCCTTACATCTTAATTTTTACATAAAGGTTTATAATATTTTCAATTCACATAATATGTAATTTTTTTACTACTTTTAAAAGTTTTATTTTATTTTCCTATTATTTTTTTAAAAAAACATGTTATCAGAATAAAAGGGCTTCCTATATAAACTAGATTTCTATTAGTTGAATGAATAAACTATAAAACTTATTTTATCAACTCCGTAATACGAATATACGTTACGAATGGCGGGATACGAATACGTTAGAAAGGCGGGAGTTATGCAATAAGAGCACATATTAATTTGACTACTTTTAGCAAAATAGTGTTGAATAATTTTTTTTGAAAATTATATTTTAGGTGACATTTAAATTTAATCGCCTTCGACCGATTTTTTTGAAGACTCACAACGAGTTTTATTACTATGGGTTTATTTAATATACTAACCGTTTTCTCTTCTGATATCCCAAAATACTACTGTAAGCTACATTCAGAATGAGAAAGCCTGATTGAAAATATAGTAGTATACTGTACTACTGAATGAATAAATATTTTACTTTTTTACATTTTTTGTTTTTGTTTAAATCAATTAAAATTAACTTTTAAATTAACAACCATTGAAAGTCAATCATTTTATAACTGGAACAATTTTAAATTAAAATAATAAATAAATGTATAATAACATGTTCTGAACACAAACCAAAAAAAAATTTAAATAAAATATTTTGTGAATTTGACGAGGGTTTGAAATTTCTAATTTTTATTCCAACCACCAGCTTAAACACATAAATGCAAAATTCTATATACCTACTCTTTCAATAATAAGTAATAGATTAATATTTTTTATTCCTAAAATGAATAAAAGTTACTTACTCATCTAAAATTTAAAAAAAAAGACCAATGCAGTACTTTGCGATTTTCTATTTTATTTTTACCCCTTTATTTATAATAAAGGTAAATGAAAATTTACACAATGAGAGGTCATCGACGATACTTATTATAAACCTTACGATTGCATTTAAAATACCTCTAATTAAACAGTAATTATTATTGGAATTTAAATTGTAAATCAATTTTTGCAAGAGTTATTTATCGAGGTTCATTTAAAATTATTATTTAAATGATCCAAAGCGAAAGCATTTAATAAAAAATACAACCGAACATATGAAACAGCCCTATGAAACAGCGAATTTTTGAACATATCAAAGCCTTATGAAACAGCGAATTTTGTCCTATTAATTTGTAAAAAATAAATAATTTTTTTAAAATTCAACTAGCATATTTTGACAAATGCATTTTCAAGGGAATAACAAATGAAAGAATTACATCGAGATGAGTAATCAGGTAACTGAAAGCTTAAATTTACATTTTTATTAAATTAAAAATAAAAGATAAGAGGATTACGCCAAATATTACGCCGAAAACCCAACGTAAAATATCCTTTAGTTTAATACCGTAATTCGATACACTGAAAATCAACAATCATGCCTTTTAGTAGAAAAGGAAAGCTGATACCTTTAGATTTAAACAGTGTAAAAATGACTTGGGTATTTTCAATATGTCATAACAATATGAACTAAACCCACAGGAGGTTGCGATATTGAAATTATATTATAGTTTTTTTAAGCAAACGGGTGATATTAATTCTGTTAGTTGATATTCGGTATAATTTTGATTGAATTTTTGAATTGATACTTCAAGAAACAAGTTGAATATTTTTTAATAAAAAATTGTTCAAACTAAATGCAATCACTTACAAAGGTAAGAGAAATCATTTAATTGTAAAAAAATTTGTCAATGTTTGATAATATGAAAAAATTTTTAACTTAAGATAATAAGACTTCAAATTTCCTGAGCAAGTACACAAGTTTTCTTAAAAAACTTAAAAGACGAATTCATTTATCTTGCTGCAATCTCAACTAAACTGCCAAACTTTGCAATTCAACTTGATGTGGCATCTTACCGAAAATATGCACTTAGTTATCTACTCTTCTTTTCAATATTATTGGACTCACATAAGTTTCTTTACTAACATTTTGACCAGTTACTAAAATTTAATATTAAATATCCAAGGTATGTTAATCCCTTTAAAGCACCTTTCTATCATTTGACACTTTTTCTTTTATTACACTTTTCTCTTCCCTTCCAACATATTTATTATAATTTTAGGAAGTACTTCATAAACAAAAAAAAAAACTAATTCAAAAACTATAAAAAGCTCAAAGGATAAAATTATTAAAAAGACAATACTAAAAAATGTTATAAAAAATCGCAGCAACAAAATGACAGTAAAAAATGGTTTTTATGAGCAAATATAACAAAGCTCTATACCAATATAATAAAATTAATATATAAGTACACTTGAACATATAAAAATTTCATATGTATACAAATTTATACAAACATATATAATCCATTCACACTATTATAATATAAATCGCATATTTAAAGTTTATTACCTCAATACTATTATTCAAATCTGGATAATCAAATGATGTTTCATCACAGGAGCTATTCTGCGGCATATTTCCTTCATTCGCCAACTATTTTGCATATATTTTTGTGATTATTACGAAGGTTACATTGAAACGGTGGAAAAGAGAATAATAAAAAGAAAAAAAAAATATATTATTAATACTTATACAAAATGAAAGTTTAAATTAATCATGCATAAGTGCATATGCACTTGTATATACTATATACATAATTATATAAATAAAATGTGCACCATATATATTAGCATAGTATAAAGTTAACATAATGCCAGCTAATCCACAAAATAATTTGTTTATTATGTTTAATGTCACACACGTACATAATTTAAATTTGATTGTAATTATGGTCACACTCTTTCTCGTCTAGGTGAGAAGAAAGTGAGTGAGGATCATATTGTAACATATTTGTATATATATTAATTTTTAAGTAAGAAGAACTTTTTCGCATCCAACGCAATTTTTTTTTCAAATTTTATAGTCACCGTTTTTGAAGCTAATAAGTTCAGTCAACAAGCGAAGAGGCTTTTATATACTAAAAATAAGATTTCCTTCCTTTCGTCGTATAAAATTGAAAACAAAATAGCTTTTTTCGCGTTGAAATTTCAAAGTTCATATATAGAATACACATAATTAAATGAGACTGTCCAAAATCAAGCAAAATGACCGCCGCGAATTTCACCTCTGGCGGTAAAATAGGCTGAGTTCCTATTCTACCGCTGCCGATTACCGTTAACATTATGTGTTTCCATGAGTGAGTGACGTTATATGTGAAAATACTTTTTATTTGATTTTATCGTTCCGGTCTTTTTATAGGTTAACAACAGAAATCGTTCACCGTTGCCGCTCACTGCTTTAGTTCTATTATAAATTTATGTTATAATGTGCCAAAAATTTCAAAGACTTTAAAAAACCAAAAATATAAAAAGGTTTATTTTGATCATGATCAAAGTTGAAAACACCTGCATTGTATATTAATATAGAAAATTTCAATAATTTATATTGAAGTACAAAATCGTATCCGAAGTTTCATATCTTGAGCAGGACCAGTTTTCAAAAAAAAAAATCTTGAAAAATTTTTGTGGACCACATTTTTCTTTGCCTTTTTTTAAATATTTTCTTTTAAAGAACGTTTTTTTGTCGCTAATATTGTCCATACCGACCTACATGCACACTTAATATTCGAAAAATTACAGTTTCTTACCTTATACATACTAGTTTAAAAATCAATGGGAAAATTCCTAGTTATACTTGACCAAATTCAGACACAATAAATTAAAAGAAACTACAATTCAATTAGAATTAAAACAGTTCTACTAAATATATTTTTTGTACTCTATTTATTTGCCTCCTAAATAAATTTATATTGTGTTACAAAATCTTCACATAATTTTATTGAATAAAACTTTTAATGAATAAATTGTGATCATGAGTACAAATTCTAACTATAATGAACAAATACTACTTATATTCTTGTCTTCCTGTTAGAAAAGAAATACATGACGTGTATATAGTTAAAAGTTTTTCAATCCAAAACTGACAAAAACAATATTTAATTACCCACAATGTACAAAAGTACGGTTTCTTCAAAAAACTTTTCATTATCTTATTTCATATTGATTATGAAAATTTTAATATTTCAATATTGTTAAACAATAAAAAAGATTCTTTATGAATTTTGGTATAAATTATTAATATAACAGTTAAATTTATTTAATCTTCGACTTTTCTAGACATAAGGTTCATTTTTCTAGACATGAGGTTATGAATTTTTCTTATTCTTCCACGAAAATCTTAAGTTTCTTTTCGGCAAATATTTAAAATATTTTCTCTTATTTAAACTAAAATTCGCTTTAAATACAATTTAAAATTATTTAATATTAATTTAACAAAATTTTTGAGTAGGTGCATATACCAAAAGTCAAAGACTGCATATACATGGGTTTAACACAAAAATTAAATATTCCTTTCGAAAATTTAATTTTCCAGATGCAAAGAAAACTTTTTTAATTATTTCATTAAAGTTTGAACTTTTGAAGACTGCATTCTATATTATATTATATAAACCTATATAATACACAGGAGTTGTGTATTGGTATACATTGGAAAGAGAGGGCCTTATCTATTATACTACATCTAGTTTTTATATATTTTTTTATTTATTTGGCAACTCTAGCACTGATATTTTTGTGTACAATTATACATCACGAATTTATCACGTATATATGTACATATTTATATTTTTTCACATTGCTGATAACTTAAAATATAGTTAAAACATAACAAGTTGATGAAAAAAGTTGTAAAAAAATTTTTATAGTAAAAATGAAACAATAAAAATATCAAATATGATCTAGGTCTTATATACACTCGTAAGTCATATAGTATAAGAGTGTGTATATAATAGAAGTCAATTTAGTTTAATGCACCACATTTAATCTTTTTTATGTGAATATGCTTATAACTATATATAAATGTATGCAAAGTACGTATATATAAATCATCCTTTACCTCTTGAATTCATATACAAATTCTAGGCAATTAATTATACAAGTATAGTGGATGATTTGTAACAGAATTATCATGACGTCAAAATAAAAAACTTGATAGTTTTTTTCACTATAGAATATTTCAGTTTATTTTCGTATATGAGTAAGTTTATGTTAGTACAATATTTGTAAGTAAGTATATATTATATACATAGTTCAAAAATCTACCCGTATATAATATCTACATTTAACCCATAAACAACCCATCGGATGGAGTGAATTTGTATTGTTTTTTTGCAATAACAATAATATTTTTTCTTATATAACAATTTCATGGAATAGGTATAAAGATTTACCTATTTGAAGACTTAAAATAAAGATCAAGTATAGAATATTATTTTAATATTGAAAGTGTTCATATACATCATTATGAATTATAATATTCTTAATTAAGCAAATTATATAGGATATTGTACAATATATTAAATTATTTGTTATTGTTTATATAAACGCAAAGAAGAGATGAACCCTAATATTAAAATAATAACATCATTGTATAAGTATTTACTTATGAATCATATATAAATTCATTTTATGTATAGAACGAAATACAGAAAAACATTTAATAGGAAATCTATGTAGGGCCGAGTTACTTCAAATTAAATAGATTTATATAGAAAAATAATAAACATTATATATAATGTAAAAGTTAATAATTAATTTGCTCCCCATAATGTTCTAGAAAATTTCTCAGAAAAATATTGAAATAATATTTTCATATAAGAAAAAAAATCGTAGTTTTATCTATTAAAATTAGAAGATAAGGTTCAATAGTACTTTAATTTATACATCTGCCTATTGCTGTTCTTGCAAATCATTTCAATTTAGATTTAACAAAAAAAAATGGAAAATCTTTATTAACTAGTTACATGGTATACGCACAATAACAATTATAATTAATATTAATATTGTAAAGTTGTATTATTTTAAGAATTAATTATAATATCAAGTATAAATTCTCCAATCAACAAGATGACGGTACAAGTGTTACTGGCGAGAATCCCTTAAAACATTACTGCTTTTAATTAATTCATAAACAAATTAAAAGTTTACATAAGTTTTGTACTTCCAATAAAACAATATATACAATTAGAGACCATTCAAGAATTTAATCGAGTGCTTTTTCATAATAATAATCATATAGTAATCATGTAGGTAGTGTTTTCTTACACTCGCATATTGCATACATTCAGGATGAAAATAATAAGGAGCAACATATCAGTCTTATTATATCAGTCAAATAATATAATCAAATTTTCTTAAACGAAGACATTTTAATGCTATATTTCTAGTTTTAAAGGAGTTTTATAGATCGTACATGGTTACTTGAAACTAAAATGTTTCTAATTTTTGCAGGCGAAAATTCTCTACAGAGAAATAACTTTTTCATAATGATTTATAAAATCTGTAGCTTTAAGGTGGAAAAATTTTGTTAACAGGCACTTGAACTGCAATATTAGGATTAAAATTAGCTGCAAGTTACATCCGTATTAACTCGTAGAAAATTACGAATTAAATAAATTTTTTTATAAAATTTAATAAAAATTTTCTAAAAAGAAAATCTTCTCTTTAATAAACATGAAAAAAGAAACTCAATTCAGAAAGTGCGGCAGATAAAATAGCTTTTGCACCACCTACACGAGTACACGTATGAAAAATTTAATCCAACCAATACCTTAAATTTTGTATTTATACGTAAAATCTTTAATTTGATTTTTGGTTTTTTCTAGAACCAGAAATTTATATAAATTTTAAAATAAAAAACTCGGAGGAGTAAAGCGATGATAACAGTAACAACAAATCTGTAACTTTTCCACTAAATAAAATAATTTAATTTTTTCGTTCATTTTTCTTTTCCTTTGCTTTTAATTTTATTTTCTTCCCCCCTTTCATTATTTATTTTTATGCTTTTGAATTTAAATTTGTAAATAAGTTTTTTTATAAATATGCTTAGGTATATGTGATTGTAAACAATATATTAATATATATATGAATATGTATGTACCTGTTTATCAAGAGATTTTCTAGATGATGATTTTCCAACGGTAATTGCTGTTGCTAAATTTCCACAACTGTTATTTCTTAAATTTTTCTCACGTTCCAGTCTTATAAGGATTTGTGCGTTTTGTTCACATGTATAAGTATGCTTTTTCTTTTTTCTATCTAAACTGTATTGAAATAGTGGTCTATTAGGATCTGGTACAATTTCAGTTGAATCACCTGCATCACAACTACATAATGATTGATTGCTACGTCCTTTGCTACGTCTTAAAGAGCCACGATTTGAATTTGATGAAGATGATGTAGCTCTTGTAAAACTTCCATGATTGGAACTATTCATTTCATGTTGTTGTGTATGATTTGAAAAACTTGGCGATCGATGTCTATGCAAGTAATGCTCTTCTGTACAATTTGAAAATGTCACATTATTTGAACGTGATCCACCAGTATTACTGCTATTATTTCCACTAATTGAACTATTCTTTACAAACTGCATTGCTCCTGGTGGTTGATTTTTTGTTATAACAGCTACAGAATCAGAATAATGACTGCATATATCAAAATTATCTAAAGTTTGATCGATTTGATTTGAAAGAGAAGTTCCAGGTAATGCTCTTAAACCAGCATATCCAAATGAAGGCAAATTCATTGAATTATCTGCAGCATTACTTGAATTGAATACTTCTAAAGCACGACATTTTAAACCTCTATTATTTCTATTATTATTTCTTGTAGTTGTGGTATTGCGATTGTTATTAGAACCATTATTTCTATTTTTATTGGAAACTGAACTATTCGTTGTCCATGGTGTGCTAGCTATTGAATCTTGTAATGATGATTTTTGAGTTAAATTTGATGTGTGCGACTTTTGAACTGTTGCAAAATTATTTTCATTTGAAAATTTCTGATATGCAGCACGTGATTTTTGTTGTTCGTTCGATGAAGAATAATGTAAATTTTCTTTACTTTTTCGTTTTGATGGCGACAAATAGTACACTTCACAATAATTTAAAGTATCTCGATTATTTGTAATATTATTGGATATACTACTACCGGCTATTGTACTGCTACTTGAACCACTATTATTGGCAGTTTGATTATTTAGTTTTAAAAGTGGTGCACGAAATCCAGAATCAGAACGTAATGAGTATTCATTATTTGTTTTTGTTGTATCGAGATCATCACCACTGGATGTCACAACAGGATTAGATATTTGAAAACTAATGCCACTATCCTCTGAAAGTGATTTAGTTCGCTTAAATGATCGTCGCAGTTCATGCATATCGAGGAAAAACTATATTATTAAAGGATTTTTAAAGTTGAAATAAAACTGAAAAACAGTTTTAATAAATCATCTTAAGTTTAACACCTTCAATTAAATTCCTTAATCCAATATCTGTGTTGATGTACTTATGTAGGATATTGAAAATGAACTAAATTTCTTGAAAAAGAAATTTTTTTTTTGCTTGATGGCATTAGTTATATTACAGGTTCCTTCGATTGAAAAATTTTCAATGTCTAAAATAGAAAACAAAAAAAATTCAAATTTAGTAAAATTTTCTAATATATAAAAAAAAAAGTAAAAAATTGAAAGTAAAATCTGAAAGACTTTTCAATATGTGAAGAAAAACAAAAGAAAAATTTTAATTTTTTTTTTCTTAAAATGTTTTCCATAAAATTTTATGATAAATAGAATGTAAAATTTAAATTAAAATTCAATCATCCAACATACGAGTATCCTTGTCGTTATTTTAATTTTATTTTCGAGAGCCCTTAGAATAAATTTCTTTTGTTTTTTCTTAAATCCCCTTTTATTCATTTAGTGTATAGTATCACCATATACACATGCATTATATGATTATATGTAGTGAATAAGGAAAATATTTCAATAAATCCTTTTGAAATGTCTGAAATTGATTGGAATCCCAATAAAGAGGTCACTATAATATTGAAAACCCTTAACAGTCAATGATGTTTTTTCCATTTTAATCCTATCTTTTTTTCGAATTATGTACATACATACATACATATATGAAATAAAGGCTATAGTACAGAAATCCGGAAAAGAATTTAATTTAGAAAACAAAAATAAATCGAAAATAAAGCAAAAAAAAGTGTGATTTTAACGTCAAAAATTCGAATAAAAATTTTAATAAAAATTCAATACACTTAAAATTGTATATTAACTCTAAGGAAAATTCATTTAGCTTATACATGTTATGTAGTTATTTTAGTTGTTATAAGTAAAAGTCTCACACGTTTCAATTGATCAAGCAAGAATTTAATATTACTTAAGTCATATGTTACAGAAACGTAAACATATGTTTCAACATTGGGAAACAGTAAAATTTGTGAATAATAATATTTGTATATTTTATTCCACACAAGTTGGAGAAATAATAGTGTTATGGCGACAGCTTTAACAGCGAAAACAATAAATGAATAAAAAAATATAAATCAATGAATTTGCAAAAATTAAAAAAAATGTAAACCCACACTTACTATCGAGATAACTATTTTGTTTTTTTCTTCAATTATAAATGTTTACTGAAATTATGTGGAGTTGGGTATATATAAACAAATAGGTATATCGATAAGAGACTCGCACTTATTAAAAAAATAATTGGTTTCTTACAACTAGTTGACAAACGTTTTCTCGAAGTAAATCTTCATAATCAGATCATATACCCCATAAAATTCATTGTTGTTCTTAAACAAAAATTTAAGAAAATAATTTTTGCGGTTCTTTCACTTATATGGAATTATAACACCGCATCACTTTAAAAACGGATAAAAATAATTTTACTTATTACAAAAATCTTTAAAAACTATAATAACAATAAGATGAATATATTACCATATACTTGAACCTAAACTTTACATTCTAAAAGCTCTTCATATTTAATTTCAGTAGAGAAACGTATATAACCCATCCAATTATTTAAAAACATTCATGAAGTGAAGTTTTTAATGAAATATTCATTGTACAATTTTTATTTACTTGTATATAACAAAAAAAAATTATAATAGTTAACCTTATATACAATAAAATTCACATGTGTTATTTTTCACCATACCGAAAATGTTGTTGGTCATCTCATCTTATAAGAATAAATTTGTTAAAATATCGATGTATACTTAATACCCAAATACATAAATAATATTGGCTTGATTATTTGTCCAGTATATACAAATATGAATTAACATAGAAAAAATGTATTCATTATCTTCTCAATGGTAGTTAATAGTTAGACCTAGATAGAGCAATTTTATATAATTAATATACCTATTATGTTTTTATATCATTTATAATTCAATTGAGTCAAAAAGTTTTTCATTTCAATAATGAAACTTAGTGTGTATAACAAATAAAAAAAAAACACATACTTTATGAAATTACTGAGTTTTATTTGTTTCCTTTTTATTTAAAAATTTATGATAAAAAAATTTTATAATTATATTTGACATGATAATAACAATTTATACATGTATTATGTATATATAATAAAAAATCCACATTTAATTATATATATGAATGTTTCAAATACGAAAATGCTTAACAATTCTGAAAGGAAAAATTACAAAGTTATAAACCTAAAAATAATAAAAAACTGAAACTAAAAGGAAACTGGATGTGGATAATTTTTTTCTGTGATGAAACTTTTATTAGTTCATATTTGTATTATATGACAAATCATTTTAATAAAATATTAAATACACCATTTAAACCAAAATGATATTAAATCATGACTTACCCACATTTACACACCATACTTTACAAAATATCATATAGTTACTTTATTTTATGTTGTATTTTATTTACTTTCTTTTTTTTTTTATTAAATCTCAAAAAAAAAAACTTTCACTGTCAATTAAAATCATTCATATTTTATTTTGTTTTCCAGGAAAATGACGTACACATGCCAGAATATTTTATATTATGAGTATGTTCTTCATATTACATACACATATACAAGTTTATATAAGAAGTACTACAAAAGGATAATAATTATAAAAGCTAAATTTATTTAGAAATAAATTCTTTTTTTTTGTTTTTCAATTTTATATGGTGAGTTTTTTTATTCCGATTCATTTATCATAATATAAAATCTCATATGATGTAGAAACTAAAAAGTATTCCCGGTAACACTTTTATAACTTGAATCGCTTCAGTAGCACTTTTTAATAACACATTTTTTTACCTTTATTAATGTCATATTTTTTTTACTTCATTTTTTAAACAAAAACCAAAGCGGTTCCAACTCTTAACTCAAGCAAAATTTTAATTTATATTTGACTAAGCCTTGTAAGGAATCTTTCCAATTTTCTTTTCAATCTTTAATTTATTAATTTTATTTTTTAATTTATTGAATGAAGAAAGATTGATTTAGATACGAAAACATCTTTCATTTGAATTTTTTATTTTATTGGTTTTTAATAGCATATTTTAAGGAACTGGGTTTAAAATCTCATATAATTTTAGACAAGCTCCTGCCAATGAAAATATGAAAATGTTATAAACACCTCCAAGATTTGAAAATTTAAAAAAAAAAATAATTATTCTAAATTCTAAAATTTTTCAGTATATAATTATGTAATTTTTTGAATGAATAAAAATAATTTCCGGACTAAATGTAATTAACAAAAAATTTCATCATAAGTACATTTACATACATGTATGGTCATATAAATTATATACATAGTCAGTTAACCAAAACAAAAAAAGATTTTACAAAATATAGTTATCAATAATTAAAAGTAAAAAAAAAATTCTTTTCAATTTTGTATGTCTGTTAATTTGGTTTCCGCTCTCTTATTCTTAACAGATATTTTCTTATTTAATTTCTTCTTTAACATTATGTGACATACATTAATAAAACTCTTAAATTATAACATTAAATTTACTTTGTGCACAAACCATTTTAGGTAGTTATTTAAAAACGTGTGTAATTACAGTAAAAATGTTTTTCACCTCAGTTAATATTATAAGAGCGAAATGAAAAAAAATAAAAAAATTATAGCAATGCAGACATTTAGATATTATGTAATATCTTTAGATCATATACCATATTTTCTAAGCTACTTACTTTTACAGTATCATTTACATATTAAATTCTAATTAAGCTCTTCAGTATATTTAAATACAAAAACTATATATAATATTATCGATTTTAATAATATTAATATACAGTAGAATGACATTAATATGAACTAATAAATTATTGAATACACTGATTGTTCTGATATTTAGTCAAAAAGTTTGTAATATTTAATTATTAATTTAATTAATTAAATAACACATAATGTACACATATTAACAATGTTTTAATTTGTTTTTTGTTCAAATAAAATGAATTTTTTCTTATTTCAGAAAAATCAGTTTAAAATAATTTGTTCATACTTAAATATAATTAGTCATTATATGTAAGTATATGTATGTTAATTATAACTGCGAGTATACTATAATTAAAAAATTAATAATAAAGCACTAATCCTATAATATATTAGTGTCTATTTACTTCTTACATTTGTACAAGTAATAGATATAATTTTTGTATGAATCTATAATCTATGTAATATTAATTGTGTGTATCTATAATATGTACATTAAAATATATCTACACCAAAATATATCTACATTATATGTATGTATGATACATTTATGTTTTGATCAAAAAAAAATCCTTGCATTAAAAACAATTTTATCTTTTAATAAAATTAAAAAGGAAGAAATACAAAAATTTCAAGTTTCTTGCATTTAATTTTTTCGTACTTTTTAATCTATACAGAAAATACATACATATATAAAATTTTTGTTGTAGTACATATAAGCAAACTTCAATACACTATCTTTCACAGTTCCGAATAGTAGACTACATTTACTTCCTTCAATAAGTAAAAGTACTAAAAAACATGTTAAATGCAAAATTTCTTCTTAAAAAAAAAATTTTATGGTTTCTATAGTACCTACTTATTTCTTTCTATAATTCAACCATAGTGTAAAAAACAGGAAGTAAAAAAAAAAAGATTCATTTATGATGATGATTTGATAAATCCAACTATGAAGCATCACAAAGATTATTTTTTTTTATTTTTTGTGCAACCAGTTAAACTTTTTTAATTAAAACAAACTTTTTTATTATAATTACTAGAGCAAAATAAAGAAAAATGAAAAAATTCCAAAAACATAGATACTTTTTTCCTTTTTTTTTATATATACATACATACATTTTGCGTGGTAGTAGTAAAAATTTATAATTAATAGTAATTATATTAATTGTAAAAAAAATTTATCTTATTATGAAAATAGTAAATTAATGTTTTCAAATAATTTTATTTTCGCACAATTTTAAACATCCTTTTTCTGATGTTCGAATCCTTCTTTTTTTTGTGAAAAACAAGCCAAAGAAAAATATAAAACAATTTTTTTTTTCTATTGAATTTTTTTGTTAAATTTAATCTAATTTTTGCCAATATAAATTTAATCAATTGAACAAAAAATTTTAGTCAGCTTATAGTGAATAAACTCATACGCTTGTAAAAAAACCGTCACTTGATGTGAATTCTTTACTAAATTAAAAACAAAAATTTTTAATTTATAATTTCATTTTCATTTGAACTTCATTTAAAATGAATTTTTATAGCTTAAATAAATATTAAAAATTATAAATTTACATTTTAATAAAAAAAAACATTTCACTAATGTTATAATTAAATTTAAAAAAGGAAAACACGAGTTTAATATTATTAAAAAATCTTAAATAAATTTCAAAAATCTTAAAATCTTAAAAATACTTAATGTAATTTAAAATTTTTAATTAAACGCTTATATACATGCTAAATAACTACAAAATATCCATTATATAATAATATAAGATCTTCAAAAATTATCTATACAAATTTATTTATATACAATATGTGTTTAGGATTATACACATATAGGCACTACATTTAATTTCAACGATGTGATAGAATATTAAAAACTTCCTTGAATTCAAAATTATATGTACACATTTCAATTACTTTGAGCATTAATGTTGAATAACATTATGTAGGTACGTACTCGTAAAAATATTAACAGACACTTTAATATATTCAATATAAGTACAATAATCTACCAAAATTTTATGTACTATGGAAACGTTTATCATTTAAAATTTATTCCTATACTTATATTATAAAATTATATAATTATAATGTAATCGCACTTCAATAAATCTGAACAAATTATGGAACATTAAATAAAATTTTTTGTCAAATACAAATTTTATATGGAAAAATAAAAAAAAAATTTGTAATTTTTTATATAGGTATATATATGTATGTATATACATACTATTAAATAAGTATTTGTATTCATCACAGTTAAAGTAAACATTTTCACAAAATAAAACAGAAATAATCACAAGCCAAAAAAAACAAGGAATAAATAATTTAAAATAATCAAAAATTACATTCTTACAAAAACATTCTTATGTATACTAATTAGATTTCACTCTTTATTTATGCTAATTTTCGTGTGCAAATTAAAAATAAAAGAAAAAAAAATACAAGTAAAACATGAATTGAAGTAAAATAAAGTGAAATAAAGAATAAGAAAAAAAAATTAAACATTTTCTTAAATTACAACAGAAAAATAAAATGAATAAATTTTTTTTCTTTTTTGTTTTAGAAAATTTTAGTCAATTTAAGCATTTCTCTATAGTACGTTAGTATACATGCTTGTATATCTCTGTATTTCATGTAAATCAAATGCTGAATTTAAATAAATAGTTCAGAAAATTTTGTAAATCAAATCTTTTACTCCGTTTAAATTAAAAGTTACTATTATCATTAGTAATGTTATTTACACTACCTAAGTATATCATTTCCGACTACTTATATAATATTACAAAATTTTTAACTAAAAAGAGCAAGAATTAATCTAAAAACTGAAACATCTTGTAGATACCGTTATATACACAATATAAACAATAATTATTTAAAATGAAAATTATTTTACTTAATCCTGTTTCTGCTGTTGCAGAATGTTAATTTCTTTACCTTGCTTCTATAAAACAATGAATCTATGTTTATGTGTTACATATTTTTCATTTTTTAAATGAAAAGTTTGTATGTTCACATTTTTGTTTTCTTGCTCTCCAAATTCACATTAATTTATGTATGTTTTATATACCTACTTACATACAATAACATTGTGTACCAATAAAATGTTTATTTCCCCATTTTAATTCACAACCCGTCATCTCAAAAAAATTTTCCCAAGTTTAAAAATTTTTTTTTATTTTATTTCTTTGTTTTTCTTTTTTAACTGTATTAAAGGTAATTCTTTTCTAATTATCATTTCTTCATGAAAGATGAAAAAAAAAATTTCTTACTTTTCTTTTATATAAAGAACAAAGTTTTTCTTTTTACTTTTGTTATTTAAATTTGTATTTTAAGAACACTTTTTTCTGTTGTATTTTCAAAAATATTATGCAAAAAGTTAGAGCAAAGAGTTTTAGAATATTCTTCGTTGCAAACATTATGTTCCCTGATAAAATCTATCATCTTTTAGAACATCATTTTATATATATATCCTGTTTTTAATCCTGCTTTAAGAGTTCAAATTATTTTAGGCAATTGAGTAACATTATTAATTTCTCTTAAATTATTCTAAAATAGATTCATGTTAAAATTAATCCGATAGTTATTCAAATATAATAAAATAATATACAATATACATACTGATAGTTGAAACAAATTGTATTTTATTAGTTGTTGGTAGAATTTTATTAATTCGTGAAATAGCTCTAAATTACAATATCTTAATATAAAATATAAGTAGGACACGCAAGACTAAACTCGATGCCAATTATAGAGAATAATGTCTATATTTTGTTTTCAAATTGAAAAAATTATTTTAAAGGATGAACTGTAATTTAAAACTAAGTTTTCACAATATTAAACACAAATTAGAACTTTAAATCTACATTACATTCTTTATTTATATAATATGTATATGAATAGTTACAATGAAATATATATATTGTAAGTTATTATATATAAGGGATATTATTATAGATATTTAATAAATGAATTTATAAATTTTGTAAATGAGATTATGAAAATACTGCATTGTCGAGCAATTTATAAGATGGACCAGTAAATCCTTTCGGTGGATAACATACAAATAAACCAAGTTGTACGGATGATAGTAAACAACCCAAAAAATTTGGAATCTAATGCAAAAGAGAAAACAGATGAAATTTAACTTACTTTTTTACAATAAGTAGATTTTGTATTTAGTTTACATTAACATTGCAGATCTTATAATATTGTTTGCTTAATATTTTTTTAGTAAGCAAATTTACCTCAATAAAAACATCATCCATAAGTACACCGTAAATAAACCATTGAAGTGAAACAATAAAAGAACATACTATCAATGGAAATGGAAGAAATTCTGTGCTTCTTGTTTTAATCACTTGAAATAACTGAGATAGTGGTGAACCAAAAAAGGTAACTGTTACACAGCAGCATACATATCCTGTTTGCCAACAAATATTTTTTTTTTAATATTGCATAAAATTTACAACTAAATTTTGAATTTATATTTTTACCTATTACATTTTGTTTAAGCGCTAGATCATCTTCTTGTCTTGTATACAAAATAACAGAAAGTAATATAATGAATGCTATAAGAAATTGTCTAATGTAACTTTGTTTGTTTACTGTGAAAATGTAATACGATAAAACGTAAAAGAGCATTAAAACAGTGCCAACAGAATTGACGGTTATTAAAACGTTATCATCTGTTAAAAAACCATACTGAAGCCAAAGACTGCATCTGTAAAATATTTTTTGTTACAAAAATTGTAAACTGATTTTAATAAAATAAAAAGGAAATTTTCATTTGATCTTAAAAATTTCGAATATTTTAGAAATTGTAATAACGAAAATAATAATCCAATAATATCTATTTTAAAAAAAAAAATTAATTTTAAATGAGTTTCAAATTATAGCACGAAAAATTCACGAAGTTTTGAGCCACTAATTAGAACCTTCAGCATGTTTTAATCTAAACATCGTGGTTAAATAAGTAAGCAATTTTTAAATAAATAAGTAAATTTTCAGTAATTGCATAAGTGACTACCAAATAAATAAGTACTAGATAAGCAAACACCCATCTTTCTACTTCTAGATATCTATAAAATATCAACATTATAAAATACTCACTTCACGATATTAATAAACAAATTAATAAATAGAATTTTTCTGCACTTAATAAGTAATTAACACAATCTTTTTTGTATCCATCATTATTTCTTTTAAAAGAATATTATTGTTCCGTCGCACATTCAGTTATAATAATTCAGTTTTCTCCTTACACATCTTCAAATACATGGATACACACATATATGTATGTATACTTATATACACGTATAAGTGTTTATATTATATTTTTGTCTAAAATTTGAAAATTATTCATTATCGAATATTCAAAAGATTAATATTATAGAACACATAGAGAATTTTTATTGCACGTTGTTACCATTTAATAAGAAATTACTGATTTATAATTAGAATTAGGTACATAAGTATGTAGGTAACTACCCAATTCAATCATCTTTAAACAAATTTAACCTTGAAAGCCTATCTATACCTATCAAAGATTTAATACAAAAAAAACCAACACTCGTACAATTTAATATACACAATTCATTAAATAATTATTTTAAATTTTGCTTACGAAAGCATCCCACATATAAACGGAAATCCTGAGGATTCACTCGTACTTTTTTTTAGAAAATATTTGCGACATATTAATCTAAAAATAAAGAATACATTATTTAACAAACCCTCAAAAAATGTAATGTAGTTAATATTTTTATAAAACTTACATGCCGGACATAAACTGTAATATTGTGGAAAATGTTGCACTCCATCCAATGTATACAATTAATGAAGTCATTTTTATAATATTTCTCAATTCGGTTGTTTAAGTATTATCTTTCCATTAACATTTTTTATCTCAAAATTTTCTCTGAATCAAAACAAAACTTTAGCCAACAACGAAAGGAAACTGTAAACAAAAATGTTTAATGTCAAAATAATAAAGTTAACTGTCAAAGTACAATAATTTTTGTTTCTTTTTTTATATGCATTATGTACTATCGATTGTTGAATACTCAGAATTGCGAGACTCGAAATATTTCAGTATAATATAAAATAAAATAAATGTCAAAATTTAATGTCATTTTTAGTCAGGTGTTAATGTTATACATGTAGATATAACATTATGTAGATGCTGTGTAGGTATGTACATATTTTGTATAGTATAAAGAATATAACAATATCCTTTTTCTTATAAGAAAAATGAAAATAGAAAATTATAAATGCTGTGCGTTACAATGCTGAACAAGTTATTTTTCACATAATGCTCACATATTACATAAAATATAATAAATAATAATTATTAAAAAATTAATTTTGAAAACCATAATTTAAATAAGAGGAAGTTTGAGTTACAGATTAATTATATTTATTAATATTATGGTTAATGATGCTGAATGTAGTTCGTTTAGATAAAAAAAATCTTTGATTAACACAATATGTTGTTTATAAAGTATCACCTCTTACATAATTTTCATTACATTACATTTTTAGGCATCGAGAATATGAAATAATTTGACTAAAATTAGAAATTTAAGTTATTTAGTTTTTTCATACAATAATAAATACTTAAAATATAACAGTTGTAAACATTCCATTTATTTTCGGCAAAAATTTGTACGTTACGTACTATGTTAGAAGATAAGAGATAGCTTGAGTTATGTTTGTAGTTATAAGTTCTTGCAGTTGCAGCCGTTTTAGGTTCTTTTTTTTTAAAAAAACAGACCGTTTTAGTTTGCAGAATTTTCAAATGTCTACTTGTTTTCATTTTGACAAAATTTTCATTATATATTTTAGTATTTTTTAGTTTTGAATTGTTGCAAATAGATGTCTTTATTGGCAGAACTACGTTTCATCTTGACAGGCAAGTTACTAGCAAAAACTTTACAACTTAGTACTTTGTTTTTACTTGTTAGGCAAGTTTACAGCTGTTAATTGCTTTTCCGAAATGCTAAGTAATTAAGATTCTTTTTTATTTTCCAATAAAATAATTCAGAATTTCAAAATTTTTTGACAAGTTCAAATTTTTGGTCGGCAACATATGTAAACACTCGGTTAAGGGATATAAGACTTGATTTAACTTAATGTCTAACTTGACTTATCCGTTTTCAATAATTACCTTTTTTAATTTGAATTTTTAATTGATTCAGTTTTGAATTTTAATTAAATAATATTATAAAGAAGTGGTACCGTAGCTATATTGGACCAACATTTATGGGTTGCAGATAAATACGCTGCAAAGAAAATCCGGTAAGAAAATTTTATTTCTTTATCGTTACCTAAGTAAATTACTAAAACTCTTAATTTACTATTTATTCATTAGCTAAATATTAAGTTTCGACTTATTAGGGCCTACAAATATATAGAAATGTTAATTTTAAATCCAAATACACAGAAAGTAAAAATATTAAATCTTGACTCACTTTACTTAAAATACGGGTCAATCGAATGTTGTATTTCTAATAATTGAAAAAATTAATCTTTAACAAAAAACAACGCGAAGCTTGAATTCATTTCGCATTCATTTTGGCTTTTATATCGCTTATAAACGATGCGTGTTTAAAATAAGTTGGTATAATACAATATGTATTTATGTGTATAAGGTTTCCATTTAAATTTTTTTGTACATACTACGCTAATATACAATATTATTATTTATATTAGACATTCTGCACAGTTCTGAATATTGATAAAATTTATATTCAAAATATAATATTAAAATGTGCGTAAGTACTTTTTATAAAAATATTATAGAAAAAGTATTAAAGATCAACTATATACGGTTTAAAGTATTGTCGACTTAAAAAAAAAACATGTGCATATACATATGTACATACATAATATTATTTATATAAAAATAGAATGATAACTTTAAACAATTTTATAAAAATCATTTTCAAAAGCCAAGGGAACATTAAAAACCTATATATCATAATATTGAAACCATTTAAAAATATATAATGTAAAGACGCGATAAGCCCAAATAAAACTGAACCTTTATAAATTAAATAAAAAGGATAAAATTTTATCTATAACCTAATAAAGATCAAAATGGAACATGTAGAAGAGTAAATATGAGTAGATATTGTATAAGATATAATATTATTATTGTAACAAAACAAAATGAGGGAGAAAATGTAAAATAGAATTACCGAGAACATAAAGCATTTGTATAGATGTAGCTATTCATTATATTAGCTATATGTAAAGCAAATTTACAATATTCTTCCATTCTATTCAATAATTTTGTTAGACTTTGCGTCCTCTTATCTTATATTAATGATTTTGTTTTTTTTCTTTTTTGCTATTACCAATATATTGTACCTCCTTATATAGAAAAATCAAAAACAGTATGAGCATTCAAGTTTTATAAAAAAAAAAAAATCGTGTGTACCTACTTATGTAGAAGAAAAAAAGTACTTTATTGGAAAAACAAAAAAGCTAGCTAAATATAATGTAAAATATCAAAATATATATAAATATAGCACATAAATGGGATCAAAGTTACCTATACCATGATATGATAGAATTTGATTTTTTGATAAGAAACAAAAAATTTATATCTCATTAAATTAAAAAAGATCACTCCTAATATAATAAAGCAGAGGCGTATTACACGATATAATATTTACATATGTATATGTATGTATGTTTATTGTATTTGAGTAACATTCAAAATACATAATATCTAATGAAAATTTAATAAAAATCAAATACATAATTATTATACGGAATATCTTAAAATTAACAATGTCATGAACAATATTGCGCGGTGTTGAATAATTAGACAGTAAATTTCAAAGCTTGTTATATTGGGTATGTGTATTTCCGGCAGGATTGTTAGTAAATTAATACGATTGCTGTTTTGTATTTTATAATTTAAAAAATTTCTCATTTTTCATTCATTTAAATACACATATCTATACTATCTACTTCTATCATTTTTAAATTAGCTTTAACATGTTAAACCCATATATATATGTATAAAGAGATGTGTAAGTATTATATAATTAGTAGTTGGTGTAGCAGTGCAAATATAGTTTTGAATTACTTTAAATTCTACAGTTGACCATTGATAATGAATGTTTTAATGAAACAAAAATTTCATGTGCCATCATAAGATGAGTTTGTAGGAAAATGAGGTGAAATGAAGTGTAAATGAATATACTTCATAAAATTGAAGTGATTCTTAAAAATTTAAATTTTAATATTAAAGAATATTAAAATCTTGTCTTTCTAAACACTGAATAACATTGTTACGAAAATAACAATAACTGCATAATCTATTTAATCTGAAAGTGTATGTCTATATGTAGTTCATCATGTAAATTTTATTTATTTATTATGTAATTTTGCAGTCAAACAAAACATATTACGTACAATATATAAATAATTCATTGTTAAGTTTATATACATTATATTCATACCCATATTTACATTAATATTACATAACCTACACATTACATAAATATTAAACTCATCATACACATACATACAAATGTAAGTATAATGTAAGCTTCACTAATTTCTTTTCTTTCTTTCGGCTTTCATACATACATTAAAATAACAATTTTTTACAAGGTGTAGAATAAGGAAATCTCTGTTTTGACAAAATACTCTATAGTAGTATATGCATTATGTGATGTGTATGACAAATAACATTTGAAATACATACTTCACCAACGAATAATTCCGGAAGTAATCTCTCTTCAAAGAAACAAAAAAAAAGAAAAAAGAAAACAAGTAAACGAACTCAGTCAGTATTTTTATATGAAATAAAAATCTCATTCTTTCCACTCTTTGCACCCTTAAATCTTTTCTTTTGATTCACAACTCATACATATGTGTACTTCCTAATCATTACGTATTTAAAGTCAGAATATTATGTTACATAATGATGCTTACGTTAGTACAGCAAAACAAAAAAAAAGAGCAAAAATAAAAAAAACCAAAAAAGGAAAATCAGATAATAAAAAACTTAATCTTTAAGAAGCGTCAGGATTCAATAGAATAAAAGAGGAAAAAAGAAAATTTCTACACTCTTTTTTTTTCTTTTCTTTTATTCTTATGTAATTTAAAATAGCTGACTGTAAAAAAAAAAAATGAAAATAAAAAAAAAGTGCATTGCATGAAAAATTATTTTTTATAAATTTTTATCACTAATTTTTTCCTCCTATTTCTTTGTCACACAATCATTTGTTAACAGAGGTTTTCAATCTTTCAGAAGACATGAAAAATTGTTTATGTAAAAGAAAATTACTCGTAAAATAACGCTCTTATAACCAGGTTATAATTCAAAAACATATGTTTTTTTCGTAATGGTAACAAAAGAAAGCTAAAATCATCATTTAAATCGTTCTTCTCCAGAATAATTCAAAAATAAATATTGAAAAAGTAAAAGCAAGATTTTTATTAACGCCAACAAGATGGAAAACGGCGTCTGAAATCAATTCCAAATTTATATGGAGTTTATATGGAAGGGGTGTCGGAACTTATTTGTATGAAAGAAATTGATCAATATTTTTAGCTCTACTGATTCTACACATATTTTAAAAATTTAAATTTAAAAAAAAATTCGATTGATAAATTCTGACTGAAAAATGAATTTAAAAAAAAGTAACTTTTACCTCGGCCAACCTTTCCTGTCTTCCAAGTGAAAGGGTAGGGTACAGAATTAAAGAGTAAAATTTTTGAATAAGAAATTGGATTTAAAAAGAAATTGAAAAGCAGCAAAAATATAACTATTATAACATAATCTAGATCGCTTTCAAAAACATGCTAAATAGTCACTTATTGTGAGTTTAGTTTTTAAATTTTTAAAGCAAAACACCAACTGCAAGAAATTTCAATTGTTGCCATCTACTTTTTGAATATAATTTCATTTAAATGTTGGTTCGAACTATGCTTTCAGGATTATCCTTAAAAGAAGGACGGGTTTTCAAACGAAATACATGATATCGTACAAAAAAAAAATATTCAGATGCAAAGCACAAGTTGGCAACTGAAAAGTAATATGAAAAGTAGCAATAATTCCACATGTACAGTGATGACAAAACATGGCGACAAATTATTTTTGAATCAATTTTAGAAAATTTTATCGACCAATTTTAATATTAAATATTTATTAATATTTTTTAAAGCCACATTTTTTTTTTATAAATATACATATTCCATTGCATAAAATTTGACATATTATTAAAATCAATTGATGAAATGCTATATTACAGTTTATTTATTAGGCATTGTCTGAATATTATAGTTTATAATATTGTACATATTAACTTATATTATACATACATACATACAATAAGAGACAAGGTTTGATCGTTTTATTATAACAAGATTCACGAACATTTTAAATGCTCAATATTGTATTAATGAAATTGTTCATATAAAATATAGAATTTCTCTTAAATAAAATAGCATATAAAATACAACTTTTGCCCACAAAGTGTAAAGAGTACGAGCATATGTTTGTAAATACATATGTATATATATACAGGGTAATTCGGAAATTTATACAACAACATATACCATTGGTTAGAAGATCGAAAATGGGTAAAACTTTTGTTCCGGACTGGGTGGCAAATCTCAAGGGTTTAAGAGTTCCAAGGATTTTAACGAATTTTCAAGAAATTTTTACTTATCCAGGTTTTTTTTGATTATGACTTCCACTCTGAAGAAGATAGGAACTTCAACGAAACAGTTTCTAAAAGGTCTAGTAAAGGGCTTAAAATAAACATGTTTGATTCTGTATTTTATGTACCTTCGGAATACCAAGCATTTGAACTTTAAAGAAAATAAAATTTTTCGGTTTATTTTTTTAGTTTTTTCTAGCTAGATAATTTTGCAAGAAATTCTGCAAAACCTTGAAATTTTTTTTTATTAAATTTTGTCCAGCTGTTTAAACTTTAATTTTAGTCCTCAAATATTAAAAAAATTTTTATGTTACAGAAGATGTAGTACAAAAACAACAAATATTGTGAGCCACAAATTCAATTAAAATCAAACCAGATGTCGATAAAACTAAAATTAAATTCAATTTTATATCCTTTATCAAAAAATTTGGAAAAATATGAATTTGTTATCTAAAAATTTTGAAACGAACATCAAATTCTCTTATGAAATTCAAATATAATCCTAACACGACAAACATTTATGTTTTACCATATACTAATTTTAGTTTTTGTAGAAATTTGTTTAAAATTTATTAATCCCATGAAATTATTTTTTAATTATTTAGTAACTTCATAATGTTAATACAATATCATTTAAAAACTCCATTTTGTACAGAAAAATTAAATTTTCCTATTAAAAAAAATTTTTTTTAATTAAAATAAATGTCAAAATTTATATGGCATGTCTTTAAAAATTCGCTCCAGCTTGTAAATTTTAATAACTTCAGATGCTAAATGGTGTCTAGATTTCGAAAATATTTTTTTCAAATTTTTAAATTGCACCCAATCTGAGAAAAATGCATTTAAAAATTTCAAACCATATAGGTACCATTTCTTATAAAAATTGGCAAAAATTAAAAAACTATCAATTTTCTTTACCAAGAAAAGTTTCGAAAAAAAATTTTTGATTACTAGATTTTTTTTTGTTTTTCGTAATACAAAATTCTAGTTTTTCTTTTCAAAAATTTCAAATTTTTTAAAATCAATTTTTGTTTTTCAAATTATAAGTTTGTATAAAATTCCGTTTCAATTTTGCTATCATTTGTTACATTTCAATAAAAACATTAAAATTCAGATTTTTTACAAAATAACGTGATGGACATCCAAAACAACAGACTCGTCATTAATATTGGTTGATAGTTACAGCGCTTAAAATTAATAAAAATCAAAAATAGGGAAAATTAGGGTTCTTTCAATCTTGAGATAGAAATGGTTTTTGTGTTTTCAATCTCTAGAACTGGGAAACCCTTGAGATTTGCCACCCAGTCCGGAACAAAACTTTTACCAATTTTTGATCTTCTAATCAATGGTATATGTTGTTGCATAACTTTCTGAATCACCTTGTATAATATGTATAGGGCATAAATCAATTTTAATCATAACATTTTTTATATATTTTTTTTTTGATCTAAGGATTAAAACTTTTTAAAAAATGAAATTTATTTATCCAATCTTTTAAAATAAAATTTTTTTAATATCGCTATTATATTATGGCACTATTATAAAATTTCGAAATTGAAACTGTTATCCTTCCTTTTTATTTTTTTATACTTTTTATACTTTAAAGATTAAAGTTTTGTACTTTTTAATGTTAGTTACGCGTCAGAATTAACACACTAAAATAAATTTATTTGCTTTACAAGTATAACACGTGCATGCATTATTATTTTTATTCTATGTGAAACTATAAATGATTAAATAGGTTGAGGTCGAAATTGTCTGTTAATATTTTCTGAAATATTTAAGCTTCCAGTTATTTTAAAAGAAAAGTTGTAAAAATTATGATCGAAATTATTTAAGTTGAAATATTTCGAAATTTTGGAGAATCTTCGTGATCAGTGATAGATCTGGAAAAAATCACCTACTTTATTTTTACCATTGAATTTAATAAATAATTTTATTATAATAAACATGTGGTATAATTAATTCCTTACATAATATTCTAGAATTAATTTTTAAGTGCGTTTATTCAAAAAAAAAAGAAGAAAAACAAAACTTTTGTTTAAAATAATTTAGGCCATGCATTATTTTTATTTTGGTAGGATAATGATAAATTTCGATTAAGCCGGTAATATGAAAATTATTCAAGCTTTTGTATTTATGTTTTTAATTTTCTTTAAAATTAAAAACAAATATTTAGTATAACTAATTATAAGATTCAGATGTCTTCAGAGAGCAAACATAACATTCATTAAATACCGAAAAGTGTTAGCCAACATTATACTTAGTATTATTAAAATTATTATTATAAGTGAGTTTTATGATTATTTTAGGCAGTTACGTACAACTGGAGACACTCAACCAAGAATGCACTGGTAAAATATGGATTATAACAAAGAGTCCAAATATTTTAAAATACTGTTCCTCTGAATTGCTTCAAATTATAAAATTCTAGGATTTAAACCTTAGTAGTATATATAAATTGGGCGTACCAGAAAACTAGAAATCTCATGTAGAAAGAGAAAGAAATAACTTCACAATAATTATATCTTATATTCGATTTAGTGTTAACATAAAGAAGATTAAATTTCTATCTAGACAATTCTCATATTTATATTGTATAAGCAGTAGGTCATATTTCTATTATAATTTTAGCATAAAAAATAAGGTATAAAATTGTAGAGGTTTAAAATTAAAAATATTTTTATTAAGCTTATAAAATCAAAAACTTAAAATTTTAAGTTGAAAAAAGTGTAAAATTTACATGTATACACAATATACAGTAGTATGAAATTTTGAGTAAAATGTCCTTTTAAGTTTTTAAATAAAAATGGAATCATTATTATCATATTTTTTCTATAAAATTATTTATTTTGTAACAAAGCTAATAAAAATGGTGAGACTCTTGAAATATTTTTTTTCTTTTACAATAAGAGTTCCATATAACACGTTTTTTATATTAAATGTTATATTATTATACACACGTACATATAAAAAGCCCCATTATATATAAATATGTATAAATGTATATTCATTGTACTACAAAATTTCCTTGGGGTTTTTAAAAATTACCTATAAATAAGAAATTAATCCCATAACGTTATACATATAATATAATATAATACAAGTATATAGAGAAAATTTCAATGTTAATTTGATTAAATTATAATAAAGTCAATCCAATTTTATAATCTCTTAAGTAAATGAAATTATAATCACTTTAATAGGTGTGAGTTCATTTATTTGTATTGTATATACATACAATATACATATACACATAATAATATTATATGTATATATAGAAAAAAAATGTATCGCTAATATCCTGTCCATTAATTCATATATAATGTATACAATTAAATGTTTGTACATAAACACCTACACTGAGAAAAATTTTATTTAAATTTGATATGTTTTTTAAATAGAACAGACACACACTATATCCGATATCGGGACAACTACACTTTTTTAGCTAATTTTTACATAAATGTATTTCCAACCCCTTTATTTTTACTTTGAGTATAATTCAAAACAGTTTCATAAATATTATAATGTTATTAGACTAGTTATGCTTTTAAGCCATTTATAAAAATAAATTATTTAGTTAAAATAAAAGAAATGTCAGAATGAGCTACAATAATTTCATATATATTTTTTAGTTAAATTGAAAATATTTTTCGAGAAATTGAGAAAGCCTTATAGAATATTACAAATAAGTTCTATCTTATTTGGTAATATTTTTATTTAAATACCGGTAAGCTAATTGTGTCCAGCAAAACATTTTTATTTAACTACATTTCATTTTGAAAAAAAAAAAGGATCTATTGCCAAAAGAGCTATTTCTATACCATTATCTCAACATTCATAAATCATAATTGGATTATCAACGAAATTGCTATATACGCTGTACAAATTGAAGTAATTTTAGCGCATTTTTCTATAATGTTATAGAAAGATCAAAAGTCTTTCTATTTTGAACAAAAAATATTACGAGCTATGAAATATTTTATTTACAAAGCAGAAATATGTCGGTTATGTGCTGACCATATCAGATTTTTTTTCAGTGTATATACATAGATATACATTTACTTATACATTTATACCACATATATATATAAAAATAAATTATTTAACAAGTCATTAAAATTAAGAGTAAATTAAAAACCAAAAAAAAAAAAGGAATTGTTTTTCTTTTTCAAGCAGATTTTATAAAAAATACTGTGAAGTGACACTAATGAATTAAAAAACCAAAAAAAAAATAAAAAAAAAAACAAAATTTGTAATAATTTTTATTTTATTTTTTGTGCTTTTGTATAATGTTCTTGAAATTTTAAGTAATTTTTGAAATAAATTTTTTCTTATTTTTTACAGTGGAAATTTTGAAAGTTTGTTTTTAAGATAATTTTAAAAAATTAATAAATTTTCTATGTATTTTATTAAATTTAAAGCAAAAAGTCAAATAAAATAGCTGAACTAACTTCAAATTATTTTAAGATTACAATCTGATGATAAAACTTTAATTGAAAATTTAAATTCAAAGAAACCAAAAAAAAAATTATGATTAACTTCACAGAAAAGAATCCTGCGACTTAGTCTTATTAACTTAATTTCGGATTTAATAATAGTCTAATAATTCGACCCTAATAGTCAAATTATTCAAACAATATTTATTTGTGCATTTGTTTATAAAAAATAAAATAATAAAAATATTATAGACCTTTAAAATGGCTTTTGTTCAGTGCTAATGAACAAATAAATGAAACTAAATTTTGTTATGTTGGAGTGTTTAAAACGAGTATCTCACAAGTGAAAGTTTTAAAGGATATTTAAAAAAAACTCAATCAACTATATAGTCTTTGGGAGCATTTCGACAGTCTACACAGCTATAATATCATTTAATCTCTTAAATTTCAATAATCTTTTAACAGCACATTTTTATTTTGTTTTAAGTCTCCTTAACCTTGAATTATTTATCATTTTTGAGCTATTTTAGATAATATTGTTGGAATATGTTGGATAATATTCTTGGAAATGTATTGGAATACAGAAATATAATGATAAAGGATTATTAAGCCTTAAGATTCAGGTAGAACCTGCTTTTACTTAAGAAGTAAAAAGTAGCTCTAATTCTAAATCAAATTATTAAATAATTTGTAACTAAAGTTAGAGTTTTTATTGTTAAAAATTTGCAATTTACTTCTAGCTCATATTATTTCTATACATTTTACATCATGATCAACTAGAAACTCTACATTTTTATTGATTAATGTAATTTTTTTTTTTAAAGTCCAACTATTGAAAATGTTTTCCTAAAAAAGAGAAATATTTTTGAAAGTGTTGATGGCTTTTATAAGATTTATAAAACAATTTTGCAACAAAGATTAGAAAAAATCATGAAAAATTAAACTACAAAAATTTTTAGGAATAAAACACAAAGATTTATGCTTTAATTGTAAGATTTTTAAAAACAAATTTATATGAAATTTATTTTAAAGTTTCAATTTAGTTTCAAGAAGTTATCAAAAAGCGTAAAAATATTTTTTTAAAAAGAGTTTTTCTTTTACGAGTATAAAGAAATTTTTTTGTTTTTTTTTTTAAATGTATATAGCTAGTACACAATTTTAAACTATGAAGTTTCATGAAAAAATAGAAAAAAAAACTAAAATGCAATATACAAGAAACAAGGCAATTTACTAATTCCAATGGCAATATTCTTTTACTTTTACAAAAAAAAAAGTATCCTTTTTCATTTGTATCCTTGAAAAAAAAAGCAAAATGAAAAATCAACCCTTTTGGAATTTTTGAAAGGATATTAATGTTGCCTTTGAAGATAAGAGAAATTTTAGTTAAAGTAAATTAGGAAGAGAAAAAATTTCATCACATACTGTGGTAAAGGTTTCTGAATAAAATATTTACGAAAATTTCAGTAATATCGTAAATGAACTGTTGCACGTAAGCATGAGTGTTCGTGTGTTTGTGAACAATAAAAAATTCATTTTATTTACAATAAATTATTAAAATATCTAGTTTTTAAATGCAATTTGGTTATTAGTATTTTATTTCTAATTTTAAAAAATATTTGAGCTTCTTTCATCAATTTAGAACAAATATTGAAAATTTTCCGTTTTTCAATTTGAATTCCGAGATCTGAATAATTTTTGCCAAATTCTTAAAATCATCAATTTATTTTCGAACTTTTTGAGCAAAATATTTGGTTCCTTGTTTTTTCAGTCTCACATACAATTTCAAACACATTATTCCACTCACTCATATTTGCATGATATAGGTAAAATGAAGTGGTTAAAAACATCTTCTTACGCATTATAAATTATAAACAAAAATTTTTATTGTATTCAATTTTTTTTTTTTTTTTGAATATATATTTGAATCATTATAAAATTGTCTACATGAAGATGGTGAATAAATTTACATCTTTTATTGTTTTTGTAATGTATATAGAATCAAAAATAAAATTGTATAAATTTAAAATGAGTGATGGACTCAAAAATAAAAATATTCATGATTTAAAAAAAAAAACTTTTTTGTTCAAGCCATATTTTTTTTGTGTTTTATTAAAAAACGAGAAAAAATAGAGTTGATTGTGTAAACTCTGTGATACCCGTACGATTTTGTTATCGTATGTGCGAGTAAATATACCATAGCTGATTATGGGACGCACTATGACTTTAAGTTGTCGTATTATCATATCAATTTATGCAGAATTTCAGTGCTGTGTTTTCAATATTTTTTAAGACATTACCAATATACTTTTGAAGTTGTACGGCAGCTACCACAAGGAGTGAAGAAATTTCAATGATTTTTATCACACATAACAGCCCTAATAATACACTTGTTTTCACAAAATTTCAATATTATAACTGTAATAATTTCTGAGATAATGTCAAATAACTTTTCGAGTTGTATTACAGGTACCCGAGTCAGTACCCGAGCCAGTACCTCGATCATAACCAATGTGAATAGACTTCTGGCATTTACTATAATAGTTCATTTGTGAAAATTTGATGAACTTTGGATGGACGGGCGGAAGGACAGATAAACACATAAAGCTAAATCAACTCCGAATTTGATGCTGATCAAAAACATATACTTAAGTCTATATATCAGACCATTATTTGTTAGTGTTACAAACGGTAAAGTAAATTTAGTATACCCTTGAAACATACGTCCTTGCGGGTATAAAAATTTAAACTCCAATCTATTTTTTTCCCAATTTTTTTTTTATTTGCAAAAAATTTCAATACACATATTATGTAGAAACATAATTTTTCAATTTTATCCCTGTCCATTTTAATTAAAATATTTCCATTATATTTCATGTCATTACTATAAGATTATATAAAAACAAAAACAAAATACTAATATGGTTAATTTCTTTGATACTCATACCGATTTCAAATATTTTTTGTATGTAGATCCTAATTAATTAATATTTACCTCTATTACTTCCATATTTTATATATACACTATGATAAATATCTAGAATATTTAGAGTATGTCTACATAGTATATATTTCCTAGTATAAGATATTTAAAAATAATATATTTAAAATTTTATACTAACACATTCAAATATTTGAGAGTAAAAATGAGTTTAGAAAAATTAATTCTACCTTTATTATAATAGCTAAACTTGTTCTCCTCTACATTGCTGTTTATACCCAATGGTAAGATAGGAATATTATTGTGTAAAAGAATTTCTTCAATATTATAGCATTGGTAATTTAAAAGAATTTTAAAAATGTGATTATAGCAAGATTGGAATGTATTTGTAAGGGCCGACTGCAGCTTTATAGTACGAGACAAAAAAATTTCTGAAATTGAAGAATATCTACTATAACTCAAAAAAAATATTCTTATTATTTTGTAAAATTTTATTTAAAAAAAAAAACAATAATTTTCGTATGCCTGTTTATACGTTTCGTATATAGTTCGAGAAATTATACAAACAACGGAATGACAATTTTCACGTTATGTTTAGTTCACTAATAGAAAAAGATATCTAGATCCTATGAGTTCATAAATTAGCAAATAAGATCAAAATACGTAATTATACATAGCTTAATTACGAATTTATTTCGGAATTTTCGGAAAAAATGGAGTTAAGATTGAGGTCCAATACAAGAAAAGTATAATATGGATTTCGTGTAAACAATTTTTTCAATTTTAATTTTTAAAAATTTTTGGTGTAGGATTCTCACGTAAATCTGATTATTTCTGCTATTTTATCTATTGAATAGTACAAAAGAGTAATATCAATTGAATATTCTACAAAAGAGTATAATACTATAAATACAACACATAATCTTAATAATAAAAAATTATAAAAATATTGTAATATGGTCATAGTGTATACTTATATTTCATTTGTCTTTATTATACGAATGTGTTATTAATTTTTAATTTAAGGCTGATTATAGATTGACACTTTTTGTTCAGTTGAAGAAAATTATTTAATTGTAAATAATTTTCAAATATTGAATTTAATTTTTGTCAAATGTAAATTGTATAAAATAAAATATATCTATATAACGTAGTATGTATTTTTTGTCATTAAAATACATTTTTATTTGAATTGTAATTATGAACAAACTTAATTAATTATTTAAGAGTTAATTTTACAAAATGTATATATTTTTTAATAATTTTTGTTATATATTAACATGAATGTATGTTGGTATATTATTGTATATTTTAATTTTTAATTATTTTATAAATTCATTCTATATGATTTCGTATAATAATGCGATATATACAAACTATACATAAAAAAAGTAAATATTTAAATATATATGTATATATATTGAGAGAATAAGGGAAAATTTTGTTTTTAATTTTTATATTTTCTTTATTCAAATAAAATATTATAATAAGGATCAAAAAAATATTTTTTATGTACAATAATAATAATATGATTTCCAAATAAATTTATAATAATATATTTTTCAAAGTTATAGAGAAAGCCCTACTGATATTGTTGTTAAAATTATTTTCTCATATTTGCAATATAATATTAAAAATATGAAATATTTATGATTAATTTTTTTTCTTTTTGAACTTTTATCAAATTTTGTATTTGATCTTTAAATTCCTATAATATATTTATCTATATATATTTATATATATATAAATTTAACTTTAAAATGTAACCTCTTAATTTAAAAAATACAAGTAAATATATCTAGAATCTAGTATATATTATATATAATAAAAATTTTTCCTGTATATATATAATAATATATTCTATATAACAAAAGCTCTTATTTATTAAAAACTCAATATAAAACTGAATAAATTATAATAAATTATTAACCAAATCGTCTTCTATAATATATGTATGTATATGTTATATATACATATATATCCCTTTTATGATTTTTGTATCCTTATATTATCATTATATATATATACGTATTACATAATATTTTATTTTTCTTTTCTGTTTGCTGCGTCTTTTCCTTTATGATTTTTTTACTTATGATTTAATTTATTCGTCAATTTATCTGCCTACTTTTAAATTATAGCCTAAAAATATGCAGCAAGAATATATTTATTTTGTTTTTTTTTTTATGTTCAATTTATTTTGTTGGTATTTTTGTTCACCATTTCATATTTAATATGTTTTTTGAGTTAAGAAATTGCTCGCACAAAAAGGCAACAGCATTTATTATATTTAAAAATATTATAATATATAGGACATGTGTTATACATATATGATTTCGTTTTGTTTGCTGTTTTCTTTATTTTAGTTATATAATATGCAGTTTGAGCCTGCCATTCCTTTATTTTTATAAAATAAAACTTATATGCATATTGCAGGTACATGTATGTACATATTTGATAATATGTGTATATATTTAAATATCGTATGTTATACATGTTCTATCAAATACTTTATCACCTCTACTTTTCTCAACATGATTTTGATAAATGGAAAAGCCCTTTTTCATTATAAAAAAATATGAAGTTAAAAAAATATGTTTTTGTTTTTTTTTTTTTCAAATTTAAACATAACCTTCGAAGATTACATATTTGGTACGTAACTTTTATGTAAATATAAATAATATATGTATGTAATTGTATTTGTATATATATATCGGAATATGTGAATCCAACAACATCAAATGAAAGAATTCGTATAATATCCTACACACAAATATGGTTATATATATGTATATTTATGTATATATATATATATATATATATATATATATGTATATATATATATATATATATATATATGTATATATATATATATATATATATATATATGTATATAAATATTTTTTTCTCAGTATTTTCATTATTTATGAAAATAATTTTTTATGAATATCCTTCGTTCTTTTATGATTTGTATTGTTATTATTTCTCTTGTGATATATATTTTTCAACAAATTTAAATATTTTTTTTTATCTATATTATTATTATTATTGTAATATATATTTACACAACAATAATATTCACTTTACTGCCTTCCATAACACAAAAAGAAAAATATTAAAAAAAAATAAGAGAATAAACGAGAAAATTGTTTCCTCATACACGTGCATACAAAGCCACACGCACACACGCACTCATACATACATGAATGCTGATCATTTTATGGAAATGAAAAAGGGAGTATGGAATGAAAATATCTGTTTACCTTTAGAGGTAAAGAAATAATAAAGAGAAAACAAATAATTCTTAGAAATCACAAAAAACCATCTTAAGAATTTTCATAAATTTTTTTGAAAAAAAGAATTTTTTTGTTTTGTGTTATTATTTTCATTTTTCGCTAACGGCTTTTAAAGTTTACAAAATTTCATATTTCTTAGAATTTTTGATTTCATGGTACTATAAAATTTTGTATCTCGTTTTTTTTTTTTTTACTTGTTTATGTTTTTTTAAACTTGAATTTTTTAATAAATTATTTGTAAATTGTTAGACTTAAACGAAATATAATATTAGGTGTATATAAAAATAAATCCGAAAAAAAAGTAATAGTTTACTACTTATATTAAATTTATAGAAATTCTATTGCCCTTGTTCATATTGCGTTTTTATTCTATACTACCTATTTCTGCCTTTCTTTTGCTTTCCCAACCATATAACATTACTCTACAACAAATAAAATGCTAATACATAATTATTTTCGTATTAAAATTTTTTAATAAATAATATTGTTATATTATATATACATACGTATACATATCCATCTAAATACAGGATATATGTACATTCTTATAGAAATGGATGGGTTCTATTACATGGAAGTATAATGTAGGTTAATAAATTATATAAGAAAATAGAGCAATCAAAAATTTTATCATATACAACACAGAATATAAAGAATAAGTAATTTTCATATTATGCGGGTACAAAAGCACGTGTTTTGAATATTATATAAGATAAATATAAATATATATATACATATTTATAAATGTATATATATGGGACATTTTGACTTATTTGATTAATTGAAGTGATGAATCTTTGAACCACAAAACAACGAAAAAGGAACTGAATATTCAATTGAATTCAAAACGAGTACGAAATTTCCATATTTTAATATTTAGATTTTTGGGATGAAATTGGACAAGAAAGAAAATTTTATTGCATTACTTGTATATACATATATGCTCTACGTGTATATGTAAACTGATTTATTAAAGTAATGAACTAAATTTTGAGAAATTATTTTTCTCCTATACATAATAAGATTTTAATTGTGATTAAATTAATTTGAATAAAAGAGATCTAAAAAATTTCGAGGGAATTACAAAGGGAAATGTCCACAATATATGAAGCTAATAACAATTAATTAAATAATAGGGTGATTTTGTTAAAAATTAGAAACTTTCGCTAAAATTGCTTTTAGTATTTTGTAATTTTTTAGCTTTGTTTAATATTTCACGTTTAAAGGTCATGTCTTAAAAATTTTGTTTACGTGTAGGCTTAAAAAACAATATTGCTTTGATTAATAAGTTTTTTATACATTTATTAATTACAATGCTCCCATTAATTCTTTCAATATTCTTAATTATAAATTAAATTTAAGTTATATAAAATCAAGAGCTATGATATAACATTTGCTCATAAGGTTACTTTACAAATTCTTATTTACATAAGTTTTAATTAAACAATAAATTATATGTGTTTCTTCAAAAAAGAAAATTAATACAAAACATTTTAAAATTTTCCATATCATATAATTAACTTTTAAAATTCTTATTCATTATTATGATTTTCGCGTCTTGATTTTCTATTCTCATTATTATTATTACTATAATAGTGTTTTTTATTTGTGTTAATTTTCTCTCTTCATTATTATAGTCGTTTTTCACGCACTTACGATTCAACGCCGTCAGATAATATTAAAAATAACTACAATCCCATTCCAACGTACGTTAAATATATTTTACAAAAATATGTAGAAAGAAATTTTAATTTAAAAAGGATAATTATTACCTCAAAAAGGGAAATCACAATAATAAAAAAACAAAACAGGAAAAGAAAAATTATTGAAAAGAAAATCTTAAAGAAAATCGGAAATGATAAAAATTACAATATTTTCTTTTTTAAACCATGACGTATTATATAAGGCAACCGTTATACAAGAATACGTGCCATGTTTTCTAATTAGATCCTTGAAATTGATGAATAATAATCAAATAACGTTCATGAAAATAACAAAAAGAAAAGAAAAAATTAAAAAGTAAGAATAAAAATTTCAAAGTAATATAATTTTTCATTATGTATTTGATCTGAATAAAAAAACAAAAAAGAAAATGGAAAAAAATTTGTATATGCTTGACTCATACCAACTAAAGGGATTTGTATAATCTAAACATTTTACTAGAGAAAAATGAAAAACGCTTTTTCAGGATGGGTTTGTCTTAAGTAAATATTTGTATCATATAATTAATTTCATACAAATTCCATAGCATAAAATATGCAAGTAATTTTAGCAAGCTACCTCGTTTGGTAACCATAACCACTTCATAATACCATACCGCTTCATATATGGAACGAAAATGTCGATGCTTTATGTAAAATATGTCCATATAACATTTTAAGATTTTCATATACATATGGGTACATAAAATATATGTAAAAGCTAATATTTTGTATAAAATCTTAGACTATTACAAATATAATATCAACTTTATAATACCCTTGTGTATTTTAACCACATACAATGTATATAAAAATTTCCTTGTCTTTACATAAGTGGTTACGATTTTGTAATTTTTCTATCAAAACATTATTAAAAATAAATTCTTATTAGAGGTATTGAAGACTTCTCTCTTCTATTGTATTGTATTAAAATTAAAATTGGGTATCATGTAGTTTTTTTCCATTACAATATAGTTTTTTTTTTTGCTTTTCAACATTTAATCTTAAAAGCTCAAAAGTATATTATGCTTTTTGAATAAAAAATAATGTAAAATTGCTTTGTTAAAAAGAAAAATATAATAAGTAAAAAATTTCGAAATTGTGAAGGAAAAATAAACTTTCATATGATAATTTCCTTGCCAACATCTTCATTGTATATTATCCTGTGCATGAAGATGTAGACTTTTTTTTTTGTCTTTTACAAAAATATTTTTAATTTAAAGTTTTTAACAAGCTTACTAGCAAACAAAATTAGCAAAACCTATTTATCTTTCCTATGTGATTTTTATGTGTGTGATTTTGTATAAATTGTACAAATAACTATTATATTTTAATTGAAACAAAAAACCAAAAAGAATAAAGTGCTAGATTAAAATTCAAAGAAATTAAAGAGTATGAAACTTCATTTTTATAAATTGAATTACAATTTTTGTATGAATAACACGTTTTTATTATTATTACATTTTGTAATAATTTTGTTAACTTTTTTGAAATTGGAGTTTTCCCGAAATCACTTGAATTATTTTCATTTTTTTTACTAGGAAATTAAGTTGATTCCCATTTTTTTATTTTTAATTAATGGAATACTATAAAGTTTGAAGAGTTTATTTAGAACATTTGCTTTTAATATACATATAAAATTATATACAGCACGTTTATTGCCACACGCCGAAAAAAAAAAGTTTTTAAAATAAAAACATCTTAAATTGGAAAATTCGCAGGATATAGAATCCTTAAGAAAAAATTCTCATCAAAAACAAATTTTTTTCTCTAAAGCAATATTTTTCAATATGAAAATTGAAAAATTGAATTTAAAATTAAATAATATTTAAGTTTGTTGCAAATTTTTTTCATTATTTTAATATTTTTAATAATAAATCAAAAGTAATGTTATTAAAATATTGACACAACAATATTATAAAACTTTGTTTTATAATTTATTAATTGCAAGGACATTATTTTCATTTAAAATTTTTATTCAATATGAAAACTGAATGAGGCAAGCTTGGAGCAAACCTACGATGTGCAGAATAACATTCCCGTAAAAAAAATCAGAAATATCTCTTAACTCTATTAATATTTCCACATTGTATTTTATACGTATAGGAGAAAAGCATTAATAATTATGTAAAGCTGTAATATAATAACGAAAATTTAAATTTAGTGTAAAATGAAATGTTCAATATTATTTTACGAGTAAAAAAAATTAAATTAAAAAATTTTTCTGCATTTTCAACTACGAAATTTAAGAAATCTTAAATGGAGTAAAAATTTTATAAAAATATAACAGTTTGACGGAATGACAAACATCAAATTACTGAGCATCACTTTTTTCCAATTTTGTTGTAAATATATTTAAAACACGCAAGAAAACAAATTACATAATATTTGTAATATTTGTAAAATTTTTAATGAACAGCCTCTCTTCTCATCACGATGGTGCTAACGCAAATTTTAATGCAAAATTATGTAAGTACTATTTTAATTTACATACGCATATAACTATGACAAAACAAGTACAAATTAAATTCTCTTCAATTTGTTTAATTCATATAAAAATTTATCATTTATCACCAAAAGAGAAAAATCAAGCAAAATAAAAGTTAATAAGGTGCTTGCTCAAATTCGCACATAAACAGATAATTAACATTTTACACTTTCTCTTTTTTTCTTCTCCTTTTCTCAATTTTCCCATACTTTTCCATCCAGTATACGGAGGTCAAAACTTTTCATGTTCTCATTTAGTTTGGAGAAAAATGTCTTTGCAATAACCTCAATTTTTTTTTTCTTCTTCTTTGTACTTTTTTGCACTTTTATTCTACTTTTATATTGAAAAGTTATTGTTTCTACGTGAACTTTTTGTTTTTTGTTGATGTTTTAGTTTATTTGCTCTTTTTCTTCTCTCATTTTTTGTATATTTCTTAATACTCCCTTATTCTATACAATATTCTACTTGTTTAGTTTCTCTATTTTTCTCGTTAAATTATTGGTACATGTTAAACATTTATTGGTTCATATTATTTTCACTTTTTTTCCTATACAGAAGATTTTCATACTCATCGTTAGAAAATGTGTAAGTTACTGTATGGTGGGGTAGGTATATAGGCACATTTTATTGAGGATTAAAATCGATGTAGTACCTATAGAGTTAAGATGAAGATTTATTTATAAGAAGTGAGGACACAAGTCCAAATATTATTTCTTGACAAAGCAAAAATAGAAAAAAAAAAGTTGAAACAAAAAAGAAAGAATTTTTTTTTTCTTACGAAATTACGTGATTGATTTTTGTGTCCTGTTTTTAGATTTTTATACTTTTTATATTTTGTTTATTAAGGAGTTTTTATGAACCGTACAAATAAGTCTAAGAAAAACAGTATGAAAGAAGAAAATAGCAAAATCATTTTTTTTTACAAGTAAAATTTGATTTTTTCGTTAAAAGGCAGTAAAATTTTGCAATTCACAACAAAAGTAGAAAAAAAAAGTTAAAAATACTAAATGAAAATTGTATATGCTTATACACATACAAATAAACATAAAACACACATATTTTTATGTACGCATATTATAGGAGTTAAAAAAAAAAGAATTACGTGATTTTTCTTAAAACTTTTTTTTAATATCAGTAAAACGATTTTTGAATAGTTATGGGCTTTTGTTTATTTTTATTTATTTACTCGTTATTTTTTTTTTTTCGTTTTATAGTTGTTTTTAAATTTTATTTATTTTATTAAAAAAAAAAATTTTATACGTATGGAAGGCTACTACTGTTATATACGTTTAAAGCGTTTCGTCGGAATTTCAGTTAAAAAATGGAATTTTATTGTTAATGAAAATCGAGGTTACGATTTTTCTTATTTTTTATATTTTATAATTTTTATGGGAATTTTTCTGTGTTGAAATTATAAATATGCTTGCTATATTATTTTTTCCTTACAATTCGATCATTTTTTTTATTATTTTATTGGACACATATAAGATCATTTTATACTGTGTATAACAATTATTATTTATATAAACATAAGTAACCATCACTCACATATTTCATTAAAACACATATATATATATGTATGTAGGTTGTCCGGGATTTAAAAATATTTTCGAATCAATATTGTTGCCGTTTTGCTGTTATTTTTATAGAATTACTGAGCTTTAAAATTTCTCCAAAAGTATAGCTTCTTTTTATAAATTTTTCTAACAGCTCAAGAAACATGTTAAATAGAGCAAAAAATACTAATTATGGGTATATTAGGTATTATATTCATTATTCTCCGATAAGTCCATTTATTTTTTAACAGTTTTATATTTCGACAGAATAATATTCAATTTATTTCAAAATTCTTAATTAAATTATATATATCCCTTATTAACTAAATATCTTGCTCACGAATTTATATATCTTATATAATTTCAAGCCACTTGCTCATCAGGCTTAAAAACATCAAATTGGATTTTTTTTTTTAAAATCTTTAAGAAATGTTTTATTGTAACAAAGAGGGCGCATTTTAAGAGAGTGCAATTTTTTGAGATGTTCGACTTTGTAGTCTAAAATAATCCGAAAAAAAGTTATTCCTCAACATTATTTATTCGTCTACTTTCATTCTTTACACACTGTGACTGTGTCCACAATACTATTATCGATTAAGCCCTGAATATCATAAAAATACATCGATAGATACATTTATGATAATTACTTTTATGAAATTATTAATTTATTTTGTTTATATTTTGTTAAAAAATAAAAACAATATAAATAAATAAAAAATATTGTTTTAATTATACAAGGATATGGACAATAAAGAAAAGAAGAAAATACAAATATTTCAATTGAAGCTATGGGTCAACATTTAATAAAAATGAATTTCATTAAATTTAAACAAAAAAATAAAATAAAATAAAAAATATTTGAAGATTAAAAAGCAAACGTAAAATTTTTATTTTTTATTTTGTTTTTTATAGAAAATGTATTGTTAAATTCGCAAAATATAATATAAAAAGCATTTATTATGTAATCATTTATTTTTGTTTTAAAAACAATTTATAAAAACAAAAATAATAAGAGAAATTTTATTTATTAAATCAATTTATACTTGTATTAATTTTAAAATAATTGCATAACAAATATTATGTACGAGTAGATGCAATAAATTAAAACTGTTGGAACTGGAATTGAAAAAAATTAATGCATTATTTCTAAATTTTTAGTAAACATTATTAATTTTTTAAAAAAAATCAACTTTATTTTTCTAATTTATAAAATAATGTTACGGATTAGAAATTTTCTGTAAATTTTACAATGGTGGTTATAGATATAAAGCCAAACTGCTTTCATATTATAATCGACTTCGTATTAGTTATCTAGATTTAAGCATTCCAAAATAATTGCGTCGAAAAATTGTATTTACACTCATTGTAATGAATATAATTATTATTTTATATATATAAGGTCAATATTTCAGAGGGTCAGTAAAATAAAACCAATATAATATTAAAAAAAATTGAGCGAAAGCAAATTTTTGTTAAATATTTTTATACAGTTAATGTGTAAAAGTAAATTTTGTTAACTTAACGCAGATGAATGAATTGCAAAAGATTTAACAGGTACCAAAATAGATACAGAATTGTTTGGTTATCGTTAAATGACCCCTACTTATCTTTCAACAATATAAAAACTTAATAAAACTTGAATATTAGTGGACGTATTGTAAGAAGGAAATTTGAACATATTACATTTTATAGTAATGAATAAGTAGTGAATAAAGAATATCTTTTACACTACATTGAAAAACGTAATTACTATTTACCAATGTTCTTCTTTATCTTGTTCTTGATTATTATTTAATAATTTGGACAATGCTATGAAAAAATATTTTACGTCACGCCACGGTCACATAGAACATACCTGCATTAAATTTTTCAATAACTCAAATATTGTATTTAAAACGTTTTGGTTGCAATGCACAGAAATATTTCATGTGCATTTAATTTTTGTTTTATGGTTCAAAAAATAACTCTCTCCATAATGATGATGATGGGTGAAAGAATAATGTCAGAAAGTAAAAAAGAAAAAGAATCTAAAATTGAAAATCAAAAACTAATTTTCCCATTTCAAAAATATTATGTAGAAAAAACTTTCTATAGTTTTATTCCCACACTCCTCGTGTACACAAAATTTTCTTTTCTTGCTTTCTTATCCTTTTGTTTGCTATTCTTTTTTAATGAACAAAAAAAAAGAAAAAAAAAGAAAATTTCAAAATTTTTTCCTTTTTAATTTTGTTTTTGTTTTTTTGTTTTGTACTCTGTTGAGTTGGGATCTCTACAAAAAAAAACAATGTTGCCTTACCATCAATTCCCTTTTGCACATCAGGCTATTCTTTTAATTTTAAAAAAAAATTTATTTTTTATTTCATTTTTTTTTTTTTGCAAATCATCATCAAACCATTTAATGTGCCATTTCTTAAACACATTGTATATTTTTTTTCTGTATTTTGAGAATATTCTAAAGAAACCAATTCGTAAGCTGATAACGATAAGGAAATTAAGTAAAATGTATACGAAATAAAAAGAGAAATTGAAACCCGTAACAAAAACAAAAATGGAAATGTCAGGTGTAAAACTGATTAGGTACTGATGATGAGTAAAACAAGGATCTAGAAAAATAAACATAAGAAACGAATCATAAAGCAGAGAAAAAAAAATCATGTATAGAATGAAAAAAAAAATACATATTACATGCTCTAGGAGTTGACTAATTGTTCATTGGAATTTTGTAAAGTGTTTGTACTCTTTTAAGTTTTTAGCATTAAAAGAGAAAAGAATAACAAAATTAAATTACATTTTGATAAAGGACATCTTTTTGTGCTTTGAAAATGAACGGAATATAATAAAAAATAATACGCAACAACCGCACATTCAAGGTTGATAATTGAAAATGAAATCTTTTATCTTTCTTTTCTTGTTCTTTTCTTTTCGCATTATAGCGGAAAAAAACAAAATTTTTTTATTCAATCTAAAATTAAATGAAAGAAAGAAAATGCTTATATACAAAGAAAAATAAATTTAATAAATAAAAAAAATTAAAAATAAAATAAAAATGAGTTTCTTATATTTTATAAAAAAATGAAAATATTTGAATAAAAAATTTATTCATTTTAAGTATTTTTCTAAAATTTTTGATCTTATTCCTTTCTAGATGAAAATTTTGTTTCGCACTGCTTCCCATTCAGTTACAACCACACAAATATTATCTCTTGATTATACTTATTGTTATTGAATGAGAAAATATATCTTAATTTTTACAAGGTTAAAAAAATATAGTGGGTTTGTTCCTCTTTCGTCGTTAAAGTTTACAAAAATCTCGGTATTTTCCAAAACAACTAAAATTCTAAATATTTTGTGGGTAATAAAAAATTTTTATTTCATTTGATAAAAATATTTTTCTATTTCTAATTTCATTTTATATTCAAAAGACTAACAGCAAATAAATCTGCATATCGAAAATTCTATTCATATAATGTGCATTTTAATTAACTGTAGTATAGCTGCCGAATTCAGCCATAATATTTACACTTATTTTAATAGCATATTAACTGGTTTCATCTAAAAGTATGAAATTAAAGATACCATTTTACCCGGAGTAACATTCGGTAAAAAATCATAATTACTTTGGCAATTTTAAAATTAAAAAACTTTGTTGTTGTTAAATTGGGTCTTAAATAAACCTTAATATTGAAAATTTCTAAAGTTTAATGAAATTACAACATCATTTACTAGATTTTTCAATCTATTTTAAATTTTTGTTAGTTTATTTGAAATTCCTTAAATTCTGACGGCAATAATTCCTCCTCTGCTTAATAAACAATAATAATTTTACATCAAAAGAACAGCAAATCATAAATGTTCCGAGGTAGATTCAAAATTGAATATTTTATTTAATTTTGTTTTTTATTTGTTTCGTCAATATTAATTTTTATTAAATACAAAATATTCAATTTATTTAATATTCAATATTTTTCAACAACAAAAAAAAAAAATTTTAATGAAACGCAACAAGAAAATAAACACTTCCCATACACATACACACATTGTCATAAACGTACGAAAATATTTTGAAAATTAAATGCAAATTTTCAATTTTAATTTTCTATTTATTCATTTTTCCATTATTTGACATTGTCATGTCAAACCAAAAAATCATATATGTACTTCTATTATAGCAAAATGTAAAATTTAATAATTTTAAATAAAAATATTTTTATTGCGATTTTCTTTCTTCCGAAAAAAAATTTTTTATTGAACTATGAAAAAATTTTAATTTAAAAATAAATATTTAAATTTTTTTTATAATCATTTTTTTTTTTTTTGGTTAAAAAATTGAAATTGTTTAATAATAAAAATTTAAATTTAAATATGATTTTCAATTTTCAATTCACGTAAAAAATATGAATGGAGTGAGTAACGTTTACTCTCATACATTGGTACAGAAATATAAAATGAAAAATTATTGTATATATATGAACATATACACATATTAGATACATTTATTATAAATTTTTATTGTATGGATTAACATGATGCTTAATAGTATGATTACAAGCGCAGACAAAATTTCAAAAAAATCCATCAAAAACAGATTTTCATAAATCCCATACCCATATTATCTATACACACACTAACACGCGTCATTATAATTGTATAAATGCATGAGTATACAGTGTGTATATATATTCGCAATAAGTATATTGTACAGTTATATAATTTGTATGTAGCTGATTTTTAATAATTAAGGCAGGGATGGTGGCGGAGGACGGGGGAAAATCTCGAATGCTAATTAATTATACGATGAGTTTCATTTTTATTTAGTTTTAATTTTTATTCTGTTTTCATAAAAATAATTAAAAGAAATTTTAATTCCATTACTTTTGTATTATTTATTTTTTTTTTTTTAAATTTCATTTTTAATTGTTTGCTAGTGTGACATATGCATATAATTTTGTATATATAGGTAGGTTGTATTGTAAAAATAATGTTTTAAATTTTAATTTAAAAATTAATCAAATAACAATGTAATTATAGTTTAAATAAAAATGAGGCAATATTATTAATATTATTTTATATTTTCATTCATCTTTTGTAAAAATGTAAATTTTTGAGGTTATCACAGAGTTTTGTATCTCTTTACTTTTTTGTCATTTGGTGAATTTGGTGAATTTTATTTAATTTTTTATTTTATTTATTACTTTTGAAAATTTTATTTACCTCAACTCACGTACATTAAATTTTATGGAAATTTGAAAAATAATTTAATTTTTGTATTTTCAATTATATTTTCATAATATTTTTTTTAAATTGAAACTGTAATTATGGTAATCATTAAAGTAATCATTAAAGGCTCAATAAAATAGTCTAAATTAAAGGCTAAAGGATCAATTAAATTTGGAATTTTTTGTTTCTTATGTTGGGGCGAACCAAAACAAATTTTTAAAATTCTTATAAATTGTATTTTTAAATGTCGAAAATAAAATTTAATTTTGAATCTCTAAGGTATATTTTGGTATGTTTGGATAAAAATAATGAGTTTCATTTGAAAACTTTATGAAAATCACATACTATGAAAGAATAAACCCTTTAATCATCATATTTTTTGATTTTGTATGAGTTAGTTTCACTTTTTCAGGCAAAAAAATTCATTCTAATTGACTATATTTACATTCCTATTGCTTAAAGATCATTGCTTCTATCTTCTAAAAATTATTCCAAATAATAAATTTAATATAAAAAATATGCTATGGCCACAGGTCGAAGCCAATATAAAGATATATAAGAATATTTTTTGAATAATACTTTTTTAATTCAATTTAATTATTAATTTTAATTTTTAATAATTTTAATTTTTAATATATTATTGATGTAAACAATTTGATTTATAATTATTATTAAAAAAGATTCTCATTCTTCATCAATAACCAAAATGCATAAGAATTAAAACAAATAGAAGAAATTAGGGATATTTTGCTTAGCTCTCAAATGTCCTCCACATAATATGCACCAATAAAAATAATAAATTTCAGCAAACTATGCTTAAATATAAAATTTACATATATAGTAATTTATATGCGAAATTAATAAGAACGGAAAATTTTCATTTTGTCCTTAATTTTCATTATTAATATGGCGTATAATAAAATTAAGACAGTTGGTATACGAGAAATTCAATTTTTTTTCCTTACAGTTTCTTTTCTTTAACTAGGAAGGACTTACCTATATATTCAATTCTCTGATATCACTGATCGTTTTCATTGTTTCAACAATAATAATAAATATAAAATGCATTAATAAAATTTTTTATTACGATTTTTATTTATTCGTTGTTGTTGTTGTGCTTTACATTTTTTTTTCAACAATATTTTTATATTGTAAGATGATCTCAATCCATATTTCTTATCAAATTACATACTGGTACATATAGATTCGTATATAAATGTACAAGGACAATATTCAAACAATATGTATACAAAATATACAGCATCTGTACATTATGAGTTTATATACTATGTATAAGAATGTACATAAAACACCATATGCACATAATATTAAATGCATTACAATAGTATTACATTGTTAGTCAATACAGTGAGCACAGAGAAATAATAATAATAATAAAAAAAAGGAGGAATTTAACGGGATCGAGGACAAAACTCTGTATGTACATAAATAGATACTAGATATACCGTTATGTGTATAAAACTACTCATATATTTTATAGTGATATAGAAGAACGCATTTTCATTTTTAAAGTTTCTATATATGAAGTCATAGATTTTAATTTTATCTTGTATAGAAGGATTTTATTAAATTTTTTCCTTTTTTTTTGTTCTTTATTTATATGGAAGATATTTACATAAATTAAGAACATTTTTATTGCATCCATTTTTATTTTGCAAATACACTCATCGTTTTTTTGTTTTTGTTGTTTTTATTATTTTGATGATTTTGAAATGATTTTTTTTATATATTTTATATTTTTTTTTAATAAAGTAACTTTTTTAGTAACAGAATTTTTTATTTAAATTTTTATGTTGTTTTTTTTCTGGTATTTTAAAAGGATAAAAGTTTATTGAAATAAAATTAAAATTCGAATATTAAATTTTGTGATTTATATGTATAGTTGAGTATATAAAACGAAATTTCGTATAGGTACCTAAACCAAAAGAATTAAGGACAAAATATTCACTGGTTTTAAGGTTTCACTTTATTAATAATTGTGAAAGGAATATGAATTTTGTGTTTTTGTGTTCTTACTATTATATAGTTACAAAATAGGTTATTTTTTTTATGCAAGTATTAGAATAATAAATTATTATGTAAAAAATATTAATTTTTAATTTATGTACTTTGTACATGATACACAAAATTTTAAGTAATAAAATGGGAAATTTAAAATTTAAAATCTAATGCGATTTTCCTTTCTAAATGGATTTTGGGTATTAAAACCGAAAAACGAGAGCGAAAGAAATTGAAAATGATTTTCCCTATATATATTAAGGTATATATGTAGTTAGAAATAATGTAAAATTCATACATATGTAAGCTGCTGCCGTACAAAATTTTTAAGATTCAATGCATGGGATTCAAATGATTTTGTTGGTTTCTCAGAAAATATTAACAGAATAAATTAATTGTGATTTTTTGGAATTTCTAAAATAACCTTCTAATTGAAACACATATGGTCGCTTTTATTTGTTGAAGAATTTTATTCATATATTTAGAAAAGGTTGATGAACAAGAAATAATTACATAATAATGTGTAAGTCATTTTGTGGAACTAAATAATAATTTAATGAATGTGAGAAATTATAAATAACAGACGTTCCTGTGGTATACCTGTAGAATTAGAATTACCTGTAGAATTAAAATTAAAATTTATGATGCAAACATTTTTATATTGCCTAAAACCACTTGTGATTTTGTTTATCGTAATTTAAATTTTTAATAATTTCTTAGAAATTTAATGAATTTTTTCGTATAATTCTTTAAAAAAAAAGTACTCGTGTTTAGTATACAGTTGAACGAATGCAGTTAAAATGAATGAAGTTCAAAGAATCTGAAATATTTTATCATCCCTTTCCCTTAAAAACGATCTTCTATTTAAATTATTCTAGTTGGCAACCGTAAAATATCACATACTCTTATTATGTATACTTTTAGGATGAAACAAAAGAAACATTAATATAATAATCTAACTGAGTGTGCTCTTTAATTATTGAATGATTGGAAATAGAAACCTAGTTGTCCGATTAGGTGAATACATTTCTCGTTCATTTTTTGCTTTCACAGAAATTTTAATAAGGCGCTGAAAATTTAAAATTTGCTAATTTTCAGAATGCAATAACACAAAAGCAAAATGGGTTAGTAGAAACTTTTGCTCCAGCAATATAAACCTATTATGCCATAGTTTACTAATTTTGTCTAATTGTTAAAGTTTTCGACTTTTACAACTTATGACTAGTAGAAGATGTGGAAATTCTCTGAATATCTTATTCAAAAAGATAGCGAAGATTTCAGCTACCGTTTTGCATAATTAAGGTATATCTACATGCTATTTTAAAATAGAAGAAGCAATTCCTATCTTTTTTGTTTTTATAAAAACTAAAAACTGCTTATACTTTCAGACTGCTTATGCATTTGTTTGAACATTGCTAGCTTAAACATTAAGAGGTGAGAGTATTATGTGAAATATAAAAATGTTAAGCTAAAAATATCTTTTTTCAACAAAATAAACTACTTATTAATATCTTAAAGCTGTTTAAATTTCGTATTCCTACAACTTATGGTGTAGAAGTAAAACGATATAAAAAATTTGAAAAGATTTTAGATAACGGTTAAATTCAACCGGCTTTGGTTGTTCCCCTGCTCAACTATGCTATACCGTGCTATGGAAAAGCCAAATACATTTAATATATTCGAAAACATTTTAATAATTCAAAAAACAAATCCTGCATATTATTTATAATTCGATTAAAATTGTCAATTCCACTGCAACTATTAAAATATAACAATGACATATTTTACAAAAGGGTTATATTTTAATATTGTCATAGCTTTCTACATCTACAAAAACAGCGATTTAAATACGAATTGAATTTATTCTGTTTTTTTAAATCTATATAACAATGCATTTAATTTTTACAATTAAAACTTTAAATTACAAAATAAATCAAATTTCTCTTATAAAATAAAATTCACATTTTAAAAAGAATCCTTTAACAAACATATATATGCGTTCATACATATTTGTATGCAATAATGTATACCGCTAGTGTTGTATTAAAATAAAAAAATTGTATTGTTTTGGTTCCATAACACAATTTTTAAGTACCATAATTATAAACTCTTCAAGTATCTTCACTATACCTACATTAATTATAACAATAATATAGAACACATAGAGACTGTTGTTCTTATTTTTATATGCAATGTATTTTTCCGTTTCTCATAATGATATGTATATAATTACAAAATTAATGTTATTTTATTAACTCTTATTGCTAAACACAGACACAGACACAGTATACAACATCATAATAAATTTAGGTGTTATATTAGAAGTAGGTACATACATTATATAGAAATGCTTATTATACACTTATAAAAACAAAATGAAAATAAACATAGTTTGCGAAAATATACATACATATATAGAGTCTAGAGATATATGTATATGTATGAAAAATGTATACATACTCTGGTATATATAATATTATATACTTTTGTAAAGTGACTTTTTGAATATAAAATATTATGCGATGGTTTCTCTGCTTTTTCAATTATTATTTTAAATTTATAATATTATTCTATATTACATAGCCATTTATGTATCTATATATATGTATTATTACTGTAAATTATATAACATATCTCTATTTGATATTTTTTTCTAAGTTTATTTTTGACAAGCCACTCTGTAACTCTTAACAACAGTTTAGTGTATAAATGATTTCTGATTTTATGCAATATGACGGCGTTAAATTTATATGCTTATGGTTTTAATAAAATTTTCTTTTTCAAATACAAAATTATATGTATGTGTACTTATTATATACATAGTTATTTTATATACCTGTATTTTAAATAAATATTTTATATTATTATGATAGTTGAAAAATTGTGATGAGAAATAATTTATTTTTCTATATTTGTAGGAGCAGTGAAGTACACACTGTTGTCTTCTAAACACATTTTATGGCATTGCATTCTTTTATTTCTTACTATTTAATATTATAATACCTATATATACATATATAGGTATAACATTTTTCTTACAGTTTTCATGCAATATAAATGGTATTTTTGTTTTCCTTTTTAAATATTTATGTAAGTTTTTCAAAACAAAAAAAACAACTTAAAACCCTTAACAACTATGTACCATAAAATCTGGTTTTGTTCGAGCTTTATGGAGTTATATTTTATATAACTGTAAGGGAAATAATCTAAGATTATCTATACATTTTATTAAAGTAAAATGAATTTAATAAAACATAATGTGATATATGCTATATACATAAAATTATATTATACTTATACAGATATAAAAGGGTTTAATATAATATTCATATAGAGCTAAATCTTTAAATTCTGATGTACATCTTTCTGTTACATACTAATATACAGTTGAACTTAGATAAGGGCGAATTCTTTGACAATTTTAACCTCTCCAAGTAAGCGTGTTACGTACTCTGTAAATGTTTAACCAATTTCGTGAATTTTACTCTCTAATTTAATTTTCAACTTCCAATTTTGTAGGAAGAACATTGTTACAATTATCGAACTAAGCAAAAATATTTTCAATTAATAAATATTTTTTTTTGTTTTTTAATTGCAATACGTTTTGATATACTCGTCATTTATACCGTTGGTAAAAGTACATACAGAAACATTTTTGGTCAAATTAATTTGTAATAGTCTACATAGGAATAAGTTGCCTTTCTAAAGATTAGTAATAAGTTAATTAATTATTTTTAGGCTAAAAACCTGCATAATGAAGCCTTAAATTTTGTATTGATTTTTTGCGTGACATGAAGATATTTCAGTTACTTGGAATTTCTTTTTTCAATTTCTATTATTAACAAAAAACAATTCGTTTGTCCCTCTTCAATGTGCAAAAAGTTTATTTATTGAAAAAATAGAACTAACTGTAAACACATTGGCAAAAATCTTCTGAGTGCATCTTCTTTCAAAAATCTGGAACAGGACTGTAAAGTGAAAAATTCTGTGAGAAGAATGTCTATATTTCTTTGAGTTTTTTATATCTAGGTTCATCTGTAATTTGAACATTATATTGATGTCAACTTTAATAAAAATATTATTTTATACAATACATGCATATATACATAGATAGCAACTAAACAAAAATTCTTCATTCCCGAAGATAAAATTTTATATGAAAATACTTTTGAAAACTAGAATTTTTATACATACATATATCTATATATTACGTATATAAAGACTTTATGTACATAAGCATGTACACATATATATATATATATTTTAGTTAACATAGTTTTTTCCTTATCTATTTTCATATTTACTATTCTCAATATTTTTTAGAGCAGAATACCAACACAAAATAAAAGCAAAAAACACAAGAAAAAAAAAATGTAATGATGACGAATAAAACTGCAAGTGCTTAACTGCAACAGAAGAAAAGGAAAAATACCCATCATTCCATAATAGAGAAAGTTTTTTTTCTTGTTTTTTAAACAATTTTATTATTCACGTAAATTATAAAAATATTTAAGGTTTTTCATATTTCTCATAATGTATATAAATATTATTTACTTACTTATATACCTATTAGTACTTATATATAGTATAGTACTTATATACCTATTTTACACAATATACAAGAGTATTAAATTGCATGTATTAAATTATGTTATACATTTACATATTATACCGATATATCTTCTTCTATTATAAATAGAAGAAGAACGAGTATATTACAGTCCTAATAAACAATTAATTCTTAGAAAATTTTTTAGAAAATTTACTTCAATAAATAGTACACACTACCAAATTTATCAATAAATGAGTACATTATGCACTTGGATACTTATTACATAACTTACTTACAATTAATAATGCCTGAGTATTTTATAAACTCATTTTTAAATTTTGTAAAATACAAAGTTCAATATTTTCTCTTCAATAATATTTGCAAGTACACAAAAATCTCTCTCTCTCTATTTCACTCCCTCTTATTAAACTTTTCATTTTCATTTTACTTTCATATTTCTTATATTATACATTATAATGTAAACAAAAATTATTATAGTTTATATACATAAATAGCCCATTTTTTCCATTGTATATGTAATTTTCTTCCTTTCAAATATAAGTGCTTATAATGTACTGACAAATTTACTTGATTATCATGGAAAATTTAACTTCTTTTTTTACAGTAAATTATACTACGAGTATATATAGTATGAACTTATGAATTACTTTATGAACTTGTTAATGCTATAGGCATCATTCATATATTCTAAAATCTATGCATACATGTTCTTATATATATAATGAGGCGTGATGCGGAAAAAATTTCGAAAAGAAGTTTTTCATATATGAAGTATATGTATTGCAAAATATATATGTACATAGAGTCAAAAGATGGTGTATGTGCATAAAAGCTTATTTCCCACAAATTAAATATAAAAAAATATTTTTTTAGCCCATTCACACTAAAGTTGAAAATAGTTTGCATATTATTTCAATTCTTATAGTATGAAAATTCACGCGCCTCAGGTCGCAATTTCTTTATTTGCTCGAAATTCCAATTTTGAATAATTTATTGTATCGAAATCTCATATACACATCTCATCTAAATTTCGTAAATTTAGCAAGGTGATGAATATTAATTTTCAATGACAAAAAAACTTATTGAAATTTTACTATTGCAAAATAACTACTGAATTATAATTATTTCGAATCTATCATTTCCCTTAAAAATTTTTAATTATTTTCTTCTCAATTTATTGCAGAAATCTGAAATACTTCCCTACTTTCGTCTTCCAGCTTGAATCATGATTCAAAGTTACCCAAATTTAAATTTTCGGCCATTTTTTTTAATTGCCCTATGACAAATTATATATACGATTTAACTCTTTATTATAGATATATTACACATATGTAGACATGTATGCATATTAGCTATGTTTTTCGATTTCATTTCCCTTCTGAATGCGTCCAAAAAGAGGATACCTTATAACACTTAATAATATTTACACAAAAAAATAATATTTATAGAACGCCGTTAAAAAATATATGTATATAATTATTTAAGGAAAATATGCTTCCTTACAAATCATTGGCTTGATCCGAATTTATATACGTAATAATACACTTAGACGTTAAAAGTAATTAAAAAAAGTTTCTTAGAAAATTTGCTAGTATGTATTTATAATTTATAAACTTTTATATAATAGCATTTGCAGACATAATATCATATAGGCATAAATTATATTTGTATATAAATATATATAAAATAGTTTTTCTTATAAACGACTTAATTTTTAATTACTCCACAAAGAATTTTCACAATACCTGTACATTACACCTCATTGTATATGCAACATAGTTTTAATTACTTGCACATAAATACAATAACAAATATAATACATTTCATTTACCTACATATTTTATGATTACTTCAACTTAAACTTTACTTTAATTCCGTATAAAATAAAAAGTACCTATATAATATTAAGGAATTTCTTTAAAAATTTATTAAAAATCTTGAAAATAAAACGTAAATAAATGCATATAATATAACTGTTTATAATATAACAAATTATATTTCATATAATGAAAATACAATAATATATGCATACAATAATGTAGTAATTACGTATGCTCGTATATATGGATACATAATATTATATAAATACAAAATGTTAAGTTACAAAGTCCTCTGTACTTACAAACATACACATTATATACGAAATATCCATTAATAGAAGTAATGACTCAGGTGATTTAATGTGCGTTTTAATCATTTAAACGAGTCTCTGAAGAGATGACATAACAATTTTTAATAAAATATAAGGATATTATATTTATAATAATATAGTTAATCAGACAAACTTTAGGATACCTAGAGCCAAAATATTATACACAAATAATATTATTTAATCACTTTGTAACACGAAAAAAGATTACCACAATACTCTAGAGAATTTGTATTTGCATAATATAACAATGAGGTAAATATTATTTGTACAATATTTAAAAAAAATTAATAAAAAATTTTGATATCAGGACCCTACTGTAGCAACCGTTTTTGAAATTTTTTTTCAATCAATTAACCAGAAAATATTCAATTTTTATGAAAAAGTTTGTGTAGCACCAAGAGTCAAAACATCCATGCACTAAACTAATAACAAAAGTGCCATTTTAAAGAGTCAAAAAGTAAAAGTAAAAGTTGTGCAATAGCCCAGATCTAAGAACATTATCCATCACAGAAATTATAAAATAAACTTACAAAAATTATATTGACACCAACTTGACAAATGCTCAAAAAAAAATTGCCACAAAACTTTAATAAAGGTCTTCTTTTACGACGCAAAAATTGAGATTTTCTTTCAAATTTTTCTCAAGAGATTGCTTAAATTGTTCTCTTAAAGTTTTGAAAATTGAAAGCTCTATTGTTCGACTCCCTTGTCAATTTGTCAATGCCATACAGAAAACAAAGACAAAATATAAAACCTTACAAACGGAATAACTAAACTGAATTACATTAAAAAAGTTATAGTTCTAGGTTTATAAATAGCTTGTGACAATTCAATAAAGTATTGCAGAGCTTATATGCAAATTTCAGCATACAGTAAAAAAGAATATTGCATAAAGAAATTAATACACAACGACATATTCAACATACTTGTATATATGTCATATATATTATATTATTAGTATATATATGATAGTTATATTGTTAAACATTTATGTGGATTTAAATATGTTCTTATGCAAAATGAAATACTCGATTATGAAACAAAATATGCAACCTATATTATGTAGATATAATGTTAACACACTTATAATATAAAGGGGATGTTAAGGTATGCATTTACAAAAATAAAATTAATAAATAATGAGAATAAAAGTCAATTTCTTTTATGATTCACCTGACAACATTCATGGTTCTCTAAAAAATTTTGCCTATATTATAAAATTATTAATTAATTTTTAAAGAATTAAGTAAAGTGGCATAACAAGTAGCATTATTTATAAAATATATTGTTAAAGTGACCTTTGTATAATAATATAACAAAATATTGATAGAATTTCACTCAATTGCCAGTTTATATTACGTAAGCGTTCAGAATTAAATATTAAAAGGCATTTCAAGACCCTGAAAAATAGTCCCAAAAGAACCTTGAAACAAAAGATATCAGATGATTATAGTCATGCCAAATGCAGAAAATATCTTTAAATATTCTATTGTTATTCATACATTTTTTAAAAGACACGATACTACGAAGTCGTAGGTCTTTAAAACGGTTGTAAAGAAGGTATGAAACAAAAGAAAATCTTTCTTTTTCGACCTAATTAGGAATTAATTTTAAAAGAAATTGTTTATATTCCCTAAATTTTGACTTATGCATAATATAATTTAAAAGATTTCTTCTCATAATTTTCATACAATATATTATGTTCACTACGTCATAAACTTTCCCAATCACATATAGTCAGAATATTTATAGACAAAGAATCTTACTATGTACTATGTACATCCTTTCAACTCAAGCGCAACAGCTAAAGTTATAATCTATGTTATTAAATTGTTTTAATTCTTATTGGATGTAATGAAAATATTATGGAACTAGTAAAAAATAATAGAAAAATTTCTTTTATTATTTTCTTGTGAAACACATAATTTTTAAAATTTTCCTTTAACAATATAAGAATGAGTTGAATAAAAAATTTTTTCTGTAATCACTGATTCATATAATATTTAAATAAAGTACTTGTAATCTTGGAAACTTTAGAAAAGAAAATTAATCAATGTTTTAAGAGCCCTAGTAATAAACGATTAAATGACTGCTCCGCGAAATATGCAATTTTTTCCTATTATAGTTTATATAGTTATAACTTCTTGTTTAATATCTCCGTATCTTAAAATATAAAGCAAAAGTAATGAAATGAAGTAAAAAACAAAAAAAAACTAAAATATTACAATTATAAGAAAAACATGCTTTAAGTATACATATATGTGGTCGTTACGCTGTAGCATTGCCGTAATATATGAAAAATAGCCAAACCGATATTTCTCTTATTATTTTTAGAAAATTGTTGTTTCAATTTATTTTAGAATAACCTCGATTTTGCTTAATAGAAAACTGCAGTAGTTCAAAATGAGGCCTTATTTTTCAAATAAGTAGAACCTTTTCTCAAAGCATCGTAAATTTCATATTATTACATTAGTTAGGAAAGTTATTTTATAAAATTCTAAAATTCGACTAACTTAAAGCAAAATACTTTTGATAAAGCACATACTAAGTACAATTGACTTACAAAAAGGGACAGTGTTACTTATTAAAATTTGCTTCCTATCCTTATATCCTTACATTATTTGCAATATTTTAGTAGAAAGCTTGCTTTTCCCGTATTCTATTATCACACATATTAAGTTTATCGGGCATATATGAATTTATCGAATTGAATAAAACATTCGTAAAAAAAAAATAAAATCTACTCATAAGCACACGTTCATACTGTTCGTAATTTTATAGTTAAATATGAGTTCGAAAGTATCAACATCCAAAAATATGAAAATTGGTTTTTACCAATTATTTTTACAATCTATACAGGCAGAGTCACATAGGAAAATACCCTAATATAAAAAATACTATAATATGCAAGTACAAGGCCACTATAATTTAACATTATATCCTTTTGAATTTTACGCTCACATGTGAGTATTATGAAAATTTTAATCCTATAAATTTAAACTTTTTGTATAGTTAACATTTTTATCGTATTAAGTTTTTATCAAACCTCATTCTATTTATATGAAAAAAAAATTTTTTGTTTTTTTTTTGTATATTAATTAATTATATTTCTATAATATAAAGTTTTTATAACAAGATTAAAGTTTTAATGAGAGAATAACTTGCATTCTGTTATAATTATTATACTATGGGAAAAGTAGTGGAAGCTTGGTGGAATAGTAAAAAAAAAATGTTTTGTTAAAGCTTTACACATATAAAGTATACTATTTTATGCACAACACTTACGTAGGTATGTTTAATATAAGGAAACGATAGATGCTATTATGAAGGCATGTGACGGGTTAGGTACTTTAAATTTTACTCTAAAGGTGGTTCGAATTTCTTATGAATTATGCACATAAGAAAATTTAGTTAAAAAAAGTGTTATACTTTGATCTCCTTGAATAAATAATCATTATTTCCAGTTACAAAGAGAAATTCAATTCATACATCTTTCAGTATAGATAAATAGAGTTTAATATATGTACATGTATTTGTTATATGAATTTAATTTGGATTTTAGTTTTTAATTTAAAAAAGCTTATTTGTACTTAATTTCCACTAAAACCAGTTACCTTTCCTCATCAGTAGAATTTCGTATTGATAGTAATGCATATTTGCCAAAAGTATTTTAAGTTTCAAAGTTTTAGAAAGTTCCCCATTCAATAATTTCTGCGACCAGAACTTGTTATACGTTGTAAAATCGTAAATACTGCATCTGGCAAAAACTATATATAGAGTTTTAATTTAAAACAAAAATTTTGCAAATTAAATTCGACTAATTACTGATGTGATATTTATGAACAATAAATTAATGGCACTTCATATATACGTGTAACGTTCATTCCTGTATTATGATAATAAAGTAATAATTATTACTTATGCCTCCTATAAAATGACTTTTTAGTAATGAAATCAAAAACCCATCACACTAAAGTACAACAATAACCATAATAATTCTATATCAATCTTTCCCGACAAAATTATTTTGAATATTCAAGTCTTATTGCATTCGATTACTTTGAATGTATTTTCACCTCTTAATAATTTTTGATAGATCAAAGAATATAAAGCCTTTTATTTTCTTTTATTTTTGTATTTTTTTTTTTCAAATAATTTCTTTTTATAGAGACAGAGAGTACTTGATCCAAAATGTAGGTGTAAGTACAATTTCTTAAAGGAAATTTCTTTATACTATCAAAAGTAAAAATGAATTTGAGTATAAACGAAAAAAAAAAAATCCTTCGACGTTCATACGTGTAGGCGTAAAAATTGAAATTGATTTTGAAATTAGTAATGAAAGTGTCAAGGTAAATGAATAATCAACACGCACACATATCATAATTTACGTATGTGATATAAATTTAAAAATTTTTAACTTTTATTAAAGTAATTCAATTTAAGTGAAGTGTAAATGAAATTGATTTAAATCAGAATAAAATCAAACTTTTTTATAATTTAATAATCACGGGACGAATTTGGATAGCTGCTGTACAACCATCTGAAACAAAATTTCAAATACTTAAAAAACTAGTTTTTATTCGATTAAGATCGAATGAAACATTTTTACTTGTTCTGTTTTACCTTTTAATCTCCATGATTACATAAAAAAATTCATTGCATTGAAAATCCTTTAGTATTTTATTAAAACAAGTATGTATCTTTTATAGGTTAGTAAGGGGGAAAATGAAAGAGTTCTTCTAAAATCAAATTTTCTAGAAATTCAAATTTAAACTATGAAACATAAATTTAGATTGTTGGGGCATAGAAAATTTCAAAAAAAACCTTTTAAATTTCTCACAATTTCAAATAGAGTAAAATTTTTCGATTTTTCCTTTGTGTTCAAACGGTATTAGTGAAATGAAATCAGATTAATTGAATATACGTAATGGTATACTTTTTGATAATCTTTGTCATGGCACAATTTTCGGGCCAGTTCTTAAAATTTCGCAATTTTACCAAAAATAATCCTGTCACAAAATATTCAAAATTAAATGAAAATCTGTTGTTTTTTTTTTTGATAAAATACAAAAATATGTTGTACACTCTTATTTTCTGTGTAATTATTCTCTTGCTCAAAAATTAGTCAAGAATAATGAAGATTAAATAAAATTGAAACAAACCCATAGTTTGTAAAGTAGCATTTTTTCCTTCAGCAAATAAAAATTCTGATTTGAAAAGCAATTTAGCTATTGCATTAGTTTCATTCATAAATATTTTCAAAAATTGCATACATTTAGGATGATGAGGAAAAATAAATCAAAAGAATCGTTAACATAATGCTCAAATTTATAGGATAATTGCGTGAGTTAAGGAAACTAATTAAATTTTTTGATGTTATGGCACTTAACGTTAGTTACAGAAATAAATTTCGAGTAAAGATCAATGCACATAATAAAATTTAAGCTTTTTATCCTTAAAGGTATAGAAGTTTTGTAAACATGTCCAGGGACGAGTTGACAGACGGATAGACAGAGTGAAATTAACAAGCACTCTTTCTGGAAAAGTGTAAAAACTTGAACAAGATTTCTTTTATAATGAAATTTCCGAATCAAAACAATAACTAAGCAGCAAATTTCTCTCTTTCAAATAAAAAATCAACCTTTCTTTTATAATAAAACGTAATTTTGGGAAAAAAAAAGATTTCAAATATGTACTGTTGATGTTTTCATTTACCACTATTTACATTTACCCCGTATAACCCTAATTTTTTTCAATCAGTACAATACGACTCCAAAAAATGTATATACTTTGGAATCGTTTTATATTTCCCTTTTATTACCATTTAATTTATAAAGTAATCATTATAATAATTTATTTTACCCCAAAAAAAAAAATCATCTCGTAATTATTGTATACTCATTCTGTATCCTACATCTATATAGGCATCATATTATGTATTTAAATTTCAATTAAAAATTAGAATTAATTTTTGGTGTTGAATATTTTTAATTATATACATACGATTTTTCATTTAATATATAACATATTTGTATATATGTACGTGGGTCACAAATCCCTATATTAAGCTAAATATAATTGAAATTAGAATTAAAATAAGGAAAAATCGTAAATTACATTTTCATACCATTATATTTTATAATAATTATACGTATACCTTTACACACATACATATTCTTTATACTATATGTTCACTCCTTAAAATTAATATAAAATTTCATTATTCTTTTTTAATTCAAATATACCTACATTATTATATAAAGAAACAACAGAAATAATTGGCATTAAAAAGAAACAAAATATTGTAGAGAGAAGACCCCTTTTTTACTTGTTTTTTGATTTTGCTTCTTCACTTTTAACATGCTATGGTGTATATATGTATGTACACTTGTAGTTACTTGATATTTTATTAAATTACATTTATATTTTATAAATATAAACTATGTACTTTGATTTTAACTATATAGTAAAAATTTTCAGTACAACCACGCACACATACAATAATATTTAAAGATCTATAGATAATCACGTTTCATCTGACATCTGGTATCAAATATTTTCACTTTTTCTGTTTTTTTTCCAATATTTTCTTTTATAGTTTTCTTGCTTTTTCTGTTCTTTTTAAATTTTTTTTATTGTGTTTTGTAGTTCTATCACTCTCTTTTTTTTTTGCCTTCAAGTTTCTAATTCTCTTGTATTGCCTTTTCTATATATGATTGTATATATATATAGTATGATATTCCAACCTTCTTTGTTTATAGTATGAGAGTAGCAAGTTCCTGTTCCTATTTTCAAGATCTCATGTTTTGTTTGAATTTTTTTTTCTTTTTCTCTTTTTGTTCTCTTTATTACATATATAAATTTCAATGAAAATTATCATTAATTCTTTCTAATCTATATTAGATATAATATATACATATATATATGTACACTTGGTTCTCTTTTTATGCGGTTTTTTTTTATGCGATTTTAGAGTTATGCGGTTTTTTTATGGTAAGAAAAAAAAATTTTTTTATTCGAATTTAATTCTTTTTGGTGATTCACTTTTTCTGAAAACGAATAAGAATAACAACTACAACTCTACTATTACGCAATCAATGCAACGAAAGAATTTCTCCTTAGGTATATGCAAATTTATACTTTGAACTTTTTTCTTTTATTGACATGTTTTCTCTTGATTTGTTCTTACTTTTTAATAAATTACTTCGGGAAGGTCTTCAACTTTCCGGTAAATTGGCAAATTTTTTTATTCGAAATGATAATGATGTAGAACGCGCCTTAAAATTCCAACGTGATCTGAATTTTGTATGTCTGGCTACAGAGAACTCTACAAAGAACTAGTGCCATCACAGAGTTTAATTACTGACTACCTTGTCAAAGAAAAAAAAATCACTGAAGTTCCTGAAGAAGCATTACCATGTAGATCTGATAACGTAATTTTATCTTCAAGTGATGAAAGTGATCTTGCATCAATCCACAAACGGGTTCGCACATTATCAGACAGCGAATAATGATGAAAACATTCTTAATATGATTTTAAATGAAGTTTTGTTTTTGTTTTTAACATACATATGTGCCCTTTATTAAAATATGATGGAAAAAAAATTAAATCTTATTATTTATAAATCTTTTTTTATGCGATTTCTGGTGCATTTTAAAACATTATTTGGGTTTTATGCGATTTTTTGAATAAATGGAACGTATCCATCATTTTGCATATAAATGTATGTCTTTTTTTGTGCGATTTTTTTTTATGCGGATTTCCCTGGAACGCATCTACCGCATAAAAAAAGAACCAAGTGTATATATTTTATATTATAAAATATGCAATGTATAATTATATGTGCCTACATACATCAAATACAATATATAAATGGAATATTGTTAAGAAAAGAAGAAAAAAAGAAAAAAAAAGAAAATATATTATCTATTATCTATGTGGCATATCTCGCCTCTCAAATTGAATATCGGGTAAGGTTGAGAGAAAATAATTAACAAAATGGAAGAAATTACCATTATCAAATAACATAATGAAATTGGAGAATATTTTCAACAACAGGACTAAATATATTCACTAGCCAGAGAGGTTTAAGAAAAGAAAAAATTTATTTTCTATACCATATAAAATTGTTCTTTTGTTCTTATTAAGTTTTTGTTTTTTTCTGCTCTCTCTCTCTCTCTCTATTATAAAGTATGTCATAGTCCTTGCTAATAAGGACGGGAAATTTTTTCATTTTTTTCTTATTTTCTTATACTTTTTTTTTCATCCATTTAATTTAATTTTTTTTTATGCTTACTATTGTTTGTGAAATTTAAGAAAATTTCATAATAATAAAAATTGAGTATTTATATTATATTGAAAAAATATGAAAACAAAAAAACAAAACAGACAGAATTAGACAAAATAAAAAGAAAAGAACATAAAAAACCCTCAAAAGGCTTTTGAATTTCTAAAAAGGATATTTTATTTTTGGTCTTAAAACAAGGAAATGATTGTATAATTTTAACCAATCATATTTTTTATAAAAGAAAACAAACAAAAAAAAAACAAAAATATCTTATTATTATTATTTGTTATTATTTTGGTCTTTGTCATATTCCGGATGGGCAAAACACTAGAAACAATATTGTTTTTAAGAACGTGAGTTGAATTTCTGTAACATAATACTATTATAATAAGAAACGAAGGAAAAAAAGAAAACAAAATATATAATATAATAATAAAAATTTGTACCCAGATATGAAATAAAAAACAAACAAAAATAAAAAAGGACTATTAAAGGAGTTAAAAAGAATGAAAAATCATTTGAATTTGTTTTTTTTTTTCTTATTTCTAACCTCTAAAAATGTAAGACTTAACAGAACTTAGATTTTCTATTTGTCATTACATTTTCCTCTATATAATATACTTATATATATAATATTATATATTTTTCATTTTGTAATTTGAAAGAAAATTGATACTTATAATCATAGGAGGATTGAAGTTGTACATATTTATGGTTATAATTAAAATTATATACAAAAATGTTGATAAAAATGGGAGCAAACAAAAAAAACCGAATAAAAGAAAACAAGAGAAAATTTTTTTAAGTTTTTTTTTCCTCTTCAATTTCTGTGGTATTCGGTTAGTTAATTTTTCTGAAGGAATTAACTATTATCATGAATAAAATTATATTGAATAGAAATAATAATAATAAACTCAGGTTAAAGTAAAATAGTTTGTAAAATAGCACATTTCAATTAATAAATTTAAATTACTCGAATAAAAATCAAAATTGAAATTAGAATCTGTGAGAGAAATATTAATTTTGAAAAAGTTGTTACTTTATTAATTTATTAATTAAATCTTTCTGTTGACATTCCAATAGAGTTTTGAAAGAATAAAATCTTTATTATTCAAATAAAACAAAACAATCATCCTTATATTGTTTTTAAAAAGTAAACGTAAAATATTTGACATATTTCAAATTTTACGTTTCCATAACTTGGAAGAGGAATGTAAACATTTTTGCTTATTCTTGGAAGAAATATTTTTTGGTGATTTAAAGTGTTCATGTTTCAACTCTAGGAGATCAAAAGCCTTTTCAAAGTATTCTGAAAAGAACAAGTTGAAAACTAAATTTATTCGAGTACAATTTTCTCTCTCTTATCGTGGTCGGTATAAAATTTTTTGGAAGCAGAGGAACGCACTGACAGAGTAAATGAAAGTAATAAAAATCGCACATAACATTTTCCAAATGTGCTTGAAATAAAAAATTTTATTATACATGAAATAATTTTAAATGATTTAGAAAAGGGTCATAAAATAAGGGTTTATTTTTTTTTTCTGTATAAAATTAATTAATAAGTTTCAAATATATATATATATATATTATATCCTTACTATATTATTAAGCTCTAAGTTTCTTTATTTTATTTTGAATACTTTTTTAAATTTTATTCATTTTCGAATAGAATTCAATATTATTACAAACAACTTTAATTAAATTCAATTAAAAATATTTTAAATTGCGAAAATATTTAATTAACAAGATTTTTCATAAAGGTTTTCAATTTTAAAGCAATTTTTATTAATTTTGAAATGATGTTTTATTAATTATAATCATTTCTTAGTTCAATAGTTTAGAATATTTAAAAGTGCTCCTAGTAAATAAGAGATTTCAGTTAGTTTTTTGTTGGTAATGAAATTATACTTATTCGAAAATTTCTGAATAATAATAATTTTGATATAAAGAGAAAATTTTAAATTATAAAGAATTATTTTTGTAAATTTACCTGTATACCAATGTACGTTACACGAATCTACCTTAAAATTTATCTATATACAAAGAATTTTGTATAAAATTCTTAAAAAATGCATTTAATAGTCTTGAAATCACAATATATGGTTTGTATGGGACAAATTATTGTTATTCATACGATTCTTAAAATTATCAATTGGCTTAAACAAATGGAGCACTTTATGATTTTAAGAGAATTAATTGTTTCCCTTCAATTTGCCCATAAGTGGATCACATAATTATAAAGATTCCATATAAATATTTAAACAATCAAGGACTTATCTATACTTCTATTAAATAATTCTAATTTATTCAAAAGCATTAATTTTTTTTATGTTGTTACAATTGAATTCAATATTTAATTTAATTAAAAATTTAATGCATATAAAATTTATTTATAAAATGTTTAAAATGTTATATAATTTTAAAAATTAGTTATAATCATATGATATCTGTCATAAACAATATTATTAAATGATGATGTTCTCAAATTATTAATGCAGTCATATTAAATATGCATATAGCATATTATGTAAGTTTATATAATTGTACTTAAAGTATTCAAATTACTCTTTAAAAATAATATAAAAACAAAAAAGCAATTTAATTATCCTACATTTATTATTAATAAAATTTCATCCATTTTTTTTTTGTTATACTATAATTATTATACTATATTCACATAATATTTATATTGGAAAAAAAAACATTCTTTTATTCAACAAATTATTCATTTAAAAAGCGCAAATTCCACACAAAACACAACAAAAAAAAATTAAAATTCTAAAATATGCACAACTTTATTATTAAAATAACTTCATATACTTTTATTTATTTAAACTGACTATGAAAATAATTTTATTTTTCATAATAAATTTCATGAAATATTTGTACTAATAATGAATTTTTCAATATGCTTTTCAAAATTGCATTCAATTTTAATTATAAATTATATAATTGTTATTGTTATTATTCTTATTTTTTGTTTGTTTTTGTTTTTTTTTCTATAATTGAGAACGATTTCATAGCATATAATAATTAAGTACCTTGTTACTAATTCACAAATTATTTTTCCTATATGCACAGGAGTATTCAGAACCATTATACAAGTATATGATGGTAGATTTCTGTATATATATATAGGTGCTATTATTATTAACCGCACTATATTTGCAATATGAGATTCATTATACGTAATAAAATATTTTTATCCAATTTATTTGATCATGTTTTTTTTTGGAATTGAATAATATTGTATTATGTAATTTATATCTATTTCCTATATAGAGATTTTAACAGAATTCTTTGAAATATTGGATTATATTTTAAGCGTTTTATATTAGAATTTCATCAAAATATAAGTAAATAATTTTAATTAAATTATTTTAATATTTTAATGCTATTCTTTTATATATTTAATATTGCACATTTTATATAAATCTATAAATAGCATTTAATAAAAAATTTTGTTAGAAAAATATTAATTTCACATTTCAATAATAATCATACTTGCTATAATGTTAAAAAAAATTGATTAATATTAATAAAATTTATATTATTTAAATAATATATGGCTTGAAAACAGCGGTATAATAAAATTTTGCAATCTTTGTAGAGTATAACAACTCTGTTTTTCGGAATTTGCAGAGTATAACTACTTTTAACACGCATACTTAATTAATTAATTTTAATTTGAAATTGAGTTGATTCAATCAAGTGGGAATAACTACTTCCACATACTTAAAAATTCAACTCAAAAATGTAAAAGGGCCTTGTTATGTTGTAGCTCTTTGTTGTAAATTTTAGCTAAAATATAAAAAAAAAAGGTTTAACTTAAACATCTAATAAACTCCTTGTAAATCATAATGAATACCATAATGCAATTTTTGTGCAATACCAATACCATAATGCAATACCATAATACAAAATCTAAAATTTACTATGTCTCACTATGAAAAAATATGCTTGGAATTAAAACTACAACCCTAAAATAGTTGTATAAAATTTATTAACAAAATGGTAAATGTTTAAAGATAACAATTTTAAATATTGATAAAATTGATAAATTCTTTGATCTATTTTAAAAAGGTTTTCGTTAATCTTTCAAAATCTGTTACTCCTTTAAAAGGATTAACATAACATTTTAGTACAATATAATTTTTATTGTTAAATATGTACTTCAATGTTACACAAGAGCTCCATATTATATGCTCACAAAATTTTGCAACTAATTCCATTATAAAGTAGTTTAATTATAAAATGTGTAGTATAAATATGTATGTTTTATACATATACATATCCTATATGTGTTCAGCTTTTAATAAATAAATAAAAGTTATGTGTAATTTTGTTAGAGATAAGTACGTTACTTTGACCCAATTATTTTATGGCGAATCGTTATTTATAAAATATAACGCTCTTATAGTAGAGAAAAACATTGAAAAAAAAATATATATATATAAATCTTTGCTCTATAATTACAAACTTTTCAGATACTTTAAAGAACTTTTTAAGTGAAAATTAATTTTATTGTAAATCGTAAAAGTTATGCGGATATTTTTCTACTTTTTCAATGTAATATTAATAAAAATTCTATACATTTTTTTTTTGTGTTTTGCCATTGAACAGTCCTTTATTTTCAATTTTTCTTTTTTAGTATAGTTTTAAGTTGCAATAATGTAGCCATTTTATGAAATAAAATTCTTATACAACAATTACGTAAACTTGTTTTACTCGAAAGAACAATTTATATATTCTCGATTACCTTAACAGTAAAATTAATATTAAAAAAAAATTTATTCAAGAAAAATCTTCTGAGCATTTGATCGAAACAAAATAAATTTTAATTGAATTTTTCATTTATTTTGATTTTTTTTAATTATTTTGAATAATTCATTCCTAATTTTAAGCCTTGAAACAAAATATGAATTTGAATTCAAAGAAAATTTTACAATAAATCTCATCCTAAAGATATGCAATTTTTTATAATTTTATAGATTAAAACATTAAGTCCAAAAAATTGTAATACCGCGTAAGTTACACTGTATATAAAGCTAATTACGTTGCTTCACTGTACCACAATATAGAAAATCCTTCTGTAAAAGCAAATTAATGTTCAAAATGCAAATATTAATTACACAGAAATAAAAGCACTTATACTTTAAAAAACAAAACTAAAACTTCCTAAAACTTCAATTACAAAATTTATATTTAATTTGAATTGCAATTAAACAATTCATGTGATGCCATTAAACTCATTTCTCACCCATTAAACCCAGTTAAATAAAAAAATATTTAAATATAAAATGTTTAAAAAAAAAAATATTTATAGACTTGTTGCAAAACGTGCCCGACTTATTTTTTGCTTTTTTTTTTGCAAATAAAATAAACTCACTATAAAATTGATGTACGATGTAAAATATCTAATTTTTCAAACACGATTTTACAATAAACCAATGTAGTACAGTATAAGCAGTCAAATCACAAACCTATTTATATTATTTAGTAAATAAATATTCTGATTTAAAATTAAAAAAAAGAAAAATAATAAAAAAAAAACTTTAAATAAGATTTTGAATATAAATGAAGGGAGGAAAAAAAAAGGAAACTAAAATCTTTTTTTTTTTATGTTTGAAATAAAAAAAAAAAACAAACAGAAACAAGAAGGAAAAAGGATATTTAAAATTGCAATATAAAAATATTGTTTGTATATATTTGCAAAGACCAATTTTTTTTTAAACTGTTATACAAGTTCTATATATAGTAGTGCAGTTATGAATAAACTTTAATAAGAAAAATTACTTTTTTCTTTTATTACAATTATTTTTGTTTTTTTTTGCTTATTTTTATTAGTTATTTACTTGTGCATATAGTTTCGAAAAGTTGCAATTTCGTATTGCATCTTTATTTTATTCGTTTTCGAGTCCTTTTCTTAAGAATATTGTATGTGTATGTATACATAGAATAAATATGTTTTCTGTCCTGTATATTTCAAATATTAATTCCATTTATTGTCATATAAATATATATATATATATATATATAAGTATAAACATACAGTTATATTATTAGACTAATACACTAAACGCATTACGACTGTAATGTAAATGCAATAAAAGTAAAACGTGACTCTCATTTTGAATTCTTTTTTTTTTTCATTCTTTGTTTTTGTTTTTCATTTAACGTACGGCGGTATATACAATAACAGTTTTGTAGAGATAGTCAATATAAAATACTAAGTATAACGTAAGTATAACGATAAAAAAGTTATCCTACAAAAATAAATGAAAAAAAAATGACATCGTTGCAAAGTACGAGTAACCATTTTATTTTTATTTTTTTTTTTTATTTCTTGAGAATGTCGTCCTTACCAACTAAAAATATACGTAAAAAAAAAAGAAAATTTATTATAAAAAAGTCTTAAATCTCTTATATAATATAAGAATTTTCATAAAACGATTCTTAGTTTTAAACTGTGTAATATAATTTTTTTTTTCCTTTTATATAGGAAGTACAAAAAAAAAGAATAAAAGGAAGTAAATCTCTATTTATTTTTAAACGTGAAATTTTCAAATACTTGTACATAAGTATCATTGTGAAGCAAATCTTGCAGAAAATGAAAATCTTAATATTTTATTTTGTAACTATAGTTATTAATATTATTTTACTCAATCTTTTTTTTTTATTACATTCTATTATATAATGTACTTTTGTGTATCTACTTTCCGTTATAATATAATCTAATGAATCATTAAATTTAAACTTATATAAAATAATAAAAATTTGAATAGATTTTTAATTTTAAAATTGAATTTTATGCGATTTACAAAAAAAAATTTTTATTCGTTTTACTCTTTACTCTTTTCAAGTTTTACTCTTTTTCAAATCAAATTTAAGTATAATATTTAAATAAATTCGGATCAAGTCAATAATTTGTAAAGCAGCACTTTGCCCTTGAACATGTAAAAATATGTTTTTAAAAAAAGCAATGTAGCAATTAAATATTTCCAGCCTAATCTTGTGTCTCGCTTTTTCATTTTACTTTTTATTAACTTTTAATTTTTTTAATTTTATCAGAGCTCTCCGTTTTTCTAGTGGGTATTTTAATTTTCCAATATGAGATTGCTCATTTTTTAATGGAATTTTTAAATTTTTTCTCAAATTATCGGCCGAATGTCGTCTCACTTTCAAAAACATAATAAATAAATTTTGTAAACATTTAAAAAAAAAAACGACATACGCGTTACGGTATAATTTTTCTTACCCAAAATTTCCATTATATATACATATTTATATGGTATTTAATAGCTTTCTTCTCAACTTGATTTGTAAAATAGCAAAATTATTAAAATACACTCATTAAAGTAAATCATTAAAATACACTCAAGTATTTAAAATGGTTGCCTATATTAAGGATGAGCAAAAAAAAAATTAAAGAAGCGTTGGAAATATTGAATTATATAATTTTGTGATAAGGTATTTACCGTTAGCTTTCTCCTTTGACTTTCGATTGCTTTGGTGGAGTAGGGGAATGCGTAGGAAAAGGAAAATAATTTTCTGCTCACGAAATAAATTTTTTATTATTCTCAAAAAATTGCGATAATTAAAATTTTAGATTTTTAGAAGAAAATTAGCGACTGGAAGAAAAATTCATTCTTCACTCCTAGAAGGAGCATAGGGCTAGTGCATGATTTCTCATGCACTAGTTTCATAGCGTCATAGAGTTTAACTAGGTAGGTGACTAGCCTGCCGTAGTTTTTATTTATTAATTATTTGAGATTATTAATATTTACTGTTTATTTTTCTTAGTCTTTAGTATCGAATATTATGAATATTTGAAAATTACTTGTATAATATTTATTAGTATTGCATATTAAGTTATATAATATTGAATATAATTTTTATAGTGACCTGACCAGGGTTTGAACCCGAGACCCTTCGGTTAAAGGGCCGGTGCCATAACCACTGCACCAATGGTCAGATAGTCGCTTTCATTACTGTATACGATTTGTTTCATTGAATTTTTCAACGTAATAATTTATTAAATTAATTGAATAACAACAAAATAAGTTTTAATATTTGTAATTTAAATAAGCAACTTCATATTCAAAGGACAGAAATGAATGAATTTCATAATACGAATCTAGTATTACATTGATTAAAAAAACAAAAAAAAAAAAAAAAAAACAAAATTTTTAATTTAATTTAATAATTTAATTAATTTATGCACCCAAATACCTTTTTCCATTAAAGGTGTTAAATAACTTACCAATTGCTGGTATTTTTTTTCAAATTAAAATATTTAAAATTATTTATAAAAAAAATTTGTTTGTTAACTATTTAAATATAAAAACAATTAAATTTGAAATTGAAAACCTTTAAAAATAAAACTTAGTTAATAAAAAAACGAAATAATTTTAATAAATTATAATAAATAAAAATATTATTTTTAAATATTTTTCAACGACAGGTTGTTTCTCCCCTTTAATTAGTGGGGTCGAAAATATTAACAAAGCTTTTTCATTTCTGTTGTACGAAGAGCCAACTATATGTTTTCATTAGAATCAAACAGAATTTAATTTGTCAAAGTTTTGTGATTTTATCGAACTAATTTGTTTTAAAATATTGTCAAGAATTCGCCTTTTTACTTTAAGGGCGAATAAACATTATACATTAGAAAGAATTGGAAAAAATTGGAAAATTTACAAAGAAGTTTTAGAGTAAAAAATTACATTTAATTTCTGCAGTATAACATACAAAAATATGTCATAAGTTTAAAATAGTTGCCGATTTAAAAATACAGATTCGTTTAAAATGATAAAAAATTTGATAAAATTCATTTTTCACCATACCCTATTCATTTTCACAAATTATATTTTCTCTTAATGCAACTCACTTAATTCTCATATCAATAAAAGCAATTTTTGGACCAATTAATTAAAAATTCATTTTGTGTTGATTTAGTTATATTTAAAGTCTATATTAATACCTTGACTAAAGCTTGTATACATATATAAACTAAAGCTTGTATGTATTTAAGAGAAAAAATTTAATGAAAACCATCCTTTAGAATTTCAATTGCTTTTCAATGGTTTCGGAATTATTGGTTAACAACACGTTTTATAATTATTCGTGAATGTAACGAAAACAATTATCTAATGCTTATTTTTTCCATAATATACAAAATTCAAAATATTTCAAAGCAACCATCTTCTTGAAAATAATGAAACAATCATTAAATTGAAATTCAATCAATAGACTTAAACAAATATTGTAGTACTTATACACTAAACTTATCATCCAATTGTAATAATAATTAATTTTAATTGACGAACAATAATTTCCGTTTAATTTCATATTCTTAATTTTAATTGAAAGTCTATACGTATCACTCTCAAATTCCCTCTATATGTATAGTGTCTAATATTGTAAAATCACTTATGTGTATAATAAAAGCAGCTTCCTAATTTTATTAAGTTGAAAATTGATATCAAATCCTTTTGGAATTTTCAAAAAAAATTAAAAATTATACTTTAATATTTTAACAATAATTTCAATTTATCAACAACATCAGTATTCAATAACTACAAGAAATACACGTTATATATATACATTATTGGTTAAGTACTTGGATATAATTATGTATATATACTTAAGTATATAAAGCTATATTTATATAATTTTATTTTGAAACAAGCAAATATTTGCACTTAATTAACCAATGGATTGGCAATTTAAATTAATTAATTAATTTTTTTATATATATGTACTTAATTTTCATTAATAATTAAAAAAATAATTGTTAAATTTTATACATAAAACCAAAATATTTAACTGTATTTAATGCGTTTAATAATATATATATGTATATATATATAATATCTACCTATGACCGTGCCATTACGTACATATTATTAATTTAAATTTTATTGTTGCTCTTTAATTGCAAAAATAATTATTGCTTCCGGCTAATACTTAAGAATTGTGAAATTTTATATTCATTAATGAATATTCATTATAAATCATAATACAAATTAAAAATATAATTAATATATTACATATATATAATATTATAATGGTGTAACTATAATTAATTATATTTCAATTATTCGAAAATAAAAAACACAAAAAAAAATGAATCTAGGTTACATAAAACATCAAAAATAATTGATTTATATGTGCGGACATTTAAAATAATAAATCGTTGAATTCATATAAAATAATATTGTATGTAAATTATTTACTCAAATAATGAGTCCTACATATGCACAAATATAATAATATCCGACTATATATACTGATTTTATTAATAATAATTTAAAGCATTTTAATAATATTACCTGTAATAAAATGTTTATTCACCTTTTATATATATATATACATACATTATGAATTATTAATAATAAAATTACAATTTGAAAATTTTATTAATTCAAATGATATAGAATATGCATAGGATTCACTATCTACAATTATACTTTAATTAATGAAATCTTCAATAGATTAAATTGGATTTTGGTTTTGTATATCTAATTAAATGCTTTCACCTTTCCTAATAAATTTTTTATCTTCAGTACCATATAAATAGCAACTTGATATATATCTGCATATATGAAATTTAGGTATTATAAATATTGCTATATTTCTTTCAGCATTTTGTCTTGAATATTTATTACATTGAATTTGTTAACTAAATATGAGACCAAAATATTATTTTAAATTTTTAAGATTTCTTTATACATATTTACATATTAAAATAACATCTTGATATAATTATATTATATACAAATATGATACATAATATAGGTAAATGGTTTTGCAATATAAGAATTGAGTTTTGAAAATACCACATATTGGTATTGTTTTCAATACGATATACGTCTTCATTTACATTATTATTATACTGTAATGTACTAGTATGTATTTATGTATTGAAAATAATATTATATAATATATACAAGTCTGTTAAGCATATGCTATACAATTTTCAAATATAAGTATATTTATAATGATAAGTAATAATAATTTTCATTCAAAACACAAGACTGATAATTATTATATACCAAAATACAATGTACATACATACGTCTATATATTCATCAAATATATGTGCATATTACCTATGTGTGAATTTGTATTCAACCTACACACAATTTAAATGAATAAATTTTAATTTATTATATTTGTTAGCAACATAATTTTCTCAATTGTTATTGTTATTTTTCCCCATTCATAAAAACAATAACAAAAATACAAATAGCAGAAAAGGAAAAATCTAACCATATTTAAAAGATCATTATATGCATGTATATCTATGTATGTATTGAATATATGTGCAGTTAATATAATAAACATATACATACATAGGAAAGTATTAAAATATTTCTAAAACTAAAACTCAAAAATTAATTAAACAAAAGAAAAATAATAAAAACAAAGTACAAAAAAAAAAAAATCAAAGAACTCTTGGCATCTCGTATTAATTTATTCAATTTTATTATCCTGCTAAACACAGACTATTATTTGTTTCATTAGTTTAGAAAGAGAAAACAAGTAAATGTAAATTTTAATATCATAATATACACATATACAAATTCATGTGCAGCCTATACTTGTACATATTATCAATACATTCATAAAGCTATATGCCAATAATTTCAAATGCATAAATTTTTTATTTAAAGTTGACTTGACTAACTCTGAGAAAATCCCATGTAGAATATGCATGTGAAGTTTCTAAATACACTATTAAAAAACAAAAAACATAAAATGACATTTTAATAATGGTGTTGTCTTTCTATTCTAACAGTAAATTTTTAACACCATTCAATTTGATATCGAATACTTATTTGGGAAAAATTTAAGTATTTTATGGAGTATGTTAAGTACTGCATGAATAGTGCGTATGTATGTATTAACATTTTTGTTTTTGAAAATATTTTCATTATAATTTAATTTGAAACCTATGGTAGAAAAATTTGAATATTCAAAAAAAAGTATGACCAGGTTTGTTGAATAATAATTTTTAAAACCATATAAGAATCATTTTCGAAACTCATTATTAAAATTTCTATGTGCAGAATGTTAGTAAAAATATTTTCAACTCACATTACAGATAAATGACGGAATAATAGAGTACTTAACAATTTTCTTAAATATTTCGGAACTGACTTGAACACAGGTGAAAATCGTAGACAAAGAAGTAAAAGTGAAAATAAAAGTAGCTGCAGATTATGAATTAACAAGTATATAAGAGTGTATATAATCGGGAATTCAACATCAAGTTACAATTGCGTTACTTATAGTGTTATGTTTGTGCAGTTTTTGTTACATTAAAGTTCCATATGTCAATGCAGTCACAAATACTGATATTCATATTCAAGAACATGCCATGAATGCAGAATATGAAGAACTCGAATTGGATAAGAACAGTAGAGAACTTGATTTACATACCAAAGTGTGTAGCAAAATTTGTCAATATTGTAAACGATATATGTAGCTTGAAGTTTAGACACTGATTTCATGGAAAGAATATTGTACTAAAAAGTTAAATTTTTCGCCGAGTTTCTCTGATCTATACATACTGAGATTCATACATTCCTTTGAAGTGAGAAAAAATCTTTATAAATTTACAAAACTTAGAAAAAAATTTTTTCATAATAAAATTTTCTTTTAGTGGTTACTTTATGCGATTTCGAAGGCAATTAATATATTGAGCTGTTTATGATTTATATTGTTTTTTCTAGAACTAAGGCCACGACTTTCATTATATATAAGAGCTCTTTATACCTCACATCTCATAATTAAAAAACAAGATTCCATATTATTTTCAAATGCAGCTTATATTAATTAATGCCATTGAAATTATTTGTAACATAATTATTGTATTACAAACTAAATTTTAAAATTTGTAAACCATATACTATTTTTTTTCATTTTATATTTAATCTATACATTACAAAATATTCATTATATAAATAATGCACATATATACGTTGATAAGCATTGTTAAATAAAATATACAAAGAGAATATGCATAATAATTTGATATCGTTAGTATGTGTTCTTATATACGAGTGTATATCATATATGTATTTGTATGTATATAGTATTGCAATGTATATATAAGATATAAGAAAGTATAATGCGTCATTTACTATATTAATGAAAACTGGATAAATAATGATTTTGATCTAGATTTTAGAATATTAAATTTTATTTCTGTATCTATATTTATGTATATATATTTCTGTATCTATGTATATATATCACAAAAATGCATATTAAAGGAGACTTTTTAACATGCTATCAACATAGATGTTATTATTGTTATTATATATATGTACATGGAACAGAAACATGGAATTTATGCATCATCTTTTATTTTCCGTTTTTAAAATTCAATACTATTAAATATGTGTCATATATACATGTACATATATTATGTGTACGAAATGTATATATAGAAGAGCTTTGAAAATATTGTTTTAAAAGAAAAAGAGGAATATTTAACAATCTAAGAACTAAAAATACATATATATACCTATAATCGAAACTTTAATGACTATAAAAGTCACATAAAACTAGATACATATTGTATATATATATATACTATATGTATATACATAAATACAAAATTATTTTTCCATTATATGAATAAACAAATGTTTACAAAGAATTACATATGCTTTCATACAACATAATTATAATTTATGATGTTCTTATGGTTATTGAAATACAAATCCATATATATAGAGTATGTATATATATATATTCATAAAAACAGAAAAAAAGAAAATATCTTTTATAGGAAGACGATTATAGAATTTTCTTGATTAATCGTTTGTTGAGTATGTTGTTTTTCTTTTTGTTTTTGAATAAATTATCTGTTATTCTTTAAAACAAATTATTGCAATCCTTTTTTGAAGATTAAAAAACTATTTTTTTTCCATAAATGCAAATACTTCCGGAAAATATGTTTATTCTATTGTAAATTACACAAACGTATACATATATACGATATTGGTATATATATAAAAATAAGAATTTACATATAATATTTATTTTGTTCCTTTAACCAAAAAGGACATAAAAACAACCACTTAATGATTAAATGAAATTCTTTGAAAACATTAATAAAAAATTTAAATTATGGCCATATAGGGACTTAATTTTTAGTTTCGTTTTTGTAATTGGTAAGTTATGTTCCATAAATATTAATTTGAGAGAGATTTAGAATTTCAAAAATTTAACTTATATCTATTATCTATTTCTTTCTCAGTGTTTATATCAATAATTTGGCAAAGACTTTTAGATTTTTTTATTGAAATTTTATTGAAATTTTTTCGGAAAATTTTATTTGAAATAATCTATTAGTATTTGGCAATATCTGAAACTTTTTGCTGCGAGAAAAGAATACAGTATTATGATTAAAAATATTCATTAGTACTATATTAAATTATTAGCAAGAATATCGAAAAAGTGTTCATTGTCTCGACAAAGTAGTTGTTGATTCAATTCAAACTAATATATTTTGTTCAAGTGACAGCATTTAACATATACCCTATATAAGTTCTTAAAATAATTTCTAACTAAAAATGTGATATCAAATTTTAAAAATATTTTATTTAAATTCCTAAATTAATGATCCTAAATTTTATAAATAATTTTTAGCCTAAATTCTTTAGTAAACAAATCAGTATCAGTATAAATAAATTTTATTTTGATTTTAATTATACTAAGCATATTCCAAGAATGAATTTAATAAATCTAGTTTTTCTCCATGTATATATATATATATGTATAGATATTTTTAAATTCTATTATTATGAAAACAAATTTCATGTCGTATTTCTGACTTTTTAACATTTTTGATCTATTATCTCATTACTAAATTTTATTAAATTTGAAAAACGTCCTTATAAATTAAGGATAATAAAATATTTTTCTTATTATTTTTTTTTTTATTTTTATCTTTTCATTTAAATTAATTTTTGTACAAAATTAAATATTTTTCATAAAAGAAATTTAGTTGAATAAATGCGGTCACAATTTGAAATTTTATGTTAACGCACAATCATGCCAAAAAACATGGGGAATGGTCAATTTAAAAATAAAATTGTTATGGGGAGGCAATATTTACTTATGTACGTAAATGTTATGAAAAGAGAACATTTTAGTTAATAGCGAATAGAAAAAAAACACTCTTTCGATTGAATTTTCCGAGTTTTTCTCTAATTTAATTGTATTTAAAAATCATATTTGCAAACTTATATTTTAAAATCATTTTAATTAATTAAGTGAGTAAGTGTTTAATTTTTGGTATATGCAAAATAAATAAAAATGCAGCACCACATTAAGGCTTATTTGTTTTAATTAAGTTAAGAGTAATAAATTAATTTTTTTTTAAATATTTCATAATATTTTTCATTGAGACTTCTATACTTCTTTAAGGCATTGCTTACGTGTAGAAATTTAAATATTTTGCATTTCGTGTTATACATCTAAGTATAACCTAAAAATTATTTCGTCCCTTCATTTCTTTAAACCCGCAGAAAACTCAATTCGTTTATAAATTAAATGATAAATTTTTGAAATAACATTTGAACTTTTAAAATTTTAATAATTTTATAACCAATCTATAATATTTTAATTTTTGAACAAAAACTTTTCGAAAAGACTATATTCATTTAATCTTCTTATAATTTAAACACATTAAAATTTCAATTGATTTAAATTTAAAATAAATTTCATAAAATTTACACATAATATAAAATTATTTCAACAAGATTCATAAAATTTTCCTACTTTGGTTTTCTTTTTTCCATAATTGTTTTTTCCTGGCATAATTTATTTAATCTTTAGACAGACACCATAAGTATATATATAGAGATAAAATAAAATTGTAAATAAATTTATTCAAAATCTAAATGAAATAAAAACTATAAATGAATTTCTTTGCAATATTTTCAATTTGATTCTTTTAAGAGAAGAAAATTGAATACATATACGAGTACATTAAAATTTATGACTTCCTTTAGTAACTTTTTCTTTTGTTCAGGAGTTTCATATTGCTACATTATATATACTCATATGGTTTCATGATATATACGACTGAAATGAATTTAAATAATTCATGCTTTAAAATTCTAAGATTGAATTACGTTGATAATATGAAAATTAATATTTAGACTCAAAAGCATTAGATATATTTTTAATTTTTGAGTAACCTCTTTCTAAATAAAATTTAAAAAAATATTTTATGAAGAAATCGGTAATTGTTATATTAAAATGCAATTTTATCTGTATCAAAGATTGTAAACAAAAATTATAATTATAGAAATATTTCCTAATTATTTTCTTAAACTATATATTCAAAATTTAAATTATTAGAATTAATTTAAACGCTTAAAGAAATTCTTAATCATCTAGCTTCATTATTTACTGAATAAAATTTAGAAATTATTTATATATACAGAGTGTGTATTCGATATACACACCCTGTCTTACTTTTACATTTTTATTATATGTAATACGGGAAATATAGCAAGTAAAACCAACTTTTACTTCTCACTTTGAACTCTACCGCAACAGCACTGGTTAGTCTCAGAAATTTTGTATACTTGTGATACCATAAATTGAATTAACATTATTAAACGTATAATTTGTTTTTAATAATTAATAGGAAAAATTATTTCAAAAAAATATATGCAAAATTTGCTCTTAAGACTTATTATTTTGTCTATTAAACAATTTATGAAAACGAAAAATTTTAGAAATATTTTTAGTTCAACTCAAGCTTAATCGAATATGTAACACTGAATTGCTTGTTTGCATTTGATTTTATAAAATTTATATGCCAATTTCTATTTAAATTTAGATTTTTTTTTTGCAATTTTCCTCTTAAAAATTCGTAATCATGAAAAAAATAAAAAATATTTATTTTTTGCTTTTCTCGAAAAGTTTATAGCAATTTGGACCCTTAATTATAAAAATTGCATAGCTTTAGGCAAATTTTTAATATTATTCAAATTTTTAATATTGTATACAATAAATTTACATTTGAATTTATTTTTTTTTAAAGAGAAAATTTCAAAGAGAAAATATTATTATGCCGATGGAAATTAACAAAAGAGAGTTAGAAAGTTAAGGTTGAATTTTTCTCCTCTTCTTATTTTTGATAATATAATTATGTTTTAAGAGATTTAAAACTTTTTAACCTCAAGTATATTTTCATAATTCATATAAGCTTAAATATTTAAATATTAATTTTAATTTCTCTTTAGTTAATTCACTTAATTAAATGAAAAATTATGGTGAATTAATCGGATGATGGGCAAGCGAAGTTTTAATTTGTTTTGAAAATTTAAAAAAATCATAACTATTATATAATTATATTACAATTAGTTCCTGTGTATAAAAATAAGTATAAAAGTTGGGTAGTTGATTTCTGACATAGCTATTTAGTTAGATAATAGTTGACACGCTCCCTGTCCGCTGAGCCACATATGGTTCAGAAAACGTGCCCTTGATAAGCACTGATACATTCCTGAGCCATATGTGCGTCAGAGAGTATACGAAACTTCTAAAGCAAATTATTCGACTGGACGTAACGAAACTGTACAGTTTCTGCACTGGACATGCTATCCTACGCCTACAAAAAAACAAATTATTCAAAAAACCCTATTGGACTTGTCGGTCAATTTTGCATTTTTGTATTGGGACAGCGAACGTGTTAAGTTATTATTTACAATATTAGTGCACTCTAATGATATCAGTAATGATTATAAAATTTTCACTATAACAATTTGAATTACAGCTAGAATAAATTGAATACTAATGTCGTCGATCTTATTTATGTCTGAGTCGAGTGAAAAGAAAATTTAAGGAGATCAGAACGACACCAATAGACTGTACAATACCTCAGAATTAGAGCAACCATACTCAGAATTGCATATGTTTCGTACATATAACGTATGTATATTATATGGACTTGAATATGAAAGGCAGAATTCATTCCGTTGCGCAAAACCGAAAATTTTCTCATATACAACGTTTACGGTAAAATATATGAAGTGTCGGATAATTTTTAAATTGCCGGGTTTTCTCTTCTTTTTTTTTCCATTTTGTTTTATATGCTAAATTTAATATTTTTTTATTTTATCTACACACATCACATTTTTATAATACGAGAGTACATACATATACCACAACCATTTTTAAAGTTTTTAATTTTTCTTATCAATTTAATATTTTCTCTTAACAAACATAAAATAAAAATGTTCAACAAAACAATTTTTTTATTGCTTCTCAAAACGAATAGCATACAAAAAAAAAAAAACCCAAAAAAAAACAACGCAAAATTTCAAACTGAGAACACAAAAAAAACACAAATTTTTTTTTCTTTTTTCTTTCCCACAATTTACGATAATAGCCGTACAATTTATCTTAAAAAAATAAACATACAAATTTTTTTTCCCCTAAACTCTAATATTTTGAGGGATACCCCATCAGCTTTCACATCAGACTATTATATCCAAATGAAGGAATCTCAGTTTCTTTAAGGAAAAATAAAAAAAAAAAACTAAAAGAAAAATAAAAGGAACAACAATAAATATACAAAATTTTTTCTTACATAATATTTAAGTTGAACTTTGTTGAATTTTCTGTTTGTGTTTGTGTGTGAGTTTGTGCTACAATAGAAAATTCTTTTCTAAAAATAAGTAAAATATTTTCTTTTTCTGATATTTTTTTCCAACTCAGCTTAGACTTTCTTATATTATATGCTTGTATCTCTTACCGCGACTATACTCCATATTTTTTGTTTTCTTTTTTTTTATATAAAAAAATATCCTTTTTAACTAAAGGCAAAACTTGTTTTGTATATTTTGTTTTTTTTTGTTTTTTTTTGTATAATATATATGTATATATATTGTTTCTTTTTTCTGCTCTTTCCAACCATATTATCAATCATTTCAGATTTGCATAATTTTTTTGAAAAACACAACACAACAGGAAAACACACATTTTATATTATGTATAAAAATGTTGCTATCCCTTAAAAATTATTATTATGGATGTATACATATTATGCATGTGTGTTTGTATGAAACCGTATTAGAAAGGATATTTATTTGTTTATAGACGTATATATATATATATATATATATATATATATATATGCAAAATATAATAAACAAAACCAAGAATATTGAAGTAAAAATATTGATTCAAGCAATCCTAGGACATCCACACTTTTCTCAAGTTTTAAATATGGTTAAATTAAATGATGAACTGTTCTTTTCCAACTGTACGACAAATCCTTAATTTATATTTTTGTAAAATTTAATAAAAATTTTGACAGTGTGATCTCTGTATAAAACTAGCTCGAGAAAAAGAAATTTAATGTGCCTTACGTTGATAATTCATAATTTATATTTTAGCTTCAGCTTTAATTTTTATATTTTAATAATATTATAGTATTGTATTTTAATAAATATTATACAATAATACTTATGTATATGTATAGATTTTAAAGAATTTTTTTCTTAAAAATTCTTTTTTGTTTATACTAATGAATTTATTAAGGTGTTCTTTCTTTATAATTGTAAGGTCTCATTTTATGCGGTGGATATGTTTAAAGGAAAAACGCAAATAAAATATTCCCATTGAAAAGAGCTATACTTGCGTTGAAAAAGAAGGGATAATTTTCTAGGCCGTTTATAGAATTACTTCGAATAAGTCTGAAATAAATTCATATGAAATTTTAAAATAAACTTAGTTTTTTTTAAAAATCTGATAATGGTTTGCAATGTTTGTGAAGTGATCTCATAAGACGAGACTGCTTCCACATAACATGCCTGTGGTAAAAGCTATGAATTTTGGCAAATTTCCTTCTCTTTCATTCTAACACTTTTATTTCTGACAATAACAATGTAATCAGTACTTAAACTTTAGTATAACAATACTGCTAATTTTTAATGTAGCCAATATAACCAAACATATAGTCCTGCAGCTCACGATTTATTTTAAATCCTCGTCCAGAACTGGCCTTAGTAAACAAGTATCACATTGGTTATGTGCTGTATTAGAAATTTTTTATTAAAAAACTCATTTATTAACAAAATTTATAAAACGAGACTCATTTACGAAAGAAAACAGATATGACCAAGGGTATAAAAACTCTCGCAATTTTGTATCAAATTCAAATGTTTTCAAATATTTTCAATAACAGAGGCGGAAAGAAATAATACAGAGTGAAGCATTATAAACAAAATAAAAAATTCTATACGTATTGCAAACACAAAACATTACAACAATGCGTGTATTTCACGTACATGTATGCATAAATGTATGTATAAGTATCTATATATATTGTTCTTTTCTTTTCAAGTAAATAAAGCATGAGCTTCGCTCCAATTTCAAAATTTTTCTTTATACGAAAAAAAAAAAAATTCTTAGAAAAACGAATAAGTTATTTTGTTTTTCATTCTGATATGACATCAAGTTAAAGAAAAATAATACAAAAAAAAAACAACAAAAAAAAAGAGGAAAAGTTGTTAGATTTCTAGTTTCGTTCTTTTTATATCTTGCATATAGAAAACTTCAAATCCAAAAAAAAAATCTACAAAATGTATATACGAGTATGTATGTAAATGGAAATGCAGAGAAGAATAAAAAATAAAATAATTGGCGAAAGCAACATAACCAACCGAAAAAACAATTTTTTTTCTTCAATTTTTTTTTGTAAGGAACAACTGTAGAACAAATCTGTAACATTAAAATTTGATGATTTTTTCTAGCTTTTTTATATTGCATAACTCTGTACTTGTTATGCGTTTTTATCCTGAATTTTTCTTTTTTAAACAATATTGCTCTCATAATATAAAATTTATGCATAGATAATATAAGTATGCGTATATAAAAACGCTTAACCTCAAAAAAACAGGACTATATTCGAAGAACTCATTACCAAGTTTTGTGGAACTATGTTATGGTATTCTGGTATAATCAAAAGAATAAAATATAACTATTTTCCCTTTTTGTTATCCCAAATCGCGTGTTTTCAGGATAAATTCATATGTATATATATTTTCGTGTGTGTATATGAATGCGGTGCTTTTCGTTGGAAGATATACGCATATATAATTGGAACTATAATTTAATAATTGAAAGGCAAAAGGAAAATTTTATATAAAACTTCAACATACTTACTTATTACAACTCACAAACTATAGTTATAGTTACAACGTATAACGTATAACAAACGTGACGTAAGTATATATGGAACACTATGCCTCTTACAATTTTCCAATACGAAATATTAATAAAAAAAAAATACAAAGACATGTGCATACATTTTGCATAAAAGATTACTAAATCTTATAACAATATTTTCTTTTCTACCTTATTTCTCTTGCTTTGTAATAAAATGCACACAATTACACTTTTAATGTATTTATTTGCGTATACATGGATGTATTAAATTAAATTTTTAATTTGAAATCACTCGATTTAATTTTTTTTTCGGCTGTATAACATATTTTATGTAAAATGGTAAATCACCTTTGACAAAAAAGTACAATATTTAATAAGGATCCTACGGAAGAATGCAAAATGGTCTTGTATCGTAGGATCGTACGGAATTTTTATGGATAATTTTTCTTGTTTCGTATAGAAAAAACTTGCAATACTAATTTTAAAAAATAAACCTTGAATTTTAAAATTTTTTAGTTATTTCCTTGATTTTCCCTTTCATTTTACATATTTTGGGATTGGACCAATATTTACCAATAGGGTATATTAAAATATTAAATGATCCGAAACACGAAATTAAATATTAAATGATGCGAAATCCTAGCTCTTTAATTTTAAATCGTTTTAATGTAAAACGACCTATTAGGGAATATTGATTGATAGTGGGAATTATTTTAGTATCATTTTATCATTGTATCACTTAAGGATGTGTTGAGTCATAATGTAATGTAGCATCACTATTCAAAGGGAGGTAAAGAATGAGAACTAATACCATCTAAAAGCGCGGAGCAGCCTCCTTAACATTTATTCATGAACATTTTGCAATGTTTGAGTGAGTTGTGCAATAAATAAAATTTTGAAAATCTTTATTATTTTGGCGTGTACCTCGTTAAATTCACTAATATTATTATATGCGCTCATATAAAATGAATATAAAGAAGAACAATGACGATCTCATCTTCCCTATAAACTAATAAAAGGAACTTTAATTTACGAATTTGTAATAAATTTGATTTCAACTTCTTCGCCGAAGTCATAAATATTTTTTTCAAAATATTTTTTTATCAATATGTCCTTTAAATTATTTTCCAAAAATTTAGGGAAAAATCTATAGTGTACCACATACGTACATGCATATATTGTCAATGCTTTTTAATTATACGATATATATATAACAGTATATTTACTATCTATTTTATGTATGTAATGCACAAAATATAATATCTTGTAAATATTTGAATAAAAAATTATAAAAAACAATGAATTCGACGTTTTGTCTTTTTTTTTTTTCATTTTCGTCCTTTTTTTTTTAGAATTACCTACGCGTAAAAAACAAAAATTGATAACGAAATTTTTTTTTTGATATTTTTGAGTTTTACGAAATGCGAAATATTTCACCCACACAGAAACAAAAAAAATAAAATTTACATAATATTAAAGTGACACTATAGAAGTACAATGTACGTGTATATAGAACGTTCCCACTCATTATAACGATATTATGCCCTGTCGAAATAAAATCACATTAACAACATTTTATCTTATTTATGCAGCTTTGATTGTTTTCGTTTTTGGATTTGTTTTTATTTTTATATTTTAAAATACACTTTTGGTTTTTTTAAATCCAATGTAAGTGCAGTTTTTTTTTATTGTTGATAATTGGATAAAGGTATAATTAGTGTACATCAGAATAAAGTAATTATTATTTTTGGAAATTTATTTTTGATCTAAAACCTAAAAATTTTCTATGACAATTTGATTTTCTCTTAAAACCACTTAAAAAATCACATCATATAGTTAAAAATCTCACCATAAATCGTATAGAATGAATAAATTACGTACAAAATAACGTTACATACAATATGAAGGGTATCGTGATCGCACCAAGTATTAAATACAACATAAATACAAAAGAAATACATAGTTCTTATTAATTCTCATACCAATTACAAATCTATGGAGCTATTCGAGTGACTATACATAGAGATTTATATCTGAGTTTAGCGTTTGCAATTTATAATATTTTATGATGTGTTCACGGGTCTTAGGAACTTTTGCCAAAACCAATATTATACATTTTGCTATATATATGTTTCTCAATAACATAATAATTAATAGATTAACTTAAAACATTCATATGGTAGGCGTATTTCAGAGTATGCGTGTCAGTTTTGAGCCCTTTATTTTTCTATTAATATTTTAAGGATCGATTTAATTCAGAAGAGATTTCTCCGTTTCGTATTAGGTGGATTAGGTTGGTCTATTCCTTTAAGGTTGCTGCCGTACGAAAATAGGCTTACAGGCGGCGAAAATTGTTAGACTTACAAACGTTGTGCTCTCATCGAATAATCACTGGCGTAATTTTTTATTTATCACATTATTTCGCCGTTTGTGCTGAAGCAGGTGTCTTTTACAGAGAATTCGAACAACTTGAGGTCGGTAGAGCTTTTCAATATTCGTCATGTTTGGAATGAACCGTTAACTAGGATGTTGTGTGTCGTCAATATTTAACTCCGGTTACTTTGATCTTGGTGGTGGTACGGATGCTCAGCGGCCTGTAATTTCTAGGGATTTGAATTAGGTTTGACTATGGTTTATATAGCGATGGATTTGCTTTTTGCTAAATTTTGTTTTTGTTTTTTTTTAACTTATTAATCAAATAATTTTTTGTCTTTTTCATATTAGTAAACTCTACCCTTATACTAACTCTACACTATCCTCTTCCTTCCTCATCAATAATGACGACGAGTTCGCTAGACAATCTGATAATCGAACTTTTGTGCGTCTAAATAAGAATTGTTTTGCAATATTAATTTGCACGACAGTTAATGCTTAGCCTAAGCAATTCGTCTGATATATCGCAAAAAGTTTTCATTATAAATTTTTCGTTAATTTTTATTGCTGTATTAAAATATCGTTTATTATACGTACAGTATACGATCGATCATGTCTTATTCACATCAATTCAATTTTTATGTTAATTGAACACATAAATTATAATTTTTTATAACGAATCATCAAATTATCATAATAATTTAGTCATTTAAAAGTTTTCTACCGATTCACCTAAAAATCGATTCATTTTTGTTTTTTTTTTTTTAATAATAAATACCTACTTATATAATATATTTTTATATTTTTATTTTTAGTACCTCATATTTGTATAAAATAAATTTTTCCTTGAAAAAAAAAATTCATACAACGTGATATGAATAATAAATGATGATGAAAAAAAAAAACAAGCACTTTAATGCCCTTCAAATAAGCTTATTTGGCAATAATTTAAGAAAATTTCTAAGCATTAAGTATTGACTATTGACAAACAATAGATTTAAAATGTATACATGCATACTCGTACATACATAAAATATTTTCCACCTTTATTTCTCTTCTATTTTATGAAATAATGACAATAATAATAAATTTTCAAGTTTATTAGGCTATCATCATTATTATTATTATATGATACGAAGGATGTGCTCTAATCAATAAATACTTTAAAATTCTTAAATTAAATGTCATACTTTTAAAATAATGTTGTCAATGTCAAAATTAAATTGCGTTTTTTCTTTATATTATGAGCAAAGAAAATTTCTCTCTCTTTGCTCACTCTTTCTTTCTCACGTTTTGTTTCTGTTTTTCTTTGTTATTTTTGTTATTTTTGTTGTTCTCATATGTTGTAGAAAACTTTTCATTATAATTTTTCTGTTCTACGTTTTTATGCTTATATACTTATATACTTTTCTTAAAAGAGAGCGGAAATTTCCATATCGATAACTGAGATGATATTAAAAAAAAACACAAGAATGTTAAAAAAAAAAGTATTCTTTTATCTAAGATAACCTAATATTTTTCACTTTTGAATTGATTTTTCGTTTTTTTTATTTTTTATATATAATATGTGATAATATGCTTTCGATTTCAGGGAAGTCTGCTTTATTGTCATCTTTTAAATTTACGCAACTATATACACGCAACATTTTATATAAATATATTAAGCTACAATTAGAAATAGGAAGAGAGCTATTGCAAAAACGCTTGGTATTCAAATTTATTGTTACAAAATCAAAACACAATTTACAAACTTACAGTATACGCGAATTGCATGAGTTCGTTTATAATAAAATTCTAATGTATACCCTAAATACAAACATATAATATTTTTACATCAATTTAATGCTCGTATTAAAATTAAATGGAATATAAGTATGTGCGGTATGCTTTCAAACAATAAAATTACGATTGATATTATTTAAAGCTTAAACAGAATACATTTGACTTGCTGTATTGTGTGTAGAATTAAGTACCTTTATAAAAAAAATCTGATTTATGTACACAGTTATAGATTGTAATCATATTTTCATATACATACCTACATATACACAAAAGAAAAATTTAGGCTACTAATACCAATTTGTTATTTCTTACATTTAATTTAAAAAAAAAGACGGTGTTTTTTATTTTTTTTTATTATTTTCTTGTCTTTTTCTTTTTCTTGTTCCTTGTTTTTATTATACAATTTTTTTTTTGTTTCTCCCTTCTGTCACCCCTCTCTACTCCATTTAGAAAATTTTCTTTGTTTTCTTTTTCAAAGAAAAAGCAAAAAGGAAATGAAGGAGAATGAATTTTTATTTAAATTGGACTTTTATTTAAAAAAGAAAAACGATGACAAAAATAACAAAAAAAAAAAACAAAAAAAAAAACCAAAAATGAAAATTTTTTCCACTAAAATCTTAAAATGTTACATACTTTTATGCGAAAAATGAGATTTCAGATTTAAAAAAGAAAAACAATAAAAAAATATCGAAAACAAAAACACCGCATATCCTATAGTATCTTATAATTTATTTCGATTGGTATTGACAGAGTGTCAGATAAAATTTTCAATTTCATTCCAATTTTTTCCGAATTTCAATTTATTATTCCTGTAATTTTACTTACTTGTATTCATTTTATCCGTATTTTTACATAATTCTGTTATATTACAATATAACAGTAAAATAATTTATAGATGTTATATCTATATTAAAGCGATAAAAGAAATTATTTTTTTTGTATACACAAGAATGTTGATTTTGGAATAATTTTAGTATTTAATTTTATTTTATAACAAAGCAAATTAAGGACATAAAAATTGTTTAACTAGTTTACTTTCTATTTCTATTTACAATGAAATTTTAAAATAATCTCAATTATGTTATTTGTATGTTTGTACATTATATTAAATATCTAACTATTTTATATGTATAACTCTAAATTTAAATCAATAATTGTTGAAGTATATTTATTTTTTCAATAATAATGTTAATTTTCGTTAAATTTTTGTGGATTTATCAACTGAAATAAATTGTGTACTTACAATAGAATTTTATGATTCGAGAGTACCTATACCTAGTACACAGTGTACTACTTATTACTATGTAACCATTACCAATAATTCAAAATTTACAGAAAAATAATGAAGAAATTTTAAATAAAAATTTAATATTTTGAAGTAAGTTATTATTTAAACATAAAAAACCTCCAGCTCATAAAAATATGAAGAAAACTTTGGTATCTGAACATTCCCTTTATGGAAACCTATTTCAATAACTAGAATCTAGTTTGAGCAATTCCTCAAAATTACTGTAAATTATAGATACTTAGAAAATTCTTCATTTCCTTTTCAATGATATACTTTATTTGTATGAATATTGTACAATAAAATTTGGCTTTCAATTTTTAAAAATTTTTATAATATAAAAAGTTCATTAAAACCTTCCCAATTCCATTTAATTGATATTATAATTAGGGACTTCTGAAAAACTATTTTATAATTATATAAAGTTTTCAATTAATGATTTCTCCTTTCTTTCATTTCCTCCAAAACATTTAAAACCTATACTTTTATATATAAATAAAAATTTCAATATGCTATGTACAAAATTTAATGAAACATACTGTACATATGAAAAAAAATATTAATAATGTACTGAATGTTTCACAAAATTTCCCGCAAAGAATATTCTTATATATAAAAATTACAAAAAAACAAAATATTAATACAAAATTATTAAGACGAACTTCCGTATAGATATGAAAAATTATAATAAAATGAACAAAAGTGCTTATTATAAGGAAATTTAAATTTATATTGAATGTGATAACAAAATTGAAAATCTATATATGTACATGAATGTGAATATAAATGCACATATTATGTATAGTGGTAAATAAGGCTGTAAATGAAATTGTACTTTCGTAATTCGAACACCATTTAGGTACATACATATATTAAGAGGACTGAGAGAAAAAATAAATTCTTTAGACTGCTGTACTGAATTTTTAAAATACTATATCGTCGGCTGAGTACTACGTTGATCCTTACAACATTTATGTGAATCGAAAAAAACGCATTTGTAGTTTAATTGGATTTTATTTCAAAATTAAACGATGGGATTTCTTAAATGTTTGTTAGTAGTTTTATTATAGGATTAAAGGTTTGAACATAAAGTTTCGTTGAATTTCTGTAAAGAGATCAAGACCTCAATGCGAATTCGATCCATACCAATATTTTTAATCAAAACGGATCACAATGCGTCCCACATTGATTTAAAAATTAAGGTGGATCAAAGTAACATCTGAATATATAAATAAAATCATGAAAGATCATGCCCGAAAACCTACATAAGTGTTCTTAAGTCAAAAATCACGAAAATGGTGTATAGATCAAAATAATATTCGGGCGACGATATATGAATTTCGGAAACACTATTACTATTGATGCGCGAGTTATATTAATTTTTTCACTTCATAAAAATTTCCACTCAAATTGATTCTTATGAGTCGTCTAGTTCTTCGATTAGTTTAATTATTTCAAACTCTGATCTTCCAAATTCTAAATACCATAATTTTTCTGATTACTTCATATTCTCATTAAATATGTGAGTATAGCGTCTTATTTTATAATAGTTTATTGATTGATATCATTAATATTGAATTAATATTAAAATTATAAAAACTATTAAAGTACACACAACAACAATCAATTATTGAAAATATTTAAAGAAAAAAATACAACAAAATAAAAACTATAATCAATATAAAAATAGTTTTCTTATTTTCATTAAAAATTGGTTTAATTTCACTTTGTGAACAATACAAAAATATAAAAGTAAACTCTAATTATTCTCAAATCGAATCAAATCGAATACCGTGAGGAAGAAGACTGAAAACATCATTTAATATTTTTTCCCACCATTGTATCTGTCCAACGATGAAAAGTATGTTACAGAACAACATAACACAGAAAAACAAAACAAGAAAACCAGAACAAAATATATGAACAAAAGTAAAAAAATAAAAGTTGCATATTGCTTCATCCCTTAATGAAAAATTAATTACGTGGAAAATCAATTTTTAATTAAGCGGTATAAATTGTATGTATGTATATTCGCGTGGGGTAACAAAAAAAAAGTATTTTTTTGTAAGGAGAGAAAAATATTCACTCCAGATGATTGGTGTTATTAAAAAAGAAAAAAAAAGCATAGAAAATTGAAAGGAAAATGTCATTAACATCCTCGAATAAAATTAATTAATTCCTTTGTTTAATTCTTAAAAAACAAGGAAAAAAATAACAGAAGAATTTTTCGCATTTTTTTTTCTCTTTTTTTTAAATAATGCTTTATATCGTTAAATGACGATAGGTTTAATTAATAGATGAAACAAGAATTAAGATAAAATGGAATTAAATGAAAATTGAAAAAAAAAACGATGTTATGAAAAAGGAACACAGAAATGTAAAAGTAAAAGTAATTTTCTATTAAAATTGATTTGTCTTGGAGGAATAAAATCCTTCTAAAAGAATTTTCACACATTCAATTCTGTACATGTAATTATGAGAAAAATTCTCATTCATTATATAATCTGAGGAGACTGTGGGCAAAAGAGTAAAGCAGATGGAAACAATATTGTTCAACAACGGTGCGAAGGGGAACGAATAAAATTTAGCGAGAATAAATTCAATCAATTTCACATTTCTACCTCTCTCATTTTCATTCCTTCTCTCTCTTTTTATCATTATCAAAATTCATTTTTTTTTTCTCATTTTTATATTTTTTCTCATTTTGTTCTTTTCTCTTTAATTCACTGTGCTTCAGAGCACCATCATAATAAAAAAAAAAGAAGAAAATGAAAAAGAAAAAATCATTTTCTGTTTGTAACATTTATTGAAAGTGATAAATAAATTCCACAGTCTTTATTATGATGTCGCATCTCATGAAACTTAATACACACTTACATTATTTAAATGTTATCTTTCAAAAGTGTTATTAAGGATAAAAACGGATTATGTTTTATTATTAAAGAGATTTTCTAACACGTATTATAACATGTGTAATTTCCTGAATGGACATTTTTATTTCTTTTTTTTTTTTTGTTATTTTTCTTTTTATGATTATGTTTTAGTTTCTTATTTCTAAACTCTTATAACCTTTATGTGGAAATAGTTTATTAGGTATAGCAAAACTATTTGTTCCTTTATGATTCTTTTTAAATTAAAAGCTAATTAAGACGATAAATTAAAATTATGAATCAGTAGGTATTCAATCCTAATCAAGAAAAAATTGTGGATTTTTAAAAAATTAATTTAATCAAACAGTCTGTCATTGCTGAAATAGATGTTTTCATTTCGGTAATCTTAATCAGTTTAATCTTTCGGTAATCTTAATAAAGTGAAATTTTATAAAAAAATCTATAATAAAATAATTTACAATTATAACCAAATCATGTTGCATACTTTTAGGGGAATTAAATTAAAAAAGGGGAAAGGCAAACAGAAGTTCAACAGTATCGAACAGTAGTTCTAAGAATTGCTAGGAAGATTCTAAAAATTGCAAGGGAGATTTCCATTATTTTAAGCGAAGTTCAATTTAAAACTATGAATTTTGAGAAAATAACTGGTTAAACACAAAAATTTTGCAGAATTTAATAGATGGGAAAGCTAGGAGCGAAAACATTTGAAAAATAAATGTCCTGCTAGATGAACAAGCTCCAGATAAATTTTCTAACCTCCTTGGGAAATTTCAGTTTTTTATCTCGAATATTTGTAAACGGACAATTTTTAAGGGTTATGCTTAAAATTAATGAAATGAAAAAAATGACGCAGTAAATTGCTGTAAAATTGCAATAAAACGAAACTTCTATGCATTTCGGCCTCTCCAAAACGACAAAATTTTCTATAATACGAACCATTCTTGGAAATTTGATAAATTATATTAATATTTTATCAAAATTATTTTCCATTATTTTGTTACTACTTTAAAATTTCATCCATATTTTGGAAATATTATTAAGAAAAAGTAAATGTCCTGCAATGCATATAATATTTAGTTAAATCTACTATCCATAGTTTACGAGTTAACATACTTAGATAAAATAAAATATAACTTGTAAGTAACTGAAGTTCATACTAGTTTTACTATACCCCACTGAAACTTAATGTGTTTATTTAAACCTTATACTATAGCAGGTCAACTCAAGAATTTCTAATTTTTTGTTTTTATTAACATAATGTTTCTCTTTTATCGATACATAAAAATAATTTAGATACTCGTAATTAAAATAGGTGTATTATTAATTGTAAAGACTTTCTAAGAAAAAAATTAAGTTTTCTAAGATATTCCAGTAATAATTTATACGAATTAATAAAACTAATATTAATCTTAAAATCTGGAACTTTAATACGAAGGGAACACAAAAGTCTAATACAATAATTAATATTTGTACCGAAAATAATGTTCTTGAATATGTTCCTCAAATCCGACTACAACTTAAGAGAACTAAATCCTATTGAAAATTAAAAAATTTGGATTTTTAAGTATGTGCATCTATGTGCAAACTTGTTATGTTTAATCCTTATATCTACTCCTCAAACATATAATATATCATACTAACTCCTTCTTTATCAATCTAATTGTTAACAATAAAATAGCAAATTAGTGATATCCTTCAATTACAATTGGTCAATGTGCGAGAGATTTCAAGATTAAATTTTATTTTTGAAAATTAAAACCACACTTGTAAAAATTTTAAAGCAAAATATCAAAAGACAATAAAATTTCCAATGTAATGCAAAAACTAAAAATATCACGTCCCAAAAATAGTTTCTATATACGCGAGTATAATTGAAAAGTACATACAAATACCATCTTTTATAATTTTTGTTAGCATGTTCATTGATATTTTGTGGTTTCTATTGTCAATTTTAGAATTTTTGAAATTTATTTCACTTACCACTTATATATATGAGTCAAAATGGTTTCAATTTTCCGCCAGAACCGACAAATAATCTTTATAAATTGTTTCTCTTTTTTGGTTTTTTCTTTTTTTTTGTGTATTGTAATATTGTTGTATGAGTAGATAATTCTATAATTGGTAAATTTATAAAATATTGAAAATAAATAAATAATTCAGACAAAACTAAAAGAATCCTTATTCTCCTATAAGTTGAATTATGTACTTAAATTTTTATTTACACGATTTTGTTTGTAAGTTCTATATAGAAACTGTTTTCATAAAGCAAAGATACATCATTGGATTATTGGCAAGAAGATTATTTATTGTTTTTGGTCAATTTGTATATGTTTATATGGTTTCGATGAACTGAAAAAAAAAATTATTTTGGTTTAAAATTAAATGTAGGTATAATGGTGAACAAATATGAAATTTTAATTAAATTTATTGTGGATCGATTAAGATTAAATGGAATACAATTTTAATTAATTAATAATTTGTCTTAGCTTTTAAAGAACTCAAATGAAATAATGATATGTAGCCGAACAAAATTTAAGAAATAAAATTTAAAATAAACTTTGTTTGAGAAAGGTTTAATTATTGATTATTGCCTATCAAGAAATTGCAATTGTTGCGAATGCTTTGATATTATGTAGTGTACTTGTACAAATGAAATTCTATTTTATTTCGAAAAATCAAATAGAAAATTTGCAGATACAATCAGATATGATACGAAAATTCCATTTTTAATTGCTTATGATAAGCTGGTGATATAATTTGTGGTTTTTAAATTTTAAATACTCAAATTGATTCCAAAATTTTATTCAAGGGAAGAAAATTAAGACAGAAGACTGGAAGTGTATTATAATGATAAAACTTTCCGATTAACTTAAGAATGTTTATAAAATTATTTAAAACTTTTTCGATAATCTTAAACAACCATTAAATTTTATTAAGGTTTACGAAATTTTTAATCGTTTGGTAAGTTTCACATGTACGATATCACCCACTTAACTATGTAAAACTCAATTTAATATAACCCATGTTGTTTCACTGCATTCCCAGTACATAATACAAAGCACGTATTCTATGTGACTTTGTTTGAAATTGAAAATTTCAAATAGAAAATTTTCAACGAAAGTGTTTTTTTTAATAATCGTAATATCGCAAAAACAATTTACTTATTTTGTAAAAAACATTCAACAATCTAATAAAATTATAAAACTTTTGAGACAAAGTGCTTAGACCAAAATAAAGATAATAATAATAATAATAATGAAATATATGTATATTTTTTTTCATCCTTAAACTTAAAAAACATATTTTAAATGTTATCAGTTTCGGTTGGTTTCTTAATGCACATACATAATATTGTATACAATAATATTTTATTGACATAAATTTCAAAAATGTTGATTTAAATTTGAGTTGATTAAAAAAAAAATATAAAACACTGTTAGAAATAAATTAATAAACCCTCGCATATCACAACTCTAAATCAATAATTATTCAATTATGCATTTCCATATCGCATATTGCGTCTCTGGTGAAAATAGTGTTGTGTTCCATATCGGCAACCGTGTTGTATTGTTCCATATTTGAGTATAAACCAGATTAAATAAAATGTGGTGATTTATCACTTTTCAATTTCAATGAATGAGAATGCTAATACTAACAGATTAATTTTGAATTAAACTAAAACCACTGTCAAATCAAACAATCAGCATGTAGTTAATTTGGATTTTGAAATAAATAATTTTATTATGGAAGTATATTAGAAATTTATAATAGAAAATGTTGTGAAAACTTGTGAAAATTAATATCCTTTTAAAGTTAAATCAAAATAAATGTAAAAGCAACTTATTACCCAGAGTGCCTCTTCAAATATCATATAGCACGATTGTTGAAAATGTCAGAACAACTCTTCTATCTCCGTAACGTATTTCAATAAAATATGATACGTTTTGATGAAGCACAAATATTTATTATGGAAATATCCAAATAATTAAAATTTGATATTTAATCACTATTGTTTACCTAATTGTGTTTCTCTTTTGGAAATTACATGCTATTTTAAAATTTCTAATGTAATTAAATTAACATTTTCCTCATAAAATATTTGTAATTTGTAATGACTTACTTAGCATTCTTAAAATTTTAAAAGATCAATACTCAACTCACCCTTAAAAGTTTTAAAAATTAGAAATATTTTATAAGCAAAATCAAATAAGTTGGCCTTCGAAAATCATTAACAAGGGATACCAAGTCATTGTTATATATTAGAAGAAATGAAGCAGCTGATAAACTAGCCAAAACTGCTTTATTTAAAACTACAGAGTCAGAAATTAAAATTTATCATAATGACACGAAATTTTTAATTAACAAAATAATACGATAGAAACAGGAATTAGAATGGGCTAACATAAATAATTATGTTAACATGGGCTAATATCTGACCATTGGTGCAGTGGTTATGGCACCGGTCCTTTAACCGAAGGGTCTCGGGTTCAAACCCCGGTCAGGTCACTATAAAAATTATATTCAATATTATTATAACTTAATATACAATACTAATAAAAATATTATACAAGTAATTTTCAAATATTCCTAATATTCGATATTAAAAAAAAAAAACTAAGAAAAAATAAAGAGTAAAATATTAATAACCTCAAATAATTAATATAAATAAAAACTACGGCAGGCTAGTCACCTACCTAGTTAAACCCTATGACGCTATGAAACTAGTGCATGAGAAATCATGCACTAGCCCTATACTCCTTCTAGGAGTGAACAAAGGAAAAAAAAAAAAAAAAAACATAAATAATAGTAAATTAAAAATTGTCCAACTTAGCACAAAATCTTGGAAAAAATCAATTTGTTCTCAACACAAAACTCAAATGTTACTAGACTTCAAATCGGACATTTCAAACTTACACTCAGTTTTATTTTTGAATCATCTTTAACGAAATTCTCCCACTTGCCAATGTAATCAAAAGTGTTTTTTTAATAATTGAATAAAAAATTTAATATTTTTAACACATGTACACTTTATCACCCAATAAAAATTTCCTGCGGCATAGAATATAAATATATTGGGGAAAAATTTATTTAAATTTATATGGAAAAGTTATAAAAGTCGCACAAATTTATAAGCTAATATAATAATTGAAAATTATATTGTTAATGTATAATGTACATAAAATCTTGTTAATGATTCCCAATATTGCAAATTAGGCCCATAAAACCTATCTGTGTTAATAGTCTTATATATGTTAATTTATTATAAATAAATATATCATGAAAATTACAGATGATGTCACCTTTCCATTCAGAAAGTTACTGTAAATTTGTCAACAAATTGCCAAATAACCCATCTTTGTTCTAGAGCATTATAAAATAATTGAGAGCCCCGTAAATTTTTAACATCATATTTTATAATACATTTTAAATCAGAAAATTTTTAAGTATGCGTATTAAGCTCCAATTTTCTTTTAATTTTAGTTTTCAATTAAATAAAATTTCATATTTATGTATCATCATGGAATTTTCAATGACATCACCATCAAACATCATGATGTTTAACAAGATCGTAATATATATATACATAAGTATGCATAATTTAAATTTACCAAAACATAACCAAAAGAAAAATTTTTTTTTCTTTCAAATAATTTTATTTTATTTTCAAAAAATTATTACTTTTCACCCAATTATTCACCCAATAACAACGACATACACATACATAAGTTCATAGACTACACATATATATTTATGTGTATATTCAATTACAGACTCATTACAATATAAATTATTTCTATCATGTTAAAACTTAAAGAAAAAAATCTATTTCAAAAATTATTTTATGTACATGTATAATAGTATGTGCATGTCAAAATACATAAATAGCTATTTACAGGATAATTTTTTATAAAAATATAAAAGAGGCGAACTTAACTCGAAAATAGTGTAATTGTAATTTGTATTAATTTCCAAGAATTAAATAAATTACAAATATCTTTCTTATCATAATTTAAATAAATCATTTAATTTAAGATTAGGTTTGAATATAGAAATATGTCAAAAATCAAAAAACAACTTCTTATCATTTTGATTTGGTAACAAGTTTTTTTCAAGGGAATCTATACTCTTCTTTACATTATCCAATTCGTTAGAATTTTTATTAATTAACCTTACGAGAATATCAGCTGCAGACTTTTAAAAAGTTAGGAGTTTCAAACGATAAATTTTATATTTTCATTTAAACAACACTCTACGTTGGCATTGCATAGCTATAGGAGCATATTTAAATGTTACATGTTTTCAATTTGTTTCATGTTCTCACAAAAACATTACCCTTTCTTACTTAATTTTTATACTTTATCAAAAAATCTCTTACAATCCCTGTGTAGGAGAATTTATTCAATTTTATAAAAAAAAAAACTTTAAAATCAGTTAAAAATTTTTAAAATATTTGACACATAAGAAGTTTTCAAAGTAGACGCTCTCGTTGAAGACAAAAAAAAAAAATTTTTTTTTCTCAATTTTCAAGTTTTCTCAAAATTAAAAGAAAAAAAAAAAGAGAAACAATTGAAAACCAAACTTACCAATAAAAAATTTTCTCTTTTGTCTTCAATTATTTTCGTTTTATATTTTTTTCGTATTTTATTTCTTAACTTTGTTTTCTTGTCTCTTTTACTACACCATATTATATAAAATACTCATGGGTATATATGACTGTCATTTGATAAATTTCTCACTACAATATTTTTCTACAACTTGAAATAAGTTAAACCTCAACAAAATACCCAAAAGAACAAAAATTACAAAAAAGGAAGAAAGAAAGAGATAAAAATATAAAATAATTCTTAAAATAATTATCATTTTGTTGGAAAGTTTTCACTTCTTAAGAAACAGAATAGCATGACGGTATCCTAATAAGACACAACATAAAAATAAAAATAATAAGAGAAAATATTATTTATTAAAGTATTGTAGAAATTTCTGTATATTGTTGGGGTATTGTAATAACAAGAATAAATTTTTATAAAAATAAAACTGGCGTCAAGAGTGTTTTTATTGTATTTTGACTTTTTAAAAAACGGAATATTGTTATAAAATATGGTAAGCTGTAAAGTAAAACGAGTACCATATACAGTTAAACAAAATGAAAAAAAAAAACAAATGCTCTTTGGGGTTATAATTTTATTTCATTGCCTGAATACATCAATAATCTTTATTATATAGCTAATCGAAGGACAAAAAAGAAAAATAAAAATAAAACAAAGAGGAAAATTTTGAAGATTATTTTTCCAGTTACTCTTTTATATTAAGTGCAGAAAGATAGAAAACAAAAGTGTGATAACCAATTTTGATAAGTGTTTTACCAATCAAAATTTGTACAATGCCGAACAATGAAAACTTGAATTTTTTATTTATTTTACAAATTAACTGCTTTGCTACAATGGTGATAAAAGTTGAATTTGGCAAAATGAACATTTGCAATATCTTGTGACCATTTTACTTGTTTTATTATTTTTACAATATCATACTTCGAATTATTGCTTTAATTAATAATGCATTCACTTCTTTTTCACAGAAAATAGGTACAAGTAGATAAAGAAAAGACGATGTACATTGAGATGCCAGGTGCTTTATATTAACAAAATTATTGCGTGCTACTAGTATGGTAATTATATTTTATTAGTTGTTGTATTTTTTGTACACTTTAATACCAAATAAATTTAAGAAAAATATTTTATGAATAATTTAAGTAGATTTACAATTCATGACCTTAGATTGCTCAGTGAAAATTCTTTACGATTCGAATGACTTTTTGAAATAATATTCAATTAGTTTTCAAAAGTGTTAAATAATCTATTCACGAAAAATTTTATTATAGTAAATATAAATTATTTTTTTTTAAATTTTGATGAAGAATACTGATCGATGATAGTGTAAATATCGCAACACATGCATTGTTATAGCGTAAATAAACAAGACAATCAAGAAAATATTCAGGGTTTTGACCATTATTTTGCGCACTAAATCGGTATTAATCTTTATAAAAGACACTCCTGCAGCTCTTGATTTAATGGAAAATTTGAAATAATTTCCATTACATGCTGAAATAGCAAATTTTCTAACAATTATTTTTTAAGAAATTGTCATACATTCTCGCAAAATATTTTATTTACATGATAAGTACAACCACAATCAAAAGTCTTTACACAACATTCCATATACCTTATGAAAAAAATGAATTATTATTTACGACTACATTAAAAATAAAAAGAAAATTTAAAGTTTTAAATAAAATTTTTAGTAAAAAAAAAAAACAAACAAAACCACAATATAAGAAATTTACGACTTAAAATAATTTTTTCCTTAATAAATAAAAGGAAATTCCGTATGTTCCCACAACATAAGTAAATTTTTTTAAAAGAAAAATAATGTGTGTACCTACATAATATATATTTTAAATTGTATCCACTCAAATTTCCGTCTCCGAAATGACAGTGTTATATTTTCATTATTTATATGTGCGTGTATGTAATAAATATATTAATATGGATAAATATTCTTTACACTTATATAAGTATATCCTTTACTTTTTACTCGAGTAAAGAATTATTTTACAAAAAAATTTTATGATAAGTAAAGGGGAAAAAATTCAAAAAATGACAATGTTATAATATGACAAAAGAACTGACTGTTTCTGCGAATTCGAATAACATTAAAGTCAATGAAAAGGCCGAAAACCATAATATTTTTGTTATATACAAGATTATCAGGTTGAATATTTTATATTTGGTTTTTTTTTCAATAAAATCTTTATACTCGCATTTTTCTTTATGCCACATGAATATTATGTAAAATATTTATTTTGAAGCTTTTATATGTGCACACATGTAACATAAAACTACACAATGAAACTTTGTTAAATAGGACCATACGTCGGAAATCAACTCGAAACAGATATAGTAAATGTAGCAATTCGAACAGTGTTGTAAATGTAAGATCTTGGATCATTTAAAAATTAAAAATATTGTCCTCATTAACCTTTAGTTGACTTTTAATAAAATGATTTAACCTTTAGCTATGATTTAATAAAATGAGAATGAATTAATTAAACTGTTGCGATCTTTTCAATACAATATACGAATTAGTTGCACATACACATACAAAAAGTTCAAGTTTAATGATCTTTTTTTATATAATTATTTCGAGTTAAGAAAATTTTTAATGCAAAATTACGTAAGAGAATTAAAACTAAAATTGAGAAAATTTCGTTTGAAGAGAATTTCATGTAATGGGACACTTCAGGATAAGAATGTTATTTTATATTATTCGAAAGCATTAATATTATTAAATTTTACTTACAAGAATACAAAAATAATTTCCAAAAAAAAAAATTACACAATTGGGTAAATATTTTTTACATACATACTTTTATGTAGTATGCCTAATCGTGCTTACACATTATATATGACAATATGGAAAAGAGACAAAAAATATCATTGAGAAAGAATTTTTGTTTTGTAAATATAAGTTCATACATACGTACATATATTTTATACGCATATATTTATGAAATATACATACATACATATATGCAAAATTAAAATAAATTCAAAGGTAATCCTTATCTTTTCTTGTGTGCTATATTTTCTATTGGAACCATTGTATAATGTTGAGCGCCTTGATTTTAAAACTCCGTATATATAAAAGAATTTTAATACGAAAAGAAAGTTTTGACTTCAACATAAATTAAATTACAAACATACGCATTATATCATAAGCTGACGATTGAAGGAAAATTAGTGTTGCTGAAGTGTTCGCGAAAAATGCATAAGCAAATAAATATTCGATTATTAAATTACCACTAACAAAAATTAAATTTTTTTGTGATAAATTAATTAAGGACAAAGCCCATTAAGTAAAAACGCTCATAAAATTATAAAAAAAGTCACATAATATCAGCTACCTTTCAATTCATTTGTAAAAGAGATTATTAAATTTTTAGTTCAAAACCTCTTCTGAGACCCTGTTCGTCAAATATTCGACTTTCTTAAAGTATTCAAATAGTTAAAATCAGAAATTTTCCTCAAAGAATTTGTTGTGGTTTTTAAATAATTTTTCTTCAATAGTACAGTCATTTTGCTATGCTCTATCCTTTACTTAAATACACACATAATGCAAACAATATTGTTTAACATCATACACATTTTTTATGCATACAAGTACATACTTATAATTTATTATAAAAAAGAAATTATAAATTAATAATGAAAGTAAAAAAAAATGAAATTTCAAAAATAAAATTTAAATACTCGAGAAAAAAGCATACAAAAAAATTTGTTATTAAAAAATTTCATGTAATTTAAAATTTCATGGAAAAAAAATTCTCATGATTCTTTGGTATTATTACTTTGTAAATTAGCTATATTATTATCCTTTATTTGAAATATTAAAGAGATTAGACAATAGACTTATGACATGTGTCATTAAAATAATCAAGTAACATTTTCAGCACAAATATTATTTTAAAATATTTATTCACAAAAGTTCCATACATTTTTATTAAGTAGATATAAGCTTAAAGTTGACATGGATTTTCGCCCAAATTTATGCAATTTTTTTTGTTTTTTAACCAATTTAAAAAATAGCATAAATAATAATCACTTCACAATATAACAATCTGGAACTTATGTAGCTTTACTGCAATAAGTAACATAAACGATTTGTTGTGTCCTAATCAATAGTTGTGTTCTGTAAATTAATTTATTCAAATGAATAATTACACTGTAGTATTCCTAAAATGTGCATTAAATGTGCGGTATGCTGAAATTATAAAATTTCTACAAAATTATCATATCAATTTCCTTCAATGGTTGAATGTATTATTTAGTGGAGAAATGCAATTCAAGCAATTTAATAATTTTCAATTTATTTTTGCATTTGAGTTAATATCAAGTAGCGAACAATGAATTTTCAAATGTGCTTAAAAATACTTTAAATTTTTCTAAAAATACGATTAAATTTCAGAACATTTCAGTAGTAAACTTTTGTGTACTATCAATAAGCGAACCAATAACTTGGTTACATGGAAACATGCACTTTTTACTTTTTTTTTCGTCATTTGACAGTATAGAATAGCTAGTTCGTATTTTATGCACGTAATATTGTAATAGGAAGTGAAATGTAAGTATACTATTGAACGAGAAAAAAAAAAGAATTCTTTCCGCAATCAAATTCAACGCAAAAGAAATAAAGAAATAAAAAATTGCCCAAAGTCATAAAAGGCGTCCCATTACTTGTATTTTTTGGTAAAATATACTATATTATGCCTAACTGACGTGTGTATTTAAAGACTGCCTAGTATAATATGTTAAGGTGCATTTTATGAATATAAAGTCTCATATGTATAAATATGTTTGTATGTACATATATGTTGAAGTAAACTTACAGTCAGATGTGTTTTTTCGGTTCAAAAACATACGATTAAAAACGGATAACTGAAAAAAGCCTATGGCAAAAAAAAGGGAACGGATAAATGATAACTCCCTTAGATTTTCTTAACTTTCTGGCTGTTTTAATTTTTATTTTTGTGTTTTTGAGGAATGAAAACTGTTGTTAAAAGTAAATGGGAAAAAAAAACAACAAAAAACAAAACACTTTTTTTTTATTTTTAATGAATTTCAAAAAAAAAAACAATGAAAAAAAAAGAAAACGTTTATGCAAAAATTTCCAATGTTACAAACTTTGAAATTTTAATTGCATTCTTGTTTCTCCCTTTCATTTCTTTTTTGTTTTTTGTTTTTTTTTTTTGTGTTTTACTCACAATATTAAAAATGTTTCAATATTCAAATGGAAATAAAATATCAAACATAATATAAATGTTTATGTAAATATGCATGAATATTTTTTCCATAGTAACAAAAGAGTAAAAAAAAATTTCTTCTTTTGCATTTTTAACATTTTGAATTTAAAATTTATTTAAAAAATAAGAGCATATAAAATAAAAATTTCATTGTATAAAAGTAAAAAACGCAATTATTTTCAAATATAAAACAAAAACAGAATTTTACAAAAAAAAAAAAAATAATTGAATATATTGAAAGTGTATTAAAAGAGAAAAATATTGAAAATAATTAAGAGAAAATTATATTCAACAGAGTAAGGATAAAGTAAAAGAGCGATTACAAAAGTAACACAACATTCAAATGTAGTTTAATCCGAACAATACTTATGTATTGAGAACGAATTAATTATTGAATGGCATCAATGTAACTTTTGATTCTCTCTACAATTAATTTAACAGTTCCTGTTCGAATTATTATTGTTATTATCACTATCTATTTTGCATGAATAATATTAATTTGCATTGCTTGTTTGAAAGTATTTTAATTCATTTTTCTTTACATTTTCTAATATACAAAAATGTTCTACATTTCGCGGTACATAACCTCAAAATAACCCAACAAGTAAGGTGATTAAATTATTATTGACTGGCTTATTGACATAAAATTTGAATTATTTATTGTAGTTGAACACAGTCCATTATTAAAATTTTTTTTTCAAATGTTTTCAAAACCTATACATACAAGCGTAAAATAAAACAGTGACAATAAATCCCGTTTGGAACTAAGTGTACTCTAATAACTAGAGTCATTATTGATGTTCCCATAAAAATACAAAATACTATTATACAATATGTTTCATAAAACTAAAATGTGTACCTTTATTACAACCAGAAATCATAAATAATCAAAGACTAAAATTTTAATTTTTTCAAGGATTCAATATTCAATTTAACATGATTCTTTGAAAATTTTGCTCGAAAGCATGCACATATTGATGTTAAAAATTAACTTATACTTTGTATATGTGTACTTTGTATAAAATACTACATTTGCTTTAGAGAAATTTAATTTTTACATGAATTGGCATACCACGTGTATTCTTAAAAAAAAAATTTATTTCGTATATATTGTAAAATTCACGTATAACTTTCAAAGAAAGAGTAATTTGATTTTGATTTCCTTATAATCCAAAAAAAAAAAAATTGCCATTACATAACAAATAAAGTGAAAAGTATTGTGTGCAAAATGTATGTTAAACGTATGTAGAGCATAATTGAGCTAACTAAGATATTCTTCTAAAAAATCAAAAATCAAATATATCAAAAAAATATATAGGTAAAATACAAATGTAACGTAACACTAACATGATGTATGTATATAAAAATGCGTTATGACAAACCTACTCTTTATGTAAGGCTACGCGTTTATTAAATACGTGTACATACGCAAAATTTAATTTTATGACACACGTTTATATATGCATAATTATATTATTTAGATTTTTTTCCCATTACATACATTTTATACCCATACAACAAAACTATTGAAATACATTCAGCTCATTAAAGTTTTTTGTTGAAATAGCTTTCAGTTTCTAAAGAAATGTGCAATATATTAAAATACAGCGTTCACAAGAAGCATACAGGGCCATTTATTAAAAAAGATAACCAGAATTTAAAAAGTGACTGCTTTTCAGTTCTCAAATTAGTTTTTGAACAGTCCGAATATTGGAAAATTCAAGGGTATAGTTTATAGGGTGTATCCAACTATGTATATTAAATAATAAGTAGTTTTATTTTCAGCTAACAAAATATTTTATGAATTTATTTATCCTACTTTACCATAGAAGAGAGAAAAACTACAAAACTAATCCTCTTTTTTCCTCCAGATTTTTTATAAAAATGCTACGTTATGCAAATCCGTTAAGATTTCGGCTTTAAAAAGCAAGAATCTCCACATTGCAATTTTCTCAATTTTTTTTTTTGCTTTTATAAATTCTACATCATTGCGTTTTGCATCTTTTTAAAATAAGTCAGTGCAGCTTCTATTCCCTTAATAGATGACTTAAAATTCTTATTATATAAAAATCCAAATAGTTGATCTATCTAGAATTATTCAACTATTACACAACTATATCTATATTCCACAAGATGACACACAGTTGCGTAGTTTGCACATATAGAAATATTTATCCGATTTTCTACAAATTTTCAGGAATTTTGTAAAAATTCTTCTGCATAAATGAGAGAATTTTTTGAAATTTGTGAAATTAGTTCGAAAATTTTAAAAGGATTAAATTTATAGAAACTAACGCAGCACCTGAAAAGTGAAACTACTTATTAAACATACTCTGTATATAACATCAAAATAAACTTTTACGTTATATGTGTAGGTACACAATATTAGTTTTCCTTTATACGCAATGTGGACGTGTGGTTTGATATGTTTTTTGCTTAAAAGGTAAGAAAAGGAAAACAAAGGAGCAAAAAATTAGTTTACATCAAAAATAAAGTTTCTCATGTTTTTTGTTTTTATTTTTTTTTTCTTTTCTTTTGTACACATACATTATGTATAAGATGATATTTTTGATCTTCTAAGGATTAAAGGGGGGGGGGGGGAGAAAAAAAAAAAGTTACTTATTTCTTCTTTTTGCACAATATGAAAAAAAAAACAAATTTTTCTTCTTCACTTTTTTCAAGGAATTGCCAAGGATTTTCTTCCATATATGCAAGGGATATCATATGTATTTGTTAAGGAAAGGTAAACGAGGATATGTCAAAAAGTATTCCTCATGTTTATTTTCTTTTTCTTCTTATTTCTTTTTTGATTTCTTGCTGTTTTTTGTTTATTGGTTACTTTTTTATCTTGCTTTGTTTTTTTTCCCTATACAATATTTTTAATTATTCACGTATTTTCAATAACCAAATCTTAAATTTTAAATTAAAAAAAAAAAAAACAGGATGAAAAAGAAAAAATATTAAGCACATTATGATGACGTAACGGAATAAAGTTTGTTTTTTGGTCTTTTCTTTTCGGTATTGACGTAAAACTGAGATAATGGAAAAAGTTTTTATACTTTGACACCACTACCACATTAATAATTTATTGTGTATACCGAAAGTTAATATAGAAGAATTTTTTTTGTATTGCGAATAACTTGATTTTCCACACAATTTTCTAATATTATAAAAAATTTAATAAACATTTTAAAAAAAATAAATAAAATTAATATTGAGATTGTCATTCTTTATTTTTCAGTTTTCATCTATTTCCGAAAAAAAAAAATTCATTAAAATACTTGTGAATTAATTAAGAGATTTCCTTTTTTACATAAATTTTAACCCATTCTTTTTGGATGATTGAAAATAATTCTAGTAATTGTGCATTAATTAACATTTTACTTAAGTATTAATAATTTTAAAGATAAAATTTTATAAAAATATGAAAAATGAATGAGTATGAAAAATGTAATCAAAAGCATATCCTTAAAATACCTGGTTATTTTAGTTAAGTTGAACCCATAATATAATTTTTATTTCCAAGTCAAGATTGATTAAGATATTTCTGTAAGAAAAATAAGAAAAAAAAGAAAATATTTATTAAAAAAATTTGAAAAAAACAATACAATTTTTTTATAAAATTTGCGAGCTACTACATACAGAGTTACCACAAAAAAATTGAAATTTAATTTAGTTGCACCTTATTTCACCAAAGTCCTTGTCTTCTGAGCTATTTGATATTGCCTTCTTTAAACAATATTCTTTCATCAATTTTTCAATGAATAAAAAGCTTTTCATATATAAGACTCATTTTTAAATACGAAAGAGTAAGGCGAAACAACAGGAATATAATAAAGGCTGAATATAAACAAAAAATTTACGAAAATATTATCGATCATACAGTTTACCTAAAAATATTGGAGTTTATCACAGAAAATCCGAAATGATGTGACTTAAGTTTGGCACCCTCATAAAATTGAATTTAATTATAGAATTATTCATTTCAAGAGATAGCAACTCTTTTCCTTTCTTTACAAATTGTATGTGTTTAAATTAAATTCATAAGAAAAAACTTTTCTAAATATTCCAAATAATGTGTACAAAATACACATAATTTGATACTTCAAATTTATTGGTATTGTTGCTGGGAAAATTTTATTCAGCTACACTTTTTCATATTGATTGAGTACAATGTAATTTAAAAAATTTTATACACTAGAAGTTAAAAATAGCTTTAATAATTTGAAAAACATTTTACAATTTAATACAACAAACTTCCGAAACCAAACAAAAATTAAAATTTTCCAAATTTTTTTAAGAATTATAATACCTACAAAATTTTTGAACATAATTTACTCAAAACTACTGTAATTCTGACTTGAGAAGGAGTTCATTTTTTACCACACCAAAATTCATGAATAACAAATAGAGAAAATATTCGCTCAACTGATTAACACTCAATTTTCGGACCTTTTAGAATGCATGTATCCATATAATATAATATCAATATTTTACTTTTTAATTAGATAAAATTTAATATTCTAAGGCAAAATGCATTTAAAAATTTTAACTTAATTAAAAATATCATTTGAAGTTCAACATTATGATACCAACAATAAAAATTTCCAACCCCATTTTCAAAAGATATAGGTTAATTTTCTAAATTGAAATTATATAAAAAAGTTCTTAATATAAAATTAAAATTATAAGTACCTATAGCTTAACAACTTGCATTAAAAATTGTTTTTCTCTTTATTTTTTATTCTCTTTCTTTTAAGAGCAAATAACTTTCTTTTAACAGAAAATAGATGAGAAAAACAATTATACAAAAAAAAAAAAACACAACTATTTAAATCAGTATAAATCTATAGGGATCACCTCATTTTACTATAAGAGAAAATAAAAAAAAAAACAATAAGAGAAAAAATATGAGAATAAAATAACAAAAAAAAAAAATTTTCATTATACCAAGGAGTATACAAGAGTAACAATCATGTTACATCGCTTAACTTTAACCTTCTTTTATGTATGAGTTTGTATGTGTATGACTTAAATGTGTATGAGTTTGTTTGAATGATTATGTATGAATAAGCAGGTGTATATTGTGTTACCATTATACTGTAATTAGATATTATTTTTTTTTTCTTTACATTTTCTCGTTTTGTTTTTTTTTTTTCTTCATTTTATTTATAATATAAAACAATTTCTATATTATTATGTAAGTAGTTACTGCATAATGGTAAAAGAAAACCCAGCCATCCTTTATAGTATAAATTTACAAAAAAAAAAAAAAAAAAAACAAAAAAAATAAAGTAAAAATAAAATGTTGTTTGATTTTTCTCTCTGTTCTGTGAAATTACTCTTATTGTTATTAAAGAGTCATGATAAAAGAAAGAAAATTAACAAGAAAATACAAAATGAAAACAAAATGAAAAAAATAAAATAAAAATGAAATCTGAATTCTGAATAGAAGATAAAATATAAGAACCAAAAGAAGAGAAAGTGTAAAACAAGTCAAGTTTTTTTGCATGTCATTACCTATTAAATGGTTTTCTTATGCAAAATTTGTTCACAAGTAATTTAAGTTTTCTTAAAAGTTTTTTTTTTTTTTTTTAATTTTTTCTGTTTTTCTGTTGGTTTTTTTTTATTATTATTTTCTATCTCAGTTCTTATATTTTTTGACTTATTTCTTGACGTATTTCTTTTATTTATTTCTTTATTTTTTTTGCTGTTGTTGTTTTTTTTTATTATTTTCATTATTATTTTATTTTGTTTATATATTCAAGTCACGGATTTTCTATTGTTGTTCAAATTTGTTAAGAACTTTAAAAACTTTCTAAACGGTATGGTCCCAATGAAGACAAAAAAAAAAATAAAAAATTAAACAACAAAAAAGAAAAACAACAATAAAAAGAAAAGAGTGATAAAAAGAGAAATAAAAAACAAAAATAAAAAATTTTTCAAATTAAATTTAAAATTAGAACTCTTATACTTACTGCCTATATAATATTATAGAACAAAACAAAAATGAAACAAAAACAATAAAAGAGAATACAAAAACAGAAAAAAAAGGGTAATGTAAAACGAACAAAGTATGAAAGAAGATAGAAAAAGAAAGATATACTTTTTTTATAATTTATATCATATTTCAATATACAAGTAGAGTAGGTAGGACCTACATTGGTTTATTTAATTTTTTGTATATGAATTATGATTGTATAAAATTATAATTACTGTTATACTAAATGTATATAATGTTATAATATAATTATAACTGTACGCTATAATTCTTTTAATTAAATTTCAGTGGATATTACTAGGTATATAATTCCTTCTTTTATTTCTATATAGTACTTCATTATTTCTATACTATATTAGATTTTCAAGTAAATTATAAAAAAAAAAACAGTATAACGCAATTAAAAGAAATCTAATGTAAAGAGAAATTTTTCGTCCTCACAACATGAGACTTTTTTTCGAGTAATGAACCAAGTCCTTTAGGACCTTCTCAAGTCGACCCGTAAGATTTTTTATAATTCCCATCATACGAAAGAAATAAACTAAGCCTCTCTAAGAAACATAGTTTTATTATGTAAACATAAAGATTTTCCAGAAAATAATGTTTTCAAATACAGTGAAATTATATAGCGAACCTAATAGGCAATATCAAACATCTCTTTTTTTTGAAAAAAATTTTCAGAAAAACATTTTAGAAATATTTATGTAGAGTTTCTTAAAACTGTTATAATTCGTGTTACAAATTTACATTTTCAACACTAAATTAACAACAAATTAAGAAAAAATTTCTTTTAAGCGAGATTATACTGTAGCCATGCTCATATAAAATATAAAATTGCTATTATTGTGTGTAGTATACTACCATCAATATAGTATTTTATTTATGTAAGCACTTATGTATAAAAATTTACACAATAATATAATTAATTATAAATTTGAAGTTTTACAATTTTTTTTTATTTGTGTTGTTTCTGTTCTTTATTTAATTTGGTTATTATTTCAAATACAATACAATAATTTATTATATTTAACTTCAATTAAAAAATATAACAAAAGAAAAGAAAAAAGAGACGAAGAAGAAAATAATTTTTTATTTCTTAAAGAGAGTAAAAAATTGATTTGATTAAAGTTGAGAGAAAATTCCTTAAGCTATTATTTTAATAAAATAAAAAACAAGAGAAGAAACGGTATTTCCCGAATAATTTTGGGGTTTTAAGTCAACATGCAATATTATAATTTATATTCTAGTATTACACATTATTAAAGCGAAAAATTAATATAGGTGTATTTCTTAAATTAATAATTTTCATGTTATAAATTAAGTTTAAAATAATTTCAGTGTAAATTTTGCTCTTTTTGTGAGATGAAAACTCTTAATATAATTAGTTCTGCAATTTATTATAAAAAGTCGCTAATTTATAATAAAAGTCCCTAATCTGACGAATTTTAATTGTCATCTTGAATAGCTCTTGTCAACTTTTAAGACATGAACTTTAAAATTTCGTGTACAGTTTTGATTATTACTTGACAATTAGTTACAGTGGTTTTATTGTCATATAATATTGCGTTTGAAAATTTTGAATAGAAAGATTGTTAATATGTTATGATCTGTTTGTTGTTGCAATTTGTTATAATCTGTTACAATGCTAGAATTTCAGAAACTGTTGTTGTAATATTGAAAATAATACTAAAGCTTTTGTTAAGTTTTAAAATTTATTAATTCCTTAGTTTAGTTCTTTGTGTATAACAGTTTATTTTGGTAATGGATATAGTTTAATCACTTCAACACAATTTGTTAATATATTCAATCGGTAATTATTAGTAAAAAAAATTTGCTAACAAAATCTTTAATTGCATACTTTAAGAAGTTTTGTAAAATTTACTTTTTTACATTATTTATTGTACACAATAAATAATGAAACAAGATGGTCCTTAAACAAAATTTCTTAAATTCCTTAATAATATTATTTTCAAATAATAATGTTATGTATGTTTAAATACATATACTTAGATATAGTGCGACAATATATAAATTAGTATAAATTGTAATTAACACATAATATGGGTTCAATTAAGACTTAATATGAAGGTAAACACATTCATACAGCCATATGATATGAAATTTGAACTATGGCATACCTTAATCCATATACAAAATGTAAGTAAAATGAAAAAATAAATAATTTAATATCGTGAATTTTTGCAATAATATTTTACATGATTATTTTATCTCCTCATTACTATGTGTTTATGTATATAATTCACATGTTATTATATATTTTTTTATAAAATTAATCAACTCAATTAATATTGCATAATTACATAATAAATTTTAATGAAACTTAATTAATATTGGCTAAGAAACATAAGTACCTCTATTTATTTATTAATATATATATATATATATATATATATATTAAGCATATATACAAATATTTTGGTGTTTAACACATCCTCATTCATAAAATATTCAATTATTTTAAAACTTTACTTACATATTTAATACTTAATTAAATTTATTAATTAATATTTAATTTATATTCCAGCGGTGGTTAAGTCTTTTAACAAGCTATAATAAATTTTGTTATTTTAATGTCATTGAAATATTATTTACAATGTTATATATATACATATATATATGTATTTGGATATTAAATTTTTAAATAATAAATTTGTTAAATTACTCAAGAAATTTAATATTTTCAAAATTTATTGAACATGAAATTCTAGCAAAATTTCGGGAATAACAACAGATCATGTTTATAAACATTTTAAGCAGACAAGGAAAAAAAGTGGTCTTAAGAAGTATATACGTACCCTACTATCCACTAATTTTGAATTGAGTATAATGAAATTTGCATTTTCAATACATTTATTTGTTTTTTTGTCTTTAATATACGCTTAGTTACGAAAATTCTGTTATTTTTTGTCTTATCGTACAATATAGTACTTAAAATTAGATTCGAAATTAAATAACATATCTTAATTTAAGACACAAAACCCAATTGACCTTAGTATAATGTCCGAAATAATGTTAAATGAATTCTACATTTCCCTTAACAGAAGCCCATAAATTTTCCATAGATTAATGAAGAAATGCGAATAAATTTAACAATTTTTTAATAATTTCGTTTTAATAACAGAAAAATATTCTATAACTCGCCGTAAGTCTGGCACACAAAATACCTTTTGCATTCAATTGTATGAACAATAAAATTATCAATATTTTATATAAAACAGGCCCCTTACTCTAGGATCTCTAATAATCTGAATAAAATTTTGAAATTTTGATTTTTAATAAAAATTTAATTAAATATAAATTTTAAATGGATGGCTAATTTAAATTTTCTGTAACTAATTTGTTTATGTAGATGCAGGATTACATGCATTTGTACATTTTTGTATTTTCCCACTTGAATTTTTTTCCATTTTTTTCTTTTGCCCCTTTGTCTTTTATATTTGCTCCTTTTAATATGGCCCATATTTCTTTTATATATACACTTTATTTATTTATTTACATTTGTTATATGCATTGTTTTTTTTTTTTTTGGAAAAACAAGCGCTAATTACCCGCACAATAACGGTTATGTTTTTGTTTTTTTTTCTTTTAAATCCTTTTAACCGTTTCCTTTTTTTCCTGTCTTTCTTTTTTTACTCCTTTTTCTCTTTCTTTTTTGTTTCTTTTCAAAAATAATCTTCTTATAATTTTCAACCAACGGTCATTAGAAAAAATAACAAAAAAAAAAATGAAAACAAAGAAAAAATAGAACTGAAAATTTTCTTATTCTTAATTTTTGAGTAGAGCGTATAATAAGGTAAAAAACGAACTAAACAACAACAACAACGAGAACAACAAAAAATAGAATTATAAATGAAAAGATTTTAAAATTATTTTACAGAATAGAAAATGATAACGGCGTCAACGGTTGCGGCTATAACGGCGTCCCCAAAAATGATGACGGCTCTTTGTATATAGGGCTAAACTTTATCATCGTTTATAATGAAATGTAAATTAAATTTTTTTTTAATTGTGTATGGAATTTTACAAATTCCAAAACAAAAAAAATTAAAAAATATAAAGTAGAAAAAAAGAAAAGAAAAAGTACGGGATATTTTTTCGCCTAAATTGATGTTCACTCTATATGCGTACAAAATAAAATTAAAAAAAAATGTATAGGAAAAAAAAGGGTTAAAAATTATTTTTGTGTGTCATTAGCAGGATAAATAAAAATCTCATTAAAAATAGGATCTTCCACTGCTTTAGCAAAGTTTTCGTTTTCAGTTTTTTTTTTGCAAAATACAAAAGACAAGGAAAAAAAATGTTTGTGCGTTTTTTTTTTTGTTCATTTTTACTGCTTCTTTGCTTTTAATTTCATTGTTTTTCAAAAAAAAAACAAAAAAGAAGAAGAAAACAAACAGAAAATGCGAAAAAAAAATTTCTTAAGCAAACGAATTTTTTTTTTCTTGTTTTTCTTTTATAGAAAAGCATAGAGGCAAAAAAAAGAAAAAAGAGTTTTTCATTGATATTTTTTACATTTTTTTTTTTTTGTTGCTGTTTCTCGTATATGTGCTTGTGCAATGTAAAACAATTTTTTTTTTATTTTTCTTACTTTTTTTTATATTTAAATTTTGTTTTTACTATTTTTCTTTTTATTATTTTCGGTTCGGTTCGGCCTTTTTTATGCTCCATGCCATAAGTTTTAATTCTACAATATGTATGTGTATATGTATATATATATATAGAAAATATTGTGGTGTGTGATCTGTTTTAAGATTCAAAAGCTTTCAAATCTTTTGTTGTTGAATCTTTTTAACATAAATTACAAAAAATTTTCCATTTTTTTATTTTTACTGTTGTTTTTGTTTTTCTCTCTGTATTTTTAGATATTTTTTTTTTTTTCTGTTGAACAGTGAAATAACAGTTAAGCTGTGGGGTTCAATTTCCTGTTTTCGTATATGAATTTCATCATTTTTTTTTCTTCCTTTTCTTTTTTTTTACTTTTAATTTAAATAATTCTAGTAGAAAATCCATTATAACAACATATCTTCGTTATATCAAGGGAAATCAAAGTTTTTTTTTTCCATTTTTCATTTTTTTTTCTTTTCACTGCTTTTCTTTTAAATATGGTTTTCTTTTTTAAAACTTTGAGACAATTTTAAATGTTTTGTTTTTTCTCTGTTGCGTTTTTCTATTATTATTTATTTAAATGTACATATATAATATGTTTGTATATTATACAAAGGGTAAATGTGAAGAAAAACACATGGGAAAAGTCGATTAATACTGACAAAAAAAAATTGAAATATATAAAAAAAGAAAGTTTTAATTAGAAGCTAATCCAAATGTATTACAGACATTTACGCAGGACGTAGTTTTCCCTACAGCATTTACAATTAGATTTATTTAAGATCTTAAAATTTGTTATCGCATTTTAAATTCGTATTAAATTAAAGTTTTTGAAGATTCTTTAGAAATTCATGAAGAAAATCGTATTCCACTATATAGAGTGTGTGTTAAAGGGCCTTAAAATTTGATAAAACATAATATTATTATGAAAATTCAGTTAACTTTATTCACAATCCAGGACATTGGTAATAAAGTGGTTTAACATACGAAACTATAACATTATTTATTTTAACAAAATAAACAAAACTTATAATATCTTTACTGAACAAAAAAAATTCTGCTGTCAGCCAAATTTTTTCTATATGTGATTAAAGATCGCACTTGATTCGAAAGGCAGGAAAAAGCATTAAAAGATTATAAAACTTTTTAATATTTTATTGCATCATGTGCCATTTATATTACAATTATTTCAATCTTATTTATATTCACTTAGTATGAAGTTCCGATAATCAAGTTTTCTTTTACCTTTTTCTAACACAAAAATCTATTAAATTACAAAATATTTAGCATATATGTGATCAAAATTTGATTTAATTCCAGAAAAACCAAGAAATTAAAATATCTTTTCCTGATTAAACTTTAAATATTTTCCAAAATAATAATATTAATTTGTGAAAATGAATTAAAAATTACCTACAATTTTATGCAAAGGTTTTAAATTTATAAATTTCATTGATAATTAAAAGAAAAACTTTACGTTATCCTGAGTATTTTTCGTCCCAATTTAAAATTTCATATTTCAATTCCGTATTATTCAATTTCATTATTTTAATTAAGAAAAACTTTTATTGCAAATCATTTACAAATAATTTTAATTAAAACTTATTGAGTGTTCATATTAAATTACAATTTTTTTCTTTCTACAATGAATTTTTACAATTTAGCAAAATTTTTTTTCGGAATTAATCTTAATACAATTTAATAGACGATAAAAGGACAAAGAAAAGAAAAAAGGAACAACAAAAGATTAAATCTAAAATAAAATTTTAATTTAAATTTTCAATACGCGATTTCAATACAAAAGAAAAGAAAACAATAAAAATTAAATAATTTTCATTAACAATAATTAAAAGTAAATAATTATTAAAAAAAGACAACTAGTATATTCTATATTTAGTATTAAGGAAAATTGTGAGAAAATAAAAATTTCAATCTCAATTTCTGCATGGTCTTCTATTTCAAAAGAGCGAAAATAATTAAATTAGCGAAAACTTGTTTTATACTTAAACGTAATTTGAATAATCTTTGTTTTCTTCACTTTCTCTGCGTCCTCCTCTCTTTGAATAATATCAAAAAAAAAAAAAGAAAAATGCCGATCGTAAAACGGTAAACTTTTTATCTTTTCTCTCTTATTTTTTCGTTTTTATTTTTGAATTTTTCTCAGAATAATCTTAACGATTGCTAGGCTATATTACTTTGGTTAATTTTTTTTTTGTGCTTTTTAATACTAGATGCGATTTTCACCATATTTTATACACTTTTATATAATTTTCTAATTTTTTTTTGTAAACTTTTTCTAAAGCTGCTTAAGTCAGCTAACCTAAACCTTTTTTCCCGTTTTCTCATATTTTTTTTTTTGTTTTATAATTTTGTTATTATTTTGTTTCTTAATATTTTGTGCCGACAGTAAATAGCAATGAAAAAAAATAACAAATAAGCAAAGAGAACAAAAAAAAAAAATAAAGAAATGAAATCCGCATAAAATTTTTCTAAGCTTATAGGAGAAAAAAAGCAAAAAAAAAAAAAAAAAATAGCTACATGAGAAAAAATTTTATAATATTTCGAAAGTTTTTGTTTTTTAATATCGAATAAAAAAAAAAAAATTTTTTTTTGAACTCATTTTGTCGGTAATTTGAACTTTTAAAACTGTATACGAAAAGAGAACGGAAGAAAATAATTTTTTTTAAATATGTATATTTATATGTAGAGTATTCACATATATGCACACACATACACATTGTAATATGTGTGAAGAAAAATTTTTATATACAATGGACAAAATTAAATATTTTGTTTTTCTTCTCTTTTCTCGCTGTTCTTTTGGTAGAATATTTTTGTTTTGTTTTTTTTTTTAAAGTTTCTCTTCATTAGAATGAACTCTGGCACATATTTAATATTATTTGTGTATATGTTTACAGTTATGTGTATAAAATGATTTCTGCTTATATTAATTTTGCTTTGGTATTTGACCCAAATTTTGTCATAGTCTTAATATGATTTTTTTATGTTTTTTTTTTTGCTACTTTATTAAATTATTTTTAATTCGATAATGAAATTTTTACCGTAATATACAATAATAAGAAATAAAACAATTAAAAATTTTCTTTAATTTTTAAACTTTTAAAAAAGTTTTTTTTAATTATTATAATTTTTTTTTAATTGAAAAAGTAAAAAGTACAGTAGCTATTACTGTAAATAGCATTGCAAGTAATAAAAACTACTAGGAATCAATACTGTAACTAAATCGAATAAAATTAATTTAATTTTGAATATTTAAAAAAAAATTGCATATCATCAGGCGAAATTCATTAAAATTTTCTCTAATTGACTAGTAAATAAATACTTAGATCTTTTGAAGTAAATTTCTAAACAAATTAAGGTAAACCGGATTTAATTATAATGGCAATTTTATTGAAATCTTGAATTTATTTTATTCAATGCTCTTAAGCAAGAAGGGAGATATGAAACTACAATCTGCAATAAATTAATATAGCTACGTAATATAAACTGAAAATTTAAATAGCTTAATAGGAAAATTAGTCACTCTCATAATTTTCGGACTTAAAAACAATATTTTTTTTTCAATTTTTTAGAAACATTTGTTGATAAGAAATACGGCAACATTAATAACGAGGACACTCTTAATACAGGAAAGTGGAAAAAAGTTTACATATGTATAATAATTATAATATGGAAATCGCAGTTGATAGATATCAATCTTCTTCAGTCCTACAGTGTAAGAATTGAATCAATTTATTTTAAAATTTTAATGTCGTTAGATTGAATATATTCCATCTTTTATCTAAAAATCTAATAAATTTTTTAATTAAATTATGTAACACAATAAAATCGTCTCAACTGGTTCATTCGAATGACAAATTCTTAATCACTATGACCTAGTACAGTTTGAATTAAAGGACATAGGGGACAAACCACTTTTCTTATTTATTTTCCAAGGCATTGGTAACATTTTTACTTTAAAGTCATTGATCTTCAAGATGCAAAAGATTTAAAATTTATACGCATAATTTTTATTTTTTCACTATTGCCCACTATAGCCTTCGTTTCAAAACAAATATCGCCTTAAAATATAAAATTTTTTGAATCGGTAATTAGGAAATTATCTCACACAGTTTCGAAATAAAAAAAAAAATACTTTTCCTAAAGCTTCTTATTCTTTTCACATTTTTAACCTCTTGGAAATTTTTTAAAGCAAAAAGATTTTTAATATAATTTTTTTATTTTTGTTTCAGCTTCAGTTGAAAATATTTGAAGCACAACTCTTAGAGAGCACGTCTATGAGATGTAACAAAACACCAGCTCTATTGAAAATCACCTTGTAAGTACATAAAATTTTGAAAAATAAAAATAAACGTAAAATTTAATTATATTGAACACGTGAATTCCAATTAAATATCTGACAAGTTTCTCCTCTCAAAAACAAAAAGAGCAAAATCAAATCAAATATTAATTTCAAAATACATTGAGGAAAATAAATACTCTTTTAAATTTTAGTAATTTATGAGTTAATTACTCTTGTATTTTTGTAACCAATACAACGATTTGAATAATTTCCATTCACAATCCAATAATAATTTTGAAAATAAATTCAGTGTAAATTTTTAAAAATTTATTATTTATTATGGCAACATAAAACTGAACCCACAATATCCAATTTAATTTTCTTCGTAAAACAACAATTTATAAATTATGACTTTTTAAGATTCAACTGAATGTTATATAAATTTTAAAATGTTGAATAAAAGTTAACGAAAACGAAAACGACAACAAAATAACTCCCAAAAAAGAACAAAACAAAAAAAAAAGTATCCTGTTAAAATTTCTGTTTCTCTCATTCTGTTCCTTTATTTTTGAAATAGTTTCTCGGTAGCATAAGTAACCATATTTCGGAAAAATGTTTTTTTATAAGTATTTGCCTGGTGAATGGTTAAAACTAAAACCATTTTCACAACAGTTGCAATCCAAAATAGAATGGAATTTTTGAAAAATGCAACTACTTATGGAATTTTCTCTCGTTTTTTTATTTTTCTTTTTTTCTCTTGTTTTACTTTTATAATCAGCTTTTGTTATGGTGGTTATAATCGCAACATTAATAACAACGTATATAATATTGTAAAAAAGAAGAAAGTAAATTTGGTCTAAATAAGGAATTTTGTTTTCATATTATTTTTTTGGTTGCTTTTTTTTTGTTTTTTTATATAAAGTGGTAAAAGCTTTTCAACAGGAAAAATTGCTTTCAAGGATTGTACATTTTTTTTTTGTTTTTTTGCTACAGCAGTTTACATATTTATCTTTGCATAGTTAAGGGTATTAAGGTAAAAACAAAATAATATTCTACCCGCTTTTCAAAATGGATTTAATTGCATTAAGTCAAAAAAAAGAGGATGAAAAACAACAGAAAAGAAAAAAGGAAATTCTGTTTTTAATTGCATAATAATTAAAACTGAGAAATGTGGGAAATTTTTCATAAAGAATACAATATTTACAACTGAAGTAACAGTAAAAAGAGGGAAAAAAGAGAAAAAAAGTACAAAAAGAAAAAAAATAAAAGAAAAATTACTGAGATTAGTATAGTTAATTAATTCAAACTAATTATAATCCATAAAACAGAAATTTTTAGTAAACAACTGTTATATTATATAAAAGAATAATGCAAACTGTGTTAATAATAATTTATTGCATTAAATTGAAATGAGATCATATAATATAATTCTTTAGTGTAAAGAAAAATTCCCTTAGAAAACATGCCACTCCCATCAACAAACAAAGAATAATATTGAAACGGAGCTAGTAGATGTTTGTTTAAAATATTAAAAATGATTAATGAAAAATAGTACTTTTATAATAGGCAGTTAATGCAGTAGTCGATGACTGATTCCGGAATTCAATTCAAGAAAATATTTCATATTCCTATAATTCTTTATAAAGAGAAAATGTATCAGTCTTGAAAAATTCTGAAAGAATATAGCTAGTTGTATAATATGTAGCATTAGAAAAAACAAAAACACAAAAATTTAAGCAGGAAAAACTGAACGAGAAGAGAAAGGATTTGTAATTTTTTTATTTTTGTGCACAAACCTCACGCGTATTCCTTAACCTATAATAATAAAATGTTCTCTTTGATTTTTTGTTAATTAAATTTTATATACAATTGCAACTTCAAACATAATACGCTGCCCTTTATATTATTTTCATCTATGAGCAGCGAATTCAGAGGTGTTTAACTTTTAGAAACTGTAATGCATGTACTATACTAACTTGGTACTGGGAAGGTGTATTTTCTGTCAATCTTGCTTTAAATTAACTCAATTGTATTATATAATATTAAAAAGTGGTGAGATTTCCGAAAAATAATTGAATAAGTATTTTTAGTTTTTAAATAAAAATGAGGAAATAAGAGAAATTTGTACAACATTAGATAGTAGAGCAGAATGACGAACATATTACATTGACATAGAAACTATTCCCACAGGAGTAAATTATGAACGCAAAGCTAAACAAAGTGATTTAATAATTACTGCATCCTTTCGAAAATTAATAACGTTTTACTCAGTTTTAATTAAATTAAATAAATTTCATTTCCAATTTATTCGTATCAAAAATATAGACCTAGACTTTAAGTAAATTCGAAGGTTTCCTACTAAAATTCAGGAACGCCTGCATATATGCAAAATTACAAAACAAAATTCAATTAAAATTTATTAAAATAAAACTGCATCCAATATCATGATATTTGACTTTACATAATTTTTTGGTTTCTTAACCTCAATTTTTATGATGCCTTGCAATTAATTGCACAAAAAAAAGTCCAAAATTGATTGAAGAGCAGCTTAAAATAATTTTTCTAGATAGTAATTATACTTTGCTTTATTCACATCCTAGCCCAATAAGTTTTCTTCTTACAGTAATTCAATCAAAATCAGCTTTATTTTTTGAGTGACTGTTTACTTGTCTTCTTGCTTACTTATTAAAATCCTACAAGAAAAATTTTTAATGTTATAAAAATAGTACGTAATTTTATTGAAATAATAAAGTCGAATTTTACTAACATTTTAAATAGTCGACATAATTAATTATATTCATGAAAATAAAAACAATAGTTGGGCTCTATACAGGCCACTAAATTAAAGATTGCCATAAACGCAGTCCGCTTCCGAACGAGCAAACTGCTACATTGCAAAATTAAAACTATTATACGCAAGAAATACTCAGTTCTACCCTCTCCAGTTTCTTACTGTTTTAAAGTAGTTTAATATTAATTATTACTACAATTTTTCCTTATAGAATAAAAATATTATTTAAATGATAATTTCCACACTCTTATTGCCATGACACTTTTTATAAGCTGCAAAATCCCCTTATAAATATGTAAAACTGATATACTAAATATACTTAAACTTATGTACCTTGTTTTAATGAAATAATTTCAAAGTTTTCGAACAAAACTAAATGAAACAGAAAAACCACTTAAATAAAACCATTCCCTTTTTTTCACATATCACAAAGAAAACCAACAAACATAAGTATGTAAAATAAAACACAGAGTGAAAAAAAAAAATTCAATTTAAATTAAACGATATTTTTGACTTAACAAAAAAAAAACAAATATTTAAATTATTCAAAAATTATAAAGGATTTTAAACTTTCTATAAAATTTTTAACAGGAAACAAAAAAAAAAATTAAAAATAAACGAAACCAATTCTTTAAATATTAAAAAGGGAATTGAGTAGCACAAGTTGTACACACACTTATTAAATGTTTACCAAAAAGAAAAAAAAGGTCCTTTGCCTTTATAAACCTAGTACACAATTATATCTGCATATATGTATGAAGTAATTTCATTATACTAAAGTTATTCGAATATAGATTTTCCACTTTTAATATAATTTTACACAAACATTGGTAATGTGGTAAAAGGGTTTTAAACTTTTAAACAAAACAGAAAAACTTCATATTTCAATATTATTTTTAATAATTTATTGATAAAAAACAAAATAAATTTTTTGTTTTGCTTCTTTACTTACAAAACTCCTAACCATACAATAAAATGCCACATCTACGCACATATTTCTTTATATATATATGTATTTTTGTATGTAGGTGTATATTGAAATTAGATATACTGTTAAAAAAAAACAGAAAAAAGAGATAAAAACAAAAAATTTTATTAAAATAAAATCTTTAATCCTTTAATTAAAAAAAAAAAAATAATTTTGTTGACAAACTATGCATATTCTACAGCAGAATTTAATTTAGAGAGAAACAAAAACAGGCATGGATCAAAATAAATAAGTACAACTTATTCTAAGGCATCATCTTTCGCTTGATTTGAAAACTTTTAAGAATATTAAAGTTATTCTGGAAAATTTATAAAATATCTAGTTGTAACATTTGGATTTTGGGTGAAATATTAAGATGAAGCTACTAACAATAGCACAAAACGTTGTTTTTGTCTAAAATAACATTCGATCACACAAAGTGTTCGAGCCGTTTCTTTCTCCAATAAATTAATTAAAGTATTTTTTACAGCATGATTCAATTAAAAATTTTTATGATTTCTTTAAAGAACAAAATTCGTTTAACACGAACTCTAACAAATTTTTTACATGCAACGGTTATACTTAACATTAAATAACGCACAGGAGCAATTTTATTACAGGGACCTATAGTAGTCGTGGCATTTGAATATGGGAACAAAACATGTAAAAACATTTCAGTCGTTCTGAACTGAGTGAATAATACGCTGCACACCTTGAGAATCTAGAGTATAAAAATCTTTTTTTTGAAATATTTAGAATTAGCTTTTAAGGCTGTATGGCAGTTACTCGAAACTGTTAGACCATTTCACAAAAGCTTCACGGATATGTTTGACCTATAATTAGACATATGGCAATCATATGTCCAATTGGACATATGGCAAATTTCATGAATCTAATTTTACTATTTTACTGAATAATCAAAATTGCCTTTTCGTTGTATGGCAGCTACCCGAGCCTGTTTTCCGAATTGGTTCAATAACAAAAGGGTCCGATCTTGACACAAAGGAAGCAACTGGTGAAAATTTGATCGTATTTGCTTTATTTGTTTTTGAGTTGTCGCGCGATTGGGCGGACGAACGGATAAACAAACACATCTAAATCGTCGCAGAATTTTACGCTGAGCGAAAATATATATACATTTCCATACCGTAGATTGCTCCTTCAAGTGATTAGAAACTCCTTACCAAAGTTAATATACCTTTCACGAATGTGCAGCATACAATAACTATTTTCATTTGCGTTTCTAGAATACCTAAATTTCTTCCCAAAAGACTTGCTTTAGAATCGATTAGTAACACTAAATAAATTAATATTAGTACTTGCTAGTTTAAAATAAACAACCTCATTTGATTATTGCCAAATTTATGCTCACCAATTCTAACTTACTAATGCTAACATTCAAATTTTTCAAATATTACGAACGAAGTCGTACATTTTCAATATCCTTTTTTGAAATAATTCGTACAAGTAACAGCAACAATCAACTAAACTATTTAAACATATCAAATTTAAAGTTAGGAATTTATTCAATATATCATCATAGTATAGATTTCAGGTTTGACTAGCTAAAAAGAGAAAATTTTTAGTGTCATCAACAAAATACAGTTGGGAAAATTTACAAAAAAAAGAAAAAACGAAAACGAAAATAGAAGAAAATGAGAAAACTTTTGATATCAATGTGAAAAAAAAAACAGATCCTGATTTGTTTTGCTTTTCTGTTTACTTTTTTCTTCTTATTTCTAGTTTTTCTAGAGAAACTATTTAATATATTAAAAATATGAAAGTTTTAATTTATTTATGAACAAACTATACAAAAGTTTAATGAACTTTTTTCTGATAAATTTTTATTTTCAGTTTTTTTATTTTTATAAAAAGCAATAACTTTTAAAATATTGTCTAAAATTAAAAAAAAAAAGGAAAAAAGTAATACCAGCTGAGATTTTTTTTTTTCGAAATAACTGCAATTTACAATGATTATATTGCTTTTTTAAATAAAAAGCATACTTTTAGGGGTAAATGTTTGCATAATAAATAAAATTAGAAAATCTACTTCAAAATGCAAAGTGTCCAAATCAAATCCAATAGTTTCGGCTACCTAAGAGTCTTAAAAAATAAATCACCATGGACTGATCCCCAAACAGTATTAACCACCACACACTTTATTAGGTCAAGCTAATTGATTCAATAAAAACTCAACCACAACTAAGAATTTCCGATTGATTTCCGATTGAATTTCCAAAAAAATATAAAAGCAACTCGTAACTTATAGAATATTCTTTGGTTAAAAAGGAAAATTTTTGTTGACAGTACTTAAAATTTATGATTTAATTCCTGAACATATTTGGCTTTGTTTGAACATACGGATACACCATATTATGCAATCTTACACTTCAAATTTCCTATTTAAATAAACGATATAACCTATTATATTAAGGATGTATATAGTTGATAAATTCAATATATAATTTCAGGATATTAATAAAAACCTCAAAAAATTTTATTTTATAACTTGGCTTTTAAAATTTCCCATTGCAATTAAATAAAGTTCTAGTTTATTTATATTGCAGTTTTAAAATTTTAATTATGCATATTGTGAACAGAATAAAAAAAAAACCACTAAACTTGAACTACATACGTACATATAGAACATATTCAATAGCTGTTACGACTTTGAAGGACAAAAATATTTACGATAACATGTAGATATTTGTTTCGGTACCCAGTTATGTCATATTTGAGTCAATGATTTAAAGAAAGAAATTGCCTCGTGTAAAATCGATTTGTGAGAGAATTACATTTCAAATTTGAATTTAATTCCAAATTTGAATTGGAAATTTTTGCCTAACTCAATTGGACAAATTTTGCAAGGACGTAGGATATACGTAAAATAATTCAATTTTTTAATAATATTCAGAACTGCTGGAGTTGAAGCTTCTTTTATTTATAACTGTAACAATATTAACAGAACTTTTCTCTAATCAAATTAAACTTAAATATTGTTAAGAAGCGGTGTATCAATAATAAATCAAGCGGTGTTGTATTCTGCAGCTGTTGTGGATTCTGAACCATAAAGTTTTCAAATTCAAATAAATCAGAATATAGGCTGATGCTTGATGAATTTTCTTGAAATTTTTCAAGATTTTAAAAATCTCTGAAGAAATTATACTTTTATTATACTCTTTCTAACACAACAATTGGAGATTATTCACACTTATTGCACGGACCTATGAAGGCTTTTTTTCTCCTTTTTCATCATTAGATGTTAGAGCTATTCCACGATGTTTGAGAGTCATGCCTTAGTTTCATTTTGATATTTTTGGATTTCACTTAATGGGTGGGTAATATGCGGCAGCCCTCTTTATCTTATGTAATATTTAAGGTTATCGATAGATATTGTTAATTTTTGTTGTTATTGAATATAATTTTTGTAGGGACCTGACCAGGGTTTGACCTGGAAATTTATTATAGTTATTAAATAGCTCGATTTTGAGGAAAAGAACACTAACATAGTCAGTAGGACTTTTTATAATTTTGAAAAGAAATTTATTTTATTTTCTGTGTGTATAGGAAAATGTGAAAATTTTAAAAATGAAAAATATAAATTTTAAAATCATAAATTTTAGTTATGACTTGTCTCTGAAAAAAAACTTTTATATACCCTAATAAATGGCATATAATTTACAAATAAATTTGTTTAAATATACGAGTTTATTTTATTTGAAAAATAAAAATAAAATAAATTTTATTTTATTGTAAAAAAAAAAAAAAAAAATTACATTAGAAATTAAATTAGAACGAAAATTTTTTTTGTTCACTTTGATTTTTTGATTTTTGTTCTTTTAGAAATAAAATCAAAATTTTCCCAAATTATTCGTTCTATACACTTTTTATTGTTTTTAATACTTAAAAATTTTCCTAAAGGTAAAATGGATTTTTTTTTATTTTATTCCTTTTTTATTCCTTTTATTTATTTTTCCTCTTCTCTAAAATTCAGTTTGATTTAAAATTTTCATTTTTATTTTCTTTTTTTACATTATACTTAATTTAATTTTCTTTTCAGTTTTATTAACAATTATGATTATATTATTATACCATTAATACAATGACTTATTCATATAGAATTTAGGTATAGTTATGGATTGTATATAACATAAAAGATTCACAATGGGTAAGTGTACTTTAATACATATAGGCATATATAAGAGTTTTTTCATGGGTGTGTGTAATTACCCAAAAATTCTTAAAAAATAAAATGTTTCAAGAAATCAACAATATTTTAAGTACACTGGGAAAAATATTTTTTTTAAAATAATTTTAAATTTTAAAACTCTTGCATTTATAAGTACATTATGGGATTCTGAAGGTACAGTAATTTAAAAATTAAAAATCTAATGCATTTTTCCAATTAATAACTATAAACAAACCTGAAATTTTTTTAGTCTCGTTAATCAAATGTATGACTTTGAAAAAATTCATATTTATAATTGAGAATACAGTATTAATCGTACAGATTATGCTCTTGGCCAGTAATTGTGGAAGTTTTTTTTGTGTTACAATAATAATTTTTACAAATCTTTTACAATATCTTTAAAGAAATCTATTTGAAAGGCCGCAAATAAATCTGTTCATTCCAGATAATATTATTTTATTCCCTTGTTATTATGTTGAAATAATTAAATATGAACGCTTTTTCAGAAATTATGCGTTTTGATTTAATATTGTTAACCTATTTTTCTCTAATTGTTTTCTTCTATTGTTCCAATATTAGCACATATTTTCAATTAACATCGAATATTTACTTAAGAAATAAATTGATAATAAATGTTACTTTAAAAGAAACTACTAAAAATACAGTAAGACAAACTGTATCAGAGTTATTGGAAATTTTACAGGAAGAATCAAGTGAAATTGAATTAGCAGCAATGATCTCTTTTGTTATTGCACTTTCTATTAGTTTTATAGCACTTATTTTTTTTCAAATTTCTTCACTATTCTAGCTTCAATTTTATAAAACCAAGACCTTCGAAATTTACGAAATATACAGACATATAATATACACGTGGTGTGTTTTTCTACAAAAATCAAATTTCTAAAAAAAAAAATTAACCTCCCCTGAAAGTATGCAATATTTTAGTAAAACAAAAAATATAATCAATTTTTGTGTATTTTTTCATAGTTTCAAACAACTGCTTAAAATAATCTAAAAATATTGTTAAGTGTTACAATGTAAAAAAAATGATATCAATTTTTTTCCCAGAAATTACTTTAATAACTGAGATTAAGGAAGAAACAAATTTTCCTCATAACGAACAATTAAAAATAAGGAACCAAAATTGTTTTCACACCAAATTTCACTAAAATGAAAATTCCTAATATTTTTTTTATGTATTCTATTCTCTCAGTCAGATTTTTTACCAGTGTCAAAGGTATATACACAATAACGTACGGTATATAAAATAAAATATATGAAATAGAGTCTTAAATTGTCATTATGTTTGAAACGTAAAACTGATTTAAATTTTTCGTTCTTCTATACTTTTTTAACTTTAATTTTTTCATTCTTATTTCCCAGGTTCCAAAAAGAAAAAAGGGAGATTTTCATTTTTTTTGTCCATTGAGAAGAAAATGAAATTTGAATGAATTATTTTGCGATCGTAAAAATTTTCTTAGCAAATTTTATACGATTTTTATATGTTATGATTATACAAATGCACACTTACATCTGTATGTATGTAAAAAAGTCATAATATGTAGACTATTCTCGTTATACATAATATGTATATAAGAAATAAAAAAAGCAGAAAACAAACGGCTAAACAAACAAAAAGCAAAAAAATAAATTGATCTAAGTATATTAAAAAATAATGTTCAAATTGATAAAATTAAGGTAAAAAGAACCCAGCCTATTAAGGCTTAGTCTATAAATCAATGGTATAACATTTTGTAAACCATAAAACTTTTATATATATATATATACCTTTCATTATTATGATGGGAAGGTAAGAATAATATACACTTTATTTACGTGCAAATTCAATATCTATGTACTAGTGTGTATAATAAGGGTTACCTTTTACATACTCGTATTATGGAATTTATTTTGTGTAGGTATATATAATACATATGTATAAATACGTATAAATATGTACATTTTTTTTTTTATAGTTGGCCCTAAGAGTCTAATCGATCAATAATGGTTAAAACTATGGGGAAAACAATATATAAGTATAAAAGGTGTATGTATATAAGAAAACTATAATATAAGCAAAACCAATTTACTTTCATTCGTTTTCATTATTTTCCTCTTGACAACTCATACAAAACAAAAAACGACAAAGCACAATAAATAAAAGAAAAGAAAACAAAAAAAAAAATTTATAGGTTTTAGGAATTTTTTAAAAGGAAAAGGCGGCGGCCTTCTATACGTTATACAAATCTACATATATACAAACACAAAATATGCTATAATACCAAATTTATTTTAGATGATATCTAGACCATTTCATCTGTGTATATAAAATAATATGCAATGACATTTGCGAATATTAAAAAAAAAACAAGAAAAATAATATTATCAAAGTCTGAGTTGAATATCAGGGTTTTGTTGTCATACATTTTACATACTTTTGACATCGCAATATATATTGCTCCTTAATCAATTTATAAACACGTGCGTTTATAATACAATATAAAAGTATATACCAAAATGTGAATAAAATGTAGGTTAAATTATATTGTACTTATATACAGGATGTTGCTGAAAAACATGAAAATACAATAAAATTTTCGATATACTAGTAATATAGTAAATAATCTAGACTTTTATATAATCGAAACGTGATCTTAAGTTATGTGTACATTATGTAAATCAATGATATTGAAACTTTCATATTTTTAATGAAATCGTAATAAAATTAATATTGTCTCTTTTTATATTACATAAATTGTACATGGTGCTTCATTTAAGACTAAATGCTTGGATTAAATGAAATTTTCTAATTTTCAGTTGAGGTGAAGTTAATAATTACGTAATAGAATGTTAATGAATTACATGCCAAATATTTACCGAACAAAACTTATAATAAACAAAAAGAGAAAATGCCTAAGTCAAAAAAACATAATTTGGGTAAATATTGAGCTTGAAAATTAGTTTTAATTTTAGAAATTTTGGAACTACTTAAACTTTAATATTGTATTGTACTATTGCTAATAATTTAAGCATTGTTCCTCTATAAAACTTACACTGATTCGTGAGTGTGTTGAACAAATGCAGAAATTACCAAATATTTTCCATCAAATTTTGTGTCCATCAAATTTATCTTAGAATGCTTGCAATGGTAATAACCGTTCATCAACGTTTCCGGATCAATATTTTGTTTAATTATGTTTAAATTAAAGAATAATATTTATCCAACATATTTATACAGCAGACTCACATACTCGGGGGATATTGGTTACCATAATTTATAAAAGTATTTTCAATTTTCATCTTGAATTTTACCAAGTTTTTGGAAAAGAATTTAATTAAATATATCCGAAATTTAATTAATATTTAAATAGGCTGTGTTTGAGGAAAAACCGGGTAAAATTCTAATATTCCAAAAATGTTCCCAGATTTATTAAAAAAATTTTTGATTTCTATCGTTAAGCTCGAACGGGACATCTTCAATCAAAAATTTTGCTTATTGACCTTCAATTATATTTTAATATTTAATATGAAATTTTCTTTTTATTTAATACAAAAATTTTTATTAAATACATTATTAAATAAATTTAACATTATATACAATTATAAAAGTATTTAAATTTTCTGTTTACTCTTTTACTATTATACAAAAAATTGAATACGTTTTTAACAATATTAATGATTTAATTATACAATTAAAAATAATTAAAACTGACATTAATCTTCTTAATAATTTTCAACTTTATTTTCTTTTATTTTATAATTCTTATTTGTATTTCAACTTATATTTTGTATATAAAATGTAAAAAATAAAAAAAAAACGAAATTTAATTTTACCTTAAATATAATCGCTACCAATATTCTTCATAAATAATTTTCATATTACATTTTCGATTGTTGACGTATATTAAATAACACTTAAATTATTTTTCAATATTTAAGTATCATCCGGAAAAAGGAAAATATTATGAAAGGAAAAATGTGTAATTTAAAATTTAATATTAATTTAAATGTGGTGAAAAGTTCGAATTCTGTTAACATTTTGGATTTAATTATTATTTATTATGGTTTGTTTAATTATATTATGTATATGGATATAGAAATTTCAGAAGAGAATTTCATTTCACACCTCTCATGGTACACCTCTCTTTTATTTGAAATTTTGTTAAAATAATTCCCGAAAATTTAAAATGAAAACTATTTCTTACGCAATATTTTTATATTGTTGCCATAATAATATATTTGAATAAAAGGCAAATAAAAAATAATAAAACCTGATAAACCCAAATGACATGATTTTATAAAAGGTCTTAAATGACTCTTTTTCCAAAAATTAAAAATTCATATTATTTTTTGGAAATATTTTTAGTCTTGCTTCATGTAACAATATATTTGAATATCAGTCTTTGATATTCAACAAAAACTGTAACATTATGACCTCAATGATTAATTTTAATATTACTCTCTTTAGCTGCTTCAACTCTAAATTCTTAATATTTATTTAAATCGAAATCGATTTGTATTTAAGTAAAAATTAAACTTTTGTTCTATTAATCAGAGTATTGCCATATAAATACTGAGTTTCGCATCTTAAAATTTACCAGAAACATAACAAGAGAAGAGCAAAATTATTTATGGAAATTAAGATGTATAAGTATAAAGAAAGTATGTAAAAAAATATTTGACCAGAAGGTTTCTAAAAACCATTCACTTTTTTATTAAAAAATCAAGCAATAGAGAAACCAAAATTATCGATTAAGAGAAAATTTTTAATGACCAAGAGTTTTTTTTTCTTTCTTAATATCAAATATTTTTTTCTTTTAATTAAATTATGAATTTTACAGAAATTTACGCCATCTAATTTCTTATGAATTCTATATAAAAAACAAATTTTTTTTTCCAACACTGATATTAAAAAAAAAATTAATAATAAAAATAACGCAGAAGAAACAAGAGCACCATTTTCTTTTTGTGTTTTCCTTTTAAATTTTTTCTTAAACTACACCAAAAGAAAAAAAAAATTCGAAAATTTATAACATTTAAGACAATATTTTTTTTTTCTCAGTTTAGTTTTCCTTAAGTGAAAATATTTGAAAAAGATAAAAGAATAACGACAAAAAAAAATCTGCTTTATTTTCCCAATCTTTTTTCCTGTTTTCTTTTACTTTTTATTCTCGTACACATTTTTTTTTTCATAAAAAAAAAAAGAAATATTGAATATTTAACAGATAAAAGGAAATTAACATTACACTCTCTTACTATATACTTTTATAATCTCTTGTACTTTTACTCCCTTACAATACTCCCTTCTTATACTCTTGTACTGTTATCATACTCTAGTACTCTCATATTATTGTACTCTTTTCATCTAATATTTTAATAATTTCTTTGAATATTATAAGAGAAATATTTCACCTTCACCTCGCGCATATATATGTACTAATATGTAGTAATATTTTAAGAATAAAATGTAAGAAAATATTTTCATCTTTTGTTGATTTATACAAACATTTTCCGTTTATATATAAATAATTTCTGACAACATTTTTCAAATAATTTATGCCTATTCTATACCTAGTGTAAATTGTAATATAAATAGAAAAATGAAAAAAAAAAATTAAAATTAAAATGACATTACAAAAAAAAAAAATTATGTTTTTAATTTCCACTCAAAAAAATATTATTCATAACAGATTTTGAGTGTAAAATATTCAAATATCAAAAATAAAAATCTCAAATAATAAATTCAAAAATAAAATTAACAAAATATTCGCTATTCTATATGTATGTATACCTATATATGTATATATATATGACTTAAGTAATTATTAAATTATAAAGTAAAGCCCCCACTTGCTTTCAATTTTAATGTTATAATAATTACGAGTATATATAGATGTATATTAAGGTATACAATTGTTTTGCCTAAAACAAAGAATTAAACATATTCAATGTGTGTCACAAATACTCTCATATATTTTTATTCTCAAGTTGCACATAAAAAGCAGAAAAAATTAAATTTTTTTTTTTGTTAAAAAAAAAGTCATTTTATATGTAATAAAAAACAACAGAAATTCTGACCTGATCTCTTAACAAAATAATAATTGAAATTCTCAAAACATATTTAACTTAAAATTTCTAAAAAAAAAAATTTTATAAAACACAAAGCGTGCCTATAAACAGACGAACAGATGTTAATTTTGTTTTTAAAAGATCATGACACTTTGTTTATTTCACGGTGTTGACCTGATTTTAAAAAAAAAAAACATTTTTTTTTTTACTTTAATTCTTAATTTTTTATATATTCATTAAAGTGTACCTAAAGTTTTTATTTTATATATTACACACATATCAAAATAAAATAATGGCATAAACATTGTTCTCATTATAAAAAAAAAAAAATATTATTCCTAAAGCTACGCTTTTCAACAATAATTTCTGAGAATAAAAAGCGAGAAAAAAAAATGAGAAGAGAACAGAAAAAGAGAAATATTTTTTATCCTCCCTTTCTATTTCCACATTTTTTTTATCTATATATTATTTTTTTTTTCTTCTTTTCTTCTTGTTTCCTTCATTTTTGTTCTTTATCCCGAACTCAGCCTTATTTTAGATACAGAATTTTTTTCTTTTCACGAATTTTTTGTCATCCGCCTTAATTTGTTCGTATATATGCTATACTAAAATAATACACCCGTTCCAAAATAATAATAATCTCGTACCCGCAATATAAAATTTCTATAAAAAAAAAAATTAAAAAAAAAAAAAAGTAAGAATGTCTAAATATTCCATTTATTCTTTTATAAGATTAACAAAGGACAAAGTTTTTAGTACTATTTTGGGAGTACATAGTCAATGTGTGTGTATGTGTGTGTGTATAGAACGAGCATACAAACATGTTTTGATAATGTGCAGGAAAGCTTTATGGTTGAATAAACTTCTCAAAAAAAGAAAAAAAAATAAAAATACAAAAAAGAAAGGGAAAAAAAAATGAAACAAAAAAAAAAAAATTAAAAGAAAAAACCATAAACATAAAAGAGAAAGAAAAATTTACATAATCTCGGCATACCTTTCTCGTCTATACAACAATACACTTATCTAAAGTTTTGTTTAAATGAAAAATTTAAATATTATAACACTCATATGACGCCTATTTAATATGTACATATACACACTTATACATCTTATATACTTATAATATATACTATTATTTTCTCACATTGAATTCAAAAAGGATTTGAAAAACTTAAGAGCATAAAATACAAAATTAGTTGTTGTTTTCTACATATTTTACATACGATTAATATTTGGTATAGTTGATTGTACACATTTTCTTACATACAAGCAATATAGAAGTTTTAAGACATTTTTTTTTGTATTTCTGACTAAAATTATTTTGATCCCTATTGATTTTTAACTATAAACTAAAAAATTAAACTAGAATTTTATAAAATTTTTTCAAATAATCTTTTGTAATGAAATTCCTTTGTAACATTACTTACGAATTTACAAGATTTCTATGTTTTCTTGAAGTTGATCTTCATAAGCATACTTAATTTTAGAAATTAGTAACTTAAAAAGCAAATAAATTATTTTATTGAAATCCTAGAATAAGTTTTTTACATTAAAACTTATTGTGGGACAAATTCAAATAAAAGAAAATTATGTATTTGAAAAAAATTTAAAAATTATAATAAAATTAACAGCGATTTTAGTGAACAATTAAAATTTTTACAAAATTTGGAATTAGAAAATCAAAAACAAATAAAAACGTTTAAGTAAATCTTAACCGATTGAATTGACTGACCTACGCGATAATGTGCAATCTGATATATACATAAAAGTAGTTTTCAGGGTGGCATTGCAACTGTATGGAAACTGGCACTCAATTCCACTTAAACTTCTGCGATACATAAAATATATAACACTTGCAAAATTTCAAATACGCCATATATTATACGCGTTTCTTTACAAGGGTTTGAAATTTTCAAATAATCTTCAGAATTTGGTAGAAAAGAAGAACAATTTCTGCAATTTTTTCATAAAGTAAATGACTTCTTCAAGTCCCCCTGAGGTAAAGGATATAAAAATGTCATCTAATTTTGTTGCCTATATTTAGAAGAAATTTAGTGTTACGAGTACATTTCCTTTACTTAAATAATTTTATTTTAATTACCCTTTAGATATTGAAATCAATTCAAGTAAAAACACAGTCTTCTCAATCTCAACTTTATATTAAAAAATACTTTTGATTCAAAATAATTATATCTATACCATTAATATAATTGTAATAATTAATAAGGTCCAAATAAATAAATAAGCAGGGTCTTTCAACTTTTTCGTTGTAATAAAGGATAATCATTTTAATTCATTATCGAACAAGAAAACGAATAAATCAGGGATAAAAAAAATTAAAACACAAACCACAAAAAGCAATTTTAATCTAAACTATTGGTTAAGCAAAAAAAAAAAAATAAAGTTGCATCATACCAATGGTTTGTAAAGTAGCACTTTTCCCTTCAACAAGTGAAAATACTGCTTTTAAAAACAATCTCCTTCCTACATTATTAAAACTTTCTTCATATGCCAAAATATTTAAAAAATTGCATTGAATTAGGATGAATTAAAACAAAATCAAAGAGGCGGAAACACAATTCTTGAATTTCAGAGTTAATTGCCTGAGATGAGAAAAATAATTACGGTTACGTTACAATAAATAGTCAAAAAGTGGCATTTTGAGGTCCTTAAGAGACTTGTAGAGCGGCGGAAATAGCTAAAAATTATCTTCTACGGATATACGAGTAACATACAAAATTTCAGTTTTCTATCTTTAAAATATAGAAGTTTTTTAACATGTCCTCGGACGTACCGAATGACAGAAGAACAGACGGACAGAGGCAAAGTGAAACTGATAATCACTTTTTTCAATAAATTTTGTAAAAGTGCTAAAGAGAAATCTGATTCATTGTCTCTGATTCATCTCTGAGTTTGTGTACAGCTGTATATACGGAAAATTTTTACATACACACATTTAAACATTACTTTTTTGTACGCATAATATTCTCTACATACACATACATACTTTCATTTAAACGAGAAAACTTTGAAAAGTTAAAAAGGAACTGTTACAGTTGAATAACCTTTAACATTTATGATTAACTAAATAAAAATTTAAATTACAGAACTGTAAAAAAATTAAATTACAGAAAGAGAAAAAGAGAAACAACTTTCCATTTTTTTGTTGTTTTTTTTTTTATAAATATTTAAACAGAAAATGTATTGAAACTTCACTTTTAATGTTAAAAAGATTTTTTTTTTACTATTTGGTTTTTATATAGTCATGATTTTATTGGCTAAAATTAATGAAATCATTTTGTCAGTAACAGAATTTTCCCTTTCTTCTTAATTTCCGTTTTTTGTGTATTTGGAAATTTCATCCCAAAATTTTCTCTTGTTTTTTGTAGAAATAAAGGAAATCTTATAGTAAAAAGTTGATTGTCTCTGATTAATTGAATAAATTTTAACAAAATTGATATGGGACAACTCAATTAAATATGCTTTCAAAAGAAATTTAAGAAAAAATTTTATTCCGGAAATTTGTGCTATTATTTTTTCCTTATTTTTTTTGCCTACTCCTTAGAACTAATGTAAAAAATTACTACAGTACAGATTTTTTCCAATGAAAATTTAATTTTGTTTGAAGATTTAGTTTTTAAATAAAACCTTAGGTTTTCTCTTGAAAAAAATTTCAGTTTTTTTGAAATCATTGTTTTGTAATTTTTTTAAAATTTTAAGAAAATTCAGGATTCTATCGAATTTTTAAAATAATTTTGATGGTTTGTATACGCTAAAGCTTGCATAGATTGTATTCTTACTTCTGTTAATTAATGAAATTATTGTTTTTCAAATGTACATACAGATTTTCTAAAATAAAGAGTCTAAAATCAAGTTCTTTGTTTTTTTTTTTTGATTTCTAACTTTAATTTTAAAATGATTTTGAAAAATTGATCCGCTATATACATACATATTGTCCCGCAAAAGAGCACTACATAAATACATTTCAATATTTTTGTAAAAATATAAGGCACGAGTACATTTCTTTAATTAGATAAGGAAAAAATCGAGGCAGATCATTAAAAAAACGTACAAATAAAACTGAAATAAATTAATCATAAATTAGTCAAAAGTTTTATAAGAAGTATCCAAAATCATATCAGTCGGCGTTGTCTACTGATATAATTAGTCATATGTTTTTATACCTTCATGAAGGATATATTAATATTGGTATGGAATTTGTAACAAATAGAAGGAGTCGTTTGCAGTGTAGACATGTATAAAAATTCTTGCTTAGCATTCTACAAATTCTGCGTTGTTTCAGACATAACCGTTTGCCCATCCGTCCCAACGCAACTCAAAAATGTATAATGCATTCCACACCAAACTTTCGCAAGTTGTTTCTTTTCTGCCACGAATAACTGCTATTGTAGTTGGAATAATTTGAAAAACGAGCTCAAGTAGCTGCCATACAACTCAAACAGATTATTTTAAATAATTCAAAAACTAATAAAGATATTAAATAGAATAATATTGTAAACGTGTATCCAATTACGCTCTACATATTATATTAACTTGTTCGGGTAGATGCCATACAACTCCAAAATTTAATTTTAAATATTTGGAAAAATAATAAAGTCACATTCTTGAAACATGGAAGTCATGTATTCAATTATAGATCAGACCAATCTGGTCAAGTTTCTTTTGAATGGTTTCAGAAATTCAAGTAATTTCTATACAACAATGAAAGGTGCAAGATATAATTCAATCGGATTATATCCACTAAAATTTTATCATTTGTTTTTACATTTAAATTGAAAATTTATTGATATTAGAAAAAGAAAGTATCAAAAGTGAAATATATTTAAAAGAGACCAGACCAATTTGATACCTTAATATATTTGATATTTTATTTTTATAATTAGAATTTCAAGGACAATAGCATATGCATTAATAAATTTACTCTTCCAGCCGTAATAAGCTATAGCAAATATATTTTAAATTAAAAAATTAAAAAAAAAAAGAAATGCTAAATTAGAAGAAAACGAGCCTTTTTAATTGTTTTTCATGATCGCCAGGAGCTCATACAATACACCAATATGTGATAATAACCAGTAAAAAAAATGTTTTTTAACATATTTGATAAAATCTTTTATAAACCTCAAAACGTGTTTTCTGATTAAATATGGAAGTATATTGAAAGTTTTAAACATTTTTCTTAACTATATAAAATATAATTTTCATCCTATAAAAAATGTATAAGCCCAGATAATACCAAATGACCAAAGCATACCAAGAAGCGTTGCGTATGAAAAAATATTCACTTCAAAAGCTTTTATTTTGGTTTTCATTAATAAGTATTTCATATTTGGCATTTTTAAAAATACGAGACACTCATACGATATTTAAAAAACAATTTAAAATCTCAAAACTATTATCATGAGCACAAACTAATTCAAACAAATGATTCGTGTCTATAATAAAGATTTAAAAAATTTTTTCAGTAAATAACCCCATCATTAAAAATAACACCAACTTATATACTAGCTTCTATATAATAACTATGTATATATAAAATCAAACATAATAATCACAATAATTTGTACAAAAAAAAAAAACAAAATACCCCAAAATTTTTTATTAAGTCTACTTTATCTGAATGTCCTTGTTTTTTATCAAATAAAAATTTTTTAAATTTATCAAATTTTTTTTTCATTTTAACTGTATAACTTTTGTTTTCTGTTATTCATTTTTATTATATAACAAAAAAAAATATTATAAACTTTTTCCTTATGGAATATTCAAACTTTTTAATTATTTTGTTCATTTGATTTAATACTATTATACTCCAGCTCTTTTTAGCACTTTTCCAAAAATTTTTTGAAAAAAAGTGCTTATTAGTTTCACTCTGTCCGTCCGTCCGTCCGTCCGTCCGTGTGTATGTTTACAAAACTTCTACACCCTTGAAGATAGAAAGCTGAAATTTAATACTTGCATAAATATTTACTAGAATCTTATTTCCGTTGAACAAAATTTTTATCTATCTCCACCCCTTTAGAAGTTATACTTCCCAAAAACCATAAAAATGGGCTTTTTTAACTATTTAGTGCAGTGAAACCATAAACATTTTTTAAATTTTGCAAACGCAGAAAGGCAGTGGCTTGCTTCCCCTAGTGCGGTATATTATAGGTTAACTTTAGAAAAACAAAATGGCTGTTCAAATTTACCTTTATCTAAAGTCCGTTTTTTCCAAATTTTTGATGTCGATTATTTTCTAGACCCCAGCCTCTAGAACCCTGAAGTTTTAGGGACTTTTAGACACTAATAAAAAATTTATTTCGTTAGAAGAAATTTTTTTTCCATCTCCACCCCCTCTCAAGTTATCGCCTCATGAAATTTCACTTGTTGAAGGGAAAAGTGCTACAATACAAACCATTGGTTTGACCCAACTTTATTTTTTTTTCTTCCGAAAAACTATAATATTATGGGAGATGTTAAGGTATGTATAGGTACTTAATACAAAAATGTTATATATAAAGAAAAAAAACGAAAAAGTTGTTTTCCCCAGTTACTCTGTTTCGGTTTCTTTTTTTTTCTTTTGTTTGTTTTTAAGTTCTTTAATGATTTATTTACTTTATTATTTTCCTCTTTATTTTTCCTCGCATCTATATACATATAATAAAAGTAATTTCCTATATTATCTGTATATATACTTGTAATGTACGTGCATGTGTTATAATATTCATAAGTGTATTTTACATTATTACTCTTCTCTTCTTGTATACACACATGTGTTACACTCATAGATGCTTTATACATTGTATAACTTTTTGACTTAAATAAACTTCGATAGTGTTATCTTATCAATTTATTACCTCAATCTAAACTATATTAGTTTTTTTTTTTGGATGAAGAACAAAAAAAAATAATAAGAAAAAAAAAATAGAACACTTTTGTTAAAAAACTAAAAAAAAAAAAAAAAAAGTTGTGTCTTTTTTTTTTTGTTGGAAAAACCCTCAGAATTAAAATAAAAAACTTAAAAACGCTTATAGAAACTTGATGGACTTTTTCTCTCCTCCCTATATTTTTCTCTCTCTTTTCTCTACCCACACTCGATCTCTGTTTCACTTTTCATATATAGATGAAGCCAATTTTTATTTTTTATATTTTTATTTTTTGCCTTTTGTTTTAATTTTTTTTTTTTTTGTTTTCTTTAAATAGCCATATTCTGCACTTAAAGTAGTTTAGATCTATAAATGTTACCATTAATTTTAGACCAAAACCATCTAACACGACCAAAAAATAATAATAAAAAAAAAACAAGAAAATTTGAAATAATAAAAAAATAAGAGAAAAGAAAAAAAAAAGGAACAAAATTACATAAATAAAAAATAAACTTAGATAAACTACCGAAAACTTTTACAATTTTGGGTAGAACAGTAGAAAAAATACAAAAAAAAATAAAAAAAAAATTATTATTTCCCTCTTCAACTTTTTTTTGGGAAACTTTCCTTTTTGTATACGTTCTATAATTTTTTTTTTATTTTTGATTTTTTATTGTTTTTGTTGTTTTTTTTTTTCTTGTCTAAAAACAACATAAATTCTCACTTTTTTCTTTTTTTGTTCTCATTTTGTTCTCATTTTATATCGTTTGTTTTTTTTTTATTTTTTATAATTTTGTTATTGGAGGTCCTTTGAGAGAAATACTTTATACAATAATATTCTCTTCATATTCCAACAACAACAACAAAAAAGTAGAACACAAAAAAAAAATCTTCAATTTTCGGAGAATAATACTTCCCTAATTTGGTTGCCATTTATTTATTTTTATTCTTCTCTTATTTTTTGTTGAAAGTAAAAAAAAAAAAACAAAAAACTGAAAAACTTTTGTATGTAGAACATAAAAAAAAAACAAAACCAAAAAACAAAAACCATAAAAAAGAAAACCGAAAAATCCTAAGTTTTCCCAAAGATCAAAATAGACCTTTAGCCTTAAGTACATACTAAAAAATTTGTTTAATTTTTTTTTTATTCTTTTATTTTCGTGTTTTTATTTTTTTACAATACGCACCTTTTATATTATAGTTTCCTGTTCAGTCTTACACACAATATTCTCATTATGAGCACAATTTTTATATTTCATTCATCAAAAAAACATTAATTTTATTTTATATTACACACATTTCATACAAATTGGCATTCATACAATAAATATAATGTCTTTTTTTTGAGTGTTATTTAAAAAAAGTGTGTCGTACATTATAATCATGTATGAATAACACAACACGTGTTTTAATACAAAAACATGGCCTAGTACATTCGTTAAATAAATAAACAAAATTTGTCATACAAATTCAATATATTTACACTCAATTTTATAATAATTATATAGAATATTAAGAAATTGAGTCACTTTTATATAGAGTGTTTCGCAGAAGGTGGTAAATATTTTACAATTAACAATAAGGTGGCTTAGTGGCTTAAATATTTTTTAAAAGAAATTTGTGTTATTATCTTTTTCTTCTTACTTTTTTCGATACGCTACGATAGGAGCTAAAAATAACTAAGCTAAATATTTTTATATTTAGACAGAGTGGGGAGCCATGTAAAAAAACATAAAATCCCCCCCCCCTCCCCAACATTAAAATTTTTTCTGTAAATTGATCAAAGAATCGTCTCTGAAATTATTTTCCACCTTATGTGAAACACCCTGTATTTATAATGCTAAATAATTTAGTTAGAATTTGAATAACATGTAATAGAAATCAGCTTACTGTTATAAGTATTAAAATTTTGCATTAACACGAATGAAGTCTATGTACTATTCACTGTTACGTCATGCACAGCATGCACAATATTTACATAATTATTATATTAATTTCATAATTACTATATAAATCATACTGCACTATAATTTATAGATAGTAGCCCTGCAAATTCAAGTTACAAGAATTAAATAAAATTACATTTTTGTTTGTTAACTCATATATTCTCAGTAACATTAAATTAAAGTAAAAATTTTAAGTTTGTACACGTTAAGTAGAATTTTAATATTGTACACATTGTGTTTCGTTATCTGCTTTACATTTACGAGCGTCCCATATATAACAATCTTGTATATTATATAACAATTAACATAAGAAAATCTTTGTTTGTTATTATTTGGAATAAGATATTTTATTATATGATATAAACGTGTTTTATATAATTAATATAAAAAAAAATAATATTTTAAAAACCTGCAAGATTTGACAAGTTTGTCATTCTAGAAGAATAATGTTACAAGAAACTGTTATAAAATCCAACTTAATGTTATCGCTAAACAAATTCTTATCACGTATGCACTATCACTGTACGAACATTTAATTACTGTGATAACAGCTAGTGTTCACAAAAATTTTAACACAACAATAAAATCTGAAGGTATAAAACATAATTAACAACAAAATATTTGGGTAAGTGATGTTTGTGTTCAAATTTCAATAATTTTTCATTTTCGTAAATCGTTAAAAATAAGAAAATATTGTAACAGGATTATAAGTATGCCACAAATTTATTATGGTAAATATATTACATCATAAAATTTAAAACACGTATAACAGTACAAATATCGATAAACTATTTTAAATTTCGATAAAGCACACAAAATTTCATTAATTAAGTACACACAAACGCTTAATAATTGACGAAAATCAAAAATTATTATAAACAATAATTTTAAAAATTGTTATTGGCATCACAATTACTTGTATGCATTATGGTTTACGTATAGAATTTTCAAATATAAATACAATGCAAAATATATGTAATGTGTTATATACATACATATATAAATATTTTAATAATATAAAAATGTATGTAAATATGCAATGTCCTTTAAAAAAAAAGAAAAAAAAAAAAGTAAAATAAAACAAAAATAATTTATTGCAATTTTCTCTTTCTTAATTATTTTATTTCCTCTTGGTTCTCTTGACGCAAAAAAAAAAAAAATTTTTTTTTTTTGTTTATTGTATGAAAACGAGCACAATGCCCTCTAACGACTTTATTTAAATATTTTTGAGTATAGTGCACGTATAACTATCACAATATAAACAGCATATATTATGTAGTATACTTTCAAGTGTATAACAATTTGTATACAAATTTAAGGTTATATAAAGTTCATGAAATGACAATATAATATTGTAATTATTACAGTATTAAATATAATGTTTATTAAGCTGTTTGTTAACAGAAACATTGAAAAATATTTTATTGTAAGTGAAGATTTTATAACGAGGCATTGTTATTTTCTGTTTTCTTTGATTGAAAATTAATAAGTTTATGAAAAGCAGGAATTGTCATAATTTTATGATATTAAATAATTATATAACACTTTTCTCTTGCAAACTTTTACATTTATGTGTGCAAACAGTTCAAATTAAATTGATAAAATGAATTACTGCATGTAATATTTAATATTACACATTATATCATAAAAATGAAAATAAGAATATTATGAAAAAAATCTTAATTAATGTCAATAATGATTTCCGTATCAAATTTCATTTATACCATAAAATTTTTGTATTTTTATAGGTGGAAAATCAATTTTAAAAGTTCAACCTGATTTATTCATTATGAGCTCATATGAAAAATATTTAAGTATGTATAAATGTTGTAAAAGGGAAATTTGAGAACAGAATTTTAAATTGATTACGAAAAATAATATTCCATTTTAGTATTATTTACAATGGCAGCATTATTTCGAATTATATTCGAATTTGATTATTGAAATTTAAAAATTAACTATAAATTAAAAATTATTTTTACATTTATAGTAAAATTTATAATGTAAACGGAGAAAAAATAATTTAATTTTTCCTTTTCATACTCTTCCAAAGTTTTATATTAAAAAGCAAAGTTTAAAAATTCCATTATTTTTACAATTATTTCGGTAATACAATTAATTAAAATATTATAAGAATTAAAAAATTGCCTCTTAAATGAAGATTTAAATACCGTTATGTTTACTGTAATCAACTTAAATAATATTATATTTTTACCGATTGTATTGTGTAAATTTGAAAACGAACTGTTATCATATCGCATTTCGCATGTTAAAATTTCAATAAAAATTCTATGCTGCGTCGATTAATCTGTGCTCTCATGTATCTAAATTACGATTGAACAAGTTTTACAGCCTAATCGTTTGTTCCACTCTCCCATAGTTTAATAAGATTACTGGTTTTTTAAAAATTAGGTTCTGTCACTAGGCGACTAGATTTTATACGAAAAAAATTCTTCACCGTCGAAAATTATACGTATTACGAAAATATGAAACCCAGTTGATGAGTAAAAGAACCCTTAAGGAAATTTTTCTATTTAAAATTTTGTTGTTTAAAGGAAAATAAGTAAATAATTTTTAAAAAAAAAAAATAGATTTCGTAAACATAGGCCTATTCTTGTTAGACGATTTTATGCTTTATCCCCAATATATGAATATAAATTTGTATAACAATTTTAATTGAATATTAAACAATACAATCGGTAATATACTGTTTCCATCATAGACTTCTCTCAACATTTATTTAAAAATTAAAGCCCAAAAGATCATTACTCAAATATAAATTATTTATTTGAAAAAAAAAAATAAATACCAAAATATTTATATTATAACAATTGCAAAGCATTATTAGAGTATATTTTTTATAACAATATTATATGAAAAATATTATTTTAATTGATTTCATTTAAATTTAAATTGAAATATAGACAGTTATATATATTAAATATTCCAATAAATTTTATTGAAATTAAAATTTAAAATAATAATTTTTTTAAATATTTATATAAGTATGTATAACATAATAATAATATAGAGTATAATGTATGGTGAACAAATATTATTTCACATAATATCCTAAAATACCAAAATGAAATTTAAAATTTAATAACTTAAAAATGCATTCATTCCTACATAATATGAAAAATTTAATTTTAATTGCATATTAAATTAAAAATAATAATGGAAAATATAGTCAATTTACTTTAATATTGATATTGTCAATATTCTTTATGACTAAATATCGACTATGCTGTTTTCGAAAACAATGTACAAAAATTGAAAACAAAAACTTTTTATTTTTATACCAGTATACGAACGTATATTCAAAGGGTAAAATGAATTTACCTTACCATTTGTAACGCTAAGAAATAATGGTCTGAGATATAGACTCAAGCATAATGTTATTGATCAGCGTCGAATTCTAAGTATATTCCTCCGTCCGTCAGTCCCAATAATATATCAAAGACTATTCAATATTTCACAAATGTTTTATAATAGTTAATTCTAGAATACTATTTAAATTCAATATGATCAGGTAGCTGTTATACAACTTAAAAATTTATTTGAATATATCTCAGAAATAACAGAATCTATGGTATTGAAATTTCTCATGAGCAAATATAATATCAGGGCTAATATGTTTCATAAAAGTCTTTGAAATTTCTTAACTCCTTCTAGTAGCTGCGTTACAACTTGAAAAATTATTTAACTACATCATAAAAACTGTTCAAATTTCAGTTCCTACTGCACTGAAATTTTTCAAAAACAAATATTATAAAATTGCAGCTATATTCGCTAAAAGTTGCTGAGATCTCATGAGCACTTACGATATCGCTATATATAACTCTAAAAGTTATTTGGTCATATCTTAGAAATTATTCAGTGCATAGTTTTTGGAAATTTGCACAAGCAAATATATTATTAGGGCGGTTATGTTTCACAAAAACTGTAGAAATTTCCCGGCTGCTTGTGGTAGCTGCCATACAACTTTATAATCTGTTTTCCCAGAAACTGTTGAAGCTATAAAGCTGAATTTTTTGATATGGATTGTATGGGCTTATATGGAAATTACCATATATGTTTAATATAGCACTAGACAAATAAAAAACAAAAGGTTGTATGAAACTTTATGCCAATTCTCTCCGACATTTAAAATCATTTATTCGTACGGGTATCAAATAGTTAACAGGGCCAACCATATCTATATTCTCGTTTTAAATTGTTATTAAATTTTTATGCACAGAAAACCTCTCCCCAAATGCTTTAAAATTTACCAAATAAAATAGAAAAAGAATTGTTTTCGCTTTTTTTTTTTGCATTTAATTTTAATAACAAATCGAAAACTATTTAACCAGCGAAATAAACTCTGTGTTTTGTTTTATTTTGTAAATATTCCAGACCAATGATGCAATTACATTGGTACAATTGTGTATTTACATACAAATTACGTATATATACATTTCATAAACAATTATGAACGTGTGTGCATTCAATAATTTTCTTCTGTTTTTTGTTTGTGTTTATTTTGTCAGACTGTGGGTACCTTTTTTATATTATAGCGTTCGTTCATTGAGTCCAGATATGGAAAATATTAAATTTAGTAACAAAAAAAAAAAAAACAGCAAAAAAATTTTTATTTTGTTTTGTTAGAATATTTTTCGTGTTTTTCTAGTTTTGTGAAACCCAATTCCTGTGTCGGATTTTTATGACACTTTTATTTATTTGTTTTTCTCTTTTCTCGCAAAGAAAAACAAAAATTGAGCTAAAAATTTTTCTTCTTCTTTCCATGTACAATTGTTTTTGTCGTGGTTTAATACTTTGGTCCTTTTTTTTCTGGTATTTGTTGGATAAAACAGAAAAAATTCTTTATAAAAATAAGAATCCATGACAATAACCAGAACAAAAAACAATAAAAACGAAAATAAAAATGAAGAAAAAACGAAAAAAAAAATGGCTATATTTTACCTGATAGAGAAAAGTCTGTCATATGAACGGAAAACTAATATTTTCCTTGAGCGGAGGTTTTATTGCGATTTTCAAACTTCAAGGAAAAGTTGCCAATTTTTTTTTCGAAAAAATAAAAATGAAAACACAAAGAAAAAGAAAAATATTTTTTTTTATTTTTGGAAATTAACAAGAAAAAAAAAAGCTCAGATCATAATAGAAACATTTTTTGGGATTTTTTTTTTTCTTCTGATCCTTTTTGAAACATCATGGAGAGAAAACAAAATATAAAAGATAAAATAAGTTTTAATTGTTGGATCAGTGCTCATAGTAGATTTTTAACATTGGCATGCTATTTGTGTTACAGTTTACTTATATAATGTAAAATAAAAGAATAAAATAATTAGAAAATAAAAAAAAATATTACTGTAATATTTATGATATTTTTCTTCTTAGTAATTTTGTATAAGGTATTGCATATGACGACTACAAGGTTTGTGTGATATTGGTTTAGTAAATAATATGTATATTTCGTATTATACTACATATGGACACTAAATAGAAACTGATAAGAGTAAGTAAGGAGATAAGAACAAAATAAAATAAACAAATTGTATTTTTTTTTAAATTAGATGTAAGCCGATTCAATATTATATTTTGAGCTATCTCTCTGAAGGAATTGCTATTTTAAGAAATAAATTTCCTTAAGAAAAATTTTTCATAAGGAAATTTGACTTATAACTAATATTAAGGTATATAATTCAGAACTTGATCCAAGAATGTTTAAAAATTTGTAAAAATTTTATTTTTTTCATAAGTTCTACCCGTAATAATTAAACATTTTGAATAAATGCACAACTATTTACTTTTTTAATTGAGCATCCAATAGGCAAACCACAAAAGAATGTCAAAATTTTCGGAAAGAATATCACAATTATCCGAACATGATAAACGAAATTTGATTCAAATCTTTATATCTAAGTTTGCTCTATAGAAATGGGATCATTTTATTAACTTTTATAGTATGCCAGTTGCTAGTAACTAGATTAACAAGTAGTTTTTAAAGTTTTTAATGATTTTTTAAAGCAAATAGTGCAGGTTTTCTTATAATTTTATATTTGCCTAATAGTTAAAAAATTGGATCAGTTAACTTTCCGAGAATATAAGAGCTGCAGACCGAACTTTCATAGTGGCTGATTTTAAAATTTTTAACCATAATCTGAGAAAGTAATTAACGCAATATCTTGGCAACCATATAGTATCTGATCTGATTTGATAATTATGAAGGAAATTGGATAGCAAAAACGAAACGTCGCCTGAGAACCGAAAGATTCTTATTTTCTAGGCATTTTGAGTAAAAAGACACTTGCTTTTTCAGAAATTTATATAATCTTGTGTTTATAATCTTTCGTTAATACTTTCGTTAAACTCAAAAATATATTTTTCGTTCGTTTATGTCAGATTTCTTACTATGTCAAGTTTTTTTTCAATTTACTCTTTTGATAAGAAAATATTCATTTTTTTTCAAATTGTTTTACTTTTGTACATTTTCCATTTACTTGCTTTCTCTCTTTGTCTCTTCCTCTTTCTCCCTCAATCTACATTAAAGTCAACATTTCATCTTTTCAGTAGAATTCCTAACCAAAAATTTGTAATGCTCTTCAATATTTTATAATACTAAATTGAGCGCGAAAATATCATGATATTATTATTAATGACATATGCTCTTTAACATTTCAATTTTAAACCGCAATCAAAAGTATTACAATGGAATCTCTATGGAAAATAAGAGTTAATTTATTATTTATTTTCAAAATTTACCTTTTAAAATACAACCACATATACACGCATATATGAATATATAAGATTAAACTTACAAAAAAAAAACTATAACTCACGTACCTGAAAAACTTTTTATCGGGAAGAGAAATTAATCGTATATCTGAAAATAAAAAAAAAATAAAAAAATTAGATAATTCTCAAAAAAAAATATTTATTTAATTGAAAAGTTACACGAGCACGGATTTTCATTTTAATTTGTTTAAATTTTTAATTACTTTTGAATTTAATTTTTATTTGTTGTGACGTGAACATCCGAATTATTTCTATTACCCTCGTAAAACCTTTTTAAAATATTCATAATGTTTTATATTTTAAAAATTTTTCAAAATTGTATTCCACTTTATAGTAGAGTCAGAGTAATTTCTTGTTATAGATGAAAAATTAAATGTAATTTTCCATTTTCATTTTTTCTACTTTTGTTTTTATTATAAAAAATAAAAAGTTACACCATTCTATCAATCAAAGATTATTGTAAAATAGGAAAGCTGTTGTGCTATATTTTAAGGTTTTTCATATTATATAGTTTATTTTTATAGTATCACAAATAAATGATATACAGATGAAAAGCTTAAATTGAACTGACAATTAAACATTTTAGTTGAAAATATTTTTTGAGATACATTCAATTTACAGTGAAACCTCGCATAATATTAAGTATGAAATTTCCATTTAAGTTATAGAACTCAGTATACTTTTCCACAAGTAGCTCATTAACTAAAAAATTTCAAAAAAAAATGCTTTTCTTCAAATACAAAACCCAAGACTACATTAGATTTCATTGCATTCATTTTGAATATTTTTAATTTCTTTGAAAACTGTTCTTTTTTTCCCAGAAGGCACCGTGATTTAAGATACTTTTATGTTTTATTCACTGAAATGACTCTAATTTTGTTAATCTCTTACGGAGTAGTATAAAATTAATTTTTTTTAGAAACAAAATTAGCTCTTAATTTCACCTACAGTAGATCTTGAACACTTCAACAGATTTTTAAGAAATTTATAAAATGTTAATTTTGAAGGTTATTTTAATTCATTTAAGAGTGTTAATCGCTAATAAAGCCACAAACATATTTTTCATATACCATAATAGTAGTATAAACAAAGTAGCTCGAACAAATGTTACGCAACCTTTGTAAAATAAAATTATTTTTAATATGAATAAGTTCAGCCCCAAATGACTAAATTTCAAATTTTCTTATTATTTTATCCCTTATGCACTTATTTTCTAATCTACCACAGTATTTTATCCCTTATCGGTTGGGTTTAAATATTTTTATCATATTCTAGAATTTTAATTTTAAATGAATTTATTTCTGGATTCTATTGTATTCCAGCATCTAAATGAAAAGATAAAAATTTAACAAAAAATTTTACTTCCGCGCAATTAAGGTCTTAAAATTCCAAAAAAAAAAATTGTGATTTGTAAAAACGAAAATACCAAAAATTTTGTTGAATAGTTTTTCTTTTTTGTTAGAAAATAAGAAATTATCTATCGCCATTTTTTTTTTTGTTTTTTAGTTTTTACAAAGAAATTTATTATTTTTAAATCCTTATCGTTCAAAAATTTTCAAAACAAAAATATTTGGCATCGAAAATGTTTAATTTATTTTCCTTAAAGTAATGAATTAAGACAAAACAAACAAAAAAACAGCAAACATTTATAATATTATGAAAAAAAAAATATTATTTGGCAAAGAATTTATTTATCTACACAAATTCAAATATGAAAAAAGTAAGATTATTCAATGCAAAAGAATTGTACATAAAATTGCATACTTTGCGGCGAAGCATTATTATTTCTGTTCAGTAATTTGATTAGTTTCAGTATTTTCGATTATTTTTCAACTTATATTGAGGTACATACACATACATTTTACCATTTTTTTCACAAAGAATCTTTGTAATTCATGTCCTTTAATCTAGTAGTCCTGAATTTTTTATTTATTTAAGAGAAATCACAAAATATCTTATTTAAAAAAACAAATGACGTAATTTTCTGTCTTATTCTTAGAGTACACAACTGCCCACAATAGATTCCCATAATAATTTTAATATTTTTTAAAAATTTCAAATACATTACGATGGTTTTGCATATTCTGAATTAAAAAAAAATAAAAAAACAAAAATAAAAGTTTAGAAAAGTAGGCAGACAAAAAGTTTTTCTCTCTTTACCTACATACACAATTTACATTATTTTTATTTACATTATACAACATTATTTTTATGCGAACAACTTTAGTCTTAAAACAAAAAAAGGAAAAATCGAGGTAACAAATTGGAAAGCAAAACATTTTAATCTGAAATGGATTTCACTTTAAATGGAACCCAAAAAAAAAAAAAATTTTTTTTTTTTTTTTTAGAAAACTGGGTTAACAGAAAGAAAATGTGATGGCACAACTGAGGGAACAAAAAAATAAAAAATTTAATTTTCATTTAATGAAAGGAATTGTGGTTTTTTTTTTACAACAATTAACCGTTTTATTTTTCAATAGGTATAAACCTTTTTTGTCTTTATTTCATTCGTTCTACTTATAACGTCGAACTGTGCAAAAAAAAAGATAAAGGAAAAACAAAAAAAAAAAAAATTAAATTTTATTGAATAAAAATTGAAAATGAAAAGTGAAAATATTTTTTTTTTTCTATTTTTCAAATGTGTGGCAAAAAATTAAGGGCAAAAGGTTAACTGTGAAATTTAATATAATATAGATTTTGCTTTGTTCTTGGACTTGGACTACTAAAAAAATATTGAAAAAAAAACCTGTTAAGAAATTTACAGGACTTCATTTTCCAATTTTAAAGCAATTAGTATTGAAGATTATTTAAAGAAAGCCTGGAAATATTTTAATTTTTTGATGATTTCATGAACTTTTATTGAAATTTTGTTCATTCAAATCCTTTATGCATGAAGATTTTGGTGATTTCAAAAGGAAATTTCTTTTATTATTGTTGAGTGGTAAAAATATTTATTTAAGACAAGTCGACCAATTAGACAAGTTTTTATAATTGTAAAGAAAAAAATCTTACAAAAATACTGTTAGCAACTGTTAATGTCAGCTAAAATTGAAACAAATAGTTTTTCTACATCTTTTGCATTCGGTTGGCATATTGACCGTTTTCAGTTATCATTCTTTTTAGAAATTTCGTTTAAATTGTGCTCACTTAAATAGCAATCAAAAATTTGCACATGGGAATTAATAAAAAATCTTAGAATGGATTTTAAAAAATTTTGAAATATTTGGCATTCAAACACTTATTAATGCTTTCAATCAAATCAACAGAAACCTTATAAACAGAAAACAATTGCAGCTTTCTTGTTATGTAAAATGTTTAATTGCATACTTTTTGAGACTGAAGAGGAAGAAAGTAAAAATATTGAAAACATTTTTACTCTTAGAGACTGCCTTATTGTAGTAAAAAAAATGTTTTTTTTTTTTGTTAATTTTTATAGAATTTCACTTAAATGATAGCAACATAGACGGCCAAAAATCATCTATATCCTAATATTTTTTATAATTTTTATATTGAATTTGTTTTATTGTCTTGATCAGTCAATCAAAATATTAATTCTAGTATTTTATAAGGTGTTACTAGTTTTTATCCTTCTTTTAATATAAGAATCTCGCACTCCGTACTACATTTTGTAAAAATTTTGGGTAGAATCAACGGATCTCCAATTTATTAAGAAAATTGGAATTGAATGTCATCCAATTATGGCATTGAATAAAAATTAATAACTAACAAGTGAAAACGTTTCTGTCGATATAAATCAACCGAATTACACCCTGTACCTTGATAATCTGAGTTTAAAATTTGCTTTTGAAATACCTTGTATTAATTGTTGTGTACCAAGTACTCGAACCTGTGAAACCACTCTATGAAAAGTGTACGGACATGTCTGATCTATAATTGGACACACATCTGCCAAGATTCATTAACCTTACTTTATTATTTTTTCGAATATTTTAAATTTAGCTTTGGAGTTGTATATCAGCCACCCAATCCGGTAGAGCCGTCCCATTAAAATTTAGAGATTAGAGTTAAACTTTAGAAATTTTAGAGCGCGCGTAGAATGTAATTGGATAAACGTATAAAAAATTTCATATTTATACCTTTATTAGTTTTCGAAATATTTAAAATAAACTCTTTGAGTTGTATGGCAGCTACACGAATCCGTTGTCCGAATTGGCCCAATTATAATAGCCCCCGTCCTTTTCAGAAAAAAACAACTTCTGAAAGTTTGGTATTGATTGCATTATGCGTCTTTAAGTTGTCGTGCGATCGGACGGACGGACGGATTGACATGACTAAATCAACGCAAAATTTTATGCTGAGCGGGAATATATTATATACATGTCAATCCTTCAAGTGGTTACAAACGCCATACCAAAGTGAATATACCCTTCACCAAGATGCAGGGTATAAAAAATATCATATTTTCCGATATACAATAATTTTCTTTGAAAAATAATTTTTTTCTAAAAATATTTTATGAAAAATTTCTAAGAAAATCTCAGAAACAGAAAATTATTTTCACATTTTTCACTATTTTAATTTTTTTTTTGTAATAAAACTTAATATTGTTAATAACAATTGAACAAATCACTTTAAAACTACATGAACGGAAACTTCATTATTTTATGAAAAAGAAAAGCGGAAAAGTCAGTATTGTTTTATTTGTTAGAATAATTTTCAAAGAAAAAATAAAAATTTTTGAAATAAAATAAAGTAAAAATTCTAAATTTTCCTAATTATTATTACTTTTCTTATAAAAATAGATAAAAGAAATTTCATAAAATATTTTATATATAGACAATTAAGAAAGGAAATGTTCGTCTTTAAAAGACAAACTTTAAAGAAAAAAAAAATTATAATGCACACTTTATGTGCTCAAAAGTTTTCACAGTTCCAGTAATACGGTATACACAATCACACTCCGTTTAACTATCAATTTATTTATATACTGTTATAACAAGAATAAAATTTATTAGTAGAGAAAAAAGAGTAAAATAAAAAATTAATGCACGATATTTATTAGCAGCTGTTTAAAATTTTACCCGTTTTATCCTTTTATTCATGGTTACTTTGATACGCTCACTTAAGAATTAAAAGATATATTCTGCACATATATATACATATATATAAATGAAAATTTAAGTTGAAAATTAAGTGAAACGAAATTCCTTCGTATAATTAACTTCAATCTATAGCTGTTTTTCTGCACGTTTTCGGTTCCTATTTTTTTTTCTATTTCATTTTTCCTTTTTATATTCTTTGTTAAACCAAATGCATCCTGAATAAAAATATTTTCGTCTATATCTTTATTCCAAATGTAAGTTTTACATTACATATTTTATTCCCAAATCTATCTATATATAATAGCCACCACTATAGTGTATGATATATAAAATGAACATTTATACATACAATATATTATTATATGTTTGGTTACATTATAATAGTAATTGTAAAATTGAAATAGTAAAAGTCAGTAAAGAAATAGTTTTTAATTTCTCAAAAATATTTATTCATTGTTGCAATTGCACCAACTCGACTTAATATTATATTATTATATTATAGTATGTATAACAGAAAGATATTTATATTTAATTTTATTATTGCCAAACCACATTTTTAAAACTTAAAATTTCTTATTCATTATCTATATATGTATGCGTTCATGTACAGTAAGCGTCATTATAATGGAAACATTTCATTGGTCCGAAATTCAGTTTAAGGTTCAAATTTCCAAATTTTGAATTAAGAAAATATCAGCGCATTCCATTAGAAAACAGGGAGCTGTGCTAGTTGTTTTAGTAATTTAAAAATTGTGGCATTAATCAAATGCATGCATACAATATAGCTATATAAAATTGGCATCTAATAAAATCCCAAAACCTATTCAACTGGAATATAAATTTCCATTAAAATTAATTTCCCCAACGCAAAGACACGGGAACGAAAATATCATAAAAAATATTTTTTTCCGCATTTTCCTAATACCGACTGATATAAGAGCAAAAATTTTCATTAAATTTTCAAAATAATAACATTTAAATATCAAAATGGAAAAATAATAATTTTTGAAAATTTCTCAGTTTATTCTCAATTATATTGCATTCATAAAATATAAGAGAAATTAACTCATTTCTTTTATTTAATTTACGTAAACGAATCATTTCTCAATAATCTGAAGAGAATTCAAGAGAAAAATTTGAGTAACAATAATTGTGTGATCATGTAACAACACAAAATAAAAATAACATTTGCATTTTAAGAGAATAATTTCATTCATTACAGAGAGTTCAGTGTATAAAAGTTTAACTGTACAGACTTAATTTTCAATAAAGGACAATGCAACAATATAAACACAATATAAAAACAAAATTAATTTCTTAAGGACTTAATAAACATATTTATACACTATTACGTATATATGTAAATGTACATATACGTTCTTGTATATAAAATATATGCTATATAAAACTGTAATAATAATTATTATGGTGATTTAAACTGTAATAGTGTATACAGACATAAAATGAAAACTCTAAATAGACAAAAATAAAGCGCCAATTAAATGTCAACATGCGACTATTTAAATGTTGAAATTTAAGAGGAATTTTAAGACTAAAGAATGCTAAAAAAGAAATTTCAATTATTGTACTAATTTATTGTTTAAATACCAAAAACAAATTAGTCGAAATTATATAACATTACATTATTTTAATGAAATACTTAAGGAATTATTAAAATTTTTCAAAATTTATTTATTCTATTGACTGTATGATCTTAAAATTATATTGACCTATCTGAACTGTATTTAATAAGGGACGTGTACATGTATACATGATTTGCAATTTATTTAAAAAATTTTTTACATTTAATAAAAAAATTTTACTGGTTCTCATTTTATTCCTTTAATTTCAACTTTTATTCCAATTTAACGCAATTGTAAAAGTCACACAAACTGTACTTCATTTATTTTTATATTATTTGAAAAATTAACATTCAAAACTTTATAATCCTTATGTTATTATTTACAGCATTTAAAATCTTTATATTAAAAATTAGGTTTAATTACTACATTTTATTAAGGTAAAATAAAAAAGTTAAAATACAATAATTTTAAAAATTATTCAACTTTTATTACTTTCTCTCTCAAAGAAAACAACAAAATAATAAAGAATACAATTAAATTCAAGGTTAATTTCATTTTAAATGCGAGAATATAAATTTGATTCAACCAAATAATAACATATATAGAGATTTCTGTTGATTTTCTATAAGAAAACAAATCATAATTGTACTCAATTGTAGATTAACAATATGACATAGAAGATAGCAGGGAGATGAGTTTTCTCATCTCAGATGAATGAGTAAGACTACATAAAAATTAAGCACTATATAGATTAAATATTAAAGTTGCAGGCAGACATACAATTTTTAGTTTTTCAACTGTTTGATTGCTTGTTCGTATTCAAATATCACACATGCAACTGTATGATAGCATGCAATTAAGTATTCAAGAAGTTTGTAATTTTTTACAAATTAATTGCAATTTTTAGTTAACACACTCAATTTTAATTAACGTGATAAGTTGGTTGTATAACTGTGTACGCAACGATTTTACAATCAAGCCGTATTTGCAAAATTAAAAATTGCATGTCTGCCTGAGAGTCCTAAATGACCATGATATAATTGTCTCTCCTTTTACACAGACGCTGAGTTATACAATTAATTTTAAGTGTTGTTTTATCGAATATTTTGCTTCCCTAATCTTTTATTTTATCTACAAATCAAAATATATTCTGCAAACAGTCAAGTGGAAGACAATCACACTGAAATGAAAGTTGTATTGCCAGAAATTTAATGAATGGTACTATTGGTAAAAAATTTCGAGTTGCTTTCCACGTTTCAAAAACATTATTTTTGTGCATATAATAAAATAGAATCAATAGAAAGAAAACAATAGGTCAATATGTAGGCTAAATTCGCCAACTTGTTAAATCCTCTTGATCTACCGAATCTCTAGCATTTCACGTTACGTATAGCGAAATGGATTTATTCGCCACTGTTTTATTATGTTGACACCAATGGCAGCAATGGCAGTAGCTGTAAAATATTAAATGGGTTGTATCACAATAGAGCGTCAATGACATCAGAATAAAATTCTTCATTCATGCCAAAAATTGTAGAAAAAATGTCACAACACATTTTTATTTCTGCCGTTTTTCATTCAAATTCGACATACATAAAAATACTAAACTGTCATTTTTGTCAGATTTTTTGGCATATTCAATATTTAAATGAATACCTCTAAACATTCATTCCAACTATACATTCAAATTAATATATGAATAACCCCAGTACAATTAAAAATAATGTTTTGTTAAATTCAAGTTGAAAAGTCCCAAAAAGTATACAGGCGCATGTTACGCAAATTTTTATTCATACTCCAATAAATTCTAATTCAAAATTATGTTCGTTTTGTCTTTTCAATAAAATGTTATTTCCAATAATGTAAAATAATCCAAAAAAAAGAAAAAAAACAAGAAAAAAATTAGAAAAAGAAAAATGGCTCCAAATTCTTATTTTGTTTTCTCACCAAGTACCACCACAGGGTTGCAATAATTTAATTTTTTTGTAAAGCTAATTCGAAAAAAAAAAAAGAATAACAAAACGGAAAGAAGAAAAATTTCAGAACAAATAAAACAAATTTTCATTTTTTATGTTTTTTTTTTTTCTTCTTTTTTTTTTCTTATTTCTTTTTCTATTTTTCCTATTTGAGTCTATGCTTCTGTCACCAAATATTCTCGAAAAATACCAAGGTGAATTCAATATGGCGTCTTTCTTTTAGAATTTCATTACATTTTCTCTCAATTTTTGTTTTTCTTTTCTATTTTATTACAGGCTTTCCATACGTAGCTGCCTCTGTTATTGTATTCTGAATGTAAAAAAAAAAAACGCAAACGAAAATTCCATGTTCACGTTACAAATAATTAAACTTTTCCTTTTTTTTTTCAACTTGTCTTTTTTATTTTCCATTTTTTATTATGTAGCATAAAAAAAAGAAACGTGGAAAATTTAAAAAAAAAAATTAATATAAAATGGAGGTAAGCGTATAGCCGTTCTACATTAAAATTTTTATTTTAATGGAAAGGTTAAAAATAAAGCAACGGTAAAAAAAAATACGCTCGTTTCTTTTATTAAAGTACATAAATTAATTTAAGGAAAACAATTACATACTTTGGAAAGATTGGATTGCTCTTAATTTACTTAGACCGAAATTCGATATTCAATAAAACGTTAACATTGTTCTCCCGTTTTATTTTTGCTCATTTTGTTATTTAAGTTTTTTTGTGTTTTTTTTTTATTAATATTGGCATTCATTCATGAAAACAATTAATTCTGGTATAACAATAGAAATGTTAAAATTTCAATTTTCGGTAATATTTTTTTTCCCTATGAAAAGGAATAAATAAAAAATTTTTATAAATCAAATAACTAATATTTAAAAGGAGCTCATTTCCTATTAATTGGTTAACAGATTTGTTGTTGTTTAGGATTCGTATGAACCTTCCCATATGATACAAATTCATTTTGTAAATGGTAAAGAAACAACGTCAATAGTGCCATGCCATAAGCTGGTGTCATCAGCTAATCTAATATATTATTATATATACATATGAATTCTTGTTGCAGTTCAACCTAAGAGAGAAAATTGAATGTATAGCAAATACATCCTTTATATTTGAAATATTTGCAACTTAATCTTCCATCTACTAACCTGAAATTCGAAGTTCACTCAAATGTATTCAAAATTGATAAATAGAGATTTCGGAATTTTGCAAAAATTTTAATTAAAATATTTCGATTTTTCATAATATATTGAGGTTATTATACGGGAAACTGAATAGCAAAATACATACTACGAATTTATATATAGCATTTAATTAAAATAGAAAATAAAATTTTACTAAATCACATTTATTCAAGAGTTTTAAAATTCAAGGCGGCAACACGTTTACTTCGAGCGTTTTCGTTCTTTTCTGCAATTTCAGGAAGACTTACTTTTTCAGTATAATTTGTTCTGAAACAATAATAAAACTTTAGTAATCGGAAAATTTATGAAAATTGAAAATGAAGTTAATTTGTTTTTTGAAGAAATTTTACACAAATGGGTCAACAGACATTCAACGCAATAATTATTTTATCCTATTTTTGTTTCGTTTTTTCTTGAGAATACACTAGCAATCTAATTTAGACTCATTTACTTTTAATTTTAAAATATAAAATTGTACAAAGTTTTCTGGGAAAAATTTTAATTGACACGAAAATTTATACAATAATTGTATTGAAATAATTTGTAAAAATATCGGAGTTAATAAAATTTAAATGAAGATCGAATTGTTATCTATAAAAGAAAAGGTACTACATTTGATTGTCATTTATTTATAATTAAAATGTTTATATAAAAATAAAAGTACATAACAATATTTTTAACAAAATCAATAATGTAAGAGGGGCACACTTGGAATTCACGTATCTATGATTTCTTGAAGTTTTCGTTTAATTATAAAAATTCAAAAAATTTCTTTGGCTCCATTGTTTAATTACACACTTATGTAAGTAAATTAATAGTTATTATGCATATTATTGCATACAATTAGGGGTAATGTAAGTATAGAATGTTCTTTTCGCTATAACAATTGCAAATAACTTCGGAATTGATCTCAGATTCTGTATTTAAAAATTGTTACAAATATTAAAATTGTATGAGTATTAAGATTAGATTTTTTATAAAATTCTCGTTCTAAGTTCTCGTTTAGACAAATAAAAATTGTATGCAGTTTTATAAAATTTAATTCTGTTAAAAGTGAGAAATTTACTTTTTGTTAAACGGAAAAACTCATATTACACTGAAATTTTATGTATAATAAGCAATAAATCGAATTTCTCAAAATTCGAAACTTCATCAGTTAGTTTATTAGCTATTAACCAATAGTATGCTGTATTAATTATCTGCAATTTTTTGGCGATATTTGCAGCTTAAAGAGAAAATTAATAAAAAAATCTTAAGAAAAAGGAATTATTAGAGAAATTTTGATAATAAAAAGTAATTATCAGAGCAAAACTGTTGGAAACCGCATCAGTTTAGTTCCCAATTCATGTTTCTATTTTAAATAATTACTAGATTAATTGCAGTATCCTCCATTTTGATTTTATCACTTCCATTTTGATTTTATTCTTTAAATTTGATTTATTGAACATTATTTTAGCTACCTATAATTTTTAAATTTCAGAAAACTCAAAAGTTTGTCATAAATCAAGAATTCATAAACATAAAAAAACAGAATTTAGTTACATGAAGTTCTAAATTTTGCAAAAAATTGTGAATTTTTCTCTTTCTAACACCAATGCTTAATTATTTCTTGTTATTTTAAAGAGAAGCAAAAAAAAACAAAGTTTTCTTGCTCTTACCACTAGTACTAAAACAAAATATTACCAAATTTTCTAATCAACATCTACAATATTATTGAGTGTGGTTGGAGAAAATATTGTGATTGCGACTTATTTTTAATATGTTTATGTGCTGTATGTGTGGTTCTTTCTGTTTCTAAAAGCTTCGACAAGCGCTACGTATTTAGAAATCAAATTACTGTACGCTCTTTTAAAATTATATAAATTATATTTTCGAGTTTTCTTTTTCCATTCCGTTTAAATTAAATTCCAAAAAGTAAGAATTATGCTAATATTTAACTAAGTTATGCCGCAATAAAGAAAAATTATAATTTTCTTTACCACATCAAAGAATAAGAAAAAGAAGAAGAGAAACAAAAAAAAAAAATTTAATAAATTTTTACATACCTATGTGTAGATTTTTTATTTTTTTTTTTTCTTCTTGTTAATATTCTCAATATTTTTTACTTATTTCCTAAATTAATTTCTTCTTTCAGTTACTTTCGGTTTTTCTTTTTCTTTAATTTTTCACTTTTCTACACACTTAGGTACCTTAAATTATTATTTGTTATAAACTACACACGTGTTCTTATGTAACTGTGCACTCAACACATAACTCTTATTTCTAACATAATATGTGGTTTTTAAATCTGGGACCACTTTCAGTAATAAAAAAGAAATTGATGAAAAAATTGTAAAAAAAAAAAATGAGCAGAAAAAAAATAAAGTTAAATTAAATTAAATCTGAAATGTAACAAGTAAAATAGCAAAAAAAAAAAATTTAATTTCTGGAAAAAAAAATATAAAAATTGTTGTGGAAAAGGAAAGTAAGAGTAGCTACCTAATAAGAAAATATGAAGGAAAAAGTACCAAATGAAGAATGAAATAAATTTTTTTTGTATTTATTTTCTTTTTTCACTCATAACAATGTGGAAATTGAACTCAAAATGTTCACATTTCACTACAAACACATGGATCTCATATATACACACTCGTTCACAAATGTAAAAATTACATTGCCGGGTAGGAGTATGTAAATAAGTGGTGGCAAACCTCTAATACGTGAATTAAACACCGACCCGATCAATCTTCACAAATAATCCAACCAAACGAATATTGTTAGCGTTTTAGAAATATTAAAAGTTGTAATTTGTGTTACTAAATGAAACAAAATTGATTTCATTTCAAGGAATCACAGGAAAAGCATAAATTTTTCAAATATTGTTAGTCTTTTTTGTTCTTTTACTTTTTGTTTTGTACTTTTTTTCTCTGTTCCTTTTCTCGCTTTCAAATTTGATTGTTAAATATGAAATAGAATGAAACAGAAAAATATTTCAATAGAAAAATAAAATACAACCTTATTGGAAAATTTTAAAATGGTTAAACACGTGTATATTAGATGAACATTTGTAGGGAAACAATCACTTATATAAGCAAAGTATGAACAAACAATTTATTTATTTAAAAATATTATAAAAGTTTTTCTCATATGAGAGCAAAAACATCTTGCATTTATAAAATTTATGAATTTCTTTTAAACCATTTTATAATAAATTTTAAATTTTAGAACTCAGATCAACATTTTATTGCTACAATAGTGTTCCCTACATATACTGGTAACATTTTATATTGTATAATAAATACGCCCATAGTTTGTACAATAATGTAAGTTGGCAAATAAATCTAAACTTTTTTTCATTTTATTTTCTTAAATTTTATTCTCACTTTAAAAATTTCTTTTTTTTTTCTATGTTTTCTTCAATTTGCATCCAATTTAAGAATTTTTTTTTTCTATATTATTATTTTGTGTTTCTTGAAAGTTGTCGTCGTTTATCAATAAACAAATTTTTCATCTACATGAGAATTTTTCTACTTCTCAGCTTTCTTACTGATTATATTTCTTCCCATTTTCTCAAATTTTCTTTTACTTTTTCTTTTGTTGTTGTTTTGTATAATTTTCTCGGAGTAAAGAAATAGAAAAAAAAGGAGAGAAAATAAATTATGCTCCTACCGAGTAATGCTTTTAAAAGTACACACAGAGTGCTTTTTTGTTAAAGCAAATAATTTATTGGTGGTCATTTAGTTAATTAAAAAAGTCAATGAGTAAACATGAAGAGAGAGAGAGAGAGATAAGTTTTTGAAAGAGTTTCCTAGAGAGAAATCTAATATATAAAGGCGATGGGAACAAGGCGATATGATAATTGAGGCGATGGAAAATAAATTAGAGCGGAACAAAACTTTAGATGTAGAGCTTCAAAACTTTAGAGATATAAAACTTTAGATTTAAATTTTGATAAAGAATTTAATAACCTAAATTGTCAAACAACAATAATTCTTACAGTTGTGTTTTATAGTATTAAAAACTGTTCACGGATTTTATTTGATTTGATTAGAATTTGGCGAAAATTTACCTAAATCTTGCTAATTGATTAAATTCGAATTCACTTTGACATTTTGATAAACAGTTTACTAAAAATAAATCTATACATTTCGCATGTTCAAAAAAGTCAAAATAACTTAAAATTTTCTGTTTGATAGATGCCCAATTTATAAACTTCCCTGAACAATGTTTGACACGTAAATTTTATTTTTGGTAAAATAAAATCGAACACCTAATTTTCTCTTCTTTCTATATTATATTTAACTTTTTCTTTCTATTTTGTTCACTCTCCGTCTCTCTCTCTCTCTCTGTCTTGATTCAATAATTTGTGAGTCATTAAGCAAAAAAACTTTATACATATTTTTTTTTTCGTGTCAAAATTTAGACCTCCTGTTTCATAGAAAAAATGTTGTTTACATTTTTCTTAATTTGTCGCAGTGAATAAAATGAGACACCCTTCAAATTATTTTGCTCTTAATGGAAAACAAGGAAAAAACCCCACGAATATAGGAGGTTGGCAAAAAAAAAAAACAAGATAAAAAAAAGAACAAGACATAAAATAAGTCTAATTCGTTCGATAGTAAAGTACTCGATAGATCAAATTTGGTGAATAGAAACAGAATTAATAGATTTTTACTTTTGGATAGAATAAAAGAATTTTTTGTAACTTGTACATGAAGATGGTAGAATAAGTAACAATAAAAAATGTTTTCTTTTCTTATCAAGTTTAGAGTTTTTCTGTTCGACTTTCATTTCACATAATAAAATAAATTTTATTGTATATGAAATAAGAAAAATTATTTTTCTTCTTATTTGTGAAATTTTTGTTGTATATCCACAAAAAAAAAGTAAGCAGTATGGTATGAAAATTATACAAAAAATAAAATATGTAAGCTTTCAATTTACATAACTAAACATACAAAAATAAAATTGTATCCACTATATTCGAGCCATAACACAAATGTATAACAGTTACGACAAAGAATTGTTACTATTTTTTTTTCTTGTGTTTATTGTGATTCCTAAAATATTTTCATTTTTTTTCGTAAAAGTTCTTATATACTTTTGTATTTTCTTACCTATAATATACTTATGGCATCCATTCCCCTTCTCGGCGAACACTTACCAGAGCCTGTAGAAACTGATTTCCTATGATTGTACATTTGTGTATTATTGAATGTTATAGAACTTTTTCAATTGATTAGATTTTATACATTTCCTAATATTTCATTTTTTTTTTAAATGTAAAAAAGGAAAATGAACATAAAACAGTAGAGTTGGAAGGAAAAAATGAAAATTTCTGGTTAATTTTATAAAAAGATCTTTATTTGTTCTTTTTTTTTGCAGTTCGACAGAAAAAAAACATGTAATTTTATTTTTCCATTATTCAAAATTTTGTAGAGTGAAAAAAAGAAACGAATTTATTATTTGATTTTAAATTGTTCTGTTAGGGAAAATTTGCCAAAAATATGATTAAATTTCTTTTTGTTTTTTGTTATAAAATTTAATATTAAATTTCTCTTTTATTAACTGTATTTAAGGAAGTAGGTAAATAAAGAAAGAAATTAATCTTTTACCATCAGTTAAAAGTTCAATTTTGTATTAAATTAAAAAAATAAACCAAGATTTTACAATATGGAAATTGAAAGATGAATGAGATTTTAATTGAAATATAAACGTAGGAATAGTAAAAATATTATAGCCCAATAAAAAGAGAGAAAAAATGGGCCATAACAGTTATATGGTCTCATTTATTTACACGAAAGAATGAAATCTCTGACTAAATCGGAGTATTTAAAAAATGAGATTAATTCGAACATTTTTTTTATTATTTTTGCTTTAATTATTCTTTTATAAAACAAGAGAGTTTCGGTTATTTTTTAATACTTTGCCAAAAAAAAATTAAAAAAAAAGAGTGCTTATTAGTATCACTCAGTCCGTCCGCAGTCCGTGGACCTGTTTGCAAAACTTCTACACCCTTGAAGATTGAAAGCTGAAATTTTAATACGTACTTTTGAAATTTCCCCTTCCCCCTCTAAAAGTTATAAAAGTCTAAAAACGTGAAAATGGGATTTTTTTAACTATTTATTGCAGTGAAACCATAAGCATTTCTCAAATTTTGCAAACACATTTCTGCGTCTGGCTGACTTCTTCTACCGCGGCACACAATATTTGAACATTACAAAAACAAAATGGTCTTTTAAATGTACCGTTTTACTAAAATCTGTTTCATCTCAACTTCTGATAACGTTTTTCTTCCAAACCTTAGGTTGTAGGAGTCTGAAATTTTATCAGCTCTAATAAATAAAATAGATCGTTTTGTTGGAAGAAATTTTTTTCCACCGCCATCCCCTATCAACCTATCTCTTCTCGAAATTTCTAAAATTTAAATTTTTAGCATATAGAAAAATATAATAATTTTGCTTAACTTAAGACAATTAACTCTTAAATTCGAGCATTATTTTACCGGCCCTTTAATTTTTTTTTTGTTTCAGTCCAAAGAATGCGTACAATGCTCATCCAAAAGGTATGCAATTTCTGATATACATTCGTGTATGAATAAAAGTAACTTTAATAATATAACACATACCTAGATAGTTTTTAAAAGCAGTATTTTCACTTACAAAACATTGATTTTAGCCAACTTTATTTTCCTCTACTCTATAGAATTTGTAGAGAAGTTATATTGAAGTGCCGTACGACTTATATGCAATTAATAATAATTTGAATTGAGTTGATGTCAAATTGTCACATTATATTATTTTCTATTCATAATTATCAATATAATATTTACTGATATAACAGCACTACTCCAATTTTCCGATTGTGTAAATAGTAGCTAGTGTAATGATCAAAAATGCAACAACTGTCAGCATAAGTTTCGATTTTTTTCTTCCTTTTACATATTTATAATAGGAAAATTAAAATATTTTTATCAGATTTTATATTTTAATATTAATTAAATTTTTATTTTAATATCATATATTTACTTAAACATTACATTTAAATTTCATGTATTTTATTCAAATATTATTATTATATTAATTTTATAGAATGACCACATATTTATATGAAATATATTCAAGAAACAATATAATTACAATATTGTTGATTTATATAAAAATAAAATATATTTTAAAATTTAATTAAACATCAAAATTATTATGATATCATAAGTCTAGTACACACTCATCATTTCTATCATTCATTTTTCAATCTCATATTTTATTGTGACCTTAACATAACTACATATATATGTATGCAAATACATGCACATAATAATATATAGACCTATATGTTTATTATTTTTCTTGTTGTTTTATAATATTAATTTCTATTATTTTAGAAATGTAGGCCAAAAATTATTATTTTTGAATTTAAATAATAATTTTTATAAAAAAGCCAAATTGTAAATATGTGTAGATATATATCTATATGATGTAAGTATTTATATACATATAAGTAAATAACGTATTAACCCTATCAGTATTTTGAATAAAAGAAAGTGGGAAAAACAGGTAAAATAATGTGATATAAAATAACAAACGATTTCTGATAAAATTCTAATAATAAATAAATCATGTATGAGTATAATAATGTTGTAACTACAATTTCCGTTTCTTTCCAAAATTTAATTTTACTATTGCAAAAAATCTTTTTTTTTTGTTTTGTATATAAAGCATTTTTTAAATTTTCTTTATTATAAAGTCTGACCATTGGTGCAGTGGTTATGGCACCGGCCCTTTAACCGAAGGGTCTCGGGTTCAAACCCCGGTCAGGTCACTATAAAAATTATATTCAATATTATATAACTTAATATGCAATACTAATAAATATAATACAAGTAATTTTCAAATATTGATAATATTCGATACTAGAGACTAAGAAAAATAAACAGTAAATATTAATAACCTCAAATGATTAATATAAATAAAACTACGGCTGGCTATTCACCTACCTAGTTAAATTCTATGACGCTATAAAACTAGTGCATGAGAAATCATGCACTAGCCCTCTGTTCCTTCTAGGAGTGAAGAAGGAAAAAAAAAAAAGAAAGTCACTTGAACTAATATATTTAAATACCATATGTATTGGCTCACGTTAAATACTAACTAATAATTAAAAAACAAATGATTTGCTTTTAAAATTCTAAAGCTAACAAAACTAAAAATGCTACCTATTACTTAAATAATTAATTGCCTGTACATATTTTATAATAATTTAGTTTTCAGGTTAGTCTTAGGTGGAAGTATGAACAAATTTAGTATTTAAATTTACAATTCATGACAAATATTAGATTCTTTTGGAAATTTTTGTATGTTAATTAACAAATCAAATTTAAAAATTGAAAATTACAAATTCAAGATTTTTATGACAACATTATATGATTTATTGGATAAAACCTTTACAGGGTTAAAACAAAAGCACAAATTAACAAGGTAAAACTTTGAAATTGAAGTATAGGACTTGAGCATACAGGAGTATAGGGCTGGTGCATGACATCTTCAATTTCTAATGGTAACTATGCTCCAATTTCTTGTGTCATTCAGTTTTTAACTAGGAAGATGACCAGTATGACATATTTGACCTACATTATACATGTTAAAATTAGAAATTAAAAATTTTACAATTCAATCAAGTATATTTTTGACAAATCGAAAAAAAACTAAATAATTCTTAAAAATCTTTAAAATACTTTTGAAAATCTGGATTTAGGGGGTGCAAAAATCATATTCCAAACTTTCAAAATATATTTTTAATGTACTTAAAATTTTTTTTTATTACAAAATATAGGAAAATTTTAATATTTTAACTTTTATTTCACTTTTCCTGTTTTTTATGTTTATTTTTTCTTATTATAGGTATATAGAAAACTCCTTCTTTAATTATTACAATAATTTTCATACAATATCTATGTATACCTACTATGTAAATAACAAATTATATACATATATATTAGGTGTATGTGAGAGTGTTTAGATGAATACAATAAAAAATTTTTTTGTATATGAGATTTTAAATTTTCCATTATTATGCATATTAAAACAAAAAGAACAAAATTTTTATTTTTATTTAAAAATAAAAAAATTTGAAAGCAGTAAAAAGAAAAGAACAAGGAAACAAAAAATTATTATTCATTTCATTTTCTGATTCTAAAATTGTCAACCATTTTTATTATTTTCAATTCATTTTACTTTTTTTAAATACTTACATAATACAAATATGTGTGTAACGTATGTATGTGTGTAAACTTGAACAATATAAGTTTAGTTCTAAAATTCTTTATATGAAGAACCTCCGATAATAATGTCGGAGGCGCAAAAACTATTATTTTTCGAAGTATAATAAAAACAAAACCGCTGTGTATACACCATTTGTAGCGTTATAACAGTTTTATCTTAGCAACAAAATCTAAGTTGATGATTGTTGTATATAGAAACTTAATACTCTCGTATAACTAAATATTATAACGGTTATATTATTCTTTTCTCTCATTTTAGCTTTGTATTTTTTTTTATTAACATTTCTCACTTTTTTTATTTTTGTTTTTCATATTAAAATTTTTTTTTCTTATTTTTTTTTATTGTTGTTATTCTCACTCTTTTTTGTTGTTTGTTTTTGTTTTCAGTGAAGTCCCCAACATGTTTATTAAGTGAAAAATAAAGTTACAACCAAACTTTTTCCGGTGTTTTTGTTTTCTCTTTTTTTCTTGTTTATTTGTTTCTTGTTGTTTTTAATGAAACGATTTATTTTAAAATGAATAAACGTGGGTGCATGTGTTTGTTCATAGATGTGTTTTAAAAATATAAGTGTAGGTATATATTTACATAACTACACACCCACACACACACACATACATTGAATTTTATATTTTCTCATTCGAAATATAAAAAACTTTCTTATTTTATATTTTAAACGATTGTTTTTTTTTTGTTTGCTCTTATTCTGTTATAATTTTCTATCTGTTTTCTTTTTGTTTTGCTCTTTTTTTATTATTATATTTTCGCTACATATTTTTTTGTATTTTTTATTTAAATTTTTATGTCTTTTATGTTTTTCTGCTTTTTTTATTGTGTTTATTTTGTTCTCGTGAAATAATAAAAATCCTTTTGAGATAGTCCTAATTTTATTGTTCACAGTTACAATTTACTGTTTTGTTCTTATACGGTTTTTTGATTGAGAGTTTTATTTTTAAATAAAATAAAAAAATAAAAGAAAAAAAATAAAAATCAAAATCTGTTTTATGATTTTTTGTTTTTCTTCATTTTTATGTTTTGTGAAAATAAAAAAACTTTTTTTTCGAAAATAATTTCGAATTTTAAATTTTAAATCTCTTCCTTTATGAAATTAAGGAAATAATAATAGTCCAAACTTTAAAATATAAATATGAGGGTTCCACACTAATTAATTAAAAATAAATTTTTCTAATGTAAAATTTGAAACTTTAAGTTTATTTAAGACTCAGTTGCCTTATTATTTTTTTCGACTTTATAAACGTTGTTGTTTTAAAGCAGATATTGGTAAGGGTCATTATAAAATTTAAAAAAATATTATTTGCTAAATATTTGGAAAACAAAATGATTGTATTTACGATACAAATTTACGATACAATTTCATTATAGCAAGAAATTTTCCATTATTATTTTTGTAGAAGTATTTAAGCTTATGCTATTTAAATCGATGGGAACACAATTTTAAATAACGTAGCCCTCATTGAGAATTTTATTTATATAAAAATTTAAGTTTTCTGAAAATCAAATGGAAATTCAACATTAAAAATATTTTTCGTATATATTCTCTTAAATTTGAATTTTTTCTTTATTTTGCGAGCGAATAAAGAAACATGCGTTTTTTGAAAAATTTAAAGTTTATATGAAAATAGTATAAGTGACATGGATTAAATTTCAAATAACAAATGGAAAATTTACCGCAATGTAGTACAAGCGAGTCCATCGTATTTGTTGATATTAAATGAAATTGTCCTATATTTTCTTCAACAAAATGTACCAAACTTGAGCGTTTTATTTATTTATTTCGAATAAATTTAAATTTCGCTTTAAAGTTAAAAACCAACTTACAAACTTAGTTAATAATAAAAATAAAGAAAAGTTATAAAATTAAAATTCTTATTTAATTTATAGTTATTAATTATTTAATTATTTTCTTCTTAAATAACTGATTTATTAAAGAAAACAATTGAATAAATTCCACAACAATAATAAATCACATTTTTTTAAATACTTTTCAATTTTTACCCCGTTATATTTCCGAAACTACCACCTTTCCCAAATTTATATAAGAACCTAATGATAAATTTCTTAGTAACAAAAAATTATTTAACAAAAAAATAGTAATTAACTTTCAAATTAAGTGACTATGTTAATAATTTATTTTCTTTGAATTTTTCATCTTTCCCTAAAAGTATGCAATTTTTATCATAATATAGATTTGGTATATTAATGAAATAATTTAAGTTGGAGATTTTGTTTTCTAAAAAGTATATTCCCTTTTTCAAAGGAAAATGCCTACTTAATAAAAAATTAATTTAATCCAAAATTATTTTATAATATTTTCTTACAGAATTCGACATAGTAATGAACATTTTGCTCATAATTATATCATATAAATTTAGTAATATTGAAAAGCTATTTAATTAAAAAACCACTGATCGTAATTATTAAGTAACTAATTTACTATATTTCTTACCTTCTATTACATAAAAATATGTCCATATACTTTAAGAGTTAACTGCAAAATATAAAATGTAACATAAAATGTAATCACTGTCCCACTATCCCCTGAAAATTTATAGCAGATCTAGTAATTTTTGTTTTCTTTAAGTGTTTTCTTATGAATCTATATAAAAGTACGCGTTATTAACTCTAAAGCTATTAAATTTCTCTCTCTCTCTCTCTCTCTGCAATATATAGATATATATTACAGTCAGCATGCTCTTGTTTTGAATGTTTAAATTAAAAAAGAAATGAATTCTAAACGCGAAATTCAAATAAATAAAAACATTTGATAATAAATTAAAATTTTATATATAAAACCTTACATATTTCTTACCGCTTACAGAAATAAAGAGAATATTATGGGGACTGTCTACATACACACACATAAACTCTCGTTTTTATTGTTATTTTATTCGTTTTTTTTTTCTTTTCTATATACCATTCTACTTTTTTTAAAAATGAATCATAAATTATAGTTAAAACCTCTGTTTAATGTTAGAACGTTAACAAAAAGTACAATATCAGCAAGTATACGCTAATAAAAATGAAGGAAATAAAATAAATTTATTTAAAAAAAAAATAAATGCAACAATGTTATATTTTACATAATATACCTTACAGGTAACAAATTCTATATATATATATATATACAAAATACCTCAAATTTTCCTTAACCCTATACTAACGCTTTTCTCATATTATACCACGTTTTTTACTTGGAAACATTATAAGGTTATTAGTTCAAAGAAAATATATAAATATTTTTACATACACACATATACTTTATGTACGTACGGTTAAATGTCCCATAACATATTACAGACTTTGTCATTGTTACCTTATATTCTCTCATTAAATTGTTCAACATATATAAAGAGCTATAAAATTTTTTACCAAAAGAAAATTTATATTCACTTAATAAAGAGCATTTAAGACAAAAATATAATGAAAACAAAAAAACAAAATGGAATTTTTTTTTTTATTTTTCCAGAAATAATGATCTTAGAAAAAATAAATCAAGTTAGACAAGACATAAAATATATGTAGGTATTACAAAATGTTAAAATAACACAACTTTTATATTTTGTACTTTAGAAATACCATGATACTTACAGTACCTATAAATTGAGGTACCTTTCTATTAGGTGGAAAATTTTAATTTCTTTTTGCCGGACAAATTGAACCTCTTAGTTGTTAAATATTCGTCCGTTATCTATGTTCTTTTAATATTTGCAATACTATTGCTCAAATTTTTACATTGCCACGATTTACGCGTACAAAAATGAAAAGTTTCTGTATGAATTTTACGCAAAATAAAAATGAAATACAAATATGCAGTTTGCGTAATATAATTTAGGTAGATTTTTAGTATTATCATAGAACTTTAATTGCTGTAAACATTTTAAGTAAAATTATTAACATTAACGTTAGCACGATAATTATAGGACACAAATATTGAATTGAACTTTTGAGGTCACACAAATTTTTTTAATACAAGATTACAATGTGGCAACATTTGCCTATGTGGAACTTATAATGTGGCCTGCAACAGAATGACAATCGCTAGAAAATTATAATTTAATGTCATTGGGAACATTATTTGAGTTTACTTCAAATTTACGCAATTTATGATTTTTTTTTTGTTTTATTGCCCTTCTTTCTATACTTAAATAAATGGTCGCCCTTCTTTACATGCTTTTATGTACTAAAGCAATAAAGGAAAATAATCCGGAACAAAAACGAAAAAAATAAAAACTGGGCATTTTAAATTTATTTTTAATGGAAATGCTTTTTAAGTTAAATTGCTGACCAAATTAAATATTTATAAGTACCTACATAATATACACAATGTGTACAAACATCTGTATGACATTTACACATAATAATAAAAAATACAAAAAAATTACTGAAGTATAAATGTATTTTACAAAAAAAAAAATTAGATTATTGATTTCAATCAATATTTTCTTATAATGTATTATTCGTTTTTCCATTTCCCCAAAAAAAAAAAGAAAAAAAAAACACTTAATTCCATATATTTCACTTAAGATAAATTTTTTTATTCATATGCCTACGCAAAAATTGTTTTTTATTATTATATTGCCATAATAATATTTATATGCAAATGCACATATCTGTATACAAACTACATACATATACACCTACGCCTTGAGTACTTATGTGTATCTTGAGGATATAAAATATCGAAAATTAGATATATCGAAATCAACAATAGATTCAACATTTCAATTTTATAAAATAATATATTTTTTGACATTTATAATCAAAATATAAAGAAAATTTCACGGAAATCTTCTAAATTACCGCCTACATACATACATACTTATGAAAATTTCCAAAAATTAATATTCTTAATAAAAAATTTTTGTATAGAAATTTTATGAATTTGAATAAATGATAAGATATAAAAGTTTATTATTAAAAATTCTTATTAAAATTACACAAAATTGGCATTTCTCTAACATAACATAAAATTTCAGAATGAAATAACAGGCAACATAACATTTACAGACAAAATTTAAAAAATCTCTGGGTGTGAAGGAAGATTTCATAAGTCACAAAATCGTGTTTCGAGTAGATTTATTTCAAAATTTACAAAAGTAAGTCTTTGTTCCACAACTCCTCAACTAAATGAAAAGGATACTGATTAAATTTTGGTTAAATATTATGAAAATTTAAAACCAACATTCCAAATTACCGTTGACAATATTATTAAATCTGAAATTTACTTTTATGATTTTGAAATAACGTTGAATATAGACTAGTTTATGAAAAATTTGAGTTCAAAATTGAAAAACTGGAAAATGTACAGATTTGTTATTCTCATAGAACTATTATTTAAATAAGCATTATTTTTAAAATTATAGTGAATTGGTCTATTATTACCGCCTTAAGTAAATTCGAGTAAGTTACCATTAATCTATTAGGGTTATTTGCTTAAAATCAAATTTTTTGGGAAATTTATTTTTCTATTGCATTTCTATTGCATTAGCTTATAGTTATGAAATTAGAATTATCAAATTTTAGTAAAGAATTTATTGTACGTTTAAACGGTAGAAATTACAATATGTTAGTTTGTTCAAGGCTAATTAAAAAATAGTCAAGTGTAACTCGATTTATTCTTATTAATTTCTTTCCATTAATATTTTACCAATTAATAGTAAGAAAATAATAATGATAAAAATTATTGAAATATAAACTAGGAAAATTCAAAAAATGCAAGTATAGATTTTTGAAGACTCTCATAAAAATTTAAATTTTGTCCCTTTGTTATGTTGCCTTTGAATTATATAAGTCGTAGCCATGCTTACTAAAATATTTTCTTTAAAAAAAACCTCAAGTATGATTAAGTATTCAATAAATTTTAATATCTGAAGCAAAATTGTGATGCGATACAAGATATCGATGCATCGATACTATTTAAATAATCTCTATGAAAATAATATGTAAATAATGTAGATATTTAAATACATACCTATAGGTACAAATATATTTTATATAAGTAGATGTTTAAATTACAATATGCTTGTCTAATTTTGATTTAGAAATTTCAAATTCAGACTTCAAAGATTTCTTGACATCTTTTTCCTTTTATTTTTTTTTTATATGTTAGTTTTTCCTTTCATTTTATAATATTCGTTTACCTTCCATATCACGTTTCTAGTATAACAAAGACTAAAGATGAATTCCCTTAATCTCAGACAATGTAAACATTATTACAATCACATTCGCATTCATACGAAAATTATAAAATGTTTCCTATCATGATTTGTTTTGTTTTTTTCTGATTTCTTGCTTGTTTTCATTATAATTCTGTTCGTGATTTATAAGGAAAATTTGAAGGAAATAAAAAAAAACAGAAAGAAAAAAATGTGTCATAGTTGTCAAAAATGTTACTTTTTTTGTCTACCCATTCCTTTTATTTTTCTTACCGAAAATGAAAGAGCATTATATAATAACGTATTAATGTATATGTATATATGAATTTTTCATATAGATGGCGCATGTGATTATCTATATGAAATGACAATTACAATAGTAATATTTTTTATTTTTATTTCTTTTTCTTTTCATGTTTTCTTTCTAATTTCCTCTTAAAATTTTTTTGGTATTAAAAATGTTTATAATATAACCTTTCTCAAGAATATTATAAGGTTGAATGATAGCAGTATGAATATTAAATAATAGTTTATTACATAATATAGGTACATAATTCTTGAAAAAAAAAAAATTTAAATTTATAATACAGTGGAGTTTAGATATGACTAGCTTTAAGAGACTCGGATATCTTATTTCATTCATATAGCGATTTTTGTAACTATAAAATTTTGGAGTCGAGTAAGACTCCGAATTTAAATTTTTTTTTGTATATTAACTTCTTTGATTAAAATAAATTTAATATATAAAATTACTATAAAGCAATAAGAAGATTAAAGTACTAGAATAAATAAAAAATAAAAACAAAATTTTAATATTTATACAGAGAGAAAATGTATGCTAAGAAAGAAAGTTAAATTCTCTTGCTAAGAAAGAGAGTCAAATGCACTGTGAAAATTGTAGGCAGAAATGAGCATTAATATAATAATTTGGAGAGTAAAATTACAAATTCTACTGAGCTGAATGTACATATATTATAATTATTGTTACAATATCTAAGAGACATTAAAAATATCTGTCATTAATACAAGCTCTCCTACTATCTGTACTATACTACCTATTACATTTGCTACTACTATCTGTTTGCTGCCCAATTTAAATGAAAAATTTATATTAAAATAATCATTTAAAAAATTAATTAATTCTTAAATGAAGTATTAAATATTTCAAAGAAAGCAAAATTTGAATGCAAATTTCAAATATCTTAAAAAAATAGACGGTTTTCTAGAGGTAATATTCACTTTTTACTTATAATTATGGTGTACAACCATAACATTTTCAAGTTATTAAATTAAATTGAATAGCTAAACAAAAAATATGAAAGGAAGAAAAAAAAAACACTTTTATAATTATTAATAAGGGCATAGTTTCATTTTTTAATTATTTTTTTTTTTTTCAAAAAAGAAAAATTCAATTTTGTTCGTGTTACCAAAAAATACATATATATTTTTTTCTTTCTCTCATTTACAGTAATTTTTCGCATAAAAGATAAAAATTTAAATTAAATTCTCATGTACAATATTACAAAAATTATAAATAATATAAAAGTGATTATGATTACAGAAGAACATGTTATAATGTCATGTTATTTTCATTTTACTTATTATAAAACACTTTATATATCTATACATACATGCATTACATGCATACACATACCTTTTCTATATTATTATATACAACAGTATTTATCTTCTTCAGTATTCTATATTATAATAATAATCATAGAATAATATAAAAAAATTAACCATCTCTCAACTTAAATTAAAAATATTTTCTCTTATATTATATGGTATCACATATATTCATATATATATATATTTATAATAATGTGGGACCCGGTTTATATGTCAAGTAATATTAACAGTAAAAAAAAAAAAAAAATTTCTTGTTACTGCCTACTAATGCCTCTATTGTGTGTGTATTACATTAAAGGCATTGTAATATTTTGAAATATTGCGACAAGCATAAAATCCTTGGCCTTAATAAGATAGATATATGTTGAATATAATAGTTAAAATATAAAAAAAAAAGAAATTACAAACAGGAGAACAACAACAATAGTAAGTGAGTGAATAGGGAGAATAAAATTTTATAAGTAGAAAAAAAAAAGGAACTTTTTCTATTCATAATCGTTGATATAAGAGATCGTGTTTAGAGAAACTTCTTCTTGATTTTTTTTTTTGAATTTATTACCAAAAACATCTTGAATAGAAGAGAAAAAAAAATTAAACAGTTATTAACAAAACAAAAAAAATTCTTTGAATTCTTTCTCTTTTCTATGACACACGAAAATTTATGTGTATACATACAATACATTGATGTTAATATAATATAAATACCTAACGATATTATTCTTATGATAGGCTACAATTATGACAGTAATTTTGTATACATGCATGCATGCATAATATAGAAAAAAAAAATATTCATAATCTAATTTTATTTTCTCTTGTCTCATTCTTCTTTGATAACACGAAATGAAAACTTTCATGACAAAAACAATTTGTTTTTTTTTTTTTTTGATACCTTCATAACAATAACATAATGCATAATAGTAACAATTAATAGAAAAATATGTATTCTCAAAATGTAGAGAAAACCTTCAACTTAGAGAATTTTGAAATTCAATGTGCTAAATGTTTATGACATTCGTAAACGTTATTCTATCTAAATATTATCTAATATGAAATGAAATTATTTAATATTGAATTTCAAATATATAGGAAAAAAATAAAATTCTTTATAAAATTTATTTTCTATTATTATTTTTTCAATTTTCATTTTCAGTTTTTATTAAGAAAGGAAAAAATTCTATGAACGATATTTTTGTATTGTACAACAAATGATAGAAACATTTTAAAATATGCCACAATCAGAGAGTCAACAACATATATAGAAATTGTGTTATGTTGTAAGAATTATGAATAAGAACCCCTAAATATATGCAATATTATTATATATATCTATGTTTTTAATACAAAATTTTCATTTTCAAAAGAAGTTTGGTTCACACACAATATCTATAATATTTTTTACTTAAATCATACGTAAAAATAAAATTCTTTTTTTTTTTTCTCTTTCTCTCTCCGTTCTCTATTAATATGACATTTCTACTTATATTTTTTGACAAATTAGATGTATATATTTACATACATGTATTTTAAAATTATATTTTTCAAATGGTTTTTTTTTTTTTAATATCTTTGAATAACAATTCTTTCGAATTTCATGACAAATAATATTCTATAAACCATAAATACACCTTAATACACACCCAAAATAATATGAACTTATTTTATATGTATGAATTATTTTCAATTGTTTGGATTTGTTAAAAATATTAAATTCGAAGAAAAAAAAAAAGTTTGGATCTTCTTTTGGAATAAATTAAAAAAAAAAATGAAAATTGTTTTTCGTATACTATATAACTACTTAGTACATATTATATATATAGCACCCGTGCAGCAATAGTATGTTAACTCCTGCGAACCATTCCATTAATATTATACAAAGAAATACAAATTTAAATCAATTGGTTTTGGGTAATAGTGGTCAAAATTTTAAACTATTTACATAAATTTTTATACATTTTGATAAAAAAAATATTTAAAGTGTTATACGGTCTTGAAAAATATTTTCTAATTTAATACGTTCTTGTCTCATGGGTGCTATAATATAAAGATAATAATGTTGAAATAAAATCACAAAGCTATAAAATATTTCATTAATTTTACAATATTGTGATATTATAAAATATATGTACATACATGATATGCACATTGATTTGTCTCAACTTTTTTCCGATAAATTTAAATTCTATACATATTACACTAAAACATAAATGTTAATATACAATATGGCATACATATATATATATATATATATATATATATATATATGTGAGACATTACCCTACATTTAAATTTAAAATGAACTGCACTCATTCGTATTCATAATGTTATATTATAACACATGTATTCATTTCAAATCTATATAACATATAAGTCTGTCATATTGAGAGCAATAGAAATTGAAGAACCTTATATTGCTACATAGAATGTATATGTAAGAATACACACATATAAATACAAATAATGATTTGAAGTTGATTTTAAGAATATTAAAATGTTAAGTACTTATTTTTAATGTGTATATACAAGTATAATCATTATCAAATGAAAAAATTCTATATACGAAATATAAGGAGTGCAAAAATATAAATATGTGTGAAAATATCCATTAAAGAAGTGATATGAAATATTTTGTAAAGTATTTTCACCATTGTACAATTTAAAATTTCTTTCTATATATAGATATGTATATATTTTCTACATATATAAAATAAATGGTAATGATGGGGGACTTTGAAGTATCATAGAAATATTTTTATTTCTAAATAAATCTATAACATTGTTTCTTTATTATAATTTTAATGTTTATTCAAATATTAAATGTGCATATTTTAATATGGCAAATTAAATAAAATTTAATGTAAATAATTTAATATAGTTTATTTTTCTCTATAGTATTGCTTTTAATATAGGTATCACCTAACATATGCAAGAATTGTTATCATTTTATGAATAAGGTGTATGTGAACTTGTTGTAATTATATAAAAATTATAATTTAAATTATAAGTTTTCTATAGTTATTCAGAAAATTATTCTAGCTTTTTATCAAATTAAAATTATAGGTTGTTAATATTTTTTTCTATAGCTTTGAGGTTGTCAAAATTATTAATATGTAATCTTGAATATTAAAAGAATCGAATATTGCGTGATCTAAACTCTATAAAAAATTATTCCGCACTGTTCGTACCACTGCAATCCTAATACTACTTCAGTTCTTAATACTACCTTTAAAATACAAATTTTTTTTATAATTCAAAGCTGAATATTGATCAATATATTATACACTCAACTCAACCAGAAACTACATTCAAATGTCATACACTGAAAATCCTTTTATTTACATTTCCAACAAAATTAACAAAAAAGAAGTGATCATAAGTTTAATTAATTGTAATTATGAACTTTCAGCTATTCCATTATTCTATTAATTTCTTTAAAATTATTAAACTAGATTGATTTCTCTTTTATCATTAAATAATCGTTTAATTCGAGCACTATGGCAGCATTATTTCTTTTGATTTTTTACTCTCCCTAAAACTATGCAAAAACACAAAATAACACACAAATAAATGTAAATAATATCGATTTTACTTCAATAATTCCATCCATATTTAATATTGAATAAAAATTAAATTTTATGAAACAAACAATGTTATAAATTTTTTTAAAAATAAAAATAACTTCACTTGTCTAATTAAATTTTACTATGAATTTTCCTAGTAGCCCTTGACTTAACTCAAATTTCGTTTTGACGAACATAAACTCAATTAATTCATTATACTTGATGCAAAATTGCGCATATAATTTTTACGAAATTCAAATTAATTATGAAAATTCTAAAAATATTCACATATTTTTTAATTCTACAGTCTAATTCATACAATTAAAATTTCAAAATAATTTTTTGAGAAATAGATACTTTCACTTTTTGAGTACACAAAATGTTCATATCACTGTCTATCCTCAGAATAGCACACTCGACAGAAGTTAACTTTGAAATATAATTAACTTTAAAATAACCGTGATAATAACATCAGTATCAGCATATGTGCACTTCAACTATAAACGATATTCTACACTCCAACAGCTCTATAATATAATGCAAGATTTTTAAAGTGAAAAAAGAACATTAAACCGCATAATATTACCTGTTAATATTTCCTGTTCATTAACTATTTGCTTTTATTACATACATTTCAATATTCTACACTTATTTTCTATTTTAATATCAATTGATTTTTAATTAAATTAATTAAATATTTAATTTTCTGCTTGTTATATACTATTATATATAATATTATTAATTTGTATATATATAAGAAATAATAATTGACTTAAAATACTTAAAATATTCAAAATTCAAAGGCTAAGAATCAAACATATTGTTACGAGGAGAACGTCTCTTTATAGAATATTATTAAGGATTCTTGGGTAACTGAAAATTCAATTAAATTTTTATTTAATTTTTTCTTTTCTTAAAGTGTTTCTCTACTTCAAATATGGAATTTTCTTTTTCGTAAAATAAAAGTTTGTAACTATTCATATTACATTTACACACCCACCATAAGTGTATACAATAATAGTAAAAATTTCTTAAAAAAAAAAAAAATAAACATATAAAAATGAAAACTTCTTTCTCCCAAAAAAAAAAAAAAAAACAAAGAAAAACCAAACAAAAAATGGAGAAACACAAAAATTTTTTCTTATTTCATTTTGAAAGGGCAAAAATGTATAGAATCCAATAGTTTTTTGTATAGTTTTTTCCATTTTCCTTACATATGTAAAAAAAATTCTTTTTTTTTTTTTTTTTAATAACTTTAAAAGTTTTAACAGAATCTGAGAAAATTTTCCTTGAACTTTCCACTCTATATAATTTTCCTTTCTTTCATACTAAATAAATTCGAATATTCATAAAATGGGAAAAAAAAGACAAGCATCGAGAATATCATCATATACGATTCATCGATTTCATAGTCATTGAATTCCACAGTGAAACCTTGCTAAATATTATGATATGAGAGAGAAAAAAAAAATAAAACAAAAAAAAAAGAGTATGAAAGTTTTGAAATCTGTTATAAAAGTATGCAAAACAAAAAAAAGAATTCTATTTTGTGTACAATCATATGAGAATGTCTTTGGTATGTTTGTATATTTATTATTTTATATATAGATATATATATACATATACAAACACAATATGTAGGAAGGAATTTAAAAATTTCACTTTTTTTCTTTTGTTTGTTTTTGTCCCATTTTGATCTTGTTTTTTTTCTTTTTTGTTCTTTTGTTTTTATTCTTCTCTTATGATATTAGAATTTTTGGAGTGGAAATGCATAGTAAACTTTTTTGTTGTTTTTTTATTTTTTTCTTTGCTTATTTTTTTTCTGGTATATTATTACAGCTTCCTTTTTTTTTTTTTTGATTTTTTATATTTTTCGAAAAATGCACTAAAAATTTTATTTACAATATTATGATGTAGAACAGTGTTTCATAACTCTTGTGCCGCTGTAAATTTTATGCTTTTATACACTGATAGAAATTCACAATATAAATTGAGAATTGCACCAAACTCCATTCTTAAACGCATTCGCATTTTCATCCAAGCAAACGAATACGCGGTAATTTTACAAAACACAATATCTTTTTCCATATTTTAAAATAATCATAGGATATGCTTGTAAATAAACAGGAAAAAATAATAAAATTGGCTGTCTATATACAAGAACAATAATTTTAGATGCGAATGTTGCTATAGACTCTTATTCAGCGAGGCTATTTTCACTATGTCTGCTAATTTTTTAACGTTGTTTGGAACTAGAATATTTTTCTTAAGTTGGCACAATTATTGCATTCCAAAAATTATTGTCTTGGCACTACTTCTTGAACGATTGATTATATAAGGGACTTAAAAGAAATGCATGAGCTTGTTAGGCAAACCATTGAATCTGATGTATAACAATGATCTGGTTTTCCCGTAATTTCGATAATTTTCTTGAATTCAAGTAAATCCAACAATTCAACTTCTATTATAAATAAATATAATATGTAAGTGAAAATTTTTGATAAATTAATTTTATTTCACTAGTTAACAAGTTGACAACTTGACATTCAATGTCATCTCATATTCTCTTTTTAAAAATTTATTTCTCCTCTCACACTTTGGAATGTAAGAGTTAATATGTATATTGAGTAAATCAGAGATTGAGAAATAATTTTATTTAATGTCCCGTTTTTAATGTTTACTGTGTTTTTCTTGTGAAATTTATAAAAACCAAATATTGAAAGTCACTGATATATTTGCAAAAAAACTCATACATAATATTTTTCTCCATATATCTAGCAAAATATCATTTTAATAACTATCTTTGGTGTTTTTTTGTTTTTTTACAAAAACAAAGTTAAAAAACAAAAAATTCTCAAAAATTAAAACAAAAATTTTGACCGAAAGTTCAATTTTTTTTTCTTTTTTTAATTTTTGCTTTCGTAAACCCAAGTATAAATGTGTTTATTTTCTTTTCCGGAATTTTTTGGCAAATGTTTCTTATCTATAAAAGCATATTATGAAAAATGCTAGGCAAAAAAAAAGAGGAAATTGAAAACATACATTAATTTTTGACTTCCCCCCCCCCCCCCCTCTCCCATTTTTTTGTACTTTTCAATGTTTGTTTTTAGTTTATGTATAGAAAAATGTTACATAAGTATATAGAAAAAATATCATTATTGATATTTTATTTTATTTTTTTTTTTATTTTCACATACAAATGTTTTTGCAAATAAGCACACAGGAAAAAAAGGGAAATTTCACCAAAATAATTTCATTTACTGTAAATTCGTGTATTTATTCTACAGTGAAGGACATTTTTTGTAAAATAACATGACATAAAAGTAGAAAACACATGAACGATCAATGAAATAAATTGTAGGCCTTCAACAATCATTTTGGATATTAAAAAAAAAATTAAACAAAAAAATATTTGAAATATTTTAAAATAAAAACAATTAATTTTTTTTATTCTATGGTTGCTATTTTCAGTATTAATTTTTATTTTAATAATAGTAATGAACTAATTGTAATCATAAGTTACTGTTAAGCATTTTAATAATTAAATATTAATTAAGTTAAACTAGGTTTAGAATGCACAAAAACTGAAAAAATAATGCAATTAAATCCAAGTTTCATTCACGTAAAAATTAAATAGCAACAAATTAAGATGAATTCTCTCTGAATTTATAAATATTCGGATCTCTGTACTTAGTACCTTATTAAACCGAAATTACATATTACATATTTAATTCTGAAGGATGTGTTCATAATAGATTTCTTAATTTTGAAGTAAGTTAGATGTTATCTTAAAACGTTTAATTTGTACTGTAAAAATAATTTTTAAACTAAATGACCGTGTAAACTCTGTAATATCCGTATGAATGAATGATTTTAAGTGCTGTGTGTTAATTGCCACAGTATTCCATACGTAATCCTGGTTTTCTATTCGTTTATGCAAAACTTCAGCACTCTAATTTCAATAGTTTTTATAATACGCGTTTCTAAGTTGTATGGCAGCTACTACCACAAATCAAAATATTTGCTTGAGCGTAATTTTAATAGTGTAGGCTTTAATAATTTTTGAGATATAACAAAATAACTTTTAAAGCTACAGTGCAGCTACACGAACCTACTTTACGCCGTATTTTTAGTTATGTTGGGTTTCTTAATTTTATTTAAGACTCGAATGATCTATAATTTTAAAAACTTAAAAAATATTTTAATATTTTTCCAGAATTAAATCGATAATTCAACAGTAAATTACTAGAAAAGAATTCAATTACTGTGAGAAAAAAATATATTTGTAAAGATAGTGTTAAAGGATAGTATTGAAAGTCTTCGAACTAATAATCCAAAAATGTGATCCAACTAAACCTATCAGAAAAACCTATCTGAATTTACCAGTCTCTTCAGTTCTACAACAATCCTACTATTCATATAAAGCGAATTTCCTTGTGCAATAAATGCTTCCAAATATACATTTGTCTATTAGTTTTGTCAATTCAACTACTTTTTTCAATTTAAAAATATTTTGCTATCTTTACCATTTTGATGAGTAAGCGAAATATTTAATTTTTCGAAAAAAAAGAAAAATTAGTATAAAAAGCATTTGTTGGAACCAGAACAATCATCGCAAATCTCGAGGTGAAAATCTCGATCCAATGTAATTTTTGTTTTGTGGCGGTTCAAGTGTACTATCAATATTGTAAAACGACTCAATAATGCCTACACAAGTAATCCTTGTTAGTTTTAAATTATATTTAGCCAAATTGAATGCATACAAAGAAAAATGCATACCCACATTAACTTCGGCCCCGTGGAACAATATCGAAATTATTTTATACATTTTAAACTTTTACCTTAGCCTGACTTTTTCAAACTTAAAAATTTTTGAAATTAAAATCACACTATGCAAAATTTTTTTTATAAATTGTCTAAAAAATTTCATTAAACTTTTAATTTCAATAAGTTTTTTAATTTATAATTGGGAACAAAAAAAATTCTTTTCAATAATTACAAACTTCATATTCAACAATATTATTAAATTTTTTTTTTTTTGGAAACTCACACAAAAAATTCATTATTAGACTCATATTTTCCACACTTTATTTCATTATTAAAAAAAAAATCAAAATTTTATAATTAACTTTTGATTTAGTTTTTGATTTTCATTTTTTTTCTCTCTTCTCTTCATTAGTATCAAAAAATTTATAATTAAGTATGTGGTATATAGCAGCACTATATATACAAACAAAATGAAATTAAACGAGCTTTCTTTCACTCGAATTAAAATTTATTCACATAATAAGTGAATATTGACAGCACATATACACACATATGTCCACATACATAAAATGAGTTAGAAAAATAAAATGCAAAGTTTTCAAAACCAGAAATTAAATTTCGTTTTTTCTTGTTTTTTTTGTTTCTATATTGAAAATAATTGAATACAATAGGCATTTTTGAGCTAATTAACAAAAAAAATCGCATTTCTAAAAATTCTAAAACTATTATTAGTAAAATTATTGCAGAATAAAATGAAAATTTTCGTGCTCTCTAAATAATGGCATGATGACACAGACTTGGAATACGAACATGCTTATTTATTAAGAAATAATTCTCTTATATTATTAAATAGACAAATGAGGGCACATGATACACTCTAAAATATTGTGTATGACCCTTTATGAAAACAATCATTTTTGATTAACATTATCGTAAAATATATGCACTCATAATATGTTAAAAATCACATTTAATTCAATTTAGTTTTTTAAAAATTTATTTTTTATTATAAATAATAAGGTAACCAGACCGTCATTTTGGTGCAGACAAATAACTTGTATATATGTATATATAAAAAATTATGTTTATTAAAATTTAAAATAACAAAAGTGATTTTGAAAATTTTTTGTGGCCTCAAAATGGCGTTTAAAATGTTCCCACTTCACCCAACCCCATCAAATATTTTAATAAAATATTTAATAATGAAATATTTTAATATTTGATTTTCTCTAACATGCTAAAATAAAATTTGCTTTTAAGCAGTGCACAAAATTTTTTGCTTTAAAATTCACTCATATTTTTTTTTTTTGAATTCTTGTGTTTGTTTTCCAAATAAAAGCCACAAAATACTTGGCATATTTACCCATTTTTTTCTTGTTTTTCTCTTTTTCTTATTGTTTTCAATTTTTTTAAGAACAACAATTCTTTTATTTTTTTTTTTTCTAAATATTTAATTTTTTAAAAATATCTCGAGTGTCTTTTGTTTTTTTGTTTTTTTTTAATATTATTAATTTCTTTTGTTGTTAAAGATTTTTGTTAACGGGTAAACCTTTTGTTATTCTGGAATTAAACCAAAAATATATTCTATGTACATTGTATATGAAATTAAAATTCAAAGAATTGAAAAGAGTATAACATTTTCTCTATTATAATAATAATAATTATTATTATTACTATAACAATTATAATAATTATAATATAACAATTTTTATACCTTAATATATTCGTAGAGTTCAAAATCATGAAAGAAAATATTAGAAAAATCATTTAAATTCCATTATTGTGTTGCCATAAAAAGCCAGACAAAATGTAATTAAATATCACCTAGATAAGCTAATTTTTTATTTAACTCCTTTATTATTCTATAATACAATAAGAAAATTATTATATTTATTATACAATATAACAATATATATATACATTATTACATATAGGATGAGTAATAGAATGATGGTATTTAGATAAGTAAGTAAAATTTTATATAAAATTTAATGTAAATGGGAGGGTTTTTTTGTTTTTTGTTGGGTAGATTAAAAATAAATGTCGAACATAAGTATAAGATTTTTGAAAATTAATTAAATTATATTCAAAATTTTATCCTATAAATATAATAGTATATAATAATTATTATAATATAATTTTTATAGTAATTATTATAATAAAGACAGAAGACATAACGTTCAACAAAAATATTGAAAGAAAACAGAACCAAAATTATGAAAAATTAAATTGATATTTGGAAAATTTTTGATATAGATTTAATAAATTCGATACTTTAATTTAAATTAAAGGTTTCGTTTAAAAATTTTAATTACTTAGATGACATCACTGTTGTAACATCAATTAGATATTGATTTTTACAATATCTTGACCGTAAAAGTGAGCTATAACGATTTTCTATTGTTGGAATTAAAGTATAAAACCTTAGAATATTATAAACCTTAATATCAATAGGTTAGTATAATGCAAATTAAAATTTTATCCAATATAGCTAGTTTAACAGTTTTCGGGATGAATTTGTGTCATTGTAAATTTCGTTGAAATATCAGAATTATGTTTTTTTTTAATTTATATAGCATAAATCATAATTACGATATTGTAAATTTAAATACCTTTTGCTTATATCTTTTTAATTTAATGTTTAACTAAGACGTAATAACAGTAAAATTTGAAATAGAAATATATTAATGGTAAAAATTTTTGATGAAATTCTAAATGTGGATTGTAATTCTAGAAAATGTGAAAACTATGGAAATAATATTAGTCTTATTCTTCCAACTGCTATGTTGACAAAAGTAACGAAAAAATTTTAATGACAAAAAGATATTTATAATTGAACTACATACATTGTTCGATTCTGAATGGGATTTTCTCTAATCTTTTCTTTTAAATAAAAATTTAAAGCATGTTCATTTTAAAATGGCAAAATCTCTGTATATTAAAGAAAGAAGATTAAAATCCCAAGAATCAAAGCTATATCGAACGATATTTTTCATTGGCATATCGAAAGTATTCAAAGGAAAATTTTTGATTCTTTAAAACAAAATAAACACAATACTAGCAAAATAATATACAAACTATGTAGTGTAGAAAGTATTGCAGTTCTTAGAAATAATTTCTTTTACATCAAAATTTAATGAACTAAAACTATATATTTTATACATATATAAATCAATTCACATAATATATATTAAATAATTTCATTATTAAAATTTACTATTTTCAGTAATAAATTTCAATCATAAATTAATTTTAATTCTGAAATTTTAACAATGTTTTAATTTCGAGAAGCGATTAAAAATGTCAATGGAAAAAAATATTGAATCTTTTTTCAAAAACAGTTGAATACTAAAATACACTAATTCAGATATTTAGTGAATTTACCATGAATTCAAAATTCTGTAATTAAATTAGTGTTTTAATAAATTTATCTGTTATTATGTTACACATGAACAAATTTTATTAGAATTACAAAAATTGCAAATCAGAAATCAAAATTATTATCAACGAGAAAAAAATAGAGTTGACCTTGTCAACTCTGTGATACCCGTACGAATTTGTTATCCTATGTGCGAATAAAAATGCCACAACTGACTATGGGACAGACTATGACTTTAAGTTGCCGTATTACCATATTAATTTATGCAAAAAGTATGTAAATATGAAATTTATGTAAATTTCAGTACAACATATTTTTCAAAATACTGTGTGTGTACAGCTACCAGAAAGAGCCAAGAAATTTTAACGAATTTTAGCAAGCACTTCGGCCCTACTAATATATTCGCTTGTGTGAAATTTCAATACCATAGCTTTTATAGTTTCTGAGATATTGCCAAATAACTTTCAAAGTTGTATGGCAGGTACCAAAAGGAGCCAAGTAATTTCAACGAATTTTATGTGGTACATTGGCCCTACTAATATATTCACTTGTGCGAAATTTCAATACCACAGCTTTTATAGTTTCTGAGATATAGCCAAATAACTTTCGAAGTTGTATGGCAGGTACCAGAAGGAGCCAAGTAATTTCAACGACTTTTCTGGGGCATATTGGCCCTACTAATATATTCGTTTGTGTGAAATTTCAATATCACAGCTTTTATAGTTTCTGAGATATAGCCAAATAAATTTTGAAGTTGTATGGCAGCTACCCGAACCGGTACCCGGATTATGTCCAATTTAAATAGGGTTCTGGCACTTACTACAATAAATCATTTGTGAAAATTTGGTAAACTTAGCTCAATTAGTTTTTGAGTTATCGTTCGGACGGACGGACGGACGGACGGACAGACAAAGCTAAATCAACTCAGAATTCGATGCTGATCAAAAACATACATTTGAGTCTATATCTAAGACCGTTATTTCTTAGCGTTACAAACGGTAAGGCAAATTTAGTATACCCTTCGAACATACGTTCGTACGGGTATAATAAACGAAATTACGATAAATTGCATATCTCTAGGCATGCATGCACTCTTTACATCTTCAATTTAATTATTTTTCTGAATATAGCGGAAAAAAATTGTGTTTTTATAGAATTCCTAAAATAATTTCTGAAAAACTACAGTAACATAATAATTATTTTTCATGAAAAAGACATCCTTAACAATGTGGAAAATGCTGAAAAAACAAAAAGAATAAAATAAATCTCAAAATAAATTTTTTTTTTGGTATTTTCTAATTCAATTTGTAAAAAAAAAACACTATTTTTAATGGAAATTTCACCAAAAACAACTTACTAATAGCTTCCGTCAATAAATGAATAATTAAATTTGGCTTTCTAAAAAACCTATAAAAGTAAATTTAATTTGATTTTGAATAGAAGTAATTATGTTGAATGAAAGCAAATTTGAAATTTTTAATACGTAATTGAAATTACCAATTTTAAAAATTAATTCTACAAAAAATACAATTTAATCAAACAATGGGCAACAAATTTGAAATAAAGAAGAATATTAAGGGTTCTGAAATTAAACTAATTTCGGCATTACAATTCCAACATATTATAGTTCTTAGAATTTGCTTAGAATTTGATTTGTAATTTCGGTTTCATTTCTAATTTATTTTAATGAACACAGTATTGCATTAAAATAGTTAACTGAAATTTGAACTTGAAATCTGAAATATTTATAGCCCAAAACTGTTCAAGCCTGATTTTATATTCAATTTCATATTAAACGATTTAATATAAAATTTCTCATTCACACCATAAAATTCTCTAAATAACTTCCAATAAAATCTCAATTTAAAAACAAATCCTTGAAAATACTTTTCTAAATTTTAAAAACTTCATTAAATTTAATTTTAAGATTTTCATCCAATGTGACACAATTAATATCACATCCATTTATACCACGAGCTCTTAACTTTTATGGCACATATAATCTACTTCTAAGTGATTAATGTAAAATTAATATTATACATGAACAGTGTATATATATATATATATATCAAAGATTTTAAAGAACCCCCAAAATGACGATGACAACCAATAAATTAAATTATACTTAATTTGCATAACAGATTTTTCTGACTTTTAATTCAAAAGTTTCTGAACTATGATAAAAGTACAAAATGAATTCTGAAATTTTTTTTTTCTTTTTTATATTTTCCATATCCTAGTATATGTGGAATGTGTAAAAGCGCACTAAAACCAATAAATCAAAGTTTATTTTCAATGACATTTTCGAAAACCAATAAATTTACGGATTTTCATATATTACCGATTCTCCCAAAAACCATCAAATGACTTTATAAATCAAATAAAAATATTTTCTAATTGAAATTGAAATTTTTTTTCATATTTATTTTTTCAGAAAAACCAACACATTTTTAATTGATTTTGCATGTGTTGCTAATAAAAACTTTTTTTTTTTTTTTGAAATTTTTCAAAATGCGGTTTTAATCGTTTTCAAATTATTTAAATTTTCTATTTTCTACATAAAACAAATTTTTCCCACATATTTTTTTTTAAAATATTTAAAGTAATTGATTAGTTTAATTGTTATAAAGAAGTTGAAACAAAAACAAAGAAAAAATTTATTAAATTGGATAACTGGGAATACATTTTGTATTCCAGAATAAAATTTCAAATGTTTGCTATTTGATTTCATGAAAATTTAGTAAAATAATTGATTTAAGCACAAAATATTTGAAAAATTAAGCATCTCTATGCACATATACTTACAAACATAAATAAATATCTTATATAAATAAATATAACACCTATATATTATTATATAGTTTGTATATAATGTGCTATAAATCCTTTAATTTATTTCAATGTCCAATTTAAATTTTAATTTAAAATTTCTATTTAAAAAATTATTATTCCCTAAGGCCTCAGGTATCAAATACGTTACATATAAATAATCTGGTTGTGGTAACATCATAAATTATTATATACATATATCGTAAAAATAATAACATAAAAATTAAATTTCATATTTTTAATGCTATAAAATTAAAAATGTCACTATGAATTGATTTTTAATATTTGATACAATGATTTTTATCATAAATTCCACACAAGTACCCATACCATACGTGTATACCATATATACTTTGCGGGGCGATATTATTGCTAACTCAAAAACCCAAAAGTATACAAAATACATATACATATTATATATATGTACATTATGTAAGTAAAATTTAATTTACATTTTTAACATTTTTAATTTTATAACATAAATGAAAACCACAAAATTTCAAATCAGATTTATAATAATAATTGATGTGAAAATTATATTGTCCCATCGTATGTACTATGAATATTCAAAAAATCAAAAATTTTAAAATTTTATTATTTAACAAGCAATAATACAGTTAAATAGGGTAAAAATAAATTGGCGTAAATTTAAACCACCAAAAATTCTAAAATGTAAAAATTGAAAATTACTGAATTGTTCACTGAATTGTTGTTCATCCATAACCAATAATTTTTATCGATTTTCTGAAAAAATTTTGGAAAAAAGCACAAGCCTTTCCCTAGATTACCTTTTTTATCCTAGACCGCCGGTTGTAGCACTCTAAAATTTAAGAAACTTTTAGGCGCTAACATATTTATTTCTTTGGAAGTTTGTTTCGTTACAAGAAAGTTTCTTTCCACCTGCACTCCCTCTGCGGCTATTACCTCTCGAAATTACTAAAATTTCAATTTTTAACACCTAATATTTCCGAAACTAAAATCTTTTTTAAAATTCTAAAAATACAGAAAGCTAGAGCTAAACTTTATACCATTACAAAAAATGTAATTATTTTTTTTAACTAACGCATTTACCTCTTGAATTCAAGCAATATTATTATGTTAACGCCTCTTTCATTATTTTTTTTGCCTCATCCTAAATGTATGCAATCTTTGAAACATGGTATCTGAATGAAAGTACTTAATTTATATAGTATTATAATTGATTGCTTTTAAAGGCGTTATTTTTACTTGAGAAAAGGAAGAGTGCTAATTTACAAACTACAATTACTTACAATAATTTCATAATTCATAACTATTCTTTATTGAAGGGCTTTCGGATTTATGAAGGTTTTAATACTCCAATTTCAAGCATAGATCAGAAAAAATTAAAAAATATTCTTTGTACAATTGCAAACACATTAACATTATGTCACTTAATATTATGTACATACTAACTTCTCCTTCGATTTTGGTCTTACTACAGGCTGTAATGGCATAATTAGAAAAAAAAATAAACAATATTTATTATATTTGGAACAGACCTTGCGCATGAATAGTACCTAAACCCATTTAATAGACATTTAAATTAAAAAGAAATTTCGCTTTTAGAACATTGTTGTATTTTGCCCTATTCGACTGTAATTTTATTTGAAATTTTTTACGTTCATATCATTTTAAGATTTTTTTTTAATATTTTCACGACAATTAATTTAAATTTATCATTAATTTGGAAAATGAATCAATCATTCGAAAAATATTAATATGTATTTTTTTTTTTTTAATTTTTAGACAAAATAATTTCAGAATTTATAAAATATTATGAAAATTATGAAATAGTTTGGACTTACGCCAATCTGCACCGTAAATGTCTCAATTAAATGCATTAATTGAGATTTTCAATGATTTTTTCATTAATTATTCACTGAAATTCATTAGACTGATTTCTCTTTGGAATCCATAGAAAGAACATAATTACATACTAAGAAAAATAAATTATTTTGTGCGCATTTCTCTAACTTCAACTCCTTAATTATTGAATTATTAATTTAATACCATTAATGACTTAAGAAATTTACGTTATTTTTATTAACCTCTTACTGCACACTATTACAATTATGTAGAATAAAAATATGAAATAGAAGATAAAAATTCTTAGAAATATTATATAAAAAATATGACAAAACATTTTTTTGTTCAAAATAAAAATAATTTTTTAAATTTCAAAATTCGCAAACAATTTTTTATATGTCTGTCTTTTATAAAATCTTTTAACCCTTCAAGATCCCCTTCAAACTAAATACTTTTTATGCAAATGAATTTTTAAAGAAATCCCGTTGCTCTAGAAGAAAATGTTTTTGAATTCACCTAAAAATTTTATTATAGGGCCACGAAATTCAACACGGTTTTTTTTTGTTTCTTAATCCTCATTATATCGAAACCATAATTGCTTAACTTTAAGTGCATATCTACTCCTTTTTTTGCTATATACCAAACTACTTCCTTTATAATAGAATCACCTAATTCCACTTTAAATCCAAAATATTTTTTGTGTCTGTCATACTAAGAAACTCTAACAATTACGAATTTTCCACCATTTCCTTTCCAATTCTCTTCTAAAGATGACAATATTAAGCAATCTTATAGCTGCATTTTTGTACGTCTAGATGATGATTGTTTTAGCTCTTTTATAGTAATTAATACTTAGTCTAAGCAATTCGTCTGATAAAATATGATATCTATATAAATAAGTGTGCTTGATCTAAATTACATTTAAAATTAACCCTTACTTTTATTTCTATTAATTTGTTACTAATATTATAGGCATTATGCATAAGCTTGAAATTTTAACAATTCTTAGAATTTCGATACACTTTCTATTTTGTTCGTGCATATAATTTTTATCAATTCAATTTTCATCCCGCTTTTAAAACCCACCAAAAATTTCAGTTTTCAGCAAATGTTTACTAGAAATTACCAAGTAAATACATCCAATTATTTTGAATGAGCTATGGAAGAAAGTCAACAAACAATTTTAAATGTTTTCTTCTTTGAAAATGTTATTACTTTAATTAAATTTGCAATGGGTTGTCTAATTATGGTTTATGGTAATTTTTGTTTTTCTCCTCCTAGCAGTATGCAATAAGCAGAAATATTAAAATATTAAGAAAATAAATATGTGAATTAATCTTTTTTTTTTTGTTTAAAAACAAAATTAATTTTAAAAAATTAAAAAAAAAAATTATGGTGCTTAAAAAATTTTTTTGTTTAAATTATGAAACACTCATAATTTACTAATATCAGAAAACGAAATTATGTGACACAGTAATTTTTTGCTCAAAAGTGAAACAAGCTTTACGGAAAATTTAAAAAATATTTTTACAGCGATCTAGCCCTCCGTGAATAAGAGTAGCGGATCAGAGTTGAACAAATTAGAATAGCTGCCTGAGACTGGGACTGGGAGGACGGAGTCTGACCATGCTCAGTCGTCCAAATTTGAGGACATTAGTGGGGGTTCTCACTGAACACTGCCTCTCGAGAGTGAACCTGAAAAGTATGGGTGGCGGATGAGGGCTGCCATTTATGCCTGGAGGAGGATGAAACCATGGAGCACTTACTATGTGAGTGCGAGGCGATTAATTAATTGCAAGAGCAATTAATTGACTTTTCAGATACATTACGGAATTTATATGATGGTGTCTGAGCTATTTTGAGACCTAAATTATTTCCCAAATTTTCACAAAATCAAAAGAACATGATGCATTCGACTTTTGTTTAATACACATTGGAGGGCCCACACACAACTATTTCAAATTTTAAATGTTAACTTAAGGTCGTAACCATTTAATGTGAAATGCATTCTGTATACTTATACATTCTTCAACATAATAATTTTTCATATCTATAAGTTGGAAAATATTTTCTATAACTACTTCAGCATAATATTTAAAGGTTACTTAACTGAATAAAACCTTGAATCCGGTTCACTTAACCCTTACCTAAGCATTAATATAAATAAAAAAAAAAATTTTTTTTTTTGTTCTACAGTTTAGAAAATCTTTTATAATGTTTCGGAATTAAGTTCTCATTGTTAGATTTTTCTTCATGTTTTTTGTTTTCTTTATTACTCACATTTTGCTACAATTTCTTTGTAAATTTTAAATTTTCATTACATATAATATGTAAATATGTAACCAGCTAAGTAAAATAAAGAGAAACAATATTTGTATGAACTTGAGAATTTTGAAATTCAATGTGAGTTTTCGTCGATTTAAAAGTTATACAATTTTTTTTTTTTGCATTTAGAATAATGGTAATGGTAATTTAAAACTTTTTTTTTAAATATATTTTTCCATTGTATTTTCCATATAATATTTCTGCATCTCTTATTTGAACACAAACAAGAAAACGAAAACAGAAGGATGATGTAAGAACAACAATATCCAAGAATTTAATAGAAAAGGAGCATATTTGCACATACGCTTTTAATATTTATTATGAATTTTATTTTTATTTATTTTTCTATTTAAATAAATAAAACTTAAGTTCAAAGATTACATTTATAGGTTTTTTTTAAGTAAATTTAGAGGTTTGACTGCCAAAAAATTTCTATAATATTTGAAGTTGATTAAGTTGTTGAAAGTTCAAAGTTGATTCAGAACGAAAATTCAGAGACTTTCAGAAGATTCACCAAATTGTGGTTTAAAAATTAAAATATGAATAATAAATTATTAAAATATTATGGGATTAAATTTGGATATTGAAAAGGATTAAAAGATTTATTTAATTTGTAGATTGGTGCAGTGAAAACACATGAAAAAATTATCAAATATTCATAAGAATTATAAAAATTTTAAAAATTTTTAAAAAATATTTAAATTAAATAAATTGTTTTTCATATTAAGTATGACATTGAATAGAACATGGTTTGAAAAAATGTTCATATCATGTGTGCACAAAATTTCATAACTTTTAAATCCTACACACATAGGATTTTACGTTGTAGAAATTAACAAACTTTATGTAGGATGAGTAAATGGAGTACGAAAAGTCTTTGGAAATCATAATCATATTTAAAATCATACATAATTATTATGTTGGTCGTGTCCACCAAATATACGGAGGCAGCAGTTCCATCCAAATTAATTTCAGATCTTAACACATTAACATGATAGACGCATATTAATCATATAGTTTCAAAATTCAAGGAAAAAATGTATTAAATTGATATTGAAAACTATTATCTTCTTTAACTCACATATCTTATTTGACAAGCCGAAAAGGTTTTTTTTCCTCAGGATATAGTTCAATACATTTAAAATAATTTTGAAGTTCTTACCTCTATTATGCATAAATTTATACGTTTTCTAAACATTATTCAATATATTCAATTAAATTACTCGTTCGGAATTGGTGGCAACTCATATTTTAAAAATAAGTTATTCATATTAATGGTATATAAGGAAATAATTAATTGAATTTGTTGAAAACTTATATGCATTTGGTTTCTGTTTGTTTGACAAATTTATCACAGCAAAGTGGGTAGCAGAAAATGAATCATGGATCGTAGATTGTAGATCAATATTTGAGGTCTGATAATACTTAAATCCCAGTATTACCACTCCGATGTGTTGTAATAACACCTTATAGATGGAAGTTCTATGCTATTGTTTTCTCATATAAACTCGAGATACTCAATCATTTGGAAATAAGATCCGGAGGATAGAAATGATCATAACTAAGTCGCAGAAATATAAAAAGGGAAAAACTATTGCATTGCAAATGCATTAAAAGTCAAGATCCGTTTTCTCTTCTTCCGCACCGCAGAGTTTTCGCAAAGAAGTGTGTAATTTTCCCATAGCATGAGGATGTTTGTTCACTGGATAGTTGCCTATCAGAAAGTTTCCTATATATTTTTATAAATGCATAGTAACCCTGAAGAAGTCTTCTGGGACTGCGGCAGGCCAAAGAGCTTCTGGGAGATTATGAGATAGGGCTTTGCAAGGATCAGGTGAAAATTCTCACTGGGGTCCTGGAGACATTTGCAAATTTTGCTATCACAGAACAGGGGAAGCACTTGGAGGTCCTGCTCTCACGGCGACGGAGTTACGATTTTCCGGGCCTCTCAAGTTGCTGGAATTCATCAAGAAAATAGATCCCAACACTACCTGGAACTAACTATAGACTATTACTTGGACTTATTAATTTTCTTTAAATTTACAATAACCTGTTATTTTAACATACTATTTAAAAACAAGTATTTCACAAAATTCGCTCAGTTATATGGTAACCCACACAGACTTTTCCCTATATATTACAATAATACGATATAAAATTGAGACAACAATAACTATAATTGAGACAACAATATATGAAAAGAAAAAGAAACACGTGTTACTTTATAAAATAACAGACAGCCTAAACTTGGATTATAAATAAAATAAATTATAAAAACCAATATGATTATTTTACTAAAGTAAAATAAAATAAAAGAAATATAAAAAAAAATTTTAATCCCTTTTTCTATTTTTCTACATAATTTTTTAATCCTTTTTGTATAGAGAGAGAAATTTTTTTTTTCTTTTTTTTTTCTTTTTTTTATTCAAATTTTATGAAAACTTAATAAGTTCTGTTAAAACAAAATATATATGTACATATTATGTATGTTAAGTATATGTACACATAGACAGCACCTACTTAGGGGCTTTTACAACCATACAAATAAATATTATTTGAAACCACAATTTAAATTTTTATTTAATTCCCTAACTAAATATAAATACGAAATGTAAACATACTTCTCTAAATTTTTATTTAAATTAAATAAAAACAAAATATAAAATATTTTATTCATATTACATACATACATTAAGATTTTAAACTATATGTATAAAATACAATTCTAATCGAACACCACTCTTTATACTCTGTCTGTACATAGGTAATAGGCACAAATGTGTAGTTAGAAATTTAAAAAATTCTATAATACTATTAATTACTTGCATATAGAAGTTAAAACCATCAGTATTTAATTTTTATTTTTGAAAATTTAATAATAAAATACAGTATCCAATTAATTCAACAATTTTTGTCTATATAAAAAATTATTATAAATTTTAAAACTAGTGAACCAAAATCCTCAATTTCAGTAGTACGTGTAATTCGAAATCCCTTTTTCATATAACTAATCCATGTTATCTGTGTGTTTCTCTCTTCTGTTCAATTTTTATATATGTATTTTATTGCTTATTTAACAAAAAAACGGAATATATAAAATTGGCAGCAAACTATATACCGTTTTAATAATTTTTGGTATTCACAAAAAATTTAAAATCACCCCCTCTAACAGCAATAAACGATAGTTCATGAAAAATTTTCGTTAATATCTCAACAAAGGATCAAGTAAAAGTAAAAAATTGCTATTAGAAATCCAAAAAATACAAATTTCCATATAAAAATTTTAATCAAACTTCTAAGAATCAAATTAAAGATCAAACGTAAATTTGATTTTTTTTCGAGACTCTCGACTCGATCTCTTTAGATTATAAACAGTTTTATATTTTTGGTTTACGGTAACAGCTTATTAATTTAATTGAAGTCCATATCGTATATGCTAATATTTATAATAGACAGAGAGTTTTGTGTTCTGCCATTCCTAAATGTTAAGTTCTACACAATCATACAATTGAATCAAATTCAATAATAATGATATTTGAAGCTATTCATTTTAAATTTAAATATTGTGATTACAAAATAATCCAAAATTTAAACAATTTTAATATTAATTTACAATATTTTAAGATTCTTTGAAATTTCCCAAAATTTCAATATTTTCCATATATAAAAAAAATATTTAAATTTCAACTCAATCTTCAAATTAAACTCGTTAAATAATTGAAACAAAAAAACCTTATAATGTTGCACTTGCAATAAATATGCAATACATTGCACATTTTTTCAATTAAATTAACACTCTTCCTAATCCAAAATAAAAATCTAAATATTATGTATGTACATTATAATTGATCCTAATTCAAAAAAATACATACAAAACTAAATAATAATAGCAAAAGTTATAATTGGATAGGATAAACTGTTCACATATTCACGTATAATATACAATATAACAATAAATTACACATATCTACATATTATATATTAGAGAAATCAAATATTATCCTTAATAATATTCATAGGCAATATTTTCATTTTTTATACAAATGTTTAGAATAAATGACATTAAACCTTTCGCCTTTTGTATTCCATAATTTTATTATTATTATTATCCCATAGTATTCCATTGAAATATGAGTACATATATATTCGAATAATACAAACATAATTTGTATGTATATTTGTATAAATATTATTCATTCCTAATCAAATGCAAATACGGATTAATAATTTTTTTATTTTTATATATTTTTTTTTTATATTTTGCTTTTAAGTTTTATACTCCAGACCGATATTTTATTTATTTTTCCATTTCTTTTCTTTTGTTGAAAAATTGAAAAATCCAAATGGAAAGTGGAAAACAATAAAAGTATAGGAGAATAAATCAAGAGAGGAGAATGAAGATTATTTCAGCTTTTAGATTCTTCTGATTGTTTAACTAGCTAGCCTTCTATATTTACTCTTTTTCTTTCAATTTTTCTCTGTCATCTTTAGATTTTATTTGACTATTTGATTTTTGTTTAAAAAGGGAGCCTTTTTTAAAATACAATTACAACATTTTTTAATGTTAAAACCAAATATAACCAAAATATAAGAAAAAGAAGAAAAAAATAATAATAAAAGCACACGCATTTTGTTTTTTATTTTTTTTCTAAAATTCGATAAGAAGCAATTTTTTCTAGACAACCGTTCTCCAAAAAAAAAAAAACGAAATCCATTCCACCATTTTTTAACATAATTTTTATATCGAAAATTGACAGAAATGCGTAAAAGACAAGTAGAAAATAAATAAAAAATAAAAACAAAAAATACAAAAGTAAAAAGGATGTACAAAGTAATAAATATATAAAAGAACAAGGGAAGAAGAAAAACAAAATATAAATGGGATAATGAGAATGGGAGAAAAACACAAAAAAAAAAAAAGGTTATAGGTTAGGTACCTTAATACTTTAAGAATATTATTTTATAAAAAAAAAATTCTTATTCAACGGCCTCCTGCAAATACACGCACTTTATACATATATATACAACGTATATGTACAAAAGTTCAAGGATAATAATAATAAACAATATTATAAGAGAGAAAAGGTTAAGAGGATTTTTGATTTGTTTTTTTTTTGTTTTTTCAAATTCTTCTTCTGTTTAATTTTATGCCTCATATTTTTCTCTTTAATTTTTGGTTTGATTTCTTCTTTTTAGGTTTATTTTACATTCTCATATTTGGATTCTATTGTACATGCCTAAATCATCCGTCGGAGTCATCTACATCGTCGTCATTTTCAATACATTTTTCATAAAAAAAAAATTATAAAATAAAATACCAAAAATATGGTTAGAAAAAAAAAACAAAAATTTTAAGTCAATTTTCTGCCCATAATTACAAAGAAAAGTAAAAAGTTTTGGTTTATTTTAAAGTTTCTTAGTTTTGTTAAAGTTTTCAGCAATCATACAAAATTATACAAATATTTCAAAAACCAAAAAAACCAAAATAATAAGAAAAATTTATATAAAATCGGTTTATTAAAATTTATTCAAATTTTAACAATGTATGTATGTATAAATATTTAATATTTGTATGTAATATGCATGTGTGTGCGTGTGTGTAATTTTTATTACTTTACATAGCGATATTTACAAAAAACAACCAAAAATCAGGGACAATGTAAAATAAAAAATAGCGAAAACAAATAATCAAGTACAAAATAGATGAGATAAAAATGGTTGGTACACGCAAAACAAAATAAAAGGTTAAAATGGAAAAAATCAGAAAACAAAAACGGAGAAAAAGAAAAGAAAAAATCCAATTAATTTTATTCTATTTATTGTTTTTTCTTTTTCTTTTCTACACACACAATCGAATATGAAATTGAAAATCGCTTTTATATTACAGTAAATCTGGTGACCTTTTTTTTTAAATAAATTTATAATTTTTGAAATCTTTCTTTTCAAAGTGTATTGTATAACCTGTACACAATTCAGAGTACAATATGGACATTTATCACAAGCAGATAGAAAAGAAAAGGATAAAGAAAACAAGGATATTTTAATAATTTCTTTCAATAAATTTTAGATTTACATTTAAAAAAGAAAATGAATGTGTTAACCCTTTTCTGTTAACAAAAAAAAAAAAAATTTTTTTTTATGTTGAAATGTGATAGTAAAACAGAAAATGAAATTCTAACGTAAGATTAAGATTCTTAAAAATTAATGAGATTTATAATCTACTTATATTCCAACTTGTTGTCATTTTATTAATAAAATAAATTAATAATGAAAATAAATTGAGAAAGTACAAAGAATAAGATCTCTTTTTGATATCTAATATTTTCTAAGACTGACAATTTTTTCAGATTTTCCTTGTCTCTCACGGTTTAACACACAATTTGCTGCAACATAGGGTCAAGCTGCGGCAATTTATTAATTTATAAAATTTAAAACAAGGAAAAATGAACTTGTCCGTTACTGTAGGCTCGTCACCTACCTAGTAAACTTAATGACGTACGAAACTGTTGTTCATGATTACCTACAATATCGTGCAGCAGCATAAGACTGCAAGAATTGAAGCAGGAATAAAGTACAAAAAATGCTTGTCCGTATATGCTTTCGTACATTAAATGCTATATCCTAAATATTTTTCTTTAAAATTATAAAAGAATCAAAAGAATTTTATAAATATAAGGGGTTATTAAAAATCTAAAATAAATTTACAGTGTGATTAATCAAAATTTTAAATGTTTAATCAAATTTTTAACACCTATAAAATTCTTCAATAATTGCTAGGTCCAAATGGTGACATATAATAAAGTTTTAAATATTGTAATTACATTTCATATGGTTATTAACTAACAGATGCTACATTATGAAAAGTTCAAATATTCTCCATTTAACCATTATAACCTTATTAAATATAATTAAGAAAATTTTGCCTAATAACTGAATGCAACATAGCTGGTTCACAAACGAACAGTATTTCAAAACCTTGAGTACCATTCCAAGAATTTTTAATTATATAATTTAAAAAGCACTCTTGCAAACAGCAAATTATTCAAGAAATAGTAAGAAAGTATTTTTATTCCAAAAAAATAATTATATAATATTCAGGTTAAAAACTCCGGTATAACTCTAGTTAAAATTGCCTCGATTTCATTTATTGGTTTATGTCCAAACTAAACAAAATTTTTATTACAAATGCCAATATACTAGATCTTAAATCAATATTATGTAATGAAGGTTTCTGACGGCAAAAAGGAAAAAAAATTTCAATTGCTTTTTCCATCTATATTTGAAAAAAATTTATAAAACCTTTTGAACTGTATAAATGTAACTTAACCAAAAACCTCGTAACGAACGACAGAAATCTTAAAAGTTCCACCCCACCTACATATTAAAACAACCTGTTAAAAACTTAAAAATTTCAAATGGTTTTCTATTATAATCAAAAGTTTATTATAAGAATAAATTATAAAATATTACATTTATTATTTTTACATTCTTTAAAATAATAAATTATATTAAAAAATCTTAAAAAGGTTATCTGACCCAATTTTAATTATGCCAACTTTACACACAAAATGCTAGTTTATAGATTTCAATATCTAACTATTTCTAAATTAAACAGGAATATGATAGTTTTCTATATTCAGGAAGCGTATATTATAATCATATCACCTCGTCTACAATAGTAAAATCAAATATTCAATCACATATATACACACATATTTTAAAACTCCATAATAACCATTTTAAAATATTATACATGTATATGTATATTGGGGCCATTATAAACTTGTGTATATAAGAAAAGTGTGAAATTAATAAGCGTAAAGGTAATTTAATAAAATAATAATAATAATATTCATCCATTAAATACGAATTCCGGACCCATATTTCATACACACACGCATACGCATACGTAATATATTTTGTACACATATTGTCACTGGTTGGTAAGTTTTAATCATAATTTAAATGCTATCCTATATTTATATGTATATAATATTATATTTTATGATTTCTGTTCTCGCAGTTGTATTTTGTTAAAAAAAACAAGAAGAAGAAAAAACGAAAATAATGTTTTTTACCTTGGAAAAAGAAAAACTTATTTTTTTTGCATTGCCCTACATTTAATATTTTTTAATGCAATAAAAAAAAAAAACTTTATTTTTAATGTTCATTATAAATTATAGAACAATATTTTATTCACTATATGTATATGTATATAATGTATGTGTATGTGAATATGCGTATTTATATAATTATATGCAAAACCTAATGTTTTAAGGCTATACATACACGTAATAAATTTTTTTTTGTGTTTTTTCGAAATAAATCTAAGCTAGTACGATAAAATTATTTTTTCTATAAGTGTTATACATGAAAATGTCATAGAGTTAGTAAAAAATTTGAATTTATCTACAATAAATTTAAGATACTTTTAACAGGGTGTTACAATTTATACAAAATTAAAAGTATAATTAGAAATTGAAATTACTTCTAGGAAGAGACTTCAAGTTCTCTTTGTACTTTAACATTCATACGTCAACAATTTGAAATAGTAATTATTAACAAAAGATTATTAAAGAGTAAATTAACAGCAAAAATTACACTACGTTTCGGTATATAGAATCAGAATTTCATGAAAGTCTAATAATTTTGTGCTATAATTTTTAGATTTTAAAATCAACCCAAAAAGAGGAACATCTATTTGGAGTGTTGGCATTTACGAAATCAAACAAGTTTGGCCTTCCTCCCATTTTATAATATTTTATGAAAATTCTAAATGCAATGTGAAAATAATAATTCAAATGCTTGTGTTAAAATCAGTAATTAGGGAATGTTGATAGCGATTTTAATTCAATAAAGCAAAGAAGAAATGTGTGGTTTTTTATGAAAATTTTAGCATTTTGATTAGAAAAGCCTATTAGTTTTAATTAGTCAAAATATTAACTAACATTGAAATGCTTAGAAAGAGTTGATTATATTTCCAATTTAAATCACGAATTTATATTGCCGAAATTTAAGATTTATTTAGAAAATTTCACGGATTTTATTGTAGTTTAACAGCAGTGTAAAAAACCGTTTGGTTTTAAAATGTAATTCACAACTAATTTAAATTTAAAAAGTTTTGGAATTGAGGAAATTTTATGTTTTCGCAATTTCACTTATATTACAAGCTAATTAATGCTAAAAATATTCTATAATAATGCCAGGATTTTCACTCGAATTATTTTTTTAAAATTACGCCTACATATATATTTATATTTAATCATTATATAGTAAATGTAATTTTTGACACTCGAATATAGAATAGCACAGCACTCATACAATTGATGTCTCTCATAAATGTTGAATTTCCACAAAATTCTAATGGAAACCAATTTCTTGTTACAACAATATGAGAAAATTCAACACTTTTCGCAAATATCATTTTTACAAAAAAATTCTTATAAAGAATATTCAAATTTTCCATTTTTTTAAGTGGAATTTCCAATATAATTCAATTGACCTGTTCAAATACATATTAATAATAATCTTATATTCGTTACCGTATATTTCAATAAAAAAATCGCTTATGATTTATTCCTATTTAAAATTTGAATAAAAGAGAATTGGTATAATTTAGGAGAACTTTGATTGCGATTCACTTATCTACAATTAAAAGTGTTAAATAAATCTTTATTTAAATAAATCACACTCACTTATAACTACTTGTATCTCTACATGTTTCCTAATATATAATTTCTGTACTTTATTCAATTTTTCCTTAAATAACACAAATTTAAATAGTTTTCAATTTTAATTAATTTCCTTTTTCTGTTTTCTTCTATACAATGAATATAATATAGTAAAGGTATATAAGGTGCCTGTGAAATAATTTAAAAATTCCATATACATATATATGTACATATATATGTATATTAGATACCTATTATGTGTAATATTTAATGTGACCTATTGTGAATTTAGAATACGAATTAAAAGTAATTTAAGAATATAGAAGAGAAAATAAAAATCTTAAAGAAAAAGACAAAATAAATTCCAGACTCTAATAACAACACAACTCTTAACAAAAGATGGAAAATTAATTTAAAATTCACAAATACACACATTCACTTATACATAAATATATATACATACATATATTTGTATGTATGTTAATATTTTTCTTAAAAAGTTTATGATATTTCATTATTATGCATAAAGACCTCTAACATTTTCATTATTCATTTACTTATAAGAGATTTTCATTTTCTTTGTAAAAAATTTTCTGTATGGTGTGTGTGTATATGAAAAAAGAAAAATTATTTTGTTAACTCTATTCAAAATTACTTGAATATTTGTATGAAAGGTTTGTTAAATACATCACATCATACATTTATACATATTATGTACGTATGTATGTATGTATATATTAGACATGTTAATTTTCAACAATAAGTTTATAAAAATTGTCCTTCTATATGAAAATATGCAAATTTATAATAATTTATTATCACTATAGAATTTTCTAAAATAATATGTAATTCTTATTACTTCTGTATGGATAAACTTTAATATTATGGATAAAATCGACTTTATTTTTGATGTTAATTAAAATAATTTTGGTAGTCGAAAGCAAAAGTGCTCTAAATCGACAAAACGAGAATTTGAAAAAAAAATTAATCAACATTTCTTATAAGATAACTTAGCAGTTTAACTTATTAAGAGACTAATAAGTTTTCAATCTTATAACCGTATTTGATTTTCAATAGACCTTGAACATTTTAACAATTAAATTATAAAGGTTTTAAGTGACAGAACAAAAAATGTTTTGTACAAAAGATATTTGTCGTTCTTTTCGAATATTTATTGCCAAAAATATTAGAATTCCCGAGGCTCGTACCGTAACCAAAATAAACTTATAAATAAAATTTAATTAAAATTCTTTCAGCCGAACTTGGGGAAGCAACTGTCCTAAACAGTACCCTTTTATTTACTTGTATATCAAATTTCAATCATTTCCAATTGACCTCTAGTTAAGTACAGTTTTAAATGAATTGGAAAACATAATTTATAATGGATTATTATTTTTATTATCGATTGTTTAAGAATAAACAGATTTTAAACATAGTTTCTTCCTCTCAAATTACAATATTTTATATGAAACCGAAATTAGTATATTTTATTTCAATTTAAATTTAATTATAAACAAACTATATAGGCCATTTTAGCTTTTAGTAGGCTTTTAATAAAAAATAAAAATTTTATGACCTGCAACTTCAATTTCCTAATAATTTGCATTTTTTCCTCTTTTCCTTCCAAATACAGATTTTTTATTAATTATACAACTTTTATAAATAAATCAGTCAAAAGTTAAGGTTGTTACAATAATATTAAAATAATACCATTATTACAAAATTGCATTTGTGAAAAATTTTTTTATTTAAATCAAAATAAATTTAAATAAAATATGCAATTGTAATTTAAAATTTTTATGCAAATTATAAATTTTATGAAATTATTTTAAAAATTTTTACTTATGACCGTTTATACATTAATAATAATTATTATACAGAATTAATTGAATATTTTATAAAACTTTAAGTATAAGAGGAAAATTTTAAATTAATTAAGATTTTAATGATTTTTCCTTATTATTAAACGTTCATAAATTACAAATATGTGTACATAAATTAAGTTTTAATGGAGAAACTGAATCTTTAATTATAATTTTCATTAATAAATTTCCAAATTCAAATGAATTTGAATTCCAAATGAAAGTAAAATTTAATATATTGAATTTTTTATACATAAAAGCTATTCATGAGAAATCAAAAATTCCAATTCCAATAATTTATGAATTATGCAAATCGTTGCAGGTATTTTAAAATTTATTTACATTTTGCTAATTAGAATTGAAAGAATATTTTCATTGGAAAAAGTTAATTGACTTAAAATTATGAAAATTATTCCGAATGGCAAAAAAATAGAAATTTTTAAAATATCAAAGTCAACTTACCTCAATTATTTTCATATGTATGTATGTGTGTTGGTGTATGTAGATTTTATTCCAAGAACTCCGATTCAAAAAAGTTGATTTATTTCAAAGAAAATTTATTTTTTTACTATAGAAATATTTTTTTTTACAATTTTTCACTGCTTTTGTCTACGTTATTCTTTAATTCTTAATACTAAACACAAGCCATAGTTATACTGGACTACGATTTTAAGAAAAATAATTTTAACAAAAATATTCAATACATTTTTGAAAAAAATTTGAAAAACAAAAATTTCAAATTGTCAAAAAATATCTTTCTCTGATTTATTTATTAGCCTACTAGCATACTTATTTGAAATTGCAGAGTAAACTGAAAATTTCATGGCAATTTAAAAGTTCATATGAAAAAGAAATTTTTCATATAAATTACAAAATATGATGGTCAATTTCTTATTTTTTTTTTAAAAGCTAACTAATAATAATAAAAATATTATGAAAATAATAATTTGCAATTTAAGAATAATTTCAAATAAAATTTCAAATCAATAATTCTAAGAAATTTCAAATTTCTTTCGAAGAAATTTTGTAGATTAAATAAAAAAAATTATAAAATTTTCTAAAATTTATTGTAGAAATGGCATTAGGGCTTACACTTATTGAATGTTGTCTTTAATATTTTATGAATTCTAGATAATTTAATAAATTACATAACATACATTATGTACATACATTTTTGGAAATAACAATACAGTGTAGGATGTAGAGAGAAATAATACCATAACAAAAAAATAATTTCAATCCTTAGATCTATTTCAAGTTATGAGACATTTTATGACAAAGTAACCTTGAAATTCCTACTGAATATTTGGTCAAAGATAACTAGAATAACAAAATTAAAGTGAGAGGTGAGATAAGATAAAATTAATTTCTAATTTTTTTTTTTTTAATTTTTAATTCTGTTTTTACTGTTACAGTACAATTGTAGAGAATGCTTAAATTTTTTTACAAAAAAAAAGTGTTAAATGTAAAAATTATGTAGAATTCATTTTGAAAGAAAAATAAAGTTTAATGACTAGTTGATTTTAACTAGAAAATTACTGTTGCTAATTAATTTAGAGCACTACTGTAGCAGAGATTGAATTAGTGGATTGATGGATCGTTCACATAAATTGATAAAAGTTTCTAATCCATTGATAATTTTATGTTCTATTTTGGTAATTCGACAGATTTGGCTTTTACAACAGATCAGTTTATTTAAAATTAATTTTAAACATTTTTTTGTATTGAATACTGTAATATTTTATTTTATTGTGTTGAATTGCAATTTATTTAAATGGATTGCAGCACAACCACTGCTGCTCCTGAATAAAATCACATGCAAAACAATTATTTTGTAAAGTAAAATTTTAATTCAGCACAGATTTTTTATTAATTTAACGAATACAGACTTCTAATAAAATTTTTCAAATTTCGTTGGTATGATTTTTAAATGTTAAACGGCGGTCCACTTTATATCCTTTATTTGCCACGGAATTTCAATATTATTCTATTCAATTTTGTTATAGTTTTGCAATTCTGCTTTGATATTTATCTTTAGCTTGAATTCTGGTGTTTATGCCTACATGATTTGGAACCATACAAAAACTTTTTACATATTACAAGAACAGCACTCAGTCGAAAAGGAATACAAAACTTTGGTTGAATTTGTCAAATTATTTTTGTTTAAATTTCATCAAGAAATTTGTTACTCTTAATTTTTTAAAAAAATTGAAATTTAGAAATTTTTTTTTATATGTTGTCGTTTTTGAATTTTAAATGTCATAATTTCTTTAATAACTTCGTTTATTGGACTACTGCCATCTGTCTATTCAGTAGAAAAATAATTTTGAATAAAATTTTACAGAAAAACAATATTCTTTAAGAAATTTTTGACATTTTTTGCTGAATTTATATTGGATTAAAAATTTTTTGTTTCAGCTGAGTTCTATGATTTAGTAATAGCACTTAAGAAAAATTTTTGAAATTGTTTACTTACACCAGAAATTATTCGCATTCGTGGACATGAAGAAAAAAACCATCTGCTTGCTTATAAAAAATCATTCGGGAGACAAAGAAAAATTACAGTCGGACCGGACCTTAAAGAACCTTATTTCAATTGAAGAAATTTTTCCATTGTATTCGTGTAATAATGCAAATTTATTAAGAAATACCTGCCAATTGATTTACTACAATTGGCAAGACTATTCATAGTTTAAATTTTATTGTTATATTTATTGTAATGGTAAAATATTTTTATCGAGTCGTCAGGTAATTATTGAAATATAAAATTTACAAACAAACGTTATTTATGTATGACATACAAAATAGTACGTTTATGAAGTTAGAAAATTTATGCTTGAACAACAATTTATGGAATGAAAAAATCTTTGCCAAGGAACTAGTAAAACGATTATTATATTGAGATGTTTGCTGCCGACTGATTTGTAGTGTTTATGCTGTAATTTTGATAAATGAATGCCAATAGAGCCCAAATTTCGACTGAATTTTAAAAAAATTTCATAATTCAAAAGTGTCAAAATTAAAAATATGAGGAAGTTAAGTATAAAGCCATCATGTCATTTTGGAATAAAAAGAGTTTTCTAAAAGAGACACTTTAACTGAAATCTATATTGAATGTACACAAAATTTCCAATTTAATTCCAGACGAGATACAAAACAAAAATAAATATTAAAGATTTTTATCGTAAATTTTTCAGTATCATAACACAAAAACATTTAAATATTTTGCATATTCGACGACAATCTCTTTTTTCTTTATTAATATTTAAATTTTATCAAATTTAAGTTATTATGGATGTGTTAAGTTCCAGTTTTTTGATATAAAATCAAATACCTATAAATATAAGTAGAATGAAAATATTCAGAGAAAAAATATCTACCTTAACACCTTATTGGAAAAGGTACTCATACAAACTTATATACTTAAGTATATAAAAACAATTCATACACTTACACAATATTACCTTTTATAATCGAATTATAGAAATGTCCAAAACATCTGCGAACAAAATAACGGACATTGAGCTTTCAGTCATATATATATAAGTATACCGTACAGAGTCATTCTACAAATATACATATATAAAACAAACAAATATACACAAGAAATAGAACAGAATTTGTGTATAGGGAAAAGTTCTTGTAAAAAAAATAACAAAGGTATGTATGTACACGTTATACATACGTTATATAAAGAAGAAAAAAAAAAACAAATATTTTTCATTTAATTTTCCTGCTTTCTACTTTCTTCTTTATGCTATTAAATTGATTTATGACTGCAAATATAATATAACAATTTAAAATTTATGAAACATAAGTTAATTTTTAAGATAAATTATTTGCTTTAAGTTTGACACTTTATGTTCATTTTTTGTTTTTCTGTAAAAATATTCTTATACTTTTTTTAAGCACTTTTTGTAAAAAAAAAATCAGAAAGAGAAGTACTTATAATTTCACTGTGCCCGTCCATGCAACCATCCGTCAGTTTATCCATTTACAAAATGTCCACACCCACTTTAAGATAGAAAGCTCAAATTTTGTAAACCAATACAATTATTCTAGAAAATTATTTCTGCAGAAGACAGTTTTTATATATTTTCTAACCTCTACCTCCTTCCAAGTTATCGCCTCTTAAAATTGGTAAAGTTTTAATTTTCTACGCCTTGAATTTCCAAAAACTGCCAGCTTTTGCAGATATTTATAGTAGCAAAAACTGACGGTAAATGTCTTGCCATCGAACTCATTTAGCAGACGAGCCCTACTGTTATAAATCCATTTATTCAAAGCAGTTTTTTCTACTTCTTCTTCTCATCCTAAATATATGCAATAATTTTATACCATTATTTTGTTATATTGATGAAGGTAATTTAATTTTTTAAAGGAAAGTTGCTTCTTTACAATCCGTTTGTTTTAACTGAATTTATTTATTTATAATTTAAAATTATACCATTATTATATAACAAAATTTTCGGTTAAAACAAGAGTTGTACACATGTATGTGTACAGATGTGTAATATAAATTAACAAATCGCTTATAAAAAAAAATCATAAAAAAGAAGAAGACGAAAAAAAAATTACTTGTTTTCACATTAATTTTTTTTTTTTGTTTTGGTTTTTTTTATTTTAAATTATGTTTTCCGAACTGTCACGTACTTCTGTACATGTGTACTTTTTATGGGTTGTTCCATTTATTTTCAAATATAATTACATTATTAAAATTCCAATAATTCAAGGTTCTTTTGGTTTTAAACTTAACAGGAATAATGTTATCATTGGCCCATTTTAAGTTAATTAACAATAATTTTGGAAAATATTTTTAGATCCTTATATGATAACAAACATTGATCAATAATTTTTCAAATTAGAGTACCAAGTAATTGGAATTTTAATATTTAAGTTATGAAAAAATAAGAAAAGATAGAGTTGACCGTGTCAGCTCTATGACATCCGTACGAATGAATGATTTCAAGTGCTGTGTGTTGTGTCAATTAAGACAGTCCTGGTTTTTTATTCATTTATGCAAAATTTTAGCACAATAATTTCAATAATTCCAATAATTTCCATAACATATAAGCACAAGTCACGAAATTTCAATTGATTTCAAATTTGCTTGTGCTAAATTTCAATACTTTAAGTTCTATTGTACAACCTTTCAAGGTGTATGCCAGCTATCACAAACCGAAAATAATAGCCATTTTACCATTTTTGTTTTTACAAAATTTCAATACCGTAGCTTCAACTATTTCTAAGTTATGATCAAGTAACTTTCAAATTTGTACGGTAGGAATTTCAACGACATTTTTTTAAACATAATTTCTGATATACAGCCAAAAAGCTTTTGAAATTGTAAGGCAGCTACCAGAACAACTAACTAGATCACATCCAAATTAAATATGATTCCCGCATTTATTATTATAAATCATTTGTGAAAATTTGGTGGACTTGTCTCAATTAGTTTTTGAGTTAGAACGGAGGCACAGATGGATGGACGAACAGACATACTTAAATTGACTCATAATTTGAGGTTTTCCAAAAACATACACTTGTGCCAATATCTCAGGACTCAGACCAATATTTCTTAGTGTTATAAACGGTAAGGCAGGATTATGAATATTATACTAATTATCCTCCATTCTCTTTATCCAATATTTCAAATTTTAATTTATAAATTATTGATTTTAAGTCTTTTCTAAAAAAATTTCGGTTTTATTAATCAAATTCATATTATTACATGGGACTACATCAATCAATTAAGTGTTCTCATCTTTCAAGGCTCTTTTACTATAACTACATACATACATATTATAATGTAATTTTATTTCAAAATACAAAACTGAAGTTGAAAATTATTTTAGATTCAATTTTATTTTTCCATTGAATTTGATTCTTTTAATCCTCCATTATTTGAAAATTATTTAATTGCAATTAAATTTAAATAAATAAATTTGCATAGTATTCAAAAACAAAAACCAATACTTTAACATACAAAAAAATAATCATTAAAATTAAAGACCAAAAACAAAAGGAAACCATTATCAATGTAATTGAGTTGAATTTATTGACTTTATTAAGGCACATACAAACATAATTGACTTTCAATATCAATCAATATAGAAGAGGAAATTTTTTTTAAATTTTCTATATAAAATTTAATTAGCGAAAAAAAAAATTCCTTTTATATTCAATTGATTTTAAAATTATTATTATGAAATCATTTATTTAGTCGAAACAAATTCATTTACCATTAATTTGACTGTGAAATCAAAATTTTTTTTTCATTGTAAGTTTTCATAGTATTCAATTGAATATTAACAATATAATGAATGCATTTTCATATTATTGACTCTAAAACATAATCGTAATGGAATCATCATAATTTTAAGTTCATAAAATAATTATATAATCAAGTGTGTACCATTATTTTAAGAACGCTTGCTTTATAACACCTTGATTGCGAAGAACGAATCATGACAGTATTAACAGGAATGCGACAGCATGTTTGAAATCACAATTGCATTTTCATAGAATTAGAGAGTACCAATATTATGTTGCATTTTCAATTAATTCGACAAAAAATTTTTAATAATTATGTACACCTATTGTTAAAACAATCACATTTTAATTCAATTTTATTATCAACTCAATTTCGCTAAAAGTTTAAAATCACTCCAATTTAATAGTAGTTACCTGTATACAACTTCCTATATATTTTAACTTCAAGCAAAACTCATTCAAATTTTTTTATTAAAAAAAAAATCTACTTCACATTAACTTTGATTTATGACTTTATTCATGAATTTCAAAAGTTTTCAGTTTTATTGCTTTAAAAAGCAAAATGAAAAAAATTTTGTACTAGATGCAGCATAACTGCAACAAAATATTAACTTTTGTTTTTTCAACATTATATCGTAAATTACTTTAATTTTAATTTATGAAAAACAAAGTATTATACAAAATAGTATTACACAAACTTAGTTAGCAGAGTTTTGTAATGCGGTACAGTTTTTATTCAATTAAATGTGAAAAATATAGAAATAGAATTTTCGAATTTTTTCGAAATAAAATGTACACAAAATTTTCCGATTTTATGCATTTTATAAATTATTTCATCCTAAGGATATGCTACGAAATTTTAAAATATAAAAACTTTTGTTTATTTTTTATTTTATTCAAAGTTTTCTCAATTAACAGTATAAAAGAAGTGCTTAAAAGATTGAAAACAATAAAACCTTCCTAATAAGGCAGGGATTGCAAAAATAAATAAGATTTGCCGCTTAAATAAATAACATTCAACTAAATTACTTCTATAATTAATTAGACTAAATAGAAAATTAACAACAGCAGTAAAAAACGTAAAATAATTGTAAAAAATTTAAGGTACCCATGAATATCATTACTTCTCCTTATCAGAATATTTATTTCCCAGATTTAAATGCATTATTTAAACCCTAAACGCTAAATGAGCCTATTTAGTTTTAAAAAATTTTTTAATATAAAGCAAAAAAAAAATTAAAATAGACTTCAAAACTAAAACCAAATTAATTAATAATTTTTGTATTTATTGTACAAATTAATGTTCTATGGCGTGCACCTGGGTTTTGTCTCTTACCTTAATTACTTCATTTTAATAAAAGACGATATTTTAATTTAATTTAACAAAAAGAATTTTTATTACCTTTCACTTGTCAGTAAAATTTTAATTTTAATTACGGATCGCTCTACTTGCATTATCAGCATAATTGTTATAGGCGCAACCTAACCGTTCAAATAATTTTTATAGGAAGCAATTTTTAAGGTAGTTCAAGCCGAAAATTACTATGTTGACGATTTCGCAATTTATAAATTAATTTTTTTGATAAAATATGATAGGTTAACGTCTGAAATAAAGTGCAACGTTAACTTACACAATCATAACACATTGGAATATAAGAAGTGATTCAATAATATTTATATATTATATTTTATTCGTATTGTAATTAGTATTTAAATTTGAATACGAAATAATTTAATTGTCTTATAATAACAACCTTGGATTTCCAATTTCTTTAATCTGAAATTTTACAGCATTCTATAGCGCGTTTCATTAGAGTACCATTAGAAACCATTTTCATTAATTTCATATTTTCATATTACAAAATTTCGAAATTTCGAATAAATTTTAAAATTTCAATTTTTTTAATGATATAAAGTGAGTATAGTGCATCCTAAAACTTATTTATACTTTATAATAATATTAAAAATAGCTGTGCATTAAAATAATTATGAGAAGAACAATTTAAATTTGGAAAGAATGTTGATGACTTTATATTTTTAATATTTAATAATTTATTTTCAATTTAAATAAATTCAAAATTATTTTTTTTAATTAACAAATTCACAATAATAATAGTAAAAAGAACAGTAATTATTTTTCGTCATACAATTTAAAAATTTTATTAAAATAAATTAATAAGAAAAAATCCAAAAAAAAAAAACTTACATTTTCTTCTCTTCCTCCTTTTGCAGTTTATTGTTAATTAATTTTAAAAATTAAATTTCGTTCAAGCAAAAACTTTTTATATATTGTTATTTAATTACTAATTAAATTGTAATTATAATTTTAGTATTTTTTAATATACACAAACTTTCACACACTTATTCTTATTTTACTAATTTCAAAAAAATCTTTTTTAATTGTAATTAAAATTTTACTTGGTAATTTTACTTTGTGTGCGTTCTAATTGAAAATAAATGGCAAAAAAAAAAAATAAATAATTGAATTTTTTTTTTATATTTATTTACACCGGAAAAAATTCCAAATCCGCCTTTTATAATCTTTTTATTAAATTATATTCTTCTTTATTTTTTGTTTGCTATTTTTCCCTTAGGAACACTTGTACTGCAGAGAATAGTAAAGTATTAGTTTAACAATTATTATATGCATTAAAAGTCCTTAATAAAAAAAGAAAAATGAAAAAATTTTATATTTTTTTTTTATTTTTTTTCTTCTTTTTTTTTATTTTTATATTGTAACACATAATATTAAGTCATTATAACGATAACTGACGTACAAAATAAAAAAATATAACATCAAAGTAAAAGCCAACAGAACAGAACTGAAAAGCTAAAGAAAAACGAACAAACAGAGCAATGAAAATAAAGCCTAAATGATACAGAAACAAAAAAACAACAAAAACAACCACGAAAAAAATGTATAAAATAAATTTTATTAGATCACTTTTCGCGACATTAAAGTATACGCGTTAAATATTATACCAAGTGCGATATATTATAAAGTAGTAAAGCGCGAATGTCCTTTAACAAAAAAAAAAATAAAAAATTATTTTTTCGAATGACTGATAAAAAAACACAAACGACAACATGAGAAACACAGAAAAAAAAAAACAAACAAAAATAAAATTAGAAAAAAAAAATTATTATGTTACGTACATACAAACAAACATTTGTATATTTGCACACAAAGCTGCTGTGTATACACAGAGAAAAATATCTCTAAAACGAAAAAAAATATGTGTGTGTATTTTGATGTCGTTATTAGTATCCTTATAAAGTGCGTCCTTAAGAATCACTTTGAAATGAATGACTCTTTATTATATATTTATGACACTTTACTTCTCTTTTTTTTTTCTTGTTTTTGTGCTTTTTTGTGTTTCTTTTTTTGTTTTATTAATTTACGTTTTTGTCTGCTCACCCACAATGAGGAGATAACAAGGACTTTACTTGCAACGATAATGAGTTTTTTCTGTTCTTTTGTTTGGTTTTTTTTGTTGTTTTTATTTTTTATTTGCACGGTTTTGCTTTTGTTTTACACTTGTTTTTTAATGTTGTTTTGTTGTTTTGCAGTGTCTAATTTTTGTTAATTTTTTGTTTACCCGTACATACAAACATATAAGAAAAGTTTATCATCTTGTTGCTCTTAAAAAATCAATTTTAGATTTTTTGATTTTTTTTTTTTTGTATAGGTATTGGACTTTTGTTATTTTATTTTAATTTTTTTATGCTTTCAAAATATTTTTTTTCATTTTCCTTGTTATCTATGAATTTAGACAGGAAATTTTGTTACTTCTATTTTTATAATATTTATTTTTTTTGTTTTTTTTCTTAGATTTTAAAATAATTTTAAATTTATTATTATTGTTTTTAATTTAAGACAACACACACATATTGAATATATATATTCATAGTAATATTTAATTAGAACAAATTTCAAAAGGATCAGGATGTACACATGTATTTATATATATATATATATATACATTACTTAAAAACTATTTTTGGGGTCCTTTTTATTTCTTTTATTTTCTTTCTTGTGTTTTTTACTTTGAATTTTATTCTCTTCTACCTCATATCCTTTAAAGGTACAATTAAAGCAAAATAAATTGGGAATAAGTTTTTCTCTTTGTTTTTCTATTTTTCTGTTTCTTTTTTCTTTTTTTTGTGATTACACGCAATGAAAATGTTCAATTCAATTTAATTCAATTATATTTTTCTTTTTTGTGGATTCCTTGGGATATCCCAATAAAAAATTTTTAAATAATTTATAGTTTTTAAAAAATAATGTCCACAATTTTATTGTTCTTTAAATATTTTTTATCTCACTAAATAATTTTATTTTTTTTTAGTCAAGAGAAGAAAATTAAAATAAAATTAAAAAGAATTTTATTTTTCACGTTTTAATAATAAAATCGCGATAGCTCTAACATTACCGGATGTCAGAGCTTAACTGACATATAAAAAAAAATTTTTTTTCCTAGTACCTTTAGAAAGGATGCTGTGGGAAAATAATTTTTATGAGAAAAATTCCACTGTTCTTTTTCTACATATACATAATATATGTGTGTATATATAAATATATTGAAATCAAAAATGAGAAAATATTATATATATATTTATGTATGTATATTGTGTGTGCGTATATAAATACATTTTATTTTTGGTCCTTTGTTAACTTCAAATGGTCCAAGTATATGAGAAAATTTTGATACAGAAAAGTATAGTAAATTTTTTTTTTTTGTTTTATTATTTTATTTTTTTTATTTTTCTTTTAACTACATAAAGAAAGATTAGAGATTTGTACAAGTTTGTGTGTTTAAATCTTATATACATGAAAAGTACACATTTAGAATTTTTCCCCCACTCTTCAGAACGAAAAACAAAAAAAAAAATCATCTCATCTCAATATTAAGCATAAAAACATAAAAATGAAAAAAACAAAAGATTCTCTCAAATAAGATAGACACTTTAAAATTGCCTTCCATTGTAACAAAAATATATTAAATTGTATTTGCTTACAAACTTTTTCTAGTCAAAAAAGAAAGCAAAAACAAAAACAAAATATTTGGTTTATTTGAGCTTTTGACTTAAATTCATTCAACTAGAATTGAGTGTACTGTTTATCAATAAAAATCTTTTTTGATTTTTCTATTTTTATTTCTTTCTTTTCTTATACTTTTTTTTTTTAAATTTGAAAGCTAATTTAAAAAAAACCCTGGTAATTCCATTTTCCAAGTTTTACAAACACCAATACACGCACATTTATTACAATATTACCCAACCGTTTACATAAATTCCAATTCAGCAACAAAAATTCAGTATTCTCTTAAATTTTATACTCTCGTTCTCTCACAATCCAATCACAATATTCAATCATATTCCTGTCTGATTCTCATTTTAAAATTTTCTTTATAAATTCTTTGTACATAAATTACTATCGTTTGTTCTCTCTCTCTCTTTCTCCCTTCTCATTTTTCTTTCTCTCTCATTTTTAATGGAGATGATAAAATGAAAATTTAATGAGATGAAAATTTTTCATTTTATAACACCGTATGATAATTATAAAAAGAAAATTACAAAATTATTTATGTATGTGCCTATACAAACATATCGACATATATAAAAGTATATTTAATAGATATTTTATTGGTATATTATAATGTGTATATAGCATTTGATAAAAATATTCTCTCATAAGTGAAAGTTTATTGTTTTTGTTTGCTGAACAGAAATTATTTTTATAACACTTTTTATATTTACTTTTTTTGTAAATAGATTGAAAAATTTAAACAGCTGAATTTCGAAAATATTTTGTATAAAAATAACAATAATAACATAAAAAAGTAAAGTAAATCATATAAAATATTTATCATATACAGAAAGTAATGAGAGAGAAGAGAAAATATACTTTATTTTTTTATTCTCATTATAATTACATGTATATATTTATATTACATAGGCATAATATACACATGTATAGCCATTTAAATTACAATGAAAATTTTCTTTTATATTTACAAAATTTAGGTATATAGGTTTTCAATTATTGAATTAAGTTGACGAGGTTAGTATTTTATTCCATACCATAAAATGCTCCGTTGCCAAAATGAGTAAAATATACTATATACATATAATATGTATGTATAGAAATTTATTTTGATAATTTACTCAAATTTTATTACATAGTACTTATATATTACGTATACAGGTATATAGAATTTAGTTATAGGATTTCAGCGAAATATAAAATAAATAGATTTTACATACCTGGCTGGTAAAATATAATATAAATGGTAAATTTTTTATTAATGAAAATTAAATATAAAAATAAAATTTCATATATTTGTATATAAACGTATACAACAGTTCGTAATATCAATATTTTGCTGGAATTAAATTGAAACTTAAAGAGGCAATTTACTAGTGAATAAAGTACAAATTTATAACACATACATTAAAATATTTATATGATCACGAATTTAATTGAAAAATAAGTTAATATTAAATTAATAAATATTATAAAATTTTAAATTAAAAATTAATAAATTTATTTTTAATTCTGAAAAACGTACACACACATTTTATGTGCAAAATAGAGATGGCAGAAAATAAAAATGAAAATTCCGTGGCTTAAGGACGTCAAGAATTTTTGTAAAATTTTTTTTTTTTTTGATTTTTTAAATTTTATTTTATTCGTGACATCGACATCTTCTCTTAACTTATGTCATGTTTTTTTTGTTCATTTAGTAATAGACAGAAACATTTTTCTTTTTGATTTTTAATTTTGCTTGTTTTTCTACTTTTTTTACTTGTTTTCTACATACAAAAGTCATTTCGTTCATAGTTCCCTACTAATATCATTTCTATAGAGCACAAAAATTCTTTTTTTTTGTTTTATTCCTCTTGATTTCATTAAATTGACTCAGTGCCTTTATTTTTTTTTCATTCTTATCACTTGCTTTTTTTTCCAAGCATTTTGTATAGCATGAGAGAAAATTCTACGTTGATATTAACAAAAACAAAACCAAAAAAAAAAAAAATTCTCATTCATGTCCTTTTTCTATTATTTTTCATGTTTTTATTTTTGTTTTTGTCACTACATATTAATTCCAATGAGTTCCAGTGTATATGAATCCATTCAGTTTTTTTTTTTCATTTTTTTTTTTTTTGAAAATTGAAAACATAAAAACAATAATATGAAAAAGAAAGATCTAAAAAACAAAAAACCCAAAAACAAATTAATATGAAATCCTGGGAAACCTTTAAAATTATCTCTCAAAACATAAAAATGTTTGTAATATTCACTTGTAGACTTGTATGTAGATCTTTTATACATAAACATGTAGATATTAAATTTATATTTATGCGTACATATTTGTGTGTGCATAGAGTATAATAAAATTTCAACACAACGTTTATTAGCTGAATTATAAAACTGAATAAAGAGAGTCTTTGAGAATTAGAAACTAAAAATATTATTTTTTGTCTATTACTTATTATTCACTTATGTACACTTATGTAGAGATTATTCGCTCACTAAATATTTATGAATTTAAAAAATAATATACACTTGTGTATATACCAAATAATTATATATATATATACACATATTAATAATATATAAAAGCTCCTGTATTGCTTATTTTCCACATTCATATATTACAACGCTTCTACACTCAATAATTATGGTCCTTTTTTGCTCTCACTCTCACTCTCAATTTTAATTTCCATAAAAGAAAACGCAACAAAAAAAAACAAAAATACAAATTTTTCTTTAGCTTTCAGCAATTCGCCCACAATTGAGCATATTATAAATTTTATTTTTTTCATTTTTCTTTTTATTTTATTCTTTAATATTTACATCAAGGACATGTAGCTAAATAGGACATATTTTTGTAATTCTTTTATTTTTATTCATTCTTGTTTTTCTATATTTTTTTAATTTTTATTTTGTGCATTCTTTTCTGAAATTTGAGAGCTAAAGATAACATGCTTTCTATTCAAATTATTTTTTTTTTCTTCATAATATGATGTGTTTGTACAATATACACTATATGTATGTAATATGTATTTCAATATTATATGTGGTGATATACTTAACATTTTTGTATATTAATTTTTGTGTACAAAATACGAATGTACAAATTTAAATGTTAAATTATTATTATGCATATTCACATACATATAAATTATTTTTTTGTTATTTTGATTTTTTTTTTTCATATGATATAACAACATTCACACATTTATTTATACTATAGTTACAAATTAATGTAGTAGGTATAAAATCAATGAGTCTATGATGTATCGGATGACTGAGTTAAAATAAAATATAAAGCCAACCCCATTAGAGTTCAAGTTTATTGTTTGATAAATATTAATATTATGCATGTATATATGCATGTATGTAATATATGTACATATGTATGTAAAAAGTGAATAGAAATGAAAATGATTAATGAAAATAAATACTGATAATCTATGGTTGCTTGTTAATTTCTAAAGTGATTGATTTTAATATATGTATGGTATATAAAATGTATAACGGTACTTGAATCAAAAAGAGGAAAAAAAAAATATTTTATTTTTTTTATTTTCTTTCTTTATTGTAGTGAAATTTTCGTTTTAGGAAGTTCATAATAGATTTTGTATATTTTGATTTGAATTAATATTAAAATAAAGATTATAACAATGTTTTGATTTTGATGCATTTCAAGTTCATTGAATTAGATAAATTCAAAGATTATAATTATAAGCCATTATAACAGTATTATATTGGCATATTTAGAAATATTTTTTTTATACAAAAATAGTCTATAGTAATTGTAATAATTTGTATCGAACCATTTGAATAAGGCTCTCATATTACATAATTTATTTACTTGATGAGATTTTTGAATTTTAAATATTTTTAAAGTTTCAATGATAGTTGAAGATTTACAAATAGTTTTTGAGATAAAGCTTCAAAGAATTACAGTTTTAGAAATTTCAGTTTGGTGAACTGAAGGCTATAAATTTAGTAAATCAGAACAAAGTAGGATTACTTTATGAAATCTTCACTTTTGTTAAATGTTTATGATTCGTACAAACAATAAAGGTCCTTTGTACGAATCATAATAAAGGTCCTTTGTACGAATCATAACCATTTCTCCGTATTTCACTACTTTAAACTGTTTAAAATATTGAAACATCTACACGAGTAGTTTATAACCAATCTAATTTAAAGAATGATAAAGAAACGATTTTCTAATATACGCAAAAAGATAGAAAAATTTCAAATAAATTGTGTGTTTTGACAGAGTAGGATCAATTTTAAAGACGAAATTTTTAATTTTTATTACAAAATTTATATTTTATAACAAAAATTAAATTAATTTTACTTTTGATTATTATTGCAAATTTATTAATAAAACTCTTTAAAATTTTCTTTTATAAAGCTTTTTTCTGTGCAATACTAATAATGATACTAAAGTTTATTTAAAGCCTATTTACACAACATACATTTAATGAAATACAGACAAAACCATATAAACAATAAATTTAACATATTATTTAACAAGAATTATAAAATTTTGCATAACTTCAGGCTCAACTATAATTTTCAATTACATTATCTAAATATTACATTGTTTGAGAGTATATTCCGTAAAATTAAAGAAATATAATATATATATGGCATAAATCACATACTATTTAATTTAATTTCAATGATATATTCAATGAAACAAAAATATTACAGATTAAATAAAAATCATAAAAATTTATTTATAAAATTAATTTGATACCTTAAAAATCAAATTTCTTTTAATATTTGCATATAGCAGGGCACCCGTAGATATATTAAATTTGTGTCGTCTATAATTTATTTTAAAAATATTAAAAAATAATCATGTTGTAAATTCTCTTACATTCTCTATTATTTAATTTTAAAATTCTCAGCCGGTAATTGAAATTTCCACACACATAATAAAACGCATTCAGCAAAAAAATTTTCAATATTATTGAAAATGTATACTACTAAAAAGTATATTCACATTTAATTATTAAAAGGGCACAATTTCACCCCTAAACACAATAAAATTTGTTGTATTAAATTACACTTTTGCGTAATATGTTCCATATGCATAATATGATGATATACATATAAGTGTATCGTACGTCATCATGCATGTGTTATCATAAAAGATGTTGATTATTATTAAATAAATATTTATATTAATGATCAATCAGTTTATTAATTTCTCTTTGAACACCAAAAGATAAGGCAGGAATATATAATATTCTTTAACATATGAAGACACACAGTCTCAATATGTAATTTTAAATTGAAAATTTTTAAAAATGAAAAAAGTTCTTTATTTTTTATTTTTTTAGCACATATATGTAAAACTTCAATGAAATAAATGCCCTATATGATTGGTATACAGGGTGTCTTGTATCAAATTGCTATATTCTTGTATAGGCCCTTATAAACACGGAACACTTTTGTACAGAGAGAATATTCATACGACAACTGGTTCAGAGTTACATGTGCTTAAATGAAATTTTGACTGATTTTTTTACTCTTCGAAATTTTAAGTTTAACTCCGTGCGTGTTTAAGACAGGTGTATTATTAAATATGATTTGGAAACCACAGAATAAGAGATTTCTCATGAATATCTACATTAGCTGTGCTTTGTTTAGAATTCATATTTAATAATATGCTAGTATTACACAAGGAGGTAGTTATACTTAAAATTTTTAAAATGAAAAAATTAGTTGAAATTCATTTTAAGTTTCCGTAACTTCGAACCTATTGAGCTGTAAACATCGTTTACACACAAACGGTTTGCCTACTCATGAGGACCTATGCAATTGCATATAGCAGGGCACTTTGATACGAAACACCCTTCATAAAAGAAAGAAAAGAAAAACTCATTTATGGCCTATTCATTTTCCTTTATAAAATAACCGGAATGTAAACATAATCAAAAAAAAAATATATTTTTATTTTATTTTTAAGTTATGAGTTTAAGGATATGTGCAATTTATATTACATAATATAACAAAAATTTCTTTTGAATATTGAAGGACCTCCGATATATATCAAACAAAATGTATATATGGCGGTTTTCCATCATACTTTAAGGTCTATATGCATTTCACCTCAAGACTTTTTATGCATTATTAAGAAAAATATAAAAACAATTCCTCCATTTGTTTTTTTGTCATCAAAATCAACATTTTTATCTTTACCATTTTGCACATAGAACACATAATACAGCCATCTTTTATATAACACATAATTTAGCGGCTATTCATATTAAAAATTTTTTTTGTTACTAATAAATTCATTCAGCGATTAAGCATGAAATTTTAACAACTTTAAACATTTACTTAATATAAAATGGGGGGTGTGAGATTTTTTTTTAATTTACGATGATAGCAAAAATGTAATTTTTTCAACACTCTTTTTTTTTTTAAGATTTTCAACGATAAATTCTTAAAACAAAAAATTGCAGAAAATAATTTAAAAAATAATGAAAACAAAACGAACAAAAATAAAAAAAAAAAAATCAGAAAATTCTTTAAAAAAAATTCTTTTAAAAATTTTTTTTTTTTACTAAAGAAAGAAAAAAAAATTATCCTGTGTATTTTTCTTTGAATTTTTTTCTTATTTTCCTTTTTTTGGTTTTGTTTTGAATAATATCGAAAGCATAGGTAAAAGATATTCAAGGTCCTTTCATTTTTTATATATTTTGTATTTGTGTCCTTTGTGTTGACTCCTTTTCATTTAATTTCAAAAAAAAATTTTTTTTTTTGTATATAAGTACATAGAATTCCTTTGTTTGTTAATAACTTGAAGGCGCATACAGTATACATTTTTTTTTTTTTATTTAAAGAAAAACAAATTGAAAAGGAGCTCACATTGAAAATAGTTTCTATATATGAATTATTCATTCTTACATTACAATTTCTCTTTTTTTTTTGCTTTTTTTGTAATTACGATAAAAATGTATTCAAATCACTATATTACAGTTGTAAACCTCATTGGATTTCAATAATTAAAATGATTTTTTGTTTTTAACATGTCACATGAATTCTAAATACTTGTAGATCGTTTAGATCTGAATTCTAGAATAAAGCAAATATGCTTTATTTTATGCATAATAAAAGTTAACACTATTGAGGATTATAAAAATTGATAAGCAAAAAACAATTTTTTCTCACAATCTGACTATTTATTATGTAATTATATTGAGAATTACTTGAATTTGGTACGACAAATTTTCAAACTATTCAAAATTTTGTATATTTATGCAATATCCCAGATGAGAATTAAGTGCAATTCGCGAGCCATATGCAACATTGTTAAGAAATATTTATGGCTCTCAATATAACCGAATTCTAATTTTATTTTTGTATTATTATATTTGAAAAAATTATTATTGTCTCGAATTTTTTTCAAGACATCTTGTTAATTACTAAGAATTGATATGACAGACAAAATTGCAAAATTCTTAACAATTTCACTTACGTTCAAGTTAAGAATGATATCATTCATCGAAAATTATGTGAACGAAAACAAAGAGTGTCGTAATCGTCCGTAATCGATTAACTCCAAATCAATTTTGCACTTTCATTCAATTTTCAATTTAACAATTTAATAAATTTTCAATCTGAAATTTTTGATAAATTAATTTTGCAATACGAATTTGAGTGACACTCGAGAAAAATTTCAAATTTTCGAAGAGGACCAGATAATAAAGAAGCCTACCCACTTATATTTAAATAAAGGAGGTATATGATCGGAAAAATTAGAAATGTATAAGGTCGTATTTAACAATTTTCATATTTAAAATTACTGAAATGACAATAATTTGCACTAGAATATTGAATTTTTTGCATATTTCTCAAAAACTTTAAAATATTATGTGATGCAACATTCATAACAGCAGTTGTAAATAATTTATAATATTTTAACCAACATTTTGTAACAAAAGGAATAATATGAAACTGCAATAATACACTTTACATTAACAGCAATTCAGCTTAGTGAGAAGTGTGTATCAATATTATTCTACAGTAGTACTGCAATTTAGTAAGAGAAAATGAAATTCGTTTTCGATAAGAATCTGTGGATATAGTTCAAATTTAATTTGTATAACAGAATAATGAAAATTTTAACTTGATAATTCAAGGGTAAATATTTCTCAATGTTCTAAATCATTTTCAAATAAAAATTTTATTTATAACTCTGATATTAAAACGGCATTCTAGCTTTTCATATAAAAATTTTATAATCAGTAAATTTAAATAAAATATCTATATGTTGTAATCTAAATTAAATTTATTTAAAATATTTAGTTCACATTATATAATTATAAAAACAATTTATATAATGAGCTTACCATTAGAGAATTAAAATTAAAGTATAAGCAAAATTTTCAATTCTAAAGTACATGATCTATAATAATTTGTATAGAAATTCTATATGAAAATTCTATACAATGAATAAAGTTCTAAATATAAATTTTCATTTATAATATTTTTTATTTTTAGAATTTGAAGAGATTCTTACTTTTTAGTCAATAATAAAATGAAAATTTTTATAATTTTTTAAATTTTATTTTATTTTTTAGCCACTTTAAATTGGCATTATTTTATATTCTAGTAAATAAAATATATGAAAGAATATTATGTAATATATATATATACAGTCCAGGTAATTTTATTTCTAATATAGTAAATTGCTATGCAATAACAAATAAAATGCAAATAATCAAAAAATATTCAATTTAAATATCAAGTATTTATTTTATTATATATTGTGTATGTAAATAGATACTTGTGTAATCTGTACAAAAATATTGTTATACAATATAAAAATATAATATAAAAGATGCAATTCAACTTAAATATGTAGAACATTTTTAGAAACGAATTTCTTTCTTCAAAGTCAAATTTCCCCTTTTAAGTCTTTTTGCTTTAAATTACATGTTTTATTTAATTTTGTGACAAAATATTGAAAATATGGGCTTGACCAAGAACGCATTAAGCTATTGAATAAAAATTTTTACAAACTGATTATCACATAAAATTTTATTAATAATGATTTGATTTCTCATAAATCATATACTGGATATTTATAAAAACTATAGGATTCATATTTTATACAAATCCATCTCCGGTAATATTTCTCAGACAAAAGTGTGGTCTCGATTGTATTAGTTTTCTGAATTCTTGTCATATATTATTTCAGAAAAAATTTAATCCTATTTCAGAAATAGTTAGAGGTTCAAAGATTTTTAAATTTTTTAGAATAATAGAAGACGATTAACAATATTGCTATAAGTCGCTGCACTAACTGTTGTGAGGTACATAATTTACACATGGACTGGTTTAATTGCATAAAATATTATAAAGCTTTATTTTTTTCTTTGAAAAAATTCCCTTAAGAAATATTTATCCGCTGGTATCATTGAAAGAGTACAATCATCTTAATATTGGGTCTATTTCAACAATTGTCGTAAAAATATTAACAATTGTTTACAATATAGAGTAGACACTACAGCAAATCACTGTAAAAAAAATTAAAATCTTACAAAAAATCTGCACTTATAACTTCTTTTATGAGCTAAGTCCAGCAAAATCTTTCATCGTAATCGCCTCCTCTGATTTTATTTATCTAAATTCAACTGTATTAAATAAATTCCATGCATGAATTTTTAATGCTATATGTATATATGAAAATATATGTATGTATGTACATTTATATGAAAATATAATATTTATTTATTACATAAAAATAATTTTGCATTTTTGTTATTTTTATTTGAAATTGATTTATTATTCTAAAATAGTTAAATGAAAAAAAAAAAAGGAATACTGAAATAAAATAATAATAAACCTATAAAATGAAAATATTGTTCATATATAGAAACCATAGAGCATAATAATATAGAAGATGAGCAATACTACACAAACACACATAAATATTATTGTACTTATGGCACATATGTGTATATTCATTCATATTCTGGAAAAAGGCCATAAAAATACCATATAAAAATTCAGAAAAAAAAAATGGTCACCAGATGTTTTTTGTTAGAAATTCAACATTTTTATAATATTATGCAATTTATATATGGCCGCTTTTGTCACTGTTTTTTATTTTATTTTTCCTAAATAAAAAAAAAAAACATGCTGTCAAATTTTGCAATAACTCAAATTGATTGAAATCATAGCAAGAGATAAATTTTAATATATAAAGATTATACACATATGTACACATACATATAAATTGTAGGTACTTTTAATTTATCACAAAAATAACAAATTTCGCGGTTGCATGATTTACACGCAATTAAACTAATATCGGCCATCAAAAAAAAAAAACTCTACACATCTATATACACTCACAATATTTGTACACATGAATGTATTTTGTATTTTATAATTTATTTTTTTTTTTTTATTAAACAATTTTATATTGTATGTATATGCATGTATACATATGTAAAATATTCACCTATATAGTAAAAAAACAAAGCAATTTAGAAATTATCAATAAATTTCCCTTCCAACAAATTATTTAACAAAAATTACAAATAAAACAAATATAATGTGGTCAGCACATAATCAACCACATTGTTAAATTTTTGTATATAAGACTATAAAAATGGTCATTAAGCATTTGTTTCAAATTCTATTAAAGAAAGTAAATAAGGGCTTTTGTTTATGCACCTAGAAAAATATAAAATTGGTCTTTAGTCGACGTTCATTATCTCAGACCCCATTTTCCTGCAAAGTTTCTCAATTAGTATCATTGATAATCAGAATTTAAAGGGCTATTTCATAAGATTCCTTCTTGAAGATGTGACGGAAAATATCAAAATCGACCCAACTCAGTAAAAGTTTGGTTCTAAACCTAATGTTCCCGAAAAATTTACTAATTTATTGTTTTAACAATTGGAATTGAAAAAATAAATTTCATGAAAATTTACTGATTATTTCTTTGTATATGAGCCAGTAAAAATCCAGTTCCAGAAATCTGACTTTTCCAAAAAGTTGATCAAATATTTCTATTGTCAAATATAACTGAAATATAAATTTTCGTAAAAATCAGTACAACTGATCTTGAGGTACGGAAGTACATAGAAAATTCGAAACATCTGGCTAAAAGTAATTAATACTTTCCTAGGCGAAAATTTGGCATGCGAAATTCGGTGCTATCACAAACCTTTCTTATTATATTTGCAATAGGGTACGTGAAAACAATGAAAAACGAAAACATTCAATTATAATGAAACGCGAAAAATTTTTTTTTCTCTCACATGTTTCTGAAGAGTCGACCGGACCGTGAACAGGATGAAAAAAAAATCCTGATGGGATAGGATTAAAAAATTTAACACTATACAAAATTTTATAAGAAACTATAAATTGTGATAAAATATGGAAATTCTACTACAATTTATTTAAATAAATATAAAATTCAATATTTTATTGCATAATATGTACATAGGAAAATTAATTCAGGTCAGTCACATGGTTTTTGAAGAAAATCAAGTCTTTGTAAACTGGTAATTTGTAAAATAGCACATTTCAACAACTTGTTATTTCTAAATAGCAAATTGAAATACAGAAAAAAAAATTGTCGACAATTTGTTGAAAATTTGTTAATTTTTGACATAAAAGGGAAAGGTAGAAATAGAAAGAAATATTTTGCTGATAAAAAAGCTATAGAAATGTTATAAAAATGATTTCAAGAAAACTTTTACTCTTAAAATCTCAATGTCCTATTCATTATTCTGAAAAAGAGGAGCATAATTTCAATTCTCTAATAAAAATAATTTAAAAATTTTGTAAACAAATAAAGGGACGAACAAAATAAGATAGAATAATAAGCACGTTTTCTTTCAAATTAAAATTCTTGTATATTTAATTTGAAATTTCTTTTATTTTATTCTAATTGTTTTTTCTATTAATCTTCACAATATAATTGCATAAATTTAGGCGACTTTTAATGATGAAGTTTCAGAAAACAGTTAATTTGAACAATTAATCGATCATATCGTCATTCTAACAGGTATACATAATTGTATACAATATTAAAAACTATAATATTGTTTTGGTCGTTTAGCTTTTATTAGTTTGCTCAACTAGCCGCGTTGCGTAGCAGCAACCTATATATACCCAGAGGCATTTCAAGTTGCTTATAGCTTTCAGTATAAGAACATAAGAAAGTGCAGAGGAAAAACTAACGAACCATCTTATCTTATGGAAATGAGTTTTATATTTAAAAAAATATGACGCTCGTAGAAAGAGTTTTATAAATAAATTTATGAGTATGGACGAGGAGTAAGTAATTATATACATTTTTTTTGAAGATTATTAAATCAACTTGTACTTTACTGTACTTTAACGCAATTTTCAAAATAATATAAAAATTTAATCATTTTAAAAATTGGATTAAATATATTGTACACCTCCAATACCATAGAACTACTGCTTATAGCCATTTAAAATGCGACAGTATACACTAGAATGTATTTTAATAATCCAGGTTGAATTTTCACTATTGAACTATTTTAAATTTTCATAAACGTGAACCAACCTTTAAGAGAGTACATAAAAAAGAAATATAACAGTTCAATTTCCTATAAATAAAATATTGAAGCAGTTACCTTAAAATAATTTTTAATTTATGCTAAACATAATTTAATGTTAATTTATCAGTCTTATCCCTGTACCTATCCGTCATATTTTCCACCACAATATTAATATCTTTAACGTTTCCACCACCATCAAAACAAAAATTTAATAATTAAATTACTAAAATACCAGAAAAAAATTATGCTTTAAACATGAAGCATATAATATGCATAATATAATAGTAAAAGGCAACAGTGTACAAAATTTTCAACACGAAAGGTTGACCATCAAAACGCACACTTATTTATTACACTCGTCCTATTATACATGCATGTATTCATACATACATAAGTGCCTACACGTACTCATCCTTTTTTGTTTTTGTTTTTTTTTTTTTTGTTGTTTTGTATATTTTTGCTTTTTGCATTTTGATACTGTTATGAAAATTCAAAATAAAACTTTTTGTATTAAAATACTCGTATAACAAAATATCAGACCGGAAGGAATAATGCATGATGCACTAAAAAAATGCATACATACATACATAACATGTATATAATTTTGTTGTTATAATTTCTCTTTTTTTTTTTTATTCCCAACAATTAACCTACTTATGTTTTTTGCATAATATTCGTTCGCTGTCAGACGCATATTTGAATTGAAAATCTCGAAACAATTTAGCGATAATTTTTCAATTTATTTAATAAAAATGTAAAATTTAATTTTTTATATTGTTTTCGTTTTTTTCTCTGCTCTATATATCCGTATTTATATGTACATGTATGAATGTGTGGATTATATAAAATGTGTGATAAATTTCCATTAAGGTTTAAATATTTTTATAATAAATTCAATTTTTATGGTGATACTTGAACTAAAAATTATCATATTTTTTTTTTTGGATATTTTACTGAAATTTTCCATGAATTCCTTTGCCTACGCTTCGAGGTTTTTAACTCTAAAATTAATATTAAATTTTTTTGTAAGGGAAAAATTAAAAAATTTTAAAATGTATTTAATTAAAGTTTATGAGAATAAAAAATGTTTTTTCTGATAATAATCAAATAATAAGAAGATTAAAATATTTAGAATTAAAATAAAAATATTTGAATTTTGTTTTATTATTTTTCGAAGCCAAACAGCAGAATAAACAAAAGAAATTAATCCGCCAACTGGATAAGTTCTGTATACAGGAGAGACGCTGTTGGCTTACCATCATCAGATACACCAAAAAAAAACAGCAATCAATATCACTTTCCCTCTTTATTAGCACAGCATCCATTTTAAAAAAATTCTTCTAAGAATATTAATTCAATTTATTTTCATTAAAAATTGTCCGAAACTTTTATATCCAAATTTTCTTTTTAAAACAAAAATTGGATATTTAAAAAAAAAAGGACATAATTAAAATAACCTTGTCAATAAAATTATGAATTTTCATTGAAAAGTTTATCAATTTTACCAATTGATAAATTACCTAGAATTTTGCTTTTCGTTTCTTTTCTGTATTCGAAGAAATTTCGTAAAAATAACTTTTATAATTTTTTATATAGAGCCCTTCGAATCGATGTGCAGTTCTAAAAAAATTTTATAATTTTTTAATAAATTTTTTAAGGTTTCATATTTAAATATAAAAATTTAGACTACATCAAAAATAATAATTATTATTGTGCTTCAATGACTGAACCATAAATAACTTTAATAAAAGATCCCAAATTTAATTTGGTAATTGAAGTATAGTAAAAAACCAGAATCTTGTTATGATACTGAAAAAGAAGGTTAATATTCTCTCTCTCAATATGAAGTGATTAAATTGCAAATTAAAGCTAAGATCTGTAAATGATATCTTAATAGAGCTATCACTTAAGTACAAAATGTGTTCTTAAATGAGAATTATAATTATTGTAAATTGAATTGAAAATTTGCATACTTCTTGGGGCTTTATATCAAAAATTTTTAATAAAATGCCATTACGAACTAATTCAATAAAATACCTAATAGCCAAACAATTAAAGATAATATTTTTTAATATTCAATTTACAAAAAATTTATTGTCATAAAAGAAAAAATTTTAAAAAACCAAAATTTCCTATCTTAATCCTTCAGCTTGAGTAGATTTACATCTCATTCCTTATGATTCAATAAAATACCCTTTTGAAATTTTTTCTTAACACGAAAAATTCATTTATGCGTAAAAACTTAACATATGTGTGTTCTGTATAAATCATTCCTTCTTCTTAAACAACAAAATAATCTTACCTTTAGTTTTTCCTTTTAAATATGCTTATATTTTGTTAACTTGTCAATTTAAAGAATTCAAACCAATTGTAAATAAAAAATTTAGCTGACCGAAAAAAAACAAAAATCTACACCTGAAAAATCATCTCTAAATCAAAAATGTTTTCTCAACTAATAAACAAACGCCATCAAGAATGAATTTCATCCTCTTTCGTTTATTTGACAACGTGCTTATATTATAGAAGAAAAAAAAAGAAAATTGTATACACAATAGAAGTACCTAAGACGTGTTTTAAGGCGAAACGTATTGAGAAAAAAAACATATAAATGAAAAAAAGAGTGATGATGACAACTCTATGATATTGTCATATAAAGAAATTTTGAGAGTTAAAATTATGAATGACTTTATAAAAATAAAGAGTAAATATAATCTTCTTGTATTTATTTCCGAACAACTATGCCGGAGCTTTATAAATTTTTAAAATTTAAATTATAATTACGCTAACTCTTGCGGAGTCACCATTAAAGTCGAAAATTTTAAATTAAAAACTCATAATTGGGATAGAGCAATCATATCTTATTGGTGATTTGGAATGTAAGAATTTAAATATGATAGTCGAAGTTTAGGAGTCATAACTGAAAAAATGAAATTAGTAAACCAAAGTCGAAGAATGTGAGTTGAAAAGTTGAGGAGTCGACAATAAAAGAAACAATAGTGTTGGAAAATCATCTACTAGGGAGCTGTTTTATAAGTCAGGTATAATTCGAAATCGAAAAATATTAGTAGCAACATTACAACCTAGAGAACGACCCTCAACTATTGCGCAAATATAAGAAGACTAAAAAAGGATCACAAACTAAGTTGAATAAGAAATCCACAAGTAATAAAAATGGAGTAGAAAAATTCATAACACCTTTGGAATCCATCTTTATCTTACGTACAATAATTGTATATAAAAGATACAGGTATATTAAAAAAAAAAAAAACAATAAATAAATATTTTTTTACCCCGTTTCAAAAAACCAAAGTGAAATATTATTTATAAAGAATAAAAACCAAGTTCATCCTAATCTGAAATGAAAACGGGTATACTAACAATAATAAATTTTACACATTTCAGTAGCATTTAGCAACTTCACAAAATATAAAGAATTTTATTTATGAGCAAGTTTAAAAATTTTTATTTTCTCTTTATTTTTCCCCCAAAAAAAAAAATTAAATTAAAAGTTTTTTTTTTCGTTTTTTCGCATTTAATAATCTTTATGCGCCTTGTTATTCACTTTGAAATTTTTATTAAAAGCAAAATTTTCTTTTATAATTAAATTTCACAGAAAAAAAAAATTTAAACTACGATTATTTTATTGATAAATAAAATATTTTGAAAAAGACGGTAGCAAGGTAACAGTATAGCAACATCATAACAACAATGAAAAGAAAATATAAGAAGAAAATGGAGGAGAAGATAATAAACAAGAGGAAAAATACGACAACAACAACAAACAAACACAATCAAAGTTTTAGTTGAATAGTTAAAAATACTGCAGATTTGATTCTGAAACGGTACTTTTGAATTGAGAAAAAATTAAAGAAAAAATTTTTCTTATTATTGTTTTTTTCAAATTTAATATTTAAACTGGCTATCATCGCAAATTATTAATAATTCTTTAGGATGTTGTTTTCATCTTCTGGAAAAAAACAATTTTAGAAAAAAATATTCTCTAAACCCAGTGCAAACTAGTAGCTGTTTTTATTTGTAACCATTAGACCATAGTTTTAACATTCGTACACTTGTAATTATCATGTGGCAACAAGGCTTTACATTTATTTTATAAAATTGGTTACAAAACCCTTTGTATTTTGGACACCATACATTCATTATTTAAGATTAACAGTTTAAGAATGTGAGTATTATTATAATAGCGGTTTAAGAGTGTGAGTATTAAAAGTGTATACGGTGAATGAGTATTTTCTAATATGGTGGTGAATATATTTAAGCAAAAAGACTATGACTTATAATAGTTACTTATTATACGAAATGTGCAATATAACAGATTTCACATTTATTAATATGAGAAAGAAATTAATTTTTAGTCAAGCTTCAACAATTTATATTTTTATATTATAATAAATTATATAAAATTTTATACAAGCTATTTTTACATTAAATTTTATTATAATAAAATTTCATACAAGCAGATATTCGGTCAAAAATGTAACTTTGGTTCTTTATCAAGATTCTCTTTTGGAAATAGGTTTATACTAGAAAATGATTAGTTATTTTGGATGACGAATGGAACTTAAATACCAAACCAAATCGTAGCATTAACTGCATTTTCGCGTTCTGTGACATCTCCGAGAAACTTGTCAATTGATTCTATTTTATGTACAAAAAATGTATATAGAATTCCAAGAAAATTTTGAAATATTATTTTTTTAAAACTAATCAAAAATGTAAAAATGGTAATGGTTATATTGCTAACAACCAGAATTTTCTCGAAAATCTGCTTAAAAAATGTAGAGGTGAAGAAACGAATATACCTGACACCCAACCCCACCTATGTCGTCCGCTTCCATCATACAATAAAAGTACTTCCTTATAGAGAAAGTGCACTTTTAGTGTGGGAGCGTACCATTATCTATAGATCTATTATATCTATACAGACATATAGAGTTTATATGAAATAAATATTAATGTACCCAATAAAGTGAAAAAATATAAAACTATCGTGATTAATAAGCTATAATAAAACAATAATAAGATCAAATTATTTGGAGAGAAATTCAATGTAGAGAACGAATCGCTATTGATTTCTTCACTCAATATGCGTGGCTGGATTGCATTTAGCGTAAACCTAATGGGATATAAAGTCTAAGCAAATTTAAATAGTTTGAATGAAAATTAATTCGCAATAGAATACCAACTTTCCATACAAAATTTATAATTACACCCACAACAACTCCTAGCGTAATAATTTAATCGTTATTACCTTGTTCATTACCTACAAAATAACTTGAAATTTCATTCTTTGTTAATCTGCAAATGCAATTAATGATCAGTTAAAATTTTACTGAATTTTCTCTTACTATTTTCTTTAACTACTTACTTGTTACTAATAATTATAAAAATTACATTTTTAAACACAAAACTCTTTACAAAATTTTATAAAAAATTTAAAATTTTTCCAAATATTTGTATTGCTTCTTTTAATTATAATTAATTTTAATATTAAAAACACCTCATATCTGATAATAACTTCTCCTACCTTACATAATATTTCATTATAGAATATAGATAAAAAATTTGCATACCCTTATATAGCATAAGCCTTCATATTTATACTTTACTTGCTTATACAATCTCCCCTCTTCAAGGATAATTTACTATTCATATTATATATTATAATTTTATAAATGATCATTTTCAACCCTATATAGTGTAAATCCTTTCATAAAATACATATTTACATAATTTGACATGACTTTTGCTTTATTCAGCTTATAACAATGTATAAGCTCCTATTATAACTATTATACATTAAAGATATTAAGTTTTTATACAAGAAACAAAAACAAAAAAAAAAGAAATTGTTAATTTCTTGCAAATTTGAAAACTCACGGTATTTATAATATCAAAAAAAAGAAAAAAAATTTTTAATATACCCACATATACACATACATAAATTATTATTCTTTTTCTATAAGAACCGGAAATAAAATCCTTGAATATTATAATACATTTAATATACTGTACATGTATAATATTATAATGCATTCAATTTTCTTTACACTACTTATCCTCGAAAAAGGACTTTAAACATGAATGTATGCAAGAATAATTATTTTATATATAAAAGAAAAACGAATTACATTGGGGTTATGATTGCAATTTTTGTTCGTTTTATGCAAGATGGGAAAGTATTAAAAAATGATTTTTAATTTTTCAGAATCTGTTATATAAAACGAGTAACATTTTATCATAAATTTATGCTCAATATTTTAAAAATTTTATAATATTTTAATGTTTAAACTGAATTTTGGTAGTTTCTATAAAATTTCTGCCATTATAAAATTATTATTTAGCATTAAATACTCATACACAATAAACTTATTAGTGTAATCTATTTAGAAATAAATTCTAAAGGAATAAAAATCTATTATATCAGGATATGATGTCCAATAGTATGATAAGAAGTTATTTTCTTTATAATATTCAGATAGGGAATTAAGCAAGCGATCACTGTTACGACTATTGAAAATATGGGATCATTTTGATATTATGCAATTCTAATATCAAATTTTTGAAAATTAAATTAAAGGGAATAATACGCACTAACATACGCTGTGAACACGTAAAAACATAAAAATTGTGAAAATTTTGAAAATCTTTAAACGCATTTCCGTTTATACTTTAAAATATTAAGAATTTTGAAACAAATTTTTGAAAATTCCATTAAATCAAATATTGTACTCTTAATAATAATTATAATTACAATTACAACATAAAACGAGAAAAAATGGAGGTGACCTTGTCAATTCTTGTTAATTGGAATTCGTTATCTATGTGCGAATAAATAAGCCATAACTGACTATGGAACAGACAATGACTTTAAGTTGCCGTATTACCATATTAATTTATGCAAAATTTCAGTACAGTGTTTTTCAAAATGCTGTGTGTCCCAAACTACTATTGAAGTTGTACGGCGGCTACCAGAAAGAGCTTAGATATGTTAACGAATTTTTTCAAGCACATAGGGCCTACTAATATATTTGTTTGTGTAAAATTTCAATACAATAGCTTTTATAGTTTCTGAGATATAGCCAAACAACTTTTGAAGTTGTATGGCAGGTACCAGAAGGAGCCAAGTAATTTCAACGACTTTTATCAGACATATTGGGCCTACTAATATATTTGTTTGTGCGAAATTTCAATACCACAACTTTTATAGTTTCTGAGATATAGCCAAATAAATTTTGAAGTTGTATGGCAGCTACCCGAACCGGTACCCCGATCATGTCCAATTTAAATAGAGTTTTGGCACTTACTACAATAAATCATTTGTGAAAATTTGGTGAACTTAGCTCAATTAGTTTTTGAGTTATCGTTGGGACGGACGGACGGACGGACAGACAGACAAAGCTAAATCAACTCAGAATTCGACGCTGATCAAAAACATACACTTGAGTCTATATGCAAGACCGTTATTTCTTAACGTTACAAACGGTAAGGCAAATTTAGTATACCGTACGTGTATAAAAACCTAAGGGATCCCCAATTCATGGGAGAAATAGTTTTTAAAAACTTAAAAATTTTTAAATTATTCCTCATTTGTAACTAAAATGTCAAAATTACCAAAAGTTAAGGCTCAATATTTTGAGGCAAACTGTAGTACAATTTTGTCAGTTAATCATCTGCATAAAAATATAAAAGATTAAGAAATATAATTAGTATATAAGAATGCAGGGATCTATGTATTCGATATTCAACTTATCAATTTAAAGAGTTAATATTTTGTATTCAAATTTATTTTACTTATTCAAATTAGAAGATTGATAGAAAAAATTAATAGTATTCAACATCCTATAATGGCAGATCACAAACATTTCTAAGAAATCAGACCTTCACATATTAATAACCAATTTAATGATTCTTTAGTAATTCTAATAACACTACGAGAATTTTTATCTAATACTTACCTTAAAATGGTAAAAAATTTCAACAAAAATTTCGTTCATTTTAAATCAATTCCAGCTAATCAAAAATTTTAGAAATTTTCATATACTTCTACTTATGTTTTCCAATTTTCCACTATCCACACTTTTCATATTATAATGTAATTAAAATCCTTAATTGTAATATCCTTTTAATACTGAGAATACCTACATCTCGTACATAAATTTTTGCATTGTTTAAATTTTTTCCTATTCATAATTTTTTGAAAATTAAAATTTCCCAAATATCTTCTCTCTACATTTTTGAAATTATTTTCACTATATATATAGAAGAATAAACCATTTCAGTAGAAGAAATTAAATTTCCTGATTTTACAGTTTCTTTTCATTTTTTCATTCTTTTCTTTCCTAAAATGTTCTGTACTTTTTGGTTAGTTATGGAAAGAAAATATGTGCGAATTTTATGGACCACAGGTATTTTTTTTGTTGTGTGTGTTCCTTTTTTTTTCAAAAAGAAATTCAAAATGTTACAAATTAAATAATATTACATTTTTTTCCGCTTCTTTCTTTTACATTCCCGATAATTTTTTTAAAGATCCGTTTTCAGTATGTACACAGCTACCTATATATAATGTGTGAAATATACTTATATACACAATGTAAAAAGAATCTAAAAATAAAAACTAAAACCAAAATAATTTTTCTTACAACATGATACAAAAAAATTAAAAAAAAAAGCATACCCATGTTAACGAGTCTCAGTATAGTTCTCTAACAATCCACACCAGTCATATTTTACATTGTCATAAAAATGCTTTCAAATATACGCGACGATGAATGGTTATACAATGAGTAGAAGTGTAGGTACACTAACTTGCATTATCCTATATGACAAAAATCCTTGTGTCTCATGTTTTTTAAGTGTTATAATGATTTTATTCATGATAGTAGAAACCGTAAAAACTTCATCCTTTCTTTAAAATGAAAAAAACAAAAACGCAAAGTGTACAGTGAAAATTAAGAAGGAAAACAATAAGAAAAATTGTCGTAATACAATAATAACGATTGTATTGGGAGCATATCTAGATTTTTTCCAAGCTCTTATATTCGTATTATGTATTGTATAATATTTCTGTGGTTTTGTAGAGAAACTTGCTACAAATGCAAAAAAAATTGATGTGGCCAGTACATAATCGACTGCAATCAGTATTTCCCAAGTAATATTAAGATTAAATTGGATATTCAAATTATATAAAAGACATGTAAGTACAATGTTCTATTTAATGAGTCTAGAAAAATGTTACTTTGTTTCTTAATTGAGCTGAGATTTCTATTCTTGTGAAAGTCGGATTTCAAAGACCTGTAAAAGAAAGTAGCGTATCTAACATGGAAAGTTTAAACATGAACAGCATTTAAAAAAAACGTAAAATCGGCCGTCGTAAGAGTCGAGTTGCTATGGCCTGACATAGCTCAATAGTAGGCAAAATTTAGTCATCTTATAACCTTCCTTATTTATATGCAACCCGGTCAATAATAGATACGAGTATATGTACATATTTTAAGTAAGAGGTCTATTAATAATTAAAACAGAGACAATTACTTTATATCAGAAAAAAAATGTATTGAATCTATCAGCATGATATTGTAAAATTGCATTGTGTGCATTGTAAGAATACGAAGATTCCCCGACTTTTGATATTCTTTGACCAAATTTTTACAGAACAGAAATTAAACCGACAGTAGCACAAATAAGAACAAATTTTTGGTAATCTGAGCAACTCATCTAGTCACCTTTCTAAAATGAGTTTAATTTCAAATTTGATTTTGAGAGGAATTTTCGATCTAATTGAAGTAAATTAACGAAATTTTAATTACCGGAACTTGTATTAAAACCAAAACTTAATTTATGTTGTGTTTGCTTATAACCACAGACTACAACGTATATTATAAGTGCACTAAGATAATGTGCGAGTAAAAAAGAAGAAAAAGGGCAAAAATGATGAAAACTTTTACACATCATAAAAAAATGAGAAAAAAAAAATTTTAAAAGGTGCAAAGATCAGTTAAAAGCGTTGGAAAAAGAATGCGAAAAATCATGTAAAAGCGTTGGTATTTTTCTAGGAATTGGTTGATTCAACTACACAAACTGAACCACACAAATGTTATCGAAAACCAAAAGTAATAAAAAAAATTTTCACATATACTTTTTAAACTTTTTCAGCTGCACCTTTTTTCATACATTTTTAATTTTACAAGATTTTTCTTTATTTTTTTCTTCTACACTATTTAAGATTTTACACTTACTTTTATAAAATTTTCATTTTTATTTTATAAACTACTATTAATAATTTTTTTTTCTATTTCTTTTATATTAAATATGTATATACAATTTATTTAATAAATATAAAATTACGATACCCGTACATATTTACTTTGAAATATTTTTGGTGTCCTTGTACATTGGATGCGATAACATCCCATTTTGCCAACTAATAACCTCAGTTTAACTTCTACTTATTTTTTTATTTTTCTTTTTGAATAAACCTTTCCGTGAATCTAGTTTTTAACCTTTCGCTATATAAAATCGTTTTGGGAAAATTTTTAAAATATATGTAAATGTAAATTTTCTCATATTAAATTTACATATACCTTTAAATATTTATAATCTCTACATGATTTTATGAATATGTGTGTGTGTGAGCACAATGATACACTTATATTATTAATGCTGTACAAAAAAAATCATTAGAACCTTTTAAACACTTATCTAGATTTCAAAGAATGGTTTTAAATAGATAAAACGTTTATAAGTTAATGTAAAAATAAAACTAAAGTGATGGCAATGAATTTTATTTTAGAACATTTTCATAAAATTTTCAGGGAAAAATTTGCCTATTAATTTCTTTTTGTCTATCCGAATGTTGGCAAAACTTTTATACCATTGAAAATATAAAAATTAAACTTAGTATACGAATAGGTCTTATAGCTAAATCAGTATTTTTCTCTAACAAAATGTTTCTATATTTTATTTCCCCTTATCTTGGGTCTTATCCGTTATAGGTCTTGTTAATCCTAAAAATTTACATTTTGCCAAAACAGATAAAATAGGACAAAATTAATTTTTCTTTCTATTCACTGAGCTCGGCACTCATCAGTCGATAAAGTGCATCGAATTTTCATACGTTTTCCCACAGAACCTGAAATTACGCTCGCCTTCCCGCCGCAACTTCTACAGGGGATATTTGACTTATAACACCCACTTTGGAGACCCATGAGTATATTCTGACTTTGTTTTTATTCATTCCTTCACGAGCCTCAGACAAAGACAGTCTCTCCATTGCTCCCATCTCGTTCTTCCTTTTCCTTTCCTGAGTGTATGGTAATAAGAGGATTAATTCAAACATTTTCGCCTTTTAAGCCTAAATCAATAAAAAATTATAAATATAAATTTAAAATTTAAATTATTAAAAGGAAATGTGCTATTTTACAAATAAAGGATTTAATCCACTACATTTTTTATTATTTTTATACAACACACAAAATATTATGAATAATAAGTCATAAGTATTTCAAATAAAAGCTACATACATACATATACGAATACCATATTATTTATATTAAATATTCAAAATATGATTTTAGAGATCAAGAAATATTTTTAAAGTTAATTTTCAGGAATCAAAATCAAAGTAAACAACAAAAAATAAAAAACAAAAAAAATTTTTTTTGATTCCTTTTACTTATATTTTTTTCTTTTTGGAAAGGTAGATTAAAGGATCCCTTTTTAAATATATGTACATATACTATATACATTAATTTTACTTGTATTCTAAGAAAAATATTATGTGTTATAAATTTACAAAATTATTCTGAATATAGTGAATAATACTTGATCTTTTTGATACACAATAATGTTTTATACACATGTATATGTAATGTGTAGATGTTATAATATTAAGAGATCATAATCTATTGGAAGAGAAGAATTTCTCACTTATTATTGGTAAGTAAGTAAGAAAAAGAAAAAAATGAAAATTATTATATTTGTAATCGAAATTAAGAAATTGCTCTGCGACAGTAACTTGCAGTAGTTATAAATAAAATTAAATATTGCATGCAAGTAAGCAATTTATTAGTTTCGTATAATAGAAACTGCAATTTGCAATTTAATTTGAATATAAAATTTAAGATTACATTCTAATTTTAAAACACCAATCACTCAATAACTGTATTTAGGTTTAGCGACGAAGTTGCATAAAAGTTCATTCGAGCTTTTCATATTTTTCTGACTTAAAACCTCATAATTTGTGTCCTTCTTCTTCCAGTTTCATTTAAAAAACTTCAATTTTAAAACTTTAATTTGCAATTGTAAGATTGAAATCTTTATAATTGGACAAGTGACGATATATGTATAACAATCTTAAATTTCGGAATGAAAACCCAAGCCATAATTTATTAGATATATTAAATATATAAAATATAATTTAAAAAAGTTTCAATTTAAACACAATATCGTAAAAACATTGTAGACTTTAAAAAATATCCGTGCTTATATTCTTTTTGATTAAATAAATATTTTCCGATTGTGATTAATATATTTTAATTTGTTGTATATCTTGTGAAAAATAATCATTTTAGACGTTCTGTCCATTGTGTTGAATGACAAAACAAAGAAACTTCATACGATAACACTTAATATCCTGTACAAGATATGTTCGAGACTCGATACCCAAGCTCATATTACTCAAGCTATTTATAAAACTATAAAAATTGGATGGCTTTCAGAAAGGCTAAGACCTCCTAAGTCGAAAAGAAAGAACTCAAAAAGGAAAATGCCACTAAAAATCACACTAATTTTTTGTTTGTCTGCATAAATTTTATCATCCTGTTTCGGGATTACTAGCGAGTTATGTACCATACATAATAATGATTGAGAATTTTTTTTTTTGGTTATCATTGCCCTGCTTACACAGAAAGTATTACAGAATTATACAGACACAGAATTAGATGTACTTTAATCTTTAAATATTATGCTAAATTTCACAAATGCAAAAATTTAACAAAATACTTGCAATATACGATGAAATCCAAGTAAATTTTCTTTTTGAAAAAATATTATTGCAGTTTTAAATACATACATAGGTAGAGAGCAGTTCACAACAAATCATCATATTTTACTAGAAAATAAAATTTTTCAAGTTGTAGCCGTTTTTCACCAATCAAACTGATATCAATATATAATATTACAGTACAGTAAAATAATATAAGAGCATATTGTGTACGTGCATATATGCATTTACATGTATATATATATATATGTAGTTGGCATCCATTATATGTAAAAATAAAACAAAAGAACAATCAAAATGCAATCATGCTTATTTAATCTTTACCGGTACAATCTTTTGTTGTTTGATCATCGAAACTTTTCATAAAAATTGCAAACCTAATCAATATATTAATATAATATGGTATATATTAATATATATCTCCTTATATATACATACATATACATTTACTTACCTTATACATATACAGAAACGAAATTGTTGAGGATAAACTATTCATGTGTTTAAGGAAAAAATTTTTTTTTAATTCGATGTTGCTATATATGTTCAATGTTTTATACATACATCTACATACACGCTATTAAACAGTATATTCTTTCCGCATGAATGAACTAAATTAAAATATTCAGTAATGTAAGTGTGTATTTGTACAAACATACAACACATTACATATATAGTTTAAATATATTATAATAACATTTATAATATAATGAGAATAAAATTATTCACTATGCTTTCTAATATAATGAAAAAAAAAAATAAAGGATTTTGATTTTTAATTTTGATCCTTGACTATACCTACTTATGTAGTAGTTTGGTGGAATAAATCAAAAAGCAAAGAGAAAATTTCAGCTCAACTTCCTTTACAATTTTCAATTATAAAATTTTGTTCCTTTTTTCTTCAATTTTTTTTTTATCCAATAAATTATATTGTTGCGATGTATTTAATTATTTTACATTTTAGTTAATGCTTCTTTATTATTTCTTCGCTTAAAATAATTACATATAAAGTAATAAAAAAGGAGTTATAATTACTTCTTATATTCCATGCAATGCAAGTGTTCTTAAATTTAAAAAATAAACACATATACCTGTACAAACATTAAGCTACACCATGCAGATCGTTCATATTATGAGAGCAACTAAATATGCAATTTTGTAAATTTTTGTTTTTTTAAATTTACTCTCAAAACTTACTAACCACCATCGGCATAAACACTATGAAATACATTTAGTGCAATTTTTTTATACAATATTTATAAAAAAGTGTACAACTTGCAACAAATTGCTTGTATCGTCTCTCTCTTTCTCTTTATAACAATTATTTATTATCACTAAACCAGCTTGCTTACCTCTCTTATTCTATAATATATAGAGAAGTAAAGAGAGGTATAAGTACTATAAAAAGATTATTATATGAGTAAACAATCATAATATACAAAGAAAACAAAAAAAAAAACAGAGTGATGAAAAAAAATTTCAAAGTATAGAAAAAGAAAAAAAAAACCAAAAACAAACAAGAAGACTTAAAAAAAAAATTAAAAAAAAATTGAAGATAAAAGAGAACACATTCCAGGATATAATCATGTATCCTGTTGGATACTACTTGCGTTCTTTTGTGTGTATTTCACATACCATATATAAAAAGATAGCGTTCGAACATTTTTATTTTAATGAAAAAAAAAGTTCACACCATGTGTGAGATTTTCATTAAAGACTCATGTGGTTAATAGCAGTTATATACATATATTATATACACATGCAGACATAAGTATGTATTATATGATATACAATGTACTTATAAAAAGAAAAATTTATGAACATTCCCATAATAATATAACAGAGTATTGATTCACAATGGCTTATTTGTTGAACACCTACAAGATTAAAATGGAAAAATTTATATAGCTACATTATAATATTTACAAACACACATAGATATATTTACATACATATTTATAATATGCGTTTATTTCATGTACGAGTAAGTGTTATCTAATTTTTTTTTTTACCATCTCTATTGTTACAATTATTATGTATACATTGTCATATAAGTGACTGCATATGTACATATAATATGTATGCAACATTATATGAAATATTTCACCTGGTTTTTTGAATTCTATAGCTTACTTCTTTGGTTTTTTAATGCTTAAATTTAATATTATGTGTGTGAGAAAAAATTATATCAATATAAAAATAGAATATACATATTTTTTATTTTAAGGACATTATACGTAGACATACGTAGGTATATTATATATGAAAAAAAAAAAACAAGAAACAGAAAAAGTTTATAATAACTTTCATTATTCTTCTGGTAACGCTTCATACCTTCGTCGTCTGTTCTCAATTTTTTTTTCAGTGTATTTTTGTTATTCTGGTTTCTTACTTTAAATTATTATTTTTATTCAAAATTTTTTTTTGTTATTGTTGCCATCTGATTTTTTTTTGATTTGCAAAATTCGTAAACGTTTAATTTTTATTACATGGCATTTATTCTATTGGAATACCGAAAATTTTATAAATTAAAGAAATTTTAAATTCAATGTCCTATTCTTAATTCATAAAGGCCCTTTAAATATATCAAAATTTTTGACAAAACATGGATATTTTTTGAATCGCGTTAAAAATATAACCATTAGGATAACATAAATACCTATGCGAAAATTATACGAAACAGTGAAATTATATAAAATTAAAAATTTTCAGTAAAATTGCAGTAAGAAAAAAAATTTCAATAATTACACTTACATTTTTTAAAAATCCATTGCATATGTTCATTTTTCTCATTTCATATATTTAAACGTATTTGGGGAAAAATGCCTAAACTACATTAAAACCTCAATTGTTTTATGTTAAATGTGTAGAAAATTTGGAATTTTTTTAAATCTTAGAGTTATATTAGCATCTAATTCTATCCTTACATAGAACGTGGATATTCAAAATAAAAGTTAAAAAAAAGAACAAAAATTTAAAGGCAAATCAATATTCTTTATGTCCTTTAAGTTTGTGCTTGGTAATAGTTTCAAATATGACGATATTTTAGTTTAATTAACTCAATATTTTACAATTTTCACAAAAAATATTGAAGTTTATGCCCAAAATGATTTTGATATTTCGATTAGTTAGTTAGTTAGAGAGGAGAGGAGGCAGCCTCAACTCGATCACCCAGCAGAAGACCCACCGATATCCCCCTACCACACATCCGTTCCCCTAAATCCATTGAAATCCATTTAAAAAATACAGCAGATCACCCACAGGCATCCCTATGAACTCCCTTTAGCGGTCGAACCAATATCCTTTCGAAAAGAGTTCCCTCCCCGCATCAGGACGCCGCACTCGTACAGTACGTGACGCACGTAATAATAAATAATTATTTACCCCGAAGTCTTGGCATTCCCAGCAAATAATCGATGAGGAAATGCCCAGCCTCTGAGCCAATATTCCCAATAAACAGTGTTCCATGAAAATGCCTACCGCAATACTCTATAACTATAACCATAAAAAAAAAAAATTATAAAAAAATTTTTACTTATACTTATACAATAATGTTTACTTAAAATAAATTTTTAATAAGAAAATATTTTAAAATAAAAAATTTTTAAAGAGGATGGCAACCCTCTAATAAAATATACTGATAAATTTTCAGTATTTAAAAAATTGTTTTTCTTTTTCATACCAATACAAAATAAAATTTATGTTTATATTTTATGTTTTCTTTTATACTTTTATGGGTTTAATCTATACATATATGTATCGCATAATAGTCGATATGTATATACGTATGTACATTGGAAATTCTAGAAGACATAAAGAAAAAGATATTGTAATTTCTTCTTTCCTTCATTGCTCCTTTAATTTTTCTGTTGATTGTTTTTCTTCTGAAATTGTAAATATGATTTTAAAGAAGCAAAAACTTATTATAATCCTTTGGGGTTAGAATGCTGAAAAGATGAAAAATTACCATCAATTTATTCAGATAGGTTTCTATTTGTTTTGCTTAATTATGAGTGTTACACTCATTATGAATGAGATTTTTTAATAGTATGTTCATGTTTCATTAAAGGCGAAAATTTTACTTCAGAGTATTATTGTTTTTATTTTCATTTTTTATTGTTATTATTGTTGTAAACATAGAATATTATACAATATATTTATAAATACTTACATAAACAAAAATATTCAATAAAAATTTCAGTTCAGTCGAAAAGACTATACTCATTTATTATATAGCGTGTTGAGTTTTATGTATGTATAATACATATTTAAATTGTTATACAAAAGAATTATTTTTTACAATATTAAAAATATTTTGTATTATCCTTTGTGTGTCTATATATACGCCTATGTATATAGATTAATAAAGTAGTAGAAGAAAAACGAGGCCTCTCGCTTCTTAATGAATACTAATGGTATTTAAAAATGAATTTTTAAATGTTATTTGATGTTTTAAAATTAATCATTTTATTTTGTGTACGAGTATAGTGTTATTTATTACATTATACAATTGGAAAATTACTGTTGTAAAATTTCAAAAAAAAAAACAAAGAAATAAATATACATTTATTATATTTAAAGTAAAACAATTTTCTTATATAATTTTTTAACTTTTAGTTGTTTTTCATTTAAAAATATGTAATTATAATAGAAATGATTACGGAAATTTTAACAAAATTTTCTAAGTCGATTACATGAACATAAATCCAACTTTTTTATTTTGAAACTAAAAATTTGATAATTTACAAAAGTTATTTATTAAAATACAAATAAATCAATTGGTTTCCTACAATATTTTTCTATTTTTCGAACATTTTAAGAATTTCTTTTCTCTAAAAAGAACTAGGTCTTGATCAATTAACCAGTTATTTCTGCTGTAGTATCTGGTTTAATTGTTAAAAATATAAATTTTGAATATAATACGCATATTTTTCTTCATCGATCAACAAGTAAGTAGTAGAGATTATTCGGAAAATTAGTTTATATAATATATATGATGAAATATAATATACGAATATACATGCATAGCATAAAATATTATTTTCTTTACAAGCTCGGCTCAAAAACCTTGTAATATTCTAAAACTGTATATTTTACATTTGATTATGCACATATTTTCGATATTAATTGTAGTTTACATTTCAGTCATCCTTTACTCATAATATTATTTAAAAATTTCTACAAATGCTGCAGTTGTGCCTCATTTTCTCGAACCTTCTATAATTAAAATTTATCTTTATTTTAAAATTATTTATATACGGGCAAAGTAACAAATCTTTATTTACGTTTCTTAAATTCGAACTTTTATCATTTCGAATTTTTTGTGTCACTTATAATAGTTCTAATTATCGAAGTATTACTGTTACCATAAAATATTATTGTGTCTATAATTATTTTATAAATTTTTTATATAAAGTGTATAGTTAAAAAATGATTAAAACATGAGGTAATCAACTAATTAATTTAAAATTATAAGAATTAAATGATTTTAAAATAAAGAGAAATTTTATTAAGTAATAATAATATCATTAAAAATTCGAAATAGGTATATGATGAGAGAAGAGAGAATAATCAATTTAAGAGAAAAGATATTATAAATATAAAATAATTTCCCACTTTAAGTATGTTATGTAGTGAAGAGTAAAGCATTAATTTTTACTCATTACTGAGCTATCAATTTAAATTGAATTAAAGAGAATCATTATAAAATCATTAATTTTGGAATTTTTTTTGTTTGTTTGTTTTTTCTCATTTTATTTTGATGTAATTATTATGGATCTTAGGATAGTATACAAGTAATTTAAAAACTAATTTGTAATATTTTCCAAGGTTTATTAATTTTTTGAATAAAATTTTTAACACTTGATTTTTCTTTATCTTGTATAGCTGTAGATTATATAGGTTTGTTGTAACCTGTAAGAATATTTTAAAATGGTACAGACCATTTACCTATTATTTATTTTCTCCCTCGGGCATTAAAATAACATTTGAAATAAATTGTTACAATATCTATAATATCAACGAAACATATTCGAATGTAATTGTAAATTATTAAAAAAAAAAAAATGAGAAAAATTATTTTTCAAAATAAAATTATAAGGATTGAATACAATATTTTAATAGAAAATTGTATATATAGCCCACCCATTAACATTACTGTGTATTTCTTTATTTAAAAATGTTAATAATATACGTAATAATAATATCCTGATGCTTGTTCTGATTTATCTTTGAGCACAATAAAAAGGAAATATTATGTGTATTATGAAAACGATATATACTTAAACCTCATTATCTCTAAACGTAAGATTTTAAGATTTGAAATTTATTATTTATAAGGGCGTTTTTAAAAAGTGTTGAAAAAATTGGTTTATTACTTTAAGTTTATTTATCCGTCTGCCTGTCTGTTCATTTTTTTACAACATTCTAAATATTTGATATAGAAAAGGATCTTAGAGTAAAAACATTATTCTTTCAGAACAAAATTTTATACGATATATCAAATTTTTTTCATCGTGGCAAAACAAATTTTTAAGAAACTACTGTATCTAAACCAAGAGCAATCAGTCAACTCTATAAACGCAAAAAAGTCAGAAATAATTTCTTCTATCTTACATAAGTATGTTTTTTTTTTAATTTTATTGGAAAGGTGCTAAAAATTATAAATATATTTCAAATTATCAAATGGTTCCGGGTTTTCTTTATTTTTAAAATAATTTTTGCTCAACTAAGATAAGTTTAAAATTTTGACATTTTTCATATCTCAGTTTTATCATACTAGAATAAAATTTCTTTGTGTCTCTAAGATTATTTCTTCTTATTTCTATAGAATGTGTTTATTATTTAGACTTAAAGCTATATATAAAATGGAAAGTTAAAATTTCAAATTCTTTGAAGTTTAAAGTCATGTGATTCCGAAATGTGAACAGATTACAACTAATGTAGATATTCATAAAAAGGCCCTCATTCTAAGTTTTCTAAATTATATTTTAAATTGAGCATTTCTATACAGGCACGGAGTTATACATAAAAATTCAAAAAGTAAAATAGTCAGTCGAATTTGTTAGTTGACTTTAAGTCTCCGTAATTCCCGACCTGTTGAGCTGTGAACATTATCTCCATACAAAAACTTTGTCTATAGTCATAAGGACCTATACAATAGTGTATACCAATGCACTTTGAAACGAGGCACACTGTATGTCTAAATATAACATGCATACTTAAGTTGCAAGAAGAAAATGTGCTTATTACAATAACAATGGTTTTGATCAATTAACCCTGGATTTTTATTTTTTTATTTTCCTATAAATATTTAGCACGTATCATAAGTTATATAGCGTTATTAATCTAAATTATTGTATTATATAAAACTTGTGAATAAAAACTCATACATAATATGTAAACATCAAATTTAATCATTAAAATCATTTTCTCTTTATATATGTAGAACCATTATAATAAACACATATACGAAAAATTGTAGAGAATACAAAAATTTTCATATTTTATTCTATTTCACCCCGAAAAAAATTTTAAAATGTAAAAATGTATAACATTAAAATCGGGTTTGTTTTTTATCATTATTATATTATATAAATAAATATATATTAATAAATACATAAATGTATGTAATTTTCCAAAAATATAAAAACAACAAATTTCATCCTTTAATTTTTTTTTTTACATACATACATACACACATGTGGAGGCCAAAGAAATAGGAAAATAATATAAAAAAATTCTCTCATTTTTATTCCAAAATATTAAAAATTTATTTTATATGTGAATACACACATATGCGTGTATTTATAACATAGGCACAGCTTTATATAGGCTCCATAAAATATTTAAACCATAAAAAATGAATGTAATCTCAATTAATGTAAGTACTGTAATTTTTAACATTTTACGTTGATTTTTTCCTATTTAAAATGGTAAAAAAACATACCGTTCTCCTGTTTTGATTTTAATTTTTTTTTTTGTTGTTGTTCCTACTACACTTACATAAAATATTATATTATAAAACGTATTAAACTAATTCAAAATATAATAATAATAATATGAGCTTTTTTATATTAATATAGCAAAATGTAAATAGTATAACAAAAACAAAAGTTGAATCTTGGGTAATTGTTAAAAATGAGTTAAATGAATTTTTAACGAAACGGAATGAAACCAATGAAATTATGCGTTTTTGTATGGTGTGGTATAATTTTAGTGCCATTATATTGTTGTTAAACATTAAATGACAATTGAGTTTAGTGACATTGCTACTTAAATTTTTACCAAACCAACTATGTATGTTTTATTATATAGCAACAATTTGATTGAATAAAAATTTGTTAAAGCAACTACAGTATTTTTTGAAGAATTGGAGTGTAACTTCAAAATATTGATTGTTAGCTTTATTGCTACATTATAATTTACTCAATTAGCTGCAGCTATTCAATGTGTGTAAAATCTAAAAATGGACATATAAACTCATTAGAGTGGCACATAATCAAATTCCTTTAATAATTTGCAACTGCAATGAAATGTTGCACATCGACCATGTTTACTGCCACATAAATTTTCGATTACACCCATAAACCCAATTCAAACACTTTAAAACTTTAAAATATCTGAAGAATTGAGCACCTGTGCCGAAACCTAACCAATAGGTAACCGAAATAATTACTATAGCTTTTCACTATTGCCCAAGATAATTTAGTCTAATTCAAAAAACATTACACGAGAATAAATTATAAAATAAATACATAAAATATTGCATAGGTTCTAAAATCTAGTCTACATAAAAATATTGAAATATTGTGTAAGCATTAATAATATAAAATATGTTTTAGGTACGCATATACATATATTGTACCCGACGCTTCAATAAAAAAAATTTTTACAATATTTTCATATTAAAGATAAAGGTTAAAAATATGGATTACCGAAAAAGAAAAAAAAACAAATTTTAACTTTCATTCGTTTGTAACAAAAAAAAAAATTATATACAATGTGGCTTCTTATTATCATCTTATTTTTTTCGCTCTATTGAACTTTGGTAAATTTTCAAAACTTATATACAATACATATATTTGTATATACATTTTATATACGAATATCCTTGAGATTTCTTACTAATCCGAGTTTTCAGTCTTTGTAACTTCTTTATTCTTTTACTTTATCCTTATATATTTTATGTGCATATAAGCCTATAGATATGCACAATAATAACTTTTATAGCATGTTTCCAATGAAAACGGAAAAAATTCGTTATTAATCTAATTCTAACTGTTTGCTCATTTTTTAGCATGTTAACAAAATGTTTAACACGATTTTAAGATAATTTATATCCGTTTTTACAGCAAAACAACTGTAAAAACCGAACCAAAACTGCAAAGGCGGACGATTTCCGTAGTTTGTTCTTGGTTAAAACAATAATGAAACGGCAAAATCAAATGAACAGTATTTTGCACATAACACTATTTTGCGGCGGTGACTTCGCTTTATTCTGGGCAGTTCCATTTAAATATTTATATTTTATATAAATTCTGGCACTTCGCCACGGAAAGTCGCTTTTGTTCTGTTTTCAACTTAAGACTAAAAATTGCCTAACTTAGGAAAGAAAGTAGCATAATTACACGAGGAGAGAACTAAATTAGTTCAACTTTCATGAACACGATCCAAAAATTGGAGTTAATGAATGTATATTTCAAAAAAACTTCATCGCAGTTCGAATAATTCGGTCTAGGACAGACTAGAAAAAATATAACAACATTTAATAATGTCATAAAATGCTTGATTGATTTTAGTGCAGGATTTGGATGGAAAATTAACTTGTGCTAATCTGAAATTCTAAAATTTTTATTTATTCTAACGAACTAAAAACTACAACAAGATTGTCACTAATATTTTATAAATCGAGAAGTTATGAACTACGTCCCCAATCACTTTAGAACTATCTCAACCATTTTTGAACGATGTCAATCACTTTCCATTTAATAAAATGTTGAACAGATCCGGTAACTTTAATAATTCGTTAAAGAAAATGTGATTTTTTAAAAACCATTGATTTTCGCCATGATTGGTAACATTGAATATGCAAACATTTCTCGGTGAAAAAAAAATCTTTTCACTTTTTTTTTTCCTTGTTGTAAAGAAGATAACGAAATTTTTGTGTTGTCACTTAAAAAATTAACTTTTTTGTGAGATTATCATTATTTCTACACTTATACGAATATTAGAATGAAAAAAAAAGAACAAAATTTTTACATAATATTTATAAAAAAGTGTAAAGACCCCCTCGTAAAGTCGTGAATTGTGAATAATATTGAAATGTTTCGATTCTTTTTAAAACTTTCAACATTAGAACTTTTGTATTATAGACTTTGTACTCATTCACGTTCTTTTTCTCTCAGTGATTTGGAAAAAAAAAGTTTTACTTTATAAAAATTAAAATGTTATATCAGTTGAAAGGTAAAATTATAATGTACAACTGATCTGTTCTCAATTATCAATTGAAAATGTATAAAGAACAGCAGGTGTCTTGACTTCAAGTAATTTGAATAATTAACCATATTAAATTTTTATATGATGTTGGATTTTAATATTTTATTATCATTGTTTAAGTACGAATACAGGTAATATTAATAAAATTTACAAAACATACAGAGAAATTGAGAAATTTATTGGCACCATGGTGAGAAATGTAAATGCTCCTGTAAAATAAATTTTATCATATACACACGGCCTCGAATATGAATTTGATAAGGAATTTGCGACTTTAAATATAAATGTTATAAAATTGGTTTTATTAAGAAGGTGTGCACAGCTAGTTTTAGGATTAAGAAAATTACTTAATTTTAAAACAAATTTTTGGGTCCTTTAATCAATCAAAAATTTTTATTTTAATTCAAAATCTTATCATTTTATCATATTTTAAAGAAAGACAAACTTTTTTTGTGAAAACTTTTATTTTTTCTTACGAATCATCATTCAATTTCCTTTTGGTAAATTTGATTGGAAGATGCTGCCTCTCAAAATTTGTGATGTTGCATCTATTCCTCAGAAATTATAGAGCTTGATTTGTATTTATCAACAAAATCAACACGCTCATTGTGCTATTAAGAAAAATACAACTACAGTATAGGTCAGAGTCGAAATTAAATTTTTTTCAAAATATTATAAAGTCTTGATCCAAAATTTAAGCAATAGGCGTCCTCGCAAGCGTCGTTGTGTTGAATTTCGAATTTAACATTAATTTCACGATCCAATAAAAACCTCCCCCATTTTTTCAATAAATAATTACAACTAAACCACAAAAAAAAAACATTTTTAATTTTCAACATCCCCCGTTGATAGGTGCAACAAAACAAAACTCTTTGCAATCATTAACTTTTAAAATTCAAAATAAAAATTATGTAGAAAAAAAAATTATGGAAAATTTCTCTTTTTAAACTTTGTCATCAGTTTGATGACTAAATCAGTAATAATAGTTGGTAATAGTAAATTAAGAGAGAAAATGTAAAGTAAGAAAATGAAACTTTTAATAGAAAAACAATTCATGCCGCCATAGACTCAATTTTAATTTTAAAATTATCAAAAAGAAGAGAAGAACACAATTAAAAATTTTATTTTGCCGTAATGGAATAATAAAACTTCCTGGTTATTAAGTTTTTTTTTGAGTTCATAATTTTATTTACAGTGAAAGAGTGCGATTTTCGTTATTTTTTACTTTTTCTTAAAACTTTGTTATTAGAAGGAAATTTTAAAGACTAAATTTTCATTTGAAACCTATTATGTCTGGTTCCTTTTTAGCAAACTAAATCTTTGACGGTAAAAATCAAAACTAACCTATTTTAATTAAAACAACTTTTTCGTCAACAGTAATTTATTATCTATTAAAATGTGGGAGGCCTATCAAAATATAAGGGGTCTTCGAACGAAGGCACGTGATATTTATGTTTCGTATAAATCATGTCCTCACTGTCATCCTGGCTTAGACGTGCCTTACTGACGGATTCTTTAATGGTGAGCTCCATGGTGAGGGTTATCTCTCTTAAAAGAATTAATTACAAATAATTATTCTGACTAAAAACATTCATTCTCAAAAACTTTAAACATAGAAAATGAAACCAAGACAAAAAATATTTTACGACAATAATTCCATGAGTCTATAAATAACAATATTTCTTTAACATTCTATGAAATAATTCGTTTTAATATTGAAAAGTAGCAAGAAGTTTTGACGAATTGTCGAGATTGTTGTATCAAGTACTGCATTTTTACGGCTCAATTGTATACAACCTCCATTTCTTGTATTTATCGTATATATTTCATTTCTTCGAACTAATCTAGTAGTAGGGAAAATTTACGATTTAGTTAACTCATGTATATGTGAAAGTAATTTAATTTTTATTAAATCCTTTATGAAAAGTATACCATTTAAACTTTGTATTAACAACGAACTTTCACCCCAATTAGCGAGTTAATCATTTCATTAGTTGGCGTACCCCACAATTTCATTCCATAACTAATATGGCTATTCAACAAAAAATAATATACCAATTTCTTTATTTCATTTTATCATTTAAAAGTTTTTAAATTTTCACTCAATACCTGAATAATATAAGAAAATTCTAATTTCCCATTATTAAAAATCGAATTCTTTTTGTGAAATTCAGTCACCTCTCATATCTCACATGTTAAACTTCTTAAATTTAAGCAAATTTCGCACAAGTCTATAATTGAAAACTACTAATCAGTTTGAGTGCATTCAAAACTTTTTTCTTATATCCTACATAATAAAATATTATGAAAATAATAACAATACAATTTACATGACAGACCCGTTTTGATATATGTGACACGTAAATTAATAAAGAATAACAGTAATTGAAATTGACAGAGAAATAGTAGTAGAGAAATAGAGAAGGCAAAAAACATGGAATAATTATTTTAAAAAACAAATTCAATTTTTTCAACCAAATGTGTTTTGAGGTATTAAAATGCCTCAGACCTAAGTTGATTTTAACATTTTAATTTTTTTACTTTAAAAGTTGAATAATTTATTGTTTTCTGATTCTCAATTTTAATTTACACAAATTTTACATTCTCACATTTAACTTTAGATATTGAATATTTCACAAATTTAACGATTATTATTTTTTATACAAAAAATCTTTAACTTTAAACAGAAAATTTTTGTTTATTATAGCAAAAAACCTTTTAATAATGTTCTTCAAAAACCTTATTACCAGTATATAAGTGAAGGAAAATTAATTGTAAATACAAGGACCATGTACTTTATGGTAGATGAACATGTAAACATCAAAAAAATCAACTTTATTTGACCTTCATTAATACATGGAACATTATAATAATATTTATATAAATATATATATATACGTACGTAAGTATTATGTCCAATATGTCTAAATTTTCTGATAATTTTCATAAGAATTGATGTACATCGTGGATGCTTACGTACATATATATACAAATGTATTTACATCATTCTTATGTAACATAGAAAATGAATTGATATGTCAATTTTGAAATCCATGTGAATACATCAGATCCACACACATTCTTAATAATTAATTTATTTATGTATATATGTATATATATATGTATTAAAAATATTATATATTTATATTGAATTCATTATGAATCTCTAAATATTACATATAACTTACATATACAGAATTGTGAATCTTCTTACAGACTATCAAAATAAAATTTCCTCCACCTTCTCTCTTTCACCTTCCTCTTCAAAAACTTATCTTTACTTCATGGCACAAAACAGCAAATTAATTTATATGACAAAAACGAATAGAAAAACTTTCAGCCAAATTAATCTAATTTTGATCGAAAATTGCTTTTTCGTCGCATCATTGTCCTCACATGGCAAAGGACAATTTCATTAAATCGCTTTTTGTTTCTCTCATACAGAACTTTTCATATTTTTTGTTTTGTTTTGTTCCTATTCTTTTCTTTTCTATATTTTCAGTTTTCCAATTTTTCATTTTTTTTTTGCTTTCTAATTTTCTAAAAATTATTTTTTATTTTTATAACATTTATTTTCTTTTTTCTACTTTTATATATTTTATTCATTTTCCAGTGGTTGAAATTGTCATAGGAAAATAAAAATAAAAACGAAAATAAAAACAAAAATAATCGAACGTGAGCTTAATTTACAGGTGTCACTCAATAAAAGAACACACATAAAAACACACACACCACTATCTATACCCCTCTTTCACTTATTACACTGGCTTTAAGAGTAGATGTAAAAATTGATGCTTACTTTTTTGGCGTCAACTATACTACACAAGAATCTGGGAACTATATAGAATTTTATTGTTTTCCAGAAGTATAGGAAAATAGCAAAAAAATACAAAAAAATAAAGTACACGTTTATTTTGGTATCTTTGAAAATAGACAAAATCACTTTAAAAATAAAAACAACAAAAGAAAATTACAGCAATAAAAATAATATGAAAATAAAAAAAAAGTACAATAAAATCATCAAAAAAAATTTCAGGGACAAAATTAGACCCTAAAATGTAAAGTAACTACACCAAACGAAATGAAACGACACGAAAGCATTCTTTATGTATAAACGCAAAGAGAAATAATCAAAATCGAAGGCAAAAAAAAAGGAAGTATCAAGAATTTATAAAAAAAAAATGAAAAAAGATTAATTCACGTAAATATTTATTTGCCTAACCTAAAGGTAAGAACACAATTTTGGTTGCTGGGTCCATTAAAAAACTAAAAACTTTAAGGTACCGGAAAATTTAGAGTACGTTAATTAATGAAATAATAAGAAATTCACTACTGTCACAAATCATTTGTCAAAATCATATTTGACAACAGTGATGAATCATTACTTTTAAATGACAACACAATTTTCTACTCGTCACAATTGACTATTCGTATTTTCAAATGACAATGCGGTGAAACCTGTTGACTGACAAAACAGTTATGTTAAAAATTAATGGCGGAAGCAAAAATTAAGTAAATATGAAATTAAATTGAACTTTAAAGTTTACAGTCACGGCAACATTGGCAAATATTTACTATCAGTAGTGTCAATGGAATTGTCAGTCGAATTATTTGAATATTTTATTGAAATGACTTCATGATGTAATGATATGAATCAGTTTAAAAATTAAGACATGACGTTCTTACTTGTGGTAGAAAATACTTAAAATTTCCAAAAAAAAAAATATACGTTTGTGCACGGAACTATTAAAAATTTATGGTAACTATGAAGAAACTATCGAATTTCGGAACACAATTTTTCTTATCTTTTCTAAAATAAATTCAAACAAATTTCTTTATAAAAAATGTAAAGGTTTTGGAAAAAGTAAATTATTGGAAAAAGTAAATCAGTTTTGAACACGAAAATTGTTTTTAGAACAAAAAATTGTCGTGAGCATATGTGAGAAACGAATTTTAAAGTTCCTGATCTACTTTTCATAAATAATTTCTCATTATTATCAAATACAAAATAATATACACTCTATTGAATGAAAGTATTCCAAATTAAAATTTTTTAACATTATAAATGGAAAAATAAATTTTCTATAATCTACTTAAAGTAATAAAATTATTATATAGATATAAGTGAGGTCAATACAGGATAGTATGAGGAAAATGATAGGTCAATGGTTATTCATCAGTTTAAGTTTTCCTTACATTTTTTTTTGTTTTTTCTTTTCTATTTTTTTGACTAAGATCTACTTGAATTTTTTATGTGTTTAAATCTATAAATTTACGACATAATGGACTTATACTATACAGTACATGTTAATGTTGTATATAGTATGAGTTTTTTGTCATTTGATTAATCCATCAAATCAAGGAACTGGTCACGTTCTTCGACCGATTAAAAGGTGAGAAGTTCTAGTTTTTGTTTTTCTTTTTGTCAGTTTTTGCTGTTTTTGTAATTTTTACTTTGTTTTAATTTTGTCATGTATTGTGATTCTTATATTGAAAATATAAAATAAAAGACAACACATGAGCATAAGAAAAGTTTGACTTTTTTTTTTGTTTTTAGTTACAGGATGATAGTAGAAAAAACTTTATCCAAAAAAAAAAATTAAAATATAACAAAAAAAATTAATATTTTTATGTGAAACGTAATTATTTTTATGTAATAAATGACAGGATATAAAAAAAAAATAAAATCACTCTTAAGAAAAAGAAATTTAAATTAATACTAATAGGGAAAAATTGTGTACGTGGGCATGATAAAGCAATTTATTTTTCTTGTTTTGTAATATTTTCGAAAATGAGAAATTGTTCAAATGTGTCTCGATACCGGTAAAAATTCGATTGAATTTGAAATTAATGTGTTCCTATAAAAAAAAAATCAATTTTTACATTATTTATAGTTCGCTTCATCTTCTGTTCCATAAAATAATGATCATTAGAGTGGTCAGAAACCATGTAAAAATACTTATACAAGTTAATGAAATAACGGATCTTGCAGACTCTATATTGAATAATAAGAAACTCCAATGCACATTCTTAACAGCTGTTGAACACTGATCATATTTGGTGTTACTGACCATATAAAGAAAGAAAAAGCATATATTTCAATTGAAAGAAAGTGAAGATCCCCTAAATATGATTAATCCCCTAAATATATGCAATACTTTTTCTACATAATAAAATTTAAATTTAAACTTATATAATCACTTAAATATTATAAATTGCAGATTGTACATTGCACAGATTGAGTAACATTCCACCGCGACTAACATAAAGGATCTATTGTACCCCTCATTAGGTGTGGGGAAAGCTCATATAGCAACCCCTCCTTCGGGATCCACCACCCCTGATTAATTTGAATAACTTCAAAGGCTCTAAGACTCCTAAAGGCAGATCGCAGCTCAGCCGGATAGAGAACATAGTTCCTATTCAAACGTCGCCTATTAATTTTCTTTCTTAATTTTCCACGAACCATAAGTTGTCCGATTCCGTTGAATGACTTCGAGCCAAGAAGAGGGGTTCTAGCTGCCTGTCTCTCCCACGCATCGGCTAACATTATGTAAACTAATATTAAATTATCTACAATTAGAAAATTTAAACCACCAACTATACGAAATGTCCTATTTACAATTCTTCAATATATTTTCTGAATTCTTTGAATTCAAGAAAAAAGTGAAATTCATTCACAAATTACTTTACATCAAATCACAAAAAAAAACTTAATAAATATTGACAGGATAATATTTACTAATATAAATATGAAAATTTTATTTAAATAAAATTGAAGCCGAAACAATAAACATGACAAATCAATTATATACATATATATGTATATATATATATTTAAACTATAACATACGTCAATATTTCTTAATATTTTTATTCCGAAGAATAGCTTAAGGTAATAAATTATTTAAATATACGAGTATGTACGTACATAAAAAAGTTAATATTTATAAATATGGTTAATATTAATAAATATCTATACATAAGTATAAAATGAAAATTTTAATCCTTAAGCAAAATATCTGTAAAATTAATTTTTTGTTTAAATAAAATTCAAGGTTCTAAGAATAAATCTGTTTTACACAAAATCCTTTCCTGCATATTAAATTTAAGAGTACCTTAAGGCTAAATGTAATGTGTATCTGATGAATTTAAAAAAAGAAAAGAAATTTTAACAGGGTAGCGAAAATTAATATTTTTTTTTTATTTTTTATTTTTTAACAATATTTAGGGACGCAAACGATATTTGTTATATTTCTTTGGAAAATTATCATTAAATTAAAAAATTTTATTGATTTCGATAAATTCATTCTCAAGACATGCTTTTCCAGTTTATCAAAAAGTTGAACAGTTTTTGAAGTTAAAATTACTACAGTAATTCTGAATTTTCATATTTAACTCAGCGTTTAAATGCTAATTGTTGAATTGTTTGAAGATTCAATAATAATACTACAGTCCCAATATAAGAGTGAATCAGATTTTAGTTAAAGATTCAAAATTAAATTAAAAATAAAGGAAAATAATAAAATTTTAGTCTCACCGATATTTGTGTCTTCCATCGTCCAGCGGATTGTACCAATGTTCTTATTCAGTGAAAATTTCGAAAATTTTAAATGCATTCTGTTATTTCTATAACATTACCTATAAATTTTTATTTTATATTAATTTTAATAACATATTTTCAATAATAATTTTCTTATAATACCATAAAACACCCTGCAAATAACGCATTTTGAAATGAAAATGATATTCTCAAATGAAGAATAAAATAAAATTTTTTTCAAAAAATCTCAAAATTGACTTTGAATTTCATTTTTTCAATTATATTTTTTCATATCAATTTCAGACATAAAAAATAGCTTAAAACAAATTTGTTATTAATATCTGATTGAAAGTATTTAAATGTCAAAAACATGAATTTGTACACATATATAAACACATAGTAATAAAGAAAATTTGATTTTTTTTATAAAGAACAAAAGAAAACAAAAGAAAATAAAAATAAATTCTTTTATTATTGTAATTGCAAATGTTTCATTGTTTTCAACAACGAAAAGTGCTAAAACAAGTCACAAGAAATAAAAACTAATTTTTTACTAAAATATTCTTCTTCAGAAAATCATTTACAAAATTGTTCTCGATTTCCTATCAAATTCCGACAAGATATTGCCCCGAAAAGTATGCAAAATTATAAAAAAATTAAAAAACCACCAGTATTATTGTGGAAGAATTTTCTTATGTGTATTTTTGTTTTATTAAACAAAATTATTTTAAACTAATATTCATCTCAATACTTTCTTCAAGATTGTTGTTTGGAGATCCCCAATATACATCCACATATATATTTTTGTGAATAAATGTGTTTCCCGAATCACTAAATTTAATATTATCAAAATTTTTTCAAATTAACAGGAGACTTTTTGAACAAAATATATGGCTCTGCATACACAATATTTTTATACATAGAAAAATCAACAAAATAATTAAATATAATATTTATTCATCACATCCTAATTATATACATCTATTACATAATTACATGTACTTTGAATAAAATATATATAAATTTACATTTACAAAATTCATAATGAAAATTCAAATGTTAATAAAATATAAATATTTATTTTAAGTTTTTTATTTAAAATCAACTATAACTAGCTATTTAAAATTATCATTTTATTAAATAAAAAAGCGAAAAACTCTGGTGTGGTCAACATTAAAACCGAATGCATGTTGCATTATCTGAAAAATATTTATAAAAATTTCAATAAATTTATTTTAATAAGTTAAGCAAAACTCTAGCATAGGATTGTTTACAATTAAATTGCAAAATATACTTTATTTATTTATTTACATTGACCTTACTTCTTAAAAACTAATGCAAAAGTTTAATTATTAAAACCTTATATACCGTAAAATTTCATCCTTTTTTTGAAACATTAAAACTAATACAAATTTTTAATTCGAATACAAATTTTTAATTAAAATCATTTGATTGAAAACTCCCTAATACAGGCGTATTTGGAAACCAAAAACGGACTCAAATCTCATATGGACATGCATTTCCGCATGGCGAAATTTAGATCAATCACAATACCTCCTCTGTTATATGAAATACTGTCGTTGAAATAATGGATAAGAAAGATTTTCTATTAAATTATATAAATAAAATTATTTGTACAAACTAACGTACACATAAATTGGTATATATATATATAAAATATAATATGTGTGTATATATGAATAATATAAATAAATTCATTGTAATTATTGACAATTTAATTTGCATAAATTTATGCAGTTTTTTAAGTACATTATAAATTAAAATTCATACATTACATATGTACATTTATATGCTTCCAATATATATACATTGCATATATATAGAAAGTATAGAGCATATGATGAGTTTATTCATCATTATAAAATTGTAAATAATATAAAATGTGCATTATTATTATGTTATAATTTTGTAAGTGCTTGTGTCACAATATAAAAATGTTATTATTTTAAAATGTCGTTTAAACTATTTAACTGTTTGATGTCACTTGATACTCTTACTCTTAATTGTTTACTTTTGGTTTTTTTTCTTCTTCTTCTGGTTTCGCTTCTCTCATTTCGTTTCTCTTTGTTTTTCTTTCTCAACAACAGTGTAACGTTTTGTTATAATAATTGTAATATGTGTAACTGTAAAATACTTATATTATATAGAGCACATTTTCTGTATACTATTTATGTGTGTGTATACATTCTTCCCTTGAGTACCATTTATAATAATTCAATAAATATTATTCTTAAGCAAGAAGTGACAAATAATTATTATATACATACATATCTGTTTATGCAATTCAATCAAAAAGTTGGAGAAATATTCAATTTTTTTTTATAATATCTTATACCATGTGTGTATATAAGAGAACTTATGTAAATATATACATATTAAGTAAATATCATTTGTGATAAAAGTAACTTCTGTTCAGTTATAATAAAAGTGTGTTATCGTACATAAAAGAACTGTTAAAAATTACTTTATAAATATTTATCTTATTATACATTTGATATATAATGTTATTATGTAATATAATTTTGTATAACATTATACATAGGTATGTAATTCGCGTATACCCGCTGGTATAAGTAAAAATGCATATGGAAGAGGATATTATGAATGTACATGTGTAGGTATGACCACTGATTTTCACTTAGAGATATGAAAAGCGAATAAATTACGAATCCTGGTTACCGGTTTGAATTTTTCTTTGTTTTTGTTTTTATCTTATTTTTATTCCTTTTATTTTTATTTATTTTGTCCATAATTAATTCATGACATTAATTTTATAATTAAAATTCATTTTAAAACATTTATTTTTTCAAAAAGAACAAAAAAAAAACAAAACGAATCATTTTTAACCCTTTTTTTCTGATTTTGTTTTGTTGTTTTTTTTTTTTTTGATTTGTTTAATTATACTAATATTATATACTACACTTATACATTCGTTACATACATACATTATTTTTATATTGGAACGAATGTATGTTCAAAATTTAAATTCAATGTTGTTGATAACCACGTCATAATGGGTGCATTAAAAAATTAAAATTCAACAGTATCGAAAATAAAAAAAATAAAAAAAAAACACCAAAACAACGATTTTTTACATCTATGTTAAACTATAAATAACCATTAAATAGTGTATTTTATTACTTTACAATTTAATGTTTATCATATCTATATATACAATCGTGTACATTTAAGTAAATAACACAATAACACAATAAAAATATTTTCAATTTTGCCTGACATCAAATTAAATGACACATATATTAAGTAGTATGTAAAAAAGTGTTTAAAAAAATAAGTAAATTCGTACATATCTATGCATGCATATTAAATTTGTACAATATTCATCATATGAATATACAGTTGAAACGAAAATAAATTGGACAATTTGATTTTTTTTTATAAACTATCTTCAGTCGACTATACAGCAATATTGGCAGTAGAATCTAATGTTGAAGAATCTAGAAAAGAAAATTACAGGAAACAAGTAACAATATAAGTAAATGGACAAATACATGAAAAATAAAGCTAAATGAAAATAAATTTGTACATAATGATTTCACAAAAAAAAAATTTAATAAACTCACCACAATTGAATTGGAATTGTACTAGAGTAGGCATGACAAGCTGAGATGTAAGGAATGTGTAAAGAAGAAACTAACTGAATTAGAAAATTGATATAGAGAAAATTAATGTGCCTCCTAGTCGTATGTCTAGATTGGCATCATATAAAATGGTGTAGATATATAACCAAATAATAAAGCCTATATGGATATATGGTTTCCATTAAATAGAGGGCGTATTTGGAGCTTCATGTAAATATCTAGACATCTCTAATGGCCAATTGAAAGGACTAAAATATTCTAATTATAGAATAAAATTAAAACTGTTTTCTACTAAAACTCGTTTCTTTGAAAAAAAATATTCCAAAAGCTTTTCAACTAAATTTAAAATAAAATCTAAAACTCAAAACATGCAGCAAGTGAAAAGAAGTGTGTGTCCGATTTCATTTTCACAATATCTGTATATCAAATGAACACTGAAAAATGTGAAAGATAATTTCAGAATTTTATACAGAGAAATAAAACGGTTGATCAAAAACGAAAAAAAAAATATGTTTACTGAGGTCCGGTTAATGTATGAAATATAAGTATGTAATTTTGTGGTAATGTAATTTTTCTCTCTCTCTTTTTACCTATGTATACCTGAACCAAAATATTCAATGAATTAATTTGCCTTTTTATCATTTCATTATTTATATAACATAAAATATATTTCATGTTATAATGTAAATTGTAACTGTACACTCATATACATATTAAATATTAAATGACTTCTTTTTATTATTTTTTTATTCAGATTGTGCGTTTTCCAATAACACCTTACCTAATTATTGTTACTTCTTTTTTTTTTTTTTGTAGTATACATATACCTACGCAATACGCGTATATACGCATGTATGTTACGCAATTATCAATTACTATTATCTTCTACAAAGCAGAAACAAATTGTGGTTAAATTTTACATCAACTTTTCATTTAATTCAGCATCATTGTATACATTGTTGGGATATAAAAAAGGTTTAACCTTTTATCCGGTTGTCTTTTAAATAATTTATGTATGTGCGTTCTCTCATTTATCCAGTTAAATAAATTATAATATGGAAAGTGATATTTAAATCGATTAATTTTAAACAATAAAATTTGATGCAATTTATAAAAATTTTTATTTAAACAATAATTGTAAATTTTGACTATTTAAAATGGTAAACGTAGTATACTCGTATATAAACAGTCAATGAAATCAATGATTTGTAAAGTAAGCACATTTCATTTTTATAGCAACTTTAATGAATAATTTCGAAGAGTTTTAAACACAGAAATATTAAAATAGTAGTAGTTCTGTTTAAATTATTTACATAATTCTAACCAAATTGCATACATTTAGGAGGGTATTAGTAAAACAGAATTAATTAAATACAGAAATTTGTAGCAGAATAATAGTTAAATTAAAATAAAAATATTTTAAAAAGTTTGTGTGTTCAACGAAATTAAGAGGCTGTAACCCTATCCTCTTCAAGATGAGGGTAAAAATTTTCTTTAAGAAAAAATATTTTCTTACTGAGATTAATTTCCATCTCGGTTGCATAAACGAACCGGTGAACCGGACATAAATTGTAAAACTAATAGGCACATTTGGTTCAAAATGAAATATGCAAAAAAAAATCGGAAAAGCTACCTTGTTATAACTTCATTTTTCAAAAAAAAAAGACATATGAAAAAATTAAAAAAATTTTACTGAATTGCTGAAATGGATAATTCACAAAATTTTAAACCATTTAAGAGGCTTCATTTCAAGAAGATGATTTAAGTTTAGTTCGGGCAAGTTTTCTTAAAATTCTTGTCTTTCTATTAAATCTAAATTATTAAGATTTGGTAATCTTAATTTTTATTCTAATCTTTTCATACCTCAAGGACACCTTATAAAATTTAAATTTTCCCATTCTTTTATTTCATAAAACCAAAATAAACTCACAGGCAAAATTTCATCAAAAACGGTTCAGCCGAACTTGAGATACACGAGTACGAACGAACAATAGCTAATATATAAAACGATTAATAATTGACCTCTAACACTAATAATAATTTACTGTTCTCGCAAATATATTTGTTATATTCAATTGTGTATCGCAATAGTTTTCGTACAAAATATAATATAAATTACTAATGCTCCTTTACTAGGTTCGCCTAAATATATGCATTTTTTTCATGATGGCAAACTATTTCACCGAATTCAAAAAGAAATTTTTGCAAAAAATATACGAATTTGTAGCAAATAAAGGTAAATAATTAAGGTGTTTAATTTTCGTATTCGGAAAATATTTGTATCTCATATTGAATAAAACGAAATTTTCGTAAAATCTAAAAAAAAGCATCATAAATATTGTAAGAGAATCGTTTTAATTAATACAAAAGTCAAGAGAAAAACTTGTGCAAGAAACATCCAACTCTGTCTATGTATCCAATAAGTTACTCTAAGTATCAGATATAAACTAAATTTAAAGAGCATTCAATGGAAGAACGAAAATTGAATCGCTAGATGTTCAAATGAAGGAGAATAGTTGAAAATTCGCCTTTTTGATGCTTAAACCTCATTTATATAAATGACTATGAATGAAATTTTAACATGAATGTAAATTGTAATATAAATTACTCTTAAAAATGTCTTAAATGTTCAAAATAATATTATTCAATTATTAACATATTAGAGTAATATGTACTTAAATGCTTTACACCACACAGTCACACCGTTCAATATTAAATGCGAAATAAATAATCTTCGAAAATTTTTAAATGAAAAAACTCATAGAAAGTAATTTTAAGAAAATTTTCCACATCTACACGTTGTATGTATACTTATTTTACTCATAAATATTTATGTAAACATATACGGTATTAATTAAAAAAAGTGATGATTGGTCTACATGTAGAATATAATGATGGCCAAGCAGTTAAATAAAGTTGGGTCAAACCAATGGTTTGTATTGTAGCACTTTTCCCTTCAACAAGTGAAAATACTGCTTTTAAAAACAGTCTATGTATATCCACCACACTATTAAAATTATTTTCATTTATAAACGAAACTATTTCTAGGATTGCATAAATTTAGGATGAACCATTTATGCAGTCTTTGAAATAAAGCAAAAATTAATATAAACAGGGGTTAACATAATGCTCGATTTTAAGGGCTAATTGTGTGAGTTAAGAAAAATAATTATATTTTTTAATGTCATGGAATTTACCGTTAACTTTTTGTGTTTATAGAAATTTGAAAAAACTTGCGGTTTCAGAAATATAAGGTGTCAAAAATGCAAATTTTACAAATTTCAAGAGGCCATAACTTGAGAGGGGGTGGAGATGGAAAAAATTTTCTTCTAACGAAATAAACTACTTCTTAATGTCTAAAAGCTCCTAAAATTTCAAGCTTCTACAGGCTGGGGTCTAGAAGAAAAATGACATCAAAAATTTGGAAAAAAAGGACTTCAGATAACGGTAAATTTGAACGGCCATTTTGTTTTTCTAAAGTTTAACTATAGTATACCGCGATAGGGGAAGCAAGCCACTGCCTTTCTGCGTTTGCAAAATTTCAAAAATGCTTATGGTTTCATTGCAACAAATAGTTAAAATAGGCCATTTTTAGTGCTTTGGGGGGGTATAACTTCTAGAGGGGGGGAGATAGGTGAAAATTTTGTTCTACGAAAATAAGTTTCTAGTGAAGATCTATGTACGTATTAAATTTCAGCTTTCTATCTTTAAGAATGTAGAAGTTTTGTAAACAGACACACGGACGGACGGACGGACGGACGGACGGACGGACGGACGGACGGACGGACAGAGTGAAACTAATAAGCACTTTTTTTCAAAAAATTTTTGGAAAAGTGCTAAAAAGAAGAGAAGAAGTAATATTATTTAATTTCATTTTGTACATTATGTAAGAGAGACCTTTATTGGAATAACGCTATATTACTTGTTTATTTAAGAAAAAAAAATCATACCAAACATAAATTCTATCTTCTTACTGCGTTAATATATTTTCCCATTATTTTTGTTTTTGTGTACGGTCTTACATAATATTCAATATATGAGTATGTGTATTTTGTAATATAAACATTAATTTATTATATGAATACGCTTAAAAATTTGTAATTAACTTTCATCGTATATTTTATGTGAATTATAACAACAAAATATCTGAAATATTACTTTCAGTTTAATTTTTTTTTTCGTTTCCTTATTTTTTCATTCATTTAGTATAAAAATATCCTTTTGGCTTATGTATAATATTCATTTAATTTTCTTTTATTTTTTTTTCTTTATTTTACATGTACATATAATATAAATGTAACTTTAACTGTTCTGCTCCTTTATTTAATATTATGCGAGTATATTCCAATTTCAAATTCTCTTTATACGAAAATATAATGAAAATGTCCTTCAAATACAGGATAATTTTTCCGAAAGCTTCTCTTAATACATTTTAATCAAATTCATTCAATATCACGAAATTCTTTAATAATTTATATTATGTCGTATGCAGACTGATTTTAATAATATAAAATTTTTATTTTTTCTTGCTGTTTTTCTTACTTTATATATAGTTTTAAAATAATAAGAAAGAATAAAAGAAAAATTAGGAAAAATCATAACAGATGTATATAGAAGTATGTACGCTCTTTACCATTTTCTTATTTTGCTTTTTTTCTACTTTTTTTTCTTCTTGTCCTTAAAGACAAATAAAAAATTTATTATTATTATTGATAAATCGATTTTGTATATAAAATAAGTGCAATATTATTATGATTTGTAAAAATTTAAAATAAAAGTGACCTTACTGGAGGCACTGCAAAACCTCTAAATAAAAAAATCATATTAAAAATTCATTCAATTTGTTTTCTTAAAAATATCAAGGATTTTTGAAATATTTTTTTGGTGAATTTGTAAATGGAAAAAATCAATATCTCATGTTGTTTTCATAATAATGTTCGAATTTTGAGAGTTTTAACAAACAGGTGGGTGGTAAGAGTTAATACACGAAAGTAAAAAATAATTGCAAGAACTACATAGAATTACATCGCAACTGCATGTTGTATTAATTAAATTCATAATATAATAGGCACAATACTTATTTATATATATGTTCTTGTGATTGTGTGTTTCAAATAATAGATTGTATGTAGCAACTCAATGTAAACAAATACTTAGTAATCATATGAATTACAGCATAAAGCAATGTCAAGAAGATTTCGTCGGCAATTTCTTTAACCTCTGTAGCTCAATTGGTAGAGCATCCGCCTAGAAAGCGGTGGGTCACTGGTTCGAGTCCAGTTCGAAGAGAAAAATTTTTTTAATTTTTCTGCCTTTAACTCGTTCCTTTGATTACGTCATCCATCTGTTCTGCTGTTGTAAGAAGAAATTTCCACTAAGTTAAGATTACAAAAAACACTACTCTTATGAACTTTCTTTGAAGATAGCAAAGTCACTTATCATCTAAACTTATCGAAATAAATTTCTTCTTGAATTAAAATAATAATCGAATGTTAAAATTCGAGTTGGGAGGTACAATTTAAATAATATTTGAATTTGAATTTCAATATCTTTTATTTTTTTTGATTGAACATATTTGCTTAATGTCCTTGAGCATATCATATTTATTTGGTATTCAAAAACATCATTTATTATAAAAATTTCTTCAAATACTTGGATTCTTATTAAATTTTAGCAATACACTTAAAATGCAGTGATTTTTGAACTCTATCTAATTTCAAATCAAAATTTAATCAAAGAGATTGAAAACCAGGAAATTTCGGATTTTTTAACACTCAAAATAATTACATTGTGAAAAAGCCAATTACTAAATTTCTAAACTAAAAGTAACTTAAACTAAAAGTAAATAATATATTTATTTGAAATTGTTTGAATGAATTTATGATGCACTTACCAGTGTGTAATTGCTTTTGGACATAATATAGTTAAACTAAGCAGTGGCATTTGAAAAAAATGCGGGAAATTACAACTACAACTATTCAACAAATAATTTTACGCTTGATATAAAAAGTCTGAAAAATTTTAACAATTTTTCACCATTATAAATGACATTGTTCCAATTATAAAATCAAAAACCAGACAAAACTGCCTGCTTTAGGTAATTTAGCTTGAAAATCCTCAAAAATTGAATAAAATTATTTCTGATTTCAGATCAAATCTAATTATAAATTAATTTCTTAATATTTTATGTCATATGAAATCCAAAAATTAAAAGAAGCGAAAAACTCAATATTGCAAAAGTGTATGCAATTAAGCTATTTTCATATCTATAAGAAAAAACAATTCTATTTTGAGGGCTGTTATGTATTTCAATAAACACCCCACAACACACTTAACACATAACATACCAATATATATGTATATATTATTAGTATTATTTATAATCCAAGAAACATTTTAATAAAATGTTAAAAACATGACATTTTTATTTAATTTATTTGTTTTTTTTTTATCCTGTATATTGGACATCACGGTTGTAATACGTTATGTAATACAAAAGTCGCTTATTTTATACTTATATTATTACCTTAATATTATATTATATACATATATACATTTTATATTAAAACATGTCGTTACCAATTTTCAATTTTGTTTTTTTTTTTTTGCACGAGTATATTGTATACAATGATTAAAAGAAAATTTCGTTCGTTTTTCACTCATAATTTTCTGACGTAAAACCTATACATATAATATTCACATAAACATTCCCACATAAATAACAAATATAAACAGATACATCTATATTAAATGCGAAATCATAAAATTCAAAATAAAAATTCATTTTATAAAAGTAAAGAAGCAGAAAAAAAAAAACAACCACTTTTGCTCCTTAAATGTTACCGCATTAAATGGCCGTACCTTTATTAGCGTTAAACTTTGGTTTACATAAAACCATCTACGCACACATTATATTAAAAAAAATATTATTATTATTCTATACACTTAAACAAATAATACACCTATATGCATATGTGTGTATAGAAACACATAATATAAGTCTTTCCCCATATAATGTCTGTACATTATAATTCATATAGAAAATAAAAATATTATATGATCGACCTTTAAATCTTTTAGTATCCTTAAAGGATCATATTTGTAGCCATAAGAATTCAATAAAAATATCATTTTTATTTTCGAAACCAAAAAAAAAAAAATTTTTTTTTTTTTATATTTCGCATTATAATATATAGAAAACGTTTTACTATAATGATAAAATTTTTGCCATAAGTTTCAAAATTAATTAATTTATCGAATATAACAACATAATATTTATGATGTCTCTTATACATTCTCTTATACGAGTATTATATGTATAAATATATAATAAAAAGAGAGAACCAAAATAAAAAAAAAATTGCCTATAGTTTAGGTTTTCATACCCCAATATAACCACTGATAGAATTTTATTCTTACGTTTCCTCTCACTCTCCTCCCACCCCCTTTCTCATAGTATGCTTGCATCAACTCTCACAGATTTATTAATATACATGTATTTCTATAATTTTTATATTGAAAATAAAATTTATTAGAATGTTGACACTAATATTTTTGTTGAAAAGTGGTGTAATTTTTCGAATGATATTATAAATTATAACAATATATTTTATAGTTATGCCTATTCTATATATACATATAATTATACATATATAGCTGTATACTTATTAATATAAAATATGAATACGTATGTGGTGATATAATGAAAAACAAAAAACAAAAAAAAGGGAGAGAGTGAATAAAAAACATAAAAAATTTTTGTAGATTCGAACATAAATTTTTAGTATTTATAGCAATTATTTAGCTTTAACAGTCATAAAATATTTCATATCGCATACAATATACGCTACACATGCATACACATGTATATATATATATATATATATGTATACCATATATTATTATATAATGATACATTAACCTTAAGAAAAATATAATTATTCTTTATTAATTTCCTCTTTTTTTTTGTCCTTTTATCAAAATTGGAAATAAAAATTAGGAAAAAAAAACAACTTGAATAAAACATTAATTTTATACGATTGTACAATTATTATTAACTTGACTTCTATTTTAAGGAAGCCTTAATTAATTATAAAAATTACGATAAAAAGTGAAAAACATAAGACTTAAGTCCAAAAATTCTTATGGAAATTTTTTTTCAAAAATTATTTTTTATAATTAAATTTTTTAAATATATTTCGAAATTTGTTCATACACAATATTCACATATGTATGTGCCTTTAATATTATGTTGACATTATTAATATCACAATTTACATACTTACATTCGTATATAAATTAATCATTTAAATTTATTTTCTATTTACAAATTATGTAATTATTCTTTAATGTATAGTTTTAAAATATTCAGTATGCCCGCAATTAGAAATTAGTGATATCTCCGGTTTCATACTTGGAACGGGGATATTGTAGAAGGAGCGTGGGGAAGCCACAAAAAGTCGTGAATAGCTAAGGTGGCCCGGTATATACTCCCGCCCCACTCTGTTCTCTTGAAAAATCTACAAATTTACAAATCAACAATTAGAGAATTCACATTAATTGTATATTAGAGGCTGTCATAACACAAACAATTGCAAAAATGTTATGTTTGTATGATTTGTATGTTTTAAAATATACTTTATTTACAAGCAGTCGAAGTTTTGTTTGAATAATACTTTCAAAACTAATGAAGAATCAGACAATATTATAATAATTGTAATTTTTTTAATACTTTTCTAATAATCTCTTTATTTTAAATTAGTAACATCTTATTACATTAACACTTTATTACATTAACATGTTTAATACTGAATTTTTCCTGCTTATAAGCAATTTTATCTCAAAATATAGTCATTTTGTTAATTCAAATATCAAAAATTTTCGAATATAAATATATTTTTAGATGCCGTGAAATTCTCATTCATTCAATTCATTAATAAATGGCGATTAATTTTCCTTTTAATTTACCAAAAATTAAAATTAAAATATTTTCCAAAAATGAAAACTAGTTAAAAGTAGAAGATGTCTGTAAAAGAAATGATAATTCCAAAAACAAAAAATTATTCTTTGACATCACTTTTGTTTTAAGTGTTAAATTTATAAATTTAAAATAAGTGCGGTACGTATGTTTCAAGCGCATTTATTGAATTTCATTAGCCATTTTAATTTACAATAAAAACGATTTTATTAAAATTTCTAGTAAAAAATAAACGCACAATACTTACACAACATCTTCTTCAAAATATACATTACTCAAATTCTGTAAAATTTCTAATAATTCTGCCTGCCATAATCCTCTTTTATCTTCTTTCTTGTTGATTTTTTTGCAAGAATTTTTAAAAAATATTAACGGTTTAAAGAAGAAAAATACCCATCTATTTAAAAATTCTGTTAGAATTTGATACTAACGCTAGCTATATAAATTTATAATTATAGCTCTAGAAATTGTTGTTATTGTTCTATATATTCACATTCCTCACACAAAATAACATTGATAGGTGTAAATTTAAAAAATTTAAAAAATATTCAATTAAAATTAAAATTCATGACTCAAGGTCTAAATAAATCAATAATACAAAATTAGAAATTTCTATAAAAAAAAAATTTAATATGCACATAAAATATTGCATACTTTTAGGGGAAATTTTATTTATATATTCAAAATTATGCCGAAAAAAAAAAATTTCTTAACGTTTACAGATATTTGAATATTTTTAAAATTCAATAATTATTTCGATATATTTAAAGTTTGCACAAAAATTATTTATTCATTAAATGAAAATTATTAAATAGTTAATTAAATTTTAACCCAAAAAAAAAAAAAATTAAATGCTTAACCTAAAATTGTTCTTTTAAATAAAATTACAATATTTTTTGTTTAAATTCTTTTTTCCTGTAATTTTTATTTTCTATATAGAAAAATCAACATCTGCTCCCAAAAATCTAAACCAATTCATTTTTTTTTATGCCCAATTTTACTTTTACCATTAAAATATGAATAGTTTATTTAAAATGCATATCACCTTGTTTTTCTTTTTTCCTTTTCCACACACATGCATACATACATAGCTCGTTGGTAAATAAATATACGAAAAAATTCATTTAGCCACAAACCATAAAGTAGTTTTTTTTTTTCCTTACTTTTCGGGTTTTTTCTTTTTTTCATAAAATATTAATCATTGACCTATGTAAAAAAAAAAAAAAAACAAAAAAAAAACAAATTGCAAATAAAATTTATTTTTTATTTCTCTATTGAATTTAATTTTATTTTTTTTTGGTTTCTATATCAAATGTTTGGCAGTTTTTCAATTGGTTTCGGTATATACAAAATTTCAAATACATAAATTTTATAATATATACATGTATGTGTGTATAATGTCCTTTTTAAATAATTTTTTACCATTATGAAAGACTATGTACCTATTTAATGGGCGAAAAACTTACCTCAATCCCTTAATCTAAATTCCATTTTAATTTTTTAAATGTAGTTGTTAATGTTTTTATTGCTAATTTTTTAATTTCCGCTAATTTATTTGAATTAAAATTGAAAAGTGAAATGATTTTCACAAGTACTACTTGACATTTAAAATTGTTAAACAACCGATTCATAATATTCTTATGCATACTCGGCTTCATTTTAAATGTAAACTCCGGAAATGTATAAAATTTTTTTTTTGGAAAATTTTTTAAACAATATTGATTTTGATTAATCCAATAAATTTACTTCAATTTTGCGTATATAGAAAAACCTGTGATACCATTTTGAATTTGTTTCTGAATAAATTTGTCATTTAGAGTGATTGAATTTACTGTTGAAAATTTTTATGAAACGAAATTATGTGAAATATTTAATCATTTTTAGCTTAAAATTTAATGCACTTTAGCATTGAAAACGAGTCCAATAAGCTAACAATCGACAGAAATAAATAGTTATAAATTTTAAGAGCATATTTATGCATTAATTACGTGTTTACGTGCGAAGTGCTTAAAATAAAACTTTAAAAACATAAGAGTATTTTCGAAAAAATATTGATGAAATTATAGAAAAAGCCATCCTTAAATTTGTTTCTGATATATTTCTACACAATTAGCTCCCACATTCATTACATACGTTACAGCTTTTAGCAATATTCCTAGATATATTAAAACTGTATTGCTCTTCCATCTTTTTATATGGAAATTTGTATTTCATATTCTGGATAATCGAAAACCTAATATATTAACCTTTTATTCTGTTATTTCAAATTCGCAAATTTTAATAATTTTGCATTATTATTGAAAATCTTATATTTAAAACTACATTTATTTAACAGACCTCCTGCAGTTTTGCACTAAATGAAAAATTAAAAATAAGAATAAATTTTTATTTTTTGAATGAGAAATATTGTTCAAATCTAAAATTAGTTTTGTGTTTCCCTATTTTTCGAAGTAAAAAACTTGGTTCTAAAGATTATTCAATTAGAATTTTTAATAAATTTTTTGAATAATTTTATAAAATTTATTTTATATGTATTGTTACTTTCGAAGGATATTCAATATGGAAAAACGGATTGTAAATGGAAAATTTCCCACTAATTGCATTTAAAACTTATGAAAATGAAAACGATAATCAAGTTTATTCTTCAATGTCAGTATGATTAGTAACATGGTATATGGCATAAAATAATTTTTACGCGATTTTAACCCTTTCCTTCCCAAATTATATATTGGATTTTATTAAAACACATTATTTAATTTTTTGTTTGTTGTCGGAAATTTAGTTCAAACTCCAAAAAAAAAGAAAACAAAAAAATGACCATATTCCCATAATTGCATTTAGAGGTTAATCATAGTATAAAAATAAGCAAGTATCTTTGGCGTAAGCACTTATTTTGGATATTATTTTAAAGTACAACTAGTGATTCTTTTCAACTATCTTTTATAATGGGAAAATATTCAGGAGCAATAATGTGAACCTTAAAACAAAGAACTCAATTTACTCTTAATCAATAATTTCAGAAAATAATGAAAAATGTTATTATACCCTTAGGAAAGAAAGGGTTAATATTTATTCGAAAAAAAATCTATTGATTTTAAATTTTTTTCGTATTTCTTAACAAAAAAACTTGAAAAAAAAATATAGGAAAAACTTCAAAATTTCAAATTTGAATTTTTCAATAGATTTTATTATTCTTTCATTTTAATTGATTTATTTTACGCAAATAAAATTGGAAAATTCTGATTTTATTGAAACTTACAAAACATACATACATACATTAATTTTATACAAGTAGTACAAGTAGCTCTAGAAGTGTTAATTAAATTTAAAAAAAAAAGCAAAAAACGAAAAAAATAATCATAAATTGAGAAAAGAACAATCATAAAACTTTTGTTTCTTCAATTTTACTTCAATCTACTGAATAAACAATTTGTTCATTTTTAAATAACATGAAAAAGAAAGAAACAAGTTATGTAAGTTTTTTAATAAAAAAAAAATTTATTGTACTATTTTTTCATTATTTTAAAAATTAATAAGTTAAGTTGATTATTGAGCTCTTCTCATAGCAATTGTTTTCAAAATAACTTGATTTTAAAATTTTTCTATTATTTAATTTTTATGAAACAAGGTCTTATGTCAACAAGTTGTAAATCTATTAGTATAGTTTTCTTCTTTAAAGTTCTTAATTCATTTGAATAAATAAATAAAAGAATAAAAAAAGTAAATTAATCCTTGACACAGTCCTTCTTTGTATTCTACAGTTAGAATACACAAGGATTAAATACAGGGATGTGCTTTTGTTTTTGTAAATTATTAAAATTTGTACTAAATTCATAATATTACTATTTATAATTACTCGTAATGAATAGATTGTTTTTAACAAACTAAATGAATAGAAAATTTATAACATTAAACTTGGCAAACTTTATTGAAAAAATTGAAATTAAAATCGAAATTGAATTGTGTGAAATTGAAAAATTTCTGAAATTTATAATATGAAATAAATTGCATATTTTGTAGATTAGGATTTTTATTAAATTTATCGTTCATTCAAATTCAAGATAGAAAAATATGACCATCCGGAATACATCAATATCTTGGAAAATTGGAACATTTGAAAAAGTTTGATGAAATTGTGTGATGTTTGAAATATAATGAAGCAATTTTTGGAATTTAAAAATAAATGTTTGATAATTCTATCATTTCTTAATAAAGTCTTAACTTAAACACACCAGAGATCTCCAAATATAATCTTACTCCAAAAAAAGTATTCATTCAACTTCAAGTATCCTAGATTTTTAAATTTTCGAAAACGAAATCAGTGCGAAAGTCTATCAATAGGTTATTTATTTTTACATGTGTATGTCCATATTCTGTTCTCATTTATTCTAAAACGCATTATATTTAAGAGACTTAATTATCTCTATTAGCCGATATTGACTTTTTTTAATTAAATTTTTGTTTAAAATTACTGAATTGTCAATAAAATATTCACAACCGTTTTCTGTCCGACGAATTCTAAGCCGAAATTTTTCAATCTTACTACTTTGAACGGCCAACAGACTGAACGATTAAAAATGTTAGAAATCTGAATCGATTTTGAGAAATTCATGGTAATTCGAATGGTAGAGGAAGGGTATACGGTGGCACAGTAATGGATAAAGTAACGTTAGCCTAATCTAACATAAACTACATAGAACTATTTTCATAATTAATAACCATTTTATTTGTAAAATTTTTATTCAGGACTTGGGACTTCCACAATCACATTTTCGAAAATTTCTTCGAAAAAAAAATTTTAGATCTTTAACCAATATTCTATACATTATAACATTTGTCGACTTTCAATTGTAGTATAACAGGGCTTCAAAAGAAATAAAAAATAAAGGCAAAAGCTTTTTCAAAATGTTTATTTTCTTAAAAACAATCGCGTTAGTTTTCCAAACGAAGTTTCATGGTAATCAGGTTTAATGAGTAGTACTGCATAATGGATACATACGCAGAAATTCATATTTATATATAAATAGAATAAGAAGTACAATAAAAATTAGAAACATGAAATTTGTTGAAAATTTTAATAAATATAGAGTTGAACGAGAGTAAAGGGTCTAGTTAAGTAAGTGTAAATTCTCCTTTTGTCGCTGTAATTCATACAAACTTTGTCTTCCATAATTGCCCTCTATTAAGGCATATATAAACATATCCGTTTTACTTACATAAAAATCAAAAGTCAGATGATTGTTAAAGAATTCAATGCACTCCGAAAAATTGTTTCTCTTATTTGCAAATTGGAATTTAATTTTTAAGTAAATGTAAATTTGTGAAACTATTGTAATAAAATATTAAACAAGTTTACAAGAAATCACAATTTTCTCTTTGCTGGGAATAATAACCAAAAAAAGAAAAGAAAAACAAAAAGTTTTCAATTCAAAAAAACAAGTAGCTAAGCAATTATTATTTCATATCGCAACAAAATTACTACTTAACGCCTAAATTTCTGCAATTTTTTTATGTTTTTAATTTTTTTCTTTTATTTTCTTCTCGTAATTTTTTAAATATAATTAGAGCTAGTTGTTTTTCGTTAAAGGCTATATGCTTGTGTTGTTTCATCACATACCCTACATTTGTTATTTAATTCCGATAAATTTTTTGTTTTCTTTTTGTTATTGTTATTATTTCTTATGTTATTTGTTTCATAAAAGTTTTCTAAAACTTTAAGCAACTGTTGTATTGACAAAAATACAAAAAAAAAACTCTTTACTAAAATTTAATTGTCCTGAAAAACAAAAAAAAAATTCTTTTTTGTAAGTTCAGTTTCCTCTACAACTTACACAGAAAATAAGAAAAAAATTATTGTAAAAACAAATAATATTTACAAGTTACAAGGCAAGTTATTCAAATGTAAGTTATGCTCATTTGCTTTTCTATTAAAATGTTTTAGATTTTTTCTTCTATGTGTTTTTTTTTTTTCAGTCCCCAAATTGCTTTTGTACAACCTTCCGCCAGGCTTTTCATTTTTATCTCTTAATTTTTCTTTCATTTGTCTTTTTTTTTTAACTTCAAAAATTTATTATTGTGCATGTTGTTGTGTTTTAAAGAACTATATATAGGAAACCTAAGTCTAAGTTAAGTTTCTGATACACTTGTTGTTCATTAAAAAAGAAATTCTTTTTATTTTTTATATTTTTTGTATTTTGATCTTTAATATTATTACAATGTTTTATTTTTATTTCTCTTTTGTCTGCTCTACTACATGAAAAGAAAAAAAATACTTAAAACCCCTTTAGATTTTAACATTATTACAAAAGATAAATATAGACACTTTTGCTACACATTTATACATAAAAGTTTATGTTATTATTCGTTTCTTTAATTTTATATCAAAAATTATATAACCTTAAATTTTAACCCATTGAAAAATAAAGAATATAATTCACAAATCTTGGCCAATATACTAGCAAATAAAAATCATGTTTTAAGGAACAGAACCCCACATTTATTTATATGGGCATCAAAAATATTCAAATACCTTAACCTACCCAAATGTCCTATGAAATTAACCTTTCTTTTAAAGTTCATAAGAACAGAATTTAAAAATTTCCATTAGAGGTTTTTGAAAATGTCTTGACCTTATATTAATTTATGATTCCAATGGGAGCCTATCACAATATTTTTCGACCATTAAAATTCATCTTAAATCGAATTTCTTCTTCTTGCAATAATTTTAAATTTTGTTTATTGTTTTATTATAAAATTTTTGTCGTCCTATACATTAAGTAGAAAAAATATTTTTTTATTTTTCTAAATTGAATTGAATTACCCTTTTGATAAATGGAAAGTTCATTTTATTATTCAGTTGAAGAACTTCAAGTTTCTTTAAAATCTAATTGTTTTAAATTGGAAATCTCAATTTTCTTAATTTTCATATTTGAAAAATTTCAATTAAACAAATCGTTTGAATTTGTCACTTGATAAACTATACGAAATTTCAAGAATTTAATAAGATCAACAGTCTTGGAAAATTAATAATATTTGTAATTCATAGATTAAAAATATTCATAGTAGGTATATGAACAGCGATATTAGTCCCAGTAACATTATGAATTCAAAATTTATTAAAAATTTTGTAAAGCTTTAAACTTCAAATATTTTAAAATCATAAAGGCATTTGAATTTCAATTCTCATTTAAAAATATTCAAATGGACAAAATATATGTTTTTAATAAATATTAATAAATAAAAAACAATTTTAAAAAATAGAAACGATACAGCCCTACAATACGAAACAGCCAATAAATTTCATCAGCTATTATACGAGTATCTAAAGAAGAAAAACTAAAAATAAGGAAAGAATCTAGATTTTATTTAGAATCGGCAGCCTTATATTTTGTATGGTAAGTGAACGCCATTTTGATTTTTAATAAGAACAAATATTTGCTCCTATTTTTTCTCATTTTTAATATATTGAAATTATATTTAATTTTTTGAAAAAGCAAATTACAAGCTATTGTACAAAAAGAAGTACGAAATACTTTTAAAAGATTTTCAAAAATCTTTTCTGTTTTGCGACGCAAAGGTATAGAAGCATAATATTCGCTCAAAAAGATAAAGTTTTCATTCACTTAAACCTACTATCGTATTTAAAAGCATAAAGGACCAACTACTGCTTTTGGGCCCAGCTATTGTTTCTGCTCGTGACTACAATTGCGAACAAAAAATGACGAAAATTAAAAATATTAAAAAAAAATTTGAAACGCGCTCGGAATTTTCTACTTATAAAATACGAGAGGTGGTTTGACTGTGTGAAAATCTTCACTTAATAAATACAAGTTTTTCCCCCAAAAAAACGTTTACATACAAACATAGATATATTTAGTTGAATCAAATTTAGGAAAAGATCATACCGCAAGAAAATATTTGATTCACCGTGAATTAAAGGGTTAAAAAACCCAAATATATTTTTATACACACTTATATAATGTAATTTTATGCTTATGAAATATATGTACATATATTTTTAATTTCTGTTTAAAATAAAAAAAAATCCAATTTCCAATAACATTATGCTGTTACTGTTATATTACATTATAATACACATGTACATATATGTACATAAAATCGTAACATATTTATCGCATGTACAAATATTCGTACATTCACATTCTATATATATATGTGTGTGTGTTATTTTTGAGCAGATTTAGATAGAAAAACATAAAACTATGAAGGATTTTATGTTTATACATATTTGAAAGAAAATTACTTATATAACATATTATTTGTATATATGTATGTACATGTATGAGATACTAATTTTAAAAAAGACACAATATATACAGCACAATATACATAAATATATTTATAATTATGTATGTTAAAATTATAGTCCTTCTGTTTTAATTTTAATATATACGTTTATTATGTAAGAAGAGTGGGTGGTATTTTAAAACATGTTTTTCATAATATTTAAAAAACAAAACTAATCCTTTATGTTATTTTAGTGGAGTATGTGTCTATATTATCCTTTTTATATTTGTGTAAAATAATATAAATTAAGCATAAAAACGCAATGTTAAGTATAAAAAAAAGGATTATTAAAAAAATTTCGTATGTGTACACAGTATGTTGTGTAAAATTACACACAGAAACAAAATTAATCAAAATCGATAAGCGATTTTGGCTGTATATGCAAATTATTTATAGAGTTTTTCAGGATGTAGATTATTATATTCAAAATGCAGCGATGATACATCAGGAAATGAAAAATCTATTTGAGGCTGAGATCTTCAGCCAAATCTTATGAAAGATATCTTATGAAATCTCCTCCCCTTTCCTATAGTACTCTCAAGATCCAACAGAACTAATTTGTTTTAGTGTTTTTCAAGCCTGCAGCGCCCCATTAGGAGATCCGTGAGAGTTCTTAAAACACTTCCTTTTTGTTTGGAACCGTTTCCGAACTACAGCAGGAGAAATTTTAACATACTAAAGGTTTTTTGTTTGTAACTTCCGTTCCAAAAAAGATAGAAGTTTCAAGCAAATAGTTTTTGAAAGACGTTTAAAAAGGTTTTGAATCGAGAGTTTAGGAAAATTACAAATTTCTTCATTTCTTACTTGTTTACTTTTTTTCTCCCTACAATTTCTCATGAATTTTTTTGAAACTTCTAAAACTCTCTTAACAAAATCTTGCCCAGCTGCTTTAGTTTTAATTTAAATCATTAGGCGTTAAAAAATCTTTTGTGATACTGGAGATACCGCAAAAGAACCATTTCCATGTCCAGTTTTTCAAGGCCTAAATTAAATGTATAAATTCGAAAAATTATGACTATAAACAGTAATTCGAAACATTTTTTTCTTCATAAACAGAAATTCAAAATATAATGAAGTTTTTAATTAGCGCAATTTCGACATAAATCGTTATAAATTAATCTGATATAAGGTCCTTATCCTCAAAAAATATAACATACTATATAAATTAATAACAAAAATTTCAAATAATACGAAATATCATACTTGGTAAGGATCAATCAAATCATACCACTTTTCTCTGAATTTTGATGGTTTTTGAGAATTCAATACAATTACATGAATGTGAGAATTACACTGACTGCACAGAATAATGATTTTTGAGAAATAGATTATAGATACTTGACCAATTCTACAATAAATTAAATTTCATACTAAATTCTATAAACTTTACATACTTCCCACAGTTTTTAAGACAGTAGAATAAGACTGTCATATTATCTTAGAATAAGACACTTAGAATAAGATTGTCATATATCTAAAATTTTAGTTTTAAAGTTTTTTCTACAAAAAATTTGCTTGTATATATTTCCACCAAAGATTTAAACAATTAATTATATTATAGCATTAAGTATCCACGACTAGCTCACAAATGAAGCAAATAGAAGTGCGAACTATTCTATTTTGGACTTTAAAATTTTGTGATGCGACAACAGTCTTATTTTCCGGCCGCGATATAATAATATATACCTTCATACATTTAATTTAGTAACTATTCATTTCTATTATATTACTCGTATAAGCACTCTTACTTGTAAAATATGTGGACCTCAATCCAAATACTCCATATAATTATCTTCATTTATTATAATTTAATTATGAATATTCAGAATGGAAAATTAACCATAAATGTAAAGATTTAAATGTGGTCTTTAGTATAAATTTCTTCTTAAATTTAATTCAATATTATTTAGTAATTAATTGAATTTAAAGCTATACAAATATTCCTTAAAATCACTGGACATGCACTATTAATATTTGAAAAAAAAAAAATTATTTAATCTTAGTTTTATTATTTAAATGAGAAGAAGGAAATATTTTCCATTTATTTCTATTTACTGACAAATATATATTTAATATACATAGAATTATAAGAGCATAAACTGAGATGTACTTATGCTTAAAAAAAAATGTTTTAATGTACCAACAAATTTATTCAACATCATCTTTTTAATAAAGAAAAAAAAAAACGAAAATGAAAAAATGTTCCAACATTATGAAGTCGTTTTTATCCTGATTTCATTTTTTTTGTCTGTTTTTCTCTTATTTTCTATATTTCTTCTGTAATTTTAACATTTCATATAATATACTTTCGTTTTTCATACGTTTTTGGCACATTTCCATAAATTTTGATACAAAAAAAATTTGGTCATTAATTTCACTTTGCCCGTCCGTATGTCCATTCGTGTGTTTCTTTAGAAAATCTCTACCAATTTTTGAAGATCATAGGGCTGATTAAGTCAAATTGTCCTTACGTTATAACCGTAATCAAGAAATGCTGAATATTTACCACCTGAATTTTGGTAGACAGCCATATGAAAAGCTGAAATTTTAATTTACACAAGTAAATTTTTAGAAAAAAAGTTTCAATCATAACATTACCACCCCTAAATGTAATGCCATTTTTTCATAATAATGATTTATTCCATTTACATTTAATCGTTCTATTGCAAAATATGCAAGACAAGCGATTTAAGTCTTCAAATCTAAAATTTCAAAATAGAAATCTAAAATTTTAAGAGCTTCTGGACCTGAAATAATTGATAGAAATATTAGAAAAAAAAAATTTTCATCTCCCTTTTCGTTGCCTCCTCTTTCACTTCTGGCATAACGTTGAGAGAATTACCACCAAAATTTTCAACTCATATCTTTTCAGAAAGTTTTAAACCAAATCAAATTTATGTGAAAGCAGTAAAATGTTTTCTTATCCGAAACTAATGATACACTTACAAAAAGTACAGTAATGACAGACAAGTAAAAGTAAAACATCTTTCAGAAATAACATGGTGGTATTCGCATCTCGTAAATCTCGTCAAATCTCTGGTAAGAAGATTCATTGAAAAAAAGTTTTTTAGAAAAAAAATTATTGTACTTTTGGAAGTACGGTTACTGGCGTGCTATAACACATCTAGGGGCAGTTTTGAAAGGTTAAAGAAAATTACAATGAAATTTTATGTTAAAAAACTCACAATTTTGCAAACAAACGTTGATTAAACGTTACGTTTCGACTATTATGCTAAAACTTCTTTAAATGTTTTATTTTTTCGTCCTAAATATATGCAATAATTCGATATATTTTGGTAGTAAAAATAACTTAAATAGTTGGTTTTGAAAAACAGTATTTTCACTTCTTCAAAGGAAAAGTGCTACTTTATAAATCAATGTTTCGATCCAAATTTATTATTTCAAAATAAAAAAAATATATATATTTAAGGGGAAACAAATTTTTCGATTTATTAAAGACAAATGTACACAAATTTTTAAATTAAAAACCTAAAAGTTATGACAAAAAACAAAATTTTATTTGTATATACAAATGTGTATATTGTTATATATATATTTATATTTTAAATACAAGTGAATAACAAATAATATAAAATATGAAAAATAACTTGGAAAATCTACCTTCCAACAGTGATAAATATCTTTAAAGAATGCTTTTATTATCTTGAAATTCTTAAAAATTATAAGATTTTTTTTTTGTATTTTTCTGTTCATGATTGCTTTGTTTTTATTTCATTATTATATACATACATATACACATGTTCAAAATCTATATATATATATGTATGTAGTTTATATAATATTTTATATCTAGTAAAAAATTAATAAAAGAAATGACTTCAATCAATCATTCACGTTTGAGGTTATGGCTAAAGGATCGGTAAACATTAAAATGATTACATTTAGGGTGTAAGAGAGCAACCAAAAAGACAAATAGATTTGAATTAAGAAAAATTAATTTTAGGTATATAAATTTTTTATATTTTCATCAAAAAACGAAAAAAAAAATAATAATAAAACAAAAACAAAATTAATTTATTTTTATTTGCTTTTTACTTGAAAATAAAATCGGATTTTACAATTTAATGTACTTTTTCCTACCTATATAAATAATATGCTTACATATATATGATGCTTATGTATGTTTTTACATTTTCATTCAAAACAACGAAAATAAAGCAATTTTTTTTTCCAATTTTCAAATTTAGTCACTCGAATATTTAGGACACATCCTATACTTACACATTTTGTTCACATATATGAAGGTAAGAGTAGTGAGAAAAAATTTAAAATTCAAAAACAAAAACCAACTCGATGCTATTTACAAAAGTACTGTAACTGTGACTTTGTCATCAACAATTAATATTTTATTACATCAGATGTCATACAATAGTACGTATAGCACAATTAACTTTCCAACACATAAAAGGTATTATTAAATAATTTTTTAAAGCCTCACTATATTTGGTTTTGAATTTGACTCACTTAATTGGGAAAAAGCTGAATGATTATTTAATCATTTTCAAGCAAATGAAAAATGTACCCATTTTGCATTATGCGCACTGTGCCTTTTTTCCGAAAATAATGGTAAAAATATTCGAAATAAAATCTAAACAATTTTACTTAATATTCTTAAATTAATTCGCGGAAAAAAATAAGAATTATTTAATTCAAACTCAATGATTAGAAATGGATTAAAAGGATACAGAAGAAGGCTCTTAATTTCAATTATTATTTATGAAATAATATTGTAGATTCATGAATATTATATATGATTTCAAAACTATAGATATTTTCCTTTCCTGAATTTTTTTTTAGTAAATTTTATTTAATTCATTTTTATTATCATTTTTTTATATTTAAGACTTTCATACTATTCCCTAGTGTAATGTAAAATTAATTAAAAAATTAATTCTATGCTAAAATAAAAATTTAATATTTTATTTTATGAATTACAATAAATGAATAGGGTGTAGTATGAGAGTACAGAGATATTGATAACATTTTATTCAATTATTTAATAATTTAGAACTAGAACAATAGTTTAATAAGAAATGAGGTTTGTAACATCTACTGATTACCTGAATTGTCCTATTTATCCTATATTCTCCTAAAAAGTATGAACTTTTAAAGGGAATTCGATTGTTTCTATAACAATTCTTGATTACTCAAAACAAATAGATTTTCTAGCCAGATAAAAACTGTAGAAGTGCTTGCAAATCCTGAAAACGTAGGAGCTTCTGGGAAATTATAACTATGAATGGTCCAAAACATTCTGATAAAACAAATTATTTTATTGATTAACAACATAATCTATGCCTTATAACTTTTCTTTTTTTAAGGTTAATCAATATTATTAATAAAAAATAAAAATACAATGCCGAAATGAACAAAAAATTCCGAAAGTTTTTTTTACTATTCAAGTGAAATGAGTATTTAAACTTGATCCAAATTTATTTTTGTCAGTTCACCTTTACCGTAATTAATTAATTCTTTTTTTCGGAATTACGATTAATTGACATTAAGTTAAGGTATTAAATTCACAAACAATGTAATAATAGACTTTTACAATAGCAATATTAATAACAATTTTTTCTCAGAAATTTTTATTAAATCAATTATTACAGGAATTGGCCGTAGTTTCAGGAAATTACAACTTAATTAATTTTTCTTTTATTAAAACAACTTAATTTTTGTTGTAACTCTTAACAAATTTATTTAACATATCCTTGCACACTTTATTAAATTATTTGCAAAAAAAAAAAATTTTGATATTATTCCCTCCTTCAATATTTTATATTTTATATTTTATTTACAATAAGTTTTAATTGACTATATTAATTAATATAATTAAATATGTAGAGAAGGGAAACAAAAGCAAAAAATATTAAAAAACATTAATTAAAGAATAAATCATAATATCTCCAATTCTAAATTATAGCATAGTTTTTAATAACAGCCCTAAAAAACTGAAATATAATAGTAGTATGAATGCATAGACACCTAACAATTTCATATTTAATAACATATTAACAATTTCTTAATTGCATTTTCTTCCCCTCATTTCCTACATAATATGTATATATACACATTTAATTGAAGAAACTTAATTATAGAATCTATCTATTCTATATTATATCTCTATAGGATATTCATTATTGTCCCAAAGCTCTTCTTTCAAATTAACTTACATTAAATGAATTTTGATTTAAAGAAAAGTAAAAACCAAAATGAAATAAAATTTTTCTAACCCCTGATAACAAATTTGAAATGATAGACTTTTACTTATATATACGTACATACAAGTATTTCAATATACAACATCCAAGTCTATTTATTATACAGAGTGATTCTATAAAGAGAACAACAGACCGCTCATCTGAGCTTCATGAAAATTTTCAGAGAATTGTCAAGAACACTCCTGCCGATTGGGATTTAGTCTACTCAAAAAATAAAGCAAAAAATTTTTGGATCCCTTTAAGACTTTTTGTATTCAAACTGAAAGTCGACAATTATTGTCTCACGATATACTGTTATAAATGTGTTCAAGAGATCTACAATTTTTGATCACAGAGATTAACGAAACATTCCGAGAAAAACAGTGTTTTAAAGCGTTAATTGAGGAATCTATGTATTGTACTTCCTAATTTACAGAATGACAAGTAGCTATTACAAATTTCGGAAAATTTAACTCATTCATTTTTTTTCAATTTTTAATATTACTTTTTACTTAAACAGTAAGTGGGATGAGTTTACAATATTCTACGAGCTTCTAGAAATTAATAACAAACTTATTTCATTAGTTTAAAATTTTTTCCAACCTTCCACCCTTTCTAAGTTTTTCGCCTTTCAAAATTTGTAAAATTACAATTCACGCTGCTTTATATATTTCCAGAGGGTCCAAACTTGTCCAAATTTTTAAAGAAAAAATTAACAGCAAATGTCAAAAAATATATTTATTTATCTTAATTCACCTAATTAATCGTCGAATTCAACCACTATGTTAAAATATTTTGGTTTGTTGTCCTAAAGGTATGCAATATTTCGGTATATTTACAGTACAATTTTCACTTGTTAAAGGGAAAATGACTAAATTACAAATCGACTGTTAATTGTTATCAACTTTTACCAATTAATTATAAACGATTGCACTTCTTGCCGAATCACCCAGTATATTGAAAAAGGTATAATTAAAAGCTCATTTCCTATAAAATAAAATACATATACCCGTATAAATATATATATGTATACAATATATATCTAGATATAACAGAAGCCAAATAATATAATAATAATGTCTATCCAATTTTTAATATTAGTTAGATATCCCTTTACAAAAACAATAAAAACAATAGAAAAATAAGGAAAAATGAAAAATAAAATTTTAAAATCAAATCAAATAAAACACTCCCTACGGAAAGCTCTTGTTAAATTTTAACCTTACAAATAAAAAAACAATAAAAAACAAATAACAATCATTAAAAATTAATGTAAATTATTCTATTTTTCCCTTTTAACTCTAATTAAAATTTTCGAAAGTCAAAGTGTTTAAAAGCAAAAAATAAGACAAAAATAAGATAAAAATCAAATTGGAATTGTTTTTTTTCATGAAAACAGGATAACAATTGGAATAAATACAAAATTTAAAAAAATACAAAAATTTTAGACTAAAAATTAAATGAAAATTTTTTCGTAAATATTTTTGGACTTTTAAAAGTTTTTAATTTTAAAAAAACATTGTCCTTTTCAATATATTCCAGCTAGGTAATTACGATTGGGCATACAACGCGAATACAAAAATGCTGCTTTTGGGAAATTGTTTTTCCATTCCTTTCTCATATAAATCAAATATATGTGAAATTTTTGCTAAGTCCACACTATTACTGAATTGAAAATACTTTTTAAATTTTAATATAAATTTGTTCTTTGTCATACTCTTAAATCTTAATAAAATTGGTTTTTTTTTTTATTGCTTTAATATTAAATGGCGAGTTCTTTTTGCCCATCAACCATAAATTAAGTTGGTTTTTATTAAAACTGTATACTAGCGGTATTATGAGCTTGCTTCAAAATTAAAATTAGTAGGTAATTAGGACTGTTGAAATTTATAGCATGCTCTAAAAAATTGTTAAAATATTCAATTTGTGTGAATATTGAGAAGCTGCAAATTATAATCTTATAGTTAAAAATTCAAGTTCAAGTAGCATATTTCAGGAAACTTAGTGTATAAAATTCAAGTATTGCAGAAATACAACTTAAGATCCCAAATTGAAGTTATTTATGCTATAAATTTGAAAATCGAAAACAATAGAAGTTTAAAAAACACACCATTGTTTTTAATAGCTAAGTTTGATTTTTTTTTCATACTTTCAAAATTATACCAAGAACTGAATTTAAAATAAATATTAAAAGCCTTAAAAAAATTTTAAATTGTAATTGCAATTATTATCAAATTGCTATTTCCTTTTGATTTCATACTCTTGCTATTCCCTTTTAATAATAGCAACCAAATGATTCATTGAAAATTTTTTAAACCTCTGCTTTCATACCAATGTCACTAGGTAATAGCTTTCATCGTACATTGTAAAATAAGTTTCTCTCTTTCCGTATATTGGTCTTGAATTTTACTCTTTTTTCCCCAAAAAAAAAAACTTTTAATAAGAGCAAATTAAACTATGAGAGTTACAAAAATTGAGAAATGAGAGAATTTTATTCAGCTTATAATTTCCATTCCGCTGAATATGTATTTTAAATCATGCGCGACATACATTTACAAATATGTAAATGTATTGTAAATTTGCAACAGCTGTTTTAAAAAAATCCCCTGATATTCAAAAGCTTTTCAAACTTAATTTTATATATACCGTTAAGAGTATAAGTATCGTAAAAGAGAAAAAGAGAAAATGATGAATTTTGAGATTTTTAATATAATTATTTTTTACCATATTATATATATAAAAGAAAATACTGAAGAAAAAACAAAAACAAAAATTAAAGTATATATTTAAACATTTATTTTACATTTAACTTAAGCTTATTTCATAATTCCAGGGTCATGTTTATCTATGATATGGAAAAAATAATAATATACGAGGTGTATTTGATATGGTTAACCAAAAAGTTAATCAACAGAATTAAATACTCTTAAGGACCAATTTTAAATTAGTTATCTTTTTATTATTTTCACATTATATTTGAATTTTAAATAAAATTATTAAAATATAAAGAGTGCGCTTCAACTCTAAATGTTTCAGAATAATTATGTGATATAATAATAATTTAATTCTGAAGCATTATGCATGTGTATTCAATTTACGCATTTGATATTGAGTAAAATAAAGTTATTGAGTTCTATAAGAGCGGACACCAACCAATTTTTTTGCTAATCAATAGCAAAAAAAAATGGTTGGTGTCCTTATCATTTATTAACACCACATATACATAAAAACAAAAATATAATATATTCTTCCATATATTAAATTAATATTCTTTAAAAGAACTGCAAATTACATTATTGGCTATATCCACATTTTAAACCTATAGATTTCAAAATAATAGAGCATCCTCATCCTTATGGTACGGCGTGAGAACGGTTTCCAATTGTAAAACTGACTACTCAATAAAATTTACAATTTCTTCATAGAAATGTTTACACCTTAAAAAAATTTAAATATGTACCTCTAGTGCAGCATTTTATCAAAATAAACGTCTCATTACATTTAATAAATGGTTTGGTATAGCGTATATGGTTTTATAGTACGGTACTTACCTATTTTTTTGTGGCCACAACTAAATGGTTTAAACCTAGTCAACATATAGTTTCAATGAAATGACTATTCAGCGCTCATTTCTCAAATTCTCCGGAGTTAGTTAAAGTATACCAAATAATATTGCCGTTCTGACTATTGAAAACCTATTCAAATCAAATTTTATTATTGAATTTTTTTTTAAATTTAAATTAAACTATTAATGAAATTCCATACGAGAATAGATTATTTTTTGGAAAATATGTATATATAATTGTAAACACGTTTTACCCATTTAATTACTGTTAAAAAAATTTCATTTCCCTCATTCGATTACACTTTATTATTAATTTAGCACTTATTTAATTCATATAACGATTAATTTGTTATATTTTCTTTTGTTTTGATTTTTCACGCTTTTTTATTGCATCCTTTTTTTTCACCTTCAAAATATTAAATTGCAAGGTAATAATAAAATTAATTTAATTAAAATTTTCACCTATGATAATTAAAAAAAATTCATAGCAATTTTTTTACATAAGAAATTTAACTATTAAATTCGAAACACACGTATCTACATGAATAAAAGCCTGCTTGCCGCATGCATCACAAACAATACTTTGCTACATATTATATACATTTACACAAAAAAGAGAAGAACCATAATAGGGCAAGTTGAAATAAGGGAAATCGGTGAACCAATTTTTTTAAGATTAAAAAAAAAAATCATTTTTTGTCTGCTACATTTTATTTTTCATAGAGAAATTAAATTGAAAAAAAGAAGGACTTCTGATGCACATTTAACTCATCTCTCAAATGGTAAAAAAACTGTAGGGCGAGCGAAAAAAAGAGTTTGTAGGTACATTTTAAATAACAATAAAAATAAAAAAAATATTGTAATAAAATAGCAATTCAACCTGATATTATTTAAATTTGTATGTTTCTACATAAGATTGTTGCACAAGCACATACACCGCTCCGACATACATTACAACAAAGAGATAAACAAAGCGAAAAAAATTAGTACAATGAAAATTTGAAATGAAACACAAGTTAAATTGAGTTAGGAGAACATGAATAACAAGAGCAAAAATTCAAAAAATAATTTTTCTTTTCTTAAACAGAGAAAAAATAAAAAGAAATAAACACGAGTCCAACTAATATGGTTAGTAAAATAGCACAACTTACCATAAAGAAATTAAGCAATATCTTCTATTAAAATTATTCTCTTTTTGCATAATTTTAGGCAGTCTACCAAATTTATGTTAAATTCGCATTTTGATAGTTATTGAATTAGACGACTCACTCGATCAATGAAAAATAAAACATATCTGATATGATCATCACATAATCGACCGCAATGTGTAGTGTCTAGTTTAGCGAGAGTGTTACAGAAGATTATGAAAATGCTTTTTAAACACATAAAAATTTAAAAAGCTTTCTTTTCAATTTCAAGAACTTTAGCAAGCTCTTAGTTAACATACCTGGAAAAATTAAAATTTGGCTTTTAGTACAGTTCTGGTTTGTTCCTAACCATGAAGAAGTGCGTCCACATCGAAAACTCGACATTCCAAATTTGTCTCGTGGCATCACATAGTCTCCCTTTTTATAACCAATGCAGTCGGTATAATTTTATATTTTTAAAGAATGATTTGTATACCTTACTCGATATGTACCTAATGACTCCAATAGAAATTTTGATTGAAAAAAACTCCAATTGCAAGTTTTGTACGGGAAAAATGCTCAAAACTCTAAAATTTTCTAAATTTTCCCGAAAATTCTCAAGATTTCTAGGTTGAATTGTCAATATTTTCCGGTATCATCTGGGCACAAAATGAATTGAAAAATTTAAAAGCAAAAACTAATTTAATTATTTTAAATGCCAATTCCGATTTGAGGCTTCTCTAAAACTCTGAAAGTAATTTCTAAACAACGAGTCTTTCACATAATGACATATATACAAACAATTAGTTTTTTAAAAGTGAAATTTTGTGAATTTGTTTTGCTTATTCTTGTGATTTGAGAGAGAAAGGAGAAATAAGAAGATTTATGTCTTTTGAAGAACGGTCCTTACAAAGCCTTATAAAATATTTTAATCTTTTATTTTAAAGGATTAAGTGCAATATTTGTAAACAGAATCGCAATTAAATAAACATATGAACTATCTGAGATACGACCGAACGCACGAACGTACGTTCTGTACGAACGGAGAGACTAACAGAAAATCATTAGCATATTTGTTTTTAATTTTCTTAAAAATATTCTAAAATGTACAAAGGTTGATCTTTAACAACTGATACTGAACTCTTTTGATTTTGTTTTTATTTTTTTTTTTTTTATATATTTTAGTTTATTTTTTCTTTAGACTCTCCCTGTTACTATTTTAGATTCTATTTTTCTTATCCACTTGAAACAGACGTTTCATTATTATGAATGAATATATTTATTACATTAATTTGTACATGTGCATATGCATATGCATATATACACCTATACATCTCTAGTATACAAATTACCCTTTATTGTTATACGTATAAATGTATAAGAAACTCTTGCTTTTGATTTTCATTTCTTTGTCTCTTTATTTTGATTTAGAGTTCAGTGAATTCATATATAAAATTGCGTATATACTATATATATATTCACCCTTCCATATGTATAGAATGCTTAATATTATATAATAACTCTTTATATATAAATTACTTTTAAAATGACTTACCTACTCATTTATTATATATGGCTATATTTAAATTTCACATGTACTTCTACATGAATTGAGATCTATTATACATGGTACACTGTTCTATTAATGTATAACTTGTAATATCCTACAACAACAATTTTAATCAATCACCTTTATATCGATTATAGACTGTACATTTAATGTAGATGAAAAAAGACCTAGATTTTGATTTAAATTTCATACAATACACTTTTTAAAGTAAGACACTTTTTTAATGTAAAGTAAATACATTTAGGCATATTGCATTAGTTTTACATTAAAGATGCTTTTACAAAGAAATTTAATTACTTACATTTACACATGATCTTTACTAATATTACAGATTAGAAACAAACAACAATAATAGCTCGCATTAGCCCACCTCTACATAAATCGCTAAAATTCTGAATAATATTTCCTCATTTTAAATTATACTAAAAATTCGCTAAAAACCGTGTTTTTGAAATAAAACCCCAAAGTCCAAGTCTTAGGTGTACACCTCGATTTAAGTATATTTTCGGTCATGAAACAAAGCTAGTGATTACTGAATTTTATTTTTTACTAAACACGAGACTCGAGTTCTCTGTCAAATATTCCACAAAAGGCTATAAATCAAATGCTTTAAATACGACTTGTTGCAGATAAGATAAACCTTAAAAAACATATTTTTTATCGAAAACAAACCTTTATATTTTCAAAAGAGAAAGACCTATTTCTTAAGATATTGATAATACAAAACTGTTATATAAATTTCAATTTTTTCTCTCATAAATGTAAAGTTTCAAATTTTAATTTCGTTTTAATTATAGCTTACCTGAATTGGAGTATTCGAGCAATTTAAATTTTCGTTTCTTCATGTGCAACTTCATATACAACTTGTTCGAAAGTATTCAAAATGCAAATTGTATAATTTTGATTTTCATCTGCTTACACATTCATATTAACTGTACTCGTATATACAATGATTTTTCCCACCTTTTGTTTTAAAATTTATCCACTACATTATTATTATTTCTTTTCTGTATCATTAATTTTTTTCTTCTCAGAATAATATTGCATGTAGGGTCTATTCTTTTCTTCCTGAAACCTCATAATGATTTAAATACTTATATAGAATATATAGTGTAGAACCTTATTATTTAAATATAATAGTGTTTAAAAATTTCTATTAAATGCAAAAAGGAAAACACGAGAACAAAAAAATATTCGATTATTATGAAATCCTTCAGGGTTAAAATACACCATCTTTAAACCTAAAGAACTTTTAATAGCCATTTTTTTTTTACATAACACCCTTTGGACCATATCCAGAATATATACACATATACACACGCATACATGAATATGTAAAATATATGAGCAAGTGTAATATATGAAAATTTAAAACAGGAAATAGAGAGAGAATGAGACAGAAAGAGAAAAAAACACAACATTTTCTTGTCCAAAAATTAATAATAACCAAAAGAACAAAAATAAAATTAAAAAAAAAGAGGAAAACTAGGACTAATAATGAAGGTATTCTGAAATTCCTTTTATTACACACACACACTCATATCGTCGGCTGAGTGCTATTTTGATCTATACGCCACTTTCACGTTTTTTGACTTAAGACCACTTTCATAGGTTTTCGGGGATGATCTTTCATTATATGAAATCAGTTTTTCGCTAACTCATTTAGTTTCATAGATACGCAGATGTCATTTTGATCCACCTCCACTTAAAATTCAATTTGGGACGCATTTTGATCCATATCCAAAATCGTTGGCGTATGGGTCAAATTTTCATGTAAATTTTTCAAAAAATTTTTGAGTGCTATAATGGTACACGTACATATGCATGGAATGTAGATCGCAGAAATTTTTTTTATTTCCGTGCTATTTTGGTACACATCCATAAAGAAAATGTATGTTGCAATATTCATCATTGATTGAAAATATTAATGAGTGTAAAAATTTGATATAATCATTTATTTAATGTTTTTAAAAATTCACAATATTATGTGTATATCTTCCATGACTTTTATTTCTATACGTGTATTAATTTTCACTAACTACAGTAACATACGACATGCTTATTTGCATCTCGTATTGAATAAATATAATTATGTACATTTTATAACCATTAAATGTTTTTATACCTGGTTAAAGTGAAACTGAAAAGTATTTAGTTAAATTACATATTATATTATCTTTATGTATGTACATATTTTGACACAAACAAATTAAAAAAGTAAAAGTAATGTGCAAAAAATTTAATTATTTATTATACCAATAAAATTTCAAACAGATAAAAATGCCTTTGATTTGTTTCCCTGAATTTTCTCAATTCTTAAAGCCTTATGAGCAATAAATAATTAGTTATAAATATCTGACTTTTTCTGTTGAAAAAGAAAGGTAATTTATCCTACATGCAAACTGACTTTAAACTATTACAAAATAAACTAACAAGAATATTAAATATAAAAAAAACAGGTAGCTATTTAGGTAGCTATTTATTAAACAGGTATTATATTATAACGTGAATTTTATTTTTCTTAATGTTCACATAGCAGTAAATTTGTATGATATAGATAACAATAATTCTTTTATTTATTTGTGCTATTTTGATCTATATCCACTAATTTTTTGATCCACGTCATACAAAATGAACATTTAAGGTCAAAAAAGTGGATATGGATCAAAATAGCACTGGACCTTTTTTACTTAACTTGTTATAGCTCTCGATCCGTTTGATGAAATTGAATAAAACTTTATAGTTAAACTCTTAAAACTATAATAAACCTACTGACGAAAATTTAAGAAATCCCATCACGCAGTTTTGAAATAAATAGTTTCTAAACTTCAAACGCGATTTTCTCGATTCAGAAGTTGTGGCGTATGGATCAAAATAGCACTCAGCCGACGATATATGCACATTAAATAGGGAATCCTTTTACTTTAATTTTTTTTTTTTTGAAAAAAAAAAATTAGTTTTTCATCTTTTTCTTCCATGTTTCTTTTCGCTTTTGTTTGCTCGCTTTCTTTTCATCATTTTAATAAAAAAAAAGAAAAACAAGGACAAAAACAAAAAAAAAATGTTTTTGTTTTTAAAATTGTAATCTTTTACGCCTTCAGCCTGGCTTTCTTTTTATTTAAGTATGCGATGATCTTGATGACTATTAATTTAAAAAAGAAAAAGAAAACAGAACGAAAAATTCCGAAATGTTAGTTTTTCCTTGTGTCTTTTATGTGGAAGAGGAAGAGAAGGTCGGTTTTTAAAAGAACATTATGTTGAATGTCGCTTTTAAATTTAAAACAAAAAAAAAAACAAAAAAAAAACAAGAAAAAATCATAGGTACAATCTATAAACTCACTCGTACACTTATTAGCCCTTTTTTTTGTCTCTTTTGAAAGGATAATGTTAACGGTAAAGTTTAATACTGTTTTTTTTGTTCTTTTTTGCCTATTTTTTGCCTCTTTTGAATATAAAAAACCGTTTTGACATTTAAGTACAAAAAAAAAATGTTTTTCTTTTAAAAAAAAAAATTTCCATGCTTTAGATCAATTTTTTTTTCTCTTTTTTTTTCAAATTAAACTTTAATTTACATAAACTTTTTGAATCAACTTTCTAAGTACATAGTTATTATTCAACCCTTTCTATTTTGTTTTTCATTTCTGATGAATTTTTTTTTAAGAAATTGCTCCTATTTTCAAGAAAATGAGTTTAATTTCAAGGATTTTAAAAAAAAATTCATTATTTCCTGAATCTTCATTATGAAATTAACATTATAGTGCTATCCATAGAGGAAGGCAATGACCATGTTTTTAGTATAACTCATACTAAGCGTAGATATACTTCATCTCATCGGCGAAGCAAATGACATTTTCGGCGAATATTTTCAGGCTTATGATATAATGATTGATAAATTCACTCAAAATTTTAAGCGAATCAGGAAAAATTATCACCTTCGAATGAAAATTTTGTGTTGATGACAAATCATTCGTTTATCTAATCATAATAAGGCCGAATTTATGATTTTTTTTTACTGACAAACTTAAAATTTTTAATTATCACCTTTAAATTATCACCTTCTTCAAAATTAAATCTGTATTTTAGGTTTAAATAAGGAAAATTACAACTGCACAATATGTATATAAAAAAAAATTTGTCGACTATGGAATTTTATCTTTAAAATAGATCTCGAGAGGATACTTGGTACATGATCTCTTTATTTTAATACCAGAATCGGAATTCTTGATACTAAAATAAAGGGACTTTTCTGTTTCCAATATCATTTCAAATTTTAGGAAAATGGACAGCATATTTTTTCTTTTGCAAATTAGTTTACTAGACTCGAAAGTGTTGAAAATAGAGAGACACAAACACACTCATTTAAATTTAGCTCACTTACTTATCACCTGTTCTTAAGAAAAATCGTTGCTATATGAACTGGTACTTAATTATTTTCTATTCTATCCAGCATTCCCTTCTCTTTTGCGAATGTACTTAACTTCTGACCATATTTTACAAGCTCGCTGAAATACCTCTTCCGTGATTCTTAATTCGAGTTAGTCTTGATTTTACAACTTTTATTCCGTATTCTATTTCTGGAGCTCACCGTGTCATTCATGTTGTTGGTCGCCTTAAAATGTAGCCTATTAATTTCCATTTTCGTTTTCTTACTCGAACCAAGTTTCGGTTTCATTGTTACCTATGTTATTATTCTTTTAAGCTGGAATATACAAGATATTAATCTCAGGTATTTTATTGAAGTGCACTTGCATTATTTGCAAATCATTTTTGATTTTTTAAGAACACCAAATATTATTAATTATTCTTGTGTCTGCTCTAATAAAATAATTAACTCTAATTACAATTCGATTTCTCAAATTTTTATTTTTATGACAGTGTTATATTAGAGGTGCGAATTATTTTATTCAAATTACGTTAACTTTTATATCCGATTGAATATTAATTAATTTAATTTTTTTGTTCATCTTTATACCAATCAAAAATCCTTATCCTTATCAACTCCCTCTTTTTCCTTTCCTTTTCTTTGTGGACAAGAAAATTTCATTAAAATAGGTATTCGTATAATTAAATATTAGAAAACAAAATATTTAATACATAAATATTTTATTTAATTTACTACACCAGTTAAAGTGAAAAATGTGCAAATATTATAATAAGGAAGTAATTAAAAGAAGACACCCACCTTTTGTAAAATTCATTTTGTTTAACTTAATTATTTTGTAGAACTTTCTAAAGTCTATAATATTTAAAGAAAATGAGTGTGTATAATTATTGTATGGCGACGAATATTAAGCATAATATTTGGTGTAATTTCATAAATTGCTTAATGAGGTTTTAAAGTTTTAACTCAAAGATGAAGAACAAACAGAACGAAAAGAAAAATAATTTCGTTTTTTTTCCTTTCTTTCTCAATATTATTTTTAAGTAATAAGCAACATACTGCCTGAATGACCTTCTAAATTGTGTTTTTTTCTTATGTTTTTATACTTGTTTTTCCTATATTTATCGCCTTTAAGCTAGTTAAAATATTTTCTTCTAACAAGACATCATGACCTTTTTCATATCATAAGATAAACAAAAGAAACAAGAAAAGAAAAAAACAAAAAAAAAAAAAAAACTTTTATGTTCTTTAATTTCCCGAGACAAAGCCTAAAATTATCCTTTTCAATAACATTATTTTGCTGTAGGGTTTTTTTTTTTCTTTATTTCTTTTTTTCTTAATTTTTTTCTCATATTATAATAATTCGGAATGTATATTAAAGATCGAATATGCATACAACACTGATCGGCAATCTATGAATCATGAGCCAATTATGGCTCTCTTTTTCAATTTTCAATTATGCACCGAATTTGTTAGCAAGGCTATACAATTATATTTACTTAATTCTATAAAAATTATTTTAAGAATTATGTAAAATTTTATTATAATAGAAATATGCCTAATACTAACACATTGACTAAAGTTATGCCTCATTTATTTTAAATACAAAATTATAGTTTTATTTTCTATTTGACTCATCTTGTAATTAAAGTTACTGAACCCTGGAAAATGGCATAGATTTTCACATATTTTTTTCTTATATTATAAATTTTTGTTTTTTGTGTTTTAATTTTTTGATCCTTACGATATGATGTTTTTACTTCCTTTTAATATTCTTCGCAGTTATATTGAAAACTTTATACGTATGTGCAAATAATAGAAAACGGAAATTTTTATTTTTTGTTTTCGCCTGATTACATTTTACATGTATGTATATTTTATTCAAAGTAATTTAAAGAAAAAGAAGAACTTTGAATTTTACAAAGAGCATAAAAAATTATAAAAGGAAAAAGGCTTTTCTAGAAATAAAGTCACATAAGTTGACATAGGACACTCAATTTTCTTAATTTTTTTTTTAAGATTTCGCAATTTAAATCCACCCCCAAAAAAAATATTATCTATCATCAATTTTGCATATTAAAAAAATATTAAAATTAAATGAAGTAAAGAAAAAGGTGCTCCCAGATAAAACTGTTAAAAACATGACAATATCTAAGATTCTAAAATTTTAGAACAGTGATTTTATAATTGTATATAATTTTTAAATTTACTTTAATCAAGCTTTATGTATATACCTGTGTATAGAATTTTCATATCTATAAGAAAATGAAACCTATACATTGGATTTAATTTCCAAAATTACAAAATAAACTTACGATTACGGCTCATTCGTACACTTATTTTTAATTTAATACTTTACAAGTTTACAAGTTCAGTTTAAAAAAAAAAAAACTCTCCTACCCTCTGATAGAAAATTAATATAAAAATCGGGCTTATCTTGTTCGTTCTAAAATAAATTTCAATTTAAAAAATAAATATTCTTTTAACTTTTCGTACCCTGATATTTCTGATAATTCTGTAACCTTTCTGATTAATCATGTTCAAGAATCTTAAAAATAATAAAAATAATTTTTGTTTTTGTGTCGCGTCACCATTAAATAAATTTGACATTATCTTAAAAACTCGTTATTTAATGATTTAACAAGCAAACAATCTTGTTATTAAAAAAATTAATTCTTTATAATAAAATAAAAAATAATTAATTGCGTCCAATTTTACAAATGTATACTTGTTTAATTGAATAATGGAATCAGATTAATTTAAATTTATTTTTGAAGATTTGAAATAATTTCATATTATTAAAGTAATAATTTTGCATACTTTTAGGTAAAGTTAAAAATTATATGAATTATAAATATTAGGTTGCTCCATTTTAGTTCACTAAAAATATTTTAGTGAAGTAAAACAGAAGTTTTCTCTAAATGATGGATCGAAAACTCAATTATATTTACTGATATTAATTTGTGGAATATGTATATAATATTTCAAATGAAGACTATTTTAATAAATAATTATTATTTTAAGCGACTAAAGACATTTGTAAAAGGTTTCTTTCAACAAAACTAATCTTAAGTTTATTCTTCTAAATCAAGAGATCAGAAAAATCTATTGATGGAAAACAGTTTTATTATTAACAGTATCATATGAGCAGCTCAGAAGCAGAGTGGCATATCCAATATTCACATTATTTTGCAGAAAATTCATATGAAAAAAACGAAATTTTAACGAACCTGCAAAATCAGTATTATAGCTATATTAATTAAAAACAATATGTTGTTATTCTCAATTTGTTTTTCTAAATTTAGCTGGTTTATTACTATATTAATGTAACTTTGCTATATCCGGTTTTTTTTGTGGATTACGCCACTCTGCTTCTGAGACCCTCATATATCATAGGGTCAAGATAAGAAAACAATGGCAGTACTTTCATATAACTGCCTACTTAACTGTCTATTTACAATTTTGGAATCTTTGAGAATTTAGTCTAATCATTTTTTTACTGAATTCAAACATAAGTTTGCATTTTCAAAAAACTATTTGATTTTTAAATAGTACAATAAAATACTATTTATTAAGAATACATTAATAACATTACAAGTCTACTATTATTGAGAATACAAGATTTAAAATAAAAACTTTAATTAAAATTAAATTAATGAATTAAAAATTACAAAAAATATTTTCTTTTTTTAAATTATTTTATTTCACTTACATATACGACAATTATTATTATAATATTTCATTTAACACATTGTGCGCTAAAAAATATTCTATATAGAGTTCTACATTAGAAAAAATAAAAGTACATAATATTATTTAAAAAAAAAAAAATAAAGTTTTAATTACAATTAAAATTTATTTTACAGGAAAAAAAGGAAACCTTCATTATATTTTATTTTTTTTTTACATTTTAAATTATTGAAAACTATTCTAATAAATACACGATACATTTGTTCTTTTTTTTTCTTTTTATTTAAGTGATGGCTCGGAAATTGAACTTAATATATAATAATATTATTATTAAAAAGAATAACGCAAACAAAGTTTCAATTTATAGCCATTCATTGCTAGCCAAAAAAATAAAAAAATAAAATATAATCCAAATACAATATTTTTTTTATAAATTATTGTCTATCTGACATTAATATATTGTGACATACATATAAGTAAAATAGTAAAATAGTAAAATAAAAAAACTATTGTAGTAATATTAAGAATTTAATAAAATAGTTATACTAAGAAAATTTGTTCATATGACCTAGATTTAGGCGATAGTATAGAAAATAGAGAATTTTTGAACTCAATAAATATTTTGGAAATTTATATTTTCCGAGAAGATAAATTTTCTTACTTCTTTATTTTTTTTTCGTTTTGTATTAAAATAGAAATACAATGTACTCGTACTTAACTATGTGACTCTCGTTTAACATTAAACTTGCATAATATAATAATCCAATTCATACAAAATGATTCTTAATGTTTTGATATCGAATAATTCTAGTAATGAAAATATTGCTATTAGTTTCTTATTATGGAAAACAAGAATCAGAATTAAAATTAATAAAAAATTTTATTCACTATTTAAAACAAAACAGTACTGACTTCAAAATTTTTCAAAAACAAAATTACAGATTCGAAGATTTTCATTTTTAAAGAAATATATTAGGAATTATAGCATATTATCATGATTTAAACAAAATTCTAGCATTTAAAAACTAAAAATTAAAATTTGGAAATTATTCCAATTCAAATATATTTTTTCAATTACAAGCAACAAATAGTAATTGAATTTGAACGCCTCATAAAATAATTACATATTAAAATCAATTTATTAAATTTAATAATTTTTTAATCTGGCTATATTTAAAATTTCAATGTATTATTATTGAATTTCATATTGTTGTCTTTAAAATATTTAACAAAAACTTTAAAAATAATCTAACATTTTCAAATATTAAGCATTAGAAAACTGTTAAGCATTTATGGAATGAATTTTTCCTGCTCAATTTATAAAATTTTACAAAATTATTTTCTATTTTGGTATAAAATGAAATTTAATATAAAAGCTTTAGTATAGCAAAAATTAATTATTACTTTATGAACGTAGAGTCACTCGTACTTATGAAAACCTCGAATACTAATATGAAAATATTTTTATTTGTTTTTAATAGTACATGCTACAATATTCTCACTTATTAAAGTTAATAAAAAAAATAATTATTACAGAATACAAAGAAATAAATTAGAAAAACGTAAAACTTACATACATTTATATTATACATACATTATAACATTTATTCATTAATATTATCTAGCATTATTTAAAAAAAAATTAAAAAAAAAAATTATATTTATTAAAGAAAACTTAATATAAAAATTTAAAATAAAATTTACATATTATGTAATTAATAAAAATTAGAATTCATTTAAATTTTAACTTATATACTATACATTATATTTAATGTAATCTATAAAATTTAAAAAAAATTTCGAGTACATATAAAAATATTATTAATAAAATTAGAAAAAAAATTCTTAATACTAAATTTTACATAATAATAATTGTGTGTTTTTAAAGTACATAATTTAAAAATTAATTTTATTTTCACATATTAAAATTAATTAAGTACATTTTTTAAAAAAAAAAATAAGAAAAATTATTAATCAAAATTATAAAATTATTTCATTAAAATTTTAAAATTCCAATTTAACAAATTAATTAATTAATAAATTATAAAATTCAAATTTTAATCGAATTTAAATGCATTTATTTTGATTTTTACTTTAATTAATTTTGTTTTTTTTTTCTTCTTTTATAAAATCTAATTTTTAAAAAATTGGTATAAAAATTTTTTCAATGACATGTAAAATTTTAATTGTTTTTTTTTTTTCTTAATATTTTCTTAAAAATGTTTGCAAAGTTAAAGCTTAAATATTAATTTAATTTTTTTTCTTTTCTTTATTATTTTAATTTCAATGTGGGAAAAAATCTTATAATCTATAATATTATTTTTTTAAATTCCATTTTATAATTTTAAATTTTTATTTATTTTAAAAAAAAAAAAATTGATTTATTTTAAGGTTATGTTTTTTTTTTGTTTGCAAAATTCTTATTAGAAAAAGAAATGAAATTTTTTTTTTTTTAATTTTTAGTGATTTTTAACATTCATTTAAGTTTTCCTTTTTTATTCTTATTCTTATTTTGTTTTCTACTTAATTGGAGAAAATAATTTAAGTTCAAAAAGTTATAAAAACAAAAAAGGGGAACAATATTCTTTTAGTTGAAAATTGAAATTCTTATATAAAAATTATTTTTTTTTTTAACTTTGAAATTTTTTATTACGATTATAAATATTTTTTTTTCTCGTTTTTTTATTTTATTTTCTTCATTTTTCTTGTATATAAAAATTTATAAAAAAAAAAGGTATTTTTTTTTTTGTGATTTTCTTTATTTTTTGTGCATTGTTTTTTATTTAATATTAAAAAAAAAAAAAAAGAATCCTTTTAGGATTTTATTTTGTGTTCTATTTTTCTGTCTCACTAGGTGGTGTTTCCTTTGTTTCATTCGATGGTTTTTTAACATACATAATTTCAGCATATTCTGTTGTATTAACATTTTTCGGTGGGTTTGGTTTATCTTCGTTAGGCTTTAACATTAGTTCAGCATAAAAAAGTTGTTTATTTTCCTGTAAAACAAAAAACAAAAACACAAAAAAATAAAATAAGAAAAATATTAAAGAAAAGTTTATGAATATTTACAAATTTAAAAGTTTTATTAGTATTACAGTCATAAAAAATCCCGTTTTTTATAATATACTAATACTATGTCGGTTTTTTATATTATACATACATATATACATTATTATATTGGTATTTGTATATTTGAAATTTAAAATTTAATAGTCAGTTGTTTAGTGATAAAACCAATATTATACAAAACCAGATCAAATTTTAATAGACGATTCTTGTTTTGTATACAAACATATATGAAATAAAAAAATTTTCGAATCTTATAAATGGCACTCATACCAAAACATATGCGGTCATTAAAATCTCTTTAAAGCTATTGCAAATTTTATATATATGAATTGTATTTTTAAGAAATTGAAAGAAGAATTTCTCACATTTTGAATTAAACATAAATTTTGTGGAATTTATGTTAAGCATATACCCTCCATAATAATATTAAATATATTTTAGTATTAAATCAAACAAATCATATTAAATTCGGAATTCATAACAATTTATAATTTTTTTTAAAAAATCATGAAATAAAAAGTTCGCTTTTGTTTATTCATTTTTTATTTAAAGTTTTTTTTTCAAAGAAATCAAATTATATTTAAAATTAATAAATCTAATGCGAGTTTAATCTGACTTGACATTAGGGAATCCAAGTCGGGAAAATTGTAATTTAGGAGTCGGATACGAGAAATTAGAGCAATAGAATCAATAATTTATGAAGTGAGATTCAAAGGTGTCAAAATCAAAGTTTTGAAGTATTTTTCGATAAAACGAAATAAAATATGTAAATTCGGAAAATCATAGGAGAAGTTTAAATATTTTCTAAATTTTTGCAACTGATATAGGAATTTCTTTTTTTTCCTGAGAGGAGCAAAGGGCTGGTGCACGATATTGTAGATAACCGTGAACATCAGCTTCTTACGTCATTGAGTTTACTAGGTAGATGACGAGCCTACCATAGATATAGGAGATAATTGAATTAAAATTTTAAAAAATTTATTATATGTTGTGATTCAAGAGTTAAAAATAAATTATTTTGAATAATTTTTATCTATTCCGCAGCTCTGTCATACTCTATAAATCATTGAAATTTCATTTTTGTGCCTTTAAAACTAATATAATATTTTTGATTGTTAATAAGTTTCTAAAAATTTTGTTTGTTATTTTATTTTTAATTATAAAAATATTTTTTGTTTTTATTTTAACTAACCTTTAAATCATTTTCATTACCATCATTATTTTCACCATTTGTATTTGTTGCTAATCTTTGTTCATCTTCTTTTTGATCTTCAATTGTTACAATATCCTTTTTATTATCCTTTGATTTTTCATTACGTTTTTTAAAAATTGCTGTGAATGTAGGTAGTCTTTTTGATTTGTTATTTTGTTTAATAACGGATGCACTTTCAGTGTCACTGCTAAATTTCAACAAGGTTAAATTATAATTTTCTATTTTTTATGTTTTTTTTTTGTGAATTTTTTTTTTTTTAGTTAAGCAAAATTTTTGAAAAAAGCTTTTAAACAAAACAAAAATTGTGTTTTATTAACAAAAAGAAAAAAAGATTTTGTGCAAAATTTTCAATTTCATTTATTTTAGTGTTTTTTTTTTTCGAATAATGCAAAATGCAAAAGCTCAAAATGACAAACCATGCAAAAACAAAAAATTTTTTAAAAATTATTTAAAAAAATAAAAAAAATATATATATATACCTATATTTATTATCCAATCAAGAGAAAATACTATTTAAAATTAATAAAAAGATTTATTAACAAAGAAATATAGAGAAAAAAAAATTTAAGAAAAAAAACAAGGATCAGTGCTTTAGGGGTCATAACTTTCTTATTACGATTTTTCAAGTTTATTTTCAAAAATAATAAATATTCGCCCTCAAATTCAATAATTTTATAATGAAACTTTGTAAAAATAAAAATAAAACATTTTAATTAAAGAAAGGGATTTTTAGTTTGTAAGAGAACAATTAAATATGAAATTTCTTAATTCTTAATAAAAATTTCTTAACACACTGGTTTTTTAAAAATTTTTGAATATTAGTAATAGTTCATAAAGATTTACTATAGACAATATTCATATCTCATTGATTTTAAAATTATGTAAGCTTTAAAAACTATAAATTGTTCAAATGCCCAATATTCTAGAGTGCAATTTTCTTCTAAATAAAAAAATATTTTATAAAATCTCTAATTAAAACCAAAAACTGAATAAATCCAGTTTAACAAAATTTAATTATTATTTGCAAATATTCTATATTCTATCAAAATCTAATCGTCTCAGTTGGTTTTGAAGTGATAATTACTTACTTACAACTTAAAACTAATCAATTGAAATTTTGAATTTAATTTGTTCAAACGACGTTTTTCAAACTTAATAAGCTTTCTCTTACAATCACAAAAGAAATCCATTTAACAGTAATTACATATATTATAAACTCTAAGATAACAAAAACAAAAATGAAGGCATTCATATTAGAATACAAGTCTAATATTGAGAAGAGAAGTTTTAATTATCTTTTGAAGTTTGAAAACAAAATCCGGACTAAACATCTCTTTTTTTAAATATTTTTCAAATGAAATACAAATCTAATTTAACAATAATTTTCAAATAATCATTAAATTTAAAAAACACATTAAATTATTAATATTTTCTACCAATTAAAAATTATTAAAAAAAATTATTATATTCAAAATTTTTTGAATTCTTAGAGGTGACCTTTTATTTTGAATTCTTAATATTATCGATTTTATAAAAACATCGACTTTTTATAATTCTCTTTGACTCTCTTTATAATTAAATGCAAACCTTGACTTTTATTATCTCAAATTTAAAATATAATATTCTTTTATTTCTTCCGAAAGCAATAAAATTAAAAAAAAGAAAAAAAATATTAAATAAAATATTTAAATTTATTATTTTATAAATAACCTTAAATATAAAAACCAAATACAAAAAAAAAATAAATACAGAAAAATATAAAAAATTGTTTTTTTTTTTGTTAACAGCTTACACCAACTCATCTTCTAGGAAATTTAATAAAAATTATGTCACGCATACCTCTGAAAGCATAGAAAATACAAAAAAAAAAATGATAAATTCAGAAGAAAGAGGATGTTTTTTTTTTCTAAATTCTTGAAAATTATCATAAAAATTATTATGAGATATGAAATAGTAGAAAAAGGCATAAGGATGAATTTTTAGAATTAGTATATAAGTATAAGAAATAGAAAAACAAAAAACAATTTCAAAATATTAAATCAGCCATAGTTTATGTATGTATGTGTGTTTAATATTAAAACGAATGCAGAATGTTAGTGAAGAGCGATTACTATTTAATATTAGTCTATATATTGTATTATTAAAATTATAAAATTGTTATAATTCTGTAATAAAATAATTAATATTAATTTTTATAATTAATTTTCCAAAAAAAAATACAATTTTTTGTACGATTCCAACATAACACAGGGCATCTTTCTAAATTCATATTCTAACTCTAACATGATTTATTCAGAAACACAGCATTAGTTACTAAAGAAGTATAATTGACGCATGAATTCACATTTAATCGTTTGCCCTTATTCCTTTTAGTGTTTAAGATTTCGAAATCAACCTTTTTTTTAGGTTATTGCATTCACTATTCCAATTTGTATTTTATTGATATTTTGTTAGCATAATTCTTAAATTTTCTTACTTTTTATATTTTCCAAAAAAAAAATATTGAATTGTAAGTCTTAAAAATGTCAATTGTCTGAATTTCATATTAAGTTTCAATATAAATTTTAGTCCAAATTAGTAAACTAAAAGTGGTATGCGAAATAAGTTTCTTATTTTTGCTATGGAAAATTTATTATTAAGTCATAAATGAAATAATTATTTAAAAGAACTAATAAATTCATTTACATTTCATTTACACGAAATTAAAATAAAATATTTAAATATATAAATTGATTTTTTTTTTATAAATTCCTTAAAAAAATTAATACCCTTAATAACTTCGCTCTTCACTTTCTTTACCTATGATATTAATTTTTTAATATTTTTATATTTATTTATTTGCAGATCCAATTATATAGTACTGACTGAGCTCACATAAAATTTAATAAAAAAAAAATATTAGTTGTATATTTTATCACTAAAATATGAGTTTTATTAAAACATAATATTATTCAATCATAATTAATACAAACTTAATACATAATAATATGTAAATATTCAACAAAACGAAAATACAAAACAAATTGTTTACAAAAATTTATGACTTTTTTATTTTTTGGTTGACATTTAAGTGACTTATAAAAGTGAACGCTTTAAATATCTACAGTTATATGTATAACAATGTTTTCTTGTGTCTCAATTATGTTTTCATTATGATCATACAAATTTTTGAAATCGCGTCACTTAACTAACATGAAATTTTAACATAAGAAATTAAAAATTATTACAAACACAAACCATTTAGGATATTGTGATTCAGGTCTTTAATATATTTTTTTTAAATTCTTACGGTAATTAATTATTGATTGGGTAAGTGATTTGCTTTCGAAAATTTTTGTAAAATTTTTCTTTAACTATTTTTTTCCTGTTCAAATAATAAAATAATGAATTGATAATGATATGTAGCTGAGGTTTTCGATTTGAATATGTTTTTAATAAAATTTTGAATTTGTTTTTGTTAAATTTGAATTTTAATATTTTAAAAAAGCATGTAATAAAAAAATTTATGTATTTGTTCAACAATTTTAAAAATAAATAAATCCTGTACATTTTTTTTTTCTTTTTTTTTTTTAGAAACTATCTATACAAATATGAAATTTTTATATTTTTGTTGCATTCATATAGTATATTAAGAATAAATGCCTTATATTATCCTGCAATTGAATAGAATTAAATTTAAATAAACGTTTCTTTTGCATTTATTTTGATTGTGTGCTCAATTTCTAAATTTGTTTTAATTGTAATTCGTAAACTAATTGAAAAAATGAAATATATTTGAATTAATTAAAAAAAATAAATATTTCAATTGAGATTAAATTTTTTTGAAACTTTTTTAAATTTGAAATTGTTCCAAATTTTATTGCAAATCTTTAATCAATTAAGGATTTTTAACAAATTTTGATAATCTTAATTTTTATTTTATTTCAAGATAATATAAACCATTCATTTATATTTTAAATATTATTTTTATTTATTAGTTTTCCTTTTTTGTTTGTTTCTAAAATTATTTAATTATATAAAAATACTGTTAATAATATCCGGTAATTTCGATAGTCTTAATGAAAATAAAAAACTTATAATATTATTAATACGTGATGTTTTAATAAAATTAAATATTCGAATTGATTTTTATTATACAAAATATAACTTATAATTCTAATATTCTACTCAATTTATATTGAGATTATTAAAGAAAAATTATTTTTATTAAATATATTTTTTCGTTTGTGATATGCAAATTGTAATTATTTAAGAAAATAGTGTTTATAATAACAATATTTTCACCTCCATAACAATAGAGTGAACACCTTCATTACAGTATCGAAAAAATTAACAAACTATACATATATATATATATATATATATAAATTTTTTTTGTTTAAAAATTAAATTTTACTTTTTGAATTCAATTTATTTTTGATTTAATAATTTCTTTATAAAATCAGAAAATTTATTATGGACATGAACCAAATTAAAAGTTTTGCATTTGTGTTAACAATAATAATATTTTTTTACGGCAGAATTACTTAAATGTTCGAAATGAAGGAGGTGTTATGAGCCTTCCAGGCGGCATTTGAATTTTTAATTGTGTATCAATTTTTAAATATATTATAAATATACATACAATATTATTTATAAATATTTCGAATAAAAAATTGTTTTCGTAAAATTTTGCAAAATCAATTTTAACAAAAAAAAAAAATATGCTTGCAAATTAATATTAGACAACATATATTATAGTATAAATTGCACTATGTACATAAATCTTGAATTTTTATTATTTTGTATAAAAAACAAAACAAATTTATTACAATAAAAAATAACAATTTCTTCCTTATTTTTTTCAATACAGTAAACAATATTAATAAAATATTATTATTTATTTACACATTAACACTAAATAATAATTTCGAAACTGAAGAAATTAATAATAAAAAAAAAAATAATTATAATTGTTTATTTAATATTTTTTATTAAATATCCCTGTCTTCAAAATTGCAGTAACCATATTAATACACAATTCAGCAATTAAAACTAATAAGCTGAATTGTGTTTTAGTGCAGTATTACATGGAATTCCCTTTAAATATAAATATCTGGATTGACTGCAACATTATATTATTGCAATATGAAACTCAAAATATAAAAATAATTTATTTCAAAATAAAATATACAAAATAAAAAAATTTAAAAGTGTTATGGTGTAAATAAAATGTAAAAAATTAAAAATTTAATTTCAAAAATATTAAGTCAGCCATTTTATAATAAAATTTCGAAATTTAAAATATCGAAACATAATAAATTTTTGTCCATTATACAAAAGATTTTAAAAATCTATAACTTAAGGAAATTTTATTGTACAAAACAAATTATAAATAAAATTAAATTTCATATTTCTGTTTCGAATGGTTTCGTTGAATCAACTGGTATTTTTGTCTTTGTAGTTATTGGAGGAATTGTTGATTTCGAATTTTCTTCCACTATATTATCATTAACTTCATTATTACTTTGATTTTCAATTGTTTTTTTATTATTTGTTGGTTTTTCAGGGACTGGAGGTGGTGTACGGAAATTTGATAGAATACGTGCTTGCTTCTCTAATAATTCTCTTTGATCTTTTGGTATCCATTTTGATAATCTTGATTCAACTGATGAATCTCCAGGTATAACAGTATTACCAGGTATTCCAAGTTCATTACCACGTGTCAATAAATCAATTTTACTATTACGAGATGGTGATGTTATACTACTATCAATATTTTGATTATCATTATTATTTTGTAAATTATTACGTCCAGAACTAGTTGTAATTACATCTGGTGGTTGTGTTTGATTATATTTATTTGTATCATCAATTTTATTTTTATTTTTTAAACGGCTATTTAATTCATTAAGTAAAATATCATTGTTAATATTTACATTTGATGGATCATCATTTTGATTATGTAACATACTACTTGTAACTAATTCAACATCATCTTTAGGATTATGTAATGGTTGTTGACGATTTCCTTGATAATCGGATGCTCTTTTTAAGCCAACTGCTTCGGCATATGAAGCGGTACGATTTTGTGCTGTACGATTTTTCATATTTGTATGCCTTAATTGTGGTGAAGAATTTGGTTTCTTATTTTTTGAAAATCTTTTTTCACCACCCTTATCATTTTTATCAATTGGAACGGTTGTTGAATTATAAACAGCATTTTCAGAATCAAAAAATTCACGATTTGTAGTTAATGTATATTGAACGTTATCATTATTGTTTTTATTAAATAAACCACAACATATTGTTGATGGTGGTTTTCCACCATCATCTGACGATTGATTATCATAATTATCTTGATTATTTTCAATTTGAATGACATTCGCATCATTCGATTGATTTGGTAAAAGTGATACATTAGGATCTCCGCCACCATTATTACCTTTTTTATTTATTTGTTTATTAGTAGTATTACCATTATTCTTAGTATATTGAAATTCATCTGGACTGTATGTTTACATATTTATTATATTTACATTGATGTTTATATATATGTATGTATGTAAATCATATGTAATATAATAATTCAGAAATTTTAGTAATTTAATTAAAATTTTTAATAATTAAATTTTTTTTTTATAAATCCGCCACGAAGAAATAACAAATAAAAATAAAGAAAAATGTATAATTAAAAATTAATTTTATAAAACAAAAAAACGGAAATCAAATTAAAATATTAAAAAAAACTAGATATAATTTTGGTCTTTTTTTTTTAATGAAAATAATGTAGATGAATTAATGCTATGATGAAGGCAAACTCTCATACGGACAGGCACAATTTATTTAATATTTTGAACATTTAAATTCTAAATACACAAATTGAGAACAATTGTGGATTTAATACAAAAAGAGAAAATATTACACTCGATTTGTTGCATACTTTATGCCCATAAAAGGCCGTTTATCCCAAACATGTTTTTGACAATAGAGAACCGATGAAATTTTTCCAAAAATTAAGTCTTTTTCCAAAAATTTTTAAAGGAATCTTATTAAGTAACATATGTTATATGTAATATACCTTTTATAACCGCATCTGACCAAAATAACATATTAAAAAAATTAAGAAATTTTTTATCCAAAAATATTAAAAAAATTTTAATTTAGAATTTTTTCTTCTTTTAGAATTCTCTATTGCTCAAAAAACGCACTCAAAATAAACTTTTCTTACAACATCACACAGTAAATTAAACAAATCAAATTAATAAACTTTTAATATCATAAAAATTCTAAAATACATATTTAAAACAAATCTACTCTTTAAAATACTTGAGGTATCTAAAAAAAAATCCACATATAAATAAAAAATTATCAAATATTTGAATCGATTATTAAAAGAGGGAACAAGCATTCGTCTTCTAATTTAATTAAAAATCAATTTTTTAAAATAATTGTTATAACAAAAAAAAATTATTCTTTTGTTTCAAAAATAAGAAAATTTTAAATGTTGTTTAATTTTTGAAAAAATTTTTAATTAAAAATATATTCAATCTAAATACTACCCCCCAACAAACTAACAAATATTACAATAATATTCTGAAATTATTGAAAACTAAAATTTAAAAGAAAAATTTAAATAAACAAAACTGTAAACAAATTTTTATAGCCCATAAAAATAAGAAAATAAATTATTAATACTATTTCATATAAGAAAAAATACCAAATAAAAAAAATATTTTTTTTCGGAAAAAGGTTTTTAAAATGAATTTCTATATTGTTTCGAAGTTGCGTGACATTAAAAAAATTATAAAAAAAAATTAATACCGTCTAACACAAACAACAAAAAAAAATTTTTTTTTAGCATAAAGTTTTCTAATATTTTTGTTTTTAATTAATTTTAATTTTCAAACACCATAAATAAATAAAAAAATTAGAAGTAATTCAATAATATCAAAAACTCTTTCAATAATATCGTACATAACCTTAAAACTCAACATATTTAGAATGTTTTCAATTAAATGAAAATGAATTTTTAAAAAATGATTATTTACTTAAATCTCTTTTTCTTTTCATCTTTTCTAAATAATTCTAAATTTATACATGAATAATAATTAAAATGTAAACATGAAATTAGTGCAAATATACATAAAAAAAAAAAAATTAATCAAAAAATTAATATACAATTTATTTAATTATAAAATAAATAAATATTTTTACACTTACGTTTCACTTGTAGAAGATTTTGTAGATTTTGCTGAAATTAAAAAAGAAAAGAATCATAGAAAAATTATTATAAATTATTTTGTAAACATTTCTTTGGTTTTATATAAAATATTAATGAAATTAATTCAAAAATATTAATAATTTTCTTTTCAATTATAAAAACCCACATTCTAAAGTACATTTGTTTGTATATGTGTCCAAGAATAGCTTTTTTTATATGAAATTGAAATTAAAAATTTTCATGCAAAGGATAAAAAATTATTTAATAATAATTATAATAATACAAAACAAAATTTCCTATGAATAAAAAAAAAAGATTTATTTAACACATTAATATTATATTTCATTACAATTTAAAAAAAAAATAGATGCCTAGCTAATATTACTTCATATATGTATATATATATATATATATAAGTATATTCATATGTTGTATAAAATATAATATTGATTAAATTTTAATTTAATTAATGTTTATATAAGCAAATTTTATTTTCTTCTAATAAAAAAAATATTTTATTATTATTCGGCAGTTACAGTTGCTATTTCTGAAATTATTTTAATTTTTTTTTCAATATTCTAAAAAACGTTCAATTATTTATTTTTGAATTACAATTCATTACAATATTTAATTGTTTTTAAATTCTAAACATAGCAATATTTAAAGCAAAATTTTGTAAAAAGTTTTTTAAAATTTGTAAAAGGTTTGTTTATAAAATTTGTAAATGATTTTCGAAATTTCTATAAAATTTTAAAAATTTTAAATATTATAAACAATTTTTTATAGTTTTGCAAAAATATTTATAATTTTTCAATGATTTTTTTAATTCTTTAAAGACTTTTAAATATCTAAAGCAAAATTCAAAAAAAAAAAATATTACTTCTTATCCAATATTTCATTTAACTAAAACTTATAAAAAATTCAAATTTTTAATTCAATTTAAGAGGAAAAACAAAATTGCTTCTTACTAAAAACAAAAAATCTTACTAACTCTAAAAATAATTCCAAAAAAAAAAAAAAAATACAATAGGGACGGAAAGACATAATACGAAAATTTCTATTCTTAAATTTAAAAATTATAATTTTTGTGATAAAACAATTATTTTTTAAAAATTGATTAAAAAATTGATTAATTTTTAATTTAATATTATATTCGAAAAATATATTCAAATTGACATTCAAAATTACAACAATGAGATTCAAAGTACTATTCTCTTATTCAGGATTGAGATTGCTTTGCTTAAGCAAAATATTGAGACGCCAATATTAGAAAAAAAGCAAAATTTATATTCGATATTACAAATTGTATTCGATATTAAAAATTATATTCGATTCAAAGAGCATTTTTAAAAATAATGAACACAAATTTAACAACATTATTTTTTAAATTATCTAAAATATTGAATAAAGAAAATTTTTTTGACATTTTCGGCGCTTATTTTTTTTTGTAATGCGAATTTAATTTAAAATACATTATTTATCGTATTTTGAATGTCAAAAGTAGTGTTTATAAAATGTAATTAAAATTTTAACAAAAATTAAATTCTATGCTAAATTGGCAGCAAATTTATTCATTGTATTGGTTAATTTTGAGCAAAAAATAAAATTTAATTTGTAAATTAATTTTTGTAATAATCAATAATTAATTAATTACAAAATGTAAAATAGAAATTAAATAATAAACACTATTCAAAAACAAAATAATTGCATTAAAATTTTAAAATTTTTATATTTATTTTTTTTTCCTTTTTTTTTTCTTGTTTTTTTTTTCTACTAATCCTACAACTAACATGTATGTATAACTCTTTCAAATTAACTCTACAATTTGAAAACACACTGAAGACAAAATAATTAACAACTGATACATTAATAATGATCAATGAAAGTCAATTAAAGACCAGGACAATTTAATTTTTTTAAAACATTTTCGAATTTTTAAAAGAATATTTTCTTTTTCTTAAATAAGTAAAATATTTAAAAACTGGAATATTAGATCAAAGATCGAAGACATTTTTTGGCTTATTTTTTTTTCTGTTATTTTTAACTTATTTTACAGCTATCTATACTTAAAATTGTTTTAAGTCGTTGCCGGGCATTAGGGAAAATTATTTATTTATTTATTTTAAAATTTCAAAAGTTAAAATAAATAAATTTATATTTAATTATAATTGAAATCTAATAAATGCTAATACTTTAGAATAACGTATACGATATTATATACGAAATACGATATTATATACGATATACAATACGTATACCTATATTAAATGCGACAAACATTTCGACGATTTTATTTTGTGACAAATTTCAAAAAAAAAAAACAAATGGAATTAGTTTTTTTTGAAAATTATTTTTAAGCTATTTAAGTATACACCGAAATTATTAATATTAAAATTTTTGTATTTTATGTTTTTAAAATTTCATAAAAAAGAAGAAAAAGAAAAAAGTTAATTATTTTAATGTAAATTGACGTAAAATACATTTTTTTAACATTAAAAAAACTTTTTTAATTTTAAACTGATGTATTTGTATTAGTTTTTTTCTCTTTGCTTCCATTCTGATGTTGGCCATTCGTTGATTTTTTAATATCAGCTTTTTTTTGTGATTCTAATTTATCGGTTACTGGTGGTGTTACTTCTTCTGATTGTTGATTTGGATTTTCACCACCATCATATTCAGTATCTTTAGTATCAAGTTCATCATTATGTTGAATTTGTGCTTCGGAATCAGGACTAATATCAGTGTCTAATGATGCTCCTGTAAAAACAACAACAAGACAAGAACTAACTTTTCATGCGCAACAAAAAAAAAATTTTTTTTTTTACATATTTTTTTTTGTTTCCCTTTTCTTTATGTACTAAAAATCAATAATTTAAAAAAAAAGACAGATAAAAGCTTTTTTACTCAATAATTTACAAAATATTATTAAAATAAAAGAAGAAAATCTAAAATTTTTTTTTGGAATTAAAAGCATTCATGCATGTTTACTTTTAGATGCTTTCATTATTCTATGGGAATAAGGCGAATCTATATGTAACTCAAAATTATTATTTGCAAGTAAATTCAAATTCAATTATTCAAAATCGTTTTTGAACGATTTTGAAGGACTCTAATTAAAACTGACATTTTACAACTCATATATAAATTCTGTTTTATAATTTTCTCATAAAGTTTGCATTGTTGGAAATCATAGTACCTTTTTCCTAAAAGAAAAAATTAAATAAGGTTTTTTAAGATCTTCTTTTTCTTCGTTTTAATTTGGCTATCTTAGAAATTTCCGCATTGAATCTAATTTTAATGGATTCTAAATTTGTATATACGAAAAATTAATATATTGTATAGAAAATTATTCTTATACTGAATACATATTAGAATAAACTGTTATACTGTTCAATATGACTGTTATACTGTTTGATATAACTGTTATACGGCTCAATATAACTGTTATACTATTTAATATAACTGTTATACTGTTTAATATTGTAAAATCTGCAATGAAATTCACTGATTTCAAAGTTAAAAACATTAATAGCTCTCAAATTCCAAAATTTTCTTCTTTTATTTCTTTTGTTTTTTTTTTAATATCTTACAACACTTTTGTTAGTATTTTTATTATTTTTAATAAAAAAAAATATTAATGTATATTCTTTAATACTTTATATTAGTATAATTATTATTATAAAAAAAATAAACCCTGTTAGAGAGAAAAATGTAAAAATTCAATAAGAATTTACAAAAAAATAAACTGTATTTACAAAAAATTTCAAATTTTATACACTTATCCCGTATAACAGAGAGAAAATTTTCTAATGTATCACACATTTTTTATTAAAAATATAAATCAAAAATTTACTCAGTTAGCTCTTGCTGTTGCTGTTTTCTGTTTTTCTCACTTTAATTTAAATAATATTTTCACTAATTTTTTTTTTTATTGAAAATTAATCAACACGAATAAAATATGAAAATATATTATTCCAAACCACGAAATATTAAATTATACTTTTATACACTTAAAACAATTATTACTAAATATTTGTTTACTAAAGTTTTATCCTTCTTCCAATTATTTTCAAAAATTTTTTATGTATTTCAAAATTTCAAAGTAATTTAATAGTAATATTAAAAATAAAACAGAATTAAATGATTACTTTGTGTGCTTTAAAGTAGTTTTAAAACATAATTATGTGATAAAGAAAATAAAATTAATTAAAAAAAGGTATCCATTATATAAAGAAAGTAATTTTTTTTACATTAATTTCTTAAAATTATAATTTCACACTCACTCTGAATGGAAGAATTCTGTTTTAAATAAATAATGGAATTAAGTATATATCCAAGGAGAATTCTACAAACTAAACCAGTTCATCGGATATATTAAAATTCAGGAATTCTTTTGTATTAAAAGAACTTTTATAAAACATTAATAGTAAAGTTAAAAAACTTGAAAATATCAAATCACAGTAGATATTAAATTTCTTTTGATAATAAACGTATTACAAGATTGTATAACACTTCAAGCTACTACAGAGTGATTTGAAAAAGTTATATGTTATATAATAGCAAAGAACCTAGTGAAATAAACTTAAAAATATTTTAATTGAGTAAACAAAGTCCATAACGGAAGGGCGTACTTTGTTTTGCAACAAAAAATTTTATAAAACACAGAAAAAAAACGATCTTTTCCGAAATTCCAGCCTTTAAAATTAAAACTGCAAAACTAAAAACTACGAAATAAATGTAGAACTATAAATTAACGTTTATGTTTTGCAGGTTTAACTTTAAGAGCTGAATTTCAGAAAACTTTTTTGAAATTTTCAAAGTCAAAATGCCATATTTAAAAAAAAAAAGTTCATATACTCTATAAAAGAATTCAAACACCTTCTACACTTATAGGTTAAAATTTTAAAAAAATTCTACTTATAATTTTAATAAAGTTAAAGAGAATAAAACAAAGTAAATATGAAAAAAGAAAACGATAACCAAAATGACATTCATATAAATAATGAGAAAAGTTATACAGAAATAAAGATTTTATAAAAAAAATTTCTTTCACTACAAAAATCAATAAAGAAAAAAGAAAACTTACGGGCAAAACACCATTTTCCTGTCATTCTGGCAAATACAATCAAAAGTATAACAATCAATAGTATTGCAAGTACGACTACGATTCCAACAATTGCACCAATTTCAAGACCTTCAGCTGGTGTATCAGCCGAACTAATTCTAACACTAAATTCAGCTCTACCAATTTCATTAAAAGCTGACAAATAATATGTTTTGACTAAATCTTCGACCATAAGCGGTGATATTGTTAATGTTGCATTATATAAATTTGGTCCAACTTGTTGTAATTCTGGTGCTATAAAACGATCTCTTGTACCACGTTCTTCAATAATATCACCATCAATTTTCCATTCAATACGTGGTCGTGGATTTGATTTAATTTGTACGGTAATTGAATTTGATTTTTCTAATTGTAATCCATAAATATCAACTTCTCGTTGTCCAGTTGGTGCATCTAAAACAAGAAAGAAAATATTTTTATTTAATTAGCATCAAATATTTTTTATCATCAGTTTATAATTAAATAAATTCATGGGTTTCAAGAACATAAAAGAATAAAAACTTACATTTAACTATCAATTGTGTTGTAGCTTCGGCAATATTTCTTGTTGCCTCATGTATTGAACGACAAACTAAAAATTTTCCGTCATCTTCAACTAATATGGTTCTTTCCAGTTCTTGTATACTTGTAAATAATTGACTTGAAAAATCTTCTTGTGTTTCGAAACGATGACGTGGATTCATTGAGTTTATTGGTAAATACTGTTCACCATCTTTAATAAACCATTGGATTTGAGCTGGTGGACGTCCATCTCTAACAATACATTTCCATGTGATTCTCTGACCGACTTCATATCCATTCCGACTTGGTGGTCCTTCCTGTTCAATAACTGGTTCTAGTGGCGCTCCTTAAAAAGTCAAAAATTTAAACATTAATAAAAGCATTCAAAATATTTTTTTTCTAATACACAGTACGTTAGTTGTGTAGAAATTTATTTTTAAAAATTTTATTCTTTCTTACTTGCAATGAAAAGATTAACTAATCCTGAAAATTCATTTGGTCCAACAGCTGCTGAACATGTTATATTGCCATTTAATTGTTCTTGAACACTTTGAATTCTAATACCACAATGACCATTATCTAAACCATTTCCAAAATATGCTATATTTGGATCTGTCGAATGAAATTTATCTGATAACACATAGGTTTTTATTCCATTTGGTTCTAGAGGACTTGGTACAACAAATCGGCAATAATCAAATTTCCCTGGATTTTGACATATTATTGTTGCAGAATCACCAATTGCTGCAACAACTTGCCCACTTGCTCTATCTCTATTATTTATATCTAATACAACTTGTGCATCTTTTTGCTGATTCTGTTGTGATTGATAAAATTGTTGAGCACATGAAAGCTCTGAAATCAAAAGAACAAAAATTATATTGATGTAATTTTAATATAAAAAAAAATATTTATTAATAAAAAAGATTTAAAAAAAATTCTGAACAGAAAGGTAAAAACAAATTCATTTTCGAAATCAGAGAATCACTAAATTTATTTTCGATAAATCAATTGTTTACGGTAGTTCTGCCTCCATTTATAATGAAATTATAATTATATTTTTATAATACAGGCTGTATAGGTTCAACTTTACGTTAATCTTACTCAATATAAAACAAATTCCCTTTAAGAAATGAAAAAATTTTGTGTTCGTAAAAACAATTGTACGATAGTATAACAAAATCATTATAATGTTGTCGTACATTTATTTTCTGAACCAGCTGAATCTTATACGTTTGCAGGCTAAATTTGTGCAAACTTATTTACACATTCTCGCAATCGACGTCAAATCGATAAATTTTAAATTTTTTCTACGCTTTTCTTTACATCAACGATATTACATTGGGAATACATATTCCGGTTTATTGATACTATCGCATCAATAAGAGAATAAGTATTTCGAAATCTATTCGCAAAAGATTCTCAAATCAGTAAGTAATTTTCGCAGTAACTCTATACAATATTATGAAGAATTAAATGTTACTTAAACGAATCCGTTCCGGTTACCTTACTAATTTCTTCTTGACAACAACTGCATGCTGCGTGCATGTATTTAGAGGCAGATTTAAATGAGTGAACAATTTTCATTCTATAATTACTATACGTATCCATTTATTTGTTTAAACATGTTATTGTTGATTATGTTTGTATTGCTCTAAATAATTTAAATTTCAAATGAATACCAAAAAAATAATCATTTTTTTCAATAAATTTATTAATATTCAAAGCGGAAATATTATTTTAAAAATTGTTCCGATTTATTCTACATTAAAATTAATGATTATACTACAGACATTACCGCCAATATAACGTAACAGATATATATATGACAATATTCTTTAACATCATAATAAGGCTGCTGTACGCAATACATTTAAAATGAATCATTTAATTTTCTATGAAATTAATCTGTCAATGTGTAAACATTACCTATACAAAATTGCTCTTAAAATATGCTTGAATATCAAATTTTCCGATATTTTTCCATTTCCAAAAGCTTTAGTATATAAATGAGTAATAAAATTTTATGAAATTTAAAAAAAAAAAACGAATTTGATATTAAAGTTAAAAGCTTTCAATATTAGTCATTATTATTGTTATACTAAAGTAAAACTGTTACTGCACGTGTAAGCAAAATGCCGGAAATTTCGTTCAAGGAAAATGTACAAATAAAATTCTAATGGAAAGAAAATATTTTAGCAATTTTAAAGGCTTTTCCTCATAAAAATCTAATCATCATATTATTAAATTTTTCAAATTAAAAAGCTTATGACATAATCGATTAACAATTTTAACTTTCATAATTTAACAGATTTTCCCCCACTATGCACTGCTATCTACGTTTTAGATTTTAAATTAAAAAACAACAAACGAGATTTTTTTTTTGTTTTTATAATAAATCTTATTATTTACGTGCCAATCTTACAAACTATTTTGATATAAAACAAAGTTCACATACATATAAATTCAAACTGAAAGAAAATTTTTGTTATACATGTAAAAACTGCGAAAGTCTGTTTTGGTAATGCAATAGTACAGTTTCTTGTTTAAAGAAAGTCTAGAGCGCATTTTGTTTTAAAGACACTCACTTTCTTTTCTTCATATTTTTGTTTACTTTTTTGTGTTTCATTTTTAATATTTTGTTTTTTCAAAATTTTCTTTTCTAAAACAAAAAAAATTTTTCTATTATAAAGTTTGAATGAATATTTTAAATTGAAATTTAAATAAAATTTGCGAAAAAATAGAGTTGGGTCAAAGCTAGGCTTTATAGAATAGCACTTTTTCCTTCAACAAATGGAAATACTGATGTTAAAAACAATCTGTTGCATTGCTTAAATTATATACTTTCATATATACAAAAAAATTGCATACATTTAGGATGAATTTAAAAAACGAATAGAAGAAGCGTTAGCATAAGGATCGAATTCAAGGATTAAAATTGCGTGATATTGATAACTATTTTTTTTGAGCCGTGATATTTACCGTCAACTTTTTGCATTTGAAGAAATTTGAAGTTTTAGAATGTTCAAGTACCGAAAATTAAAATTTTACAAAAACAAAAATTTTAAAATAAATAAGGTAAAAATTTTCTTCTAAGTTTCTAGTAAAAATATAAGTTTTGTAAAGAGCCACACGAAAGACGGACGGACAGAGTGAAATTAATAAGTATTCTTTTTTTCAAAATTTTTGTGAAAAAATGCTAAAATATGAAAACCAAAAGTCCCAAAATCTAAAAATAAGTTTTTTTTTTGAACTCTTTTATTATTTTTACAAATAAATTTCTACTACAATTGTATAAAAATCCTTTCATGAAATTCTAATATACTGGCACACATAAGTTAAAAAAAATTTGACAAAATGAAGTATAAAAAATTAAGAAAGTTTTTTCCGCTATAAACTTACTCTTAATATTAATTCCTGGAATTTGTCAAAAAAATCAGAAAAAAAAGATTTTTCAAAATTCAAAAGTTCAAAAATTGTCTAATCGTAAATAAGATTTTTTTAACCAGCTACTATATATGTATATAATAAAATATAAAGTAGGTGATATGGAAATCTTTGCTTATCTATATATGTACCTGATATAGTCAATCGAAATTAAATAACATAAAAATAAATCGACAATTTAGGGAAAGTCCCAAAAAAACTTCAAAATTCTCCAAATATTTTTGAGCTGTATCTTGTTAACTCAATAATTTAGCTTTTGAATAATACAATTCCAAGTATTTAAAAAACAATTACAATTTCAATTAACTCGAAATGTTTTACTTGAAAGCCTAACAGGCTAGCAGGAATAAGGGACAAATATGTGAAATATAACTTCTGGCAATTGGTTCCTAGGCGTAACTACGTAAATTTGAAAATTCTTTGGTATACACATACTAATTGAATTCAAACTATCTCATTGGTATAGAACGACCAAACACTCTCTCTTAGACTATGAAATGAATTAGAATTTTTTTGTAAGAATAACTGGGTGCATATTTTACAAATATCCGAAATTTTTTTTATTATCAGAACTTATTATCATTGCAATACATGCTTGTTTTTGGTTTTAAAAAACCACATAGGTTTTAAAATAGCTGAATTGTTGATTGAATTTATTTGAATTGGTTTTTTCCAAATAATTTTGAAATTTTATAAGGTATGTATTTTAATTTTATAAAATAGAAATGAATTTGCATGTTAAACACACTATAATGAGCTCAATATCACATTAAATTTTAAGCGGGAACATCAATTGAAATATAAGAAAAAAAATTTTTAACTCTTAAAAAACAAAAAGAAATCAAAGTCACATTTTTTTTTAAATACTTGAGAATTAAATTTGAATACACAATAATCATTTACAATGCACCATACATATGTATATGTACACGTATATCAAAATTATATTTATGATGTGCTCGTGTGTTGATGCTAAATTACGAAACAATATAAGAGGCTTAAACAAACATTATTCAATTCTTATTTATTATACACTGTTATTCTATAGAAAATTGCAATTTTTAATACAATATAAACATAAATAACATAAAATTTTTAATATTCCCTCGTGTTTATAGGAAAATTCAAAAAACAAAATATTAATAAACTGCAATAGTGTAGAAAAAAAATAATTATCCTTGAAATAATTTTTAAATTAAGTCAACAAATCTTGACTTAAATCGAACTCTTATACAATTATTTCAATTCAACAATATAGTTCGGCAAATCCCCTATAAAAACAAACTTATATTTTGAACTATAAAATAAGTAATATATAATTTGAATTGAATAAGGTTGCCAGGATGAAAAAATTTCAAAAAAGTGTACAAAATCCTTGATCATATTCATATTAAAAATTGTTCAAACTTCTATCAAATTAAAAATTGTTCAATCGTTTTATTTCGCCAAATTTCAAATTTGAAACATTCAAAGATTCAAACCATGAAATTTTAATATTCAAGTAAAGAGTAACTTGAAAAAGTTCTCTTTTGTCAAAAGTCGAAATCGAATTTCTTACAAAATTCCGATTGAAAATGTGTCAAAAACTTCATGAAAAAATTTCGATTGAAAAACAAAATTAAATTTTATGGAAAAATTGCAAATAAGATCCAAAATTTCATCCAAAAATTTTCCTCGAATTTTTAACAGCATTATAGGATAAATATTTCTTAAAATTTAATGCAAATTTTATTCTGCATATTTGAAAATTACAAAAAAATTCGAATGGCCTTTAATGGTGATATAGAAAAACGACAAACCCTCGGAAAAGAAATCTAATATGGCAATCCTATATAGATAGAATATTAGGCTCGCTAATTTTGACACAAATTGCTCAGATGAAACAAACTCCCCCCCTATACTAATATAATATTTTCTAAGTTTTAATAAACTGGGGTACAAACCAATTGTATTACAAATGAAGTATCGACTTTTATAATATTTATGCATGTACAACTCTTTCAAATAAGCAAAAACAGAAAAGTTTTAATATCAAAAGTGTGTTGTTACAAAGAAACATAAAAAATATTTTTATTTTTGAAAATGAGAATGGACTATTGTTTTTTTTCTTGTTTGCTTTATGGTCAAGGAGACTCTTAATATTTTTATTTTTTACTCTTTCTTTTATTCTTTATTAAAAATTCTAGAACCCAAATCTTATAAAAAATGAAAAGAAAGAAAAATTTGTTTTTAATGGTCTTATAAATTCACAAATTGCATACTATAAAGCCGGCAATAATTTTTCCCCCATTTGGAAAACAAAAAAAAAACATTGCATGCAATTCAAAAGCATTTGTGTTTATAATTAAAATTGCATATTATTTTCTGTTATTGTTTTTTGTTCTTTTTGTTTTTTAGCACATGCATTTTATTTTTCATAAGACATTTTTTGTTGCAAGTCTGAAAAGGCAGTTAAAAAATTTCAAAATATTTTATTACAATTTTTTGATTTTTGTTTTTATTTTATTTTTTTATTAACTTTAATATCGTAAATTCGATATTTTTTTCTTTTCTTAATTTCCGAAAAGTTCTTATGCAGCTGAAAAAAAATTTTTTTTTTTTTATTAATTTTTTAATCACATTGGTGACTTTCATATTTTAAAAACTGTTAATGCAGGAATTTTGACAAACCATTTAATTCCATATTACAAAAAAAATTTTCGAAACGTGCATGAAAAATTGCTGCTTTCCATAAATCTTCAGAATGCAATGCCACAAATCAAAGGCTTGGTAGAGCATTCGATTCGTTTTGACTTTCTTTTTCTTTGCTTATAATTTTGTTTATAAAAGTTTCAAGAGAAATTGTCAAATTTTAAAATTAAATGCCAATGTCAAAACATACAGTTTTGACAATATAAATTTAAAAATTTATTTCATATTATGTGAAAATTTAAAAGTTTGAAAGTGGTCTGAGGCCGATTTAAAAACTGACATTTTTACATTTTGGAAATCAGGGATTCTTTTCTTATTTTCTGGTTTTGCATCCCCTAAACTTTTTATGTTCATAATAAGAAAACGTTAATAAGAAAAAATTTGGAATTATGAAAGTGGTTTTATTAATTAATTAAAAAATAAAAAATTTTCTCCCATTTTTTTATTTTGTTTGTAAAGTCAACATATTTTTCATTAAATAATGTTAGAGTTTTTTTTTCATTCTTTTTCATATTTTGCCGCGGAAATAATTTATATTCTTCTTAAATAAAGTTAACTAGTAAATAATTATGCTATTCCCTCACATACATATTGTATATATATATATGTGAAAATAAAAATTCAAAGATATGAACTCAATATTTAATTGCATAATATTATGAAAAATCCAGATATAATCGGCACATAACCGATCGGAATGTGAAATAATACTTGCAAATTGTTAAAAATTTCTTCTTACTAATTAAATGAAAAGGCTGTAAGTAAACTTGGAAGAAACATTCTAGTTAATAAACCTCTAAAAATCAAAATCTCATTCTGAGTAGAAATTTGCAAAAACGGAAAAATGAACTCAAAAAATAAATAAGAAAAAAAGACTCCATTAATAACTTTGTTCCTTAAATATGATCCAAAATGTAAAATCAATCATTATTATAGACCCAATTGCAGGCACTTTATTACCATGAAAATCATCCTACTTCTTCTTATTGTATAAGTTCTAATTTAACGTATATGTAAAATTTAAGAAAGAAAATGTGAAATTAATTGGTTGTTAAAAGCCAATTGCTGATAACTGCCATATCCAAAAAATTACTTGTATATTAAATTGTATATTAATATACAATTTCCCTTTAGTGAAAATCAAAATATACTTGTATATTAAGTATATTTTGATTTTCACTAAAGGGGCTCAGTCGAAATTGAGATACATGAGAGCACAGACAAACCATTAGAAAAATCCACATCTCATCCATTGAAAACCTATGGTATGAATTGTAGTACGATCACAATACCTCCCATTTTGCATATGCAATATGAAATGCAATAGTCGGTATTAAGGATTTTAAAATTAAAATTAAAAAAAAAGTTTATGTCAATTGTATTAATTTAGTTTTTAATATTGAAAGAAAACTTTAATTAAATGAGAACTTTTAAATAAAATTAAAAAAAAAAACTAATTTAAATTCTTGATATGCAATTTTATAGAATTATTTTCTTATTAAAGGATAACATAATATTACATAATTAATAAAATTAAATTTATCAGTGTTCCTTTCATTTTGAAATCGTGTACTCATGGTATAAAAATTATGAATGTAGTTCATGTTCTAGTTAAAATAATTATGCTTCGAATTTATTATTTTTCTTAATTTTGTATGCCACCTTGTACTTTGTTAAAAGAAGCTTGTGTTTCATAAAATTATTTCCCGCTCAACCTATTAGATCAAATATAAAAGATATTATGCTAGGAATATAATAAGATTTGAGTATAATGAAATTGAATGTACAAGAAAAAAAATGAGAGTAAAATTTTCAACTTTATGCAGAACATACAAATACATAGAATAGGCACAGTTATTAAGAAAATTGTTGAACTATTGGTACTTATTAACTTTTATTACAATATACGTAAAACAATAGATGGTGACATTAAAATTTACAATTTAAATAATTTTACAGTATTTTTTTATCATAATGCAATTTTGTATATCCCGCGACATTTTGAATATAAAAATGCAATATAAAATGCTTTGGAATCGTTGAGTTCCATAGTAAAAAGGTTTTTGAGTCGATTGCAATTTAAAAGTTTATTACGGCAATATATACTTCAAGAATGTTACCAGATACAAAACTCATAATTTCAATTTTATTTGATTGTTAGAAATTGAAAAAGCAAACATAGTATCCGAAAATTAATCAAAAGAATTCTCGCATATATAGTAGTAATTACGTTGCCAACATTATTTACCATAATTTTTTTTTATAGTGATGAATGCAAATTTCAGTATTTTACACCCTTTCTCTACAATAAATTTGAACAGAGGACAGAAAAATCATTAAATCAAGCTGCATAAATCGTGTTTGTGCATTAATTATTAATTCGTAATATAAATGTTAATTTATACAAAATTATTACTTCAGTTTAAAACCCAAAATAAATTGAGTTTTTATGTCAATAAGTAATAATTGCAAACAAACTTTATTACTTTAATAAGTTGCTGAAATTTGCACTTAACTAAAAAAATTTGTAAGTGATTTAATTTTAACTAATTTGAATCTGTTTGAATACGCAAGCTGAATGCATAATAACAAAGTTAAAATAGTGTTAAAAAATAACTACAATTTTGAATTAAATAAGTTAAAACCAAAAAATATTGAAATAAAAGAAAAATAAATATTAAGAGAATTTTAAAATATTCTAGCAAACTTTTCGAAACTAAAAAAAAAAATAATATATTTTTCATGTCCTCATTATTTTTTTAACTACTGTATTATTTATATTATACGTTACACTGTATATTAAGTTGTAACTATACGTATATAAAATATATCAAAAATAAATTTTTAGATCATCTTGCTATGACAAAACTTATGCCATTAAGAAGATGCATATGAATCACTTTTAAATAGCACAAAAATTTATTTATCAACAATCTATCATCAAACTAACAAAGCAGTTTTTTGTATTATGTCACAACACAAGGTCTAATTTGTTAAGATTCAATATAATTTTGTACGAGTAAAATATAAATTTAAAATAATTATAAGACGTGTTTTACATATTAAACAATTTATGTATGTACATAGTATACTATGATATAATTAAGGCATGTCGTAGTATAATATAAATAAAATTTAAACTTGTAATTTAAATAATGTTGCATGTGTCTGGACGTTACTCGTATTATAGTGATTCGGTTTACCCTTTAAATCTAATTACAAAAAAAAATATAACTTGAAATATTGTATAAGTTTTTCATCTTCATATTGGTTATAAATTGCGGATTCAAATAGGATTTTTAAAAAAGTCGATATTCAAAAACAATTTTCTAACATCTATGAATGCAAAAATGTGCAATACTTTCATTTTTTATGCATGCATTACATGTGTAAATACTTTCATTTTTCTTGTTTAGTTTTTAATATTTTCAGATTCATTATATTGTAAATTATGCTAACATGTACTTTATTTAAAAATATAACAAATCAGCCTTAAAACCATTAAAATTAAAATTACTAACCACAGGCCATTTTACATATTTATAAGCAGTTTACAAAATCAGAAATTTAAATTCTGAGCACGTCATTATAGTTGTAAAAGGATGACAAACATAATACTTATAATTTTACACATATTATTTTACAGTAAATTTGCCCTACATACATAAAGCATCTTATTTTCGCGTTCATTCATCTCAGTTTCTGAATGACATTAATTATAAACCTTGTAGTTAAAATCAATGAGATTTCTAACAAAAAAAAAATTAAATATTCATATTATTAATAGAGTTCATCGAATTACTTTCAATTCCAAGACGCTTAATTATAGCCTAATAATAAATTTTAAACTTTGGCTACCGTTAGTAACACTGTTGTTAAAAATTTTAATAAGAGAAAGGTATAGAAAACTGACGTATTTGTCAGAAAAATTTTAAAACTTTAATACATACATACATGTTTTAGTTTGTTTAAAACAATATTGTTCTTTTATAAAAAAATATACCCTTTCATTACCATTCCCGACACAAAGAGACAAAAAGTCAAACAAAATAACTCAAATATTTAAGCAATAGAAGTTAAAAGAGACAGCAAACAGTATAGGAAATTATTGCAATTTCCATTTAAACTGTTTTGATAAGACAATATTGTATTTAAACAGAAGTCAACTGTTAGACAACTGGAAATATACAGCTTGAATTCAGTAAAAGAAAGTTAGATAAAACAGTTACAAATTGATCAAAAATATCAAACAAGTATAATTATCGGTCAGAGGGCAGCCCACGCACTTCCTAAACAAAGTTGGAAACAAACAAAACAGTTGCTCTTGAAAAGGAATATTGCAAAAACGAATATCATAAGAAATGTATAGCAGATATTGCTTATTGACTCGTAAATTCTACAAAAAGAAAAATAGTTTTGGCACCAACAAAAAAGAATAAGCAATGGATTTTGGAATATGAATGACATTAATCATACAACTTGTAGTTAAAATCGATTAAGATAAAGATCGATTAAGACGATTTTCATATCACATTACGCAAAAAGGGCCAAATGCTCATTATGAATATTGGCATCTTCGCAAAATAATGGTCCCTATCATCTATACTATTTTCGAATGCAATAATGAAGAAGCACAAAACGAATATCATTATAAGCATCAGTGGAAACCACAATATAATAGAGTATCGTAGGATAATGCTAGAAAACGAATACAATTGAAACCAGTTATACTTGTACAAATCAATGCTTCAAAAACTAATAATTATAAAAAAAGTCAACAAAAATAACTTTCTAGTTGGAATCACATTTTAATCCATTAGCACTTCAAATTACGTTAATTCTGAATTCGAAATTTCTTCCGCTTGCTGTATCGTATAAAGTAAAAAGGTGAAATTTTTTTTTATTATTTACTTACGAACATTTCCACATACATAAACATAATTATAAAAAAAAAAATGTTTTTATTTATTCAATAATAAATTTGGAAATTACAAAATATCGAAGAGTAAAATACACACATTGTAATCGATAACAATAAGTTACCTACTTAACATATAATTTTCTTGTCTTCTGTTTTTTCTTTCCAGATATATACGAACCACAGTAGTTAAATTTCAATATTCAAAAATAAAATTGTTGAAGAAAAAAACGAAATAATAATTATTACTTTCAATGTGTTAAATACTTAGAGAAAGTTTACTAATTTAAGAAATGTAATGAAGAAAATAACCGTTTTCATTGTAGGTACACCATGTACCTAACAATAGTTATTTCAACCAACACTTCATTATCTTATCACACGTTTTCGTATACAAACAGTACTTTAATAATCGCAGTTTCATAATTGAAATTCTTTTGAAAAAATATTGAAAAATATAAAAAAAAATTAAAAAACTTTCAAAAAAATAAACGTACTTCTTTGTAATTTGTGTGTTTACAAATACATAAATAATATACGATATCTTTTTTTATTATATTTATGTGTGTTTATTTTCATAAGCTCCAAATTAATCTTAGATGAGCTCATGAGCCGAACTTTTAGTTTAAATTATACAATTTGCATATGTAACGTATACACATATATTTACTTATTTGCAAGAAAAAAATTTAATGACATTTTAATATTAACCCTTTATGAATTTATTAAAGCAGCTGCTCAAAAATAATTGTGCTGTTAGGGAAACAAACCTTAATATCATATATTATTAAAAGTGATTTATTATTTGTCATATATGATTATTTAATGAGTTTGTATAATTAATTTAGAAATTCAGCATAATTATCGTAAAATTTTAAATAATATCGTAAATCAATTACTTAACAAATTTATTTATTAATATCAATTTAGAATCGTGATTGAAAATATATTGATATAAAACAGTGAACATTTTATAGAGAAACTCAACGCAACTATTCGACAACATATCGTACCAAAATATTAAATAACAATATCATAACACAAAATATGTCATGAAATTAAATATTTAAATTTTATCATAAGACAGCGTTTAAGAATCAAACATTTTTAACAGATTTTGTTTGATACAAATCGAAAGACATTCTAGTTTTTCAGCAAAAAAAAAATTCAAAGACGGTTACAATTCAATGGGTTAGCGTCATAATTATGGTTGTGAGTTCGTTTTCGTAATATGTAATGGGTTGTTAATAACTAGACAAAATTCTCAAATTAGTTTTCATATCGATTTTAAATATATGCTAACAAAAATTTTAATTTATTTAGTTTTCCAAATTCAAGGAATCTGAAAGTATGCCAAAATTTTCTAATATCGTAAAAAAAAAATTATAAATAGTATACCGTAATTTTTTCATGTGTTGATGTAATATCGTAGATGCATTAACAAAAATTTTTTTTTAAATTTCTAAACTTTATTAAATACAAATTTTAATTTAACCGCCAAAAAAATAATGAATTCAAGAAGAATATTGTTGGGTTAAAAATAAGCGCACATATAAATTTTATTTCTGTGCTTTATGATTATTTTTTATGAAATTATTTTTCATTAAATTCGCTGATGTAATGAAAATTATTTTTTTATTTGTTTTGTAAATAAACAACAGAAAAATTGTAAATATTTCCAAATAAAAAAAAAATACATACAATAAAAAAAAATTCAAAATCATTGTCGAATATCAAAATACTATTGAAAAATTAAAAATATTGGGTGTAGGTTAGATATTATAATATTTTTTCTTGTGGTTAGACCTTCCATTCAATTTTCAAACAGCGAAAATTTATTTGCCAAATCTATAAATTGAAAAATTTAATATTTCCTCTTATAGTTTTATTATTAAACCATTCTCTATGAAATTTGGACGTTCATATCATGTAGATTATATGATTAATAGACATTAAATGAACAAATGTAGAAACCCACAAAAAAGAAAATTCTATACAGCATTATTTAAAAAGCATACAAATATGTAAATTATTTAGCACATGACCAAACTCATATCACAAGAAAACAACGAAAATATTCTTGAAACCGCATAAGTAAAATCATATATTTTATACCTCAAGAAGAAGGCACAACTAAATAATTTTTTCTAGAATAGTGAGAATTTTTAATCTATAATTGTCTTTATAAATTATAATTCTCAACTTAGAATCAATAAATTCTCGCAGTCTTGCGACCAAAGTATATTGACCCAAAAAATAATATATTTCGGAGAATAAACATCATAAAGAAGCAAACAATTAATATAATAATAATATTCAATTTGCTTAATGGATAATTTTTCAACCTACTTTGGCATAATTTTTGCAGTGGATAAGCAATTATAGTGTTCAATAATATTTTACATTAAATTATCATTTTCAATAAAATTTCGTAAAATTTTAAGAATGCGATAATTACTTAGATTCTGTAGAAAGTTTAAAAAGATTAAATAATATAAATATTATCTACCATTAATATTAAAATAGAACATTTACTCACAAATTAAATAAAAAACGATAAGGTTCTGGAAAAATTTAAGATTTACAGAAGAAAATTTACTTTTGCTTTTGTAAATGTTAAAGTGTGACTAATGCTTAATTTTTCATTAAAAAGATTCTTATATAAATATCTCTTACAGCATCAATCGAACTGGGGCAGATTTTAACTGGACTAGATTTTATAAGTTTATATGACAACTCAGAGCACAATTCACGTTAAATTTGTGCATTTTCTAAAAACTGAATTAAATTTATGTTATAAATGAATTCATACAATCACAACCTGTTTTAATGAGAACAGTTAGTGGCCTACCACAACAAATGAAAATATTTCCTGAGATGTAGTCATATTCCTCAGATATGGTCCCTTAAAAATCGTATGGCAGCCTCTCATACTAGTATTTTCATCGAATTTAAATTAAAATAAGGTTTTAATACTAAAAATTACACGCCATTCGGCAAATGAACTCAACTCAATTAATTTATGAATTTTTAATTCCTCTCAGAATTCGACGCTAAAAGTGTTTTATTAAATATTTAATTTTTTTAAAGACACACCATTGCTAAGAATATAAAATAATTGTTCAACAAATAACTATTTATTACCATGAAATGCAACTGTATTGTACAAAACCAATTAAATTGATTAGTAATTGCTAGTTTAAATGTATGAAAGTAATAAATTTAATGAATATCGAATGCTAATTAATTGTATACGGTTGTAATTATAGGTGTAAATTAGATATAACAATTTTAAATAAACTTATACTAGTAATATAAGCTTGAAAAATTAAATAATATTCAATGTTTTCCTATAATGAAGCGCTAAACAAATTTCTTTCATACAAACTAAATGTTATACAGTGACATTTATGATGTCATGAAGGCTGTTTTCTCATTCTTCAATGCGCTGAAAGCTTTACACTCCATTTGACATTCTCTTTCCAACTCTTTCTCGTACTCTTAACCTCTACTTTTACCTAACAGAAAAGTAGTGCAAAGCTTTATGCTGAAAAGTGTAATTTACCGAAATAAAATTAACTTGTGTCTGTATTAAATTTGTTTTGTTTCAGAACTTCTATATTTCTATCATTCTGGTGTACATATTAGTTTCATTTTTCTTATTTACTAATATTTCCAAACTTCATCTTGAATATGACATAATAACTGTTTACACAAGTGCCGATAATAGTTAAATATTTTAACATATTCCCCCATCCCACATTATATTTGAGATATTTCAGAATTCTTACACAATTTTCATTGCTATTTGATCAACATTACACTTTTTATATAAAATCGATTAATTAAAATCGATTTATAAAATTAGGTATAACATTGTTTCTTCAAAAAGCTGTAAATGCAACAGGTTTTTTAATAGAACTGTTCAAGTTTTGGTTATTGAAGTTAAAAATTGGTTTATCATTTTCATTTTATTATGAGCAGCCATCAACACATCATGACATCTTGATCAACACATCTCATGATGATCATGAACACGCCTCAACAGGATTTATATATAAAGGTTGATATTTATCAAACTGTCAAGCCAGTTATCGAAATTTTATGAAATTAGTAATATTTTCGTTTTGAAAATGATTATTGAATGCTGCATTCTTGACATACGTCCCCAAATATTGCATTAAGTGATCGTCAAAATTCGATATATGGATTTTGTTCTTGCAAGAGCAACCGCGGATGCCATTTGAATAATATTCTTTTGTGTACATAATAAATATACACTTCAAGCTAGAATAAAAATTTTTTCCTCTTCCTCAATTTGTTCAAAAGTTTTATTTCAAACAACAAATTGCAATACTCTTATTAAATAATCTGTCACTTAAGATGATAATACACTCAGTTTTAGAAAAATCAAAATATTGCATAAGATTAAATAAAAATAAGTAATTTGTGTGAATTTTTGTATAGAGTGCAATTCTTAAATATATCGCTGATTAAGTCAAGATTTAATTTATATACATTATGTGCATATGTATATACACAAATTTACTTATTTTCTTTCTGCTCACATACTATATGTATAATCTTATCAGCTAAAATAAACTTTACAATCTGTTATTTTATTCCTCACATCGCGTTATTTGTAATTTACAATATTGTACATAAGTCATCGCGGCAATATCATCATTTTTCATATTAATCTTTATATATTTATAATGAATTATTCACTTGAATTTTATATTTGACAAAATGTTATATATGTATGTATATGTGAATTACAAAATAAATAAAACTTTTTATTTTATTGTTATATAACATGATTTTATAGTAAATAATTTTATTCTCTGTAATAATAATTTGTCCAAAGTCATACAATATAAAAATGATTTATTTTAAGTTTCTTATAAATTTTAATACTTGAGAATAAATGACATAAATTTTATTTTATGGTGCATAGTGCCAATATAACCACGGAAATTTTTTCATTACAATCACACACTTACATATATACAATGAGTAACAAACCATTATTCTTAATTTCTTAAAAATGTTATAGCAACTTTTAAAAATTGTAAAACTATATAAAAATTCTAAATAGGTACAAAGGTGCACATTTGTTCATTTCAAACCGTATACCTAATAAATCACTTCTAAAACAAAAACTACAATTATTCTATATTAGTGTACCTCATATTTATAAAAAAAAATCCTATAATAGTAACCCATTCAAATATTAGGACTACACACACACATAGAACCATAAACACAATTACCACACCACTAAACTTAATCAAAAATATGAAAAATTTTGTGAGTGATTAGTTTAAAAATAATTTTTTTTTTTAAATAAAAACTTCATTTTTGCAAATTGATGCTACACGATGTTGGTATGCCAAAAATTATATACCGTTTAATTCAATTTCAAAAAATATTGAACAATATTTCCGTTCTACTATCTGTCGCCCTCCCTTAGCTCTAAATCTGTTTATAATTTATAAAATCCGTAAAGATTAAAATTCAAAACCCGATAAAAGAATTAATTAATTTAAAACAATATTTTGAACTTCTTATTTTTCTTTGCCGCAATATTATTAGAAAGAAAATTAATGTGTCGTTAACTGTAGGCAATCTTTGATTTTGACAAACGCAGCTTACATGCCTATGTAAAGACTTCTTTTTCTAACTTAAATTATCATAACTAAATTCTAATGCGTCGAATTGAATCCTTAATTTTACTTACACGGCAACTCGAAAAACAATTTAATTTTAATTCACATTTTTTTGAAAAAGTAAGTGGAACGTTGGAATTTCATTGGTGCACGAATTTGTATTGAGTTATGAGCGGACAAATCTTTTTATAAGAAAAACAAAATTTTCAAAAAAAAAAATCAGATATGGGCAAAAATATAATTTTTAAATATAACGAATTAAAAGAATGTTCTGAAAAATTAATACACCTAATTGATTTGGACAGTTATAACAAACTCATTGAAATGATTTTCTTTGACGTTGAATGTGGTGAAGAAAATAAAATGGCCAAAAAGTTTGGTGCACTTAAAGAGGGAACGCAGTGCAGCGAGAAGCAGTTTAGAAGGCATTGACTGTTAGTAGTACAAAAATATTGAAAAAAAAAGTATGTATGTACATAGATAATGTTCGCAAACTCACAATTTCCCCTAAATATATGCAAAAAACAAATAATGTAAAAGAATATTATCTATAATATAATAGATTATTTGTTGTAATTTTCCCTGTCTTATTTCATAAAAAGGGGATTTACATTAATTCATTTAACATGTAGCACTTTCGAAAATTGTACGTTGTGTACACACTAAAAATATTTCCGGATATAATAGAGATATTTCCGGAAACTACTCGCTGCAATAAGCAGCCGTTCGAAATTTTATTCTGTAATAAAAAAATTTTAGAAATGTAGACACCTATAGTTTAAAGTTTTTTTGCTGTTGCATGAGATTTTTTTTTTTTTTTTAAATTAAAAAATTTTAATTTTTAAACAATGTAATTTTAGGCATTTTTGAACGACTGAATAATTAGAAATTTGAATTATTAGAGCACTTAACTAAAGTTTTTGCATACTGTTTAACACTGCGGTTTAGAAACTTAAATTTTAATGTAGAACTGTGAGTGCTGAACGCATAGCGTGCATAAACGAAAACCTTCAAAAACTAATTGCTGACTTAAATTGTTATAGGTAAGCAAATGTGCTATTTTACAAACCATTAGTTTGCTGAACTTAACTTTTTTTTTAACTTTATTTCGCTTCAATTCAATATTTGCCATCGGAGAAAAAACTTACAAAAAAAAACGAATAGTAAAAAAAATTGATTATAGGTTGGCGTGAAAATTTTAACCAAATATTGTGGAACTTTTTTTCTTTTTTTATTTTAGTTGACAAAAAAATGACTGAAAATTTTATGAAGGAAGAAAAACAAAGAAAATAAAAGTAAGAAATAAAACAAACACTCAGAAAAAAAATTTCCTTTTTATATTTTACTTTAGTGATTCGATTGGAGTTTGAGTCGGTTGGAGGGCCATATAAAAATTTTTTTTTGTTTTTTTTTTTCATTTGTTTGCTTTTTATCTTAGTGTCATAAATATTAAAGGGTTCAATGCGGTGCTCTGAAACGTGATGTATGCCTATGAACATTGTATATGATAACAGCATTATAATAAATTTATATGTATGTCAAAGGATCCGTGTGCATGTATATGATGTTTTATGAGCAAATTCAACTATTTACCTATATAAATATTATATCCTTACATGTGTACAGAGCGACACGGGAATTTAATATTATTATAAGTATTTTTTATGTATTTTTAGATATGGCATAAAATGTACATTGTGTATAAAAACATATAAAAAAAATCTAATATCAAAGTTTTATAATATAAATAGACATTTCTACTTCTTTCTTTTTTTTTGTTTTTTCTCCCTTGATTTTAATACTACAGGATCATAACATTATAAAGACATTAAAAACTTTATTTCTTATTTAAATTTTGTCATAATATCAGGTGCAATTTTATAAAAATTTCAAATAACTTGGAATAATATGAAAAATTGGAAATGAAATAGAAACAAAATAAAAAGGACGAAAAGGATTCGTAGTATTTATATTTTAAAATGACCCATTTGATCTTATGTAGACTAGTGTATTAAGATGTTCGTTTGCGGTTTAAGAAAAATAATGTAGCAGATATAGGGTACATAAGGCAATTATTGTTAAACAACGATTATTTCAAATAATTACAAATTCATTAAGTTCAACAAAATCTTCAAAATATCGTTGTTTAAAAGTCAATTAAACCAAATCTACAAAAACTTTTCGAATTCGGCCAAATTTTAATATAAAAAGTTTTCACAACGTATCATACGATTTGGAATACTCAAGTGATACTTTGTAATTATGTAAGACTTCTTCAATTTACATTTATAAGTTATTTATGTAGACGTATATATGTATGCGTCGCGAATTATTACACGATTAAATAATTGCCATTGACAACAGCAATAGTCAATATCAGAAAAATTACTAGCATGTGTTTATCACAAATTAAATTTTGAACAACTCTTTACCCCAATAGAAGGGAGATTTCATTAGATTTGAAATGGGTAAACAAAGTTTGACCTATTTCAAACTTCCGAATTGGAAAATTTCTGTTGGGTTTCCTTAAGTTATACAAATTTGGACACCTTTCATTAAAAAGATCAACCTCAAGGCCTCATAACTCGTAAAGAAATGTGAAAAAAAAAATGTTTGCCATAATTTTTTATTCATCTTGGCTCATTTTATCACTCTGATTAGGGAGTACCGTAGAGTCTTGGAAACTCCGTGTAGTATCATTTTTAAAAAAATTGAAATCATTCAATATTTGCAAGTTATTAATTTTTAAAATTGTATGTACATGTAATATAGAAATAACATAATATACAAATACCTAAAATTATTTGAAACTTGTGAATATTTAATATGTCAAGCTCAACCAATTAATTAACAAATTATCAACAAAATAAATTATAAAATATTCAAGTAAATAATGAAAGATTCTTTAATAGTTTAATAATTAAAAGTTATTCTGATTTTAAATAAAATATATTCATTATTTCCCTTCGTTCAAGATCTCTAAATGGTAAAACGTTATCTACATATAATAAAAATATCTACATATAATAAAAATACCTACAATACTAATGTTACACATGTTACATCCAATGAAAATTATGCGGTTTTAATTGCTTTTCATGCAACAATTTCCTACCTCTTTACTTATAATATAAGTATAATACGCATTTAATTTTCATACCTATAAACACATATATATGTATACTTCAAATAAATAAGTGTGATCTGTCACACAAAATCGCAACTTTATAAAAAAAATCCTTTGAAATATCAAAAATAAAATTAAATTAATTGTTAAAGAAAAGGTGCTCATATTGAAATTTCATTCCTTTTCATAAAAGTTAATTTCTTTCGGTATTTTATTTCTAGTTTAATTCAAAATAATAAGAATTATAAAAAAAAAGTAACAGTTAGTTTTTTTTTTACCTTTTCTCCTTTTACCTCAAAAGTATATATTAAATTATCACGGCATATCATACAAGTAAATATAAAATTTATTTGAAAAATGAAAAGCGTATAAAATTTAATTTCAAAATGAATTCTTGAAATTAAAAATAAAAAAAAAAACCAAATATTGTATAAAATTTTTGGAGCATAAAACACGAGTATATGCAGATGTGCATATATGTATTTGTGTATATTTAATAAATGCAATTTAATTTTGTAAATTCAAGAATAAACTTCATTACAATAATCATAAAATTATTATTATTGTTACGAGTATTACTATTTTTTAAAGACGTATTTTTTTTCTTATCATTTTTAGTAAACCTTTTTATATTAAAAACACATTATAATTTTGTAACACAAAGAATCATATCATATTACATATTCATATTATATATGTATATTTACATATATACTTACAATAACAAATGTTGAATATCTATGAAGAAAATTACTGAAAATTTAACCACTGAGTTATAAGCCTTACGAGAATTTATAGAAATACAAAGTTATTCAGAAAATCTTTTATAATCATACATACATATGTAGGTACATATGTATGTACAAACTTTGAAATAATTTTGTGATTATAGGGCGTTAATAAATTACTTTTCATTTTTTACTTTTTGCTTTTTTTGCTTAATATTTGAAAGATATCAAATATTATTTGTGTTCAAGGAATCATTTCATATATGTATATAGTTGGTTGATTTTCATATCATACAAAATGTATAATATACAAATATAAATCATATTTCATATATATGTATGTATATAGAAATACAAAGATGTTATACGTAAAAATATATCTGGTATGGATGCAGAAATAATTTATAAATATACGCCAAAGGCAATTAAAAGTAAATCGTATTAAATGTTTGGATTAAAATTTAAAAAAAAAAATATTCACATAATTAAAATGAATTTCGAAGAGCGAAATATTTATGTATGTATACAATTCTCATACTAAATAAATAAAATTAGTATAGAAAGAATTTTTGTATTAGCAAAAAAAGAAAAATTAGAAAAAGGAAAAAATTTCGACAAATTTACATTGATTATAACGTTGTATAACGAGTACGTTGAGTATAACACTTTTTTGTCATAATCAGTGTCGACTAATGATAAAGATATTGCGAGTAAAAATTCAAACTATTATATAGATTTTACTATAAATGAATGACATCACTTAAGGGCAAAATTACAATCACTTATATTTGATAATTAACTTGGTTTGATATTTTAAAATTGCTACTGGGAATAAAATTAAAATTTGTAATTTTGAATGTACGTGTCAAAAAAATTTAATGTCAAGCTCGGACAAATTTAAAATGGAGATTTTGTGTGAAAAATTCGTTTTGAAAACCACCATGAAACAGTTGAAAACATATTTGTGGCGAGTTTATACATTCATAAGATTTCTCAACTAAAACTAAAATTAAAATATTTTTTTGTACGTATAAGTTCATTCATATTAAAATCATTTATTAAACGGAACGTATACGAACCCAATTAATAATAAATTCAAACGAAAACACAAAAAATTACTTCAATATTAAAAAATAATTGTTTAATACAGTCCGCAAAAAAGAGACGCGGGTCTACTTATTAATTATTATTAATATAAATTTTATAAAAAATTAAAAATTTCTCAAAATAATCAAAACGAATTTTAAAATTGATCAGTGTTTTGAGTATGTTCATCATTAATTCCTACATTTCATTCGTTTCATCAATTTTAACATTCCAAAAATACATGCGTATACTCCAATACAACTTAAATACAAATTTTTTAAATTAACAATCATATATGTACATACTCATAGTTTACATTAGAAATCGATTTTAATTTATTCTCAGAACTTAAACGATTGATTTCTCATAAAATTATTTAAAAATCATTTTTCCAATTATAACCGGCAAAATTATAACATAATTATAGAGGAATTTTATAAAAAAAAAAAAAAAAACACTTGAATATACAAAAATAATATTGAAAATATTTTATAATACAAATAATTGGAAAAAAAGCTTCCTTTTTTAATAATTCCGGGTGTAGAAAAAATTCATAGACTATTGAAAAATAAATTTAAAAAAAAATACTATCGATGATATCGGAAATGTATTAACAACGTCATGAGAACAATATCGCGTAGTCAGAAATTTGAAATAAAAAAATGTGAAAATGTATATCGTATGATCGGAATGAATTTTACGCTGTGGTTGCGATCCATTTTCACAATCCAATTCGAGTGATAGTAAAGTTTTTTGCATGTGTTTTATGCTGTCAATATAAAAGCATAATCAAGGTCTTGACGAATAATAGTACAAATTTGTCTAGCATTGGAGCATTTCTGCAAATTTTAATTTTTAAGATGTTGTTGTTTTTTCATGCATAAAAACATGTTCCGTTATTTTTGGCTTTTCTAAAATATACTAATATATACTACACCCAAACTGTTGTGCATAATTTAAATATTTGCTCGTGCATAATGTTTTTATTTATTTTGACTTTTCTTTCAAAATGTTTTCCGAAATATCATTAAGCATTTACTTAAATTAGTCAATATTGTAGTTATCCGTAATATTGTACTTTCCAATTTAAATTTTGTACTAAATTGTTCACATATGTAATCAAATTCTTTTTGATTTGATTTTTACACCGATGCATAGTTAGATGAAGACCATTAATATTACGATCACTACTTCAGAGGCATTGAATTAAATATTGATCAGAGTTATGAAAAAGAAACACATTACTGAGGCAACGTAATAATTAAAAAAAAGCTGGAGTTATGGTGAAAAATTTTCGGGACATTTTCGATGTCACCGTATCTTAAGAAATGTATCTACATATTAAGCTATGTTTGCTTTTTTAAAATAACAATATACAATAAATATTTAACACACATAGGTATATGTGACTTGAAAAAAAAAACTTTTAAAACGTAAAAGAAGAATTTTATATAAAAAAAAACAAATAAAATAGACAAGAATACAATAAAAATTTTAATGTTCGCTTATAATTTCTTCGCAACATTGTCTCGTAAACATTTTGCATAAATTTTTTTGTTATTTTGTTTTTGTTTATATAAAATTCTCAACTTTCTGTGATAAAAACAAATTATTTATGGATTAAAAACAGTAATAAAAAAATTCTTACGTCATTTTTGTACTAAGTTGAAAAATATCGATTATAAAAGGGAAAAAAAATGTTGTTATACCTGAAAATAAAAAATAAAAAAAAAAAATTAGTTATTTATGAATTATGAAAATAAAAAAAAATTTTAAAAAATTTAATTTGCATACTTCATAGCTGTAAACAGTTTTTTTTATTTTAAAAAATTTCTTAAAAATTTTAATATAAAAAATGTTTTCAATAAATTTCGTGTAATTGACAAAAACTAATAAAATTTTCATAGTTCAGAAGCAATTATGTAATTAAATTCATTAAAAAATGGACAATAATTATTGTCTGTGAAATTATTTAAGGAAAAAGAGCAAAAAGACAATAATATGTTTGTATATGAAAAAAAAGTGCTTTTTCACTTTCAATTATTCTCAAATTCTAGGAACAAATAATTTATAGCCAACCCGTAAGTTCAACGAACGAAACAAATTTAATAACGAATTCGCCGAAACAAAAGCAATTAATTAAAATAAAAAAATTTTCGCTTATAACAGTGCTCTTTGTATTATCGTATTTTTGACGATAACATACGGTATAGAAATTATAGGAAATGGAAACTAGAAAAAAATTTTGTATCACCTTCCGTATATACTCGTAACTGTTTCTTATTTATACAAAAATATATACTTAATGAGAAATTTAATGTTAAGCGAACGAATTTTATGTAATGTATCTTATTGGTAGACCCTTTTCTTTTATACAATAGACCCCCGTGGATTTTGTCATTAATCTATCGATAGATTTCAAGTACATATGTCACTCTGAATATATAATTCTCTATTGTTTTTTTTCTCTTACAACTTAAGTTTCTGCACTTATTCAGAAGTTATCTCTAATATAGCCTGAGAAAAATGTTATTCATTCTCGGTTGATTACTACAAATTTTTTTAGTTTTGTTGTTACGAGTTACTACTCTAAATCAGTCAAAAAACCTTTTTCTGATCGAAACTCTAGGGGACATAAACACCATATCTTACGTGGTATACACCCGCTAAAGGAAATGCTCAGTAAAGTGACGTAAGTTTATACTAAGTTTCTAGCTATAATTTATTTCTGGCTATAATTTATTGGCTAAATCGAAATTATTAACGGAATCATGAAATAACCAACAAACATTTTCCTTTAAGAAGTTGTCATTTTAAGAATTTGTAGATCAACTCCATCTCTCTACAATATTAATCCACACGTTACATTTATGATCCGTATTGATGATATGTAGCGTAAATCAGCAACTATTAAAAAAATGATACACGAAAATTAAATCAGCTTTATTTGCGCCTTTAATAAGTTGATATATGCATTTAATTGTCAATAAATATCTTGAATTTATATCAAATTGAAAACGCATACCCAAGAGCAGAAGCAATAATTCAATAGTGTATATACAATTGCGTATTGAATTAATATGCTACACATAGTGTAACACATTTTCTTTATCACATACATATTTTAAATAAATTAAAATACGACAATATTTTACAAATTAATTTATTTTTTGCACAACGTAAATAGTCAACAGTTCAATTTCTTTTCTCTTCTATTGCAACAATACGAGTCTGATAGCATAGTTAAAAAAATTAACGTTTAAAAAAAAGTTAATAATAAGAAAATGCTATCGATTTTTCATTTTATCTATAGCAGTGCATGCATATTAAATGCATTCGTCTCATATACAGGTTTGTTTGTACTATAGACACGTATAATCTTGATTTTTATGAATGCAAGCAACAAGCGAAAAAAAAAATTAGTTTATAACATTTAAAATTGAAAGTGAAAGGACTTTCATGGATGAAAATATATATATATATATATATATATTTAACAATGTGTGTATGTCGATATATTTGTAAAAAGCTTATAGTTCATGCCAATTAAAGAAAGTATAGCAAAAAATGTTAAAAACGAAATTCAAACTATCAAAAACTTTAAAAATTAATTGGTTTATACCCGATTTTAATATTTTTTTTTTTATAAAAATAGGTTTAACAACCGACAACTTAGTCGGTAAAATGAAATTTTACTCTACATATTGTTTGTAACAATGTAAGTTTAAATTGCTAGCATTTTATTCATTGCAAAATTTCCTAGCATGTAAGCAAAAGTTATTGGATATTGAATATATTGTACAATAAATTCAAATGTATACATACTTTCACAAGTTTTCCTATAATATTTCTATATACACTGACCGGCATTTATAAAATATAAGTACATACTCTTGTGTACGTACATATTACATCTACTAAACCTTATACGAAAAACAAAGTAACATTTCTGCTAACTCTTAAATTTCTTTGATTCTGTTATACGACTTTGAATAATAAAATAATCTAATTGATGAAAATACATCTGGTTTATTACAAAACAATATATGTAGCAAAATATCCCCAAGTAAAGTTCATGCTCTTCATATATAGAAAAATAATTCCTGGAGAACTTTCAAAATTGAATAAAAATAAATCATGCTTACTTAATTGCAGATAATTTTTTTGAATAAGTCAGTGATTTTCAACTTTGTTGAGGTGGCGAAACCCAAGTGCATTTTTCTTTTTTAACTCATACATAAAATATATTAGAATTTTTATTCGTATAACAATTTATTTCAAATTCATAAATGGTAAACTAATAATTTCACTTAATCAAAATTAAAATAAAATATATTATTTATGTATAACAATTATAATGTCATATTGATCTGTATAATTAATTTAGTATTTTATATCAATTCTCTTAATATACAAATTGAATTAGCGCCTTCCGTATTTAAAATAATTTTTAAAATACAAATCTGATATGACCCTACAATAAATTTCACAAATTGAAAAACTACTACGGAACCTTTCCTTGCAAAATACATATAAAATAATTTAATATAAAATAAATTTACTTAAAGTATAAGAAAAAATGGACATAATGCAATTAATAATAAATTGCAATTTACGATATTAAAATTTACTTAACTTATTATTATTGTTATATACTAAGTACATATACGTCTTCTCCAAACTATTATATTGTTACAACACATCAATTTTTTTTTTTTTGTAAAATTAAATCAACAAAATTTAATTGAGTTTCAATAAACTTTCTTCAAAATAATTTGTACGTCCATACAGACAGTACATTTTCTTTTATAATAAATTTAGCCACAAGATTTCTATTGACTTTGTATATGTATATATAAGATTACAATAGTTTTTATTAAATGTTTTTTAAATTACAATAAATAAATATAGGTGTACCATAGGTCCATAATAATTATACAATATAATTGTTGTAATAAATCACTTCTTTTATGAAAAACATGAGAAAAAGTAAAAGAAAATAAAAATTACATAGGAAATTTTTTTGTAACAAAAAAATAATTATTATTATACATACTTATACATAAATCTATAATATTGTTATACAATTATTATTCACATACACAAACGTAGACAAATATAAATAGAGCATAAATTTAATATATCCTCTACAAAAAAAAGTTTAAATATTGATGTGCCATGGCAAGTCTTTAACTTTTTAATTATAATGAAAAACAAATAAATTAGAATTTTAACTTGCCTCGTCGTATAACAATTTGCATGTCCATATGCTCCTTTTCAATATAACTCTTTTATAGATCTCTGCTTTCTAAAAATCTATCTTTTTATATAAAAAAAATTGAACTCAACTCTTCTCATTTTTCTCTCTCTTTTACTTCTTTGCTTAGAAGCTTTGGTGAATGGTGATCTACTTTCATTATTTTTTCTATTATTCGAAAATTTGGGAAAGAATTCCGGTATTTATTATCAATTTTTTATGGATAAAATTTATTTTCTTATTTATATCTAGATTACTAAATCAACTTTTTATATAGAACACATATAATATGTAGATGATGTGAAAGCTTGAATATAAAAGGTTCTATAAGAAATTATAAACAATTATAGTATTATAGAATAAAAATTTATGTAAGTATATGTGTATCAATAATGTAAATATAATAATCGTTTACATACAACTTTCTTTAAACTGAATCTATTGTGTGAAAAGTCAACAAGTCATCAATAATATTCAATTGATTCGGATGAGTAATAGCAAAGCATGTTGGTGTGAGTGTTATGACTGTATATAGTTTGGATATAGTAAAAAGTACTTTATTTTTCTATGCCATAAGGTAAACAATTTAAAAAAAAAATGTACAAGTTACGATAAAAAAAATTTTTAATTTCTGTACTAAACTTTACACAATACACAATATTTAATAAAATATAGTTAAAATATACACGAATACATAAAATAACAGCTTTATGCTTGAGATAAACACTGTACATTGCTATACTCGTATACATACAAAATTTCCAATTTGTTTAAATTTTTAAAAATATAGAAGCTTGTCTTTTTCTATTTCTTTAAGCAAATATTGATTATATTAGTTATAAATTTGTATAAATAATCAAATAGTAACAAGTAAGTTAACAAACAAGCTGATCTATGTACACACGTAACACCTCAAATACAGTAAAACTGGAATAAAAGTTGCTTTTCATTTTAAAGTTATTCATTTTCATGCTGGCAACGAAAATATTGCCATTTTACCGGAAATATGTTAAAAAAACAAACACTATATTTTGAACAAATTCAATTTGCTCTCAAAACCAGACGTTTGGATAAATTTTTTAAAAAGGCTTTAACTTCAAAAACGAGGGACATTTATGGATAAAATTTTAGTAGAATGAATAAGATTTATGCTGAATTTCGTTTTGAATTAATTTAAAACAATAACCAAAATCACAAAACGTGATTAGTAATTCAAGACTGCCGTCTGGATTGAGTACAATAACAAAATTTTTACATTATAAATTTTTTCTGGAACTAATTGAAGTTATTATTAAATAAAATTTAATTGGAAGTAACTAATTACTTTGGTAGTTTGTTATTTGCAATATAATTAGAAAATATCAAATTACATTTAAGTAGGCTCTCCTTGTAATCACAAACTTAATATAATCTTATTAAAAATTTCTCTTTAGTACTTGTAGTAGAGGAACAAGTGATATCACATTTAGTTATTCAGAAATTTGCAGAGTTTTAAAAACCCTTTTTCCCGAGCTTTACTGTATTTTTTCACATATATATGTACATAACTATGTACGCCTGGGTTATTATTTATTTTGAATATTTTTTCACAACCAACTACCCTAACTATGTTAATTAATTTCAAGCTTTTTACAAAACTTTAAAAAAAAACTTCTTACTAAAATTTGCCTTCAAAATTATTATAATATTAAAAAAAAAGATATTTTCTTCTTTACAAGTTTATTGTTCCAAATACCGCACCAGCACCAAAATAAACAAAAACCAGTAATTTTACACAAACAAGTTAGTTTTATATATATATATATAAAAAAAAGAGACCTATATTTATGATAATAAACTTAAAATACTAATTAGACATTTAAATAAAAAAGAAACAAAAAAGTTGTATTTGATGTGAAAAATGAAAACCACACCATTCTCTTTTCATACTAAAAGTTTTAATAAGTAAAACTAAAAATCTTCTATAAGTACATATTATTAGCGTTACGTAAATTAAATTTAAAAAAAAAAATTGTGAAAAAAAAATAAATTGAAATAAAATGCGTTGAATTTTTCACCTTATACAGAGAATATTTTCTAGGAATGATTTCAAAAAGTATTTCTTTAATGTCCATATAAGCAAATCTGTACTAGTTGCAGTGTAATATACAGTAGTATACAGTGGATCACCAGAAGAATGAAAAAAAATAACCATGCATTTACAACATAAATTTTCTTAAAAGGATGAATTACAAAATATTATAAAATTTTCAAAAAATATCAGATGCAATACTTTAAAAAATTTCATATAAAAACATCAAAAAATACAAAATTTTAAAACTCGTGTGTTTTTACAACCGAAAAAGCAGTGAATCCAACTCATTCGATCCAAGGGTTCTCAATACGAACGACCTTTCAATAACGTATCCAAAAATCAAACTAATATTCATAATAAAGAAATTAAATTCAATCTATTAATCGCAGAGATAGTACAAATCACGCGTCTTAATACGCAAATGAATTTATGTACTCTGTTATTTTGCTAATGTCCATAGTGTTTAAAATATTCATTTCAATCTTTACGTTCTTGCTGTATATTAAACTTTTATTTCAAGTCAGATTATTCATATTAAAGACAGAAAATCAAATTATTTAGAGAATATTTCAAAAATGTTACAATTTCTATTTAGACTCACTGTATATAAATACTTGTAATATTTTATTTAATATGCTTATAATATACACAAATACAAATGTAAATCACTTGTAGCGAAAATTCTTATATATTCATAACCTATATTTTTATAGAAAAAAAAAATACAAACAAAATGACTACAAACTTTGACTGCATTTTTTCTTTTTTTATGCTTTGAGGTAAGAACAATTATTACTTTGATAGAGAATTAGAAAGAAAAAATAATTTAAAAAAAAAATGAAATTCAAAAATAATTTTCTGTTCTTTAAATCTGTGCCAAATGTACATACGACATTTACACAAATAAATAATTAAGTTCACCAATATGGTTGTCACCTCATTTTTACATATGTACATAAGTATGTACAAATAAATTCATTGTTTGACCAAAATACAAAATTGTAAATATTATTCGTTTTCCTTTTTATAATTAATTTTACTAATTGGAATTACAAATTAATTCCAATATTCTTTTCCGTTTTTTGAATGTGAAATCTGTCTGCATTATCGGAAATGGATTTAAAATTTTGCAAAAATTTCATAATTTTTTTTAATTTCTCTTAAATTTTAAGAATTAATCCATTAAATGTGAAATTTTTATTTATCAAAATCAATTACACACAATAATATTACAAGTTATAGACCATTTATTTAAAATTTGAGGCTCATTTAATTCAAAAACAGATATCGTTATATAAAAATATTAAAATCGCCGCACACGTAATTATTAAATGCACGTGTACGCATTCGTTCACCTATACCTAAATATGAAATTAATTTACGATATAAGAAATGGAATATCATCTTGTTTGAAATGCATACAAAGATAAATAAAGCATGTGCGTGTATGGTTTTGTGTCGTTTAAATTTAAAATATTTAAATAATAACTTCCGAATTCATGCATAAAAGTAAGAGAACTTCATCAATAATTTGCATAACCATCCATTGACGCAATTAAATTGAAAATAATTTGACTTTTTATTTTAAAATTGCAAAATAATGCATAAATTTGTATATGTATTTAGAGAGTATGAAAAATTTCTTTGTGTATCTTTAATGAAATTTTTTTATTACTACTTACAAAATTATTAAATTGAAGAAAAATTGAAAAATTTCACTTAAGATTCAAGTTTCTTTGTTTTCATTGTAATAAAAGAAATTGAAAATTAATAATAATAATTGCAAAGAAAATTACAATTTGCATAATTTAAAAAAAATTAATTATAATAAATTACTTATATGGAAATGTCAATTAAATAATTTAAAGAAATTATTAATCAAATCAGAGCCGTCGAAGTAGTAAGTCGAAAATTGCTGGAGTGGGACGGACTAATTTCAAGAATCGAATAAATAAAATAGACTTTCGTCTTTAAGAAATAATTTGTATGAGTTGGTTCGTGTTTTAAATAATTATATTACGTATAACAGAGATTAACTTCTAAGAATAGCACCAATATGTATTTTCGGTTCCAACATAAAGTGTTTTATGAAATTGAAGTTGCAATGACGGATATTAGAAAAATTGTAATGTTTAACTTCAAAATTTAGTAAAATTTTAAAAATTTATCTCTTCAATTGAATTGTATCTCTCTTTCCATTCCATTTTGGCATATCAGTTACCAAAGCCAAAAAAAATTTCTATGATTTGCAATATACATACAATTTTCAAATTGAAATTCAAATATAAATTTCAAAACGTTTTCAATTCAAATTTTGATTTAAATTGCACTATAAATATGTATATATGTATGTATGTGTACCAATATCTACCTACCTTTTTAAAATATCAATTTCGAAAAAGTTATTGAACTTGTCAAAAAATGACAGCAAAATAAATTTCCTCTACCTCTCTGTATTTAATTATTTTAATATTTGTGTCAAATATTTTTATTTATGCATATGTGTGTGTATCTACAGCAATATCTAGATTTTACGATAATGCTTGTACTAAATTCAAATAAAGCTATAAAAATTTATGCACCTCTCTTAAAATATTCTCTTCCCTCATCCTAATGCCGTTATTTATTTATGTGTTTAGATAAATAAATTATTTTCTTTGTTTTTAGTTTTTTACTGTCAAGTATATCGTCAACAATATTTCTTCTTCTCTTTTTCTCTTGTTTTTTTCAACTTGTTTAAAACAATGCAGTAAAATTCCTTAATGTATTAAAAACTTGTTAAAAGAAACTATAATTTTTTTTGTTTTAACAATAGAAAAAATTATGTTAAGAAAAAAAAAAGCAAGAATTACCAAAAACAGAAAATGAGAACAAAAAACTAGCAAAACATTTTTATTTAAAAAATATTATGTTAGATGGCCAATGTGTTTAAAAAAAAAAAGTTTATTATAAAATTTTTCCAATGGTTAGTCAGGTTAACAAAATTCAAAAATAATATTAGTTACTGTGAAGGTGTTTGTTAATACACAGTCAACCATTTATTATTAATGTATATGTGTATTTATATAATACACTATCAACCGCATTACACATGATAAAAGAAGTACCACACCCTGTAATATTCAATTATACATAAACATTGATTTTTATAAATGCATAAGAATTAAAAAAATAGATACAGTAGACTCGAGCTTATATGAACTAAATAATTTTGAAAGGTGTTCAGACGACCGAATTGTTAACTGTATGTGAAAGGGGTATTTAATGGGCGAAATGATAATAAAATGTTAATTTGATTGGGTAATACTACGCTTGTAGCCATTATATGTATGTATTAATTTTTTACCTGTTTTAGTACATAAAATTCATCACATATTTCTGAATTTTGTGCCGAAATTTGTATTCTGATCTAACAAATGCGAATCCGTGATCGTTCATATTTTCCAAGACGTCCAATCAACCTGATCGTTCATATTTTCCGAGTCTACTGTATAATGCAAAGCATGCAGAATTCGCTTAAGAAAAAAGGTTAACATTAAAATTACACAATTATTAATTTTTCTGTTATTATTTTTTCTTTTTGTTTTATTTTTCAAATTGTCTTTTGTTCAGGTGAGAATCAATTGTGCAATTTTACCACTAACTGTACCAACTAAATAAGTGTGTATAAAAATATATGTATGTATATTAGTTACTTTGGTCTTTTGCATTAATATTCATTTAAAAATACTATGTAAGTTTTTGTGTGTATAGGTGTTTGTATATTTTTATAGGAGCATATTTGTATAATGATTTTTAAGCGTTTTTTTATTTTACACTTGGATTGTATATAACAACTTTTTCCATTGTACATAGGCAGAAATTTTTAAATATGTACATATGTATGTATGTAAATTCATATGTACATTCGCTAGTCGTTTTTATTTTTGATGCCTTTGTATTATTTTCTTTCAATTTATATTCTTTATAACCTACATTGCATATGTATGTATGTACAACCTGTTACTGCATATTTATTATAAATTTTAAGCACAATTTTTTTTTTTTATTTTATGCATAATTCGCAAAATAAAAATTCTGTATGACTCATTGGTTTATTAATAAAAAACAAAAAAATATGCATACTTTTTTGTTTCTATGCTTTTTACAATTCTTACCACCAATTATAAATTTATTTAATTATGCTATATTTTTTTATGTATGTAAGCTTGTATGCAACTATGTACATTTTCATACCGGCATATGTACGTGTAATAAGTTTTAGTTATCTGGTTTATAAGATTATTTCATTTTACAATATTGACTCATTTAATTCTAATTTTTAAATCATTATTCCTCGTATAGTGTACGTAAGACAATATTTTTAGCTATTGAAGGAAAAGGTGTGAATAGAATACAAAAATTATTATTATAATATTAAAATACATATATGAAGTAGAACTAATATTTAAAAGTAAAATAATAATTAGTATGCAATTATAAATAGTTTTACTATCATAGAATTTTTTAGAAAAATGCAAAATTTGCGTGGGAAAAGTTATGAGTACAAAAAGTACGTGAAAACGTCTATGCAAGCAAAAGAACAAGTGATTTGTGCTATAAATTATATATTGTATATAAACTTACGTAATTTTACCTTGATCATTGTCAATTAATGCTATAAATTTTAATCAATAAATTCAAAGTAAATTTTTTTCTATATTCATCTTATCTATTCAAAATTATAATAGGAATATTAATATGAAAAATTGTACTATTATGTAATGAATATCTTATAATATAATTAATAATATAAAATTATTACATTTAATAAAATTAATCATTCTAAGGAAATTTTGCTGTTTTAAAATTAAAACAAACCATACCTATTATAATAAATTGTTAATTACTATTTGAACCATTCAAATTTGTATGAAAAATGTATACTAAGGTCCTCACTATTACAGTGTTTCAACATAGGCATATACATTTCAAAAATTTTGCTCGTACTACTATAATTTTCTTAAAAAATTACTAAATTATTTACAAAAATTACTTAAATTAACATATGTTATTACCAAATATATGAAACTCGAATAACATTTAAAGAAAAAATCTCAGTTTCCGACATTTATAGATCAAATATCGATAACATCTATTTCTCCAAGTACGTGCTTAAGCAAAATTTACAATCAAAACAATATTCACACCTGTTACAATTCTATATCAAACTTTTTAAATTATCTTTCCTTCATATCACACAAAATCCGTGAACAATGTTATTGATATGGTTATAAATGCGTGTTCCGATTACAGTATCATTTCTCTCAAATTCAAATTTATTGGCAAATGGAAACATGATTAATTTTGAGTGGACTTTATTTTAAACTATTAAACGTTATCTACTTCATCTTCTGTTTTGAACTTACTCGAAATACTTACTTTAAATGTTTCAATTTAACATTTACTTAAATGTTTTACAATAAGCATTGGAGTTACAGTAACAATTTTCATTAATTAACTATACTTATAATAAGTATAGTTAATTAATACCGTATGTGTATTAATCTAACAAATTACAAATTAATAAACTTCTTGTATAAACTCCTCTTTTTGTACCAAAACCAGTTCATACTTACGCATATACTCAATTACAAATATTAATTTGACAAATTACTTCTCTCTAATAAACCACTTAATAATTCATTTATTTAAAAAAACAAATAAAAAAACAAAAAAAAAAATTTTTTTTTTCTTTCAAACAAGTGAAATTTCAATTAAACAAAAAACACATTCAATAAATGAAATGATGTTACAAAAATTTTAATATGGTGACCTTTACAACGTGGTCTTACTGGAAATAAACGATCTATTTTCATTCTATTTCATTTTATTATATTTTCTTTTTTTGTATTTCTATTGTATTTTTTAAATTATAAGCGAGTACAGGTATCCCTCGTATAACACGGTTAATTGGTTCCGTGTTATATCGAAACCGTGGTATACGAGGTTTTTAAAAAGATAACAAATTATGTACATAATATTGTTAGGTACAATAAATAACGTAATTACATCAATTCAAGAAAATTTTTTTGTCCGTGTAATATCGAGACCGTGTTATATAAAAACCGTGTTGTATCGAAACCGTGTTAAACGAGACTGTAAAACTAATGTATTTTCCGTGTAATATCGAAAACATGCTCCGTGTTATATCGAGAGGTAAATTTTAGAAAATCTGAAATTTCATAAAAAAATTAATGAAAAACTTATTAACTTTATTTTTTTAATATAAATAAATAATAAATTCAATCATAAGTAATAACGAACAAAAATAAAAATATAAATTCATAATGTATAAATCGTAATGAAACAATTTCATTAGATTAATTTGAATCATCGCTGTCATCAAAAATGACCCGTGACTTAGTATTAATTTTTTTCATATTTGCTTGAAAATCCTCGTCACTAGTTATTTCTTCATCAGATGAAGCAGCTACAAAATCAGATTGCAACTGGGCCAAAACTTCTCTATAAGGACCCAAGCAACTTCTGAGATCTCTTTTAAATTACGACATTTATATCTCGCTTTCTGCTCACACGTTTTGCACCTTGCGAGCAACCAGCGGCCACATTTTGTCTGATTTGACTTTCATTTTTTAAAATAGTTCTAATAGTAGATTCGTTCAAATTTAAGGATTTCGCAATTGTTGCGTTTTTTTCTCCAGACTGTTTACGATTCAAAATTTCTATTTTCGTATCGAGGGAAATAAATTTTCGTTTAAATATTTGTTTCTTGATTTTGCCAGACATTATCTAAATTTAAGGTTAAATAAAATATAGATTAAGTGCGAATTGTGACATTTAAGCTTGAATAATATTACCTTGAATTGAAATTATTATAAATTGTTTTATACAAAGACAAGCACTCTAGAGAAAGTTATTTTATTATTCACTTTGTATGTATACTTTAACAAAACATAAAGGATTAACGTTATTCTATTTATTTAATTTTTTATAAATACCACTTTTAATTATGTAGATAAGAATTAATTAAAATATTTGACATTAATATTTTCCTTTAGTTAGTTGAAACTTGAACGATCTTTCTTTATCAAAGTGAAAAACACAAGTGGCTTGACAGAGAATATAAATTATTCAAGTACATATTACGAAATGTATTTTGTATGTTTAAGTATTTGTTATTATTTTTAGGGGAAATCCCATTTTTGTTGTGTTGAATATCAAAATTTAAAAAAAAATTTCCGTGTAATATCGAAAATCGTGTTAAAAAAGTCGCAAATTTTATACCGTGTAATATCGAAAACGTGTTATACAAGTGCCGTGTTATACGAGGGATACCTGTATTTGTCATTATATACAAATTTGTTTTTGTTTCCATTTTTGTTGAACTACAAGTCAAAACGAACATGAAAACCTTGAAAAATATATTTTTTTTACCAAAACTCTAAACACTTTACATTATTCTCACATTAACATTTAAATATAATTGGAACCTTCTTTCACTATCTGAATAAAATAGTTTAGAAAATTTTCAAAATTAATGTTATTTTTTCAAATTAAATGCACCACACAAAAACTAAAAACAATTCAATTAAATTCAAAATGACATCATAAACAAAACTACGTACATACACACTATAACATTAAAATTATTATAGAAATTATGCATGGAGTGGACAAAACAATTTCTTTTAAAAATGAAGGGTTTAAAATGAAAATAGAGAAGCCAAATGTATAATAATTTTAATAAATTAAGCCACAAAATATTCATTTTTTTTTTTAAGAATATTTTCAACAATTAATAAATTAAACTTTATGTACGTTTATTATGCATTCTGAAATAAAATTTTTATAGCATGACATAAATATGTATACATTAATATCATAAAATAAAAATATTTATATTTTCTATACTATATTATGTATGTATAATGAACCCTTTTTTAATACGCTTTACGAATTTCAAAATGTTATGTTGCCCTTGGGTAAATATAGTAATTCAAAAAAAAAAAATGCCACAAACCAATAAATAGGATGTTGATCAAAGGAAAAATTTATAACAAATAAATTGTATAAGAGCATTAAAGTCTTTCAAAATTAAAAATTTAATTTTTTATTATTCTATAATTCACTTTCATAAAATGTATTTTAGACATGTATTGTAGGGACATAAATTCGCCTCCATCGTCTATCAATTTGCATAATGTCACAACTTGGTATTAAACAAATGCTCATACTTTATTTCCCTAAATTTCGAATTGATCACTCAATACATTAATTAAATAAAATTTTAAGCAGAGCACGTTCTATGGAAATTTTTGAAAACCAGTGCTTGATACTTAAAACCAAATCTGAATAGTTTAGGCCACTCCAGCTCTCATTTTTTTTCTTTAATAATATAAACGCAAACTAATAAAACTTAAATCGACACGAGTTCAATTTCTAATTACAAAATATTATCTATATCTGCACAGCTTTGAAATTCGAAATGATGAGTAACAACATATAGAAATTTGTTTCCACAAAGGAGGAATTTGTTGGAAGCAGCTTTATTAAAATAAATTTTATTTATGTTATTCATAATAAAAAGAATATTCTAAATAAAATGACTTACAATATTGCTTTCCCGAATCCGTATTCGAACTCAAACAAAAACCCGAGCAAAAGCAAGGGTAATCTTCATATATACCGAATTTGAAATTAATATCCTACTGAATATATAAACAAAAAATTGATCCAAAGAAATGTTAGAAAATTTAATACTTTTATGTAAGAAAAATAGTTCAAACATTTTTTAACTATTCTTTTGTGATGGTATCAAAAAAATATTAATAAAATAAATAATATCAAACAGGTGAAAATTTTCAGAACGAAAAAATAAAAAATATGCAAGGGGGAATCAATTTAAAGACAAGGAAAAGAGATAAGAATCTTAATTACATTAAGTTACTCACATATACACGTTATATACACATATACTTAGAAATACATACTTACTATATAAAAAAACTACTTTTAAATTTTAAATACAATAATTAAGAACTTGTAAAGAAGAACGAGGTGAACTTAAAGTTTATCACCATTTACCAATGATAAAAATTATATTAATAACTGGTTATGTTAATTAACTATAAAAAATTCCATAAAAAACCAACATTTTTTTTTATTCATTTTGTAACACTTACAATTTTACATAACTACCATGTAAAAAATAATAATAATTGTATTCCCACTTAAAATTTGAAATAAAATAAAATTTTAATTAAAATATTAAGATTATAGGAAACGTATAATCTCTTCGTTATAATAATTAAATAGATTAAGATGGACAACTGATATAAGTACTTAGATAAAAATTTTACTACTATTTCTCATAATAACCAAAGCACAAAAGTATTATAAGTTATAAACCATAAGTAATGGGTGGTTTTTTAAACATTCGATTTCGAATAAACGTTCAACAAAAAAAAATACAAACACGGGGAAAAACTGCAATTTACTTATAATTTTAATTAAAATGAAAAAAAAAACCATCATTAGCGTTAAACCTTTTGCGAACCCAAAGGATCTAGAGGCAGTCAACTGAGAAGTTCAAAACTTTGAACTCTAATGATTTTAATATTAAGTATTTGAATATGTTATTTAGACAGCAATTTTTCTGTGGTCAAATAGCAAATCAAATTAAAGTGATTTGACATTGACAGCCAAATAATCAAAAACAAAAATACGAAAAATCTAACAACAGAAAAATCACCCTATATATTCTATATAATTGGTATCTGGTCGGTTCCATTATACCGTTACAAATAATTATATGAATATATAGATTTTATCGTACTTATAGGATAGAAAATATAAAATTTATATATAATGACAATCTTATGTCTCATACCTTTACTAACACACATATACATAAAATTAGATATAAATTTATTATTTAGACAGTTTTGTTAACTATGATTGTGATGACTTTTTAAAAATTCCGAACCGACATTTACACATTAATATTTGTTTAATATATACCTTGATGTACCTTGATGTATAGGTACTCATTGTATACGTATGTATGTATGTATGCTATGGAATAGAAAAATTCATAAAATAAATTATTAAAGTTTCACTTAAAAACTATGTAAACGAGAAACTTATATAATTCCATATTATACATACATATATATATATATATATATATATATATATACTTATATATTATATAAGTATGCATACTTAACATTTTATTTTTATATAATTTTATATTACAACCACAAACGCAACATTAAAAACCAATTATGTACATAACTTTCTCCATAATTTCTTGACAAAATATTACAATATTTTATATGACGTCTACTTAGAAAAGTTAAATATATATTTTTTGGTTTTAAATTTTTACTATTAACAGTAGAGTTCGTTTAAAAGCCTCGTTTAAGTTAACACTTAAGGTTATAGAATTTGATTATTTTTACAAATGAAAAGAGATGAAAAGAGATGGTTACGAACCGATAATGTTTTAGTGAATTTAACCTAATAACGTTAGACAAGTTATCAATTTAAGTTTCAGAAAAAATACGTGAATTCAGCGGCACAGTGAATAGAAATGATAACGGGCGTTTTCGTGTTTTAGTTCAGATGTTGAATCTTTAAAGATTCAGAGTTGACAGAGAAATCTGTGATCATATGAAAAAATTTCATAATCTTGAAGCTCTAATTTTAAAAAAAGAGAATATAAAGCCAAAAAACGAAATAGTTGCTTCCAAACCTTCCCCAAAAAATTGACATTTAAAATAAGCAAAAAAAGAATTTTGCAGGAAAATGTTGCTAGTCAAACTTGAGAAACATTTTTTTTCCAGTTAAAAGATCTTATTAACTACTTTAACAATTAATCCAAAAAACAAAATGAAGACATTTGAGATTTCAAAATTATGTTTTCTAAGACTAATTGCTGTGTGAAGCAACAAGCATTTAACCGGACTGTACTGTAATACGCTCGTAGCTATATATCATAGCTATTTATATAATTATTTTATAGATACTTATATTCCAACTAAGTAAATATTTTAAAATATTCTTCTTCTTCTTCTTCTTATTTTATAGTTTTGCTCATCATTTTTTGGTAGCTTCTGATAAAAATTCTTTAATAATGAATTTTATGTTATTTTTTTTCCCCAGAAACTTTTCATTTAAAACTTAAAATGATGACAATAATGTGGTATAATTTTCTGTTTTCTTTTTCTTATTTACTTACAAAATGTTACCTGCAGAATACCTTTATTTCAAAAACATAATTAGTCTTTTTAATTGTATTTTAAGATGTCATAATAGGAACAAATATATAAATAATGTATTTTAAGAGCATTTTCAAAACTTAAAGCAAATAGTATAGAGGAAAATAAAAGAGAGTAAATAAATTAAAAAATAAAAATATTAAAAATGCAAAATAGTGCCTTTTTTGTGATAAAAGACCACTAATAATACTTATTAACAGATAACAAAAAATATTTACGTGTCCATTAAAACTCTATAATTAAGACAAACGGTTCCTGTAATGGCTATTCGTCCTATTTACTTAAAATATTTGTAAGCACATTAAAACAATAAAAATACATATAAAAATACAGTACGGATATAAGTATTATGTGTTATCGTTTTAGAAATTTTCTTAATTCAATAGCAACAAATACGAAAGTCAACAATTAGAACAAAATTCTGCCTCTACCAAAGAGACGTTTTACGTTTCTATATGTTTTCATCTTGATAGTTTAATTTCCATAATGAGCAGTTCAGTTTTTGTCTTTTGTTATGTATTATCTGTCGCTTGTATACAAATTTATTGGTCACAATTAATGGGAAATGAGAATAGTTAAGCTTATTGAACCCAATATTGGGCAAAAAAAAAATAATAAAGGAGGAGCTGGTAGTTAAAATGAGAGCAGCTTTTAAAGCAAAAATGCCCAATTTGGTTTTGGTGTACCTATACCCTATTCAAAACTTTTTTCTTCTTAAAAAACTAATATTATAACTAGTACACTGCAAAAGCACAAAATCTTAATTACTCTCGCAACCGGATTTTGATATATAAATATAAATTACAAAATAAATATTTTATTAAATTTTAATTACAGTACTGATGTTTTGTTCATAATTTTAAACTATTTTCCAACTCACGAAAATATAAAAAAGAACGTATACACAATGGAAGCTAAGTCGATGTGTAATTAATATACAATCGGACCTGTATATAAGCAAATCACATAAAATCATCAAGTATAACTATAACGTTTATAACAGTTATAAGTAATACAACTACTACGCATATTTCATAAACGGTCTGTTAATTAATTAAAATGAGACATTTGTCACTTTCATAAGCCTATTCGAATTTAATTGCATACTGTCAACATTATTATTAATAAATTTTTAACATTTTAATGAATTCTAGTTTGTATGTTCTTATACACGAACTATTTTATTTTAATAATGACTTTTACATACACAAATTTTGCTAATTAATTTTTAAATATGTATTGTAATACTGTTATATGTGCACATATATTTATCTACTGCGTACTTGTGCATCTAAACAATTAACATTTTGTTAATTAAGCACCATATTTACCTGTATGCAGTTATACATACATACCAATGTATTTTATTGAATTGAGATAAACTATATTTCAAAACCAATGTAGGCATAACATATGTACACGTACATATATTTTTAAATAGAAAATTAAACCAATATAGTTTCAATTTAATAATGATAAATGATAAAAAAAAATTAACTAATTTCTGTCACTATCGATAACAGCATCCCCAATCTTACTAAATATAATATGCATTTCTATATTTATTTCTACATTTATGTTGGGCATAAAAAATGAGTAAAATATATTAACATTCCCAGACATAATTTGTTTGTTTTGTATGTTATTATCTCAGCATGGTAAATGATGCTCAGTGTTCTTTTTTGTTTATACATATATATACATATATACATGTTTACATTTATTTGCCCTTATTAGTCACTAAAGAAAATTATCCATTAGTCACTAATAATTTAAAAAAAATTCTTTTTCAAGAAGTCACTATAATACAAGAACCATATTTTTTTATAGCTGTATACTTTTATTGTTATTAACTATATGGTTAGATGTATGTCCAAATATAAAAACGAAATGATTTTAAGTAATAAAGAAGGTGATTTAAGCTGGCCATTTGTTTACATGTAAAAAACAAAAACTGGACATAAAGGTCCCTATATTACACATAAACCGCAATGTTTCAACAAATGATATTGTCAAAATTTTTGCTTTTTAAATTATAGTTCTTCAAAACACTATTCCATCTGGTTGTTAAATTTAGTGTAAACAGAACTTACTAACGCAGGCCTTGAGATATGCTTAAGAAATATTTGCTAACTTAAGTTTCGGGATATAGAACTACACTGCATTAAAACCAAACACGACAAAGTCAAATTAAACGTAAATGTCAAATTAAATGTCATGATAATGTCAAATTAAAAATAAGTATCCAGCTAAAGCAAAATATATATTTTTTTATGTAGCAGAACTTTTGAAAAATCGCAAACTAAAGAGGACTCCTTTTTGCAGTATAGTTCAATAAAAGCAGGCTGGAATGCAGTAATAACCGTTGTCAGCCCATTTCAAGTTGCAACTTCTATATATTTTAAAAGTCTACTTTAATGTTTTTAGAAGTTTTAGGCATTTAGTATTAAATTTGTTTGGAATTAATTTCAGAAAAGTTAACAACTAATTTTAGACGTATGAAAGTTTATATAAAGTTTAAGTAGAGCTTTTTTAAGAAAAAAACTTTCAAATACATAAGATTTATTAAAGAAGATATCGAATATATTTTAGCACGCAAAATTAAGGACGTGTCTGAGGAAAAGAGGACAGATGGCTACTTTAGTACATCCACAATAATATTCGTATTTATATGTGAAAAATTTTATATATGGACTTACATTATACATAAAAAATTATGGCACACATTAAATATATGTACATTCTTATACACATTAATAACTTCAACGTTTAGGCATAAATATCTTTAATTAATTTAATAAATTATGTTATATACATATATAGGAGTGGTTTATATTGTATAAAATGTAATATATACTTTGTATATATATATACTAATTATATATCGCATTTTCATTTAAATAACATTTTATTAATTTACAACAACACGCCTATATTTATACCTTAAATAATTATAGTGTTTATGACTATGCGATATTTTGGTTAAAAATGTACAAGAAAGCAATAATAATAAAAAATTACTACATATATAAGTACATATATAAGTATACACATACATACATATAAATACATAAATATGTATCCTTTCTTAATTCAGGAAAAGGACATTAGAAAATAAATTTTAATAAAAAATTTAATTTTTTCCAAACAAACAAATTTCCTTTTTATTCTAAAATTATAATTGGTTTCTGAAAATTTTATGAAATATAATAGAAATAGCTACATACATACATGAATTTTCTTTTAAATTTGGAAAAATTTAAAAATTATGAATTTACGTTTTTTAAATTTATACTTATAAAATGTTGAACAGTTGACATGTTCTTAACGTTTAAAGAAAAATATGTTAAATGTGCTATTTTAACCTGTTCATTAATTCATCTGTGTCTGTCTGTCTATTTAATCATCATATATTTTATGAGTAACGCGAATATTACCTTAATATTTTATCAAATTTTATTACAAGTACTCGTAACTTGTACAATTTACCAGTATGTACGTAATAAAATATTCCATCGTCACTCAGTTTAATAGACTCCTCCCTACATGTATTTTTCCTCGATATTTTCAAATATTCTGTATTGTGATAGGTATAAAATATGCGGTGTTCATTTTTTCATTAAGTTGTGACACATTTTTTTTTTTTTCATTTTTAATAATAAAATATTTAAATATTCTTTAGAATTTTGTTTTTTCTCAGCGTTTTTCTCCTTCATGGATCTGTACTTTAAGACAAGGATGTTAGAAACCCATTTTAATAACCTAAAAAATATTACATGCATATTTGTTATTTTGAGAACCAACCATAAAAAATATACTTATATTTTAAAGCAGAAGCCTTTAAATTACGACTTGCGTGCCTACTCCAAACTGTTGTATGTAACTAGACTGACTGCTGATTATGCTGAGTGTGGGATTGTGAGATAATTATTGATTACCGTTATTGTCACTGATACAAGTTCAATTTTCAAATCGTTGCGCACACATCTAAGTAACTAAACTGTTGCGTTAATTAAAAACGAATGCGTTAACTAAAAATTGCATTCAGTTTATAAGAAAATTAGAAAACTGTTTCATTGCATGCAATCATACAGTTGCATGTGATTACTATAAAACGAGAAATTTTATTTTATGATAAATATACACCTGATAATAATTTGTTTTCTAAATATTTTCCAGAAATTATGCCGAATGGCAACAAAAATCGAATGATTTTAACTTTAGAAATTCACTAAAATAATCAGTATGCTCCTAAAATTGCAACATTTGGTAGACAACAGCCCTGTATTACTCGTAAAAGTTCCAAAGAATGTTATTTTAACCGGCAATAACACTAATTCATCAGCACAATGTTATTAATCATAACTTTTCAAAAATTTGATATTATTTATTTTATTTTCATCAAAAAAGTACGAATAATATTTTATATAAGATTATTACCGCATGTCTTCTGCTTTAAAAAGTCATATTGCATATCATATTTGTGATGAATATTATAAAAGAAAAATGGGGGAATGCTACAATAGAAGAAAATAATAAGAAAAAAAAAATGGAAAATTGTGGAAAGCTCTTTATATAATATGCAGAAATGAAAACAAAAAGGAGCAAAGAAAAGGACAAATTTTATTTTAGACAAATTATTAAAAGTACATCATATAGTAAATATGTATGTGCACATTTGTGTTCTATAAAAATCCTGACAAGATTCTTGAAAAAAAATCCATAACTATAAATTACAAAAGAAATTCTGGTAGCATTATAAACAGTATTAAAGTTAATAACAAAATTGATAATACAAAAAAAAATACTTGGGTTTCACGTTGTTATTTAAGATATTCATTTGTTTCTGCACTTCGGAAAAATCATAAATATGTTGACACCATTTTCAAAACTTGAAATGCTACTTTCAACATTTATGGGAATAAATATTTTAAGAATGTTTTTCATTCCTTATTATTCTCCTAAAGAACATACGGCTTCAACTTTCTCTGTTTTATGCTAGTCTCTTCATTTCTGCCCATGTTTTATTAATTAGCTCTAATAATTATTATTTCTACACACTTCTAAAAATAAAATATTTTAGAGATAGCTCAGTCGAAAGAACTTTTGCCAAACAAAAATGATTCTTAAAGTGATTGATTCCAATTTGAAAAGAAAAGTCATTATTAAATTTTTTATTAAATAGGAATACCGATATAAAGTTTACGGCAATTTCATCTTCTAAATACAAAATTTCATTGAAAATTTCATCAGCCAATATCTTTCCCTAAATTCGACTTTGATTTGATTACACTCTTCCAAGTACGAGGAATGTATCAATTGGATTTTTTTGTAGGTTTTTTGGAGTACTACTAGTTGCCAAAAGACCTACAAAACGAGGAGTTGTGGATTTTTTATATAATTTTTCTCTAAAAAATTTATCGCCGGCTTTCATTTTTAAGCTGCTTAAATTAAAAGTGAAAATTTTCTGGACTTTCTACTTATTCCAACAAAAAAGAAAAAACCTTAAGATAATTATAATTCCTTCAATCATGTATCCAATGTATGTAGTGTTAGAGAGAGTACAAGTTTTAATTAAACTTTAAAAATTATTTCTCTTGTATTTAATTTCTATTAATGTTGTTTCTTTAAGTCATGATTAATAAGTCAACTTGAAAAATTTTGAGATGAAACTTTAAAAGAAAAACTTGTAATCCTAAATTTACCATTTACAGAGGCAATAAATTTTGTATTGAAAAATTTATATTCATAGATTGTTGAATAAAACAGTTGACATTGGACACAATATTCTTTGTTTATAAAATACAACCTTAAACCGCCATAAAGTCGATAATTCTTAAAAGCTAAAATATGTAAATTTTTAATGTAATTTTTTAAACAAATGGTTCGGTCAGTTTTTATAACATTACTTTTCTTGTTAGTTCGTCTAATATAATGTAAATAGTGTTGACATTAACATATTTCTTCTCTGTGCTTGTATTTTTGAAATATATTATATTATAATATGTAAATTTGTAAAACTCAAGTATATTATTGATATAGATTCCATCATTGGCACGACATAAATTAAAATGAAACAAAAACTGATACGGTCAGCACATGATCGATCAGTTAATATTTTTCCCGCACGATATTTACATAATATTGAAAAATCTATACTAAATGAATTGCACAAAAGATTAAAAATTTTTTGTTCAAATTTATTTCAAATATTTCTAAAAACGTGAAGCTGATCCTTCAACGGAAGTGCAGTTTTTATAAACGGTTTATTCCTGAAAGCTTATTAAATATTGTTAACTTGTAACAAAATGAAATTGAATTATGTATGAAATTAGAAAAGAGTTGCTGAATGATTGCTGTAGATAACGGCAAAATTATTTCTCTTTATTAAAACCATAATTCCTAATTGCTTTATGGCCCAATCTATCCCAAAATTTTACTCACCACTTCAAATTTACGGATTTTATTCATACATACATAAATGAAAATCAGTTCAGCCGAAAAGTGCAGTGGAAAAATACATTTTAACATTTAATTTTTAGTTCGATCACAATGCCTCCTTTTAATTATAAACCATTCAGTCTTTGAAAAAGGCAATATTCAAAATCAATGTAAAAAAAAATTTTTCATGTTTAATATTAAACTAATTTTTGTTTTCTTTAATACTGAAAAAACACGCTCAACAGAAAATAAAAAACCGATGACTCATATAGTACATAACGTATATTATATACCTACATACATACTTAATAAATTTCATATGAGTCAATTTTCTTCAATTTGAATACAAATTCCAATATAAATTAATTCAATATAATATCTTAAATTAGCGTGTAACTATGTTCATATACCTATATTATCATAAACAACATCGCAACCTTATCTACTTATAGATACATGACATATCGACGAATATTTTGAATAACTGTATTATAAATTATGTAGGCTCATGCTAAAGATATATATAAAGATATAGTTTAATATAATATTGGAATAAGAATTTTATTATTAAAAATTTGACTTCCTTGACTTTGAATTATAAATTTTCTGTATGAAATTGCAAAAAAAGAACAGAGAATAAAAAATTAATTGTGTTGGTTTCCGATAGTTTTGAGTAAATGCTTACTGTATAGATATTAATAAGGTTTGTATGTATGTATTTATGTTGGTGATTGTAGTATTTAAATGAAATTATTGAATAAAAAAATTTTCGAAATTTTGGTTAATGAAAGAATTAATATACATGTAAACAAGTACATATAATTATATACAATGTACCTACAGAATTACTGTACAACTATGCGGTATAAAAGGTTTACACAAAAAATTTAATTATCTTATAAAATTAGTTCAAAAGTCCTTGTTCGAAAATAAATTTGAAAAAATTGCTTATGCAAGCTACTTGTTTTTAGATTTGAATATTAGTTGAGTTTTTTAAAACTAGCATAACAATAAAGCTTTTTAGGCGAGGCTACCGCATTTTTGTTTTTTTTTTTGGCACAAAGAAACACTGAGTCGAGGATACTTGCAATTTTTGAAGTTTCTTGTAAGAAGCCGTCGAAATTCCTTAAATGTTAAATTTATATTTTCAGTTGCAGAATAGTATTGCGTAATTATTATACTGAATAAGTACGCAAATCTGATAATGTTAAATTTATGTAAATTTTCTATGAAATAATAACACAAAATTCAACAAACAGACTCACATTAATAAGGAAGATGAGACCTTATCATAATTTTGTACACACTTACACATTATGTATAAAACTTTTACTGTATATTTTGTTATTTACAAAAATTTCTCGAGTAAAAAGAAATATGTTTAAAATGCACTACCCCTGCCAGGATTTATTTTAATCCGTAATTTTTTACTAGCCAACTGTTTTAATATTAAATTTCATATTATTTTTCAAATTTCATTTACAGATTTCCTAAGTAACAGCAGTGGTCAGGGGTAGTACATACTATGAAGCTAAGGAATCCTTTATAGTATAAAAACAAAAAAAAATTAATTTTAGAAAATATCTATGAGTACACTTATACTCTGAAATAAAATATTTTTTTTAATCTTTAGATATTGGCTTGCTGATTTTTTTTTTACCAAAATAATAGATTGAAATTGTTTCAAAAAAAATTACTACTTTTGCACTTAATACGCCAAAGAAAAAAAATTTTTTAAGCATTATTATATAATGTGAAAATTCAATTACCCAATTCTAAAATTATTTTTTGGTATTGTGTAAAAAAAAACCCTTTAATATTAACTGGAAAAAAAACTATTTACCTACCTACAATGAATTTTAACCGCACCAAATTTATACCAATATTTTATTAAGTAAGGGGTAGTACTACTTACAATATTTATTTGTAAGGGGTACACACTTACCCTTTTTTTATTCATTTTATTATTGCCGTTGTATTTCAATTATTCAACAACAAAAAAATTCATACTTCTTTTTTATTGTGACCTATACCTACTCTAAAAAATATGTCTTTATATCCCATAAACCAACATTTTTTAAATCATAGAATCTTTAACTATAATATGCGAAAGATAAGAAGGGAGATATTATGTATGTATAAAACACCCTTCATCTAAAAATTTGTGTACCTATGTCACTTTAATATTGCTTATACTATAACCAAATTAAATATTTGAATAGTAATTTCAATACTTATTACAATATTTACCACGGTATTCTTAGTCTTGTAACATACTTACATACAGGCTTGTTCAAATATCATGTTTTTGAAAATTCGAGTATTCAAAAGAAATGAATAATTAACTTCGCATATTATATATATAAAGAACCTATTAAATAATATTAACTTACATAATACTTAATAAAATTAAAATTTTTTCACACATTTCAACAATATTACTGTTATATATAATGATGTTGTTCAAGAGCCGTTTCGAATTTCATTTGATATAGGGGTTGAATAGGTACAATCACTATATATATATATATATGCATGTATAAGCTAATATACACAATTACGCTTGAATGGAAAACGAAACTCTTTGAAATTTTCAATTAATTGTATGTTTTTATATGGGTACAGGTATAAAATAAATTATCATATCAATAGAAAAAGGTGATTAAAATAATTATGATTTTCACCTATATGTCTTTATTTAGTTCTCATAAATTCTTATATTATAAATTACTCTTATACATTCTTCCGATTTTATTAAATGTAAAGTGATATTTTAGATACCTAAGTCAATGTTTTCGAAAAAAAAAACTAAAATTCAAATTATGATTAGCATTTAATAAAAAACGTCAAATGAGATACGAGCCTATGGTTTGTTATTCAGCACATTTCCTTTAGAACAATTTGATATCATCTCCAAACAAGTACCTAATATCAAATTAAAATCACATTATTTGAAATTAATGAAATAAATTGACATTATGTATTTTCTTATTTCTATTGCATATACCTTAGAGGATAATAAAAAAGTTATGTACAAATACAATTTGAAGGTCTTAAAAAATTAAAGCTTGTGTCCTTGGTAATATTTTAATTAGAGTTCGAGAGTTTGTTTTTAATTTAGAGTTTGTTTTTAATAGTTCGGAAAGGTAAGGATGAAGAAAAAAATTTTTTTTTCAAAAACAAAAATAATTTTATTAAAACCTTTTTTTTGCGACTTGCCGTGTATTAAAAAATTGTAGGCGAAAATTAAAGAAAAAAAAATATTGATTCAACATAGTTAACCATTAAAGATTGTAATTTCTTCACAACATAGACGAAGAATTTAATATCTTACCTTAAAAACCGCAAGAATTTTATCCACAGATGCATGAACAGACAATACAAGAATTTAGTATAAGCATATTTTGCCAAAGAATTTAATTTTCCATAAAGCAGTTGGTAATAAAATTTTTCCTTAATTTTAATGCTAATTCAATTCTGGAATTTCTAAATTTCAATTTTAAAATTGCAAAAGGAAAAAAAAATTATCTATCTTCAACGAAACTTTTATACATGACAGTTTATTTTTGTTTTAATTTTTTCTTTTGTTTTTAAACTTTACATCACTCCTGCAATTTTGCAATTCCAAAAACATAAAAAAAACGCCTAAAAACATCATCCGTAGTATCTATACCTACATTATCCTTTTCTATTACATTTCTTTCAAATATTTCTATTTCCTATTCACCATTCATACAATAATAAGCATATAATTCCTTTTCACATTGTAATATAATACATATTTTTTAGTCCTAGAGCAATCAATATATGTATGTATGTATGTACATAAAAACCACTCGTTTTTCTAAATTGCTTTTAAAATATATATAAAAAGTCAACCATGTCCACCATTTTTTTATTTGATCCTTTTCTTTCTATTCTTCTATTTTATAATAAAAAGCGAGCAGAAAAAATTAAAAAGAGAAATTTTCTCAAGGGCATAATAAAGTACAATTTTTATTTTATGTCTAAATTACCATATCATAATTGATATAATGCCCATATTTTGAACAGAAGGAAAACTGTCAGCATCAAAAGAAACCAAATATGCACATGGAAAAGAGAGAAAAATAGGAAGAAAAACAAAATTTAACCAAATAATGTTTTTTATATACATAGAAATAGTATGAAAAGGGTACGTACCTTACACGTTACCCCATTAACCGCTTTATATAAGGTTTTGAAACAAATTAACGCTTTGTTTTTTATGCGTTCCCTTTTTATACCTTTACCACCTTTTTTTTTTTACTCTTTACTGATCAATTTTTTGAATTTTTGAAATGAATTTTTAAAATATATTATATCTGATATGATTTTGGCATATGTGTTTAAGGTGAGAATGAAAAACCAATAAATCCAATTTTGACAAAGTGTGAGATAATTGCTTTGAAAATTCCAACAAAATTTTGTTATAATCGTCCTTCTGAGGTGATTAATTTTTGACAAAAAATTAAATTTAAAACATGGCAATTTTTTCTTTTCAATATTAAAGTGGAAACAGCGTAATTTAATTGGATTAATTTTGTTCTACCTGTTTTATTGATTTTGATTATCAGTTTAATATAAATGAAATGTGAGGTTTAAATGTTAAATTTAAAAAATAAATTCAGTCGAAATACAAATAAATCGATTTCTCTTAAAGTTTGTTTAAAGTGCAGAATGCTCTAACTTCTAACAAGTTCTCCGAAGTCAAATATTAAAAACTATAGGCTAATAAGTAAATTCAAATTTATTACTTTTCTCCAATAAATCTAGAAACTTAAAATCATAAATTTTATTTTAATTAGTACGTCTATATGTCAAATGCATTTTAAGTATTTTTTTTCAATTCCCGCAAATTTATTAAAAATGGAATTATTTGATTTTAGTTTTCTATTCTCAAATAAAGAATAAAATTATTTTTCTTATTTCGTTATTATTAATAATTTTTTGTCAAATATGTTCTATGATTACATAATAACTACAAACATATACATGTTTACATACTCATACATAATATTTTATTCATAACGGTGTACACGCGTATATGCTATTCTTAAATTTTATCTGCTTTTTTGTGTTTTTATAAAAAAAAAAAAAATTACCTAAAGGTACACTTTTATGATTTTATGATTTTTTCATTTTTTTTTTCTGATCAGGGGTTATCTTTTCCCTTTAGAAATAATATTCACATATTATATTAGTAGCACCCATTCTTAATAAATGGGTATTTTATTTTATTTTTTTTATAAATGAGTTTTTTTCCTTTTTGCATAAATTTCCTGAATATTTTGTCCTCGTCCTCCTTTTTGTTACATACTCGATAACATACTTAAACGCATTCCTTTCCTTTACATATTTTCATTTTTTGATGTATAATGTATGTAATATAATAATAGCTATATATATATATACGATTTTTGTATATGTTAATGATTTATTAACTTATTAGATTTGATCCTAGTTATTAGGTTGCCATTTGTGTCCGCTTATTTGCTTGGTATAAAATAATAATAATATAAGTGCAATACAATATTTATATTTCTGCACACACATAATTATAATATTTATTCAAGAGGGATTTTCTCCCTTCTTTAACAATTTTCTATACTATTATGAGTAATAACATATTTTTAATCCTCCATTGTATATTGTTCGAGTTTTAATTTTAATTTTTTTTTTATTATAGCGTTGAAACACTTATCCTGATTTTAAATCATTTCTTTTTTTTTTTTAATTTTCTACACATTTTTTTTATTCTATTATAGTGATATAAAATTGTACAGCATGCAACATTTTTAATAAAACTATTCAAAAGTAACAATATGAGATATATAGTATAATGCTAAAAGAAAGAAAGGTATGTACCTACAAAGGGTACTCCATAGTTATAAGAGTATCATTATACGGCACAGTTTTAGAAAGTGTTTAAAATAAAAATTCATGTGTTCAAGGTTAATTAAAATTATTGAACCCGAAGGTTCCTCGATTTGAGCTGGAATTGAATTTGAAATTTGAGTCGATGTCGAAACCAGAGTAATATTCAGAGTATGTCGCAGTCAGAATTAGAATACAAGTGAGAGTAAAAGTTAAAATCAGATTTAGAGTTAAAATCAGAATAAGAGTAAGAGTCAGAAACAGAATTAGAATCAGAATCAGAGACAGATTTAGAATCGAGATCAAAATCATAGAGTAAAAGCCAGAGTCAGATTCAAAGTTAGAGTCGAAGTCAGAGTTCAACTTGGAGTCAGAATTGTTCTTAATAAACAAAGTTTCTTTACTTCTGCAATGGCATTTTAAAATATTTATTTTTTATAATTTGTATTATACAATCGCGTGAATTATTGTTGTCAGTTTTAGAAATTTCAAGATTATAAATATAACACAACAAATCTTAACACTTATTAAATAATTTTACCTGCCCTACTAAAATATTTTTATAAAATCTCACTAATTATTTTAAATTTAAAAATAAAAAAATTTTTCACATACTTTTGCACATCCCTTTGCTTTTTTCCATGTTGATTATATTAAGGAAAGAAAAAAAAAATTTACAATAAATTAGGAAATAGAAGGCTCATAATTTATAATGAAAAGAAAAAAATAAAAAATAAATGAAAAGGGATTGGCACTTTTTCTATTAGAAAATAAAAAAAATTTTTTTTTCTATTTCTTTGTTCTTTATCTTGAATTTTACACTTTATTTAGCTGCAATAATATCCTGTTTTTTTGAAAGTGCATACCTAATTTACTTATTTCATTTCCCAAAAAGGATATTAAGTAATAATATAATTTTAAATTATTCAATATCCTTATATTTATCGATTTTACTTACTGGTATTGTATGATGAATCTCTGTATATCTATATACGTATAATTTATCACAAGTATAGATGTTTTTTTGTCAACAGGCTTGGGAATTTTATGAAGTGATAAGAATATTCATTATTCAATTTATAATAAATAAAATACAATAATTGTAAATATGGATGAAAACTATCTGAAAATTTCGTTCGATAAAGATTATAATTAATTATAAAAATTATTTTATATGTAAGTAATATGGTAATAGTGTTTTAAGAACTATTCAAAATTTATTTAAAACCGTAAGACATAACAATGAACTTTTGACAAGACTGCTTTGATCTTATCTATTTACTCGTCTGCGGTCACAATATCCGAAATTTTAAAAACAATGTAAATTTTGAAGAATATTATACAAATTAAGTAAATAATGAAGTTTCGTACAAGGCATAGTGCGCTGAGTTATTTTTAATATGAGGCATTTGCGATTGTATAGTTTTCCTGGTTCTGAGTACTATATTTGAAATTTATTTGATATCATACGACTTCATTTTGAAAATTTCGTAAAACAATACTTCAACATTTTTGATATAGTTTGTAGATTTGCTGACTCTTACATAATAATAAGGAAAACATAAAATAATACAGTAATCCAGAATACAAAATGCTCAATATTCAGTAATTTTTTCAGCAGTAATAATATGCAATGTTTTTTGCTGTTATCAAATTCTATTTGAATATGAAATTGAATATAATTCGAATTTCAAAAATAATTGGTTTATGTTTTTAATTTTTACTCATTTTATCTTATGCAAATTTTAGTTTTTTTCAAAGGCAAAGAAAATTCTTAATCCAATTCTGTATTAAAATATTTTATACTATATACGATATGTATATGTATGTACATGTGTACGTATAGATTAAGCATATCCCGCTGGGCACCTTTTTAAGTTATTAAATTACCTTTTCTTAAAATTTCTTTTCAAATTAATTTCTTTACACATATTTTTATTAAAACGCTTTGATATATAGACAATTTTTATGTATGTATATATGAGTGTATGTGTACGTTATTAAAAAAAAAAAAATTGGCGATTCAAAAAATTATTCCCCCTTTTCTTTCCATTTAAAAAATTTCAAATTTCACACTTTTAAAAAGGAAGTGAAGTAAATATAATGAAATTTAAATTGTAATTTAAAAATTTTTGAAAACATGCTTCAATAGTAAAAAAACGTAAATTAAGTGTAAAAAAAAAAACGAAGAAAAAAAAAAGAAAAAATATAATCACATTTAGCAACTGGTTGGTTAGAAAAACCCAAAAATCTAATAGTTTTTTTCAAATTTAAAAAAATATTGAACAAAAATGAATTGTACATATTAAATTCAATATTTTATAAAATTAAATAAATAAATTTTTAAGACTTCAATATAAAATTTAATAAAATTTAAAATCGTGTACGAAGAGCATATTTCAATATGCATATACTACATATCCATATATACTATATATGTATATACATATGCACCAATATATCATTTTGTATTTATATTTTAGTAATATATTGGAAAGAAAAGTCACCAACCTGGAAGAATATTGAAATCAGCATGATTCATAAATAATAATAAGAGATCCATGAATGGTTTTCCACATACAGATATATTGAAAAGTGCGCTGGTAACGTACGTGATACGTGGTACGTGAATTTATAACCCAGTATTGTAAATAAAAAGTCGTTATTAAAATAAATTATTTTTTTTTTTTTAGCCATAAAAATCAAATGCGGATTCATTTCATTATCTACTAAATGCATACTTATACAAGTGTATTGGATAATTGAATTTTTATTTAATATTAATACTTTTTAAAATTAATTTCTTTAACAATATTATATAAGTACTTACTTAACATAATTAATTATTCCTCATTTCAAACTTTTTTCATAATCCCAAGATGCACTATAGAAATTTATAGTGAAACACATAATTCAGATCAGAAATTGGTTAAGAAATTTAATTTAAATACAAAATTTTCAATTGAGTTCAATAATAGTGAATTATATCGGATTTCTAAGACTCTAATGTTTTATATACATTTGTAAGGTAACAAGCAAATTGCATCCACATATTAAATATGCTAACGAAAATAAACATATCAGGAACATCAAGGACCCAACTTATCGAAAAGACGTAAGTTTTGATATATTGCATATAATTTTGTTATACAGACCAAAAAAAAAAAAAACGTGTTCATATTACTCAAATTTAGGCTGTCAGGTTGTTATATATACATATATATTTCGAGATCGTATTGATGTGTCTCGACTCTTCATATAAAATGAATGACAATTCACAACGTTAGTTTTAGTTAAACATTTTTTTCTGAATTTGTATTTTTATTGTAAGTGTTCGTTTGGTACCCCACTTAAATCGTCGTGAAATAAAAACAAAAATTGATGAAAAAGTTTTGTCAAAATTACTTTCTTTATCTATCAGAAACAAACAGTATTTTCAATTAAAATTCGAGAAAAATAGTATGATTCGGATTAAGAATACTGTTAAAATATTTCAATTGACATACCATTATCTGCTTATGTCGCCACCTACATTACATATACCTATTTTACTATGTATATATATACAATAATTTATAATATATGTAAGTATGTACATATAATATTTACATTCACTTTAATAGAAAAAAAATATCAAAAATTATTTAATATTAAAACGAATATGATTGTATCATAAAAATGATTTTCTATTAAATTAAAAGTACAAATCAAATATTAAAATACTAACAAATATATATGAACAATTAAAATGCAATTAAATAAGAAAAAAAAATATTAGATGCATAAAATATAAATGACAATTTTTCGAAAAATGAATTCATCAACAAAAATACATATACACTCTTCATATGCATGTATATAGATAGTTAACACCCATGTCAATTATACATTTACTTATACATACATATATGAAAGTAAAATTTAATTTTAAAATAAAACTTTCACAAAATAATAAAGGAAATATAATATTAAATTAATTGTTATGTACTTATAGCCGGAAAAAAAATATTTATACTTTATTGTCATGAAAATACAAAAAAAATATCTTACTTATGTATGTACATACATACATATAGTTAAATTTAGTTATCAAGTTACTTAATTAATTAAGAAATACGTTAGATAATAAAAAACATCCTATTCAAATTTTTATATAATTTTCACTTCATATGTGTACACATTTTACACATGCATGTATGTATGTACATTTACAATTTTACGCTATAAAGAGGCTTCTTTTTAAATTAAATCGAAATATGTATAAGTATGCATGAATTTTGTGAAAAAAATATTTATTTTATCAAAAAAACAAAAGGTTTCATTTCACCCACACTCTATGGAATTTTCATTTATGAACATCATTTTTCCATTACATTATAATTTCTATCTGTTTGTTTCTGTTATTTTTTTTTTAGATTTTATTATTGTTGTCATCATTGTTAGTGTAACTAACCGTTAGAAAAGCTTTACATTTTCATATTTTAACGCCGAAACAAATCTCAGAGGATTATTTAATATAGGAACAATATCCATACAAATATAAAAGAGAACAACATAATGTAAGTAAAATAGACAACATACAAACATACTCGGATATGTAAATACATAAAATATAAAATATGAATAGAATCACATAAAAAATACAAAAAAAAAATACAAGCAAAATTCGTTCTCATGTCCATCTTCCTTTTTATAAAGACATTTCCTATTTTACTATATTTTGTAACGGTACATTATAATTTATATTGTATATGAGTGTACTTTTAACATTTTATACACCAAAAAAAACAACCGCCCCTTATATCCTTATATAATTGTCCATAAAAACTCGGTGAAATATTATCAAAAAAAAAAAAAAATAGCAAAGACATGTAGAGTAACCCAACACAAAAAATGAATTTTGAAATAAAATGTGTTTTTTTTTTCTTTTTTTTTTTGGTAAAATAAAAATTGGCTAACTTGATGGTTTCATATATCACCACCATTCACCATGTCAGTTTAGATACTCTACTTTACTTTTATGTATAATATGCTAAATATAATATATTTCGTGACTGCTCCCTAAACAAGAGACAAAATATTATAGACGTGCAACTAAAATAACTGTATATCATTTTTTTTTTTCTAGTTTTTCACTTTTGTTTTTCTATTTCATTTTGGTTTTGCTATTTTTTTTTTGTTTTTGAAAAGAGATTAAAATAACACCTGAGCACGCATATCACAATAATACTAAAATATAGTTTAGATTATCTTTGCTATATGCCGAATGTATAGTATACATTCTCACAGGGACGGAACTTAATAATTAAGAACTCTATAGAAACGTATTTATGTATGTATATATATATGAAATATTTATTTCGTATTATACAGTCGGGAATAAAATTTTTGAATTAACAGCCTATTGTTTATCTCGCTTTTTTACTCACTTTTTATTCACTTTCACTAGAATTCTATCAGAATTCACATTAATCAGAATTCTCAGTATTTTCTAATGGATATTTCACTTTTCCAATAATATTAGTCAATTTTTCAATTGGATTTTTGCATTTTTTCTGAAATTATCTACTGAACGTCTCACTTTCAAAAACAAAATCAATAGATTTTGTATACAGTTTAGAACAAATCGAGATAAGCAATACCCAATAAATCTTCTCACTTTAAAATTACAATATAGAAATCATATATTTTACTCACTTTCTTTTCACTTTCCGAATAAAATAGCGAGATAGACGATAGAAATAACTTAAACTCTAAAATAAAATTTAACAATTAATTTGAAATAATAAGTATGGAAAATTTTTCCGGATTCGATAATTTTCACTATCCGGTCTGCCTGTTTTGCAAAAAAGAATATTAATTTCAGCTGTTATAACATATTGTACTCTTGTACTTATGTATATATAAGTCTTTAACATAAACTTGATTTACATAAACGTTAAAAATTGGAAAAATTTCTATTTTATTACAATTCAAGTACAAAGACGGCCCATTGCCCCAACCTCTTTTAACATTTTTTTTAATCAAATAATCAAAAAATTTGCAAAGTTTTTGTTATACCCAGAGTCAAAACACTAATGAATTGTACTAAAAAAAATCGGCCCTTTTTAAAAGGTTACAAAGTAAGTATAAATAATAGACAATAGGGTCCTGCTGATACTAAATTCAGAAGTAAAACTTTCTGATATTCTATTTTCTAATAATTAAATTGCAAGTAAGTATTATCAAAATGATTCTCATTCAAAAATATTTTGTCCAAGACTGTTCAAATTCAAAGCTTTATGCACAATAATTCCGTCACTGTACACATTTATACAAAATAGTACAAAAATAAAAATAAAAAAGATTGAAAATAATATTCAAAAAATGAGTATTATTACCCAACAGAGGCTGATCTATAAATAAAATCTAACTAACTGTATGTAATGTACGCTTCATATACAATAAATAAACACATTTGTATAACAACATTCACATTCTAAGTGTATAAGTAGTAATATAAAAAAAAATTCATAACGGAAAATGTTTTTTCTATTTTAGTTTTTGACTCTCTTTTAAACTAGCATTATAATCGCATATCCTTTTTAATGGAAAAGTTTTCCGAAGAAAATAATGTTTTTCTTTTTTTTTTTTGCGTTTTCTGTTTATTAGACTTATGAATTTATTCGCGCTCCTTTTAGAACAAAAAAAAAAAAAACAACATTATAATGGAAAACATTACTAAATTTTCACTAACTATTTCTGTTTTCTGTACACACACACTACATACGTTATGATAACTATATTGGGAATGCAATGGAAAATATTAAATTGAATAAAACATAAAAACAAAAAAACTATGGCTAAATGTGTCACATAATGTTAAATATATAAAGGGTAATTCTATATAGAAGTACCTTTGTGTGCTATCCAATATAAATATATAGAAAATACCGTTAACCTAAAAAAATAACTGAAAAAAAAAATAACGAAAACAAAAATTTTAATAGCAAAACATACTGCACTTAATTAAGAGTATAAAAACCGTAGAAAAATACGAGTATTTTATTGCTTCTGAAAATATCATTAAAACAAACCGAAAAAAAAAAATAGTTATTCCCTTTTGACATTTTAAATTCGCATAAATTATGCAAAAATTGTCATAAATTTTTGGACATACCTTACCATTTAAAATACAGTACTTGTACATATAATACAACAAACTAGAGGTGGCGTACCATTATTATTACCATTCGTTGTTACACACACAAAAATTTAATGAATATTTGCAATTTGTTTTATAAATAAAAAGGCAATTTAATTCTAGATTAATTTCTTTGTGAACACTAGAAAAAAATATAAAAAATGAAAGTATTATAGAATAGATATGTAGGTGGTTTATAAATTGTACAATTAATATTGTGAATGAATATTATTGTGAACATTTACCTATTTAATATTGAAAAAATGGTTTGATGGAATTTTTTTTTATTACATTGTACTTATAAATTTAACACAATCTCCTAAAAAATCAACCAATTTATGAGAACAATAAGCTTTCGAACCACACCTGTAAAGTATTTTATTCTGTACATACATACATATATTCCTATACAACCTATTTATACCTTATTCATATACCGTATGACGAACCTTAACATTCACTTACATACACAGAATAAACTCACAAGAATAACTATCAAAAATGAATTTTGTAAAAAAAAAAAAAAATTTAGGACCATTCAGAAAAAAAAAAAAATTTCGCTTACTTTTTTTTGTATTTTATTGTTTTCACGGTTTGCGAAAAGAAAGAAAAACAACAAAAACAAAAAAATATTTGTACTTTTCGGTTAAAATTTCACCGTGAATTTTTATTATTTTGGTCGACGACAAGAAAACTGAATAATTTAAATTTATAACCTTTTTTTTTTTAACACAACTTTTCTTTTTAAATTTCCTTGTTTTTTTTTTAATTTTTTTTTTTGTTAGTTTTTTTGCCTTTTACTTTGCTTTGTACGTCATATGTGTTTTTTTTTCTATTTTCACCAACTTGTTTTTTTTTTTCTTTTCATTGAAATAGACGAATCACAACACACAATTATGACGACTCATAAATTTTAATTATATTTATGTACTATATGTACTAATATGTCTCATAAATGTATGTGTGTGTAATATAGTGATTTATAGTAAGGTGGAATACGGTGAATTTTATATAATCGCAAACTTCCTTTTTCTAATAAGAGAAAATAAAGAAAATATTAACTATTACGTAAGTGTGTGAGAGTTATTTGCAACTAAAAATATTTTTGATTTAATGTTAAATTGGCTTGACAGTATATTTCGGTAATAAGCTACTAATTCAAATAAATATTTTAAAAAATATTAGAGATAAAAATTATAAAAATTGACTTCATAGCAAAAAATCAGTAATTTGCAAAATGAAACAGTTCGCATAAACAATTTAAGGTGTCTAAAAGCACTTCAACCAAAAAATTTGTTTTATTCAAATTTTATTCTTTTGACAATATCAGATGGTAGGATAACAGAATTCACTGTAATCAATTGTGCAAAGTATCCCAATCAATATTGCTATTAGGAAATACTAGCAGGCAAAAGCTTCTGTTCCTTTTCATTTCTTACATATTATAGAAAATTATACATAAAAAAGTATTTGCCTGATATTATTTTGCCTGTCATTGAAATTTCATATGGCCATACATTTCACATATACATACATACATATATGTACATTTGTTTTTACGAAAGTGATGAAATTTTACAGTTAATAGGATTGTAATAAATACAAATTTATATTTCATGATAGGAAGACATTATTTACCTTTGCATATTTTTCTCCCGGAAAGTATAAAAATTTTCTTCTCTTGTATAAAAATTTCCTAAACAGACGGAATGAACAGACGAACCAAATGAAACTAACAAGTATATTTTTTTCTAATTTTTTTTAGAAGAACTGCTTAAATTCTCAAAAATTTTGTCAACATTGTCGTATTTGAACAACTTTTTTTTAATAGAAAGTTTACCATTTTAATTTTTACAATATTGTGAATTTACTTTCTATATCAAATTTCTTAAATTATATCACTTAGCCATACACAAATGGAATATAATCATTTGGTATATTGTAAGAAATAATATAGAGAAAATTATCTAGTTTTGCCAAAACTATTTGTTGAAAAATCACTTTTCTTTTTAAGAAATTTAAGTCATGATAATACAAACATATTTATAATCTGACTCATTTCTTAATAAAACATATAATATTTATGTACGTATATGTATGCATTTGTGTCATTTAAAATGGCGTAACGTGTAAATGAACGTAACGGTAGCAATTCCTATTTAATAATAAAATAGAGAAATATTTAAGTAAGTATTTAATTTCATTTTGTCAAGTACCCTACTTAACGTATATATATATATATATATATATATTTGCTAATTGCGATTTGTAAAAGATTTATTTAAGAATTGTCTGAAACAAATATATATATACATATATATATATATATATATATATATATATATATATATGAGTATATGTAGTTGAATTCTTACTCTAAATAGTCTAAATGTGTAAGTTGAATTAAAAATTCTGACACAATTTTGGATACTATTAATTAAATTAATTTTAGGTCAACTCAACTCTTTTGTTCTTTCGTTCTTTTAATAATGTTTCCTCTCTCTTTTCACTTTTTAGTCTCTTTGTCAGTTTATTTTCTGCTTTAATGAAATCAATCGAAATTTATAAAATTTTTAATATATTTGGAAATAGCCAACAAAAAAAAATAAAATAATTATCTGCTTAACTTTTAATTAATTATAAATAAATTATGAAATCCGATTTAATTGTGTATTTCTTAATCGAATTAACTAATTTTTATGGTTTTAAATAAAATATTTAAATATGATGTACTTAGGTACTTGTGAAATTCTTCAAATTCTCAATAACATTAATCCATGACAGATAAACTCTTACTAGATAACCTTTAATTAAATTAATTTTAATATAGCAATTTTAAAAATGTCATAATATAAAATTCATAAACTTTTAAATGCATATAAAAATGTCAGAAAAAAAATTGAAAAATAAAATGTTGAAATAAATTTTTGTGAATTTATTAGTAAATTGAAAATAATTGTAAAAGAAAAATCAATCAGATTCTTATTTGCTGTCTGGTCTTACCTACTTTGGACTTATATATATATTTATATATACGTAGTTATTTTGTTCCCATAACCCGATTTCTTACCATAAATATCTTATGGAATTTTATATTTCATAAAATAAAATTACACGGACTAAAATTTTGTAGGACAAGAAGTATAAGAAAATCAAATTAAAATTTCGGAAATATTAAAAAAAAAAAAAAAACTATTCATGTGAAAAGGAAAAAATAAATTTTTTTTCTATTTGGTTTTTTTTTTTATTTTTAATTTCCAATAATTTTTATAGGTATTCAAAGTAGGTCAACAATATTGAAGGTAAATTAAATAAGAATTTAACATTTTCCATTTTGTTCATTTCGTTCACAGTAATCATATAATGTCAACGATTTAAATGTCTATAGCTATGTATATCTATAATTTGCAATATTTAGTCAAATATATAAAAAATATTAAAAACCAGAAAGATAAGCGAATACAACCAAATACATAATGTAGTATGCAAGTTAATTTAAATAAATAAGTGTGTATGTATATGTATATAATCGAAAAATTTATATTTTCAACTTTCAAAGTTAATGTTAACTTACAATTTTAAAACAAATTTCAATAATTTTACATTTACACAATTTTTAAGGCAACGACATAAAATGTGTTAAAAAATTATGGCAATGATATAAAATATGCTAAAATTAAAAGAAAATTGTAAAAGTGTTCTGTCGATTTCTTCAAAGGAAACGTAAAAGAATCGACATTTTTGATAATTATTGACATTTTTATAATTTTCAAATAACAATGTCAAAATTGACAAACAGGTTCAATTATATGTTTGAGTTTTCAAAACAAATCCTTTAACTCAAATATTAAACGTGTTATTACTATGTGTAATTACACATCAATTGTTGTATTCCACCTATGATCAATTAATTAGACTTAATTTCAGTATAACACACTTAATTCAGCAATAGTCTTATGAATTTTCTTCTCTTTCTTCAAAAAGTTCCAATTATAAAATTCACCTACACATCACAATTATTAAATGAATAAACTTTAGACACATCAATAATTTTGAAAATCAGTAGTAATATTATTTTAAAACAAAAAAGGGAAATTACCTAATTTTTCTTAATTGAAATTTTAAATTTAAAATTTTCTTATTGTGAATAAGTACAATTTATATGAAAAATTGCTAATAATAAACAAGTGAATATACATACACACATACATCAATATATAATTAAATAAAATGTATTGTTGATTTTATATAGGTAAAACAACATAATCTTTGAAGGTCTATTCAATTGTCTTGCAAATATGTGAGTAAGTTGAAAACAAAATGTGTAAATTAGAAAATGAAATAAAAATATAAAAAATATTTAACCAACTTACAAAACTTATTATAACTAAAATGTTACAGAAGTTCTCTAATTTTTTTATTTCATTTTTAATTTTTCCTTCAGAAATTAAACAATAGTTTAGTGTTACTTTTAAACAAAAAAAAAATATAATACTTAAGTATTATGTTAATTTTTTTTAGATGCGAACATAGAAAAATTTACATTTCTTTTGTACTTTTTAGCACATTTCCAAAAATATTAAAAAAAAAAATGGAAAATTTGCTTGTGTTTGTCACTTGATCCAACCATTTAATCGCCTTTTACACAATATCTTAATCTGCAGACTTTATAAATTTAACAATTTTAAATTTACTGTGGGCAAATTTCAATGTGTCATATTAAACTGTTACATTGCATGAATATAGGGCATTATCGATAATTCAGATTTAAATTAAATTTTAATATAAGGTATGTTCGATAACTGCAAAATATGTAAAAAAATAGCATACACACATATACATATGTACATACATATGGTTCTAAAAATGAAAGTTATGCTCAAAGTTCTAAAGGAATTTTTACCATTTTTTATAACTACTACGAAAATATTTTAAATTAATAGAAGAGAATAATAGAAAAATATTGAAGAAATACTCGAGTAGGTGACAAATCTGCTAAAGAAAAATATTAAGTTCATACTGATGTGTCTGTAATTCTGCTTAAAGCTTTTTATCGAAAATCATGAAGAGGTTAAGAGTCTTGAAAAAATAAATAATTTTTTAACTCATTATTTAACAAGATATCTAAAGCTATGTAACAATATTTGAATCGAAATTATTTTTATTTTCTTAGTTTCATCAAACACTAACTTGAATAAATATTTAATTTCATCTTTTGTCTTAATCGTGGACAAGGATTCAAATATACTCAAAAAGAAATTTAGAAAAGAACTACTAAAAAATCGGTTTGAAATATCAAAAAAAAAAATTGTCTTTGGTCAATAGACACAAGTGGTTACGTGCATGTGTACCTATCTAGTACTTAAAAAGTCATCTTGCGCCATAGTAAAAACACTACTTATATTTGTAAAATTTCAATCTAAAGGTAATAATTTACATTTTCGTTGCCTCTTAAGCGAGCCAATGCTCACATAAATAAACACATTCATACCTACATAAACATCATAATATTATTTGAATAAAGAAAACAAAATGTGGTAGATGATACATACACAGAGATCTATCTACCTATATACATTCATACATACAAACATGTACGTATTTGTGGGTATAAAAGAACTCACAATTTTATCATAATTTTTTATTATTCAAATTCATACTCATTTAAAGTCCGTTATTTTTTAAGCGTTCTCTCTTAGCCACTGAAATAATGAATCTCATTATGTATTAAAATTCGTTATGCATACATACCTATGTATGTACATATGTATGTATGTATATACGTACTTACTTAAATACTGAAGTAGATAAACTAACACAGCTTGTTGATTATTTTTCTTATACGTATTATTTTTTTATGTCAAAAAATGGGGAAAAAAAAGCAATCTAAAATGTGCATCTAAAAAGTATAACTAGCTAGGCTAAGTTTTAATGTTGTGTATTTGATAAATTTAAAAAAAAAATTGATTAACAAAGTGGAATTAAGAATAAGCATGGATTGTAGTGGACTATAGATGGACTATAAAACTGCTTTTAAGTACGAAAACATGTCGGTTCGTATGTATGTTTATGTATGTATAAGAGAATTGTTAAAATCAAACAAGAAAAACCAGTTTCATAAAAAAAACAACGTTTTCTTTATGTTTTTTTTTTCGATTATTTTCGTTGTGTACACTTTTCCATTTTTTATTTTTTTTTTTTAGTTTCAACCTTTTACCAACACCATTGTTTTCAGAAATATCATTATTGTTACTGAAGATTTTTGTTGTATACCTTTCTTTCTTCTTTCTACTTGTACATCATTTTTTAGTTTTTTTTAGTATTTTTATGCCACAGCACCAAGTATATACATATATATGTATATATGTATGTATGTAAGTCGACAATCTCATATGCGGTATAAGTAGAAAATTGTATGCTATGATGACGGTTGTTGGCTTGAAGAAAATGTTTATATGTACATACATATCATATGTACATATGAATACTTAAGCATGTTCTCTCGTATACCACCAGTGTTAATAAAATAATAGGAACTTGTTAATATGTAGATACATATATAAGTAAAAGCGGTCGCAATAAATCAAAATTACTCTAGCCAATTTAGTACTAAATTAAGATGTAAAAACATTTGAATACTTTTTTATCAAAATTTATATTTAAATCAAATAGTTTGATCAATTCAAACAAGTTTAAAGTAAGAAAAACGTAAACCAAACTCCACAGAACCTCCAAACAAAAATTCTGGTGTCACAAACCTATCGTCACTTATAATATCTGCTAAATTTATCTGCCAATTTGACAGTCATAAAATAAACTGATCTTTGTTAGAATTACGATACGAGAACCTATCCATGCTTACACAATAAAAAAAAACTTCGTACCTATTTGTTCACATACTTATAATAACTGTTTAAATCAAAAAATAGCAGGGTTGTAAAATATTATTTATAAGATTAAGGGCTAAAATTTCGAAATTGGCTTTTTTTACCATTTCTCCTACACATTACAAATTATTGAACTTGTCCAGCAAAAGGATTAATGTCTCAGCTTTAGAAAAGGAATATGTAATCCTGTAAGAAATATGTTTAGAACGTTATGATCAATATAAAATAATTTTTTGTTGTCGCTCTTACTATATACATGCATACTTATGTATACATAATATACAAAAACATGTGTATATAAGCATATGCACTTAAACTTTGAAAATTCGCTTTATAACACTGGAAAATATAAAAAAATTGAAATGCATGCTTCTTGAATACACACATGTATATACATAATATGTATTCATAAACATCCTACTTTATATACACACATCTGTACGTACAACTATATATCGAAATTTTTAAAATTAAAACAGCAAAAGAGCATAAATATTTTAAAAGATTTCTTAAAATCATAAAAAAAAAATTACTTTTATTTTTTATAAATAAAAATTTTGAACTTGTTGAATAAGAAAAAAAAATATTTTCCAATTAATTCACAATAAAGAAAAAAAAAACAATAAAAAATATAAAATAAAAAAAATCAATAAAAAACCCGAGGTCAATTAAATTTAGACGAATTACATACTACTTAGCTAGCCCCATATAAAGAAATTATTCTACATAAATTTTTAAAATTTTTATTGGAACCTTTTTAAAAGACTTTATTATGAAAACTGAACGCTTTCATATATGCAATATGTACATTTACGTACATGTATGTATGTTAGTATGTACATATATGCAGCACGCATAAGTACATTTGTTTATAAATCAAGTAAGTAAAAAATAAATATAGACAAAACCCGAAACTATAGACATAAAATATAAATTTTATGTGTATGATTACGATAAATTATACGAAAAATTAACGTTCTGTATATGGAATATTAATTAATTAAAAATTCTATTATAATTCATTATATATATACATATCTTATAGAACACGTTCTCATTGCCTAAATTTAGCTATTTTAAGTTTCTTTTAATAAGAAATATGGAAATTTTACAAGTAAGAAGCATTCTTTTACGAGCATAAACAATAGTGAAAATATAAAATTAAAAATTTATGATGAAATTATATTTTGTGTCTTCTGTATTGGCTTACGTTACACTTACATATCAGTAAAGCATGTTTATGAATAAAATGTAATTGACGTTGTCTTATTACAAAATTTCATTTTTCAATTAAAATTAGAGTCCAATACTATAATAGAAACATTGTAAACAGCTACTTAGAAGTACTTGTTTGCAAAATTTTAAGAGTCAATTACTTATGGGATATAATAATATTGCATGCAAAGTCACTAAGAAATATAGACGGAGATAATTGGAATTTAAATCACATTTTAAATTTACTTTAAAATGAAAACTATTTTAGATACAAATTAAATTGTTTTGCTTGAAATTTTGTTCAAAAAAACTTAAGCTTGTTCCTATCCATCTTTTAGGCTAATTTAGCATTTGAAATGTGTAATTTTCATTACTAACTTACTTATGACTCTCAATTCTTCTAAATTTATTATAAATTTAACACAATACCTTATAGTCTATATTAAATCTTTATGGTAGATTTTTAAGAGATTTATAATTCTCGATAATTCAGAATATGCATTGAAAATTCTAAATTTAATCTTCAAAGTCTTTTAAAAATTCTAAATTTATATTCAGAGACACAGAAATTGAATATTTTATTTTTGCAGATTTGTTTCTACTTATATATGTACGTATGTATATATTATAAATATCGAATTTTTTTTTTACTTTATCAAATTAGAAAATTAGTTACATCAAGAAAATTAGTTATTTCATCTTTAAAATTAAGCTTTAAACAAATTTATATTTTAAATTTCAGAATTTAGAAATAAAATTTAATTTACAAATTTTATTATATTTAAATATATAGTTATAGCATAATAGTCCTACATATCTATGTATGTATGTACCTTTATACATGTATAATTATTATTAACTGTGGATAATAGTTACGGAGAGATTGTAAAAGATTAATATGGAAAGCGGAAAACATACAAATGAATTCGTTATGGTCCATTTTTTCTTAAATTTTTTCATTTGTTATAAATAAGTATATCAAATTAATTTGTAATTAAAGTTAAAATTATCTTAATTAACTTTTCGTACATTTTAATTTTTAAATATACGAAAATTTTACATCATTATTACAAATGAATTAGCGATTTACAAATAAGTAATACGTAAGTAATTGTAACAAAAAAGTTTATTTACTTTTTTTGTAAGAAATTGAAAAAATGTGAAAATTTTCTCTTCTCCTCAAAACTCAATTATGGTAGTCTCTAGACTAAATAAATTTTTTCTTATAAAAATGTTTAATCTCTTCCAATATTAAATTGGTTAATTTCAATTTAAAAAATTTTAAACTTTCAAATTCATTTATAGAGCTACATATATTATTGAGTACATATATGTACTTCAAAAAAACTTAATTCCAAAAATACAAACCCATAGAATTATTTAAATTATTTATTTAATAATACATAATATATTTGATTTAATATACAAAATAAATAATATAGAATACGAAAATATTGAACTTTGTATACAACAAGAATGCCTCGCTCTATGAATTAATTCGTATTAATCAGAGAAAACAAAATATTAACCAAAACCATTTGTTATATTATAAGTACATAATAAAATGTATGCTCATATGTACATACATGCATATATAAATGTACATGTATAAAAGCACAAAGTACTCGTTAATAAATGATTTACTTGTTGCGATATAAACACTGTGTTCTCTTTGTACATTATATGATTATAATAAAACCTATAATATTAAATAGATATAAGTATGCATATGTATAAATAACCATTATAGACATAATTTATAAAGATGTATGTATGTATGTTTGCAAACATGATTATAACCATAATAATGTAAACATTTTTATATTTTAATATAAATGCGTGCTAAAATTAATAAATTTGTATTGCAAAATTCGAATACACTATTTATCTTCTATATACATATACTCGTATGTATACTTATTTATTTTTTTTATTATTCGGATGTATAATACAAAATGTGAAATAAAAATAACCACGTATATGCATATGTATTTATATGTATTTAATATTATACCCATAATGTGTATACATAAATCGACCATTGAACCTAAACTGAAAAGTGAAAAAGGAGAGAAATGAAACAAAAAACGCTATATTACTGATACACATCTTTATGGATGTGTGTGCATAGTATAGTCACTTTATGGTCGACAATATACTGCTGCTGACCAATTCTAAAATAATTGAAGTAGACATCATGATTTAATTGTATAAAACAATATGAAACTTATAATAATAACAATAACATTATGGAAATAGTGTATTATTAAAGGTATTACAAAAAAAAAATCTACGTCTATCATAACTAAATATAGGGTATATATAATATTATCATATATGCGGTCATGGTGTAAGCAACAAACATTATTATGAATAATATTAGTGCATTAATAAAAAATTTAAAAAAAAATAAAAGGCTACACATTAGAAGAAACTAACCAAAGTGCAAGCAAATACAAAATAAAAAACAAAAAATAGGTTCGTTTATTTTTTGAATTTTCTTTCTTTATTTTTTATAATAGGTTGCTGTACCATTTAATTTTATCTTAATAGCACGTTAAATATCTACATACATACATTTCCATACATCCATGCATTTACGTGCTCACATAAGATGTATATACAACAACAATATTTTTAAACGGGTCCAATATGAAAGTTTTCTTTCTTTGTCTTTTGTTTTTTTTTTTTTTAATTTTCGTTTTTCTGTTCACTTTCACCAAAATGTTTGGATATAAAATACAAAAAAAAAAAAAAATACAAGAGAATTTTCCAATTTGAATTCTTATTGTATGTAATATGCACATGAGTCCTGTTACAAATATTGTAATTTGATTACTTATTCGTTATTTATAGCTTCGAAATATATGGATAATATGTACGTATGTAAGCATTAAATATTTTTAAACATTGAATTTCATTTGAAAACTATATGTACATATATGTGTGTATGAACATACTATATTAATATAAAAAAAAAATATTATAGAAAAATTATACACAAAATAAATTTTGTATTTAAGTAAATGCATTACGTACGTTTTCCAAACCTTCGCTTCAAAAATAAGTAAATACTTTTTTTAAAATTAAATATTATTATTGATGTTTTTAGGTATTATGGAATTGAATTTTAAAAACTATCAAACATTTGAAAAAACAAATGAATATTAAAAATAATTTGTTTAAGTAACTCAGTTGCAATTAGGTTAGCCAGTGAACATTCATGAAAGAAATAAATTCGATTCGAAAACAATTCAATTCAAATTTTAGAACAAAACTAAAATTTCAAAATTAATCCTAATTCTTTATTAATAGCGTATGTTACATTTTACTAGATAATTGAGGAAATAGTTAGTGAAGATCTTATATTCATATTTATAAGATAATTTTGTAGCAAAAATTAAATTCACTTTGTTTTGAATTTGAAAATATTTAATTGAAAAAGTATGTACATAAGTATGTATTCTTACTATGGAAAAATGACATATCCATTTGAAAAAAATTAGAATTCTGAATTGGAAGTAATGAAAACGTAAATTTTACGCTGTCAATTTTACGATTAGAAATTTTACTAATTCTCTTACGTACATATACACGTATACGTTCTGCATGTATTAAGTATTTATTTGTAATAAATGAATTTTAATAGCGTATTACAGCATCTTTGAAAGTTATCAAACTAGGTCTATAAATTTGGAAAATATTTAAATTTCACTTCACTACTTATACGTATCTTAAGTACCACAGAATACTATACAGGATATTTTCTTCATATTAGAATTTTCGTACAAAAATTTATTGTATTATAAAATATATATACGAGTATATATACATACATTATATTATATGCATATGACCATATATAAATATTTATTGAAAAATCATTTAAGTATATATATACATCAGTATAATGTATATGTATAACGATTTTTCTATACAATTATATCATGATCATTTTTGTAATTTACGACATACAATTTAATCCAAATAGAACCAGTTTACTTTTATAAACAACATTAAATATTAGTGAATCATTTTTAAAATTCAAAATTTTTAATTGATTTTCTTATTTCAATTTTCAATATATAAATACTTAGTAACTAACTTATGAAATTAGCAATTAGCTGCAATAACTCATATTATAAATTTTAATTTAATTTCAAAAGTAAACAATAAGTATGATACATACTTTACTAATGTAATTCAAATATTTAGGTGAATCACTCAAAATTTTTGAATAACTAAGAATAAATATATATACAATATATTAAATATTTAAAGTTTTACTCAAGTTGATTCATAGTTTTCTAATTATTTTTTTACAACACAGGTAAATATATTAACTATTTTCTCTAAGAAAATGAATTCTTTTCAATAGTTAGAAAACACAATACAATTTGATTTTTTATTTTGCAAATTTTTATTAAAAATTTATTTTTTTTTTTTCAATTTTATGTTTTGCTAACCATTCCTTAATTAAGTGAGTATCAGAATCGAGTAAAATATTTATTTTAAGTTAAATGTGTTAAAAATTACTCATTAAATTTAGTAGAGTATGTATTTGTTTCAGCATTCGTACAAGGACAATAAAGCTTAAACTATTTTAAATTTAATATAGTTACAATAAGCGTTTAAGTATTATAAAAAAATCAAGAAAATTTGTTGATTATTTTTCTTTATATACGTAAAAATGTAAAATTGGCAAAAACGTCCAGTTCCCGAGGTCTGATATATCCCAAAAGTTGATTAATCCGTGACATAGCCAAAACAAACTAACATATAAAATTTCATGAAATCGGTTCAAACGAACTTGAAATGCACGTGTGCACACACACACCAACAGACGGACACCTCTCTAAAAATATTTAATTTACGCTCTCCCGCTATGAAATTCCCACCGAAAACTCGATATGCAAAATTTGTTGCTATCAAATCCCCATATTGTATGCAATGCGGTCCGTAAAAAGTATAAGTAAATAAGATAGAAAATATGCAATAAAGCAGTTATACATTTTGGAATACTTAAGTATGAATAAAATAGTAGGTCTTTTCACAAACGCAGTATATCGCGACATTATATTAAAATGGTATAGCGAAAACTGCGATATATTTGTGTTTATAAACAATTGTTGCTAACTAGTTTGTTTATAAACTTGGCTAATTTTTCGCAATAATAGCGAAATTAGTGTGACTAGCGCAGTTAAGTTTCACAACTATTTTGGTTTTATAGAATAACTGTTAGAAATATTATTATTCACATTATGTTTTTGCAGTATTGCGTTTCGCAGTTATTGTTTTGCAGTATTGTAAATTACTACTAAATTTTATTTTTAAAAATAATATTTATTAAGAGTTAAGTTCAATAGAAACTTGAAAATTAAATTTTTTTGTTTTTGAAAGGTTAACCGTTTATGAACGTTGCTTTTCTGAATTTTATTAGAAGTTGTACAGGAGATTAACGATAAGTGGGTAATTAATTGCTTAAAAATCTTTATTTTAATAAATTTTTAATAATTTAACATTTGAATTCAAATAGATAAAATATGTATATAATTATTTATTATTAAAATAATTGAATATTCTTAAAATTCAGTTTGAAGGCAAGTTAAACAATTTCGAAAATATAAAATTTTCGTAATTACAATAATAGGAATGAAACAAATGAAAATATAAAAAGAGACTTGCGCGAAAATTGGTATAAAAACGGAAAATCTTCCTTCTAAGGAAAAATATTCGGATATATAATGTATATGTACATACATATGGATATATCCAAACCTAAATTCAAAACTTGAAGTTCGAAAATAAAATCATAAAAAGCTTTTAGGAATAGTATTGTTATTTGAACGAAAAATACTAGTTGATAGAGTATATAAAAAAATTAAAAGCATTTTTCATCACAATAAAGTTAACTGTACAATAATGTATATTTTATGTACATATTGTGTACGTATACCTATTTATTTTATATACTTATTCCTATTTTTATTACTTTTCCTGTAGTTAACTTTCTATTATACACAATAATATATATAAAGTATAAAGGAAATGAATACACAAAAAACGCAAACAAAATTATTCAAATTAATCCAAAAATAAAATTTTTTGTTATATAGACTAACTACATACAAATTTTTTTATTACACAAATATATTATTATATGAACCTATATATGTATATATGTGAAAATATAAATTACAAAAACTCACCTGTTAGAATGCTGAAGATAAATGAAATAAGAACTGAAACTTGTAATCCTAATATCATGTTGTCGTCTTCTTTCTTTATTCCTTTTTTTTTTACTAAGTTCTTATATTATGTATGTATTAATAATTATTTGTATTTAAATAACAAATTTTATTAACTTTTTGAAAACAACCTTTATTAGAGAAACTAAATTATATTTATGCGATTTTAGTTTTTTTTTTTGTTTAGGTATAAGTATTAGGCTTTTTCTTTTATTTCACCTTAAAAAATAAGTAAATTAAATATTGAAATTTATTAAAATGTTATAAACATATTAATTTTTATAAATAAAAGTAAATTAAGTAATATAAATTCAAAAAATTTAGATCGGGATTTTTTAAATAAGTCAGAATCAAAATGTGGGTAGAAGAATTAGAACAAAACAATCAGAATTAATTGATGTTACCAAATTTTCAAAAAATGTAATATACATTAGTATATATATATAAACATATTTAGAACTGAAATGAAATTTGAACAAATTACATTACGTAAATCAATAAAAAAAAATTTACTCTAACAACGGTAAATAATTAGTTAGACCTATTTTATAAAGTTGAAATTAATTTTTATACAAAATTAAAAATTGAAATACATTTTTTCCATTCTATTATGGTAACTATAAAAATTTTATAGAATTATAGACGTTTAAGTGCCTACTAATTATTATTTAATCTATTTATACGTGGCACTACAAATTATTTATTTGTTAGAAGATTATTTGGAAAATAATAAATACATAACGTACTTAATTATAAGCAACTTTTATTTTTACATGGTACAAAAATATTGTTTAGTACACTTGTTAAATAAAACTAATAAATTTTAAAGAATAATTTAAAAAATCTCAATCTAAAAAAATATTTTATAATATTTTCATATTTTTTATATTTTAATAATTTCTTTTTATATAATATTATTTCTTCAAAGTTATTTTTTTTTTTAATTTTATTCTAAAGAAAACAATTTGTTTATGTAGTTTTGCGTATAGATAGATTTTTAATTTAAATAAAAAGTAAGTGTTATATAGTTCAATAGGTAGTTATGTAAATATATATAAATATATTAAAATAATGTATTTATATACATAATAAATTCGAAATAAATTTGTTAAATTATAATAAATTTTAAAATAAACACAATATATTTTTTTTGTAAAACAAACACTATAGTCGAAATGAAAAAGAATTGTGTATAACAATATCGGAAAAAAAATATTAAAATTTTTTTATTTAAATTTTAATTATTTTTTTATACATGCATATACATATGTACATAAGCAAACTTATTATAAGTGTATGATAATTTCATATATTTTATAATTGTATAACAAAAACACAACTATATTTATTTGAATATAATAATATAAAAAAAAATACTTAAATGTTTATTTAATAATTTTTATATTTATAGTTAAATTTTTCATCACTTAATATATTTAACATTAAAATTTCATATTATAAAAAGCTAGTTCATATAAGAAGCCTAGTTCTATATTAATTTCTATAAGTATATTTAATATACATATGTATATTAATGGTAAAATTATGAATGTAAATGTAAATTGAAACCGGTTTTGTTTTTTTAATATAACAAGTTTTTTTTTATTATTTTTAATTATACAGTAATTTTATTACACCAAATATAAAGATATATGTTTTTTATTAATTATTTTTTTTAATTAATAATGAAATTTTTGTATTGGAATTAATAATTCTTGTAATAGTCGAAATAAATTTAAATACTATGTATGTATGTATATGTATATTTGTTATATAAAAATATATGTTAATTTAAAATTTAAGTAATTTATATTCTTTTATTTCACATAATTTTATAAAATAAAATTTAGAAATTATTAAAAATCCATGTTATTTTATTTTAATTTTATAGTTCTATTTAATTTCACAAATTTTATACTCTACTTGAACTACAAAAAAAAAAAATTAAATAAGGAAAGAGCTTTTGTATACAGGTGTGTAAATAAGAAAAAAAAAATAATATAAATTTTTTTTTCTTGATAAAATTTCAGTTTTATAAAATTTAATATTATAAAAAATTTAATTTAAATAAAAATTTATAAAATTGTTTTTTTTTTTTTTTAATTATAAACAAAAAATTTACAATTTATACAAAAATAAACCTTTTATTTTAAATGCATTTACAAAATTCATTTATTTTTTTTTGTATTTTTTTTTATTATTGTTTTTATTCCATCAATGTGCGTTATTTTATTAATGAATATATGAACGAAGCAACAGTTATTAAGCGACTGATTTTACTATATAGGTATTAACTTTATCTATTGTGCATGTGGTAAAAAAAAAATATTAAAAAAAAAAAAAAAAGAAGAAATAAAAGCCAATTGGTGAATACATACACGCGTAGTATAAACTTATATACACTATACACATTTATAATGTAATGTGTATATACAAACATACATACATTGGTATATATTTTTATAGAGTTTTATAAACAAAAGATACATTTTCCCTATACACAAAAATATATGTTATATACAAATCTAGTTATTCTATTTTCTGTTTATATTTTTATAATTATGTACATTATGTATGTTTGTATATACTTCGGGAACTGAATAATATATAAACACATGTGGCGAAATTATATTATGACAAGGAAAGTTAAATTATGGTTTTATATTATTATAACGCTGTATATAACAGTTTAAGTCAGTATAATTTGAATTAATGATTCATTTAAGTATGTGAATGTGTGTGTGTGTGTGTTGTACGTTAATTTAAGTGCTGCCACTTTGAACAAACTAAACTTATTTTGTAGTTTTGGAATTAGGTCTATTTCTTTTCGTTTCTTACTGTTTTGATTACTGTTTGACTTTTTTTTTCATAAATATTATAATTTTTGCTCTGTAAACAAATTGTTCCCTGATAAAAATTTTTAATAGTGGCAATGCTGCTTATTTTACTTCTTTTATAATAATTTACCTGTATATTTTGTTATAATATTGTTATACTATACATAATGTACATATGTATATGCTATATAAAAATCTATTAAACCCAACTTAAAACATTTAAACTTTATCTACATACATACCTATTAGTATAATTTAATTCAGATATAAGATTAGATTTTTTTTGTATACAAACGTAAAAGCTTTTAAATTTTTTATACATTACATGTATAACAGTTATATCTATTAATATTTTCGTATAAATAAAAACGGTTTATTTCATTAAACACAAGTATTTTTACATTTTATATGTTAATAGTATTTACTATATTTATATTATATACATATATATATAAAGAAAATACATACATACGAATTGAATCATAAATTTATATTTTGTTGTTTAAATATATACATATTTACAAAATACATGCATAAACAAGTTAAGGTGAAATTGTACACCATATAGTATAAAAACGATATTCGATTTTGTAAAATCATCATCGCATCATACCAAAAGCAGCATACATAGAGTAAAGCTACAATTAATTAAGATATCAAAATATAAACAAATGTACAGGTACATACAAAGCGTATATGTGTGTATAAATAAACTTCGTTTTTATAGTTCAACATATTATACTACACAGCGACAAAATTTAATTATGAAGAAGCAGTAAGAAAACAACAATCACACACATAGAAATATATATTTTATTCCTACTACACAAATACTCTTATATGCATTTATTAGAGTGACCAGTTATGAAAAAAATTTATAGCAGAACAAAAATTTAAATAGATAACGAAGAGGTAAATTATTTTATTTATAAGGAAAATCAAATAACTATGACGCTTTTAAATATAAACAGTGTCTACATCCAATAATCTACCATATATTTTTAGACTGCAATTTGTTTAGCGAATGTAGAAAACCCATTTTGATTTCATATTCTTTGCTCCAAGATGGGAACTATGACTTTAAAAACAAAATCCTGCCAGTAAAGAGTGTGTATGTATTTAGTTTTAATATTTCAGATTATTTTTTAATTGATTCTGTCCTACAATTTTAAATTATGTATAGTAATAATTTTTTTTCAGTACTTAAAATTCAGAAATCGATTAAAATTCCATTATTAAAAATAATTTATTTAAGTTTACAAAAATGTAATGAAATTGCACCTGACAATTTACAAAAGTTGTGTGTATTCGTGGAAAAAAATTTATATTTTGAAGATCGTTTTAAGACTCTGTTTATTTGGCGTCTCTTTATTTGAATGAATTTGATAAGACAAACTTTCTTTTTGCGTTTGGTAAAGAATCAATGCAAAATGCCAATCAATCGAAAAAATACCCAAAAAATGTTATACTATACACATGTTATGTTCCTGCCATTTCTTTTCTAAATACTGGATTGATATAAATTCTTTTAATGGCTTGATTTTATTTTTTTCGAAATCAGAGAATTTCTAGAATGTTAGTGATGGTTGAAAGAGAGACAATAAATTGTTGCTTCTTACAGACTTCTTTACTTGTAGGTGTTCCGAATCAGCTTATATAACCTTGTATTAAATACAAAAAAATTTCAATTTAGTTTGTTTTCAATTTATGTATATTTTCAATATAATATATTATATAAAATTATTATAATTACAATTATATTATTCTAATAATATTATTCCCTTACAATATTCCTTTAAAAAAAATTCATGTTCACTGAGATTTTAGTTAATCATGCGATTTCCTTTAAATTAAATTCATTTTAAATATATTTGAAAAATATTTGAAAATAATTAATTATACACAATTATCACACTAAAAATTATAAGTTTTTCTTAATAGAATTGTTATGCTATACTTTATTATATCATTATATATAAATTATATTCTAAAAGCGATTAATTGAATATGGATCAGACATATAGAAACAGCAACTACAAGGATAACCTACAAGAAAAAGAAATTAAATAAAATAAAATAAATCTTAATAAAATTATTAAATTTATAAAATAAATAAAATTAAAATTTCAAAAACTTATTTAAACTATTTTAAGAAACTTTATTTCAACTATTACTTAAATTATGTAAGTTATTATTACTTATTCATATAACAAAATCAATTTAACCATTGTAAGCTTAAATACAAAGAAATTAAATTATTTAAAGAAATCTAAATTATCTAAAAGTTCTTTAATAAGAATAATATTATTTATTAAGCAAATAAAAACTAATTGTCAATTTTCTAATATTTTTTTTAGGTAATTTTATAGTAAATTTATAATAATTGTTTTTTATTTTACAAAATATATTATTTCACATATTTCCCTAACTCCCATTTTAATTATTTTCATTTTTATTAAGAATAAGTAATGCTGAAATATATAATTGCTAATATAAAAAAAGAAATTACTTTAAAAATTAAAAAAAATTAAAAAAAGAAATCTGATAGGAATAGCATATAACCGACCACATTACTAATGTGTCACATAAGATTGTCAAAACTTCCTTTAAATATTTACTAGAAAAACGTAAATTTGGTTATAAGTACAGTATCAGTTTTCGTGATCCGATATCCCTGCAAAATTTTCAAGTTAACAATAAGATCTCAAATATAAAATTCCAAAAAATTTCCTCAATTAGTTCCTGAAATATTGTCAAATACGTAAAATCGAGCCTGATAGTTAAAGTTCCGTTTCTGAGCTCTAATATCCCCAAAAAATTTATTACTTCATTGTTTTAACACTTCAACTGAATTCAACTACTTAATTTCAAGGAAATTGGCTAATTATCTCTCTGTATATAAACGAAGATGTAAATTCGGCCCATATTAAAATTTAAAACTCCACACTTACTGATATCTAATTTTCTCAAATGATTTGGTGGGTTGTGGGATATTTTAATCGGAGCTTTTAAGCCGAATTTGAGATTATGATCTGCCCAGATAAATTGGTAGACAGTCATCTCTCTAAAAAAGTTTATTGTGTTTCACTATTCGTTTCTCCCGAACTCAATATACGAAATTTGGTACTATCTATATGAAATTTCAGTTTGTTCACGATACAAATTTAAAGATGCTTAAACTTGATCAAATAGAACACCATCTATTGAAAATAATATGTCGACTTGGTATAAAAGTTTAAATATGGTGAAAATGAAAACGTCATCATTTTCTCTCATTTTTGTTCAAAAAGTATTATATCAGACGTTTTACATACAAAAACTTCATAAAATTTTTCAAGTTTTATGAAGTAGCCATACCAGACAGACCTATCAATGATATAATATGCATATTAAGCAAAAGTTTTTAATTTAAGAAAGTCAAGTTCATTCTTATCCTCGTACAAAAACAAAGGAGAAGAAGAAATAATTTTTATTTAAAAAAGAATTTGGAAATAAGGAAAAAAATATTAATTTACAAATTTTCATTTCAATTTTTTTAAATACTGTTATAATTAAATTTTGATTTCAAAAATAATTATTTCTAACTTGAAACCAGTTTCTCCACCAAATTACTACACACTAAGTTATTAAATAACAATAAATTATGCATTTTAACTAAATTTTATTACTTATTATTAAGTGCCTAATTTAAACTTATCCCAAATAACCATTTATTTAAGTTAATGTATGTATATTATATAATTTGAAAATTTAAATATATAAGTACGTATGTTCATAAAAATGTGTGACTAACAAGTCACCTAAAATCTATAAATTAAATTAACAAATCCTTATCTGTTATACATTATATTCGAATTACTATATACGTAGAATGAAATTACAGAACCAATTTGAAAAAAATTCGAATACATTTAAGTTATTTTCGAATCCTAATTACTTTATAATATAATTATAATATATGCGTACATTATAATCAATCAAGTATGAAAAAAAGGAAAACAAGAAAGACAAACAATAATTATTATTTAATTTCTAGAATCCATCGTCCAACAATATCCTAAAAATAAACCTAACAAACTAATTTCCTATAGCCACTGACATTTTTATTAATTTAATATACATTAGCTAAATAACCTACAAATACAATAGTAATACCGCAATACATTATGTTTGTTTGTAGAAGTCTTCTATTATGAATACTTAAATAAACATATTATGTATGTATGAATGTATAAGGACAAAAATTATTTATCTAAAAATAACTTAAATATTAAAGTTTCAAAAAATATTAAATATCTTAAATGCTTTACCGCGACACAAAGAAAACAAAAACTTTTAAATATCAAAAAAGAAAAAAAAACACCGGATATTAGAAAACGATTTTCAACTTTTTAATAATTAATAATTTTGCTATTATTTTGTAAAAAAAAAACAAACAACTTCATATTAACCCTTAAGAGGACAATGGGGTCTAGTGAGTCCCACAAACTCGTTTATTTAATTTATCTGCAATATGTTAAAAATTGTGGCAATTATGAGCGCTGTTTTCATTGCTATGAATAAGTAAATGAAAAGAAAAATGGCTGAAAGTTGAAAACTATTTTTTAGCAAGGAAAACATGAGTGAAAGATGAACAGCTTTTTCATTCTTTTTTTCCTTTGATGATGGCACCGAATTTTCCTCCATATAAAATTATGGCAATGCACAATGGCAATTATTTTTGACAGTTATTTTCGTTAATTTTTTAATGATGACACTAAAAACGAATCCATTTGAATGTAAATGATAAAAAGAATGATGACAGGCCCCTATGACATTAAAAATTCCTTTTGATGTATTATTATCGTTTAAATATTTTAGTGTTTTATCGTTAAATCTTATGAACTTCATAAATATAAGAAATACAGTAATACCCCGCACTTACGTACCCTTTGGGACTGGAGCGTGTACGTAAAACAAAAATGTACGTAGAATGAATCTACTACTTTATTGATGAATAATATGTTTGAAACAAACTAAAACAATAAATATATAAATAAAAAGAAAAAGAGGGATATTATGTATGCAGTTTTATACTTTTATTTTATACGTTTTTATACTATATTTAACACTTAACGTGTATTAAAAAAACAAAACAAAAAACAAATTCATATACATATATAAATATCAAACAAAACTGAAATATAAAACATAAACTTCAAAATTCATCAATACATAATTTAAATATAAATAATATTGTAATTGTTACGCGAGAGCTCAGAACACTGGAGCTTGGATTAGCCCCGGGAGAGGAATGTTTAAGAATGCCGCCAGACCAGTCCAAGTTACCTCCCTTTAATACCGCCATCATTCCCAAAGAGGAAGGAATGTTGATAACGAAAAGTATTTAAAGAGAATAAAGAGGGGAAGGGACGGCAGGAGGAAAAAGCTGAGCGAAGAAGATCTTTAATAAAACTATGACAAAAAAGAAGATAATTTTGGACAGCTTTCCTGAGGATAACAGTAATTCAAATTTAATTGCTCCATGATGTAGAGAATGATGTATCATCTTCATCTTCATTGACTTGTTTTGACTTGTTTCTACATGCATTCACTCATAAAAAAATTTAGGTTTCATAGAAATAATGTACAGACATACAAAAACACGTTGTTACAAGTGTACATTCTCAATTTGGTATACATAACTTTTTTTTCCATAAATTTCAAAACCAGAAAAAATGTACTTGTACGTAAGTGTGAATCATTGTACGTATAATGGGCAATTGGGGACAAAAATGAGATGTACGTAAGTGCGAGGGTACGTAAAACGAGCGTACGTAACACGGGGTATTACTGTATATGGAATGACCGTTGGACTACTTTTGCTTTACAGTCGTTTAACTTGTCCTCTTGAGGGTTAATGGCATATCATATTATTATATATTATCATATCATATTATAATATTATATACATTCACTCACATATTTATACTTACCACAAATCCAATGTAGGGCACAGTTATTTTTTTCTGTATATATGCCAAAATTATTTATTCGTATAACGTATAACATTAAAAAATATGTGTAAGCATACATTTTTTTAAAAAGGTTATCAAATTGTAAAAATTCATTGTTGTGTTTAATTTTTTTTTTGTAAATTTTAAAAATAAATTGAAATAAATTGATCAGTCCCTATAAGTGCCGAGGGCTGTAATGGACCTGTTATTTTTTTATAAGTTTTATAACAGTTTTTCTAGTTATACGTATATAAACTTAATATTACTATATTATTATTAATATATGAATATAAAAATAAATTAGTGAATACAAAATGAAAATGAGTAAATTACAAAGATATATAAGAAATTAGAAATTTTATGACATCCTTTTACAAAATAGAAAAAGTTATAAGATAGAAAATTAAATAAGAGAAAAAGAGATAGACAATTAAAATTATGAAATGTTTTTTATATGAACATGTTAATCACATCACCAGAATTTTTAGTGCGTATAACATTTAGAATAGAGAAAACACTTTCCTGCTGAAATTTAAAAACAACCATCAAATTTGATTATAGAATTTAAAATCACTTCTGATCTTCAAAATGAGTATAAAAAACGATTTGAGACCGCTTGTTTACATCGTACGTTAAAACACAAAAAAAAAATTTATTTTGAAGAAATAACAAAGGAATTTTTGATATTTTGAATCGAAATTTAATCAAAGAGTGCAAACAAGTAATAAAGCTCAATTGAAATTGAAGTCAACTGAAACAAAATTCAGTTACAATAGGTACTTTTCCAGAAGGCAGAACGTTATTGTAAATTACGTTATTAGAACGTTATTGTAAATAAATACCGAATGTTATTGTAAATTTCGGTTTTTTTTTTACTTCTTTTATGTGCTAATTCATTTTGTAGGAACAGGAAATTATTTAAAGTAGGTACATACATACTTAAATTGTGTGCGATTTTCATTTGTAAATGAATGAAAATGGTTTATGTGATCAATATGATCGTAAAATTGATGACGTTCCAGGAAACTCCCATAATTTAAAGTAAAAAATTACAAATATCATTCAGTAAATTTTGTTCTTATGTCGATTTAAATGATAATTCGATGTTTTTTGTTATTTTATTTGCTAGCAACAGTTTTGAATTTTTTGGTTCAAATTCTAAATACAAATATACTACATTTTGGTTGTTAGGGTTCAAGGTACGTACATATTTTCATTCTCAAATTATTCAAGTAAATCTTAAATTCTATAATCTTAGAATATAATTAACTACATATATTATATAATATTAATACTATTGAAATAATATTAATATTTATTGGGCTGCTTTTGTGTTTAATAATTTGTTATAGAGAATAAGACTTTTTTATTTCTTAAATTCTTTAAATTAAAAAATGTGAAATTTTTATTATATAACACTACTGTTTCATAATTCTATATTTTATGATTATTAATACATGCCGCGCTGCTAGAATAATGGTGATAATCAATTTAATTTATTGAGTAACAAGATATACGCACGTTAATAAAGTAAGATGACAACAATTTTAGCATTTCTGGACCACAGCGATGCTTTAAAAGAAATTATGTTTTCGAACGATTTTATGAATTTAGAATTTTATTTCTGTTATTATTTATGTAATAGTTTTCAAAAAAATATTTAATCATTATTATGACAAAATATGAAATAATAATATTATGATTCAAATACCCTATCCTGTATATGTATAATATGAAAATGAAGGAAAACAATAATTTTACTGAATGATAAGGGACTTCATTTGTATAAATGTATACAATAATTACGAAATAATTAAGTATTAAATTATAAATAAGCAATTGCTATATAAATTTCCAAGCTAACTTTATTATATATTTTATTTCTTGTATTTTCTTTTAATTAAAACTTACAATTTGCATATATTACTTCGTTTTTTTTTACAGTATTTTTGAAATTATTTAAATATAGATTATTAGATTTCTTACTTTTGAAATTTATTTTAACAAAATTCCAGTACAAGTATATATAAACAACGTATTTAATACTTTATAAATCAACATTATATATTTTTTTTTAATTTTATTAATTTTTTTTTATATTTTATAAATATTTTTTTTTCAATATTAAAGCATTTTAGATTTTAATTTTTCTGATTTTATAAAACTATAACATACAATATTTTTGGACGGAATAACTTTTAAAATTTTATTGTTAAAAATTATTATTAAGAACATAATTTATTAACCCTCTAATGCACAAGTAAAGTTTTGTTTTCGAAATTTTTGATTTCAATCAAATATTAATTTTCTCGTATCTTAATTGGTTAAAAAATATTACCAATAAAAAATCAATTGTAGTCTTAATTTTAATTACTTAAAGTTATAATTAATGTAAAAATAAATTTGAAATTAATAATTTTTGATTATTTACTTAATAAGACTATAAGGCCGCGTATATATATATATAGATGACTTGCGAATTAGAGAATTAATTTTAAGATTTATGTAATATTATAAGCAGTATTTTATATATAAGTATGTAAATTATTTGCAGCTTAAATTAAAATATATTATTATATATCTTGTAAATTTTTGAACAACACGAAAATCAATATGCAAACTATTTCGTTCAGTAAACATATTAATTTTTTTCAACAATGTAAATCACCGATAAATTTCATTTTAAGTACGATATTTGTAATTAAGTCTATTAAATTAGTGATGCCGCATTTGAAATATAAATTTATTTGAAATAATATATATGTATTAATATAGTATTTAAATGTAATAAAACCACAACTTTTATATATAATACTATAGCAATTTATGCATAGTAAAATTAACTGGGCAGTTTTCATATATACACCCATACATACATATATAATAAAATTTTACATATACAAACATACAAATATGGATAATATTCTTACTTCTTCATCATTTTTAAAATATATTTTAAAATATGTTTTAAAAAACATAAAGAAATAAGAATATTATCCATATGATAAGACCAAGACATGATATAGTTTTTGTCATTCTACTTTATTCAGCAATGTAAATTAAATTGGTAAGCTATAAGTAAATTAATAAGAGTACTGGTCTAGTCCTTGAATAAAATTCAATTGCTGAATATTCAGGAATCGAGAATAGAATTTTATACCATTTGAATTTTTTTATTTATTAATTAAATTAAATTAGAAACTTTTAATGATATATGTATGTATGTAATTTTGCAGGGTTAATAAAGCAAAAATGATTTATTAGTAAAACAATAATAATATATAGATGTATAAATTAAACAATACACTACAAACTCGGTATTTGTTTATAAAAATTTCCAAAAGAATTCGAAAACGTGCTATAAACAATGAAATCTTTCCCTTTTTCTTAATTTTAGTAATGATTACTTTTCAATTCAATTTAGTTTTTTTTACAAATAAAATATTTACAAAATATAAATGAAAAGATTTTAGTTGAAATATTTAAAATTTTAAATTTCTGAAAATTCATGAATATAAAAAGAGGGCTTATAACATCAATTTAACATTTTCCAAACTTTTGATATTATAACTGGGAAATAAAAGTTATGTAGTTTGAAAATTAATTTGCATTTAGGTAAACGGCCAAATTTTCTTTAGGTCTGTATTTATGTGTTTGTTCTACATAATGTACATTAATTAATTCAATAATTTGACCATATCACATTGATATAATTAAATAACAAAGCATTGATATAATTAACTATTTTAATTTTAGATATGAGTTTTGATACGGTCTTAGTAACTTGTATACTAGAATAACACGTTTACTTCTATATAATATTTTTGTATATAACATTTATTAAAAATTTTGTTTAAAAGGACCTAAATTCGACCCTTTAATTTAAGTAACATTTTTATTTAATATATATTTGTATTTATATATATGAATAAATTTGAATCCAGAGGAAAATAAATTTTTCTAATGACTTGTTTGCTAGAAATTTCTATTAATTTTTAATAGTTTTACACATAAATTTAAAAAATTATAATAATATTAGAATAAAAATAAAATTCGGTAAATAATTTTTGTTAATTCCTCTGGCACATACAACTAATCGAACCTGGTATTAATTTTTAGTTTTAATATTTAATCTAATCGAGTTTTATGATGAGTTTTTATATATGTATTTTAATACTTATTACTTAAGCGTGAATAGTTGATTAAATTGAGCTTTTTCATTATTTCAATAAAATTATTTCAAAAAATATTTCAGCAAATTTCTCTATCAATATTTTTGTAATGTATATATGTACATGTTATAAGAATTATGCTCAAAATTTAAATATGTATTAAAATTTGTATTTGAGTATTAAAAATAATAAATGAAAATTTGATTTAATGTTCTTAATTAACCAGTTCCAGTAAATTATTTCAACTCTTAAAAATAAATTGAAGTTAAGAAATTGATATGTATATAAGTAAGTAGATGTGAATTTGATTAGTATATACAAAAATGACGTGCATATTATATATAAAATAAAATAAATTGCAATAAATTTTTTTAAAATGTTAATTTTCTAGCATATTTTATAGATTTTATATATATATATAATTAATTTTTAAATTAAACTTAGTAAAATTAATGTAATGTATATGAAAAATATTTGTTAATATTATTATGTTCAGTGATTCATTTTTATTTTCATGATCATCATAAAAAATTAATTATAGCGTTCAGATTGGATAATCCAATAAGCACATTTGAATATTTTGAACTTGCCTCGTGGTTTGCACGATAGATGTCTTTCGATAAATTGACATGGGCAAATATAACTGGCACAATGACGTGACGGTTCTGTTATACTAACGTCAGAAAGTCCTCGTAATGCTTCATTACCCCAGCGTGACGCATATCTCAAAAATATGTTGGTTGACATTTCCTACAAACCACGATATACAAACAATAATTTGATAATTTTTTGTTTTTATTTAAAATAAAAAGAAATTCTATAATTTATTCACTTTACTTGGAATTTTTCATTTCATACATTATATTATATAATAGATATATACTTTTTTAACATATCAACAAAATTGAGTAAATATTGAAAATTTTTAATAATTATTAAAATATTGAACAAGAATCATATACATACATATATTATCTAAATTGAAATTATGTAAAATTTAAAAATTAAACTTTAATTTTAAATAGATTCATAACAAAATATCTACTATACTCAGTGCAGGAAGTGAAATAAAGGAGACTATTAATATTAAATATTAAATTAGTTCTTCATCAAAATAGCTCTATATTATTTATTTAGCATTTAAAATAATGGCTAGTTAATTTTATTGCTTTAGTTTAATTTTAAAATTTATTATTTAAGGTTTTCAACTATTTAAAACTATTTCAAAAATTAATAATAAAGTTATAAACAAATGCAAGCATAATTCCGGAACGGATATTAATTAGATCAGAAAATGATTTTAATAAATCATTGAAAGTAAACTATATAGAATCAAAGAGTGTAATTGGTCACTTTCTGCACTGATTATACAATTGGTACCCATTGGTCTTTGTCTACTACAGTATATAGTGTACATATATATTTTTATTAAATATTTAACAAAGTTTACATTTACAAATTTTAATTTAATTTTTTTTTTAATTTAACAAACACAATTGCAAGATCAAATTAGTATAGAAAACATAAAAATTTTAAATAAAAGAAATATAAAGTAACTACATCAATTATTTTAAAAACAAACATAATATTTTAACATTAATATTATTTTAATTATAAATGTTTAAAAGGATTGTGTAAACCACAACAGCATTGAGCTTTTTCTTGTTCTAGTTTTATTTTGTTATGTAGTATTTCTTCTTCATATTGACAGGGGCAAACCGATGACATCAAATGTCTTGGTTGTTCATGAACACCAGCTTCATTACATGTCCAGTCCAAACGGCGTCTTAAAAAATCTTTACCCCATCTTTGTAAATAAGTCAAAAATATTTTCTGTGCGACAGCCTATATTTGGTATATATATACACAATATTATATGCAAAACTTGTACAATATTATAATTATTATTAAAAAATATCTATATTAAATTGTGATATGTGTATGTTTTTATTATAATATGCTGGTTATAGAGAACTATAATTTAAGTTTATAAATAATTGTAAATTTTTAAAATTAATTTTAATCAAACAATATGTTTTAAACTAAAAACAATTGAAAGTATCGTCACTTTCTTTTAAAATAATCTTAGACAACAATTTTGCGATAACTAATTAAGGGATTTTAATTATGTACATATTTAAGTATACGTACCTAGGTACCTAACCTAGGTATGTAACGCACAATTTTTTTTAAAATTAATGTATTCCAAAAGTAAAATTCCTTATTTTTTTAATATATAAGTAAAAACTACAGTAAAGTTTATTAAAAAATATTTATGTATGTACCTGTTTTCTTGATAATCGTACTGGATTGCTACCTTGTATAACAATATCATTTAAATCTAAATCAAGTTTTTTTTCCCAACCAGCTTGTATACTATTACCGAGCTGTTCTTGTCTTTCAATAAATTCATTTAAATATGCGATACATTGGGCTGGATCAAAATACATAAAGCATAAATTAACTTTGTGACACGATATCCGTCCACGATCATCTAAAACCAACAAAATCTTATGTCTCAATAATTGTTTATTAACTCTGCCCAAACATTTTTCCAGCCCACGTGATAAACGTAACTTCATCCACATACATGCAAATATTGCGGCTGCATTTAAAAATAACCAAGCCACTCCTAATGCAAATAATGCGATACCTTGTAGACCAGAAAATAAAAGTACTAATAGAACACAAAAAGCAAATGTAATCCAACAGACTAGAACTCTCTTATAACAAATATTATATAGAGTGAAACGATAATCATTGACTAAAGATTCCATAGCTGACACATATTCTTCGACGGTAAGCTAAAATAAAAGATTTTTTTTATTGTTTATTTATAAATAGAAAAATATAAGATATTATAATTTTAAGCATAAAATTTAAACATTGTTAAAGCATTTTGTTTAATTTGATGAAAATTTGATGAAAATTTTTTGTGTAAAATACAATATTGATCATACAACAATCCTTCAAACAAAATCCTTCAAGAATCTGGTGTACATAGGTCTTATTCAAAAAATGTTTAACTTTTATAAAAATATTACCGTTAATCCTTGTGCCATAAGTTCTTCTGGAACTAATTCTGGCCGAAATACAGCAGGGGTTATCCATGGCCATTTTGTATTAGTTGGTAACAAATTAACAATCACATCACCATTGGCTAAAAAAGAATTATATATTTTTAGTATTAAAAATTAACCATAGCAGAACATTTTAAATAAATTTTTACCAAAACCTTCCCGTATTCTTCCAGTTGATAACTCAACAGTTCGAATTGGTGACGATGTAGGCATGGAAATTGAAACATTCTTTGGTGTATTATTCGAATTTACGGTATTGTTTCTATTGCCATCATTATTATTATGTGAATTTATATTTGAAGTATTTATTCTATCTATATTAACATGAGTACTTTCCGTTGTTAGTACTGCGACGCCTGAAGAGGAAGGAGCAGTTGATGTAACGGATCCAACCTTTATGTAAAAATAAAAGTGATTTCATTAATTTTGTAATCTGCATTATATTATAATTTATATATTGATAAGCAAATAAAAATATATAAATTTATACGTATACATATTTCTTACTTATTTTATTAATTATAAAAAAATTAAATTTTTAGTGCCTTTCCTTTAATTTTCAATAATTCGTTAAAAAAATTAACAAAGCTTAATATAATTTTATTTAAAGTATACCTATGACAATGTATATAGCAAATAAAAAGGCAAAAAAAAATATTTTTACCTAAATAAAAATAAAAAATTATGTGAAATTATCAGACATTAATTATTGTTTTTACAATCTTATAAGATTTAATTTTATGTAGAATAATATTGCTTAATATAAGTCATACCTTGCAGTTTCTTTATTACAATAAATAAAACAAAGTTACATACTTATATGTCTAAAAATAACCTACTTAATTTTTTTAGAACTTTCAGCATTATTATACGCACGTACGTATATGTTGAAAATTATTTTAAACAAAAGGTCTTTCAATAAGATTTTTCCAAATTTGAAATAAAACATAGAACAAATTGAGAAAAGAAAACATTTTAATTACAGTTTGAAATATACTCGATACAATTACGTACATATGTTTATCTAATCAAATGGTGTCCTCTGTTGCGTTTACAGAAGTTAATTCAAGTAATCTAACTGGAGGGTCACTTTATTCAATATTTGCGGCCTTATCTCAAGAATACTCATTACTCATTTATATAGATCAACAGTTTTAAATAGCTCTATAATTAGTTAAATATAAAAGAATTGATTTACATCAACTTTACGGCTGACGTTAATGACAATTTTGTATGTTGGCGCCACCACGAAGAAAATGGAGACTGATATACCAATCTGTTACATTTCAAAACATTTCTATCTAAAACCCCGTTATATAAACTTACAAATATTATACATATTATGCAGTTATACATATACTTTAAAAAAAGTAAAATCTTCTTATACACAAAGACTTCTTAAAGTTGTTAAAAATCCGAATGTACGTATTTGCATTTTAATTGCGTTGCGTCTTATTTTTAAAATGACGTACTACATATTATATGCGTGCATTTACATTATAATTATTCAAAAATTCAAAGTACATGAACCAATTTTAAATATTTACTCGTAAATGGTTATTACCTCCTATCTGAACATTAATAACAAATTTTTATAACTTTTAAACAAAAGTAAAAATTTCTTTAAAAAATATTTACATTTAAGAAATAAAAAACCTTTGTTCAAATATGTAAAATGATGATAACACTTAGTAATTTATTAATTTCACTGCATCTTCAAAAAGAAAGTAAAAAAATATGATACTTTATGACTTTTAGATTATATAGAGCATATCATGTATAATTTTAATCGTCAATTGAGACCGTAACAACTTGTTTATAGAAAAATTTTCAAATAGGTGCATTTTATTTTAAAATTTTTAAGCATGTACTTAAATGCAAATTTAATAAATTCGGAGTCAGTAATTAAGAATATTATTTATAAATGAGTAAAAAGGAAAGATTAAATCATAAAGAATTTAATAATGCTTCTATAAAATTGAAAAAATTTTTATCAAAAATAGCAATTGTTAATATAATTTGCTAATAATTTAGTTGATATTATATACCATGTTTAATGAAACTATTATATCCATTACAATTATATATAATGTACAAACACATGTACCCACACATGTTCAACAAACAATAAAGAATATATGTATATAATATTCAACAGATAATAAGCAAACAGGAAATTTCTATTTATATTTATATAATTAAAATTTACCTGTGTCAATTGTTTTAAAGCTTTTTGTGATTGTGACTTTGGGGTACTTATATTAAGCGGTGATGTTTGTGTTTTCGCCTCCAATTTTTGTATTTGTGTTGCAGGTGAATTATTATTTATAATATTATTACTATTATTAATATTATATAGAGTTGTATTTGAATTTTCATTAACATTATTTTCATTATTTTCTTCATCAAATTTAACCCATTTAGATTTATCCGTTAATTTATTTGGATAATGTACTGTTAATGATGTACTGTTAGCATTGTCATTAACTTCCAAGGTAATATTTGCATTCAATTTATTTCCATTTTGATCATCTTCCAATTTTAAATTAATTTCCGTCATATCATCATCAATTTTATCAATTGTATTGTCTAATTTTCCAATTTGGATATTGCTTAAAGGATGATCAATAGTAACATTATTGTCTATATTGTTCGCGTTTAAATTTATATTTGATACAATTGAATTATTTTGTAATGTATCCCTATTATTTTCATCAAGTGATGCACTCATTATTATTGCTTTTAATTTTAAATACCGATGAAAAAATTGAATTTAAAATTTTGGTTTGCTTTTTTTTTATTTCTGTTTAAGTTCATGAATTTCAAATGTTTATTACGCAGGTTTTGTCATAATTAATTTTTTGGCATTCTAAAAAGTCTTTTAATTGCCTTTTTCTTATCTGCATAAAATATAAAAATATTAAACGTAATTCTATTATTAATTGTCATGTTCAAATTTTACATAATGTATATATATATGCATATAAGTTAAAAAAAAGTATATAAGTACAAATATATGTATATATATGTATATATATAAATAAAAAATTTTTTTTGAATATGTATGTGAAAATTTAAAATTATTAAACATAAATTATTAAACATGTCACAGCAGTTAATCCTAGTTATATTTAATTAACAATATTTCTGTTATGTTTTTGTATTAATATATAATTTTGCCAAATTACAATATTTATAATTAAAAAAATTCTACAAAATAAATTGCTCTTTTAATTTAAAAAATAAATTTGAAAAGTCTTATTGTAATTTGTGACAGTTACATTTTAAATGCAGCATCAATTTTATTCTTTTAGCAGTTCACATCAGATCTGCATTTACACGTTTCATAACTCTGTTACGAATACTTTATTTTCCCTGTGTAATACTGTATACACAATTAACAGAATATAATATAATATATAAAAGGGGTTTAAATTATATAACTGAAATATTTAATAAATATCTTCTTAATATCTTATTATTAGAATTAATTGTTCTAACAACCCTGAATTTTTTTGTCAAATTGAAAAAAAATTTTAAGGCTTTGTTATACACATTTTATTTGTCATTCATATGGAAAGATTTTAGACCACTTCCTTTATATTATAAACTTATAGTATATGCCTTTGCCTTTAACGGAAGACAACTCTGCTTAGTAATTATTTAAGTACAATGTTAAGTGTAAAAAAAATAGAATCATATATAGAAATTTTTTTCAATCATCTACTAAAGTTCATGTACATATTTGTTTTATATGGCCTGCAAAAACTTTCCAAAAATACTTATTAATAATAATTAATATTTCACTAATAATTCAAAGCAAAACATTACTGTACATAATTAACATATGTATATATATGTATATATATATATGTGTGTATGTTTGAATATCAAAGTGCCTTTCCCTTCGTATAATAAAATAACCTTCGTAAACCTTCCTTTCGTATAATAAAATTAGAGTTTCTTACACGTATTACAAAATAATAGTAGCTTATTTTTACAATAACAATTATGTTAAAGTAAAACTAGCTAAAACTAACATTGATTTTAACTTATTTCACCTACAAACATACGTGCATACATACATATATTCTAATGTTGTTTTAAGAATCAAACTGTCAAATTAAAAACTCATAATTAGTCACTCAAATAGCAATTTAAATAGGTACCTACATATGCATGTATGTATATTGTATTTAAATCAATATTTTATTTACACAATCATTATTGAGAACCTATTCCATGCATACTCATATATATATATGTATGTACATATGTATGTTGATTATTAATATACTAACTATAAAGTAAAAGATTCGCCAAACAATAATAGTAACTTTTTAAGAAAGAATGTTAAAAATTAATATTGTGTATTATACATACTATATAAATATGTATGAAGGTGTATATAAACGAACATACAAAAATACATACAAATATAATAGTATGTAAAAATTCTTAAAGCGTTACGTATTCAAAAAAAAACATAAGAAAAAGGTGAATTTTCATAGAGAGAAAAACAAGTTTAAGTTTAAACATGTGTAAATTTTTATTAATATCGGGTTTTTAATGTTTGATAAAAAAAAAAACAAAAAACTTAATAATTTCAAAATTATATTAATTGATCTGAAATTAATTTATGTATAAATAATAATTTCAAATAACTTTTATGGAAAATTCAATAAAATTTTCAAGTATACATGCATACATACATATGTACATATACTTAAAATGTTTTAATATTCAATGAGATATTCATTAAACTTTTAAAAAATTAACTACGTGATTTAAATATTTATTATTAATTTAGTAAATTGGAGGTTTTTAAATATAGGTACATAGGTCTATAATCGAGTTTTATTATGGTTGTTTTACATACATGTAATTTAAATCACACGCATACTCACAAATATTAAAAATTTGAATACATTAAACATTATATTGTACACATTTATATATTATATTTATTGAAAATAATACATATATAATAATAATAAATATATGTATATACTTAGTTATAGTAATTTTAAATCTTTATAGTACAAATTTATAATTATAAATTAATAATATATAAATTGGTTTTTTTATTAATATATATCACATATACATATATATATATTATATACTTTTTTTTTGTATAAAACTTAGTTACTTATGCATATTTTTTATTTATACATTATTTTACAACCATAAATATATTATATATTTATATAAATATAAATGTGTATATATATACATATATTGGAAAACATACTGATCTACGTTACATAAACTTTTTATATTATTTAAAATAAAATATCATGTGTTTTCGAAAAAGATATTGCAAAATTTCTAAATTATTATTTAACGCGATTGATCCGAAGAAATTAAATATCTAAATATTTACAATGAAAATTAAAATATCACGTTTATATTATTAAGAATTTCATAAAAAAAAAAATAAAAATTAAAACAAAAAAAAAATGTTAAAATCACAGAAAAATTTAACTGTGTTTTTTTTTTTTTATTATTTTTTCGAAATACGTTGTAACTTTGACAACGGCACACCCCGAACTATTTGAGTATATTATTTACGTACTTAAAAACTAAATAAAAATTGAATAAAAAATAAGAAACAAAAGAAAATACGAAAAAAAAATAACGTCCAACTTTTAATTTGAGAAATTTTAACCATAATATTATTTACCGGCCAAATAATATACATACATACTAATAATAATTTTTACCTTAAAAATAAAAAAAAAAATATAAAAAATGTATGAATGTATTGAAAAAGAATGAAAAACAAAAATGACTGTAAGGTATTTTATGCATGGAAGTAAACTTTTTTCTTTTTTTCTTTTTTTGTTTTACTACATATTTTTGATAACTCTCTTTTTTTTTTTATTCTCAATTTTTATAACATTGCATACGTGTATGTTTTTTACCTTTAGTTCATGGATACAAAATGTTTTTAACTCATTTAGTTTAGTTTCCTATATAGGTAATTTTATAAATGTACGTTAAATATATATGTATGTAAGTAAAATAGGTTCTTAAGGTTAAGTATTGTATTAAAATTTCTTATTTAAAGTTAGATTTTGAAAAAAAAAAAACACGACTTTTCGTCAGCATCGGAAATTAAATTTAGTTCTAGAATAGTTTTAACTTGTAGAACTTTCAAAAATTGTTCGCTGCACAAACTGAAGCATAATGTAGATCATTCGCAAATTACTGGCTATAATAAAATGCGTTTGAAAATTGATTTTGTATAAAAAAATGTCAGAAATATAGCGCAGCCATAGTTTGAGCATAAGACATTAGCCTTTGTTTCATTTAAATTTCAATTTCAAAATTTTTAATTTTCATAACCATGTCATTTTCGAACTACTGAATTTGCAGACTGCGAAAACATAAAAAACTTAGCTGATTTTTTGGCCCACCGTTTAACGTTGCGCTACTTTAAAAATATAAGTTCTAATGTAAATGTTTCAGCAGTCAAATTATTTTTTATCACTTATTCTATAGTGGAGTAATTCAATACCACATCAGTAAAATCATTTTCAAAACTAACAATTTATTCTTAAAAAATAAGTATGTAAACACTAATGAATCTGCAACACGAAGTCATTTTTAAAGAAAACAGGTTAACTATATAATATTTAAAGTATTATTTTATCTAATAAAACAATTTTTATTTCTGTTATAGCAGAAATAAAATTACAATACAAATAAATTTTTTTAATTTTTATAATTTTCTCTTTCCGCGAGAATGAAGGTTGTTGATATTGTATGTGTTTTTTATATAAAATAAAATGTTTTAATCATTATAACTTTTATCAAGTTATACGATTTTTTCAATACCTACCTATTTCTTATTTGTAAATTTATATTTTGTTATAATAATTGTTATGTATGTCTTTATATAATAAAACCATAATATTATTAGTATTATTCTTTAACTACACATTTTTGTGATAACGGAATGAAAGATTTATTTTAAATAAAATGCTTTAATCCTTTATTTTAAAAACATAATTTTGTATTGAAATCTATGATTATTATTTTTTGAAAAATAAGGCCGATTTTAATAAAGAAAAGAAAATTTTTCAGAAATTTCTATTGTATAAGAATTTTAGTGTAAATATTGTCATTTATTCCTTTATATTACGCATCATACTCTCAAAACCGTTTAGATAATATGGAACATTTATTGATAACTACATTTTAAAAATGAATTCCAAATTTATTATTATTTATTATTTATAAGAATTTTTAATATTTTAATAACATATGAAGTGTTTTAACAAATCAATTCTTAACATTGAATTTAGCAAGGTTTTAAAATTTTTAAAAGCTTGCTTTAAACTTTAAGAGTTGCATTTTTGGAAGACTTCTAGGTATTTATATGTTATTTTGTCTAGGCTTGCAGCTACATGATGTAGACAGACCAACATTTCTTAGAAAATATAAATATTCATAAAAAATTGAAAAAGAAAATTTTATTTTTCGTAACGAAATCTGCCAAAAAATCAATGTATGTGTGCTATTTCTTATCAGCCCCAGTAGTTTAAAATTAATAATGAAACTATGTGTTTTGTTTTAAAATTAAATTTTTTTTTAATAGCATTTAATTTAATTACTTTTTTGATTATTTTTTCAAAAATGTGCTACTAATTGAAACAAATGTTTGTAATTACACAAATATAACACAAATTAAAAATTCACGAAAATTAATTTAAGAAAAAATTAATTTTTAGAACATAATATCTATTAAACAAAAAAGATAAAAATCTTAACCAATATTATTCTATTTACACGTCCACTTAAAGTTCAGATTCTATTACATCCGCTTAAAGTTCTAAGTTATTTCTTAAAAAACTTTTTATCATAATTACAGATCTTCAAGAACCAAAAATTTTAATAATTAAATACATATTTTTATAAAATTTAATAGCATTGCTAGTAAATAAAATAACCTTATAAAATCTCTTAGAACTTTAAACATTCTACTATTTTCCAAAGCGTTTCTTTTGTAACAGAAATTTATCGAACATGCTAGATTTATACATACATATGTATCTAGATTTTGTAATTTTGATTTTATTTACAAAACAAAATAGATAACAAAATGGTATGTACATAAATGTAAGCAATTTTAATTACAATCTGAAATCCCCCCATTGGTAATGGAAAATACACATTTCTTATTGCTTTCTATTTCGGGACAGTATATCACTTCGAATGTCCTGGTAACTTTTGAATTGCAAACTTTTTCGTCCTTTTGAAACTTCTCAATTTTGATTCGGCAACGCACTTGATTACTCCAAGTTAATCCTAAACATGGAATTAAACAATCGTCAACTGAAGCAACCTTAAAATAATTGATACTTGATTTTGTGAATAATTTCAGCAACAAATACTGTGGATACCCACTTGATTCGAGCAAACAACAACACAATTATACTTTTGAACTATTTCTGTTAACCTATGACCTAATAAAGTTAATTTAGCAGCTCTTTCTGAATACTCGGTTTCCATTCGGAATATGGATCCGATTGAGTCAATTACAATAATTCCTATTGGATTAGTTTCTAATATTTTAAGCAATTGATTCGATAAACAGCTCATTAACATATCCTAAAAATATTATTCGATATTATATCCTAAAAATATTAACAAATGTATGTATGAACATATCTTGAAATATTATATTCTTATTGTAAGAAACGAAACAAGTGATAGTGATATCATAAAAATTTTAAAAATTTGTTGTAAACACAAACCTTTTGAATAATTTCATTTGTTGACAGTGCAATGTCTGACATTTAAGATAAAAAAGATACATATATCACTATCTCTTATTGATTCGATTCTAAAAGATAAGTCGTTTCTAACGATTAATGATTTGATTCCCCATTAAATATAATTAAAATAACGGTACTGTTTTCCCGTCACAAATATTTACCGTATTTTTTATAAGTTGAATAAAAATTCCATCTAAGAAATCTTCTGTTATCATTTGATATTTTTGCGCATATTGAGTAGCTATTTGGGTAAGACGGATAGTAGGAAATTTTCCTTCAGTGTAAATCAGAACTGCTTTTTTCTGAAACCCTCCATTTTTCTCAGGCAACTGAACGGTTAAGCATAATTGCATCAAAATTTGTGATTTACCGGTACCTGCTTCTCCATATATTTCAGTTATTCCACGTGTAACAATTCCTCCGTTTGTGCAATTGTCTATAGAATGACATCCGAAAGACAGTTTACTCCAACGTGTCGAGAAAGGATGTTGCAAAAGATTATCAGCTAAACAAACGATATTAAATAAAATAAAATAGCAAGCCTTTAAAAAAATATGCAAGCCTATTAAAATGTTCAAGTAAATTTTTTTTTTTTGTTGCTAGTTTATACTTTCTTCGCAAAGCGAAGCGTAGTCTGTTGTGTTAACTAATCTTGGTTCAATTAAGTATTATGTAAATTGAATGTAAGTGAATGCGGCATGCTATTACCGAAATCAGTTGCTCTATGTATTTTATAAGTTCAATACAAAATGTTAACGTACGACAATCGCGAAAGGTGTGAATTTTCAATTTAAAGCGACCGGCGTTGGGACTAAAATAAAAAGTAAATATTGGCGGCATGCCAAAATTGATGTATGGAATTTTTGAGTTTTCCATTTAATTTATAACTGACTGTTAAGTGTTAATGTAAAATCGAATGAATACTTTTCTTTAGTCAGCTTTTTTTCCATACAATCACGGATATGACAATAATGCAAATTTAGACTCTACGAGAAAATGAGTAGTTCAAAATATTTTTGCATAAAATTTACAAATAGGTACCAATCACACAAAATAACCACAATGGGTTGTTGAATAGAGTCGTATATTTTTGCACCATGGTATGTATTATATACATATATATATATTATATATGGGTGTGTATATCTTTTGTACATACATACATATATGAATGCAGTATATAAAAATATTTTTAATGCTAATCAATAATATTATTGAAACATAAACGAAAAACACTTTTAAACTTAAATTGAAACAATAATATTGTAATATTTACATAATCTAAAAATTTGAAAACAAATCTATAAATATTTAATTATAATAATACCTCTTAGAAACATTTTAAAACCGCTAAAAAATTAAGCTTCATATTTTATATTGGCATCAAGCAAAATAAACAAACATAAATAAATTAGTACATACGTCTACACAGTGTTACCAAAGACAAAGTTTAGTACAAACAACAAAATAAAATATTACATGGAAGTAGTAAGCACCTCAACCAGTACGTAGTATGTGCCATAATAATAGATTACATCACAACACTGCTGCATATTTCAACACCTTTACGATTATATGATTGAATGTTATATTTTCTAAACAGTCATCATATTCCGCGCATACTTCATGTATTTTGATTATTTTTCTAACAAAAAATTAAAAAACATAGATAGTTATAATTATTTCTTTAAAGCAAAATATTCACACTTACATTAAGTCGCTTCACGAGACAAAAATTAAAAAATAACTCAGTTAAATATTAATTCGTGACAATTAGCCGAATTTTTTTTATTAGTTTGTAAGGCTGGTTAGAATTCTCTTCCGTATAAAAATAAAATTGAAAAAAAAATATCATGTAAAGAAAAGAGTTTTATTCGTCTTGCTTTTATCTGATAAATGTCAAATAATTAATTTATTAAATAATAATAAGCCTTGAGAGAAGGTTTGAAATTACTTACATATATAAAAAAAAGAATTGACTTATTTTTTGACAACGTCAAGGTATATGTTAAAATACTCGTATTTGTTTGCTTTGTTTTTTGTTTTTAGTAGCAATAAGTTATGCTTTTAAATTATACTTACAGAAAAATTCGATAAAGAAATATATAAATTTAAATTTTCGAAATGATATGCCACATAATATATTCGGACTTTAAGAATATTTCACTTAATATCCTCCACCATTTGAGTTATGATGATTATTTGATAATTGAAAATTGAGTCTATTCTACAAAATTTAGTTTGAAAATAACCAGAAAATCAACCTATAATTATTATTAATTTTTTTATTAGCAAAGTGAAATGTGTCAAACTTTTAAAATTGACATAAATTGACTGTTTTCACACTACAGCAAGGTATTTTCAAAAACACCTAAAACGTCAGAAAATCAATTTTAATGTTCAAATCGAAATCACAAAGAATCGAGCTTGTTATAGCTCAAAATTCATTTTAAAAATTTTTTAATGGCACAAAATACATTTAAATAATAAAACTTTACATAATATAAAATATCTACAAGATTTGTTGATTTGAAAAAAATTTTTTTAATATTGAAAAATTTATGCTGACCGAATAAAAATTTGAAAATATCTGAATTCGTGTATGATAGCATTGAGTGCATTTTTGACGAAATATACGCTGGAAATAATGAGTAACCTAAGTGCTAATCAAAATGCAAATATAGGAAATTGCGGAGGACAAAATGGACAAAATCCTGAAGGAAGTAGTAGCCTTGAAAGAGGCAGGCAAGTACTCTAGAAATAAAAATATACATTTTAACAAAGTGATCCGCCATATTTTTTTTCATTACTGCAAATTATGTATCCATTAAATAATACACACAGATTAACGTATGTAAACAGATGATTTTATGCATTAAGTAACTATAAAATCACCATTTCAATAATTTTTATGTAATTAGGTACATGTATATTTTATGAAACATAAAAAATTAATATTGTTAATAATTAACAGCTAGGTATTTAAAAAAAATTATATATAGATAAATTATATACATATGAACATACATAATATGTACTTAAAGTATAAAAATAAAAATAATTTCATATAAACTACTAGGTATATTTGTAAATAGAATGGTAAATATTTACTTGGCATTTTGTTTTACAAAAGTTTTCGGGATTTGTAATTAGTATTAAATAATTCAATTTCATAAATTTTCACGTAACATCACAATGTTAAAATAGCAATTATTAAATTTTGTTACCAATAAAGCAATTGGGTTTTCTCTGTAGGATGTTTGTAAAGTAGATATGTATATACATTTTTTATTTTGTATTAGCATATACATATGTAAATGGCTTTATAAATAAATAGATACATACACATATTAAACACTTGCATTTTAACCAGTTTTCAATTAATTGATTTTAATAAAGTAGGATTTAGTTAAAGTATTTTATGAAGCTTTCTACAAAATAAATATCTCTAGATACAATATGTTTGTACACATCAACCATTTTAATTTTAATTAAATTGTTAATGTAGGCAGGTAGCTAGGTATCTACAAAAATTTTTATTGTTTGTTATTATCTGTGTAGGTGCTATATAGAAAACGACGTAAATATTTGAAAAAATAAATTGAAATTAAATTTTTATTTTCTTATTATAATCAGATCTGACGTGTGATTCTTCCATTTGAAACGAAGAATAATGTTAATTTCAAAATATTAAAATGTTTTGCGTTGTTTATTTTTCTTTGACTTCACGAAAATCTGCTGAATCATTTAAATTCATTTGTTATTATGCAAGCACAGGTATGTATGTGTATACCAAGAAACTATATGTATATGAATTATTATATATGTATCTTGAAAAATATTGCTCGGACAATACTTTGGCGTCATATAAATTCTGAACATAACACATCGCCGACTTTTTTGTTCATATTTTAGAAGATGATACAATGTATCTGATACATCTTTGATGCCATTTTAAAGATAACCTATGTTACGATTAATATTTCCAATCAAAATTTTAAATTTTCTAGTCACAGATTTATGACAAAAACTAAATTCTATATAATCTACCTAACTTTTGTACAATATTCGTCTCTTGTAAAGACTTGAGTCCAATTTGATTCTGTTAAAAGAAAATAATTTTCATTTTCGATTCATACCATAAAATTTTGGTTAAAACATTAACAAATCCACCCAAGATTATTTATTTTTAGGTACATTTTACACGATAGTTTATAACCATAAAAATTTTATCAAGGATGTCGTGGTAAGAGCAGGTTAGATGTTTACCACTTTTACTTTATCATATTGTATCTACAATATGTGATTAAATTAATCGAACGCATATAATTTTAAGTAGGTGTATTTAATATTGTATATTAAGGTTCCAGATAAATTTTGTTCAATAATGAAAATAACTTTTTTTTTTTAAATAAATAAGTACTATTTTTCCGCGCACTTTGTTCAAAAAATATAATCTGATTAATTCAAAATGGATTTTTTTTTTTTTGTGTAATTTAAATAATTTCATGTTTATATTCTGTTTTCAGTTGCTTGTTGCGATATGCAAGTCAAAATTCACTTGACGAAAGTTCTCAGAAACATATCCAACGGCCCAATGGAAAAGATCGATCAACAGGCGCATACAGAAACAATCAGCATACATCAAAATCATTCGAAACAATGAACGAAATGAGAAAGTAATTATTATTTTCGATACTTGTATTATGTTATATTGAGATAATTAATCTTTACCATTTGGTCAGATCATTGATAAAAATTAATTTCGAAATGATATTAAATATTTGATCTAGGTACTTCATAATTTAATTGAAATAATTTTGTAAATGCAATTTTGGGTTTACATATCACTATGCATTAAACAAAATTTTTTTGAAATCTTTGTTTAGATATTGTAAGAAAATAATGTAGATTAAAGTTTCATAAATTTAATTTCGTAAAGAATTCAACAACAATTTTGGTAAGCATTTTTTATAAGACAACAATGGAATATTGATATTGAACCCACTTTTTTCTATTTAAATATTTCCTATTATTTGAAAAATTGTCACTTAAGCTTCTGTGCTACTGCTACAAGTTATTTGTTACTATTTCAATCATTTAAATTAAAAAAATAACCATCCTTATCTTTTACTTCTTATAAATAGTTCCTGTAAAACAGTGATATCAAAAGATTTCAATTATTATTAATACTTTATGTCTTTTTGATTGTCTAACGCGTTCTAACAGATATGTTTTTATAAAAGTTATCCGGTAGTAAAAAGTAAAATATGATGTGTTTTTAGGCAAAATCTTCTTTGTGATGTTACCCTTATAGCCGATGGAATGGAAATTTCAGCTCACAAAATGGTATTAGCGTCTTGTAGTCCATACTTTTACGCAATGTTTACGGGATTTGAGGAGTCTCGACAGGATCGAATAACTCTACAAGGTGTTGATTATCACGCATTAGAATTACTAATTGAATATGTTTACACTTCTGTGGTTGAGGTAAATGAGGATAATGTTCAAGTTTTATTGACTGCCGCAAATCTTTTACAATTAACGGATGTCAGAGAAGCTTGCTGTGACTATCTTCAAACCCAATTAGATGCATCAAATGCTTTGGGTATACGAGAATTTGCTGATATACATGGTTGTATCGACCTTTTTAATTATGCTGATACATATATTGAACAACATTTTAGGTAAATTTATTTTTAAAGTTCCATAAAAACCAATTGCGCTCCAAGTTAATTATTTCCAACAGTGATGTAATAATGTATGAAGAATTTCTGAATTTAAATCATGAACAAGTTGTTAGCTTAATAAAAAATGATCGCATATCTGTTAAAAATGAAGAACAAGTATATGAATCTGTTATTGCCTGGATAAAACATGACCCACAAACACGCGATTTATTTACAGCGGACATCATGGAACATGTTAGGTTGCCGTTTCTTTCCAAAGAATATCTAGCACAAAGAGTTGATAAAGAGCCATTGTTAGAAGGAAATATTTTTTGTAAAAATTTAATAATAGAGGCTTTAACGTATCACTTGCTACCTAATGAAACTAAAAGTGCTCGAACTGTTCCAAGAAAACCTGTAGGTCTGCCAAAAATTTTGCTCGTTATTGGTGGACAGGCTCCAAAAGCTATACGAAGTGTAGAATGTTACGACTTGCGAGAAGAACGTTGGTATCAAGCGGCTGAAATGCCGAACAGAAGATGCAGGTAATTTATTATACATATTACATTAAATCAATATATATAAAAAAAAAACTATAAATCATTCTTGTTTTCAGGGCTGGTTTATCAGTCCTTGGTGATAAGGTGTATGCAGTGGGAGGCTTTAACGGTTCACTACGCGTTCGGACTGTTGATGTTTATGATCCTAACAATGACACTTGGACAACCTGTAATAGTATGGAAGCAAGGCGATCCACTTTAGGTGTTGCTGTATTAAATGGATGTATATATGCAGTTGGGGGATTTGACGGCTCAAATGGTCTAAATTCAGCTGAAATGTATGACCCGAAAATACAAGAATGGCAATTTATAGCATCGATGTCGACTAGACGTAGTTCTGTTGGAGTAGGAGTTGTAAACGCATTGCTTTACGCGGTAGGGGGCTATGACGGGGCTTCTCGGCAATGTTTGGCTTCCGTTGAAAAATATGATCCACACACTAATTTATGGAGTCCGGTAGCTGATATGAGCGCACGCAGAAGTGGTGCAGGTGTTGGTGTGTTAAATAACATTTTGTATGCAGTTGGAGGCCACGATGGGCCAATGGTCCGAAAATCGGTTGAAGCCTATGACCCGGAAACAAATTCATGGAAATCAGTATGCGATATGGCTTATTGTCGAAGAAATGCTGGAGTTGTAGCCCATGATGGATTATTATATGTTGTCGGAGGAGATGATGGAACTTCTAACTTAGCTTCAGTCGAAGTATGAAAACTTGAGACTTTAAAAAGTATTTGAATAAAATTTCTAAATTACTTCAAACTCCTTTAGGTTTATAGCCCCGAAACAGATTCATGGCGAATTCTTCCAGCAGCAATGACAATAGGGCGAAGTTATGCTGGAGTATGTATGATAGACAAGCCCATGTGAATAGAACAGCAGGGTGCGATAGCACGGTAAGTACAAATTTCACAGTTTTCTACGTATTTTAATTTAATAATTTGTATGAACATAATGTATAAAATGAAATTTTTTTAATTTTAAAGTTAAATTGTATTTTAATTGCAATCAATTTTAAAACAAAGGTCAGCAGCATTAACAGCAAATAATGGAGTAGAAGATGAAAATAGTCAGGCTGAAGGTACGGCGGAAACTGGTGCTGTAGGAGGAGTCCAAGTAAATCAATTTTTGCAAAATTTACAAAGACCGGATAATAATATTGCTAACAATGTTTCTCAACAACAGCCCCAAGCTAATATTCCTCACTATGAAAACATATACGAATCTATAGAAAATTATCCAGCCGGAAACAATCAAGCTGTGAACCCTTCCATAGATAACAACATCAGTAATATGAACAACAACCATGTAAATAATAATGATAACAACAATATTAATAATAATTCTGCTTCTGCTGCTGCCGCAATCGCCCCTGCCGATCAACTCGTTAATCAAGCCGGTGTCTCCAACAATTCTGGAGCTGTTCCAATGGAAAACAGAGCTGCACAATCGATTCGAAACAACAATTTGAATTTACAATTTCGAAATGATCTTTACGATAGAGTTAATAATTCTTCAGCATATGATGTCCCGCGTTCTGTTAGAAGTAGTTTGGGGATGAGGCGAAGTAATTTGCAGCTAGATTTGCATGCTGCAAACCGTTTACGATGTCCGAATGGTAATAAGAGTTTGGGTATTAATATGATACGAGAAAATAACAGTAATGTAATGTGCCGTCAACGTTCTTTTGATGACACTGAATCACATCATTACTATAATTTAAACTACGGTTCAAATTCAGCAATGCGATATGAAAATATTTACGAACAAATTCACGATGAACCATTATATAGAAACAGTGCAGTCAATGGAAACTCTACAAATTCTCGATTATACGGACGTTTGAACGTTATTGGGCATGGTATTGGTAGAATTGAGCGTCACCTGAGCTCGTCATGTGGGAACATAGATCACTATAATTTAGGAGGTCATTATGCTGTTTTAGGACATTCTCACTTTGGAACAGTTGGTCATATTAGACTAAATACTAATGGGAATGGTATAAACAGTAATGGTTTTATGACTAATCAGACCATGAATTCAAACGGAAATCACCCTAAAGATAATTATGTAAAGACAAGTACTTCTTCGTTTTTTAGTTGTTTGGGCGGTGAAAACTCTCAATCAATGAATAACATATATCGTTCAACTTCTGCCAATAATAGTAATTCTACAAGCACTACGAATTCTTATTTATCTTCTTCAATTAATTCAAGTAGATCAAATACACCAAATTTAAGCAGTGGAAGTAGCATTTCGAGAAATACTGGTGCTATACCGAAAACTAAACTTGGGAAAATACCTAGTGTGAATTCGAATATTTCTGTTACATCCACCCAAAGCACAACAAAACAAACAGGAAAAGCACCAACACAAACAACACAAAATTCAATTCACAATCCTGAACATTCAAGCACATTAAATCGTATATCAAAATCATCTTTACAATGGCTTTTAGTTAATAAATGGCTACCACTTTGGATGGGCCAGGGACCTGATTGTAAAGTAATTGATTTTAATTTTATGTTTTCGCGCAATTGCGATGGCTGCGAATATAATTCCGCACAAAAAACGCTTGTTAATCCAAACGCATTTCAACATCAAGATATTATTAAATACAATGGAAAGCAACATGAAATATTTTCTGGAAATACAACGACCACCAGGCGTGGTTGTTCTTTAAATACAATTCGTCCACTGCCAAATAATTTATCCAGATTACGAGAATCCGAATGTGGATTCAATTCTCTGCGAAAAAATGGTTGCACCACTGAAGAAAATAATTATGAAAATGTTCATGTCCATTTCCATAACGGTTTTGAATTCGGAAAATCACGAGAAAATTATGATTACGTGAAACCTCCAATGTTAAGAGCAAGAAGTGAGAGTCCAACATTCACCCAAAGGGTTTGTGGAAAGCATGCACATATTGAATATTCGGATCCATTCAAAAATTATGAATTAAATGCGGAAAATAACACTTTTAAACCACAAAAGAAGGAATCTAATATTCATCATAGAACTGGAAAATTTAAAGTTAATGAAGGTGCCTCAACCTCAAATGGATTGTCACCAATTGTAAAAAAAGAATCAGTAAAATACAGTAATGGAATTAAAGTTGAGGCTTCAAATAATTTTGATCGTAAATTGGGTAATATAATAAATGACAATAAGAAACAAATAAATAACGATTTCAATGAACCAAAATCACATAATAACGAAAACAACGACGATAAAAATATTAAGTCAAATTTGAAGGAAATGGATAATGATATTACTGCTGGAAGTACAGCGTCACCAGAATTTATATACAACGAAGGTTTTGATGAAGATTCTGATACTTATGAAGATTTTGACAGTTTAAAAGATGGAAATAATATGTCTGTGGTGCATAATGATAATGATAACAAACCGCAAAATAAATCTGAGACGGCTAATATGAGAGAAACATTGCCAACAAAGGAAGAGACTGAAAATATTGATAAGATTGATGATAATTTTTAAAGTATAATCGAACTCGTTATTTATTTTATTGATACAATAATAATCAAAAAATTTAATTAAAAATTATTCGCAATAGTAATATTATTTTTAAATTTTGTTTGATTAATTTATTTCCGTGAAAAAATTTTTTATAAATATGCATGTATTCATTAAAAATTTTAAAGCACAAAATATAATATTCGAATAATGAAAATGAAAAAAAGAATTCGATACGAAAAAAAACTTTTCGATGAATAATAATTTTTTTTTCCATTTGGTCATTTTTACAAGTTTGAAAGGAAAAATAATAATATTAAATTTACAGTATTCATATATACATTTTAAATGCTTACAATTTTAAACCTAGTTTTAAATATAAAATTTGTTTGTTTGAATTTTTGCAAATTGGATTAATAATTAAAATTTAGATCCTAAACAATTCATTAACAATTAAAAAGGAATCTTGGAAAATTTTTATAAAACCATTATACAAAAATGACAATTATATGTCTGTCTATATTTTTTAAAAGAAATTTTGTAATGAATTCAAATATATAATTAAGTTTGTGCTTTGTTTTTCTTTCTTTTTTTTTTGTTAGTAGAGTAGTTGTTCCTCAATATGTTAAGACTTGAACAAATTTACCATTTAACATTTAATTTGTGATAAAAAAAATTATTAGTTTAAAGTTTAATAATGTATTTAATTTTATACTAAAAATTTCATATTATAATGCAGTTGGATTATTTTGGAAATTAAGGGTTTTTAATTTTACAAAAAAAAAAAAATCAAAAATTTAATTAGGACTAATATTTATAATTAGGAAAATAAAAAAACTTGTGTTTGTAGCATAAGACATTTTTTTTTTGCATTTCCTTCCTTCCAGGTCTTGTGAAATTGAGATCACTTCAAATGCATTTTTCGCTCCAATCCGAAGGCTAGTGTTTTGCTTTGATTGGGTATTTTAAAACATTAAGGGCCTGATCGTCTATCTCGTTATTTTACTCGGAAAGTAAGAAGAAAGTGAGTAACCATCATATACTCGTATAATGTAATTGCATTTTTCTAAAATGCATAGAAAATTAATTCACTTTGTTGTTTAAAGTGAGACGTTCAGTCGATATTTAGAGAACTAACTCAAAAGTCCAATTGAAAAAATGAGCAATTCTTATTGGAAAAATAAAATATCCATTAGAAAATACAGAGGATTCTGACATGAAAGTGAACAAGCAGTGAGTAAAAAAGCGAGATAAACGATCAGGCGTAAGACTGCAATGAAAACTGTAAAATTTGAGAACTGCAAAAATGTGGATATACTGTATTATTGATTTCATTTCTGCATTGCTTATTTTTTGTGCTTATATCTCGTATAAATTGGATCTACCCAAATAACACATTTTCATATACTTTACATACTGGATTTATTATTACTCTAATAATGCTTTATTTGAATTTAAACTGTTAAAAATTTAAATATAAACGTTAAATAAAAAGAAATGTATAATTAAAATTTAGTATAAATTTTAAAAAAAATTGATGTTACAAAAAGAAAGCAAAGTGCTTTAAAGGGTTTGTGTCTGGGATGTAAAACTTTGATATTCTTGTGGTAAAAAGCTGTCATTTTCACAAACAAATAAAAATAATATTATTGTTCGCATCTCAGTTTGTATGAGATGAGGACACGACTGACAGAAATAATGATTTTTTGTAATGTCATGGATAAGGGTGATAATTAATTGAAGAAAATTTTCGGCAATGCACAAATAATAAGCCTTCATGCTAGGTTTCAAATAACTTTATTTAAAAAATCTCATGTTTTGACGACATCAAAGTATATATTGAAATTAACACATAATGTCAAAAAATTTTCACTAATTTAACTGAGTTAAAATTTAATTAGATCTCGCGACTTCATAATCGGAATCTATAACCACATAAATATATAATTAAAAAACTGGAAATCTGATTGAAAGCATTTTTCAATTCCAATTCACAATTTCTGCTATATTAGTACAAATAATTGTCACTAAGCATCAAATTAATATTAATAACTGACACCAGATGATCATCAACAATGTTTTAACACGAAGCATGTGTACTTTTTTTGGTATGGTAACTACATACTTGCGTTGTCATATAACCAATTTTGAAATTTGTATAAAAGTAGGAAAAATATGAAATTTCAATGTGTTCTTTTAATTTTGTGAAATCGAGTGTAACGTAACAAGCACTTTATAATAATTTTATGTTATTTAATTTTTTTCAGGAACAAGCTCATAAAAACGGCACACACAATTGATTTTTGATCGAAAATATCTTGAAATCCCTTTTTTGTTTCTATTTGATTTTACTTTTAAGTTCAAAGAAATAAATTATTAATAATTTTGAGTTTGTGATTGGTTGAATTTTGTGTTTACACCTAACCCATTTTTGCTAAAATTTGAATGTAATTTAAAATAATACAAATAATAGAATAAAATAAAAAGAATAATAGAATGTATTTTTGTAAGAATTTGAATAATTTTATAATACATTTAAATTTTTACAAAAATAAGAATGTATAAATTAGAAATGTTTGATAACGCAAAATTTAGTGTCAAACATTTCTAATTTATGTATGTACGTATATGTAGCTGAAATGATATTTTTTTTTGAAATGTAAAATTTTATTCCAACAGAATGGAAAAATTTTTCAAATATTTCAATTAAATGAATATACCATCATTGAAGTTTTTTAAAGCATTCTTATTCTTGCACTATTTCTTTAGCGTCGAATTTTAATTCGAATAAATTCTTAGCATTTTGAATACTTAGAAAGTAGACTTTTTTTATCTTCGTCTGACATACAAAATCTATCGCGTTATGCGATGAACACCGTATGAAAAGGGATGAAATTGATTAAAAGGCGTTAACATATTTATTCACGTTTATGAAAAAACAAAATTTTTAAAGGATCAATTTAACACCAGACAGCAGTTTTTTAACAGTTGTTTAATTTGTAGATTAATTTCTACGCAACTTCTTCCAATGGACTTGACATTATGTTAGTTCGCTTAATTTCTTAATTTATTATAAGTATTTTAAAAACCTAAAAATCAAAACAAAATTAAATTTTCAAAATGATTTATTTTATATTTATTTAGCTTCTACAGTAAATTTACAGTACTTTGACTTTGTGTTGATATTACAATCTAATGCTAATTACAATCATTAAATGCGTAAACCTGATTTTTCATTTAGAATAGGTTGACGTGGCAAAATTAACCTACATATTTTGATTTTGATTATGTATATATGTATGTATTTTATATTTATGCTATTTTAGTACATAAGGGTTGCTATTTAAACACAATATTTAATTTATGTTAAATACATTTTAAATAATTAAGGGTTTCGGTAGAATTTTGTTATGTATGACATAATACATGCATGTGTACATATACTTATGTATCACTAAAATATGAAATAATGAAACAAAAAAGTATTTAAAAAAAATTTACAGAAAATGGAAACTGAATTAAACTCTTTTTCCTTTTTTTTTCAATATTAAAACAGAAAGCAAATAATATTCAATTATTATTTATTTTATCTTCTTTTCATTTACAATAAAAAATTTTTCATATAAAATCAACCTTATCAAGAAATAATTATTCCTTCATTTTTATGCTACGAAATAAAGAAAACATAAGAAAATCAACAATTTTTTTTTTGTAACAATTTTTTTTCTTTTAAATTAATAGCATTGATTTTAAAAAAAATTATGAAAAAGTATTAAAACATACTTTGTCTTGTTGATTCATACATATACTATTAATAGATAAAAAATAATCCTAAAAATTTAAATTACGTCCCTATGTTCTAATACTAACTAGCATTATAAATAGTTGTCATTTTTAATCAATAAAGTTTCCCGTAGTTAACATGTTAATGCCTATCAAATAACTTTGATCAGTTTTTCTTCCTATTTAATAGTTGAAAAATTTACCTTTTTTTTTCTTTTTTTTTTTTTTTTGATTTTGTACTTATTAAACATAATTTTTCTCTTCAAAACTTACAAATTCATAATAGACATTAGAGCTTTGTTAATTCCATTTGACGATATAAAATTGCATAATTAAAAATGGCTTTTGTATCACAGCTGTAGAATATTTTTGTATAATTCAAGTTCGAATCTCTAATATATTCCAGCATTGTAAAACTTTTTACTCATGAAAGCCTTACATAATTTAAGTGCTTGCCAGAAATTAAAATTCGATCAACTTACGCTTCATCATCTTCATCATCATCACTATCTGATGAGGAAAATCTATGTTATATTCTTTGATTATTACCAGGATGTATATAGTTGCATTTATTTCCGTTACGACAAAAGCCACGTAAAAATTGCTTGCAAACAGAACGATTCGCGTTACCGTGAACCCAATTACTACGATCATTATTTCTATTATTGCCTCGATCATTATTATTTGATCTCCAATTGCCACTATTATTATTATTTAAACCTCCTGCTGAACGCCAATTTCCTCCAGAATTTTGATTTCTGTTTCCTCCTCCCATTTGATTGTGCATTGGTCCATTGTGCATAGCATTCATGTTCATACGTTGTTGTTGCTGCTGTTGAATACCATTAGGGCCAAATATTGAAGATAATAAATTTTGTGGTGAACCATTCATTCCATTAGGTGGGGGTCCGTTTGGCCCAAAAGGTAAAATATTATGCGGCATATTAAATGGTCCATTATTAATTGGTCCTAAAGGTGCTGTTGCCATCAAAGGAGGTGGACCGTTCATATTCCCGGCCATAGGGCCATTCATTGCAGCAGCTACATTCGACCTTAACATGTTAATATTATTGACATTATTTAGATTATTCATATTATTAGGCGGTAAAATATTGTTAATTCCCATGTTATTTGAACCATTTGGCCCAAGTCCTGCAACCCAATTATTTGGATTACCCATATTATTGTTTCCAACGGGTTGACCGCCAAAAGGTAAAAAGGGATTAAATTGATTGTTCTGATTGCCAAATGGGATTTCGGTACCCGGGATACTTGTCAAATTCAAACCACCATCCATGGGATCATCTTGATGATCTGGTGGGGGAGTACCTTTAGGTTCTGGATAACCATAACTAACAAAATCATTCACACTATCTGCTGAATTGCTTCCGGTAATATCATCTAATGGAATAATTTTTGGCTCTGTAATTGTACATTGTTCCATATCTGGTTCAGATGGAGAATCTGGAATCATTGCATGAGAAAAATACAATGCTTTTAGGGTTGTTCGTTCCCGTTCAGCTTGAATAGTTTTTTCTTTACTCTTACAACCCGGATCTGGATGTGGTGGAACATCATCAACTTCGATTAACGGTCTCCATTGCATTTGTTCTACCATAAGATCTTCATTATTTAATTTACGTGCTAAGAGGAATGCTTCACGCTCATGCATTCTTTCCATATTTTTCATATCAGTAAATGCTTTAGTTACATTAACACGCTCATTTTCGTCGAGTTCGAAATACCGAATTTCCTCGAGATCTTCTTGCGGTCGCCATTTTAATTTCTTTTTAGGTCCTGTGCGACGGTGTAAGATTAAAACACCAGGTGGCCCATCTGGACCACAACCAGGGCCTGGAGGTTTCTTAATTGGAATATATGGTTCCTCTGGCGATTTTGGATCAGAAGACTCTATTATCTCTGCACCGTCATTGCTTTCATCCTTTATTTTTTCATTATCTTCTTTAGTATTCTCCGCGCTAGTTTTTAGGTCAATATCTTCTTTGACTTTTTTCAATGGAATATCATCATCATCATCTTCAATCTTAATAATTGTACTTTCTTTATCATTTTCTGATTCAGACTTTTCACTTTTATTATCTAATTTAGTGTCAGATTTATCATCTTCCTTTGCCTCTAAAGTATCTTGATAGAATTTCAACGGCTCCACTTTTGGTGCAGTTGGACTCTCAGCATTTGCTGAATTACTTGGTCGTCGTTTTCTTTTTGTAACATTTTTCTTGTAAGCGGCAGCAGATAGTGCATCCATAAATAAATCACTTTCAACAAGGCTAGCTGCAAAGAAAAATCAAAATAAATAATAAATTATTTTTCAAATTGACATTTTAAAAATACATATTTAACATTAATGATGATTAAAAATATTTTGTTGGGTTTTATTTGCTGTTTGTCTGAAAATAAAAGTAAATTAACAAAAATTAAGCATTTTTAGAGATTAAAACTTTAATTTGGATTCGAAATATTTTTGCTTTGCAAAAAAAAAGCATACATATTACTTAATGTTACAACACTCGATAGAAATTAATATTGCAACAATGTATTTGTATTATTAAATCGACTGTAAGTTTTGAATTAATATCGTGATAGTGTTGCGATAAGTGTTTGTATTTTCAAAAAAAAAAATAAATAAAATATACCACAACGAACATAAAATATTGGGTAAGAAATTTGGCATAAGCTTTGATAAACCTTATTGGTTGCAAGATAATGGAATTAAAAATCCAAAAGTTTTGAAGAATACTTGTAAATAATCCCATTCAATTGAATTGATGGTACATGCTCAGGAGCGATGCGACTCGAACATTTATTTAAAATAAAAATATTCTTGAATTGGGACATTTAACATTTCACTTTATTTACATTAAAAATTCTTCAATTTTAAAATTGGACAAAGGAACAACAAAAAAGTTTAAAACTATATATAAAATATATTCGTAGTTATTGTTAAATTAAATTAATTCGCAAATTTTTTATAAAAATTGAAAAAAGTTGATTTAAATATTAAGGAGTTATCTACGCAATCAAAGGTAAAAGAGCGTTCCTGTTGTAATTATATAAATTTCCAGGATCAAAATGATGGTTTTCCATTAAGTATATTTAAAATAACATTGAAATAAAAAAGAAATTAAACAAGCCATTACAGATTTAACACCTTAAAGCAAGATAATAGTAAATATTCAAATATGGATTCTTATCCCCACTTTTCATAGTTTAAAAAATGTACAAAAAGCGCACCGATTTATTAAAGTTAAAAAAGGTTAATACATAGAAAATATTTTAAAATAATGATTTAATTTTAAATGGACTGAAAAACCTAATTTTTGTGTTGTTAGCCCTAAAAAAAATTTTTTAATAAATAATGAAAAAGCATCAAGTTAAATATTTAAAAAGTATTTTTGATCAAATTTTAAAAACTTGGTTCGAAAATACTCACAAACAAAATACATTCAATAAAATTTTCTATAAACATCAACAATTGAACTAAATACATGACGCGCCTATATTCACATGTCTATACATATTTTTAAGGAATGAAATTCAACCCTATTATAGGTTGGAATAACGATCGTTGCGAAAACACAAATATATGCGAGTTTTGACGTTGGAAACAGTAATTAACCCTTGAAATAGTTGTATTAAGTTTTAATAGAATGAGAAATGTTGTTGCACTTAAATTTTGCGTAGCAAGATTAAAAAAGCAAGTTTCCTTCTTTTATGGAACTGGATTTCCGTTTCATTGTAAATGTAAAACGGTTACTTATAATGTGCAGTAATCAGAATTAAAGGAATTTTTCTAAAGATTTCATTATTGATCCTAATAATTGGTGCGATTTTGAACTTTTCTAGAAATAATGGAAGTCTCTTACTTTTCCTTTAAGGGATTTTTCTTTATTGCTCCTTTAAATTATCTTTTTAAAGTGTTTATCAGTATTTGAGCATAAAAATTTTATTTTAATTAAATAGTTTATTTATTCTTCTTTTTTTTTATAATTTTTTTTTGTTTTAGATTGATTCTCTTATAACTAAAAACATTAAAATTAAATATTAAATAAAAAAAAAATTAAATGATTGATTGACATTTTATTTGTAGCCAACAACCATAATTATGTATTTAAAAATCTTATAAAAATTTTAATCAGAAATTATAAATAAATTATACAAAACCTGCAATTTTATTTACGTTTGCGTAAAATACGTAAAATTCCATCCATAACAATCCATACAAAAATAAAACAATTTTTCCTTATATTACAATACTTTCTCTAACAATATTGCAGCAAATTTGACTAGTGAAAAAAAATATTTGTCAATGTTAAAGTTAAACTTCTCCGTACACAATGGTAAAAAAAAATTCCAACAATTTTTACTTCAAACATAGGCATGTTGGGTATGTTATGAACTAATTTTAGCAAAACTACACTTGTTTCACTCAATATTTAACAAAAAGTATGCTATTATAAATTTTATTTAAAATTTAATTAAACCACTTTTCTTGCTAAATCAAAGTCATAATTGCACAAAAAGTTAGAACTTATAGGAGTAATATAAGAAAGTAATGTTTTTATTTTGTTTTAAGTAAAAAATTAATAGATCCATTATCACTTCAACTTTTAAATTATTTATATTTCTTAAGAAATGTTCATTCTTAATTCTCGAACCGACCACCATCTGTTGCTCTAAAAAAAATGATTCGCCATCTCGGCACAAATCCTTTTTCTTCCAGCATGTCATCTTGTAAAATCGTAGCAATTTATAATTAATTTTCAGATTCCACATACATCTTTAAGAAATTTTTATACAGATGATAAATTCATTTTTTCTAAAACACGTTGACCCTTTCCTACATTATTAATTTAACAAAACAAAAAATTCTATCTTTCAGAAATTAGATTTCACTTAAAGTAAAATTTCAAATAAAATTGACTTTCTAGAAACATTCACTTCTTCAAAAATGAACATTTTTCATTTCCCTAAAGATCGCTCCCATAGCATTTTCGCCTTCATTACGTCCACTATTATACTTACCATGTTGTGTAGATAAAATAAAAACCAACAAAATATTTATTCATCATTTATCTGTCAAAAATAAAGCAAAAACATGTTAAAAAAAGAAATATAAAGAATCTTACGTTTTGGTTTAGGAGCAATTAATTTAATAGAACCAGGCTTCTCAACTATATTACTAGGCATTCCAGTCATATCAATTCTAGGTTTCTTTTCTGCAGGTGGTCCACTATTGTGAGCAGCATTATTTTGGCCGCTCGCGGAATTTACAGAAGTATTAGAATTAGACGTATTTGTAGAACTACTACTAGAAAGTGGAGGAGAAGAACGTTTCAACGTTGAAGCAAAATTGCTACTACCAAGAATCCCACCAGCAGGTACAGAAACAGGAGTAACATTTGTCGGCTTTTTTAATTGCTTTCTTGAAGGTGGTGGAGGTGCTTCTTCGGTTAAGCCATGACTGCGAAATTGAGATTTATATGTTTTCACAGTTTTGGCTTTTTCTGAATCTTTTCGAATTTCAATAGACATTGAGGCTTTTTTAGACGGTATTGTTATAGATGTAGGTTTCAAAGCCTCGGGATCATTAGGATCCCTTGGTTTTTTAGGAATTTTTCCCAATTTCTCTAAACTAGGTGGAAGAACTTTATTTAAGGTATCTTTATCTTTTTCAGCCTGGTTGGTCTTCTCCTTTTCTCTTTCTTTTTCTTTCGACAAAGACTTTTCTCTTTCGTGTTTATGTTTATCTTTTGAGGAAGATTTATTAGAGGACTTTTTTTTATGGTCTTTATCCTTTTCACGATCCTTATCCTTGTCAGAATCTCTATCTTTGTCCCTGTTACTATTTTTATTAGAATGTTTTGATTTACTGGAAGAACTACTACTGCTACTACTATTCTTTGTAGATGATGAATGTGATTTTGATGAGGATTTAGATGAACTATTACTAGATTTATGACGATCTTTATCTTTACTACTACTGCTTTTTGTCTTATCCTTTACTTTATCTTTGTTTTTATCTTTTTCTTTTTGCTTATCTTTATCTTTTATATCCTTACTTTCTTGATTTTCTTCATTTTCCTCATCCTTGGATTTATTTTCATTTTCTTTATTAGATAATTTATCAGAAGATTCATCACTCTCAGATTGTTGGTCACCATCATTATCAGCTTCGTCTCTCTCTTTTGATTCATTACTTACGGTTGTGTCGTCTTCTTTGCATTCTTCTACCTTCGAAACAACTTGCTTGCCATCTTTAACAACAATTTTAAGAGTTAAACTACTAGACGATTCTGTCGACAATTTCCGTTTTGGCGACGGAGATGACTTAAATGTACTATCACTAGTTTTTGTGCTAGGGGATTTACTTGTTTCGACATTCTCAATTTTATCAGTTTTTGAATTCTCATCATCTTTTTTTGTATCAGTAGTTTTGCTAGTTATTTTGCTGTCCGAAGTGCTAGTTTCAGTCACTTTGCTGGTCGCATGATTGTTTGATGCTAAATTTGAAGCTTTTACAATATTTAACCATTGTTCAACTAATCGTGTTGCTAATATGCGTACGTCTAATAAAAAAAATGGAAAACAATTTATAAATTATTGAGATAGTGAAACGGTTATTTTGAAAGTTTAAATTTAATTAATGAAGGATCTTGCATACTACAAAATCGTAGGGATGTACTAAAATTTTTTGGTAAGGTAAATATACTAAACCCATGAATTCAACTTAATTTATTTTACCCAAATTTCTTAAAATTAAATTTTCTTTTTCTATTACCCACAACTGAAGGTTTTCCTTATTTTTCGATTCAAAAATATTCTGGTACCGACTAGCATATGGCTGAATGATACAGAAATTATCATTATAAAATAAAATTATTAAACATCAGTTTAATTTACAGAAAGTAAAATTATATAACCAAATAAAACTTTAACTCAAAAAACATACTTCGGCTTTCAATTTTACGCATTAGTAATTTTTCAATTTAGTTTGATAACAAGGCTTAGGAAAGCACGATATTTATTTTTAAATTTTGTTAAATATCCAAATTCTTTAGGGAAATCATCTTTTATATTTAAAAAAAAAAAAAAAAAATTATACGAACAAAATATTATCCACACTATCTAAGACTCGTTTTAGAAAATTTTCTCGCTATACTTTTTATGTTTAAATTTTAATTGCTCATTCTTACCTGGTGGACCTTCTCGAGACAGTTGCTTCACCAGTTTTGGTGAAGTATTACTTTTTAAACGTTCAACATCTACTGGACAAAGTAAAAACAGCTCCAAAATTTCAGTCACTAAAGGATAATTCATTGCTCGTAATCCATCGGTTAGCCACAAATTAACTAGTTGCCAACCTCCTGCTCCCATAAATTCTCCAAGCAAATCCGTTTTGGTACATTTTAAAATTTGTATGTATATGCATTTTGAAACTAATTTTTTTGAGTATTTCGTCATAAGCCTAGATGAATAAAATTTGTTATATGTGTTTGTAAATCTTTGAGCTATATTAAACTTACCCAGCAATACGTTTAACTTCATTCAAACTTAAAATACCACCATTCTTGTCCAAGAGGACTTTCAAACATGTTAATAACTGTAAAGGGTCTATCCTTGGCTGTAAAAACATTTTTTCTAAATATTTAATTTCAATTTATTTTAATAAAAATTACCATTTCAGATACGTTTTAATCAGCCCTCTAACCTGTCAATATGACGTTTATAAATCTGACGTCTATCTAAGACGCAAACCATATAATGCGTGCTCTTTGCTGAGTCACTTCCGAAATTAATTTAGTAACCTTTGAAACAAAATGGCGTCTTTAGATTTCTTGATATTTTAAATTTTCACGATTTTTTTTTTTTTTTTATAAAATTAAAATTAAATCACTTCAGAAAAATATTTTAGATTAATTCAAGATGAATTCAATATATTTTAGTCTTTTCTAATTTTATACTTTTTTTTTAGATTTTGTTTTATATGAAATTAGCAATTACGTAATATTTCCTCCTACCCATTTAAAATATAAATATACGTATGTATGTACATTATAATCTCAAAGAGGTCAAGCGTTTTCTACAAATTTTACAATAAAACCAAAATTGTTTAAAAAATTTATTTAATGACAAAGAAAAAAATGTATTATATGTATAATTTTTTTTTTGCGTTTTATTAAATTGGTACAATATTTTTTAATTATTGCCTACGCTTTAAATTGTCCGATGAACAACCTACGTTGTAGAATTATTTCTCCAAACTATTGATATGTCAAATTCACTTACCACTTAGCCACAAATTTTCTCAATTTCTTCGCTACAACACAACACTACAATGTCAAAAACAACCATCAACTATGTTCACATGCTTGTCTTGTCTGTATTCATAAAATCTACCAGTGTTTAAAATTTTCAATTTGTAGTTGTTTCACTCTCAAATATAAAGTAATCAATACTAGTGGAATATTTTGAAATGAAATAATTACTTTAATAAATTTTAAAATTTATGAAGTTTGACTGAATATTACAATATAAAAACATTCCTCACCACGGAGAATAAAGTTATATTATTTTTTTAAGTTCGAAATGCTTTACATTTTTATATTACACATTTTCACATGAAATATAGGATTGTAGAAAATTCTTTTTGAATATGTACATATTTCCAAAAATTTAAGCAATATTTTGACTATTTAACTTTTTAGGCATACAAAAAATACTTTTGAAATTTATTAAAATTTTGTAAAATCTATTAAAATTTTGTACAGAACGCTAATTAGTTAGATTTGTACAAAACGCTCATTAGTTAAATTTTAGGTACATACTTATAACATTCTAAGACATGATTTTTAAAACATTGTGTTTGGATATCAGGTATTTTACGTTCTCAAATTTGATAAACTATTTTTTAAACCTCCCTCGTACTTTTTGAAACGCTATTCATTCGATGTGAACTACATTCATTCATGAACTACATGTACTACTGTCGTTTTACGTAAATACATATATGTATATCTAAGATAATTAATATAATTATTATGTATAACTTTCGGGATTTCCTTTATTTTAATTACAAGTAAATATTTTACAGTCTAATTAAAATTTTAATTCTTTGTCACTTTTGTATATTTGAACTAAGTCTTTTTCTTGTCTATGAAAATTAATTAACAACGATAAAACTGGTCTTTTACCCCTACTTTGTAATGTTTGACTTCTTGTGTATATATGCATCTATATATACATACATTTATACGTACATGGAGAAAACGCCTTTACAATTAAGATATAATGGGTAACTTATTTTTTAATTTTCAATTTACTTTCCACACTCAAAAAGATTTAAACTGAGTTTTAAATTATTTTTTTTTTTTACACAATTATTTTTACATATAAAGATATAAGTATAATACATATATTTGAAAAAAAAACCTAATCAAACTCACCGTGTGTAGCCTAAGCAAAAAATTTTTTACGAATGAATATGAAATCTAAAATGGTGTACTAGCGTTTAGGTACTACCAACAGCTCAAAAACGAAAATCGAAAGAGTTGCTGATTTTCAAAAATTGTAGTAGAATGTTCCTTTTATCTTAGCAATAAAATTGCAATTAATGCGTGAGAATAACAATGGCAACTATGATTGTTCAATTTGTTTTTTTGCAATTTATGGTAGATTTTCTCATGATATCATCATGAATCTATTTTATCAATCTAGAACAAATTGTAAATATCAAATAATAATAAAAAATATTTTTAATTTGATTTACATAATGAAATAAATATTTTAAGTGCCAAATTGATTATGAGTTGAACGTTCTCGATGGTTAAACACAAAGTTTTTAAATTACAACACTACATTTTAAAAATGTAGTATTAATAACAAATAATAAACTTTATAGAAACTAAAATACTTAATTTTATAATTTTTTTTTTAAAAATTCATTATCAATAATAATTTTATTATTGTGTAAGTGATATACTATAAATTTATAAAAAATATTCTCAAAAAAGTTATCAACAAAATGAATTGAACACGAACATGCAGATTTTATAGATTTTATTGTATGTGATTATTCTCCACCTCATATCCTCGCATTTAAAGAACAGATCATAGAAATAAAAAAAGAAATCAAATATTGCTGGTAAAATATATGAAAGAAGCCACAGAAGACAAACATTTCGAGAAACCAAAAACTCAAGCTACATTAATCATTATGTTATTGAATTTGTACATATGATTTTGTTAATATTACTTTAGAAGTGAATAATTCTACTTCAATTTAGTGTTTCACGACTCAGGAAATTGTATGTACCTGACTTGGTAAAATGTTATCCAATTACAGTACTAGCAATTATGAATTCGGTCAAAATAAACAAAATGAAAAAATAGTAATAACCAAAAATATTTCTATAAAAAGCAAAAACACAAATTAAAACAAATTTATCTTATATTCTTATGATTATGAGGATCATTTGGGTACATACATAAGTGTTACCTGCAAAATCTTCTACATTTTCGAACTGAATTGCATTCAAACATTGGCAAAATGATTACTCAAAATAATTGAAACAACTTTACAGTCCTGATAAAAGATAAAAAATGACGGAAATTGGTTTGAAAAAGAATTTTTTAACAGATTTTTATTTTTTGTATAATATAAGTACATACATATTATTACCTCGGTACACTTGGGATTAATAATATCAAGCATTAATTAATATCAAAATTTTTAAAAAGCTCGACAATAGAATAAGTAGAATACATTGAAATTTAAAACTTATTCTAATAAAATTTGGAACATTATTCAAATTAATTCATTTAATTTAGTAACTTTTATTTTTGATTAGTGCATAATTTATAGCATCACATCACTTCCCTTTTACAAATTTTCACATTAATTAATTAATTTATTTTTAAAAATATTCAGGTGTATTTTGAAAAATCTAACAAACCATACTTAATTTTCGGAAAAGATAGTGAAAAATTGCTAAAACTATAAATGACATTGCACATGGTGGCCCAATAGCAACCATCCAATCCCATAATCTACAAAAATAATTTTTTTTTTATACTAAACTAGTCAGATAAAGTAAAAAATTTCTTTTTATCTTACGTATAGAGTTCATCTGATACTTGAAAAGGTTCTTTAATTTTAATTTCTCCACATTTATGAATTGTTACATTTACCAAAGGCTCATCGTCTGAGTTTGTTTTAACCTAAAAAATAAAAATTTTTACACTGGACATTTGGATATATTTTGGTTTTTTGATAACTTTTTCGATAGCGAAGAGAACTTCCATTCCTTCATACACTTTTCCAAATATTGTATGTTTGCCATCTAGCCATTCAGTTCGAGTTGTTGTTATATAAAATTGACAACCATTTGTATCTGGACCACGATTTGCCATACCAATAAAACCAGCTCTTGTATGCGATATTGTTAAATTCTCATCTTCAAAATATTTTCCAAAAATGCTAACAGAACCAGTTCCATCATAATTTACTATATCACCACCTTGAATCATAAATCTTTGAATAACTCTGTGAAAACGTGTTCCTTTATATGTACGACCATTTATTCCTTTAAGACAAATATGCCGAAAATTTTGTACAGTTTTTGGTGCATCATTTCCAAATAATCCAATTACCATTCGACCCAAATTTTGTGAACCGTGACGAATATCAAGATAAATTTTATTAGTTGCTTGAAATCGAAATGATTCAACTATTGCTAAACAATAGAATAATAAAAATATAATTTTTGGAAGCATTTACAAGGTCGTATCCGAAAAAAATTCAATATAGTTATATTTAAAATATTTCTTTAGTTTTTTTAAAAGTACGGTAAAATGAAAATTCCGATAAATATTGATTCAAATTTAACAAATTGTTAAAATTAGACTGGCTGAGTTTTTTCTATACAAAAATTTCACATTAAATTTAGAAGCCATATAAACGAAGAAAACACAAATTCTATGCCATGCAAATTTCATGTATACGAGTAGTAAAAAGAAATATCATAGAAAAATGTTAAAAACGTATTATTCAATTAAGTTTATGAACTTGAAACTTTTTATTTACACTAGATACATGTTTTGTATTTTGGGCCTACCACACGCTTTTATTTAGTTCTGCCATATTTATGTACTACTGTGGTACTTTTACTAAAATACTAACTTCGTTATTAAGAAATTAAGAAAGTGATTTTGATTTTTGACTGATCAATAAACATATAAAAATTAATATATGTATACATTTAAAATCAATATTGTCATGATAAAATTACAAAGTTAGAAATCGATACCGTTGTGATTTCAGTTAATGTTAGTTACCGTTGTTAACATACATACATTTATATGTATTACATAATATGAAAGAAAAAATTTTAAACCACGTAAAAATTGATTTAATGATAATCAATAATACCGGTATTGCGATAATACTGTTATGTTATTATGTTATTATAGCGTATTATAACCTGATTCAGCTTATATGTGTTAACTGCTAAATTCTGTTATGTTAGAATTTATTTTAATGTTTTTATTTAACAAACACTTAATTATGCATTAGTTTTTGGAAGTAATAATACGTGAGACTCTACTTTACTCATTATATCCGTACGAACGTATGTTCGCAGGGTATACTAATAAGCTATGGCATATTTATAACTCGCACATAGGATAACAAATTCGTACGGGTATCACAAAGCTGACACGGTCAACTCTATTTTTTCTTGTTTTTAATTAAAGATCATATGGTAATCCGAAATTTTTTTCAAAATGCAAAGTTCATCGAATCTAACAAAAAAAAAAATACTCATGAGAAAGTAATGCTTTAAGTTTTATCTACCTTTTTTAATTTATAAAAAATATGACCAAATGCTATTGAAGCAACTCAAATGTATATATTTGCTCTATATTATAAAATACATACATTATGTACTTGTGTTATATGCCTCATATATATGTACATATATGAGTTTTTTTTCATTAACGTCAGATGTAATATTTGTTTCTGTTATACACATTCTTTATTGTTTTAAAATTTTAAACTTATGCACTCCGTATTCATAAAAATAAGTAAGTACATAAACAAGCATAATAAATTTTACATACATATATAAATACAGAATTCAGCAATTGCAAATTTTAAGCTGAACTATGTATTTCTAAACATCCCATTGCTATAAAATCAATTCACAATCATTTCACATATCATAGAATTTATTCAACTATTTACAGTATTAAATCAAATTCAAAAATTTGAACCACTTATAAAAAACACTAATTTAACTAAAAACATAATACATTCAATAGCATAATTCAATTCATATTTATTCAAATATATGTACCTAATGTATGCAAACACATAGATACACCACCAAACGTCAATACAAATTTTCTATTGTATCTGACTCATTTCATACAGGCACAATGTACATGTATATACATACATATACTAAAAAATATATTAAAAATATATAAAAATTTCAATCAAAGCGATTATTATATTCATTCATTATAAAATATACTTATGTATGCACATATGTATAAGCTAAGTTCTGAAAAATTGAAAAACTTGAATATGTATGTATATTTAAATTTTATTTTATTCAACTATATTATGCATATTTGAGTTGATCTATTTGAGAAAGTTTATTACGAGTATGTATTAAATTTAAATTTAATATGTTAATTATTAAAAATTCAAAATATGTATGTATGTATTCCGTTTCAATTAAACAATCTACTCGTAACATTATTCATAAATAACTTATAAATATGCATAATTACATATGATTATAAAGAAAATGTTATTCAAAAATATTTATTAAATAATATATGTATATAAGTATGTACATATTTTAGATGTGATGAAAAACCAAAATGAATAACAAATTTTCACGTTAAAAATTTTATAGAATTAAATGCAATTAAATATTTTTTCACCTTTTTTTTTTTTGACGTTAAGAAAAATTATTACGTATGGGACAGATGAGTATGTACCATGTAAAAATGACGGTTGGGAATACCTTTTAATTAACTAATAATGAGAATTATAGTACTGAAGCATCCACATTATATCCTACACATATACACACACGATTATATTCATACATACATAATAATATACATATATATAAAATTTCCTTTCTTTTTTTTTAAATTAAATACTAGAGTAGACTTAAGTTATCTATATACATAAATGACTATCTTTAAACCGATGAAGACCGATTAAATTTTTTTAGTGATGGTTTATATTGATAGACATAATATTGATATTATTCGCGTAATCTTTATACATAATTTTAATACCAATACAGAAAGAAAAATAATAATAATAATAAAAAAAAAAAATAAATTGTAAAAAAAAATTTTTTACGCGACTCATGAAATTCTTTATTGAAAAGAAATGAAATAATTTTTTTTTTTGTTCAAATTTTTTTCTTATACATTATATTAATTCCCGAATGTGTATTGAAAAAAAATAAAATAGAGTTTTGTTTAATCAAGTTTTCAACATTGAAATTAACATATATAAATACAAATATATATATACATATATGTATATATATACATATACAAAATAAATGCACATACTTATATATTAGATGTAAGAATAAATAATGTACAATTTATTTTATGTACATCAGTACATACTTTTATTTTATTTTCATTTTTTTTTTTTTAATTATATTTTCTTCTAGCTTTGTTTACGTATAACAGTTAAATTTTTTTTCAGTATTAAATTGGCAACCTTCGATTAAAGGTGCTAAAATAAGTTGCGCGCGCAATAAAACTCTGTAAATAAAAAAGTTAATATAGTAAAAAAAAATATATAAGTATATGTATATAATTTTATTAATTTTTTTTATGATATACCTATGTACATACATATTTATATTTTATGTACGATCAATATGATATTCTAAAAGCAAAATTATAATAATAATTCTATATTTATGTAAATAAATTTTGTGAAAATTTAGGTTTCTCAAATTATTTTGTTATACACAAATTTCTACTCTTTGGAGATCAAAGCACAATAAACTTTTAAAAAATATTTATTAAAAAAAATTTTTTCGTGTTTTTTTTTTTTTGCAATAAATAGCTATAAAATATACATATTATATACATATTATGTACATGGCTTTATGAGTTCATAAGTACATACATGTACATATTTATATATTTTAAATTTGATGTGTGAAAAGATCCAATTAAAAAGGAATGAAAAAAAAAATAACAAATAAAGTTTTAATATCAGTTGTAAATATTTTTTTTTTTTTTACTTAGTTACAAGTAAAAAGTGTGTGAATTAAAAAGTTGTGACCCATTTGTGACGTCCTAAATAAAATCATACTTATGTGTACAAAAATTATGTAGTTTATAAAGTGTAAAAAGAAATATGTGCATAAAAAATAAAAACAACACGAAAAATAAAATTTAAATTTATATTGTAAATTTTAATATTTTAAATTTTTTTTTTTAAATTGTGAATTGTATTTAATTTGAATTTAATTGATTTATAAGTACAAACCATATTAGGTACTTATATAGAATAAATAAATAATAAGTTTTTCTGCATAAATAACAGCTTAATAATATTATTTAATATATAAATTAAATTTAATATGTATATATAAATATATACATATACATAGATATTTGTGAAGATTTAGCTTTTTTCAAGATAAACATACATAATATTATATATACATATACTAATACATAAGAGTAAGTATATTTAAATTATTAAATGGTTTGTGTTTTATATTTTGTTTAGATATAAAAAAAAAATCCAGAAATGCTTAAGTATCATATTTTATGAACCTAAATCAACATATACTCTACTATATAATAATATTAAATACATAGCGAACACTAGCAAATATTAAACTTAAATAATATAATAAATAATATTTACATATTGTATATATGTATAAGAACATAATATTATACAGGGAATCTCGCATAAGATTGCATACGATTTCTAGGATGATATTCGATCAATTACTAGCAATAATCGTATAGGTGATAAGAGAAGAGGTGCAAATATATCGTTTTCGAACTACAACGTGTTACAAATGCTAATAAATTCGAAGTCGTGCAACATAGAAAACTATATTCTCTCATTGTAGCAAATCCGAAAAAAAAAATTCCGAGAAATTTTACGTTTTTAAATAAAATTGATGTAAGAACAAAAATAATGATCTATCAGTTATCTTTAAAATAAAACGTATAGGTCGCTCACCTATACGGTTTTTGCTGGAAATTAATCAAAGAAAAATCCCTGAAATGATTTACAAATTTATGAGAAACACCCTATATACATTTTATCATTCATTTGTATATTTTATATAAATTACTGAACTTTTCGCGTCTTGTATATTTTAAATGACTAATGAGTTATTCATTTAATACCAAAATAAAAATTCAAAATAAAAATTTTTTGATTCGAAAGGAAAAGATTCGTGAAATATACAAACTGTTCTGTACATACATCTATACATACATACACATATATAATCTATGAAATTTTTAATATTTTCGATTTATTTATTTAAATTAAATTTCATTGAATATTTTAATCAATCGCAGTTCTTATATATGTATGTATGCACATATGTATACATACTAAATTTTATACTTGTAGTATAGATGCATCACAAGAATATATAAACAATTATTAGACTTATGTATATTCAAAATAAAAATTCTGCTAAATAAATTTTTTTTTATGATTAAAACGTGTTTAAAATAATATTTAAATTAATCTTTTCTCTCTTATTCTATTTATCAATATTTTTATTAATTAAATGTTGGTGTATATTTAGTGATATTGGCAATAATTAATGTATATTTAATAAAATAAAAATATTTTATTAGATCTTTGAACAAGATCAGTTTAAGTTCAAAACTATTGTGAATTAAAAACTCAAAATATTTAAATATTCAAAGATAAATAAATATAATTTACTGTGTTCGAAATTGTTTACAATTTTTGTATAACAATTTATAAGAATATTTCAAGTTTCCTTTACCTTATGAGACCATATTAAATTTTTCACAAAATATTATTATTTAAAATTTTGGCAAGTTGTATTAATTTACACATACATATATATACGTAGATGATTTTCATAAACGCAATACTGCAAAATAAAAACTGCGAAACGAAATATTACAAAAACATAAGATGATGAATATGCAATATATGTATGTATGTATTTTTGATTATTCTACATATTTATAAAATTAAAACAGATTATACGATTTAACTGCACTTTTCATATTTATTTTGTTATATTGCGAGAATTTAGGTATGTTTATGAACAAACTAGTTAGAAACATTTATTTAGTAACATAAATATTCCCAATAAATTTTGTATGGCTTTGCGAAAAGAGTTTATGAATTAATTTTTTAACAAGTTGTATTAATTTTAAGGATATACATATGTATATGTACATATTCTGATGCTATCATAGCCATATTATTTTAAAAATATATTTTTTAATCAAATTATTTTAAAACTTATGATGTAGGCTTAATTAATTCGAAATTTATTTGTTTTAATTTGTTCTTATTTGATATTCGTTTTTTTTATTAAAATGTGGCAAACTGTTCACTATAGATTTGTGTTGGTATCTTTTTTTTGTATAGAGTGTAGTATTCTCATTTTAATAAAGGAACGCTGCTAAAAGTCAGCTGTTTCTCGATAATTAAAATTTATTTATTTATATTTATACCCTGCCACCTTGGTTTTTTTTTTAATTTTTGTCCTGTGAAGGGATTTTTTAGGGAACGACAATTATAACAGGTGACAATAATTTAGTTAAAGTTTTAAAGGGGTTAAAATTTTATTCATTGTAACAATATTACTTATCTCGAAAATTAAAATAATTTTTTTTTTTTTAAGTGTTATTAACTTATCTAAAATAACCTGTCACGTCTTTTGAATTATTGTACTTATTTCTGTTATATATAGTTATGTTATGACGAAATTATCAAATTCCATTTAAAAAAGATTTTTATGATACGCAGAAATTCGTAATTTTACAAAAAAAAAAAAAAAATTGCTTATGCAAATTTTTATAAATCGCATGTGTATAAAAAGCGATCATTGTTATTTTTTTATACTTTTGAAATGATAGAATTATATTTTTTAATACCCTGACTTCAAAAAAAAATGTACTATGGTAATACTACACAATTCAAGTAATGGGTTCAGTAATTGAGTTATACGATTCCGATATGACTTAGTAAATTATTACTTACTAAATTTTATTATTTTTATATTTATTGAAACGGTTTAAATAAGTCAGTTTGCTATAGAATTTTATAATAATACAAATTATATTTAACTTAACTATAGTATAACAGTATTCTTACTATTGTATAACAGTATACTATAAACAGTTCAGTTAACGATTGAATTGAATAAAAAAAAAAAGAAAACAATAATTTTCTCGACATTTTTAATTTAAGTGCTGTGCAAAAATTAAATTTGATTGAATCAATCCGGTGATATAAAATGCTATTAAATACTTTTGCATTATAAACGGCCATTTTTTAGTTTATTTATTTTTCCCTTGTTTTTTTTTTAAATTAATTAAGTGAAAGTGTACTACTGTTTCATATAGAAGTAAATATTGTTTTGTTTGATAATTTTATAATTTTTAAATTCAATTACATGCCAAGGTAATTAATATTGTAAATATTTACATGCATACAGACATATATATATATATATAAAAAAGAAATAATAAAATGAGAGTAAGTATAAAAGAAAGGAAGATATTTTGACAACTTGATAATTTTGTGATTACTGATTATTTACTTTATTTACGTTTAAAAATCTTAACAAAATAGCAGCTGAAATCTGTTACATTCTTGTTTACTCTTCTTTTTTATTATACACATAATGTATATGTTACATACATATATGTTTTATTTAATGATCATTTTTAAATTTCATTTGTGTATACAATTAAAATATGAAATTATTCCGTGACTTCGAAATTTCAGTAATTCACCACTAAGGATTTTTGTTATATAATTCAGCAATTAAAATTCATAAACTGAATTGTATTTTAGTATACTATATAATTTTGGAATCAAAAATAAAGTATTTAGAAAGAACCAGGTCTGTTATGTACATACATACTTATATATAATGTGCATGTTTAGATAATTGCTAAATACAAAAAGTAGCCTTTGAAAATCTTATTTTCACGTGTTTTTATATAACACTTTCAATTTTGCATTAATTATTATTCATTTGCAATAAAATACATACATAAGTACATAAATGTACATAATATAACTATATACTTATATGAATATTTACAACTTGCTTTAAAATTTAAATATTTAACTGCTTGTTTTAACCTTGAAATTAGTCTTGATTAAATTAATAAATATGTACGTATACTTATTTGTTTAAATAAATTTATTTATTTTCGTTCTTATTCACCGAACCGCTTTTTTTTTCTTTTGATAATAAGCACAAACGTACATGGCAATATCTTAATATCTTATGAAACAAAAAATAATTTTTGAATTCTAAAGGAACTGTCTAAAATTTTTAACAAAAAATGATATCAAATCTAATTTTAACATACAACTAGCTAACCAGCCCGAAAAAAGAAAGTGGCATTTTTTTATTTATTTATTCTCGGGATTTAATAACTTCTCATATGTATTAAGATCTTTCTCTTGATACCCCACATTTCTGTACTAAAAATTTTTTCCATAATTAAAATTTCCAATGATTTTAAGGCCACTCCTGTGACCACAAGGGGCTTCTTGACGAATTTCTTCTTAAACCTATCAAAACTATCAAATATATTCGGTATACAAAATTTATATACTATATGCATAGAACTGTACTTATTACCATGTCGTTTTTTAAATACACTTGTTGGAAACGGCATTCCAGATCTGATTTTGATATTGTCCATTAAGAAATTTTGTTGATAAGAAGATAATTTTAGTAAAACAAATCTTGAACATGTGATAAACAACATTCGAAATGAATCTGAAGCAAAAAGAAATAAATCTGGATTTAAATTACCGATTTATAAATCGACATATTTCTTTCAATAATTCAAAATATTTTTTTAGTTTAAGGATGAAAACAAATACTGGAATCAACTCACTTATATCATTGAATTTATATGATAAAATCAGATTATTTAGCGAAATTTGAAATTTTGCTAAGTTTAAGACTCAATAATTTGAAAAGAAAGAGGAATGTAGAAAAGTGTTCATTGGGTATTTCTAACGTTTAATACCAGGAAAAAAAAATTCATGGAAATTGAAAAAAGCGAGGATTAAAATTAAAAAGAAACGGTAACTTTAATCAGCATTTTGCCATTTACTTCAATAGGTATTTTGCCATTTGGCAAGAATATGAATAAATTAATGTTTGTTTGTTTTCATACAATTGTCATTGAACTACCATTTTAAGACTCGAAGGAACATAACTGGGCGTAGGTAATTTTTTTCTGAAACAAACAGTTTTTGGCAAAGATCTTTTTGTGTACGAAGAAAGTACAAAAAATGTGAAAAAATTTTGTTAACGCATCACGTTCTTCCTGATGACAGGATAAAACAAATTAAAACTTACTTACACATTTTTTCCCATTTTTGCGGGAAATGTGCTAAAAAAATTATTTATCCACTACAGAAGATATGAATCACGAAATTGTATAACTACTTAAATGTAATATTTAAATAAAAAAAATATTATAATAATCGTTTTCCATGAGCTTATTTAAAGCAAAATATTTTCGTGCATATGTAGGAGTGTATATACACTCATTACATATAAATAGTATGCATAAGTACATAAGTAAATACAATTTTCTACAATGCACATACATACGAGCAATACACTTTATATTATATGAAATCAATTTTAAAATATTAGTAATTTTACATATTTTATCTCTATTGAAAAAGAAAACTGGCGATAAACCTTCAAAGTTTAGAATTTCACATTATTAAAATTAAGTAATTTTTTAATAGTAAACAAATGAAATTTCCTTCAACTATAAAGCAATTATTATTAATAAGTAATTATTAATGAAAAAAAATTTTTAACTTTGACTTAAGTCAGGTGACTTTTACATAAACTTCTACCCCGAATGAAAGTTTTTAGTGAAATAATCAATTATTAACATGTTAGAATTGATTTTATTTAAATTCAGTAAGTATTTTGATTTAAAAGCCTATTTGAACCGTATAACAGATTTTATTGATAAGTTTTTGTTTTAATATTAAAAATTGTTATTATAAATTAATTGCATATTCTTATTGAATTATAGATTTAATAAGAATCTGTAATTAATTTATAATTTCATATTAAAAGTAAGGCTATAGATATTATTTATTTAAATGAAAGATAATTATTAAACTTTTATAATTTAAACGTTATTATAATTTGTTAAAATTCAAATTCGAATTTGAGAAATTAAAAATATCGGAGATAATTGACATGCAATTTCAAACAACTTCTTGCTTTGTATATGTCTAGTGCATATTCACGCGGTAGAATTTATATAAATCCATACAATCCACATCATTAAATTGATTTGTTCAAAATTTCAGCTTTGTAAGCTTCTATAGTTTCAGGGCTATAAACAAACAGTTGACGAAGTTATATGGCAACTACCACAAGAAGTCGAGAAATCAAGTCAACGGCTTTTATCAAACATAACAGCCTTAACATTATATTTGCTTGTGCAAGTTTTAAAAACTATGCGCTGAATTATTTCTGAGATATATGGCCAAATAACTTTTAGAGTTATGTATGTGGCAGCTATCGCAAGTGCTCATGATGTCTCAACAACTTTTAGCAAATATAACTTTTATCATATTTGCTTTTGCAAAATTTCAATACTGTTAGTTGAACAGTTTTTAAAATATAGCCAAATAACTTTTCAAGTTGCATGGTAGCTACAAGAAGAAACCAAGCAATTTCAAGTACTTATATCAAATACAATAGCCCTTATATTGTGTTCTCTTGTACTACCAAAACCAGTACCTGGTTTATATCTATTTAAAATAGGTTTCCAGCATTTACTACTATAAATCATTTGTGAAAATTTGGTAAGCTTAGCTCAATTAGTTTTTTTTTAATTTTCTGGGCTTGCGGACAGATTTTATTTAGTTAAGATGAACGGACAGAGATGGTCAAATTGACTTAGAATTCGACGCTGGTTTATTTCTATATTTCAGACCATTATTTCTTAGCGTAACAAATGGTAATTCAAACTTGGTATACACTTCGAACATACGTTCACATACGGGTATAATTACAATCGGTAAGGCAAATGTAATATACCCTTCGAATATTTGTACGTATATAACTAATGCTTACCAAACTTTATTTACAACAAGCATAATATTATTATTTTCGATATTTACATATTATGCCTTAAAATATTTAATTATTAAATATTTTTCAATAAGTTCTTACATATAAAATCAATCATATAACAATTATGTTTATCAAAATAATCAAAATAACCTACTCAATTTTTAATTTTTAATAAATAATTAAAATATACACATATATTTTCAGATTCTTATTGAAATAAAATCATACTGGCTGCACCTGGTAATACTGCACCGCCCGTGCTTTGGCGCGCGCGTAAAAGAGTTGGTAAGATAAAATTGTAATCAATTAATTAATTTCAAATACATACATATATTGTATAAGTATTGTAATATTTTCATTACTATCATCAATTTAAAATAAAATAATAAAATGTCATCAAGTAATTATAAATATTGTCAGAGTATAACATTTTTTCTATTGCAAATAATAATATTATAGACTAACTATTTTTTGTGTACGCTATATACTAAAAAATTTAATATACATATATGGATATTTTTATGTTTAATAAAAATAATAAAAAAATTATCTTATTATTATTATTAATTTTTATGCATTTCTTATAAAGTTATATTCTGATTTTATATGGGTTAACGTATCGTTCACTTTAAATTTGCTACAATATGGAATTACTGTAAATTTTGAAGCCATAGCGTATAATAAAATAAATATAATATATTAATATATACATAGTAATAAGTACTTCAAAGGTTTTCTGAGCATATAAAGGCAATAATTCTGGTAATCCCATAATTATTGGAATACATGTTTCATTCATTTGCTTATATTTATCTAAAACTTTAATATACTGCAAAAACCAAAGTTCTACAAACCTGTAACTTTAATCAAATCAAAAAAAAATTCCAGTGGTTAACCATTTTTAGTATACATTATGTATTCTTTATTGCGTACACTGAAAAAATTAAATTTTAAATTTTTATTATAATAGAAACAAAAAAAAAATTCATGTGTGATTCAAGTACAATTTCTACGCAATAAAAATAAATATGTACAATATACTTATTTATTCATATTATTTATTCATATATTTATGCATATACATAAATAGATATTATATTATTAAGTATTATTGTTTATATATTGGATATCATAATATCTTATATTATACTGTATGTATGTATAACAATAATATACTAAAATTTTTGCGCAAATAATTCTTTTAACCTTTTATTGTATTTTTGATAATTAATGTGAAAATTATTTTGACTCGCATAAACCTACTTACATACCCTCATCATATTATTAAACGAAGTATTGTAACGAAATCATTATATTTTATATAAAATATGAAGACCATTTGATTTGGGATAGCAAATTTTAAACAAAAATACTGCAAATTAATAATATGAAAAGAATTCGCAAAAAATTAATAATCTTCTTCACTAAAATATTTATTAATAATTAATAAAAGTTTAATGATTTGATATCATATATGACAATGTAGATATATGTATATACACATTACACATATGTATGTAATGTTTGTGTTTTTTTACTTACTTATACATAATATAAATACATGTTCCGATTTTTGAGGAACAATAGAGTAAACAAAAAATAATCTGTAACATTTTGGATAATAAAATATCAGTGTATATACTTTAAAATTGACTTTAACGTACTTCAATGTACTTAATAATATATACATAATATATACATACCTTAGTTAGGTAATGATCATAATTATTATACGTATGTATGTACATATGTCATTGGATCTTTATATACCAACACCTCAGTTTACACCATTTAATTTGATTTAATAGTTTTTGATATAATGTGGTATACATACATATTTATTTCTTACATTGTATGTACATATACATACATACATAAGTAGATATGTAGGTCTTCTCAATGTAGGTTATAAGGCTTTTTCATTAAAATTTTTCATTACAAATCAGATTTTTTTTAAATTAGTTCAGGAATCACTTATCACTTTTTCAAGAGTATTAGCCCAAATACTTATGAATCCGTAAAAAGCAATAACCCATAAAAAGTGTATTTATGTGCGTTCTATTATATTCAGAAACTAAATTTTTATTACAGAATAAGTTAAGTTAATGTACATATTATGTACATACTTATGTACAAATTCTAATTTTTAAGGCAGGCAATTATGTTATATTTAAAAAACTCATTTACTGTATAAAGGCAGGGGTGTAAAGTTATTAAACATATTTGAATTTTACTAAATTTATGTATACATATATATTATACTAAAATTCATTACGGACAAAATGTAAAACTGTACCCAAAATCTGGAAACTGAAAATTTTATTCCTAATTATGCCAAGTGAAACATAGTCAAGATAAAAAGAAGCGATGCAAATTTTGACAGTTTTAAAATTTCGTATAGTGAGTAACAACTTAAATCTGCTGTCACGCTGTATATTTTGGCAAGCAGCGGATTCAAAATTAGAAACGAAACCAATTTTAAAGTTTTGCTTGAAGATTGTATATTTCAAACAAAACATTAAACAAAAAACAAATTTTGTTTTATGTCAACCATATACCAATATTACAATAAAATACCTCTTTTACATACGCATGCTTTATCAATAACAAGGGGTTTGTTTTTGGACTTGTACGTTCATAAAACTACAAAATTATGTACTTTATGTTACATCCTTGTTTTTGCATTTTTAAATATAAAAGTTCGTAAAATTTATAAACGCTTCCAACTACAATAGGGAAAATAATTTTTACTTTAATTTTCGTTTTGCTTTTATACCATTAAAATGTGGCTTTTTTGGCTGTATTTTTAAACACCATCCATTTTTAATAGTATGTGCCAATGAGTATTGCCATGCCATTAGTATGTCAAATTGGTATTACCACATTAGGATTAACATTCAGCTAAATTCAGTTTAGCTTTGGGTGAATAAATTTTTATTAAAAAAAAACAATAGTCTCTTGCGGTAAAGCAAAGTATTTTCATAAAATTAGATTCTTTTTTGTTCAGCGAAAATTACTATAATTTTTTTTAATTGCTAAAAAATAAAATTCGAATTTGAGAAATTTGTTTATTGAAAACGTTTCTACTTATTTATATCATTAGTTTTAAGTTAAAATATGTGTATAAAAATTTATATTACACAAAGTAATTTTTTTTTCAATTAGAAAAAAAAAATATTATTTTTGAAGGCAAAAAATATTGTTTTAAAACAAATGTAATGTATACATTATAACAAACAAATGATATCATATAAGTAATCAGTTTCTAACATAAAAATTTTGAAATTGAAATATGTAGCTCAAAAAAATTTTTTTTTTTTTTGAAAAAAATGTTAGCTTTAAAGTTTGGAAAATTTTTAAATTGTTTTTGTTTCAAAATATAAAAAAAAGAATTTATTTATAAAAGAATTTATTGCATACTTTAAATGCAGAAAATTGTTTGACAGCTCATGTATTTTTCAAGCTAAATTTTTTAGCAGAAAAAAGTGGAATGGCAACTTTTATATTTATAAATAATATTGTGTTGAATTTACAAACACATTCTTCTTCTTTAGTATAAGGTATGTTGAGTTCAGTTTGGCACATACTCTTTTAGCCAATATTCTTATAAGCTATTTATGGCATATATGTTTTGAAAATTTATATTTTTAAAATATAACTTTACACACAAATAAAATAAAGTAACAATACAAATACAATCTAGTAAAATTACGTTGTGAAACTTTTATTTTCTTAATTCATTGTTAAACACAAAATTATTGTATACATATAGAGCTATAGGATGTCAATACCTTATATTTATCATATGGTATTCCTTTATACTATATAATACTTACATATATTAATATTATGAAGTATGTGTAAAAATAAGAAATTGTGCTTTTTTTTTTTTAAATACATATGTTTTTTTTCTGTTATGAGATTATTATTATACTTTCCATGGTGTGGTGTATTATGATGACAGTTAATTTCAGTATATTCGGAACAGCTGTCGAGTCATGAGACAAAGCGTTTTAAAGTGCAACGAAGGGGAATAATATACAATATTATTATTTTAAATATATATATATATAATCTTTAAGTAACGGGAGCGACAATTTTGGTTAGCAGTGTTTAAATATAATAAAAAAATAAAAAGCTTTTAAAAATTTACTAAAGTGCTTTAAATTATCAAATAAAGAAGGAAAAAAAAATTATTTCTGTTTATACATATATATGCATATGTGTACATAGGTACATATTTGATTTAATATCTTAAAATCGGAAAGAAAACGTATATGTTTACATACATATAATTATGTATATATATGTACATATGTTCATTTGATATAATTTTTAATGTGAACAAGTAATTTTTTATATGTTTATTGCATATGTATTATTCTGTCATATAATTATTTTCATATAATTCCTTATATTTTTTAAAGTAAAAAAAAAAATTTTTTATTATAATTATAAGAAGTTGAAAAAAAATTATTAATAAATCCATATATATATATATATATATATATATATACATATACATTTATGGTACCTTTTAGTTTTATGTGAATTAAAAAAAAAAAATATCTTAAATCCTAAATAAATACAACCAAATTTTTTTTACAAGAGTGTCATAAAATTAAATTAAGTAAAAATATTGTAGATCGCAAAGTTAAAAAAAAAAATATCATATAAATTCAAGTGAAAATTTCTTATTACTATAATAATAAACGGGAAAAAAAAATTTTTTTAGTGAAACTAATAATAGGACTTATAAATACGTAAGACAACCTATAATCTACATTTATATTTTCATCTTTTATATTGAAAATTGAAAAATTTGTTTACTAATGTGGTATTATACTAATGTAAGCGTTTTTAATTGCTAAAAAAAAATAATGTACTAAAATGTAAATATGTAAATAAATAATTTGCTTTAATGTAAAATATTAATACATACATATGTATAAGTATATAATATATAATCGCGCATTTATTTGTATTGAGTAAAAAATGAAAAGAATAATATCAAAAGGTTAAGAATTCTTAGTTTTTTTGTTTTTTTAATTTGAAAAGTCTGGTAAGCCTTAAACATAAATCTGAAATAAAACTAAAAAAAATTTGACATGTTTCATATACATATGTACATTTGCATACTTTTTCATCTGACATAATCGTATTGTATTATATCTTTTAGCAACATGTATATAAATACGAGTATATATATATTATATATAATACTATAGGTGAACTATTAAAATAAACTTTATTGTACGACGTGTAAAATAAATGCAAAATGCATTTAATTAATAAAAATTATGGTAAAGTAAACATATACATCCGTTCTTTTGACAGAATGGTAATTAAAATATAATAAATAAACTGATAGTGATATCATATTAAATTTATCAAAATACATACATACATATACACACATGTTCGAATGCATACATATGCGTGTAATTATATGTTTATAAAGAAAAACTAGAATGATAATGTTTTTTTTTTTCGTTTTTTTTTATATACATATGTATGTACATATATTATTCATATTATTAAACTTAGGAAAAGTATTTTTTTTTTGAATTAATTTAGTACATAAATATTTGTATATTCGTTTTTAATTAAAAAAAACAATTACTGATAACTTCAGATAACTAATTCATACAATTTTATTTTGTATATTACATAAAAATTTTTGGATAGGAAATTTCCCAAGACTTTTTTTCATACATAAACACATACATTCACATATATATATATATATATATATATGTATGTATGAATGTATTATAGAGATACTTGGTATGAAAGGGAAACAAAAACATTTTGATTTAATTATTGCCTAGCCAGAATTTTGTAAATCTGTAAATTTTTTGCTTCTAGAATTAGTGCACAATATGTAGGCATCTATGTAGGTACATAAGTACCTACCTCAAATCAAAAACTTTAATGCACTTCTAACCGCTGTGTTTAGAAATTCAAAATTAAATTTTAATTGAAGTATAATACTCGTAAATATTGAACAATATAAAAAATTAATAATAAAAACTTACACAAAAATGTTCAATATTTAAAGTATGTATGTACATTATATGATACATACAGGGGTACATATGTATGTTATACAGATTATTATCCTCGTAATATGTACGAAAAAATCTTGGGCAAGAATTAAAAACGAACACGTGTTATTTTTATCATAAAATATTTTCGACACCTCCCAGATAGCATAAAAATTAAGTAATTTGATGATTCAATAAAAGAGATCTTGTTGACATTAAAAATGCCGTCAAATTTAAAAATATTAACATGTTCTGGTAATTAAAACACAAACATCCGAATTTTGAATTTTAACAACATTGGCAATCAATATACATAATAGTAATATTGAAAAAAAAGAAGAGAAATGCATTTATTTTTCTGCTAAATACTTTAGCCCAAATATCTTAATTTTTTTTTTGTTTAAATCTTCATCTTGAAGATTCGACAAAAAAAAAATTTCCACGAACCCTTCGAGTTCTTCAATTAAAATTTATTTGAAAAAAGTAGGAAGCCAAAATATCACGATTTCAAATCGAATCAAATCAAGCACCAAAAATATAAACTAATGATATATTTAATGGCATGATTATGATTTATGGCATGATAGGTCATAAACGCATTTATTTAATGCGCCGAGTTGATTAATATGAAATTAATTGCAGCGGAGAATATCAAAAAATTTCTGCCATGGAAGTGGCGTCACAATGTGTTGTCTATTAAATTTATTTTTAATCGAAAATTTTTTTGTGAACTTTGGAAAACATGGATAAAAGTCTAAAAATTTCCATTTCTGAAAAACTTCAATAGCATTAAATAACCTTAATTTTGAAGTGCAAACTTTGAAAACATTTATTAGCTAAAAATCTAGAAAATAATAGATGTAAGTCAAAAATTCGAAGACTATTTGTATGAAGACCTAAAATATTGCTTTATAAAGAACTTTAAGTAAACCTAAAAATTATTGAATTAATTATATTTACATTGTGATACATTTTTTCAATAACAAGTTGTAAAGTTATTAATTTTTTTGTTACGGTATCTCTTATGTGCACTGTCAATTTCGTCGTCTATTAAGTTTCTTGCTATAAGAGTAATCACTGTTGAAAATATAAGAAACTTAATGGTGTTTTATCCGAATAGCTCTATTTTCGTCAAAATGTTAGTTAAACCCTTTGTCGACTTACCCCTTTAATTATAATAAAGCAACGGTGAAGTTTATGTTGAATCACTTTGAAATGTTTATTTTATACATGCATATGTTTTCAAGTGCATACATAATAATGAACTCAAGTCATTGTATTTTGTTTGAAAACAAATTATTCCGGATTAAACATTGGTATTTAGTAATATATCGACAGAACTTCTGTTATTGGAATGTAACTGCTACACTGTTCCAGCACTAGGCCAGTTCAGTTATAGTGTTTGATTACATTTATTGATTTTTATTTTATGAGAATAACAGGACACCCTTCAATAAATTGTAATAAAATTAACAATAATGTTTGATGTCCAAATTTTGTTATTTTCATTTAAAAAACTTATGGATGGCAACAAAGCAATTATTTAATGGTTATTTTTATTGATTTTATATGGGACTTAAACGTGTATACAAATTATAGGATACTTACAGTTACTACTTACTTAAAAATATTAATTTAAGTTCAATTATATCGTAATAATTTGAACAATATGGTTATAGTAACAAGAAACGAAATGTAAAATAAAACTTAAGAGAAATAAACATTTTTTCTTAACATATATTTCATTTATAAGATACATATGTACATACGTACATATACGTATAATATATGGTATAAATATCTCGAATTTCTATTTGTTATTCATAAATATTGTTAGATATTTTACGTAGCTATGTACATACATAGATACGTATACTTAACATTATTCCTCTGTGACGTGATTAAACTGTTGCCGTCGTAGAATCTCTCAAAATATACAGATGACGTACTTTTTTTTGAAATATATTTATATTTATTTTGAAGCAAACCAAAACTATATTTTGCCATTTCTTATACAAATCATTTAATATATATATATGTATATAAATATATAATTATGAAAAATTTAGGCACAAAGATTTATACATAAAAATAAATTTGAATAAAACATGGAAAATTATATTTATTTATATACGCATTCACATACGTACATACGTACGTGGTTAAATGTCCAAACTATACGGTAACAATAAACCATTGCTCCTTATTTATTTGTTTAAAAATTTCTCTCAAATTTAAAATGCTTCTAAAATTTGAAAATCTAATTTGGAAGGATAAATTACTTAGTAATGTAAAGCGTAATAATATTACGCTTTACATTACACTTGTTTGTACACTTGTATAGGTAAATTTAATTACAGTTAGAATCAATTTGAAATTCTGAAATTTTCTTATAATTCTTTAAATAGAAGAAGCAAGAATTTTACATTTCCTAACAGTACTATAATTTTTTCAAAATTATAGTACTTGCCATTCAAAATGAACGTATCAATTCAAGCAAAGCAATTCGGCAAGTATGTATTTTATAATTTTTTTTTTTAATCTCTGTATTTTGGACAACGTCTAAAAAAAATCCGTAACCTAAATCATAACACAAATTTTAAAATTTTTGAAGTGTTTTTACTACATATAATGAAAATTGTTATTAATGAATCATCCTGTGTATATAAACATACTTACATATATCATTTCTAATAAAAAATATTGAATTTCAACATAGTTTTTCCAAAAATTTAACGTCTTCAAAAAATTAAACCGTTTCATAGTCGGTTTAAGCACATTTTCAATAAATTGAAAATTTTATATAACGCTGTCTTGTCTATCTGTTTGCTTACAGAATTTCTATCATGTACAAAACCGAAATATCAAATTTTTTTTTTTTATACAATTATATGTCTTAACGAAAATATAGGGAATTTTCTTATTTTAAGAAAAATTTTCCCTTTTCCCTTTCAATTGTAGCATTCAAACTTAATGCTTGTATTTCAAAAAATTATAAAAAAATGTCAGGTTACTCAATTGATATTTCAAATATAGATAACAGCTTATTTGAACTTGATTTTTCACAAATTTTTTAAAGTAATTTTTCTTCAACATGGCATTTTGGATGGTTGTTCAATTTTAAAAATATTTTATTTTGCTAAAATAAAATTTCTTTTTTACATTATGTATCTCCTATTTTTGAGCTAAAAAAGTTTGCAAAACAATTAATTTTTCTCTCTTTTTCTGTCTATTACATTCGACTGCAAATGCTCCTAATTTATGCATTTTCCTTGTTTAAACTAAATTGCATTTTCCTAACCAATTAAATTTAAAGTTTTGAAAGGAAATGTGCTATTTTACAGAACATGAATTTGATCAATTACAATATTATTTGTTTCTCTTAGGAACAACTTATTTCGACCTTTTATGATCTGTTTTATTGTTTTAAATTTTGGACATTGACTTACGTTGCTATATGTGTTTATTTATTTATTCAAACTGTACGTACATATATACATATTTGTATTATATATTAAATATCTATTGTAGTCATATTACAAAGTATCATAATTTTTTAAGTTTCCAGTAAAAGTTGCATGTTTTTTTTTTTTATTAAAAATGGAAAAACAAATTTAATATGCCCCACGTGGTATGTGCACGCGATTATTTATACATACATTTAACTAAGTATACATGTATTTAAGTTTATATATACTTATGTATGTATGTATGTATAAAATTTATATACTTATGGATATTTTCGAAAATACATACATTTATTATTAAATGCTTACGAAAGCAGTGGTTACATACTTATATACTTAATCATTCCATAATATTAATATTTTTACTGTACAACCATAACTGTATACACAAATGTGCATCAATATAACAGTTAAGTATGTATGTATATATATACTACGTATGTATCTTGATGTGCCAAATGAAATTTTATTGTTTGTATATTTACTCCCAATGTTAAAAATATTTTTATAAATTCATTTTTGTATATATACATACATACGTATGCATATGTATGTACACATGTAGGCATTTTTTTATTTAGAATAAACTGGGTTTCTTTTCTGCTTTGTTTTATTAATTTGAATTACATATTTCAAAAATTTAAAAGCTTTAACTTCGAAATATAATTTGAAAGATCTCATTGAAGGGTGTGTTTTTTATCTTTATGTTTTTCTATTTTGGACATAAAATAAGTATAATTGATCAATAATAATGAGTAATCAATAGTCATTAATTAAAATCAATTTATAATTGTATGTACATTTATTACATATATTTTTTGATTCAACAATATTAAATTTATTAATGATTAATAAAATCTTTGTACGTCTACGTATGTAAGATTGTATTGAATCTTAAACATTAAAAATATATTTTTAGATAAAATTATATTGATTCATAAAATATACATATGCACTCAAGTATATACACTTAACAGTTAGATGATTTACATTATATACATGCATACATACAAATATATACATAAATTATTTTTAATTATGCATTCAAATTCAGAAATTTTTTTATTACTTAAACAGCCTTTCTCACTACACTACACTTATGTATGTACATATTGAAAATTACTATGTCTAAAAATATACTTGTTGGATCATAATCCATTAGAAAAAGTTCTTGAACTCATATTATGATGTCTGAAATTTCAAATACTTTTTCAGCATTTCATTTTGGCATTATTTTAGGAAAATTGCTTAAGTGTATATAAAAAAGCATTTTTGTATGTGTCGTACAAACATAAATTTAGAATTAAATTTTTAATTACCTTTGAAAGATATAATATTATAAGTGCATTATATGTATACTGTATAGGACCGTGAGAAGTAGACTATTTTACGCAGACCAGTTTTACATTTTTGATCACTTTTAAGAAAATATTTAACAGATTGACTTGAAATTTCATATATAAGTTTCGTTTGAAAGCACAAAAACCCTCCTAAACCTTTTTGGAAGAAATCAGGTGTTAGCAATTGGACTTTTATTACGGGTCAAATTTATATTTTTGATTCATATATAAAGAGAAATAATATTCTAACTTTTGAATTTAATTATTTAAGTTTTATTTGCTACGGAAACTAACTGGCGAAATTTTAAGGGAATTCGGATGGCACAAAGCGAATCAAATTTATATTTCTCTAAGGATGATAACTAAAAGCTTACTAGCTTTTAGATCTTGGAAAGAAGTGTTTAAAAGGTATTTTTATAATTTTATGCAACACTTTCGCTAGACAATACACGTTGCGATCGGTAGATTTTTTGTATACTTATTGAATATTTTATAAAAATTACAATTACTGAATTACCTTCACTTATCGGACCAGAGTTTGAATCCGCTTGATTTATTTACCCATTCTCATTTATTTACTTCAATCTTAATCAATTCTTCACTCATTTGTGCATATATACTTTGTTTCGAAATATATATATATATATATAATACAAATCCCGAATCATTATCTCTTAAATAATCATCATCAACCGTGGATTATAAAGTGATGCATAACACCTGTGTATATGCATATACATAATGTTTTTTACCTCATTTAGTGTTTGTAAGCAAAAAAGTTTATTTAGTTAGTACGTAAAAATATCGCGTTGCCAATAAATTACAAAGAACACCTTGCTAATATAGGTTCTTAGGAATAAATTGATAAATTTGTGAAAGTACAATTTAATTATTAATTGGTAAGCCAATATTGGATTGAGGCAGTCGCAGAGAAAAAAACACGAAAACAATTTAATGTCATAATAAAGAAATTTCAAAAATTTGATGTTTGATTAACAGTCAAACGCAAAAATTTCTTAATAGTTTGCTAATTTAATTAGAATTGCTTTTTTAATCACATTTAATTTTCTTGGAGTATGTATGTATATGGATATATTAGCCGGTATTAGTTTTCCTTTTGAATTGAATGTTGTGCTTTGTTTTGTAAATTATATTTTTCTTTGATTTCAGAAATTTCATCTTCGTAATCTTATTTCTCACTAGTAAACTACAATACAATAAAATCTTAAAATCTTTAATTTACAAATAAAATAAAAGGTCAATATACATTTAATTCTCAAATAAATTATAGATGATGAATTATCCTTGCGTTATAAAAGGATTATTATTTTTATAATTGATTTTTTACTTGCCTCTTTTACTATATCTAATCTTACTCACTGCAATCTACTTATACAGATAATTCAAAATCTAAGATGTATGTATGTATGTACATATATATATATATATATATATATATATATGTATATATGTAGATTATTATAGACAGTATTATCAAGCGTATATGTACATACATATATGCTTATTTGGAATTTGTATATTTTTACTATTTTTGTACTTAATTGAATATTTCAACCGTTAATATAAGAAATACGAGTATATACTAAGTATAAAATCTTGGAATTTCAAATGAATTCAATTCAAATTTCCGAGTAAACATTTATTACAACTATACATTTTAAGTATTTTGTAAGTAAGAGAAAAAATTATTAAAACAAAAGCAGCAATATAGATTAACATTTCACACTTACATATACTTATATTACATATACATACATTAATTTATACATACATAGCAATTGAAAAGAATTAATTAATACCTATTGAATTGCTACGCATCGAAGTAACAAAAACAAAAGCTTAATTAAATATAGGTATACAAACATAGATCAAGAATATATGTAAGTAGGTATGTAGGTAATTTGTAAAACAGATAAAAATATCAATAAGTACAAGTAAAAAAAAAATGTTTTTTATTTTGTTATCATAAAAATCAACTTACTATCTATGAATAGCTAATCAAAAAATCGAATACAGTAAAAATCTTCTCCAGCGGATACAATGAAAACGCGGGCTATTCATATTTTATTGGACAAGTTCACAATATGAATATCAAACAAATATATTGTTATACTTAAATAAACAAAATATTGCTCCTTCCCTCCGTAACAGTGAAAGAAAGAAAAAGAAACAAATAAAAAAAAATATTTTTGTAAAATTGGTTTACTAAGTTGGGCTCGCATTAAAATTCTTGTTTACAGTGTAAAGCAATCAATGCTAAAATTTTGTCTTCACTAGACCAAATTTCTACTGTATTAACTTATCTATACTTATTGACTATGACGAATTTAATTCCTCGTAACCCCCCAAAATTTCGAAATTGACATTTTGATGTCATTAGATTCGGAAAAAGATTCTTTACCATGGTGCAAAATGTTATAAGCTAGAAACAACTTTTTCTTAATTTAATTTAAATAAAACGTAACCCTTCGATTTGCCGTAGGTATATTTCTGTCTTGCAATATCTCGTTACCAACACATTATTTTGCTACGAGAAATTTCATGTCAAAAAATTCTATTAAAAAAGATATAGATATACGGAACCTACCTTGTTCGTTTATCATATTTATAAAATGTTATTTTTACGAAATTCTTTGCAATTGTAAGTATTATAAATATTATTTTAGAAAAAAGAAAAGAATTAATTTTATATTTGATTTTTCTTATCCTTTTAAAATAAATTTTATCCGAAAAAAACTATTTCAGACGGTGATATTAAAGATATTCTTAACGAAATACGCAATGAATATCCTAAAAATAATTCAAAAATCGTAACAACAAAACCGCTGGAAAAAGATAAAAATCTAAGTGGTGTATAGCAGTCAATAATGTCATACAAACTTTAGTTATTAAACCGATCTTTAACAATCCGATAATATAGAGAATTCTGCTATGGAAATTTAAAATAACACGATATACACGTTATATAATTGAAATAGTTGAATCGGCTGTTCCAACTTAATAATCAAGACAAGGCCGATAATAATACATAAACTGCAATTATTTAAAAGTATAATGAACAGAATTATTTAATTTTTGTGATAAATGTATTTTTATCTGTTCATATTTGTTATAATTAAATAAGTATACTTATATTTAATTTATAAATGTTTATACGTTATAAATTAAAATAAGAGGTAAAAATAAATATTAGCAACTGAAACAAAATAATATATTTCCATGAAAACCTCATATCCCCCAGAATTTAGTTGAACAAGACCGCGTACTTCCATATACTTACATATATTTCAAACATACTAAATAGTATGTTTGAAAATAAAAGAATATACTTAGTTTTAAAATTATAATATGAGCAGTGTTTTAGGAATTTTTTATTGTTTTAGAATGTTTTTTTTTTTTCGTTTCCTGTAAAATTAGAAAAAATCCGATACAAGATATTGCATTTGCACAGCCATTATGTCCTTGTAATTAAAAGATTTAATATAATGGTGTGTTTAATATTATAGAAAATCAATATTTTAGTTAAGTAATTATGTATGTGTACTGCATAAGGGTTAGATAAACGTTTTTAATATAATTGGCCAAAATATATGTTTTTTCACGTTGATTATAATATGCTTGTAGCGATCCATAAATAGAAATGTTTATGAAAAGATTTTAACACATAATTTTGAAAATCATTTGTTACATTAATGGAGTTAATAAAATTAAATAAATAATACAATAAATAATAATTAAATATGTAATTATTGCGTCGCAAGAATATTTTTTACAAGCACTATTGTATAAAATTTCCAAAAATTTAATATTCTTTTTATTAATTTTCCTAAGATGACCGCCAGTTATAAGGCCTTAGTTAATTGTATAAGTATATTATGTATGTACTCGTATATATGCGTTATTAAGTTCTCACAGAAAATCTTGTTCGCAAATAATTTTAAAATAAAGATTCTTAAGAAGATTGTAATAATATTCACCTTTTAAAATTATATTTCTGGAAAGCAGAATTAAATTAAAAATTATAATTCATCTAAATTTTCGAGAATTATTGAATTTATTTTATCAAATGCACTGTACTTAAATATGAACTGCTTAAATTTTATAACCTCATAAATGTCTGTATTATTCTCTATATGCTTAACTATAACGCACATTAAATAAAAAATGCGCTTATTAAATTAAAATTTTTTTGCAATAAAACTAACAAAAAAATATACGTTCATATATGTATGTATGTATATTTTCATTTCATTTTAGTTACTTATTAAAAATAATATCGAAAATTTAATTAAATGTTCTATTGCTTTTTAATTTTATATCGAATTAAAATTAAGCATAAAATTAATATGTATGTAAGATGGTTTAAGAAACACATTTTTTTTTTCATATTTTCATTTTATTACCGCAAAAGCAGAAAACAAGAATCTTCTTTTCAAACAAATTTTTTTTTTTCTTAAAATCTTGCAGACTACACAGCTATTCCCAGTTCAGAACTAATGCAGTTATGCAACAGTGCATCATGTAGCCACAAATTATCATGTCGTTGCAATTTCAGAAGGCGATGGCAAGGTGAATATTAAAATACGTACATACATACATACATACAATTTTTTTTTTAATATACAAAAATTAAATTTTTATTTTAATATGAAAAATTACCAATAAAGTCAAAATTTTCATGAAATCCTTAACGAAGAAATGAAGTGGAGTAAATTAAAACTTATTAAAGAAAAACTAATTGGTAGCACAAAATCTTGTTTAAAATTGTAATTTCAATTGAATGGTATGAGAAGTGAGAATGTCACATATTCCTACGTATACAATTAGTAAAATTTTCACAATTTGGAGATTGTAAGAATTTCAATAAATGTTGCAAAAGTTGTTATGTTTATAAACAAAATTATAATACTTATTTTATTTCATAGTGGAATATTTTTGTCGAAATTTTTTTTTTTTTTTGAAAAATAATTGCACTTTAAAAGTGGAATATTTCTAAATAATGTTGTTAGTAAATAATGTTGTGTAAAAGGTCATACCTTTTACAGCCTAATGATGTATTTCGCTTTGTCATCTCACTTTTTATTCACTTTCAAATCAGAATTCAACGTTTTTCTAATAAGATTACTCATTTTATCAATTAGATTTTTGCATTTTTTCTCAAATTATCCACTGAACGTTTCACTTTCAAAATCAATTAGTGAATAAATTTACAAATATATTATACGCCAATATATTATGATAGTTACTCACTTTCCTCTCACTTGGCGAGTAAAATAGCGAGATACACGATCAGGCTCTAATTTTTTTTTGAATTGGCAACCGCTTCTATTGAAATTTGAATTTCATTAAAATTATAAAAAAATATTAAATGGATTGAATATATCGAAGAAGCTGAAATGATCAATGAAAAATACTTCAAGTGAACTGTTAATTTAATTTAACATTAAAAATATGTGTTTATTTAGCTCTGAAATAAGTTTTTTATTCTTCATAAAAACATATATATAAATCCATATTAAGAAACCCTTGGAATATATTCGCGCGACAGATTTTTCCGTTTTTATAACAAATCCATCTTATAAGTGGAATATAAATATTTTTAACAACTGGAATTTTTTAGCATATTTTTTGTTCAAACCAACACAACATGTTTTCTTCAGAATAACACATGCAATGAAATCCTTAAAAGCTACTTGTGTCAAAATTATTGGTATTTTAATGGAGAGTTTTAAAATAGCGGCCAATTTATTTGGCAACATTTATGAGAATTTTTATGCTCTTTATAATTGATATACAGTCAATACACGCTTAAATAGTCACACAGTTCACGCACAAAGCATAGGTGCTTGAAAGAATATTATTATTCCAAAAATACACTTTAGTATAACAATTTTTATATAATTCTTGTGAAGTTCTTACAGTAAATCAAAATTCTAGCAGTACCATTTAATTCTTTATCTTTTTTCTTGATCTTTACCATTTAATTTTGGTGTTTATTTTACTCTATCTATGGAGCACAATCGTATTACCTTAGCTTTTTAAAAAGCTTTTCTTAGGAGCTGGGACTTTAGAAGTCCAATGTTTGAAACTGTTATCGAAAAAAATTTGTAGAGATTTGAACGACATTTTGAACGATATACCTAATGAATATATTTGGAGAATTTTTTTGAAGCTTATACGGTAGGTTCCCGTGGGCTACTCATTCATTAAATTATTTTCAATACCAATTTAAGTGGAGTAATAAGATGCATCTGTGTCGAATTTCAAGAACCTATCTCTTTGCGATCTCAAACGAGCGCTTCAAGAATAGACCATTGCATTGGCATTCCATTATATTAACATCGGGATTATATGAACAGCAATTTTTTATCATTAACAACTCTGTTTGACGAACACTTAAAAACTTCTCTCTTATATTCTTTTATATGAACCTGTTTTTCTCTATTTAAACTCATAATCAGATGATATCGTGATAGCATGAAAATTCTTCAGAGCCTTGAATGTTTCAGTTTACTTAAATTTTCTTTTCTTGTTTTTATTTTCAAATTTATGAGTTTGTGACTTTTGTTATAAATTTATGAGTTATGAAATGAGTTTCACTTATAAAATTATGAATTATATTGTTTTTTTTATTCAAGAACAATAAATTTAATTAACGTAGAAATATTTTTTTTTGTTTACCTTCACTTACATGAAAATCGGGTTTATATTGAACGCGTGACTACGGTGCTTACTTATGACAAATATTCTACCTAAATTATATTTCATTAAAAATAGTTTCTTAACATTTCGTTAACATGTAGTGCCTCCATCCTTTGTAACAATTAGTATAACTTGTGATCAGTAAAAAATATTTTCGTTTTTGAGTTTATAAATTTATTTTTAAAATTAATATTATTCATAGTTTATTCAAAGTTTTTTTTTTTAATTTTTTATTAGGATTACATTTGCGTAGCATAGAGGAACCACAGACAAGTCAACATAATTCTCATAATCAACAACAATCGCAAACATTATTACAGTCTCAATTACAAAATCAACAACAGTGCAATCTAATAGGATTGCATACCCAGAATAACAATACCAGAATGCCTTCAGAGCAGGGGGGCACGGGATCGGGATTTGATAATATTGGATCTCGTTCTAGTGTCCCCCTGCAATTACAAATGCTTCCATCTTCTCAACAACGTTATGATGCCGAGTATGCCAATATGGAAGCATGGATGGATGAAAATCAAGAATTCGTACAAGACTATTTTTTAAGGTAAAACATTTTGAATTTTTTTTTTCTTTTAAGTGTATTTTATATAAGTATATTTTAAATACATTTTTTGGTTTTTAGAAAAGCTACACGTCAATTGGTAGACGCATGGTTGGTATCACATGCAACATCTGCTGGTAACGATGTTGTAGGTTCACCAACACAAAATAACGGACAACAAAATTGTTCGTCACGCAGCGGTTCCGGTGCAACAACACCTGTAAGGTACATACATAGAATTTAATTGTTCATTGCAATAAGTTATTTAAAATATTTAATGAATGATACAATTGATTAAAGAAGAAGTAAATTGCTAAGACTCATGCATTTATTCAAATTTTTATCTTAAATTTATTCGATTCAAATAATTTAATTTTTTAATATTATTTTTTTTTTAGAAAAATATCAGCGCATGAATTTGAACGTGGTGGATTAGTTAAACCAATTGTTAATACAATTGATGGCACACCAACATTTTTAAGTATAGGCTTTCCTCATAATAATAATCCTCATACCTATCATCATAGTAGTAGTGCTAGCAATAGTTATCATTACCCGAATGATTGTGCAACAAATCAAAGTTATAGCACAAGCACTAGTAGTAATAGTAGTATTAATTCTGGTTACATAAAAAATAGTTGTAATAATACAAATTGCAATCATCACATTATATCGGGTGCTTCAAATAGACCACAGAGGCTTTCCAGAAATGAATTAAAGCATTTGGATGAAAAAGAATTAATATTTGAGCTGGTGAGCATTTAAAAATTTTTCAAAAAAATCTGCTAATATCTTAATATTTTTTTATTTTGTATAGATATTTAAATAATTTATTTAATTTTTTTTGCAACGTATTATTAAAAATAACTTTAATTTGGGGTTTCCATTTTTTCATAATGGTCATCCTATATAATTGTGCTAATATACATTGGTTTTATGAGCTTTAAAAATAAAAAAACAATCTTCTTGTTATTTGCCGTAAATTATAGGTTAAGGATATTTGCGATGAATTAGATATTCGATCATTGTGTCATAAAATTTTACAAAATGTTTCAATTCTTTTAAATGCTGATCGGGGTTCATTATTTCTTGTTCAAAGTAAATGTGATAGAATTAAAGGCATTTCAAAAAAGTGAGTTTCTCAGAATACGTACATAAACTGAAATTTTGTATTTATTGGAATAATTTGTTTTTTAGATGCTTGGTTTCAAAATTATTCGATGTGTGTCCGAAAAGTACAGTAGAAGAAATGGAAAATCAGAATGAAGTTCGTGTAAATTGGGGCACCGGTATAGCTGGTCATGTAGCTGAAAGTGGTGAACCAGTTAATATTCCAGATGCCTATAAGGTAACTACATTTTACTATACTTTACAAATTTTTTACTTAAATTACTCAAAAATTATTTATTTGAAACAGTTTTTTTTGCAATCAAGAATTCAAAATTTCGTATTGTACTATTTCTTTCACCATATGTTTATAATGAAACTAATGATTTTTGTTTTTCCTATTTTTTAAGGATTACAGGTTTAACAGAGAAATCGATAGCCAAACGGGTTATCGAACAAAAGCTTTATTATGTATGCCAATTAAAGATTCTACTGGTGATGTTATAGGAGTTGCTCAAGTTATGAACAAATTGGAAGGTGAATCTTTTACAGAGAATGATGAAAAGGTATATTAATAAAATTAGTTGCTTTAGTTGTATAAAGAATTAAAATTTTTATTTATAGATTTTTGCTTCATATTTACAATTTTGTGGCATCGGTTTACGTAACGCTCAACTATATGAGAAATCTCAATTAGAAATAAAAAGAAATCAAGTTTTATTAGATTTAGCGCGTATGATATTTGAAGAACAAAGCACTATCGAGCACATGGTATTACGTATCCTAACTCATATGCAAAGTTTAATACAATGCCAAAGAGTTCAAATTTTGCTGGTGCATCAAGCATCGAAAGGAAGTTTTTCACGGGTATTTGATTTTGAAGCTAATGATCTAAGTGAAGATGATACTAAATCAAGAACAAGGTGCGAAAATATAGGTTTGAATTAAGATGATTTGTATAGTTCTTTAATTTGGAAAATATTAAATATTTTCATTGCTATATACCAAACACATAAAGTAAATTATTATACAGAATTGCCAAAAAAAAAAAGTTTTCAAAATTTTGACTTCATCAATATTATCTCTTTTTGATTTTAGTCCCTTTGAATCAAGATTTCCTATTAATATCGGCATTACAGGGCACGTGGCTACAACTGGTGAGGTAAAAATTAAAATATCTTGAAATATACATATGTACATATTAATATATGTACATATTTAGTTGTCTTCGTTTACAAACAAATATAAATACAAATATTAATTCTTGCATTCTTTGTTCTATTGTCAGACTGTTAACATACCAAATGCTTATGAAGACAGCCGTTTTGATCCCAGTGTTGATGAAAATTTAACATTTAAACACAAATCTATTTTATGTATGGCTATAAAAAACTCATTAGGACAAATAATAGGTGTAATTCAATTAATTAATAAATTTGATGATTTGGTAAATAAAATATCAATTATTTTATTATATTTTTTTAACAAAATATTTTTATTAACAGTGCTTTACAAAAAATGATGAAAATTTCGTTGAAGCATTCGCCATATTTTGTGGTATGGGTATTCATAATACTCATATGTATGAAAAAGCGATAATTGCTATGGCCAAACAGAGTGTAACATTAGAAGTGCTTAGTTATCATGCATCTGCTTCAATTGATGATGCTCAAAGATTAGGAGTAAGTAGAAAAAAAAAATTATAAAATAAAATGTATACATATGTGTTATTTATATGATATTTAAAATCATTTTTAGAAATTGAGAATTCCTTCATCTGCTCATTTTCAATTACATGATTTTAAATTTGATGATTTATATCTGAGTGATGATGATACGCTTAAGGTAATTCTTTTCTTAAAGTTTCAATGCAATCTAAAGAAATTTGGGATTTTGAGTGAAGTTAAATATTTTTTAAAAATTTTGTCAAGATCACTAAAATGATTTTTTTTTTAAATTAAAATAAAACTTTAATAAAATTAAGTATTTTTGCTTTTTATATTTTAGGCATGTTTGCGCATGTTTCTAGATTTAGATTTTATTGAAAGATTTCATATAGAATACGAAGTACTATGCCGATGGTTACTAAGTGTTAAAAAAAATTATAGAAATGTAACTTATCACAATTGGCGACACGCTTTTAATGTTGCTCAAATGATGTTTTCTATTTTAACGGTAAGTAAAAGATATTTGTTAGGGTTCAGCACACTTGCATTTTGAAATTTTAATTAAATTCATTAATTTAACGTATTTAATGCTGGATGCAAAAAAAATTAGTTGTTTTTTTCTAAATGTATTTATATTTAAAAGCTAAAGTAAATTTGTTAGAGGTCTGGTATATTGATAATTATTTTTATTCCAAAATGAATTAAAAACTAGTTAGTTCCTTCAAAATCTATTTTGTCCATTAAGCATTCGACAAAATATTAAATATTAGTAAATTGGTATAAAGAACGTTACCACATTCTTGCTTTGTTATGTAATATGGATAAATAAAAATCTAATTATTTAATTTTAATTGAATTTAAGTAATAAAAATTTATATACAAAATTTCGTAAATATTATTCCGAAATATATCTTCAAAAATATAATTACATATTTTTAAAATTTTTTGCATCTATTATTACAAACCTATGCATCTATTATAACAAACCTATGTCTAACAAAAATTTAATAGGCTACACAATGGTGGAAAATTTTTGGAGAAATAGAGTGCCTTGCTTTAATAATTGGCTGTTTGTGTCACGACTTAGATCATCGGGGGACCAATAACTCATTTCAAATTAAGTAAATAAATCGTTTTTATTGGATAGCAACATTTAAATCATTGATTTTGCAGAGCATCCTCACCATTGGCCCGATTATATTCAACTTCAACTATGGAGCATCATCATTTTGATCAGTGTTTGATGATACTAAATAGCCCTGGTAACCAAATTTTATCGAATTTATCATCAGAAGATTATAGTCGTGTGATATATGTTCTTGAGGATGCCATCCTGTCGACTGATTTAGCAGTATATTTTAGGTATAAAAAAAAATTATTTTATACAATAAAAATAAATGGGTTGTTTAAATTCTTTATTCCTTTTACCTTTCATAGGAAACGTGGACCATTTTTAAACTATGTTGCAGAGAAACCTGTTAGCTACTGGTACGATGATGAACCTCGGGCTCTTTTAAGAGCAATGAGTATGACTGTATGTGATCTATCAGCTATCACAAAGCCATGGGAAATCGAAAAAAGAATAGCTGATTTAGTTACGTCAGAATTTTTCGAACAGGGTGATATGGAGAAGGAAAAACTAAATATTACACCAATTGTAAGAAAAAATATAAATATTTTCAAAATAAATTTTTTTATTTGTTTAAAGATTTTAAAAGTTTAAGCAAACGGACAAGTAAGTTAAAGCATAATTTATCTCACAGTTGAAGAGCTAATGTTACTGATTTAACTCGATTTTAATTAGATTTTAAATAAATATCTATACAAAATTTGTACTTACAATTTAAAAAAAAATGGAGCAATTAATAAGTAACATAGATACGAAGAGTATCTATGGTAAATCAATACCAAAGCAGCCAGTTAAGATATTATAAGTAAGACAGCAAAAATTTACCTTAAATGTTTTATGCACAATATTCAAAAATTGCGAAAATTGTTGAATCAATACAATTATATGTATTTTTTAAAAAGGTCAAAAATATACATATAAGTTAATGTTTAATCAAACGAAACGTGTACATACATGTATTTCATGTTACAATTGAAATAAAATTAATTGCACTTAGTCCAATTTGCTAAAATACTTTCAAAGTCTAATTAATTTTTATATAAAAAACTATTAAGAATTATGAATTTGTTTACTTAAACAATTATTATTTCAATTATATAATTTCTGGCAGGATATAATGAACAGAGAAAAAGAAGATCAACTACCTATGATGCAAGTTGGTTTTATAGAATCAATATGTATTCCATTATATGATGTAATATTAAGAAAATATACTTTATATTTCTAAAACTATTCAAATATGTATAAGAAATATCTTTGTAGGCCTTTGCAAAACTATCAGACAAACTTGAACCGTTGGTGGAAGGAGTGCGAGTCAACCGAAAACATTGGCTAGAATTAGCTGAAAAAGTACAAAAAGCTAATAAAAATGAAGGTACCCAGAGCTATGATGATCATAATGATGACGATTATGACGAAAAAGATGAAGACGAAGGCTCTGACAACACTATGGATAGTGATAATGCAACATTACAGAAACAATATTCAAATAATGAAACTAAATCACAAAATACAGAAAGCATTAATTCAACACAAACAACAAATGACCGAATGCAATTTTGTCCAGAAATTTTAAATTCCAGAAAATCAATGGAAAAATTGAATAATCGTAAAAATGTGCAGAATGCGACAAATTCTCGAAATGTTTCATTTTTAGCGCCAACAAATCTACTTATACCACGCAGTGATAATGTGTCACAAAAAAATCATCAACGTCAAATTCTTAACCGATATAATATCAGTGAACACAAACATCCTAAAAATTCTGAAAAAGATTTATACATTTATAAAAATTGTAACTTTTCTTTACCAGATACAAGATATAATGGAAAATTCAATAACAATTCTAAAAATAATAAATATATAATTAAACAGCATTATAGATCTTCTTCTCCAGAAATATCAACTGATAATTTTACAAATGGCAATATAATAACAGATAGCGACAAGATACCAAAAATCGTTGGACAATTAAATAATACAGACTCTGAATCTTTATATAATAAATTAAACAATAATGTTATACAAAATAATGGAAGTTGTGACAACATCGTAAATTCAATTATAGATTCATCGTTAATTAATGGTAATCAATATTCAAATGCGCATACTTTTTTTAATAAATAGAACAATAAAAACAAATTAAAGAATAAGATTAATAAAAAATCAAGATAAAACGCACTTTTAGATAAATTTTCATAACTGTAGATCTATTGCCAAACAATATTTAATTGCAAATTATTCTATTGCAAAATCAATAAAGTAAAATGAAAAAGCTAAGTGATTGTAATTGGGAATTACAACTTGAACATAATAAAAGTCTGGAAAGAAATATTCATCAACTATAACATTTTCCAATCTTTTGTACTAGATAAACTGAGTCAAAGTAAAATTTAGTTGTAAATTATCATATTCTTAATGTAATGAAGATTTTTATAACTGTAATTTTGTATGTAATTGTAATGTAAATATAAAAATTAAAATAAATAAGAATATTTTCATAATTTGTAAACTCTACTAATCGCCAAAAAAATGTTGTCAATGCTTTACTATAAATGAAGACAAGTCACTAAAAAGGATTCACTGATTATTTTAAAAAAAAAAGAACGCTTCATCTAAATGAAGTAAAGTGAATTCGGATAAAGGATTGAAAAAAATGTAAAAATTATGGTTAAACCTCTCACAACCTTAATTCGAACAGTAAAAAGATTCATAAAAGAATAATAGAACAAGAATCTCGATTTTTATAAAAATGGTCAATACTACTATATTTCTACCAAAAATATTCATATTGAAAATCTAGACTAAATTATATATTATGTTTGTTTTAAAATATAAGGATAAATTATTAGTTAAATAAGAATTTAGAATTTTTATTTATCATTTTTAATTTCTCTAGAATGAAAATCAATTTTTTTAATTAGAGCAATTTTAAACTTATCTATATTTTGACAAAATTTTAAATTTTCTTCGTCGGTATAAAAACTCATTTTTCTTTTCGCTAATAATCTATTATGTGATAAGTTTTAGTATCAATCTTCCATTTGTTCATTTAATTGAGCTAAAAGTGCAGCTCGTTTGGATTCTAATTCACTTTCATTCAAAATATCATCATGACCATTTTTGGGTGAACTTATTACATCATATTCTTTATCTGATACGCTACTATGTGTCAAAATTGAAGGTGATCGACGTTTTTCTTTACGCTTCTTTTCCTTCTTTTTCTTTTTGTGTGAAATTATTAAAGTTTTAGGACTTTCCAGCGGGATAGATAACTCTGAAGCGTCTTGAGCGCGATGATCAGACTCGTAAGATGGCTAAAATAAAATATATTTATTAGAATTTTATAACATCATTACATTAATACTAATCATTTACAGAAGGGGAAATTCTTTTGTGCTTCTTCTTTTTCTTCTTTTTTGAAGTTTTCTCGCTGGTCATACTGCCGCTACTAAAGCTGGAACGCTGCAATATTTAATATAAAAATACGAAAATAATATCAAATTCATAATAACTAAATGATTATCAAATTACAACTTAGCCAAATATAATAGTGTAATATTATACTTACTGAATGTGATCTTGAATATTTTTTCTTTCTTTTTTCTTTTTCGATATCTGATTCCTCATCCTGTCGAAATAATTTCATTTACAAAAATATCTATACGTATGCATTTAAGTAATAAAAAATACCATTGATTTCGAACTAGACCTCGTTCTTTTTTTGTGCTTCTTGTTTTTCTTAGACCTGCGAGATCTAGAGTGGTGATGAGTACAGGAATCTTCACTTTCTTTAATAAAATCATTCCAAACTTTTTCAACTGAACCAATTTCTTTTTCATACTTTTCGAAAAGTTCCAAATTATCTACTAACTTTTTTGCAACCATTTCATATGGCTCCAGAATTGAAATGCCAGATTCTAACCAAATGTTTTTAAATTCTAATTCCATTTTGCGTATTCTTTTATTTTCTTCTTTGATTCTTTCTTTTTCAGTTACTTCAGCCTAAAGTATAAAAGGAAAACTTGTATATCTGCAATTAGATTTTGTTTTTTGTTACCTTTTCAAGTAAAGAATTGTAAGTTAATTTAACATTTCCTGCATCCAAAGAAGCGGAACGCTTATCTTCACATACTATGGTAGCAAAATCCTCAAACGTAGTTTTAACCTGTACAGTAAATCCCTTTTCTCTTAAAATTTCCTTAATAATCTTTTTCTCATCATGAAACCGAGCCTTTAAGTCTTCAACATAAAATTTAAATAAATCTAAAGGAGTGGAACCATTTTGTCCCAACATTGCTGAAAATCTTAAATCGGAAGATATTATGGGATATAATTCCACCCATAAACTCATAGATGTTAATTTGCCTTCTTCATGTAATGAATCTAAAAGAGTTAAGAATCCATCCCTATTTTTTCTTTGTTGCCTTTTATTTCTCTTTTTTTCACGTTCTTTCTCTTCCACTTCTTCTTTTTCTAACATTCTTATATGTTGTTCAAAAACGATTAGTGCATCCTCCTTATCCATACCCAACAAGTTAACATCATTCTTGAAATCAGAATTTTCCAGTAGCATTACTTGTGCCTCAGACCAAGTAGTCTGGTAAGTTATAGAAGTCATGTTTTCCAATAACTCCCCTAAGACTTTCATATTACGCTTTTTCATAACTCTTGATTCTTCTTTTTCTTTTTTTACTAAATTGAATACACAATCTTCATAAATATCTCGACGATCATTTTCAGGAACCGACGACCAAAGTTTCATATTTCCAAACATTTCCTCGCATTTGTAATATTTAATGGTTGAATTCATTTTTTCTGTAGTCATCAGAAATTCTTCCAAATCTTCCTTTGCTTTCTTAGCTCTTAAACGGGATTCTTCCTTCTCATCTTTTTGTTTTTGCGTTTTGTAAGCATTAAAAGCTTGCTTTTTTTCATTTAGATTTTTGAAGGCGCCATATTTTGGATCTTTAGAAATAATTTTAACACACTGATCCCAGTTTGCATTCGAAGGAACATTTTTTTCTTTGAGTAAATCTTTGAAAGCTTCAATAGCTTCTTTTTTATCTTTAAATGTCATAACAACAGAAGTATCATCAGACACGGACGTCGAAATCTTCTTAGCTGAAATTACGTTACGTTTATTCTCATTTTCAAAGTTAGTGAAATTAAGTTTACGCTCTTCTTTTTTCACAGGTGCTTCAGTGGCTGGCATTTCAATAGCTGCCAAAGTGGCTGCCATACTTGCTTCAAGAGCTGAAGAAGAATTCTCTGCGCTTCCTGGAGTATTAGGTGCTGGGGAAATAGCAGAATCTGGCGTAGAAATTTTAGGAGTAACCGGTGCAGAACCAATATTGGTAGGTGGGATCACAACAGTGGGTGGAATTATACCAGGCAATATTAAACCACCCATAGATGAAGAGGTCATTGCTGCTACAGCCTTTGCAGCGGCTGCGGCTCTAAAAGTAAAATTTAAGTAGTTTTTTAATTTTAAAATAATTTTTATTCTTACTCTTCTGCCTTGACTTTGGCTTGCATTTCTATATATTCGGGAGGAGCTTCCCATTTTGACTCTTTTGTATTTATATTATGATAGTATACTTTTCCAGTATCTGACCGATATTCTTTCCACGGGCATGCCGATATGATTTTCTCAATTGGAGTTTTTAATTCATCTGGTTTTTCCCAAGAGCTTTGTTTTGTAACATTATTATAATAATATATACGACCTGTTTCTGGTACTTTATGTTCACTCCATTCACAATTGGATGTTGATATGGTTGAAAAAGGAGATATTTCAGGCGGAGCTCCAAATCCAGGCGGCGGCACGCTAAATGGTGGAATCATAGCCGGGAATCCCATTGCTGGGGGCGGCACACCGGGTATGCCGGGAGGAACTCCTGGCGGAAGATTCATTTATGGACTTATACCTTTACAAACCTGTGACATTAATAAAAAACTAATATATAAAACGTATATTCTAAAAACCTGCATGAAATTTCTTTTATTTTCAAAATAAAACATTTTTTTCTTACTATAACCTGCTTGTCTTCAGCAAATTTCCAAATTCCTTCCCCCGTTGTTTAATTGCTCAAGTAAATGTTTTTGATCCTTTTCTAATTGAAAATTTGAAAATATCAATAATTTGAATTTAAACATTCATGTAAAACAAAGCTAATGTCTGTAATTATAGACCGATTTTTTCGCAAACATTTTAACTTCTCAACTAAATTTCTTTTTGTTTTGAATTTATTTATTACAGCATATGCGTCCAAGTTGATTTGACATATTATCAAAACGCCTGAAATGTCATTATGGTTAATACGCGTATGACCAAATTTCTAGAATTACAGTATTTTTGCTAACACGTGTACAAGTCCGATATGCGCTTATCAAAAAAAATTAGTTTTATGTATCGATAGAAATATTTACCACGGAAATTTTTAAAGTTTCATACAGAAGTTTAATATATTTTTATATTAATATATTTGTACAAATTCGAGAATGCCGGCGCGACAATATCTGACTATAATATGGTACCGTTTTTTTTTACAGATATGATTGTCATTTTATTTTTTTTACAGATATGAGGTTACTATATCAGATATAACTATTTGGTTCATTATTAAGTTATGAAAAATTAAGAATTATTAAAAATTATTCAAATTTCTTTCGACATTGTTTATTATTGTTAGCTAATCTAAAACTGGAAGCCTAGCTGTAATTCAATTTTGGGAGGAAAATGAATTTTGAACAGGCAGTCTATGTTTCGTATGCCTATTTTATTAAAGAGATCAAAATCATATTTAAAGAGGTTTAATAACATCCAAAGTTGTCAAAAGCACTTTAAACTGTATTAAGTTGAACGTTTTTTTTACATTAAAAATAATAAATGGTTTTTATGTGTAATTAACTGTTTATTCAGCAGTACGATAAAAACTTTTCTAAAAATGCATGCCACTAACGTCGAACTCGATCAAAAAAACGCTAGTTGAAGTAAATTAAATTATTGAACCAATTGATACCCATCCCCTACGTTTTGCAGTATGACGTCGTCGCTGTGTTTTAATTATTTCACTTTATACTTCGCAGTTGCCATTCAAATGACGTCTAGTGCTTCAATTGAAAGCAAAGTACCGATGCTACCTAGAACATACATATAGATTCTTATATATGTACATAGTTACATTATTTGTACATAAAACATTTTTATCTAAAATGTACACAAATGTTTATTTATGCTTATTATTGAATATTTTTTGGAACGTATATTTTCTTAAGGATAAATTATAATATAGTGAAAGTAAGCAAACGTAAGAAATTTCAGAACGATTTTGATTCTAAATAATTTTCTAAAACATAAAAAAATCGCGTTTTTCATATGTCAATTTTCGAAAGTATGGTGCAGCCAAATGTGCATGAAAAGAATATGATCAGTTTTCATAAGCTAGTCTATCAGTGGCAAGTAGAATCATCTTGGTTAACCTCATGAAAGACTATTTTGGCTACAGAAGCAATTGATAAACTGGCAGAAATATCCACGTATTGGCGTATCCACGTATCCACGGTTCTCAACGTTAGGGCAAATATAACTTTTTGTTTGCATTTAGTCGAAACATGTATTGCATTTGTAAATTACGAAAACAATTTTATACTAATTGAAATTCCCTTTAGAAAAGTTAAATTTCGTAATATATAATAATCATTAAAGTATCTATTCATAATTTTGTTCTCCATTTCATACAAAAAAAAAAAGAAAATATATTCAGATTTTTTGAATTACAGTGAAATTCTAAACTCTTTAAATAAAAAAATACTTGCATATTTTATTTATTTAACACTAATCAATAAAGCAACAACTGACAATGTCTTAGAAATTTTCTTAACTTTTTAAATAAAATCTAAGCAATATTTGCTGGACCATAAGAGTTTTTGAATTTTTTTATAACGTAGCTTATGTTAGTAGATTTATTTATTGAGTAAATTAGCAACCACGTTAAACACCTTCTATTACAGTAATTTCTACTGGTGGAATGAACTTCCAAACATGTTGATTTTGATCAAAATTATTATTATTAAGGCCAACAAGCGCATCTGCATAATTTTGTACATTACACGATTCAATATTAGATGATCCCAATGATGAACTATAGCTAGGAAGATTTCGTTGTAGTGAGTTTGTTAAATTGTTACCAGCAGTGCCAATGTTTTCTTTTATTTGATGTGACTGTTGAGGTAGTAACGAATTGGAGTTCATTACATTTGATATTGGCAAAGATCTACATTGCAAGTTTGCTTTGAATCGCCCTGGAGTAAAAAATACAACCGAGCAATCATGATCGATAGTGTTATTTTTGTCTAATATTGGGATTACAATTCTAAAATATTAAATAAAAATACTCTGAAAGGCTATAAAAATATATTTTGTATATGTACTTACTGATTTGCTCCTGTCATCATGACCCTGGTTTCTAAATGATAGCTATGTACGCCGTTTTGATAATCTTGATAGAACTGTATCGTTAAAGCTAAATGATGTAATGGTGATTGAGACTGATTTCCAACTTCAATATGTAGTGAAACACACTCTCCAGCAGAGCACACGAACTCAGATTGAGGTTGAATGACAGTATTATTGAACATAACATCTTTATAACGTTAAAAAAAAAAAATAAACCAACTTTTTTAAGTAAAACAACTTAGAGAACTTACTCCATTGAAGAGGAGCAACAGTAATTAAATCGATCATACTGTTTGTTAATCTAATTCCTTTTAATGAAGCCACACCTTGCGTTTCAGTTCCAGTCAATGTCCAACTTAAATTTACTCTTTCAGATATGTGATTTGAACAAATTCTTTCCGTGATTTCTCCTTGAGTGGGCATGATTAAAATTGCGCCTAAAAATTCGTATTTTAAACAAAATTTCTTCAAAAATATATTAACATCTACCGCTATCACAGTTTGCACTATTTTTTTCTATTTCTGCAACATCATCAGATAATCTTTCCAAGGAACATCTATCTACTGGTATCGGAACGCGACAGCTTTCTTTTGCTTCTATCAAAATGTTTTTATTACTAGTGTAATTCAATGACATTTCTTGGTTTGTTAAATTTGAAATATCTAGCACCAAATAGAATTGCGAAGCCCTTTAAATTAAAAGGTTTATTAACGAGTTATCTTTTTAAATTTTTTATTCTTCTTAAACTCTTACGTTTCAGCCGGTAAAACATCCCAGCCAGTTAATTGCACGCTAGGTAAGAGCTCCAAAACAAACGATATAGCACATTGTCTGCAATAGCCATCTTGCATTGCTTTTCCGCCAGAGTATCTAAGTTGCAGTTGAGCTTCTATGATTTGACCGTTTGCAACTGCTAGAGGAGGCAAGGCAGCTAAAGAAGTGTGCCCACCTAAACCAATTGTGCTTGAATTTGATGAACGAAAACTGGAGTTTGTATCAGTTTTTCTGCCAACGATTTGATGTACAGGTGAGCTTACCCGACTGGGTAGACTAGCATGACCCGATGAAAGTGCTGAATAACTCAAACTTTGTGGTCCACCATTTAAATCTATAAAACAAAAGAATGTATTTGATGCCAAATTTATTTTTTAAACAAAAAATTAAATTACCTACTATGTTCGCTGTTTGACTAGATATTGGACACAAAAAATCTGCCTCACCATATATTAGCAAAGGAAATTCAATAGAAGAATTTGGCGCTATAGGTAATTTAGATTGTACCAAGTTTTGGTCAACATTGAAAATCTTTTTCAATAAATCATTGTCTACATTTGAATGCAATGATAATTCCAAATGTTCTATGGGAATCATGCTATCATTTTTTAAAGTTATGATACACTCACTTTTTTCACCCTTATAAATTGTTAATGCAGCAGATGTTATAACACAATTCGAGTTTGATAATGAACTAAATGTGGCCGTTTTAGGTAATGAAGTTTGTGCAGTAATTTTTGGCAAAGTAGGTATTACTTCAACCACATAATTAGCAGGGAAAAGACGATCCTTCATATGCTTCAAACGGCAATTGGATTTAACTCCCAAAGTATGAGTGCTATACCCTTGTATTTCTAAATTACCAGATTCAAGGGGAGTACCGTGTAACGTTATTTGTGTTGTGACATCTGGTTGCAGGACAACTGTTTGTGGCAACGATTCAAAAACTATTCCCGCAGTGAGAAGTCGCATATCACTAACTGTCAATTCAAATGGCAGGGTGTTTTTTAGTTTTAAGGTAACTTCAGATAGTTCATTTTGAACCCAAAAAAATGCTGAAAGTAAATTTACTTTAAATTATTAACAGAAAAGCTTTGAGCTTTACTTACAAATTTTATTTTCTACTTTCTTCGAAGTTCTTCGATCCAATGAGCTGAAATGAATAGGAGTGAACAAGAATGGTCCACTGTCTATTTTAGTTATTATAATTTTAAGTGCTCGTAAATGAGCTTGTAATTCGTTTACGAGTAGTTGAGAACAATAGGGAATGTCCGTTAAATTTGCTGGTGGTATTACTATTCCATTTTCCAAAACAAGAGCTACTGGTGACCCCTCACATTGTGCGCTCAAATTCTAAAAATGTATTGTATATATTAAAAAATATAATGCTATATTATAAAAAATTAATATTAGTGAGAAGACTCAAATTAAAAAAAAAAACTTAATTGCAGAAAGATTAAATTATATGTATTTACCTGCAGTTGAAGAGCCATTTCCTTCTGTTCACTTGAAGACATGTTTTTCCATTGAGTCTGGAGTAGGTATGTCATGTGTCTTGTAGCTAGTGCTGAGTGACCTAAGCGTTTTGCGGCCATAATTAATTGCTGCAATAAATCAATTTGCAACATAGGCCATCCTGAGGCATTATTAATAACCTCTAATGGATCCAAACTTAGCATGTACCCAGGGAAACACTCTAACATCAAACGATAGCTTTGTGACCAGTCTGGGGTTGGGTTTCCTTGCGCTACATGTTTCCATGCAGCTAATCTTTGACAAAATGCAGCTTTTCTTCTATAACCAATTTGTTGATATAAATCTGTAAGAACTTCAAAACGCTTGACTCTGTCAGCTTCAGTCATATTTACATTGATATAAAGAACATTTTGTAAAAACATAACAACATCTAAGTTACGATTTTGTTCAATACAAATTCGGGCAGCTTTAAGAGCTGCTTCGGTCTCAATAATGCCTGCATTTCTATATTTGCTATAGTTAATTATTGCCTTCCGATATTGGTTAATGATTTCATCTGGAGTCAAAAGGTTTACAGGTAAGATAGTGGAATTGGTACCTTTATTTTCCAAATTTCCTGTTACGGTTGTAGATTCCGAAGAAGTGGTAGATGAGTTCGTTAAAATTGAAGATACTGATGACGATGACGATGAATTCGATGCAATGGAATTCTCGAACAAATTTGTTGTTAGATTTTCCTGAGGCGCATCACTTACATGCTCAATAATAACTCTTGATTTTGATGCGAAATCACTTGATCTTCTTCGTCCTACATATGCGTTAAATTTTTGCGGGGAAGTGCCCTCTTGAAGACTGCAATTTCTTTGGAATACTTCGCAATAACGTAGTTTTGGATACAATAATATCGAAGACGTTGAACATAAACCCTCTTCCGCCGCACCTAGCCATAAAGAATCACTTATTGCACGCAGAGTTTCAATGGCTGCATGATATAAATTTAATGCTTCCGAAAGTAAACCAGCCTGTAATGTAAGGTCAGCCAGATTTTTAGTTATGCGACCTATACATCGCTTTCGACTTGTACGAGATTCCATATCAAGTCCGACAAAATCCTTTTTTTCGAATGGTGCCAATAACAGAGGTGCTTTATCTATTTTTTCACACGACCTTTTCAAACGTTTAGATTCCAATATCCAAAAGAGAGAACTGATAAAATCGATCATGTTTTTGTCTAAAAGATGTAAAACGTAAAGTATATGTTTACAAAAAAAAAAATCATAAATGTACACAAAAATTACGTAAGTTGACTCACCTAAATCATTACACACATCATTCTCTTGGTAGAAAAATGCTGCGCTTTTAAAATTCGACGGTGTTGAATATTCGTCTGTTAATGTTTTTTCTTTATTTGATGTCTCGGCTAAGGTTTTCGAAGGAACTGAATCATTTACAACCTCCACGTTTTTCGTTTGAGTATTTTCAGTGCAAGGACCAAAAAAAATTGCTCTTGAATCAAAAAGAGTTTCATTATATTTTACTTTCAGAGATTCATGTAAGCGACAAAGTTCGTTTAACTCAAGTTGAGTATCGAATTTTCCAATTGTAATAAGACCTAATAAACGACGATGAGTTTGAAAGTCACCCCAAAGACTATTTTCTACCGGATAGTCGTGAACGTATCTTATCCATATATCCCGTTGATTACCAAGTGAATCTAATAAGAAAAAAATTAAATAATATACATAGGTGCTTGATTTTTATCTTATTTTTACCAGTTATTTTCACATTATTAATCCGTCGAACACGTTCAAATATTTTCTGCAAAGACCTAGGTTTGGCAGGTCCAATACCTCGTAGTAAAACTAGCAAGCAACTATGGTGAAGTGCATTTTGTTCATAGTCGGGATGAGACACTGTTGGCTCACCACATGTTTGCGATAGCATAATTCCTACACTTGATCTCATTTATTATCAAAGACGAACAAAAAACTTTTGGTATGCCAATTAAAGATGATAATTATAATTCTTTTGATTAAGATCTTTATATCTTACACCATTTTAAATTTAGATTAACTTAATGGTAAATACTCTTTTTACATATTTTAATTTTTGGAATATTCGTTTACACTTTTTTTTTATTGTAGCAGAAAAGTTACGTTAGAGACAAATATTCAATTTTTGCACCAATTCTGACATATGTTATTTTTTAATTTCAATGCCTAAGTTAATTTGTAATTTTAAAAAATAAATAAAATAATTAATAACATCAAAAACCAAAAATTCCAGTTTGACATTAAAATTCTGCTTTGGTTGTCTTTTTAATGCTGACAGATATTTAAATGATTTTAACTCAGTGGTGTACACACTTTAGCGAGAATTCCAGAAATGCCATATTCTATATAATAAATAAACTGAAAATTTGAAATAAAGTAAAACTTAACTTTCAATAGTTATTATATTATTATCTGCTTCTTAAAAAAAAATTAATTTCACTTCGATTTTTATTTGCCATGAAACGAGTGTTACTCCTTTGGCCCAAATACGACAAACGTGGTCTATTTTTCTTCTTTAAATGTTTTTTTGTCCTACGGCCCATTTTTTTTAATTTTGAGAAAATTTAATTTTTTTAATTTTGAGAAATTTGCAATTTTTCCGCATTTAATTGAAAAAAAAAATATGTTTAAAAATGTTATGACTCAACGCTTTCTGAGGTTTAATTAAAATTAGTAGGAAAAATTCGCGAAATTTCTAAACAAAATCTTTTTACAAACTTTATGTAACAGCCCTTAAAAATAAAAAAAACAATTAAATTAAAGTAGTTACGGAGTTTGAAAATTTTTTACTGGACTTTTAAAACAAAAAAAAAATTTAAAAGCAAATGACGTTGATCAATCTTGAAGCGTTAAAGCTTTAAAAAATTTCATTTAAAGACCCTATTTTTCTTGAAACAGACGCAACAATACAACAATGTGAACTATAAAGTAGTTTTCATAAAATGTTGATATTTTAATGAATTATATCAAATTTTACCCATTTCCAATTTGCTAAGATATTATAAGATTAAAGATACCTAAGATTTTTCTTCAGGAAAAACTCTTTTTGTAAATAGTATTTTAATAATAACTTTTTGTAAATGTGTATTTTTTGTACTCAAAAATTGTACATTTTAAAAAGAAGTGATTAGAAAAATAGTACATTTAGCGTCCCATGACCGTTCAATTTTTCACGGTACAGGAGTTTAAAAGATGGTAAAAGTACGTTTAGCAGCACTACTAATTCCTTAAATTTGTCCATCCTCTCTTCTAGGTCGTTTCTCGTCGTTCAGAGCCTGTATTACATTATGAACGGACGGAAGCACAACGTGATTCGTTATTTTGAGGAATTCTGCTGACACATAGATTCTGGGACGCTTTGTTGAGCGCGTGCGGTGTTTGATTTGATTATGAAGGGTAACGACGATTTTATATTCATAGAACTTAGAACCAGGTACTATTTGTGCACTTTTTTCTCGTATTCTCCACTACTCAAAACATTTCTTTTCCACATATTTAAAGAAAAATATAATTTTGTGACATTAATAAAATAAATATAAAATATAAATTATGAATATTGTTATGCAATATTCAAAAAGTAACTTATCTTCTCTTATATTGAAAGCTTCTTAGAATAGACTTCTAGTGCACACTTGAAGCTGCCATATGTGTGGATATTTTATAATAATATAAAATTTTATATCATAATATAAAATGATAAAATTTTATATGATAACAATTCTACTACATTATATATTTTACTACATTAGAAAATTGTTTAAGGCACATCACTAATGTCAACAGCTAGTTGTCATTTATTGAACTTTTGAAATTTTTGCGGAAAAGAGAAACAGTCCGTGAGTGTACCGCGATGAGTTAACATCGATGTATGGTTTATAAGTGTTATAATAAGTTGTAAAAAAAAAATAATAAAAAAGAAAATTGAAGTGTTTTGAATAAGTATTGAAAATATACACACAATGAACAAATAAATAAAGTGAAAAAGTTAAAAAAAATAAATATATATATTATAGCAAATTTATAGATATATATATGTATATGCATGAATGTATATATACTGAAGCGTAATATTGTGTTTGTGTACTAAAAAATAAAAAAAGGTTTTTGAATTTTAGAAATCAATAACAAAAGAAACTAAAAAAGATAATATAATTTTTTTTATAGAAAAGAAAAACAAAAAAGAAAAAAAAATTGGAGAAATTAATGAAAAAAGAAAAAATTATTTTTTGTGAAAATTGAAATTATCATTTATGTATACCTAATTCAAATTAAAAAAAACTTTGCGATTAAATTTGGAGAGGAGTTTACGAGAAAATAGTTCTTTTTTATTTTTTTTTATTTTTAATAGAGTTTTATAAATGGATACGTTACAAATTGTAATTTTAAATGGATAAAAATTGGCAAATGTGAGATTTTTTTCTATTTATAAATAATTTTTCGAATTTATTATTTAACATAATCAATTTACATTAGATTAAGATATTCAATTAATTAAAAACATAAAAATAAATAACTAAAATTTGTAAATATTTAGTAATTAAATTGATAGGTAGTAAGATGTAAGTCAATCACATTAGCTAAAATGGATTTTGTTTGCCCTGAAAAACTTCACATCTTACAAAGTATAAGTTGTTTTAAAAATTTCAACTTAATTTTTTAAGATTATTGAATAAACCATTTTTTACTGTCAACAAATTATTTATAATTTCATGAAATTATAGTTATAAAATCATTATATTTAATTACATTTCCTCATTATATTTACGTTTATTGCAGTAATTAAGACCCCTTGAATTCAATTAGGTACTTAATGGAATATTAGATAGGTACAAAGTGTTATGGCATATTAAATTCGAATCATTAAGAAATAAGTAGTTACGTGTACATACCTAACCAGCGTTCCCACTTGGATACAATTTATTTTGGATACAAAGATATTCAAATCTTCCAAAATACTGAAATTGCTACATTTAAAAATTTTGCTGAAATATTGATACATTTATTTCTCTAATAAAGGTTGCTAATATTAAATCGCGAAATTGCTTTATCTTCGAAATATGTTATTTGTTGGCTTTTCTAAACAGATTTCTTAATTTATTAGAAGAAAGTAAAAAAGATGCTGTATTAAATGAGTACTGCTTCTTCCTGTATTCAAATCTAGAACATTTAGAGAAGAACGTACCAGAAATATTTTGGTTTAAGCTAGGTGTAATAGAAAATGCATTCTTGCAATCTGTACATATTTTTTAAAATTTGTCCATTTTCATGGTGAATCATCTTTACCGCATAGTTCAACAACTACGTAAGATACATTTACGAAATTGAATAATTTTTTTTTACCGAGTGGGAAACTGTACCTAACTATACCTACTTACCTAATTGTAAGATTAAAAATAATCAAAACTTTCGCAGCAAGGCGAATGTAAAACTAAATTGCAACATAAACATAAGTATTAAAAATTTAAATTTATATCAACGAAAATTTCGTCAAAAATAGATTAAAAATCATATTTTAATAAGTGGAGAACTTATGAAATCTTAACTTTTTATATTAGAGTTGTACTTTAGAAAGAGGAACATGTATTTATGCACACATGCAAATTTAAAATGTTGACTACATTTTGTTATATTAAAATGATTAAAAATTTCCTTTGTTTTTGTTAAAATAAGACGATTAACTCTTAATTTGGAATATAAATAAATTTCATAACAAAGCATAAATATGTTAGTTGAAGTGATTTTGAAATTTTGAAACGTCATCCGAACCAATAAATGAACAAAACTAATATCTTTGAACAAAACTTCAAAAAAATGTCCACTTACCAATTATTATCAATATATTTACTTATTAAGAATATTACTCAACTCAAATTGAAAAGAAATGTGTTTACACTAAACATTGTAACCTATTTGGCTACATTTATGTATATAGACATATGTACTAATTCAGAATTTACGGAACCGGTCGTTAAAGGCAAAATCTGTACTTATATCAAAATAAAAATATTTGGTAAACAAGTGTTACTACTTGTTTAATATAAATAATATAAAAGTAATTTTATGCTAAGTATACTAAAAACATTTCATCGTTTATGTAGCGATTAATTAGAATGGCGACTGTATTCTTGAACTTTCGGTGAACCAAATTATATCAAATATTAGAATTTACTTTGGGAACGTGATTAATTTATCAACTTTTGAGGACTTCAATTTCTGAGATCTAGAAAAAACATTTTTTATGTCTGATCCCTCCAGTAAAAATTATAAATTACTTTTCTGGAAATTTTATGTTTTTCTTTTTCACCAAGAGAAGAACTAGAAGATTTTTTGAGGAAATTACTTATAAAAATATTAGCAAATTTGCTTGAATATTTTTCTAGGCTTCTCTTACTATGTATATAAAAGAATGAAATATTGATTTTTTTTAAAAATTGCCTTCAAGGATTTTTACTCTAACTATTTTAGTGCTCGGAATTGATACGATTTGTACTCTAACTACAGCCTCGAAATTGATACGATAATATAGAATGATGTAATGCAGTTGAAATGAATCAACCCTTTGTTTCAATTTTTTTACTGCGAATTTAATGGAATCAAATTAACAAGCAACTTGCAGAAATCGGGCCTAATTTTTTGATGAAATCGGATAGTAATTTTACGTCACACATTTTCATTCTTTGCCTTTATGCTAATATAAATTAATATTAATAGTTTATCCAAGCTTAATTTAGATCTTGTGCAAACCTTCTTTAGATCTTGCAATATGCTCTTCATATAAATAAACAGAGCTGGATAATTTTAATGTTTCAAAAGTTGAAATTTATACAATGGTCATATTAAATTTAGTATAAATTTTAAATTCAAAAAAATTTTACGTATTTGCAATACTTATGTTTGGTTTTGGTTACAAAATTATACTTAAAAACCATTCTGCATTCATCACTATTGTTTATAAAAACACATTAGGTATCAATTCTGTTTAGGGTTCATAATGTCATATTTCAAATTAAATTTATAAAACATAGATGTGTAAATAAGTACCTACATATATATGTAGTTTTATTGCTACTCAGAATAATTTTTATATTCCTAAAATTCACTTCTTACTTATTAAGAATTGTGGTTAATTATTTTATAAAAAATAAAATGTTTTTGTAATTTACTTAATACAAACCAATACAATTACAATTTACTTATAAAATATTACCAATATTTTTTTACCTACCCAAGAGCTCATATTATTTTTAGTTTACACAGAGTTTATTAAACTTTTTTCTATCAATTTTTTTTAAATGTAATTAGCTAATTTGCCAAGGTCTAATATAACAATTGTTTCAAAAATAAATTTTATTGAATATTAGAAAAATTTAATGTTGGAACTATCAAATACCATAATATCGAGCATAATTCAAACAAACAAGTAAAATAACAAATTTTTTATTTAATACAAAACTAAATTATGTTAAGTTGATTTTCAATTTTATTTATTCAATAATTTTTAATTGACTTTAACTATTTTTATTTACAGAATTTTAATAACGCCTTATAACATCAAATGGCCAAAATTTTCAAAAAAGGATTACATATATTTTAATGAGTAGGTGAAAATAAATTTATATTTTTTTTTTCACTATATTATTTAATTTATAAATAATCATAAGTAGAATTTAAAAAAACATGGAACCTTAAAACAGCATAAAAAATATTGTTACTTATAGGTAGGTACATACTTTTCTTATAGAGGAAGTAAAAACCAAATAAAAATAGGCACCTAGGTATACCTACCAAAAATTAGATACAAATAAACATATAGATATAGGTACACATATTTTTAAGTTTATTGTACAATTATATACCTATATATAAAAAAACGCATAACCATAAAGGGACATTAAGAATAAAAAAAAAACAAAAACGGGAAAAGTTAAAAACACACAAGTAGCAGAAAAGTAGTTAAAAATTTATTCTATATCTTCTTGTATTTGTATTAGTACATAATATATGCGTACGTTTAAATATTAAATATGAATGCATATATATATATGAATTTACATATATGCCTATTTATCATATATACATATAATATATATTTATAAATCTATTTATTTGTACATCCATGTATATACAAATATGTACAATATGTACATAAAATTTAAAATTTAAAAATGTAGCTGGTTACAACCTACCTATCTTCCTATAATGTTATCGATAGTAGGTACGTAGTATTTTTTGTCTTACTACTTCATAACAATATGAGTAATTAATCCCGTAGGTAGGAAGAGCGACTTTGTATTTTTAATTCCAAAAGCCTATGTGCTTACATACGCATATATAAATATAGAAATAGTATAATATACATATATAATATTATCTTGTATGTAATATTAAAGTTATGGATATCGAATTTTCTCCTCTAGTTTTAGCAAACTATCAATTATAATTTATAAGCGTATAGCAAAAAAACTAACTATCATAACATTTATTGTAAATTTAATGGGGATTACCGTTGTCGTTGTTGAATTGTAGACAATTTTAGTTATTAAAATTTTTAATATTATATAAAAAAATCATATAAATTGGGAAAAACGTGTAAATTAATATAATAAATGTAATACCTTTAATTTTTACAAACTTTTATGATTTACTTATATTTAGACTAGTTAATTGATTCACATTCATTATATTAGTGTTTTACATTGCGATGAAATTTAAAAAAAAAGATTCGTATTTAAACAACTTATTTTTTTATATTCGCATCTTTTTTTTGTTGAACTCTCAACGATTTAATTGAAATTTAAATGTACATAAATATTAAGAACTCCTCATGTTTTTCAAATTTGATTATTTCTTTGGCTTTGTGTTGTTTTGTGATTAGTATGATTTTTTCTTTATGTTTTGATTTATTCAAGTTTCAAAATGGTTTTTCATTCCTTGGAATACTTTTTGACTACAGATTTTTACGATTAATAAAAATTTATTCTCAGATTAAAATGACAATATTTTTAACAGCTTTATTTGGCTTTTCAAACTATTACCATTTGTGTTATTCTAAAAATTATGTTTTCGTAAAAAGAAGGTTTTTATTTATCAGGTGCGTTATGAAATTTGTGGTTTTATCATTTGGAACTCTTTTTGTTTCATCAAAAGCTATTTCTCTTTAGCTCAAAAATGTTATTGTAATTTCCATTTTATCGCTAAGTTTAATTTATGAAAGAATAATATTTCTACATTAAATTTTTTAAATAGTTCTATTTAAATTAAAAATTTTTTTAGGCTACAATTTTTTAGAGACTTTTTAAAGTGACTGTTTGTCTACGTTTTTTTATGCAGATTTTTTTTCTCCTCTTCTCTGTTTTATTAAGGCATTTTATTAAAAGTTTTGAATTATTATTGAATAATTAAAATGTTCATTTATTCTTTTTCTAAATAAAATTAAAAATCTCAAATAATAAAATTCTTTTATAACAAAAATTCTTGAAAAAAGACTTTTAATATAATATAAGTGTGTACATTTGTATTTAAAAAAAAAGTAAAAGAAAACAGGGAAGTTCGTCGAGTTTATATGTAGCAAGTGTAAAAATAAATTCAATATCTATTCATTTCAGTTTTTTTTTCCTCCTCTTTATTTTTTCCAACCAAAGAGTATATCTTATAAAACTTGTTTATTTTTTTAATTTTCTTATATTTTTTTGTTTTCTTAAACTCTTTTTATTGTATTATTCTTTTTTTTTTTAAATTAAATTAAAATATATAAAATTGAGGTTATAATCTGAGATCTGTACCTGTTTTGATGTAAGAAATATGGCAACGTCGCCTGTGTACGTCAATGAATTTAGAGTGAGCTGTTTAAAAAATCTTACGTTTTCATAATAAAAGAAAATACAGAAGAAGAAAAACAAAAAGAAAAAACACGAAAAAATTAGAAAAGAGTATGTTTGTATGTTGGTACTGTAATGTTTCCCAAGTAATTCCAAGTAGTTCTAAAGTTGACAAGTTTTCTTATTTTCTTTATTATTATTTTCATTATTATGGTGCTTGTAGAGTAATGCGACTTGGTAACATTTTTCCTTTGTCTACACTATTATTTTTTTTCAAAATTGTGTTTTTTCTGCTGTAATTTCTGTTTCTATACTTTTTTGCGTACTTAAGTACACTACAATGCTTTATGCATATGCGTTGTCATTTACATAAGTATGCACATGCATATTAACATACATACATACACCAATGGATATTTATATTTGAAGTTATTGTAAGAGTTCTTTTTCCATCTCATAAAAGCATACACAATATTTGAATTTTTTGGTTATGATGATTCTGAAAAAAAAACGAAGTAATTCTTCATTTCGAAATAAAATGATTATAAATATTTAATTTAATTTTTTAAATATATGTATGTATGTATATACTATGTAGTAGGCACTAACACATTTATTTTAAAATAATAAGTACCTACTTATTAAGTTTTACTTTTTTTAAACAAATTTATTGGTATTTTAAAATGAATAATATTTAATTCATAAAATATTGTTTGTGATATTTCTCTTAAGGTGGGGTAATTTCTATGAGTGAGGTATTTTTTTGTTTTTTAAATCAAATTATTTCCCAAATTTTTAAATAAACAAAAAATTTTTAGTTAGTTTTTTATTGTTTTTATGACTTGGTTTTTTAATTTTGCTTAAATATATATGTTAAAACGAAACATGCAAAATAATTTTGTATACGAGAGAGCGAAAAAGAATTTTAAAATTCGATGCATTATTGTAACTGAGGTTAAATTTTTAAAATTCATAGTTTCATAAAAAAACGTTTTAAAATGTTCAAATTTTGACATAAAACTTGCTCAAAAAATAATCTTACTGGGATTGAAAATATATTTTCTGTAGACATACTTATATATATACATATTTTTGTAATACATATATTTATATATATATTATAAAATTATATACTTATAATGCACTTTACAAAACCAATTTTTAAGGTTTAATATGGTTTTTTAGTTTTAGGATCTAAAGTAATTGTTAGTCTAGATTATTACTAGGCCTATATTAAACTCTCTTTTCTTGAAATTTCTTGAAAAAACATTTATTATATAGGCTTTTATCTTGCATTGTTTATATTATTTTTATTTCAAATAAAATAAACACAAAGAAATATTTGAGAAAATTACGTAAACAGAATTCAACTTAAAGCGATGCTCTTATTTGAGAGAAAGTTCGAGTGATAAAAGTTGAGATCGAATGGGTTTGTAGTTTTAGATTTATTTTAAATTTTTTCCTCATATATAGATACGTGTGTGCGTTCATGCATTATTTGAGTTTATATTCGTTTCATGAATATTTGATTTTTCTTAGAAAATAATTTGCATATTGTCTTTTTGTTTATAATCCCTGATATCTAATTTTTTATCAATAATTTTACTGTTAGTTATAGTTGTTTAAAATTAATCTTCAAAGTGTTTCGTCATTGCTTCCCATAATGAATTCCAATAATGTATTATTTTTTTGCCATTATATTATTTCTATTATTATTATTACATTGTAAATAAAAGATGTTATTCACAGATATGCAGGTACAAATAAATAAACATACATATTTACTTTTAGAATACATAATTTGAGTTTACAAATTAAGATGATGAAATAAATTTTATTATTGTACAAACATGACATACCTAACTAAATTAAAACTCAAATGGCTCGTAATATTCATTAATAATGAGAACTCTTCTCAACTTAAAAATATAAAAAAAACTGAAATAATTATTCAAAATATATTCATTCGTTTTTTCTTGAGTAAAAGTTTTAAATCATTCATGTTTAAAATGGTAATCAGGCATTGTTTCTTTGATAAATCAAAAAAAATCGCCATTCGTATTAAGTATTTTATTAAAAATTATAAGTTCATAACGTTCATGACATTAAACAGAATAAGGAAAAGGTAAATAATTATGCCGCGACAACAGTGTTCATTTTCTGTCTCAGGCTTAAACAAAGAGGACAAATTGCAACTCAAACCATTATACATAGCAAACGTTGAGTGCGTTGCCTTAAGATAATAGCTTGGCTCCATAAAAATACGTATAAGCTTCTTAATGTTTAAGTTATTTTAGTAGAGAAAAGTATCAATATTTCAAAATCATTATTGTTAAGCTATTGTTAATTTAAAATTGATTTCAATGTACCCTCCAATACTACATGCAGTTCACCAGATGTAGAGTTTCTACTGCTATACATACATATGCACGCTCCATATTTTGCACAAATTAGTTTAACTGCGAAAGTGTGTAGTAATCTTAGCTTAAAGATGTAGTTGTAAAGATATAGTTGTAAAAAAAATAAAATAATAATGGCTACCTCTACATTTTTTTTTTAATTTACCTTTACTGTTTTATGCTCGGCTTGAAATTTTCTTTTTTTTTTTTTTCTTTTGTCGCCTATTGTCTCGTTTGTTTTTCAAATTGTTAAAATTGTTTTATTGAGAATGTGTGAGTGCGTCAGTCTCTTAAAATCATTATAGTATGTAAGCATGTATGTATATTTAAAAATTTTGAATGAGATTCAATCTATTTTATTTTATGCATACTACTAATTTATATATAAATATGTCTATTCATATGTACGTACCTACGTTTGTATATTCATAATTATTCCTTTTAATAAGTTTATATGAACTTATATGGCAGTTTTGGTTTTGTTATTCTTTTATGGAATTATAAAACGAACTTTCTTAATAAAGATCAGATATATCTGTACATTTGTATGTTTCTATTGAAATTCATGTGGCTATGTATGTGTGAATATATAGATTTAAGATTGTTTGTATTATTTTATTTGGATCATGTCGAATTCTAAAACTGTTTGCGCAAGCAAAAATACACTTAAAATACGCTACGTTATTCATATAATTTTAAGAAAATTTTAATGTTTTTTAAAATTGGAATCTAAAAATTTTAGTATATGTATGCATGTATTAATAACTTCATTACAGCGATTTATTAATCACAACTTCATTCTATTTATTTATACACACAAATTTCTTTTTAAATTTCCATATTATTTTAATGCATTTTGCAATTTAATTTTAAATACATACAAGTATGTATGTTTGTAGATATTTAATGCATTTATGTATGTATGTATGTAGATATTTGAATGAGTGTGTTCATAAGTACGTAGGTTAATTTGTATATTTTCCAACTATAAAGAAATCTATAAAAATAATATAAACCAATATACATATACTACATGTATATATGCATGTATGCATAATTATAATAAGTTAAAAAAAATTCAACATTTTCTTTTTTTTTACAATTTAAAATTTATAAGCACATTTTCTATTATAAAACTACTTATTTAATCTAAAAATATAAAAAAAAAACAAACATATGTACATACATATGTATAGATAAACATATATGCATACAAATAAAAAGGGTTAACGAAATTCAATATTTGTTTCTGATTACATTGTGTACATAAAAACATACATATAACGTATACACATATAGATACATCCATTTGTGTTTAGAGATATTGTTAATACTATTTTAATAATAAAATAAAAGTATGATACTAAAGGCGACGTTGCCGTTTCTAGATGGATGTAAAAAATGAAAAAAAAAAAAATTTTTTTTGAATCATAACTGTATGCGGTGTTGTCAATTTTCCGATTGTCATGATTACTTATTTTTGTTTTACAATTTTTTTATTTATTTTTTGTTTTCTTCCACAAAACGTACGGAGATAAAAGCAGCAAAATTAAAGTGCTGCTTATATGTACATACATACATCCATACTAACATTTTTGTGTACCTATATAATTTTATACAGTCTAGGTATGTGTATATATATATTTATACACATTTATACATTTTAACATAATTTATATGTACATATATATGTATGTAGAATTATGTTTATATTGAATAATGAATTTTTCCCTTACTTTTTATAGAATCTACTAGAAATGTGAATAAAATTGTTCAGTTTTTTTTTCTAAAAATTAAAATCTTTTTTTTCCTCTTATAGGTAGATACGTAACTTACTCTTTATATTGATTTTTAAAGAGAATTTTTCGATCTATTCAGGGATATTTAGGTACTTACTCTTTTTTTACTTAAATCTCTAACACATTCTCCTCTAGACTCACTAAATTTTTGGCAAATTAAAATTTTATTAAAATTAATTTTTCCAGTTTCCTTAATTAATAACCATGATTAGAAATTAAAACCTATAACAAAAAAGTCTTTCCATCTCTTTCGTTCAGCTGGTTTGTACAGGTACGTTGGTATTATTTTATTAACATAATCGCAATGTACATGGTATATACATATGTTGTTTTTCCCGTTTGTTGATTTTTTTCATTTAAAATTTTTATTAAAGTAGTTTGTTCTTCTTTATTATTGTACATGAATTTTTCATGTAATATAAATATTTTAATTATTATTTTAAAAAAATTAATCAATAAATTAAAAATGTTATAAAAAGTAAAATACAAAGGAGGTAAACAAAAATTATTGTTAAATACAATAGGAAACCATCACACTAGAGTTTCATTTGAAATATTTTTATCATAATTAATAGCTTATATTTTCCAACATTGATAACTTGCCTAACATAGTTTAAAGTTGAATAATTTACTAGAATATTGCGCCCAATTTATAGGCAGGAATTTTTATTTTTATTAATTTAATGTTTTTACATATTTACATACATATAATATTTATTATTTTGCAAATAATATACTGATCAGTAATTTTATTATTCAAAGAATTTCAAAAAATTATTGTAATGAAATTTGGTATTAAAATTAAAAAAAATAAATTATTTTTTTTTATACTAATTGCAACCATAAATGTATTTTAACATATTTATAACATATTTTAAATAAATTACTAAAATAAATATTTAAACTTAATCAAAATACTGATAAGAAATTTATCAATAATTTACATTTACAAATTAAAATTTAATAAAAATAATAAAATTGTTGAAATGATGTGCATATGTATTATGTATGTAGTTGCTAAGTTTAAAATTTTGTTTCCCTTATAATACGAAACACATGCAGAGATAAATATTTAAAAATATAATAATAATAAATTAACATTAGAATTTAATAAAGCTTTTTTTTCGAATTTTGTAATAATTTACATTAAATTAAAAAATCTAACTAAAAAACTCCGAATAAAAACAAGATTTCATACATATATCTAATTTAAAGCAAGTTGAAAGACATTAAAGATTATATTAAAAAATTATTCGTCAAATTTCCGGCGAGAAAAAATTCGGCGGTTAATGGTTATTAATAAAAAATAAAACGGTTTATGTATTAACTTTTGCTGACGTTTAAACAAACGAAATAAGAAAAAAATAGAACAAAGTTAATTTGAAATATGCACGAGCAAATTAAATTATTAAAAAAATTAAATAACAACAAATTTATATGAGTGAATAAGTGCTTTCAAAAAATTTAGAAAAAAAGTGTTCGAATAATTTAAAAATCTTAAAAAAACTACTAAAAAAGTAAAATAAAGTGAGCTAACTAAATGTTGAAAAAAAATGATTTAAAAATATCTAATAATGTTCAACCGAGCTCCTCTAACATTGTTTGTGTAATCACATTAAATTTGAAATTGTGAAAATATAAAAGCGTTGAATAAGAAAAAATTATATAAAAAGAAAAAATACAAAAAAAAAAAATAATGAAAAAAAAAAAAGTTTTTTTTGTGCGCAAAATATTTTTTTCTTTTCTTTTTATATATGTAGCTCACTTATTTCAGAATATTCACAAATACATTTACGGGATAATATGTGTTCGTGTACGCTTTTTTTCGGTATGCACTAAATTTTGTATATAATGAAATGGACGTTGTGTATATATAAACATAATAATATATATAAAATTACAATTCATATTCAAACGTGTATGAACGTTTTAAGTTATATCTACCATTTATACTACATACTAATATTAATATACATAAAGATATATACATAGTTATTTCTAGATATAATATTAAAAAGTATTAATTCGTTCGCCATTGGATTTTTTTTTGTAATATAATAAAATATATATATATAGTATACACGCCAACAACTAAACAATACAAAACGTAGTAAAGCAAAAAATAAAGAAAAAATGGAAAAAAATTGATGAAGTCGTCGTCGTCATCATTGTTGCCAGATTATTCAATCGTTTTTTTATGTTTTTTTTTTTTATTTTTTTACAGTTTTCATAAAATTTAATACTTTTGTACAGCACAGTTATTGTGAAAAATAATATTTTTATGTATTTTAGCCAGAGCATATATGTAACAAAAAAAAAACAACTTGAAAAGACATGAAAACTTTTTGTTTGCATAAAAAGACACAAAAAAAATATGGGAACAGATATGATAAAATCAATATGATTTTTTTTCTTTGCTCGCAAATAATTTTAATAGTGCGGATTTCTACCATTTTTTTTTTAATTATAAACTTGCTACATAGATGTATGTATATCGGAATAGTCATAAAACAGACATTATAACTTTTTTTCTTAATTTAAAACTCTATATACATAAGTATGTATGTAATTAAAATATGGTATTTTAAATTATAAATAAACTATAAATAAGCAGGCTGCGAAATTAAATGTTTTTCTTCCTATGTGAAAAATTTATTTCTTATTTAATAATAATAAATATTTTTATGTTTAATTTTTGAACAATTTTTAAAAAAAAAAAAGAAAATGGTATACGAAAAAAAATCCTTAAATTCTCTCAATCCAACCACAATCACACGATTTTTTTAAATAGAATGAAATGTGGCAAATGCGCAACATACCAACCAATATTTTATTTTGAAGAAAGAAAAAAAAAAAAAACAAAAAAAACGGCATTTCAAAATGATAACCAAGTTAAAAATAAAATCAAGAAAAAAAGCAGAAAAAACCAAGGTAATAAAAAATTTGTATGAATGTATTTCTCTCCATCACTCTTCGCAACTCGCGTTCTAAATAAATTTTTCTTAAGAAAAAAAATATGTATGTATTTAAATGTGTGCATATGAGTATATATCATGTATTCACATGAACAATTCCCCGTAAAAAAGAAACACGTAGAAAAATTTTACAATAATTTGAAATAGAACCGAAAAAAGGAGAAATATAATTTACACACATTCAAAAATATTCATGAGCCCTTATGTACAATATTTAAACACATTCAAAAATATACTTGTGTAATTTGTATAATTGACAGTTGTGTTTATTACATTGCTATTTTTGTGCATACATCAACGTAAATATATATAAATTATTACAGAATCGCATTTTATATTCATATTAAATAAAAATACAAGGCATACAAAACAAACAGTTATTAAAAAGGTTTTAAAATTTTGTGACTGTACTCTCGTTCGTGGCTTATGGTTCTTCACAAATAATTAAAAAATATTTATAAAAAATAATACATATGTACATATGTAATAAGATTACTACCTATTATCTATTTTTTTTTTTTAATATTCCAGCTATAATAAATGTATATATGTACATAAGCATACTTAATTGTTTTTCTCTTCTCTATTATTTTGCATTAGTGCCATGTATTTTTATGTACTTTTCTTTATTGTATATAATAGAAATTTAATTTATCATGAGCGTTTGCAAAGAGTTCTATACTTCTTATGTATGAAAATATTTTTATAAATTAATTTTGTGTATAAGAATATACATACCCATATAAATATTTACTAATTATATATACTAGAAGCGAAATTTAAATACCACTTTTATATAATAATTTGCAAATACAAAAGCAATTCTTATCCATATACACTTATAGAAATAAATTGTAATTTCATAGTGTTTGTTCATTTAAAATGGATCTCTCGTATAAATTTTATACATATAAATAAGTATTTGGTACTGTACATTGAATTTATCATTTGTATAGCTACAATATAATATATACATATACGGATAATAAAAATCCTTTTATAAATTGTAAATATTTAAGTTATATATTTATGAAGATGAATGCATGTAAATATGTATATGCATATAAAACTAAGTTCTATATGAATATAATCTGCTCCAACGAAGTGAAGTGAAATCCAAATTTAATACATTTACGTTTACATACTTATGGACACATACGTATTTAGTATCTGGTATATATGAATGAATGTGTGTGTGTTGTATAAGTTTATGTGAATATAGAAGAAAGGTTATATAAATTCACATCAACACATTTATTCATAAATTTTTAATGTCGATATTTTAATAATTTAATTTTTCAATTATTGTAAAATCTATGATAATTTTCTTTTCTTTTTTAATTAATTAAAATTGACGTAAACTTTATCTTAAAATTTCCGAAAAGAGAGTAGAAATAATAAGAGAAATAGAAATTTTTTTTCTTCTATATTTTATGTACTTATTTTTACATTATAATTAAAATTAATACAAAACAAATAAAATACAAAAATTAAAAACAAATTTCTCATTTAATGCACAATACAAATTATTCCCATTGTATATACATACATATGTATATTCATGAATATTATAAAAAAAAACTCTCATTCCATTTACCGAAAATAGTTAAGAGAAACAGAGTAAGGTATATATAGATACGCTCAAGAGAGGAGAAGAGAATAAAATACAATTTTAAACGTAGCACCCTATTTCTTATAATTGATAACAAAAAAAAAACGTTTAATAATTTACTAAATTAAAAACCATTAAAAATATAGAAAAAAAATTAATTATAAAAGAAATTTTTGTTGTGCCACAGAAAAAAGTATACCAATCTTTAAAAAATATTCAAATAAAGTACATACATACATACATATTAATATTTATTATATACACCCATGGAAATAGAAAGAAAAACAAAATAAAAACTGTAATATGTAGTAAAAGTAAAAGATATGCAATTGTGTGTGATATCAAAATGGCTTTATATAATAAATAATAATAAAAAAAAAGAGAAAATTAGTGATATATAAATAAAAAAAAATAGAAAGGTAAAAAAATAACGAAAAATAAAAATAAAATAAAAATTTAAAATGAATCTGTGAATGTGTGTGTTTAATCAAATTATAATAAAAAGAGAAAAAGAGAAAAAAAGAAAAAATTTTGAAATTCCTTTAATTTAAGGGAGGAAGAATGAAACAGAATATGCCTTAATATAAAAAAAATGAAATGTATATAATAAAAGAGTGTGAATAGTGAACAAATATTAAAAAAAATGAAAACCTCTTATCTAAATATATTTTGTATTTCATCTATCTATTCGAGGGGAAAAGAGAAAAATACAATTTTGATCGTTGCTGATATTTTATTTTTCCTCTTGTTTTTCTTATATTATTATTAAATATAGAGAGGAGATATATTTATATATGCGTGTGTGTGCATACAATGTAATGTTATATGATTTTTTTGTTTTTTTCCTTTAATAACAATAATTTCAAGCGTAAAGTGAAATAATAATAACAAGAAAAGAAAGAAAAAATTTAATTAAGTTTTTTTTGCCTTTTTTTTCTTTTCTAATAAAAATTAAAAAAGAGTATATAAAATGCTAAAATAGGATGGAATTATTGAATATATAAAAAAGAAGAAGAAAAAGAAAAAATAAAAATGATTTTTTTTTTATATAGCATTTATTTTTGTTATTTCTTTCTAGTGAAGTTTTCATTTTATTTTACTTTAATGTTTTTTTTTTATCTTACATTTTTCCCATTGCTTTTCTGTGTGTGTTCCACATAAATTATAAAAATATGATGAAATTAATTATAAATGTGTGTATGTACATATACACATCTTTTAATAAATAATAAAAATAAATGTATGTGTGGTGATGAAATAAAAATTGGTTTCTGTATTTTTTGTGAAAAGAAAGAAAAAAATATGTGTGTTTGTGTGCAGTTTGTGCACAAAATGTATTGAATTCAATATGTTCTCCGAAAAATGGCAATCGTGCGCAAATATTTAACATTACGAAAGTATTAAGTTATATAAATATATATATATATATATAAATATATGTAGAAGATGATATTTAAATAAAATGAAAGAAATATAGTGGGGTGTGGGAGTTAAAGATCTCAAAAAAATAAATATTAATATTAAGCTTGGTATGAACAAGCATTCATATATATATATATATATACATAATATATACGCATATATATATGTATATAATAAAAACTATGCACATGAATTAAATATATATATGTTTTAATGTATAAGTATAAGTATGTATTTATATATATATATGTATGATTAAATCAAATATAAATTTAAGAAAAAAAAAAAAGAAAAAAAAACTCATGATATTGTCTCTTATAATAATAAATAAATTGATGAATAATAATAAAAAAGTTAATACAAATGATGTATGTAGGTACATATATGTATGTATGTATTTTATTTTAATTAAAATAATTTAAATAATTGAATAAGAATTAATGTAGAATAACGACAACAACAAAAAAATAGAAAAGGAAAAATGTATGCTTTAAAATGTCAATAAATTTTAAAAGTTTTTTTTTTGTTTTTTTATTCATAAAATAATAAAGAGTATTTTATTTTCCAGAACATTAATAAATAAATATGTATATAAAATTAATAATAAAATATATGAAAAAAAAAAAAAATAAAAAAAGTGTGTTCATTTAAAGTTTAATTATGAATATAAAATTTTTTATTACATAATTTTTATAATTAAAATGGTATTTTTAAATGAAAAAAAAATACAAATGAAATTTAATTTAAAAAAATAAAAATTAAAATTTTTATATTTGTTAATTAAAATAAAAATTAGTGAATCTATAAATATAAAATGAATTTAAATAAAAGAAAGAAAAAAAAGAGAAGAAAGAATGATGTGTACCTACATTCAATAATATTTTAATTATTTAAAAAAAAACATACATATGTACTTACTGTATGTATATAAAAATATAAGTTAGCAGTTGTGTTTATTATTACCTATATATAAAGTTATAGAATAATTAAAATAATTAAGATATTTAAAATAGAAAAAAAAATATTTTTAATTAATAAAACAACTAACGATTAAAAGTGATAAGTTCTAATATTATATAAAACTATTTTATTTGCATAACCAAAATAATAAATTTATTAAATTTAATAATAAATATAAAATAAATAGAATATGTACCTATATAAAATGATAAAATACATATGTATACTTGCAATTAAAAAAAAAAGAAAAGTAATAAAATTAGAATAAATTAAAATTATTTAAATAAGCACTTACCTACATCACTACATCATATTACGGTTATATCAAAATCACATCTTTTTCTTAAAACTTCCTTCTGTAATTTTGATTTATTTTTAATATTTTCAAATTAATTTTTTTAATAAATTTTTAATAAAAAAATATGTATGTAAATATGTAGATATTTTGCATTACTATGAATACGATATATATACATATAAATGAGAAATAAAATTTGGTAATTTTATGTATTGTAAAATATATGCAATAAAAATGTACAAGCCCTTTAAAATAGTTTTAAGTATAAAATATAAAATTTAAAAATTTGTATACAACAAAAATAGTCAAGTTCACAATATAAATGAAATATGTATGTTTTTACAAATACAAGAAAATTTTGTAATTAGAGGTTAATGTAACTTATCTATTTTTCACTTGCTTTACGTCTTTATCCATTTTAAGAATATTTATACTTAAAAATCTGTATTGAATTAAATTAGTTAGGGATTTGTTACATATTATTATATACATGCATATATACATTTATATCAATGTAATATAAAATTTTATATATGTGCAAAACATACTGCTATATATTATGTACTAATTAAAATAAAAAATTATTATTTATTTTTACATGAAAAATAGCACAATTATTTAAAAAATAGTATAAATTATAAGAATTCATAAATCTTGAATATTGTTATTTGTAGGTGAATAATGTACATACATGTGTATGTATAAGTTTATTTAATACGTATTAAGATTAAATAAATTTAATTAGTAATACAAAATAAATAATTAAGAGAAACTAATATAAAGCAAAGTGATTAAAAAAATAAAAATGTAAGATATATTAGTATTAAGCATTTATATATCCATAAATATATAAAAATTTTGTGTGCTCGTATAAATAGGTACATACTTATATATGTTCCTATATGAGTAAGAAAGAAAAAGAAAATAAAAAATAAAATATGAGTTTTTCGTTTTTCTTTTATTTTTTTAAATTTTCTAAAATACCTATCACAAAAAATTTATATATTGAAAAAAATGTTTTTTTTTTTTTTGGTTTTTATTTTTTTAAATAAGAAAAATAACAATAGAATTAAAGAAAAAAGATAGAAAAAAGGGGAAGAATCAACATTATTATTCAAAATAAGTTAAAAAAAATAAAGAAAAATATAAAAAATAAAAATAGAGAGAAGAAAATCATAAAAAAAAGAAAGAAAAAAGATTATAAAGCAAAATAAAAAAAAAATTAACAAAAAAAATCTCTTCGTCTCCATGAAGAACATAAAACAAAATGGTACGAGAATGGTACGAAGCAGTACGTGAAGAAAGGATACGTGATCTTTTGAAAAGGTAAGTTAATATTATTTTATATTTTATATATTATAGTAAATAGGTACCTAACAAAAAATTCCTTTCCATTATTCCAAAAAATTCTGTTTCTTCCTTTCTTTCCTTTTTTCCTTAAACTTAAATTTTATGCGTACCTCTGTATTTTCTAGAATAATTTTTTGAAATATGTTTCACTTGTTAAGGTTAAACCAATTATTACAATAATAATAATAAATAATGTTTTACGTGTTATTTTTTTTATTTCGTAGTAACCCGATATTCTGTGTTCCGATATTTGCCAATTTAATTGAAAAACCTCAAATTTTTAAAAAAATATTTGTGAAAAATTCGAGCCAACTTATTTTGCATATTTCCCTTTTCATACCGATTCTTGCTAAAAGTTTTAAAAAATTTTTATAATGAAAATGATAAAATTATAATTTTGCATAACTTCAGGAGAAATTTTTAGATAATATATTAAAAATAAAAAAAAACTTTTATTGTAAGAACTTGGCTACATTTTTGCTCTAAATTTAGTGTGGATACAAAGCCACTGAAACCTACAAAAATGACGCAATCTGTCAAAGTGTTGCTAAATCTCGAAATTACTTTATTTTCAAAAAAAAAAAATTTATTTGCATCCTTTACTAAACAGATTTGCTATATTAAATTGGTGCTACCCTCCCAGAGTTCAAATCTGGAACTTTTAGACAAGAACATACCAGAAACATATTGGTGTAAGCTAGGTGTAATAGAAAACGCATTAGCTGCACATATTAAAATTTACATGATAAATCGTCTTTACCGCAGCTACAGAACGTATATTTTCCGACATTAATTTTTACAATTATAATGCAATAAAAATTGTATACGATTTCTTAAAAAATTTACTATAAATAATAAAAACATTGCAAATTAGTATAATATTATTATAACTCATATATATTATATGAGTTGATTTGCACAAAAAAAGACGACTTAGTATAATAATTCTACTTTACAATGCTGGATATATTTTGGAGACATTTTTTCTCGAAATCGGATACATTTTGTTTTCAACCGAGTGCGAGCACTGATTGTAAGGTTCTTGCTTTTATTAAGTTCCAATGGAGTTCATAATTTCTATGAGATATGAACTTACACATTCAGAAATTTTGAAAAATTGAAATAGGGTCACCTACTATTTCATTCAATCACTATATAATTGCTTTAATTACCTACATTTAACCATAGTTCACAAAAAGTAAAAGAATTAGGAAAATGAATATAACTATCTTTTTACGATACAAAGTCTATATTTTAGGTGGTTAGTAAAAGAAAACCAATGTGTTTAATATTAAAAATATTAAGTGAAAAAAAATTGATACAATATAAAAAAGGTTTTTTGAGTTAATTTAACTCTAAGTTTGATCCAAAATATCGATTCGGATTGGTCTAGATACTTATTGTAAGCAGAAGAAAAAATAAAGTCACTAACTCTCCAAAATGAAGGTAAATTTCAACGAGATATTAAAAAAAATCTATTGACACAAAAGAAATTCTCATTCAGATTATATATTTCAAACTCTAAATGCGAGTCAAGACCCGCCAAACAGACCCAATAAATAAAAACCACGTTCAATGAAATTGTTAGAAATTGAAATTCTTTATTAAAAAAGCATGAGAATCAAGAAAAGTTGTGAAATTAACAATAACTGATAGCGACTTAAAACCAAGCATTTGGAAATAGTTAAAGTTATTTCAAAAAATTGTCTGCCCGGTCAAATACGAAACAAAAAACTATTATTAAAAAAAAACTGTAATGTTTGAAGTTGAAACAGCAGAACCGTTTTTTGCAGTTAAGGTAAAATTCAACTCGACATTTTTTTCTGTAGAAGTAGTATAGTAACGTATATATCTGTAGTTTATGCATTGATTTATAAAAATGGCAACTAAGTTTCCGTTTTTGTATTTGGATGTGCTTTCGAAACGGCAAAACTTTTACAAAATTTCATTTACTGTTCCGACAAAAAATGTAGCTAATAAAAGAATCAATGTCTATATCCTAGCCAATATTTTATTACAAAGGAGAAGCTAAGATACTTTCGACAAATGATTCATGAAAAAGTTTCAAATCTAATGAGCTAATCTCCAATATCAAAAACCAGAAACTAAGAAATATGTGCCCTCACAACTTTGACTAATTCAGCATACATAGGCTTGCTTTTCTGCCAAATATTCTTGCAGCTGATATTATAGCTGTTAAGAACAATTTACGCATAAATTACAATCTGCAACTTTGTAATAAATAATTATACACTCTTCAATAAAGACATGGAGAAAACCCTGAAACAAAAGAGAATGTCGAAAAAAAACTATAGAATATACTGAACAATAAAAAGCCGACTTAACACTTTTGTAGCAATCCTGGTTTTACTTCATTATTGTACATCGACAAATATGGAAAATTTATGATCAAATAAAAATGGAGAATAACAGCATCTAAGTTATGTATATTGAGGCGAATTCAAGAATCATACACAGTATTGGTCTGAAAGCTGCTTTTAAAAATTTAAAACTGCAAGATTAGAAGTTTAAAAGTCTAGGAAATCAGTTTGAGTTGAAAAAATAAGTGCAAAGTAGCATAAAACCCCCCATTAATGACCTAAGATTTAAATGACGATTCAATTTCACAACAATAAAAATTTTTTCATTTTTAATCATATGTTAACACAGCTTTAGATAAAATTCTCAAAATAATCCTTTTCGATTTTTTAAAATAAAAGTTACTCACTAATTTGATGAAATCAATAGACCAAAAATGCGCTTATGACATTATAATGAATTAAGATATCTAAAATAAGAATCCCTCTGTTCTATCTAAAATGAGAATTTCTCTGTAATACTTAATTTACATTACCTCTTCGAAAGAATCTTGGAATTTCTAGGAATGGCTTGGGTTTAACTGAATTTCAAGATCTAAGTGAATGTGCTTGTTATATAAGGTAGCTTTGGACACTGGTAGACTAAATTCTAACATAAATTTCACTATTAATCTATATGTTCCTATACATCCAAATGGGTTAAGCTTATTCTATAATATGTGGTGTTTGGTATTGATGCACTTTACTAAGCTTCAGCATTATAGACGAAATCAGCCTGTGAAAATAATGTAGTGTAATTTTAACTAAGAACAGATCTTCAATGTTAACGCTAATAAAGTCCCTATCAAAAGTAGACTGTATAGTGATTTGGGTTGAAAGGAGGGATTTCTCTTATGTTAGTTTAGTATTTATCTTTATCCTACGATCGCTCTTTAGATTGGTTAGTTGATCAGATTGGTTAGTTTTTGATTATACAACCCTACATTAACTTTCTATTTAATTATGAAAACTTACAGTCGCTTATTGTGTCCTGCATTATATTTCTTGCCTTTTGTATTTTAATTTTTCTCCTTCTGAAATAATAAATGCCCAATCAAAAATATCATTTGCTGATATTGTTTTTGTCTTTAATACTATACATATATTTTTTTGGAACTATTCGTAAGAGTTCCGAACTAATTGTTACTATATTAAGATTGTTTAAATGTTTTATTATTATTTTTAAGGTTAAACATACAATATAAATGTTGTTATAGCCGTGCTGTGCTGTGCATTTGGTATAAATGGTTTCACAAGAGCCATTTATAATATTCTGCAATTAGAAAATTCTTTCGATCTTTTGATAAGTAACAAAAAAGAATTAAGCAATTATGTATTTATATATGTGCAGATATTTACGTTTTTATAATTTAAAATGCTCTTAATTCACATTAAATTTGATTGTTTCCTATAAATTCGGTGCAGGACTATATAATAATATGTTTGTACGTATTCAATGTTTCAGACATGAATATATGTAGTCTGGAACATTCCCAAATTAAAATTTTGAACAGAAAATTAATGTATTTTTGCACATAAATATTTACTTTTATATTTATTTATAATAAAATTTTATACATATCTACATATAAGTATATTTGCCTTTCGTATCTCTTCTATTTTGCCTTTTCGTTATACTTGTAAGTTCGATTTTTTGCATCTCTTCTTCTTTAAATAATATGTTCTATTTTCTTGCGAATATGGATTCGATTTTTTTTTTATATTTATCGTCAGTCAATATAAACTACAAATTACAAAATGTTCTAAATGAATGACTACTGTGAGTGTGGATGATGATGATTAGCTTCGTTGCAATGTTGCCACAATTCGTTTAATGGTGTTTTACATTATAAATGTTGAAATTTATGAAAATTACATATAATGCAGAATTTATTTTATTATATATATACATATGTTTACATACATATTTTATATGGAATAACATTATGCTTATATGTATGTATATGCATAAATTTTTATTCCATATAAAATATGTACGTAAATACATATACTCGTACATATTATGTATATAAATTTTATATATTGTAAAGAAGGAAAAATTTATCATTTATGTAAACACCAAACGCTATTGTATGTTTGTGTGAAAGCACATTCTATTGTACCTATGGTTTTTTTTAATAAATAAGCTACTTTTATTCTTACATACATACGTACCTGTATGTACACATGAATGTTACATACTTAAAAAATATAAAAACTACGCCGTAAATCGTAATGTTTTACAAATTTTTTTTAATAAGAGTCATACATTCACATATAAATATTAATTTGTGCAAAACGTACAATATATAGTACATATACCTAGTACATATAGAATATAAAATTTATATTATCAAGAAAATGTAAAAATGTACATACCAATTTATATTTCTACAGCATGCCGTATATTTGCTTGTACATATATGTTGGTATATTCACGATAAATATATTGTGTGAATACATATTTTTGTATACATACATTTATATATGTATAATCTTATAAATCATACATATGTACATACAAATACATATTTAGATTTTACATTGTAAGTCATATTACAATTTTCTTTGAATAAGAATGGACATGTCCAACATACATATGTATGTACATATCTAAATAGATTCTTTTTTGTTTCTTAATTTAAATTAAAAAAATTAAAAGACAAGATGAAATAAGTAATTTTCGTTTTTCCATTTTTTTTGCTTTTTTTTTTATCTTTTCATCCATTTCTTATTTATTTAGGGCTGCGGTGAGGTCAAAAACCAAAAAAATATGTACATACTCATGTGTGTGTGTTATGCGAGTGTAAACTTGTAGTATATTTTAATTCTAATTTTAAAATTTTATAAATACATATTTTATTGTTTTTTTTCTTTCATTAAAAAAAAAAATCATTTTTACGAATTCTACACAGAATTTTTTTTATTTAAAAAAGGTAAAAATTTATATTACTAATTTTGCTTTTTGTTTATTGTAGTTACCATAATATAATATACGCACTTTCCCGAATTGAACAAACTAACTCTGTTTAAATATTTAATTAGTAAAAACCTTTTTGTAGTTTTTGCATCAATATATAAGGATGTTGCAATTTTTATTTTGAATGCAATTTATAGTAACTATTTGCAGTTTAAATTTCAGACATTTACATGCATATTGTAGTGTTACAATATTAAACATTAAAAAACAAAAGTAATTTCAAATTTATATAATAGCGGTTATCATAAACACAATCTGGCGAAAATGTTGTGATTAACGCAGTCAAATACTCTGAACCTTTTGCTTTAATGCATGTGTCACAGTTATCGTAATTACAATACTATTACAGTTGTCGTTTAAATGGAATTTAAATACAAGAATAAAAAAGTAGCTTATTCCAACATTATTGGAACATTCGAAACCGATTGATTGTCTTGAGAACTGAAAATATAAATGGTTTTGTTCTTATTTTTATTGTTTTTACTTTTTTTAATTAATTATTCATATTATGCTCAAATTAAAACATAAATTAGTAAAATATTCCTCAAATTCCTCATAAAAAAAGTAGACTCAAAAAATTTGTTTATATTTTTCAAAGTTTGTTTGCTTAATATATAATATTTATACATATAACTGACATACTTTTAATTTAATAAACTATACCCGTAAGTTCAGAAATATATGGATAAACGGCTAGAAAACGAATTGTACCTTATTTTTTGGGTGGACTTAAGAGAATATAACATTCCAAAAATATCTATAACATTCTAAAACCAGGCTATCTATAAAGGAGCGGTTAAAGGAAACAATACATTCATATTTATTTATTTCCAAAAACTTTCAAAAAATTTAAATTGCAGAATACATATACATATATATTTTTTTAAAATTATAACAAATAATTATTGACTTAAACATTAATTTTAAAAATTACACAATATAAAAATTTACTACTACTAAAACTTCATTAATTAAAATAAACAATGAAAAATTTAAACAAAAATTTAAAGAATCAATACGTAACCATAAGTAAATAGAAGTCTTCATCGTGTCTTTCGTCAAGTTTGTGTTTGTATCTGTTGTATAGATTCTGCATAATTTACAAGGTTGGAAACAACATCATTAACTGAAATAATGAACAGCAGTGTACCTAAGTGACTACCCTGGGGACATTAATACAACAGTATTAACCGAAAGAGGTGAAAAAAATACTAAACCAAAGAGAACTCTGTAAGCTCTACCAGAGTGGTATGATTTTACCTAGCCTATGAAGTTAACAGGGAATCCTAAAAGTTTCAATTTCAAAATAATTTTACGTGGTAAAATTTCAAAGGCTTTGCGAAAATCTGTGAAAATTACGTCCGTCTGATACCCATTTTCCATATTATTTGAGTAAACTGTCGTGGCTTCCACCAGGTTCGTTATCGTTGACTTTTTCCAGAAGCCATGCTGACACCTACTGATGAATGACATACAATGGTAATAAATTTTGTCATATGTCATCAACTAAAAAATCTTAGGAATTGCCGAAAGTTTAGCAATAGGACGTTAATTTGCCACATCATTTTTATTGCTATTTTTATGAATAGACCTAACGAAAGCTTCCTTCCACAGAAAGGGAAAATTCTCGAAGAAACTTCTTAAAAATTATGGGTATGGAGGGCACCTGAGAAGAGCAGCATGTCTTTAAAATAATCTTAGAAAATCCATCTGGTCCTGAAGAAAGACTAGATCCCAAATTGGAAAGATATTTTTCTACCGCAAAAGAGTTTGTGACAAAATTTGTAAAGGTATTTTTAGAATAGTTATTAATATGCCAAAAATCATCAATTATTTGAAAAGATGAAAAAGAGTAGGTTTTGGGAAAAAAGTTACGAAAAAATTCGGAAATAGTTTGGGAATTATTACTTGTACTCCGCCGAACTTCAAAAAGTTTGGATAACTATCTCAATTCCTCGTATAAATAAAGTACGCAAAATTTTGCTTATGATTCCGCTACAATGAATAGTCAAAAAATGTCATTTTATGACATTTTTCGACTATTCGAAAGTGAAATATTAAAAAAATGCTTATGGTTCCGTTACAATTAATAGTCAAAAAATGTAATTTTTTGTGGGCCGGGGGTTGGAATAAGGGGTATAGGTAAAAATTTTCTTTTTACTTTTTTTCTCAATATTTAACAATATTTTTACTGCTTATATGTTTGTACATCCCTTCTTATACGTATGTATAAAGTTATAATATGTCCAAATTATTTTACTAATTATCTAAATTTCTTCTGAGAAAGAGTTAAGATTTAATTTAAAAATTATCTGGTTTGTATAATTGGAATTATATTTGTTTTTTTACCCACATATTTGCAAAAAAATAACTACAAATTAGTGTGCCTACCAATAAAAAAAATGTATAATATATTTTCCAACTTAAAGAACAATTAAATTAAAATATTGGTTGGAAAACACGATTCAAAAATTGGCCAACAAATAAAAACGTAAATAAAATGTCATGGCCTAAAATTAATATTCTTCATTTTACAAACATATATACATATGTACATATGTATTTTGTTTTCCTGTTTATAGCGATGTTGAAGTAGCAATACCCCCTCATACATACAGATGTACATACATTGTTTGTTTGTAGGTATGTACTTATATTCATGTTTATTCGAAAAGTGCGTATATTTAGTATGGCCATTAAATACCAAATTATTCATAATCTAGAAATTAAACAAAAAAAACAGACAAACAGCAATGTGAATCTTTTGCGTAGGCTTTAGCCAATAAATAAATACATAAAAATGTGTGCATGTATGTTTAAAAATAATATTGTGCATACAATTAATTTTATTTTACAGTCATATAAACTTCTTTGCTTTGAACTATCTACAAAAAAACTTGTGAAAGTTAAAAATAATATTGAAGTATTCACTGTAATATGAAATTATTCACATGTATTCATGAATGTACATATATATGCATGAATGTAGGGATGTATGTATCAAGAGCTACATATATACATATGTACATATATAATGCATACATATTTTTATGTACATATCCATTAAGTTATATGTAGTTTTTATTTTTGTTTTTTTTTTTTCTCAAAATTATTTAATTTTGAAGGCTGTTTTATTCTTCTTTTTTTTGTGTTTTTATTTTTCTTACTAAATAATTTGCTTGGTAACTTTTGCTGTGCTGTGTTGCCAAATTTTACTATGATTACATAAGTTATTTTCGTATTCTTTTATACGAAAATAATAAATACACACAGTTTATATTATTTTTTATTTTCGTTGTTTATTTTGTTTTGAATTTCAACGAAAATTATAATAATTTTTTTTGTTTTTGTTATTTATATATTGTTTATTAATAATGATATATGTATGTACGAATATGTTATGTATAATGTATCTACATGACTATTGTGTGAATATAGATATAGATTGGTAGAGTTTTCAAAACACGGAATAAAAAGATCTTTAAAAAAAAAAAAAAGTATTTTTTGAACACTCATGAATTTTTTGTGTACACACCACCTTTTTATTTTTATTTTTTCTCTATTTCTTCTTTTTCTCCAATTTCAAAAGTATTTATATTTATAAATATGTGTATTCCTACATACATATACAACTATTTATACAAAATTTATTATTTGTACTCGTGTATTTAATTGCTATTATACATAAGTACATCATAATGGTAGATATGTATGAATATCTAACAATATATTTTATTGTTCATGGCGAAATTATTACAATAGTTTTCTAATTTTAAATTTTCAATATTTTCATGTTTGCTATGCATGTTTTTTGTGCAATTTCTCATTTAAAAAATATGTACATATACACGCACGTCCATAAGTACAAGTCATGACATAATATTATTTAATTAGTTATATATAAAGATGTATGTCTATGTATTAAGATACATAATGGGATTAAGTTGAATTTTCTATTTAAAATGTGTAAAGAATAAATTGAAAATGTGCAATTCTGACAAAAAAAGCACACACAAAAATAAAACTAAATTGAATTTATAAATAGGATTGCATTTAAAAATTTATGTAAGTTTTTTAAGTATGTACATATGTGCAATACTGTCTATTTTGTAACTTTTTTCCAAAATAATAAATAACATAAGTAAAATCTAAAATGTTATTTTTCAAGTATAACCAAAATAAGTAAAAATTTAAAGCCGTATAAAATTTGTTTTGATAGATTTTTTTTTTCTAAACCTGAACATAATCAACTTTTAATTTAAGTTTAAAATTCTGGTTTTAATCTATTCAAATTTTTTATTTTTTCTTATTTATTTAATTATTATTTACAATGATCTGTTGCTTGTTATTTTTATTTCCCGAAACATATCATATACATGAAGCATACATGTACCTAAATGTATAGTAAAATATTTAGGTATGTACATACATATGTATATCGAGAAATTTATATCTAGTGTTATGAATTAGTATTTACTTTTTTCATTAAAAAAACAAGTCTTTCAGTTGTTTGAAACAAGGTGTTTTTTTAACATAAATTATTGATCGAAGGTCAAATTCAAAATACATATACTTAGATACATATATAAATATATATGTACACATATAAATGTATACATTATACTACTTTTTTTAATTTTTTTTTAATTTGCGTAATATTATTATAAAATTAATATAAAATAAGTTTTTATATAATGTCATTGGAAATTCGGACAAAAGAAAATAATTTAATTAAAATGAAATATCTGTTATTTCAACCAAAAAAAAATAAAATTTAATATACTTATTTAAATTAAGTACAAATCTTAAGTTTCTTACAATCTAAAATTCTGTAAATATTACTAGTACTTTGATGTCATTAATTTTAAAAATTATATAAAAACATTATTATTGTGCCAACTATATATGTATGCACATAGATATAAGTATGTACAAAATAATTATAAATAAAGAGTTTTTTTTTTTCCAAAACTCTATTCTAAAGTAGATTTTGATTCGCGGAGTCATAATAGATCCCATTCTGCAAATTAAACACAAACTGATTTTTCGAAATTACATAAATTTTAATATTCAAACTATCAACAGTGATATTTTAAAAGAATTCACTCAAATTTATTTGCAATACGTACTTAGTTACTGAAACATATTTAGTGTAAATAAGACCAATCGCATTAAAAAATTTTTCTAAACTACCTCAAACGAGTCAACTTCAATATAAGTTCGTATGTGTTTTCTCAACTTCCAATGACATTATTTTTTAATTTAGCAAGCAAGTTATTCAGCCCTATCATGAATTTCATTCGTAGCTCCAAAATTCGGAAACTCACGAATTTCATATTCTCAATTCCGAATTACTAAAATTCTACTACGTATATTCGTAATAGAGTAATCATATATTACGTTCGTAGTAAAAATAACCCTCGAAAGTCTACAAAAGAATTAATAATCACATGTAGTGTTTGTTTTAAATTTCAAAGTTTTAAATTTTTTTGTTTAAATTTAAGTTCGTCCAACACAGTTACCATGAAAGGAAATTAATTCATATTTGCTAAAAATATGTTTTAATTTTTCAAAAACACTCAAAAACTAAAAAAACTGCAAAACTTCGTTTTTAAAAAATATACTATTTTATGAAAGTTTTGTACTCAAATAGCAACAAAAAACATAAAAGAACATTTGACAGTTAAAATAAAATATTGATTTTGACCCTCCCTAAAATTGTGTTGCCATTGCTGATTCATAATCTCTACAAAGGGAATTTGTGATCATTTAAAAGTCTAAGTCGTAGTTAAATTCGTAGAATTCTGTGAGTGGAATCCATTATAGGGTTGATTATTTCTGTGCTACAATTTTTTTCAAACTTGAAATATAAAACAGCATATAAAAAAAATTTTAACCATGCTTTAAAACTTTGGACATGCTGTGATTGTCGAACGTACTTTCTTTATCAAACATTCCATTTTTGCGGATTTAAAATGTCGAAAATATTTTGTATTGATTCTAAGTTAGTATTGATTATATATAAGTTACCAAATATTTTCTTCAATAAAAAGTATGTTTTCAGTAAAATTTGTAAAAAAGATATGCTTAGAGTTTGGTGAATTTACCCTATAAAAATTTTTTGATTTAAATTTTATTTGAATTCTTTTTTTCGTAATTTAACTGAATACTCTTAAATGCCAACTAGGAAGATATCAATTCAATTTCTATAAATCTTAGAAACATATTTTTAAGAAAATTTATTTTGAATGAAAATTTTTTCCTTTTTGCAATATTTTTAGTTGTAAATAACTTGAAACATAAAGGGACGGTGAATTTTATTTTCCCTTATATATATAAACTCTATACATTTTTTTGAAAAACTTAAGGAAAATGAGACTTGCTCTCTACGCGATGGTCCTTTACTTATCAGGGCAGTGATTGAAACTTTATTGTTAGCAGCATTAAATATTTGGAAAATAAATGAACCCTCTTTTTTAAATAATTGTAAAATCAAATACGCCTCAAATTTAAAATATTCCAAAATTTATTATTATCCTATGACCGATTATTTCATATATTCTTATATACAGGGTGATTCAGTAAAGAGTACAATATTATATAATATATAGGGATTTTGCCGAATTTTTACGAAATTTCTTGTTAACTGCAAAAATGTCACGGTTTTATAACTTCAAAAATGTCATCTGCTTTTGAGATAACTACTATGACCAAAAATTGTTGATAATTACAGCACTTAAAGTCAATGAAATTCAAAAATAGTGACAATATTTTGAGTTTCTACATTTTATTAGAGCCTTTAAAATCTTGACATGGTTTTCATGGTATGTTTTCTTACCATGAATTATAAATTGGAATTTTTCTAAACTACGACTGCTGGATATTCCGAAAGAACAAAAAAACCCTAAGCAAATAATATTTTGTTTTTAAGACCTGTTTGTGTGAACTTCTTTTTTTTGTAAGGGAACGTTGTAAGTCTTGGTCTGTATCTCGCACACCGTTGGCAACTAGTTCCAAACAAAATTTTTACCCATTTTTGGTGCTCTAAACAATTATTTATTATATTGTACTCTCTTTTGAATTACCCTGTATATAACTGACAGTGATTAAATATAGATTTATAATACATATATCTATATGTTTATCTGTCTGTATATAACTGACAGTGATTATAAGTGGATTATTTAAGTTAAATATGTATGTATGTACACAGGAATCTAGTTATTCTGTTATACCAATTATTCAATGTGTTTATATTATATAATTTGCCTAATTATATATTCAGACTAGATATAATTTTAGTTAAACTTTTAAATGAGTTGTCGAATTCTAGATAAAAAATCATCAAAAATTAGAAGCTGGTTTTCACTTGACAACTACTGGTAATTAAAGTTAGTAAAGTTGTCTCAGAATATTAGTACGTGCATACTTACATATGTTAAATTAAAAAACAAATTTAATTTTTTTAATAAACTTATGATCAAGTCTTCTGAAAATTTATTGATTTATTCTTATTTTGTTTAATTTGTTGTATATATATAAAGTGTGTATAAACATGAATTAGAATTTGATTAAAAATCTACGCAATGAAAAGATTAAGCAAAAGGAAGAATTAGTAAACAAAAAGTAAAAATGAGCGACTTAAATGTTTTGAAAGTTAAACAAAGATATGTATAACGGCGCAACAAATCAAAGTTTAAAATTTTATCTTCAGCCTTATTCTATTAGGCGTATTATATTTGTAACTGTCACTGTAACAGACAAAAGTATAAAAAAAAAATAATAAATTAGAGAAGGAAGAAGAGAATATTTTTTGAATATTCCTGGTAAAATATCTAATTACACTTACATCTTCGTTATTTTCTTTAATTTTCATTTTACAGGAAGTTTAATATCTCCGTTTACAACAAGATATACACTCAACGACGATCGGTTTTACGTACTGGAGAGACCTCGGCCCGCAGTTACAACTGGGACCCGGGCCAAGGATCCTCAATACGGTTACAGGTATGCAAGTAAAATAATCTTTACTTGCTGATCCTTGCACAGCACAACAACAACAACAAGATTTATATATCTTCTTATGACTAAATGTTAAAAAAAATGTGACTTGTAGAATAACTTTTCGGACCTTTTTTTTTGCACGCAACACATTTTTATGTGCGCATCTAATAAAATAAGGCTCATTTAGTTTAATTTATGTCAATTTTTATTAGTTTTAAATTTTATCCCAACAAATTACAAAAAACAATTTGTGAAAATTCAAGTTAAACTAGGCGCAAACGTGAGATATTTATTGTTGTAACTAAACTAGTTCATACGTCTTATTTCATTCAATATGGGGTAAGAAATTTCCATAATAATGAAAATTTGTTGCATACTTTTACCTTTCAGCTTTTAGAAGATAATCAATTTTATAATATGAAATATTCTCATTTTTGGTAAAAATATGCACAACAGATCGTCGTAGTGAAGGCACTCTTTTTCATTGGAGAAAAGTAAATATTTCTTATCATATCTAAGGCTTATTACATAATACAAGGGAAGATAGATCAATGTATGTATATGTACATAATTCCCTGTCTGATTTCAATATTTGTCAATAATTGTCGAAAAAGTTATTTGGAATAATTACTAATAATTTTAACAGAATAAGGAATTTCCGAAATTTAATCTACGTAAGTAAAAAAAGAAATATTAAAAACTATTTTTAACTTTTCCTTAATTTATTATTATACGCATTAATTAAAATTTTGAAACGAAGAAAAATAAAATTAAGGTAAATATAATTTTCTTAAACTTTTTCTAAATTTTAATTTTCTAGTGGCATACGTATTTACTTATGTATGTATATATTGATACCATATTTTACATAAGTATGTACATACATATATGCATATATTGTTCTTCACATGTAGGTATCGCATTTTGTATTGAATTTTTATTTATGATTCCACATCTGGCTGTTTTCCAATAATGATATAAGTATGGCTGTGTAAATTTTATGTCTGTATGTATATTAGATTATTATGAGTGCGTGTAATGTAATATAATAAAAAAGTAATAATTTTCGTCGTCATCGTCAATATCTTCAGCGTTAATAAAAAATTATCAACAACCATCGTTAATATTAATATAATATGTAGGTTCGTGTGTATGTATGTATATAAACGTTTATTCGAAACTTTAAAACAATATTTGAGAAATTTGGCAACAGGGCGCATTCATTTATAACATCATATCATCTATGTTCATTTTATTCGGTCGTCGTTTTATTCAGTTATAAAAATAATAAATAATAAAAGGGAGTGGGAAAGAAAGAGAAAAACAAGTATATTTTTTATTAAATTATGTTAGAAAAAGGGAGAAATCAAATATTTGTTATAATTTCAAAAGAAAGAAAGAAAAAAATTGTTCTCTGTGCTTATTTAAAAATATAAAAATATGTTGAGTTTAGTTTCATATATGTATGTATGTATGTATGTACATAGCTTTTGAATTAGTTTTTAAATATTTTTTGTAAGAAATTGGGAAGGAAAAAAATACAAATTTTAGAAAAATGAATTCTTCGTTTAAAAAAAAGAGTTATTCAAAACTGTAAATTAAAAAAGAGAAATATTTGAATACATACATACATTTTACATAATATATGCATACAATATATGTATATGTAGGTACCTACATATATAACATTTTCTCGCAATTGATTTATTTTTTTTATATTCCAATTAATAGTAATTTAGTACTTCCCTACAAACATAAGTATGTACATATGTACATATGTACATAATCAAACTTCTTTTGATCAAACTTGAGAATTAAAAGCAACAGCACTTTATATAATTAACTGTAATTAGAATCACTATGTATGTACATTCTACATTTTATATATACATAATATGTATATATGTATATACATATATATGTATATATTTACGATACATTTATATGTATGTATTTACTTATCTAAAAATATTTTTTGATTTCAAAATGAAGCAGCTTGACCGATTCAAAAAAATTCTTGTTACAAAAATTCTGCCCAAGGGCCTTTTTTTTTTTATTTTTCCCTGTAATTCTTTTTTTTTATTTTTCCCTGTAATTCTTTAATGAGTATGGAAAAAACATAAAATAAATTGGAAACGTCAAGAAAACTGAATTGAATAAATTCTAATTCTAACTAGAGAAGAGCAATATGAATTTTAAAGTTAAAATCGGCATTCCGCAAAAATTATATCAATAAAAACTCTCAGAGAATCTGGTGGCGATTAGTGCACGTGACTAATATTAAATCTGGTCGAAATTGTGTTCGCAATACCTGTAAGCATTGGTGAAATCGGTAACATATAAATTTTTCTCTTAAATCTTATTGTATATGTTTCAATAAAATTTTATTAATGTGGTACATTCATATATTGTTTTAAAAGCAATATTTTGAAATGTTCAAGGTAAAACTGCTACATTACAAACCATTTGTTTGACGCAACTTTATTTTAAGTTACATTTAGCCATCACCATCGTTCCCAAAAAGTAAGAGTAATATACTATCAAAAATTATTTCGGGCAAAAACAGCATTCTTATAGGGAATATAGGCATTATTTTATGGTATATGCTATAATTATTTTAAGTGGTCAGTAAAATAAATCCAATGTGTTTAAAATTAAAATTAGCAAGTGAAAAAAAATTTTGTTGACTTAATTTTTACAATAAATTTGTTAACATTGTACTTACACAGAATACAGAATAAAGCTATTAATACTCCAAAATGAAGATAAATACTAACGAGAAATTCAAAAAAATTGTTCAAAACTCAAACGGGATGATTGAAAATATATTAAAACCTAAATTTAACGCAGATGAATGAGGAGCAGAAGAAATAACAAGCGTCAAATTTGATACAAAAATTGTTCATTTACCGTTAAATAACCCACTTATACGCTCTAACGCTATAAAAAGTGAATTAAACTTGAGTTTCAGTTCATGTATACCATAAGATCGAGATTCTATGAAAACAACGTAAATATCATTGATGCTAGAAAAGTCCCATTACTGAGTCCTCCAATAATGCAAAATCGTTTGGAAAAGAAATATGTAGAATGCAGTCAAGATACAGCCATCAGAAAATGACGAATAACATAAAATAAAAATTTTTACATATAAAATGATTTTCTTTTTATATGAAAATGAATGAAAACGTATTTCATTAAAAGAAAATATCAAAAACTTATTTTGCAGCCACTTCATTTTACTTCAAATATGTCCTAAAAATCCTTGGAACCAAAATAATTTTCAAATGTAGCAAGTTGTCTTTTGTTTTCATCTTCTTTTTTGAATTCCTTATAGACAAAATTTGCTTCGTTTATTTCTCCGGTAACTTTAGTTGACATATTTTCATCTAGATCGTTTTCAATCAATTCATTCTTATTTCTTGTTCAAATTTAAATGAATTTAATTTTTAAGAAATGAATTTAAAATCATTTACTTTAAAAAAATAAAAAAAAAATAAATGTACCTATATACTTTTACACACAAAAATAAAATATGTAACGGTAACATTTAATTTTATTACCTCTCCTTACGGCTAAAAGGGATAGTCATAAACCAAGGCACAATCAAGAAGTTGCGAAGCAGCCTTAAATCGAGTGGCCGCATAACGGGATATCAGTAATATTAAACAATTTTAAAAATTATTTTCATTTAAAAAAAAGTTTTTCACCGTTTAGTTTTCTTATTTAAATTAATTCTTCCCCATCAAGAACACATTTAGGATGCCTACTCCTAATATCCTTATTCTAAAATTTTGAAAGCGAAGATTATGATTTGAATGGGACTTGAAAAGGAGGATTAAAATCAGGATTCTAACTTATTGTGTTATTCACACTACAATAATTTATTTACTATATACATACATACATATATACAGGATAAATCAACAAAAAATTAGGAGCCATATAACATCGGCTCCTTACAGAAATTTGCCCAGCCGTTTAAGCTTTAATTTAAGCCGTTAGGTGTTAAAAAATGTTTTTGTGGCAGATATAGCAAGAAAACCCTTTCTATGTCCAGCTTTTAAAGGCTTAAATAGAATGTATGAACTCAAAAAATTATGACTATTTTTCATTTTTATTGATGTTAAGTCCTGAAATTATTAACTATTATTAATTTTTTAACAAAAAAAAGAGTAAAATGCATTTAACATTTTTAGGAACTGTTATTTTGCCAAAAAAAACTAAATTTTAAAATTTTTTATAAAATCCTAAAGATCTTTTAAAAATTATTTGTTTGAAACTTCTATCTTCTTTGGAACGGAAGTTATAAGGAAATACAAAAAGTATGTTCAAATTTCGCAAAATTTTTTTAAAAACCCTGTAGCTCGGAAACGGTTTCGATTTAACACTATGTTCCGAACAAAAATTTTACTTATTTTCAACCTAATGGTATATGGCTCCTAACTTGTTGGTGAATCACCCTGCATATTATTAGAAATTTCAGTAAAAAAAATATGCTTCCGAGTATTTTAACTCATAAATTTACTGATAATTGTTAATCGTTTACAATTTTAAAACTACATATTTAAGTTTTGATAATTTTGAAAACTATAGTTAAATTGAATAATTACTTTTATTAACTTTTTTTTATAGTTTCGCTTAACATAAATTATTATTATGTATATATTACAAATCAAAACTATAAAAAATTAAAAGATTTTCAAATTATTTAAACTGCCATTTCAACTAGTTTTATCCTTAGAATATAAAAACATACTTTTTCATTGATCAGGTGTTGTTTATTCTTTCGAAAAAAATAAGTCTGACATTTAAAATTTCACTATTCGTGCTAGACGGTAGTTTGAAGAGGATGTAGAAAACTTATTTCGACAAAATAAACCGTTTGGAAGCTTTAAAGTCTTATAACTTACAATTAGAGAGAAACAACTTCAAAAATTTGAAAAATTCTGGTTCCACTACATTTTTCTTTTGAATGCCAAATGCTCATGATTTCGTAATAATAAATAGTTGCCAAACTGTTATATATAAGTTATATAAATAAAAAACAGGTGTAAAATTATATTATGTTAGTTCAAATTTTTTTCTATTCCTATTTTGTTTAAGTTTAAAAATGAAACACTTTACCAATTATTTTTATATTTTACACCTTAATTTTGGTACCAATCAATCAAAAATATTAATGAATGTACGTTAATGTACAATTAAATTTTCTTTACTTATTCCATTTTTATCAGCAATTGTTTCAAAAATAATTGATAATAAAGTTCATCTACTTACACAACACTAACAGCAAACCATCATTCATTTATATTGCAAAACTGTAACTTAAATAGTATTAAGAAAAATTGTCTCATCAATTCATTACGAATTTCAGCAAACCAACTTATACTCACATACTTACTAAAATAATTTAAAATAAATTTAAATATAAAAAAAAAAATTAAATTGCATTCAATTTTAGATTGAGAATAATTTTGAAGCGTGTTGTTGGATGTTATTTTGCTTTTGAAATAAAATTTAATTCGAATTGCCATTGCAGTATAAAAATTCTAAAACATTATTTAATTTTTTTTTCTATTTTTTATTTTTCTTGTGTACTCACCTTCACATACATATTAAATAAACAAGAGAAAAAATTAAATATATTTATATATATATATGTGCAATTGTGTATGTATGTATATGAATAAAGAAATAAGTAAATTTTAAAATGCAAGATAATACCGTTGATTCAGCGATCACTTGACTAAAAAAAAACTTCATATAAAATTTTTATGTACACATAAACTTTTTATTTTGTTTCTTCTTTTTTTTTATATACCATACATTTACAAAGAACTATATGTATAAATTGGTTTTTCGTTACTTTTAACTGTTCTGTAGGTGAAAGGTAAATAAACTCAAGTGAGGTAAACCAGTGTGCTACTTTCATACTAGTTTGTTGTATCGATTCTAGTTTTCTCTTATTTTTTACTCTTTTTTTTTTTATTTATTTCAATGAATTTTAGAATTAATTTTACAAATTAATTTATTCAATTGAGTACTTTTAATTGAAAAATTTTAGGCTTATTCGAATATAATTTTAATTAAAATCGTTTGGCAGAAAAATTAAGAAACTTATATGCGTATTTAATATCTGAACATATTTTTCTAATTAAATTCTTTTATTTTATTGAAATTTTTGAAAATAATTTAATAACAGAATTTAAATTTCAAATTTGAATAATAAACAAATAAATTGCAATAAATATTTTTCTTTTATTTAGATTTTTGTTAACTATTCAAGAAACCGAATTATTAAGTATTATTTGCTATAATTTTTAAAAATAATTGTGAATTCAATGTAGTTTGATTTAGCCATTCTTCTTCAGCTTTTCTAGAACTTTATAATAGCATAATTTCAAGTTTGAAGAATACATGGATGTATGTATGTATATTCTATTTAATTAGAAAATTTAATTTGCTTCATAACCCGCTAAAACAATTCAAATATCTTTTTTTCACAGATTATTTCCCAAATCGAAAACAAATGTCACATGCAGTGATACCATTAAGTCTGAGTCCTATTCTGGTTGATGTAGACATTTTATGCAAATGTCAAAAATTGCAATGTCAAAATCATTGCGTGAGCTGTTTGTGTAAAGCTTTTCATACGACGCGGTATTAATTTTTTATCAAATCAATATTTGCATTCAATAGACCATCATACTAAGGTCTTTTAGTTTAAACCTATAAAAATAAAATAAAAAATTTGGCAAAATTAGTAGTCTTGAAAGTTAAATAATAAATTTTATATTAAAAATTTTACTCTATTAATTTTTGTATTGAAAATTTTGATTTTTGTATTTTACAAAAGAAAAAGAATAACAAATTCAAATCAGTTTGAGCTTCTCATAAAATTAATGGAAAACAATCCCTAGATTGTCAGAGACTTTTCGAGACGTTCAAACAAGTATTAGTTAGTTGCCTTTAAAATTCTTAATTAAAGTTGTCTTCTATTTCACTTTCAGAGAAAAGACAATGAGGTTTTTTCTCACACTCACTTAAAATGTAATAAAAAACTAATTGAATGTTATATGACTTCTGTCCCTTTGTTCCTAAAGTAAAATTACTTGACGGTCATATAGAGAAATTTAGTACTTGTGCCATTCTCGAAGGTATGGTGTCTGAGTTTAAGTCGAAAAATGAGATATTTTTTTGTTCTAATATGAAAGAGCAGTAGCGTTATTTGCGAATGTTAGAAAAACTTAACTGTTACCTCACTATCATTCACGGTAAGTGACAAGATTCTAGAAACAACGGTCTACACAAGAGTCTTGTCTCTTACTGATTTCTTTAAAAATAAGAAAATACCAGATAGATTTCAAACGATATTTCATTGAATATATTAAAGAATAATATGATATACATATGTACATGAAAGAAACAAAAAAAAAAATAGTGAATTCCAATTAATTAAGATTTGCTTTTTTAATTATTATCTTTTTATTGAATTATTATTTATTAAAAAGTATCTAACTCGATTCCTCAAAATTTAGGTGTTCTTATTTAGATCCCATTGGTATATTCTATGAGGTCAGCAAATAAGCTATACGAAATTATGGAGAATTATTGTATACACAAATCCTTTGTATGAAATGTTCGTAATAATAATTTGTTCTGATTAAGATGTAATATGCTACATTTTATTGTTTTTTATTTAGTACATATATTTTTTGTAGTTATATTTACTAAAAATTATACCGATAATGGTTTTTATGTTCCATCTGCAATAAAAAATCTTTCCAAATTGTGGTTTAGATAAATATTTGAATAATTTCAAGGTAATTTAAAAATTTTAAAGTTGTCTCCGGATGTTTGACCAATAGCGCCCATTCAAGTTAGTAAAATAAATTTAGTTATAAAATTTAATTTTAAATATGTAAGTGCTAAAAAAATTTAATATTTACATATTTTAACATTTTTAGTAATTTGCCTTTAACAAGACAAAAGAGATACAAAATCAAGTGTTACGTATTTTCAATTATTTGCTATATGAAAACAATAAAAATTCGTTCTTACATCACATACCCTGTATTTTACATATTGAACGAGAGAGAATTTTTTATTTACTCAATGTAATTATTGTGGAAACGGCCACTATTATTTCTTGTAATACGTGCTAATAATTTTTAATTTAGTAAGGAAGCCTGTCTCTCTGTGTGTACATGCGTGTATCTGAAGTTCGGCTGAACCGATTTTGATGAAATTTGATATGTGAGTTTGTTTTGGCTACGTCACGGATTGATGAACTTTTGGGATATATCAGGCCTTGGGAACTGGATTTTTTGCTGGCCGATTTTAAATTTTTGTCTATATAAAAAGAAATAATCAACCAATTTCCTTGAAATTTAATATTTAAATTTGTAGCGTTTAAACAATGAGCACATAAATTTTTTGGAATGATCACGGTTTGGAAACCAAATTGGGGATCGATTTTACTTTTTTTACCATATCTACGGAACGGATTGGTGGGATTTCTTGAAATTAGATATTTGAGTTCTGGTTGCTACCAAAACTAACTGGCGAGGGTTTCTGGAAATTTGGTTTTCACAAAGCGAAACTCTACTTAGAGCCGAATTTATGTTTTTCTAGATATGTTAACTAAAAGCTTATTAGTGTTCTTAAATTGTAAAGAAGTGTTTAAAACGCATGTTCATAATCTTCTGTAATACTTTAACTAAACTAGACAATATATATTGCGGTCGGTTATGTGTTGATTACATCACATTTTTTCATTTTAATTTCCGACATTACTGATTAATGATATAAATAGAATTAAACTAAATATATACGCATGAAAATTAATTAAAACTTCCCCATCTAATCTAAATCAAAATTTATTTCTAAAATTTTCTTTGGTTATGGTACTTAACATAGTATAATAATTAAGAGCATGCAAATTAAATTGTTTCCATATCCGCTCTGAAGGGACTTAAGAAAGATTAATAATATTTCATGAGTCACTTGGACTGGTTTGAAGATCTGTACAAACAAAAGATATTTTCAATTTCTCCAATTTATATTAGAGTATCATATAGCTAACGATGAAATTTACCTACTCTTATTTATATTTTCAGAATCATGATCCAACTCTACGAACTTAGACAAACGAGATTTTTTTTCTTCTTCGATTATAAGTAGTTTTTCCATGAAAAAATTTTATTTATGGAACTTTTTACCCTATTCTACTAGAAACTAAATTTTACTAAGGAAAAAATGTTAAAGATGAATATAAAAAAATATTAAAGATGAAGAATAAAATTTAAAATAATCATAGAAGATATCTGTGATTACTTACTTTAAATTTAATTTTAATCTGAGGTTATCTGTGTGATATTAAGTTATTCTTTTTCTATAAGACAAATAAGCGAAAGTATTTATTGGTATCGGTAAAAATATTTTAAACATTTTTGACTTTCAATTTAGAATCATGTCAAAAATTTGAAAACAAAAAAGGGAAAAAAACTTTCTTTGAAATAGCGTTTAATATGAAATGATATAATTCTTAAAATTCTTTCAGATAATTTTTTTTTCGCGAAATTCAAACATTACGTCTTTCAGCATAAAAAATGGTTTAAAATTTGGTTTTACAAAAATAATTTTTTACATTTCCAACTTTTTTCTATCACTCGATTGCAAAATATCGAATTTTTATGAAAAGTTGCATAGACCAGCGGGCGGACGAACGGATGATGTGAAACTAATAGAAATGTTAATTATTATAATATAATTTCATTTCATTTTCCACTCCTTTTTGGTATTTAAAGGGTTAAATTATATTCTGTTTAAAATATTTTCTAATATTAAAAATATATGTATATTCAGACGAAACCTTTGTATATTTACATTTATTTTTAATTATTTATGATTCATTTATTTCGTAATAATTTAATTATAAATTGTTTTTAATAAAAATTTATTCTAAAAGTTTTTAACTCGTCGCAAATACGTTTTTCATAATTCTTTGTTGTATGTGTGTGTATGGATTTGAATATTTTTTAAATTTTTATTTTCACAATTTAAATTTGAATTTTTCGCTTTGTATTTTACCGCATTCATGTAAGCATATTTTGACTGTATACATCATATACATATATATATATATGTGTATTTGTGTATGTATAAATATAGAATTGATTGCTCTTATAGAAGAAGAAAAATAATTGTATTTTTTCCCTGAAATTAATAACAATTTAAATTTATATAAAATTTGTATATAATGTACTATTTGTATACAATAAGTAAGTATTTAATTTTTTACATAACTTAATGTACACATGATATTATATTACATTATGTGAAAAAGACTATATATGTATGTATATGTACAGTAATTATTTGAATTAAATTTCATAATATAAAAGCGGAATAACAAAAGTTGATAGCTAAGAAAAAAAAAATATTTAATGCGATCCTAACTCCATTTTTTTTATTTTTTTTTATTAATTTACTACGAAAATAATACGATTTTTTTTTTAGAAAAAAAAAAGTAATTTTTACCATAATATATCTTGTATGTACTTTCAAATTTGTAATACTGAAAGAAATATGCAATTCAAATTTTTAACCATATAGTTATGTACCCTTAGCTCCCCAGAAAATACCCCTCAGAATACAATTGATATTATATATGTATTTTTTAAAACGCAAAAAAAAAATATGTATATACATTTGAATGTATGTATGTATCTCTGTGTTGCGCAAATATTCATATTTGTATACATATAAATACGGTACAGTATATTTACGTTATATGAGCATTTCTGGTGCTAGTAAAATGACGGGTCATGGAATACACTTCCTTTCAAAAAAAAAAAATTCAAATTTATTTTTTTCCTCTTGTGTTTTTATGTTTAACATGAATTCCGTGTTTTTTCTCTATTACATACATACCCAATTTTATTGCTATTTTAAGGGGAAAAATCTGTATAAACCTATGTGTATCCATGTATGTTGCTAAAATGTACAAATACATTGAAAAATATAAGGTCTTTAAGGATATTATGAAAATATTTATTTATTTATTTTAAACATATATTATTAAACATACAAGCACATATACATACATACGAATTGTTTTATAAAACTTTATATTTACTATTAAATTTACATTATGTAAACGCATACAAATAAAAGCAAGGAATTGTCTTTATAAAAAAAAAAATTAAAATTTTTTTGCGAATTAAATAAGGATTCTATATCAGCTTTAAAGTTCCTATTTATGTATTCTATGTTGAACTCATTTAAATATTTTAATTTTTTTCTTATATTCTTTTGTATTTTTTTTAAAGGATATAAGAGCGAATTATTCGAGTTATATTAAGTATATAAAATTAATACATAAAAATATTTATGAATGCTGGAGAATTTTAGAAATTGTTTTGTTTTCTTCTTTGACTTTGTTTTTGGAAAACTGGAAAAAAATTCAATTCTTGGAAAAATTTTTAATTTACAAAATTTTTATCTTTATTTTTGTTTTTGTTCTTTTACTTTTATAATATATGTTATGTAGGTACTTTTAAACTGGAAATTTTATTTATTTATTTTAGAATAAAGATGTATAAAAAATTTTTCATATATTTTCACATTTCTTCTATATACTTACATATGTATATAATTATTATGTATGTACATAAATACGTGTATGTATAATATAAAGGAGAAATAATGTGTCACTATAATGATTATATAAAATAACATTTCTTATATATTTTCTTAAATAAACTTACATATATATGTATATATGTTTGTAATATAATATTTTTTTTAATAAAAATAAAAATAAAATAAAAAGGACATTTAAAAATATTCGAAAAGTCCTCATTATAATGAAAAATAATAAGAAAGAAAAGAAGAAAAAAAAATGAATAAAAAGCTACAATACGAGTAGAATGTTTTTTTTCTCCTTTTTGCCTTTTTTTTTTTTGCAGAACCAAAAATTACAACGGAGTATTCTATGTCTATCTAAAAGAGAGAAAATAATATATATTTTTTTATATATAGGAGAGTAAATAATATAAAGAAATGAACGTAATATCCCCTATATACGGATGATTTAACCAAAAAGAAAAAAATAATAAGAAAAAAAATGTATTTGCTGAAAAATTCCAGGGTTATAAATTTCAGTCTCGGTAATTTTTTTTAAGCATTACAATATAGACAAACTGAAGTCAAAGTCTTCTTCTAATTTTTCTTTTTATTTTTTTTGCTATTGTTTTGGTGTTTTTCCTAAAGATAAAACGTAAAATTACGTACATCCTTTTTTTTTATAATTAATTTTTATAACTTATATATGTATGTGTGTAAGGATTTAGTTCGATATTTTGCTCATTTTTTACCTCAATATCTTCAAGGACTCTAATTCGTATATTAACAAAATTTTGGAAATTAAAAAATCGGGTATAATTGAAAATGTAGTTTGCGTTTCAACTTAGAGCCTAATTAACTTCAGCTGCAGAAAAAAAACACAGTAAAAATTTCAATATTACTACTTACAGTAAAGAAAATTTTTGTCAGTTGTTAGACAGTTGTCACAGGCATATGCAGTGATGACAATTTAACACTTTTCGGTGTTTTTAACACTCTTCAACATTTAAATGCACCCGAAAAATGTTTTTTCTACCTAAAGTGCAATTTAGCAATAAACCTGAAATTTTTGCTGAAATTTCAAAGAAACTTTTTAATTTTGAAAATTTTTCTGTAAAATATGTTAAACTTCACTTTTAATTTTGAATTTAATACTTCACTTTTAATTCTGGAATTTTAGCCAATTTCAATTCAAATTTCCCACAAAATATGATAAATAATATACAATCTCATAATGTTTACAACAGAAAAAAATCTGATGTGGTCAGCACATAACCGACCGCAATGTGTATTGTCTAGTTAAGTGGAAGTGTTACAGAATATTATAAAAAGGTCTGTTAAATACTTCTTTTCAATTTTTAGGACATTAGTAAGCTTATAGTTAACATACCTAAATGTAAATTTGGCTCTTAGTAGAGTTTTGTTTTGTGCTACCTGAATTCACTGAAATGCTCGCCAGTTAGTTTCGGTAACAACCAGAACTCAAATATCAAATTTCAAGAAATTCCATCGATTCGTTCCGTAGATATGGTGAAAAATGTAAAATCGGCCCGCAGATCAGTTTTCGAGCCCTGATCTTTCTAAAAAGTTTATATGTTCATTGTTTTAATACGAAGAATTTAAATATTAAATTTTATACACAAAAATGTATATTTGGCCCGTAGTAAACGTCCAGTTGCTGACACCTGATTTTTTCCAAAAGTTAGGAGGTTTTGCGGACGGTCGAGCTGAGCTTATATATGAAATTTCAAGTAAATCGGTTGAATATTTTCTTTAAAAATATTCAAAAATGTAAAACAGGCAAGCTAAAAAGTGCAGTTCTCGAGGCCTGATATATCCCAAAAGTTGATCAATCCGTTCCATAGTCGAAATAAACTTTCAAAATCGGTTCAGCCGAACTTGAGATACATGCGTACACACACAGAATGACAGGTTCCTAAAATAGTTTATTTACAGTTCCCTACCATGCAGAAGTGCATTCCCACCGGAAACTCGATATGCAAAATTTGTTGCCATCATATAACATACCTATTGTTTACACAATACGATCGGTAAAAAAGAAACCTTCAATGAAGATATGGACGAAATAGTAAAGTCCTTAATAATTAAACAACAATTCAAATCACAATTCAAACACATATTCGAGTGTTTTTTATATTTAAATTTTTTTCAAATTTTCAAAACTTTATGTGTATTTCAATCTTTTTAGTTTTACGAACTGAATTAACAAAAAAACTCAATTCCTACTTCGTATTTGAAAGAAAATTTTTTTCTTTATTGTTATTTTATTTAAATGTCTATGAAATAAAAATGAAATTGAAAAAACTGAAAAATAAATCACTTATTCAAAATTTCTCAAAACATGTTTTACCATCTTTTTGCACTAATCGTGACAAGTTCAGTACTTTTTTATACTATTTGAAAGATGTTTTTGAACTTTGTTAGCGAAAAAAGTTGACATCACTGGTCTTATGTTCTTTATTCAATTAAAAAAAAAAATATTTAACTTTTCATTATTCTATGGACCTTAAATATATGTATGTTAAATAAATAAAATTTTAAGTCCAACAAGACAAACCATTCTCTAATAATTCTTCTAAATCTTTTGGCATTTTATTTTTGTTTTATTTGCAGTAGTAAAACTAAAACTGCGTATTTGCGATTAATTTTTTTAGGAATTTTTTCTACCTTTTTAAAATAACTTTTTTGGCAGTTACATATTTTTCATATTTACTGCAAATTTGGTATTAGAATAGAACCGAATTATAAAAAATACCTAACATTAGAGTATATTTTCAAGATTATTTTATATACAATTTTATTTCATTAATAATTTATGTAATAATACTAGTTCCCTTTAAGATTTCATCAAGATAGAAAATTAAAGTAATGTCTTTTTATCTAACAAGTCCCAATACTCAATTTTTTTTACGAAATATTACGAATTTTTGGCTTCGTTGCTGGTTTTTTCTTTAAATGCCACTGATCGTGTCATATTTTTTATTATTTTCTTCTTTTTTTTTATGTAAAAAAAGAGTTTAATATTTTAAAAAATCTCAGGATTATACACATTTTTTAAAAAGTTTCCCATTGAAATTCTATTGCACGAAAAAGAAAGAAAGGTAGGAGGAAAGAAAAAATGAAAAAAATTTCAAATTCATATTTCAGTATGGTTTCAAATGTTAATGAGGAAGGATGTATGATTTTTCATGCACATTTTGTATTTCACAATAAGGTAAGTTGAGTAGTGTCGGCTAACAAAAATGTTATTAAAAGTAATATAGGTTGACACATTTCAACAATTTGAATTATCTCATTTCGGTTATTTATACGTTACTTATAAAATTGTTTCAAATAATTTCAGTTAGTTTTTAAGTTATTAAAAATAAATACTATGTATGTACCTACTTCCAATAAATTTTTTTTTAAATAATTATTTTAAAACTATTTCAAACATGTTATATTGAGTGCTTCAAAAATTTTGCTGTGCTCTTTTTTCATATTTTATTAGCAGGTAAACAAGAGCAATCTATTTATAAAATGTCCCTGCATGTGTATGTATGACCTATCTTAATTCTAAACGGAAAGAATTTTAAAATACCTGAACAAAAATTTTAAAATACCTGTTATTTTACAGTTGGAATTTTGGAGTCATTTGGTAAAATACCATTTATTTCAAAAATAAAAAAATATTCAAATCCGGTCATAAAAATATATGATTGTTTTTTCCAAACATTTTAAATATTTTTTTTTCTTAGGTAATTGATATAAATGATAGTAAGTTTTTAATATTTTTTCAAATAAAAATAGAGGTAAAATTTTGAAGTTTATATAAAATTTGTATTTAACAAATAATATTTGATTGTATGTTAGATATTATTTTCTAATTCCCTCTTCAAATTTTTTCTTTACTATGTATTTATATCAATATTTAAGAATTATCTTTCATTAATTATATTTTCAACTTGACACCACAGTTACTCCCCATATCTTGAGTTAACTTACCCTATGAGAAAAAAAAGCTGTTAATATAAAACGTTGAAGGCGAAGGATGTGCTTGTTGTTTTTCCGCTTTTTTTAAATTTTAAAATAATTATCAATGAAAATATTAACTTAGTAATCATGTAATGTCATTAAATACTTAGTAATCATGTGAATTACAGTATAAAGCAATGTAGAGAACATTTCGTCGGCAATTTCTTCATGCCTCTGTAGCTCAGTTGGTAGAGCGTCCGCCTAGAAAGCGGTAGGTCACTGGTTCGAGTCCAGTTCGAGGAGAAAAATTTTTTTTAATGAATAATTTTTCTGCCTTTAACTCGTTCCTTTGATTACGTCATCCATCTGTTCTGCAGTTGCATGAAGAAATTTCCATTAAGATAAATTAGTAGTGTAATAGGCACATTCTTATTGATTCCGCAACTATACTGTTGTATTAGTAAAATTCAGAATATTTTAATGTTTTGCAGTAGTTTACTTGCTGAATGCTTTTTACAACTCATTTAAAAATTTTTTATAGAGAGAAAGAGAGATATTACTATTTTTCAAAGAGAAATTTTCTTTTTTTCAGAGAAAGAGAGAGACAAAGTGAAAAACTTCATAAGAACTTTATAAAAATTCATAAGTGTGTAATGGAGGCATAAGATTATTCATTAGAAAATAGATATGTCGTGGAAAACAATTTAGAAAAAAAAAAGTTTTATAAAATGTATTTAGTTGTATAAAATATATATAGAGAACCCTTTTATAACGCTTCCTCCTAAAACATTATTTTACTTAACTTACTTTCTATTTTCATAGTATATTCTCACGAAAAGATATTTCTTTACCCTAATTTTACAATTTATTGTCTAAGTGAGAAATGCGAAGTTCAGGGTATAAAAAATGTATCTATAATATAAGTATATCTATACAATAAACGTTTAATCATAAGCGTTTATTGTTTATAGTGAAATTTGCTAAAATCATAAGCGTTTATTGTTTATAGTGAAATATTTTTCAATGCAATAATATCTTTGAAGCCTGCATTTCGTCTAAGCTGACAACGTAAAAATCATTCTAAAATCGAATTTTAAAAAGTTTAATTGATCTTATATTAATCTTAAATATTTTAGAGGTGAGAATTTATCGGATTGAAAATGTGTTTGATTCAGTCATCAAATGGAAAAATAATTTATCCACCAGTGTATCCCATGTGATCTTTCCAATTTAAATCAAAGGAAAATTTTATGCTTTTTAGAAAAAAATTCTTATTAAAAAAAATTTTCAGTATTGTTCGTATTATTTCAGTATTTGTTAGTAGTGTGATCGTCTTATTTAATTAGTTTTATTTACACTAATTTCCCGTCAAACTTTTTTCAAATTTTTAAATATAGCAAAATAAAAATGAGGCCCTATATTGATATTTTCTTCCAGATCAACTGAGGAAGTTATATCACATAATTTAAATGATCACAATGTGGGGCATTACAAATGGAACAACAATTATATTACCAAAGATCCTTCTGAACGACATATTGGAAGACGAAATAGCTATCATTCAGGTGATCTAAGGGGTAGCCAAAGAAAAAGAGTATATCGAAATGTCCCTTATTTATCGACAGATCAAAGGTAAATTTTGAAATTTTTGTTTTAAATTATAATATATATTTTTTATTTTGGAGCTTTATCAAATTACATATTTAATATAAATTTAATAAATAACCAGACTAGCACAGCACTATTTGCTTTCATTGCAAGCGTGAAGGTTTTGCCCAGTATTCCTAAAATCATGTATTGCATTGTGCAAAGGTTTGTTTTCGTATATCAACCTTTTTTTTTGGTGGGTGTAACAGGGTTTTTATTTCTTGGAAAGTAGAAGTTTACTGTTTTAAAATCCTTTTTGAATCTAGAATGAACCAGCCACAATATACAGAAAAATTCTCCAAGCAAAGTTTATAATTTTTTATAAAATTTCAAAACTATGTATTCAACAACTGTTAGTCAGTTCGTACACGGCACTATTTTAAAATACCATATTTGAGCAGCCGAATTCTTCCATAACTTCAAAAACTTAAAATAAAAAAATTTATAAGAATAAAGTAAGTTGGCTAAAGAAAATTATCTAAACTAACGTAAACAATAAATTAAATTTTATAAAACTGTTTTTAATTCCTCATTCTCAATAAAATATCACATTGTTTGATAAAACTTCTTTTAAAACAAAATTAACAATTAATTTTTAAATTTCATAAAATTGCAAAAAAATTGACCTATTTTAATTTTGTAACCTAAAAAGTTGGCCTACTCAGGTTGGTCCGCATGACACTACTACTATGACTTTTTTTCTATCGTGATTCGTGACGTGTGGAGAGGTCTTGTGAACACTCTTTCTGAATGAATTTGTTAAAATAATTTTTAACAAAACTTTCTCATACACTTGTTAATTTAGCTTTTAGAGCTTTCAATACTATTCCGAAGGCTTTTTCTTATCTCGGGTTCTGTTTTCCGTACAAATTTTTTTTGGCGAAATACGTATTCGGATTTACGTAATTTGTTGACAACTACGTCTTTTGCCAAAAAATAGTCCAAATAATAACTTCACTAAAGGAAGTGCAACTGAACAAAACCTTACGTGTATGAAATATAAAATGAGACTTTTTAGACTCATAGCTAAACACGTAAAAGCACTTAAAGATTTCAATCCGTGGGTTCATCAAAAAATTTGTTATTTTGTTCTTTTGATTTCTCATTATTGTTATTGTTTAAATTTATTGGGGGCAAAGAACATTCTAATTTCTCTATTAACATATTTTTGTGTTAGAAACATGAGTTGGTTGTTTTTTTTTGTTTTTCGGATTTATTAATTTTTAGCACTCATTTGGAACTTATTGCAGTTTTAAATAACAAATAAACTTAGTTTGACTTACTATTTCACCACGAAGAAATTATTGAACTATTGAAATATGAAATTTATAGCACTTTGTGAGTAAAGGTTGTTTAAATTTTGAATCTATTAGTAGCCGTTGAGAGCATTCGGCAAGGTTTGAAAGCAACGTGAATTTTATAATCGCAATCTGCTAAAAAGAAGTTTCAAAATTTAGAAAGTTATACCCATATTCACTTTGAAATTGTATTTAAAAATTAAGTGACAATTGATTATCGATTATTATCGATTCAAAGGAAAATTACTTGCAATTTTTTCGCTATTTTTTTAAAATTTAAATCCGTTTGTAACATATTTATATTTTATAAAGCTATACTTCTAAATACGGTGTTATACATTTTATACAAATGCTTTGAATATTACTATTAAATTTTCTTTAATTTTGTGTCTTTTATTCTTAGATCAAATTCGACTGGTCATCACAGAGTACCATCTTGGAGTGAAATTAATCCAAGTGCTGAAAATGAAGCTGATTCACTAGTTATATCCGGTTTTGACATATCACAACCACAAGAACATATTATTTATTGCAGTGCAAATAACAGTACCATAGTGCATTCCGATTCAAGTAGCTATGATACCAATATTTTAAAAAACAAAAGATCAAATTCAACATCTAAATTGCAATGTCGTCGTAACAATTCATTTAGCGATCGGCAATTCGATCGCTCAAATTTCCTAACACCATTAAAAAGCAGAGAAAATAGCATTAACGGTAAGCTTCTTCATTTTCTTTAGTTTTTCTTATATTTATTGTGTACTATTTTACAGATTGTACATTAAAATGTCAGGGTAATGCTATATCGAAAAGCTTATTTTCACTGAATTCAACCAATTCTAACTCAAAAGGTTTATCTTCACGTAGTCTACATTCAAGTTCATCAGTTGGCAGTGATATATTACTACAATCACTTTCACGCGGGATGCATGACAAATCATTAATTTCAGCTAAATTTTCGACTGTGCTAGCGCCTAGCCAAAGTGGAACAAATTATAAAACAACAATTTGTAAAAGTGATAATATTAAATATCCTAACAGTAGTTATGATAAACATAATTTTGAGAATAACAACAGTGGTAAAAGTAATAACGATAGTAATAATAGTAAAAATATTAATAAAGATAATAATAATAATAATAATAATAATAATAATAATAATAATAATAATAATAATAATAATAATAATAAAGATAGTAATAATAATAATAATAAAAATAACAATAATAATAGAAATAATAACAATATGAGTGATAATATCAAAAATAAAAATAGGGATGATAATAAAAATTACAATAAACACACCAGTAATAATAACAATATAACTTATTACGAAATGGGTTATGTTTATAATAATTATAGTAATAATGAATATTGTAAAAGTAATGATAATCAAAGTAAAAATAATAATGATAATGAAAATAATAATAATAGCGAAAATAAGAGTAATGATAGTGATAATAATAACACTGGTAATAATGAAAATAATGATAATAATAATAGCCATAGTAATAATCATAACGATAATGGTAGTGATGGTGGAAGTGGTAATGGTAGCGGTAGTGGTAGTGGCAATAGTAATGGGGGTGGTAATGGAAGTGGTAACGGTAGCGGTGATGGCAGTGGTAGTGGAAGCGGTAATGGTAATGATGATAAAGATAAAAATAATAATAATAATAATAATAATAATAATAATAATAATAATAATAATAACAATAATAACAATAATAACAATAATAATAATAATAATAATAATAATAATAATAATAATAATAATAATAACAATAATAATAATAATAACAATGATGATAATAGTAATGATAATGATGTCGACAATGACAATGATAAAGATGCTAATAACGATCACGATAGCAACGACATTGATAATGATAATAGTAAAAATACTAATGAAAATGATAATAGTAATAACTATGATAATGATAGTAGTAACAATGACAACAAGAAAAACGATAGTGATAGTGATATTTTCATATATAATGATAATCAAAGCCGATATAAAAATAACGATAATAGTAATAATATAGAAAGTTGTAATAATTATAAATTAAATAAAGATAATCAATATAAAATAGTGACAAATAAGAGAATACATAATAACAAATTAATTAATACTAGTTATAATGATAACGATGATGATCACACTACCAACGATAATAAACATAATGATTGTCATGATGATGACGATGACAATTCAAATGATGATAGTAATAGTGACGATCATGATAATGATAACCATAATAATAATGATAACGATAGTGATAATAATAAAGGTAATGTTAATGATAATCGTCATTACATTGATATCGATATCGATAATGATTTTGATAACGACAATGATAATGATAGTGGTAGAGACAATGATGACGATAATGATGAATATAATTATAATAGTAATAATAATAATTATAACAAAAACTATAATCATAATAATACTAACAATAATAACGGTAGCAGAAAATGTAACAGAAATAATAAAATAAATAGCAATTATAATGCAAATAATAGTAATGATAATAAAGATAATAGCAGTAGTAATAATAATTATAATAGCAATAATTATAATAATATCTATAGCAACAACAATAATACAAATAGTAATAACGAAAATAGTAATGAAAGTAAAAATAAAAAATGCAATAAAAGCAATAATAAAGCTAAACCTAGTAATATTAATAATAATAATAATAATACCAATAATACCAATAATAATAGTAATAATACTAAAAATAATAGTAATAGTAATATTGGCAGTAATAAAATCAATAGTAATACTCTTAATAATAATAATATTAATTGTGGAAATCCAGTTGTTCATTCCGAAGATAATCGACCTTTGGCTATCTGTGTCAAAAATCTACCAGCACGTTCCTCGGATACATCCCTAAAGGATGGTCTATTTCATGAGTACAAAAAACATGGTAAAGTCACCTGGGTTAAAGTAGTTGGGCAAAATTCTGAGCGATACGCTTTAGTTTGCTTTAAAAAACCAGAAGATGTTGAAAAAGCGATAGAAGTATCACATGATAAGTTATTTTTTGGTTGCAAAATCGAAGTTATACCTTATCGAGGCTATGATGTTGAAGATAATGAATTTCGACCATATGAGGCTGAATTAGATGAATATCATCCTAAATCTACACGAACTTTATTTATAGGTATGTAAAAAATATTCAAAATATTGCTTATTTTGCAGAACAAGTTTATATAAAAATTTGATTTACATTTATTAGGTAATTTAGAAAAGGATATAACAAGTGGTGAGTTACGTAAGCATTTTGAATGTTTTGGTGAAATAATTGAAATCGATATCAAAAAGCAAGGTATGAACGCTTATGCTTTTTGTCAATATTCAGATATTATATCGGTTGTTAAAGCTATGCGTAAAATGGATGGTGAACATCTTGGATCTAATCGAATTAAATTGGGGTTTGGCAAATCCATGCCAACTAGCTGTGTTTGGATAGATGGGATTGCAGATAGTGTTAGTGAAAATCATTTAACAGGACAATTTTCCCGTTATGGACCTGTAACGCAAGTTTGCATTGATAGAGAACGTAAATTAGCATTAGTATCATTTGATCAAATACAATATGCTCAAATGGCTGTGAAAGAAATGAGAGGTGCAACGATACGTGGGTGGAAATTACAAGTAGATTTTGCTTCGCGTGAATGTCAAGAAGCATTTTATGAGAAATTAGATAAACAAAGTATTAGTGCAGGTGAGATTTATATTCAACCTTTCTTTTTCATCTTATTTATACTAAATCACAGGGTTAATAAAGTACATTACATACAGAGTGTTTAAAAAATAATAATTTAATTAATACTATTGAATTCTAGAGCAATCTTGAAAAAGTTTCCTATCCTAAAAAATTAAACTCTTATATTTAGACCACCTGAAATATGAATTTTTTTGTCATTGTTAAGTAAAGTTCTTTTGTATCTTATAGAGCAATCGTGTTTATTTGCTCGAAAAACGCTCTGGTCAAGAAATTTTCATAGCTATAAAAAATTAATTGCAAAGAACTCGAAATTAAAAAACATGTGAACGGTTTAGAAACTGATTTAAGTAAATTTCAATTCTCAGAAAAATTTTCTAAGCTAAAATTACTATTTTTTTTCCATTTTTAACATTTTGTTTATAGCATTTTTTACTTAAAAAATTTCAAAATTCAATCGACAGGTGGTAGCAGTAATAATCCTCGTTCGTTTATCCAACGGTATGAGACATCGCAATCAAATCAGTCAAGATCTCGAACTTCGTCTTTTAGTGGCCGCCATAATTTGAATAATTGTGGTGGAACTGTGTCACCAATTAATGTTTCTAGTAGCATTAATAGCGGTTGTTGTATGACTGGTATTTATAAATTGAATTTATTTTATCAATTTGTTTGTTTTTCTTTGTTTCTTTTTATTTTCCAACTCTTTTTTTTTGTATAATTTCTAAATAAATAATTCAACATACTGTATCGAACAAAACAAATTGAAGTCTTTTTTGTTTACTTTTAATTTCAACTTCAATAAACATCAACAAGGCAATAAAATATCCGTTTTATTACATTAAAAACTTCTCGATTTTAACTTCTAATAATACTGAGTATTTTTTAAAAGTAGTTAAATTTATAAGTTAATTTGTTTATTAAATATTATTGTATGGTTTCTAGCTTCATCTTCTAATTAAACCTGGAAATTCATAGCTTTATTTCTCATTATCAAGGTGAAGAAGGAATAAAGAACGGAAGCGAATTCTTAAAACCTATTGAAGACCATAAAAACCATATATTACAGCTATGTGTAAAAATTACGCATCTGTACTTGCTGTGTATCGTTACCTTAATAATATTCCATAAATTACAAAACTGAAATGTTTTACAAAACATTTTTTTAGAGATGTTTAAGCATTTCTTCTTCATTCTTAACATTGTTTTAGTAAAAATTCACTATGTTTGTTTACAGATAATGAAAATTTGTAACTATTCATTACAGCACTTTTTGTTCGACACTGTATTAATCTTGTTTTTAAACAATATGCACAATATAGTACGAGAGCTCTGCATGAATTTTTGATAAAAGAAATGTACAACATATTTTTTTTAATTATCAATTAACTAGTGAGAAAATATTTAAAACACTTACTATGTACTTATATGTTAAAATTTAAATAATGAACTTTTTACGAAAATCATAAATAATTTTAGATTTTCCATTCATTTTCTTATTTAATAGAAGCCATTTTATACTTAAAGTAATTTAAAATTTTAAAAAATCATTTACAATTTACCTTTTTTAAGTTTGTCGTAATTTCGATGGGTTCTTTTGGATATTTTTATAAACTTCATTTTAATTTACAATCGCATAATAGAAAAGTATTCCTGCTTATTTCTACAAATGCTTTAAAAAACATTTTTAAATGCATTCATGCAGATCTCTTTACAAAAATATATATATATATATATATATATATATATATATATATATATATATATATATATAAATATATATATATATATATATAATATTGATACACATATATACATACAAATACATTTGTTTATGTAAATATTGAAATCATAATGTTGCAATTTAGGTAACAATAATTCTCGTGGCTCACGTTCATCTCGAAATGTACGTCATGTAAATAACAGTGAGTTTGATTTTCCAACGACACCATCCGATGTGGGAAATAGTACTAGCGGTAGTAATAGACGATTTCGTAGTTATGATGAATATAATCCGAGTGCTGGTGCATCATATAATGACGATGCATTAACAGGAACATCGTATTATAATAGCGCAATAAATGTTAGCAGTAAAGAACATCAGCGTTCAGGATCTCCGCAATCTAGATTATGTTTAAATTACGGTAATATCAATGCAAGTAGCTGTCCTGTGGATTCGCTTGATGTTAATAATACTAACGGACGAAGGCGTTGCGATAAAAGCCCAGGTAAATGAAACCTTTGTATTAGATTTTCTTAAAAAAAAATTAAATCGAAATTTTGAAAATATTTTATATCAAAACATTATATTGCTATTTCGAAATAATTTAGTATTTACAGTAATGTACATTATCATACTTAAAATTCATAGAATTTTTATATTTAGAAATTTTAAGCTATGCTAAAATGAAATTAATTTTCTTATAGGTGATATTCGAAATTTACAAAAAGAGAGATTTCATTTATTAGAGCAATTAGAAGAATGCCCGTCCAGCGGTGATGAGTTAATTAGTCCTAAGAAAAGGATGAAATTTGATCATTCTTCTCATCATCATAATCATCACCACACATTATCTAATTACGTAAGTTTTAATATATTACTCGTATTATTCGTTAAATAAAATACAGGAATAAATAAAATCTTTTTAAAAATTTCAGCAATCAAATCAAATAGATTCTTCTTCTTCTAATACTAATAGCAACAACAATAATAATAGTAGTAATAACAATAATAACAATAATATGCAGCAACCAACACATACGAATGTTACTGAATCTAGTTGTGATGTGTTGGGAAATCACGGCAATGATTTATTATTACATTCAACATCAAGCTGCAACGTAAATCCGCACAATCATAGAAAGTGTGTTGAAATTCGTCGTTTATCTGAATGCAATACCCTTAAATATGGCAACCAAATGTTAAATTGTAGTATTAGTAGTAATTTTAATAGTAATAGTAGTCGTCGGCCGTCCATAGAATCCGGGACGTTAAGTAGTTGTATTTTAAGTAATAGTAATAACATTAGCATAAGTTCAGTACGACAACCTACTTTATTGCAAACGCAAAGCCAGCAACAAAATAATGGAAATGATCATTATGTTGGTCATAATAGTTCTGTTTATATACAAACTCATCAACCATGTAAACGGAGGCGTATGGGTAGTTCTATACAAGTTCAAAATTGTGGTAATAACATTAATAGTGGTTCAGTGTCATTATCGCAACATTCTCTAGCTTCTTCTACAATGAATAATACACCTGGTGTAAATATAAATATTGGGCAGGATACAAGTGATTATCATACATCTCGCGGACGAGGTCATCAGTTACATTCGCACCATTCTCATGAAGCATCCGGCGGAGAAAGTGCAGATGGTTCTAGACCCGGTACACCGCTATGTGATGAAAGACCTGAAATAGCTCCATGTGAACCAAGAAAAATACCCAGAGATAGACCTCATGAGCCAATGATGTTACCAGTACCAAAATGGGGAATACAATTTGTTCAACAGCATAAAAGTATTGCTACTCCACTTGCATTATCATCTCAATATTATACATCACTTAATTCATCTTCGCTGTCGTCGCTGAGTTTGAACAACAATAGTTTAAAGATTTTTAATTCAAATACTTCGACCTTGTTAAATAGTAATAGTAGTCATTCTAGTCTACTCAATCCGTTATCAAGTCCACCTTTGTTAACTGGAACGAAGCTTCATTCTTTAACGTCTGTAAGCACACAACCATCATCAACGCCTGCTCAGCAACAGTTATACAATCAATCGCTTAATTCTTCGTCGTCATCATCATCATCGTCTGCGACCCACCATCATTATCATCATCACGCTCATCATGAGCATCATGGCAGTATTGGTTATGGCAGTCAAACTTCCCCAATGTCACAGCAACATCATCATCACTCACAAAATTTGCAAAATACAAATTTAGAAAATGAAAATTCGGTATTTAATACAAAGCAATCACCACAACTTGGAACTAGTCCAATGCGAGCTCGTTCATTAAGCTCAAACTCTAGTGATTCCGATGCTGTGCCTTTCGAAAGCGGACCTACAATGGAAGAGCGAATAAAAGCTCTTGACGAAATGTTCGAAAAATGGTCTGGTAATAATAGCACAACCGTTGGTTCTTTGATAAACCGTCCTTTAAATTCAAGTGATTTATCACAGAATAGTAGCATTACCTCTATAAATTATAGTGCAATAAATATACCTTCTGCAACATCTAGTTTTTTATCGCGTCATAAATTTCTTGATTTAGATGTTAATGAAATGAAACCATCCGATATTGCTAAATCAGTTTTAGGAAAAAAGTCAGTATTTGATGATGACTATCAACGACTGAAAAACGTTAATGAAAAGTATGAACCTAAAGAATTTTTAAATATTTCAAAAACCCCACCAGCAATACCAAACTTAGCAGCTACGAAAACATCTGTTGTAGGATGTTCATCTTTATTAAGCAATTCAAGTAAACCTTCAACACCTACTTCGATGGTATTTTCGACATCAAGTAATTTACAAAAATTAAGTTCGCCAATGAATAGTCCTCAAGCATCGTTGTCACCACATAATAGCCCTTCTCTATCTCCAAATATGCTATTTGGCTCTACCAAATCAACGGCTCTTGTACAACCGCAGCCTGTGAAAAGTTTGCAATATCCATTTCCAAGTCATCCTCCAAGCAATCAAACTTCAGTCACTCCTTCTTGTAACTCTATTATTAATAATTCAACGAACTCGATTAAAAGCAGCACAGTAGAAGCCACCAATCAAGCTTCAACAAAATCAACTGATAATAAACAGGATGCTCTTTCATCAGCAAAAGATAACAATGTTTTCAATGACAAACAAACCATGAACAGCCAAGGTTATCCTCCTATCTCTAGCCCGTCTACTTCAGTTACTATAACATTAAATCCAGCAGTAAATATGCGACCTATAGCTAAATCTGTTTTGGCCTCAGGAAATACAAATTCTGGTACGAAAATATCAAGTACATCTTGTAATACTCTCTGTTCACTGCCAAATGACAACCCTCACAAAATAGATGAAATTGAAACTGACAGTATTAACTTATCAGCAACAACACAAACTCAATGTCAAATACAAATCAAGGCATCAACTATATCAAAGAAAAATGAGAAGATAAGTAAAAATAGTAACAAATGCGAGGTAGAATATAAGAAAATGATTTCAAGGAATGAAAAATTGACAGAAAAAGAAACTTCAGATAAATCAGATAATGAACATATTAACATTTTTGTAGATAATCATAAGAAATATGAAGCGAATGAAACATTTAATCTAGAAAGTTTAGAAAAAGAATCAATTGAAAAAGAAAAATACCGACGAGTAGAGAAAGAAAAGCTAGAATGTGGAAAATATGATAAAGAACTACAGAAAAGGAAAGAAAAAGAAAACAAAGAAGAAAATGAAATTTCACAATCTTTTGAAAAGAAAAGTAAAGAATTACATGAAAAGTGTGATCGGGATAAAAAAGAAGAGAAAAATATTGAATTGAAAGAAAAGATTGAGGCAACCGAAAAAAGAAGAAAGGAACATGAAATTGTAGAGAACGACCAGACGGTAAAACAGAAAATGGAATCCGATAAAAACATTCAAGTCCAAAGTGAAGATAAGAAAATTAAATTTCATCATAAAATATGGACTGAGCAGAGAGATAATGCTGACAAGCATAAAGAAAACAAAAACATAGAAAATGTGAAATCTGATACAGATAAAAAAGAACACGAGTATACAGAGTGGAAAAACCAAGAAGAAAAGCTAAAACTTGAAGATCGAGACTTTAAGGAGTCTGAGAAAAAGGGCTTAAACGCTAAACCCAAGAAAGAATTTGAAAGATCTAATAGCCTGGAAAAGAATAGTGTCAAAAAAGAAATGTGTGATTTTGGGCATTCTGATTTGAAGGAAGAAAAAGATTTGTATCATGCACCCTTCAGAAATAAGATTGAAAAACAAGAAGATGAAACTCAATCCATATTTTTTGACAGCGAAATTAGAGATAAAGTAAAACTGGAGTCGCAATCGTCTACTACGAGCAGCAGTTCGTTAAAAATGACTGAAAATTGTATTAACGTAGATGATTTTGCGGGCCAAACAATAAAAGAAAAAAAATATAATGAAAACTATGTACAAGATAATTTTTCTTTGCACAAGAGAAAAGATGATTCTAAATTTACTAATCCCGATGCACATTATACAAAACGGCGAATTAGTTCTCAGGATAGTGTAACTAGTTCAGAAGACAATAATAAAAGAATTAGAATAGGTAGTGATGAAGAAGATCGTAAAGGTTTCGATCGTCGAAGTTCGAAGGAATCACAGAGCTCTAAGATACCATTCAGCATTAAATCACATCAACAAAACCAAAGTAGAACAAGCTCGTCGTCATCGAGAAGCAATGAAGATAAAATTGTCTACTCTATAGAAGATAAACATCGTAAAGATCCAAATTCAAGATTTGAGGAGAAAAAACATTCTAAAGAAAAAACGAAATTCAATTTTGGATCTACAAACGTATCACCTCATAAACAAAAAGTAAATGTTGATACTTGCATTGGTGATACCGAAAAAGATATACCATCAAACACAATTGACTGTGAAACAGCTTTTAGTATTGAAGATCTAAGATCTACTGATGAGGAAGACTTTTCGCAACAGCACGAACATCATCATTCAACTAATAAAAGTCAAAAATCGAAAAAGAAAGAGAAACGGGATACCGAAATAGAAGAGAATTCAATGCGATTGAGTTTATTCAATGCAATTAACAGAAACTCTGAATCAACTATTAACACGCACCAGAGAAAACATGAGAGATGTCAACAAGATCGCAAGCAACAGTCATCGCGATCTGAAGAATGTAATAGTTTATCTTCAAAACAGCTTCTTTCATCTGAAAAATCTCGAAATAAAGTACTATCAACAAGTAGAAAAGCTCCATTTAGCTCGGATGAGTCGAATTCTGACGAGCCTAAAAAACATTCCATATTTGATATACCAGATGACGGACCATACGTTTCAATGTATGATAAAGTAAAGGCTCGTTCTTGTAAAAATATGCAGAAACAAGAAGAGGAGAAAAAAATAAAAGCAAAGTTTTCACAATTGAAACAATGTCGAGCGAAACGTGAAGAAAAGAAACGTTCCACAAGTTATGATGGAGATTCAGATTCAGATTTTGATATAAGTGAACACAGAAGGGGCAAATATCGAAGCAAACCAAATCATAATATTACAGGAGTTATTAGTTCATCCGACGAAAGCTCCTTTAGACCACAACGGGAAAGTATAATTTCAGATTCTGATTCTGACATTCGAATTCAGTATAACCGAACACGTTCAAACAATATATGTGATGATAATGAGACTAGTGCCGAAGAAATCCAAAATCAGACAAGGATACATTCAAATAATTCATCAAATACAAAAATTTCCAAAAAGCGAAATTCTCGAGGAACTCGTATAATGTCTGAAACTTCTGATTCTGAAATAGATAAAAGGGACAAGTTCGATATAAACCAACAAACAAGCAAATCATCAACAGTTGGTGATGATTCAACACCTTTCAACTATGAAATTAAAAAGGAAGTCGATGTTACTAACGATAATGTAGATGAAAATAAGCCAAGTCTCACGATAACTGATATTAATCGTGACACGGAAGATAAAATTAAAATTGAAATAAAACACGAGTCGTACAATCCACATCACGAATGTATCTCTGAATCCGATAATAATGTTTCTGCTATAACCTCACATATTGATAATAAAGATCTAATTTTTAATCAATTGTTTTCTCCAGAGAGCAGAAAAAAACATAAGAAAAATAAAAAACATCAAAAAGCACAAACTCATGTTAATAATACAAATGTAGTTGATGTGGAAAAGCTGGAAGATTCTGATAATAAAGGAACTTTTTCATCTCCTTTGGAGCATGTTTTTGATGAGTTGAAAAGAGAGCAACTTCTTGAGCAACAACAGCCTAATATATCGCATGCTGCTGTAAATATTAACAATCATTCTTCTCAACATTTTGAAAAGAAAAAACATAAAGACAGAAAAGAAAAGAAACGTGAAAAGTATCGTATTGACGACTCGAGCAAAAATTTAAGTAAAGAAGAACGACATCGTTTGAAAAAGGCAAGGAAAATTTCCAAGGCCGCAAATTCCTTATCTTCCGATATATATGAAATAAGTAAGAATAGCCCAGAGAGAAATAACTATTGCGCATTCGATTCCACTCTTGTTGCTGCCGCAAAAAGAAGTGGAAAAATGGTTGAAAACCTTTTCGGATCATTATCAGATGATGAATCTCAATTGTCACCTATTGACAAAGCAGTCTCAAATGATTTGATGGATAAAAATGTAACACCTAACTATGTTGAAACAAACGTAAAAGAAGATACAGCAAATACCTCAAATATTTTTAAGCAAGAACCTCTTACACCCAAATCACATACCGTTGAAGAGAATGAAGAGAATAAATTAAAAATATCTTCGTCAGAAAGAGAGCGTCATCGAAAAGAAAAACGCGAAAGAAAACGAAAGGAGCGTGGAAAATCAAAAGAACATCATGTTCTATCGACAATTCAAAATAAATTTGACGATGATAATAGCGTTGATTTAGAAGAAGCCGGTCGAGTGCTTGAAGCACAACTACTGGCAGACTCTTCCACAATGGAAGATCAAACACCTTCGACTGCCACAACACATAAAAGCGATATGACAGACGTATTTCGTTTTTCGGATGCTGATGAAAACAGCGTTGAAATAGTTCCCACAATTGAAAAAACTGAAGTCTCAGAATATCATAAAATTAAGGACAAAAAGAAAAAGAAGAAAAGGTCTAAAGAAGACAAGCATCACCTCAAACGAGAACATCATCAACACATCAATTCTATGGTGACATCAACTGCGGTATCTTCCAGTCCGAATAACAACAAATTATCAGTATCAATACACTCTGCTAATAATGAGCTAAAAAAATCTCCTATTTGTAAGCCGTCACCAAGCTTACCTTGTTTAATTGACGATGAAAGCCCTTTAGCAAATTTTGACAGTTCACCAGTAAAAAGTAACAGTGATAACGATGTTGAGAGTTCAAAAATATTGGATTCCGCTGAATTAGAAAGTTCAACATTAGTAAAATCCCCAGAGCCGTCACCTGTTAAATTAGTAGAATCTAAAAAGAAACCAGAGAAATATATACCTGGCTTTGATGGAGAATTAGACGAAAAAATTAGCGAATCTGCAGTAAAATCAATTTCTGCCGAATTTGATTCGCTCATCAATCCTGTTTGTACGGAACCAAAAATACCAATAGCAAGTCCACCGGACTCCAGTAAAGTTGCTGAAAAAGATGAAGAGAAATCTCGTGTTGTAATTTCACAAGAAGAAACCGAAGATGCTGTAGCGGCTTTACTGGGAGAAAGTTTTGGTAACTCTTCAGTTACTGACTATTCTTTCAACGATGACCCGATAGACGTTCCTTCAGAAGAAATAGACGCTTCAACTGACGGTGTTGTTGCCACAATTCCTGAAGAAGATGCTGAAGAAATGCGTAAGGCAGTTCAAAGCTTAAGCGCCGCAGAGGATATTGACATAAAAGCGCAAACACCACAGTCAGAAAGTGATCTGCAAATCGATACAGATATTGAAGAGCCCGATACAAATAACTGTGGCCAAATGAAATTCGATGTTTGCCCAAGAACTCCAGACATTGATTTATCTGATAATGGTAAACTAAATGAAGAAACCAATTTTAATTCAGCAAAATGTTCCCCTAATAATGTTGTTGATTCCGCCGAATGCAGAGATGACAAAGACGAACATGAATGTAAAAATAAAGCTATGGTTTCTGAAGTTAAAGTCTGTAATAAAAAAGAAGAGAAAGAATCGAAAGAACCTGACAATCAAAATTCAAAGGAAGTAATTCCTGTGTCAGAATTTGTAAATAAAAATGAAGTTAAAATGGATGATTCTAACAATAAGTCAGCTAGTGGCTCTATTTTATCAAACACAGTTTTCCAGAATGATAAAATTGAAGAAGAAAATTCACCAGTTATTTGTTTATCACCTACAAAGCAGCGCTTGGTCAATAGTTCCTTTAGTCAAAATCGCTCGCAATATATTCCACAACCACCGAACATCTCTATACCAGATTCGGGCCAATTCAATTTCAATCAAGCTATAAATGTTGTCTTGTCACCCAAAATGTCTACATCAGCAGCTGATATAAATTTGTCACCACCACGTCAACATTCTCCTCAAACAATAAATAATACTCAAGCACAAAATATTTCGACGACAAATGCTCCTTACACAATGAATTTACGAGTACAGTCTCCACACACTGTACGAATTCAAAATTCACAACAAAATTCTAGTACAACAGGGCAACATATATTAGTACAGCCAAGACAAATTTTATCTCCACCTAATACAAATGTATCCTTAGCCAGTCCATCTGTCATGGTTAACAGAGTAACAGCTACAACTGTTCTTTCATCCGTGCCAAAGCCAATGCAAGCAACTAGCATATTGCTGCCTCAAGCAACACATGCTCAAACGCCAATTTCAGATGTTTCAAACATCTCTACCTCAATAAATGTCCCAGAGCTTAAACAAGAAATCAAGATGTCAACTGGACAAACTTTAACATATCAAAGCTCAAGAGTAAATATTCAGACGCAACCGGTTACTATCTCACAGCATAAAATTTCAAGTCAAAGCCAAATAATTTCACAACCAATTGTAAAATCTGTTATTGAAAGTAGTTCTGGCCAACAAACATCTCAAAATGGCAACGCACAACAGCAATCATCTTCAGCTCAACATGTTCATCTGCAGCCGAAAACCCAATCACATCAGACAATTGTTTTACAACAAACAGTTTCACCCAAATCCATGCAAACACAACATTCACAACGAATAACACAACAGCAAATTAAAACAGTTCAACAACCTCATCAACAGCATCAACATGTAATACAACAACAAATTCAAAATATTCCTACAAAACAAGAAAACCATCAATCAACACAAAAAACCAATTTTGTACAAAAACCGCAACAAATTTCAACTGCTCAATCGCAAATTGGTTCTCAACAAACATCTAATCAATATCATGGACAAACTCAACAAAGGGTTGTTCAACATTCTCCTCTATTACAAGTTCATCAATACGCGCAACCGTCACAATCTACAATAATTTCACCTCAGTCGGCAATCATACAAACAGTTGGCTCTCAAAATAAGGATACCAACAACTCAGTTTTGGGAGCTCCCAGAGTGCAGCAAAATGTTGTTATTGTACGTCAACCATCTAATCAAAATGTTATACAACAACAACAGCAGCCTCAAGGAATACCGCCACAACAACCAAAAGTTGTATTACCACCAAATAATTCTGTTCATCAAACACAACAAGGAGTGCAAAAACCTTCACATGTTGCAATCGTACAGAGTCAACCGCAAATTCACCTAAAACAAATGCAGCCGCATTACCAACAATCAAGTTCAAATTCATCAATTCAAATCAAGCTTTCATCAAAATCTAGTCCTGTTGAAAATATTCAATTTCAACCACAACTCAAAACACCTGTGCAGTTTCAAACAGTTCATTTATCTTCGATTCCACAAACATTGGGTTGTCAGGGCTCATTGCCAAAAATTTCTATGACGGAAAAATTTTCTCCTCCTGAAACTGAAATTCAGAATAATTCAAACTTAGTTCAAAAATCTCATCCCAGTTCTTCATCCGCAGATGCAAACGATTTTGCAGAAACGAAACTTGATTTAGAGAATGTACAAAATCAAAATGAAAAACAATCAGAACTCGTTGAACAAAAATTACTAAAAGAACCTAATATTGACGAACAGATTGTACTTACAATGAGTGATAGGAAGCCATTTGATAAAAAAGAAAATGAATTGTTATTGGATGAAAAGGAAGAAACCGAAATAAAAAATAGAGACCAAGATAGCGTTATTCTGGATCAAATTCCTCATTCTCAAATTACGGATTCAGTTGCTTCACCTGAGGAAGAGAGGGTAATTAAGGAATCTGAAAATGTTTCCGTTATTAAAATGTCTATGTCGGTTCCAAGTGCAAATCAATCTAGCAAGGAAAGATCGCTTTTGACAGAAGAAAATGTAAGCAAATTATTTTCTCCAGAAAAAGATCAGCTCGAACAAGATTCAAAAGAAGATAGTGATTATTGGTCAGCGAAAGAAATTAATATTGAGTCTGTTATAAAGAAAGTTGACGCACTTTGTGATGAAAGCATAAAAATACAAGAGAAGAAGACTACTGAAAATTCTGAAAATAAACAGAAAGAAAATCAAAATGTTTCTTCTGACCTTAAAAATCAGACACAATTAGAAAAATCTTCAAATGATACCACAGAGAGCGAGGGTGAAAAGTCTGATAATATTGTGATAAATAAAAATGAAGAGACTTATGATGAGGATGAGGTAATAATTGAAAATTCCACAGAATCTTTTGGTAATAAAGCAATAAATAAGTTAACGAAAAGACCAAATATTCGAGGTAATCGTAATATTAAAAAGTTGGGAAATATAAGCCAAGCGGATCCAGTTACTCCTTTAATTTCAATGACAAATGAAGCTGGCGTAAAAACACGGCGTGGAACCGCCATCCTAGCCGCATCTTCAACTAGGGGTCGCAAAGGTCGACCGTCTATCAAAACAGTTACAGTAGCTGTAACAACTCCAAATACAAAAAAAGCAACAAAAACTACTTCACCTCAGTCTTCCACAGGTCGCGATGTTTACGAGTTTCATGATGATTCGGGTGAAGAAACAATTAACAAAATTGTGCCTGTTTCCGAACGACCACGTTTGATACTTACTATCAAAAGTCCTGGACAAACTCCATCAGCTTCTATTACTTCGACTTTAACATCACCTACTAATAATCAGCAAAATATTTCTCACTCAAATCAAGAAGAACAACAACAGAATATTTCTGCAAACGATACCCAAGTGAAGTTGAATCAAGAAAAGCCAGATGAGCAAATTGAATTTGATAATAACTTGATATCGTCACCAGTGGTATCTTCGCCAACTAGCTCGCTTGATACTCAAAGCAAAGATCAACAACCAAATACAAGAAAATCCAAACGATTGCAAGAGAAAGATCGTAGTACTGTTGATGACGTAATTGAAGATGTAGTAAGAAATTCCCTACACTCTCCGAAAGAAAATCAAACACCTCCAAGAAGATCCACCAGAAATCAGCAAAATATACCATCTTCAAGTGAAAAAGTGCAATCAAACATGTCACCCGCTGAAAATAAAATCAAACCTACAAGACTAAATCGTCGTACTAAAGATCGAAAACCGAGTGATGCTTCGGTTGATAGTAATGATGAGAAAACTACTAGTTATAAATTGGTGGATGACAAAATGATTGAAGATTCGAATAAATTACCTGAACAAAGCAAAGAGCATAGCAAATTAATCACGGCAAACTTACCTAGTTCAACAAGTACGGAATATGATAAAATTGATAAGAAAAAAGCTGCAATTCAATCTAGTATAAATACTTCAGGTATAAATAAACAGTCTCAGGAATCTTTATCGTTAATCGACCCAGTTACTGGTGTTCTTACAATGGTTCGCCAAAATCAAGAAGGTCAGTATATTACTATAGGTGGAAAACCAAAACAGATTTATACTTCAACTGAAATAGAGAAAATGCAGAAACAGCAACCAATTTCCAATATTGAAAAGAAATCAATTGAAGAAAATAATATCGATTCAAAAGAACTAAATAAAAATTCAGAGAAAGTGTCGCAACCAGCAAAAGACACGATACCTGAAACAAATTTCGTAATTACAAGCAACGCTACTTCTCATAAAACAGTGAGTGTGGTTGTATCTGTTCCGCAACAACAAACTGAGATAGCAAATCCAAACTTAACAAATTCAATTACAACCACAACTGTGACGCAGTCAAATTCTCAATCACAGTCGCATCCCATTGTAATTCAACCCCAAATTTCGCAGCAAAATATACGAACGCATCCCTTAAAAGCTCATGTTTTAAATAGTCAAAAACATTTGCAGCAGCAACAACAATTAGTTGGACACCCAGTACAAACTCAACAAAATGACACCCAGCAGCAAACGCAGTTAATTAAAGTAAATCAATCCCAACAACCTTTAAATGCAACAGCGTCATCTATATTGGTTAGCAATCCAAATCATGTAATACAACAAAATATTGTAGTTACAAGACATATGCCCGACACAAATGAACCACATCATTCACCGATATCTACTACAACAACTCAACATCAAACGCTGATTATAAATGCCGCACCCTCCACACCAAGTTCACCGCATCAACCGCAATTGTTGTCTCCGCACATTCAACAAATTCAACATCATCAACAGCATCAACAACAAATAACACAACAACAACCACATAACGTTCCTATACAAATTCAACAACAAGTTATAACTAACAATCAGCAAGGTCACCCTATTGTCCACGTATTTGCAAAACAACAAGGTAATATTCAACAGCAACCTGTTGTAATTTATAATATTAAACCGATAACCAACAATCAAACAGGTGGGCAGCCTTCAAGTCATTCCACTTATGCTACGTCAAATATCGTTCATGGCGGCGGGAAAATCATTCATTCAACGCAACCACAAAATACCACTCAACAAACATCAACACCAAATACTTCCCAAAATAATAGTAGTAAACATCAATCTATACATGCTTCGATACAACCAACACATGTTTCATCTCATCAGAAGCAATCTTCTCATCAGACAGGAGTTTCTGTCGTAACTAGTTTACCATTGGGCAAATCACAACAAATGAGTCAACCAGTTCATATACAATCGCAATTGGTTGGACAAATACCTCAACAAGTAGTTCAACAACCATCTCATTTAACCACTACTCAAAAAATTAATTCCCAAACTATGCAACCAATCGGCACTTTAGGTACCAACACCAATCCTACAATTATTCAGCAACATATTGGTCGAAATAACATAGATATTGTCCCATCTGTCAGTGCAATTGCTCAATCACAAACGCAAAATCAACCAATGTATATTGCACATACTAATTTATCTCAACCCCTTCAAATTCCTAATACATCCGCAATAATGCAACAAAAATCAAGTATATCACAATCTCCGGGAACACAACAGCAAGCAATTCCAACGCAAACACATATACAGCAGCAGCAACAAATACCTGGCCCACCTAAAAATGCAATTAATATTCATCAAGGACAAACAATGAGTGCAGCTGTTAATAGTCCGCCACCTGTGAAACAGCAGCTTATATCTGTAGGCCAGCCTTTAGTTGCAGGTAATATAATAAAATAGTCATACAAATACATATATAAAATACTTTGCAAAAGATTAGCGCAGTCAACTGTTTTTAAATAAAATTTTAGACTTAAATATTAATAAATTATTTATCACACACATAATGTACCTTATGTACCAAATATAATTGCTTGCTAATATTTTGCATAATGTTTTATGTTATATAAAATCGAATATATTTTAATCAATTTTTTTCGACCTATTTAACATTAGGAGCTAACAATATGCGTGTATCAGTACCAACAATAAGTCCTCAAGGGCAAAATAGAACTCATATGATACAACCAGGGATTCCTATACCCACTTTCGATACCAATTCTGTAAGTTTATTCATTATTTTATTCCGTTCTTTAATTTATTCTTATTATTAAAAATTCAATTCAATTTTAATTAGTTTACAAATCATTTACATATATTTATAACTATAATATACACTTACTTATATAAAACATATTTTTTTTTTAAATATTTTTTTCAATTCTTATAAAAAGCAGCATGAAATCGGGAATTATAATACAAATCATTCGAAGAGTCCTCCTCCTGCTCATCAGCAGGCTTCATTAATAACACCGGTAATAATTAAAAATGTTTTCTCAAACTATTCACTTTTTTCAGTTCATTGTTTTGTAAAATGAAACCCTTTCCTTTTCAGCCCTTCTTTCATAAATTGATCTTCCATTTTTAACTTTTAAAAGAGATTAAAAGAACATGAAAAGACTATAAATAATAAAAATACCAGGATATTTTCCTTTTTTCTCGGCATTCCTTTTTTTTTTTTTGTGAAATTTTTATAGGTTTTTAAAAAAAGAAATTATGCCATTTTATTCGACATAATAAAAATCAATATAAGAAATTTAACTTCTACTATTAGACGGAAAATTTGATTTGGATTGGATTTAAAAATTTTTTAATAAAAAATTTTGAAATTGTCACCGTACATGTCCCAAAGTCAAATTATGTTCTTATGGCGTCTCCCTTGATTTTCTGTTAAGTGTTCTTACGTTATACAATTATTTTTATAATTTTAAACGGACTAATGCCATATATATCTATCAGACCATCAAGCTCAGAGATTCCAAATTTATATGGAGTTAAATGGAATTAAATTGATCAGTATTTTTGGCTCTACTGATTCTACATATTTTTTAAATTTAAAATTTATATTTCGAAAAAATTGCTTGGTAAATTCCATCTAAAAAATGCATTTAAAAAAAAAAATTGCAATTTTTAGCGCAGACAACCTTTCTTGTTTTTCAAATAGAAGAGCACTACCCTTATATACAGAGTAAAATTTTTGAATAAGAAATAGAATTTAAAGAGAAATTAAAGAAAAAAAAACAAAAAAATTATTATAAACTAGACGGCTTTCAAAACTATACTAAATAAGCTGAAAATCATAAAGAATACTCAAAAATTTTACAAATAAAAAAATATTTCAATCGGCGTACTTCGAAAACATAAAACATTGAGAGTTGTTGTTGTACTTTTTTCCGAATCAAAATTTCGGAAAATAATTTCAGCTTGATGGCCTGACAGATATATGTATGTGTGTATATGGCCTTATACTGACTTAAAAATGTATGAAATTGTGAAGAAAAGTTAATTTATTGGCATCAATTTTCGAGTCTTGAAATTTCAATAATTAAAGCTTTTTAAAATTTAAAGTATGGTAGAAAAAAACAAAATACTTTGTTTTTTTTTTCTATTTTGTTGTTTAATACATATTTTGTAAATCTAAATGAACTGTTACTATCACATTGATTTTACCACACAATATAGCATATTTATGTAGGACATTACCAGTCAAATTTAAAATTTTTTGAAATTATTCTTATTTTCATATGTATCGATTTTCATCACTATCAAAAATTGAAATGAAAAGGTATTAGCATTTAACGCTGTTTTCTTCTTTTAAAGGTTTTTGTTACTTTTTTTACGGGTCACCTTTTAATAACTGTTATAAAACTGTTATTTTGAAGTCCATTATATATAATATACAACCTTTTGACCCATCGCAGAATTAAAATTAAATTATATTATGTTAACAATGTAAATAAAAGATTCCGTATGATTTGTATGCAACAATTTTTGGTGCGTAGCCAAGTAAGAACTGGTCATTGCAAGTATAAAAAATTAAATATGTCAGTCTATTATATTGCGCGAAATTACAGTCTCCACAATTTTCAACAATAAGCCTAAATTCGGGTTTTTATATATTATCGCATCTTATATTTTATATTTTGCGTATGAATTATAATCAAACTTTTTTGTTTTTCTTGTTTTTAGTTTTTGACAGTATGAACTTACATTTTAGTTAAGAGTAATTAATTATAAATTTCGTTTTGTAAGAAATTGTCCCATATTTTTACGTAGTCTCAAAAAGTCTTTTAATTGATAAGTTCAGAGTCTTTTTTTTTTGAATTAAAAAATTAAACCATTTAAATAATATTTTTTTCGTAGTATTATATATAAGTCTGAGTAATTATTGTTAAACACATTATGTATTTTGACTGTTATAGAGCGAAGGATCATTTGCCTCAAATCAAATTAGAGGAGCAATACCAAAGGAACATTATATTATTTATCAACAATATTTGCGAGATCATCAAGCAAGATTACCTTATATATCCAGGTTTGTAGTTGATATTTGATGGTTTTTATTATCTTATAATAATTAGTACAAGATTCAATATAAGTATAATTTATTAACAAATTAAATTAAAAATCTTAACTTAAAAATCATGAACTAAATCTTTATAAATTAAAATAAACCAAACGCATCACCGATAGTTTAGGTCTTAAGGGGATTAAACATTAAATTTTGTTCAATGTAACTATTTATTGAGTTAAAATACAGTAATTTAATAACAGTTTGTAAATTACTCCTATTTCAATTTTTTCAATTTGAACTCATTTGAAAAAAAATATTTTAATAAACAATATTATTACATCTGACAGAAATATAAGTAAATTACTACCGAATTGTTGTTGATTCCTTAATTATAAAAAATAAACTAAATGTGAGAATATAATTCGAAATTTTTAAAAAATATATTTTACTTTTTCAAATGTAGGTCTCCCCTAATACCTGGATTGACAGAACAAAAAGAATTGGTTGAAATGGAAGATTCAATTGCATCTAGTCCCCCATTAGAATTACGCAGACCAGGTAGTGGACCAAGATTGATAGCCATACCCCATGGTTTGCAGAGTCCACAAGATCAAACTAATGGTATGTATATATACAAATACATATAAACTTACAGACATAATTATAAAGAACAAAAATAAGAACGTCAAATAAACAACTTTTATTACTAATTTAGATTCTCCTCAAGCTGCTCAAGTGTATATACATGGCAGTCGAATACCTCATCCCCATTTCCCAGAGGTGGGGCCTAGATATTTTGAAAATTTGAGGCAGTTACCAACAGAACCACCACCAGCACATCGTCCAACTCATAATATAGGTCCACCTCCACCAGCCGGTCCATCACATAATTACAGTTCTTTACCACCACAACCATCACCATCTCAATTAGCTCCAGTTTCTGGAACTTTGGTTCATATGCATCCAAAAACAATTGAAAGGGAACGACAACGTGAACGGGAACAAAGAGAACGAGAGCAACGAGAAAAGGAAAGAATTTCAATTCCAGGAGGTGAAATATATATTATTAAAATATTTCATTTAATTTATTTAACAAAATTGTTTTAATCAGGACATACAAGCATGCCTAGTCATGGTAGCCTAGTACCAGTAATACCTACCTCAGGTGGACGGAGCTTTCAGGTTGCAACACCTCCACATGCCAGTCAAGTGCCACCACAAGCTGATTCTTTGCTTACTCTGTTACAACGTTATCCTGTAATGTGGCAAGGTTTATTAGCTTTAAAAACAGATCAAGCAGCTGTTCAAATGCATTTTGTATTTGGAAATCCTCTGGTGGCAAGAGGATCTTTACCATGCAATAGTGATGGTAGCACTCCACCTTTGCGTATTGCACAACGCATGAGACTAGAACAAGTTCAATTGGAAGGAGTTACGAAGAAAATGCAGGTAAGCATTTATGTGGTTTTCAAAATTTGAAACTAAAGTACAAAAATAATTTCTAAATACAAAATTTTAATAAATATTAGCAGTCCAATTATATATCAAATCAATTGATTTTCATAATTAAAATATTTTAGTATGAAAATGAACACTGCATGCTACTAGCATTACCTTGTGGCCGAGATCATATGGATGTTTTACAGCAATCTCGAAATTTACAAACTGGCTTTATAACATATTTGCAACAAAAAATGGCTGCCGGAATAGTAAATATACCTTTACCAGGAAGTGAACAACCAGCTTATGTTGTTCACATTTTCCCATCATGTGACTTTGCGAACGAAAATTTAGAACGTGCGGCACCAGATTTAAAACATCGTGTTGCTGAAATAGCTCATTTATTGATAGTTATTGCTACTGTTTAAATTTTATATAAGAGGTAAAGCAATATTTTTAGGAGCAGTAAATGTTTTTGTACTTCATAAGGTATAGTTTACCGAATACCCCCTCAGAGGCTGAAATAAATTAATATGAATTCAACAGAGACAAAAATTTCAAAATAGAAAAAACAGCATAACATAAAAGAAAAAAAAAATTACAAAAGAAAAAAAAAATATTAACACCAATTAAATTTAAGTCTATAAAGAACTTTTTAAAAGTTTTTTTTTTTAATATGAAAACGATATTTTTTACATGATTGAAATGTTAATAAACTTTTACCAGATACATAATATTATAATAAGCTCACAGCATCAAAATACATATATCAAAAATAATGTATTTATTTATGTTTATATAATAAAACTATTTACTTTTCCCTTATTTCATTCCAGTGCTAAATATATAAATGATATTTCATAACACTGGATGTAAAATTGGAAAACTCAACGTAGTTTGAAATTTCATTTTCAGTGATTCTGAGTTAAACTTAAGATATTTTTTTTTTCTTAAAATTTCAATAAAAAAAATAAAAACGAAATAAAATGCACTATTTTTGATATATAATTCATTGTAAAATGACCTCCAGAAAAAAAATATAAATAACTGCAATATAAACTAAAATTAATCATCTTTTAAAAATATTAGCTAGCAAATTTAAATATCTATTATATTCTTCTTTCTTATTTTATATGAAAAAGATAAAAATTGTTTAATATATTTTTTGTATTTATGACATAAATATGAAAACGTCGTTTATTATAAATTTGTATAGTAGAAAAAAATAAGAATGTAAAAATTTTGTTATGTAAATAGAAAAATGCAATGCGTAGAATAGAACCACATACATAATTATGTTGCAATTAAAAAAAAAAAGAAAAACAAAACCTAAAATAAAATAAAAAACAAAAAATAATGACACTGAACTTTGTATAGTATTTATGTGTATACAAAACTGTTTATTTTATGTACAAACTTATTAAAGTCTAATAAAAAATCCACTTAAAAATTGTATACAATAATATATTAGAATTTTTAATATATTATTACTTAATATTAAATGAATAAGTAAGACGATCGTACATAAAATAAACAAATTACATAAAATAAATCAAATAACAGAGACATATTATATGTATATTTTTTTTTTGTATATTATTAATATTAAATATAATATTAAGAATGTAAAATAATAAATATATAAATATATATACTATATTATACGTGTGTTTGTGATATAATGTATGAGAATGAGTGCATGTTTACTAGAAATTTTTGTAATAAAAAAAAATACATGTATAATTCTATATTAATAACTATGTCGATGTTAATGAACCACAAGATTTGAAGAAGAAATCAATGAAAAAATCAAAATCAATTTCATCAATTTAGATTATTTACCCATTATTAAAATTACATAAAAAAAATTCATAAAAATTCTTTCACACTTATAATTAAATATAAGTCTGTAGTCTGTACATATTATTATATATTTAAAAATTTAAAATTAAATTAAAAAAAAAAAAATAAAAAAATAAAACAAAATGAAAAGAGCGAGTATAGGGTATGTAGAAATAAAAAAAAATATATATATATATACAAAAAAAAAAACAAAAAAAATTAAAAAAAATCGTTGTAATATTTTTAGATATAAAACTTCATAAATAAATATAAATATATGTACATATATGAATTAATAAATATATATATATTTATACATATTTATACATATATACATACGAACAGTTAAAGATGAATTAAATGGTTAAAATTTATTATTTAATAAATGTTAATTATTTTTGATCTCAGATTTTTATTTAGAACAACAAAAGAAGTAATTTAGGTTTTCCACCAATCAAAAAAAAAATAATAATAGCATATGCATATTATATATATATATAATTTTAATATTTAATATTTTATTTTTTATTTATTTATATTAAATATATTTTTTTGTGAATTTTCCTCTACTTTATTTTATAATTTTTCTACTACAAAATAATAATTTTTTTCTTTCCCTCTCTTAGTACCTTAAAAAGAAAACTATAAAATTTAAAATAATAATTTTAAATTTTACCATAAAACAGAATAATAAAAAAATATAAAATAAAAATAAATAAATATTTCATTTTTCAAATAGTTGTAGTTAATACTACAATAAATAGTAAACAATAGTTAAATTGGAATTATAGTAAATTCTTGAAAATTTTTTTAAATTATTATTGGTTTGGCGTGGCAAAAAAAAATTATGATCGCTTTATTATTGTTTACTAATATTTTATAAAGATGTTCATTTATTTTTCGAAAAAACTATAGAAAAATTAAAAATTTATGAATTTATATATCAAATATTGAAAAGTTCGAAAAACAGGTTTATTTTTCTAGAAATAGTTTCTAAATTTTCGCTTGTTTTTCATTTTTAGTTATTTTTTGAATGCACACACGATAAAAAATTCCAGTATGCGTCAAAATATTTTTAAAAAGTCTCAAAATTTTTGGAAATTGAATAATCATTTTATTATGTTTGAAATTGTCGAAAATATTTAAAACTGTTAATTCAGATATCTGTTTTGTTTTTGTTTATTTTTGCAAGTCTCAGAAATTTTAATTTTTAATTCACCTCAAATATAATTATTATTCGAAAATATTCATGCCTCGAAGACCAGACTATAAAATCGGAAAATTTGTTTTTATTTGAAAATAGAAACTTCTAATTGAGCTTATACGATATATTATAGGGCCTTTCCTATAATTTTTGCTCAAATATTTTACTACAGTTATCAATTCATTTTTTTTTCAATTAAGGGTACTAGATTGTTGGAAAATATTCATAATTAATTTCTATGCTTAATTTCATTAACAAATACACACTACTTATGTTTATACATAAAAATATTTACTTCACTTATCATTTTATTAAATTCTAGAATAGTTTTATTAATTTAAGAATAACCTAAAAATTAATATAAATAATTATGCAAAAAAAAAAAAAAAATCGTGAAAAATTCGTGTAGAAAAAATGAATAATTATAAATAATTTAATTAAGAAAATAATAATAAAAAGAACTATATAAAAATATGTAAAATAAATTTTATTTTAAAAAAATTTATAAATGTAAATATAAATATATACCCATATACATTAATATATATGTATACATATATATACATATGAATTTGCTTATGCACACCTATAATATTAATTACTATTATTAAAATTATATAAAAAAAATGTAAATAATTAATGTTAAAATAAAAGAAAAGAAAAAAAAACAAAAATTTTATGAGAAAGAAATTAATAAAAATATAAAATTTAATTGAAAAATGCAAAGTTTTAATTTTCATTGACAAAATTTTAACACCATTGAACATTAAACTAAATCTACATATGTATGTATGTACATACATAATGTTATAGTAAATACTCAAAAAATATTTAAACAAACTAATTAGAAAAAAATTGATTTTTTTTTCATAAGATCCATTATAAAAAAAGAGCAATATTTTTGAGATAGATGCACTGTCCGTTACCTTTCTTTAAATTTTAAATATCTGCAAATTGTTTGGCTAAGGGACATTTCTAACAATTTCTATTTTAAGTATGTTGGTTTTCCTTTTTTTTTTGTTTAATTAGATTTACCGTCCATTAATTTAAGTTGTAAAACAGCCTTCGTGCGGTGCGGAATTTGAGTCCTACTTTTTGGAGAAAGCAAATAAAATGCACAAAATATCCCAATTTACAACCAATTTTTAAAGCTTGAATAACATAATTCATATATACAGCCCAATTCAAGTTCATCAACATGTTGAACCGAGAACAAATGCTCCACCTAAGTTAACGTGGCACCCAAATTTTTAGTTTAATCACCGTTCGTTGGATATTTCAATAATATAATATGTTCTAAAATAAAAATTTGACAGTTACGTACCCGAAGAAATATCCTAACTGTCATCGTTGCTATCATAATAATTTTTTCATAGAGTTTTCTTTTACTTCATAATTTTTTTTACAAAACTCTGTTTAAAATAAGATCATCAGCCCCATCATGAATTCCACTCGCGGAATTCTAAGAATAACAAACTAACTGTCAAATGTTTATTTATATACTTTTGTTGCTAATTCAGTAAACAGCTTTCATTAAAGTTTGATCTTTCACTTCAGTAAAAGGTTTGCAGTTTTTTTAGTTTTTGAATGTTTTTGAAAACTGGGAAAACATTTTTTTTTAGCAAATATGAACTCATTTCCTGTAGCTATGTTAGAGTAACTCAAACTCAAACAAAAAAATTCAAATTTTGGCTTTTTATGTGTGACTATTTTTTCGTAGACTTTAAAGGTTTATTTTTACTATGAATTTTACTTTATTACTCCATTACGAATATTCGGAGTAGAGTTTTAGTAATTCAGAATTGACAATATGAAAATTGTAATTTTCGGAAACTCAGAGCTACGAATGCAATTCATGATAGGACTGAATCATTACATGTATCAGATAATATTTTTTGACATATTACTAATTGTTGTTTGCAATTTTTCTAATGCTCCATTCGAATATTTTAATCCGAGATTTTGCAGGTTTCAGTTATCTTAATTGGTCGAATTTTGCAAAACCTCTCTCTCCGACATAGAAAACAATAGTTCTCCAACGTGGAAACAACTACTCTGTTATTTTTCCTTGTGTTTCTGCAGAAAGCGATATTTTTTGTTATTTCAATATTGATACATAACGTATTTTCTTTTGAAAGTAAAATTTTAATATAACCCAACGCATACAATTTTTTTGTAAATGAATTTTTTAAACACACTAGATTTTGAGTTGGTAGGGCTTCAGACGGTTTTTATCAATAGTTGCATTTAATAAAATATCTTTGCAATCTATAATCATTGTCGACAAAATATTCGGAACATATTTTGCATTTTTAAATTTTGATTTATTGTTTACTCCGCAATCACTTAACTACTTCACTTTTAAAATTCCATCTTTAGGATTTGTAAAATTTTTAATTTTTTTATCCAGTTTTTTTTTCTTCGTAATTTTTGCACGAGGGTCCAGCACACTTACTATAAAAATAATTTAAATATAAAAAGCAAGCACCCGAATTCAATTTTATAGTAATTTTCTTGTCAATATAGATGGCGATGACGTAATGCCTTCAGCTGTCAGTTTGACAACCAAAATCTTAAATTGCCTTGTTTATTAATGCTGCAGTATAAACAAACGTTTCAATCGAATGGCATTTAGATTCTAGAAACAATACAATACCTAAAAAGAAATTTTTAAGTACATGCAATTATTTTAGTTGAATTTGTGCAAAATAATTTTCAAAAGAAAGTGTAATATTTTAAGTTGTACTGTTTGAGAGTGATTTTCATTATCATTAACCTAAAAAGTTTTGTTTTTAATGGCATATAAAAGACCGTCTAGTGCACTAGCCATTGTTCCAGAGACAAAAAAGGCTAAAAATGAGTTGTATCAGTATTCTAATAGGGACAAAGCGGTTGTTGAAACAGTAAGTGTCTTTTAATAAATATTTTATACGACTAAAAAAAAATAACACTAATTTTATAGGCCCGAACATCTAGCTTATTAGCGCCCATTATGTTGTTGGAAGGCCATCAGGGAGAATTATACTGTTGTGAATTCCACCCAAGTGGTGATTTTCTTGTCTCTTCTGGATTTGATAGACAAATTTGTAAATTATGAAGCTGTAACTGAGAAAATATATTTGTTAATAAATTTTTTGTAGGGCTTTGGAATGTATATGATGAATGTGATAATATAATGAATTTGAGTGGGCATACTGGAGCTGTTATGGAAGCACATTTTAACACAGACGGAACTGAGATATACACTTGTTCTACTGACAAAACTTTGGCAATATGGGATATTACTACTGGAATGCGTGTAAGGAAAATGAAAGGGCATCAAAACTTTGTCAATTCCGTTCAAAGAACGCGGCGGGGAGTACAAATGCTGTGCTCGGGTTCAGATGATAAAACTATCAAGATGTGGGATGCCAGGAAAAAATTTTCAGTACAGACTTTTGAAAATAACTATCCAGTGACGGCAGTTTGTTTTAATGACGTTGGAGATTTAATAATATCTGGCGGCATTGATAATGATATTAAAGTTTGGGACTCTAGAAAAAATGAAATTGTTTATAAGCTGCGAGGACATGCAGATACAATTACCGGCTTATCTTTATCACCAGATGGATCCTATTTACTTTCAAATTCAATGGATAATACTTTAAGAATATGGGATATCAGACCTTATGCTCCCGCGGAGAGATGTGTAAAAATTTTTGGGGGGCATCAACATAATTTTGAAAAAAACTTATTGAGATGTGCATGGTCCTTGGATGGTAGTAAAGTAATTAAGATAGTTTCCGCTATGAAAAATTTGTAAGGGTTTAATTCTTTTTTTTTTTCCAAGATATCATCTGGCTCAGCAGATCGTTACGTTTACGTTTGGGACACTACAAGCAGAAGAATATTATATAAATTGCCAGGCCACAATGGGAGTGTTAATGATGTAGATTTTCACAAAAATGAACCTATAATACTTTCTGCGTCCAGCGACAAAACATTGTACATGGGAGAAATAGAATGAATAATATATAAGCTTACATAATATATGAGAAAAGATTAACTCTCTTTTATAATGTTTGTTAATGTACAACAAAAAATTATGAAACCACAGTCCCTTAAATGTATTGAAATAACAAAGGTTTTCATTTTTGTAAGGTAATAAAGCAATTGTATTGAATACGAAAATGAGAAAGCTGTTGAGATTTCATAATACCAAACCTTTTCCTTTAAATAACATAACATTATAAGATTTTAGTTTGCAGAAACAAGATTGTATAATTTGTGCTTATAAGGCACATAAGAACATAAATACACCTGTATTTTAAATTCAACAATTTTTTCGTAAAATTTACAATATTAAAATCTCTAATTAAGAAGATTGCATTTAAATTAGTTTAAAAATAAGAATTTAATATAAAAACTATGTTGACATTATTTATTTTAAACAGGTAGTGTTTCAGAAACTCCAGTTTTGATTAATTTTCCGAAAAATTTTAATCCCGTCGCTCTTCCTGGTATTTCATTAATTACCAAAAACAACAAAGAGATTACTTGTGTTACAGCAAATACCACAGTTAGTGCTGTACTGTGAACAATAATAGCAAAATACAGGGTTGCGATCAATGATCCAGCATATGTCACAGATATTCCTAATCGTTGTTTAGAAAGCATTGAGCTAAAGAATGACATAAATCCCAACAAGAAACCAAAACTAAAATGAATTTATGATAACAATTTTTTTATTTGTTATTGTAAAATTTACCTCAATATAAAAAATAAACTCCCTAAAGTATATAGAAGTGCAAATTTCCTTGCTTTTAATATTAAGACTGGTATGTAAAAAATGGACATTCCCATGAAAAATGTTCCTAAACATAAACATGCAATAAAACAAAGTATTCTTTGTACTCGTGTCTGTAAATTAAATCTAGTAAATTTCTCAAAATCATATTTAGGAGTTTGAAAATTAATTATGTTTATATTTTGGGTTGATGATACAAACCAATTTGGGGCAACAACTGTTTTGAGTTTCCTCCAACCAACTGTTTGCTTCTGGTTCGTTATTTCTAAATAATTTCCCCACATCGGTTCCCCTTATTGAAGGTATCTTCAAGCCGATTTTAAAGGTTTTCTTTTGTTCACTATTTAACAATAAATATTCATCAAGTTCGTCTTTTAAATTAGCCATTTTATTTTGATTTACTCTATTGAATATTGATATACAAACAAAACATTGTCTCAAATTCAAACGTCAAACATTGCGACGGAACAATGCAGCTGCAGAATGATAATAAATAAATAAAAGCTGCAGAATGAATACGTTGTGTCAACATCAATTAGGGTTGTCGGTGGTGTAATACTTGAGTTGTTATTGCCTTAAAATAAGATTATAGTATAGATAGGCCCTCATGAGTAGATAAAATTTTTGTTCATGTTCACAATTCAACTGGTTCAGAGCTACAGAGGCCTAAAATCTATTTCGAATGATTTTTTTTCTTTTTGAAATTTAAACTACAACTCTGCGACTGTGTAAGACAAGTGCGTTACCAAATATGATTTGGAAACCTCAGAGTAAGGACTTTCTTATGAATATCTACATTAGTTATAATCTGTTCATATTTCGGAATCACATGACTTAAAGTTGAAATTATAACTTTTCACTTTTAAAAAACGCCAATTTTCTAGGTGATGTAACATGGGAGGTTTCCCCGATTTTAGCACAGGTGGCAACCTTAAACACTTAGCTTCAATTTGGTGTATGACTTGCTTTAGGTACTGTAAATGTTATTTTATACCAATTTTTTTTAGATGATTTAAATGAATTAATGACTTAGAAAAATGTTCAACAACCGTTCAAAGTGGTGAATCTGTTCTGTTATGCAAATGCTCAACTTAACAACCGAGTTTCTCTCACATTTGCAAAATTTAATGGCCTGGATGCATATGGCGTCTCTCATTGATACAAGCCTGTCAGTCGGTTTGGATTTCAATAATCTTTTAATAAATAAATTTTTTCAACTGGTGCATGGATGAAACTCAGGGCTCGAAGGACTAAATACATATATTACAGTTGTGATAGTATCACTTCAAGCCATATTTGTATGCGATACGACTATCAGAATAAGGGTGATAAGGTTTTATAAAACAAAAGAATTGCTATCACTGCAACCATCGGGCAGAGTTTTCATTTGTCAAATGTCATGCAATTTATATATGACATTTGACAAATGACAACTCTTTTTCTGTAGAATTTTTCTTTTTTTTTGTAGAACAAATGACAACATTAGAAGTGTCAAATAAATATTTTTGTAGTTGAATTGGCAACATGAAAAGTGTCAAATTCATTTTTTTTATGTGAAATCAAAATATTACTAATTAATTTTATTTAGATTTGTTATTAACACAAAAAAAAAACAAAAAAAAAATTGTACAATTTAGTCAATATACTTAAGTTTTAAAGTAAATTACAAGGCATGAATTTGAATGTAAGTGGTGTTTAAATATTTTTTAAGATAGTGTTAAGCTTATAAAACAGCGAAGGTGATGTGAAGGACATAGTAGAAATGTAAATCGGCGGCAAAATAAAGTTATACATATATTTACTTTGAAACTGCAATATTTAAATAAATTATTATAAAATAAATATCATATTTTAAAGAATTAATTTAAATTACTTATTTTTTTTAATTGCTAAATTGCTTAGGTATTTTTAAATTATAAATTTTGTGTATTTTATAATTTTTATATTAGTATTGATTATTTATTCTTTTATCAGTGCTTTTATCATTCATTCCGAACACATACATTCATATGTATGTATATACTTTCAGGCGAGAATATTTTAAATATGTACCATGCATGCTAACTTATCTATTCTAATGGTATACAGCGATTGTATCATAAATATTGTAATTTATGTATGTATTTACATATCTACTTCGCGCATACAATATACCTACATACATATTATTAATATTTTACAATTGATATTTTCTATGAAGCATATTAATATTATTTTATTGAAAGTATTTCACAATATTTTTGAATAAATTAACCTTTCTTCGCTTATAGTATATTTAGCATATAGTAATATAAAAAAACTTAGCTTTAACTTAAAAGAATTTGAAAAAACCAAAGTTGACGAAGTTTTGGCTACACAAAGTTATGCATGCATATACTTAAAGCAATATTTCGCATATAATATGAATGAGCCTACAAACTGATGTTATCGCGTTTTTTTAGTTTCAAAACTGTTTAATATCTTCTGATTTTAAACAAACATAATCTTTTTATAGACTGTAAAAATTGTCTCCTACGTTTCATAGAAAGTATAAAAATAGTTTCAAACCGTAAAAATTTCTAAATACATTTGTACATACATATGTACTCGTATACTTAAAATATTTTTGAATTTATGGAATAATTTTAAGGGACATTAATATTAAAAAAAAATATTTAGTTGAAAAATTGTTTATTAAGCTTTATCCATAGTTAATTATTAAAATTAAAAGTAATCCTTAGTTTGTTATTGGTACTTACCTACTTTTTAATATTTTATTAAATAACAGTTCTTGTACACCTTGGGTTGAGACGTATGTTATTTAAAAATATTTATGTATATGTACATAAATATATGATTTCATGTTATTTATTCATTTCAAGTAATCATCTTTGTGTTCATGTATGTATAGCAAAACAGCGTGTATTAAAATTACTTAATTAAGAATTAAGTAATATAGCTAATGGTTTGTTTTAAAAAGTTATTGGTTTTAGTAAAATATTAAAAATATATGTACATACATATGTACGTGAAGGATGACCGAAATAAATTTTTCTTTCAAAATATAAATTTTAACTTACCATTTAGATGATTTCACGATTTTTGAAGAAATATTTTCAATATTTTTTTTTGGAAGGTATGCTATGGAAACTAATATAATATGAAAAATTATCTTAAAACCTTCACTCTTTATCGCATACGTATATCTTTTTTTCCAAAACTTACTTTTCTTTGTAGAAAATTAAAATTTAAGATCCGTAACACTACATTAGTAATAAATACATGATTTAGAATTTCGTTGTTTAAATTTTTCTCTTGAAACTCTTCGGGAAACATGAAAAAGCTGATTTTTTATAAGATGAGCACAAAATTTATAAGATTTTTTTAAATTAGATTTTGAAAAATTATCTATACTAACTTTTTATTATGCTATAGTGTGATAAGTAATACTGTAATAATAATGAAATATCTAATATCATTATTTGTTTTGCAAAATGTACATATGCACAGTAATGTCATCAAAGTATGGGATGAGATATGCATGGGTGGGATAGATGGATGGGATATTTTCAGACATGCACAAACAATAATAATAAATAAATATAATGCTTTACGGTAACTTGTGTTCATTATAAAATTTGCTTTCTAAATTCCTACAATACGTTTGATGTATCGTAAACAAGTTTTATGTATTAAATAAAATAAATAATTATTTACATAGCAATATATTTCAAAGTTTTATTGCATTAAAAAAATAGTTCTTAATTAACAAGAAATTAAAAAAGTGAATATGTTTTACCAAAAAGTGAATAAATAAAAAAATGTTAAGCGAATATATCAAAAAATACTGGTCGATACGGTTTATTTCAAAAATAAAATAAAGAATAAAAATTTTATTATAATAGTAGCTGTTGAAACAAAGTTACGTAATGTAACTTCTAAATGACATTTGTAAAAGTAATAAAAAAAGAGAGCATTATTTAAATAAAATACAATAAAAAATAGCAAAGTAATGAAATACAAGAGCACAAAGTTACAACTCATTCAGCTATATACCCTGAGATCGGAATTACAAAAATACTGTATTAATGCAGAATTCAGCCTATTATGCTTATTCTGTAATTAGTATTTGCAGAATCGTATATTTTGAATGAACGGTATTATTACAATTTCAATGTCAGGGATACTCTAATATTATCAAATGTCTTTTAAATTGTACTATACTTGCAACGAAATTTCTAATTTGGACTCAGTTAAGAATACACTAAAAATTTAAATGCAATTTGTGTTCACATAAAAGTCATCAAGGATCAGGCTATAATCTATCAAGTTCTTAAATGCATATAAGAAAAACGTTTTTTTCTTGTTTGGAAATGAGAAGAATTGCAAATTCCAAATTATAAAAAAATTTAGACATTTCTTTGCAAGTAACTTCAGTAACTGTTACGTAAAATTAATAGAGATATTTTATTCTAATTTGGTTTTTAAACTGTTTTAATAGCTTCATCTTTATCCGTGCATCCTAATTAATGTGAATATTATATAGACCCAGAAGGACTCTTTAATATTTTTTCGCTTTTCTAACATGGAATATTTATGTTTCTATTTTGTTTCCTCATCGACCGATAAAAACAAGGTTCTGGTGATTTCGAATCACATTTTTATTATTAAAGCATAATGGTTTTTTTTTGTTATAGGTCATTAAATTGCAAAATAAATTTGACATTAACTTTTAGAGCTAATGTAATAGCGGAATTTTTTACTTGTTTGATCAATAAAAATCAAAAACAAGAATACAAAAATACACATTTTTTTTACTATATATACATATACAAAAAAAAAACACCTTTTTAAGGTGAAAATAGCTTGATATCCTTTAACATAAAAAAATTTTTTCTAAAGTGTAAGGAAATCCTAGTATCATTAGACCTATTTTATATTTTTACTCAAAGAAAAATTAAAGAAAAAATCAAGTTTAAAAAATTTTATCCTCTATTAAAATAAATTATCAATTAATATCATAGTGTAAAAGCGATTTTTTAAATAAAACAAAAACCTTTTGCTATGTGATAATCAAAAGGTATATTCGTTTTTGCGTTTTTTTTTTAAGGAAATTATTCTAAGGCTTTGAAAAATTAATATTAAATATTGCTTAAAAAGTTACAATAAACACGTATATGATTTCAATACTTTAATTTAAAAAAAATTTATACAAAATACACAAATTATAGTATTACAATATAAAAATATTGTGAAATATAGTTTTTTTCTTTCCTATTTTTACTACATTATGTACTTTATGTTATAAATTAAATATCATCATATTATTATTATTATGTATGTACATATTATACTACCATCCAAAACAATTTTTTTATTGTGTAGCAGTTCATTGAGAAGTATATTATTGTATACATTCGTAGAAATGTAAAAAAAATGTAAACCAATTATAATTTCAGTGAAAAAATTATTTAATGAATTAAATTAGCTTGTGAAAATTAATTAATTAGCCTATAAAATTGATTGAATTCAAATCACCAATATTTACATTATCTAATTTCATTGTGAATTTTATATTCATATAGTAAAATATTTTACTGTTATACTACAAACTACAATATTATTTAGTGTTTTCTTGTTAAATTGACTATGTATTTTTATTTTCAATAATGTATGTACTACATTTTCAAGTCTAACGAGTGGCAACCCTGATTGGGAGTATCGAAAATCATAATGTTTATATTGTGAATTGATTTGACAGTTTTAATTTATGTACATACATATATGTATAAGTTTTGTGCTTATTATACGTATATCTGTGTATTGATGAATTTAATATTATGATTTCGAATAAATAAAAAGTAAAACATTCTTTCTGACTATAGTTCAGATTGCACAATTTAGATATTCAGTACTTCATTGAAGCTCTATTAGTTTAGAACATTTTTGTCTTTTTAATAGGAAAGTATTAAAATATTTAGATTTAAAATTATTGAATTTAAAACTTGATAATAATTTTTTTTCTGTATTTTACATGACATTCAATCAGTTTTTAATTTATTGCTATTAATATTAAATTCGAATTGATCAGCAGACAATATGTTCATATAAATTTTGTTTATGATAACCGTTTAATTTTTTATTAAAATAACGTGAACTGTACTTTACGAAAATCAAACTATATGTATACCATGCATAAATAAAAATTTAAATTTATTAAATATATACCTATGTAAATATAAATTAATTTTGATTTTTTTTTTCTTATCCATATAGGATTTTGGAAAAATTTAGGGAAAAGATTTAAAGTTTTATTAATACAAATAAATAAAAAAAAAGAAGAATCAGTAAAATTTTAAATATGACGGATAACGAAAGGGAAACATATTTTGATAGAACACCAGGAAACCAGAACGGAATTGTGCAACCTTTGTTAACTGGTAAGTACAATATAAGTATTCGAAAATTTAATCCACATATTTCGATATATGTACATAGGAATTAGTTTTTTTTAGACCTTAAACTTGTACAATATTTTTTAAAATTCTTAAACTTTATCAAAAAATTTTTTAATTTAAAGTAAGTTGTTGGCAAATAAAAAAATTAGTAATCAATTAGGTACTTGTTTTTTTTTTAATGATATAAGCGCGGGAAAAAAACGGCTATAACAGAATATAAGGCAATTTTTTATGTAAATCGGGAATTTCCCGAAGAATTATATTGTAAATTGAATGCATTGTTATATTTAATTCTTTTTTTAAAAAATATTAATTTACATTTTATAGAAACGTTTTAAAACTCAATCGTAAATATGTATGTGTATTCGGTAATCTTGACAATATTATTTTGTTTTATTTAATAATTAATAATAATTTCAAGACGTCTTTAAATTTTTGAGTGTTTTTGTGAGACATTCTGAATTCAATTTTTGAAAAACTTATACACTGATTCTTTTTTATATTTTATGCAATGTTTCATTTTAATATACTGATTTTTTTTTTAAATTTTGACTCTCATGCGCTATACTTAGAGGGAATTTAATTCCATATTGGTATAAATTTTCAAAACGAAAACACAAACTTTTAAACAGTGCAAGAAGAATATTAATTTAAAAAAAAGTGGAATTTAATGCTATGGCGAGTGTAAAAAATTCATTTCAGTTCGCAATGCATGATGAGAATAAGGTTTGAAATTCTTTGATCATCTTGTACTTAACCTTTATTTGATTGATAGTTAAAGTGTAATTGCTCAGTGATGGGTCGAATATTAAATTTTGAATGAATTTTAATAAGACGTTTAAAATCTTCACTTTTTTGGAGTTGCGTATACTTATTGATTTGTTTGAATTATTATATATGTACGTATTTTTTTCTCAATGTCTGCATAATATTTAAAATATAATTTGAAAATCTAAAAATAACGGTAAAATAATATAAGAAATTTTTTCAATAACGGTGATCTTGTCAAACTTAGATCACTGTATAAAGTGTTTTTAATTTTTGATTTCACCCAAACGTATGCAATAAGACGATCTATTAATATATTCGAGAATAATCTAAGTAAAACATTTTTTTTTTTTTTTTTTAATTCGAGTGTCGACGGGAAATGTGCTAACTTATAAGCCACATACAGCTTGCTCTGAGTTTATACCAAAAATTTTAAATCATTATTATATGTATGTAAAATAAATTAATGTAGATTATTAAATATTAATAAATATATGTTTATGAAAATTTAAATGAGAACACCGCAGTCATACTTCTATACATACAAACATATTATTACAAACATGAAAAGTAAGTAGTTATAACATTTTTGTAAGTAGTTATAAATAACTACTATGTTATATGTTATAAATAACTTTGTTATTTAAATTTTAGTAAATTAATGTTGGTTTTATTTAAAAAAAAATTTTATTGCCTTCTATTTTGATTCACAACCAAAATGAAATAAGTTTTGTTTATAATGATTAAAAAGTATGTTCATACATGCATACATATGTATGTATATAGACAGAGGAACCTATCTGAAATTGTGCTTATCAAAGATAAAAATTTGATTATACTGAAAAGTTTATTTTAAGTTTCCATTGACTTTGTTTTATATGCCTGTGTACTTATAACTTTATGTTAAAAGGGAAAATCCGGAATTTTGCTTAAAAAAAATATTTTGTTATTCATTATGCATGTTTACATACACAATGTATATATATATATACATATTTACAGGGTACGATATTATGCAATTATTTACATACATTTTTGTGTGAAAAGAAAATTTTTAAAAATTCAAACAAGTAAAATAAAAAAAAATGTTTTGAATTCTGTTTAAAATTTAATTAACGTTGTCCATAAATACTGGTTTTAATTATTTATTTATAAACTTTGTTAATTTGTAATTTAATTCAAAACCGATAATAAATGATATTGAACATATTTAAATTAATCCATGATGCTAAATGATACTAATGCAGACATAACATAGCATTTAATTTTGCGTATATTTGTTTGCACTTATTTTAATAAAGTGTATCAAACTTTTTGTTCATATTCTCATTTCTGTGTATTTTTTTCTTGCCTTCTGACTAAATTAAAATATAAGCCTTATACTATGGGTACTAGATGAACTTATCTCTTAAAACTAGTAAATTTGTATTGAAAATTCTAGTTTCATGAATTTTATATTCATTTCTAAGTAAATATGAATCATATCAATGCAAAATTATTGGAGTATTCTAAAGTAAAAATCTATTGAGATTGAAATCGGATAGAATATATTTAGAAATGAAAGAAAAAAAGAAATATTTAGAAATAGAAAAAAAAAAATTTGTTATTTATAAACAGATTATATCGTTTGATCCGCAAACACGATTGATTCGAAACTTGCCACAATAAAACAATTTTCAATTTTTATCAATAATATTTTCTAAGCTTATCACTGTAAACTTTACTTCAAAATATCAATTTATTAATATTTTACTTTTTTATTTGCTATATAGATTTATATCAGATAACTATGGCTTATGCTTACTGGAAATCTGGAAAAATTGATGATTATAGCGTTTTTGATCTATTTTTTCGATCAAATCCATTTCATGGGGAATTTACAATATTTGCTGGTCTTGAAGAATGTCTAAAATTTTTAGATAATTTTCATTATTCAGATAGTGGTAAGTTGTTATTGATCCATGTATCCGTTTATTGATTTTGTATTATTATATCTATAAATAAATTGTATTAATATAAATATTTTAGATATATGCTACTTAAAACGGACTTTGCCCGAAAGCATTGAAGATGAATTTTTTGAGTACTTAAGAAATTTAACTGCGAAAGATGTAACACTTTATGCTATTGATGAAGGACAGGTTGTGTTTCCAAGGGTTCCTTTAATTAAAATTGAAGGTCCTTTAATTTCAGTTCAACTATTAGAAACAACACTTTTAACTCTGGTTAATTATGCAAGGTTTGAATAATTACATTTTTTAATTCAATTGGATTAAATATATAAATGTTGTTTATTTTGAAATTAGTTTAATGGCTACAAATGCAGCACGTTATCGTATGGTAGCTGGTAAGAATGTTAAATTATTAGAATTTGGATTAAGAAGGGCACAAGGACCAGACGGTGGTTTATCAGCTTCAAAATACTCTTATATTGGTATGTTTTAATTTAATAGTTTAACGTTTAACATTAAAAATTTTTTTTGGTGTTTAAAATAGTAAAATTTATCACATTTGTAATTTCTTTTTAAGGAGATACATAATAGGATCTTAAAAAAATTGATTAGTTTCTCACAAAAAAATCGTTATACAAAATTGTAGTCAGTAGAAATATTGCAAGAAAATACATAATTTACAACATTTTAGTTATTTATGTAAATATATGACCATAAACTTTTTTATAATACCATTCATTCGTCTGGTTAATGCATTATTAATCATGAATTTCTTAAAAAATTGTAAGTCAGGTTCAATTTTTCTACAATATGATATAATTTACAATTTCACAAATTTCACAAATCTTGTTCGGAAAACTGTTCGCTCAGAAATTTGAAATAATTATTTTAAATTAGTAATTTAGTTTACGTATTTAATTTACCCAAAATATGTTTGTTTTTTCTTAACTATAAAATTTTATTTTATTGTTTAATTTATTCTAAAATAAAATAATTTTTAAGATTAAGTTAAGTATACATAATTGATTATATATTGCGATTATTAAAAAAATTAAATTGTTAGTATTCGAATGCACTTCATTTTCGAATATTTAGGAAAATGGCTTATAATCATAATAACATTAATTTATTAAAAATTAATATCTGAATTGTTTAATAATGTGCAACTAACATACATGTTTAAAATCCTGTTTTTGTTTTAGATTCAAATATTAATTACATTCAATATAGTTCCTCGAAACATAACAAGTTAGTAAATAAAGTTTTATTTGACAAACATTAAGTATAATACAGACATTCACAAATTCAAAATCATAAGGGTAAGGCATTTAACCAAAATATAAAGATCTTAAGTTGTTAATTACATTTTTTCAGAAATTTTATATCTATATGAATTATTTTTAAATATTGATTGTGGATATTAATAATATTGTGCAAACAGAGAATGATTTCAAATAAAAATCATACTAAATAAGCGTTAAATCTGAAAAATGAGCTCACGTTTTATAAGAAAGAGAAATTGTTAATTATAAAACTTTTTTAGTATTTTAAAAAGCAATTTTAACACATATTTAATATATGTATGCTTGTATGAATTTTACTTCATAACAATAAAGTCATAAAAATATTTTATTTTCTCTATTATGAATGTTTTAAAAAAAATGTATGTGCATAATGGTAAATTTCGTGTCAACCAAAATCATATTACTCCTTTTCATATAAAGTTATAAGGTATTACTTATAAAATGCTAGCCAAATAGGTGTATAACAAAAGAATACAAATGAAAAAAAAGCTTAAGAATTGCTATCGATGAACACGATCCAGTTTATAACAAAAAAACTTTGTTTTTTTTTTTTTTTTTTTTAGTTTGCAATTTTTCTTACTTTCAATTTAAAAAATGAAAGAAGTGAATAATGGTAATCATGACACGGAATGGTACGAATTGTTTAGATTTTAGGACATGGTACAATCTGTTAAAGTGAATTTAACCTCTTTGATAATTATTATTTTTGTTAACTCTATTAGCGTAACGTAAGAAATTATAAAACACATTTTTAAAAATCCGCATAAATACTTTAGAATATAGCTAATTTAAACTCCCACCGACTTTCTATTACTCGTATATTATAATTTTTATAAGTATACTTTTACTTTTTTATTAATTTCGTCAAAACTTGTAATATGGATTTGAATGTGAATAATGTATGAAAAATAAAATTTTATGAAAATTATAAAAATTCAGTTTGGAAAATCCAGACCAGTCCTATTTTATTTGTTAAGTAAAATTATTACTTATATATGGGAAAATCTTACAAAAATACAATTTATTTTTTCGTAACTTTAAGAATTGTTTAGGAAGGAAGTTTAGTTTACTTAAAAATTTTAATAGTAAAAATATAAAAAATAACAAAAAAAAATACATACATACTCGTATACATATGGTTCATAGGTTTTGTGTGATATATCGACTATGTAAGGGGGGTTTAATGTAATTGAAAGAATTCATTGCGTATTTGAATATTAATAACAAATACCATTTACTTTATATTAAACAAAATTATCAATATCAAAATTTTAATATGGAAAATTTTATTATTTTCAAAAGAAAATTTCAAAAAAAAAAATTATTTTGACACTTTTATGTAAAACAATCAACTGTTATAAATTTGTTATATGTACATATGTCATCAAAAAAGATAATTATCATATTCCAAACAATTATTACTGTTATAATACGTGTTTACAAAAATCTTGAATGTTTTATAGCAGTAAAGTCGAGTCATTATTGCGTAAAGAACCATCCCTAACATTTATATTTGACTAGAAAGTCAAATTAACGTTTTCTTGGTATTTACCACGAGAAAAAAAAACGAGAAATTTCGCACTAGCATTTTCTATCTTTAGATCAATGTCAAAATTATACAGTTAGATCTACATGTATGTATGTATGCATTTATATATGTATTATTTGAAGCTCTTTCATATTTCAGTTATATTTAATTTTTATAATTTCCAAAAACATGCAAACCGTGAAAAATTACAAAAGAAAAAAGTTAAAACATTTTTCAAATACTTAATAATAATTTTGTAAATAGATTCCAAAAAAATTTTTGCACCTTCACTATTTTGAAGGGTAAATTTTACACGTTAGGAAAACTATAAAGTTTGATTGACCTTGAAGTTGAAGAAGCTATTTTTATTTTGATATATTAAGGTATTGGTAATATACCTTAATATATCACATACATGTGTTATAGACTTTGATTTGGTATGAAGGTTAAATATTGATAAATAAATCTATATTTTATTTTTCTATATTAAACAATGCGATAATCGTCGAAATGATGAAAAAAATAAAAATGTAATGTCAATAGGCATAACCTTACATGTTACAAGCAATTCAAATTCCAATATTTTTTAACAGCTGATAACACGTGTGGATATATGTATGTATGTACCTATATAAATACATACGTATGCATTTTGCAAATTCTATTTAAAAATTCTAGAGAGATGTACATATGTATGTATGTAATATAAAAGCATCTTAAATACTGAAACGCCGGGAATGTTTCCTTATGGAAAACTTATTTTTTGAAATAACCGTTTACAACATTTTTATATTAGGCGGGGTATTACTAATGTTAATGATTCATTTTATTATTTTTGATTTTGATATGTTTGAATAAAATTTGTCTATTACGATAGTTTGACTTTATATATTTATTTTGTTAACGCTTTTCTCAATAACGAGCTTTGTAAATCTGTGATTGTAACAGTTTAGAAACATCAAAGGAAAGCTAATATCATTCAAACAAAAGTTTTTTTTTATAGTTTTCTCTAACAAAAGTCTTTAAATAAATTCCTTGATAACACTTTAGCGCTAGTTTGAGTAACTATCTAAAGGAGTAACTGTAGGTTTTATCTAGTAACCATAGTCTATTATGCATTATTAAATTTTTCATACGTTTTCAGCTTATAATCATTACAGTTTCTAAACTAAATTTTTTTTTTTTAATTTTATAAAATCTATTAAATTTAAAGCAACCTTATTTTTTTAATTTTATTTTTAATTTTCAGGCGGCTTTGATGGTACATCTAATGTTTTGGCGGGTAAACTTTTTAATATTCCAGTAAAAGGAACTCATGCTCACGCTTATATTACTTCTTTTACTGGAATCTCTGAATTAAAAACAAGAATTTTAAATCATAGAACAACAGGTACATTATTACTTTTATAATTTGAAAATATTTGCATACATACAATGTATTGTATAAAGAAAATTTGTTTTTTTTTTTTGATAATTTTTTTTGTAATTACAATTTGTAGGTCTACCAATTGATTTATTAGATCTTGCAATCAATCATCGGCAAGCTTTATCACAGTTACTAGATATTTCACCGGAAGAATCAAGTGAAGGTGAATTAGCAGCAATGGTCTCTTTCGCTATTGCATTTCCTGATGGATTTATGGCACTTGTTGATACATATGATGTGAAAAGGTACATAAATTAATCTTTTACAAATTTATTTATTTATTTACATATTTTTTTAAGAATACTGTAAACACATTTTTTTTTAAATTAGATAAACATATAATTTTTCTGCATTCTTTAGTAATACAAATTAACATTAAAAAGCTTTTGAGTTAGAAAAAAAATATTTTCTCTTCTAAAAATGAACAATGTAATTGTCGAGAAGGGACGACCTAGTTATATGCCCAAGAAATATTCTTTTGCACTAAATATGCATGTCCAGAAGAAATGTAATTTGAGATGAAATATATTATGTACTGATATTTTATTTTGCTTAAAATTTTTATTTGGGTTTTATAATTTTAACTAGAATTAAATTTATAAAGTAAAAGATTTTTTTAGTGCTTCTACATAAAAATTTAGAGAGGTTGTTAGAGAAATAAGGGAAAGTTATTCATTACAATTACACTTGTTTAAAGGAAGAAAGCAGTTTTTTTGCACATTACAAAGGAGTCACATTTTTTAATCCATATAAAAATTTTAATTTTAAATTAAGTGCAGAACTAGTACTTAATTGATACATGCAAAATTTTACATTAGAAATAAAAAAAAACATAAAAACTTAAATTAAATTGATTGTTAGCAATTATCAAAGAACATTTTTTTCCTCCAAATTTCTATTTGATAATTGATATAGAAACACGTTTAAAATAAATATTTAATTAAACTTATTGCAAATAAATCATTGTATATTAAAATGCATATCTAACGTCAATTTGGCTTATTCAGCAATTGAAATTGTATTGTTGAATAAATCAAACCAGGGTTAGATCTGCATTTTGGTAAATATCCAATATAAACTTTTCGATCTTAATTGAATCATCGTATGTTATATACATATACCATAAACATTTCCTCATCATTATTAGTTTTCGTTTTTATTTATTATATATATTTTTTTTTTGAATATGCAAAGTTACTTATGATTTACTATTTTCTATTTTATTTCCAATATATTAATAAAATGAAAGTAAAATAGTTTTTTTTAATTTTTAACAAAACTTGTTTTAAAATTTCATTATTGCCCATACATTCACTCGTGGCGATTAGGAATTTATTATTGAAAGATCTACTTTATATTTGAAAAAAAAATATTTTAGACTTATAATAAATAGGATAATTATTTTAAGTAAGTAAAAAGAGCAACTAAAACTGAAATGTTTGAAAATGGAAAATTACTTTCAATTCTATTCGTAATCGTCACGAACCGCCTCTCTGATATTCTAACCTTTGGCGAATAATTTTTCTTTAAAAAAAAAAACAATTCTTTATACAAATATTATTTTCGTATACATAGTTTATGTGATGAGACAGTGGTTGCTAATACCCCAAATAATGGGAAATTTATAAAAAAAAATGGAACAACACAAGCAAGTGAGACACAATTAATGAGTACAATTGATTTATCAAATAATTATAACAAAATTGATATTACAAATGATAGTAGTAATAAAAGTAGTAGTGATAACAAAAATAATAGTAATGATAAATGTAACATAAATATTGATAATAACGGAAGTAGTGTAAGTAATAAAGCAATATCGACCTTTATACCATCAGTGAATGGAAATAAAGATCTTTCGATTAATGGAACAAATAAAAAAAGGAGACGTTATAATACTTCTACTTTACAACAAAGTACAAACAATAAAACAAGTACAAATGGATTTTCTTCCAACATCATTCCCAATTTGGTTTCAAATAATAGAACGACTAATGATTTGCTAAAAACCGCTGGGAAGTCATACAGGTAACTACGTTAAAAAAAATTAACAAGAATTTTTTTATTCTTTTCGAAAAAAAATAATTAGTTTATAATTATTTATTTTATTAACAATTTCATTTACTGCGAATAAAATATTTAATAAAAGTAACGAACCGTTTTGTTAATAATATCAGTCAAAAAAATCAAATGTAATTAGGTCAATGATGTATGATATAAAAGTAAATCTAATATGTAATTTAAATTAAATTGCAATTATGTATATTGTTTAAAAGTTAACAAAATGATCAAGCTGTTCGAATTTTAAAATCTTAAATGAAATTTATCTTTGAAAAAAAAATTTTGTACGAAATTTCATTATCATATTTTTTTTTGAAATAGCATAATTACTAATTAATCTTGACACATTTTTCTGAAATAAAATGTATATTTGAAATTATATTACGTAGGATCTATTAAGAATCTTAGAATAATATTAGATTTATAGTGGGTGGTCCGGTTCTGCTGTAATCGTGCTCGATTACACTTACTTGGCGTTTTTTAGGGAAAATAATTGTTTGGCTGAGTGCGGGTGCGGGCGCCATGTTAGAGCTCAGACATTTAGGGGTTGTTTTGGAGGGATTTAAAGAATTCGGATTTAAAAAATTTCTATCTTACGAATATCGATTCCAGGTTTGGGATGTTGAAGTTACAACAATAACTTGTTCAAAAGCTTTCTCTATTGATAGACCTACATAACGATATGCCCTGCCAAATTTACCGTTTTCAATTTATAGTTATTCAAAGATAAAATTTTGATTTACACTGAAACTGGACCACTCTGTTTATTAACCTTCAGGATTTTATTTAAACAATAAAAAAATATATAGTTTCAACTTTAATTATTTCATAATTTAGTGTCTTTTAACAATATCAAATACTTTTGCAGACTAGTTTTAAATTTCGCGAATATTGTGTTGTACGTAGACGCTTTACTACGATAAATATGTTGAAATATTATAATGTATGATATTGTAAAAAAATAATGTTATACATTCGATTTTTATAATATTAGGTTTAATTATTAGTTTTTAGCACGAAATAACAAATCAAATAAAATAATTTTTAAGATTCAATAGAATTTCTCTAAAAAAATTTGAAACTTTCTCTATGTATATTTAAAAAAAAATTTATAAAATTGATTTCGAATAAAATAATGATTATTATAAAAGTAAATAATGATTATTTTATTGTAATTTTCAAGAAAAAATCATTTTGCTCGCCAAATTATTTATTTGCATGAAAACAACTTTTTTTTTACCACACTGCCCATGTAAAAAACACTAAAATATATTTGTGATCTTTAAAACAAAACACATATACATATTTAAATGCATGTTTCCTATATGTTCTATATGTTATGAAATTTATTACATTCATTGAAAGTATTCGGAAAATATTTAAGATCGATTTCATCCACAATTTAAAAAATTAATTTAAATATAATCATGTATAAAAAAATGTATGATATTTTCATATAGCTATATAATTGTTTAATATAATAGATTTGTATTATTACACTTGTATGAAATTTGACACAAACTCTTTCATAATTTCCATTATCTAACAATAAAACAAAAAAATATAATAATTGATTAATTCTTTAATTTATATTAGAAATACCTAATAATAAAATTCAGTTATGAATTAATAATATCTTTGCGATGTTAATGTGAATTCCTTCTATCGTATAGTTTTTTTTTTATTTGGGGGCTATATGAAATGTGTAAGTCTGTTCACTGTCTATTTAACCAAAATTTTAATTTATAAAGTTCTTATTTTGCATTAAATCTAGAGAGAAAAAGTTGTATATTAATTTTTAATTATTTTGTCAGATTTTAACTTTAAAAACTGTTACAAGCTATCAATTGTAAAGAAAAGTTTAACTATGTTACTGTTTTAACAGTAAAATAACTTTGATACACGCTTTTTTTTTTAATAATCTTTCATTGTATGTTAATCATTCTACATGGAATTACTCAGTATGATTTTAAATAAAAATTTTAAAAGTTTTACATGATTAAAATATTTTGTGCTTTTCTGTTTAAATTTTTTTTTATACTAATTGCTTTACAAAATACATATTTGATTTTCTGATATCATTCATCATTGACTACATTTGTAAAAGTTATTCATAAGTTGTTTCATAAATTGATTTCCATCATATACAGAACGTTTACATTATTTATGAAACATAATAAAAACATAATTAAATACATAATTAGGTTCAGTTGTTCAGTTTGTTTTTTTACATTATGCTATGTTAAATCCTGGTGTTTTCATTTAATTTGTGTTTAAGTTTTATTTTTTTTTGTATATTACGTGAAATAAAATTTTATTTTTTTTTTACTTATTAATAATTTAAAATTAACTCAATTATGCTTATATTAAATATATTCATTGGTATTTTAATAATTAGTAAGAGAGTCTAACAAAAATTTTCTTTTAAACACAAAAGTTAATAATCTATTGATTCTGAATTATTAGTCGGACAATTTGAGTATAGATTATCAACTTTACAGTTACAGTTTCTAATAAATTTAATATTAGGAAATTTTACGTAATTTAGAATTAGTGACTGATGAAACATCACGAAAACTTCATATTTTTCTCTTCTTATTTCTTATATTTTAATAATTAATAAATTATTTTATTAGCTATATTGATTTCTACTTAATAATATATGTTATAGGATAAGAAATAATATAGGATTGGCAAATTTTAGTTAGTGTTACCATTTTCGTTTCTTTGAATTTCAAATTTTTGACCATGATTTTTCTAATGCAGTAGCAAGTATACGGGGTGATTCGGCAACAAGTTAGACACCATGGTATATGGTTGGAAATGAGTAAAATTTTTGTTCTGAATATAGTGTCAAATCGGAACCGTTGCCGAACTACAGGCATTTTAAAATAATTTTTTGGAATTTTTGTGTATTTAAGCTCCGTGTCAAAGAAAAACAGGAAAAATCTTCAAGCAAGCAATTTTTGAAAAGCATTTTAGAGAGCTTAAAAATAAGAACAGCGCATTATTTGGTTTTATATGTTTTTTCAGAAATTCAAGTTTTTTTTTTTTGGAAATTAAATGTTTAAAGAAAATTATATAATGTTGTGAATTGTTAATTTTCCGGGAAATTTTTTGAAGCTTCCAAAATGCTTTTTACAGAGGTTTGCCCAGCTGCTTAAGCTTTAATTTGAGACATTAAACGTTAAAAAATCTTATATGGTTTCTAGAGATATAGGAAGAAGATCATTTCTATTTCATGATTTTAAAGACCTTAATAAAATTTGTAAACTCAACAAATTATCACTATTTTTGATTTTCGTAACTTACTTGTTGCTAAAGCACTCTGTGTAAAAAATCAAAATCCATCAAAAAGATAGTAATAGCATTACATAAATATTGCAATACAGTAAATTTAAAAATGCTGATATTATATTTAGTTGATCAAATATTTTTTAATATAGAAACAATAAAAAAAAATTTTCTCTAAATATCCTTACATTAGGAATGCAATAAAATTCAATATAAGTATAATAATTCAAATTCGTGTTAGAATATAAATTTTAATTTATTATTTAATTTTCCATCAACAATGCAGATTATGCAGTTTTCTTGAAATAAATAATTTTCAACGTTCTCAATTATTTGTAAGCAGTTTTGTAACGATTGTGATCTGAGTGAATAAATTTAGTATCAGCTTATAACTTCTTCTCAATTTTAGGAATTTATTTGAATTTTCACTTATGGTAGGGGTTTTGATTTAAATTTAAATTTTTATTAAAACAAATAATATTATTTTTAATTTAAAAAATATAAGTTTATTTCACGTATATCAATATACAAAATTAACTTAAAAATGTAAAAGAATACTAACTGTGAATTTAATACATTTTTTTAACATTAATGTATATGTTAATAAATACATAGTTCGAAAAGACTTCCCGGCTTTTTTTGGCAGACGTATTGATTTGGACAGTTACTAAAAATCTTATAAGACACGAATCTCTTTCTATAAATAAAAAGGTTAGTAAATTCAAATTTATGCAACTGTTACCTTCTCAGAACGGTAAAAATGATAAAAAGAAAAACTTAAATAAAATAATATGTAATATTTTATATTTATTATTTTATTTTTTTATTTTTTTGTTTTGTTTCTGAATATTTTAGATTATTAATCTGCAGAATTTATATTTGATTTTGCACATGCACATGCAAATTGTATGTAAATTACCACGACAAAAAACAATTAAACAATTATTGAACGATAGTTAAATTGAAAAAGTACACTGTTGAATCTTTAACAAAATACCCTTTAACAAAAAAATTGCAAAGCCTTGAATTATTCATAATATTTGGGAATATTTTAAGTAAGAAGCAGCTGAACACTATTAATTTATAGTATTCAAACTTTGAATTTTAAAGTTGTGTGCACTAGTTTGACAAGGAACTGAAATATTTTATTAACGCTTTGAAATTTGTAGTTTATTTTTATGATAACCTAAAAAAAAAGGTTATAAATTATTATGTTTGGCATTTTTACATAATGGTTATAAAAGAAGTGGACAGGTCACAATTTATTTCACTATTTTATTTTTGAAACGAGTAAAATTCTATTGTACTACCAAAATTAGTTTCTATCACAAAATATTACAGTAAATATTCTGACTAGATTCTTATCTGTTATATGTTACCCAAAGTCACCAAGATTTGTGTTCTTTATTTTTAAGGCTTCTACTACAAAATTTTTTATAGTCAAAATTTATTATTGCAAAATTAATCTTTAATTATTTACTAAAATTTTGGTAAACTGTATTTTGATTAAATTTTAAGCAGTAGATAAAAAAAATTAATCTAATTATATGATTTGTATTCCTTTCTTTTGTTTTCAATAATATTGGGTTGAAATAAGAAACATTGTTGCGGTTATCAATTAAACATAACTTGTATGATCATTTGGAATGATGGACTTGTTATCATTTGTCTGATTTGCTCGTTTTATGCATTTTTTTTTTATTTTAGCACTTAGTTTAAATAATTGAAAGACACATTTCTGAAAAAGACACTTTATTTGTACTAAGATAATATGCCATATGTGCGACATGTGCAGTTTACCAAAGCTGAAGAAAATCAGATTCATCAGATTGATATAAGAAGTAAAATTCAATATTAAGGGGTGAAAAGATAAATTTTTAATTCCTTAAAAATGCAACAATGAAGTCAGTGTATTTTTTTAGGAAGCATATTCATTTAATAAATTTTAATAATACAAGAATATTTTTCAGAACATGCTGTCTCTATATACTATTAAAATTAAAACCATATTATTAACATTTCATATTATTATTCAGGTACTTTGTTCTAAAACTGATTTTTTTTTCTTGTAAAATCCCATATACGCATGTATGTATGTATGTATGTATTCACAAAACAAAAGATTATCTTAAACTACTGACATTTTTCGCATCTCACTTTTGAATCATACGATCAAAATATTTTCAAACATAATTTTTTAAAATAATTTCATTTAATACTATTTTGCATAGTCATGAAAACATAAAATAAAATTTCTTAAAATTGGATTTAAGTACATATGTACGTACGTAGATACTATATAATCATAAAATATTTTAAAGATCTAAATAATAGTATAATTTTTAAGTATGATGAGTAAAAAATTATTGAAGCAAGGTTTTAAAACTGTTTTTCGTGAACAAAAGTTTTTCATTAGTACTTGCGAAAAAAATTATTTAATTTTAATTGTCGATTACCAAAGGCACTGAATAGATACATAGATAAATTTAGTGGAATCAATTTTTTAATAATATGTTTTTAAATTGGCAAAAAATTATTTCTCAAAAGCTTGAAAATTCTCGGTTTAATTCATTGAATAAGAATAACAGTTGAAATTATTTATATCATAAAGATCACTCATTATATTTATTATATATTCTTATAATTTTCAGAAGTGGTTTACTAAATTTTTGTGCTGTAGCTTTAGCTCTAAATGATTTAGATTATCGAGCTATTGGAATTCGCATTGATTCTGGTGATTTAGCATATTTATCGTGTTTGGCTCGTGATTCGTTTGGAAAAGTTGCCGAAAAATTTCAAATTCCATGGTTTAATACATTAACAATTGTAGCATCAAACGATATTAACGAAGATACAATTTTAAGTTTGAATGAACAAGGCCATAAGATAGATTGTTTTGGTATTGGAACACATTTAGGTAAAATATAACATTATTTTGTAATAAAACAAAATTTAAATTAATGATCATATATTTAAATTAAAATTTCAGTAACTTGCCAAAGACAGCCAGCTTTAGGTTGTGTATTTAAATTGGTCGAAATAAATGGTCATGCCAGAATTAAGCTGAGTCAAGATGTTGAAAAAGTTACAATGCCCGGTAACAAAAATGCATATAGGTAAATGCTTATAAAATATTGAAAATTTGAAAATTGAAAAACAAAAGTTATATAATTTTATTTAATTTTAGATTATATAGCGCTGATGGCCATGCTTTAATTGATTTATTACAAAAAGTCAGTGAATCACCTCCTGAAGTGGGACAAAAGGTATTATGTCGACATCCATTCCAAGAATCAAAACGGGCTTACGTAATTCCAAGTATAGTTGAACCTTTATATAAGCTTTATTGGAAAAATGGACGTATACATCAGAAACTTCCAACTTTGGATGAAGTACGTGAAAAAGTTCAATCTTCACTAAAAACATTAAGGAATGATCATAAAAGAACTTTAAATCCAACCCCGTACAAAGTAATTTATTATTTAATTTACAATATAATTTAAATTTTAAAAAAATATTTATCTTTTTTTATTTTAAGGTTGCAGTCAGTGATAACTTATATAATTTTATTCATGATTTATGGCTCAAGAATGCGCCCATAGGTGAACTTTCATGATCCATATAAAAAATTAATCAAGTATTAATTTTTTAATATATCCTTTGCTGTTTACTAATGAAATTGTACATAAAGTAAAAATGGTAAAAATAGGGAAATGGAAAATTTTAAACACTTTTTTTTTTTTTTTTAGTAAGTGAACAAAAACATTTGTTCCTTTTTGAAGTTTCACTTTAAAAAATTTTAAATATTTATTTTTATAATGTTTTAAAACTTAATTGTTATTAAGATCAAATTGATATATTTTTGTAACCATGATACTTTTAGCACCTACCAACGAGTTCTTAGTTCAAGAAACTCAATATAGTGTTGGTTTTTTAAAATAGCTTCCAACAACGATATTAATACATACATAGTTACTTTTATCTATAGAACAAAACTTTCCTATTAAAATTACTCCAAAACAAAATTTTTAAAACCCACTTTGTATTGTCAAGCACAATTTTTTAATTATTAACTATCGACACAAACTTCTAAAATTCTAAGAAAGGAAAATAGCTTTCGGATTTTTATAGCAAAGTTTTTTTTAAATCAATATATTATTAAATAATAATATTTTAAATTTTTATAGCAAAGTTTGATTTTTATATCAGTTTATCTGCAAAATTGGATTATCAAAATGAAAATGAAGACGTGCATAAAAATTAGCATAATATGTAATTGTTATTTTACGGCAAATGTTTACTATTTACTTTTGAATTTTTGAGTTGCAAAAATCATAACTAGTTTTTTTGCCAAAAAATTCTTATTGATATTATAGCCGGTTTTTTTTTGTTATTGTGCTTTAAAATTTCACGCATTTTTTATGTGTAAATTTGTCAATAATTCTAGATTGATCCCTTTCAAATAATTTCCATGAATTTTATTCTGAATAACGTTAACCTATGTGAATCACTACCTCATCAAGACTTATCATTCACACTATTGTCGCTTCACGTCGACACGGCTGCGTTCCACATATTCAGCTACTGCGATGCCGTCTGCTTCGGCGTGTGTGAATTCTTCCTGATTCCATCCAGAGCAGATACCTTAATTAAATATTGTATTAGATGTTTGAATCCAAGGATCAGGAACCTCATCGGAGTTAAAGTCGTAGCATAAATAATCTACCCCATACTCCTCAACATATCGTGGTGGTAATATCCGATTTACCCTATAACGGTAAATTACTGAATCCATTGCTATATGAATCGAAGTCTGCGTTGGTGATGCACTTATCACGGCCTTCTCTACAATCTGTAGTGTTGAGGACTGAGTTGACTCTCGGGTGCGAATTAAGTATGGTATTTGAGCCAACGAACCTGATGTATTATCTGGCATGAGTGAAAGACTCTTAGCTTTCGAAGATTGAAGATAATCATGCACAGTGTTTAACAGTCCTTGATGTATAGGAATTTCATGTATATGTGTTATATCGTGGAACTCACCCTGTTTTCTTGGTATATTTAAATTTGTTAACGTTGTTATTTGATTAGATGATAGTCTTGCCACTCTTCTATAATCAAGTAAATTTCTATTGGGTTGTAAAGCGTGGACAAAGGGATTTTGCGCAGGAGAAAGGGATGCAGGTAAATCCCAAACTGGATCAAAATTTTCTTCATCCAATGTATTTTGTAAATCAGCATTGATCTGAAGAAGCACAATGATTGGTGCTGGTACCGTTTCATATAAATAGTGAATAGTTGGTGATATTCTACCAAAATTACAACGAAGTCCACGAACAAGGGTGTCTCTCATGGGTGCGACCCAGAGGATGTTGTCCTTTCCTCTCTCGTCGATAATGTTTCCGACCCCACTCAAATAGCTCATAATCTCTGTTGGAATTACGAATCGTTCCGGTACTAACGATTCGAAGCGAGAAAATTCTAATGTCAGATCATTCTTAACTGACAGGACGCGTATTATCTTTTTCCACAACATAATGATATTATAATATTGGTACATTGATAACGACATGTACTTTTCGAGAGCTCTATCATCGTGCACCATTTTGTAATATGATTGTTCAATTATAGTAATAAATTGTGAAAAATCGATTGCGAAGTCTCTATTCACGTGTCTCTCTTGAAAACTTCAGCAGCACCCATAACCAATACAGCATCATTTCCTAATATCGGGTCATTGCGCTCATTTGTTCTTAATTCAGATTTGTGAGATGGCGCGAGATCCGGTTGACTCTTCTTAATTTATTGCGATTTCAAAGGCGGCGGTGGAACGCGTTGACGATTGAAATTCCTAGGTTGTTTTTGCTCGTTGTTCGTAATCATCATAAGAAGGAGGTTCTTCTTGATATCTCTGATTCCTTTGTGTATTAGAAATCATTATTTAAAATATATGTATTCAATAAATCGAATGATTTTAAAACGATCTTAAGAAAACTTTCTATAACCGTATTAAATTGGTTCTCTACACTACATGTTATTTGCTTTGTAAAAATTAAAAATAAAAAAATCTCCAAAATTTTAAAACTTTTGTAGATCTATTTGCGGACATTGCCTAAGATTTAAGAAAGCATATACATATGTACATTTATGTAAATATGCATGTACATACATACATAAAACGAAAATGTCCTTTAACCAGTTTATATTATACAGTTTCGATTAAAAAATAAAGCACAAATAAAGTAAATATAGCATACCATCTTCAAATTACGTTTTTTAGAAACGTTGAGTTGAGCACAATTTAATTAGTTATTCTAATGTCATTATAAATTTAGTTTAGAAAATTTGATGTTCAAATTTAAATTTCATCTTTTAAAAAATAAAAGAAATAATAAAATTTTCAACAATATTTAGCACATTTGTTACTAAAAAAACATTAAACTCACGGGGTTAAATATTAATAAAATAGAATAAAACAGTTGTAAAATTGTATAGAATTAATGAAAAGAACAATAAATATCCATATTTTGTTATAAACACTAAAGTAAAATAAAATTGTTTATATTTTTAATTGTAAAATAATAAATATACATAAATCTTTCTATAATAAAATTTGGAAAGTTTTATTTATCTTTTTAAATATTTTTGTAATAATAGTAATATGTATTGTAAAGAAACCACATTTTGGATTTTAGGGCTATAGGTAATATCTTAATATTAATTTTATAACAAGGTAAAATACTTTTGATAAGCAAATCTGTTAACATTTTTATAAGTTTACTTAAAAAAACTCAAACACATCAGACAAATTTCGCTCAGGTAAAATCATAAACGTAGATTCATCAGGCAAAATCATAAACGTAGTTGTTTTTATCACAAATGTATTGTGTATCAACTATGAGTAGTTTCTTCAAGTTTTTAGCATTTCAACTTCTGTTATACGAATCGCTTGGCACCAAGAACAATGGTCCAGTGTCCTTGCTGGACACTGTCTCTCGTTGGTCCATCTGAGAAGGATAGGCAGAGCGTGCGACGGATTCTGTTGTCTATGCCTGAAGGAAGACGAAACGATGGAGCATTTATTGTGTGTATGCGAGGCGGTTGTATAATGTAATGAAATGAAAGCACCAGGAGGGAAAAAAAAAATTTCGCTTTTTCATCTTAATTTTTGTCACTTTCAAATCACAATCTTCCTTTTTTCTAATGGATATTTCATTTTCCATTAAGATTACTCATTTTTTCAATTGGGTTTTTGAAGTTTTTTAAAGTTATTGACTGAACCTTTCCCCCTTGAAGTGAATAAATAGTGATTAAATTTTGTATACATGCTGCGGGATATGAAAAAATTCTTCTTACTCGAAAAATACATTATACAAATTCACCTTCTTCTCACTTAGCGAGTAAAATAACGAGATACGTGATCATGCCCTCAATTTAAGTTGAGTTTTTTTGGTTTAAAACTACAAAATTTTCACGTACATTTTGCAATTTATATTTAGTTTTACAATTCTAATCGTATGGAGAAAAATAAGGAAAAGCTCTCGGTATTATTAAAAGACATAGAATATTTTCACTAATTTTCTTGAATCCTAGTTTACAGCTATCTAAAAAAAGAATAAAAACATAACTTTACATTAATGATTAAATTATTAGAGACTGAATTTTACGAAAAGCTTAAATATCAGCTCATATAAATGTGGAAAAATTATATCGAACCAGAAGAATTAGCGCCAAAAACACTGAAGTTATAGAAAATATTAAAATTTTTTTTTTAATTTACCCGTAGGAAATTGTTGAGGTATATAATTCAAGCAATTGTAAAAAAATTAAGTTACGGGTATATTAGTATCGAAATTCTGTATCTAAGAGTCTAGTTTATCTGGTAATGATACATTTTCTACATAAGTACATTAAGTTCATGTTTTTAGTCCTTATTTTTCTTTCCTGGATAAAATATGTATGAGCAATTTCTATGTTTTAAAAAATTTTTTGATTTTTTATACCAATCTAAGAAATTTTTATGGAAAAAAAGCTTTATTCCAAATATTGAAATCTGTTTTATTAAAAGACCAATTTTAAAATTTAAATACTATTTTTTAAGATATAATTTTACTATTAAAAATAAAAAATAATTTATTCTAACTTATTAAATACACGAGTTTTAATTTAACGTGTTTTGAAGAAAGTAATTTATAAATAAAAAAATCCAATTTTTAAAATACTTAATTTATATAATGGTTTTGATTGAATTCTGGAATTAAAACTTAAAAAAAATAAAGTACATATATATATATACCTATCTCTTTATTAAATACTTTCCGTAATATTAATTTATAAGACTGAAATTAAAAAAAAAAATGTTACTCATTAGAGGATAAATTTAAAATTTCATCACCATCATTTCCTTTTGGAATTTTGGCTGGCGTTGGAGCAACTAAGTCCGCGATAGATGAAAATTCCATTCTTTTTCTCGGCGGATCTGAATAAATTCGACTTAAGTCAACTGGTGGTGTTTTTGTTGGTGGTCTTGAACTTTCAGACGGTGATAACGAGACTGGATTATTTGAAACACTTGATACTGCCAAATCAGCGGCACTAAAGTTATACTTTACAGTACAAGCTGGACTATCTCGACTACTTTTTGTTGGTGTTAAACGCTCATGTTGTTGAGAGGGAGACACAGATAAGTCTCTGCTTCTACATGAAGATGTAGATGATGATGATGAACCACTTGATTTTGGAGGTTTCATTATCATTGCGTTTATTGATTCCTGTTGTAATTTTAATAAAGCTGACGGTGTCATAAACATGTTATTTGCTGCTAGTGTAGTTTTAGCCAATGGATCCGGTATTCCATACTTAGCCAGATTCTGTTGCTGGAATAAAACTGCATAATCTTGTAGCTTATCCTGTGACAATTGAGAGTAATAGGACATATCTGTTAAATTTTTGGAAGATGATGAATTTGATGAGGGCGGTGGTTGAGCAAATAAATTATTGAGATCTGTAACATTTTTCGATTGCGAAAATAATAAGTTATTTAACTCCGAAACGTTTTTTTCTGATTGCAGAAGATGATTTAACATTTCATTAGAAGAATCCTTTTTCTTGCTACTTGTAGGAGTAGCACTGATATTGGGTAAATTTAAAAGTGCTGATAAATCTGTAGATAGAGCTGGAATAGAATTTTTTCCACCACCATAAGAACTACTTAGATCAAAAAGTTTTGAGTACGTTTGTAAAAGTGCAGTATATTCACATTGTTGCGATTGGGATGGTTGCTGTTGTTTAGGTTTTTTAGAAACACTACTCGCATTATTTGTAGATGTTGCAAGTTGTTGTTGAAATAGGTTATTCAAATCCATGTTAAGTTTATGTTGTTGCTGTTGAAAGCTCGTGTCATATCTGTATCACAATGTATTAAATAATTGTATGTAATGAAAAAAAATTTATCGACTTACCCCAGCAATTTCGAGCTTTGAAGCATTTGTGTATAATCTGCTGTGTTAAGCTTATTTTTTGAAGAATTCCCAACCCCAGAACCAAGAAAATGAAAATCTGGGGTTAAGCCCAAGGTCCCAAGAGTAGTTGCACCTAGGGCTTCAGCTTGTTGTAATAATAATGCTGCATATTCTGGTGATCTCATTAACTCACTTATTTTAATCGGATCATTTTTTAAATCATCCAATTCCTTCATTAGTTTTGTCTTGTAGGAGTTAGAAGACGATTTTAGAGATTTGTTTTCTTGGCCAATAGATTTAATTTTATTTGTATCTGACATTTGCATAGAGTTTAAAATCTTCAAAGAAGGCGATGATGGCAACGAACCAGATTCTGACAAATTTGATTTACTTCCACCTACTTTTGAAGCAGTTGCTGCTAATTGATTCAAAGACGAATTCGCATAATCTTTCTGATGTTGAAATAATAAATTAAAATCGTTTGATAAAAAGTTTGAAGATATCTGACCGGCAAGAGAAGCCGCCAAACCAGCTGCCATAATATCACTGGTTGCAGATACATTTGTAAGACTTGCTGATGGATTTGGAACTGTTACACTTAATTGAGGCTCAAATTTGTTGGGTGTAACAGAAGGACTTATTCTTGACGAAAGGTCGATAGTGCTAAACTTTCCAGGACTTGGGGCAGGAGAATTTCTTGTGCGACTTGATGAAGAGTCAGATTTTGCTGGAGAAGGGCTTGCACGTACTGGGATTTCAAATTTAGCTGGACTTGGTGAGTTTGCTACCCTTTGAGAATTAAGATTTACAAGGGAATTTACAGTATCAACAACAGGTGAAGGGTTAGCCAATATACTTCCAACAAGCAATGTGTTACTTATATTACAGCTTGAAATGTTATTCACAGTACTACAATTACTGTTATTACTAGTATTATTATTATTGCTATTTGCATTACTAATCATGTTATTGTTATTACTATTATTCATATTCATATTATTATTGTTACTATTATTGCTATTATTAGTGCTATTATTATTATTAGAAATTGACAATGGCTGTGAAACTGCAGAAATAACGGGTGGAATGATAGGTGGTGGCACAACTGTCAACGACAAACTTTTTGAAGGATTCATATTCAACCCGGAAGGTAGACACAGTTGTTCCTGAAGGGACGGTACCTTAATTTCAGAAGGAATTTTTTCATCATCTGTATCATTAATTGTAATAGTCTCCTCAATCTTGGTGGCAGTCAATTCCTTAGATTTTGTATTTTTGATAGATGCGATTTTGACAATTCCTTTCGGAGGATAAAATTCTTCACACTCACTAAAATTTAGAATGTTGCATATAAAATTCCAGAATTCCTTATCATCTTGTTCCAAAGGAAATTTCGAATATAAAGCGTTCTTCAGTTTTTCTATGAAAGTCATGCCTTCTTTGTAAAGCAAAGAGAAATCTATAAAATCATTTCGGAACTTTTTGTAGTATATAACTAAATTCGACATTTCTTCCCGAGTATTTCTTGTTATCTCGTTGTCTGCTTGAATTTCGTACTGCATTGACATTGGACGACCGTATTCCATAATCTGTCGATTTTCTGGTGGCGGGATCACCCAAAAAGCCGTTATATTTGATTGATAGTCTTCATTTTCATCAAAATAAGGTGCTGAAAAAGAAAACAAAAAATTTCAGATACATTTCTTTGTATAAATTAAATTTTGAAGTATTTCAACTAACAAAATATATATCCTATACATGGCGTATATGTAACTTCTGAAGGGCCCCTCATCTTTATCTGATAGTCAAGTTGGGAGTCGCAATCACGTAAGGTTGGTTGAGACTGAAATTTTGGATGTGAATGGTACCACCCACAAACAATTAATTGATCCTTCATTATTTCCTTTTGAATTAGTTTTTCCACGTCTGGGGCCTTTTCTCTGTCATATTTAGTATTTTTACATGGATATGCTTTACTTATAACGAGCGCTAAAGATGGAAGATATATAAAATATGAACGAAAAACACTACCAATATTATTACTATGATTATTCACATCCCATGTTCCGCCAAAATAGCCGCAAACTTCTTGAAAGGTTAAATGACAATGAAAGTCAGCCAACAGCAATGCATTTGTTGAAATATTCACGAGAAATGGTTGCATTTTATTAATTGATGGAAATGTTACTGTCTCAATTAGCATATTCGCATCACTGAATTTAATAAAAAATATTTAAATATATTAAAGAAAATTCCGATTATTTTATTTCTTACTGCATCAAATTGCGATTATTAACATAGTTATGAGAATAGATCGCTCTTTTTACTGTTGGAACTTCGGTTTCTATCAATTTTTCAGGTTCCATTTCAACATCATCTAAAAGGATTAACATTATAAACGTCGTTCAACATTATATTTTGCAAAATGAACAACCTCCATCATGTACATCTTTCTGTTGCGCACATTTTTTCATCCATATCGCTTTGTAAGCATCTAGCTTTTTACCTTTGTATTTGACAGATGCCCAACCACATCCCGACTTTTTCTCAGGATTAATTATTCTTTTACAATGCATAGCCCAAGCACTAGGCGATAAAAATATTGTTTCAGTCTCATGAGATTTTATTTTTCCATCTGGAAGAAGATCTCCGACAAATTTTTGACCCAAATATTCAATTGTCATAGCAGATTTTCCTGGTTGTAAAACATTAGCGGCCAAAAGCTAATTCAAATACATTTTAAAACATTACTTTCTGTTTATAGATTTGAGAGACTTTACCATTTGGAGAGTAACAGTTCGTCCAGACCCATTAAATCCCTCAAAGTTTTCAGATTTTGCCTTTAAAATAATTTAATATTTGTAATCAAAATTAGTAAATTTGTAATTAAATGAAAGGCTTACCTCGTCTATCTCATCCCCCTCCTCATCAAAATCTTCAGCTTCTTTTTCTTCACATTTCACTCCTGCATTTTCCTCTATTTTACCTGCATTCCCATTTTGCTCAATTTCAGACATTCCTAATTTAATAGATTGTCCGCTTTATTATATTTTATTATACCCAGAATATTTAATTTTTAAAATATAAAAAAGAGTCACCGCAATTTTTCCACTTTCTTAAGGTTTAGCGTTTACACTGGGACCAGAGATGTAAGTATAATAATACTCAAAAAATACTATCGATTTCATTGACATTGTGGTTCGCGTACAAAATCGACATTGAAATATCGAAAAATATTTTGACAGCTATTAGATGGATATTCTACAGTACATTCTATGGTATCCAGTATGGATATTCTACAGTAATTGTATTTTGAAACAGTAAAAATATTGTGAACTGGAAATTATGTACCTAGATAATATAAAATAAATTGACAATATGTTAAAACAAAAAAAACTTAAGCTGATACAACATGTCAAAATGTCTTTCTGTCTTCAACATGTCCTAAATGCTTTTCATTTAAAGTTAATAAAAATATTTTTGCTCAAATAAAATAAAATTTAACAGAAATAAAAAGGGTAAATAATTTAAGTGCTAGACTTTTATATGAACTTTCTAAATGAAAATTATAATTTTTGTAAATTTTTACAAATTTAATATATTTTCCTAAGCATATTCTAATCATAAATGTCGTTTTATTTTAAAAAAATCTGACAGTAAATTTAATGAACATAAATACTTCGTTAATATGAGGGATCGAGAAATTTTAGTCTGCATTACTAGTGTACAGATTCACTTGGAATCAACTTAAGGTTGTTATTAGCTGACGCTGACAAGCATTATATATTAATCTGTTATTTCCATCAACTTCAACTTGAAACTTAAAAGTCAAGTAATGTTTATATGAGCTCGAAATACGCTTAAGGTCAGCTTCAAGCTGCATATAAATTCAGTAATGCGCAATTTATATTATATGCCTGCAGACACAGTCTAATATCAAACAGTGATTACAGACACGGCTTTAATAGAACCTAGGTTTAATCTTAAATGTTGTTGTATTTGTAAAAAGAATTTAACGCTTTGCAACAATCAAAAGTGTTTAGGGATGCTAGAAGCTATTCATAAAATGATTTTCATGTAAGCCGAAGCTATTCTAAAGAGATAATGTTTGCAAGTGTTTAAATCCATTTCTTCACTTTAATTTTCCACTAACAGGTATATTTTGGTAGCTTTAAAGTGGATTTTGATTCAATGACTGGACGTTTGACCAAAATGTTTCTCGATTCTTCAAAAATACCACAGTCCAGGGCAAAAATTTCAGGTTAGTCTCTTTTTTTGTTCCAAGTATTCTCAAATTGAAATTGACATTTAATGCCAAATGTTGTTTTCTTTTTTCTTGGAAAAGTGAGCAACGCTGGCACAAAAATTAAACAAAGACTGTTTGAAAGACTGAAAAAGGAAACAAAGAAGTGAATATTTATTTTAATAATTTAAAGAAATATTTTCAAAAGTGTTAAGTATAATTAATAATTTATGAATTTATTAATTTTGGAAACGGAACATTTGTTTTTGTTTTGTTTTAAACTAAAATTACTAAGGATGACATAATTTTACCAGAAGCGGATTTTCTAAGCAAAATTTCTAAGCGCCTTTTTGTACTACTAGTATTTAACGCCAGATGCTTTACCTAATTTGCATAGTTTTGTTTGTATTCCCCTTTATAGACTGAAGATTTGGTTGTCAAAAAATATATGAAGGCATACTGATTGAATGCAGTAAGTCAATTACTGAATCATTTATTAAATTATTAATTAAATATATTGTCTTAGAATGAGTTAGTATGTGAAGTTCAATTAATTAATGAGGAAGAATACGACAATATACTATCTTCTTCAGTGAGTAACAATCATTATATTAATTTGTTAAAAATTATACTATTTAAGAGTCATTAATATTTTATTAATGACTCTAAAATTAATATGCATTAATGAATGTAATATTAATATGCATATTTTTATTATTATGTTCAGTAAAACTGTCAAAAAAACTTAAAAACTTAAAAATTTATAAAAAAGCTTTATAAATTTTTCAAGTGTATAAATTATTAAAAACTTATTAAAAATAAATTTTTTAAAAAAATTCATTTTCAAGTGTATTGTGATAATAAAATACATTCATGTATATAATTTCCATTTATAAATTCAAAGAGAAAAAAAAATCAACGTGTTTTTAATATTTATATTATTATAATATTTATATAAATAAATATTTAAAAATATTTTTAATTTTTATTTTAAAAAAATTTCAACTTATCTCTCTTATGTTATAACGTATGTATTCGAAATATTTTATAATGAAGGCCAAATAAAAGAAACAAAATAAATACGATCCCGTTACGGGTTTGACAATGCTTGGAACAAAGGAAGAGACAACTGGGGAGAATTTGGCTTCATTCTTTTTTCATAATCTTCCTGCCAGAATTTCAGCTTCTTTCTTTAGTATTTCAAATTCAATAGTTCAGACCAGAAAACTTGACATTGAGTGGAAATTTTCCTTGTTTTATAACTGACTATTTTTTTCGTTTTTGGCATTTATTAAATGTTATATGGTAATACTAGATGTAGTGGGCTGTCACATCCTTTGCACTGCTACTTTGAAATGTCAATTGTGTAGCTTTCTGACAAGCTAGACAGGTGAAAAAAGTTTCAACTATAAGATTTTTGTAATTATTTCCTTCACATTGGACATTGTAACAAATATTAGAATTAAAAGGTTGTGGGCGATTATATTTCAATTAGATTATTTAAATTTTCGAAATGAAATCTTATAATGGTTTTCTGTATAGCGTGGTTTAAAGGTAAAATAAAGTTAAATATTTTTAGTGTCGGCCATCTTGATAAATCAAATTTATAAATATGTCAAATATATACATTTTATAATATCTGTAAAAAAATATGTAATAAAAAATAATTTAGCGGAATATTCAATTCAATATTTATATTAAAATTATGAAAAATTTTATTATAATGTAAACAAATCAAAAAGAAAAGAAATATTCACTAATGAAACATATATGAAGATGACTAAGTTTGGACAAAATATCTTTTTTTGTAAAAAAGAAGAAATAATGAAAAATAGTGCTGTTATTTTTTAAATAATATCCAAATTTAAGACGAGTGTATTGAGTTTTTTCGACAAATTCCAAAATTTATATTTCATTTCATTCAGTTTTTGAAAGTCTAAATTAGATATTTCTGAACTTACTATTTTTAGAAACAAATTTGAAATGTCTTATATTTTTGATAACAGATACACATCTGACATTAAATTAAAGTCACTCTAATTTAAACAAAAGGTAAAAGTGTAAAACTATGAAAAATTGATTAGGAATTCTAGGAAATTTTAAAGCAATATACATATGCACTTTATATATATCCTAATTTAGATAAGGTATAAAACTTAGCCATGTAAACATTTAAGTTGAAAAATGTGAACAAAGCACTAATTTTATAACTAATCCAAAGGTTGCTTATTATAACTAAAATGGCAGTTCAACCGGGAATTAGAGTTGTGAGGGGACCTGATTGGATTTGGCAAAATCAGGGTACATGACAACTTGATATTTAAAAGAACAAATATTCGAATTTTTTATCTAATTTTTAGACGATGGGGAAGGTCATGTTGGCACAGTTTGTGAAATTGGAAGATATGGTTCAGCTCATTCTCCAGAAAAAACTGTGGTTGTAAATTGGGATTCTGGGCCAAGGACTAATTATAGAATAGGATATCAAGGACAATATGATTTAATTATTGTTGATAATGCTCAGATTGGTATGTGCAATATCGTATGAAATATTTTAAAAGAATTTATTGGTATTACTATGAAAAGGAGTTCGTCATTCAAATGTTGTTTGCGATGGTTGTTATAAAGGAGGAATTGCGGGAATTGTTTTTAAGTGCGCACAGTGTTCAAATTATTACTTATGCTCATTTTGTTATGGAAATGATGTACATGATACAGAACATTCTTTTATTAGGTACACAACACCGCAGTCATTGGGGTAAGCTATTTAAACATTGAAACTTTAAAAACTATCAAAATATAAAAACTAAATATACAACAGAGTAAGGGTGACACCAAGAAAAGGAGTAACAAAAACACAACTGAAGGGAATCTTTGTTGGAGCAAAAGTCGTAAGAGGTTCTGATTGGGAATGGGGTCAACAAGATGGTGGAGAAGGTTAAGATATATGCTAATTCGAATTTTTATACTTTTTTTTAAATTGACTAGCAAAAAAATTTTAATTTCTCTTTATATTTAATTTCCAAACGAAATTTTTTTTTGAAAATAAAATACATAGCTTCCTACGTAAGCGGATACTGTTTTCTATGAAACATAATTGATTGAATCTTAAAGTGAATTAAAACTAGAAATTGATAATATTATGTATCTGTAATATATTTATGTTTCTTTAATTGACTTATTTTCTGGTTCAAGATATGTGTTCTTATAATCAGGAAGTCCAATATCTTGATGAACTTCAATCTTTCGCCAATTAAATTGTGGGTCTAGTTTTAATAATTTGATTTTTAAGTTTCAATTTAAATTTTGTTAAAAGACAATCTCGACAATTGTATTTGACCTTTGTCTTTATTTAATATTTTTCTTAAGTAAAAACATTTTATCTAAAAGTATTTTATTTTAAATAAATTGTAAAATTGATTTAAGAATTTCATGATTATTTTAAATATTTACCAGAGATCTAGAAAATAATTTTTGATATTAAATAATTATATACTTAAAAGAACTAGTGTTCAGTTAACCATATTCGTTGGAAAGTTATAGTATTTAAATATAATATTAAGAAGAATTTTCGTAAGTTATTTGGTAAAAAATTCAATGATGCAGGAAAAACTGGAAGAGTTATGGAAATTCGAGGTTGGGACAATGAATCTTGCAGAAGCGTCGCTAATGTGTCTTGGGTAACTGGTTCCACTAATGTTTATCGTCTTGGGCATAAGGGTAATGTTGACTTGCGGTACGTAACTCCTACAACTGGCGGATATTATTATAAGGATCACATGCCAATTCTCGGTAAGAAAGTATAAATTTTTTTTTTGAAGGCATTTCAACTTGTTCATTTATAGGCCAAACAGAGGAACAACAACCTGTCATTTCCGCAGTTAAACCTGTTTTTTCTGTGGGAGATAGAGTGAAAGTATGTCTGGAAGTAGACGCTCTTATGAAATTGCAGCAAGGTCATGGAGGATGGAACCCAAGAATGGTCGAGCATTTAGGAAAAGTTGGGATCGTGCATAGAATAACGGAGAAGGGTGATATTAGGTATGAAACGAAATCAATAAAAATAGTATTTAGCAAGTATTCAAAAATTTAATTGCAGGGTTCAATACGAAAATTGTCCAAATAGATGGACTTTCCACCCAGCTGCTTTAGTCAAAGTTTGCTCTTTCCGTGTTGGAGATTTGGTTACAATCATAACTGATGTGTCTAAAGTTCAGCAATTACAAAAAGGACATGGCGAGTGGATAGAACCAATGAAAACCGTACATATTACACCCTAAAATGCTCAAATATAAGTTTCACATAAATAAACAATTATTTTTATTCCAATAGGTTTTAGGAAAAACTTGTAAAGTAGTCAAAGTTTATTCAGATGGTGATTTGAGAATTCAACAATTAGACGCTGCAATTGAATGGACTCTTAATCCCAAATGTGTCAAATTGGAACGACCTCCATTAGCTACAGCTGCAGAACGCTCGAATAGTATGATGGATTTAAGCCATCAGCGCTCTGATCACATAATAACACCTTTATCGGGCTTATCGGGATCATCTTCCGCAGATAAACTTGTTCGTGAGGCTGCTCAAGGACATTTTGATTTTGTTAAGCAATATTTAGAACAACATCCAAATCAAGTTGATGTCATGAGTGGAGGGAAAACTTGTCTACAAGTAGCTGCCCATCAAGGCCACGTTAACTTAGTTAGATTTCTAATAAATAGCGGTGCTAATGTTAATGTTATTGATAAGGAAGGTGATTCGACGTTGCATTATGCTGCTTTTGGAAATCAAGCGGAAGCTATGCGTATATTATTAGAGAATAATGCAAAAATAAATTTTTTAAATGCTAGTCATTGTTCAGCATTACATATATGCGCACATAAAAAGACCCCTGATTGTATACGAATTTTATTGGCGTTTGGAGTCAATGTCAATATACAAGACTCGTATGGCGATACTGCATTACACGATGCAATTGGTAAAGAAAACAGTGAAGTAGTTGACTTAATTTGCTCTGCCCCAAACTTAGACTTTACAGTTAGAAACAATCGAGGTTTTAATGTACTGCATCATGCTTCACTTAAAGGAAACGTGTTTGCTACGAAACGTATATTGCAATTGGCAAGACAACTAGTCAACGTAAAGAAGGATGACGGATTTGCAGCTCTTCATTTAGCGGCTTTGAATGGTCATTCTGAAGTTGTGGAGGCGTTAATATTGCATGGTGCCGAGATAGATATACGAAATAATCGAAGACAAACACCGTTTCTATTAGCTGTATCACAAGGTCACTCTGCCGCAATCGAAAAATTAGTAAAACTGGGATGCAACATTAATGCAATGGATGAAGATGGAGATAACGCTTTGCATTTATGTGTAATAAAGAAAACCAATTTTCAACATTCAGTCCCATCTGCATCAGATTCACCAGAGATATATGAAATTTATAATAGCTTGGAAAATTTATCAGAACTAAGATTCATGTACGCAATCTTATGTTATTTGTCGAAAAAGGGTTGTAAAATAGAAGCTAATAACAAGGGCTCAAAGATATTTGATTGGGTTCATGACAAAGATATTCAAAAAATAATTTTAAATTATCAAGCTATGTTCGTTCATGAAGCTACACCAAGCACCAGTGACATTCAGCCGGTAACGAACAATGGGCAAGCAATGAATTTACCACCATCTGGCGGAAATATATCTTTAAGCGATGTGCCAAGTGGTAGTACAGCAGAGTCTTCTAACTTTGGTATTATGCAAAATATTCCAACTCCAGCTAAAAGAAAAACAGCTTCCAATACTTTACACAAGAACAATTTGCAATCTACACGAACAATAGACGACCAAAGCAATGTCAATTCATTTGATATTAAAAATTTAGAGTCTTTATTAAATCGAAACCAAATTGGGGGAAATGATAATATAGGCGCTTCAAATATTCAAGAAACTGAATCCACTTATGTAGAAATGACCCCAACTAAAAGCAAAATATCAAACAACGATGAACAGTCTCAAGGGTCAACTCAAAAACCGACGAATAATCAATCAAATATATCTGGAAAAGGACATACAAGTCGAAAACAAGCATCTCTTACAGAAAACATTAGTTCAAATCTTGTAAAATTATCGCCGGTAACATCGCCCAGCTTAGAGCCCAAAGAGTGTATTGTCTGTAATGAAACTCTTCTTTTAATCATTTTTGAACCTTGCATGCATCAAATTTCATGCGAAGAATGTGGAATTAGAATGAAAAAATGCTTATCTTGTCAGACGTTAATCGAAAAGCGTTTAAATATTAATGGCAAGGATGTTACAAAGAAAAATCAAACTAGAATACCCTCGGCCGATCGTTTAAGATATTTGGAAAATAAAATACAAGAGTTTGAAGAATCTCGTTATTGCAGTATATGTATGGAACGCAATAAAGATGTAGCATTTTTATGTGGACATGGAGCCTGTTCACGTTGTGCGGAAACTTTACGTACATGTCATATGTGTAGAAAAACTATTGTGAAAAAAATAAATTTATATTAAAGCAGATTTTCTTTTAAATTTAGATAAATAATTTAAATAATTCTTAAAACTGTAAATATCATGTCGACAAAAATATCAATCGTATTTCATTAATAGTGATTTGAAAATAAACTTGTAACATTTAATCAAAACAATGTTCATTAAATATAATAGTGCAATTATATACATACAGTATATGTACATACATGTATACATATATTAATCATTGTTGTTTTAAACTCGAAATCTAATCTTATGTTCAATACTTGTCGTGTCATTATCCAAACAAAATCCTCTTAAATGAAATTTTGCAAAAAATCTGGTAATATTTAAACATACAATTACTTTAGAAAAGTATGTATGCAATGATTAAACATCCAATATTGAAACTTTTCATTATTAAATCGATTATACAAAATTAAAATTTTTAAACATATTGAGAATTATTATTTAAAAGGTAGAATGTGCACCTTTTGTTGTTTTAAGTTCATTTGATCATATTCGAAACTTAGAATTTCTATTTTATGTGTTTACTCCCAATACAATTAAACTACATACATATGTATATTTTGCTATTCCGTAGAAATTATACTATACAAACGAATAAATATGTAGTGTTAAAGCCATAGCTGGCAAAATTAAGATGAACTTTTATTGCTTACAAGTTCACCTTTGACGAAAATAAAAAGTTTAAATTAAGTACGTATAGTAAATTAAAAAAACATTAAAGTGATCTAATATTATATTAAAGTTTGAAAATTTCACAAAGTAGTTAGGTATTAGAAAATTTATTATTAGAAAATTCCAAGTTTTGGAACTTCAGAAAAACAATCAAAAGCGGAAAACTGCTTTTTATATTAAAATACATACACATTCTCAAATTTCTTAAAACCGATGAACATGTTGGACAAAAAATCCCTTCTTTCAATTCCTTCTGTACTAACGGTAAATAATAATGTTAAAAATCGTTATAAACAAAACGACCGGTTTTTTTTCCGCTATGTAAAATTTACAATATTTATATTTAAGCATTGGAATTTGATTTCTTCAGCTATTTTGAAAGATTTTAATTTTACTTTTATATCAGGTGATACTGCTTAATTAAAACTAAATTTGTAAACGTAAAATTAAAATATTTTACGTTTTAAAATTCAAATGCCCTGCATTCTGTAATGTTGTTTAACTATCCATTTTCGTACAAATTTACATCCCCAATACTTTGTAAATAAAATTTGATTTGTTTTCATTTTGAATATTGATTTTTATTACAAACTAATACACTATAAATTTGGTAATTGCGTTTTCTTGTTAAGGATTTTGATCAAACTACCTTTTGCCTAAAAAATCTTTTCAACTTTTTATAACAATCTGAAAGAAGTAACATTGCGAATGCTCCAGATGTAAAGTCCTAAAAATAAAAATGCTTACGTCTATAGTAAAAGCTTTTATTTTTACATTTTGCAGTATAATAACTATGTTGACATTTTGCAGTATAATAGTTAATGTTTAAATAAAATTTTTCTAGTTTTTTTAAAACCGAACGTTATAGTAATTTCAATTGAAGTGCAGTTAATGTTAACAAAACCTACGCTAACGTTCAAAACAATAAAAAAAACGGATAATATTAATTAAGACATTTTAATTACAAATTATCTCTTAAACAATACTGCACCTTGTGAATTAACGTTTATAAATAGAAAACTGTTTAATTATGTATACATACATACTTATATTGGTTATTACCACATGTGAGTTTCACGAATCTCACTTATAATATGATTGGCGCGTGTTAATGCCTAAAAAAAACAGCATGTATTATTGATATATATAAAAAACAGAAATATTTATTGATATTAATTTTATAGTTATTTTCACTTTTATATTTACTTTAAGCATATCTGCCGCTTCTTTCCTTCTAATTGCTATATGATCTGATTCATTTAACAACTCCTCCTTTTCAGATTTGTATAAATGTGTGACTAATTCGCTTTGTAAATTATCCTTAACAAAATTAACTAAAAAGTGCATAATTGCCTTGGGTACTGAATCTTGAATAGATTTGCGTACAATGTAGAAGTAAGATTTGATAAGTCGTTCTGTATTAAAAAATGTGAGAGATGAAATTATCATATTATCATAGAAAATATCAAATGATTTCTATATATTACCAATGACATCACAATCTTTTTGTTCTTTATCCGTAAGCTTTCTTGCATTTGAATTTACTGGAACATCTGGTAGTAGGTTTATGGGTTTCGAAGGAGTATTAACGATATTATGAACAGGAGTATTATTCGTCGTATTCTCTGTGCCGATATCAACTGCCGGAGGTAGAATATTTGATAACCAACTGTTTTGTGTAGGCTCTGCAGCATTAACCTGCAAAAGCAGTTACATTAAAAGATATGTATCTATTAATTAAAATGCTTTGGCATAAAATCAAATTGAAATATTTGGAGCTGGCGAATTGATATAAAATTGAATTGAAATACATTCTTTTTTAATTTGTTTTGTTCACTTTGATAAGTATTGATAATAAGACAAATTTTTAATGAAACATTTTGAGTAACAATGATTTTTTAGTTTAAACTGCAAGTCAATTTTTCAAAATCAAATCAACTAATGTTAAAAACTGGGCGTAGTGCTATCAAAACTGTACACAATGTTAGCAAAACTGTACACAATAGTTTAAATATATTCGCTGCTTGTGTTCCATTGCAACAAAATCTTTATAAAATTTTCCATTAAATAACAATTAGCTCTGGACTTACATGGTTTTCTAAACGATCCGTTTCTCCTTGATTCCCTGCCGTTGTGACAGGGGCTGTTCTTTGCTGTTGATTTGATGCATTTCTTCGCGTGTTAGATTGCGACCAAGATTCAATAATATCGGTTTTTAATAAACTGGGTACCAAAGTTGCTTCTTTGTGAAAATCTGGATGTTTTGTATTTATATACGCCAGCTCTATCGCAACTAAATTTTCAACCATCGAATTAGTTGCAGGCAAACGTCGCCTTAGTAATTGTGTCACAACATCAACAATTTTTTCATGTAATTTTGGGAATCTTAAAAGAAAAATTGTCGATAGTAATAATTAAATATTCTTGTCAAAAACAAACCTCAACATTTCCTGCTGTACTTCATTTCCGCAATGCTGTATAATACGTTGCATTTCTTCGTGAATTAATTCAACACATCTTAAAGATGGTTCTTCTAAACGTCTAATTTGTCTTTTGACTAACAACTCAAAAGAAACTTCTGGTACGAATAGAGCTGGTCTTGGACCTGTTGCATTTCTAATTGCCGTTAATATATCCATTTTGGAAAGACCCGTTAGTGGGTGGATTGAATCTAAAGTTCGACCAAACGTCTCATGAAATATATAACATATTCGAGCCCCACCACATAATTCTGTTGTTTCGATGTTTCGTGCCGTTCCTTCAATTGTTGAACAGTATGCACTAGCAAATTTTGTAATTATTTGTAATAGCGTTTGACTTTTGTCGGTAACATCCTCGCCATAAGAATGCAACAATGATTGAAATTGTGAAACCATCACATTAACTCTAGTCTACAAATATTTTGAAATTATTTCTAACTATAATATAAAGAATTTTTAGAAATTTTACTTTGAGGTCAGGCAAACAATCTCTAATATGATGCATTAAAAGCCGGTTCAATGTTTTTGCCAAATAAGGGGTGCCATTGCGTGTAGCCAAGGTTGGATATTTTCTTTGTAAGAACGCCGCTTCATCTTTTAATTGTTCATCAATATCTTTTTTATCAATAATATCTTGTTGTGACCTATTCATAACACCTATAATTCCCAACTTAACAGGAATAACACGACCACATAAAATATCTATAGCATCAGTTCCAGCGTCCATCAAATCTAACTTTGTAACCACAGCTAGGGTTCGCCGTCCATCAGGATCGACATCTTTGGCTAGTTTCAAGCTCTCGCTAGTGGCCATATCATTGTTTGCTGCGGTAACAGCCAAAATTATAGAGTTTGGATTTTCAATGTATTTGAATATTAAATCTTTAATTTGGTTTTCAATATCGTCTGGTTGATCGCCAACTGGAACCTTAGTTAGCCCTGGTAAATCAACTAAAGTTAAGTTTACAACTCGTGTTGAGTATATTTTTAAATTTATGGGTTCTGGGCAGATTCCTTTGTTGCTACCTGCTATTCTATCAGTCTCATATTCAATTTCTTTTCGAATTTCATTGAAATCTGTATAAATTTTTTTTGAATGTAGAAATTTGCCCCATTCTTCAACATTAACAGTTCCTTAAAAAAAATTAAAATATTTAAATTAATTCATTTGTAAAAATTTTTCAATTTGTACCATTTTCTGGGAGTCGTTGCTCTTTATCATCAAAAGGACAGTAACTCAATTGCAATACTAACGGTCGACGTGTCACAATTCCAGTACCACGGGGTAAAAATGAACGTCCTACTAAACTTTCTATAACAGAACTTTTTCCAGAGCTCTTAAATACAAATGGAAATTTATTTTAAAATTTATACAAACATAAAACAATGTAAAAGGTTTATAATGAAGTTTTTGTATGCTTGTTGACAAAATCTTTTTGAAATTGTATCTTAACTATTCCTATTAAATCCAGTATAACAGAATACAATTCATTTATTTAACTAGTTTGCGAAAGTAGTAAATTTAATCAACTTTAGATAAATAATTCTTCAGGATAAATAATTCAATAAAAATTAATGAAACAGGGAAACTAGATTGAAATTATATTATAAGAATTTCGGTAAATTTCTATGCAAAATTGTTGGTAGATACATACTAGCTACACGTTTGTTTCAAAACCAGCAAGTTAATAGTTTATTACGACATATAAAAAAATTTAGAAGTGCACATTATTTTCTAAATAATTTAGTGTAAACTCCGGAAAATAGATAAACAGAACCTGGAAGAATATCTTAAAATAAGCAAAAAAATTACTTTTAACAAATTAATTCTTCTTTTAGTTTTTTAAATGATAATTGAAAGAATATAAAGATCTCATTTAAGCAGAAATTTATAAATAATCAATCTCTCGCTAAAAATCATGAACATTTTTTGAAACAACTATAGCTGGGAACTAGTTTAAATGCAATCACGACATTTTCAAATGACCATATCACTGATTAAAAGTCAGAATATGTTCGAGTATCTAGTATATATCTAATAATCTAGTTGGTCGATTACAAGAAGTATGCACACTTTAGTGGTATTCCAATATAAAATAACAAATTTAATAATTCAATAAAAAAATTTCAAAAATAAAGCAAAAAATAGTTTAGAAATTTAAAAAAATTAAAGTGGTTTAATATAAACTCATTTCAGTAGCGACTTTATTGGTTTTTTGTACCATTTTTTATTGTTTGCTTTACTCCATAACAAAAAAAATATGTACACATCCAATCAACATAGTTTTCATATGTGCTTGTATGTATGTATGTAGTTCAGCATATTATTCAAGTGCTTAATAAAAATATTTTACATCAAATTTTGCGAAAATAAGCACATACATAATAGATTTTTTGTTAAAGATTCCTATAATTAAAAAGTAATTTCTTAGAATAATTTAGAATCATAATATTGAATATAGAGAGTGACCATACTCGTAGATGATAGCAAATATATCAAACTTATGTATAACTCATATAATTGAAAAAAAAATATGCACTAACGCTTGATTTGGTCATTCATGGTTATTACTCTTCGTTATACTTTGTAATTGAATATGTCCTGGACTATCAAATAATTCTGAACATCGGTAAATTAACCAACATCAAAAATAGAAATTGTAAAATTGAAATTTTTATAGATGTTATTATAATATAAATATAACTATGTACATATAAAAGTATATTGATTTTTTCCTGAGTCTCTTGCACGTTTAGAATAATTTCAAAATTATTGAATTCAATAGAAATACCGGTAGTTATGTAATTAGGTATATGGGGATTGTGTGAAATTATTAAACATAGAGTTATATACTTAGCCTACATTCAAAATTAACCTAGCCCTAATTTTTCTGGTGCTTAATAAGGAATTACCTGACTTCCAATAACAACAATTTGTGGTAATTGAATTGAATCAGATCCAACCGTATTAAAGACATCTTGTAATTTATTTACTACGGGTATGAGAGCCTCCATTTTTTAAAAAAAAAAATCTTTCGGCTCTATGAAAAATAAATGAAAATGAATAAAATAATCTCCTTTTTAACGAAAATAACTCACAATTATATATCACTACCGCCCAGAATAAAATTTCAGCTAAACTTATCACAATTGAGTCATCGTCGATAGTCAGCTTATTTGTTTATCAAATTATTCTGCTAAATTTCCAAATAATGGTTTACCTATTGTGAATACTGCTAAAAGTTATTCTAATGCTAAAACGTATTATTATACCACAAAATCTAAGGTACTGTTTGTATATATGGCAAAGACAGATTAAATTTACGATATAGTCTAATGACTGTTTACATATAAGACTGAAATTATCTAATGGAGTTTAACCCCTTTCGTCGAAATTTAACAATTTTGCTATGAAAATTATAACTAAAATAAAATTCAGTTGAGTGATATTCCAAACTTTCAAAAAAAATTATTTCACTCTTAAAAACTCTGACAGTTAAGTTGGTGAGAATAGAGATATTTCTATTTTCTGCCGTTAGGCAAACAGTTTAGATTTTCCCATATGTTAACAGTAATTGAATGAATTGAAGAATGTTTTGTATTTTAGAACGTTAAATAGTAACGTTTTTGCTATTGATTTTTGGCTCTGTTTTTTTAATATTTTGACATTTTTTTTGGCTCAAAAGTCTTTTAGAATTGTGAATAAAAACAATGCTAGCGTAAGGAAATTTTAAAAAATTTTTATGTACATTTGCAAAGTTAAAATTTTATAAATTTTAAGTGAAAATCTACTTAATTCGTAAAAATAGAAGTAAAAGAAATTTCTAATTAAAAAAGGTGTTTTTGCATTTGAGATTGTTTCTTCTACATCAACAAAAGGATATAAAAATGAATAAAGGGTAGAAAAAAAAATTGTCTACATAAACTTGAGAAAAAAAGTTAATCAATATTTACATTAAAAAAAAAAACAGTTATTATTGAAAATATAAGTAATGTGTGATCAAATTCCTAATATTTCAAACGAAAGAAATAATGAGTTCGACTCTAAGGATTTCTACACAGATACTTTATTAGATCTACATGTGGATGCGCCAAAATATTCAAATTCCAATGATGATGAATTTGATTTAGAAGAAATAAAGAGAGCGGCGTTAACAAATTTTGAAGACCCAGAATCTACTGACCAGATCAATGACTTTCCAGAGATAGATTTGCGAGTCCCATCTGAAAGCAAAGAAAAATTTTGTGATAATGATCAGATTTGCAAAGAAATGTTTAAAGAAAATATATCTTATCCTATTGACTCAGATATAAGCAAAACCACAACAAAGTGTTTTTTGAGCAAAAATATCAAATTAAATGTTTCAAATAATGAAATCAGCAATTTAAATGACGAAGAAGCAATACAATGTAGTACACAAAGTTTTCACCAGGTTGAAGTCAAACCAAAGTCGTCATGTAATAGTTTTTCGAAATACAACGATATTGATAACGAACTCAAAGAATTTGTTTCTGTGAATTTAGCAAACAAATTAAACTACGAAAGACCCAAGGATGAGCATATGTTTAATAACAAAGATGAGACTGGAAATAATCTAGATGGTAGCTGGGAAAATGAGTCAATACCGAGTCCTTTTATTACATCATTTACACCACCTCCATTTTCAGTTACTGATATTGTGCCTCCTTTCAAAAAGGAGAAATCAGTTGAAATATCCGATAGTTATTTTGATTCTGACTACTTTGAAGATGACAATTTGGATAATTATCAGCAAGAAGAAATCTGTACTGATGAATTTAACGATTTCAACGATGCTGAAAATTGTGACGAAATAGAAACAGTTGCAAGTAAGATAAAATTTCTAAAATTTTGGTCATATTGTAGTATTTTTGTTTTAGGTTTTCAAAATGAGAATTCTAATGAAAAAATTTATCAGCATACTGTAGAAGATGTTATAATGAACGATCACAATTATTTTAATCAGGAGCAAATGATAATCAGTGTTGAATCGTACATGAAACACTTCAATATATTGAATAATAATCTTAATATTTTTATCAAAAACATTAAAAACTTTTGCAAAGTTCCAGAGCTATTTGAAAAAAATAAAACAGATTTTGAAGATATATTAGAAAAAATGAATATTGTAAGAAACTCTTATTTTTCAATTAAAAAATCGGTGGTTGCAGAAGAAGTAAATGAATTTGATTCCGCGCTTTTAGAGGCTTTAAAGAATGTCGAAAATTGTAATGACACATCAACATTAAATGAAAATTCAAAAATTCAAATCAAAAAGGAAAACAGTGAGGAAATATTACATGAAGATAATAAAAATTATGTCAAGTCATTAGAAAATTTAAAAAATGATTTGGATTCAAATCTTGTTAAGATTTCCACAGATAATCAAAATCAAAAAGTGGTTTTCAAAAACAATATTAATTCAAATGAAGGTTTGCAGCCAGAAAATGGTGAAATTGTTTCCGAAAACATAAGTGTTGCAAAGTCTATACAGGATAATGAATATTTTTCTGAAGAAAGACCTTGGACTAAATATAAAGCTTTACTTGAGTTAGCAAAAACGATAATTAACTTTTCTGAAAGTTCTAACAAAAGCGAAATTGAAGAATTTTTTGAGAAATCAAAGCAAAGCATATGTCAAGTTATATCGAATCCATACATGTGCGATATGGGAATTCAGACGGAACATTCTGGAAAAATTTATTCCGAAAGGCGGTTAAAGTCTATTAATGAAAAAGAAAAACGTCGACTTTTAAATGATTCTTCAAATAGTTCCGAAGACAGTTCTGAATCTGAAAGCGATAATGACAGTTCTACTAAGTATGAGTCACAATCGGATAATAATTTAAATAAGGAAGAACAAGAAAATATATTGAATGGAATAGATTTTTCAAAATACTTAGACAGTTCTAATGAAGATAGTGACAATTTTCCGAATGATTTTTCTGAGCACCTCGATGTTGTGTTGGAAGAAGAAGATGATATGCTTAACAAAATTGCTAGTGAAAGTAAGGAAATTGAATCAAATTCGTCTGCAGATAAAGAAAATAAAGCAAGAGGAAAACTAACGTCGCCTAAAAAGATTAACAAATCAACTGAAAACTCTGGTCCAGGCTCTTCAGATAATGTCGACAAGGATATTGAGAGGTATAAAATTAAACATCTAAAATTATTTAATTCACACCCGGTTTATTTTCTTTTAGGCTTTTGGATTTTAAGAGCCTTGCAAGCCAAAGAATTAATAATTGTGGCTATACAAACGCTGACAGAAAGTCGGTTAATAAAAAATCAATAACCACAAATATTTCAGATATTTTAATCGAAAACGAAAATAAAGAAAGCAGTGATGGCAGTGAAACGGAGGTTTGCATTTTAATTTTTAAAAGTTAACACTTAAAATAATATTTTGATTTTAGGATGAAGATTGCGTTACATATGAAAATACGTTTTTAAGTAGGCAAAATGAAAATTTAAAAAAACAATTACTGGAAAGTTCCAGTAACAGCGAGTCTGATAGCGATAGCGCATTAATTTCTCCTGATGATGATGATGATGAGAATGAAGAATTTGATGACAGTAAACCAACTTTAGTTGAAAAATTTTTAAAAACATACGTTGAAAGCGAATGTGAGCCTGAAAAAATAAATATCAACCCAAGTGAAAACCACTGCGATGATTTGGATCAGTTTGCTACAAAACAAAACGCTGAGGCTATTGAAAGAAAAACAAATGACAATAGAAAAACTAATGATGTGGAAAATAAAGAAAATGATATACCTGACGAAGATTCAGATAAGCATAATGTAAGCTCTGATTGTGAATTTTTAGATAAAACGTTTATTTCACTGAAACAATCCAACAAAAAAAGGAAGTCTCTCGACACTCTACTAGATGAAGATCAAAAGCGAAGAAAAAATTTGAAAATAAGCGATGAAATTTATAGTCTTAGTTCAGATGATGATGAATCAGACGTTGAAGAACGGAAAACTAAGAAAACTGAACCACATCGAATTTCAAGACCTATGATGAAAACTGAACAGTTAACAAGCGAAACAAAGAAGGCGCAGAAAGAAGAAAAAAATCGCCTTAATCGTTTAAAAAAGAAGGAGAATATTTTGAAAAAAGCATATAAGGAACACAATAAAGATCCCTCTGATATTCGTGAGTTAATTTTGGATTACAATACGAAAACTAAAAGTTTTGTAACGGTACATAATGGCTTAGTTTCGCATTTAAAACAACATCAAATTGATGGTGTGAAGTTTATGTACGATTGCTGTTACGGCAGTGTAAATTTTATTGAAGAATTTCCAGGTTCAGGATGTATTTTAGCTCATTGTATGGGCTTAGGGAAAACCTTACAGGTATTTTGTTCACCTTGCTATAAAATAAATAATTTAAAAAAAAATATTTTTTTTTTTAAGTTAATAACTTTAATACATACGTTAATAGTTTATAAAGATTTAAAGACAACTAGAATACTAATTTTATGTCCTAAAAGTACAGTAATGAATTGGGCAGAAGAAATACAAAGATGGCTTGGCCCTTTAGGCGTTAAAAACATGAAAGTATTTACATTTAATGACACATCGTAAGCTTAAATAATATATTTTTAAAGCAATTAAAACTAATTTTGAATTATTTAATTTTTTATTAGTGATATTCCGGATAAAATGAACGTTTTGCAAGAGTGGCATAGTTGTGGGACTTCTGGTTCTCATAATTCCGGTTGTCTTCTAATCGGTTATGAGGCTTTCAGAACTTTAGTTTCATACCCAACTAAAAAAAACCGGAGTTCTAGGCTTGATTTGGAGGAAATAAAATCCGTAGTTAAAAAGGCATTGCTAGATCCTGGTACGTTTTTATAATAAATATTTAGTATTCAATATAACTTAATTTTTTAATAACATTTTTACATTTTTTTTTTAAATATGTGTTTTAGGCGCTGATTTAGTTGTGTGTGATGAAGGCCATATAATTAAAAACAGGAAGGCTGCTATTAGTCAGGCTGTTACAGAAATTAAAACTCCAAGGAGAATTGTGTTAACTGGAACACCAATTCAAAATAATTTAAAGGAGTGTAAGCATATAAGCCCATGATTTATATCCCAAAAAATTACTCAAATTTTTTATGAACTTCGATAAAAACAAACACAAATCATTATATAATTTTATTGTAGACTACAGCATGGTTAATTTCATCAAACCATCATTTTTGGGTACTGAAAAAGAGTTTGCAAATTTGTATGCCAACCCAATTAAAAATGGTCAGCATAAAGATTCAAGTAAAAGGGAAATCAAAATTATGAAACAAAGATCATTTGTTTTACACTCAAATTTGTCAAGCTTTGTTCAGGTAAATATTTTAGAAAGAATTAAAAACGATTTTCATTAACTAATATTGATTTATTTTACAATCAATATAATATTAAGCGAAAGGAAGCTGCTTTACTAAAAACATTTTTGCCGCAAAAGTTTGAATACGTTTTATTCATACCTATGACTCCAGTTCAGGTAATTAGAGTATTTGAATAAAATTTAAAATATTTTTCACCCTGAAAATAATTTTATTCACCTAGGTAAAACTGTATGAAATATTTCTTGAAGCTGTAGGAAAGCGAGAAGATTCAGAAAAAAAAGGCAGAAATTTGCTAACAGATTATACCTGCTTACGAAAAATTTGGACACATCCCAAAGTGTTAGAGAATGCATACAACAATGCAATTTTGTTAAAAAATAAAAAAGAGAAAAAGTCTAATTTAGAAATTGCGTCAGATGAAGATCAACCCGACGATATTTATGATAGCCAAACTGGACTCATGTCTGTAACTAGCGACTGGTGGCGAAAACATCTTACTGATCAAGATTTGACAAGTATTTTGCCAAGTAACAAACTTCAAACAATGTTTGAAATACTGCGAATGTGTACTGAAAACCGGGAAAAATGGTAAATCGCTTGTTTCTTGTTATTGGGTTACAATAAACCTTATATTTTTTTTAGCTTGATTTTTTCAGCTTTTGTTGCAGTATTAAATGTTGTCGAATACTATATGAACCTGATTAATGAGAAGAAAGCAGAAACTGCAAAAGGTTTTATTTGATATCTTTGTTGTAACTTTAATAATATTAATTCACTTTCTAGAATTGGGCATTGAAAGATTTAAAGGTCCTTGGGTTAATGGAAAAGACTATTATAGGTTAGATGGGAAAACACAAAAAACTTTAAGACATGAAATGGTTAAGAGATTCAATGATCCTGCAAATGAAAGAGCAAGGTAGTTGCTCAAATATGAGTACTATTTATTTGAATGTTAATGTGTAAAAATATATTTAAGGGTATTTTTGATATCTGCAAAAGCAGGTGGGCAAGGTATTAATTTAATTGGGGCGAATAGAGTAATTATATTAGATACATCATGGAATCCTTCAAATGATCAGCAAAATATATTCAGAATATTCCGATTAGGGCAAAAGAAAAATTGCTACATATACCGCTTAATATCTTTCGTAAGTTTTGTTATAAGATAATTATTAACTGTAAAATTAACTTTCGTTTATACTTAACTTTGTAAATTTAGTTCTAAAATTAACTATTTATAATAACTTTTAGAACTAAATTAGTTCTAAAATTAACTATTAACTTTGTAACTTTGTTAGGGTACAATGGAAGAAAAGGTATACTCAAGGTCAGTAACAAAACAAGCGATGAGTTTCAGAGTCGTAGATGAACACCAAATCGATAGGCATTATAGTATGGCTGAATTGGCTGAATTATATACGTAATTGTGTTGCTTTAAAAATTTTATTAAATACAAACAATATACGTAAGGGCACATATTTTTATTTTTTATTATTTTAGTCTCACCAAACCTGACTATTCAAATCGGCCAATACCTAATTTACCACAAGATAATATACTGGCTCATTTGTTACGTAATTTTCAGTATGTTTTTAAATATCACGAGCATGATAGTTTACTGGAAAATAAAATTGAACAGGAATTAACAGAACAGGAGAAAGAAGACGCATGGTTGGCATATGAAACTGAAATAAACACACCAGCAAACGCGGCATTTCCAAATTTACACGGGTTTGTTTGTGAACAAACTATGACCTTTTCTTATTTAATTTAATGTTTGGTTTTACAGTCTTGACATCTTTGGGAATCAGCAATTGGGTATCTCAGGTTTTGAAAATTTTCCCGTGAGTTTTGCTTTAAATCAAATAATATAAGCATTAATTTTTATTCTAATATAAGCAGAGATCTCCGCCCTCGACCGATATTTTTAATCAAGGACGTGCACCAGTTCCATCAGCTCAATTTTTTCCAGGATATAATTTTGCAAATAAAAATTATTTGGAAATGTTTCCGTATTTTTCTAACGCAAATTCTTTATATGGGGGTATCGATCTTACAAAAAGTACGACATACGCAGACTCATTAAATTCCAACTTCTTGTTACCCAATAATCGGACTACAGGTAATGGTTTAGGTTTAACAGACTTGCCACCAACTTCTTCCCCAAGTTATTCGACATTAGACAATTTACACATTCCGTCATCACATCCAAATACTTACAACCAAAATTTAGCGCCATATAATACATTGTATTCAAGTGCAAATTCTTTATTAAATAGTTCATTGAATAGATTTAATAATACAAGTTTAGAAAATTTTAAGAGAGTGTTTGAAAACTATGTAAGTTCATCATCTAATATAAGTAATATGTACACATCAAACCAAAATAAAAATCAGTTTAATAGTGAATTAAGGGCTAAGACAACCGATATTACTAATGCATCTAAAAATGAAGTGAATTCTTTTCGAAAACATAATCTTCATCCCAACTTTACCGCTAGTTTAGCGACAACCAGCAGTGGAAGCATGACAAATTCAATTCTTAATGCCCAAAATCGCTTAATAAATCAGTCATCTAACAACGATTTAAATAGTTCATTAAAGACAAATAATTCTGCAATAGTTTCCAATTTGCAAAATGATGGAAAAACTCAATCAAATTCTGAAGCAAGTCAATTCGATAAGGCAGTAATTGGAAGTAATTCTCATTCTAATACGCTTGTACATACGCATTTAACAAACGCATCAAATAACCAGAGCAGATCCAATAGTAAAACCCATTTTCCTGACAACAAAAAGACTGATACCATAAAGAACGTCACTCTAGACGTCCTGAAAAGTGATAATGCGCTATCAAATCGAAGATCTCCAAAAACAACTACAAATGATTTTGATGAAAAATCAGGTAATAATAAAACTAACACATAACACATATTTAGTTATACTTATAATAAAATAATTAAAGTGATTAAAATAGATGGAGTAATGTTTATAATAACAGAAATCTTATTGCTTACTTAACTAAGTTATAATTTTACTTGGATTGCAAGAAAATTGTAGACTTTTACTTTTCACCTCTAGTACCGTAAAAGTACTTGAGCAACTGTAATTATGTAAAATTTATATAACTACGACTTTCTTGCATGAATTTTTTTTTATGAATTTCACTAATTGAAAATTTAAGAACTTTTCAAAGACTAAATTGATTTTAATGAAATTGCATTATTTAAAAAGCAAAAATATTTTTAGGGAATAAACCGAAGCAAATGCCAATACAAAAGACAAACTTAGCAAAAAATTTATCAAATCAAAATGTGCAAATATCGGGATTTGGTGCAAAAAATGTGACACAAAATGACTCTACAATTAAATCTCAATCAATTAATACATCGCAAGCTAATAATTTGTCACAATCTAGTCCTAAAGTTGTCAGGAGACCGACAAATTTAATTAAAAATAATGGTCCAGCTAAGCAAGTAATTTCGAATTCGATCCATTCAGAACAAACTAATCTTAATACTTTAAAAGGAAAAAGTAGTTCTCAAACAACTTCAGATGTCATAATATCAAAAAATATTGATTTACAAAATGTTAGTAGAAATAAATCAAATAGTATTCCATTGCCTCTGAGTAGCAAAAATAGTTCTACTTTAAAAAAATCATTACCATTGCAATTCAATCAAGATGTGCAAAAGGGACAAAGCTCTTTAAGCACAACTGTCTCTAATTTTTCAAAGACAAATAAATTTTTAATAGATCCACTAAGTACTACCGTAGAAGACAAATTAATAAATGCTGGTATATCAATTTCTAAGAAATCAGTCAACTCAAAACCAATACCACCGGCTACTGGTTTGACTAGTAAACAACAAAAGTAAAGAGTAGTAGATACATAAAAAACGAAATTTTATATAATTTGATAAAATTTTTTTTAGTCAATCTGTGCCAACTCAAGTTCAAAGCGGTATATTTCAGAGAAAAAGAGTTTTAAATCAAGAAAGCAGCATTAGAGGAGGACCCAATTTTGCAAATAAAGTGGATTCTATTTTAAAAAAACCTAAACTCACTCCAAAAGAGTTAGCTGAAGTAAAAAATTTTATTTAAAAATATTAAGAATATTAATAATACATATTAATGTAAATATTCACCAAAATTATCTCAAAATCGTTAATTTTAGGAACTTTCATCATCATTAAAAAGAATTCAGTCTTCCAAAGGTTTGACGATATCGCACAAGGGTGTTACAAAAGGTTTGTTTTGTATCATATACATATTCATATGTATATACATATGTGTGTAATACAATTTTTATAAAAACTTTTTTTTTTTAAATTTTTAGATGCACGTTTATCAGCCGACATACTGGAAGTTGATTAAATGAATATTTTAGATTTTATATTGTGTTAAAACCTATTATTTTATAATTTGTTATATACATATTTATTTAATCAATTTATGAAATATAAAAAAAAGTAGTATAAAAATTTAAGTTACTTTTTTATATTATTTTTATTCATGTTAGTATTTCAAACTATTATAAGTAACTAACTAATTTATTGAAATTCAAATATAAATAATTGCAAAATCAACATGTTTTTTTTGAATTATGTTCAAAGAATTGAAAATCAGATGTCGTACGTATATGGTACATACGCTTTCAAAAAAGAAAATCTAATTCAATAAGGAATTTGTTTTAGCAAAATTAAAAATTTTAATTCTAGTAAAGGCTAGTTTTTGTTGGAATTGTTTTTGACATACAAACATACGTACAACATACAGAGATTTTTGCAGGAAAACAACGAAAAATGTTGCCATATAAGTATATGCATGTCCTCCACGACTTAAAAGACGAACTGACTCAACTGCAAAAAACTAATTTGCAATTGGTTACAACACAAGACTATGCAAAAATTGTGCAAAGCATGTAGTTTTTTGTTTTTTTATTATCATGAATTTTTTATTTAAAGAGTTATAAACACTAAATAATGCTTTTTGCTTTTCCGAAGGTACATAAAAAATAAAATTGAGAGATACGTTAAAGTCCTTTCAAAAACTGTTTGCTTGAACTTTCTATCTTTTTTGAAAGGGAAAAAGAACTTGGAAAAGTAGAAATTTTGTTAAAATTTCTGTATCCCGAAACCCGTCGAGATTTGACACCTAGTTAGTTCTAAACAAAAATTCTACTTATTTTTGATTCCCTAAATGGTGATATATGTTGAGGTGCTGATTATTGACACACCCTGTATATCAATAAATGCATATATTATACATACATATGTACATATATGTATGTATATACTTTAAATATTATGAATTTTGAAATTTTAAAAATTTAAATTTGAAAGGTAAAAACAATGAATGGTTATTTTCGAACAAATGGTATTTAGAATAATTACAAACTTTACAAAAAGACAATAAACGGAAACGAAATAAAAATGAGTAAAAATCAATAATTGAATGATTTATTTGAAAAATTGTATTTGCTGGCCTACTATGACTTAAATGCATATCACCAATCAGCATTGTGTGTTTTTTCCCCTTTTTTACTCTATGGAGGAGGAAATTAGGATTGGTCACGGCTAGTCGCGGTTGGCAGAAATACAGGCCTGGACCATAAGAGAGAGTGACATGACAGCTGACGAATTTACACGTACAAGAATACGATCTTTAGAGAGTCCTTCTTAACATCATAAATCTCCCACAAGATCAACTTTTTTCACATTTTTACTTAGAAAAATTTAAAATTCAATCTTTTTCTATTTTACAAGTGTTTACATTTTTCAAATTTTGTGTTAATAAAACATGAAAAAATTGTTTTTAAAAAAAACCCTTCCAGGTTCTGTTAATTTTTTTAAGATTTTAATAAATGCTACACTACAAGAAAAAAAAATAGCGCAATTTTTTTTTTTCGAAGTATTTAGTCGATTTTGATGTATATTTTTAAATTTGAGGAAATGTACATTTAATATTAACGAGTTTTCTAATTTTATATACATATGTATCTCTCCCAGAATGCATACTTCTTATATAATCACATATATACATATATACATCCATATCTATATATTTTTCATGTGTATACTATATTAATTAAATTTATACATATGTTTCATAATTCATACAAATGATGGCATGTTAATTTTTTTGGATTAACATTCCATATATGTAATTCTTTTTAGGTATGTATGTGATTTTAGTTTTATTAGGAAGTATTTTCACATTGTTAGTAAGGCTAATTAACTGATTTACCTAAACTACTGCATCGAGAACTTTAAAACTTTTACAAGTTTCTTTATAATATTTTTATTATGTCTGTTTTTACATGGGGGACAACTTGAAACGACGCATTTTTTATAATGATTATAAAATTTTAAAAGCACTATAATGATTATAAAACTTAAAATAATACAAACAATTACAAACTTAAGTTCTAAATTAAAATCTAATAAAATTTTTTTTTATTCAGTGTATTAACATTTTTTACATTCAATTCTCTCAGATATGTTGCCTGACATGAAGGTACAAAATAATGCGAAAAAAACTTGAAAATATATTTAATCAAAATTATAGATAAATTTTCGGTAAAAATTGAGCTCTATCATGAAGGAAAACGCATAACATTAGATTTAAGAGAAAAAAATATTCGCCAACATTTAACAAAAAATTATTTTGTTTTCCGATCAATAATTTATACATGACATAAGTAAACATAATTTGTTTTAATTTCGAATAATTATGTATGTCGAAAGTAAAAATATGTGTGTCTATATATTTTTGAAAAATTAAAAATTTTTATTGAAAAGATAATTATAGTCATATTTCCTAACCATATTTGCAAACAGTTTTTGGCAACATTTTTTATGTTGTAAAAAAAACGAAAAAGCAACATATTTTATTATCTACATATGTACAATTAAATCGATGATATACACATATTACTAAAACGTTAAACTTGCAATGCTTTTTTGAATATCGTTGGGATTTTCAAAAAAAAAAAAAATATCGATACGATATATCGATCGGATGAGTGCTTTTTTGTTTATACTTGATACCCAACTCTCTTTGTACACGGTCTTTTTTACACGATTTTGAAATAACACGGTTCACAAAAAGCAAAAAATATGTTTTTTTTTACACGAATTATTTATTCTAACACGGTATTCAAAAAAATTTTTGTACACCCAGTTACAAAAAAAAAAAAAATAACTGGGGAGATTCCCAGAATTTTTTTAGTCGCACTTTATATTTGTCTGTTTTTCAAAATTGCGTTATCATTAAGAATGTAAACATAATTATATTTAAAAGTGTGTCGAAGAAAAAAATATTTGTTTGTTATAAGTTTTAGTGCCAATATAATTTCTGTTTCAATTTACTTACAACAAAATGGTAATATTATTGCGTAAATTTAATATTAATATGTTAGAATTATATTTTGTTTTTTATTTATTTTATACTTTTTTAATCATAATATGTTTGAACTGTATTTTGTTTTTGTTTTTAATATTAATAAACATTAAATATGTATACGTTTTTTTTCATTATAATAGTTGCTGGTTTTTAATATTATACTTTTTTGCAGGTCAACCTAAAACTCTTTTTTTGATCTTACACGGTTTTTTAAATTGTAGAACACATCCTCAATTTTAATATGAGTAGCATGTCTTTTTTTACACGATTTTTTGTTTACACGGTTTTCGTTGGAACGTATCTACCGTGTAAAAAAAGAGTTGGGTGTATTCTCAAAAAAATTACCGATTTATCGATATATACAGTATTTTGAATGCACATATACATAATTTAAAACGCTAATGTGGGTTTTGAACATTAGTCTTAAAAAGAATATACATATGTAGACCTCTTCTAACATTTAATTTATGCGAAACGCGTTTTTACATATGTACATCTACTTTTGAATTAAAAATCTTATAACATTTATGTTTGTGTATTTAATTTTTTTAACAAAATAGAGTTAATATAATTACTAAAGTGTGTCAATATTATATAAACACATATATTTTTTACTTTTTATGTTTTGTTTCAAAATTAGAAATAGATATGTAATCGCAAAACCACATTGTGTTATCATCGAGAAGCAGATAAAATCCTATCGTCAAAAATATGATATATACTTTCGAAAAGAGTACTAGTGCAGATTTCATAGAATTTATAAGTATGTACATTAAAATAGCTTCCGTCTTAGTTTTCTTTATTACTTTTTAAAAAAAAAGTAACTAAAGCTTTTTATACAGACGATAAAATCTACGACTTAATCTAATATGATCAAACTCTGTCTGATGGCAAATAATTGAAATTACTCTATTCTCATCGAATTTGCTGTCAGATTTTTCAAAGAAAAATGACGACAATTAATTTTTTGTAGTAATTCGAATCAGCGGTCAGTTGACTTTTGTTATGGTTACGATATTTGTAGCAAAATTATTAAATTTTAATACAAAATCTGTGCGCCATCAGACAATTACAGTTTGATGCGTAGCAGTAATTAGACTTTGTCTATGATTTAATTTTATATTTTTTCGTATTGTAGAATGGTATTTAAGAAATAGAAAAGATGGGAAGTATCGATAAGCTGATTAATCAGAATTTTAAATATCGAGTAAATATCGTTTAAAATTCTTCGATATATATCGATATATTTGATATGCTCGCCCCACATCGACTTTGAAAAAGTTTTCATTTCATCCAAATTATACCAAATACTTAGACGGCTGACAGATATACTTTGTTGGTTGTGTCAAGAAATATATATACATATACACATTATTGTTATTGAAAGAAAACAAGTCTTTTATTTTGGGTTAAGTTTTGAGTTTAGTGCATAAAGATTTTTCGAATTATTTCATAAATGTTACGATTACTTAGATTAAATATTCAGCAGATTGTGATTAAATCTAATCCAATACTAACTGTCCTGCCAAATAATAATGTAAATTTTTGTAGTGATGCTAATGAAGGAGCTTCCATAGAAGAATCGGAAGTTTTAAAAGTTAAAAATGAAAAGGATATAAAGGCTGATAGGACAAAATTAATACCCGTTGAACAAAGTATAAGATACCTAAAAAGTGCGGCTTATCAAGAAACTTATGGTACTTCAAATGTTTGGGAACAATATAGGTAAGTCTGTAGCACAGTATATGTAAGAAGCTATGAAAATTAACTGCTTTTCCTACAGACGAAATCATAAGGGTATGTATGCGCCTAGGAAAACTAGAAAGATGTGTATACGGGGCGGAAAGATTTCAACTGGAAACCCTTGTCCTATTTGCCGCGACGAATACCTTGTTCTGGATCACCGTAATGTAGATTTATTAAAACAGTTTATATCAGAGCACACCGGTGAGGTTTTAAGTTACACAAAAACTGGTTTATGCCAAAGAAGACATTTAGAATTGTTGGTTGCTGTAGAAAAAGCTATGGATTATGGATTTTTGACTTTTGACGTTCCATTTAGAGAATATGACTACACAGAATATTACAAATCTTAACATTTATATATGTAGAAAATATTAGTTGGAAAAACCAAAATAAAAGCAAATAAATTAAATAAATCTTAAATAAAGGTTTTCTGTCATTTTTTGTTGTTGAAGTTAATATATCCATATTTCTGTCAATCGTGATCATATCATGTATACAAATGCATATACAAAGTGTCAAACAAATCAACTCTAGGTTTATGTTTACAACATAATAATCTGCTTGCACACTAAAGTATAAATATTATGTTTATATACAGAGCTTTGAAATTTAAAAATTAATGTTTTTCCTATAATAGTTAAATAATTTTTGATAACGAGACAATGGAAATGGAAACTGCGACATTTGTTATTGTTGGTGGAGGTATAGCTGGTGTGTCTTGTGCTGAAGTTTTACTATTTTTATGTCCGAGCGCAAAAATTATTTTAATAACGCAGTCATCCTTAATCAAAGCCGTAAAAAATTTGATTCCTCTTGCAAAATCACTTACGAAGTTTGACGTGGAAGAGTGTTCAATTGATACATTAAAAGATAAAATTAAAGTTGTTATAGACACTGCAGAATATATTGATTCATCAAAAAGAGTTATAACAACGAAGCTGGGAAATACATATGAATATAATTATTTGTGCCTTTGTACTGGTGCAGATCCGAAACTCATTGAAAAAGACAACGAATACGTTATTGGGATCAGAGATACAGAATCAGTTTTAGAATTTCAAAAAAGAATAAAAAATTCGAAAAAAATAGTACTTGTCGGAAATGGTGGTATTGCGTCAGAAGTGGCATTCGAAGCGAAGAATATAATAATAGACTGGGTAATAAAGGATGAATATATATCATCAACATTTGTCGACCCTGGTGCAGCAGAATTTTTCCAAAATAAATTAAAAAATAAGAACAAGACAAGTGAAGAAACTGTTGCAAAACGAATGAGGTAAGGGCATTTTAATTTTTTTAAACATATTCTAATTATTCTAAAAACAAATATACTTAATTTAATTATATAATTTTAGGTATTCGGAAGAAAATTTGATGTTTTCGAAAAAAAAAGGTGCTGCTTTAGGGCCAGATTGGCATAGAAAAATTGATATAGCAGGAACTTTGGAGGATTTACCAGAATCTGTTAAAATTCATTATAAAGTGGAAGTGGTAAAAATTGAAAAAACTAAAAATTGTGAAAATCCCTTTCCTTTAAAAGTCACTTTAAGTAACAATGAAGTAATTTATGCTGATTTCGTTGTATCAGCTACAGGAGTTAATCCCAGCATATCTTTTAAATGTGATAAAGAGTTTAAACTAGGTCCAGATGGCGGAATTTGCGTTGATGAACTGCAACGTACCAATTTAAATTTCATATACGCCGCTGGTGATATATGTTGCGCCAGTTGGGATTTATCCGATGACTGGTTTCAAATGCGTCTATGGACTCAAGCAAGACAGATGGGTGCCATGGCTGGAAAAGCAATGGCAGCAGCTTTCCAAGGAGAAACGGCTACGCAAGACTTTTGCTTCGAACTCTTTGGCCATGTTACAAAATTATATGGATATCAAGTTGTACTTTTAGGAAGATATAATGGGCAAGGTTTAGATAAGAATTATGAAATTCTGTTACGTGTGACACCTGACAAGGAATATATAAAATTTGTTTTACATAATGGAAAGTTAAAAGGGGCATTATTGATAGGGGAAACAGGTCTGGAAGAAACTTGCGAAAACTTAATTCTCAATAAATTAGATTTAACGCCATACAAAGAAGATTTATTGGATCCAAATATAGATATTGAAGATTATTTTGATTAAAATTTAAATTTTTTAGGAAACCTCGTATTTTCGTTTATAAAAAAAACTGGTTTTTGCTATAAACCCAATTTTATTTTCGTTATGAAACTATTTATTTTTTTACTTTGAAATTTGCGAAATGTGTTTGGTAATTTTTGAATAAAAAATATTTGATTTTAAAACATTATGTAAATTTTCTTATACTTTACTATCTTCTTTTATATAAAGGGAATTAAAGTTCTGCAATATTAGCTCAAATATATACGATAAATTAAATAATAAATCAATCATAACTTACTTTTTATTTCAACAAATTATTAATTGTTAAGTTCTAAGGCCTACATGCAATCATAATTAAATTGATTAAATTTTAATTAAAAAAATACTTAAAATATTCCTAGATTTTTATCAATTTTTATTGTATGTAATTAAAAACATGTCCTTTCTTTTACAATAAATACATAGTTCGCAACATTACATTGTAGCATTTAAAATAAAATTCATTTTCTATTCAATTACAAATTAAATATATAAGTGACCTGATAGAAATTTGAAAAAAAAATTACATGTTCTTGCTTATTTAAATCTTTTTTTAAATCAAATATTTGAAAACTTCTTTGGTTTTAAAAATAAAATACACAAAAACTCATAGGCAAATTACATTAAAATAAAACTAAAAACATTCTAATTATTACCAAAAATTTTCATTGAAGAGAGAAAACAAAAAATATGATGCACTTCAAATTCAGACAAGTTTCTTATGGAAATTTATAAATCTAATTAGAAATATCATAAATTTTTTAAAATATTATATAACCTCATATGTTTACGAAAATTTAATTCTTATTTATTTAGAATTTGGAATATTTTTAAACTTTATTACTACGTGTTCTTCGTTTTCTTGTTCCCTCTGGAGACGGTTGCAAATTTGAATCCTACAATATAAAAATTTTTTAACATACTATTCTCAATATATGCAAAAATTCTTACATCAATATTTTCTATTTTAGCTTCAGTTGTATCATTTTCTTCGTTTTCAATATTTTCCTCATCTTCTTGTTCTTCTTCTTCTTCTTCACTGTTATTTTCAGTATCTCCAGCTTTACTATTTACTTCTAAATCAGACTTTTTACTTTTAAGACTAGAGATTTCAGATTCTCGTATTTCTGCCTCGGTTTGTTTTATTTGTTCAGCTTCTTTCTCTTCATCATCTGGTGTAACTTCATCTGTTTTTTTTGCCCTACCTGCAGCAATTTTTTCATCTTCCTCCTAAATAAAACACATATTACTAGAAACATTTTTCGTTTATATTATAATTTAAATTAAATTTTTATTTAAGCAATAAAATAGTTGGCGTTACAAATCAAAAATATTACCTTACTTGATGCGCAACATAAAGAATATATTGTAAATGATAATGGTGTACCTACAACTAAAATATAAACTCCCCATAACCAGGGATTTTCATTGGAATAACTGATAAATCTATTTAGGAATGTTTGCTGAAAAATACAATGAATTAAATATATTTTAGCGATACATTAGAAATAAATATTATACACATTTAGTGAACAAGAAGTTAAAAAATCCTATATAATTAATTATATACATAGAATATTTAGAACATTTGGCTATCTAAATAATTGCAAACGCACAATGAAATTAACATCTTTATTCAATTATTTCCAATTAATTTTCAATTAAATTTTTTTAAATAAAACAAAATTGTTTTCCGAAAAAAGTTATCAAATTAAAATGCTTTTTTCGTTTTAAGATTAAAGATGGTCAATTGATAAATTAATAATTTTTATCATTTTTTACTTAATTATTTCCGTACAAAGATTTTTATGATTTTCGACGACCATTTCGACTTTTAAACCGATGTCTTTGGTTTAGCATTTTTAAATTAAAATTTAAATTCAGTTAGTAAATTGTTCATTGAAGATAATTTCATCGACCAATAACGTACATGTACATAACTAGAGTAGGTATCAAAGTTTAGTAAATAATAAACCCCGACTTTAATAAATGGCTTCACACATTTTAATTCACTTTAATTACGTATTGATTAACATATGTTATTGTTTTTTAGAACTTTCCTTTAAGTAGTTTTTTTCCGAGACGAAAGCTTGGAGTAATCGTAAAAATTACTGAAAAAAAGCATCATAAGAAAAAGAAAAAACATTTAAATAGAACAATGAAATTGAGAAAAAGTTCTTATCTTTTTATTTTTATGAATTTATATAATAGTATATTCTGAATTTATAAGTTCAGTATAAAGCATCATCGTTAGCATAATGTATAAAATAGCAATAATTTTAACGATTTTACTTTTTTATTTAAAATTTTCGATTTCTCATGAATTTACTTTCACTCAATTGAAAACATGCCAAGAATATCAAGTTAACGATTCATTTTATAAAGAATTTTTTAAGGTCGATAATTTAGAGCAAAACAATAGATCAGAAAACGAACTTATAAGACTTAATTTTTTTACATTAACATTAATGGATGCCCATATTTTACTATCAGAAACCGATTCACCACAGTTGAGCGACAAGGTTTATGATATAGGTGAAATATATAGAAAGCAATGAAATTTTAATGTAATAATTTTAATTAATTGAAATAATTTTGGTAGTAATTGGAGCTGGACAAAATACCTATTCAACTATAAGAGCGAAGTTGAATTCTGATGGAGTTGCACGAGTCGATGGTTCAATAAATTTTGATCCTTGGATCCCAACACCAATTGAGATTAGTCAAACAATAGGTTTTAACCTGTTCAAATTTTTTTAAGTTGTTGTTAAATTAAAGTAATTTATTTCAGATGGTAAATTAACAGTATTGATATTTAACGAGGAATATATCAGTTTTATTGACAATAATCCATTATTAATTAATTTTGTTAGTTTTAAATCATATGGGGGAATACCAGCTAAGTGGTTTTATGATTGCAAATTTAACGGGCATGGTAACAAATGTTTATAATTTTATAATTTATCAATTTTTATTACATTTAAAAAAATTTTGCTTCTTTAATACTTTTTCAAGAATATGACATTACAATGGAGAATAGAAAAATTTCAGATATGGAACGTCTGGAGCATTATTTATTTACAGAATACGATCCATACAATAAACCATTGAATTTAAACAAGTTAAATATTATATTTCACATAAATGGAGCTTTTCATGATGAGAAAAAATCTATTTTGAAAACGCGTATTTCAATAAAAATGGTAGAATTATTTAAATATATTCAGATTTCGTTAATATTAATTATTAAAGTTCATATAAAAATTTATACAGATTTGGGAAGATTCAAGATTAAAATGGAACTCTTCTGAATTTGGGGATATCAATATAATAACGGGTACAGAATATAATATATGGTTACCAATTTTGGTGATATATAAGTATAAAAAATATAAAATATTACAAGTTTTTTATTTATATGTATTTTACAAAAAATTTTAGTGGGGCTGAAAGTACTCATAAGGGTGTCTCACTCAGAGGAGTTAAACAAAAAATTTTTGAAAATGGAAAAATTGAGATAGAGGCTAAAAACACTGAAATATCCACTTGGTGTGAGAGCGCTTCAAATTGGCCTTTTATGAATTTATCATGCGAAATAAGAATAGGAGAAGCACACGAAAATGTTCGTTTATGTTATAACAAGAATTCTAATTTAAATTTTCTGCCTGTAAATAGTTTTATTTTTTGGAGAGTAAATAATTATACATCTTTAGACAAATTGGATAAAACCGACTTAGTCGTAGAATTTCTTCTAAAGAAAAATAAAAATTTCTATTTATGTGTTTATTATCCTCCAATATTTAGTAAATTTTAAAATAATTTTATGCAAATATTTATTTTAATATGTATTTCGTTTTTAGCCTCAATAACTTTTATTATACTATCATTTATTTTAAAAGAAGAAAAACGTGGACTCGTTAACCTTTTAGCAATTGTAATTGTTTTAACATCGCTCTTATTTTTGTCAAAACATACTACAAATTATTCCAAATCATCATTGGGTAAAAGAATTTATTTATAGAATAATTAAACGAATTTATACAACATTTAATATAATTTTTAGTTGATTTGTATATTGGTGTTTCAATTATATCAACTTTTACATATTTTCTACATGTTCTTATATTGTGCTTAAAAAATTTCTCACCATTGTTAAGCCCAAGTGAATGGTTGTTGAGAGTTATTTATAGCCGCATTATTAGATTTTTCCTTGGAATGAATTTTACTAAAGTAAGAATATTTTTTTCTAGGATATATTCATATATAAATTTTTTAACTATTTTGTTTTTATTTGCAGTGCGATTACGTTGACGTTCACGCCAACCCATGGAAATTGTTGGCAGAAGTCATAAACAGAATAAGCTTGATATTTGTTCTTTTGGCCTTTACTGTTACAATTTGCAAAAACATATGATATACTTAAGATTACTAAGGTTGTATACATGGTTTCATTAGCATACTTTTATGTAACACACAAGGGACATTTAAAATTTTGGATTTTGAACTAGTTTTATAGCAGTTTTGTTTTACGTTATTTTGCAACTAATTAAAGAAAGTTTGCAGCAATGTTTGTTTGTTCTAGCATATAATTAAACACTGCTTAAAGTCTAAAACTACCAATGTTATTAATAATAATTGAATAATGTTATTTGGAGTATACATACATACTATATTTATTTTAAATCTAGCATATTAATGCTTTCTTGTATTCGATTTTTAAAAAAATTTTTTATGTTAATTCCACAAAAATCGTTACCTTTTTTGCATTTCTTAAAAACCGGGCATATAAACCAAATGGTATGGCAACATATGTAAAATACAGAGCCCACCACCAAGGTTTATAATTCATATGACGCATTAGCCTTCCCCACCAGGTTTTCTTTTAATTTTTTTAATCATTTTGATTTGATTGTCATTACAAATTATAATGTTATTTCATATATAAAGACTTAATTAATTTACTACTTACCGATGCTTTATCTAGATATTTTTTCTTCAAATCAAAAGTTTTAGAGGCGTATTCATCAGCTAAACTTATCTCATCAGTAATTAGAATATTGTCGAAAAGAATGTCACTAGACATGGACCACAATTCTATACCAACAGCAGCCTAATTAGATATTTTGTTTGAGAAAATTCTTATTTTATATGTACATGGATTGCGCTCTCAATATACTTACAATTGGCGTCAATTTAAATGGTTCTAGATCTTCATAAAAATCAGGATTTAAAATTTTACGTGGGCTCCATTTTCCTTGATAATTAGGATTTTCTATCATTGGTGGGCGCCATTTGCCTTTATACTCTGGATTCGTTATCAAAAGCGGACTCCATTCACCACATCCAACTGCTTTTTCGCATGCAGGGTTGTCGATTAAGGGAGCCTCCCATTCACCGTCAATACTAATATCCCAATCTTCTGGCTTACTCGCACTTGGATCTAAATAAATCTTAATTTATATATATTTCAAAAAACGTCCTCTGTTACCTGGTATCATTTCTGGCTCATCATCTAACCAACCGTCAGGTTTTACAGCATTAGGATCAGGTATTTTTGGTGGAGCATCCTCGTCCCAATCTTCTGGTTTTTTCGCGTCAGGATCTGGAATCTTTATTTAATTTCATAAAATATATTAAATGACAAAATTATAAATAAATATACTTTTTCCCTTTCATCCCAATCTTTGGGCTTTTCATCAGTTGGATCGTCAATTTCGCGAGGAGGGTTTACAGGCGGTGTGAAATCAGTTAAAAGTGAACCTTCGTTTACAACTTTGTGGTCAACACTTATTTGGTATGTGTTATCCGGTTTTATTAAAAGTCTATATAAATGTGGCATTTTATCTTTAAAAAGTTCTTCTAGTCTTTCCCTAAACGAAAAAAAGAATAATAAAGTAAAAAACATGTTAAAAATAAAATCGATAAACTGTGTTCAAAAATGCAGAAGATGAAAGGTGACGTAATACTCACTTTGACTTACGACAATGTTTTTCGGATATTGTACCGTTAATTGGATTAACATGCCGAAATATAAAATGTAATTTTATGTCATTTCCACATTTGTCAGGCCCAAACATAATAGTATATGGTGTTTTGTCATTGAACTAAATAAGGACCATAATTAAAAACTTAACATAAATAAATATTACAATACAAAAAAAACCTTGGTTAAATCATCGGTATCTGCAGATTTTGATAACAGCTTCAAGTAAGACCCCCCGCATTCTTGTCCATCTTGTAAAGTTACTTCGTACTGAACAACAAAAGGTTTGCTTTTAAAAATGAAAGGACGATATAGTTTTGAAGAAATCGCAGCGTGTTTTGCTTTAGATTTCAATACAAGTCCTAAATCGTTTTTCCAAAGTGGTCTTTTGGGAAGCTCTAATTCCCATAACCCGTCATATTTTGAAATAGCATCGTCTATATCATCTTTTTTTGCCATTGATTTTATCCAATTTCTTGAGAAACTATTTAGATCATCAAAATGCTCCCCAAAGAAAAATCGATTAACATCGAAATTTTCACTCACATAATCACCGAAATCTTCCATTTCATCATTGTTTTCTTCTGCCTCATCTACAGAATTTGCATTCGCTTCTTCCTATAAAAATTGAATAAATATTTACCTACATTATTTACTTTACAAAAAAGTTTTATTAATTCAACAATTCATTTTTAATGAATATTTTAACAGAAATAGTTTTATATGTATGAAAGTAGGTAGGTGGGTAGAGCCTACATTATCTAATTAAAATATTTCTTCCGAAATCACATTTTTTATGTTTTTAAAATTGAAAAATATTTATTATAGATATGAGCATGTAATTAATAGATTAAGTTATCTAAATGTTAAGTACAATTTAAACAATAAAAGTACACATCATCTTTTCATTCAAAATGCATACATATAACCTCAATGTAATATGTACTATCATTTAAAATTTGCAATTTTCTACTTACATCTACTTCCACAATACCGTCATCTCCAGATCCAGATTGAGATTCAACTTTTTCTATATGTCCATAAACCGCTGCCAATATAAATAAAATTGGGGCCAAAGTGAATAATAAACTCCGCCTCATAGTGAAGTTTTATTTTCTGCAATTTAAATTCATTAATTGTATATAAAGCGGCTTTAATAGGATTGATTAACCTAATTAAATTTTGTTGTAGAATAAAAATAAAAAGTCAACCTAATCTCGTTTTTTAAACGCAATCTACTTAAACATATTAAAATAAATAAATAAAAACATTTAACCTCACGATAAATTATATGTATGTATATTTCCTATCAAAGTAAAAAATTCGAATTGTAAAAAACACCAAAAAAATTACTTTTTCATGAAATGAAATATGAATAAAATGATTAATGACGGCTCATGGAGTCATGTTCATGTAGTGACATATGAGAAAAATGAGTTTGAATTTGACATTTCGGTAATAGAACTGTATAGTGGTCCATCTTCAATATTTTTTTTTGAAAAAATTTAAATTTTCAACACCAATGCTTCCACTTTTTGGTTTATGGATAGAGAGAGGTCTGAGTGGAAAGAAAATTTAAGTAACAAGAATGAGAATGTTCTTTTACGAGACAAAAAATAAATACTAACTCACTTAAATTTTAATAAATAATAAGGTTGAGATTACTTTTAGAATAATTGGATAAAAAAATAACTCAGTTATTTTTTGAAAATATTAAAGTAAATGTTAAAGTTAATACGACTTGTCAAAAAATTAAATCATATTACGGTATCGTATTATTATTTAATTGAGAATAAAAATTTGGAATTATGCCCTTTTTTCTTGCAAAGTTTTTTTTTCCTTTTTCCATTTTTTAAAAATTATTTACGATTTTTTTTAAAGCAAAAATACATTTTTAAAACATTTTTGTTTTATTTTTTTTTTCTCAAGAGTTCATTTATAATTCACACTAATGTCATAACTTTGCACAGAATTTTTTTGTTTATAATTTATCAAGGACGGCGTACTTTTTTGAAAAAAAAAAAAAAAATATTTGGTATTTAATGTAAATTTCAGTATGACAGTGCTTGGAGCACTGAGTCAAGAGACTTACCTGATGTTTTTGGTTTCACTATCTGCTTTTTCAAGGTATGATTTTTTACTGAGTGTAAGCGTGATGGAAAGAAAGTTCTACTTCCATTAGTATTTCTAATTCGTTGTACGAGAGCTGCCACTGTTAACAAAATTAATGGGCCAAATTTTCAAATAAGAGGTTCTAAATGGATAATATCGTGAATTTGAAAACAAAAACGTTTATTTGTAGTTAGCTTTTAAATTTTTTTTTTTTTTATTTTAATTTTAACATTAGGTTACGTTATTGGCCAGCTGAATTAAGTCTGAAAACTTTTTAGTACATGTATAAAGTTTCAAGTGAAATCTTCAGCAAAACATACATATATGAATTCAAGTTACAATACCAAAGACTTTTACAAGTAAGTTTTCAAGACTTGTACAAGTAAATTTGCGACATTTTACAAGTAAAACATAGTGTAATGCAAATGACCTATATACTAATATTAAAGGTCTTTTGTCTATCATATTTTTCTAATTAAATTTTATATAAAAAACCTTTAAAAAAAAAGAAAAATTAAAGTTTTCTTTATGATTGAGAAATTTGGCCAAATATGACTAATTGCGGAAAATGGGCCGGCCCAAAAATTTGCGGTTGAAATATTTTTTTCAGTATTATTTCTGATTCTCATTTTATTTAGTATGTATGTATTTAAAATTTAATTCTTTCAATTACTTTTTAAATAAAATTTCTTATTCGAAATTTTTTCTCTTTAACTTAGTACCATTACTATTTCAATTTTCATTTGGAAGACGTTAAAAATTGCAATTTTTTTTTAAAGGTATTTTTCAAACAAATGTGCCTATAGATTTTTTTAAAATTTGAATTTTAAATAAAAAAAAACATATATAAAATCAATAGAGCTAAAAATATCAACCAATTTTTTTTCAAAAATTACTTTCGTGAGAAATTCAAATATGTAAATTAATTTTTCTTTTTTATATTTGTAAAATTTCAGTTTGAATTCCAAGTTAAAAGAAAAATGTTGAATGAATTAATATTCATCAATTTTTTTTATTAAAGTCGTTTTTAATTCTCAATTCAAAGTATGAAATTTTATGGTAGATGAAAAAAAGTTAACCATCTACTTGGATATTTAAACTTACGTATCTAACCATCGCATATATAAAATCCATTATATTTTTGTAATTAGTTTACACGAAATCAGAATAAGAAGTAGGATATGCAGTTCAAAAAGGCCTCAAAAGAAATTGAAAACCACAGAGTGGACTTACCTGTTAAAAGTGTATATTTTGTTTTTAATAAATGAAAAAGATTATTGATGTAATGGATTGTTATGAAAAAATTTTGAATTTTTGAATAACAACCCAGTACCAAACTGAGCTATTAATTGAACCCCAAACTGAAAACTAAAATACCTTTTAATAATCCCATTATCTCAAGTGACTCGATTAACAGAATATTAGTGTATATCAATTTTTTAATAAACTCCTTCAGGAAACAAAAATAAAAAAATACCTATTTTAAATATCAATAAATAATAAACCCCGAGAATAGTTTATTTAGTAAATAGCTTGATTAGGTAATAACAGTTTATCTTTTGGATAACGTCAAACTATATGTATATATATGTTAAGATCAATACATACATTGTTTTAAAAAATTAAAAATTTTTAGTGAAAAAATTTCAAGGGATGGAGCTTATTATTTTTCAGTTAAGATAACTAATTACAGCCAACTTTGTGAAGCGACCTAATAAAAAAGGAATGGAATATTAATTTTAATGATAAAGAAAAAACCATTATTTTTATTGTAAATCATTTTAAGCGGTACGTTTATTATTTTTTTGCCGTAAATGTAAATTGTTTTACTTAATATTTAATTTTAAAGTACATTTTTTCAATTTTAGTTTTCTTTTTTATTATGTAACACAATAATTAACTACTTGTAAATAAGTAAGCAACTCCTAGATTAAAATATATTACCATAACGCTTATATTAATAATTTCTAAAATAATATATTTTTAATTAATTAAAGTATTTTACTTAAAGAAACAATTTTAATTTTAATAGGGGCAACTTAAAGTTCTATACATATAATATTCGTGATAGACTGAGTTAAATAAAAAATTAAAAAAAAAATAAGTATTAAATATACATATATCTTTAAAATGTAGAAATACCTAATACTTTTTCTTGCGCTTTCTTGTACTCAAGTTTGTATAGGAAATTCTTTAACTTTAATATATTTATGTAAGTATTAATGGGTTTCTTTTTATGAAATTATTACTTTTAAACTTGTACATTATAACAGAAAAAAATTCTTATTTTATATTTTATTCAAACTCAAACACGTAAACGTAAATATGTGCAAATTATTTAATAAAAAGAAAATAATTACAGAAATAAAAATCGTTGTTTATATTTATACAAATTTAAGGTTATAATGTAGTAAAAGAAATCTGGTTAATTCAAACCGAATGGCAGGAAACTTTAAAAATAAATTAATATTCTCCGAAGAATATTTTTCTTTTTTGTAATTAATTTAATTAACTCGAATATTTTTAGTCCTATATTTTAATTAAAATACGACAAGTGTTCTGCGCATATTTCATATTATTTATAATATAGTATGTACAATGGTAACCAAAATAATTCAAACAGTAAAACTTTTATTTTTTCTAAATTTTGTTTTTTTTTTTATTAAAATAAAAAGAATTATAAAAAATAAGAATAACTTAATGTTTTTTTCTTGAATTAAAATTTTACAAATTATAAAAAAAAAACTAATTTCGGTATAAACTTAAGTTAATTAATATTCGATTATAAGAAAATAATAATTTGTAATTTAATATTTCTTCATAGAAAAATTATAAAATGATTAAATTACTTTAATTATGATTAAAGTAATTTAATATATAAATTAAAGGGAAACGTCATAACTCATAATATTATAAATCAATAATATTACAATTGCATTAAATTATACATAAGATAAAAATGGCGTGTAATTTTTCATAGTTTATCTTTTAATTTAAAAATAAATATTCTTTTTGAAAAAATATGACAAACTGTAATTATAGCTATTATTGAAACATTAAACAATTTTAAAAGAAAAAAGAAAAGCAAAGGCGTTTTATATGCTTTTAATACAATTTAAAATGTTATTTTTAATATAATTTAATATTATGTTTACAAAACAGAATTTAATTAATATATAATTACGTTATTATCTTAATATATTAACTCAGAACGGAAAAACTAATAATTCAAAAATAATGGAAATTTTTAAAAATTAAGAAATTTTTGAAAATTAAGAATTTTTTTTTTTTTAATGTTTATATAATATAATTATTAAAATTTATTATAATTTATAACTATTTTTTATAATTTAATTTAATTTATTTTAATTTTACCCTAAACATTTTTCTTTATTATATGTATACTGTTTTTATTTTCTATATATAACCAGTTTCTTCTCAGTAATTTAAAAATTATGTAATTTTGTAAAAATTTGTAATTATGTAACGTTTTCAGTGAATGCTATTTAGCATAAGGGTTTGTATTTTGCAGTTTTTTTTAATTGTTTCGTTTACTTTTGAAGAATCCGATCTATTTTCATATATTTTAAATATATATGTATGTATGTACATTTTTCTAGACATAGTTAGTCTTTGAAAAATTAAATGCAAAATGTCTTCACATTGAATTTAAATTAATAACATTACAATTAAAATGGGAAGATGACATTCAATGAGGCGTTGGTAATTTTAAGAAATTTTTTATTTCTCTCTAATAATATATCAAAAAATATTTTTTTTTCCAATTGTAATTCGTTTTATAGTAAAATTATTTAGAAAATGTTATGCGTGAAAGTTTTCAATTTTATTTTTATCAATATTTTGCAAGTACATACTGTTTAATATACGTTTAAAAGAGAAATTCGCAAATAAGATATATCTAACCTTGCCCTTTTCCACATACACATTTGTTATATAGAAGCATTATGTCTTCGTAGTTTAAAAAATTGTTACCCAATCAACTATTATTCTTTTATGGTTACATTCATGTTTTATTTTTTTTTTATTTAATTTTTTGTGTTTTTAATTTTAAACTTGCTATTTTCTTTTGTAAATAATTTTAATAAATTCTATATATATATTTATACCTATTATTTTAAATTAATATCATTTGATAACATTTTACATGCATAAACATTAGTATATAGTATGATTTACATAAGTGTTTTTTAAAATTCATTTGTTGTTGAAAATACAAAAAAAAAATAATTATAAAATATTTTATTAAAAATTATTTTGTATTTAAGTTACTGATTACTTGAGATATAAATTGAATATGTTACTTTTAATTAAAAAAAGTTAATATTGTTATAAAAAAATCATTTCTTTTTCACTTTAACATTAATGAGGTAGGTTGTTGAATACGTTTACAATTAATGAATTATTTTTAAAATTAAAATTTTTTTTATATGTATGTATATATTAATTATGACTGAGGTATTTTCATTTCATTGGAAGAGTTATTGCTGGAATGTTTTATATTGTGTAGCAAAATAAAATAAAAAAAAAAAACTTGTAAATACATTAGTGCACTTACATGTATCTAATTTATCTAGCTTGTATATAATTTTACATTATTTCCCTGCAGTATTAACTTTTTGAACTGACATTTATGCGTAGCTTAAAATGGCACAAATGAATTTTAAATTTTTTATATTTTTTTTTATTTTCTTAAATATTTTTTATCTTTTATTTTAACTTACAAAATAATAAATGTTAAAAATTATCTCTATTTTATTTCATTGCTTTTTTGTTTTTTTAATGTCTTCCCTAATTAATATTTTAGGTGACGATTATAATGGGATGAAGTTTTAATAAAAATTAAATATTTTTCATTTAAATATCACTGTACACTTTAATATTTCTAAGATTGTAAAAGAAATGGATGATTACACTTTGATTGAAGTCCATATATGGATTAATCAGAATTATAATGTAGATGACTGATTAGTATCGAGAAAAATTGAAAAATTTTCAATCACTTCAGTTATATTTCTAAAAAATATTGCCTTCTGTTTGTGTATTTTTTTTTTTATAATTTTTGTTTATGTCATATAATTTTTTTAACATCAAATCGTCAGAGTAATTATATTTTAAGTAGTAAACTTTATGATAATTTATATGATTCAATTTAAAAAAATTGATTTTTAAAAGGTTTCCAAATTTTTTTGAAATTAAATTGCTGATATTTTAATTTTAATATTTTTGCTCTAATAGTAGTTTTTTTTATACTTTTTTACTTCTAAGTTATCTTTTAAAAATCGTATATTATTTGGCGTATACAATTTTTGTTTCTTTAGATATATTTTTTGTTTATTTTTTTTTAATATTCTTTAAGTTTCTCGCTTAAATTAGTTGTTGTATTTCATAAAAATTCATAGTTTTACTTTATATCTTTAAACTAGTATACAAATTAAGGCTTCTTGTTTACACATGGGATAATTTTAATTACAGATTAAATAAAACAATAATATTTATAAAACTATCAATAATAAAAATAATGATAATTATTATTTTTAATAATAAAAATAAAAAGAAAAAATTATAATAATATTGTTAATGATAGGAAATAAACACAATGTAAATAATAATAATTATTACTATAAATAATATTATTATTATTAATGTAAATAATATCAAATATTATTAATAATTAATAATAGTATAACTATATGTATATATAGTAGCTGTATATTAATTATTTTTAAATTGCGCGGAAATATTTAGATAAATACAATTTTACGGTTAATGTTCTGATTTGTTTTTATTAAACTTTAATTTAATTTAAATTGTGATTTTTTTATCATCTACTTAGAATTTAAAAAAAAATTTAATTTATTTGCTTAAGTAATTTATACATTAAGTATGTTTTATATTTAATATTTTTGTGCTTATCAAATAAATTTTTTTTTATTAAAATTTAAGTAACTTATTTGGAGTTCTTATTAAGTACGTGATCATATAAAACTCACGTATTGTGAACACCTTCATCTTCAGAATAATTATCTTCTGCATCAGATCCTAAGTTATCTGAATTAATACCAGCACCACTGCCCGATTGATTAATATTATCTAAACCTAAATCCATTGGTTCAGATGGATCACGTCTATCAATATCAGGTCCATTCATTTCATGAGTTTGACGATGTGGCGATGAAGATTGTTGATCATCATTATTATTTCCATTGCCACTGTTGTGTTCAGAACGACGACTTGTTGGTTCAATTGTTAAACCTCCACCTAAACTACCATTTCCAATTTGTGCTAAACGAGCTGAGAGATCATTATTATTTTGTTGAGTTAATTTTGCTAAATCTAAATGTGGTGGTAATAATCCCGGTGGTAATTTATCAAGACCATGGCCCATTGCGTTTAATTGTGCCATTTTAGCTGCATGTAAAGCAGCTGCAGCATGTTCTTGTGACATTCCCATACCTAAAATATATAAAAATTAATAAATAAAAGACACATTTTACAAAATTTCAAAGCAACACAGTTATTTAGATATTATTTTAATTTATTTTTCTTACCAAAGGTATTTTCAGTTATAAACTGTAAGTAATCTAGAAGTGATTGACCAGTTGCTGCACTCGTTGGTGGTAAAGGTGTACCATGCATATCTTTTGACAATGAATCCATACTTTTTGGTGTCATAGCATCATGCCGAATTCTAGTAATTGTAGTATTTGGATGACCGTAACCTGAAAAGAAATCTTTTTATCAATTTAAATGGTAATTGATGTTCAAAAAATGCTATACCGGTTGTTAAATCTTCAGGATCATCATCATCGTCTTCATCACCAATGCCACGTAAATCTAATTTTGAATCACCGCGTCGTGTACCACTTGTGGGTGAAGCTCTAGCTCGTAATTCAGCAGCTGATATTTTAACACCCGCTTTTGCTAATAAACGCGATGCTAAGTCTGGATCAAATGGTGACGGCATTGGCAAAACGGGAAGGTCTTTCGTAGAAATACCACGATGTTGCCGTGACATATGAGAATGCAATGAGTTTCTTGATTTAGCTACTGTACCACAGAGAACACATCGATATCCAGGACAAACTGTATGTTTATCTTCCAAGTGGGTACGTAGTGTATGTGCAGATCGATAAATTTTTCCACATTTTGGACAAGGACGGGGATCAGTTGCACGAACTCGCATTTCAAGGGATCGACGAGATACTGTTGAGAAATTTAGTATAAAATATTATAATAAGAATTAATGTTAAAAAAAATAAATTTTTGATTTTAATAATAGATATAATATATTTATATATATACACATATTTTTAATTAAAATATTATTTTTGAGTAATATAATATATTGTGGTGGATAGGAAGAAATAAAAAGACTTTGATTGAAATTTTTTATTCCAACTTTTTAAAATATATTTCAAATCTTATATAGATTTTTCTTTTTGAGTTCTTTGGCTATTAACAAACTAAATGCGCTACTTATTTTTCGTTCTTACATAATATTTTTTATTTATTTTTGAAATAAAAAATCTTTGGTAAAACAATTTTTAAAACGAAAAATTAATTTAACATATTTAACATTTTCTAACTAAAATTAATAATTTTTTTTATAATTTATTATTTTATGAATTTTGGAGAATACATTTATACAAAATATTTTATTATTTAACATGGGAAACCGGACCAGTTTCCAATTAATTTTGTTTTCTAAAAAACTTTAAGAGAAATATTCAATAAAATTACTGAAAAAAAACTACAAATAAAAATAAAAGCTTGGTATATACGTTTTTTTTCTTAAAATCATGTGTTATTATAATTATTAATTTTTTCTTTATATTTAATATTCATTTTAATATATAAAAATAACATAAAATACAAATAATAACAATATTATTCTTGAGCAGAAAATTATCATCGGGGTATGACGATGTCTTCAAAGAGTAGCAAATATACACGTGCATATATGGAAGTATTTTAACATTCCTACAACGATTTAGATTTAGAACTGTAATGATATTTAAACATATTACATACATTTAATATTTTATTTGCTTAGTATATTGCGAGGTTGTTCTTAAGCTACGATTATACTTTAAAATTTTTGTTTAATTACGAGTACTTAACCAGAAGCAATAATTTACAAAAACAAAATTATTTTATAAAACTCTGAGGCAAAGTAATGGAATCAATTTTGAAAAAATAAATGGTTATTAATGAAATTACTTATTACAAATTTTCATTCATGGTCACTTGAATTTCAGAAAATGACATTTATTAGCTTAAGATAAAATAATTTTTTGTTCAAGCTTATTCATAATTTTAATTAAAATCCATTGTTTATTTATTGAAATAACGCGAAATTCTTATAGGTTAAACTATGAAACAAAATATTGTTTAATTTTTTAATTAAACACATTAAAAATTTTTTTAAATTAACAATTCTTTTTTTTTAAATAACAGTTCACTTTATTGACGTACCTATAGGTATCTTGACGTACTATAAATTTTTCACAGGGCTAAAATTTTCACAGTTACAGATAAAGTACATACATAGAAATTCAAAAATTAAAAACTTATACGATTTATTTATGTACGTTTTGTGTACGTTTAATTTATTAATGTAACAAATGAATCGCAAGCCAATTGGCAACATTTTAATTTTGTAAATAAAAGATTTTAAATTAAATACGGGTATATTTGCCATTTTGAAATTATTTCTTATATTTACTTACATTTATTACTTTATTTTTTTAACTTTAACATAAAAAAAAAAAAAAAAAATTACATAAACTTAAAATTATCACAAAAATTAATTTTAATATTTAATATAAATATATTGAACTACACATTTAAAAATATATAATGTATGTATTTTGGATTGTAAAAAAATAACAATTTCAAAAAATTATAATAAAATAAAATAAATAATTTATTAATAATAAAAATATACATTATGTATGTGTATTTATAATTATATATTTCTAAATTGCGATATACATACATAACATACACAAGTACCAATTATTAATATATGTAAATCTTTTATACTAATCTAGTATATACATACATATATTATATCCTTATATAATATATACATAGTTATGTCATTTGATAAATTTATGTATATATATATATATATATGTATATACAATATATAATAATATATATATATATATATATATGTATATCAAATAAATATATATGTGTGTGTGAATAATAAACACAAATTCTAACCTATAATTTTACAATTAAACTATACATAATATAATAATAATTTATTATATGTATATTGGATTTGGATAAATATGATGGCTTCTTTTTTTTTTTTTTATTAAATATTTTAATTTTTTATTAAATGTTTTAAATTTTTTTTTTTGTTTTTCATTATTAAACATGATATAAATAGTTTTTGTTATAGGAACCTGTATTGCGTTTTCATTAATATAGTTTTTATGTAGTAGTATAATTTTGTGTATACTGTATATATATACATATATACATATATACATTTATATGCAAATATATGTATATATGCGTATATTATATGTACTCTTATATACATATATATGTATTTTTATCCAAATTGTGTATATTAGAAGTACATACATATGTATAAATGTATTTTTTAATTACATTAAAATTAGGAATTATTATATAATATTATTTTAATTTATTATAAAATTTAATTTGTGTTATTTGTTTTCTTTTTTTTTTTGTAAAAGTAAATGTATTGAAAAAAAAATATGTATATGTATGTAGGTATAAAATAATAACTAAAATAAATAAAAATATTTTTATGTTATTTGAATATAGTTGTTTTTAGGTGCAAGTGCAATTTTGAAACCGTGTAAGCAGAATTTATGGTTAAAGAGATCGAATTATGTAATAGAAAATTTACAATATTGGAACTTTACAAAATTGTAAATAATTGCACATATTTTTTTTTTCTTTAAATTTTCTTAATGTGTTTTAACAGGTGACACGAATATATATAATAAAAAAAATATACTTTCTGTTCGAGTTAAATTTTTTTTCCTTCTTCACTCCTAGGATCATATGATATCATGCACTAGTTTCATAGCGTCATAGAGTTAACTATGGTAGGTGACTAGCCTGTCGCAATTTTATTTATATTAAATATTTAAGTTTAATAATACTATTTACCTTTTTAGTTTTCTTAGTTTTTAATATCGAATATTATGAATATTTGAAAATTACTTGTATAATATTTTATTAGTATTGTATATTAATTTATATAATATTGTTGGAGTTAAATAGTAGATTGATTATCAATACTAATCTTAGTAAAATATTTTATAAAGATAAAATGGCGGATCTGTCAAAGTAATGTCAAATTATGATAATTTTGTATAATTAATATTAAATGCTGAAAAATGCTGAATATTTATCGCGCGATCGACTGTATTCTCATAATTTTTTCATTATGGATTACAGATTTTACAACAAATTTAAATATGAATTAAACAATTCAATTTCATTATTTTTTAAATAATATTTGTAGTTAGTACGAAATTTATATAATACTCGTATGAATTTTACTTTTCCAATTATTGCACAATTTATTAAATTCGATCTCTTTTTTTTTTTTAATCGCGTATAACATCGGGTAATTATTTGCCTACACTTTTCCAATTTATTGTTTTGAAATTAATTTCTCTTTTTTATGTTAATATTTTTTTTTTTGGCTATTATTTTTATATATGTATGTATGTTGGATGCAAAGTTCAATATTTTTTAATCAATAGTATAAATGTTCATTATGATGTATGTAAGTATATGTATAAAAAAAAACACTGTTCAATAAATTTTGGTTTGATAATGAATTTGAAAATTAAAAAAAAAAAAACAACTGTTTGACAATGTCATTTTTTGTTAATAGTTATTAATAGAAATAATTTAATTTAATTTTAAGTATAGTGTTGAAGTATTTTGGAAATATAAATTAAAAGAAATTAATAATGAAAATATGTAGATCAGCTCTGTGTTACATATGTATATGAAAGAAATCGAAAAAATTTTCTTTAATCATACAAGGTTTTGTTTAAATTTACATCTTATTTTAAATAGTGTGTTTGTATTAAAATTAATTATATTTTTTTTTTTATTTCTTAATTAATTTTTTCTTTTTACTTTTACATATAATATTGTAATAATATTGTGATAATTTTTTTTATTTCTGAAGTATTTTTAATTATTATTAATTTTTTCATTTTTGTAATAGTTTAAGCTTGATAGCATAGGCACATTCTATATTCATTTTTTTTTTTTTTTAATTTTTTTTTTATTTAATTTTAAATTAAATTAAATTAAAATAAATTGAATATCTAGTGTATTTTTTAATTTTTAAAAATAATAATGTTAAAAATTTGCAAAATTTTTGAATGTGATTGCATGAAATTGATGAAATTAAAAATTTATGTACATATTTTTTATAACAATATTGTAGTTGTGTAGAGTAAATTATAAGACAATAATAAAGATTTAATGGGATTAAGACAGAATTTAGACATTTATAACATTACTTATGAATATTGTTTAATAAAAATTGGATGCTGTTCTATTTTTCTCAATCACTTAAAATGTCATTTCATTGAAACTTTTACACATCAAATTTTAAGTGAAAATTAAATTCATGAATAATGTTCGATATGCACATTCTGACTCAATATCAATGCTATATTTAGTAAATAGAATAAAATTAATTTTTTTAAATTTTAGGTTAAAAAAATAAAAATTTGCAAAAGAAATTTCGTAATTATTACAATTTCTAAGCAATTGATAGAAATGAAAAGATGTTAAATAAACTATCTGACCGTAAAAATAAATAATATTAATGTTAACATATTGAAGCCGCAAAGATGTGAATAAAAAAAAATTTATCATGATTCATATTTATTATTTTATGCACAAATTTTATAAAAAAAAAATATTTGCGGATGAAAATCATTAATTTTGTAGTAAAAGAAGAAAAAAATTAAAAAAAATTTTTAATTATTTTTTATGGAGAAATTTGCAGTTATTATGTGTGTTTTTTTTTTTTATTTTTTTTTTTCTTAAGGTTTAATTCTTATTTAAAAATTTTAATATATTATGCTTTTTTCTATTGTTCATTTGATATTTTATGAATATATAGTATTAACGTAGGATTGTATTAAAATTATATTAAATAACAAAAAAAAAAAAATAATATAATTAATAATATAATATATTAAATAATTAAAAAATAAAAAATGTTCACGTTAATTCTAAATTAATTTACATAATATGTATAATATAAATATTTGAAAAAAAAAAAACTAGCCATTATTATTTATTTGGTTTTATTTTCGTGTATATTAATTAAAATTATAATACTTTCTCTGAACTCAATAATATTAATAGTATTCTATACCATTATCGTATAATTCAATAATGTATAAGTATATGTATATTTTTGGTATTAAAAGTAAAATTAATCATATTTCACAAATAATACGCTATAATATCTTACTAATATTTGTATATATATATATATATATACATAATAAACTAATGTTAATTTTTAAAGTTTTCATTATATCTAATAGGAATTTTCTTTTACATGTGTTTGTTGAAACACATTATGTATATAATTATAATATTATTATATAATTCTATAGTTATTCAGTTTTTTACTAATTTTTTTTTTGTTTATTACTTAATTTTTATTGTTTATATTAAATATATTTATTATTCTTGAATTATTTTTTTTTCTATAGTTTTTAATTTATTTTAATAGAAGTTTTGAATTTTTAATTCTTTATATTTTTAGTATAATTATATGTATATATATATATATGCTTATATATTTTATACAAATAATTTTTAAATTTTTTATGTAGTTATTAAAAAGGACTGAGCGAAATTACAGTCGATTTGATCAATTTTTTATACAATTATTCAAATTTTATTTTTATTTTCAAAATATTAAATTTGTTCATGTTATTTTTTTTTTTTTAATTTAAATAATACTACATTTTAACAATTTTTATTTTATCACAAGCCAGGAATTATTAAATAAAATATTTTTTTTTGTTTTAGTTCTTTTCCTCAATCTGAAAAAATATAATTTGGAAGATTTTTTATTTTAGATCTTTATTTTTTTTTTTGTTTGTTTTTGTTTCCTAAATAATTAATTTATTAGCAAATTTTTCTTGTTTTATTTTCTTTTTTCTTTTCAAAAAAATTTCTAAATTTTATTTTGTTTTTCAAAAATTTTTTTTAATTTTTTTTTTAAATTTTTATACAAATATTTTTAAAAGAGATTGTATTTTCTTAGTTTTATTTTTAGGTAATTTTATATCATATTATTTGGTATTTTTAGTTTTTTATTTTTTTTTGAAAAAAAAAAAATCTCTTTGGTAAAATTAATAATTATTTATCTATTATATAATTATGTTTTTTAAATCTAAATTTTTATACAAATAACTATATAGGACTCAGTTTTAATATATATATATTTATATTAAATTTTTATTTTAAACAATTATTGATATAAAATCTCATTTATAATCTGGCATTCCTGTAAATGGCCCACCAGATGATCTCATAGCTTTCATTTTTGCCCATTGTAATGTATGTTTTATTCTCATATGATTTCGTACTGAATTTGGATGAGCAAATCTTCTACCACATTGTATAACAGGGCATACAGGACTATCACGTGGATAATGTCTATCTAAATGTTGTCGAAATATTCTTGGTTCTAATGGTGTTTCACATAATGGACATGGTAATAAATAACCACCACCACCGCCAGTATTTGTTGAATTACCATTATTATCATTATTACGATTATCAGATCTACTAGCATTAATTGCATTTACAGCTGCTGATGCATTTTGTAATAATTCAGGTAAATCTCTTGTACGTCCAAGACCAATAGCACGTGCCATTAATAAATTAGCAGTTAATTGATGATGATGTGTTTTAAAATCATCAGCAAATTGTTGATGTTGTTGATGAAAATTTTCATGTTGACGTTGTAAAAATGAATGTTCTTGTAAATGTTGTTCTTGATGTTGTTGCTGCTGTTGCTGTTGTTGCTGTTGGAATAATAATTTATTAACTGTATCAATTGGATCACATTGATTATCCAAATTTTTATTATTCTTTTTATTATTAACTGTTAATGAAATAGCTGATAATGATGAATGTGTTGAAATATCATCTTCTTCATCATAATCTTGTTCATCTTGTTCATTATTTGTAATTTGATTTATATTTTGTATTATATTTGATCCAATAATATTTTTTTCTTTATTATTATTTCCTTTTTGATTATATTGTGCATCTATATCTCTATTATTATTATCATTTAATGAATGTGTTGATTGAGCACCAGGTGATGATGATGTACGAGATCTTAATGATTTTTTATCATTATTTTTATGATTATTTTCTTTATTTAATATTAATTTATTTGAATTGGAATTATTCATGAATTCCTCGGAATCGATTACTTCTTTTTTGATATGATCTATTAAACCAATTTTTGAATTATGTAGATCTGCAATCGGTACAATAAGGGAGAGAAATGATTGCAGTTTAAAGTTTATATATATTTATATATATATATGTGTATATATGTAATTGAGTATGTAGTACTTTTTGATGAAAATTTTTTTTTTTAATTTTTAATTTTTTTTACTTATAATTCAGTCAATATAAATGGTTATATGATGAACTAATTTTGTATTGAAATTAATATACTGGGCAGCCAATTCATGTATATATATATAAAATATGTTTTTTTTTAGTTATATAAAATTAATTTTAACATCTTTAATATGATGATAAAGAAAAAAAATAAAATAAATTAAATAAATTACAAAATGACTAAAGATTTTTTTATAATAATTTTGATAAAAGTTAAAATATTGTTGATTATGTTCCAAATTCAGATTTAAATAAATTCAGATTTAATTATCCTTTTTTTTTCTTTTTGATTTTGAGCAAGCTTTTTTTCTAAGTTCGACCTTGATCTCCACTTTTCTTTAGAAAATTTTGCCAATTTTTCATTTTTGTTTTTGTTTTTTGTTTACACAAGAACTGAATTTTATATAATTTTTGTTCAAAAAATTTATTCAAATTTCTTCTTTGTACAATTCCAAATTTTCAAATTAATAATACAATTTTTATGTCTAATAAATTAGTTGTACATGATCTAAATTTTGTTTTTAATTTTATTAATTAAATTTTTATCGCCAATTTTACATGATTTATTTTTGTTTTTATATACAACTTCAGTTCAAATGTTTTTGAAATTTCATTTTTTGTTTTTCAAATTTTATAAATTTTGTTCTTTTTTTTTTTGTTTTTCTAATTTTAATTTAGAATGTTAAATAGCCAATTTTCTTTTTTTATATAATTTGTTTTCATAGATTTGTTTTCAAAGATCACGGTCGTTTTCTTTTTAGAGATTCCAATATATTGAATATTATGTTTTAAAATTGTTATACGTTCAAGTAAAATAAAGAAATAATAAGTAATTAAATTAAAGATAAAACAAGCAATCAAAATTTCATAAATAAACAAGTAAATGCAACAAATTATTTTTTTTTTAATTTTTATTATATAATAATTTTTTATATAATGTATATGTAAGTAAATAAGGGAAAAGAAATGCGTGTATTTATAATAGATAAAAAATGTGATTGATATAAAAATTTTAAATAAAATGCAGTATAACATTTTAATAATGTGTGTATGTTTTTATAGATAGGTGTATTAACATTTTATTTTATTAAAAAAATTTGAACAGTTTGATAAAAAAAAATCAATATTAATTCTAAATTTAAAATATTTATAATATTTAATTAATATTTAATGAAAACTATGTACAAAATTTTGGTAATTAACAAAGTATAGACAAAATTTAGCTGAGATTCAAAATTTACTATGTATATTTAAATAATTTCGTAGTTTAATCTTAATCAATTCTGTAAAATTTGATATGTATTAGAAACGAGAAGTGATATAGGTTCTGGTTTGTACAATTAGAGAAAAAAAGAAGAAATATGAATTGAGGCGCATTTTGAATATGGTTTAGGCCCGTTTCAAACTTGATAGTTTGTAAAATTTAGTAAATAAAATTCAATATAAAAGTAACTTTAAATTAAAGCACTGTAACTATACAAGCAATTATTAAATCATAATTTAAGAATACGGTCCATTTTAACTGAGTTTTTAATTAATTGTAACAACTCAATTAATAAATCATCTTTCATAATAACTCGCTTTTTCACAGTCTACAATATAAAATTTATATTTTAATCTAATTAGAAAATTGAATATGCTAAGAAATTTTTTCAAGGCACATTTTTTCAAGGCACATTAATTTAAGAACAGAAACATATTCATATATACTAATAATTTTAGTTAAAAATTGAAATTAACGCATTCGCTTCCAAAGGCTTCTTTTCACTTTTGTCCCCTGATGCCATGTCTTAATTTTTATCTTGTACTATAAATTTTAAAGTAAAATTCTAAAAAGAACTACAAAAGACCTGTAGAACTTATTCTAGAATGTAATCATCGTATTCTAGAATGTAATCATCATCATCATCTGAAAAATCGTTGTCACTTGTAGAACAGTAACAAAAATATCTTTCTCTTCTGTATCTTGATGGTTACCCATTTTTTTTATGAAAAATTAACTAAAATTAATGTTACAACTCAATTGATGGAGAACACAAATAAATTTAATTTGCTTGAATAATACCTCAGTGTATACAAAATTTACAGGAAATTCCTTAAAATTAAACAAAAATAGAAATTCGAGCCTCAAACAACCTTTAATCTCGAAAAACTGACCACTACTAAATTTTATATGTATAAAATCTCATTCCAGAACAAAATAAATTTTCGGGACTTTCTCTTTATGCTCGAACTAAAAAAAAAACTTTTTTTCAAGTAAAATGAACTTATTCCTGTGCCAAAATACAAAAATAAATTAATTTAGCTGTGCCATATTGATTTTAAGTAGAAGTAACATTTCTGGTCTTAATTTCGTGATATCTCGTAGTGGTATATTTTAAGAACATTTTACTACGAGATATCTCGTAGCTAGCAGTGAATGCGTTAAATAAAATTTTCAACGACAATTTTAGTTTTACAATTGCTTATTATTTTCATATTTCTTTAAAATATTAAATAATAATAGGCATTTTGTGTAAGCAATATTTCACTTTTACATACATACATGTATGTTGTATAAGAGGCTATTAACCCTCTGTATATAATCATCTTAGAACAATAAAATAACAAGAAATTTAATAATTTAAATATTTTATACATTATTCCCATTGTATATATACAATATAATTACTTTACTATAAAACTGATTTAATTTAATTTTAATAAAAGTCTCATTAAAAATGTAATTTTATATATATGAAAAAAAAATATACGTATTTAAAAAGAAAAAGGAACAAAAAGGTTAAACAAATTGACCATTAAATATTATTATTCTCACATAACCTTTTAAAAAACAAAAAAAAAATACATAAAAAACGGTTTCTTTTCCCTCTATATTCAACCCGAGTACATAAAACCAAGTAAAATTAATAACCACAATGAAATAATTCACTTAATCAAGTTTAAGTTTCAATATAATAAAAATATATAAAAAAAAAAATTTAATAACGAAAAAATAAAAAAAAAAGAAATAATAAGGAAATCAACCTTTCTTCATTTTCCAACCTATATTTATTAATCATACCCAGAAGTTTGAGTAATAATTTACAAATCATTTCATTTTTATAAAAACCTAAAATTAAATACATGACGTGCGCTTGTTATTACTTTAAAAAAAATGAAGAACAGAAAAAAATCCTTAAAAGAAAATAACGAGAGGAAAACAGAAAAAGGAAAAAAAAATTACAGACAAAAAAAAAAAATATATAAATAAAAAATGAAAATCTAAACGTTAAAAAGCCCATAATTCACATTATCCTCAATTTCCTAAACAACTACCTTTGTATAATATAATTTGGATATATTCACATAATTCTTAGTAACATAAAATTCATTTTCTTTTTTGTTTTTGTATTGTTTTTCATTCCTATTTTATGTTTTTAATATTGTTTTACAAGATGTTCCATTATTTTGTAGTAGAAGTGTCTTATGTTTTAAATTGCAATAGGAAAATTTTACAAATTTTATAGAAATGTCACATATTCTATATTATATTCTCACATAAAACTATTTCGTTCAAAAGTTCTATCTAAAAACTAAAAAATGAGAATGTACAAAATATTAATAAGGCCAATAATTATGTTACATGTGGATGTGAGATTTGAACATTAAAAGTCACTGATGTTAAAGATGTCCCTTACATCGTTTGAAGGAAAAATTTTAAGAAGAATATACAGCCCTGCTAGAATAAGCCAAGGGGTATATCGAATAAGGTACAATTTTGAACTGAAAAATCTAATAGAAAAAAGAAATATTTTTCGTTTCATCGAAGCGCAAAGGTTGCCATATAATAAGAATGGATGATAAAAGTGAAACAGTGAAAAGGATATAACAACGTAGAAGGTAGACGTAGACCTGGGCGACCAAAAAAAGAAATGGAATGATGACGTTTTTTCGGATATAAGGACGATTAATAATTGCTATGAACAAGCTAAGCAGAGAGATCGCTAGAAGGTGATAGAGGCACAAGTAGTGTCTAGCTGACAAGAAGAGAAGAAGAAGAGTAGAAATGTCAATGTCAACACATATGTACATATATATATGTAGTTTGGGGCTGCGTGGGTTAATTGCAAGTAGGGACAATAATGGAAACGGCAATATGGTAATATTCAAATTTTTTATTCTATTAAACCAATTTGTTTGTTTATGATCAAAAATGTAAAATTAACACAGAGAAAAATTTTATCTAAATTAGATATTTTTTTTAAAGAGAACAGACAAAAACTATATCCGAAATCCCGATAACCGTACTTTAAAGCTAATTTTCACAAACATTTATTTCCTGCCAAACATTTATTTTGAAGAACGCAAACTATTGTCAAAACAGCTATTTTTTTTTATTGTTTTATTAGCAAAAAGTTATTAACTGCGATAACTCCCATATTATATGAACTGCTTTAACTTAGGCAAAATATTGCCTTCTATATATATTTTATGCAGAATCTTTGACGAAATATTCAATTCCATATTGTTAAAAAACCGTTTTGAATGCTCAGGAAAAGAAGGTTTTTACCCATGAATTATTTATTTTTATCGTATTTTTTTATTATTTTGTGCATAATTTGTTATAAAGTTTGCAAGTTGTAAGACAATTTTTCACTAAACTTTAAAATAAAATGCGAATGATAAAACATATACTAATTCTGAAAATATAAAACCAATTATTGCATTGGGACCTTACTGATGAATAATAATGTATAGTTTTTCTTCTTATTATGTGTAGCTACAAATGAAAATGGGAAAGAAAATTCTATGATTGAAAATGATAAAGAGACATAGATTACAGTTAGGACTATTTTGAAACACACAGTACATAAAATTTTTTATTTTTGCTTTTTGCTTTTTTTTTTAATATTGACTATTTATGTATTGCTAAACTGCTCCCATCTAGATAAAAAGAAAAAAAATCGCCGCGAAAAAAAAATGTATATAAATAAATTACGCATCTAAAAAGAGCACATAATAAAAAAGAAAAGAATTTACATTAATATCGACAAGAAGACCATATAGAAAGCCACAACTTATTTTTAAAGAAATAAAATAAAGACTAAAAATAAGAAAAATACATTATACACACATATATGTATGTATGTATTACCAAAATAATAATTTCATTCTCTTTCCACTTTTTTTCTCATGCATACTATGACTTTGTTATACTTGTAGTACAATATACTCGTTATATATATATAATTTTTGACTTTTATATTGTTTTTGCGCCAAGCCCAAAAAACTTCAATCCATCAAAACTAATTTACCTAAAAAATAAATTCTTTACATATTCTTTATACATTTTTCGTATAATTGTGCCCCCATCAACTCCGCCGCCTTACAATTTTATTAACATTTTTTTTTTTGTATATAAGTAATACACTTATTCTTATTTTCATTCTTTATATTATATTATTATTATTATTATTTTTACCTTATGTTTATAAAATTTTTTCACATGATCCTTTTTCTTAAAGGATATTACAATATATATGTATATGTACCGAAATAAAGTAAATTGCATAAGAAAAGTTGAAATAAAGAATAATATTAAATGGTATATGAATTTTATATAATGCAAATAATGCTGGTATGAGAAAAGAGGTACAATATATTTTTATGGAGATATTTTGGAAAAAAAGTACAAAAAATTAAAGATCAAAATAGAAAATTCGATGTCAATGTAATGACGATTAAAATTATATTATGAAAATATTTTAAATGAATAATAATTGCCTACATTTAGGCGACTTATTTATTTATTAATTTGGTCTATGTAGAATTTACTTTTATGTACAATAAGTAATTAATTACAAAAAGTAATATTACAAATAGAATTTACATATTTATTTTACAATTAACAAATTGAAATTTCAATTAATAATCTGGTTATATGCAAAATTAAGAAAAATAAACCTTGTTTTTTTAATTATTTTTGGTGATGAATGCAACAATGAGTATTCAAATATTTTATTCAAATATTTTCCGAATTTTCGACATTGAGTGATGATATTATTTTCCTTATATTTAATAATACTTCTTTTAAATTTATTTTATAACTACATTTTTTGTTTCTATTTATACATATTACATACAAAATACAAGTATGTGTAAAAGTATATTTCTAAGACATTAAGAATTCAATATACTCAAATGTATTGCATATGGTTATTTCTTTAAAAAGAAATTTCATTCTTTTTTATTTTTTGTTTATTTGAAATAAAATTTTCAATTTTTATATTCTAATATCACGTATAATGTCGATTTATATTATGGTATTTTAATAAATTTTATTAGGTATCTTTCTTTAAAACAATAAAAAATATAAACAGAATAATATAATAAATTTAATATTTATTATTGGACTAAGGTTCACAATCTATATATATATATATTTGTATGTACATAATATTATTTTATTATTATATATAGAAGTGAAAGGGATAAAGGAAAAGAAAATATTGTAAAATTCTTAATACTTTATTTATATTTAAATGAAGAAAAACTGAAAACTTTTGTTTAACATTGAAAGAAAATTTGAAGTACATTTTATGTTATATTGAAAAATTTACACAATTTTTTTTTCTTAGATAGTGATATATTAAAAAAGAAACTGTTTATTTTCTTCTAAGATATTTTAGAATACTATTGGTTCTTATGGTACATTATGCGTTAATATGGAAATAAGAATAAAACAAAAAAAAGGATATATTATTTTTGTAACTAAAAATGTCAGGAAGAGAATTATTGCATTTTATTTTTATATAGTCTTTTATAAATCGATTTCTTTTTAGGTATATATATGGTAATTTAATACATAATAAATAAAACCTTAAAAATATTGCATATAAAAATTGTATACTGTGCTCTTGTTTAATTGAAAATTTTCAAATTCACACATCTAATTTGGACTTAATGTTTTATGTGTAAATGAAATTATACGTATATTAACCTGTTATGTGATTAGTTTTTCTAAGACAGCTCAATTTACTATGCTGAATTAATTTCAAGCGAAGACTCATATTTACGAAATTTTATTAATAGGGAAATTTTTGGTTTTTTCTAATAACTTTAAATTTTATAGCAAATGAAATTTTCTTTTTCGGCATGACACACATATACGAAATTAACTAAAAAATGAACTTTTGAAATTAACGCATATATGCGACATAATCTCTTAACAGGTTTAAGTACATTTTTATTAAAAATTAGAAATTTTGCACCTTATTGTCTTATTACATACTGGAATGCCAATATGTAAAAGTATCACACATTTTTCATAAATAACTATATAAAGTGTGTGATACTTTTACATATTGGTATTCCAGTAACGCGGAAATAGTTAAAATTATTTCATTATTTTTATCTTACGTTTTAAAAACTCCCGAACTATAAAAATTCGTAATTATATTTTAATTCATATATTAAGAAAATGCTTTTATATTGTTTTAATTTAAATTTATAGGATTTAGTTAAAAAAAAATATTGGCCATTCATAATTAAAACTACATTTTTAAGATATTTTGTAAATAAGTATAAAAACGATTCATTGAATGATAAACGATTTAAAGAGATTTGATAATTTTTACTAATTTTTTATATACTAATTAAATTCAATAATTTTTACATTTTTTCAATAAATCTTATGAATTTATTACGAAATATAAAACATGTGATGTTTATTTTGAAGAATGCATGTGATAGCATTTAAATAATTAAGTAAAAATGCTATCGCAAATAGTGACTATAATCTGAACAAAATTAAAAATTCTATCGAAATCTATTCCATATTAACTCTTTCTCGCCTAGGTATAATGCGGAATAAACACATTCTCACCTAGGGGATCGGAATCAAAAAAGTTCCTAGGAGTTGACGTGAGAAAAGCTTACGGGCCTTCGTATTAACGACGGCGAATCTTTGCTCTTTGCACAAAGGAACATAATCAATTTCTGGGAATATAAAAAATCATTTCTCTTCATTCGTTAGTAGTTTTAATTAACTAACAATTCTAAAATACTTAAATTTAAGTTTAAAACAATGAGGATTAAAAAATAAAGTGCCTTAAATCTTCTCGCCCATGCACTTTTTTATTCCTTCATTTTGTTTTTATTTTTTTCAATTTAATTTAAAAAAATTTGCTTTTAAAATAATAATAATAATATTTTAATTTTAAATCATTTTTTCTACTCTTTGATCATAAATGAATAAATCAAAAAGACCAAAAATTGTGTTTTAATTTATAAAAAAAAAAAATTAAAAAAACACACATTTTTCCTCCCAAAAGAATTGAATGTAAAAAACAAGAAAGATAGCTATCCTTTTAATGTTTTTTTTTTTTTTTTTTGGAAAGAATGTCGAGGTGATGGTTATAAAGGATTTTTCTTCTTATTTTTTTTTTAGTTTCTCTATATAGTATTTGACCAGCATTACCGCAAAACTATACAATATCTTTGAGAGAGAAAAAGGTCTACAAGTATATTGTGTATATATGTATATATGTGTATATCAACAAATCAAAAACAAAAAAAAAACTTTAAATTTCTCATGTAATTAAATCTATATATACGTACACGTCTACGCACGTGTGTGTTTACAATATATATATATTGTTTATAATTGTACAGTATAACACATATACATACATAAATTTCGTATAAGAAATCTTGATAGTATATAAAAGAAAGGTTTAATTTTTTTTTTTTGTTTTTATTTTTATGATAAAAATCTATTATTCCCTAAATCTATGGAGAAATGGTTAAGAAAAAAGGTTTTATATAGGATTTAAAATTAATTTCGTATTTAATATAACAATATTACATAATATTTGTTATGGTAATATAGTAATAGTAAATAGTAATACTATAATAGTAATAATAATAATTTATATATAGTAAAATTTTTAATTTAAATTAAAAAACTTTAAGTACACACACTTTTGCTTTCAATTTTTTTTCATTTTTTTTTGTTTTTGAACATTTCAAAATAATACGGGAGAGCAAAGAAAAGAAAAATAGAAATAAAAGGAGTTCTTTTGATTTTGATTTTATGATAGCACTTGTACTATATATAGAGATGAAAATTATATAGAATTATTTTGATTATTATATATGTATATAAAGAAAGAGAAAATAGAACAAATAAAACCAAAAAAAAGTTTTTTAGTTTAAATACTTGTTCTATTTTTTTTTCTAAATAAAAATATTTAATTTATTTCATTATAATAACTATGGCATAATGAAAAAGAAAATATATGTTAAAGGCCTTAAAAAGTCAGGGCTGCCACTTATGAAAAAATTAATGGATCAACAAAAGTTTAACACACACTTGCACTTTAATTTTAATTTTGTTTTAAATTTCACATAAATTTCTCTAATTCTATTTCCCTTTGATGTTTCTCCAATAAAACGAGATTACTCGAAAACAAGATGGATAAACTGCTTAAGTATTTACAATCAAATTCTTGTCACATAACAATGTAAATAATAATAAAAAACATTTATGAAATCTCAAAAATTTTTAAAGAAATTATGTACTAGCATATATAACGTATTCAAATTACAATAGAAATTCCAAATTATATATACAAGTTACAATAGGACGTGAAATTTTTTTTCCACATGATCTATGTACGTTTTCAGATATTTTAAAAAGTAACAAAATAATTTTATTTGAAAAGTAATATTTTAATTTTAAATATTAAAAGTTTAAATATCAAATACGACTAAATACGAAAAATATTGGCCGATGATGGAGTCCTAAATAAATTTTAAACAAGAGAAATGGGTTCATTCGGACCAGACCAATGTGGCAACACTGAAATGTACTAGTGAAACCACCAGATTGCTCTGTTTTGTCATATAAATAAATAGTACAAAAAAAAAAACAAACAAAAATAAAAATTGTCGAAATTCCTTTAAAAAGAAAATTATAAGTGTATGTATTAATATAAAAGGATCAAGTACAAAAAAAAAAAATAAAAATAAAGGAAAAGTGAAAAAAAAGGGTATCAAAATGATCGATTTCAAGTATAAATTTAACCAGAGAAATTAAATTGAGAATTGGGTTATAATATGCTAAAAAACATAATATATATATATATTTATATATATTTATATATATATATATATATATATATATATATATATCAAACAGAATATATTGAATTTGTTTTCTTAAATGTGGTAAAATATACAAAACCTTAGGTATACATATGTATATCTATAAGTCTTGTATGATAAGTATAAATAAGTAGTACAGTTTTTAAAATATCTTTTATTGTACTTTTATACTTTATTAAGACAAAAAATGACAAGGAAAATAAGTTCAAAGTTTCGAAATTTTGGAATCTTTTTCATTTTATTCAATTCATATAAGTACTATATATTTTAGAGAGTGCGGAATTTGGTGATAGCAAAAAATATTTATTCAATGCGTTCTTTAAATAAAGTTCTATTATTAAAAAACCAATTTTGAATGGTAATTAGAAAAATAAGTTGTTGTTTTAGTGATTCAGATGACTTTATGATCTGAAGGCAGCTCACTTTATAGAGATACAATTAAAAATATATGATATTTTTTACGTGGTTATAGTCAATTGAATAACTTCAAATTATTTGACCATAACATTAATATAACAAATGACAAATGGTTTGTCAATTCGAGTGTCCACCTATACGTATAATCACCTACACATTCTGTTAGTCGCATCACTAGACGTAATGATACAATTAAGGGAATATGGTTATTGTATGAGTAATGTAGTCAAAAAAGTTAAAAATTTGTAAAAATTCTAATAGTTGAATTTAAAAAAATAATAAATTTTTATTAAATTTTGCTTTTTTAATTTTTATCTTAATCAAAAATAATTTTAAAAAATTTGTTAAATAAATTTATAAAAAAATTTTTTAATAATAAATAAACGCCTAATGTTATGCAATAATTGTCGTAGGGAATTAAGGAAGGAATCAGAGAGAAGGCGGTCAAAGCGCTGGAGGAGCCTTCCAGGGCTGCTTCCAGGGCTCCTTAGGGGAGCACCTCACAAGGCTTGGCTTCGAAAGTGAGAACGCTATGAGGAGAATAGAGACACCGCGGTGCACATTCTGGAGGAGCGTGAAGCTGTTACTCATAGGAGGGGGGAGATGTCGGGGCCCTTTGCTCTAATGGCGGCGGAGTTTCGGTCTTCCGGGCCTCACAAGTTGCTTGAGCTCTTTAAGACGATGGGTCTTGAGCGTGTGTTGTAGAGCATTCCCCGCACAAAATAATTTTAAATATGTTAATTTTCTATTTTTCACTTATTTCTTATTTTTATAAATATATTAGTTAAACACCAATTTCGATAATTAAATTTATAGCAAACGTCGAACAAGTTTTATTTCAATCGTTAAACAAAAAAGGTTTTAGTTTTCATTAAGTTAGGTTATGTTTAGTTAAATTAGCTAAGACAATTTTTTCTTTTATAGTTGTTGGAAATTATTGATGGTTTGTATAAAAATTCTTTTCAAATAGAAATAAAAACAAATTATCAAATAATGGCATTTAAAATTAAAGAATTACCGAACAAAGCTGTATTCTTTAAAATTAATAATTGAAATACAAATTGAAAATAAATCATTTTTTAAAAATTTAATAAAAAGATAAATAAAAATGAAATACAAATAAAATTTGATTTTTATGTTATTCTTTTTATGATTTTGTAAATTAAGCAAATTATGCATAGTTATAGTGCAACGTTCTTAATTGAACAATATTACTAACTTATATAAACAAATTACAAGAAAATATAAAAATATATTTAAAAAAAAAATAAAAAGACAATTTTTTTTTATTCCCCTTGAGTTTTTTGGTATACGAGTGTTATATACATTTGTATGTATATTAATTGTAAAGATAAGAAACAAGTTAAACTATGTGTCTTAAATTTTCAAACAGATTAATTTATATTTCCAATTTTATACATTGTAGTATTTAAGTATATGCAACCTTCTGCAAACATATCTTGTATACATGTATATGGATTTCACTCATATATGTGTATACATTAAATATAAGTTAATTTTTGCATAAGAAAGAAAATTTTTTCTCTTGTAAAAAAAAAAAATTGTTTAATATAAAATTTTTGTTTTTTCTTTTGTCTTTTTTTTTTAATTTTTTCTTGTGTCTTATTTCAGGAAGATGTCCTTCGAGATCCGTTTTATCTCTAACATAGAAAATTTGTTTTTTAGTTTTGTTGGAATTATTTAAAAAAAATATGTATTATAATCCGTATATATATGTGTATGAACAGAAGATGTATTTAAAATTTCTATGAAAAAGATTTTAAATTTAACCATTTTTCATTTTTCATTTACATAGATGCCATATAATTTATTTATTTATACACTATTTATATTTATTTAATATTATACATACATTGTGCCCCATATGCATCTACATATATTCTATATGTTTATATATACTTGGAATAGTCTTGGAGTATGGGGAGTATAAAGTAAAAAAAACTTGTAACAATAATTACGCTCATATTTTTAACCATGAATATATGAAGTATATTTTATATATAATATACTTTTGTATTATATGGTAAATAAATATATGGCAGATATATATGGAATATATATATATACATATTTTTAATTTTATATTTTATTTTATTATAAATTTTTAGAAAATTTCATCTGGATTGTGTGGTTTGTTAATACTATCCAATTCGTAATTGTCTAAAATATTTAAATTCCTATACATATACGTAAATATATATTTTATAAATATGTGTACATATGGGTGTATGTATATATATATTCAAGTGTAATTTATGTCTTCACGAAATTCATTAAAAACGATCTTATTCCTTTCTACAACAAAATTCTCTTTGTTATATTGACTTTGTTTTTTGTTTCTCAACAATATTTATAAACAATTATGTATATAATAATAAGTTTATAATTCTATGATATAAATTTATTTTTTTATTTTATTACAGGACCGTATTATAATTAACGAGTAAAATTGTATGAAATAAAACATTTATAATAATTTTAAAATATTATATAAGAATATAATTAAATTGTTCCCAATAATTTTAACCATTCTATATAGCATAATATTTAAAATTGATTCAAACTATTCTAGAATATATTCTAATTGTATGCAATAGTTTATGAAATTAAATATTAATAAAATAAAAATTTAATAGAAATATTTCGAATATAGAATCAATAAAATTATAATAAAAATTTATTTTTCTATGAAAATTTTGAAATTAAGTCCGACACTGATACACATGTATTATATTATTATTTTATTATATACCTATATGATAGAATATCGCCACATATTCTGAACGTGTATGTATATGCAATTTATAACTATAATATTATATTTTAAATTATATTAACACTTTAAAAAGGATAAATATCCTTTGTGAATATTTTAATTATGAACACTAAATATGAACATATATAAATAGTATGTTATATTATAGTCTTAAGCAAAACGTTACTATTTAAGGGATTATTATTTATGTAGATGCATATAAGTATTTCTTTAAAAAAAAAAAATATTTTTTTTTTTTTTTTAAAGAAAATTATATTTTTCATAATTAAACCTTAAAAACCCATCTTAAATTTATTGCTTTGTGTCGTCCTGGTCGCTTTTCATAACATTCAAAATACTTTATCTTATTAATATGAAGACATTTACACAGTACATATTATTATTATAAAACAACGAAGAAAATATACATAGAAAAATAAGAAAAATAAAAATAAAATAGAAATAAAATTAACCAAGTCCTTAACTATACATACCAAAATATGGTATGCAATACTTATACATATATATATATAACCTATATATTGTATATATATGAAAATTTATTTATGTAATTTTATATTATGATAATTTTTTATTTATTTTATCTTTATCTTCTATACTCTCTTTATAATAATTATAATAATAATAATTGTATATTATTTATATGTACTCTATATATATATGTATGTAAGTATATGTAAGTATTTTATGAACATATGAGCATTTAATGAAAATTATTATACATTAAACAAGCTAGAAAATCTATGATTAATTTATAAATACCAAAAATATTTTTCAGTTTAATTTTTTTTTTATTGTTTTTCTTTATTTAACGAATTTAAGTATTAATAAGAGTGTGTGTAAAAAAAAAAAAGTATTTAAGAACATATTGTATATCATGAACTTATAACTTATACACATATATTCATACATATGTAAATAGAGAAAGAAAAGGTAATTTATGAAGGGTTTATTTTATTAAAAATGGGAAAAAGGACATCGTATTAAATTATATAACAGTATGAGAACACAAAAGAAATAAAATAGGAAAGAAGAATTGTTTTATTCCTATATGCGTATGTAAAATAAGTTTTAAAATTTTCAAATTATTTTTAGAATGATAAATTTAATTTGTCGTTTAATATGGGAATACTTGTACATATACTCTTTTATATATTGTACATATAATTTATGAAATATTTTATGAATAAGGAAATTGACCCAAAGACAATGTTGAAATTTATCTATATTAATTGTAAAAAGTTTCCAAAAAAAAAAAAAATTTTTTTTTTTTTGTTTTTATCTTAAAAGAAGTTTTTATAATTTTAAAAAATTTGTAAAAATTTTTTTAAATTATTATTAAAATTAAAATAGTTGTAATAATTATAAAGGAAAGCGAAATTCCATTAATTTCTAAAAATGTATATTTTTTCTAAATTAGTGTTATATAAATAATTTTAATCTCGACTATATAGTGTAAGATGGAGGATTTTGTTTTTATTATTCTGTAAATTTGTAGATTTAATTAAATAATACTATAAATATGGTACATGCATATAATATTCCTGACTGCATAGAGCTGGAATAAAAGAAACGTTGGTATATATTACCCCATTTTCTCGGTAAAAATATTTAACAAATATTTTAAAAGGAGTATATTTTACCTATATAGTATTTTTCGATTTATTCTTTGATTTTTCAATTTTGTTAGGGCGGTTTTTAATACTGTATAACAGAATTTCTTTGTATATTACAGAAAGAGAACAAATCAAATATGTTCCAAGAATATTAAAAATTAATGATTAGTTCTCTTGAAAAATTTTTTATACTCCGTCATATGGATTGTTTTCGGTAATTAAATTTTAATGAAACTCTACAGTTGCAGTTTATTCGAACATTCGATGTTAATAAAGAACAGTGCGTTATTTGAAAACTCTCTGTTATACTATAAGTTTTGTTATAAGAGAAATTTTTAATCCTATCTAACTGGTTTGTGAGTATCATCAAGTCTCGGAACCTTTTATTAATTCTAATCTATAAAAATTAAAGCGCGGGTTGCATTTTCGAAAATAAACTTTTTTTTTTTATTCAAAAATTTTAATTGTCAGATTAAAACTTGTATTTTTAAACGAATAGGTTTTAATTGAACTCATCAGTTATATAAATGTTTCCAAATAATTTATTTCCATAACTTATTCAATAGAGTAAACACTCCTTTTCATATTATATTATTTGTTTTCTCTAATGTAATAAAAATGACACAAAGAAAAAAATAAACAATCAGATTAGTCTAATTTTTTTTCTTATTTTTATATTATTATTATTTACCCCCGAGAAGAGAAAAACAAACTACAAAAATTTTTTTTAACTTTATTGCAACACATAATATTTACAGGTAATTTTTAATCATTTGTAAAATAAGAGAGAGAGAAAAAAAATCCTTTAAGTTTATTCTAAAAAAAAAAAAAAGCATTTTAAAACATTCAAGGATCGTTTCACTTAATTTTTTTTTATTTTTTGAAAAAAACTTTTCATGCATGTTTAAATTTTTTGTAATATATCTTTTTATGCATAATATGCACATAGTATGTAATATTATATATAGTATATACATGTATGTATATCTTATTAAAAATGTTCATTCTATCGTTCATTTAAAGGACATTCCAGTCGACTGCGATATGCTTACAATATTATGTCTTTTTGTAATGGAATTTCATATACATATATTCTTATATATAATATAATCTTAAAATATTGTAAAATAGTTCAAAATCACCGCAAACTAAAATCTCTAAGCACCATTACTATAATGTTGTGGTTATATGCAAATATACATAAATGTATATATATCAATATATCATAGATTTGTCAATATTGTATATATGTATAATATATAGTCTGCTTTAATCATTATATAAAAATTTTATATTTTCATTTATTCTATATGAAAATTATTTTGTCATATTACATGAAGAAGAATGAAAAGTAAACTGACGTACATATATAAAAAATATTGAAAAGATGTGATCCTTTTTTTGCTATATATTTATAATATGTAAATTTGCATGTCTCCTTTGCTTATATTTACTATTTTATATAATATTTACACATACATATATACATATAAGCTCTGTTTGGTCTAACTTAATCAATACGTATCGCTATTTTATATTCATGTATATAAGTATGTATATATATGAGTAAGATAGTCTTTTTAATATTCGTAAGATGAAATCATTGAATTGAATTATTTTGTATGTGCAACTTTTATATGGGGAAATAATTTTCAAAAAAAAAAAAAACAAGCAGATCAAAATGTATCTAAAAAACAAAATACAAATGTATGTGTAAATTAGAAAAAAAAAACAAAAAATTAATAACAAAAACAACAAAAATACAAAGTGTATAAGACTTTTCTTCAAAAAAAAAAAAAAAAATTAATAAATTAAATTTAAAAACAATTTGAGTATAAAATATTTTCCGTTATGCACAAGTGATTTGCGAAAGTAAATCATTTCTGTTTATTACCATTTTTTTTTTTATTTTGCTTAAAAAAAATTCATATAAAAAAAAATGAATAACATAGAGAAGATAAAAAACAAGTAACAAAAGGAAAAATATAAACTCTTTTCAAGTAGATTCACAAAATAAAAACAAAACCAAAAAAAAAACCTGTATGTGATCACAGAAATTGTCAAATATGGTAAGAGTATCAAAAGATTGAAATTAAGTGCTTTGTACATTTATGCAATATGTAAAATACCTTTATATAGAAGTTAATAAACGAGTTACACTTGTTATACTCTTCATTATTTGATTAAATTTTAAAAGTATTTTAAATAATGCTTAAATTTTATAATGTTAAAGGAACAAGAAGGAAAGCAAGTAAATAAAATGAACATGACTCAAAAGAAATGTGGAAAATAAAGTTGATTTTAAGAATACACAAAAATTGCATACTTTTAGGATTACATGTGAAATTATTAAGAAACTGCATCTTTAAAATAAAATGCTCTCAAGTCTCTTAACAATTAATATGAAATTTTAATATATTTTTTAAAGCAACAAAATATTCGCTTAAAAATTAATTGGTTAGAAGCATAAACTGTCGATTTTAGTCTCAAGTCGATTTTGAGAGTTTTTAATTTTATTACTACTTTTAATTTTCATTATAGTGTAAACTTTATTTGCTACATTAATTTTGGCAATTAATTAAAAATTTATTTAAATATGAGTTCTTTATAGTGGTTTTTGTTATTTTACAAAAAATTATGTGAAAATTTTAATTAATTTTGAAGTTACGGGAAGAAAAATAAAGCTAATTTTTTTTTTCTCAAATTAAATTTAACTACAGAATTCTTGAACTTATTTTGTTTAATTTGTAATTACAGTTAAATCTTAATAAATTTTCACTTCTATAGGGAGACCACCTTCATGGTCTGATCAGATTTTTACCACTCTGAACTAAGCCACGTTTTTTCATAGAAAAATGCAACTGTTATGAATTCTTATTATATTCTTTATGTAAACTACTATTTTCTGTTATTTTTGTATTGAAATATATATTAAACTAAGGTAACTTTTTTTCCCATTACTGGTTTTCACAAATTTTAAAACAAAATTTGGCAGGAGGCTGAAATAACTCTTTTGTATGAAAAAAAGCTAATTTTTTTCTCATTTGGATCAAATTTAAAATTTATACCATAACACCTTCAATGGTTACTTTGGAGAGATTCTACTGTAATTTAAAAAATATAACGAAAATATTGTTTAAAAATTGTGAATGAAAAAGAAAATAATATCTTTTAATCTAGAGTTACAATTTAAAAAAAAAATGCGCTGCAGGAAATTGCAAGTATCATTTTTAATTGTTTCAAGTATTTAAATATGAATCAAATTTGTTTATATTATAGGTAACACAGATCTTATTTTAATATATATGAATTATATATTTGTAGATTCAAATTCTGTATATGTAGATGTGCTATTTCTAGCAACAAATTAGAATTTTGATATATTTTTAACGCCATAATCATATAAATAAGTAATAATTACAATTGAGGCGCTTAGCACATTAGTGGCCTGCTTGCTAAAATGAAATTGAGTAAATTGCGATTGAAATATTTAAATATTTAAGTTTTGAGAAAATTTTTAAAAGGCAAAAACGAATTTATTTCAAAATAGAGCGAAAAGAAGAGTAAACCAAGTATTTTGGAAATATAGAACAATTCTTTAGGCCCTTACAACTCTATTGAACAAAATAATTCATTTTTGCAAAAATTTTGAATAGGCCGCTAATGTAATGAGCGTCTCAATTGTATTTGTATTAATAATTCGTATAAATAAATAACAATTACTCGTGTTTAGAAATTATAAGGCATTAAAAATGAATCAAATGTGATTTAAAAATATTAATTTTGAATATTTGGCCAATCAAACCCCCTCCACCCCCCCTCCCAACCACTATATATTGTGACAGTTATACTTGAAAAATTTCTTTAATATTGTAAATATTATGTTGAAGTGTATATACTTTTATTTTATTAAGACCTCAGTATAATAAACAACACAAAAACTAAAAAAAAAAAATAATATAATTTAATTTTTATTGATATTAACAATATTTTTATCCAATAATAAGCATTCAATTTATTTTGTGAAAGTTAAACTTTATATACTAAGTATATATTATATTTGTTTAGAAAATTATTATCGTATAACAATATCGTATATTATATGTAGACGTTATATAAAAATATAATATGCCTATATGCAGAAAAGTAAAGATATTTATCAATTGTTTTGTAATCTTTTTTAATACTCGTAAACCAACATTTATATTATTGTTATATCCCAGTTATATTACGTATTTATTCAAGTATAAAATAATATAAATAAATTCTTAAATTATATTTGTTTATTTTAGGATAAAGGACAAATATTATTATTATTGTTATTGTTATTATTTTTTTTCCGCGATACATACATTTATTTGATTTTTAACGTAATATCATAAATATATACAAACAAATACTATATGTATTATTTTTTACTGCCTATGAAGCATTTATTTAAGCCAAAAAAAAGAAAAAAACAAAAAATATTTAAGGAAAATAAAATGAAATAAAAATCCTTAAGATCGTTAAAACTTAAGTAGTAAATCTTTCAATCGGTTAGTTTATTCCATAAAATGTATATACGTATGTATGTATAGATTTATATAAATTAAACAGGAAATATTTGAAAAAATTACGATGGTCATTCATCTATAATGAATGTATACATAGGTATGTGGGGTGTGTTAGATAATATACAAAGGAAATTATAAGCGAAACTACTCATATATATGTATGTAAAATATAAATTTTAATGAACGCACTAAAAACTATTAAATAGACTCATACATAAGCAAAAAATTTAGTACAAGAAAATAGTGAAAACAAAATTTCCTATATATATCAAATAATATTAAATTTGTATCATATTAAGTGAATAAATACAATGTAAAATTCAATTTCAAGCATTTTAAATAATTCAAATGGGCTATAAATAGCGGTTTGGGGTCAGCAATTGTTTTCAACATTATTACACATTTTGAATCAAAACAATTAAATAGTTATATTTTGGGAAATAAATAAATATATGGGCTACTAAAGAAGTTTTGAATTTGGATAAACTTTATAAAAAATTGGACAATTATAGTTATTTCATAATAGTTATAGTTATTTCGACCTGCGAAACCTTTCAAGTGGGTAACAGATTTTTAATTTCTTTCAAAATTTTAGTTTTTTAAAAAATCGTTTCGAATTCGCACAATATAACAATGGTTATAACCATCTTTCCGTTTCTATGTAAACAAAATAAGAACATGCAGTCTAACTTTTTTAATTTGGACAAAGACGGTATTATATGCATTGAGTAGGTCAACCAATAGGCACCTAATTAAGAAAATTAATAATATTTTATATTTTATAAAATTAAGAACTAATAATAAATTTGAATTATTAAGCTTCAACTTGTTGTAAAAATTATTAATAAAAAAAAATGTGTATAACAAATGTACCAAAATTAATTAACAGAATAATTAAATATTAAGGATGAAAGTTAAAAATTCAAAAACTGTTCTACTAAAATTTTTTTTTTAAAAATAACTTAATTATAATTTCGGGTAGTGAATTAGCTGGTAACCCTGAATTCACAAAAAAAATCGATTTTTTTATATTAATTTATACTAAAAATTACACACCCACTTAATACATACATATATCTACGTTCATCTAAAAAATTTTGTTTAAATTTCAAAAAAAAAAAAAAAAATCCGATATAAAATTTTTATTTTCCCTTTTTGATTTTGGTCCTTCACATTCCTAATTGATATTTTTGTTCCCCATTCATGAAAATAGACTTTATTATATTTTTGGTCCCAGATCTTTCCCACATTTCTCCCACATTTCTCCCACATCTTAACTTAGTTTACATATATTGACGTTATGGTAAGTTTGTTGATGAATTTTATTTTAGGATGTCGTAAAAATTGTAAGTATTCTTTTTTTTTTATTTTTGTATCTGAATTAATAATAAACTTTCCAAATATCATTTTTGCTATTAAAGAAAATAAACATTAAATTTGTCTCATTTATTTTTTTTTTTCGTTTTCGAAATACTATTATCATAATCTTAAATATGGCCAACATTATTTTAGAGTGCGTCAAAGATAGTTAAATATAAAAATGTACTTGAATATAAGAAATTTATATTATATGTATATTTGTATATAAGACGATAGCATTTTTAATAAAAATTTTTAATGGTTAAATATCTCTAAACTCTAACTGTTATAATAATATATTATTATATGTTAAATTTATAATTGGAATATATTTTTGGTTTTTATATGCAATAAACAAATGCTTTTATATAGTGTATAACAATTAAATTAAGTTAAATATAACAGTTATATGAAAAATAGCGATATGATCAAATTATTGAAAGAAATACTTTTTTTAAGCAAATTTACAATAAAATTTGGAAAGAACGTGCTTATCAATTACATTTTGTTCTACTAAAAAAATTCTACACCTTTTAAAATACAAAGCTGAAATTTTACACCACAATGATAAAATGGCAGGTGAATAAAATTTATTCAAATGCCATTTGAATTTTATTAAATATCCCAAATTTCAATACACGATCAAAAGCAACGGTCGAATTCATTAATTTTTTTATCAACCTAAAAGTATGCAATCATTATTTATAACAAAATATAATTAATATAACAAATTTTAATGAAATTAATATAAAATAACAAAATTCTTTTTTAAAACAAATATTTTTAATGTTATATTTTAAAATCCATTTAATTAGAATTTATTTATTTCTTGTTATACCCCCACAGTATTACAATATTTTTTCCAATATTTGAAAATGTTATACGCTGTTTTAAATGAAATAAATTTAAGATGAAAATTTTTTCAAATCAAGAAAATATTTGACAAATTAAAATGATAGTTTTTAGTAATATCTCGACCATGTCTGTATTTTAACATATAACAGTAATATTAATTTAAATTTGACCAGAAATTGTTTTGAAAAAATTTTTATTTCTTTATTTTTTTGTATTTATTTATAAACAGATTGAGTTTTTTTTTTTTGCTTATGCATTATGCTATACGAAACGTATTACACATTCATATACACACACATATGTACATACGAATGTAAGTATGAGTGATTGTTTCAATTTTTGTGTGCACATTAATAAAATGCTAATAAAAATTAATAAAATAAAATAATAGATACTTTATATTAAAAAAGTATATAATGTAAATGTGTGTGTGTGCATGTGTGTGAATATTTGAATGTATGAAATAAATAATTTTTCTATGATTGGCAAGAGATATTATTCAATAAAAAATTTTTTTTTGTGGTAAGAGTTAAAAATTCAAAAAATAAATTCTATATAACAAAAAAAAAAGAAAAAAGAAAAGTAATTGTATGAAAAAGGATAAAATGAAATATTAAAAATTATTATAACGTCAGGATGGCGGACGGCGGTGGACCATTATTAAAAATAAAAATTTTACTTTATTACATTTTGTTTTTAACTATGTGTAGTTAACCACATATTTGAAAATTTTCCTCACTTTATTGTCCTTGCAGTATATGAAAATGTTAAATATGTATATGAAATTTTTAAAATTACTAAATTGAATTATTGAAATAGTTTTGAAAATTAAGATTTTTTCTTTTAATTTTATTTAAATAGATTTTATCAAATTAATCATTTGTTGAATATTTCAAAATAGAATTTGAAAATTTTATTTTTTTTTCACATTTGAAATTGTTATATAATAATTTGATTTTTATCAAATAAATTTTTATTTTGGAATTATTTTTTTTTTTTAAATTAGTTGAATTTGGGTGATAGCAAATACATTGTTACTTTTTACCATCAAAATGTGTAGCAAATTAACCGAATGTAAATGATTCGGTTCCTTTTTTTAAAGTGAAATGAAAATGCTGATCATAAGGATCATAACTAAATAATGGTAATTATTACCCAAATAATAAAATAGAATTACTGGCTGTGAATGATATAGCTTTGATTCTATGATTTGATATAATTTCTAGGTTAAAATTTTAAAGTTTATCGGGAAAGAGGCGTGGTTTGCATTCGGCTTCTTTAATATATAATATTTGGTAAAAAATATTGCAAATTTCACGATAACGAAGATGAGAAACATATGTATATGCCGTCTGTTATTGCAGTTGATTGAAGAAAAAGGAATATATATTTAAAGATACTTAAGGATTTCTTAGAAGTAGTGATTTGACAAATTTATGCTTTTTTTTGGGCAGCGATTTTTTCAGAGTTTTTCGCCTATGCCACACCTTAATTTCATTTAATCTGAGACAATTATAAATATTATGAACGTATTTGAATTTCTCAATTCTCATCAAATTTTTGTATGTATTAATATCATCTTTTGATTATTTTATTTAAGATTTATTATGGAATAATTATCTCTTATGACTAGTTGGCATATGTATGAATGTTATAATTTAATTATCAATTTGAAATTCTGAGTAAATAGAATATGTCACTGCCTCCACCTTGCATATTTTTTTATTAATTAATATTTTTTTACACTATTATTTTCGTTGCAATTTTGAAAATCAAATTATTCTAATTTCATAAAATATCACATACATTTGGGCGCACCTTTTCAAATTACAACTTTGATATGTCATCAAAAAAATTTCTTTTTTTTTGTTTTTTTTTTTTAAAGAAATAAAAGAAAATAAAAATATCCTTGAAAATTATTAGACGTGATTTTCAATTTACGACCTTTTTTCTTTTTCTTCTCTTTTTAACCATAATTTTTTGATTTTTTGATTTTTTTTTCTGCCATTTAGAATTTTTTTTCTTTAAATACAACAATCAAATGTAAATGGTAATCAAATAGTAGAAAAAGAAAATAAAAAAAAAAATATGCGTGTTTTAGAAGATTTTCTTCAAGAAAATTTTTCATGAAAAATTAGTGAGAGAGAGAAAATTGTACAAAATGGAAAAATTTATATACAAACAGATATAGGAATAAGAATAAAGCAAAATATATGTATCTATAAAATGTGTTCAGTATTAGAAAAGAATTAAAATGAAAATGTTGAAATATAAGAAATTTCAATACCATAATTTATTGTGAAAATATTCAATAATATTATTACCATTATCGTTTTCTGCACACAATATATACGAAGTATTAAATTATATTTTCCAATTTTTTTTTTTAATATAAATACATAAACATATACATTTTAGTATAGGGGTTGGTATATGAATGTATTACATATAATATTAAAGATTTTTTTATTTAACATAACATTTATGAGTTGGTTTTTCTTGTTGTTGTTGTTGTTGTTCAGTTCAGTTCTCAGGGTGTGTACAAAATATTTATGTATTATTAATTTTTTTTTTTTTTTACTTTTTTTTTTGTCTTCTTATTATTCCATTTGCGCTTTTTTTTGTATTTTATTTTATTCTTTCCAATTCTTTATAATATTATATTAGACATGTCGTTTAGCATTAAGAAAAGATTTTAGTTGTTATAAAAACAAGAAGAGTAATACATAATAATAAACCAAAAGCGAAAAAAAAGAGAAAAAATAAAAAATTGACAAAGTGTAATAAATGGGAACAAATAAACATTTTTATGAAGCCAAAATTATTAAAAGAAAAAGAAAATTGGAGGAAAAAAAAAACTATCCCTTAAAAAACATATAGCAAATTGCTTATCAATAATACAAGAGACAATCCCAAAATACCTACGTACATATATATGTATATACTTATATATTAGAAATATTAACGGGAAAATATAAACATACAATCACACACATCATTATATGCCGTATTTAAAGTATACAATTTTTATAAATAAAATATTTTCTATTTTTAGGTGAACAGCAAATCGGGGTTATCATTTCTAAATATTATTTCAGCCTACAGGTCTTATTATATTTTTTTTTTAATATAGTTAAATTAAAATTAATTAAATTTTAAATTGTCAAATATCAATTAACAATTTATATTTCTGGGACATAGATACATTTAGAAATAAATGGTCATATTTTTAGAAATAAAAATTAATCACAAATTAATGAGTGAAAATTTGAAGTTTTAAGGTCAAAAGTTTATTTTTAAAAACAAATTAAAATACTTACAACTATCGAATTCTCAATTTAGTTTGTCATAATTGTGGCAAATACCAGAAATACCGGCATAATGAAAAATAAATTCTCGAATTTTTGTACTTGTGATATGATTAACATTCGAAAAATTTGTTATATAAAACTGTTATTTTCTGAACCCGCTGGACATTACTGAAATTAAAAAGCTATCAAATAGGGATAGCAATTGGAAATTAAGAGAAGGACGCTTATGTAGAAAGAGTATTTAAATTTAAATGATTAATATATGAACTGAGAAAGATTCATGTTGCAAATACGACGTAACTAAAATTTGCCCTTAATTAATTAAGCATTTTCAAATTTAAGGTAAAACAAAAACAATATTAAAAATTTCTGTGCGTATATAATTTTAGGCTGATCATCAACAAAAATTCTTGTTCAATATTTTTTTCTAAAGCAATAGACGCCGAATGCTTCATTTAAAAAAAAAATTTAAAATTAATGTGAAGGCATGAGGCATAAAGTATGATTTGAATAGCATAATTTTGGCGGCCAAATTACTCATACAGTCAAAATGTAAAATTTATCAATCATCAAATGCATTCTTAATTGAAATATGCTAAATAAGAGTTTAAAGACCTTATTTACGGCTAAGATTCTGCAAAGGTTAATTTAGTTAATTTAATCAATTGAATTATGTGTGAGAATATAGAAACAAAAACTCTTATACAATAAATTAAACAAAATACAGACAATTTTATTAAACGTTGAGGATTTACCCTCTTTACTATATTTTATTTACATTTATGACTGTTTTTAGAAAATTTTATTTTATTATTATTTTTGTGCTTATTTATGCTATTATTGTTTTTATTATTTATTTCTTTTTTTGTTGTTGTTTTTGATTGGGGATGAAATGATTTCATTATTAACACGCATTTTGCACTAATAGACAAAATTTTGTAATATTGTCTACATGTTATCGACACATAGTAATAATATCTCTATAAATATATATGTATGTATATATTATGTACAAATATGATATATATGTTTGTGTATATGCGATATGAAGTGAATAAATTTAGAAATAATAATAAAAAGAAAGAAAATAAAAACAAAAATTCCCTCGTCCTTCGAATCGATTACAATTTTGTTGTCATTATCATGAATATGAGGATGAAAAATAATAATAACTGTAAATAGGAGCCATATTATAATTTAAGAGTAATGCAATAATGGTTTTTACAAAATTTTCGGTTTGTTTTTATTTAATTTTTTTTTTGCGTTTTTTCTTTTCGTGGAAGTCTATGAAATATTGTTAACGTTATTATTAGTACATAAAAAAAAAGGAACAAAGTTGTCATAGTAAACAAGTACTGAACGAAAACAAAAAAAAAAAGAAAAACACAAATAAAAAATAACAACGAAAAAAAAAAATGAACTGAGAATTGAGGTTAAAAATTTCAAAGGTTTTATTTCACTTCTCGTTTTTCTGGTTCTGTTTTTTTTGGTGGAACCTCCTGACTTTTCATTAAATTTTATGTTTTCATTATAATATTATTATAGTGGTGTCCTTTTTATTATCGTTCATGAAAAATTAATTTTACAATAGTTTTTTAGTTCAATTTTATTTTTAGATAAAATAATATATTAGTTTGCGGGTAAATATTATAAAATATTAATTAAATATCACGATAATTTTTAATTATTATTATGATGTTGAATAAAATATATTCGAATAGAATAGTACGAATAAAATACGAACAAAGTAGGGGGGGGGGGGCGGTGAAAATGTGGAACGGTAATATTTTTTGTTTCATCATCATCAGAAACATTTCAATTAATTAATTAAGAATTTGAAATTGATTTATTTATTTGCATTTCTAATTTAGCATCCTAATGAAAATATTTTATTATTTTATTATACATATATATTAAAATTTAGCGAAACTCATTCAATTTGGGTAATTATTTAAAATTTATGGAATTATTAATATTTAAAGTAAAAATAATTTTATTTAAAAAATATTAATTTGATTTCGGATATTATAGAGTGGCACGTTCATAAGTGCCTACATATACATATATACGATACATATGCATAGATATTTTGATATAGAAATTAAAAATGATAACAAAATAAAATGATTTTTGCAGCAAAAAAAAAAAATAATAAGAGGAAATTTGGTTTGTCGATTTTTTGGGTATATTTTTTTTTTTTACAAATTGTTCTGGAAAATTTTTTTCTATGTATGAATTTTTTTTTGTGTTTTTAGTATGATTAGGTGTGGTTTGATATAAAATGGCTATCGTTAATAATAAATTTAGAATAACTGTTATACATATATGATATATATTTATATCGAGGGCACATGGAGAAATATGGGGCAATTTATAAAATTTTAAAATTTTTGTTTAAAATTGTTGCTATAAATCGTAAAGATAAAACAATTAATATGAAAATTTCGTAAAAAAATATAGTAAAATAATAAAATGTTGAAATAAAAATTTTAAAGGAGCTTTGTGATACCAATGAAAGCCGCGCGGTTTGAGTTGGCTACTATACCGCAATTTGTCAGAGGCCTAGGTGTAGTGCTAATGTGGATGGGCAATGGGAATCACAAAAAGTGTTATGGGTCGACGTGAGAAGGACTTTAACATTATGAAAAAAATATTAAATATTTTATGCAATAACTTCAGAAATAATCTACATTTATATATCTACGTATGAACAAATTTTTTAACAAGAACTAGAACTCTCGTTTCGGGAGATTTTTAGAAATGAGCCCTGTAAGATCCCAGGTCATAATAAAGCGATTCTATACACACTACAGGCTTTACGCAAAAAAAATTCAAAAAGAGATTACGGAAGGCCTTAAGGCTGGTGAAAATCATAAAAATGAACAAATCTTAAAAACGAAATTAATCGTAATCATTTTACAGATCAGGGGAAATAACTTAAGGCTTTCGAGAAATTCGTTAAAGTATCATAGAATAAATAAATGAAATCAAATGCACCTTCCTTTGTTCCGAAATCGCATGAATATGTGACTGCATAACCAATCAAATTCAAGAATTTAATTAAGTTTTTTTTTTCATATAAGCATTTAGTTTTTATAGTGCAGGAGTACTTTCTATATTGTTCCTCATAACTATGTCCTGAGGCTCAATTCTCGTAAATACGTAAAATTTTTAAAATATGCATTAATCGTACATTTTAACTAATTTAAATTTTTTTTTCAAAAAATAAATTTATTCTAAATCAAGACTATAAATTCGTAAATATTCTGATACTAAACTATATACATAATACGCTTGTATTTAAATTTCACATTTACAAAAAAAAATATAATAAAAAAATAAAATAAAATCTGTTATTTAAAAATAAACAAATATCAAGAAAATTTATAATCCTTACAAGTCATTCATTTCACATTATTTTTCACGCAGTACAATAATAATAGCACATTAATGCATGTTTTTAATCTTTTAACCCCACCCTACTATCTTTTCATAATGTTATACTTGCATATATACCATATGAAGAATAATAAATGCTATATATACACTTATATATTATAAAAACATGTACATAGTAATTATTTAATAAGAAAGGTAACGAAAAAATAAAAAGAAATAAAAAAAAAGAAAAATAAAGAAAATTATTCAATATTGTAATTTTAGTGATTTATAATAATGGCGTGCAACGAAAATATTGAAAAATAAGTAAAAATATTTATATGAAAAAAAAGATACATAATAATAATAATAATATGAAATAAAAAATGAAATTATATCAATAATATAAATATTATTTTGAAATTTACATTTCTTGTTACCAACTAAATTAAGAATATTTTCATATTAAAAGAATAATTCGATAATATGTTTTTGATATTCTTATACTACATACTATGTACTTTTGTATGTACTATGTATGTGTGTATAAACATTACATGTCATATAAATATTGAAAAACAAGCGAATTTTGTACACATATACCATAAGGTGTTTTCACATTATTTATAAATAATTTTAAATATAAATGTTACATGTTTTATATTTTAGGCGTGAGGAATAATAATAAAATTTATAAAATGATATTATGCAAGAATTCGGGTAGATGCATTACAATTGGGTCCTCATATGGACTAATGATTCTATACTTGTCTTTAAAATAAATAAAAAAATTTTTTGAAGAATTAAAAATTTTAAAACTTCTCATTTAAATCAATGTTAAGCTTTGAAATAATTAAAGCTACATTATTAGACAGAAATTATTGCTTTTTTTAGCTACATATAAACCCTATGAACGGAACATAATATACTTGTTTAGTTTACACCACTGAATAAATTTACGCATAAAAATAAAAATATTGTAAAGGGGGATATGCCTGGGGGAACATTGACAACTCTATATTCAGAAAAATGATAAAAAAACTAATTTAATTTTGAAATTATAATTTTTAATAATTTAAGATCCAACTAAAGATAATTCTATAATTTTAAAATTTAATTGAACAATAATTGTACAAAAATTTAAAGGATAATATAAAAATACCAGGAAAGACGATATTAACCTTTTGAGTGAACACTTATGTTTTAGGGACGTTGAGTGCACACATGTACCACTTTTGTCTTTTGTCCTTAAATTTGCAAAAAAAAGAGCTTAAATTTTTTTATTTTTTAATATCTCTGTGTAATAAAAACACTTATAATTTCCCATATTCTCAAATTTTTTGCATACGCTCTTGAGGGTTGAAAGTAAACTGTTTACATAATTTACAAACGATTTCATTTTTAAATTAATATTGTTAGACCAAAGTAGAAAATGTGTGCAGTCAAAAGTTTAAAAATACCTGAAACTTATACACTTTGCGTATACATTTTGCTAGTTAAAAAAATTTATCCCTGTAGATTGCTTTATACTATCATTTATGGAAAAGAAATCTCAATTATTATAGGTTATATTGCCCTACAGTATAGGATTTTAATATAAAAAACAAAAAATAAACTTATTTCTAGCTATTAAGAGTTGTTTTTTTTTTTCCATTAAAAAAATAGGAGCTGTCGATTCCATTAAAGAAAAACAACTCTTAACATCTCCATAACAAAAATTCGAGTTTCATATGCCGAGAAAGTAAAAATTTTGTCTTGAAAATTAATTGCTCAGCCAAAATGAGTTGACACATCACCACGAGTAATTTTCATGTAATTGTGAAAATATATTGAATATTGTGTAAATATATCAATAAAGATGTACGTACATAATGCTACTCGTATTTCATAAAATTATTCTTTTGCATTAATTTAGAGTTAGGCTTATCATTGTTAATCATACATCGAATTATTAGTAATTTGTATAAAGTTCAAAATGGTTGAGATTATGCTGTATATTTTAAACTCGCCTTGTATTAACAAATTAATAAATAAATTAGAACGAGACAAGAAAAAAAGAACAAATCAAATGAACAAGGACGTTTCAACACAAAATTTATTCAAAAGACGTTCTCATTTATCTCTACAAAATAAATAAAATCGTAATGAAGAATTTGAAAAAAAAAAAAATATACACACACACACCCCTTAAAAAATGTGAGCAATAATTTTCATATGTTTTGTACACGATTATTTTTATTACTCTTATTGCTTTTATCATTTAATTTCATAATTTTAGTCTTTATTTTTGTTATCCTAGTTTTTTTTTTTATATTTCATATTTTTATGTCTATGACTTGTGTTTTTTTTTCTTCTTTAACAAAAATATTTAAGTTGTGTGTGTCGGTGTGTGTGAATTTGTGTAATTTTTGGTATTTTGTTTTTGGTTTTTTTTTTTTCTAAACAAATTTATTATTACAAAATATGTGTAATGTTTCGTTAGTTTCCACTTTGTTTCATTTATTTTTTTTTTTGATTTTTTTCCGATTATTTTTTTTCGAAATAAGTAATTTCAAATATTTTTCTGAGGTGGTTAACGGATTTTCGACATGCAATAATTTTTTTATATTTTGTTTTTTTTTTTATTTATTCACCCATCAAAAGTATTAAACAAAAAAAACACATAACACTTTTTTTTTCTCTTTATTATTTTGTAATGTTATATTATTTACCTTTAGCCATATTTAATTCTTATATCCTTTGATTGTTTTACATATTGTACGTAGGTGTACATATTAATGTGTATGAGAGTGTGTGCATGTACATGTTCACTAATATGTTTTATAGTGTTATGATAAGTATTATTATGCTATTATTATTATTATTGTGTGATCCTTTTAATTTTATTTTGTTTTTACTTTGTTTTATTATCATATTGTAACTATTTTTGAATGTTATTATCCTTGCAGGATACTTTTTGTTTTTGGTTTTAAATATATTACCGTTTTTTTATAATATGATTTACCGTTGAAAAAACGAATTGTTTTCTATGTATTTTTTTTTTTTTGTGATAATAGCGAATATAGGAGAAGAGTAAGTGAAATGTGTGATTATATTATAAAAATTTTTTATTATATAGTTTTTGTTGTTCAACTTTTACGCGATGTTTAAGTATAAAAATAGAAAGCGAAAAAAAAAACAACAAGCAGGAGAAACAAAATAAAAAAAGAAAAATATCCAAAAAAATTTTATTTAACCTCTTAATTTTTTTTTAGTACTATATTCAAAAGTAGAGTACCGCATTAAATTCACCCATGTGTGGGTATATAGATATAGTTATAGATAGATTATCAGTGTGTTTCAAAGGGAATTTCTATATTATTTGCAAGTTAAATTTTTTTATAAAATGCTAGTTAAAGATTTTAATATTATTAGTTACGAACACATTTTTTTTTAAATTCGATTTCAATAAGTCATAATGTTCTTACTACTCTTAATTATATATGTAAGATTTTAGTTTGGCAGAAGCTGAAATCAGAACAAATCATTGCAGGTTGGGTTTATTATAGGTTATATTGCCCTACAGTATAGGGCCAATATTCTTCATCCGGAATAACGAGTTCTCCTTGTCTTATCCAGACCATACCACTCCTAAATTACCATGACACAAAACAAAAAGGCTTAAATCAATTACCAGTAACTTTCATTTTGTAGGCGTGTGCTTCATTTTATTCGTAGATTAAGGATCCACGATATGACAAATTTATTTTTTCAGTCAAGTTTCAATAACATTTGCAGGAACTTCAGCAACTAATTAATTTTATTTGGTAATGATCCGCAGCTGGGTTCCAACCGTTGTCTGATTATTTGATAATGTGCCATTAGTGTTATGAAGAATCTTTGGAAGGGACTAAAAAATCTTAAAATTTTAGAGATGTTCAACAATTGTAAGGCCTACTTGAAATTGTTTGCTTTTTATGAAATTTCATTTATTAATTTTATTTCAGCCTTTTTTTACCAAGCAATAAAATGAATTTTACTTTCAGAATTTTGGCAAATTAGTTTATCACATTTCCTTCTTTTCCTCAATGAATTATGTTTTTTTCTTTTTAATTTTTTTGTTATATTTTTTTTTACTTTCATGTTTATCGCTTTTATTAGAAAAATTATTATTAAATTATGGTGCAAACAATTTCTTTATTTCAATAAACATTTTTTGGTTTTCTCTTTTATTTTTGGCTTTTTTCTGTTTTTTTTTTTTTTTTTTTGGTTTACGAGTATTTTGTTGTTATGCTATTTGAGAGGTGAAAGGATACATGCTACTAGATATATAGATATGTTGTATTTGTTAAAGGGTTTAAATAGTATAGTAAGCACACATTATAGAATAAAGAAAGGATAATTTTGTAATAAGAGTGAATAAAAAAAAGGGTTGAAAATAATTCTTTTTATCACTCTATTTTCATTTTCTCTATACCTTTCCAAATGGATTTTTATACTTAAAGGAAAAAAAAATATATATAATATTAAAACATAAAAATGTATAATAATAAAAAATTAAAATATTAATATGTGAAAGGGTTTGGCATAATGTTTTTTTTCTGTGTTCTCATGTTATTACGTTTACTGCTACTATTATATTTTTTTTTACTATTATCATTATTATTACTATTATATATTGTTAGGATTGTTGGTTTTTTAATGTAATTTTCTATTCTCAGATTCATAGAAATTAGATTTATATTGTGAATCAAGGAGAAAGAAAAAAATATAACAAAAAAACACAGAGAAAAAAAATGTAATATAAAAATAGTTTTATTGCATTTTTTTCCTAATTTGTTTTTTTTTTTGTTTTTGTTCTATATTATACAATCCTTTATCGAATCCTTTTTATTCTAATTACTTAAAATCCAAAAATTATTTAAATAAAAATGTAAATAAAATATGCTGATGTCATATGTAAAATACAACAAAAATATAAAAAATATAAGAATAAAAGAAGAAGAAATGTGGAAAATGGGAACGAAAATCCTAGGGTTTGAAGATTTATGGGTCCACCATCAATTTTAGCCCGTTGACAATTTTTTTTTTTCGTTTTATTATAAAATAAAATTTATGTTTAGTGAAATATAATAAAAAAGAGGTCGTAAAAAACATTAAAATTAGTTAAAAAGTATAAATGTAATTTTTTTTTTCATATTTAATTTCTTAAATTGATTTAAAGGCCTCCAGTTCCTCTTTTTTTCTTCAGTTCAATTGTTTTAATAAAACAATTTACCGGAAATATTTTTTTCTTAAATTTATTCTATTTTGATGTTTGACAGATGTCAAACTTGATTGTCAATTCTACAATTTTGTATTGCTTGATAGATATAGGTCAATTTTTTAAAATTATTGATTTATTAGTTTTTTTTTAATTTATTTGTTCATTATTGGAAGAAATATACTAAATTAATATAATTAACAGCAGATGCTGTAACTTGTAATTAAATTTTAAATGACAAGAACAATATGGCATTTATATGACATTAAATTCTCGCATTAAAAAGAGAAGGTTCTCAATTATTATAAGGCACAAGCAGCATTTTCAAAATAGCCTAAATATATAATATTTTTTTTTAATCTCAATTAAAGAGTTAGTATTTGGTCAATACGGTAAATTAAAGAGTTATTAAATTTTATTTTATTATTAATAATAAAAGCAATAAAAAACGAATAATATGAGAAAATGATGAGTAATTGAATAAGATCTGTTCAAAAAAATTTAAAATTAAGAAAACAAAAAAATTCTTTGGGAATTGTTAATAAAGAGTACTTTCACTCAACCGGAGTATTTAAATAAGATCTCATTTTCTGGAAGCCGAATAAGCGTTATATCATTATTAAGAGAATTAGTGTTATACTAAACTGTAATCAGAAAATCAGTTATTTGGCAAAAGAGTAGAATAAAGTTAATAATTTTAATAACATGTGTGTTAGAATGGTAGTTTTACATATATGCATATTTTAAAATCAAAATTTTTATTAATAATATCTGAAATTTCAATATATTTAACTCGTGTTATTTGAGGAATTTTATAAACAATTGAGAAAATAAGCTTCTTTAATGTTTTCGATATTCTACTCGTTACCTTTGTTCTACATACATACTAATTTTGCAATAAGAAAATCTTCATCTAATAATATTTTCGCATTCAAATTTTATATTTTAAAATAATTTTTTAATACTTTCAAAAAATTCTAAGACAATTTTATGAAACCCACTGCATCCCTATGTATTATACTGTATATGAGAATTATGTTTGGGTACATTTAACAAGCAAAAATTTCTATCCTTTTTTTTATTTTTTTTATGGGTGGGAATCACCTAATTTTTTTTATTTTTTTAGCATTTTTCGTTTTACCAAAAACATTTTAATACTAAAAATGAAAGACAAAACAAAAAATGTTTTTTTTTTTTGTATTATGGCGAATTCACAAATAAAAAATTTTTGCTTCCTTTTTTAGCCTTCATCTCCTCTTTTTCGATTACAATATGACTTTCTTCCTTAGAGTTTATTTGCTTTAGTTTTTACTTATTTTTTTACATTAATGTTATTGCATCTTTATAGATTTTAGCCTTTTTTACTTTTTATTAACTGATGATGAGATTTTTATTTGTATTAAAAGTAATTTATTTTGTATGGTTAAGTAAACAGTGAGTAAAACTTAGTGTTTTTCTTTCTAAATTTATAGTTTAATTTTACTTGAATGGAAATAAATATTTTAATAAAATTTGAACAGATTTATGCAAATAATTGACTTTATTTAAATGTTGCTTAATGATGGATATTACGATAAGGAAGTTATTCGATTTCAACTCGAAATAAGTGCATAGTTAAGTTCCGATGAGTGTGCTATTAAAATAATTTGTTGTGAATTATGGAAGAATATGTAAACATAAAATGTTTAAAATTGTGTTCTTATTAAAAACAGTTTACTTAAATTCTAAAATAAATTTTAATTAATTTATGAATAAAATACTTAAAATGTACGATAAAGTATTTTTTAGTATTTGTGATTTGAAAATCAATTTTAAAAAAATTCCCTTTGCAATTAAGTATAGAATCTGGTCCCAATAATAAAGAACAATAATATTTTCTTTCAATAAACATCGCCAAATGAATCATAATAATTTTTTAGTGTTGCATTTTTCCGTTGAACCCTCAAATATTTTTAAATTCTTATAAAAATATGTGCCTACTCGAAATTTTATTTATCTTCATATATATACAAAAATTTTATATAAACAGTGAAACCACTGTAAAACGAACCACTGTACAGAGACATAATTTTCCTTAACACGCACTTTACCGTTTGTAAGAGCAAATTTCTGCTGTTTAACAGAACGCAAATTTTCTCTAACACAAACTAATTTTCTTATAAAATGATAATTCGTTCTATGGAAGCCTGATTGTATATGGGATGTACATATATACAAAAATACCCAAATTCTTTTGGTATAACAAATTTTCCAAAAAAAAAATACAAGAACAGAAACTTTAAAAAATTTGTATAAAAACTTCTTATTTTAATATGCAATAAAATAGTGAATAAAAAAGAATAGGAACCGAATGGAGAGTGGGGGTGGTGGTAATAAGCAAATAAAAAATAAAACAAAAAGTAAAAGGACGCACATTGTATCACACATACATATATGGGATACATAAAATATTTTGTACTTTATCATTTCATGTACTCTACATACCTACATACAAACAAACATTCATGCTATATAAATAATTCTTAATGTCGAATTTATAAAATAAAAACATACATACATACGTCTCTATAATTCTTGTACATTTCTGATGGGTTCGTTGAAGCTTTTATTGGTTTTGGGGATAGATAAAATTTGTATATGAAAAAAAAAAAATTTTCATTTTTGTTTTTACTTGTTTTTTTTTTTTTGTAACTTTCTCTAGTTATTTTAGTTATTGTGTTTTTATTTTCTATTTTTACTTTCTTTTTTTTTGTTTTATTTTTATTTTATTGTTTGTTATTATTCCGGTTTGGGGATTCATCTAATTCATCTGTACCTTCTTTAACATAAATTTCAATATACATATGTACATCATATATACACACACATAAAATGTACTTTACATTTTGTTAATATATACGTAAGTACTTGTATGCACAATTATATAGTTTATAATTCAATATAAATAAGAGTGAGTTATTTTATGTTTGATATTATGTGTGTATGTACTTTGTCCCAAAAAATAAAAATAAAAAAATAAAACTATATAGTAGCTCAAAAATAAAATAGAAATAAACTATATTTTATACATAAAAAGAAAACATTAATATAAAATGTAAGTATATTTGAAAAAGTTTAATAAAAAACAAGAATACAAACAAAAATAATAAGTAAAAAAATAAAATAACAAAAAAAAAAATCGTCCTTTCAAGGGTTCTTCATGATACAAAATTCTAACAAACAAAAAAACAAAAAAAAATAAAATAGGAACAATAACAACAAAATTAAAACAATAACAAAATGATAAGAAATAGAGAAATAAGAAAAAAAAAAACTAGTATGTATAAAATAAAGTAGATTTTAGTGTAACAAAAATAAACAAAACAACAAAAAGAAATCAAACCAAAAATAATGATAGCAAATATACATACAATGTATACATATATACCTACAAATATATTAATGTACACGGACATTTTTCCTACAATATATATTAAAAGAGAATAAAACAAAATTCAAATAAAAGGATATTTACAAGGATATCACACGGGATACCACAATTTATATATATATATCACCATCAGAATTATAAGGATGAAATAATGTACGAACATTATATTAATACGCACATACATACATTCATACTCGTATACATCTTATTTCTATTATAATTTATAGGTAGAACTCTTAAAACAATAAGAACAAAAAAATTTACTATTGCGTTTCATTTAATATTTTTTTTATATTTTTTTTAGATTTTTAAAATATTCATACATTATTGCATATATTTCATATATATATATATATACTTATAATATGTGTGTATGTTCCTACATATATGTATGTATATATATATATATATATATATGTATCATATAATAATAATAATAAAATATAAGTGTAGTTCAATGTTATTGTTTTTAATGTTTTTTTTTTTTTTAAATTGTATACAATTTTGTATTTATTTTGTATATGAAAATCATGTATGTATGTATGTATGTATGTATTGAAATATTATTTATATGAATACAATGTATGAATTACTTTTAGCTTCTTTGCATCTTTAAATGTTTTCCTTTTTTCTCTTTTTATTCTTATTGTTTTTTTATACTCTTTCTTCCTTCTTATTATTATATTATTTGTTTATTCCTTTCTCTTTCTCAGATATTTTTATTATCCCATATATATATATATATTTTACTATTTTTATTGTACTTGTACTGTACATACAATATCCTTTTTAAAACAAGAAGAAAAAAAATAAATATATGATTTTCTTCTTTAATTCTCTCTTCAACCCGTAAAAATATTTCTTTAATTTCTCCATCGACCATCATCTTCTTTTTCTTTCTCTCTCTTACTTGAATTTTGTTCCAGTTTTATAGTTCACCCACTTTTTTTTCTCTTCATGAATTTTCCCTCCCCGCCCCATCTCGTTTCTTTTCTTTTACACATAAAACTCTCTTGTTTTTGTTTTTAGTATAAAAATAAAAAATTTCATTTGCTCTCTTTCACTACTTTAACAACTATCCATTTTTGTTATTGTTGTTGTTATTTATAAAATTTTCCTTCTTCTTCTTATTTTTCTTGGTTTTTCAAATTGTTTAGTTTTGTTGAATTGAACAATTTTTTTTTTGTTATTTTTTTTTCTTACCGATGCGTTTATATGTATGATGATGATATTGATAATGATAATGATTATAATATGATGTTGATAATATTGATGATTTTTAGAGTACAAAAAAAAAAAGAAGAATGAAAAAAGAGAAGAAATAAAAAAAAAAAAAGATCTGTGTGTAACCCATAAAAAGGACTTTAGGCCTTCGTTATTTTTGATAGATTACGTGTACATACACATATACATTAAAATATACATATATATTTTGAATATTGCATTATATACATGTATAAAACATATATGTGAACATACATATGTATATATAAGCTATAAAAATGGTTCAAAATAAATACTATTTTTAATGTTAATGCGAATAGATTTTTGAGATTTTTATTTATGTATTCAAATTTATAAGGAAATAATAAAGGATACTCGTATATAAAATATATACATATTAATTTGCATATATAATAGATTTAATATATATGTGCATTATAATTTAAGTACTATTAAGTATATGTATATGTTTGTGTATTTGTTTGGTACAATAAAATACATTTTATATCTAATTTTATAGAGAAGGTATGGTATATAAAATATTTTATTTAAAATATATAAATGTGGAGAATATCTTAAGTTTTTATTCCCACATTTGTATATATTTGGTGTATACAATTTGTATATATAAATTTATACTATTGTATTTACACTATATATGCATGTAGGTACTTTTCCCTTTTATGAATTCGGTATTTGTACATACATTATTTGAGTGCATATATACAGCGAATGTATAGTTTACTTATATTCAAATTTATGTATACATATTTCTATGTATATTAAATGGACATATATCATGAAATAGGAAAAAAGGTGAGGGGGAGGGGGCAAAAAAAAAGTGTAAATAAATTTTTTTTTTTGGAAAAGAAATGAAAATTTGAAAAAAAGGATATTTTATATTAACATTTACCGAACATAAACACACACAATAATTGTTTAAATATTTCATGCTTAAAAGAATTTTTTATTTTATTTTATTTTTTTTTGCACACACTTTTTTATGAAGAAAATCATCTTCCTTTTTCTCCTTCTCTTAATTTTTTCTCTCTTATATTTTTTTATATCATCATATGGATATTTATTATATATAATATATAAATGTATGTACATACGTACGTGTATTAAGCAGTTTATTGTGAACACATATTTGAATACAAAATAGAAAATTTCATAAAAAAAATAAAATTTTTTTTTTGTTTTTTAAGAATTTGATAAAAAGAAATTAGATTGGAAAATTTTTAAATTTTTTATTTGTTATAACAAGTAAAAACCAGTAAAAAAATAACAAAAGAAAGAAAATAGTAATAAAAAATAAACAAGAGCTTTATTAAAGAAAACACAAAAAAAAAAATAATCAGAGAGTATTTTTTTACTACCTATGGTGTTATGGGCTTAACAAATCTCATCAGGATCAAATATTGAATGTATGAAAAAACGAAAATAAAAATAAAACAAAATAAATGAAAATATGAGAGAATTTTTTTTTTTTGCATTTTGTTTTATGTACAAAACCATATTGCAATTTAAATCAGTTTCTTTAGGAAATTAAAACTAAAATTTTTGATTTTCTTTTAGATTCTTTTTTTCTTATGAATTTTCTTTAACACTGGAATTTTGTTTTTTCTAAATTCCGGAAAAGATTATTTTTTGGTGGCAATCTATTATTTTATTACACCAGAGCTTTAAATAATTTATTTAATACAAATGAAATAGCTTTAATAAATAAAAAAAAAAAATAAATTTTTAATAAGGAAAATTCATAAAAATCGAAAGCATAATTAAGAACCATATTATTTTTGTTGAAATTTTCGGAAAACAAAATTTCCTCATTCTTCAGAAGTTGTAATTATTTTAGTATGGTGATTTTGAAATTTTGAAAGACAATTTTTTGTATTCGTACAAATAACTTTTTCCAATTCTTTTTATTAATAATAAAACTATTTTCAAAACTATAACCCGACAAAATTGCGAAGCAAAAAAGATTTTATTCTTCACACTCTTTTTCAATTAATAACTGAGATTTATAAATAAAACTTTAATTTTGTATTTTTACAATAATTGAATGCAATAACAATTTAAGAGTTAAGAAATTTTTAAATTTCTTTTTGATTATCATGATATGCATATGAAGACGATGCTTAAAATCTCAACTTGTAAAAAAATTAAGACCTTAAAAAAATATATTGAAATATAATTATAACAAGTACGCAAAATAAATGATAGTCTTACAGTATGAAAAGCAATTTAAAATTTCTAATATAAATAATTTATAGATTAATTATAATTATATTAAAGGCACGTTTACGATTTGAAAATTTTTTAAAATTGTTATCTGAGAAACCATAGTAAGGAATAAATTTATAATATAAAGTTCGTAAAAATTTGGCTAGAAATTTCCATTTTATTGTTTAATTAGATTTTAGTTAATGATGTTAAAATTTGCCGCATATACAATTAATATTTATAATTTAAAATTGAAGAAAATTATAAAAATTTTATTGATGACTTAAGGTAAATAAGTTAATAATGAAATTGAAATGTTTACATTTTAATATTTTCAAGAAAAATATTTATATTTGGTTTCTAATTTATATATAGGTTTAATAATTATATTTAATTATATAAGGTATATTGTCATAATAAAATTGTCCTGTACGCACGATGATAAACAAAGTAGTAAGATCAATAGATCAATCAATAGTTACTGTATACATTTATCTATGTAAAATTTTGTTTAATTCTACAATTTTAAATGGAATAATTTGAAGTATTGCAATTTTTCTCTATACCAAAATAAAATTATTATAATTTTGTAATTAAATTGGAGAATTTCTCTCTTATACAAATGTTTTTAAAACTATTTTAATTTTTAAATTTAAAAATATTAATTTATTGTTTTTTAAATAAAAATTTTTAAAATAACAATATGCAATGAACTAATAAAAAAAAATTTTCCTTTTTATAGATTTTTTGAATTTTTATTCATAAAAATTTCTTTGTTATTTTCCTTTAGTATTAGAATTTAATTTATTTTATTTTAAAGATAATATTCAATGTCCTACTAAATTATGTTCCTTCGTATTTGGTATACACATTAAACGCCTCAAACCTAAATCTAAAGTTATTTGAAATTACTTTAATTTTCACAAAAAAATTATAATATATTGGCAACATTATATGTTCTAATATCATGTCGCCAATATTTATAAACCAACTAGAATTTAAAATAATATTGGGATTCTATTAATTTGTCAGAACATTGAGATTTACCAACTATGTATATATTTAAATAGTTGCGTTTCTATTGGCACTCGTAATAATTCAGTGGGATCATTTCTTTTAATATTGCAAATATTATTTTAATATTATGAATTATAAAAATTATTATGATTGGTGTAATGAAATTTAATATAAAATATTGCCCTTAATTACAGCTTATACGATTGATAATTAAAATAATTTATTTAATGATTAAAATTTCTATATATAATTATCTAATTTTTTGCCGAACGTTTAAGATTTCTCCAGTGGATATTGTTCGGCAAAATAAAGATTAATGTAGAACTATTTTCTTATATTATAATCATTTTTACAATAAACAAAAATAAAGTAATCAATTTTCATTTCCGATTATTTTACACGAATGTTTGAGTATCCTATGATTTGTTCTTTAAACTATAATTTTTCTTTCATTTATATTAAAATTATTTTTATATGCACCAACTACATATACCATACATACATTATGTTTATATATAATCATATATAAACGCATAATGTACAAACTATTTTATTAATAAAATACGAAAAGCCCATACATGTCATTCAGGTCCTTTTTTCTACATCAAAAAATAAAAATATAATTTTTTTTTTCATTTTATTTTTTCTGAGATTTTATGCAATATTTTTTTTTTTGCAATTGCAACTTTTACGCACACACATTCATATATATGTATAATTTTAATTTTCTTATATTTGCTACACATTCATACAAACATATTATATGCATTTAAATTTGTGCCAATTTACTGTTCTGCATATATGTGTGTAGGTATGTGTATGGCAACACACAGTAATGAAAAAAATAATAATTTTAATATTTTTTTTTGTTTTCTTGTTTTTTTGTATTTTTTTTTTTAATTTTCTTTTGTACTTTTGCATTATTATCAAAATTATAATCATTATCAATATCATGACCATCATCAATATCAATATCAACATCATTATCATTTTATATGAAAGTAAAAAAGAAAAATATTATATTAGTTGTAGAAAAGTTTTTAAAGGAATTTTTAACGTACATATATGTACACATATGAAATCTTAAAAAAAAAATGATAAATTCGTCTACTTATACTCAGATGGGGGTGGTGTTCGGTAAAATAACATACTATTTGTATATCAATATAAATATATTTGTATATATGAAAATAATAATATGTTTAATATAAAAATGGTCTCATCTGATAATATTATTTATTTTCCATATATTATGCATGTACATATGTATGTAGGTATGTAAGAATGCATATATGTAAGTATATGAATGTATGAATTTAATTTATAATCAAATTTGTACGTATGTTTGTATAAATTTATTTATTTCTTTATGCATTTAATGTACAATACATTGTTATACTTGTATGTACATACTTATATGGGGGAGACTTCAAATTCTTTTCCAAAGAAGTAGGATTTTCAAGGAAAAATCTTTAATTTCTCTCTTTCTCTTTCTTCCTCTTTATTTTGTTTTTTTGTTATTGCTATTATTATTATTATTATAAATTTTTTTTTTATTGTATTATTTTTGTGTTTTCAGTTTTGATATGTTTTGTTTCATTTCAAATGCTATATACTTTTTTTTTTGTTTTTGCTGTATTTATTATTTTTCTCTTTTGTTTTGCTTAGGTCATGTGGTGGAAATGAAGGCGATCACAATATTAAATGTTACACATATGCATCTATTAATATATATATATTAACAATATAAAGATAATGGTATTTTATTTTAAGGATATTTCATTTATTTATGCACGCATCTCCATATACAAGTACTTAAATATATATATATATATATATATATATATATAATATTAGTGTTCATATATGGGATACTTAGACTGGACCATCCGTGTACATTTATTGATTTATTGCTATTTTTGAAGAAGAGATTTTGTTTGTGTTTTTTTTTCTTTTTTACTTTTGCATGTTTTCTCTGAAACTTTTATTCGATATTAAATATAAAATATATATTACAAAATATGTATGTACACATTAATAATGAAGAAAATATATATTGTATGAAATGATATATTTTAATTGTATGTACGTAAGTATGTTTATGAATGCAGGAATATTGAATGAAAATCTCTTATAAAATTTGGTATATATTTTTTTTTAAGTTTTTAGATTTTCCATTGTATAAGGTACATGTAAGTCTTATAGACATATATGTATATACATATATTGTTCCTTTATTTTATTTTTCATATTAATATATTTGTTCATTTTATACATTTTTTTTTTTGTTTCTATAGGACTAGACCTAGAATAAACTAAAGCAAATGAGGAAAATGAGAAGAGAAAAGAAAAAAAGTTGAAAAATAAGAAATATGAGAACTTAAACTTTCATATTATTTTGTATGTATTTATATAAGTATAATTTGTATGATATTATATGTAATATACGTATATAAATTCATTCATATTAATAGTCAGTCTGCAAGAAAATTCTATATGAACAGATGGTGAGGGGTGGTGGGGGGAAAAGATATAATGAACACATTAAAATAAATTGTGTTAGATTGTTTTGTATGTTTTTTTTTTTTGTATTTTATTGTATTTTTTTTTAATATCTAATTTGATATAAATGTAAGAATAAAATAGAAAAACCAAAACAAAATAATATAAAAAAAATGCTTAGAAAAAACATTACCTTTTAAATTAGAAATATTTAATTCGTAAAGCTATTTTAATTTAATGAAACTTTTATATTATTCTATATTTTATGTATTAAAAATAATAGAATATTATATAAAAAAAAAAAGAATTTGAAATAGACATAAGGCATTTAAGATCCTTACAAGGCTGCTAAGTTAAAAAAATAAACAACAACAACAGTTATAGTTTTTTTTTCAATTTGTTCGGCTTTTTTTCTAATTTAAAAACTGAGCAAATCAAGAGCTAGACCTATAAATAAGAAAAGTGTGTATCTATATTTGAGTCTTTGTAATCAAACATACGAAAAATGTAATCTTGGTTTAATATTTAATTTTGATTTCACAAATATCATATTGCATACCTTTGGAACAATATTCCCTCTTTTCAAAATGTTATACTACTACAAATATGCCCATACTGTCACGATGTTAGAAAATTGTCTTAACTTAAGATTGGGCATTACATAAAAATGTAATTTTCGTAAAATTATTAACTGTAGGAGTGAAAAAGAAAAACCGAGGCAATATTTGTTTAAAAAATTTTCAATTTTAATTTAAACGCCTCGAAAATTCCCTGTTTAAAATAATTGAACAAATTGTTTTATGAAATTTTCATAGATATTATTGATTTTCATAGAGGCAATAATCAAAATAAAAGTAAATGAAATCTGGCATTTCATGTTAAAATTTGTTCTAATTTTTACTATATTTTATGTTTTCGTAACGTCTACTCTGTTTTTGTAAATAGGTGTAAACAACGTAGGATTGAATTTTTAAAATTTTCTAATTGGTTAGAATTTCGTTTTGTCAAAAGTTATTAATAAGTAATTATATAATTTTTCAATTTTACTTTTTTATATTTGAAAAATAAACAAAAATTCAATCATTGCACAATATTGTAAAACAATTTATTTACATATGCAAAAAGAAATTTTTTTAAATGTAAAATTTAATATTACAAAAAATTGCATACTTTAAGGATCATTTTGATTCAAATTCTATAGTATTTATAATTTTGTTCCGTAAAATCAAAGTTACAATTATTAAAGACTATGAGTATAATTTTTATGAGCTTTAAGACCTTTCTTTTAGAATAAAAGTCAATTACTTAAAATAAAATTAATTTGATATTGATTGAAAAACGCTGTCATAATAATTATACAAGAATTAAATTCAAATGATTGCGATTATCGTTCTACATAAATAAATTTTCTGAAATAAGTTCAATTACGAATCGAAGAATTTTTATTTTGAAAATATTTCTAATGTATTATTTTAAAAAAAATGTAAGTTTAAATTAAAATATTTTAATATTTGAATAAAGTTTCTGAAAACCAACGAAAACAAAATTTTGTGAAATAAATTCACAATTCAATTGCAAATTTAATGAATTTAAATCCTTCAATATCGTTTTCATTTCATAATTTTTCAATATTTAAAAATTTCAATCAAATTAATATAAAAAGAAATGGTAAAGGATCGAAAAAATACATGTGTATTTACTAATATAGTTTTCATTTAAAAATATTTTCAAATTCAAATATACTATAAAAACTCTTAAAAATTAAATTTTTTTTATATAATTATTAAAAAAAAAATATCCTTTTTTTTCCCCATCATCTTCTTATATGATAATATTATGTATCTAATAAATACCTTATCGATTTATTTATTTATCTAACCTTTCTTTAATTAAACAAAAATAATAATATGAGAAAAGGAAAAATAAGAAAATCATAAAAATTGAAAACCTATACACACACTGAGAAAAAATTATTTTCTTTTTTTTTCTCTTTTAATTTTTCTCTTTTTTTTTCCAAAAATTTCGAAAAAAAAAAGAAGAGAATAAATATACTAAAATAAAAAAGGAGTAAAAAATTCTAATAAGAAAAGAAAAATGTAAATAACAATAATAATAATAATAACAACAACAACAACCGAAAAAAAGGAGAAAATTAGAAACTACTTAAATTGTATATGTACAAATTTTTCACATATACATAAGTACATATTCATTAGTTATTTTGTGTAAAAAAAAAATTATTCAATTCACCTGTCCATTACCGTTTTACTTGTATTTATTTTACATTAAATTTATTGTATTACCTTTATCTTTTACCCCTATATATGTGCCTCTATATACATTAACATATGTAGGTCCTCTTAATGTTGCATGTATATATATGTATATTTTTATATTAACATATAAAACCATTAATAAATATGTATGACCTTAAATGGGCTTAAAAGGAGTAAAAATTTGATTCAGGTAAGTTATGTGTTATGTAAAAATTATTTTTTTTTATTATATTTATTTTTGTTTTTTTTTTCTTGTGCTCTAAATTTCTGAATTATTCAACAGTCTAAACAGATATAAAACATTTACTTAAATTTTTATTTTCTCTACTCACATTGCGTCCATCTTTTTTTTTTATATTTTGTTTTTTTTTTTGTTTTTTAAATGGACAGCATATCTTTAAATATATACAATTTTATTTTTCAATAAAAAATAAAAATTGGAAACCCAATACAATATATGAATTCAAAAATTGTGTGTAGGTTGATATGTACATATATATATAGCAGAGAAGAGGAGAGAAAAGATGAAGTAGAAGAAGACGGAGAGAAGAAGAAATTTATTTTTTTTTTTTTTTGGGAAGAAAATTTACAAAATAAAATAATTTTTTCTTTTTTTACCTTTACAAAATATTTTTTAACCATTGATTTTACTCTTTTTCACTTCATCTTACCTCATCTAATTTTAAGATAAAATATCCTTTAAAAATCCTTAATTTTTTTTTGTATTTTTTATATTTTCTTTTTTCTTATTAAAACTCTGCTTACATAGTATTTCTACTTTTCAAATTTTGTTTTGTATTTTTTTGCTTCTTTTTTTTTTTTTTGATTCCTTGATGGGCACTTCAGATATAGTTTTGGACCATGAAAGATCACAAAATGATGTTAAGAGAAATCAGAAGAAAAGAAAAAATAAAAAAAAAATTAAGGAATAAATAAGAAAAAGTACATAGGAACAATAAACAAATTCGAAGAGAAAAATTTACACACAAAAATACGAAAGAAAACAAAAAATAAAAGAGGAAAATCTAAATCGTATTTGGTCCAAGTATGTTAAGCATATAAATGTGGGCATTTTAAAATAAATATATACAAAAAAAATAATATGCATATATTGCTCACCTGTGACAAAAGGGTACTAAATCAAAAAAAATTGATTTTTCAGATTTTACGGTAGGTGAAAACTATAAGTACCAATTTATCAATTTCGAATAAAATTTTATAAAAAGTAGATTTAAAAATTCGCTAATTTTCCTATTTTTCAAATTTTATTTTAGATTTCAGTTTGTGTTTTACTTTATATTAATTATAAGAAAAACAGTTTTACGCAATTTTCTCGAAATTGATTTTTTTCAGTTAATCTTCTTTTGTCACAGAGTGTTCGATTATTATCATATGCATAAAATACGTACACGTAGTTGTGTATATGTTCGAATATTTTGTTTTGAGAATTTTTTTTCATATTTATCATTTTCTCGGTATATATGTAAAAATCATATATATATATACGTATGTAAGGATATATGTACGTGTACAAAAGGAACACAATCTATTTTGAATTTCTAATGCAATATACAAGGTTAATAAAGTACTTAACCATTTGGGTAAAAAAAAAAATAAAAATAAGGGTGGAAATTTATCCCCCAATCTATTTTGTTAACCCTTTTTTTTTAATGTTTTTCTTTTTTTACTTTTTCTCCGATTTTGTTGTTTGTTTTTTTTTATTTTATTTTAGTTTCCATTATAATTTTTCTTGTTTTTTTCATCTTCTTTTTGATTCTCCTGTCTTTCTCTTGTAATATTATTTGGTTTGTAGTTTTTCTCTTTCTTTTTATTATTGTTGTTTTTGTTCAACTATATTTTATGAAAACTAAGTAGAAGGATAACATCCTTTTAATGTAAATATATGTGTACATATAAGTACATTTTATTTTCATTTATATTCCATTTATAAAACAACAAATATGAAACGAAAGAAGAAGAATGAAAATAAGAGAAAAATAAAAAAGAAAATGTAATAATAAAAAGGAAAATAATTCATATATGAAGACAAGGGAATGTTTATGAAAATATGTACGTTTATATACACTGTGAAAAATTTTAATGAAAAATTACAACAATAATTGGGTCTGGTGAACTGATTTCACTAGTGTTGTAGATTGTTTGAGTTCCAGACGGTTTCGCCCAGTTATTTTGTTTTGTTTATTAAAATTACAAAACCTAACACTACAACAATAAATGAAAGGAATATTTAAATGTAGTATCATTTATGATATATTAAAAAATAAACGTCTCTTAAAGCAAAAAAATTTATGGTTGATAAACAAAAATAATTAGAACAATTTTGTTAATAAATTTATAACGTAAATACGTATAAAATTATCGTATGTATGTCAGTATAGTAAAAATTATTCAATATAAAAGTGAATTGCTATATGAACGAGTAAAATTAGCTATGGAGAATAAATATTACTCTTAGTTTAAGTAAGTTTACATTTAACGTTAATATTAAAAGTTTATTTTCGTTTGCAACCAGTGACTTTTCTAAATTACATAATAAATTTACTCTCGAATTGAGTGAACTGTGAAATTTCTATTATAAATCATGTACAATTCACTTTAGTACAGTGCAAATTTCTAAATTACCAAATGAAATTCCATTTATTGTAGTACAGTTTCCAAATAATTTTTTACAGTGTAATGTATTCATTGATTCAGGATAAATGTATTTATTTTAACAAATATATGAATAATATTGTATGTAATTGTACATCAAAATGAAAATAAGAAAAAATATAAATGAAAATTTTTTTTTTTTGGAGATGAAGTCCAAAATTTAATGCTTTTTTTTTATGTGCTACTCCCTTATTATTTTGCTTCTTGTTATTATTTTTATTTTAATATAGAAATAATATTACAATATTTTTGTAAATATATACATGTGATTATACAATATTTATTAATGTATTTGAACACATACGAATATTTGAGGAAGAAAATGTTAAAAGGATTATTATAGGTATATTGGTATTAATAATATAAACTGTTCTATATTATGTATGTATATATGTATATCAAGTATACTAAAATATATTAAAAGTTTATCATTATATTTTTCTGTTTTTAGTAAAATTTTGTTATTATTCTGATTTTTAAAAGGTCTTTTTTATTAATCGTAAACTTACTTATTTTCTTCTAGTACGATACCCTTTATTCTACGATATAATAAGTTGATGGAAAATTAATGCATAAATATTAATGTGTATGTATAATGGATGTAATGTTAAACAACAATGAATTTACGGTTGCTTTAATTGTATAGAAAAGCTTCCAAAATGTACTACAAACAATTTATACATATATACAGTTGTAGTTGTTGGAAAAAAGCCTTTTACCCATTTGTCCTTTTAAATAGTTTATTATTGTTTGTAATGTTAAAAATATGAAAATTTATAATATCGTTTATTACATTTTTTTCTTGAAGTTATCCTTTGTCTGGAATTCTATCATTTGTATGTACATAGCGCGGAATTTTTCGATTTTAAAAAACATAATATTTTAGAATATTAAGTGAGAGTTTTATAAGAGTTTTACTGTATAATTTCGAATTGTTTTGTAGTAATTTTATTTTGAATGCAAGTATGTAATACTCACATCCATTACCCTTTATTTACAGTTTGACAGGGTTGCGATCATATTTATGAATTTTATAAAAAAAAAGTATTCAGATCAAATACCTCCTAATGGCATTTTGAAGAAGAAAATTTTGTTTAAATAATACGGCCTTAATTAGAATAGAAAGCTTTCTTGAATCATTCATTTTAGTAAATTAATATTCTTTTAAAATTAAAATAATATTCTTTAAAAATTACAGTAGATATTAGAAAATATTTATAGAAAAAAATCTTTATTTTTTAAAAAAATTTTAAAAATTAAAAGTCTTGTAGAAAAATATTTTTCATATTTTTGTAATATTGAAACCTCAGTTCATGTCCAGCCGTATATCGGTATTAATAGTTCACTTTAAGCAAAATACGCTAAATCACGATTTTATGCCTTCAACAGGTACAAATTCTATTAGATATTATATCTCTGTCTGTTGTATTAGGAGAATTTCCCTACATCGAATGTAACCTTTAATTCTTCAAATTATAAGATCCTTTATATCAATAATTTCATTCCATGTTTATAAAAATTATCACATTTAAATATATTTATGTTATTTGACTAAGTAAATTAAATTTTAATAAACTGATTTACATTTTTTTTACGATATTCATTTTGAATGTATAGATTTTCTATTTAATATATAAAAATTACCCTATTTTAAACTATTGTCATTGACATTCATGATTTCAAGATTAAAATATTTACAATAATTTAAAATTGTATAATAAACCTTTTAGAAATACCTAAACACTTATAAAGAAAAAAAAAATAGAAGTGTTTTAACTAGATTTTGATTTTGAATGATAACGTTATTTTCACTGGGAATAGAGTCCTGAAGAAGAAGCAAATAATTTGATTTTTTATTTTTTTTTTTATAAAACTCTTCTTTATTCAACTTAAAAATAGTCAATTTATTTCCCTTAGAATTGAAAATTTTCCTATCAAAAAATATTTTCTTTTCTTAATTATTATATTTTTTTTTTTTTTATTTTTTTCCTAATTTTTCTTTTTCATTTAATTTTGTGTGTGAGAATTTTCTCTGAGTTCCTTAAGTTTTTCATAAAATATTTTCTTGTTCTCCTTTTATTGTTCTTGTTTTCCTTTTCTTATTCTCTAAATTGGTTTTATTCCTAAGTATATTACTGATTATATATGTAAATAAGAATGTGTATATTATATATATTAAAAAAGATGATGTAGAGATTAAAATGCTAAAAAGGATATTGTTTTAAAATGTGCGTTCAAGAGTTAAAAGGACATTTGGGTATAATACACGGTTGATTTTTCATGAAACGTTTCGGTTTATAAATGCCCAATTTTTATATAAAAAAAAATTTCATTGCTTATACGATATTTTTCTTCCTGTTCTTTAATAATGTACGTACGTACCTACCTACCTACCTATAATGATATTTTTAAATGTAATTTGTACATTTGTATGTGCTTTGGTTGTGAATTACAAATAAATATATATTCATATGTATATACGCAGATGGAGGCTTAAGAGTAAGCATGTATGTATATTTGTATGTAGAGGAAAAAATACAGATATTTTTTTTTCTTTTTTGGGTATACTTTGAGTAGGAACACTAAAAGAAAAAAAAAAAAACAAAAAAACATTGAGTATTTTTCTCAGAAACGGTTAAATGCTTGAGTAAACCCTTTTATTCACAATAGAGAGTATAAGTAAAGTACAATAATATAGATAAAGATAGGTTGTTATTATTATTGAGATATGTATAAGTGGGGATGAGTACCCAATATATATGTGTGTATATGAATATATATTTATGTTATATACATATTATATATATACATAGTATGTAAGAGAACATTATAAAATGGTTACAAAATATTATCCTTAATGGATAATAAGAGAGTTAAAATAAACGATATGATGATTATTATTATGATGATGTTGATGATGATAATATTGATGATGACGACAACTACAACAACAATTATGACGACGACAACGACTACGACGAATTTTAAAGAGAAATGTAATAGGACAAAAATATAAATTGTAAATGGATTGTTTTAAAGGGATTTTGAAGAATAAGTAATGTGAGGAGAAGAATGAGTGGTGGGGGGAGAAAATGTGAATTTTAAATATTATAATAATGTTATATTATATGATATAAAATATATTTATATGTATATGCATGTATATATAAAAATTTGGTGGACCATTAATGGAGAGTTTGAGAAATTATTTTAATTCAATGTGCGTTATGTATTGTAAGCAATTTAGTATGGAAAAAATAACACGCGTGAAAAATTATTTTACTTGTTTGTTTTTAATGCTGTTCTATTTCTTTTTTGGTTCATTTTCTTCTATTATTTTTATTATTAGTGGTCTACACAATATTTAAATTGAAATCGATCTTTGTATATATATATATGCATATAATAATATATAAATGCCTTAAATAAAAGGTATATAATGTGTATGATGGTTAAAATGTATAATATTAAAAATTATATGTCTATATACATAATGTAAATATGTAAATGTATGTAGTAATAAATACATTTAGTCAAATGTATACAATTGAATGGATTTTATAGGATATTGAAAACAGATTTTGATGTGAATTGTATTTTTTTTTTTTTGGGTGGATATTTTGTGTTAAATAATCTGCCATTATTAGGGTTAATTTCATTTTTAGAGAGGAAAAATTTTATTGACCGAACCGGATTTTGAATAGAAGAGAAGAAAAAAACAAAAAAAAAAACAAAACAACAAAGAATATAAGAAAAGAAACTCATTTTGTTTTTGTTATTTTTTTTTTTTTACCTAAAGAATTACATAAAATAAAGTGGGTTTGAAATTCGGGGTTTCATTTGATATGAAATGAATGATTCTGAAAGTTTTTGGTTATTTTAAATAAGATTTTATTTTATTATTATTATTTTTCATTTTTAAGGATTATTTTTATAGTTGATATCATTTTTATGTGTATATGTGCTTAAAATATCATTTATTTTTAATACATATATATTATTATAATGATATTATTTAATAGTTTTAAATATTTGAATATTAAATATGAATTATTAAAAAATTACATTTAAACAAGGAAGAATTGATAAGTAAAATAAATTGAAAAGAGGTATGTGTTAAAGAAATTTCAGCTTTAATAATTTTTATTAATATATTCATATATGTTTAAATAATATTTATTTGAAATTTTCTCCTGCTACTTCCCCATTTGGGAAAAATACTTCTTATTATATAGGAATTAAATGTTATGTGAATGGAGAAATGATTTCAAGCTGAAATCATTATTGTTATATAAAATTAATAAATTGAATATAAAAGAAGGAAATTTTTCGTAAAAATTTTTATTTTTATAACAAAAAAATTTTTTTTTATTTTGAATATTTTTTTGTATAGTGGTTGTGGTATATAAAAAATAAATTAATTGGAAAATTATTATGAGTGTAGGCGGTAGTTATTTTCATTTTAAGAAATTTTAAATTGTAACATATAAGTATTTTATTTTATTATGTAAATATAAGTGAACGATCAGTTAATTTAAGCAATAAAAAAAAAATAAGAAATTTTTTAAATTTGAAAAAAAATCGTAGCTATTTTATTTTAAAATGTAAAAAAAATTGCATACTTATAGGAAAATTAATTTTCCAGTTTAAAGATAATATATTGCAAAAATGTTGAATTAATTGATTTGTTTGCGTGAATATGAAAAAAAATTTTACGAAAATGAATATTATAAATATATAAATAGAATTAATTTCAGTCCAATTGGTTTTAATAATTAAGATTACAAAAATATTTAAAATGTCGAACACAATACAGAATATTACAAAAATTTATTGTATAAAATAATCAGAGTTTTTATGTAATTTTGCATCGGTGTTAAATGAGATCAAAAAATATTTTATTGCGTGAACGCCCTCCTAGTGTAAATTTTATAATTTAAATTTCAAAGTAAAAAATTACAGATGACTGTTATGTTGACTATATCGCTTAAATTATTGCTTAGTGGTTTCTTTCCAAAAATATTTACTACACGTTAAAAGAAAATTTAATTAGTGAAACGAAATGCCGACATAAATAAAAAATATATATATACGAGCCAATATTTAAATGATGTAAATGATTAATGTTTCGGTTAAGTATATTTTGGTCTAGGAAAAAGTATTGGTGCATATATTTTTAAAAATGAAACAAGAGCAGCATTTATCAAAAATTTGGATCAATATCAAGCATATGTGGTGATATTAGAGAAATTTTCCTTGTTATACATGAAGACCCATATAAGAAAAATTAATCCAAGTTTACGACCTGATCACATCAAAAATGTTTAAATCATAATAAAAATGGCTTTATAAGAAGAAATTGATAATCAAAAAAATCTATTATACGAGTATTGAAAGTTGTTGAATTTTTTAATTAAATCGTTAAGAAAAGTAAATGCAGATTAAGATAATTTTTCTAAAGTTTTTTAATAAAATCTGCTTCTGCTTGCTATTTGGTTTCTTAAATTTAAAAATTTTACAGAAATTTTTAATAAGCAATAAGACAAAGCAAATTAATTGAGTATTGAACACACGCATTTAAATACGCCCATTAAAAGTACCCGTACGTACATTCATGTTCATTATTTGTCATCTCTAGCAATTGCTTATTGGTCAACAACTTAAGTATACTCAGAGCTTATTACGTGTACCTATTTTAATGTTCCTATTCCATATATAAGAAAAAAATCATAAACAATGATGAATAATTTTCGTAATTTAATTGGCTATATAAATATTCGAAACAACAATTTAATTATATTTGAATTTTTGTTCTATAAAAAAAACTTTATGAAATTTACGCAATATGTGCTGTTTGAAGAACTTTTCAAAATTAAAATTTTATTGTTTTTCTTCTAAGATATTTAAAAATTTTCTTTTATACATGCATTCATACATTTGACATCCGGTTGAATTTTCATTTGAAAACAAAATATTGTAAGAAACAAGGATATTAGAACAGAATTTTTTTTTTAGTAAGGATTCTTTTAAAATAGTTTTTTGTGCGTTTTTTCTTCTGTTGTTGTCTTTATGTTAAAAATGTCCTTAAGTGCCTAAAATATCAGTCATTATCCTTTACCTTAAAGGGTTGTTTTTTTTTTCTTTTTGATTATTATATTATCTATTTTATACATATGTTTATTGGCGTTGAATCGAATAAGAAGAAAAAAAAAGAAAAATGAAAAAAAAAATGAAAAAAATGAAAAAAAAAAATAAATATCCTTTTTGAATAATTTTTTTAGTTTTCCCTATTTTATTCATTTTTTTTGCTCAAGTTTAAGAAGAGATAACGTTAATTTAAAGAATATCTTAAAAAACAAAAAAAAAAAAAATAGAAAAGCTATTTATCCTGAATGATCTGGTATCGCTATTCCTTTTCCATTTTCATTTTAATTTTTTTTTTTTTTTTTGATTTTTTTAACATTTAAATTCAAAAACTTTAACGAGAACAATAACGTAACCATGTATATGTAAAGCTGAGAATATCGAGGTCCCCATCATCAATAACTATATACAGTAAAAAATTCTACATATGTATGTTTGTATATGTATATATATATATATTACATTCATGTATGGTATATCCGGTCCGATTGCACGCACGTAACATATCAAACTTTTCTATTCAAATGTTTTGTTTTTTTCTCGTTTTTGATTCTTTTTTTTTTGCTATTCTTTTCAACGAAAAGGTCCTCTGTACACATACAACATTTTACAAAATCCTTATATAATTTATATTATACGAGTACATACATACATACATATTTATTTTTAACTTATATTCGTCACTTTGCTATTTCTTATTTTTTTATTTATTTTCTTTTTGTTTTTGTTTGCTTGTTTTTATTTCAAATATATTATTTTTAAGAGAAAAAAAAAAATATATTGAACGTGTATAAGACGGATGTGAATAAGATAAGAAAATAGATTGCGTGGTTTTTTTTTTGTTAGTTCTAAAACGAGTTGTGAAGGTCCCAATGAAATATAGAAATAAATGGTAAAATATGTATATATATACAAAATAGATAATATAAAATTTTGTACAATAATAAGAAGATATTCAAAAATACAGGATTCTCAAAATGTTATACAAAAACAAAAAAATATAGAATAGAAATTTATAAAAAAAAAATAAAAAAAGTGAAAAAGGATTCCACTATCTTTACATATGTGATACACTAACAAATATACACATATTTTATGTAGTTAAACAAAGAATAACGGCAAAAATATATAAAAAAAAGAGAAAACAACAATAACAACACATTTTTTATCCAATAATGTATGCCAAGAAAAATTTTTCTAACTTTTTCTTAAGAAAATATCAAAGAATGTGAAAAAAAACAGAAAAAAAAAAACTTTTCTTAAATTTTTATTTCGTTTTTCTTATGTTTTTTTTTTTCATTATTATTTTGTATTCCGATATCTGTCCAACTTTTCGACCATCTATTTTTTTTCTTGTTTTCCTAAAAAGTAAAACTAAACGGGAATATTTTCTTTTTTTCTTGTGTTTGGAAAATCCTTTTCTTTTTTTATTTGTTTTTCGTCGATTTTGTTTATTTATCTAAATATCAGGGATGGTAACAGCTATAAATGTCACAAGATAATTCCAATAAGAAATTTAGTTGAACTTTAATTATCACAGGCTGAAATCCTGATCATATAGAATAAAATTTTTAAATATGATTTGGTACAATATTCAAAATAATAGATCTCTTATGAAAATAATTATAATCTAAAGAAATTTTTAAAAAAATTAACGATGGAGTTAACGTACATATGTGTACATACTTCAAATAAATTCCGTTTTGTAAATTTGCAATTATATTAAATTAATTATTAAATTTTAAAATCAGTGAAAAATTTTTTTAATTTTTCGTATATGTTATCAGAGCTATGGAAAATCTATTAGAAAGACAGTTTAATTGATTTAAACTTGAAAAATTAATAGCATAAAATGTACAAGATTATTAAATATATATTTTTTTGTACACATAAATGAATAGAGGAGATATTAATTTAGTAAACATTTTATGAATTACGAATTAAAATTAAAAATTATAATTATAATTAGAAAATTTATTTAAATATTTAAATGTAATTTAGGCTCGAGTAGTACTATATGTACTGAAATAGAGATAATATTGTACAATATTTAATTAAGTAGAAATATGTAAGGAACATATTTGTCCCTTTTTGAGTGAAATATTGATAAGTCATTTTAACTTCAGTGGTGAAATAGTTTGTATTACGATAGAATCTTTAAGTAAATTGTATTAAGTTTGTTAATATAGTAAAGCGATAGAAAGATTACAAAAGAAAATTTAAGTCCATAAGGCTTCAAAAGACTCGTAACCGGTTAATATTAATTATAGCATAATACATACAATAACAAAATAAACTTGGATCAAACTAGTGGTTTATTAAGAAGCACTTTTCCTTAAAACAAGTCACAAAGTAGTTTTAAAAATAGTCTCCTGCAATATTAAAATTGTTTTTATTTATTTACAAAAATATATGAAATTATTGCATATTTTTGGGCCGAGAAAAGGGAAAAAAAATTGAAAGAAGTATTAGCATAATAATTGAAATGGACAATTAAATTAGTGAGTTAAGAAAAATAATTATACTTTTTGATGGCATGGCACATTTACGAATTTTACAAATTTCTAAAATCGATACGTAACTTGAGAGGTTGTGAAAATTAAAAAAAAATTTCTTCTAACGAAATAAATTATTAGTTTCCAAAAGTTGCTCAAATTTTGTTTTCGTCTAGAAGAAAAACACCATTTTGTCTTTTTAATAATTAAATATTATGTGTTGTAATCCCGCCGCAGGACGGTATGTAACTACTTTCTTGTGTTTGCGGAACACAAAAATCGTTCCTTGTTTCGTTACAATTAACAGTCAACAATTTATCCCTGCTCTCCTTAAAGCTTCCATAATAATATGTATTAAAAATTTATAATAAACATAATTACATTTTACATCACTGTTTAAGATAAGAAAATAAAATTCAAAATAAAATAAGAAAACACAATATTATACTCGTATTAAAAAAAAAACAAAATAAACACAGAAAAACTTCCTGAGTTTTTAAGGAAAACTGAATAAGTTGAGTGCCAAATGCGTATAAAATAGATTTAAGAGGGTGTTATTGGTTTAAAGGACGTTTCATATAACAGAGTTATATATGAAAAATAAAATAAAAAAAAATAACAAAAGAAAAATAAAAATTGGGTACTTGTATTCGTTCCTTATATTTCACATATAATATTCTTTTCTATACTACCTTGACTCATATATGATAGAAGAAAACAAAAAAAGACAAGAGAAAAAAAAATGGCCGCAGGATTGTTACATAAAACACATTTTCTATATATTTACATTCATACAAACCCCAATTTAAAAGACCAACAAATAACCAAAATAAGAACAAAAAAAAAATGTAAGACAAAACAAAAAGAAAAAGTGAAAAAGAACAACAATAAAAAATTTCATACATTTTTATTTTACATTCTTCACAATAAACATATATTCCATCACCATTTGCCACCACCACAATCACCACCATCAACTTCACCTTACCTCTCAATACTTCATCCACTCTTCGCAACCCCTCTCTCTATCTCTCTCACTCTTGAATTCATCTTGTTTTACACACATATTAAGTATATGTACCAAACCAATATTTTAGCGAAATAGAGAGTGAGAGAGGTTAATGTATAAAAAAAAAAAGAATAATAATAGAGAAGATATGAAGGGGGGTGGGTATAAGAAAGTCCAAAAGTATAGAAAAAAAAATAACGAAAAAAAATGAAGAAAATAAAATAATAAATAAAAATGTAAAAAAAGAATAGAAATAAAATGAAATAAAATGAAATAAAACAAAACTGAATTTTAAGTTTTTCAGGCTCCAAGCTGACGTTTGCTTAGTTATTGCCTTGGCTTGATATACGAGTATAATGGCAGCATCAGTTTTTTTTTCTGTATTTCTTTAACTTTTTTTTTTCTTTTTTATTTATTTTTAGGTGTATAAATATATGTGAATCATATAAAAACAGTTAAAAAAGGGATAACAGAATAGAACAGAAAAAAAAACAAATATAGAAAAATACCAGAAGGGTTAGAAGTTTCATTCGATTTTTTCCTTTTCTTATCAGAAAATTTTCTAAGACATTAAAAAAAAAAAACTAAAGTTTTTCTTTATTTTCTGATTATTTTATTCTTTTATTTTATTTTCTTCTTGTTTCTCATTTTATTTTTGTTTTTTTTAATAAAATTTCGTATTTTTTTTTTTAGATATGTAGAAGAGTTACTTACTTAGAAAATAAATAAAAAAATAAAATGCATAAACATTTTACCATATTTTTATTTTCTAGGATTTCTTTAAAAAAAAAAAAAGCACAAAAAAAATTGAATATTTCACTAAGAATTATTTAAAAGGATCTCTTCTAAAAAAAAAAACCAAGGATAAGAACAAAAAAGTAGCGAATGTGGACGCGAACGCCAGCAAATGATTAAAATTTAAAATTTGTTCATTTTTTTTTGTTTTCTATAATTTCAGAGATATTGATGGCTAAATTATTCGGTGGTTTTAGAATGTATGATTGTTATTAGTTTTCTTTTTTTTTGGAAATTTTGAAAATCATATAAGTAAAATAAAATGAAAATAAAGCGACTTTAAAACATAGCTAAAATTTAACGAATCCTATTTGCAAATGAAATGGATCTTATACTTAGATTCGAGAAAAGAAACTACCTACGCTATAATATAAAATATAAAATTGTTATAATTTAAATATATAGAGTTTAAAGGATTTGAATTTTTATTAAAAAATTAAATGAAGCGAGAAACAAAGATATATTCATTCTAAAACTTGTTCACAGTCTTACTTTTCTAATTTTTTTTTCTGGAACGAAATCTATTCTTATATGTACATGTATATATTTAAAAAAAATCCAATTGAATATGAAAAATTTGAATATTTTATTTCAGAATACGAGAATGAAAGAGTTTTTATTACATTATTATTTTTCAATCACAAAACCTTATTATATTTTAGAATAATGTCTGTGGGTATAGAAATTGCATTAGAAAATTGTTAGGATTTTCATACATTATATAGGATTTAAATAAAATATAGTGGAAATATGGGACTAAGGAGGTAGATTATGCGTTTTCAACAATTATTAAAAATGTTTTAAGAAACAAATTCCTGTCTTATGCATTTAAAGACAGCTATTTAAATATTATTAAACACATTTGGTTCCCCACCCCCCTGTGAACTAAATAATCCACTTTTAATAAAGAAAACAGGGCCAATCATAAATTGTCTTCCACATCAAACTGGTCTCTTCGGTGTAATGAACTATTAAAGATTGAATTTTAAATAAAAATACTAATAGGAGTCCATTACCAAAACATTTTAGATACTATTTAAAGAAAAAATTTAATTAGTAACTATTTTTTTTTAAACAATGAGTTCTGTTCGGTGTATATGCATCTCATAAGTTAAATATTTAAAATTACAAAATAAAACTATAATTTTCTTAAGAATTTGAATTAATAATTAAAAAATTTATACCATTAATTCTTAATATTTAAATTGAAAATTTATGCTTTATTCTGTTTTAACTAAATATGAATATAAAATGCAATAAATTTTAAATATTCTACAAATATAATAAATTTGACATAACACATTTAGCCCAAGTACTTCAAATATATCTTTGTATGTATGCATGTATTTTTACGTTGTAAGTTGTTCATTGTGTATATTTGTTTTCATGTAATATCTTATTGTATTAGGAATTCAAAAGTACTACAAATTTCTTCAATTAAAAAAAAATACTCGCCGAAATAAAACTGTAATTGTACTTTTCTAGTTTTTCAATATTTTAGTGTGTTATCTAAATCTACCGGCTAATTGTTATAATGAAACAATTTACAAAGCACTGTAATGTCCTTCCATATATCCTTACAAATTAATCTATACTAAGATTATATTTAATTTTTTTTAAATAATTTTTTGATCAGGTGCATTTAATTTTTATGTTTTTTTTTTTTTTAAATAATTTTTAGATTTCTCTTGATATTAACTATTAAAATTGGAAAACTTAACCAATATAGCTAAAGATTTTTTGTTTTTAAAAAAAAAATTAAAGTTAAAAACAACAACAAAAAGTTGAAATTTATAATGAAATCAAAAAACATCCTGAATTTCTTATTCTTTTTTGTTTTGTTTTAAATGTTCTTAAAAGAATAAAAATTCGTAGGCAAAACGTTCACTTTATGATTTATGCTTACTTTTCAGGTTAAAATGAAAAAATAAAAAACCAGAATAACAGGAATTTAAAAATATTATGAAAGAAAAACTCCTTAAACTTTTCACGTTTTACTAAAAATTCAAAAAAAAAAGAAAAGTCCCATTTTTTTTTGCATTCGGATTCGGTACGATTGTGTTACGATATAAATTCGAAATTCAATAATTTTTGATGGGTAAAATATTAAAATTTTGTATAATTGTCCAATTCGGGCCTTGAGTTTGAGCTTCTGTTCATACATAAATTGAATCGGATATAAAAATTGCATAGTTCTAATAAAGAATTCAAAATATTTAAAGAAATAGAATTTATGATAGTCCATTTCGATAATTTGATTAAAAACCTGGCTCTTTTAAAGATTTGAAAGCCGTAAAGTAGGTTGAAATAAAAATAAATATTTATTTATTACTAAATTTTATTGCATACATTTAGGAGAGTCTAAAAAATAGTTATATAAAAAAGCTTTCTGTTTTAAGATTGCTTATTTCCCTCACCATTACAACTCAATAAAGCTAATAAATTTAAAGAAAAGAAAATTGTAAACAGTTATTGAATTTGAAACTGTTGAGATTTAACCGACTTATAACTAAAGGGAGCGGAGAGTGAGTGAGGGGAAGATGCATGCAAATTTTAAGAAATATTTTCGTTTTTAACTGATTATAAAATTTTTTTTAAGATATTTCACTTTACTCAGAGGGTTTTCTTAAATCTCAAGTTGTTTAAACATCACCATTTCTTTTCATATTTTCAGTTTAGAGATTAAGCGCAGGAAATTACTAAAATCAGCATTTATAATTGGTACAATTGGCTTGGTTTCGTAGAAAATCTAATTCGATCTTCTATGGTGACACCACAGACAAGATCCGTGCATATTATAATATATATATGTATGTTGTGTAGTATATGTACTGTAAACGTATTCAAGAAAGGTTTACAAAAATACTGAGTTTTTCATTTATTTTTGTTTTCAATTTCATATGTGTTCGGTTTCTTAGCAAAAAATACAAAAAAAAAAAAAATTTATAAAAAGTTTTTGTCTTAAATTTTCATTTTTTTTTTCTTTTTCACTTTCTATATTTTGTTTTAAATTCCACAGATGTTTCCATGTACGTACGTACCTAAAATGTTACTAAACGACCATTGTCCACCCACATAATTTGATCTTTTCTCGCCCTTTTTCATATATTTGTCTTTAGTATTTTTTTTTTTTTTTTCTTCGCTCTCTTTACCGAACTCATCCCCTCTTGTTTTTTTGTCTTCACATTCAAAAATCATATGAGTTTTTATCTATCCGAAAAAAAAAAATGAAGACCGGGAGCCAAAATGTTTAAACACATTCGTAAAACAAAAAAAAAAAACTTTTTTTTTTTTTAAATATATTAAAAGATGGGAATTTGCGTATACCTTGAAGCTATAAGAAAAAACACAAAAAAAAGAAAATGTGATAGGAAAAGAAGTTGTGATCCTTTTTTGCTTTTTTTTTGAAATTTTTTTTTGATTTTTACTTTTTTGGACCAAAACTAAAACGCATATGTGAATGATTTTGTTCACGCTTTCCATTTTTTTGTGTTTTGTTCATACAAGGAACTAAAAACATACATGTGCACCAATATATGTACATGTGTAGCGAACCCACTGGTGAAAAGAAGCATTGGGACTAAAAAGAAGAATTGGAGAAAAAAAAAGTTTTTCACTTTTTTCTTGTCTTTTCCTTGAAATTTTTTCCAGAGGCTAAAAAGAAAGTAAAGAAGACAAAAACTTATTTTTATTCCAATGATTTTTTTTTGTTCTTCTTGATTTGATGAATTTGAGGAACAACAGCATATGGTGATATTATGGTCATTTCCAAGTTCGACTGTGTCTTTTTTTTATTATTATTTAATTTTCGTTTTTAATATTTTTTATTTTATTTCATGTTATTATTGTTTCCTGAATTATATAATATTTTTTTTTGTTTTGAGAATGCATTACGTATCTAGGAACATGTGCTTGTGTGTATGTACATTTTTAAATATATGCTAATTTACATGAGGTAAATTTTTCGGAAATTTATATACGAGTGATGATAAGAAAATTTTTAGTGAAATGGTGACTGTTTAAAGTTTTACTGTGTAAAAGTAAAGAACAAAGATTTTGTTCTATACTCCTTCTGTACTCGAAATATTAAGAATCTCTAAAATGATTTACTGAATATTCTTGTAGTTCAATAAGCACAATAAAAATAAACAAAATCTAATTATAAATTAATTATAATGAAAATCGACTTTGAAAATGATTTTCTACATTTCTGCCACAGGTAATGTTGGAAATCAATGCTTACAAAATTATATTCAAAAGAGTTGAAATGAATAGTCCTAAAGCAGCAAGTTCTTTAAATGAGATTGTAATCTCCAAATGAAAACAACGTTTATAGAACTTATTCAATTCAAAAGAACTTCAAAGGAAGAGATTGAGAATGACTTATAAAAAAAATATTGATGGATTTCTATATGAGGCGTTATAAAGCACACTGGTCCAAGCTTTATTTTTAAGGAATTGGAAGTATTTTTTTGAGCAAAAAAAAATGAAACTTTTGTCTAAAATATTGTTTTCATCACTAGAAATGCTATGGTTGTATATTGTTTTATATGCTGTAATGTACATACATACTTCCTAATGGAATTATACAATGATGAATTGACGATTTGTGGATTTGACCACTTTACTTTTAAACGTCTCATAAAAACTTTTCTATAATAACAATTTATCATAAAGCACTTACAGTATTCCTGTTTTAATTAATTCAGCGAACAGAATGCAATTTACTAAATCTTTGGTTATTTGTTTTGTTTCAATTATACAATTTACTTGAAAGGTGATTGAAATTTTTTTTTTTTGGTTTCATGAAGTTCATAAAAATTTCTTTTCATTTCAATTCAACTGAATGTTATAATTTTTTTGTTGTTGCATGTAATTGAACAGAAAGTTAGTTGTTCATCTCAAAAAATTTTTTTCGGTCTCGTCCATTATATGAGAACATTTTGTATGTACACATAGACTTTAGAAATTTCATAGTTCAAGAATCAGCATTTTCTTGTTACAATGATTCTTTTTATTTTCAGGATTCTCCAAGAAAAATTGAATTACTTATTGGAAATGTACACGTAGTGGAATATTTTTTATTCTTTGAATTAGTTAAAAGCCATAACCAAATCTTGCAGTTGTATTCCTTTTAGATTTTTATTGTATTTTAAAAATTAAATTTTTCGTAAGAATTATTTTTTTTTAATAATTTTTAAATTCGAATTGAATTTGATAAATGAAATTTAAAACACAAAATATTTCAATGGTTACTATTTTAAAAAATTAATTTAATTTTCCATGTAGAATATTTTTTCAATAGCTACTATTACATTACTTTATTTCAGTAGAACTTCATATATAGCGGCTATAGTGTTATTTTTGAAATTTTGTACGAATAGATAGATAGGTGATTTATCAAAATTAATATTACATGAAAATTATTCAATAATTTTATTGTCAGCCTTACATTTGTAAAATATAATAACCAACATCATTTCATATAATTTTTAAACGAGTTATGGGGCCATTTCATTATTAATATTATTATCATTATTATTTTATATGAGAATGATAATATTTTAAAACGGATTAAAAATAAGAAAACAAGAAAGAGAAAAATGTTAAAAAAAAACATAAAAAACTTTCAATATTTAGAATCTACTTTAACACGTTTTACTCATCAATAATTTAATATCATTTACATAAATGGATGTATGTGAATATAAATACGTTAGTATGTGTAGGTGTATGCAAGCAATAAAGAAAAAAAAAATTCAAGAAATCCGATCCATATTTGTTTATATTCGAAAAGAAAACTTTTTCCATTTCTGGCAAAAAAAAAAGTAATTTTTTTCCTTCTTATTAATACAAAAAAAAAAAAATAGGATTTTTTTTCTTCTTCTTTTTCTAATAATTTCATTTTACATTTTAATGGTATTTATTTAAGAAATAAATAAAAAAAAAGGAAATCAGAAAATGTAAAAAAAAAAAATGAAAAATTGAAAGAAAATCGAAAAAAAAAGGAAATAAATATGGTCAGGAAGAAGAGCACAACAATAAAAAACAAAAACAACGAAAAAAAAAATTCTTTTCTCTCATTCTTTTTTTCACCCTTTATCATCGTCCGCACACTGTGAAGGCTACTCTTTTTTTTCTCATCTTATTGTTATGATTGTTGTTGCCGTTATTGTGTTATTGCTGTCATTTTTTGCTTTCTTTGTTTATTTTGATAGACACATGTGTGTTTGTGTGCATGTGTTTTTTTTTACTTCTAATATTTTATGTATTTTCTATTCATTTTTTTTTTCTTGAATACGAATATTTAACTGACCGACCGACCGACCATTCGATCTACTGTCAACTATAACCCCTTTGTACTTTATAAAAAAAAAAACTCCCCCCTCCTTTTGAATACTTTTTTTTTCTTTAATTTTTTTTTTTTTGTTATTATTTTTAACTCTGTTTTCAATGGGTTCACTTTCTTGATATTTTCTTTTTATTTTAAGTAAATACATTTAAATACACAGAAATACATACAATAAAAGAGATAAAGCATAAAAAAATGGAAATTTCAAGTAAAGAAAAATCACACAGAAGAATAAGTAAAATGGTGTTTTTTTTATTATTGTTATTTTTCTTATCCCCTTAAGTATGTTTTCTTTTCGTTTTTTTTTTTCTTTTGGTTGTATAGATAAGAGAATGTGTTATAAAATTCACGTTTAGTTCATGCTATAATTCATTCTTAGTGTAATAATTTTTTTATTTGCATATTTCCAGGCGTAATTCAATTTTACTATTTATTTGCATATTTCCAGGCGTAATCCAATTTTACTATTTACGTTGCTCTATTTGTAGTAAGTGAAAAATTTTCAATATTCTTTTATTTAAATTTTTGCCAGATTTGCAATTTAAATTACAATATTATAAGATTTTTTAAATAGCATTTGAAATACATACAATATTATAGGCGAATAATCACAGTTTGGCACTTAAAAATAACTTGTATTTAATGTTGTTTTATTAAATAAGTCGAAGAAAACATTTCGAACAAATATAATAAGTCGAAGAAACATGACACATGAAAATTCAAATAATTTTGTAATTATAAAGTGATATGCAGATCAATTAGAAAATATGACAAACTATCAAACTCGATTCAAAGCAGATCTTGCACATTGTAATTACAAAATTCTAATATTATTACCGATATGTCGTTAACAGTTATAAATTGCTTAGAAAACCTGTTGTCGCTAATGTTACATAATGAAGATTTAGAAATTTTACATTTTCTGTGCATTGAGGTGATGTTTTCATAATAAAGAATCTTATGTATGGTAGGAAATAATCGTTAATTTTTTTTTTAAATTGTAGTTTTTTATTTTGTTTTTTAGCATTTGACTTTTTTTTTATAATGTGTGTATATATTTTTCCATAATACATATTTCGAAAGAATAAGAAAAGAATTTTTTTTTAAATGAATTATTTTTTTTTTTCTTAAAAAAGGGACCATCATTTGGTACCTCCTGTACATACAAATGCCCATTTCGATAATATTTTTTTTTTCTCTTACAATTTTTTATTTTTATTCTTTTTTTTTTCTAACTAATGCTATTTTACAGATATACTTTACATTTTTTTAGTTTCTTTAGTTTTTTGACCATTGCCATATAAGAGGAATTTCAGGAAATTATTTTAAGAATAATTTTTTCATATTAAAATGAAAGTCTTTTAATAAAATTATTCATAATTAAATATTAAATAAAAAGATTCCGGCTCGGTGGATATAATAATTTTTTAAATTTCGAATCCGGCTTTAATTTTGATTTAAATCCAAAAGAATAACCATATTTTGAAGTGTGGAAAATGTTTAACAATAATTGTTTCTCATTGCTGGGCTCAAAAAATCTTTGGACGTTGGTATATCAAAATTTCAATTACACAAAATCCACGAAATAAATTCTAGTTGTATAAAGTGTGACTTAAGGATGGAAATCATTTATATGCTTTCCTTCTATTTACAAGTCCTTTTTAAAATTTTTCATTTTTAATGTTTTTTACTTTCTTTTTTGTTTTTGTTACCCAACTTTATTGACTATTTTTGAGTCTTATTGTAACATCTTCGTCTTATTGAATGTTTATGATATTAAATTCGATTTTACTTAAAAAAAAATTTTTTTCTGTTTACTATTTTTTCATTATTTTCTCCTTATACTCATATGAACACACATTATCTATATGGGTACATAATATTATCCTTACATAAATATGTGCATATATAGTTGAGAAAATAAAGGAAGAATATGGAAAAAAAGAGTATGGAAAAAATTATAAAACTAGCCTTGCAAACCATTTCTTTATTTTTCCCCATTTCCTTGTCTTATATTCGTTTTCGCCATTCGTAATATTCTATTGTGTACTATTTTATGCTTTTCAAATTTTATTCACCCACGCTTTCGATATCTCTCCCACTCTCCATTATTTTTAAGCACGTTACGTTCCATGTTATGCTTTATTTTCATATAAATATGTGTATAATTTTTTTTTCTTTTGACTTAAATTTTTCATTTCATATGTATGTACGCATATGAAATGTCCTGCTGCAGGACATAATGTGAATGTGAAAATTTAAATGAAGCACTTGAATTTTAAGGAAATTTTGTGTGTAAGTAAGAAGAAATGTCTAAACAATTTTAAAATTTGAACATATAAGAATTGGGAAAATCAATTAAAAGGGAAATTCAATCAAATATTTTTGAGATATTTATTCCAAATAAATTTTAAGCGAAAATAATGTTTGCAATTTTTATTTTGATTGTCTCGTATGAGTGTTGATGTTCAGCTGGCTTCTTTACTTATGACTTTCAGCTGATTTACTCTAACTGGACTCAACACGCTCTCAGAATTATAAAACAATAAAATTGAAATACCTTCTCCCTTAAAGAAATATATTTCAATTAAGGGTCTGATGCGGAGTTGTAATACCCGAAATTTTGGGAACACAAAAAGACTAATTTTTGAACTCCAATTTAGTCTAAAATAAATTATTTGAGACTAAAATTGAATTTACCATTTTGTCGCTAATTTTATAGAGTGTTTATAAATATATTTTTTTAATTTTTTGCCAAAGAGCGAGATAGCTCGGTTTTGATGTTCGCGAACACAATGTAAGGATAATACGAGAGTATAAATAAGAATATTTTAAGTTATTCTTTCAATATAGATAATATTTGTTGTGCGTATATGCACATATTTGCTACGTATGTATGTATGTTAATATGAGAATAAAATTACAATGTATTTATGTAGATATGTAGGTATGAATGTAGATTTGTATTTTGAATCGTTTTTATATATATACATATAGATTATTATTACTATTATTATTATTATTTGTTATTATTTTCATCTCTATTTTCTATTTTATTTTTTGATAAATGTGAATAGAATATTAAGACGACCGGGGCCCGGCAATGGGCTATAAGTTATATTATTATATAAAAAATAAAAATAATAAAAAGAAAATAGTGTAGAAAAAAAAATTTCTTATTATTTTCTGTTTTTCTTACAATACTGATAGCTTCAATAGGAACCAAAACTGTGAATATTATAAGACCTAACTACATGAATACAACTACTATTATACTATCGAAATGTTGATATTCCATTGAAGAATTTTCATTTTCAATTCATTTTTTTTTATTTTTTCACTCCTGCTCCTTTAGTTTTATTGTTGTTCTTTTAAAAGGAATACATTTAGTACAATTTACAATTTTTTTTTTTTCAGTATTTCGATTTTCTAAGTTATTCATTCTGTTTTTTGTTATTATTGTTTTTATCTATTTTTATATAATATCTCAAAAATAACAAGGAAAAACTAAAAAAAAAAAAAAATATACTTTTAATGGGGTGAAATTATATCACAACTAAAGTATTGAGTTTTCTTTTTCGTTATTGAGTTTAAATGCTAAGGAAATGGTCAAATTTGATCAGCGTTAAACGATAATAATGACAGTATATAAGAAAACAAAACATAAACATCATAATATTACGAAAAAAAAATTAAATACAAGAAAAAATGTAATAAAAATAGAAAATATAAGAAAAAAAAAATAAGAAATACTTAAATATTCTATAATGTTGTTTAGTATTTTATAACAGTATAATATAGATGTACGCGATTTATATAAATACAGTCATCCTCGGATTACATTATGGTACTTAATGTGCTATACGCTTAAATGACTTTCGGGTATTGTTGCGTATTGGGTACTAGTTGCGTATTTCAGTTTCAATGTAGTAGATTAAAACTATGACTTGATAGACCGAAAAAATGTATTTTCAAATCGTGAATTTCTTTTTTTATTAATTTTTATTAATAAAATCGAAAGGCAGATTAATGGATGTCTCTCAATTTAAAGTTTTTACATTGTGAATCATTCAATTCGATTTTAATATTCGATTTTTATAATATGAATCACTTTATTCGAAATTAAAAAGTTGTAATTTTCTCATTTAATTTCATCAACCGAGCATTTCCGATACTTTTATAAGTGCAATTGTCGTTTAATTATTTTAAAAATTAAAAAAAAACCAGATGACACATTTATTCGGGGAAGACTGTATTATCTAAGTGAATATAAAATATAAAATGGGACATTTGATTGGAAACTATGTATGACAATATCAAAATGTACATGTACATCTCTGTATGTACATATGTACATACATATATATGAATATTGTATAATAATAATAATAAAAATATGTTCAATATAAAAGTATAGGGATGAGGTGATCATTTTCTATTATCATTTTAATTCGATATGTCTTCATATAAAGTCGATTTCAAGTTGAATGGTGATTGGATATAAAATGACATTTTTCATATTAAAAATAAAAAAAAGAAAACAATATGTATGCATGTACATGTATTATACAAACATACATACATTCATGTATACAAAATTTATACAGGGTTAATACACAATTTTTTCATTTTTATTTTAATCATTTTTATTTTTACTGTTTTTCTCATGTATATAAAATGGAACAAAAAATAAAAAATTGTATAATTTTATTTTATTTTTAAGAATTGATATCGAAAAAAAAAATATTAAAGGAATTGTATTAAATCGGGGAAAAAAAATAAAAAAAAAATAAGTCGGGAGGACTAAAATAGCTTTATTAAGTAGATTTTTTTTTTTTCTATTATTCTTTTTTTTTATTTTGTTTTTCTTTTTCTTATACTAAATAAAACGATTATAATTTGAAATGAGAATTTATGTACGATTTTTTTTTTTGTTTATTTTTACTTATTTTGCTGCTTTTTCACTCTCTCTTTATTTTTTTTTTTCAATTTAATGTGAAACTAATGTGATATGACATGAAATTAATGTGTGATAATGTTAAATTAGTAAATAATATTAAGAATTAATATACATATGTACATATATGTACAGTAGTGTGAACTAAAGGTGAATTTCCAATTAATAAAAATGACCGAATATTATTTGATCATTTGACATTAATTTGAATTTATATAAAAAAGGTTATAATATTGGTAGAGTTGGTTAGAAAAGCTTTCAAGGATCATTAGTAATTATTTTGATTTTTTTTCTTGTAATTTTCTTAATGAGTAAATTTCGTTCTGTTATGGTCTGCATTCAGTTTGAGAGAGCAAGAGTAATGGGAGGAAATATAATTATTTTGGAGTTTGATCTCTTATTTGTAAAACAGTAGTTAACCTACACAAAAGTTTTTACAAAAATTTGCAAGATTTGCACAAAATTCATAACTTGACAAATGACATTAGAAGTACTAATAAATGGCCGGAAATTTTTAAATATTTTCAATTTTGTAAAAGTATTTTTTCGGTCAAATATACAATTCTGAAATTTAGGATAATAATTTCAATTTTATTAATAAAATAATAAAATAAAATATAAAAATAAAATATTACACATTATTATGTTTAATCAAAAACTTTATTACTCAACTAAATGGTACTTAAAAACCAAGAAGGGAGAAAAAATTATTTGCAAAAATTTCCTTATTTTCGAACTTACTTTTTTTTTAATACAAATAATGTACTACTTAAAGTATCCCGTCCTTTCAGGTAAATTAAAATTGTCATTTAAAATTTACACGCTCTAGCCAAATTTAATTTATTTATATGGTTTTATCTAAAAAATCCTAAATTATACGATCATCGAATTCCCATATTTATTACTTAATTGATAAAATAGTCAAATAACAAAAAATAAAATTATATTTTTCATAAAATTCGAAATTTCAAATTAATATGAAGAAAAATTTCTTTTTCATTTATTTACTACATTAATTTTTTTTTCTCAAATGTTTTCATTTTTATCAAACTGTTCAAATATTCAAACTATAGTGTGAAAATTTATTATTTTGACATTAATGTGTTTGTCATATGATTTTGATTTCACATTAATTCACAGGCACACAACAATATTAGAGAAGAAATATTTTTGTGTCATCCTCCTTTAATTCATTCGTTCATTCATTTTGTACAAAACAAAAAAGAAGACAAATGTCAAATTTATATAATATTTTTATGTATTATTTTTTTTATGTACAAAAAAATTATAAACCAAAAGAATAATATAATAATGCTAATATATACACTAAAAATTAAATAATAAAAACATAAATAATGTAGAAAAAAAAAAAAAATAAATCCAATTGTTTTTTTTTCCAAATTTAAAAAAATTTCGTTTTTTTTGTTTTTCTGAGTGTACAAAACGAAAATATGAAAAATTATTAAGTTAATGTAAGAAATAAATTTTAATTTTAATGGAATAATTATATACAAATATAGAGAATATTTTTTATAGTGTAAGAAATAAATAAAAAGGAACAAAATAGGAATATAATTTAAAAAAATTTTCAAATTTAAAAAGAAATAAAAATGACTTACCAAAATTATCACTATGCATACCGGAAGGCCCGGCTAATAAACCAGGAATATTTTGTAAACCTAAAAATGCACTTGGGAACGAATGAGATCGATTATCTAATGAACCATTAACACTATCGATTGTACCATCTAATTGACCATCACCACGATCAGATGGTTCAGTATCGCTACTATTTGAATCTTCACCAGTACTTTGTGCTTGTAATGATGCGAGGTCTGGATGTTTCTAATTAATTTTTTAAATTTAATATTAGTTAATAACATTTTTTTCATATTTTATTTATTTCTGTGGCCATAAGAAAAAGCTGTCTTAAATAAAATAAATTGTTTTCAGTAAATATCTTAAAATATCTTAAAATAGCTGCTTAACGAAAACACTAAGATTTAAAATTAATAAGTTATTTAATTATAAAAAAGCATTTTCTTATGCTTTATTAAATTTGTTAAAATTTTACTAGTTGTAGGTTTGAGCACCAAAAAAAACCCACACATTCTAGTATCTTGATTTAATACTTTAGTTAATTTAAGCCAGTTTTACCTTATTTCTACAGATTTCTGTTGCTTTTTTTTTTTCAAATATAACATATATAAAAACTAACTTGATTAACTCCTAATTGTTGTGCTGAATTTTCTAATGCTTGTCCTAATAGTGTATCTCTTAGTTCTAAACTTCTGTCACGATCTCTTGATGTATCACGACTTGAATCACGTGTTCGATCTCTTTCTCGATGCAATGGATGTTGACCTAACGGTAAATCATTACTAACTAGAAAACGTTCTGGACTTATACCATGTTGTGCTCTATATAAATCAGCACTTTTAATACGTTTCTGTGGTGGTGGTGTTAAATGATTTTGTCGTTCATCTATATCCCATGCATTCTATTGTTATTTATAACAATATTTAAATTAATAAGAAATAAAAAAAAGATTATTATTAATATTCAAAAATTTTTTTGTTTTAAATATGTTGAAATATTTTAATAAAAAATCAAAGCAAAGTTAATTCAACAAAACGTCGCTCAAAGCGAGTTATTTCAGTTTTTAATCTTTTCATAATTTTTTTTTAAATTTCAATTAAGCTCTTTTGTATTTTTCTTTATTAAATAGCGCATACTAAAAATTTTTAAAAAATTTGTATACACGGCTTGAAAAAAGTATTTCTTGCAAAAAAAATCAATGTAACTTTTAACTATTTGAAAATATGATATTATTTGAGCAGAATGAATTTTGGAGTAAAAATTGGAATTCATAAACATAAATTCTGCAGAAGAGCAAGAGAAAATGAATCGTATGAATTAAGCATCGCAATCATAAACTCAAGAGATATTCTCAAATTTTTTCAAAATTTTATTATATACGAGTAAGTATTTCATTTAATCAAATAGCATCTCGTTTTGTCACACATCAAACTATTATTTAGCATAAAAACGATTTCGTTTACAAAATAGGCTTTTCTTTAAAATTCAAATTTTAAAGAATTGAAATAAACAAAGAAAAAAAATTTGAAATTTTGTTTTTTGGAACTGTGACGTTACTTTGATCCGTCTCACCGGCGACGCCTTTAATTCTTGTATCGCTGGTGTTGTAGACGATGATAATGCAGTTGTACTCACGCTATTTGATAAAGCTAAAGGTGTTTTAATTGATATCGCCGGAGATGACGCTGACTGACTTGTGCTCGTATTTGAATTTGTATTTGTTATATTTAATGATGATGGTGTATTAAGACTTGCATTTAATAATAATGAATTTGCTGTTATTGGTTGTGGTGTTATTGTTGTTGATGATGATGATGTTGATAAATTATTATTTATATTATTATTATTATTACTGTTATTATTATTATTATTGCCGCTATTACTGTTATTATTGTTATTATTATTGTTTGTATTATTATTTATATTATTATTAGAATTTGTATATGATGTATTTGTTGTTGAAGTTGATGTTATCGCAGCTGGTATATTTGATGAAACCGGACCCATAGATGTCGGTGAACCATTAACATCAGCTAACCCACGTACTTGTAATAATTGGGCTGTTTTAAGAAAATCACTTAAATGTTCTTGATTAACATGAACTTCACCATTATACATGAATCTATAATTAAAAATTAGAAAATAATTAGTAAAATTTTTTTTTAAATTATTTTTTATTATAATTTAAAATATCGTTTGTAAGGAAAAAAAATTAACATTTTCAAAAATAATATAAGTACTTAAATATTTCGTTACTAATTAATAAAATAAAAATTCTAAAATTTAGTTAAATTTAAGCAAGTTTGCAATTATAATTCGCATTAATATTGTAATTATGAATGAAAACGAAAAGAGTCTATTATAGAAATATGTCTTGACAAGTTAGCACAATAATTATGAGAGCGCAATGCAATAGAAAAATTTCCGACGGGAATTTATGAAATGTCTATGAAATGTCCACCTATATAAAATTTAAAAGTTTCATGCTTTAACCCATTCTTTTTACTGTTTTATCCGTTTATTTTGCAGTTGTACGAAGAAATTTTTTTCGTTTACTTGCCTAATAAAATTTAACAACGATATTGTACAATTACTTTTTACAATGCAGTAAATATTTTAAATGTATGCATATGAAATGTACATATATGAAATTATTAATTTTGAAAAATTTAAGTTGTATTATTTATCAAAACATCTTTTGACATATATAGCGTTACTTGTATTTCAGTTAATATTAATAGCAAATGTCATAGTTTAATAAGGAAAAAATTTTTTTGAAAATTGGAAATTTTATGTATTTTGAAATTACAAATTAATGCAAACTTACTCACGTATATTATATATTTATACAAGATAAATATTTTGATTTTAAATATGTATATATTTGTGTTTTATAATGCATATTAAACTATTTAATATATATGTATGAATGTACCATGAGAATTCTATACCATTAAAATGAAATTTGTTAATGGGAATAAATATGACCTTTTTTTACCCTTGTACACATTCGAAATACATTCACATACATTTATTAATCAAAAATTGTATATAATAGAACAAAAGGAAAGTAAAAATCATTTTCAAGTTAAATTAAATACAAGTAAATATCCTTACGCATTAAAGCAAAATAACAAGAAAAAAGAACCGAAAATAAATATTAAAAAAAAACACGTGTATCTACTTATATATTAAAATGTAAATTGTACAGTCTTCTATTTGAAAATAATGTCCTAAATATACATTTAATTGTTATAAAATATATGTATAAATATGTGTACATTTATATAGAACTATATATTAATATATTAAAATGTATTTTACCTTAATAAACTTTCAACATCTTCGGATTTAACATCACGCAATATAACAATCGGATGTTCACATGGATTTGCTTTCAACAATTTCCTAAAATATGGGCTACAAGCACTTAATACAACTTTGTGAGCTCTATATGATCTTTGATCACAGGCTAATGTTACATCAACAAAATCTTCTTCATCCCTTAAATGACGAAATGATGATAATATTGATGTTTGAAAATCATTCCATTTTAAGGCATATTGTTGTTCAGATGGTGCTGGTGATACTGGTGGTGGTGGTGCTTCCATTTTAACCACTGATGTATTATTATTTTCATTTGTTTGTAGTTGCGTTGATTCAGTCATTATTATTAATTTTATTTAATGTTGTTTTATTTTTTAAATAATGTTTTTGTTATTTTTATTTCTTTTCTATTGTAGTTTTTAGTTGTAATCTGAAGGATTTTAATTTTAAAACTTATTTTTTTTTGTTTGTTTCAGATGCTCTTCTGTGCTTTAATTGGATTTTATTTTAGTAATTTTTTTTTGTTTTTCTTATTTTATTTAAATTTTTGCAACAAATATAAAAAGAAGATTTGAATTTTCTTTTGTCTGTTGCTAAGTATATCATTAATTTTATTTTTTATATACTTATTTATTTAATAAAAAATCATCTTTTATATTGTAAAACTATAAAATTTCGGAATTCAAAAAGTTTAAATTTAAAATGCGCCATTTTTAAAACACTTTCATTTATTTATTTTTGTATACTTTGTAGCACTCTTGCGGCAAATATTTTAAGTTTTAAATTAATTAGTTTTTTTTTTTTAAATTTTAATTATTTTTTGAAATTTCTTTTTTTTTTAATTTAAAATAGGAAACTGTTATACATACATAGTTCTTTAAAAACAAAGAAAAGAAAAAAATAAACACAGCCAAATTTTTTTTATTTTTTTTTTTATAAACTTAACACAAAAAACAGTTACCGCTATATTATTATGTATATTGTATAATTTATATGTATTTAAAATTTCTTGTTATTTTTATATATGTATGTATGTATATAAAAATTTGAATTACACAGTTGAATAATGGAAAACTATTTCTTTTTTATTCTGTTCTTCTTTTGCCATCAATATATACGGGGCTAATTTACAGGAAGTAATGAAACTAAATAAAAATATATGCGTATATTTCCTCTGGTGGACGGAATCTGAAAATATAGAAAAAAAGAGAAGAAAATTGTATTATTCTATATAACAGTATTTAGTTTACATAAATATCTATGTATGTATAAATGCTAAAGTATTTGTATACAATTATTTAGTATGCCGTCTTTTATTTTATAAAAATATAATTTTTTTATTTTTTCATTATTATTATGAATATATTTTTGTATATTTCCATGTAAAAAGAAAAAAAATTTTTAATAATAACATTTATAGTGATATCAAGTAATTTCAATAAAATCTAACTATTATTTGAAATTGAAACGTGATTCTTTACAAAAAAAAAAAAAACAAAATGCAAAAGGAAATATTTAAATTATTTTTCATCCTTAAAGGGTATATGTATTTCAAAAAAAAAAAAAAGAAAAAATTTGAATTTAAAAGTAAAGAATTTTAAGAAGGATAATTTGAATATTGAGACAAAGTGACGCGATTACAAATTACAAATTATGTAAGTAATGTTTTTTTTTTTCTTTAAATGTTAAAAATGGTGATAAAAAAAAATTTATTTAATATTATTCAATAGTTATTATAAATTTAGACTTTAAATTTAAATTACATACATTCTTAAGTGTTGATTATTTTGTTTTTTTTTAACAATTTTATTATATTAATTTTTGTTTAAAGAATGACAAATCAACCAGATTTCCGAAATTTCTGCTTATTAGTATCTAAAGATAAATCGTAAGGGTTATTATTTTTGTTTACGGTTATAATAACTCCGAGTTTATTTTCGAAAATATAGTTTAATCAAAATTTAGAAACTGAGTATATAATTAAGAATTGTTTAAAAAAAAGTCCGGCAATACGCATAATATTACTCAGATTTTTATTTTATACCATTTTAATCAATGTATTTTATTGTTTTGTCTCACTTTTTCCCTTAATTTGGTATATTTAGTTATTAGACTCAGTACCTATATACAATATAACGAATAATTAATATAATTTTACTATTTTACTAACAATAAATTTAAAAATACTAAATTAATATTTGATTTTACTTTAGTCCTTTAATTATTCTACATGTATAATATGTAAAGAACAAGAAATAAATTATTCAAATTAAAACAAAGTAACAATATTAAGGTAAAATTTGAGTTTTGTTTATAATTTCAAGCAATATATCCGAGATACCGTCGGTGCCTTTGCACCTTTCAACAAAATTTTCATTGTATATATAAATATATAGAAACGCATATCCATACATATATATATAAATATATGTATGAATGCATAAATATGTATATATTTGAACACAACACGTAAAATTACATTCGTTGGTCATGAAAAGTAACAATTTATACCTAATAAAATAATATGTAATATAAAAAAAATATAAGGGAAATTTATTAGTAATAAATATTTAAAGTAATAAAATTATGTATGTATATACATAGTACATGTACTCGTATATATTATGTACATTAAAAAGTCATGTACATTTATAATTTAGGTTTATAAAATTAAGTGAATATAATCTGTATATGAGCCTGTAGTATAAAAAATCGCCGAAATTAATTAATAAATTAAAAAAAAAATAATTTCAAACTTAAATAAAGAAATATAAAAATTTTAAAAGAGAAAAATGAAAAAGGGCTGTAAAACAATAATTTTTTGAAATATACAAACAACTGCCAACAAGGTGTTTTAAAAATTTATATATGTATGTACACATATGCATTTTTGTATTATTTAATTTTATGATTATAGGTAATTTTTTTTTATTGAGTAATACAATTTAAGTTTCAATTTTAAATACTAAAACGTTAAAAACATTTGATTGGGGAAGATTTGACTTAAGAAAACATATTATAACGTGATGTGTGTTTCACTTTAGTTAACTCCAAGAATTCAGAAATTTTTTTAGTTTTTTGTGTAATTTTTTTTTTTAAGATTTAAAGATCGTTCACTCAATTAAGTCTAATTTTATTATTACAAATTCGCATAAAATACAAATTTGTTATATTTTTTATATAACAAATTTGTATTATTATATAACAAATTTGTAATTTAAATATTCCAAAATTTAAATGAAAGTCTCAATCTGCCAGTTCGATTGTGCACGTCCGTGATCATCTAATTCTCACCAAAGAAAATCTATGAAAAATATTTGAATATAAATCTTAAGTTAGCAGGTTCTTATTGAATATGAACCATTTTTCGAAGATGAAAATTTGTAATTTTTAGAACTTTAAATTGTATACCTTCCTTAATAACTTATTTTCGAAAAAAATTTATACAAGACAGATGGAAAGTAAGGAAAAAAAATTAAATTATTAAAACTCAATAAAAATATTTTTTTGTTATCAAATCCTTTATTGATAATTCGATTGTTATACAATCCACTTTTTTTAGTTAAAAATAAAAATTTTATAAGACAATAATTTTAAAATCAATTTGTTTTTTCTTAGTTTCCTTTTCTTGTACCAGCATACATAAAACCCATAATAAACCCTTTTTATTAAAGGTAAAAAAAATTTTATAATGTACAATCAAAATTCAATCTTTGGTATTTAAATTATAAAAAAAAAATGAATTATCAAGGAATAATTTTATAGTTTTAAATGGAATTTTGTTCGTATAAAACAGAATTGTAACTGTAATTGTAATAATTTGGTTTTAATTAAAAAATTTCCATTTAAATGGTAAATTTTATAACACGTTTCACTTAGTTTTACTTTTATTTTGTTTTAAAATTTTAAAAATTAAAAGTAAAATAATTAAACCCTTTTTCATTTGAACTTTTAAAATTTTTTTTATTATTTTATTGAAAACTAATTTTTGTATAATAAAAGTATAAATTTTCCAATAAATTGAAATTAAATTAACACCCTGTATAAAAAGAATATTTTTACATTGTAAGAAAATTTAAGTTTTTTTTTTTTTGTTCATGCTCCAACATTGCTGCTCGAGCTCGATTTATTGAAAAAATTTCATACTATAACAGTCAATTACGGAACTCAATTGAACATTGAAAACTGTTAGGTTTATCAAAGCAGAAATCGAGAGCATAGGTAAATTTTATTTTAAGCAAATACTAAACAGATTTTTAACATTGTGGAATTTGACAAAATTTTTGACTCACATGAGAAACTAAGCGAAAAACTGGTTAGAATTTGAAGTGTCTAAACCAGACATTTTCTTACATATAGTTGTTAAAATGTAAGTTATTGTATTGTTATTTTAGGACATAAAAAATATGAAATTGGAGAACCAAAGCTTAAAGAAGAAATGCAAGATATATAAAACTTCTTTGTTAATGTTTCAAAAATACAATAACGTAGATTTTAATACTAATAAATATGGATTCAAATTGCATACGTTTGCATACACTAATTTTAACTTTAAAGTAAAAAATTTTTAAAAATAATACCTGAACCCGACCCCAAAACGCGTTTATTTTCAAATTGTTATTTAGATATTATGTCTAATTCATGTCTTGGATTAAAAAATCGAATTAAAAAATTTAGTTATTAATCATTATTATAAATCATATAAAATTTAATGTACCTACTCTAAATTAACTTGCATATATATAGATTTCGTTAAGTTTTAACTGTACATAATTAGCTTTTAGTTATTAAATTACAATATCATTCCAAAAACTTAATAAAATTTTTATTTCATAAATTCCAATATGCATAAAACAAAAAAACGAAAATGTTATAATTAATAATTGAAGGATGCGAAAGATTTGAAAGATAACCAGCTATACCGTGATTAGTTTTTTTTTTTGAATTTATGCGCACTATGATTTACCGAAAAGAGTCAAATTTACATTTTAAATGCAAAAATAAGCAAAAGAAGAAGAAAAAAACACAATAATTTTTTAACTAATCATTTGTTACTCTTGTAATTTAAAAGATTTATTATTTATTTATACAATACGTTGATTTCTTGATAATTTTGTTTTATTTTTTTTTCTAGCGGCCGTCCTAAATATCTTAATTTTATTATAGAAGATAAAATGCATTAAAAAAGATTATAAAATTTAAAAGTTCACATGTATGTAAGCATATAGCTTTTAAGATTTCTTCTTTTTTTCTCTTTTTTATATTTTCAATTAATTCAAAATTATATTATATATTATGTAGTATAACAGTTAGGAGAAAAAAAATGAATTTATATTTAAATTTTATTATTTTTATTGAAAATAAAGAAAAAAAAATTATTAATAAAATTTGATAGCTATAATTTGAAACGGGGAGTTGATTTTTGTTTATGCTCTTCGTAATGTGAATGCTATAAGTTTAATAGCCATAGGTATTTATAATATAGTTTTATAGTAGTACAAATTTAACTGATAAAGAAATATTAAGAGCAGAGTTATTCAATTATCTCGAATGTTTTTGTGTTTAGGGGAATATACTTGGATTTCGAAAAATTAATTATGTTTTTATATATGTGATGTCATCATAAGATTCTGTTCACGAAGAGGTTTTACTTAGTTAGTTGTTGTTTAATTAGTCTATCACAATTAATTGAATTACCTGACGAGATTAATTCATACACTCTTATTATAGAGAATATTGTATAATTTATTGTAGCCGCATGTTAAGATTTAATAGAATTTTGAACTCTATAATTTTTTATATAACATTCTATAATTTGTTATATTAACCATGTTCTTAAAAAAAAATTAAACAAAATTGGAGCTAAAATTTGCTTTAAGCGTCTCATTCTGTATATCATCTCTTACATGCCGGGAGAAAAATATATAATTTCTTATAATATTATACATGTAATTTTCAAGTGAGAAATAAATGTTTTCCATATTATCAATATAATTTTTTGTAACCTTGGAGACGAACTCTATCTGTAGGCCCTTGAGAACTGTTTCCGCGTGGAGGAGTGATATCTTGAAGGTGGCCACAAGCAACTCCAATTAGCAACCGCCCTACATTTGCACAGAAGGTGCTGCCACATAATCACATTTATATCATTCTTTACCTTTTTAAAAAGATATGTAAAATTCAGTTGCCATTCAGAAACCATGTTTTGAAAAGTATACAAGTTTAATATTTGATATTTTAGAAATCTTTCATAATGTGCAGAAGAGAAATGGGAAAATCTTTAAAAAATCTCTTAAAACTTTTTGAAATAATAGAGTTTAATAGCTCTAATTTATAAAGTTACTCGAAACTGTTGATAGAGGTAATTAAATAAAATTGTCTACATACTTTTAGGAGTAATTCTAGAAAGACCCTATAATATGTTAAATATTTTTAAAATTAAATTAGAAATTGAACTTTTATTTTATGGTTTTAATGTTGCTTTATAAAATATTTAATAAAAAAAATTTTATTAATATTATAAAAGGTTTTTTTTTTTTTTTGATTAAACACAAATATACGAACATCTCACATAATTATTATAAGAAACAGTGGGATGATTTATAAATTTCATTGCATTAATTTACATAATATTATAATAAATATATACGTATTTATGTATATAAGCCTATGTGTATATCTATATATATTTTACATATATGCCATATTTAAAGAAGAAAAACTGTAAATGACAAAAGAAGTTTGAAACTTTCTCTTTATAATTTAATATTGATGTTGTTGATAGCATGTTATTATTATGTTAACGTTGTTGTTGCTGTTATCATTGTTGTTGCTTTCGTATACGCGAGTATTAGCAACAAAATATATATATTACAAATCTATAATTATAAAATTTTATTTATTGCTCTCTCGTTATTTTTATTTTTAATTTTTTTTTTCATTTTTATTAAAAAATTTCGTTAGTTAGTATTTTTTTTCGGATTTTTGAATTTTAACTATTATTTTAAAATAATTTTTTTTTTTCAAATGCACGCACACAGGCACACAATTTTTTTTTTGTTATTTTAGAGAAAAATGTGAATCTACATACGTACATACGTAATTTTCATCTCAGTTAATTTTTATTTCCATTTTTTTTTTATATTTAGATTTATGACTATTAAAGTGTAGTCGTGTAGTAAATTTAAAAATTTCTTGTAAAAATGCTTTGTAAAAATAAATATTTTTAGTTAGTGTGTACCTTTGTGTTTGTTAACATTTGAATTTCGATATTTTGTTGTTTTTTATGAAAATAATAATAAAATTGGAAAAATTTTTTTTTATGTTTTATAGTTTTAATTGACAATAGAGACCATTAATTTATAGTTTTTTTTTTTTTTTTTTAAGGTAAAACACAAAAACCTAGGTAACATTTCATCATTTATTTGTATTAAAAAAATAATATTGTTACTCTTATTGTTCACATTTTGGTTGGTATTGTAATAATGGGGTATTTGGTATGATGTTGTTTCATTAGTTTGTTTTTTTTCATGTTATAAATTAATATTAAAAAAATTGTGATTTTTATTGTCATACATACATATACATGTATATTTCAATAGGTTTTTTGTATCTACATAAGATTATAAGAATTTGTATAGGAACTAATAGGAATAGCAATAGGTTTTTGTTAGATATGCAGTAAAATTTGAACTTCTAAAATGTGAATATCTAGTTGAAGGTTTTTTAATTTTCAATTAGTATCAATAATGGTATTATTAAAAATTAAAATTAAAAATTTAATAATTTGGTATTTGATATGAGCAAACTCGTCTAAATTATGTTTCAATGATTTATAAAAATATTTTCAAAATTTTTGCTAAAATAATAACAGGGGTTTTTAAAATGGAACAAGTTTCTTTACTTTAAAAAGATGCGTTACCAACGAGAATCCGATTGCAATAATAATTATTGGTCTTTACAAAAATGGCAATATAGAATTCAACAAAATTTAAGAAACAAAATACAGCTTTTCTGTCAAAATTTAATAAATTCGAAATTCGAACTTGTTGGAATGTTTAGGGGCAAATTAGAAAAAGAAAATAAGGTATTTATTATGGCATTATGAATTTCGTTTAAATTACTATTTTACATTTAACTTGTTCTAAATAAATCTCGATTTTTTGTCAATTGAAAATACTGGTCATTAGTTTTATTTTGTAGTTATGCTTCATTCGATAACAATTTGAATTACATACAAAATTTTATATATTTTTACGAAGGAATTTGTTACTTATAACAGTTATTAATTCAATAATTTTAAAATTATTGAATTAATAACTGTTATTTTTTAATAGAATTCAATTGAATGGCGAGAAACAATGTGAATCTAAACATACATAAGTATTTGTTACTCAGGCATACATTAGAAAATATATTAATTTTTATACATTAAATCTTAATCTAATTATATATTTTTATGCATTAAATTAAATGTTAATTATAAAATTTGTGAATGTATATGTTTTTGTTAACCAATATTAACCCTAATACTTATAAATAAGCACTAAAAATTCCTTAAAATTCAATCCGATTTGCTATTTTTAATAAAAAATATTTCGCATTTTTATATATTTTTTTTATTATTTTTCGCTAATTAAGAGATTTTATCAAAGAATTTTAATTAAAAATGTTGTAAAAATTATTTTCGGTTTAAAATGATGAAAATTAACCCAAAAAGCAATCTCGTAAATGTCAAGTTATTACTCATTTGTCATTTAACTGAGTTGTATACCGCGATCAAAGGTGAAATGTGAATAGAAGATTATGGGAGGTGATCTTTGAGGTAGGTAAAATTTTTCCGCCTCCATTACTTATTTAGGAATTAAAAGCAAAATTTTTCTATTATTTAATTATAAATTTGTTATTGAAATGTATAACAACTATAAATTTTTAGCGTTATTTAAAATTTTATGAAATAAATTTAATTTTTTTTTTTGTTTTATTTTATTTTTTCACTTGTTTTCTAATGTATTTATTTTTAATTTTTTCTCATTATAGGATATGAAAAGATTAGCATCTAAATTAATTTAAAATACAAAAAAAAAAACCATATATAAATAATTTTGCGCATTTTATATATACAATGTATGTACACAAATATATATGTATGTAAAATGTATAAAATATTCTATGTATTTAGTTGATTAGAGAGGTGAATATTTATTTAGGTGTTGTTTTTTTTTTCTCCCCCTCTTTCCATATGCATATCCATATAAACATATATATATATAATAATATTTTCAATACAATTATAATAGATTATTTCATTTAATTATTTTATTTAATATATGAATATGTATTTGATTGAAATTGGTTATAATTGGTGTTACAGTTCAGTTAATTTTAAAATGTAGCAGAATTAATTACATATTTTATATAAATTTACCTATAGTGACTTTATATATATGCATATAACATATATATAGATAATAATTATACTTAATAAATTATAATATGATTTTAGGAAATTTTTCATTTAACATTAATTTATCAACTTTTATAATATAAAATAATATTTTAAAATTCGATGATATTGTTTTGAAAATTTGTCATTAAATACGTTATATGTAATGTACAAAAATATAAATTTTGTTTACTTATTATTTGTGTGTTTTCCTTTTTTTTTGACAGGATTATTAAAAATTTTGTTGATGTAAGTATGCATATACATAAATATATATTGTATATATACTATACATATGCAATGAAATTAGATTTTATTAAACTAATAATATATAATTAATATTAAATAATTTTCATTTAATTTAGAATTGATCAAAAATTATTTCGTATGTCGCAATTCAATCTTATCATAATAATTACAATTTGTATTTGTATACGTTCATCGGAGAATTAATTTTGACCAATTGAAAATTTAAAAATTACAAACATGAATAAATTCAGCCAAAACAGCTAAATATTATAAATATGAAAGGTTTTTTTTTTAAATTCATACCTGTTTTTTCGAAACAAATAGAGTTCCTTAGTACTTGAGCATACTACATAGTTTAAATTTGTATACATTTTAGTATATTTTTTAATATTGTATACAAATAGTTTAATTTTAAGCCAAACATTTACATATTTACATCTCACACTCATTTAAATTATAATATATATGTCTATGTGGAGCTCAATATAGAATATACTATTAAAGAATATTTTTAATCTTATACTCATAAGAAAACTTGAAAAACTAAATTATAAACGTAATAAATTAGATTTCGATTGCAGTAAATTTTGTAAGAACAATTTTGAGCTTGAGAAGGAAGACAGAATAGAAGAACTTTTTTGATTCTTTATTTTGATTCTTAATTTTCAAATATGACAACTTTTTCAATTCTTAAACCCTTTTTTTAATATCTACAATTTGATGACATTTTTTAATTCTTAATTTTAACAATTTTGGAATCGATAGATTTACTTTATTAGATTAATTTATTTAAGAATTAAAAATTATTCGTGGCACAGCTTGAATTTACTTTTTTTTTTTTGTTTTACATTTTGTATAAGACAGCATTGCGCTAATTTATTTGTTATGTTAAGCTTGGATTCGAAATAGAATATTTTACAGCATAAAATAGTATATAGTTACCATTATTTATATTGCATTAATTACCCTTCATTACCACCAATAATTTATAGCATGGTGTTTCAAATTGTATAATTTCAAAAATATCAAAATTGTCAATGGACTATTAATTATTTACAATTGGCTAAAATTATAGCAAAAAAAAACAATATTCAATATAAAATAATAATAGTAATGGTTTATTTTATATAATTAAGATTATAATAAATTAAAATATATGCAAAATTAAAATTGTAGCAAAACCTACTAGATGACATTTTAATTTGAAAACACTGATAAATGCCAAGAAATATATGTATGTAGAAAATATTATAAAATTTTTACCAATATGTATTTAAATATTGGTGTTACCATAGAGAATTTATATTGAATATTAATTTACAATTAGCCAAAAAATAATTTTTCGCATTTCAATTTAAAAATTTTTTTGTTTTTCGTTTGTTTTTTTTTTTTTTTAAATTTTTTTATTTGGTTTTTCTAATTTTCAATGTTTTTTTTTTTTGCTTTTTTTTTTTTAATTTAATTTTTTTATTACCAATACTTTTAAAAATAAGTTTATTTATAATAAATATGTGATAAAATATTTGTGGATGTATAAGTATATTTTGTGTGAATTATAAATATGTTTTAAAAATGTATGTACGTATGTATGTATGGGGAATGTTCAATATAGAATAAATGCGATTTTTATGCAAATATTAACTTTCCAATTAACTTTATTAAAAATAACAACCTCAACAAAATCCAATTTAAATTTTATCCAAATAACAAACGTCAAAAAATAATTTTTTTTTTATTTTATTTTTTGTTTTATTTTTCTATTATCCTTTTTTTTTTTGTGTTTTTTCTATATTTGCGTTGATTTTTGTTGTTAGTTTTTTGTTTTTGTTTTGTGTCTTTTGAAAATGCATAATTAGTATTAGCCAAAAATTACATATCCAACCAAGCAACCGCTCTAAATTTCATTTGAATTCTAAACATTATTATTATTTTGGTAATAATTTTTTTTTTTATTTTTGCTGCTATTTTCTATTTTATTATTTTTATTTTATTTTAATTTTGTTATTTTTATTTTATTTTTTTTCGCAATTATTTTATTATAATTTTTCTGATGTTTCAATTTTTTATTGCATGATTTTTGAATTATAAATTGGATTAAAAATTGCTTTAGCAAATTATCAAATCTATTGAAAAATTATCCAGCTGCAGGTTTTATTTTTTTTTGTTTTGTTTTATTTCATTTTCATTATATTTTGTTGTGTGTTTTTTTTTTTATTTTATTTTTTTTTTTTTCATTATATTTTTGAAATTTATTATTATTATTTTTTTATTTAATATTATTTCAAATTTGTGTCCATATATGTATATATATTTGTATATGTACCTCTGTTATACACACACGCATATATTATGCATATATAATAATAATTTAAATTGTATTTTTATTATACATATACGTATAAGAATTATAATATTTATTTTATATGTAAAAATAGCAAAAAAAAATAAAAATGTAATAATAGAAATAAAAACAAAAACAAAACGAAAAAAAAAAATAAACTATCAGGTATATGATTGTAAATGTTTAATGTCAAAAACTAACATAACCAATAATCGACAATAATCTAATACCAATCGAATACTAAACTCAAAAATTATATTATTTCCAATTAAAAACCAAATTTCCTCGTTTTACTAATTTATATATATATATATGTATATGTATATATACCGCGATATATTTACATAATATATAATTTGTTTGTGAATATACATACATATATGTATATATTTATGTTATAAAAAATATAATTTAATATTATTGAATATATTAGTTTTAATACCTCAATATATACGTACGAGTATAACAAATAAGTATATATAAATTTTGGCAATATGTAATTGTTTGAAAATTTTACATACATATACATATATATATATATTTAATATGTAATTTTTTTTTTTTTTTTTTTTGAAAACATGAGGGACTATAAAGAAATTAAGTGTTTTTTAATCTAATTTATAAAATTAGAAATTTTTAGAAATGAAAAAAAAAAATTTGTATAATAAAATGAGGTATCAATTATTTTTATTCATTTTATTTATTATTATAATTTGATTTTACTTTGAATAGGAATTTTGGGAACAGCTTAATATTATAAATAAATACTTGAAACAATTATAAGCTAAGCTTTTTTTTTCAAATTAAAATTGTTTTGAAATATGAAGTAATAAATGATCAAACAACTTTTATTCATTTATTTCACAAATTTTATAACAAAAACGTATTTCGTAAGCTATGCAGCCCTTTATATAACAGAAATTTTGTTTGTTTAATCCTGTAAATATGCAAAAAAATTTTGTAAAGAATGTAAAAATTAGGTTTTTTTTTTCTGGCATCAATTATCGTTATCGGAATTATGGTACGTAACATAAAAATTATAGCTTGATTGTAATATTTAAAAGCGAAGAACAATTATTTAGCGGCAAAGTTAGAGACAATAATAATTACCACAAAATTATCAAACAAAAATTGTAAAATATTGCATAATTTTAGGAATGAATATATTGCTTATTTTTGTATTAAGTATTATGTATAACACTTCAATCATATATAATATTCTTACCGAATACGGCTTAGTTACATCAGAGAATGGACCTTTTTATATATGAAAGCATTGAACATATGCAACACATCTTTTATGCTTGTCACATTTTCGCTTTCATAAAAATGATATTTTTTTTATAGGTTGTAAGAAACAAAAAATAAATATTGTGTATGCGCTCAAAGCATAAAAAATGTAAGTAGACCCAATTTGAAAGAGTAAAGTTGAGAGAGAGAGGAGTAGTGAAGCACATTTATTTGGGTAAATTTTTTATATATATCTAAAAGTGATGTCAAATTTTGTACATTTAAATTTGAAGATTTTAGTTTATATAATGGAATAATTTTTAAACAAAACAATGCTCCATCAGAATACTATTCGAATTATACCCAGTATCAAATTGAAATGTTATATAAAACCCCGTAAAATAAGTTCGTCCACACATTATTATATGTAGATTGAAGATGTTTTAATAAAAAAAGCTAAATTTTTTCTCATAAATTTAGTAATTATCAGAAAAATGTAAAAAAACAGCATGTATTATATGTAAGACTTTTATATTTTTGATACAATTTGGATAAGATTAAAAAAAAATTATTTTTTCATCAAATTTTACTAATGAAAATCTTTATGTAATTTTATTTATTTTATATCTTTTCTAATTCAACTACATATTTATTTTTCTTTTTTATATATCTACATAAAATTTTATTTTTTCTCAATTATATAATATTTTTATTTTATTTTTATTTATTCTAAAACCTAATAAATATTATTGTCATATGCATTTTCCCTCGTTACTAATTAAAATCATACTGTAATATTTATATGTAATTTAAATTAAAATATAATTCCCTAAAACCGGAGGCGAAAATTAATTTTAGAACTGAAATTTTAAAAATTAAATGCATTTGAAATAAAAAAAAAAAAACACATACATAAAATATAATAAAATGGTATAGAAAAATAAAAAAAAAAAAACGAAAAAACAAAAATAAAAAAACTCAAAATTCAAAATATATAATAATAATAATTATAATAAAATTTGCAATAAAATAAAAAAAAAACGAACAAATTATAATAATAATCAACAAAAACAAAAGAAAAAACAAAACACAACACTAAACACAATAATAACAAAAAAAAAAAGGACATAGAAAAAAATAAAACAAAATTACCACCACGTAGTGAATCTAATGTAATTAGCAAATCAATAATGAAAATTAAAAAAAAAAAAACAAAAATACCCAACAAAAAAAAAAAATAAAATAATAAAAAAAAAAACGCTTTAAATTAGTTTAGGCTTAATGAAATAGGCGAGCATACCTAATTCGTTAAATGTAAATTTAGAAAATTCCCCGGGGATATAATTTTTAGTGACATAAATATATTATTATTATTATTGTTATTATTATTATTATATTATTTTTATTATAATTATTATTATTTACTAACATATACCAGAATAAATTTTTCTGGTATATGTAAATTAATTTTTTTTTTTCATATACCAATTTGTAAGTACCAATACATAATATAAATATGTATACCTATAAAATATACAATATAAAAATTTTTTATTATAATTTAAACATTTATAATATGGTGTAATAATCATAATTATATTAAAAGGGGGAAGCGAAAACAAAAATAAAAAATAATATAAATTTAAAATGAATGAAAAATCCTACACGTTCCCACCCTCTCTCTAAATATTATGCACATAAAATATTGTATTTGTTTTCTTTTTTTTTATTTCGTTTTTATTAAATTTTCTAAAACCACCCTCTAATATTATGTATAGGTTTTTGCATTCACACGCACACAAACATGCATACATTTTTTTATTTTTTTCGTAAATTTTAGTAATAATTATTATATGTACATAATATAGTATTAAAAAAAATAGAAATAATAAATATAAAATAATACAAAAATTAAATGCAAAAAAAAAAACAAAAAAAAAAAATCTAAAATGATAATTAAAATTGAATTTTTAAATAAAGTATTATTATAAGTAATTTGAAACATTTTATAAATTTACAGGAAAAATATACACACATAATAATGAAACCATAATAAAAATAATAATAATAAAAAATAATAATATTTGATTATGGAATTTCATAAGTTTTTTTTTGTGTTGTTTTTGTTTTTTGGGTGATATTTAACCGTAGAAATTAATTAGGAAATATAAAATATTAAAATAAATTTATTATTTTAATTAGTTAGAATTTCTAAGAATTAAATATGAATGTAATTAGAAATTTAGTTAAATAAAAAAAAATATATATATACATATACATATACTCACGTATTATTGCAATATATATGTATGTACGAGTACAACATATAACATAACATGATATTTTTTTTTTGCTATAACAACCCATATAGTATGTATGTATATGCTTATATCATTATTTTTGGTATGAATTTTTTTTTTCTGAACAATAATAATTATTATAATTATAATTACACACACATAAGGTATATACATAATCATATTTTTTAAGGTATAGCTGTGAATGTATATGCATTTACATTTAATTAATAAAAATATTTAGATGTAATAATAAGTAACTGTACTTAATTATATTACATAAAATATAAAATATTTGTTATAATTACAAAAATTTTGTTGCAAAAAAAAAAAAGAGACAAAAAAAAAATCTAGAAGTTGGAACTTGTATATTTTAAAATATAAAAATTGTAAGCATATAGGGGGGTACAATATGGGCGGTACAAGTCACTTATGTATATATATGCTTATATATAAAGTTAAAAACAACAGTTTAATTAAAATTAAATAACATATAACATAACAACATATTAATATTTATTCTTTAACATTGTATATATTTATATATGCTCCTAAATGAATATTCATTTCGTTCATATGGCAATAATTTGCTTGCTTAAACAAATTAAAATAAAACGAGAAAAAATAGAGTTTAGCGTTACCCGTACAAATTTGTTATCCTATGTGCAATTAAATATGTCATAGTCGACTATATGGGACAGACTATGACTTTAAGTTGCCGTATTATTTGAAATTTCTATTCAATCCTTCCAAAATTTATGAATTAATCTAAGAATTTTAAGGCAACCAATACTCATTCGTTTTCCGATGAAAAATGCTTTGAAAAGCAATGAAAGCGTTTAAGAGCAACTTTAAGCAAATTTTTTTAACTATGTAATATGTATATAATTTGAGTTTCTTCAAATATGTTAATCATTGATAGATTTAACATAACAGGAATAGTTCCCAACCTAAATATTTTTTTTTCATTTTATATGAATGTAGGAACAGACGTATGATTGGGCATAAAAAAATATAAGGTTGGACATTATTGTTGGCTGTTATGTTTAGGTTCGCATAGCTTCATATAATTTTTTATGAATTATAAATATTTAAATATAAAATATGAGTGTATGCTAATTATAAACATATATGAGCATTTTTTACTTTAATGTCAAAAATGACTTAGTACAACTTATTGTATCTGATCAATGATGCAATGCCACCAGTTATGATACCGTTTGTATCATTAAAAGAAATTGTTCTGACCTATAGACATAAGTGTATGCTTTTGATCTGCGTTGGATTCTGTGTCGATTTGATCATGTCCGTCAGTCCGTGCCAGCGACAACTTAAAAACCAATTAAGCTATACATATTCATATATGTATAAAATAGTATTACACACATAACAAAACAAGACGTTGTATAAAACTGTATATTATAATTATCTCCGACATTCAAAATCATTTATTTGTTCAAATATCATAGAGTTGACATGAATTAAATTTTATATTTTTAACAGTAACTATATGATAATGGAGGTATACGCAAGGTACAACTCTTGGTCATGTAGCCATAAATTTATTATAATTATTATAAAATTAATTTTGAAAATTTTTATTCTAATGTTTCAATTTTATAAATAAAGAATGTCAAATTCCAAAAAAGAAAAGCTCATAAAACAAAATATTTTTCAATTTTAGCAAAATTTTTTTTAACTTATGTTTCTAAAATATCGAAGACCAACTATATTGTATTGTTACTCAAAATTAATCGATTGGTTTTGGAAAAATTTAAACAAAAACAAAATGAAAATTCTTAACGTAAATTAAGAAACAAAATGGAAAAAAAAGTAGAACTTGCAAAAAATCCACTAACCTACTTAAGTTTTTTTTCCCCTCTTGTTAACGTATTTTAACAATTTTTTAATTTAATAGCCCCATTATATTTTAAAAACACAATTCAAAAGTATAAAAATATTATTTTAGAATTTGAATAGAGGTGGGGCTTAGTGTAATGCGTAATAATTGAAAGGTCAGTGTAAACATGGCATTATTAATTTGATTATCCAATTTTCCTTTTGATTTTTTTTTTTGTATTTCTTTTATTATTTTTCATGAAATTTAATGAAAAAAATGCAAAAAAAAAAAAATTACTTTAAATACTTTGCCTCTTTTTTCCCTTACTTTTTATTAGTATAATAAACGAACGACGTATTGCTCTTTTCATTAGTTTTGTTGTTGTTGTTTTCTCTTTTATATTTAAATTTTTTTTTAATGCAACCTTCAATGCAATTACAATTAATGCGGTATTTTCCATTACCATCTTCGTTTTTTTTTCCTGTGTATTTTTATTTTGATTTTCTTGTTTTTCTTTACAAAAATAGTTTTACAAAACATTTTCCCTTACTTTTCATTCCCCTTCTTTCAAATATTGACCAATTCTTCTACTATTCATCAAATCTTTTTCTATATCCCTATATAAGTAGATTTAAATTTTATGAGTGCATAACTTTGACATTGTTCCGATAACGGATTAATTAACGGTTAAAGTAACTTTTAATGTTAATTAGTGTACATAATATAAGCTTGACAACAAATATGCATAGAAGAAAAGAAAAGGGAAAAAAAGAGAAGGAAAATCATTATAATAAAAATTGAAATTTAAGTACTTATGGGTATGTACGGTATAAATTGTAAGTAAAAATTGAGGTCTTGCACTGATGTACGTCTAAAAGATTTTTAAGATTTTTAAATAAATGAAGATAATGAAGCTTTCTACTTTTTTTGTTAGGTGCACTTTCTATTACATAATGAGTGTCGAAACCATTAAAAGTAAGACATTTGGTAATAAATAATTTTTTTCTCACTTTTTTCATTACTTTTTTTTTCTGAGATCAACTCAATTTGGATTTACATCAATGTTTTTTAAGGTTTTTTTTAAAAACTCGTTATCATATTCTTTAAATTGTCTTATTCAGTTTTCAATATGAGGTGTTAATTTTAAATTTAGTTCTTAATATCACCAATCATGGTAAGGAGTGCGTTTAAATTTGCAATATTATTCTTATATTCCCTGCATATAGTATGTAAAACGCTGTACGTGCATGCTAATTTAATTTGAAATTTTGAATCTTTAAACTGTGCAGAAAAGTCTTACTTTCGCTCCTTTTATAAACCGTTCAAACACAAATACATATTTAATAAACGTGAATATAAGGTGAATGTTAGGGGTGCAACATTTAAATGTCGAGAAAATTTCCGTAGACACTGTACACGTATTGAATGTGGAAAAAGAATAAATACTTTATTATTGTTATAAAGTTCAGAGTTATAAATTGTACATAACTGATATTTCTTTATCCAATGGTTAGCTATTTTAAATCAAGTCTTTGCATGTAAAAAATCATTCATTATTAAAGATTTAAAGTGTCCGTATTTAAAATTGTTCGACTTTATTCAAATAAATCTTTATCTATTCGCTGTTTTCATAAATAAAGTTCAAATAACCCAGAAGAGTACTTAAACTCTTCGCAAAATTTTCAAAATACAGTACCTTATTGCTAATGTTTTGTTCAGCACTGTATATATGTCTATATCTCAGAACTAAACTTACGGGCACAAAAACCATAACACTTATTGTCTGACATTTTAATTGTTTTAAATAAGTGCAAAAACATGAGCATTTTTTTTCGTGTGATTAGATCTCAAAGGGTTAATTTTAATACATTCTTTAATACATTTAAGAATTTTATTGAATCGACAGAACAATTACTTTAAGTTGCTCAAAATTTTTATTAAAAACAAATTATGATTATTAATTATGGGTGAGTATGTATGTATCTATGTCTAATTTAAAAAATTCTTTTAATAAACATTTTTTATAATACAATTATTAACGTGTAAATGTTAATATAAAAATTACATTAGGTCAAGTATATTGGTGATTTCCGCGACTATACGAAAACAATTAAATGAAAAATTTAAATGAAATTTTGTATTTTTAAATCAAGGTTAATGTTTCTTTTAATTTTTTTTTTATCTTCTTTTCTTCTTTCAATTAAATTTCAGTAATGAATTTAATAGTCAAAATATAGAACATAATATACAAGTTAATAGAATTTATTCACTTACTTTTTTTTTTCTTTTTCTTTTTGTTTTCTTTTGTTAAAAGCAATTTTATTCATTTAAATTTTGTTAGATAAGGAAAAAAAGAAAGAGAAACAAGAACAAAATTTATAATTTAAATCATTTTGGCTATGTAGACTAAAAGCTTTTGCAATTATAACTAAGTAAATAGGTATATATATACGTATATATACAAAAAGAAGGAGATATTTAAGGCCCTAACTTTATTATTATATAAGTAAGTGTTATGTAAGTGCGTATACTTGTATAATGGTACTAAAATTATTTTCTAATAGAAAATTTTCAATTAAAAAATTAAATGTAAGACAAGAAAAAAAAGAGTCTAAACTTAAAAATAAGAAAGAGACAAAAATTTTCTAAAATTATAAAAAAAATTATTTTTTTTATTTTTTGTTTTTATAATTTTTTAATTTCATTGTCTTTTAATATTATTATTTTTTTTTTTTGTTAAAAGTCAATTGTGATAAAAGACTTCATGTCACCATTAAAATATTTTCTTTTTAACTAAATATCTTAGCATATTCAATAACACATACACATACATACAAGCTACGAACATAATAACAACAAACGAATGCGGTGCTGACATCTATACATTGATATTTAAATATATAATAATTATGTTAATGTTAATATTATTTCTTTAAATACAATTAAAACACCAATGTACTAAAAAACCATATTCTGGGTACAAGAAAAAAAAAATTACATATTTTTAAATAACAGTATAACCCGCTTAACTTTGCGATAAAATTTTTTCCCTTATATATAAGGAGTAGTTGCTTTTAAAAATATACCTGGTCCTGTATAAGGCTCAATTAAATAAGAATCAATTTTCTTTTAAAATGCTTTTGATTCTTCAAAAAAGGAATCTAAAATTACAATTTTTTCATTTAAAGTATAGGAACTCAGATGGCTTGAATTTCATTAACCAAAATATATTTAAACTGAAATTTGAACGAAAACAAACGCACAATATAAAATCCAAAAAAATAACTGAGTTGATGTCCATCTCAGACACTATATGCTTAGAAATTGTGGTAAAACTAAAAAAAAAATTGTACTGCAAATAGCAAGGCAAAATTTATTAAAATAAAAATAAACAAAAAGCTGTAGCAAAAGAGTATCGATTTCTTTGCAGCAAATTCTGTTGCAGAACATTCACAGAATTACAAAACTAAAACAGATACTGATTTGTGCAGTAAATTAACAAAATCGTACTGCGACTATAGTGTTCATTTAGAACTGCAATTATGGATTCAACCTTATATCCATATTTCTCATAAGAGAGAACATAATCTCCATATTTATTAAAATTCACGTTCTCTCTCTGTTGAAATGAACCTCTTGAGTAACACATTCAAATTTGTGTAAAATTATAAAATCTACATGAAGTAATGTTTACTTCAAGGGGCAATTCCTTTAAAAATTAGTTTTACATAAGTAGGTTATACTGTAATTATCAACGTTTGTATAATATTTGTACCTCTCTTGTATATAAAACGTTTATAGCGACAAAGTCCATCATCCATAAGAATTTCTTAATAAAATTCAATTAATTCTACAAGAAGAAGAACAACAAAAACAAAAAAAAGATGTAAAAACGAAAAGTGACAAAAAAATTTACAAATGAAAATTTATTTTCTTATATAGAAAACCCAAAAATAGATGTGATTTTTAAGTAAAAAAAAATATTGTTAAATTTATATGTAGTGAATATAATTTTTATTATTGTTGAAAATAATGTTATTTAAAATTTAAAAGATATTTTCAATTTAGTTTTACAGAAAAAAAAAAACTTCCCATCAAATAGGCTATTTAGCCTTTTGTTTTACAAGTGATATTAAAGATGAAAGAAGATGAAAAACATTCAACAATACGAACATATACGAGTACGTGCGATGACGGCGGTGAGGTAATAAAAATTAGAAAAAATAAAAATTAAATGTATAAATTACATATTTGGATGTATGACATTGTGTAAATTAAAATTATTTTAGAATTAATTATAATAAAGACATTTGAAGAAGAAATAATGATGATTATAATTATAGGTACGCATTGGCATCACGTTGGCATCACGTTTTAAATTTTATTTTACCTTTCAATAAATTAATTGCATCTATTTTTGGGGTAAAATTAAAAAATAAGTAAATGTCATGTAAAACATAAATTTAGGAATTTGAAATGAAAATTTTAAGAAAATTTTTGGGAATTAATTTTTGATGTCACGGAATATGCTGGCCCATTATATATGCATTCTAGTACATATTAATATATTTTGAATGAAATTAAATTTTTTTTCAAGAAATGTTTGAAAAATTTTTATGTAATACTTAAGTTAATTCAGAATTTCAATAAATTTTTGTTTTGAATACCAGATATGAGTTTAACTTACGAGCGCAAGTAGAGCTAGCCTGTGACTGGTCTGTAATATATATTACTTTAGCAGCATATTTAATAGTTGTCTTATTTCGAATTAATAGATTTCCGGCTACATTTTAAAAGTTCATTTGTTCTACATTTAGAGAAATACCATAGAGAAATTGATGTGTGCAATTTATATAAAACATTCATAAAACTAAAAATTTTAATTCTTTTTGTAAATTTTTTTCTTTTATATTTTAAACAAATATTTCAATGATATAATGAACAAATTTTATAAATTTAAAAAACGCATATATTGAAGTTGTTATACAAATTGCAACACCGTCGGTAAAGTCACGTATTTTTTGATTAAATTTTGTAATTTTTCAATTTGTCATTAAAAATGGCAACTTTTTAAAATTGTATTAACAAAGAATTATTGAATGAATTAAAAATGGAACAATCAAAATTTCTAATTGAAAAAACATTGTATAAGAAACAAAAAAAATCTAATATCTAAAAATTATTTTGGTTTTTTTTTTCGCATATTAAGAAATCATATTGCATTATAACTTGTCACTAACTTTTTATATTACTTTTTTTAAATATTTTCGAAGAGTACTTGATAACAAACACAATAATTTAATAATTCTGCATATTGCTTTAAATTTATACTTCGTTATAGCTAGACACGAAATTAAACACGAATGAGGGTGAAATTAAAATTCTTCAAAACAAAAACTTATTTTTCATTTTTTATCATACTGTTTATCCATACATAGCATGTTAAATTGCAGGCATTGTTTTTTATAATATAAATTTATAAGAGCATATATAAGTATAAATTAGCCAGAACTATCTGTACATTGAATTCTTTATTAAGCATAGAAATTTTATAATTCATAATATTTATTAAAATTATTCACATATACTTATATATATTACTCTTATCCTTAAATTTCACTCAAATTATTATGAAACACTTAAAAAACAGAAATACTCGTATTGTCAGTATTTTTTTTGTTATTTAAAAAAAAAATTCAATAATTTATATTTGTACATACATACATATTATGTATATGAAAATATAGAGACGTACCTTATACGTAGAGAGCCCTGCATCATAATATTAAAGGTGCTTATAAAATTGAAGGTAATCGAAAAATACAGTGTTATTATGTATTTGACTTATCATCCTAATAATATGCAACTACATACGTTTCATATTATGTAATATTGTAACATTATATTGTACCAATAGTAAATTAGTAATATACCCTTTCAGGAATTTCACATTTTTGTAATACGTTAGTATGGAAATTCAATGGTGTAATTTGATTTGATTTAAAATGGAAAATGAAAATTCTTCAAGAAGAATATTAGTAAATTTTCCCCGTATTACCGCCGTTTATCATATATACTATAATAACAAATCGTTATAAAAAAATTTTTAACACTTTAATGCCATTTTTAGGATCTCATTGTTTTTGTTTTTTTTTTGTTTTACCGTCAATATTAAATATATCAATAAAAATATAATTTGTTTTTACGTGCGAATCCTTTTGAGAGTATCACAATAAAAAAATTTCTTTTTAGCATAACTACATTCTTTATGCACATATGTACGTATGTTTGTATTGTATATTTACATGCACACATATTTTTACTAAAAAAAAAAACAAAGAAAAAAAATTAATTTATTTTCTTTTTTGTTTATTATCGTTTTTTGATTCTTAACCTAAAAAACAAAAAGGCACGCAAAAGAAGAATATTCTAGCATAGGTGAAATAAATAAATAGAAAAATGAGTTAAAAAAATGTTGTCTATCAAATATATGACTTGTAAGATAGCACATTTTACTTTTAAACAATTTTTAGAGCTTGTGCCTCTATATCAAAAAAAAATGAAACGATCCATTAATATTTTTTAAATTTCATATAAATTTGCATATATTTAGGAGTAATATATATTTTTGAAATATGCAAAAACATTGTTTTATTCTTGTAAAAACTGTGAAAATTTGAGACGTATCCGAGTTTTCGTGTTCCTCTTTCAGCAAATGTACAAGTCGCTTATGATTCTAATTCAGCAGTTTCTCAAAAACTGCAATTTAACAATCTTGAAAAACTTTTAGGAAGATAATGGAGAGGGCGAGAAAAAATCGGAAGAGGAATTCTAGAGAAATAACACCTTCACTGAAATCAATTTGTGCACAATTTTTGCATTCTATTTTAGAAGGTATAAAAAAAGTCTTGTTAAACGACGGGTCGACGGACAAATAAAATTAAAGAGATGAAATTTTTTAAAAAAGTATCAAAAAAAAATTAAAAAAAAGCGAACTGAAACTGAAACATATACGAAAAAAAAATTACATATTTGTAGCCTTATATGTAGAGAGCCCTTCATCATAATGTTAAAGGCGCTTTTATAATATGCCATAAATTTTATACAAAATCTGTTTTCAATTGTTCTGTTTGTTTCGCAAAAAAAAAAATAGCAAATTCAAAAAAAATAAAACAATAATTTTTGTTTTATATTTTATATAAAATATTTTTTTTTTAGATTTAGATTTTTAGTATTTTAACATTGTATAACAAAAAGAAAACAAAAATTTAAATAGGTATGTGAAATTTCTATAATCGTTCACTTAAAACTTCTGCAGTCTGATGTATTGTTTTTATGTTTTTTATATGTTTGTTTGTTTGTGTTCATAAATAAAGAATAATTTTCTTTTCATTTTCAATTTTGTTTTTTTATTTTCATATTTTTGAATGTTTTTATTTTTTTCTAAAAATTGTTTCAAGTAATTTAACATCTGTGAAATGATTGCAATCAATCAAATACGGTAATTGATTTTTAATGCTTTGGCGGGGGTCTTCTATACATACATACACACATATACATATATTCTATATAAAAATTCGTTTAAAATACAAAACACACATACACGCACCAAAATCATTTCAACGAATATAAATTTTATAAAAAAAAACGCACAAATTATACAAGTATGTATGTGTGTATGCACATGTATATTTGCTATGCCTACACATTGTACGGATATAGTGTAAGTAAGTTTGGGCTTTGGAATGTCTTAAAGATATTTTATGTTTCATATTATTATTATTCTTTTATTATTGTTTATTTATTTGTTTGTTTGTTTGTTTCATTTTCCTTTTTTATATTTTTATTATTTTTTCATTTTTATTCTTTTGTTCTTTATTTTTCTTATTATTCATTATTACATTTTAATACTTATTCATTTTATATTTTATTATTACTTCACAATGTTTGTTACATTTTTGTTTTTCCTCTGTATTTTTATTTATTTTTGGCGGCGACGGCGCTAATACTTGACTGGTACTGTATTTGTTGCATATACTTAAGTACATATAAATTTATAATAATACTTTCATATAAATTTTTGTATAAGGAATGTATACATATACAATATACTATATATTTACGTACTTGTTATAATTAGAATGTTTGTGCATTCATAAGTATGTAAAATTCGAATATTTGAAAAATAATTTTGTTCTTTACTTGTTGTTTTTGTTTTAAACAACTAAAAATTGATGAGCACGCGGCTGTTTATTAATCTTTTAATGTTAAAAATTAGTTTTATTTTTTAAAATATCAGCACATTTGTATTAAAATTACATATTTATGTTTTCGTGTATATGTTATGCATGTAGATACGTGCATATAAAATAATTACATTGTATGTGAATTTCTTTGAAGGGTTCATTTTTTCTACGATTTTGACATATTGTGCTGGTGGCGCTGTAGTCGAGTTTTTTTTTTTGAATTTGTAAATGAAATGTTATAATTTTTAATGTAAATGACAAGAAATTATTTCGAAAGTATAAAATTCAGGGTGTATTAGAACTTATGGAATATGAGAGCTATAATGAATAACTAAATTTATGATTTTTTTCGCACTAAATTTTGTAACTGTATTGTTTGGAAGGAACAATACAATTTATTGAAAATATTAAGTACAAATTAACTATCTTTCCGAAAAATTTTTTCCATTTTCGAAAAGTGAATTTTAATTACAGTCATCACTCGCTTAACGGAAGCTATTTATACGATTTACGGAACATTTTTAAAATGCAAAAATTATTCTTGTTGTCTCTACAGTTGTAATAATAATAAAATTCTACTATATTTTTTGCAAATTAACAAGAAATATATGAACTTATAAAAGTTTAGGCAAAAAATTATGTGTTTGTAACGTAATGTAAGAAAAAATATTCCATTTACGAAATTTCGATTTACGAACAACATTTCCAGAACATATTAGTTCCGTAAAGAGAGGGATGAGAGCACTCAAATACTAAATCTACAAAAATAAATTGTAGATTATTAAAATCTAATAACAAATTATATCAAATACGTTTGGCTTTTTCCAAAGTAGCTAATTCGTAATGCAATAGATATTTTAATTAATTTAATAGCAAAATAAACCAAATTCATAAATTTCAAAGCGAAACTCAATCATTATGAATAATTTAAGAATACATGTATGTGCGTATATAAAAATATGGTTTAGTTACTTTATCAACTTAAGTAATGGATTACATAATATATGATGAGATATTAATCGAGTGTTAATATTATATAACATGCACATACGTACATTACTTTTATAACCGTAACACTATTATTTACGATGATATTTATTTAAAGCCCCTGTATTTCACATGACCGAATATTTATCAACAGTTTTTAAATGAAAAATGTTGAAAAAGACATTATAAATGACAAAAAAAAATTTTTTATAATTGTGCGCAAACTACATTCTTATAACTTAACTAAAGGTCGTGTACATTTGCCAGTCCAGTTATAACAGCGCAGAAATATCACAGTAATAGTAAATGTAGTACAAATGCGTATGATATTTTTATTCATTCATCTTTAGTGTTGAATTTCAAGTCGAGCTGGTCATAGGTATTCGAAAATATTAGTATGATGGTATATAGATTAACTATATTCCCTTATACCACTTTTAAAGAAGTTTTGAATTTGATCTATTCAAAAACAATCAAAATTTAAAACATAAGAATAGTAAGAATTATAGATCGAATTTATCACACGAAAATTGTTCGCCTTACGATCTGTATAAAAAAAGAAAATATTTGGTGTGGGCGAGAAGAAGATGATGTTCTATTATTTTGTTCATATCCAATTTTGGTATACATATATGGAGCCAAAATCCACTAAGACGTATTTCATTTTAGAAGTTTCGAATTTTCTGGAAGCAAACGGTACTAACTTTAAACGGTTAGACTGCAGTACGACAACGAACCTTTGCAATGTGAGCGAGTATCTTTCGAAATTTTAATCAGTTAGTTCTAATTTTTATTTGCTACTGATTGCCTCCTAGAAACCCTAGAGTATATACTAATACAAATAATTTAAAACTATTTCTATCTTTATTTTTGTCTTTATTATTTTAATTCTTAAGAGAAAAAAAAAATGCGTCCAAATAGTAATTAAATTTAATTAATAGAAACATAAATTATCCAAAAGAAAAAAAATAACAAAAATTTTTTTTTCTCTAATTATACTTTTTTTTTTATTATTTTCAAGTCTAAGTAATTACCATACCATACGCGTAATTTTAAGAAAATAAAAAACTTTGTTGTGAGGTATAAAAAGTTGAAAATCTGTTAATTATATTGTGCGGTCAATAAATCTTAACCTCTAATTAAACTGAAAGTGAGTAATGTAATTACTTTTATAACGCCCACAAAAATAAATCCAAAATAAAAACCTCCAGTTTCTCATAAACCATTTTTTTTACTTGTTTCTACTTTAATTTTTTTTTATTTTTGGTTCATTCAAAAAGAACCTGAAATAGTTTCTTTAAAATCGCCAGTTTTTAACTGCGTTTTTTTTTTTTTTGTAGAAGATTCATGAAAATTTCAATTGAAATTATTATTTTTTTTTTTTTTGTAAATTTTAAGTTTTAGGGAATAATAAAAAAAATCAGATTAAGATTTTTGTTTTTTTTTATTCGCTTTGATTTTAATCATAATGACGATGATGATGATGATGATACTGATGATGATGATGCTGGTGATGATAATGATAGCAATAGTGATTGATGATAAATTAATGTTTAAAAACATTAAGAAAAACGTTTTGTAAAATAAAAAATCCGAAGAAAAAACCAAGTGATTCTTTCATTTATTTTCAGATTTAAATCAATTATTCTAGCCGGTCAGTTACGTGTATGAGTAGAATAATTATGAAAACATGTTTATAGGCTTCATTTAACATAAATGATCGAATAAAAATAAGTGAACAATAACCAGAAAAAAAAAGAAGACTAGCACTGATCATTATTTTATTAATCACAATGTGTACTTTAACATTTTTCATATAAAAAAAAAAAAATGTTTCTTAATTGATGTAAGACATGAGCATCTTAATTGAAGAAATCTTGTACATGAGGATTTTAAATTTACAAGACGGATCAATATACATAGGGAGATCTTTAGTTAAGTGAAAACAAAATAACATTTTTTTACATTGGAATATTGGGGAATGTTGAAAAATTCTAAAAAAACTTCCCAGAATATTTGGTAGTTTTATAAATTTATTGTAAAATATGTTTTTTTTGGATTTCTAAGACAAATTTTTGAGTTTTGACTGAAATCAATGATGTTAAACTTTGATTAGCTTGCAAAAAAATTTAAATTTGACTCTCCAGTCTGTCTTTCCCTACTAACGAAACACTGATCCAACAAATTGGGAATTTCTTTAAAATAGTCTGGCAATAGTTTATAAAGAAAGGAAATTTTGAAAAATCGGTCGGTTCGAAAGATTAGCAAATATGTCGACTCATATTTGATTCATTTTAAACATAGGAAATTGTTGGAAAGGTCTCGGAACTTTTGTTTTGGAATATTTTTTGAAATCAGTTCTGTAATATCCAAAGTCCCAATAAAAAAAACTTCATGGAAAAAACATGTTAAATATATGTAGTTCTATGCAAAAGTATACAAATTTTGTGTCACTGATATTTGAGAAATTTTAGTAGAATTCGAAAAAAAATTTATCAAAAGCCGATTCTTAAACATGAATAAAATTTAAATTTTAAAACTTAAACATGAATAAAATTTGATTATAATTATGTAGGTCATCAAGGCACTAATCTAAAAGCATTTGCTAAGCCAAAACACCAGAGTAAATTCTTAGCTAGAATGCACACTTTCTTAGCTAGAATGCACTCTTATATTATTATTTACACTTTCAAAAAATTTGAAAAGAATAAAATTTATTAATTAGTTAAAAATGTGGAAGAAAAACTTCATTAACCTCCTCCCTCAAAAACGTATGAATTCGTGAAATTAGAAATTCAGAAAAGTATAAGCTTAAATTAACGGCAATTCCTGATTGTTTCAAATTTTCGAAATTTTTCAGCTTCTTTTTGTTTTAGCTGCTTTTCTTTTGAAAATCTCAACTTTGATCTAATTTCATTTCGCCCCAAGTTATGCGCAATTAAATTTAAGGACACTAATTTTTCGAAAACTACCGAATCTTTGCGAATTTCTATACATAGGAGGAAAAATGTAACACTAGATGTCTTGTTATTAGAAAATAAGCAGCCATTTTACAAAGTGTATGTGTGCATATTTCAATTGACTTAATAAACTCTGTAATTTCTTTATTATTATAATGCTTTTATTTGAATTATTTTTTCAACTCCTGAAAGTATGCAATATTTCTATATTTTATGATATGAAGGAAGCAACGCAAATATTATTGTTGAAATAAAAAAAATCAGTATTCTTAGGGTGACTTTTGGAATTTAGACCATAAATTCGTATCATTCATTTAGAAATTTCGTGAAGCAATTTCAATTAAAATTCGTGAAGCAATTTCAAAAGTATAGACTGATATATGTATCTACACGTCTATATAAGCATATTTGAAAGTGATTAACATTAAAAGCATTAAAGGGAAAATGTTACTTTCCAATAAATCATTAAAAATAAAAATAATATAATAAGTGTGCATGTATGATTTTCTTTGTACTTACATAGTTGTTGAAAGTTTTCAAATGTTTTTGCTTCAATAATATTTTTTTAATTAAAATCATATTTTGAAAGTTAATTTGTGTATTTCATCCACCAGAATCATAAGCACATATACAATTTTTCAATTTGTTTTAATAATTAATTTTTGATAACAAACTTAAACTTAAACTTAACAATGCGGGCAAAAGCAAATGTGTATATCAAATGTTGAGCAAATCAAATGTTCTGTGATTTTAAACTAAGTATAAAAATTATTCGTATTGCAAAAAAAAAGTTACCATACACACATGGACGTATACATGTACATATGTACAGTACGTTGTATGTAAATACCGTTAAATGTACGTTCGTATAAGAAGAGAAAAAAAAATCTAATTAATTTTTTCTTCTTTTCTTTATTTTTTTATTAAAAGTTTCAAATATTTGTGAAGACTCCAAGCCCAGAAAAAAAAAATATCAAAAATAAAGAAGAAGCCTTCATGGCTTCATATACGTAAATATGAATTGTTGTTATCGCATATAAGTAAATTATAAAACATGAAATTCAATAAATTCCAAAAAAAAAAAATTCTTATACAAAAATTTTTTTGCTTGCTGCTTTTTCTAAAAAAAAAAATTATTTATTATTTTATTGATGAATCGTCATTTTCTGGTTAGTTAAATACGCAAGACCTCATTAGATTTATACGGAGTATTTTTATATATTACATACATACATATTACATACATATGTTTATACATATAACAAACGACCACACGGTACAGACAAAACAGACATTATAGAAACAATAAAAATTGAATAAAATAAGAGCATTTTTACTACTTCATCTACTTCTTTTATTGTTATTTCTCATATACATACAAACATACTTATATAACTCGTAGACATAAAATACATATTATTACATAAGTAAGCGAATGTGTATACTTGCTTCCTATGCACATATTAAGTATATAAATAGCTAGAAGTACAAATAATATTAATATGAACAAAACTATTCCATAGGTGAAGGAAATAGAGTCAAAATATTTGTATAGGTCAAAAGTTTTATTACTTATTGAATTGCCTAATTTATTTTTAAATCAAATTAAGTAAATTCGCTCCGAGTAAAAACAAAATTAAGTACAACAAATTACAAAAGTGATATTTTAATCTTAAAAAAAAAACAATGCTTTCACACTCAAATATGCATTCGAATCTTTACAGGATTGAAAGAGAAAAGCATATTGCTATATGTCTCCAACAAAATCAGTGACATGCAGAGCAAATAAGAAATTAATATTAATTCAACTGGATCGATGAAAATAAATAACTAACGCATAGCAAGTCTAGAACTCAAATGCCAACAAATAGAGCTCGTCAACAGTTCCTGCTATTTGGGTATTTTACAGTAGTAAAGTAGTTGGGTAGTAACAATAACAGTATTTAGGTAGTAACCATAACAGTTCCTGCTATTTTACCATTACCGCTCAAAACGAAGCTCAAAATGAAGTTGAATACTACCAAGCGAGAAGAGCACTTGTTAGCAATATGTATCACAATAAATATTTTGTTTTGTTTATTAAATAAAATAAATGCCTCAAGAAAATAAATTATATCATTTCCGGTCAAACGCATATAAAAATTTATTCGAGATTTTCCATATTTAAAAACAGAATTAATATTTCAAATCTTAGAAATATTTATTAATTCTTGAACTTCTCATTAATTTTTATAAATGCTCTTACTGATTTCATTTGTATGAATATTGTGGCTGACTAGACAGACTTGAAAAATCGTTCAAATTCATTTTATTTAGAAATTTTGTATTTTCAAAATTTTTTCATTTTTCTGTAATGAATACGTAAAATTAAAAAAAAAGGAATTGAGGAATTAAATTCTTCTTTTGTATCTTATTATTTTATTACTCTAGAAAAACAGATGAATTGTACAAAAAAGAAAAATAAAAATTATTGAAAATATTAGAAAAAAAAATTGATATTATTAAAAACAATAATAATTGATTAAGCGTAGCCATAAAATAATGGAAAAATTATGAAATTAAAAAATTGTGAATGAAAAACAAAAAAGAAAATTATTATTATAAATATGTGAGCATGTTTGTACATGTATATATGAGGGTTTCTTTACCTCATTAAAATATTTTTGTAGTGCCGAGAACGGAAATTAAATTATTCATTTTTGTTTTTGTTGTTGTTATTTGCCCTCTATAGATTAACATACATTAGAATTATTTTTGTTGAATTATTTTTTTATAGATAATTGAAAAATGAAATACCGTAAATTTTTTAATGCCTTTAGGCTTTCAATAATAAAATGTTTAAATATTAAAAGTCATATCGAAAAAGGTGTACAAATTAGTTTTGAAGAATTCTTCTAAATTTAAGCATTAAATATTTTACAAAATAGATGTATTTCTTACAAGACAGTTTTCAGCTTTCATATTGCCCATTGGAAATGATTAAAATTTTCAAGTACTAAAAAATAATATTTTGTCAATCTTATTTTCGATAAGCTGCAATGGAATACTCGTATAAAAATTATAAAATTTATAACTTTAATAATTTTCAGAACAAAATTGCATTTGTTGAGAAATTTGACATCAAATATGACAAAAACTAAAAATGTGTTCACTCAAACTTTATAAGAAATTCAATCTTGAAATTCAGGGAATTTGATTCTTCTTGCGCAAGGGAATTGAATCAAGTAGAAGAGAATGGTGGAAAATGTCGAAAGTATTTCTTTTTGCAACAAATTTTTAATAAAATTCAAGGATGTGTTTTTCTTTTTTCTCCCCGAATGGAGTGAGTGTAGAGCTATTATTAAATAGGCGGGTAAGTACGGGTTAAAATGTTGTGTATTATGAACATGTTGTAATTATTGTTATATTAATTTTTTAATTTATAGTTTTTTGGTATTAAGTTACGTAATATTGATTGTGTTAGCTAAGGGACAGGTGCCATAGCAACTGCACCATTGGTTAGATATTAAAAGGATTTTCGAAAAAAATTTCTCCAGAAAAAAAAACTACTCCCTCTGCTTGAAAGAAATATAATATATAACAATATTCCAAATAAGAATAATCCAAATAAAAAATATATTTCAAGATTATAATTGACTTCCTAAATTTTCTTACAACAAATCGAAATGCAGTTGAATTTAAGTGCGATTGTCTTTTAGAAAGTTAGTAAACTAATCTTCTCCTAAATGTATGCAATTAGACGACGTACAACTCTAGGACGAGATAAAAAAAACATAATTTTCTATGAACTATAATGTGTTTTTTAAAAACAACCATATGTTCTTTGAACAGTTTAAATAGAGTGTTTAAACTCAACTTTTCCAGTTTGATCAACCTGACAAACTATTGGTTTGATTCAACTTAACCAATTTTCATAGAGTTGAAGTTGTTCGTTTTTTTATACTGTAATTTTCTTTATGTAATTTTGTTCAACTTAAAATACCTATTACATAACAATTTTCAAAATTTGTACGTAAAAACGTTAATCAATTCATTTGTTTTTTTTTTTAATTTTAGTTCAGCAAATACAAAAAAATTGTATTAATTTTTTGTACATTCAATTAGCACAATGTTTAAGGCAAATTTTTTTAAAATTATAATTGTATACGAGTACATACCTATAAGTATGTATGTATATACATACATTCATTATTATGATTTTATACGCTCTGAACACACGCTGAACAATAATATATAATATTTTTTTAAATTAGTAACAATTTTTGTTTTGTACAATATTCACAAAAACAAAAAAAAAAATTAGAATAATTTTTAATTATTTTTATTATTGAATAATGTGAATAATAACCGCTTATAATAATAAACTGAAAACAATTAGGAAATGTCTAATAAATTTCTAATTATCGGGAACATAAAAATTGACATAAATTTTTTTTACTTTTCTTTTAGTTTTAAGTAAATATTTTTTTTTTCTAAATTAAAAATTAAAACCAAAGAAAATAATAAATTTCTGTGTAACTATACTTGTACTTATAATTAAAAAATATTGTTGAGCATTAGGGGACCCGATGTTCAAGTAGTATATAGATGTACACACATAATTATTATTTTCATTCATTATTGAATGATGAATAAAGATTAGTAAAGTAGTTTTACTAGATCAATTTTATAATAATCTAATCGACTCCCATATATGTATATGGCATTTCTTAGTCTTTTGCTTATATTTAAGATTACAATTAAAAATTCATTTTCTAAGTACTTGTATGAAGACATAATCAAATAAATAACAAAGCAATCATAATGCAACGTAACGCGCGTATATGTAAAAGAGGAAGATAAAAACGAAAAATTAAAAATATAATAAGAAAAAAAAAAAACAAATATTTTTCACTTAATTCATCGTCATGGCATTAGTTGTGATGTAATAAAAATGCAAGTTTTAAAACAATTATTATTATTAGCAATTATTAATTTTTCCGGTTAGAAAATTTATTTTAAATGCTAAATGTTATCCAACAGCATATATACATATTGTATGAATGTACATACTTAAATATGTATTTAAAAAAAAAATTAAACATTTTTGAATATACATACAAACATACACATATATACTGATGTTTTGTATATGTAGGACATTTTAATGAAAATATTATTGTTATAATTGCACTTATATGCCTCACCAAACATAGTCTCCATTTACATACATGCAAACAAACCGATATAATAATAATATTTAGCTATTTATGTAGATAGAAAATAAGAAAACAAAAAACAAAAGAACAATCAATAATCTCAAAGTAAATTCATTTATTTTCTATTTCTCATATTCAATAAGAAAAGAACATGAAAAAATTTTATAAAAACGGAACCCAATTATTTATCGGCATAATAAAAAAAAAAACACGATATTAAAAAAAAAGAATAAAATAAAAATTTATAAATAAAATATTGAACAACAAAAAAAAAAAAAAAAACTAATAAACTTTAAATTTCAATTAAAAAATAATAAAAAATTACAAAATAATTTCTAAATATTGAAACATCTTGTTAGCTGTCTTGTTTTCATTATTATTATTATTGTTATTACTACCATTAGAATTAATCAAACAACAAAATAATAATATCATCATCATCATCAACATCAACAACACTATCAACATCATTATCATCATCATATTAATTATTTTGAATATTCAAATATTTATGTATATACCCTTTTATACAATATTGTAATTCTATTATATTTCATTTAAACAAAATTTGCTTCCAACAATATTCAAAATCTCTTCTGAATACTTAAAGTTCACTGAATTTCCATAATTCATCATAATCAACAAAAAAAAAAAAACAAATAAAATATGGGGAGAAAACAAAAAATATTTTACTAGCAACATTTTTTTTTTCCTGAGATTTATTTAAAAAAAAAATAATAATGAAAATGAGAGAATATGAAAAATACAAAAATTCTGGCAACATTTTAAGTTGCTTACATTACATTTTCTGCCTTTACTCATTTTTTGGCTCTCTATACCATTTTATCGCATCAATAATTCCTTTCTCCCATCACAATATAACACAAGACAACAATAACATACTTTTTGAATTTTGGGTATAATATTAGGTTTGTTTGATGATAATAATATAGTGTATTTTTTGTTTTGTTTCAGAAAACTAATTGAGTTGTCAAAAATTGAAGGGGAAACAATGAAAAAAAAAGATGAATCTTTTGTAATAAGGAAAAAATCTTCATCACCCCAATGCATTTACTCTTCTTACATATTGTTATATAATATGGTAAAGTACTTTTTACATATATAAGTAGTTTATATAAAGTAATAATAATATTAATAAATGAAAAACATAACAAAAAAAAGAGTAAAATAATAAAAATTTATTTGAAATATAAAAAAAAAAATTAGTTGTAATTATTTTTTTTTATTTTGAGTGTACATAAATGTCCGACCTCAGTAACTTATCATTATTTTCGGCGTCGCTCACTATATAAAAATTTTCTGGTGTATTCGTTGCGTTCTCTTTCCCCTTCCCTCATATTATTATTATTTGTTATTATTGCTGTATATGTGGAATGTTGCTGAATGGTTCTGTTACAATGGTTTGTGTAGCCTAATATTATTGTTGTTGTTGCTAATAGAATATCACAACAATTATTATTGAAGTTTATTTTTGTTTAAATGACTGCGGTTTATCAATTCATTATTAATTATTGTACAATATTTTTTTTCGGGATGTTTATTTTAGAAAACACAAGTAATTTTTTTTGCTATTGTTATTTTTATTTATTTTTTTTTTCTATATGTTTATTAATAAATCTAACTAATATTTTTGAGAATATCAATATAAAAATTAAAATAAAGAAAATTATATAGTCTATTACATAGATATTTATAAATAAAATTTAGTGTACACAATAAAGACATACTCGTACAATACATAAATATATGTTTGTATATGTATATACAAGAATATTATATCAATTATATAATGTAAATTTGAAGATTGTGCTTAAGTGAACAATTTAATTTTAGGAATGCTGGCGCAATTGTTTTATTAACAGTTTATAACTTTTTCGTACATTTAATTTGACATACGAGAAGAATATTTTTAAAAATAATACTTTTTATACATATAAATGTAATGTACACGTATATATAGATATATAGTGAATATAGTGGATAAATGGAAGGCGGTACTTATATATTTAGATGTTTATGTTGTACAGATACACATGTGTTTACATTATGATTGACATTATTAATTTATTCATATTCTTTAATAATGTTATAAAGATTTTTTTGTTTGTTTAATAATGTTATAAAGATTTCGTTTCAATGTTAAAACGAATTTCACGTAATGAAATTTTAGTAATGGAAGTGTTGATGATTCTATTTTTAATGACAGATTTTTTTCTTAAATTTACGATAATCATTCACTTATATCTTTAAAAAATACTTATCAATGAGAAAGTATTAAAAAACAATTATGAAAAAAAAAATTTGAATGTCTTATCGGTTCTTATAGAATTTTCAAAATATGTGACAAGTCAAAATTTCTAAAATCACTTAAAAGTTATGAACATTACTACCTTATTAATTCCATTACTACTATAGTAATTTAGTAACATTATGTTTTTTCAACGCCTCAAAATATGCATTATTTTCGAAATTATTCTAAATAAATAAATTTAAATAACACATGATTTTCCAAATTATTGCTGAAGATTTTAATTCTAAACTATTTTTACTTTTTAACTGGTTAACCCATTTATCTCGATTTACAATCTTTTAATAATTGATCAGATGTAAAATTATGAAGGAAAATTTGGAAAATAATTTAAAAAATCATATTTATTCTAAAAAATTTCAATTTTGTCTAAGCAAATTATAGGAAATTTTTAAAATTTTCAGAATTCTCAAAATCAATTTGCTTTCAATTCAACTATTGCTCTATAACAAATTCGACAAAATACTTTCAGCCCCATAATATATGCAATTTTTTTCGAATTTATGTTTCAGAGCTTCCATTTATTACAACTAACCTGAAAGACATTATTTTTTTCCAATAAGGGCATCCATATATTAAGTAATTATAATAAAAAAATTATTTTGAATAATAAATTTCATTAATTGGCCAATTTCAAAAAAACCTAATATCTTAGACCGTCTTCATTAATCCTACTCTAAATAATTGTATCCTTATACTTTGTATTTTGTAATACTATGGATTTCCCATAAATCACTATCAATTGCATTAACTAATATATATAACCTGCTATATTATTATAAGAAGTGAAATCTAATTCCATATTGTATGAATAAACGAAGATTTAATTAAAATTCCTCCAAATAATTCGCCTCTAAATATTTTACTTTGAATGTATACGCTATATGTACATGTAAAATAATATACGAAAATCTTTATAACATATAACTGGAATACATATAAAGTGACATAACGTAAAATTATGATGTTAAAATTTAATGAAATATCAATTATCGATCCTATGTGATCCCAAATATTATTTTATTTGATAGAAGTAAATTCTAACTGTAAAGCAAACTATCATCACTTGATTTAAATAAAAATTTCTAAATATGTAATTTTCTTAATTAAACTGTTAAACATTATATGAAATATTTTTATTATATAACCTTAATTTTTCAATAGTTTTTTGATTATTACTATTTTGTTTTGCTTTTTTGTTTCACTTGTCTACCACTGTCTACTATACTACATTTTTTTTTTTTTCGTAAATAATATTAGTCCGCATAATAGATGAACTTGTTTTATATATTTACATGTATGTGTGTCTGTACATATTTTAATAATTTTATAGAAATCTATAGTTTTAAAAGCCAACTGAAAATTAATGTGCACCCAAATAAAAATTAAAAACAAAATAAAATTTTAATCAACCAGCAACATTACAAACAAACAAAACAGCATTACTCCAACACTCGAATATTATTGGGGAAATATACAAGAACCAAAAAAACAAAATAAGAATAAAAATAAAATTAATAGGGAATAAAATATAAAAACATACACACATTAATATGTGTGTATCAAATCGGAGCATAACAATAAAGGTAAAACAAAAAAAAAAGAAAAACACACAACAGCAACAACAATAACAAAAAAAAATGCAAATAAAATAATTTTTAACATGAAAAATTTTTTTCGTGTTTTTCATCCTTGTTTACCACGGGGTTCCCAAATTATGATTGAGGAGTAATGAATCTCTTTATTATTATTATTATATAGTAATCATTATCATTATTATCATCACTATCATCATCATTATCATCATCATCAGAATAAAATGAGTGAGCAAAAAAAAAAAAAATTTTTTTTTCTGTCTCCATTGCACATTTTGGCCAAAAACAAAAAAAAAATAAAAGAAAATAAAAAACAGTGATATTCAACAAACTGCTTTCTTTCTCTTTCACATTCTCTTCCCTTATATGGAGAATTCGCACATTTACTGTATGTACATATGTGCTCTGTTACCGTATACTTAAAAATGAGAGAATGAGAGCTATAAAGCTTATAATAATTGAAGGGGTTGAAAATCAACCCACTTAATTTGGAATTTTCATTTTTTTTTACATATTTTTTAATTTTTTTGTGTCACTTGTACTCATTAATGTGTTTGCGTATGTGTATGTATGTATGCATCATTATTTTATTGTTATATTTTAATATAATATATGGTGTACCAAAATAATATTATATAGCTTATATATTGATATAGAATAATTTGTTCCAAAAATAAAAACAAAACGCGGAAAAAAATTTAAAATTGACGAGAAATTTTATTTGTGAAATTTAATGATTGGCAATAATTGAAAGCACAAAATAGATTTTTTCATTTTTTTTTTATATTTTCGCAGTTCAATTGAAATCGTTTGTGAATTGTGATGTTAAATGTGTATAATTTCTGCAGTATACTTTTGTACCTTAAGTAAAAGAACAAGGCCATGGGTTTTCGCTATTGTTTTATATATTTTATGAATTGCGAAGAGAAAAATTATAAAAAAGAATTATTTTTGTTAAAGATATTTCGGGCATAAATGGTTTTTTTTTTGGTAATTCAAACTTTTAAAATTTTGGTATTTGCAATTGAGCTCTTTAGATAATGGGGCTAACAAAAATATTGATCTCATACTCTTTTTAAAAATATCCCTTCTAATTTTACACATTTAAAATTTATTTTTTCATTTTTTTTATTTTGCATTTTTTTTTTTACTTTTGAAGTATTATATAAATTTTTTTGGCGCAATTTTTCGTACACCATATTATAAAAAATTGTAAAAAGAAAGAGTAAAAACAGAGCAAAAAAAAAATCTAAAAAGAGTAGATATGGGTAAAAATTAAAAACGTTTAAATATTTTATTGGGAACTCAGTGGTAGTTAAATTGAGAAAAATAATAAAAACAAATATAAATATTAAATAAATAAATAAATAAATACAAATTTCATATATTAAAAAACCCTATGTTTCTAATAATTTAAAATGATTTCAACATTAGATGTAATTTTTTATGTGTGAGAATATGCGTGTTTATTTTATAGAAGTGGGCAATTTTTTTTCTATGCTATCACATAAATTTTATATATGTATATAACAAAATATAAGAGCGTGGAGCATATAATGATTGAGTATACACACATATATACAAACATAGGTCATATTCAATGGGTAGTTAATTTATTTTTTCGGTTAATTGGTTTAACTCTATATATATACATATATATGAAGTATTATGTAGGTTTATATATAATTAAATATAGAGAAAGAGCATTATATAAATATATTTATGGTTTAATTTTTGTTTTTATTGAAAATTAGACATTAGACGTATATTAAAATATTTTTTAATATATAAACATATTAGAGGGTTATTTATTATATTTATTGTCTTTGTGTAGGCTTGTTATATAACATATTATGTATTTGTGGCTAAAAAAAATCTATATATATGTAAACATAGACATTTATATCACATTTTGTGTACATGAATAATATTAATTCATTTTTTGTTTCATGTTCAATATTAACAAATAATATTCGTTAATATATATGAATGTATGTATGTATGAATTATGGTATTATTATTATGATGTTAAATTGATTTGTTGGTAAAATTTTTAAGTGAATTTAATTTAAAAATTTTGTGTTTTTTTTTTTTTCTTTTTTTAAATTATTTAGATTTCATACAATTGATATTCTTTTTTTTTTTTAATTAAAATGTTTTAGAATTGTTTTAAAGTAAACTTTATTTTGATATTTTTATTGAGGATAGTAATATTAGTTTATAAAGTAAATTAATGGATTTTATTGAAAAATATTTGAAAAAATTATAAGAAATTTGTAAAGCTTTGTTTCGCAATGGCAGAATTCTTAAAGCTTGTTTTTCAATTGTTGAAGTCTGTACCGAGCCTGCCTTAATATTAGATTCTGATCTAATAATCAAGGTATCACGAACATTTCATGTCATTGCACACATACCCTGTCTACCAAAATAAAAGACCTGGAGTCAATTTGACTCTCTAAATTTTGGTACAATCAGAATTTCTAACGAAAGTAAGAATTTACTAAATTCTCTTTGTACCTTTATTTTAAAAACAAACGAGCGAAATTGACGTCAACTTGACATATTTTTGCAGACAAAAATTTCAGTATGCATTGAAAAAAGAATAGGAGAGAAACGTCAAAATTTAAATGGAAAATTACTTTTTTTTTCTTTTTATAAGTAAAGGTGTTTAAAATTAAATAAATTAATTAAATAATTAAAGGTTTTTGACTAAAGTAGAATTGGCAGTCTACATTATATATTTGTTTACTAAAATGTTTAACAAAAAGTAGATTGCATATTCTGCGTATAGAAATTTTGCAATTTTGGTAGACACCCATATATTGACATTTTTAGCAATAGAAATGTACATTTTCTTTTGTCTTACATCTTGGCGGTAAACAAATAGTAATAGACAGTAAATGAGAAACGATTAATTAATGATGAAAGTATAATTTAAATTGTTTACCAGAAGTTGTTATTTTGTCACAATGAAAACTTTTGCAACGCAAAATACCATTTATTTTAGAAAGAAACTAGTTTAACAAGTTTTATTACATATAATATTATTTAAGATTAAAATTTTCTTGTTTAGCTTACTTATTACTTAATAATATTCAATATAAAACTGAAGATATCACCTCTTGATTTTTTATTTTTCAAAATAATTAAAAAAATTTTAGACGAAAATGATTGAGTTAAAATTTGTCTAAGTTTTTTAAGCGGAAAAAATCAGCATTTTAGATACAATAAGTCAAAACTAAGAATAGTTCACGAAAATTACTTGCAAAAATATTTAAAAAAAAAAATTTAATTTGAATTATCTACAGTAATTCAAATTAATTTTTTCTTAAGAGGAATAAGATAAGGACGATGTTAATGAAAAATTGCTTGTGAAAACTGTAAGTCACAATATGGATGAAATATATAGAAAAATTATTTTGAGAAAAAAAAATAGTTGTATACAATTTACTTATTTTAACCTAAAAATTTATTGTTATTTATAAAAAAAACTTACATTAATGAAAAATTTTGATTTTTCGCCAAATTTGTTGTCGTATACAAAGTTTGTGCACCTGTAAAATAAAAAAAAATTATATTTTTAACATTGCATAATTAAAACGATGTGAAATGAGTTTTTGTCAAATTTTTTTAAGTTTTCAGAATCTTATCTACGAGCATCTTATATTGTTTGAAGAGCTTTAAATGTCTTATTGATTTTTTGCAGCACAAAACTTCATCTTTTTTTTAAATTAAATTGGAATATAAGTCATTCGGGATACTGGTTGAATGACGGGATTCGAGACACTGGATTTTTTTTTTTAAAATCACCGAATTATTTCGAATCCAGATGCAAATTATAGAATTTAAACTTAAAATTATTATAATATGCATCTGGTTGACTTTTTAAAAATTTGATCCTTAGGCTAGGATCTCCAGGCTTTTAAATCAATATTCTGAACCAGGAGTATATATTATTAATAATAATAGGGAAATTTTTTTCATGTCCTGATTTATATTGCATTTCTTACAAGAAAATATTTTATAGGCAACCTATACACTCCTTTCTCTTAGGGTACTATTGAAGTACCATTCTTCGTTACGAAAAAAATTTTAAAATTTAGATTTAGTTGTATGTATACTATCATATGGAAGTTATTTTAAATCATAATTATATTTACTTTTAAAATATTCATAAATAATTTTCCAAAAAAATTTTAGAAATATTATTTACAAAATTTTAAAAGCCTTTATAAATCTAATAATATTCTATGAAATTTTACTGAAAAAATAAATTATTAATTAAAATTAAAAAGGAAAATGTTAAAAATATTGCAAGTTACATAATACACGTACATACAATTATAATATATTTGTGCGAAAAACAATATACAAATACAAAATCCTTCAAAAAATTCTTAAACCATATATATGTATATAGAAAAATAGTTATGAAATAACAGTTAAAAGACTAAAGAAAATAAAGAGGAAAACTAATACAAATTCAAATATTCTCAAAGAGAGTAAAACTTAAGGAATAAAAATTAAAGAAGAAAAAGGCAAGTATGTATATGCAATGTATATACAACAATAACAACATACTACATGATAATATTGATTATGATGGTGATGATGATGATGCTACAATTGATTGTAATGATAATCATATATTTTGATGATTAAAATGATGATGGGAATATAAAGAAAACAAAAAAAAAAAAAAAAAATATGAAATAAAAGAAAAATAATATCACAGTTACTCTAAAATAACATTGAAAAGATAATGTATTACCTTTCATATTATTGTACACATACTCTATGTATACATACATGTATTTAAAAAAAATATATATAAAATAAAATTACTTATAGGTATGATAAATAATAAAAATATGTAATCGTATACACAAATGCACATATTTATAATTTATATTATTCCGTACACTCGTATCACATATTTATAGGGGCACGCGTTGACCCATCGACCATTTCATCACCCACTATAATAAATATCGAACAATAATAAATATAATCATAATAATAGCAATAATACATATGTATATATATATTTATAATTACACAACAACACACAATAATAATAATACGAAAGCATGTAATAAGAGGGGGTAAAAGAAAAAAAGACAGTGAAAGAGAAGAGAAAGAAAATGACTTAGGAAATAAGAGAAATTATTATTTTATACAATGGTGTATGTACAGTATGTGTTCTTTTATGTGAAGACAACGAGAGGGAACCAACACAGAAAAAACACAACAATAAAAGAAAAGAAAACTAAAATTTTCAATGTACTTTAAATGTTCACCCATCATCATACATCAATACTAAATAACAATAATAATAATAATAAAAACAAAATACAAGAGAAATAATAACAGTTTTATTTGATCAATTTTCTACTTTTACTATATTTTTCTTTCTTACCGCTATATAAACACACGTACATATTATACACTCTTCAAAAAAAAAAACTGAATTTATTAAAGAAAAAGTATCGTCCTCTCAATCTTTTCCTCTCTTCCTTTTTTCTTCGACCATATTCGTCTCTTTTATTCTGTTTTCTTTTCTTCCGCATCCCTTATAAAATATAATTCGGTATTTTTCGTATTATGCCAAATTTTTCAACCTACATATTTCATATATCTATTTATATAATAAATATACAATTATATTTTACATTATTTTACTCAGTTTATATTGTACTTACATACAATGTATGAATTACATGTATGTTTGATTATTTATTCATGTATATATGTATGTTTATAAAATATATAAGTAAATGTGTAAATTCATATTATAAGAACTCATGTGATGGAGAGCATTGAATCATTATAACTTTCAAATGTACGGACATTTTTCATTATTCTGTCTTGGATATTTTTTTTTTTTTCAGTTTTTGTTATTATATTTTTGTAGTTTCTTGTTTGTTGTTGTTGGTTTGTTTTTTTTTTGTGATCTTTTCTTGTAGGGTTCTCTTTTTTTTTTTTTGCTCTTTTGTGTTTTCTTTTTTTTTTTTTCTTTATTGTATTTTTAATTTTTTGCACATGTAAGAAAAACTTTTCCCTCATACATGAAAAAATATAATAATTGTGTACATACGTACTTACATTTATAGATATACGAATGTACTTTATATTTTCGTACATACATACGTACAAATATTTTGGTATATTTATGTGATAAGAGTAAATATACAAGAGCTTTTGTTTCATTATCCTTTCTGGTATTTCTTTTAAGGTTTTTCTGTTTTTTTTTTTTTCTCTTTTTGGATGGAATTATTGTACCTATATTTTTATTTATGTCTTTGTTTTTAAAAACAGAACTGGACAAAATATATAATATTTTTATTAAAAAAATTTTGAAAATCAAAAATTAGGAAGTCAGGGGCAATTTCAAAATTATTTTTCGAAATGAAGTCGAAAAGTACTATTCTTGCACAGTAAGAAAGTATTCTAAATGTAAAATAATTTCCAATTTTAGACTATAGTTATTTATAAAGTATGTTCGAGTATAATAATTAAATATTTTTAATAAAAAAATATCTGGCCAATGGTGCATTGATTATGGCACTGGTCGTTTAACCAAAGAGCTTCGGGTTCACTGGTCAGATCACTATAATAATTATACTTAATATTATAAGGCTTAACATAAAATATTACAAAATAAAATATTAGTATAAAATTAATTCCCCATATATTCAACAATATTCGATATTGAACACGATCAAATGATGTTCAATATTTAGTATTAAGAAAAACTATAGCAGTATGGTATCTGTAAAACTAATGCTTAATTCTAAAAGTCAAGTGGAAAAGTCCCAAGTAGAGTAAGGAAAAAAAGTGATAATTAAAAGATGCATTTACGTCTTCTACATATTCTAAAGTGTCTTTCGCAGGATATGCACTGATTTAGTTCATAAACAAAATAAAAATTACAAAATTTTACAAATATTGAAGTGAAATTAATGAAAACATGAAAGCATAACATATAAGCTTTAGTAGTTTATATGTCGTGAGGCTAATACTATAACTAGATAACTCGCAATTAAATTGATTTAGAGATATTGACTTTTAAAAATACAAAATTTAGCAATAACAAATAATTTATCATGCAGACATCTAGTTTTTCGGTATCATAATTTTCAGATATTTAAGAACAGTTTTAAGCTTAGATATTGTTCGCTGATGAAAGAGCATTCGATTTTATAACGCCTAAGTTAATTAGCCTCAAGGTTGCTGTATTATCCTCAAGATTATGAAGAAAGCATTTTTAATTTGAATTGATTGTTAGAAATAAGTATACGGATACGGAATAATAATACGCAGCTAAATTACAAATATTTTAAAAATTAACCACCGCATTACAATTGATTTTCTACACACGCACAGATACTGACCTTATAATTTGACATTTTCTTATTCAATTACCTTCAACTCGATTTTAGTAAATAAGCTCTAATAATTTGACCAGTACTTCATTATAATGGAAATATGTTATAAAAAGTACACAAAATTTAAAGGGCACAACAAAATGAAAACAAAAAAAAAAAAACAAAAAATAAGAAAAAGAAAAAAAAAAAGATTTATTACATCTACAAATGTTTTAAGCTTTTCATATCCCTAAATAATTTCGTAAATGTTTGTATTTTTCAATAGAACTTGTAATTTTATCTAAGTACAATTGAACTGCTGGACGCATTAAAAGCAAAAAAGAAAAAACACACAACCAAAATGAAAAAAAAAATGGGAAAAATAATAGAAATAAAAATAAGAAGAAGAAAAACAAAAAATGAAAAGTTTTTTATTAACAAAAGAAAAAGAAAAAATTTTTTTGTTTTTTTTTTTCATTTTTGGGAAAAGAAAGTTTTTCTTTGTTAAAGATTACATGAAGTGTAAATATGTACGTATGTATGAAATGTGTGTTTGTATATATGTAAATATAATATTTATAAATATATAAAATGTGTATAAATATGTAAGGATTACATACGTATGTACTTTTTACTATTTAAATGTATAAAAATAATTTTCATTGTAAGTATATGTTATGAGTTTACTTTATTTTCTTCTTCTTCTTCCTTTTCTATTTTTTGGGTTTTTTTTTCAATATTATATGTATGAGGAACAAGGATACGTAATAAAATAATTTATAGAAAAACATTAAAATACTTTAAGTTTTGGTATTATTTTCTTGAATTATGTAATAAATAATTAAAAATAGGAGAAGAAAAAAAACAAAAAATTAAGGGAGTAAAAAATATTTTAAAAATACCAAAATAAAAAAATTAAAAATGTACTAAAATTGTAATTTGTTTCGGTTTATTTTTCGGTTTTTTTTTTTTTAGAATTTTTTTGGGCTTTACTTTATTTATATACAATAATAATTCTAAATTTTAAATTTTTAATAAAGAATTAAATGTGATTTTTCAAAAAAATATTTAAAAATTTTTATTTTATATTTATTTCAGGCTTAAAAGTGTTATTTCAACTCTACTATAGGGAAAATACTCTTTTATATACATAATAATTCTGGAAACACAAAGGATTCAAAAAATATTAAAAGAAGCAGATATAGGCAGTATATAAACTACATGTAGAGTAAAATTTTAGGCCTTACAATATTTCGGGTGCATGCTTGAACGTAGAAAATTTTTATGAGTTTTAAAAAAATTCGTATACTAGTTGAGGTGTCATGCTCAAAACCATCATTTAAAAAAATATTGTATATACTGTCGGTTCTATATATTCGTATATAAGCAACAGTATAATAATTAAGTTCCTTCAATTAAGATTTTCTAATAAACATTTTGTTAATTACAAAAGAAAACTTAAGATAAAGAACGTGAAATTTTCATGTTTTTTATAAATTAGCCAGTTTAAAGTTCATAAACCACATATGAATATATAAATATGTATATAATTTTATATACATTGAAAATTTAAAATTATACAACATCATTTATAAAGATTGAATTTTGAAACGAAGATGTAAATTTACTCATATTGCAATGAAATTAATTTAAAATACAACTGTGGCAACAAGCTTTTTAAGTAAAAAGTAAAATTATACTGAAAAATGTTTTAATTAAAAAAAAAAAAATAAAATACTATTCTAAACTGAACTAAAGGAAGATAAACTTAATAAAATAAGTAGGTATGTGATAGGCCTTTCCTTCTAGGTATGTGCTAAGTATAAGTAACGAGTGGTCCATACTCGTACTCACCATAGAACATATTTGCTAAACCACAAAAGTTTGCCAACGATTGTTATATAAGTTTGCTCAAAATTATTTCTGGCATCTATTTATTGTAAAACTCCAGGCATCTTATACGCTCATTCTAATTTCGTAATTCAATTAAGCGAAATAATTGTATTCTACTTGGAATGGATAATGTTACTGAGCATAAATGATTGACAAGATTTGGCCTTTAAGTTTTTAATATTATAAGACAATTAAAAAATTAGAATTATAAATTTTATCAATTAAAATTCAATTACAGTTTAAACAGACTTAATTAACTAAGAAGAGTTTCGCTGAAAAGCAATTCAAATTGGTATAAAAAGCATAATATTCGCGTTATATTTGAAAGTATTTTAATAAAATTTAATTTATCGTATGTATATGGACATATTATCGTAAAATAATGTAATTCAGCTCATTATATTATAAATAATATTTTATATTTTAATTTTACTTAATTAAAAAATTCACTTAAAATATTATCATAATACACTAATATATAATTTTCTATTCTAATTTTCTATTAAAAGCAAAATATTATAAATTAAATTTGAATTTGAATTAAATAAAATAAGAATCAAAAGAAAAATTGAAATTTATAAAATCGCCATTTTTAAAGAACAACTTTTAACTTTTAATAAAATAAATTTTCTATAAGCATTTTAAAATTTGTTTTTAAGAGCTCTACTCTTATGTGTGTATATGTTTGCATTTCTAATGAGAAAATATTTCAATTTTTTTTTTTGAATAACTTCTTTAATAATGATTTATTATTATTTTTCAATATATATATATAAGTTTATATTTTGTTTAGAGATTAATCTATGGAACGATTTACTTAAATATTATGATATTAATTTTTGCAATATATAGATGATACTCGCTTATTCTCTAGCCTATATATATAATTATGTAAATATTTATAACCAATTCATAATTTATTATATACCGTATATATCTAACGTACGTGTGTTATGTCTAAAAATTTTCTATTCTAATTTCTTCTCATATAAATAATTGAATGCATTTTCTATGTATATACATTTTTCTCGTCATTCCTATTATAAATTTCAATGCAGAAGCGTTATTACTTCATATAAATGCATTTTTTTTTTAATGAGATTTTATTTTATTATATAAGTTTTTAGAAGAGTTATTCAAAAATTTTCCAAAATATACATACAAAATTTACATGGTCTTATAAAAACACACATGGTAAATTTTAAAATATATGTATGTAGAGAAGAAGTTATAAGGTTGAATATCTCATTCTATATTTTGCCATTTTAAAAAATTTTTTTTTTTTGTGCATGCCATTATAAATTTGTCTATGTGAAATATCATATAAGTTGAATTATACATAGGAATAAAAAAAGAAATTGAATGTATGTATACAGTGAAGAAAATTTCTCATAATCATATCCTTGCATAAATAGTAAAAATTAATATATACACATGTACCTACTTATAAATTTATATAATTGCATATGCTTATAAATAACATTCGTATATTATCTAAAAATCCATTTATACTTTTTATACAATGTCTTTACTTTCAATAACCCAATATGTGCTTAGATTTATAAAACAATATTAAAAAATAATAACAACAACAATAACAATATTTAATAATAGTAAAATATATGTATATAAAGAATTATATACACAAGTTAGTTAGAAACGTTTCTCTACCGGTTTGAATATTGTGTATAAAAAGCGAGTGTTGGTTTTTTTGTTTCTGTTTTCTATGTTTTCATTTGTTTATTGTTTCTATTTTCTATTTCTTACTTATTTTTCTACTTATAATGTTTTCTTCTTTTTCTCTATATTATTTTTCATCCTGTAACTATACACACATATTACTCTTTTATTACCGCGCCACCATCCTCACAATATTTTGTACCATCATAGTCGCCTATCCCAGTATTTGTTATATCTAGTTTACTTTTTCATAGATACTTTTCTTGCAAAATTTTATAATAATAATAAGAATAATTATAATAATAACGGAACAAAAATAATAATAATAATAAAATAAAAATAAGTTTTCCATTAAAGGAAAATCTCAGCACACATTAATATTTTTATAAGTGCATAAACATATACAAAGTGTTTAGGTATGTATAGTATGGAATTGTAGGGGTCTTGGTATTTAGCACATCTCCAAAAATAATAATAAAAACAAAAAAAATTTGGAAATAATAATTATAAACTTGTTCAATTTTATTTTGTATTATTTGGCACTTAATGTCCGTCCTTCTTATTTGGAAAAATTTGATATTCACAAAATTTTCAAATTTCAAGAAAGACTGCTTTAAAGGAATTTGGCTTTAATAGAATAAAATTATAAAAGTTAAAGTTAATAGAAAACAACATCTTTATCGTTGGTTCTGCTCAGTTGGAATCAGTGAAACAGCTCCCGCGATTTTGGGGACATTTACAATAAAATTTTTTATTCTCAATTTATTTTAAATATAAAATAAATAAAAACAAAAAACACACATATTTGAACTACTGTTCTATTTAGGAACTTTTGAAAATTTTGTAATTCGATTGTAATTACACTTGGAAATATAAATTTGTATATATTTCCCAGAAAGTAGGGCCTGAACTCAAATTAAAATATATCATTAGAGCTAAAAATAGGCTCAATTCGTTATATCTCCGATTATTACTGATTCCATAATACAAAACTACACTATGCTTATAAAAATACGCTATGCTAAAATTGTTTAAGTTTTAAAGAATTTGAAAAAAAACTCAACTTAAAGTAATCGACAATAACTCTGTTGAACTTTACGAAAATATGATAAGTCGATTTTCTGGTAATTTGAAATTATACAAGTAATTATGTTGCAGAGGATCGTTCATATTTTGATCATGCTAAAAGCTCAGAGTTCTTATTGATTACAAAGCAATTAAACGTTATAAAATCCAAAGTCTTATTTCTTGTTACATGTACATAAAATTAATGAATCCAGAATAATTACACAGTAATTTCTTCATACATAGAAAATGTGCTCTATTAAAAACCGTTCCATTCAATGTGATCTATATGTTGTTTTCTTTAAAAATTTATAAATTATAATTTAAATGTAAATATATTCTCGCATATACTCCTCGTATATACATATAAATGAAATTTTAGCAAATATTAATATTATTAAGAATAAAATTTACCCAAATATCAACATACATACATATATTTTCTAAATAAACATACATATGTACGTACCTACATACATATTTATTTGTTTCCTATTAAATTTTATTTTATATTCTTATTCATTTAAAAAGCAGATCACTTATTATCGATTGGAAATAGCCTGGCCTCTTTAAAAATTGCTTTTTCTTTTCCTATTTTTTTTTTATATTAAGTTTTTGTTCTTGTCTATGTTTCTTTCTTTTTTGTTTTTACTGCCGTCTTCTTCCTTTTTATCCATCATATATGTACACTTGATGTCTACTACTATTTTGTACATTCATAATATTATTACGAAAAATAATAATTTTTCTTCTTTATAATATTCATTCATATATCGATTAAAATTCACATATACATATGTGTGTGTATACTTATAGAATGTCTATGAAAATCTAAAGAATAAAATGCTCTTTATATACAGAAACACACACACACTTTTTTCATAATATTTTTATGGTGTACTCGTACATACTCTCTCTTTACATACATTCATATGTTTATGCGGTTGTACATTTTAATCGCTTCTTACCAATTTTTTTTTGTGCATTACATTTTATAATATTATTGAAGAAAAATCAGAAGAAAGTCAAAAAATTAAAAAAAAAAAAACAAAAATAAATTTAATGAAAAATGAAAAACCCAATCTAAAATTGGAGTTGGGTGGAGGTGATGGTCGTAGTGATGGCGGCGATGGTGGTGTTTTGGCAAAAAAGAAAATAAAAAAAAAAAAACAAACTTTATGAAATAATTCAGGAACATGCACACATTTTGTAAGTATGTATGTAGGTTATAATGTATGTATGTATATATGTATGTGCATATATAAAGTATTTTTGTTATTTATACATGCACATTTATTCGCATTAAAAGTTGTTTTTTTTTTTTTTTGTGAATTTTTGCAGTCTACTTTCTTTATGATGATTTAATCAATATCAATATATGGAAAAATTTTTTTTTTTTAAAAAAACCATTATTATGATTATCATCATTATTTTATTAATATCAATATCAATATCAATATTTTATACATACATTAGTGTAGTTATTATAACTGTCTTTATGATAATGTTGACAATGACGATGATAATGATAATAGTTTTACTGATGATGATGATTATGGTAATGGTAGCGGTAAATCCTCCTTCTTGCAAAAAAATCATATTAATATACATTATTGAATATATGACAAACCTATGCATATGAATGTATGAATGTATGCCAATTGAATAATGATAAGTACCTACGCTCATTTCAAATGCACGTATGTATATATACATAGATATGCAAATATATGCCTATATGTGCACACTCTTTGTATATGCATATAAATTTAATGAAATTTTCATATATGCACATACATACATACGTAATATTATTAAAAATCTAGAGAAAAAGAAAGTGCGAGTATAGAAAATTTTGCAAGAATATGTAAAGAAAAAGGATATAAAACTAAAAAAAAACAGGATATGGTCTAAAAAGTATAAAATAAAATTTATGTAAAAATTATTTGTTTATTTATTTTTGCTTTTTTTTTTGTTTTTTATTTAATAAATGTTTAGAAGACCTTATATTATTTTCTGTGATATGGAGAAAAGTTATCATTGGAAATTATTGGAGGGTGCATTATGAGAGGTACATAATGGGACGTACATGATGGGAGGTACATGATGAGGGGTACGTTTTAAAATAAATTGATAATTTTTGTATGAAATACACATATATATATATATGTATAATATATATATATATATATATAGATAATATTTTAAATTAATTGAACATAAAATTATTGTGACTAGTAAAAATTATTTTGTTTGAAAATGTTCAATATTTGAAAAATTTAAATTTTTGCTATCAATATAATTTCAAGAGAACTAAGTAAAATTCAATCCTACTCAATAAATCAATCCTGTTAATATGAACTTTCTAATTTTTTTTCATGTGAATTTTTCCATAACTAAAGTGAAATTTAAAAATTCCTGCAATTTTCTTTACACTTTTTTTTTTAGAAATTCATCAAAAATATCAAACAAAACACGTTTTTGGTACGTTTATGTATATTCAAGAATTTTTTTTGTTATACCTAGCATAAAATATAACAATTTTGTGGAAGACTCTTTTGGTCTCAAATTGTTCTGTTTTCACAGAATTTTTCATTACAAACTAATATTTTAAATTATACTAAATACTAGACTGTATGGTCGAAATTTAAATGTTTTCTTTTCACATAATTTTCTTTCGGGAAATTTAATATTGCTGTAACAAGGTGTATTGTTAATGATTTTTAAAATGAATACTCTATATATTTTATTAGCTCGCTTAATGAAGAATTGCATTTTCATAATGGAATTAATCTTTTTCATATTTTATAATTAAATCTCTTTTCAAAATCAAAATGAATTACAAAAATTTCTTTTCAGTTGAGACAAATCCTCGATCAACTAATTCGTATAATCAACACTTAAGTACATGAATATTTTATAAGTATAATAATTTAGGTAAATAATAGAAATATAAGTAAATTTTTCTTTGTAATAAATTTGACTATATATAAGTGAATATTCTAAGAAAATTTTCGAAAATCAAGAAAGAAAACCTAAAAACTTCATATGAATGAAAAATTCTTCAAAAGATCAATTTTATACATTATTTTCCAATATAGCTATATTAAAAAATAATATTAATATTTTGAAGTCAATTTTTCCATCAAATTCTTATATAAGTAATACAAATATAGTTTTCATTATATGTATGAATTAATATGTATTTGAACCATGTTCTCTTTTCTTATTATTGTTTTTCTTATATAAAATTTTAAACCACAAAAACCACCTTCATTCTCATTTATATGTATAAAAAGTTATAACCTTCTATTATTATTATTTTTATTATTATTTTCCTTTTATTATAAGTTTTGCTTTAAACTGTAAAAGTATTTTTCTATTACTGAATAGTATACAATTTAATGGGCTCACCCTACTTCTCAAACAAAAAAAAACAAAAAAAAAAACAGAATGAAAAAGTTTTTTCTTCCTTTATTGGAATTAAACACTCAATATGTGTGTGCAATACAGAGGTTGTCTGTTTTTTTTTTTGTTTTGTTCTCATTTTTGGACTACTTTTTCTCTCATCCCCATTTTATTCGATTTAAATAAAATTTTATTAAATGTTCGCATTATATTCATTATTAATATATATTTATGGGATTTTTATTCACATACGTACGTACACTGAACGAAAAACTTACGTAAAATCACCTAAGAATCGAGTATAACACACCTAAGAACTGAGTTATAGATTAGCCAACTTAGATCTTTGCTAATATTAGCCAAGAAAACTTAGGTAAAAAAAAAATTTAAAATTTAACAAAGTTATATGTTACTTTAACTTAGCTTCTTCGTTAAAGTAAAAAATTAAACTTTGTTATATCACCTAAGTGAATTACCTAAGTCTTAGGCTACAAAAATTTTACCTAAGATTTTTAACTTAAACTTAGGTAATATTTGCTGACGTCATAAAAATGATGACGTATGCGCCGAAGCTCTTAGGTAATTTTAACTTTTGTCTAAGGTAAAATCTAAACTAAGTCTATGTTAATTTTACCTAAAAACTTTGATAAAAATCAACATTGAACTTTGGCAATATACCTAAGAAACATCGGCAATTTATTAACCTTTTTCTTAGGTAAATCACCTAAATTTCTTTGGTAGAATATTACCTATTTTCTTAGGTAACTTAACTAAAATACTTTGATGAAAAATAACTTTTTTCTTAGGTAATTTAATTAAAAAACTTCGGTGAAAAGTTACTATTTTCTTAGGCAACTAAACTAAGAATCTTTGGTAAAATATTACTTTTTTTCTTAGGTAATTTATTGAAGATTTAAGTTGAAAAATAATAAATTATTTCGCTATAATGTAAAAAATTAAAAATCACAAATATTTGTGATCAATTATCGCAAAAGTATTCTATAACTTTTTATAAAAATGTTTCCCATAAATCCGATTAGTTAACAATATCAGTATTATTTACTTTCACACATGGAATTATTAAATTTAAAACCAAATATTTTGTTTATTAAATTTACAAAATAAAATTTTTATTTTATTATTTCTTGATTATAGTTTGACAAGTTTTTTAGTATACATCAACTCATAAATTAACATTAAAACAAAACTCATTTTTAATAAAAAAAATGTTAACACACTTCTAATTCAAAATGAATATATAATTCATATTCTTTCTTAAATTATTGGGTAATTAGATTTGCTGACACTTAAATTAGAAATATTGAAATGATATTTTCGTTGTAATTACATTGAAATTTTAACTTAAATTTTTTATATCATATCTTAAATTTAAGACTGACTTTATAGCGATTGAAAATATATAAATTTATAAAAAAATAAAAACTTTTTATGCAAACTAAGGTTTACAAAACGTTTTTACTACTATTACTGTGTAATAATATTTATTCATTACTATAATATCTTCTTATATATACATACTTTGTTTTATTAAAAATGTAAAAAGTATTTTGTATTACATATTTTATAAAGTAACATACATAAAATATTTCAAAATAAAATTATAATAATGTTTATTTCTAGAGTAAGCTTATGTTAAAATTTTCAAATGACAGAAGTTGAAATATAATGTGGACGTGTATGTTTTTTTCGGAATTTAATTTTTTATTTTTAATTTTTACATATTTTAATGCAAGTTTAATAGTCAAAAGTAAATACATATTTCATTATTTAATTGACAAGTTGAATTTTTTTGCTTAATATGAAAGAATCGAAATACAATAATAATAATTCAGTAATAGAATTTTTCAAACTCTTTTATGAATTTTGCTTGCTACTTTTAATAAATTTTATTTCAAATATTCTAATGTTTTAGTTGGTAAAGGATAAAATGAAAAATAATACAATTTTAAGTACTTTTCAAAATTTTGTTTGTATTTTAAACTACTTCAACGCTAAAAAATATATAAATTTGAAAAATAGGCGAAATTGTTTTATTTTTCATTTCATTTACAAAGCAAAACAAACCTTAGATATGGAAACTATTAGAAAAAACTTACTTACATTCTTAAATACGACCATTCAAATCATTTATAAATGTGTCCACTACAGGAATTACTATTGATTGTGTTTGAATATCAAAAAGAAATTTCTGTATGAAAGTCCAAAATGAAACGCTTTCATTTGGATATTTTAAATTCAGCGTATACATTATCTTAAAGCAAAATTGTATTGCTTCAACGTATGACTCGAAACCAAATTTTATGTCGTCTAAGCAAACATAGAACATGTTATATTCAAATTCCTTTCCAACTACAATTATGAAAGGCTGCAGTGTTGATTTCTCTTTAAGGCAATTTATTCTTTTCTTATTAATAACTTCATCTACATCACTTGCTTGTGCTACAGGCATGGTGAAAGATTCTTGAGAATCTTTAATCGTATATTTAACAGAGGCTCCTTGAAAAACCTTGGTGTGAGGAATTAAAATTGCGTGTAATAACTTCATGTAACATATGTAAAGATTATCTAAAAGTATTTAAATAACTGTGTAAAATATATATTAAGAACATTATAATTCAAACATCTTACCTGTGCTGAGATCATGTCGCCTTTCAATGGTTTTTTTAAGAAAAACCTTGCATTTTATATCCTTAATTCTCACAGAAAAAATGTTCTCTGCAACCTCGCAAAACTTTTCCCACTTCGAAAAATTGAAATTGTTTTCTGGATACGAAAACATGTAATCGATATTTACCTGAAAATATTTAAATTTTATAAAATAAACTAACATTTTAAATTAAAAATAAAAAAACATACCAGCTCGGGAGCTCTCGAGCATTTTAATAAAGGCCAATCTTTCAAAATTTCTTGTAAAGTCATGTTATTTTCGTCTAATTTTTTTTTCCTATACAAAATTGTTTTGTTCCATTTGTTTAGCACTTGATCCCAATCCCTAATATATTTTAATTCAGCCCAAATTTTCTCGAGTTCATCAAAGTCGGCATTTGTTTCAGTAGGGTTGCAATTTTTGAAATCTTCAGCAAGTTTTCGTTTTCGGTTTTGGTTAACATTTTTTTTAAAAAAGCGTTGTCTATTTTGATAACGATCCCATAATTTTCCTTTTGGCGGATTTTTTTTATTATCTTGACTAAAATAGGTTATCTATATTTTAAAAGTGCAGCATATGAATATAACATATGGAAAAGCAATATTATTAGCTAATTACCATACTTTCTGTTGGAAAAATATTAATAATTTGTTCGGCCAGATCCCTACACTGATTGACGCTTATTTTCTTCTCACTTTCCAATACATGCTCTATAATATGGTGCACGATCCAAGTCCTGTCGTCAGATGTTAGTTTTTGTTTTTCTTCATACTTCTTTAACAAGGGTTTGTTTTGCTCCGCCTTTTCCAAAAGACTCAATACACTAAACGTCTGTTAATTTAAAAATTTTTTTCGAAAGATATAAGTAAAGTTAAAATTAGAAGAGGCAGCACACATTTCAGACAGTTTTAATCTTGAAATATGTACTATACTCGTATTTAATTAATACATCAGCGCAAATTGTGCCTATCATCTGGCAATTAAAAATTATGATACATTAAAAGCTAAATTTTAATATTTAGTACTTCATTTATAAAATTCTATAGCAAACATCGTGAAGAAGTACGCAAAACGTTGGCCTGAAATAATAATTGCTTTTAATTTTGTAATATAAAATATGTAATAAATATTTTTAAACTAAGGTATTTATTATAACATACGTGGAATAAAACATTATGACAAAATTGAAAGTAATGGTTAAAAATGTTATCAAAAATATAGAAGAAACTTTTTACTTACTTCTGAGTAATGAGTGCAGGTCGAAGACGGTGTTCTCTCGCCAATATTAGCAAGCCAATGATTGATTGGAGAATTAATGTTTTTAGAAGCTTTTGACCATGATTGTGACATCTAAAATAAGTCTAAATTAAAAATTTGTTTTACACTTTTGCCTTAATACTTACACATTCATTTTGCCAATCTTCAAGCTTATGTTCAAAAATAATTTTAATGTGAAAGTTTTGCCCGCCAAAAATTTCATCTACATGCCGTTCTTTCATATACTTTAGTACTTCAATAGTGACTTTTTTTGCTAAAACAAAGTGTTAATTAAGAAAGAAATTTTTAAAATAAATTCAGTATTAATTTACATTTCAAAACTTCATAAAGATCATCAAATAAACTCCACTCTCTTAATAAATCTGCAAGTGGATCATTTGTGGTGGAAAAAATTTCAGCTTGGTCAGAAGTTTTATTTGCATTTTCAGAACCGGAATTCTGTATTGTATCTGTGTTTTCCAATGTGATGTAGGTAGGATTCAGGAATTCATCGTCATTGTTTATGTTTACATCCATTTTCAATTTTAGCTACAAAAAATATGTTTTTCGTTAAAATTAAAAATATCTTTTTGGTCTTATAAATGATTTTCCGTTCGGAAGCAAATGTTGATTTACTGGTGGGCCATTAAAGGCATTTACATTTAAAATCTCTATAAAAATTTCATCCTCAGTTATAATTTCAAAAGAAACATAATGATCTATAAAGTTTGATGATTTTTTGCGGCACGTCAAATACAAGTCTTTTTCAAAAACAATAGCTAATTCTTTTATTTCGTAGAATATAGTTATGAAATTGTTTGAAACTTTGTTTTCTAAATTTTTGCTAAAGACCCACACAGGCAACAAAATACGCAGATAACCATAATAAACTATATAGAAAGGGCAATAATTATGAATTCTTATTTGTACTTAATTTAATTTTATTTAATAAATTTTATTAATTATATACTGACTGAAATTTTACTAATTTTACACTTTTGTATGAGAGAAATAAATTTTCGCAATATAAAATCGTACAAGTATATTCATTTTTGTTTTTATATTTGTTTCTTATGGTCGTAATGTCTACAACTGAAATTTTTCTATTTAGTATAAATAAGAATTTATAATTGTTCCTTAAATTTGTTAATTTAAAAAAAAATCATACAACTTAAAATATATGTAGAATAACTTACTTCAATCTTCAAAATTTTCACTTTCAAATTTTTCCTTTTAGCACCACAACAAAATATTTAAATTAAAATTGCAAAGGTTCAATTTATAATTTATTTTGCAAAAAATCAAACACTTTATTTTAAGTCTTATAAAAACTATACTTTTACAACAACACTAAACTTTAAACTATTTAAAAATTACTTTAAATTTTACGACGCGTCACCAGCAAATGCAAAATTATTACTGATTTAGATTTCCGAAAATTACTTATACATGAACAAATACGAATGTATATACGCATATGTGTAAGAAATAGCGGCATAAATTACCTAAGGACTAGGTTAAATTTTAAATGTCATTGTAAGATTTAGAAGCAATTTAACTAAGAACTTAGGCCATTTCAGGTTTTTAATATTTTTGTATTTGTGTATCGGATGATTTTACAGTTACTTTTTCACGCTTCTATTTGATTCAAATTTGTATATGGGTTGTCGTTTATTTGATATAGTAGCAGTCAATGTAATATTTCAATTTTGTAGCGCTATACTGCATATTGCTTTCTTAATATTATTCTTATATAAAATTTGTTCGCACAACATGTGCAGATGTTGCAAAAACTTTAAGCCAATACCTAAGTAAAGCTTAATTAAAGTAAGTTTTGACAAACACAGTAGGGAAAACTAATAATGTTTATATTAATATATAAATAAAAACACTTTATTTCAATTTATAAACCTGTAATGTAATATATATTGGTTATTACAATTAATAACAATAGTTGTTCAAAAAAAAAAAAACACTTAAATTAATGCTTATTGATTATTTATACAAATATTCCTTGTTTTCTAAAAGTATAATTAGGAATGCACATTACTTGATGCATAATTTGCAGAAATGAATACTTATATGATAAATAGTAGTTTTTAAATATATGTACATACTTATGTACTACATTAATATAACACTTCTATATTTTAAACGCTTTATTACAAAATGCAATAAAATATAAAAAAGAAACAATTGCCACAAAACGTACAAAAACATTTCTTAACATTTTTTTTAATAAGAACTTGCCTTATTTGTACGAAAAAAATTAAATTTGTAAAACTTTTTATATTTTCTCAATCAAAATAATTATACGTTACGTATATGCATGCTTATTTTCAAATAGGATCTTTAACTTTAATTACAATTCTTTGAGCCACATGCTTCTAGAATTTGAAGTAATTTTAATAATTTTTTATTTATTCAGAAAAATAGATTAACATAATTTCAGTTAAATTTTGGTTTTTCTTAAGCGTAAAATATTTTCGGCATAAAATACAACACATTGATGAAAAAAGTGTGAGGCCCATAATGGCATTATAGCCAAATATGCGTTAACGCACACTCCCTCCTAAAAAATATAAAAATGTAATAATTAATCTGTAACATTTATTAATTGGTCATTAGGTCATGATTTAATTTCAGCAAAAAGAAAACACTGTTTCACGGACTTTATTAAATTAGATTTTTTCCCACAAATTATGTGTCTTTTTCGAATTTAAGATTTTTTTTCTTTTTAGGAAGTTAGAAAAATGTTTTAGGAAGTTATAGTAATTAGCTACAAAGTCAATATAACAAAACTGAAAATTTTTTGAAAAATTTAGTCGCCGAGTTTGGGACATAAAATTTTTGAATAGAAGATACTATGTTTCTATTTACAACGTACAGCGATCTTCTATAGTACTCGTAATACACAATTTGTTAGATAACAAGTGTTTGATATTTTACGCAAAAATAAAAATTCAACTGTAACATGCTCACTAAATTTTTTTTTAACACATAAATTTTTTAGAATCTTAAATAGATTTTGGATTAAAATAAAAAAATTTTAACCAAAAACTTGGAAAATATTAAAACTTAAGAACTAGATACATAAGTAGTTAATTTTTCAAAAAAAGTTTTGCATAAACTTTTCTGAGACCACTGTGTATATATATTTTAAAAAACTTCTATGTTCAATTTGTTAAAAATCTCCACTGTGTGCACTTTTTAAAAAAATGCTTTTTACATATACATAGACAAAATTCTATTTGAAATTTTTTAACTTATTTGTTTTGTACTTCCTATATATGTTTCTCAGTTAAATTAACCAAAAACTTAGGTAAATTATAACTTTATTTGAACAAACACAATGAAAAATATTAGCAGATTCAATTATAATAACTTAGTTCTTAGGTATTTTAACCAAAACTTTGTTGAGCATAAAAATTCTTGCCGGTATACGAGTATTGTCGCCATGTTAATTTTATGTTTTATTAGCAATAGAGTTTAAGTGTATAATCAAATTTTCAAATAGGTTTTTAGGAGACTTTTAATTTTACAGTTAGCTTTTGTGTTCGATAATTGACTAAGAAGCTTTGTTAAATTAGCCAATAACTTAGTCAAACTACAATTTTATTTTAACAAATACAATTAAAACTATTAGCAGGTTCATTAATAATAACTTAGTTCTTAGGAATTTTAACCAAAACTTTGTTGAACATAAATATTTTTGCCGCTATTCTGTCGATATGCCAATTTTATATTTTATTAGCATTAGAATTTAAGTATATAATAAAGTTTTCAAAAATGTTTTTAGGAAACTTTTAATTTTACAGTTAACTTTTATGTTCGATAATTGACTAAGAACCTTAGTTAAATTAACTAAGAACTTAGATGAGCCGTAATAAAATGTATTTACGGTCGCAAATAACATAGTTCACGCATTTTTAAAAAATAGAATCAAGAACTTAGGTAATAAAACAACTAAAATCTTAGGTAAAATACCAAAGTTTTTAGGCAGATTAGTAAAAATTTTGTCATAAAAAATTTTACAAAAAAAATTTTTGTTTTTTGAAATTTTTTTTGCTGGTTTACAAAAGAACTTAGGTAATTTCCCAATTTCTTAGTTGTTTTTACCAACAAAATTTTTATTTTTTTGAAATAGTGAAACACCTAAGTGCACTTAGGTATATTACCGTAGACTTTGTTACCTAAGTTAACCAATAACTTAGGTGATTTTACAGAAGATTTTAGTTTTCATATAAAAAAAAAATACCTAAGCAAACTTAGGCATATTACCTAAGATTAGGTCACTTAGATCTTAGGTGATTTTATCTAAGTTTTAAAACTCCATACAAAAATTAATATCTAAGCTCACTTCGTCAATTTTACGTAAGTTTTTTGGTTCAGTGTATGTATGTTTGTTTATTAATATTATATATTTTACATGTGAGTATATCGATATGTAATTTTTAATGTGCAAGTATTTTAGAAATAATGTGAAGTACTTACTATAGATACTCTTGTAAAAATTTTCTTTTTCTTCTTGTTTTTTTGTTGGTTTTCCTTTTTTTTTTGTTAAGGATTACAATTACAATATAGTTTTTTTTTTAGCTTTTTATATGAAATATTTTGTATACATGTGAATGTGTCCCTTCTTCAATGGTTGAACTGCTTAACATATAGTTTAGTTTAATACCATAGCTATATACATTCTTATTTATACAGTAAAAAAAATTATTATAAGGAGAGTGTGAAGGAGGAAATTTTAGTTTTAGAGAAAATCTATCAAAAAAACAAAACTATAAAGAAAGAGCAGGAAGAATTTTATTATAAGAAAAACAGAGAGAGAGAGAAAGAGAGGGAGAGAGAGAGAAAAAGATTTGGCACTCACAATTCAAAAAATCTTTTATTTCCTTTTTCTTTTCGTTTTTGTTTTTATTATTATTTTCTATATTTTTCGTATATTCTCAGATAAGAAAAAGATTTTTCTCTTTTGTTTTTATTTAAAGTTTTCTCGAATTCCGTTTTTAGTTTTTCCCATTGTTTATCCTTTATTTTATTGTTTTTCTATTCTTGTTTTTTTTTTGTTATTGTATAATAAGGACAAGTAAAAACAAAATAGAATAAAATAGAAAACTGATTTTCTATTTAAATGATATATTTATATAAGGGACGATATTCTTGCGTGTCTGTCTCTAAATATATATCTACATACATATATGCACGTATGTGATATAGAGAGAAGGAGTGATGGCATAGTCCAAATATTGTTAAATTGTAAAATTAATACGAATGTATTAGTTTTCGAATTGGTTTTTGTTTTGTTTTCTTTTTTTGTATATTTTGCAAAATATATAAATTTCGTATACTTTAGCAAATAGAAATAAAAATAAGGAAGAAAAAGAAAATTTATTTTTTTTTTTCTTGTAATTTTGCTTTGTCTCCTATAATATTTTTCCTGTTTTTTATTTTTTTTTTTTTGGTATAAAAATTTTTTTTCTTCATATGTATTGGCAACGGATAGTTTTTCTGCTTTTTCTATCTTCAAATGTATCTAATTCATATATAGGTTTTGTATAATGTATGTAAGTATATACGTATATATTTGAAGAACAAAAAAAATAATGCGAATAGTCCTTTAAGTAATTATATATATATTTATTTTTACAAATTTATAAGAGTATTGGAAGGTATGAACATATATGGATAATGTTATTTTATAAGTATCTTGTGGAAGTTTTGCTGATTCAAACAAAAAAAAAAGAAAAGAAGAAAAAAATTGGGATATTGTATAGAATAAAAATAAGTAATGGTTGCTTTTATTACAGAAAATATTAGAAATTTATAAATATTTTTATATTTGTATATTTGAATTTAAGACAATTGTTTGGGAATAGAGCAAAAATTAATCTTTAATACACTGAGAAAAAATTTTAATTTTATTTTTTTTTCTAATAATAATTTTATGAAAATATAGATAACAGTACATGAATAAGAGGGAAAAATCAAAATTATATAATCGAAAAAAATGAAAATTATAATGCAACTGCATAGACGATTAAAGATCTGGCAAGGTTGAAATAAATACAGTAAAATCTTAATATATGGAAAATAATGAAATGTAATAAGATTTGTTCGTAGTAGGGAAACTTTATGGGGTATATAAGAAAATAATATAAAAAAAATATGCTCCTTATATAAAGCAAAAAAAAAATTTAGTGGAATATATTTTCATAAAATTGAAAATTTTAAAATCGTTATGGTGAAACTCCACTGCGTCTCATACTTTAAAATCTGTCCGTTATCCAGATTTAATTGTAAAATCAATATTTGTTATTAATATATTAATTTAATGAAGGAAGAGAAAGTTATAAAATATGAGAAATTATTAATGCCCCGTATTATATGCAAAATTTTAATGTTGATTGTATGAGATTTAGTTTGATTGATTCAAAGCATAAAAATCGATTTTTATTAATTATTGCGAACTATTACAATGAAATTGTTCTCAAATTGAAAGAAAATTTAGATAAGGATCATTATTGTTGCATAACTCCTTAAAATATGTAAAAAATTATTATTATACATAGCATTATTGATAAAAGAAACTTAAAAATTTGAATATATTTACAGTTATGTATATACTTTTAATTCACAATATTTTAAGCCGTTATACTACTTATCAAAGACTGTAGTCAGCTAATTGATTCAGTTTCTTCAACAATACGGGAACAATTTTGAATATATGAATAAGTATTCTATATTTCCTAGTAATAAGGATTTATTGCATAGATTTTAATTTAATAAAATTTTTAAATTAATTTCAAAATTAGTCAATGGCACTCCGTTATGTTTAAAAAATTTCTTAATTTAAAATAATGTCAACAATATATTCAAAAAATATTTAATAAATTTTTTCTTATAAAATTAATGATGAATTATTTTTGCATTTTTCTAAGTGTGACAGTAAATTCGATTCGATTAGAAAATTTTACCTTCTTTTTGTATTAATAAATAAGTACATAAATGTATGACTATTTAAATATACTGTTATAAATGAATATAATCAAATCTATTTATATTATATATATTTTATATGTTTGCGTGTGTATATATAAACAAATATATATGAAAAACAATAAACAGGCAATACAAACAAAACATTAGCAATAATAATAATAATAATAATTTCCTTTCAAAACTTTGATTTTATTGTCCATTTTATTTCTCTGTTTTTATCCTTTTCTAACACATATATAAATATATTTATATAATATACTTTTTATAGAAAAGATGAAAAACTTATAACTATGAAAACAATGAATAATTCAAGTAACTGTTTTTCCTTTTTTATATCATTTTGATTTTTTATGATTTTCTCATTATTATTATTATTGTTGTCTGCTTCTCTCTCATACATTGTTTTCTTGTTTTTTTTTTCTGATTTTCTTCTCCTTTTCTAATCCTCATACTCTTCAAATATTATCACCGTTATATTCTTATAATATAAAATAATTATACATTCGTGTACATGTCCTTATACTATTCTTTCCTTTTCATCTTCGTCGTTTTTCCTTTATAGTTTATCTTCTTTCAAATGAGGCTCTTAAACAAACATATATAATATAATATGGTACACATTTCTATATACACCATGTTATAATATTTTATATTAAACGTGTTTAGTATAGTTTTCATCAACAACCAAAAAAAAAAAAACAATAAAATAAAACAGAGTGTAAGTACATAAACGATTTCAATTGAGAACGAAATGGAATAAAATGTACATATGAAGAAACGAAAGAATACGAAAGGATATATTAATGAATCATACTTATAATAATAGATGAATGTATGTATGTAATGTACATGCACATTTTCATATTATATTTATATTGTATTTTATATTTGAGCACATTTTATACATGCATACATATAGGGTGCATATTTATATTTTAATTCATGTATTAATAGTTAAGTTTCGGAGAACTAAAGACTCTTTATATTTTATATTTATATAATATATAATGTAATATTAATGTTTTTTTTTTTTTTGGTGTGTTTTCTACTTCTTCTTCTGGTTTTTTGCAATTCCATTTTTGGTTCTTTCAATTTTTTCTTCTCCACAAAACGGACGACGTTTAATATAATTTTGCAATTGAAATCCTTTTATTTTTCAATTTTATGCCCTATACTTACTTTTATGTTTCTTCTTTTAATTCTTCTCATATCAATGTTATGTCTCCTACGATTTTCTAATATAAAATGGTTGTAAGTTGGTATATATAATATAATATAAAAATTTTCCATGAAAACTAAATTTCCTTTTCGATTCTCATTTCTATTATTCTCGCATTTATATGGAAGTGAATGTATATGTACAGCGTATGTACGTTAAAATGTATACATATATTATGTACAATGTACATACATATACGTACATATATGGTTAGTGTGCTCGTATGTCGTCCTTCCGTAATCAATATGCTTTTATTTTGCAATTTTTCATATTAATTTTCCTTAACGGGATATGAAGGTTACATCCTTGAAGGATATTTTACGTGAAGGCAAAACAACAACAACAAAAAAAAAATAAATTTTCGTTTATCGTTTTTATTGTTTTTTTTTGTTTTTATTACTGTTTATATGAGTTGAGTATTATGTTATTTCAAATGGTTTATGATCATGATGGCTTGAAAAACGAAAAAAGTGTAGAGACGAGAGAGAGGAGAAAAAATAAAATGTAAGAAAGAAGCATGTGGTACGCATTTTTTTTTGTTATTCTGTTTATAAAATATTATTTTTGGAGAGAAGAGGGAATAATTATTGTATTTTTTTTTTCTTGTGGGGAAGAAAGACACGGAACTTATATAAGTGTTAACAATAGCGAGAGCTTTAATTGTGCATTGTATATATTTGGGAAAATGAAGTATTATATTTAGTGTGTACTTTATTTACTGTTATTTTATTATAGTGAAAATGGAGATATGTCATATAAGAAGAATAAGAGAATGAAAATTTATGAGTGTAGAAGAAAGATATTGAAGAGAAGAGAAAGAAGAGAAATAAGTAAACGGTTATTATTAGTATTGTTTTTGATTGTTTTTATTATATAAAATTAAGAGAATATTAAGAAATCTGATGAGAATTAATAAGAATATGAAAGAAAAATGGGTGGTAAAACATCATTAATAATGATTATTATAAAATGGTATTATTTTTATAATGTATATATCTTATTGATATTTGAAGGTGGTAGTTGCTATTTAATTCTGATGAAATTGTAGTATGTTTTTTTAATTTTTGTGATGACGTCTTGATTTTTCTTCTTCATTTTTCCTTATTCAATAAATATGGATGGGAATCCGATTGGTGATGATTTAATATTTAGAAATTAAAATAAGTGTTGAAAATTCTTTGAATAATGTGCAAATGCTGGGTTTTTAAGATTTTGTTAATTTTTGTAAATCTATAAAATTAATCTAACATAAATTAAATGAAGATCAGTAATAAAAATAGTTTTAAATATTAATTTTAAAATGCACTACGATTAAAGTCTAGGAAATTAAGCTATTAATTTGTTTTAAATCCGTTCAGTGGAAGAATAAAAATCAAAATAAATCACAGAGAAAAAAAAAACAAATAAAATTTATCACCCTACATTTTTTCTTTACATTTTATTACTCTCATCTTTTTTTTTTTCTTGTTTTTGCTTTTTCTGTTGTGTACAATAAATTCAATCGCAAATAAAAAAATTAAATCAAGTCAAAAGAAAAAATTAAAATAAAAAAAAAAAACAGCAACGTTTTTTTTTATTATGCACATTGAATTCAATTAATAAAATTTATATGTAGCTGTAACGTGTACACAAACGTACAAATCTGGATATATGCTACATATATTTAATAGGCACATAAATCTACATGTAACTATGTAAGTATACATGGACCGCATGCTTATGCATATTTAATCATAAAACTTGCAAAAAAACAAAAGAAAACTGTAGTAAAATTTTTTTTTTCTTTGAAAAATTTACCCCCATCTTTCTTTCTCAATATTATCATAAATGTATATGTATGGGTATGTAATATATTATAACAGTTATAATCAGCGAACAATTTTAATGGTTTTTGATATTTATTGGTAATAATTATTACAAGTACACGATGATATTGATGAAGATAATAATATTGTTTTTTCTTATAACAAAAATTGAATGCTCTTCTTCATTGTGGACAATATAACAGTTATATAATAATGATAATAACAATAATAATAATTACAACAGCAATAATGGCAATGCAAAAATTCAAAATCAGACATCGTTCATTGTATACATTTTAAAGATTTTGTTGTACGTTACATAAAAATTTACTTTGCTATGACTATATTATGATAATTTTAAACGTACATGCATATCTGAATATGTATTACAATATATGTATATAAATAATATACATATATACCATTCTTATTAAGGCAAAGATATTATAAAATTCTCTGATTTTCATTTTCTCTAATAAATATCTATGTAGATACTCCGAAATGGTCATTATTTGAATAAAATCTGTGATAATCAGAAAAACCTGACTAAGTCAGAATAAGTAATTGAGATGAGTATAAGAGATGGGTTGGAACATTAAGTCGTTTTATCGAAAATTTTTAATAGAAAATTCACTTACTAACTAACCTTTAAAATACTATTAAAATTTAACAAAGTCTTACTGCCCTAGTTTATATTTTAGGAATAAGCAAAATCACGTCGACAACGTCAACGTCTAACACAAATTCCATTGAATCAAAGAAACATCATGGCAACATAACGGAAACTATATCCTGTAGTTATAGTGCAAAAATGCATTAAAATGTTATTAAATGAATGTGGAAGTAGCTTTCAAAATTAATTGAAATAATCGCTGTAACTCCAATGAAAAATGTATAATAAGTGCATATAAAATTTCTAGGATTTTTTGAATTTGCATTTTAATGAGCTTATTTTTAATTTTAGTAATACATTTTTTAAAAAAAAATTGCCGTCGCAACAAAAACAAGAAGAGCAAGAAAACACGATCAAGGGAAACAATTACTATCATCACCGCCGAAAATGATGGCGTTATAATTTAAATACGTGTACTTGCAGCAAAAATTGTTCGTTCCCACTGCTGTATTTTATTTTATCTACTATTAGGTGCTTTCCTTGTTACCACAGAAATATTATGAGATTTATAATAGTCTTATATGGTATATAAATGCATATAAATCATTTTTAATGAATATATTTACATATATATAGCTACATATACATTTACAAATGTTTATATAAGAAAATGTAACCTGCTAAGTTGTAAATAGTGAAATATATATACATATGTGTACATATAAGAATATATAATTAAAATTTTAATACATTTAAATATTTGGTATCTAAGTTTACATTCATAACGTTTATGAACTTACATATTCTTTATATTGTTATTTATACATACATTACTATTCATTGTTATACATACATACATACTAATATTATACATAAAAATATATTATTCCTTTTCTTATATTGATAGAACACTCCATTCTGCATAATATATCGATGTTGTGTTGTCGTTCCCGTAATCGTCGTTTTTACTTATTATATATAATAATATCGTCGTCGTAGCCGTCGTCATCGTAGTCGTCGTGGTAAACATATTATTATTATTAGATTCACAATCCATAGCATCACATATTACCCTATTATACATACATATGCTATATAAGTATATGAGAGTATGTATGTATGTACACATGGGATCGTATATATGATATAGAAGTTAATACAAAAATATTTTTATATAAAACTTAGTTTAGGATTAGATAGTCGTGAAATAATAATTCGAATAAAAATGAAAATGAAAAAAAAAAAAAAAAATAGAAAAATATGAAATAAAATAACAAAAATTATAAATACATAAGAACAACAAGTAAAAAATCCCATGATTGAGTCTAATTTAATTACGTTCAATTTAATTAATCTTCTTGGACTCATAGTTCTAGATTTGTTCTAATAAATCTGATGTTTTAATTAGAATAATTGAAAATTGCGTTTTTTTTTTCTATTTTTTTTTTGTTATTCTTTAGTTTTATTGTTTTTACTTTTGGTGTATTTTTATTATATTTTGGTGAGAATTTATTTTTGTTTTACATATTGTAGACATATTACGTATGTATGTTTGTATATATAAAAATATATAAGAAATTTAATAATGTCGTGAATTAAAAACAAAAGAAAAAAATAAATAAAATGAAATAAAGAAAATTATTTATTGTTACGGAACTGAAACAGTTGGTTAATATTATTTTTTATGGGTACATTAGATAAATGAATAATATTGACGTATGTATGCCATATATGAAGTTCAATTTCGCCTTTATTTGTTAATGGAAATAAGATTTATATATTTCTTTATATTATAATATATTATTGTTTTAAATAAACATTTAATTTTTATTAATCTTAATTTGTTTATTTAAAATTGTTGAATACAATTTTGCGATAAAACACAATATTAGATAAAAAAATTTGAGTCAAACGCTAATTTGAACAAATTTGTATTCAAACAATAGCAATTATGATGATCATACCAAAGTAAAAACAATTATCACAAATGTTGAAAGTTACGAAAGCAATAGAGCAGTTCGTTTGTTAAAAATACTCTCTATGTTTTGTTAATACCAAGTGACTCTCTGAGTAAGTGTTTTTAACATACTAATTGACATAATATAATAGTTTCAGACAGTTATTATTCGGACAACAGATAATTGGTGCTTTTAATTTGATGAGGAAAATTTGAATTTTTTGTTTATTTCATACAGTAATAATTATGAATGGCTAATTTTTAAAATGATCTAAAATCTATTTGCAATTTCAATACTTCTTCGTTCTCACAACAAACTTACTGTGCTGTATAATGTTTTTTTTTATTATTTTTGACTGTAATTGTAACCCATAAAAATTGTATTTAAAATTCTATTAAAATTATATTTTAAATTTTTTTCTTCATAAATTTATAAAAAATTACAATTAATTTAAAATATAATGAAAATCTACTTGATTATATATAATAAAAACTTTTTATTTTCTATATTAATTTTTTATACATAAACAAAACAAATATTCATAATTATTATTTAAAAATAAAAAATACACTAAACTATTGTAATTAATTTGTAAATATAATTAACCAAAAATTTATTATATTAATTAACCCTTTAGTGTATACTCTACATTGTATACACAGCATGCAATGTAATATAATAAATATAGGCATGTATATAATATAAATGTAAATATATATATATATACATTAATTGGTTTATTTATTAAGTATTTAAACATAAATTGTAAAATCTCAGTTCTTATGTGTATCTCAAGGAAAATCAAAGATATCAAGTATATGTACATAATGTAGATATAAATCATAATTTTCTAATTACATTGTATTTTGGTTAAAACTCTATATATATTATGATAATATGTAAATTAAATTTAATCAATGTAATCTTTAAAGTAATAACATATGATATATATTCACATATAACTATTGTGTTTGTATATGTATGTATTTATGTATATAAGATAAAATAAAATATTATTATTATTTTATGCTTTATTAAAAGTTATTATTTCTTTCAGTTGAAGTAGCCATAGTTAAAATTGTTGAATTAAATTTAATTGAAGAATATTAAAATGTTCACAAAATTTATGAGTACACATGTATATGTACATATTATGTATATAAAGTAATAATATGTATTTTATACATGTGTATGTATTAGATGGAGGGTTTACTTTGAATTAATATTTTTAATAGAATATAAAAAAAAACAAACGAATTGATATAAAAAAAATTTTGTTTATTAAGATTTGCTGACTTCAAAATTCAAGAAATTTTTATCAACAAATAATAAAAATTCATACATATGTACATATGTACACACATATACGTACTTATGAAATGAAAATATTAAAAAAAGAAATCAAGAGACAAGAAAATAATGAACAAAAATTTAATTTAATTTTTTATTTATTTATTTATCAATTTTCTATTTAAATTCACGATTTGATTGAGGCCCACAGACAAGCTCATTCTATGATTGGTGCGCGGTTAATATTTTTGCTTGTTATTGTTTTCCTTCTTGATATTTTTGTATTTTAGTTGAATTTTGTTTATTTTTTAATTTGTATAAAAATATAATGTATAACAGTTTCGAAAGTTTTTTAATGGACGGTTATAAAATTGGTTAAAGTATAAAAATAATTGTAATAATAATTTTTCTTAAATTTCACATTAATTTTTTTTTTTTATACTTATATTTTTTTTACACTAAGCAACTCTTTGAATATTGTTACAGTTTTCGTTGCTGCCACGAAAAAAAAAAAATTAAAATCTGAAAATATTTACAATAATTGTTATACATATACACATACATTTTTTTAGTTGTTTATTGTTGTTATTGTGATGATGATGAAATATATGAAATCGGACGAGTTAATTATTCCAAGGTCTAATTAATCGTTCACGTTTATTTTCTTTTGTACTTAGAAAATAATTTTATTATTTTTTATTTATATTTGTCATACACATGCATGATGTGCATATGCGAATATAATAGAGATAGGTACGTTCATCCATATACATATATGAAATGTTTTTTTCTAATTTTTTATTATAAAATTTACTAATGAAAATATACATACATAAGTATATACACAAGCATGCAAACGTTGTATATAAAATTTCTGTATATATATATGTAAATATATATATATAGTAGATTTAATAAATTGTAATAGCGTTTGAAATAAATTAGTGAATAAGTATAGTAAGAAAATTAATTAATAAATATGGAATTCAAAAATACAGTTGGGGGTACATTAAAAATATGTTTGTACACATTAAAGAGTATACCATCTTATACAGAGATAATATGAATTTATTATACTAGCTGTATAATAAAGATGAAAATATAATAAAAATTATACCTATATTCACGTTTTTATATGTATATTGATTAATATTATATGCACTCTGGAATTTACGCCTATATATATGCATTTCTCTCTATGATAATATTATGCAGACGTATAATAATTGTAATTGTTATACAAAAATGCTTATAATAATACATAATAGAACTTGAACTTCAATAAATTTAAAATGTGATGTTGTATAATAGTAATATTGGGAAACTAGTTCAAAAAAAAAATTGTTGTACCTAATACTTTTTTCATAATTATTATAAGAATGAAAATATGAAAAATTATTATGAGGGTAATAATTTAATTAATGATTATATAGAAACAAAATGTTTTTAAAATTTAAGAACTACACATTTTTATGAAAAATTGGAAAATATTGTAGTATGATGAGTGATTTCTTAATTGTTTGGGTTTTAAAACAAAAAAAAAAAATAGAATTTATAGAAAAAACTACAAATTTGTATATTTGTATAGTTGGTCACAATTATCCATTTGACGAGGGTAATTTCGAGTTGCTTTTTCCTATACTTTTACGCTATTCTACATTTATTCGTTTAAAAATGTTATTCGAGCGTTAATCTAAATATTATAATGGCGACTGATTCCCCAAACTGTAAGAGTAATGATGTTAACAACAATAGCGAATCTTTTGAAACGTCAAGTTTCAAAAAATGAAAATAGGGCAAACAAAATCAAAAAATGTTTTCATTCTGTTATTTCCGATTTTGTCCACTAATTCAGAAAATTTTATTAATTTGTCAAATTAATGTTAAAAATTCAGGCTCTAAAATTTTTTTATGTTTTTTTTTATTATTCACTAAGATTTTTATATAGAATGTATATGATGACGTATATAGACGGCATGGACAACTATCAAATATTTTACGTATGACAGTTTTAGTAATTAATTTTATTGAGATAATTTTTGCAAAATGTTTAACTATAAAGCGAATATGATGAATTGAATGATACAGATTGGAGCATATCTTTGGGTTAAAATTTCACAATATTTTTTTAGAAATACATATATAAGTTTCTTCACTTATTATTCTATACAATTGAGATTATCACCAACGTAAATTTAGTTTTAACATACTAAATTTTAATCTACAACCATTCAAGTAAATATAGAAAAATGTTTTGAGTAGTTAATTGACATAAAAGAAGGGGTAAAAAAAATATATAACCTATTTACAAAATTATATTTGTTTTTTGGTTGGACAACCTACTTTTTTTTGCCTCTTTGTTTTTAAATTTATTTTAATTAATAAAAGCATTATTTTATAAAATTCAATAAAAAAAAATTATATAAAATGAAATTATTTATTAATAAATTTGTTTATTAATTTTCATATATACTAACATTTTGCTTAATTAATATTTTATCTCAAATTTATGTACCTATGTGTATATTACATAAACAGTTTACGAGTTTATATATAAATGTACCTTTTAAGAAGGCTATAAATAATTTGCATTAAAAATTTATTTAAGAAAAATTTTTTAGTTATATAGTTAGTCTTCTGTAACGCAACATTTTTCTTAATTGAAGTGAAAATTATTTTTTTTTTTACTTTTTCATCTCATTTTCGTTTTTTGTTTCTTTTTATATTGTTATACAAAATACTTTTACAATTTTATTATTTTAATGGATAGAAACTTTTTTATTATAATTAAAATAATAATAATAAAATAAAAAATAATAAATAATAATGAAAATAATAACAAAATTGATTTTGATAATAATTTAATAAATTATTGATTTTTCTTGTTTCTCAAAAAAGTAAAAAAATATCGTCGCCTTAGAATAGAAGTATTCAAAATCGCATTTTCAAAATTTTTCAGTAGAGCAATTTTGAAAAGTTTTTGAAATTGTACCTTTCAATTCAATTTTTTGCATTAGAAATTTCTGAAATTGGTGCGCAATTGAATGAAAAACAGGAAAACACACTACAACTAACAGAGCTTTCGAATAACTAGCAGAGATTCGATAATACGCTCTCGAATCAACAAAAATATTGTGCAAAAATTTTTTTGGGTAACAAAAATTTCAATTTGCCTCAAAACTGGACTTGGGATAGTTTTGATCTAAGATGACATTATACATATATATACATATTCAATTTTCCGGTATCCTCTTGGTTCATTTTTATTATATTTTTTTTTTTTGCTCTTTCTGTTTTATTTTTCATTTTATTTCTTCTTTATTACTTGAATTCTTGAATAATTTTCTCTTGAATCTTTATTATTACCTTATTTACTCATGTACCATATTTTTATATATGTATCACTAACTCTATATATATATATATATTTATAAAATAGGTGGAGAAATACCATACTGTAAGTAAGTATGCATATATACATATGTATCTACATATATTTTGGGTCAACACTGAATTGATTCTTGATCTCGTTTATTTTTTAAACATAAAAACCTTCTTATATGTACAATTTCACATATACATACATTATAACTATAAAATATAATGTATGTATGTATATAATAAACAAGAACGAAAAAAACATTAAAAAAAAACAACAAAAAATATAGAAGAAAAAAAAAAGGATAAACAAAAACAGATACTTCCATCTTTTTACCATCATCATTATATTAGAAATAAGACGGACAGACAGAATATAACAAAATAATAAGAATAAAATAAGTACAAGAGGAAAAAAAACAAACAAAAAAAATTTCCTATATAAGTATAAATATGAGTATAAAGGGAAGAGTTTTCATGCAGAAGGACGAAAATCAGCAAAACAAAAATAACAACAACAAAAAAAAAAATTAAACTATGTGTATCAAAATTTATTAAGATATTGGTAAAAGGCATAAATCGTTAATGGAAAATTGAAAGATCTAAAATAAAATATTCAATTTTTTTTTCCTTTTTTTTTTTACAAATTTTTCTTTTTTTCTGTTATTGTCTTTTTGTTTTATTTCTACTGCTTTCTAATGCTTATTCTTATTGTTGTTGTTGTTGTTGTTATTGGTTTCGGCCTCTCACTCTGTTTATTCTTCTTCTCATTTCACTTGTTTTTTGTATGATATAAGGGGCAGGAAAAGCAAAAAGTAAAACAACAAATTGAAAAAAAAAAAAAAAAAAAATTGTTTAATGGACTTTAAAAAGCTGTTAAAAAAGGCATAAAGTCCTTTTAAGTTTTTCTTATATGAAAACCTTATATGTACCTATATATACATATATATATACATATACAATGTAATATGTATGTTAATGTACTTGTTTTAAATAACCCCATGGTAGATTTAAGTATAGATGTATGTAAATATCTTATACATACTTTTAATATTTAATTGGTCATTATCGATTTTAAGGCTAAATAAATTATGAAAATTATTAAAAGTATCTGTTAAAAAATTAAAATCAAAAAAAGGACTTCAAAAAAAAAAAAAAAAAAAATAAAACTAATTTTTGAAATTAAAACCTTATAAAAATTTAGAAAGAAAAAATAAAAAAATAACAACAAAAACAAAAAAATCCATTAAAATCTTATGAGAGTTGTGTGTCAAAAACTTTGCTAATATTTCGAAGTCATATGAGAATTTGTAAATTTTCTCTAAAAGACCTCATCACATAACTGTGAGACCACAATATTTTTTTTTTTTTTAGTTTGCAAATTTTTTTATTTTTAGAAAATTTTACTTTGTTAAAGGGTTTAAAATTTTAATAAATGCAGGAAATAAAAGAATTTAATTAATGCTAAAAGTCTTGCTCCAAAAGTGACAAGATCCAACAGTGTGTGCCTTAAATAAGAGATCAAAATAGCTAAAATCGAATTGAGGTAATTATTTAAGCAGTTTTGTTCTTTCGGGAAAAACGAAGAGTAGTATGATTTCGAAAGTTTGGTTGTTCAAACTAATGTTTTTAAAGTTGAAAAGAGCAGTGTAATTGTAAAAATAAATTTTTAGTTAGGAAAAACTAAATTGTTTGCCGAAATACCTCTTAGTTGTCTTACATAATTTCTAGTTTTAACTTGACATTTTTTTCTAACTGGTATAGGAGTTTGAATTCTATATAGGAATTTATAAATACTTCCAATACAAAATGTTAAATTTTTATACAATTTTTGTAATAAACTTCAACTTGAAATTAAAGAACATTTGCAAAATAAAGTAGTGTTGGGGACGGACATTTCAATTTTAAAAAATATTCAAAAATGGCCGAGTGTAAGAAACAAAATTTACAGTCTTCTAATATTGCAAATAAATTAAATTTAAAGAGACATTCAAATTATAAAAAGATGTTTTTTTAAAGAGAATATTTCACGTATATTGTAATGTAAATAATAACGAGCAATTTCTCTTTATATTATTCAAAATTCTCTTTGTCTTTTCAAACTAAATTAACTAATTTTTCTCTTTTATCTATTAATTTTCGCTTGAATTTCAATAAAAAAAAATTATTAATTTTAATATTATTAATCAAATTATATTATTTGATTTTTCTGCTTCAATATTAGAATACTAAAATGATTTCATTGCGCAACGCATTCAAAAAAAAAAGAAGAAATGCTAATCAAATTGCAATGAAATGCGTTTTTCTTCAATTCTTATTCATAGTAATTCGATTTTATTTTTATTTATTCTTATTTTATTTTTTTTAATTTTAATTTCTGTAATACATGAAAAACGTGGATAGAATTTTGATTTTATTCCTGTTCTTCTTTTCTTTTTATATAATTTCTTTATGGGCAGTAAAATTTCTAGTGAGTTATAAGCGCGCCTGTGCAAAATAATAAATTCGATATTTTAATATACAATTTACTTTTTTTCTTAATACCATATACAACAATATAAAATGCAACAACAAATTTATTATTATTAAAAAAATATATATGTAAGCAAAAAAATAAATAATTTTCTGATTATTTTATTTATTGAAAGAAAAAAATATTATTGAAATTTTATAAACGTTCAATAAAACACACTATATATAGCGCCCCTTCAAATCATAAATAAATTTCTTCTTTAATATATTACAAATATATGTATAAGTAAGTATTTTAGATGATTAAACGAATAAAATTTATAATTCATAATTCAATTAGAATAGTCACATACACATATTATGAATATACACGTATATGGTCTTATATTGAGATTTAGTATAAATTAAGTTGCGTACGCAGGGCAAAAGATGCTGCTGATTGGGCAAAAAAAAACTAGAACAGAACAAATGATTTTTTTTTATTTTTGTTGCTAATTTAACTAAAATATATTATAAAAAATGTGAGCAAATTTTTTTGTGCTTAATTAAAATTCAATGAGATTAAATAAAAAGAAATTCAATTATTTTTTTTTTATTTTTGCTTTAAAATAACTTTTACTTATACTTGATTTTTATATATAGAAACAATTAGATCAATTAATATTTATTTTTGTTTATTAATGAACAAAATACTATTGTTGAAAATGCAAAAAAAAAAAAAACTAATTTGATATTAAAAGAATTTCCGCTTTTACTGAAATTTTATATTTTTTTAAACTTGATTTGTTGAAGTTTGATAAATTTTTAAAATTTGATTTGTAAGCGATTTGTAAGCGATAAGATGAAGTTTCTCACTTCATAGAACTCGTATAACAATTTATAATTTATAAAATTTGTTTCTTTATTATAAGTACGAGTATATTTGCACTTGTTTTAGCTCTGGTATAATTTTCACCCCTAAATATTATTGTAAAAATTTTGTTTATATAATTATTTTTAGATTGAAAATTAATCCAGAATTTGTTATTGTTTATATATTTTTTTTTAATAATTATACTCGTACATTTAAAAGGCAAAATTAAAAGGTTTTAATTCTATCAAAGCTTAATGTTTACAATTTAATAAAACAAAATATGAAATGAATAAAAAAAAATTTAATAACCGTGAGAAAATATTTTTTTTTTTTTGATTTGATAATTTAATGTTTATGTGAAGCAATCATTTTTGTTTTTTTTTTAAAATTTGTCAATCAATATTTCATAATTGTTTATCAGTAACTTAATTAATATTAAGTGAATCAAAGAATATAATATAATATTGTTATATAATGCATGTATACCTACATTTATGTATACAAATAGCTGTATAACTCAATTCATATTGAACTGAATTTAAATTTTAAAAAAATTTAGAAGAAAGACTTCTTAGAATTTAATACTTTTGACCGTGTATATAAGTTTCGCCTGAGACTTCTCTTACTTATACAATATTTGTTACATAGAACTGTTAAGTATCATTTTTTAAGGTCAAAATGTACTAATAATTTTAAAGTATACAAAACTGTTATATTTTCAAATGAGTGTGTCTCTTAAATATAATATTCATTTCCAATAAAATCAATGTGGCAAAAATGCATTTACGAAGACTCCAGAAAGTCAAAATATATTAGTTGTTTTAAAAAAAAAAAAATCAATTCATATTTGACATATTTTTTTAATAATACCATAATTTGTAGAATAAAGTAAAAGAAAATGCGAATATCGTGTTGTCACATAGCGTTTGTATAATTCACTCAATTATATTTATAAAAATATGAAACTCTAAATTGTTCTAGAAAAGTTAACTAAGTTAAGTTTAAAGTCTATTTGTTATAAAAATCGCATTTTAGAGTAGTAAAATCTATAAATAAAATTATTGATGATTACACGTTTATTTCTAATACAAAAAGTAAGGCCATCTACCGGAATCAATATAAGTAACTACAATATTGTTTCAACTTTTCCTTTACGCATAAGGCTGATTTGTTTGAGACCATTTTCAATACAACAAGAGTGATACATGTTTAGAATGTTATACACGTGTGTTTTATGCATCTAATTGGAATCTTATACTTGCATTATTTTCTAATTTTTTATGATATTCTATGTTATGACTCGATAAGCCTATAGGTGCGATATACACAAAACCTAAATATTAAAATCTAAAAATAAATTTTAATCATATATTTTTTTGTAATCAGTGACAAAACGTATACCATAATTAAGAGAAAAAAAATCTATCTCCCTGTTTAGAGGATCAAAAAGAGTTTTGTTCAGAACTAGGTGTCAATTTTACTCATTTTTGATGCCCTAATTGAAGGTATATATTATGTCACTGATTACTGAATCACTCTGTACAAAAATGTCTGTGATTTTAATTTAACGAAATAAACAAAATTATTATAAAAATTACAATAAGTAACACTAAAAACAAAAATAATCTAAATTTAGAATTTTTTTAAATGAAAACTAAAGAAATTAAAACAAAACTATTAATACACAATAATATTATACTTGCCCTTTATATTATATACCTACGAGTATGTATTAAGAATAATATAAAAATTTCTTCTTGTTCTACTTAGAACTTACAACATTCATTTTCTAAACAGATCCTTATATACTGTCACATAAATATAAAAATATATAAGTATATGAATGTATATAATATTTATGAATGTGAGTATAAATTTTTTCTAATTTATATTGTAACTAAATAAAATTGTTGTAATCAAGACAAAAAAAAAAATAGAACAAAATCCAGACAATTGTTAGCGATTAAATGAAATGTTAATTTATTCTGTGTATGTCAGTGCAATAATAATATTGAAAATATAAATTAATACTGAAAAACTAAACTAAATAAGTTATACAAAACTATATAGGATAGAATACACATATTAACATACATACATATATATAAATTATCATATTATTATGAAAATGTTAAATTACCATTGTACCATCGTATATATCCTTAAATCAGCAAAAAAAAAAAATAAAAAAAAAATAAGGACGTTAAATAAAATATGTGTATATTGTTAAAAGAAGAAGAAGAACAAAAAAAAAAACAGAAAAGTAACAATTCTTTTTACATTTTTTTTTCAGTTTCTGTTTTTTAGGTGTCTAGCTTATTGTGTGTAACATTATTATAATACACATAACACATAAAATAACATTAATATTAAGATATTTATGTAGGAATTTACCTAAGGTATCTGGCAGTACTACACACCGCACATTATACCAGTAAGTAACAGAAAAAATAATAATAAAAAAATAAATAAAAAAAGAATTTTTTTTTTCCATATTTTTTTTTTATAAATAAAACACGAAAACCGAGAAAAAAAAATTATATTAACGGTGGAGGATATTTTTTTTTTCCTTCATATACAAACAGCGTATATTAAATGTACTACATAATATACAGGCTGCCTCGATTCTGAGTGTACTACTATAAACGACGATATAGATCTTCATGAGGAGCCAAAACTTTTGTATAGAAATAATGTTTACAGCTGAACAGGTTCTGAGATACGGGAGTGTAAAATAAACCATAACAATATTTTTTTTTACTTTTTGAAATTTTAAGTATGACTCTGTTCTAATATTAAATGGACACAGAATTAAACATAATTTCGAAAGCTTAGAGCAAGGACTTCCTAATTAATTGGCACTAGTTATAATTTTTTTAGATTTCAAATTTAAAATTCAAAAAATTTGAATTCGCAGTGCATTTAGAGCGCTTGGAAACGAAACACACCATGCATTCTTGTATGTGAACGGTATTCTTGTATGTGAATTTATTTCTGTATATATGTATGTATACATATATATATTAATGTGAATTACAATAATAAGAAATAATAAAGTTTTTTTTTTTTATTTTTCTTACTTTTTTGAGTTTCTAGAGTCTTTTTCAAATTATTGTTGGTTGTACTTGGATATTGTACGTATAACACCTTTTTATACTCACGTATAACATATAACTACTATTCATTGTATATGCATGAATGTACTAGTTATTAATATGTGAATATAAGTATTTACATAAACACTCACTATTAATAATGCTATACCGAAAATATAATGTTGTTGTTATATACAAGTATGTATATTCCATATATTTATTAATATGAGAGTGGCATAAAATATATTGTGAACAAATAAAACATGAAAATTAACATTTTTAGCTGTATATTACAAAGATATTTACTTTGGGCAAATTGTTATGTCCGCACCGACAAACGTTAACATTATATTAAAAAATAATAAAAAAAAATCTATGCATGTGTATGTTTATTTGTGTATATAATATAATGTACGTGTTATATTATATATATACATATAATTTCTTATTTAATTTTTTCTTCAATATTTTCTTATTATAATAACATTGTCAGTGTTTTCCAAATTTTCTATATTCACAATTTAATATTTGATTGAGTTTTGTATCCATAATACATTTTTAAATATTTATACAAATTATTTTAAGAATATTATGTTTATTAACTAGACGGTAACACTGCAAGTTGCTTCCTCTTTCTCTTCATGTATCTCTTCTAACGTAAGCGACATTTTTAAACCTTAACCGACAAGACTTTAAATAAAAAATAGAGGGAAATTCCGAAGGACTTGAAGTCGCAAAAATATTCGAGGTAATACTTAAATACTTTTTAGTAAGAGATTTACACATGCTTCATTATAGTTGATCGAACAAACACTTTGTCAACTAGATCTACTGGATTTCTCCTAAAGCGTACAATTTATTCTATTTAATAATTATTTTCAATAAATTGAACATCAAATCACAAGATTTTTTTAAAACATTAAGACAACAAAATTAAATAAATTTTACATTTTGAAAATCTTTGATACTAAAAGTTTTCCGTTTTATTATAACACATTTAGGTACAACAATAAAAAATTAAGAATTTTTCACTTTCAAGTTGAAAATTTTTTGTGTATTGCAGTCGAAAAGAATAAATTCTTTTTTTCTGTTGAATTTCTTTCTTTTTATCATTTGGTTCTGTTTCTTTTTTTTTGTTTATTTTTTATTTATTTTTATCAACTCGTGACAACTGTAAAATCATAATTAAACTCAATTGTTTTAAGGGTGTCGCATGTTAACTTCACATAATTATTTAATTCTTTTTCCGTAAAATTTTTATACCCGTTTCATAACAGTTAAAGAATTTCACCGAAAATTTGTGTAATCGTTAATATATAAGAAAAATAATTATAATAATAAAAATAATAAAAAAAAAAACAATAAAAACAATGAATTACGAAAAAAACTTAATTTTTCTATAAAAATACAAAAAATCTCTTACCTATGTACCTAGGTGTATAAGGAGATTATCAATAAATAAAATTGAATAAGACTAACAGTATAAATATGTGGGAACATACCACCAATAAATGCACCTAGCAAGTACAATATTAAGAATTTTTGATTTTTTTTTGCTTCTAACATAATTTGAACTTGCTGAAAATAACGAGAAATTGAAATATTTGTAAACTCTTTAGAATTCCGTTAAATTATAATTATTTTTAAATTTTCTCTATATCCTTTCTATGACATTATACGTAAGTATTACAAATTTCATTTTGTAATTTTAATTGGCCTTAATAAACTTTTCAAAATCGGAGTTGCTAAGATTAGAATACGCATTTTATACAAGGACATGACATACATACATGATTCTAATGAGTGCATTATACAAGTTAAATTTGTGATGCTTGTCACGGCCAATATCATTGAACTAATAGTCGGAAATTTTCAAAATTATAAGTTAATCAATTTTATTTTTAACAGTTTCACTATTTTATATTTATATTAACATTCATTTACAAAATGCTTCATTTGCATTTGATTATTTTTTTTATATTTAAACCAAAATTATTTTGATTTTTTTTTTGAAATTTCCAATTATTTTATGAAAATTCAGTTGTATACTTTAATGAAATTTTTTGTCAGTGATTTTGCCGGAATTATCTTCTTCATTTGTTTTAATTCCCAATAATAAAATTATACGTATTTGTGTGTCCTATATTTACCGAAAATAAAATAATACTTAAATAATTCAAATATGGATTCAGACTAAATTTTAATTATAGTCGTAAAACGAGTATCTAACTTAATGTTTTAAATTAATATTGGTTTTTATAATTCGGCGATTTTATTTTATGGGTGCAGACAAACAAAATATAATATGAAGAACATTGTGCTTTATTTTCACTTCTAAACAAGTTATAAAGCTTAAATTTACTCTTCCTTGGAATGTTCTTTTTTTACATTTTTTACGTGTGTCCGCATATTATATTAAATTTTTAAAAATTGAACTGAATTGAAAAAATGTTTGGAACTTAGCAAAGATGCTTAATTTTTTACTATACGCAATGACATGATTACAAAATCATGTTCAAAATATAAGTATTTTAAAAAGATTTGTTGAAAAATTCTCTTAAATTTTATATAATTTTTATTCAACGACAATATATTTAAAAGTTGTGTCTTACCATATCCTATAAGTTGCAAATAATGTCATGATAAGTAATATTAGTTCATTTAAGATCATATGAGTATTTTACGATATTATAAGTCCATTTAGATTTAACATAATGCAATTATAAATTTTTTGTAAGACCAAAAATCCATATTGTTTTGTTGTTTTTAATTTAAAATAAAATCGTTTAATTAGTTTAAAAAAAAACCCCACTGTTTATAGAATCAATCTGATATTAGTCTTATGGTGTCAAGAAGGGAAATTTTCATATAATGTACTATAAATAGCATATATGACAGATACTCATTTACGTACAAAGATTTATTAAATAAAACACGAATTTTATATACTTTTACTTAATTTGAAATAATAAAAAATTACTCTCTCACTTATCTTATATATAAAATCTACTCATATTAAAATAGTTTTATTCACTTTACATACATACATACATATAACTAAGCTTAAGGTCTATTTACACATACATAAATACACACATTTTTATAAACATTACTTAATACTAAAATTTAATGAGAAATTAAAATTTGTGCTGTATCGACTAGAATTTAAAAGGAAAGTTAATTGGAAAAAGATAGGGAGAAAAACAAAAACAATGTACCTTCAATTTTTTTTTTTTTTAGTATGCGAAAACAATTAGTTTATTTCTGTTTTTATTTTATAAAACAATTCACCTTGACTTACGATCAAATTAAAAATGTCCAAAATGAAAGATAAGTAAACAAATTATCCCTTTATGTTTTTATACCCTCAATTTTTAGATTATTCTTACAATTAATTGTAAAAAAAAAAAAAAAATAGGAAAATGAAAAAAAAAATCCCCAATTACCGTTTAAAAAATTTTTTTTGGTCGTATATTTTATTCACCTATGATATTACGATATACACACATGTATACAAACATACGTACATACACATGGACATCGCGAATAACGTTCTAAAATTATCCGTTTGGAAAATGTCTAATAAATTTAAGGGTCAATTAGAATAAATAGTTTTGTTGTTCTATGTCTGATTATTTTCTTCCTTTTTCTTCTTGTTTTTACCTTCTTCAAGCATATTTATGTATGTATATAGGTACGTATATATATGCGATTGTGTATTAATTCTAATATGTTTGTATGCGTTTTCAAAAGTTAATTATTTTTCTTTTTTTATTATTTTATGTACAATTATATACGTATGTAAAATGCGTAAAGGATTCAATGACTGACTAACTATTAATTAATTGTTTAAGTTTGTGTTATACATCGTTACACACATAAATTTTAGTATTTAACTATTAAATAAGGTGTGTAACTGCTAATAAATGGTTACCAATTACAATATCTCCGTTTATTTTTCACTGGTTTTATTATGTTTTTAGTGTTTTATTTTAATTTTTGTATTTTTTGTATAAAAAAAGCAAAATTAAAAAATAAAATGAACATAAAAATCGTATGGCATTAATTCTCATTTTTTTGGTATTTTTTTTTTCTGTTTTGGATTCGATTAAGTGCCTATTTTAACTGCTTATTTTTATATGAGTTCATATATGTATGGAAAATTTGTGAGCACATACTTATGTACGTTGATGTGCATTTGCATATATCACATCCCAAGAAACAATTTCAAATAATCATATAGTAATCGAGTATTGAGAAGATCTGGCAAATCGAAACATAATGTCGAAACTTGTTTCGAATTCATTGCCTTTAATTTCTTCGCTGCTTAAGTTCTTTGTAGAAAATGAAGCAAAAAAACGAGGTAATTTTGGTCATCTAATTTAACGCGGTAATTTAAGCCATTAGAAAAATGTATACCAATTGCCTGATACTAAAAAACATTTGATCTACGTTTACTGTTTCAAAAAGAAAAAAAATTCGAATTAGACGATCAAATTCCATAATTTATTTATAGTTAAAGCTTTCTTTTAAAATAAGAAAATGATAACTTAAAGGAGAAAAATGTTTTCGAAGGAATGGGTGAATAAAAATTGCCAATTGGGATGTACCCTTTAAATAGCACACAATTACAATTATAAATATCTCATATATGTATGTAAAATACCTACTTACACATCTACTATTTATATTTGATATTTTAAATATAGCTTCAAATGCCACATACTTTTATATTGTTATTATACATATGTATGTACTCAAGAACAACCATACGGCCAACAAGATTGCCTATATATATTGAGGATTGGTTAAAAAAATTGGAGGAAACATTCAGTCACTCACTGTCCTGCTGATTATTGTATGTCTAGTGTAAATTAATTTTAATTTTCTTTCATTATTGTTTCTTTGTTTTTTGTTCTTCTTCTTTTATTGTACCACATTTTTTACTTAATTTTTTTTCTTTTTTGATATTTTTTCCATATTATTTTTATTTTGTTGTTAAAAAAATCTTTGATTTGATCATTGTCGTGAGTCAAAATCACTTCAGTATTCAAAAAACAAAAAAAAAAAAACATTTTTAATAGCTCTGTTTCTTTTTCTCTCCTTCTAAAAATACATTTCGCGGGATGTATCTATACATGTATGTATGTATATACATTAAAATATAATATGAAAATAAATGTATACCAAGTACTTATTATGCATGTCTAGTTAATAATCTACATGGTTAATATACGTAGCAAGTACATACTTATTCGTATAAAGTAAAGTATTCATAATATGTTGTATTTAATAAATAAGATCGCGATTCCGTGTACGCGCTGCAATGTGGCGTTTATTGAACAATAACGGACTATCAGAACAGACAATAATGATAAATAATATTGGAAAGGGAGATTGTTTTTATTTTTAGTATTACGTGCCCATGTATGTATATTGTTCTTATATCATATGGTTATATTAAGTGGAAATATATCTATATAAATTGTATATATATTGATTAAAATTGGTACGTGTGTAAATATATAATTTTTTATGATATATGTAAATGTATGTTCCATTTATTTTTTTTTTTAAATACGTTATAAATGATTCATGATTAATTGAGTCCGGTGGTGTGTATACACCTATATTTTATATAGTGGAAAAGGTAAATAATTCAAATTGAAAAAGAGAAGAAGATGAATTCTGTAATAGTTACATTTTTTTTTTCATTTTTTCTTTAAAGAATTTATTGTAATTTCTTGCAAGAAGGATTGATATAATATCCTTCTTCCGTCGGGTTCTTTATACGGTCGAATTATTATCATTTTGTATAATATAATTAGTAATAAGAAAGAATTGGAAAATTCGAAATATTGAGTTCGGATACCATTCAATGTTATGCCAATAATAAAGCAAGCTATGAATACTGTTTTAAAATATATGTATTTCAGTTACAATTGGGAAAGATGCTTAAAAGTGGTATAAAATTAAGGTAGGTACTATAAATTTTTATTTCACGTATTCAAATTTAGATCCATTCGGACAACTTTAAAGTATTATAATTAAAGTAAGTAAAATACTCTTCAAAAATTTACATACTGTAAAAGCATATACTTAAAATCTTCAATCTTAATTACTCCAAACTCTTAATTCCGATTTAGACACATTCTAACCAACTTTTGATTTCAAATAATGCCTGGATGTGTTTTCTCCTCTTTCGTTTTATGCAAAATTTTGATAAATTTTCCAAATTTTTAAAATATCTAAAAAATTTTATACATTAGTATTTTGCTGCACAATATCATAAAATCAACGTCATATTTCGAAATTCTCTAAGAGAATATAATTTCAAATTATTATGCTCGTTATTTTATACAAAACATAAATCGAATATCTAGACATTGTTGTATGTGTTGTCAGTTAAATTAAAATAATCTAAAAAATCAAAAATTTTCATTGACACCTTCCCAGTTTCTCTTTTTTTTTTGGTTTTAAGGATAACAAAAAAATACTAAAAAATAAAGTTACGCTCCCGTACAAAAATTTCAACGTTATTGTCTGTGAAGTATAAAAAATTTTTTTTTGTTTTTTTTTTACTATATGATTATTTATTTTTCTTTTTTAATTTTTACCTTGTCTTTCTTGCGCGTTATACACTCATGATGGATAATGGACATAAGAAATCGCTTAACATTATTATTGTTTTAATAAAATGTAGTTAAATGCTTTATTATTATTATTATAATTGTAATTGTTTATAGCGTGGTAACTGTTTATTTTCATATAAGTAAAAAGTTGTATGTATAATCACTGAACATACAAACATATGTCAACAATTATGATATGAGAATATAATAAAGGCAGACAGAATTCATACATCCGTACACACAATTTAAGCATGTAAAATTGATATAATGTAGGTAAGTGTAATATATAGAATTTTGTATAGTAATATAAGAATTTTGTTGGTTAATGGTATAACATTCACTTATATAAGTTCAATAATATAGAATAGTACTTAACAAAAAGGGGAACATATACTTTGTTTTAATATTCTTCTTTTTCGAAGTCTTATAATAATTTGTATAACATTATTTATGATTTTTTTTTTATTAAATTGGTATTTAAGTTTGTGCGTGAGTTTGTGTATTACATTGTTATATTATGGTACTCGTAGTAAGTAATATGTTGTTATTATTATGTTCTTATTGTCATCATTATTGTTATTATTGTCATTGTAATAGCACTGTATATTTGCGTTTATTCTACTGTTAATATTATTTTTTTGCTGTTTTCTTTTTTTTTTGTATTTTAATTATGGCTTTCATGAAATTCATATATATTTGTACATACATAACGTATAAATTGAATGTCTTTTTGGTAACAACGATTGTTACTTTTGTTATTACTTTATTCGCTTGCTGCTTGCTTGCTTGCTTGCTTGCTTGAGTTCGTCTGTTACTGACATGGATATTTAATATATTCACATATGTACATGTATATATTTGAGTCGTAATTATTAAAGTAGAGGTATAAGTATACAAAGTTAAAATGTTGATTGATTTTCATTTAACTTGTTATGAAAAGGGTTATGTTATTTTTATTGTTATTGTTTATGGTGTGTGCTGTTCTTGCTGCTGCATTATTTATAATAATTTTTTTTTTTTTTGTTAACGTACTCACTCATATATTTTTATGAATTTTTTTCGTTTGTGTGTAAGTATGTAATGTGTACAAGTATGTGAAAAATATATAGTTCATCTTTTACTCCTTTGTTGTTCAATTCAACTTTAAATTTTGATTTTTTTTTGAGATCTTTGTTCTTTTTTTTTTTTGTAAAGAGTTTAATTTGGTAATTTTTATTTCATTCTTGAAATTCTTTTTTTCTTTAATATTTTTATTTTTAATTTGTGTTTTATTTTCCGTGCATATTTCATGGGTAAAATTTTGTATATTTAATGTTTGTACTTATATTTATATGAGGAGATTTATTTGTACAATAATTGAAGTATACAGACAGGTATAAAAATCAAATTTTGTATATACATACATATGTATGTAAGTACCTAGGTGCCTTTGTTTTATTTAAAGCGGTGAAGAACAGGTGAAGGTTGTAAAAGAAGGTTTGATTTTTTTTTTTTGGTATTTACAAATTCAGTTTTATTTTATGTTTTTTTGAGCATTAAAAATAAAAATTATTTTGATTTTTAAAATTAACACGTTCTGACATATTCATTTTGTGAAATTTTAGTTTTTTTTTTTTCAAATTTAAATTAATTAAATTTCTTTTAAGTGATTATTTAGAATGGTTTCCTTTTTCCGATTTTTTATTTTATTTTTAATGTTTGTATAAGTTTTGAAAAGTATACAAAACAGGTTTTAATTTATTTTAATGTAGGTATTTATATTAATGCAAATATTAAACAGGGACTTCCCGGATTTAAAGGTATTTATAAAGTTATTCTAAAACATAAAATGCAAATATATTTTCAAATTCTATTGTATAATAAAATGTTATTGTTTTCCTAATACACAAACATTATTATTAAATTTTTATTACTATTAAAATCAAATATTATTTTACTTAAATATTAGAAATGAAAAATCCTATCTAATGCGTTGCTCTCTTGTACATATAACAGTTAAGGTATAAATGATAGATACCTGAATTTTGTGAAGAAATGTGACCTAAAATATTTTTAAATTTCTTCTAATATTTAAGTACTTTTTAAAAACTATAGGTAAATATTTTACTTGAACATTTGAAAAAATAATTTATTTTTCTTTTATTTGAATAGGTCATTATTTCATGTATCTACATATGAATTTGTTGGTAGATACCGTGTTATAAAATGAAAATTAAATAACATTAAAAAAAAACTCATGTAAACACCTTAAAAATTTTGAAAATTTCATTGCGCATATATCCTTTTTCATATTTTATTTTCTTATACTATTAAAAATCTATTTGGGTACCTATGTATATGACAAATATCCTGTCGAACATGTGCAACAATCCAATTTTTTCCTTTATTTAAACATACGCTTATTTTAAAATAAAGGACTATAAAAATATATGTACTTATGAATGTTCGCACATATAAAAAAAATAATATAGGAAAAGATAAATTTTACAAAAAAAAATTCAAGCTAATACCAAAATATGTACATACGAAGGTACTTAAATTTAGAAGATATAAATATCACGTATTGTAAAATAAGAATTATTCACAGTATGGTGCGCAATCTAACAATTATACATTATAAAATATTGAACAACAGCTGAACAAATGATTGACCATAAAAATTAAAATTATAATTTAAGTTTCATATTACCTACACAATATTACAAAAATACAATAGAAATGAATCTCTCGTACCTATATACAAATGTACATCTTTGAATATATGTATAATACATACAATAAATACATATGGATGTTTTCACAAGATAGATTATGGTTCCTACAAATTAAGAAAGCCATTAAGAATTTATCAAAATGAATTCGGAATAAAAAAATATTATTTTAATTAATGTGAATGTAGCAAATAAAGTATGTACGTCTTGCATTGTATATCAAATTTTTCATGTATTACTAAAATTTGGTAGGTACTTACATTAATGATGGATGCTGAAAAAAAAATAAAATATTAGTAAAGCATTAATTAAATTAAGTTTAAGTACATAATTCAAATTTTCTTATAAATAGTTACAGTTATGACAAGTTTCTTGAGTTCCAAATAATGGCATCAGTTTAAAAATGCAATTAATAAAAACACTTGGTTTAAAGATTTGCTTTCATAATTAATCCCTTTGATTGTGATTATAATTGGTGAAGTATTGTATATACGCGCTTGAAAAATAAAATTTGTATTTCCTACGGCTTTGCACTCATATTTTTTTTGCAAAACTAATAAAATTTCGAAATTTATGTTAAAATAAGAATTTTTAAAATAGGAACTAAATTTCGTTCAAGTAATTTATAATTAAATGACTTGCACTATTTCAACCTGAACGGTAGCACCGAAACTGGAAACATATTTAATACTGCGTCAAATATTGTTGCGTTTATACATCGGCTGATAAAAATTCTATTTCTGTCAGCCGACAAAATACTGTAGCTGTCAGTCGTGTTCTATAGTGTACTGTAGCTTGTGAGCTTTGGCATAAATATCAACAAGAATTCAACGTTCCAACAACCAAACAAGTAATAAACAGGTTAGTAGGCATGTCAAATATACATTGCAATATAAAAATCATTTTCTAATATATAAAAATAACAACTGACTTTCAATTTTAATATATTCCGTCTAAAAAATTTTGCAATGTATAATAAAAAGTACTTTATATTTTCGTGATGAGTTAATTAAAATTATATTTTAGGAAATATTTTCTAGTAATCTCAATTGATTATTTTCATTTCTATTTCTTATACTAAAAAAGTAAATTGTTAAATCATATGAGTTTTAAAAATATAATCTGTATAAATATCAATAAAAATTAATCTGTCAAATTTTCTTAGGAATAACATTTATAACGTTAATAAGACTTTTGAATTGAATAAACTTGCCTTACGTTACCCGACCTCGTGTACCAAAAATGTGAAAATCATAATTTAGAAAAATTTCTTCCATTAAATCGAAAACAAAAATATTTAAAATTAAAACTTTTTAACGTTTTCCATATCTCAAAAAAAACTAACAATTTAAAATGAACTCGTTTTTTCTTAAATGTATTTTAATGGGGCTTCTTTTGTTATATACACATAGCAGCTTACATCATAGTATTCCATTTAAGAGAAAAGTAAAAAATTCAAATTTCCAAACAATTAATTTTATTGAATGTCAATTAATTCAAATTTTTTAATTTTTTATTGAGAAATTTTAAATACTATTATATGTACGTTTTGAAAGAAAAAAAATAATGCGTTATCCAAACATTAAACATTGAAAAATTTCGGAATTACCCATAATCATCGGTCAAACAAAAGAAATATGAGAAACTTTCCAAATTATAATTAAGAGTATATGTAGATTTTGCATTAAATTTATATTTTAAGTAGTTTTAATGCAAAAAAAAATTACAAAAACTAACGAAATAATATACTTTCAATATTAAACAATCATCATCGCCATTTAAATGTCAAAAAAATGCGATAAAATATTGAAAAAAAAATATTCGTCGAATATATATACATAGATGGCGTTCGGTCATTAAATTTCTCATAACATTAGGTGCGATGAAGATGTATGTAGCGTTTAAAACAGAGATTTTTTTTGAAGTTTTTTTTACAAAAGTTAAATTTAATACATAGACCTACACAAAAAAACATACATAGTCGTATATATGTACAAGTCGTAACTTTATTTTGAAGATTTCATTTGCAAATATATTTATACGTATAAACATACATATTTATAAATAAAAAAAATAAGAAAAGATTAAGACAGCCGTTTAAGAGTAAAAAATTTGATAAAAAAGCAAAAAAAAAAAATTTATCAAAAATAAATAAAAGTCGAAAGAGATTTAAACTTGATGTTTTTTTATGCAGATGAGCGTTAAGTTAGTAACAATTAATACGAAAATTCGAAACAAAAGCAGCACAATAAAATATCAAAATAAATCATTGACCTGTGACGCAAATACATATCGCACTATTTTGTACGGTAAAGCTAATACGTTATAATTAAGTAGAGAGCGCAGATATAAGTGATTTGTGGTAAATTTTTTTTGCTTTTTTTTTGCCACTATATTGCTTCATATAAAATTATTCATACCTTTTTAGCATTTATAACAAATTTTAAATATTTAATTTGACTTGACTTAACACTTTGAATTCGAATTCAATTATATAATCAATATAACTGTCAAAAATAAATTATGTGTATGTTCAGATTTCGATTCAGAATCAGATTATTTTCTTTTGGCAATTTGATAGAAAGAGTATTGTCATTATGTAATCGCAAAATATTTGGTTCATATTAAATTTCGAACTCGCTCAAGTAGTTGATTATAATTTATATCTAAAAATTATTAAATTTAGCAAGATTTTGCTACCAAAATTGACAATTTAGTTTTTAGTTTAGGTCGCACTAGAATATTGCAAAGTGATATAAGAGAAAGAGTATTTCAAGGGTAAATGTGCCTGTTAATACTTATGTACATACATATATTAATATAAAGGGAGACAATCGCTTCACTTCAATTAATAATTTGACAAGTGCTCGGTTTTTAGATAGCTGAGATTCTCAAATTGTAGATGTTGGAATTAAATTTCTATGGTTGTTATTCTAATTGCTTTAATGAAATGTGCATTGTAAACTCGCTTAATTATTAAATTCATTTTGTTCTTCGATTTTGACAAATACTTCAACAATAAATTAACTTTTCTTTTAGAAATGTCAACACTTATACCTAACAGTTTTTTTTGATATTCTGGTGTGGATTGTGTTTTCTGATTAACTTTTGTAATTTTCGTAATTTTCACTAATTTTAAGTTAAAAATACCAGATTTAATTATCGAAGATACAACCAGAAATTGTGAAATAATATCGTAGATATATAAAAATATAAAATACCACCATACATGAAGCAAAAATGAAATGGCGTACTTTTAATCATTTTAGTAATATCGAGACGTTAATTAAGGCATTTAAATATTTGAAAGTGTGTTTTAAGTTAATTTTTTATGCTTTTCATAGCACTGAAAGTAATAGTATGAAATTGAAGAAATATGGCGGGTAAGTAAATGTTACCTATTTTGAAATCAATTTTAAAATTTAATTACTTTTTAAGAGATTTTAACTACCTACCCACGATTTTTATAATTTCGGATTTTTATTATCGATTGAATTGCGATTTAATCAATTTCTAGTTTTTGTTGTTTTTTTTGTATTTTTACCTTCGATTAATACATTTTTAACCTTACGAAAAAAATTTTGTTTGCATAAAAGTTTTTGATAAAAAATAAAGTTTTGTACCGTTAATTAAATTTATTGTTTAAAAAAAAAAAGAAGAATAGTAATACGTGCGTTTTTCGCTTGCTAACAGTAAATTTAAACAATTAGATGTCTTTCTTAATGGGTTTTAAGTATGTATAAAAAATTTAAGAAAATGCTACGAGAATAATTTTAATTTTAATTAGATAGCGAGGTTCCAACGTACATACATATATTTAGTTTGAATAATTGCCCAAATAATTTGTATAATTTTAGGTTTTTCATCAAAAAATATAACAAGTTCGCTTAGTTGAATCCTAAAATGTTACGGAACGAGGACATCCAGCAAGGGTTTAGAAAAGGCCAATGTGTATGTCGAATTGTATATGCTGCATGTTACTTGCGAGAAATATAAATATCGTTTGATACTGAGTATGCTGTAAAAGGACCTTATTAAAACTTCATTGAGGATGCCTAGACATTTAAGTAACTATAGCATCAGAAATTTTAATGTGTTTTCTTTGACACATTTCTTTTATTTTAAAATTATCAAAAGCCTTTTAGAGGCCAATTAACTTACTTTATACTTTCCCCACTAACTCACTATTCTCATTTATAGTCATGTTCCTACCCAAATAGAATTACACAAATTATAAAGGGCATAATTTACGTACATATTTATGCACAAAATAAATACATAAAATAATAAAAAATTTAAAATAGTCAATATTTATAAAGTAATTTGCAGAAAATAAATAAAATTTTTCAAAACGAAAAAGGACCTTTCCCTTTTTCTGTTTGATTACATTAACGTATTCTTTTTTTTTTGGCTGGGTCTATTAATAGTATAACAAGAGGTATGAAATTTTAAAATAATAATCAACTAAATATTATAAGTACATATAAGTATAATTCTATGTATGCCTAAGTAAATATATATATGCTTATTATGTCTATTAATATCTCTTGTTGCAATTGAAATAAAGGTATAAATGTAAAGACCCGGTCTTACGAATAAGAAAAATGGCACTCTTAAAAATGAAATTTCGGTGTCCTATTTATATATACAAGTAATATACATATTTAACTATACATACAAGTATTTTGTTATTATAACCAGTAATAATAATAAAAACTAAAGGAGAAGTACTTGTCACTTAGCATATTTTTTAATAATGAGTAAAGATGCATATGTACATAGGATGCTCTTTAGTGTCCGTCCTGAAATAAAAATAAATCGTATTAAAAAAGAATTGTACATTGAACATAATTTTTTGGTTCTTGTCTTATTTTTTTTTTCTTAATAAGCGTTTTAAATATTTTATTTTAAAAACGGCAACAAGCATAATATTGTTAACACAACGGGAAAAAAATGGATATTTATTGAAATTCATTTATATTACGTGCTATGTAATAGTCCTTTATGTATGTATGTATGCTGTATAAGAATAAGTTTTACAAAACAAATTGGAAATCAGGAAGAAATTTATAAAAATTTAATCCGAAAAGAAAATATTTTTTCTTCTGTACGTTTTTACTTATTATATATGTGTGCCTATATCTCTGATAAGATTAGAATTGAAGGAGAAATTATTCTTATAACGAACATTTTAACTATCCAATAATCATTTTTTTTTATTATAAAGAATGCAATTTTTATAAATTTCTATTGAGCTAAGAGGAAGAAGGCGACACACTTGCGCGTTTCTTTCTTCTCATTTTAGATTTTTATTTTTACCTAGAAATATTGAACATTTCATGTGTAATGTATGTATGGATGTGCATTAAAAATAAGTAAATTATAAGAATTTAGTATATTTTTGTAAAGAAATCAATAATATTGATTTCTATCACCCGATCAAAAAAGGCACATAAAAGTATTTGCTAAAAAATTTTTGTTAAAGATGCTAGGATAAGAGGGTTTAGGTAATTTATAGTTTAACATACAAATGTGAGAAAATATGAAGAAGACATGGTTGATTCTATTGAACATGATTGACCTGAATTTTTGTTTAAAATTATTAGTAATTTAATGATTAATATGAAAATAATGAATTAAACAAACCGAATGAAATGTGTGTGCCCGTACAAATTTTCAAGAAATTATTGTTCATATTATAACAAATTCAAATTGAGTAATTTTTTGATATAACATAAAAGTATCTTTGAAAATAATTAATTACATTTGAAATAATTTTAATTTAATATTTTTATTTTATTTTTTTTAGAAAAGTTTTGGTACTATTATAACATTTGCACTAGTTGTGGCAAATTATTCATGTATGCTGAGCAATTTGTTTAAAACAGTCCGCAATTTTATTTTACTTATTGATCGGCTATGCACAGAGCTTAATTATAATATTCATAGCTCGAGATCATTCAAAAGTTCTTTATTTTAAAAGATTAAAAATTTGAGTAATTTTTTTCTGAAAATTTTTACATTGCTACAGCAATTTATGAAATATTTCGTTTATTTAAAAGAGAAGTGTTTAGCTAGATATTCCAAAAAAAAATCATGCAACAGATCTTATTCGAGTAACTTTAACACTTTCAAGAATTACTCCAATTCTAAGTACATATTATAAGTAGTATAACATATAGAGTCATAAACATAAATCCTAAGCATCTTATGAAACCTAAAATCGTATACTTTTTCTTTTAATATAAAAATTTACAACGAGTTTGACACAACACATTTTTTTTTGTGTATAATTGTTTAAAGGTTAAATTTTGAGTGATTACACCTGAATTAAAATTACAGGTAAAAACAAAATAAATATTTTTTTTAAAAAGTTTCTTGTTTTTTTTTTTCAATGCATTTTCTTCTCATTACCTTTTTAATTTTATATTTTCTTTTGTATTTTATTATTTGACCGTTTAAAATTGTGTACTTATATTTTTTTTATTTTCCTCTTTTATTGTTCAGGATTCCTTTTTTGATTTCTTCCATCATGGAGCCACCTTTATAAATTTTTACCAAAAGTATTTGAAATTTAAAATATATATGTACATATAATGTACTTGTATTCATGTATGTTATGTTTGTGCACGCACTTTCGAACATAAATTTATTATAAAAGGTTTCTGAAAAGAAACAGAAATAAAAATACGTGTGTAATCCTTAAGGATTTAGAAGATGACTTTTAATAATAAATGTGTGTGAAGAAAAAAAGTGAAGTGATGTGATGAAAACTATAATACGGAATGCGTTATAATTCAGGGTAATCGAGTAGGTACCTATGATATGCACCAGCTTTAATTATTATTGTGTGTACCTATAAAAAAATGTTGTACCTACCTATAGTACATGTTAAATGATATTACGTGAGCACTGAATTGAAAAAAAGGACGATTTTTTTTTTGTATGTATACGAAACATATGAACGTGATTTTTTTATCCTTTTTTTAATTTGGTGTAATTTTTTAAATTTACAAAATAATTTCAATTATTGTACACAATTTTTGTGAAAATTTCTTCATAAATGTACAAACCTGCATACTCGTATATGTACACATTTTTTTTAAATTTTATTAACTAATATAAAATTAAAAAAAAAGGACATAAATTTTATGAAAATATTTTTTAATTTTTACAAAAATGCTTTTTTTTGCAATAAAAATATTTTTAGTCAAAAATTTATTTGAATTTGTCACGTACAGTAATTGGTTTTAAACAGTTCCACATTTAGATACCAAACAGATTTTTAACAAAATGTGGAAAACAAAAAAAAAAATAATTTTGAAAATTCAAATATTTTAAATTTTTTTGTTCCAAAAATTTATTATATATGTAAGTAATTCTAAATTTTTATATTTTAGATGCTTTATTTTATGTATACATGTATGTATGTGATCATGTAGTTTGCACATTTACCTCCAAAGAAGAATTGAATGTTAGATCTTCTGAGCGATGTTCTGGTTTCTACTGCCACACAATACTACCCATTCTTACATAAATTGTTGTATGAAATTTTATGTGAAATTTTGTAAATTTTAATAGTTGAGTTTTCTGTTTCTTTGTTTTTATGTAAAATAAATGTTAAACCCTAGGTATTTAATTTCTATTTGAATAATAGCCGTTGTTAATACATCATAAATTAATTTTATTTAATTATTATTATATTATTTGCAATATTTAATTTAATTTTGTCGAAATACTATCAAGAATTTGTTTCTAATTTAATTATTAATATAAAAAAATCAAATAAATATAGGTAGTCCTTACAAGTAGAAATAAAATTAACTAAGCGTTCACAATTTAAGAAACAAAAAATCATGAAATTAAAAGTCATTTTTAAATTGCTAATAACCATTTTCATATTGTCTTTCTCTTAACATATAAAAGTAGCTGACTTTTCACGACAGGATATCACTTAAAAAATCAAAAGTCAAAGTAAAATTCATAATGCGTGTGTATAAATGTATGTGAAATTAAGACTGGTATTAAAATAACTAAGGTTTGAGAAAACAATAAAAAAAAAAAAACAAGAAAGTCGGCATCTTTAGAAACATTGCAACCATGAAGAAAAAGGATCAAAATGCAATTCAAGGCAAGAAAAACAAAACAAAAAAAGTACATACTAAAATTCCAAATTCTTGCCTTTTTTTTTCTTAGAGTGTTTCAATGTTAAAAAATTGTTAAATAAAGTAGAAAAAGCAAAAAAATTTAAGAAAAAGAAGAAAGAAAAATAAAAATTGCTTAAAGAATATGCAAACAAAAATTATTTCTCATTTTTCATTTGGTTTTTGCGTTTGCTTTCTAAATGACCAGGAAGAAACCTTTAAGAAATAAAAAGGAGAAGAAAAAATAATAAAAATAATAAAAAAAAATTCATTACTCTCCTCAGGGTTTTAGTTTTTTTTTTTGTTTTTCCTTCATCCTTCTAAAATAATTTTTTTCTTTTTCTTTATTTTGGTGCTACTACTTTTACTTCAAAAATTCTATTGCCAGTCATTATGATCCTCTCTACCATATCCTTTGTATATCCTTGTCATATTTTCGTTTTTCATTTTTTTTTGTTTTACCGAAGCATAAAAAACAAAAAAAAAATTAAGAAAAATGAACTGAGAGAACATAATGATGAAAACAAAAGAAGTTAAGACGCCAGTTGTAAAAAAAAAGAGAAAAAACAAAAACGAAAATAATTTTTATCTTCTTCGTCTTCTGGTATGCCTCTTTTGCTTTTATTTCTTCTGCTTTCATTTTTGCTTCTAAAACCAAACGTTGATACACTTGGTATATAAAGGCATCTAGTCAGAGTATATCCTTGCAATTTTTGTTTTTTCCAAATAAATTCACTTATTTATACAAAAAAATATACGTGTGTGTATGTGCGTATATTTGTAAGTGTATACATAAACGTCGTCAAAAATCTTCTCCTTCAATGTTCATTTTCTAATTTTATATAATATTAAAGGAAAAAGAAAAAAAAGAAAAAAAAAAGACAGTATTTTTTTTCCTTCATGACTGGTAAACTTTGAATATTTTTGGCTGTTTGGTCCATGATTCCTTATTCTTGTTAAACAAAAATTTTCTTTTTTATTTTTATTATTTTTATTCTATTAAGAGTAATACTAAACATTTATACTCTTTATGTTAGGATGTGTTTTTTTTGACTCATCATATAATCATCGTCATCACAATCATCATCATCATCATCATCATCATCGTGATTATCATTATCATCATCATTATATTATTTTGAAAATATGAATGCCAAGTTAAGTTATTTATTTTTTCGTTTTTTTGTTTTTTTTTTCTTCTGTGTTTTATATATGTAGTATACAAGTACATTTTAGTAATCTAGTCTATACATAATATAGCAGAAAAATGCTCATAGCATTTTACATAGTATTTTGAGTAGATATATAAATATAATAATTTTGCTGACTTATTCTTGTGTTAAGTATAAAAATTATTAAGAAAATATAAAAATAAATAAAATGGTACAACGAATACTAGTGGTACATTGAGTGTATTAAAATTTGTATTATAAAATAAATTAAGATTGCCAGATGTAAAGTTTATTATCTTAGTTATGCATGTTGTTAGTCGTTGCTTTTCGAAAGTGAGAAATACGTTTCCTTTCATCTAGAAGAGTTGAAATTTTTAGTTTTGAATAAAGAGAAATAAAAATTTTAAAAATTTCTAAGAGTGTTTTTGTATTTTTCCAAAAAAAGTGATTTGTCTGGTTATTTTGGCTTGGACATATTGTTTTATCGTCTACTCTGCGCGAAAATTTGTAAGAATATTAGCCATATTTAATAATTTTGCATTTTGAATTAAAAGCAAATTAATACTTTATTATATGAAATTTTTATTTTGCAAGCAAAAATAATGAAATCGTGAAAAAATCCATATCTATTCAAGAATATTATGTAAATGAAAGACCAGCATGTTTATTAAAAGCGTAATTAAGATTATCCCCTGAGTAAAAAATTACTGTAAGCCTCAATTGATAGTAGCGATAATAATCAATTTTCATATGAATACAAAGATTAAAACTACCTGTAAAAGCATACAAAATTAAATATTATTCACTATTTATAGTATATATTATTATATATTAATTTATTGTTATATATTATTGTACTTTTATTAAATACAGAAAATATATACATTTGTATTGAAAAATATGAAAATCTTAATAGTAGTTACATAATTTGATTTCATTCGTCCATCCCAAATATTATACATCTGACCACCTTTAATATGAGAACAGACAGAGCAGACATTATAAATAAACCACTTTATATTATGTGTATATGTATGTATTTATGTATATATTTAAAATATACCCATTATAATACCCATTGTCGAGATTACCATTTATGAAGTGTTGAAAAATGTTTGAGGAATTCATGCAAAAAAAAAAAAAGGAAAAACAAAATAATAATAAAAAAAATTCTTACGGGAGAAGTAATTTTTTTTGTTGAAGCTATTTTTTTTTTTTGTTGCTTTGCTTTTAAGGAGGATGGGAGAGAAAGACGTATGTCAAAAGGCGAGAATGAAAATAAAGAATACAATATAAATATGATGATAGTATTTTGCAATAAAGAGTAAAAGAGAAAGATATACTATATATATAAAAAAAATATTTTGAAATAAAACAGGAAATATTACAAATAACTTGAAATTGTAACAATAACAGACATTTTTATTTTTTATATTTTATTTGTTTTTAACTTTTCTATCTCCATTTTTTTCTTCTGGTTGTTCTTCTCACCCTAAATTTGCCTTTTTCTGTACGGCTCCCCTTTTTCTCTCCTCAATGCCATTTACATTTAGTTAAATAATTTGCAAGACTTTTGTTTTTTTTTTTTTGTTTTATTATGTAAAGGATAATAGTATAACATTAAAATAAATCTAAACGGATATTTAGACTGATGCTCTCTACTGTTATTACTGATGTCTATAAATTTCTTGATGGGAACATTTAAAAAATACAAAAGAAAAAAAAAACAAAAATTATTAATTTTTTTTTTAACTGATTTCATTTTCCCATTTTGAACTCGGAAAATTCCGTTTTTTTGTTTTTGTCTTCAGTTTTTATTAATTTTTTTTTCAGTATTTTTCAAGTACAAAATGTAGAGAGAAAATATAATTTTTTTTGTGTTTGACTTATTTTAGTTTCAATTTCATCAGGAGTAGTTTTCAGTTTTGTGTTATTGTTGTTGTTCATTTAAAGAATAAATTTGAATTTTATTTGATGGTTTAGCGATGAAAATAAATTTGACACATTTAACACGAAAAGAAAAGAAAAGACAGAGAGAAAACAAATAATAAAAATGAATAAAAGTTATGGAGAATGAAAAATTATAATTTTTTTGGATTTTTATTAATTTTATGAATTTTATGAATTTTTATTTGAAGAACTAAAAAATTTCAATTTTTTCGTAAGAATTAAGGAGAAGAAGAACGGGAAGGAAGACACTTTCAAATATTTGGAAATAATTAAATATTTGATTTACTTTATTTTTATGTTTGTATCTCAATGATATTGTAGCTATAATTTTGCGTAAAAATTTCTCATATAGTAAGAGTTCTTTCCCGAGAATTTATTGATTTGATTAATAAAAATGATGAATTAAATGAATAAAAACATTAAATTATAAGAGCTATACAGTTCACAGTTAATTTTAAGATTACTAATATTGTAAATGAGATATAAATAATTCAATTCAATATAAATTTAAATTTAAACCTTTCGAAGCTCTAACAGGCATTAAATAAGAAATGCATATAGATGACTTTTTTTAAATTTTCAGTCTCGTGTTTTAATTTTTTGAAAATTTAGCGTTAGGGGACATTGTTGTCAATCTAAGATAAAGGAATGGAAAAGTATATAAATAAAATATTTTTGAATTCTAAACACACAGTTTCAGTTTTAATGTGGGGGGTTAGTAGTATAGAACCTTATAACAGTAAAAAGAGCATATATTTAGGCAATGTTGAATTTGAAGTATAAGTGAAACTACTACTGTGTATGGCATACAAATGCCGTAAAATATTTTTAAAATGCATTTGTTTGGCAGCCCTTTTTTTTAAAATTATCACAATTTTTCGAAAATCAAGTATTTTATAGGTATATCTATTTATTTATACATTCATAATTCGATAAAACAAACAAAATATCTTGAAATTTAATGGAAAGAATGTGGATCAGGTATAATGCAATGTGATTCAATTAAAATTGTTATTGATTGAATCTTCAAAATAAAAAACTTAAATTTACACCTATACGTGTAGGTCAATAACAGAAAATCATAAAATATTTTAATTTAATTTCTTTTTTCTTTGTTATTTTATTATTAGAAATATTTTTATATTTTAAAACTAATATAATAAATAGTATAATAATTATCACATTCTTCAATGCTTTTATTTCAAGGTATAACCAAATCATTATATCTGGTCGGTCTCATATACTCGATTTTATTTTCATAAACCTGAAATTTTGTTGATTTTAAGTTTTTTTTTTATTCTTTGTATTTTACTGTCATTCTTTATATACATTAAAATATGTATAACAATAACTCTGATATTATTACACTTAAAAAATTTTAGATTTCTTTTAAGAATTGAATGCGCGTGTTTTCTTAATTAGTTTATTTACTATGTGTACATACATATATACATAGAAATATTTAGAAAAAAAACAATGCAATTACACTTTCAATAACGGAATGGTGTTAGATTATAAAGAATAAGATAAAAGTATAACAGAAAAATATGATGAAAAAAGATAGATAGATTAATATATAGGGGAAAAAATGTATAACACAGGAGTATGATCGTGTATTATGTACCTATGTATATATGATATACCGAAATATACCATGGCTATGTATACAAATTTTAAAATTATTTATATGAGAAAAAAAACAAGTAAAAATATAAATATGTAAACAATGATATAAAAATGTGTGTTCACAACAATGACCGTAATTAAGCTTCCTAATTAAAAATTGTAACAGCTTAAATTTTTTTTTTATACCATAGAGACGTCATTGTATTTCTATATGTTTGTATGTAAATATAGGAATGTATGACATCGTATAATTTATATTATAACTCAGACAACACGTTAATAAAATTTTTGTGTAATATTTTGAGATGAAAAAAAACTGGAAACAAAATTTTTTGAAGATTTTCTTTTATTTTTACAAATATTTGAAAAAAAATTCGTTGTTATTTTTATTCATGTAATTTTTAGTTTTACTTTTGTTACATATACGGACCTGTCAAAGTTCCTGGGAGATGTGAAAAACCTATTATTACCGGAAAGAACGTCAAGTTAAAATCCTTGCAAGAGCGGTTAATTTTGAAAAGACGAAAAAGCTATTAAACGTGAATGTCTTAAGAATTTAGAAATTTTCGAGCATTTTAGAACTGGCAATGCCGGAATTGTTTTTTTTATTTGAGAAAAAAAAAATTTCTTTTGGTTTATTAAGTTATGGAGAAAAGTATGAACGAAAATTTTAGTTTAACAAAATTTTCTAAGCCGCAACAGGATTCCCTTGCAAGGGATTTATACGTGATTTTTCTTTTTACTCCCATGAGAATTTGTCGTACAGCAGCAATATATGCATTTCCTGGGACATGAACCATTTCGTCGAAATATATTTGAGAGAATGTATTTCGTTGATTCAGGCCACTTCTCAGGTATTTTAACTGTGATGTTTGCCAGCCAAATGAAGACCTATTCTTTTTGGTTATATTAATAAAAATGTATTACTGAATAAACTTTAGAATTAGACCAATTTTAAGTACAACACAAATAAGATCAAATATTCTTTTATCTTAAGTATTATTTATTTCGTTTGTTAATCAAATTTATAAAAAGAAAACTCGAATTATTTATCGCCTTTTATATAAGTATAATTTGACTAAATAGAGTACCAAAGTTTTTAAGTACCTATATACAATATCATGTACAATTAGCATCTAAAATTAGTTAAAGTAATAAAAATACTTGCACATCAACAAATTTTATTATACTAATATTGTCTTACAATCAACCAAATATTATTAATTATGTAAAGAAGCAATAAGAAAGAAAGTTATTCATTTTTAATTCCTCGTCTCGTGCTCTTATTCTTTCATTTCATTCTCTTTGGCTTTGGAACATAAAAAATATAATATAGAAAAGAATATAAAATTTCGGAACGTGAAAATTGTATAATAATTTCTAAGAAACTGCATTTTCATGCTTAAAACACGAGTAGTAAATAATGTTTATTTTTCTTATTGTTCTTTAAGCATAATTACACTTTGTACCCCTATAGATATATATATATATATATAAATTGTAACAGGTAATACTGTTGTAATAAAAAGTTTATTTACTGATATTTATATATATATATTACATATAGATATAATTACAATGTTGTTGAGAGGATCCTAGCTAGAATCGCGAAAGTAATAAAAATTTTTCCTTTAAATTTATTTCATTTTCTTATTTTCTATACTTTGTTTATGAGTTCACCACGTCATTATATAATGGGGAAGTCATTTTATTTTTCTTTTTTTTTTTGATTTGATCTCAACTTTTTCTTAGTGTTTTAAGATTATACGATGCTCTGTCTTTATGTACATAGAAATATAGTTATGGACAAAGAGAAAATGGAAATGATTTTAAGTACATTGTTTGAATTTTACACCTGTTTATTTCCTCTTCTATATTTTTGAAAAAGAAAGAAAGATGTCAGGATTACTTAACTAATTTAATAAACAAGAAGAGTACAGGAAAAGCAATTTTTTTTTTTTATTGAGTTTAAGTTTTTATTCAAAATTGTTTGGGTGGTATGAAGCAAACATTCACATTTTGCTTTTGATTTTCTCATTATTTTCTTCTCTAATTATGTTTCGGCTTTTTATTCACCTACTTCCCAAATAATTATACAAAAATCACGTATACTCGTATTTCAAGTGGGTAATTTGAATTTTTTTTTTATATACATACATGCATACATATTTGGTGAAATTGTTTTACACTTTTCAAAAAGTAAGTGTAATAATTTCAAAAATTTTATTAGTTTTAATGGCCTAGTTAATTTATATTGTTAAGGTACCCAAAAACAAAAAAAAAAAATAAAGTGAAAAATAATTTAAATTGGTAGTTGAAACGCAAATTAAACATAAAATCATAAAAATTACTTATTTTTTACTTAATATTTTTCAAGGTAATAAGTATAGTTAATAAAAAGTATCATAAATCAAAATAAATAAAAAATATTCTGTACATTTTTATTATAATTAAATTAAATACACAAGAATAAATTAATTTCAAACCATGTACTTGTAAAATAATATCCAAAAAGAAAAATATGAAATTAAATAAAATTTTTTTTTTATTAATATAAGAAAAAGAGTCTTTACACATAAGTTAAATTGTGCCTCAAATAAAGAAATTTACACAATTGTTTTTATTATGGAATTATTGAATAAATTATATTAAAGATAGTGAAACTTGTAAGAGAAAATTAGCATATAGTTGAACATAGAAACAATAGGAATTTTCTAGAAGATACGCACTGTTTTTTGCTAGATCAATAGATATAAAGTGATTCAAGATATGCGCGCTTATTTGTTGGAGAAACAAAATTTAAAATTAATTCTAAATAAAGTTGGGTCAAACCTACGGTTTGTACGGATACGGCTTAAAAACAATCGATGTATATCTACTTCACTATTTGAATTACTTTCATATTTGATTGCATACGTTTCGGATGAACGATTTATGCAGCCTTTGAAATAAAGCAAAAATAAATTTAAAGAGAGGTTAACATAGTGTTCAAATTTAAAGGTTGATTGCGTGAGTAAAGAAAAATAATTATATTTTTTAATGGCATGGAATTTACCGATGACCTTCTGTGTTTATGGAAATTTGAAGAAGCTTGAGGTTTCGGATATATAAGGTACCTAAAATTCAAATTTTACAAATTTCAAGAGTTGACAACTTGGGAGGGGATGGAGATGGGAAAAAATTTTTCTCAAACGAAATGAACTATTTTGAATAGAATCTGAAAGCTGCTAAAATTTCAAAACTCCTGCAACCCGTAAATTTTGACGGCCATTTTGTTTTTTTAAACTTATATGTATTTGACTGGACATATTATAACATGTCAGATTTATGTCTGTAATTTTTGACATATTTATGTCGGTAATATAAGAAAATATGAGATTATGATACAAAAGGTTTATTTGTATAGTTCATATAAATATGTTGTAAATTCGCTCTTAATTCAATACTTTTAAACGACTGCCGATTTTTTATTTTCGACTGCTTTGTATACAATAAGGGAAGTTTTGTGATTTCATTAAATTTCACTATTTTTAAAAAAATTTCAATTGTGCACATATTTTAGTCGAAGGGCAGTAAATTGTTTGCTTATATAGAAGTAGATTTTAACAATTTAATTTAACATCAAGCAATTGTTAGCAGATTTTGTTGAATTTTGTTTTGTATATTTATTTTTAAGGTTTCTTTACAAGATCTCCATATATTTTTTTATTTTAAATTGGAATTTATTTATTTTTTTTAGGTAGTAATAAACAGACTTTGAAAATTTTTGAGAAAAAAAATTATTTGTCTTAATTGAGTAATTAAATTTGTGAAAATTTCAGCTGAAATTTTTTTAAACTATACAATAATATACACTTAACTACAAAATAATATACACTTAATTAACGAAGAAATGTAATTAATTATTAATATTTAAAAATATCATAAGTGTATCCTGAATTTTTAGGATTTTCTCCATTCCTCTAACAAAATCCATTTAATAAAAGTTTCAATAAAATAGTATGATAAACAACCTATACCCATGAGTACACTTTACGTGCATATTACAATAATCAAATTGTCAATTTGATTACGTTATTGTTTATAGGAAATACGAAAAACATTGAGAAATTCATGTCGTCAGCACCCAAGTCAAACAAATTAAAACATTCAAATATTAATAAACAAAAAGAAAATGAAAAAACAACAAAAAAAAAACATACACATTGACATTTTAAGGAAATTCCCAGTTATTTGTATATTTACTGCAATTTCCTTACTCTTTTTCGTTTTTTTTTTTTTCCTCTTCCTTCCCATCAATGCACTTTGACTTTTTTTTTTTTGTTCTTAAACCCTTGTTTGTCGTTCTCCTTATATATAAAGGGCGTAAAGTCAGAAGAAAAATAATTTTTTTTTTTCATTTCAGAAAAAGAAAATCGTCAACTGAGTTTTTTTTTTCTTCTTTCTTTTCCTCTCTCATTCTCGTTTGTAATTGTTTCGTTTTTCCTTCTGTACTTTTTCATGCACACACATTTGCACGTACTTACTCTTTTTTTTTAAAAAAAAAGTCATAAAAAAATTCGCGTGTTGTCGTTCTTTTTTCATTGAATTATTTTTCATTTTATTTCGATTATCCAAAGTGTACAAGTACACCATGTTTACAAATAAAATTATTCTGCATTTTTTTTTATGAATTTTATTGTGCAATGCTAATATGAATAAAAAAATTTAAATAAACTACCGTGTTTTGTACTACAATATAAATACATAGATAGTTTTTTTTTTATTAGATGTTAACTGCATTGAAAATCGAAGAACAATTTCTATTACTTTAAGGGGAGTCTACTTTAAGGACTTTAAAGAAAAAAGTCAAATTTGTTTAAAAAATTTATAGGGATGAAGAATCTAATGTGAAATTGATAATCATGTAATCGTGAAGTTTTCTGTAGAGGCTAAGAATGAAAATCTGTGACTCTCCTTCTATAGATTCTGTTTTGTACTCTTTTCTATGTCTTCAATTTATCTTTTATTTTCCTACCGCATATTCACTCTCTTCTATTTTTATAGAGTATCGAATATGCGGTGTATCGAATAATTTAAGTTTTTAATGAGTGTTATTAGTCGATAATATTTATTGGTTCATTAATCAATAAAGTAATTGAAATTTAAAGGTATATATAAAATGGAAGGTGTGATAAGGTGAAAATGATTGACTATAAAGATGTAGTCGCGAATCTTAATTGATTTTAGCTGAAAATTACATAATTTATAAATCGACTAAAATCGAATTTGTGAAATTGGTGAAATCGGTGTCTAGAATCTCAGTTACCATTTAAATTTGAAATTTATATAAATTATATTTTCATAATTATTCCAGATGAATAACGTAATGGTATAAATTTGCATTAAGTAGATTTTTAATTTTTAAAGGAATTAGTAGAGTTTGATAATTTAATTTAAAATTATACTAATGGAAATCGGCGACTATACATTTCTCTTGTAGAATCAAGTTAAATATGTTGTTCATCTTTAAGAAATTTTTAAATTTTCTAAATACAAAGTTCCTAAATATTAAAAGTTAAAATCAGTTTTGCTGTTAGAAGTTTGTTTTTTCATATCATCACCCGTGTGAATAAAAAATTTCAAAAGGTTTATTTTTCAGAAATTGCATTTATATTAGTTATAATAGCTGTCATTTGATTCTAATCATTACATATGAATTCCATATTAAGTTTTCAACCAAATTCATTCAAAAAAATATTATTAATAAAAGATTAGATAGTCTTCTTCCTTAAACACAGATACTACAGTATTTTAAAATATTAAGTTATAATTTTCATGCTCTCCATTGTGAACTCAATAAAAAATAATTTTGTTATAATATTTTTTCACTATATTATACAAACTATTAAAATTATTTTACAGAACAATAATTGAAAATATTCAATTAAACAATTTTCCATTAATTACCTAGGTATACAATTATTATTTATAAAATATTTTGCTATTTGCTCAGATCCCTACTTAATTTATTTACACGTTATGAAAATTTTCTCATGAAAAAATTCCCACGTACATAAATTATTTACCCCTTTGTTTTTTATATTGTTCTCTATATATAAAAAAAAATCCTAAATGCATAGAATAAAAAAAAAGGTAGTAAAACCAAAAATTTTGCCATTTGTGCCAAAAAAAAAACGAAAAATAAACAGCCTTAAGGCGCGTATATAAACAAAAATAAATAAAAAGTAGAAAAAAAAAAGAAAACAAAAAACCGGAAGGAAAACCATAAGAAAAACGAAATTTTTCACATCTCCTTTCTTTTTTTTTTTAATGTTGTGATGACGATAAAATGATTACAATGATATTGATATGAAAAATGATGATGTAAAAATGCTAAAAAGATGGTGTAATATGAAGAAAGGAGATGAAGTATAAGAAAAACAAAAATACAAAAAGAACAGTCAACAAATCGCGTAAAAAAATTAAGTTTTTTCCATTCTTGTTTACTTTTTCTTAATTTTCTGTTGTTTTTGTTTTTTCTTGTTTTTGATACAGTGATTATCTTGGCACGCGGCGACCGCTACAAAAGACGTCGCGAAATTCTGTCTTGCCGTGAAAAATTTTCATTTTCTCTTTTTTTTTTTTATTTTGATTTTCTTGTTTTGAATTTTTCTTTTTTCAGTTTTTTTTTTCTTGTTGTTTTGTATGTATTTTTCCTTATAGCGAATTCTTTCCCGTCTTTTCTTGAATCTTTCATTCAAATATTTCGGTTTATACTCTCAAAACGAAATATTTGAAAGTTTATATATATATATATTTTGTTAGTATATGTGTGTATGTATGCTTGTATAATATTTGTATGTGTTTATGTAATATGTATGTATCTATATACTCGTATAGATATAAAAAATCTGAATTGAGTATCAGAGATTTTATTTCATCATCAGCAGAATCTACCAAAAGGTAACATTGAAAATTTTTAAATTTTTTTGTTATTTTTTTTTATTTTTTTTTTTGGTTGGTATGAGTTTTCCACGTGGTAAAAAAAAGCATTATTTTTTTGTTTTGTTATCGCGACGTTCGAACTTTTACCTCTACGTTCAAATAAACAAAAAAAGAGCAGCAATATTTTGAAAAAAAAAAAATTAGCATCGTTGCAAGTGGAAAAAATATGTTTTTTTGTACTATTATGTTTGGTTGTTTGTAAAATTTTCAAGAGCAAAAGTGTAAAAATTGTGTTGCTGCCGTTTATGAGAATTTTTTTTCATAATTTTTCCTCTTTATTTTTTTAATTTAAAGAGAGTCAAAATAGGACAAATACTTATACATAAAATTTTTTTTTTATTACGTACATACATACATACAATGAATTTTTACATTGATTAAATAATGGTACAGAGTACGTCGCCTTAATAATATTTTTTGATATTCGAAATTATTGGAAATTGATTGGAAATTTTTACAAAATAAAATAGAAAATGCGCGAAGTTTTAATCTTAGTTATATAAAAAATTTATTCTTTTTTTCCAAAAATATATACATATACGTAAAAAGAAAGTCATCATTGTTTATAAAAAAATGATTTAATTCCGATATTAAACTGTTAATTACAAAGCGATATTCCCATTATTTATATGGTGGTATGATTCCTTAGAGAAGTGTTCCTTAGAGAAGTGTCTTACGTATTAGATAAATACATATGATGCCTACTTGAAGCTCTACGCAATACTTTATACTAGAACCTTCCGAACTCTTTCATATAAATTCCAAAATGTCTTTCAAAGGAGTAAACATTTGCTCTATTGAATTACCAACCACATTTCTGAAAATTTTAAAAGACATTTCACGATCCTTGAAATACCAATCTTGATTCCAAAATCTGAATTTGTATACATTTATGTATATTATCTAAATGTCAAATCTATGATGTCAGAATTTTTATAACGAAAACGATAAAAATCATCAGGATTTTACTGATAATATGCATGACAAGGGGACAACTATCTTATAATGCACAAATAACAAATAGAATTTTCAGATTGGACTCATTTTCCTGTAACCTGACATTTTAATTAGAAAAGTTTGTTTGTTTGCTACAAGTGAGTGTTGTAATGACAAATTTCGCAATTGTTTTAACAGTTAGTAATAACATTTATGAGTAATTTAGATAAGTTTCAAATAATTAGTTATAGGAATTTTAAAATTTAAATAAATTATTGCATATTCATATAGATAGCAAGCATTATTCTTGCAGATTTATTATTATCAATAATAAGATATGTATTTTTTGCCCCGGAATCTCAGAATAGTTAGTTATTTTGTGATTATGCCAATTTTATACATTCAATAAAATTAAATATACTTTTACTTTGTACCTACATAATTTCCAATTATGAAAACAAAATTCCTTTATGTACATTCGTATGTATATGATTTTTTCTCTTCATTCCATTTTCATATCCTATTCGAATTTATATGAGAAAACCATCTACAATATCGTGATTCTCTTAACGGCATTCCCGTATATAACATACATGGGTGTGTGTTTGAAAATTTGTACGAATTTATAGCGAATTTTTCCAACTTTGAATATTATATAAAATGTAAGTTTCATATCTGCACATGGTGTTCATACAAGTAAATCTACATATATATTATATACTCGTATCTATGTGTGTTTGTATATGAAGACTGTAGATATTAAAGTTCTAAAAGTAAATTTTTTTTCTTATATTCTTGTTTTTATTCTGGCAACGAATTTTTCTTTCATCGTTTGGGTTTTATAATACTTTTTTATTTTATTCGTTTTTTTTTTACTCTGAATGGTTCGCTTTTCTGTTATTTGTTGTTTTTGTTATTATTATGGTGTCATGCCGTTCTTATTCATTGTTGTTGTTTTTCATTTTTATCTTCAATTTTTCTGAATTTTTGATATTGTTTTGTATGTTAAACACGTGTTTTTTTCTTCTATGTTTGGAATGTTGCACTTTTTATGAATGCAATTTTTCTTTTCTTTTATTTTGTGCCGTTTTTTAATTTTTTATTGAAATTTTCTTATTATTGTTGTTGCTATTATTGCTGCTGCTGCTACTACTACTGTTTTTGTTGTTGGTGTAATTGCATTTGACATGAGTATAAGGAGAAAATTTTGAAGAGGATTTTATTATATTATATAGGAATTGAGTGCAAGTTAATATAAAAAAGAACAAAAACAAAGAAAGAGAAAAGAAGAAAAGAGAAAGAGAGAAAGAGAAGGTGATTCAAGTTATGTATTATAAATAAGTAAATATGTGAGATATGAAAAATTATGCGACTGCGTAACAATTAGATTAATATTTAACTACATACAAGAGTACTTTACTAGACAAGAATTTTAAATTTTAGTACATTTGAATAAGTGTATAAGTACCTTCATAGTAAATTGTGTATAGAGATACTTATATTCTGTAGAGAAAGGAGTTAAATTTGTTTACGATATTATAGCGGTATTAAGTGTATATGTACACGTTTTTTTGAGGAGAGGGAAATGAAGAAAGTATGCAATAAAATGCAATAATAATAATCATATGTCGGATTAAAATTTACGTATTTTATGTTTTTTTTTTTTCAATTTTTCTGCTTTTCTCTCTTATATTTTTGTATATTACTTACAGAAATATAAATACAATATTCGTCATCAGTTTGTATTTCTTAGAATTATTCCTCGTACATATGTTTGTACATTATGAGAAGTTTATATTTATAGTAATAACACTTGAAAAAGAAATTAATAAAAAAAAAAATATTATGGCGAATATATAGGAAAAAATTAAATTAGGGTTGATAAACGATTTGAGCTCTTTTAAATCGAGTATGGCATGTCTGTTGTTAAATTCAATAATGTTATTCCGTATTTATCTTTTCTTAACTATATATGTATGCATGTATGTATATATATATGAACATATTTTTGTTAATTCAGAAATCCGTAAAATGACAAGAAAATTATTGATTCAGTTAAATAAAATCAATAAAATTTGTAGGAAATTCAATATAATATTCAATAAAAATAATTAGAATAGAATGAAATTTTTATAAGCGGAAATCAATTCGGAAATGGTTGCATAAAATGTAGAGATGCAGTTATATTAACGAAATGATAGCGTCAAATAATATTTAGCTAAAAATTTTTAAATTAGGTTGAAATCCGTTCTGTTCAGACACGCTTACTCATCATTTAAAATTTATTTGAAAATTAAATTTAAGCATTTTTTCAAGATTTTAAAATTGTTAATTATTACTGTGTATGTACATTAACATTTTCATAAATTTTTACAGTTGCACATTGAACATAATTGGTTCAAAAGCGAACTCAAAAAGCAATCATGTGCTGTAACTTTAAGGTACAATATCAAAAATACAAACTGAGAAAAAGGATTGAATATGGCTAATAAAAGATTGCAGAAAGGGAGAGACAAGAAGAATCTTTAAAATTTTTCTGAATAAAAATTTTCTATAGTTATTTTAAACATTAATTATGGAGTAGTTATTGAATTATTGTCCCAAATACAATTACGGAGCACCCTTGACTTATTAATATTCCCTTGACTCATTTTATTTCAAAATACAAACTTAAAATAAATATTTAAATTAATGTATTTTTTAATCGGATTATAGGTATTTAATTTAGTTCTTAACATTAGTTGATTGGCATGTAAGCACTATATATGATTTCAGTTTCTTAAAACTTACCACAAATGTTTAGTTTGAAAACTTCCTTTTCTTTTAGATTATTTTATAAATCTAAAAATTTATCAGATTATAGTTGAATTTCGACAAGTTTTAAGTTGATATAGCATATTTTGAATGACTGCAAAAAAAAAAAAATAAAATTAAATTGAAGCATTAATTTTTCTAACATATTTTTAGGCAAAACGAAGAAAATTTTGCATATATTAAAATAATTTTTTTTTTATAATAAAAAGTTAGCTATTATAGCAACTCTTAAGAAATATTAAAAGTTTAAATATAAAAAAATTTTTATTCATAAGAACTGCATCAGCGTGATGAAGATGAGAGTCGTATTTTCTGACAATTCACTTGTATAATGAAGTTAAAGCAACTACAGCATTTAAAATGGATAATGCCTTAGTTTATATACCGATAGATCAGATAATTATTGGATATTTTTGACATTATACACAGGTTTATTCAATAAGACTACGAAATTAAATTAAAAATCACAAAATAAATGAAATTCGAAATTAAATCCAAATTGAATGCATTAAATTTTGTTTTGATTTACGTAAAAATTATTGGCTTTTTTTGACTATATACATATATAAGAGATTTAAATTTTTAGTCATAATTAGCTATTGCATTGCGGAAAAGAATTAAAGAATTCCAAAAAAAAAGAAATATGCAATTTCAGTGGTATAGAAACAAAATTTCCTAAGTTCTTCTTAGAAAAACTTGTATTACACTAGCTTCTGTATTATGTTGTTTCTAAAACTTGAATTTTATTGTAATTTTTCCATATTTTGATTTATTCCATGAATCCGTTCTGCGTTCTTACTAATGTCTCAACTTTTATCTTAACTTCTAATATAAAATTTTAGAAAATTTCGTTTAATTTATCTTATTTTAAGCTACTCATGTATTGAAGTGGACGAAAAATATCTTCGAATGCAGTTTAATTTCGAAAAAAAAATGCTTTTGATTTGAACAATCTTCTATTATTACAATCTTAGTCTAAACTTGAAGTTAGTTTTGAGAATCTGCTATTTTTTTTTCTCTGAAACAACAATAAATTTAATTCAAAATTAATTAATTCGAAATTATTAATTCTGATTTAGGCCATTTGACCTTATTACTATAGATTTTTAATATTTTTCTACGAAATTTCAATTTAATATTTTTGTGTCTAGGCACAAATATGAAAATTTACAAATAAAATATTTTTTATTAAAAAGTTTTTTAATTTTTTAACAATAATATTTTTTTTGTCATTTCGATTTTATTTGAAAACGTTCAATCACTATAAATAAAGAATAAGAATAATAATAATAATTAAAAAATAAAGAAGAAAAGAAAAGAAATTAAAAAAGAATACTTGCTATTTCTCTTTTCAAATAGTTGCCCTGTTTCATCGTTCTTTCTCTTTTCAATAACCTTTTTCATTTTGAAAATTCATTTTCGTTTTCATTTTTTCATATTGAATGATGAGCGAACATTTAAAATGTTTAAAAATTCATTGATTTTTTTTTTGCTTCGTTATATTTTAGGAAAAAAACAATTGTCAAATAAAATAAAAATTAAATCGAAATGGAAAACCTTCACAATTTCAAATTTATCATCATCAGTCGTCATTTTTTTATTATTTATTTTTCGTTTTTTAATACTTTTTTTTTCTTGTTTTAAATATTTTTCTTTCTTTGCGATTTCATTTTCGTCTTATTTGTGTTTTTGGTTCTATTCTCTAACTAAAAATAAAGACTGAAGTTTTTCCGAACTTTTTTTTTTTGTTTTCTCACATAAGAAATAATAATTATTAATTTTCTAATACTGAACTAATTTTCTTGCGAAGAAAAAAATAATTTCTATTCAATTTTTAAAAGATCACGACATTGAACTTGATTTAGAACAGAAATTCTTATTTTGTTTTTTTGTTTTTGCGAAAAATTGCATCGCTAATTATGTTGTCTTCAAAAATTATTATTAATTCTTCAATATTTTGCTAGAACTAATGTTCTAAAAATTTAATAAAAAAATTAAATAAGAATTGTAAGGGGAACATTGAAAAATATTTGAAAATTTACAAATTTCGAAATCTTTTATATTAAGAAATGCAACAAAATTTTATAGGATAATTAGAGAAAAAAAATCTTACGTAAGATTCTAGTACACACCCTGCATATTTACACTCCACGAGAATTTTTCAACTAAAATATCAGACAGTAATTTAAGTATAACCGAGAAACTTATACTAAACACCAGAGTGATGCAACAAAGATGCTCTAGATTTTTTTCAAGAATCTTTACCAATAAATCAATAAAAATATCCTATAGTTATCAATCTACATTTTATTCATTTATTTCTTTATTTATATAATTTTTTTTCTTTTGTAATTTTCTTTTCATTATTTTCGTTTTTAATATTTTTTTTTTTAATTTCTTTACTTTTTTCAATTATTTGATATTTGAAATTAGGTTAAGAAAAGTCCAGAAAAATATTTTTTTAAATACTTTACAATTGAGGCGTTAAAAAATTATGTATATATGTATGTGAACTTAAAGAAAGAAAAAGACAAATAGAAAGAAAAGAAGAAAAAAGAATTTTTTTTTTTAATATTGTTAAAATAAAATGAATATTAAAAGTAATAAATATGAACAGGGGTATGCAATAGGATACCAGAAACAGGGTTGCAAATAAAATAATCAAAGTAACTGTTTTGAAAGGAGTGAGTATAATCGTTGTGAAAGAAGGAATATATAGAAGGGATTAAAAGTCACAAAGTTTTGTATAATTTTCATAGTTCACATAAGACGAGATACGCCGTATCTTAATACGACATTTCTAGTTACGATCTAATATAATTTAAGCCATTTTTTCGACGTACGACATAAATTTCGTGATACTACATTAAAAAATTTTCAATTCTGATCACGAGTCAGATAATAATGACGAACAAAATTGTTTGGACACATTTGTATTTTTAAAGTTAGCAGAAGCTCTAGAGTGTATATGTAAAGCTATAGAAATTTTCGAAAAATTTGATAAAATCAAAGACTACTTATTTTTTTTTGATTTTTGCGAAAAATTGCATAAAACTTATTGAAAAAGTCATTTAATTTGTATTTAATTTAATTTTTTATTGGATATGTACACAACTACAAATGAATTGATTAATTTATGTAATTTTGTTTTTAGTTTATTCATTTTTTGTTCGTACATACACAAAAATTTTATGCCATTTTTGTGTAGGGTTTTCAAAAAATTTCTTAATAAAAATGTAATTTTTGTATAAAGTGCAACTTATGTTCCTAATATGCGAAAAGAACTTGCTTGACCTCTCAAATACTTTTGCAAATAGAATGTGCATGAAAAAGAAATAAGAAAAATATATACTTCCCAAGTAGTTTTGGGAAGGGTACATATTTTTTCGGACGGGTTTAAATAACTATACCTTCGATCAACTGACTTTTGGCCTTCATTGAATGAAGATCGGGTCATCTGTCTTTAATAGATTCATCGACAATTGTTAGAAATAGAGCAGGAAGCAAGCTTATCAAACAATGTTTTATTTTGAACAATTTTTTCCGTATTATCAAAACGAAAATTCAATTAATGAATGTCTTTTTTTTTTAGTTTTATTAAAACCAGAAAAACTAAGAAAAAAAAATCCACCTTGCAATTAAAAATAAAAATAAGAAAGAAATTCATTAAGGACCTTAAATTCTTGAGTAAGTCCTTATTTTTATTTTTCATTTTTTGTTTTTTTGTAAGTACTCTTTGTTGTCGCCTTGATGATATACACAGGGTATAAAAATGGACAATAATTGATAATGAAGAAGAAAAACTCGCGAGTTTATTATTAATTTTCTTCGCACAATAAAAGAAGAAGTAAATAGTATAGTTGTGATGTTTTTAAGAAAGTACACAAGGATAAAAATGGATTTTTTGTCCTCCTTGTAATTTTTTTTTTTTTTTATTTAATATTTGTGCTATTTTTTCTACTTGTTCTTCTGTTTTTCTTTTATTATTTAAAAAAAAAAACAATGATAAAAAGAAATTATATATGAAGGGTGCAAAAGAAAAGATGGAGACTGCTGCAACAGTAAAAGAAATACCAAAAAAAAAGAAAATAAAGTTCTTGTTTTTTTTTTTTTAATGTTGATGAAAATAGGTGACGGGGTTTTTCATTTAAGAAAAACATATTTTCACGGGTAAATATGGATCTATATAAATTTTTTTATATTTGTGTATGTGTGTGTGTTTGTAGATAATTGTATTGTATATATTTAAAGTAATTGGATATAAAACAGGACTGTGTTGATAATATAGAAATAAGGATAAGAAAAAATAAGCGAAAAAAAAAGACAATAAGCAGAGAAAAAGTTAAAAAAAAAATTGGACGCAAAAAAAAGAAGAAATGAAGAAAATATGTAAGTAAGCAATAACAAGCGATTTTTTTTTCATCTAAGATTGCCGTCGTGGTTCCAAAAGGGTATGAATGAATAATGCAGAAAAAAGACAATTAAAATTTTTTATTGAATTTTTTCCCTCCCTTAATATCTAAAAAAAAAAAATTTTTTCGTAAAGGTTTATACTTAAGGGAAAAAATTTTGAAATTTTTTTTTATATTTTTTCCTTATTTTAATTTTTTTAATTATCATAATATTAGGAATGAAAAAAAATCCAAAAAAAAAGAAAGGACAATAATCACAATTTCGAGGAAAAATTGTCCAGATCTTTCGAATATACAAAATAAAAAAAAACTGTGTGGGTGTTTATTGAAAAATTTCACTCTAATAATTTCATTTTTAATTTTTATCTCAAAAAAAATATTTTTAAAAATTTCATTTGGATTTTGGAAATTTTTTCTTAAGACCAGTGCAGATGAATGAAATGTTTTGAAAACGTTTTGGATGTTTGCAAAGAATTTTCTGCTTTGTACTCAATTTTGTGAGTTGCAATTAAATAGACTTCTAATGTGATACAAAGAATGATAGCATACTTTTATTATTTTAAAAATCAACAACTGAGTAGGCCAGTAACAGAGATATTTGTGAGATAATTGTGAATATGTTGGTTTTTATATTTTAAATTTAGAATACATACACATATAAGGCCAAAAAACGCAGCTGGGAATTAAAACGTTATTGAGTTTAAGTTTATTTCATAGTTATAGCTAGAGTCGCCTTTGAATTTCAAATATGTTGTTTTCATGTTACAGAGACTTTTCGACAAACAACTTTTCTAAGAACTACAATCACAAACTTGATTTTTCATCACAAGAAATTGATTTTTGTTAAAGGAATTTACACCAAACTATACAAGAAAATTTTAATTAACTTCCACTTAAATTTGAAAAAATTTTCTAATTTTCCAAATAAATATTTTGTTTTTCAATTGTAAAAGTTGGTCCTTATTGGACCAGCCATCATTGAGTCTTTTATTAACAAGATTTTTGATTTCGATATCCATAATCATCCATAAATGAAAGGATTTATAAATTTCAAAAAACAAAAAACAAAATATTGGATAAATTTTCTCAACTTTTCTTTTTTTCAATCTCCGCGACTTCCACTCCGATCCTCACAATTCTTTAATTTTATCTTTATTTTAATTTCATCCCTTCTCTTTTTTATGTAATAATGATATGGGACAGTAAAAATATTTTTTAAAGATTTTTGTTTTTGTTTTTTTTTATTTTTTCCTCTTCTTTTTTTTCTTTGCACTTTTCTTAATTTTATTTCTTCTCAAATAATGAAATTAAATAAATTTTAATGTTTAGGGTTTAAATTTTGACGGCAAATGCTAGGATCATCGGGCGTTTGTTTGAGTGTCGAGAAAAAATAAAGAAAAGGTAAGAAAAGAAAAAAAAATATAAAACGGAAAAATATAGAGAGTGTGTATAATAAGGATGAGAGAAAAAAAAAGAGTAAAGAAAACAAAAACAATTACAATTACTGTATTTATTCATTTTTCTTTTGCATTTATGCTTCGTTTTTAATTCTGATTTTGTTATCCTGGAAAAACAAGAGGAAATAAATGAGTCCAATTCAAGGGTAAAAAAGCACAACAATAAGAACAATTAAAATGAAAAAAATTTTTTTGTTTTTCTTTTTTATGTTATTTTTTTTCTCTTGTTTTTCGCAATTTTCAGTGAAATTTACTGAAACGTTTTCATATTTTGTGACAGATTGGAATTTTCCTTTTTTCTCTTATTTTATTTTTTTTTTTGGATAAATGTTGAGAAAAATTACGAATAGAAAATTTGAAAAGGATAGAGATAAATTCCATATTAAAAGAGAGAAATGAACAGATTGTTTAATAAAATGAAGTCAGAGTGTGTGTGTAGAACAGTAAAAAAAAAAAAAAACGGAAAGAAAAATGAAGGAAAAAAATCAATCAGCTGATGGTGAATTGGTAAACACATTGATGATGTACGCGATTAATTAAATATTTATTGAGAAAATGAAAGAAAAAAAAAATTATTGAAAATATTTAAATATTAAAAATTATGAAAAATATGAAAAAAAATAAAAATAAAAAACAATGAGATTATAATTTTTAAATCACAATTTGATTGTGTCATAATTTTTTTGTACGATTGCCGAACAGATAAATGACATAAACACTGGAATCTAAATGGAGAAAAATCGAAATTGGAACTGAACTCAAAATAGCAAAGTACATATTGTAGTTGGATACTTCATCAGCTGAGCTTCAAGAAATTATTGGAAATTTTTTAATTTTTTTTTTCAAATATTAGATCATAAATTTAATGTGGGTGTCCGATTTAATAGATTTTCTGGTGAAAACAAAAAATAAAATGTTTTTGCCGATGGTTGTTTGCAATATTACTCTTGTTGTTATCCGTACCCGCTAAACTGATAAACATTTGATAGATCTTTACATTTCATATTCATATCTTCACTTTTAATTTTAAATTTAAAGAAAAAATCAAAATTTTTAACTATTTGTATGTGTTATGCGAATATATTCCAAATTTGTTAAATTGCCGTCGGAATTTGTAGCTCTTTAATTAAACGATATTTAATTTTCCGAAATTTAATCTGAATTTTAGGATATTAAACTATATATATAGCTATAGTAATTCATAATGCATGAGTTTTATTTAGTTTATGAATTAGAGGATGAATAAAAATTTCGAAAAACAATGTTTTGAGACCATTAATTTGAGGCATAAATAAGATTGTCAGTTATGAAAACACAAGAATGTATGAAAAAGTTATGATGAGGTTGGTGAAAAGTTAGCAAAATTATTTTTAAAATTTTGCATTTAAAGTATCTTATAGGAACTTCTTCTATATACAGTGGTTTTTGGGGTAAGCTCTTTCCGTCCAAATTACCAAGATTGCTTATCTTCCGTTTAAGGAAAAAATTTTTTAATCAGTACTGTTATACTTACTATAATACATTGATTTTTTTAAAATATCGCAAATTTTTACTATTTTCGAAAATTTGGAACTGTTAAATTAGGACTTTCAGAAGAAAATTTATATACTTTCAACTGTTATAGGAAATGTTTATGAACCCAGTCGCAGATTTTTATATTTGGTAGTTCAGTCAAGAAAATAAAATCAAAAAAAAAAGGTTATGAATTGTTATTAAACAACTAATTTTTGTAAATCAACTACTATTCAATGGTTAGCATTAGCATTGAAACTAATTATTTTGAGTTGGAAAAGTTGGTTGGATTTATAAGAAGTGTGGGTCTTGAGGAGGTGTTCTAGGCAGGATACTGAGCGACCGTGGTGGGGGGCACAATGGATCTTTTAGGTAGCAGTGCATCAACACCTCATCCTGCAATCTATAAATATTTTGACTCTACTTTAGTGTCAATAATTTTTCATTATAAGCAATTTAGTTATACTTAAAGCCTAGAAATTTATGCAATAATCCATTTATGCACTAATAATCCAAACTATAGTTTGAAACGGAGGGTTATGCTAAATAAAATTAGGTGGTAAAATTTTGATAACGCACTCAAATGATGACTAAAAGATCACTAAATCCCGTATATTTTTGGAAAAAAAAGCATTTTTGGCGTTATTTGTAAATTATTTTGTACAAACATATTGAGATTCACAAATAATTTTTCTTATCTAGTGACTTAAAAGAGTAAAGCATAGAACAAGAACCAAAATTTTTTTTGGGGTTATGAAAAGATAAAACGTAATTTTTCGATTTCTTTTGTATGAGATGTAAACGTTTCTTAAATCTAAGTCAAAGTCGAAACCCTAAAGAATTTTTCTTTTTGTTTTTTTTTTTTATTTTTTTTTTGTGTCTTTCTTTGCAAATTTCCTTGAACGTTTACTATTTAATCTAATATTTTTTTTTTCATAATTTTGTTGCTTATTTTTTTATTTTTTTGTACAAAACAATAATTACATTTTTTTTTTTTGTTTCAATGTGGGTGGGGGGTTTCTGTAATTATATTTCATTTTTCTGATTACCATTTACTTGTTTTTTAATTTTTTTTTTATTTTAAATTTGAAAAAATTATTTTTAGCCGTAGGTTGCAAAAAAAAAATTTTTTTTTTTCATTATCATTTTTTTTTTTTTTGAAATAATGGTGGAAATCCCAAAACACGCGAAACAATTCAATAAAAAATAAAACAAAAAAAAAAATTTTTTTTTTTTTGGTTGGTCGCCCTCACAAAAAAAAAGATCGAAAATAAGCAAAAAATTGTTTAGTTTTTGTTGTAATTTGTGTGTGTGTGTGTGAATGCCTCCTGCACATTAGAAATTAAAATTTTTCCTTTATTTTTTTTTATCTTATTTTAAGATATTTTTTGTGATTTTGTTTATTGTGTAGCTTTTCTTTAAGTCCCGATGCTCTTCATTAAAGTAGAAAAACGGTCCATTACGAAAAAATGGAAGGGGGAGAAATATAAGAAAGAAAGAAAAGAATAATGAAATATTTTTGGTATAAATTTTGGAAAGCACGGGGGGGGGGGGAGAGAGAGACTGGAGAGTTAGAGAAACAAAAGAGATTCATTAAAGTGTTTAGAATTACAATTTCTTTTTTTGAAAATTTTTTTTCTTTTACCCCCTTCTTTCACTCAAAATAATTTTCTATTTTTTTATTTGTTTTTTTTTTCCTAGATTAGTGGAAAAACAGATCTCTTGTAATTTGTAATTATATTGCGTTTTTATTTTGCCTCATATTTCACTGAACTCAATTTATCGAATTTTAAAATTATAGAAACAATAATGAAAATTTTTTTTTTGTACCTTTAAAACTCAATTATTTTTTTTTTTATTAATTTTTTATTATTTTTCTGTAATTTTTTTGTTTTACTAAATATTTTCTTTTTTAAATTGTCTTAATTTTTTGTTTTGAAAAATTTGTGCGTAAATACAAAAATTTTCAATGCTGCACATACCATCATCTTTTTTTTTTTTAATACGCAATTAACCGTTACATAGACAGGTACACAATAAATAATATTGCCGTTTAACCGTTATTAAATTATTTTTATGTATACTCAAGTATTTAAAGACACAAACGTACATTTAATTGTAGGTAAGGTAAGTATAATAGATAAAAATAACAGATAATTATTGATAAAAATTTGAAGTATTTTTAAAAATTTAAAAAAAAAAGTATAGAAAAATTAGGAAAAGTGAACCCAAAATGAAAGATGGCAAAGAAGATGAAGATTCATTACTCATTCAATATTGCTTTACCCGAACAGTAAAAGTTTATTGTTTTTGTTTTTCATTTAATTTTCTAATATTTTTTTTTGAACCTTATCTCGTTTGATTTTTCTAAAAACAAAAATTTTTTTTTAGATCAAACGCAACTTTAAAACAATAATAATCAAACAAAGTATTTGTACAAAAAAAAATAGAATAGAAATTAAATTTAATTAAAGAGAAAAATAACAAGCGATCATAAAAAAAAAAATTTTGACATCGTAAGAAAGAAAGCAAGAAACGAACATTTTAAAAGACAAGAAATCTTTGATCCGAACCATTTCGGACACAAAAAACCGAAGACACAATTTAAACGTAAAACGCAAAAAAAAAATGAATACCTGAATTAAAATTTTTAAATAGTTACAATTACTTTTTCTTTAAACCAACTACAGTTACAAATACAAACAAAATGTAATTAAAAAAAAAAAAAAGAGTAAAAAAAGAGTAACTCAAAAGTAATTTGGTTTGCGTGTCCAAGATATTTTTTATACTGTTTTATTTTTTAATTTTCTTATTACTCATTTAATTCTGGTCTGGTGGTGTACTCGAGCTACTTTGAAGGAATGAAGCAGAAGTACAGAAGGAAAAAAAAAATTTTTTTTTTTTTTGTAAAAAATTAAAAAAAATTAAATTGGATGGGTACATGGTACATGTGATAACCAAATGGTATAATATTTTTTTTTTTTCGAATTTCAATTTTCCGTATAATTTTCGAATTTTTATTAAGTTCTTTCAAAAAATTATTTTACTATATAGTAGAGAGAATTCCAAGTACCTACAAGCTTTGTTTTTTTGATATACACTTATATACATACATAAAATTTTAATGATGAGTATATTGAGTTTGTGTGTTTGTATTCAAGAATAATATGTAATAAGTATGTAGGGTATTTATGATATGAAAGAGTCTTACAGGTAAAATAATTATCGAATTTTTTTTTCTTCATTTTTTTATTACTTAAAAAAAAAAAAATTTTTTTTTTTTTGGTATTCTTGTTGTTTTTTTTTGGCTCGAGGCATGTAAGTATTTATTGTAAAGATTTAAAGAGTTGGTCAGATAATTTTGTTAATTTTTCTGTTTCTTATAGCATTTTTTTTCTATTTTTTTTTTGTTTTTAATCTTCTATTTTGATATTTAAAATTTAACAACCTTTTAATTTTTTTTTTGTACTAGTGATGTGCTTTTTTGTATTCTGGTTTTTTTTTTTTTTGGTTTAAAATAATTGTTATATTGGACAGAAAGAACACGAACGGATAACTTATGAGTAATAAAAATGATAAGCACAAGTGCATGATAAGTTGAATATTATTTGGGGGATAAAATAAGTTTTATAAAAGGAAGTTTTTACTATAACATTATTATGGGGATTGTGTATTGCGAGGTCTTATCGTAATAATCGACAAAGTTAGTCAATGATAATTGACTTTCCAGCGCTACAATAAAACAAAAAGAATGCTGAAATGAAGAATGAAGAAAGTTAATAAACAAAATTTAGAATTAATTGCGACAGCGTTTTCGTGAATTCGAAGAATAAAGGTTAGAGCAATAATCACAGAGGCAGGTAGAAGCTGAAACGAAAACTCGACCTGGACATTTAGTTATATGACATGATTACATCAGACAATTTTTTGTTTGGCAATGAATATTTCCATGCATATCAACTTATCAGCTCTTCACCTTCATGAAGTAAAGGATTGAAGGTGCTGATGGTAGAACAATAGTATATCACGAGAATAACGGTATATTAACTGGAATTTGATAGTAAAATATATGAAGACTTTGTTACGGAAAAAAAAAATTCTTAAATATTTCAACGATCTAAAAGAGACAGAAACAAACGGACAGGAAAAAAAAGCAATTCAGCCTTAAAATGTCTAACCATATGAAGTGCATATATATAGGAAGTTCTGCAATATTAAGTTGTGCGAGGTGGTTTTCAAAGACGATTCCATCGACAAGCTCAAAAGAATGAAAAAAAAAATGTTTATTTAGCTGATTCCTTAGAAAATTGTGTGAACGAAATTGCAGAGTTTTTCCAGACTCAATTTAGTGTTGCTAATAAAATACAACAGTCCCAAATCATGCCTATTAGAAGAATTTTTGTTATATTTTGGAACACGGACGGCTGAATAAAATTCAGCGTAGCAAAAAAATGGCTGAATAAAATTTTTCAAATTCTTAAAACATAAGGCGTGTGTACAAATTAATAGAAAAATATTAAAATTTAGATTCCAGTTCCAAATAACATTTCTTGTGATTTTTCCTGAACTCAATTTTAAAATGATTTGACTACAATCGATCTCAGTATACTTTTAATTTCGGCTTAATGACTCCCTCTCAAAATTCAGCTTTATTTTTTAAAAGTGATCCGCTCATGGCATTTTTAAATGGTTATCATATCGTAAATTTTTTTTTTCATTTCTTTTGTTTTTGCACTCTAAATAAATTTTTACTTACATTTTTTAATGGAGGTAATTCTTTATTTTTATTCAAATGATTGATGTTCTTACGTGTAATTAAATTATTTGAAATTTTTTTAGTATTTTTGGTTTTTTTCTTCTCCTCTTGTTATTTTTCTCTTAATTTTTTAACATTTTTTTTTGTTTTAAGAAACTTTAAGGTTTTTGTGCTTTTAAATTTTTCTTTAAAAAATTTTCTTAAATGTTTTTCTATTTTAATTTTTTATTATATTTTTTTTTCAAGTCTAGCGGCGGTCTAGTGTACTATATGTACTATATGTATAGTGTTGTCTAGATAAGAAATTTAAGAAAAATAACAAAATAAAAAAAATAAAATTGGTTTTCTTGAACAGGTGATTAAGAAAGCTTTTTAGGCTCTTACCTTTCAATATGTCGGTTTGTTATTTTTTCGTTTTGCTATATACGATATAACAATTTCTAATCAAATCAACCTGCCCGCTGCCTTTTACCATAGATGAGATGAAAAAAAAAAAAAATTGGAAATTTAAATAGATTTAAAGGTAAAAGAAATTGACCGTATATACACCAAAATTATTAATAAATGAAAAAGGGGGGAAAAAAAGTAAAGAGTAATAATTGTAGATAAAATTTATGTGATTGGTGATTTTTTCGAACATTTTTGATGTTTTGATTGGTTTGCTAATTAAACTTTAAAATTGACTTTGAAATTTTTTTGACAGGTGTAAATAGTTGTTGATCTTTTTATACGGTTTTTTCAAATATACAAAATATACGAATATCAATTTTTTTCATCCAAATATTTGACTTAAAATTTAATTTTTGTTTTTTGTTTTTTTTTTTGTTGTGCTATCGGTAACAAAATTTTCAAGTAATTTTAGAAGAACAAAAAAAAAAAAACAAAAAAACCACAATTTTTTTTTTTGCTCACAATTTTACTCGCAAGTATATAAAAAGTTTCATGAATGACTTCTGTTTCTTAAATGACCGAGTAAATTGTTAAATGATAAATTATTAATTTTTGATATTTGAATATTAATTGAAATTATACGTATATAACGTATAAGAGAGGATTTGGTTCAAATTACGTGGGGCAACTTCTAAATTCAAGTTTTTTTTTTCTTTTAATATGCGGCAAACAATGAAAAAGGTTAATAAACTTTAAAAATTAATTTTATAATTTTTTTTAAATAAGTTATTTTTAATTTTTTTTGTATATTTCTTCGTTATTTTTAGTATTCAATTATTCCGATTATAAGAATTATGAAAACTTTTTTCATTTGCGTATTTCTTTAAAAATTTTCCGGATGTGTGAGAAATTTTTGTTTTTCTATTTTTAATAAAAAATTTTTTTGATTTAATAATTTGGGTAATTTTTTTTTTTAATTAACAATAGTTTTTAATAATTTTTAAATATTATGCCTTCCCTTAAATACATTGTTTAAATTTTTAAATAATCATATAGTGAGTGATTAATTAGATAATTATAAAGATAAATGAAAATTTATAATTTGATGTACCGGAAGTGAAAAATAATTAGAAATTTTTAAAGATTTTTTATTTGTATTTTTTTGAAATTTGTGTAGATTGTTTTAATGAGAAGTTTTCGTTTATAGAAATATTGAAAATTTACATATTTTAGCTATATACACTGAACGAAAAGATTAGTTTAAATTAGCTAAAATTCGAGTGTGGCGCAGCTTATTTATTGGGTGTTTTTCAGCCAACTAATATATTAGGTAATATAACTAAGAAAAATTGGGTAAAACTTGGTATAAAAAAACAATGGAAAATCAGCCAAGCCTTAGTGAAATTAAGCTTATCGGTTTTGGCTAAAACTTATTGCCTTAGGCAGAGCAGCTTAGCCACTTAGGTGTTTTACCTTATTTCTGACTGTTATATTTGTATAACAGCGTAAATTGTTATACAAGTTTTACCTTATTTTTAAGCTGTATTACCTTAACAGTTAAGGTGTTCTACCTAATTTTTAAGGTACTTAAATAGCTTAACAAATAAGGTGTCTTACCTTATTTCTTAGGTGTTCAAATAGCTAAGCAAATAAGGTGTCTTACCTTATTTCTTGGGTGTTCAAATAGCTTAGAAAATAAGGTGTCTTACCTTATTTCTTGGGTGTTCAAATAGCTTAGCAAATATGGTGTTTTACCTTACTTCTTGGCTGTTCAAATAGCTTAGTAAATAAGGTATTTTAACTTATTTATAAGCTGTTTAAATAGCTTAATAAATAAGATGTTTTAACTTATTTATAAGCTGTTTAAATAGCTCAATAAATACGGTGTTTTAACTTATTTATAAGCTGTTTTAATAGCTTAATAAATAACGTGACTTACCTTACTTTTAAGCTATTTTATGATAACTAATAATTTAAGATATTAAACTTAATTTCAAGTGAAAATCTAGCAACAATGTACAATAAAAAATTTGTTTTTCAATTATATGTGAATTAATTAAAGCGATTTTTATTTAAAAAAAAAATATTGTAAATTATTTCGTGAAATAATATTCTGTTATTGTCATAATTATTGAAATATTCTTTGAAATATTATTTTGTAATAAAAAAATACATTCCAATTTGAAATTTTGTAACATTAAAAGTAATCTAAATGTAAATTGAAAGTAATATTAATTAATCCAAAATGTTATACTTTATAAAAAAACTAAAATACAGAAACAAAAAGAAATTTTCCTTTTCTCTTTTGGCAAAATTATTTTAAAAGTTTCAAATTTGTTTTTCTTGATATGTTTGTTACTTATCCATATATAGCAAAAACTTTGATGTTCACAAAAAAGATTTTCAAATTGTATTTCAACTTTCCAAAATGAATTTAATTATTGCTTATATCTATCCTTTAAAAAAAAAATGTTATAAAATTTAAACTTATTTTTAATTCTGTTAATTCTGTATAATTAATGACTGACTCTAAATGTAAACAATATTGTGTTTTAAATATTTTAGCCTTATGCAAAAAGTTATATAAACTAAATAAGCTAATGAGCTAATTCCGTATGTTCAATTTCTTAAATAATTTAAAACGAAAAAAACTTCCTTCCAAAATACGATAGAATAATTTGAAGCAACATTGAATAGTTTCTAAGTATTAAATTGAAATTTTGCATCTGCCAGAACAATTTAGAATTTTTGGTAGCGAAATTCTTCTCCGGTAATCAAAATGAATGGTTGCAAAGTCGATTTATTTTGATAATGTTGATCAGTTAATTCGTTTAAGACACTATTCACTTGACTTTCCAAATTGTTGGTAATGTAAATGATCATTGGGAATCATGAATAGTATATTTTGTCCGTTTTCCATTGATTACCTTGGTAGACGGTAATAAAATTCAAATAGAAACTTCATATTACAAAGATGTATCATGTCTAAAATAATAATTAACTGTGTTAATGACAACGAGAAACTATATCATAGCATTAAGATTATAGAAATAAAACTACAATTTATTGTTTATTAATTTGTAATAAAATGTACGAACCTGAATCCATCATACTATTTTTTCTTTAAATATTTTTAATAAGTTTTATTTGCAGCATCTTTAATCTTTATTGTAAAATTTCCACTGCAACTTTACAAAAACTGTTCCATAAATCAAAATAAAAGTTATTATGCCGGAATAGTGTGAGTAATTCTATCTTATCAACCTTATATATAGAGATTATCAATCTGGAAAAATACAATTTTTATTAATTAAATATTTATGTGATTTTATTAACACATTATAAAATTTTTTACTAAGACAAAAAAAGTTTGATAAAAAACTTAAAACTTATAAAATCAAAAATTTTTTGTTCGGGCAAACATCTTTTTCTTCAATGCTTTTTGCTCACAAACTACTTGCACATTCAAGTATTATTGTTACATAATTACTCTTGTTTAAAAAACGTCAGGTTTTTTAAAATGTTCGCGGAAGAACACTAAATAATTTATATTTCTTAAATTTTCTAATTTCAATGACAAGTCTTACCAGCTCAGGTGCTTTTAAGTATCTAAATAGTCATTCCACCAAAATTTGTTCCAGATTCCTGTTGCTGAAACATATTTTATTTTTGGACTTTGTAGTTTTTTTTCCATTTTGGTATTAATTCATCCCAATCCCGTATGTATTTAAGCTCAGTGCAAATATTTTTTGCTTCTTGAGGTGAAACGTTTTCCATATCTATATAATAAGTGTGAAACATATAAAAAGCATTCAGTTAAGTAAAGTGCAAAATTATAACTATTTTAAATATAGCAAAAATATTTACCATTTTGTTAAGTATAGTCTATTTGATACTCTAATTTAGGAAAAATAGCATTATCTGATACATCGTCTGTTGTTCCTTTTTTTGCACTCTGCATCTGAGACTCTAGATTGCAATTTTTCATTCTTATTCATTTTCCCTTTGGTTCAATAAATAGCTCTTTCACGCTCCCAGAACTAACCTGGTTTAATTCAAGTAGCACATCGCAAACAGTAGTGCATCGTTTTGTATTCATATAATTTTAAATATTATAAAATTTGACGATGAGTATATTATACACATAAAATTAATTTAAAATACTTACAAATCTAAGTATTCAATATTCACCCAAAATAAATAAAGATAACTACATAAATTAAATTTGATTAAAATATAATATCTAAGCCATTTTACTGAAAAAAAGCATTATCTTTAAACAACCTGTAGAAATAGTAATATGCTTAAGTATGTATTAGGGATGTTTATGTATGCATGTATATATGAATATATTGTCTTCCGACGAATGATTTTTTATTATTTTGATTTGTTGCAAAAATCTTTGTGTTGTTTAATCTTTTTAGTACTTTTTAATTATAAAAAAAAAATAAAAAAACATGAAAAGTGTGAATAGAAGAATAAAAGAGACAAAAATAACTGTAAATAAGTTTGGACGCTTCGAATGATTTTAACATTCATAGTTTATTTCACCTATATACATACATACATGCATATACATATATAATTTCAAATATTTAAAATTTAACTTACCAATATTTCGATTCCTTTTTTTTCTTTTCCTTTTATGTTTCACTTTTGTACCAAATTTTTTACATAAATATAAATCTTCATAAATGTATGTACATATGTATATATTTTTCAAAAAATTTAATAAAATTAATAAAATGTGTTTGTAAAGTAAATTTTAATTCTTTCAAAGTTATGTTTTAGCAACTTTGTTAATATTTTGTTCATATAAATTTCTAATATTTATGTTTTTCTTAAATTATACTTTTACTAGAATTATTTTAACTTTAATTTTTTTAATACATACATATATTTTTAAATTATTATTCACTGAAAAAAAAAAACACTTTACTAGCAAACACTCTTTATGCGAGACTAGAGACGAATAAAATTTAATCTGTACAAGACATAAAAATCAATGTGGTTTTGATAACTGTTTCTCTCATATACGTAAATAAACGATTTACTTTTTGCTCTCATGCAGTGTTCCCAATCAATAAAAACAAAATGTATCCAATTTCGAGAAAAAAATGTATCCAAAATGTATCCAGCCTCCTAAAGTAGAATTATTATACTAAATCGTCTTATTTTATACCAATAAAATCGTAAATAATATTAGTTTGCTTTATTCAACAATGTCAGTTTCATTATTTGTACGAGTAGTAAATTCTTTTAGAAATAACACGCAATTTCTATTACATTTTAAAATTTAAGGTCAGAAAATATATGTTCTGTAGCTATTGAACTATGCGGTAAAAACGATTCAGCATGAAAACGGGCAAATTTTATTTAGTCAGCAAATAAAATTTTTTGGAAGATTTTTCACTTAAAAGTTACAGCACTTTAAAAGTTTTCTAATATTTATTTAGTGTTCGAGAAAGAAATGTATCCATATTTCAGCAAAATTTTAAAATGTAGCCAATTTTGACATTTTAGCAGATTTGAGTATCTTTGTATCCAAGCTAAATTTTAAAGCAAAAATGTATCCAAATGGATACAATTGTATCCAAGTGGGAACGCTGCTCTCATGTGATCTTTCTCCCATATTTATAAGAAAAATCACCTAAGAACTTAGCCGGCTTAACAAAATATTTGGCAAAATTGATATAAACTTTTAATTTGGCTAAGTTTTTTGCAATTATAACCAGCGTTACCATTTTATGGCAAGTGGGATGAGCCCGTTTTTCTTGCTAAAGATCTATTTGACTGATTTTTCGTCTTGAAGAAAACATTAATTCTTCTTTTTTTAAAGTTTTTTATATATAATTTGATTATAAAAATTTTGCAAGACCTTAGAATTAAGTTGTAAGATTGTGTACAATGCTCTTAGTATTGGTAATTTAATATTACTATAAAACCCATTTCCATATTAGAATGTGTTTTTTTAGTTGTAAAATATCGAATATGCAGCAAAAGGTTTTTTAAATATTTTATTCCCAATTTTATATATTATTTACATATAAACAGAAAATTTTTCAGACCTCATACAACAAAATAAAAAACGCATGGTAATATAAAATTTGAATTAAATTTGCAATTAGAATAGCAATAAGTTTTTTAATTCGAAAATTAAGCACATTATTAATCTTGGCCCTTTTGTTTTACAATTTGACCTATTAATTGTTTCATGAATGGTAACCCTGGTTATAACTGCACTTTTCTCTCTTACATATGTATGTACGTATACATGTATAAAATCACCTAAAAACTTAGCTAATTTAACATAAAACTTGGCAAAATTGTTATAAATTTACCAGCTTATTTTTGGGAATTAGGTATGACATATTTACAAGCAGAGGCGATTCTACTATGTGTTCAAGAGTAGCACTTGCACTGATAACTAAAAATTCTGAAATATTTTTTTTCCTCTATTTATATCTATGTTAAGTATACGAAAAGTTGTAACATAAATAACATAAATTTTAAGTTGACTGTTTTCTATATTACAATAAATATCTATATAAGTCAGACAATTTATATAATAATATAAATTTGAAGTATTAAAATAAAGTTTTTTTGTTATATGTAATAATTAATATTTTTTCTTTGATTATACTGCCTTAATAGAAAAGTTATAGAATAGATTTGGAATGATTGAAAACCACCTACAAAATGTGCTGTACAGTTTTTAAAGCTGAATAAATGAAATTGACGAATTGTATATGTACATCTTTTAAAAAATGGAAAATTTTGATTATATTGGAAATTTTAAATGTAATCAAAATTCGTGAAAAATAAAAAAATGTCTTCCTCAAAATCAAACGAAAATATCAATATTTTTAACGGGGAAATATTAGAAAGTAAAAATAATTTAGTTTTTTAATTTACATCGTTCAGAAAGAAGTTTATAAGAAAGTTTTAAAAACGACATTGGTTATTTCCTTTTATTTTTTTATTGCAACCTATTTATCAAGTTTATGTTAAAAGAGCACTTAATTATTATGCCGTCCCCTGCAGATTTCAGAAATGACTTAAACTTTGTGATTCCAAATTATAGGACAAAATTTTATTATGATAACACAAGCAAAAAATTTTTATTTGCTTTTTTTTTTCCTCTATTCTTAAAATGACCACGTGGTGACTAAACGTTTGCATTCCGAATTAACTGTATTTCTCTTTCTATAAGTAAAATCACCTAAAAACTTGGCTGATTTAACATAAAATTTGGAAATATTGTTATGAATTTATAATTCAGTGATGTTTTCTTATTTATAAGCAGGGACAGTTCCTGTATACTAACAAAATGATCACTTGCATTAAAAATGTAACAATTTAGGAAATAATTGTTTTCTCTATTTAAAAGTTCTCCTTTTCTGTCCGGAATAATTATAAAAATTCAGTTTTATTACAAAAGTTGTTAATCACATGTATAATTATTGATAAACTAAGAGTCAACTCATATTTTGTTTTTTATTACTACCTGAGTAGAAAATTTATAGAAAAAATTATTTTCGAAACAACTTACAAAGTTTGCTTAAGAAAAAAAAATTAGAAAAAGTTGTTTGAAAAATTTAATTTTTCAATTACAATATGAAATTGCAAAGCTGAATAAATCAAATTGTCAATTATTTACCAGGCGTATTTCGTATGGAAATAGATGATTTTGAACAAAACAACGCATAATTTGGCTTTTTAATTTGGATAATGCATGGTGAACACGCCAACAGATTTAGAAACATAATTTAACCATTTATTTATCAAGTTTATTTAAAAAAAAAACACTTTAATAATTAAACAGCAGGTGAATTGCCTATTATGGAAATATCTTAAAATATTTGAATCCAAATTATAGGACAAAATTTTCAAAATTAATACATGTGCATAAAAAAAGCTAGAATGGGGTTGGTTTTTTAGCAAGAGCATATTTTATAGCATAAGTAAAAAATTTCTATTATTTTTTTTTTCTCTTTTTTCAATTTCTTAAAATGACACGTGATGATTCAATATTTGCATTTCGAATTAAATGTACTTCTGTTTCTATAAGTAAAACCACCTAACAACTAAGCTGATTTGACATAAAACTTAGCAAAATTATTATCAACTTATAATTCAACTTATATTTTTGGAATTATAGCTTGTTCATAGACAATATTAACTAAGCATTCAGGTGAGGTAATAGATATACCCTTCTTTTATATAATTTAGTATTTAAGAATTGTAACTTACTATTAAGAAATATTACTTAGGTACTTATGCGGTTTGATAATTATATTTCTCTTTCGTATGAGTAAAATCACCTAAAAACTTAGTTGGTTAAACGTAAAGCTGGCAAAAATTACCTTAGCGCCTAAGAATTTGTAACTAAATTTTTCTCTCTTTAATTTAAGTTAAATCACTTAAGAATTAAGTTGATTTAATATAAATCTTAACAAAATAATTATTAACTTGTATATCAGTTTAGTTTTTAGGAATTATAGCTCACTACTTTGGAATATTACCCAAGCACTTAGGTGAATTGATAACTACGTGCTTTTTTTTATATAAGTAAAATCACCTAAGAACTTAGCTGGATAAATGTAAAGCTTGCAAAAATTACCTTAGCGGTTAGTTGAATTTCTATGCACATTTTTCTTTCTTTAATTTAAGTAAGATCAGCTAAGAACTAAGCTGGTTTAATATAAAACTTAACAAATTTATTATTAGCTTGTATATAAGTTTAATTTTTAGGAATTATAGCTTAGTACTAAGCAATATTACCCAAGCACTTAGGTGAATTGATATCTGCGTATATAAGTAAAATTACCTAAGAACTAAGCTAATTTAGCATAAGTTTAGGAAATATATTTTGAACTTATAATTCAGCTTAGTTTTTAGGAATAATAACTTATTCCTAGGAAATATTGCCTAAGTAGCAACACCTAAGAATTTTTACCTTTGGTAAAATTGACTTATAGTCTAAGGTAATTTTATAAATAGATCATTACCTAATCTTATATTATAATACTACGTTAAATTACCTAAGAATAAGTTGAAACAGCTTAGAATATTTAACTTAGTTTCCTAAACATATTACCCAAGTTTTTTTGTGCAATCTGGCTTATTTTTTTACCTAATTAACACATGTAATATTCCTAATCTCTTGGCTGGTATACACTAGTTTCAAAATCTCCATACAAAAAAATTTACCAAAGTCGGTTTTGGTGATTTAACTTATGTTTTTTCGTTGGGTGTATATTTTTATTTCCATTTTGAATTAGTATACAGTTTCCTAATCTGCTTCTTTTAAAATCTATGGTAAATGCAGTGTGGTTAAGTTTGTTGTTCGTATTTTGTTATTTCTATAGCAATTTTACTTTCAAATTAATAGTAAAATATTCAATGTGTTATACGCAATAAGATTGTAAACCCGATATGATAGCATGGGAACTTAACATAATTTATCGAAAGAAGAAAATAAAATATTCCTCGCCATCTAACGATACAACAGCATATTCACCACGTAGCATAATTTCTTTCACCATACTATATTGTATATACTATATATAATAATTACGTTTTAGTTTTAAAAAAACCACCAAACAATAAAGATTTTTCTTTAATTAGTGTCTTTTAATTTTCTACTAAAGATGCCTTCATATGCAGACTCCTGCTTTTTAGAACCAACTATATAGTAAAGGAATAAAATAAACTTAGTAACTAACTTTCCTTAGTTTCTAACTTTTAATTGTTATTTTGAAATTTTTTCAATTTGTTGCTCAATATTTTTCTAAGACATGTCTATATTAGCAAAATCTTTATCCATTTTCGATTCTATTTCTACTTCTAAGATAATTTTTTACTTCTTAGAGATTGGGCCTTTCCCAGTAATGTGAAATGCATGCAACTGACGTTAGTCATGAATCCCAAGGCAACATGACGCTAGCGTCATAAATTCCAACATATGTTGCTAACGCAATTGATTGTCATTTTAGTTTTTTTTTCGCATGTTTTTAAAGGCTAATGCATAAGTGATTTGTTTGAAAATTGCTCAAATTACAGGTGACATACTGGTAAAGGGCCATTTACCTTACAAATGTTATAGCACTGAATAGAATAAAATTTCATCGACGCTAGTAAAAAAAAAATTTCCATTTTTCCTTAAAAATTCCAAATTTTTTTTTGTTATTTCTCTTGATTGTCAATAAATACTGCGGAAAATGACATCTTTTAATACGATGAAATTTAAATAAACCTTTTCTTAAATCAAATTGTAAAATTTACTTCAAACCACATTAATATTAATATTTTTAAAATAATTTCGTAAACTTTAATTAAAATTAATATTTTTTGTTAAGGTTCACAATATGAAATTAATTTTTAAGCGAAAAAGAAACGCATATATAGCATAAAAGAAATTTTTTTTTGCCTTATTTTACATTTTATATTCACCTAATTTTCGTGCATAACTAAACAATAAATCTTTGTTGAAATATTTATTTATAATGTACATATATAAAATTTGCAAATTAAACGCGTTAACAATAAAATATGTACATTAAATATAAATTTAGATACCATAAAAATATTGGAGTTTTGTAAAGTGAGCATTCATAAAAACTGACAAAATTATATTTAAATTTTGATGAAATTTTATAAAAAATTTGAAATTTATTCCAATACGAAATAAATATGGTAGAAAACTTTAATTGATATTAATCTTAATAGTTGTGCTGCTGCCTCTTAAACATTATATTCAAATATTAATATTTTAAATGGTAAGTGATCTTAAAGTAGAAAATTGATATTTGAATTTATTTGATGAATTATTAATATATGTATTTTGATTTTTTTCTTCATTTTTATACGTAATTTTAAAATATTTGAAATTCCTTAAAAATTTTTTTGAAATTTAATTCAAATATGAAGGTGGATTTCGTAAGAAATTTGATATTCATATGAAAATAATTAATTTTTTGTTAAATCTTTCATTTTAACTCCCTAGTTTTGCTATTTATTCAAATATTGTCAAGCTATTCACCATTATTTTATATTTGAGTGCAAATAATTCTCATTTTTAATATTTTTAATTTTTCTTACTGCGTTAGAAGCAATTTTATATTGTTGTAGCAAGGTTTCCATAAGTAAATTATTTCAAATGAAATTAGAAATTTGCATATTTTTAGGTGAAAATTGAAAGATTTATTCCATATAATTTGAAATGGCTGTCCAATTAAGCTCTAAATTAAAATCTTTTTAATCAGAAAAAAATTAAATCTTTCAAAAGAAGTAATTTTTTTAGTTTACTTCAACGAATTGATCAAGAAATTCATAAAATACTTTTTACTAATTAAAATTAAATAAAATATTTTTCAAGAATATTTCAAATTTCTTAAATGATTTGGTTCTGAAATATTGATTTAATTGTTAAGTTAAAAGACAATTTTTAGCATATTGAGGGTTTAAATTTCAAATATTATTTATGCATTTTTGTTTTATATAATGGATTGATTGGCGCTCTATATATTTTGCTTATAAGGGTTGAATGACGCTCTATCTCTATATATTCATATATGCGACAGGATTAAATTTTTGCTAGAATTTAAATCAAATAAAAAAACAATTAAAAGCATGTATCACGTTTGATATGAAAAACTCTGACATACTAGAATAGATTAGAATTTTATTATTTTAGATCATAAAGGTTATTAACTACAAAAATCCTGGCTCTCTTTTAATTTTTTCTATTATTTTATTAAAATTTATTTAAATTTAAACAAGTACGTAATTTGAATTCTAAAAATCTAAATACAAAAGTTTTTTATTATTTTTATTAAATATATGTATATGTATATGCATTGTACAAAATTAAGAATTTAAAAATTTATTGTATATTCTCGTACAATATATTGAAACTAAGTAGAGAAAAAAAAAGTTATTTAAATTAATGTTTTAAAACAAAATTAATTTACAATGTAACATATGTATTTTTTTTTTTTGCATATTTTCTATTTATTTTAAATTTAAAAAGTTCATTTTTATTGTACATAATATCTAAATATCCTTATATAATTTAACATATGTGTATATGTGTGTAGAGTATATTCATAAATAAACATATAAAAACTTTAATGCCATTAAAAATACTAATTTTTTTTTTGTTTTTTGTATAATACAAAAATAGGAATGGAATTTTAATAAAAAATTGTAGTTAAAACTAAAAAAAAAAAAAAAAATTTCTAATTAAGTTATAGAAATAATATAATTAAAAAAAAATAATAACAATAAAAATAAAAAGGACACACATATAATAAAACGAGACAAAAAATATTGATTAGTTGTTGCAACATTGTAATTGTGTGCTGCTAAAATTAAATTTTATAAATATTTTCTATACACAAAAAAAAATAAAAATAACAATAAAATTGCAGAAAAAAAAATTACAAAAAAAAAAGAAACAACAAAATGTTGCTACAGACATGGGCAAAAACAAATAAATGCATTAAAAAACATGCACGTAAAATAAAATAAATTCTAATTTTTTTTTTTTGTTTTCGTTTTTGTTATTTTAATTTTTATTTTTATTTAATAAATTTATTATTTTATATTGCATTCAAAATCATACATACATATATGTATATTTTTATTATAATATTGGTACACTTATATTAATATTGCATATTTAAATTGGAATTGAAAAGAGGTGTAAGTTAAAAAAATTTTATTTTTGAGTTTGACATGTTAAAATACTTAAAATGTAAATGTTTATCGTCTACAAAGGGTTAAATAGTAAAATTCAATGTGCAAAAGGGTGTAATTCTAAAATCAGTCACTTTTATTATTTTAAAGCATTAGCATTAGAAGCAGGAGCATTATTTAATGTACTGACTATGTTAAAAGCATAATTTTTTGATTCTATTATAGACGGGTAAGTTATTTATAAAAATCGCGTTTTTATTGAAGAATTAGTGTTACAAAACGAATTTTTTTAATTTCACTAGGCATAGGTAAAATGGATATCCTAAGTTGAACAAGCGACTACAAAAAAGAGATTGCATATAATAAAAAATATCTAAATGGTCAAATTTAAAATTGTGAACGCACAAACAAAAATCCCAAAAATTGTCAATTTTCCCATTGGTTGTTTATTGAATACGATGAGCTTTAATTTTAATTTTTATATGCTATTTACTTAAATTTTTTAACAGATCAGTAGAAATGAGAATTCTCCATACATTTTTATATACTCTAATACTAAAAAAACAATTTGAGTGGATTTTAAATTGAAGGGTATAGTACAATTAAAAGAATGATGGAAGTTTGTTTTAGCTGTTTTTCGTTCAATTAAAAACAAAAATAAAGCTTATTACAATTAATTGAAGAGAACTGTATTTAAATTATGTAAATAGCCCAAAAGATTATGAAAAAGTCACTGCAATGTACAAAGAGACGCAAGTCATTAAGTCGTTGAAACACTTAATATATAATTACATCTACGTCTATAAAAATTAAAAAAAATCAAATTAATCCACAAGAGAGTATAAGTCTACTCGTAAACGTAGAATTTTTCAGTTTAGCATATTTAAAAGCTTAAAATGTAAATATCTGTTGTTTCCGAAAAGTTATGTTGAATTAAATTTTTAAATCTTTGCTCAGACATTCTTCATTTCAGGAATTTATTTTAAAATATTTCATTCATAATCGGACCATATTTTGTAGGTTTTGAACTCTTTTTGTAATTTTCTCAAAACTATATATTTTTTGAATTAAAACTCTATGGTATTGATGGAACAAGGTGTATTTTTGTACATACATATGTTGATTTAGATAGGTTGAATACATTTTATGTACGTACCTACATATTTATTAATTACATTTTATGTGTGTCTTTTTTTTTTTTCTCTTTTAGTTCAAATTTTTTTTTATATTTTATTATGTTTTCTTCTTTTTTTTTATGTTATAGTCATATTATTTACATATTGTAACTGTTATTTTGTAAGAGCATATTGCACAATCAAATATTAATAGTAAAAATAACGGGAGTAAAATAAAAACAAAAAAAAATATTATTATTTAGGTATGAATATAAATATGTAAATTATATAAAGGAATATATATATACACATACATATGTGTATAAGTATTACGTATAGAATTAGAAAAAAAAAAACAGAAAAAAAAAAGAAAAAATTAAAACAATGTGTGAAAGACTTCAATGCGTTTTCATTATGTTAAAAAATAACAACAACAACAAGTAAACAGGCGGATTTCATTTATTTTGTTATTTTACTTGTTTTTTTTTTTAACGTATTTTAGAAAAACAAAAAAAATTAGATAAAAAAGACATCAATGTAAAAAAAATAAATAAAATTAAAATATAAAAAATGTTATTAAACTTTTTCGAAATTAATAATAAAAATTATGATTTTATTATTTTTGTCTGTCTGTTTGTATATGGGAATGAATTTCAAATTAAAAGAAGGGGTTCAAACTGTTCATATAGGGATAAAGGATATTTGAAGGTATAGATGCATGATAATAAAGTAAAAATTATAAATAATCGAAATAGTGTAGAAATTTGGCGAAGAAATTTTTAATTGGAAAAGAATCAATATAATGCAATTTTTCATAAAATTAAAAAAAAAAAATTAATAATTTTGGAAATCTCAATAATATTAACATTACATGCGATTAATCGCACATAGTAACAAGATTAATTGTACACTCGTAAATTTATTTTACCGTATAGAATTGGATGATTCATTTTATCTCTTACAAAAATTTTCTTATTCTTTTCAATTCATTTTAAATTTTTAAGGAATAAAATATGAAATGAAAACATGAAAAATTTTAATCTCTAACATCGGAACTTAAAAAGTACGAATGTATTTTAAATAATAAGGAACCAATTATATTTAATTAAATAATTGATAACGACAAATAATAATAAATAAGGAAATGTAAGCTACTATGCAAACAGATTTTTCATTCAATTTCAAAAAAAAAAAAAAACGAGCATGGTGTTGGTAAGGTTTCAGTCTAAAAGAAACTACTTTAGAGATCAAAAATTAAGATCAAAATATAAAATATAATTTTGCATATAAAATTTTATAGGAGATTGAATTTAGCTTTTGTGTTAAAAGTCGGTGTTATTAATTTTTCATGTAATTGTTAAAGCTTAGCTTTGGTTTAGCTAATAAAAAAATAATAAAAAATTTTTTAATTTTTCTATATGCAACGTCTTGTATTTGATATTACATAAAACTATTTTCATATTACTTTTATATTGAATAATAACAATAATCTTAGAATCAAATCTATATAAATCTATATTTCAAATTAGTTTTCCATACGAGATTTATTTATTATTCCCAATCCAAAAGTTATAACGTTAATTGCTCTTACATTTTCATCTCTGTTGCGATAACTAGAAGTGTTTCTTTATTACACGGAATAGTCAAGTCAAATTATGACCTACTGATAGTGCTTTTGAGAACAGTATTTTCGATTTAAAATTTAATGTTATTTAAATTTTGGGTAAATTCGATTTTAATTTTTTATCATTTTCTTAATATTAAAGATCATATTATTGTGATTTATTAATAGCATTTTTAATATTAAAAATCCTTCGTTCTTCGTGCACATAAACTTAAATAACGAGTCTAAATTATTAAAAATTTGTAAAGGTTTCTCAGTATTAAATAATATATTCAAAAAAATGTGAATTTCTCTAAACATATTAAATTTATGTTGTATAAATTTTTTCTATAGAAATTTATTAACAATTTTTAGTATGTACTAAATTTCTTCAACTACTTTAAGAAATATTAAATTTAGTCATTGAAATTGTATAATAGCCGACTCGTATAATTGAAGTTGTAATTATTGAATCGTATAATTGTGTTATAATTAATTACCAAATTTATCAAACATACGAGTATCACAAAATCTTTTTCATATTTTTGAAAATTGCAATTTAAATTCGACAAATATACTTTGAAATCTCTTTGCACCTATTTCTCTCAGTAACAAATTTTTAAATTGAATCTTACCGTAATATTTTTAGTAGAAACAACATGTCAAAATTAATGACCCTTATTTACCGAATTTCGAATAATTATTTCTAATATCCCTTCCAATATTTAAAAAAAAAAAAAAAGAATTTTTTGTATTTTATCGTAAAATACACTGAAAAATTTTTATTAATTTTCTAAAAATGAAATTTAAAATTTGAATATTTTTTGAGTAAATTCAGAATTAATTTTAGCGAAAACTTTTTGTAAATTTTTCGCTCTTTTTTGGTCAATTCGAAGAATTGATTTTATTATTAACTTTTAATTTAATGTGAATTCCATTCAAAATTCAGGGTGATTTTTTTTTTCTAAATTTTATTTATTGTCTATTTTATTTTATTTAGAATTTTTGTAAAAATTTTCCATATATACTTTTATTTTATTATTTATGATTTAGAATAGAAGTTATGGAATTATTTTAGATAGCCATGGTTAAAAAAAAAAATATTAATTTTTTTTTTTTTGTTCTCTAATTCTTTTTTTCTCATACTCTGTGTTTTTTTTCTCCTTGTTTTGTTTTTCACCCACTTTGATTTTGCAATTTCCTTTTCAACCGTTATATGCACGTACAATTCATATACATATATACATACACTTATACATACAATAATTTATATGTAACATTTTATACGTACATTATTTATAATGTGCATATATGTATGAATGTAGATCTGATTGTACGTTCATTTCAAAGTGCACATCTTTTATAGGTTTTTTTTTGTTTGTGTGCTTTTTTTTTTTGTTTTCGTCTCACTCTTTCATTTTTTAGGATTTTTTTTTGTTGCAATTTTTTTTTTTTCGTTGCCTTATTATTTTTATTATTATTATTATATTATTTTTTTTTATATAGAAATCCTATATAGAATTAAAATTTTACTATCATAGAAACATAACTATGAAAGATAATACTACACAATATTGTCATAGATGTAGCTATACACGTTTATATAGAGAAAAAAATATAGGTAAGAATGCAAAAAAAAAAAAAACAGCAAAATAAAAAAAAACGTTAAAAGTTATATAGAATTTTAGATGCATTGTAAATGAACTAGATTTGATACACTGCAAAAAATTCCTTAGTTAAACTTTATTAATTCGATTAAAATTAAATGGAGTACAAGAATTTGTACTAAAAAATTGTATGTTTTGCCGACGCTAAAATGATTTTTTCTCAAAAAAAAAAAAATTTCTTTTCGTTCAGTTCACAATAAAATTAATTTTTCTCAGTAATTGTTCAAATTACTGCGAAAAAAAATTTTAAATCAAAAACCAGAATTTTAATTATTGATGAATTAAAAAAAAAAAATACCTTAATGATTATTTTATTTTTATTAATAAAAATGAACATTTTTAGTCGTGAATCATAAATTTTTTGGATATTTTTATTTTTCTTTGTTCTGTTTTATTAGTACGCGTAGGTGCTAATTTTAATGAAATTCTACTAGTATTTTGCGTATTAATATAAGTACATTATATAAAATTTTTAAATATAAGTTAAGTATTAAATTATAAATTTATTAACGTAATTGAAATAAATAAGAAAAAAAATCGTTTTTAAAATTAAATGTGGGAAGAAGTTTTAAGAAATTTATACAAATTTTATGCTAAGCATTATATAATAAATTTATATAATTGTATTACGCCAGTCAAATGTGGGCTATTTCTCGACTTTTACATAAATAATTTTTGGCTGTTGTAATGTTATTGTATAGCATTTATATATAGATAGGCTAGGCTTGCTGGCTATAGCATTGTTAACGGGTTCCGATTCAATATTCTGATTTCGCAGTAAACTATTGCAATTGTATACCGAATTATTACATAAAACATGCATTTACTACAATTTTCAGTTTGAAAAAAAAAATAGTAAAAACTTTTATGTGAATTAAAAGCCGTTTAATTGTGATCCTATATTTAGTTTTGATTTTGTCACAAATAATTGCTGTTAAATAGGAATGCTTACTTGCCAAAAATTTATTTTTCCAAAATTTGGGAGCAGAAATTGAAAAAATCTAATTAGTGCTCCAATTTTGGTATGAATTTTTTTAATATAATCTATTTCTCAGGCTAAACTGGGGTATGCTTATACCAGAGTTTTAAAGATCTTAAAAATATTTAACTAAACGTGAATACATGTTGTATGAAGGTTAATCTCAAAAACCAAACGCGATATCACATAAACGTAACAAAATTCAATCTATTATTGAAAAAATATATTGTAACATCTAAAAACTTGACTCGGTTATTTTAATATTATGTAAAAAATTAGTTTTTAACAAGATTTTTAATATTCTAGATACTAATTTAATTAAAAATAAATTTCACATTGTATTTTATTAAAATTAATTTTAAATTCGTTTGAAAGCAAATTCAAATTTTTCTAATTTAAAAGAACAAGTTTTATGATTTTCATCTAAGTTCCATTACCTTATATAGAATCTAACTAAATAGACGAAATAGAAACTGTTCGAATCCAAATTAGAAAAAAAAATTCTAAATAAAATTCTAAAATTCGTATTACAAGATTGAATCAATTATTATTTAACAAAAAAGTAATAAAGAATTTTCTGTGCCGAATACGAGCACATTTTCTTAACTGATCAAATTAATATGCATATACTCGTATTATTACTATATATAGCTAGGCCGTTGATTAAACTAATAACATATATAGAGAGTCTTGTTCAGTATATATTATTATACAAATCAATTAAATATTGACTGATGTATAATTTGCCTATTCAAACACTGACAAGTGTAAAATGTAAAAAAAGAGCAGACTTTAATGATTTCTCTTGGTACTTCCAAATTATCTAAATACTTTTAAAACCATCTCATTATTTCTTATGCAGAAAAAGTGTGTTGCGGAAAATAATTTCAAGTTAATTTTTACTACAGAAATATTTTCCACATATGTGAACATTTTTTTAGAAAATATATTTAGATTATTTTCCAAATATGTAGAACAATGTGGTAATAAAAGTGTGAACGAAATAGAGCACTTTTCCCAGTTGAACCTAGTACATCAAAGGAGTCATTATTACTTTAAAAACCTTATATTAATGGGCAGTATGATAGGATAGAATATATTTATTTTAATAACTTATATCTTATTTTTATGCTTAAGCTTGTTTGAATCATTCCATAACTTTTAAGCTATCACATCAACCATTAGATATAAGTAAATGTTTAATGTAAAGTATAGACATGAGTTTCAGAATTCCGCGAAATTATGTATATGTCACCGGATGTCAAATTAGTATGGCGTAATTTGTGACAGCCAGAATAAGATAATTGCTATGTCATTATTATTCGGTATGTGACATGACTCTTAAAATGGGACCCAATAATTATTACAAATTACTCAAAATTATGCAAAAATTTTTAAAAATAATAAAATAGTATATGTAATTCAAATATATTTACCGTTATTTAATAAATATTTATAATAATGTTATGCACATTACTAAAATATTATTGATGATGTACATTTCACGATTATATAAATAGATAAAGATGAATTTCTGTTGATTGGCGTGCGTATACATTAATCTCATTGATCTAGTTCTTTATTATATTTTGTTCTTATTTTTATAAATCCTTCAAATTTTTTTATAAATAGTTATTTTATGGTTTACAAAGTATATAATATTATTAAAAATATTTAATTTACAATAGTATGCTCTTAGCATATAAAATAGTATACTTGTATGTATAGTATGAAGTTTTGCACATCAGAAAACAATGCTACAAATATTTTTCTTTTTTACAAATTTTTTTTTTTTATTTTTTTAAGTAAATGTTAGATGCACATTGGGAATTATTATGTAATTAGTTGGAGAATAATATTTACAAAAAAAAAAAAATTAATTTTTGGCAAAACAATATTTTTTTTTTTTGTTAAAAATATTATTTACTTGTTTTATTTTTTTTGTCAAAAATTTTTACACAATTTTTATTTTAAAATCTTTTTTTTTTTTTTTGGTTTTTCTTACAGTGTACAATTTTTTAATAATATGTAGTTTTACTTATTTTATTTTTTTTCTCTCTGTGTTTTTTTTTTCTCTTTATTTTATTATTTTTTTTTTGCTTTTTTTCTATTTATCTATATTGCAGTTCTAGTGCAGTTATGTTACGATATAACGTAATTATAGTACAAATTATATATTTTATTATAGATGAATAGCTATTTCACTGCTTTTTCTATATAAAATATGTATATGTATAAGTATTTGCATTATATACGTAAAATATATATATATATATATAATATATAAATAAAATTTTATATAATTAATATATATACGTGTATTGTTATTATTATTTGTATTTATATTTTGTTGGAAAATGTCACATTAATTGGGAAGAGCAAAAACAAAAATAATCATAATAAATAAATAAATAAAGTAAAATTATAATAAATAAAAAAAAAAAATGAACAAGAAAACGCAAAAAATAAAAAAAAAATAAATAAAACTAATCGTTTTTATTTTAATAGGATATCAAGAATTAAAATTAATTATAGAAAATAATTTTTATTTAAAAAGAAAAACAAATTGCTAAACACATAAGAAACGTAAGAAATTTTACATGCGAAATACGATTTAATTTATATACGAAAGAATTATTATGGAAATTTACATTTCGTTCTTATTGCGAATTTTAAATTAATAATAATTAAATTAAAAAATAAATGATTATTTTAATTACTATTGTTATTATTATTAATATTTTTATATATTTGGAATAATTTTCACTTCTGATTTTGACTATATATTTTTGTATATTGAATTATTGGATAAAGTGAAAAAATTTGAAAATAAGAAAAGAAAATTTAAGAAGAAAACACACACCTTTTCTATTATTATTTTTTATATTGTATATATATATATTAGCAAGAATTATAAATCTTTTTTCATTTTAAATTGGATTTTATATAGTATAGTTTTTGCTCTTTATAATTTTTCTTATTAATTGATTTTTAATTAATATTATTATTTTATATATGAAATTATTTTATTTATATTTTTCTGTTTGGATTGAATTATATTTAAATTATTTTATTATTAAATTGTTTTATTAATAAAAATTTTCAGTTTGATTTATTGATTCGTCAAATTTCTCAAAAAAAAAAAAAACAATTTTTTTTCTTATATAATTTCTATTATCCGTATAATGCATTTGCAGTAATAATAATTTAATTTGGTTATATAATTAATTATAAATAATATTAATAAATTTAAATAATTAAATTTATTTTTATTTTATGTTCACAATGTTCGCACCACTTTCATTTAAAATTTAACTTTTTAAATATCTTTACAAATCTATAATATATTTTTATATATAAAAAATTAAAAAAATTTATTGTATTTTATTTGAAATCTTTGTTTTAATAATATTCTTTAAATTATCATTATATATATATAATGTATGTGTATAAATGTAACTGACATATAACCTAATTAAGTTTTAATTAACACGTAGAAAAAAAAAATGTTGTTTTTCTTGTATTTTGTTTTCTGTTTCTTATAAGAGGCAAATTCATATATGAATTTTAGAAAAGAAAAAACGAAAAATTGAATAAAATCAAATTTTAAAATTAATTTGAAATTATGAAAATATTTTTTGTTTTATTACAATCCTTTTTCATATAATTATGCAAATTTAATTTTTTTTCTAATTATTTTCTATTAAAATTTTTATTTTATTTTTATATAAATTTCATTTAAATGTACAATTTAAAATATTTAATATTTATTATGCATTTACACATTTGTAAATTAATTAGGAAAAAGAAACGACTTATTTATCTTTTATTGTTTTATATAAAAAAAAAATTTTTTTTTATTTCAATTAAAACACATTAAAAATATTATTTTATATTTATGTTACTTATAATAATAGAAAATACATTTCATTTACATTTAAAAAAAAAAAAACATGTATACAAATATGTGTGTGTAAGTGTATGTATAAAATTTATGACACTACATACAATTCAAGCGAAAACAATTGAACTTTTTTGCTTGTTACCCGCCTGATTGCTAAATATGTACTGAACACTAAAAGTATCTTTAAATTTACACAGAGAGTACATACTCAAAAATACTATAAAACAAAAATAATATAAAATAATCACAAAAAAAAACAAAAAATTAACAAAAAAAAAAAAAACAATCAAGTAAAACGAAAAAGAAAATAGCAACAACAATAACAACAGCATTATAATACACAGAGAAAAATAAAAAAAAAGAATACTAAAATAAAATAATTTTTGGTTTTTTTTTTCTTACTTCACTTTATGTACATACATTTCTCATCATCATCATCATCATCATCATCAATATCAATATCATTATTATTATCATAATCAATATCATAATCATTATACTAACCTGCGCATGAAATAAAAATAATAATAATAAAATAAACAAAAAAAGAATAATATAAGAAAATTAAAATTGAAGAAGTAAAATAAAAATAAAAATTCAAAAGGCAGAATATCAAAAAAAAACAAAAAAAAACTAAAAGGAAAGAAAATAATAAGTAAAAGAAAACTATTGAGAAAGAATAATAGCAAAAATTGACAGAAAATAACTATTTTCTTGTGTATTAGAGGTACAAACCTACTCTCTCACATTATTAACTGAAATCAATGTATAATAATTAAGTATTACAAATCCGAAAAAAAAAATTCAATGTAATATTAATCGTGTATTTGTAAATTATGAAAATTTTTGAAAAGGATTTGAGAGGATAATTTGGATGTTTACAATGTAGAAATAAAAATGTAGAAATTTAAAACTAATGAAAACACACAAACCAACTAAAAAAAATCACATTTAATTTTGGTGAGCGGAAATTAATCGCAATACTAATGTAATTTTTTTTCGCTTAGTTGGGCAATTCTTATCTGTGGGAGACAATTATTTTTATATTTTAATGTAATTTTGTATGTTCTTTCCTTTAAAACATTTTTGAAATAATGACATGTGTTATGAGAACAACCAGAAAAGGATATTGGAAAATTACTAAAATAGCGATTTCAAAATTTACGACGGACAAATAAGATCTCATTTTCTAATTGATTATGTAAAATTTAATTAAGTTGTAATTGAGTTAAAATTTACATATAGAAAAAAAAATAAATTACATTCTTTGAAATCAATATGAAATCAATTAAATTTAAACAAAATGAATCACCTTGTACTACTTAAAATTTTAAGTAATTTCAATATTATATATTTAGTTCTTTTTTTTTTTAGTTATTTCGCTTCTAATATTATTTGTATAAGATTCTTTTCTACACTTAATAATTTTTTTTTTTTTGGTTATTTCTTCTCCTTATATATTTTCTTCAATTTTTACTTTATTTATTTTTTCGTAATTTTTTTTTTCTTTGTTTATTTCTATTATTCATTTCATACCTTCTTAAATTTAACCAATCGCTCATTCAATGCAATTATACTAAATACCAATTATCGTTATTTTTAAGAGAAAGAGAGAGAATAATAATAAATATAAACTAACAAAATATAAAAAAGAATAATATAAAATTCAATTGTAAAATAATTTTATGTAAGAGAAAAAAAAATATTAATAAGAATGAGAGTGAAAAGAGAGAGAATAAAGAATTGAAAGAATAATAAAAATTTATTTGAAATTAAAAATACGCAAATAATGCAATGCAACAAAAAAGAAAAACAATAAAAAACCTCATGGTCTTTATTTCTTCAAACCAATACCAATACAATTTATATATTTAATTACCTATATAACTGATTTCTCTCACAATAAATATTGTGAAAAAGGAATAAATATTCTCATTTGATTTCTCTTATATTTCTTATTTTCTCTAAATTCTCTCTTATTAGAAAAGGCGTATCAAAACAAAAAATGATAAAAAATATTTATATAGCTAGATGCCGGTATTTTTAATGTAAATGTATTGGTTTTTTTTTGTTTTTACGTAAATATTATGTGTGTGTGTATATAATATATAATTTTAAATTTATAATAAATAATAATATGTACTTACGTTTATATTTTGTTTGATATATTATGAATTAGATTATACCATGTACCTATCACTAGCTAGCCTTCACATATGGTGTTTTACATACTCACAATTTATTTTAGTTGATTATTCAATGTAATAGATATTTTACTATAAGTACAAGTCATATACATGTGTTGTTTTTGCTTTATTTAATTTGAATCGGAGTATGGTTATGGATTACTTTTCAATCCACGTGAAAAAAAAATAAGGGAAAAAAGAATTTCATAGTATAGAAGTTTATTTTATTTTCGTTGAGAGAAATTTAATAAAAATTGAGAGAAATTTTTTTTTTTTTTTAGAAATATGAGCGTTATATTTTATACAATATTTATGTACGAGTATGTTGTATGATTGAGTTGGAAATCAGGATATTTTGATTTTTTTGAACAGGTTCGCATTGTTCGTTACTGTTAGATGAATAGATTTTTTTTTTTAACTTTTTTATAATGTTTTATATAATTAAAATTGTGATTAAAACACCAGTTCTTCAAGGTATTCGAGATCAAATCCTGGTCAGGTCACTATATAAAAGAATTACATTCAGCAGTATATGGTTTAGTTAGTTAGTTACAGAGGAGATACGATATTCTCCCAAGAAACGTGTCCTCCTCCTCCACATCAGAGCTTAATTATATGGCTTAGTATGCAGACTAAAGAATTACATGTAACGTACATACATATATATGTAATTAAAATTGGTAAATTGATTAAGAATAGAAAACTTACAATGTTTTCTTAAATATTTCAACAATATTGCATTCATTCTTTTGTATTGCTATACTAATTATTAAAGAAAACAAAAATTCCTTCAAAACTAAAACAAGATTATTTAGTTACTAGTATACGAGTAAAACTTATTATCCGTACGTAGACTTCCTTAATATAATAAGGTTTCCATATTTGAAATTTTTTAGATTTAGATCATTATTATTGACCGATTTTCATAAAATGATTGGACGAGAAATAAAATTATATTTAATTAAATATTTAAAAAATATTGAAAAATATTAAAATATTTGCTTTCTTAAAAAAGTTTTAAATTCTAATTTACAAAATCGAATCAAAAAATTTATTTCATTCTTATAACGTATAAGTTTCAAGAAAAAGGATATTATTCCCCCATAACACATTATTTTAACGCATATCAACTATATCAAATATGTGGTCAAGCTTCATGTCGTGTCATCTATCTTTCAATACCCTTACACTCATTTTATTTTTTTAAACTCAATAGGTATAAAAAAGTGAAGAAAAGAAAAGTAATCATTATTTTTACATTTTTATTTTATTGTTTCTAAATTTCTAAACTACATTATTGACTCTCTCTCTCTTAAACCATTAAAATCTCAAATTTTTCTAAACTCTTAAATATTATTATAATTTAGAAATAGTTTTATCCTCTACTTCAATTATCATTACATATTGTATTTGATGTTGTATCTTTTCTCTCTCTCTCTCTTTCTCTCTTTCTATACTACTATGTACTATTATAAATTTTTACTCACTTGACTAGCCGCAAATATTATATTATTGCTTATATTTTTATTATTTATTGTAATTTGAAATGTGGATACAGAGTGTTTACCACACTCAAAACGCAAAACACAACGCAAAAAACGCAAAGCCCAATATTATATTAAAATTTATTGTGAAAGAAAATTTAATGAAATAAAATGTAAAAAGAAAATAAATTAAAAGAAGAACAGAAAAACAAAGAAAATTTGAAATATTTTTTTATTACCGTATGTTTTTAATAGATCTGTTTTGTTATTGTTTTTTGTTTTTACGTAAATTTTGCGTTAGTGTGTGTGTGTGTGAATAAAAATGAGAAAAATGCCAATTCAATACATTTGGATAACATGTAGTTTTTTTTTTTTCTTTTTTATGTTTGTTTTTTTTTTTTTTGTATTTTACATTTTTTATTTATTATAATTTAAATTTTTATTCAATATAAGTATGAAGGAATGTTATGAAGAGAATTTACTGTACATATGTGTAATTTATATTTACATATACAAATGTTTATAGTAAATTCATGATATTTAATAATGTGCTCATATTATTGTACGTACATGATAGTGTACGTAAATGTGTGTAGTTTGATTATTGTTTTCTTGTTTTTGGTTTTATATTATTATTATTTGGAGAATAAGAAAGGTAATTTCCTCCTTCTTTATTGGTCAAAAGAAAATAAAATGGGGAAAAGAACAAGTGAAATATAAAAAAAAAAAACAAAAAATTTAATTGTGCGATCGTATTAGTTTTTGTTTTCGTTTTTGGTTTTCGTTTTTATTATAAATAATTTTTGTATGCTTTATTTCTCTCTTTTTAATAAAACTTTAATTGTAATATTTATATACAGGTATTCCAATAAGCGTAAAATGGTAATCAGTTTTTTACGTTTTTTACGTTCTTTAATTTTATTTTGCAACCTAAATTTTAGATTTTTATTCATTTAAATAGCATACTTAATTTTTATTTTTAAATGAAACAACCAAGCAATATGTGTGTGATCAATGTGAATATCTACAACTATATGTTTACAGTTTATACCAATTTTTACCTGTCGTTTTTATATGAGAACTGAAAACTATTCCATTTTTCTTTTTTTGCATCAATTTGTCATTAATTTTTAACTATACATTTCCAAAATTTCACGATATTTGGTCAACAATTTTTTGTTAATTCGGGAGAAATTAAATAAACTCTAGATAAATAATATCTGAACACTTATATCTATGAACAATTTTTTTCAAATTACATCCAAATTGCGTCCAAGCATCCGGGTGATCCTTTAGAAATTTTGTATTATTTTTGTTCCATTTAATATTCGCTCCAATTGTTTGGGACACTAAAATATATATATATATAAGAGTGTTTTAACATGATATTTCTGTCAAAAAAATAAAAAAATGGGTGTTATTGGAATTTTTTTTTTTTTGTTCCTGATAATAGAAGTTAATTTTAATTTTTATATTTTAACATCATAATTTCAATTATGAATTTGAATTTGAAAATATTTTTAATATACGTCTTTAAACTGAAGTTTAATGTGATCTTTATATAGTCTCATATAATAATTTACAAAAAATATATTATGCATCCCCTTTTTCTAATATTACAGAAAATCTAATGAATCTTTTTGAAATTTTTCTAGCATTTGCATCGAATTTATAACATAAGAAATTTTTACGAAGAAGCTATATTAGCAAAAAAATACCATTACCAATATTCCATTATGAATTCATTATCCTTTTAACCCTTTAAATATATTGAAATTATAATTAGATTAATTTAAATACATTATGGTATATATAGAAAGAGGAAAAAAAAAAATTATAATAAATTTTTAAAATATTTGTGCGTTTCAAAAGAATTCGAACGTACCACTAATTAAATTATATATATATATATATATATATATAATTTTGTTATTTTATTATTTGTTTTTTTTTTTAAGGATATTAAGATAAAAATAAACGAATTGAAAAAAAATACACACCTTTCCATTCTTGTCTGTTTTTTTTTATACTTTCCTTTTTTTTATGTTCAAAAATAATTTCTCTTGTTCTCTTTTATTTTCTAATTCTCTTTCCTTTTTTCTTCCAAATTTTTTATTTTTTTTTTTTATTATTATTAATATTATTTTTTACCTATCAATCTATGAAATTACTTTGATTAAAATCGCAATAATATTATTTTTAAATATCCTTTCTTTTCCCATTCCTTTCTAATATACATATTATTTATACATACAAAATTTATTACATTTTATTAAGAAGAAAAAGAAGTATAGAAGAAGAATTAAAAAAAAAGGAGTGAAACACAAATAATAAATGCGTAAAATAAAAAAAAACTAATAAATGGTTGTAATGACCACACCTCAACCTAATATAGGCCTAATTTTACCCCTATAAACATATTTTTTTTTTCTGTTGATTAAGAATCGAAAAATACTTTCCTAATTTTAAAAACAAAATTATTATATTCCTTACCTGTCACTAGTTACAACTAGTCCGCGCTACCCCTTAGAAGAATATTATATTTGAAAATCGAAAAAAAAAAATTTTTTTTTTTTTGAAAACCCTTCCGTTTTTATAATTATTTTCATATAATTTTATGGTTCGATATTACGACCACATGTAACACCCCCTTATTATGCATGTAGATCTCGTATTTGCGCCTACATGTATGTAATAATGTGCTGGGATAACCATATATACAAAAATATATAATATAGATTTTAAAGATGACTTATTTTGTTTTTTTTTTTTTATTTTATTTTCTTTTCTATTAGAATTCTATAAAATTACAACTATAAGAAAAACAACAATAGTCTATAAATTTTCTATAAATTTTTTTGCTTACTTTTTTTTTTTATTCAATTCTTTATAAAACGCATAGTTACGGTGTTTTAATTTAATATTGACATGAAATGGATACTATGACGGTTTATAATATTCACAAGAAAAAAAAAAAAAGAAGAATTGAACAACAAACACCATAAAGTGTGATTTATTTTCTTAAACATGAAAAAATTACATATACATGCATATACATAATTATCTAATTTTATATTGTAAATATGGAAATATTTCTTGATAAAATGTAAGTCGCACAGCTCTGTAACATATGTGATATATGTTTGAATGAATGTGTTGTATAGAGATTACGCGCGCCCTCTACATAATAAATTCTTCTTGATTTTTTTCTTTTATTTTTGTCTTTTTCTACATTGCACATATTTTATACTATCATACATAAATATATATATAAATATACATTTATTATGTAAATGCATATTTATTAATAATCTTCGTTTATTAGAACTAACAAATTCCATTAAAAATACACCGAAGAAAGAGAAATCAAAAGAAAAACCTATTTAAAATGAAAAATATATATAGGAAAATTACAATGAAAAAAAAGCAAAAGAAAAAAAAAATATAATAGATACTAGGGTAAAAAACAACAAGAAAAATTAAATAAAAAATAACAATAAAGAAAAAAAAAGCAAACAACAACAATTTGATTAGGTGGTACTCTCCACTTCAATTCTAAAATTGTTTTTAATATATTTGACCCATAAAGTTAAAATTATTTACGAGATTTTATGAAATTTAATTTAAGTTTGAAATAGATAATTTCCAACAGGAGTCTTACTACGAGTATATATAATTCGATTTTCGTATTCGGAAAAATGGTAAGGCAGTACCAATAAATTTGCTTACTATCTTTCCACTTCTGCAAATACGAAAATTACGAATTACATAATAAGGTCCCAAGCTTTATATTCTAAATTTTTCGAAGATAATTTGGAGTCTGGTAAAGTATGAGTCTTACTAATTTTGTCTTTGGAACTGTGCAATCATTTAATATGCCGTATGAATCCGTCGAATAATAGGAACAAATGATTCATATCGAAGAATTTTTACAAGTATTAGGGAGAATACAAGTATTCTTCGGAACTGAAACAACAATTGAATTAATACTTCAAGAGTTTATATCAAAAACTATATTGTATTGCTTATATCATCTTATATTTCATTATAATTGTAGAGAAAAAAAATAATAAACTGCAGTTGTCTAGATTCAACTTAAATTTAGAATTTGGGATCATATCTCGTGAATTAGATTTGATTAACAACATTACAACTTTAAGTTGTGATATTTCAAAATGAATTTCAGGTTCAAAGTTCATTGAATTTAATAAAAAATTTAGTATAATATTTAAAAAGTACACAATTGCATTGGTTGTAATCGTTTAATGGAATACCGTAATCCAGATAGTAACACAAAATTTTATGTTGTCTCCAAATAATTACAGTATCAATGTCATGAATTCCACATCACACTTCATACATTCAATATTTTTAATAGTGTAACTATATGACAATAACTGCTCATTTCATCATTCATCACTCCTCTTATAAATTTTTTTTTAATTGTGTACCTTATAGTACTTTGGAATCAAATTGAATTCATTTTTATTTAAAATTTGTTTAATTTCTTACTTTTTAATACTCTTGTTTTGTTTTTCTTTTTTAATTTTTTTTTTTCTAAAAATAATTAAAGATTTATTTCATTGTACAATTTTTTTACTTCTTGTTCATTTTACTTGCTCGCTATTCCATTTATTTTATATGAATTTCATTTTAATTGGACGTTTTTTTTTCTACATTTTAAATAGCTTTTTTTTTTTTTGATTCTTCTCGATTAAAATTACCTCCACCCACGTTTTATTTGTTGATAACTAAGAAAACTTAGAAATCAAAAATTTAACAAACAACAATAACAAAAAACCGAAAAAAAAGAGAAAAGGAAACGTTTTCATTAGGGAGCTTTGATTTGATGGATTTGAACAATGGCACATTACAAGAATTTTTTTTTTAATTTTTTTTTCTCTTTCTCATTGTGATATTATTTTGTCTCCTATATGAAAATTCTATTTACGCAAAATATATGAGTATGTAGAAATATGCATGGCACCAATATTATGTACTGTTAAGTGTGACACATGCTTTTGTAATGAAACATGTGTGTGCTTTAAATGAACGAACAAAATTTAAGTATACATTCATTCATTCCTATTATAGAGAAAAAATTTTAAAAATGAAATGAAATAAAAACAAAAAGTGTATAATTAAAAAGAATCGTTTTAGCACCTGTTGAAAAAATTCAAATTAATTCAATTTTTAGAGAAAGTTCAGTGATAATTCAGTTTAAATGGATTTCAGTTAGCGTTCCATGCATAAAGCAAATTGATTAACAAAATTAAATTTTCAAATAAAGTTCCAATTATTTAAATACAAGATGATTTTAGTATAGGTTTATCAGAAAAACTATATTACAGTAAATATAGAAGGGCTTCTCGCTAATCTCATTGTATTAATGTCTTAGTATACCAAAGGTTAAGGAACTAGAATAATTAAAAATTTTAGTTAGATTATAAATGAGTTGCTATTAGAATTTACAGTTCAAATGCAAGTATTCTAGTTTTAGGATTATAAATGTAATAAATTTAATTTATAAGTTTTTTATACATACTCCAACTATATGTGTATAGGTATCTAATAAAAATAGAGCAACAGTTTTAAATTGTTCGATATCTTAAGCGTCTTCTTATAAAACAACAAATGTTTATCGTTAATTCTTTTGAAGTAGCAAATATACGTATATGTACCTTTTGGTCCAAGAGAGAATCGTCTTTTCTTCAAGAGAAAAAAATTTTGTACGAAAATTTTAATACTAATATTGGTGGAATACGATTGAGATTACCGTTTAAAAATTGTTTTGTAATTAAGAAAAAAATTTCGGTGGTATAATGGAATTGAATTTATTTTTAATTTATAATGCTGTTAGCTGACGGAAAGCTAACCTGCTCTAGCGAACTTGAATGATAAGTATGAAAAACTTTGGAAAAGTAAATTTAATATTGGGACGAAGCTAAAATGAGAACTTTTGTAGAAATTTTTGATGCTAATTGTGAGTACGAAATATTGACGACTTTTTCAATTTCTGGAAGCAACTAATTGTAAATAAACATCGAATTTGCTTATGAAACCGTGTAGAATGGAATTCTACCCTTCTTGAATATATTAAAAACTAATAAAGTTGGATTCTACATTTTCCAAAAAAAAAAACAAAAGCAGTACACAAAGATGCATCCAAGAGAATGCGAACCATTTCATGAAACATAAGAGAGCGATAGCATAGAGTTGAAATTCTAGTTGTGAGTTGAGAAAGAGCAAAACGAAATTTATGGTGGATATAGCAATCTGAAACTAATACTCAAATGATTAACCTTATCAATAAGAATTGGAATATATAGAGGTAAATTATGCAAGCAGAACAGGTTCCTGAAAACGGAAGTATATTGGCATTTTACTATAGTGTCAACGGTCAATTTAGCAATAGAAAACTACAAAATTTTCACTACACGCTCAAAATACTATATCTATTGCAAATTTATGAAGATAAAATTACTTTGCATAATATTATTAGAAGAGTTGCGTTGAAAAAAAAATTGAATACCCGATAGATAACGACAATGGAAACTTTATATCGTCCCCATCATAGATCTGTAAATTTTTTATTTTTTTTTTTTTAATTTCGTAAAAATTGGGAGATTTTTTTCTTAGATACGATCATTATTTTAAATATGAATTTTCTTCTCAATTATAAAATACTTAAAATATTTGTACAAGATTGTTAAATACGATTAATATTATTTTAATTAAATATTTTTTAGTTCACCTATATATTCTTTAATAACTTTTATTATTGAATTTAAAATTCAGTTTTTCTATTGTATTTTTCTTTGTACAAATTTATAATTTTTCAAGATTTTTTCAATTTAATAAAAATATTTTTAATTTTAATTCTAAGGCGTATACACTACATATTTGTATGTATATGTAGTGAGTAAAAACGAAAATTTTTATGTTAAAATCTATGTGAATAAAATAAAAATATTTTAAAAAGTTAATTTTAGCATATGAATTTGTTAAGCGCAATTAATTTAATTTATAATACGAGTATAATTTTTTAACATTTTTATTTTTTAGAGGGAAAAAAAAACAACAACAAAAAGTAATAATTTTCTTATATACAATTTTTATTTGTTGTTGTTTTCTTCAAATTTTGTTTCAACACCATAGAAAAAAAAACAAAAATTATTCTATTCTTTATTCTGATCACAATAATTCGAAAATACACGCAATGACAAAATTTAATTTTATTTAAAAAAAAAAAAAAACAATATTATGTATATAGAAAAAATGATATTTAAGACCTCAGAAATCATAAATTTTCCAAGATGACTTTCCCCATATCTTTTGTTTTTCTTTTCTGTTTTTCTATATTCTTATTATTTTATTTAGTTTTATTTTTGAAAATTAGAAATTATCGCCTTGCCGTACTTCCACTACTTGCCAGTATTGTTTCATGAAAAAATACATTAAAAATATGTAAAGAGACAAAATGAAACAACAACAACAACAAAAAAAAAAACAATTTAAGAAAAAAAAATTAAATTCATAATTTGAAAATATTTTGAAGGAATAAAAATAAAAATGTTTCATAATCCAAAATTTTAAAATTAAAAATAAAAAAAAATTAATATTTTTTTTTTTTTAATAAATTGCTTTTGTTTCACATTTTTTTTTTTCTAAATAAATTCTCTGTAATGGGTGGTCAACATATGTACGAATGAATATTTTATTTTTATTAAAGTATTAACAATATGTGCTTTAAAGCAATTTTACTACAAAAATTGAGAGTATTTTCAATGAAATATTTAAATTATTTAAAATGGTTTGTCCTTTTTTTCTTGTCAAGAAATGAAATTGGAGGCAATAGCGAATAACTCCGTCTTGTTTTAACATAAACTATTACTAAATTGTCAAAATAATCAATAACGATTTAAGACCAGTACATCGCTTTAGCTGAATATTGTGAGTATTAACAGCAAGTAGATGCTTAATGATAGATGTCACCCCAATTTCATAATATCAGGTGATATTAATGCGTAATTGCATGTACGAAACAATTCTTTTAAAATTTGGCAGCATAATGGGCGCAATAAATTTACAAGTTTTTATAAAGCGTATTTCTTTCCGTTCCTGAATGTGGAGATTTTCGATAATTGAGCTCCAATTCAATAATCTTAATTTGAAACATAATTGAAAGCATATTCGATAAATTCTAGAAATGTAGCATTTGCGATAAATTTCTGCTGCAAAGTTTCGCAGTGTGTTTGAAAATTGCAACTTAAATTTCTAAGATTTTTTTAAAATACTGCAAAAATATTGTAAGTTAGAAAAACATTTGTAATATCGGAAATATTACGAATTGGCAAAAGTAGACTAATTAGACTTTTCAGATTTAGCATAATGCAAAAATATAAAATTTTTAAAATTTAAGTTCAAAATATAAGTGCATGTTAGAATTATTGAAAATTTCCTATCTCTTTTATTCCATTCCAAGTGATTTGTATAAACATACTTATTAAATGCTATAAAACTACTCACAATGATTTAATAAAAGAGACTGTAATGAGTGAGCCGCCAGCCGAAAAAGGCTCTAAATCCCTATGTTATAAAAAAATTTTAAAGTTTTGTTCTGAAATATAGCTATAGACAATAGTTACAAATACAATACCTTTCAATAATATTAACAGAAGAAGATAAAATTTTTTAATGAGTTTGATTATGTAAATTTCAAGTAAAAACAAATTCGAAAGTTTCAGTGTTTTCAAAATGAAAATTCGGTTCAAAATATTTTTGTCATCTAATTTAAGTATTTCTAATGAGAGTTTACTTTGTCTGGGTCATAGAGTTTTTTGAACTATATATTATAAACACTGCCCTGGCAAATTATAAATAAGAAAGTACTTACTGGGACAGTGTTATTAATATTTAAATAAATATTTTTTAATCGAGTACATACGCATATTAAATATTGAGTTAAATACAAATGGGTCACATTTAATAATGAGCTAAAAAATTTTACTGCATACATTTCTTTTATTTTACACATTTATTTAAAATAAAAATTATTAAATTTTAAATTTAAAAATTAAATAATACCATACTTTATTATTTATAGTACGGGTAGCCTGGTCACCTGCCTAGTAAACTCAATGACGTAAGAAACTGGTTCACGGTACGTATCTACAACATCGTGGACCAGCCCTTTGCTCCTCTCAGGAGCGAAGTAGTACTTACACCATTAGATTAGGTACTTACACCATAGTCCAATTAATACGATAATTCCTATTCTATATTAATAAAAACAAAACATTATGGGTAATTTTAATAGCGATCAAAAAAATTACTTTTTTGACAATTTTTTTGGTTTCGGTCTGTTTTTTTTTTTTTTTTGCTGTGTTTTCTTCCTATTTCTGGTGTTAATTTATGATTTTTATTGTATATAAAATACATTGTGAATGGAATTGTTATTAAGAAAAAAAAAAAACAACAAAAAAAGAAACAGCGAAAATAATAATTTTAATAGAATTTTTTTTTTCATTTTCACTTCCATGAAATTTTTGGGAAATTTTTTATTGGAATTTTGTTAGTATGACAAAATAATGCTAAAAACAAAAAAAAAAAAAAAGAAACAGAAATAATTTTAATATAATAATGAAAGTCGGAAATAATAAATGGAAAAAAAAAATTTTTATGTTTATATTAGACTAGCATAACACATACAGCAGTACATAAGTACATATTAAACTTTTAATATTCTTATACTTTTTGAGACCTCTACTCTAATTTTGTTCTCATTTAATTACTTAGTATATTAAAAATTTTTTATATATAGGATTAATTTAAATTTTTAATATTGAAGAATTAAAAGGGAGATTACAAAATTTACTCTCGTTCTTTACACAGAGAAAATCACATTTGTAAAAAAAATTTTTTACATTTTCGAATATTTTAAATAAAAATTTAATTGGCGACAAATAAAAAATTTCAAATAAACAAAAAATTAATTTTTTTTTTTTTTTCAAAAAATTTTAACCTAAAACTGTTTTCAATAAAAAAAAAAAAAAACCAAAAACAATGAAATTGTCTTATAAAAAATTGAGAAATTATAAGAATCCTTATAAAAATTTTTATATTTTTTTAGATTTCATTAGATCAACAAAAAAAAAAAAACAAGAAAAATAAAACAAGAAATGAACGAAAATATTAAATTGCTGATTACACAACCGCAAAATACTCAAAAAATTGAAAAACATCCTTGAAACAAAAATTACACATTCATCTATTACACGATACAAAGATATTATTCAACGACATACACACACACACAAACAGCTAGCTACACATCATACACTCGATTTCAATGTTGTTATATTTTTTGATAAATTTTATCAAAAAGTTCAATTTCTCTATTTCTTCTTGTTTTTACTCTTTTTGCTTTTCATACTTTTTGTTTTCTATAAAATTTTCGTGTGTTCCTTATGCAATTCTATCCTTTTTTTTTATGAATTTTTTTTTGCTTTTTAAAAGAGCAAAAGAAGTAGAGTAAAATATGTAAAAAAAAAAAAATTCTTTGTAATTGAAATTCATAAAAATAAATAATTTTTTTTTTTATTTTCAGATTTCAACTTAAAATCAAAAAAAAAAAATTAAAAAAAGAAAAAACAGGAAAAATGAAGATTTAGCAAACTTGTATATACTCTGAAAAAGAAAAAAGTCTATAAAGAACAAAATAATTTCACTATAAATACACATACATTCTTACTTACATACAACACTATTACCACTTGTGATGGGCCATGAGAAGGATCTCTTGAAAGTTGTTGTGCTAAATATTCTATAATTTTTGTTGTATTCCTTTAATGTGTAGCTTTTTATTATTATTACTGTTATTATTCTTCTTATATCTTTTATCCTTTTTGTGAAAGAAAAAAAAAACAAAAATTAAAAACAAGAAATGACTGCAACACTATCCGCAAAGCTTAAATAATCGGTAAAATCAAAAAGTAAAAATATTCAAAAAAAAAAAAAAAATGGAATAAATGAAAATAAATGTACTTAACTATGTACATAATTTTTCTCCTTTATTCCTTCCATATGATAATAATAATAAAAATATGGTGTTTCAGTCTCATAGTTAATGAGTCCACATAGTATTATTGAAAGCACCAGAAATTATATGCAAATGGTAACCTGTAATCTCGAGAAGATGTAAGATCATTTTAATGCAAAGATATTTTTGAATGGATGTAAGATGAAATTGGAACTTAAAAGCGGAATTTTACTTTGGGTCATAATTGAAAAATTGGAAATCGAAAAATATGGCAATTATTTTTTTAAATTTTTTTGCCCATCCAATGAGAATTAATGGAAATCTAGGAGATTCTATTAGAATTGAAATTGAATTTGTTTTTTGTGATTTGAATATTTGGTCTTATTTAAGGTGAAAAGAAACTATGTATTTCGAAAAGGAATTTCAAGATTTGTTTTGTTACCAAAAAATGGGCATAGTGTACTTGTTCATTATGAGTTTATGGAATTTATTGAACAGCGCATTTGCACTCTTAAATTGAATTAATCGCTTTTTTTTTGGAATACTACAGAATACCCTAAATTATAGTGTTAAACGAAATATTTTTGTGCAACTTAATACTTCTAACTTAAAATTATTGTATTCATAATTATTCACTTTTGCCAACAGATCGAAAAGCTATGGGTCTTCGATAATACAATTATATTTATGTAGTAACCTTTAGAAAAAAATAAAATAAACATTATTCACCTTTGAATTTTAATTCAATTTCTATTTCAAAAAGAAAAAATTAAATTTATAAAAATTTACAAATATTAAAAAAGCAAAGAACAAAATTCATATATGTATATGTAAAAACAGATTTAATAAAATAAAAAAAAAATAAAAGGACGAAAGGATTACCAATTAAGAGTGCTCAAACTAGAAAAATTATGCAATTAAATGACACAACTAGAAAACTAATTCAAATTAATTTTTTCCTGGTATGAACACAAAAATGAAAAAAGAATTCAAATTGACACGAAAAATAAAAAAAAAAAAATTAGTTAAGGAAGTCTGAAGTAGTCCAATTTTGATTCTAAGAAAAGAAATTATTTTTGAAATCTGAAAGGAATCAACTATTGAAACATAAGGCGAATCAAATTATTCAAATGGGATTTAAAATTCCAAGAACAATTGTTATGCAATTTGATTAAGTTCCTGCTAAAGAAAATATTGATGGCGGATCTCTCAATGGTAAGTTACTAAATGATTTTAGATTTTTTTTTTAACTAAATCTTTATTATTTCACTACAAATTTTATTCAATATTTGTTCATTTCGTATGCATACTACAAAAAGCCTTCTTTTATGGTTCGTTTATCTTTTTATAAGTTTTGTTGAATTTTGAAAATTTATATAAAAATTTTTAATACACATTACTAGAACCAAAAGGTGATGACTTGATTTGAGACTTAATTATGCTCGAATATTGATTTTGCTCGTAATTTTTTGTGTCTATTACGTAGTTTGAGCAATAATGTTTATTTTTAAATTAAAATTTTAGTAACTGATTGTAAAATTATTTCGATAATTCAAATAAATTCAAAATTTCTTATCAAAGTTTAAAAATAAATACAAAAAAAAAAATATTTTTGTAGATTTATATGAATCCTAATTGGGGATCTAAGTAAGCGACCTTTTAATTATCGACTACCCCATAAGAGCGTGTGTATAATCAAAATTTTTGCAAACCCTATTTTTATTTGTGCCGGACGAATGGTAAAGCTGTTACGACACCAACCTATTAATCGAATGGTCTTGGTTTAAAAATAAAATTTTAATAGCATTCGATATTAAAGAGAAAACTATGGAAGACTAATCTCACTCACCCACCTATACATAACCCACCCAAGCAGAAATTCGTGCCTTGATGTTACTAAACAAAAATTTTTGAAGCAATAGTGTTACCACAACATCTGAGCATCAGCATTTTCAGCATATAAATGGTTACTTTTTCCAATAAGGAAAAGTTTCTTTTTTTGTTCAAATATGTTCCCAATAATTGTGCGTATATAAAATAGTAAAAATTCCCTTTTTGCCTCAAATTTTTCAAGTCTGTTTGTGATATTGCAGGAGTTATTTTCGATACAATTCCATTCGTAAATTTAAATTTGATATTAGCTCTTATTAGTAAAAGACAACTTAGACTCATTATTAGTAGTGAAGTGTTCTATGCGTTATTAAATTGCCTTTCGAAACGACACAATGACTAACTAAACTGAAGCTGTGATTTTATTATGATGTCATGCAACAGTCCGGTTCCCCACTTGGAGATGAAAAAGAACCAAAATTATCTATATTATACAAAAAAAAAATTTAAATGCTCTCATATATTTTTTAAACACCCTGTACATAAATACTTTAATTCTTAAAAATAACTATTTATATTTGTATTTATGTGTGCAGTTAAAAAAAAAAATATTTAAGAAAAATTAATGTAAAGCAATTTAAATTTTTTTTTTCCAAATTCTTTCCATCTACTCTTTGATTATTTTATTTTTTTTTTGGATATAAAAATGGCAGCCTACAACCTACTTATAAAACTTCGATTTTTATAAGAAAAGAAAAATTATTTGGAGTTTTGTTAATAGCGTTCGTTTTTCTTTTTTTTTTTTTTTACATTTTTATTTTTCTTTTTGATGACTTTTCTTTCTATTTTTTGTTTGTTTGTTTGTTTCTTATATGAAAATTTCACCTTACGTAATCTTGTTTGTCCCATAGCCCTGCATTTAAGAAGAAAAATTTTTTATATATTTTTTGATGGTTTTTTGAAATGAAAATGCATTTTGATAGTTTTTTGTCCGACAAATAAGGAAAAATTTTTTTTAAGTTAGATTTTCGTTTTTTGTGTGTATTTGAAATGAAAGAAGGAAAAATTTTTATTTTATATCCTTCGAAAAAGGTCTATAAATCATTTTCTTATATGTAAGTTTTTGTGTTTGTTTGTTTTTTTTTTTGCAAATTTAAGTCTGTGGTCCTGTGGGCGCCAGAAATTTGTCGATATAAGATATTTTTCTAGGTAATTGTGTACACAAAGTATGTGAATGAATCCTTCATTTTTTTTTTGTTTTTCTTCTCTTTTTCTATCTGAAAAAATCTTTTTAAATCGATTTTCTTGTTTTGACGTAATTTAAAAATAAAAAAACTCTGTTCTTTCCTTACGTATGGTGTATTTAATGTACTTTGTATGCATGTATGTTGTATGTACCTTTATTTTAGTATATATGTGGTTTATTATGCATTATAATAGTTTAAAATTGAAAAAAATTGGAAAATATTTGTTAAATTTTTAAAAAGATAAATTTTTCTTCGTTGCCTTTTTATTTTTTTTTTTTTTTGTTTACATTTAGTCGACAATATTTAGGATTGAATTTTTAAATAATAGCATTTTGTTTTTTTGTTTGTCATTTTATTGCACACAAGGATGACCTCTAACATTTTGGTTAATAAAAATAAAAAAATTATTATGAAATTTTTAAATAATTTTATAAAAAGCAAAAATCATGTAAAAAGAAAAATGCAAAAAGAATAAAAAATAAATCGCGATTTTTTGTTCATAATCAACAATAAAACAAAAAAAAAAATTATATTTCACTTGTTTTCTTGCCTTTTTCCAAACAAAAAACAAACATGAGCGCGTTTTTAAACACAACAATGGATAATTTAAAAGAAAAAAATCTTAAATTACCTTAAAATGACATCGAATGCAATTTAGAAAAGAATAAAGGTAGATGAGTAATAAAAAAAAATGTATTCAAAAGTACTTTAACTCATTCTCCTCCCTGTTTCAAAATAATTTGTTCTTCTTATTACACTCAAGAAAAAAAGACATCTGTCTACATTTCTTAGATTAGTTTTTTACGCGGCAAGGCAAACAAGAACAAAAAAATAATTCGCTATTAAATATCAAACAATATCCAATAACAGGAGGTTCCAAAAAAAAAAAAAACCCACGATTCCTAAAGCAACAAAAGAATAACAAAAATAATAATAATATAAAATTTATACTAAAGTTGTGGTGTTTTTAAGAGCTTTTTGAGAAGATTTGATTATCCTCTACTAAACTAACTTAGATTATTAAAAGACAGGTGTACTCCTAATGTTGAGCACACTTTTTGCATTATTTTTTTTATTTTTTTGTTTTATTTTTGTAGTTTTTGTCGAAAAAAATTAAAAATTTTTTTTTTTTTTTTTTCAAAAAATCAACAACAAACGCCGTGCCAAAAATTGTGGTCAACTAAATAGGAACCGAGATAATATAAAAAAAGAATAACAAAAAAAAAGAAAGCAAAATTTAGAAAAAAATAACAAAGTGATCAAATTGTATAGTGTTGTTGGTTTTTGATCGCACCAGATGCGTTGTCTGGAAGAAGTCTTTGCCCGAGGTTATTTTATTTAATTTCTAAGACTTTTAAAAAGAAATTTGAAAAAAAAAAGCTTATTAGTTTCTCTCTGTCTGTGTGTTTCCTCACAAAACATTCTTTCAGATAGAAATCTAAACTTATACACAAATAGTCCTTTACTAGAAGCAAGTTATTTCTGTAGACAAAAATTTTTATACATCTCTAAAAGCTATAGCAACCCAAATTCATAAAAATGACTCAATGAACATTGTATCGAAACCTCAAACTTTTTTTATATTTTTCAAACGCAGAAAACTATCAGTTGGCTTCCTGTACTGCGAAACAGTCAAACATTACAATGGCAAAAAATTAGGATTGATACTAATCGTTATCTATAACAAGTTTTATTAAAAATGTTCTTATCATTTTCGTCCAGACAGTAACCTGTGAAAATCTGAAATTTAATCAATTATCATTTATACCTTCTATTCAGTTCAGTTACTTCCTATTCCTGAAACTCTATAAGCTTTTCCAAATTTCTGTTTAAACAAAAAGTTAATGGTAAGTGCCATCATCAAAAAATTTATTTACTCGCTTACTTATCTGACGAATTAGACCAATACGTTAGGGCTTGTTTCAAACCTTTTCTTATTTCTCATCCTAAATGTATGCAATAATTTTAAATACATTAGTAATGTAATGAAATTAATTTAAATAGATAGTAGATTGCTTTTTGAAAAAAAAAAAAACTTTTTCTTGTTTCAGTGAAAAGTGCTGCTTTACAAACCATTTTGTTTTCTTGTTTTTTTTTTCTTAACTATGCAATCGCGTATTTTTTTTATTAACCTTAATGTATAGCGCACATATGATGTCCTCTTTGCATAATACAAATAACCGATTTAAATTTATATTGACAACGTTAATTATAGGCGAATATGAAATTTTTATTAAAAAAATTTTGTTAGTTTCAGTTTCGGTAAAACAATAGATTTTAAGTGATATTACTAATCTGCTACAAATTCTGAAATTATATAAAAAATTTAAAAATTAAAAATATAAATTTTCATTTCGTATAGCTGCATCTGCATAGTGCAAAAGTCAATTCTTCAATTTCGTATACAGTTATAGATGTCCGCTTGGTAGTTTCCATTAGACTCCTGTTAAAGCTAGTCTATTTATGCTGATGATTTTATCATCGTTAAGGTTTTTCTGCTATTGCTCGTTTCTCGTATTGCTAAATTTGAGCCTCCCTTAATTCTTGTGATGTTAGTTTAAGATGTTTAGGTAGCTTGCGTTAGTTGTCGACTAATAAGTATATTTTGCTTAGTAGGTACATCCATATGTACTATAACTTTATTAATGTATTTCTTATGGTTCATATGTGTGGGCTGCATAAAAATTGAATATTTCGAATATGCGGTAATTACTTACTTTTATGTTAATTTCATATACCAAATGGCAAGTATTAACCATATTTTCAGAGTTAGGTATTAAACTATATATAATTAGACATAAATTTTAAGAACCCAACGTGGTTTGAATAGGAGACTCTTCCTTCAAAGTGCTATAACAGTTGTTTTTAAGAACATTTTATTAATTAAGAAATAGCTGCCTATTTCTTAATTAAGGTTTAAGTGTACAGCTACCGTACTACTGTCTACTAAAATATTTTCTGATTCATTCTGTTACCCTGCAATTCTTATTTACATTATAATAAACAATTTATTCAATTTCAAAATTACTTTTATTGTTTAGATTACAATCATGTAAATTATTTTAAGAGTCTATTTTTAATTTTCTTCTACTCAAATATTTAAATTAAATTTAAATTTTTTCTTCTAACAAATTTAAATTTTACATTAAAATTTTTTGTCTTTTTATTTTAATATTATGTGTCATTTTTATTACCATTACGTTATATCAGATTAAAATTAAAAACCAAAAAATATTAAAGAGGACAGGTAATAAATTAGAACCCAAAATTAAAACTTATTTTTATAATTAGCCTTTTTTTAAATCATATAAAGAAAATGATTTAAATAGATGCAGAACAAATGAAGAAATGTCTGTATATAAAGGGCTATACGAACTATATGAAGGGCTTTAATATATAATTAATGTGTATGCAAGTATATAAAAACAAAGTATGTTATTTTAAAGGGTATATATTGAACTTGGGCTGCTCAAAATTTTTAAATAAGTCAATACAATTCTGCATGAACTTTGAGGAAATTTATATTTATAGTAGCATTTTAAAATTAGGTCAATGTTTATAGGCAAAATTTTTCAATTTAGCATTAGAAATGGACAATATTTAACATTTATTTAGAGTTATCACTGAAATTTTTAAAGAAATTTATTTTTTCTTCTTAAATCATTGTAAGTTGCTTTTCTTTTGTATAGCGTACAATATAAATTTCCATTATTTATTTTTAAAAAATCAAGCCAAATTCTGTGTGTGCGTGTCGAATTTTGTTTTTATTTTATTTTTTTTTTATATATGAAATATTATCAAACGAGCGTATTATAATTTATGTTCGAAGAGAAAATTTATGAAAGAAGATTTTAGTATACAAGAACTATAGTTTGATAATAATGATTTTGTACTCATACTAACATAAAGACTACGATCAATAAATTAAAATAAATGTTGATGCCTGGATGTTATAATAATCGCATAACAACAATATTAATAAAAATAAAATTATCGTAAACAATTTTCACTAAGTAAAATTAAATAAAGTTGGGTCAAACCAATGGTTTGTATTGTAGCACTTTTCCCTTCAACAAGTGAAAATTCTGCTTTTAAATACAGTCTATGTATACCTATCAAACTATTAAAATTATTTTCATTCATATACAAAACTATTTCTAGAATTGCATATATTTAGGATGACGCATATATGCAGTGTTTGAAATAAAGCAAAAATTAATATAAAAAGGGGTTAACATAACGCTCGATTTTAAGGGTTAATTGTGTGAGTTAAGAAAAATAATTATATTTTTTAATTTCATGGAATTTACCGTTAGCTTTTTGCGTTTATAAAAATTTGGAAAACCTTGCGGTTTCGGAAATATAAGGTGTCAAAAATTCAAATTTTACGAATTTCAAGAGGTGATAACTTGAGAGGGGGTGGAGATGGAAAAAAATTTTCTTCAAACGAAATAAACTATTTGTTAATGTCTAAAAGCTCCTAAAATTTCAAGCTTCTACAGGCTGGGGTCTAGAAGAAAAACGACATCAAAAATTTGGAAAAAAAGGACTTTAGATAACGGTAAATTTGAACGGCCATTTTGTTTTTCTAAAGTTTAACTATAGTATATCGCGCTAGGGGAAGCAAGCTACCGCCTTTCTGCGTTTGCAAAATTTCAAAAATGGTTATGGTTTCATTGCAACAAATATTTAAAAAAGGCCATTTTTAGGGTTTTGGGGGGGTATAACTTCTAGAGGGGGGGAGATAGGTAAAAATTTTGTTCTACGGAAATAAGTTTCTAGTGAAGATCTATGTACGTATGAAACTTCAGCTTTCTATCTTAAAGGGTGTAGAAGTTTTGTAAACAAAAAAAGTGTCCACGGACGGACGGACGGACGGACGGACGGACGGACGGACGGACGGACGGACGGACAGAGTGAAACTAATAAGCACTTTTTTCAAAAAATTTTTTGGAAAAGTGCTAAAAAGAATATTTACTTCTTTTATATGAAGAGAGTAATATACTAGATTCTCTTTTCTCTTTTTTTACCAATGAATTTCATTTTTCTCATTACTATTCCCCATAAAATTACGTATACGCCGCTTCTGTACGTATTTCTGTGATCACATCGTTATTTTGTTTTCAAAAGTTGATCGTGTCGTATGATCGTTGTGTTGTAATACAAAAATAATTTAAGAATCTTCAATTATTAAAACATAAACACATTGGAGAGAGAAATTATTAAAAAACGAGAGAATAAAATCACTTAATTGTGTGTTCTATATAATTGGACCATTCATTAGAGTTCTGCTACCAAGGAATTACTTAAATTTGTTTAATTTTTTTTACAGTCGTTTGTTATCAAACTGGTTGTATTGCCGAAAATGTCCAATTTGCTCAGTCACATATAATTTTCCGCTAAATTAGAGAAAACTAATATAGGCATCAGCTTGTATACGTATAAAAATATTACGACAGACGAATTACTAATCAATACTCAATTTTTTCTTTCTTAGAAAACTGAAATTAATAGCTACAACTGTACATGTCTCTTTGTTTCGAATTGGACAGATATCAGTTAAAGTGATGCCCGGAGTGAATGGAGGGTTATGTTAGAGTTATTTAATATTTTCAAATCGTTAACATACTTACCTTTACTAACAATTCCGGTAAAAAATAAACGATAAGAAAAGAAATAGGTAGTATTGACTAAAGAAAATTTTAAGACGATTTGAACTCAGAGTAATAAAATTATTTCGGTCTCTGAGCTAAAAGAGAACGTATGCTAAAAAAAAAAAACTTAATGTTCTATAATAATAAGAGAAAATTTTTTATTTTTATTATTTTTTTTCTATTGCCTTTCAAAAATTTCTCATTCTCAATAATTATAATAATATGTAAATGCGGAGTGAGTGACCGCATTTAATTAAAATAAAACTAATAAAATTCTACTCCAATGGAACAGCATTATATCTTAATTCTTCAAAAATACTCGTCAATATAATATATGTACGTATCTATGTAAGTATGTATGTAATTGAAATAGCCATAAATTTCTATTGATCGCATACATGTATGTATGTATGTATGTTACTAATTTGTAATTTAATTTGTATATTTAATTTAAATATTTTATAAGTACATGCCTACTTTTCGTATATTGTACAATCAAAGTATTTGCCTTTATTTCCAAAATCATGTATAATCCAATTTTTAATTTTTAATTTTTTTTTTTTAATTATTTATTATTCAATTTATACACGTAACACTATTAGAAATCTAAATGTCATTCATGAATAAAAAAATATTCTTCTATACATACAGAGTAAATAAATTTATATTAACATAATTATGTGCCAACATGTTATATGTACATTATATGCATGCACTTACATATACTTATGTATGTATATAGGTACATACTAAAAAAAAATTTTTTTTTTTTAAATTTAAACACAAATTAAAAATCAAATAAAATAATAATGTGTACTATTATTTACGAATGTATTTTTATTTTTATGTACATACTTAACATATACAAATGTACTAACATAAATTGTGTACATACTACAGGTAAAATAGTAATAATATAAAATAGATAACAAGTAAATTTTCGCCCAATCTGCGCGCTATTATTGTAACTGTTTTAATTAAAAAAGAAAAAAAGAATAAAAATACAAAAAAAAAAAAGAGAAAAATAATAAAATAAACAAAATAAAAAAAAGCACCTCCCATTTTTATCGTGTGCTATGTGTTTTATTTGTTTCGACAAATTAAAGCGGTAATTTCATTTTGTGTTTTTTTTTTATTTTACTCTTTTTTTTTTTGTACTATTAATGCCATTTAATAGAGAAATTGAAATTGAATCGTGTGAGTATTTTTTTTATAATAAAAATAATAAAAGCAAAACAAAAAAAAAATATTACACGCAAGCAATTATATTTTAACTTTATTTTTTTATTTACCGATTTGGTGTAAATTTTTTTTCTCTCTTTTATTTTTATAAATAAATATAAAAAAGAATTCAAAAACAAAATGGAGCTCCTAGAAAATTTAATTCAACTACTCCCCGCTTTATTACTTACAAACAATAAGAAATTTTTATTATAACAAAAAAAAAAACAAACAGAAACTTGTTATAATTTTAGCGGAAATTCTTGAGTTCCATTTAAAAGTTTATAATATAACAATATTTTCAATGTACAAAAATATTATATTGTAGATGTATAACACTTCAAAATAAACCAGTCTATACAAAGCTATAGAAAATTAAAAATATTATTTATGTATGCACATTTATTCCAGTAGATGACTCTAAATTTTTTATACATATACAAAAAAACGTCAAATTCTAAATTTTTGAATGTACACATTATAGTTTTTATATCTGTGTATAACAAAATTTCCATGTACAAAATACAGTTTTCTATTTATAAATTGTCCCAAATTCGGAATAGAGTTTTATATACCTTTAAAAGGAACGTACATATATCAGCAATGTCTAAGTTTTTACAATATCAACTAGCAAAACAAAACTACTGTCATGACACGATTATAACACATTGTTGTGTTATACAAGTAAACCATAGTGTATAAAAAAAATTATGTACCCATATACACTTTCCGATCTAATTGTGGATTTGAAAATCAAGATCACACAATATATGATCATGATCTAAACAATAAGGTTTTAAAAACTGTTATACCAACGTTTTTGTTGTTTTTTTTCTCTTGTAATTTTATGTAATAAAAAGCAGTTAGTTGTTAACAAGAGAAACAGGAAAACAAGAAAAAAAAAAAACAAATTTTGTTTTTATTTTTTCTTAATGTGATCATTTTTTTTTCTACTGTAAAATCGGCAACATTTAGAGTAGGAGGTGATATTGTATTTATTTGTCTATTTTTCTTTATTTTCTCTTTTTTTCTGTTTAGTTTTTATTGTTCTGGTTTTTCTTTTTGTGCTATTATTATTATTTATTTGCGTTATTTTCTTGTGTATATATGTTGGCATTTTTTGGTTTTTTTCCCCCCTGATTATATATACATATTCTGTTTTGACATATATGAATAGAAATGTACATATATATGTATATATTGTACGTATATATATGTACATATATGTACTTTTCATATATTTTATAAAAAATTCGAAAAAATTAGAATATGAAACAGATATTAAATTATTTGAAGTTTCTTTTAGTTTTATGATTATTATTTCTATTATATTATTATCATTATAAATTTTTTATTAGATTGAAATGTTTAGAAAAAAAAAATAAGCATAAAAATAGAAAAATTTATAAAATAAACAAAATGTTGTTATCTATTATAATTTTTTATAATTTTTTTTAATGAATAATGGTTTTTGATTTTCTCTTTTTATATTTAATTTTTTTTTTCGCTTTTTATTCGCAATTTTCTACTTATTTCATTTTATTTCGTAAGTATATAGATATTCGTAAATACTTGTATATATATAATTTATGTTAATATGTATAGATGTTTGGATGTGTCATTGACGGATTATAATCAAATTGAAATGGTGTTACGCATATAACCAATATAAAATTTCCAATCATTAAAAAATATTTAGTTAGAAATAATAATTATTTACGTTTCTTTGTAGTGGATTTTTGGGTCAATGTAAAATGAAATTAAATTACTTATATATTTAGATAAAAATTTTAAATATAAATAAGTAGGTAAATGTGCAAATTGACGTATATACTTGTATATTAATATTTGTGATTACTACGAATATTATGAGGGATTACCTCGATCCTATAAGTAAGCATTGTGGCGATCGCCTTATAATTTTAAACATATAACGGATTCAAACCTATTGAATCAGAATTATTTCATAAATATTATCACAAGATATTATTATGTAGTTAGAGCAAAGAAAAACAATTTTTAAAAAATTGCATATTTACGGGAGTTTTTTTTTATTATTTCTTCTTTAAAAGAGAAATAATCTTCTCTTTTGTAAAAGAGACTTTGAATTAAAAATTTTTATAAGTGACACGAATTGTGGCTATTAATAAGATAGTTTATATTAATAAACTTATGTTCGGCTGTTACTAGAGTAAATGAAATGAATGTCTAAAAACGAAAAGTAAAATGCAAATTCAATTATATACATATAATTATATGTATATGTACATATGCATGTATGTACTAATTTTTTTTTCTTTGATCACAAGATCTGGAGGAATTATCGTTTTTTTTTAATTAAACAATTCTTATATATTGCATATATTTAGGGGTATAATTATAAAATTTCATTTTTTGGGTCGCATTCCATACAAAAAGGGAGAAATAGGATTGCACGTTTCTCATGTTAAGTTTTAGGTTAAAATGCATTTACAGTTTTCATTCCATTACAGCGGTTTGTTTTTAGCAATTTTCCACAAAAGTTTTGAAAAAAAGTGTTTCACTCTATCCGTCTGTAAGTCTGTCCGTGTGTCTTCTACACCCTTGCAGATAGAAATTTTACACGCACATGGATTATTAGAAACTAATTTTTGTAGAACAAAATTTTTAAAAGTTATACTCCCCCCAAAACCCTAAAAGTACCATTTTTCAACTATTCATTGCAGCAGTGTGTATCACTCTATCCGTCTGTAAGTCTGTCCGTGTGTCTTCTACACCCTTGAAGATAGAAATTTTACACGCACATGGATTATTAGAAACTATATTTTGTAGAACAAAATTTTTAAAAGTTATACTCCCCCCAAAACCCTAAAAGTACCATTTTTCAACTATTCATTGCAGCAGAACCATATGCATTTTTCAAATTTTGCACACACATAAAAGTGGGTTGCTTCTTCTATTGCGGCATATTATATTGGAACTTTAAAAAAACAATATGTATAACAAGCTGTATAAACAATGTTTAAGTAGAATTGAAATTATTCCTATTTAAATTTAACATTCTTTTATACGAGTATGTTCATTGAATTATTTGCAATTTTCTGACTTGAGTTTTTTTTTTTCAAAATTTATTTTAAAATTCGCTGGCCACGACCCTGCTTAAAATTCAATCCAACATAATATTTATTTATATACGCGTAAACAGTACATTCTTAACGCAAACACTTTTATTTGTACGCATTTTTAATGTGTGTCATTTAATATAAAAAAAATTATTAGGGTTATTATTATAATGGTGAAAAAATAATGCAAAAAAACAAAAATTAATATGTTTTAGTTTCTCTCAAAGAAAAAAAAAATATACTTTCACTACATATATTTCGTACATATCATACATGTACATAAATACATACATACATAATTTTAAAATTTCTGCTTTTCATTTTTTACTCTTTAAATTTATTATTATTGTTATTATTAATAATTTGCTCTCTTTTTTCACGTTTTTTTTTAGATTATAATTAAATTTAGTTATGACGTGAGCATAATATAATACTTGTCTTAATGGTTCGTTTGTCTCCTGAACAAAAACTCATACTATATACAATATAATTTATGATTAAAAATAAATAGCGCCATTATGTACATACATACATTTGTGTATGTATAGAAAAAAAAAAGTATATTGTTAGCCAAAAAATTATTTTAAAAACAATTTATATTTGATAAATAAATTTGAAATAATTCTAATAATTTATATTTCTCTTTGGTTAATAATATATTCAAGAACTGTGTGACAGTTGGATTTAAGATAATCTCTACGAAAATATATATGTGCGTATATAGTTCTAGAACATTCAGGAAAAAACAATATTTATTTTACACATTTTCTTCAAATATTTAATCTAATTTTCATTTTGAATTTGAGTTTCAACAAAATTTTGCAATTAAATATAAGATTAATTCAAATAATATTGCGATATAACAAAATTTTTTTCTTAAAATTTCAGCGCCATAATGTAAATGACCTACATTACACGAAATTTCCTTTCAATTTCTCAACATTTTGTTTTGTTTCCCATATAACTGTGACAATATTGAAAAATTTCTATATCAAATAAAAAGTGTGCTTATATTTACATAAATTTTTTGTAGATATAAAAAAAGTTTGTACAGACTCACATATCTAAAAATTTGACGAATATCATTAATTATGTCATCACCTCGTATATAATTGTCTGAAATAAATATATATGTATAATATTGATATATGTATATACGTACATAAATACAAAAAATTCTCATATAAAAAATACAAAAATATTAAAAGCAAAACAGAAAAGTAAGAAAGAAAAAAGCACGCTCTAAAATCTTTGAATTTTTTCATTTCTTACCCTAATGTTAGCTTTTTGCCTCAAAAAAAAACTACATAAAAAAATAAAACAAAAAATGTGTTAACAGACAACATCACACATCACTTTCGGGGCAATAATAATAAAGAAACGAAAATCAAAAAAATTAAACAAAAAAGCAGTTTTGATATTGAAATTTATTCGGCAATTCAACATTGCAAAATCAAAATAAAAAAAAATAAAAATATTGCAGTGACATCTATACGCAACGTTTCTCACTCTTCAAAAACTCAAAATCATTAAGAACCATAATAAATGCATACAAACTTATTAAAGATCAAGCAAATAAAAATTAGGAATGCTCGCACACAAACACACCAACATCAAGTTTTGTTCAACATGCTTTCCAATTGTTTTGTTTTTTTTGAATGTCTAAAATAAAAAAAATTGAAAATCTAAGGAAAAATTATCACATAATAATGGTAAAAATTTATAAATATAAAAAAACAAGAAAACGACTTTTAATAAAATCAAAATAAAAACGAAAAAAAAAATGCACAATAACTAATACAGACAAGTACTTATCAACTGATTTGATCTGGTAACCTATATTAAAAATTCTTCTATACACAATAGTTTTTCCCTTAAAATTTTATTGCTTTCTCAAAAGAATTTTCTCTCTAACACTTGGCATATACGAATAAATTACCTTTCATCGATTACAGTAAACATTGTATACACATCTATATCTATATATGTGTATGCATGTTTGTATGTTCATGTCATTTGTTATATGCTATTATTTAAAAAGTAATTGTTATTCTTTTATACAAAACAATACAATAGAATGCAACTATATAAAGTGCAATTTTGTAAGAAACTATAAAAAAAACAATCATTCATTATACTAGTATATTTATACATCTATATCCAACATACACGTATCTATGTATGTATAACAGATAATATAATATTTGTATAACATTTTTCATTCTATAGCAAAATTTTATAAATTAAATTGCACGCTTATATTTTATTTAAAATAATTCAAGAAATATACAGACACAGAAACATATTATATACATCTAATTGACATATTTCATATAATATGATGAAGAAAAAAACTTTGCATTATATTTATGTATATATATATTTGTGTATAAATATACGAGTGTATAATTGTTAAACATGAAAATTACTTGAGGAAAAGCATAATTAAAAATAAATTCAGGTTTATTATAATAATTATATATACATACATTTACAAAATAATGAATACTAATATATATGTAGGTAAATATACAATAGGAACACACATACACACACACAAATATATTGGCTTCCTGTAATGACATTTACAATATTTGACGTTTCAGATGTTTTTGCTTGCGTAAATTCATGCATATTTATTGTTTTGCAATAATATTGCTGAAATTGGGACTAAAAAAAAAAATTGCGCATGATCAAAAAATGAAAACAAAAAACAAAAATGAAAAGAAAAACAAAACAAATTCAGCAAAATTTTTTAATTTAAAATAAGGGTCTGCGATACTAAGGAATTTGAAATTTTACCATTTTTGAGGAATTTAATGATAGTATGGTAAAAATAAAGCTTATTTCTTTATGCTTTTATTTAAAATTTCGTTAAATATTAGAAAGTTTTCTAAAAGTCAACTTAAACAGTTATTTAGAAGAGAGCTTAAAAAATATTTTGTGAATGAAGGAACAATTTAAAATTCTTTTTTAAATTTATACCGTTTTAAAATTTCAATTAAAAACTGTCTCACTATTAGAGATTTAATTAAAGAAAAGGCTGAAAATTCAAACTCAATGAAATTTGAGAGCGGAAAAATTATTTTGCATTGAAAACTTTCATTATTTTTCTCCTAAATTTTGAAAATATTGAAAATTTAAAAAAATACTTTGCGGGTTAAATTATAACTATAAACATTCTTCTACATAGCTCATTAATTAATTTGTTATAATTTTTAATGCTTGGCTCGTTCATAGTGTAATTGAGACTCGAATTTGCATTTAAAATATTGATTTAACTTAATTTTTCAAAAAATATTAATTATTATACATAACTTCCTATTTTAAATAAGATTTAATTTAAGTTATCAAATAAAAGAAGTAAGTGGACAAAGGGGTTAACTAACATTTTGACGAAAATCGAGCTTTTCCGATAGAACATAATTAAATTTCATATATTTTCAACTGTGATTATTCTTATAGCTAGAAACTTATTAGAAGGCAAGATTGACCGTGCACATAGTTTTACAAATTATTAATGAAAAAATGTGTTACAATGCAAATGTAAGTTTTAACCCCTTTTGTCCACTTACCGCTTCAATTTATAATAAAAAATATATTTTTATAAAATTCACTATACGATGGGCAGGTTCGATTTCTAGAATTTTATATTTTATTTCTAAATGCTTGAGCTTAATCTCATTTTTACCACTATGAATTGAATATATTTCTATTAATTTAAATTTACTTTTACTTCATATTAAAAATTTACTTTGTCATTTTCAATATTTGGTTCGAATTCAAAGATATAATTGGAAGAGCAAGAAATATTTTCATCTAAATGGAATACAATTTCGAATTATAAAAATTTCTATAGGAACAGATAGAAATCTTACTTTTGTAAAATAATTTAATAATTTTTTAAAATAAATTGTTTTTAACGTTTCCATCATAACGGCTTCAAATAAAAACTTATTTTGAGCTTTTTAAAAGCTTTCTATATAGTTAAATTGCTTTCCCATCATTTTAACATATGGCCCCATGTATAGCCTTCTGTTAATCTTTCACAATACATCAATAATAATTTCTCAGTTAAATTTATTCGTTAAAGTTGTTGAGGCCCTTAAAAAATAAGCACAATAATATCAAACTGTCAAAAAAAAACTAGTAAACTTTTTCAGTCAAATATACAAGCAATAAAACATACATACACACATACACAAATATATTGAACGAAATAATAACATTACAGGAAATTTCCCCTTAAAAGATTTTCACACCTCTTTTTTTTTTTTTGTCTCAGTTTCCATTACAAATTCAATGTGTTTAGGTAATAAAAAACAAAACAAAAATAAAGGAAATTAAATCGTTTTGAAAAGGATTAAAAAGAAACAACAAAGTGAAAATTTTCTCTGAATAGGGACAAAAAAAAAAAAATACCTATTTTTTTTTCTCTGGTGTGTCAATCTGAAATTGTCCGCTATTCGGTCTTAAATACCAGAAAAAATATATTCGTATAATCGTTTATTATTCTTAAAATAAAAAAAAAAATACTGGGCTTTACAAATTTAACAAATTGTATAAAAAGAAAAAAATCGGGGGAGAAAAAATTCATAAGAATTTTTTGAAAAAAACTACGAAAATTTTAATAAATTTTATTCGAAAATTGAAAATATCGGGAAAAATTTAGTTTGCAAAAATTTTATAAATTTTTATTTGGAAAAGAAAAAAAAATTTTTTTAAGAAAGTGTGTATATAAATGTATGTATATATGAATGTATGTACATAATTTTTCTTTTTTGTATGCCTCTAAATAAATGAAAATTAAAAATTCATAATTTTGTAATGAAAATGAAAAATAATATTGTAATTTTAAATTAATTAAAAAGAGGAAGATTTGGACAAAAAAAATATAAAAATCAAATTAAATTTTAGTTCTGGCTCCTGTGCTTCATTAAAAGAAAAATTAAAATTAGTAATAAAACTCTGTTTTTATAGTGTTAAAATTACAGGGCTACTAATTAAAAGTATAGAAGCAAAAAAGAAAAAAAAATTTACACTCATTCTTATTTACTCTTCCTTTTTTTTTCGTGTTTTTTGTTTTTGTTTTCGTCCACATAGAATTTTAATTCTAATGTATGAATAATTCGGGCGTGTATGATTAGGTTTTTGTTTTTGTTTTTTTTTCTTTTTATTTGTCATTTTCGTATGTTTTTTTTCGGTGGTTTAATTTTCCACAATATACAATATAAAAAAAAAGTATACGAGAGTTTTATAATAAACCAAATATAATAATAATAACAACAATAACAACAAAAATATATACATATATGTGCATAATACCCTAGTGATTGAGAATTATGTAAATATTTTCAAATGTCCTATAATATTGTATATGTAAAATAGAAGATATTATGTTTTAGAAAATTAATTAAAAAAAAAAGAAAATAAGAAAATTAAAAGTTTATATATATATATGTCTGTATGTATATTAGGAATATGTGTATACATATGTACATTTGTGTTTAGGTTACAAATTCTGTGTTTGCCAATTATTATTAAAAAACAAAGAAACATAAAAAGTTTGCGCTTTTCTTTAAATTTATAATGAAATAAAATTAAACTTAATTTACTCGTGTATGTATATATATATATATATATATATATATATATATAGTACATATATATATATACATATATACATTTAATATTTTGATTAATTAAGAATTTTTAGAAAAAAAAACAAAACAACTAAATACATTATCCTTTTTTCATACCTAAATCATGTAATTTACCTCTAATATGTATGTATGAGGAGTGTATGTTACATGGTGTATTCTACATGTAAAATCTCTATATAATAATTATATTATTTGCATACACAAACATATAGGAATAAATAGCAAATAAATTTAAAAGAAATTTTTATTATTGAAAGTTCAAAATATAGATAGAAGAAAAAAGAAGAGATAGAAGAAAATTTTTTTCATATTGTATACAAAAAGCAAATATATAGAAAAAAGAAAATTAATAAAATATTAAAAATATCGATTTTAAAAAAAAGCAAAAAATAAATTCAAAAGAAAAATATTACAAAAAAATTGCAAAACTTTTTTAAAGTTTTTTTTATTTTGAGTGCTTCTGAACAGAACAAAATAACAACAACAACAAAAAATCACAAATATAGAAAAGAATTTTATTATTGTTCTTGTTCTTGTTATTTTTTTTCATTTTCTGTTTTTTTTTCTTTCATTTTCTTATTATCTCACTATTTTGAGTGCGAGAAGACAAAAACAAAAACATTTTCCTTAAATAAAAAATAAAATCAGTTTTCATATGAAAATTTAATTATTTTATAAAAAAAAAAAAAAATTCTGGTTATCAAAAAAAAAAAACAAAAAAACCAAAAAAATTTATTTTGCAAAAGAAAAAAAAAATTAAACTTTTCGGTGATTTTTGTTTTTTCTTTTTATTTTTTATTTCTTTTCCATTTTTTTTTCTGTTTTTTTTTGTTATTTTTAATGCAGATCAAAGGATACCTTAATATTTATTTCCCCTATTTATCCACATAAAAAACAACAAGAAAAATTTAAAAACGAAAAAAAAACACATAAATAAATGAACAGGAAGAAGATAACAAAAAAAAAACAAAAAAATCAAGGTGAATAAAAATTAAAAGAAAAAAAAATCTTATTATTTTTTTTTTGTTTTTCTGATTTTTCTGCTTTTTTCTTACAAAAACAAAAATTATAAAAGTAAAAAAAAAAATTTATTTTTTTTTCTTTTCTTTTCTTTTGTTCCTTTAACTTTTATGCATATTTAATCAAGCAAAACGTCAAATATTAATTCATATATTGCATATTACATACACACTCACATATAATTGTATTGTGTAACTGTATATATATTTGTAACATTATCATTTAGTTTACATATATATACATACCTATATATATATATGAATATATACGTAATACTCTTTCAAACAAACACATTTACATAAAAACATCATTGCCCATGTTATTATTGTATTAAATACATGTATATAAGTTTGTAAATATATAAACATGGTATGTATATAATTTTGTAACCAGAGCATATTAAAAAAAAACAAAAAGCAAAAATGTACGTGCCATGCGACTTCGATTCTGTTTCTTTTTTTTTTTTTTTGTTTTTCATTTTAATTTTTTTCCCTCAAATATTATTATTATTTTTCATAAACATAACCTAGATCAATAATCGATATATATGATATGCATATGAATTTAGTATGTAAATATAACTATACATAGTAATATGAAAAGTTCAGAAATCAATTAGTGTAAAGTTAGCAAATATTTTCGAAATGAATTGTAACAATCATACCCAACATTTTTATTTAGAAATACAATATATTATTTCCTATATATACAAATTTAATTGTTCAAATAATCAAATCATAATTCAAAAACCTTAAAAAACATCGAAGCCCTTGAACGTACAGTATAATTGGTGTGTAACTAATATTTTTTATTGGGAAGTGACTTACAAATTACAATATTAAACTTTCTCTCATCATATTGCTATTACAGAAAACCACAAGTGAAAAATGGGAAAAATTAAATAAATATACGTACATCTTCGGTTGCTGTTCCCATCAAAAAAATTTTTATGTAAAATATTGATAAGACGAGACGAGAGTCGTAATACCAAAAAAATGATCAGACTTCGTTTTGGAGCCAAACACACTCTGCTACACGCCCAAAATTTATATGCCTTGGTGTCACAGACTTTACATATCATATCATACAGTTAAAATATATACAAAATTTCAGGTTTCTTTATCATCTGAGAATTCATATACTAAGAATTTGCATGATTAGAAGAAAGATATAATATGTAGTTAGAAACGAAATTGGTGTATGGATTAATAAAATTTGTATAGTAAGACAGCAACTGTACAAATTAAATTTTACACGTTTATTAAAACCACTATTATTAACATCAAGAAAATGTATGGTTAGTGCTCTAGGAATGGGTCATCTTGAAGGGGATTTTATAAAAATTTTTATTATTAGTTATTTTGTATATTTATGATTGTAATGTATATGTTTGTAGGGCAATGTTAATTCATTACATAAAATATAATATTTTACTAAATTATTATTAATAATATAATATACGCATGTATATGTATATGATATAAAATAAATGTTAACTATAATCTACCTCTACCCTCTACACCATATATAAAATAAATATACATTATGTTTCTAAATTGTATATTCAATATTGTATACATATACAATGTATATAGGCCCATAATAATTATATATGTATATGTAATTTATCAAAATATTATGTATAAATCAATGATGACATTAAAAAGTAATTTTAAAAAATGTCATAATTTCTTTCTTATTTTTTCGTTTTTTTTTTTTCCTTGTGTTTTTTCTTTTTTCGCCCAAAAGAATGAATAAGAGCAAAAAGGAGAAACAAAAAGAACTTGTAATAACATATTATGGCTATAAATAGAAAGAAAATAATATTGTAATATTATAATTTTCTACATTCCCTCTAGGCGTCGCTCGTTAGCCAATCTCTCCCTCTCTATTTCTCTCTCATCTTTTCTTCCACCCCCTCCTTTTTTTTTTCCACTTCTAGAGTGTTTTTCACCATTTTTATACTAAGTTTCATATTTTTTTTTTGTGTTATTTCAATTGTACATTCATACAATATAAGAATGAAATAGATATTATGAAAGTATATGAATGGCTCTGTGAAAGCCTTATGACTGATTAATATTAAAACAAAACATATCGCATATTGACATACACACACACACAAATACATATTATGTGAATATATTAAAAGGATTTCAAATTTTATGACAAAATAATAATACTAAATTAAATTTATATTATATATATAAGTATGTATAATAAATAAATTTAAAATAGTGAAATGATGATGAATTTTATGATTAATATGTATATATGTATATATATATTAGTTTGTATATTAATCAAAATTAAAAAAAAAAGAGGCTTTATTACACTCCCTTTATTAAAATAAAAATATTATATATTATTATTATATTGTGTGCATCAAATATTATGGATGTAATATATTATTATTTTTCCTTATTATATATACGATAATAAAATATATGAAAACCGTTATATTGTATAAGCATGTGTAATCAATTATGACATCATGATATTATATACATACTTACATATAATAAGTAAAATATGAAATTGAATTAAATAGAAAAGAATTTTTATTTTAATAATAATATACTTATATAACAATTAAATAATGAAGTACAAATATGACAGCTAAAATGGGTGATATTTTTAATGTTTTAAATTAACATGAAAAGTTGTCAATTTACATGTAACTTGTAATTGAATCCATTTTGTTTTTGCTTTGTTTTTATTTTTCAATAAGTTTTAAATGATCTTTAGCTGTCTGGAATTTCTAGATATATTTTGCTTTCATAAATATTGAAATTGTTAGCTAAAAATATTGTAAAACAAATTGTTCCAGGATATCGACCAAAAAGTAATTGTTAATTTCCATTGATGCAATATCTAACAAATTAATCTATATAAATATCAAAAGAATTTAAAGCCTAAACAAAGGTAAATTGTAGAGACGGCACGTTTCTTGATTTGGATTCTAAACCGCCATTTGAAAAATGTAATACCAATGTTAAGTCAATTTCTTCCGAACGTATTCTTAATTAAAATTTTGTTCAATTTTACAATTCTTTTACATAATGAAGTGACGAATCAAACTGAGTCGATTTGACAATTATAACTGTATAAAATAAAAATTAAAACACCCTTTATTATAAAATAAAAATTCATTAAGATCTTCGAGTAATATATAAAATTGTGAAACTCGTCAAATTATGACCATGTTGAAGTCATTTTGCTGTATATGTAGCAAAACAGCTTTAAATGTTGATAAAAAATTTAAAAATTTAAATAAAGTTTAATGTTATACACAATATATAACACAATATTTATGTGGTTTATTTTATATGGAAAAATATTTTGTTCTTTTTATTATAAGACAATTTTTCTTCGAATATGTGACTTGTAGGGAAAATTTTCTATTTTGAATAAATGTATTTTAGCAATTTAAAATTTTCAATTTTAATATTTTGAAATTCACCATCGAAATTTTTAAAAATAAAATCAAAATTACGTGATTTATTATTTAATCCACCCGGATATTTGAAAATCTAGTCGCTAATTTAAAATTCTAAATACAAGTCTTGAAAACTTCAGCACAGCAGTTTGCAGATAATGTTCTTAATATTCGACATTTTTCTACATATACGCGTATAGATTTTCCTCTAACTAAAAATATTTTCGTAACATTTATAAAAAAAATCCCTAAAAATGGTTTAGATATGTTTAGGAGCTGCAATATTCGAATGTTGTTTTTTTCTTGTGTATTACATTAATTTTTTTTTGTAAAAAAATACCACATACGTATATTTTTTTAACTTCCTTTTTTTAACTTCTTTTTTTTTAACTTTTTTTTAACTAGATACGAATATCTTCGTTTTTATTGCATACTTTTAGGTAATGAACAAAAAGTTATGAAGCTATAACTATAAGGAAATATCTCAACATCGTCTTGTTATTCGAACTGACAAACAAAAAATATATGTTTAGAGCTTTGCGTTTAGTTATCCTACACTACCTTAAGATATGAGAAAATTGAACGAAACAGAATGAAACTAGTAAGCACATTTTCTTTGAAATTTGTGTGGAAACATGCTTAAAATACCAAAAATTAAAAATTTTTATTTGATTGAAAAAATTTAATTTATTAAAGAGTTTAAATTTAAAAAAAAAATACGTACGCCTAAAAGTATGCACATGTCACTATTTTTTTTTAGTATTTGTAAATAAATTAAGAATTCATTAAAATAATATCAAAATAAAAAAAGATTTGAATACAAAATAGGTAAACGATATTATTATTATTTTTTTAATAGTTTGAGTAAAAATTTTTGATTTTGAGTTGTTGAATTCCAAAGTCTGCTCTCTAATTTTTAATTTGTATGCAAGAGAAAAAAAAATTGCTTTTCTTTTTAGCACTTTTCCAAAAAATTTTTTGAAAAAAGTGTTTATTAGTTTCACTCTGTCCGTCCGTCCGTCCGTCCGTCCGTGGACACTTTTTTTGTTTGCAAAACTTCCACACCCTTGAAGATAGAAAGCTGAAATTTCATACGTACATAGATCTTCACTAGAAACTTATTTCCGTAGAACAAAATTTTTACCTATCTCCCCCCCTCTAGAAGTTATACCCCCCCAAAAACCTAAAAATGGCCTTTTTTAAATATTTGTTGCAATGAAACCATAAGCATTTTTGAAATTTTTCAAACGCAGAAAGGCAGCGACTTGCTTCCCCTAGCGCGGTATACTATAGTTAAACATTAGAAAAACAAAATGGCCGTTCAAATTTACCGTTATAATTTACCGTTTTCTTCTAGACTCCATAATATAGAACTTTGAAATTTTAGGGGCTTTTAGACATTAACAAATAGTTCATTTCGTTAGAAGAAAATTTTTTTCCATCTCCACCCCCTCTCTAGTTATCGCCTCTTGAAATTTGTAAAATTTGAATTTTTGACACCTTACATTTCCGAAACCGCAAGTTTTTTCAAATTTTTATAAACGCAAAAAGCTAACGGTGAATTCCATGAAATTAAAAAATATAATTATTTTTCTTATCTCACACAATTAACCCTTAAAATCGAACATTATGTTAACCACTTTTTATATTAATTTTTGCTTTATTTCAAAGACTGCATATATGCGTCATCCTAAATATAGGCAATCCTAGAAATAGTTTTATATATGAATGAAAACAATTTTAATAGTGTGGTAGGTACAAATAGACTGTATTTAAAAGCAGAATTTTCATTTGTTGAAGGGAAAAGTGCTACAATACAAACCATTGGTTTGACCCAACTTTATTTTTTATTGTTGTCATTGTTCTTGCTTGTAAAATTTATTGATTTTTTATTTTCTCTGTTTTGCTTTGTTTATACAAAAAATATTTAAAAATATTTTCGATAAACTTTGATTGTCATTTTTAATTTTCTATTCAATTAAATTTTATAAATCTGAAAAATACAAGAGTAAGAACATTGGCATATTGCAATATTTTAAATACTAAGTGTATATGTATATATGTTATAGAAATTTGTAAAATTTAATTTATTAAAATTCATTAATATCCTTTTTAAAAGGAATAATTAAATTATAAATTTTGCTATATACAAAAAAAAATAAAGTTTTTTTTATGCCTCTACAGAGGCAATAACTAAATTATCACCTCATTTTAATAGTACTTTAAAGATGTAATATTTACATACATTATTTATATTTCTGTATGTGTATATGTACATCTAAAAAAATTTTTTACACACAGTTAATTTTCACCTTTAATAATGATAACAACAATATTAAACGAAAACAACAACATCAACCACAACAATAACAACAATAATAATAACAAAAGGAAAAACAAAAAAAAAGAAAATTTCTCATTAAAAGCTCATTCATTCACACATACACATATTTATATATGCACATATGACTATGTACACGTGCTTTTATACATTATTGTATACATTTACATATACATACATATATTGTAGCAGGGCATTTTAATTTTCTTTTTGTTGTTTTATTTTTTTGTAAGTTATGAAAGTTTTGTAATAAACTATTCTGTGAATTTTTTTTCTTTTTAATTTCTACTTTGTTTTTGCCTTTACAAGAAAAGCATAATATTCAATACAATGATAACATCATTATCATAATCAATATCATCATCCCCTAAGTATACAATACATTGTTGTGTTATATTGCTGATTATAAAATATTGGGGTAGTGTTGGTATGCGCTGAATCAATCTTACGTATATTCATTTTTTTTCTCTTCACTTCTCGTTATTATTGTTGTTGTTTTCCTTTGTCGTTATTTTTTTTTTTTTTGTATTTATATCTATACATTATATATTTGGATATATATATAAATATTATGTAATGTACATGTATGTAATATTGTGATTTTCTCTATTAAATTCAACAAGCGTGTTTTACTGCATTGCTGTTCGGGTGTTTTCGGAATTTAGTTTTTCTTTTTGTGTTTTTCTCATTAATTTTTTTCTTATGTTTGTTTTTATTTTATTGTTTCTCAGTTGTTTTTGTTGTTTTATATTTTTTTTTCATTATTTGTTTCATATTTGTATCCCTATAGATTATATATACGAGCGAAATCAACCTAAATTAACTTATGCATATTTGCTAATATTTATTTGAACACTAAATGTACATAAATAAATGTATAGAGATACGACAATATATGATAAAATATATATATATATATATATCATTATTTAACTGATAGTTTGACTTAGTTTAGAAACTAAAAAACTAGCATACTATACATATAAAGCTATTGTATAATAGAATATAAAACCAGAAAAAAAAAAATATACTTTTAATTAATATTGTTTTGTCCGCTCAATTACCATATAAAAATTGTATTTAAAGGAAACAAAGAGAGAGAGACAGAGAAAGAGAGTGAGAAAAAAATGTCCTAAATATTATAATTCCTTTAAGTACATATCCTTTCTATATGGAATTGTACGAATAATTACAAAATATATGCATGTAAGTACAATAGTATAGTAAAGAAATTTGATATAAAAAAAAATTTCTTTATAGAAATTGTGAGTACAAGGATTTATTATAGAAGATAAGAAATTTTTTATCTAATATCCGGGCTATTACTATTATAATTTGATTATTATCATCTTACATATATACTAACAATATAAAATTATTTTGTCGCATAGAAATTATAAAAGAGTAAAGGGGAGAGTATTGTAATATAATTTATATAAAATACTTGTTTATAATATAATTTTTATCAACATAAAAATCTTATTGAATTAATTAATTGTATTTAATGAAATAATTTACAATAGAATTACAATATCTCTTTTATTTGCATTGATGTGACCTTAAAACTCTTTCTTTCCATTAAATATAATTATTTTTCATCCTTGGGAAATATAATAATTACTTACTTAACGATTTTATTGTTACCGTACTTTTATCTCATATATATTTTTGATTAATGTAAATGAAGGCTTCAATTAATTACAGAAACTGGAAGAAGCTTTGTGTCCTTATTTAAATTATTCTATTAAAAATCTAATGTGTAACACTATTAATTAAATTATATGCCATCACAAGTAGTATTTGTGAAACAATATATAAGTTTCTTTACTAATGACTTTCGGCATTCCAATTTAATTTAACAAACTATCAAATATGGACGAAATAATTAAGTAATTAAAAATTTTTCTGGAAATATTCAAATTGTCATACTGAAAACTGGTATCCCGCTCAAAATCAGGTTTTTATAATCGATTCTAATCGATTGTGTCCATTCTTCTATATTTATGTGTAGTTTATTTAGTTAACTTCATAAACAATTCCGAAATACTTACGCTACCATGTCTGTGAATAATATTTAACAATATTAGTATATTTTAAATATTTTTATAGTTTTTAGCATATTTTCAAAAAATTTTCTTGGAAAAAAATTTGCTCACTAATTTTAACCATGTCTGTATCTATGTGCATCCGTTGTTTTCTTTCTTAAACATAGATGAATTGATATTTCATGCGGGACTCGGAGTTTCCTTATTTCATAATTAAAGTCGGCAAATAAAGAAAGGTGTAGATTTACTTTTTGTATTGAAAAATAAAATCCTGACATCGGAATGTTGTATTGATATTTGCAAAATAGTTGTTATTTTAAACCAAATTTTCTTTTATTTTCAATAACTTTTGTCCAGGGCGACAAATCGAATTAGTCTAAGATTTTAACAACTTACAATCGATGACACATATTTACTTTTATTGTGATAATAATGTTTTTTAAATTGTTCTGCTTTCACTAGAACTACAACTATTTAAATTTAATCAAATATTAATTTTCTTTTACTTTTTTTTTGAAACGCTAAGCATTAATAAACTGCTACAAAAACGGGAATACAAGTAAAGTATACCGTCTATATAATACTCAATAAATAAAATATCTTATTTAATGGTAATGCTACTAAGAACATTTTCTAAATTCCTATTACTTTATGATTCCTCCTAAATGTATGCAAAATAATACGACAATACGGAAAACTAAATCGAAAGAAAATGTTGTTTTCATTATTTTTAATTTAAAACTATAATATCTTATATAAATATAGGATCTAGGCTGATATTGTTAAAGAATGTATGCTATTTAATAAACCATGAGTTTAATTGATTGCGTTTTTGGTATATACATATTGTTTTGGCACCTTCATAGAAGAATAATCGCCACTTCTCTTCACATATATACTTGCACTCCTTTAAATTCCTCATATATTATTTTACAAATATAATTAAATTCCAAATTGACTGCTGATTTTAATAAAATACTACATACAAGGTTTCATATATGAAAATAAGGATTATTTTCGTGTAGAGAAATTGTATATATAAATGTAATTATATATATTATACATATACATATACAAGTATAAATTTTCATGTCTACTTATATATTATTATTTTATTTTGTTTCCCTTTGCATATGAATAAAAAATTATAAGAACTATCATTATGAAATTTCTCATCTACATATAATTAAAGGGTTCCTCATATAATATAATGTCGTGCAATACTAAAGTAGTTTAGCATAGTAATAATTTTAATGCTATTTTACTTTTCAAAGAAAATTAAGTTTTGTGTTCTCATTTTATATATACTTAATTCCTTTTTTTTTCATGTTTTTCTTCTTGTTTTTGTTTCTTATTTTTACATTAAAAATATTGAAGTAAATCATATTCTTAGATTTATTGAGTTTATGCAGTGAAAATAAATTTTCCTTTTCAAAAATAAAAAAAATATTAAGTTAAAATGATGGAAAATATACAGTTGAAAAGGACAACAGAAGGAGAAACTTTTTGGAGAAACAAAATTTTATGAACGTGATACTTAAAACTGAAATTTGAAGATTTAAAAAATGAGAAATAAAAAAAACAAAAACTAGTATGAATTTCATAAAAAAAATTCATAACTTTTAAATAAATATTTTAGGGAGAGGGTGGGGGAAAAATGCACACTACACAAAACTTATAAGTAAGTTACAAGGCTATTAAAATAGAAATAGTTAAATAATATATTTTGAAACTTTTAAAGGTTCAAACACTCAAAGTTTCTTTAATTTTCTTCGTAAAATATAATACGAGTATTTTGAGAAAAATATATTAAAAAATCGCTATAAATAGGTTCTACAATCTCAAAATTAAATCACTTCGAAATTATTATTTCATTAATTTGTCACTTTAGATCAGAACTATTCTCAAGTACAAATTTTTTTACAAAATGCATTTTTTTCCGTTCTTTAAATTTTAGAACTCTTGTCGCTGATACCGGAGAAATATGGGTTCCTTTAAAATTACATATACAAAAACAGTGTCAGATTAGAAATCTTATAGTCAAATAAGAAATTTTCTTGGAATCGAATTTATTTACCTGCAAGATTGTAATATTATATAAAAAAATACATCGAACAATGGGATAACGAATTAGATGATTATACAGACTCTGATTGGGGCTCAAATGAAGACGATAGAAGGTCTTATTCTAGTTATATATTTAAATGGAGTCAATGCCCCATTCAATCAGAAGTTAACAAACAAAAGACTTTTGCTTTTTCAAGCAACGAGTATGAATTTATAGGCTTAACTGAAATAACTTAAGCACATTTTTGAAGGAACTTGGATTTATGAATGAAACTTCAGTTATATCCTATATGTGGAGACAACAAAAATGCACAAATTATATGAAACAATACAACATTTAACAATCGTCGAAATCGAAACATATCGATATTCGACACTAGTTTATAAGAAATGGTGAATTGAACAATATTTAAGTAAATTATAATTGACATCTTTTTTCTATAAAATTTCTGCAATGTAATTTCACCATGAGGTCATGTAATATTTATAACGAATGAAATACATATTGAGCTAGTCTATAATCAAACCTGGTATAGAAAACTTGTTGTTGTTCTTACTTTTTCTTAACTCTTTTAATTTAATTTATTTCTTTTACTTAACCCTTTTAATTTATGAAATATGCCACGAACGGATGTCTATAAAAGTAGACTTGAGATTGTTCAGCCTTAAAAGTTTCTGGACAAAAATTTTTTTAGTAAGAACTTTTTCTGGATAAGCAATTGGTTTAAAAGTTAATAAATTCCATTAATTTAATTTTGTCTTCTCCTAAGTTATTTAAATCTTAAGAGAGACACAACGTTACACTCTTAAAATCGTATTAAATAATTATTTTGATATTGAAAATAATTTATTGAGAATTCTTTATGTATTCGCTTAAATCGTCCCAGTCAAATATAACTATTCTCAGTTAAATATTTCATCATGGTCATTTAAATAATCAAACGTACAAAATTTAAAACTTTAACAATTCATAAATTTAAGTTTTATATAAAATTATTATTTTTTCGTACGTAAATTAATGGGAGTTAAAAAAAAACAAATTTGTAATTACAAACTTTTGACAAATTGAATTTTTTTTTTCGTACATTTTTCTTTTTTTAGCACTTTTCCAAAAAAAATTTGAAAAAAAGTGCTTATTAGTTTCACTCTGTCCGTCCGTCCGTCCGTCCGCCTGTCCGTGTGTCTGTTTACAAAAGTTCTACACCCTTGAATATGGAAACCTGAAATTTTGAATGTAAACTAATTTTCGTAGAACATAATTTTACGTATCTCCCCCCCTCTAAAAGTTATACCCCCCCAAAACCCTAAAAATGCTATTTTTCATCTATTTACTGTAGTAGAACCATATGCATTTTTCAAATTCTACAAACGCAGAAAAGCAGTGGGTTGCTTATTCTATCACAGCATTCTATACTTGAACTTTAAAAAAACAAAATGCCCGTTAAAATTTACCGTTACATAATATCTGTTTTTTTTCAAATTTTTGATGTCTTTTTTCTTCTAGACCCCCGGTTGTGGAAGCCTGAAATTTTAGTAGCTTTTCGACACTAGCAAATAATTTATTTCGTTAGAAGAAAATTTTTTTTTCTTCTCCACCCCTTCTCAAGTTATCGCCTTTTGAAGTTTGTAAAATTTGAATTTTTGAAGCCTTATATTTCCGAAAACGCAAGCTTTTTCAAATTTCTATAAACGCAAACAGTTAACGGTAAATTCCATGACATTAAAAAGTATAAATATTTTTATTAACTCACGCAATTAACCCTTAAAATCTAGCATTATGTTAACCCCTTTTTATATTAATTTTTGCTTTGTTTCAAAGACTGCATATATGCATCATCCTAAATATATGCAATCCTAGAAATAGTTTTGTATAAGAATGAAAGTAATTGTAATAGTGTGTTAGGTATACATAGACTGTATTCAAAAACAGTATTTTCACTTGTTGAAGGGAAAAGTGCTACAATACAAACCATTGGTTTGACCCAACTTTATTACTTCACACATACAAAATAGACAAAAAACTTACAAACTTAAAGTTTAAGTTGCATACATTCGACAAAATTACTTACTTTTTTTCACTATAACTTTTATAACTTTAGAAAAAGGACGATTTGTAATTTTAATTAATATTTTGTAATAGTTCTTACACATACATACATGCATATAAAATTTTCTTTTTTCTTTTCTTAAATCTTATAATTTGTGTTCCTTTAGAAAGTATTCGTTCTTTTTTTTTTAGCACAACACTATAGGACTATAGTTTTTTTGTTCCTATTTTTTCAACATTAATAAATATTTAAACAACATCTTGTATATATGTATATATATATGTATAGATATATATGTGAAGTAATTTTGTTGTCCTTTAAAACACTTCCTTTCTTCTTTGTTTTTTTTTTTTGTTTTTCTATTTTCACTTATTTATTGTGCACTTTTTATATTTTTTTTTACTTCATTTTGTTTCTTTAGAAAAACTTTATGAAAATATGTTCTAAATTTATCCTTGTTTCGAAAAAAGTTCTCTTTAACAACATTTTATTTTATATAATATTCACACATACTTTAATAATACATGCATAAATATGTATATGTATACATGTATATAGTAACACTAAAAACAATTGTACTCAAATGTTATAATTGAAATTTTCATGTTTACTTTGTTTTTTTTTCTGCTCTTCTCTCTCTATTTTCAGAGTATATAAAATAAAGGGAGTATAAACAGCATCAGTAACAACACAATATTCATTAGACACTGATATAATAAAGGATAACAATATCAGCTTCAAAAAACAAAAAATAAAATCATAAAAAGCTGAGAGTTGTAAAACTATAATTTTGAAAAACGAAATTTTTTGGAGAGCCTTGTAATTTTTAATAAAAGAATCAAAAAGTTTAAAACTCAAACACACATGAAATTTAATTTATTTTTCGGTTAATAATTAACGCGAAATACTGAGTGTTTCAGCAAAATTTTAAATGAATTTTATAATAATTGAAAATTTATAATAAAAAAAAATTAAAGTATAATTACATAAAAATATTAAAAATAAAATAAATTTCTAATATAAATTTAAAAAAAAAAATTTTTTTTGAAAATTTTGGAAAGAGAAAATGTTTTTAATTTTAAATCGCCGTACGCGATCAAATTTCTAAAAAAAAAATTTTTTCCAATATTAAAATTCTAAATGAGTGAATGAAAAAAGAAAATTAATTTTTTTTTTATAAAATTCAATATATTTTGAGTGAATTTAATACATAAAAATTGTCATAAAATATTAAAGGATAAAAACGAAAACAAAAAAAAAAAAACAAGAAAAGAAAAAATAAAAATTAAATTTTAATGTAGTAGTGGTGTGATAAAATACGGCTGTGTAGTCTTTTTTTAATAATCGGCGGTTTAAATTGGGATGAATGCCAGGGAATTAGCAACATCTCTATCCCAATTGGATACAAATTGTACTGATTTTCCAAACGGTTTCGAAGAAAGTCTACAGCTACAGGTATGTTTCATTTCTTTCTTTTTTTTTTAATTTATATTTAATATTTTTTAAAATTAAATTATAAAAGCTTGAAAAATATTGCCAACATTTTTAATCATTATTATTCAATAACCACATTGATAATATACATATTATATACATTTCAATTCAGAGTAATTTATAGGGTATAACATAATAAAATAACATAACATTACATAACATATAACATAACATTGTTCATTTGGGTTAAAATAGCAGAACATTATAATAATTTTATTGTTGAACATCAATATTAATTATTCATTTTAATTGAAACATTTTCATTAATGTTTGTATGTATATAATGTATTTGATATATAATGAAATATTTATGTAAGTGTGTTGCATGAAATATGTATGTGTAATTGCTATTAAAATTGAAATAATTCAAAAATTTAATTAAAGATCAGTATGTATAATAAAATACTAAAAATACTAGTTTTAAAATTTTTAACGTTTCACTAATGAAGCTTACATTTTCTAAGTGTTACGAGTATTCCTTATCTAGGAGGGTTTGGCCAGCTTGGCATTGTGACAAAACTTAACTTATTTCAGTGGCAAGGTTTAAATCAGTTTCGATGTGATTTTGGTGGTTGTGTGACGGAATTTCAATATAGTATCTGAGTTTTTTCTTTCATATTCGTGTTTATTTCCAAATTTGGTGTAGCACAAAATTTTCTTACAAGATAATTTTCATTAGTTAAAAAACAAATAGTTTTTGAAGCGCCTTTAACTTGGCATTTTAAATTCCTTTAAGTAAAATATGGAACTTAGCTGAAATTGCTAAGTTTGAAGAGCTGAATTTGAAAAAATTTGTGTATTGCATTTATTTTAGAATTATCTGTGATAAAAATAGACTGTCCAATTTTTCTTGAACGAACACTCGTGCATGTCTGTGTTACATACTTCCCATATAAATTACGACGGAATAGAACATGATAGATAAGCTTTAGGGTATTTTATATCAGATTTATTAGGTGAAAAAATTATTCACTTCGATTGTGATTTGCTCTTCTCGCCCCCACCCCCCTCCCCAATAATTATTCAATTAACAATCTTTGATATTAATATCATTCGTAAATATTTAAGCTATATTTAACTTCTTATTCACAGGGTTTTGTATGTTAATTACATGCTTCCCCATGTTATTATAATCTTCTATACAATATATGTATATATATATATATGTGTAAGAACGCTAAAACTTGAATGTAACGCGTGCTATTAATTATAGCTATGAAGATAAAAATGGTCGATTTCAAGTTTTTCGGACGTAATTTTCTAAAAAAAAAAATTGTGTTCTATAAATTACAACCATAGTTATCATATTCAAGAAAATAATTTTTTTTCCGTGTTATATGCCCCAAAATTTGCTATCCCGTAAATCACTAAAATAATTAAAAATTTTTATGGTATTTTCAATTGTAAACCTTATGAGCACATGAGATTTAATTAACATAAACATGCGCCAAAGTAAAGCTAGACACGCGTACACATCGTTAAAATAATGTACATAGGGACAGTTAAAAGTCATAAAGAAATTAAGAAAAAAATTAGCGCCATTTTTTTCAACACAAATTTATTTTGGGTTCAAAAAAAAAAAAACTATAAAAACAATTTATAATCGCGTACTTCTATGGCAAACTAAATTAAGGTTCGCCACGAAGAAATTATTAAACACAAAAGGTTCTTAAAAATAGGAAAAAAAAATTAATTTTTGCGATTTACATACATAGCTAATTATAAGTAAATAAAAAAATTCCATCGTATGAGACTTGAAACAATGTAATGAGTTTATACAGTTGGTCAAATAGTTTTAATTAATGTTTTGTTGACAATATTTATAGCCGTATACTATACTAACGTATTCTAAAGAGTGTTATAAATTTCCTACTCTCTTTGTAACGCTAAGAAATAATAGCTTGAAAAAAAGACATATACATATATATATATATTGATTATATTCTTGCTCTCATGTTTGTTTATCAATTCGACCGTCCTTCCGTTGAGATGAGACGTTCCGTTCACCAAATTTTCACAAACAATTTATTATGGCAACTGTCAGAACTCTATTTGAATTGAATGAGATCCAGGTAATGTTTTGAATTACTGCTACTAGGATAGTAGTTAAATATTAGAAAGTATGGAAATTTTAAAATTAAAAAATTTATACAAGAACATAATTTGATAAGGGTCTTATGTATGATTAAACTCATTGAAATGATAAAAAATTTCAAAAGGTAATTCGCCATTTATATCAGAAAATATTGCAGTTACAGTGGTGAGATTTTCCACAAACGAATTTGGTAAGTAGGGCATTCTTTTAGAACCGAGCCATCCGCAAAAAGGAAAAACAAATCAAAATATTTCATTGTCATCGGACTCCATGCAAAATATGAGGCCAATCTGATTTGTAGAAATAGCTTAAAAAACGATTAGAAAATCCTAAACATTCGTGTGAGTTAATACAAAGGTTGTAAAAACAAGAGGTCGTTTGAAATAGTGGAGCAAGTACCGTACAGCATTTTAAATAATTGACATGGCCAACTCTACCTTACTTCGTTTTTAGCACTTTTCCAAAAAATTTTTTGAAAAAAGTGCTTATTAGTTTCACTTTGTCCGTCCGTCCGTCCGTCCGTCCGTCCGTCCGTCTGTCCGTGTGTCTGTTTACAAAACTTCTACACCTTTGAAGATAGAAAGCTGAAATACTTTAATACGTACATAGATCTTCACTAGAAACTTATTTCCGTAGAACAAAATTTTTACCTATCCCCCCCCCTCTAGAAGTTATACCCCCCCAAAACCCTAAAAATGGCCTTTTTTAAATATTTGTTGTAATGAAACCATAAGCATTTTTGAAATTTTGCAAACGCAGAAAGGCAGTGGCTTGCTTCCCCTTGCGCGGTATACTATAGTTCAACTTAAGAAAAACAAAATGGCCGCTCAAATTTACCGTTATTTAAAGTCCTTTTTTTCCAAATTTTTGATGTCGTTTTTCTTCTAGACCCCAGACTGTAGAAGCTTGAAATTTTAGGAGCTTTTATATATTAACAAATAGTTCATTTTGTTAGAAGAAAATTTTTTTCCATCTCCACCCCCTCTCAAGTTATCACCTCTTGAAATTCGTAAAATTTGAATTTTTGACACCTTACATTTCCGAAACCGCAAGTTTTTTCAAATTTTTATAAACGCAAAAAGCTAACGGTAAATTCCATGAAATTAAAAAATATAATTATTTTTCTTAGCTCACACAATTAACCCTTAAAATCGAGCATTATGTTAACCCCTTTTTATATTAATTTTTGCTTTATTTCAAAGACTGCATATATGCGTCATCCTAAATATATGCAATCCTAGAAATAGTTTTGTATATGAATGAAAATAATTTTAATAGTGTGATAGCTATACATAGACTGTATTTAAAAGCAGAATTTTCACTTGTTGAAGGGAAAAGTGCTACAATACAAACCATTGGTTTGACCCAACTTTATTTAATTAACTTTCTATCTATATTTTGTTGTTATATTTGACCGCACACGGGGATGGTGTATGCTAATTTAATGTTTTGTTATTACTTTTATTTTAGTAAAAGTTTTTTTAAAAACCCTTCAAAAAAGAAAAACAAATTCACCTCAAATTTATGTACATAAAAAATTGTGTTGTTTGAATAAAGCTTGTGGTTTTTTTAATTATAAAACAGATAAATTTATTGTCATTTATTTTTTGGTGGTTTTTTTTACAACTTTACTGAAATGACAATTTTTTTTATACCATACTTTACAATTATCACAACATTAAAACATTTATGTACACATAACTTTCTTGCGAGAGAGGAAAAATAGTTAAAATAATGCAAATGTGCTAAGTTATCATTGTGTCCCGAACATGGTCTTTGAAATATTTATACAATAATAATGACCGTAAGTATGTAACGTAGATTCCATAATAATAATTAATTTTTCAACGAAATTTTTGAATTTTAAGGCGAAATTTTTAGACTCTTATATAGAATTTTAAAACTCGTTGCTGAAAATATTATGATCCGTACTATAGACAGGATACAACGGTATGTGGTTATCAATTCTTTACCCAAATATTTATTCATAATAACCCATTTCGACCCATATGTACCTATTGCCGTCTTACCCTCTGGGTAGTCAAATTCATAAATTCTGCAAGTATTATTGCTTATTATGCCTTGTTTTCTGAGAACTCTTCTTAATTCAGTTGTCTCGTACATTATGTGAGTAGAACCCGTAGAAAAACTCTAGCTCTTTGTTTTCGAACCAGTATTCTTTATACACATATGAAAAACTATACTGTTATATAGTTATAATATATTTATTGAATGGGGATAACTTAAATGGATTAAATAGTTTAAAATTAATGAGCAAGGTTCCGCCATCTGATAAGTACTTGGGAACCCTTGCAATAAAACAAGAGAGGTATTGTCATTAAATGTGCTATACAATTACTAGTCGTCTATATGAATATTATTATAGTTATATAACTTTTTTTGTAAAAATATTAAGCATACGAGTATAAAGATTTTCGTCTTTAGTACTTATATAACGACATATTTCCATATTACTGAAATTGGAAGCATGTGTTTTTATATCTTAGAATACAATTCTTTAATTTGCGTGGAATTTGGTCAACTAAAATTTATTCGTTCTACAAAAGTCCACGTATCGATATAAAATTTTCATATTTGTTTCATATAAACGCTACACTGCAAAAACGTGACAATTTACTGAGTTCCAATAATTTTTTTATAATTAATATGATTTAGCAGTTCGACTCATAATAATTTCGTTATACTCCGAAAATTAAAAACGGTTTATGAACAAAGTAGATTAGCAGTATTATGAATTTTACTAATACAACATCATAGTTGCGAAATTAATAAGAATGTGCTTATTACACTAATAATTTAACTTAATGGAAACTTCTGCATGCCTCTGTAGCTCAGTTGGTAGAGCGTCCGCCTAGAAAGCGGTAGGTCACTGGTTCGAGTCCAGTTCGAGTCCAGTTCGAGAAGAAAAATTTTTTAATGAATTTTTCTGCCTTTAACTCGTTCCTTTGATTACGTCATCCATCTGTTCTGCAGTTGCATGAAGAAGTTTCCATTAAGTTAAATAGATTAGCAGCATTTGTTTAAGAAAATAAATAGAGCGCAGTTTTCACTATAAGTTACTAAATATTGCGTTTATGAAAGGGCCAATATTTATTACTACTGGACTAAAAGCTGGGCTATTTAGGTTATTAACTTTTAAAAACAGTTCCAACAAAAAACATAAATACATAATTTGCATACAAATTTCTATCAATTAATGTTTAAATTTATTTTTTAAGAAATCTAACCCAAAACTCTATATTTTGAATTTCTACTTCTATAATTGAACTTTAATAAACAAATATACCTGATCTGATCAAAACTAATTAAACGTCTTGATTTTGTGATCATAAATGAACATGTCATATAATATGTATGGTACATAACATACATATGTATATACATAAATATTCTTAAAATAAAAATATTATATTTTGTAATAAAACAAAAGTAATGAATTAATAATCGTAATGTTTGTTTTAAAATTTTTTTATGTTTTTTAATTTTTTTTATTTTCTTATTTAATTTTTAATTTATCTATACATAATTATATTTATTGCCATTAAAATTATAACTGTTTCTATTAATATACATATGTATATATATTAGTGTACGATCTTATAAAATCTCATAATTATAAATTCTTACATAAATACACGAATACATACAAATTATAATTTACATATACCTACATTTTGATTTACAATACCTAATATATATTATATGGGAATTTTTTTTATTTGAAATGTAATGAACACACATAAAAAAAAAGCACAGAAAAGTCAAAATTAGAGAAGAAGCAACACAAAAATAAATATAACACAAAAAACAATCACACAAACCAACAACATTAACAAACAATATTTAAAATTCTTTTATAAAAACGTAATAAACTCGATTGAACCTTTATATTTTTATTGAAAATAACGATACTTTCCAAAAATATATAAAGAAAAAAAAAATTAACAAAAAATCAAAAATTATTTTTTATGTCATTTCCCCCCTAAAATAATAAAAAAAAAAAAAATTGGTAATAATAAAAAAGAAAAAATAATCCAACAACAACAACAACAACACCAACAATAATAATAAAAAAAATATTTTAAACCTGAAAAAATTACCAATCAATACAGGTAATAAATTTTTATGGTAATTCAAAAAAAAACATTGAATAAAATTTATAAATTTATGGTATCTATTGAAAGCTTTTATTAATAAAACATATACAAACACATACACACAAACATTCATTTATTAGTAAATGATAATAAAGAATAATAATAATAGAAAATAGTTAGCGATTGTGATTTGAAACGTGTTAAGATCTTTTTAGACCATCTTATCACCTCTCTTTGATATTTACGAGCATTTTTGTTACCGTCTATAAATTTTTGTTTTTTGTTCCTTACATATTTTTATTTTAATTTTTTTTTAATCGAGAATCACAACCAAAAAAAAAATAAAGATTATTTTCAATTCTTCTCTTAAAATCATCAAACTGGTATTAATATTAAATACACACATATAAACCAGCACAGTATAGTACACATATACACACGACTACATAAAAAATGTAATCAAATATAATGTTTATTTTATTCTTAAAAATTAAATATGGTTTTTTTTTATATTTTTGTTTTTCTTACTTCTTACGTATGGTTTTAATTTTTCTTTTATTCTTTTAATTTATTTCCAAAATTATTCAACTATATATTTTTTTTTGTTTTTTTCTTTTTCTTAATATACTTAGAATAATTTCATTTAAAAAAATATTTAATTTATTTAATTTTTTTTCCCCACTCTTTATTCTTTATTTTTTTTTTTTTTTTTTTTAATATTAAATGTGAATAGATGTGTAAATTTGTATTTAATTCTGACATTATTAGATCATATCCTATTTGTAAAGGAATTAAAATATTGTTTACATTAGAGATTATTATTAGAAAATAAAATAATTCAATACTAGTTGAAAATTTTTTATTAAATAATTAAGATAAAGTGTTGCGCTTCATTTTCTAATATTTTTTGTAAAATGAAGTTTATAACACTCAAAAGTGTTAATTATACAACGTAGTTAGAATTAATAAAACACTGATGAGGTTTATCGAGATTCAAATTAAAAATTCAAAATTCACATACGATAACTGAGGAAATTGCTGAGCATGAAAATGCTCATGAAAAATTTATTTATTTTTAACTACAATTTTATTAAAAATAATTTACTGTATTAGTAATTATTACAGAATTGTTTCATTTCTTAACTTTGAAAAATAATCAATAAATTTGTTACAATTAATGTTTAAATTGAAATATTGCATTAGAGGAAAACGAAGAGAAGAACGTCTTTTGAAATTTCATGATTTTCATTGAAGTTGAAATATATATATATATGTACATAATATGTATGTGCATTATTAACGTAGCTGAAACCTTTATAACACATCTTTAAGGACAGAAATTTTTAGTAGAGTAGAGAAATGTTCTTTTGTAAAATTTTCACAAAAATTGCATATTTTTAGGAACTGTAATATGAAATACTTGGAAAATTTTCTGATCATGATAATAAAATGGATTTATTTCGGGCTTTTGACATACCTTAGTGTATTTGTAACATTAGTGCCATAAACATGAACACAGGACATAATAAATGTAATAAAATAAGCCTTATTGTGTATATCGCTTTTTTACTCACTTTTCATTCACTTTATGTATATTTTAGTTCAATAAGATTACTATTTTTTTCAATTGGATTTTTGCATTTTTCCTCCAATTATTGATTGATCTCAAATATCCAATTTTTTTTTTTTTTCCTTCTTCACTCCTAGTAGGAGTATAGGGCTAGTGCATGATATCTATCATGCCCTAGTTTCTATAGTTTTTTTTTTTTTTTTATTGATATTAAATATTTCAGTTTATTAATATTTATTGTTTATTTTTCTTAGTCTTTACTATCGAATATTATGAATATTTGAAAATTACTTTGTATAATATTTATTAGTATTGCATATTAAGTTATATAATATTGAATATAATTTTTATAGTGGCCTGACCGGGGTTTGAACCCGAGACCCTTCGCTGTGCTATAACCACTGCACCAATGGTCAGATCAAATATCCAATTATCATCTCAAATTATCACGCTTTCAAAAGCAAAGTGAATAATTTTTGTATACATTTTAATTGTCATATATTTGTATAATTACATTATACAAATATATGACAATTACTCACTTTCTTCTCACTTATCGTGTAAAGTAGCGAGATAGACGATCAGGCCCTAATTCTGTATATAGCAAAAAATTAATTATCGTGAATGATATTAAGAAATTCCCTAACATAAGATCTCAAATTTTAATTCTTATCTAAAAACTTATTGCAAAACAGTAATAATTTCCATTTTAAATACAGGACTAGCGTTCAAAATTTAAAATTTAAAATCTTAAAATTTAAAATAATTCGATAAGTTAAACTAAAGTTTATCTAGTATTGAACTCGAGTTGAAATCATTTTAATGGAAACTTAAAATTTTTTATTAATAGCTTTAATAATTATTAAATTTTATTTCATTTTTTTATATTTTTTTAATTTTTGCTTTAAAGTTCACCTTGAACTAAACTCACGTTTCATTAAAATTTTAATTTGTATTAAATTTTTTTTTTCATATATTTTTTTAATTACATAATCACAACATTTTAATAAAATAAATTTATTAATGTGAATTCAATAGATAATTTTTTTTTATTTGTTTAATTAAAAATTTATTAAATATTTTTCGAGGCAAAGAAAAAAAAAATAATAAAAATTAAATTGAATAGAGGCGTACAGATGTTTTTGGTTAAAAAATATTTAATATTAAAAATAGTGGATTGCCGTATTTAGAAAATTTTGTGAGCACATATGACAGAGTGAATTATTTTTCAGGTTTCTTATACCTAATATATTTACCTAATTGTGTAAAATAAATTTATAAGTGAGGTCTAAAGAATTTTTGTCTGTGTTTTGAAACTTATTTGCATACATATTTTCTTATAAACTCTGAACAACTTCTCGTTACTCCAATTGGTATATTGAAAGCATTTTTTTAAAGCGAACACTTTTTATATATTTTGTGAAACTAGTTTGCATACATTCAATGTTCTTTTGTTTGAAATTTATTGTTAGTTACAAATTTTTGTTAGGAATTTAGTTTCAATATTTAGTTTAGAATTCACGCATTACATGCTAGAGGGCGATATGGTTTTCATTAAGTTTATATGAATATAAATAAATTTCCATCTGAAAATTTAAAAATATTTTCACCAAGATTCTAACCTATCAGTGTACCCATATCTATGCACTCCCCCCAATTTCTATTTATAGCTTTACTAATTTTTCAAAAATTATGATTTTATTTGAATTTCTTGAGATAAAGAACTGATCAGATTTTTTGTGATTTAACGATAAAACGTGCAAAATAAATTGAAAAATAAATTTTACTTTTAAATTTAATTAAAGTTTTAAATGCCCTGTTTTCAGAACAGGTTTGAGCTACTGTAAATAAGTAAATTATTGTCTTTAAATAAAATTAAATTACCATAAAATATAAAAAAGGACCCATGAAAATAAAATGATAAATTACACCAAAAAAAACTACCAAATTTGTATTATATCCTTCTTACTTAATAACTATGTATATAGATTTTTTTTTTTGGTTTTGATTTTTTGTTGCCATCCTCCCTTCAATATACATACTCTCTTTTAAAGATCCTTGTTATACACTCTGCAAAAATACTTGAAAACTTTTTCTCACTTGTCATCGTAATGCACATATTTTTTATCCTTTGAACTTAAAGCTCGTGCCCAAATTGACGTGCATGCAAGGCAATAAAGATAATTGGAAAAAAACAGAGAATTTTTTTCTCATTTTGTAGACTTTTTATTTTAGTATGCATATATACACATTGCATATATATATGTATACAAATAACACAATTTTTAATACGTTTGAATATTGTCAGGTCCGCATTGGGATACGAATGATAATATTGTCATTCAATATAAATTAATTAGCTGAATTCATATTTATTATTTGAATTGACTTTATTTCTGACTATAATAATTTAATTGTAAACAAATGTGTTCCTATAACGTACATAATTTTGTGAAAGAAAAACTGATAAAAACTGATTAGAACTAATTTTTTTGTGTAAAAATTTCACACATAAATAAAAGTTGCAGATAGAACCTGTGACAGAACTAGTAGCTAACTGATCCACATTTCACCTTAAGAAGCTCGTTAATTACACGCTTAAGTTCTAAAACTCTACTAATTTGACTAAGTTTACTTGAAAAATCACATGTGAATTCTCGCCCATTGTATCTATTGTTTTATTGTGTAATTTTCTCTTCCAATAACGCAGAAACAAGTGAAATTATTACATATCCATATGAAGTAACATCAAATACAAAGAATCGTTTACAAATAATATGCGAGTAATATTCCGGAAAATGTATGCACTGTTAGAATATACACAATGGTGATATCGTAGAATGTAGATGATTTCTTTAATTAATGGAATCGTTACATAATTTTATATAGTGGCGACAAGTTAATTTTATAGAATAGACGTCTCAACTGATCCCCAAAATCATGCAATTTAATACTTCTCGATTATTTCCTTCCAATAGGAGACATGAAATTACTGTTGAATTATAATATTATGATAAATCAGAAAGACACATATTTCCAATTGTTTACGAATAATGGTATCCGTAAACAATCGGAAATATTCGAATATTCCTTTTGATATTTGTGAACTTTCGGACAAATTTGGATATTGATCATTGCATGATATTCACCCCGCATACATTTAACGTTCTCGACTAACGAATTTTAAAAACTGAATACTGACGTTGATCGTATTTGTGATGTAATATAATTTTATTATAAAAATTTTTAGCCCACCAAATCTAATTATCAATTTGCGTATCGGTATGATATTATTTAACACTGCAACTTTTAAGTCAGTATCATTTTCTTGCCATAGTTATTCTCTCTTTTGTACTCTCTTTTAAAACTAAACCATACTACTTATTTGCCTAAAGCAAATTATTAAATTTCCGGATAAATTTTGTAAAATCCGGGACTGCATATTTTTTTTTTTGTATATTTTCTTCATGAATATGCATGTATGTGTGTATATAATTGTTTGTATGGCTAAAGAAAATAAAAGAATGTTTGTAGAGATATCACCAAAAATTGCTTGAATATTTTCTTAGTTTGTTTTTCTTCTTCACTTTTTTTCTCTCTTTTCCTCTTATATATATATACATACTGTGTATGTTGAAGTAAGTGAATGCATTTTTTATAAATTAAATGTTGTTACTCTTGGATAAAAATAAAGTATATATGTAGGAAAGGCCAAGTAAGGACTCAGAATACTAATTTAGAAAAAAATTTATTTTATTTTAGTTTCGTTTTTTTTTGAATGTTAAAACTTCTATTAAAAAACTTTTCTATTTATGCAATAAAAAAAAATGTTGACTATGTAAGTGTACAGATATGTTTTTGCAGTTGATGTTTTATTTATTTATATATTTTGCATTTCTTTAATAATAAGGAAAAAAAAACAAGAAACAAGAAAAATGGTAAAATTTTATTTTTTTTTCTTATATTTAATTTAAAGCTGAATAAAAAAGGAAAAACTGGAAAACATTAAAGAAAACCGATTGTAGCAAAAAAAAAGTTAGTGTTTTTTGTTAGTGCTTTATTGACGTACTTTTTAAAATTAAAATGAGTAAATCAGAACGATATCCTTTTTTTTTTTTTTTTGAATTGACATTTTGAATTTTTATTACGGTTTAATTAAAGGCAATAATTTATAAAAGAATTTCATTTAAAATGTTGGTGATTTAAAAGTTTTCTGTATGTTTATGCAATTTGTGCTATACCCGGAATAAAACTTGTTTTTATAACTAGAATAAAATAATTTGCATCTATTCTGGTTCATTTTCAGTGTAATATACGTAAACGTACACGTACACTTATATTACAATAAAAATAAACCATCAGAAGAGAAATAAATTTTAATTTAAAATTAAATGCAAATATATGAAAAAATAAACAAAAAAAAAATATTTATATGAAACTATAAATTATGTGCATAATTGTGCGTAAATGTCATTTTAAGGTCGAATTTTGAGTGATATTAAAAATACAATAATAAAAAAAAATATGTTTTTTTCTTTAACTAAAATTGTACCACAAAATATAGGGTGGATGGGCGTCTAATATTTATACATATAGGTGAAATTTGAATTGAAATCTCATTTACTCTTAATAAAAAAAATATTAATTTATATTCAAGTAAAAATATTTATAGAAAATTTAGAAATATGAATGAAAATGTTGCATATTTTAAATGTATTAGTTGTACTCGATTAGTTTGGAATCGTGTCATGTTGTACTGTCACTAACTATATTAATAGAAACTTAATTGCAGTTATTATAAATAAGATTTCCCTTCATAACATTTATCATTTTTTTTTATTAAGTTCAAAAAAACCTTGTGGAACCAGTATAAACAAGTCAATTAAAAATTCAAGTTTTTCGAACTATAAAGTGAAAATATTCCAAAATTTGAAAATATTACAACTAATTTAAATATTTATGAGAAAACCATTATTCTGAAGCTTCTAACTCATATAAGACACACTGTATTGTTTCGATACCAGTCACTCTGTATCCAAAAGAATTATGTCAAAAGTGGGTTTTGTGCAATTGCTATACATTATCTCGTTTAGAATTCGTGAAGAGAAACCAAAAATTATTTATTTCCAGAAAAATTAATTTGGACAAACATCTCACATTTTATCAACGGTTTTGGATTTGTTGAGGGTAAGAATGTATTTGTCTTACCACATCTTCTATAAAAAAAAACCTAGAATTATTTATAAGGAAGCAAGAATACCTGCCTAATTTTTGATTAAAAATATTAATTTTTGCAAATGCCTGTATTAATATACACACATCCCAATAATAATAATTTTTTATTCCACAAAATATTAAAATCACATTTTATCCTTTCATTTTTACTAGGAAATAATAATGATTTTAATTTTATTTAAAATGAAATATAAAAGTTGAACAATAAAAATTTCATTTTACAGAATTTAACAATGCCATAATAAAAAAAAACGAAATCAGGAATCACGAACAATTTATGAAAATCCAGTTAAAAATCTATAAAAAAAAATATTATTGTACAATATACAAAAAAGAAACTTCAACTACACACACACGTAACAGACAGAAAAGAAAATAAACTGAACTGAAAAAAAATTATATTCTGACTTTATTAAGTGTACACACATTCAAATGTATTGTATATATATATAAAGAGATATGGTAAAGCAAGCGTAAAATAAATTACTGAATTTAGAGTATTTTATATTGGCGCATAACAGAATGTTGATTCATCATTGTCTGATAATGATTATTGTTCTTGTTGTTATTTTTCAAGGAATTTTCACCGCATCCGACCGGAAATATTTTCATCACTATACATATATATATTTAATAATATATACATTTTTTGTTTATAGTAATTGTTAACGTTTATACAAGTTGTAAAAATATTTCCAAATTTAATTTGCAATTTTTATTTTTTCTGGTCGAAATTAGGTGTTTACTGGATAAAATGGTTACTTTTTGTTTTTGTGATTTTGTAAATGCGTACATATGGATGATTTTTTTTGAAAATTAATGTATGTGCTTACACCCTTTACAAATTGATACCAGTTTGAGAATATGAAAACGAAATATAGTAGAAATAATGTGAAATTGCGCTATTTGTTCGATTATTCTGTATATTGCTTAATTTGACGTTCCTTTGAGGAGGTATATCTCCTATTTTTTTAGAAGGTTTTCTTGAAAAAGAGCAAAAAGATAAAATTTTAAATCAAAAGAATTTGGTGATGATATGGTGTTCTTGTACCAACAAAAAAAAACAAAAATATTTTAAAGAATTTTAGAAAAATAATTTTTAAACCAATTTGAGGGAAAAGAAGTTTTGTATAGAATCAAAAATATATTAAAAGTAAATGTTTGCATAATATTTTTATTATTAAATAATAATAATATATTTTAAATTAATAATAATATTTTTATTATAAATGTTTGCATAATATAGATTATTAATTGCATTAGAATGGCTTTGAAATAATTTTATTTAATTTAGTGATTTTTCGTACAAACAATGCCAAATCAATGTAGTTTAATTAATTTGTTAAAAGTTTATACTTTAAAAACGTCTACCTCTTGTTCGTAAAATCTAATTTTCGAAATGGTTCGTAAAATCTAAATGCTTTCTTATTTAAATTTGCAGATATTTCCTTAAACAATTTCCCCCTGTTATAGTCAAACGCATTCAAAGGTTCTCAAACAATTTTTTTTTTTGCATTACACAATATTTTTTCATTTTATAGACTACTTAACTGGCATTATAAATTTTTTCAATTCAATTATTATTTTTTAATATTTGCATATCTATAAAAATATCTTAATCTTGCCTTCTTTATTATATTAATGTGCAGAAATATTTTATATACGAGTATGTAGATAGGTTACTTCCATATGTAAAAATGAAATGTGTGCATTCTTCCAAATAAGTATGCAAAAAACTATAATAAATTAATATAAAATCCATTTTGTGTTAATAAAAAATTTTTAAAAGAGAAGGCACTATAATCACTAAAATTCCTTTGTAAAATTGTTTTTAGCATCATTTCTCTAAATAATTTGAATGAATTATTAACCCAAAAAAAAAAATAGAAACACATTAGATAAAACATATTTGTTGACTTCTATCTATAATATAGAAAAAACAAAAAGACCAATATGTCTTTGGAATTTACAATTTATTAAAAAAAAAAAAACAGCGAAAAAGCGTCCCATAGTATTTAAGACAAACAAAAAAAAATTTTTTTTACACAAAATTCAATAGATCAAAAACCGAGAGTCACTTAATCATTTCAAACATTTTTATTTTTTAAATGTAGGTGTGTTAATTTAAAAATTTACTATTTTTTTTCATTTCTTTCTATACAAAAATAAAATTCTCTATATACGAGCAAACAAAGAATACTTTTTTTTTTTTAATATGAAAAACTATTGAATATTCTATTAAATTTTCTTATTTTCTCTCTTTTACACCTATTTATATAAAGATATACGTATGTATGTATGTATTTAACATTTTTAGTTTCTTTTCATTTCTTTTTAAAATACCAATAAAAATAATAACAATAATAAGAGTTACAAGTCCATTGATTGGTTGTCCATAGATTAAAAATTGAATTTGAAATTTAAGTGAAGAAAAAAAAAAAATTTTTTTCTTTTTTTTTTGTTTTTCTACCTTGTACGTAGGAAATTTTAACTAATGCCCAGTTGAATGACCAAAAAATTTTATAACTACAGAAAATAGAAAAAAAAAAGTTGTTTCTTTTTTTTTTCTCAGTACGAAATAGAATTGAAACTGAAGAAATGAACAAAAAAAGTGGACCACGCCATACAATGGGACTTTAAGCAAAAAAAATTATACAAATTTGCTTTTTTTTTTGTAAGTTTAAAATCGAGTCACTAAACACAAAAACAAGAACAACCAATATCTACATATCTACATGTATAAAATAATACATTTACAGAGCCATCTATGTTGACATATGGAAAATTTATTAGTATGGTACAAATAAGAAATAAAGAAAAAAGAAAAATAGAAAAATTTGAATAATTTTTTAAACATTTTGGTAAATAAATTTTAGAAAATAAAAAAATAATCATTTATTTTCTTTTTATTCCACATTATTCCATTTAAATATTTTTTTTTGAATAAAATATTAAATTATTTTTTGAAAAATAGTAGATAATATTTCTAATTCTTTTGTATTGACAAAAATACAAAAATTTTTTTTTTCTTAGTGTAATTTCACTTTAAATTCACTACATGACGTGTGCTAAGCCAATAGTACAAGCGGCTTGAATAGCTTTCTGAAAATTTGGTCATTCATTACTACAAAATTATTTATTTCTTAAAAAATTTTGTCCATAAATATTTTTTAAAATATTTATTTAATCTCAATTACTCTTGCAATCTCAATCAGATTATAAGTAAGTAGTACATAAAAAATTGATGCTCCGAAATCATTGAAAAATTATTTTCAAATTATTTGAAAATCACGAATTTCGAGCTTTCTGAATTTTTTAAATACATAGAAAACTTAAGGGTGCCCCTTAATTTTTGGAGATAAATTATAACGATATTGGAAAAAATTAAAAAAATATGGTAGCAAAAATTTAAGTTAACAAATACGTTACTCAATTTCATTTAGCAACAGGGGTTCAAAGAGAAAACAACAAGTGGAAATTGTTGTAATAAGTCCTTTGAGGCAAATGAACAATTTATTAGAAATGAAAAAATTAAGAAAAAATCCACAATTTTGGATAAATCCATTTCTGACATTAAATGTCAAATTCGTGTCTATAAGTTATGTGATTCTTATGTAATGCAATTTTTTTAAAAAACTTACCTAATTCTTAATACTAAAATTTTTTGATTTTTTGGCTTTCCGCTGTAGCTTTTTATAAAGATATTTGATATTATGCAATCTCCAGTTAAGACCGGAAAAAAGGTCCTTAAAGAGAGGAATAATTTGTGTTTTTGTATCAAAAGTGTTTTCTCTTACCTTTCATTTCTCAAATTTATATCCCGGCTTCGAAAGTTATTTAAACTTACTTAGTTTTCAATCTATACGCCTACATAAATTTCAGTCCGAAATTCCAGTTTTTAAACTTTGAAAGAATAAATGGCTATATGAAAAAATTTCTAAAATTTCCAATATTTATTTTTTAATAGTTTTGTTATATTATATCGCCACACGCTAAATATTTATTATGAATATAAGTAGTTGTTCCGACTTAGTATATGTTAATTCGTGTTATTATATTTTAAATAATAACTTAACCTGAATTTAAAAGTTAATAAAATATAAAAAAATTGAAAATTTAATTGCAAAAACTTGACTTACTACTTATACTTATAATAAATCGGGTTTTTACTATATTTATTTTATATGTTATGTAATGGAATTTTAAGACGTCAAACGGAAACAATAAATTTAGAACCTGCGTTAGCGTTATTATTTTTTTTTTTGTAAATCTTTAAAAGTATTGAGTTTGTGTCACAGAAATAATAATTATTAATCGAAACTCGACAATCTCATTCGAAACAGGACAATCGCTCCTCATCAAAGTCGATTTTGTCCATCATCTTTCCAAGGTAGAGAATATACCTTATTGACTGAAGCCGGCCTTGCAGGTATTCGAGTTAATTCAAATCCAATTTCAATATAGTAGGTACAATAGATGTGTTTTTCGATCATTAATAAAAGACAAATTTGATTTTCATGTTATTCTAGTCGATACGGCTAACTGCCCCGTGAGCAATGAATTATATATATATATCATTTGAAAATTTTGATTTCGCAGCTTTGATAAATTAGGTACGGAAAACTTTGCTGTTTAACCGTTATCGTATTACAGCTGTATATAAACAAACATACAACATTGGACTTTTTGGAAGAATTTGATAATATATTGAGAAAAATTGAATTTTTTATTGTGTTAAAATGTGGCAAAGCTGTAGCTTGGAAACTTTGTTCCTTTAAAACAGCAATGAAAAAAACTGAGTACATAAATACTTATGAACTATATTTTTGAAATTTGTAATTCGCCACCCTGAGAAAGTGTAAATTTTAAAAATATCGAATTTTGGCATCATTTCTCAAATTTTAGTTCAATTATTTCTTAAAGCTTTTTGATCATTGTACTTTAAGCTTAGATTAAAATTTGAAAACTCTCCTCCCACAAAAATTATTTTAATTGTTAAAAATACAATCGTATATTTTAATTACACAAATATTTTAAAAAAATTTATTATAAAAAAAAAGAAGGTAAATTTTAATTAAATTTTTAAATTAATAATTCTACATACATATATATATAATATGTAGGTATATGCATATATGTAGAAAAAATTTCGCACCTGCCTCACACTCTTATTATTTTTTGTTATATGTACGATGGTCATTAATATACAATCGAACAAACAAAGAGTTTAATTAACAAATATTCAAATTAATTGTTGAAACAAACATAAATTTAATAATATTATACAAACATACAAATATAATAATATATATAATATTGAAATATATGTACATGTATGTAAATACATGTATTTTATATGTAAAAGTGTATGTTTAATAAAATAATTATTAAAATATGCAAATAAAATATGCTTTTATCCGGTTCAGATGTAAATTTTCTATTAAAATTTTTATTATTTTTTGCTTTTCTTTTTGTTATTTTATATTCTTTGTTTTCTATTATCATTATTATTATTATTTTTTTGTTAGTTATAATAAAAATGGATATTATTAATTTTGCGTAGTTACCTTTTATAGTTAGACAGCAACAGCACTTTATATAGATGGATAAAAAAAAAAAAATTGTTATTTTTTTTTATTTTGTTGTCTAATATCTTCTCTATGCTAAGTAGTTTTAATATGTTAGTATTTTTAAAGAATAGTTTACAATTTAAGAGCTATTAAAATAAGTCATTCACCCTGTTATTTTTTTTAATGCGTGTATGTATGCATAATATCATATACATATGAGTATATGAAGGTAATATACGTTATGTAGGTTTATGTATGTATTGAAAAAATTAAAACAAATTTGTATATAAATTTTGTTATAGCGATACAAATGATTGTCAATAAATAAAGGCTCTCATATATTAAAACATAATTTAAATTTATGTATGTACGTATATTTGAGTCATTCAATTTGTTTAAGTGGAATGAATTATGCAAGACAGGCAATTTCATGAAAACTATTCCTTATTAAAAAATTACACTTAAAAATAAGAAATAATTTACTTCTACATTTATTTTGCAAACTAGGCTTTAACAGTTCGGCATATCGTAAATTAAAACTAAAATATTTTATACTTAATTTGTGTAGATTTTTTCGTGATTTAATTGTTTTACGTAGTGAATTATTGCAAATATTTTCCATTTTAACCGTATTTACTTCAATTTCAGTTAAATGGTTTGACATAATTGTATAGAAATGTCAAATAATTGAACTTATGGATATTTATAATAACTGAGAATTTTTAAGTCAAGTTAAATTCAATTATGTGGCACAATTGACATAGGCGTAATGACATTTAATATAAATGTCAAATTATCAAAACAATAATATAAATATTGACGTAATATAAATTTTGACGTGCAAGTTGTCAAAAAAATGTTGATTTTTGTAAAGTAAAACAAATAATCATAGGTTAAAAAGCAGTAAATGAAAACTTATATTTGACATTTATTGTGACAGATAATTTTATTTTCTGAATAATCTTTACAATACTAAATAATTGGCATTTTAGTAAGAAGTTGAAAAAGTTTTCGAATTTTCCACCTTTTTATTATTATATTTTAACAGAATAAGAAATCTTCTTTGAAATCGTAAAGTGCCGCTGGTTTTCACGATAGTCGCATTTTAGCAATTCTAAATTTGTATTAAGATGTTTAATAAATTGAATTTTCTGTACCGGTGCCTTAGGGAAAAAGTTTTAATCCAGTATAAGAAATAATTAAGTCGGTATTAGATGTTTAAATTTCAATTGAAATCACAATTAAAGCTATTACTGTAAAAAATCCAAAATATTTGCTTGGATTTATCCTAGAAAATATTTGAAAATTCAATTTTATATTGGTTATATTTAATCGCTGTGTAACAATTTTTTAAATTTCTTCTCTTTCGTCCACAAATTTTATGTATGAATTTATCGTAGAAAATAAATTGGCAAGACCTACTTTTATAAAACACAATTAATTTTTTTTTATAGATTTTTTATATTATGTATATACATAAAAAAAATTCTATAATTTTACTTGTTTTCTCTCTTTATTAATTCTATTTATTAATATTTTATTAATTCGAAACACTTAATTTCTTAAATTCTTTTAATGAATCATTTTATCAGATTCGGCATTTGAAATATTTTAGAAAGTTTCATTTGTAATTTAATGAGTAAATTTAAATTTAATCCCAAAAAAAGAATAAATATATTGAAAAAAAAATTAATACAAAAGAAAAGACGTCATTGCAAATTGAATAGAAAGAAATTAAAAAAATATTATGAATATTAAAAAAAAGAAGAATTCTAATAAACTAGAAACTATATTAATTAAATTTTAGGCTATGGAAAGTTACTGTGAATTAAATTAAATACCTTTAGAACTTGAATTTTAATTTAATTATAATTTTAATTAAAATATTTAATAACAAATATAAAAAGTTTCACATTTTTATCCAGAATTATACAGGAATTACCTGTACAGATTTTGCTTTATTATTTTTAAGCGAATTATCAGTTAAATATCTAATTCAATCATAAAATGTTGAAAAAATTTTAATTCTAGTTAAGTACACTAAAATTGCCTTAGTACAATTTATCCCGAATTATTTGAAAACATCCAAATATACTTTTAAAGGTAAAAACTTCCAGTATGTTGTCTTATCAGGACAAACTTCGTTATAGTTTGTCTAAAAGTAAATGAAATAATGCATAACATCTACTGTATAAATGTGAGACGACTCCTCACCTATTCTTCATTGTTAACTTTGTGTCAAGGACGTGGGTATAACACTCGCATAAATATTAGTGAGGATTTTAATAGGCAAAATGAGAAGTACAAAATGTTTTTCAAAAGTCACTAGTTTATGTCAGTAGTAAAAAATTTGAAACATATTAAAAATATTGAAATTTTTAGAGAAAAGTGATCGAACATATCGTGAAATTGATGATTCTGTTGATGTTTATAAACCTCCGAATTCGTCGAGGTTTATGATAGGAAAGGACTTGCAGATAAAATCGAAGATAAAATTGGAAAAGCTGTTAATGTTTAAATGAACAACGTTATAGAACACTGATTGATCATTCTTATTTTCAAAAGGATCGAGCTACAAGTTACATAATTCGGGAAAGCTATGCATTATTGCGATCTAAGTTTCCCAATCGATTAATTTAACGTAATGGTGATATAAACTCGTCACCTAAATCAGCTCATCTAATCGATAACTAATTCATAACCATTAGACTAATTTTTGTGCGATCTGTATTTTTAATTAAAATAGTGAAAAACTTGAAAGTACTAATTTTTGCTTGTTTTTTTTTTTAAATAATGTAAAGATTCCGGTTCCGTTAAGTGCAAAAAACAAGTAATATTAAATTTTTATATAAAATTTTCTTATATAAAATAAATATTTTTTTCGTTTCAATTTAAGAAATACTGCCGTTTAGGCCCCAATCATTAAGAATTCTATATAAGTTTTAAAATAATTCTGTTACAATAATTTTGTTTTGGTTTGAGTAATAAGAAATCATCAAAAATTTCTCCATTACATTATATTTATTCCATAATAATATTAAATTTTTTCTAAAATAAAATTTTAATTTTATTTTAGAAAAATCTCTACTGTTAACGATACACCTATGAATTTCTCACATTTGAAAGCAAAATGTGTTATTAATAACTCAAATTTCATTTACAATATTGGTATAGTATGTATAAAAAATAATTGTATATACCCCTTAATTATATTTTTAATTTCAACAAAAAATTCGACAAATTCATCATATAAACCATAATATCCTCCTTATATATAATAACATTCAGATTTAAACAATAGGTACTAAATAATTACCTACATGGTATTAAATTTCTCAACTTTCTTTACAAAGGTCATAACCTCAATTTTTTTCTTTAATCCGTTTCTAATATTGTTAAATGATATTTTTTGTACACACAATAAATTCAAATTAATAGAAAAAAAAATAATAAACCAAGAAAATTACAAAATATTCAATTTGCATTTTACAAATAAACGAGCGTTCATTATTTTTGAAAAAAAAAAACAAAACTATAAATAAGAATCCATTAATTTTACTGTCAAATTACAGTCACTATTTAAAATTAACAAACAAAAAAAAAATATTATAAATTTCTAAAATTACAATCAGCATTTCGTTTCGAATTGCTTTTGTTTTTTTTTTTTTTTTTTTGGTTTTTCTTGTTTTGTACTATCAAAATATTCATATGATGTGTGTGCTTTATAAACATTATAATTAATTTATTACCAACATTTATCTGTGATTTAACGCCGGTTATAAAGTATTTTACTGGGATTCTTTTTTTTTATGTTGTTTCTTTCTTCAATACACCACCATCATCCCATCATGATTCTCTTCTCTTAAACATGTGGAAAAGTTGGTTTTTTTTTCCTGAATTTTAAAATTACACAAAAAAAAAAACATTAAATTGAAGGGAAAAAGAAAATTTTTTTTTTGTGTGTATTTTATATTTTTGTTTTCTTATTATTTTTCTTCTTACATACATATATTTTTAACAAAAAATGTGTTAAAGGAGAGGAGGTATATATATATTCACTTAGAGGCCCCTTTTTTTTTTCTTACCTTTATTACATTATTATTTTTTGGTATCTGCTTACAGTACAAGAAGTTTTTATAAAGAAGCTATTATAAATTGTACATGAGCTTCTTATAAAATTATATTATATACAAATATAGGTAAGGTACGCCTTAAATTCCCCTCCTCCAATAATTATTTGAATCGCGAGTATAATGGCATATCTATATATACGCACACTTTACACATTATTTTGGTTTTCAAAGTGTTATTGTTAATAATCGTTTTGTATATTGAAAACAAAAAAAAAACAGCAAGGTACGTTGATTCTCTTCGTTTATTTCAAAATCTCTTTACAGTGTTTTTTTCATTTTTCGTTTAAAAATATAGGAAAAGAGAAATGAGAGGGAGGGGGGGGGGGGGCGATTTAATTTTATATTTTCAGTTTGTTTTGCACACAGTTACAATTCAATGTAATAAAAATATAAGCTTTTCTGTTTGTGTTTTCGTTTATTTTTTGTTTCGTTTTTTGTTTCTGTTCTGTTCGTCGCAGTGCTTGCTGCTGATCAAAACGTTCCTCTCAATTTTTTTTTTAACATTCTTCATCTTTAACTTTACTGTTCATTTTCATGTAAAAAAAATTTTTTTTGTTTAAATTTTTGTGTTCTTGATTTTTTTTTTGTTATACATTGTTTTTCTTTTCTCTACTGCTGTTTACCATGTTTGTTATGTTACGTATTTGTTGACTATTTATGTTATGAACCCTTCAGTCAAAATATACCGTTTTTGAAAAATCACTGATTTTTTTTTTGGTTTTTCCTTGTTTTTTTGTTTTTTTTTTTTTTTTTGGGTTGCTTTTTTGACAAATTGCCATTTAAGTGGAATGGTTAACATTATGACTAGAGAAAGAACACTGATGAATAGGCATCAAAAATTATTGTATAAGAACAAAAAAAAAAAAAAAGAATAGAAGAAAAAAGAAAACTACTTACTTTATATAAACTGCTGTAATCACGCGCTGCTGGATAAATTTTTATGGGTTAAATTAAATTAATTGACTTCAGTTATCCGGGTAAATATTTTGAGTGAAAATATTTAGAATTCTATTTCATAAACGTTTGTACATACGTATGTGTATGTCAATATCACATAAATAATAGTATTATGCTTGTTGCTATTTGCCTTTTTGAATTCATCACTAATTTCATATATTATTAAAAGTTTATAATATTGTATTGTAGGTATTCATGTGTATGTTTATTGATGATTAAATTGAATACACCATATATATGCATGTACTTATGTACCTATATATTATGTACCTATATATTTATAAATAAATTATTAAAAATTAAAAAAGGATTTTTTTATGTTCTATGTACGTATGTGTAGTATATAACATATGTTATGTATATGTATGTGAAGGGTTAATTTGGTTCATTATTAATGTGTAAACACTTGTCATTAGTTTGTTGTAAATTTGTGGTTAAATTTATAAATTATTAAATTAAAGTTTAAAATTAATTAATGTTAAATAAACAATTTATTTTAAATAAAATTTAAAACTTTAAAATGTTGTACAAAATTTAATTTTGTTGCCAGTTTATTAAAAATAAATTTGTTGCAAATATTTTTTATAAATTATTGATAACTGAATGTACACACTTAGTTTTGGTTAGAATCCTTTTCAATTTTATTAAAATATTTGAGTGTTTCAAAGTAAATGACACCCACAATATTTAATCTTGCAATTTGCTTAGAACTACTTATTTTCAATTACTTAATCTTACCTGAGGGGTTCAGAATCAAAGTGACTAACCCTCACTCCTAACCCTCATTTGTGTTTTTTTATAATATTGGGTCCCAAATTTAATTTTATTGATAAAAAGCTAGATATTTTCTATATTTCGTTATTTTTTATGACATAAACCAAAATTTAATTGTTTCCACGCAAAAGTTGTCTCTAACCCACATATCATGGCTTAATTCACTTATATGCTCTGACAAAAACATTTTATTATCACTCAAAAAATGTGAGCTACGTTTAATTTTGCCATAAATTAAAAATAATGTTTTTTAAAATTAGGCGACTTTTTAGCAATTTTCAAAAAAAAAAAAAATGGTCTTCCCTCACAAAATTTCGACATCCTTGAAGATAAAAAGTTGAAATTTTATATATACATAAATTTTTACTAGAAATTTATTTCCGTAGAAGAAAATTTTTACCTACTGTTAGAATCTCCTTTTTTAGCTATTTATTTTAACGAAACACTTTTCAAAATCATCAGTTTTTTTTCGATTTTCATATAGTTTTGCTTTAAGGTGATAAATTGCCGGATTTTAAAATTCTTATAATTTATTTCATTAAAAGAAAATGTTTTTTTCTCCTTCATCCCCTATCAAGTTATTACCTTTCGAAATTTGTAAAATTAAGCTTTCAATCCCATGTTTTTTTTTCGTCTCATCCTAAAAGTATGCAATCATTTGAAATATTCTGGTATATGAATAAAAGCAATTTGAACAAAATTTTTTTTTTAAAGCAACATTTTCATTTGTTGAAGGAAAACAACTCTATCATGTCCAATTCCTACAGACAGGAATTACAGCTGCACTTCAGAAAAGAATATTAGGGTCAGAAATTTTATAAAACTTTCGTTGGGAATTTTGCTTTTTTGTGTATTGTAATAGTGATTATGTGGGTCTAGTAATATTAGCTACAAATAATTTTATTTTAAACCAAGTTCCGATTATTCTCCAATCCAATTCAAGTTGAATATTTTTTTTTAATTTCACTTTATAACTTTATGATTTTGCAAAAGGAAAAAATACTATTGATTAAGGTGGCTAGGTTTCATATGAGAAGATAAACGCTCTCTTATTTTGTTCATTTTATTTTCAAATTTTCCAATTGCTGTAGTTGTAGTAAAAATTTGTAGTAAATTGTAGTAAATTGTTGTAGTAAAAATTTTTTATTTCAAAAACTACTTTTAGGCACTTATTTTGTTGAATCTGAAATTTTCTTATATGAGAGGCCGAATTTTTGCAATTTTCGTATTTTTAACTGAATTTGATAGTACATTTTTTTTTAACGCAACAAAAAAATTGCTAAAATACCTTTGAATTCAATTCAATTTAATAACCACCTATAAAATTTGGCAACAAAATTATTACAGTTGAAATAACAACAAATTATTCATCAATTATGCAGCAATTCACAAGAAAATTTCCATTTTTATTGCCTATTCTCTTTTTTTTTATAATTTTAGATTGATAACAATAATTTTCAAAATGCCTTCATTTTATATTATCCTTAAGGATTTTATGATAATTCTTCATTCATTTTTCCCTTTTCTCGTTTTTTTTTCAAATCAAAACAAAAGGATAAAAAATTTACTTTTAATAGTTTTTGCTAAAAAAAAAGGGAAAATAAGTAACAATTACTTTTATTTTTTTTTCAAATATTGATTCCACTAAAAAAAAAAACCTATACAAAACAGAACGAAATAATATAAAAGTATAATGACAGAACAAATCTATATCGAATTTTCATTATAACAAAAGAATTGTATGTCAGTTCAGTAATTGTTCACTTTAAAAATGAATTTCACTTTTTTTTTTTTTCTTATTCAATTTCCAATACCATCAGAATTATATTTAGATTTTTATCTTTCAGCATATAGATAATATGCAAAAAGTCCCTTAATTTATAATAAATGAGAATAGTATATCTGTATATTTTGCACGTCCTTAAAGGATAACATTTACTTACATTATCCTTTAATGTTTTAAAATGTTAAATATTTTCTAAAATCTTTTCCTTAATTTCTCATTTCTATTTTCTATTCAATAGTACATGTATAAATGTACATGTATATATACAAAAGACTTTTCATAGAAAAGGTTCTTTTTTTTTTTCAAAAAATGAAAAAATTGAAGGCCGAAATTAAATAAAAGAATTTTCTAGGATTCAATCTTTCCTCTGGCTCTCACTCTTGCTCTAAATCTCCTTATTTGGTTTATTAAAAAAAAAAAATAATTTCAACTTCATCAATAAGGATATAAAATTTATATATGTACGTAATTTACAAAATTATATGTACATACACAAACTCACGTACACAAAAATAATATAATATAAAATGATATTAATAGAGAACCGGCAAAATTTTCTGTAAATTCTATTTATTATTGTACACATATCTTACTCATATTCTTGTATTACATATGTATGTTTGTTTGTTTGTTTGTATACAAGTATTCATTTAATTCTATATATTATTATGTAGGTGTTTATGTGTGTGTTTTTGCGATAATTTAGTCTATTTATGGAATAATAGATAAAGAAAAAAAAAAAAAACAACCACCACCATAATATGGAATGTTTAATAGAACGTGATTTTTTGTATATGAGAGTCTAATTCTGATTTCCTGCAATCTCTATCGATATTTTCGATTTTGCTTTGTTTTTCTTTTCCCTTTTCTCTTTTTCTTGTTTTTATATTCAAACTATTTTGTTCTTTTGTTACTGTTATTGGTTTTAATGATAATGTTGGTTGGAATTCAGAATATTATTTTTAGGTCACAATGCACAACAGAAGAGAAAATCATACAATACACACATACATACATGTATGAAAAAATTGAAAAATTTTTAAAAGGATAAACGAATGATACCAGAAAAAAAAAAGTTCTAAGATAATTTTTTTTTCATCGCACTTTTTACTAGTTTAAAAAGAAAAAAAAATTCTGTTTTTCTGCTATTTTTTTTTGTTGTAAATTGCAAAAGGATATAAAGGATATTTTTTTTAAGTTTTCTTGTTCTAATTTTCATTGTTATTTTTCTGATACTTTTTAAATTTAAATTTAAAGAGAGTCTTCTCTCATTATTTTATAATGTTTTAAATGAGATGATAGAAATTACATGAGTACATGTACAGGGTGTTTTTTTGTGTATTTTTATTTATTTCTTGATACTCGAGAACATCATGATGACGTAGATGACATTATAATATCAATGGCTCAAATAAAATATTTTTTTGTTCCAGTTCCTTAAGTCTACTTCATGTCATTATACTTCATGTCAATATTCCGATGCATTTGAGTAATTTTTACGTTTTAGTCTAGAAAAATTTTAGTTTGTAACAATTTTCAAAAAAAAAAAATAAAATTTGTAAAACGGACTTATTAATTTTATTCTGTTTTTGTTCATTTGATAGTCCATATATATCTACTCCTCGCTCCACCCGGGAAAGACAAACTGTTCCTTAAAATTAACCATTGTCTGATAACTCTAGATTTAGTTATCTGAAATTTTAGCAACTCTTAGATTTAATTAAATAATTTATTTCATTAAAAGAAGATTTCTTTCCACCAATATTCTCTCTCAAGTTATCGCCTCTGGAAATTTCAAAAATTTCGATTTTCAGTGCCTTAAATTTCCGAAACTGCAAGCTTTTTTAAATTTCTATAAAAGCAGAAAAATAACGTTATAGCCTTGACTTCGTCCATTACGTTAAAGCCTCTTTCAATTTTTTTTTTTGCTTCATCCAAAATGTATGCAATCTGTGAAATATTTTGGTCACGATTTGAAATTTTATTATTTTGATTATTAGACCAATCAAAATTAAGTCGAAACACGTTTTTCGGACTTAAATTAAAATCACAAAATTTACGATTTCTCATTCAAATTTCGGATTCAGTCAAATTAGTGTATAATCGTTTAATTTATTGTACATCCTGTACATTTTCATACCATAGTTTTTATATTATCAAAATGCGATAGGATCTCCTTTTTAATCCTTTGCAAAATGGAATGAAAGAATAAAATAACTGAAACTATTGAAAATTACACGTCTTGTTTTTGACAGTTTGTTATTTTTATTAAAAAATCTCATTTTCTTTTTTTTTTTTTTTTTGGTATAGATTTTGGAGTTGATTTTCAAAGAAATTTAACAAAAAAAAAAAAAAAAGAGAGATAATCAAAGGAACTGGGTAAAATTGACAAATTGAGTTTCAGAACAAAAGGAAATTTTATCACAAGATATAAAAATTAAATTGAAAAGAAATTGAAAGAGAATTTTTTCCATTTTTTTTTTTTACTTTAGTTTGAATATTTTAAACGAAATCAATTTTTTTTTGCAAAAAATACAAAATAAATTTAAATTGTAATGAGTTAAAGAATTTATAAAGAATATTATGAATTAATTAATTATGTAAAATATAAGGACGAGTATGTAAGAATTTCAATTGAATTGCTAATTAAAATTACGTGCGATTTGGCAATTATGAAAAGGTTTTTGAAATATTAAGAGTATGTTGCACATAAATGCCCTCATAATGACAACAAACTTAGTTGATATTTTGGAATAATCTTATAAACTCACTCTGAAAGCTGAATCCACTGTTTCCTCATATGAAATTAAAAATTTTATATAAAAATTTAAATGCCAGGATTTTTAAGTTTTGAAATATTTGAGTTCAACTCAAAATACGACGATCCAATTTAATTTGTATATTTGGTTTGATAACTTTGAATTTTTATATGAAATCAGCCAATTATTACATTTTCTTTTAAAACATGGGCAATATGGGCATCTTGATGTATCCATTTTAAAAATGATTTTTTGTTCACTTCCAGAAGTTTGTGCATTGAATTTTTTCGAACAAATTTTCCATTAGCCGCCATTTACTCACAATTAGACGATATTAAGTTGTCTCTTTTTTTCAAGGGGAACTTGTGTTTTCTGAGCAACATTTTGATAAAATATAATGTAATGTCCATCAAGGAAACAACATGTTCATGAGACGAAAACCTGAGGCAATTTCGAACATTACAAAAATTAACTAAAACAAAGTATTTAAGCAAATTAAACTCAAAATAATTTTAATTTTGTACAAAAGTATTTCTGAAAAATTAAAAATATTTTAGCGCCATTTGTCGTGTTAAGGAAAAATATTTTCCAAAAACAAAAAACATACTTTTTCAACAATTTTTATGTTGTTATTTTTTTTTTGTTTTGTTATCAATTTTTGTGACAAGTAAACATTTAAATAACCATGAAAATAACAAAAAAATAACAAGAAAACCAACATATTATGACAAAAAATGAAATAAAATGAAATGATCATTTGCTGCGGGGGAACAACTTAATAACACTAAAGAATTATCCACATCTTGTATATGATTAGTTTACCACGTCAACGGGTGACATGTCATGTCAACTACTGTCAAACTTTTCAGTCATATTTATCTGATTGATTAATTATTTTATTTATTTTTTCAATACTTATACACAAAATTGTTGTGGGGCAATTCTTTTAAATAAAATTTTATCTTCGAATTGAATTAAAAAAATAATAAATTAAATTAAAGTAGAATTTCAATTTTATTTCAAAAATACAGACTTCAAATAATAATATTTATTGGAAATTGAAAGGAAAAATTTCGAAATATTTGACCAGTAGCGCAAGCACATTAAAACAATTGAAATTTAAAACAAAGTAAAAGGTTTTCAAACGCAAGATAATTAAGACTTTGAATGAATATATTATCGAATAAGATCTTTGCATGAATGTTGTTTGACACTTTCTCTCTTTGACAATATCATTTAATGAGTAGCGCGTGTACTTAGTTTCATTTTATTACAATAACTGCCTCTTAAGAAATAACAACACAACTATCTAGTTCTTACTACTAAAAAACAATTGGTCGATTTATTTTCCACTAAAATACAAATGTTGTTCTGACATGAAATTGGACTGCCCTTAAATTTAAAGTATGAGACAAAAATATTATGATAGTATTTTTTTTTCTTGTTCGTTTTTTTTTTTTGGAAATATTTTCGAATTTTATATTCATTTTAAAAAATTCATTTGTAATAATTTTTGATTTTTCAATATGGTTAAAAACAAATAAAAAATCTTTTTCATTGAAAATTTTCATATTCTCTTCAGCTTCAGGCATTTTTAATTTCAACAGTTTTCTTTTCCTCTCTTTGATAAATTCTATACAAAAAAAAAACTTTGTATTCTATAAAAGTTCCTTATGTATTGAATAGTATAAAGTGTAGAAAATTTAAGAGATTATTGACAAGGCGAATTTGATACTGCACTATATAAAAGTATATCAAGAAGATTTTTATATTAAATAATTTCTCTCTGGGGGTTATTTTTGTGGTATATATACGATATATGGGTTTGGATAATTCATTCTTATGGATTTTGAATGCGAGTAAGTATTTCCTAGTATATTTTTTCGAGATTATATATAAGAATATTATATAGGATACAATTTTATTTAAAATCGAAACTATTCACAATAAATCAGAGTTATTTGAATGTTTTGAAGTTTTCTATTGACAAAAAAAAAGAAAAATAAGAATAAACAAAAATTTAAAATCTATTGAAACCGACAAAGCAATGAATGATTCTACATTTTTCCTCTATGGTTACGTTTTTTTTTAATGGAATTCTGCTGCGTGATATTTTAAATGAACAACACATATTATAACATTAATATTTTTACATACAAACCCAAACATAAGTGTATAATATTAAATTTTGAAATATTTGAAATCAAAATGAAAAAAAAAGGGGATCGATTTTAAAAGTTTTAATAGAAAACAGGAAAAAAAACTAAAAAGAAAAAAATAATTTTTGACAGAAAGACCTGCGTAACGCGACCTCATCATGTTTCCGATTGAAAATTAGAAAAAATAGAAAAAAAAAAAATCTAAAAATTGTGGAACAAATTAATGAAAAAGTGGCGCTTTAAATTTTTTTTTATATTCTTGCCGTGTTTTGCTTTTTTTTTGTGTATTTTTTCTGTTTTATTTTCCGAACAAACACCTCTCTCTCTCTCTCTGTCTATTTATGTCATATGTATACGTTTTATAATATTTATATATAAACAAAACAACCGCAATCGTCATCGTCATTATATAATCGCTAAATATCATAACAAGTGGTATTTTTTGAAAAAAAAAAGTGTTAAACGCCTTAATTAGGTGATGACTTTTGACAGATGACGGATTGTTTGATATTTTATTTTTTATTTTAATTTATTAATAATTCTTATAAATAATTTGATTAAAAAAGGAAGTAATTTTTAAAAAGCGTGATAAAGCGTTTTTGATTTTAAATGTAAAAAAAAAAATTCTCGCTTTTTTTTTGTTATTGTTTACTGTTATTCAAGTTTAAAGGATAAGGAAATATAAGAGAGAATTTGTAAAAGGTTTCGTTCAGAAATTATTAATGTTATTTTTATGGATTCTATCCCATTTTAGTCAATTAAAATGCTTTGAATAAATGGTGTTTGTAATGAAAATGCGAAATTAAGAATAAAAACCGGAAATAGAATTGTAAAATTAGAAGCGACTGATTGGTTTTTTTTGCGAAGCTTTTAAGTGTTTGACAAAATATTTTAAAAATTAAGAAAATTTGTTTGTCATTGAAGCAATTGAAATTTCACGGTTGTATTTTTAAAATATAGACCTATTTTGTATTGTGATATTTTATTTAAATAAATTTTATACTACGATTCCGATTTCCGATTCACAACTTAACCATTAACGTTTATAATTACAAATTATATAATATATTACGAATGGAATTTAAATCGTTTTATTTTATTGTTATATAATGCTCTTTAATTCATTTTGAGTATTTTTAAATAATTTACAAGAAATTTTTAATTATACTACTTGTTTTATTTTAACAGGCCACTGCAATTTTTCAATTTACACCAGGGCGGTGATCAAAGTTATTTAGTTATAAAATCACTACCCTGATTGGTATAAGGCCACCGCAATAAAATTTTTTCCCGAACTGCTGTAATCGGGTTTAAAATGTTTTAAGGAAAATTTTGTAATAAAAAATAAATATGCTAAGAGTTTGGTGAATTTACCCTATGAAAAATTTTTCAATTTAAAATTTTTTTTGATTTTTTTTTCATAATTTTATTCAGTACATACTCTTAAGTTGCTATGACGAAGGTTCTGTAGCGATTGAATTTCTATAAAAATTTTAATTCTATAAAAATAAAATATATCTTTAAGAAAACTTATTTTGAATGAAAATTATTCTGCTAATTTTAATACTTGTGTAACAACTTCCTCCTTTTCGCATTTTTTTTTTTTTTGCAAATATCAAAATAAAACTCTTTTTGACTATTTTTTAGATGCAAATGACTTAACACATAAAAGAACCGTAAAAATTTTTTTCCTTTATATAAATCCTATAGGTTTTCTTTAAAATTATAAAAGAGAATTAGAATTTCTCTCTTTACTCGGTGGTCTTATACTAACCAGAATAGTGCTTTGATTTTCATATTGAAAAAACGTTTAATTAATTTGATTTTTTAGTTAAAACTAATTAACAACGATTTGTACATCTGGAAGTAGCCTGTATTTCAGAACTATCTTTCGCATTTGTGATATAAACAAACGTAATTGCTAGTAACGATAACGGTTTTAAAAAATTGGTTATTATCCAAATAAATTTGTCGAGTAGCCGATAATGCATAAATAAGCTAGACTCGCAGATCATTTTTTTCAAAAAATATCATTGATTGAGAATGACACTGTTAAAACAGCACATGCATTGTCCCTTTTACGTTGAAATTACAAATATTGTGTTGCAGATTCGTTAATTTAATTTTCTATAAAATTCTTATAAATCTAAATTATTTTCAGATAAAGAATAAATAATGAAAAATAAAGCAAATATAAAAATCTAAACCACTAATTCTAGTACACTACAATTTTCAAAAATGCATTTCAGACAAAAAAAAAGGTAAAAATTTTTTTGTGGTTTTTAAAATGCAAAGCCTCCAAATCGTTTTTGATCCAAATTCCGTTTTGCTTGTATCATTGTCGATAAATTGTTAAACAAGTTGTCTATGCAATTTAAATATTTCCAATTTCAGTTTAATATTTATTATTCAAATTTGATGATATAAAATGTTTTATGGTATTAAATTTGTTTTTGATTTAATTTAATTATTTTAACAAGCCTTAGGTGGAATTAAATTAAAACTTTGGGCGAATTCAACTCTTATACGACTGTTAATTGGCCTTTATATGTGTTTCTTAAATACAATCATATATATATATATATATATATTTAATAACAATTTATATACTTTATTTATTCACATAAATTCAAATTGTATACTTAAAATTTTTATTAATTGTTCTATGTGATTCAAAATAAAATTTACTTTGAGATATTTTTTGCTTTATTTTAATATTAATAAACTATTTAAGATTTTTATATATTATTCACACTTCTATGTTCACATACATATATGTATAAAAAAGAAATTTTTATAAAATAATTGTGTACAGTGTTAAAAAATAAATTATAAATGAATAACATAAAATGAAATGGGAATCTTTAAATGACAACAGGTAAAACATTATTTTATCATCACATGTACAAATATGGATAGCGTATATATATACAAGTAATCAAAAAGGATCATCTTATTTCATAGAAAAACTACATAATAAATGTATATATATACATTTCATCTGTTGGATTGATGACGTTCATTTCTTAAATTATTAACGGCTGTACAAAATAATTCTTTTCTTTCTTTAATAATAATAGCATATATAGGCTTAAAGGATATTCGCCGCCTTATAGTTTTATTTATATACCCATAATATGTATATATGAATGTATATATATGCACATTTTTTAATCTCAAGTTAAACAAAAAAGAAAGTCAAGTCCTTATTTTTTTAAAAACTGTACATTAATTGTTTATTGTATAGGTGCGTATAAATTTTAACCACGTACTTTTTTATGTAATTATTTTTATATACCTTAAGAAAACCAGAGAAATGGAATTTTTAAGTTATTTCTTTAAAGTCTATTTATTGTGTTTTTTGTAATAAAAAATGATCCTTTTTAGAAAGGTAAAAGTAAAGTAGTCATGTTAAAAAATATGATAAAATAAAATGTTGACAACCGATACATTTATTATTATTGTGTAAATTTAATTTTTATATTGAATTGCCCTTGTAGATGTGTTGAAAGAAACCTATAGGGTCATAACAGTAATATTGATGATATAAAATTTTGTTCAATTTTTATTAATATATAGTTTGATGACAAGGAAAGTAAAAAATTTTTTAGAAATTTGAAAAAGAATAATAAAATTGTGTAATAAAGAAATTTTAATTGGAAATTTTGTTAGTCTAATTAAATTTTGTAAATCTCTTTTATTTGGGATATAATTAAATCTTAAATTTTGGTCAATAAGGCCAAAATAATTTTTGAACAAATTTAATAATTTTATATATTACGTGTTTATGTTAGCCAATAGTTGTTTTTCACCACATTTCCCTAGGAAGTCATTTTGCTAGATTTCCCAAGGAAGTCATTTTGACTGCTTTTTAATTTCAATTAGAAAAAAAATTATGTCTGCAATGATGTAATTTCATAAAATTTTATGACTTTTTGTACAACATACTCGTAAAAATGCGTTCATTGATAATTGTAGTTACCTCACCCCCTCCCTCATTTCCCGTATATATATAATTGTGATTTTTGAACACATTTTTTTATACATTAGCTATTCTAACACAATGTAGTCATTTTGACTGCTTTTGAGCAATATAGGTATATACAAAATTTCAGTCTTTTTATAGTAAAAAATTTTCAACAATGTGAAAAATTTTCCATCCAAATTAAGACGCTTTATTTTTGGAATATATTTTGCAATATATTATAGTTACTATAATCTATATACATCTCAAGAAAAGTAAAATGGAATGGCTTTGACCAAATCATTAGCTTAATTTGTAACCAAATATTTCTTGATCAATTTTATGACTGTGACGCCATAAAGAATCCAAATCTTATAGTTGATTTTAAATATTATGTAAAATTGTCGATTCAGATTGTCGCACATTATAATAATGTGCATTGTTATTTTTAATTAAGTGCAAAATTTTTAGATTTTATCTTGTATACGCAAATGATTAACAGAAGATTAAAGGAAAAATGTTTGAGAAAATTTCAAATTTACACTTACCTCTAGTTACCGGAAATTAAATTTTTTTCCTTTTTGGAAGCTTGCTCTACATTGCACAATTCCTGAATTATAATGAAAATTATAAAAAGTCAGGTTTTTCAGGAAGATCGATTTTTAGACACAATAATGTAAAAAAGGAAAATGCCATATTATTTTTTATGTGTGCCCAATTTCTTTGCTGTTCATAATATCTATGGATCTTCATAATTATACAGGTTTTAAAATAAATTGCGTACATATATGAGGACACAATAAATTTTCGGAATTTTCATACATAATTTACCGCTGTCTTAATGGATATTGTATACTACTAATTCAATTGTATTCTACAACTAGTACATGAGTTAATCCGTGAATAATTTATGTAATAATGACAAAATTTTCAAAATTTTAATAAAATAAAAAAAAAAAACAAAATTTACTAAATTTCAATAATAAAAAAAAAAAAATTGTTAAAAAAGTAATTAAAACTTCCTTTTCCTTTTGATCTTATCAAAATTTCCCATATTTTTACTATAATTAAAAATTTTAATAACAAGAAATTTTTGAAAACAAAATAATAAAATTAAATAGTCACAAATAAAATTATTTTAATAACAAAATGCATAACTAAATCTTACATTTATTACAAAAAGAAACAAAATAGAAAAACCCAAATCCAAAATAATTTCCCACTTTTTGAATGCGTGTAATTTTTCCACCATTTAATAACCATCTTAAATGTTTCCGGTTTACCTCTTTTCGATAAAAAGAATCAACGAAGAATAGACCAAAAAACAAAAAAAAAAAAAAAATTTATTAAATTAAATAGAAAAAAAATTTTTTTTTTAGCTATGAACTCAAAAAATCTTCAATTAATCAATTAAAACATTTTACAAGACCTTATATTTAAATAATTTTATTAATTTAAAAATAAAAACCAACCACATAATATTCTTTTGTATACCAAAAAAAAATTTCCCTTGTTTGATATTTACATACGATTATTAAACTTATTCACCTGTATTTAGTAATCACATTTAAAAAGAAAATTAAAAAACTAAGTTAAAATTTAATATTTTCCTTTTACTTAATATTTTTCTAAACTATTATAACAATTAATAAACTCAAAAATTAAAGAAAATTATCATATAAAAGTGTATTTCTCCTAAATGTTTTTATACTCAATGTTTTCGGTAATTTATTTTTAGCACATATCCAAAAATATCAGAAAAAATGTACTTGTTAATTATACTTCGTCCCCTTGTTCACATTTTCTTTTCACTCCATTAATTAATGTTTCTCTAAAAGAAAATTTTTAACCTAAATTTCCGACTTCAAAAATGATCCTACATCATAGTTTTCAAAATGCCAAATTTTCACAGTATTTATTATGTCGAAACTGCAAACACTTTTTAAATTCCGAAAAAATACAGAAAGTAGAGACTTGTTCTCCCATTCTCCAGAAAAATAGTTATTCTCCCATTTAAGAGAAAATATGATAGTGACAAAGTGGCTGTTGAGATTAACCATTATTATAAGCCCATTTTTAACATATTAGTGTCTTGGATGCGTGGCAGCGTAAATTTAACCATTATTTATTCTATTTCGTTATAAAAGAAAATTTTAATATTCTCCTCAAAATTATAGCAATAATATAACAAAAATTATAGTAATTTCTCAAAATTGTAATAAAATTTCAATTCTAGAGCACTAATTTTTTGAAACTGTAAAAGTTTATGAAATTTATATAAAAGCGAAATAACTAAATTTCTTCTCATTAGAAAATATAATTTTTTATATTTAAACTGACATGGTTAACCCCATAATACTATAATTTTTCGGTATTGTGGGCTTATCCTTGTCAATTCTATTCTGTTAATTTGTTTCTCATTTTGGTCTCATTTGATACTTAGAGAGCATAATCGTCTTTCTCTTTTGTAAGAGTATTCCACTTGGAAATGTGCTACTCTACAAACTATTAAAAATATTGTTTTGATCCGAATTCACTATTTTTTGTTTTTGTCACAAAACGTTCGCTTTAAATCAAGTTTTTTTTTTTTTTGTAAAAATGTTAAATGATAGAAATTTTATACCAAACCAACATTTCAATTCCAATTTGATTATTCAATTTGTGTAGTATATAGCGGAATTTTTCACGGTTTGTGAAAACTTGAACAACAAAAAAAAAAAAAAAAAGAAAATTGTAATAATAAGGTAATAAAAAATATTTTTTGAATTATAAAAAGTACAAAAACAATGAAAAAGAAAAAAAATCTGCCAAAGAAAAAATTATTTTTATGAATTATTTTTGTTTTGTAATAACAAAGGGCAATTAAATCTAATTCAGCGGGCTTAACTTAAGTTTTGTTGAAATCTAATTTCATGAAATGCTAATTTTTCTCTAATTAGAGTAAGAGCGAAAATTTTTAATAGAGAAAAGAAAAAAAAATTGAATTTTGTAAATTTTTTTTTGTATATTAAAATTATGTTGTGTGTAGAGCAGATTCTTAGGGTTGTGCTGAAGTTAGAAGATTTGATTTAAAATTTTAATTCTTGTAAGTTAAAATTATTCATGCTAATTCTTTCTACAATCCGTTATATTGCGACTGTACAGAACAATTCTATGATATTAAACAGCTCGGAATATTTTTAAACGTAGTTTATTGAAGCAGTGACGAAACTTATTCTTTGATATAAGTTGGATATTAAATCTTATATCACGCTCCATTTCATTTGACTGCAAACATCGAAAATCTATCATTAAAAGTTCTTTTTATTTACAATGACAGTATATGTAGGAGCCCGAGTGATTAAAACGTCACATTTAATGCAAAACTTAATAATTTTCTTTGAATGACCTTAATACGAAACTGATACAATGAATTTCAGAAAATGGCGTACATATTCAAGAGTACGTTCAAATTTTAGTTTAAGATTTAATGTCACAAAATCAACCCTTTTGTAAAAGGGGGCACTCCTATTTAAGTGGAAGTTATATGTTAAGCATTATGTTTTTATGTCTATGAGCGAAACTCAAAATCTGGCATATATCAAAATCAAGTTCTGAAAAATTTTCAAAATATATTCAAAATATTTGGTAACAGTAAACAATCCTTCAAAGAACTTATTATTATTGCAATTTAAAAATATTCCTCAAGTACAAATTATTTTATGTTTTTAATTAGTAACCAAAATTTCACGGAACCGCAAACTCATAATAATGGGGAATTAAAACAAATAATCCGTCAAACTATTAGCGTAAATGAACATAAAGATATAGAGTAAAAAAAAATGAAAACTATTTAGTAAATTTTCACCTTAAGATATGATCAAATTGAATACAAAGGTAAACAATAGCATTATTAAAACAGTAGACAAAAAATATTTCATTTTTTTAATTTCTTATAAACAATTGCGCGTATATCATAAAAATTTTGTGTTTTTTTTTTCTTATTTTATCTTTAAAGGTCTCATATTTATTTGCTTAATTTACTACACAAGGTACAAAACTCTTTTAAGTACAAAAGCTGTACATATCTAAATATATAGTACACTATTTTTAGTTTTTAATTTTATAATATAAAATTAGCCGCCCCGAAAAAATAGTGTAATTACGGAAATATTAAAAATAACTGAAACGAACAATGAACAAAAAAATAAAAACAAAAAAAAAATTATTTATTACCGCTTAATTTCAACGATCTGATTAGATTTAAAAAAACAAAAATGGAAAAACAAGAATAATTTTCAATTTTTTCTAGTTTACTACATTTGCCAAAGGTTTACTTAAAATTATTAAAAGCAACCAAATGGTTGTACCCATTAAACTTTCATTACTTAGTTTTATACAGATACCGTGATGAGGGTCAATTATTATTTTATTTAAAGAATATGTTTAGAATATAATGTAGGTATGGGTGTTCGTGATCAACTTTGTATATAAACCACTATCATAAACAAGATGCTTGAATGCACCTGTAATAATTTTCAATTCTCAATTTTTTTGGGGTTATTTTATAAAACATTAAAGAATTTCGGTATGAAATTAGTAGTTAAAATTTTTAATTATGAAATCATAATTATTTTAATAACTTCTCGCTCAATACTTTTTATTTTATTCGAATGGAACAAATAAATTTTATGTATATTTCCCAAAAAGTAATACTAGTCTCTATACTTTCGAGAAACAAATGAAAAACAATAATGTGATTTTGAAATTTTGTAAAATGACACAAAAAAAAAGCAATTGGATATAATCCAATAAATGTATCGTAATTTAACTACCGGCTACCTAAAATCAGAACCCAATAATTAATGTGGTAAACAAAATCGAAATAATTTCTGTATCTCTCTGTAATTCTCTGGGAACGAGAAACAAATATAGTATATTCTATAGTATTCAGTTCAGGTTTTAATTTAAGAGGAAGAGTTGAACTAGTGTACGTTTGAAAATTATGAATTCAGTATCTTCCAAATTAAAACCCAATTAACTATAAGCAATAATTATTGTGCTATAGTTTGCTGCTTGTTTTTATACCCGTACGAACGTATGTCCAAAAGTAAATTATCATTATCTTAGAAATCATTGAATATCGAAATTTCAAGTTTCGTGATAACAAATTCATACGGACATCATAGAGTTGACACGGTCAACTCTATTTTTTCTCGTTTTAAACTACAAAACATTTTCTAAATTCGAAATTTTATTTTTAACAGTGTTGTTTCAATAGCCTTTAATTTTTTAAATTCCGGAGAAAAAATTCAAAAATGTTTAGGTGATATTCAAATTTTTAATTTATTGTGAAATTTTATGCTCTCGTTTAATTTTTTATATAATTTTCAAATGATATAATTCCAAATCTTAATTATACAAAATAATTGAACTTGTTTAAAACACACAAATTTCTCGAAAAATTCTGTAACAAAACATTTATTTAACTGAATTCTAAAGTAATCGAAAATATTATACAAAAAATTGAAGAACATTTCAACAAAATTTGACAAATATTCACTGAAACTTAAAAAAAAAGAAAAAAATAATTAATCAAAAATATTGCTCTAAAACCAAATACAATCTATAACTAAAACTACATATATGATACAATAAACGCAATGTCAGATCTAATTGACTGAAACGATAACAATGAAACAGGAACTTTTCTGATTAGAATCGATTTAAAAATTTGTTTGTTTTTCTCACATAAAAATGCAAGAAATAGTCAGTACGAACATTAATAATCCAAAATTGCGATTTAAGTCAACAAATATAGCAAAAACTATATAAGTCACTTACTAAGTCTTACCAGAAAAAAAAAAATTTTTTTAAATTATCGATCCTTGGTTCTTATCATTGCGTATTTGAAAATTATTACGACCACCTTAGATATTTTTATTTTAAAAATTTATTTAAAAAATTTAATTACTAATTACATATTCGTTGTCAACCTACGAATTTCCTTCGAAATTTTCTCAACCTCTATTTATATATACAATATGATTCACTTAAAATCCATTATTAACTTTCATCATTTTAATTCCGCTTATCATTCGCTCTGTCTTTCATTATTATTTTTTCTGTTATATTTTTCTCTATTTTTCATTAAATTAAATTTAAAATACACAATTTTTCATGGACAATTTATCTAAAAATTGAATAATATAAATTTAATGTATCCAAAGAAGAGATAGTGATTTCCTATACCATATATACTTTCTTTTTACATTTATACATACATAAATGTTATTTTTATTGTAACAAACGAAAAATAGTCATGATGTTTAACCCTTTCATGTATGTAAATTTAATATAATCAAAAAATAATAATAATATAAAGATTTTAAAAGAAAATTTATTTAGAAAAGAAATTCTTATAATATATTTATGATACATATACACACACATGTATATTAGAATAAGTTTGTCTATTTATTTTTAACATGTAACTACAAAATACCGGTATGATTATGTTATGAGATCTTCTGATATTTTTCATTTTAATCATTCAAATATGTAAATTTAGTCCATGTACCTTAATTTAATACTATACATTCTCGTATATATTCGTATATTAGATGCTATGATCAACATATAGAACTAAAAAAAGAATTAGAAAAAAATTTTTAAGAAAAATTATTTTAAAATTTTTTTATTTATTTGAATATTTTATTACTATCTAATTCTTAAAAAATATTTGAAAATAAAAAAAAAATAATAAAAATTATTCTTTCTTAATTTCGTTTTTATTTTGACCAACGAAGTTCAATGGTAAGATCAAAAAAATACCTAAATGAAAGAAAAAAATATTAAGGGAAATTTTTAGTTTTGTTTTTGTAACTCAAGACATGCAGCAGTGAACTTACAAACGATCTCGCTAACAGAAACTATTAAATTCGATTATTTTTATATTTTTTTCGATTTTATTTTACAATTTTTTTTTATTCTTATTTGTTTCTTATTTTTATTTTTTTCTCTTAATTTCTTCTATTATTTTCAATATAGTTGAACTAGTGGACAGAATAATTTTATTTGATAAAATTTTTTAAATCTATATATTTATACTAGGGTTACCAAATATTCTTAATTTAATAAAAATTAAATAATTTTGTAAGTTTTACCGCTTCAAAAGTTATAGCCAATACATGGCAAAGAAGTCCGCGAAGTGTTGCAGCACAATATTATTTATTGTTTTTATAAAATAAATTTTTCTCTTTGTATAACTATCCAATGCTGTTAAACTATATGTAGATATTGCAAATATTTCTGTATGCTAAATTATAAATTTCAAGAAACTTCTAGTCTTTAAAAAAAAAAATTTCAAAAAAAAATCAATTATTCTAATTTTGACAAGCTTTATTTCAAAAACTATGACTCAAATCAAATTGAATGTATTACCTGAAATAAAGAGCAATCAAATGCATGTGTAATCATCCCCATACGGTTACTCTATGCCACACGGTTCCGAAATAACAAGTATTTATTTACACGCATGAAAAATCTGGTACATTTTTTTTCAAGCAGCCTGTAGCATAAAAACGAGTATATCTGCACCATTACAATTTTCTTGCTGGATATTGATCAAAGAATCATCCCTGAAATTATTTGCCACCTTGTACAAAGCAACCTGTATAACGTTTTATACTTAAATTTAAAGTGAATTTAACATAAACTAAGCAATTTAGAAATTTATTTACTAAAAAAATTTAATATAATGTTCATTGTCTTAAGAAAGTTTAATAAAATTAGGATACTGCACAAACCCAGAAATTTATGCATGGATAATCTGTCGGCAACCTTAATATACATATACATATATATATTTTTATTGTAAAAACAAATTTTTAAGTACACAGGTATAATAAATTTTGAACAAATAAAAAAGGTACATTGTTTTGGATGGGGACATTTAATATTAGTACCTACACAGAATTTAGGCACATTGCACAAACATACAGACATACGCACCTAGTAAAAGATGTTTACTTGAGCTGATATATTTTTTTTTTTATAATTTTTATTTTTCCACGGCAGACAGTTTTTTTTTTCTCTTATTCATTTTTTATTTATCGATTTAATGGTAATTTATCTACTTTCTCTAAATATAATAATTTTGTATTACTTTAATACATTTGTGCATGTGCACCTTAATTTTATTTTATAATATATACCTACATATTTCTAATTTTTTACCTGTCTAATAAAAAAATACGATTACAATAACAACAATGGCATATATGCAGCAACTATTTTAAGACCATTTCAAATAGTGAAATTATAACTATTTCGATTCTTTTTTTCAATGTATTTTTTAATAAAATTTATTGATGTACTTTTTCGATAGTCTTAATTTAATTCAAATACTAAAAAATACACCAAAAAAAAGAGAAATAATCAAAAAGCCAAAAATTTTGTTTAAGATCTTTTTCCACTTGATCATGACTTTTAAACATCCGCGCATACAGTTATGATTTTAATGATATAAAAAATGTACCTACTTACTTGCATATTATGTGTGTGGGAAATGGGTGTAAGTCAATTTTTTTTACATACCTACGTTATATGAACAAATATATTTACTTTTATAAATTTGTAATTTTTGAGAGTTGTAACATTAGAATTCACATAATTTGAAAATAAATTTAAGATCATTATTTAATTGGAGAAAAAACTAACTAGTTTAATTGATCGAGTGAAATTTTAATGCAGAAACTTGGTGATTCATGGCATTATTTTAAAATTATTGATTTTCTTTCTATATAGGTTTCTCCTTTGACTTCTTATGACATAATAATTGACGATTTGGACTCCATCATCATATTAGATTTATTATTGAATCGACTAAAAACTAATAAATTTGTATCATACTCATCGAAATAATTTAATGGTCAGGAAATAGAGTTCGTTAACAGTGTCTGCTTTTTGGGTACTATAATAATACCTGAAGATGGTGCCCAAGAAAATATATAAAATAGGCTCAAGAAAGCAACAGTAGAATTTGGTTGGCTGCAACCGATATGGAAGAACAACCAGATATACAGAGCAACCAAACTCGGAATCATTCCGATCATGTATAAAATCGATTCTAATATACGGTAGCGAAGCCGGGCTTACATCAAATTCAATTAACTAGAAGCAAATAGTAAAGAATAGAACAAGATGCAGATGTTAAACGGAAGGAATGCCTATGCGCCTACTTGGAGTAAGGAAAAAAAAAGATTATTATGGTGATCTAAAATTTCTAAACATTATTTGACTGCTTATCACAATAGGCTTGATTTTAATATTGGTGTTGCGGCTCACTGAGAGGAATTTCAAATGATTCCAAATGAGGAATTTAGTTTGGCTTGAATAAAACATTTATAAATTCATTTTTACACTGATTTTTAGAAAGGAATTTGAGAGACTAACTATGCACAGGAAAATACTCCACTTTAATCTTGTTCATACACAGTTAGCATGAACAGTTAGTTGTTAGTCTACTATATTGTTAATCAGAAATTTCCTTACAAAGACAGAAAAATTTCAATAATTCTTTCATATGCTTCAAAATTGAGTACATACTTTAACTTGTAAAAACTCACCAGAAGTCACTAAAATTCTTAAATAACTGTAAGAATTAAAATTTCAAAAATATAACAATATTCGTGTAGGAATTATATTTTATATTTTTTGTATGTACATTATGTACTCACACACATGCATACATCATAAATGTATTAAATCAAAATAATTCAAAATAAATATAGGCTTGAACAAATTTAAGCCAATACAAGTTCAATAGGAGAGTGTAATCATTACTTTAACGATCTTTTTCGTTGTCTAAATAAAAAATCAAGTAAAATTTTTATGTTTAAAAAAAAATTTAGTTTCTTTTAATTTTTTTTTTTGGAGATTTTAATAGTAGGAATTAAAAATCGAAGGGAAAAAAATCGAATAACTTATTCTTTCGATTTTTATGTTTCGGAGGAGGAGGAGGACGACAAAAAAAATAAGTTTAATTTGAATACCTTATTAATTTCGATAGTTTTATTTTATCTTTAAAAAACCACTTTTTTTTGGTGTTTGTATTGAATTCTTTAATTTTTTGAATAAATTTACAATTAAATATTAAAGAGAAAAAATGAAAATTAAGACAAAAAAAAAAGGAATTGAAAATGAGTAATAACACTTTGTATTGGGATGATTAGGGGTGAATCAACTAAGAGACAACGATGAATTATTCGATTTTTTGTTTCTTACTCTTTATTTTAATTTTATTTTATTATTTTGGCAGCTGAGTAATCATTTTATTTTTTGCTTTGTCAATGTATGCGTGTAAAACAGGTTTATTTAAAATAAAAATAAAAAAAAATGAAATTACTTTCTTCCTTGTATGAAATTTTTTAAGCCTTATTTTTTCCATATAAATTCAAAATAATTTATTGGTCAACATTTTTTTTTTTTAACTATTTGACCGTGGAATTTGTCATTATGATGGTAAATTTTTTTGTTTACCACAATTTAATTTTGTGTATCTATTGTATGTATATACATAAATTTATTCAATGAACTAAAGTAAATTATTTTATGAATAAAAAATTTTAAAACTTGTTTTACACATTGTAAGTTTTAACATTACAAAATGTACAAACCTGAGAACACTATATAATGTGGTTATAACGCCCTCATTTTTAAAAAAATATTTTTGATGTCACCCTTTTTCACTGAGTAAACAATTTATTTAATAATATTCTTGAAATTGCAAAAAATGGAAACAAAATTTATAATAAAAGAATAAGAGAGTTCCTCTAAACTCTTTTATCCTTTATCTTCATTATTATATATTTGCCGTATTATATACCCAAATGTCTTAATTAACAATTGTTAAAAGAAAATTTTAATAGTAACTTTTATCGGTTTATGGTGCATTAATTTAACAAACAGAGTAAAAATAATAGGCACATTGTTTTAAAAATTTTGTTATGACTTAGGCAAAAATGTTTGCTGAACTATACATTGAAAATCATCGTTATTTAGGATATTATTTTGTGTCCGAAATACAGCAAGCATGTCAAATTTGATAGCGTTACACTTTACAATTGATATTTCTAAAATTGAGTACATTTAAAAGAGATTTCTCCATTTCACAAAATTTATATTTATGTTTATTGCGCAAAAAGTTTCTATCGACCGCATTGTATACAATGAGGTAGGTTATGTGATGGCAACAAATTTTGCATATCGAGTTTTCGGTGGGAACGCACTTCTCCATACTAGGGAAGTGTAAATAAACTATTTCAGCAAACTGTCGGTCTGTCTGGCTGAACTGATTTTCATGAAATTTTATATGTGAGTTTATTGTGGCTATGACACGGATTGATCAACTTTTGAGATTTGTCAGACCTCGGGAACTGAACGTTTTGCGTGCCGCTTTTACATCTTTGCATATGTAAAGAGAAATAATCAACCAATTTCCTTCAAATTTATTATTTAAATTCAGGTTGTTAAAACAATTAACATATAAATTTTTTGGAATGATCATGACTCGGAAACCAAACTGGAGGCCGATTTTACATATTTTACCTATATACAAAACATTTTTTACCTTACATATCTGCGAAACGGATTGATAAAAATTCTTGAAATTTAATATTTGAGTTCTGATTTTTATCAGACTAGCTGGTGAACTTTTCAGAAAATTCGAGTTGCACAAAATTATATTCTTCGAAGAACCAAATTTACATTTTTCTAGGTATGTTAGCTAAAAGCTTATGTTAGCTGTTCTTAAAATTGTAAAGAAGTGTTTGAAACTCATTTTTATAATCTTCTGAAACACTTTCTGACTATATTGCGGTCGATTATGTGCTGGCCACATCAGATTTTTTTTTAATATTGAAAACGTTAAGTAAGTGGAGCTTTCAAATATTCCTGGTATATTTTAGTCTTAACAATTTGGAGTATTTTGAGAATTGCCTTACCTTTTAAGAGTGTTCATTGAAACTGAGGCAAATATTTTGTATCATTTACACTAAAAAACTCTAATCCTTACTACTCCATCACCGTTTCCGTTTCCTTCCTCATTAAATGATTACCATTTTAATTGACAATTTGATTGTCGCATTTTCTGCGTTTAAATGATGTTTGTTTTTGCTCTTTCGTTCAACGTTCAACGTAGCTGACGCTAGGCTCAAGCAATTTGCCTTATAAATAAACAAGTAAATTTGTAATATTGTAATTAAATATACATACATACATACATACATCAAAATATAAAAATTCAAAAAAATTTTTAACATATAAAATTGGCGTTTCGAAATGTAATCTTTCGGTTTTTTTTGTAAGGTATAAATACATCTGCAAGGTATACGCAAAATTTGTATTACGAATGCTATGATGCTACTAAATTCCAATTGATTACATTTAAAATTTAATGAAACTTCCTTTATAAATTTTTTAAAATTTCATTTGCGGACGATTAAAAACTTTGATAAAGAAAAAAAAAATTAAAGAATTTATTTCGAAATTATTTTTTCTAAAAAACAAAAAATCTAATTTTAATAAATATCTTAAAATTAAGAAAGAGAAAAAAAATAAAAAATTATAGACAAAAGTTTGGTAGAAAAAGGGTCATTGTAGTCCGAAATATTTTGTAAATGAATAAATTAAATTATTTCCAAAATAAAAAAAAAAAAAATATTTATGTATGTGCATATGTAGATGTCGGCTTATTAAATTTTACTACACACATACACACAAGTACTTACATATAAGTATAACATTAAAAATTTTTAAATTTTTGATTTCAGGAAACATTTGTCTTAATTTTTTTTCTTCTTCTTTTTGTACTTTTTATTAGAAAATTACCAATTAAGCTTTTGACCAATAAAAGAAAAGAGAAATATAAAAGACAAAAAAAAAACTTTATTAAACTTTTGTTATTGTATTTTAAACACACACACACATATATATATATATTAATAATTTTTTTCTTTTCTGAACAGTAATCCATTCTAATGTATTATTATTAGTATCCAAAGAGTATCACATGGCCTCGATATTATACTGTAATTAATGGCAAAGAAACAGTTTTGAAAACATACAGATATAAATTATACATACATACCTATGTACTTATAAATACACAATATTTTATTACATATGTTTGTATATTTTAAAATGTTATCGATATACCTTGGACAATTGATTACACTTATTAGATATGATGTTCAACTGTATGTATATAAGTATGTATGTATGTAAATATTTTTTTTTTAAATAAAAAATTAAATCAAAATAAATTCCCCCGTTGTGAGATTTTCTTTCATTTCTGCTGTTACAGAATTTTTTTTCTTTTTATTTGATTTTTTTTTTATTCTGATTATTTTGTTTTCTTTAAAATGACAAAAAAAAAAATCCAAAAAATTTAAGAATATGTAAGTAATATTTATTTATTCATACATGCATACATACATATATTTTAAGGTAAAATAAATTTAGGTGAATTTAAATTTAATTTGTTGTTGATTTTGGAAAATTATTCTCAACAAGTTTTTTTTAAAAAGTAATTTATTAATTTTTTTGCTGATTAACACTTCAAATATAATATTTTACAGTTGAAAATATCGAATCGATTCACTTTGAGCTTCATATTTTTCACCATGACAGACTCAAGCCCAAATAACACTTGGATTTTTTATTATAAGCTGAAGTGTTTTGTTTGGCGATCTATACGATTTGGCCCTTCTAAAGGATTTAATTTTGCAGTATGTGAAATCTCTCATTTATGCCATGAGATACTCGTCATAAACATACTTGGTAGCAATCACCAAAACACAAAAGTTCCAAAAGTTAACATGATCTTCTCAAGTACATGACCAAATTTGATTAATTCTTTTTCTTGGGGTATAAATTTTCTTTAAGCCGATTTCCGGAACGTCGCCAAACGGAAAATTCCAAAAAACTCCACAACAATTGAACAGAAATTGTAAACAACAACCATTGTTGTTGTTGACTTTTCATTGTGACAAAACATTTCGAATTCGTAGGAATGATAGGTCATAAAAGCTCGTTCTTTTTGGTTCTTCATATTAGAGATTATAAAAAAAAAGAGATCGCCCATATTGCTAAAATCGACCTAAAATTTTTATTATATCTACATATACTCGTACAACATTTAATTATACATACCAAATTTATAACACAAAATTTAATTATTAACTGATTATGAGAGAGTTCAATTTTTATATTATATTTTTTGTATATTTTTCACGAATAAAAAAATAACCAACAATAAAAGAAAAGAAACGACAATAAAAAAAATTTTAGTTTTAATCAAAAGTAATTTGAATATTATTAGAAATTTAAATAATTCTTTATAGCACTTTTTCAAAAAAAAAATTGTTAAAAATGTGCTTGTTGGTTTTACTCTGTCCGTTCATTCGTCCGTCCGTGCCTCTATCCGTATGTATATTCACAAAGCTCTAGATCTTTTAAAATATAAAGATTTTATGGAAATACAAATAGATTTTAATTATAAAAAATTATCTCGCTGCCTGTAAAAGTTATGACCTCAAAAACCTAAAAATGGCATTTTTGACTAGTTATTTTATCGAAACTACACAAATTTTTTTGATTCCGCAAACACAGAAAAATTTTTCTAAAATTTCATTTCATTAGAAAATGAAATTATTATTTTTAACTCAGTTATTTAACCGTCAAATTGTACCATTGTGTTTACGCTTTTTTAAATTTTTTTTTTGCTCATCCTAAATATATGCAATTATTTTTTATATTTTTGTAAATCAGTGAAAGTAGTTTAAATAATGTATAATAGATTGTTTTTAAAAGCTATCACTTTTTTAAGGGAAAAATGCAACTTTAAAAACCATTGATTTGACCCAACTTTATTTTTTTTTCTCTCTCTTTTCATCATTTCGAATTAAATTTACTTATTTTTATACTATTGATCATGGTACACTATTTTATTATATTTAGTCGTGATGATTGCCATAATGATGATGTTGATGATGATTGATATTAAAATATTATGTATTTTAAAACAGTGCTGATCACAATAACCTTATTTAAATATTAGAAAATGGTGTATGTAGCTAGGTTTTTAGTTTCAAAGTTGTTTGTTTTTTTTTTGTGCTTTTCAGATTTTAGAAAGCTTTTCTTAATAAGGTAGAGCTGGGCTGCCGTTTTTCATACTCGATTTTAATTGAGACTCTCATATTGCCTACAAAAAATTAAGTATTTATAAGAGTATCTTTATACACATACAAACATATGCGAGTATTTATAGAGACAATAATATAGATTTTTATAATTGTATGCAATTAACGATGAGAAGAAGAATAAGAGTTCATTAAACTCAAAGTAAACGTTTATTGATTCAAAATCTCCAAAAAAAAAAATTAAATTTACTATTTTAATAAAAGAAATGAGAGATGAGAAAAAAAAAATTGTTATTTTTTTTAATATATTTTATTGGCATTTATTATTTTTTTTTTTTTTTTGCTTATTTTTTTTATTTCTAACCTTAACTATGAATTAATGATTAGACATTATGTATGTTTAATATGAATAAATATGTGAATATGTAAAAAAGCTAGTTCTCTTTTGCTCCAACTTATATTGTTGTTGTTGTTGGTCATAATAGTAGTTTGTCTCATATAATATAATTTTAGTTGGTAGTTAGGCTGATGGGTAAAAGTAGTTAATTTTTAATTCTTGATGTTGTCGATTTTAAATTATTAAAATATTAACAGAGGCGGATACTTACTTATTATCTACTTTTATGTATATTGTACATTATTATTATTATACATATTTGTGTGTGTGTGTATGTGAACAATTTATTTGTATATAAAAATATATATATACATATACTATGTAAATATAGGTACAATTCATCTCGTATATACACGATTAGGTCATCAACGTTTATTACTGGTTTTCGTTATATAAAAATACTGAAAATTTTTCCTATTTTTGCTTTTACATGCGAGTGTTAGAATATGGTGCACTTATCATATAAATTAGCATAAAAAAATGGTGGTAGTTTTTTTTTTTGTTTTGTTTTTTTTTTTTTTTTTGGTAATCTATTATTTATTATTATTTTGTTGTTTTTATAAGTATTATGTTGTTTTTATTATTATATTATTTATTTTTTAAGTATTTTATTTAAAATAATGATAAAAAATACATACATGTTTACTTACTTGTATCTTTTATACACCTGTGTTGAGATAAAATGAAAAAGACATTTTTTTTCAAAATTAATTTAAAATTCGAAATATAGTATTATAATCAAAAAATTATAATTTTAATTCAATGGTAAATGGAAATTATTATTTTAATAATTTTAAATTCTAATTTGGAATTCAATTTTTGGGGTTAATTTTTGCATATTATTGAACAGATTTTTGCAAATTGTATAACTAATATAATTTTGTATTGGGAAATTTTAAGGTTTTGAATTTTATATTTTATTTCATTTATTTGCTACAATAATTTTAAAAAAAAATTTCAATAATAATTTTTTTTTATCACATACTGTTCATAAATATGTAAATAAATGGACAATATCTTATTATATATGGGAAACACCCATTTCCCTTCACAACACTATGTTTAAGGGCAACTGCACTTTAAAATATTTGTAATAATTATAATAGAATTGAAATAATATGAAAATATAAGGAATATAGGGAAAAATGATTTAATTATATAATTCACTATTTGTTTCATTTAATGTGTCTGAGGTTACAAAAAAAATTTATATGCAAATCCATGAGCGTGTACAAATATATGAAAGTTTTAATTCTTTTTATATAAATTATTTCTGTCTATAGTTAAAGAATATTTTCAATTAGAAAATTTCGATTGGCATTGTTTAAGTATATAAGCAATTAATTTAAAATCAATATAACCTTGCGAAATTTGAATTAATATAGTCAATAGATAACAATGAATCCGAGTTTTAAGCCTTTTTTAATTGCAACACTCGTGAATGGAGCTGGACTTTTATTGACCCAGATTTATTAAATAAATTAAATAAGATCAGAGCCGAATTTTTAATAAAAAAAAAAAAAAGAATTTGTAACCAGCGCAATAAAATTTGTTTAGTGGTTTCTAATTACGTCGAGGATGTTAGAAAAGAGCTTGAGTTCCTTGAAAACATATAAGTTGAGAAATTCATAACTTTTTTAATATTTGAACTTAAAATTTCAAATTTTTTGTTCATATTCTTTAAAACCACTACTTTGAAGTGATCACATAAATTTCTTATAGTTTTCAAAATAAAATTTAATATTTTGTGAAATTTTCAATAATTTTTAATAATATAATATCATTTCAGATAAACGTTCTCTGAGAGAATATGAGTGAATATTTTCGATTTTAATTTTATTCTTTTGCCATTTTTAAAATTTATTATCACATAACATATTTAAGAAAACGAAAAAAAAAATTGTATGTAAAATGAAAAAAAAATGTCTAGTTGAACACGAAATTTTTGTAGTTTGCTATTTTAATTGTTTAACCCTATATGACTATACCCATATATGTATATACATTTTAATATACGTGTAATACAATATTCATTAACACAATTTAATATAATTAATAATAATTAAAATAATTATACACTTATACTTATACCCTTTATACAATTTTTACAAAAATATTTTGGTATAAAAAAACGAGAAAACTCCCCCCATTCCACTTAATATACACTTCATTTAAAACATTGTTATACTCCAAAAAATAAAAACAAACCAAAAAAAAAAAAAGTCAATTGGATATGCAAAAATTTTTTAAAATCATTTATTTTTTATCATTTTTCATCATTTCAGGAATCTTCCCCGACCCTTACATTAATTTCATCAAAAGTAAGTAAATTTACTTCATAAATGTTGTGTATGTGTTTTCATATTGATGTCAATGTATTCGTAGTTATATTTATATTATTAAAAATATTGTATGCGTATCCTATAATATCTGTAGTAATTTTATTATATTCATATAATATTATATTAATTAAAATTATATTTAGTACAATCCTATATAACAACAATTACCTACATATATTTGTTATACATTTTACATATTATTATACGTATATATACATATACAAATAAACATAGAAATATGAAAACAAGTTAAAAGTGCTTAATACTTTTATAATCTGAAAAGTTTTTTTTTTTGTTTGGTCCTTTAATATTTAATCCTATTAGAATAAAAATAATATAAATTATGGGAACAGATTAGTTGCTAATTTTGTTACATACATTGATATAACACAGACACAGGCATATATATGTTGAATTAATATATGTGTATGTAAAAATAAATTAGATATAATTTTGTAATTTTTAAATTAGTTTCTATTTAAATAAAATTAATAAATAATTTGGTAGGTTGTTTGCCATTCTCGTTTATATAATTGTGAGCTGTAAATTGTATTGAAAAATATCGGGTTAACTACAATATATGTATTGTGTATACTCGTACGAGTCGAAGTTTATAAGAGCAAAATAATAATTACGAAAATTTAAATTCTTTTAAGGTCTGATCGTCTATCTCGCTATTTTACTCGGCAAGTGAGAAAGATTAGTAACTATCATAATTTTTTTATAATGTAATTTTCGAGTAATAAAAATTGTTCCGGTATTGCGTATCATTTTTTTTTTTCTAAATTATATACAAAATTTATTTCACTTGGTTTTCGAAAGTGAGAAGTTCAGTCGATAATTTGAGATAAAAATGCAAAAATCCGGTTCAAAAATTAGTAATCTTATTGGAAAAATAAAATATCCATTAGAAAACGGAGAATTCTGATCCGAAAGTGAACAGAAAGTGAGTAAAAATGCTAGATACACGATTAGACTGTGTAAGTCTGATTTTGTTTCTCACTCCCCCAATCTCGCAGTTTTTACTCATTTTCTCATTTTTTCCATTGAAATTTCTCATTTTCTTCAATATACTAATACACCATATAAAATTATTTTAAAAATTTCCTTTCAAGTCACTGAGTTGAAAGCAAGGTCATTGAGTTGTGATTGAAATTTGTATATTTTTATTGAAAAACTGCCATTGATAATACAATAAATATTCCTCTCACTTGAAAACTGCATTATGAAAATATGCTATAGTCACTGTATTTTCACCTAGTGAGTATAAAATGAACTTTCATTCAATAATTTTACTTTTATAAATTAAACCAAAATTGTGCCTGCCAAAATTTCGTCATAAACAAAATTCCACCTATAATGGCAGTGAGGGTTATAATTTTAATTAAATTTTTCTATTCTATACATTATAAATAAAAAAACCAAATAACTATATTTATTTGTATTATATTTTATAGAAAAATAAAACAAAATTTATATAAATCAAACCTCTTGTTTGCGCGTATATACCCACATGATATATGAGAATACAATCGATAAATTAAACAATTTTAGCAACTAATAAATATTTTAATTTTTCATTTATTTGTAGAATTACATTAATCTACTTATGTACACCCATATACTCCACGTTTATAATAGTAATTTTTAATTCATTTTTATAATATTAGAAATTTTATATAATATGTACAACCCTATAAACATAACCATAAATAAATATAAATATACCTACAATTGTGTATGTAAAATAGGTGTAATCTTTTATAAAATTTAGGCTTATTTTAGTTTGTGGTTTAAAATTTTTTAATTTTTTTATAATATGTTGTTTAATTAGTAGGTAATTAATATAAAATAACATTACACAATGTATAATCTTTCAATATTAGAAAGTATTACTGTTTTAGTATTTATATAGACTCTTTGCAAAGTATACGAGACCTTTTAATACCTTTTAATTAAATTTATAAAATCTTATACTTTATATTCCTAATTTATATTATATTGATTTAAATTAAATTTTAAAATAATTAATTTTAACAATTGAAAAAGTGGCATGTTGCGACTAACATTGTAACTCACAAAATTAAAAATTATTTATATTATAGGCAAAAAGTTTTTCGTAATTTCGGGTTAAGATTTTAATTTAAATAAATAAGCAGAATATTATTTGTGAATGGAGGAGACTCAAAAAATAAGTATTTCTCAAAAGAGAAAAATTGTAGCTACAGTGTTATTCGTTTCGCATAATCTTCCTGTTGGAAATTATCGGATTTGTATGTATATTAATTTTAAATTCAGACAATTTTTGAATGCTTCCAACATTAATCCAAAATTAGTAATAAGTTTGTTAAACATGATGCTTTAAATCTGTGCTCTGACGGGAAAACTTACGCAATGAAAATTCGGATTTCAAGTAAATTAAATTGAAAATTTTTCGGCGACAAATTGAAATTTTTTATACTTTTATCAATAAATTCCAAAAAAAAAAGGAAACTGAAATTAGACAAAATTTTCGAAATTTTAGAATAACTTCATTAACTAGATTTTGAAATGAACTTGAAAACGACACAAGACGATTTTTCAACGAACAAGTTAATGAATGGTGAAGCGCACAAATTCGCTAAATAGCAAATTTAAAATTTTGCAAGGGGCAAGGTTTTGAAAGTTGGGAAAAGAAGCCAATTTATTAGAATAACGGTGCATTGTTAAATTTTTTTGTTTTTTCTTTTCTAATTAAACTACATAAATTAGTTCTCGATTTGAAATAAGTTTTTTTAGTAAAATTTGAGATTCTGCCCAAAAATTGGTACACTTAGCATAAAATGGGTAATAGTATTGAAATTGTTAATACTAACTGATTATAAACACTCTAAGAAAGCACTAACATTTTTGGTTAGAAGTACCATCTAATCACCTCGATCTCGGAAACTAATACAGGTATACATTTGTGAAACCCATGCCACAGAAAGGCGGTCGTTCGAAATTAGTATTGGTGTAAAAAACAAGCATTTTGAAAAATTTGCTACTTACCATATCTGTGCAGCTTATAATCGAAATATTTTTAGTAAAAATCCACCATTTTTTGGCAATTTTGTTATTTTTTAGATACATTCACTTAGAAAATCTTCCTCACGAAACGGCTCATAATACTCCTTATTTAATTATAATATTTAAATAAAATTATAATATTATAAATTAAAAATCTTAACAGATGTTGTGTTTGTTCTTATATAATCAATTTTTATATCCGCATTCTACATTTTCTACATATACATAGATTCTTACATATATTTCTGAATTATTAAAGTTCTTACCTTTTAAAAATATTGTGTAAAATTTTCTTTTCTGTTAAAAAAATTTTTTTTTCTACTAAATTTGTTCATGTTAATGTAAAACATACAATTTTAATATTAAATTATTTATTTTATATGACTTACAATACATGAATATTGCATTAAACTAACTACATATATTACATTGTAAATGAACATGAATGAATATTGTATGTATGTAAAAGCACATAGTTACATGTAATATATTAGTACAGAAGTACATACGAGTATAAAAATTACATTAGAAATAACAGAAAGAACAAAAGTGGAAGAAAACAAATAAAGAAAAGAAAAAAATTACAAACTAAAAAGTCAAAATTTTATAACGTGAATTTTTGTAATTTTATTATGGAAATAAATTTACCATTTGTACGGTAATAAATTACAATGTAGGAACCTAAATATAAAGAACAAAAATAGCAGAATCCAAAATGAATAAAGTGAGAGAGAAGAACAAAAACAACAAAATTAAGAACCAGTACCAACTATATGAAATTTTCAAGACTAGAAATGACAAAAGGCGACATCAAAACATCAAAACAAAAAAAAAATAATAAAATAAAAATTTTTCTTTTCTAAAAGAGCGAAGCTGAAAAATATTGCTATAGTTGCTACTTATATGAAAAATTTCATTCTGTGTCCAAAAAGAATAAACTTTTTTCATGTTTTCTTATTTTTCTTTTTATTTGCTCTTTTATAATAAAAATTTATAGAAAATTTTGGAAAATTAAAAAAAAAAAAAACATACACGTATGTGTTCTAATTGTAAAACAAACTATTTTATAATAGAAAGAACATTACAAATTTAATTTTTAGCTTTTAATAAGTTGTTAAATGTATTTTTGATACTTCCAAATATGAGGACACTAGGTGAAGTTTTCAATATTAAAAAAATATCGTTCCTATTTATGAATATAGTTTCCCCTTGAAAATTCAATAATATTTTTGTTAAATTACATAATTATTTTTTATAAGAATTGAAAAGCTTGTCTTGGAATTCAATAAATATCAGGTATTCTGTTTATGTTTTGGAAAAATTTGAAAAACTCTAATTTTATAATTTTTCACTCAATTTAATCGTTGTTAGAATCTTAGCATGTTTAAAAAACTATTGAATATAATTTCGACACCATATAGTAGTTTTTAATGCACTTATACAAAAAAATTGCTCAAATTATATTGTTTTCCTATATATTATTCTAATAGCTCTTGAAAATTGTTTAGTTAAATTTTTGAATGTATAGTAAAAATATAATGCTAAATTTTTATATGAGTGGCTTAAATAATTGTGTCGGTTCAATTTCGCATAATTCCCACAGTTTAAAAAAACTTCATAATTTTGTAATAAATTTTTAATTTTAATTTAATTCTTGTAATTTTTAGTATATAGTATTTTCTAAATATTAAAAATTTTTTGTTCTTTTATTCACAAAAAATACTTAGAAATTATAGAGCATACCTTCTAATGTAGCCAGAAAACGCGTTTAATATTTTTCAGATATTAATTTCAAAGAATTTGTATGTCGTGCAATAATTAATAAATTTGTATGCAATTTGTAACAATTTTTATTTCCATGTATAACAATCAAATATTCAGCGCCACCAGTGTTCGAAATAAGTACATGAAAATTTGTCATACAAAAACAAAAAATATGTATACTAAAAAATAATCCTAACCTCTAATATTTTCATATACCACAGAGTATTTCTGATCAACTATATTTTTATTTTTTTCTTCATTTTTTCAAACACATTATTCCATTTTTAATTTTCTTAAAGTATTTTTGATATCGGAAAAACATTGTTTCAAATTTTGACGAATTAGCAAAATGAATTATAGCAAAAGAATGAGAAAACTAAAATTCAAAATTATAAAAAAAAAAACGATAAAAACGCACCGAATAAAAATTTCAAACAAAAATTAAAAAAAAAAAAGAACTTAAATGAGAATTTATGTTCGACACATGGAAATGCTCACTATAAATAATATTCCACTATGGAACAATTACACTAGTCATTTACACACTATACTGCTACATTAGCCACCTTAGTACTTATCACTGACATTTTGTTTTTTTTTGTTGAATTTTTTTCTCTTTACAAAAAGTTTAAACCATGTCAACTTTTCTATGGAATTTTATGATTTTTTCATTCTTTTCTATAGAACGTATACGTACAATTTTTCTTGATCCCTTTTTTTTTTGGGTTTCTTGTTTTTTGGGGCAAAAATAAAAAATTGTGTTGGTTTTTCGTTTTTATTCTTTCTTATATACATACACAATTTTTTTGTTTTTTAAGATTTTCCTAAGTGAAAATCTCCAGAGAAAATTGTAAAGGTATCATCTTTGTACATCCAATACATACCCATTGAAATGTATAGAAAATCTAAACATATGTACATAAGATAAAGGAATTTGAATCACTTCTAAGGGTAATTTACAAGAATTCATGTATGGTATGCTTGTAAAAATGATTTGAGTTTTTTTTTTCTGCTCTTTTTTTGCTTTTTGTTTTGTTATTTGAAAAGATTTTGTTTTTGTGATTAGCTATATAATATGATTGTGTCAGAAAATGAAAAGGAAGAAATGTCATGAAGTTGAATGACATAAAAATTGTATATTAAAAGTGAAAGGAATATAAGAAAGATGAAGTTACAAAAAAAAACAGGAAAAATAAAGAAAACTCGCAATAATATCGTATACAATTTTCTATTATGAATTTTTTTTTTTTACTTTAAAATTTTAGTTTGGGTAATATCTAAATAACACTTATGAAAATTTAATAAATGTAATCTGGTAGTATATTCCAGAGATATTAACCTAGTTGTTTTTATTTAGAGTAATATGTAATAGTTGTAATTCGTAGTAAGAAACTATAAACTAAGAATTTTTTAAGAAGAAGAACAAGCAAAATTATTTATTTGAACACTTACACATACACATATAAGGATGATGAAGCTAATTTATTCTATGACATTTTGCCCTTGATGGAGAATATACCATTAAATTCATGTAAAAATTACCAAATATTCATGTAAAGAAACTTCTTCGTCTGGCTTGGTTTATCTTGCTTGATTACATTTTCTTAAAGAAGAAATTTTTTATATGTAAATGCGGAAATAAATTTTGAATACACGAACAAATGATGTTTAATTAATGCGGTCGGCGTTTAAGTGAAAAGCAATTGAAAACTTAAATGACTTAAACATCAAAAATTTCAAATTTTATATTTGTACATGGTATACATTCTTATCGTAAAATAATGTGTAAAAACATTGCGTTAAACTTTCATGAACAATTGTGCCTTTAAATTTTTTTTATTAAAATTTTGATATTAAAATCAACTTTCGAAATACACAATAATTGATGCAAACGATTCTATATTGTCATTATAACAGCAAATTAAGATGTAGTTAAAACACCTTTTTAGTTGAGTTCTGTTTCAAGACTGATTTATTTCATTCTTCAATACATATTCTTATAATCTATTAGTGTATTTATGTTTTATGTATTTGTGTAAGCAATAATGTAAACAGCCAGTGTTTTCACATCATATACCCTTCAAACATTTCGTCCAGCGGATATATGCTTTGAGGGATAACTAATGTGTCAAACTGTGTGCCTACAGTCATTATAGGCAAAATGAAAGTAACTGAAAAAAAATCATGATTTTCACAAAGATAAATGAACCATCCTTAACATTCTTATATAGATATAGAGAAAGTTTCTCTTCAATTTTTAATAAATTTAACATAAAACTAGCTCAGCAAATATAATGTGATTTCCGGGTTTCACCTACAATAATCCGAAAGATAGAACTACAATTCAGGATAAATATAATTAATTATTTTAATTTTTTCAATTTACAATTATATCACATTACAAAATTTTTAATGTACAATTAAAATTTCAAATTTTTCTTAATTGCTTTATTAAAAATTAACATTTATATTCAAAACTATTCCATATATATAGCTATATATGTCTATAAAGTAAATCTCGCAGAAGGAGGAACAAAAAATTTTATAATAAAATGAACTGAATTAACGCTGAAAATTTAAAAATAATTTTCGTATAATATAAAAATTTTTTATTTAGCGCCTCTTCATTAACAAAAAAAATTCTATTTTATTAAAATTATTAAAAATTTTATTTTAAATTATACTTGTATTGTTGTCCAAATAAACTTAAATTTTATACAAATAGAAAAATAAAAATTTCACACACAATTGACGAGAAAAATAAAAATTAAATTTCAAAAATTAAGAAAAAAAAAACCAAGAGGGAAAAACAATGAAAAACAAAAAATTAATGAACTAAAATTATAATTGCTTTTATTTAATTTAATTATGAACTTTTATTTTTATTATCTAAAAACAAGATGAAATAATACTCATAATATGAGAACAGAAAAAAAAAATTAAAAATAAAACGACAACAAAAAAACGTGGAAAACCACCCATCAACGTTAAATCATTCTTTATGAAAATTAAAAAATTTATTTTTCGATATTCGTGCCAAAAAATTCTTTAAAATAAAAAGAGAGAGAGAAAAAAAAAATTAAAATAATTTTATTATTAAAATTTTAGAAATTAAAACAAAAAACATTCTGTTTTTTTTTTCCAAAATATTAAGTATATATACATACACACACACACATACATACATAATATTTTGTCCTTCAAAATTTTTCGTTATTCCTACTTGTTTTAATGGAATAGTTGAGAAAAGTTTCGAAAGTAATTTTATGTTTGCGACATCTGCATTGCTTTTGACACAAAATTGTTATTAGTTTTTTTTTTCTTTTTATTTTTTTTAATTTTTTTTTTTTTCTTAATTCTATATTAAAAATTAATGATTTATTCTATGGCATTTCGGATCAAATTTGGAGTTTTAAGCATTGCCGAAAAAAAAAAAAATTTAATAATTAAAGATTTTTTCTTTTTTAATTTTGTTTATTTTGTCTTAACTGTTCTTTAAAGACACCCAATTGGGTTTAATTATGGCCAATGTTACTTAATTTTGTTACAAATTTGGTAAAGGTGAGTTCATTAGTTCGTCCAAATGAGCTGAGGGGTTCCATTTTTTTTTTATTCACTTTATTTGACACTTTTTTTTACAATAATAGTAAATGTAATTGCGGTGACGCTATAAACGAGCCTCCGAACTCAACTTCAATTTGATTAAACTTTTTTTAAGGTAGACCAACAAAGAAAAATAGCTCGTCATGATGATCGAAAAACTAATGAATCCAGGTTAATTAGAAGGCAAAATGTATTCTCGTTTCATAAAAAATTGTTATAAAATTTTCAAACTAAATATATTATGTGTGTTTGTGGTACGATAAATTAATAAATAGAAAATGTTGGAAAGCGATTGTTTAACTTAGTATGACTGTGAAACAATAAATACCATACATATACTACCATCACATATTTCAGTTTTAATTTCCTAAAAGCTGGAAATAAGTATCTTCAACTGATTAAACTGTTTTATATAATGCGAAGTTGGGGAACACTTACATATACTCCCGTTTTTCCTTGTAATTTCATAAAAAATTGCATTCGTAATGAAGTAGTACTAATAGTAATCTAATACTAATCTCTCAAAAGTTTAGAAAAATTTTTAATCACACAGGAGTTAAACGTTAATTGACACAATATAGTTTTACACTTAAATTTCTAGATTTTCTATTTATAATAAATAATTGTATATAATATTGTATTATAAAATTTTTATGTCCTTTAGACAAACATACGATAATTATTTTTTACATGTATTTAACAACTATCATAATTACAATAATTTTATATACAAATATACAAACTTTTAATATGAATAACTTAAAAATAACTAATTTAAACACCTATATTATGTATTACTTAGATGTACACTTAGTTTATTATATATAAATTTCAAATTTATCAACTTGTACTTAATGATTATTATATAATATAAAAAAATTAGTATATATTTTAGTTACAGTCCTCTTAACAATAAAATGTAAGTAACTTAATCTCATTACTACTGATATTATTTATTTTAATGTTTAAATTTAATTACATTTATTGTGTAATTTTAAAATAAATTAAATAAAATAATAAATTAAATAATTTTAGGTATATTTAGAAAAAAAATTTGATTATCTTTAGGATTCCTACTCGAATTATCAAAGAAGTTATCAATATACTATCTAAATATTCCGATGGAAGCTCAAATAATAGAAAAACAAAAATTCAATATATAATTTTTATTATAACAGTTGAATAGTAATTTATTTTATATTTGAAAATCATAAAAATTATTTTGTCTAATTAATATTTTGGAAAATGTTATCATAACATACACCTATAAAAATGTTTGCATTGAAATATTTCTCTGATTGTATTATAAATAGAGTATAGGTACAATAAAGTGACCATGTGTCTTTTTCTTCCCCCGCTCTTTTCGAGTCTTTTTTTGAATACTTTATTTTTTTTTTGTTTGTCTTAATAAATCGTTAAACTATTGCTTATATATTCAAAACAAACAACTTTTTAAGCACTTTTCCAAAAAAATTTTGAAAAAAAGTGCTTATTAGTTTTACTCCGTACGTCCGTCCGCCCGCCGTGGACATATTTACAAAGCTTCTATATTCATTTCAAGATAGAAAGCTGAAATTTTATATGTGTATAGATCTTTACTAGAAACTTATTTACGGGGAACGAAATTTTTACCTATCTCTTCCACTCTAAAAGGTTATACTCCCTTGAAACCTAAAAAAACGGTATTTTTTAACCATTTGTTGCAATGAAACCATAAGCATTTCTCACATTTTGATTTACAATTTTTGAAGCACAATGACAATACGAAATCGATTCTTCTTATTTATGCGACGGATGCAACAAGCTTACGATTTCAATAACGATTAAAATAATTTGTATTTGTTTCTATTAAATAATATATTCTATATAAATTAAAAATTATTAACATACACTATTGGTAGATATTACTGCCTGTAACATATCCCCAACTGGTCATATTGTCATAGAGATATACCGATTTTTTACTTTGCTACATCTCCAATTTTAATGCATAAATTACAAAGTTTTTCAATACATGGAAGACAAAATGCAGTTTGCCCTAATTGTATTCCATATGGCTTTGGTGATCTGGAACTTCGAAAACGGCAATTATTCTTAAACTTCAACAGGAATTTTTAAAGAAAAAGAAAAATGTACAATACTGAAGAATTACTTGAATACGTTTTTTCTCTATAATTTTTGTGTTGTTTTATAATTAATAATTTCATTTTCCAATGATTCCGGATAAATTCAATTCCAAATAAAACTGGTCACTTTTTCCACATTTGTCGTTAACTAATTCTATAAGTTGATTTTTAATAATAAATTTTTTTGCAAAATTTTTTTTTCTTAATCCATTTTTCCTTTGTTTTATTTGAAAACTTGTTACTTTATGTCAACAATATTAATGACAAGAACAGCTCATTTCAAGACACTACAAATTGGCAAAAGTAAAATATTCTGTTAAACGACAACATTTAGTAAAAAGACTTTTAAATTATCGAAAAACCCCTTTTTCTTTTGTCCACTTTTCTTTTTTCGGAAAAATGGTCCAAAAATCATTGTATACCTTAATACTCTTACACATTGCATCTAAAAAGCATCAGAAAAAAAATATTTCTTTTTCCAACATTTAAATCATAAAAATTTTATTACCCGCAATTAAACCCTTTAAAAATTGAAAATAAATTTGGGAGTCAGTCATCTTTGTTTCCTTCTTTTTATTCCCTTCACCTTATTTTTTTCCTCTATGACAACTTCAGTACAACATTTCAACCATAAATTATAATTTAAGAAAAATAAGTGTATGTGTGTAAAACACACATTTCGATATACATGTGCATATACATATGTATCATTTATGCACACACACGCATATAAGGTCAATAATATTTGTATGTACTTTTAATGATCATCAAAAAATTAAAGTCGCCAATAATAACTTTCAAAAATCGTTTTTTTATTTGTTTTATGCTTTATTTATATCATCTAATTTTAAATTTTTATTGAATTTCACCTGGTGGTACCTACATACATAGTATGTATGTAATATTATAAACCTCTAATTGTATCACATTGTATATATACAAAATTAGAAAAGAGCAGCATATAGGGTGAAATTTGTTTACATATACGTAAGTAAGAGGTTTTGACTCGTATTCGATTACAATCTAATCAAAATGCTATTTAAAATGGAATAGAAATTAGAAAAAAAATAAATATTAAAACTTTGAATAAAACAATAAAAACTGCAATAAAATAATCGAAATTCTCTAATTTTATTATTGTTTTTTAATTTTTTACGTTTGGAAAGAGTTCAATTTGAAAAGATTTCTAATTTAAAGGCAAAATGATTGAAATCTTAAACTTAAAATACAATAAAAATAATTGCGTTTTAAAAAAAAAAGATGCCAGAAAATCTTAGCTACTTACTGGTTTTAAAAAGAAATCAAAAGAAAACATAAAAAATTTAAGACAAAAATCAAATTGTCTCGTGTTCATCGCCCACCATATTAAACATTAAATTGTAAACTTTTGCACCTGCCTATTAAATGTTCTTTCATGCACATAAATGAATTGAAATTCTTCAATAATGTGCCTGTTGTCTGCAAATTTCCAATAAAGACCATAGAAATTGTGCAAAAATTAAATTTTTTTTTTTCAAATAATTTGTTTAGCAAGCGTAAACCGCGCACGAAAAAAAAAGATACAAACAGGCATTATTCTCATAAATGTCAGAAATTGTAGAAAGATTGAGAATACTTACTCATGCATAACCATATGACAAGTAAATTTTAAAATAAGAGAGAAAAAATTCGAAATTTTTTTTTTTCGAGTACAACATTTTTAAGAGATTGAATTGAATTGAATCAAAAAGAAGTGAAGGATTTTAAAATAAGATCAAAATATTGAAAGAGTAATTAAATAATCATTTCCTCTAATTACGCAGATGATTCATTATTCATCATGTTCTAAAATTAATTGCGCCTTCAACAAGATTCTTTTTTATCTTTTTACTCTTTTCTGTGGTAGTTTGATACGAAATGGAAAATAAAATTCCTGAAATATGCACATGTCGCAAATTTGTGTATACTTGTTATATACTCGTACAATTACTTTTATGAATCATTTTTTCATTTAATTATATTTTTGGAATTTTACACATTTTATATTTTGTAGTTATGTACGTTTTACAATATTGTGTGAAACTATTTTACTTTTTCCAAATTTCGGGAAATATGAATGTATCATCATTTAATTAAGTACTAGTATTTAGAGAGAGAAATTTAAAAGTAAAAATTTAAATATAAATGTTTCCAACATGATTAAAATGATTGCTACTCATGATTTTTAAATGATATGACGTATTATAAGAAAAGATTTTGTCACTACTATTAAAATGGCAATTAATTGTCAAATTAAAAATTTCAACTATGTATCAAGTTTTCGATATTGTTTTCATGGGCTAACTTGTAAGTTTATGGTTTAAAAAGTAGAAATTCTTTATTTAGTTGTCTTTTTTGTGCAAATGGTAATTATAACCCGAATTCACCGTAAATTTTTACTGGGACATGAACATTCTTCTTCTTTCTTCTTTCTTAGCATTACAGCCCTCTGTGAGCCAAAGCTTCCTCAGCTATTCTCTTCCATTCACTTCGATCTTGAGCCAACGTGCTATAATTTCTAATATTCATGGTACTTAGATCCGCTTCAACCATGTCCAGCCATCTACTTTTGGGTCTTCCTCTCGCTCTCGTCCCCTGCTCGCGATGCATGAAAATTCTTTTTAGTGTTGTTTCGCCTGACATACGAACCATGTGGCCCAGCCAACTTATTCGTTTGGATTTTATAAATCGAATAATGGTTCGATTTCGTATTAATGCTTCAAGTTCATGATTATATCTTGCTCTATAAATATTGCCATTCATTCTCACTGGTCCGTATAATCTTCTTAGTATTTTCCTTTCAAAAATTGATAGCATTTTGCAGTCTGCAACCTTTAGGTTCCATACTTCGCATCCGTAAGTAAGAATAGGTCTTATAAGTGTTTTATATATTTTGAATTTCGTAGACCTCGTTAAAAGTTTGGACTTCAAAAGTTTTGCATGGGCGAAGTAACTCTTATTAGCAGCACTAATTCGCTCTTTAATTGCGATTGATGAATCCTCTGAATTCGAGAAAACTACTCCCAAATATTTGAATTGAGTAACGCTTTCAAAAGTGTAAGTTCCAATACTAAGATTATGTGTTATTCTGGGCGTTCTGCTTTTTATGAAGTATTTAGTCTTTTTTTCATTTATATGTAGCCCAACACCTGCAGTAGCCTCAGCGAGTTTGGTAAAAATTTCTTTCAAAACATTAGCATTACGCGAGAGTATAACAATATCATCCGCATACGCACATATCTGATACGATTTAATGAAGATAGTAGCTCCAGGATCAATTTCATTAATTGCATAATGTAGCATCATATTAAATATCAAAGCAGATAATGCATCTCCCTGTTTTACACCAGAATCAATGTTGAACGAGTTGGTAAGTTTTCCTTGTACAAGTACTTTCGCTTTTGTATTTCGTAACGTAGCGCATGCTAGTCTTATAAGTTTTTCTGGTACTCCTAGCCTTTGCATTACTCCAAATACTTTTTTCCTATTGATTCGGTCAAACGCCTGTTCAAAGTCTGTGAATAGGCAGTGAATATCTCTTGAATATTCCTGTGATTTTTCAAAGATTTGACTTAATGCAAAACATTGGTCTATTGTAGATTTACCTCTTCTGAATCCACATTGATATTCACCTATAACCTTTTCCGCTATTTCGTTTATCCTGTCATATAATATATTGGTAAATATTTTGTAGGATACATTAAGTAAGGATATGCCTCTATAGTTGCTACAAATTTTCTTGTCTCCTTTTTTATGCACCGGGAAAATTATACTATTTAGCCAAGATTCAGGAATAATCTCAGTATTCCATATGCTAATAATTAAATCATGAATCTTGTAATGTAAGTTATTGCCTCCGTATTTAATTAATTCCGCTATAATGGAATCTTCACCGCTAGCCTTTCCATTTTTTAGCTTTTCAATTGCAATTTGAGTTTCTTCCATTGTTGGTTGGTTTATGGTGTTTTCTACTGTTTGCAAAAGTGGCATACTGTGTATTCCCGTATCAGGTTTATTCAAAGTTTCCTGGAAATGTTCATACCATCTTTCTAATATTTTGTCTTCTTCCTTTAATATTTCTCCTTCTTTATTTTTACAGATATTCAGTCTTGGTTGAAAAGCGGTAGTTTGATATTTTACTCCCTGATAAAATCTTCTAGCATGTCGCTTGGAATTTTCTGCTAAAGCTAAAATTTTATTTCTTAGATGTTCCTTTTTCTTTCTCTTCATTATCTTTTTCGCTTCCCTTCTTTTATTTTCGTAATCTAACCGATTACTTTGAACATTGCTAAAATTTAATATTAAAGGCATATATAAAGTTTTTCAGAAAAATACGATTGACCTTAGAATTCTTCTTGATAGAAAATAGTCAGGAACAGCAGTTCTCGTGGTAACAAATTGAACCAATTTGAACAAAATGATTCCAGCAATCAGGACAATATTGGTTACAATTCTACCAAATATAATAACGATTTACCCATATCCTGTTAGTCGCCTCACGGACGTTATATAAAAAAATCTGTCACGCCATGTCACCCCAAATATGCCTTTCGTAATGTGAAGAGGCAATAAAAATTGTTTTTAGGTAAGTGCCAGCAACCGTGATTTCATAAAAAAATATTTTGGTTATGTGCATATAAACAGAAAAAAAGAAAGTTTTAAAGTATTAGTTAGGGTTTTTTTTGTAATACATTTAAAAAGTCATGAGACAACACATTAGAGAATGTTCACATTCTTTGAAATTTCCTACAGCATAGAAAATTGTCATATATTTTTAAATATTGAAATAAAACGTAATTTTTTTTTAGATTCTTTTAGATTTTTTTTTTTTGGAAACATTAAAGCAACTTACTAATACTTGTTCCAATATCCAGAAAAATCTTTGACAATATCCAGATTGTCATCCATTAGCTCTATATTAAAGCTCTTATTGCTTCAGATTTGTTAATATTTTTTAATCTGTTAAATTCAAAAACTCTAATAAAATTTTTTTAAATAAAATTAATTAAATAATTTTTATAAATACTAATTTCGTCAATTCTTCCCATTTTGTTAATTCATTTAAACTAAATGACCTCGGCGTGATTGTCTATCGAATGCAAATATTAAGGTGATAAAAAAATTACTATCGCACGTGGTATGAAAAATTTTATCGAAATACCACACGCGATGATTTTAACTCTAATGCCATCATGTTGAAATTGGTACCACTTACACTATCATGTTTGCGACAATACTATAGAATAGGTGTGATAATAAAGACGTGATGGTATCACTTCATTCGATATTTGCATGCGATATAAGTGAATTATTTTAATTTTTTTTAAACATGGTTATATTGTTAGTTTTCATTCTTTGAATCGCATTTTAATTAATATTTAATAGGTACTGTATAATTTAAAGGTTCCATTTATTGCATTTGTATGGGTAAATGTATATTAATTGCATTATTCTATAATATTTCAAATTTTATAAATTAAATTTCAATTCTAACTCAGACATTATGTTCTAAATCAAAGTACAGCTATGTCAACATGACATCAACCAAAATAACAACTAGTAAATTTTCCAATGTTTAAAAAAACAAGTGTTTTTTAATTAATAATAAAAATATGTGTGTCTTTTACTCTGAGAAATTTTTATTACTAATTTTTCGATTTTTGTTTTTCGTAAATTAAACAACCAAATATGGAAATTCAAAAACAAAACCAAAAAAATAAAATAAAATTTTCTTAAAATTTCAAATAAATGCCATAAAAATTATTTTAATATAATCCAAATATGCCATTACAATTTACTTCATTACGTTTTCAATATCGTCTGACGCACATTATTACATACATACATACACATTTAGAATATAAAAGTGAAATACTATGCATGTGCCCGAAAAAAAATCAATAAAACACTAAGTATTAAAAAAAACCACCAAAAATTTTTGGATAATAATAAAAAACTAAATTGAAAATAAGAAAAAAAAAAAACCTTTTATTCTTCTTATACCTTACCTTAAAAATACCTACTTAGTTATTTTAGTTACTTTTTTTATTTCTTGTATTTTTACTAAATATGTAAGACTTAAAGTAATAAATATCGACAAAAATATATAAAAAAAAAGCAAACAAACAAACATACAAAACAACGAATGTACATCACCTTACAGGTTGAAAAAAATATAAAAAAAAAAATTAAACAGCCAAAAAATCTTCACCATATCTTCTTCTTATTTTCAAAAGTAATTCTTATGTCTTATACTGTTGTAGTTGTTGCTGTTCTTAGTTATTGTTAGTTGTTGCTTTCCAGTATTCTTGTATATTTTATTTGAATTCGTTAATTCTGTTGGTGATATACCACTTAAATGTCCACATGTAATGTAATATCATTCATTATTCTTACAATAAAATTGAAAAACAAAAAAAAAAAAAACAAACTAAACTTAAAAAGTCAAGTTGTATAAAAAATAAAATAAAAAATATTTATAAAAAACGCAAATGATATTCGAGTTAAAATAGCAACAATAAGATATCAAAGATAAAATTTAATTTCTGTCAATTGAATTTTGTGATTTTATAACTAAGCAGCTGTTTTAAATAATTTAAGAGATAAAAAAATGGGGGATGGGGGTTGTCCTACACTACCATAAATTCCTAGGGGGCTTTTCAAACTGAGTGAGTTTACTTTTAACGGCTGTGAATTTTTAGCCTAAGATTTTTCTGATTTCGTTGAAAATGGGGAATTGTAAAAAATGCGTAAAGCTAAAACAAGATTAATATTTGAAAAATACCACGGCTACTTTTGGAATAGAAGAAACTCAACTTGCAAAATTTAATAGTGCACAAAATACAAATATAATGTGCATATGCATTAATAGTGTTTTTTTTTTGTTGTTATATGAAGGATTTGTTTTTTTAAGATTTTTAAAAAGCGTTGAGGATTCAAGAATATTTTATTATCAAAATTACTTGAAAAACATTTTATAATTCAAAAGTAAAACGGGAAATAGCTTTCAGTTTTAAAAATAAAGCCAATACATAAAGCAGATTTTCCAATTCAATAATTTCAAGAAAATTTGATCACTTGTTTAGTGTTCGTAAAGTAATACGTTTCCAAGGGCAAGTTCTTTTTTTCAAAAAAAATATATTTTGTAGTTCTATTCATATCATATTAAATTTTTTGTAATTATTGCATATTTTTAGGATGAGAATTGCAGCTTATTGTCTTAAAGAAATACAAGAAAACAATTTTGAGATAACGGTTAATGTTAACCATGTACTATTTTCTCACGTTCGTTGTGTTATTTTAAAGTAACGTAGAAGAAGTAAGCCATAGTAATAGTCGACACCAAAAAATTTTTAACAAATAATTTTGTTTATAACTTAAACGAGCCATAATTTTTATTGAGAGTAACAATTTTTTTTTTAAAAGAAATTAGATTTCTCACTAAGATCAATTTGTGTATATAATTTTAGTTTTCCATTTAAAAAGCTGAGAAGTTAAGAGTTTTGGCTTAGAAGTTTTATAAACGGGCAGAAAAAACTACAAAAACAAGCCCAGTAAAATTAATAAGCACATTTCCAATTTTTTTTTTTTTGAAAACTGTAGCAAAAATTAAAGAACTTCATTACAAACATAAAAAGAAATTTTAAATTTTATTTACAAAAATTCTTTGTACGTTCAGAAACATTAATAAAAACAAAATAAAATAAAAAAAAAGAAATAATAATAAAAAAAAGAAAATAACATAAATCGAAAATTCTTTCAAAAAATTTGGTTATTAATAATTTATAAACCTTTAAACATTATCCATACATACATGCATATGTAATATGTATGTAACATTTATACAATAAAAATAAATGTACATAGCTGTATATAAGCGGGTATTGGTCACCACTATTCAAGTCATCACCCATTAAATTGAAGCTGCTGGCTCGATTATATTTTTTATGAAAATGATTCTGGGTGATGGGAAACAAAAGTATTTTATTTTTATTTTCTTACTTTTTTACATACATACTCATGCAATGTACATATACATATGTATTATTATTATATGAAAAAAGAAAAAAAAAATATAATAAGTAAAAAAGGAAAAATCTTAAAAATATAAAATAAAAATAATAAGAGAAAAATTACTGATGTTACTAAGATATAAGGGAATAATATGCATAATAAATGTACCTACATACATATGAAGCATATTTATAACAAAAAAAAAATATTGGATATATAGGTATAGGTACTCATAATATCAATATAATGTATGTTTGTATGTATAATTATATTGTACTGACTTAAAATGACCAATAATGTAGCATGTCAACATAAAATTTGGGCATAGAATTAAACAATTTTTTTTATTTTTTTTTTTATTTTCAACTGAATTACTGAATTTGTTACTTTTATTTTGTTTTTAATGTTGGACAACGCGATTTGTTGAATGTTGTTTTATTTTTTTTGAATTTATTTTTAGTGTATGTTTAGTTTTTGGTTATTTGTGCTCCCTGGGCTCATAATTTTTATGGACAAGCTTTAAAACTTGGACCGGTTTTAATAATTCTGTGTTTTTTTTTTCTTAATTTTTTTTTTTTTATGGATAATTTTTGAATATTTTTATTGTTAACTTTTATTTTTTTTTTATATTTATTTTTAATTGTTAAAAAAAAAGTAGCAAGATCTTCTGAAAAATTAGAATTTTTTTTTATTCTTTTACTTTTTTTTTTTTGTATCTCATTTAATTTTAATTTAAATTTTATGCAAATACAAATTATACATAACTAAGTACATATATGTGATTCTATATTTATAAGTTTTAAAATATTATAATTGAAATTTAGTTAATGTACACGAAGAAACTCATCTTCTCAGATATTTACAGATTTATAACAGTTTGAGTAGGAAATTCCAACATTTTTAACTTGAATTCGAATAAACATAATAAAAGAGTTAAAACGGATGTATATATATACATAAATAGATATACAAAGCTAGGATTAGGAAATTTGAAGGGAGCATTTAATTTTAGTTGGAAATTAAGGATATTATTGCGTTAGAGCTCAATAATTGATTCAATTTATAACAGAAGAATATTGAGAACTCAACATTGTAGAAAAATGCACACAATGTTTTTTGCAAAAAAACATGTTATTAAATATAATTATTTGCATGTAATAATGTTATATTACATTAGATATACAATGTAGTTATTTGTTTTATAATGCTTAACAAACCCATATATATACACAACATCATATACTGACGTAGAGGCTTAGAGAGAAATAGCACAACAAAAGATTATTAGTTTATTATTAAATAAATTGTACTAAAGTGATTTGTTAAAATAAACTCGATTACTTGTTGCCGAGTCATACAAATAAAAATTATACTTGTGTGACTTGGCAATATTAAAATAAAATAAAGTTTCCAAAATTCGTTCCGTAAAATATCATCCACAATTCAACTAAATATAGTTGAAATTTTTCGAAAGAAAAAAGCTATGATGTCTTAAAAATTGTAGAAATAATAAGGAACCAAACCGTTTTCCAGTTCATCTGAAAAATAGCTTGTCAAGTTGCCGTTTTTTACAATATTTTTGCATGAAATATATAAGTTAAATAACATACTCAAGTAACCATACAATCAAATTAGTATAAAATTGTATTAAGGGCTTGTCACTGTCCAAAAACATAAGCATTCGATAGTAGTCGAAATATACATACATATAGATGACTCCCAATTCAAATATTTTAAAGTGTAAATAAATCCGATTCGGTGCTTTATGGCAAAAAAAATTTAAAGTTTATTCTGTTGCAAACGCGTTTAAAAATTGAAATGAAAAATCAAAGGTTAAATTTTTTTGATTTTAAAAATTTAACTGATATTTTTAGCACTTTTCCAAAAACCCCAGTCTGTAGAAGCTCGAAATTTTAGGGCCTTTTAGACATTAACAAATAGTTCATTTTGTTAGAAGAAAATTTTTTTCCATCTCCACCCCCTCTCTTGAAGTTATCGCCTCTTGAAATTTGTAAAATTTGAATTTTTGACACTTTATATTTCCGAAACCGCAAGCTTATTATAAATTTCATGACATTAAAAAATAAAATTATTTTTCTTAACTTACACAATTAACCCTTAAAATCGAGCATTATGTTAACCACACTTTATATTAATTTTTGCTTTATTTCAAAGACTGCATAAATCGTTCATCCTAAATATATGCAATGCTAGAAATAGTTTTGTATATGAATGAAAATAATTTTAACAAAGTGCTACAATACAAACCATTGGTTTGACCCAACTTTATAAATATATAGAACAAATTTTTTAAAATTACATAATGTGGGGAAAACAAAAAATTACACATGTTTTCAATAAATAATCCATATATATATAGTAAAATGAACTTGTAAGATCAATTGCGTTTCCGGTTTAATCACTTTAGAATTTCAAAAAAGATAAGCGATGCATTTATTCAGAAATGGCTGAATTTAAACCAGATTATAAAGGAAAATTGATTAACAATCAATGCCCAATTCATACTAAAATATTCCTGTACTAATAATTACATAAATTTGTTATTAACCATTCCTTCTGACATTGATTTATAATTATTTAATGAATCAGTATAAATTTTCAGAAAAAAAACAAAAAATTATCTCTTCCATTTTTATTTTTTTAAAAACCTTCTTTTAAAATAATTTTTCACCTTTTTCAATAAAAATAAAATCTCAGTTTGGCAAAACTTTTTCATATTTTTTTTCTCTTTAATTTCATTATATAAATGAATCAGTTTATTTTCTACTTAAATTCTTAATTACAAAGAAACAAACAATAAATAAATAAATTAGAACTCATTAAAATTTCGACAAAAATTTTTTTTTCCTCTTTTTTTTCCATTTCAAATCGAAATTTTTTAATGCACTCACAAAAGAACAGCAAAAAATAAAGGAGCAAAACATCTTCCCTCTGTACCGTTCTCTTTCTTCCTCTCTTCCTACTCTACGCTCTTTATTTACATTTAAGATTTCATTTCATGTTCTTTAATTCTTATTTGTTACAATGGCAATTTTTCTCATTTCTACGTTTTTCAGTTTATTCTTCTATTCTTATTATTTCTTAAAGTAAAATTTAAAAAAAAAAACAAAAATTAAACAAAACAAAAATCTCTTAAAATCATCTCCAATATAAAAACAAACACTTAAATAAAATGTACATCCTTACTTACCTTTTATGTGTACCTATTGTTGTTGGTAACTTTTATTAATACAAAAATATTACAAAATATCCAAAAAACAAGAAAAAAAACACACTTTTTTTTTGAGTCCTTGAACTTGCCAAAAATCCTTTATAACCTCTATTTCAGTTTCATATTTGTATATGGGTATGTGAAAAGTTTTATAATCATCGCAATAAGTTGAGAGTATAAAATAAAAAAATTAAAAACAAAAAACTTATTTTATCCGTACAAAATATTTTTTTTTAATGTAGTTACGTACATATGCACATATTACTCGTACTCGTACATGCGAATAACAATAATAATAAAAAACAGCGAAAAAATATTCGCGCAACTTGTACCTGTATCACAATATAAATGCGTTCTTCTTCACTATATATTATGTGTACATCCATGTATGCTGATAATGTGCATAAACAATATAATAATAAAAAGCATAATAATGTTAAAAAAAAAAAAAAATGAAAAAAATGCCAAAGATCTTTTTAACTTCTTAAAATGAAACATTAACTTTGTACTTAACCACCAAAAAGATGAACCAAAAATAAAAAATAAAAACTAAGAATAATAACAACAAAAATTGTGTATATGAAAAGGAGAAACAGCATAAGTGAATAGAAGATATTTTTATTTAGCACTTTGACTTAAAGGTATACAAAATAAATTCCAAGCCTCGCACATCATGCAATAATATTTATATTATTTCTGTTTCTCGTGAGCTTTTTCATTGATTTTCATCTTTTGTTCTCATATTCTTATATTTCTACATTATCTTCTTCTTCATTTCTTCTTTGTTTTTATTTCGGACATGAATCGTGTGTGTACACATAATGAAAAACAAATCGTTTGTTTTATTGAAAAACAACATGCATATTCAATATTTTGGAAATGGCCAAGCGGGGAACAAATGAATAATTGGGAAAAATGTTAATTCGTAAATAAACAAGAATTTTTTTAAATAAAGAATATCACGGGACTAACTTTCAGAACTGGAATTTCTTAGATGAGTATAAAGTGTGTTCTGACAATTAATTCAGACTGCATTTTGTTCATATGTACAAGATTATCTAAATACAACAACTGACTGCATTGCTCTTAAGCCTGAACAAACAATTTACAAATAACAAAACAACTTTCTCCCAGTTACGTTACTATAAAGTAGAGATTTCGATTAATAAACTAAAAATTAACTGTCAAACTAAAAATATGTAGCTAGTATTTGACAGTTATCTGTCAAATATTTTCATTGACCTCATCAACTATCCATTTTCTAGAAAACTTTTGTATTCCCTAACATGCCCAACAATAATAAATTAGAATAAAAAGAACATTCCTTTACTAAAAGTTTTCCATCTTCCTATTTCCTGTATTCCTTTTATATATAATTCGTGTTATATACAGATGAACTAATTCTTTAAAGTTTTTGCAAATCTTTTGTATTATATACACTTGTATATAATTAAGATGAATTACATAATATATAAATTAAGAGTTTTATAAGAGCATGACACTTATAATCATATCTGAATTTAAAGAGAACTTATTCAATTTAAGCATTAAGGATGACTTTAATTAAAATATATAAGGAATTGCGAATTGAAATATAATAACGAACTTAGCCAATTATTACTTGTAACCACAGAATTTTTGAGAACGTTTCAATAACAATGTATTGAAATTCTTAAAAAAATTTACTTATTTTTCCTTAATATATTTAAATTCAACAATTAAATACTACAGCCGTTAATAAGCATGTGTATAGTGATTTTTATGATTGGAGAAATTAAACAGTATACGAACACATTACCTAAAAAGAAGAGTAGGAAATTAATGATTTTGCAATCTAATGCATATAAGCCAAGCCATGAAACCACAATTTCGGCCTATTCCTCTGTTTTTTAAAATCAAAAGAAGGTAAACAAAAAATTTTTTATTCTTTTTTATATTCTGCACCTTCGTCAAGGGTATATTCACTTTGGTATGGAGTTTAAGGAGTTGTCTCCGGTATGGACATGCATATATATTCTCGTTCAGCGTAAAATTCTGCGTTGATTTAGCCATGTCAGTCCGTCCGTCCATCTTTTCGTACGAAAACTCAATCGACAATAAACTTTCACAAGTTGTTTCTTTTCTGCAAAGGACTGCAGCTATTGTAATTGTTGATATCAAATATTCAGATATATCAAATTTTGCAAAGATATGTCCAATTTCGCTTTACACATGTTCTGAAAATTTTAACAAAATGGATGCACTGGGTCGGGTAGCTACCATACCACTCCAAAAGTAAATTTTAAATATTTGAAAAAATAATAAAGACAGATTCTTGAAATTTGGCAGTCTTCTATGACTTATAGGTCAAACATAATACCCCGGAAGTTTCTATTGGATGGTTTTACATGTTCGAGTAATTGCCATTTAACAATGAAAGCTAATTCTAGATATTTCACAAAAAAGTTTTTAAACTCAGATTTTCAAGGTGCAGGGTATGATTCGGTCGGTTTATGACTGATTGAAACGTTTCTACTTGTTTATCATTCTTTTTGTATTTGCTTGTTATTAATTTTATTGTACACGTTAAACAATTATCTATAATTAAGAAATTAAATTCTTTAATATGAAATGATCTTTTAAATTCGATCCTTCAATTGTGCACCTTATTATTGTCAGTGTAATTAAATACTGTGAATATACAGAAAAAAATGAATAATGTTATTAATAATTTGTGGTTAGTGTCGTCACCTGCGCTTGTACTATAATAAAAACTATTTACGAACCCAAAAAATTCCACTATATTTGGAATTAGAAAATTTAGTGTAGACTTTTATTTTTTCAAATAACTTTTTTTATAATGGTCCGATTTCAATTATATACTAGAAATAAAAACCTTATTCAATCGAAATGCTATGAATTATTATTTTGAACTATCTGAAACAATATTGCCTTAATATTTTTTGAATAAATCCACTGAAAGTTACTCTTGCTACAAAATGTTACTCTTGCATGATTTTATTAATTTTTTTTTGCTTTTTTTGTTTTTATTAATTTATCCTCTTCTATTACAATGTTCCTAGATTACCTTGTTCCTAGAATATTTCCCTATTTGGGAAATTAACCGTAGAATTAAATTTTGTTAAGATGATAACAGAACAAAATACCAAAATCGTATGACAAAGTTCGATGTTTTTCAACTTTTTATAATTCTTCATAATTACGTATAGTAAAAATACAAGACCTATTACAGGATATAAAACTTTTCTTTGCTTACAATCTAAGTATTTAACTTTATCTAGTTATTCGGAGGTTGTTCAGCCTTTGTCATTCTTTATCATTCTTTTTTTTAGAGAATTCAAGGAAAATGGTTTTGCTAAAAGCAATTTCTCTTGTATCCTAATTAATTGTAAGGAGTATAGGTATAAAAAAAATGTCCATTCGTTAATTTAAATTATCAGAAAACACATTTTCTAACTTCATTATAATAATAAAATATAAAATTCTTAATTAACCTTCAAACAACTGCTTTATTTCAAAAAAATTTCATTGTAAACTTGAAATAAATTTTATAGAAAATAAAAGAAAATGTACGACTTTTTCTATACTAAAAAAAAATTGTATATAAAATTTGTGCTTAAAAAAACGCAAACAATAATAATCAAGCGCAAGTAAACTATAATAATAAAAAAAAAATTAAAATGCATAAAAAGAAAAAAAAATTCGCACAAAATTTAATTAAAATAATTCCTTTTGTATCCCGAACGAATTTTCAGCAGGATCATGTTTTAATGCTTATGGCAATATTTTTTATGGTTTAATTCTCATTCTCTCTCTATATATATACAATAATCTCCCTCTATATAGATAAAAAAAACATAAAAAATTTAATAAAAAAAAAATAAAAAAGAAATTAAGCGACAGCATATGTTTTTATAGAACGTTTTTCTTTTAAAAATTGCCAAAAAATTACGTTCCATTAGATTTAGATCTCCTCTATAAAAATATGCGCTCTAACATGAACTACTGCAAAAATAACAAAAAAAAAGTAAAAAAACTAAGCAACGTTCTTAATTTTTTTTTTTATTTTTCTCATTATTCCTTAATGGTCTACATACCCATTTTATAAATACCGTGAACATACTCTTTCAATACATACATGCAACTATAAAATTAGTGATACAGACAGAAAATAAGAAAAGAAAAAATAATAAAAAAAAATATCTAGAATGAAAACAAAAATTGTAGAATTGCAAAAGTTGAAAATTTCTAAAAAAAAAAAGCAACAACAACAAGAAAATTGAAACTAACAGAAAAATTTTTTTTTTTGCAATCCTTTTATTTTTATTGCCAAAATTTATATATAAATTTTTTTTTTGTTGTTATACAAACACATTTCCTATGATTCCTTTAATTCACCGTAAGAAAAAGTCTCGCATTCACATATTTTAATACTCATATACATACATATATAATATGGACAAATGTATTTCAAGTCTAATACAAAATATTATAAAATTGTTCTAACAAACGAGAATATTGCGCCTACTTGCACTATTAATTTTATTATAGCAACTTATATACCTTAATATAAATGCACATATATCAATATATATCTATGTATATATGCAATATAGGCAAATACATATATATGTATGTACATACAACATATTTATGCATATTTTAATATAATTATATATATATGCATATTATGTATGTTTGTATGTATAAATTTATTTTATTACACTCGTGTACTTTTTATACATTTTATATATTGAAAGTAATTCTTTTAAACTTCAACATGTCTTGCATAAGACAAGACATGTTATCCTCCCTAATTCCTGGAATTGCGGTCGCGAAATTATTTTTTTTTTTTTTCATTTTTTTTTTTGCGTTTTGTTTTTTTCCTTGCAAAAGTAACGAAAGAGAAAAAGAAAAAAAGTTGATTTTTTTTTTTTTGTAATTTTTCTTATTTTTTTTTTGTTTCATTTCATTTCTGGGCAACATTACCAAAAATCATCGAAAACATTTGATGTTTTTAGACAAAAATACAAAATAAAAACGAAAAATTCATTTATGGTTTTAAAACATAAATATTATATGTATGTATGTATGTAGGTATAGAAAGGGGTCTCTAAAATAATTTTTTTTTTGTTTTTTGTTTAGACTAAGAGCTTTTTCATAATAATTGTAATTGTATATTTTTTTATTAGAGTGCTATATTTGTGCCAAGGGACATTTATGTGTATAGGAATACCTGTTTATTATTGGAAAAACGTGACCAGCTTAAAATATTCTGTTATCTAATGAAATTCCAATTTGAACAAGCGGTCTCTAGCTCTAATGACCGAGAATAACCTTGGAATGCAATTAATAATCGAGATTATGCGGCCTCTTAATAAAACTTTCAAGTAAATTATTTTTGAAAAATACAAAATTACAATGAATAATTGTAGATTGTAACACAATCTACAATTATTCATCTAAAATGGCAGCATCTACAATTATAAAGTTTCTATAAATTTAATTATTATCATGCCTAGTTTATTAAAATATTTTTTCTTTGGGTTCCGCTGAATCTAATTCGTAATTGAATTGAAATGCTAGAGAAAATAAAGACTCTTATGCTTTCTAAAAAAGCCTACATGATTTAGTTTATAAACCCACCGAAAAAAATAATTGTTAATTTTTCTTCTATAATTCCAAATGTTTGTAATATGGGCACAAAATTATTGTTGTTATAAATTATGGGCAAAATGTTGTTGCTATAAAATTTCACAATATGGTGAATTACTAATACAATGTGCAGCTGTTTAATTAATAAGTATTGTGCCTATTAAACTAATAATATTAGTTTTAATGGAAATAGTTTCATACAATTGCAAAACAGATGGTCGACGTAATCAAAGGAACGAGTTAAAGGAAGAAAAATGAAAGATGCGTCCGCCTAGAAAGAAGTAGTTCACTGGTTCGAGTCCAGTTCGAGGAGAGAAATTTTTTTATTTTTTCTGCTTTTAACTCGTTGCTTAGATTATTTCATCCATCTGTTCTGCAGTTTTATGAAGAAATTTCCATTAAAGTTAATATTCACAATATGGAATTAAAACTATTATTGTAACTATGTTACATCATACACATGACATTTGAATACAGTTAATATAAAAATTTTTCCGTCACTGTCAAACCAAAAAAATTGCATATACTCAGAAGTAATAAACTGAATGAAGCTAGTACATTATAAAAATAAATCTTTGGTGTTTAATTTTTGTCTATGTGATAAATCAATAATTGTATAATATTATAAAATATTAATATAAAATATTAATATATTATAAATTATTTAAAAATTATTTATAAATTATTATAAAATATTAATGGATACAATAATTATCCATGAAAAATTTTATCAAGTATATTTTTCCTCCAACCGCGTTGCACTTATTGTGGGTGAAATTGAATTGAATGAGGATTGAATTTCAAATATCAAGCTTTTGGCAAATGAAATGATTTGAACCTAATTTGATTCAAAACAAAGAAATTATTATTATTAGTAGCGAGATTTCCAGTACCAGAGATTTACTGCTTATATGATCAGAGTCACTGAACATGTCTCACAACAATTTGGTTCGACAAAGAAGCTCCCAATCTTTTATAAATAAAGTTCTTGAATTATGGAAATTTAAATGTGCTTTCAAGTCAACGAATCATTTTTTTTTTTTTTACACTTTTTAGAGGAATATTTTGAAAGACGCCCAAACTATTTGTTTAGCAATTATTTGTAGTATTTTTCATCTTTTAAAGCAATTTTATTTCTAATATTCTATTTTATTCGGCGTCTATGGCTTTACTTCTTGATTAAGTACACACTTTTAAATTTACTTCTTTTTTTTTAGCGTGGAGCTCAAAAACTATACCCTCTTAATCTACAATTGCAAACCTTCTATTATTTTATTATATAGACCAATAAATATTAAATGGCATAATAATAATTCGTTGCGATATTGTGGCAGAAGTTAAAGTTAAAGTAACAAAACGAAAATGTTGCCAAAAAAAAAAAAAACTAAAATGAAAAAATAAGAGAACGAGAAAAACTAAAACTTAAAAAAAAAAAACATTTTTATGGTATTTTTCAAATGTTTGCTAGTGGACCTTAATGTTTTGTCCTTGAAAAAGAATTGTTGTGTGGCTGTTATTATTATAACTGGTATTTTTATTTTGATCTTATTTCTACTTATGTTTTTCTCCTTATTTTCTTTTGAAGTTTTTAAAATTTTTGTACTTTAAAAAAAATGTTTTTTTTTGTAATCATTAGTACACAAAAACTAAGAAAAAAATAACAAAAAATTCGATAACATTTGGCATACATTTAATTGTGTGGGTTCTACATACTTGTGTTTAGTTTCTCATTTTGGTGGATAATCTAATTTTTATTTTGTATATTTTTATTTTTCAATTATTTATGCATGACATACACACAGTATATAAGATATTTGTGTCTACATTGTGTACTTTGTATATACCCTTAAAAAAACATTTGGAACGCTTTTACTTTTTTTTTTTCTCTTAAACTTGAAAATTGACCTACCATCGAAATAAAATGACAATAAAATCTTAATTGAATCTCATTTGAAAATCATAAATATAAAGTTTAAAATCCATTAAAAATTCTTTTTCTGCTTATTATTTTGAATTACGATTAATAATTATTTTGTGTGCCTCAAATTTAAAGCCCCGTAGTTCTTTAATTTTTTTTTATTTCGTTTCTGCTTAGAATAATTTTTGTGCAAAGGTAATTAAATTTTTTGTTTGTCTAAAATAAATAAACAATTTGAAAATTCTTTTTTTTTTTTTTTCTTCTATATTTATTATTTACACATATGGGCCACATATTGAGAAATTTAAAAATTAAAATTTTGCGAGTATTTGTGTATTTTATAAAATATAAATTAAATAATGAAATTGTGATTTCGTTTCTAACATTTTTAATAAAAAATATTTAGTAGATGTTATAGGAAATGCATACTTTTAGGCTTGAAAAACCATATTGCAAAATACAATGAAAATCAAAGAGTATTGTTCTAATTATTGGAAAATGAGTAAAACCATGTAAGATTCTACTTTATGTCCAATAATTTTTTATGGCAGTTCACATTGAACTGAATTTTTTGCATAATCCAAAATTATTTACTTAATAGTAATTTTTGAGCCTGAGGCAGACATACAAATTTTAATAATCAAAATTTTGTTTAAAAAACCTTCGAATATCAATAATGTATTACTAATACACAATTTCGGATTTTAATAAAAACTTAAAGTAATTTCGCCATCTAGAACATTTTCAATCGAAATTATAGAAATTATTCATGAAATTGTGAAACATAGCTTAAGACGTAGTTCAGTCATGACTTATCACCACTAATTCTGAATTTTTAGTTCGCATATTTATTTTAAACCTCCAGTTCTAACCACACAGTTATTTGGATTCTGCAATTATGGAACGGGAACGTGATCTTAAAACATTAAGACCAAGTTTCACAAGGGGGATGAATGTATTAATTAGATTCATTCCAGAGCTCAAAAGAAATATTGAAATTTATATTTTGTTTCTTTCAAATCTATGTTAAAATTTTTTTTCCAATCTTTTAATGCTTCCATTAATATTCTTAAGTTTTTATTATTAAAAAATTTTAATGTCACAACCGTAGACTGTATAGTAAGTATGTACTCGTAACAGTTTTCCTTTCAATATACAACTTATTTTAATAAGTCGCGTTAGTATCAACTTTTGTTGAATCACGCATCACCGTTTGTTTTTAGTAATTAAGCAAAAAGAAACAGAGTACTTTGGGGAAAAAAATCCTGAAAACAAGTTAAAAATTCAATTTCTTTTTAGTTTTATTTTGTTAATTGGTAAATTGGTAAAGAAAATAGTATCAATTTATTTTAAGTAAAACCGGGGATGTTTAAAAGTTTAGTGTAGTCCCAATGTTTTCATTGAAGTAATTATGAAAGTTTTTTTATGTTTACAAATTTTTTAATTGTTATAAAAGGTTCTGTGCAAAAGCTGTGACAAATTATAACAATAAGTGGTTAATGTTGGAAATAAAAATCGATTACGGTTTCGTACATAGGTTTTTGTGGAGCTAATTCTCGATAGCAAATTTAAATTTTGAAAATGATGTGAATAATTCTTAAATTTAGAAATGTAACACAATCGATGAATACTTAAATGAGGAAGATTGGCTAATCAAAAGAGAGAAAAATTTTCAAATTTTCAAAGTTTTTTTCTCCTAAGATTTTTCTTTTAAGTTAAGTAAATAAGTTTTTTCAACATTTTATCTTCATTGCCCGTATGAAATCAAGTTGTGTACTCTTGTATTTGTTGCGTAAATTTGCCATTCAATTGACTTTAAGTTTCTCATATAATTTGTCGTATTAAAAATTAAGAATCTTAAGTTATTAAAAAATTAAAGTTATTAAAGTTATTAAAGTTATTAAAGTTATTAAAAATATTGACAAAGAGATAAAGCTATGTTCCAAATCGCATTTGTTGTAGTTTAAAAAAGGCATTGTTCTTTCAGAAAATGAATATTTTTTTGAAGTCCCTTGTACAATCGTATATAAAAAAAAAATTAAAAATTGCAATCGTCATTTCATTCGTATATCATAAATGAGCATATCATACAGCCAAGAATTAAAATAAGAGAATAAGTAAAAAAAAATAAAAGACCAAAATGCGAAAAACAACAAGAAGAAGCAAAAAGAATCAGCCAAAAATTATAATCAAACGAACCATAACAAAAATGTGCAACACATGAATTCACGAATCGCATTCTTTTTTTTTTACGTTTGATTGTTGTTTGTGCTATTGGCTTCAGCAGCCGTACTTTTTACTTCGTTTGACTTTTTTGTTTTTGCGATAGGCATGAATTAACATACTGTTTCACTTAGTATTTTGCTCACTTACTTATTGTTTCCCCATTCGCTCTTCTACCAAAAAAAAAAAAATTTTTTTTTTTATCACATATGTTTAGTATATAAATTGCGATTACTCAAAATATTCTCTGTATATTTGTAGTTGTGCTCTTGAAAAGTGACTCTTTTAACCTTGACTTTGAAATTCAGAATTTCTTGTATATTTTCTTTTATATCTTGGATTACAAACAAATAAAAGAGAAAAACAAAAAAAAAATAGCGTCAAGCTGCTGTTATAGCTTGTAAATTTTGGCGTTTGTATTTTTGTATGTGTGTATGCGTTGTGTTGTGTCCCAGAGAAAAATATACGAAAATAACTTTTTTTTTTTTGGGGGAAAAAGTACAACAAATTCCAAATTTCTTCATAATGCAGTTTTGTTTTTTTTTTTCGTTATTTTAGTTTTCTGTATTAATTTTTCACTTTTGATTACTTGGAGTTTGTATTTTTTTTGTTGTTGTTCTGAGACTGCTATTTTTATTTTTTAATATTTATCTGAAGTTTTTTTTTTATTTTTTTATTATTTATTTCGATTGCTATTAATGTGACGGTTGTTGAACGTTGTTATGTTTGCAAAAATTATAAAAAAAAGGAAGAAACGCACCCTAATTTTTAAAATAATTTTTTTTATTTTAAAATTATTTTTTTTTTCGTTATTATTCTCTTATTGCAAAATAATTTGGTAAAAAATTGCAATTAATAAATTAACAGACAAGGCAACAATAATGACTGTTGTATTTGAAATTTTAAAGAATACGCTACCTTATCATATTGGATATCTGGAATTAGAGAAATTGTAATGTAAGAATGATGCATATCAATTTTTAATATTAATAGGCGCAATACGAACACATTTGCAAACACTTTTTTCTGAAAGTCGGAACACTACTGAATAACTCATTAATTTTTAAACCTTTTTTTATTTTATTTACCGGAAACGAAGCAATAAAATAGTTCAAAGTAATTTTTGTATCACTTAAACTTGTTATAATTTATTATTGAAAATAGAATTATGAATTCTAAATCAAATACTTTCTTATTATACCAAAGTGTCCGTATAATAAACTAAAATGATTTAATTTTTAAATAATATTCTCATGAAATCACACGTACAATTAGATGTATTATCATGCTAACAGATAAATCTAGATAGTCGAAATTCTAAAAGATGGAAATATCTATTTATTCCACTCAATTGTAATATCTCCCTTGTTTCAGGGCCAGATGTCACTCAGATTCACTTAGTGTTTAGTTAGTATTTTTTATACTAATTTAATTTTTTATGTTTCAAATTAAATAAAATTCAGACAGTATTAGAAATCCTAAATAAATACTATGACCTCAATTCTAATTACTTAGCTCATGTCTATAAGTAAAAATCCACTTGATTGGAAAAAAATATTCAAAACCATTTTATTTGCAGTGAAAGAAATCGAAAACAATTTATGTTTAATGGAAATTGTCGCTGGAAATTTAGAATTGAATTGCTGCAAATAATTCAATAAAATACAAAAGTTTCCCCTTCTAACACCTAGGTAAGTTAATATGTAAGCTTTTAACAAGCCTCAATTGCGTTTTTTCCTACAAGACGGTTACTGTTTCTTGTTTCTATATATATATATATAGATATATAATTGACACCGCATGTATAAATTCAATTTTAACAATTTTTTGTTTAAAATTTTATTTGAAAATCAATAAAGGAATGAATTGCCTCTTCAATTCATATTTAAAATTACGCAACCTTAATCTTTCTTAGATATTCTATATAAAAATTTTGCTTCAACTTCAAATTTATGGCATGAAATTTTAAAAAGTGATTTTTTATCACACGTATATGTACATATGTACCCAAAAGTATCGAAATTACTTACAAAAAATTATAAAAAATTTATCATTAAAATTATTTATATAAAATTTAATCCTAAATTATTTAAATTAATAAATGAATTTATTTCACTTGAATTCTGTCATTGTCCAGGTAAAATGATGACCACATACTTTTAAAATTTTATTCCTTTTCGGGTTTTTGTTTTCTGCTTCTTTTCTTTTATTAATTTTGTATATTGAACCCAAAAATTATTCAACAATTACATTTCGCATTAAAAGTAATATAAAACTTTTAAAAGGCAAAACAAAATTAAAATCTTGATCCCAAAATCAATGACTTACCAAAATACTGAGAGTCACAATTGCTACACAGCATTTTTTATTAATATTTTTGTTTCTTTACTTTTAATACATTTTAATATTTTTTTTTTTAAGACATCATAATGCATTAAAAATTTATTTTTGTTTGAAAACAACAAAACAAAAAAAAAATGTATAAAAATAACTTAAGGAATAAATCTTTCCAGATTAATTTTAATATAGAAACGCTAATGTTGACTACCTTTTTCAATTAAAGTCATGAGAACAACGAGAAAAAATCAAAAAGTACAAATAAAAATGAATAATTTGAAAATATTTCTTTTTAATTTAAAAGAAAAGAAAAAAAAAAAAAAAGTAATGCAAACATGTAACTAGTGAGAATGATAGAAAGTTTTTAAAATATAGTAAATTTACTGCTAACTTTGAAACAAGGTCACTTACACTATAATATTTTTCAATAAATTGTAATTGTCAATGTCAAGTAATTTCACTATTGGCATTTTTCTTAAAGCAGGTCGTCCGAAATATTGTAAAACTATACATAAACTATTTTGTGTTTGAACGAGGATAATTTGTATTGTCACTCAAAAAAAAAAATGTCACTAGATCTGCCACAGTTTTATACGCTTTTAGTGGTAAAAATTGATAAAAAAAATGGTAAAAATTGGGATATAGTGTGAAAAAGTCGAATTTTCTGCCATATTATATTACACTGCATTCTTAACATTAGTTGCTATTTATTTTTAATACAAAATGTTTTCGTAACTCAGGGGCATATATTATTGTCAATACAGATTAAAATATTTTATTCGCAATTATTTATTTTAGTCATGACTTAAGTAACTTGGCTGAAGAATTCTCTTTTCAGATTTTATGTATTAAAAGAGATAACTATATATAAATTGACTAAATTGCCAGCATATATTTTAGCTATTACAGAAAACATTGTTTATTACTGCACAAATAAAGAAAATTATAGTGAGAGTTGTAAGTAAATATATTCTGTTGTAGATAAGCACTCATAATATTTAGCTAAATTTTCACTAATAATATTAACACTAATAGTATCAAATAATTTTAGATATAATTAGATCAATTTAAAATCTATTCGTAAAATCTGTCTACATTTTATATGTCACAAATTGGCTATGTATATCAATACAGGATGAATATGTATTCAACATGAAGGCAGAAATATTGCTAATATTGTCATTTTTTTAGGAACTTAAGACATAATGTTATGTTTTTTGACTACCAAAATAGCGACCAGTTTTTTCAGTGTACTATCAATAACGTAATTGAAAAAATTAAGTTAACACTGAAAAGAAAAATTTGTAAAATTTCAGCTTCTACCTTAATAGTCAATACCAGTCCAAATGTTTAACCGAACCGAACCGAACCGGTTAAACTGGTATTGATCACAATAAATGCAATTTTATTGAATACCCATACTGAATAAGCAAAAAAGTTTTAATTAATTTTTAAACTAAATACGCTTATTTATTTCTATAAAGTATTCTAAAAATCAGAAAGTTCTAATAACTAACTCTAGTCTAATTCGAAAAATTTATCTATACATATATTTTTGTACTTCCTTTGTATTAACAAAAACAGACACCTAAAAATTTTTCAGAAATTTCCTAAAATTTTTATATGGAGTAAAAACATTGTAAATGCACAAAAACGACAATTAAGTACACAAAACAAAACTAAAAAACAAAACAAAAATTCAAGAACATACCAGAAGAGCTAAGAGAACAAAAAAAGAAATAACAAAAGAAAAATATAAAGAACACAATAAAAAAAAAAAAAATTGAACAGAATCGATGACATCATTTAGCACAGAAGATTGCACCTTAAAAGTGCCGATAATTTCGCAGAATTAAATACCGGTCAGATATTTGATAACGTGCAGGTAACAATAATATATTTCGATATGCTTAAAAAATGCATACATGTATATGTATAAATGTGCAAACATTCAAATACACAAAATTATCCCTATATAAATGAATCTGTACATACATATATTGTATGTGTATATTTTAAGAGTCGCGGATATTGCGATTATCTGTTGTTACATTACATACAGGTAAATATTATAATATGTAGGTATATTAAAGTACAAGTAAATATAAGAAAATTTATATAGATGCTTTATTAATAAAAAGAGATTTTATTAAATCAATTTTTTTAAATCAATTTTTGAATATTCAGGGACGATACCAAATTATTTTTTTTAAAATTATAGAAATTGAAGTTCCTTTATACATTAGTATTGTTTTGTATGCTTCTGTATTAAGATTAATTGCTTTTGCAATTGACGATTTTCATCTGATCTCGCAGTCTTATTTTAATAATTTCTATTAATAAAAATTTGTTTCTATGATTTCCTCTTTAAAAAAATTGTTTAAACAAATTCACATAAACCGTTCGTCCCTTTACCGCGAAACTTTCGGAATTTGTGTAACTAGAACATTCTCACAATGGTTAAAAAAAAAACTTATAAACTTGTCGGTTCAAAAGTTATAGGTAATATTTCGAATCCTTGTAAGCCCGGTTGAACTATGAAATTGAAAGTCGACAGGGTATTGTTGGATAGATGTCGACGAGCTCTACAACCTTTGTTCCGAGTAATTTTCGAAAATGAACTTGCGAGGCCCCAAATCTCATTAACAGTTTTTAGAAAAAAACATTGTTAAAAATAGTATAATGCATTGTACAGTCTGTATGACTGATATTTATCAACAGGTCTTTCATAATCGCAGGGCAGATTTTAAGGTCACCTGCAATTTTAAAATTGACTTAAATTTTAGTATAATCATATGTGGGGTATAAAATGAAAGATTTTAATATTTTCGACTAGTTTGTTAAAGCAAAACCTTCAGAATCTATCAGTTTTAATTAGGACAATTCGTTAATTTTTATTTATCACAAAACGAACATTTTCTTTCCTTATCTCTTATGTATTTTACATTTATTCTTGTATATTCCTTTATTTGATCTCTGTTAAATATTCCAGTAATTCCACAAATCTCTATTTCAGTATACGATGACTATAGATCTGGTCGAGGACACATTTTTTGAATCAAAGTTTATCATAAGGTTCATGTAATAAACAGAAGCTCCTATTTACAATACATACAAACGTAAAAAAATACCCTGATTTTTTTCTCAGATTTCAAAATTCAATTTAATAATGACTTTTATAAAAAAACAAACTGAGTCTTTAATTATCTTTTAAAGATTTAAAATGTGGTAAATTTACCTTAAATATTATTTGTATTTTAAAAAAATTTCCCAAATTCTATTCTAATTGTATATAAATTTGACATATGAATTTTGTTGTATAATTTTCAATATTATCCAAAAAATTGTTCGAATGTACGTATAGAACGTACGTATATAAGGTTAGAAACTGGCGCTTGATTAATGATTTTTAATTTTTTTTGTTTTTTAATTTTAAACCTTAAAAATTTCATTCTTCTTTGTTTTTTTGAACTTCACTTTATGATCTCTGATGCGGGATATTAAAAAAAATTTTTGCAAAAATAAGACCTACACTGACGTTTAAATTTTATTTTTGTTCTCATTCTTACTTGTATGTGGCATGTGTATATATGGTGTACCTTTATTTGCTTCACCCATTATTATTGTTATTGGGATTCGAGTGCATTAATATTTCTTTATTATCCTTACATATATATTCTTTCATTTAAATCATATTGCTACAATTTCTTTGTTAAGAAAAAATGATAAAGCAAAAAAGAAAAATCATTTTTAAATTTAAAAAAAAAAAAGATTTTTTTTTGTTATTTTTTTTTATATTTAAAAATCATCAAAATATTTTTGTTCAAATTCATTTTTTTTTCTGTTCTCTTAAGGTACAAAAGAATTGTAATTACTTCTTAATTTTTTTTTTTTGCCTTTCTTATTTTTGTTATTTCATGTTTATTAAATTTATTTTTGACCCATTACCAACTGATCTTTTTCCTTTCTAACCGCATAAATTTACAGTATATATATTTAAAACCATAAAGCAAATTATTATCCTGACACTCAAATAATGCTGATAAAAAAATATCGGAATATAAATAGTTTAGACTCGTGTACGTATGTATGTACATTTTATATAACAATGTAATATCCTTTTAAAAATTACTTTTATGCCGAATGATTGATGGTCTACTTCATGTATTTCACCTTTTTAAATGCATTATTTTGTTATTACTATTTTTTTTGAAAGATAATATACATACAAACACACACATTCTGGTATCATAATAATATATTCGTATATATATAGAAATAATATTCGCATAATCATGAAACTCCTTCGACCACATATTTATGTATGTATATTAAAAATCAGCTTACATAAAATATATTTAAGTACATTTTAATATAATTTAGATTACATATATATATTACATATTTTACATACATATGTACATATCTTTATTCGTACATACACTTGCACATATTATTTACATATGATTGAATGTAATTTATTTCATTAATAATCGATTTATTATTTTACTTTACCTTAAATGAAAAAAAAAAAAATATTTATAAAATATAAGAAGAAATGAAATTTTCTGATTTTATTAATTTAAAAGCTATCAATCAAAACTCTAAACTATAAAGGTTCAGTACAATATTTCTATATAAAATTATAGAGGAATACAAAAGAATTGTGAATTTAATTTGTTTTAACAATATTCGTATTTAGATTTAAATATAAAAGTTAAGTAATGAATACAAATTTGAGTTTTGAATAAAGTGATAAATTTAAACACTATAATTTAATTATCATAATAATATTTAAAATAATATATTTACACTAAGTTCTCGAGATACAACATTTTTGGTTCCAGAAATTTATGTCGTAACTCGAATTATCGTTTTCCGAGGAAAAAAAAATGTATGGAAACTAAAAAAAGATAACAAAGTTTAAAAAAACAACAAAATATAATAACAAAACCAAAAAAATTCAATTTTGCAACAAAAATAAATAAACCAAGAAAAATGGAGTTGACCTTGTCAACTCTGTGATACCCGTACGAATTTATTATCCTATGTGCGAATAAATATGCCATAACTAACTATGGAACAGCCTATGACTAAGTTGCCGTATTACCATACTAATTTAGGCAAAATTTTAGTACTGTGTTTCAGTATTGTACAAAATACTATGTATATGCCAAACTACTTTTTAAGTTGTATGGCAGCCGCCAGAAAGAATCAAGAAATTTTAACGAATTTTATCAAACGAATCGGCCCTACTAATATATTTGCTTGTGTGAAATTTCATTTTTAACTAGAATAAACTCTCATTATTGAAGTATGTCCTTTAGACTTGTCTTATAACTAAATTCGGTATACAGTTTTATTCACAAATCAGTAAAATCTGTAACAAAAAAAGAGAAATTTAAATTTTTAATGTCATATCAGAAACAATGTCGCAAACCGAATAAAAATTGCCCAAATTTATATCATGTCGTAACTCGAAATTTCATACTAGAAGATGTCGTATCTCGAGAACTAAGTTTATTATAAAGCTTAAAAAAATCGAATTTTTGCCATTTAAAAAATTCAAAAATTAATAGAAATACTTTCAATAAGAAAATTTACATTTGAATTTGTATCCAACCTAAGATTTCTCATTTACATAGAACTTGTAAATGAAAATAATAATTTTTTTTGGGGCATATTCAATTGCATATCTAAGAATTTTGTTATAACCGTTTAATTTGAAGTAAAAAAACAGCTAATAAATTAAATAAAACTTATATCAACATTTACATAAGGAAGGAACTTGAACTCTTAAATAATTTTTGTTTAAAATTTAATTGAAAATATTAGTATTGAAATTGAATTGAATTAGATAAAATCATTGGCCGAACATTATTTTTCTAAAAATAATTGAATTTCTTTGAAATCCAAAAACAATTAAGTTTTAGTTATACATTATACAACCATATACCTATAATTAAGCTCTTTTAACACATTAATTGCGATAATAAATTGATCACTTTCATTTTACTACAAAATTCGTCCTTCAAAATATTATTTTCCATTTCCAATGTTACAACGATTTTATTTTCATATTTTTTAAAATTAAAAATTTTCATTTTCGAATTTTCACCATAGTTTATAAATATCATCGTAGGTATAACATTATCGAATAAAATATGGCATTTTTCATTATTATCATATTATTTTCAATTGTATAAGTTAACACCAAAAATGCAAACATTCCATAACTCACGTTGCACTGCCACGTGACAACGCGTAACAAACAAAACATTCCAAAATATTTTCCCACAATAATGTTCACAAGAATGTTGCAATAGGCAAATATGCTTATTTAGCATATTTACGTTATAAATATTAGCACCTAAGATTTAAACATTGTTAATCGTCAGTTAATCGTCTGTTAATCATAAAGTAATAACAGTCAGCATAACATCTTATTATTCTGTTATATAGTGTAATTTAAATACAGAAAAAATAAAAATAAATTAATATTAAAATTAAATTTGTGTTTTTTTTATAAAATAACACAGTAATAATATTAATTGGCGCCCAACGTGGGGCTCAAGTGTGAAAAGTGAATTTTAAAAAGTTCCTGAAAACAGAAACTATAAATTAAGAAATTAATAAATTAAAATAATAAAACAGTAATTTAAATTACGATAAAAATATAATAAAATTTTTGTATAAAAATAAAATCGTAGTGACCAGAACTTTATAAAAGTTAAACCTACGTAAATTAAAATAAAATTCTAAAGTAATATAAACAAAAATAAAATTAATATAATAATAAACACAATTAAACAAAACTAAACCTACGTAAAACTAAAATAAAAACAAAAAGAAAATTAAATCTAATCATAAAAAATAATAATAAAAATAAGAAAAAAATATTAACAAATCATAAATAAAAAAGTGAGACTAAGTAAGGACAAGAAAAAGCAACTTTTCACAAGGTGTAAAACTGAAGCAGATAAACGTCGAAGGAACGAGGTCCCGAAGTAGCTCCAGCACAGGAGAGGAAACGGAGTTCTTATACAACATTGATTTGTAACAAGTTCAGCCGCCTTCGCAGCCGAGGTAAACACCAACTTGATGTCACCCACACGATTAACCAATTACACTATATTGTTATTGTAAGTAACCAAATTTTAATTTTTTAGTTATAAGAAAAAAAATTAAAAAGAAGTTTTAGAGAAAAAATAAATAAAAGAAATATAAAAAGAAATTTACAAATATAAAAATTTTTATAAAAAATAAAATTTTTGTCTCATCAATAAAAACGAAGGAGTTAATAAAAATTAAACAAATAAGCTCAAATAAAATTTAGTTTCAAAAAAAAAAAAATTTTAGAAAATTTAGTTCCGAAAAATTTTTATAATAATTAAATCAGAATTTTTAAAATAAGATATTCCAATATAAGCGAAAAAGTGTTACTAAATAAAATCTTTTTGAATATATAAAATTTTTTAAAAAACAAAAAAAAGAAATAAAAATTATTAAACAAAATCTTTTTCATTAATTAAAATTAAAATTAATTAATTAAAATAAAAAAAGGAAAAAGAGGAAAAAAAGAAAAAGCAATAAAGTTTATTAAATAAAATATTTTTCATTATATAAAAATTGTTTTTAAAAATAAAATTTATTAAATAAAATCTTTTTATAAAATAAAATTTTTATAAAATATTTATAATATAATTATCGTTATAAAAAAAATTTTTCTATAAACAAACTACAAATAATCTTGTAAACAAGAATAGTTGAGAAAGACCAAAATAGTTTTTAAACAAAAATATTTACATAACCTTTTAATTAAACGGAAATTAAGAAAAATTTAAAATTTACCTTTGCATTACCAAGCTTTGTTTCCTTGGAAAAATATTTAATTTTTAAAACAAAATGCCAGACGACATAATTCGACCAGCTGTCCTAAACGGAAACGCTGGAAGCACAAATAACTCAAATAACCTAGCAGACCAAATTACGGAGTTAATTTCAAACTATTTTAAATCACAAGACTGCCGACAGATAATACAAGAAATAGTGAATCCTGCACCTGACTCCTATGAGGAGGGTGACCAACCAATAATAATGGAAAATAACAAAAGCTTTAATTTTCGTGAATTGGACTCTATACCAGACATAGTTAAAACATTAAGAGAATTTTCGGGTAACCCTGGAGAGTTCAGCTCCTGGAAGAAAGGAGTTGATAGAATCTTGACACTTTATGAACCAATACGGGGTTCGCCCAAATACTACGGTATTTTGAGCACAATAAGGAATAAGATTATTGGACAAGCCGATATCATTTTAGAATCATACAACACACCCCTCAATTGGACTAAAATTTCGAAGTGTTTAGCACTTCATTATGCCGACAAACGGGACATAGGTACGCTAGAGTACCAAATGACGACCCTCATACAAGGGAACCAAACGGTCCCTGAATTCTACCAGACCGTATACAAACATTTATCCCTAATACTTAACAAATTGGCGTGTATGGAAATGTCAGACGATTCCCTTTACAACATGACTAAAGCCTATCGCGAAAAGGCCCTAGACACTTTTGTTAGAGGACTTCGTGGAGATCTCCCAGGGCTTCTTAGTATCAGGGAACCTGCCGATCTTCCACAGGCTTTGCACCTGTGCCTAAAGCTTCAAAATGTGGACTTTAGAACACAGTATGCCAATAACAACCAACAAACGCCTCGTAGGTCAGCTCATCAACCCCATTCCCACCAACCGCATCCAAAAAGATATTTTAATAATAATACACAACAAAGACCATTTTACCCACAACTACTGAATAACCCCCGTCCACAGAATCCAGTGAACAGACAACCTTTTAGTATCCCTAATCCAAAACCGTTTTACCAATACAGAAACCCAGCGCCAAACTTTCAAAACTTTGGCCCAAGCCCGGTACCTAAGCCCACACCGATGGAGGTGGACCCAAGTATCCATACCAGACAGGTTAATTACTCCAATATCCCAGCAGCCCAAAGAAACGCATTCAAAAGGCCATTTCACAATTCCCAACAGACCCATAATCCTCACAAAACACAAAGAATCTATAACACCGAACCGATGATACACGGAGGGCTGAGTCAGCATAATGATTCAACCATAAATGAAGACATAGAACAAACTAACAATCCCAACTTAAATAGTCACAATCTAGATCCTCAACCTAGTACGTCATACGTAAATGAGAATTATGACCAAAATGAGACACAACAATTAGACGATATATATTTTTTAGACTGAAGCGCTCTTCGCTGCCTTATTTCGAATATAAAATTGGCAACGGAGAGACTCTTAAATTCCTAATAGACACCGGATCCAACAAAAATTACATCCAAACTAAACATGTCCGCAACCCAATTCCCAATGAAAAACCATTCCTCGCGAACTCTGTAGGAGGAAGCGTCCAAATTTCCCACCATTCCTACATCAATATTTTCGGTGACGGAACTGGCAAATTAAAATTCTACATACTTCCCAGCTTGACGACTTTTAACGGTATCGTAGGGAATGACAGTCTGAGGGAACTCAAGGCCGTCATACATACTAACAAAGGCTACATGACAATAAAATCAGACAAAAAGATTCCACTGCGCGAGCACCTCACGGAGAATGTCAACAATATCAATATCAGGACTTCTCACTTAGACGAAAGCGAGAAAAACAAATTAAACAAGATAATATACGAATGCCCAAATCTTTTTTCGGACCCTGACAGAAGGTTGACCTATACCACCACGGTCAAAGGAGAAATTAGGACAACCTCTGACACACCCGTCTACTCAAGAGCCTACCCATATCCCATGGCCTTGAAGGAAGAAGTCGAGAGACAGGTACAGGAATTACTTGATGAGGGAATCATAAGACCATCAAAATCCCCTTATAATTCGCCGGTTTGGATCGTTCCTAAGAAGGATGACGCCTCTGGTAAGAAGAAGTACAGAATGGTGATAGACTATCGAAAACTCAATTCTATCACAGTACCTGACAAATATCCTATACCCGAAGTTAACGGAGTTCTCTCAAACCTGGGAAAAAACAAATACTTCACAACTATCGACCTGAAGAGTGGTTTCCACCAAATCCCCCTCAAGTCCTCTGATATAGAAAAAACAGCTTTCTCTATCAACAACGGGAAATTCGAGTTCGTTCGCTTACCCTTTGGACTAAAGAACGCCCCATCGATCTTCCAAAGAGCGCTCGATGATATCTTAAGGGAACGCATCGGGAAGCGTTGTTATGTCTACATCGACGACATAATAATCTTTGGTAGGACTCTGGAAGAGCATCTGAACAACTTGAAACTTGTGTTCAAAACTTTGGAAACCGCAAATATGAAGGTCCAATTGGACAAGTGTGAGTTTCTGCAGCCAGAAGTCGAATTCTTGGGTTTCATAGTTGGAACTGAGGGATTACGTCCTAACCCGAAAAAAATTGAAGCAATTACAAATCTGCCTCCGCCTAAAACTCTCAAAGATCTGAGATCCTTTTTAGGTATGTCAGGCTATTATAGGAGATTTATTATGGACTACGCCAAACTCGCAAAACCCCTGACATCCCTTTTACGTGGGGAGGAGGGACGCGTGCCCAAAAACGCCTCAAAAAATTTACGTATTTATCTTGACAAAAACGCCCTAAATGCTTTCGAGAAATTAAAAAACGCGCTTGTATCGAAAGAAGTCATACTGACACATCCGGATTTTGAAAAACCGTTCGAGTTAACCACCGACGCATCAGACTATGCTATAGGAGCCGTACTGATGCAAAATAATAGGCCCATCACTTTTATATCTCGTACGCTCAATAAAACGGAAGAAAATTACGCGACGAATGAAAAGGAGATGTTAGCCATTATTTGGGCTCTCAACTCGCTAAGAAACTTCTTATACGGTTCAAGATGTGTAAAAATCTACACCGATCACCAGCCTTTAACCTACGCGCTTAGTAGCAAAAACACCAATAGTAAAATGAAGCGCTGGAAAGCAGCATTGGAAGAATACAGCTACGAGCTTAAGTATGGGCCCGGAAGGTCCAATGTCGTAGCTGACTCACTTTCGAGATTACCGACCAAAACAGAATTAAACTCCCTCACACCCACAGAACATAGTGCCCATAGCTCCCCCCATAACCTGATCCCTTCCGTCGAAACACCTATAAACGTTTTCAAAAATCAACTAATTTTTAAAATCGGAAATGAAGATTCCTACCAGTTCAAACCACTTTTCTCCTCTCAATATAGAAGACATATCCTCATAAAACCGTCTTATAACGATATGGAACTTGTAAGAATCCTTAAGAGATACTTAAGCCCTCAAGCAGTTAACGGAATACTTGCCCCCGAAGAAATAATGGGTAAAATACAAAACATCTATCCCCAGCATTTTCGAAGTTATAAGGTTCGATTTAGCTCCACTTTAGTAGAAGACATAGAGATTGAAGAAGAACAGACTGAAACGATCTTCAGAGTTCATAGGAGAGCACATCGAAATGCTTCTGAAAATCGGTTACAAATTATTCGCAAATATTTTTTCCCCAGAATGTCAGCAAAAATCAAAGATATGATAAAACGTTGTTCCATCTGTAAAGAAAATAAATACGAACGCCACCCGAACAAGCAAGAACTTTTCCTTACTCCTATCCCAAATTATCCCGGTCATATCATACACATCGATATTTTTTCGACAGAAAAACATTTAGCTCTTACTGCAATCGACAAGTTTACGAAATTTGCCCAGGCAAAAATAATTCAATCACGTGCGATAGAACACATTAAACGACCCTTACAAGACATACTTTTTTATTTCTGCGTCCCCGAGATAGTTGTCATTGACAACGAAAAATCGCTAAACTCTGCATCCATTACTTCTATGTTAGAAGACGAGTTATTCATAAAAATTTACAAAACGCCGTCCTATAAAAGCGAGGTCAACGGTCAAGTCGAGCGATTTCATTCGACCTTGTCAGAAATTATGAGATGCCTTAAGGCAGAAGGACCGAGACGAACATTCGAAGAATTGCTCGAAAGAGCAGTGAACGAATACAATTATACCATACATTCGACAACCCAAAAGAAACCTATTGAACTTTTCCTTGGACGTACCCCATGCCTTAATCCACAACAGTATGAAGAGGTCCGACGCAACACAATTAACGGGCTTAGAGACAAACAATCTAAAGACCTAAAATACCATAATACAAATAAGAAGCAACCTAGGCACTATCGACCTGGTGAAATTATCTATGTAAAACATAATAAAAGAATAGGTTCGAAACTTAGCGCTAGATACGTTAAAGAAACCGTTCAGGAGAATCATAACACTACAGTAACTACTGTATCCGGGAAAACTATCCATAAAACAAATATTCGGAACTAGTAACTTAATTAACGATATCCATTTCAGGTACACCTTTCAATCTGTCTTCTCAGATATTCAGCTCCTAGACTTCACTAACTCGTTATTAGTACCTATCATCACGGGAAAGGCTAAGATACAGACAGGCACGTACAAAATAATACATCTCATAGAACTGGACAGTTACAAAAAAATACTAACCGAAATAGAGTACGTTTACAATACAGACACTGACAGACAGCACTACTTACACCCTTATATTTCCTACGAAATTGACCAAATAAAAAATTTAATCGACAACCTTAAACCACGACAGAACAAAAGATCTTTAGACTTCCTGGGCAGCGCTTGGAAATGGATCGCTGGAAGCCCAGATCACGAGGACCTAATAACAATAAAGGAAACAATGAACAATATGCTTGAAAATAATAACAAACAAGTCGTTATAAATAACATTATGACCCAAAGACTAAATAACCTTACTCAGATAAATAATGACATTAGGAAAATATTAAACTCGGAATCAAATATTGGTAATGAAATTATTCTTAGTATAAAATATAAACTTAAAATTTTAAAAGAAGATTTACGTAACATTAATTATGCCATTCATTGGGCAAAACTCGGATTAATAAATTCTTTAATATTATCTCGAAATGAAATAGCAAATATAATTAAAACTTTAAATAAAGAAAACCTGCCCTTTTCAACCGTGGAAGAAGCATTGAACTTCTCCGAAATAAAAATTATAACCAATAGCTCAACTATCCTTTACATTATTAATGTTCCTGTAACGAATCAGGAAAATTATGATAAAATTTTGTTAAAACCAATAAAAAAGAACAATAAAAGTATTGTAATCCCATATAATTTTATAACCAAAAATGAAAATAATATTTATGCAATTAAAGAAAACTGTAAAAACGATATTAATAACTTTTCAATTTGTAAAGAAAAAAATTTAATCAATTTATCAAATAATACTTGTATACCAAAAATATTAAAGAGCCTATTAGCTGATTGCAACATTAGCAATAATTAACACATTAAAACAATAGATGAAATAGCATCGGGAATTATTTTGCTAAATAACTTTAAAGGGAACATTTCAATAAATTCTATTTCTCAAGAACTTAATGGTACTTTTCTGTTAAAATTTCATAACACTGAAATAATAATAGAAGGAAGATCATTCTCTGCCTTCGAAATTTCCAATTTCCATACTCTTCCTGCAGTTTTACAACCCTTACCAAAAGAGAAACAATTAACCAAAGTTTTATCTTTAGAGATGATTAGACGAAATCCATATTAACAACACAAAGTCGTTAAATATTTTAAAAATGGAATCCACTACCAATCCAATAACAATCATGGTCATTATCATAGCCGTAGGCACAATTGTTCTAATTTTATTAGCAAGGACCCTCTTTTCAAGAAACTCCAAAATTGTTATTCAAACAACTCCACCTAAACAAGAATTCGAATCTAAATCTGAAATTGTCGAGGATCATAAAAATGTTCTAGAAACTAAGAAATCAAAATCCACTAAATTTAACGACATTCCCTATTTCTGATGATTGGGGACAATCATATTTAAGCAGGGAGGAGTTAACACCAAAAATGCAAACATTCCATAACTCACGTTGCACTGCCACGTGACAACGCGTAACAAACAAAACATTCCAAAATATTTTCCCACAATAATGTTCACAAGAATGTTGCAATAGGCAAATATGCTTATTTAGCATATTTACGTTATAAATATTAGCACCTAAGATTTAAACATTGTTAATCGTCAGTTAATCGTCTGTTAATCATAAAGTAATAACAGTCAGCATAACATCTTATTATTCTGTTATATAGTGTAATTTAAATACAGAAAAAATAAAAATAAATTAATATTAAAATTAAATTTGTGTTTTTTTTATAAAATAACACAGTAATAATATTAATTTATACAATTATTATAGTCGTATACTCGTAATTTCATTTTTATAAAATTCATTACGAATAAAATAAAAACGCCAAATCAAAATTTAAATCATCTTAAAATGCATTTTCGTATAATCAATTCCATTATTTGAACAGAAATGGCACTATTCAGAAAATTTTGCTTTCATGTAGAGCGCGCTATGCCTTGCATTTTACAAATGAAAATTATTTAATCTCATCAATAAAAATACAATTGTTATGAAAACAATAAAATTATTTAAAAAATATTAAAAAAATTAAAAAAAAAATTAATTTTATTTTTTATTTATGAAAGATTTCTCTTAAATTAAATTTATTAAGTGAATTTCTTTTTTATAATTTTAATTTTTCTTTATTTCAGATTTAAAAACTTGGACTGCCTTATTTAATTAATTAAAAAAATAAAATTACGAAAATATTTAATAAAATAGAAGATTATAAGCACGATTATTAATAATAAAACAAAATTGTCATATACAAAATAAAAAAAATATTTATTTTGTATAAAACACTTTTGTTTTCTCAGGATCTATTTTTTTTTTTTGTTTTATGTGATTAAATTAAATAAAATTATTAAATAATCACATAAATTACAAAAAAAAAGAATTAAATAAATAAAAATATAATTGAATAAAAGACAACAACAATTTTTCATTTATTTTTTTGCTTTGTGTTGAGAAACGAACGACTTTAAAATATTTATTATATAATCAACAAAAAATAATTATTGCAGGACCAACAGGTATTCTTTTTTTTTTTATATTTAAACATATATTATTTAATTTTTTCATATAGAATTACAGTAATCCCTCGCTTAAATCATTTCGGCAAAATTTGACATAAGTCACTAAAATTTTTAAAACTATTTTCTCACTAAAACCCCTTTTCAGCACTTTTCTAATAAAAAATACGAAAAAAAAGTTTTTACTAATTTAATTGTACCCGTCCGTCTGCCTGGGTGTGTGTTTACGAAACTTCTACACCCTCCAAGGTGTAAAGTTCAAATTGTATCCCTTCCCCTGTCAAAGTTATAGCCCTCAATTGTTCATTATTCACTAAATTGAAACTACAAAAATTTACCCGGAGAATATTATAATGAAAAAATGGCAGCCAACATTAATCGTTATTTCAATTAAATTTTTTTTTTTAAATTTTTAACTTGAGTAAGCTTTTTAGTTAACATACTTAGAAAAATATAAATTTGGCTTTTAAAAGTGTCGTTTTGTGGCACCTGAACTCCCTGAAAAATTCACCAGTTAGTTTCGGTAACTACTAGAAAACAAATACCAAATTTTAAGAAGCTACATCAATCCGTTCCGTAGATATGGTAAAAAATGTAAAATCGGCCCCCAATTCAATTCCCGAACCCTGATGTTTCCAAAATAAATTACATGCTCGTTGTTTTAACAACCCGAATTTAAAAAAAAATTTTGAGAAAATTGTTTGATTATTTTTTTAGATATGCGCATAAATGTAAAATTTGAGCGTCAAACTGTCAAGTTAATGAGGTTTGATATATCTCAAAAATTAATTAATCCATGACATAGCTAAAATAAAGTCACATATGAAATTTCATCAAAATCGGTTCAACCGAACTTGAGATAAAAATAGTTAATTTATACATCCCTACTATGGAATAGTGTGTGCCGACCGAAAAATCGATATCCGAAATTTAATACCTCCGTTATTGTAGGTGATACGGTCGGTAATATAATTATTTAATTTAATTGACTTACATACATACGAGTAACTGTTTGATTCGAGCATTATGTTAGTGCTTCTTTTTTTTTTAAATCCTAAATGTATGCAATAATGTATAATCTAAATGTATGTTAACTGAATTGATTGTACTTTTTTTGTTAAATCTTATTTAAATAAAATAATTTTTATGTTATAACCGCTTCGTTTATTATTTAGTTGGAAATTACCACTTCAATTCAGTTTTATACACGAACACTTAACATGAATATCAAAACAACATTTTTTACACGAATATTAGGTTTGAACTACAAGAACTTCGTTTTGAGTCATTTCGTTTAAATTCGTACTTGTTCGGCCCCAAAGATGAATTAATTTAAGCGACAGATTACTGTATATTTTTTGATTATTTTTGTTTTTATTGTTCTCATTTTATTTTATGAAATATTTTTCAAATAAACATTAACATTTTTATATAAAATTACACTTTTATACTTAAAATAAATAAATTCACTTTTATACAAATTAAATTCAGTTCATTTTACATGGAATTTTAATTATCACCATGTTATTATGTACTCGTTGTACACACAACTTGTTTTTGTATATGTAGGTACTTATTTATTAAGTGTAAAGAGATATTTTTTTTAAGTATTTTTTTTTAAATTAGTTTTACACACATACTACATTTTATTTATTGTTGGTAATTAAATTTTAATTAATATATAATTATATAATATTGAAATATAATTGAATAACGATAATATAGTAATCAGTTGTAATTGAATTATCCTTAAATCAGATTGAAAAAAAAAATTAAATTGAGAGTGAAAAAATGTTGGTAGATAATTTCTTTTTTATAATAACGAAAAGTGTTTTGTATTTGAATCACCTTTATTCAAAGCGTTCGATTATCTTGGCACAAATTTTGATCGACTATCCACTATAAATTTAAACTTTTTAATTAATTTTAGAATTTTGCATTGTTCAATTCAGAAACATGTCAGTAGAATGTGCCGCTCCAAGAAAGATCTCTGTGCTGTGACAAATTGAAGAAGAAGAAAGTGAACCACTTTTTTTACTCATGCTCAGCTGAAAGAAAACGGAAATTAATTGTGAGATATTTCTTTTTAAAGACTACGAACATTTTTTTTGTTCCTATACTTCACTTGGGAGCATTAGGACTCTCTATTTGACTTTAGATTCAAAACTCAGTTTTAAAAATCATTGAGTTAACTAAGCGGTGATCAGCCTGCCATAGTTTTTCTTTATTTTAATATTGAAGGTTATTGACATTATTACGAGTATTGTTGTTTTTTATTTTTGTTGGTATGCAATATTGAATATTGTGGATTTTGTATTTTATAATATTGTATATTAAACTGTATAATATAAAGCATAATTCTGTGGAAAGTTGTCAAAACCCGATAAGATATTTTTCGGCGATCTTGAGTTAAAGCGATAAAAATAAAATGCTAAAAAGTCAATCTTTACTTTTCCAGAACTTCATGAGCAAATTAAGAAATAAAAATATTAACTGTTTGTTGAAGACAATCGTAACTAATCAATTTTACGAAGTTGCAGAACCCGATATTCACCTCATCGGAATTTGCAAATTTCCTGATATCGAGTTTTGGCTAATTTCCACAGAATTATTATAGTAATCTGACCAAGTTTAAACCTAGGGCCTTTGGTTAAAGAACCGGCGCGGCGCCATGACTCTACACTATTGGTGAGATATACGAACATAATTTCAGAGATCTCATACCGATCTTCAATGTGTTCAAACCAACAAAAAGTAATTTTGTTTTCTATAAGTTTTATGATTAGAAACAGTTTTACGATCACAATAATTGTGCAGATTTTACGATATTAGAGAAAATTTTATTTACATAATTACTTGTAGTTAATTTTTAAATATTAAATGAAAATGTTCAAATTTTTTGATACAGAACTAATGCTTTTTTATACTCCTGCAATATATAACTTAAAGTAATAGCATAAAAGTTCTACAAAAATTCTGCGGTACCATGATTTTTGAAATTTAAAGTGTTGCCATAGTTTTACATATTTGGAACTCAATTCAAATATTCTTATTTAATTCAGTAAAGCTTGGAGTTTAATTTTCAATCAAGTTTTTATTTTCCAAATTAAAATTCTTATTCAAAAGATTTCTTCATTTCGATTTAAAAAAAATTGTTCTGAATCATAAATGATTATCAAATCAGAAATCCAAAATTAAAAAACAAAAATTATAATTTTGAAATGAAAAAAAAATTTTTTTGCTTCTTTTTTTCAAATTCATAATTTATTATTTTGGTGGTTGAATTGGTTCTCTTTTGGGTTTTCTATAAATTTCTTTGACATCATAATTGGTACACATAATATTATTATTTTTTAAAAAACTTTTAAATCCCCATATTACAATAAATTTCTATATAGAAAAAAAAAAAATGAAAAATATTAGATTGTAATTATATTGGTTTGGTGGCTTCCTTTTACTGATCTTCAACATTTTTTTTTTTTTGAATTTATTCATTTTGTAAAAATTAACTTTGAAATCATTTATATTGAATTTAACATAATATAGACTTGCTAGAGGGTATTTTTGTCTGCTATATATATATGTGCATTATAATACCGTAAAAAATAAAATAAAGAGAAAAACAAAAAATAAATTTACTAACAACAACGCCACCATATAAAAAGGAGGGAGAATTAAATAATTTTTTTTTTTTATTCTGTTTTTGAATTAAAAATGAACTGAAAATGAAAAAGAATAAAATAAAAATTCTTATTAAAAATAAAAATTACCCCAACAATTATCGCATCATCTGTAATGTGCGTCTTTAACTTTTTAAATTACTAGTCCGTGATCGCATATCAAAAAATTGTTATTTTCCATTTTTTTTTATTTTTTTTTTATTGTTATCCTCTTTCTGTTTTAGTGAAAACATTAACTGAAACCAAAAATATTCGCATTATATTTAAACTGAAAAAACAGAATAAGAAGAAGAAAAACGCAAAATACCCAAACCGCTAAAAAATACAAAACAAGCTTCTTTTGTTTTTTTTTTTTTTTTAGATTTTTAGTCCCGTTATTATACAACATACAATCGATGAAGATCCGTTGAAATAAAAGTAGAACGAATCTAAAATATGGTTAAGGTATTTTTTATCTTGAATTTTATAATAATAGCAAACTAAATTGAAAGTATATAGAATTTAAAATTGAGGATTTTACATGTGCACACTCAGCTTCTCATTTGTTTTGATTTCTTTCTAGTGGTGATTTTGATATTTTCTTTTCTGTATACCTTGTAAATTCATTATAGAATACCAACTAACCTGTATATAGAAAACTCGATTTTTAATTCTTTTCTTATTTTTCTTTGCTGCATTAAAAATATTTTCAGTTTCACTCTTAAAATTTCAAGCGGATGATTCAATATTTTCTAACATATAATTATCTTTGTATACTACATATATTGGAATGGTCTATACAATATAAACAAAGAGGATAACATAGATAGGTACAGAAGGATAAATAATTGCTTTTCGATATTTCAACATGAATTTGTATTTCATTAAACAAAAATTATATAGAAAATTTTTCAAAAATTATTTTCGTTGATTTCAGTTTTGATTTCTTATAGAAATCAAAACTTTTAACTATATAAAAGGATTCATAAAAATTGTTTTATGATTTTGCGTTATAAAGAGGAAGGCGAAAGTATTAAAAATTGAATATGGTGTAGGTACCTACATACATAATATTATGCAAACTTGCAAACATTCCTCTAATTTAATTTAATTTTGTTTCTGCTCTGGTTTTAGTTTTCTTTTTTTTTAACTGAAGATTAAAACACACGCTGATTTGAAAAAAAAAATTCAAATTTTCAATGAAGTTGAAAAATATATATATGTAAATGTATATGTATATATACAGAGCCTTGTTTTTTTGTATGAAGAATTAAAGCCAAAAAAAAAAAATATTTTCATCATTTCAAGGTTAAATTTTTTGATTGTTATAAAAAAGTGTAGTGATTTTTTTGTGTTTTCGACTATAAAAATAAGAAAAGAGAATGCAAGACAAAAATAAAAAAAAAAATAAGCAAAGAATTTCTAAATTAAGCAACGGTATTTATGCACATGCATGAAAATTTTGTAGTTTTTGGAATTCATGAAACGGAAATCAATAAAAAAAACAATACAAAAACAAAAAAAAATATTAAAATTTTTTTAACTATTAAAATGAACTTCATATTTTTCATTTTTTAGAGTACTGAAAATATTTCGGGAAAAAAGAAATTTTCAAAAATTATTATAGAATTTTATGAAAAATTTTTGCATTCCAAAGTATTTGCAATTCTTATTTTATAAAAAATTGTGATGGAACATTGTGCCTAGATTTTATTCAATGCTGCAATCTGAATATTCTTCGCTCTTTAAATTCTATATAGACAAAAGGAACGTGAAAATCATCTTTGTTAACAAAAGCAAAATAGAATATTTTAATGTTGACAAGTGGGTAAGACATAGTTTCCAATATTTTCTACACAATTATTTTCTCTATATAAATAAATACTTTCCAGACAAAAAAAAAGATTTTCTTTATTATTGATTAAAAAATTTTTTAATTATAGCGCATTCTTCACAAATAATAATTATTTTCTTCGTTTCTTTTAGCAGATCACACACACACTTTAAAATTTAAAATTCCCGAAATCTGTTTATTTAGTATATGTACAGCTTTTTTTATACAGTACAGTACTGTTTACATACTGTGGAAAGAAATTATGATTATTTCTTATTCTCAATTTAAAATGAAAAATTTTCAATAACCGTATATTGATTGAGATTTTTACCCCCGTGAATTTTAAGTGAGTTATTGAACGTTTTAGAACGTGTATTTTAAGTGAGTTATTGAATAAGAAAAAATATTGGATTAAAATTCACATTTTTGTAATCATAGTCTTACCCAATGTATGAAAATTTTTATAAAAGATTTAATAATCTTTTTATCTTATAAACTAGAATTACGAAATTTTTCATTCTCTACCTCATATTTTCCGAAAAAAGTAAAATAAATAATTCTTCTCTCACTTCAAAATGTAAATGAATAATTACAAAATATACTACAATAAAGTACAAAAGCCTAAGGTAATAGAATGAAATTCAACGTAATTTAGTATATCGAAATATTTGACCATTAATATCCCCTGGCTTCTATATTGCAAAAAAAATGTTTTCGCTGCAATGTCTTATATTCTTTATTGTGTTTCAAAAGCTTTCGACGATATAGTAACTTCCAAATTGTTTTGAAACAGAGAGAAATGCATAGAGCGCGTCGAAAAATTTCCATACTCGATGCTTTTTATGAATTTTGTTTAAGCGGCGCTAAATGTAAAATTTATTAAAATCTTCTGTTTGTTAAATATTTAACACATTGTGCTAAATGTTGGTTATATATACCGCCTCAAATTAGATTTTTACATTAAATGTGAAGTAAAGCTGACAATGCTGATTGAAACAGAATATTGGGTGTCAAATTGGTATTAAACGTCAGGTTTAAAAATAAGAATAAGTTAATGAATAAATAAAAATGACAACTCATGAATAAACAGTACATACAATACCATAACCTCAAAAATTACGTTCCGTATTGTTTTATGAAACTATGTATTATTTTGGCAATCTAGTAAAAAAGCTTAAAAGCTCAAAGTTTAAAGGCGGTTTAAAAAACGGTTTAAAAACACTGTTTTTGTTTTTTACAATATACAATACAGTAGTTACAATATGGAAGTCAGCCTATTTTATATAATTTTGTGTCTGAATAGTTTGCTGAGAAAGGAATGATTTTTAGCAATTCTTATTTTTAACACTCAGTTTTCAGTAGATTTTATAGACTGAATTTACTTTTACAATATTAATAACTCAAAATATTTTGAAAATTTTTAACAATTTCTATATTGTTTTGTTCAACTATTTTTATTGAGTCAAGATTAATACAAGCTACTCTATAATAATTAAGGTAATTTATTGCAAAATCGAAAAATTCATTATAAAATAAATATTAAACCGAATTAACTACATTTAACATAAAATTAAAATAACATTTTAAATGTAAAATTATCAATATATTAAGCTTTCAATAAGAAAATTTAATAATCATAAAAAATTGAGTAAAGGATTTTAAACATTTTCCCGTGAAATCATACTTAATTATCATGTATCCTTATCAAATCAATCGCTTAAAAACTATTTAATCTTTTATTTATAATACAAAAACACACAAATTTTCTTAAAAACAATAAAGCAATAATAAATAAATAACAGGAACTATTACAAAAAACCGTGGCACGTACCAACCCTTAAGTAAAACTCTTAATTCAAAATGAAAAAAATAAGTAGAAAATTTTTGTATTCTAACATCACATTTCTACCTTTAGCATGTGCCATTTTCGAATTTGGTTTGCAAGGGCGGCAAATAACTTATACAAAAAAAAACAAACCAATGTTCAACCATATTTTCAGAAAAAAAAAACATACCACAACTGCAAACAATATAGCGAAATAAAAAAAATTAAAATTTTATTTAAAAAAAATATTCTCCTAAAATCCTTATTAAAATTCAAATATTAACCCGAGGTATCAGAAGAAAATAAAAACCATACAAGGAAAAACTTTTCCACTCACTGCTTTTATTCTTCCTTTTTTTTGGTAATCTTTAAAGATTGATAGCGCAACAAACTGACTTCTATTTTTATATGGTCTTCTAACTTCTTGAACCATCTGCTCCTTCATTTATGCTTTTTTTTTGTTTATTATTGTTGTTTAGCTTTGTTGTTTGTTCTTATTGGTGATTAAGAAAAACGTAAATTGAAGTTTTTTTTTCAATTAAAATGCACTTTTACTGCATAATAATTTTTTGCTACATCCTTTTGGCAATTTTATTTGTTTAAAAATTAAGGAGATTATTGAAAAATATTGACTCAATATTCTTTTCGTCGCTCTCAATATTCAATTTCTTACACAATTAGAGTTTCTAAAGAAACTTTTTTATAGCATTTGCGAGAATCAAGGTAAATTATGATTATGATCAAGGTACAATGTGGCTATAGATAAAAGATTCTAAAAATTTTCTGCCAAATTATTTCAAATTTGCTTCGATTTTTGAAACTATAGAAACTAAAACAAATACAATCACTTAGATAGAGTACCTGTAAAATTCAATGACGACCTGTTGTGGTAGAAAAACAGCACATTTGTGGTAATTGAGGTGTAGTAGACTTATTGCACCGGCCACGTCAACTAATCAACCAATACAAATCATAATACATATTAGATAAAATATTTTTATAAAAAATGCTTCAAACAAAAAATATTGAAAGTTATAAATAAATATCTTTATTAACTTTTTTCAATATTTGCTTATCATCATCATCATCTTTTCATTCTACAGCTCCGGGTGAGCCTTGATTCCGCGTCCCACAATTTTTCGCCAAACTTCACGGTCCTGGGCAACTGCTTTCCAGTCATGGATCCCAATTCTTCTACAATCAGTCTCTATATCATCGAGCCATTTAGATTTAGCCCTGCCTCTTGCCCTTGTGTTGTATGGTCTTGCGTCTAGAATTCTTTGCTGCGCTCGATGCTCTGGCATTCGAGATACATGTCCTGCCCATTTTAGTCTGTGTCCCTTAATATATTTGACGATATTTTTGCCATCAATTAGTTCTTCTAGCTTCCGATTTGATCTTATTTCATATTCCCCATTTTCATTTAATTTAATCCAAATATTTTTCGGAATAGTCTTCTTTCAAATATTTTTAACTTTTCCTCGTCACACAATATTTGCTTATATCAACACTTAATCTTAATTATTACCTTGCTTTATTTCTTTTTTTTTTAACCCTTAAACGCATTTATAATTGAACCATTTATAGTATTTCGATATTGCTTGCGAGGGAATATGATAGTGTTTATTGCAATATATAAAATTACAGATAAAAATCAATTAAGTTTTGAGTATAATGGTACGTAATTAGGAATTAATAAGTTTACAATTTTGACTGTAATATTTTAAAAATTCAAAAGGTATTAACACTATCAACTATTATATTAGTACAAACATTCAATTATTATTTAATGAACTGCTTAATTTTTTATATTTATACTCGTAAAAAAGTTGGGATTAATATTTGACAAAGTTTGGAGTTTTCTGTATTATAACAGAAGTACAATTCAATTTTTTCTCAAAATGTTTGAACAAAACTTCTAAAATATAACGAAAATTCTAATTAATTTAAAATTCCTAAAATTAATATCGGTATATTAAAATTAATACAAGAACTTTCATATGACTCAAACCCTGTTGTTTTAAAAAATTTTCCTGGTATTCAATTAGAAATTTCATTTTGAATTTAGTCACTTGGAACAATTAAATTCCAAATTAGTGTTAAAGTTATTTCTAATGACAGTGAAACTACATCACTATTGCACTCAATATTGTTCATTATTTAATAAGTAATTTAAACGTTTATTTTGTTTCGGTGTTAATTTAAAATATTCATCAATTCTCTCTATTTCTCTGCGATTATGAAGTGGTGGCCATAATGTTGTTATTGCCATATGCCTTAAATTTTATTACATCACTTTATAATAATTTTCATTTCAGAAATTCTTATATTTAATTGTATTTATTTTATTGTAAAGTATACCGAATTAATCGGACAGCACTGTATGCATTTGGTTGATAAATTATCAATTGTTTTAATTCATTCTGAAATTGTTGTTCCATTTTATATTTCATTTTGGAATATCTTAATCTACATTGTGTTGAACTAAAATACAAAATTTTTTTATTTAAAATATTAAAGGTGTTGTTTTTCTCTTTATATACTATGGTATTATGAATTGTGTATAACTTGGTTCAATACTAAGTAAATCTTTATCATCTTTTTCTTTATAATCTCTAATTTTTGCATCAAATATTGCTTTTGGTTGTCCGGTTTCTCTAAAATAAATAAATAATTTATATAACTTTAAAACTATATAATATACATATATGTATGAATGTAATAGAATTTCATAATAAGTTACAATTCGTGTTGACGATCTTCAAACATTTGCTTTAACATTAAAGTTTTCGTGCGACGAGTTAAAGTTTGCCGCCTTTCCGATTGTCGTTTTATATCGGCTGCAATTGAATTAAGAATTTCATCTTGATATAGTTCATTTTCTTGGTTGGAATCAATTAGATTATTTTCGGCCATTATTTATATAAAATTAGCTTAAATACATACAATGTGTTGGAATTTAAAAATTTATTTTAATTCAGTATTTTAAATTAATTAATCCAATTATTTTTTAAGAGAAGAAAACACAAAATGTGATTAAGAAAAATCAAATTTCAAGTTAATGTAAAAGATGAAATTTTTTTTTTTTTTGAAAAAGAAAGAAGAATAATAAAAAACACTAAGACAGCAAATGACAACTAAATCGTAAATTTGATTTTTAAAATTTTCTATAATATTTTTAAAGATTTTTTTTCCTTATTTTGTTATTATTTTAGAATTTATATTGAATTTTTGAGTTTTTAACTTTTTGACAAAAAAAAAAGTATTCTTAATTACTTCATTGAATATTCCCCATTTGTGTTATACATTTTTAAATTACATCATTTATCCAAATTTATCCCTTCATCAGGTAATTAAAGTTTATTGAACTTTCATATTACACTCGAATGGTATATTACAAAATGGTATTACAAAATATTCTCAAAATTTAAATTTTTTTTAGTATAGCACGAACTATACTTATACACAATATTATACTGAATAATATGAAGGTGACAAAATTAATAAGATTTTCATTTTCTTATTTTGTTTTTATATTTTTTCTTGTTCAATTCCTTCATCAAATCTTTAATATTGAAATAGGTACGTTGTAAGAGGGTTCATTCATACATTTTAATACCATCATATAAGTGAGTTGTTGCATATGTATATACTCGTATGTATGTTAATAAAATGACATACAAAATACATTATATAAATAATATGTACCTCATGCGTTTAATTAAAATTAATCTAGAGCGAAAAACCGAAAAATCAACTCCAAAAATAGAAAAAAAAAATAGAAAAACAAAACTCAATGACTTTTTAATATACTCGAAGTAAGTACATATGTATATCTAATATTCTACATATATAAATACATATATTTTATGTATGTAGAGTATTAGAGAGTAAAGCAATTCATATATTGACAAAATAATGACAAAGATATAATAGAAATTGTTGATATTTTGATGAAAATTATGATGGTTGTTGAAAATGATGATGATAATGATGATGATAGTGATGATATCGTTTATATATAATATCTTTTCCGGCCGGAATATTATTTGAATATTGAACGTGCATCTTTGATAAAATATTAGCCATCATCAGCAAAGTTATATAACGATAAGTTTTTCTAAGATTAGATTTTATGATGTTATGGGTTGTAAATATATAAGTGATAGAAAAAGTATATTACCCACTTTAATTACCCACTTAGAGGTCCACGTTTTTCATAAAATACATAAATGCATACATGTTTATATGCATTTTTTTTTCGATTTTTCTCCTTAAATTTTTTTAAAATTTTCAAATATTAAATTGTAATTATATTTTTTTTTAGTTGTTCTCTGGTCGTTTTATTAATCAAATTATGAACTGAGAATGTTATAAAATAAAAAAAAAAATTTTTGTGTTTTTTTTTGCGCCATTAAATAAGTACAATGTATGTAAGTGTTTAGGCGGTCATTAAAATTTTTAATGAATTCACTTTTATGTTAGGAATTGAATGAAGTGTTTTTGTAAAAACAAAAAATAAAATTCGAAAATTTTTATGAGCTTTACTTTTTTTCTTTAATGAATTATTTTTCATATTTTTATTATATTTATAATGTGCTCGTTACAAAATAAAATTTTTGTGAGGTGGCAAGTTGTCACATTTACAAAAACTAAACTAAAAATGTTTTATAGACTTATGACTTTGTGGGTGGTAGGAAAACAAATACAAAAAAAAGAAAAACATAAAGAATATTTTAAATTTTCAATTAATTTCAAATTGCATATTCTGCACTTGCAAATATTTTTAATACATTTTGTTAAGTGAAAATGCTTATTATTGTTGATGATTTTGGTCAGTTGAACGTGAAAAAACCTAGAAATAAAATATAAGGTAAAAATTAAATTTCTTTTCGCATTTATTTTATTTTACGAAATTCTGTAGTTATAAGCAAATACTACCTAAATCAATATATTTATAATATTTAATGTTCTTTAAAGTCTGATTACTCTATGGCCCAATCTATAATGACATTAAATCTAATGGAGAAAATTATAAAATCTTACAAAAATTTTTGTACAATAAATTTTATTTTGAAATTGATAAGACTAAATTTAGGTGAATTTTTTGAAATTTATTTGTTTAATCCTGTTATAACTGGATTATTATTATACTCAAAATATACTGTAATTATTCCTCATAAGAACAGAACTAAAATGGCAATAATAATGAATAAATTGTGATGGTGATATAAATAAATGCACAATATATTTAAGCACAATCGAGTTGAGGAAAATTTTCAAAGTAACAACATATTAAATAAAATATTTTAGTACAACATAATAAAGGTTTTCAAGTAAATCTTATACCGTGAATTGAAAATATTGCACTATTTACATATATATATATTATCTAGGAGAAGAAATCCATCATCTGATTAACTTTCTTTCCTCAATATTTAACGATAAATCATATACTAAATTATGTTATACTATTTTAAATAATCCTTTTTTTAAATCAGAAAAAAATTCAGATCTAATTTGTGTTTTTTACCTCAAAACGTTCAAAGCTAAAAATTCCAATATTCTTTTTTATGAATCGTAGTATAAGCACCATTCGTATATTGGCAAGATAAACGACACAACTCAAAAATATAACTTATTTTTGACTCTCGAAATTTAAAGTATTTATAGCCGAGTGTAACTTACTAACGAAGACTAAAAATTTATCATTAGCTCAGAATCGCACCAAAATTAGCCAGTGTTTTTAATAAGTGCCAAAAACTCGATTAAAAAACATTGCTTTAAAACTATTCTACAAGTATACGAACAAACTTTCTGTATTATTTTGCTACAGAAAAGCCTTATATATTAAAGTATAACAATAATACGGAAATTGCATAAGTCACAATGCGACTCTGCATTGTGACTTATGGAATTTTTCTCGAAAATGTACGTATTGTGTTCGTTTGATTTTAGATTAAAAAAATTTTCATCTGTTGAGAACTCTCAATAAAGTCATTTTTACACATTTATACTTCTTATACTGTCAACATTAACCATCATTACTATTTTTAAAAGATTCTTTTTCCAACAATTTTTAGACATACAATATAGAAAAACAAAATTTTGTCAAATTACAACCCCAATATTCTTATCCAATTGAAGCTCGCGAAACACAATTAATTATAGGTTATGTTTTCCAATCCATACTGTTATACAATCACTCTATTATCATAATAATAACAGTTGGAATAGTTGATATAAAACATTTTCTATATTTTTCAACTTTGATGCACTTCACATGAGCTTATTTTATTATTATATTTTTTTATTTATAAAATGAAAAACCAACAAAAAAATGGAAACAATTGCAATTCCTTTTTCTGACATCGGTTGTAAACACTAAATGTTTAATATAAAAGCAAATTCATATCATGCACAATAATAGAAAAACAAAAAAAAGCAAAAAAACAAAATGAAAAACACAATAAAAACATTAAAAAAAAAAAATATTTTTTGTTTGTTGGAAAAAAAGCATGTAATTTGATAATAAATCTTTTTGATTTCCGGTAGAGAGAATTTTTGTTGTTATTGTTATTACTGTGTGTGTGCTTTTCTCTATAACCTCCCACACATTTTAATTATAAGTGAAAAATAAAAAATTCTTTTTTTAGTCATAAAAAAGCATGAATACTTTTTGTTTTCTAACGTGTCTAACTTGTACACACATCCTACGTACATACATACATACTTTATGTTTTTAAATATTCTAAATTTTTTCAATTTTGTTTTTTTTTTCGTATAGATTTTAAATTGCATATTTAAAAGGAAATGCGATCTTCTTGTCTTATAATGTTATTTATTAAAATTAATTGCATTTAACCTATTTACAAAAATTTAAAATTTGATTGCAATTAATTCTTTCTATTTAAATTTAATTTCTTGTTGTTTTTTAAGTGAGCCAAAAAACTAAAAGAAAATTTAAGAATTTTTAAAATATTTCGATTTTTCTATGTATTGAGAAGTTTACATAGGAAATTGTGAATAGGCTCGTACATATATAAATTGGCTTTTCTTATACAATTTAGGGAAATAAATTTCCAAAACTCATTAATCGGGCATCGCTTTCATTGATTTTTAAACTCAAATATAATATGGTACACATACATACATGACGCAACATAAATTGTTGATTTTTAATTTTAATATTTTTCATATACAAAGTAAAGTACTCCAATAAATTGAGAACGTATGCATGTATGTATGAATTGTGGGTTAGAAAGGAAGGATATGAAAAATTTATTTTGTATAAAAGTTTTCCTAGTTTACGTTTTCACAATTTGCTAATTTTTAAGTTTTACTAATTAAATTACATCTGAACTTATGGGGAAAACCAAAATAGTTTTTTTTTTTTAATTTAAGTTTAATTTACTCAAAACACTTCGTTTTTGACTTAAGTCGTCTTTAAAATTACAAAAATGTTTTATTCTGGTTATTGAGTTTTTGAATTTAATTTTTGAATTAAATTTTTCTTATTAATTTTATAAAATATTTTGTGTAAACAAATTTTGTTATCATTTTACAAGGAGTAAAGATTCTAAAGAATTCAAAATTTAAAAAAATAACAAAATTGGGAAATGGACAGACAGCGACATCCATGAGATAATAGTGGAATTATACTTTTAGCTCAAAAATTTTTATATCACTCACAATACTATTACGAGTAAGATAAAAAAAACTTGAGTGCTTTTTTAAAATAAAAGGAAAGCTTTGACGTTTAAATTTGAAATGAAAAACAAAAACATTTTCAAAAGAAATTTTAATTTTTATATTTTTGTGTATGTTAATAAAATTTATTAAATTTAAAAAATAAAAATTATGAGTATTTTATATAGTTTAATAGATTTTCAAACGGATTATAGTGATATCAAAATTTTAGTATTAAATTAAGAAAATTTGAAAAAAACAATTGAATTCGAAATAAATTTTGAATAATCAATCAAATCAAGGAAAGATGGGAACGTATGAATAATAAAAGGAAAATTTGTATGTATATGTATATGTATATGTACTCGTATATAAATATGCTAGCACTCGATTTATTCAATACAGTGCAAATATACATGAAATTCTAATCGAACGCAGTTGAGTTTCTTGAGTATATATGTATATGTATGTAGATTCATGAATATATTTTAATCTCTTATATTTTTTATTGGCCCTTTATAAATCGAAACTATCGTAACATTACGTCCATATTCAATCAAAATAATCGTGTGAGCAAAATAATTGTATGGAATTTAATTTTTAAAGAAATAATATTGTTTGGTTGTTTGTAGAATCTTTGTTACTAATTTTAAAATTAACTTTAAAAACCTTACCTAATAAATTTGAAATTTATGACTTAAATTTTTTTTAATATTTTTTGTTCAAATGCAATTTTGACAAACAATTTCTCCGGCTATGCTATACAAATTCTGTAGAAAGAATAAATTCTGTGAAAAATCTGCAAACATAATTTTTAAACCAATTATATATTAAAAGTTTTAAAGAACTCGTATAGTTTAAATGAAAAAGAATAAATTTTTTGATAATTGCCTTGTACACAATTTATTGTTTTTTTTTCAGTATAATAAAAAAATATTTTAATAAAAATTTATTTAACAATCAATATTATTTAAATGTTTATTTACAATATTTGTAAACATATAATATTCAAAATAAAACAAATAAATAATCAAACATCATTTCTTACTTAAGTTTTCTTTTTTTTTTAAATATTTATTTAAAATATGGATTCAAACTGTTTGAATAAAAACAAAAATATGAAAAAATAATAATAACAAAAAACCATATGAACACTTTTTTCATTTTATATAAAACGTTCGATAGAGAAAAATCCTTTAAGAAATTTTCTCAAAATTTTATAATATTTTTTATTCTGATTTTTCTATTTATAAATATAATCTGGGGAGCTTTTAATTTTGGCGGTCACATTTTTATATTTCTCACGATCATCTTCTCTGCTCTTAAGAACCTTATTATCTTTTAGTGTTACCATACAATAAACTAGTATATTAAAAATTATGATTGGTATTATGTGAATAAATTAAATAAAAATTTAAAATTTAAAAATATCTAGGGATTTATTTTTCTTATTCTTGAAATTCATGCTTTCTATACCAGTAATAGTTTGTAATTTGAATCATACTTAAAAATTACATTTAAAAAAAAATTACTATACGCAACTCTTATGTATAAAAAAATAACAGATGACTGACTGCAATTTTAACTTGTTTAAATAAATGTGTATGATACTTTTCATATAGTTGTAACAATTTGACAATCATGTGTTTATGATTCTGTACATTCATGTTAGAATCGACGAATCATTAGGAAAATTAAAGTGACACTACTTGACATAAAAAAAAATGTATTATAAAACAACACATTTTTATTAAAAACTTTAGTTAATTAATATATAATTAATTAAATAATCTTGATTCCGTCTCAGACATCTTGTAAACACAAAAATTATTAGCAATATAAAATATTTTGACATCTTGCAATAACAAAACAAAAATGCGACGTTGCATTGATTTTCGTAAATTTTTCCATAAATGATTATTTAGAGTTATTTTTGACGAATGTTAAATTGTTGACAATTATGAAAAGTACCTATATGCTAACTGATATTTTTTTAAAACATATTAAAAGAAAAAAGAACGTGCGTGCCAATATTTAAATTTTGCAGTAGGATTTTGGTCGAGTACATTTTAGTCTAGGAAAAAATATCGGAACATATTTTTAAATACATGAAAAAACAACAAAATGTCTTAAAAGATTTCCACAAACGTTCCAATTCTCTTACTTTACAACTACTTTGAGAAAATTCAAAAAAAAAATATTTTTCTTCAAAATTATAAAATTTTAATTTTTTTAGTACTTTTTTTTTTCAATACTATGCTTCTTCGGAAGAAACACTTAAATTTTTCGAATTATATAATTAAGCTAAATCTAGTTCATTATATGAAATTAAATTATAATTTTATTACTCACAAATATATTAAGATTATATTAAAAATATATTTTAATTTTATAAATGACTACTATTCAGAAACCCTTAGTAAATTTCGTCGGTTAAAAAGCAGAAAGCACTAAGTGCATTTTTTGAGATTTCGGATTTCATAGATAATTTAAATCAGAATAATATAATCTTTGTTGTGGCAAAAAATCATGCAAATCCAGAATATAGTTTATAAATCCAGAAATTAAAGAGACCAATCGAACTGCACTAATTGATTAGTTTTACAATTTTACGATTTTTTAAAATTGAATTTACTCAAAACACAGTTTCCTGACTTAATGCTTTCTGCTTCTTAACCGACGATTAAATATAATAAAATTGGATAGGACAATGTTTGATATACTCACAAAAATCTAAATCCATTATTTTTTTCAAATTTATTTGAAATGCATTTACAAATTATTCAAGCTTCATTATAAATATTTACGATAAATTTTTAAATACAAAATCTGGCAATTCCAATTCCGCAAAATGAAAAAGAGGAAAATTGTAAATTTAAAAATAATTTTCTGTTTGATTGTCACAAAAGTAACATTTTCTCTTTGGCATAAATACGTGATATTAAAAAATTATAAAGTAAGAAAACAAAAAAAAACACAAAATAATAAAATATATTTATTTGTGCGCTCAGTAGATCTAGACGGAATTAAGAATAAATACATACCCAATTACAAATATTATAAGTTTCAGTATATATAAAACGTATCGGTATATATTAAAAGAATTTTTTCTTATTACCTTATATTTTAATTAATTATTATAAAAATTAAAAATTACAATTAAGTTTAAAATTTTCATGTGCTTATCAAAAAAAAAAAAAAATTAATTTGTATAATAAAATTAAAGTGTTTATATAATTAATGATCCGTTTAAAGGGATATTTTTTTTTTGCAAATCTCCCTCGCTCTCTCTCTCTACTTCTCTCTGGAGTACTATAATTAAACTTGAAAAAAAATAAATTCAGTTTATTTTTTCATCATACCCCTTAGATATGGGTCAATATTTGTGAAAAAAGATAAAAAAAAACAAAAATAATAAAATTTAAATAATTTCTTCCTTAATTTTTTTTTTTTTTTATTAATAATTAATTAATTGTTCAGTTAATGCAGATAAGATAAAAAAAAATTTCAAAAAAAAATTTAAAAATTAAAATATTTTCAAAATATTTGTGATATAAAAAATAAAACAAAAATGGATCACTTTATTTAAAAAAAGAACAAAAACAAAAAAACAAAATTTTTTTCATTTCTTCTTGAATTCCACAACATTTTTTTGTTGGTTTTCTCAAGAGCTTTTTGTTTTTTGTCATTTTCAAAAGTGCTTTGTTTTTTCTCAAAAAAAAAATTTGTCTTTTTTTATTGTTAAAAAATTCTTTTCAAAATTGTTCATTAAGAAAATTTTTTCATAAAAATTCCCAAAAAAAAAAAAATTAAATAAAAATTTCAAGAAAAAAAAAATAAAATATAATTAAAACATGTCCGGTTTGAAAAAATTAAAAATAATGAAAGGGAAAGATGACAAACACCATCATCGTACCCACCACAAATCACCATTCATGAGACTGGGAAATCGTCGGGTAAGCATCACTTATATTTACATATATAAATTTAATTTGTAAGTGTAAATGTCAACATATGTATATGTATACATAGTATGTATACATAAATAGATTTCAATGAGAAAATCAAATAGAAAATTTCAAAGCAAACTTTAAAATTATTAGAAAATTTTCCTCTTAACTTGCTATACAATTTTTTTTTTCTAATTCAATTTTGTGATTTTTCTTTTCTTTTTTAATTTGTAACTCATATTGTTTACTATATATTACTACAATTTATTAGAGAATGGAAATTGTAAATTAATTGATGAATGAAAATAATTAAAAAAATTTTTTTTTTTCTTTGCTTTTATATCAATATGAATCATATATAAGATTTCGAAAAGAAAATAGAAAATTTAAATTTCTTTTATTAGAAAATATTTAGAGAGAAAAATTTAAAGTTTACAAATCGTAGCGTTATTGTACATTTTTTTTTGTTTTTGCCTTAATTTTTAGCACTTTTCCAAAAAATTTTTTGAAAAAAGTGCTTATTAGTTTCACTCTGTCCGTCCGTCCGTCCGTCCGTCCGTCCGTCCGTGGACACTTTTTTTGTTTACAAAACTTCTACACCCTTTAAGATAGAAAGCTGAAATTTCATACGTACACAGATCTTTACTAGAAACTTATTTCCATAGAACAAAATTTTTACCTATCTCCCCCCCTCTAGAAGTTATACCCCCCCAAAACACTAAAAATGGCCTTTTTTAAATATTTGTTGCAATGAAACCATAAGCATTTTTGAAATTTTGCAAACGCAGAAAGACAGTGGCTTGCTTCCCGTAGCGCGATATACTATAGTTAAACTTTAGAAAAACAAAATGGCCGTTCAAATTTACCGTTATCTAAAGTCCTTTTTTTCCAAATTTTTGATGTCATTTTTCTTCTAGACCCCAGACTGTAGAAACTTGAAAGAAACTTGTTTAGGAGCTTTTAGACATTGACAAAGAGTTTATTTTGTTAGAAGAAAATTTTTTTCCATCTCCACCCCCTCTCAAGTTATCACTTCTTGAAATTTGTAAAATTTGAATTTTTGACACCTTATATTTCCGAAACCGCAAGCTTTTCCAAATTTTTATAAACGCAAAAAGCTAACGGTAAATTCCATGAAATTAAAAAATATAATTATTTCTCTTAACTCATACAATTAACCCTTAAAATCGAGCATTATGTTAACCCCTTTTCATATTAATTTTTGCTTTATTTCAAACACTGCATATATGCGTCATCCTAAATATATGCAATTCTAGAAATAGTTTTGTATATGAATGAAAATAATTTTAATAGTTTGATAGGTATACAAAGACTGTATTTAAAAGCAGAATTTTCACTTGTTGAAGGGAAAAGTGCTACAATACAAACCATTGGTTTGACCCAACTTTATTTTTGTATTGTCTGTCGTCAAGAAGAAATGAAGGCGATTATTTTTATTTTGTATTTATTATTTATTTTATTTGTTTGTTTTTTTTTCAATTGTTTTAAAGATTATTGTTACGTTAATAAGAAATAAATGAAATTAAGTAGAATAATATTAAAAGTTTAATATTATTATGAATATTAAACAATTCGAGATTGAGAATGTCAGATGAGTAAAAAATCTCAAATGTAAGATGCAAATACACGAATATATAGGCATGTCATGTTTAAATAAACAAAATAAAAAATTATAATTTGAAATTGAAAAATTTGATGGATACTTTTTTGATATTGGACATACAAAATGTTACTTGAACTGTCTGGTATTCTAGCTTAATATATTTAGTAACTTGTAGCTCAACATTCGTGTACAACATGGACGGCACACGTTAATTGAATTATACGAGAGACGCATTGTATTTCCCTTTAAACAACTTAGCTCTGATGATATATAAACTTCGTGGGAATAATTAATTTCTTTTAAAGGTTAATAATTATAAGCGTCCACCTGTATATGCATAAGATCCATTATTTGCAAAGAAAATTATTATTTTCTCATTGTAATTACAAATAGTTTATATGTAGTAGGTGAAAATCTCAAAATAGAGTCATTTTATTTTGAAAGTAGAATTACGTATATTGTATAGAATTTATATCGTTTATGTTTCATGAAGATTTTCGAATTGCTTGAATCTGAAAAGAAATTCGAAAGATTTAAAATTTATACAATTTTCTACAAAATATATTTTGACTTTTTGTATTAAATATTCGTCTGTATGTTGTTTACTTATGAATATCACCTATATGTATATCCAAATACGGTATATACACCTATATACTGTTATAACAAAACTACATATTTCTTAATATTTTAAGGTATACATTCAACAATTTTTTATTTAAAATTGATTTAAAAATATTGCAACACAATTTTTATTTACCTTAAAATTGTTCAATTTTACATTCAAAAAATTAAAATAAGTTTATATATGTATACATACATATATTTGCAATATATTAATAATAAAAATTTTTCATATAGGCATACTTTAATATATATACATACACACACATATATAATTTAATTTACTCATATTTTACTTAGTTTTATAGTTTAATTTACACTGATATATTAAAGTTCCTTAACTCTCCTCACGTTACAAAAAAAAAAAATTTTAATTAGCTTAAAAATTAGTAAAATGACGTTAAACAAAATATTTATATACATATATGTATGTACTTTTGTATGTACATACTATATACATACATGGACGTAGGTTGTACATACATCTTCATACGTACATTTTTTAAGCATGTGTAATTCTCTATGGTATTCTGATGTACATACATATGTATGTATATAAATTTGAGTAAATTTTAAGTAAATAATATACGTGTAATATGTATTGTACATGTGTATGTATATATATAATTACTTTTATATATTTAGGATTATTTATGAACAAAATAACAAAAATTCTTTCCAATTCAGATTGGAATTTTATATTTTTTTTAACAATCAGCTGAAATTAACAATAACAACAAAAAAAAAAAAGAAAGCAATTTTAGTTCCATTATAAAAATGAAAATGACGTCTGGCAACGATAAATGACGCATGCTTATTAATAGCATTTCTCATATTTTTGCAATATATTTTCACATTTGTTTTTTTGTTGTTGTTTTTTTTTTTATAAAGCTGAATAGAACTTCCATTATCACCATGTACAAATGACATTTACTTGTACATAGATTTATTTTTTGTACATTATCATTATTATTATACGACAAGTGGTATTAAGAAAAAATTTTAATAACATGACAGATAATTTCGAAAATTAACCACTAACATCGTTATACTTACATATATATATGTAAGTATATAAAATAATCTTTGCTAATTATACTGCAGTGTAAGAGGAAGTAAGATTTTTTTTATATTTGACTTATCGTGTGTAAAATATGCAAGGAAGGTTTTTATTAGATGTAAAGTTCTTTATTAAAATAAATTTAATTTTCAATAACATTATTAAGCTGTAAGGTTGAATTTGAAATCAAATTTTTTTTTTACTTCATAATGATCTTAAACCTAGATTCAAAATGAAAAACATAATGCAATGCTAGCGAAACGCAGAAAAAGTCCAAATTTAGTAAATTATTCACAAACTTTTAACTTTGACATGGCTTGGATTATATTTTTAATTTTGTTTTTAGTATGTAAACAAAAACTAAATATTTAACAATGTATATTGTAAAAATTTAAAAAACAAACTCATTTTAAAAAAACGTTTGATTTGAAAAGGCATACTGTTATTTTTTAACAACCCAGCTTCACAAATATTCTTGACAGCTTACTTGAAATTAAATGATATAGGCGCAATGAAATCAATTTTCGAAAATGAAAAACTACACACACTTGAAATTTCCATTTTAATTTTGTCATTAGTATTACATAACCAAAATGTTTTAAATGATTGCATACATTTAGGATGAAACAAAAAAAAATTAAAGAGACTTTAATATATTGCTCGAATTTAAGCGTTATTTGCGGGAGTTAAGAAAAAGAATTATATTTTTTAATGGAATGAAATTTACCGATAGCTTTCTGTATTTATAGAAATTTGGGCAAGTTTGGGAAATGTAATATGCCGACAATTAAAATTTTACAATTTTCGAGCGGTGATAGCTTGAAAAAGAATTGAGATGGAAAAAAAAAACTTTTCTCCAACGAAATAAACTATTTCCCAATATCTAATGACTGCTCAATTTTAAGACGCCTACAACTTACAGTCTAAGAAAACCGCTGTCAAAAATTTAAAAAATGAATTTTGAATAACGGTTTATTTCAACGACAATTTTGTTCTTTCTATGCTCAACTATGCATGATGAAAAAAGCCAGCCACTACTTTTCTGCGTTTGGACAGTTTAAATATTATTTGTGTTTTTTTTTTAAATGGTATTTTTAGGACTTTGAGGAGTTATAACTTAAAGTAAAGTTTCTCTTGTACGTAATTAATTCTATCGTAAAGATCTATTTATATATGCAAAATTTCAGCAGTCTGTCTTATTTTAAAGGGCTTGCGAAAGGACGAACGGGCAAGATGAAACTAATAAGCATCTTTTTTTTCGAAAATTTTTCGGATAAGTGCTGAAAATTAGTAAACCATAAACTGTGTGACACATACAATTTCTCTATTATTTTATATGTTGCGAAATTTTAATGAAAATAATTATTTTATTACATTTGATCATCATTTACATACACAATATCAAAAATGTCATTGCTTCAAGAAATTCCTTTAAGTAATAATGCACAATTATGTAGTCATCATCGTGTCGCTCTTCAAAAACGTGCTGAAATCTAAAAGAAAAATTATTTATCTATATACTTTAACACATACAAACTTTCATATTTTTAGTATATACAAAATTATATTGCGTATGTAAAATGTTGTACATGTGTGCCATCCATATACAAAATAATAATATGCTTGTATATGTATATTTTATTTTTACTATTTTCATTGACAAAAATTCCTTAACGTATATCTTTAGTGTCTATCTTATCATCTCAAAAAGTATTCCAAAGTTTTCTCTCTTTTCCCCATTTCTATGGAATATACAAATTTTCGAATTTTAAACTCATTTTCTCTTTTCTCTCATATTTCCAGTGAAAATTTATTAAATTTTTTATACTCTATGTACGTATAAATTGAGTAGATAAGAAAATACAATGTACATATATTTAAAATACAATAGACTGGACTTTGATTTTCTTCTTTTTTTTTTTGATTGTATAAAAACCGCTAACTGGAAAGAAAGAAAAGAAATTTTTTCAACAATATGAGAAAAGACGGCATAAACGATATGAACTCTAAATTTTTTTTTTTATTTTTTTTCGTTTCGTTTTTTTCTTCTCAAATTTTTAAAGTAAATTGTATACTCAAGGGGAAGTTCTTTTTATTACTTTCTAATAATATGTATGGAATACAATTATGGTGTAGAATAATTGACTGAAAACAATTCATTATTTTACGATATGTGTTTGAAAATTTTTTATTTAAAAATTTGTTTTATGAATTTTGCTTTGTTAATTTTACATTTTTAAATAAAATACTTTATTTAATTAAATATAATTTGTTATACTATGCATATATTTATAACTTTTTTTCTGTATAAATTAAGAATTTAAGTGTTATTATGATTATAATAAAAGAATTTCAAAAAATTGTTAAATTCAATTTTTGATTAGTAAATTAAATGCTCGTATTGTAAACTAGCTAACAAATTTATTGACATTAAACAAAACCTCAGTTAAAATGAACATAAACAAAATAGAATAAATGCAAGTTTACAAATAATAATAATTATTGAACAGTTTATAATAAATGAACTTACTAATATAATAATAATAAATTAGGATTTTCTTCTCCCTTTTGCAAAAAGTATAAATTATTATACCCGTACGAACGTATGTTCGAAGGGTATACTAAATTTGCCTTACCGTTTGTAACGCTAAGAAATAACGGTGTTAGATATAGACTCAAGTGTATGTTTTTGATCAGCGTCAAATTCTGAGTTGATTTAGCTTTGTCTGTCCGTCCGTCCGTCCGTCCGTCCGTCCGTCCGTCCGTCCGAACGATAACTCAAAAACTAAAGGAGCTAAGTTAACCAAATTTTCACAAATGATTTATTGTAGTAAGTGCCAGAACCCTATTTAAATTGGACATGATTGGGGTACCGGTTCGGGTAGCTGCCATACAACTTCAAAATTTATTTGGTTATATCTCAGAAACTATAAAAGTTATGGTATTGAAATTTCACACAAACGAATATATTAGTAGGGCCAATATGCCATATAAAAGTCGTTGAAATTACTTGGCTCCTTCTGGTACCTGCCATACAACTTCAAAAATTATTTGGCTATATTTCAGAAACTATTAAAGCTATGGTATTGAAATTTCATACAAACGAATATATTAATAGGGCCAATGTGTCACATAAAAGTCGTTGAAATTACTTGGCTCCTTCTGGTACCTGCCATACAACTTCAAAAGTTATTTGACTATATTTCAGAAACTATTAAAGCTATGGTATTGAAATTTCACACAAACGAATATATTAGTAGGGCCAATGTGTCTCATAAAAGTCGTTGAAATTACTTGGCTCCTTCTGATACCTGCCATACAACTTCAAAAGTTATTTGACTATATCTCAAAAACTATAAAAGCTGTGATATTGAGATTTCACACAAGTGAATATATTAGTAGGGCCGATGTGCTTGATAAAATTCGCTAAAATTTCTTGGCTCTTTCTGGTGGCTGCCATACAACATCAATAGCAGTTTGGCACAACCAGTATTTTGAATAACACATAGTACTGAAATTTTGCATAAATTAATATGGTAATACGGCAACTTAAAGGCATAGTCTGCCCCATAGTTAGTTATGGCACATTAGTTATTCGCACATAGGATAACAAATTCGTACGGGCATCACAGAGTTGACAAGGTCAACTCTATTTTTTTTCTCGTTTTTTAATAGTATAATAATAATAATAACAATAATTCGGTCTTCCATTCAAAAACTAAAAGATTTTACAATTCAATTTACATAAAAATATAACAAAAACTTACAAATTAAAAATTCCAAAATTATTTCAAAATGTTTTATAGTTTCAAAATTTTGAATGAAAATAGTGTATAGGAACATTCTATTGTCTTGGGAGACAAATGTCGAGTGCACCTTTAGTTTATTACACAATAAACGTAATAATATTATAATAGGGGTGAACAATTTTTGTTTCGCGAAATGGTTGTTTATTAAGAGAGCATATTAGCTTATATTAAGAATAAGTTGTATTGCGAAGCATCTAAGAATAAAATTCGATAATAAAGATTAGTTTAATACACTAAAACAAACCACAAATTATTTCTACACATAGGCATTTTCTATTTATTTTGTTAAAATTCTAATTATTAAAATTTATTCCAAAATACTTTTACTTGATACGCTTATCTCAAACTATAATATAATAAAAATCAAATAAGAAGTCATAAAAAAAAATATCAAAATAAGCTTCCTTTAATCATATTGCTCTTTTTACATATTTACAAATTCCAATGTTTACGTATTTGAAAACTTTCAGCAAGCGGAAATTTGATTTTTTAAAATGAACAATAACACCTTGTTCAGACTATAAGAGAATACTTAACATGTATCTCTTCTTAATTCTCATGTTATAGAATATCGAGTTCACAATACACTGACATGTGTTTTCAGATGAGAATTTTTTGTTACATACTAATATTATTTTATGAAATTTTTGAAGAAACTACCATTAAATTTTAAAAAACTTTTGTTAGAATAAAAACATGTTTAAAATAGAAATTTCTCATATTAGAAACTTTTTATAATATGTAGTTGAAGAATAACATGTTAGTCGCACTTGTTTGAAAAAACCACAAATATTATTATTAATAACTTGTAAATTATGTAACTATGACCAAAATCGCTAGATAAATAAATTAAACAAATTCAATTATATTTATGATTTAGAGCTTATTAAAGAAAAAAAAAAGGTGGTATTATTTCAAACTATTCTCGTAAAATATTTATAAATAATCCAAGAACAAAAACAAACTTTGTATATTCTATAAACTTTTTTAATATAAAAATGTTATACAATTACTCTTCTCCTTTTTTTGGGCATATAAAATTTCCAAAATAAGAAAAATTTAGAGTAAAACAAAAACAAATCCCTCTCGTTGCTCCTCTCGTTGCTCCTCTTGTTGTTTTCTTTCTTGTTTTTGTTTTTTTGTTTCACTTTTCCTTATATTCACTTGACAGTTTCAACCAGAAAAGTAGAAAATCAAAACAAATTTACACAAAAAACAAAAAATATAAGAAAAAAATTTATTGGAAAAATCTCCAATAATAAAGGAAAAACTTTCTGGTGTAATAAAAAAAAAAGAAATCTCCTCGTTTATTGTAGAAAAAGTTTTTCGCGACGAAACAATTTTGTTTTAGAAATAAAAATTTTATTTTAATTTTTTCAAATATATAGAAAAATTTTTTCCTTTTTTCAATTTAATTTTATTAATTTTAATTAAGAAAAAATCAAAATACATTTAAAAATTTTACCGGATATAAAATAAAAAAAGAATTTTAAATATTTAAAATACAAATTAAAGCAAAAAAAAAAAAATAAAGTGAAAAAATTTTAGAAAATTTTCGACAAATTCGAGTTTTTCCTTTTTTTTTGTGTGTGCCTTTTCCGATTTATACATTTTTTTCTCTTCATTTTCGTTGTTGTTGTTGTTGTTGCTGTTATCGTAATAAATTATTCTATATACACTCATATTAAAGTTCTGTGTTCCTTTAACATGTTTTTTTTTTGTTTTCTGTGAAAGATTTATTAAGAAATATTATTATACATATATATATAGTGTATAAAATATATTAATATATATATGTACAGATATATAACAATATGAAATATTAAAACATTTATAAGCGTTTTGTGATTAATATAACCTAACTTTATATACAATATATATATATATTATAATATTATTGAAATTTAAATAAAATATTCGAAATTTGAAAAAGTGAACAAAAAATATTTTTAAAATTAAAAAAAAACATTGAATAAAATTACTAAAGAAGAGAAAAGAAAATTTTTATTATTCCATACATCCTTTTTATACAACAAGAAAAAAAAATAAATTAAATGCAAAAAAAACTACCCTATACCATATATATATATATATACATATAAAATTTATAATATATAGAAAAGAATTCCTTATTAATTATAATAAAATATAATTGAACAACTTAAAATATATTATATATGATGATTAAAACTATATACACATACATGCATATATTTACTAATTTTCAAGCCTTAAGGAATTGAGTTTAAAATTTATGTAATACAAAAAAAAAATAATAATATTATATATATATATATATATATATATGCAAAAGTTTATAGCTGAAAAATGAATAATTTGTTAAAAAAAAAAGCAAAAAAAATCTTAATGTGAATAATTGTGGTTTTTATATAAAAATGATTTAAAAATGTGAAAATTTTGAATCGACTTACATATAATATTTCTAACTATATATAACATATTGATAATAAAATATATATATATATATATACATTGTAACACTATATTGAAATTCATATTTGTACACGTACAGATAAGTGTGCATTAAATACGCATATATATATATATATTCACATTTAAATAATGTAATATCGTAAAATTTCATTTATTATTAATTAAATATTAATATATCTCAAAAATTGATAAATTTTTTTTTTGGCCAAGAAAAATCTACTATATAGTAAATAATATAAAGAAAATCATCAAATTTTCTTTAGAATATAAAAATTATATTTTAAATATTTAAAATATCGGTTTCATATGATAAAATATTTAATAATTAAATAAAAGAAAAAAAAAAGAACTTTTTTAAATATTAAAACATAAAACATAATTTATAAACCTATATAAACATAAAATTTAAAATCTTCAAAAATAGATAAAACAATCATACCCAACAAATTTTGATTCAATCATTTTACAATTAACTATACATATATATAAAATATTGAAATATTAGAAAACAAATGAAATTATGACTTTTATTTTTCAAAATAAAAATTATTGAAAATTCTTGGTTTTTTTTTCGTTATTTTTCTGCTACACTTAATTTCTATGAGCAACATTGTATTTGATTTCGAATAGTTTTTTGTTTATGAATTCAATTAAAAATTCACCAAAATCAACAAAAAATTGAAAATATTATGCGTGTATATAAAAGTATAAAATAATTCAACAAGAAAAAAAAAAAAATTGTATAAACAAAATAAAATTTTAATTTTTAATTATTTTTTTTTTTGGCAATAAAGTTCCTATATTCAAAAATTATATTATAAACGAGGAGAAAAATCATATATAAAAAAATTTATAATATAAAAATTATTTATGAAAACCGTAACCAAACAGAAAAGAATATTAAACAAATGCACTATTAAATAACATTTTCATAATTTCCAATCTACAAAAAAGAAAAACAAAAATATAATTAAATTTTAATAAAAAGTAAACAATAAAAATAATATTGAGAATTTTAATAAAATTGTACTAGACTCCAAACAAAATTCTTATTTTACTAAAAGAAAAGAAATAACATGTAATAAAATTTTAATAAAAATAAAAATTTCATTTATTTTAAATGAATATCAAATAATAAAAAGAAAATGTAAAGTATAAACGCTCCTTAAAAAAAAAAAATAAAATTAAAAAATAAATTTAAAACAGAAAATTTACAATTCCAGTTCCATTTCTCATTTTCTAACCACCAAAAAATTAATTGAAATTCAAACGCGCAAACTCGATTTTAAGAAACATAGAGTAAAAAAAAAACATAAATAAGAAAAGTTTGAAAAAACAAAATCGGTTTTTCTTGTTTTTACCCAATTCTCCATCCAAAAAAAAAACTCAAACTCAAATTTTATCCCGATTATAAATTTTACTCATTTTATCACTGTAAATTCTCTTCCAAAAAAAAGAGAGAAAAAATTAATTATTCAAAAACAATTTGGAAGGAAACCTCAAAAAACTAGCAAAAAACAAAAACCAAAAACAATAAAAATTAAATTCCTCTCTCAATTACGTATAAAAATAATAAATAATGTTGTTTCTCTAATTCTATCAATAAAAAAAATATCAAAAAAAAAAAACTTAAATCTAAAATACAATTTAAATTTTTAATAAACAATAATTTATTATTGTATACACGTGTTAATATAATTTAAATTTATTAAATTTACAAAATAAAACATTTTTTTATTAAAAATATTTAATAATTTTATTGAATAAATGAGGAAAAAGCAAAAAAACGAAGAGCAAAAGAAACAAAGAAAATAAAAAAGAAACAATAACAAATTTCATTCACGTCATTTTGTTCTCACTCACTCTCTCTCTCTTTCTCTTTCCATCTAACTTTCTCTGCCATTCTATATATGTAATCAAAAATCTTCTTTTACCGCAGAAAAAAATTTTTATAAATTAGAACAATAAAGTAAAACAAAAAAAAAAAAATTGCAACTATTAAATTATAATTAGCCTATATAATAAATATTAAAAAATATTTAATTTTAATTGAATTTTAATAAAATTAATTAAAAATTTAAAATTAATAAAGTGATATTAAAAATATTTTATATTTTATATGCTTATTCTGGTCGTGTATTCATATAACTCCTAAAACAATATAAAATTTGTAATCGTGATTATAAATTAATTGTAATAATAATAATTAATAATTAATATAAAAATATTATTAGAAAATAAAAATTTTTTAATTACTATTTAAAATATATATATAGTAGGTGTATATATATGTATGTATTTTTGTGTGTTTGTGTCGAAAATACGATATTTTGAAGGTGGAGGGGGTTTTTTTTTTTTTTTTTTTTGTATTATTATAAAAATTCATAAAAATTACAATAATATTTTGTTATAAAAAGTTTTACTTTTTAACAAAATATCATCATTCGAAGAAGAATATCGGCCTGATAGGCCCATGGTGCAAAAAGCATCATCAACAGATGCCCCATCAGTTTCTGCTGGGGCACATCATCATCGTGAATCAACTTCACGTTTTGGTATTGGTGGTTATTCATCATATCAAGGTGGTTATAATAAATTATTTACTCAGGTTAGTTTTTTTTTTTCTTTAAAAACGAAAACAATTTTTTGATATAAAATTGCTGACCCCTAGAAATATGCAATATTTTTTAATTTAATTTTTTCAAAATATGTATGCAATTTGAAAGTTTTTTTTTAATGTAAAAGTACAGTGATCGTGACATTGATGTCGTAATGTCATGAAAACATCATATGTCATTACACAATTTCAGCAATCAAAAACTACTCGCAAAATTATATAAGTAGTAGAGTATAAGTAATATTTCAAAATATTTGCATGTCAGATATAAATATAAGATAAATAAAAATTATATTTAATAATTCTATTTCTTTAATAATTAAAACTATATAATAAAAGACAACAAGATTATAGAATAATTTAGTTGAAAATGCAATGATTATAAAATTTTTCCATTCTACAAGAATTGTAAATATGCAGAAAAAATAACTATGAGTATAAAGAGTTGATGAATTCAATATTATATACCGTCATTTAAAAAATCAGAAATGGTTAAACTTTTGTTTGGAAGAGAAGAAGGTTTTTCAGATACATAAACTTTTAAGAATATTTGATAAAAATTTTGTTTACTCACGTTTATTTCCTTACAATTTCCATCGGAGATCTAATGAGAGCTTTAAACAAAATGTTTTTGAAAGAATATCGCTTGATTTTTTATTTTATGTACTTTCGGAACACAAAGCATTCTTTAGTTTTAGAGAAATTCAAATTTTTATTTTATTGTTATTTTCTTATTACTTTGTTCTTTTCATTCGTGAGAAAATGAGAATAGACATATGGTTAATCTGGTAAAAGCTATGACATTCCATAAAAGTCAATTATTCTAAGATGTGTTTTTCTTTCATAATATCATATTCGTTATGTATGTGTTTTCGATATTACCAATATAATTCGTATTAAATTTTAGGACTTTAAGTTGGTATTATATGTTTAAATAATTTTTAAAATTGTATAGTAAGTTTAATTAATCTTTAAGCAATTTGCACTAAGGTTTCCAAAACTAATAAACCTAATATTAAACTGGTTGTTTTAAATTTCAGTTATGCGAAAATTCAATACCTTAACTCGATTATATGATGAAATAGGTTTTAAAGCTGTATGGCTGCTGAATTGAATGATTAAATAGAACTCTAAAATTCACTCCTATAAAACACTTATGAAAATTTTATTGTAATTTAATTTAATTAATTTTTTAATTATCATCGAGATTAAAGCAGTTAACTAAAAATATATTATAAGTACTTTTTACTTTAATGAATTATTTGACTAATAAACTTATGTTAATAATATCGTCGATTGAACAATCCCTTGTCTTTAAAATAGCAGTATTACGATACTAGTACACAATTCGACAATAATAACTTATTAGAAGCCTGGGGAATTAATAAAAATTATTTTTTGAATTCTAAATATATTTAAATGGCTTCAATCAGATTTGCAATTTTCACCAACACCTGTTATTACCTGATGATTGGAGAGAATAATATTAAAACATGAATAATATTGCACTTAATATTCCATCTTGTCATTTGTTTATACTCTTTTCTACATATATACAGACTAACATATGTACAAACTGAAAATTTAATAAATTTACAATCTCAAATATATCAAAACTCTTTTCTAATTTCCTTATTTGATCAAAATGTAAAAAGAAATTCTTACTTTTATTTTTTATACACTTAACATTTTAATAAAAGTTCATTTGTTCTCCTTTAATTTCTGTGATTTGATTTCTATTATTACATATCTCGTATATACTTTAAAATAAAAGCATTTTTGTATTTTAATTGTACACATTGTATATTTAGATATTTCGTATATATATAAATATATATTTTTTATATAAACAGTTCCTATACTCATACAAACAAACAATATAACTTTTGATTGAATATAGGAACTGAAAAGCTATATTATGTGAATTCCGAATAGTACATATAATAATTATATACATACATATTATATATAACTATACATTTCTATTAAAATAGCCATTTGCCAATTTTATATTATATACACACAAATATATTATATAAAAAACAAGTGCCTACATTTTTCTTATAATTTTATTTACCTTCTGTTTTGCACCTGACAATATATACTAACATATATTTATTTATAAACAACAAAAAATGAAAAAAAAAGCAACACAACACCTGTACAATATAAAATATAATATAAATAAAGAGAAATGCTTCCTTAAATGTTATTCTATAATGTTATAGCCGCCTATAACACACACCAATATACATATATATATAAAACAGGATTTGAACTAGTTCTGAAAGAGTTTTTAATAAAATAAATTAAAAAAAATTTACTGTAACAATATACAATCTATATATATATACATGTAAAATCAAAAAAATAAGATAAAAATCTTAATATTTTGATAAAAAATAGAAAGAGAGAATAAGTAACTAATTTGATTTGACGCATTATTTAAGGACGATGACGTATACACATCCATATCTGATTTATTTTTACCTATAATTAAATGTTTTCAGAAAATTTATCAAAATGAAAAGATCTTCCACATTGTGTTTCTACAAAATATAGAATTTTTATTCTATAAAATTATACTTAGAATTTTTTTGTAGTATAGAGTTTCTAAATCGTAAAATATTTAAAAATTCCTATACATATTTTGTATACAAAAAATTAAAATCTTTTGTATTTTCTTTCTTTATATCTAATTTCCTTGTGTAAACACAACTTTTAACATTCAATGTTTGACATCCGTCAATTATGTTATGTCAAATTATTCATATACTGTAAATATTTTTATTTATACCACGCAGCTTTCCAAGTTTTCCGAAAAAAAAAAATAATTTGAAAAAATTCGAAAATTGCCGAATGGCACTCGAAACTGTAATTCAATACGTGTATGATTAAAACTAAAATTTATTTTAAATTGTTTTATTGTTTAAATTACTCCAATTACACCAACGTTAATTATATCAATAGTAACAATAATATGATATTGTGTCGCGGCTGAATTTGCTTTGAGCAATACGGAAATCTAGTTCACAAATGGATAATACGGAATTTTCGATAACCGTATTCCATGGGCAGATAACATTTAATCACAAATACAAGACTTTACCTATGTTTTTTTTTTCGTTTTCTTTAAATTTTCACTCTGAACTATCTTTTTAAATTATAACATCAAAATCACAAGAGAAAATGAATTAATTGACGCATATTTTCACTTTCATTGAACAATTTTTTTATTTTTCATTTTTTAATAATTTTTTTTTCTTTTGTTTTAGTTTACCTCATACATAAATTTTATATCAAAATTTATTATTTTTTAGGGTTCTGCCGATTCAAATTACTCACAACCGTCATCCGATCTGTCGCTAGACGAGGAAAAAGAATCGCTTCGGCGAGAAAAAGAACGTCAGGCCTTAAGCCAGTTGGACAAAGCTAGGGTAAGAAAATTAGATCACATAGCTCTACAAAGGAACAATTAATTAATTATACACAAACATAAATATACAAATTTTTGTAATAGATTTATTTTTTTAGTTTTTATACTGGAATGAATTTATCTTTAATTTTTTTTGTAAATTTTTTCATTTTATTTTTTAATATATATATATTTAATTAATTAGATAGGTTCATATAGAATATAATTAGAATTATTAATTAGAATTATTTGATCCTATATTATATTTTGTATACTTAATTATTTATAGTTGTTTTAATAAGAATTCGTAATATATCTTCTATATATAGAATAAAATAAATTGATAAAATATCATTTATAATTAAAATTAAATAAGATTTCATAAAATTTGTATTATTATATTTATTTTTCTTAATTTTTTTTTTTTAATTGTAGAATAAACCAGTGGCGTTTGCAGTACGAACAAATGTATCATATGATGGCACAATTGACGACGACTCACCAGTGCACGGTAGTGCAGTTTCATTCGAAGTACGACAATTTCTTCACATTAAGGAGAAATATGACAATAATTGGTGGATTGGTAGATTGGTTAAAGAAGGCTGTGATGTGGGATTCATACCCAGCCCCGTTAAGCTAGAACATATTCGGATGCAGGTAAACTACATATGAAATTAGTAAATAATTTTGTAATATTAAATTTCGAATTATCATAATTCATGTTTGTATATCTGTAGCTAATGAAATACGTAATAAAATATTGTTAGAACATGTCCGAAAAATTCTAAAATTTCAAAATTATGTTAAAGACAACTACATATATGTATAAGTTGTTTATTAACATTTTTTAAAATATTTAACTAATTTCTTTAACTTCTCCAAAATATAAAAATTAAAAGCTCGAGCACAGACATACTCCATCTGACTAATTTGTGATTTAACATTTGAGAAAAAACACACAATAATTTCTAATTTAATTTTAATTTACCTATTTAATATATTTTTTAAAAATATATATTTACTTAAATAAGAGCTGCAAAAATTTTTTACTGCATTAAATAAATTTAAATTTTACTGCATTAAAGAATTTTTAAATGTTGTATACGAACTTTGTTTTTAAAAAAAATATTCTTTACATTTCAAATGCATTATAAGAAATAAAATTACTACATTGGTTGGAACTTGCTCCCTCCCTATGTTATTGATGTAAAAATCAAGAATTTAACATTTACTGCATATACATGTATGTAGTTATAAAATGGTACTACTTATAAGTCAGACAAAAAATTGTGCGTTTATCTGTAAGTTATTATGCAGGACATATTAAGAATATCCGTTCTGGATTCTGTGATTTCAATTATTTATCTTTCACTAAGATTACTGCTTTTAATAAGGTATTAAATTTTAGTACCCTTAAGCGTGTAATTCCTTTTTCATTGTAACGCATTCCATTTAATCTTTTTGTACTGTGTATCTGCACACAAACATAAAATATACTCGTATGTTATTCAAAATCGAAATTCATTTTAAATAAAATAACGTTCACAATAAAAACAATATATATATATATATATATATTTTTAGGCTTCCGCAAGATCCACTCGGATGTATGCAACAAAAGGATCATCCAGCGGAAATTTGGGTGGTTCAGGAGTACCAGGTGCGGAACCATCACGAGGTAGCACACCCCCTACACCTGGTATGACACGCTTTTCATTTCCTTATTTATTATAGTTATTTTTTATTTTTTTTTTATGTTTTTATGTTACTTTTTTTTTTTTTATTTTAAGTTTTTAATTATTTTGTTTTATTTTTTTTTTTAATATCCTTTAGTTATTTTTATTTTAAAAAGAAATTTACAAATTTTTTATTTAAAATTTAATTTAAATCAAATTAAGAAAAAAATTTAAAAAAAAAAAACAATAACATAAAAATATTATAAATGTAAGGTGGTTTTTTTTTTTATTAATAATTCAATGTCGTTTTATATATATATATATATATTTATTATATATATATATTTTCTTTGTCGTATATTCATATTTAACGTGCAGTATAATTTTTTTTATTAAAAAGAAATTTTTTATTATTAAAAATCCAAAAAAAAAGCAAAAAAAAAAAAAGTAAAATAATTTTTTTAATAATTTTTTGTACAGAAATTCAAAAACATATATAGAAGTAAAAAAAAACAATACCTATGTATAATTTTTTTTTTTATAAATGGAAGGTCAATGTTGTGTATTTTACATATATATAACTATTTGTATATATATATATAATATATATATTTAAATTTTAAATATTGAATTAATTTTTATATTAATTTTATTATTATTCTTATTGTTTTTTTATTTGATTAATTTTAAAATATTTTTTCTTTAAAAGTTGATAACCTTCTAGAAAAACAAAAAAAAAATTTTAAATTTTATAAATATTTTTATATTATTTAATTAAGGAGATTCGAATACATTTTATATATATAACAATAGAATTCCAGAAAGCTATATATATATATAAATATTATATAATTTAAATAATTTATTTATATTATATAAATTTTATGATCCTATATACAAAAGGATAAAAGCAGGTTTGATTAACTTTAAAGTTCATATGAAAAACAAAATTATTTTTTTTTTTTTTGATATTATATTCTATATAATATATAATAAAATTTATTTCTCATCATTTCAAATACAATATATACCAAAAAAAAAAAAAATATTAATTTTTTCTTCATAAAATCTCATTTCAAACTCCAAAAGGAGCCCATTTAAAAAAACAAAAAATAGTAAAACAAAATTAAGAAGATTTATCCAAAATGAAAAAGAAAATAATTTACCGTAATGCTTTCTCATTAAATTTTTCAAAAAAAAAAATAAATGGAAAACAAAACAATAATTTATTTTTCAATTACATTTATGCATTTCCCCCAATTTGCAACATTAATATATATTGAAAAAGTTATTTTAAATTTTAAATTATTTATCCACAAACATAATTTTCCATATTACAGTTATATTAGAAAATTTCCATTTGAATTTTTAAATGTCCTATTTTATAATATTTCACATCTTTCAATTAAAAGTTGATACTTTACTTTGTAAACAATCATACCATACCGAAATATTTGTGCTAAGTATGGTGAATTTCAAATGATTTAAAACGAATCACAACTATTCACAATTATTCAAAACTATTAAAAACGATGCGAAATAACTTAAGATGATTCGCAACAATCCCAAAATAATTGGAAATTATTTAAAACGAGTCATAACTATTCGAAACGATTCGAAATAATTATAAATTTAATTCGAAATTACTTGATACGGTTTTTAAAGATTCGGAACAATTGGCAAAATGTCGAAACTATGGAAAAGACTCGCAACGTTTCGAAACGTTTCGTCAAAATCTGTGTCCTTAAGAATGCTGAAAATAAATTTTGATTTAATTACGAGCAGAATTTCATATACTGAACATCAAATTGAACACTATTTTACGGTTGTTCTTAAATAAATTAAATATTTTATAATAATTAAAATAACTTTTTCAAAAAATTTTATAAAACAAAATACAGAAAAAAAAAAATTAAAAATTGAATTTTTTCTTTTTATTTTAATTATTATTTTAATTACCTTAATTTTTTTATTTTGATTTCTTATAATTTTTTAAATTATTTTTCATTTGTATCATATTTTTATTTCTTCTGGTCACAAACTCATAATGAAAAAAAAAGCAAAGCAAAAAAACACAAAAAAAAAAAAATTCCTCAATCAAAATTTCAAAATTTTTACTAATTTGAAATTTGAAAAGAGCACCCATTTTATCAGATTTTCAAAATGCATTTTTTATCAATTTCAAAACAACAAAAAATCAATAAAAATATTCAAGGGGTGTGGATAATTCCTCGCATGATTTCTTTTTTTTTTTAAATAAATATATAAATTAAATAATTTTTATATTTTTATTTTTATTAAATAAAACAAAATACAAATTTTTTTAGATTAAATTCTTTTCATCCATATTATTTTTCATTATGCAAAAACAAAAAACAAACAAAAAAAAATTTTAATTTTTTCTTTGCAAATTTTTTAATTATACAAAATTACATTTGAGTTTACTTATATATTAATAATTATATTCTATATATATGTATGTACATTGTACAATTTAATCATTTAAAAAAAAAAATGGCTTTTAAAATTTGTATATGTTTGTATTTATGTATAAAACATTTGATGTTTTTGCACGAAAAATCGACAACATTTCAATATTCAAACATTAAACGAAAAAAAAAAAATATATTTAAGACTCACGCTTTTTTTTCTCAATAATCGCCGTTATCGATCTTCTCATATATTTATGACAGTCTTATAGTTTTTATTGTGATGTTATTTAAAGAAATAATTTAAAAAAAATTTCACATGAACTGATAAATTGTAACCTATTTTGAAATCAATGTACGTACAATGCCAATTTATACGAACTGCACACGCATTGTTACTTTGAGCATTTCAAATCATAACTGTAAATTCTTATTTGAAAGTTCTTATTTGAAAGTTTAGAAAGGAAATTAAACTATAAATAAAAATAACTCTTCTGTTTTTGACTTATTTACGTGAACTATTTTGAAATTCTAATCTTATGTTTACATATTCTCTTTGTAAAATTCCTTAAAAACTGCTAAATAAAATTACCAAATTAAGATCAAACTAACATAATAACAATGTACTGTGCTTAAACAAGAACTCTGTGAGTAGAGTAGAGAATTTTTTATGAATTTCAATTACATTGACATTATTAACATATTGTCAAATTATTTTAAAAATTATTCATTTCTTACAAAAATGAGATAAACTCATAAAAAAAAGGGTTTATAGCATTTTCGTAAAAAAATTTTATATTTTAAAAAGGGAAATTCCTGAATAATAGTAAAGAAAAATATATTATATCTATATTTGTTATGTGAAAATGAAAATCACCTAAAAAATTTAAAATCACTAAAAAACTTTTAATTTAATAGAATTTATTTAATATATCACTCATAGTTAACGTACGTGATTTACACAAACTTTATCAGTATTATACTCAATAACAATAAATATTCGCAATTGAAGTTTCCGAACTGTTTACACAATACACTGAATGACTACTTTCGTAAAAACGTTGTTAATTCGTCAAATTAACGAAACTTTGATCAGAAAGGCAAAACAAGTTTATTTACTGATTTGTGAAGGAAACATACTGCCTTCAAGTAAATTAATATCGAGTTAAAATAATAAATTATATAATTTACTCCGTAAAATTTAATATCACTGTCATATTTTTAACCGAATAAACTTTTGACAACTAAAAAATAATGACAAAAACTGTAAATACAAAATTTTTTATATTTTTATCCGCTCTAAGGGCAAAGCGTAAACCCTTTTAAATCGAAAATATAAAAACTGCTGTTCATAAAATTATTTTTTGTATTGAAACTCGAAAAATATTTAATTACATATTTGAAATTTTCAGCAAAAGCTTAAACAAGATCACATTCTGAAAATATTTAAATAACATCATGGATTAAAATTAAAATAAATTCATTCCCAAAATATTTTTTCTATATACCTTTGTAGTTGCATATAATTTCCGCTATAATATTAGTTGAAAACAAAAAGTATTTTATTCCACGGACATGTTTAGTTCTTAAATTTATATTTTTTTAATTAATTTCATCAGTTTCTTTTTATTTTAATTGAATCTCATATATACAAAACTCATTTCTGTTTTAAAACTTATTTGAAATTTAAATGCAATTTAAATGTCATTTTTGTTTTTTTTTTTTTTGTTAATTTTTAAATTCGTTTAAATAGCTTTCAAATATAAGCAGATGTATGTTATTTTAATTTGATTTGCTTTTAATTAAATAATAGGCGCATTTATGTGAAAAATAAAAATAAAAGGCTCAAAGTTTTAAAGGTTCATAATAAAAAAAGTTTATTTCAGTTCTAATAGATGTCGCTGTTCTTCTTTTTAATATTTTTCATAATAATATGTAAAAATTTTTCTGAATGTTATGTACAGTAGAAAATATTTAAACAAACAGCGAAATTAAATGAAAAATTCAATAAATCCCGTAAATTTTGTTTTTGATTGTATATTAGAACTTTTATGAAGAAGTTTTTGTCTCATATTTATTTTATAATCGCTTTTAGTTATGAAAGCATGTTTTGTAATTTCAAATATTCCAAAATGTCATATACATATACATACCTACATACTACTTTAGTAAAGAAAGATCAATTGCATTCAATTTTGTATTCAACTATGAAGTGTGCACTAAATTCATCTAACGTACCTATATATATATATACCGTAAATTCTATATTTATTTTGAATTCATTTCATTTAATAAAATAAAATCAAACTGTTTGTAATGTTTTTTTTTTTTGCAAAAAAAATTCACACTTATTAATTGTATTGTATGTAGAAACTTTGAGCCTCATTTGCTTTAATATTTTTCAATCTTTTATTATCGATTTCCGCTTTCAATGAACCTTTTATATAGTTTTAAACATTCTGCAATTAAATATTACTTTTCTTTTAAATACTGTGCAGAGCAAAACAAAAAAATGTTGCTGTTCTATTTTGAAAAAAAAAATTACGTTTTTTAGTTTCTTAAAAATTTTCAAGCATATTTTTTATTTTAATCGAAAAAAAAAAAAAAAAAAAAAAAAAACAAAATATGGCACATTCTTAGTGAGTAGTCTCATTTTATCATCAAAAAAATATTCTCTTAAATACTAATGTCAGGCGATGAATCAGATTCCATGGGACCATCACGACACGGGAAAACACCTTTAGCAACACCACCAACAAAAGAAAAACGAAAACCATTTTTCAAAAAACAGGAAACATCATCACCATACGACGTTGTACCATCGATGCGTCCTGTTGTATTAGTGGGTCCAAGTTTAAAAGGTTATGAAGTAACTGATATGATGCAAAAAGCGTTATTTGATTTTTTAAAACATCGCTTCGAGGGTCGTATTATTATAACAAGAGTTATGGCGGATATATCATTAGCAAAACGTTCATTAATGAATAATCCATCGAAACGTGCCATTATGGAAAGATCAAATAGTAGATCATCTTGTTTAGCTGCTGTTCAAGCTGAAATCGAAAGAATATTTGAATTGGCTAGAACATTACAATTAGTTGTACTCGATTGTGATACAATCAATCATCCGTCACAATTAGCAAAAACTTCATTAGCGCCAACTATAGTTTATTTAAAAATTAGTAGTAGTAAGGTACAGTATTTTTAATATAATGATATTTGTAATATTGCATATATACATATATAGATAATAAAATTGTTTATAATATATTTTTTAAATAATTTTAGGTTTTACAGCGATTAATTAAATCACGTGGAAAAACTCAGGCGAAGCATTTATCCGTACAAATGGTCGCCGCTGAAAAATTAGCCCAATGTCCACCGGAAATGTTCGATGTTATATTAGATGAGAATCAATTGGAAGATGCCTGTGAACATATTGCCGAATATTTAGAAGTAAAAATTGGAAAAATTGTTTTAAAAGCTTATTCTTCATATTCTAAAAATATTTTTAATATGAATTTATTATTATATGACTTCAAAATTATATTCTATATATAATTTTTAGTCTTATTGGAGAGCAACACATCCACCAGTGAGAACAACACCATCGATACCTAGACCAATGCAATCAGAAGCTTCACCGTCGGCCGAAACCCGAATGGGTCCAACTCCACCAGGTAAGAATTATTCGAGAAATGAAATATATTTAATTTCATATTTGTTTTTTTTTTTTTGTTATATATTAGATTTTTAAAATTTTTAATAATAAATTTTTGTTAAGGGATAGTTTTGTTTAAAAAAATAAAAATTATACTCGTATACATTTTCATAAATTTAAATCAATTTTGAATTCAAATATTAGAATTTCAATTATACTAGTAACTAAAAATTTTATAATGTCCTAGCAATTTCTAGTATATAGTATACAATTTCTGTATTATTAAAATTTATGTATTTTTTTTTTTATTTATTAAAATATAATAATTTAGGCGATGCACAAACTTACGTGTTTATTTTTTTAATAAAATAAAATGGCTGCATAAAATGAATATTGCAATAATCATAACTAAAATATAGTTTCAAAATATGGAATTACATAAGTTCTAAAAGGTTTTTAAAAAACAACGTTGCGAAATTTATGATATACTCGTAATTTTCCAAAAAAAGAACTCCATAATTTCGGGCTTTATGGTTCGGCAACCTTTTTTCATTTTTAAAGTATGTTGCAGACTCTGAAATATTAGAAAAAATCGTGCCTACAAATTTTTTCATCTTACTATTATTATTAAAATTATTTTTATTAGCATAAAAACAAAATTCACAATGAACAAGTTTGGAAAATGTCAAATAATTACGATTTTGAATAAGGCTAAATAAATCAATTAGCGAGGTTGCAAGTTCTAACTTGTAGTATAGTTCTGACACACTGAAATAGACCGAAAAATTATTCGCTGCGATAAAGTGCGTTCAGAAACTGTAATAATTCTGTAATAAAGAAATTTTAGAAATACACTACAGAAATCTAATTTAATTTTTTTCACTGCCGCATGAGATTTTTTTCTTTAATTTAAAAATTAACACAACAATGTCTTTTCCGAACAACTGTCAAATTACAAATTTCAAAATTTGCAGTCTTTCGTATTATATTATGTTAAGTTATTATATTACTCCACCACTTAGAAATTAAAATTCTAATATAATACGCAGAACTTTCAGCACAGCCTGCATAAACGAAGACTCCTTCAAATTGCAATATTCTAAAACCTGGACTATGGAAAAAAAACTTCAAAAGCAATTGATTTAAATTTATGAAAATCACTTAACTATTTAAACAAACAAATTTTTAATATATTTAAAAAGAACCAAAAAGAAACAGATTAAAAAATAAGTTGTTAAAAAATGTAGTTATTTTTTTTTTTCGTTGAATTTTTTTTTTCTATTCATCAAATAATTTTATTAAAATATATTTTTATAAAGAAAACTCTTTTATAATTATAATTTTATATATATATTTTTTTTCCCAAATAAAAACGTACAAAAATATTAAACATTACAAAATATACAAAATATAAAATATTAAAAAAAAAATCTAAAAAAAAAAAAACATTAACAATAAAAAAAAAAGCCGATAGAGAAAATAGAGATAATAGAGAAATGAATAGAGATAGGGAAATCGAAACAAATGCGTATCCAAATGATAGAGAAAGAGATCGAGGTACACTAATTAATTAATAATTATTATTATTATTATTAAATTTACTAAAAGATTGAAAAAAAAAAAAAAAATATTATTTTATTTCTGAATTATTTACTTTCAATAATATTTTAAAATTATTTTTAAAATAATTATTTTAATTTTTTTATATAATAAATTTTTTTATTATAATTGCAATCATTATTACTTAATTATTATGATTATTTTTCTTTAGTATATTTAATATTTTAAATTGAAAATTTTCGTTTTATTCTTATTTTATTTTTAAAATAGCTTCAAAAATTTAACTATTATAAATCCTTTAATATATAATTGCACTTATTATATTAAAAAATAGTTATTATATGCAAAGATATACCATTATTTCATTATATAACCTTCCGAATCTCTATATATAATTAAACTGTTTATACAAAAAAATATTTAAATATTCTTCCATAATTTTAACTCCTATGGTAAAGCTATTTTAACACAAATTTATTTTCAAAATTCTAATTTAATTTTTGAGTACTGGTACTCGTACAGAATATGATGCATGTTATGAAAGTCGCGGGTCATATACGAAAATATCCTCATATCCGTACAATTTAGAACCCGTACAACCTTGTATAGTTTTGCAGTTCGTCAAAATAAACATTAATTCCAATTGTAACCTTAACATTTAAAATTATATTTGTTTCTTTGATTAATTTCAATTTATATACAGGAAATTACATAAATATTTAGTTTAATAAAAAATATCATACTTTTAAATTGAGACAAGATAGTAAAAAAAATAACAACTTCTCGCTTGATATTTTAATTTTACATATATACAAAAAACAAACAAAATCATTAACTTGAATTATTTTGATTGCAATCATTCAATTACAAACAAAATAATTTAAGAAAATAAAAATAAACAACGTTCAATGAGAAACCCTACAGATATTTAATATAACATTTCCTACAGAATTTGTATCATATTAAACGTCACCTGACTTCAAAAAGTCGGTAATGTTGTATTGCTTCACAATTCGGCAATTTATTTACTATTACGCAATTTCAAGATCATCAAACCTTTTCATTTAAATAGATTTCGATTTAAGTGTAATATTTAATTTTAACGCTTCTATTATTATAGATTGTAATCGTGTAAAATTTAGCTACTATATTAGTATGCTATTTTCACTCTTATTATCAATTTTCAATAATCTTTTTATATAAATGTGACGTTAAAATTTATTTTTAACAATATAGTTTAAAACTCTCAATATTATTATTGTATACTTTTAAAAACATTTATGAATAGAAGTAGAAAATTCAAGAGAAGAAGATTATGTGGAAGCTGTTGATGAAGAAGGTATTTTATTATTGAAGATATTTTGAAAATACATATAATATGTATATACATTATTGAGTAGAAAATACGTTCCTAATCCTGAGATATATACAAATAGTACAAGAATTAAGAAATATGGCTAAAAATATATTTAAATTAGTAATATTATTCAGATAAAAATAATTTCAAACATTTTATTGCAGCTAATATAACTAATTAGTATTTCCTGTTTAGAAAAACAAAGACATAAAAATTTTAAAAGCAGGATTATACTACTTCTATACAAACATGCTAATTTCTGCTAAATCAATTAGATTACGCTAGATAATACGAGAAATATTTTAAGTATTTTTAAAATTATAATTAAAATCCTTTTAAAATTAATGTAGGTGTACAATAAATATAGTTTTACATGTATTTAAAATTTATTAAACTGTTTATTAATAAATATAAGGTAACAGGAGATCAATATCCTTTATCTATAGCTACTAATTTTAGATTTTCTTTTACTACAAGCAATATTTCCAAATTTTATTTTAATTTTTTTTTTTTAACTTTATTAAATTATGCATATCATTGTAAGAATACAGTTGCAATACGAAAAATAAAACCTTGGAGGAAAATATTAAAATATACGCGCCTTTTAAATAGAAAATATTTGATGAACATTTAAATGGCGATCTAATCTCAATTAAAATTTCAATATTGAATAAATAAAGTTGATATTAGATTTTTATTTTTATCAAAATTCTATTATCTTTGGTGTCATTTTTATACACAAACATAATAATTAAGTTGAATTTTCAAATTCCTCTTATCAAAAACACTTGAATTTTTTAATTGTGACTATATTCTTGGATATTATTTACGATATACATTTTATTTTAAGTTTATATAATTTTTTATTTTTAAATTTTTATTTAATATTTAACTTGGGCAAATTATTTATACATATTATAATAAAAGAATAATAAAGTAAAATTTATAAAGAGAAAACTTTATATAATAAAATATAATGTGTAATTGCCTGCATGATGAAAATTACATATAAGATATTTAAATGTGTAAAATTTTAATAAGCTTATATATTATGCTATATATGTACATAATGTATATGTATCATACCTTTATGTCTTTATTAAAATATTATTTTAAGTATTCATACGCTATGTACAGTACTTTTTAAGTACATTCTTTAATTTTTTTTTTTTAATAATAACAAATATTTTTAACTATTATATTAAATATTATAACATCTCCTCTATTAACTACTATATAATATTATATAATATTATGTACTTATAAAGATAACTTCTTTGAAGAAAAGCTAATGGAAATTTCATATAATTAATAAAATAAAAATTTAGAAACAACTACACGTTGTATTGGTTACTAGTAATATAACTTACTTTGTTTGGAATACACTTATACTCCTCAGAGCTCAAATTTTTGTAATAATGTATATTATCAAACAAATCAACAATAAATTGAATTCTGCTCTCTATTACTGAAATTTGGTTATTAAGCATTTTATAAGTACACCTACTTGTGTATGTCCTAAAAGAATAAAATCATACTAGTGTAAATTATATAACAATAACAAAAAAATAACAATTAATAAATCTTTTACCATATGTGCCATCATTAGCTGTTAAATCTCATAGGTAATAAGAGATTTACCAATGTTGATATTCAATCTCCATATATAGTCTCAAATTTTAATGTTATATTCTTATACGTTTTATACGAGTGCATATATATACATACATATAGTTAACTAAACTAATAAGCTTTTGTTTTTTGTTATAAACTTGTAAAAATTTCAAATACCCCCTTATCTTTTCTATAATAATATTTTTCTTTCAGCTTTTACTCCTGATGATTTACCAGGGGCTCCTATCGGTTCATTATTATAATTTTTTTAAAAATGTGTTGAGCAAAAAACAAAAAAAAAAAAAATGAATACAAAAAAAAATTAAAATTTCATTAAAAAATATACGAAAAAAAAAATATAATATTAAATTTTATTTTACCCTTTTTGGAAGAAAAAAAAAAAAAGAAATATTTTTATTTCATTTTTTTTTTTTGATCAAATATACAAGGTGCATTATAAATATCCGTAATTATTTTATATCTCATTTTCTTATATAACGTAAAGCTTTATTTTTAATTAATACATACTTGTATATGATTACATAAATTACATATAACGTTTGGTTTTTCTCTTGAAATTACTAATATTAATTGCAATTTAATATAAAAATAATTAAATAAATTTTCTCTTATACTCATATAAATAAAATATTAGATCATTATTATATAATAATATGTTTAGGAATATTATTAATTTCAAATATTTTCTTAATATATTTTATTTTTATAATGATTAAAATATAATTTTTTTCATTACATATATTTTAAATTCATTAGTTACACCTGGAACGGTAGTTGTACATCATCTGTAAAATAAAAAAAAAAATAAAAAAATTTATGAAAAGGATTCGAACAAAAAAAAAAACTTATTCTTTATGCAGCTCTTCTTCTCTACATTTCTAAAATTTTATTTTCAATTTTTTGAATTGAAATTTTATTTTTAAAAAAATTTTCTTCATTATAAATAAACAACAAACTTTAAAAATCATTTCTTTATGCCTTTACGTAAATTTTTGTTAAGAAAATTTTATAAAAACATCTACAACAGCGATTTCTTCAAAGAAACATATGAAAATATTTATTAGAAAATTATATTGTACAGTAAATATTTGAATATAATTCCTAACAACTTTTAATCTTCTTTATGTCAAATTTTTATATATTTTCTTCTAATATTCAAATGAAAAAGAAAAGCTCTCGTGTAAGTATACATATTGAAGAATGCATGTTTTTTTTTTTTTTTTTTTAATTTCAATCAGCTTTTATGGAAATCCTCTTTATATATTTCATCGAAATATTTTATAAATTTTAAAAACCACATCAATATTCTAAATAATATATATAAAGAAAAAGAAAATATACCAGAACCCATAAAGATATAAAAAAAAAAAATTACAAATCAGCCTTCAGACGCGCTTATATACTTGTGAAAACCAACCATCACCCCTACATAAATATTTTTGAACCTTTTAAAGCTGGTCCGAAAAAAAATACGGACATTATTTATAATAATAATATACTAATTATATATACATATATATAAATATGTATAATAATTTATTTTACATAATTTTATATTTTGCCCTTAGTTAAAATTTGCTTTTAATTATTATATTTAATTTATTTAATTTATTTTCTTATTTTTAGTTTGGTTTTTGTGTTTTGGTTTTTCTTTTTTTGTATTAATTTTATTAATAATATACCTTAATATCTACACCTATTTTATTTAAACAAATATATTATATTAAACTATTATATAACTTAACTAAATTATATATACATACTTTATATAATCATAAATTATGCATGTAGTGTGGCCACTATATACATTAAATTTTTTTTTATAATTTTATATATACTAAAAATACTTATATATATATATATATGAATAAATATATGTGTATATATATAAGTATTATAAATATATATATATATATATATTCATATTTATAAATAAATATATATGTATATATATAAGTAAAAAATATATGTATAATGAACTTCTTTAAACATTTTAAAAAAAAAAATCCAACATATCTATATATAAAAGCTTTTTCAAAACATAATAATTAACATTAATGTACTTTATATATCTATATTATAATTTATTTTCATATTTTCTATACAATATTTATTTTATATTTTAAAAATAATAATACAATTTAAAAAACATATTCTAAATTAATATATTTTATATACTAATTTTAAAAAACACAATTTATATAATATATTTAATGTAGTTAATATTTTTACACAATTTCATTATGTAAATTTTATTTTTAACAAAAAAAATCTAAAAATTTATAAAGAGATTTATGGGTGATTCCTTAATATTCTAAATAAAGCAAAATATTAAAAAAATATATAGAAAAATAAAAAAAAAATTATTTCAATTTAAAAGCTAAAATAGAAATTCTCATAGAATTTTGCAATTAATTGTTATCTATATAATATAGTGTTTCTCATATTATATAAAAATTTATAAATCACTATAATATTTTCGATACATATAACGTCCCAGAATAGAGTAACATAATTTAATAATTTATATTAATTAATATAAAGTCAAAAATCTGAAATTATCCCCTAATTTAATTAAAATTCAAACTCTTTCAAATTTCCAATTTTTAAGTGTACATAAGTGGTTTTAATAATGTTAAAAGCACATATAATACATAGTATGAAGATTATTCGTCTCATTTTTCTCTCACAAATTCAAAGCTACTTTATTTTAATTTCTTACAAATAGATAATAGTGGCAAAATGGGGAACTAAAATATCATTTGATATTTGTCATACTTTCCCTTAAAAATATTTATACGCACAAATGCTTACAATATATACATACATACGTGAGGTATTAAGAAACGAATTAAGAATCGAAATGAATATAATCGGTATGATTTCAAAAAGCAGCCATAATTCTCTATATCAAAAATTAATCCAATTTTATTTTCATTTTAATCATTTTTGTTTTTCAAAGACTTCAATTCAACTCTTAGGTTTGATTTTGTTTAGCCAATTTATGCTTTCGCTAAATTTCAAAACTAATTTTATCTATTTCTATTGCTTTAATTTCTGTAAAAAAAAAAAAGATAATTTGTTTTTTTTTTTCTTTTATTTTAACTAAGAATTCGTAATTTTTTCTTTTGTTGTTGTTTTGAATATTTAATTTTATTTCAATTTTATTTTTATTTAAAATCAATATTCATCAGGTGCATCATATCACCACAGTCGACGTTCACAATCTAGTAGACATGATAGAGAAAGAGAAAGGGATCGTGAAAGAGAAAGAATGGGTAAAAATTTCATTATTTAAAATTTAATTCAATTTTAACTTGATTTTAATTTTTTTTTTTTGTTTTTTAGATTTGCATATGGATAGAATGGAACGAATAGAACATGAAAGAGCAAGAGAACGACATAGAGAATTAGAACGTGAACGTGAACGTTTACATGCACGTGAACGTGATTTGATGCATTACGATTTAAATAATGATGATTTATTAGATTATCCAACGGATTATGTTCGTGGTCATTATCCATCATCACATCATCGTCGACATCCAGTTGATGATTTTGATTTAATGCATGATGATCGTCGTTATCCATCATCGTCGCGACGTGATGATGGATCATTACCACCATTAAGTAGAAGACCAGATCGAGGACCATCAGACCGTGATGAATATAGTCCACATAGAGGCGGTGGAAGTAGTAGGAGAGCACTTAATGCCATGTAGGAATCGTGGATATAGGGGTGGGATCAGATCGATTATAAAATCGATAATGATCGCGGCGTTTATAAGGGCAATTACAGTAAGAGTTATAGAGATGAATTTTATTAAGGAGAAATTTATATTTATTAATTTATACATTTATTATCATTAAATTAATATAAAAATTAGAGAACATTTAATATAAAAAAAAAAAAAATTATTTGATTATCAAAAGAAAAATTTATATATACATATGTACATATTTATGTATTTTGTATATATAATATAAATAAATATATTATACATGAATTAAAATATGTATCTGTACATATATAAAAAATTCAATTTATTTCGATTACTTTTTCGTCCAAAATAATTGAATGGCTTTATCGCTTAACCAAATTTAATAAAATTTATATGAGTATATATATATATACATCACATGTATAAAATAATAATACATATATGTAATATACACATAAATATGCATATATATTTATACACCTTTAATGCTAAAACTACATTATATGATTTATAAAACTTATATATATATATATATATATATATATATATATAGGCAAATACTTTAAAAGGGGAAGAAAAACTAAAAATAGTATTTAATATGTATGTACATATTATATACTCTATTTACCAATATACCGTCTTTTGAATTTAAAATATTTAATTTTTTTCTTTTTCAAGAAAACCAAAAAAACCTACAAACCAATTAATTTTAAAGAAATAATTACTTGCTGTCTACTATTATAATTTCCAATATTTTTAAATAATTAATAAATTACATAGAATATTCAATAGTAAAACTACATCAAGAACTTTTCAAAAGCAAAATAACTATTGTATTTCATCTTTTAATTCAATTATTGAATAACTATCTAATATTATTTATTTTAATCTTAAAGTATGTAATTTAAAATTAAAAACTTATTTATACAAGCAATCAATTAAAATTTATGAAATAAAAAAGAAAAAAAAAAACTTAAAGTTTTCAAAATATTTTTGAAAGCACACGATATTCACCTATACAATATTAAATGGCATTATTATAAAAATATTTTAAATATATAAAAACTAAGTAAAAAATAAATAAAAACTAAATTTGAAAAAAAAAAGCATATAATTGAAGAATAATTTTAAGAAAATTTCATTTAATTTTATTTTATCAAGTGCCAAATCAAAGCTTATAAATATTTCTCCTTAAATATTATTAATCTTATTATATAATATATATATATATATATATAGAAAAATTGTTATTTTTTTATATTTATTTTAAAAATGGTGCATAAATTTCAATTTTATATTGCCAAACATTATAATTAATTTTGAATACACTTTTTTTTTATTTCATAATACTTTTTTCTCAATCTTAATATTTCCGATAATTAGAAAATTTATTTGTTAAAAATTCATTTTAATATTTTCCACTATGTAAGTGTGTATAATTTCTGCTTGATTCTTGTCTACCACATTTTTGTTTTTTTCGAAAATATAATTCAATAATTCTTTTTAATTATTTATTTTATTAAGAACCTCAATGTGTCTTAAAATAAAATATTCTACGAGTATATTAATTGCATAAGTGTGTTTATTATGTATATATAAAAATAAATGCGAAATTTAAAGAAAATAATTAAAAAAAAAAAGCATAAAACAAATTTTTGAATAAAATTTCTATATAATATATTTTTTAAATTAAAAATAAATATGCTTATTGTGAAGAAAAAAAAAAGTAAATAAATAAAAATAAATTATAAACTATGAATTACATATATGAAAATTTTAAAATATTATATCGACGAATTTTGAAATATTTAAACTTATTTTATTTATTTTTCAATTTAGATTAAAATTATTTTTCTCAATTATTTAACTTTTATTTGACAAAAAAAAACGTATTCTTACTTCTGTTATTACAATTAATTATGTACATGTTATATATAGATTAAATAAGTGAAAAATTATATTTTATATAAAATAATATCAATTTGAAGTCATTATCCTTTAATATAATATTATTACTATTCAATAAAATTAATAAACTGGTATTCACATTTATAATATATCTGCTTCTATCAACGAACTCACTTACTTTATTTATTAAATTAAATCACAAGAAAAATATTGTGAATATTTTTTTGAAATTGGAAAGTTATTTTATTGATATTTCAATTTTCTTGTTTTATATCAAAAAAAATTATACATTTAGAAAAATTCATGTGATTTAATAAGTGGGATGGTCGATGTCGAGCTCAATATAAAATATAATCATAATATTGAAATAACAAAATAATAGAATATTTTAATTTTTTTTAACATTATATATGCAATAACAAATATTGAATTTGTTAAATATTCAAATAAATAATTATTTATATTTATTTCAATAATATTTATAAAAAAACTTGAGTATACAATTTGAAAAAATCAATATTCAAAACATAAATTAACAATAAAAACAAAACTAAAATAAAAATCTAAATTAACTATAATATGTAACATTATTATCAAAAATAATAAAAATAGAAAAGAAACTCCTTAATAAAGTTCATTGGTATTTCAAAGAAAAACAAAACAAACAAAAAAACAATATGTAAATTGAAAAATATTTAATTTTTTTTTTACCGGAATTTAAAAAATAAATGTATACTTCAGAAATATAATGAATATAATTCTTTTAATATATTATATCAATTCTATATATATATATATATATATATATGTATATATATATATATATACATAAACAAATTCAAATAGAATATAATTTAAAAAAGGTTTAAAAATAAAAAATAAATACAAAAAAAACCATGGCACAAAATAAGGCATTTTATAAATTACTTATAAATATAAACATAAATATAGTTTTATATAAGAAATTGACAAAGAAAAAAATATAAAATAGAACAAAAAATATTATTAAAATAATAAAGAAATTTTTAATTTTTGAATGCAATCTACTTTAAAAAAACATACCATATGAAATTTTATTATAAAATAAAAAATCATAAAATAATAATATAAAAAAAAATAAATACATTAAAATTAAATAAAAAAAACACATATAAAAAGAATATACATATATAAATATATTAATTAAAATGTATTTTTCATTTGCCAAAAAAAAACCACAAATAAAAATAATTTTTAATGCAATATTTTCTCTTTAATTTAAACAGAATTCAGAATGAAAACAAAAGAAATTAAAGAATATTTTTTCAATTCATTTTTCATATTAAATTTTATAAATTTAATTTTATTGTTTATTGTAGAACTGTGTGTTCATATACCAAACAAAACAATACGAGTATAAAGCTATTTGAATTTATACAAAAATTAATATATTCTGTTTTGTTTTATTTCAATTAAGTTTTTTTATTTTAACAACGTAAAATAATATTTTCGTAGCTAAATAAATTGAAGCATTGATAATGAAAAACAAAAAAAAAAAAATTAAATAAATTTTATTGTAGTTTTGGCCCTTAACACAAAAATGTTTAATTTATGCAAAAAAAAAGTTATTTTTTAAAAAGAATAAAACGATTTTCTTTAGTAAATATTTTTAGCTATATATATATATATATATATACAACTTAAAAATTCACCATTTAATAATAATGTTGCCGAATATATTTTTATCTAAATATTTAAAATAAAAATTCAATAAATCAAATGTTTTTTGTTAATACATAATACATTTTTTTATATTTAGTAATTTATAATATTTTAAGCACAAATATATACACATATTGATATATTAAATTTTATTATAATATTATTTTATAATAATTTTTATTTAAAAAAAAAAAAATATTTAAAATTATTTTTAAGCATATCTTAGCATACGTTTATAACTAAACTACTTATAATTCATAAACTTTCAAAAATGTGTTAACTCAAAAAAAAAAAAAAAACAATCAATTTCGTGGAGCGAAAATTTTAAAAAAATATTTTCTAATAAACCTATAAAAGAATGTTGGAATACAAATGAATTTCAAATCATTAATGTTTTTTATATTTATTTTTTTACCTTAAAATAAATTATTGGAAGTTGCATATTTTTTTGTTTTTTTTTTTCGAATTAATACACACTTTTCGTAAGATTATAATAATTACACTTCAATTATTCTAATTTCAATTATTCATAAAATTGTTCAACATTTTTAATAATAAAATGATGTGTACTAATTAACAACTATGCCAATACACTTCCAATTTTTTTAATATTACAAAATAATATTTAAACACAGTAAAGAGTAAACAGTAATAAAAAAATATTATATTTTTGGTTGATTTAAGCAACATTTCGAAAAATATTAAATGGTCAAAATAATATTCAAAAAAAAAATAATAATAATAAACATAAATTATAAATTTAATTCTCCCCAAGTATGAGAATTTATTAAAAATTTAGTAAAGAAAAACGATCAAAATTAGACATTTCTGTGAATAATGCCTGTTATATTGGAAATTGAAAATTTTTAAAATAAAAAATGTTTTTTTTTTTAATTCAAAAAATGAAAAATAAAAAAATGCAAAAAAAAAAAACATTAAAATTTGATTGTGTATTTTGATCTGGGCCCATTCCTAAGTGCTCTCCGAACGTTTCCAATCGCCTCTAATTTTATTAATATGCTGTATCTAAAAAGAAAAAAAAATAATAATTTTCGTTATATAATAATAAATTGATGTTAAATATAAAATAAAAATAATAATATATTTTCTTTTCTTTTGTAAAGACAAACTTACTTATATTATAATTTAATTTTATATTGTTCACTTATAAGTATATATATATATATATAAATATATATACTTATATTTAATAGTTATTACGTACTAAATTTTCCTATTCAAAATTAGATTTAGGTTTATAATTTTAAAACAAAATAAATTATTTATACATGAATATACCATATACTTGTTCAATAATTCTAATTAATTATGAGTATTGTTTAATAATTCATTGTTCTATAATAAGTTATTTATTAAATGGTTTTATTTATTTTATTTAATTATTATGCAAATTTTAAATTTTGTACAGTACGTAAAATTTTATATCAAATAAAATTTAATATGGTGTTCAAAATGTAATCACTATAATTTTTAACTCATGAGATTTTTGTTCTTTTTTGCATAATGAGCAATATGAAAAATTTATATTTCGTTTCATGAATTTTACAAGTAATAAAAAAATCAAGATTATATTTCGTAACAATAAAATTATTTTTTCTATAGTTTAATTTGAGTTTAAATTATTTCAAAATGTTTTAATAAAATTTTTTAAAAATATCAAAAAAAAAAAATCTAGAAAACCTAATTTTATTCTAACTTTATTTAATAGAGTTCTAATTCTAATTTTGATAATTTTTATGTAGTGTATTAATTACAAAATTAACATTTAAGAAATTGAACTTTCAAAAAATAACTTTGCAGAATTCACTCAACCAATTCAGTCAGAGAAGAATTGAAAATAAAAAATTAAAACATTTAAATATTGGAATTTGTTGAAAATAACAAAAAAAAAAACATTGATTTATTTCACACAAAACCAAAAAGAAAAAAAAAACATTTATTATACATGAACATTCATTAAATTAATAATGAGAAAAAAAAAATAAAGAACAATTTGTAAATATTGTATTGAAATAAAATTAATTTCTTAAAAAAAAAGAACAAAACCAAAAAAAGAAATATATATAATTAGTTAATTAATTAAAATTAGAAAAATATAAGAAATAAAAATAATATTTAATATTATTTGTATTTCTTAATTTTTAATATAATTTCTGCCTAATATTTATTCTTTTTATACTCAAAACTAATTTTATTTCTTAATTAATTATTATTAAATAATTATATTAATTTAAATTATAATATTGATCAAAAATTAAATTTTAATTTAATTAATCATATAATAGGTTTAATTCATTATCAAAATTAAAAATTAATTTTTCTTTATACAAAAGCAAAACAACTCGGAAATTAAAAAGAAAAATTTTAGAGCTCTCATTTACAAAATATTTGAAAATTTCATACAATTAAATTAATAAAAATAAAAAAATATCAAATAGTTAAAAAAAATGGTTTAACTAAAAAATTTTACTCAAATATTACAGCAAAAATATTAAAAAATTTTACGTATATAAATTCAAATTCACTAATAAATGATAAGCTATATATATTAAATATGAAAACCAAGAAAATATAGATACATGTAAAAATGAAAATATTAAATTATAAAAAATTAATTATTAAGTTCATTAAAATAAATAAATAAATTTTAAATAGCAAAAATTACTTAAATTGATTATAAATTTTTGAAAACTACCTCTTAATAATCGAAAAAAAAAAAAATAAATAAAGTAAAAGCAAACTAGAATTTAACTATTTACATATGACAGTTGTTATCAATTTAATTGTATAATAAATGTTATTTTGAAAAAAAAAAATGTTCGAATTTCTTTAAAATAGATAAAAAAAAAAACTTAAAAATAAATTAAATATAAAACTAGAAAAAATTTTTCCAAAATAAAATTCTTGTTTTTGTGTTACCTATAGCTTTTCCAAAACAAAATGAAACAAAACTAAATAATAAAACTGAAATAATGAAAAAAAAAAAATATGAAATAAATTTTTTAAACTTTCATTTTTTAAGTTTATATAAACTATACATATATACTTACATAAAATACAATATACATTTGCATAAACATATACATACTTCTTTTTTTTTTAAATTTCCATAAATGGATTTCTCAAATTTTATTCAATTTTAATAATAACAATTTTTTATTTCATTTATACATTTTTTGTCAATTTTTATTTATGATAATTAAAATTTTCAATCATCATTAAAATAAAAATTTGATATTAATGATCTTTAATTTAAAAAGATGATATGAACTTTATTAAAGTTATTAAAATATAATTATTTAAAACCATATGTAATAGATTTAATTTAATTATATAAACCAAAATTAATACATAGTTGAATTCAGAAATGATATATGTATTATTAATACTACTTATGATAAAAATACTACTTATGATATAAAAACATTACACAAATAAATAATATTTAATAAATTTGTAAAATTGATGTGAAAAAGGGACAAGTATAACTAAACTATAACTTAGTTAATTTTTAAAATTACGAAGAATGATGTTACAAAATATAACAAATCCAATTTATCATATTATGTTGCAAAACAATTCCACTCCGCAACGATTAAAGTTATTGCATATTCCATTCGTCCTAAATTTATAAAGGTTTCAGATTGTTAATGTAATATATTTTCTTGTTATGTGCTGCAATATTATTTACCATTAATTTTAATGTTAAACCAAATGCAGCATCATCCGCCTTCAATCCACTATGCACTATTTTTGTATTGTACAATATAACAATAAAAAAAGTTTCATTGGTTCCTATATATAAGAGAATTTCTTCCTCCTGTTACTAAAAAATAAGAGCTAGCTTTTATAACAATTAATTTACATTTATGTTTAAATATGATGTTTTAAAAAAGGTAAACGCTGACAGCATCACTTAAAAAATGCATCAGAAGTAATTTGCGATTCTTCTGCTGTGTATAATATGAAATTTTATTGAAAAACTTCAGTGTTGTATTTAATCTTGCAATAATGGAGATAAAATTTTTTGTTAATCCATCTGTATTTTTTAATTTATTGTTTAAAATTGGATATTATTTAAATTCCATTTTAGTTATTTTTTTCCGTATTATTCACAATAATAAATGACCAAAAAAAAATTTTCTTTTTTTTTTATTTTGCATGCAAATTGAAAATGTCAAATGTTTAATAAAGAATCAAAAGGGTATTTTGAAAAGTCATTTAGCTGAGTACAGAAAACCAATATAGGATATGCAGTTAGAAAATCAAAATCGAAAACATCGATAATAGCGATATCGACATTTTTATAATAATATAGATTTTTTTCTAAAATTATTTTACTACAAGTAAATAATCTTATAAAATCTAAATAACACTCTGACTATGAAAGAATAATAATTATACTTTTAAAATATTGCATATGGTTTTATTTTATAAAGACAATTGAAAGAAATGAAAATTTTGTTTTGAATATTGAATAAAAAATTTTTCCAATATTATATTTGTCATCATATTCATATTTTTAATATTTTAAAATTAAAATTAAAACAACTTTATACATAATGATAATCATAATACTTACACATACATAAATAGTTACAAAAATGATTATGTGCATATAACATAATAAATTTTATATAAAATGATAATGACGAATTCGCTTTTTTTTTCGAAAGCTTTAAAACCTTAAATCTGATTGAAAAAAATTGTAATGAAAAATCGAAAAAAAAAAATTTATTTAAAATTTATAAATATAAAAAAAAATAATTTAAAAATAGGTATATAATGACAATTATCTTTTTAATTTTTCATTTTTAATTGGTTTAATTTTGTATTTTGTCGTTTTAATAGGGAAACCAGATTCCTTACATATGAATGAAAATAATAAATAATAAAAATAAATTAATAACAATAATATAAATATGGTATGCAATAAAAAAACATAAAATATTTCAAGAAACAAAAGAATATTTTAAATATTAAAATTAATAAAATAAAATTTTTGCAAGCTCGTTTCTTTATTTCAATTAAAGATTTGAAAAAAAAAATATTTCAGAATTTTCGAAGAATAATAAAGGCAAATGTACTTTATTCCTCTTAAAAGCCTAATTTTTTTTACTTACTATTTTATATAAAAGATTTTTAATTTTTCGGAAAATGAAATTCATTTTTTTAACACTGTATCATTTCATAAAGAAATACAAATTTCCATAAATCAATATTAATCAAACATATTAACATAAGGTTTATTGTTTTTTTTTCTATTTTAATAACTTGTAAATCATTTCCAATAATACAATTTTTTCCTATAATTGAAGGCAAAACATAAAATTTAAATTTATTCATTCTGTTGAATAACTAGTTGTTTCAAGAAATTAATTACATTATTACATTTTTAATACTATTTTATTTTATTTTTTATATTTTAATATAATATAGCCGAAATTCTTTTAAGTAGAAAATTTCAATTTTTAAAAATATTAAATTATTCAAAATTATACCTGAAATGGATAATTTTGATCTTGTAATATAAAAAATAATATGTATAATATGTATATATAATAAATATATTTATATATATACATATGTATACATTTAATTACCATAAAAATAAAAATATTTATATATTATTATAATTTACAAAATTATATATAAATATATGCATCTAAAATATATTTATATATGAAAAATTACAAATATAAGAAATTAAATAGAATATGTCGTAAAGCACTGGATATTATAATTTAATAAAATAAATAGGAAAAATAAAAAAGAAAATAAAATATTTAGAATACTGAATTAAAAATAATTGAAGAAAATAAAAAAAAAAAAAAGGAAAACACTATAAATATATACGAGAAATTCTACATCCCCAGCATCCAATCTTTTAAGTTCAAATAACAGAATATTAAAAAATATTGATAAAATGCAATGTATATGAAAAAATTCCACATTTTAATGTTATTATAAATTTTTTAAATGAAAAGAATATTTTAATTCTTAATAATTTCTTAAATTTTCAAATTAATATAATTATATAAAATTCTACAATTTTATTTTGTATTCTTATAATACTCGCATTTAAATTCAAATTTGAAATTTTTTACATTCTAAGTTCTGTTCCTTTATTTTTTCAATTTTATATCTTTTGTAATAATTTGAATATTTTTATATACATATAAATACTAAATTTTAGTACCTAATAATTTCTCGTCCATATTTGTAGTGAAAAAAAAAAATTCTGTATAAACCTTTTAGATTTTTGTTAAAACCTTTGTTCAAAAGAAAAAAAAATATTAGCTAAAAATGAAAAAAAAAAAAAAACTAAATGAAAAATGTAAAACAAAATATTAAATAAGTTAAGCAAAAAACAATTTAGCTAAATTATTAAAATATTTAATAACAAATTACTTTTTATTAAAATGATAAAAATTATCACCTTTTTTATTAATCCATTTAAAAAAAAAAAAAAAACAAAAAAAAAATTAAAAAAAAAAATACTCTTAAAATTGTAAAAATCAAATTTTAGAATTTGCTAAAAAATGATTTAAAAGAAAAACATTCATAAAACAAAATAAAAAAATGTTTCTGTTAAAAAAAAAAAAATAAATAATTTTCTTTCTTTTTTTTCATAACAAATAAAAACAAATACATTCTAAAATCACAATTTTTCTTATTTATTAAATTTTTAAGCATTTTCTTCTTCTTTATAGCTCTCTTGGTAAATATTTATAAAGAAAAGCAATATATATGCTAAATTTTCTGAAAGTATTTGTTTTCCGAATTTAAAGCAGAAAATCTCCAAAAAAAAAAAAACAAGAATTTGAAAACTACTAGTCAATAAATTAATTTCTATATCACAATATAAATTACCTTTTATATCGCTATACCAATCATTATGTCATAAAAACGAATTTAAAAGGTACACACTTTGGAAAGCTAAAGAGGTTAAGATACTTAATTATATTTTCTGCTTACATATCTCTACTATGTAACCCAAATATCTTGCTCTACTTGTGGTATATATTGAAAAGTTTTCAATTACTTTGCGTATTTTAATTACTTTCTAAATAGATTTGTGTTTTTTATTCCTCATATTAAAAATTAATTGAATGCCTAGTAAAGGTAAAAATATTTCATTCAAATGAAAAATTAATATAATCTTATATGTAATATTGGCGTTTATGCCAAAATAAATGCTTTTCAATATTCATATTGAAAGTGCAAATGAAGTAGATAAATTTTCAATAAGATGACTAAATAACATAGACATTTTCACAATGTATTTTATATCTTTTGTAATCTATGTAATTTTAAAGTGAAAAATCTTAAAAAAATTTTCTTTTTAAATTCTTTAGTAGACATTTGCCTAATATTAGATACGAACTATTTCTAATTTTTAAATACATTCTTAAATTTTAAATACAAATCTTCATTATACCCGCCACATTATTTTACTTTTTGTATTTAGAACTTTATTATTTTAAAATAAAAATCTTGAATTCTATTATATAATATGAAAATTGTTTTACTTGCAATTATTAGATGTGAAGAGACTATTGTTTTCTTTAAAACTGAAATACAAAAATTCAAACAGTTCTTGAAAAATTATTTGACGCATTCTTTTTTATTCTTATTCATAAATTTTATTAATAACAACAGAAAGCAATTTTTTATCTAAAATTTCAAATAAAATTGTGTATGCTTAACGTAGAATTTAAATTTCTAAATTCCAACTTATCAAAAAATTTTTATAATAGATTTAATTTCGTTTTACTTTTAAATTGACATTTAAAGTGACTGCAAATTACATATTTATATAAAAAAAATCTATTATTATACACTTTAAAATAATAGTACGATTTACTAAAACTTATTTTAATTTTCTTATTATTATTATTATTATTATTATTATTAAATATTTAAAAAAAAAATTTTCTTTTATTTCTTTCCTGTAAAATTCAAAGAGTTTGAAAGACTATGTTTTTACTTCTTACAATATTAATCTGATATTAAATATAATTTTAGTAGTAATTTAGTATATAAATTTTAGTAATAATAAATATCGTACTACAATTTCATTTTAATCTAACTGTATTTAATAAAGGCTTTGGTTATGAAATTACCGTTCATTAGTAACTTAAAAAAATCAATTCAAAGAAATGAAAGATACATTGACTGATCACAAGCTTCTTCAAATTTCTCCTGGCGGGTTCTTTCTTCTTCAGGAGATAATTCTCTTACATCAAATTGACCGAAGCTATCATCGAATTCTTGCTCCTTGCTATCACCGCCATCACAATCATCTTCAAGATTACAATCAACTGGTACTATATCTTCTCCAATAATAACTCGAATTTCGTTAGTTAAATCTTTTGATTCCTTTATTTGACCATATATAGCTTCTGCTAACTTTAAAGTAGGTTTTAAACTTATTTTCATTGAAAGTTCATTTATACATTTCAGAATTTCATTAAACTCATACTCATTTCCGATTATAGTATTTTTTTGTTGATCTAGTATTGCTATACCAACTAAAAGATGAAAATTGGGACATGGTAAACGAGTCCATAAGCATTCCCATAATTCTAAAATATCATCATTAGAAAATTCTCTTTTATACCACACAAGAAGCCATCTAAAACAAAAGTACATATTATCAGAACCATGCTCTTTTAAATATTCAAATAATTCTTCATCGCAAAACTGAAGTAATGTATTTAAGTTGCTTAATTGTTTTTTCATTCCGGCCTGATCGACATCAAAATTAGAATACACTAAATCCATAAATCCTACGAAACACCAGAAAGCATCTACTTCATTTTGTTGAATCGATAGAATCGGGGCTAACAAATCGCTCATTCCTTGAACATATCCTAAATCAAAATTATACATTACGTATGTCATTAAAATATCTTGAAGCAAGCCTATGTTTGGATTTTTTTCACCAGAAAAAAATTCTTGTGTTCGATCGGTTCTTTTTACATCTTTTTCTATTTGACATTTTCGATCACGATATCCTGTAAAGTTTTTTTCTTGAGTAACTGAAATGGAGAGCCATTGAGCTTTCATTTGATAATATTCTTTTCGTTTCTTCTCTTTTCTTGAAACTTTTGCGACAGTCGTATCATCCCAATCGTAATAATTTAATAAATACTTCCAAACTTCGCATCTTATATTCTTATCAACTCCACCACGAAATATAGCTTCTTTTATACGGGTTGGATCCGATATTCTGCCATCTTCCGTTTGAAACTCTCTCCATTGCTTTTCCGTTAAGGGGGAACCTAAAATCTTCATTAGTTCAGACAATAGCGTTCAAATAAAAAATACTGACCTCGTTCAATCATTTTCCTCTCAGGTAAAACTCTTTCAACTTTTGGCGTTTTATCATTAAATTCTGTTATTTCTTGATCATTTGATTTTGTATTAGAGCTGTTATCTTCATCTAATACTTCATATTCATCTGGTTTCGGAATCACTCGCACATTGCGAGTTAAAGGCTGTGGTGCTACATAATCAGGAACTTTTACCAAAAAGTCTACAAGTTTGTTTTGAAACCACCCACCTGACCCCGGCTGTGCGTTTTTTATATCATCAATCTTTAATTCTGCAAAAGTTTTCTTTAATTTTTGTGCTTCAAGATTCAAAACAATATATTCCCTTTTGTTATGTTGACTTGGAGTGAGAATATGTAAATGTTGAAGTGTTTTTACAAAATTTTCGGCGTTTCCATTTTGGAAAAAGTATTCGCTTTGAATAGTTCCATCTAATCTGATAAATCTAATTTTCTGCCCTCTAGACAACACTTCAATTGACCTTAGCTCCTCAATGTCAGTACGAAAACACCGAATTTTAACATTTGTATTTTCCAATTTTGAGTTAAAGACTTTACTTTCCGATAAAGTTCTTTCTCTTTTTGATATGGTATCAATTAAGGCCCATTGACTGTCATCATCCGCTTCTATGAAAATATTTTCATCAGGTCGCCACTCGATCGTCAAGTGCTTGTGTGGGGTTGTATATTCTACTAGATTTAGTGAGCCACTATTATTAATATCAGTTATAAATTCCGCCGTAGCTTTCTTTAGCAATATCCCATCATGTGTACACAATACCTAAAATTAAGAGTTGAAATTTTTCAAAGGTAATAAAAGTTACCATAATATTCTACCTGTCCCTGTCCATTTATAGAAGTATCACTATTTTGCGACTCTAATGATAATTCACTTGACTTTCCTCTGCCATTGTGAACCGGAACAATTGAACTTTCTGATTCTGGAGGATCTAACATCTTAGTTTATTTTGCTAATGAAATACAAAAATATATCTTGGTTTACGTCGTCGAGGATAAATAAATGCGTCAACAATATTACAGGTTTTGACAGCTGACTATAAATCTTTGTCTAAAAAATTACATGGTTTGCTTCAAAATTGACGACAGCCGCCATTTTTAACGAATCTGATTTTGGAACGTCATCGTAGCCAATTGGAACGTAATCGAGAAGATATTTTATAATTTAGAAATTATTTTTTATATTGCTTTAGTAAAACATAATAATTTTAAAATTTTAAATTTGTCTCGTAAACGCACATATCTTTTTCAGCAGAAATTATTATTTAATATTTCAATAAGTTTAATTAACTTTGACAAGTACTTGGACATTATCCAAAAATAAATCTGATTAATTTTTTAAGTGCTTATGTCATAAAAAGACCTAATTCCTTCCATTTAAAATATTTTAATTCTCCTCCAAATCTCATTTCCTTAATCACTTTCCGTATAATTTTTTAGACATTCAAAACAACCCTGTCGATATCTAATATTAAAAAACATTTTTGATTTGACATTTAAACCGTCACATAAATGTTAGTCTATTATAGAAATAAAATTAGGTTCTTATCTTAATACATGTGTTTGCTATTCAAGTTTTAAAAACATATTATAGAAATAATATTGCAGCTTTCTTAAAGACTGTAAGAGTCAAAATTGGTTCAAAATGGATGGAACGGAAAATGATGAAAAAAGTGTTAATACAACTGATCCTGTTGACAACGCTTGGTCTTTAAAATTACCAGAGTTTAAACCTGAACATAATCCAAACGGCCTTATTGAAGAAAGCTCTTTTGCAACACTATTTCCGAAGTATCGTGAAAAATATTTGAAAGAAGTTTGGCCCCTTGTTCAAAAAACACTAGAAGAGCATCATGTTAAATGTGAATTAGATTTAGTTGAAGGAAGTATGTTGGTAAAAACTTCTCGCAAGACTTGGGATCCATATATAATAATTAAAAGTCGAGATATGATTAAACTACTTGCAAGGAGTGTGCCTTATGAACAAGCAAAGCGCGTTCTTGAAGACGAAATAGGGTGCGATATTATAAAAATAGGAAATTTAGTAAGAAAAAAAGAAAAATTTGTTAAAAGAAGACAACGTTTAATTGGTCCAAATGGTGCAACTCTGAAATCTATTGAGCTTTTAACAGATTGTTATGTTTTAGTACAGGGAAATACGGTGTCTGCTTTAGGACCATATAAAGGCCTTCAACAGGTCCGTGAAATTGTCATTGATACTATGCAAAATGTGCATCCTATTTATAATATAAAAGCACTTATGATAAAAAGAGAACTTCTAAGAGATCCAAAATTAGCAAATGAGAATTGGTCACGGTTTTTACCAAATTTTAAGAGCAAAAACATTAGTAAACGAAAACAACCTAAAAAGAAAAAGATTAAAGGTGAATATACACCATTCCCACCACCGCAACCTGAGAGCAAAATCGACAAACAATTGGCATCTGGAGAATATTTCCTTACAAAAGAACAAAAGCGCATCAAAAAGAATAAGGAGTTAAAGGAAAAGCAAGCTGAATCGGTTAAGAAACAGGAAGAAAGACGTAACAAAGATTTTATCCCTCCTGAAGAAAAGTCCAAAACATCATCTAAACAAAATTCGTATAAAATTGATATAAAATCACTAAAAGAAAAGCTTAAAAAAGTTAAAACCAAAAAATTTAAAAATTAAAAATATCTGGAACGTTAAAATTTTTAATTTGCACAATATTAGTTCTTTAAAAATGTTTCTTTAGGTATAAATACCTATAAATAGATGCTTAAAACAATAATTTACATAAAATAATTTCATATTCATTTTTTCATACTGTTTAAATTTTTTATGTGTTTTATTATTGTCGATTAGTAAGGTCTGGCCAGATATACGAAATTCAAAAATTAAAGCAAAATGAGATTACCTTTTTTGTATACATATACATGTACCTGCAGTTTGCAGAAATATTGAAGCAACACACATGAAACGTGAAAACAGATGAAGCGACAAAAACGATTTTTAATTTTATGAAGGACCACCATTAGAGTTACAAATGTATAATGTAAACTAAAAAGACTGTACAGTACCATTATCATATTGCGTTTACATTACGAAATGAATGTCTAATTTTCAATATTGTTTGTTTTATTCATTTTTCTATAAAATTTTAACATTATTGTCAATTAATCTTAAAACTTATAACCTTATTACAATTTATGCATAAAATGGCAAAAAATCATTGATAAGTATTTTATAAATGAAATATATAAAATTAGTCAAATCATCGAACTTGCAATGTTGTATTCTAAAGGTTTAAAAAAAACATTGAGATTATTCAATTCAATATTTATTTTTCTTTGTGGCTGGCAATCCTTTCAACAATATTATCCCCATTCTTCGTCAGCAATATCGGTATATGGTCGGCATATGTTTCATATAACAAATAACGAAATGACATTTCCAATGTGTAAATCCAATACATACCTTTAAAATAATATTTTTTAATCATATCTTGTCAGTTAACGCTCGTAAAATACTACGAGTAATCATTGTCTTTGGATAAGCATAAAAGACTTGTTGATATTTAAAATTTGAATTCGGAAAATGGTTAAAATTGTCGAATTAAAAACTAATAGATCTTTAATAAAAACAAATTTTGATGGGTACAAGCTGTCGTTAGAAAGTGTTCCAGTAATAAAAGTGGACTTGGAAATAAATCAACATCCATATGTTCGCAAAATTCCAGTTGATCAGTATTCGTTTTTACACACTGAATTGTTTTCACTGCAAAATTTTCTCGTGCAAGACCCATGGAACCGGTATAAGCACTTTGATTAAATTAAACTTTTATGTACACATACATATCTAATTTTGAATAAAAATATTTTGCTATATTTTTCTAGGGAACATTCATATTTTGTTGGCGGTGATGGCTCATTGATATATTGCGCAAGCTATAAAGAAAGTACCGGCAGACCAAGTCCTTTAAAAGTAGTATATAAATTCTCTGAGCAGCAAACTCCAGAGCTAACACGATACAATTTTTCATTTAAATTTATTTCTGAAAAATATTGTGTATTATGTGACGGTTTTAATATGTTACAATTATTTGATACTTCAGATCGGTACAAAGTTACAGAATGGAAGCTCCTTTCTTCACACAAAATCAATGAAAATTTCGAAGGTTTTGTTTTGAAAGATGCCAGATTAGATGTTTTTGATGGAAAGAAAGTGATCAATTGTGCGTTTCAGCACATTGAAAAATGTGGTTCAAAAAATATAAATCAAATTCATTGGGGTAAACTCTTCGAAAAACCAGAACAAACAGAAAATGTATGGAGTTGGAAGCTGGAAGATGTGTTGCTTGGAAGTGATTTAATTCATTACTGTGCTTTTGAACCAAAATCAGCATCTATCGTTATTTGTTCTAATAAAAACATTACTTTTCAATCTAATGAATCAAAAGAGAAAGAAGAAAATGAAAAAGAGGATTCGAAGGAAAAACATGTGGAAACAAAAGAAGATTCAAATGAAATAAATAATAATTATGAATGGTCTCAATCAGAAGACGATGTAGTAATTTCATTTAAAGATGTAGAGTATGAAAATAAAAATAATTTGAAGGTGATATGCACTGACAAGACGATATCCGTTCTACATTATGATGAATATCTTCTTAATAAACAAAATCTATGTCAACAAATCGATCCTGAATTAACTACGTGGGCTATAGTATGTAATGGAATTTATTTTATTGGCACGTAAGTGCTTATATATTATACTTTTTTTCTTTCGATTTAGGAAAATGGATCCCTTCAAATTACATTAATGAAAAAAGATTGTACAATGTGGCCATACTTGATGGAAAATGATTCTAAAGTAACGCAAGATACAGCACAGAACCTGGAAATGGACAATAAACCAACTGTAAATTTGGAGACCCCGTTAGAAGATTGTGATGTGGCTTTTAATTCGGATGATGAATATTATATTTATCGCATTAATTTGGAACTAAAAGAAGTGACTCATCAAGTTCCTCTTGGAAATAATCCACCTTTATTTTCAACAGTTTTAAGACCAGGATTCCCAGCGGCTATTGCTACCAGAACAGATGTAGATGCTTCATTGTGGCTTCAACATTATAATCCTCTGAAACCCGAAGAATGGGCTTTACGTCATGAGGGTAATTTGCATGCCTTTGGTTATGTTCAAGCATCAAAGCAACAGAAAAAATATGTTGATTGTGCTCCAGATATGGGCTATTCTGTAATTTCAGAACCATTTAGGCACGTATTTATTTATAAATCGAAATATGAAACAGCAAATAATTTGAGAAATCGCAATGGTCCCCAAATTTCCCTTGGAAAACAAAGCTTAATTACTTTAGACTCGAATAGTGAAGTTCTTGGAATGTCCTGTGGAATCAATTTTATAACTTTATTAAGTGAAAAGTGCTTACTGTTTATCCAACTCAATAAACTGAATAATTAAATTTAACATTGTTAGCTTATACTCATCAACCCAAATCCTATTACGGTTTAATAATAAAACTTCTTATTTTTAAGCTATTCTGTTATTAAACAATATCTATTAATTATTAATATCTAATGATATCCAATAGATATGGATCAAAATCTGACAGGATAAAAAAAGCAAGAAAACACTACGCCTTCATTAATTGCGATTTTTATAAATAATTAAATATACAAAATTTTTTACATATTTTCTTACAAATAACATAGAAATCTGAAAAATTATCTAATACATGGATTTGTTCTTTATTTACCTCTTACTTTTTTAATAATATCTTCACAAGCTCCTTTTACAATAGGAAAACCATATTTAAATCCAGACTCGATAGTTAATTTTGGTTCAATTTTTGCACCAGTTAATAAAAGAGCTGAGCGATCTTTACCAAATATTAATTTAACAGCAAACTCAGGAAATGGTATCAGAGCTGGACGTTTCAAACATGACGCAAATATCTATAAGAAAATTTTTGAAGATCTCATCAACCAAAAAAATTTTTTGTACTTTGGAAAATTCGCCATTTGTAACAATTTGTGGGGCCACACCGTTTAGTATTCCTTTAACATTTTTGTTTTCTATGCAATACAATATTAAATTACATAAATCATCCATGTGAATCCACGGCAAATATTGGTCGCCATTTCCCATTGGACCACCAAGCCCAAAAACAAAAGGCATCCATATAGATTCAATCATTCCTCCACCGGGACCTAATACAACCCCGGTTCTTAATTTAATCTAAGAACTAAAATGACAATTCTTTAAGAATTTTTACTCAAAACTTATTACCGATCGACAATTTTCATTTTCCGGTATAGTGGCAGCCTTTTCCCACTCAATACACAGCTTTGACATAAAGTCAAAACTTTCGCCAAGATGGTTTTCGTTATAAGTTTTGGATGAACTTGGTTTATATAAGCTAACTCCAGATATATTTATGAAAGCATCCAAGTTTCGTTTACTTTTTATTATTTCTTCTGCTAATATTCTTGTTGAATTAACTCGAGAGTTCCATACATTTTGTTTAAAACTAAAAATTTAAAAATACTGGCAATATATAAATTTTGCACTTATACCATCTTACCCAGGAGTCCACCTACGTTTAGGGTCTAGAACATTCTGACCTGCTAGATTCACTACACTTGTTATTTTTTCTGGTATCCCTTTACTTTGTATATCGAGCCAAGTTATTCTGTTTGTACCGGGCATACGTGACACTACGGTAACTTCATAATTCTTAGACTTCAACAGCTTAGAAAGATTTCGACCAATAAAACCACTACCTCCTCCTGAAAGGGTAAAATTTTAACTTATGTAATAATAAGGTTCAATTTAATATAAAAGATATACAAGAAAATTGTCTCTTTCAAAAAAATAATGTAAAATACCTACCGATCAAGACATGTTTGTGTAATAGTGCTGTAATTTTCATTATGATAAACCTGACCAATCAATACGAATATTTATAACTAGAATCCTACTAAGTTTATTTACAAAATAAGATTTTTCCGCAATTCAGCCATCAAAAGTCATTTTTCTGAATTCGTTTTCTGACACTAAATAATGCCAAAATACTTCATTTTTCCAGCAATGCCATATTAATTTGTTTTGATTAACTTTTTTTGCACACACTTCTAAGGCAATTCAAAGAATTAGACGTTTTGTTATGAGGAAACCGCAAATTATGAATGTTTGCATTAATTCCTTAAAATTTTAGCTCATAGCAAATAAAATGTAATTAGAAGTATATATTACGATAACAGACCAAAATAAGTTTTTTTCTCTGCTTCCTGAAACTTAGTGCAAGTTTTTGTAATTTAAAAATATTGACAGTTCCAACGACATAAATGTACTTGTAAAAATAATTATTATACTTTGATGGATCTTGATAGTAATACTTTGATGGTTGTATATGCTTAAGTCAATTAGAATTTTCAGAAAGGAAGTTTATTGAAATATGTTAATTAAAAAAAATTTAGCAACACAAAAAATGTCTATAAAAGAGCTAAAAATTTTATTTTCAACAATTTAAATTTTACTAAGTTTGAATTTAAATAAGTGTTTAAACAATATTTTAATTGTATTCATGGATTACAAGGTAAGAATATGATATTTTCATTCGGCATTACTTATTGTTAATATCATTTAGTTTCTTGGGTTTTATTTTTATTTGAAACTTACTGATGTCGGTAATGCAGTTGGTATGTTTGCTTTGAAATGTGCGATATTGTAAAACTAGTTTTTTATGTTTGTATAATTATTGTATATGGATTTTCCTATACATATAAAATTAATCTTGACAGAACTAAAATATTTGTCAACTGACAGTCGTATTATAAATATACAATCAGTATTAGTTGACTTGACGTTAACGAGCTTCAAGAAGTCCTCCTACCTAAATATTTACTAATTTAAGAGTTGCGTTATGGTTAACAATGCCAGCAATAAATGGAAAAAAATAAAGTCAACAAAATCTAAAAGAAGGATTAGAAACAGAAAAATATTTCGGAGAAATTCAATTTGGGTTCAAAATTCTTTAGGGTCCGCTGCTGCAGGAAATAAAATGCAAAACACCACTAATACCAAGGCTGCTGCTGTATTATGGAGAAAAACTTATGAGAGTTGTATAAATTGGCATAATTTTTATCAAATGCATTACTGGAAAAATCTAGCTTTCAATCTAAAAAATAAAAACAATGAATTACAAAAACAATTAGATGAGTACAAACATATCATAAAAGGGCAAAATATTCAAATTAACTCTTTAAGGAATGAAGATGAAAAAGTGGAGTATGAAACTAGTAGTAGCGAAGGCGAAAATTATGACATTGACATTCACGAATGTGAAACTATCGAAGAAGTTGACGAAGAATATTTAAAATTTCTAGAAATAACTTATAAACATAGAGAAGAAATTAAAAACAAAAAAATATTTCAAGAGGGACATATTTAAATTAACATACATATTTCTTACTACTATTCTTTAGAACTAAATTTACTTTAAGCTTGTACTTTTGGTCATTTTGACCGCATCATTTATCATGTACCTTTTAAGCATGTTTAGGTAGGTAACTACATACCCTATTCCCATTGGCTACCATATTATATATCACGGATATTAGTATATTAACATATTATATAACCGCTTGTTCTAGTTACTATAATTGTTATTATTAGTACTAGGCCTTATTTTTTAAATACAATTACTGATTTTGTTATTGGTTATTACATAGTAATAATTTGTTAACAATTTCATACTAATATACATTTGTCGTTATAGTTCATTTTATTTTTAAATTTTGTTCATTTTCCAGACATTTGTACATTTGAAAATGGAATTTTTATATTTAGCGTAAGAACTTATTTTTAGGTTAATAAATATATCAATCATGCTATTGTATTTGTGGTGTTTTGCTATCTTAAATCAATGGTAAAAAAGAATATTGAAATAACGGGAATGAATCGAAGAAGTATAAAGATCTACTTTTTATATAATAAAGATCATTTACATGTAATGCAAAACCTGTTTTCAAAAATTAAAAATTTTAACAGGTTGCTGATTTACAATCGAGCTGTAAGCATGATGACGTGAAGATGCACCTCAAATTTAACAACTACAAAAAATATTGCGATTCATTATAATTTTATTTCAAAAAAAGCTTCACTTCACTCATGAAGTCTTTGTTTTAACCCATTCTTCTCTTAAGAGTTAAATAAAAATTTGAATTCAATTGAACATGAAAATTAGGTGTTCTTCATTAAAATTATGAAATTGGTTTTTTAAATAAACTGTACGAATTAATACAATTCATTTTTTGTTGTATAGTCCCCCGGTCAGTTGTTGTATATGTACCCCGGTCAGGTCACTATAAAAATTATATTCAATATTATATAACTTAATATGCAATACTAATAAATATTAAACAAGTAATTTTCAAATATTCATAATATTCGATACTAAAAACTAAGAAAAATAAACAGTAAATATTAATAACCTCAAATAATTAATATAAATAAAACTACGGCAGGCTAGTCACCTACCTAGCTAACTCTCTATGACTATAGAAACTAGGGCATGATAGATATCATGCACTAGCCCTATACTCCTCCTAGGAGTGAAGAAGGAAAAAAAAAAAAAAAAAATTGTATAGTGTATAAACTAATTTTTTTATAACTGCAATTTAAGTTAAAAACAATCAGTACTTAAATAGCTGCTATAATCAATTTTCTTTACTTCAGCAATCTACGATTTTTTTTATACTAACATAATACAGACAATAAATCTTTCATTTATTATATAAAGGAATATAGAGGAATTATATTCATATTATTATGTTTATATGCAACTTGAAGTCGATTTTAAGCGGATTTCGAGCTCATGTAAACGATCCGATAAAATTATTAGCTTGACTTGAAAATCGACTGCATATACACGGATTGAAAGATCTAAAATGTCAAACTCAAGTCGACTTCAAGAAATATTATTTGAATCTGTATAGTATACAAATCAAATTTTTCCCTTGTTTTATTTTTTCAGTTTTTCTAACTAGATGATTTCGAAAGCAATTTTTTGAAACCTTAATTTTTTTTTTGTACATTCTTCAAACATTAAAAAATTTTTTATGGTATAGAAAATATAGCACAAAAACCACTTAAAAACCACATAATTATCATTTTAATTAATTAAAATCAAACAAGATGTTGATGAAAGTAAAATTAAATTCAATTTAATATTCCTTTATCTAAAAATTTTCCAAATTTCTCGTAAAAAACACCAAATTTTTCTATGAAATTCACCTAGTTCGGCAAACATTTATGGTTTTCTTTCAAATCTATTTCTATTCAATTGCATATTTTAAATCAATTGCTTTACTGGAACACCTACCTCTTTAGTTGCATAAACCGTATGCCAATTTAGTTTTTGTAGAAATATGTTTAAAATTTATTAACCCCATTAAATTATTTTTTAATTATTTATTAGTTTCATAATGTAAATACCACAAACTCCATTTTATTCCAAAAAAATAAATTTTTCTATTTAAAAAAATTTTTTTTTATTAAAATAAATGTCAAAATTTATATGACATACCTTTAAAATTTCGTTTCATCTGGATAATTTTAATAACTTCAGATGCCAAATGGTGTCTAGATTTTAAAAATATTTTTTTCAAATTTTTAAATTGCACCCAATCTGAGAAAAATGCATTTAAAAATTTTAAACCATATAGGTACCATTTCTTATAAAAACTGGCAAAAATAAAAAACCTATCAATTTTCTTTACCAAGAAAAGTTTCGAAAAAAAATTTTCTGATTACTAGATTTTATTTTTTATTTTTCCTAATACAAAATCTTAGTTTTTCTTTTCAAAAATTTCAAATTTTTTAAAATCAATTTTTGTTTTTCAAATTAAAAATTTGTATAAAATTTCATCCAAAATAAGTGATAGTTGATAGAATTACGGCGCCTTAAATAAATAAAAATCAAAAATAGTGAAAAATAGTGCCTTTAAAATCTTGACATAGAATGGTTTTTGCCTCATATCTTCTATGTCATAAAAATTTTTTTAATGTTTGAGAGTTTAAATTAAAGCTTAAGCAGCTGCGCAAAATTTAAGCTCGGAAACCCTTGAGATTTGGGACCCAGCCCAAAACAAAAGTTTTACCCATTTTCAATCCTCTAACAAATGGTGTATGTTGATGTATACCTTTGTGATTCACCTTGTATAAATGTCAACCGTGATTTGACTAAAAATGTTGAAAATGTTCAAAACTTCAACGTAAAATTTAAAACGAAAAACACCTGGTAACTACGTTCTTTTTGAAAATCCAAATGAAAATCCAATTGATTGATAATAAGAGAAAATAGTCTGCTTTTGACGTTTGCACTTTGCAAGAATAAATTTTAGTGTAATTGTAAAGTAAAGTGGGTATATGACGGATGCAAATTAAAAAATTAGCGAGTTAATTTCGCTTGAATTGTTATTTTTTTTTTTAATTTTAAATTACGAAAAAATTTTTTTTCCTTATAAAATTTTATAGTGAATAATAATATTTGATTAAGTGTATAAATTTTAATTATTGAATATAATATTATTATAAAAGAAAAAATAGAAATTATTCAAAAAAGGAAAATTAGCACTTTGGCTAGGTGAAAGTTTAAAAAAGAAAAACGTACTTATTTAAATGCATATAACATATATAGAGGTATGCTGATTCATTTTTATTGGGTACTAAAAGTTTTACAGCAGCTTTTCAATTAAAAAAAAAAAATACGATTTATTCTGCATTGTATACGCATACAGAAATATATACCCACAACATTAAGAATAAAATATTTATATTAAATTGTGCAAAAATTAAACAAATGTATTTTGGGTCTTTTAACACAATTTGATTAAAATCGAATTTAAAAAAATTTTTTTTTTGAATACATAGTACGTATAACTTTATATGTACATACACATATAAAGCAAAATTATTTCTAGAAATTATTTCTGTGTATAAAAAACTTTAAATAATTAGAAAATAATAATATTATTAAAAGAAAAATGGCTGTCCGAAAAAAGCAAGACGATTCAAATTTAAAAATTTTAAGAGAATTAGTAACAAGTGGTGGTAATCGCCAATGTTTTGATTGTGGTCAAAAAGGTCCAACATATGCCAACATTACAATTGGATCATTTGTATGCACTCGATGTTCCGGAGTACTGTAAGTAATTTTCTATATTCATAAAATTACAATAATTTTTAAAATAATTTTAACAATAGTAAATATATTCATAGAAATACAATAATTTTTACAATAACTGGGTGTACTTTTGTATACTCGTAACTAGATGCATATATAAAAGTAGGATATTTCTTGAACAAAAAAGAAAAAAGAAAAAAATTACGTTTTCACTTTATTTTAACCATGAACAAGATTTTAAACTTGTAAGATACTTTACTATGGTTTCAGTTTAGTTCATTGCGAGTTTGAATTGTGAGTCACGTAAAAAGGAAAACTAGTTAGTCAATTAAGTAATTCATTTCAAATATCTGCCAAAAAAAAGATAAGAAAAAAAATAGATTAAAAGTTTTAGTTTAATTGTACGTATGTATATAGAGATTTCCGATAAAAAAACTAAATTTTTAACTAATAAATAATTAAGAATTCTTATAAAATTATGTGCATCATATTTTTTCAGTTTGACTTAAGATTCAAATAGTTTTTTTTAAGGAAGGGAAGTCTTTTAACTGTATACTTACTTATAAATTTTTCTTAGTATGCTTAAATACCTACCTTCTAGAGATAGTTTCTTTTGTTTTAAATAGCTATTAAATAGTAGTCATTTGCACATATCTATGTAGCTATTTAAAAATTTATAAAACAAGTTGTTGTAAATATATTTATCTTTCATATACGTACGTACTTAAATGTAAGTACATACGCAGATTTATATTATATTTCAAAAAGATTTTTCTTATTTCAGTTTTATTTTGTAATATCAACTATTGAATTTCTTTAAAAAAAATATTTCTAGTTTAATTGTTTTAGTTTGTTTTTGTGTATTAAATGTTTTTTTGATAGCATTTTCTTACCAGTCTGCATAAAAACCTAAGCTTATCAACATTTAATTTATTGTTTAAGAACTATTATAATTATATAAGGGTTATAATTCCAAATATGTTAATATTAAAATTTGAAATTTAAATGACCTGGGATTTACAAGACATTTATTAATTTAGAATTATAGTGATATCAACTTGAAATTTTTAATGTTCTGTCTACAATACCTTATTTTTCAATTAGAATACAAGCTTTTTTATTTTTCTGTGTAAAATACACAAGTATGCATGTAAACCTAATCACATTAGTGAAGTAAGTACAAATTGATGAATTAATTATATTATGACTACAAATTGTTTAATATACTTACTATTGTTGAAAATCTACTGCACCTGAAAACCTACTAGTTCATACATGATGTTGTTGAAAATTAAGTAAATTATGTTACGTACTTACTCATTTACATAAAATATGCAATAATAAAGTGTAAAATATCAATATTTTGAATCAAAAAAAAATTAATTAAAATTCTTTAATTAAAAGTTAATCATATTCTTGTTTATTTTCTATAAGTACTAATTACTTAGTGTTATTGGAAAATTCGATGTTATTTTTGTTGTATTTTACTTGTTTCTCTATTTTATATTACATTACTTAGAACTTAATGATTGTTTTAACTCTAATAAGGTAACTAGGTTTCTACCGAATTATTTAATAAAAATATTTTGATCAATTCCCAATAAAATGAAATTCCAATATGTACATATGTACTTACCTACTTACCTTCTAAATAGCAAATACTGTTGCTTAAATTTTAGTTAGCCGGCAAATATGTATAAATATAAGTCTAACAATTAACCATAACAACTAAGATCTGAAGTTTTTTTTTCATTAACTACTTAAATATAATGCTAAAAGTTTTCAAAAACATAAATTGTTGAATATGCAATATATTTTTAGCCATTAAAACTATTTTGATTTTAAAATAGTTGTTTATGATTTAACTGGGCCAATCATACTAATTTATAATTCAATTAGGTAAGCAACTTTTGTTGATTCGAACACACAAATATAACGAAGTTTTTATTATTATATCGCGGTTATGAAACGGCCTATTATTTTATACTTGTAAAAATATGCCTAATGGTTAAAACTTAGTTTAAATTTCAAAGTGTTATTAAAAATTTATTAAGTATATGTACCTACCTAAGTTCTTATTTCAAGATGAGTCATTTCCAAAAAAATTAAACTTTTTTTTTAAATACTCTTTTTTCTAATCTTGAAAAATAATTGTTTTGTTTGTTTAGCAAAAAATAGAAAAATAAAATAAGGGAAATAAAATACTCACTTAAATAAATACAAACGTAAACATTAAAACTTCCAGCTTTTTTTTTTCTGGTTAGAAGTGCTTTCAAATAGAAAATGATTCGTTAGCATTTTTTTTCGTTTCTGAAAATAATTTTATAAAACTTTCTTATTAAATAACCTTGAATTTGATCGAAGAATAATAGGGATCAAGATTAATTTGTGATGATTCAATGCTTGAAAAAAAAATTCAAAAAAAAAAAAGTTATGATCACCATCACTGAATATGTTTGTGTATGATTTTGTAGGATGTTTTTGCTTTTTAATCTTTTCTTCGTAAGCTAGAAAATAAGTAAGTGTGCTTTTTTTTTTATTTTCTTCGTTTTTTTTTATGAGATATCTAGCTATTTTCTTTAGAATCTATTTTCTTTGTTTTAATTTTTGTTCGATACTTAATCATTCTTAGAGTTAATAATTATATATATTATACATATGTATAAAATATATGATACAGTGTATTTTAGAGGTTGAATTTCGTGACCTATAATTACGTTCTTCAATATCATTTATAGCGAATTGAGAGTTAATAATACAAAAAAAACATACATGAGTGTATATACTAATGAACAACAAAAATATACTGACGAGCATTTTATTCTATGAAATTGAAAATAAAATAATTCTGGGATATTTTAAAGTATCATTTACAATAATTTTATTATTTATAAATTTCTTATATTAAGAGTTATAAGATTATTGATTAAGTAAAAAAATTTAGAGAAAATTTTTACTCACCTGAGTACAAATTAAACAATTGAAACTATTTACAATTGATAAATAAGTATTTATAAATATTTCAATTATTTACTTATCTATTTAGTTAAGTATATTAAGAGTTAGTTTTAATTGAATTTGTATGTATGTATATGTATATATAGGCGGTCTAAAATGAATTAAGTAGAACATTAAAATTTAGAACTGCTACTGGCTGATTTGTATAGCTATATTTATATAATATTGATGTAATTCTGATGTCAAGGGGCGTTTAGTTACACGTGATAGTTAACAACCAAGGTATAAATTTAAAATTGAATAGTCTTTAGAATTAAATTTTAAACACCTACCTGATTTATTTCTATTTTAGTAAAACTGAGGTTAGTGTTAAATATTAATTATCCATATTTAAAAACTAAAAACTAAACAAATCTAACTATTAATCTTCTTCTTTTAATACTCATTTTAAAATTTTCACTCATTTTACAGTGACAATTTATGAAATAAACTTTGATTAAATTTAAGAATACCTACAAAGAAACTTTAAATTTCATAATAAATTTTTCTATTTCAAAATACATAATTAAAATTCATTTTCTTTCTAAGTTGAAATTTTCAAAATATTTTATATTCTGATATTTCCCTATAGATTAATTTCCATTGCTATGTCAAATGTACAATTAAAAAATACATACTTACTTAATTCTATTAATAAAATTTCCAATATAAATTGTGCAACATATAATTTTTAATCTAAAACATTTTTCAATTTATTACTTATTTTACAAAACAACATTAAGCACAATTCATGTCTTATTTAAATTTTTCATTACAAAATTTATTATAATTATGTTAATTAAGTACTAAGGGTAGAAAAAAAAACAAAACAAATGTTACAATTGAAATGAAAGCAGGTCATCTCTGAACTGCATACAAAATGCTTTAATATAATTTGTATACAGATGCAATATTTTCTGATAATGTTAAAAAAAGAACAGAAAGAAACATAAAAAATCAATAACTAATGTCCCCAATAATTTTTTATTATATAGCTAGCTTATATAATTTTATTTATATAAATATATAATCCTGCATGTATGTATATAGAAACATATATGTATTATGTACTCATAAGTATATTCAAGTAGTTATATATTGTAATTCATATATAAATTACTAGTACAAATTTATAAAAATATAACATTGAATTTTTTTGTTTTTGTTGCAGTCATAAGAGTGACGACAAAAACATACAATCTTTAATTCTATTTACTATTCAATTTTATTTATTTATTGTACTTACTTGTTTTTTTTACATTATGTAATATAGAATATTTACTTTTCTCTTTATTTTTAAGCGCATAAAAACTAATTTCAAGTAGCCTTATGGGCTTTGTTTTTATTTGTGGTCTGATACCATTAGGAACTCAAATGTTTTTGCTTATTACAATTAAAAATTTTCGTTATAATTGTAAATTTAATTATGTAAATATTTAAATTAGTACTTGTAAATACAACAGTGTCGATTATAATAATAATTTTATAAAAATCAATTAATCACTGATCCTCTATTTAATCATTAAATTAGTGTTCGGATGTCTAATTAAGTTCTATATTTTTTAAGCAGCTTTTTTAACTAAATTATTTAAAAAATTAAATAAAGAATAGGACAGGCGATTCATTCAAAAATATATATATTTTAAAAAAGAAAAAATTTTTTCAAAAGTACTTAGTATAAGTACTTAAACCATTCAAGTACATAACTATTACTTTTAAATGAAAATTAATTTACCCTATGTCACAGCATATTTTTGATTTAATAGAGTAATATTGTAATAAATTTAAACAAAATAATTAATTTTTACTTTCAAATCATATATACATAGTGTTTATTAAACAATTGCTATTGAATACTATTTCGGTTTAAAAAATAATTAATAAATAGTTAATAATTACAATGTTAATTTTTTCACTTTTGCTCAATTCTGACTCAATATAAAAAATAATTGTGTACGTACTACTAAATATACATAAATAAAATTAAAATTTTTATTTGTTAATAGTATCTGAATTTACATGAAATGATTAAAAAGAATAAAGAACAATAAACGGAGCATAACATGACGTCGCGAACGCTAAAAACAAAAAAAAAAAAACGTAATAATAAGCACCTACTTTACTTCTCGAATTTTTTTTTGCTTTATTTTGCAGTTGCACATAATAAGTAAGGAAATATTTATTTACAAAATATAAGTATATTTGTGTATGCTAAATTGTATTTAGTTAGGTTTTTTGTTTCCTATATTATTCAAGTAAGAAAATTTTTACTTTTTAAACAAAGAGCCAAGGAGTATAGATTGAAAGAAATTTCATTTTTTGTTTTTGTTCTTTGTTTTTTGATTTACGAGATCCAGTCATGCATTCTTCTCAGAAATTCTAAATATGAATGAAAATTATTTTACAATTTTTATTTTAATTTCGTTTTTTTTTCGTCTTCTTTTTCTTTTTAGTTTCAGATAAAATACTTTTTAATTGACTTCATACATACATATAAAAATATGTATATATATATATGTTTATATTAATTAATATGCTTATGTCATGAATGCTTATGGACCGAGCTATTTCACTTTTTAAGTTATAAATTAACAACGAATAAAATGAATAAATAGTTTTAAACTTATTTTGGATTTTAAATTATTAATGATTTGGTCTCTTTGTTATAACCTATTAACCTATAAATGTATTACATACATATAAAAATTTCAGAAATTTAATACTAATGAATTAAAAGTATATGTTTATATAAGTATATGATACCTTAATGTAGGTAATATTTAATTTGTTTTTATATTTGTGATTAAGAGTTATTAATTTGTAAATATAAGATTTAATAGCACAGAAAATTCGATTAAGTTTGAAATTAATTTTTAAAATTTTTGTTTGCTATTCAATATTATAATTTTATTATTATAATATGTACATATGTATACATGTAAACTCAAACTAAATAAATAAATAACCTTTGTATGTATTTCTTTTTTTTTCTCTTTTTTGAAATTTCAAATGGTTCGAAGGCGGAAGGGAGTAATAAAACTTAAGTTTAGATATTTTTGTATTCTTAAATTTCCGTTTTATATTTACTTATACATATTTCATTTTTATCTCAAAAAAAAAAAATAATTTCAAATATTTCTATTTGAGTAGGTGAACGGGTTTTCAATAATTGAGTACGTAAAAATTGTAAAGTTTTTGCATGATACAAAATTTAAATTATAGTTTCACAGTTTATGCGTGATATACATACTTATTTATAAGCAAGTATTTAATACGATTATTAAATAGAAAATATCTGAAATCAAAAGCATACCGTGATGTCTCGGATTTGTCATGGCTACCTATAAACGGATTAATTTCAAAAAAAATTATTTAACCAATGTCAACAATAAGTCATATGTTTGCGAATGACTTGTGCATAAAATGAACTGCAAAATTACTCTTTTGCAGTACTAGTTTAATTCTTTTTTATAAAAGATGTGTCTAGCAAATAATATCAATCTTAATGAATCAAGTAAATTGAAAACAAAAATTTCACTACCCAATAAATTAATAAATAGACTGTATAAAGTAGTAAATTACATTTAAATAGACTTAAAATAGAACAATTAAGTAAACAAAAATTGGTGGAAAAAAACTTTACTTTTTCAAATGTCTATGCTATCCATTACATCTTGTAAATTATTAGATCAATTTTCTCAATATCAATAAAAAACATGTATATGCCATATGTTATACCATTATCAGATGTTGTTAACTCTTGAAGAATGATTTGTATGTAAGTACCTATGTATGTACATATTGAACAGTCATTTTTTCGATTTTGAAAATTTATAGTCATAATTGTTATATAAATGTTACCAGACCACATTCTTAAATGTAATATTGAACTACCCTGTATATGAATTAAAATTCCTATACATATATTACAATAAATGGAAGTAGTTTAAGAGAGCAGTCAAATACGTTAGTATTTTACTAAATTTCTGAGATGTTTTTTTTTTTACATTCATAATTTTTTCTTTGTATACTTAATCATTGAGTAAGTATTTAAATGAAAAATATGTGGGCGATAACAAAATTTTAAGTTATCAGAAAATCTAAAATTTAATTTAGTATGTAATAGACATTTACGAGTATATACATTTAATATGTGTAAGTATACTACAAAAAAAATAGCATAAATAAATGAGATAACAGTATTTTCTTATATTTACAGTAAACATTAAAATAAAACAACAACCTTGAAAAAAGCGGAACCATTTAAATAGTAACTACTTTGATTTCTTAAACAATACGGAATATAACTTTAAATTGAGAATATGTATATATACATATATATATGCGAACATACATACACGTATATGTACATTATGTAGTCTTCTTAAGTATAACATAGTTAACTTAAGTGTACCTTAAGTTGGCCTATTAGTTCCCCAAATGTGTGTAATATCAGCCTTACGCTTTTCTTTTATTTTTGAAACTCATGATGATTTTAATTTTCGTATGTCATATCGTTTTCTTCTACAAATTCTGCATATTGTTACCTGATCATACTTAATAAGAATACTTAATTTAAACACTTTCTTGAATTTTTATGAATTTGTGAGTATTAAAAAAAAAGTAAAATTACTTAGGTTGCTTTATAATTCGATTTCTACTAAACACTTGTACGAAATTGAATTGTTTTTGATTATTTAATCCTCTAATTTATAAAATTTGAAGTTTTCTAATCCAACGAAGTAAATGTTTCTCATTGCCGTTTTTAAAAAATTTAAAGTAATTAGTGTAAATATACGGTTTTAAAAATTAAATTTGGATAATAGCAAAGAATTGAAAATAGGACGGCTAAGTAATATCAAAATTGAAATTATTTGTAGCGAAAGTACTTATTATTTCAAAAAAAAATCATTTTTCTAAGATTAGTTACTTTTCTTCTACTCTTTACTGTACTTAATTATTTAATTTTACAGATTTGTACAAACAAAAAATTAAAATAATTTAAAAGAGTTTCAATACAAGGTCTAGCTTATGGTTTTCATAATTTTTATAGTTTTTTAACATGGTATGTAACTATGAATTAAACAAAAAAACTTTAATATCTTTCTTATTTTACTCATTCAAAATTCAATGTACTTACTTGGTTATTTACAAATATTTTTTATACAAGATTTCATACATATAAATACTTACATATATGGAATCATAATTTAATACATAAGTTGACTTGTTTGCACTACCAATATATAAAACAACTAAATAAAGTAAAAATAAATTAAATGTAATTAAGTATATAAGTACTTACTTATGTATGTATTTATATTTGTTAAATAAATTAAATTAAAAATTGAAAATATTTGTCAGTATGTATAATTTTTTTTTTCTTTATAGCTTCTGTATTTTTCTTTATTTTCCTTATTTTGAATGCTGATATTTTGTGTGTACCTTATACATGGTGTACGAGTTCGTTGTACGGTTCATTTTCTTTTTTGTCTTTATTTTTTTTTTACACTTTTTATATATTTTTTTAATATTATATTTATTTTAAAATGGTATTGAAAATAAAGTTAAATAAAATAATGAAAAAAGGCGAAAAAAAAAAGCAAAAATGAGAAAATAGAGCGAAAAAAATAGCTTAAAAAAGCTCCAAACTCAATACTGATTGTTGTGACTAGTGAGGTTAAAGTACTCACTTTTTTTTTAAAAAAAAAAAGGAAATTGTTGTTTTTTTGGATGAGATATTTTTTATTTTGTTGATTTTTTTTTTGCAATATTTAATAACATTGATTGCAGATCGTAGTCTCCAACTTTTTTTTTTTTTGTTCAAAATTAAGGCGAGTAAACTTTGGGTCAAAAGTTTTTGAACTCAAATCGAATAGCATAAATAAAATAGATAATTTTTTTTTTTTGAATTTATAATAAGTAATTATAAAAAAAATATCTTTATTATTATTCAAAAAAATAAAAATTAGAAACTGGTACAATCAAATAATTGACTATGAAACAAAATTTAATCTTCATTCAGCAAAATCAGAAAAAAAAACCATAATGGATATTCTCTAAATAAATTTAATCAATACCCAAGGGAACAAAAACAACGAAAGAATGACAATTTTCTCTTTAGGCTTTAACGCATCTATTTCTTTGTGTTAGTGTGAATATTTTATTGTTTGTAATCAAATATTTTACTGATTTTATTTCGTAAGCAAAGATAATTTTTTCAAAATGTTTTCTAACAGTGTGGATTGCGGGGAAAAATATGTTTTTTTTTTTTTAAATATGAGTTGAAATAAAAATTTCTTTCAAGTTTTAAAATTTTTAGTTTTCTATAAAATGCAATTTAAATTTGTCATTTTTTTTGTTTATTTTTTTATTTTTAATTACATATACACATACATGTAGTGGAATTTCCATTTAACCATTGTGTACTTAGTTTGTAGTGATAAACAGAAGACAATTTTCGTAATTACACAATTGAACTACTTTTTTGAGTGGCGCTATTTTAAATTAAAAAATTTAATACTTACTAGCGCCACTCAAAAAGGGTAGTTTGTTGTTAAAAGGTAGTTGATACGCAATGTTATAACGAATACGGAACACCCATAATCCCAAATTTTTCTTTGTAATATAGAGGCTTTGTTAAAAAGAAATTATTTACATACTTATTATGAACACAATTCAATATATTCACTTATAGAGATCCTCTTCATTAAATAATAAATAGTCGTAAGTAGTATACTCAGAGAGCTCAAAAAATATAGGTTATAAATGCCATAAATATATGTTATGAACATTCATAATTCTGTTTCCAAACTTTATTAGGCATATACAACATTTATATTCATTTACATTTCTTGCAAAATGTAATAAAAAACAAAAAATCATTAAATCAATAAATTAAATTTTGAAAAAGTTTAATTAATTGATTAAAATTTAATTTATTTAATTAATTTTTCTAATTTATTCTTTTCTATAAATAACTGCTACTGATGGCATGGTAATTGTCAATACCTAATGCCAATTAACATAAAAGAGAGTATTAACACTAAATTTTATTAGTCGAAATGACAAAAAAATTGTTTAAGATGTTTTTTTTTTGTTTTTCTCATTAAATATAGAGGAAATTTACTAGAAATGGAAAATTTGAATTTATTTGTTTTATATAGAGAATGTCGTTAAATAGAGATTCGTAATATAGAATGCACAATTTTTATAAAAAATTTTAAAAATGCTACCAAATAAAATTGTTCGTTAACTGGATGTTCGTTATGTGGGCATTATGTCATTATATATAGAGATTCCATTGTATAAGTATGTATTGTTTGATTGTCGTTGACTTCAATTTTTATATTGCAATTATAAAAGTCGTATACTCGTACTTATATTTAAAATAATTTTAATCTTTTGAAATCAATTACATACCTAGTAATTAAAAAAAAAAAAATTATATTTGTATAATTTTTTTAAATTAATTAAATTTATAATATCATGCAAATTACATACTAAATAAATATAATGATTGAAGTATATTCAAAATTGTATATGATCAAGTTTACACATTTTTCTAACTTAAAATTAATTAAAGAATTTGAAATTAAATATTAAAAATTATTGGTGTACAAGTTCATTCTCTATACAACAAATTCATTTTAAAAATAAGTACTTGGAAAAAATGATTAAAGAAAATTTATGTTCTTATAAAATAAAATAAAAAATTTATAAAATATGCAAAAATTATTTGTGTGTAGGTATCAATTTTCTAAAAAGATTATAATTTTTTTATTTTCCTTTTTATACAAGTATACCTACATATTATTTACCCTTTTTTTTCTTATAGAATTTCTTTTCAATTAAAATAACACGTAGACACTGTAGTTGTACTATAATAATATTATATTCGTATTATATTAGAATGTATATATGTATGTATTTATGTACATGCATATATATGTTTATGCAATTATATTCATTTATTTATAGTCTTCTTTTAATATCCTTTAATGTTTATTTAATTTGTGTATAAAATCATCCTTGTAAAAGTTCCTACGCCTTTTTCAATGTTTTATAAGTATTCTTATTGTTATACGTACATTTATGAATGTATTTTTACATATAGTATTCATATTCTTGAGTGTATAATATGTGTATATTAAAATATATTAAAGAAATTAAATTTTTCTTTTTACGTACTAAAGTACTTTTTTCTGTAGTTTGGTTGTTCTTTTCATATAAATTTTTTCTATTTGTTAATATTTTTCTATAACATTACAAATAAACAAGATTTGTGTGCTAGTTTCAACAGTTATAATTTTTTTTTGTTAATGTAAATATAATGTTAAGTTTTTTTTTTGATAGTATAACACCAGTCGAGAAAATAACAGATTTTACTACATACACGTACAACTAAGTATATTTATTAATTTTCTTGTTTTTTTTTACAGTATTTCTATATTTTTCTATTTAGTTATATTTCATTATTTTATTATAAAGGGGGTAAATAATGACATTTCCAGCAAATATAAATAAGTATATATATACATATAATATTTAATTTATAGTCATTATAGATAAAAAATCGTGTGTACATAAGTATACATAAATTGAAAGTTTCTGGTCAGTGAAAGTATGTTTAGAAGGAGGATGAGGGTTTCATAAAAAATACAAAAACATGTTTTTATTTTCCTGCTGTTTCATCCTTTGTGACTGATTCTATATATATAAGTATTAGTTCGTTTCTTCGTTAATGTAATTAATAATCAGCAATGTACTTGTCCTTAATTTTATTATATACAATTTTAGTTGTTGTTATGTTTAATAAGTATATAAATAAAAAAATTGAAATTGCAAAAAATTACGAAATATTGAAGTCAATCTAAAAATCAATTATTAAAGGTTTCTTTACATAAAATATCGGAGAAATTTTTTAAAATTTCTAATTTCTAAGAATATACAAATCAATTTAGAATAAAATTGTATAGTGTCTATTATATACATTCTCTATTGAAGTATAGGTACATCTACATATTTAAAATTATATTACTTAATAAACCGAAATTTATTCTGTTGTTCCTCTAAAATTTTATAAAAAATTATTAATTAATTTTGTTATTTTAATTTATTTTCATCATAATCTATTTGTAAAATGATTGATAATTATAAATAGTACTCGTAATTTTGATATTAAGTATTATAGTACTTACTTATAGCATTAATTAAAATAAACTTGTTGAAAAATTGATAATTAAGTCATTTCAAGTAATATTATATTATATGCCAAAATCGTTTTTTTTTGAAAATAAACCTGATTTAGAATTAATATTGACTTAAAAGTATTTTGTAAAATTTTAATTACGGATTTTCTTCCTCTTCCCCATATGTAGAAACGTAACCATAATACAAAAAAAAAAAACCAATATTAAATTAATTAACTTAACCAATATTAATTTAATTGCAAATTTTTGATTTCATCATCATTACGAGTATTTAATTTTAAGCGTAAATTAACAAAAAAAATCTTTTTCTTGGTAAATGCTATGTATACTAGAAATATATATAGATATATATATATATTTATATATTTATATACATATATATATATATATTTTTAATTAGAAAGTAATTTTAATAGCAAATTGGCATGACTTGTTTGATAAATATTTTATATCAAATTGCACATACATAAATGTGTATATATAAGTATATACAATTTTTTTTTTTGAACAAGTTATAGAATATAAATAATTGAATTGCATGTTATAAAAACTCCTTGTGAGCAGCGGTACGCCCAATACATTAATATTTTATAGTATTTTTATAAATAAAATTATTTGTAAAATTATAAACATAATAAACATACATATCTACTTAAAAAGATTTGATTGACGCAGTTTTTATAACATAGATAACTGAGGGTCAAAAATAATGCAATTATAAGTTGTATATGTACTGTAGAATGGTATATAAGTATACGCATATATAAAAAAATCCATTTTTATTTTAACATTTTATTATCCTTTTTTATAATCAATTAATAGTATCTAAATTAAATTGTTTTTGGATGACGTTAATATAATAATAATTGAAGAATAAAACATGCTATAATAAATTTATTTCTAATATATTGTTCATTTAAAATGTTTTTTTAAAATACTAAAACAATAAATTAATTTTGTACTACATTTGAAAATTATATGTAGCAATTCATTATAACATACTTGTATCTGAGCTCAAATACAAAATTCGGAACGAGGATTGCTGCGTTAATTTTTACAATGTGTGAACGAATCCTTGAAAATTTTGATTTTCGTATGATACTCGTAATCTGCAGACGTGCTTGTTGTGAACATTTAAATGATCTCGTATTTTTATATTATTGTAATAAGCTTTTAAATTTTGATAAATATAGAGAAAAATTCGAAAATTTTGATACTTATTCTATAAAGAAAGATAATGAAACAAAAATCTACTGTCATATGAGTTCGGGACTGTGTAAACCAAGAACGACATTTTTAATAAAAAAATTATCTATAAGGTATTAAGAATGTAGATTGTAGAAAGAGATAGACTATAATTACCTATTTAAAAGTAATAAATTACTATTATAATAAAAGTTTATTTTTAACATTACTAAAATTATATTTAATTTAATTAAAAAAAATCTATAACTAAAATTATTGTTTTTCAAAGTACAAATTGAATGATTATGACTTAAATAAATGCAATTGTATTCAGTAGACTGAGTAATATTGTGCTAATGAGTTTCAAACATATTTAAACAAAGGATTTCATTGTCAGAAGAAAAAAAAGAAATGACAAATCTTAAATTGTTTGTAAATAAAAACATTAAATTAAATGAAATTAAATACGTTGACATTTCGTCTATACTTCAAAAATACTTTTATTTTAATAATGACATATAAAAAGTTTTCATTGATGAAACATTCCATAAATTTATATGTATATATATGTGCTATGTATATGACAATTTATGTCAATTTATTTAAATATTTTATGGTTATTGATTGAAATTTACTTTCTCTTTTAATATTTTTTTAGTTTTTTTTTTCGTTTTTTCATGTATATTTGTATGTAATTTTTTCTTGCTATCGTCTCTATATGGTCTTTTTACGTATTATAGTTTATGCTAACTATGTATGAATATTAGCCTTTATATGTTAATGTCATGCTATATTAAAATATATAAAAATTTCTATTACATATTTTTATTTTAATGTCGTAAAATCGTGTTTTCGATACTGAGTATGATGTGGCAGTATTCCGTATCGTAAAAAAAAAAACGTAAACTTCATATCACATTCCGTATTGTATCTTAAGAAAATTTTACAATGTTACGCATTTCAAATTGTATAAAATGCGTTTTGCAAATGCAGGGAACAAAAAGTCGTGCATCCAAAAATTTCTGGATATATGCTTTTTGTAAACTTTTAACCATAAGTATTGCTAGTATACGTTAGTTAATAATTTAGTTGATATAGCGCTAATTTTTGACTTTTTGAAGTAGGAAATTAGGAAAAGCCTGGAAAAATTATAAATATTTTATTTGAATTAAGATGGTATTAATACTTGTAATTTTATTTATAATGTCAATTTTGACATTATAAATTTTGAAATTCAAAACTTTTTATCCCAAAATTTGGATTTAAATACGATTTAAAGGCGGATTCAAAACTTTGTTTTTGACAATACAGAATACTGTCTACGTTATACTTAGTAGCATATACGTATATTTGTATAATAAAATTATTTTACTTAAAAGAAAAATTTTCATACTAAACATCTTACAAACACATATATGCACATAAATATAATGATAGAAAAATGATCTTAGTTGAAGAAACAAAAACAATAACTTACATTATTGTGTATAAATTAAGGAAGTTTTGAAACTGATTCGCAAAAAAAGTCAGAAAAAAGTTAAACAAAAAATAAAAATATTCTCATAGGACACAAAAAAAAAATACTATTGATTTCAATTGTTTACATTTTAATTGAAATTTTTATAATAGCATGTGTCCTTCAATTAGTTAACATATTTTCAATTGATTGAATAGACACATAAGTACTTAAGAGTAAGCATGTAGTAAAAATCAAAATAAATAAAGTTGGGTCAAACCAATGGTTTGTATTGTAGCACTTTTCCCTTCAACAAGTGAAAATTCTGCTTTTAAATACAGTCTATGTATACCTATCACACTATAAAAATTATTTTCATTCATATACAAAACTATTACTAGGATTGCATATATTTAGGATGACGCATATATGCAGTCTTTGAAATAAAGCAAAAATTAACATAAAAAGGGGTTAACATAATGCTCGATTTTAAGGGTTAATTGTGTGAGTTAAGAAAAATAATTATATTTTTTAGTGTCACGAAATTTACCGTTAGCTTTTTGCGTTTAAAAAAATTTGGAAAAGCTTGCGGTTTCTGAAATATAGGGTGTCAAAAATTCAAATTTTACGATTTTCAAGAGGTGATAACTTGAGAGGGGGTGGAGATGGAAAAAAAATTTCTTCTAACGAAATGAACTATTTGTTAATGTCTAAAAGCCCCTAAAATTTCAAAGTTCTAGAATATAGGATCTAGAAGAAAAACGACATCAAAAATTTGGAAAAAAAGGACTTTAGATAACGGTAAATTTCAACGGCCATTTTGTTTTTCTAAAGTTTAACTATAGTATACCGCGCTAGGGGAAGCAAGCCGCTGCCTTTCTGCGTTTGCAAAATTTCAAAAATACTTATGGTTTCATTGCAACAAATATTTAAAAAAGGCCATTTTTAGGGTTTTGGGGGGGTATAACTTCTAGAGGGGGGGAGATAGGTAAAAATTTTGTTCTACGAAAATAAGTTTCTAGTAAAGATCTATGTATATATAAAATTTCAGCTTTCTATCTTCAAGGGTGTAGAAGTTTTGTAAACAGACACACGGACGGACGGACGGACGGACGGACGGACAGAGTGAAACTAATAAGCACTTTTTTCAAAATTTTTTTTGGAAAAGTGCTAAAAATAACTCAAAAAAAATTTTTTTTTCATTAATAGTTAAATTTATTTAAAAATAAAATAACAACCTTGTTTACTAATATTTCATATTATAGTTTTATACATGCATACATACATATATACATATTCTATATATACATACGTATACGTATATATTTATATTTTTAATTTAAATTAACATTTTTATTTAATAAATTACAAAAAAAAATAAATTTTATATAAATTTATTGCGATCTTTAAATTCTTTTCAATTTGGTTGAAGTTTGAAGTTTTGCAAAGAAGCTCAATTTTAACAAAAAATTGTTGAATAAAAATTGGTTGTTATTATGAATATTATAAGAAGGCACATAATGTACGTAAATTAATTTGTTAGTTAATTTAAATTAAAAATTTTAACTAGATAGTAATCTAATTCTGATTAAATAAGATCCATTCAAACAATGATTAAACCTTGCGAGAGCTTACAATTGACAACTAAAATTGTACAAAACGAATAAAGAAATTTGCAAAAAGTTCTGTTGGCACTTGGACTTGAAAATTTTCGAAAAAATTTATGTTTGTTTTGATAGTTCATTTTCAAAAAAATCTATTACTTATCTATTTACTTTGATTTTTCTATTGTTTAAATTTTCTATTAAAAAATTACTTGAATTCGTTTTTTGCAAAATTATTTAATTTTGCCATTTTTTCCCTGTTTTGTTTGTGGGCTAAGTGGTACGTATGCCATTGTACATTTTTAAATACATTTATTCATATAAAGTCAAAGTAAAAAAATATTAACCAAGGACAAAATCATGTCAATGTTACAAGAATTCTTTACAATAGTACATCATATACTAATATGGTATACAGTTATATGGATATACATATATATATGTGTATATACTTATACACTAAATGCACAAATAGTATCTTTTATTATTAGCAAAAAAAGAAAAGTACGTACATATATTGCAATTAAACATAAAAACAAAGTTTAATGGGTTAATTTTCAGATAACCAGAAGTGTATTATCCTCTTATGTTCATTCTATTTTCTCATCACAAGAGAATAAGTGTATATATACATTCATAGATATGTATATGTATATGTATTGTAGTTATAAAGAAAAACATTTTTCCATCATTAACTTTGAATTTATTATTTTTTTTTTAACTATACCATTTACGAGTACATTGTTAATTTTGGGTAAAAATTTACAAATAACATGCATACACTAGAATACTAGAATATCTACATACATACAGACATACATACATACATACGTATGTGTATGATATGAATGTATGAAATGTAAAAATTTTTATTTTTTTATTTATTATTTTTCAAGTTTTTATATTATCTTGATTCTATTTTATAATATGCAAATATTTCTTTACATATTATATTTATGTACGTATATGTACATACATACATTAATAATACAGTTTTACTTTAGATTTTTCCAAATCTATAGATACTTTCTGCACACATAAAATTTACATTCTAATAAAATTTAACCATATAAAGTAGATATGTGAGTATTGTGTATTTACATTCTAGATAGCCATACATATACGAGTATTAAAGTATGTACGTATATGTAAAAATAAATGTAACATAAAAAAAAAATTCTTGAAATTTTGTTATTTGACAGCAAAATTTTACAGTGTTGAGAAAAAATATTAGAATAAAAATGAAAATTTTTTTTAAATTGATTAAAGAAATTTTTCTCAAAATTATTTTAAATAAAAGATTTAAATATGTGTGTCTGTTTGTGCCTATGGAGAGCTTATTTTGTAAATCTCATAATTTTTATATTTAATTTTTATCCTTATACTTACATTTTAATATTTTTCGGTTATTCTTGAGCATTATTATAGTCTATAAGTCGTTAATATTAAAATGGTAGGCATTAATATCAATAAAATGTGGGTGATGTGGGTGCCTTATTGTTATTATTATTGAGAATAATCAAATCAACCACCTATATACTCGTATATATCGTTTATTACGTCAATAAGTATACAAATAATTTTTGACGTATTCAAATTATATAAAATTTTACTGTTAGTATTTTGTTTTTTTTTTTTTAGAAAAAAATATGTTTAAAGGATTTTTTTCCCATTATTATTTTTTTTTGTGGTATGCTATTGAGGGTATTTTTATTTTGTTTTTGTAATATTTAACATTATATACGCTTTAACGAATAATGATGGGATAATAAAAAATATAAAAATATCGTAAATAACCAAAAAAAAAAAAAACGTAGAACCAAAAAACAAATAAGCTTTAATAAAAATTTACTACCACTTTTGTATTTCCATAAATAAAAAAAAAAAAATAACAAAAAAAAAAAAGAGAAAATTTTCCTAAGTTTTCCATAAAAAATCTCATTCTTTCTCATAACTTACTTAAATAAATTAAATATTATGATAAGAATCATAAAGGTCCTTAATATTCTTCATTCTAATTTGAAAACCTGTTGAAAGTTCTTCAATAATATTAATTCATGCTCCAATTTTTATTCATGTTTATGTGTATATATGTATGTAAATTATTTATTGAAATACTTTTTAGAACGTATAAGTATAAAGATAAATGGAAAATAATAATAAAAATATCTAAAAAGAAAAAAAAAATTGTTTAATTTATCGAATAAATTTTATTTGAAAATGTTTAAATGTAAAATCAAATTGTTGTTTCATAGTTTGTTGTATTTATTTAAATGAACAGAGGAAATTTTTATAAACATAAAAGATTTTATTGTATAAGTTTGAATATTTTTAATGTTTTTTAATCATTATAGGTGCTTTTTACTTTTATTATAGGTTTAGGTGCCGCAAAATGTTATTTATAATGTAATATTAAGTGTTTTTGTTTCAAATCATTATATTTTATTATTGTCATTAACACTTGTAACATAACATTACAATATTTTTTATACAAATCTATATTAAAAAGAAGTAAAAAAATTTAAAAACTGTTCTTGTTTTGTTCTTTAGAAATTTTGTCTTAGTTCATGTCAATTGCATCATATTTTTTTTTGAATTATTTAATTAATAAATTGTTAATAAGAAATACATAAGAATTGTTTAAAAATTGTATAAAGGATCAATTACACATATATATTGCAATAAGTACTACAAAGTGTAGAATTCAACATTTTATATGCATAAAAATCTGCAAATTCCAAATTTCAATGTATAGTTTTTTAATGCGTACTAAATGTGCAGATAATGAGTATTTCGAGTAAAATGACTTTAAATATAAAAAAAATTAACGTCTTCAATTGTAATTTTATTGTTGAGCTCGCACTTCACGAAATTTATATGCAATGTTAATGACTGCAATACTTATTGCAATGTTATGCATTGTAGTCGAAAGTGTTGCAGTTTATAATGCATTTTATCTGAACAATTGAAATCTGAGAATATATTTCTGATAAAATTAAAAGTAATAAGTGATTACTAATTCATAAAAATTTAGTTTTAGAAATATGAAATATGAAAAATTTTAAAATATGAAAACGATTTTTTGTCGATTGAAAATATTTTCGATTATTTTGTACTTAAGTAAAAAAAGTACTCTTAAAGCAACAGAAGTAACGGAAAACTTATTAATTATTACTTATTTTTTTTTCTTCTAACTCTCAAATTCTTTTAAACAAACGGGCTCATTGTATATTAAATTCTATCAGTTATTGAATCATCAAAAAAATTTTTTTATTATATAATATGCTTACTTAGTATTTTAAAAATTTTGATACAAGGAGTGTCATATCACGATTATTTTGTTGTAACAATTAAATTTAACGAATATCATGACCTCAGTTAGTCATTAATTGAATCACTATTTATTAATTAAATTCATAAAATTACTTATTTAATTATTGTCGCCGAAATGTAAAATTTTATTAAAAATTTAGGAATAAAAATTTTTTTGTGGAATTACTCAAAATCCTACATATTTTTTATTCAAAATACATAATTATACAAAAACAGATTAGAAAAAATGATTTTTCAGTAAAATATGAGATTTTTACTTTTCGATAACTGTTAATGAAAAAAAAAACTGAATGTTTTTTTAGTTTTGGTTAATATTTTAAAAATTTCTTCAAATTTAAAAAAAAACCAAAAACAGCTCCGAGCCTAAAAATATGTAAAAATTATAAATTAAAATCAAAATCACAAAAAAAAATTGTAGACAAAAATTCAAAATATTCTGGAACTAAGAAAAGGATTTCAAATTTTCTTTATTTTTATTATAGCGTTTTCCGATTGCATACAATATATTTTATAGTTTGCCATATTTGATTTGCTATTTGAGTAATTTAAATGTCCGCATACCTTAAGACACTTAAATTTTTCCAATTTCAAAAAAAATCCTCAATTTAATTTATTGTTTAGCAGTTTAAATAATAATGAAATTATTGTAAAATATCCAAGTAAAGTATTAATAATATTCGTGCATTGCATATGTATTTATGTATACATATACGTGTATATGTGGTTATTAATTATTCAAATATAAAATATATGTACTTAATTGAATACACGTTTTTATAAATTGTAAACCGAATTAAAACTTTCGCTGGCAAATATCTAACCTAACACCTAACAAGTGTGTAAATTTTAAACAATTGACTAAGTATGTGGGTTTTCGCATGATACTGTGTATTTAAATATATATCTATATAGACATATACATATATAAATATGCAAGTTTAATGTGTATAAATATAATATATGTTGTGTAGATACATACATATATGTATGCGAATTATTCGCCATGCAATTGAGAACGAAATAATAAAAAATGCAAATGAAAAATATTATTTTTTTTTTTCGCACATATTCCACTATAGCATGTAGATTTTAGTATATATGTATGTATGCATATAATATAAGTATTTGTGTTTGAACCAGTTAGTTAAATATTCGGTATAAATGAATATTGTATATTTGAATATAAATTATGTATTTGTTTGTGCTATTATGTATTGTGTATGTTATGCATCAGATGTTTGCAACTACATAGATTCAAAAAGTTAAAAAGAAAATTGTACATAAGTATTTAAATTTTATGGTGCTTTTTTTTTTTTATTTTTGTTTTTGGTTTTGTTTTCTTTGGATTTAACAACATAATAAAAAAAAAAATTTGTTTTTGTTATGATAAAGCTTTTTACGCCACATACAATTTAGTTTCTTATATACAAATGCATATTATAATGAGTGGGTATTTTTATTGTTAACATATGATGTTATAAATACATAAGTATGTATGTACATAAATAAGTATATTGTGTACTATGTATGTAAGTATGTAATTCTATTGAAATATATAAGGTATATTTGAATATATTAGGTATATGTATATTCTAAAGAGAGCTTTACTGGATTACAAAGTAAGCATGTTTCTACTCAGGTATACATAATAAGTTTTTGTATCAGATTTGATACATTCAATTTTTCTAAAGTACCAAATGTTTAACAGAATTTGTTAGATTGTTGGCTTAAATTAATTTAAATTATTTAGTTTTTCTTAATTTTGCAGAATTTTTAATGAAAAAATATTTTGCCGGCAGAATATAACTACATTAATATTTTAAATTTAAAATTCTATTAAACAGATATAGATTTACCTATGTAATTATAAGTAAAGTGGTGACAAATGGTTATAAAAATTACTAGATTATAATCCAATAAATCCACAGTACAAATATTTTGTTCTTTATTGTATAATAAAATTAACATCATCAATATTAATAGCACAGATTTCTAAATTTTGAAAGTTTTGCAAATATTTTTTAATAAATTTTGTTATGTTATTTTATGTATGTATATACATATGTACGTTTTTAAATATATAATACATAAATATAATATTTTAATGTTTATTAGTAAAAAATTTACGTCACAAATTATTGAGTACATACAATGGTGGGCGAAAAAATTTATACATTTGATATTGAAAAAATAAGATTAAAAAATAAATGTTATTTTTATGAGTATTGAAAAAAATTATTGTAAATCCTTTTTAATAGATGCTTTATTCAATTCTACTCAACAATAAGTACAATACATCAAGTAATTAGATTTAAAAAGTGGAAGTTAAAATTTAATTTTAACTTCAATTTTCGCTTCAATAAGAAAATTCTGTGTAAATTAGTCAAATCTCTAGTATTTTCGAAATTGGAACTTTACTATATGTCGATTTTAAAATTTTTAAATAGAAACTGTAATATGAAGTACCGGTTTTTGGTATAATAAAGATTTGATGATTTTGGCCAAATTTCATTATTACCATACATTTGTCAAAAATTGGATTATCGGATTTTAGCAAGTTCTAACAGAATTAGGCATTAAAACGGATAAAATTAAATAGGAGTTTTTTTTTATTGTTTTGCGATGTTATTTTATTATTTTTAGTCAACATTGTCACAAATGTGTTTTTTTAAATTTTATGTCGCTTTATAACACTACAGTCTCTTTTGTAGTACCAAATATCAAACACAAAAAAAATACCATCTCGTTTAACAAAAATAATAAAAGAAAAAAAACTTGTTATTTTATTTCTGTTTATACCTACATACATACATACATATATATATAAATTACGACTTATTTGGGAATAAAATATACAGAAAAAACAAAAATGTAAAAAAACAATAATAAACCAGAACTATTTTTAGATTTAACCTAGTGACTTTGCAATAGAATTTTTGTGCGCTTGAAAAGGAAAATTTAACGTGGACATGAACACAAAAAACAAAGTGAACAAAAAATAAAAATAAATTTTCATCTCTGACTTTTTGAGCAAAAAAAAAAAAATATAAACAAGAATAGGAAACTTTTTCGTTTTCATCTTTTTTGTATACAAAATATGTAGATGAAAAAATAAAAAAGTTTACGTTTTCTTTTAAAATTTTAACACTATTTTCTTCATTTGAAAAGAACACAAAAAAAACTACTTATGTATATAAAATGCAGTCATCAACTATAATTGTACAGTAATCTCCGGATAATTACATCGCTCCAAAATATACAATTCTAAACTGTACATTTTTTATTAACAGGAAAGTTTAATTGAAAGAGAGCTTTTTAATTTCTAAATTAATAAACATTAATTTAGAATCATTAGGATCATAATAATAAATTTAAAAACAAACTGTTTTGCATTGTATTTGTTAATCAAATTATTTTTAGCACTTTTCCGTAAATGGAAATTTTTAACTTTCCCACTGTAAAAGTTACAGTGCCGCAAAGTCCTAAAAATGCTATTTTTTAACTATTTATTGTAACGAAATAACAAGTATTTTTTAGATATTTCGAACGTAGAAAAGTAGTGACATAATTTTTTTACCATGACACATTGTAGTTGAACACAGAAATGACAAAATGGCTACTAAAATTAACGGTTATCTAAAAGTTTTTTTTCAAATTTTTGTTATCGTTTTTCTTCTAGACTAAGTTGTAGAAGTCTAAAATATCAAATTCTAGAAAACAATCAGCAGTACTTATCTCGTTAGAAGAAATTCTCGCATTGTTCAATTTTTTTCTTTTGTTCATCCTAAATATATGCAATAAACTTTTAAATTTTTATATATCAATGAAAGTAATTTAACTAATGAAATATGTTGTTTTTAAATGTAGTATTTTCACATATTTAAGGAGAATGTTCTACTTTACAAACCATTAGTTTGCTCCAACTTTATTAAACTTAATTATTTAAAGCGCTTTCATGTAATAATATTGAAATAAGTTAGTCATTTAAAAGTACATATATTATCTATATAAAATTGCTAAGCGGCAATTCAGAGAGAGGTAATCTAGCTGTATTTGCATAGAAAACTAAAATGTGCAGTAAAAAAATCATGTGCAATAAAATAAAACTGGAATTAAGTGAGGTGAAATTATTCAGGGATTACTGTAATAAAAACTTAACCTAAAGTTTGTATTTAAATTGGCGAAAACTTAAAAACTTACATCATCTAAACTGACTAAAGTTCAATTAAAAAAAAATTATAAACCATATAGTAAATTTAGATATTTTGAAAGCGTTATTTAAAAAATTTTAAGGTTCGGCAAAAATGAAAACTTAAAGTTTTTTAAAAACTTTTTTACATTTTCTCACAAGATTCGTTTATAAATGCATGCATAATTCGTATACATAGTTTCTATATACTTTTTTACATATAAATATTGTTTTGTTATACATACATATACATTTTGTTAAAATATATGTGTGTTTTTTAATCTTTAAGTTTATTATTGCATATACATATACAAATTTACTTACATCAATATTTTAGTTACATAAAATTTATATTATTTACAGTATGAATAATCTATGTAGTTTTAATACTTAAGTTATTTTTTTTACTTATTATTATAAGTAGATAGGTGTATGTATATATATGTATATAAAGTTAAATAGAAGTATGAAAATATTTTGTTGTATTTGTTTTTTATATACAAGTACGGTACCAGTCACTGACTGTATCAATTATTTTGATTATATTGATGGTGATGCTGATGTTGCTTTGCTTGATTTTATTCTACTTGTTTTTATTGTACTTTATTTTTTTAACGTGAAAAAGAAAATGAAAACGAAATTATAATAAATCATCATCTATTTGAACATTATTTCAATCTTTGAGATTTTATATTTTCATATAAGTACATAAAGTAAGTATGTACATACATATGTATGTAGGTATCCAAATTAAAGTATATTATACATACTTATATTAAATAAAGATTCTTTAACACTCACCACACATAATAATTGTGTGGGTTAATCAAAATCAGAGTTAAAATTTATGGTTTATTATTATTATTGTTGTTATTACTTTTTTTTTATCTTATGTTAGGCATTATAAAATGTGAGCGCGTTATTATTTACGAATATTATATTTAAGTATGTATGATTGTATTATAGAATTTTTTTATTACTATGCTATGTACAATATATATTTAAGCTTTCATAGGCTATAAGTTTCAAAGTAAAATTGAATATCAGATTCATTTTATTACTCCTTATATATACTTAATTACAATATTTAATATTAATTAGTTATAATCTTTTTATATGATTGTGTATTATAAGTACTTTAATATATAAATGTAATTATTATTATGTATAAGGTATATACATATATACTCGTATTATTATTATGTATTCTAATTCTAAAAAGAAAAGTATTTGCACTGAATAATTAAAAGAATTTTTTGCTGATTTGTATTAAGTACCTTATTTTTATTATTTTTGTAGGGATTTTAATGTATGTTTGTATAAGTAAGGTTAAAATAGGTAATCAGCCAATTTAGTATCAGGTTATTTGTTGTAGGCGAGATGAAAAAAGACTGAGTTAGGCAAGTTTTTGTGTTGACACAAAAGAAATTTTGTCTTATAAAAAATTTGCTTACGTACGGATTCGACTGTATACAGTTATACAGTATTTTTTTTAAAATTTTGAATGATATTGTATTCCTATGTACGTATAACAGAGAGAAGTGTAATTATTTAATATTATTTTAGAAATAATTGTAGGTATGTTATTTTAAATACCTTCTTACAGCTATAATTTTGTTATAATTTGTATTTAATGTACTTATTATAGAAAAATATATTTAAATATGTATATGTATTAAATGCCATTTAATATAAAAAAGAGATTTTAGATTATTCTCTAACCAGAAAATTTTAACTATATTTAATATAGTTAGAGTAAAAATCCTTATATATGTAAATATTTACGCATGTAAACGACAATTATTTCAAATAATAAGCATATACATACTTATACATAAAATTGATTTAATTTAAATTAATATCAAATTTAATTTAATGCAATATTTCTCTTAAAGAGCCCTATAACTAAATTTCACAAAATTACATTAAAATTCTTGAACCCCCACAGAATTCGTTTATACATTTAACAACAGAAAAATCAAAGAAATATTTAATCAAGGAAATAAAATATAAAAAATGAAATAATAAAACAAGGTTATCAGAGAATCTCAAATATTCTTAAATATAATGCTTGCGTCTATGTAAATATATATACATACATATATATGAATATATATGTACATAACTCTTGAATTATGAATATTCAACCAAAAAATTATAAATATTTAAAAGTAAAAAAGATTTCAAGAATCGATTGGGATTTTTCCAATTCTTTACGTAATAAGGTCTTGTCTGATAAGCTAAAAAAAATAAAAATATTTATAGCTATTCTAAAGAAAAAAATAAAGATTTGTCTAATAAAGTAGCACTTTTCCTTCCAATAAGTGAAAACACTGCTCTTAAAAACAATCTTAAAAATAATTATTAAAATTACATTGATTTACATATACGAAAATATTTCATACGATTGCATACTTTTGGGATGAGAGAAAAAACAAGGTACGTTGACATAATGGTCGAATCCAAGCGTTAATTGCGTGTGTTAAGATCAACATTTCTATATTTTGAAGGTATATTAAGTTATTTTTTTTACTTATTATTATAAGTAGATAGGTGTATGTTTTGTAGAAATTTAGAAATGTTTGCAGTTTCGGAAAAATAATGCAAATTTTACAAATTTCTTGATGCGGTATTTTGCTAGGAGACCGAGGTGAAAAAAATTTTGCTCTATTATTATCTACATTACTTTTAAGTATCAACTACTTATTAGTATCTAAAAGAAATTTGGGATTTCTTTTCTTCCGATAGAAGAAAAACGATATCAAAAATTAAAAAAAAATAATAGGTTTAAAAAATTTTAGATTCTTATCTTAAGGGGCGTAGGATTTTGTAAACGGACACTCATTTTGTAATACGACACACGGACGGACGAACAGAGTGAGACTAATAAGCACTTATTTCAAAATTTTTTTTGGAAAAGTGCTAAAAAAAAATTAAAGATTCATAAGAAAAATGAATGAGGCATTTTTCAAAAAGAAAAACATTTCCCTGACTGTGCATACAAAATTGATAAATTATGTATGAACAGTTAAATTTACTCTTAGATGTATGATGAGGTATGAACTATAGTGATGTTTTATAATTCAATTAATATTATCTTGTATGATTACATACATACACGTATATATGTATATAAAAGTGAATAGGTATAATGAAAAATGATTATAATTTGCGTTTTTTTATCGTTATGATTATCGTTATTATAACTGAAAGTCTGCCTCATGTTAGAAATTATTTTTTATTTTCATACTTAAGTACTTTGTTATACAAGTATATTGTATTCCATATTTTTCTTTTTTATTTTACATAAATAATTGTTGCGTACTTTATTGTGTATTTATTTAGATTTTGTCTTAAACTATGTATATAATATGTGAGTACATATAAGTACAAAGAATTTATAGAAGTACATAATATGAAAAATTTACATAAATTTTAGAGGTTTAAATGTTATTATGGTTTTTGTTTTCGATATTGAGGCGAAGGTGAAACGAACCATGTAATATTTCTAGACTATTGTTTTTCTTTTATATACTTAACATGCAATAGACCCTTCAAATTAAATTATTGTCGTATACATATGTATATGTATGTATTTTAAGAATATTAGTATAAAAGAAAACATTTAAATTAAAGACACTAATTGTTTTCTTTTTAATTTTTTTTTTCTATTTTTTACATATTTTGTTATAGCTTTTATACGTAAATTAAAAGTTTATGATTTTGATTTTTTCAGAAATTAATTATTTTTTTTAATTATTTGTATTTTTTTTTTAAATCTAACAAAAATTGCTGTAATTTTAATAAAATTTTTGATTTTGATAATTTTCGAGAATAACACAAGAATGAATGTTGGAACTAATTTAGAAAATTTAAGTTATTTTAATTGAATAGCTCAGTTGTCATTAATTGAATAGCTCAGGACCAAAGTGGCTTAACTTACACACAAACAAAACGTTTTTTTTTTATTGTTTGTTTCAACTGACCATGTACGGTTTCTAGAACATTTGTCATTATTTCAATTTTCCGAAATAGCTTGGACGTATGTATATTTGTGGCATGAAATTTATTCTGCTTTTCATTGTTCTAATTTTTTTTCAAAAATCAAATTGATCTTCATTATACTAAGAATAATTAATTTAAAAAATATACTTATTATGTGCACAAAACGGGAAATTTTTTAAAATTTTTGAAAAAAAAATAATTTACAATCTTGGGCCACCCACACAATTTAAAGGAATTTTTGTTGTTTATGACCACACGGATGTCTTTTTTTTATCTAATATAATAAAATAGCTTGACTTGAAATAATAGAATTTTGATTTTTGTTTGTTTTTGTCTTCTAGATTATAGGCTGATTGATTTGCAATTTTTTTCAGTTTTTTTCTTTTATATTTTTGCTGTTTGTCCAATTGAAATATGAGAAAAATTGTTTTATTTTTTAATCACTTTTTTCTTTTGCTTCTTTTATTCCTCTTTTTTATTTTGTCACAAAAAACAAAGTGCACGTCATTTGTAATTATCAGAAACCTTCGCAATTAAATTCCGCTCATACTATAACAGGAAATTATTTTCCTTTATTCTTTCTCATTTCTGCTTTTATTTGTACAATAATGCATAAGTTACAACACTTGAAATGAAAATAATGGTAAAATACTTAATTAAATCAGAATGAATTCTAGGATTTCCTTATTTATATGTGTTTGTAATTTGATAAAATTACATAAAAATGTATTTAAAATAAGTATATGGAAAATATGATAAGCAAAAGGAAAAAGTTAATACGTTCATTATTGATTTTTGTGGAATAGATTGCAGAAAAACAAATATGTGTTATTTTAATTAATTTATTTTCAATACCATATACTGGGGTTGATTTGTTGTACAAAAAAGTATAATTTCGGATCAGTATCATATTACATGGGTGAGAGTTAGAGGGTATTATGTCTATCGAAAGTATAATGAAATAATTGAATAATAATTGAATATTTTATATGTGATTATATACATACCTATGTGCTATTCAGATACATATATTTGCATAAATATACAGTGCCGATCACGGTCATTTTACATATTTGCGATTTCTAAAATTGTAATGGTGCGTAAATTGAAAGTGTCAGGGGGTTACAGTTTAAAAACTTTATCTTTTATAAAATATAACTCAAGTATTAGTATTCAATTTAAGTGTTATATCTTGCAATGGTAAGACTCGTTCAAGAGACTTAAATGTTCAGGTGTAAAACAAGCACAAATTATTTACCATGAACTATTTATGAGTTTGCAAAGATATATACTTACTCTTTTTTTTACCAGTTGTTTGAAAATTTAAGCATGATTAATCATTTTTTGTATATTTCTTTTAATGTAATTAAGCAACATTCTCATGAATTTAAGTTTAGGAACTTTGTGGTGTAAGGGTGTATTATATAGTCTTTTATATTAGGAATATTTATTATTTTTTTCTGTTAACCAAAACGGAAATGAATTTCCTAAATAATATTTTGAATGCAAAATATTTCTTTCATTTCGATATTAAAAAGAACCACTCAATAATTTATTACAATATTTAATGTTAATAAAGATAAGAAGAAACAAAACAACAAAAAAAAGCTTTCAAAACATGCTTGAGAAGTGTTGTTATTAAAGTGAGTTTTATTTTTAGTTCATAATAACAAGGCACAACATCTGCCAAAAGATTACCATTAATTTTTTTTTTTTTAAGAAGGATGGACCCTTTTTACCTTTTTGCCATTTTTTTCTGCTTTTTTTTTTTTGCTTTCTTAGTTTTTATAAATGAAACAGAAAGGAAAAGAAGACAAAAAATAAAATTATGGCCTATTTTTTTCTTCTTATTTTGCATTGCATTACAACATAAATGCCATAGCATGGCATGCCGGTAATATAACTGTCTATATATTAAAAATAAAATGTGCGCTTTGGCATGTTTTTTTGAAAGTGAACAGGTGAAAGACTAATTGTTTCATTTTCTTTATTTTTTTTTCTCATTTCTTTTTGTTTTTTCATTGCTTATATGTACGAAAGATTTTGTACGAAAAAAAAACCAATGGAAGGGAATGAAAAATTCTTATTAAATGGAACTAAATTGATGAGTCAAGTTGTTGCCACACAAAATAAAAAAAAATATACACCAATTATTATTGCGAAAACAAAAATAATGCCAAATTGTAAGGTTGTGAGGAAAATTAAAATAAAAGAATTGAATATAACAACAATAATAATAATAACCAACAAAGTAAAAAGTTATATACATATGCATATATGCAATAGATAGTTATTTGTGTATGAATAACAATAATGTTATGGCATTTACTGAACCCTAAAATTCGTTGAAAAAAGAATAAGAAAAATGAGAAAAAAAGATTATTTTTTTCTACTTTTTTTTTCATTTCCCGTATTTTCATTTTTGTATTGTTTAGCTCCTCACTTTTTTGCTTGTCTCTTCATCGTTCAGTTAATCCAAATCCAAGGCAATAATATACACAAGTTATAATATGTATGTATGTACTCGTATGAATGAATGCATATAGGTCTATGATAATTCAACATTGCTTTTGAAAAATAATGCAGAAAATAAAACGATAATAACAGTGCTACACACATATGTATATTGTTTATTCACACATGTATGTACTTATGTATGTATGTTTATAATATATGTAAAAAGGTAACTGCAATTTATGTAAAAAGGTAACTGAACTTATTTATGTATATTTTAGCTTGTGACATTTTCGTATAAATTTAACGGTTATTCAATTCCTTTTATATCAATTCATCCCCACATTAAACTGTTTTGCTTTGTTTTTTCTAACCTGCTTTTTACAAAAAAAAAAAGTGATAAGATTATTCTATACTTGAGGCAATACAGGTATAATATAATATTTTTTTTTTATAGGTGAAAAAGAGAAAAAAATCGAAAAAGGATATTTAGAGGTTAGCAAATAAATAGAGACTGACAAAAAAACACAGAAAAAATACCGAAATGAAAAACATTTTCGATTTTTTTTTTAAATTTTATTTTTGCATTTAAAATTCGGAAAAATGTTATTACATGTGACAAGAAGGCAAAACTGGCTAAGTCAAAATAAAAAAGTTTCCGGTAAATGAGATTGGAAGATTTAAAGTTATTTTTGGAAAAATTTATAGGGCTGGTAATTAAAATCAAATTTGTACTTGATTACGTTTTCAAAATCAAAATGTCGTTCCAAATTATGTTGACAAATTTTTCAATTAAAATTCTTTTTCACTGTTATTTGACCACTTTAGAATTATCTGAAATAAAAGCAAATTTGCTAAATTTTATATGATATACTATGTACGTATATGTATAAGTATAGGATATACATATAAATTGTGAGTTACAAAATTTAGATGAATTTATATACTAAAAGTATACATACACAATAGTTTGCTACAACCGGTCGGAATATATTTTAACATTGTATGTCCTTATCGATAACACTATATCATATGCTGGTACAGTTGTATTTGTAATTGATTACAGATAATATTTTTAGTTGCTTTATATTGCATGTTTTTAGTTGCTTTAGAAATTATTTTAACATTTATGTGTTTGTAGCTTCGTTTGTATATTATATATCTATATGTATATCTATATGAGAAATGGAAAGTAATTTTATAACTTAATTGATAAAAATAATGCGAATAGTTCATAATAACTTGCTTACCATTATTTTGTTATGATAAAATACCCAGAATACTGTTATCAACATTATTATTAAATATATTTTCGTTTGCCCATAATTATTTATTCATTCACTTACAATTTTCGGGTTTATTTATATTTCACAATGAAATTATTAAATTCCACGATTACTTTTCATTACAAATAAATTAAGGGATTGGTATTGTGGTTTTTTGTATTACAGAGTGATAGCTTATTTTTTTAGTAAATAATTTATAGTATAACTCTGAACATAATTATGTACAAGTATATATGACCTTGTTTTAAAATTAAGGAAAAAAAATTGTCAACTGAAACATTAGGTGAAGAACGGATTTCATAATTTTTTGGAATCGACCTAAATTATGTTTGCATATAGTAAGCAACCCTATTATAGATAGATAGAACATATAAATACGAAATTTTTTTTCAAAGTTCTTTAATTTAATTTTACCTTTAGCTTTGTTTTTTAAATTTATGTTTATATAATTAATTAAAAAAGTTCTTAAAATTTTAGGCCATACTGGTGTGACGTTATTACTAATTTTCATACAAAATAGCTGAAACCTAAAAACTTGAATCTTCATTACGCTTAGTATACATCTTATAGATTATCGAATAATTATACATTATATTTATGTATATCTAGGTTTTTACTTACACATTTATGTGTGTATAAATAAATACATACATACACACTTACATACATAATAGCGATATAAAATTTTCAAAGTTAAGGTGAATCACTTTCCAAAAATGTTTTTAATTTTACAGTTTTTCTGCATCCCCACTACTTATTTTATTTATTATAAATTTATATTACATACCCATGAGTCCATACATTTATACATACATACATATTAAAACATTCTATTTTTATATATAATATATACATATTAATATATATACAAGCATAATGATATACATATGTATATTATCGATTATTAAGAACATTGTAATTATAAATGGTGACATGCTGCTACCCTTTTGTTATATAGAAGAAAAGAAACTATTTTAAGGTCCGCAAAAAATTTTTTTCTTTAAATTTTCAAGTACAATTTTTATTTATAACAATAAATTCTTTTTGAAGACAAAGAAAGGACACCTTTATCATTAAATCCTTTTTTATAACTAGCTGTAGTTGTTGTTTTTTTGAAGTCATTTACGTTATTAATAAATATTTTTTCTATATTCTGTATTTTCTTTTTAATGAAAAAAAAAAGTATAAAATTATTTTTTTTACCAAAATTTTGACAAAAAAATATCAAGAAAAAAAAATAAAAAAGTCACTTGTAAATATTGAAAAAAATCACTTGAAAAGTGTGTACAGTAAAACCTGACTAAATGGACCTTAGTTTGGAAATTTCATAAGAAATAAATAAACAAACTCAAACAGAAAATAGTCATTTTAAGTTTTCAATATTTTTTAAAAAAGGTGCAACAATCTAAATCCAGTCAATTTTTCGTATTATTCTTTTTAAATTTGGTCCAGTTTGAATAATTCCTACAAGTGATCAAATCTTTGGTTAAAAAAAAAATTGAATTGTTAAATAAAATAATTAAATTATTAATTAAAATTGAATTAACTTGAAAGTGATGGTTTTGTCACAGTATGTTATATATTTTTTTTCATTTTACATGTAATATGGAAAAATATAAATTTAAGTAACAAAAACGAGTATAAAATCAAAAAAATTTGGTTCAAAAAGTTAAATCTTCTTTTAGTATTCATTTTAACCGTGTTTTACTGTTTATAAGTTTATAAATATATATTTTTTATGTGAAAAATTTTTGTCTGTCTTACATTGGCAAAAGTCCAAAAATTTTCATATAAAAAAGCAATATATGAATAAATATTAAGTAAAAAAATATGTTGCGAATTCTGCATTAAAGTGTTATTTGTTCTGAAAATTTTTACAATGCATTAAAAAAACAAAATTTTATAGTAAAGTTTATAGAAAATTAAGTTTATGATACGGTCCTAGAACAAAAAAAAATTATAAAATAAAATTAATAGCTATTTAATTTTTGGGGAAATTATAAAATAAATTTTGATATTATAGAATTATAGATTAATTTTCTCTATACGTATGTATATAAATATTTATATGTATATATGCTTGCAAATTTCTCTTCAGTTATTTAAACTACTAAGATTTTTCAGCTCTCGTTCCTCTCTACTATTTCTTAGTAAATATCAAATATGTATACACTAAATATGCTGAACTTGAATTAAACAATACGTTTGCTCTTTTTCAAAATTCATTCGAAATATTGTCTTTAAAATATAAATTTGAATTACATACATACGTACATACAATATATAAGTTTACTATCTAAAATATTAAGCCGCCAGAAGTTTTTTATTTTTGAAATTGCATCATATTTTTAACCTTCTAGTAGTTGTACTATATATTTTTTTTGAGTCAGGACATATATATTATGTAATGCTTGAGTAATTGCTTGAGTTTTACATATACAGAAGAAGTAATAAATTTTTGCGATTTTTAAATAGCAGTCTGTAGTTTGCTTTGATTTACGTCATATTATATATTTTTAATTTTTATTAATTTTTTTCAACATCTCATTCATAATTATGTCATGGTAATGAGAATATTCCATATACATAAATCATAAAATACTGATTCCGAAATTCTTTATTACTTATTTACTATGTGTAACAAAAGACGTCTGACAGTAAGACGAATAAGAATTTATTCTGCTTAATATTTTAAATATCATAACAGCAATAGTAAAAGTTACACTATTAAAAATAAATAACATTTATTGAATAATTTTTAATTAATTAACTTTAATGTTATGTAAATTTTATTATAAATAGAAATTAAATTCAAATAACATTGATCGAATTAATTTATGATTTTAAAAAAATAATTTTAATAGTATTTTATGTTGTTAATTTCAAGTACATATTTAAATATTCTTTGTAGGTATTAAAAATTTTTATACATATCACTATTATTTAATTAAATTATTTCGTACTTTTATTAAATTTTCTCCGTTTAATTATCATCTAAAAATTATTTTGAATGTCTCATTTATGGTCCCTCAAATTTTAATATAAAAGTAATAGTTTCTTGTAAAAGTTAGTCTGGTTTTAGTTTTTGTTGTAATTAAAATTTTATAAAAATTTTTCACAGAATTTTCAAGAAATATTACTCTGAAAATTATATAATTTAATATATAAAAGTGAGTTGTCAAGTCTAACTCCTTCATTTAATTTCATTATTAAATTATAAAGTCTTTAAAGCAAAATAAAGTCTTTAATTAAATAAAAAAAATTGAAATTAATTAATGATTTTCATTTAGTTCAAAATTTCTGCAAAACAAGACATATGAAACGATTAAACGAGTAAAATTGATCAGGCGCATTTCTGTAACTGATATCCTCAAATTATATCACACCGGATAATAGTCAAACCCATTAACAAGGCTCAAACGTAAAATGTTTTTGTGATTTCAACTTTAAGACAAATTATAAAATAAAATTATAATTTTTTTCTAATTTTGCTTAAATTATTTATATCTAAAAAATCATCAAATATTTTAGCTACATTTTGATATAAATATTTCGCCATTCTGTCGAATCAAAGCTATAAATATAGAATTCGTTAAAGATACTAAAATACATCCGAGAAAACATATGCTACTATATCATATTTAGGTGTAACAACTACACACAAAAGATAGGATGTTATTAAAATTTTACAAGGATAAATACACATATACATACATAATATATACATAAATAATGAATGATATCCTTTTATCGGCTTACATTTTAAACTAACTTTAAGGAAACGATTTATGTATTTAAAAAAAAAAATTATGATTTTTTTTTCGGAAAACCAAGATGAGAAAATTTATCATTTTGACTTAAGCATTATTTTATGAGTTATGACTATAAAATAAAAACTAAATTGAATACTTCATATTTATGGATACATACATATGTATATAGACTATATATAAAATCATAAAATAATATTTTAAGTATACCTGCTACTAGTATATGATTATAAATGAAAAAAAAAATTACAAAGAAAACTAAAAACCGACCGTAATCTTTTACTAAAGAATTTTCTATAAAATTACTAAAAGTATGTGCCTTTATGTTCACTTTCATTTATTATTTCCTTAACATTCATTCTTCTTCTTTTTCTCTAGTAAAATAATCTCGTGTGTAAAATAAATGATGAGAAAAAAAAAATTGTACATGCTTACCTACATACATACATATATTGAAATTTTATCCAGGAAATTGAGGATTTCTTTGGAATTGGAATCAAAGGTATTTTGTAAAACCTAAGATTTTGTTCTTTTTAATAATGCTGAAATATAAATTCCTATATATAAATAATACGTGTATATACATATGTATAATAATACCTTAGATGCATAAAAATGAATATTGTAAAAAATCTAAAATAAGAATAAAGCAAAAAACTGAAATTATAGTGAATTCCTAGAATTTAAAAATGTGTTGCTCTGTTTCTTTTTTTTTTTTTTTTTTTGAAACGAAGTAAATTTTTTATTTGTTTGCCGATATGTGCTAACCTACATTGTGAATATACATAAATATAAAAATTCTAGCACTAGAAGATTTTTGCTACTTTTCGAAAAAAATTTCAAAAAAATTAGTCTATTATCTTGTCTCTCCGTCTGCTTACAAAACTTCTACACCACTTAAGATTGAAATGGTATTATAGATATAAGTATAGGTAAATCTTAACGACAAAAATATTTCTTTAGAATAAAATTTTTAAATAAAGAATTCCACACGCCCTTTCACGACACGGTAACTCAAATTAATTTCAAATTTTAAGAGTTAATCAATATTCCTCCTTTTCCTCTTGTGGAGTTATAACTTCTCAAAGTGTTCAACATGTTTATTTTTTATCTCCTGGTTCTTTTGCTTCAATATGTATTTCTATAAAAGCATGAATGCATATTAATCGTCCATTAATCCAAAAGTTTTATACATACATATTCGGTTTAACTAAATTATTTAGCAATATATGTAAAATTGTTTCTTAAAATATTAATTTAAGCATGCTCCTAAATATATGCAATGCTATGTTGGCTTAATATTTATATAGGCGAGGGGATATTTCAACAGAATGTTTCCGTTATTTGAATCTGTAAACCTGTATAAAAATACAAGTTCTTAATTACAAAGAAATTGTTACAAAAAAACGTGCTATTTAACAAACAATTTATTTAGTCTACTACATTTTTTCTTCGAAAAGTCAATATTACTACAATATGTAGTAGCTGCAAATCTATTATTGATTCTTCACAAAATACATACATTGTATATGTATACAACATAATTTTTATATTTATGTATGCAAATATTTTTCTAGCATAGAAGAGAGCGCCAAAATGACAGTTTTATGTTTATTTTTAATAAAATATAAAAAAATGTAAAAGACAATTATTTTATTTTTTTCTATTCCCCTTTCTCTTATCTCTTGTATACCCTACGCTTACTCTTTTAAATTTATATAATATTAATTTAAGTAGTTCTAGTTCAAAAAAAAGAGACAAAAGAAAATAAAAGAACTAAATATAAAAAAAAAACCAAAAATGTCATGGCCATCAGCCAAAATTTTGATTTTTGTGTTTTCTATTTAGTTATTTATTTATTTATTTTTTGTTGTTGTAAAACTGTTTTTAGATAAAAGCCATTAAATGAATACATAAATGAAAAGGTAATCAGCTCTTCTCTTTTTTTAGCTCTAATATTCAGCGGAAAAAAATCTCGATAAAATTATTTAATAAAATTTCTTTCCGATGTCAAAGTAATTTTTTTTTTTACTTTCTAATTAATTTTTTTTGGTCTCAGTATAGAATTTGATTTTTTAATTTTTTTGGTAAATATAAAAGGTAAAAACGTATGTTAGTTGGTGATCAATATTAAAATTTTTCCTCTCAATATGTTTTTTTTTTTTTTTTTGTTGAATAAATTTGTAAATTAGATTTTTGGCGCCTCTAAAAATATTTTTATTTATAAAATAATATTGACGTCTGATATTTAATTTTTAAAATTCTATCGCCATTTTGTTGATTTAGTCGCCATTCTATTTGTACAAACATATAAGTATGTACATAGGTACACACATTTGTACATACATATATTATATACATAGTATAATTTTGCATCACCATATGTTTACATGGGTATTTAAATGTCATATATGTACGTATACATGTGTAAGACATGTAGTTAAATTTAATGTACTTATGTATATCATGTTCAATATTTCAATGGTAATTGGTACTTGTATATATATATATACATGTATGTATGTATGTTATTAAAAAAATTGATAAAATTCTTTTTTATAGTTTATTAAAATGAATTGTCAAGCGTCTTAATATTGTAGACAAATTGATTTAAAATTATTTCAGTTTGTTACTGAAATTATTTTTGTGCAATTCAATGGAATGAATTTTAAAGTAAGAGTTTAAAATATATGTATGTGTATTTCAATTGCTACTGTATATACTACTGACAGAAATATCCAAAAATCAACTAAATTTTAAATACAAAATTATTACAATAAATTAATTTTATAATGTGCTAGTAATTAATAAAATTATTTTATTATTCAAAAAACAAAATATGTACTTACTTACTTATTTTCCAAAAGCAAAATTTTTTAATACCTTTTAAACATGAAATCTTTTTCAAATTCAATAAAAATAAATTCCTTCACTCAACTTCTATATTTCTTTGTTTTTTTTTTCTTTTCAATCTTGATTTCATTTTAGTTCTAAATTGATTTTAAATTGCGTAACATGATACCCATTTTAATTAAAAATCGATTGTTCTATTACAAAAAAAGAAAGAACCCAAAGTTAAAGTTGAAAAGAAAAAAAGAATTATGGAATCTGAAAATAATGATTAGGTCTTAAAAAACAACACTCGTAAAAAAAAATGACAAAAATAACAAAACAAGAAAAATTGTTAAATGCAAAGAAAACAAAAACACAAAAAAGTAAACAAAACAATTTTCTCTTTCCATTGAAAAAGGATTTATAGAGACGAAGTTTTTAGAAGAAATGAAAACTTATACATTTATATACAGGGTGATTGAGTTTCAATAGTATCTCCGAATTAAAATGAAAAAATACAAAAATAATGCAGAATTTTTTCCTTCTCTTTCTCAAGTTATATACTTAATGGTTCAAAGCATGTCTTCTTGAAAAGTGCTCCTTTTTTACAATTAACTTAATAACTAAGAATATACGATTAAATCTAACATGCTAATAGAGCCAATTTTGTAATCTGTTTTACAATAATAATAGATTAAGAGTTAAAGAAAACAATTGCTTAAAATATGTAATTTTTTTTAAATTTTGGATTAAGACTTATTTCTTAAAATTAAGAAGTTTTTGATTTTAGTATTGATTTTGAGCAAAAAGTAGAATCTCAGGGAGCTTTAAAATGAATTCGTAACATTTATTGTTATAATCATATTTCTTATAGTGAAGGTAAAAGAAAATTTGTAAAGTCTAAATTAGAATATATATATATATCCATTTTAGAGATGCCATTTAGTCTCGATCACTCTGTACATATATATATATATATGTAAATAAGCGTTATAATGTAAACTTTCGTTTTTCAGAATAGATTGTGGATGACATTATTTAATATGTAACATACTTATTTATAATATATTACAAGAATTATTACATATAGGTATAAACGTAAATATATTTTTATAAATATATATAGATTTATATATTATGCAATAAGATTATTTTCATGTTATCTACGTATTATATATTATATACCTATCGATTATAGGATTCAGTTATGACAATGCAATATTTACAAACAAAAATCTTTCTTAATAATAATATTTTACTAGTTACGCGTGTTAATAATATTGAACTTAAATAATATTTATAATATTAGAAATATTAGATAATATTTAGATATAACATATTATTTAAAATTATATCTTACTAATATTATGACGAAATTTAATTTTAATAACATAAATAAATAGAATCTGCATGTTTCTAGAAAGTTTGACATTTTTATTTATTAAATCTTCGTTCAAAACTCGATAAATACCAATAAATCAGTTTAGCTTTAATATATGTATGTATGTAGAATTAATGGATAATTGTAATTTTCATAAATAATAGAATTTCTAAGCTTTTCAAATTTGAACCATCAATCAAATCTACTCTTCAATTATTTCAAAGCTTCAATTATTTTTGTTTCATGATTTTTACGTTCTTAAAAATTGCAATAAAAACAAATTTTTAAGTAAGTATAAAAAGGACAAATATAATACACTTGATCACGAAGGTCTTCGTATACTCTATAAATATAATATTTTATAGTTAATTTCAAAAATATAAAAATTTTGTTGAACAAATTTTTATTTTTTAATTTGATTTTAATTAAATAAGATTTTCTAATAAAAAATTATTTTATTCAATAATTTAAAAAAGTAGCAAAATAATTTTTCGTATAGAACTGTCTATGACTATGCATTTACGTATGTATGAGATTTAAAAGAAAATGTCTGTGGCATTGAGAAAACACATAGTAATTTATTGAACAAGTTTCGATTAATTTAATTTGACCATTAAAATTAATTGATTTTATTTTTAAAAAAATATTTTAATAGAACACTTAAATTTGGAAAAAAGTTTAAAAGTCTCGAACTATGTCTGTGTTGGAATTTTTTGGTTGACACCACATACATATATGAAAAAAATAAAATTCTTTATTTTAAATCGAAATTTATATTTCAAATAATTATATTCTTATAAAAATAAATGATAGTAATAAAAACTATAGGAAAAATTATTTACTTCTTTGTTAATTATAGAATCGTGCTTCAATTAATCAATAAATTTATCACAAAAAAAAAAGTAGAATTCAATTCATTTTTATTATATTCGCGTTAATTTAAAATTTAAGATTTTCAATTGAAAGCTCAAAATTTTTAAAATCAATTGTGACTATAGCACATTTTGTAAATTTTGATTCTCATTGCATAAATATAAATTTAGTTCCGTAAATAACAGTTTGTATGATCTTTATGTACAATGTTTAAATTCCTAAAACAAATTGCAAATGAAAAGACATTTTCCTAATTTTATAACAAACCAATTGTAATTTAGGATTTTTATGTTTTAAAAATATTTCATTGTGTTATATAAATATATAAATTGTAATTTTAAACTTCATGCCATACATAAAAAAAAAAAAATTAAAGGCATTTGTAACCTTAAAAATAAAGGTATCATAATTCGTGATTTTCATGCAGTGTCATATATAGAAAATTATAATATTCCGCTTTTTCTAAAAGTACAAAAATAAAATGGCAATAAAATTTTCTTTGTACATGTTAAACTTTCATCTTTGTTTTTTTTTCTTTTCTCTTTGTTGTTTTTTTTGTCTATTAATATAGGTACATATATAAATGTATATAAAAAAATATTTTTATTTTTTTTCAATATATAATAAAATAATAAAATAAACGATTGTAATGCCATTATAAGAAAACCAAAGCCATATACATACATACATACATACATTATCAAATAAAACGTACATTATGTACACATACATATTTAAATGTATTTATTGTATAATAAATTGTTAAATAAAGCAAAAATAGTTTTCGAAAATAAAAGTGACTTTCTAAAAGTCTAAAATAAAAAAAAAAATAGAAACTAACTGAATGAAAAAAAGACAATACCATCGAATTTTTGTTCAAGATTGATCAAACAATCGATTATAATAATTTCTATTATATTTTATTTTTATATTAGTTTAAAGCATTTTTTCCTCTATCGTAATTATTACGGCGTTTAATTAAGCAAAATAGAGAAATAATATAGAAAAAATAAAAAAAAAAAAATAATAATATTGTTTTTATATTTTGGGAAGAAGAACGCAACCGGCATTATATTAAACTACACACACGTACGTATTCATAAATACACATGTAATATTTAAAAATTAATTAGAAAATATAAACTTTTGCCAAGGTTTTCTAATTTTTTTTTTTTTGCATATTTTTTTTCTCTTCACTTTTTCTTTGCTTATTAAGCTTAGATCAAATTTTATGATTTACGCTATGAAATTGACCTATGAAAATGTAGAGAAAAAACAACAAAATTACCTTTAAACATATCACACTATTAGAGTGAAAGTGTTTTCATGAAACTATAATGGTTAACAAAAAACAAATCACTATAAGCATGTAATAATTATTATGTATTTCTATAATAATAAATTATTGTGAATTAAAAGATTTATAATATTTAAAATTAACCCATTTAAAGTCGTGATTCCAAAATGAGAATTGAGACGTTACAAAAGTTCTCCTTTTTTGTGTTAGGAAAACAAAATTATTAAGGTTTAATGAAAACATTAATACTTTTGATCTAAACTCAATTAGTGATGTATTTTATTACATCCACATTAAAATTATATTGAAAAAATTATTATTTATTTCCTGATTAAATGAGAGCCGGGTCTTTGTTATAATATATTGGACTGTAATACGTCTTTTAAATTTAGTAAATAATTAAACAAACTCAGTAATTTTTAATTGAGTAAATAAATTACCTATTTTGATTTTTCTATATTTTCTATTTGTTAAAAAATTGAGAAAATATCTTAGATAATTAAAAATAATTTTTTTATTCAATTTTTTTTTTCATTGTAGACGTGGTCTTACGCCTCCACATCGAGTAAAATCAATATCGATGGCAACATTTACACAAGAAGAAATAGATTTTTTAAAATCCCATGGAAATGATGATTGTGCAAAAACATGGTTAGGATTATGGGATCCGAAACGTACTGTACATCAGGATCAAAGAGAATTAATGATAGATAAATATGAACGTAAACGTTATTTCTTAGAACCAGCTAGTCCACTTAAATCTTTAACAAATGCTGCAACATCAAAATTATCTTCATCATCTTCATTATCATCATCATCAGTATCATCATTATCAACTGCTAGTAATATAAATCATAATAATAATAATAATAATATTAATAATATCAATAACAGTAATAATAGTAATATGAGTAATGGTTATACTTATCTAAGTGATAATAATACAAACAACAACAGTAATAATAATAATAATTATAATTATCATAAAAGTAGTAATTTTAATGGTAACAATTCAAGTAGTTTGAATAATGGTCATCATCAGATTAGTAATGGAATTCTAGCTCCACCATGTAATAATAATAAATTATAATTATTTAGTTTCATAATATAAGTAAAATTTTAAAATTTATAAAATGTTTTGTTTTTAATTATTTTGTAGCACCACGACATCATAATGTTACATCATCTTCATCATCATTATCTTCGGCAGGTGGACAAAATGGATTTAATGGAGCAAATGTATATCATAGACCACATAGTAGCAGTTATTATCAGCAACAACAACAGCAGCAACAACAACAGCAGCAACAACAACAGTCAAACCAACAACAGTACCAACAACAACAAAAACAGCCAATACAACAAAATGGTTATACTAATGGATTTAAAACTAATGGATTTACACCTGACTCAGATTTCGTTGCTGATTTTGGTTCAGCAAGTATAGTTACTGCAAATCCAAACAATGGAACAAGAATTAAAGCTCAACAAAATGATATTTCGGGGAATAATAATGGTAATAATAATATAAATGGTACATTTGGAACAGTTTCTAATGGAAATGTAAATGAAAATTTTGCTGATTTTGAACATGCTCCAATATATAATGCTGCTGGTAAGCTTAGTTAGTTATTTATAAGCTTAGTTAACTATTTATAGTTAATAAAAATTTTTCCAACTATAAAAAAAAAATAAAAACAACAACATTTAAAGAAATAAGTAGATAAATAAAATATTTTAGAATTAAAATTTGGATCTTCTAAATATTTGGTCTGTGCTTATTTTATGAAAATTATAATCGGCGATACTTTTTGTTAGACAAAAAAAAAATAAATTAAATATTTCCATGTTATTTATTTAGAGTCTTATATAATTACTTTTTTAATATTTTTTTTTCTTTGTTTACTATAAAATACACAAACACAAAAAACTGATAACATAATTTAGCAGCCTACAATTACAATTTTAATATGCCAACTTTTGATAATTTTGCATCAACGTCGTCATCGAATAATAAAAAGAATTCTTTAACTAATTGTGATTTATTATCAATTTCTACAAATCTATTTCAAACTTCAAATAATTTATATGAGAATTCTAATAAAAATAACAATAATAATAATAAAACGAATAACACATTTTTCACCGTCCAACCAACATCATTTTGTGATGAGTATATATCCAACAATATAAATTATAATGGTAATAGTTTTGGAAATAATAACAATTATTTCAACTCAAACAATAATAATAATGTTAATAATATCAATGTAAATAATAATTATAATAATAATATAAATGATAACATTTTCGATATTTTTATTAATAATAGTAATAATAATATTGATAATAACAATAGTATTAATAATATGAGTAATAATATTAATAATAATAATAATAATAATAATAATAATAATAATAATAATAATAATAATAATAATAATAATAATAATAATATGAAAAACAATAATAATAAAAATGATACTATTTGCAAAAATATTATACAACATCACAGCGGTTGTAAATCATCATTTGAATATAACAATTCAATAAAAGATAATTACAATTTTAATTCAAGTAACGATCAATCAAATTTAGAAGATTTGAATAATTCGCAATGGAATGTCTGGCAGGAGTTTGATATAACGAAAAATAATAACGTGAATGAAAATAATAATAATTACGAAAATTTTTTCAATCAGAATTCTTGTAGTAAGTTTACTTATGCTGAATTTTGGCTGTTAATGTGTTCATTTATTGCTTAAAATAAAATTATTTTCTTTGTTTTATTTTTATTGATTTTAACAAAAATTTTTTTTATTGCTTAATTGTTATTATCCAAAATATTTGATTTTATTCATTTTTCGATCTTCATCAAAATCAATCAAGGAATTATATGAATGGAAATAAAAAAACAAATTTATAAAAATGGAAAATGAAAAACAAATGTTACATAGGATTTATAAAGCACTATATATTCATTATTTGCACAAACATTTTTTAATGAACATAAATGTAAAGATTTTTGAAAATGAATATTATTATTGGCAGAATACAATAATGATTAAAAGTAATTTTTAAGAGATTAAGTACATTTTTTCAAATCATATTTCATTCTCAACTTAATCGTTTATGGATTTTTGAACTGGTAAAAATACAAGTTTGTAACAAGGACATTCTCTTCAGTTAGTTTTATTTTTAAATTATTTACTATTAATGTCTCAAATAAAAATTTTTTTTCTTTTATTCATACTATGTACATGGTTTATTTCATTAAGATTAATTTTAATTTTTTAGTGCTTTATACTTAAAATGATTATTATTTATAGTTGCTGTGATTTTATTTAAGAAATTTGAATGTTGCTTGCATGAGCTTTATTTAACATTTATTATTTACATATTAAAATTCTATGGCTTGTGTTTTTGATTTTCGTTGTGTTAATTGAATAATTGTAATTTGAGGTTTTTAATATAAATAAATAAAGATTTGAGGTATTTTAATCATTATTTTTATATAAAAAAATCATTTTCATAAAAAAAACTCTAGGACATATGAAATTTCTGCATTAGGGTCGACCATTTGAATTTTAGAATTAATTTATATTGCCTTATTAAATTTTAGATTTTCGAATTTTAATGTGTAATTTTTGGTATATATTTTATTTGAATATACATTTTAATTCGGTTTTGATTCGCATGTTTTTTTTTTTCAAATAATATTTTTTTCAATTTAAAATATAATATTTAAAATGGATTTTTGAATTTTATAGGTATGCCACTAAATATGAACAACAATAATAATTTTGCTTTCAAATCGTCAACAAATGTAACATCAAGATCTAATTCAATAGTTAATTCAACACCACCGGCTGATCGTTATGCTGCCCTTAAAGATTTAGACGAACAACTAAGAGAAACAAAAAGTTCATCTACATTACCGATTACATCAGTATTCACGTCAGAAGTTTTACAGAGTAATAACAAATATTTAATTAATTATTTTTTATATAAATATATAAAAGTAAAATTTACAATTACATGATAATAACAAATTGAATATTTTTAGATTCTACAACAGTAAATAATGCGAATCCTTTTAAAACTGTTCAACCGGTATCAGGTAATCCATTCCAAACAAATGGGAATCTTTCATATAGTGTTAATGGAACAAATGGTTCACTATACGATAATACGACTTCCCAACAACTTCAAGTTCAACAGCAAACACAGAATATTTCAAATGGTTTTGTTGCAAATACAAATTATGGGTTATTTAACGGTTACAACAATAATAACAATAATAATATAGGAAATGTTTTTAATGCATATAATAACAACGTAAGTTCGAATTTAATCCAGCAACAACCTGTAATAACTGGAAATTATGCATCAATGAAAAATCCATTTATGGTAATATAAATAGAAAACTTCTGTAAAACTTATTAAAATTAATATTTACTTTTTTTTTTAGACTACAACTATAAACTCAAATAATCCGTTTTTATGAAAAGGATAAGCCGGTTGATATTATAACCGGTTATAACTTTTTACTTCAGAAGGAAAAATATGTTTGCAGAAATGTTATTAATATTTTGAAAGGAAAAGAGAAAATATTGTCCTTTTTATTTATTAAAAACAAGAAAAAAAATATAAATAAATATATTTTAAAAATTTATTCACTTATTATGTAGAAATTAACCTTCAAATTGCTCCTAAAATATAGAAATAATTACACATTATATAATTATAATTTATTTTTTTTATTTCTTTCTTATCTACAAATATAATATTATTATAAAATTACTAAAATTGTCGCTAAGTAGATATATAATTGTGAACAAACATTTGAACAATTTGAAATTGGATGGTATTAAAACGGAATTAAAAATGTATTTGCTTAAAATTTTATTCAAATATTAATTATCAGTTTTATATAATAAATATATAAAAAAAATTTATTGATTTTGTTAACTTACATATATCGAAAAAAAAAATTTTATTAACACATTTAGAAAAATACATAATATACATATCTATGTATTTTTAAATAATTCAGTAATATTTTATATTTACAAATTTTAAATGAAATTGTACACTTCAATTTTATAAAATTGATCAAAATTGTGTTATATGTTATATATGTTATTTAAAATATAATTTTGTATTGTACTACAACATATTTATAAGTTTGCCTTTGAATTTCAAAATCAAATTATGATATAACAACATCAGTTTTTATTTTAATTTTATTTGATTAATGTTGGTTATATTTTAACAATAGAATCTCTTTATTTGATCATAATTATGATTAATAACTTTATTTATTTATTTACTGCTGACTGAAATGTTAAACATTCTGGTGATTAAGCAAAATCTAAAAAAATTTCTTTATTACTTTCTTTCTAATAGAGTAATCAAGAAAAAACTACGGTAGACTAGTCACCTACCTAGCTAACTCTCTATGACTATAGAAACTAGAGCATCATAGATATCATGCACTAGCCCTATACTCACTCCTAGGAGTGAAGAAGGAAAAAAAAAAAAAAAAAAAAATCAAGAAAAAGATTATTTAAGTTTTTTTTCTTGTATTTATCTGTCTATTTTTAAACCTATTTTTCTATTTCTAAATCAAATTCTATTTTTTTTTTAATTTCTAAATAACCGCGTAAGCATTCATCGAATCAAATATGCTAAATTTGAATTAATTTTACTATTAAATTGATACTTAAAATAATTTTATAATCGATCATTAAAATTACTACTCAAAATATAAGATTTTCATATGGTTTCGTACATATCTTTAGTATTATAAATAAATACTAGAAATTAATATTGTATATTCGGAAATTTACAGATGAAAAAATTTGAAAAATAGAATTTTGAAATTTGTTCATATCTTCAATTTGTTGTTAATCCTAAATAACCGAAGTCCAAGAAAATTTGTTTATCAACTATTTGAGTAGACGCAGTTTGAACTGTATTGCACTGATTCAATTGTTGACAAAATTAAAGGTTTTTTTGAAAACTTTTTCTTATTTTTTATAAAATTTATTAAATTTATTCATTATATTCCAAGCGATTTACAAATGTTTCATTTTCTGAAATACTATATTGAAATTTGCCTCTATTCACCTGAAAATTCAAAGTTTACCAGACTTTTAAAAAATATAAATAAGAAAATTTCTAGTTCATGTCTTCTTTTAATAATTTTTTAGTTAATCCCACATATTTATGTTAAGCCTCTTAATTTATTTCGTAATTTTAACGATAAACTTAAACTAAAAAAATAATAAGTTACTCTATTAACTATTATCTACTAATATCGTTGATTTAAAAAAAAACTTATGTATAAATTTTAGGTTTTATTGAAGAAAAAAAAGGAAAAAGAAAATAAAAAAAAAAATCTTTAATTTTCTTTTAAAATTTTTGATTTTGAATATACCTACATATTTGGGGAAAGTGATAAAAAAGTCCAAAATTTTGAAGCGTGATTTTTGCCTTAATAATGTAACTTAAAAATAAATGTTGAAACTAAAAATATAATTATATGTAACTAATTTATGGACAGCTCAAATGTAAAAGATTAAAATAATATAACTTTAAAGATTATAGATTTTCCATTTATCATCATATAAAACAAATTGCTCAACATATACTGCTGTAAGAAATATATCAGAAACTTGTGAGATTTTTTCAAACGAAAAAATATATATTTATATTACATAAATATTTATAATAATATACAATTATACATAATATTTACATAGTAACTCAAGCCATCTCACTGATGTTAATAAGGTCGAAAACAAAAAAACACTTAATTCTTAATTAGTGTTTTTATTAAATCGTCAGTTTCTTTAAATTTTACTATACATATGACAAAATTAAAGTAATTAGAATATAAGAAAGAAAAATCAAAAAATATAGTTTAAAAGAAAAAAGAAGGTATATTTTGTAATATGTTTAATTTGCAAATTCTTATGATAATTGTTTTAGCAAGCCTGCATTACATTTTAATGTGTAAAAAAACACTTGCACTACATTTAAAAAAAGTAAAATGCTTCGTTTTAAATTGCAAATATAAGATTTTTATATTTATTTTTTTAGGATATTTTAAAGCAGTTACTTATATAAAATAAATATATCGTTATATTCTTTTAGTTATGCTAAAGAAAACCAAAAAATGGATTTCGTTTTTTTTTTGGGTACAGAAATCGTTTTAATTCTAAAATAGTTAATTTATAGCAAAGATAGTTACATAATATATTTTTATTTAAAGAATTTAAATATATTTCAAAACATATGTATGTATTAAAATTGTAAAAAAGGATATTTTTAATAAATATAAAAACAGTATAAAAAATGTTTCTTATTTAATATAAATATAGTAATTTAATCAAATATTAATTTGATTAAAATTTGAAAGTATATTTAAAAACTGTATCAGCTCTCAGTTTTGATTGATCTGAGTGTTATTTTATATGAAATGTTTTCGAAAAATGATGTTGAAATAGTATAAAATTCTTAAAAATATCTAGACCTACATAATATTTAATTTTTGGTTTAAATATCATTTTAATTTAAAAGGTACATAAAAAAATAAAAATGAGCGAATTTATAATGCACATTATTTTCTACGATATAAAATCCATTCACAATATACTTTTGCTGTGTGAATTGAAATCAATACTCGAAATAGGTATGAGCCGTCAAATGGTTTCAGAAATGTCATATTTTACTGGTTATTCTGAATTGTCATGCAGTTGTCATAATATTTTTTCGTGTGTATTTTTGATAAATAAGATTTAAAATTAGAAACATTTCAAAAATAATTATATCATCTGCTAAGATTTTAACTTTTAATTTATACAGTAAATATAGAAATTTGGATGTAAATATTGTTTTATTAAAACAACAATTTATTTTATTTGTGATACAAAAGTATTTGCTGAATACAAAATTGTCTAAATGAAGCACAAATACTTACATGTGTCTAAATATAAATTTTGAGTATACATTAGACAAAGCAAAAAAATAATTAGTTCTATAAGATTTAAGATGAAAATATTGGTTTCACAATTTCGACATTTCTTGGTATTTATGTCAAAAATATGGACATATATTTGTTATTTTTTTAATAAAAAGGTACGATCATATGAACCAGTGAAGTATGTTGTATATCCACTATCACCGGTGTCAAGGCATCGTTTAACAATAGTTTTACGAAAAACTCTGGTATTGGATTTAGATGAAACATTAATTCATTCACATCATGATGCAATGTCAAGAAATACTGTACAGCCAGGTACTCCACATGATTTTACAGTAAAAGTTGTGATAGATAGGCGTCCAGTAAGATTTTTTGTACACAAAAGGCCGCATGTTGATTTCTTTTTGGATATTGTGTCACAGTGGTACGATCTGGTGGTTTTTACAGCAAGTATGAAAATATATGGCGCTGCTGTTGCAGATAAATTAGATAATGGTAAGAATTCCTCTCTGAATGTTTTCTATTCAATTAAATGCTCTTACTAGAATAATTTTTTAAAATATAAGACGAATCAAAGGCTTACTTGGTAGCTAAAATTAATACTTCAAAATTTTGTTATTCTATTTAGATATATTTGATTTAATACAATTTAATCAAGTCAATAACATTTAAGCTTTTTATTAATAAAATTAAGATGTAAAAACTATTTTACCAAAAATTGACTATAATTTTTCAAAATTTCAGGAAGAAACATATTGCAAAGAAGATATTACAGGCAGCATTGTACTCCAGACTTCGGTTCCTACACAAAAGATTTATCAGCTATATGTAACGATTTAAGTAGAATATTTATTATCGACAATTCACCAGGTGCATATCGTTGTTTTCCACATAATGCAATACCCATAAAGAGCTGGTTTTGTGATCCAATGGATAATTCATTATTGACCCTCTTACCATTTTTAGATGCTTTAAGATTTACAAGTGATGTACGTTCAGTGTTATCAAGAAACTTGAACTTACATCGCTTGTGGTAGACAAAAATTTAAAAATCCAAATATAAATAAATTATAATAAAATACAATTATATGTATTTTTGACAACAAAGTAAAGAGATTATTTGACCAAAACTATTATTTTTTAATTAAAATTGTAAATTTAAATTATAATTATATTTTTGCAGTACTTATTTGTTTTAAATATTTGAAAGAAAAATTATATTTTTTTTTAAATATATAGGGTATAATTTCTATAGTGATTTTGATTTTAAGTTACAGAGATAAAAAGAGGCGTAAATAAAGCATTGAATTATGATTACGTTTAACTATTTTTATTATTTAGAGACAAGTCGAAAAAATTATTAAATAATTTTAAAATCAAAGATTTAAAGAGAAGTATTTTGAATTAATTTAAAATTATGATTTTTGATCAGCAATAAAGAGTTATTAAAATAGTTTTAAATTTTTTTTTCGATGTTTAATTTAAACAAACAAAAAAAAAACACCCATGTTTTTTTAGGTGTACAAGTAAAAATTTAGAATAATCATAAAAAAGATTATAGTGTGTGTAATTAAATGAATAAAGTACCTATTTACATAAATTTTAACCCAATGTTATTTATATTAAATAAAGATCTATAATTTAGCCTTTGAGAAATTTAATTTTTTTTATAGAAATCAAGGCTTCTTAAAAATTGTATGTCAACTTAGCGTTGAAGATTAGATTGTATATTGAACTATAAAAAGCAACATAAAGATACTAAGGGTAAACATTTATACAAATTTTATTAATTCTGTTTCAATTACATTAATTTTGATTTAAATACAGTAGCTTAAGAATATATATATATATATATGTACCTCTGAAAATACATATTTTTAATCGTTTTGGTATATTGTAATTGCAACACTTAATTTTATTGACCGAATGTTTTATTGAATTAAAAGATTCGTAAAATTATAGCGAAAAATTGATAGATATTGATTTAAAACTAAAGTTTATTAATTGATTTGCCTTAAAAAAACTAAAAGTTAAAGTTCCGGCTTTATGTACATAAATTAATTAATTTAGAACATAAAACAATGAATTCATGAGAAACTAAAAAACAAGTACAAATGTACCAAAAAAAAAACCAGTTGTATTTTTATATTTATTATTTGAATAAGGAGATCTTATTAAATCATATAATATGTGAGGGAAGTTTATAAAATCTAGGAGATTTCTACAAGATTTTATTTTATTTATGTGAATATGCAGATATATTTTTACGCTGATTCAAAGCGTGATTAATAAATAAGGACACTCATTTGAAATAACCGGTATTTTATTCCGATCCCGCCTAAATATTTGAGTTAAAGTAATGCTGCATTTATACACCTATGTACATATACATACGTATCCTTTTTTTAATATCCATGTTCGTTTTCAATAAAAAAAAACTAAAATCATAAATTTATAGTTACCTACGTAACTATAATACCCAAAAAAAAAAAACGAAAACACATAAAATAAAAAAATGGGATAAAAAGACATATACATTGGTAGGTAAGTATAAGCAAATTGAAAAATGATGACTGAAATAATATGACCTTAGGAAAAGTTCCTTGTTCTGAACGAATTCAAAATAATACAAAAGTGAATAACAAGAAATTCAAGATTTTGTACGTGACATTTACAAAAGGATATATGTAGGTATATATAAAATGGAGTATATACGTGTCGTATAGAAAAATATTTAAAGGGATGTAAGGATAGATAAACTCTACTTATGAAATTTGAAAAGAACTGAAGACATTAAAAAACAAATTAATACATGCATAAGTACATAAATGTATTTATATGAATATTTATTCTATTAATATTTTGTAGTGCTTAATGATTGAGAAGGTAACAAGTTCAATGATTGTTTTCCTTATTCATTTAAAGTAATTGAATTCAAAGGTTTTTTTATAGAAGAAAAGAATGCACTATGAATAGAAAGTAATTTAATTCGGAAAACAAAGTATTTTTTCTATAATATGTATTTCGAAATAAAATTTTGATAAGCAAAAATGGCAAGCATAATTCAATAAACTCTTTACAAATCAAGTGATGTTATAATTGTTTATTAAAACAATATTTGAATAAACCTATGAGATTTAATTTAAATTCAGAACCTCCTATCTGGTTTTTTGAATGGAAATAAAAAAAAACTATTCAATAACCAAATTAAAGGGGTTACAAGTTAATTTTTTAAGGAAATATTAATTTATATTAAAAATATTTTATTAAAAAAAAAAATAAAAAATTTATATTGATTTCGAACGGTAACTTGAAGTTGATGTTATTATGTTCGAAGAATATGATACATTTGCCTTACCGTTCGTAACACTAAAAAAAAATGGTCTGATAAATAGACATAAGTGCACGTTTTTGATCAGTATTAATTTCTGAGTCGATTTCTCAGCGATTGAGCAAAACTAACCAAATGTTCAAACGATTTATGAATGATTTATAATAACAAATGCCGGAACCCTGCTTAAATTTTATGTAATCGAGATAGAGGTAACTATTCTACAACTTGAAAAGTTATTTGGCTGTATCTCAGAAATTGTTGAGGAAATTATAATATCGAAATTTCGCGTAAACAAGTATATTATTGGGCCTGTTGTATTTGATAAAAGTAGTTGAAATTTCTTGACTCGTTGTAGCTGCTATACAACATTAAAAACATCATTCATTCGTACGGGTATCACAAAGTTGACACGGTCAACTCTAACTATTCTCATTTAAACTTGAATTTAAATGTTAATAATTTTGTATTCATGACGAATTTAAGTTCTAGTTAATTTATTAAATTAATTTAACGTATAAAAACTAATAAACACACGCATAAACTAAAAAATTCTTTTTTTAGTAGTGAATATACAAAAATTTTTTTTTATTTTATTAGTGTAGAAAAGCGGAAAGAAAATAGGAATGACCACAAATTCAAAAGTTATTGAAATTCATAAGAAATTTTCGTTTACGATAGTATAAAAATGTGATATTAAATTTATTATGTACTATGTTTCACATACATACATATTATATAAAATAAAATAAATAATTTGTATGCATGATTGCATATGACCTAAAAGTTAACCTGAAATCCTATATATGGTATGTATATATTTATGTGTATACATATGTATATATGTATATGGCACCTATATGGATTTCATATTACAAACATTACTATATCCTTTTTTAAAACAGAAACCTTTCATTTCTAATTTCATATATTATAATATTTAATTTCGAATACCAATTTTAATAGTGAAAGAAAAGAAGAATCATATTTTGTGACAATAAATAAAATTTTTATATTTCCAAGTCAAGAGCTTACAAAAAAAAAATTTTTTAAAAATATGCTTATTTTAGTTTTATATCGAAAGGATACTACTACATCCTATATTTAAAGGGTAATAAAAAAAAAATATTTGTTAATCATACAATAATAATATTAATAATAATATTAAAAGTACAATTGTTATTCACGTTCCTTTTTGTAAATATAAAATAGTTAGCCAATTATTTATTTGTATTCTGTTAAATTATCTTTAGTTAATTTTAGTAAATACAAAACTATTATTTTTGTCCATTGTACTAGACATTTTATATTTTCAATAATTTTAAAATAGCAAGTATAAAGAAGAGGTTTTGTGAAACATGCTCACATAGTGCATTTGAGCCTATCATTTGAGACGAAAAAATTTTGGAAACGATAATAGGACCACAATTATACCACACTAAAACCTGTGTTTTTCTATTTTCCATAATTTTCATTATGAATTTTCAAAATTTCGAATTATCCGATAAAGAGGACCTTAGAAATGCAACAAAGCTATCTCATCAATAACAATAACGAAAAAATTAGGAAAATATGAAAATTTTTCTCCTTTTAGATTTTTCGTTTTAATGAACTGGAAAATAAAGAGTCAGAATTTATAAAATTTGAATTTGTAGAATAAAAAAAAATGTATAACTACAAAAGGAATAAAAGAAGGCAAAATAAATATAATAATTGTGAAAAAAATATTCTAGTTTTTTTATTTTCAATATATTAAAAATGAAAAACAGAGGAAAATACAAATTTTTCCTCTATTATAGTTTTTTTTTTCTTTCGGCTTTAAAATAATTTATGTATATTAAAATTTGAATTTGGATATGAAAATGAAATAATTTTATGTAGACATTATGAAATATTAAATGCGTACTCGACGGCTAATTCTTTACCTATATAATATACTTTATGGCATAGAGGAGTTCTTTGTGCCAGACAAAATAAAAATAAGGTTGGATGAAACCAATGGTTTCTAAACTAGCAATTTTTCCTTGAATAAGTGAAAATACATAATGCTGTTAAAAACAATCTATTACATTTTAAATTACATTCATTCATATAACAAAATATTTCAAAAGATTGCATATATTTCAGATGAGACAAAAAGTAGAAAGAGATTTTAACATAATGGTAAAATTCAGGGGTTAGTTTAGTGAGGTAAGATAAATACGAGTTGTTATATCTTTTAATAGCATGGCATTTACCGTTAGCTTTCTGCATACCGCACGAATTACGAACAATGATAACTTGAAAATGGAAGTGAAAAATGAATGAAAGTGAAATTACATTTTTTTCCAACTAAATAAACAATTTGTTAATAACGGTTAATTCAATGGCCATTTTGTCGTTTTCATGCTCAACTATGCAATATCGCGATAAAAAAAGCCATCCACACTTTTTCTGCGTTTGTAGAAATTAAAAATCATTTATTGATTTATTTATAAAATAAATAATTCTGTTTAGAGAATTATTATTTGAGTAATAACTTTTAGAGGCTGGGAAGATAGAAATTAACCTATTTCGAAAGGGGATATATAGTTAAATTATCTATCTTAAAGGTTGTGGAAAAAAATGGTCTGTCTTAAAGATTGTTGCAAACAAGATCACGGACGAATGGAATGAAATCAATAAGCATCTTTTTTCAAAAATATTTTTCGAGAAGTGTTGAAAAGAGAGTCAATAAAAATGTTTGTTCTTTTTTAATAAGAAAATAATTAAAATTTATTTCATTAATATGCTTTATGTATAATTTTTAAGAGTATCCTTTTGGGATAATTAATCATTTCCTTCAAATATTACATACCCACATATTATATTATTTATATTTATGGAAAATTTATGAATTTGTTGTAAGATTGGTAACATTTTATATGCAAATATTTTGTATATTTCGATTATTTATTCTTTGCACGTAAAACACATATTTCTATAAACAATAATATTCTTTATTCTCTATATGTACATATACATATATGTGGTTTAAATGCAGTGCGTATATAAATATTTAAAAATTTTGTATAGAATATCCCATCGGTACCATGATTGTTATTTAAAAAGAAAATATCATCTAGGGAAAACTGAATCCTTTTTTTTTAAGTTTTTCTCTAATATTTTTATTTTGTTAACGATAATAAAAGTGGTGCATATGTATTCAACATTTATAAAAGTTTTGGTATAATATACCATATAATATTCAACAGGATACCTTTTTCAATTTTAAATTAGTGGAATATTGTTATGTTTCTCTGTTATGCCTTAATTTATAACGAATACAATATAATGTGTATATATGTATGTGTTTATGCACAAAGGAAGATCTGTGCAATATATACATAATATATGTATTATATACTGTAAATATTTCAATTGGCATGTGCTTTTAAAATGGCATGTATCTTAAATATACGATTGTAAATTAACAGTCAATTAAATTACAAAATTATATAATGTATGTATTATTATGCAATTTAAATGGGGATATTGAGAATCATTTACAATATTGTTCTTTGAATTTCGATAGTATGTTTTAGAACTACATGTATAGATTAATATGAACTTTGGATTGAAATTTTGTGAATCAGAAATTTATATTCTACGAAGATTTGCTTGTTAACTTAAATTCTTAATTCCCGTTGATACATACAACTAAGTCATAGGGGCTGAAGTGAAATAAACTTGTCAAGTTGTATAAATTTAAACAATTTCAAAAAATAATTTTATATAATATTTCAATATGTATGTTATATACTAAATTATAAATTTTCCACTTAAATAAAAATTTTTTTTTTTTAAAAACTAAAAATTTTGTAAACATTTAATTTATTTTTTTAACATTAAGAAAGCTTGTACCCTTATTATATTATCGAAAATCAAAATTATTGACATTTTTACTTTAAAAACTATTCTTTTTACGTAAATAAATATTAAAAAGAAACTTCAATAATAATGAAAAAAAGCATTTGTACACACACATTTCTTTAAGTATATTCGCATTTATTTTGGATCTCAGTGCGTATATACGAGTAGTTGTGTAAGTATATAAGATTTAAGACAATTTTATTTTCTTGTCTTCTTCTTTTCAACAAAACAAAACAAATATTATAAAAACAAATTTTTTCTAAGGTAAAATTAAATTTGCATAAGAATCGTTTTTATTTATTTGCAATCACAGAATAACGATTTGAAGAAAAATGAGGGCATAAAAAAAAAAACTAAGAAGACACAAATGAAAATGAATAAAATAAAGAGTAAACAACGACAGAAAGGAAATCGTTCATTCAAAAGGATGTCAGGAAAGGTATACAGTTCAAGTAAATACATATATTATTTACCGTTCAAAATTATTTATTTATTTGAAAATATATAACAAAACTTTATCTTTTGATTGAAATGGGTCTGTATTCTTATAAACTTACATAAGTAAATGAACAAAAAATTTGGAACTGATATTATAAGATTTTAAATTCGTTTAAAATTTCATAAATTTCATAAATAATTTATGATACAAAAAAAAATTTTATATGATTTTCGGTGTTGGGGAAAATGGCACCAGATGTCGTTTGAGCAATTATGAATTTTTTAAATTAAAAATTTAGATTTAGTAAAAACTTCACAGATATTATTCAAGTTGAAATCTCCTATAGCATTTACACAATATGTGCTGATTTTCGAAATAATTTAAAGCATATCCAGGACATTTGAATAACAGTATATATACAATTAAAATTCTTGGTCAATTTTCATGAATCATTAATAAAAGATTATTTTAAAAATCATTAGTTATAATTTAGAATAGTTATGAATTAGAAACAAAAATAATAAAGTCGAATTCTAACACATATACGCACAACAATAAGGTGAATAAAAAATTTTAAAAAATTTAAGACTGCATCCAGAGTTAATAAAGTATTTTCGTGTTTTATAAAAACCGGCCTACACATAATGCACGGGATACAATCGAAAACTTCTTATATTAATGGTGAAATTTGAAATCGCAAAAAATAGTACTATATTTGTAAGAATATAGCAAAAATTCGATATTAAACTAACTGAAAACAAATTCTTTAAAGTAGAAACAATCGATTTTTAGATCTACAAGAAATTTAAAAGAAATTTCGGGAATTTATTGATCAACTGTGAGTTTAATTATGATTAAGTGCAGTAATTTAACATACACTGATTATAAATGTCAAAAAAAGAAGGGACAGTATGACTCCATCCTCACATAACATTTAATTTTTTTGTAAGTTCTGTTTAAATGAAAAAAAATCAAAATAAAAAAAAGCATTTTCATAAATTTCTTTTATTAACATATTTAAGGAGATTTTCATGATATCAAAAATATTAAATTCAAATCTCTATATAAATGGCGTAAGTTCGTATATTGTTATTGGTTTCTTTATTATTGTAAAATCTTCGTATCGCATCGTCATAAAGTTTTGCTATAATTTTCTATAAAATTATATTGTTGCCATTATAATACCATAATAAAAATTGTGTTAATATTTGATTGATTTATTGACCTTCACATTAACAAGATAAACGAGATTTTCTTCTCTCCTTTTATATTTTCTTTAATATTTATAAATGTATGTATGTATATACATATAATATTTTTATCAACCGTATTGTGTATACAATAAGGTAGGTTATGTGATGGCAACAAATTTTGCATATCGAGTTTTCGGTGGGGACGTACTTCTCCATGGTAGGGAAGTGTAAATAAACTATTTTTAGGAACCTGTTGGTTCGTCGGTCTGTCGGTCTGTGTCTCAAGTTCTGCTGAACCGATTTTGATGAAATTTTATATGTAAGTTTATTTCGACTATGGAACGGATTGATCAACTTTTGGGATACATCAGGCCTCGGGAAGGCACTTTTTAGCGGGACTGTTTTCATAATGAATTCATTTTTTGATCATTTTTTATGATCAAAAAATGAAAGAAAATATTCAGCAGATTATCTTGAAATTTCATATATAACCTCCCAACTTTTGGAAGATATCAGGCATCAGCAATTGGACGTTTACTACGGGCCAAATATACATTTTTGCGTATATAAAGAGAAATATTCAACCGATTTCATTAAAATTTATTATTTAAATTCGATGTATTAAAGTAATGAATCCAAAGCTCGAAAACTGATTCGGGGGCCGATTTTACATATTTTACCATATCTATGGAACGAATTGATAAAATTTCTTGAAATTTGATATTTGAATTCTAGTTGTTACCGAAACTAACTGACGATCATTTCAGTGGGTAGCACAAATCGAAACTCTACTAAAAGCCAAATTTACATTTTTCTAGGTATGTTAACTATAAGTTTACTAATGCCCTAAAAATTATAAAGAGGTGTTTAACAGGAATTTTTATAATTTTCTGTAATTCCTTCACTTAACTTGACAATAAACATTGCGATCGGTTATGTGCTGATCACATCAGATTTTTTTATTTTATTTAATATTATAGGACAATTATAGAAGTTCGATTTTTTTTATTATTTGTTTATTTTTGATATTTTTATATTTATAGTTTAAAAAATATGAATTGATAGAATTTTAACGGTAAAAAGGGATTCACTTGATTATTTGTAAATTAGATTGATGTATGTAAATTGGTATTTAAATATATGTATAAAATTTATATGAAAAAAATCCATGAATTTTAAACTAAAATAATACAGCGTATTGTTAAACAATTCAGCAATTGTAAATAATGTTTATATATATATGCTTTATATTGCTGAAACTGTTATATATGAATATAAATTATATATTTTTTTTTATCTCAATAAAATAAAGAAAATATAACAAAAAAATTAAAATCGAAGCGTATTGATTCATTAATTGCCACTTTTAGGATCTGTAGAATATGGTGAAACGTTTACTTAAATGCCTGTATGACTTCAGATTGAATTATTCGCCAATGCTATTTTAATTGCTGAACAAGTTAAATTAGCCAAGTCAAAGCTAATAGTAAAATTTAGTAGCTAATTAGTTAAATTTATTTCGATAGATGAAAATATTTTAAAATGGAAGAAGAGATTTTTACACAGAGTCCAATATAAGTTATAATTTTAAGTTATAAACAGAAATCTAGCCTTATAATACAATTCGAAATTCCTTCTACAAACATACAATCAATTATAAACATAAATCATTAAAAAATTAATCTGGTTGTAATTTTTTGGTCATTTTGACCGTGAAATCATATTTATCCATTCAAGAATTTAAAAAAAGTTTTGGTTATTTTTTTTTTTGCTGAATTTGAATATTATAAAACGAAATGATTTAATTTTTTTTTTCCAAATCATAAGAAAATTGCATGAAAAACATTTTTTTAGGGTTTGCATAACTATGTATGTATATGTATATACTTAAAATACATGTTGTATTTCGAACCCTAATTTTGCTTATGTTAATCTTTTTGTTTGTTGATTATACGTACTCGTAAATATCATTTAGCCCGTATACAAGAAATTGGGTTTTCAAATAAAGTCATTAGCAAAGATTTATTTCATTTGTATATCTGAAAAAAGGTAAAGGTAATATATAAATTTTTACTAAAATTTTTTAAAGGTAAGATTTTTTTAAATCAAAAATTTTAAATAGTTTACATTCAACTGATTCAAAGTTCGCTATATAAATTTGGTGAGTAAATCGTGATATTCGCGAAACACGAGGGTTTGTTCAATTATTTCTCCATAGCTCTGTAGTTCATTTTAAAATAGAGTCAACTTAGAATAGCGGAGATTTGGTTTAAAAAAAATATTTTTGTTTTAGTTTAAAATGCGGTTGAAATAATCAAATTTTTCGGCTCCTTTTTAATTAACAAATTAAATCAAACTTGTGCAATTTATAAAAATTTTTAAAATTCACAATTGTTTCGTCGTAATTCTAATGACTTTCATAACAATGGAAGTTATTATTCAAGTTGAAATCTATTATTTATTTGAAAATCACCAGTCGCAGTCTACATAGAAAATCATAGGTATTGTGACCGTATTAAATTGTACATTATTTTTGTTAAAGAAGCGCAAGTAAATTATTTTTAGCGAGCCCAATTTTCCCTTTGTGGGTCGGTACATACGTTATTTCTGAGATTAAAATTTGATTGAAGCGATTTTTATGAAATTTACTATTTAATTGTCGCTTTTGTGGATATAATAAACTAAAAATCTTTTGCCTTGATAAATTGATTAGGAATTAAATCTTTGCTTGGAACTGATTTAGTATTTTTTAACAAGGACTATTTTACAAGGAGAATCATGAAAAATAACATTACAATTTTAGTTATTTAATCCTTTCGATCCGGTTGGTATTCATTCTTAGTTAGTATTAGTTAGTACTTCCTCTTAGTTAGTACTTTTTTATTCATGATTCGGCACACTATATTTTAACGCGAATTTTATCATCACAAAGAGTTTGTGTAAAATTAGACATGTGCTAATTACACTATTCGAAAGCCGGGTTGAAAGGGTTAAAATAAATTTACATAAAATGTGTTCAAAGTTTCATATAACTCATTTTTTAGGTTAATATAAGGACTTATTAGTAAATGAAAATCCGTTTTGGATTTTTACAATGTGGGTGGTTATGTGGTGACCACATCAATCTCTGAATAGCAATTCAAAAAGTATTGAAAATTTTATTCCTTTTTTTATTACAGTTTTTAGTTTGAAATAAGAAGAGATTTATATTGTTTCATCTTTTATACTACAAATGTATAAAAAACTATAAAAAGAAACAATAAATTGTAAGCTTCGTCAATTAACGATTAAAAAGTAAAACGATTAACGAATTTTCACTTTGTTTTTCTACAATAACATTTTTTTCGTATTGTTTTCGGTTTTATTTTTTAGATGCTTTAAACAGAATTTACCAAAAAACCATTTTATAATAAGCAAAAATTTACTAGACAGTCAAATATGTTAATTAGATTTTTGAACTTTGAAATTTTTTTTGTTTGTGATTTTCTTTATAATTTTTGTAAAGGGCAGTAATAACCCTTATTTTTAAAATTGTTTTAATGTTATAAAGAAATTGTATAAAAAATTCATAGACGTTTGTTTTATTATTCAAACTTAAAAACAATTCTTTTTTAAGTTTAAAAAATAAAAAAGTTTCTCTCACTATAAGAGATTTGTAATTAAAGACTATTTCTTTTGGGAGTAAAACAATTTTTTCCAAATATGAATTGTTGAATTAAGTTTTAAGTGCGGGTCTGAGATGATGGAATTTATTATTGAAAGGAATGGAAAAATTTATAATTAAAAATTAATTTATGGTGTGTGGCTATACTGCTGGTATTGTACACTATAACTAAATTGAAATTTGGGCTTTGTAATATTGTTAACACAGAATTTAATTAAAATATATATAGTGTATCGGAGTGATAAGGTTTGCCTAAGTAAAAAAACAATCTGAATTAATTTAACAAGCTTTTGTTTTCCATTTCAATATAACAACATTTTATATCAAATTGAAGTAACGAAGTTAGAGATTTTAACATGTGCATAAATATGAAATTTCTTAGAAAACTAAAAATAGGAGCTAAGTAGTAACGCTCCTATATAAAATATATTAGTATGGGGGTTTTGTCAGTCCCATTCAACTTTTAATACTCAAAATTTATATACTCGTAGATTTTTTGTACCACCGTACCACCGATGAATGAAAAGAGAAATTAGATACAAAAACTTTTATTAAATTGTTGAAAAGCAATCAATATTATGATGTTTGTTCAAGTTTAGACTTGCGATTAGGAGAGCAGTAAATTTCAATAGATGTTATGTTATAGCGTTAGCAATTAATGTTTAATTGTGAAATTTCAAAAGCCGTTCTCTTTTCTTAAGATTTAGACATTCAAACAAAAAAAAAATTTAAAAGTAATTACTAATCTGAAAATAATTTGTAATTATACTTTAAAATTTCTAGATTTTTCTGTCAACGAAATCGTATTATGCTTTCCGGGATTTTACAAAATGACAATTCAGTCCGAGTTAATTTGACAATGCATATTGGTACAAGACACAATCTATTTATGAAAATTTAGGTTTATCGAACCAATATGCAATACATTTTTTTTGTGGCAGTTGGTGCTTGTTAACAACCGATTTATCTTGTTATCTGAAAAGTGTTATACACACAATATTCATACCATATTAAAAAGGATACCATAAAATTTAAAAATAATTTTCGTAATATAACAAATTAGATCTATTTAATAAAATTATAACATTGTATTTAGTTAAAAAATTTTACTTCGTTTGTCACTTTTTTACTTTGTTGCCGATGAAGATTAATGTTAAAAAATTTTAAAAACAAAAACCTTCAATATTCTTACATCTAACAGGCAATTTTCTTAAAAAAAACAAAATTGCCTACGTGAAATCATTAAAAATTTACATTTGTATATTTTTATAATGCCTAATATATAAATAAACTTACCCTATACATTATTAATGTTTATATATACCTTTAAGAGTTCATTATTAAACGAGAAAAAAAATAGAGTTGACCTTGTCAACTCTGTGATACCCGTACGAATTTGTTATCCTATGTGCGAATAACTAATGTGCCATAACTAATTATGGGGCAGACTATGACTTTAAGTTGCCGTATTACCATATTAATTTATGCAAAATTTCAGTACTATGTGTTATTCAAAATACTGGTTGTGCCAAACTACTATTGATGTTGTATGGCAGCTACCAGAAAGAGCCAAGAAATTTTAGCGAATTTTATCAAGCACATCGGCCCTACCAATACATTCACTTGTGTGAAATCTCAATATCACAGCTTTTATAGTTTCTGAAATATAGTCAAATAACTTTTGAAGTTGTATGGCAGGTACCAGAAGGAGCCAAGTAATTTCAACGACTTTTATGTGACACATTGGCCCTGCTAATATATTCGTTTGTATGAAATTTCAATACCATAACTTTTATAGTTTCTGAGATATAGCCAAATAAATTTTGAAGTTGTATGGCAGCTACCCGAACCGTTACCCCGATCATGTCCAATTTAAATAGTGTTCTGGCACTTACTACAATAAATCATTTGTGAAAATTTGGTGAACTTAGCTCAATTAGTTTTTGAGTTATCGTTCGGACGGACGGACGGACGGACAGACAAAGCTAAATCAACTCAGAATTTGACGCTGATCAAAAACATACACTTGAGTCTATATCTATCACCGTTATTTCTTAGCGTTACAAACGGTAAGGCAAATTTAGTATACCCTTCGAACATACGTTCGTACGGGTATAAAAAGTATAGGTAAATGTGTATGAAATCCGAAAATAGAATAGAATTTTTGTACTTAAATGTCAAAAGGTATGAGTACATCTATAATATTGGAAAATTCTTAAACAATTTCTTTAATAATCTTATGAAAATATCTGTTGAATGTTATACTCGTATGTATGTATATGAAAGTAAGGGTATTATAAGTGCGGTAATACGTAAGAATTTCAAATAATTTGTTACCTCGCGTTATTCGTATTTATTTCTATATAATTATATTAAAATTTATCTTCATAATATTTTAAACAATTGAAAATAATTTTTTTTTTTTGCGATTTTCATATTGTTTACCTCATTCATTATACTTAAATGGCTTCATATTATGCATTAAATTACACGTATTGGATATTTATTTCGAAAATGTGAAAATAATGAAATATTCTATAAACCACATCTTCGCTTTTTTTTTATAAAACCCCGATATTTCATAGAATTTCATATAGAAATGTCAGTTTTTCAAATGAATTATTAAAGGCTTATAAAATATCAACAATATTACAATAAATAAATTCATCATGCTTAGTTAAATATTAAAAACGTTTGATTTCAAATAAAATTCTGATGATTAATAACAACTGATTCTAAAATTAATTTTATTCTAATTTTAGACCTATCATTATATAGTAACTAGCTAATATTTAGGTTCATGTTATTCATGTAATGGTGGAGGTTTTTGTTTTTAATTAGAAAATTGAATAATTTCATGTTGAAGTTTTCTTATATGAAAATAACTTTATTTAATTAGATTTAGTAGTCGTATATTAGTATATGATAAAGTGTAAAGGAAAAAAATCATAGTAATATAATTGATTCCATGTTATCAATTATCTCTCTCTCTCTAATGTGCCTATCCACTTCTGGATGTTAGCGGTCATATGTCGTTGGCGATTGCTGTTGTTGTTATATTCTTGCAACGATGTTATTATACTCCTCATGGTTCGTCGCCACATGCATTAAGTCGCCTATGTTTGAAATGCCAGTCCAATTCCTGATGTTTCTCAACCATGATAACTGTTTTATTCCAATACTTCTGTTGCCTTCAATTCTCCCTTGAACTATCAGTTGTAGAAGCTCGTATTTTTCGCCAGGCATTATATGTTCAAAATACACCGTTTTTCTTCTTTTTACATTTGATAATAGTTCCCGTTGAGGGTTGATGCGTTGCAGGACGACTTCAATGTTCGTAATATGATCCACATACGAAATTTTTTTACATTCGTCGATATAGCCACATTTCGAAAGCTTCCAATTTGTTCATTTATATAAGTTTAATTTACAGTAAAACAATGAACTTATGATCAGGATATGTAATAAACATTATATATAATTACTGTTATTGTTATAGTTTCTGAATTTAACTGATATATGAGTATGGAAACGGGTTTCTAAGATTTTTTAAATAACGCAGACTTACCCTATATTCATGGAACATTCTGCTGAACGATTTAACGTTTTTTAATTTGAATTTAGTATTGAAGTGTTTAAATTTATTATAAACAAAGTTAGGGACTCTCAATTCCTATTTGGGTCAGAAAAATTGGGGTCATAAATATGTATCTATATAACGTTTTTCTATGATATTTTGAAGATGTTTATAAATTTCCGACTTAGACCCCAAAATATAAGGTCAAAAAAACTGTTTTGTTTATTTTGGTTTGGATGATATTGGACGCAGTCTGGATTTGGGGAATTCAATTTGTTGCGTAAAAATATGTGACGTGAGTATATGTGTTCAAAACAGATTTCGCAAAATTTTTAAATTTCAAGCTCATAATTGTTCAAAAAATAGAGTTTTGTAAGGTTACAAAAAAAAAAATATTAACAATAGATTTAATGTGTCCTTTTTGCTCTAATATTAAATTTTTTTTTTAAATTTTTGTCTGTTTTATATGCACATTTTTTATTCTTGCGGCTGTTATAAAAAAATTCTTGATTGTAATTTTTCTAATTTCAGTATTTTGTCAATTTGTCATAAAGAACATTCACCAAAAGTCACAACCGAAATAGACGTACAACAAATGTTTTAGCACAGTTTTTGTATTAAAAATAAATTTTTGAGCAATTATTATATTGCTAATCTATATATAGCTGATTGTAGAAAATTAATTGCATTGAAATTTTCATAAAAATTTTTTTTGTCACATGATTTTGATCTTTACGATTAAAATTACGTTTAATGTAAGGATAGGGATACTGTATGTGAAATATGAATATTTTTGTTAAAAGCTTTATTCTATAGAAATTTCAAATAACATGACGATAATCTTGAGTAAAAAATTTTTGATAAAATAATGAAGGACGCGTTAATGCACTTTCATCAAATTTTTCTGAAAATATGCAAATTTTTTTTTGTTTTTAATTTTAATCCTTAATTTTTTTTTGTTTTCGTTTTATTTGCAAATTTAAAATTTAAGCATTTAATTCTAAATATACATATGTACATATATATACGAGTACATGTTCACATTCACCATATCGCAAAAAGTTAGGATTATTAAAACAAAAAAAATAAAAAACAAAAGAATAAAAAGAAGAAAGAAATCAAGTTGTAAAATCTTTTTTTTTTTTTATCATTTATCCTTTTTTTTTCATCGCGAAAATCCAATTTCAAAATAACAGTTTTTACTTTCCTTTTTTCTTTTCATTTATTTTTTTTTTTTTGGGATAATCATTCATACAATTTTAACTTTTATATGCATACAGTAATAATGTAAAAAAGAGAAGATCTACTTATACGCAGACGGTAACTGATGGTGTAAAATTTTTTTACATAAAATAAAGGGATATGAATACAAGTATATACACACAATGAACATACACACACACACACACATAGGTTTCGTGTGATTTTATTTTAATAGCTTTGCATAATTACAGATATTTTCGTTGTCATCATTCTCATTTTTTTTTTTCTATCTTTCCTTTTGCATATTAAAATTTAAAACACAGATTTTGGATGATAAGATCAAAATCCTTTACTTAAAAGTTAAAATTTAATAACTTCATTTAACCGGTTATGATTATTATATAACATGTATGTAATATGTAAAATAAGATGTTAATGATTCTAATTTTATATGCTAAAGAACTCGACCGCTACCATTCATGTTATAACTATTTCCGTTCCGAATAATTTAATATAATGATATTTTTGATATTAAAGCATATAAACACAATGGATAAGTATTTCATGACATGTCCTTTTTCGAGTTATATCCTATTCATATGTTAGTATTAGGTTTATATGAATACATATACATATGTACATATATGAAAATCAAGTTAAATTTCTCAATAATTTCAAAATTAAGGAAAATTTTAAATGTTTTTTTTTTGTCAAAAGAAAGTTTTTCAATTCTATTTTTATTATTATACATAAGTTTTGTATATATATATGATATATATATATATAGAAATCCTCAAATGACTTACATATTATAGTTGTTAAAGTTCTTGTCATCATAATTTAATTATTATAAAGAAAAACTTGATGAAAAAATGAATAAAAAAAAAAATGATTAGGAAAAAAGAAAAAAACTCCCTTCGGTGGGAATCTCTTTCGTTAAATACACGCCACTATTTAAAATATTATTATATATATATAATATGTGCATATATATATGTACGTATGTTACATATGTATATATATTACGAGTTATATATAGATTAAGTAAAATGTCATATATTTTGTATTGATGAAATGATAAAGTAAACGTTTTGAAAATTTTTTTTTGTATAAGTTAGAAAATTTTTAGGCAAAATTAACTTTTTATATTTAAGTGCATGGTGTTTAAGATTTTTGTTATTTTGAATACAATTATTTTCAATATTATTTTGTGGTAACGATAGATTTCACTAGGTGATAGAATGTCAATATTTGTTTTTGTTTGAAATATTGTGGAAATTTTTAATTATTCGATCTAAACTGAGAGTTATTATTCTAATTAATTGAGATTATTATAGTCTCCCACTAATATGTTGGGAGGCTATTATAATTATACATATTATGAACGTATATCATTTTAATCTCATTCCTTTTAAGCAGATATTTGTAATTCGATGGCAAAAGTTAATGTTAATATCATAAATTTGTTTCGGAAATTAACAGGGTTAATTTTCTTTAATTGTAATTTAAATATGCTAACAAAACTTGTAAAACTCAATATAAAACATATTCAATGGCACGGACAGTAAATGCTACGAAGGAAATGTCTTAATGTCTCAATTTTACTATACGAATTTTTTCATTTACGATTTTTTCTATAGCACGTGTTATATATTTCAATTAGTCTACATATATTTTAATTAATGCTTCGGAATAGGGAGAAAAATATTGCAATTTCTCACTATTGAACAATAGTTTTTTTTTTGTGTTGGCGACTCCAATTAAATAACACCCTGTATTTTTTATTATTATATATTTGTTATTTATTTAGAAAGATTTATTTACAAAAGAGTGAAAAGATTAACAATTAAATTATACATGTACATATATATACATATACAAAAAGGAAAATCTCTATAGAAGTTTTTAAATCAAAAATCTCTTACTATACATAAAATTATTATTATTTTGCTAAAAATTTACTCCGAAATAAAATCTTTTGAAAGTTTTTAATTAAATTTTATGAAAAATATTCTTTAGTTTATTTTTTTTTCTCTTTTTTTTGAAAATTATTATTTTGTGTTCACCTATACAGATTCAATTCGATATGAAAGGATTCATATTTTTTTTTTTTGGGTTAGGAAAGGTCTTATTAAATTTTAAAGGTGAAATTTTTAATATTATGTGAAATGAATTATATTTTTTATTTTCCTTTTTTTTTTTTTTGGAAAATTTAAAATTTTATTTAAAAATTTGCAACTTTACACAACATATTAAATTTAAGTATATATTATGTATATATATATATTCGAAAACATATGCAAATATATAATATTATATGTATATGAATGTGAAAAGTTTAATATAAAGTCATTTTAAATAATGGTAGAAATTGATATGAAAAACTCTTGAGAATTATAATTTTTCATTTAAGAAAATTGAAAAGGAAACTAGCCCCTACTATTCCTTTATGTATACGAAAGCCACATGAACTATATGCATGAAAATTTACAATAAAGTTTATTTTGAGAAATTTTTAGAAATATTTCAATTACATTTTTTTAACACAAGAATCTGACATAAATATTATAATAAATTAAGGAAAATTGATGTAGTGGCACTCTAAAGGGAATTAAAATGAAATTAAATTTATTAATTTTATTTTTTTTTTTTTTTTGTTTTTTTATATGAAAACTTGGTGAGAAAAATTTTATATTTTATTTTTATTCAACAAGTTAAATTTGTGGTTATACAAAGAAAAATTGCCCAAGCTGAATGTGGTAGTTGTTATATTTTAGTATAGTTTCAAATGGAAAATTTAATTTGGTAAGCTGACAAGATGGTAATAGATATAATTTGTTCAAAGTTGACCAAAGTCACTTGAGTTCTGACCAACTGAACTGAATATGAGTAGGACTGAATTTTAATAGGATAATAAATTTTTAATTCATATGAATGAATTTTAAAAACAAAATTAAATAATTGTTAAAAATGAAATTTATTCAAATAAAAAAATTTTTTTTTATTAAATAAGATTCCTCCGTAAAATCATACGTGTACATACAATGCAAAGAAAACCTTATCAAATTGCATGAAGTGCAATCAGCTATCTTCTATGTTATCTGATAACTTTTTCATTAGGAAAATAAAATTTTTGTTTTAAATAGAGAAATTTATTTTGCACAAATTGTCATATTTAACGAATAAACGAAATTCTTTGAGTTGCTACAATTTTATGCACAACATGTGTATATTTTATATACATATATTTATACAACTATATAAATAAAATAATATGCACGGGTACATTTTTTTCCGTATATGCGTATTGTTATTACTTAATTTTTGTAAACGTGCAATGTATGTACTTATATGCGATCCTCTTCATAAAAAAAAGGTATGCAATTAAAATTTTCATTTAATTTTTTTTTTTTAAATGAGCTCACTCACGTTAACTTTATTTTTTGATGAATGCTTTCCATTATATTTTAGTGATTCAATAAAATATGCAAATATTTTTTGGTTAAAAGAGGCATTTTTTTTTTACTTAAAAAAAAACGAGAGAAAAATTATTTAATGGCACCAATTTTTTATATCGTATGTACTACATGATCATTTACGAAAAAAAAAAATATTTAAATAAAATTTCCAAGAAAAACAAAAAGAAATTTTTATCTCTTGTTTTTTGAATCTTTTTTAAGACTCAAACAAAAAAACACAAAATTTAATATTATAAAAAACGAGAATAGATATAGTTGACCGTGCCAACTCTGTTATACCCGTAGGAATAAATGATTTTAAATGTCGGAGATGTTGAACAGTTTTTACAATATAGTCAAATAATTTTGCAAGTTGTATGAAAGCTATCAGAAAGAACCAAGCTATTTCAACGATTTTATCAAAACACAATAGCCATAAAAATATATTCACTTGCGCGAAATTTCAATGCCATAGCTTCTAGAATTTCTGAGGTATTGCCAAATAAACTTTGTATTTGTATGGCTGCTACCCGAACCAGTATATCGATTATATCCAATTTAAATAGGATTCTGGTATTTACTACTTTTAATCATTTGTGAAAATTTGGTTAGCTTAACTCAATTAGGTTTTGAATTGTCGCTAATACGGATGTGTGAGTGGATAGAAATGGTCCGACTATGAATTCCGGCTTATGTCTATACCTCAGACCATTATTTCTTAGCGTAACAAACAGTAAGGCAAATTTAGTACATCCTTCGAAAATACGTTCATACGAACGTAAACACGCAAAAATTAAAAGATAAAAGAGAATCTGAAAATTGCTTGCCCAGTCTAATATGTAACAGAGGAAAATGGTTTTTACCCAGAGTATTATCAGAATATTTTATGTGAGAGTATTAAATATTTTGAAAACAGGAAATAAACAGGGAAATCGTTAATAATTAACAAATACATACATAATATATATGAACAAATTTATGGTAAATTAAGCTTTATTAAAAATGCATTTAAAATAAATTATACTTTATTTATAAGATTTTTCCATATAGGCATACATATCGATTGTTAGCACATTTAAGTGAAATAAATAAGTTAAAAAATAAATAGTTCTTCTTCATTTAAGCTATAAGTAATTAAACTTAATGCACAATTGATATTATTTAAAAGCATATTTCCCGGGCTTATACTTTCGGGCAACAATAATAAAACGTACTATACAAACGAACCTGTTTAAGGTAGCAATGTAAATACAGTCGAGCAGGATTATTTGCAACAGGCATATAAGCCAAACTGTTTTATACGCATAGCTTTCTATAGTTCTCCATACTATTTGTATCCAATTTGTATCCATACTAATTGTACTAACTTAACAGCAATTCGCACACGTTGCTTTTTTAAAAACGTAAAGGCTTTTGCTTATAAGCACAACATTTTTTGTAACTTTAATCATAAAAAAAAAATGCCTGCTTGTCAAACAAATGTCGGGCGACTATAACTCCTCTATTGCAATAATTTTCAATTATTCTTTAAGAACCTCTGTTCCTACATTATAGTTACTGAATTAGGTTATTGTATAAGTCTATAAGAAAGACTATTTAAAAACAAAATAATTTGCAAATATGATTTAAATAGTAGAAGCGAATTCATTTTATCAAGTGACAAAATTTGTACAACAAAAATTTTAATATAAAAGTTTTCTTAATTAAAGATTATGAATACGCGCAAGTGATTTTAATTGAAATAGTTTTTAAATTGCTATAGAAAAATTTCAGTAGGTGTCGAAATCTTGTGAATAAAGTGTAATCTTTCATTTTCCATGCAGAAAGAAATTTATTTTAAATATTGTATTAAATTCTATATAATAACAAATTTAATTTAATATCAATTTTTAGGTTATTTCTTTTCCTATGGTTTCTAAACATTAATATCCTCTAAGTGAAGTTGTATAGTACCAGTCGAATTAAAATTTCAATATAAAAGTTTTTCATTCATATAAAAGTTTAATAGCATTAAAAACCCAACCTTCAATGATACAAAAGATATTATTGAAAGAAAACTCAAAACCATTTATCATTCATAATATTTTACTTTATAAAGTAGAAAATTCAAAGCATACCTCGCGCTTACAAGTTTTATATGAACAAATTTTCTTCTCATCCGCTTCAATTGTGGGTATATGTGGGTGTGTATATTCAAATGCTGAAAAGAAAAACAAAGACTATAAGAGAAAAAAGAAAAATAAAAAAAAAAATGTGAAAAACAAGGATGTCGAGAATTTCAACAATTCAAAAGTTTACAATTTTCCAATTTTTGAATTCTAAAAAAAAAAAAGACGAACAAAATAAAAAATATAATGAAAATTTCGTAAAAGAGCAAAAACGCAAAAAATAAAACCTCTCAGAAGTGTAATGAAGCATTAAAATGTTTTATTATCGTGAAGAGAAAATCATGAGAATAACAAGTTGTAAGCAACAAAAAAAAAATCATTTTAATAGGAATTAATTGTATTATTTCTGCTGTTCGTACAATAAAAAAAAAATTTATTAATTTTCGTGATATTATCAAAGAACATAACGTTTTATTTCAATAATATTTTTGTGTAATATCAATTGAAATGAGAAAATTACAACACATTGTAATATTGAAATTTTGTTTTGATATTTAACAGAATGTTTAATAATCATGCCAGTATGTTAATATTCAAATGGCACCTCAACATTCTACCTATACTATTCGACTCTGGCCGAAGAAAATATTCGAAGATATCCCTCAAGTATGCGTCTCCGAAGCAGCACTTATGCCTAATTATTGGAGAATTAAAGGATTCCCAGTGGGTATTGATGATTTTATCGAGCAATGTATACAAAAATTAATAATAGAACGAACTTGATTTTGATCCATCTTAAGGAATTGTGAGGAAAATTCCTTGAATAATATGAAATAAAATAACTTCAGTTAACGTCATTCTCTATTATCATTTCACATGGATTAGTTTCACCATCAAGAAAAACGCCAAGTCTGCGCTTAATGGGTAGCTTACAAAAAAATTAGGGTTGCACTAATGGAACCTTCTGTCTGAAAAGACATAGATTGTGCGATTTCTATATCTCCTTTCCAAATATGCTTTTAGGCAGACCTCTATTGTATTTTAGCTTAAAACGCTGTGCAATGCGAGATTAGGTCTACATATATGTAATCTTGTTCAGTTCCATTCCGCGTATTCGTTTAACGTATTAAACCTATCTGTGTACCATACATTTGAACCAATCTGAAAAACTCGACCAACCAGACAAGACCAGTGCGTGCTCCCGTATGAATCTATCAACTTCTTAATCCAAAGTTATCAATAGAAAAGAGGTAAGGCTAAAGATTATTTAAGGTAATGTAAAAGATTAGTTATTGCCTTTGGAATGAACTTCAGGTTTAGAAATGTCGGATATTCCCGTTTCTTATAATTGATTTTTTGCAAGTAAATGTAAATTCAAGTAAAAATACATTTCTTTTATTTATATGGGTACTCCCATAGTCGCTGTGAACACAATATTCCATAATATTCTCCTTCCACATTATTCTCCTATGCAAGAGAAGGAAGTATTTAAAAAAGTAGTACGGCAAAAGTACATAATTCGGAGCATAATAAATTTTAGTAAAATCTTCTATTTAAGAATTCAAAACCAAAATTTCTTGTTTAAAATTTTTATGTCGAAAAAAAAGTGATTAATTGAGACGATATCTCGTCATGTATAACATTTACTGATAAGTGTTATATGTATAAAATTAAAAGCGTTGGTGTATATTAGATTTCAAATGTTGATAGATTTTTTAATCATTTTTTTCATAATAATAATATTTTTAATTTTTTCTAATTGTTTTAAATTTAGAATTTTTTTTTTATAACACCTCCAGAGAAATTCGGAATGCATAATTTATCTGTAATAATTTTTCATTTACTAAAAAGAAATTAAAAATTAAATTTTTAATTTCATTTTGACTGAAATAAAATCGATTCTACATTACAAAATGTTATGGAAGAACATTTTTCAAATTGAAATAATTATAAAACTAAATTTATGTAATAATATTAAAAATACATTTTCAGCATTATGAAACATATAGTATACTTTTATATATATATACAGAAATACATCTATATATTTAATTATAGCGAAAATAACAAGAAGTGCACTTGTAATTTAATTATTATTTTCGATCGATTTTCTTTCAATATAATATTATTATGAAGCTATTATGAATTTTTAACATACATAAGTGAATACCTATTGACCGATAAACGAATATCATAAGGATATATATCGTATGTCTGTATGTAGGATATTTATAATTTAAGTACATGCTTTTTTTAAATAGAAAATTTTTCACATAAATTCTACCGATTGCATTTCATAAAATAAAGAGTAGTATTGTGAACGCATTAAATGCTTGGTTCAAAAGCATAGAGGCGCAACTAATAACACACAAAAAAAATTGTTTTTATTACATTAGTCTGTCAGGTATGCCTCTTAGGATCAGCAATATTAATTCACAACTCAGCAACTTTTCAATGTATGAGTTCTGTTTGATATTATAACGAAACAACAACATTTGAGTGAAAATGAATTGGCAAAATTTGGGCTTTTATTGGTGAGTTAATTCACATTTTTTAAAAAAGTAATTAATAAGCGACGAATTGCTTCAAACTTTTTCAACACTAGTTGTCAACAAAACGATTAGAAAATTTTTTATGTAGTAACAAGAAACTGCATATTTTCTAAGTAATAAAGTAATCAAAGCTCGAAAACTTAAAGCCTTTGCTATCTATATAAAGGCCAAAATTGAATATTCAACAGTTTTTCTCGTATATCTATTGAGATTTAGTATACGAGCTCTGTTTGTCAAAGGAATTTAGTTAATGAAAAGCAACCAAATTCTTCCATTTCTTTTCACAAATTAATGCAGCTCTTTTGCTTAACTAATAAATAAAAATCGAAATGTGGTATAAGAACCTTGAGAAGGCAATCGATTACGTGATGATCTCATCAAATTTTTTAAAAGCATTGTTGTGCAACTATGCACAATACGTTCTTAGACATTCAAATATTATCAAACTATAAAATAATTTTGAGTACCAATACAAAACTATAGCGTATAAAACGAAATAATAATTCAATCTGTTTATGAGTATATGTATGTGTTCATCTCTTATACAATACAATAATAAAATATAGAAACAATGAAACGATTTTTTTTTTCTCTCTTTTCTTTCATGTCCTTTTATACATCCTTATTTTATTAGATCACTAAAATATTTCTTTATATTTCCATCTACACCCACACCACATAGGAAAGAGAAAACAAAAATGCATTTTGTAAAGTGCTTATTCACGTTTTCTCAAAAATAAATTTTCTTGGTCGGATAACTTAAGTGGATTAGATTAAAACAATCAAAAGAAAAGAAAATGTATATACAAAGTATAAAAACAATAAAGATAAAAAAAAAACATAAGAATAAAATAAAAACAATAAAAAAAAATTACTAAAAATCATGATAAAGGAGAAAAAAAAATCCAATTTGTAAACGTTGAAGAAATCTAAAAGTACATAAGTATAAAGGAACAAAAGAGAAAAACTTAAAACAATTTCTGTTACATTACAAGCTTGACACTTAAGAAACAAGATCCTTAAATAGATAATAACATAATTTTCTTTATATTTCTATGTTAACAATATTTATATTACATAATATAATAACGAACCTACACCGTATATTTTTGAAATATAATTTCGGAATGAACTTTTTGATAATAAAAACGAAAAATAATTTCGCTGTGGCCAGCGCATAGCCGATCCTAAAGTTGCATTTCATTCCTTTAAGCACTTTTTTTTTTAATTTTGAAGATGTTATCCTTAATTAAATATGCATATAAAAATGTGCATTTGTTGAGAGTAGAAGTTCGTTGTCTGATATTCGACTTTTCGAAAATTTCAGACAGTTAGTTTCGTTGAAAAACGCAGATCTTAAATAAGGAATTTCAATCAATTGAAATAATTAATTTTACTTAGATATTTTTAAATATGTAAAAGTAGCCTTTAATTGAAGTTTCTTTTCTTAGTCCTAATTTTTTTAAAAAGTATACTACTAACTTAACTGCTTTAACAACCAAACTTGGTATGTAAAATTTCAAAACAATTAGTGAATTATTTCTATATATGGGTGACAGCTAAAGGCTTATCATTATTGTCAGACGGAGTTTACACATGTATAAAATTTCAAGAAAATCGGTTTAATATTTTCTCAAAAATGATCATAACTCTAAAAGTGACCTAGAATCTCTAAGTTCCTGAAACCGGACAATGTACCACAGGCTGATATGGCTTAAGATAATCTCGGATGTAGATTTTCATAAAAGCCGCTTCAGCCGAATTTAGAATACTTAACTTATACACATACAAACAGCTAGTGCAACTTTCTAAAAGAAGTTTGCTTGCGTTACGTTTCTCTATTGTGGAGAAATCCATTTCCGAAAATTCGTCATGTTAAATTTGATACCATCATATGACCTCCATTATTGTATACAATGCATTTGGTAACAACATGCTCATCTTCTTAACTATTGTATAAGTACATAATGCAATGGAAGTTAAAGAAAGTTACAGATTGTAAAAAGGATTGAATTTTATCAGAAATAAAAGGGAAAAATTAATTTGTAATTTCTTTAACTTTCATCTTTTGTTTTAATAAAATATTTGTAGAATAAAAAAAAATTTCTTCAGAATTTTATATTTAAGTTCTATGAGGCTCTTTACTTGTATTCTAATTAAAGTTTTATAAATTTTTTTTTTTTTTTTGTAATTGAAAAACTGTCATCACAGTTAAAATTTATCAAAATTAATTTTTAAAAATGTAGTTTTAGTTTTATTTTTGTTAAATTATAAATTTGATATTTTAGTTTTAAAGAATTTATGTGGAATGAATCTTAAGCAAATGGCTAATTTAAGAACTTTTAGATAAATTCAAATTTTAGATCAATTCACTCTGCAACTCATTCGAGTTGATTTGTTTCAAATGAATTAATCATTTACAAATTCATTTACAAATGAATATTTTCTAACAAGAAAAAGCCTCAAAACATAATAGTTTTGGAAAATTTTTATAGGATGAGTATCCAAGCATAATATGCATGTAATTTCATACTTTGTGATTCATCACAACCTGTGGTAGAACAAGACTATTTTGTTCAAACATTTGTGACGATGGGCAAAAAAAAATTCGAAAAGAGTCTTAAAAGACAATTTTTTGTATATAATTTCTACCGTTTTTTCAAAAACATTTTTTGTGAAAAGTGCTTATTAGTTTCACTCTGTTCGTCCGTCCGTCTGTGCATCTGTTTACAAAATTTCTACTGAAATTCTACACATAAATTGATTTTTACTAGAAACTTATATCCTTAGAAGAAAATTATTATCTTTCGTTTTTTTTTTTTTAAATTTTTAATACTGCTTTTCTTCTAGACGATGTAATTTAGGACTCTGAAATTTTAACAACTTTTACATACTAATAAACGCGTCATTTTGAGCTGTTCATTTTACAAGGACTATTAATTCAAATTATATAGTAGACCGCTTTTAGAGCAGTTTTTTGACTTGTTGATAGGGGGTTTTCACTTATTTATTGAAAGTTATTATGTATATATAAAATATGTATATGTATATGTAGAGGATAACTAAAGGTCACATGAAATCTTTAAATCTCCGCATCTTAAGAACTATTAACGAAACTCTTTTTCATGTTATTGATTAAATTAAATTAAATTAGTTCATGTTTTGGAATCTCTTATTATTTGCAAGAAGTTAAAATTATGATTTGATTGTCATTTCAAAATCATAATTTGGCCTAAAATCAAAAATTCTCAAAATTTATCCCAAATTCTATAATTTTATTTGTCATTTCTGTTGTGTATAGGTAAATATTTTCAAGAATCCACAAGCCATATTGCACCTTTTTAAATCACAATTAAAACTTTTATTTGTACTCAAGGTATGAATATTTAGAAAAATATAAATTCGATAAAAGAATTTAACTTAATTCAAAAGAAATTTTTAAATTAATATTCAAAATAAATTACTTTTTAAAAAAAAAATTAGAAATAGAAAAATGACTTTGTAAGTTCATTTAATAAAATTGTATTTATAATTAAAAAAATAAAATTCAATTCACTTTCATATGCGTATGTATGTATGTATACACAGTACATAAAATAAGTAAAATTTGCGATTCATATCACAAGGATAATAAGAAAAAGTAAAATTATTAAGCATATTGTATATATACGAGTATATAAACTATATAGTGACGAAAGCATGTATACTATGAATAGAAAACATAAGATCCTAGTGTAATCCTTTATATTTTCTATTCTATTTTCATATTCTTTTTCTTTCTTTATTAAATTACAAAGTTACATTGTCAACAATTGGTTGTTGTAATAAATGGAGAACAATATTTTTTACTCATACATATATGCTTATATGTTCATTTTATACTTTTATAATGTTTATCATATACCACGTACAGAAAAAGGTTGCGAATTCAAAGAATGATTGTTGTACAGAATATTATGAATTTTCTTCTACAAATTTTGTTAAAATATAACTGCATTTAGACATATGAAATATTAAATTTTTTATATATACTATATAATAAGAAATGTATTCGGCAAAGGTTTCAATGAAATATTCATATAAGTTTGTTAATAAAGTAAGGAAATAATATAGCTGACCTATACAGATATAACCTTATTAAACAAATGTTTAGAATTTATTTCAACAAAATATCTTAATTTTCAAAAAGTTAATTTTTAAATAGATATATAAGAAATATTTTTGAGGATTGTATAATGGTTTATTGTTATGGTATGGAGACTGGGATTCCGTCGAAAACTGAGACTGCGGGTCAATGAGAACGTATCCAAACGTGTTTCAGGCGGATATATATGAAGTTAACTTATTTGTGCACTTCAGTTTCTGAAAAGATTTTATCGAACTGAGACAAGATATAGACCAGAGAAATATGTGACACAGTATAGCGCTGCTATTTGAGGGTTGAGATTTTGTTTAATCGCCGCTAAAGGGCGTAGCGCTGCCTGATATGTGTAACGAGTTTGGCACACGGGATTGAGTTTTATTGCACTGAATATCGGGGCACGTTCATATACAGAGTAATAGGTATGTCGCCGTGCTAGTGAAAAAGAAAAAAGATTTTTTGTGGGATTGGACTGCAATTGATTCAAGGAACTCGCGGTACAAAGTTCAAGGAATAAAGTAAAAACGAGGAGATTGGAGTGATTATCTGACAGGATTCCATTCAATTTTAAATTTCTTAAATTCGTCCAATTCGCTGCGGAATATTATACTTGTACAAGCGAAAAGTTATTAATGAAAAGTAGAGATCCCTTCATAAATTCACATTTTATTTATGGAAAATTCCAACTACACCCTGTGTATACGGAATTCCAAAATAATATTATAATTAGAGTACGGAATTCCAAAATAATATTATAATTTTCAAAATATGAATTAATTTCATTCATTATATGTAATAATTAACTTTTACAATACAATTTTTAATATTTTCTTCGTAATGTGAAATTCTAATTAAAATACCTTGTATGTATTTAATAAAAATAGGGTAGAAATTATCAATAATTTAATAATAGGTATATGAAAATTGTGGAAAAATTTATTCATTAACCCTTCTGTCTATACCTACATACCCGGGTATGTTTTCAAAGTTTGGTTGTTAATAACTTTACCGTTATGCAACCAAATGAATTTAAATTTCATGAATTCTCAAATTGGACAATTATTTGTGAACTTTTTGCAATATTAGGAAAAAAATGTTTCCCCAAGTCATAGGATATGCCTTAAAAAAAAAGTTGTCGTAGTGTCAACACCTAACATACCCGGGTATGTACATATGTTTTGTATGAAATATAAGGTTTTTTTTTTACCTTACTTTCGAAATAAAAAATATAAATTGCAGTAACGAAAAATATTTTTATTTCTTAAAAAATTTTTTTTTTTCATTTTTATAAAAAAATATTAAAAAACATAAATTATATCCAGTGCATAAACAATATCAAAAAAATAAAACAATAACAAAAAGAAATGGTTGATTCAGTCTTATTTCTACAGAATATAATAGATTATTTGCATGAAATACATTTATGAATTACGACACTGTGATCATTGCAAACTGGCCGCTCACATTCTACACATGACTTTCTTGTTGGTCGACGTCTTTTCTCCGCCAATGAGCTGCAAAAGAAACAGTTGCCCACAATTTTTTTTCTTCCACTATTATCTCTTTCCGGAACATCGACTGATTGCTCTGGTGTCTGAACATTTATTGGTTCACCTAACACTGCTTCTATAGCAATTTTGCTAGTAAAATTTCGAAACACATTTGAATTTTTCGATCTATTGGTTACTTCTGGAAGTGCCAATTGTCGACCCAAATCATATAAAAATTTTCGACGACTATTTGTTTGTCGTTTTATATCTGGGTTGTTTTCGCTATAGATTATGTAAGCAGCAAGTGCACAAACATCTACAATATTATAAAACAAAGCCAGTGGGTATCTCCGAGTTTGACGTTTTGTAGTGTATTCACATCATCGGATTCAATATCGCCCAGCTCGTCATTTTCTTCTCCAAAAACTTTTTTTAGAAAGCTTTGTTGCTCTTTTTCTGACAAACTGACAAACCAAAAAATATGAAGTACAAAATATGGTTTTAAATTTGCTATAAAAATGTTATAAATATTCTTTATAATTATAAATAGATTTTACACTTACTTATAGAAATCATCTTCATCTGATATTTCACCTGTCATGATTTTAAATTACTGACCAATGATTTCAAATTTTAAAATTCAACAAATGAAAACTTTCCACACGTTTACTATGTTAGTTACTAAAATTTTCGTTAAAACTCTACTCAAAAATATCAACAAAAATATAATGGGGATTCCCCGAAAAGAAGCTATGTTTTTGTAACAATTGTGAATAATAAAGAATTATATTTAAGTGATAATTGGGAATAAACAGACATGTCATAAATTTCCGGAAGGTGGCTAATTTTAAAATGCTATGAAAGATATGTCAATAAATATACATGCGTAATTCTAAATTCATATAAAATGTATTGCATACCGGGGTATGTTAGGTGTTGACGGAACGTATATATTTTAGGTATAGACAGAAGGGTTAAAAAGCAAAAGAAAAAAATTAATACAAATTTTTTTCCTAAAAATTAAAATATAAATTGTCATTCTAAATATTATTAAATTAAATATTTATTCTACCGTAAAATTAATTTAATAAAAACTTATTATTTGTAATTAACATAATTTATAAATTATTTGAATTTTTCGGTTCTATTAATACAAATTTTTCGTATAATATTTAAATTTAATTTGCATTTTTACTTAGCAGTTGTTTGTTCTAAAAGTATAGTTCTTCTTTGCATACTAACTTAAAAATTATTAAAGGTTTTATATGACTATTCATTCCCTGAATTAAATTTTTTCCTTCTTGTGATCAGGAATAATTTTAATTACTCGCAAAGGAATATAGTTCAGACATGGTTTATGTACCTTAGCGAATTTTAGAGTAGTAGTAGCCTGAGAAAAAGGAGTATTTGAAAATTTTACTGTAAAACTTTATTAAAATACTGATATTTTAATAAGGTTAAATTCATATTTCTTACATTCTTTAACTGCCGACGGATGCACATAGAATTTTTTAAATTTTCGAATTGAAAAAAAAACTTTGCAATCTTAAAACAGAAAATTATAGAGCTATTTAAGGAATTGTTTACGCCTATCAAAAATATGACATATTTCATATTGTTTCCTTGTACTGAATTAGGATTCCAATCTCATTGTTAAAGTAACTACAAGAAGCATAAAAATTTTGCTACTATTTTTAACTTGTTAATTTTTTTCAATTTTACATGCAAGTTATGATTTCCTTATACATCCAAGTTATGATATTGAATGAGAACGCGAAAAAATTTTAAATTTATAATTACAATTCACTTTTTTTTACTTTAATTTTAAATTAAGCTTTAGTTTTTTAATACTATGCTAAGTGTATGTTAATTGAAGTGCTAATTTATGCATGTGCACCTAACACAATGTTTCTTTATTAACATATTAGCTACATAAAATAAATTGTTCAAATTAGTATAATCGATAATTAAAATTCTCTAATGTTATTGCTAATTTTGTATATGTTTTATCGGAGGTATTGTGATTGAATCAAATTTCCGATGTTGATTTTATCACCGGAAATGAAGTTGGTCTGTTTGTATATTAATTTGCTTTGACGGCGTTTTATATAAAATTTTTATATATTACCTTCATCTATGGATTTAATTTATCAATTTTATAAAATTTTAATATTGCAAGAGATCTGCGTATGATATTTTTAGTGGTGTCTTGCATAATAGTATCAACTACGGCTCAATTTCATATTTTAAAATTTCTTAAGTTTGGTATGATTTTGATTTGCTATTCAGGTTCAATTAATTAATCTTGATATTAATAAAACAGTTTATAAATGATAATGAAATTCTGAGATCATTATGTTTGTCAGTGTTGCGCAAGCTGTGAGAAACTTTTATAATGTCACATATTTTATATAATTTCGGGATATAAATTTCAGAATATTTTGATATGAATTCGTCTAGCCTCAATTCGTCTTAAAACTCAGACCTTAATTAATATTTTACTGCATTACGTCATAGCAGTAAATTCAACCATCAGAAATGTCACATTGATTTTTTGTTTTCAATCCAGGTATGAGATCTTGTCTTGCTTTATTTTGCGTGGTGATTATAATTAAAGCTGCTGCAGTCATACCAGTTAAATTGTCAAATTAAAACATTTTTCGTATATATAGAAGACAACAATTGTTCATTTTTTATTTCACCATTTTGTTAAAATTATAAAACAATAAATTTTTTGGAAAATATTAACAAGATTTCATATTTAACTTAATTTGTAGTATACAATAAATATACAGTGGAAAAATAAATTATGATAGGTTCTATAAGGAGTTTGCTTAAAATTTTCTATCTTATAAATATAAATATTTATATGTAGGTTTGTTTGCTCTAAATATGACCAACAAAATATATGTATATATAAATATTATGAATATATAAATAAATATTTAAATTTAGATATGAGAACAAGTAGATTTAGTTTGCATTTTTTATTATATACGAGTATGCTATGTATGTACATACATAGTTTGTGTCTATATTTATAAATGTACAATATATATACATATATATATATAATAATAAATTGATTGATAATTCGATTGCTTCTAATTGATATTTTTTTCTAATTACATTTTATGTACTTATTTTTATAAATCTTTGCTCTTTTTGTTTCATTAAAAATAATTGTGTCCCACTAATATTACAAATTTTCTTTTTCTACAATGTTAAATTATATTTGATTCTTGTTATGTAATGTTACATTAATGTTACGTTATGTTTCACTTTCTGTTATTACAATTATATGATCTAATCCAATGGATTCATTTTCTAATTTTTGTTTTTCAATACTAGTTTGTGGTGTAATAACAACTTTTGGTATTGATTTTGTAGTTGTTGTTGAAATTTTTGATGGTGTTGTTGAAATATTTTCTATAGTTGCTATAGTTTTAATATCACTTTCGATTTTAGTTGTTTTTATAGTTTGATTTAATATCTTCTTTTCACTTGATATTATTGATGATACACTTGGTACATCCATTGATTTCCAATTACCAGAAGTTGCATTTAATTTCGTTTTGACTTTTGGTGTATCTTGTTCTTCTAGTGCACTTAAACTACATGTTGGTAATATTCGATGTGGAAAACGCGGTGAACCTTTGATACGTTCACGTAGTGTTATTTGATTGCTATTTTGCATTGCTATTGATGATCTTCTGCCAGCTGGTAATTGAAAATTAACTTTTGTTTCATGTGGTTTAATATATAAGTGAGTTGTTTTAAAATTTTCTTTTGATGATGTATTTTGATTATCACATAAAAATGTGGGATCAATTGTTGTACGATCAATATCAGTACTACTTTTAACTAAACTACTAACATTTGGTTCATTTAAATTTTTATTTGTGTTATAGAGTGCATTACAAGAGGCTGTTGTTTCAGATCCTGGTATTAAACGACTAAACATACCCATATGACTTTTAAATGCAGCTTTTAAACCAATTTGATTATTTGATAAACTAATTGATGAACCACGATTACTTGATGAATGACGTGAAAAAATTCCACGTATACGATTAATAATACCACCTTTATTTTCGGATGTTGCCTGTTGATGTGCTAAACGAAGATTGAGTAAATCAGCAGCTGGTAAACATACTTCTGCTACAGATCTTTTATCTTCTAAATGTGGATGTGATGAAAATGTTACTGATCTACGCATTGGAACTTGCATATATTCAGCTGATGGCCAACTTGCTCTTGGTATAACTGGTGGTAAAACTGATAATAAAAGATATGGTAAACCACCAGTTATACTTGGTGTTCTTGATTTTGGTGCTGTTGTTGGTGCACCAAAACATATTGAACCAGCTGTTTCAGCAGTTATATTAATTTCAGGCTAATTTTTTTTTTGCATTTAAAGAATAGAAAATGAAAATATAAAAATTAAATTAATTTTTTTTGCTTGTTGCATATCAGATTAAATTTCAAATTAAATATGAATCTGATGAAAAATTATGATGTGTAATCGAAGTCTGACAAATAGATCAAATCTGATGGAAAAATGGAAAACTAGCTATTTTTTTAAAAGCTAGATTTTTAAAAACTATATGGTGAAAACTCTATTTTTTAAAAAGCTTCCTCAATCAGTTGGTCTTATGTTTGATTAAAATAAAAAATTTCCCATAAAGCTGTAAAACAAATTTGATGTGTAAATGCCCATCAGATTTTATATTAAATCGTAAATTTACTCTGAAGTGTAACTGGCCCTTGGCACCTTATTTATAAAATTTAATTAATGTATGTATGTACCTTATTTTGTGGAAATAATGATGCATTCGAAGATGTACTTGCTGATGAATTTGTATCTAAAAGTTTTTCTAATCTATGGATTTCAGCATCCAATGCTAAAATTTCTCTTTTATAAACACGATTTTGTACTTCTACTCTATATTGAAGTTCACGTTTATCATCGATTACAAAACGTCTTGTATTACATTCCATTTTTAAGCCCATACTATGAATAACAGGATCAACAACATCATCTAAATTGAATATGTAAATATTAAGTATATTTTAATATGCCAATGTAAAAGGAAACAAAATGAAAAAGAAAAACCCTTAATGGAAAATGAAAACACACACACAAAAAAAAAAAAAATAAGAAAAACAATACTGACAATGACAAAAGAATGAAAAATGTAAATTAAGTTAAAAGAATCTATAATATCCTTCCTTATTATGTATGTGTGTGTGTGTGTGTGACACACTATATACATTCTATGGTTTTTATATAAATTACAAAAAGGCAAAGGTGTGTCTGTTTTTCTTTTCTCGTTTCTTTTTTTTACTTCTCATTATTTCGTCTTTTTTATTAAAGACTTTTTAATAACAGAAAAATAAAATTTACATGCCATTATGGTGATTTTGTACTTATACAATTTCCACAACAATAAAAGGTGTTAATCCTTAAGTACGCCTCATCTGTTTTCTCAATTTTTTATTTTCATTTTTGTTTTTTTTTTGTAATCGTTTTGTTATTGGCATTTTTTGTTTGTTCCTTTTCCTCTTTTACATCATTTAATTTTATATACTTACTATAAACCTGCTATAGCAGAAGCTGTATAATATATGTGTGTTATCAAATATATATATATGTATATATATAAATATATGTATAAATTTTATCATCGTATTATAATGATTTAATAATGAAAATTGTTTAGTATAATTAATTTTAATGTCAATCTGTTAAAAGAAGTGATTTACTAAACGGTATATACCGTTGACATAACCTCTTTTTCATATTATGCTATACTTGTATAATACTTAAAAAATTTTATAACCACTCTTAAAATAAGGTAACACAATCTCAGAAGTGTAATTAAGTTGTCTTTAACTTGTTATGTAATGTTAAAGGAATGTAAATTGTTAAGAGAAGAGCAATGAAGGGATGAGAGAATTAAAAGAGAATAATATTTAGTGTGAATAATAAATTCTTATTGTAATATGATGAAAACATTTGAACAGGTATAAATACGAGTACTTCGATTTTGTATACCTTTCTAGACAAGGAAAATTTTTTATTTTTCATTTCTTCTTTTTTTTTTTGTAGATATTTTTGGTTTAGGTAGGATTAAGCAGGAATAATAGATTTTAGTATTTATTCTTGTTATAAAGAGATTTTGAATAATTATTTAAGGTTCTCTCTTATTTTTTTTTTTGTAAAAAAGTAAATTTTTTTGAGGTTAAATTTATTTAAGAATATAAGAGAAAAAATAAGAAGAGATTTTAGAATTCAAGAGTATAGAAAAGAAAGAAGAGTAATTCCAAAAAGTAATTCTGTTTCTTTCTTTCTTTTTTATTTAAATTGATTAATTTAAATATTTGTATAGATTTTTTTAAATTTAACTAACTTGTTTGAATAAATTATAAAATATTGAAAAATAACAATCAAATCAATTTTAAAATTAAAATATACGCTACTTAAGAATAAAATGATTGAAAAGAAATTAATTTGATGATTTTATTTAAATAACTGCAAATATCGATTGTACTATACAAATAATATTTACAATATACATATTTATTTACTTACTTCTTGCAAGTATATCATGTAATTTTGGTATAAATAATAAACATAATGTTGCTGTTGTTGATGTTAATATTAATGTTGTTATTGTTATAAATGCTAATGTTACACGTCCTGATATTAAATTTGCTAATACAACAACAATAGCACTTGTTATTACAACACTATAAACTGAAACACCAATATATTGTGAATCATTTAATGCTGGAATTTTAACATGTCTTGTTTCCCATGCCATATAAACGCCAACAATTAATAAAAGTCCTTTATAAGCATATAAGAATCCTAACCAACCTTGTGTATGCTGTGAACGACAAACTTCAACCTGTATATAAAAATTTATTATATACTATATATATAAATATATAAAATAAATAAAATTATATGATATGAAAACAAGTATAATGTAAAAAAAAAAACAAAAAAAAAATAATAAAATAAAACTTTGTTTTTTTTTTCTCTTTCATACCATTTTTTATTTTTTCTTCTTTTGTTTATGATTTTTTTTCATTTCTTGTATTATTTTGTAAGGATCAAAACCGAAATAAGAAAAACAAGCCAAAAAATAAAATAAAATATAAAGAAAATACTAAAATTTTTATCCTTTTTGTAAGTTGATTTTATTTTTAATGTAAAGTCGAAAAAGTAAAAGTTAACATAATTGAAAGTGGAGTTAACTGTAATTTTATAAATGAATTTGTGGTTTGTTTTTCTCTTTAAATTCAGGTCAGTTTTAAAATAACCAAAACAAAATATTTGTATATGAAAATTTTTTTTGAATTTTTGTGGTTTTATATGCGATTAGTATATAGAAAGTTTAACTCTTGAAGAATGTCTTAATTTAAAAAAAAAAAATATTTTTTTAGTAATTTGTTTTTATTTTTAATGGTTTTTTCTTATTGAGCACTTAAATTCTATAAAGAGTAAGAGGTTTTTTTTTTCATAAAATTAAAAGTTTATTTAAATTGAATAAAATGCAATTATTTTATTTAAGTTTATTTGGAATTACAAAAAAAAATTGTTATAATTTTCAACAACGTATTAATTGTAGAATAATTCTAGAGCTCAATAGCTTGCATCAAAGTTCTATATGGGTAAGTTTAATGTACAACGGTTGTAATTTCCTAAATATAATTTAATCACGTATAGAAGTAATTTGCATTTTTTAAAATATTTAAACTTTAATTTGAAAAATTAATTTTTATAAATTTATTTTTTATAGGAAGATGTTTTTTAATCACAAGTTTCTTCTAAACATTTAAGTAATAATGTAAATAAAAATTTTGTAAAAAACTCTAAATTATACGTAAATTGACCAGAAAAAATTGAAAAATTTAAACACTGCCAACATTTTTTTTTGAAGTAAATAAACAAATAAATAAATATAAAGGTCTCAGCTAACAAAATTCCTATAAGTAATACATCGTTCTGTAATCTGTTGAATAAGCGTATACGAATTTGTTTTATAATTTGTATATGAAAAGTTTTCACACGCTCCACCCTATAATTTCTTGGTAAATTTTGGATATCTTAATTGTCGAAATAAGTAGCGATATTTGCGTTTCGTTAATATAATATTACAAATGTTAACATTCCTTTTGCATTGATAACAGTTACAATATTGTGCTATATAAAAAGTAGTTGAGATGAAGAATTTATTAATTCTGGCTGAAGAAAATATAAAATGAAAATTTCTTCATAAAACCGCAGAAGAAATGGAATGAGTCAAAGAAAATTAAAAAAATTTTTATCAAATTGGATATGAACCAATGATTTATTATTTTCAAGGCGGACGCTTCAGTAGCCGTAGTACAAAAATATGAAGAAGTTATTGGTAAATTGTTCTCCACATTTATTGTTACAGTAATCGACATCATTACTTTGTATTGTTTACATGCGATCATTTTTCATAAAGGGTCATACATTTTTGACACAATTAATTAAAATAGAAGAAGAATGTAATTAAAACTTTTAATTTTATTTGAAATCTAAAATATTAAGTCCTCTAAATATTCAAATTTTTTATATTTTATATAATTTTAAAGTAGACAAATGTTTTATATTTATACTAACGTAAATCAATTCTTAAATTCTTAAAGAAAACATCACAAAAACATGTACAAATAAAATTTGCGTATATCCGTTCAAATGTTATACAATTGTATAAAATTTGATTGCAATAAGAAATTCATTTTGATAAAAATAAAAAATAACATAAATAAGAAAAATACATTTTAATCTGTTACATTTGATTAGATTTCGAAACTGAAATACCTGTATTGAATTAAAATTATATTATCATTTTTTTTTGAAAAGAAAATTTTATATGCTGTCTAGCCGTATATTTCAGGAATTCTGTCAATTCAAAAGAAATAAATCAAAATTTATTTCAAGATATTGAAATTTATTTTTTTTTTCCTTTTTTGAATAATAAAGTATGTATTATGTAAGAGAATATAAAAATAACGAAAATTGGTAGAGAGTTGTTCCTGTCAACTCTTTAATAGCTTTACGAAATAAATGACTGTCAGGGTTGAATGAGAATTGCAATATCTTCATAACTCATAAAGTGCATATTTCTTCAACTATAATAAGGCTTTTTAAATAGTAGGATTCCATTTGCAACTTTTCGCTACAGAAGATTTTCTGTAATAGTAAAGATCTTCTGTAATGAATTTGTATGGTATTCACTGACATGTACTCATATTACAGAATTTTGAATAAATTTCTTATTTATGTAGGGACTCAGAGTAATTTCGTTGATGATTTACTTAAATGACATTATTTCTGGAACTTGCAACGAGATGCGATAGTTGTACACAATTGCAAATTAATTTTTATAGTAGTACTTTTTGCTACTAAAACTTTTTGCTTGAGATTTTGGAGCTGCAGCCTTAATATAGTTCCTGAATTGTGGGTTCATATTAATTTTAATATTATATGGCAGCTTATTCAGCCTATAATTAGATCGTATTGATTTTAAAAAGACGAAGTATACATATATAATCACCAAGGGATTATATTTATAAGCGTTACAAATGAATACATTTCCAACTTCTTACACGAAACAAGTTTGTTTGAATATTAAAAATTCATATAAAATTTATTTTAATATATGTATATGTATGTGTTGTACAAGTGAATATTGTATATGAATGTATAACATTCATCTACTTATATTCAATATAGAATTTAACATTTAAATAACCTTTATCCTTTTTTCAAGAAGAAGAAAATCTGATTGAATATAAAATAAGAAAAATAAAAATAGACATTGTCATTTTTTTAAGCTTCCGAAAATTGTTACAAAACAAACATTCATATACATATGTACATATATTCTCCTTCAAGCAACAATTGCTATACATACAGACACACACGCCCATATATAAATAATACCATAAAATATTGAAAATGTAATCAATACTATTATAATAATTTTTTAATGTAAATATAATACAAGCATTATAAGTATGTATGGCATAATATTTGTAAAAAATTTTGTATTCAAATAAAATTATTTATTAATCAATATTTTGAAAAAAATAAAAATATATTCTTATGCATTATTATATTGTACATAGAAATTAGATACATATACATATATATATATATATATAGATATTTATATAGATATTTATATACCTGTGGCTGATAAACAACACTTCTGTCAGTTGAACTGATTTCTAATGTTAAATTATTCAAATGTCGTTCAATTGGATCCATAACAATCCATAATGTTACAACAAGACCATCTAAAATCAGTAGAGCACATACAAGTGATATCAATTGTGTATCCTGTAACATTTTATCCTTACAAACACCACTTCCTGAACGTGTAAATATACGATGTACACGATATGTTTTAGCAAACATTGAACCGAATGCTAAAGAAAATCCTGCCGATAGCAGATATACTCGTGCCTTTAAGTAAAAAAAAAATTAAATATAAGTTTTCTGTTTTTTTTTTTCTTTCCTTTTCTCTCTTATTTCATTATGTTTTTTTTTAAATTATAGAATTTTTGAATTTTTTTTTTCTCGACTTGTTTTCTTATTTTCTTTTTCATATTTTAAATAAAATGTAAAATAATATTATAACAATAAAATATACAAAAATATAATAGGGGAGAAAATATAAAAAACAAAAAGAGAAATTAAAATGGAAAAAAGTTAAATAGGAAAAAAAAAGAGAAATATGAAAACAATAACATGGTCCCGATCACATGAAGTGAGCAAATAAATGACATTGTGTACTCATGTATGTAAATGTTTGATATAACGGACAGTTTAAAAAGTCGGGCGGGGGAGAATAGAGAAAAGAAACTAATGAAATGAGTTGTAGTGTAGTACTGTTATTAATTTTACAGAAATTTTTGTAGAGAAAAGAAAAATTTCAAGGTTTTAAATAGTGTAAATTTTCTCATTTTTGTTTGCTCTTTATTTTTAATTTTTACAATATTAAACTCATTTAAATTTGTGAACATTTCAGAATAACTATTAAAAACATTTTATTTTAAAGGATTTATAGAGTATATATGTAAGAATAAATGTACTGAAGGATTTGTGAGAATTTAACAACATGGATAAAAATAATTTTGTTTCGAATTTCATGTTATGAATATTTTTATGTATTTTATTTTTTCTCTACTTTATTTTTATTATTGTAATATTTTTTTCATTTAAAGTTTTTGGTCTTTAAATGCTTCGGGCAATCAGTGAATAATTCTGTTTCATTACATACTTACAAAGTTAAAAATTTTTGTTAAAAATAAGAAATTAAAAAAATAATTATTTTTAATATATTTGTGTATATAATAGGAAGTGTTTATTTATTTATGTAATTATTTTGTAAATATAAATTGTAATGTTACATTTAAGTAGAATAGATCATATTTCTATTTAATTTATTTTTTCTGATTTAAAAAAAAATTGCATATATTACGGGGCAATCATAAGGGGGTGATTTAAAAATACTATAACATAAATAATTTTATTTTGCGTGTTCATTGAAAAAAAATTTCATATTATGTTAAGGAATTATAATTATATTTACTCACTATTATTTATTGTTATATTTTGCAATATTATATTTGTATAAAAAATTGTAAAGGGTACCTCTATAACATGCCTTTTAAAATATCTTTTAACATTAATGAATTTAATATGTTTACTATTGCATGTATGTATATAGTATCAGACATTAATAAATGACGCACAATGGTAATGTTTGTGTTATGTAGTATAACTATAATTGACATTTAAGCATTAAAAGCACTTAACAATTTTCGACAATCTATATACATATACGATCTGTGCGTATTCTGTTTTAAGTACAATTTCTCTTTCTTTTATATAATTTTCTAAAAGAGTAAATAATTATAGATATCTCTTTGAAATTTAAATGTTTCGAAAATCATGTAAAAGCATATTAATTTAATTATATTTCTTTTTGTATAATATTATTTAGGCAATTAACTGTTAAAACTTGAATTTTGCAAATAAATTCAATTATGCTGTATTTTTATTGTACATACACTTAAAGTTGGCATATCTACATAATAAAAATTTAAATGTCTAACAAGTTAAAAAGTCAAAGACATTTGAAGAGAATATAGAAAAAATTTTTCTTTTATAGTTTGGAAAGAATTTTTCGACATAAAAACTTTTCAAATTATGTAATTTTTAGGACTTTAACATGTCATAACTTTCAAAAGTGTAGGGTGATGATTGAGAAGTTTCTTCAAGGGAAATAAGTTTTTCAAAAAAAATTATCTAATTGTATTCAAGAGTACACTCTTTGTGAATAGTATAAAGGAAGAAAGTATCTTAACAAATGCATGTTCGTCAAAATAACAAAGTAATAAAAGTTTACCTTTTCAGCTAATTTTCTTTGTAATCGCAAACTAAAACTAAATTGCGCTCATTTTTCTTAAAATTTCTCATAAAAATTGTATAGACTATAGGGAAAAATATTTTTATACAAATAAGCTGTTGTACAATTTTGAATGTAATTTTATTTAAAATACTTCTTTTAGACTAAAATTATTATAAAATTTTATTACCTTTCTCTTTCAATATCTTTTGTTAACAAAAATTGAACATTTAAGGCTATTATATTGCTTCTTAATACAAAGCATTAAATTTTAATTACACATTATTAACCAAGAAAAAAAAAGAAATATATTCTAACTTATAAAATTTTGGAGAAAAAGAAAAAACAAAGGAATTCTTTTAATTAATCAAAATATTTCGGACTTTTTTCATAGTCTAGACTATAGACATCTGTTGCTCAAATATACTCAAAACACAAAAAAAAAGTATGAGTAAATCTTAAAGGTTTGAATATTAATGATCTTGTTCTTGGATTTCAAATTCTAATTTAAATTTCTTTTCTTTAAATTGGACAATTTTCTTATATAGATTTTCTAAGAAAAAGTATTCTGACGTCAAACACTAAAATCTTAACACTTTATTTTCACCATGAACAGAACTCTTTGTCATAATATACCCAATTTATATCTACAGGTATATACATAACATAAAATATATTTTTATTTGTTTGTTTGTTTGTTTCTACTCATTCTGGGTTGACGCAATATGACTGGTAAAATATTTTAAAATAAATTTTTGAATGCCAATTTTTTGGTTGCTTTATATTATATAAAATCTAATTTATGCATAAGTTTATGCTGATTCCCTTTTCTGTAATAACTCTTTAAATGGTGAATATAAGAAAAAAAAAAATTCTATTTTGCTTTTGATGCTTGTTTTGTTTTTTTTTTTTTATTTAACACTGCTATACATTGTGTATAACAAATTTTCAAAAGAATTTAACGAATTATCATAATATAAAAATATATAGAGAGAAAATGCTCGCATCATATTCGCAAATCACAAAATCAAAACAAACAAACAAATAAAAAAATAAAACGTCATGTTTACAATCTGCTTTAAAGGTTTTATTGCCATATTTATAACATTTTTGTTGAGAGAATCCTTCATTTTTTATATTATGCATATATAATTTTCTCATTTTTCCAAATTTTCCCCCTCTTCACCTACGCATTACACATAATTTTCATATTTTATACTGTATACGCGTTTTTATATAGTGTACTCTTTCTACATCAGTTAATATTAAAAAAAAAAAAATGTTCACCTCGTTTATTTAGCGAATGAAGACAAGTGTATGTAAATATACAAACAAAAAATATGAAAGAAAGAAGACAAAAACAGAAATTATAATAAAAAAAATAAAAAAATTAAATAAAAACATAAAACGTATATAATAATAATATTGAAGGTGAAGGATGAACATGTAAAAAAGTTAAACTTTTTAAAAGACAAAAAAAGGATGAGGGAAAACAGAAAAATGATTTTTTTTTTCCAATTTTTTTTTATTTTATATTTACTGAAAATGATTTTTTAAATGGAAAGGAAAATATTTCATTTCCCTTTTAAATTTTGTGTATTGACACAAGATCTAAAATTTTGAATTACGAGCATAAATATCGTAAATAGTAGATGAAGAGCTTTAAATTTTACATCACGTTTCATTTTTCATTTTTGATTTGTGTTAATTTAATAATTTGGTCATTCATCATCCATCTCTCGTGTATTTAATTAAAGTATTTATTGAAATGTTGTCAAGCTTACTTTTATTATACAAACTTTTATCAAGTTTTAGAATCTTAAATACAGCTAGCATTAAAAATTTCCGATCATATTATATGAATACGATTCAAACTTCGGATTGTCTTGCGTTAAGTACTCTATACGTCGCAACTCGCATATATGATATATCGGACATGACACGAAAAAATTTGTTAATATTCTTAAAATCTCTAGTGTTTTTAGTTTCCTGAGAAATCTTTTCAAACACTATTTGCATATTTTCGATTGGAGTTCAAAGTACATTATTAACAATTAATTACTTGTTAATATGAACGTTATTATTGTCTAATATAAAAATATCTGATTTAAACTGAATAGGTCTTCTTTCAAAGCTGTAAATCGTGGTTTGAAATTGAGATGAAATTGAAAATTATGACACAAAATATTTTCCGTCCTTCCAATATTTTAATTTCAAATGAATTATTTATACAAGACTCTTTGTCCGCTACTTGATTGGCGAAAAGCTCGATTTCGAATTTATTTTTTAAGGAATGATTGTTTAATGTACTTTAAATTATATTTAGACTTAGTCTAAAGTTTATTGGTTATTAGTAGTTAATATAATAAAAATGTATATTAGAATGACAGATTGATCATCTCAGTATTTTCAATATCAATGTTTGAAATAATGACAACGTAAGTTGAAAATGTCAAATTAATTTTTTCTCTCTTCAAATCTCTTTTGCTATATTGAACAATAATTATAATAATATTCAATAACTTTCATAATTATTTTATTAAAATTATTATAGAAGCAGAATTTTAATTTAATTAAAATTAAAATTTAATTAAAATTATTGTGTCCGATAATTAGATTTTAAATAATTTAAAGTTATTTCATTGATACGATCTATGTATAAATAAAATATTACACCAAGAAATCTTTGAAATAAATTTGTAAATAGTCTAAACCTTTATAATCAAAATGCAAACTAAATTGTATTTATAGCATATAGGAAGAGACTGAACAAATTTGTTTGGAATAATAAAGTAATATTGGTAAAGAGACATTTAGTGCGCCCTCGATTGGCGCTGAATTTAATATTTAGTTGTAAAACGTTTCCATAAATCATAAATTGAAAGTGATTTACTACAAATAAGATTTTTAATAAACATAATTATTAATTGATACGAACATTTACGGACCACTCACCCATAGACTTTGTATTAATATTAAAGTATATGGGGAAAAATCTGTTATTCAAGTAAGTTTGTATTGTACCTACATTTTCTTAAAACAAAACATAAAAAGACATAAATTTAAAATTTAAATTTTCTTATAAATGCTGTGAAAAAGACCTTAAAAAATATTTGGGTCATAAAAAGAAAATGTTGGTATCAAATAAAAACATACATTTTAGTTTTTGAATAACTTTTAAGTCAAAGTAACTTTTATGTGTATAATATGTGGTAGGTATAGTGGTTTTCTCGCAAGTGAGAAATTATGTGGTTATAAAAAGGATTTTTTTTTGTTAATTCATTCACCACATTGTCATATCGTTGATATGGTCGTAAATGTTGTATGTTAATATATACGAGTAGGTGTTTATTATAATTTATAGGTATGTATACATGTTTATCTAATATTATGTATTGACAAGATGATTTAACTTTAAGTAAAAATTATTGCCGCAATCCTATCAAATGTATTCTTATTAGTATTAATAAGAATTGTAGTCTTTACTAATAATTATAATATGCTGAAATATAATTTTAGAAAAAATGTTTTTAAATTCGGTTTACTAGCAATTACCAGCATTTTATTCAAATGAGCCTTTGTTATTATATATCAGATATTATGTTCAGAAAGACTTAAACTAAAGACTTATGTTCAGAAAGATTTTAATTCAGTTGTTTTAAATATTTAGAATTATTGGATAATGCACTTCCCCGTTTAAAAGTTATAGCCTCTCAAGGATCTATATATGCAATTTTTTCACCATTAATTGTAACAAAAATACAAACATTTTTTTTAATTCCGCAAAAGCAGAAAGCTACCACAAGATGCTTTCTTTATTATACCCTCACAGTTAAGTTTTAGATGTATAAAATGTCCGCAAAAGTTTTGAAAATTTTTGCATAATCGAAAAGGTAATGGTACATGCCATACGATTAAAATGAATAATCATTTTTTTTAAATCACTAAATCATTAATCCTAAAAGTATGCAATAAATTTATATATTTTTATATTGCAATATATAAATAAAAGTAATTTCTGAAATATTTTTAAAAGCAGTTCATCACTTGTACAAGGGAAAAGAGCTTCTTTATGTGAGTAATGCCTTGTTTTTTTCATTTATTTCATTTTCAAAATTCTAGTATTGTTGGCATGACACTATGACTTTTTATTTTGATAATTTTAGTTTCTCAAATTCGTTATATAAATCAAATTTATTACTAAATTCATTTGTACATTGAAAACAAGTTTGAGAAACTTAAATTTCAAAATTTAATGGTAAAATTTAAAAGTCCATGATAAAATGTTCAATTAACACAACAATTTCAAAATTTTATACAAGTTTAATATTTTTTTGTTTAATACAATTTAAAAGTTCAATTATTTCGAATTGAACAGTTTTTACATTTTAAACACATAAAAATCTCACGTTAATTAAATTTATGTTGATGAACTTTTACATTTTATAAATAATTGTAATAAAAAAAGGTGAAAAAGTAAAATAACACTTAATTAAATTTTAATTTTTAGCAATAAATTTGCTTTTAACCCTTAAATTTTTTATTTTTTATGCCAATTTATTTCCATATAAAATGATAGAAAAATAAAATTAAAGAGCAAAACAATTTTCCTCTTATGCTATTATGTCAAATACCTTTAACATGGACGATCTGGTGACAAACGATTGCAAACAGAAAATGCCATAAACAAAAATGAAAAATCAATTTTTTTTTTTGATTTTTGTTCTTATGAAGTTTTCCTTGCTATAATTTTTACATTATATTTACCGTTATACAGAAATTGCATCGAAAATGCACATTAACTGCCTGAATTACAACTAAAATTTTCATTCGTGAATATTTGAATACCCAGGACGTTCTATGAACATTTATATCCTTACAATTACATTTGACATTTTCATATACGATTCTTATATATTATATTGTGTATAGTCATTCAACTAATTAAGATTCAGGGTAAAAGTGTAAGACTAACAGAAAAAAACCAATTATAAAATTTTTGTTCCTCTTTTTATTCACAAATTATGTAAATCATCGTAAACGAAAATAAATAATAATTGAAATCATAAAAGTCCTCTATAAAATTTGTGTGCATTGTTTGTATAATGCCAAACATAAACCAACGATAATTGTAGGTATACACCGAATAAACTGGTTTGTAAAGTAGCACATTTATATGATAATGTGAGGGAGGAAAAGAGCTTTTAGAGTTTGAAGTTCGAAAATGAAATTCTAATTAAATTATTTATTAATAAGTTTTGTTATTAATATACTCGTAATTGCGAAAGAAATTAAAAAAAAAGAAATAAACTTGCTTAAGTTAATCTAAAAAATAAATTTAGTAATATATTTTTCGATTCGAGCTTTAATATAACGGTAAATTTTCCTGTAACTTATTGATATAGAAAAATGTATACATCATAAACTTTCTGCGTTTGGTTAACTCACATATGTCTGAAGGTTTCAGCACAATAAACGTGACAAAAATCTGAAATTTTTGCAACTTTTCAGGCAGTAGATGAACGAAGAGAGACGAAGAGAAATATTTTTAATTTATTAAATTACTTTTCAAGCTTAAGTCACCGTTAATGATTCATATATAAATAAATAACCTACCTATTGTATACACAATACGGTCGGTAAAAATAGTATAGATTAGTTTTGCACTTAAAAAAATCTCATCTGATTTAATTAAATTGTGTGAGCTTGTGTAATGGTACCGAATTAATTTAATAATATTATGGCCAACAAAATGATCGTGATGAAAAATCAGATTGAATATAAAAAATTTTATATTTTTTAAATGAATGGTGATGACTGGAAAAGTGAAACAAATGCTTACATAAATTTGAGATTTGTTAATTAGTTCCTTTGTAGAAATTTTCTTTTCTGAACATAATTACGAGTATGCTTTCAAAATGTTTGTGTCGTCACAAGTATACTGTGGATTTTAAGGTTAACTATTGAACTTATATTATTGATGGGTACCTTAATGCTTTAACAAATTAATATGTTTACGATCGAGTGAAGGAGAAGTAGAAATTTTTTGAATTAAGAAATATTTTATGCTAGTTTTATTGTTGACACTCAAATAATTTTTCAAATAATTTTTTAAAAACATTAGAAATCATGTATTCAGCCCGTAACTTTTTTTTCTACTTGAATTTTTCAATACAAATCTTTAATTTGTATAATATAGGAAGCTCGGACTAGATATGCACTCGTATATATGTACATACAATAATAAAATAATAATAAATGGGTAAAGAAGAACTAATATCAAAAAAATATTTTCATAATGTATGGGAACCGGTAGCCATGTTAAATTCTCTTAAATATTTTCTATATATTTTTTTTAAAATTTGACGCATTTTTATCTATTATATGTTGGTTATAGGCTGTCTTTAAATATATTGCAGAAAAAGCATACTAATTAAAATTAATTTCAATATATGTACATACACACATACATATATACTATACACATAATATACTCACCGTGCACACTGTTGCAAAAGCATTTTCAGAATGTGGAAGTGTTGCAAAATCTAATCCTAAAAGTATAACTGCCATATAGACTAAAATACATCCAAATGCTGTGATATTACTTAATTTGGGGCTTGAAAGTTTAATAGCTCTATATTAAAATTGTAAATTGGAAAAAAATTTTTAATGTATTTTTTAATTCATTTTGCAAAGTCAACATAATAAAAAAAAAAATGTGTGTAATTCAAACCTACTTAAGTTTTCGGAAATGTAAATTAAATGCTAAAAAAGCTATAGACAATGCTATTCCAAATGATGAAATCGTTGCAATTGTATAAAATGCTAATGGTGCAATTGTTACTACTCTCAATTTGAAAATTCTTTTTGCTATCGGTATTTGACCACTATGCCATTTTATTGTTTTACAATTTGGACAGTGAAAATCTAAATTTCTTTCAGCTGGATAATATAATGCAACAGGTTCTAAAGTACCTTTTTGTATTTGATAAAATGCTGTTGTACCAATTCGATCAGGTCCACTAAATGATACTGGTCCCTAAGAAATTAATAATTTTTCTTTTCTTCTTTACTATTTTTTAAGAAAAAGTAATTAAATTTAATGGGTATACATACGGAAACACCAAGAAAATTAAGTTTTCCTATTTGTTGTAAAAATTCTAATGCCATATCATATCTAGTATAATCAAAATTATCTAATTTTGATTGATTTTTTGTTTGACTTTTCCAATGATCTTCAGCTCCACGTAATGCAAGTGCTATTGCCCATACAGCATCATAAGTTTGCGGTGCATATTTTGACATTGGTTTTGGTACTTTCATTAAATTTAATTCATTCAAAAACATTTCATTGTTCTATAAATATAAAAATAAAAAAAAAAAACATATTTGTTATTAAGGGAATATTGAATGGCATTTGATTCAATAAGATTTGAAATGTAATACAGCACGTAATGTCGCACCTGCAGAATAAAATTATTAGATATTTATGATATTAGAAAATAGCTTCAGTTTTTAAGAATATTTTTAAGAATATTAATTTACTACATTTTTTAAATAAAAGTACCTCAAGGAAAGATTTCCTAGCCATAACATAAAATGTGCATTCAGTTAAGCTAAACACTTTTGAATCACATATTATCAAATTGATTTATCGCTGAACGACTTTTTTCTCAGAGTGCTTAAAGTTTATAAGTTTTGTTTTTATTTTCACATTGACAATTATTTGGCATTTAAGGGGATAATTTGGCATGCATTAGAGCACTTGACTTAAATTGTAGTGAAGCTATTGTAATGGATTTCAATTTAGAACTAGTCGGCGACATATTTTTTTACAACAAAAAATTGCTCACATTTTTACCAAAAATATTGCAAAACCCTCAATGTAAAGTAAATGGAAGTGGGTACAGAATAGTGCTATCATTATTTCATTTTTATAATATTTTGTATTGTTGCAGTGTTATTTTACAGGTGCGATATACATACTTATATGCACATTGAATACAAAAATTTCTATTTATAAATTTTCTAAATATGGAATAAATTCATGTATGTACATGTAATTTATATTCATACATGCCTACTTAAATTCCAATAAAATAAGAAATTTCATTATATATTTATAAAGATTTTGCGTGAGATTTTACACGCAAAATACATAAAAAATAAAAAAGAAAAACAAAAATTTTATGTTACCAATCCGCTGAGACCAATCTGATTGCCAACAATACTATTATGACTGGAAACAATAATAAGATTTTCAACAGCTTCCATCAATTGATTATGAAAACAATCTGCATTATAAGGCAATCCAGATGAAATATATCCGGTCGATGATGAGGTTGATGATGATGATGATGATGTTTTTGTTGTTGTAGTTGTTGCCGTTGCAGTCGGTGTTGTTGTTGCTGTAGCAGTTCTTATTGTAGCTGTAGTTGCTGTTCCTGTTTTTATTATTGTAGATGAACTAGTTTTTACCGGAAATTTTTCATTTGACCCAGAAGAAGTTGATGATGATGATGATGATTCAATAAATGATGTTAATGATGATAATATTGATTTTTTATCTAACCATGGTGGACTCATACTTTCATGTAATATCCATGCATAATCAGCACCAAACATACCAAGTTTATAGGCTTCACAGAATATTTTTGGTGCAAGTTCCTTTGAGAAACTTCCAATAATAATACGTGTATCAAGATCCTTTTTTAGTTTTGTTTTTTTGTTGTGTTTGTTATTTTTTGATTTGGTTGTGGTTTTTGGTTGGTTCATTCCATTTAAGAAAGAAAAGTTAAGAATTATAAATAAAAAAGGATAAAATGTTTAGCTTTTCTCTTTATTATTATTATTTTTTATTTTTCTTTTAAAAAGAAAGAAAAAGTTTTTAAAAGTTTTTGATTCAAAAAATTGAATTATTCAAAAGAAAAATAAATAAACGCTTTTATATAGCTATATATACCTACATAATGAATAAATAGTATGTAATTATATGTTCATGTATGTTAAACTTTTGATGATCATAATATCAAGAAAATTATAGAGCTTGTAATGACAGTTTATACTTCTTAAGGAACTTTTTCAAATTAAATTGTTTGAAGTTTTCGAATTTCTGTTTTATTTTTATATTAATAAAGTATATAACATAACGAGTTAGTTATGTTCTAAAATACAATTTCAATTATTTTAAATATTTCCCTCGTAAACAACTATTATACGAGCAAGTATTGCGAGTATATTAGTTCTTAAAGGAGAATAATGAATATAAACAAGGATATTATTAAAGAAATTTAATCATGGACATTAAGTATAATATTTTTAAAAGATTTAGGATTTCATACAAACAATTTTTCTTTTAATAATAGACAAAAGTTTCACACTTTTTACCACATTTCCAAAAAAATTTAATATAATTTGATTCTGTCGGTCCACCCTTGTTTTCAAATTCCTAAATTCTTGAAAATTTTTTATATGCACATTGTTATCGCTATGAAGCCTATTTTCGTTTAAGCCAATCAGGGTGGCTCAAATATGCAATTCTTTAACAATATTCACTATAACGAGAATACAAAATTGTTTGAAATTTCGCAAGAAAAATTTAAAAATTTTTTTTTTTAGTTTCAGGCATTAATAAATTTTTAATAATTTCATTTGAAGAAAATGTCTTTCTAAATCCCCCCTCTTCTCTCTAGAGTTGCCGACTCTGAAAGTGATCAAGATTTTAAATTTTAGCAGCTCATATTTTGTTCTCATCCTAAATGATATGCAATAATTATCACGTATTAATGCACGAATTTTATAAAATTAGAAAAATGTAACAACATTATAATTACAGAACATGGGTTTAAAACAAAAGTATGTAATTTCACTTGGAAATATGCTACGTTACAAATCTTTGGTTTGATCCAAATTCAATAATAAGAGTATGTAATATTAATGCTTTAATCATATACTCAAATTTAGTTTCTTATTAAATATCTTGTGTATAAATCTCAAAGTTATTAGAAGACTTAAAATTTAATTGCCCTATAATAGAAAAACAAAGAATTTAACAATAAATTGGTTAAATTTTCTACATTAATTATACTTGTACGAACGTATGTTCGAAGAGTATACTAAATTTACCTTACCATTTGTAATGCTGAAAAATAAAGGTGCGAGATAAGTATATGTCTTTAATCTGCGTCAAAATCTTAGTCGACTTAACTTTGTCTGTCAACGATAACTCAAAAACTAATTGAGCTAAGTTCACAAAATTTTAACAAATGATTTTTTATAGTAAATGCCAGAACCATATGTAAATTGTTTATGATCGCGGTACTGGTTCGGGTATTCCTGCCATACAACTTTCAAATTTATTTAGCTATATCTCATAAATTATAAAAGCCCTCGTATTGAAATTTCGCACAAGCGAATATATTAGTAGGACCAATGTGTGTGATAAAAATCGTTGAAATTTTTTGACTCCATATGGTAGCTACCATAGAACTTCAATTTTAGTTTGGCTTTATCTTAGAAAATATTGAAAACATAGTGCAAAAATTTTTGCTTTAATTAATATGGTAATAATGGCAACCTAAAATCATAGTCTGTCTTATAGTCAGCTATGACATATATGCTCGCCCATAGGACAAAAAATTGGTACTCGTATCACAGAGTTGACAAGGTCTCTATTTTTCCTCGTTTTTAGCACTTTTCCAAAAAAATTTTGAAAAAAAGTGCTTATTAGTTTCACTCTGTCCGTCCGTCCGTCCGTCCGTCCGTCCGTCCGACCGTCCGTCCGTCCGTCCGTCCGTCCGTCCGTCCGTCCGTCCGTCCGTCCGTCCGTCCGTCCGTGTGTCTGTTTACAAAACTTCTACACCCTTGAAGATAGAAAGCTGAAATTTTGTACGTACATAGATTTTTACTAGAAACTTATTTTTGTAGAACAAAATTTTTACCTATCTCCCCCCCTTTAGAAGTTATACCCCCCCAAAACCACAAAAATGGCCTATTTTAACTATTTGTTGCAATGAAACCATAAGCATTTTTGAAATTTTGCAAACGCAGAAAGGCAGTGGCTTACTTCCCCTAGCGCGGTATGCTATAGTCAAAATTTAGAAAAACAAAATGGCCGTTCAAATTTACCGTTATCTAAAGCCCTTTTTTTCCAAATTTTTGATGTCATTTTTCTTCTAGACCCCAGCCTGTAGAAGCTTGAAATTTTAGTGGCTTATAGAAATTAACAAATAGTTTATTTCGTTAGAAGAAAATTTTTTTCCATCTCCACCCCCTCTCAAGTTATCGCCTCTTGAAATTTGTAAAATTTGAATTTTTGGCGCCTTATATTTCCGAAACCGCAAACGTTTTCAAATTTCTATAAACACGAAAAGCTAACGGTAAATTCCATAACATTAAAAAATATAATTATTTTTCTTAACTCACACAATTAATCCTTAAAATCGAGCATTATGTTAACCCCACTTTATATTAATTTTTGCTTTATTTCAAAGACTGCATGTATGCATCATCCTAAATATATGCAATCCTAGAAATAGTTTTGTATATGAATGAAAATAATTTTAATAGTGTGATAGGTATACATACTCGTAGACTGTTACAGAATTTTCACTTGTTGAAGGGAAAAGTGCTACAATACAAACCATTGGTTTGACCCAACTTTATTAAATAATTTTCCAGAAATAAAAATCAAAATTAATTTAATTGATCGACTGACTGAATAGAAAAAAAAATTATAAACAAAATTAATTTATTTTCAATATTTTCATCACTTAACAGATTAATTTGATTTATTAAATAAATATTTTTTTTTTTATTTTTTCATTTTCATCACCACGAATGTTTAATATTACTCGTATCTATATTATAAAATTAATTTGTCAAAAAATATTCTTCATCCAAAATTGTAGAATAAAAATGAAATTGATAAAGAAATTACAAAACTAATTATAGAATTATTGAATAAAGAAAATAATAAGTGCTAAATGGCTATAATTTAAAAAAAAATATAATAAGAAAAAAAAACAAACAACAAATTGTTAACCATAAGAATCAAAATGAAGATATGAAAAAATTTCAAATTTTATTTTTTTCTTCTTCACGGACAACGCTCTTAATTTTTTAACAAACAAAATAAGTAAAAATTACTAATTTTTAGAGTCATATGAATTTTATTTTTAGTTTTTGGATTTAAAAAGAAATATTCAGAGATTTTTAAACTTTTTTTTTATTAATGCTCTTTATAGTCCAAGATTAGTTGGAACTTGGCATAATGAAACAAATAGAAAAAATTTTCCATAACTATGAAAAATAATGCGATAATAAAGATGTTGAGCACAATAAAATAAGTAAAATAAACAATACTCGTAAATTATAAATGGAAACAAAGAATTTATGAATCACATTTAATCTTATGTTTGCAAAAGTTATCAAATTTCTCAAATAAGATTTAATTTTAGATTTAATTTTATTGACATTATTGACAATTGATATTTGAACTAATATAATTTAGTTTTAGTTGACTTGTTTTTTATTTTTTTCTCTTATAAAAAATTTGACTTAGAAAATTGAAACCTTCCGAGAATAATTTTTAATAGGAAATTGATCAATAAGAAATGGAGTTAAGTAATGTTTTACATTTATTACCGAAACTGGTCTTTTAAGCCTTTTTAGAATGAAAGACATATTTAGGTAAAAGGGGTTTTAAGAATATTTTTAACGTCTTATTGTGAAAAATCTATATTAATTTTATTTAATTTGTTTTCAAATCCGATAAAATCTTACAAATTTAATATTTGCAGGATTTTCAAGCAAAATTTTTAAAGAGTAGCCTTCTCGATAAACTCATTTCAAATATTACGATAAAAATGAAATTTGACATTTTTGCCACGCCTATATACGATATGTCACATGGTGAATCTATCAACTTCTGATGTTTCCATGTTGATGAGGCTAATTGATAAACTTTTCGTGTATGTCAGTCCTATTCGATATTTTTGATTATTTTTAAAAACATTAAATATTTTAAAAATTTAAGAATATTAAAAATTTAAATATGTTTATATAATATATTTCAGCTGACAATCGAAAAAAAAATAGAAAAATTTTTCAATTTTAGATTTTTGAACTTTTCTTAGAAAATAAAAATTTAATTAATAAATTTTCCTAGTATTTTATATTTCAGTTATTTTACTCAATAGAGGTAGTTAAATATTTGATTTGCTGGAAGCTATTTCACTTTCTATATAGGGCAATTAATTTTTTATTTATGCTGAAGTTGCATATTTGTGATACTTGCAGTTTACGTATATCATACGAGTACTTAATGCGAATTGAAATTGCATTTAATAAAGAAATTCGCCTGTTCAAAAAAAACCTAAACTCATTCTAAAATGCGCATAATTTTTTATAAGAAATTTTGAATAAATTTTAAGCAGATTGTAAAAACTGTATAATATTTATATATATATATATAATACATTATTAAATATTATAACAATATAGAAAAAAAAAATAATTAAAAACTCATTTAAATTTAATGCAATAAATTTAATTATTTTTCTTAACTATAAAATACAAAATTATCTACATATGTATTTAAAAATTTTAGTACTTTAATTAATTTTATAGAAATATTATTTCTATATAAATGCATATTATGTACATAAATAGTACAAAAAAATATTAAATAAATTTTCCAACAATTATTTTAGTTTTTATTTGTGCATCATAGTGTGATAATGACATTATTTACCCATCTAGATGGTATAAGAATAATAAAAATATGTGTGTGTATGTACCATTTTTTGTATAAAATAAATGTAAAACTGCATAACACACACAAATATTTATGTATGAAAGTGCATTGTTGAAATTTACATGATAATGATATTTTTATTGTTATATTTATAAGAATTTATATGAACTCATATATAATTTTGTGAATATTTAATTAGTTTGGTATATAATTTTTAGAAATATAATTATGTTTGTATATGCATATTATATATAAAAATTTCAAGTTGAACTATATGTATATTTACAATAAAGCGAAAGTAATCAAAATTTTTATGAATTCGTGAAAATTTTACATTTAATTTTTATTAGATTTAATATAAAACTAAAAAAAAGAAAAATGCAGTTCTTTAAAATTAATTCTTATTTATACTGTCCAGTTACAAACTTTGTGGAATTTAAAATTATAGGTTTATAATATAATATAATTTATCTATTTGGGTATGTACTATTTGAACACCACAAAGTTTCAATTCAATTGGGATTTTCCTTAGATTGCTATTAAATAACACACTGCTTAACAATGTTATAGTTACATTCATTACAAAATTTTGTATTTTAAAAAATTTATAAATATCAAGAGTACTATGTGTAAGTTTTAGAATATTAAAACACAAAGTTGTGATGAAGAAAACGCATTAATTTCCTCTATTTCCTGGAATATATAACCGGAAATATAATTTTATTAATTCATTATACTAAAATAATAATTAATAAAGTATCTAGCCATTAAATATAATTTAAATATTTCAATTAATCCTTTGAAGAAATTACAATATTGATAAATAATAAATTTCATTCAATTACTAAATAAATAATTTTAATTCAAAAAAATAATAAGCAATCAATTTTAAATTTGAAAATTTTTCCAACAATATCATATTATAAAAAATAGTTTATTTTTAAAATTTATTCCATATCATCGGAATATCTCTGTAAATACATTCATTAAAAATACGGTAAAGGGAAATTTTTACGTTTTCAATGAAATTTACTCTCTGAGTAATTTTTTAATTATCATATTGTCACCTAATTAGGTATTTTTAATAAGATCAGAATACAAATAATTTAAATAATACAGCTAATGAAACGCTTTCAACTCAAAATGTCATTATGATTAATAACATAGTTTCTTGACAGAATGTAATTGATGTCAGAATGTTAAATTTTCTCTGTTATCGATCTAATAAATTTTAATTTAATTTTGAATAATGTGCTCTTTTGTAATCGTATTAGATTTTTTCATTTTTATAGAGCTACCACAGTGTGATATACTATCCAGGGAAGATTTTTTTGACAAATTCTCATACTTTCTTGTAGTAAAGGATTCATGATTTTTAACTAAATTTCTAACAATGACATATATTTATATCCATACGAATATCATACAAAATGTATGTACATAATTATGTATATCGAAATCTTTTGGATAGAATTTTATATGAGCAATAAAGCATACTATAAAGACGTTATGGCAAACTACATTTGATATATAATGTAACCTTAAAGTTATATACGTTATGTACATTCATCTTTATTTCATCTTCATAACATTGCATAGTGTAAATAAATTTACTTATAAATTAATATTAAGCATACCACACAACATATTTTACTATCTATATTATACATTATTTAACATCTGTGATCTATCTTATATATGTAAGTATATACAATTAATTTTAAGGTCTTACAGAATGCTCTTCATTTATATACATATGTACGCTTGAAAATCTTTATTGAGAAACGCTGTGTATTCAAAAAAGTTTGTAGCTATTATGTTATATTCTTGTTGTACGTATATCATATATTAATACGTACATATGTAAATGTATGCAGGTTTGTATAAGAAAAACAAACTTTGCTGCTCTTTATTTTGTTTTCTTAATATTTAATATTGAAATTTACAAGTTATAGTTAGTTAAGATATCAAATAATAACGTCACACTACGTGTATTGTTGTTCTACATAAATATCCCCATCAATATGTATTTTACTTATTATAAAGATTATAAGTATATAATTTTTTTTTCCATTTTCTTACTTTATTTCTTTTTTTTTTTTCGTACTTTAAGAGCTTTTTTTATTTTTTAATTTTTTCATTTTATTTAGATTTTTCTTCTTATTCTTCTGATTACTATTGTTATTATTATAGTTTTTGTATTATCTTATACTTTTTGCGTTCCATTTAGGAGTATGTATAACAACTAATAATACATGATTATAACATTCTCAGTATATAACACTTCAGATATATATAACAGTCTTCCTTGGCTAGAAATGTACAAGGTTTATAGCGGTTGAAGACTCATAAACTCCACGAGGAATAACACCACAAGCACATGAAACTTTACATGTATAACACTTCACGAGAATAAGACATTTTATAAGTGTTATTAGTTTATTGGTATACAAAACAAATTTAATACTTCAGATTCGTAAAATACAAATAAACTTTAAACGCGCAGCATTTTAGTTGCCTAGCCCTTTAAGCGTACAACAATAAAAGCAAGGTAAAGCTTCAATTATCTATAACACTCTAATAGTAAGAGCTGCAAATGTATAACATTTTAAATGAATGCGAATTCTCTATTAAACTTGAGATACATTACATTAGCCTATATAGAAAAATACTGTAATTGAGAAAAGTTTGTTGCAGTAGATCGCTTTATTAAGTAGTAGATACATAAAAATAGACTCTTGAGTCAAACCCTCAAACTTAAATTTATAGGTTAGTTTTAAAACTGGGATTCATATACAAAACATAGTTCCATTCATAAAACTATTCCCAACTGCTAGATTGTTATATGTATTTAAATGGAACCTTAGTCTAGTTGTATACATATTTATTTGTATATACATACCATTCAAATGGATACCCTAGTCCACGAAAAAAAGTGACATGAAATAGAATATCATAGTACAATATACTAATTATAAACTAAATAGTACAATATTGAGGCTACAATATTAGCTCAAAAGAAATGATATGACTAGTATTATATGAGCTCTCTTATCATATCGTAAATATAAAATATAAACTTATTTAACTCAAGTAAAATAGTATATTATTCTATAATTTAATATAATACGCGAGTAGCTATATATAAAATATAGAGTATTGAGCGTGTATTTAAAAAAAATTTATAATTATGTGTTTATGTGTATAAATATGTATAGAGTAAAGTGATCGTATCATTATTCTTGGTCAATTTGTATAACTTTATTGAATTATCACCCATTCATTGTTATTGAAAAGTATTATGTATATAGTAAATAAAATAATTTTCAGTTGCAAATTTACCTTTATAGAGGCAGCACATTATTAAGAAATTTGATTATAGTGTATAAAAGAAATTTTGTAGATTATTATTCGTACTATTTGTATTGTGTATTGTTTTCATAATTATTTTTCTTGTGTTTTTGGAATTCTTTATATTATACTCGAAATTATTTTTTTTATATTCTATGATAGTGTCGGTTCTTACTAATTAATATAATATATACGTATGTGTTTATTATTATTTAAGAAGAAATTAAAGGAAATGTTTTATTATCGAAAATTATAACAGTATTTACACGGAAAACACCATTCGAAATAATAACAGTTTAAATTTTTTCATTTGTTCTTTTCAAAAATTTTAATTTAAATATTATACATGTGTGTATGAATGTAATAAAATAATAATTTAAAATGTGATCCATTTATTTTATTTAATTATAAAAATAAATTAGTATAAATTGTATTTTATATATGAATAATAAAGAAAATTTAATAGAAAAAAGAAAAGTATAAGAAAAATTAATATTAAAATTATATAATTTAATTGAAAGAAACGAAAAAAAAAAAATATGGGATCACCAAATATTGTTGAATTAGAAACACAGTGCTTAAATTCAATTAATAATGAAACGAAAAAAATACATAATAATATGATTGTTATACATAATGTAAGAAAATCTCGTAAAGCAAAAGCTAAAAGATGGATTAAAAATAGATTTCATATATTAAATTGGATAGAAGATTATAATTTACATTTTGCATTTAATGATTTAATTGCCGGATTAACATTAGGCTTAACAATAATACCAGAAAGTATTGCATGTGCAAGATTAGCTGGTTTACCATCACATCATGGATTATACTCATCATTTATAGGTATCATATACAAATAAAAAATATTAGATTTTTCAACATAATTTTGCTTTAAAACTGAAAAAAATAGAAAAAGAAAAATTAAAAATTTCCATGTAATTTTTATTTTAATTGATTAATCAATCCCTATTTTAGTTATATGACTATATGTTTTTGTTGGCCTTTTCGAAAGATTCAGTTATGAAAAACTTTTCTACAATCATCCCTTCGAAGCACATTTTCAATATAATTGTCTTAAAACAAGAGATTCCATGTATTTTCTTAAAACAAATTAATTTGACGGCACGTTATTAAAAGATCAAAAAATTCATTGTCAAAAATAATTGCTCATCGAACGCATTCTTAACCAATTTTTATAAAACAGTAAATTAAACTGGGTCGATTTCAGTTTGCAATGCGAGAAGTGTTCAGAAAATTAAAACATGAAAAATCAACCAATGAAAAGCTCACCCTAAGCTGCATTACTATTGAATTAAGTATGAAATTAGTAAAACGATATGAGCATTCTACTTAATAAATTCATTTTTAAAAGCGCGTTTCTATATTATATTTTCTTTTGTGTAATTTTATTATATTTAAAGATAGATGAAATTTCTAAGATATACTTAAATAATATAATTATTGTAAATATGTGCATTTTTTACGATGACATTAATAATATGAAATATTTTAAGGTTAATTTGCAAGGAAGAATGAAATTTAAATATTTAAATTTTTATTTTATAAAAAAATATTTTTTATTTTTAAAAAAATTTTAGTTAAGAGTTTAAAATTTCCATTATAGCTTTGATATATTTCATTAAACTCGATGTTTTTATGTCCAAAAATTTTATTTCTGAAATTTTCCATAATGTAAATTTATATTTAAGCTGAATTCGACAATTGAGGCAAATTAAAATTTAAAAAATATGAAAAGTATTTAAATTCTGCAAGATTGTACATTTATATTAAAATTGACGTCAAAATTTCCAAAAAAGACTTTAGTTTTCGGGAATGAAACAAAAAAAATTTAGAATATTATTCATGATACCCCATTGTTGCTATGTATTAAATTATTAATAAAAGAATAATATCATTTTTTAAAATCATTGTGACTAATATATACAACCAATACACGTTTTGAAATTATCAATTGATTACTTAAATTGTGTCATATATTTCTAATTATGCTTAATTATACCCTAAAAATAGCCGCAATTTTAACTGGATAAATCTAATTTGGATTTAATTCTAATTGAATTTAATTAACTAGAAGTAATTAGTCTAATAAAGATATAAAATTCTATTTTCAATTCAAATAAATTTCCTATATAATAAAAATATTCTAAAATAAAATTTTATTTTTTCTTATTTTTACTTTCAAAATATTTTCAACCCAAATAATACCTGACATTTTAATATAATAAAAATTTATTAATTAAGATTAAAATTTTAAAGTTATATATACAAAAATTTATATTATATTACCTCGTAATTATACTATTATATCTTTTAATGTGAATTGGTGTCCCTACAATATATTTCAGTTAATAAATATTACTAATTAATTACCAATAAAATATTGAAATTTGAGAAATATAAAGTTTACTAATACCAATTATTATATTTTAATTAACTCGTTATCATATTATAATTACTTTATGAAATTTATTTTGAAAATTGGAATCCCTAACTATTTTATATTTAAAAGTAATTTGGGAAACTAAAGAATTTAAAAATAAACTTTAAATATTTCTATATGCACGTGTTTTAATTTCATTATTACTATAGAGTCTCATATAATCGGAATTTTCATGCTTTTATATAGTTTTGAGGTTTTCCAGAAATACGGGAAATAGTAATCAATAAAGTAAATAATTATTGTTATCAAGTTATAAATTGTCTATATGATTGATAATAATATAAATAAATGATTGAAGTGTATGTAGTAGGGTAATGCTCTCGAAAATAATTCTTATAAACTAATTAATTAACTATATATGAGTTATTAAATTATTAATTCTAATACATATACTTAAAATTTTATTATAGTGTTATCAGAACATTTTACGGTTAAAAAAATTATTTATTTTTTGATGAATTTACTCTTTTTTCCCAATGAGAGTCAATGAAGGTTTTTAATCGTATTTCACTTGCGTTTTAACGTTTAAAGAAAAGAATGAGAAAAATGACGTGTTCTTTCTATTCTTAGATATATAGAACGAAATTTTAGCTAATTAATTGCAAATTCTAACATCTTAAGTAGTATGAAATGAAATTTTAAATAATATATCTCATTTTTAGTACAATTGTTAACATTTAAAATTAATAATAATGAAATTCTTATATTATAAAACAAAACTTTAAAACATTTGAAATTTTCAAGGAATTCAAGGTTTTTTTGCTTTTTTCTGGGTAAGCAAAATATAAAAATATTTTTAGTCAGGTCAATCTTTTAATGACTTTTAAATTTCTTATCACTCTAATCGGTTCTTGTTAAAATATAAAATTTTTGACCATTATTAAAATCATTGTATGCTGTCTTATGTGATATAGTTCTTGTATGTAATTCCCAAAATTTATTTTTTCTTTCTATTGTTTATTTTGATTCTATTGGTATTTAATATTTTGATTTTGAAAGTGTAATAAAAAAATATTCTTAGTTTAAAAGCAACGAACCAATGGCTCCACCTTAACAACATTTTTTCCTTATAAATCTTAAAATATTTTAGGTACTGTTTAGGATTAAATCTTTAAAATTTAGTATTAAATCTACGATAAAATTTAATAATTTGATACGAAAATTATAAGTAAAATAAAAATCAGTTGATGACTACTCAAAATAATTTGAAATATAATAATTGTCGCCATTTTGCTTTTATAACATCTGATAAAATTTGATTTCAAACAAGGGTTACAATATACGACTTTAATAAGATTCAGATTATATCTTAGATTTTGTCATGTATTTACATGAACAGTAATATTTGTATGATTTCATTATATTGAAAAAGAATGAGAGAAACTTAATTGACAAAATCAGATATCTTATTTAAATAAAGTAAGGTAAAAACCAATGAAATATAAAGTATCACTTTTCCTTTCAACAAGTGAGAATATTCCTTCTAATGACAGTCTATTATATTATTCCAATTACTTTTGTTCATATAACAAAATATATTTATTTATTGCATATATTTAGGGATGAGAAAAAAAAATTGAAAAAGTTATTGGCATAAGGGTGGAGTTGAAGGGTTTGAATTAAATTAAGCATAAATTATGAAAAACAATTATATGTATCTTTTCATGACACGTCATTTACCATCAGCTTTCTAAATTTATAGATATTTGGAAAAGTTTGCAGTTTCGCAAATACAAAGTCCAGAAAATTCAAACTGCACGAATTTCGAGCGGCGATAACTTGAGAAAGAATGGAGGTAGAAATAAATCTTCTTCTAATAAAATAAACTATTTCTAAATATCTAAAGGCTGTTAAAATTTTAAGCCCTTACAACTTACAGTTTAGAAGAACTTTGGAGAATTTGAAAATTTTTGTGGTTTCGTTTCAATGAATAATCAAAAAATGGCATTTTTGAGATTTTGAGCGGGTACAACTTTTAGAGGGTAATTCTACGGAACTAGAACTTATTTCTGCGGAAATAAGTTTCCAGTGCAGGCTTATGCATACATAAAATTTCAGCTCTGACTATGGACGGACAGAGTAAGACTAATGAACACTTTTTTTGCAAATTGGAATGTTTGGAAAAGGTTTAAAAATGAGAAATCTAATTGAGTAAATGAAAAATCTAATTGAGAAAGTACAAAGAAAAATAAAAATTCCTCTAATTCAATATTTTATCTTTCCCGACTCAGTCGGTTTCTAAAACAATTTAGATACAGAATAGAGAGTATGTTTAGAAAAAGAGTATGTTTCGTTTTTGTTTAGAAAAATTTTGAATTTCTATAGAGTTTTTTAATTAAAAAAATTTTATGAATGTTATTCAATTTATAGTATAAAAAGAGATTTTAAATTGTGTTCCTTTCATATATTTAAGGAGTACCCCAAAATAAAATATTTATGTGCACATTTTTATGTATATAAATTTTTATTTATTTTATTTTATTTGTGTAAATCGTATGTGCATGAACCATGACAATTTCCCAAAATGTTTAATTACCAAAAAACAAAGAAAATATTTTCTATTTTGTTCTTTTAAAATTTTTTTTTTTATTTTAATATTTCAAATAGCTGAGAACTGGTTTTTAAAGGTATTTCAGGTATTTTGTATATTATTTAAAAAATATTTAATTGAAATTTTTTTTTGTTATATGGAAACGTGCGAGAGTATATATATATATATATATATATATACTTTTGTAAAATATAAAGTAATAATAAAGTTGAATAACGAAAGGGAAAAATTGTGTTTTTTGTTTTTGGTTTTATTCTTTATGATAATTTATACACCTATACTACCACCTATATACCTATTTCACCTTTATTTCGTCATTGTTAATTAATTGTTTATATATATATATATATATATACACTTACTTTTTCTTTTGAATTTCAAATGAAATGCTTTTTAATTTAATATTAATTGAATAATAAATTTTAATAATGTTTTTATTTATATGATTTTTTTTTACGTTTTATTTTGATTTTTTTTTTAGTAAATCTCCCTTTTATTTATTTGTATATTAATTTTGTTTACAGGTTCTTTTGTATATTTAATATTTGGAACAGTAGCTAAAGTCCTAATTGGTCCTACTAGTCTTGTTGGTAAGTAAATTCTTATATTATGTCGTATATATACAAGTATATTTAGAGTTTAAATATTTATTTGTATAAAAATATATCATAATAATTTTGTATAATTATGACGTACATATACATATATATACGCATATATTTTCAGTATATATATGGTATTTACATGCATGTATGTATATAATTTTTATTATGACTTTCAACTCTTATGAAATATTTTGAGCTTATTTTACTCTAATTTTATTTTCTGTGTGATATTTTATTTTTTCTTTTTTTTTTCTGTGTAATTTTATATAGCACTCGTAACCGTACAATTCACTATGGGAAAACCAATACAATTTGCTTTTATTTTAACATTTTTGGCTGGTGTTGTTGAATTGCTTATGGGCTTATTACGACTAGGTGAGTTAAAGAAATTTTTAAAGGAAATTTTTTGTTATAAAAAAAAAAAATAAAAATAAAATATAAAAATTGCTGAAAAAAAACCAACAAAATATAAAGATATTTTTTTCCTTTCTGAGAAAAAAAAAAATACGTACGTATAAAATATTATGAGGGAGAAAAAAAAAAAATTTACTTTTAAGAAATGAAATTTATGCTTTCAAGAAATAAAAATTAATTTTCGTGAAAATGAAAAAAAAAAAAAGAAGGAAAAACTCTTTGAGGAAAACCTCACCAGAAAATAAAGATGTTTTTTTCTTTTAATGTTAAAATAGATAAAAATTTTAATATGTAGAAGAAACGTGCTCTTATTAGGCAATTTACTCTTAAACAAACGACCATATACTTATATGAAATGGTGTTCTGTTAAGAACAAATTATAAACAATCGATTTTTTACCATAAAAGTAATTTAATGGTATTTTTAATTTCAACGTCAATCAAATATTGAATTTCTAATTTCCATGTCATTTTGTTTTGGAAAAATTATTAAAAAGAGTTCCCTTATTACCATTTATTTGACAGTATCTTTAAATGAATTTGAAATTTACAATTTACAATCAGGTTTTAAAAAACTGTAATTATTTTTACTATTGAAATATAAATGTAAAAATAGTTTTGAAATTAAAAAAAAAATATTTGTAGAAATTAATTAATTTTAATATCACGTGAATTTATTTCTATTTAATTATAATATAATTTTCCTTCTAATTTAAAATTCCTAAAATTTATAAATTATTCAAAATTAATGTGAAAAATTTTCTGTCTCTGAATTGCAAAATAATTTTGAAATGGTTACATTTTATTGTTACAATTTATGAATTTTAAAAATTATTTTGTTTACATCCTTTGTTTTTTACTTAAAACAAAAAATTCGAATGGGATCATTTATTAAATTTAAATTTAAATCATATGACTTCTATTTACCTCATACTTTATAATTGACCATTTTCGGTATTGTTTTACAAACCCATATTGTACCAAACAAATTAATCAACTATTTAGAAAATGTAGTGCTTGAAAAGTTTTAAACAATTTTCATTTAAAGTTTGCTATAATACTTCTATACAGGCCTTTGTAGTACGTAAATCAACTGCAGTTTATTTACACAAGCTCTGGTATTACAATTTTCGACAATTTGCTTGATTCGGATTCTACATTTTAATATTATAACAACAGGGTTCCAACTTCTTACAAGAAAACATGCTTCTCAGCAATATTATAAATTCAAAAATGCTATAAAAATTTTCTCTTAATATTTCGATTTACAATAAATTTAAAGGCAAATTACAAATTAATTTTCTATTCATTGTCTAATCATTTTCAGATATTTTAAAATATCGTTATACACAACGACTTTGTATATAGACCTACCCGGAATTTGATAATCAAAAATCAAAAAAATTGACAATATTTGAATTGAAAACGTTAAAAGATATGTAATTTTCTTGTTTGTTTTCAAAAATGATAACAAATTTTTATGTCGTTTTCCTCATAAAATTTATCTTATTTTTTTTTTCATTTCATTTTGCTGAAGAACGGAAACCAGAAGTCATTTATTAAAAAAAAATTGTAAAAAAAATCTGAAGTAGCTTGGTTTTTTCTTGTTTTGTTTTCATGTTGTTCTTCTTTTATTATATTATTATTACAAATTGAATAATTTAAAAAAAAAATGGAAATTTTTATCATTAAAATTCTTTTTTTAATTTACCTTACGCGTGCCGCGTTCCGCACCTATCATTTAACGACGTTTAAAAATATGTGATTTCAATATCAGCATTGTAGTAAATTGTATAACTAACGATAACAACAATAATAACATAATAATAATAATAATCGCTGATAATATTTTTATTACTCAATATAAAAGAAAAAAAAAACAAGAAAAAAAAGCAACAAACAGAGAAACGCGATGAATGAAATTAAAATGATTCTACGAAATAAATGAATGAATGGAGAAAAATAAGTGAAATTGTTGCAGAAATTTTTTAGTAAAAAGAAAAAACGCTATAACAATGATGTTGCCAGACATTTTAATTTACATACTATAATGCGATTCTGATGCGAAATTATTATTTTTTGATTTCTTAAATTAGTTTAAGAAGAAATATATTTTAAGTTCTAGTAGTTTTTATTGCAAACTCATTGATTCTCTAATTTAAGAGTATGTGTTGTGATATGTAGAGCTAATAGGCAATTTTTCTTCATAATATGTATAAAACACAATTTAAACAAAGTTTGCAATCAAAGAGAAAATTCTTTTTTTTTCACTTCTCCTTTCGCCCGTTCTTTTGTCTGTTTACAAGGCACAAGCACGGACACAAGTGTGTAGAAGTACTTTGAGCTAGAAAGCTGAATTTTATACAGAAACGTCTCTTGAGTTACAACTTATTTTTGAGGAAGAAAATTTTTACCTATATTCTCGGCTCTAGAAGTTATAGCCCCTAAAGTTCTGAAAATGGCGTATTTTAATTATTTGTTGAAACGAATTCATTTTAATTTTTTGTATTCCGGAGACGAAGAAAGGTTATTGCTTCTTCTACCGTGCGTGACTCTAGCTTTGAAGAGACAAAATGGCCGTTAAAATTAACTGTTATCTAAAACATTTTTTTTTTAATTTTCTATATCGTTTTTCTTCTAGACTACAACTTGTGGAAAGCTGAAATTTTCTCAACTTACAGATACTAACAAATAGTTTATTTTGTTAGAAGAACGCTTCTTTCAGTTTTTTGGTTTTGTTAATCCTAAATATATAATTTAAGCATGAACCAATTTCACAAAATAAGTTATGATTAATTGCTGTATTTGTAAGATTGAAGACTGTAATGCACTTAATTATTTTTAATTACAGTTTTATTAAAAAATAAAATAAAACCTGTGTTCCGAAATTTTCTTAGACATTAATTTAAAATAATTATTGCATTTTTAAACATAAAATACCTTCTAAGTAATTTGGAAATTGAAACGAAAACCAAAAATTTATATTATTTTTAAGTCACTTAAATTTTCATAACCACAAAACCGCATTAATTTTTTTTTAGATTTTCATCATTTCCATTCATTTATCAGTAACATAATAGGAAAGTTTTTTTTATTCAAATTAAAATGTCTAAAATTTCTGGTTGGTAATGACGTAATTTGATGTATAATGAATATTATATTAAAATATTTTATATATATGTATATATATTGATATTTATTATACATTCATCGTACATGCACATATTCATTTCATAAAATATTTTTCCATAAAATAAAACGAAAAATTTTTAATCTGGCAATATTGTTTTCAACCTACGCTTTAATATTCTCTTTATACTCTTAATTAATTAATTAGTAATCAGTGTTTGTTAAAATAAGAGTTTAAAACGAAATTAAATAAAAATTAAAAACAAAACAATTATAATTGATCGTGTAATTTATACGAGTATTTTCGTCATTCGCACAAGCTTTGTGAATTTGTGCGAATTTAAAGTAGCAAAAAACAAAAAAACTAGTCAATTAATGCATGACGGACTAGTTGTATAGCAACTTTTTTAACGCTTATTAAAATTCTTTTAAAAAGCGTTGTGCTATTGCATCTAACACTTAATTTTGTTTAAATGATGCTCAAATGGAATTGACTTATATTATTAAAAGTAGTGTCATGAAAATATGCTTTTAAATATTGAACTGAAAAATTAGATGACAGGTGGCCAAATTATTTCTAACATGAGACTTAATCTAACATCATAAAATTTCGATACAAACATTTTGTTGTAATTGATACAAATAACATTTTGTTGTAATTGATACAAATGCTTTTCAAAATTTTAGAATTCTATGCCATAAATTTGGAAAAAATTAGTTCTTTCCATTGTAGGAAAATCTATAAAAATCTTATTAATACTTAATGGTATATGGATAACTTAAGTATATTGTTTCTTACTTATTCGGAAAAAGTCGGGATAGTAGTCAATTAGTTTTATTACTGAGTAATTGCAAAGTTCTGGAACTTCAAATTCAAAATGAAATGTAATCAAAGTTATCCTTAAGAATCGAAAATACCGAATTTTATTGTATATTAATTTCCCAACGGATTATTTTCAGACGTTTTTATAACTTTAGAAGAGTCCGAAGCTTAATCATCAAAATTTCTTAATTTGTTTTTAACTAATTTTACATTTGAAATCAATCAGTTTGTCAAGGCTCTGAAATGCAAAATTTATTGAATTTTTACATTTTTACATCAACTTTTCCAACAATTAAAACATAATTCCATTATTTATTTAAATGAACTTCAATCAAATTTGCAAAATGTCTGAATTTTAATTTTTATAAATATATTTTCAATAATTTTTCATATTTAGGTTTCATTTTTGAGTTCATTTCAATGCCAGTTATTAAAGCATTTTCAACAGCAACAGCAGTTTTAGTTATTGAATCGCAAATTAAGGTTATTCTCGGAATCAAATATTTAGTTCCAGGATTTGTAAATTCTATACAAAATTTAATTTATAAACTTGAAGAAGCAAGAGCTGGTGATGCTGTAATGGGAACATGTTCTCTAGTTTTTTTAATATTGTTAAAGGTTTAAAATTTATACAAATTCACTGTTCAGTTAATCTAAAATTTAAATTTTATAGCAACTTGATCGAATACATTTTGATGAAATGAAACCATCTGGTCGTTATTTAAATGTAATTGTTAATTATATAAGTTTATCGAAAAATGGTTTTCTTGTTATTATTTGTGCTGTTGCCTCATATATATGGGTTTCAAATTCACCTGAAAATGAAGAACCGCCATTTAGATTGAGTACAGATGTTGTTCCAGGAATGCCAAATTTCTCATTTCCATCATTTACTGTAGAAGCCAATAATAGAACTTATACATTTTTGGATATTTGTAGTGAACTTGGAATGGGAATATTTGTGATACCATTTGTTTCATTATTAACAAACATTTCAATTGCAAAAGCTCTAAGTAAGTATATAATTCTTGTTATTATTTGAAAAGTTATTTATATTTATAAAAATTGTAATAATTAATTAATTTAATAATATTATGAATGATTCCATAATATTAATAATGAAATAATCTTATCAATTCTTTATTTTTTTTTTCAAAAGCACCAAAGGGTTTAGTTAACGCTAGTCAAGAATTATTTACATTGGGATTATGCAATATAATGGGATCAGGAGTTCAGTCGATGCCAACATGTGGTGCATTTTCAAGAGCAGCCATAAGTCAAACGAGTGGTATTAAAACTTCAATAGCTGGAATTTATTCAAGTAAGAGAATTTTTATTTTATAAATAAAAATTTTTGGAAATATAAAAGTGCAAATAATTTGCTCTCCTATTTTAAATTTTAGGTTTCGTTGTAATTTTTGCCATGAGTCTTTTAACACCATATTTTACATATATCCCAGAGAGTACATTAGCTGCTATTTTAATGGTTGCTATTGTTACATTAATTGATTTTAAAATACCGATAAGATTATGGCGTGAAAGTAAACGAGATTTTTTTACATGGCTATTATGTTTTTCAGCATGTGTAGTATTTGGAGTTGAAGTTGGTCTATTTTTTGGAATTGCAGTTACAGCAGCATATCTTTTATATTTATGGGCTAGACCTAAAATAAGAGTTAAAATTGGAGAGGTATTGCGTATTAAAAAATTTTACACTTATTTTCTATGTGCCTTATATACAAATATTTCGTACTTTTATACATATTTCAGATTAATGGCATGCAATATGTTCATGTAACTCCAAATCATGGAATGTATTTCCCAGGAATTGATCATTTAAGGGAAAGAACATTGAAAGCTTGTATAGAAGCGAAATTTCGTATTCCAGTTGTTATAGATTGTCATAATATAACAGGTTTAGATTATACAGCAGCTCAGGGTATATCAAAATTAGCTGTTGAATTAGAAGATGAAAATCGATCACAAGCATTAGTTTTATTCAAATTAAATGTAAAATTTCAAAAATTAATTGATAATCTCAATAATTTAGTATTCTGTGAGACTGAAGAAAAATTAAAGGAAATTTTAACACAAGAAAGTCTTCGAAATGGTTTTATATCACTAAAGGATCATGTTAGAGCATCTATTGATTTAGGTTATAAACTAAATACATTAGAAGAGATCACAGATGAATAATTTATATATATATATATGTGTAGTATTATTATTGTTATATTTTTAATTGTTTATACATTAACACATTATACCTATCCAAAAAATTTGTTATAATTATAATTTTTATTTATTGAAAATTTTGTTAAATAAACAAAATTTTGCTTGTATTTAAGTAACTGATTTTATATTAAGAAATTTCTTAAAAACTTTTAGAAATACACGCATGTTAGTTTCACTCTGGCTTTTTAAAAAAAACTCCAACATATTATGTGGAAATAGAAGAAGATAGAAAAAATAATCTTAGGGAATATATTATTTCTCAACAACAAAAGACAACAACAAATCCCTATTTTCCTCTAAGTTATAGCTTTCGAAAATCTGAGTTCAAATAAAATTTTTAGTCGGGGAAAAAGGAAAACTTATTTCTTCTATCACAGAAAACTATAAGCAAATGTCAGTTTACAGAATTGAACTTTCAAATTAACTGTAATTAAATTTGTTTTCTTGTTAATTTTCTATAATTTGTTTGTTAAACACGTCTACCATTTGAATTGGTTTTAAATGTTACCATTTTAAAAAAAATTTATTACATCAAAATTTTTTTATAATTGCCTCCTTTCCCTTCCGAGTTTAAAATTTTTTAAAATTTTCAAAATCTTAACATTTCGTTCCCTATTCCTTCGATACTAAGAACTTCAATTAAATTCTAAAAACAAATCTATCTAAAAAGTATGCCGTCAAACTTCAAACTTAATTAATCATCAACCAAAAATTTTTCTTCAGGCCAGTAGCTGTTGTGAAATCATCACTTTGAGGTTTATCCTATAAATATATTAAAAATTTTAAAGGTAATAAGCAAATTCAACAGAAATTATATAAGATTTCCAACCATTCTAAAAATTAAAGTTCCAATTCTAGACTTGATATGTAACAGGAAATTACTAGTGTGGCTGCTATTACCATTTTTCAAACCAAGAGTTTCATTGACTAATTTTTTCCATACATTATTTAACTTAATCAAATTTCCAATGTTCATAAAGGATACCAGGAAAAATTTAGCGGCTAATATTTAAAAATTATTTTTTAAATGAATCGGTTATGGCATGTTTTACGAGTACTCAACTAAAATTTTATTTAAATTTTTTATTTTTTTTTTATTTAAAAATCACTTTATTTATTTCTCTGATACTTTTCCCGAGGACATTTTAAAATAAAATATAACAAAAAAACGTGTTAGATCAAAGGATATTATTATTCAAAAGTATTGAAGCATTCACTTTAAAAAGAAGAATCATAAAAAAAACCCAAAAACAAAAAAAAAAAGTTACAAAATTTAATAATCTTTTTTAAATTAAATTTTATATTCGAAAAGAATGAAAAAAACATTTCAAAACCTTATTATGGAAATAATTCTCACCCTTAGTAATAAAAGTTGTTCTTTAAAATCTGTTTCAGCAAATGTTATTGTTGCAGCACATGATATATTCGATGATTCCAGTTCGGTGACCAAATCATTTACTGCCAATGAATGTACTTCTTCATTTTGTGAAAATGTCGTAACTGTATCCCAACCAAATTTTCGTATAAAAGCAATACGAGCAGGATTATGTGATGAATCTGGTGCTACAGTTCTATAGAAAAATGGAAATTCATGACGATCACTTAATGCTGGTGATGTTGATCCAAATGATACCTAAAATTATTGTAAAATAATTAAAAAATTTTGTGTGATTTATTATTAAAGTGGGAAAAGAATAAGATAATCTTTATAATATGAAATTTATAAGGAAAAATGAAATCAATTGACATTAAACCACAATTTAGAGTATATAAAAAGTGAAAGGGTAAAGTTGTGTATTGCAGTGATGATAATGGTATTACGAAACCCATAATTTCCCAATAAATTTTGTAATTAAATTTTGGTCCTACTTTTTGAAATATTCATGAGAGAGCGCTTGAGAGCGTTTTTTCTCTAACACATTTAAATAAATTTGCCATAATTCCGAAAAATTAAGTTGAAAATTAAAAGCTATTGTTGTTTTCAATAGATGATTCTATCAAAATTTATATAACTAAGGCAATGATTGTGAAAATAATAAAGTTGGGTCAAACCAATGGTTTGTATTGTAGCACTTTTCCCTTCAACAAGTGAAAATTCTGCTTTTAAATACAGTCTATGTATACTCGTACCTATCACATTATTAAAATTGTTTTCATTCATATACAAAACTCTTTCTAGGATTGCATATTTTTAAGATGATGCATACATGCAGTCTTTGAAATAAAGCAAAAATTAATATAAAAAGGGGTTAACATAATGCTCGATTTTAAGGGTTAATTGTGTGAGTTAAGGAAAATAATTATATTTTTTAATGTCATGGAATTTACCGTTAGCTTTTTGCGTTTATAGAAATTTGAAAAAACGTGCGATTTCGGAAATATAAGGTGTCAAAAATTCAAATTTTACAAATTTCAAGGGGCGATTACTTGAGAGGGGGTGGAGATGGAAAAAAATTTTCTTCTAACGAAATGAACTATTTGCTAATGTCTAAAAGTCCCTAAAATTTCAAACTTCTACAAGCTGGGGTCTAGAAGAAAAACGACATCAAAAATTTGGAAAAAAAGGACTTTAGATAACGGTAAATTTGAACGGCCATTTTGTTTTTCTAAAGTTTAACTGTAGTATACCGCGCTAGGGAAAGCAAGCCGTTGCCTTTCTGCGTTTGCAAAATTTCAAAAATGCTTATGGTTTCATTGCAACAAATAGTTAAAAAAGGCCATTTTTAAGGTTTTGGGGGGGTATAACTTCTAGAGGGGGGGAGATAGGTAAAAATTTTGTTCTACGGAAGTAAGTTTCTAGTAAAGATCTATGTACATATAAAATTTCAGCTATCTATCTTCAAGGGTGTAGAAGTTTTGTAAACAAAAAAAGTGTCCACGGACGGACGGGACGGACAGAGTGAAACTAATAAGCACTTTTTTCAAAAATTTTTTTGGAAAAGTGCTAAAAAGTAGCTCCTTCGAATTAAGATAGGCACTAAACTATTTATAAACTAATATATAAAATCAACATTTTCTAGCAAATTAAAAAATCAATTTGAATTTATTACAAAACTAGCTACTAATGCATAAACTAAAAATTCTATTCGAAATTATACACTCGTATAAGATTTAATTTAATTTCGAAAAACATCATAAAAAACAAAAGCCTTACATATACGAGTATATAGTTAACTAACACTATCTATGTATTTATGTATACGAGGAGGCCAAAGTTTGATTGATGATTCACTTTCTATTTCTTGCTTTCTATTTTTTTTTTCCTTCAAACCAATTTTAACTTTCATATTATTCAAATTAACTTCATTTATAAATCTAATAAAGCGATAAAATTTAATTTAATGTTCATTACTAGCGTAAGAAAATCAAAATAGGCAAAAAATTTTTTTTTTAAATTTTATATACAAAGATAGAAACTGATCTAAATTAATTTAGCGGGAGGTTCCATCATCTTAATCAAATTTAGTTTTTTTTTTCTTTTTTTTATGTGACTGTAGAATTTCATGAAGCGCAACAACAAATTCGCCTTTTAAATGTCTTTATTAATCAATTTATTTATTTTATTTACTGTCGTTGTTGTTTTGTTTTTCAGTTTTCTAAAAAAAAAATTTAAGATTTGTATAACCGAATAGAATTATATTTGATGTATATATATGCACATACACATACATATATTATTGTGTTTGTAAGTATTAATGGGTAAAAATTTCTTTTAAATTTTATTCAGGGTTAAAATTAGTTCTAGTTATATTACAATATTTGGTCATAGAACAAAAGTAACACTATAAGCTTTAAGATTCAAATATGGTTGAAAATTATTATGTTTGAATTAAAAGTGTAACCATGTACATAACAATTAGATTTAATTTCAGCTTTACAATTCAAACGAGCATATAGAGTAGCATAACATTTCTGTATTAAATAATTTGTTATACAAATATTATTTTCGAACATCTTTGATTATAACATTTGCTCGGTTAACGAAATTAAGAGAGAAAATTCTAAATTATGTAGTAATTAAAAATATGATCAGGCTCAAGAGTTAGCGTTCGTAAAAGCATTTGTTGATATTTATATCGAGCCTAGTAAATTTTTGATTTCACATGTACTGTCCTAAAGAAATTATTTTGTTAGTCGTAATCGCCATATTTAACTTATTCCCCAGTTTCAAAATGCTAATGTATAAGTAATACATGACTGAAGAAATCATAAAATAAGTTGTTAATAGTTTGCCAGTTTTGTTCCAATGTGAGCTTTTAATGAACTGTAAACTTCATATATTAACTGCAAATAACATTTTCGATCTGCTGTCAAAGTCCTTGTCACAAATATTTTTTTATTGCTTGTTGGTTAAAATAGTGAACTTGCCTACTAATGTTGGTTTTGATTGATAAATATTTTTTTTTATTGCATTTTTCACACTCATCATGACTATAAATTCAGCTAGAAATTTTTTAAAGTTCTTCTGAGTATCGGTTTTCAACCTCGTAAGACTAAAATGCAATAATACTGCATTTTGTTAATTTTCTTGCGACTTTTGCTGTAACCTTTTTGAAAGATTGCATGAAGGTGGTCGCTCGAATCTTACCAAGAATATATGATGGCCAGATCATATAATAAATTATCTTTTATTGTACACCATTAAACCTTCTTATAAAAGAAAATAGACATTATAAACTTAACAAGGAATTTAATAATATAATTTTAATTTTTACAAAATTTCAAAAATTATTTTTTCTCTTTTTTCTCTACTTTTGTTTATGTCACAAAATGAAAATAGAAAATGAAATGAAAAAAACAGTTTCTTCTTCTTTTTGTTTGTTTTATTGTTCTTTGGGATCGCAAAAATTGATGTGAGAATTTTCGCAAATAGAAAAGTTGAAATTTTATTATGATTCATGACTTTTGAGGCGCTTGTGGAAGAACTTTTTTGTGACAAAACAAAAACCTCCTAAAATATTTTATTCATTTTATATGGAATGTACAACAAAATAAAAAAAAAGTTCATAATTTAAGGAATAAATTTTTAAAGAGGAAAACAAACATAAATGAAAAATTTCTAAAAGAAAAAACCAAATGTTCAAAAAAAATGGGTAAGTTTAGTAAATTTGAGTATTAACTGCCGCGTCGGATTTTCATTTTTGGAATTTGCAAGAAAATTGATTTTAAATATTAAATTTTTCTTTTTTCTCTGTTTTTCTACTGTCAAGGGAATGCATACTTGTCATAAGAGTGACACAATATTTTGTGGTACACAACATTAATATTTTTTAGTTGTAGGCAGAAAAGGATTATTTATGTTATTAGATCTTGAGAAAATTCTGAGATGAGAAAATTTTGAAAATTTTTAGAGAAAATTTTAAGTTTATGTGGATGAACTTTAATCGATTATATTGGAAAATTCCTTGTCTATTCAATTGACAAAATAATATGAAAACTTTTTTTTTTTATAAAATGAATGTCATTAAAATTTCTACTAAAAATTTTTTATATAAGTATAAAAAAAAAGTTTTTACACAAATGGTTTGTTTAAAAGTTTTTTGGCGACGGGCTATATACCAATATATTGACCTCAACAATCTTATGAGTTTTGAAATATAAGAGAAGAAATCTTATTTGGTAAAAGTTGCTATCAAATTTCAAATGCTTAATAAAAAATTGTGTATTGAAGGAAAAATTATTATTTTGATTATCCGATTAAATTAGATGAAAAAAATCAAAAACTACCAGAACGCACAGATTTCTTATTAAAAGAGAATTAGGTTAACAATAAAATAATTTTCATAAGAATTTCATACTATCAACATAATCGAAATTACAGTAGGGTGCAGAATGAAAATTGGAACAAAAAATTAAAATAAATTAAATTTTAATGTATTTGAAGAACATCTAAAGCACGATGTTGATGATGACGCTACAGACAAGGACGACACACATCCTTTATTTGACAATTATGGTGGACATTAAAAATTTTAACATTTTAAGAGATTAAGGCTTTTGAACATTACATTTCTTTAAAATCCAAAATTTTCGAATCAAATTTAATTGTGGTGCATTACTAGCTAAATTTTCATAAAATTTAAATTGATTTTCCGATATAGGGGGTAATACCGAGGAACGTTTTGTTATTACGAATTTTTGGTATATAGCAAAATTTAATTTCGCAAATAAATCAAGATTAATAGTAATCGAAATCTGGAAATAATAAAAAAGTAATTGCGTTTTTATAAACAAAACTATCAAGATTCGCATAGAAATCAAGAAAAGCGAATATAAATAACTTGGAGAAACTAAATTGAACGAATAATCTTAAAAAAACATATTTTTTCCATATTTTCCACTCGTTTTTTTTTTTCGTTCTACTTTTAAGAGCAACAATGCCTAGTTAATCTAAAACAATTTAAACATTAAATTACTTTTCTATGAATTTTATTAAATTTATAAAGAAAAGGTCGTGAAATTTTCTTTAAGCTTATTAATTGTATATTCACTGGCAATGTTATTTACATTTATTTGGTGAGGCATGGTAATTAATAATTAATTCATTTAATAATAATTACTATTTAAATTTTGGTCATTTATCATTGACAAATCAATGATTAAGAAAATTATTTACATTGTCATACGTTACGGTATTTGATCAATTTGATATTAATTTTCCTTAAAAATACAAATTGAATAATTTTTAGCATAATTTTTACGAAATATAATTTTATTAGTTTCTCTCTGCCCGTTCACCTGTACTTCGGTACATCTGTTTATCACACTTCTACATGCTTCAAATTAATAAGGTGATATTTTATAAAGAAAAGTATCTACATTAATGAAAAAATGTAGTTGCGTTTTCTTCTTTCCTTTAATTGTAATTTGTAGTCTCTTTAAAGTTCTGGGGTGATATTTTTTGAATAGTAATTCTACTGAAACCACAAAAATTTTTTAAATTCGGCAATTGTTCTTCAAACGATGCCTATTTTACCGTAACATAAACCATTTGTACTAAGTTATAATTGTTATTTTTCCCTTTTTTTAAAATTTAAAATTTCCGAAAGTTGTAAAAATATGAAATTTATCAGTTTCGTCGCCAGAGTCTTAAAAAACTAGCAAAATTTCCAATTCATTATTTAAATCTTATATAGCTCTTACAAATTTCTATAAAATGTACGAGAGTAGCCTTGAGTAGCCGCATAATTCTATTGATAAATTAATTATTCTAGTAATTTCTCTTTTCCTTATCCTAAAAGTATGCAACAGAAAGTGCTTCAAATAAAAAAACTTTATTTTTGTAAAAAATATTTTTACACATCTTGAGCTGTTTAATGTGCTACTTCTCTATAGTGTTGCTGTTAAATTAGAATATTCACTTTACTGCGAATTTAAAGCCAAATTTATATTACTACTATATTAACTGTTATACGTTATATATCAACGCTTTTGTTTAGGAAGTATATATGTATGTAAATTTTTAAAAACAAACTTTTGATATTTTTAATGTAACGTATGTAAATAGTAATTGTGGTTTTTTAAAAAGTTCAAAATAAGTATACTCGTAAATATTCATTTTCCACTTTTTTTTTAAATTTAAACAATAAAATCTTATGAATACTTTAATTAATTGTAGGTATAACAATTGTGGAATTCTTAAATTAAAATTTAAAATATATGTTTATAGAATTTTATTAAAAATATTTCTCCCTCCATATTTGTTAATTTTGTATAAATGTTTACTAAATTCCCTATATTATTTTAAAATAGGATTGACTTTATAAATAAAAGCTTGTAAATAAGTTCAATTGCTGACAAAGTATAAAGTATAAATTTTTAATTAACCTATTGACATACTTTAAATATAAATGGCAATACAATTACTCCAGATTACTCAATTAAAAATCCAGATTTGCAAAGTATATAACACTCTGCTTTATGAAAATAAATTCGTGTGAAAAGCCCCTTCCTCCTTCTCCCATCTAATTGACATGGTATAATTAAATTAATATTAATTTTACTTTTATTTCAATCAGTAACTATTATTAAATTTATGAATTCTCAAATGATATACTTTCTTTAGGCAAAACTACTTGTATGTCTATATAAAGAAAAAAATTAAATTATTATCAACTTTTATATTACATTCACATATATATTAAATAGACACTTATATTTCCATATAAAAGAAAATTGAAACCTTCAACTGCAGATAAAAGTTATAAATTATTCTATTAAATTGAATAGTAAAATTCAATTTATTGTGTATTACAGAAATTGATATACGTAAAAACAAAAAAAAATATATGTATATGAAAATGAACTTATTTAATATATACACGTCTCATTACTTATAACATCATTAGCATTAATTACAATTTAATAAAATAAAAATAAAATTCCAAAAATAAATAATTTTAAATTAAAACCTACAAAATAGAAACCGCAACACCGTGAAATATATTCATAAAACATTCAATATAATGTTATACTAATGTTATAACCACGACAAACTCATATACATGTACAAAATGTATATACCATCTGTATGTGTAAATATGAATATATAACAAGTATATAATGTTATAATATTTATTTAATTTTCCCTTTTTTTCCATAATTATATATTTTCCATAAACATAGAAAATTTTATAGAAAACTACTCGCTTATTCATGAAAACTAAAAAAATGAAAAGAAAACATTTTATGAGAGAGCATTTGAAATTTTGCCTATATGTAAGTATATACACAATTATACATTATACTTACACTTCTGTGTGAATCCTTAATATTAAATTGTAACATCATTTCAATGACAGTAATGATAACAACGATTATGTTTTTTGATTATACTTTAGATATTATTAGTATAACAATATATAGAATTCATAAATGTATAGACAGTATACGAGTTTGGTAGTATGTTTTTATGAATTATTTATATACAATACAGTAATCTTTTTTATATATTTTTATACAGATGTCGCTTTTTGTATAAAATAAAAAACATGCAAATATATGTGGATATGTGCTTAAAGAAGGAATGAAAGAAAAAATAATAATAATAATCTTATATATTTTACCTGTACAATATTCCAATATGGTACAACTTTAGCTAAACTTTCTGTTACCTCAGAACACGCAGATCCCAATAGCATAACCATCCTTGTCGAATGTTGAGTGTATAAAGCATGAAAGAATCGATCGACTCCAACACCTGGATCACACTATAAACAGAAAAGAAAATAAAATAACCATTTTCCTTTTTTTTTTTTTCATTTTTGTTTTTTATCTTATATAATTTTGTTCTTTTTATTATTTTATTTTTTTTCGTTATTTTGCTTTTATTGTTTTAATCATAATAAAAATAAAGAAAAATCAAAATTATATTAAAAAAAAATATGAAAAATTGTGATTGATAAAGTGAGTTATTTTCCTTTTAAAAATTGTAGTTAATTTACTACAATCATGTATACACGCACATATTTACGTATATTTCGAGTAGTATATATATCGTAGGGTGATTTCCTATTGTTATGGATGACTTTGCATCTCTGGACAGGAGGAATATCTCAGAAATAATGTAAATTATCATTAAAAGTTAAACAGTTACAGAAAGTATTTTTCATTTCCGAATACGCTAATCTGCTCTAATGCATTACTTGTTTCTTTAAAAATGTTTTCCATGTTAAAAAATTAATTTTTTTTTAATATATTTTGAAGTTTTCCGTGACTAGACCAATAACATTTTGAAGTTTAACTAATTTTCTTAATTTTTAATCAAGAATATATTATTGCCACAAGTTTTACCTTAAATGGGCACAATGTGTTTCGCGCCTAAGGGCGTATGTATTACATTATATTATATAATACATATTACTAATAATTAATTAGCAACACATAATCATGTGATCATCATGGTTACTAATCATGTTGGTAAATCATGTGATTCTTTCCTACATACATGTTACTTGCGTTACCTTTGCTTTATCAATATAAGATTAAACATAAATTATAATTAAATATTACTTGCGAGAATATAATTAATAGGAAAAGGCATGTCATTAAATACAATATATTGCATCCTTAGACATAGATGTAGTGAAACCTATGTGCAAAAATTAGACTTTCACACTCTTTTACTTAGTTACTCAATAAGTTTTTGATTTTATAATTTTGTATTTCTGAACCATATTGTGAAGGAAGTTAAATTATCTAATAGAGCATAATACTAAAAACTCCAAATTAGTTTGAGTCAGAATCACTCAATAGAGTTAGTAGACGTTAAATTTAATTTTGTTTTTATCCCCGAGTAGGGTAACTTACCCTACATATAGACGTGAATGTAATAACGATTTTAAATTAAAAACAAAATGAAATATGTAGTAATTACGTAAATAGTTTTTGCTTTCTTCTATAGAAACATTAAAGTCTTAATTTCGTTCTAATTCAAATGAAATAAGAAACATTCAAAGAATGAAATAAAATTTTCACATGAATTTTTATAGTTTCTTAGAAGTATTTTATGAGTGTATAAAAAATTGATAAATTTTAAATATAATTTTGATAATTTTATTACGACTTCAAATCGAAATCAAGATGCAGAAAAAAAGCAATATTCTAGAAGAACAATTTCATTAAATTAGTTATTTTTCTTATTAAAGTTTGATACTTGATCAATTATTTTGCAAGATTTATGTATTATGAAAAAAAGACGAGGAGACAACCATGATTATAGTCAACTTTTTTATATTAGGAAAAATTATTTACTGGTTTGCACCATGAATGTCTATTAAGTTGAAGTTAATCTATTTTTAAAATTTTACTAAATTTTTGTAACAGGCTTGTAAAAATGAATGAAGGTGCGCAGATGAAAGCAAAAATATTAGAATATTTATGACAAAATAAATTCGCTTGTGGTCAAAATTTTAAGGAATCTGAAGTTGACTTTTTTTATTTTGAAATTTGGAAAGGTCTGACTATATTTAAAATAATGCATTTTAAAACTTACATATTTAGTAACTAGTAAAATTTTTGGGAATTTTCGAAAATAATTACAAGTCCCTCCTCTCAAGTAATCGCCACTACAAATTTGTGAAATTTGAATTTTTGAGGAATAATGTAAAAGTAATTCAATAATTTAATGCTCATATTACTAATAAAAAAGTCAAGTAGCTAGTAGTTATTAAGAATTTTCAATTAGTTACACACAAATAAATTTAAAAATATCGAATATCTATATGGCAAACTTAATAGAAATTGGTTAAAATAGTTAATAAACAACAGGGAAATTAACATAGCCGTGATTGTAATACAACAGTATAAAAGTATATATTTTATCTAAGTTCAAATTTCTGAACTTAACAGTACGCTATATAAACATTTTGTAATTATGGTAAGTCCATTTTACTAAAGCAAAAAAGGAAATGTGTGTAGCATCGTATACAAACAAGATATTAAATTTTAATGTTGTTCGTTTAATTTATTTGGCAAAAGACGGCGGCGTTGAAGTATATTATGGTAATGTATGTAATATGTATACATAAATAAATTTAATATAAGTATATATTTGTATATTATGTTTTATATTTAAATATTTAATATTATTTATTTTGTTTGTCGCTCTCTTAGTTTTACTCTGCTTTTCTTTAATTTTCCGTAAAGTACAGATGTCGCGAACCTTTTAAATATGTTATGTATTAAATGAGCGAGCGTAAGTATGAAATAAATTAATAGTCCTCTGTATATTAATAAATGGAATAAAATTATATATAGACTAGCAATAAATTATGATGAAAATTTTAACAATTTTTTAAATTATGCCCAAAATATATTAAAAGATTGATTAAACATTAAAGTGTATTAGTTTTAAAATTATTTAATTTGACTTAATTAATTCCCTAAATTTGGATTAATTTATTAATAAATAAACTTTAAGAATTATTGATTAAGATTTTATTCGCACTAAATGTGATTATTATATACCAAAACCGATTTGAAATCTATTAAAAGAAGAAGAAAGAAAGTGATCTATTAGTTAATTGAGAAAATTTATAAATTCATACATATCGTAAAGTAGATAAAGTAATAAGCGGTCAGAGCGCTGGAGGAGCTCCTGGGAGATTATGACCACAAGCGATTTAAGAAAATTATGGAGATGGGCAAGAATCAGGTGAAAATTCTCACTGGGGTCTCGTTGGGTCACTGCAGACTTAGGGGACATTTCTGGAAAGTGAGAACACTTGCAGATTCTGGGGGAGTGTGATGTTCTTGCTTATAAGAGGAGGAAAGTGCTGGGGGGCTTTTCTCTCACGGCGGGGGAGTTGTGGTCTTCCTGTAGCTTGAGCTCATCAGGAAGATGGGTCTCGAGCGTGTGTTTCAGGACATGCCCCGCATTCGGATGAAGCGCGCAATTAATTCATATACTCGTACGTGGTCACGGTGCACTGTTGTCCTCGTTTTACAAATCTACAATCTGCAAAATCTATATAATATATGAATTTTTGAATCACATGGCAGTAAATAAACCAGGAATAAATAATATAAACAAGATTTACCTTTACCTTTTAACAACTAAATTTTTGAAAATTTTCGAACAACAAGATTTTGTATGACTGATTTGATATTATGCGAGTTAAATTTTAAATAATGAAAATTAAAAATAAGGAAAAAGAAACTATTTATCTTTGATATCGTGGGCTCATTAAATATTATATTGAGTGATTTTCGTTAGTAAATTCATTTCTAACCCAAAATATTTCATTCCAAAAAAAAAAAATGAAATCATTTGTCTTACTTGAAAAAACTTCATTATAATTTATTATCTTTAATTTATATTCATGTATGTGTGTATGTATATATGGACATGAACTTTAAGTGATAACTAAGATATAATTGTGAGTGTATTGTTATCAAAGCATAACAAAGTACACATGAATCTCAAATTGTATAATATAAAGTAATGGACACGGTCTTGAATGCAATAAATAAGAATATTCTAACACGTTTTTGGATTACTGATTTTGTATAATAAAAGTTTTACTTATTCTCTCTACTTTTGAGTATATTTTGGGTATATTTTGTTAGAACATTCCGAAATTTTTAAAATAATTACACTTTATTTAAGTAACATTAACGTTTTTCTGTTTTTTCAATTGCCAATTTAATTTGATACGACCTTTTAACAAATACAATGTAAGTGTGTAACCATATAAAATGTTTTCAGTAAACTAGTCAAATTTAAGATTAAAAATCTAGTGGGTTTAATAAATTTTTTTTTTGAAACAATTTATTTATTTTAGTTTTTCAAATGCAGTCCAAAATTTTCGGCTAAATTATTTATATGGGAGTTGGCACTCCCTTTCTTATATTGTAATATGAGGTCATAGTATTTAATTTCTAATATAATAATAATAAATATACCTGTGTATCATTTGTTAATAATTCTATTGTATAACCTGGTAATAAATTTTTTTTATTAATATGTTCAACAGCCATTTTTGCAGCACCCAATTCACTTAAACCTTCTGGTCTTTTACCATATTTTGTACTTAATTCAAAAAGTCCTAAAATCACTATTTTACCATTTCTTCTTTTATTATTACTATTATTATCATTAAAATTATTTTTTGATTTAAAATTTAATTTTTTTTCATTTTCAAAAACTTCATTCACTTTATAATGATCACTAATTATTGATTTAATAGAATTATTTTTTACAATAATTATTTTATTACTAGAATTTAAATTTAAATTAAAATCATTATCATAAGTTTTGTTATCATTATTATTATAATTATTATTACTAATATTAATATTGCTATTATTTTCACTTAAAATATTTCCATTTAATGTAAAATTTAATTTTACATTTTCTTTTAATTTGTATATTGAACTTTTACTTTTATTATTATTTTCTAACATTGAAATTTCTAAACTAAATTCATCATTATTTTTTTTTAAATATATTTTACTTTCATTATTAATTTGATTTTCACTAATTGATTTGTTATTTAGAGAATTTTCATCAGCTCTATTATCGTTATTAATATTATTACTATTAAAATTTAAATTATAATTAGAAGAGGAGCTTATTATTTCTTTGGATGTTTCATAAAAATATTCACTGTAATTTTCTGAAGAGTATCGAAAATTGATCATATCATTAATATTTAGTAGAGGACGGAAAATTTCATTAACACTATAATTTGATTGTAATTCATTTAAAATTTCATCATTTTCATCATCATTATCATTATCATCATCATAAATACTAATATTATATTTTAATATATCAATTGGTTTTTTAATAATTGTATTATTTTTATTAATAATTTTATCATTAACTATTGTAAAATTTTTATTATAATAATTATTTTCATTATTTAAATTTGGTATTATTGAAGATGGTGTTGTTGTTGTTGTTGTTGTTGCTGTTACTGCTACTATTCTTGTTGATATTGTAGATGTTACAGTTAAAAATAATATATTATTACTGTTACTGTTGTTATCAGGTCTCTTATTATTATTACCATTATTATTGTATATTGCTTTTTGTGATGATATTAAAGTCTTATTTGTTTCAATAATTGTATTATTATTATTTAAAATAGAGCTTTCTAATATTGATGAACACGATCCAGTGGCAATAGTCATGATTAATTTAATTAAAAATAATTTAATCAATGATATTGAAAATATTGAAAAATTCCCAGATGATGATGATGACATTCGTCCAAATCGATATTTTATATTATTTGTTGATGTTAATAATAAAAAATTTATTATATAATTTCGTATTACTGTTGTTGTTGCTATTATTGCTATTCTATAGAATTTTTCTAATGATTTTATAACATAATAAAATATTAAAGACGAATTTAAAGTATAAAATAAATCTAAAATAAAATAATATTTGATTTGATGTGATCCTTGAAAATAAAAGATTTTGTTTGATTTCTGATGTTTGAAATTTATTTTGAAATTTGTCATTTTCGATTTTTGATTTTAACCACAAAATTTATAACACATTCCAAGGAAGTACAAAAAAATTTTTTTTATTTTTATTTTTATGCTTCAGAAATTTTTAATGACAGATTCACAACAATATAATATATGTGTGTGGTTCCTTTTACACCATACATGAATACAAACAAATAATGAAAAGTAAAACACCAAAATTAGAAAAAAAATATTAAACTCAATACAAAAAATAGAAAATATATGCAGTTAAAATATTTTCTAAAATGTCTCAATATATTTATGTATATATATATATATATATATATATATATATATATAACATATATATATACTCTATATATCCTTTAATTGGCCATTTTTATGTTAGTATAATAGAATAGTTATTTTTGTTTCGATTACATTTTCTGGTTGATGGTATATTTTAACAGAGTTGACCTTTTTATGGTGTTGGTGGGAAAAATCTAAATTTGATTGTCTTGTTTTGATGCCATTTCGTGTTTCCATATTGTGTTGAATTTCTTTTTTTTTTAATTTCTCTAAAATTTATATGAATTTCATTTTTATATATACATATATTTCATTTCTGTTCGTTCTAGCCTAGAAAACAAAACATATATATGTAGAAATTCTGGTATATATATGCATATATATATATACTAGAATTTGATTTTTCTCCTTTATTATTATTACATGCGGATTGCTTTAAATTAAAAAAGGAAATGTTATATAATATATTATAGGCAAAAAGGTATGGATAGGTTCATTGCGAAAGGTATAATGTAGGTAAAAAAAAAATAAAGTAAAAAAATCAAAACAAAAAAATTTTTTTTAGTGAGAAATTTACACAAGATCTCTAAATACATAAAATATATTATGTAAAAGTATGTTGTATTGCGTTATTTTATATGTAAGTATTGTGTATACAATAATAATACTGATGTTTTTTAAGGATTTTTCAAGGATTCTAAAGTAAAAATACATAAATGAAAGTCACTTCAGTTTATTTTTATTTTTTTTGTTTTGTTTCTTATTATTGTTTGTTGTTTTATTTTATTTTTTTTCCGTTTTTTTTTTTTTTACAGTAAATTGAACTTTGAAATTTTTGCAGTTCAATTTACGTCCTTTTGTAAAGGTTGATGGGTTCATGAGTTCATTGTTGGAAGAAGAAAAAAAATATATTTTCCGTTTTTGCTTGTTGCTTTTGATAATATTTTTTTTTTGTTGTTTATTTTGATTTTGGTTTTTTTGCTGTAGTCGCAAACTATATGTACACATACAAATAGTTAGTAAAGTAAATGAAGGGGGCGGGGGACAATTGAAATTTTACATATAAGAAAAAATAAGGAAATTTAAGATAATTTCGAGATCTAGAGTTTCGGGTCGTTCTTTTATTTTTTATTTTAATAGAAAAATATAGAAAAAGGATACTTAGGTATAGAGAGAGTATTGAAGTTTTATTACCTTGTTAAATAATGTTCCAGCTTTGAAAATAATAATAAAAACTCTTTCTTTTTTTTTCTTTCGTTGTTCTAACGTTTTTTTTTTTGATTGTGAATCGATAGGTTCTAGTTAACAAAAAAATTGAGATAAATTTTATAGGAACAATAATTTTTTTTTTATATTATTTTTAATGTTTGTAAAACGTTTTTAAATATTTATGATATGCCATTTTAATAAACTGGAAATTGATTGAAAAATATTAAATTTGGAAAATACTATAAGGTTTTGTAAAGTAGAACATTTCCTGTTAAAGATTTGATTAAATTTAACTTTTTGGTAAAAATTCCTTACGTCTTTGTAATTGATTTTGAATGTAGTACAAAAATTGCATATCCATAGGGGTACATCAAAAACACACTGTATTAATTCAATAATTTAATTAAGAGAAGTAAATAGGCTAGGAAACTTTCATAAAATTCAACGGTTTAATAAAGAAATGTCATGATAATTGAAGCATGGAAGGAGATAGGAAAGAGTTTTTTTAATACAGGAGGAATACAGGGAAAGTTTGTATTCAAAAAAATACGTTTCAGATAAAAGTTCTTTCTGTGTATGTAAAGAAGACTAACAAACAGAAGGACTGTTACCTCAAAACTGATTTTAATAAAAAATTTAAATTGTTCCAATTCAATATGGTTTCAAAATAATATTGAAAAAACTTAGTCTTAAATTTTAATTGAATTGCATTTCTGGAAAGTTCTTTTTAATAATTTAATTTAAATTTATTTATTCTGTTTTTGAGACAAATTTTAATCCTTATCAAATTTTCATTAAAACCGATGTTAATCTCAATTTTTTTTCAATCAACAAGAAAATCTATTTGTGTTTGAAAAATAAACAATAAAGAGATTTGAGAATAATTAATAAAAAATTGTTTGTTTAATAATATAAAAAAAAAATATTAAGGAAAAATTCCAATATCCTGACAAAAAATTAATTTTGATTGCAATAAAATTTTATTGAAGCTATCGGAAAAATAAAAATTTAAATTTTATTGAATCTTATTTTTTTTTTTCAATGTTCTTCTACCATGTTATCTATCTATATTTTTTTCTGAAACATTGTGAAAAAAAAATATTTAAAAATTTTTATCACCAAAAAATTTTCATAAATTCAAGATGAATAAAAGTGAAAAAGAGAGAGAGAGAGAGAGAGAGAAAAAAAATATCTCTAATTTGCATTTCCATTTTGGTTTTTCTTTGTATATAAAATATAAGTGTGTAATATCCGTATATATAGTTCTTTTTATATATAATATATACACACATACTTATTTATAGCATTTTAGTAGTTAAAAATATATTATTTTATATTAGTTATCCCTTTTTCTTTGAACACTATCTAAACAGTTACAGAAACAAGAAAATAATTTGCATGCTCTAATTACTATGAATAATAATAGCCTACATTGTTTGAAGAGCTCTAAAAAAGTTTTCGTCAATCTAATTGTATAAAATCATAAATTTAGTATACAATTGAAATTTGCTATCAAATTTGATACATTTTCTACTATTGAATTTCTAATTTAAATTATTTTAACAGCAAAAATGCACCTTCAAACAATTGAAAAGCTTTGAAAAAGAAGTTGGGTTTATTTCTTAATAATTGCAGTTTTTAGCTGTTATTTTTAATAAAACAGCAACAGAATTCTTAAATTTTCGAACTTACTTTTGACGTTTCATGCACCTGATAAAAATTTTAATAAATCTACATTCAATTATTAAAACTGTCAGAAATATATTTATAAATTCAATTCTGCCCCTCTTGTATTAAATTTATCACTGGGATTTGTATAACAATGAATTATACAATAATTTTTTAGTTCTCACATCAGCTGTATGGAATTTTTCATTCAATGTCCCATTTTTGTGTAGCACTTAATGTAATTTTTTTAAATTTTAAAAATAATCTATTCTATGATCAATATTTTAATGACCAACAAAAAAAATTCAATAGGGAATTTAATATTTTAATTATTAATCAAATATTCATTACCCAAACTGGTTAGGTATCTGAGATTATACAACAATAGAATATAACAAGTGTTTTCTAGAATTGATTAACAAAATTTGAAAAGGGTTATTTCTTTTCTAAAATTTTATATTAATTTAGTTAATAATCGAATAAACACATTTCACATCCTTAGTCCCTAAACACAACTTTTTATTTTGTTGTGTTTAAGAAAAAAAAATGTATATATGGGTAGACTTTATATTTTACAGTTGAATGAAATTTATTCATAATAAAGGAAAATTTTGAAGGTAGCGCGCGTCTATTGTTATTCTCTAAAGTGTTTGCACCTGTTAAATTTTTTTCTTCTTTAATTTTTTTTTTTGTCAAGTATCCTTTTAAAAATATAATATAACCATTTTGTTTTCTTTACTTTTATAAAACAAAAAAAGAGAACAAAAAAAGAGAAAGGAGAAACGCAAATGGGAATAAAGTATATGCAAAATGAAAAAAAAAAATGGGCTCAATTATGTTTAGAGCAAAACAAAATGAAAAAAAAAAGAGTTGTTGACAAGGATTTTCTCAAAATAATTTTAATTTTTTTCGGTTGAATAAAAAAAAAAATGGTTTTCTTTTATTTTTTTTTTTATTATTATTCTTTCTCTAAATAAAGTGATTTCGGGTTCCTTTAGAGGATATAATTTAGTAATTTTTTGTTAATAGCCTACTTTTAGGGAGGAGGAAGTCATAAATTTTATTTAAAATTATTTTATGCCACAAAAGATTATTATTTTATTTTAACAGTTATAACACAGTTATTGTAAATAATTATTTTAAGATTTTCTTAGCATAATTACTCATTGCATTTGGGATTTAAAATAATTGTAAATGGCGTATTTCAGTATATTTTCTTGCAAAACTCAATTCCAAAATGTGGAATATTATTTTGAGACCTAAATAAAGAAAAATTTTGAATTTTTTATAAAAAATCACCTAGAGTCTTTTATTCAAATTTCTTTAATTATGTTGCTTAATATTTGCCAATAACTCAAAAATAATTTCTTTTATTAAATTCTAATAAATTACACAATTAAATTTAATAATAATTATTATTTTAATTATCATTATAATGCCGCCTGAGGGCACGCATATTTACTATAATGATAGGTATTACGATATATCTATATTAAATCATTTATATTTTAATCTAATCTAGATTTTAGAATATCACTTTAACATTATATTTCATAATTTTACATAAAACAAACTCTTCAAGATTTTTGGTTTTGTTTTATCATAATTTTTGCAATTAGAAAAACTTCTCTTTAATCTGCTCTGTTTTAATTAAACACACATCGGTTTAAAATATTTCATTAAAAAATTACATGCAGAATGAAAAACATAAAAAAAGTAGAGATAAAAAGAAGGCGTAGGATCGCTATGGAGCAAGAAAACAAAACTGAATTTAAAAAAAAAGACCCTTAAGAAACTTTTAACTGTTTCATATAAAATTTTATGAATTATTTAATCTTCAAATAATTAAGTAAAAAAAATTTCACGTGAAAATGTTTTCTACTTATTTAAACTTTTTTGCAATTAGATTTTGCAGAAATAACAAAAAAAAAAACTATAAAAAACAAGTAAAAAATTGGAAAAAAAATTTAGCCTCAAAACCAAATCGTTCAGGTTTTGCATAAGTGTTATATAAAAAGAGTTTTGTAAACAAAAAAACAGTAATAATAAAAAAAAATCTAAGAACTTGAAAAACTTCAAACCACCCTCAACATCCTTGAGAAAAAATACAAAATACAATTTGGTTTTTGTTTTAATTTTTTTTCTTCTTCTTATTTTAAGAAGAAGTTAAGGGAAGAGCTATATAGAGCATTGTTTTTATTTGGTATTTACATTATACTTAAATCGCACGCTGAATATAACATAAAAGTTGAGGGTGTTTTTGAAAATAAAAAATACCACATAGAAAAAGTGAATTTTTTATTTAAATGATAAGGTATAAAGAATTGCAATAAACTTTACGGGATGCAGGAACACTACTTTAAATTTAATCTCTTTTATGTACTGTCACACATTTTAGAATATTCAACAATGAAATATTTTTTCACTATTCAACATAGTTTAATCGAGTACCACCGAATTGTTTGTAAAACATAAAAATTTCGTATGTCATTCTAAATCTTGCCTTTTTAATGGGCGAGAGAAAATGAATGAGCAAATTATATTTTGATATTAGTGTACAAACAAAATATTCTCTTGATGCAAATGGGACCTTAAGTTTCTATAGCATTTTAATCAAATAGGAAAAAATGTCGTGGCCTTATGGTCTAAGTTAGAAAAAATATTATGTGTTATTTATTTTGTTTTTCTGAAAATATTAATGAATGTATTCAAAATTTGGTCACTTGTGTTTGGAGATGGCAGTTTTAATTGGTATTTTAAAATTTCTTATATGGTAAATTAGAATATAAGAATTAAACTATTTTTTTTTTTATATGTTCCAATTATTAAAAATTATGGTATTAAATGAAGCCCATCAATTGGGCTAAACATTAAATTTAAGATATGTTTCCTGCTTGCTCAAAGAAGCAGTTAGAAAAGCAAAACTGTATAAAATTTTAACTTTAATCACATATAATAAAAATTCACCAATAATATAATTTCTTCAACAAAAATCTTAATTCACCATGAAGAAACTGACATTGGAACAGCACCTTGAAATTCTTCTAATTACTTTTACTTTTTAGATTTGTCAATTTGCCACTATGTTTATGGGATGTGATACCTTAATTTAAAAAATTTTGAAATATACAATTCGGCATTAAGACATTTTTCGGCATAAAAGCAATTCAGCAAATTTTTTAAAAAATAAGTTAATGTCCCCTATTTTTGAGGGCAATGTGATCTGCTATTTTATATACAAAGCAGGAAAAGAATTTCCTAGCGTATACATGACAATTTTTCAAAATAGTTTTGTAAATTCAACAATATTATAGTTTTCAACGGAACAACTTGCTTGTGATTGAAATGAATTAATTATGTCAAATCACTGATTCAGATGAAAATTTTTAATTACTTCACTTTTAGGTAACAAACACAATTCAACATTTAAGTATCACAAATAATTAAAAGTAAATGAGTGCTGAAACATTTCATATAATTTTATGTGATCATTATGCTTTCATATACAAAAAATCACATATTGTCGTCTGTAGGCGAAATAAAAATTGTTGTCTTTAAAATCAGTGCAGTTTCGTTTTTTGTGTCATTATGATTCACAAATAATATTTCAGAAATGTGACAACAAAAATCTTTTTTTCCCCATTAACAATGGAAATTTTTTTTTTGTTTTATTTTTAACGTTCCCATATTTTTCTTTAAAGTCAAAAAGTGTATCCTACTACATTTTCATTCTATTTTTGAAAAAAAAAAAATTAATTTAAAAAATTTTAAAATATCTTAAAGGCTTAACGAAATAGAACAGGAAAAGATGAAGATAAAAATTAAAAAATAAAAGATTCGTTCTACAATTGCATTAAAAAACGAGGATAAAATGAAGGTGATTTATTCCTGCCCTATGTGTTACATATGTGACTCGGAATATTGAAATATGAAGAAATTTAACAAATTTCCTAGCACAAAATTACTACAATTAATTTCTAATTTATTACTTAATTATTTAAATAGAATTTAAATTTAAATTCTGATGTAAAAAGTACTCATGATGAAATTGGTGATACTAAATTAAGGGTAGTACATGATCCATAATTTATCACTATACCATTCCATTGTTCCATTTATTCTTGGACCATCTTTCAATAATTCCCTATTGGCGGCATAGTTAATCTGTCATATTCTAAATTTATTTCTCCAAATATTTTCGCTTGCTTCTACATAATATTTTAAAATTTTGAACGAATTTTAAAATTTACAATACACACACATATGAATTGAAAATAATTTGTATTTCAACTGAAGTATAAAAAAAATATGCAAAATCATGTCACTTTAATGGTAGGAAATAAGGAATAAAGTGAGATTTTGAATTCATTTTTAATTTAATATTCATTCTGGTGTTTTTTCTTGTATTCGGTGCACAAACGTAAATACAATGAAATTCCCGAAAAAAAAAAATAAAGAAATTGTATATAAATGCAACTAAAATGAAATTTAAAATGAAAATTCCAGGTTTTCTTTTATTTTATTTCTTTGTATGTATTTCAGATTGTAATTCAATCTCAAAGGATTTGTTTCTATTTCAATAAATGTTAAAAAGAAATTTAAAATATTTTATACATACATATACATATATATAGTCAAATCCAATGGAAACACTAAAAATTTAGAAAAAGAACTTGGAAATTGAATTTTTTACGCGCTTAACATGAAAGTCGTCTGTGTTCATAGTGCTCCTTTATAGATAAAAATGCAAAAAATCTTTTGGAATATTTTGAAATGTTTACAAACTGTCGTGTCACATTTTTTTCATTAACTTCGAAATTAGATTATTTATTCTGTTTTATTAAATAAATTAACCATAATTTTAAAGTAATGCACCAACAAAAATATTTTTATCAATATTCTGATTCTATATGAATAATCTATAATAGTTTATAGAACATTGCATATATTAAGGATGAGTGATTTATACAGTCTTTGGAATAAAGAAAAAGTAAATTTAAAGAAGGGTTCACATAATTTTAAGGGTTAATTGCGTAAGTTAAAAAAAATATATTTTTAATGTCATGGAATTCACCATTAGTTTTCTGCGTTTATAGAAATTTGAAAAAGCTTGCGGTTCCGGAAATATAAGGCGTTAAAAATTCAAATTTTACAACTTTCAAGAGGCAATAAGTTGAGAGGGGGTGGAGATGGAGAAAAAATTTTTTCCAACGAAATGAACTATTTGCTTGTGTTTAAAAGCTTGTAAAATGTCAGGTACCTACAACCTGGGGTCTAGAAGAAAAACGACATCAAATCTATTTTGTTTTTTTACAGTTTAGGTAGAGTATTCCGCGATAGAAGAATGCCATTGCCTTTCTGCATTTACATAATTTAAAAAGTGCTTATGGTTTCACTGCAATAAATAGTTAAAAAATGTCATTGTTAGGGTTTTAGGGGGCTATAACTAGAGGAGGGAGATAGGTAAAAATTTTGTTCTACAAAAACAAGTTTCTAGTACAGATATATGCACCTATAAAATTTCGGCTTTCTATATTCAAGGGTGTAAAAGTTTTGTAAACATGTCAATGGACGGGCGGTCGGCTAGACGAACGGACGGACAGAGTGAAACTAACAAGCACTTTTATTCAAAAAATTTTGGAAAAGTGCTAAAAGGGATTGAAATTCCTATGTGCATTGCACTAGCATAAATTCAATAGAAAACCCATTTTAATTGTGCTTAAATGTTTAACTGCTCTTAAATTGTTTCTTAAATATTTTCATATATAATTAAACATTACTTAAATTAATATTTAATTCTTATGAAGCTTAAGAATCCAAAAAGAAAAAAAAAATTATAATAATAATTGTATCATGCCGCTAGAAAATTTTATTAATACTTAATTAACATAAAACACAAAAGATATTTAAATTAAAATACAACTTTTAAGATAACATTAAATTTGAGAGAAATGTAGGATTCTTCTTTAAAAAATTGTTACCAAACATCTTTCAAATTTTTTGTAATAAACTTTAATTTATGAGCGAAATAAAAACGAAAAGAAAATAAAATTTCGTTAAAATTATAATGAACACGTGACACGGGTGAAAATTTTTCTTACATACATATACATTTAATTACCTAGATACATTAACACATACCTAGATATTCATATTTTATTTCCATATATTAAAAAAGTAGAATAGCATATATAAAACAATGTACTTCGTACATAATAAATGAATATTTTGTTCTCTATACTATATTTAATAAAATTATATATATACTCACATATATACGCACATATTTATTATTTGCACACATATCTCACATTCTCATTAAATTAAAACCGATTAACAAGGATCTTTTATGTCAAAGCTCTTATATACCATTTCCAATGTTAAATTTAACCTACCATTAAAATTATAGCATCTTAATAAAAACAAAAAAAAAAACCCGAAAAAGAACATGTTTTTTTTTTCATTTTTATTTTTATTTTATTTCCAAGGATATAAACCATAATCCTAATCGTATCATATAATATATGTATAAATGTATGTGTAAATATACACACATATTATCAGCAGAAAGGATCTAATACTTTTATGCTCTTATATATACTGTCTATACGGGAGATGGTTATATATGTATACATAGAATGCATATACACAGTTAAATAATATTTTTTATTTAAATTACATACTTATGGGCGCCCATATACATTGTATATGCTCGTAAGTGTATATAAGTAAATCAAAATGAAATATAGCACATTATTTTATCTTAAAGGTAAATCAAAGAGCCATCATTGGTATTTATACAATTTCTTTTGCATATATAAACATGTATGTATGTATGTGAATTCAGATTGGTATCGTATCTTTAATACTTAAAGAAAAAATAATATAAAAATTGGGGAGTTTTGTTCTCTATTTTTTGCTTTTTCTTCTTCATTTTTGTTGAAGAAGAAGAAAAAAACCCAATTGAAAATCATTTTGCAAACGGTTGTATATTTTAAAGAGATCCTCTTAAGGGAATAATAAATCATTTTCATTTTTTATAACACTGTATTTATATATGAAGTCTGAAAAACTTATGGTATGCCATATGAACGTATGTGTAGCTAAATAAAATTGAATAAGAGAAAAATAAAAATAGAAAAAGAATCTCGTTAATATTATTATTGATTTTGAAATCTAAAATGCACATCAAATCTATTAAATAGGATCATTTTTTTTATTTTTTCTCTATTTTTTTTTTTTTGTTGAAATTATTATTATAGTTTAAGGATTATAAAAATGAGACAAATACATAAATATATGAATTATAAAATTAATAAGGAAAAAAATGGGAGAGAAATAAAGAATATTGCAGGAAAAATTGAGAAACAGGGAACCCATTATTTTTCTATTTTAAGAATTAAATCAAATTTTTTAATCGATTCTATATCAAAATGGTTTTATAATCGAAATTTCAGATAATAACCTTAATAGTCAAGTAGAAATAAAAAAGCTTAATTATTAAAATTTTTTCATAAATTTGTATTGGAAAATTTCGAATTAAAATTCGAAGATCTGTATGAGTGTGTACAATTCTAGAACAATATTATTATACTTGATTTAGTTGATTATAATTTGTTATAATATTGATTAAGTTGCTGAAAATTCAGTTCTCGAAAAATATGGAAAATAGAAAAGGATAGCTATGTTTGGAAGAAAAAAATGTTTAATTAGCAAAACAAAAAATGTATGTTCTATAAATAGACCACAAAATTTTGGTTAGGAGCGTTTTTCAATTTAAAATTTTAAGCTATGTCAATTTTTACGATATAAGAGGCCAAAATATAAAAATTTGTTATATTTTGTTTGAGGAATAAAAATAAAAACAAAATTAAAATTTCAATCGCAATTCTATAAAAAATAAAATTATAATACTACATTCACTTGCATATATTTAGGAGTTTTTGTATTAGTTTTATAATGGTTAAATTAAATTACCAATTAAATGAGTCCAATTGTAAAGGTATCCTTTTGATTAGAACGCATTTATTAATACTTTTTTACGTTAACCGGAATTAGGAATGCAGTCTTGAAGAAATGAATAAAACTAATGATAGAAAAGTTAATTCACTTCTGCGTAAAGTAGAGTTAAAGGGGGTTGTTGTGTATAAGAAAAGAAATACCAAAAAAATTTGAAAGAAACTGGAAAAAGATTATTGTAATTAATTTTAAAATTTATAGACTATAAAAATTGGACTATGGTCCCCTAAACGAGTTCTCTTAACGCAGTAGGTTTTTTTTAACAACTATAAGGAGCTTGCTTGAAGAAGAGAAGGTTGGGCCTATTTTTGGTTTTACAAATATAGTTTTTTCTATTAGGATTTCGTTTCCTGTATAATTTTAGGTTTCCATTCATGGGTAAATGTATAGGAATATGTGAACAAACCCAAGGGAAGTATAAACCTTTTTAACACAATTTTATTTCTACATTTGTTGTGAATATGCCAAAAATTTAAATTGAACTAAAATTTTATGGATTTAAAAGGAAAACATTTATGAAATTGGAAAATATTTTTTATTAAGCAAATTTTTAATTTTTTTTTTTTAATCAAAGAACTCCGATTATAACCAATTTTTGTTTTTGATTTCAATTTAAAATTAAAATTTATAATTATTGAATCCATCAGAATTTTATTTTTTATTTTTAAAAGTTTATTCAATTCGCTTTAGTGATGTAATACGTTGTATTTGTACGAAGATCTCAAGAATTTCAATATAGCAATAGTAATACTTATTATTTGCCTTAAAAAATTAAGAATGCAAATTTAATGAAATTAAAATGGATGAGTTGAAATGTGTGTTTATGATGGTAATTCCACAAAAATCTAATGTCGAAAATCCAACGTGGCTGTACATACATTTATCTTAGGAATTTAAAACTAATGATTATGTATGAGACGCAAATTTCCAAATCATTTTTCTATCTATTTATTTTGCAAGAGGATTCCTATTGCATATCAATATATTGACCTTGCTGAATTCTACAATTTCTACTCAGGAATTTTGTTGCTATTTGACCTTTTATGGCACAACGTTCAAATCGTTGGCTTAACAAAATAAGCGAGGAGATTCAAATGGTATGGAAAATCATTACAAAGGTTTGGAAGCATGTTAATTGCTATTAATAACATTACAGAAAATACAAGTAAGTAGTTTCAAAAAATATTTACGCCCAACATGTATAAATTAATACAATTGAATACTAAATTTCTTGTGCCTTTAAAGAGGTTAAAGTTAACTTTAATTCCTACATTTCATTGTAATATGCAAGGATTGCAATATATAAATATTTTTAATATTATTTTAATATTTTGGTACATTTTAAGGACTACTTCCTTAAAATTTCTTTTTAATAAGTAGACGCTGCCCAACTGCAAGTTTATTATCTGATAATCGGTTGTTATAGAATAAATGTTACGCAAAACTAATTTGTATTTATCATCGGTCACAAGAAGTTCTCAAATTTCAATTCGAAAAATTAAGACTTAATGAAATTTTTTAAAATTAAAGTAAAATTATATTAAAGCATTGATAAGATTTTAAAAAAATTTTTTCCAACCGGTTAACTAAATAAAAAATTTTTCATTACACTTAAATACATTAAACTTCAAGGAAAACAACTACAAATATACCAAAAAATAAATTGGATTCTAAAGAAAATCAATGCTATTTAAAAAAAGAAATAACAAACATAAGAAATGCACTCCTACGATTCGCAAATACATACAAGCCAAATTGAATGAATTTTTAGTACATAGAGATTTGCACTCCATTCCGAAAACACTATAACTAGATATTTATATATAGAACTATATGAACTAACCAAATGCAGATTAAATAAGAAAATTCAATTTTTCAAAACCATTTCGCTTAATTGAGTAAAATAGGAACGTGCTCAAATTGAAGAAAAATATTCAATTCATGCAACTAGAACTCTTTCTGTGTCACAAGGAAACCATTTTTACGAAAAAAATATATTAAGATTTTCAATTAAAACTCAAAATATGCATGAAATCGACATTTAAATTAAAAATTTTGAAATTGTTAAGTCAATAGAAAACCGTGCATTGAAAAGCCATTCACGCAATTTTATTTTATTTTTATGTTTTTAAATCACACTTCTTTCTTCACAAAGTATTCACGTCACATTCTTTTTATAAGATAAAGTAAATTTTACAAAGAGATTTCTTTTATGTGGCACATATTCCTTAATACATATGCATTTTATTTGTACATCTGGAATTGCTGTGAAGCATCCGAATAACTTCATGTCATAGTAGGCTATATGTATGTATGTGTATTAATTTAGCATAATATGTATGTACATATGCATGTAATTATTTGTATGTGTATTTTAGATGCGTTCAAGTATCGGAAAATTTTATTTTCACCTTTGTACTTGAACGATTTTTATTATAAATTTTATACGAGTATGTTATGCCAGTATATGTATAAAATAACGGTAAATGTAGAAGTATATTATTAGAAAAACCGTTTTTACTTTGAGCAAAACGTAATTATCTTAAAAAGGAAAAGAAGAAATTATTATTAAAGAGAAAAATTTATACATATATATTTGTATATGTACATGTATGTGGTACAAACATTCATAGACTTCAATATCATTATTTGTGGCTGCTGCTCCAATATTTGATGAATTATAAAGAAAAAACGAAATGAAAAACAACAGAGCGATTTTCAATGATAAATAGGAAAAATTAAGCTTTACAAGTAAATAACGGTATAAAATTTTTAATTTAAAAATAGGGATGTTCTATTTCACCTAAAGCAAAAGTAAATTTTATGTTCATTTTAAATTTTTTACAAGTATTACAATTTTTCCTTTATGTCTGTATAAATAATAAAACAAAATTTTATTACGGTATTTGAAACATATTTTATTCGAATAAAATATTTGACGTACATATACATAAGATATACATTATGTATTTATAATTGCTTCAGTAAATAAGAAAAATTTGAGATCTTACTCAAAAAATATTCAATCAAAGTGAAAGAGATGAAAATTTGTTAATCCAATTTTAAAACACCGATAATTAGTTAGGCTTTAGTGATTGTTAGAAATGTACATGAACCCTGGCATCCATTTTGCAGTGGTAAATGCTAAGTTTGCACAAATAAAGAATCTATAAGTAGTGCTTGTAAAACAGTCTTGTTGCTTTGTAAAAATATTGCATTGCCTACAATTTGCATTTGGGATCATAATTTTCAGCTTTTATTAGACATGATAAACGATTGTCACATTATTTGTTTTTCACAGTTCTATTCTTTAAAATTTTTAAATAATTTATATTTAATTATGGTAACATCTATTTTAATACATAGAATAGCTATTTAAGAGAAGAATTGAGCAAACACCAAAATTTATTTGAGTATGAACATTTTTTTACATATACAAATCGTAAATCTTATAATTTGGACCTTATGATATTGTCGAAAGTTTTTGGTTTACAACCTGGATCATGTGACGTTGCCAGTTCTATGTTTCATTAGCAAAATTAATATCACGTAAGCAGTGAATATAAAATATATTAACAAATGTGACAGATGTCACATATGTAACAGATGTGACATATGTGACAGATGTGACAAATTAATAAATATTAACTAAAAGCTGTTTAATATTAATTTTATGTGATAATTATACATATTAACCATTATATTATAGTAACCATGTATGTAGGCCGTTTCATTAAAATTTTGTACGAAAATGTATACAAAATTTGATAGTTGGAGAGAAAAAAATAATGTTGAAGTAACTCTCTCATTTAAAGAAAAATAAGTACACGAACGTTTTCTGTCAAAAGTTTTAATATTTTTTTCTTATGTATATTAGCCAAATGTCACTATTAAAAAATATTAAATTTTATTATTAAAATTTAATAATTCAGATAAATGACAGCAAAAAAGCAAACTACAATAGAAAATAAATGTCAAAACAAATAAAAATTAATTATTTTGTTTTTAAATAAATTTTCAATAGAGAATTATGTACTATAGTCACTCACATAGATTTCCGTTTAAAGTTCTTCGAAAATTTCGTAGAAACAAACCAATCGCCAATTCAATACTGGAGTATAAATCGTTAAATTCGTCACTGTCAAAAAGCCGTCAATTAAAATGTCAATTTTTTTTTTTTGCGTATATTTTATCTTACAATTTAGAGAATATTTTCATAATGATGACAACACTGATCTTTATGCAGAATTTATTAATTTTAATATGAATAATGCTAAGAAGAAGGACTCAATTCTTAAAAAACAACTCCAAGAATTCGGAATATATAATTAATTGTTTATTATAACATGGTGACATACATACATACATGTGTAATTTTATATGTGCATTTAAAATATATACGTATGTAAAATTAACATTATCCAATATCACTTGAATGAACATTGAATCTTCAGAGTTCTCAATAATTATTTTGCAATTCTGTTTCTTTCCTTTTCTAATTCCTTTTTAGTTCTTTTGAAGAAATAAAATATTTTTTTTTTAACACAATTCCTTAATTTTTACATATAGAGCTTGAATTTCGTAAATGTATATGTAAATATATTTTTCTACTTGTTTCTAACGTATTAAAAGTTTAATATTGTATTAGGGTCTTTTAGTGTCCCTTTAGGTATTCATTATATTAAATAATTTAGGATATAATAGTACACTTTATTTCTCAGAATTCAGAGGTAGCTTGAATTTTTTTAGTACAAGAAAATAACAAAAAAAAGGAGGAAAAAAAGAAATGAGAAAAATTTTGTAATTAGAATAAAAGGCCATATTTTGTGTAGTTTAAAAGAAAAAAAAAATTTGGATCAAACCAATGGTTTGTAAAGTAGCGATTTTTTTTTAAACAAATGTTTTGTTAAAATATTTATTATTTAGCTGTTCAAATTGCTTTCAATAACAAACCAAAATATATAAAATGTTTGCATATATTTCGGATCGAAAAAAAAACTAAGCAGCGTTATCATAATGGTCGAGCAATGACGGTTCATCAAGTTAGTTAGGATAAAAAATAAAATTTCTTGGCGACTAAGGATTAGCCTTTTGTAATTATAGAAATTTGGAAAAGTTACAACAAATACAAGATATCGAAAATTTAAACTTAATTAATTCCGAGATTTCAAATAACTTGGGAGGGGAGGGAGGTGGAAAAAAATAGTTAAAAAGAAGTATTTGTAAATTTTTAATAGATTATATTTTTTAGGGAATTGAAGGAGGGACTGGAGGAATACGTAAAAATTTTCTTCTACAAAATTGATGGTCTTGTAATTGATCTATTTGAATTTCTACAGAATTTTATATTTTTACCTTAGGGGGTGTAGAATTTTATGAACAAACAGGCGGATGGATGGTCGAAATGAAATTAATAAGCACTTTTATTCCAATTTTTTTTTATGGAAAAGTACTAAAAATAGAGAGAATAAAAGAAATTCATTATATATAGGAAATTCGGAAATCCTTTCTAGTGAAATGAGGCTTCAATTTATAAAATAATGATGGTTAAGTTGCTTTATTTTTTCTTCTCATATAAATTATATAAGCGTAGTATTAATTTATTTTTTTATATTCTTTATTGCGGCTTTCTTTTATCTTTTCTTTATAATATATAAGATTTTTTAAATAATATCAAAATAAGAAAAAAATTTATTCTTTTATGTAAAGCTGAAATATTGTTAAACTAAATAAAAATTTTCTAATCTATACAACATCTTTAATTAAGAGGTTTCTTTTAATTAATAAAATTGGGGGAAATTTTGAAATTGAAAGAATTTTTTTTTTTAAATTTTAAAAATTTCTAATGGTTTCACTTTCATATGAAATTTATTGTCAACTTAATAAATTAGAAAAAAATTGCATAAATTTTGGCGAAAAACTTGTAATTTGCGATTTGATATATTAAAATATTATAATTTAAAAATTAAAACCAGCTAGTTTTGAAGTAATTGTATAGATTTTCTTTCTGGTGGAATGAAAACTGTAATACTTGTTTCTATTCTGACACATACACAAAAAATGACACATAAATGTTACTCTGTAGTTTTAAAATTATTTTTATTTAATAATTCCATACACAACTTCAATAATTCCTGAAAGAAATTTTATATCATATATTCTATAATACCTACTAAAATTTGTTTGATTTCAAATAGCTTATAGATTTACTTGCAAGAAATTGCTCTGGAATATTTTTTTAATGAATTGGTTTTTAAAACTTAACTGTAATATTCTTTGTGATAAATTTTTACTTAAAATTATTGTCAAGTACACAACTAAATAAATTTAATATATTTCTATATGAAAATGAACTTAAAACTTGGTATGATAAACGAACCTCAGGAGCTTAAAAATTTCTTAAAACATAAGTGGTGTCGACAATGTCGCATTGAATTTTTAATACCTCAATAGCTAACTGACGATGTGAATTATTGTAATTGAATATTTATCCATAATGGGTATTAAATTATTAACAAATGTTTTGCTCAAAGAAAACGTACGGTGCAACTTTTCAACTGCTTGCTTTAGAAATAATAATGTAGAATGATCACAATAATAATTTCCCTAATTTTTTATAATTTTTTGCGATATTTGTGATTCTGCATTTAATATCAATTTTTTCGACTAATGTTCGAAATCAACAAATAAATCATTGATTTATAAATGAAAATTGTGTAAGAGTAAATGATTTAGAATGAAAATATTTTAATAAATTCACAAAATTACTTCACAACAAGTTACACAAAAAATTTCATTCAACTTATCGAAAATTCTCTATTTATAAATTTTGTCTCTTTTTTTTTTAATAATTATCATCGTACAAATCATTTAATTCTAAAGGACAAAACTATTATTATAATTGTTTGTGTATTTAAAAAATTCTTCTTTATTTAAATAGTTTTAAAGTAGCTTTGCACTCTCTCGTTTAATTGTTTAGAATTAATTTTTTATATATACCACCAAAAGAGTACAGTGTGAATTTGTAAAATGTTATATACATAACATTTTATGTATAAAAAAAAATTTTTCACACCATAATATTAAAAAACAAAAGAATGCAATTAAAATTCAACAATCTGTTTATTTTTTATTCACTAGAACTAGATACCCAAAACTTAGATAAAAAATGAAGTCAAGAAAAATGTTGTTTTTATGTTAATAGCACACTCTCTACTATAGGATATGCATTATGTAGAAATGTATGTACCTATCTATGTATTTATGTAAAGTATATAACACTTTAAGCATATGCAAATAATGCACATATGCAATAATAAACTTGAGAAAAAAAGCATATAATTGTGCATTGTGTACAAGTACAGGAATTTTTTTTTCCTTAATGTGTTTGGATTTGGACCGTATTAAAATGTTGTGTGTAAACTGTTTTCTATATACGTATATTATAAATAATATAACTAAATAGATGTATATAAATAACTGTATGCATGTGTAAATGTAAATAAAGGGGCATATAAATAAAAATACTTAATAAATTTTTTTTGTTGCCTAATTACTTTTATGCTCACAAATTTTTTTTGCTAATTGTATGTACCTCACTTTTATATAAAGCAAAAATGTATATGAATAGAATGTGCGCGCTTTATTATAGGAAATTTCAAATAAAATTGGAAAAGAATTCACGTAATAATTTCGCCGTGAAACCATTCATCGGCCCTTACGTTTGTTTACAAAACTTTTAGAAGACAAGTAAAATGAAATTTTATACATAATTGAATTTTATCTTCATCGTTGTATACAAACATAAATAAAAAATGGCATGCCCTGGCCGCGGGAAAATGCTTTTTCGCGGGAAAATAATATTTTGAATTAATTTTTTCCAAATTTTAATGTTTTGGATTGTAGGTTGTAGAAATCAAAAAATAGAACAGTTTTTTGAAATTAAAGGTTCAGAAATTTTTTTGAGCATAATTTTTTCCTATCACCTTCAATTTTCAAGTGATAGCTTCCAAAAATTTATCCAAATTCATCCCCCAACTTATGCAATTTTATTTGAAATTCATTCCCCAATTTATGCCATTTTATTTTAATATTATTAAAATTTGGAAGAAATATTATTAATAAAATATCACAAAAACAATATTTTAAGAGAAATGTGCTACTTTGCAAACCATTAATTTGATTCAAGTTTATTATACTCGTAAATATTTTGTTTGTCAAGTGAGTATGCAATTGTAAGAAAATTTAAGAAAATTGAAAATTATTGCAATTTTTTTATATAAAATAAACATTTATTTAGATTTACATGCCATAAGTATTTTTACATTTAATATTCCTGCTTATATGTATGTAAGGAAATTTGAATATTGTGTGTTGTATGGTGTTTATTCTTGATCATATTTTTCTAAATGCACACTTAAGAATACACGCACGTATACTCTGTATGCTTATATGCATGTAATAATAACAAATGAGGGTATTTACATATTTTGTATTCAAAAAATATTACATTATATGTGTAGCATACTGTTTTAAAATATGAAATATGTGCATATATCATTGTGTTAATTTATGCATTTATTTTGCATAGAGAATATTAAATTTCCTTAGAAAATTATATATTCTTGTTTAACTTAATATAAAATTCAAGAAAACAACAAAAAATTCATTATAACTATGCATGTGTTTATTTAAATCCATAGATTTTATTAAGTACAAAATATTATGGTCCAAAATTGTTTTTGAATTTTAAAAATTTTTTTAAAATTTACTTTTTTCTTAAAAGCCGGAAGTTGTTATAGTTGAAGTTTTTTCTTAATATTTTTTGTAACTTCCTTTCATTTCTTGATTATGAATTTACTTGTATAAATATTGGTATTATTTAAATGAAAAATAATTTTGTTTTTTTAATACTTTCTTTAAATAAAGAAAACGTTGATTTAGAGAGAAATTTTATAAGGTTTTTCCATAGTTCCGTGATACTTGCAATAAGAATTTTAATTTTCATGTTAAATTAAATACATAACAACGTGCACAACGTGTTTTGGATTTCACATTACAGTATGGTACATATATTTTATTAAAATTCAAAAAGCAAAGCAAGTAAGGCTTAAATACAATTGGTCTTAACCGACTGAATTATACTCTAAAATCTGACTATGTTTTTGAAAGATCTAAAGTTGTTTTCGTGTTGAATGACAGACATCTGAACCAGTGCAACAATCCCATTAAAATTTTACGAACATTTATAAAATGTAATCGGACACTAGTTTACAAAATTTCATATTAATATTTTTATTAATTTTTTAAACATTTGAAATAATCTCTTTGAGTTGTATGACAAGTACCCGAAATCATTATCCAAATTGGTCCAATTACAATAGGTTCTGTTCTTGGCAGAAAACAAACAATTTGTTGATAGAAACCGTTTGGTAATGTTTGTTTTATTCATTTTTGTGTTATGGCTTGCATAAATCAACGTAGAAGTTTATACTGACCAAGAAGAGACAGCGATAAGACAGATTACCGCAGGCGGCTCCTTCAAGTGGTCACAAATTCAATATTCCCTTTATGCAGGATAATAACTAAATAGAATTGAAAATCAGAAATTGCTTTTTCGGGAAAGTTTTAAGTATTTTTGTCGATTAAAGAATATTTTATTAAATTCAAAAAATTTATATACTAAAAGAATGTATATTACAATTAGCACATTTCCAATCAAATTTAAAAACACTGTGTTTGCTCTGTTCCTTCATTAATTTGTGCTTTCGTTTGCAAAAGCTTTTTAGCTTCATGTTTTTTCGAATCAAAATTTAATATCCAAAAAAAATTATTTCTCAAATCTATTTCACTGAACTGTTCTTTAAATACAAGAACTAAAAATAAAGATTTTTAAATACATACATATATATATGATAAAAATAAAAATTTTTGCATACATAAATACATATTTGAGATAACATAATAAATTTGCTCCAATTTCACTAAAATAACTATTTTCCCTGTAAATTAAATTTAATTTATTTAGTTTTACGACAATGCGTAATTCTGAATCAAAAAAGTTAATAAAATTTTTTATATTTTTAACACTTTTCCAAAAGCAATTTGTTTTCAGCGCCTTCTATTTTCGAAGCTATAAGTTTTTCCTAATTGCTTTAACAGCTTAAAGCTATTGCAAATGTCATACTCATCAAACAATGTTGTTATATATCTTAGCTCATTCGGTTAACTGAGGAATTTCAATTTTTTTCCTCATCCTAAATATATGCAATAATTTTATGATTTTGGGCTTCACCATTGTAACTAATCAACGTAGCTAGGATACGTAGTCAATATTTTTAACAAAAATTTTTTCACTTGTTCAAGAAAAAAGTTCTATTTTAAAAATCTTTGTTTTGATCTAAACTTATTAGTATTAAACAAAATTAATAATATTTATTACACAAAAAAATTTAATTTATTTTTTTAATTCAACGATCCTTGCGGTGAAAATAATAATTACAAATAATGAGAAAAGATGTGCAAATAAAATGAATTTTATTTCCTTAGAAAATAAATCTCATAATCCTCCCTGGAATTAAATGACAGAAAAGCGTAAATTAAACTCAAATTTAGTACATTTTTTCTTAGAAAACCATAAAATTTAATTTTAAATTAAAATTATTCTGAATAAAACAAGCAATATTTTGCACTAAATTTTTAAAATAACTTTTAAATTGCAAGAAAGTATTTTTATTGAACTTTATGACTTCCCACGGAAAAAAATTTTAATAAAATCATTAATTCCCAACATAATATCAAGCTTATCAACAAATTTTATTATTATTTTCCTTAAAAAATATTGAAGAATAAATTATTTTAAAGGCACGTGCAAAAATGATAAAAAAATTTTGAACAGTTTTGCCAAAAATTCTTAAATTTTCTTAAATTATATTTGGCTGGGTGTTCCGAAAAAATTTTAATATGTTAATTTAGTAATTAAAGCAAAACCTAAGGTTGAAAAGTAAATATATTATTTTAAAAACAAGAATAGCTTAGAGGTTTTTTGTTAAATTAATAATTTTATTTTGTTACAATGTTGTAAAGCAACACAGAAGCATTTATTTATTTTAAACTCTTCATGAGAAAGTTAGGTATGGTGAATCCATTCCTGATGTAGCTTCTACTGTACCTTCTTTGTAATTATATAAGCGGGTACTCATTAATGTATACAAGGCGTATTAGTGCTGGGCTTTGGTTATCACATGGCACTAGGAATCATTGTGAGCTTAGAAAAGCAAAATATATATTTGAAGTGACAATGCATAAAAATTTACACATTACAAAATCCTCAATCACCATTATTCTGAATAACCAGATGAAAAAGAATTGTTTTTCATTTATTTTATTATTTATGAAATTTGCACCACATTTTTTTAAATTAAAATTTTTAGAATTTGATTAAAAAGTTTTTCGGTTTCATATTTAAAAAAGCTCTTCAAATATCCTTAATATGTCCTTTTCATATTCTTTCTCTTATTTTTGAAGTATAACTCTTTATTTTCTGAAAATATTAATATGAACACGTGTAACAATCATTTGCGCCCACATATTTTTAAATTCACGTATCTTATAATAAAATGAAATTATTCTTTTTCCAGTTTCTATAGAACTAATATTCGAACTACTGAAGTATTAATATTATCTCGATATTTATTAAAACTGCACAGATGTATAGAACTCGTAGTTGGCAACTAACCATGTATACACACACCTACACATATGCATACAAGTAAATTTAGTATACCTCTGAGTTGTTAAACACATTACAGAGCATAGATCCTTTCGATGCTCTAAGTGGTAACAAACAAAAGAAAATATGAAAAAAAACATGAAAAATTGTTAAAAATTAAAAGTGTACAATTGTTTACGATTTATGTATAAGGAAAGAAAAAATTATTTTTGATGGTGGGTTTAGAAATAATTAAGTGGGAACATGAAAATTCTATTTGTAAAATTAAAAAATTTTTTTATTTTTTGTAATTTTTAAAATTTTTCTACTTAATTGTTCTCGAATAAAGCAGTAACAGAGAATTAAAAAGAGAAAAAACATCAAAAAATAATTTAATAAAATTTTAATTGGAGATTTTTTTTTTAGATGGAATTGACACTTTAATGAAAGAGAAAAGTTTTCTAATTGATTTGATAAAATTTTTGTTTGTTTTTTAGAAATGAAAGGGTGATGATTTTTTTTTTTGCAATTTTTATTAAAATTTTTATTTAACCAATTCATGGAAAATTTTAATTTTTGAAAATCACTCATGGATTTCTTAATGCATCCCACTGCAATTAAAATACTTAAATTACAATCAGGAAAAAATTCAATTAAATTAAATTTTAAAAATTATTTTTATAACAAATTTGTGGTATTTCTTATAATATTTCGAAAAGTTTGTTGATTAACGGAAAATAGGAGAATAATTGAAGGTTTCAAAAGGCAAATGACCTAAGTATTGCTCTCAAAATTTTTGCCAAAACAAATTTAACGAATTTTTAACCACACAACAAGAATAAAATTGCATCAAAATAATTTAAGGGCAAAGTCTTGTGCATAAAGTTTAATAAGGTAAATTGTTCGAGTTCTGGTTTCAAGAGCAGCTTAATTTAGAATGCAGCTGATTAACGGTAATGGTAATAGCTAAACTAGTCCCTTCTTTAGTTCATTTATAGAAATGGCGTTTATATTAAATATAATCCTATAACTTGGTGCTATTCTAATATTTATTTAAAAGTAATTTTGGCATTATACATTGTCCTTTCATCATTTAATGACATTTAAATATGTGAAATATGTCAATTTATTGTACATTAATATTTTAATCGAGAGTGTTATTTTTCACTAAAATTTTAAGTAAAATATTTGATTATAAGAAAATTTGTTCTCTATTCATAAATTAATTATAATTGCGAGTATGTTACGAGTATATGCATTATACGAGTATACAATAATGCTAAATTATTTATGTATTATACAATATAGTCTTAAAAAATCCCAGTCAATCTAATATTCCAAAAATAATAAAATCAAATAATGTAAGGTGTATTGGGTATTTCTTTAAATGAAGTGTTTTTTGAAAAAGTTATGGGTACGGGATGTGATTCCTATTAAAAATTAAAGAAATATTAAAAATTTTCAATTAAAAATTTTTTTATTTAAATACAGTGAAGCCTCCACAACTCAAACCTCTGCAACTTGAATCATATGAGTTTGAACATTGGCATAACTTTATTTATAAAAATTATTCTATAACACGTATTTTCTCAATTCGAATTTCTCCTTAACTCGAAATAAAATTCAGTTCTCTTGAACTTGAAAAATTTCAAATAATTTTGCACAAAACATATCATATTTTTAATCCAAACTGAAAGCACTAATGCAGTTAAAGTTTACTTTCGTTAATAGTACGTACATATGTACATATATTATATTTCATACAAACATACATGTACATATATTATATTATGTGCATACATACATGTGTACATATGCTTATAATATAGCACACGTATATTATTTCTCTTCAACTCGAAATCTCCATAATTTGAGAAATTTCAGCGTTCCCGTGCGACTTTGAGTTATAGAGGTCCAACTATATTTGAAATTGAATAAAATTATAAAGAGAAAACAGAAATAGTAAAATAGACTTAAAAAATTTGAATTTATTCATTTTGATGTTCAAAAAATAGTTGCAACACTTAAGGGTTAAAATTTATAGGAATTTTTTATTCTGCATTTATAATTACAATAAAATTTTATCTAATTTCTACTTCTGAAATTTTTTTCAATAATTTATCAATTATTGAAAAATTAAACAAAACCTTTACACATTGTTGAAATTCTTGTTTTTTTCCTCATATTTAAAATTCATTTTAAAATTGCAATTTCAAATAGAAATTTTTAATATTAAAAAATTAATTTAATTAAAATTTTTATATTTTATAACTTTTCTTTTAAAATTAATGCAGTAAAATAAAAATAATTTTTTTTTTTCAATTTTAATTTTCTACTTTTTCTACTGATTTTTTTTTTCCGTCGAAATAAAATAATTTTGTTTTACTTATTAAAATTCACAGTGCACTTTTATTCATTTTGCATTTAATAATGTAAAAGATTAAATTAAAATTTGGTTATTAAAGCAAATGAAATCACTTAAAAATTCACAGGACCGGAGAGAGTACATAAGACAATATCCTTATTTTTTAACAGCTTAATTTTTCAAATTACTTCATTTTCATTTTTATATTTTTTCTTCGCTTTTTTGCATTTATTTTTTTATGTTTAACAATTGCTTTTCTATATTATATTAAGCATATTATTCATTATTTAATCTTTTATCTCTTTATCCTCTTTATTGGAATTTTAATTTACCAGAAAATCACAATTTTTTTTTTTGTATGTACAAGAATTTGCTTTTTTCTTCTTCTTTGTTAAATTTATAATTTCAATTTATTTAGATGCTATTTTCATATATATATATATATATATATATATATATATATATATATATATATATATTCCATACATATACTCATATATACACAATTATTAAATGTATGCATATTAAAACAATAAACAAGAAAAAGTAAAAATCAAATTTTTTTTTTTATTAAAAATTTATAATTTCTTTGTCGGGTTATCCGAAATCGGAATATTCCAAAATAAACTGACGGCGGCGACTATTAGACTGAATTAAAATATTTTAGTACAAATTGTTTTATACTCTTTTTTTATCAAAATTATATTAACATACATACATACATAGGGAAAATACCATTAAATATTAAGATGAACATGTATAATTTTCTTTATATAATATTGCAAGAGAAATCTGTTCTATATATACATAGAGAGATTTATGCGTCATGCGCCATATTTTGTTAAATTTTCATCTCAATTCAAAAAATAAAGCATCATAATATCTTTTCATCATCATCGTCATCATTATCATCTCCGTTTTGGTATGGTTCGCAATTTATAATAAAAACATATGAAAAGCACGTGGTATAGAAAAAATTGTTTTAGTCCTTAATATTTTTTTTTTTGTTTTTATTAATATTTTTTTATTATTATTTTATATTTTCTTCTTTTTTTGTTTAGTACCACTTAATATTGATAATAAGATATTTCTATGCTACTTTGAAACTAGATAAATATTGTTGTGTGAATTGTAGATGAAAGAGAAATTTTCATTTTTAATAAAAAAAAAATTAAGTATATATGGTCAAGGATGAAAAACAAAAAAAAGAAAGGAAAATTTTCATATTTGTTTTTTTAATCCAAGATAAAACTAATGATCGAACCAAAAATAATTGAAACATGATGACATTGAGATAGAAATAAATATTAGAGAATTATTGAATAATTGGAGAATTTTTGTAATATAAAAGAAAAATGGTTTTCTTTTTTTAAGTATAAGAGGCTGAAATAATTAAGTAGTATATACGAGTATTAAAGAAACAATTAAGAAGAGTACAGAATTAATTGTATAGTTGCATAACGAATCTTGTGTAAATGACCTTTTAATTTCTAACAAAAATCCATGAGAAAAACATCAAAAAAACTTTTAATTTGATATTATGGATTTTTATGCATTAGCATAAATTTTGAAAGAATGAGAAATGTCCTAAAAGAGACATAGTGTTATATTATGATCCACTTCCAATTAAAATTGTGTAACTAATTAAGATAATTAAAAATCAGATTTTTTTTGCAATCATTCTCAATTTCTTTTAGAACTATAAGAAAAAGCACTTTGTAGTACATACTCTGTAACTAAAAGTTTCAATTTTCGTTTGTTTAATTATTGCATATATTGAGGCTCATTATAATATAAATAAAAATTTTGACAAATACTTTTAAATCTTAACATGGGATTTTTTTTGTTAATTCAAAAAAATTATGTAAAATAATAATTTCTATAATATAGTTTGGAAGAAACTTTCCCCCCATAAAATTTTCTAAAATAGTCAACAATGTATTGGATGAAATTATATCAATAATTCAATTTCCATAATATAAGTGAGATAAATTATATAGTAAAAGTTTTAATTAAATATCTTATGTATTTTTATTTTTTTAATATTTTATGATAAAATTTATTAACCCTTTATTGTAAAACTTTCTTTTTAACCAAATCATGATTTCGAGGTAGTTATGTCGTTCGGATAAATAACAAATTCATTTTGTATATAGTGGAAATAAAAATTATAGTGATTTTCAATTTCTCTGAAAAAAAATTGAATTTTGGTCTAATATCGTAAATGCTTTTTTATTCTGAGTTATGTCTATCAATAAACATTATATTTATGACAAAAAATTTTTATACTAAAAAATTGTAGCAAAGTAAAAGTAAAAACAGCAAAGTAAAAATTTAAAAAATTTGCAAATAATTTGAATAATTATTTACTGGTATAATTTCATACTAGGTTTATTCACTGATATCTTCTTTAGTTTTCATAAATTTTAATTTTTTAAAAATAAAAAGCATGCTTGTGTGTATCTATTTGCTATTAATTATACCACAGAAAGATGCTATTTAAAACAAGAATTAAATTATAGAAAAATTTCGAAAAATTAAAGCATTTCTCCTATTATAAATTAAAGAATGTATTGTGTACTGTTTTCAGTATAGGGTTAAGAATGACGCCTTTTCAATAAATCAATTCATATATAATTTAATTTTATTAATAAAATTTTTTAAAGGGTTGTCATTAAAATTTCACCTACGGAATATTTTATATTTAACCAAATTTCTGCCTATTTTATTATATAATATTTTTTCTCCCAATAAATAATTTAATTTATATAATAAAAAAGAAATATTTTGAAAGTGTTTTATATTAATAATATTCCTAAAGCATTTTATTGTTTCCGGTCTTAAAAGTTAAGCGAAATTTCTTCCCAAAAAAAAAAGACATCATAACAATATAGAATAAGAAGTAAAAATTCAATTAAGGTCATCATAAAAAAAATCCTTTTAATTATGTGGCTTAAGGCAAATAAGTCCCTTTATATTTTTCCCTTTATATATACGAATAGATAATAGTATTGGAAAATAAAATAAAAATCTTTTAAAGGATCTTCAAGTCTATACATATATACATTAAAATGGAAAGGATATGACAATTTTTGTAATGATGGGTAATAAATTTTATGTGAATCTTATTTTTAATAAAAAATTATTAATAAAAAATAAATCAAAGAAATTTCCGAAATTCTATAATAAATACAAAAGTATACAGTTATTTAAGTTAATTTAAATAATTTTTTAATATTATATAAAAGAATCCTTTTTCTGTTACACATACATATATATATACAATCAAAACCATATTTTGTTATCGAAATCATTTAGCACCTATTACGGTAAATTAATTTCATATTTAAAAACATAATTTGTAAAAGCAATAGATTGCAGAGTAGCACTTTTCATTTTAATAAGTTTAATTTAAAACTTGATTGATCCCCCCACAATACAATTTTAAGTTTTGAAGAAAATATAAGTGACGCTGCATGTTTTGGGTGTTTCTCATAATACTTTTCACATAAAAATTTCACATATTTAGAACCAAATATTATTGCATAGCTGTAGCAAATATATTTTTGGTAATTTTTACGCGTTTTCTAGCTAAAATAGAAGAGATAGAGCGATTCTAAGTGTTTTTGTGATCACTGGGAGTCCACAGATTCTACCAATATATGATAATAGGCTGTAGCAAAAATATTTTTGGAGATTTTTAAGAGAATCTTTTGAAAAACTTTAAACGCGTTTTCTAGCTAAACTAGAAGAAATAGAGCGATTCTGAGTGTTTTTTGTGATCACTGGGAATCCACAGATTCTGCCAATATATAAGAGTAGCCTGTAGCAAAAATATTTTTGGAGATATTTAAGAGAATCTTTTGAAAAATTTTAGACGCGTTTTCTAGCTAAACTATAAGAGATAGAACGATTCTAAGTGTTTTTGTGATCACTGGGAATCCACAGATTCTGCCAATATATAAGGGTAGCCTGTAGCAAAAATATTTTTGGAGATATTTAAGAAAATCTTTTGCAAAACTTTAAACGCGTTTTCTGGCTAAACTAGAAGAGATAGAGCGATTCTAAGTGTTTTTTGTGATCACTGGGAATCCACAGATTCTGGCAATATATGATAATAGGCTGTAGCAAAAATATTTTTAAAGATATTTAAAAAAATCTTTTGCAAAACTTTAAACGCGTTTTCTGGCTAAACTAGAAGAGATAGAGCGATTCTAAGTGTTTTTTGTGATCAATGGGAATACACAGATTCTGTCAATATATGATAGTAGGCTGTAGCAAAACTATTTTTAAAGATATTTAAAAAAATCGTTTGCAAAACTTTAAACGCGTTTTCTGGCTAAACTAGAAGAGATAGAGCGATTATAAGTGTTTTTTGTGATCACTGGGAATCCACAGATTCTGGCAATATGTGATAATAGGCTGTAGCAAAAATATTTTTGGAGATATTTAAGAAAATCTTTTGCAAACCTTTAAACGCGTTTTCTGGCTAAACTAGAAGAGATAGAGCGATTCTAAGTGTTTTTTGTGATCACCGGGAATCCACAGATTCTGGCAATATGTGATAATAGGTTGTAGCAAAAATATTTTTGGAGATATTTAAAAAAATCTTTTGCAAAACTTTAAACGCGTTTTCTGCCTAAACTAGAAGAGATAGAGCGATTCTAAGTGATCACTGGGAGTCCACAGATTCTGGCAATATATGAGAGTAGGCTGTAGCAAAAATATTTTTGGAGATATTTAAAAAAATATTTTGCAAAATTTTAAACGCGTTTTCTGGCTAAACCAGAAGAGATAGAGCGATTTTAAGTGTTTTTTGTGATCAATGGGAGTCCACAGATTCTGGCAATATGTGATAATAGGCTGTAGCAAAAATATTTTTGGAGATATTTAAAAAAAATTTTTGCAAAATTTTAAACGCGTTTTCTGGCTAAACTAGAAGAGATAGAGCGATTCTAAGTGTTTTTTGTGATCACTGGGAATCCACAGATTCTGGCAATATGTGATAATAGGCTGTAGCAAAAATATTTTTGGAGATATTTAAAAAAATCTTTTGCAAAATTTTAAACGCGTTTTGTGCCTAAACTAGAAGAGATAGAGCGATTCTAAGTGTTTTTTGTGATCACTGGAAGTCCACAGATTCTGGCAATATGTGATAATAGGCTGTAGCAAAACTATTTTTAAAGATATTTAAAAAAATCGTTTGCAAAACTTTAAACGCATTTCTGGCTAAACTAGAAGAGATAGAACGATTACAAGTGTTTTTTGTGATCACTGGGAATCCACAGATTCTGGCAATATGTGATAATAGGCTGTAGCAAAAATATTTTTGGAGATATTTAAAAAAATCTTTTGCAAAATTTTAAACGCGTTTTCTGGCTAAACTAGAAGAGATAGAGCGATTCTAAGTGTTTTTTTGTGATCACTGGAAATCGACAGATTCTGGCAATATGTGATAATAGGCTGTAGCAAAAATATTTTTGGAGATATTTAAAAAAATCTTTTGCAAAACTTTAAACGCGTTTTCTGGCTAAACTAGAAGAGATAGAGCGATTATAAGTGTCTTTCGTGATCACTGGGAATCCACAGATTCTGGCAATATGTGATAATAGGCTGTAGCAAAAATATTTTTGGAGATATTTAAAAAAATCTTTTGCAAAACTTTAAACGCGTTTTCTGGCTAAACTAGAAGAGATAGAGCGATTATAAGTGTCTTTCGTGATCACTGGGAATCCACAGATTCTGGCAATATGTGATAATAGGCTGTAGCAAAAATATTTTTGGAGATATTAAAAAATCTTTTGCAAAACTTTAAACGCGTTTTCTGGCTAAACTAGAAGATATAGAGCGATTCTTAGTGTTTTTTGTGATCACTGGGAGTCCACAGATTCTGGCATTATATGATAATAGGCTATAACATAAATATTTTTGGAGATATTAAAAAAATCTTTTGCAAAATTTTAAACGCGTTTTCTGGCTAAACTAGAAGAGCTAGAGCGATTCTAAGTGTTTTTTTGTGATCACTGGAAATCGACAGATTCTGCCAATATGTGATAATAGGCTGTAGCAAAAATATTTTTGGAGATATTTAAAAAAATCTTTTGCAAAATTTTAAACGCGTTTTCTGGCTAAACTAGAAGAGATAGAGCGATTCTAAGTGTTTTTTGTGATCACTGGGAATCCACAGATTCTGGCAATATATGATAATAGGCTGTAGCAAAAATATTTTTGGAGATATTTAAAAGAATCTTTTGCAAAATTTTAAACGCGTTTTCTGGCTAAACTAGAAGAGATAGAGCGATTCTAAGTGTTTTTTGTGATCACTGGGAGTCCACAGATTCTGGCAATATGTGATAATAGGCTGTAGCAAAAATATTTTTGGAGATATTTAAAAAAATCTTTTGCAAAATTTTAAACGCGTTTTCTGGCTAAACTAGAAGAGATAGAGCGATTCTAAGTGTTTTTTTGTGATCACTGGAAATCGACAGATTCTGGCAATATGTGATAATAGGCTGTAGCAAAAATATTTTTGGAGATATTTAAAAAAATCTTTTGCAAAACTTTAAACGCGTTTTCTGCCTAAACTAGAAGAGATAGAGCGATTCTAAGTGTTTTTTGTGATCACTGGGAGTAAACAGATTCTGTCATTATGTGATAATAGGCTGTAGCAAAACTATTTTTAAAGATATTTAAAAAAATCGTTTGCAAAACTTTAAACGCGTTTTCTGGCTAAACTAGAAGAGATAGAGCGATTATAAGTGTTTTTTGTGATCACTGGGAATCCACAGATTTTGGCAATAAGTGATAATAGGCTGTAGCAAAAATATTTTTGGAGATATTTAAAAAAATCGTTTACAAAACTTTAAACGCGTTTTCTGGCTAAACTAGAAGAGATAGAGCGATTATAAGTGTTTTTTGTGATCACTGGGAATCCACAGATTCTGGCAATATGTGATAATAGGCTGTAGCAAAAATATTTTTGGAGATATTTAAAAAAATCTTTTGCAAAACTTTAAACGCATTTTCTGGCTAAACTAGAAGAGATAGAGCGATTCTAAGTGTTTTTTGTGATCACTGGGAATCCACAGATTCTGCCAATATATGATAATAAGCTGTAGCAAAAATATTTTTGGAGATATTTAAAAAAATCTTTTGCAAAACTTTAAACGCGTTTTCTGGCTAAACTAGAAGAGATAGAGCGATTTAAAGTGTTTTTTGTGATCACTGGGAGTCCACAGATTCTGGCAATATATGATAATAGGCTGTAGCAAAAATATTTTTGGAGATATTTAAAAGAATCTTTTGCAAAATTTTAAACGCGTTTTCTGGCTAAACTAGAAGAGATAGAGCGATTCTAAGTGTTTTTTGTGATCAATGGGAGTCCACAGATTCTGGCAATATGTGATAATAGGCTGTAGCAAAAATATTTTTGGAGATATTTAAAAAAATCTTTTGCAAAATTTTAAACGCGATTTCTGGCTAAACTAGAAGAGATAGAGCGGTTCTAAGTGTTTTTTGTGATCACTGGGAGTCCACAGATTCTGGCATTATGTGATAATAGGCTGTAGCAAAACTATTTTTAAAGATATTTAAAAAAATCGTTTGCAAAACTTTAAACGCGTTTTCTGGCTAAACTAGAAGAGATAGAGCGATTATAAGTGTTTTTTGTGATCACTGGGAATCCACAGATTCTGGCAATATGTGATAATAGGCTGTAGCAAAAATATTTTTGGAGATATTTAAAAAAATCTTTTGCAAAACTTTAAACGCATTTTCTGGCTAAACTAGAAGAGATAGAACGATTCTAAGTGTTTTTTTGTGATCACTGGGAGTCCACAGATTCTGGCAATATGTGATAATAGGCTGTAGCAAAAATATTTTTGGAGATATTTAAAAAAACCTTTGCAAAACTTTAAACGCGATTTCTGGCTAAACTAGAAGAGATAGAGCGATTTTAAGTGTTTTTTGTGATCACTGGGAATCCACAGATTCTGGCAATATGTGATAATAGGCTGTAGCAAAAATATTTTTGGAGATATTTAAAAAAATCTTTTGCAAAACTTTAAACGCGTTTTCTGGCTAAACTAGAAGAGATAGAACGATTCTAAGTGTTTTTTGTGATCACTGGGAATCCACAGATTCTGCCAATATATGATAATAGGCTGTAGCAAAAATATTTTTGGAAATATTTAAAAAAATCTTTTGCAAAACTTTAAACGCGTTTTCTGGCTAAACTAGAAGAGATAGAGCGATTCTAAGTGTTTTTTGTGATCACCGGGAATCCACAGATTCTGGCAATATGTGAAAATAGGCTGTAGCAAAAATATTTTTGGAGATATTTAAAAAAATCTTTTGCAAAACTTTAAACGCGTTTTCTGCCTAAACTAGAAGAGATAGAGCGTTTTCTGCCTAAACTAGAAGAGATAGAGTTTTTTGTGATCACAGATTCTGGCAATATGTGATAATAGGCTGTAGCAAAAATATTTTTGGAGATATTTAAAAAAATCTTTTGCAAAACTTTAAACGCGTTTTCTGGCTAAACTAGAAGAGATAGAGCGATTCTAAGTGTTTTTTGTGATCACTGGGAGTCCACAGATTCTGGCAATATGTGATAATAGGCTGTAGCAAAAATATTTTTGGAGATATTTAAAAAAATCTTTTGCAAAATTTTAAACGCGTTTTCTGGCTAAACTAGAAGAGATAGAGCGGTTCTAAGTGTTTTTTGTGATCACCGGGAATCCACAGATTCTGGCAATATGTGATAATAGGTTGTAGCAAAAATATTTTTGGAGATATTTAAAAAAATCTTTTGCAAAACTTTAAACGCGTTTTCTGCCTAAACTAGAAGAGATAGAGCGATTCTAAGTGATCACTGGGAGTCCACAGATTCTGTCATTATGTGATAATAGGCTGTAGCAAAACTATTTTTAAAGATATTTAAAAAAATCGTTTGCAAAACTTTAAACGCGTTTTCTGGCTAAACTAGAAGAGATAGAGCGATTATAAGTGTTTTTTGTGATCACTGGGAATCCACAGATTCTGGCAATATGTGATAATAGGCTGTAGCAAAAATATTTTTGGAGATATTTAAAAAAATCTTTTGCAAAACTTTAAACGCATTTTCTGGCTAAACTAGAAGAGATAGAACGATTCTAAGTGTTTTTTTGTGATCACTGGGAGTCCACAGATTCTGGCAATATGTGATAATAGGCTGTAGCAAAAATATTTTTGGAGATATTTAAAAAAACCTTTGCAAAACTTTAAACGCGATTTCTGGCTAAACTAGAAGAGATAGAGCGATTTTAAGTGTTTTTTGTGATCACTGGGAATCCACAGATTCTGGCAATATGTGATAATAGGCTGTAGCAAAAATATTTTTGGAGATATTTAAAAAAATCTTTTGCAAAACTTTAAACGCGTTTTCTGGCTAAACTAGACGAGATAGAGCGTTTTCTGCCTAAACTAGAAGAGATAGAGTTTTTTGTGATCACAGATTCTGGCAATATGTGATAATAGGCTGTAGCAAAAATATTTTTGGAGATATTTAAAAAAATCGTTTGCAAAACTGTAAACGCGTTTTCTGGCTAAACTAGAAGAGATAGAGCGATTATAAGTGTTTTTTGTGATCACTGGGAATCCACAGATTCTGGCAATATATGATAATAGGCTGTAGCAAAAATATTTTTGGAGATATTTAAAAAAATCTTTTGCAAAACTTTAAACGCATTTTCTGGCTAAACTAGAAGAGATAGAACGATTCTAAGTGTTTTTTTGTGATCACTGGGAGTCCACATATTCTGGCAATATGTGATAATAGGCTGTAGCAAAAATATTTTTGGAGATATTTAAAAAAATCTTTGCAAAACTTTAAACGCGATTTCTGGCTAAACTAGAAGAGATAGAGCGATTTTAAGTGTTTTTTGTGATCACTGGGAATCCACAGATTCTGGCAATATGTGATAATAGGCTGTAGCAAAAATATTTTTGGAGATATTTAAAAAAATCTTTTGCAAAACTTTAAACGCGTTTTCTGGCTAAACTAGAAGAGATAGAACGATTCTAAGTGTTTTTTGTGATCACTGGGAATCCACAGATTCTGGCAATATGTGATAATAGGCTGTAGCAAAAATATTTTTGGATATATTTAAAAAAATCTTTTGCAAAATTGTAAACGCGTTTTCTGGCTAAACTAGAAGAGATAGAGCGATTCTAAGTGTTTTTTTGTGATCAATGGGAGTCCACAGATTCTGGCAATATGTGATAATAGGCTGTAGCAAAAATATTTTTGGAGATATTTAAGAAAATCTTTTGCAAAACTTTAAACGCGTTTTCTGGCTAAACTAGAAGAGATAGAGCGATTCTTAGTGTTTTTTGTGATCACTGGGAGTCCACAGATTCTGGCATTATATGATAATAGGCTATAACAAAAATATTTTTGGAGATAATAAAAAAATTTTTGCAAAACTTTAAACGCGTTTTCTGGCTAAACTAGAAGAGATAGAGCGATTCTAAGTGTTTTTTGTGATCACTGGGAATCCACAGATTCTGCCAATATATGAGAGTAGACTGTAGCAAAAATATTTTTGGAGATATTTAAAAAAATATTTTGCAAAATTTTAAACGCGTTTTCTGGCTAAACCAGAAGAGATAGAGCGATTCTAAGTGTTTTTTGTGATCAATGGGAGTCCACAGATTCTGGCAATATGTGATAATAGGCTGTAGCAAAAATATTTTTGGAGATATTTAAAAAAAATTTTTGCAAAATTTTAAACGCGTTTTCTGGCTAAACTAGAAGAGATAGAGCGATTCTAAGTGTTTTTTGTGATCACTGGGAATCCACAGATTCTGGCAATATGTGATAATAGGCTGTAGCAAAAATATTTTTGGAGATATTTAAAAAAATCTTTTGCAAAATTTTAAACGCGTTTTCTGCCTAAACTAGAAGAGATAGAGCGATTCTAAGTGTTTTTTGTGATCACTGGGAGTCCACAGATTCTGGCAATATGTGATAATAGGCTGTAGCAAAACTATTTTTAAAGATATTTAAAAAAATCGTTTGCAAAACTTTAAACGCGTTTTCTGGCTAAACTAGAAGAGATAGAGCGATTCTAAGTGTTTTTTGTGATCACTGGGAATCCACAGATTCTGGCAATATGTGATAATAGGCTGTAGCAAAAATATTTTTGAAGATATTTAAAAAAATCTTTTGCAAAATTTTAAACGCGTTTTCTGCCTAAACTAGAAGAGATAGAGCGATTCTAAGTGTTTTTTGTGATCACTGGGAGTCCACAGATTCTGGCAATATGTGATAATAGGCTGTAGCAAAAATATTTTTGGAGATATTTAAAAAAATCTTTTGCAAAACTTTAAACGCGTTTTCTGGCTAAACTAGAAGAGATAGAGCGATTATAAGTGTCTTTCGTGATCACTGGGAATCCACAGATTCTGGCAATATGTGATAATAGGCTGTAGCAAAAATATTTTTGGAGATATTTAAAAAAATCTTTTGCAAAACTTTAAACGCGTTTTCTGGCTAAACTAGAAGAGATAGAACGATTATAAGTGTTTTTTGTGATCACTGGGAATCCACAGATTCTGGCAATATGTGATAATAGGCTGTAGCAAAAATATTTTTGGAGATATTTAAAAAAAATTTTTGCAAAATTTTAAACGCGTTTTCTGGCTAAACTAGAAGAGATAGAGCGATTTTAAGTGTTTTTTGTGATCACTGGGAATCCACAGATTCTGGCAATATGTGATAATAGGCTGTAGCAAAAATATTTTTGGAGATATTTAAAAAAATCTTTTGCAAAACTTTAAACGCGTTTTCTGGCTAAACTAGAAGAGATAGAACGATTCTAAGTGTTTTTTGTGATCACTGGGAGTCCACAGATTCTGGCAATATGTGATAATAGGCTGTAGCAAAACTATTTTTAAAGATATTTAAAAAAATCGTTTGCAAAACTTTAAACGCATTTCTGGCTAAACTAGAAGAGATAGAGCGATTATAAGTGTTTTTTGTGATCACTGGGAATCCACAGATTCTGGCAATATGTGATAATAGGCTGTAGCAAAAATATTTTTGGATATATTTAAAAAAATCTTTTGCAAAACTTTAAACGCGTTTTCTGGCTAAACTAGAAGAGATAGAGCGATTCTTAGTGTTTTTTGTGATCACTGGGAGTCCACAGATTCTGGCATTATATGATAATAGGCTATAACAAAAATATTTTTGGAGATAATAAAAAAATTTTTGCAAAACTTTAAACGCGTTTTCTGGCTAAACTAGAAGAGATAGAGCGATTCTAAGTGTTTTTTGTGATCACTGGGAATCCACAGATTCTGCCAATATATGAGAGTAGGCTGTAGCAAAAATATTTTTGGAGATATTAAAAAAAATCTTTTGCAAAATTTTAAACGCGTTTTCTGGCTAAACTAGAAGCGATAGAGCAATTATAAGTGTTTTTTGTGATCACTGGGAATCCACAAATTCTGGCAATATATGAGAGTAGGCTGTAGCAAAAATATTTTTGGAGATATTTAAAAAAATATTTTGCAAAATTTTAAACGCGTTTTCTGGCTAAACCAGAAGAGATAGAGCGATTCTAAGTGTTTTTTGTGATCAATGGGAGTCCACAGATTCTGGCAATATGTGAGAGTAGGCTGTAGCAAAAATATTTTTGGAGATATTTAAAAAAATATTTTGCAAAACTTTAAACGCGTTTTCTGGCTAAACTAGAAGAGATAGAGCGATTCTAAGTGTTTTTTGTGATCACTGGGAATCCACAGATTCTGCCAATATATGAGAGTAGGCTGTAGCAAAAATATTTTTGGAGATATTTAAAAAAATCTTTTGCAAAACTTTAAACGCGTTTTCTGGCTAAACTAGAAGAGATAGAACGATTCTAAGTGTTTTTTGTGATCACTGGGAATCCACAGATTCTGCCAATATATGAGAGTAGGCTGTAGCAAAAATATTTTTGGAGATATTAAAAAAAATCTTTTGCAAAATTTTAAACGCGTTTTCTGGCTAAACTAGAAGCGATAGAGCAATTATAAGTGTTTTTTGTGATCACTGGGAATCCACAAATTCTGGCAATATATGAGAGTAGGCTGTAGCAAAAATATTTTTGGAGATATTTAAAAAAATATTTTGCAAAATTTTAAACGCGTTTTCTGGCTAAACTAGAAGCGATAGAGCAATTATAAGTGTTTTTTGTGATCACTGGGAATCCACAAATTCTGGCAATATATGAGAGTAGGCTGTAGCAAAAATATTTTTGGAGATATTTAAAAAAATATTTTGCAAAACTTTAAACGCGTTTTCTGGCTAAACTAGAAGAGATAGAGCGATTCTAAGTGTTTTTTGTGATCACTGGGAATCCACAGATTCTGCCAATATATGAGAGTAGGCTGTAGCAAAAATATTTTTGGAGATATTTAAAAAAATCTTTTGCAAAACTTTAAACGCGTTTTCTGGCTAAACTAGAAGAGATAGAACGATTCTAAGTGTTTTTTGTGATCACTGGGAGTCCACATATTCTGGCAATATGTGATAATAGGCTGTAGCAAAAATATTTTTGGAGATATTTAAAAAAATCTTTGCAAAACTTTAAACGCGATTTCTGGCTAAACTAGAAGAGATAGAGCGATTTTAAGTGTTTTTTGTGATCACTGGGAATCCACAGATTCTGGCAATATGTGATAATAGGCTGTAGCAAAAATATTTTTGGAGATATTTAAGAAAATCTTTTGCAAAACTTTAAACGCGTTTTCTGGCCAAACTAGAAGAGATAGAACGATTCTAAGTGTTTTTTGTGATCACTGGGAATCCACAGATTCTGGCAATATGTGATAATAGGCTGTAGCAAAAATATTTTTGGATATATTTAAAAAAATCTTTTGCAAAATTGTAAACGCGTTTTCTGGCTAAACTAGAAGAGATAGAGCGATTCTAAGTGTTTTTTTGTGATCAATGGGAGTCCACAGATTCTGGCAATATGTGATAATAGGCTGTAGCAAAAATATTTTTGGAGATATTTAAGAAAATCTTTTGCAAAACTTTAAACGCGTTTTCTGGCTAAACTAGAAGAGATAGAGCGATTCTTAGTGTTTTTTGTGATCACTGGGAGTCCACAGATTCTGGCATTATATGATAATAGGCTATAACAAAAATATTTTTGGAGATAATAAAAAAATTTTTGCAAAACTTTAAACGCGTTTTCTGGCTAAACTAGAAGAGATAGAGCGATTCTAAGTGTTTTTTGTGATCACTGGGAATCCACAGATTCTGCCAATATATGAGAGTAGGCTGTAGCAAAAATATTTTTGGAGATATTAAAAAAAATCTTTTGCAAAATTTTAAACGCGTTTTCTGGCTAAACTAGAAGCGATAGAGCGATTATAAGTGTTTTTTGTGATCACTGGGAATCCACAAATTCTGGCAATATATGAGAGTAGGCTGTAGCAAAAATATTTTTGGAGATATTTAAAAAAATATTTTGCAAAATTTTAAACGCGTTTTCTGGCTAAACTAGAAGAGATGGAGCGATTCTAAGTGTTTTTTGTGATCAATGGGAGTCCACAGATTCTGGCAATATGTGATAATAGGCTGTAGCAAAAATATTTTTGGAGATATTTAAAAAAAAATTTTGCAAAATTTTAAACGCGTTTTCTGGCTAAACTAGAAGAGATAGAGCGATTCTAAGTGTTTTTTGTGATCACTGGGAATCCACAGATTCTGGCAATATGTGATAATAGGCTGTAGCAAAAATATTTTTGGAGATATTTAAAAAAATCTTTTGCAAAATTTTAAACGCGTTTTCTGCCTAAACTAGAAGAGATAGAGCGATTCTAAGTGTTTTTTGTGATCACTGGGAGTCCACAGATTCTGGCAATATGTGATAATAGGCTGTAGCAAAAATATTTTTGGAGATATTTAAAAAAATATTTTGCAAAATTTTAAACGCGTTTTCTGGCTAAACTAGAAGAGATGGAGCGATTCTAAGTGTTTTTTGTGATCAATGGGAGTCCACAGATTCTGGCAATATGTGATAATAGGCTGTAGCAAAAATATTTTTGGAGATATTTAAAAAAAAATTTTGCAAAATTTTAAACGCGTTTTCTGGCTAAACTAGAAGAGATAGAGCGATTCTAAGTGTTTTTTGTGATCACTGGGAATCCACAGATTCTGGCAATATGTGATAATAGGCTGTAGCAAAAATATTTTTGGAGATATTTAAAAAAATCTTTTGCAAAATTTTAAACGCGTTTTCTGCCTAAACTAGAAGAGATAGAGCGATTCTAAGTGTTTTTTGTGATCACTGGGAGTCCACAGATTCTGGCAATATGTGATAATAGGCTGTAGCAAAAATATTTTTGGAGATATTTAAAAAAATCTTTTGCAAAACTTTAAACGCGATTTCTGGCTAAACTAGAAGAGATAGAGCGATTATAAGTGTCTTTCGTGATCACTGGGAATCCACAGATTCTGGCAATATGTGATAATAGGCTGTAGCAAAAATATTTTTGGAGATATTTAAAAAAATCTTTTGCAAAACTTTAAACGCGTTTTCTGGCTAAACTAGAAGAGATAGAACGATTCTAAGTGTTTTTTGTGATCACTGGGAATCCACAGATTCTGGCAATATGTGATAATAGGCTGTAGCAAAAATATTTTTGGAGATATTTAAAAAAATCTTTTGCAAAATTTTAAACGCGTTTTCTGGCTAAACTAGAAGAGATAGAGCGATTCTAAGTGTTTTTTTGTGATCACTGGAAATCGACAGATTCTGGCAATATGTGATAATAGGCTGTAGCAAAAATATTTTTGGAGATATTTAAAAAAATCTTTTGCAAAACTTTAAACGCGTTTTCTGGCTAAACTAGAAGAGATAGAGCGATTATAAGTGTCTTTCGTGATCACTGGGAATCCACAGATTCTGGCAATATGTGATAATAGGCTGTAGCAAAAATATTTTTGGAGATATTTAAAAAAATCTTTTGCAAAACTTTAAACGCGTTTTCTGGCTAAACTAGAAGAGATAGAACGATTATAAGTGTTTTTTGTGATCACTGGGAATCCACAGATTCTGGCAATATGTGATAATAGGCTGTAGCAAAAATATTTTTGGAGATATTTAAAAAAAATTTTTGCAAAATTTTAAACGCGTTTTCTGGCTAAACTAGAAGAGATAGAACGATTCTAAGTGTTTTTTGTGATTACTGGGAATCCACAGATTCTGGCAATATGTGATAATAGGCTGTAGCAAAAATATTTTTGAAGATATTTAAAAAAATCTTTTGCAAAATTTTAAACGCGTTTTCTGCCTAAACTAGAAGAGATAGAGCGATTTTAAGTGTTTTTTGTGATCACTGGGAGTCCACAGATTCTGGCAATATGTGATAATAGGCTGTAGCAAAACTATTTTTAAAGATATTTAAAAAAATCGTTTGCAAAACTTTAAACGCATTTCTGGCTAAACTAGAAGAGATAGAGCGATTATAAGTGTTTTTTGTGATCACTGGGAATCCACAGATTCTGGCAATATGTGATAATAGGCTGTAGCAAAAATATTTTTGGATATATTTAAAAAAATCTTTTGCAAAACTTTAAACGTGTTTTCTGGCTAAACTAGAAGAGATAGAGCGATTCTTAGTGTTTTTTGTGATCACTGGGAGTCCACAGATTCTGGCATTATATGATAATAGGCTATAACAAAAATATTTTTAGAGATAATAAAAAAATTTTTGCAAAACTTTAAACGCGTTTTCTGGCTAAACTAGAAGAGATAGAGCGATTCTAAGTGTTTTTTGTGATCACTGGGAATCCACAGATTCTGCCAATATATGAGAGTAGGCTGTAGCAAAAATATTTTTGGAGATATTAAAAAAAATCTTTTGCAAAATTTTAAACGCGTTTTCTGGCTAAACTAGAAGCGATAGAGCGATTATAAGTGTTTTTTGTGATCACTGGGAATCCACAAATTCTGGCAATATATGAGAGTAGGCTGTAGCATAAAATATTTTTGGAGATATTTAAAAAAATATTTTGCAAAATTTTAAACGCGTTTTCTGGCTAAACCAGAAGAGATAGAGCGATTCTAAGAGTTTTTTGTGATCAATGGGAGTCCACAGATTCTGGCAATATGTGATAATAGGCTGTAGCAAAAATATTTTTGGAGATATTTAAAAAAAATTTTTGCAAAATTTTAAACGCGTTTTCTGGCTAAACTAGAAGAGATAGAGCGATTCTAAGTGTTTTTTGTGATCACTGGGAATCCACAGATTCTGGCATTATATGGTAATAGGCTATAACAAAAATATTTTTGGAGATAATAAAAAAATTTTTGCAAAACTTTAAACGCGTTTTCTGGCTAAACTAGAAGAGATAGAGCGATTCTAAGTGTTTTTTGTGATCACTGGGAATCCACAGATTCTGCCAATATATGAGAGTAGGCTGTAGCAAAAATATTTTTGGAGATATTAAAAAAAATATTTTGCAAAATTTTAAACGCGTTTTCTGGCTAAACCAGAAGAGATAGAGCGATTCTAAGTGTTTTTTGTGATCAATGGGAATCCACAGATTCTGGCAATATGTGATAATAGGCTGTAGCAAAAATATTTTTGGAGATATTTAAAAAAATCTTTTGCAAAACTTTAAACGCGTTTTCTGGCTAAACTAGAAGAGATAGAACGATTATAAGTGTTTTTTGTGATCACTGGGAATCCACAGATTCTGGCATTATATGGTAATAGGCTATAACAAAAATATTTTTGGAGATAATAAAAAAATTTTTGCAAAACTTTAAACGCGTTTTCTGGCTAAACTAGAAGAGATAGAGCGATTCTAAGTGTTTTTTGTGATCACTGGGAATCCACAGATTCTGCCAATATATGAGAGTAGGCTGTAGCAAAAATATTTTTGGAGATATTAAAAAAAATCTTTTGCAAAATTTTAAACGCGTTTTCTGGCTAAACTAGAAGCGATAGAGCGATTATAAGTGTTTTTTGTGATCACTGGGAATCCACAAATTCTGGCAATATATGAGAGTAGGCTGTAGCAAAAATATTTTTGGAGATATTTAAAAAAATATTTTGCAAAATTTTAAACGCGTTTTCTGGCTAAACCAGAAGAGATAGAGCGATTCTAAGTGTTTTTTGTGATCAATGGGAGTCCACAGATTCTGGCAATATGTGATAATAGGCTGTAGCAAAAATATTTTTGGAGATATTTAAAAAAAATTTTTGCAAAATTTTAAACGCGTTTTCTGGCTAAACTAGAAGAGATAGAGCGATTCTAAGTGTTTTTTGTGATCACTGGGAATCCACAGATTCTGGCAATATGTGATAATAGGCTGTAGCAAAAATATTTTTGGAGATATTTAAAAAAATCTTTTGCAAAATTTTAAACGCGTTTTCTGCCTAAACTAGAAGAGATAGAGCGATTCTAAGTGTTTTTTGTGATCACTGGGAGTCCACAGATTCTGGCAATATGTGATAATAGGCTGTAGCAAAACTATTTTTAAAGATATTTAAAAAAATCGTTTGCAAAACTTTAAACGCATTTCTGGCTAAACTAGAAGAGATAGAACGATTATAAGTGTTTTTTGTGATCACTGGGAATCCACAGATTCTGGCAATATGTGATAATAGGCTGTAGCAAAACTATTTTTAAAGATATTTAAAAAAATCGTTTGCAAAACTTTAAACGCATTTCTGGCTAAACTAGAAGAGATAGAACGATTATAAGTGTTTTTTGTGATCACTGGGAATCCACAGATTCTGGCAATATGTGATAATAGGCTGTAGCAAAAATATTTTTGGAGATATTTAAAAAAATCTTTTGCAAAACTTTAAACGCGTTTTCTGGCTAAACTAGAAGAGATAGAACGATTATAAGTGTTTTTTGTGATCACTGGGAATCCACAGATTCTGGCATTATATGGTAATAGGCTATAACAAAAATATTTTTGGAGATAATAAAAAAATTTTTGCAAAACTTTAAACGCGTTTTCTGGCTAAACTAGAAGAGATAGAGCGATTCTAAGTGTTTTTTGTGATCACTGGGAATCCACAGTTTCTGCCAATATATGAGAGTAGGCTGTAGCAAAAATATTTTTGGAGATATTAAAAAAAATCTTTTGCAAAATTTTAAACGCGTTTTCTGGCTAAACTAGAAGCGATAGAGCGATTATAAGTGTTTTTTGTGATCACTGGGAATCCACAAATTCTGGCAATATATGAGAGTAGGCTGTAGCAAAAATATTTTTGGAGATATTTAAAAAAATATTTTGCAAAATTTTAAACGCGTTTTCTGGCTAAACCAGAAGAGATAGAGCGATTCTAAGTGTTTTTTGTGATCAATGGGAGTCCACAGATTCTGGCAATATGTGATAATAGGCTGTAGCAAAAATATTTTTGGAGATATTTAAAAAAAATTTTTGCAAAATTTTAAACGCGTTTTCTGGCTAAACTAGAAGAGATAGAGCGATTCTAAGTGTTTTTTGTGATCACTGGGAATCCACAGATTCTGGCAATATGTGATAATAGGCTGTAGCAAAAATATTTTTGGAGATATTTAAAAAAATCTTTTGCAAAATTTTAAACGCGTTTTCTGCCTAAACTAGAAGAGATAGAGCGATTCTAAGTGTTTTTTGTGATCACTGGGAGTCCACAGATTCTGGCAATATGTGATAATAGGCTGTAGCAAAACTATTTTTAAAGATATTTAAAAAAATCGTTTGCAAAACTTTAAACGCATTTCTGGCTAAACTAGAAGAGATAGAACGATTATAAGTTTTTTTTGTGATCACTGGGAATCCACAGATTCTGGCAATATGTGATAATAGGCTGTAGCAAAAATATTTTTGGAGATATTTAAAAAAATCTTTTGCAAAATTTTAAACGCGTTTTCTGGCTAAACTAGAAGAGATAGAGCGATTCTAAGTGTTTTTTTGTGATCACTGGAAATCGACAGATTCTGGCAATATGTGATAATAGGCTGTAGCAAAAATATTTTTGGAGATATTTAAAAAAATCTTTTGCAAAACTTTAAACGCGTTTTCTGGCTAAACTAGAAGAGATAGAGCGATTATAAGTGTCTTTCGTGATCACTGGGAATCCACAGATTCTGGCAATATGTGATAATAGGCTGTAGCAAAAATATTTTTGGAGATATTTAAAAAAATCTTTTGCAAAACTTTAAACGCGTTTTCTGGCTAAACTAGAAGAGATAGAACGATTATAAGTGTTTTTTGTGATCACTGGGAATCCACAGATTCTGGCAATATGTGATAATAGGCTGTAGCAAAAATATTTTTGGAGATATTTAAAAAAAATTTTTGCAAAATTTTAAACGCGTTTTCTGGCTAAACTAGAAGAGATAAAGCGATTCTAAGTGTTTTTTGTGATCACTGGGAATCCACAGATTCTGGCAATATGTGATAATAGGCTGTAGCAAAAATATTTTTGAAGATATTTAAAAAAATCTTTTGCAAAATTTTAAACGCGTTTTCTGCCTAAACTAGAAGAGATAGAGCGATTCTAAGTGTTTTTTGTGATCACTGGGAGTCCACAGATTCTGGCAATATGTGATAATAGGCTGTAGCAAAACTATTTTTAAAGATATTTAAAAAAATCGATTGCAAAACTTTAAACGCATTTCTGGCTAAACTAGAAGAGATAGAGCGATTATAAGTGTTTTTTGTGATCACTGGGAATCCACAGATTCTGGCAATATGTGATAATAGGCTGTAGCAAAAATATTTTTGGAGATATTTAAAAAAATCTTTTGCAAAACTTTAAACGCGTTTTCTGGCTAAACTAGAAGAGATAGAGCGATTCTAAGTGTTTTTTGTGATCACTGGGAATCCACAGATTCTGCCAATATATGAGAGTAGGCTGTAGCAAAAATATTTTTGGAGATATTAAAAAAAATCTTTTGCAAAATTTTAAACGCGTTTTCTGGCTAAACTAGAAGCGATAGAGCGATTATAAGTGTTTTTTGTGATCACTGGGAATCCACAAATTCTGGCAATATATGAGAGTAGGCTGTAGCGAAAATATTTTTGGAGATATTTAAAAAAATATTTTGCAAAATTTTAAACGCGTTTTCTGGCTAAACCAGAAGAGATAGAGCGATTCTAAGTGTTTTTTGTGATCAATGGGAGTCCACAGATTCTGGCAATATGTGATAATAGGCTGTAGCAAAAATATTTTTGGAGATATTTAAAAAAAATTTTTGCAAAATTTTAAACGCGTTTTCTGGCTAAACTAGAAGAGATAGAGCGATTCTAAGTGTTTTTTGTGATCACTGGGAATCCACAGATTCTGGCAATATGTGATAATAGGCTGTAGCAAAAATATTTTTGGAGATATTTAAAAAAATCTTTTGCAAAATTTTAAACGCGTTTTCTGCCTAAACTAGAAGAGATAGAGCGATTCTAAGTGTTTTTTGTGATCACTGGGAGTCCACAGATTCTGGCAATATGTGATAATAGGCTGTAGCAAAACTATTTTTAAAGATATTTAAAAAAATCGTTTGCAAAACTTTAAACGCATTTCTGGCTAAACTAGAAGAGATAGAACGATTATAAGTGTTTTTTGTGATCACTGGGAATCCACAGATTCTGGCAATATGTGATAATAGGCTGTAGCAAAACTATTTTTAAAGATATTTAAAAAAATCGTTTGCAAAACTTTAAACGCATTTCTGGCTAAACTAGAAGAGATAGAACGATTATAAGTGTTTTTTGTGATCACTGGGAATCCACAGATTCTGGCAATATGTGATAATAGGCTGTAGCAAAAATATTTTTGGAGATATTTAAAAAAATCTTTTGCAAAACTTTAAACGCGTTTTCTGGCTAAACTAGAAGAGATAGAACGATTATAAGTGTTTTTTGTGATCACTGGGAATCCACAGATTCTGGCATTATATGGTAATAGGCTATAACAAAAATATTTTTGGAGATAATAAAAAAATTTTTGCAAAACTTTAAACGCGTTTTCTGGCTAAACTAGAAGAGATAGAGCGATTCTAAGTGTTTTTTGTGATCACTGGGAATCCACAGATTCTGCCAATATATGAGAGTAGGCTGTAGCAAAAATATTTTTGGAGATATTAAAAAAAATCTTTTGCAAAATTTTAAACGCGTTTTCTGGCTAAACTAGAAGCGATAGAGCGATTATAAGTGTTTTTTGTGATCACTGGGAATCCACAAATTCTGGCAATATATGAGAGTAGGCTGTAGCAAAAATATTTTTGGAGATATTTAAAAAAATATTTTGCAAAATTTTAAACGCGTTTTCTGGCTAAACCAGAAGAGATAGAGCGATTCTAAGTGTTTTTTGTGATCAATGGGAGTCCACAGATTCTGGCAATATGTGATAATAGGCTGTAGCAAAAATATTTTTGGAGATATTTAAAAAAAATTTTTGCAAAATTTTAAACGCGTTTTCTGGCTAAACTAGAAGAGATAGAGCGATTCTAAGTGTTTTTTGTGATCACTGGGAATCCACAGATTCTGGCAATATGTGATAATAGGCTGTAGCAAAAATATTTTTGGAGATATTTAAAAAAATCTTTTGCAAAATTTTAAACGCGTTTTCTGCCTAAACTAGAAGAGATAGAGCGATTCTAAGTGTTTTTTGTGATCACTGGGAGTCCACAGATTCTGGCAATATGTGATAATAGGCTGTAGCAAAACTATTTTTAAAGATATTTAAAAAAATCGTTTGCAAAACTTTAAACGCATTTCTGGCTAAACTAGAAGAGATAGAACGATTATAAGTGTTTTTTGTGATCACTGGGAATCCACAGATTCTGGCAATATGTGATAATAGGCTGTAGCAAAAATATTTTTGGAGATATTTAAAAAAATCTTTTGCAAAATTTTAAACGCGTTTTCTGGCTAAACTAGAAGAGATAGAGCGATTCTAAGTGTTTTTTTGTGATCACTGGAAATCCACAGATTCTGGCAATATGTGATAATAGGCTGTAGCAAAAATATTTTTGGAGATATTTAAAAAAATCTTTTGCAAAACTTTAAACGCGTTTTCTGGCTAAACTAGAAGAGATAGAGCGATTATAAGTGTCTTTCGTGATCACTGGGAATCCACAGATTCTGGCAATATGTGATAATAGGCTGTAGCAAAAATATTTTTGGAGATATTTAATAAAATCTTTTGCAAAACTTTAAACGCGTTTTCTGGCTAAACTAGAAGAGATAGAACGATTATAAGTGTTTTTTGTGATCACTGGGAATCCACAGATTCTGGCAATATGTGATAATAGGCTGTAGCAAAAATATTTTTGGAGATATTTAAAAAAAATTTTTGCAAAATTTTAAACGCGTTTTCTGGCTAAACTAGAAGAGATAGAGCGATTCTAAGTGTTTTTTGTGATCACTGGGAATCCACAGATTCTGGCAATATGTGATAATAGGCTGTAGCAAAAATATTTTTGAAGATATTTAAAAAAATCTTTTGCAAAATTTTAAACGCGTTTTCTGCCTAAACTAGAAGAGATAGAGCGATTCTAAGTGTTTTTTGTGATCACTGGGAGTCCACAGATTCTGGCAATATGTGATAATAGGCTGTAGCAAAACTATTTTTAAAGATATTTAAAAAAATCGATTGCAAAACTTTAAACGCATTTCTGGCTAAACTAGAAGAGATAGAGCGATTATAAGTGTTTTTTGTGATCACTGGGAATCCACAGATTCTGGCAATATGTGATAATAGGCTGTAGCAAAAATATTTTTGGAGATATTTAAAAAAATCTTTTGCAAAACTTTAAACGCGTTTTCTGGCTAAACTAGAAGAGATAGAGCGATTATAAGTGTCTTTCGTGATCACTGGGAATCCACAGATTCTGGCAATATGTGATAATAGGCTGTAGCAAAAATATTTTTGGAGATATTTAAAAAAATCTTTTGCAAAACTTTAAACGCGTTTTCTGGCTAAACTAGAAGAGATAGAACGATTATAAGTGTTTTTTGTGATCACTGGGAATCCACAGATTCTGGCAATATGTGATAATAGGCTGTAGCAAAAATATTTTTGGAGATATTTAAAAAAATCTTTTGCAAAACTTTAAACGCGTTTTCTGGCTTAACTAGAAGAGATAGAACGATTCTAAGTGTTTTTTGTGATCACTGAGAATCCACAGATTCTGGCAATATGTGATAATAGGCTGTAGCAAAAATATTTTTGGAGATATTTAAAAAAATCTTTAGCAAAATTTTAAACGCGTTTTCTGGCTAAACAAGAAGAGATAGAGCGATTCTAAGTGTTTTTTGTGATCACTGGGAGTCCACAGATTCTGGCAATATGTGATAAAAGGCTGTAGCAAAAATATTTTTGGAGATATTTAAAAAAATCTTTGCAAAACTTTAAACGCGCTTTCTGGAGCGATGCTAAGTGTTTTTTGTGATCACTGGGAATCGACAGATTCTGGCAATATGTGATAATAGGCTGTAGCAAAAATATTTTTGGAGATATTTAAAAAAATCTTTTGCAAAACTTTAAACGCGTTTTCTGGCTAAACTAGAAGAGATGGAGCGATTATAAGTGTCTTTTGTGATCACTGGGAATCCACAGATTCTGGCAATATGTGATAATAGGCTATAGCAAAAATATTTTTGGAGATATTTAAAAAAATCTTTTGCAAAACTTTAAACGCGTTTTCTGGCTAAACTAGAAGAGATAGAACGATTATAAGTGTTTTTTGTGATCACTGGGAATCCACAGATTCTGGCAATATGTGATAATAGGCTGTAGCAAAAATATTTTTGGAGATATTTAAAAAAATCTTTTGCAAAATTTTAAACGCGTTTTCTGGCTAAACTAGAAGAGCTAGAGCGATTCTAAGTGTTTTTTTGTGATCACTGGAAATCGACGGATTCTGCCAATATGTGATAATAGGCTGTAGCAAAAATATTTTTGGAGATATTTAAAAAAATCTTTTGCAAAACTTTAAGCGCGTTTTCTGGCTAAACTAGAAGATATAGAGCGATTATAAGTGTCTTTTGTGATCACTGGGAATCCACAGATTCTGGCAATATGTGATAATAGGCTGTAGCAAAAATATTTTTGGAGATATTTAAAAAAATCTTTTGCAAAACTTTAAACGCGTTTTCTGGCTAAACTAGAAGAGATAGAACGATTCTTAGTGTTTTTTGTGATCACTGGGAATCCACAGATTCTGGCAATATGTGATAATAGGCTGTAGCAAAAATATTTTTGGAGATATTTAAAAAAATCTTTTGCAAAATTTTAAACGCGTTTTCTGGCTAAACTAGAAGAGATAGAGCGATTCTAAGTGTTTTTTGTGATCAATGGGAATCCACAGATTCTGCCAATATATGAGAGTAGGCTGTAGCCAAAATACTTTTGGAGATTTTTAAAAAAATCTTTTGCAAAACTTTAAACGCGATTTCTGGCTAAACTAGAAGAGATAGAGCGATTACAAGTGTTTTTTGTGATCACTCGGAGTCCACAGATTCTGGCAATATGTGATAATAGGCTGTAGCAAAACTATTTTTAAAGATATTTAATAAAATCTTTTGCAAAACTTTAAACGCGTTTTCTGGCTAAACTAGAAGAGATAGAGCAATGCTAAGTGTTTTTGTGATCACTGGGAGTCCACAGATTCTGGCAATATGTGATAAAAGGCTGTAGCAAAAATATTTTTGGAGATATTTAAAAAAATCTTTGCAAAACTTTAAACGCGTTTTCTGGAGCGATGCTAAGTGTTTTGTGTGATCACTGGGAATCCATATGCCAATATATGATAATAGGCTGTAGCAAAAATATTTTTGGAGATATTTAAGAAAATCGTTTGCAAAATTTTAAACGCGTTTTCTGGCTAAACTAGAAGAGATAGAGCGATTCTAAGTGTTTTTTGTGATCACTGGGAATCCACAGATTCTGCCAATATATTAACTCCAAAAATATATTCGCTGTAGCGAAAATATTTTTGGAGATATTTAAAAAAGTCTTTTGCAAAACTTTAAACGCATCATATTTCCCCTCATTTGGGGAGGAATATTAAAGAAAAATTTTTAATAAAGTTGTCCATATAATTCTAGAATGACAATTAAATCAAATTTGTGAACAAATGTTAAGAAATTGATTATTTGAAAAAAAAATCATGCGACAACCTGAATGGTTTTTGTTGGATAGAAGTGGATGAAACAAATTTCGTAGATGTAGAACTTAAAATCTCTACAATGAAAATTCTCTCAAATAAAATTTCATGTGTTAATAAAAATAACTTAAAAACATGAAAAATTATTTCTGTGTTTCAACAAAATTTTTGTGCCTTCCCACCTTGTCGTAATTTCTTAAATAACTTTACAGCACAATAACCTATCAAAAACTAGCTTTGTTTTGTATTTATAAAATTGTAGCTTCGTATCGCAAATGTTTTCTAACGAAAGAGTAGAATGATGGGCAAACGGATTGAACGAAAATAGTAAGACCATTTTCCTTCAATTTCTATTTTTTTTTTTGTTTTTGGGAAACATCCAAAAAAACGAAAAGATTTTTTCAAAACTAAATTTAATTATTTTAAGGAAAATATGAAAAATTTTTTTATGATTTCATTTCCTTCTTTAAGAATTAAAACACCTTACTTACTTTTATACATATTGATCTTATCTGATTGTAAAAAGGATAATAAAGGCAAAATATACACTTTAGATGATGAGAAGAATCATTACTAATAAGGAATTTTAATGAAATTGAAGAAAGAGAATAAAAGTAGAAATAAAAAATTCTCACATTTAATTATTTCTTATAATATAAAAGGGGTACAATTTCTTCTTGTATATATACACATATACTTCAAGTATTTAAATATGTACATATATGAATACGTATATATGAGCATAAGATATAGATATATATGTAATAAAATAGAAAAAATAAGAGATAAATGACCTAAGCTTGAGCTAAGGATAAATTGCCTATTAAAAATTGTGATTTGTTTTTGTTATTTTTTTCTCTCAATTATTTTGGTTTGAACTATAAAAGAGTGTACATATATTATATTTTTATATATTTTCATACATATGTATAACATAAAAGAAAATATGTTCTTCATTTCTCTTGAGTTAAAACGTGATTCGAATACAAATTGTTAATTTTAACCATAGAAAAATAAATTTCACGATACTTTATGACAATTTAAGAAAAACAAAAAAACAAATATCCTGAATGGTGTGAAAATAATTTCATTTTTATATTAAATAAGGTTTACCAAAGCTTATATTAAAAGTATAATGAAAACACAGAAACTAACCCGTACATAATAGATTTTCATTAATGTTGTTGCAATTTTTTATTTTATTTACCTAATCGTAAATAAGATGACGGTTTTATATTGCGTATAACAAATACAAAACAAAAGTTATATAGAAGGGTGAAACCAAAAAAAAAAAAATTAATTTATGCAAATAAAAAATTAAATCAAAAAAATTTGTAATGTGATCAGGAAATTAACAAAGAAACTAATTTAATTTCTGTATGGGTAAAAATAAATGGTTAGCATTTTAGAAATTGTAAAATTAACTATGTTATTTGTTATATAAGGTATATAACATTTAATTATCAATTTAATTTACATTTTGTAATTAAAAATTAATTTTATTTTTGCTTTAAATTTTTAATGTCCTTAATCTAATTTTAATTTTTAGTGGCACCTATTTAAAATTTTTGCTGCTCTTAATTGGATGAGTTAACGATTTCAAATTCCATGCGATTAATTAATCAATTGTGATTCAAACGCAGATTTTTTCAACAGATTTTTACTGAAAATAAATATTTTATTAGAAAATCTATTAGTAAAATTAATTATTTATAAAAAAAACTTACTCAGTTATGATATCCCTAATTACACTGGCTGTACCAATTATACTTTGTTTCTAAAACCAACATACAAAAGATTTTAGCCATTATGCGTTATAGTGATCAACATTTTGGTGATTCATTCATCTGATGCATTTTCTTGTTAATTATTACTAATTGTCATTATTACTAATTTTCGATACCAATTTTTAAGTTGTAACATTTTGTGATCATAAGGAGTCCGATTTCTCTTTAAAAACCTGAGCTTAAAAGGAGGCAAAAATATCAACACTATGTCAACCTGATAAATTCTTTAAGACGCAACGACATCTGTAATTAAATTTTTTAAAATTTATAATAGAAAATTTAAGTTTTAAAAATTAATTAATCTTCGTTATATGTTATTGAAAGAATATTGACTAATTTATTAAAATTAAGAAGATTAACTTATAAAAAATTAAAATAATATTTAATATATTTTTAATTGCATATCTATGGGCTGAAAATAGTTTAATAATAATATTTCAATGGTGTTATTTCATTGTTATTTTTATTTGTTTTATTAAAAAAATTAAATTATTCTTCTGAGCAATGTTTGCTGCTCTTCAAAAATATATAATGCAATAGTTTTCAAAATGGAAATTACTTAATTTCAAATTATAATATCGAAAAATTACAATTTCAAATTATAATATCGAAAAATTCAGTTAATTTTAAAATTTAAAAAAAAAAGTTTTCGAAATTCGAAAAATTTTTTTTTTCGAAATTCAAAAGTTTTTAAACTTCAAAGCTATTTTTTTTCTCTTTTAAGTAAGAACACAATTTTTTCTCCAAAAAAATTTTAAAGCTTTACAATGTAAACAATTAAAGCTTTCAAAAAATCAAAAAGCTTTCAATACAATGTTTACTTTTATTTTACAACATAATGTGTAGGAGTGTGATAAGAAATATGTATTTAACAAATGAGTACTTGAAATACAATATAAAATATAAACATAATAAAAAATAAACAAACAAATCAGATTAATGAAAAAGAGCAACAGCTGATAGTTGTTGCTATTATAATTATGAAATGTAATCGATAATAAACGCAAAAGAAAAAGGGACAGAATTAATTACCAACATAAAATTTAATAATTACAATAAAGAAGTTGAAGAGAGAAGAGAAAAAAACTAGCCAGTGGAGAGTTAATGAAATTCTATTATAATAAAAATAAAAAAAAGTTGCTCTCTCACTCATTGATTACGACGACGTCATAATGCTATTTTTTTTTAATTATCATGTATTTTTAATTATATTTTTTTAGGTACTTTTTATTTTTTTATAATATTGCCATCTCAGTTTAACAAATGATTTTTAAAATGAGATAGATCGAAAACAAAAGCAAAAAGTCACATGGATTTCAGCTGAGAGTTTATTTTTACATGACATATATAATATGCATATGCAATTTAAAATCGAACAGAGGAGACGTAGATTTTGTGTAGAGTTTTGCTATATTTATGAAAATCTGAAAAAAAATAAAAAAAAAAGCACAATATTAAATTAGGACAGTTGGGGAATTTTTTTTTTGATGTTAAAATTATACATATATTATGTGTATGTAGATAGGCAGGTGCAAAGTTTTATATTTGCTGATTATTTTTTTACTATTTGAAAAAATTTTTTGTTTAGATTATTAGGCTTTTTTATTTACTTTATAAATTTACGAAAAAATATAGTATAAAATTGCAATTCAAACCTTAATCATTAAATAAAAACTGAACGCATGTCTAGAATGCAAAATTTTTTTTGAATTTGTAGTGTGATTTTTCAGTTAAATAATTTAGGTTAATGCCATCCTCTACATAATCTATATATACAAACACATATGAACATAGAAAGCTTAAATTGTGTCATATTTACACTCTTTCTATATCATTAACCGTATGAGTAGAGAAGCAAGTAAATTTTTTACAATAATTATAAAATTTAAATTATTGTACTAAATTATACAATATTTTGTGCTGTTAAGAGTAAAAATGTGAAAATTTTACATATTGCATTGTAAGAAATTTACTGGTAAGGTATTATAAAATTGATTTAGGTATTCAATATTTCCTGAACATGATACATGCATCATGTTATATGTGAATGTGTTTACATATGTATGTATTTTTTATGAATTATATCAATCAATCGAAGCATAAAATCAAATTGTAGTATTCTAGTATTTAAAGTATAAAATTCAAATTCTTACAATACGTCATATATAGTTTAATTAGAATGGCTTTAAATATTTGCTTGTCAAACAGTTTTTGAGCACTGATTTTAATTATTAGACATCTAATACAGGTACACATGTAAGGAATATATCATAAAAATTTCTTTATTTCTTTGATTTTAAAAAATTTTTCAAGTAATTTGTTAATGGATGCCTAAATTTTAAATTAATTTAATTGCAATTTTTTTCTCACGCGTGATTTTCATATGTGAAAATATTGTAGGAAAAAAATGAAAAATCAAACATTTAAATTTCAAATCAATCATAAATGATTATACAGATTCTCTTAATTTAACAAGCCACAGAAATCTCTGATAATTCCCTACCCATAAATTTGTAACAGCAACAACTTTAATTTGTATTCAAACAGGAAATACATATAAAGATTTTGCTCATTATTTGAACTAAGTAATATTCTTACGGTTTAATTTTCGTTATTCAACGTTTCGATTAAGTAGCATTACCGAATATTCTATATGTATTACAAACGTAAGGTGACAAGGCGTAAGATATCATAAAATTTATATCATTTTTTATATTACATAATTGTAGGAAATTTTGAAAAATTCATAAAAATTATGTTAATTTAAATATTATGCACGTGTAAAAACTAAAAATATTTGTCCTTAAATTGTTTAATAAAACACTTAATAAAACTATTTAAATATCTTATTCAAGATAAAAATGTTATGATTTATTTGCTTAAATTATTTTATATATTTAAATTTAAGGGAAGTACAATATAATTTTAAAATATAAAAAAATAATTATAGTAAATATAAAAAACTAGACCTTAATAATAAGACCTTGTTAAAATCTTACCTTGCCTCATAAAATTTTTTAAGTTATAACAAGCGAGCATACATTATTCTTAGACAATAGACTGCCTATGTAAACCCTTGTGAACAGAAATGTACACCAAAATGTATACCAACATATGAAACAAATCTTGATGATTTTGATGATTTTAAAAAGAAAATAACAAAAATATTTTTAGTGATTTATTTGATTTTAATAGTTTAAATGATTCGCATTGAATTTTTAGTATATAAAACAATAATTTGCATATATGTACATATACCTACAGTAACAAACAAAACGAAAACATTCAAAATTGGACAATTTCACTGCTACTTATATTATTGCTACTATTTACAACATATTCATACAAACTTTTTTATTATGAACTCATATATTATTATATGTACATACAATTGTAACTTATGTATACATATACATTTAGATAGTAGGTATATAAAGCATGTTATACGATTATTTTCGTCTCGTATATGTAAAAATAAAATTAAAATTATAAAAAGTACATAGCCTATATAGTGGGAAAAAAAATATCAACAAAATAATCAGTGCAATTTGATTCCCCATTCTTTAAAAAAACAAAAACAAAAATGAGAGAAAAGAAAAATAGAATAAAAAATCTTTAAATTTTTAAATTTCGAATTAAAATCCCGTTCAAATGAAAATGAAAACAAACACCCAATTTACGTTTATTTATTTTAAATGAGGGTGAATACTATGTATATCATATATGTACATATGTATATGTATATAGCATATATGTTTGGTGCGTTAGGCAGATTTTTTTTTTCGTTTTTACTTTTATTTTTCATTGCCAATATATTGTATTATAACTGTAATAATAATATCACTTTCATATTGTATGAATACATTATTCTAAACAAATCTCCCCCTACATATATTTAATATACTCATTACACACATACTTATAATAATAATTGCAAATTACCCCAGAATAAATTTTTTATTCACATAATATGCATATACATACATACATATTATATTTATGTACCTACTTGACAAATTTAATTCATTCATTATACCGGAACTATAATACAGTTTTTTATGAGAAAAATTTTTCATGTTTGATTCATTAAAAGGGGCCGTAATATGTGATATAGATAGCCTCAGTCTACTTAAATATTTTCATATATAGTTTTTTAAAAAAGACCATATATAAAGATTTTCATTTTAATGTTAATGACATCGATTTTTATTTTAATATTTTCATTTTACTTTTATTTTATTTCTAAATATTCTTGATCCTTTTCTTCATATATGCATAGGTAAATACAGATATTTCAACGTAGACGTGAATTCCATTAATTATAAGCTGAAATTAAAAATTTTTTTTTGTGCTTAATTATAAGGTGACCTTAAAAATTTAAATTTTTACACGTGCATTTTATATTCCAAATATACGTAATCAAATATTATTACGCGTGTGTATAATTGTGTGCGTATATAACTCGATCAAAATAATTAGAAAGGAGTGCTATAATTTTTAAATACTTACACTTTCAATTTGTATTTATGAAATTCAGAGGAAATTTGTCGTTGTTGAATTCATTTGATATCTTTTTAAGAGAAAATAGATTTATTCACTTAGTGTATTTTATGTACGCATATATTAAACTTAAAGAAAATACATATTAGAAGCATCATCTGCTATGCTGTTGTATGTCAAAAATGCCACTTATTAGGAAAACATTTAAAAAATTATTACTAATTTTTTTCATATTTTGGCTCAATTTTAAGTCGTTTAACAAATACTAGTTCGCAATCAGGCTCGAATGAACAGAAAATCGAGCGTATAAACTAAAAGAAGTCTCATTTAATAACTTTAGTAAACGCAATCATTGTGAAGCTATCTGAGATGTTCAAGACGATATTTCTCGCACTTATCATGGAAAATCCATCTGAATTCCAATATGATAGTATATTGAGTTATAACATATTTAAAATGGAAATTTTGAGCATTCAATTTGTAGACGTAAACTCAAGAAATAAAGAAAAAAAATTAATTAAAAAATACAACAAAATAAATTATTTAAAAATAGAAAAATGTGGAAATCAGAACAAAAAATTTTCGTGTGAAATTTTCGATTGTCTCTTTATAAAATACAAAAAGTTTTTTTTATTTTTTTTCAAGCATTTTTTCACATTATGTTGCGATGCTATAAATCAACAATAAAAAATAAAAACAAAATATTTTCTTCTTTACCTAAGCTTTTCGAAAATTTGAAACAAATGAGTATTTTTACTTTTTCTTTTTATAAAAATTTTGTATTTTTTACGTAAAAAAGTTAAAATTCGCATAAATTTTAAAAAATATTATAAGGTGAATATATTATAGAAAATAACAATTAGGATAAATATTTGCAAATTATGTGAGTGGCATATACGGTTTGAAAATGTGCATAATTAATAATTTTATTGATAAAAATATTTTTCCCAGTCAACAAAACACTCCCCTCTGTCCATAATAATAGAACGCACACAAGCAAGCATATATAAAGCAAGAATACCTTCTTTGAAAATAGCTTGAATATGGTCTTAAAATATAGTACTAAAGCATATTTATAGGCTTAAGCCCTTGTTATACGAAAGCAACATTTTTTCAATAAAACATTAAAGTTCTAATTTACAATTTAAGAATGGAAAATTTTAATTTTTTTCCTATCTATTTGATGAATCATCTCTTACCGTTTCTTAATTTACGAGTAATATATGAATACATAAATATATTATAAATACACACATACATTGACTGTTAGAAGTAAAAATTGTAATTTATTGTTGTGTTCTTTGAGATTCAAAAGTGTACCACAAACAGCTCACTTAATTCTAATAAAAAAATTTATTTGAAAATTTTAAATTACATAAATTGAAATCAAAAAGTTTAATACCTATACAAAAAATACAAACCTTTAGAATAAATTACTTTATGGTCAAATATTAAAGTTCAAATTATTCTTACGTATGTACGTACATATATATTTATTATAGGTTATGCTTTCTTGTAAAAATAGAAAATTACTAATTTAATTGTGGTGACACGCTATATTTTATTATTATCTATTTCAAAACGATTTATTTTAAGAAAAAATTAACACATAGTATTTAAAAAAAAAAAATTGATATATAAATTTGTTAACCCTCTAAGAGGTGAATAAAAATAACTTCTTCATGTTTATGTGTTACTCGTGATAATTAAGTTTTTTTTATTAATTAAGTAATAAAAAACATACTTCTCTTTTTATTTGCTATTTGCATATTTTTATGCATAATCTATATATTTTTTCTTTTTGTATGACAATAATTAATTTTTTTTTAGTCCATATTGCATTTTTACATAAAAACTGCAATACAGACTAAAATCTTGGTTTTTGTTGATTATAGCATTCTGTTTTGTAAAAATTTTTGTATAAAAACAATAATATAAAATTTCAATACCTAGCAATATTTGGTTTATAAATATATTTAATTAAAAATGCTCATTGACAGTCAATTAATTATAATAATAAACAGTTGATTCAGTTGAAACAGCTAAATTTAGGATGAGGCAAAAAAAAAATCTGAAGAGGCTTTAACGTAATACATACTTGAATTGAAGGGTTAACTGAGTAAGCTAAAGAAAATAATTATATTTTTTGATGGCATGGAATTTACCCTTGACTTTCTGCATTTATAGAATTTTAATTTTCAGTTTTAAATATTTAAGGTGCGAAAAATTAAAATTTTAGAAATTTCGTGAGTCAATATCATGAGTGGAGGTGGGAAAAATTTTCTTCTAACGAAATAAACGATATTAAAAGAAAAAAAACTATATTAAAAATTTGCAAAAGACAGATTTTAGAAACGGTTAATTCGAGCAGCCATTGTATATTTTTGATATTGAATTAATAAGCCCAACAGTAGGTTTTTGCGTTTGCAGAATTTCAAAAATGCTTCTGCTTTTCTTCAATTTAATAATCGAAAAATGGAATTTCCAGAAATTTGAAGGAAGAATAACTTTGATGGGGTACGGAGGAGATTTTATCTATCTTTCTTAAAGGTTATAGATGTTTTATAAAAGGGTCCACGACAGACGTACGGGAAAAATGAAACCAATAAGCAATGTTTTAAATTTTTTTTTAAAAATGTTTAGCACATTTTCAAAGTAGAGATCGTAAATAGTTTAAATCAAGTTTTCATTAATAACATAATGTCAATTTTATTTTCCATTCAAAATACCATAAGGATTCTATAAAAGAAGTTGTAATTGATTATTAAAATCTCATACAGCCATTTAATACCGTACGCAGGGGTGGAAGAGTAATGCGTTCGAACATTCAGCAGAACGAGTATAATGTTGATTTTACATTCTATTTCTTACAAAATTCATTCTACAATTAGATTGTATAAAATGAAATCCCCTAGTAAATTTTTCAACACCATACATGAACAATATATGTTGGCGGACGATAAAAAAAAGCATAAAATAAAAAAAGAAAATGTCAAATTTTTTATTGAAAAAGTTATTCGACTGCTTCATATTTGAGGGAAGAAAAATCAATGTATAAATAAATATTCAAAATTTTTCTTAAAAAATTCTGAAAGGGTTAATCTATCATTAAAATTTGTGTGAATCGTCAGTTTTTATTTCAATATTTTCTTAATAACATATTATAAGTTTCGACAAATTTTGAAAATTACATTAATTTTTATAATTATATATTTCATACTGAATAGGGCTTTCATGAAATACATATTAGATTTTACTGAATTTCTCAAATATCAATGAAAATTAAAATTTAAAGATATTTTTTCACGTGGTTTACAAAGCCTTCCAACATACAAGCAGTGACAAAACATTTTTATTGATCAAAAATTCGATATGAACTGGACTCCAGAAGAATTTCTAAAATTGATAGATTCATATAGATTCACAGAGTGTGAAATATCTTGACTTATAACAAGTTCTTCTAAATTAAATAAACGTGATATAAACAATATTATTCACGTTTGTGAACATTATATTTAAGATTTAAAAAAAATATAATTTACTGAAGAAAAAAAATTTGTGCAATATTGAAAAAACAAATTGCATAAGTTGACAATATTATTATTAAGAATTATTATTAGTATGAAATTATTTGAAGCCCTTAAAATGTTTAAATCGTAAGATTTTAATTTCTAAAAACAAAATTATCGAATTTTATTATACAATCAAAATTATGGATTCATTCACATATAATTTGTGAAACGATACTATTTTTATTCTTAAATTTAAGAAGTCGTCAAATGTTTTTTTTCACATGTAGCTGACAGTGAAATTTTTTTTTAAATTATTATTTATTTATTGAAGAATAACGACGTAAATAAAGAGAAACCTTGATTTTATTTGCAAGAATCGGAATTACTAGATTTTGAAATAATTTCGCTTCAAGTTTTATCAATCTTGCCTCACGATTTAGTTTGAAAAAGACTGTACGTATAAAAGTAACGAGTAAAGGAAATGTACAACAGAAATTTTAAATTTGTAACTTTAAAGAAAAAATTTTACTTATTTACTCCAAAAAATATGTGATTATAGAATATTGCAGTCCTATTCCAATGTTTGAAGATTATACAATGTTACATCGAAATCATACGAGAAATTTTTTAATAAGCTTGATCATCGTAAATAATATCAAAAACCCTTTTATTTGAGAAATTCTAACAAAAATTTTCAATATCTATGAGCTTATTACTACCGAATACTTAACCTGGGGCACAATTCTAAATATTATTCTAAATATTAGAATAAGACCATAACTTAACAAGTCTCTTGCACCATCATTTTTACTGAATGAATCGCATAATTTTGCGAGTAGTTGAATTAAAAATTTCCCATTCGATTGACGTATTTAATTCAAAAATTTCGTTTTTTTGATTTATGCCGTGATTCCGAACATGGAAGACATTTTCATGCACATGTACATAAGTATATACATACTTATGAATATTGTAAAATATATATGTATGTAAATTATCAATAATTATTTAAATATTGTTGTTATTGATTATATGTATATGTACTAGGATTAAGTATATAACATATTAAAGGGTTGTAAATAAATTTTATACATTTTAATCACAAAAAAAAATGTTCAATTACTAATAAAATATTTAATAACTGCGTATGTATGTATTTGAAATATCACAATTAAAAAATAAAATAGTGACGCAATAAAATAATCTTTTTGTTTTTATTTTTATTTTTAATTTTTTTAATATTCTTTATTTTATTTATAATGAAATCCTTTTATTTATATTATACATAATGTACTCGTATGTGGTATATAAGTATTCACAGCAATTTTCTTAACTATCTTTTCCCTTCTTATTCTTTTCACTACAAAATTGTAAAAGTTAAAAAATGAAAATAAAATGCGAAAAATAGAAGACTTACAATTTTAATAATTCCTCAATATACAATTTTTTTTTTTTTGTTTTACTTTTACTATTATTCTGGGTGGATAGACTTTATAACACCGTATGAATATGTCAATGTTGAAATAATTCTAAATTATACATATACATATATTATGTACATATTTGTATGAATTTTCAAATATTTGCAATAAAGTGTATTAAAAATTCTGTACATTATATGCACTTAGTACATACTTTTAATAGTATCTAAATGAATGCATCAAATGTTTATATTCTATAATATACTATGTTATAGAAAATATTTTGTAACAAAAATATTCACATTTCTCTACTACACACATACGTATATTCATATAATACATAAGTGTATAAGTATTATATGCACATTATAGGTATTTTAAAATCTCTATATTCCTACATTAAAAATATATTTTTATATACATAACACATATGTATATAAAAATGTTACATTACGTTCCTCTCTTCAATTTTCTTTTTTAAAAAATATTACAAAATATTCACACAATATAGGCTCATATGCCAAAAAAAAATTGTGTTTCATTTCTCTTATTATAATATTCTTGCGTCTTCTTTTATTGAGTATTTCAATTTGTTGATTTGACCATGTTGGAAACAGGATCGTCATCTCAAAATCAAAATGAATATAAGTAAAATTAATTTAAAAAAAAAAATAATTAAAAAGACAGTTAATCAACTATATATGTATATATTAATAATCTATATATTTCTTTTTGTATAATATACTTAGGTTAGGTGATTTTATGCGAAAAAAAATATAATTTGCATATTGTATAATTGTTAAACTAATAAGAAGATCGGAATATTGTAAATATTATTGAATGTGTGTATGTATTAACAATATCGATATTCTTGAATAAGCTCAATATATTATTTTGTGTTCGTTCTTCGTATGACAACTTCTAACAAAATTAATTTTTATTTCATATGACTTTATTTAATTTGAATATATTTAATTTGACAATTCTGTTTTACTCATAAAACTCATCAATCAAAATGAACAAATTTCAAATCAAAAAGAGCAATGAGATAAATTAAAAACACATCTGCTGATATAACTTGTACTCACAAACAGTATTCACTTCCGAGGTAGATATTCAGTTTGCTCAAATCAAATAATATAATAACAAGCCAAATTAAATATAATCATAATAAAAAAATACATCAAATATAAGTTGTAACTTATTAAATTTTACACCTTAATTGCAGTTTTAAGATTATTCATTGTTTAGAAATCAGTTTGCAAATATTTTTATTTAATTGGTTCATAAACCTTACGTAATACTTTGATTTACAATAAAATGTTGAATGATATGCCAAAATTTCGAAATCTAAAATCTAGAGAAATTTTGATGCTGAACATTTTCGAAAATTAAAAGAGTGTGGAAATTGCTTATTTACGAGTAAAAGAGATTGTACAAAATATAAAATGAAGTCCAAATGTAAATAAATGCGTAGATCAAAGGTAACACAAATATGAAAAAAACATAGAGATAATATTAAAACGAAGAGTCGTTAATTCGATTAATAATAGGTCTATTTATTTTATGAACTGTGATTAATTAATTTTTTCATTATAAAAGCATTGAAACTATTAATTTATATGAAAAATTATTCACAAACTTGTCTACATTAATTACTATAAATCCAATATTAAAATAGCACTTGTTTTAGCCGTAACCAATACATTTATTGTTATAACACCACTGAAATTTAATTAGGCATAAAATAATAAAGTTTTTATTTGAATAAATTATTTTAAAAAACCAGTTTGTTTGCTTTTAAAATTTTATTAATCATTGTCATTTCTTTTTATTTAATTGTAAAAATTTCGTTTATTTTACTTTAATTATTATTAAATATTAAAACAGTAATATTTTAATTATACTAAAATAATAAAAAAAAATTTATTAACAATAATAAATAAGTAAGGCCTTTTTAATTTGCTTATTTTGTTTGGTTACTTTAATTTTAATACAATTGAATTTTATTAAATTATTAATTTACAAGTAGTGTGTACTTTACGTACTTTAATTATTAATCTTGAAGCTTAATTGAATTCAGATTGAATAAATATAGAATTAAAAAAAAAATTCAAGCAGGTTTTTTGCAAATCATTTCTGATTCTCTTTTGTAGCTACTTGTAAATAATTTGTGTCCTTAAAAACAATTTATTTAAATAAATAATTAATTAGTCGTAACAAAATAGCAATAATCCATAAAGAGAAAATATTTATAATTGCAAATTTGTTTGGATATTTCTAGTACATAAAAATTATTTTGTACGTGCTAATTCTGAAATACAGTAACTAGCACCGGCCTTGTTTGCGTGCATATCGATTTTTCAATACAAATTATATTGTAACTATATTTAATTCAAATTGAAATTTATTGAGGTAATTCCGAAATAAAACAAAATAATGATTAAACAGTAATTTATAAGTTCAACATTAAATAAATAAATAACGGAAACATTTACAAACAAGATGAGCTACACTCGATGGTTCTCCCGAAACAGGGTGATAGAATTAATACAATTAAGCAAAAAATAGAAATATTTTACCTTTTTCGTTTTCTTCATAAGTTGTGAGGTCTCAAAATTGATTGAGGAAGCTGAAATAACTCGAGAAATATGACAAGCAAACCAACTTGAAGTACTTATTTCAAAGCTCATAAAATTCCCCTTTTATCAGTGAATTACTACTATTGTCAAGGACTTTTTATTAAAAGTGCAAAACTAAACTTAAAGAAAAAATTCGACAACTTTTCATTTAAGTATTATTTACTCACAATTGCCAGCACCTACAAGGTTTCTTACGTAAATTCTTATGTTTACCTGTATATTTTTACGTTTATTTTCACTTTCATTTCGGTACAACATTATGTGACGAAAACCTCAGCAATAAAATGTCTATGAAACGAAAATCTGAGGTCAAATCATTATTTATGTAATTATTTTATATTCTACGTTATGGCTGAATATTACAAAATATAATTGGCTGCCCATTTATTTTCCCAAAAAATTTACCTATTATGAAATTTTTATTTAAAATCAATAGGGAAGTGATTAGTGTTTTCTATAAAAGCCGTATTTTAATTTAATTAATTAATCATCTAAATTAACAATTGCTATAATATGTAGAACTTAATATGTAATTTTATTAATTTTTCTCCCGAAAATATGCAATTAGACAATTTTAATAACTGAGCCCTTTTTATCGAATTTAATTCATATTAAATTTATTTTTTAAACTTTTTATTACAAAACACATGTTGAGCTTTTAATTTTATTATGGCAAGTCTAAACAAATATTTTATTCTTATCTCTTAATAGCATACTGCAAGTAATTTACATTTTTATTTATTAAGTAAAGGTAAATCCCCTTTATACACCTCTGCATATAAAATATAAAATGTAAACGTTCACATACAATTTATTATTGTGTATATGTTATATGAACTTGTATATTATATATGTTTTTAAATAAATATAAAGACAAAAAACAGCAAAAAGTAAAAATTAAAGAGTAAAAATGAGAATAAAAATAAAATAATATAATAATTATAATAATATACTTATACATACCTACCTACCTATTTATATATGTACATACGTACATAAAATCCAAATGTTATATTAAGAACAACATGTAGCAATTCACGCCAAAAAGTATAGAAAAACCAAAAAAACAATAATAATGAAGCTTTAATGTTAAATGTGAAAGCTAAGTGAACGGATTGCTTTACGATTTGGAAGAATTTTTTTTGCTTGTGTTTCTTTTTGTTTTTTTGTATTTTTGTAAAAAAAAAAAAAAAAAATTTTTTTTTTTTTTTTGCCTGTTCTCATATTAATAAAATAGAAAGAAAATTAAATATTTTTTAAATAAAATTAATTATAAATTAAAAATATTAAATGCGAAATAAATTTTAAAATTGTAAAAAGAAAATCGATTAGAAATAATAATAAGTGATTTATTTTTTGTCAAAAGTGTTAAAACAACAGCAAAAAAATTTTAAAAATTAATAATAAAAATTGTAATATTCTCAATAATTAATTTGTGAAAAAGCCGGGCGTCTTAATTAATTTCATAAGTCAAGAAAAAATATATTTTGTTTTATTATTAATTAAAAATAATTTATAAAATTAAATTGGTGAATCCAAAGTGCCTTTTTTACAACAAGTGCATATATTTTTTGAATTAAATCAATTTTTAATTAAAGTTGCAATTTGATTACTTTTATTGGTGATTTGACTACTTTTATTGGTGATTTGCTTTTACTGATGATATGAAACTCTTTTGAAATATCACAATATAAAAGTACGTATAATTGTTTATATTTTTTATATAATTAAAAAAAAAATTTTAAATTATCTACAATCATTTTAATTATAGTTGAAATTTAAATTGAAAAAAAATTTATATACTTTAAATTTATTTATTAATTATATTTTATTTTTTCATTTAATTTATAATTTGCTAATAAAAATTAATTTCATTTTAATTAACTCTTCACTGCAATTTAAAACAATATCACATACATATGTGTACATACACAAAATATTTATAATTATAAATATATAAAATAAGAATGTCATTATGTACATATATAAAATGCACGTCATTCTAATATATCCCATAAATAAAACAAAATAATGTATATATGTATGTATAAATGTGTATGTAGTCATGTTACATAATATGCCGACAATTTCGGTAATTTGAATTTTGTTTTTTGTTTTAGCAAATTATTGTCAAATTTTTAACATTATGGTTTTAAAATCTAAAATAAACAGCAATATAACAAGCCAAATTCCAAAATTGTTTGAAGTATATTAAGTGAGTTTTATGAGTGAGCCAAAAAAAAAAAAGAATTTTGTTTTATTTTTTAATGATAATATAATATTGAAAATAGTTGTTTATTTAGACGATTAAATCTGTAATTAATAAATCGATTCGATTTAGTGAGTTTTTAAATAGGAAAATTTGTCAGTGAATTTCAATAAAGTATGGATCTTCACTACTGGTTATTGCAAAAAGTCGTGTATCAATTTATTAATGTATCATAGCAAAATTTTGTAATGACATTTAGAAAAAAATTTGTTTCGTTTTAAAAAATAATGTAAATGTTTTCTATTGCGTGTTGTTTTATTAAAATGTCAACTTGGAAATAAAAACATAAATTTTATTAAATCACAAAATGAAAGTTTTCGAACTACACAATAAAAACCATATGTCAATTTTTTACAATTATACATCGAAAAGTTCCTTAAGTCATTCATTATTTCGCGAAAAAATTTTTTTCTTGCTGTTTTTTTTTATTTTTATAAATGAAAACCGTAGAATTTTAAAAATATTTTTTTGAATTTTCATGTAATATATAAAAAAATCAATTATTCTTATTTAACGCGTTCAAAATGTTGAAGAAATTGTGGTCTTGTTGTTTGAAAATGAAAAGTGACTGTGATTTCGAAAATTCCAGTAAGTGATTAACAATGATGTAGTTTCAATTTTTTTTATTTTGTCAATAACAATAATTTTGATAAATACTGTATACTGTAGTGATATATATATACATCTTTATACAACTACAGTAAAATATTTATATATGAAATCACAATGAATACTTAAAATAAATGCAAATATTGATCAGATCGGCGCTTCTTGAATATTTCTTTGATTATTTATTGAAAACGAGCAAAATAATTTTATATAATATTGAAATTTCATAGCTGATATTATTTGAACTTATACTACAATTATTTAAATTAAATATTTAATTTTTATAGTAATTAATTTAACTAATTCACCAAAACCAAAAAAAAATTGTATAATTAGAAAACCAAGTATTTTACCTACATATAAATAATACAATCTCTAAATAATTAATCAAAGAATTTACATTTGACAACATATCACCTAAATGACATTAAAAAAAATTTAATGTCAGTTAACAACAAGTTAAACAACAAAGAGAATCGGCTCTTTTGCACATTCGAATTGGTCCAAGTGCAGTTGTAATTTATTATTATATCGATTCATTATCATGTCGATTATTAATGTAAAGTTGCTAAAATGTGATCACAATTATTTCAAAAAATTCAAAATACATGCCAATAAAAAGTAAAAATTGCACATATAAATTAAAATTGACTATTTTTAAAATTTTACAAATGAAAAGTATAAATGAAAATAAAACAAAAATGAGAGTTACCGATAGTAATAAATTGTTTTACGATTAACAATATTACTGGTATAATGTCATTTTCTAACCACTATTTTGAATAATTTTTCGTGTTTCAATAATAAGTGTTTTATTTAATTTAATTATTTTATTGAAAACATTAGAAATTAGCCTTAAAATTTCCATTATTGCTAATTTTTTATATTACTTAACAATTTTTTTTTAAAAAAATCATTTTATACGTTAAATTTAATTGCAGCATTACAAATAACACAAAATGTATGGTTAATATCATAGAAATGAAATATATGAAAAATAAAAATTAAAACAAAAATATAAAATCATTTTATATTTTTAGAAAGAAAATTATGTAAAAATATACTATAAATAAATTATTATAATTATTATTGATACAATGTCAATACTTATACAATTATTTTAAGAGGTTGCAAGGTAAATGCGAAATTTCTTAAAAACAATTACAGTAAAAATAATAAAAATAATAATTAAAAACTTATAGTTTCCTTGTATACAATAAATTAAGCCTATTACATAACATGAAGGTTAAAAATTAAAATGTCGTGTAATTTCCTACATTTATTTTTTATCTGTAGATTTTTTCTCTTTTAGGTACATAATACGAGTATGTGCAAAGTTCACAATATTTTTAATAAGTTGTCAATTTTGGGGAAAAAAAAACCTGTAACAATATTTATATACACACATATTTATGCATATATGTATTTAATATTTTTGAATTTTTTGTAATTACTTGTATAACAATAAATATTATTTGCATATTTTCTACTGTTTGGTAATACTCATATGCATTTAAATTATTATACCAAAAATTTCGTCATGCATGTTTGCACAACAATTAGTAAAAGTACCTTTGCATTCTTAAAAACAAATAATTATTTAAAAAAAAATAATTCTTTTTTGCTTGACAGTTATTATTGCCAATTACCAGGTACTTAATTCAGATAATTTATATTAAATTTATTGAATGTTTTTTTAGCACGTCACTAAAACAATACGTTCCGAAAAAATTAATCTATAAAATTCAATATATTTCTTTGTACAAAATTTGTGTACAAAATTTAAAACTAATGATTTCCAATTTTAATAAAAGAATTGTTAAGAAATCTACTTATAAAATTAATACAAAAGTTTTATAAAACATTAAACAATAAATTCAATTTTAAAAATAACTTTTATACCTACAAAAAATTTAATAGCTTAACATGAATGATATGAAAATTATTTGAAATCATTACAATAAATTGAATACAAAGAAGAAAAATATTATTATGTAAGGAATTCTGATACCAATTTCTTGTCGCTTTCAAAGGGCTTTGTTTTACAAATGATTAAGAATAAGCAGTTAACCAACAATACGATTGATGTATAAAATTAATTGATTTTGCCAATTAGATTGAGTCGAAAATCTCGATAAAAATCTAATAATTATTTGATAAGCAAAGAATATGTACATATACTTAGACATAGAAGTAAAGAATAAGACTAAATGAGATGAAAATAAATCTAAATTAATGGCGTATTAAAATAAATAAGAATTTAATAAATTTATAAATGAATTTATAAACTCTTATATTACAATTATCACAATTTAATTTTGTTATAATTTCAGTTTTGCATTTAAAATTGTAAAAGAACAAATATGTCTAAAAAGCATGTTTTATAATTAGCGCACATTCAATTTTCAACTATTCATAAAACTTGTTTAACTTTTCTTACTAATTAGAATTTTATAGTTAAATTTTTGTTAAAACAAAATAAATATATAAATATGTATATGTACATACTATATGCATAAATATATATATGTGTATATAAATAATTTTTTGAAGGTCATCTATCAACAAATTTTAGCTCATTATTAATGCAAGTTGAAATTAAGAAATCCCCCTCATTAAAAATTAATATACGTATATAATAGATATATGTATGCAGATAAAATTTTCAAAGAAAAGTAATATAAATATTTACTTTAATTTAACAATCATTTAAAATACCGGTTATACCTATTCCATATACATATATATGTACATATTATTATCAATGAATAATAAAATTGACATAAACATATGATCATATGTTCTAGATTTATTTTTTAATGAATTTATTAATTAAATATTCTATAGGTATACAAATATAATATGAATAAATGAAATAAAATTTAAAAGAATTTAATTCATGCGTTTCAGTTAAATAAAATAAGTGGAAAGTTTCGCTTACTTACGTAATTACGATTAAAATATTTAATTTTTGTAATATTTATCCAAATTATCCATCATATCCCAAATTTAATTGTGGTCAAAAATTCCAATATATATATCCATAGAAGTTATTAAGAACAATACTTTCTGAAAAACAAAAATTATTAATAACCTGAGAACCTATGATCCTAAATACAGCAATTAAGTTTCGTACGTATACCTGAGGTGCAAGGATTCACCAACAAATATCTCCGATCATAAGAAGAATATTTAAACCAAACCAATTTTACAAAAAACCATATGTGATTTTGGCCAGCCAACAATTGATAGAACTAAAAATAGAAAAAAAATAAAATACAAATATCTTTCATTAGATTAGGGAAGCCCAGTTCTGACAGTAAAATCTGAGTTATAATAAATGTAATATTTAGTAAAGGAAAAACAGACGCAATTCAAAAGCTTTGATCGTAATAGAAAATATCGGAGGAGTGCTAGACTTTGTGGAAGTAGTACACTTCTTAAAAGTGTGCAATAAAGAAGAAAAACAGTAAAATGATAAATGCTACTACACTGTGCAAAATATATGCATATCTAGTTATTTTGTTATATTATTTTTTTTTAATTTAATATTACTTAATTTGTTTTTTTTTTTTTAATTTTTTAATTTTAAATATATATGTATATAAAGTTGGATCAAATCAATGATTTTTAATGTAGCACTTTTCCTCTCAACAAATGAAAATACTGCTATTAAAAACAATTTATGTTACTAAACTATTAAAATTACTTTAATTCACATACGAAAGTATTTCAAGAATTGCATACATGTAATTTTTGAAATAAAACAAGAAATTTATAAAGGCATTCACACAATGCTCCAATTTGAGGATTAATTGAGCAAGTTAAAAAAAATAATTATATTTTTTATTGGCAGGTAGAAGAAGCTTACCATTACTGTTTTGCGTGTGCAATCAAAAAATGTTTATATTTTCGCTGTATTGAATAGTTAAAACGTAGCATTTTTAGGGTTTAACTGCTAGACGTAAAAATTTTCTTCTACGGAAATAAGTTTCTTGCATAAGATCTATGTACATATAAAATTTTAGTTTCCTTTATTCAAGTGTAAAGAAGTTTTGTAAACATGCCCACAGACGGACGGACGGACGAATGGGCAGAGTGATTTTTTCAAATTTTCAAGCATTTTTTCAAAAATTTTTTTGGAAAAATGCTAAAAAGTACCAAACAGGCTATTTTAATTCTAATGACCGACGATTATTTTATTTTTGAAAAGTATGTCGGAGAAAAAAATTCGCTAGCCAGATATAAAGTGCCAGAAGATATTTTATTGTTATTGTATGAAATTTACTTAATATAGTGAATTAGTTCGAGAGCTAATAACCCCATATGACAGAAATACAATCCATTTATAAATTTCTGCTGTTAACTTAAAATTATTTAAAAAAAAGCACTATTGAAAACGACTTTTCTTAAACAGGTTATGAGAAAGCGAAGTGACAGAAATTTTTACTTGTTTATTTGAAACATAAGCAGAAATATCAAAATGCATAAAACAAACATACTCCATATATGGGAAACACACAAAAAGTTCAATAAATTCTTCAAGGTCGACAATATTCAATTTAATAATAGTTTTCTTTTACTAAAGCTTTTCATTTGCCATTTTAATTTTACATTATTATAGTTAATTAGCTGATCAGTTTGTAATCAGTGTATTAAAATTTTTTTTTATAATTCCATCCTACGTACGTTTGTGTATTATTAATTATGGATATATTATTCACAGTTAAATTTAGATAAGACGAAATTGTTAAACAAAAGTTCGTATGTAATGCAGAACGAAACCTAATTCCCTTCAAAGTTAACACTGCTAATATAAAATTTAAAATTTAAAATATAAATTTTTGATAATTACACAGTTTTGATCTTAAAATAATTTTTAAATACCAATTAGCATCATTTTCATTTGCAGCTATGCATTTTTCCTTTTTTTTAGTTTTGAAAACTTACGATACGGCAAAATAAAGTGTTTTTCATTTTGAAATTCGGTGTTATAGACTACCTTGATTACTGTGTGTTCGTACAATTGAAGTTTCACTGTAACTCATTTAACTACATATAAATTTATTTAAGATATATATACATATATGTATTAATTAACAATATAGTGAAATTATTTTAAGAATGTCGATTAAACAAAAATTTTAACTTATCACAGATACAAAAATCAGCGCATGTAATGTACATATGTATATATATATTATATATCATAACATATTATTTATAAATTTAAACATATACAAATAAAAACTTAATACATAGAAAAGGCACGTGAATAATAATTTCTCCAATATTTAATTTAACAAAAAAAATGTTATTTTGAATTTAAGCTTTAGAAATAATTAAATTGTCATAAAAAGAAATTATTTTAAATTATAAAAAATTAAAAATAATTTCTGTATAAATTATTTAAGATGAGAATTAAGTTGTTTAAAAATAATTAAATAATGAAAAAATTATTTTCCACTGAATTTTATATTTGACATTTTTTTATCCACGTTTTTATTTAGACTTGCCGTGTTGCCTATAAGTATGTGTTCGAAATAAATCTTGTAATCGATTTTAAGCTTACTTCATGACTTCTCGGAAATTTGAAAATTTTTACCATGACTCCAAACCCGAAGAAAACGCATCACTTGAATACATATTCATACATATACTCCAGATTTATGAAATGCAATGAATATGTAATATATATGTCATTATATATTGTTTAATATGTATTAAAAGCAAATCTGCTCGTGCGGGGGCACTTAATCTTTTAAGCATTGTTATCAATGCCAATCAACTGAAATTTTACTGAAACATGTGACGTTAAAATGACGTTTTCCATACCAATTGTTTGTACGAGAAGATGACGTTTTAACGTCAGTCAACAAAAAAATATTTATATACATATTCATTAGAAAAATTAAATACATTTTGCCAATATAACAAAATTTATATAACAAAAATATAATCAGAACATATTTTTTGTTATATTTTAGAAATGACAAAAAAAATAAAATAAAATAAAATAAAATGAAATAAAGAGGAAACATTTAGTTTAAGAACAAATGAATGGGTTTTAATTATTTTCATGTTGTTTTTTTTTTGTGTCGTGTTCAAAATATTGTTCTTTAATTTTTTTTTGGCGAAAAACCAATTTCACCCAAATATTGAACACAGAAAATTATGTATAACAAGTATGTATGTACATAAATGGATACTGTTATAGTTATAATGTTAATAATGAATTTGTTTGAATTTAACCTTAAAAAGACGGCATTTTAGGTAAACATATAAATTCGTATAGGTGCTCAATTATTGTATATGAAAACACTTTAGGCTATTTTAAGTATTGATGACAATAAAATAGCCATTTTTATTCATATATATATTGATGCGTCAAACACGTCCAATTTTAATTGATATTTTTTCGTCAATATTTAATACTTTGAAATTTGTTTTGGAATCATCCTATTTATAATTATAAATTTTAAAGTAGCTGATGTATTGGTATGTACGTTCAACGTCACGATTACGTAAAATATTTTGTATTGTATTTGTCTAAAATATGGGTTTGTTTATTATATAATATGAAGTCATGTTTTCCTTCAAAATAATTATATACACACTTGACGAAAATAAATTAAAATTTACATTCTGTACCCAAATATTTGATACACTTTTATCTATAGTTAAAGAGGCAACAATATTGTCAAATTTTATTTTAGAAGTTCGTTATTTTGTTCTTTATATATATTTCGGGCCTCTTCGGGCTTAAAGTATAACAAGCTGACAGTTCATTTTAAAATGAAATTCTAAATTTTAAACTTAATGTACTCGAAATATTAGGAATTCAAAAATTTCTAGATTTCTAATACACTTTCGGTGAAATATACATATTTACGTCCAAATTCAGTTTAGCATGGTGATATATGCATATATAATATAATATACACATATAAATGTACGCACACTTGATTCTCATTTCAAAAAACCAAATTTTGTTATACGGTCTAATTCCAAAATAAATAATAAAATATAAAAAAAAAATTATGTCAAATTATATTGGGTAATTTGCAAATTATTTCTTTATTTTTAAATTTTATTTATTTTACTAATAAATTGAAATTCTTATAAAGAAAGTATTTATTAGTCATTTCTTTAAAATGTTAAATAATTAAACTATTTGCATTTTTAAACATAAAATTACTAACATTAATTATCATAATGAAAAATTAAAATTAAATTATAATTAATAGATTTCTATTTTGAAATGATGAATCAATAAATTTTTAATTATACCGATTCGAGGCCAAATTTTTCAATTTAGCAAGATTTAAGATATATGTAGGAGTACTTGGTTTTTGAATAATTGCGTGTTTAAGGAATATTGCAATTACCAATATACAATATTATTGTACTGGGTATTTTTCTTCAGTAAATTGGGAATTCTTATTTAGTTTAGATTTTACTAAAAATTTTCTCAAATTTCTTATCTAAATTTAATTTTAATAATCCTAGTAAATATATTATATATACATATGTACTTAATCTAAATTACCTAGTTTGTTTTACAACATTTTACATGTTAACTGAATATAATATCTACAACGTGCTGATTACAAATTTTATCTAACAATTATGGATCTCTTTTTTTCAAGGTTGCATGTTTCCACCATAAAACAGATTTAAATTTTTTTATTACTTATGCATGCATAATTTTAAGGTCTTATCATTAGAGTGTACATTACTGTTTTATTATTTATGTAAAAATATTTGTTTTATCATTTTGAATATTTTACAATAAGCATGGTAGTAAAATTAACATTATTATTAGTTTAGTTTTATAATATTGTTTTACTTGCATCATAGATGATTCATCATAAAAATCCTTATTCTAATATAGTACATAGTTTGCTTAAACCATAGTATTAAATGAATAAATCAAGTCCCTAACAAAAAGGGAAAGTTACTTTGTATATTCTTTTTCTATTTTTGTATTCTTTGATAATATTTTTAAATTTATTTGAGAAATATAAAATTTTCGGCTCATGTTTATCAAATTTAAATTTTTAAATGATTATCATTTTGTAAATTCGGAATTTCACTTTCGAAACTGATAACAAAAAAACTGGAAATTTTCTTGCAGTTCTGTTCAAAAGCTATTATAAAAATTTGCTAAGAATTTAATTTCAAATACATAAGTATTATGTACATATTGATATTTTAGACTGCCTACAAGTAAGTCACAAAATTAAAATACTTAAGTTTTTACTTAATACTTAAGTTTAAATTAGTTAAGATCTATTGTATCCCAACAAAAATAATTTTTATCAAATATTATTATATAATATGGATTTCTCACATAATTAATTTTTTTCCGGTTTTTAATTTATATAAAAAAATCAAATAAATTTTAATAAAATTAATCTTTATTTTAAATTATTTAACCCTATACTGCGATTATATGGTTAATTAAAAGATTGTATGCATACGCAAAAATATTTCAAGTAATAAAGAAGATGACAACACAAACGTGAATTTTTATAAATAGCTACTCTGTATTACATTTATAAGATTTCCAAATTTTTACCAAATAAATTTACCTGACGCATAAAATTTTAACCCTAACCTATAAAAACTAGCAACTGTATTATAATTGAGAAAAGTAATAACGCATATTCATTTCGGTAGATGGTTTTACTAATTTATATATAGAAAATAAAACGTAAATCTTTGATATTTAAATTTATTATAATTCATTCTTAATATTACGTTGCAAGATAATTTATTGTTTACTCTCACTATTCTGTTCTCTCACTAATTTAGTAGTAATAATGATTGATCTGAAAATATCAATTGATTAAATTCTAAAAGATTATTTATTAAAAAACTGATTATCTCAATATATTTATAAAGTACTGAAAAATATTTTTAATAGATATAATATTGATAATTAATATTTTAAACAAAATATTAAAAATAAATTAATTAAAAAAAACTGCGCATTATAATTAAATAATAATAATAAAAAAAAATACTTAATAAGTAAAAAATTAAATAAATGAGTAGATATTAATTTAATAAGTTATAAAATAAATTTTATTTTCGAACAAAATAAAAATTTATATGTCTTATTACATAAAATATATAATATGTATGTATGTGGTATATAAAAAAAGAAATAAAAACAAATAGTCATAAATACCCAATTACGTAGTGTTCTTTTTTTATTTTTGTTTTTAAACTGTTATTGGCTTAAATTTTGTTTTTTTCTTTTCTGTAATTTATTTTTACCTTTTTCTATTACCACACACACACCAACATCATATATATATATATATGTAGATATTCTTAATCACACACACACATATTTATAAAATGCATGCCATAAAATTGACATTTAAATACGCTTAAATACATCGCATACACACACACACATAAATAGATGTAATTACAATACAAAAATTTACGTTTTATTTATAAAAAAAAAAAAATATAATGAAGAAAAATTGCAATAACATTATTGATTATAAAGGGAAAACAGTATTTTTCTTCTTTTTTATTCTTTTTATACATTTATTTATTTTATTTTATGTTTTATTTTTTTCATTTCAGTTTCCTTATTCCAGGTGATGGTGTGTATACATTAAAAGAAGTGAATTGAACGATTTCACCGATTTGACAATAATTCTACTTACATTTTTTTCTAATATGCTTATTTTATAATTTAATAATATTAAAAATTATTTACGTACATAACATATATAGAGAATATAACAAATATAATACGTAAATTTATATAACATATTATTATAAATAAAGAAGCTATATATTTATAACAATATAACAGTTTATATTTTATTAAAAATTAAAATATTATCATCATAAATTGTATATGTGCTGAGCTCTCTGGTAATGGAAGGAGTTGATCAATTAAAGGGATACAATAATTAAAAAAAAAAAATAAATATACTACTAGATCGTATATGTACAAGTTATAGAATAAAATAAAATAAAATATTTTCATATTATTATAAAAGATCATTTAAAAGACATCGTTTGTTCAGTTGAATTTAAATAAGTGAATAAGAGAAAATAAATTGAAATTATTATTAAAAAAAAAAAAAAAATAATTATATAAAAATAAATAAAATAAATTTTTGTAAATTAAAAAATATTTTGTTACTTTGAAATTAAAAATAAATTTCGGAATTATTGAAAAAAAATTAAAGTTATTTAAAAAAAAAATTTTTTCTGAAATAAAAATATTTAATTTAGTATATAAAAGTTAGAAAAGTCAAAAAACCGAATTCTAAACAAAAGAAGAAAAAAAAAACAACAAGTAAAATAAAAAAAATATTAAAGTGAAAATTTTGAAAGGAAATCTTATTACAACGGGTACTCAAAAGAAATTCGTTGGAAATTTTATGCAATTAAATTATAAAATGTTAAAAAGATTTTTAAATTTACATTCTAAGATTTTCATTTAGTGTTTTCTTCTCTCTATATATATATATATATAGAATTCTGTGTGAATATTTTTTAATGATATTTTATAAATAAAATTTATATATTAATGATTTGCATATTTACCTTAACCTTTACTTACCTACCTATATATTATATATGTAAATAAATAAATGGTGTAATTATAAAAAAAAAATAATTTATTACAAAACAAATTTTGTTTCGGTTTTTTATTTTGATTTTTGCGATCTGGTTTTATAAGCTGTGTTTCAACACATCCAATTTAAAAAAACAAAATTCATTCAAAATTTATAATCTAATGCTAACTGATATTACTGGAGAACAAAAATTTCAATCTTATGTATATTGGAAACTAATATCTTGACTTCGTTAATTTATACAATTATCAAATTATATCAAAAAGGCTTATATTAAAAAATATAAATGATTTATGCATATAAATGTGAGAAACTGTGATTTGAATTTCGGAAACGCTTTTTAGTCGAATTATTCAATTTAATTTTTATTTTAAACAATTAGTTTATAGTTAGAATATTTCAAAGAAAGGAAAAAACAACAAAGAAGACAGCGGGAAATCGTAAATTAAAATATATGTATAAAATAAATTAAAATAAAAATAATTAATATTAAAATTAATATAAATTAAAAAATTACTTGTACATTAGATTTCATATATTCTTAAAAAAGGGAGAACAAGCTAATAAAAACATACAAAACGGTGTTCCAAAAGATAAAACAGGTAAGAGAATTTTTATTTTTAATACTTATTCTAGTTGAATTCATTTTCTATAATTAAATTTTCGTTCATATTAACATTAATTTCAATATTTATTAAAATAATAACGCTTCAAACGGCTAAATGATTAATTAATTATAGAGTTATGATTCCAGTAATATGTATAATGAAAACTCGAATATGTATAAACCGGTTTTCCGGTTGACCTATTACTACAATATGTAACGATTGTGCAATGTTTTAGTAATGTATTCAGTTGTCGAGGTTCGTTCATTCATATAAAATCAAATATTAAGTTTTAATTTCAAATTGTTAATTGAAATATCACAATATGAACACAGTGAAAACTAATTTTTTAATTAATTAACTAACTATATTGTTACCGCTTATATTAAGTTTTTTTAAAATTTGATAAAAAATTGTAAAATATTTAAATTTAAAATTAAAAATTATTATAATTATTTTCATTTGAAGTATAAAAAATTTTTGTAGCAATGAAATTAAAAAATGTTTTTAATTTTTAATTAATTACTCAAAAATCCGAACTTTGCAGTTACACTCTTTGTCATTTAAGCGTTATTATTATGTTTAATAATCAAATTCAATTAATTTTTCATAATTCGCTTTTTCAATAATTATTTCAAAGGTTTTCTTTTTTTTTTCAAAAACACGGAACAACTTAGTATAATAATAAAATACCAAAATAATAAAATTTAATAATATTAATAAATAATTTAAAATGTAATTAGTTTAATTGAATAATTAAAATAAGTACAAATTTTTAGTTTGAATTTTTCAAATGTAAAATAAATTAATGAATCGTAAATAAGTATTAAAATCATAACATAATTTTAATTTAATAAATATTATTCTAATTAATATTCCATTATGATTATATTTAACTTTAATCAAAATAATAAATTGGAATCAACAAGCATTATTAATAATTTGGAATTCAGCCATATATGTACATAAATAATACAATTTACTGTACGAAAACAAATTGATTTCATCTTATTTGACTTTTAAGATTTCTTTAATTTAAAATATATAGGGTTTATATAAAAATACGAAGTATGAATATAAATTAATCCAAAATTTATATTGTTAAAGTACCATCGAATTTATATATTATCTACTAAATTAATATAAATCAAATTGTATGTCACATACTAAAAATATGACCATATCACATAGCTGGTCGAAAAATTAAAAATAGTAAATTTCAATGTAAAAATTGTATTATTTAAGTAATTCAATGAAGACAATGAAGGTTTTTATGAAATAGGAGACTGGAAAACTTAAAACAAAAATACTTGACGAAAATTTATACGGACGAATAAACGAACTGACAATACACTTTATTATTATTAATATTCCGGGAAAATTATTAAAAATTTTGTTGAAAATCTGCTAAATTTTGTCATATCAGGATCAATCGTGCCCCCCCTCTGAGTGCGGGGCATGCCCCACAGCAGCCGGGCGAGACCTACCCTACTGATAAACTCGTAAAAGCACCGTGTGAGGTTCGGAAGACCACAACTCCATCGCCGTGAGAGCAAAACCGAATCCTCAGTATTTCTCTTCTAATATGAACGAGCGCATCACACTCTGGCAGAAGGCGTTCTATCCTGCTTTTCATTCTGCTAACAGAATCTGCAAGTATCCAAACTTTCTATGCCTAGGCTGCTAAGGTGCACACTAAGTCTGCAGTGTCACGATCACACCCCGGTCCGGTGAAGATTCTTACCTTATTCTTTCCCGATCCTATGATCTTCTTGAAACGCTTCTGGTTATAATCTCCTAAAAGCTTTTGAGTCTGTCGCAACCCCGCAAACTCCTCCAGTGCGCCGACCATCTTCTCTCTTATTCCTTTCTTAGTTCCCATCGAATAGCCTAATAGGTGGGGTGTGTTAGCCGCTGTCCCCTCGGACGCACCAGCTGCCTCATTTCCTTCTCTTATTTCTTTCTTAGTTCCTATCGAATAGCCTAATAGGTGGGGTGTGTTAGCCGCTGTCCCCTCGGATGCGCCAGCTGCCTCATTTCCTTCTAAGCCCACATGGTCCGTCATCCAGCACATGGATGACTCGATTGCGCCCACCCAATTCTTCCGTCGCAAAAGTTATGTTCATTTACATTTCCAAAATTTAAATAAAATTTTGACTTTGACACGAGCAAACTGCATTTTCATTTAAAATGCCTACATTATCCTTCTATACTACATTAGCCTACTCCTTGACATATATATACACAACATTTTTTAAATTCTTATAGTTTTCTCCCAAATATACGATATTGTTAATCAAATTTTGATCATTTCTATTTTAATTACGCAATACACTCATTTATATTTCTATTAAAAATTGTGTATAATTGGCTAAAATAAGAAAAAATGATTAAAAAATTTTAATTTTTATTTTTTTGTCATTCCATTCTGCCCACCATGTCATTCAAAATATTTTAAAGAATTTCATCACTTATTTACCTATGAAAAAAATTTTGAATATTATTGTCAAAATTACATATATTTATGCACACTATATTTATGAATGTGTAAGTAGTCATATTATAAGGTATGTACATAACTCACACGATGAATATTTTACATTATGTAAATTTGCATATGTATAATATTTACAACCGGCATTTATTGATCACGTAAGTAAATTCGAATAATATTTACAATAATAAACTAAAAAGAGAAAAACTATTAAAAATTTTGAAAGAAAGAAATAAAAAAATCAACTTCATCATTAAAAAATTTCGAAATAAAAATTACAATTAAATTCGATTAGAACATATACATTCAAACATCTAAACCTACACATCCATAAAAAAAAATAAATAAATAATTTTTATTATAAAATGTTGCACGAATTCAAGGACGAAACATGCATAATTTTAATTATTTTCTTCCTTCTTTACAATATTTTAAAATATAAGAATGCCCACGTTTGATGAATCGATTAGTTAAAGGCGTTAAAATAAAACACAAACAGATTAGTTTAAATATTTCTGGCATTAGTACACACACAGATACGAGTACATACATATGAAATAAAAATTATTATGTGCGGAATGGCTATTTAAATGAATATTTTATGAAAATTATGGGAGGGAATCTCTCTTTATAATTTATAATTATAGAATTTAATTAAGAATAAAAATTTAAAAAAAAAAATTAAAAATCTGTAAAACCCGAACATTATCTACTTTATATAAATATTTTTAAAATTTAAAAGTTCAATTCGAATTAATTAGAATTTTTTTTTGGTTATTCTTGTTTTAGATTATTAGCCAAAATAAAAATTTTTTTATCGCCTTTATAGCATTTTTGTATGTTATTTTAATGCCCTTGTGAGAAACAAGCATTTCATAAGAATTGGCGTAAAAGTTCAGAATAAAACAAATTTTTTCGCTGAACTTTTTTGATTATTTTCTTTTCTTTTTTTAATTTTTGCATACATTTTTGTTAAAGTTTTTTGCCATGAATGTTTACATCTTAGTTAAAATAAATAAAGTTGAATCAAACCAATGGTTTGTATTGTAGCAGTTTTCCCTTAACAAGTGTAAATACTGCTTCTAAAAACAATCTATGTATACCTACTACACTATTTAAATTACATACTTTTATTCATATACCAAACTATTTAATTAAGAATTGCATATATTTAGGATGAACTATTTATACAGTCTTTGAAATAAAGCAAAAATAAATTTAAATAGGTGTTAACACAATGCTTGACTTTAAGGTTTAATTGCGTAAGTTAAGAAAAATAATTACATTTTTCAATGTCATGGGATTCACTGTGAGCTCTTTGCGTTTATAGAAATTTAAAAAACCTTGGGGTTTCGGAAATATAAGACGTCAAAAATTCAAATCTTATAAATTTCAAGAGGCGATAACTTGAGAGGGGGGTAGAAATGGAAAAAAATTGTCATCTAACGAAATGAACTTTTTGTTAGTTTCTAAAAGGTACTAAAATTTCAGCCTCCTACAGCCTTGAAGAAAAACCACATCAAAAATTTGGTAAAAAACGGACTTTAGATGACAGTAAATTTTAACGGCCATCTTGTTTTATTAAAATTTAAGTATGGTATAACGTGATGGAAGAAGCCTGCTATTATATTTCTACGTTACAAAATTTGAAAAATGCTTATAGTTTCACTGCAATAAATAGTTAAAAATGGCGTTTTTAGGATTTCAGGGTATAACTTTTAAAGGAGGGAAGGTGGGTAAAAATGTCCTTCTACGGAAATAAGTTTCTTGCAAAGATCTATATTTCTATCTTCAAGAGTGTAGAAGTTTTGTAAACACGTCCACAGACGGACAGAGTGAAACTAATAAGCACTTTTGTTTTTTAATTTTTTTTGGAAAAGTGCTTAAGAATATATAGAGAAAAACAAGCAAATAAAAAATTGCTATTTTTAACCCAATATTTCTAATTTTTTTTCTAAATTACATTTTACAATTACAACTGTATAATTTATTAATATGCTTGTATGCATGTAAAATTGTAGGATAAGATGTAAAATGGAAGAATTACAATAAAAACATATGCATATAAGTATAAATAAAGAGGTAAGGGAATAAGACTAAGAGGATTTAAGCGGCAAATGAATTGAAAAATAAAAAGAAAGCTAATTTGTTCTATAAAAAACACAAAAATGAAAACGGTAAAACGTGTAAACTAAATAGAAAATTTTAGACTATGTAGTTACATATATATATGTATGAATATATGCACAAATATGTACATATGTACAATAATACTGTGCGGTTAAAGCTACTGTACAATAATACTGTGCGGTCACTTTTCATGCTTCAAAATTGTCATATTTTATTTATAAAATAAGAAAGTTGTGTACGAAATTCCTGTTTCTTATATGGTAATCCTGTTGTATAGAAGTGAAAATTAATCTTCATATCGTGAGTTTAATGCTACAACTAGATAACTCGCAATTATTGGTTTAGAGATATGTACTTTTAAAGATTTAACAATAACTAATAAATTATCATGAAGATATCTAGTTTTGGTATTATCTTTTTCCGATATTTAAGAATATTTTTAAGCTTAGATATTGGTCGCAGATGAAAGAGCATTCGATTTTATGGCGCCTAGATGAATTATTTAAAAATATAAAATTTTCGAGTTATCTAGTTGTAGCATTAACCTCACGGTATATAAATTTAAATATTGAGATTTTTACTTTGATTTTCCATATTTGGTTTTAGATTGGCGTAGTTTAAAATGTGTTTTACGTTACGAATGCAATTGCATGATATTTTTTTAATGCAGTTGATTGTATATTTTATAAATACTATGCAAGTAAGTGATACCTTGACATATGGAAATTTTCTACCTATATCTTAAAGTATAACTGAATACATATAGTATAACTGAATGAAGTATAACTGAGTATAACTATACGTTATACGTACACACCTATGTATATAAAGTTAAAACTAAATAATTTTTTAATTTAATACGTTAAAACTTCTAAGTTCTTTCAGTTAAATGATTTTTTTTTAATATTTTAAACACAAAATATTTATCCGTGAGTTTGGTATTTTAAAACATAAAGCACTTATCCGATTACATGTCCTAACGCATTTGTATGTAAGAGTTGTAAATATTTATATTTAGGAAAAACATATATTGTTATATAGGTATTAAATTGCCATAAGAAATCCTCAATCAATCAATAACGTTTATAAAATAATAACGCAGAGAACGAATTTCATGTTGAATTATATACCATTTACAATATCATTTCCACAACACGAAATATCGTAAAAATGATATAACAAGATAATATACAATAGCACGAAATGTACGCCTTCGTCATTTTTACCAACCGCATTGTATACAATAAGGTAGGTTATGTGATGACAACAAATTTTGCATATCGAGTTTTCAGTGGGAACGCACATCTCTAAGAAACTATTTTTAGCAACCCATCGGTCTGTGTGTCAGTGTGGACACGTGTTTATCTCAAGTTCGGCTAAACCGATTTTCATGAAACTTTATATGTGAGTTTGTTTTGGCTATGTCACTGATCAATTTTTGGGATATATCAGGCCTTGGAAACTGGATTTTTTGGCGGGCCAATTTTAGATTTTTGCACATATAAAGAAAAATAATCAGCGTTCGGAAACCGAAGTAGGGGCCGATTTTATATTTTTTATCATATCTACGGAACTAATTAATGGAATTTCTTGAAAATTGATATTTAAGCTCGGGTTGTTACCGAAACTAAAGCGAAACTTTACTAAGAACCAAATTTAAAAGAACCTTAAAAACTAGAAAAAATTGTTCAAAAGGCATTTTTATAATCTTATGTAACACTTTCACAAAACTAGACAATACAGATCGCGATCGGTTATGTGCTGTGATCAGATTTGTTTTTTAACTTTAAATTTTGATATTCAACTGTTTATATATACTATATATTGTTGTATCTCTCATCATTAACACTACATACTCTTGGTATTAATGTTAAATAATATAAAATGGTAAATTTTATTATAATAATTAATTTGGAGTCACTTGTTTTGCATATAAATGTATAAAGAGTCACAACGTATTTCAGATGATGTTTTCTTATTTTACAAATTATAAGAAGAAAATGTTATTTTTGTTCATACAACACAACCATTTCTATATATACATAAATATAGTTATATGACTATTAAATTTAAAATTTATGCTCTCTAAAGAATGCCATTTGATCTTGTTCAATGCTATAATAAGTATATGAAACTCTGAATATATTGTGATATTTTATTCATATATTTTCGTTTCTTGCTTTCCGTTGATCTAATTGCTTTCTCTTTTATTTTACCATCGCATATTTTACGTACACATATAAAGTGCATAATGTACATGCATATGTGTGTGTATAGTATATTATAATATAAATTGGTTTAACATTAAAAATATATGCATGATATGTGTGTATCTATAAATATGTACATATATGAATATTTTGTGTATAAATTAAGTATCTTTTTGTCATTTATCCAATAATGTTGGAAATTTTCCACTCACTATAAATGTAATTTTTTTTTTCTCTCGTCTTTCTTTTTCCTTTTCATTTTCATATTTCACATTATGTGAAGGTCATTTGATTTTATTAATGTGATTAATATTATACATAAATGACTACATGATTATAATTGACTATATATGTGTACATACATATTTAATATTCTTCAATATTATTGAGTCTTTCGAAAGATTTTGGAAAAAAAATTTTTAATTTATTTTAAACTTTTATAATAACATAAATAACATAATAACTTAAATGGTAAAAATTTTGAAGGATACTATGAGTACGTTACAATTAGAGGTTAAATTCTTGATAAATTGTTATTGGTTTATGAAGGAATTTTTAGATGTCTTAAGCATTTAAAATGCTTATATTTTCAATTTTTTTTTATGGAATATGAATTTTTTTTTAAAGAATATCAAAGAACACCATATCATAATGAGTAAATATAATACTCGTATACATACATAAATAAATTTTAAATTTTTATTCAAAATTTTTTGTAATATTGTAATTTAAGTGAAAATTATGTCGGTTCCTGCATACAAGAGCGTTTTTGATAATTTTGTAATATGAATTCTGACAGTACTTTTGCTATAAATTTTGCCAGAAAATATCAACTTTCATCAATAAATATTAAAATAAAATATTTCTAATTAATTAGTATGAAAATTGATTGCTATTAAAAGTATGTGAAAAAAAATCTGAAGAAATCAATTGCCAAATTTGATTTAATTATTACAGAGAAATTAAATTTTTTGCTATTAAAATGGTTCAATTACAATAGAAATTGCTCTTTTATCCACCTTCTTACTGTATCCAAAATATTTTTTTTGAAATTTTTAATTCATGTGATTGTAAATATCATGAATAATAATTTTTGAGAAATTGCAGAGTTTTCTTTTCATGTTTCTGGAAAATTTAAAAAAATTTAATCATTGTTTCAAACATATGCTTTCATAATGGCAAGCCAAGGCCAAAAAATAAAAAGTAATATAAGTTTTTATATTTTTATTTCATTTGGAAATTATAAACTTAACTTTTGTATCAATTAATAAAATTTTGATTTCGAACAAATCTAGTGCCGAAAAATAATTACAATCAAACTATTTACTACATGCATTCATACGTAAATTCAATTTTATGATAATTTGGGAAAAAATTCAACTGAAAATTAAAATTATAATTACAGCTTTTATGAAAATAAAAACAATAACTATACTTAACAAAAATTTTAAATCAAATTTCTTTACATACATATATAATATGCTTTTATAGCATTTGATTTCAAATAACAATAATAAATTTATCAATTTACGCATTAACATAGTCATAAAATATTTAAGAAGTTTAATTTGAATCAAATAATCTCACTCCATTTTCTTTAAATAGAATCGAAAAGTTTATAAATAAAATTATTATTAGTTTTATGTATAATGACAATTTTTTGACAAAATCCCATGTATATAATTTAGTAGTTATCGATTTTGAATATTTAATGAATTTCATGATACCCGTTATACTTATATTCCTATACGATATTGTATACTTATTTGTATTTTAACATTAACAATAAAATTTTTATGTCAGTATATGAAATAGCGTTGGAATTTCTTGTCAACCCTTCTATACACAGAAAAAAAACTACCCAAACTCCCATTATTTTTATGTTGTTATTATTTTTATTTAAGTACTTTAAGAATGATACGCGTAATATAATTTCATGTTATATAAATAAATTCGTTTTTGTCAAGGACAAACTTTCATTGTATTTCTTTACCATAATTTCTATATGTTGGGTTTTTCTTTTATAAATAAATAGTTTGATAGCTTATAAGAAAAAGAAAACTATGTATATCTAATATTGTTCTAATCAATACCATGGTACGAATTATTGCTTTTTTCTTTTTTTGTCTTTGTTTTTAGTTAAAATTATTTATTGTTGATAAAACTCATTCTCCAGAATCATTAGTAATTTTGTTATGTTGTCAAACGAAATGCAAATTTTTTTCTTTTTGTTGATAAATTGATTTTATATATGTATACTATAAATATTTAAAGTTACCAGATTTACAAAAATGTTAATCATTTTTAAAGTTAATTTTACTGAAACATTCTCATTTATTCATATTCAGACAATGTAGTATAAATGTTCGTGAAAATCTATTGTATGTACTCTAGGAAGACTGCAATAATTTCCGGATTGGCAACACAATAAACACTTTTCTTAACAGCATTAATAATTATGCCTATATAATTATAGATGTAATTCTAATTTATTATTATAGTTCTGCTCATATCATTTATTTTCCAAAAACTCAGCATTACAGAATTTAAAATTGTTAAGCAAACTAAATTAATCGAATTTACATATTTTTTAGAATAATAATCAACAAAAACAGTTTAAAATTTTTTAAATCTTACATTTCAATGAAAGGTGGCACACTCTGTTACAGTAATTTTTTTCAGTGTAAAAGCATTTTTTGCCAGTAACTTTAGAATTTGTATATTTAGTATGAATGACCATTAAATATTGCATAAATTTGGGCGTTAAAAATGTAAAACGGTCTAATTAAAAACGAATTAAAATTGAGTTAAGCATATCAACTCTGTGAAAGCCGTAGGCATTTGTTACCCTATGGACGAGCAAATATGCCAAAGCTGAACGAATCAATACCTCGATCATAAGCAAATAAAGTTTTGACATTTACTCTAAGAAATCAATTGTGAAAATTTGGTGATCTTAGGTCAATTAGTTTTTGGATCGTCGTTGGGACGGACGAACAAACGGACAGACATGGCTAAATCGACTCAGAATTCGAACCTTATCGAAAACATATACTTTAGTCTATATCTCAGACCATTATTTCTTAGCGTTCCAAATGGTAAGGCAATATGTTAATACTTACATGATAAAGAATAACAATTTAGAGAAAATTCAAGACAATTACTTCCCGAATGATCAAATTGATAGGATATTCAACTGGATTCTAATATAAAATTACCATATTTCCAAGAGTGGAACATTTTGGGATATTCGAAAATCATTTGAAACACCTTGGTTTCGATACAGAATCTAAACTATTGATTTCAAGAATATAAGCTATTGAGTATGCAAATGAGCGAACCCTAACATTTACTTCTTTTTAAAATCCATACAAATACGGAAACTTTGGTTACCCTAATTATTATTTAGAAAATTTGATTATTACAATTTTTCGGCTTGATTATTAGAAAATTTATTTGGTTTCAATAAACTTTATACATTTTTTCTTAGTTGGTTTTTACTGTTTAAATGTTTCTATGTGAAATTTAATTCAAAACAATCAATTAAATAAAGAAAATTTTTGTTAATAATTATTGCTTAAAAATATATAAGACTGTATGTACAAATGTATACATATTTTATTTACTATGCTTCAAAATTGTGAGCACATGTATATAAAAACTTTCTAGAAAAATTGATTTATGAAGAAATTTAATTCAATAGTATATAAAAACTTATGAATAAAATTCAATGATCAAAATAGAATCGTAACGCAAATTATCTAGAATGTTTAGAAAATTTTATTCAGCTTATAAATATAGATTCTTAACGCAATTTACTGCGTAAAATATAATTTTTAAATTGTGTATGAGAACATGTTTTATTTATATAATATGTTGGTCTGCATTGAAACCTTACCTATACTCACATAATATGCTGATTGAAATAGAATTAAATTCATCGTTTGTATAGAAAAAGATGAAGAAAATTAAAATATAAACTTAGCATTAATACGCAGTCATTTGAAATATTATTCTTCCAATTACTTTCCAAAGCAAAAGAAATATAATTATATTGCAAAATAGTGGGGTATAGAATTAGATAATATTATAATTAATTTATACCATCCCTAAAATACTATGAAAAATGATAATCAATGCAAATATTCCATTTCATTTAAATATATTTTTATGTGTTATAAAAAAAAACCTCAATTTATTCATTTATATTACGGAATTGAATAGTTGTCTAATTCGAAGCGAACTATGGCGATTTCATTAAAACAATTAATAATTTTGCATTTTATTCTGAAAAAAATTTAAGTGTTTGTTCCATCTAGCATAACCCTTTATTATTGAGTTCTCAATAATTAAAGACACGAGAAGTTTCGAGTAAATTAACCTTCTTTTAAAGCAAAATAATTCAAAAGTGTGACATAACATATTTTAAAGGCAAGCTATCTCTTAAACTGAGTCGTTTTTCGAAAAACAAGTTTTTGCATACGAAAGATAAAAATATAAAACTTCTATTTATGCAATAAACCAATTTTCGTAAAAATTGTAGGTTGCACCCTCATTCACTTGTGTCTTCAATTTTAAAATTTTCCATTCAGTATAAACTATATGAGATCATAAGCCAATAGTATTGCGGTTATGACTAATATAAATATTTTATAAATTTCGACATTTCAATTTTATTTCAATATCTTTTACTTACAATCCGATTTTTCAATTATAGTGTATAGTGTGTACACAAAAAATTAAATTATAGTAAAGCAATCATATGATAAAATAAGTTCGTTAAAAAAATTTTTTTATTATTTACTAACAATTACTTTTCTTCTTATCAAAATTGTTGCAATAAATTCTTAGAAAATATTTTTTTGCTCTGTAGATAATTTTGAAAATACTGATATTTCTATTATTATTTACGTACAATAATTGTTCCAACGAACTTTTTTTGATGTTAAATAAAAATGATTTATTATTGTCATTATATTAATTTAATAAAATTAATTTGTTGATATTTTATATAAAATAATAAAATATATCAATAGTTTTTTCTACAAATCCCACCAAATTACCCACAAAATTACTCACAAACTAAAATGGTGGGTTAATCTACTTACAATTATTGTAGTCCATAAGAATTAGTTTGCTTTGAAATAAAAACTTTATCGAATAAAAATATTATTGTATAATATATAGAAAATTGATTAAGCTGAGTTTGACAGCTCTCACATTTAATTGAAAATTTGAAGCAAATTTTGAATTAATTTGAAAAAAGAAAGTAGAGTTTTGGTATTCCTTAAAAATCAATTTAAATTTGTATTCCTTGCTATGTTGTTCCTTAATTCAGTCTAATTTTGATCAACACACGCTGCTTAGTTTTGAAATTTACCGCTGACAGTATATGTACAACTTTTGTTAATAAAATTAATCTTCACTTGGCTCAAAACATATTTTACTGTTGTACAAAACTATATTTCTTTTTAAAATTTTTCAGTAAATATATGTATATTTATAAGACTATTGGAAAATCATGCTTATCGCAATGCAAATTATAAAATTATATAAATTTTCTGTTTACATAACAAATTTGAAATTATTATTCTGAATACTCGTATGATTCAGTTACACATATATTATAAGCAGAGACGGATTTACTATACCGGGTCTAAAATCAACGTCTAAAGTAATTTTTGGATTTAATATAATTCCTTAAATTCCTCAGACTAATGTGTTGTAATACAAAATTGTTCATAGCGTCACAAGCTCCTTTTAAATAATTTCCAACTTATTGAATACATTGTCGTTTTTTGCAGAACAAAATATCGGATTTTATATAAATAATTCTATAAAATTAAATTTTTTTTTTTTATTTTAAGTGGTTTTCGAAAACTTCATAAGTTAAAAATCTGCTAACTTATTTGCTATTGTTGATTTTCATAATAAATCATCATAATAATGTTTAGTATTAAATATTTTATGGATCTGACCATTAGTTCAGTGGTTATGGCAATGGTCCTTTAACTCTCGGGTTCAAACCCCGGTCAGATCACTGTAAAAAATTATAATTATAATATTATAGCTTAATATACAATACTTATAAAATAGTAAAGTAGTATACAAGTAATTTTTATATATTCATGATATTCGATATTAAAAAAAACTAAGAAAAATAAACGATAAATATTAATAACCTTAAATATTTAATATAAAAAAAAACTACGGCAGGCTAGTCACCTACCTAATTAAACTCTATGACGAAACCTAGCTAAACTCTACGACTGGGGCATAAATATCTATGATGTCATGCACTAGCTCTCCTAGGAGTGAAGAAGGACAAAAAAATTAAATATTTTGTGAAGGATAGGCTTTTGCTCATTTTTAAAAATGGAGTCTTGATCTAAAATCTTTAAATAAATCCGGCACTGATTTTAATTTATTGTGTACAAACAATATCGTACAGTAAGCATAAAAAATACCGCTTTCTACAAAATTATTAGTAATCACAACAAACAAGAAAATTTTTTTTAAAACAAAATTAAATGTACTTATGTATGTATATGCAACTTTAGTGTTCGGTGAACTCATATATGATAAAGTGTGTGGAGTCCGTATGTAGAGAAATGTAATCGAAGATATAAAAATAATTATGAAAATATGTGCATATTTTTTGTACTTCAAGTTATTTTCGAACAAAAAACTTTAAAAAAAAATTTTTTTCATGCAATTTATAGAAAATATAGAGAACAGTTTTGTAATAATTTTCAAATGTAGTAAATGTATTAAATTTAGCTTTTAATTATTTAATTATTGTGTTTGTAATTTTTATTTAAACACAAGGTGGTTTTTAGTTTGATTTAATTTAAAAAGTTTTAATATGGGCAAGGTTTAAGATTTAGTTATTCATTTATAAAGTTTATTCTTTATAAATTTTTTCATAACCATTTTAATTCAAATATAAAAATAATTAAAAGAAAAGGTTAAACCGCAAATCCGATTGCAAATAATATTGATTTTAATATTTTTAAAACTGTTATACAGCAACATATAAAGTCGAATATTTACAAATATTTGAATGGACAAACAAATTAAAATACAAAGTATAAAGTGAAAAATTTAAAATATTTGAAAAAAAAAAAATAAATAAAATATTTTTTTTTCTTGTGTTAAATGATTATAAACGTTTTAAATTGTTTATTTTTTTTATTTTTATTATTATTGGTTTATTATCAAATATTTATTGTTTTACCAATAATCAAAATTTATTTTAATTTTTCAATCAATGGAAAACATTCATAAAAATAAACCAAACAATTAAAGCCAATGAATTAAAAATGATAAAGCGACTCATCTTTATTAATAAATTTTTTTTAGAATATAAAAAATGAGAAGGGAAAAAAAGTATAGAAAATAAAATATTTAAGAAAGAACTTGCACGCGACCTAATAACGCATCACATGTCATACACAATAATATTTTTTCATTATTTATTCTATTATATACTTAGATATACATTTTATGTATATAACTTACAGAATTAAAGTAATATTTCGATTTCCAAACTTGTATACAAGTCTCAAGTATAAGAAGATATGAAAATTTATAATTATTATTGATGAATGGTGATTGGGGAATTTTCCAATTATAAACGAAGAAAAAACGCATTTCTTTTATAATAATAACAAAAAATTACAAAAAAAACTAAAAATATCAAAAAAATTAATAACAAAAATACACGAATTTCAATTCAATTTTCTCTTGTTTTTTCGCTTGTTGTTGTTTATTGTTGATATTTTGCTTTCACCGACGACAAATAAAATGACACAAAGTTTCTTATACACACATAAAATACAGTGATAGCACTTTAAATCGAATCGTCTCCTCTGTAACTAATCGTATTTAATAATTAAACTTAAAAATTTTACAAATTAAAAAAAAAAAATCAAACAAAAAAAAACGTATATAAGTAGTCAATTTTTATATATATTAAATTAAAAGAGTTGTCAAATTTTAAATGTTCGTTCAATATTGTAGCCAATTTTAGTTACAAAATAGAGTTTAATTAGAGCACATCATCTATTCTTATTATATATGTTATGATTTTTTTAAGAAATAAAGTAATTATGAAAGAATAGCTAGACGACCTTTAAGAAATTGATTCGATTTTTAAATGAAAATTTCGATTTGACTACTTGGAGAAGCTCTAGGTTGTGCCCGTGGAGAATTTTCTATAGGTTTCTAAAGGGAATCTGTTGACTTAGATTTGAAAGTTCGAATTGGAAATTTACTTTCTTCTTTCGTTACCACTTTGTTAAATAAGTTTTTTTAAATAAGACTCATGAGAAGCTTTCGAAATCAATTTTTGCCTCATTATATTTCCTTTTTTGTTAATAATGAGGCAAATAACATAAAATAACTTCGCAATTTGTATGTTGAGCAAAATTGTATATTAAATGTATGCATAAATAATTGTTTTAAATTAAATACTATAATTATGCATAATAATCATTGGAAGTTCTTATTACATGGTTTTCACTTTAATTTTCTTTAAATATAAAATTTAATACATTATTATTGAAAAATTATAATTAAATTTATGATTAATTTGTAAAAATTTTTTTTTAGAAGAATTTATTAGCCTTGACCGTGGACATAATTTAATTTAAACCCACGGTTGTAAACACATGTGGGTGAACTTTAATTGAAAATTTAAAAATAGCTGCATTTCTTTATTTTTAATTACAAACATTTGTAATTTTATAACTTCATAATTCTATAAAAATTCATAGAAAAATTCTTTATTTATTTAGAATTTAAATTTATTTATTATTTTTTTGTTTTTGTACATTTATTTCATTTAATTATTAATTTTATTTACCAAAATTTATGAAATTGTAAAGTATTTCTTATTCTACCATGTCAATGATTTTTTAAAGAATTTTTATTAAATTTGTTATTCAGCAATACTGCATTAACGTTTCTTAATTATATTTATACCCGTACGAACGTATGTTCGAAGGACGAAGGGTATACTAAATTTGCCTTACCGTTTGTAACGCTAAGAAATAACGGTGTTAGATATAGACTCAAGTGTATGTTTTTGATCAGCGTCAAATTCTGAGTTGAATTAGCTTTGTCTGTCCGTCCGTCCGTCCGTCCGTCCGTCCGTCCGTCCGAACGATAACTCAAAAACTAATTGAGCTAAGTTCACCAAATTTTCACAAATGATTTATTGTAGTAAGTGCCAGAACCCTATTTAAATTGGACGTGATCGGGGTACCGGTTCGGGTAGCTGCCATACAACTTCAAAATTTATTTGGCTATGTCTCAGAAACTATAAAAGTTGTGGTATTGAAATTTCACACAAACGAATATATTAATAGGGCCAATGTGTCTCATAAAAGTCGTTCAAATTACTTGGCTTCTTCTGGTACCTGCCATACAACTTCAAAATTTATTTGGCTATATCTCAGAAACTATTAAAGCTATGGCATTGAAATTTCACACAAACGAATATATTAATAGGACCAATGTGTCTCATAAAAGTCGTTGAAATTACTTGGCTCCTTCTGGTACCTGCCATACAACTTCAAAAGTTATTTGGCTATATCTCAGAAACTATAAAAGCTGTGATATTGAGATTTCACACAAGTGAATATATTAGTAGGGCCGATGTGCTTGATAAAATTCGTTAAAATTTCTTGGCTCTTTCTGGTAGCTGCCATACAAATTCAATAGTAGTTTGGCACAACCAGTATTTTGAAAAACACATAGTACTGAAATTTTGCATAAATTAATATGGTAATACGGCAACTTAAAGTCATAGTCTGCCCCATAGTTAGTTATGGCACATCAGTTATTCGCACATAGGATAACAAATTCGTACGGGTATCACAGAGTTGACAAGGTCAACTCTACTTTTTTTCTCGTTTTAATCTTAATTCACTGGTATTTCTTCAGTTTGGTTGTCTTAATTCAGAAATTTACATTAATAATAACAATTGAAGGTACATTTTTCGAAGTTGTACTGCTTATATAATTATATATGTATAATTTTTAATAAATTCTCAAATTAAAATTCTTATACTCCAATTATACCTTAAATTATCTCAATAGCTATATATAAATCATTTCGAAATTATACAACATTTTATATATTATAATCAACTTAATTGATTTCAAAATTTTTATTAATTACAAAAAAAATATAAAAAAAAAATGGATTTTATATAAAAATTTATTAATGACGTTTTATTCATTCTCAATACGCACAAAATACAGAGAGTAGAAAATGAAAAATCCTGTAAAAAATAAATTTGTGTGAGTATAATTAATATAAGTAAATTTATATGTATACCAAAATGTATGTATGTATGCATGTATACCTTGATATACAAATCGGTTCCTAGTTATATAAGCTCCATGTTATTTAAAAAAGCTCTCATTAGTATTTGGAGTCTTGTTGCGAAAGGATTACTAGGATTTCTTTTCATTTTATTTTTTGGTTTTCCATAAAATATATACAAAAAAAAAAAATTCATACATACATAATAATATACCGTCTGGTAAAATTTGTATACATAAAATATAAAATATTGAATGAAAGAAAGAGAAAACAAATAAATATATAAAGTGTTGTATAGTTGGAAAAAATTTATCGATTTTTGAGATTTAGTCAGTGCTATATAGAAAGAATTCAGAATAATTGAATATTTCATAAATAAATTATTTATTAACAAAAACTTGAAATATATAATAAAATCGAGTGTAATAAAAATATTTGAAAGATTATTATTGAAAAATTTTCAGAAAAATAAAAATTATAATAATAAAAACAAGAAAAATTATAAGAGGATAGTATAGAGGAGTAGAAAATTTGAATTCCTATACTTTTTATCACAGAGAAAATTGAAGGTTTTTTTTTTTGGGGTGGTGACCGGTGAATTTTTCATCAAAAAATTTTTTTTACAATTCTATAATATTAATTAACTGCTATATAAATATTATAATATAACTACGATATTGTGACGGTTTCTACATATATATTTACTTTAAATGATATCATTGAAAATATAAAAATTTTTATTATTAATATATACTATATATAATTTGAATGTACTTTAAAATATACACAGGGAAAAAAAGTAATAATAATTGAACAACAACAAAACGAGAAAAAAATCAAAACTGAATCATTTTTACCCCACCTATATATCATTATACAGATAGTAGAGATATCAAGTCACTGAGAAAAATATTCTGTTTATATAGAAATATACGTAAAAAACCATATATATACATATATATATGTACTAGATATTGTAAAAATTTAAAAATTATATACATACACAGAAATAGTGTATATTTATATATTCTGAGATTGTTCAACAAAGAAAAACCACAGGAAATTTCACAAAGAAAATTTTGAAACAAAAAAAACAAAATTTATCAAATAAGTTATAAATAATAAATTTTTAATTGAAATTGTGTTACTGCCCTTAATTGTATTTCTTAACAATTATTAAGACTTTTAAAAAAGAACCAGAGACAAACCTAAAAAATTATTATACAAAAAAAAATTTAAGAACTGCGTATATTTAAAATAAAAAAAATTTAATAATTAAATGTTTGAGAAAATCAAATTAAACAGGAACAATTTTACTAAAAAAATTAATTATTAATTTAAAATACAAAAATAAATCTAACAAATATTTAAAATAAAGTTCATTTAAACAAAATTTCCCATTACTCAACAAAAAAAATTAAAAATTAAATAAAGAATAAAAAAAAATTTTCTAGATTTGGGAAATTTTATAAAAAAAGCTACAACAACGGAGCCAATACGTATTTTGTTCATTTTTAAATTAAAACATCATAAAGACGGCTTTAAAAATTCAAAAAGTCGTTTTTTATCAAATAAAAAAACATTACCGCATCGGTAACCCTTAATTAAATTTGGGCAACTACGATACGAGCTTATAAATTGAATTTTTTTCCTAAATATAAAATTAAAAAAAAAAACAAACAAACATTTTTGGTTTTTTCAAAGAAAAAAAATTTGAAAAAAAAAAAATTTCATTTGGCCATCCTGTTACAACAACAAATAAATTTCAAATTTTTATTTTTTTTTTTCCTTTATTTTTTTTTCTGAAAATATTTATTACTAGTTCAATGACTTCATCTTTATGTTCAATATATGCAATAATATTGCAACATTGTAATCTTATAAAAAAGGAATAAAATTTATAAAATATCGGGGAGAGGGGGGAGAAAAATTCTCGAAAACTCAACACAAATGAAAATAATAGTAGTTATTTTTTTTTTTAACCACATAATATAAAAAAAATCCTGTTAAATAGATGGAAATTTATTGTAGTAATAATCAAAAAATTCATTAGTAAAAAAATAAAATAGCTTATAATTTAAGAATAAATGCATAATAAATAACCCTAAAATACCCAGAAATAATAATAATAAATAAAATATTTAAAATGTTATTAAAAATTACTAACAAGAAATATGGTAAAACATGAACTAAAAAAAACTGTTCTAAATATAAAGACCAAATTTAATTTAAATTTTATGCAATTCGAATCAAATTCACAATATTCACAAAATTAAAATTAAAAATCTAAATAAAAGGATTAAAAATTCTAATCAAAATTCAAACTATATATAAAAATTTCAATAAAAAACTATAGAAAAATTAAAACACGCAAACCTTTTACGTACTAGAAATTAATTTAAAAAATTTAAAAGCAAAAACCTATTGTAAAAACAAATAAAAAAAAACCTACTTAAATTCAGGGAAATTACCGAAAATAATTAAAGTTTTAATGTAATCCTCCAATTAAATGGCATCTACAATAGAATCATAATAACATAATAAAATTTAAATGTATAGAAATAGTTAAAACAAGGACAAAACAAAAGGAATTCATTTTAACAAAGAAATTTTCTTTAAAAACACACACTTTAAAAACATTAACAATTAAGCATAAAATTATAAAAAACAAAAAAAAAATTTACTCTCATTTTGTGCAAAAAAAAAAGCACTCAAACAATAAAATAACCATTTAGAAGAAAAAAAATAAGAAAACCTTGAAATTTGATTAGTTAAAAAGCGAACAAATGTACTTTTTTACAAACGATGTGCAATAACAATGTAAAAAGAAAAACTACCATCTAACATTTTCATTATTTTCTGATTTTTTTATTTTTACTGCTCCATTTTAAATATTTCTGTGTATACTTCATTTCTCATAAGTAAATGAGAAACTTACAATAACTGTAAAAACAAAACAAACATAAAAATCAAATAAAAAAACTATAAATAAAAAATAAAGAACAACAGAATCATAAAAAATAAAAATAAAAACTAAAAAGCATCAAACCATCATTTAAAAATTTATTTTACATTTTTGTTTTTTGTTGTTTTTAATAAAATGGAAAAATCTGAAAAGTTTTCAGATTATCTTTTTGCAAAAATGGGGCCACCAAGTTGTGCTACTGTCGATGGTACAGAATTACCACCAAAAACAACTGAACGTAGTGAAGCACCAGTTGAATTAACTGGAATACGTAAATCACTTAAAGAAAATTTAATGTTATTGGTAACATTATCTGGAGTCACTTTAGGTGTAATAATTGGTAAGTACATGTACAAAATATTATAAAATTTAAATAATTTAAATATTAATGTTATACTCGTAATATAGCCATACCGAATGCTTACTAATTCTTGCAAAAGAATTTAGATTAATGGAACGCATCCATTCTATGTTTAACCGAAATTTTTAAATATTTGGACATACATGAACAATTCGAACGTGGTACTTTCAAATAATTAACCACTTGTCGAAAAAATATTATTTAGTTTTAAAAGTAAAACCCGAATTCATTACCTCTTATATTGCGGTTCTTTCTTCTTGTCTCTTCTATGTTGTACCTGGAAAGATTTGGAAGACTGTTTTCTATATCCGTAACAGTGTCTTCACTCATGGCATCCCACTATTTCCATTTTTGCTGAAAATCCTAATCTCAAAATATTTACGTTGTCTATCTGCCTCTGCGATCAATGTTGAAACGTATTGTAACTTTCATATAATCATATTTGCATCGTCTGCATTTTCACTTCAACTTTCTGTTTATACTAATAAATGAATTTTTCGAAAATATTTTGCTTTCTTTCAGCATTAGCAAACTAATTTTTATCACGAGCACCAAGACCAATGTTTTCGAGAAAATTTTAAAAAACTGCGAACACGACCTGAAAAATTGATCTTAATGACTGGATCCTTAATATAAGTAAGACTACTTGAGTATAAGGAAACTTGGACCACCGACATTTTCAATTGACCTACTTACATAATTTGTTAGCGTTATCGCTTTATCCATCTATTGCTAGAAATTTTGGTAAAACTTAAATTTTGTGTCCCTGACTACTTTCTTTACTTCTCCCTTTGTTTGAATCGCTATCACTGTTTATGTTTCCGACTACTATAAAACTTTCCTTTAAATTCTTAAAACTACTTTTAAGCTAATTTTAATACATGAAATTATTTTTAATATCAAATTTAATTTTTTTTAAGATTTTGAGCCCGATTTAATGCATAATTTTACAATTAATGTAGAAGAAGAATATTATTTTCTTTTAATTTGAGTACACAAACAATTTTCGTTCAGTCATCTTTTTAAAGCTGTTTTCACTTGATTTCCAACGTCTTTAGAACTATTGTAAATTCCATGCATAAAGCCACGTTTTTGTTCACTACAAATATTGTTTTAAATTCATTCGTCACATTTTGACACACTCTGTAAAAATATACGACACGTACTTATACATATATGCATTTACATACCTGCTGACCAAAATATAAAATCAGAACATTTATTTATTTCTGAAATATTTAAGGTTATGTAGAAATAAATGAGTTCATTGTTAAGGATTTCGACACACCATTACTGGAACAAACGAAAAAACAAAAACAAACCAAAAAAAAAATACAATTTTTTTTCTTTCGTTTTCTTTCCAACGCCTACACACTTTACTTTCATTTATTTTATAAAAAAAAAAAATATGGAAAAAATTTTTTCTGTTTAAATTTTACATACTTTTTTTAATAGATCATGTTTTTTCCTTAAACGTCCTGCATTTCGTTCCACTTAATACATAAATAACTCATAGTTGGGTATATTTTCTGTCTGTATACATAAACATATACACATATACTACCGTTGTGATACCATAATGTCGATGCAATTAATTTTTTTCTTTTTTTTTGTATTGTAGAAATTGTATTTTATTATTTTGTATTTTATTGTGCAAGGACACAATAATAATAATGATGATTTTATACATATAATAAAATTCTTAGAATCCTTAACGACTTTTGGGTATAAGAGTGAAACGCAATTCGGTGCCCTTGTGAAAAAATACAATGAGAATGCACATTTATACTATTATATGACAGTTAAATTATAATATTGACAGTTGAATTATATGCACAGTGTACACACACATTTGTCAAAAATGCAATTGATCAGTTATAAAATTTTGGCTTCTTTGGTCAATTGCTTTGCATACCTGCCTCTAAATATTAGAATGATTAAAAAACGTTTAGCCATATAAGATTCAGTGCTTGTTTTGGACAAAGGCTTTTCAGAATGAAATTTCGCTAAGGTGTAAAAAATAATTGTTTTATAAAATTTTTTATAACGTTAGGCAAACTTAAAATGAATTTTTGAGAAATAATACAAATCACATTTTTTAAGTAGGGAAAATTTCATTGACATCCATACAGAGCAGTTATCGACGAATTAAATTTTAAGGCTACCTTTCCGAAAATCTGGTCTTTGGTGCTTATCCAATACAAAATAAATCTGAGATTTCTTAACATTGTTCATTGTCCCATGGATAATAACAAGAAAAAATAACAATGACAAAAACCCTTTTAAAAATTTCGATGAATACATTTAAATATTTTTATTTAAAACAAGATTAAAGCAAAAACAAAAAAAAAGTATAAAAAATTCAATAAAATAAAATTCAAGGATTTTATGCGGAATTATAAATCATTTTATAATTTTAAAGAATTACGGAGAGGTGGGAAAGAACTGGAAATTTTAAACATTTTCATAAATAATTCTCTGAAGTATATGTGTGTATGTACCTTTAGTGTTTCTTTTTACAATCTAAGTAAACCTTAGATCGGTTGCGTTTCAATGTTTGATATACGATGATTTAAGTATGTAAGCGGTAATCAAATTATCAAAAATTCCGTATTGCCAAACGATGTACAAAAATTGTAGAACGCGGCGGAAATATTGTCAATGATAATTGAAAAAAATTTTAATTTAACAAGGTGAATAAATTTTGTATGCACTTTAAAAAAAAGAACGAGATAACGTGCACAATACCAAATAATTCTTTTCACTCAAAAATTACATTATACAAATATTAGAAAGTTACTCACTTTCTTCTCACTTTCCGAGTGAAACAGAAAGATAGACGATTAGACCCTTATTGTCATTTTTTTTTTGAAAGTAACACGTACAAAAGCATCGTTTATAAAATTGTACTCGCAATAAATTGTGTACCTTAGAGCAAAATTTTTATTACAAAATTTTATAAAGCAAGTAATTAACGAAAAATGTAGAAATAAAATTGTTTAAATAGTGTGTGAAAATTAATTAATCAAAAAATTATTCAACGAAACTATTTACGGAAACCTTGTAAAAATTGTTTTTATTTTTTTGATATGACGCATCCTTGAAAAGAAATACTTTTCATATCCCTTATTATCTTGAATGAAACTACATTTGCCACATTTCTCCCAATTTATGGTAACAATTGGGAAATCTTTCGCCTAAATTCTAGCCAATGTTATACTATGTTGGCAAATAGATAATAAAACTGCCTACACTTTTAATGTGTATATGAAAAATTTATAGATTATGAGTTTAAACATTAAATAAATTTCTCAGTTGCTCTACAAATAAATTTTTGTTTGGAATTGGAAAATCGGAAAAAAAAATTTTATTAACATTTATTAACAATCTTCCATTTAAAATGGCTAGTTCATATACGAGTATGTATGTACATTATCGTTTCTATTGAAATATTTAACAAAATCTACTATGATAATAAAATTGTTGTCATTTTTCACATTCTTGGCACATTTTCAATTAAATTTGTGTGTATTAGTTATTAAAATTCATAAATTTTCTTCTTAAAAACAAACAAATCATAAAAATATACGGAAATAATGTAAAAAGTTTGGAATTATTTTTTATTTTTCACATATGCTAATAATAAAATCCCACAATTTTGAGAAAAAAATAATTTCATGGTCGGAACAATTTTGAAATAGGAAAAAAAAGAGAAACTCTTGCAAAATGATTTTTTCATTTAAAAATTTACCTACATTAATTATTAAGTGATAACTTTAATAGTACTCGTATTTAAGCACTTAGAATAACAATCAGAATTTAGTACATATTTAATGTTTCAATTGTGAATTCACATATATGCAATAAAATTAAGCTAATTTTTAAAATTTAGGATTGAATGACAGCACACCGTGTTGCAACATTAAAGTAAAAAAATTGAAACGTTTCGGTCGATCTGAACCGACTAAGTACCCTCCCTTTATACCTTTACAATATAAAAATTTTGTTTTAGAATTAGTTTCCAAAATTGTATGGCGGCTCTCCGAACCTGTCAAACCATTCTATAAAAGCTTCACGAATGTGGCTGACCTATAATTGGGCATATTACTGTCAAATTTCATGAATTTAGCTTTCTTATTTTTCCAATTATTTAAAATTAGCTTTTGGAATTGTATGATAGTCACCGGAACTCGTACAACCATTCCATCAAAAATTTTCAGAAAATGTGTAAAATCTAATTGGACACACGTTTACAAAATTTCATAATAATATTTTCATTATTTTCTAAGATATTCCAAATAATCTCTACGGCAGCTATTCGTACCAGTTGTCCGAATCAGTCCAATTATAATTGGGTTTGTACCTTGCAGAAAAATACCATTTGTTGTAGTTAGTTTTATTCGTTTTCAAGTTATCGTACGATTGTACGGACGGACGCCCTGATATGTCTATTAATACAGAATTTTACGCTGGGCAAGAATATGTATATAATTATTATGAAAATCTCGAAATAAAATAAATTCAATTGAATTATGATGTTCATGTTGGTCCATTTTGATTGACATTTTACGACTCCGCACTGTACGGAAAGCGATTCAAATATTAAATTGCCTAAGTTCAGCGACATAACCACAAAAAAATTGATTATATACGCGAACCTCTACCAATATATTACCAATACCTCACAAGCTCTCCGTGAATGAATGCACAATATTTCCAAATCAATCCATATTTTAAATCTTATCATTTACAAATACCTTATACCTATTACGTTAATTTAATTTTTTCCTCTTTAATTTTAACTATTCCAATAGGTTTCAGTTTACGTCAATTCAATTTAAGTGAAGATTCAATCATGTTAATTTCTTATCCTGGTGAACTTTTTATGAGAATATTAAAATTAATGATACTTCCGTTGGTTATATCAAGTTTAATAGCTGGATCAGCTAGTTTGAATGCAAAAATGAATGGAAAAATTGCTTTAAGAACTTTAATATATTTTGCTGCAACATCATTTTTTAATGCATGCCTTGGTGTATGTTTAGCAATGCTTATACATCCTGGTGATCCTGGACTCCATAATACATTAGATCGGACTGCTGATAATAGGGCTGTGAATTTATTAGACAGTTTATTAGATCTTGGAAGGTAAGTTAACTATTTTGTTTTTCATTTAGCAATTTAATATAAAATTTTAATTCATATATTAAGTAATTAATATAGTTTTTAATTTTAACATTCATATTACAAAGTCAAAAACCATTTAATTGTTATTTAGTATTTGCATGAACTTTTTCTTTTTTAATATTTTAGAAAAGTAAAAAAAATTGCTTAATTATTTTTGTTTTCGCTCTTTCACCTGTTAAGCGATTAGTTTTTCTTAGACAGCTCGATTTACTGTGCTAAAAATTCAAAGGAAGGCGCGTATTTACAAAATTTTATTAACAGGGAAATTTTCGGTTTTTGCTTAACTTTAAATTTCATAGCAAATACAATTTTCTTTTTCGGCATGACGCACATATACGACATTAACTAAAAATGAGCTTTTCAAATTAGCGCATATATAAGACATAATTTCTTAACAGGTTAATAACAGAATTTACATAAATTATGCCTGCATGATTTAAAAAAAAACGGTTTTAACAATATGTTAAACATGTTCACCGGCGAAAGTATCTTAATTTGTTTCTAAACCAAAACAAAATTGGCGAAAATAAAATTACTTTTAGATATAACCACATATAAAAAAAGTTGCTCAATTTAGTTTGTACCAAAACCTGGTTATATAAAAATTGTTTTGAGCTTTGGGTTTTCACCACTAGAATAGTGACGATTGAAAGTAATATATAAATGGTTTGTATCTTATTTATGATTTCAAAAACTCTATTTCTTAGATAAAATTTTGATTTTCGCTATTAGAAATCGCCAAAACCCTAACTTTTAGAATGTTCACAATAATTCTTCATTTTCACTGCTATAAAAATTCACAATAAAAGATCGTATTTTCAAATCTTCTTATTTTAAGATGGCGCAATAAATTTTCAAAATTCGAAATATTTTTTAAATTTTTTCATATCGCGAAAATTTTAAATGACGCCAGCACATACCGTTAAGCAAGATTTTTATGGTGAAATTTAATTCTTATCAAATCAATATCGGTAATATTCATTCATTTTTTACACATACATACGTCCACAATTGGCTTGGAATATGTATGAATGTATATCGAAAAAAATTAGCAAAATAACAAGAAATTATGACGTATGTAGTTATGTACATTCTACATATTATGCACTTTACCGCAAAAATTTCGAGAATTTTATTAAAATGATTTGACAAATAATATTAAATATTTTGACAGTTTAACAAAATTAGTACATTGTACCGTCATAAAAGCAAATCACACTATTAAAATTCGTTAATTGCAAATTAAACTCATAAGTAAAATCGCTGTGTAATATTCATGTTTGAAAGTACATTAAAAAATTAATTAAATCGATGAAATTCATTGTTTCAGAAATGTTTTTCCTGACAATCTATTCCAAGCAGCATTTCAACAAGCACACACAGTTTATGTACCGAAACCAACAATATTAACGAATTTCAATGATACTACAAATGAGACGTCAACAAGTTTGGATGCACAAGTTGGTTCTTCATCCGCCATTACATCCGATGAAGTGGAAGTTGAGTTAGTTCGTGTAGTACAATATCGTAGTGGAACAAATACACTTGGCATTGTATTTTTCTGTTTGGTATTTGGCACATTTCTCGGTACAATTGGTACAAAAGGACAAGTTGTGATTGATTTCTTTTCGGCTGTATTTGAGGTTGTGATGAAGATGGTTACGTGTGTAATGTGGTTAACCCCACTTGGTATTAGCTCAGTTATAGCTGGAAAAATATTAGGTGTTGTTGATTTAGCTTTAGTAATGTCACAGCTAATGTGGTTCATTATAACTGTTGCAATTGGTGTATTCCTGTATCAAATGTTTGTAATGCAACTGATATACTTTCTATTCCTGGGCCGTAATCCTTTTAAATTCTATTGTGGACTCATACAGCCAATGCTGACAGCTTTTGCTACAGCATCAACGTAAGATTTTTTACAATTTTTTTTTAATTAATTTCAATTTTTAGTTTACGTAATATATTTTTTCATGATTTTACACAAAAAAATAATTACCAAACACCCTCTAAAAAAAATCAAAACCAAAATTTTTGACAAAAACAAAAAAACAATTTTATTATTAAAAATCAAAAAAAAAAACACCAAATGAAAAATTATCCAAATATGTGACCCAAAAATAATAATAATAAAAAAAACAATAAAACACTTCCTGCCAAAACATCAAATTTCAAAACCAATGTGATAAATTATCCTCATCTGTGATACTAAATGTGATGACAAAATACAGTGCTGCTGCATTACCAATAACATTCCGTTGTATGAATGAGAAATTGAAAATTGATCAAAGGATAACCAGATTTGTTTTACCAATTGGTTGTAATGTCAATATGGATGGGACTGCATTATTTATTGCAGTAGCATCTCTTTTTATTGCACAAATGAGTGGTATGGCTATTGGATTTGGTGAAATTGTCACTGTTTTACTAACATCAACAGCAGCATCAATGAGTTCAGCTAGTGTTCCGAGTGCAGCTTTGGTATTACTGCTAGTTTCACTTTCAGCAATCGATGCGCCAGTACAAGATGTAACATTATTATTCGCTATTGACTGGTTTGTGTAAGTTGAAATTCTTAAAATATATTTGTATTTCAATGTTTCGAAGATATTTTATATATGAATAGGTATAATAACAAAATGTACATTAATTTATTCTAATTCAGTTTTAATTATAGAAACAGATCGATAAGCGCTTCGAAACATTTTGATAATTTATGTTAAATTAAAATAGTTTTATGTATTCAATAAATTGAAACATTATGGTATAATTTTTAGTGATCGAATTCGGACTACAAATAATATGCTTGGAGATTGCTATGCCGCTGCTATTGTAGAACAATTATCTAAAAAAGAATTGATGGCTCTAGATGCTGCTGTTTTGTATCAGGTAATAAATATATGTACAATATTTTCAAAATAAAAAAAAAAACAAAACCCCACTAGTGAAAATAAATCACTAAAATGAATTAAAATTTATTTTAGCAGACAATGGTAAGAACCATTTATATTCAAAATGCGCTTTGCATTTTCTTTTTTTATTAATTAAAAACTTTGGATACTAATTGCAATTTTTTGAATTTTCGAAATTTTAGGACTCTGGGGCAGTAACAACACCAAATGGCCATATTCATATGGATCAATCAGAATTAGAAAGACGATTATCTATATCAAATTCAGTAATTGTTGACATACCAAATGGAACAGCTGCAAATGGTTATCATCCAACACAAAATGCAATAAATACAAGGATGTAAAACAGCACCGTTAGTATTTTATAATAATAAAGAACATAATAATAATAATAACATATGAAGTATAATAGCAAAACAAAATAGAAAAGCGTATGAGTTTAGTTTTAATTTCTATAAATTTATTAACAAAATATTATGTTGCATATGAATATATTTTTTTTAAGAAAATGACTTTAAGAATTTTAAGAGTTTCAATAATTAATAATTATTGCACACTCTTGCTGTAAATATATGTGTTACAGGTATAATAATCTTTCACGAACTAATTTTTTACTAAATTTTCAATTTTTTTTTTTATTTTATATTTTGTTTCATATACGTACATATACATATAGAACTCTTATTAAGAAATGTTTATTTTATATTATCTATATATTCTGAGATTAAAATATGGAGATTTCTTTTTTATAAATAATAAAATAATCGGGATAAAAGACATATTTGGCCCCCATTTGAATAATACTCTAATTACAATATAAATTAACTAGAATCAGTGCACTACTTAAAATTAACAAAATTTTGTAGAAAAATAATCAAAATTTAACCTTTCATAAAATTTATAAAATTTATGCATTATTTAAAACAAGTAGATAATTGTAATATAAATATGTGCAAAGCAATATCGACTTTAATATAATTGGTAGTCAAACAAAAACAAATATCCTATAATTAATACAAATTATGAATTAAAAAATTATTTTAATAAAAAACAATAGATCTTACACATTATTACATTATACATAAATATAATTTTGTAGCTAATGTGTACATTTGTTTTTGTATAAATTTAACAATCAGATCAAAGTAAAAATATGTAAAGAATTTTATAAAACACTCTTTTTTTGTATGTAGCGTCCTTCTTTACATTGCGAATCAATAAAATAATATGTTCACATGAGTTCACTATTTGTATTTATTTTAATTAATCTCATTTCCAAAATATTTGCAATATAAATTCAAAAGTACCTATGTAATTTGTTATTAAACCTATTGGATTGATAAATTCAAATTGTAATACATAAATTCATTCATAAATTAGTGGATAAAAATGCAGTTGAATACTAAATTTAACATTTTTACACTTAAATTAAAAACTATTTCTGAATCAATTTCTTATAAACAATATATGTATAATTTGGTATTCATGAGTATAAGGCCTATAAAATAAATGAAATAAAAATTTAGTAAAACTTAATACAATTTATTTTTTAATTATTAGTGTTAATTAATTTAATTAAAAATAGGCAAGATTTAAATTGTTAAATTTAATTTACCATTAAAAAATTTTTAACACCTATGCACATACTTCCATAAGCTATAACACTTAAACATATAGAATTATTTTAAAATTGAAAATTTAATTAAACACAAAAATCTTTTACTTATTCGAATTTTTTATTGACACTAAAAATGATGTATAAAAAATTTAAAAACAAAATTAATTGGCAAAAAATTCCCAACTTATTTTGTTCAAAATTTTATACTTATTATGGGTATACATTAAAAATAAAAATTAAAGTATATTGTATAATTTAATGCCTTTGTCCAGTGTGTTAGGCGAAAATATTAAAGAAAAAACCCCAAATAAATATTTGCTCATGTAAAATACATTTTTTTTATATAAATTTCATTATTAGTAATAAAATTATTGAAAAATTTTGTTTACATTCTATTTTTATAATGGCTTTTAAATTTGTCATTGAAATGTCAAATGTAAAATAAGTAGAATTTTGTTTCAAAAGATTGAGAAACTTTTCAATTCGATACTCGAAATATTTTGATTTTGAAGTTTTATTGTAAATTTTTTTTTTTTTATTAAAATTAACTTAAAAGAGAAACATTATTTTTAATATTTTTTTTTATTTTTGTACTTTGTTAAAAATTTTTAATCGATTGGAGTCTGCCTTATTAATTATTAATACCAATTAAAGAATATTATAAATTATTTGTGATAGTACTTGATAAGAGTAATTGTATATTTAAAAATAAAATATCAAATTCAGTTTTATTCAAAATGGAAATATTTTTTAGAGAATGTCCAAAGAAAAAAAGAACAAAAAAAATAATAATAATATAAAATGTATAAAATAACAAAAAAATAAAGTTAATAATAAAAAAAAAATTTTAACAGATTACACCATTTTACATAATATAATTGACATAAAGTAGAATGCTTAAATAAATACACCCCCATCAAAAATAGTATGTACCTATAAAGTTCATGTTAAATTTATAAAATGGTATAAAATTTTCAATATTCTTTGCAGAGATAACAACATATATGTACGAGTAATTATATAAGAAAAGTTGGCTAATATTTATAATAATCTATAATGTATGCAGAAAAAATAATTCTCTGCTTAGAAAATTTTTGAAATAACTTAAAAAAAAAGAAACAAAAATATAATAACTTCGTCGTAACATTAATGTATCAATTTTACTACATGAAAAATAAACATCAAATATAATTAATGATAACTATTAAAAAATTTTATTACTTTTTACAAATTAATTGGATTCTTTGTTGTCTGAATTTGCAACATATTCCCATCTTCCAAATAAAATTAAAATTTTTTATTTAATTTCTTCCTTTAAACATTAAAATTTTTTCGTAAATCACACATTAAAAATACAATACGAATGTATTCTTTATATGCTTTTATTTAAAATGTTAACACTATAATTTCTTTAATATTTTCAATAAAATCATATTTCTCAATCCCCAATAAGACTCAATATTATACACATACATTAGTTTACAATTAATTACATCTAATGTTTCAATTTTTAAATATTATACATATAATAAAAAATAATTTTTAATACTATATCCATTTGGAAATTTCAAAATTTTTAATAAAATTTCATATAACATTAAAATAACCAAGAAACAAAAAGAAAAAGAAAAATGTTATCAAAAAGACGTTGCCAAAAAGACTGTAAATTTTTAATATACAAAATCATAATGATTATTATTATACCATATATGTTTTAATGAAAAATAACAATAAAATTTTAAAAACCCAATTTAAATAAATTTAAAAAGACAAACTTTACACAAAATATATACACATACATTTATTATTTTATGTAATAAGTACAACCAAAATTCAATTTCTAAAAAAAAATATTTATTTTAAAATTCTAATGTGAATTTACATTTTATATTCATAATTATACTAGCTTAAATAATTAAAAATAGAAAAATCAAAGAATTTAATATTAAAAGTGATAACATTTAAGGCGTTCACCATACGTCAAAAATATCCCTTAATTTATGCAAATGGATAATTATATGGTATGTACAGTTTTGTATAAAAATCAAATTTTATATTTAATGATAAAATAATGTCTCTATTTAGTTTCGGGCAACAAAAATATTCATTAAAAGCATGTATATATATAAATATATATTATATAATATACTCAAGTTGTATACTAATATTAAAATGGATAAAAGTAAAATCTAAAAATTTTTATTAAAATATTCGCTCAGAGCCATTTTATAATTGAAATATTTAAGATTTGGTTGTACTTAAAAATCAAAACAAAAAAAAAAAATTTTCATTTTTTAAATAAAAATTTTGTGCGAAATTTATACCTAAAATATAGCATAGAAGCAAAAAATAAAAAAAAAATAATTAAATTCTTATAAAAAGAAAAATACACCAAAACCAAGAAACGAATTTATTATGATTTTTTTTTATATTTTTTTTTAATTCCTATACAAAATTCAGAAGCGTGTTTCATTAAACTTTTTATATATTCTAAGATATTTACACAAATCAATTTCAATTTTAAATAAGAAATAAAAAGAAATAAAAATTTATACACCACCTATTTATTTTTCTTTTTTAATTTATTTCTTTATTTTTGTTTTTTTACATACAAAAATTCTTATTTTCAACTGGGTCTGTTTACACGTGTATGCATTCAGCTTGTTTACAACGCTTCTTGTATGCAATTCTCACACCCCATCTCTAATAACAATAAAATTTATTTGTATAAAAGAAGATGTGAGCAAGCACAAAATAAGTGCTATGCATATACGCTCAATCCCATATACACGTGCAAAATAAACTGTAACACTTTTGTTATAAATATTTAAATTTAAATAAAACATCAAAACAATTAAAAAATATTATACAATTTTATAAATCCAAGTGTTAGAGCAAAAAAACAAAAAAATAAAAATGAAAATATTATATAAAAAAAATTGTGTAGTAAAATTAAAAAGTTATTGAAAAAAAAAGAAAACAAAAATTAATTACACTAAAGATAAAACTTTTAAAACACAATACACCAGCATCATTAGTCAGTAAACAGCATTTTTAATAAACGAGTACATAAAAATTGCAATATTAAAATATGAACTACTTTGGTGTTTCTTTTCTCTTAACATAAAGTAATATAAATTCTAATGATTAAGCTGAAGCTGACAATGGTTCTAGTTTAATGCGTTTCAAAGTAAAATTTATGGAATCAATTATTATTATATATACAAAAACAAAATATAAAAAAAAATATCTAATTATACTTGTATTACGTAAATGTATCAAAAAAAAAACAAAAAAAAAAAAATATATATAGAAAAGAATATAAAAAAAAAAATAATAAAATCAATATTATCACAAATTGTAGACTGATAGTATTTAGTTTTTAATGTATGTATTACCTAAACCGAGTATTTGTAATTATTATAAACATTAAATAAAAAGTTATCTATAAAAATTAATAAATAAAATTTAATTTTAATTTATCAAATATAAATGCTTTAGTGTAAACAATAATAAGACATTGAAAGAATATTATTCAATCCTTAATTTGTATTACCGCATTAATTAAAATTTTTATTTAAGTGAATAATATATAGATCTGCAATTATCTAAATATATGGTAAGCCTAATAATAAGTATTATCGTTAACAATTTAAAAATTGTGATTTGAATAATTGGAAAATATTGTATGAATTTTAAACACATATATAGAATTATGAGCTATATTAATAAAATAATTAAGAAATCATTTATACAAATATACTCTTGTATTGAAATTGCAGTAAAAAAACTGCACTATACTACGAAATTCCGCAATCGTCATTTACAATATTTACTATCTACTTGCGGTCAGTGTCGTTAATTTTACTATAATTGTAGTTTTTTACTACATTTTGGCATTCTATACTACCATGCTACTGCAAAGCCATTTTTACTATTTTTTTGCATTTACACTATAGAAAATGTCGTTATTTGAAAAAAAAACTACAAAAACTACTTGTGCAATGAAAAAAAAATTAAATTTAGAACCTTGTTTGAAAAACGTTACGGTGAAAGAAACGTCTATAATATTGAAATCTCATATTACAGAAAACTCACAGTTGTCATTTTTAATATGAAGTGAATTATTTTATTTTATAAAGCTATAAAAATAAATATAAATTAATAATATATAATAAAAATAAAAATATTTCGTTCCACCCCTTTACATTCTTATTACCCCTTTATATTCTTATTATTTATTCTTTTTTTCTTCTGTTAATTCATTACAAAATTCTGTTCCAAGCTTCTTGTTCTTAAATTAAAAAAAATTGCGAATAAATATAATTTTTTTCATAAACGAAATTGGATTTGAAATCAATTTTTTTTTGGTGTTAATGAAAGCCCCAAATTACTACGCTAAAGCCATCGGTACTACATTATTGTGGTTGTGAGACAAAATGCTACTGAAAAACAAGTTGAAAATATAACAACACTGCTTGTAATTCATATAAATTATTCGACCATTGTTCAAAAATTAAAAAATTTTTACTTGACTAAGTATGGCTGATTAAAATTGATCATTTTTATTTTGAATACATGCATAAAATATTTGCTGAAATAATTTGTTATTATTATTTTAAATTTTTAAATAATTTAATTAGAAAAGAGAATTTAATTTAATTTTAAAGTACTTTTTACTTTATTATACTCTGTAAACTACTTGGTGCTGCCGTAAATCTATTAGAAATTGAATGTTAGCGAAACAATTCAGTTATCATTATAGTAAGCAGTGCAAATTTGGTAAATAAGTAAATTTCAAAAATTTACTAAAAATTTGAAAATTTTGTTGGACATAATTTTACAAAATACTGTACGAAAATTTAGAAATTAAAGTACTTGGTTTCACATTAAAAAATTTTCGTAAAATATAAAATATTCTTCATATTATTTTTAAAATCTATTTGTTAAAATCTATAAAACTTATATTAATAAATACGAATCTCTATGAACAAAACTATCCTACATTATCAAAAATTCGCAATGCAAAAAAATAAAAAAGTATTTAGCAATAAGATGTCTAAATTATCTTTTCTAATTATCTTGAATTCATTTAAATTCAAATCAAGCAAATTATTTGTACGAAATAGCGATTATTTCTGATTGAAAATATATAAAAAAAAAATTTTTTAATTTCTCAATCGATTTTCAGGCTCGTTTTTCTTCGCGAATAATAAGTAAATCACAGCATGCAAAAGATATATAGAAAAATAAGGTGACTAACTGACTACTTATAATATAATTTACCCTCCTCTATATTCTCATATTATATAAAAGCATACATAAATTATAAATATGTACCTTATATATACGAGTACATATGTCATATATATTAAGTTATTTAAATTTTTTTCTAAGTATTAAAATTTGCATAAAAAATTATGTAATAATACTAGATATTTTTTGTTTTTTTTTTGGGTAAACTCGCAGTAATAATTCAATCTATGCATATTAAAAATCAAAAATTAACTAGTACGTACACTTGAAGCAAAAAGGCAAAATTAAAAAAACAAGTACAAAATGTTTAATTAAACTTTGTAACTTACGCCGGTGAATCCAACTTATATAGTATATTTTTGTATGTAAATATTGGGTTTATATACTGACTAACATATTTATAGTAACTGTTCTATTGGACTAGAAAAAAAAATTCCAATGAATTTTTTTTTTTAGAGCTAATTGAATTTAAATAATTTATTAATTTAACTTGAATTAATTTTTTATCGTTTTATAACGTTCGTAAGGAAAAAAAAATATTTTTCATATTATGTACTGGGCTCTTAGATTTTATAAAGTATTTAAAAAATTTATTTAATTGAACCTGTACTCTGTAATGGTAGAAAATTTGAAATATATTTGCGATTATGTGCTTTGTATTTATATATTTTCTTATATACTTTTGGATAATTTTTAAATATTTTTTCAATAAATTTAAATTTTGTTATAAAACAAAAAAAAACTTCGTATAACAAGAGACTCTGTACGTTTTCTTTATTAATATTAAAAAACAACAGAAATTTATTTAGAATAAATTTAATTTTCATTGTTGAAACATGGTTTTTGCAAAAAATTAGAATTAAAAAATTTGATTTAAAAAAATAAACCGAGAAAGTTATGAAAAAAATCATTCGTTTCTAAAAATCTGATGTGGAATAAAATTTAAAAATCTAACGTGGCCAGCACATAACCGACCGTAATGTGTATTTTCTAGTGAAAATGTTACAGTAGATTATAAAAATGCTTTTTGAACACTTCCTTTCAATTTTAAGGAAGTTGGCAAGGTTTGATTCAACATACTTAGAAAAGTTCACCAGTTAGTTTCGGCAAAGATAACTCAAATATCAAATTTCAAAAAATCTGATATATCCGAAGTCTGATATATCCCAAAAGTAGATCAACCTGTGGCATAGCCAAGATAAACTTATATATAAAATTTTATCAAAATCGGTTCAACAGAACTTTAGATTCTCGCGTATACCCACATACTGAAGGACCCACACTTCTATAAAAATAATTTATTTACGCTTCCCTACTATGAGAAGTGCATTCCCACCGAAATCTCGACATCTTTTGAGTCGTTAAAAGAAGACGTCTGTGCGGTCGGCTAAAAGAAAAACTTTTGAAATTTATGCAAATAGATGCAAATTTTTAAATTAAGAATGATTGCACTCCAAATTTCAGAGAAAATGATAAATTTCATCAGCTTATAAAAACTTGACTTAAATGTGAAAATGTTTTATGACTTTAATTTTGAAATATTTCGCATCTTCAGTGTAACTCCCAATATAAGACGAGTTCTGCCTTCGTACGAAAATGTTTGAATTAAAAATTAATGAAATTTCATATTTACTGCATAATTTTGTAGTTTCTACAAGTTCCTTTAATTTAATAAATATTATTACAAAAATTTCTTTAACATAGTGCCTTTCTTTAATAGATACATTTTTTTTTCCCAACATAAACTTATTAAATACAAAATCAGTTTTTCCTAAAAAACCAATGAATTAATTAACAATTGAATAGTAGACCATTTATGTTGAATATTTATATAGGTAGATAATTATTAATTTTTCCTCCAATTAACATTTTAGAATTAAAATAATCTAAAAAATTTATTATTATTTACGACAATATTTTATTAGTCATAAATATATCATCGTCTTTTCGGCAAATTACTGAAATTTTCGTATTAAAACTCTAATTAATTTTATGTATAACTATAAATACCTTTCACTAATTGAAAGTTTACTTAAAAAATTTTATTATAATTATGTAACATAGATATTAATACATAAATGTATGTAATGTTCATTACACCTAATATAATAGTTTCAAAGTTAATGTACTGATATAAACGTATGTAAAATATAATTACATACAATGTTATTTTCATTCTCTCATCGCCTTATACATATATTTCAAAATTTGAAATGAAAAGTTATAAATATTTTCTATACAAACTGATATATAACATAATGTTATACGTATAATTTGTATATGTATATATGGAAAATAATGATTAAAAGTGGTTTTATCTTGTATTTTTATACAAATTTAATTGGTATACATAAGTATACGCGCATTATTATGTATATTGTAAAAGTATACATAAAAATTATAATCTTATTAAATTAATCTATATAACACCTTTAAATCACATAATACACATATGAGTAAGTAAATAATAAGTCAGGTGAATCGTCGAAAATTCATTTAAATAAGCATAAATTTTCAATTCATAAAAATAATATCAAAACAAAAAAAAAAAACAAAAAAAGAAAGAAACAAAAAGTAAAATAGAATAAAAGCTTGTTAGCACAAATAATGAAAATGTGTACACACTACACACCATTCAATTTTATTATAACACATTCAACATACTCAATATTACTGTTATACTTATGTATACTATAATAAAATACAGTATATTATACATTCAAATTTGTATAACTTTATAAAATCTATTCTATAGATTTATTCATGCAAGGTGAATATAAAAATATTAAAATATAAAGAGAAAAAAGAGAATAAAAATAAAAAAAAAAAGTAAAGTGCATAATGGAATATTGGTGCCTTAAAGCTTTTTTTTCTACATACATTATGTACATACATTATAATGTAAAAGGTGGAATTTACTCACAGTCATATAAGTATATAATAGTGATGATTAAATATGTTTACTATTTCATTTCTATATTTATGTTTATATTTTATGTATATTTGAAAATAATGATCATAAATATTGTATTATGGTTGAATTGCTGTAATATTACGGTATGGTATGGTGGTAATAACTTGTATATTGTGGTTCACATTATATTCAAACAAAAATAATAATATTTTTCCTACATGTTTGAATTTTTTTTTTTTTTATTTTCTCAGTTTTGAATTTACATTTGAAATTATTTTTCATTTTCCATTTCTTAACGTGAATATTGAAACAAGGTGACCAGTTTTTTTACAACTAAAAGAAGAATGGAAAACGCAATACTCATCATCTCCATCATTTCGTATATCAGTCCCATCAATGAATGGGACTAAATGCATTCTACACAGATGCGGCGTCAACTTGAGTTTTTACCGACTGCATTGCATACAATAAGGGAGATTAGTTTTCGAGTTTTTCGGTGGCAACGCACTTCTTAATAGTACGGAAGCGTAAATATAGTATTGTTAGAAATTAATAATAAACTTTATTTTAGAGGTCCGTCTGTTTGTATATTTATGGGCCTGTATATATAAGAGGTCTGTCTGCCTGTATTTTAATATTCAGAAAATCAAAAGATTTATATTAAAACACAAATAATAACTATGGAATGGAGAACACTTTTTTGAAAAAACAAATATAGAAATTAAAAAAGAGGGACTGCGTCCCCCACCTCAAAGAGAATAGGTTGGTCAACTTATAAAAATTATGATTTAGCTATAGTTTAATACGTTGTCGTTTTAAAGTACATAATTGTATATTTCAATTCAATTGTAGTACAGTGTGTAGGTAATAACGCATTAGCATCGCTTTATTCAAATGGATTGTTTTTTTTATATTAAGTTTTTGTTTTTCTTTTATTTTTAATATTACATCATTTATTTTAGAGTTAATCATCACAATTATAGGATTTTAAATAAATAAACATATCATCAGTATTTCTTATATTAATATATTAGAGGTGTTTAAGGGTGGGCCACCTATATGGTATTTTTGTACATAACGTAGTCGAGAAAATTATTTTAAGATAAACTATTCACAAAATTAATAAGAAGAAATAAAAATATATTTATTGGGAGCAATATGCTACACTTGTAGAAAAGTGTGTAGTCTTTTTCTTCTAAATTTACAATTTTTATTTTGAAGTAAAGGATTCGTATGGATTTTTTTCCATAGTATGGAAATTTCATTTCCATATATTAAATTTTTCAATATTTTTTTAAAATTGAAATAAAGTATGGGAATTTATTCCAAATCACAGTACGTTCAATGCTCATATCACTGACCAAATATTAAAAATTTTTTAAGAATTAAAGAAGTTTGTGATGTAAAGAGAAAAGTACACTGATACAGGACTACAAAGTTTGTAAGGACGCGATCAATATTACGTGACATTGTTTAGAGAATTTATGTCATGACAGTCATTTTATTATTGCGTATAATACATAACATTTCGATGTGGTTTGATGTCTCGTGGTATAGTGAGAATAACATTTCTAATTTTTGAGAGAATTTAGATTAACGAGTCTATTTTGTGGCGGAATCGAAATATTATGAAACTGAACGTATAGAAATTCTACGACACAATTTCATGTTATACAAGTGACTAACTTAAATTTTTCCTCCACAATTATTTCTTTTATTTTCTTATTGTAAAAAATCAATTCAATAATCTTGTAATAAAAATCGCATATACAAAGTATATAATTAATTAATTATTGTTATAATTATGGTGATTATTACCTACTTGTTCTTTTATTTAATTATAATTTTTCTTTTAATCAATGTACACACAATCCATTTCCATAAAAAGATTTTAAAATTATCGCATATTTTTTTTTATATTGTTGACTATTTTTAGTGAAAATAATAATTAAAAAAAAAAAAATTTTTTTTTTCTCTACAATTTTTAATGTTGATGATAGAAATCTTATGGTAGGTATATAAGAATAAATAAAAAAAAAAAAGTATGCATTTTCATTTCAAAGATTAAAAAAAAACAAGAAAAAATAGACAGGAGGCACAAAAAAAATTTTTGCTGTTAATTTTTTTTTTTTAATATTTAATTTCGCATTTGGCCAATAATATGAAATACGTGTAAGAGCAAGAAAAATCATAAGAAAATTACAATAACCGAATTCAATAAATTTTTTTTTTCATTTTAAGCATAGAAGCTTAAAATATAAGAAAAACCAATCCGCACCTTTTTAATTAAAGTAGTTTTTATTGAAAGAAAATTTTTAAGGAAATGAAGAAAAAAAATTTTTTGTATTTTTTTTTTTTTTGTTATATAAAAACGATAGTTTAGTAGATAGAAATTGTAGTAATTTATCATTGAATTTGTAACTTTCAACAAAACAACGAAATTTATTTTATAGGAAATTAAAGTTTTAATTTGAAAACGAAAAAAAAAAATCAAATCAAATGTAAAATTTAAAAAAATAAAAATTTTGGTCTGTACAGCGTATATAATGGAAACTTTTGAGATCAAATGTTACAATCTCATAAAATGCATACAAATATACATACATACATACAATACATATGCATAATATAAATTAACAAAGCCGAAAACCAAAACAATAAAAAACCAGAGACAAAATGAAAAAAAATTAAAAAAAAAAAAAGACAACAATTTATAAAGGTGATAATCTCTTAGGTCTTTCTTATATCCACACAAACATGTACATATATATATGTATACATAATCTATGTACATATATATACGTATACATATATACTCTTATATATATTGAATTTTTTAAATTTGAAAATAAATTTTCTTTAATCCTTAAAATTTATTTCACTACTTATTTTTTTTTTTTTGACTTTTTTGTTGTCCGCATATTTAACTTGTTGTTGTTTTATATACACATGTATGTATGTGTATGTAGGTCCAATATGATAAATTATTTCCCTTTAAATTTTATTACAATTTGTACACTTTTTTTTTCTTTTTGAAATTTCTTTTTAATGGTACAGAGCTTAAGTAATTTTATGGTTGTAAGTAAAAAAAATTTATTAAATTAATTCAAAAAAATTAAATTAAATTTTAAATTCTAATTTTTTTTATATGTAAATATATGTATACAAAGTTAAAAATTTATATATGTATGCCATATGCAATATGTATATATATACAATTATTAAAATTAAGTTTCTAGTTGAGTTAGTTAGCTTGGCGTTTTCTTCTTTTTTTTTTTTTGAAAACTGTAACGCCAAACTCAAGCTCCGTTTATTTTCATTTACACATAAATTTTTGAAGGAATTTTCTGTACAGTGTTCATTAAATTGATCATCTAGTAAATTATATATTATGTAGAAGTATATTACACAAAGAATATAATAAAATCAACATTCTCCCAAATGTATGCAATATTAGCAATCTGATATATGTACCTTCTGAGGAAAACATAATTTACACATTTCTATCATGGAAAATAAGAACTAAGATGAGACACAAAATAAATTTCGAAATTATTATATTAAGATTTATTTAAAAAATATTAAAAATAGCACATGGATACATAATGTATGTCATATAGGACAGTCTTATACTATTATATCTAAATTATCTTTTTATTACCTAGAATTGTTTACGCTCAATCTGCATATGGAAAAATGTGGAAAACTGAAGATGAAATTAATAGTTTGTCAATCTTATTTTGATTCTGTACTGATTATGGCACTGTATTCGAAGCTATAACAAAATTATTTTCAGTTTAAAAATATTAGAACCATATATCAAGTTTAATATTTTAAAATTTTCCAATTGTTCTCAAATATTTCTAATTGAAAAAAATTAACTTTTATCTTATTCCTGATTCTAAATTTTATTTAAAAATTTACTTTCCCATTTATTTGTTAACATTTACATGTATTTTTGATTAGTTTCCAAAAATAACAAAGCGAAAGTCATCTGAAAGCAAGTGAATTTAGTAAATAAATTCGACTTTCTAGAAGAATCGACAAAAAAAATATATTATTCTCCAGTAAATCTAAAAATGAGTAAACAAGTAATTATTCTTCTTCTTCTTACCTTGTCTTAATTCCCGTTATGAGGGGTCAGCTCCCCTTATTCTTAGGTGCTAAGTTTTCCTTTCTTGGGTTGTTTCTTGTTGTAGATTCTTTCTTTTCAATTCAATTCTCAATAGTTTTCTTCCATGTTGTCGGAGGTCTTACTTTTTTCCTTGGTGGTTCTTTGATATTCATTGCTTTTCTTACAATGTGGTCATCATTCCTTCTACTTATGTGCTCATACCGGCGTACCAAATATTTTTAATTTTGTTTCGTTTGGTAACATTTAAGGCCCATCTTAGTATTCGCATTTCTGCTACATGTAATTTTTGGACGTGTTGCTTTTGAACTGCCCAGCATTCACTGCCATACTAATGTATGCCGGCCTGATAGCAGTTTTATATAGTTTTCCTTTAAGTTTGGATTCCAGTCTTTTGTCACACAAGACTCAAGTAAACAAGTAGTTATTCTATTTAATTAGTTAATTTTTTCGATATTAAAATTATTGTTACATACAATAACAATTTTTTTAGGCAAATATTATTGAATTAATTGAATTTTTCTTATTTTTATTCTAATATCTAATTAATCGTCTCTTTCTATAACAGCTCCGAAACAGCTGGACTCCAACCAGTGCTTATATAATTAATTACTTGAATATTTTAAAAAACCTCTGATATCAAAATAAATCTCAAGTTTTATAAAATTTTGAAATGCAAAAGAAATAAAAATAAAAAAGGAAAATAATTTTACTGTTAAATTTATTTTGATCTTAAAAAATAAGTAAAAGGAGAAGAGTCTTTATAATATTTTTCGACCTAATTTAAAAAATATTTCAAACATTGCAAAAAAAAATAGAGACACTAAAATCGGGAACGAAATCAAAATAAAATTAAATTGATTTATTTTGATTTGTTTGTTCTTATTATTGTTGTTGTTGTTTTTATTTCTTCTTACAATTAAATTAAATTTACCAAGGCAAAAAGGTATTCTACAATTTATATAAAATTATACAAGAATATTTTAAGCGGCAAAATAGTAAAAGCAAGAAGGTACAGAAAAAAAAATTTAAAAAAAAAAAAAACTTTACTATTTTTTTTTTAATTGTTTTATAAAAAAAAAATAAATCGTATATTTTACTTGTTTGTTTGTTTGTTTGCTTCGATCTGTTGTGTTTTGTGTTGTGTCGTTTGCTGTCGCCGTTTTTATCAATTGGTGTTGTTTCTTTTTTTTTCTTTTTTTTGCTTGTTTCTTTTTTTTAATTCCTGAAAAAAAAAGTCTAGTTCACGACTAACCTATATAATTCGGAAAAAATAGTGAAGTATGTGTAATGTCAGATATGCTCTCGTGATGTACAAATGTTATTTTTCCTCTATATTTTAGTTTCTGTTTTTATTCTTATTTTGTTCTTTTTTCCACGTTATTGTTTTTAAATTATTATTGTTGTTTTTGTTGTTAAATATTTTTTATTTATACACAACTTATATATATATATATATATGTATATTCAAAAACTTTTAATACATATACTAAATAAATTATGTATATGCAATGTGTATGGATGAAAACTAAAATAAATACCACAAACAGAAGAAGTAGAAGAAAACAAAAGAGAAAGAAAAGAAAAAAGAACAAGAGACAGACTCGGCGTACTTGTCTAGTGAAAAGTTCAAATATTTCAGATTTTGAGAATTGATAAAAGGATTTTTCTTTTTTGTTTTTTTCTTCTATTTTCTATAATTTATATATATATATATATATATATATATATATATATATATATATATATTTTTATTTTTTAACTTTTTTTGTTTTATTTCTTTTTCAAATTCTAATACTTCATATCCTATATATAAATGTAGGGTAGAGGCACCAGCATCCGAACAGTTAAAATTTTTTTCTAAATTTCATATACTCTACTTCATTTTTAAATTACTAAGGTACTTTACAAGTGTACAAATACTTAAAATATTTCTAAAAGTTAAACTTGTTTTCAGTAGCACTAAATACGTGAAAACACAGTGGAAATTATTGTTAGATATATGTATTTCTTTTTTAAAATTTATTTACCGAACACTTTGACTTTAGTATCCGAACACCACATTTTCATTATATTTATATAAATTACTCTCTTTATATAAATTACTTGAAATACATATACATAAGTAAATTTTTATTGTAAGAGGTTTTAACTAAGAATTTTTCAAATTATTTTTGTTGACTTGTTAAAGAACGAGTATAATATTCAATATTCGAACACCAAATATATAAGTTGCGATGTCAAATAATGTCAAATCTAAATAATGTTAAATATGTTTATAATTTCAATGTTTTATGACAAAAATTAACAGAATTTCAGTGAGAACCAACAGTTATAATTGATTTTGTTCAGTAAGAATTAAAAGAAATGATCAAATTTTTTTTATGATCACACTATGCTTTTATAGAAAAAAAAAATACAGCGGCAATTGCAAAATGATAACAAAATGTCCAATATGTAACTGACCTATAATTTTCTCAAAGTAGTGATATTTTACAATTACTGGCAATAATGTGAAGTATTTATGTATGTGTGAGTATATGTGAAGTATATGTGAAGTATTTTTTTTTTTTGGAATAGTTTCTCGGTAAATTTCTTTTTTATTAAAAAAAAACAAAACCAACTTATTGTTCGCATATTAAAACTGTTTTGATACTAGTGGCTCTACCCTACATACATATACATAAGTAACATAATATGTATATATATATATATAGTGGGTTTACTTGTATGTATATAATTACTTTCTACATGATATAGAATTGGAAAAAACTACTTGTGATGTTGAAAAAAAAAAATCAGTTTTAACACAAAGCGGTAAAGTTATAAGTGTAAAATTTTTTTTTTCTATAAGATTTTAATTTTCCTACATTTTTTTTAATTTTTCTTTGATTTTGTAATTTAATTTCACTGTATTATACTACATACATATTTAGCTACTTTTGCAGAATTCAAAAAAAAAAAAAAAACAAAAGAATAAACTGAAGCAAGTTAAAAGACCAAGAAAAAAATTTAAAAAAAATTGTTCTTTTCCTTACTTGGTAAAAACTTAGTGAAAACTTATTAATAAAATATTTCAGTTAAAATTTTTAATTTTTATTTTTATAAAAAAATATTTTCATTGTCTTATATTAAATATTTATGCCTATAGTGTATGACTTCCCGAAATTTAATATTCGCAACTTAAACACCAATTTATGAGTTCCCATGCAAACTTTATGTGTACTCGTATGTGCACCGATTAACGAAAATTCCTCATATTTTATAAAACACACATTCATTCATATACATTTATAGAAAATTAAATACTATATAGGCACCTTATGCTTGAAAGACCTTGAACTAGATTTATTATTGTTATTATTATTAAAAAAAAAAAAAAAGAAACAGTAAAATAAAAAATATTTTTTTTTTTTTTACATTTTTCATCTACTTATACTTTGTTCTACCCTGTATTCGCTTATTTTATACGTTGAACTTTATTCATTTTTTTTTTCTTTTCTTATTTATTTATTTATTTACTGTTTACTTTATTTATTTTATATTTTTTTCCTATTTTGTATTTATTTTTTAATAAAAATAAAATATTTTTTTCCAGAATAAATTTAAAAAAAAAAAAATTCTTAAAGAGAAGAATTGAAACCACAAGAATGACACACAAAAAAAAAATAAAAAAAAAAATCTATAAACGCAAAATAGTTAGCCCAATTCCTATCTTAAGAAATCGTATATATATTGGAAAATGGTTAAAAATGCTTCTTATACTGCAAATAGCAAAAAATCAAAAAAAAAAAAGAAACAAAATAACAAAAAAAAATTTTTTTTTCATGTTATAAAAGTGAAAGGCTTAAACACTTTAGAGCACTTTAAAGCACTTTAAATTGTTGAATTTCATGCTAGAAAAATGAAAAAAACAAAAAAAATAAACCACACCAAAATAATAAAAACAAAAAAAAAAAGTTTTCATTCACCACAAATCTTTAGAAAATAAAAAAACAACAAGAGAGTCAAAAAATATAAATAAAAAAAAATAATAATAATAAAAAGAAAATATCAAAAAATCTAAGTAGGTACCTACCTATATAATATCAAAAAAAAAAATTAATAAAAAAAAAACAAAAAATTAAATGGCATCAGGTTGACGTCAAAGACGCACGAATATCCCGTATAATTTTTTTGAGAAAAAACAGAAATATTAAAAAAAATTTAAAAATATCTGCGTAATAACAAAAACAACATTTATGATGTACACACATGTTTGTATATGAACAACACATACTACAAATGTATCGCTTTAAGCGCTTTAAATTAAAATCGCTTAACTTGCTCTCTCACTTACCTTCATAAAACGTATAAATAAACACATGAAAACAACAAAATCAATCGAATATCGAAAAAAAAAAAAACAAAAAAACGAAAAAAAAAAAAAAATTGAGAGGAAAAAATCAAAAATATTATTTTTTATTCTCTTTTTTTTTCATTATTATTATTTTTCTTTTTTACTAGATTTTCTTTAAATTTTTCTCTTATTTTGTTTGTTATTCTTATTTATTTGTTTTTGTTTTTTTTTTTGTTCTGCAATACGGTAAGCTAAAAGTATATACAAAAGTGAATATGCAATAATATTAATAATATAACAGTGTGCAATGTGCACCACAAATTCACATTTAAGTAACATTCACTCACATTAATTTTGTTATATGTATAATAATATACCTATAATATAGGAATTCATACTGTTATACAATTGTATAGTGAATGGTATAAGTACTAATATACGTTCATGTATACTTATTTATTTTTATATTAAATAATCAGTATAATATATTTAATATGCAATAGGTATGTAATAATATACATAGAAAATCTGTACATAACTGTACAAATTGTATATATATATACGAGTATATATCTATACTAAATGTATACTACGATATATACAAATCATATGATAATTATTTGGATAATAAAGTGAATTTTCGTTTGTAAAACTGACTCTGTTCGATTTTCATAAAAAAATTTAGATCTAACATTGATTTCTGAAAAATTTATTAAATATTTTTCATTTGGGCTTGAAAATGTATTTAAAAAATTTTCATTTGAAACTTTCAGAATTTTAATCGAAAAACAATAGTAATTAGCAAAAGTATAACATTAATATTAATGCAAATCTAAAGTCAGCTGAAATTTACCAATTGAATTACGAGTAGCTTGAAGTTTACCAATTTACCAATAGCTTGAATTTTCATTCAAAAATTTCTTGTTCTATAAAACACTAACTTTTTTTTTAAGATATTGCTCCTAAATTTATGCAAATATCTTAATACAAAAGGAAAAATGCTAATATTATTAGCTCAGCAATTAATTGAATTCACATTGATAACAATTGAATTGAACAAGGGAACATTTGTGAACAAGAGGTCTGACCGTGAGTGTCACCAATTCTTATATACGCATATATAAAACGTTATTCATGTGCGAAACTCACCAACTCTATTTATAAATTTACTGCTAATATTTTTTTTGTCAAATTCTTTCTAAAAGTTTCAAAATATTTTCTTCGTTTCGTGCCAAAATAATACTAGATGGAATAAAACTAAAACCTCATATATATTTATTATGAATACTTATATACCTAATCCAAGATTGTTTGTACCGGAATATTGTGTATGCAAAATCTTATATTAAAACACTATCAATTCTGATGCTGCTGGTTCAACATTTTATATCATATTATATACATATATATTCTACATACATACATAGCTATATTTTTTTATATCTCGTTATGTCATGTATGCACTAACTATAAATAATAATGTACATGTACGTGTGTATATTGACTTAATGCGCGATTTTTATTTTTTTTTTATGTTATATATGATGATGGAATCAAACGTTTTTAATATTTCAACTACAAAATGAAAAAGAAAAAATCTACAAAATTAGAAAATCAAAATATCAAAATGGCAATAATATAACGATTTTACATTACTATGCCAATATTACTATAAAATATTTTTATAATTTTTTTTTTTCTTGTTTTTTTTTTTTTTTAACTTAACTTGTTACCCGTAAAGTATAAATAAGTATGAAGTCCAATTGTGAACAAGGTGAAAAACATGAGAAAAATAAAAATAAAATCAGAAAAAAGTGGAAAAAAAATATTACAAAAAAATTTTAATTATATTAACTAAAATTATTGCAACATTATTTTCGAGACTCTCAAATGATCGTTAGATGATAATAGAAGTGAATATTCCCTCTTGTACATATGATATTTTTTTTTCTTCTCCAGTATATCATATGTATATCTGTTATATCACATGTATAGTTTCAATATTGTAAAATTTTATTTCTATGTATGCAACGTGAATATGATGTATTAGAGTTACCATCTTGTACAAAGTATTCACAAGAAAGAAATGTTCTATATTATATGCATAAAGCGGCTTGTAACAATATTTTCCTTACTCAGCACCTATACATATTCTATGATTTTTCATAATGCATTAAATCAACTAATTTCTAATATAATTTCCTAATTAGTTAACCAGCACATATCCTTCCTGCTTCCCCATCCAACATAATTTTATCACAGTAACCGTTAATATTCAATACTTTAATTTAAATTCAATTTCCCTCAATTTTATTTCATATATTTCATATATTTCCTTCATACATAAATATATGACTAAAGATGAAATATAAAATATCCAAAAAAAAAATGATCTCTTCATTATTGCCTTTAATGTGACCAATAATGTAAAACAATCAAATTTTAATTTTTCAAAGTTCCAGTTCGTTTACAAAAAAAAATACAAAAACAATTTTCTCCTGAAATTAGATATTTCCTCTAATAAATCCAAATTACCGTCTCATAATATTATTTGTTGCATATTTTTAGGGTAAAAAATTACAAGATGTTTTGCTATAATTGTTAACTTACACTACAATGGTTCTCATAAGGAAATTCGAATGACTAATGACGTGAATTAAGATATTCACCTTAATTAATTTAATTTTAATTACAGGACATTTAACAGGTTACTTTTTTGCTTTTATAGAAATTTAAAAAAAAACGCTCAGTTTTGGAAAAATAAGAAATCGAAAATAAACATTTTTCTAATATGATTGCTAATATAACAAATAAGAAAAGAAGGGAAAAATTGTGTTGTGATGATTTGATTGTGATGATAAGCTATTGGTTAATTTCTGCCAGCTATTAAAATCTAAGACTTCTATAACCTAACGTCTAGAAAAGGCATTCTGTCAAAAATTTGTAAAAACTGCGTATTTAAGACAACAGTTATAGAAGAAGTAATTGGGCAGTAAAATGAAACAATTTTTAGCATTTTGAATTTGGAGCTTTTTGGGTAAAAATTTCTGTCTCAAGAATAAGGTTACTTACAAAAATCCATTTGCATATAAAATTTCAGCTTTCTATCTTAAAATGAGTAGAGTATAGTTTCGTAAAGAAGCTTATGAATAGAGATGGTTCAGAATAAATTAATTTCACTCGAGATGTTAAAAAAAATGAGACATTCTCGAGATGCTAGAAAAAATACCTGACAGCAATCCTAATATGCATTTATATTTTATGTTTTACTTACAAACATTAATTCAAAAACATGCATACATAACTACACAGTTATATTAACTACTCATATATATAATATTAAATAAATATTACACAGTTTCATAAACATATAAAATGATACATATGTACATATATATGTATATGAGTTAAAAAATGTGAGATAAAAATCCATGGAAATAATATTAAAATAACAAAAATATACAATAATAATATAAAATCAAAAATAAAATGAAAACATAGTGACTACACACAGTGACATAATTTATTTTTACGCATCTTAGGATCGTGATCTTATATAATTGTAATGTACGATGGTTAGGCTTTAACTGATATTTTCTGTTATAGATCAATAATAGTAATAATAGTAATAATAATAAGTAATAAATATATGAATATATTCATATATACAAAATAAAAAAATATAAAATAAAAAATTACAAAATAAAAAAATATAAAAATGAGAGAAAATGAAAAAATTCAAATAAAATTGTGAATGTTTAAGATTTTTATTTTATTTATGTTGTTATTTCTGTTTTTATTTTTATAACATTTTTCTTATTTTTCTTTTTTGTTTCGTAAAAGAGAAATATAGCAGTTAAGATTTATACCGTTTTTCTTCGTTTCTTAGTGCGAATCAAATGTGATTCATTGGTATTATATTGGTTTAATAGCTTGTATAAGTGCATATACACTGTACATATGTATATATGTATATATATACAGAGTTGAATATAGAGTTTTATTTTTATTTTTTTCTTATAATGCATACTTACGTGAAACAATGTTTGATTTTTATTAAAATTTTTGGGGTGATTTAAAAAATTTTTTAATATTTTTATATAGAAATTTATTCAAGAATCGAATTAGAAAAATTGTCAAAAACAGAAGTTGGTTCGATGTTTGTCAAAAACAGAAGTTGATTCCATGTTTTGGAAATGTAAAACCATCGAGGCTGAAGCGTAATAATAGCACCGGATTCGAAATTGTAAGTTTGAAGAAAACGGTTTTGGAATTAAAACATTATTTTTACTATTTTTGCAGTTCTGTACAAAACAGTCAATCACAGTTTTATACCAATATAAATATTATATAGCGCAGCTTATTTGCAGTTTTCCGTAACGGCATTGCGATTTTTTCATAACGGGAATTTTGATATCGTGTCCATTTAAATTCATTAATAAATATTCGTACATTCTTTCGTGTAATTAGTCATTATTCGTATAATTAGTCATTCTTTTTTAACAAATATACATATACAAAATGCAAGATCATATACAAAATATTAAAAAATTATATTTACTATTATAAGACATAATTTAATTTTTGTTTTCTTCTTACAATGCAACCGTACGTGAAATAATAAACAGTTGCAATTTTAACTGTTGTGCATAAGTATATGTATGGTTTTTAGCTAACTTCTGCATTTATTAATGAGACAAATTAATTTTTATTGAAAAAACTCATATTATCTTTGAATGTTATGCATAAATAGTAAATCCTAACGATATAATTATGGGACATGATAAGAAATTAAGAATTTACTGAAATTTTATTAATTGTGTGACAGTGAGATTTTAATCATTTTTTTGAGCCATCATCATTTCAGTATAATGTAGACCTACATCTATACCTCAGAATATTTTAATATCTTGTTATATCCAATAATTAGGCTTCAAATAAATTATATGCTTATAGATTAACAAACAGCAGATTATAAAAAAAAACGTACATATTTCTGTAACAAACCGTAACATTTCTGAAATTTCATTTGACAATCAACATATGAAAATAATAGTGAAGACATTTGTAAATTCCAACTTTCTAAAAATTCACACAATATCCTTAATATGCCAAAAACCTACAAATAATTAAAATATTTTTATTACTCCCAAAATTTTGAATATTTTTACAATAAATTATTTCTTCTGCAAAAATCAAAAAACACATATGTATGTACCTAATTAGTTTATGAGTAGAAAAATATAAATGCCACATTAAAGACAAATCTTATTAATAATAAGATTACCCTTATAAAATGTGTTAATGTTTTTCCAACAATAATAATATCTGTGTGAATTATTTTGGAATTTTTAATCTAAAAGTGTTGTATATTAATTGAATTGAGACTTTTTTTTTTTTTGAGTTCCATATACTTATATGGAAAAAAGTGCACGATTGGATAATTGCATTTCGGTTTATTATATATACATACATATATAAGAATATATAGATATATATGTAAATATATAGATTATGATGGCATATTATTATTTAAGACAGTTTGGCAAATTTTTAAATATTTTATTATTAACAAAATTACAATTATAGTAAGTTGATTTTATAGAGGTAAAAATGTGTTTTTTTTTTTATTTTATTTCATTTTATTTTATTTATAATATTTATTTATATGTGTATGTATATATATATGTATATGAATGTTGGATTTAAAAATACAATATGGAATTTGTTCGAATTTTTTTTTTTTGCATTATTTGAAAAATTGAATTTTTTAATATAAAATTTGTTATATTTTGCATATATGGGTACAAGAAAAAAAAAAATAAATTTTTTATTTAAAAAAAAAATTTTTTGGATTAATTTATCATCAATGAAGTTACAATAGTATGAAAAAACAAACTATTGTACTGTAACAAAATTTTTTTTGTGAAACAAGCTTATAAATTAAAAAAAAAACTAAGTAACATTTCTCATTCAGACTTATAAACTAGTATATTAACTAATCTTAGTTATTATAATGGAATTATTTGACTACATATACAAACTAATATTTTAATAATAAAAATTTGTCTTAATCGATTTCCATTTATGTTTTACAATAATTTTAACATAATATTGTTCATTTTATTTTAAATTTTTATTTATTATTTATTTTTTTATTATTAATATGTTAAAAACAATATGTATAATAATTTTTACGAAAAAAAAAATTGATTCAATTAAATAAATACTTCGTACAAGAGACAAAGTATTATACAATATTGACTTTATTTATCGTAAAATTTTAGTTAATAAATTTTGTAATGTATTGCAATTTCTTTGAATATCTTAATATATGTTACTATATTGTTCTAACACTATATTGAAAAAAAAATTTTGCAATTCTTCTTATGATTCACAATATAAATAATGATAAATGATAATTCATAAATACAGTTATTAAAACGATACCGACCGAGTACAGTCAAAATATTCAATTCGTTTAATTTCGTAAAATTTCGTATTATTCGAAAAATGACATTTATTATGAGTTCCGTACGTAAAGTATCTCTATTCATATTAAAATCATCACTCAAATATGAGTAATTTTTCAAAATATAACATTATTTATAAAAATATCTCTTCACATTTCAACAATTTCGAAATTCTATATTGTATCTTAAATAATAAATGATTTAAAAATTTTATGTAATAATTTACAAATTGCAACTGAATTTTATTTTATTTTCTTATTATTATTAATTTTTACTTTATATTTGAAAGTCAACTTATATAACATTTGACAACATTATTCTGTTTTTTTTTTCCCCCGTTTGTTTGTTTGTTTGTTTATTAATTCTCCTTTAAAAATAAAATTGATAACAAAAGTGTCAAAAATAAATCAAAAAATCGTCCCCGCTTATGTTGTCTTTAAACTGATTGTTATCATAAATTCTCGTTTGCATAACATATCAAAAATCGAATTTTAAAAATATAAGAATGTGATTTTCATTCCTGCATGTATGTAAGGATTTAAAAGAAAAAAATACAAGCAAAAAAAAAAACAAAAATTCGAGAAGTAAAGAAAAAATGTCTTTTAATTTTTTCATTTCTTTTTTATTTTTTGCTTTTTAGTCTTTTAATTTTTTTTTGTTTTTTTTGTATTTACTTTTAAATTTAAATTTCGCAATCTCTCACAATCGATTTGGCGTTTCTGTCCAAAATATTAAGAAAATACTTCACGATTTTTCTAACATATTATACACGCTCATTAATGATCTACATATATATGCATATATATTGTAATTGTACGTATATATATATATAGACGAGTATATCTAAACATTTACATATTATGTGTAATATATTCGTAAGTTTATGCACATATTTATATTATGATATTTTACTAAAATTGCTATTTTGTTATTGTATACCCTGTGTTCATTTGTTTTTAATATTATTATGGATAATCCATATTTAAATTTTTATATTAATCGATTTTACATAAATATTTTTAATAAATGACAATTAATTAAATCGTTATATTAAGAAATATGTATATATATTTATGTACAATATAAAATATTATTTTTCGAAATTAATTTAATAGAAAATTATCAACTAAAATATTAATTGAACAAAATTACAAGCTCGGTCAGTGTTCACGTCAGTTTGCCCGGCGCCAAAAAAGCAACTGTACTACTGATTTATTTTAACCGAAGATATTCAAAAAATCAGAAATGAAACACTTGAAGAACAGAAGTATAGTAACACCTCGTATTGTTGAAAACGTTGTACGTATAATCATATTTAAAAAAAAAAAAATAAATTATCGCCTTGTTTAATTACTTACATACATATACAGTAATTTCTCGAGATACGACGTTTCCTAATACAACATTTCTAGTTACGACCCAATATAATTTAATTTTTAATTCTGATCACGAGTCTAATAATAACAACGAACAAAATTGTTTGGGTACGTTTGGATTTTCAAAGTTAATAGAATGGTACAAAGAGTACATTAGTAAAACTATGGAAAATTTCGAATCTCGAGGACTTAGTTCATAGCATTCACAATTTTTTATGTTCTTAAACATAAAATAGCTAGCATTTGAAAATAAAATGGTTAATGCTGAAAATAATTTAATTTCAAAAAAAAATTAAATATCAAATGAAGTCGGTAAAGATTTTGATTTCTTTAACCTTTAACCGGCGAAATGATAATAAATTTTACACGTCCTGCTTTTCATTTTGAAAATCTTATATCTTTCTCTAACACTTTCTCTGTACCTTCATACAGTTTTATGCATTCTAACACAGTGTTAATTTTGTTATTGTGTGTAATACACATATACGGTAAAGTTTTTGGAAGAGCTATTTTAAAATTTATAACCAACTTGAAGAAATTGTTGAAAATTTCATCTCTTACTTTGAAGGTTAATTAAAAGAAAATTTAAAACTCTAATTTTTAGTGTCTTTAGTCTTTCGCATTTGGTACCAGAGAAAACTGATTGCAATAGCTTCTCACTTGACAACTCTTACTATTAGTAAACATGTAAAATTTTTTTTTTTAAATTTATATTTTAAGATTCTTTGAATTTATTTTAACAAAACAAATATAAAAGAAAGGATTATGCGTATTTAGATTAAATTTTATTATTTGGATAACCCTTAAATTCGAAAGAACAAAAAAAAAAAAAAAACAAAATCATTAAATTTTTACTTTTATTTTTTTTTTTTTATTTTTTTTTTTGAAATTCGCGAAAAAGGGCAAATAAAATGGATTTTATATAAAAACCATTATGGAAAACTAAAAATCAAATGTGAGAGAAACAAAAACCAAAAAAAAACAAAACAAAAATGAAAAAAAAGCACGCGGCACGAGAATCTCACTTTACAAAAGCTGTGGTACAAAATTACGACGATCTTGATTATCTTCAGTTTCAGAGATCCAACGAAAATGTTCAATTTTTTTTTTCTGTTTTTTGCTGTTTTTTTTATTTTATTTTTGGTTTTATTTTAGTGATGTTTTTTTTTTATTTTTGTCTTTGATTTTTTTCTTCAAATCGCGCTGAAACGGTACCTCCTGAATATATGTACATACTTAGTACTGCTTTTCTATAATTCTAAAAACCATATGAAAAAACAAATAAAAGAAAAGAGAAGCAGAAAACAGAATCGAAAAAATTGATCGCGACTTGTTGAATTGATTTTAAATCCGATGATGGAAAAAAACAACAACAACAACAACAAAATCTCAATGTTTCATATGCCCATTCAATGGTTTTTTAGTGGCTTGACAACATAACATTCTTTTGGCAGTTATTTTGTGAAAATCAAATATAATAAAAAAAATGAACAACAAAAAAACCAAAAAAAAACGAATGAAAACGAAATACCAAAAAATCGAATTTAAAGTGCAAAAACAGTTATTTCGAAATTCCATACTGCAAAAAAAAAAAACAAAAACAAATAAAAAAAACCATTTTTTTTTTCTCTCGATTACTTTTTTATTTTTTTTTATTTTTTCTCCGGGTACCATACAACACTCTACTATTTTCGTTGTTACTCTTAACTACTGTTGGGAAGCTTTTTCTTTTTTTATTTTAATTTTGAACCACACAAAGCTCTGGAGCACTATTCAAACAATATTAAGAGAAGAAAAACAATTCAATTCCAATATTACCCAGTAATAAGAATTGCTGCTGCACATAGAACGGCAGAAAAACAATCTCGTAAAACCAAAAAAAAAAAAAAATAAAACAACAAAAGTTGGTTCGACAAATTTAAGCTTTTCTTGGTTATATTTCGCAATTTTCACTTTGAACTCTTTTCATGTATGTAAGTATATATGCATGTATATATAGATGACAGGTAAAGGTATAGCTATGTAGGTTTATTGCGATCTGAAACATTATTTAACTTCGATTTCTTTTTATGCCCGTACACAAAAGTATGTTCGAAAGGTATTATAAATTTGGCTTTGCAATTTGAATTCGCTTACAAAATAACTATGGAAATACTTTTACTTTTAATTTGACAGTCCTAAGAACGGTCTAAGACTTAAGGAGTCTATTGAAATGCAAACTTTTTGACGGCAAATTTACATTGTACTTTTCACTAAGCATTTTCATAAACAAAATTATTTTCTAAAGTCAGAATCTATACTTCAAGCAGATAATTGATGCATCCTAAATTTAGCAATGTCTGTCAGTTTATACAATAAATTATACTATACATATTTATTTATTGTAATAAATATGTGGTAACCCTGTCTAAATTGTTTGTGGTTGGGATGCTTGTTAGGATAACTGTCATACAAATTCAAAAGTTATTTTATTTTATCTTAGAAACTATCTTAGAACTTATCTTAGAAACTATATAATACGGAAATTTTGCAAAAACATATGTTGTAAAAAAAATCACCATAATTTTCGGCCAGACTTACAGCCTTATTATTTCGGGTTATTAGAACAAGTGTTGAGATGTCATGAGAGAATTTATAGAAGCTATAGTATTAAAAATTCACTCTGAAGCTCTGGATTACGATAAAAATTGTTCAAATTAGATTTTTTTTATCATATTTAATAAAAAAATACTATTAATAATGCAGTGCTGAAGTTTCGCATATACAAATACGGTGATGGTCATTATTTTTTGTAATAGAGTTTGGAACCATGCATATAAGAGTTTATTTTATAAATGACGTATAAAATAGAACTATGCATTTTAAAAAAATAACAAAAAGGCCATATGAAATAGTGTGGCAACTATCATAGAAATCTTAAAATCATTCATTCGTAAGCGTATCACAGAGTTGACATGATCAACTCAATCTATTCTCGTTTTTTTTTATTTTCTCATTAATTTTTTGTTTTTTATTTCCTTTTTATTATTATATTTTTATTTTCTCGTTTGTTTTTTTTTTAAATTCATATAATATTTTATTATACTATGTATGTATATATGTATGTATACGTATACATGTGCACCAATATGTTGTTTAAACTATTAAATTTAAAATGGTAGTAAGGTGAATCAAGTTAAGTTTTTAGTTAAACTTTAAGTTAGATAGCATATTTATGTCGTTTTTAATGAATGTTTTAATTAAAAAATCTGAAAGGTTGAATAGGTTAAATCGGCCGTCTGTCGGCTTATTTAAAAAGTTAAAATTATAAAAAAGAAAAGGAAAAACGAAAAAAAAAAGGGGACAATAAAAATTTTTTTCCCGTTCTCTCTCTCTCTCTCTCTCTCTCTCTCTCTCTCTCTTTTCTTCTCTGAAAAAAAAAATATTTAAAATATGTTGAAAACGTGATTTATAATCATTTTTAGAATAACGCGATAGAATCGAAAAAAAAAAATAGTAGCCACACTACTTGCTTGTGTGTATGATTTTTTTGGAATATTAAGATTTCATATTACATTTTTTTTTATGGAATTACTAAATATTTTTATTTTTTTGCATTATAATTTAAAATTGCACAAAATTCATTATTGTAGGTTGCAACTTATAAAACAGAAGGGTGAAAATTTCCATATATTTATATTGATTATTGTAACTATAGACAACTATTTAACTTTATTATTGACTTCACGTTCCTTTCAAGAATGCACAATACTCCAAAATACACTAGTCCAAGTAAAAAGCACCGTTAATACTAGATTGCTCAAGGAAGTCATTTTGACTGAAATGTATGTACTGATATAATTTCATAAAATTAATAATTGTAGATACCTACTCCCCTCCTTCATTTCCAGTATATACATGATTTATGCCCGTATTGCCCAGAAGTAGTCATTTTTTGACCGCTATTGAAATTCAATGACTTATTATTAAACTGAGTAAATTTCTCATATGACCAGTTCGGCTCTGTACTAAAATTGCAAGTATATTATAAATTGTCGATTTGAATGTGCTCTAACTAGATAACTTGCAGTACCTCAATAATTGTTTTTCGTATTTTTATGCAGTGATTATTGTTCTTACAAGTTGTTTATTTTATAGTATTGGCGACCTAAATAGCTACTAATAACTTATTGTTTAACTGTAAACAATATAAAAAATATAAAAAATGAATTTTAAACAAATTTTTTTATACATTAGTTATTCTTACACAATGCAGTCATTTTGACTGCTTTTAGGCAACATGAGTATATACAAAATTTCAGTCTTTCTAGTGTTAAAAGGAGAATTACAGCTAAATTTATTATGGTAAATGGCTTTAAATATGTACCTATGTACATCTGAATTCATTAATTAAATGTCTAATCCTTGGTATTTAAAATTATTTATTTCCTACACTCCACTATACATTTCCGCTAAAAAAAAGCTGCGTTCTCGCCATACATATACAGAGAAGTGCACAAGCGTTTCAATTTCTTCATATAGCAGAATTTGTAAAATCACTCCTTATAGTTATAGCCTCAACATGTGTATATATGATTTTAACTGCACTTATCAATTAATATTCGAATACTCCTTCGGATCGAATTGCAAAAGTTTGCTGTTCTCCTCTCAATATACATGCCAGGAATAAAGTGAAATACAAGATGACAATGTTAATTTGTTAATAATAGTTCATGATAGCCTTTTCGTGTATAGCTGATTGACAAAACACAAAAATTCTTAGACGAATATTCTTTGTGTCTGTATACGCCATCTTGAAAAAAATACCAGAGCCTATTATTACCATTTATTTCTGTATGAATCATGCAGGGTCGATAAATCGACTTTAATTTTCCTTTTCAATTTAACTCTTATACAAGAATTACCAAAACATAAGATCGATCTAATTTGACTCAAAATGATTGTCTGGTTTTCATACATCTACTTGAGAGATTTTCTCGCATATATATGCATATTATGAGCAAAATGAAGATTTCCGTTTGAAAACCAGCCGAAGTAATATAAAACCTACCAAATAACTTTAAAAACAGTCTAACCTTTAACAAACCAATATCTTTTACATTTTTAAACCTATTCAGTTCCCGATATTTCTTGTACCTAACTATAATTTTATTACCGTTCTTTCTATAATCGAAATTAAAATTGCGAATTCTGAATGCAAGCACATACTTTGCAAATTTTTATTATTATATTTTTATTTTTTTTTTCTTCACATTAGTATAGCATTTTAATCTTTATAATATGTGGTTCATTTTAAATATAATACTAGAATATATATATATATATATATATATATATATATACATATATAGATGAAATATATGTTTACAGTTAGTTATATATTTATAAAAGCGAAATTCCTTATTGTGAATTCTTGAAATAATTCTTCTTTTTATATATAGCAAATTTCATGATGCTATAAGTTAAAGACCTCCACTAATTTACTTTTATCCAAATTTAGATTGCCATAAGCATTTCACATAACAAGGAAATATTTTTAAATGATACAATGTACTTAATATATACATATATATATTGTATGAATGTGCATACTTACATATATACATATATATACATATATATAAATTAAGAAAATAAAAAAACAAAACTTCCTTGTTACCAGAAAATTAAAATTACCATATACGAGTAACAAAAATAACGTTAAGTTTAAAGACTAAATTAACTTACATTTATTCTCTATGATGATTAATTTACAGTTCTTCATTACTAAATTTATAAAAATATTATAAATATATATATACATATATATATATATATATTATAGGAAGTAGGTACCGTATACAAATGAGGAAAAATAACGTCCAAATCCTAAAAATAAACCATTTATTTAATTTTCTTGTTATATTTTGACTTCGCTGTGATACAACAAAATAACACTCGAGGGTTTTCTTTTGTTAACGAAATGATTGATGTAGTCTTGAACTCAGGAACCTTCAAAAGAATATTATTTCTTATAGTTAGTTTTTATTTTCTTTTTTCCTTCATAAGACCAAAAGTTAATTTCCTAACCTCTTTACATCCTTTTTAAAATGTAATTTTGTAAAAATTATTAACATGCAAATGTATTTGTAAAAAGTATTTGAATAATGTATTCCAACATACCTTCTTTCAACTTCTTCTTTCAATATATTGTTGTTGTTGTTTCAAAAGGATTAAAAATTTTTTTATTTATGTCTTAATTTATTCGCTCACTTTTTATGGATTGTTATTGCAGAGGTGGATTTTTTTCATTCAATGAAACATTTGAGTTTCATTTTTTTTTTCTTATTATTGTTAGTACTGCATTATTATTTTCATTTTCTTGAATAATTAATTAATGAATAATTAATAAAAATTTATTAAATTGCAAAAAAAATTTTTAAATATATTTGATTTTCATAAATTTTTAAATGATTTGATCTATTGTTTAATTATTGGGCATTATAAAGTTGAAATTTTAAAGAAATTTTGCGTATTGTTTGCTTACTTCCTGTACGTCTCAATTTGATAATTAATTTAAATTGGAATAAGGTCAAATCCAATTTGAAATCTCCTTAACTAAAACAGATCTAAGAAATATTTCTCTTTCTGTTTACAATTTTTTTTTTAAATATTGAAAGTGTTGCCTAAGCAATTAAATTTTAATAAGGTTTCTACGGTCATAAGGGAAATTTTCTCTTGTTTCAAGTGTCGAATCGAAAAGCAGATTAAATTCTATCTTCGCAAAAGAGAAACTATAAACTCCAAATATATTGATGTTTTCGTGAACTGAACATTAATTTACAATTAACTTATGAAAATTTCAAATATTTTATGAAATACTTTTTATACGTCATTTTAATTATGGGAAATATTAATATTTTCTTTATATCAATCGTAGAAATTAATAAAGATTATCAACTCAAAATTTAACAATATTTTCTAAATATTGCCTATTTTTCCCTATATAAATATATCAAGTTATTAAATTTAATTTAAATGTTGCAATTTTCATTTTTCCAATATTTAGAATAAAAATTAAAAATATGAACTTTATACATAGTAGACCTGTTTTAAAAATTACCGTCAGATCTCTTATGTAAAATATTTCAGTTCATTATCAAATCTTATTTCTGTAAAATTTCTGGTTATTAAGACAAATGAAACAATTCGAGTAAATCAAAATTAAGGATTTGAATTTATTTGTGAAAAAATTTTTAGTCCACACTTATAATTCTCGAAATGAAACCAAATTACACTGGATTAAAGATTTAGCGTCGCAGTTTAAAACTAAATTGAATAAGGAGTTTTGCGCTATTGCCATTTATGTATAAGCTAAAAACCACTTATATGTATGTGTTTATATTATTAAATACAGTAAAACTTTTATATAACGAACTACCTATATTCAAATATTGCCCTCGTAATAAAGAGAAATTCTCTAAACAAAAAATTAAATTAAATTTTGAATTTTCTAAGCCAATACAATAATTCTTTGTTAAATAAAGAAGTTCGTTTTATAGATGGTTCATTGCATAGAAGTTTTGCCACATTATTAATTTAATTACACTTTTTATAGATTTATTAATCTATAAAATTAAAAGAATGAATTTATCAATCACCATTGTGGTACTAAACACATATATACATGAATATATATATATTGTATAATCAATTTATAGAGGCATGTTAGCGTATATGGGCAGTAGTTATAAAAAAAATATTTCAAAATTACAAAGTAATGAAAATTGCAAATAGTTATTAAAATAGTTAAATACAAAAAGAACAAGAAGTTACATAATTCATGTGGTCTATAATAACTTAATAACAAAAAACAAAAAACCCTACCTTGATAGTTCACTAATTTGGCACTTAATTTCACTTTATGACAAAACACCTTTCAAAAGTCATCATCATCATCAACATCATCGAGATATCTGCCATCCCGTTCATACACTTAGGCCATTATATTATGTACCTATATGGTTTCATATTTATATTCCTATACACACTTACATAATGATTTCATTTACATTAATTACCAGTAATTTAAAGCGACATAATTTATAATGAAAGAGGTATAACAAAAAAAAAACAAAAATAAGGGATAAAAATTCGTTAAAACTAAAAATGAAATTATGACGTTTATATTTGGTTATTAGAATTGAGCTTCGAAAATTAAAACTCTGAAAAATTGTACATTTTCTTTTGTTTTTTTTTTTTTGTAAAAAATGACCACAAGAAACAAAAGGAAAAACAAAAATCAGAAGGAACCACAGCGCTAAAATACAAAAACAAAGCAAAATAAAATCATAAAACAAAAAATTAAAAAAAAAAAATTGTAGATGAAGAACATTGTTAAATGTGGAAGGGCCGGGCTTATACTCGTAATAAAGTACCCAACCAATGTAAGTGTATGATAAATTGTTACTCGGTATTTTCAACATTTCATTTTTAATTTTTTTTTCTTGTTCTTCTTAATGCCCTTTTGCATTTTCTTATTTAATTCTTGTTATTGTTTTTATTCTCCTTCAATCTTCCTTCTAAACGATTTGCGCACTTCTATATATATATATATTAGATTTTAACAAAATAATATTATCCCTTTTTTCTCGGCATTTTTATTTTTACACCGACATACCTATATTACGAGTATTATACAAGTTGACATTATACCATTTGAATTTAAAGTACATTTTTGAATTGTTTTCGCTATATATAAGAAAATTATAAACTTGATAAATAATATTTTCTTTACTTATATATCTTCTACCACACATTACAAAACCATTCAAAAATAAAAATATATAAAATATATAAGTATGTTGGTATATAGGAAAAGAAAGAGCAAAAAATGAAGAGGTCATCATAATCTCATAGTATATACATACGTATATATTATGACGCAATGTTACAAGAGAGAATGATGATGAAGAATAAAATTTTCATTGAATGATCGCTGTTATACGCCGGCATTTTTAACGATGACTCGATTCTTAAAGCAACTAACTACAAACATAACAGCAACAATCAACAATAACAAGAAAAAGCAAAAGTAAAAGCAGCAGTAGTGAAAAAAAAATTTTATAACCAGTAAGGAAAAATTAAAGAAAAATTTTGAGTTACGATTGATATGAAAGTAATAAATGATACAATATATATAAAATGTTGCATATTATTTATATTTACATATAAACAAGGTAGGTATATATATATATATGTATTAATATTATCCGTATATAATATTATCTACTGTTAAAGAAGTTGAAGAGATGTGTTTTAACACCACATTTTGATTAATTATGTCGTTGCGGCTAACAAATTAAAAGAAGTTTTTCCTTAACAAAAAAAAAATGTACATATATAAATATAAATATTATTTTGGTATATAATGTTATATATACATTAATATATTATATACTGTTTTAATATATATATATATTTGTAGTTGAATCATGGCAATAATAATGGTGTATCATCAATATTTATCATAATCATCGCATCTTCGTTATTATCGTATTATTATTTTTATTATTATTATCGTAAAGATAATCATCATTATCAATATTAATCAATATCATTTTCATAATTTTTAACTCAACTTTTTTTTTGATTTTCTTCGTATGGCCTATACTCTTTTTAGTGATGAAATGAACAATCCAACAAATTTAGCAAAAGTTACAATATTGGCAATGATTATAAAAAATAATAATAATAATAACAATATTATTGTTATTTTTGTGTACGCATTCAATGGCAGGATACAAATAAAATTAGCTACATATATATATATACCAAATATATATTGTGTGTTTGTATATTTGAATTGTTAATATATATATATACATATAGTAATAATTATATTGAAAAACTAAAAGTGCAAAGGAAATATGAAAATTATAACACAAAAAAATATAATAATAAAAATAAAGAAAAAAGATTAAGATTGAAATGGCACATCCCCAGCAGAATTCAATATTGTAATAAGTTTTTGGGTTAAAACCATATAATCGCACATAACAATATCAAAAGCAAAAACAGAAACGGAAACCATATACGAAAAAAAAATGTGTATATATACAAATGCTAAGACGGTATCATCACTGTTCAAGAAACAGAAGACGCGTCTTTGAAGAATGGAACAAACAGAAATATAAGCAGAAATAAAAAAAATTTAAAATTAAAAAAAAAATTAAAAACAAAATATAAAATGAAAAAGAAAAAAATATGAGGATAACAATTCCTTGTAAATATATATATATATATATATATTGTATATAAATTTATATAATATATATGCACATATGTATATAAAATATATTATAAAAATCTTTAATCAGGTAGCCCAAACCATCTAATCAGCCACACACAAATTGCAATTATGAACATTTAAAAAAATTTTCATTTTATATTCTCTTCTCATTTAATATACCAATATATATATACAGGGTGATTCACTAATGAATACAATATTATATATATATATCGCAGTATTTGTGTCAAAATTCGATAATTTTCGAGATATAAGGTATGTAATAAAACTTTTACTTGCCGTTTTGAATTTTGCATTTTGTTGAATTTCAAAATATCAAGCTCATCGAAAATTGTCAGCAGACTTTGACACTAGTTTTCTAAAATTTAAATAAAAATTTTAACTATTTTTGATTATCTTTTGATAGAATTTTGGAATAGAGAATATTGTATTCATTAAGGAATCACCCTGTATATACAAATATAAAAATTATATACGTATATGTATAAATGAATATTTTTACCATAATTTCTTGTTTCTTTTTCAAAAAAAGCAAAGTTAATTTCTGTTTTAATAATTACGAATATATACGATTGAAATACGTTGATCTTTTAATTATTCTATACGGTTGGTCCAATCTAATATACCCAATCTTGTATAAAAAAAATAAAAATAAAAGGTAAAAATAAGACCAACAAAATAAAAAAAGAATTAATTTGTAAAATTATTAAATGTGCGTTAATGAGTCCTACTAATAAACTTGGACATATATGGACAAACCATTGAATATAATGAAATTATATTAAAATATATTAATTTATTACTTTTGTAAATATTTATATATATATATACATACATGCATCCATTATACGTTTATGTATAAATGTGCATATTTATATGAAAACGTATAACGATTAATTATGGATTATTACAATTAAATCGCGTAATGGATTAAAATGCATTAAAAAATAAAAAAGAAAAACAAAAATAATAAGAAAAATTTAATTTATTTTTATAAAAATTTTTCTCTTGTCATACCTTGAAATTCTACATTTAATCTGTACAAGTTTAAACTTTAAATATTTAAAGCATATTATAGATAAATTTTTTATGTATAGAATTAGAATTTTTCTATATAGTTCTGGCTAAAATATGTTACTCATTGAGGAAATAAAATGTACGAATATATGTACATATAAATTATTGTAATTATAACATATTAGATAAAATATAACCGGTGTTCTCATGATATTTATTTTAAATATAATTAAATTTTTGTAGTTTTTCCATGTACAACACCACTTACTTCACGTACTTTTCAATTTAGTACAATTTTTACTTGAATATTAATTTTAATTCAAAATTTTGGGCTTTTGCCTACCTCATATTTTTGATTACCGCGTGCAATACTCATCAATAATTTTAATAATATACAAAAATAGTATATGTATATCAAGTTTTTGACATATAAATCAAAAAATATTAGAATATTGATGTTGGAGAATTAATAGTATTGCATGCAATATAAGGCATGTCTTCAAACATGGAATAAAATATTTGGTCGAAATTTAGAATACTCAAAAGTTTTGATATTCTTTTTTCTATTATCGGAAAGAGAGAATGAGAGATAAAGAGTTTTTAAAATGTTCTACATATAATATTGAGGAGAACAATAAGTAATCCAATTTAAAAAAAAAAAAGCCCCATAATTTATGCAATTTTTTCTAAAAGTATCAGAAAATTTTACAAACAACATTCTTGCCCGGATAAAAATAAATGTATTAAAAATTAAATGGTAATGGTAGCAATTATTTAGTGAATGTAACAAGTAACAGTTATACTTATAGTGAATTTCCAATTTTCAGTGCATAGTTATGTATGTTAGAAAAAATATATTCATTCTACTACAATATTATTTTTCCGAAATAATTGTATTCTCCATAATTACTGTTGAATGATTTTATTAAAATTTCAGATAATTGATAATTATAGCCCTAATATACTGGTTCGAGTTATCATCCTCCTGCCTATAAGCCCTGCAAAATGCGCTCGTCCTTTTGATCGAATTTCTTTAAATGCCCCTTCGTTGATTTTCACGTAATTCTTCATAATTACATTAAGAGTCTTTAAAACACTTTTGGTTATAGTTACCAAGAAATTTATTAATTTTGCTTATATATAAGAAGACACGGATGCTTTCCATATTTTAATTTTTATAATATTTTTATATTAATATAGCTTAACCCTTAAAAATATCAGAAATATCAAAGTTCAATACTCCAACTTATATAATTGCGTGTATAATAATAACATGAAAATTTATAAATTTTTTGTTTTATATTTCAAAAAATATTCGATATATTTGCTGGGGATGGATCGAAATCGGGTTCGTTCTATTACTGGCTTCTTCAATGGGCATTGTCCGGTGAAATATCACCTTCAAAAACTGTAAAAATCGGACTTCTTTTTGTGTAAATTCAGCCGGGAGAGTGAGAAGACGGCCATACATATTCTATGTGACTGTCTTGCTCTGGCCGTCTAAAGGTGCAAATGATTTTGGCGAGGCTTTTTCAGTGTTGAGGAGCTCACACCCAATTTCCTGAGTGATATCTCTGGATATTTACTTGGAACCGATATACTATTAGTGGAATATGGGAGGGTTACAAAAAGTAATTCTTTGCCACATTTCTCTTCAATAATCTACGATCTAAAACCTACAAGACATTTAAAATATAAACAAGACATTACACAAAGTCGAACTAGTTGTCGTCAAAGTTGAATACAGACTTGACAACTTTTTTGAACAATAATAAAAGGTTAAATTTTTTTATTTTTAGAAGTTTTTAAACATCTCCAAGTGTTCAAAGATTTTTTTCCCTGAATACACTTTTGAAATTCATTTAATGCTAGAATTTCTAATTTTTAAATTTTATAAACTTTTTTTTTTGAAATTTATTAACGGGATGGAATTTAATTTTGCTTTAAACAATCAAAATTATATCGTTCGAATAATTTGTAATTGCGAATATCCAAATTTTTAAAGTTCTCTTATTCAAATCAACAAAATATCATTTTGAATTGAAATCTTTTATAATTTAATTCCATAAATATTAAAAAGTTCTTAATAATTTTTTTTTTCTACAGAATTTTTTCAACAACCCACATTCATTTTTACTAATTACACATTCATATTATATAGAATATAAATTTTATTTCAAATGATTTCCAAAAAAAGAACAAAAAAAATTTCTACAATTCAAAAATTGAAACCTTAATATACACATTACAATTCTCATAAAGATAATACATATCACATAAATGTCTTCATATGTCAATACATACATACACACTTGTATGTATATATGTGCATAATAATACTTTGTTATAATTTTTGTGAAAATTAACAGCTAATAATAATTATTATTACAATTTCTATATAATATTCTCTTCTCTTTTTCTTCTTATTTTCTTATTTTTCATATTTTATTCAGAATTCACAGATATTCATTTATATAAATGTACGTGTATATATATATATACATATTATCATTTTTGTAATGGGATTTCCTGAAACTCTCTATACTATATTTATATACATGCAGAGAATTTGGTATATCTTTAAAGATTGTTTAAGAAATTTTTACATTAAAATTCTCCCATAATACTCGCGAAACAAGAAGATAAGAATAAAAGAATCAAAAAACAAGAAGAACCAAACAAAATTATATAAAAAAAAAAAAAAACTAAATAAAAAAGGAACAAAACTTGTAAAAAATAAAAACTCATCAAGAAAATATTAAAAGAATATTAAGTATGAAAGGATAAAGAAAAATATTAAAAAAAAAAAAAAAAAAACTAAAAATCATTAAAAAGTTATCGACAGCAACCAGAGGGTTATTAAATAAATCAAATTAAAATAATATTTTAATAACAGTGCTTTCAATGAGCACATTTTTACTCACAATTTTTATAGGCTCTTTTAAAATGATTAATTTTTATGAAATGTCACAAAACGGAAAATAAAAGAGGGAAGGTAAAATATAAAATCGACGTAATTTACAATAAGAATTTTGTAAAAAGAATTTCTTTTTCTGGTAGTCACAATATTCCAAAAAAACTTTAAAGATTTAGGTTTTCACTACAATAGAAAAATTTCTATAATTTTCTATTTGAAATTAAAAAATAATTGCAAATTAGTAAGAAATTAAAAAAGATGTTGCTCACTACAAATAAACCTCACTTCAGCACGTATTTGCTTATTCTACTAATCTCTAAGAAATTTGGAAGAAAATAGATGGTATAGATGTAAACTTCTAACGTATGAAGGGCATGCAGAAAAATTTCTCTTATAGAAAAAAAAAAATTTATAAAAAAATTGCATATTTTTAGGGCAAATATTTTTAATAACCCTAAGAATTGTTTACAAAGAAAAGGTACGTTCTGCATTAATTTTTTACATTCACTAGCGGAACACTTTCAAAATGAATTTCAAAACCACATATTATAAAGCTCAGTAACGAAGGATTTGGGTCTTTTGAGTTAAGCAAATAAAATTAAGAAAAAAACATAAAAAAATAAACCTTGACAATTTGACATTAATGTCTGAAACATTGGTGACTTAAATAATTGAAATGAAAAACACTGAGAGACTGACAACATGTTTAAAATATTTCACCATTTTTTCAATCTTTTCAAACAACAGCAAATGCGAGAAACTTTATTGAAACGTGTATAATTGTCAATAAATGATTTCAAATTCTACACTTATGATTCCATTCTACAAATGGAATCATAAGCAGAAAAAGGAACACAGACTGTAAACAAAATAAAACAAAAACTAAAACCAATGAATGTTTAGAGTACTGCTAGAAAATTTATGTAAAATTTTCATAAAAATGCATACTTTTAGGCGTCAAATTTATATTTTGTACTACTGATATGAAGACTAGATTTGATTCTGTTTTCACAAACTGATTTGCTAGCAATTAAAAAAAAACATCTAAAATAGTATACGTTCTTCTAAGAAGCAAAATTATCAACAGATTTGAAATCGGAAAAAGTACTTGTCAGTACTATCAAACTCTTTGTAATACACCCAAATATTTTTTCCGAATTGAGTTTAAAAAATCACATTACTACGATCATATTATGAAATTTAATATTTTATTACTTGTATATATCTATACAAATAACGTAATACAGGCTCGTCCTGAATTGGTGTCAAAACTCTTGGAAGGAGGTTTCTTGAAATTTTTAAAGAAGAAAATCTTTTGTATGATTAAGCGGGTATTCAGAGGTCTTGGAATAGTTGTCCTAAAGACCTGAGTTTTCCACCCCTCCTCCAAACATAAACGGAGTTTTTCCTTAAAAAGCTTTCAGGAGTCACCCTTCCCTCCCTCCATAGTCATTGAATTCCAGTTCCGGACCACCATTTCTACATAAAACATCAACATAATAATAAATTATAATCTAATTCAAATTAAATATGAAAATTTAATGAAAATAAAGATATTATAAATCATAAAATCAATTCAATTATATCACATTATTAATAGTATAAATGCATATCACAAAAAAAAAAAAAAACAAAAACAAAAAATCACTAAATCAGAGAGAAAAAAAAGGCCAGTTTTTAAAACATATAAAAATGTATTATAAAGTATAATACAATAAAAATAAAAAAAAAAAAAATAAAAATTTAAGAAATAAAAATTGAACGCATGATAATACATTTCAAGAAGAATCGCATCAGTGGGAGGCAATATTGATTTATTATGACTCTTCACTTGATGAAAATATCAAAAAATAATTTTAAATGGAATTTAACTTTTATAAAATACTCTTTTTTTTCTCTGTTTCTTCTTCTTCTTCTTCTACTTCTTCTTCTTTTCATCATATACATATTTATATGTATATATGTATGTGTACAGTTCATATGTGTGTTCATATAGATTACTCAAAATATTTATAGTCGAATCGATTCACATATTTATGTGCAGAATATTCATATTAATATATATATATATATGTTGTATTAATCGTAAAAATATTTTGCGTATCTACTATACATCACCAGAATTCTTTAAATAATAAAAAGTTAATAGTTAACATTACTTTGGTAAACTGGTATTTACCATCATCGTAGACATTAAAGACATGGTAAAGTTTTAATATTCATTTCTATACCTATAATAATGTATATGGAAATATATTTGTTTAATGCATTTAATTGATTGTATGTGCCGTTGAATATATTATGATATTTTTCATAAATATTTTTATATACTCGTAATGATGATTGTTTGTATATTTTGTACAAAAATATGTTTTTGGATTTGTGTATTTTGAATATTATGTAGATGTTTTGTGTATTATATGTAACATATGTGTGTGTGTGTGTGTGTTATTTTCATTTTCTGTTTATTGAAAAGATGTAATACGGTGCTGCGTTCTTGAATGAAATTGTAATTGAAAAATCGAAGATTCGATGTCGTGTCTTTAATATTTTCTGTTTGCGTTATGTTTTTTTTTTTTATTTTTTCGTTTCTCATTTTGGTTAATTTTTTTTTTTTATGTTATTTTATGCTTATAGGTTTATTTATATTTTTTTTTTCTGTTTTTGTTTTTTGTGGTTTTTTTTTTGTGTTATGTGAAAAGATGCCAAAATGTTGTCATATCATCAGTACATATTTCGAATGATTGAATGTAGGATGAAAATTGTTGCTTGTTGAAAAACATGACGACTGTTAAAAATATGGAAAAGAAGAATAATAATAAGAAGAAGAAGAAGAACACAAAACAAGAAATAAAAAACAATAATAATAAAATAAAAAAATAAAAACTTGATATATTTAAAAATTTTATTTATTTTTTTATTTTTTTTGTTTTTTTGCTTTTTAAATTCTTTTTGATTTTATTGCGATTTTGACAGTGAATAATTTTACTTGTTAATTTCATCAAAAAAAATTTAGTGGGATTTTTAAAATCCCCAATGTTGTTTTTTTTTCTTCTACATTTTTACCCGTTTTTCTTTTATTCTTCTTCTTCTTTTTTTTCTTTTAGTTTTTTAATTCAGTTATTTATTCCTTAATAGGCTTCCTTATAAATACATACATAGCTACATATATATTTATACAAACATATTTATTTTATTTTGCTGCTTGTTTTAAAAACTCAAAAATGGGAAATTTTCAATCAAATTAATTAAAATGTTTATATAAAAAAGAAAAATATAATATATATGTACATACATACAGGTATGTAATATTAAAACAAAAACAAAAAAAAATAAGAAAAAATATGCCATGATTTCCTTAATTACCAGATTCCAAAATAAAATTATTACCACGAAAGAATAAAGATAAGAAGAAAAATAAAAAAAAAAATAAAAATAAACCCCAAAACTCTGACCCTAGGTTTACAAACACACAATTCCATTATACTATAAATATTGAATTTATATAAATGTAAAACAAAAATAAAATAAAAAAGAAAATAGAATAAGAAAACAAAAAAAAACAGGCAAAATAAAATATGATGCACTTTTTATATTAAAGCTGGGTACTCAAAGGTATCCTCTCTCTAATTATATTTAACTTACATACACATATATACACATACATACGATAATATCGAACTAAATAATCATACTATATATACATATTCAAATATATATATATATATATATATGTACAAATGTAACCGGTAAATTCTTTAATAGTGATACACAAAAATAGTTGAAAGAAAAAGAAACCCAATGGGTGATGTACACATTAAAATATTTTTCTTCAAAAAAAAAAAAAAACAGAAAAAAAGTCCAATAGATTTTAAATCTCATCCATCCATCCACCGTGCAACACACTAGAATATTTTTATATATATGTATGTATGTATGTATAAATACTTACATACAGAGTTATGTAGGTACAAAGTTTCAAATACAGTCGAACCCGCTTATTATCATACACCACAAAATTATAGAAGATTTTCTAATCATGTACATGGCTTGAAAAAAAAGTCCAAATTTTTAGAATGTAGAAAATTTTCTTCAAACTTATGATAGATGTAATGTCAAAATTAAGTTTTAGAATTAATTAAAATTTTTTACTAAAAATCACAAATGAGGCGCTCAGTACATTAGTGGCCTATCCAACATTTTTTGCAAAAATGAATTATTATGTTCAATAGAGCTGTAGTGGCCTAAAGAATTGTTCTATTTTTTTCAAAATACTTAGTTTACTCCTCTTTTCACTATATTTTAGCATAACCTTGTTTTTGTAATTAAAAAATTTTATTACAAATTAAATATTAAGCATTTCAATCGTGATTTAATCGAAATGTAATTTTTGCTAGTAGCCCACTAATGCGCTCAGCGCCTCAAATACGAAATTTTTAAAGATTTTTGTGCTTGTAACCGATGTATTTGACGCGATCCCACAAAAGGTACACTTAGACAATTTAGATCTGTTGTAGTAAGATAGAAACCGATGTGTTTAGAAGCGTGTGCATTACGTATAATTTTGTATTGTTTATAAAAAAGTTTCTGCTTTTATACAAAATGCTTGCATATGGCTCTGACTGTATATATATGCATATACATATGTAATTTCAGTGTTAATATGTTGCCTGAAAATTCAATTCACATTTTAATTGTAAATATTTGTATGTATGTATGTATACCTGTGTAACGAATGTAAAAGGTATTTATGCATAATTATGTATAAATAAAAATATTTTCCTCTCTATATATGTATATATGTACGTAAATTTATATATAGGAGTAAAATATTTATATTATACAAAAAAGAACAAAGATAGATGGTTTGTATGTTTGTTAAACGACAACGGATGTTTATTTCTTTTATAAAACATAAAAAAGAAGAAAAATATTTTTTTTATTGTTTTTGTTTTTTTTCACTTTTAAAATTAAAACAAAAAACTTGAGATTTATAAGAAAAACTAAAATAAAAACACAAAAATTATTTTTTTTTTTATTTAAGCTATAAGGTGTAATATGATTTGAAATAGAAATAAATTTTGTTGCAAAATTTTAAACCATTAAAATTTTTGGGAGGCCTTACAGAAAAAGTCGATTTGAAAAGTTTGTATGTTTCCTCATACTCACAGAGATTGTATGAGATTAAAATGAAATGAGCTTTGGACAGCTTTTGAATTATATAAAAAACTAAAAGTTGTGTAACCAAAATATTTTTTCCAACTAAATCTTACATCAAAGTCATATGAAATCTGGCGACAAATCTCTATTCTATTTTAGGCCATTTTGGAAGAGAAATATAAGAAAAAATAACCCTTCGAGTAGAGTTTATTTACCTAATTGCGTATCTAACTTTTTCATTCACTCTCAAATCAAAATTCACGTTCTTTAATTAAATTTGTAATTTTTCCAATGTGATTACTAGTTTTTTCAATTGGATTTACAATTTTTTTTCTTAAAATATTAACTGAATTTGTCACATTCAGAAACTTGACCTATTATAAGACCATTAACATCTAGTTTATTATATCAAATATTCAGAAAATTCCGATGAAATCAAAAGTTTTAACTATTAACAATGGTTTAAACATGTTTGATGTACAAGACCATCATTTACATAAATATTACAATTATATTTAATAATTCAACAAATAGCATTTCAATATAACGATATAACAGTATAACATTATAACAGTATAACAGTATAATACGATATTTCAGGCTGTAGCTGAACTAGTATGAAATTCTACATTAAAATTTCTTACTATATATCATTTTACACAAAATTTTTGGAGTTTTATTAAGAATATTCGAGAAATTTTAAATTAATCGACTAACCATTAGTGAACTAATTTTTCTAAATCATATTCCAATTTCTGAAATCGAGATATTTGTTTCATACACAGAGATATCTAATCCTAAAATTTTAATTTTTTATATTATTCCAATTTGCTTAAATAAGTGATAACTAAAATAAATATATTGTGTTTTCAAAATTATTGTGCCTTATTTTTCTTTTTCGATTCTTATAGTTGTCATATAGTTTAATTTCATAAAATGTAGAAATAGGTATATAAAATCATTATAAATCTATTTGCATAGATAGCCTTTATTATGTGTGTAAATATGTTGGATGAATAAAATGAGAAACAATGAAAAATTTTCTCGCGATAGATTTTCTTCTATTTTTTTTCTTTCTCATTTTAATATCAAATAAAATTGTTATATATAGCATTGTTTTAAAATTTCAAAATATTAAACTTAAAAAGTAGTATATTATTATGTACTACAATATACAATATAAAAACTTTTAATAATATTATATAAAAATTTTATAATAGAATATCTACATGTTATACATATATTACCTCATATATGTATATCAGTTTTAAAAATTCATTCAAATTTAAAATCTTCTACAATTTTATTATACAATATATACGAATAAAATTTCTTATTATAAAAGTTATTATGAACCCAAAGTAACAAAATATTATGCACATTATAACAAACATACAAAAAATAATAATAATATACTTACATACAATATGATTGTAAAAAAAAAGAAGAAATATTGAAACTGAAATAAATCCTTCATTGCTGTGTTTGCATCTTGAATCTAAAAAGATTTTTTAAGAAATTTAATTTATTCCATTTGTTTTGTCTTTCAATTTTTTCTTGCCTTTTTTTTTGTTTTTTAGAGAACACAGAGTTGGATTTTCACTATATAAAAATATTATAAAAAATATTTTTTTTATTATTTATTTGAAATACTCTTAATATTGGATAGATGCGTAGGCAGACATTTTAAGGCGAGAGGGGGCTTTTGTTAACCAGATCACTGCAGCCGCTAAATCTTATTATGATTGTGCTTTCAGCCTAGAATAAGAGATAAACTTTTACAATTGAATTAGATAGATACTGCGCAAATAATTAATTCAGCAATTAGTACTAATAAGTTGAATTGTTTATTAAAAATTGTGTAACACAATTTGTATAATTTCGATGTGAAATGAAGCGTAAATAAATTTGTTTTTGAACGATTAACATTTTGAAATATCTTGGCCTTAAATTCTGACAGTTCTTCGCGTCTACTTTTATTAAAACAAATTTTATTGCATCAACTTTATTTATTCAAAATTTGTTAAATTTTATTTATTTAACAAAATACAGGAAAATATGCATTAACCGCTATGTAAACTTCGAAATCTAAGTCTAACGTTAATTTAACTTTTAAGCAATAAAAATTGTATTGCTGAGTAAATTATTAGTCAAAAGGAATTTCATTTTTCATCCATTAAAAACACATTGCTGAATAAGTTTACTTCTTTTGCTGATCTCAGATTTTAGTAGATGCCCTATTCGCATATGCACTTATTACTTCTGCAATATTAGGAAGCCAAAAGTAACAAGTTAAATGGTACATAAATACCGTATACTGTAAATTTTTATGTCAGACATAATTGGTATCAATTCAGCGCTGATAAAACTAATAAACTATAATGTTGCAATTAACACCTCGCGATATTTTCTTCAATTTTAATTTTTGAAAATATTTAAAAGTCTATTCATCCTTCTTACAAAACCCTGCAAAATTTTTATCTCTCAGCTACAGAATTTTTTTTTAATCAAACCTACACTTTGGTAAATTTTAAAATGTCAAGTTTTTCAAAGACATTTTTTTTTACATATTTTCATTATTCTATGTCAAACATTATTTTCCAAATAAATTTACAAATGCATCTGAACGAAATATCCTCAACAGGTGAACTGATTTTATTCAGCTTCTGATTGCTTATATATAACAATTGACACCTATAACATAATACTTCATTCAGTTTTGAATTTAGACATGACGTGTGAAAAATCTCAAAAGAAATATGATTTATTTTTACTCTATACACTTATAATAATATGAAGGTACGAGTAGATACCAGTTTTATAAGTGACTTAATATTAAATTTTTATTTTTAAACACACGTCACTGTCTCCTACATATACATACATATATACAATATGATTATAAAATTAAGTACAATAAAATAAAACTAAAAAAGCAAATAAATAAGAAAACAGAAAATTAAAATAAAATAGAACTAAGGAAAAGAATCTCTCAACATTTTCTTAGAATCGACATTAACTGAGATTGATTAAGACATAAACATTACAAAATATTTTCATTCATGTTTTGTAGTTTCCTTTAAATGATAATGATTTTTGAGATTATTATTCCTATACATATATATATACATACATACATATTGTACATTGAAAATGACGATAATAATAATGATAATGATATTGATAATAATATGATATTGATAATCATCATGATTTGATTACATTTTCATTATAATTTTTTTTTGTTTTTTCATTTTGCCGTTTTTCTCGTATAAAATATTTTAATTCAAGTTTTTATTTTGCCTTGTTTTTCTCTTTTTCTTGTTTTATGGTTTTTTCTTCAAGGACAAAAGGAGATTATCCCAATATTACAACTTTTACAATGTTTTTATTAAAACAAATACGTATTTAATATTTTTATTAATTTTTATTTTATGTAGGTTTTCATTAAACAAATAGATTTGGTCGAATAACTTTAAAAATGATTCCAGAACTCAATTATTGAATTGAAAGTTGAATGAAAAGTTTAAGAGATTTTATGAGATTTCAAGGGATTTATTAATTTAATTGACTTACTTCCATAGGATAAAATATGTTTTTTAAAAAAATTTTCTTCCATTTACGAGTTCGGCACTTATAGTGGTTCAGTAGAGAGATTCAGTGGAAGATTGTGTGCTTGTAGTGATTCAGTGGAAGAGGTCTTAAATCTTGTACATGCAATAAATAAATATTATGGAATAACTCGAAAATATTCCAATTTTTATAATGATTTCTTTGATAAAACCTTTTCGTTTCTTTTTTTTTCCAAAATTAAAATATTGTACTCAAATTTCGAAAAAATTCAAATAAAAATTCTATAGACAAAAAAATTTTATTTATTATTTTCATGATTAATTTTTAAGACAGAAAAAAGGAAATTTTTACAACAAGATACGAGAAGAAATGGCATTCATGTGAAAAACTTCTTTCTAAAATTTTTCACATGAATGCCATTTTAGACGATGTCAACTAGGCGTATATACTATACGTTTACCTTAAGTTCTCAAAAACTAAATGATTCAATCCACAAATTTTCGTTTTTGAATTAAATTCAATAAAACTAAGTTAAACCATTTTACTTAAACCAGCAACATTTTTAGAATAAAATTTTGTAAATGCATCCAATCAGCATAAGTGGAAAAAATGGTTTTTAGCTTCAGTTTGTAATTCTAATTCCTAAAAGTTTTAATTATTCAAGTACATACAAGACTTACAAAATTTATTATTTAAGGAATGTTAAATGTGAATGTTAAAATTGTCGAAAATTTGTCAATCCATAAAAAATATAAACTGTCAAGTCAAAACTATGAGGTTATCCCTGTGTCTACATATAATATGCATTACAGCGACAATTTATTATCTTGAAAAATTTTTATTTATTTAAAACAAGATATTTGAAATTATTTTGTCGAAGTACACAAACTATAACTCTGATATCAAATGCAATTATAAGTTCAAAAATTCTAGATTTTATAAAAAAAAAACTTGTGATTTCCTCTACGTAAATGTGTTAAAATTAAATTATTCATCATAATTGTTTAATGCAAATATTTTAAATCTTTAAAGATTTAAGTTAAGAATAATAGCATTTCGAAACAATGTGATATAAAATGATTTCAAACGAACCGAAGACCTATAGGAAAACATTATTATTTCCGCCATTCTTTTCAATTACTGGACTTCAAATTTAGTTTTGCAGAAAAACATTTCTTACTACCAACTTGTTTACGAAATATTCAAATTTATTACATATTCTCTTAAATTATAGTTTACATGCTCAAAATTTAACATAATCAGCATTTTATATTTACTAGGAAAACTGAAGGTCAGCAATATAATATTATAAATTTATTCCATCGCTTCACGCTTTGAAAATTCCATCGAGTCCCTTGCATACACACGACTTAATTAAAAAGGTAATATAATACTTAATTTTTATGAAATATGTTTGTTCTATCAAATAAATGATAATTAAATATTTTATTACTTAAAATTTATTTTCCCTTAAACTATATAACTAATTAATGTCAAATGTTCGTCCCAAGGACTGACAATAATTTAAATTGCTTCACCGATTTTCCAAAGCAAAACCGAAAAAAAAAACAAAAATTCAAAATTTCTTTTATATACAGGGTGATTCAGAAAGTTATACAACAACATATACCAGATTAGAAGATCGAAAATGGATAAAACTTTTGTTCCGGACTGGGTGCCAAAATTCAAGGGTTTCTGAGTTTAAGGGATTGTAACGAATTTTTACTTATCCAGTTTTTTTTTAATATAACTTCGGTGCTGAAAAAGACATTAACTTCAAACAAACTGTTTTAGGTAGGCTTAGTAAAGGACTTAAATTAGAAATGCTGCTTGATTCTGTATTTTATGTACCTTCGGAATACTTAGCATTCGAACTTTAGGGAAAATCAAATTTTTCTCTTGTTTTATTTTTTCAGTTTTTTCTCAAAACTTTGAAATTTTTTTTATAGAATTGTTGCCAGCTATTTAAACTTTAATTTAAGTCCTCAAACATTAAAAAAATGTTTATGTTACAGAAGATAGAGTACAAAAACCACAAAAATTGTGAGCTACAAATTGAATTAAAATCAAATCAGATGTTGATAAAACTAAAATTAAATTCAATTCCTTTATTAAAAACTTTGGAAAAATACGAATTCCTTATCCAAAATTTTTGCAAATTTCTCAAAACGAACACCAAATTCTCCTATGAAATTCACCTAGTTCGGCAAAAATTTATGCTTTTCTTCTTTCAAATCTATTTCTATTCAATCGCATACCTTAAATCAATTGCTTTACTGGTACACCTCTTTAGTTGCATTAACCGTATTGCAATTTGGTTTTTGTAGAAATATGTTTGAACTTTATCCGCATAAATTATTTATTATTTATTATACATAATTTTAATACCATATCATTTCCATACTCCATTTTGTTCAAAAAAATTAAATTTCCCTATTAAAACAGATTTTTTTTCAATTAAAATAAATGTCAAAATTTATATGACATGCCTTTAAAAATCCATTTCAGCTGCATAATTTTAATAACTTCAGATGCTAAATGGTGTATAGATTTCGAAAATATTTTTTTCATATTTTTAAATTGCACCCAATCTGAGAAAAATGCATTTAAAAATTTCAAACCATATAGGTACCATTTCTTATAAAAACTGGCAAAAATAAAAAACCTATCAATTTTTTTTACCAAGAAAAGTTTCGAAAAAAATTTTTGATCACTAGATTTTTTTTTTGTTTTTCATAATACAAAATTCTAGTTTTTCTTTTCAAAAATTTCAAATTTTTTAAAATCAATTTTTGTTTTTCAAATTAAAAATTTGTATAAAATTTCGTTTCAATTTTGTTATTATTAGTAAAATTTCAATAAAAACATAAAAAATTCAGATTTTTTATCAAAATAACGGCTCATCAAAATGTCAACTGTTTTTTCGAGTGACTATTGTCACCTAAAATTAATGATAGTTTATAATTACAATGTTTTAAGCGTTCCTTGCCTTCAAGGGTATTTAAAATCTTGACTTGATTTTTGTGCTACATCTTCTGTAACATAAAAAATTTTTTAATGTTTAAGGACTTAAATTAAAGTTTAAATAGCTGGGCAAAATTCTATAAAAAAAAATTCAAGGTTTCAAAAAATTTCTTACGAAATTATCTGACTAGAAAAAACTGCAAAAATCAAGGAATAAAAATTGATTTTCTTTAAAGTTCGAATGCTTGGTATTCCGAAAGTACATAAAATACAGAATCAAGCTGCATTTCTATTTTAAGTCCTTCACTAAGCCTTTCTGAAACTGCTTATTTGAAGATAATATCTTTTTCAGCACTGAAGTTATAATCAAAAAAACCTGGACAAGTAAAAATTTCGTGAAAATTCGTTACAATCCTTGAAACTCGGAAACCCTTGAAATTTGCCACCCATTTTCGATCTTCTAACCAATTGTTGTATAACTTTCTGATTCACCCTGTATAAATATAAAAGCTATACGGATCAAAGATGATATCTAAAAAGGTGCTATTTTAAATGATTAATAGAAAAAATATCCTAAAGAAATTCCATATTATTTTATCATGCTTACATAAATCTTTTATTTTTATTGAATAATGTGCCATGCATAATAACATGTGTGTGTATGTGTGTGGTGTATAATCAATAAATATTTCAATAAAAATATTTTCAATTATTTTGATAATAGTTATTAATTTTTTTGTTTTTTTTTTTTTATTAATCAATCAATCATTTTATTTTTTCTTCTTCTTCGTTTTTTTTTATAAATTCTTATTCTTCTTCTTAACAACATTCATTTATAGATTAACACCTACATATATTTTAAACTCTTTATATACGTACTCGTACTATGGTAGGTATTGTATATTAATATTTTATGCCCACTATATTTTAAAGTACATATACACATTCACATGTACATACACTTTATTAATATTATATTATTGTGAGAGCATGTAATAAATCCATTAAAATCTCTCATTATGTCTCCACTTTCCACTTTAATATTAAAAAAAAAAGAAAAAAAAAACAAAAATTATGAATTAACTTATAAAACTTAAATATAGGAATTCAGTAAACATTTAGGAAAGCTGATTGGTTTAGAGCGCACATAACTTATGTACTTAGTATTTATATTTGTAAGTTTATACAAGTATATATTTATATAAAATATATATAGGATATAATCATTTGAATTATATTATAGGGTAAAAATGAGATAAGAAGAAAAAAATAAGACAGGTAAAATAACAACAACAAAAAATTATTATATTAAACCAACAACAACAATAGCAACAACAACATTATCAATATTGCTATATAGTAAATATAATAAAGAAACAAAAACAAAATCAAAAAAAAAAATATTGCAGGAACGTCAAAAAAAAAAAATTGCAGGTGGCTAATGAAACTAAAATAATGGCGTACACATTGGGTTTTTAAAAAAGACCTTATTATTCTCTATACACAATATACGTTACTCAAAAACTTAAAAGAAAGGGAAACAAAAATAATCAGAAAAAGCAAAACCAACAAGAACAAAAAAAAACGCTTAACCGGCGCTAACTTGCCAAACGATCAACGAACGATCATCAGTGATCATCATTATCAATATCATCAAAAAATCATTTTGTATAACTTTTTTTTTTTTTTTGAAAAAAGAGAGCCATCATTCAAATAAACAAGGTTGATACCAAGTTGATGATAGAATGAATCCCTCAAGGCTTATTGTATTTGTAGTTTTTTTTTTTTGTCTTTCCTTATTTTTGTTCTTTTCCTTTTGCTGTTTTTTTTTTTGATTTTCATGCGCTGATTCTTTGCTCCTTAATTCAAATGAAATTTTTAGTGGTTGATTATTTGTGGTAACAATAAAATATATGTACGAGTATTATATGTGTGTATGTAATTGCATACATTTTATAATAATAATGATGATAATCATGATAATGATGATGACGACAATAAAGACGGACGATGACGACAACGACAACGACAATAATGACGACGACAACGACAATGATAATATGGTCACTCCTTGGCCTCCTTGCACTTAAAAAATAATAATAAAAATGAAAAAAGAAACCAAAAACAATAAAAACAACAAAAAAGTTTTCTTTTAATTTTACGTTAATAATATCAAAAATGGTAGCACACCAACATAATTGGAAGACAAAGAAAATGTCTCCAATTTTTTTATGTTTTGGGTTTGTTCTTTTAGTTTTTCTTGTTTTATTTTTTTTTTTATTTATAATTTCTATTATTGTTGTTATTATTGTTCTCAATTAGTATAGAGTGTTGCCTATCTATAGGTAATCATTATCAGTGTTGCCTATTCATTTAATTTATATGAAGGGAAAAGTTTTTAAGTAAATTTAATTTTTGTAGTCCCACCACAACATAAAGGAACTATAAAATTCTAATACGCATATAGGAGCAAATTTAATCCTAAATCTTAGACAGAAAAATAATAATTTAAAGTGCATAAATAAAAAATTATCGTATAATAAGAAAAAACAATAAGAAAATTACAATAATAATAAAAAATTGCGTTTACAAGGTAACACTTTCAAATTTACAGTGTTTCCACATACTTTTTTTTTTCATTTTTGCTGCTTTTAATTTTTTTCATAGCTTTTTTCATAATAAACTTTTATTTTAGTTAAAATGAAAAATTATTGGAAAAAAAAATAATGAAACTAAATAACCATAATGTTTGAGGAAACCATAAAAAAAAAAAACAAAAACCAACAAAAAAAGCAGAAACCGTAGAACAAAACGCTTTCAAAATCTTGTTTAAATTTTTTTTTTGTTTTTGTTCGCTTTTGGTTCCATGTTTTCATTTTGTATTTTCAAATTGTTATTGTTTTTTTTTTTTGGTTATTTTTAAGAGTTGTTCACCGGCAATGGTGATGTGTAAAACTACCAAATGTTAAATTAATGATCTATGATACGATTGAATTCATTATTTTTCCCCATATTGCGGGAGGAACTCTGCTTTTTTGTTTTTATGGTTGTCTTTATTTTGTTTTTCTATCGAAAAAAAAAGATCATGTTAGTTGGTGAAACTACAAAAATAAAATAGAAAAAAAAAAGACTAAAAATAATGCAAATTAAATACTCTTCCTGGGTTAAAAAGGTCGATATTGCTATTTTTATAATAGCAAATAAATACGAAAAAGAAAAAAAAAACAAAAAAACAATTGATTTTAAAAAGATCTCTGCACAACAACAAGAAAAAAAAATTTGTATATAGAACGCTTGTTTAAGCGTTTTGAATTTAAAATATTTTGTAGGTACAATATAAGCTTGGAATAGGTGTGTATGAAAATTAATATATGTATAATATTTATTAAATATACATATTTTGCATATATATTTATACATAAATACATGACACAATTAGGGTGATATGAGATGGTATTGCGTATATCACTTATATATGAGCGGCATGTGGTTTGCGATCGTCAATAATAAATTGGTTCCAGATATAATTACATTTGTAAATGTATGCCATTGAACTAGTCGCTAGACAACCGTACTATATTCAAATTTCCGATTCCGGTATTGGAATTAAAAAAATTATTTTCATAGTTTTTGAAATTTTATATACATAACAAACGTCAATCATATTTTCTTAACAATAATGCCATACGGTATAATTTTGGTTTGCCGACAATGGGGTAATTTATGCTAACTCCGGTAAAGCTAACCACATTAATAACACATCTTCAACAATTTTTTAAATGAAAATTAAAAAAAAACCTGCCATCATTGGTGTATAATATTTTGAATGTATAACATTTTCAAAAAAAAACCCGGGAAGCTGTTCGAAGGTGAGTATTTTACATAGGTAGTTACAAATATTTATTTCGACAAATGACTTCATATTCTTCTATTCTTAAAGAACTACTCTGAAGTTGTTTGCAAATTACTATATCGGGAGTAATGATAATACGAGTATTTTCTTTAAAGGTGTAGCACTTCTATCTATACACATGTATAAAAGTGATAAATGATTTCTGAAAATATATAAAAATGGAACTAGGAATTAGTAGTATTCATGGAAGTCAATTAATAATAAATAATTGCTTAATATTTTTGTAGTAAAAATTAAATATTTTATTGTTATTATTTAAAATTTATATAGGTTTCATTTCAATCCAGTATAACAGGATTAGCTTTAAACTAATAAATAACATAAAATACTCTTTAATTTTTTTTTTTAAGTTCTTTGAAAATTCTGTTATACAAGAATTAAAATTAATTTTAATCCGAGATATTAACCCTTAGATATCCGAGTTTATCCCCTAGAGGTTAGGCAGCACATCCAGATCACCATGTTTATCTAGTATGTATATTACTTTTAATCTTTTATTCAAATATCATGAAATTCGTTTCTAATACATTCAGAATGTGTGAAATATATAAGTTTATATGCAATAATTAATAAATAATATTTTCAAATTAAATTACTAATTTAGAAAATTTCCTATCAGATTTTATGAAGCGTAAAACATTATAACAAAAATTAAATGTTTTATCAACAAAATAACTAATTGTACTCGTAATGTTACAGACATTGTAATTAAATACCATGCAGAATGAAGTAAACTTATAAAAACCTAAAATCTGTATTCTCTGACGGTTGCATAGTTTCCATATCGAATTTTCTTACTTCAGATTTGATTAAACTTTTCTGACATTAGGTGAGAATAATACAAAAACAAAACTCTTATACAGAATTCATCTTTTAAAATATAATTGCTTATATAGCTCGATGTTATTATAATACCAAATTTATAACATTAAGTCCCACAACGTAACCCACACGGTTTAATTCAGAAATTTATGTTTAACCTCGATTTAGTACTTCACGCCTGAAGTGAATTGCTGTTTAACAAAGTAATATTGCAATATGAAACACAAGACACTATTTATAAAATACTAAATTTGAATTTTTAATTGAATATGTTATAAAAACCATACCAAATCGTATTTCAAAATTTTTTCAATTAACCCATTAATCTCATAGTTAACAGAGATTATTTTGTACTATATATTTTTTTTTCTCAGTGAATTTCTAATTTTTTGTTTTTCTGTTAATTTAATGTTAACTTATAAAATACAAAAAAATAATAATGTTATAAAACAAACAAAAATAGTGGTAAGTAGGTTTTTAAATGCAAATAGATCTACATGTACACACATACTTAAATAATTTGCATATATACATATACATATGTATTATATGTATAAATTAAAAATATATTATTGAAAGTTGTACATTTATAAAAAAAAACAATTTCTATTTATTTTTAGAATGTTATACGTTAAAGATTTCTAATACCGCATTGCTGTAAATCTATTTAAGATTAGGTCCCATCGATAAAAATTAGGTCAAATAGGTAGGATGAAGATTACCTATCGACAATTTTAACTTCTCTAATGATATTTTTTAAAACATTTTAAGATGGCATATGGCATTATTTTTTTTATTTTTTTTTTTGGATTTTGTTTTCAATGAACTTAATATAAAAAAAAAACATTAATTAAAAATATTTAACTGGAATATGCGCAAAAATCTCATAAAAAAGATCTTCGTACAAGCATAAAATATTGAATATATTATTGTTTGTACATATGTATGTATGCAGATATGGTTGGAAACATATACACTATATTATAAGTGTAAATAATGGGAGCAAAGGTACAAAGTTATTTTTTATGTTTCTTAAAGAAGAAGATTCAACCATTCATTTTTGAATTAAATACAAAAAATGACTAAAAAGTGATTTAAAGGCTCTCTCTTAATTCTTTATTTAAAAAGATTATTGAAGAAGAATCAAAATTTCTGTTGAAGTAAGATGTAGTGAAGTTGGGTGGAATTGAGCTGAAGAGTTTGTTAGCCTTTTAACGAATTTTTTTTCCAATTTTTTTACCCAATGGCAAGAATTACCTCTATTTTAAAATAATCTATTACTTGGACAAATTCACGTATCGAATTATTTGAAAGCCATCCAACAAGAACAGTTTGTTACCATAAATCTTAGAGAATAAAGAATAACCAGTTTTTTTACACCATCTTTATAGAGCCGAAATTTTTGTTGAATTTCAAAAATTATGAGCTTCAAATTGAAGGGAAACAGCATGTAAAGGAAACTTATTAAGCCAAATTCAAAATATTCACGATTTTTAACACTTTGTAAGTATGTAATGTTATGACAATATTACTATAAAGAACAAATGCTTAAATGTAACAAATATCATACTTAAAGAATGAATTACAAAATTTTCTAATATGAATAGAAAAACTTTCCTCTTAAACGTAAATGAATTATTATTCAGGGATGCTCAACGTTTGGGCATGTCATCAAGTTTCAATTTTTTTTAATTTTAGTAAAACAAGTTTTAACTTAAAAAGTTATGATTTATGTTCCATTCTAGCATCTCAAACAAAATAAATATTGTGATTTGTAGTGATTCTTATGGTTATTGCTGCTAGAAAATAATGTTGAGATACTAAAATTAATAATAAGTAAAATCTAATTTATTAAAATTTTTTAAGTTTTTTTGGCAAAGAATTAATTGGAATCATTTAAAATATGTATTTGAATCGATTTGTTGGCCAAACCGGTTATAGTTGCAAATTTCATTAAATTTAAAAAAAAGTAAATTTCAAAGTTTTTCTGCTCGTTGCAATACTCGCTTCAATAATCCAAAGATTGTAACCAAAAATCTAAAAGCAAAATGTTGAAATTTTAAAATTATATATTCTATATAAAAGGGCAACATTTCGATTTTTGAATATTAATTTTTCCTTTTAAAATACAACTGAAGAGAAAAATATAAACGGTCTACAATTTAATAATTAAATTTTTCTATTTATTTCGATTGTTCCTCGCACATTTGCAAGTACATGCATACTACATAAATTTAAAAATTATTTTTATTAAATTTCTCAGATAAATTTCAATATTTAGTGAATAAGCTCTAGTAATTTGTGAATAATTACAATTCTCCTCAGTTGAGTCTTGGTGTGTAGGAACATATTTAAAAGAATTTCATCTATACATAAATATTAAAATTAAAAATTATAAATTAAATTTATTGTTATACAATAATTATAAAATTAACTTCTGAATATTAAAATATATATAATTAAATTTACATATTAAAATGAGAATACTACTGTTTCTTTCACATTTATACGTATATAAATTTAAAATATGTGTGTATATTTAAAATTTTACAATTTACTTACAATATTCTTACATTCAAATTAAAAGAATTTAAATAATTTTTCTTCTTATTTAACTTTTGTAATTTTTCTGTTTTTTTTTTTCAACTTTTTATAGAAATCTACCCATCTTCATATATAAAATATGCATATGGATGTGTATGTCTGTACATCTACTTTCATTACTGTCCAGCAGCCTTTTTGAAACTTGTACTGCGAATAAATTCAAAACTATATCAACTATTTTATTTTAAAACAACTAATTACAGCAAATATTTGCAAAAAAGAAAAATAAAAAAACCAAAAAAGAAAATCAACCAGCAACAAATGAAGTTAAAGAAAGTCAAGGCAATAAAAGAAAGAATCCAAAAAACAAAACATAAAAAAAAAATTAAATAAAATAAAATACAAAAACAAAGAAAAAACAGAGCTCATAGCAACCAATAACTTGGCAGACTTGGTAGAAGACAACCATAGCAGGCAAGGTAACAAGAATAAATAAAAAAAGTAATAAAAGAAAAACAAGGAAAAAACAATGAAAAAAAAAACCGTAAAAACAAACACTTAACTGCAATGTAAATTGGATAATCGGTTCAGGATGAGAAACAAACGGATTAAAGAATTTAATCGTCGTGTAATTTTTTAGCTTAAAAATTTAAAAGTTGAGTTCGTTTCTTGATCTTCTCTTTTTTTATTTAATGACTGCTAAACGTTTGGTTTTTGTTTTTTTTATATTTTGTTCCCTTTTTTTTTTCCTCTTATTTTTATTTCTTTTATTATTTTTTTCCTTTTTATTATATACAAATACTAAATTGTAATTTTACCCAAGACAATTACGGTCATTACGGGTAATTTTATTAAAAACAATAAGATTTTTCTTGAAACGATTGATGGGGCCTTTTTTCTTTAAAAATTTATATATATACAAAATAAGAAAGAAGAAAAAATTAGAAAAAAATATTTTGCATATTTTAAAGAACTCGAAAATAACCTCAAAAGATTAATGAAAGCAAGAAAGGAACCTTTCTGAATAAAATACTTTGTACATACGTGCATACATATATTGTATAACGACATTCCTTAAAATTCCAAATTAAATTTATTATTTTAAAAACCACAAAAAAAAAAAAACAAAAATTAATTGTAAAATTTCTCAATTTATTTAAAGTTTTTTATATAACCTTATGTATAAATTTTAAAGAATTTCTTTTTCAAATGAAAATATTTAATTAATTTTAACAATTACCAAATTTTCAACTATATAAAAATATAATGAACTGATTTTGATAATTATACAATAGTTTCTTAGTTATTTTTTGGTAAAATAATCGAGAATAATTTGATTATTCTAAGATGAAGGCAATAAATGAGCGTGAAAATATTTTCTAATAATTTATAAAATGTAAGACTAATTTGCTCAAATCTAAAATTAAAATATGCAATTTTGCCATTCACAAAATTCAGCAATTAGAGCTTGTATAAGCTACTAATGAGTATTATTGCAATTAGAAGTAATGAGTAGGGCTATCATTTGGGCTCAATTTTATTTACGAGTGATCCTATGCTCTATTACTCGTTAAAAAGCTAGAATTTGTAAATTATGAATACAAAACATTCCTTTTCAATAATTTTTCTTTAATATTTTGTTAATTAGGATAGATAAAATTTATTTATTTTAATTTTGAAATTTATTAAACATAAAAATGTGCATAAATAATTCTGTGCTCTTTTAAAATTCATTATTAAATATACTTACATAGCCTTAAACAGAGGATCATAATATACCAAATTAAAAGTTTTCTCGTCTATTTTTTTTTTAAATATTTGCATTTTTATATAACCACATGAATAACGATTCTATATTAGATTGGTCATCCTTAAAGGTGAGTAGGTAAGTTCATTTTCAAACTTGAAATCAGCTACTCTGCAAAATTCTAAAACGGCAGCCCTGTTAATGAGTATTCTTTGAACTTTCTCCAAACCGAAAAATTACTTTATCATCTCTTAACTGTCATTAGTTTTTCTGTCATTTGAGCTCGAGAGTCATATACAGCGTCATTTTGTGACAAGCAAATCAATATTATTTTAAAAAATATAAAAATTAATAATAAAATAATTTTATTAATATAAAAATTATTAATTTAAGTAATAATTTAAATAAAAAATAAGCAATTTGTATAAATTTTTAAAGGAAATTTGATATTATTTTTTATTATATGTGACGCAACCTAAAAATATATACGTGAAATTTTTGAAAAATTTATGAATATTATCGAGAAAAATTCAACGTTTTAAAATATTATAAATATCAGGATACTTAAATATTAACTCTTATGTGCTGGAGAATAAAAAAGACACAGCTATTTTTTTTTTTTTTAAACAATATTTAATACTAGACTTACCAAGCTATTCAAAATTATTGGTTTTACAAAATTTATGTACTTTAAAATTTACGCTTTAATCGTTTGTTTTACTTTTTTTTATTGAAATATTATCTAGATATTTTGAGCAATAAATTAAAAATGTAAGGTAATTGGTGTTATTTATTATTCAAAATCAAAAAAATTTGATTTGAATACCGGATGCACTTGTATTGAACTATTCAAAAAGACTAATACATTTTTACAAACATATGTAATAGAATGAATTTTGTGCACAGCAACAACAAAATTTGGACAGTTCATTACCAATTTGAATTACGAGACCAAATGGACAAAACATGCAATAAATTGTTAGTCGTTTAAGAGTGAAATTTATTAGAAAACTACTTCAGTTAGAAGCTTTTTTATTTATACCTCGATATTCAAATAAATTACATCTCTAGTTAACGTAGTAATGAATAAATTTTTAAAAAATTAAAAATAAATCGCTAGCACTATACAAATATTGTATAAGCTAAATTGTAAAATCGAAATTTTAAGCAACTATTGTTAGTCTTGAAAAATATTAATTTTACTACAAGTAGAAATGTATAGAATCCATAATTTTAAGTCCGGAGCGAATAAGTTTAATAACGTTCTAACTAGAAACAAAAATGCTACTTTTAGAAATTTTGATTTTTTTATCAAATTTTCATATAAGATAAATAACGAATATTAGACCATAAATTTTAATTTTTACTAAATAATTTTTAAGCTTTTCAAATACTCAAATTTTTAATAAATAGGAGCTGCTATATTAGTTCCCACGTATTTTTTTTAAGTTCCAATTAAATATTTCACATTATTTCGTGTACATATTCTGAATAATAATTTTTTATTGCAATTTATTGCCTTTAATTTAACGATCTACTCGTATTGGCTGTAATATAGTGATACTAGCACATAATTGAATACTTAAGAAGCATACACAATTATCAATATCACCCTGTAATAATAATGTATTGTAATACTTTAAATATAGTACAAGACAATTAATCATTTTGTATTTACCAATAATATGCATTATAAAATAATATTATGAATACCCTCGGCTGCCAGGGCCAATATGGGTTTACAAAATTAATTTATTTTAATATTTATGTTGTGAGAATAGTTTTATTTTAATTTACAATTCCAGTATGTTTAATTTTACCTTTTTTAAGAGCATTACGACCTTTACAAATTATTTTAATTATAATTTCGTATCGGAATTAATTAAATCAAGTTCCACATATTAAATAGGTAACATTCTCAGTTGTTGGAAGCAAAAATTTTATAGAATCTTTTGGAGCAGTCCTCCAAATAATCACTAGTAACAGAACATTCCATAAAAATATGTTTAATATTCAAAATATTGTCACAAAAGGAACAAGCCGGCATACTAATATTATCAAATAGATATTTCTTCGTGAACAGCGTATGACAAAGACTCAATTTGCAAATTTTTGTTTCTACCAACCTGTTACCTATCTTGTAAACCGGAGAAGCAGCGCGCGGTCAATGGCTCCTAAGCAAACTACCAGAGGTACACCACCTTTCTTACGTTTTGGTATCTATATGTAGGTTCTGATTTCTTTTGCCTTATTTGATCGATAATACAAAAATCTATTGAAGTTACGACTACCTATAACAGATTTGACCTCTCTATCCGCAAAAATATTCCCAATTTGAGCTGACAATATAACAAAAATTCTAATTTAACTTTGCATACTTTTAGGCCACCAATTTAATTTCTTATTCATTTGTAATTTGCAAATTATTATAAAAACACTCATAATGCGTATATATGTATGTGTATTTGTACTAGAATTCACGATTATTTTTCGAAATTATTTAAATAAAATTTTCAAACACAAATAAATCATAAAAAAATATTTTTATTTGCATACGCTATAGGATTAATTTTCATTTAAATTAAATTTTAAGAAATTTTTCTTTTTGTTTTCTCTCATTATTTTTAAATAAAATACACGTATGTATATTTAAAATTAATTTGTACATATGCATTCTGTATAGTATGTAAATATGTGTGTATATTACAAAAAACAAAAAAGCAAAAGTATTCACAATTATTTTGAACTTTAACTTTTTTTTTTAATTTTTTCTTTTTTTTTTATATTTGAAAGAATTTCCCAACTTGAATATTATATAAATCAAAAAAAAAAAACAGAAAAAAAAACAAACAAACAAAACAACAAAAAAAAATACAAGAAGATAAAACAAAACAAAAATATAAACAAATGAAAAATAAAAAAAAAAAAAACAGAATAAAAACAAAAACCCTTAAATAAGTAATTGAATCAGAAAGAAAAAATATTGTCAAACCTCAAGTCCATCATTTAAACCTATCGATTTAAGCAAAATACAAGAAGAAAAATAACAAAAACAAGATAACCATAAAAAAAAACAAAAAAATTTACATATAATCATCCTTTGTATTTCAAACCTGAGAAAAATAGAAATAAAAGCATACGAAAGAAATAAAAAAGAAAGAAACAAACAAAACGAAAAATCCAGAATTGAAGAAATTAAATATAAAAAAAAAAACAAAAACAAAAAAAAAACGAATTGAAAAATAAGAAGAAAAAAAAGTGAAACAGAATAAAGTTATACACATTTCACATACATACGTACAAGCATATTCTATCATTATATATATGTACATATATACATACAAGGGTACATACATATAAAAGATTTATGTTTGATAAGTTTTGTGTTGTTTCTCTTAGTTTTATTTTATTTTTTCCTCCAATATTGTGAATATATATACACAAACAACACAAACAACAACAACAAAAAAACCTCAAAACGGCAAACGATTTTGGTGGAACACTACTATTCCAGTTCAGCATGTTATTCAGGTTGACATTATTATTCTTATTTTCTTATTTAATTTTTATTTCTTTTTTTCATTTGTATATTTTCAATTTTATTATTTATATACATACATACATAAATACATATGGGTATATAGAATGAATTGTTACATGTAAGTATGTACATTTGTATATGATTTTTTTTTTTTCTTTTAATTTTTTAAAGTCCTTGAATTAATGTGAAGTTTAAACTAAACCGCAAAGAATGTCGATAACGAAGAGTTTTTTATTACTTCTAAAAGAAATTTAAATGAATTATTGTGAAGAAGCGAGTAAAGAACTTTTATTTATTTTGTTTGTTTTTTTGTTTTTTGTAGATGTCTACCATATATTAAATTTTGGACCCTATATATGTATATTTCATTTATATATATTATGGCATTTTTAAAGTTGAGTAGTAAAAATTTAGAAATAACTATTATAATTTTATTTTGAATTTTTATTATTATTTTTTTTTTGTTTTTTTATGCAAAAAACCAATTCATATATTTGTATGTATGTATGTATGCTGGTATATATATCAATTTTGAAATAATACATAAGAAAATTTCTTATATTTTACCATATTTTGTATGTACACACGTATTTAAAAATAAAAATACAGAAAAACCTTTAAAAGGAAGATTTAGTTCATTATCATCATTGTCACTGGAAAATTTTGCATACAAAATGTATCTATATATATACATATATTATAATATATTTAACAATGAAGTTACATATTTATATATTTGTAGAAAATTTCAATTGAATCCTATATGGTATAAATGTTATATAAATGTCGTATAAAAGAAGAATATTTTTATATTTCATTTATTTAATATTAAATTTATAAATAGCAACAACTTATATAATGTGTTGCTATAGTCTACGCGAAAACCAAACAGGTCCCGAACTAAAATCCGCTTAATAGTAAAGTCCTAAAACAGACATACTAGCGATGGTCTGAAACAGTCATAATAAGGCAAACCTTACAATATAATCGACAAATTAGAAAATTCCGAACTTTTAAGTTTAGATAAACTAGGAAGGGAATAGAATTTCAAACGAAACAGATTTAAATTTGACAAGATATTAGAGCAGAATTGAAATAAAATTGCCCAAATCAGAGTATATATAAGATTTGAAAGCTTTACGTTTAATAATAGACAAAAACAAAAACAATTAGAATGCAATGCATTTATTGCCAAAAATTTTGCATATTATATGAAATTATTATTTACTATTTTATTTAAATTTTTGTAAAATTTCATACTTTTTTATTAAAACTTTTTTGTAATTTTACAAATTCCCCAAAAAAAAAATTTTTTTTTTTAAAAATCAGTTTTAATTTTATTAAAAGTAAAAAAAAATTGATCATCACAAGAAACTTGAATAAAATTTAATAAAATATTTCAAAATATAATTATTTTCAATGAAGCTACTGAATTTTTTTAAAAATAAATTATTCTTAAGGATTGGTAAGAATTCCAAATTAAGAAATTTTAAAAAATTTATTTAAATTCAAAAGATTTAAGCGAGAAACTTTTCTATTCAAATTTCTTAATTTTTATTTAGAAGCAGCCAGAATAACCCAATTGAATTCAAATTATCATCAAATAGAAAATATCATATTATTTGAATTCGAAATTAATTCGAGCTATTCGAATTCTAAAATGGTCAAATTCAAGATAGAGTTGCAAAAACATTCACAATTTTAAGCAAAAAATACAAATGTCAAGAAGTGTTTTTTCTTTTTATTTTCGGTATTATTCCAATTATTTTATAAAATAATGTCTTTTTATCTTTGACCTTTAGTTTTTTAATATTTAATGCGAATAATATTCCTATATTTAACATTATTTTCATAAAAAACGTAAATTTTGTTAGTTCAGTTTTGTACTTTGTTATATTTAATAAAGTGTGTGACAAATGCAACTCTATTTCAAGAAACAATTTCATTTCCTATTTAATCTATCTGTATTCATTGCTTAGTAATTAAAAATTTATTTTAACAAAACAATTTTATATTTAAAATTTTAAAGCCAAAATTTTACGGTATAGTAAATATTTTTGTTTAATTTATTAGACCATAATTTTATGAGAAAATGGAAGGGACTACGATATGCATATATATTCTCTGTTGGAAGCACTTTAGGTATGATAGGCGAAAGGAGGACCACTTCTTGGGTCGCGCTGCATAGTAAACCTCATGTAAATTACCTTAATCTTATAAATAAAAGTTAATGTTAGAAAAATATTGAAATTCTAGAAAAACAAAACTATTCATAACATCATTTAAGCATCCTGCGACAATATTTGGAAAAAAATTTGCCTTTTAAATTTTTTTTTTCGACTTTTCATCTTAGTTTTTTTTTTTTTTTTTTGGTAGAAGAGAAAGTCATGGAACTTCAGTGTGTGTTAATTTTTTTTCCTAAATCTACTTTTGTCTTTCATCATTTTTCTTAAAGTTTACCGTTTTATGTCTTTGTATTTTTTTCGTTTATTTTTTTTTTCTCTCCGTTCTTTTCTGTTTTTTCTTTTTTTTTTAATTCTTGTAATTTTTAAATAAATCCTAATAAATTGTCTTTCCTTTAACAATTTTTATATTTTTTGCGCTGGCCTCGCACATTTTTGTCAATTTATATTGAACATAAAGGTAAATCTTTTCACACCTTTATTTTGGAAACTAATCTGTTTTATTTTTTCTCTGTTTTATTCTTATTATTATTATTTTTAACTCCTTTCTTTATAAATATCGGATATCATATATATACATATACATATGGGTTGATATTATGTATATGAACCTAATTTTCGCTTACAACTTTTAACTGTACTTTTTTACACCTTCCATAAATTAAGTAAGTTAAGTTGTCTTGAATTTTATTTTTTATATTATTTCATTTATTTTTTTTTCGTTGTTAATTTTTTTCTTCTCTTAATTTTTATTATTATATTCTCTTATTTCAAGGCGAATTTCTTCTTGTTTAGATGAATTTGAAAATATGGAATGAAACAAAAACAAAAACAAAAACAAATCCTTGCAACCAATTTTTCACAATAATAAAAGAAATCCCACTAAAGTAATTAGCTATAAAAATTGGGAGGAATGTACATCCGAAAATTCAATTTATATACACAACTTATATACTCATTTTATATTTCTATATATATACACACGAGCACATACGTACAAAAATAAGAAAATTTTTGGATGGCAATAAATCTCAACTCTAAAAACGTTTTCTCCTTTTTGACATTTGAAAACCAAAAAAAAAAAAACATATAAATAAATAAATACAAAAAAAAATCCAACAGTCCGAAATAAATTCAAGAGGAAAAAATTCATAAGAGCAAGAGAAACAAGAAAAAAAATTGAGAGTTACAAAAAGACAAGGTGGAACTTCCACCCTTAAAGGTTGATTTTCTATGTATTTATACTGCACTGTATGTAGCGTTCGAACATACGCACATACTCAATCGTATATAAAACGGATTTAGTTAAAAAAAAAAAATTTTTTTTTTTTCGTTACTTGTTCGGTCGGTCATTGTAAGTTGCAGTTAAGTAAAGTAAAATAATTTTATTTTTTTTTTATAAATTTTGTGTTATTGTTGCCATATTAACCATTTATTTGTTGCCGTTAAGTTAATACTGCCGCTGTGCTATTGTGTTGCTTACTGTTGTGTGGTTACCATTACGATTATGCTTATTGGAACTGCTGGCTATTTTATTTGTTATTTGTTATTGTTTTTATATTTGGGTTCCATATCATCACCAGTTTAACTTATGCATTGAATGAAAATATAATTTCTTAAATACTTTATTTATTTTTGAATAAACGACAAAGTATGTGAGAACGTATATGCGTACATTTATACGTATATGCATATATAGGTATGTATGTTGGTTTTTGCAATTTCTTTGACTACAAAGAAAGATTTTCTTTGTACTTTTGACTGGTAATTTTGGGTTTAATTTTTTTTTTTTAATATATTTTTAATTTCTCTTTTTTGTTGTTGTTTTTTGACAAAGGTAGCCGCCAATAATTTATAGCTAACGTGTACACACTTCTTTTTTTTTCATTTGATTTTTTTACTCACTTTTTGTTGTTGTTCTTCCTGTTTTTGTTTTCTGTTTTTGATTCGCGTTCCCCAATCAAAATGTCATGATAAGCGATATATATATATATATATAAATAAATATAAATATGCGTCTGTGGGTATAATGTGTATTGCAAATTATATTGAGAGCGAGATAAAAAAAAAACAAAAGTACACTAAATTTTTTAACCCAGGTGTTCGATTTGTTATGCCAAATTCAATTATTTAAAACAATAAGAATATAATAATAATAAAAAAAATGATGAGCAGCGAAAAGAGAGCTCTTTAATAGCATTTTCATGACAAACTATTTCCGTGATATCAATTCATCTTGTTTATAAAAAAAAAAGGTAGCCCTAGTTATATTTAATGATAACGTAATTTAAGAAAAGTATTCATTCTATTTAAATTTCCTTATCTTAATTTTATCTTTTTGTTATTGTTTTTGTTGTAGTCGAGTAAATATTGTACATATATTATATATGCATATGTGTTTTATGCCAAAAATTATTGTAATTAGAAATTTAAATTTAATTTTTGATTTTAATTAAAAATTATTGTTACGGCAGTTTGATAAATTTCAATAAATTAGCAATATAACAATGCTTATAAAAGATAAATTTTAATAGCTATTTTTACTACCAGGATTCAGAAAAAAAGAGAAGAGAATGATAAATTCGGATTAATTCGATGATTTCTAAAGTAGCACATTTCTTGTCAAAATGCACAACAGAATATGATTATTGCATACTTTTGGGATGAAAATGAAAATAAAGAGAAATTTTAACATAATGATTATATTAGACAGTTAAATCGTTAAATTAAGATAAATACATTTTTTATAGGTAAATATTCACTATTAGTTCTCTTGTTATGTAGAAATTTGGAAGAGCTTATGATTTCAAAAAAAAAAACAAGATACTGAATATTAAAAATTATCTAATGTCAAAACCATAATTTCTAAGTTATAATTAAAGGGCCTATAGAAATTTAGAGAAATGTAAGTATAAAAAGATGAACAGATGGAGGAATAGAATGAAAATAATAAGTACATTTTATTTAATTTTATTCCAATTCAATTCGAATATTGCTTGAGTTCCGTTCATGCTCAAAATAAGTGTTTTTAATTGTGTGGTTGTATGGAAAATTTTAAGAAAACAAAAACAATTTTATTTAATAATTTCTCTTAAATACAAAAATATTCTATATACTCTTCGCGTGTTCTTATTCTCTTTAATTTTCGACAAAGTATATATATACGTGTGTTTATTTATTACTTATACAATAAACTTGGTCACGTATTATTATTTTATTAGGTCAAATAATTAAACTAACCTTCCAGAGTTATGTGATTCTTTATCTGTTTATAAATGCGTATGTATTATTGTATTTATTCTACAGGGTGATTCAGAAAGATATGCCAAAATATATAATATTGGTTAGAATTATTGATCAAAAATTAGTAAAACTTTCTTCATAATTTTGCTATAAAAGTCCGCCAGTTTTCAAGATACGGGAAATTTCAAATTTTTTGCTTAAATTCTTACTCCCTCAAGGATCATGGGAGCTTTAAATGAAAAGTTTTTAAAAGGATTGATAAAGGATTAGGTTTAGGTTGATACGGCCATCCGAGGATACACATGATAAAGCGTTTAAAATCAACATATTACATTATTTTATAATTCATGTCCTTTCAGAATGCCATGTATTTTATTTTTGAAATTTTTCACAATTTTTTATTTTTTCACTTTTCTTTGTAATTTTCCTCCAGCAGTTAAATTGGAAATTTCAAGTTATTTAAGTTTAAACCAGCATAGACGTTAAAAAATAATTTTAAGGGTCTATGCCAGTCGCCGGCAAACTTTGGTTATTGACAAATATGTACTATGTGCGTATGGGCCACTCGAGTTTCTTACATTACCTTCTTACAAGAAATATGACATTTTCAACTGACCTTATTGATTGTTTTGTTTTGATAAATAATGAATTTGTAGAAAATTTTATATTTCTATATCTATTACGTTATCTATGATTGAATTCTCAAAAATTTTTTTGAAAAATCTTAATGATCGCAATCGAGTATATTTTTCTCTTGCAAGCAGTATGATGGGCCAAATTTTAAAGTTGAATAGGCCACACTTTACCGGCGGCTGGTCTATGCTATAAAGCATTGAATTTTAAAATTTTAAAAGCTTTAATGGTAAGTATAGAAAACTGTTACAATTGTTTCTACTTTCACTCTTCATTACTTTTTAGTACTTCATTATTCTTTATTATTATGAAAAATTTAATTTCAAAATAAATATTGAAAAACCCAAAAAATTTAGAAAAAACTTCCTCCTTCTTCTATTTCTTTCATACTTTCTCTCACACAAATAAACAATAAGGTTTGTCAATACTCATAACGGAAGAATCTGATAGAAATTTTAGAACCAATAACGAAAGTTTTAACCATTTAAAATCTGCTAACCCAATATTATTAAGCACGTTCCTTTATCACCCTGTCCAAATATATTTTCTAATTGTTATACAATAAAATGTGTATGTGTGCATGTATATATTTGCAGACATAAAAAATAATTATAATTAATGCTTTCTAATACCAATAATTATGTGTGTATGTCTATAGAGAAATGATAAAAAAAATATTCGAAATACGCGGCGTTAATTATCTTTCATAATTTCTATTTATTGTTTAAGAAATTTCGGAAAAGAAGAAAAAAAAAAAAGAAAATTTTTATAAAACAGGAATGGAAAATTTTTATTCCTGCTTTTGTTTTTTGTTTTTTTTTTTTGTATTTTTATTTATCATTATCTGAAAATGTTGGATTGATATCAAAAAAAAAAAAATATGAGAAATTCATTCGTAATCGGGTTCTTTTAACATAAGACAAAAAAAAAATTATTTTCTAAAAAAAAAAAAAAACAAAGAAAATCCAAAAACAAAATGACGAAAAATATAAGAGGAGAAAATTCAGAACTGTATACTGAATCCGAAAAAAAAAAATTGAAAAACAAAAATTAAAAAAAAAACAAGCAAGAGGTGTGAGAATTGTAATCAATTCTTCTTCTTAAAAATCCAGAACGTACTCTTTATATTTATTTATTTATTTTTTTTTTATTTTCGTCTGAATTGCCACTCCAATCTACAAATATTATGCAATAAAATATGCGCATTTTGATTATTTATATCTTTAGGGTTAACACTTTTCTCCCGTTTTTAGTATGCAATTCTGTGATTTTTTATTTTTATGTTGTTTTTTTATTTTTTGAAATTTTTCTTCTCTCACATTTTAAACTTTTTAACGAGTGACCCATAGTATAACAGAAAACGCAATCCAACGACGATAAGTGGCTCCTCTTGTTTTTTTTTTGTTTTTTCTTAATTTTTTTATATTGCAAAAAAATTTTTTTTTCTGAAGAAGAACTAAATAATATTATATGGGTTATACTACACCACACATATATATATATATATATATATAATAATAAAAAATATATGTATGTATGTATATATAAAATTATTTGTGTATTATGTACGTAAGTTTTTAAAAGTAACACATTTTATACTTTTATAAATTTTATTTATTTTAAATTTTTATATAATAAAATTTTTAGTTTTTAAAAATTTAATTTTTCATTTAAAAGAATTTCAATAAAATTTTTAAAATTATATTTTTTGTATTTTTAAAATTTTGATTAATCACTGAACACAAAACTAAAACTAGACACAACACTATAACGAAAGTCTGTTTTGCTTAGTGAGAAGTCCAAATTTTGTGACGAAGCATTAAGGAATAAAAAGGACACATATCATTCTGATCTGCTTCTGACACACAAATTTTGAAATTCGCTACTATGGTAACAGTGTGAAGGTATTGGATTATTCAAGGGGTAGACCAGCTATATTTTATTAACAGAATGCAATGTATAAAAGTATCCAAGTATTTTAAACGAATATTCACTTTCATCTATCGGGCACATTTATTCTAACAGAAATTTTGTCCTTCAACAAGATGCTGCCAGTACCCATACGATAAAGAACATAAAACTGAATTAGCTGAAATCGACTTTGAGGATAATTAGAAGAGAAACCATTATTCACCCCAGATCTTAAAATGATCGAAAATTTATGAGAAAAATAAAAAACAAAATCTGATGTGATCATCACATAACCGATCGTAATGTGTATTGTCTAGTTAAGTGAAAGTGTTACAGAATATTATAAAAATGCCTGTTAAATAATTCTTTCCAATTTTTTGGACATAAGTAAACTTATAGTTAACATACCTAGAAAAATGTAAATTTGGCTCTTAGTAAAGTTTCGCTTTGTGCTATCCAAATTCCCTGAGCAGCTCGCCAGTTAGTTTCGGTAACAACCAGAGTACAAATATCAAATTTCAAGAAATTCCATAAATCCGTTCCGTTGATATGGTTAAAAAATGTAAAACCGGTCCCAGTTCGCTTTCCGAGCCATGATTTTTCTAAAGAAAATCGATTGGATCATTGCTTTAACATCCCGAATTTAAATAATAAATTGCAAGGAAATTGGTTGATTATTTCTCTTTATACAAGTAGAAATGTAAAATCGAGCCACAAAAATGTGCAGTTTCCAAGGTTTAATATATGCTAAAAGTTGATCAATCCGTGTCATTGCCAAAATAAACTCACATATAAAATTTCATCAAAATTGCTTCAGTCAAACTTGAGATATTTGCGTGCACACAATCATACAGATAAACCGACGCCTCTCTAAAAATAATCTATTTCCGCTTCCCTATTAATGAGAAGTGCGTGCCCACCGAAAACTTGATATCTGAAATTTGGCGTCATCACACAATCTCCCGTATTGTATGCGAAGCGGTCAGTAACTAGATACTCTAGTCTCGGAACAAAGACTGTCTTAAAATTAGAATTTTGAGTGAAATAACTCCCAGAATCTCCGAAATTCATTGCAAAAACGAATGCATTGCGTGCTTAAAACAAGAGGAGTCATTGTTACTTTATTTTCGTAGTAAAATTGCATTTTATGAATTAATAAAAATTTTGTTGTAATTATGTCAAAAATTTTATACATATATTTTATAAAAAATTATAAACAATTTTTATTTTGAATATGTGGCCATACTGAATATATGAATTCATGTTGTAGAACAATTTATGAGTCGTATGAACATGAATGCCTCCTGGATGCATTATAGATAATAAAAATGGTTATAATTGTTACTGTTATTTATAAATTATGAAAATATATATATGTATGTATCGCCCATAATAAATTAGTATATCATCAAAAAATTTAAGATTTATATAAATATCACCCCATATAATTGACAAGAACAACTCTATAAGTCAAAATTTTAAATTCTGGTTTTCTCTCTTTTTTTTTTTTTCTTATTCTATATATTTATTTCAATTTAGTTAAAATGAATCAAAAACGTATAGAATAATGTCATGCAAGCAAAACAAACAAAAAAAAAAAAAACAAAGCAAAAATTACACAATTCGAGAAAAAAAAATAAAGTTTTTGGCATTCCGTACATTTTTATGATATCAACACTATGTTCAAATTTTGAACGTATACAGCAAATTTCTGACGAAATACTTTGAGTTTATGGGCATCACATATACAAATCTACTATATAGCAGCAACAATATTTATACTTACAATAAAAAAAAATAAAAAACAATAACAACTACAATAAAACAATGACATTAACTATACCTACATACTTACACACAATAATCAAATGAAAAGAAAAAAAAAATTAATAAAAGTCACACAAAATTCTATCACCAATTCAAACCTGATCATGACCTTTACTTTATTTAACTGTTTGCTAATACACACTCTCATATACATACATACATACACGCAATTTGCAATATTACGATGATGCACAGTAGTCCTGGGTAACTTTTTCAACAATAATTTTTATATATTCAAATTGATAAAAGAACACAAATAAAAAACGTCCGGATAATAAATAAAAATACTTTATTTTGTGAATTTAAAAAAAAAAAAAAAAAAATTATTTTTCCTCTTTTAACTTTAATTTTCTTTTCCATGATACCCCATAAACGTCAAAAGAGCTGATATGCAACCGTAGATAAAACAAAGAAACATAAAAAAAAAAAAACTTAAAGAGAAAACAGAAAAAAAAAACTTCAACTTTATCACAATTGGACAAAAAGACCACATTATGACTTTGAATGATTTTTTTCTCTTTTTTGAGATAGCAACGAACTTTTTGAAAGTGATACATTTCTTGTACCCAAGTCAATTTTTGTGCAAAATTTATGATATAATTACTTCACATATTTACATTCGAGTGAATGAACAGCAAACAAGCAAACATGAATTCAGTTTTTTTGTTTTTTCTTTCATATTTTTCTTATTTTTTTCTTTTTTCATTTCGTTATTATGGCGGATACAATCTTAATTAGTATTTATATTTTTAAATTTACGGAAATTCTTGTATTATAAAGGTAGAAGCAACACGTTTCACATAAATTCTGATATTTTGTATGTAAGTAATAAGCTATTTAAGACAATAAGAAAAGAAACCAAAAAAATTTTGAATTTAAAAATAAAATTAAAATTGTATTTGGTTTCTTAATTGAAAAAATTTTTTAAAATTTAATACAAGACTTAAAGAAAATTATGTGCACAGGGTAAAGGTCCTATCTGAGAGTCATTCATGAAAATTATTCTATTTATTCTTAATATTGAACAAAAATTTTACTGTTATAGAAGACTTTTTAGAATTTAGGATTTTCAACCCAAGAATTTTGATCTTGGAATATTTTTGATGCTATCTAAATGCGAATGAAGAAATAATTGTTTTTTTTTGTTGAATAATTTTTGAGGATAATTCTGGTTTTATGTATAACATTTCCAAAATTAGAATTCGTTTTCAAAATTTACACATTATTTAATTTAAGACACGACATTTATGTACATTTTTAACATGAACTCATATTTTTTTTGTTTTACAAATTAAAATTGCAATGAAAATTTACATTTAAATTAATTAACTAATATTTGGAAGGCTAAGCGAACTTTATTTATAACTCTTTTATAACTCTTTTATAAATTAAAAAAAAAAATATGAATACACACACACTCTCCGATTCAAATTAAGAATTGATTTATTAATTATATAGTAAGTTCTTAAGTTTATATTAAATTTATGAATCCCATTTTATTTTTCTTCTTTCATATTATGTGTATGTATATTTTAAATTGTAAAATTTTTTTTTTAGTTATCTTCTCCTATTACTCATTTTGAAGAAGAACACATGAATTAAAAATAACAGTACATAAAATATAGTGAGTGAGTTAAATAAACTGAAAATAATTTTCGAATAACAATGTTAAAGTCAGAAATGGCAAATCTTATATGACGAACCAAATATAGTGTTACCTTATATAGCGTGAGATTTTTCATTCGTCAATAATTTCCGAACATTTTTTGTTTTTATTGTATTATACGAATGAGTTCAGTTAATTAGACAAAAATTTTTCTTATTAAGAGATAGTTCTTTTGAAGAATTTTCCAGAATCTATTACAGTTTTACATGGATTTGTGCAGTAATTTCAATACCAAATCTTAAATTTCAATCATCTAAAAATTTTGTATTGAATACATGTTTCCGTCGGACCTTAATTACAATTATTTTTGAAATTCCAAGTATTTTAGTTTTTGAATTGTAAAATCTTAATTAAATATAAACTATACTAGAAATGAATATTTAAATTCAAAATACTAAATTTCTAAAATAGAATGAAATTCTGCCAGATTTCTTTTGCGAATTTCACAATGTCAATAAAAATAGTATGTCGATAAAGAATTTCAAATAAGTTCAAATGTCAATTTAATTACAAAAAAAAAAAAACATTTCAAATATTATAAATAATTGCCACAATAACTTCGAAAACACACAGTTCATCTGTTGTAAATTAAAATAAATACCATTCCAATTAACAAGGAAAAAAACAACTTAACTGCAGAGATCATCTAAAAATTTATTCAATGTAGTGCAATTGTGCCCAGTTTAAGTTACTCATGAGCAGTTTGAACATGTAAATGGAACGTGTACAGAATTCTGTAAAAAAAAATTATCGAATATTTCTGTTCGCTATACAATAATGTCAAATGCTACCGGTTTCTTCAGTTCAAGCGAATTCGACTAGATGGCGAATTTGTCATATACCCGATTTATATGTTAACTTTAGCCAAACATTTGGTAAACATGAAAGGTTTTATACAACTGCAATAAAAATTTCAAAATTTTTTTCAATATTTTCAATAACGACCCATTCAATACGATCAAAATTTCTTGTTTTTATTCTTTTTCTTTTTTCTCGATCTTTTCTTTTTTTATTTCTCATCTTTCTTTCTTTCTTTATTTCTTTTTATTTTTTGTCGATTCTGTTTTGAAATAAAGAAAACAAAAATACACTGGCAAAAAAAAAAAACAAAAACCGAAATTCAATTGATCGCTTTAAATTTAATTGTAAATCATTATTGTTTATCCGATTTACTTTAATAGCATCAATTTTTTAATACAGTATCTAATAAAAATAAAGAATATGTACATGTGTATATGTAATATACGCAGAAAAAAAATCAGAATTGATCCACCATCTACCATAGGGTAAGAAAATAAGAAATGTGCCACTTGAAAAAACAAAATGCAGCAATAACCAAAAGATCAAAAAAAAAAAAAATGGAAGAGAAAAGAACTTTCATATAGTCTTAAAAAAAAATATACCATCCTTAAAAAACGAAAAATATAAAATAATAAAAATTAAAAAAGAAAATCAAAAAATCAAAAAAAATTCAAGAAAAATGTTGAAAAGGAACTCTTGTTGTACAAAAACTTAAAGGCGGAAAAAAACGAAAACGAAAAAAAAAACAAAACTAAATGCAATTAGCTGATGACATTGATATATAAGAACAGAATTTATAGGCGTAAATTTCACACAACATTTGGGCGTAAATAACACAAAGCCTTAAATTTCTTCAAGCCAAAACCATCTCGACTCATTTTTTTTCCAATGCTTTCTTGTAATTTTTATTTAAAAAAAAAAAATTTTATTCTGTTTTTTAGTATTTTTCAATTTTTTTTTTTTTGTATTTGGAACTGTTTGTGGTTTTTTTTCTTCTCTTTTTTTGTTAATAAATTCTTCTTTTTTATTGGATTCCTTCTGATTAAAAGTTGTGTGTGTCGTTTAAAGAGTTTTTCATAATTTTAATTGTCTTTGATTTGATTTTTTAATACAAAAAAAAGAAAAAAATTATAAAACAGAAGGATCTTAAAAAATCTTATAATTGTGCTAAAGTTTTTTTATTCCTTGACTTTACAATGGAAACTCTTTTATATTCTTTAGACTTTTTGCAATTATAATTGGGACTTTATAGTTTCTTCAATAATTGTTAAAATTTTCAACAACAAAAAAAATATATAAATTTTATCTTATTATTTATTTTGATCAATTAAAAAAAAAAGTGAATTTTCATTTTTTAAATTTGCACACAAAAAAAAAAACTGTGTTTCATGAAATTTTCAAAATTTTTAATTTTACAAATTTAGTATTGTAAAAATAGGCTCTAATAACAATTTGATTTTCAGTTATTGGGAAAAATTGAAGACAAACTTTTATAGTACTCAAATCTGACCAAATTTGGTCAGTTCTATAATAAATTTTTCGTTGTTTTTTTGTTTTTCATATAAATGAAGACTTTTAATTTGTTTTACTTTGGAAATTATTAATCTGACTCAGGCATTTTCTTAATTCATAAGCCTCGTTTCGAATATTATGAAAATTTTTTTGGACATATCAAAGAATTTAACAAAAATTTTTTATTTGCTTTCCGTTGTTTTTAATGCAATTTTATGACATTAGCGAGATTATAAAAAAAATCTGATATGGTCAGCACATAACCGACCGCAATGTGTATTGGGCTAGTTAAGTGAATGCGTTACAGAATATTATAAAAATGTCTGTTAAATACTTCTTTCCAATTTTTAGGACATCAGTAAGCTTATAGTTAACATACTTAGAAAAATGTAAATTTGGCTCTTAGTAGAGTTTCGCTTTGTGCTACCCGAATTCCCTGAAATGCTCGCCAGTTAGTTTCGGTAACAACCAGAACTCAAATATTCCGTAGATATGGTGAAAAATATAAAATCGGCCCGCAAATCAGTTTTCGAGCCCTGGTCTTTCCAAAAAATTTATATGTTTATTGTTTTAATATGAAGAATTTAAATTTAAAGAATTTTTTTTTTTCGATTCTTAAAGAAGTCAACTGCTTTTAAGAGTGATCTCTTTTATCAAAAACTTATACAATAATAATTGGTAATTATGGCACTTAAAATCAATAAAAATCAATAATAGCAATATTTTCTTTAATTTATAAATCTTATTAATAATCTTAAAATGCAAATGGTTTTTGTTATATATCTTGTACTATAAAAGATTTTTTTACCGTTTCTGATGAATCAAATTAAAGCTTAAGAAGCTGATCGAAATTCTGTAAAAAATTTAAATTTCGCATATAATTATCAAGTTAGAGAAAACTAACAATAGAAAAATAAGTGAAAAATTTGTATTTTTTCTAAAGTTAAAATGCTTCATATTCCGAAAGTACATAAAATTTAAAAAAGAAGATTTTAATCTGTTTGATTGAAGCTTCTATCTTTTTCGGAACGAAGTTATAAGCACAAAAAAACTTTGGCAAGTAGAAATTTTGTAAAAATTCGTTAACATCGCTGTATCTCGGAAACTCATGAGATTTCACACCTAGTTTCCAACAAAAATTTTACTCATTTCTAATGCCCCAATCGATGGTACATGTTAAGGTCTGATTACTAAATCTCCCTTTCTATAAATGTTACTTGACAACGTGCTTACAAGTCTCAAAATTAACATTATGTAGCAAATTGTATATTCAGTGACAAATAATAGTTATGATTTAGTTTAAATTAAATAATTAAATAAAATGTTTGTCGATATTATTAATTTTTTGTAGTTAGATATTCCCTAATATTCCCTATTAATAGTCGAAAAAGTTTTCGAAACAACAGACTCATTTACAACATTAATACGAAATCATCATAATATTTTAATGATTTATTATTGCCAGTATTCAAAATTATTATTACATTTTTTTCATTTTGCAATTTTCTTCTTTCAAAGTATACAACACTTAAAAATACACTGTCTATCTTGTTTCAAATTCGAAATAAAATCATGACTTTTTCCTAGAAATCATTTAATTTAATTATTACAATATTATATAGAGTTATGTACAATCAAATTTAAATTAACTTAACAACTAAAACAGCCATTTTTTTTTTAAATTTTTTAAAAAATTTCAGAATAAACTATGGAAATTTTCATTGAAAATTTCCTAATCTAAGCTAAACTAATGACAAACAAACACATTAAAATATTCTTATTCTGGCCAGTGTTGCCAAAGTGGAATATTTTTGTCAAAAAATGCATATTTTTTTTTCGAAAAATTACTCTACTAAAAAATTAAATATTTTGCTTTTCACTCTAGAAAGAAGAGCCATTTCTCTTTTTGTAAATGATGTTTTTATCTTCAAAAAATGTCACAATTCACTCTTTTAAAAAAAATTATCCGGCCATACTTTTTAATATATTTTGGACTGATAACTGCTTCAATTGGCATTTGAATTGCAATCAAAAACATAAAAATGTTAAATGGATTAGGTATATCGGGGAAGCCCTCTATTAAGGTTTGAGTATGAGTTTGATGACCTTTTGGAAATATTTAAAATTTAATACTGTTAATTTAATTCAACATTAAAAATAAGTATTTAATTTTATATAATGTGTTTACACATGGAAACTTATATGACCTGTTATTTTGGTAATTTAACCCTGAAAGAAACTATTTTTATTATTTGTACTAGTAAAATATAAAAGCATATTTTTTGTGCAAAATTAGCATATTTTTTCAGACCATTACGGTAACACCGATTCTGGCTTTTTGGTTCAATCTATCGCAAAAAGAATAATGAAAAAGAAAGAGAAAAGAAAAAAATATAAAAAAAATCTCTCTCTTTAAACATAAAATTTATTAATTCCTTGAAAAATATTCATAGTGAATTAAAAACTGTTTTTATCTACTTGTACATTACTATATATTTAAATATATATGTATGTACAGGGTGTTAACTTTCAGATAGTAATAATATATACCATTGCGTAAATGCTTATTACTTATATTAGTACAATCAAAACTTTTATATACAGAAAATGTTTACAGCAAAACAATAAGTGATAAGTGTCATATAAACTCAATTTGTATCCCTGTCATTTTTATTTTCTTAAATTCTAAGTTCTTGTGTATATGCAACTCTTGAATTTAAGCCGTAATATCGCAAAACATGTCGACCTGTGAACTTGATCAATGTTCAAAAAAAAAATTTAGCAATTTATGAGGAGGGTCTATATACATACATACATACATAGATTAGTATATTAGCACATTTAAAATTACAGACACCCTGTATATTATGTTTGGAGACATATTTGTTACACAATTCACTTTTTATTGCAGTTTATTAAATATCAATCTCTGACAAAATTGAACAATGAAAATACAAAAATTAAAAAAAAAAATAAAATAAATATGAAAATACTTTTATGATTTAAAAAAATATTTTATTCTTTTATAAAAAAAAAAAATAAACCAAAAATAAAAATTATTTACAATCAAAACTTGTTAAAAAAAAATTTTTCTTTTGTTAAAGTTTTGCTACTCGTGTACTTTAAATAAAAATTGAATTTGTTCTAAAATTAATCAAAACGCCAGCTAAAAATGTTTTTTAGATGTTTAAGAATCACGGCTAAACCAAAAACAAACAAAAAATACAATGCAAAGCAAATAAAAAAACAGAAACAAAAAACAAAAGCAAACCTTCTTTTGTGACATTCGTTTATAATATTGTAGTATAGTTGGTATAGCAATAAAGCACGGCCATATACAGTATATTTTATACAATAACGCCAAAGTATGAGAAAATTTTTATACTAATAAAGCTTATCCGCTACTGTAGATATGCAATTTTATTCTCATTCAAAATAAAATGCATAAATACTTATACAAACGTCAAAAAAAAAATAATAATAATACTAATAAATTTTGAATTAAACTAAAAATTTCAAAAAACTGAAGATTCTTTAAATGACATCTTGTTGTCTGTTTCTTATGGTCTCTGTTTTGTCTTTAGCTGTTTGTTGTAGAAAAATAGATTTTTCATATTATATATAAATATATGCTTAAGTGTTATACACTTGTTGTTTTTGTTGTTGTTTTATATGTCAAACTAGAATTTTTGTCCAAATGTTTTTAAAAATCTAAGAAAAAAAAAATAAAATTCTTTGGCATGAAATTAAAAGTTCATGGAAAAAAACGTAAATAAAAATAAAAATTAATAACAAAATGCAAACAAAAAAAAATAACTTTATTTGCACTCAATGTTTAAATTATCTATGTATGTAAATATGTGTGTGTATAAAGAAAAACTATACCCAAATCAAATTTACTTCGGCACATTATTTACGAATAGGGTGTTTAAAAATATTTTATAGGTACATTTTTAAGTAAATGGATGCATATGCACTTATATTCTGTGCCTATAATTTTAAGATGCCCACCTGATCAATGAAAAAAAACAGTATCATTATTTTTTTTTTTCAATCTAAATCAATGAGGGCGAGTTAGGTACATATAAAGGCTAGGTGTCAAATAGGAAATTAATGGCAAATGAATTTATTGAAGAATTCAATTTTAATTTCCGAATGGTATAAAAATGTTAATTCGGCAAAAATTCAATGCAGTCAAAAATGTTAATTCGATCATGAGTAAAAGTCCATTTGTTGGCATTTGTTGTCATATTCCCGTATATAAAATGTAGAAAAAAACTATTTTAACTATTTTCTTAAAAGTAAATGAAAATGTAAAATCAGTCCGTAGCAAAGACGCAGTGTCACTCTTACTCAAAATAAACTACGATAAAAATTTCCATGAAAATCGGTTTAGCTTTTTTTGGGGTATAGAATTGGAAAGACAGACAGACACATACCTCTCGAAATATTAATTAATTTCTGCTTCCTTAACGTGAAGAAGTGCATTTCTCCGATCTGCGAAATTTAAACAATGTCATAATTTATCAGAAAAAAAACTATGTTTGTGTACTAAATACTTAATATTTAATTTAGATAGAAATAAGTGAAAGATATTTTTTTTTTATATTTAAATTTTTGACAAATTTGACTTTTTGATTTTGTAACTTTTTTTATGTTGCAAATGAACTACTTCAGTTTAAACATTATTCTTTTTGTTGCTCTTCGGCTTTTTTATCTCTTTTTCAAATTTTTCGTTGGAGATATCAAATGTTAATTCTATACCGTGTCTTACTAATTTCTATTCCAAGAATAGTTATAATATAAACGCTTGAAAAATAATAAAAAAACCTGTAGTTTAAAAAAAACCTCAATTTTCAAAATAATTAAATTTCATTGAATGTAGTAATGTCAATTATGCAAAAAGAATAACAGTGTTGAAAGTAAATATTTTTACAACAATCATGTCTTAACTTAATTTATTAAAATATTTCACATTTAGATAAGGTTCTACTCTCTGCAAATGTAAAAAACAATTTTTTTGCTATACTATTATTTAAAAGAAAACACAAGTACTGGTCACTCTAAATAAATATAAAAGAAAAACAAAAGTTAGTTACAATAAATGCGATAAAAACATAACACAGAGAGAAAAAATTAAACAAAAAAAAAAAGAATGAGAAAATCAAAAAGGCATCTGTACATATATCCATAATCAGAATTATTAGCAAAAATAACAGCCCGGTAAATTGCAAAATGTTCTCATTCACATGCAAACAAAGAACATTCAAACCTAATATGCATATAGAATTCAACGCCAATCACATTAATATACTCTTTTTATTTTTCTTCCTTTTTAGTTTTTCTTACTTACTTATATAATGTTTATATATTCTAAAAATAAATACAAATAAAGATACATACATATTTATACTTATAGATAGCCAATATAAGCAGTATATTTATATAGTAGTTGTACAATATACATAATATATTGTGTACCTATATATATATATATATATATATACCTACATTTCAGTATCAAAACATGTAGATAAAATTCATTGCAGTTTAAAGAGGGCAATAACAAAATAGCAAGGAATCATACAATTCACTACTGTTTTTATTGCTACTCAATATAACAAAAAAAAAATAAATTTTAAAGAGAAAAAAAAAGGAGAAAGAAAGAGCAACAGGCTAAGAAACAATACAAGAAAAATAAGAAATATAAAAAAAAGAGAGAAAAATAAAATGAAATAAAAGAAAACAAAAGACATTGAAAACAACGAAAATAAGTTTTTCTCTTTCTTTTCATTTTCTGTTTTTTATTTTAATTTTGTTTATTTCATTCGTTCTTGTTTTTTTTTTTTTGTTTTTTTTTGCAGGTACCACCAATGGATCTTAACTTTTTGTATTTATGAAATTGGGTTCTGACAACACAAAACAAAAACGAAACAACAAAAACCAAAGAAAAACAAAATTTTTTACAAAAATTCTAGAGCGTGTAGTTTTCGTGCTTTTACGTTTTTAATGTCCCATATAATCAAAAAATTAAATATTGAAATTGATCTGCTCTCGCCATGCAACGATTGCATGAATTCACTTTAATCGTAAGCAAACGTAAATCTGATCATACTCAAATATTTACTCTTCTGGTTTGTTTTTTTTTTTTGTTCTTTTCATCCAAAATTTTTTTAATACCCCCAATGTATGCCGTTTAATTTAACCATTTAGTCATCCTTAAATTTTTGTGCAAATTTTTCTTTTATGTGTGTATGTAAATATATTGAATTGAAAAAATCAATTATGATGTCCTATAGTTGTTGCTTGAAATTCGATTCCAAATTTTTTTTTATACTATACTTTTAGTTTTTCGTTTTTTTTTTATTTTCCTTTAGTTTTTTTATGAAAAAAAAAAGACAAAAGGTAAAAAATAAGCAAAAATAAAAAAAAAACTGAAAAAAAAAGAAAACAGAAATGGTCAAAAAGTTTTGTATGCAACAGATTCAGTTGTGTGTTGCTTCTGATTTTATAAGAGATTCAGAAATTTTTAAAAAGGATGCTTGCTGTTGTTGATGAAAACTAAAAAAAAAAAAACAAAATAAATTTCAACCGACGAAGTAGAAGAAGCAGAAAGGAGAAGAAGATGAAATTTTTGTTTTCTTTATGTGACTGAGTTTTGTTGCTCCTTTTTGAAAATTGGTAAATTTTTTGGGAATTTGATATTCTTGAAATTGAATACTTTGTCCGCTTTTTTTTTTAATGAATTATTAAAAATGATTTTTGTGTTTTTTTTTTTGCTGAATACTGTGTTTTTTTTTTCTTGAGTCGCGAGAACCTTAAGCAAAGGGTTTGTGTTGCTTTTTTTTTTTTGGTTTTTTTTTGCTTTTGTCAATTTCTTTTCTATTCTTTTATTTTTTTTTTTTTTGGTTTTTTAATTTTGTCGTCGTCCTCATCTTCGTCGTCGCCATCGTCGTCATAGTCGTTGTCGTCATCATCATTGTCATTATTATTTAAAAGAGAAGGAAAAACAATTCCTTAAATTAAAATTTTGAAACAACCAACAAAAAAAAAAGGAAAGAGAAACACGAAAACAATATACCAAAAAAAAAAAAAAAATTAAAAAAAAAAAAAAAAGGATCATTCAAAGTTTGTCATATTTTTTTTTCATTTTTTTGTTTTTTCATTTCTTTTTTTGTTTTCGGTTTCTTTCTCATATTAATTTCGGGTTTATTAGTTTATAATTGGAATATAATCTTTAAACATGAGTTGTTCAGGTTAATTACCAAAAATTTAATTGATTTATGTCGACATAACCGGAGGTGAATAGGTCAATTAGTTTGGTTACTTTAATGCGGCCCCCCTCTCTCTCCCTCTTCTTTTCAATATTTATTAAATATGTACATATGCATATAATGCATAATAAAAACAAAAGAACTCCCAGAAATTTTCTCTTTTATTATTTTAAAGATTAAATACAAATATAATTATGAAATATCTATATTATTTTAATAAAAAAAAAAACAAAGAATATTCTTGCAACATTATTTAGCAAAAAAAAAAAGGGAAAATTTTCTTTTGTTAATCTAAAAATTTATTATTATTTAAAAATTATTATGATAAAACAAAAATTAAATACTAATAATAAGTATTTAAAAAATATAATGGAAATTAACAATATGAATATAATTTCAAGATTATAAAAATTAAATATATTTTATCGGAATAATTATCAAAAGGCTTATAAAGATAAATAATATTTTATTTTTGCTTAATTCCAGTAAGCTTGCTAATTATTATTTTTGAATACATACATAGCTACATTGTAATTCCAGAAAAATAATCAAATATGTACAATACTTCTTTCTAATTAAATTAAAATTTATGTAATTTTCATATCGAAGTTTTATTTTTCACTGATTTTCGGTTAAAGTTCTTAATTTCTGGTGATAAAAAATTATTTATTCCAAATTTTTGAATTCAATATAATTGACCTTATTCAGAATTCTCGGTTTTTCTAAAATTTCATTTTTCCAATAATATTACTCATTTTCTCAATTGAATTGTTGCAGTTTTTCTCAAATTATCGACCGAACATCTCACTTTAAAAACAAAGTGAATGAATTTTGTGTATATTTTAGAAAAAAACGAGATACGCAATACCGAATAATTCTTCTCACTTGAAAATTACATAATACAAATATATGGTGTTTACTCACTTTCTTTTCACTTGCCGAGTAAAATAGATCATTCCCTAAGTTTCGAATCATCAAGTGATAGTGAATAATTTGTATATGAACTGGTTAGTGTTTACAACTATTTACCATAAATATCACTGGGGATCACTTAATGATTCGCTACTCAGAATAAGCTCCAATATATAAATATTTACCATATGTGAAAACTTTTATTTAATTAATAATTAATTCTGAATAAATTTTTTTAAAACAAAATTTAGCTATACATATAAAATATTTTTAACGCCTTACGATATGCAAACTGTTGATATCTTGTTTCTTTCTACAAATTTTGTCCTTTATAAAAATATTTAATGAAATTATAAATTAATGATTTTTAAATTTCTATATTATAGTTGTATTTAATATTAATTTTAGAAAATGAATTGTGTTATACTAAAAATATTCGACTTGTCGGCATTCGACTTATGCAGAACAAAAACTAATTTGTCAAAATTATATGGATTTTTTGTTTTACTTACCAAATTTTTTTTATAAAATATGAACATCTATTATACTTTATATTATACAGTTTATTACATATTTTACCACAATATATGTACATACGTTTGTTCTATAAATAAAAACCATACATCTTATCTTTGCCATTATTCACTATTCAAATTTTGTATAAAATTCTTTTTAAATTTTTGTAATTTAGCAATTTTAATTTTTTACGAAGATTAAACTATTTAAAATGCTCGCACATATATGTGTATACAATCACATTTTTTTAATTTGATTTAAAAATTATCAAACATACAAGTGAAAATTGAAAAATTGATCTATGAAAATTAACTGGAATAATAACAGGTTTAGTGAAAGAAAAACGCAGAAATTCTTTTTGTAAAAAAAAAATTATTTTATTAACAATTTTTTTTATTTATTTTATTATTATTTTTAATACTATTTTCAATGGAAGTGTAAAATTTTTTTACAATTTTGTTTCTTTTTTATTTTCTTTCTTAAAAAAAATATCTTAACTACATCTTTAATTATTATATGTTTGTATGTATTTTAAGTTTTATCAGTACATTATTACAATTATTATTATAAATTTAATTTATTTAATTAATATTATTAGTATTTTATATAAAAACTACTTTTACAAAAAGCAGTCAAAATTCAATATTCATTGCAATTGCCAAAATAATTAAACAATAAATTTTTCAAAAATTAATTTTTTTTTTAATTAAATAGAATACCATTTTAAAAAAAAAATTTAAATATTATTGTCATTATTATATTGAATAAATATTGAATTTTTTGAATTGGAATAACTTAAAAATTTTAATTGTATAGCTTCATTTTTTTTATAATAATTCACATAAGGTATTTTGCTCAAATAATATTATATATTTTTATTATTATATATGTGTGTATTTTTTAATTGTAATTTTATTATACACAGAGAGCAAATACTTTTTTGTACACACATAGAAAATATTTATTAAAAAATGTTAATAGTTTTGTATTAAATTTAGAATTCTCTCTTTTTCCACTTCTTTATTTAGTTTCACTGGTAAACAATCTAACACTTTCAAAACTTTAATGAAATTCAAAATGTAATGAAATTGGATGATATAAAGAACAAAAGTTTATTGTTAACAATTTATTTAAATAGAAAATTTATGAAACAAAAATGCAATAAAATCGTATGAAAATAAATGTGCAACATAACCTTTTTTTCTAATAAATTACAATATTAATAATTTGTTAGAGAAACTTTTAATTTTTTTCGAAAAGAAAAATGGTTATTAGTGCAAATATTATATTTGTTCTGCTTCTACACATCTTTCATCAAAGATTAATTCAAATAATAAAAAATAATATTGAAGAATTTTAATTTCAACATCAAACGAATAAAAATTGATAACGAGTGAATCATGATTCACGTACCATACGATTTTTGTACCATGGAAAATATTTAATGTTTTCAGAACGAATTCTAAATAATATGTATGAATTATTAGCAATTTAAATTGTATACAATGAAAATATATTACACAATGCCTTTGTTCAAATGTTTTGTTCTACGGCAATTATGAAAAGTTCAAGAACGACAAAACAACTAAATATATTTTTGCGGCAATCAGCTTTTCTATATAATAATACCATATTGGTTGAACTGAACAAATGGACTTTGCTCTTGATTTTATACTAAAATTTCGTATACAAAATATAATTCGGAGATATGATAATAATGTAATGATAATTAATTTATGAAAATTTAAATGCGTGTGTACACATATGTATTGTACACAGAGGAAAAAAAATGTAATATATTCGGTCAATACTGAAGTAAAATTTGAAATAATTTTAAACCAATTAAAAATGAGTATAATTTGATTTAATTTTTATACATTCAATACATATATTAACAAATATTTAAATGTAAATAAGAATTACTTACTTATTATTTAAATTTATTTAAGTTTGATTTTAGCTTGTGTCAGTATTAGTCGAGAATTACACTTTGTTTTTCTCTCAACCTAATATTATGTATAGTGATATTTTAAGTTTCTTAATGGAATAGAGAGCTACTAAATTAAGTAGTTATGTAATTATGGCATATTCATACATATTATGTACACATATGTACATATGTATATTTTGTATAAATACCTAAATTTATGCAATTAGTTCACATTATGGTATAACTAAAATTTTCGAGTTACTTAGTGGTTTTTTAAACAACAAGATACAATTTTTTTTTGTTTTCATTCATTTTTAATATTATTGTTACAAAATAAATAATTTTCCTAAATTTAAGACTTGTTATTCTCAATTTTTAAAAAACTATATATATATGTATACATATATATATAACATACATATAAATTTATGTATAACATTTTATCTTATGAAAACTTTTTAAAGAACACTTAAATTTTTAAAAGATTTTCAGGTGATTTATCATAAAATTTACATATTATTTGATTAATAAATACCAAAAAAAAGAAATGTTATTTTGTAAAGCACTATGATCGAAAAATTTTAGAATTTGTCTCTATTTTATTTGCTTCTCTATTGTTAACCTTTTTCTAAACAATAGAAAATTATTCTTTTTTTTTTTGTATCATTGTTAAAGCTTAAGATTTTAATGGAATATTCAGTAGCATATGCTAATTCAAACTTGATTTAGAAAATTTATTTGATTTATAATTAATTTGGAAATGACAAACGCGTTTGAGTCGATGCTTTCAGTCGACGTACATATATATAATAAAATTTAATAAATTTTTATATGCTTTTACAAAAAAAATAAAGTATAGGATATGTGAGTCTTCAGAAATCTTATAGTATACGTATATTTATTTATTCAAAAATTAATGATCATATATAATAGGTATATACAAATACCTCAATGCTTTAGGTAATAACAATTTTTAGTATTCTATTATCAAACTATACATTACTTACTGATATTATTAAATATATTTAGTATTTACAAAAAAATTTTAAGTAATTATAAACTAACATTGTAATTGCAAATATATGTATAATATGGATATTTAAAGTAAATAAAATATTTTATTCTTAGTAAAAAAATTTTATTATTTTAAATCATTTTTTAAAAAATTATTTTACTACCACAGCCGATTTGCACTAAAATAAGGGTAATTTTTTTTGTATTTATTAGTTATGGTACATACAAAGTTACTTGTAACCTAATTGTTAATTTTCTTATTTTATAAGGGTTATTAATAATTAAAATTTATTATTATTATACTTATACTTGTAATTAAATACGTAAACTACGATCAAAACAATATACATTAAATTTTTTTTATTTTAATTGTTTTTTGCTTATTTAGAAAATTTTCGGGCGAAATAAATATTATTATATGATTGTAAAGGATATTAAAAATAAATATAAAAACTAAATGAAATATAACAGTATGTTCGAAAATATCGTTTACAAAAAAAATTTATTGATTGTTGGAGAATTTGCACCTATTTGTTTTTAAACAAATAACATTTAAAAAAAAATCAAATAAAATAATGGAAAAAGTTTTAATCAATTTATTTAGAAAAAATTCTTCATCAAAGCAACATTGATTCGTTAAGGAAATGAAAGTTTTATTTGAAGAAACTAAAATTAAAGCACACCTTTGAAAATTTTTTAATAGGCCAAACGTGTTACTACTAGATGCAACATATTATTGAAAATTTTAAATTTTTGAAAATTTTGAGTCAAAATATGAAAAAGCAAATCGATCAATTCCGAACACACTATTGTAAAAATATGAATAATTCAGAACTATTGATTTTAAATTAATTTTAATATTATAATAACAAAATTTTGTTTAAGAATTAAATGAACCCAATAATTGTTTTTACAATCTCACTCTTAAATCTGATTCCATACTTTTCCTCTGTGATAATTGAGGTTGATGATGTCTTGGCAATGATACTAAATGATGACCAGGTTGTGGTAAATGAGTATTTACAACACGTTGAGATAATGTTGGTGATCTATTTGCTAAAGGAGATAGTGATGGAGAAAAACTTGGTTGCATTGCAGATGATGTTGTGAAACCAGTTTCATGACCATCATGACTAATAGATGAACGAGGTAAATGATACTGATGTGAATTATTATTATTGTTATTATTATTATTAATACCATTGTTTATACTATTACTAACACTTGAAGTTGAAAGATGACTACCTCTACTTGATAATACTGGAACATTAATTGATCTAGGTGCTATATTTGTAAGTAGTGGAGGTGGTATATGTTTTAATGGATGTGCTTGTATAGATTGTTTGCTTTTGACACTTTTTGCACTTGATGATGCTCCACTGTTACCACTATGTACAGATAATTGATCATCTTTTAGTCGAGCTATTTCGGAAAAAACATGAGCCAATGGTTGATATTGCGGACCCCAATCTAACAGATAATCCCAATTATAACTACCCGTTAATTCTTCTTCACTATGTATTATTGAACTAAGAGAACCAGTCATTGATGGTCCTGGAGGATGGTGATTATTAACACTACTCCCACCGACAACAGAAGGAGCTACATCACTATAACTTAAAACATGATCAACTCTTGGACCCATTGTACTGCCACTTGTGGTAACGTCATCAGTACTACCAATTGCGCGATCACTTCCGCCACCAGCCACTTCATTTAACTTAGCATAGATTAAATTTGTTAAATCAGTCTCATTTGATTCACTATCATACATTGTATGATGAATCCTTTCAACCGGCTGCAATTGGTGCATTAAGGTTTCTTTATTGCTGCCTACTAAACTTTCACTACCATGACGAGAAGACATTGAAGCACATCCAGGAACATTATTCCCAGTATCTACTATACCCAATCTCGCCAAATACTCTTGAGTGTTTTGTACAGATATATCAGATAAACGACCATTTCCATTATGAAGATGATCTGGACCTCCATTTCGAACCATGGGGCCCTCATTGATCATTCTAATTTCCTCATCTTCGCCGTCATCACCTTCTTCAGCCGACCCTCTGCCACTAGAACCAGATTGTTCCGACCCAGACAACTCAGAGGTAGTTGCAGCGCCAGAATTTGAACTGGCCGTATGTTGACCATATGGTGGGATTTCATCATACTTTGGTGGAGCGAATTGAGAATTGTTATTGCTTTGATTAGAGCTACTACTATTACCGTTATTTCCATTTGGTCCGCTTCTCATACCCAAAGTATCAAAAGCACTTGGATCAACGTAACTGTTAGAATTCCCCACAGTTTCTGTGCTTAAATTTGGTTTTACGATTGTTTTAGGTCTCCTATTACGCATATGCAGGAAAAGGAAAACTGCGGCAAAAGCAAATATAATTAGCAAAAATGATATTAATAGACCAATAGCCCAATCAGCCATTCCAGAACCAGAAGATATACCACTGCTTGCCAAATTGGTACTTAAATTCGTTAGAGGATCAACTGAAATTTCAACAACTGTCATATTCGTTAAAGAACCTTGTCTTCCTGAGCTGGCTGTTACCACAAGACTAACGTCGTGACTCATATCAAAATTATTATCAATTTTCTTTTTCACTAAAATAGCACCTGTTGTGCGATTTACCTTAAAATATGGATGTTGGGAACTCAACTGGTAAACTATTTTTCCATCGACACCTTTATCAAGATCTGTAGCCATCACTTGACCTATTATATATCCAATAGGTAAGAAACTTGGAGATGCCATAACGAAACGATAGGTTCGTTCTGTAAATTGAGGACTGAACTCATCTCTTGAATCAATAATAATATTAACTTTAGCGGAGGCATATTTCCCTCCGACATCTGTAGCTTTTAATATAAAGCTGTAGCGAGATCTCTGTTCATAATCGAACACAGTATTTGTTATAACAACTCCACTAGCACAATCTACTTTGAATAGTTTGGAAATGTCAGCACTACTTGAATAACTCAGTGGCTCAATCGTGTAGTTAAGAATTCCAAATCGTCCACGATCCAAATCTGTGGCCCTAATTGTAAATATACTTGTACCAATCGGTTCATTTTCTTCCACAAATTCCGTATATTCACTAAGTGGAAATTTCGGTTCATTATCATTTTCATCAGTTAAATTAACTTTAAATGGTTGTAGTGCACATTTAGGTATAGCAGCGCTGTCACATGCTCTAATTATTAAATCATAGTTCGGTATCCCCTTATCATAATCTAATTTATTATTGACAAAAAGCACTCCTGTTACCAAATCTATTGTGAACATTGCGGCATCATTACCGGACGTTATGTCGTACACGATATCCGAATTAGGTGTATTTTCTTGATCTGTATCCGTTGCTTTTATTGTTGCTATAGAATATCGTAAAGGGGATAGTTCACTTATTTCGACAGAATACTTCGAAGATAAATCAAATATTGGACGGTTGTCGTTATCGTCTTCAACTGTTAAGAAAACGTCAATCGAACTTAAATGACCGTAATCTCGTTCATATTCATTTTCATCAGTGAATTCAATAACTTGTGCATCTTCACTCATAATTAATTTCAATTTATACAAGTCATTTTTTTCTCGATCTAGCTTTTTAACCAAAATTATAGCGCAAGATTGAAAAATTTCAAAAGCTTGATCCTCATTCCCAGATACTATTGCGAAGTTTAAATTACTCTGACTTTCATCCAATAAGGATGACGTTTCCTGAATAATATTTCTATTCAATTTAAACACAATTGTTCCAATAGCGGCGTTTTCGTTAATAGATGTACGATACTGTGATTGCAAAAACTGGGTCAATCCAGAACTGCTTTTATTTAAAATAACTTTAACAGAAGAACTGGAACTTAATGATTTTTGACCAGAATCCGTTGCCAAAACATTCAAGTAAATATAACTTTTATTCAATAATACTGTTGACGCTGACTTACTATTAACATAAGTAGAATTAATACAAATCGTTCCAAACTTCTCATTTATCGTAAATCCATCCTCCTCTGGCAAAATTTGATATCTTATTTTAGAATTTCTTTCGCTTATATCAGCATCTGTAGCATTTACAGTAATAATTTCTTTTTCATCGCTATTTCCACTATTATCATTTAAACCACCACAATTTCTTATAACTTTTTCACTATTTGAGGCAACTGGTGTCGAAGTATATTCAGAATAAGTTGTTACATAAGCGGTTCGTTGAAAAATTGGAGCATTATCATTTTCATCAGTGACGCGGATAGTTAATGTGGTAGTTACCTTATGAGCACCATCAGAGGCGATTATTTCAATTTGATGTTCCTGTTTTAATTCAGCGTCAAGCTTTTGCTGCAATATTACTTTTCCGCTAAATCGATCTATTGAAAATTTTGACATATCATTATCCAAATGGTCTACATCATCAGAAAAATTATAGGTTAAAACTGGATTTGTATCAACATCATTTGCAGAAACTGTTGTTATCAATGTACCTAATTCAGTACCTATACGTTTTGAAATAATTTGAGAATGAAATAATTTAAATTTGTTTTTTTCTGATTTTAAAATATTCAAATTAATAAAATATTGATTGCAATTCAGATATTTGAAGTAAAAATATTGGTGACTATATAAGAAAAAGAAGTTTACTTACCTTCGCTGACATTGATTATTCTTGTGGGTGGGAAAGTAGGTTGATTATCATTTATATCAATAACTCGAATATGAATAGTTGTTGTTCCAGTCATTTGCGGTACACCCTCGTCGGTTGCGATTACTTTCAATCTATATAAATCCCGTATTTCCCTATCAAGAACAATATTCGTTCTAACAGTTCCACTAAAAGCTGGTTCAATTATAAATGCGTTGTCATGATTCCCATCAACAACGTGATATAAAATTCTAGAATTTGGTCCTTTTCCATCTGCATCAAGTGCTTTGACTTGTGTCACTAACGTACCTTTATTTTTACCCTCCCAAGCAACAGCAAAATATTGGGATTGCGTAAAATGTGGTTCGTTATCGTTATCATCATCTAATTCAATAGTCAGTTCAGCATATCCATATAATATTGGAGAACCATCAGTACGAGCTACAAGTACTAATTTAATTTGCTTTAAAGTCGTACCACCATTTATTTTAGGATCACTAGTATTAATCAAACCATTTCGATAGTTGAAAGCTGTAGCGTAATCCATAAAATTTCGTTCATAGTCAAGATTATCTGCTTTTTTAATCTTAATTTCACCAGTGCTAGAATCAATTGTAAAAGAATCATCTTCATTCCCGGCGCCGAATGAATACGCTATTTTTTGTCGCCTACCGTCGCTACGTACTGCATTAACATGTAAAATAGTTTTACCAATTTGAGAATTTTCTTTTAATCTAATGTTATAACTATCATTTTGAAAGCGCAAAGTTGGTGTTCCAGGCTGAGATTCTCCTATACGAATTTCGACTAAGCCCATCGTATTTTGCTGCGGATTGCCTTTGTCACGTGCCATAATTTCCAAATGTACCGTATTACCTACTTCACTAGCTAAACTTTGTGTAGAACTAATTGCACCAGTGTTAGCATTTATTCGGAATTTACCATTAGTCGAATCTGTTACTATACTATAAAATATTTCACCATTGATTCCTTGATCTATATCAATAGCGTTCACTTGAATTATTGTTTGACCTGGCTGAACAAGTGCTGCAACATTGGCTCTTAGTGGATAATGCTCGAATATTGGTTTATTATCATTTACATCTTCAATGAAAATTTGAATAGGTACTTGACGAGATCGAGAATCATATTTTCCACCATCAGTGGCAACAACCATAAAGTTAAAAACGTTTTGAGTTTCACGATCAAGTTCTCTGTATCAATAAAAATTTAACAGTTTAAGATTGATTATTAAAAAGGAAATGAGTAAGTCGAGATTATAAAAATAAAAATGTTATTATTTGAACTATTTTATTTCATAATAATTAGCAATGAAAATATATTGCCCTAATGTTTCGATTTTTCCATAGCGTATTTCCATAAGGATTGGATGCTAACAAAACTTCACTAAACGCGTTATTAGACATTATACGAGCTTTTTCGCTTTGAACTATTGAAAATTATTTCAAGAAAATAAAGAAATAATTCCTAAATTGCCTTCGGTTTTTCTTGTTTTTGTGTTATACAGCTAACAAATTAAAAATTTATGTAAGGAAAAGGAATGCTTACCCAACTGTAGTTATAAGTCCAGATTTACTATCAATTGCAAATAACCATTGTGTTTCGTTCGCTAAAGAATAAACTATACGAGCATTTTCACCAGAATCAGCATCATTTGCGCGAATTTTTAATACAGAACTACCAATTTCAATGTTTTCTAATATGTTAACCATATATTTGGACTGCTCAAAGACTGGATCATTGTCATTTTGATCTGCAACCATCACACTTATATTGCAATAACCCTGGTACGCTATTGGCGTGCCACGATCTTGTGCTTGTATTTGTAAAACATAACGTGAATTTTGTTCACGGTCTAATGAGCGAGCACTTAATTCCCCAGTATGTGCATCAATTGAAAATTTATTTCCTAAATTGCCACCTGGTTGAAGCAAAACAATAAAACACATATTTTTTCATTCATTACATATGAAAAAAATTGTTTAAAAAAAGTCAAGTGCAAGAATGCAAAAATATTACGAAAATGAAAAGAAAAATAAACGAAATGCTTACCCACTATACTATATAAAATTTCACTATTAACACCATCGTCCATATCGGTTGCTACAATGGTGTGAATCACAGCGGCTTCACTATTTTCAGGTATGGATAATGGATAACATGATCCCGGCCTGAATTCGGGAGCATTATCATTAACATCTGTAATTTTAATTATAAGTGTGGCAATATCAAATTGACCTTTAGCTTTTTGTGTCAATGATAATCGTTGTAAATCATTCGTATTTGTAGCTGCCAAGAAAGTACCATTACTGGAAATATTGCTGTTAACAATTAATTCCATAACATATATTGGAACCATATATTCATCTTTCGTCTCACGATCAAATTTTTTCAAATTCGTTATTGTACCACTTAGTAATCCAACTTGAAAATGATTGTCACAAATTCCGGGTGGTATTTCATATAATAGATAGGCTGTATGATAAATATTATGTAAGTCGACTGGTGATTATTTCAAAAAAAATTACTTACCATTTTCATTTGAATTAAATGATTTAGCACCAACACGCGCTAATATACTACCAATAGGCGTACTTTCTGATATGTTAACACGATAAACGGGTTGGAAAAACCGAGGTGGAACATTTGTTACACTATTTATAAAAATTTGTAAATATAATTGAACTTTTCGTGATGGTATACCATTATCACTCGCGCTTATTATTAAATTAAATTTGCTATTACGTTTCTGTGTTTTATATTTTTCATTCATATTTTCATGATTTTCTTTACTAATAATTTCAAAATCATTTACTTTCTCTCTTTCGTAATCATATCTAATACGGGAATTACTACTTATACTGTTACCACTGCTGCTACGGTAACTTGAATTTTCGTTCACGCTATACATGAAATCATCGTTGTTATTATACGGTGATGAATTAATTTGTAATGATCTAGATAACCGAATTAACCCAGTATTTGAATCAATTTTAAAACTTTCATCTTTATTTCCACTTAATATGGAATATGTAATTTTACCATTGTTACCAGAATCTTTATCAGTAGCTATTACATGGGTGACAACTTGACCAACTCGTATTGAATCAGTTAACACTATTTTCGCCTTTGTTATATTTCCCTCAACATTGTTCTTCTCATCAACATCTGTATTTGATATTGGCATTATGAAAACTGGATTATTGTCGTTATCATCTTGAATTAAAACATGAACTGTTACCGAAGCTGCCAACCTTTCCGTTCTATTCAATGGTTGATCCTTTGCTGCGATTATTAAAATGTATTCATTGATTTCTTCATAATCTAAAGATGCTTGTAATGTAAGAGCACCGGTTATTGCGTCAATTGCGAAAACATTTAAATCAGCTTGAGGACTATATCTTAACAATTCATATAAGAGTTCTCCGTTTGAACCTGTGTCAATATCCGTAGCTGTAAAGTTATATAAAATGTTTCCAATTGGAGTGTTCTCGTTAACGAAAATTTGTATTGGATCGTTTGACCATTGAGGAGCATTGTCATTTACATCAGCAATTTCAACTTTAACAATAATAGAACTACTTTGGGGATTATTTAAAGTTGTTGTATCTAGCGCACGTATTTCTAATCGATATTCACTCTGTATTTCACGGTCAAGTTTTCGAGCTACAATCAGTGAACCAGTTTGACCATCAATATCAAATGCACCTTCAATAGTATCTTTCATTAATGATGACAATGTGTAAGTTATATGTAAATTTGTCATCGTAACCATTTTATTATTTGAATCTGTACGGTCAGGTCCAATAGGACCAACAACAAAACCTACAGGTACGTCTTCCCGTACCTTTAATGTTAAAATAAGCCGAAACAAAAACAAAGAAATTTATTAAAAACATTTAATTTTTTACATATGAAAAATTAAATAAGCTATTAAAAATACCAGCACATATTCAAAACAAAAATATAAATAAAAAATTAAGAAGATTCATGATTTTTATGATATGATTCATGGTTGAAAATAAATTTGAAAAGATTCAACGCTCGTAATACAATAAAATTAAAATTTTGACACGTGACTTGCATACTAAATTGGATCATATCAAAACGTTCAAAATGAAATTATAAGAGCGTCATATACACTGACATATTCTCGTACAATTAAAATTATTGCTTTAGATTTTATAAGCAGAAATAACCACAATAATTGTACGTGTTGTATAGCATTACGATAATTAAAAGAAATATTAATAAAAATTCATTTCACAAAAAAACTAGACTTATTTAAAATATTTTAAACTTACAAGGAAAACCAAACTTGAACTTGTAAATGTTGGCCTGTTATCGTTTAAGTCTAAAACTTCAATACGCAGCATACGAACTGTTTGTTTGGGAGGAATTCCATGATCTGTAGCTGCAATCGCTAATCGATAAATACTTCGTTCTTCGTGATCCAATAAAGTACTTGTTCTTATTAACCCCGACACTGGATCTATCGTGAAAAGTCCAAAACCATCCGAGTCACGATTTTTTAAAATAGAGTAATTAATTGTTGCATTATTTCCATTATCTCGATCTATAGCTCTAATTTTTACTACTTCTGTTCCCGGTGGTTGCTCTTCCCGAACACTAACAACATCTTCTTGTGGATCAACTATTTCCGGAGCATTGTCATTTATATCGTTTACATGCACTTTAATGGGTACTCGAGTACTTCGATATGGCGAACCTTGATCCTTGGCTTCTACTAGTAATTCATACACAGATTTACTTTCACGGTCTAGAGGTTCCCGTGTAGTTATTTCTCCTATAAAAGTTTTTTTTTTAACACTAGTGTTTAATAATTTAGCTATTTATATTGATAATCTTACCTGTTAAAGAATTTATTTGAAGGCTTGTGTTGCTTGGGATAAGACTATATCGAATAGCCGCATTTATATCTAAATCCCTATCAAAAGCAGATACTTTACCAACTATTGCTCCACGATTCATATTTTCATCAATATAAAGCTCATACGATTCTTGAGAAAATTCCGGATCATTATCATTTGTATCAAGAATATTAATAATCACACGTGTTGTAGTATTTGCTGATGGAGATCCATTATCGATGGCCATTACGGTTAATTCAAAACGATCGCAAGTCTCACGGTCAAGTTTTTTTCTTAAATAAATCCAGCCACTATTTGGAAAGATCCCAAATACTTCTTTACCTTCTTGTTTGTCTGCATCATTAATATTAATAGATATTTTGTTTGCAACACTTAAATCAGTTCTAGGTGTTACATTAATTTTGCTATGCGAGTCAGTTGAATCTTCTTCTTTCCGAAATGATTGACCTACAAGGCAATACAATATGTAAACAATTTTAATGAAAAGGAAAGAATTTCAAATTTGTTTACCATTTGTATTAGAATTAGTTAAAACTTGATGGCTATCAATTATTTTGTATGTTAAACGAGCATTATTTCCTGTATCCAAATCGATGGCACTTACTTGTAAAATTTGGGAATTAATTGGCATTGATTCAAGTACTCTGATCGAATATTCATTTTTTTCAAATTGAGGAGCATTATCATTAACATCTTGAACTTCAATTAATACCGTCAAATTAGCTGATAATTTTGGAACTCCCGAATCTGATGCTGTAACGATAAGTGAGTGTCTTTGGGAAATTTCAAAATCTAAGTGCTGCGAAAGTGTTATATGACCAGAATGTGAATCAATTGAAAATAAATTTAGTGAATTCATAGTGAATTTAGAATTTTCATTATTTTTAGCCATGTTTATCAATTGCATATTTGAAAGAGCCAAAGGTGATTTAGTAGTACCATATGAATATGAAAGCCCACTATCCAGAAAATACGATCCTGATGATCCAGTAAAAAATTTTGAATTTGCTGAATTATGTAGAGAAGAAGTTGAATATAAGTTTGAAGATAAAGATGAAGTATTTCCTTTTAAACTATTCATAGTTGAACTAACTTTTGCAATACTATATGTTATTATGCCACTCTTTCCAGAATCTTTGTCGTATGCATTCGCTGAATATATTGGAATACCTAATGATGTATTCTCTGGTACCGAAATTCGGATCATATTTGATTCAAATTCTGGTACATTATCATTTATATCTTCAATATCAACGTTAACCTAATTAATATAAAATTTAATGATAAATATATTTCGTAATTGTAATCAAAAAAATGTACCTGCGTATGGCCGTAAGTTGATGGATTACCAAATGTTGCTAATACATTTAAAAGAACTTGTGATTTCGTTTCATGATCTAAAAGATTAGCTATTCGAATACTTCCTGTCGAAGGATCGATACTAAAATAACCATCAGGATCTCCGGAATATATTGAATATCTTATAAGACTACGACTTCCTACAATATATTATTGATTTGTGTTTAGCATATATAATAAGCATTATAACTAAAAATGCGTTTCAAAATAATCTATCACGATATGTGTAATGGAATAAAAATAATTATTGATATGTTCGCATCCATGTTGGTTTCTAATATGTACATACATCACTATTTCATGCTCAAACTTCCACATTATTTGACAAATATTTTTTGTTTGCTATAAGGATTCTCAAACAAACTTTTGCTTATATTATTTGTATAAACCGAATTGAATAAAATTCATTTAAAATAAAATAATTCTAAACTTTTACAATTAAATTTTTGATTTATAAGAATAAGCGCTATTTAAATAATTGTAACGAAATATTGGAACTATTTTTTGGTTAAACTTAAAAAAAATATATATAGCTAATTATTCAAAGCGTTTAAACATAAATAAATGAAATAAAAATAAAAAAGCAATAATATATTTATAGTTCCAGTATAAATATTTTCTAATGAACCTATAATAATATATATCTCTTGAGCAAATTATCCTTTAAAGTCTAAGCAAGAGTCAGTTCCCTTGAAAATTTTTTAAATAACTATCAAATTACTTAAAAATAATATTATGAAAATTTTATATTCTAATACACAAAACGCTATAAATATTCTTTTATATTATTTTACATACCATTTATTTGTATAAGTATTTGTATTCATATGTGAACACATAATATGAAAATTTTTCCAAGATTATTAGCCAACTGGAAAATTATTTACAAAATATAAAAAAAAGGAACAAAATTGAAATTTATCGCTGTAACTAAACCCCGATTTTCATAAGAAATAAAAAAAAAAAAAGAATCAACAATGAAGAAAAAAAAAATAGCTCAGCATAAAATAATTATGCATCAACCTGTCATTCTATTTAAGATTTCTGTCAACATTATGCAAAAATATCCGCTATAAACCTTCACAAAACCCTTTTTATTTTTTTTATTATTATTGTTATTTTTTTTATAAATGCTGAAATACTCAATTTTGTGAATTTTTCTCGTGAATCTTATAGGCTATTTAATTGATCAACAAAAAACAAAATAATAATAAAAATGATAAAAAAATAAATAAAAAGATCTACCGCACCTTTCACAACAATTCCTTTAATTTGCATTTTGATATAAAAAGAACAGAAAAAAAAGAACTAAAAACAAAAGCAACAACAACAATAAAAAAATAAGGATTCAATCTCAGGTTTCGGTAGAAAATATATAGAAAGCACTGAAAACAAAGCAGAAAATTATTATTTTTTTTTTGTTTTTTTTTTTTGAAATCGTCAAGAAACCTAACAATTAAACTACGATGCGACGACGGCTTCAGCCGTTTTTCTTCTTCGATTCTTATAAGCTTACATAGCATATAGGTACTCAATAAAAACGAATGCATAAAAACACATATACTTACTAATATGTTTTATTGTATATACATACGTGTATACATATACTCATACTCAAATATATAGGTACATTATTATTATTATATAAATGCATGCACACATATATTATCATTTTATAATACATGTACATACTTATATATGATTATATGTTTCACAGCGTAACATATATATATAAAAATACATTTAAAAATAAAAATAAAAAAAAAGTAAAAGCAAAAAAATCTGTGATTGAATATAATAATGTGAACGAAAAAGAAATCCAACCAATAAATAAAAGAATAAATGAAAGAAAATGAAAAACAAAACAAAAAAAAAAACAAAGTGTGTTCTATATTGAACTTCGGGGCAATCTAATCTTTTATAATCTTAATACCCATACTTAAGATTAATGAATTTTTGTGAAAATTGAAAAAAATTTATATTTATAGAATGATTTTTATATTGAAAATAATTGTGATATTCTCAGACTTCAGACGAATGGTAAATTAACAATCAAAAAAAAAAAAAATATAATAAAATCGAATAAAAATTTACACGGTTCCACTACTTAACCACAAAATTATTACTTTACGCTTAAGCACCTATGTATGTATATATATTCTATACATATATATGCCAATAATGTACATATTATGTGTTCACGTTTAGATAATTAATATGTATATTTTTTTGGGGATATAAATATATGTAATGCAGCCGTTAATAGTATTTATCATAAATACTTAATTCACAAATGTGCTTACATTATTTTGATAAATATATTTTTCGCTTCTGTGAATACGTTCGTAGGTACATATATACATATTAATTATTATAAAGGGCAGAAATTCACTTCTGTAAATTGAATGTGATGAACCATGGAGAAATCTATATGAGAAATCAAATTCTGTAACGAAACAAATGTTATTGTTTTTTTTTCTTCAACATTGATTGAGACATAGAATCTGCAATGTTTCCATTTTTTCAAGAAAATCTATCCATATTAGGTATATTGAAGCTTAAATCCGAATTGAAATTGAATTTTAGAATCATTTTTATATATGTAGTATAGAAAAAGAGAAAATTTTGTAATTAGAAATCAAAAACTAGTAAGGAATAATAATTAAAAATTTCGAGTTTTATTAAAAGAACGTGATACATTCATTTTTATCCATAAGTATACGAGAGTACGTTTATTTAAAATTATTATAGATTCGATTGAAAGTTAAAAATTAAGGGTTTTGGACTTCTTCTCCTTGTAGTATTTTTTTAAATAAACTTCTCTACGAGAGGCTTATTGCTTGAAGATATTCTAAAAATGAAAATGAATAAATTTCTGCACTATAAAAAAATTTAATGAATAACAAAAATAATATTTTAGACAAAACAAAAGAATCCTCGGAATTAACAAACGTTAATTATGTTATATGTGATCATAATGAAATATGGGTGGCGTGAGTGTATAGAGTAACAAAATATTAATTATATATAAAGAAGCTTATTAAATAAAAACTTTCATGATTTTATGCAAATTTCAATTAACGCCATAATAAAATTATATTCAATAGAATTTTTTTTTTCTTGTGAATAAATAACCATCGTATGTAAAGACATATGTATGTACTTATACTTAGCTTTTAAGTTACGCACGTGAACATACCATATAATAATGTAGGAATATATATATTTATATATATATATATATATATATATATATGCATATTACAAAAATTTTCAACTCTCCCAAAATTTATATGCGAATGTGAAAAATAACAAAAAAAAAAAAATAAAAGACTGTATAACAAAGCGTAATTATATGAAGAAAATCACATTTAAAATTACACCCGATTACAAGGTACTGCAGAGCAGAGGTGCATTTAACCTAAATATACGTTTATATGATTATCCAAGGAATAAAAAATAAAAAACGAAAACAAAAAATAAAAAGAAAAAAAATAGATAGAATAATATAAAAATAAAAATTTAGCCACTTTGCATACATGACAACAATCGAATTTCTGAACTTCTTTCAAATGTGCAGACTCTCTTTCTTCCTTTTCTACATTATTAAATTCTTTTGAAAAAGAAATCCGATAAGATGCATTCCATTTGTAGACTCAACTCGAAAACAAAACAAGAAAGAAAATTATATATTTTTTTTTTATATTTCTTGTTTTTCATCTTTATACCTTATTTATATATAGGTGTACATTTATTATGTATTTATGTTTGCTGGTATGTTCATGTATGTATGAATGTATTTTATCTTTAAATGTTTGCTTTTATATTTTATGAATATTATGGTCAGGGCTGCCGTTTTAGAATATTTTTTTTTCCAAAAATGTATTTTTTTATTTATTTCCTAGAAATTTCGAAGAATTTTTCGTAAATTGGTTTAATTTTTAGCACATTTTTATTTTTTGTTTTACATTTTATTTGGTTTCTTCCGAAGGAGATCCATTTTTCTTTTGGATATTACTTATACATGCATACATACACGTGTCAAATTCTTTTTGTATAAGTAACAAAAAGTCTTTTTCTAATATTTAGCATTTAAGGATTAACTATTATAAACTTTTTTAATTTTTAGCACTTTTACGAAAAAAATAACATTAAATAAAAGTGCTTATTCTGTTTATTGACACTTAAATTGTGAAATATTTTTCATATCACTGTCTAATCATACTATGCTCTTTTTTATAAGTCGTATGCAATAACAGTTAATTTTACTTTTCAAAGTAGATAAGTAAGTTTAGGGAAAAAATTAAAAATAAATTGCATTTATTGCAGCTCATAATAAAGTTTTAACTTCTTGTGAAATGGATTTTATTTTCCCCCTATTTCAGTTTTTTCTTCCGTTCAAATATGATTGGTGTAAAGAAATTGTCCTGAGTGGCAACCCTAATTTTATGGTTGGTACACTTTTCATAATAATACAGAACTTTAATGTTTAGTTTTGCTGCATTTTAAATATTAAGTATAAAAAGTATAAAAGGAATAATTACTGAATATTTTTCACGATGTTCATATTATGTGTATACGAATACAAATACGAATACAATACGACGTATGTACTGATTGCTGTTTGTTATGCTAGAAGAGAAAACAAAAATTTGGAAAACCAAGTCATCCTTGAAACTCTTCATTTTTCTCTATTTTTTTCTAAATTTTTCTCTTGTTTTTTTTTTATTTTCAATTTTAAATTTATTTTGATAACTAATCAGATTATACTTTAAATCATTCTTTTTCATAAATCCATTTAAAAAAAATTTATCAAAATTCTAAAATTTTTACGTTATTGACTCTCACTGAGAAAAAAAAAATAAGTATGTAATATTTAATCTTTAAAATGGCTAATAGAAAATCATAAATTACTGCATAATTTTTACTACATAAGTTTAATGTACACTCATATACTTACATACATATATACATATACTTATAAATTATACAAACAGATAGATGTATTTATACACAAACTGTACAAATTTTGTTTGAATAATATCATAAACATGTAGTTATATAAATAAATAAATTTATTCCGTTACACACATACACGATACACATATATATGTGTATATGAATATATAATATAAACAAAGTATATATATGTACATATTTTAGGTTTAACAACGTTTTTATTTGTTAAGAAAACAAAACACACGAAAACAAGAAAAAAAAAACTATATTTACACATTTTTTTCTTTTACCTGTATCACTGCTGACCGCTGTAACGGCTCCTATAATTGTTCCTCTCGGCATATCTTCTTTGACCTTATAATTATAACGTGATTTTTCAAATATTGGCGGTCTTTGTGTTACATCAATTATACTAATATATATTAAGGCATCTTGAATTGATCGTAAACCTCCTCCATCCGAAGCCGATATATTTAAAAGATGTATTGGTTGGGATCTTCTTGAAATCGTATTTGGACTATTTATAAATAATTCTCCAGTTGAACGATCAATACGAAATATATTATTTTCATTGCCAGCCGATATACGATATGATACTGAACCAAAACGTCCAGAATCTAAATCAGTGGCGACAACTGATACAATTGGTGTTGAAGTTGATGTTAAAATACCAGATGATTCACGTAATGAAACATTGTATTCACGTGGATAAAAAATTGGCCGATTATCATTTATGTCAGTTAATTGAATTTTTACCATTGCTGTTGTACTAAGACCACCTGTTAAGTTAGCAAAATTTTCAAAACAAAAAAAAAAAACTATAAATTAAATAAAAAAAAAATTTTTCTTTTCCTTTTGTTATTTTCTCTTTCTTTTTCTCTTTTCTTTTTTCTCTATTTGAAAATGCGACACCAAATCGAAATTGAAAATTTTATGGTTATGTTTTGACATTTCATTTTGGTGAAATGTTTTTTAAAAGTACATATATAAAAGAATTTTAAATTGAAAAATCCATTGCTGCAGGTGGTATTAAAATATTTTTTTTCCACTACTTAACAATAAATAATTATAGAAAATGAAATTGTAAGGATTCAATTATATTTTACATGTCTTAGCATTCAGTTGTTAATAATAAATTAATAAAGATTTATTCCATTGGCTTTCTATTATATATTTCAATTATTTTAATGGAACACCATATTGATATTTTCTTTTTCCGTAAGCACAAAATTAAAAAATTTTATATAAAACTTCATTTATTCTATATTTTAAATTAATATTCACCTGTCATAAAACCAAAATTTTGAGAAAAACTTTTAATAATAAAATACAAGGCCTATTTAAATTTAATAACCCAGCATTTACACATACAAGTTACTTGCATGCAAGTTTGTATAATATTAATTGTCAATTAGTTTTTCGAAATGTCAAATTACTTGCTATTATGACGTAGGCGTTTAGCAAGTTAATTTTTGAAAATGTCTTTGAGAAGAAAACAACTAGCTAAGTTTGCTAAGTTTAATTTTTTCAAAACAAAATTCAAAAATTTTAAATTAAAAAAAAAAAAAAAATCAAAGCAACAAATTTTTTTTTGTGAATTTCTCAATATGTCAAATTACTTGCTCAAATTACTGGCAGCAAAATTTTCTTGCAAGTTGAACTGCAAGTAAACAAGCAAGTAGAAATATTTCAATGTGTTAGTAAAATTTTTGTATGTATTGCAACTTTCTTGCAAGTAACTTGTACGTGTAAATGCTGGGTAAATGTATAAATTATTCAATAAATAATCAAATAATATCAAATTATAGAATTAAATATAATAAACATATTTGTAATATTAAACCATAAAATATAGTAAATTTGACATTATAATAAATCAATGTAATTTGTTATATGAAAATTAATGGAGAACACGAAAAATTTTCTTACCTCGATCTGTCGCAAGCACAGGAAATTCATATGAATTTTTTGATTCATAATCCAAATGATCAGATATGCATATTTCACCAGTTTTTGTTTTAACTTCAAATTTAGTCATTAGTTTCGTTGTTTCACCAATTGTATAATTTACCATTGCATTTACCCCACAATCTGGATCACTCGCTGATACCTGCAAAATAATTAAAATAATTATATAATACTGAACGTGCTAAAAATAAACTTTATTGTGAGTTCAAAGCGGCACAAATTTTCGAAATAAATTGCCAAAATCGAAAAAAGAGAAAAAAAAACAGTAAGGAATACACAATGAAAAAAGTCAAAATTATTAAAACCAATAAAAGATGTGTTGAAGTAAACTACTCACTTTGTCCCTTTGAGTACGCCGTTGTGAATTAAAGTGTTATATGTGCCACTCTAAAATGTCACGAACCTAGAGTGTTATATACCTACTCTAAAATGGCGCGAACACAAGAGTTTATTAGGTTTTATTTCAGGAATTACAATCCATACTCGTATTATGAAACGTCATCATATTTAAAACACAAGTGAAATGCAGTTACTAAGTCAAACGCGGTATTATTTCCATTGCTTTTAATCTAATGCCGTGTTTATTAACCAAAAAGAATATATACATATGGGTATATACATACATATATACTGTATAAGAATATCTTGTAAAGGTGTTAAATTAAAATTAAAAATACATTACCATAACAGACTATTGGATGGGTGAGTAGCATATTATGCATATGACATCTTAAAGACGAATCGTTGCAAGACAAATTGATACCATTGAATGTCTTCGTCTACATATGTAGAATTGGTTTGTCTTTCTTCATTTCTTTTACGTTTTATTTTATTTATATTCACAATAATTTATCTTGTATATTAATATATAATATGATGTGGAAATTTAAAATAAACAAGAAGATAAATCCATCTAAGAAAATAACGATGCATGGGTAACATAATACAAAATTTCATATTTCATATTTCGTAATAATTATAAAAATAAAGTTATGTCAAAGCAGGTTCGTAAAGTAGCACGTTTCCCTTCACAAGTGAAAATACTGCTGTTAAAAACAATTTCATACATTATTTAAATTACATACTTTCACTAATATAACCAAGATATTTCAAGATTGCATACATTTAGGATGAGACAAAAAAAAATTGAAAAATTTGCCATATCATTATCGTCAAATTCAACGATAACGGGTAATTTTAATGGCATTTACACCACAGTAGAAGACGCCAGCTACTATTTTTCCGTGTCAGCAGAATTTAAAATGTTCGTGGTTTCGTTAAAATAACTAGTTAAAAAACGACATATTTAGGAGTTTAAGGGGCTATTACTTTCCGAAGGGAGAGATAGGTAAAAATTCTGCTATAGGAATAAGTCTCTAGCAAAGAACTATTTATCTACAAAATTTCAGCTTTCTACCTTAAACGGTGTAGAAGTTTTTTAAACAGACAAATGGAAGGACAAACGGACAGAGCAAAAATAACAAGCACTTTTTTCGTAATTTTCTTTAAAAGTGTTAAAAATTATTTTCGTCTACAGACTAAATGAATTTTATATTTATAATATGTATAAAATGCAACTAAATATAATGAAGCCAAAAGAGCGGAACCCAGTCAATTATAACTAAGAGAAGCCACCTCTCAAATAACATAAGGTTGATACACCTAGATATATTTTCTAAGATTAACCGTTAATATTGTTGTTGCCATTATTATTACTGATCGCATAAGCATGCAACACACTTCTGTATGGTAGGGAAGTGTAAATTAACTATTTTTTGCAAAATGTCGGTCTGTCCGTCTGTCTATCTGTCGGCTGAACCGATTTTGATTTTATCTCATATGTGTGTTTAATATAGCTGTGTTACAGATTGATCAACTTTTAAAATTTATCAAGCCTTGGGAAAACTACTTTTTTGCGTGCCGATTTTACATTTTTGGACACATGAAGTATTCAATCAATGTTTAAGTTAAAGGTGTTAAAACAATGAACCTATAAATTTTTTTTGGAAGAGCTCTGAAACCGAACTAAAGGAAGATTTTACATTTGTAAAATTTAAATTGAAATTTAATATTTGGTTCTGTTTCCTACCGAAAGTACATGGCAAACTTATCAAGAAATTCAGAGGGCACAACGCAAATTTTGCTAAGAGCCAAATTGAAATTTTTCTAACTACGTTACTAAAAGCTTATTAGTGTTCTTAAAATTTGAAAAAAGAAGGTCGACGTTTTTATATTCTAGTGCAACAACATTTTCGCAACGTAGACAATACCTGTGGTGGTCGGTTATATGTCGATCACATCAAATGTTTTTTTAATATTTTAGTTAACCTCTTTATTTTCCTAGTTTTTAGCAATTTTCCAAAAAATTTTTTGAAAAAAGTGTTTATTAGTTTCACTCTGTCCGCCCGCCCGTCCGCCCGCCCGTCCGTCCGTCCGTCTGTCCGTGTGTCTGTTTACAAAACTTCTACACCCTTGAAGATAGAAAGCTGAAATCCTTATACCTATATGAAATTTATACCTACATGGATCTTTACTAGAAACTAATTTTCGTAGAACATAATTTTTACCTATCTCCCCTCCCTCTAAAAGTTATACCCCCGAAAATCCTAAAATGCCAATTTTCAACTATTTACTGTAGTATAACCATACGCATTTTTAAATTTTTCAAACGCAGAAATATATTGGGTAGCTTCCTCTCTCGCGGCATACTATACTTGAATTTTAAAAAAGCAAAATGGACGCTAAAATGTACCGTTATCTAAAATCAGTTTTTTTTCAAATTTTTGATCACGTTTTCCTTCAACCCCCTACGTTGTAAGAGCCTGAAATTACATCTGTTAGACACTAATAAATAGTTCATTTCGCTAGAAAGATATTTTTTTCCACCTCAACCCCCTCTCAAGTTATAGCCACTTGAAATTTGTAAAATTTGAATTTTTGACGCTTTGTATTTGCGAAACCGCAAGCTTTTTCAATATTTCTACAAATGCAAAAAGCTAACGCTAAATTCCATGACATTAAAAAATATAATTATTTTTCTTAACTTACACAATTAACCCTTAAAATCGAGCATTATGTTAATCCCTCTTTATATTAATTTTCGCTTTATTTCAAAGACTGCATAAATCGTTCATTCTAAATACATGCAATCCTAGAAATAGTTTCGTATATGAATGAAAATAATTTTAATGGTGTGGTAGGTATACATAGACTGTAAGAAGTTATTTCACTTGTTGAAGGGAAAAGTGCTACAATACAAACTATTGATTTGACTCAACTTTATTATTATTTAGGTACATTACATATATGTGCATATGTATATAAATGTACCCATCAATGGAAAATTACCCAAAATATATGCTACGAGTATTAAAAAATTGGTATGTGCATTTAATAATTCACAAATAAATATAGTAAATTTTAATTTGAGATAAAAATAATTTAGTTTAAGCAAGGGTTATATACCAAAAATGTTATATGATTTAGTGAAAATCTAATTGATCTGATGAATACTATTCCATTCGGACATCGAAAACTGCACAATCTTCGTTTACTTTTATCCGGTTTTTCCTATAAAGTTCAGTTATAAGCACAGATTTTGCTCTTGTAAACCAGTTCAAAAAAATATTCAAATGACATTCGAAGTAGATAATTTTATTTAAGCCTTTAGAAGTTTAATTTATGACATCTTCAATGTCAGAATTGAGTTTTAAATAAGATTTGTGCTAGAAGTTTTTTTTTTGCTTATAAAAGAACTTTAATAAAAAAGAGACAAATGCAACAAATTCAATTGTGTTTATGAAAGGTTATTGCTTGTAACCGATGGGCTTATAAGCATGTGAATTACAAAAGAAAAGTAGATAAATGTATTTAACAGCAATTTTGTGTTGCTGATATATGTAGGTAGTTTAATTGCACATGTGCGTATTTCAGTAGTAAACAAATATTTTTAACAGATATTAAAATAAATAATTAAAATTTTATATTTTGCAACAAAAAATTCAAATATTTGTTAGGATTCGAAAGCGCATGAAAATTCTGAGTTTGATTTATACTAAACCGAATTCAAACAGAATGTATGAATTAGGATTAAACAATTTCAAAATTCGGAATTTTGTTTTGAAGGTTGATTTCACTTAAGTATACTTATACAAATATTCCTGTGATGATTGCTCTTGCTTTACATATAGAAAATAAATGTTTTAATTTACAATTTAAATTTTGTTGCGCTCTAAAATAAGTATATTAGTAAGTACTTCTCTTAAAAAGCATATATGTTTTAGCCACACATTATACATTGTTTTTAAATTTACGCTCATACATAGGTATAGATACATACATATGTACGTGTATATAGTTAAAATGATTCGAAGAATTTCCGTTCGCAACGAATTAGTAATTTTAAATTCTTATACAGATACATATGCATGTACATATTATGTATAATATAGCATAAAAGAAAACTCTTTCATATAATAAAAAAGTATGCTTTCACAATTCTTTAAAGTTATCACATTCTTAAAGGTTTTTACATTACACACATTCATAATTCGAAATATCTTTATTCACACTTTTATGTTGATTTTAATATATGGTATGTACATATGTATATAGGAATATATGTACAGATATATATGGACATGAACATATATTTAAATTTTATATTTTCATCAATGCATGTACCATGCATACATAAATACTTATATGTATGAAATATATACAAATTTTGCTTAAAAAACAATCAAAATGAAAAAAAAAATTTTTCACATTTTGTGAATCCTTTTTGCCAGTAAATATCATTCCAATCCAATATCCATTTTTTTTTTTTTTTTTGAGTTCACAGAAATTATTAGAAAGCTCAAAAGAAAAAAAAAATAAAAGAGAACATCAAATAAAAATTCCTCTAAATTAGTGGTTTTTGTTGTACAATTTTCTATATGTACAATTTTCTATATGTTTGTATGTGTATACAAACGTACATATTTATATATACATATTTCTTATTATTATTATTCTTCTTCTTCTTTATAAGTTTATACAATCTTTGATTTTTAATGTTTGATTCGTTTACATTTTTCTTTCAATACTTAATGGAGCAATAATTGCATTTCAACCCTACCATTATTGTATCTGTAAATTTATTAAAAAAATTCGTTCAAATTTTCTGTGTTTTTTTTTTTCTTAATATTGCTGTTTTCTTTATACCTTGCAATAATGAAAACAAAATTAAAATACATAATTCCACTCCAATATTAATTTATATTTGTATATAAATATGTACATATGTAAATATAAACGTATATTTATGCATCCATACATAGAGTAAAATGAATAAAATGTTAATGCTGCAATATATATAGTTAATATTATGTGTATGTATGTATGTTATACAAAATTGCAACATAAAAATTGTAAAATTACAAACTAGAAGAAAACAAAAACCAAAAAAAAATAATAATAAGACCATCAAGGCCTGGATTTAAATTGAGTTTCTTTTATCACTCTTCTTATAGCCATTTTACATGGTGTCTCATCACAAGAAACCAGAGTTTAGATAGATATATATCAGTAATTACATTATGAATATAAATTTTATACAGATTATCAAGTTTTAAAATTTATCTCGATCGATTATAAAAAAAAAAACTTTTAAATTTCACCAAAAATTTCCTCAAATTTCAAACAGATTATTTAAGAAATTCTTTTGTATGTATTCTAAAGTAAAAACCGTACAGTAATTTGCAAAAGTATGTACATGCATAATTTTTGCGAAATCAAATTTTACTATTCCATAAAATTCACATTTTTTTAGTATAATGCAAATATAACAATTCATAGTAATATTATTGCTTCTACTCAATTCCATAATTTATTGCCATTATTTCTTATTACAGCAGAAACAAGATTGAATATAGGCACATGTTTGCAACTAATTACTAAACTCATCACTTTAATATTATTGAATGAATCCCAAAAATAAAGCATAATCTTGTCCAAAAAATTAAATTTTATAAATCATTTATACTTAATCATATTTTAAGTACATCCACCCAAATTTATTATTTACACATTAAGTATTATATATTACATTAAGTATTATACCTGTTTTATACCGTTTTATCGACCACATCGCGTACAATAAGGAATGTGATGTTTCACATGTCAAGTACTTTCCAAAATCATGTTAAGATCGTATCGAATATCCATGTATCGAATTCTTGTCGCAAATTATCAGAATTGACATATGTTAGGTCCCAAGAACTAAGATTAACATAATGTAAATAAGCTCTATTTCATAATATGGTTAAGCAGCCTGGGTTTCGAGAAGTTTTTTCACTAATGAAATGAACTTACGAGTATGTTTCAGCCCTTAATATAGAAAAATAAACAAATGATATACAAACTGTGATTGTGAAAACAATGAACTAGAATACCTAATTGTTTTAGGAAAATCAAGACTCGGTTATAGAAATTTCACTAGAACCGATTTTACATTTTTTATCATATGTAAAGAACCATATTATAACGAATGTCTTAAAATATAAATTTTCAGTTTTGTTATATATATCTGTAACCAACTAAACTAACTGACTAGCTTTTCAGAGAAACAGAATTACATATAAAACGAACTTGTACTAAGAAACAAATTTACATTTTTCTTAAGGTACTTATAACTTACTACTTTCGAAAAAGTTTTTAAGTATAACACTTTCCGTCAAATGGGAAAATATACTTTGCGGACGATTATGTAAAATGGCTTACCAAGTCCGCAATACTCAATCCTTCAAAAAATTTCCAAAATAAAAATTTATTTCTGTTTTTTTTGAAATCTTATAATTTACACACCTTGTACAAAATTCACATTTGTTATGTATATTTATGTACAAAAAACCACAACAAAAAAAAAAGTTTTTTTTTTAGCTGGTATAGAGAAGAAACATAGGTGCTTACTCACAAAAAACAAAAAATAAATAACATTTTTTTTGTGTTTTTTTTTCTTTGCTTTTTTACTACATTAGTACATTAAAGGTTACAGCAGTATAGTAATTGGACTTTAATAAGTTTTATAACTTACAAAAATATACAAACACACATAAATACATATGACTTAGTAACACACTTGATGGAATATTAACCACAAAACTTATTTAAGAAATTACAAAAAAAGGAAAAAAAAAACAAGGGAAAAAATTAAAAAAGAATTAAAAATAAGAAAAAACAAGCCAAAAAAAAAATTAAAATTAAAATTATAATACAAAAGCTGTACATACATGAGCACATACAATATACACTTGCATCTATTTACATACATATACAGCATGTATACATTCATATGTATATGTATGTAGATAATTATATTACTTATTCCTTTCTAAAGATATTTTTTGTATGTTTTTTTACATTAAAAAATTTTTGTTGATGTGGATTAATTCACTTTTACGATTTTATGTAATAAAAGTCATAATTTTGATGCTTTCAATCACATACAGTGAAACACAGATATTTTATTTTTTTCGCTTTTCAAATATATTAATAAAAATTTTTACTTGTGTGTATATGCAACGGGTATAGGAAGCAAAAACAGAACAAAAATCTTAATAATGATGATAAATTCTTAAAATTATATTAATCACTTTTAGATGAGTAAAAGCATTTTTCAAAAACTAATTTAAAAAAACATCACTTAAAATATTAATTTTGAATTTCAATATAGGAAACCGTATAATTATTATGTACATAATTTATACATATGATATACATGTGTGTATCCGTATATAATACTATAAAATATTTATGGTAAAATAAATTAAAAGACAAAGTGTTAAGGACACTGTATATCTGTTTGTATGTATAATGTGCAATAAGGCAAATTGTATTAAAAAACAAAAAAAAAATTATGTGTCAGCACATAGCCGATCCCATTCCATATTTTTTTGTTTTTGAATAACGAATATAGAAATTCCAACAAATTCATTCGTATACAGTCCGACAAGCATATAAGCAACACTTTTAAATGTAAGCTCACTTAAATACAAAACGCGCTCAAAATCAATTGAAAATTTAGCCCTATTTTGTTTTTTCAAATACATTTCCATATAAACTTATATGCATTAGTACAAAACTATGTTAAAAAAATTTTTATATCCATGGTATTCATGAAAATATATATGTCAAAACAGCATTTTGTTAGTTGATAAATTTTCTAATGTCAAATCGCCGAGAATTTTTTGCATATACATATAAGGTGAAAATAGAACAAGCGCAGTTTTTTAACATCATATATTTTCATATTAAAATACTGAACAGTTGATTTTAACCGTTACACTGTTGTTCTGTCTTAACAACGCAAATCTTCCTCCCCATATTCCGTTTTTCACATATTCTGTTCTCTTTATTCAAAACAAAAGGTCAATTTGGTTTGTTTCGAAGAAACTCAAGTTTAAACATTTTTAAATCTCCTGGTATATTTGTATAATCCCACAAATAAATACAAAACTCGAGTAAATGCAGATAGTTTGCGAAATTAAAAGAACAGTGTGCATATACATACCCGGATCCGATTTTATTAATTCACTACTGACATAAGATTATAAAGAGATCTTTAGTAGATTTGAAATTTTGAAAAAATAAGCCAACATCTTATTAATATATCCTAAAAACGTAAATTTTGTTCTCAGTGAAGGATGTTTTACTACAATTCTTCAAAAATTTTAGTTGACTAAATAGTTTACTCGACAAGTAGAATATACATGTTAAAAATTTATACAGTTAATTATTTTCTTAATAATATCAAAAGGACAGATCTCGCAATCGGTCTAGATATATAATTTTTAATCAATTCAATGATCATGCGAAACTATAAATAACAAGATTATTTAGACGATGGTGAAGTTATAGCGACTTCTAACTCATAATAATTTATTTATGTTTTACCTGTTATATATAAATACATTTCCACTGACAATTCAAAATATGAAATTTGTTGAGCTTACAATACCTTTCTTATGGTATAGAACGTAGTGGGTAAAAAAAATGGCCATGTCGGCACTTTAAATTAATATGTTCAAAAATATTAAAATATTTTGCCAAAATGTTTTCAATATAAGTACTTTCATATATGTACTCGTATATTGTATGCAAATAAATACACCAAAAAGCTTGTTAAAATTTAATTGATTAATTTAATTATTTTCACTTCATTTTATAATTTGTTGAACTTTTTAGATAAGTTTTCAAAAGTTAACAACTTTAAAACATATCAAGTTTTATTGTAAAACAATCTTAATGATGTTTATTTTTTGTTTTTTTTTCGCATATCTATTTAAAGAGCAGTAAATTATAACTGTACATAGTTACGAGCAGAATTAAATAAGTAGAAATAAAAATATTCATATAGATTGAATTAAAGAGCCTATTTTTAGCCGTTTTTATATTATATATGAAGGTATACTAAATTTTTCAGAGCGTATGTAATAATAAGAAGGAAACACTTGCAATATCATGAGATTTTCATAAACGTAATGCTGCAAAAATATATCGTTCTGAATATGCAATATATTTTTTACTATTCCTTCAGTTCATATATGGTTCAACTGTACTACTCATACTAATTTGGCAATGCTAATGAACAAACTACATTAGCTACATTGGTTTTTAAGATAAATATAAGGCAATTTTCACTTTTACATTTAGGTCAAGGTCTATTCTTGCTCAAAATTATATTCTAAGTTGATCTAACTACACCAATACTTCGCTTTGTGACGATATTCACAATTTTACCAATACCTCGCTTTGTGACAGCATTTTCAATTTTATTTATTATTACAAAAAATTTAAACACAAAAAATTAAAAGAATCGTTAAAATTAAAATAAAAACTTTAATCTTTCTCGAATTTAAATAACAAATTCATACATGTTAAAAATAAAGTTGGGCCAAACCAATGGTTTGTAGTATACCATTTTTCCGTATTGTAATATAGCAAAGGCCCTCGCCGCCTTTTATAGAGTATTTTGAATTATGCTTATTTAATTACTTTCAAGTAAAAAAAATGCAAATATCGCACTGAATATAGATTAATTTGAATTACATTTGTTAAACAGTGAATTTGAAGCTACTTTTTTGTTGAATTAAAATAAAAAAATGGAATTTGCATAGCAATAACTGTGCAAAAGCTACATTTATGGGTATTGAAATTTATGCGGCCTCCTTAGGTATTCTTATTTAAAATTTGGCCTCCATGGGTAAAGAGGTTCCCCACCTCTGCTCTATGGAAACTTATGTACAACTTATTGCACTTTAAAATCATAAACTGTAAACATACCCTTTGTGAATATAAAATTTGACAAAAATTGTACTACAAGTCAACGATATATAAAAGAACAGATTTATTCAAAATTCGGTTTTCGTTATTTAAATGATCTGTCGATTATTACGTTGCATACATTTTTGATGAAAATTGAAGTAGGAACTACGAAAAAATTATATTAGCCTAGCAGTTGAATACTTGTCAAATTGATCTCAAGTAACTCCTTGCGTTTTTAATGTGAAGATTAATTTTTAGAAAATTGGTGGCCATATACACTTTGACTATATACATATATTTCGGCATAGTTGTTGAAAGATTGCACATCTAAAATTTTATGTAACTAAAAAGAGAAAAATTTTGTTTTAGAAAAATAAGTTGTTTCTCACATTTAATTTCTTCATCTTAACGGAAAGTAAATATCAAACTACTTAATTCTTTTCAATTTAGTTAGAAATCTCTAAAAATTATTCAAATTTCATGAATTGTTTTTTAAATATAGCCATTAACATAAACATTCGAACATAACGAAGCAAAAACTAAAAAATTTATTTATGATTAAGTTTTTAAAATCAAAAAGTTTTACTTTTAATTGAAGTTTCATGCTTAACAAAGCAGATAACTATTATGGGTTTAATCAATATTTCTTTTTTTATACTCGTATTCTGTCTAACACGAAACATTAAAGATTTCAAAACAATACCGCTTTATTAATGAAAATAAAATCTCTCTATTTTTTTTAAATATAAATTTTTCTTTTATTATGTACATATGGAACACGCATCACATGCCACCATGCTAAATGCACTTACAAGTGTTAACATATAATTCATGCAACTATGAAACTTATTCTTCAATTATAATTTTTTCATTAAATTTTAAGAATATTAATCAAAATTACTTTTACTATAATTAATATATTCATAATCAGTATTTTTCAGTTGCTCATTTTGTAAAATGATTCACAGTACGTTACTTAATTAATCAAGAATTCACTCATCCGTTTATCACTTTCGCTTTGATATCGTTAAACATAATCTATCAAATTATTTGTGAATGAATTAATAAAAAAGTTGAAACTCCCATGTTTTCGCAATATTAATAATTATTATATTAAATATGAAATCATCTTTTTACAGAAATCTTCCTCTAATTAAAATTATAATTATAAGTTTAACACAAGATATTATTTTACTTATATTTACAACTTTCTTAGGAACTCATTCCACACTCTAGGCTAAACATTTTTTAAATGAGTTTCTATTTATAGAATGTTCAATTAATTTTATAATAAATTTTTACCAACAATTTTCGGACATTTTTAACCCAAAAATTTTCGTAAAAATTTCTTAGAAAGAGTTCCAACTCCCAGTCGATCAGTTTTAAATTTATATTCTATATATATTTAAGACTGATTGATTATTTACAAATGTATTATTTCAAAAATTATAAAAATGGTGCTAAAATTGATTAAAAATTTAATTAGATTAGAAAAGACCGTTGATGTTATTTGGTAAATTAACTGTTAACCATTAACAAAATATTTTCATCTGAGACGGAAATTAATGATCGATCTATTTAATTAATATTACTATAAACTTGGTTTTTCTGTAAAGCAAAGCTTTTTCTTCTAATTTATCCTTAAAAATGGCGTAACAAAAAAATAAAAATATCTACATATATATTATTTAAGAAAAAATAATTGGAAATGCTTCATGTCTCATTTTGAATTCTAAAAAAGAAAAAAAAACCCCGACCTGTCTTATAGTTTTTTTTTTTAATTTTTCAATTTTCCTATAAATATTTATTCAGTTTTGCTTTCATTTAACGATGATTTTGTGGATTTTTCAATCGATCCTTTATTTCACAGTTAACTCTTTTCCAAGAATTTTTATTTATTTATTTATTTTTTTGTTTTTGATCCTTTTATTCAAAACCTTTGTTTCAACTAAAAAAAAAAAAATTTTTTTTTTTGTTTTTATTGTTATTCTATAGTTCTGTTGTCTTTATTTTTTATTCATTTTGATTGCTAATTTATAATCAAAATTTCGGCTCAAGCCAAGTCAAACCATAAATACATATATATAAAACACACAAACATAACATAATATAGAATTTTTTGATTACAATATACAATCACATAAATATTATATATGTCTATCGATCTACTTATAAACAAATGCACTTATGCTTTTACATACATATATAATATAATGATACACAAATCAATTGATTTATATAAAAACAAAACAAAAAACAGAAATCAAAAGATTTTGCATATACATAAATTGTACTTGACAGTCACAGTGATTCTAAATGCCATAAGCAAAAAAACAATAATAAAAATCTATATACACATATACCTAAATATATAAATATATAATATATATATATATATATATATATATATATATATATATATATATATACAAACAATACATCCTTGCATATACATAATATTGCAACTTGTGGTATTAAGTGGAAATCAATAGGTATTTTCATCATCCAACATTTAACATTTCAAGTTTATAGAGAAGTAAAAGCAAACAAAAAAAAAAGCAAGCAAATGATGCAAAAGAAAAAACAAAGATGATTCCATACAAAAGATAAAACAATAAAAAACAGAAATAACAACTATAAATATATAAATACAATTCAACTATAAACTAGCTATCAAAAGAAAAACACAAAAATGAATTTTCGCTAAACTTACAGAGTTTATAAAACCAAGATGATTTCTCCTTAATACAAAAATACAAAAATAATGAGAGAAGAATAAAAGAAAACAAAAAGATTTCTTACTAAATTTACATTTTATAGAAGGGTCCTTAAAGTGGCTTAATTATGCATACTATTTATATTTATATATACACATACATCATATATGATTTTATTTTTCAAATAAGAACTTTATTATTATTTATGTATATATATATATATATGTACATAGTTTAGCTGTATATACTCTGTCTATCATGGTGTAAGACTTACTTACGGAAAAGCGGACGGACGAGTTTTTTTCTAAAAATATTCAAATTTGAGTATTTAAAAGTTGCATTTACTTAGATTTTAATGATCATATTCTATAAAAAAAAAAACAAAAAAAACAAAAAATGAATCTATTTTTAAAATATTTAAATTTTCAAGAATGAAATTTTTTATTTTTTCAAAAAAGAAATCCCTAATTTATACTAATAATTAACATTTAAAAATTAAAATTAATTTTTGATAATATTAAGAAATTATTTTAGTACTAAACAAATGCCATGACCAATAAAAAGCACTTTTTCATATTGAAATTTAACAGCATTATTCAGTATAGTTTCACGTGATATAATCGGAAAATAATTAAGAGCTTACAAACCAATTCCCATCCTGAATCCTTATGTGAAATCAAAAAATTTTTAATTGCTATATGATCCATAAAACTCCATACCGCATATTACTAAATAGATAAACAAACTGCTATAATAAAAATTTATTCGGTTGGTGTATCGTTAGTGTCACTTTTGAATTAGTACAGCTTATATAAGGCAATCTTATTACTTAACAGCTTCGTCAAGTTGAAAATTAGTCTCACATCTATGCACAATTTTTTAATTTAATTTCAAAAATAATTTTGAGCAATTTTATATGGAAATTGTTGAAAAGATAATTTAATAGTGTTATAGCTATGTTATAGAATGTTCTATGGAAATTTTTGTATATTTTTTAAGCGAACTTAAATTTTTTTTTATCAGCAAGTTTGTTTTATTTTATCAGCACATTTTTGCAATAAAATAAATAATTATAAATCATCTCAAATATTAAGTTCTTACTTTGTACAGTTTGACTTAGACAATTTTGAGGAAAAAAGTAGTTTTTTAAGCTTGCATTTACCTTTTTGGTTTTAAAATTCATTAAAAATCATTTCCTTTTTTTAAACAAAATTCTTTGTTAATGGTTATTCCGTTTTAGGCGATTCATTCAAATGTTTATATTTCAAGTAACTTTTTTGCACATAAGTACGACAATATAACCATATTACAAGTTAAATATAAGTTTTTCAATGTTTCATTCAACGCCACATAGTCAGATAGAAAATATTTCCTATCAAGAGCTGGAAAACTCCTTGATTTTGAAAGGAAATTAACAGATAAGAAAATATTTAATTATTTAATTACACTAAGCATAAATTTTCTTAACAAAGTTCAATCATTTAGTTGAAGAGCCTGAACAGAATGTCAGTCACTGAATGATGCGTGATGATACAATATACATATATATATATAGTATATACTTATTATTTTAATGCTATACATAATCTAGGAATGGCCAAGCATCTTGATAGTCCGAACTATTTTTAAAAATTAGCAATTTTCCACGAGCCGCAATTAAACTTGCATTAAAAATATATGCAAAAAAAAAAGGATATATCAATGAGATGAATCATACCTATCTTATCTGGGACAGAAATTTAAAACATTCTTAAAGGCTCAGGCAGACATGCAATTTTCAGTTTTGTAATTACTACTTGATTGTAAAATCGTTGCAGCTACATCTATACACGACTTAGCTATAAGTTTGTAGTTGCACGTATGTACGCTCTAATATAAATCTATGGAATAATTAAATAAGTAATCAAACAGTTGCAAAACCAAATATTGGAAGCCTAAATAAATGAGTGAGCCCTAAATGAATGAATATTATTATTTTTAGTAATTTAAAAGCCATTTTTACTAGAACCCATAGTATATGTAGAACGATAATTTCATGTATTACAATATTATGATAACACAAAAATAAAAAAGGGAACACGGGCACATTTATCAAGAGTCACATATAATTCTTCAAAGAGCCGACCCTGTTATAATAATTTCTTTGAATGTGTTTTTCAATTTTCATTTATTTGTTTATTTTCTCCCACACAACTTATATTATCAAAATATTTTTTTTAAAAAAATTCTTTTAAACAGAATTGTTTATGAACTATATAAAATGTCAAATTTTTGATCTGAATTAATAATTTTTATTAATTTGAGTTAAATTTTCAATCACAGTAGATCATTTTGTTTTTTTTTTTTTGCGTTTTTCTACATTAACCAATGTTTCTTTAAGATTTAATTTTCCATTTTTAAAATAATACACCCAACGTTATTTAATTATAAATGAACTTGATCAAAATCGAACCAAAATCTTAAAAAAGTAAAAAAAAAAGAATAAAAAAAAGTACAAAAAATCTCACGAGAAAAGAATTTTAAAAATTCTTGAAATTTATACCATCATTGGAAAAACAATCAACTGGGAAATTTTTTTTTATTTTTTTTTTATTTTTTTTTCCTTATTTTAGTTTTACATCAACAGCCTCTTTCAGTGGTCTGTTTTTTCTCTCTTTTTTTTATTCTTTTTAGCTTTTTTTTCTTACTTTTTAATAAGCATTCTTTACCAGTAGACCTTTAAAATGGAAAAAAAAACAGAGAAAACCAAATGCAAACAGAAAAACAACCAAAATCAAAATAAAGAAAAATTGGAAAAAGTTAACCGGTTCTTAACTTTAATTCTTAACTTTAAAATCAAATCAAGATAAGAAGCGAATTAAATTTTCTTATTTAATAACTTTTTTTTGTTTCATTTTTGGTTTTTGTTGTTTCCGTTGTTATTTTTACCTTAATTTTTCAATTTTTTGTTTTGTTTTCTTTTTTTACTTATTTTACGTACTCACAAACTATTTTTTCCAACTTTATTAGATCTATGTTTTTAACGCCTCCTGTTTTATATCAAATTCTAAAAAGCATAAAGACAAAAATAAAACTAAAAATTAAAAAAAAAAAAAAAAACAAGAAAAAAAAATCATCGAAATTGATTGCGAAAAAAGAAATTGTATTTATTTTTTTTTTTTTACTCGCTTATTCTTAAAAAATCAATCTATCGATTACGGCGCAATCTATTGGTTATTGGGCCAGTTTTCAGCACATGAACTCATTTTACAAAATTGTAATTTTCTTCTCACTATCTATACCATATTATAAAAGTATGTATATGTGTACTTACATCTATACAGTAGAAATCGGTTATAGCGTACACCTCAAGGGACGAGAAAAAATGAACATTATAAGCGATTTTCGTTATAACCAGTATACGAATAAAAAATATAATATATTATTTACTTTTCAATTTTTAACACTATTTTATTTACTTCTCAATTCAAAATCAACATGAAAATGGAATTTAAATGACATTGACATTCAATGCTTTAAAAAAAAAAACAAAATTTTTGTTCCAAACAATAAAAATTTTACGTCGAAAACTATTTTGGCTACGTACTTAACAAACTAGATGTCGCTCAAGCAGATCGTTATTACCAATTTTATTTCCATGTAAACGGAAACGTCGCCGAAATAAAAACAAACGTTATAACCCAGTTTTTCGTTAAAACCAATTTCGTTATAAGCAATTTTTTTCCATACATACATTTATAAAATTAATTATGACTTTTTTTTACACATACATAAAATGAACCTAACTTTTTTATTACTTTTGTATGTTATAACCGATATACGTTATAACCGATTTTTACTAAATTTTCTAATAAAAGGTAGTACTGTATGTATAACATACATACTTAGGTATCAAAAGCCATACAGGAATACTATGAGATATTGACGATTACAAAAAAAAATCCAAAGTGAAAAACCTTGAAGAAATTTTAAAATGGAGCAAATTACGATTTATAAAGTCAAATGCAATATGTCTCAAATTATTTATGCCTAAAACTATGTTAGGCATAAATAATTTGAGGTGAAATTTATAACTAACATGATTTTAGAATACATGCAATAAAATGGTGTCTACTTTTTGTCTTTAGTGTTATAAAAAATATTTACTTTATGTACATGTTTATGTATATGTATGCACTTTTTCCAAGCGTATATATATTTGCTCAATTACATATAATATGTAATACTTGTATGTCAAAAAATTAAGATTTTTTTCATACTCATTCGGCGCGTACAATAAAAATGTTAAATTTTCTATTGGAATGTATTTTTCTTACTTACTTTTACCATTACAAATATAAATAAGCGTTTAAGATTTAATACAAATCTTATACATTTTACAATGATTCCAGTATTACATTTTCAAATGTAATAGCCGTGATACTTATAGCCGTGAAGTCCACTTGGATTACGAAAAATCGAAGTATAAGTACATACTCGGAATTTGGGATTTATAATTAATTAATCAGGATAATTGGAATAGGTCGATAGCTTACAGAATTTTCAAAATTTTTGAAACTGTTACGTTCTAGCCCTTAGTCTTAGATTCATCTCATCCAGTAAAATAATAAAAAAGATTTTCTTTAATTTAAAAATTTATATCTATATTTTATTAGAATAGATTTTTTTGAAATTAAAATTCATTACCTATTTACGTTTTGCGAGTAATTAAAGAGATCGTAGCAATACTTATTTACTTACATTATGTAATGTAGTGTATTAAAATTTTCGAATTCACTTTAATTGCAATTGATTATGGTAATTATAAAAAATAAAATTGAATTTTATAGATGATTTCCAAAATATTTTTAATTTATCGTTACAGCACTTCCAACTCCTTTGTTTGAAACTCTTACAATGGTTTTTCGCCCTGCCAAATGCTTTCAATCTACATTAGTTTACGAAATTGGAGGAATTAATCAAAAACTTATTCCATTTTGCGAACTTTATTACAAACATCATAATAGAAGCAACCACCCATATTCTGTTAGGTGCATCTTTTGACGTGATGGATTGTTATTCAAAAATCTTGTCTTGTTTAATAAAAATAAATGTTCTACAAGATTATAAAAATGCCTTTTAAACACTTCCTTTAAATTTTAGGGACGATATCAAGTTTTTGGTTAACATACCTAAAAATATGTAGTTTTGACTCTTAGAGGAGATTTACTTTAGCCTTCATAGATTAAATTCATAGTGCATGCACAGGCAAACAGTCCGACATACCGACAAACAGGCAGACCAATAGCTTGCTAAAAATAGTTTACTTACACTTCCCTACAGTGGAGAAGTGCGTCTCAACCGAAAACTAGATATGCGAAATTTAGTGTGACTAGTTGTAGTAACGGCAAAACAATATTAACCACATTTTATTAATACATGTATAAGTATATATGTATGTATACCATAAGTATATTTCCATTCATTAATATGTTATACGGAATGAGAATCGCGTATCATCTTAATAATACATTTTGCATCAATATACTTGCATTATGTATGTATTTTATATGGACTATTCTTTCACCGCGAATTATTTGTCAAAAAAAATATACGATTTTTGTTTGTTAAATATGTATGTATGTTCAATGTATATTATAATTTGTGAAACGAGTAAAAAATAAAATTGAATCAATCTAAGGGTTTGCAAAATAGCACTTTTCCCTTGAATAAGTGACAATACAAATTATAAACAATGAACTACGAGTACATTATTCAAATTACTTGCGTTCAAAAAATATATATTTCAGGTTGTTGCCTACAGTTAGACTGAGCAAAAAAAATTAAAAGAAGCATATGGCCAATTTGTACGTTTAAGTTTGTGAGTAAAGATAAATAAATATATTGTCTAATGGCATGTCATTTACCGTTACCTTTTTGCTTTTATAGAAGTTTGTAAAGGCTTGGAGTTTCAGAAAAGCAAGGAGCTGAAATACTTGCTCATTGATTTCTTAATAGTTCAAAAGAGTTGTACAAATTTCCAGAGCCGATAACTTGGGAAGAGGTCGAGGTAAATGAACTTTTCCTTCTAACGAAATATACTATTTATTTTTTCGTAGAAATTGCTAAGTTTCAGGTTCTTAAAACTTACCGTCTAGAAGAAAAATAATATCAAAAATTAAAAAAACCGGTTTCAAATAACGATTATATTCAACGGCCGTTTAAACATTTTAGTGTTTGACTATATTATATCGCGATAAAACAAGCCGTTTGCAGAATTTAAAAAATGTTTATGGTGTAAAAATTTTATAAACAGACAAGCGGACACCCGACTCTTTTTTCAATTTTTTTTTGGAAAAATGCTAAGAAGAGATGAAGAAAATTAACGAAAAAAAAATAAAACGCAAACGCTTTGAAAGTTCAATTAAACTATTGAAAAGATTAAATATCGAAAATCTTTACCACAATTTTTTATGATATGTAGAGGAATATAATGGAATCTTCATTTTCAGATTTTTTTTTGTTTTTGTACTTCGCATTTTTTTTCTTATTTTGTAAAATCAAGTTTATACTTAAATTAAAATTGTTAGTTACATCACCTGGTGTTCATTTAATTTAAAAGATTAATTTTTCTTTTTCAATCATCCTCCTCGAAACAAAAAAAAATCGAAAAAAAAAAATTTATAATCGATTTTACCGACTATTATGATAAAATGCGAAATAATTTTACCAAAAGTTTTCATAAAATAAACATTTATACAAGTTCTTAACTGAGTCCTCTTCATATTAATAACCTTATTTTTATAAGAAAAACTCGAACAAATATTGGTATATGTGCAAGTGTTTAGCATTACCGTTATGTCAAATATTTTAATACAAATTTTCCAATTTTATATTATAAAATTTTAAACACAAGAAAATTTGCAAAATTGTTGAATATTTCAAAATTTGATAATTATTCTTGATGTAAATTTTTATTCCTAAATAAAGCAACTAATCACTCTTCTCCATTAAAAGAAAACCAAATCGCTCAAACTGTAAAATCAATAAAATATACAACAAAGGCTCATTCTAATAGTAAAAAATTTAATTGTTTTTGCAATTTGGAAAGGAATACATCTTCGTTTAATATGTAATCTGGTGATTGAACAAAAGAAATAAAGACAATCTTTGTTTCTTTTTTCTCTTTTTGTTTAGAAATTAAATTAGAATGAAATTTACTTATTTTTATGATATAATGTGACGACTCTATTTAAGCATCAAGAAATCAGTGAGTTAATACCGTAAAATAATTATTTAGGTGATGATCTGTGACACACCTTGTTGTGTCATCACCGCAATTCCCATACATTTATAATGAATCCACAAAAACTTCCGGGAAATATCCCGATCATATATCCATGTACTTCAGTTTATATTTTACAAATTTTTAATTGTAAAATCCTTATTCATATATATAAAGGATACACAGATACATATTAATAATAATATATCAGTTTCTACAAATTTTCATATATATTCATTATGTTAAATTCACGCCTTAATATTATTATGCATCACAAATAGTATTAATTCTATTCTTATAAAAGAAAGCATTTACTGTATTTTCAAATATACAGTCAAATATTTTATATAAATTTTAATTCGTTAAAATGTGCAAAGAAATTTACCAGTCCTATTAACACAGAAAGTTTCTCGCTTAAATCTTCTGTTAAACAACTATAAGAAAATAATACCACAGTCAAAACAATCTTAATATCGCATCGAAAAATGTCCAAGAATTTGTTCCATGATTTCCGTGATCATATTAGAATTTCTTTTCAAACTCCGTCATAGTACAGGAGAAATAGCACAAAAACCTTTTCTATTTTTTAATAAAGTTTAATAAGATTTTAATAAAATTTAACGCTAACAAAAATTATCATTCTTTTTGATTTTTAATAATTTCAAGTGTTGTAATTCTTATTTTGTTATTTTCTTATCACAATAGCCTCTCTAAAAAGCCGTTGACATTTTTAAGAACCGTTATTTTGAGAAAGAAAAATTATTTTAAAAATTTTTATTGATGATGGATTTTTATTGATTTGGAGCTTATAAACAATACAGTATCTAAATTTTGCAAATCTTAGTTTGGTGATGGGGCTATAAAAATTCTTAAGTCAAATGTTATATAACTTTGAGAAAATTTTGATATGTTTTCACACAAAATGAGTACTTTTTTCCTAAAACACAAGACTCAAATATATTAATTGGAAGATCCTCTTAGTCTCTACTGGCTAACGCCTAACCTCATCTATTTCCCTTTTTTACCTCTATTTATTTCCCCTTTTACCTTAAGTAACCCCTCTGAAAGATCTGGTACCTGCCCATTTGTGTAGATTGGGTCGGAAAACTAACGAGTGGACAGGTTAAGTACGCTATAAGATACGTAACTTCAGTAGCGTCTATCCAAGAAATGGCGGGAGCAAGTGCGCGACTGACGTGGGCTCACGGTATAAATGTTTAGTAGTTGCTCAAAACAGGTACGCCAATTAAATTGGTAAAATCACCTCTGTGGAGACTTCAACCACACGAGAAGATTTTGTAACAGAAAAACAAGGCGCTCAATTCAATTATGGCCATAATCACCCAGCAAACTAACAGAGTTGTCTAATTGCAAAATAATTGCCGAAGAAAAAAAATATGATTATCTAAAATTAAGCTAGCCCTGTTTTAAGAAGTGTAGTTCCAGTACAATGTACGACTAACAGCCAAAGTGCAATTAATCATCCTAATCTATATAAAAATAGTACAATAACTAGAACATTTATCCTAACATATATAATGTAGTAAATGAAGTTACCTATTCCCAAGCAGCTCGTGCTAACTTTTCTAGCAACCTAGGTAATAGTAAGTGGGCGAGAAAAAAAATTGTTAAAAAACACATTTGTGATAGGATTCTAAATTGGAATGCAAACGGGTTATTAAACTATATCTTAGAGCTACAAGCACTTTTACATAATGAAAAAATTGGTATTGCATTAATATCTGAAACATATTTTACTAACGAGAGCTATGTAAATATAAAAGGTTACATACTTATGTACACAAGAATACCATTCAACCCATCCTTCAGAAGACAAGGCGAAGGGTGGGACCTCAATCATAGCCAAAGAGAATATTACATATTATGTGGAACCGAAAATAGAAAAATATCATATGTAAGTCGCATCTGTCAGAGTTTAATTGAATGACAAAGAATTCAAAATATCAGCAATTTACTACTCGCGTAAACATAATCTCAAAGTAGTAGAATATAAGACATTGTTTGAAAGTTTAAACAAAAAACACAAACAAAAATATGTGACGACTCAAATGCAGAACACTTTCTTGGGTTCCAAAAATAGTACACCAGATCTTATTGATTTCTTTATAACGAAAGGTAAATCAGATGACTATACACATGTTAACGAAAACTTCGACTTAAATTCTGATCATTCTCTGATTATTCTAACTATAAGTGGTTCAATAATTTTGAAAATTGAGCCGGCAGGACTGGCAAATAAATCAACTAACTGTTGTAATTTCCGGGAAGAATTATATAAGAGTATCCATTTAAATACGGCACTAAAATCGATTGATCAATTGGAGGATGAAACTGAAAAATTTATGAAGCAAAACATGGCAAATGCCTCGTTTTCCTTCAGACAAAACCAAGTTAAACCAGCTAAGTGATAAACTTTAAAAATTATTGCATGAAGCAGATAACGAAACTATTACGAATATAAATTATATAACCTGACAGCTGAGAAGAATTCAATTTATTCTTTGTGGAAAATCACAAAAGACATAAAAAATCCAAAATTACAAAGTCCACCTTTATTTGAAAAAGAAATTTTGATCACAGATTCAGAAAAGGCCAACTATTTTGCGAATCATTTAAAAAATATTTGTAAAACTCTTCTCAATAAATGATCAAAATATGCCATCAAAAAGCTACTCTATATAATGCAGTAATAAGATTAGAATATTTCCCTGTAATATGGAAATTTGTTAAGGTGCTGACGGTACAAAACCAGGAAAACCAGCAAATGCAATGAAATCCTATAAACCGATATCACTACTAACCATATCTTAGGTTTGATTGATTTTAGCACGTATTATCCCCACCATTGAAGAAAAACACCTAATACATAACCATCAGTTTGGATTTAGAAAAGCCTCTCAACAATAGATCACTCGAGACATTGCAGTGAATCTACCATTTTAACATTTACAAACCACACGGCTATTTTAACGCGATGTTAAAGAATTCAAGAGAGCACTGAAAAAGCCCAAAAATTTCTGAATGAAATAGTTACATGAATGAAAAAATGGAGAGCGCTAGTGAACGAGGAAAAATCTACCCATTAACTTCACTAATATTTTTCCATTTTCTATATAAAAAAAAATTTTAACAATTATGGATGCATTGTGAGCGTATGAGTATGTCTTTGTACCAAAAAATGTGGTACTTAAAAAACAGCTTACTTAACAAAACTTAACGAAAATTTCATGAATAATGTGTATTTAAAATATAACGAATTTCAAATCGGAATAAAGTGGTTTAAAAGATTACTTAAATCGAATTTATAGAAATTTTCCATGTTTGGATCTATAAAACTTTTAAATTGAATTTTTGAACAGTTTGACGAAAAAATTGAAGAAAAAAGATATGATTTTAGATACTTAAACTTCAGTTAACAGAAACTATTGACATTAGCTTTGATAATTTTTAATTTTTTTCCAATAGTTATAACATAGTAAGTTACGAGTCAGTAATACTGCAGTGTTTTACTTTACTTATTGTGCTAGTGTGACTTTTATGAAGCGAAAATTATGATAACTTGTGCACATCGCCGACGGTATGAAGCTAAAAGCATAAGTTTGTGTAATATAAACAATTATTGTTTTTTAAAAACGCAATTTTGTAGTTACTCCATTCTTCATAAAAATTTAAAGTTTCAGAGAATTCAATATAAAATTGAATAAATCATTTAAATTATATTCGCTAGCTAAATTTCAAATGCAATAAAAATTTTTGAAACAAATATTGAATAAATAAAGCAAACAAGTAAATCTACCAAAATAAATATGAATTTAAAAAATATTAGAAGTTATTGTACACCTGCAGGAAAAACTTTATTTTCGGAAAGTATGAATTTTAATACACATATGTTTATATATATAGAGATTTATATATATAACTATACAACATATGTTCACATTCATATACAAGCACAATAAAATATGCAATACAAAAAATTTATCTCATATAAGCAACACACTAACACATGAATTTTATGCAAGTGCATGAATGCCTACTGTAAATTTTATTTCGTTTTCCATAAGGATAAATGTGTGTATATATACATACATACATATAAAACATATTATTTTCAATTTATGATACGCTCAAAAATTTAAGTCATCATCCGTAAGTATTTCAATTCTAAATATAGGAAAATATTTTTATAACAATCACTACAATCTGCTCATTTAGATACTAATAATTGTTTTATAATACTTTATTAAAATTTTTAACATATAAAAAACATATTTTCATTATAAGTAATAGAAATTAAAACCTGTTAAAAAAATATAATTCATTAGTAGGTTAATAACATATATGTAAATACAAGTGTGTGTTTATGTATTTACATGCAAAAAATATATAAAAATATTTCCTAAAAATAGTTCAATAAGGCAATATTGCGTCATAACCAATAATAACGATGGAAGGGAAAAAATTAATACCAATAAAATTAGATATAAATTTGCCCAAGGCTAAAGCTACTGCATTAACATGATCGATTTTTTACGCGCAACTAAATTGCAATATAAATAAAATAGGGTTGCCAGATAATAAAGAAAATAAATTATAATAATAAAGTATAATAAATTATAATTATTATATATGATAATAAATTATAAAAAATATAAAGTTATATTGTTTAATTATTAATTGATGTATGTATATATATATATATATGTACATGTTTTTCAATCAAATTAAATTGATTAAAATCCCAACGTAATCATACATATACACACATACTATTTTAATTTATGATTTCTGACCAAATAAAAGTTAAGGGCAAGTGAAAAGGAATTAAATAATAATCATTTAAAGTAATACTTGATCTACTAAATTTGTAATTTAGTTAGAATTTTGTTAACAAACTAAATTGTAACAGTAACGGTTACAAATTGTAACATTATTGTCATTTATTCATTATTTTTAATATTGAAATTTTTTTTTAATTAATTATTTTACAAAGATATTAAACTTTTATTACAATTATAAGTATTATATCGCCCTAACTATCAAATAAATTACCATCGAAATGACATAGTTACATATATATGTATGTATGTATGTATATTTTATTTAATTTTCATGAAGTAGTTAGTATTAGAAATATTAATTTAAGCTCAGAACTATTTCAATTTTTTTTAGCAATCGTAATATGTAACAAATGTTTTAGTAAAGAATAATTTTTTTGGTTTATTTCATATTTCTGTTTATACATACGTATACTTGCACTTAATATTATTGATGCAATAAAAATTTGACGTCTGGTAGCTTTACATTTAATATAACATAAAAATTTAACTTTAATATTAAAATACTAAAACAAAAATATTGAAATATATAGAAAAAGAAATAAGATTTCAAAGTTTTCTCTTCATCATATGCACTTTAACAATAAATCTTTGTAAAATTCCAACAAATTTTATATTATGCACATACATACATATTTAAGTAAGTATATATGCAGACACATTTATATTCAAAAATGCATTTATAATCACTTCTTTAAAATATGAAAAAAAACCAAGCAAAAAAAAAACAAAAGTTTCCTTAATTTTCTTTTCTAATCTAATCGAAATTTGACAACATTGCATGATTGGTATTTACTACGTACACAGGTATACACAGAAACATTTTAGGTGTTTATGTGCAGAAAGGTGTACAGGGCCATTGATGATGATGTATAAGGTAAATGCCGCCAATACAACGATAATTTCTCTATTTCTTTTTTTCTCAAATCTGTTTTTATATTAAAAACTTAAAGTTTAATTGCTTGCTTTTTCAACACACACACTCACACATGCAAAAACACAAGAAAAAATAAATAAATAAATTCGAACAAAAAGTAAGATGATAAAATTTTATAATATTTTTAAAGAGATTGAGAAAAAAAAATACCTGTTCAATCTCTAAAATATGCATACACGAATACATTTACAAATATGTACGACGTGTTTCTTTCAAGACTATACGTATATTAGTTAATAATGTAATGTATAATACAATCGCATTCAACATATTTTTACACAAAAATTTTAAACAGGTAAAATTCACTGTTTCTTACTAAGGTTTCATTATAAAAATATTAAGCATTTTACTTTAAAAGTTTGTATAGTAATAAAAATAAATGTATATATACTAATATTTACATTCGTATATGAATAAAGGTAAAAACATAAAAAATATACGAGTATTAGTAAATGAATGTATGCATACATTGAACAGGTATACAGCATTAATAAGTTGGTACACATTTGGTTTGCTTAAATTGACAGCTATGATATTGAGAAATAAGAATGCATATTAAAACAAGAATGTTTTCTTTTTAAAATAATCGCTTGTATGAAAATGAATTTAAGAATAAACATATACCTCCATACATACATACATTATTATTAAATCGAAATTTACATCAAAAATTAAATGAATTAAAACAATTTAAGAAATTCTACTTCCTCTTATTTTGTTTAAAGTCAAATTAAATTCAGTTCTTTTATGTAAGATGCAATATATAAAATTAAAACATTTTAATAACTGAAATAATATTGCGAGACTTTCTGATCAATTCATATTAATTTTGAAAAAACCTTTATACAGAGTTTGTCCGGTGTTGTCAATGCAGACGTGACTTACATATAAAACAATAATTTAATACAACCCTATGAAAAACAACTAAAAGTTGTTAAATAATGTAGAAAATCAATGCGCAGCCCTAATTTTCGGTTAAAATTTTAGTTTCGAGAGCTTAGCAGTATAATGTTCGCTGTTCGATTATTGTAGTGCTTTATTTTTCTTCCTAAGAGGTTAACATATTTTTTGGTTTTTTGTAATAGTACATTACAAAATTTACAAAATTTGATATTGGAAAAATTAAAAACTAACTTCGCACTAAAGCTCGCACAAAGTTGTACTCAAAGCAACAAATACTTGATATTAACAAACAATTAACATCATGAAAATTATTGGGTGAAAAAATTATATTCCAAGTTACACAAAACTGCTATATGAACTAGGTTTTTCTAACAGTTTTCACTCATGTTTCTTTATAGCTAACGTACTCGTATTATTAAACCAAATTAAGGAAATATTTTATAACGTAAATCTGTTAGTTATGAAAATTTTTAATTTTCTAACTGGCTTAAAATTCTATCATGCAGTTTACATAGGGGAACCATATAGAATATAATTTGTTCATAAATGTGTAGATGGCAAATTTTGTAATTTAACAGAATTAACATTAGAGCTCTGTTGACGCAAATCTAAAAATCTTTGTTTAAAAATCAAATTATGAAATTTCTGCAATAAACCTTATATGTTCAAATAAATCATAAATTCTAAATAAATTATACAAACTGCAACTAAAGCCACATATTAAGTATACGATAAGTATTATTAATAGTAGACTGCTTGGCATCGTATATATAAAAGTTTTATTAACATTTAATGCTATTAATTTATAAGTTAAATGATTTGCAAAAGAATATTTTTATATTTTTTTGTAAACCACTTTTGTTGAATAGTATAAAATTGTACTTGAAGTGAAGTTGTATGAATAATTAAAAAAAAAAAAATTTATATAAGAATTTTAAATTTACATGTTCAACACCTTTTCTCAATTTTGAATTCATATGAGAAAGCTTTTTTTTCAGATTTTATCTAAATTTTTTTTATTGAAGTTATAAAATATTAATCTATAGATAATATTTTTTTACAAACAAGAACGTATAAATCAATTTCATGTATGTATGCAAGTAAGTTCGTCATAATTTTATACAACATGTAACAAGAATTATTAAATTTTCTTTCAAAAGCCTGTGTATATATGTATAAATACGTATATAAGCGCGGCGTAAGAACAGGCAGTTGTAAGCATTTACATTCTAATTGCACATATAACTTTTTCTACAAAGCTTTTTAATAATAGTACTTATCTAAAGAATAAAATTAAGATGTAGGAGTAAACAACTTATAAGAAAACAAGGTAAAAGAATCAAGCCACCTACCTTTAATATACAATGTCCAATAGCTTCATTCTCTGCAACCGATACATTATAAAAACTGTGTTCGAAAATTGGTTCATTATCATTAACATCATGAATTGTAACTAAAACCGTTGCCGTAGAAGATAAGGGTGGCTTTCCACTATCCTTAGCTACAACTGCTAACTTTGGTACTGGTTCTGTTTCACAATCGATATGAGAACGAGTTGTTATTAATCCAGTAATGGAATCAACTTGAAACCATTGTGAATGAGTATCAGGTGTCTCAATTAAAGAATATGATACTGCTGAATTAGTTCCTTCATCTTTATCAACTGCAACTACTTGAATTACAGAGGTCCCTGGATCAGCGACCTCCATTACATTAGCATAGTAAATTTCTTTTTCAAATTCGGGTGGGTTATCATTTATATCCATTACTCTTAAATATATTGTTTTTGAAGCATGTAAAGGTGGATTACCGTTATCGGTTGCAATAACACTCAGAGTATAATTTGGAGTACTTTCACGATCTAATGGTAAGGAAACTATAACTAAATAAATTATATTATCGCGTGTTGTTAGACCAAAACGACCATCACCACCAGTTAAAGTTACATTTACATTCGAATATTCCGTTTTCGAATCTGGATCATTAACAGATATTCTAGCTACAAATTCGCCTGGTTGCGCTGATTCCGATATTTTTGGTGTAGCATCATCACTCAAAAAAATAACATTTATTGTAGGCTGATTATCATTGACATCCGTAACACGAATAGAAACAAAAGCTGTCGTTTCTAAAGGTTGTTCACCGTGATCTTTTGCCACAACAACAAGTTCATGTAATTCTTTTGTTTCAAAATCTAATGGTTTATTAACAGATATTAAGCCTGTTGTTGAATCAATTCGAAACATTTGAACCTTATCACTTTGTCTTCTATTAATTGAATATTCTACCAAACCATTTTCACCAGTATCAGCATCAGAAGCATATACTTGTAAAACACTAGTTCCAACCGTTGAATTTTCCGGTATAGTTGCAAAATATCGCGACTGATTAAATATAGGTGGGTTATCATTTACGTCCTGTATAGTTATATTAACGGTCATATGACCTTTCAGGGGTGGATTTCCACCATCTAGTGCCTCAACTACTAAACTGTAAGCTGGTATTGTTTCTCGATCTAGAAATCCATTAATTTGAAGATCTAAATATAAAACGCCATCACTTTCCCGATGCGGTGACAATCGAAACGCGTTATTTACATTACCGGACACGATATTATAACGTTGCGTATTATACCGACCTAAATCAGAATCTTTCGCCGGTTTTAATGTATGTTTAACGTCACGCGGAGTATTTTCCGGAAACTCAATATTCATAACCTTATACGGAAATGTGGGAGCATTATCATTTTCATCGAGTACATTTATAATTACACGAATATTTTCGCCACTACTTGGTACTGCAACAAAACTATATTTATAATGTGTTTCGCGATCTAATTGAATTTTAGTTCTTATTTCACCAGTACTTCCATTTATTTCAAAATCTGTAACCGAATTGTTGTCTGGAACGTGGACAATATAATAAGGAGGTCCACTTACAATGCCTGGAATATTTTCACCGATTTTTCCAATATAATGACCAATTGGTACACCTTCAAGCACTTCCATTTCTTGAATACGTTCGCTAACGGCAGCTGATGTAAAAGTTGCAATTGTTACTAACATTAGCCATGATATCATTAAATTGAGAACGTTTGAAAAAACTCTCATCAAATTTTCTGTATTACTATAATATTTTAATTTTGTATGGTGGCTTTTTATCATTCTAATGAAGCACGCACGGCTTCGAAAATTTCTCGCCATTTTTTTTTGAGACAATCATGTGGATGGTTGAGAACAAACATTAAAATGCTTCTTGCTTAAATAATATAGAAAATATTTCTAACGACGCTCCTGATTAAACATATTAAAAGAAATTTAATTTATTTTCCAATGAACCATACGTTGAAATCTGAAACCATAAAATATAAAATTTTGTTAAAAAATTATTTAAATAAAAAGGAAAATTAATGTTAATTGCAATATATTGTTATTTGTTTGTTCGACATTATATATATACGTAGCCTATGTATTCAGAAACTTGAAAGGAAAACTTTTAATCTTATTTTTATTCATATAATTTTACAACTTCAATGAAATAAGCTACGTAATCAATAATATCTTGCGCCGCAAGTCATCAATCACAACTTTATTCGAGTCCGCTACTTATAACCAGGCGTGAACCTTTAAGGTGAAGGTAAGAAGGGGTAAATCTGGCACTGAATATTAGCTTTACCTAAATATATATATACAAATAGCTCGCGTGCATGGTAGGAAAATTGGCGTTCAGTTATTGGAAACAAATTTACTATAAGAATAAAATGGAACAAGATATTTTAAACAAATATTCAAAGAATTACATATCACAAAATTAAAAGAATTATAAATATCGAATGAAAATTATTGTTATTTAAGTTCGAAAAAAATTGGAGTATAAAACGGTGTTGGAATTCCAATTTCAAATTGCAAAAAATATCAAATTCTTATTCTATTTTGCAAAAATCTCGCGTAGAGAATGTTTGAAATAAAACATAGAAAACAGTTTTAAGTGTATTTATTGCATCATTTAAATACTACATTGCTTATAATAATATAGATACTGATATGAGAGAAATCTGGTATGTCGAATTATCTGATTTTCATAAATTAAAACTAAAAATTTTTAGTTTTGGAAGTTTTGATATTTGTTTAAAAAGATTCTAAAGTTTTGAATAAAACATTTAAGAACAAATTAACCAAAGCACTTAAAAAAAACCAAGCCTTCAAAGAATATCATTTTTAATAACTACTTAACCTCATTTATTTTAAGATTCTTCAACGACAAGAAGTATTTTTCTACATAAAAAATCTTAGTATTGACAATTTCGTCTAAAAATATGGTCTCCCTACCGCATACAATGCGATCCCTTTATTGTATGTGAAATTTTTTAAACAATAATACTAAATTTTGAACAAACACTTCCATCTTTAACTGATATCGGCTTTTTAATCGTTATGTTTAATTATAGTAATTTCGAAAAGTTTACTTTAAATTTTAATGTAATATACCGTTATTGTAGAATAAAACTCTTGGTTAAGTTATATGGCGCTTATAATTATAGTGAATAAATAAAAAGTCAACAATATAAAATAATCATAAAATAAAAAGTATTTGACCGGTCATTTAATTAAGTAAATCTCTCATCTTAAACACTCATAAAACCAATAAATACGCGCAGACACAAAAAGTAGTTTTTTACGTTCTTCTCATAAAGTTATACATTATTTCTTTGAAAAAAAATATATAATACAGAAATACATACATATTTGTAATTTAGGTTTTAAAATTTGACGCAAAAAAAAAAAAAGAATTTTCATGACAAATTTAAAGAGCCTTAAAGATTTAACCATTTCCTTTATTATTGAACTATGATAACTATTCGTTTGTTTCAATATGAAACACTCAAAAATGCAATTTTTATACTAATTCAAAATATTTTCCAAGTAAATATAGAACCATGCAATTTAACTAATAATTAGCAAAAAATAATATTAATAATTCTTTCCTTATAGAAACGAAATATAATAAAGTTTTCCTTATAGAAGCTAAAGTTACACATTAACCCAATAGAACTTTATTTAAGTGATACCATAATCAATTCTGCCAGGTATTTCAGCAGTTTCAGTCGAAATAAATCCATGGAACGATCGATTATAGATCGGCCAACAGTTGATAACAATTCGGTAAACAATTGATAATTTAAACTAAATCACTGCGCTCAATACAATAACAATTGTATTGTGATGGCACCAAATTTCACATAATTTTATTTTTTTTTTAAAGAAAACAGTGACGTCTTTTCTCGCAAAGAAAAAGAAAATTTGATTTCAAAAAACAAAATAAACGAGATGGAAAAGTTCGAAATTTTTAAAAACTTTATAAATAAAGTTATAAACGTCAAATTTCTAAATATTTATCAAACATTAACAGTACATACATATATAAAGAAGTTTTTCGAACACCAAATTTTACTTTCCAAAACTTAAAAAAACTATAAGCACTTTAAACACGAAAACTTTATAAAGTTTTTAAACCTTCCTTATACCAGACAGACTTAATATTTAAGCTGTGTTTTTTTTAATTTAAAATAAGTGTTCAGAAGACGTTCTCATAATCTCGCAACACTTTCCCTGAACTAATAAAAACAAATTTATTGGAACTTATGTATTTTTTTTTTATATATCCTTGTTGTTCTCCTAGGGAACATAGGGCTTCAGAATAGCCGCTCCAGGTTCTCTATTCTGTGCCAGTCTCTTTATTTATGCCCATGTTTTGTCTCTTTGTTCTATTTCTTTGTGCATACTTTTTTTCCAAGTTTCTTTTGGTCTTCCTACATTCCTTCGTCCTTGAGGAACTTATGTATATTATTAAAAAAATACGTAAGGTTAGTTATGTATTAATCGCATCACATATTTATTTTCTAGGACATTGAAACTTATCAAGGAATGATGAATTTAAAAAAAATATTAATTATAGTATAAATACCAAAACCAAAATGCAAAAATTAAATCAATCATAAATGCCTCCATGTAACTTGAATTTATTTTCAGAAGCGCTTGTATATCCTATACTTATGCAAAAAGCAAAATTGGAATTTTGAGAATAACAAATTGCAATGTTCTTCTAACATAACAAATCCGTATTAAAAGAAAAATTTTTGTACATTCCAAATCTGTCAATCTCTTTAAATTTTTAAAAAAATTCTATAATTTTAATTTGTAAATATCGAGAACTTATGGGGAAACCCTGTGACAAAGATCAATAACTTATAAAAATATTTTGTAGTTAATAGGAAAAAAAAAATTTATATCCCTGGTATTTATGATAATATTTTGCAGAAAAAGGCTTTTTATTTTTTCGAACAGAATTTGTGGAATAATTTTAATGAATGACAGTGACAATTTAAATGTTTAATTCACTGTTTTTAATTTTTTTCTAAATTTTAACATTTAGCTATTTAGCTAGTTATTATTATTGAAAAATTTTTAATTAACCTGTTGCAATTATTGAAAAATTTCACTAGTTTTTTTGATAATTCATAGATTTCGCACTTACTGAGAAAACAAACATTCTTATTGATTCCAATACAAATATGAAATTCATAAGTTATCATATCCGTTTAACGGTGAAAAATGATTATGACTTTTTATTTTTTTAAAAGTTTATCGAACTTTTTCACTACATTTAATGGAAAAAAATTTCGTGAAATTTAATGATAGTAGATCACTAAAAAACATTTTGTTTTTACAAATAAAATCTCTTCAACTTTTATTTTATGAAAAATAAAATTAAATAAATAAGTAATAATAAACTATTATTTAATTAAAAACTAGTTAAAATGAACTGAATTTATTAGGTATTATAATGGCCTACACTTCAAGAGATCAAATATATTGGCGAATTTAAATTAAATATTTAAGAGAAAAATAATTGAATATGAAGAAGTTAATTTTTGAATTGAATATTTTTGTTTTCTATTTTATTTGATTTATGTATAAAAAAATACATATGTAATATATATTTGCCAAATTTTTATAGATACATAAGTAGTAAAATCAGTTATATTGTTGATTCAAAAAAAAAATTTTTTGCTTGTTTAATTTTTTTTTCGACTTTTTTCGTTTAGAATACACAATTTTGATCAGATATATTTACATAAATTATAATTAACCTTTCGTTTTTTAACATTTATACGTAAATATTTTTAAGCATAGTATTAAAAATAGGCATTTATATATGCGTGTATGTATGTTAATATGAATTTATTTAGAAATTAAATATAAGAAACAAAAGTATAGCTCTTTCTAAAACCAAGAATTTCAAGAATTATCAACGAACGTATCAAGTACTTTTTAGTTGCAAAACAAAATTTTTGTAATTTAAATACTTCAAATATTTTAATATTTTTCGCATTTTTCATCCTAAATAAAATTATCAAAATCTTTAAGTCTTATTACATTTGCTCTATATATACGTCTACATTACATAAGAGTTTTATTTGATTTGAATCAAAAAAAAAAAAACTCGAACTTATCACAGAAAAAAAAGAGGTTCCTTTTCCCTGCATATATGTAACTGGGAACGTTCGGCTGAAGCGAAATTGGATAAATGTGGGGAGGTTGACCCAAAGCTAAACAGAAAGTTTTCGACATTTTACACCCTTACTGCGTCAACCATAAAACTAACAGCCATAATTTATCATCTTGAATTACTTAAAATTCCTTACTTATTGTACCTACTTATTTACTACAAAAAATAAATTTCTGATATTTTTTTAAGGCACAAAGGGGGTCCCTTTTCTATTACAACTTTAAACCTCAATTTCGGTTATTTAATAACACATAAATTAGTTTATAATTATTTTTAATAAATTTTATAATATATTTTATTATTTCATCAAATTCCTAAGAATTGTATGTATGTATGTATATAAAAATTAAAATTATAATTAAAAAAAAATACATGTATATGAACATACGTATATGCATAAATGTATATATAGGTAATTAAGAAGATTTTTTTTTGTCTAAATAAAATTTTGTTGCCTATCTATTAAATATTTCAATTAACTTAAAATACACATACATACTTAAGTTTGTGTTTTTTTTTTCATCTTCTTTTTATTGTTCAAGTTCTAAACAACTTTTCTGTCAAAAAACTAATTAAGTTCAGATAGTTATAGATATGTATATATGTTAATATAGCATACCTATACATACCACATATCTATATACATTTTACGCAATTATGTCGAATAATTTATACGTTCATCTTTATATATGTATATATGTATGTATATTATACATATTATTCAACTATATTTTTTATATATATATATATATATATTTACAAATATTTATTATATTTGGCTGTATGAGTGTATATATTTATATTTTACGTTACATGTATGTATACAGGTAAATATTTTTTCACATTTCAAAAAAAAAATAAAAAAAAATTAAAAAACTTTTTTTTTATAACATGCCTTCAGGTAAATAATATATCTTCATAATTCCTATATAAGTAAAAGTATCCGCTCAGATAACGTGTATAAAAGTTAGTAATTTAAAATACAAATAAAAGAAAACAAAAGATGGCGGGAAATAGTATAGAGTATTCTTTTGCCATAAAAAAGATTACATATATGTAAATATATAAATCATATTATGCATAGCTACATGTATACAAATAATATTTATTAAAAGAACAAAAACGAAAAAACAGATAGGTACGTTAATTTCACATTTTTCTTTACTCCTTTTAACATAACTATCTTTATATTACATACATATTATAAAAATACATATGTACATTATAATAACATATGTATAATAAATACATACATATATAAAAAGTTACTACATAAATACATATAGAAGTACAAACAGTTACTAATAAGAGAATTTTAAAAATTGTGATACTATTTTAAATAATTAAAATAAAATTTATAAATATTTTAAGTATAATACACATATGTATAAATATATATACATATATGTATGTAAGTAGCTATAATTTTATTTTATTTTTTACTTTTTTTTGAATGCGTAATAACTTAATAAAAAAAATTTAATCTCAATTTAATTACTTAATTTTATTTTCCTTTTTGATTGAAAATTTAAAATTTTTCAAATTGTCAAAATATACATACATATATATAGGTAAATAAAAATTATTAAAATAATATAAAACTAAAAAAGCATAATCAAAAAATAATCATTAATAGAATTATAATCTTTAATATTTCGAATTATGGAACTTAAATTGATAATATTGATATTCAAAAAATTATAATTGGTCGTCAGGGCAAAATTTTGCACCACTCTTCCATAATGTGGTGCACGCATAGAATATTTTTTCTAGGCCCAAATTTTAAAAATGGCATTTAAAAAAAACATATTATTTTGTTCTAAAAATTAATACAATTTTTTTTTTTGTTGTGTGTTCTTTATGAAATGTCAATTTGTGAATAAAAAATAAAAAAGTGGATATATTTTTTATATGGAATATTTCTATTATTCCTTTTATAAAATTTGGTCAAATATTTACTAAATATGTAGTATATCAAAACAAATTTTCCAAAATATTTCCGAACTACAAAATAAAAAACATAATATTATGATTGTCAATTTTCTACAATTTTACGTTGAAAATTTCCTTCGGACTTCATTGAAAAGTTCGATTCATTAGCAGGAGCAAAAGGGTTTTTTTTTAATTGTGCTCATACATATTCTCCAATTGAGAATTTTTGGGCCCACTTGAAGTAAAGTTTGGCGAAAAGTATACTAAAATCCAAAAGTGACCTTATAAAACATATTATAGAAGAATTGTCCAAAATTTCGGATTAAATTGATATGGAAAAATTGACTTCTTCTATAAAACGATGACTTTGGGCTGTTCCAAATCTACGGGCTACCACGTAAAGTATTAAATTTAACAATTGTAGCTGCATTTTATTTTTTTTCCTAATATTAAAATTAAAAAAACTAATTTTGAAAAGACTTTATTTACATTGTGATATGTCGAACTTCTTCGTTTTTGTTCCTTTTCTTTTGTGGTTTCTCCATTAGAAAATTATTTTAACGCAATTAGGTTCTATAAAGGATTAATAAACTGACATTTACAAAAAAAAAATCAAAATCAATGCATGCCATGCAACTTATTAAAGACTGAAAGTAAATTTTTTAAAATTTTTTCATTTTGAAAAGACTTTCTTTACATTTTGTACATCAATAAGAGAAAACCCCTATATAAAGCAATTTTTAAAATAAATACAATTGTATTTATATACATATGTATGTATGTACATACTTGTTAGAAAATGCACAATATTTTCTTAAACTGTGTTTTTTTAATCCCTTAGCATTTAGGTATACATATGTATGTATACATAATTACATGTATGTATTTTTTCCAAAATTGTGACAGAAAATAATTAATATAAATATTTGCGATAATATTTTAAATTTTTAAGGAATTTTATTATTCATTAATAATTAAGGAATTTTATTAATATTATTCCTTCATCAGGATTCATTAAAGAAGGAACTTTAAAAGTCCACATTCAAATTTAAGAAAAATTCAGTTTTTTTTTCTTATTTATTTCTCTTTATAAAATTTATTATAAAATGCATATACGTAATATACATATATACATATATATATATATATATATATATATACATATATTATGGAAATTGCAAAAAAAAAAACTTTTTATACTTCTTGACGTCACCAGGTACTATTTAGCTTGACAAAGAACTTTGTAAAATGAAATAGAATTTTATGTAAAAGATAAAATTTTATGTGATCTTTATTCAAAAAATCATCTGTTGAATAATGGAAGCTGTCAGGATTAATCGAAAATCAAATCAAAGGGGAACAAGTTTATGTTTAAATGCCCCCTTTTTTTGTAAATAATTGTCAAGACTTTATTCTCTTTTAATGTCAATTTTAATAGCACCTTTTTTTAAAACAGAGACCATCAAGTCCGATTAAAGAAAAAGAATAGTTTGTACTAAATTTCAGTATGGCTATTGAGTAGGTACTTTAATATATAATTACTGTAATATTCCAGCTTCCGATAAATAGCATAATTATAATATTAGATAGACATTTTTACATTAAAAATAAATTTCAAAAATATTATGTAAAGGAAAAAAACAGAATCAAATGGAAAATTTACTTGAACTCAAGGAAAATGTTAAATTTTTAAAAATTCTTTTATAATTATTATTTATTTTTTTTAACATAACAATGATTGCATAAAATATGAATAAATTTTTGTACATATGTACAAAAATGTATCAGAACGAATTATATTTAAATTTGTACATTAAACAAACAATAGTTATTAATTCTTATATAACCTAATTCTGTTATACAATTAATAGATTTCAATTAATATAAAGAAAATCGTTCTATCCGTAACATACTTAATATTTTGGACATAACAAACATAATGTATTTATATCTGCTTTTTTATATATTATATACATACATACATACATAAGCAAATATTATCAAACATAATTTTAAAATTATAAACTATTTTTGATGGTAATAAATGTAAGTAATTTTATTTAAAAGAAAAAAATTGAATATAAAATAATAAAATAGGTATGGTTACCTATTCCATTACTCCTTTATATATCCTTACCTCTTTATATATGTATATTATAAAGATTTGATAAATTTTGTGCCGATATTTAAAGTATTTAATTATGAATAAATTTAAATATTAATCTTTTCAATAATCCCAATTGTATGTGGCAATATAAGTAATTTGTAAGTTGTTTATTTATTTTTGTCTTGATTTTATATTTCTTCCCAAAACATAGAGTTAAAACTTTCTATTATATTATATATATGTATATGTATATTTTTTTTTGTTAATAAATTCACTAGATTGACTTTATTATTATTCCTTAATTTCTAAATACGTACATACATAAAACCAAAAATTTCTTAAATAATTTTTTGTAAATACACTCAGTATTTTTTTTTTATTTGGAACATTTCTTTTCTTATGTATTAAATATAACAAACATACATTATATATACAAACATTTGTATATGCATAGGTATTTTTTTTTCTCTAATTTGCCATTTTTTTTCTTTTTGGTAATCTTATCAATTAAAATTTTGTTAAAATATGAATATAATAATCAAACACAAAAAGCTCGAAAATATTTTTTCTTGTTTTCTTTATTTTAGAAAAGGCACACAAAATAAACCGTAACGCGTCCTTAAGTGTTGTTTTCTTTTTTTTTTTTTAATATAATTTACTTTTCATATTATTAAAAGCGGAAGAATTTTTTGTTTCAAAATATTAATAATATAATATTATATACGAATATATATATATATATATACAGATAATACACACATATTTTATTTTTTTATAAAAGGCACCATTTTTATATCAAAACTTTTCTTTTTTGTATTCAATATAATTTTTATATTTTTGTTTCATACTGTATTAACAATAACAACAAATAAAAAAAATGTATATGTTGTCAACAAAACAAAAACAAATATATTAATTCTTCCGCTCAGTCAATATATTTTGTTTCACCAGAAGTTACATTTATGAACGACGAACAACGACTAAATATAAAACTCAATGTTTGCTTTAAATTGCAGTAACGCTCTCATATATAGAAATCTCAAATTTACAGGTATTTTTTCTACTTCTACCATATAATACATATACATTTTATATAAATTTTGTCTGACTGACAGGCTGAGCTTGAGCGCTGAGTGGAGTAAGAAAATTATTTTGCTAATGGTTCTCCTAAATTTTCTCAAAAAAATATATACATGTATATGTATAATATTATACATTTAATATAGAAATTTATACACAATTTTTATATTTTGGAAAAAGAAATAATAATAACAAAAAACCATCATGGCTATATCTTGAGAGAAAATTTTAATTGTAATCGGTTTGAAAATATTTGAATGTCAAGACTGGTTTTTTCTATAATTTTTCTTATATGTATTTATTTATTTTACTTTAATTTTTTTTTTCTTATTGAGAATTCGTAATTTTACCTGGATAGTAAGGTATACAATATTTTAAATGTATGCTTAACAATATCAATGGAGTTGCCTTTTTTTATTTTGTAAATGTTAAATAATTTTAATATTCATAATGTATATTATTTTAATATTTATATTCTTATCAGATAAAAATTTTAAAATATACTTCAAAACAAATTTTTTTTTAAATTTAAATCTTATTTTTGCTAGTAATTTTTTTAAGCAGGTATATATACATATATGTGGCTATTTCAAAAAATGTGTTTGTTGCATTATGAATTTGAAATCTATTAAAAGAATTAAGAGAGAAACTTTCACATTTTAAGAAAAAATTTACTAACACTTTTGTTTCGTAAATGTGTGTGTATTTAATACGGTGCAACAAATAATATATTTGCAGCTTAATGGTGATGATTACTATTTTATAAATGAATATAATCTTTATATCCTTATTTGAATTAACGAAACAATAATTAAAGAATAACATTTTTGTAAAACAAAAGAAATTAAAATTTACAAACCTTTAAAAGTATTTCCAAATATTGATTTCTTTAGTATTAAAATTTAAAGTGATCATTTGTCTTTTATCCTTCTTTAAAGAATAAAAATATTTAACATTTTCATTTAATATTATTTGATTGAATATACAGTTTTTATATCTTAAATTGTTCAATATTTGCTCGTATTAAGAAAGAATCATTTATTAAACCATTATCATACTAGCCGTTTTCATAAACATAATATATCGCGATATATAGCGAAAACTGCGCTGTATTCCTGTTTATAAACAAATATTGCTAACCTAATTTGTTTACGAACATGATAAATTTTTCTCAACATAATGAAATTAGTATGAGTAGCGCAGTCAAATCATATGAACTGTTTCCACATTATTGAATAGATAGCACTGAAATATTTTCGGGAAGTGTTAGTGCGAAGTGAATTTCTCTTCAAAAATGTCAAAGTGGGACACTATGTATTTACGTACATTTTTTTTCCTTGTAACATCGAAAATTATGAGTTATTTGTGATTTTTTTGAATGAACCTAATATGCTTATTTCAATATTCGAATATATCCAAAATTACGTAAAAACTTAGGAATAAATTATAAATCCGAATTTTCAAAACTTCGGTGTTCTAAGCAGCGCTTCCATATTGCCAGATTTATCTGATTTTTTAAATTTTCCAAAGGTCTGCCAAGTAACCAGATTTTTTACTCAAACCCAGATTTTTTATTTTGGTAAAGACTGACAACTTACTTTAAATTTTTTGTTTTGTGAATTATTATTACTCAAATGGCATTAGTGTTTCATAAATCAATATATAAAAAATTTATTTAAAATGTATTGACATCTACGTGACGCCAAAGTTTGATAATAATTGTATTATTGTAAATCAGATAGGTAGTGTTCTTTTTGACAAACGTTGATTTTGATATTTCGATGTTTTTGTGAAGTAAGGTTGATTTTATTATGTTCATACAAGTGACGCTTTATTTTCAATGCAATTTTGTGCTGATACTAAACCGAGAGTATACGAATGAATGATGAATAAGTGCTGTATGTTAATTGCCACAGTGTTTGACATGTAGGGTATAATCGGAAAGTAATCGATGAAGCTTCGATGTGTAGTCATGTAAAAATCACATACGAAAATCCATTAATACAGTAATACTTTAAAGTTTGGTGTCCGAAAATATGAAAAATACGCATCGTATGCGCATCATATTAAATCAGCTATACATCAATTTTTTTTGCGATTTTATATTGATGCAAAATTTTTTAAGTGGAAGCTGAAAAGCAAATAATTTATTATTTTAAATCAATAGCGAATAAAATTAATTATTTCTTTATCACGGTATTAATATTTTTAAATGTTCAATTATATTAAAATCTCCAAAAACTTAATTGAAATTAAAAAAAAAAATTGAATAGATTCTCAGTTGTTAATAATCTTAATACTTTTATACAAAACCTTTTCAAAATAAACACCAAAAAACATATGATTTAGAAAAAGTCCAAAAAATCAAAATAATATTGCATCAGCAAGGTAAACACATCACTACGGTATAACATCAGCAACTTCTCTTTGCATCGACGCTGCATTGATGCACATTTTTGATTACTTTCTGAATATACCCATACTCATGGTTTTTTATTCGTTTATGCAAAATTTCGTTCAGCTCTGTAATTTCAATACTTTCCCTAACATACGACCAAATGACTTTTGAAGTTGTATCGTTGGAACGAACAGACGAAAAGACACGCTTAAATCGATTTAGAATTCGGCGCTGATCAAAAACATGGATTTATATCTATTCCTCAGATCATTATTTCTTAGCGTTACAAACGCTAAGTGAAATTTATTATACCCTTCGAACATACGTTCCTACGGGTACTCGTATAAATAGTAAGCCATCAAAATAAGTTTTTGTTTTATTTAGAACATTATCAGAAAGAAACCGTGACTTCAATAATGCGCTCACGACGAAAATTTTACAAAGTATCAAGTTCCAAAAAGTTTAATAAAAGCTCTTGACATTGTACACTTTTCCTAAATGCGTTTTATACGTAGTGGAAACGTAAAATAAAAGTAAATCGGGTATCGAAAATATCGAGCACTCTTTTCTTCTCGATAAAATAAACTAGCATACATTTTCAGCAATAAAGATCTTTTTTATCAAAATGCAGCATAAAAATGCTATGTTTTTAATGACGTGGTAACGTTTTATAAAAATGAACATTTGAACAGAACTTTAAATTGAAATTTTCAAATAAACGTCAAAGTTGTATTGATATGGTGAAAATTGTATTCCAAAATGTACGAAAAGCTTTAGTAGTTTTTTCTTCAATGTAAAGGTATTGAAAGCTCTGAGACGGTACTACAACCGTATTAATACTTAAACTACTACGTACTTAAATCTTTTTTAAAGCATTATTGAAGTCACGGAAAACCATAATTAGCAAAAATTAAACTTTTCAAAATAATTTGATTCATTTTTTTTTTTTGAAAATTTAACTGTAATAATGTTTTTGATAAAAAAAATGTTATATGACAATGAAAAAGCTGGTTTTTTATTAGATTTTAGGCTAGTTTTTTTTCTATGTTGCCAGTTTTTTCAAAATTTTTTGGAAAAATTTTCCAGGTTTTCTGTGAAATCAATATGGTAACGCTGATTCTAAGATCCCTTTATAACAAATGTTAATCGCTGGTTTAATTCATGTTTTAAATAGGATTTAATAGTTGTAATGCGTGATTGAATAAAATAACTTAATAATTTTGTTTGTACCTATATAAAAGGGTAAAAATAATTACGATCCAATCTCAACATAAGCGACTTTTGGATCAAGACAAGTTATAGCTCACTGAAATAAAAAAAAATATGAATTCTATTGTTCACACAAGTATTACATATTTGTTTACTTTTAAATTTAAAATTGGGTTTTCGTTGGGTCAAATTTGTTTTATTGTTTCTTAACTTTTTTACTAGTAAAGTAATACGACTTCACTATGTTGCTAGTTTAAAATGTTTATAATTTGGGATAATTGATTTGCAACATTTGTTTGTGAACCAAAATATACTTTGATTAGAAGCCCTTAGTGCAAATCGCACTAAATGGAAATACGAGTATGTTCGGAAATATTGAAAAAAATTGAGACATGAATGTATATATCACATTACATATAAATAATTAATTTAATGTAGGAAGGAAGATTTAAAATCAAATCTCGCAAAATATAAAAATTTATATCCATATGCCGATCTAACAATAGTCATTGTAGTTGGTTTGAAATGATCTTGACTTTTACATCACAAAATATTAATAACACATAAAAAAATTGTATTAGATACCGAACAGTATAACGATAACAGGTAAAAGAATTCGCTTTTAAGTCATAGCTGCTCAAACACAAAATTTTGAATTGAAAAACTAAAAATTTAAAAAAACGATAAATATCTAAAAAAAACTCATTTTTTTCTGGATGCGCTACATCAACTTTTACAATATAACTTTCATTGCATGCTTGCAGCAATGTGATAATTAATTTAATTTACAAAAAAGTTTCCGAACGCAACGTTGATCTAGCTTCAACCATGTTCAATGTGTTCCCCTCTCTCTCTACCCATACGATTTTTTCCTAAAAAAACTCCGACGAATTATCTTCTAAGTGCTTTAAGCCAACACTTGTACGAGACCACCCTGTATTTTCTTATTTGAATTGTTAAAAAAGTGTAAATTTGTAATTTGGACCGTAAACGAATGTTAATAATCTATTAGCAGACAAATAATGCACAGAATATATTACGCACAGGATGTATGTTTTCTTTTTCTTTTGGAAGGTGTTTTTGAGGAAACTCTTGCAAAGCTTTTTTAGCTATTTTAGTTCATGAACAAAAGCAATAATAAAAAAAAGATTCACTCCGTTCTCATTTTTGAGTATAACTTTATTTCGTAGATTTACATATGAATCTTTTATGAATTATATTTCTTTGCTGATTTTATTTGGTTTGCAGAAAATTTCAAATATTAAGTAAATATTAAGTTAATGAATAATATGTAATGGATTTTGCTGCGTAGCACACTTATTCCATTTATGAGCATTTACAGTCTGCATAAAGCTTATAAACATAACTTAAAATATATCATGTGTGAGATGAGCATTGAGAAAACACGTTTTTTTCGTTTCCTTTTTTGTCATGTTTTTTTGTTTTCTCTTTGTACGTTATACGTTATTTTTTTTTCGTAAACCTGCCTACAGTTTCTGTGTTATATATAGGATTATGAAAGTCCCCTTGGGCTTTATTTATAAAGATTATTAAAGGGGTATCTATAACAACGAATTAGAAATACTAAAGCAAGAAGCATCTTTGTTTCTATCTCGCTAGAAAATCGTATCTTGAAAGTTTTTTTTTTGCTCCAAGCATTGTCAAGCTGAAATTAACATTAAAATGAATTTTGTTTAAATTTGTTTTTTTTTTTTTACTGATATCTAAAATAAAAAAATATTTTGAAATACTTTTTAGTTTTTACTTTAAGAAAATATTTTAACTTATTCTTCTTATAAATTACACATATTTTATAGTGGAGGCCAGACAAGAAAATAAAACAAATACGACCCTGCTACGAATTTGTCAATGCTTTATTTTAAATAATTTAAAATTGCAATTTACATTTATGATTTAGTTTTAACAGAAAATGAAATTAATTTCTGAAATTGAAATTTTGGTTTTTTTCTAAATATTTAAAAATTTAAAAAATACAGCTGAATTTGTTAAAATCGAGAAAAATGTAACTAAAAGAAAACTGAATTTTTAATATCTTTTTTTAAACCATGGGGTATTTTTTCTAACTTAAAACTTCTTATATTTAGCAATCGAAGTACTGTCATAGTCATATATTTTAAGGGCCTGACCGAGTATCTCGCTATTTTACTCGGAAAGTGGGAAGAAACTGAGTAACTATCATATACTTGTATAATGGTTCTTATTATGAAAAAATCCGATATACGGTATGCGATAGACATATCGTATCGTTATCGTTTTATCGTAGTATTATGAACCGATAACTGGTAGGAGGTTCTATACTATTTAATTCATTGAAAATTTTGATCAGAAATTTATCGGCACAAGTTTTTGAGCAAACATTTCTTGCAATATCTAAATTCTATTCCGTTCTTTGAGTTATCCTATTTATTACTAACAATTCTGTTCCTAAAAATACAAAATCAAATTTATCTTAACTTATAATTCTCAATTATGTTAATAATAGTGAAATACTTACATTTTTTTAATTTTATAACCTCAAAAACTACTTGTAAAATCACTATCGTGTGCTATCGTATACTAAAAAATTACCCGATAAAATCTATCGGGAAATCCCAAAAATAAATTTTTCATAATACGATAAACCCTAGTTTGCATGCATATGTATAAAAAAAAAACTCTTTTTAAATACGATAAATCGTTTTAGACAATGCCGATAAATAAATTTCATAATACAAGCACCACAGTAACTATAAGAAATATCGTGTATCGTCCAATATATTTTTTTCATAAAAAGGGCCAATGTAATTTTCGAGTGAGAAGATTTTTTTTTGGTATTATTGGAGAAGATATAATTCTCGTGTTTTTCTAAAATATATACAAAATTTATTCACTTTGTTGTTAATCATTAAGTCAAAACTTTATAAAGTTTTTGCATGTAAACTCTCTAAGATAATACTTTTTGAACAAAAATGAGAGAAAATTATGACATTCTCATTTTCTCAATTTTTAAAGTTTTTTTAAAGTTTTATAAAGTAAAAGTTAGTGTTTCAAAAACTTTTAAAATCTTGGAGCTGTCATAACATATGTTTTTATTGGTTATGTCAGATGATTTTATTTAAAAAAAAAAATTTTCATCAACAATAAATTTTTTTTTCAATACTTTTCAATTAAAAATTAAATAAAACAACCAAAATTGGTTCACAAATGGTTTTTCCTAAGTTTCACACTTTTATAATCCAAAATCAAAATTTTCGGCTACCAAAAAATATTTGTTTATGTTTGATAAAACTTTGAAAGTTTTTTCAAGTTTTCCGTCTGGTTTATTTTTTTTTTCTTTTTACGAGAAATTTTGTTTTTGTTTTCTTTTTACAGTTTTTTCAAGTTTTATCCCAGACCTATTGGCACGATTCAAATCAGACTTGGCATGTTTCGAATTCACTATGGCACGCGCGGATTTGAACATTTTCATATTATTATTCTATGTATTTATTCAAAAATTTTTAGGGAAAAAATTTTAAAAGTTAAAAATTTTTTATGTATAAATTTTTAGAAAGAATTACTTTATTTTCTTTATCACTTGCATTTGTTTTAATAAAAGCCTAAATTTTATAAAACAATGCAAGGGTTGGTGTGTCGTACAAATTTCAATTACGTTTTTTCTTTTCAACGACGCCTGCTATTGTAATTGAACCAATTCGGACGGCGGATTCGGGTAGCTGCCATACACCTTCGAAAATTGATTTTCGAAAGTTGTGTGGCATATTTTAATTATTTATTTTAAATATTTAAAAAAATATTAAAGCTAGATTCATGAAACTCGGCAGTCGTGTATCCAATTTCAGGTCAGATGTAACCCTTAAAATTTGGTGGAATGGTGGACAGGTTCGGATTCAAGAGCTCCTAAAGTTAATTAAAAATATTTAAACAAATAATAGAATTAGATTCATGAAATTTGGCAGTCGTATGTCTAATTAAAGGTCACATATATCCTTAAGACTTTGGTAGAATGACTTAACCGGTTCGGGTAGCTGCAATACAACTCCAAAAAAAAATATTAAAGCTAGATTCATGAAACTTGACAGTCTTGGGTCCACTTATAGGTCATACATAATATCCGGGAAGTTTCCAATGACTGGTTTACCAGGTTCGAATAGTTGCCATTTAACAATAAAAGCTAATTCTAGATATTTCAAAAACAAATTTTTAAACTCAGATTATGAAAGTGCAGGATATTATTCTGTCGGTTTATACCGACTGAAACGTAGTTTTACTTATTTAATACTTACATTTTCTAAAATTGAACTGATATAATTTTTTTGTTGAAATAAAAATTATTTGATAACTAGATACATATATATGTATGTATGTATGTACATTATATACATAGCTAATTTTTTGAAATTGTTATACAAAGTTATTTTCTAGTGTAATTCCTTTATACGAGCTTGTCTGCACGTTTGCATAACGAAATGTATAATTTTTAAAAATATGGTACGCAGGTCTCACAAGTCTTGTCACCCAGGGTATAGATAAAACGCGAAAAAAAAAATTAAGTAAAATTTTTTTTAAAACAATTAAAAATTAAGTTTTAAAAGTTATTATATATGTATATAGTATATATATCATTATAAAAGTGTATTATATTAAGTGCTTAAAATTATTAATTTAAAAAACTTTTTAATACCATTTTCTCACTTTAAGTCGTCTATTTTCTCACGTATATTATATTCTCATTGGGTTATAATGGTTCGCGAAGCGACTGTCATTATTCTCATATTCGCCTAAATGGTATTGTGGTTCCAAATTAATGGTACAAAATTATTTAGAGAGAAATCTGAAAACAAGGCGAATAAAAATTGTACATATGTATGTACATATGTGCTTCGATGTGATTTTCAGTTGATACTCGTAGTTTATACTCGTAATTTAAGACTTTATGATGCAAGTTGTTGTGAAACAAAGGTGAAACATTAATACTAAAATAAATTTTGATTTTTAAATATCTATAATAAGGTAAATGTAATTAAAAAAACTTTTAATAAATAATATTACATGGAATAGCATCTATTCCATGTAATAAAAATATTCGCTTTTTATGGCAAAACAAAAATAAAATTTGCACATAAATTATACACCAATTTATAAAATTTTTGTTTAAAAAAAACAAATTGGGATCAGTTCGCAAAATTAGTTCGGAACTAATGGAAAGTGATCTGGAGGTACATACATACATAGGGCGTTCAAATAAGTTCAGGCTTGACAAAAGTATATTGAGGGAAATGTGGGCGAACTTTGTTGTGGAGTTAAACCCTTTAGGACGTGTTAACTTTGTTAACACCAATTAAATTGATTGATTAACTTCCAAGTTCCAACATTTGCATTTTTCTCGTCTTCACTATTACTACTGGTGCACTCATCACAATAGAATAATAGGCACTCGATGAAAACAAATTTTCATTTCTTTTATTAATTAAAATGTTGAGATATTAATTAAATGTAAAATTTTTGAAAAATTTTTATAAAACAAACCATAATAACACTATACAATCTGGTGCAAAGTTTTGCAAATTTCGTAATTGGTATAAAACTTCTTAATTTTTATACTATGAGTACAAATATTATACATTTCAAAAATAATCGCTGAAATTAATTGAAGTAATAATTTAAAAAACACCGTTCGCCTACGTAAAGGTCCTTATAATAATCGGCGAAGTGATTGAAGTTTTTCGGCGAATATAAATTTTTGGATTATGATTGGCGAATTCGCTTAAAATTTAGGCGAATGAGCATTCAAATCTGTCGAATGAAAGTTCTGTGTGACAAAATAATAAACAACTGCTTTTTTTTATTAGATATTATAGCATTTATACTTATATATTTTATAAATTTAAACTATCTTTAAAGTTCATGAAATCCTGCAAATTATTGTAAAAAGTATTGATTGTTTAATATTAATTTAATCGTGAAAAAAACAACCAAAAACAATTCGAGTATATAAATAAATTAATGGACAACAACCGCGTTGCTTACATTGCTAAACAGGAAAATTCAATAACTGTTTTTGCAAAAACTCAAAAACAGTGTACATACATATGTGTGGTGTTAACCTCATTATTTTCGGGAGGTTTTCTGATGTCTTGCGGTAGCTACATTTTGGACCTGCGAACGAAAGCACTCGCCGATCATAATTTAAAATGTCATTCGACTCGCCCAGCCATTCGCTTCGCCGATCATAATAAGGACATAAATAGAATTTCATAGAATACATAGAATTTCTGCTTGCAGATATAGAATATACGAAATAGTAAATAAAATAGGAAAATTATAGATACAATAGTATAAAAAGATGTAGGAAAGTTATCAAAATTAAAATAGAAATCATTGTTTTCAACTATAATTATTTATTTTATACCTTTTACTTAAAATATTTTTTTTAACTTCAACAATATACATTTATATACAAAGTTGTATAAATCTATATAATATTATGCATACATAATATGTAAATATATATTAAGTTATAAATATAAATTTTAATATGAATAAAATATAAATATATAAATATATATATATATATACATACACATATATAATATACATAATATTTCACTCATATATTTATCTATATATGTACATATGTATATATGTTTGTGCATATAAACATGGAATTACCTATCAGTTCGTTCAAGGTCATTTATCCATGCATATACAAGTACAAGCATTTATTTGTAATTTTATTTATTTAATTCATTAAAATTTAAAACTAAAAGCAATCAAATATTTTTTTAATTTTCTCATTTTTAAGTTTAAAAAATCTCTGTATTTTGAATAGTTGTATGTAAATATATTTATATTTATATATAAATATATATACCTTTACTTTAAAGTGTTTTAACTACTAATTCTCTTATGCTTCTAAGAAAAAAGTTACAAAAAATTTTTGACAAACATTATCTTAAAAATTTAAAACAAAAATCAAATTTATTTATAAAAATTAAATACATACAATATTAAATCAAATATAAATCCTAAAAACTAATTCATCCATTTTCTACAATTTGGTGCACCACACATGCATGATATTTTATTAGCATCATCTTCTATGTCAAATTTGTAATCATATGAAAGTTCTTCACCGCGATCTATTCGCCTTCTTGCAAAGATTATAATTCGCAATTCGCGATCTACTTCAACAATTTCTGTAACACAATTTGGATTGCAAGAATGATTAATATAACGAGCTAAACCTCCAGAAAGAGTTGCATCAACAACACGATCTTCATCTAACCGAAACATATAAATTCCACGGTTTCTAGCTTCATATTGTTTTTCACGAAGCTCTGAAACTTCAGTTCTTATAATTTCACCTATATATTCAATTACCATTGTGTGTTTTTCCAATTCTCGTGCAGCATATAAACCAAGCCCTTGAATCTTTGATCTAGCTAAATACACATTATTACGCCATTCTTGTTTCATTTTTTTGTACTGGGAACTCTTTGAATGAACAAACTGTTTACTATAAGGACAGGCCACTTCTCCAGCTACAGAGATAGGCGGGATGAACGACGCACAACGCTGATTTGTTGTCGAGCTTGTGCGTTGAGTATGAGATCTTTTCCAATGAAATGATAACTTTTGTTTTTGTTCGGTTCTAGCTGCTCCGGATGGATTTATCGCAAGTGGCAGTTCCAGTAAAGGATTTCTACCATATTTAAATCTGTAATCAGTAAGTGTATCTACTCCTGGCAAACTTTCTAAAATACGAGTAATTGCTGGTTCCGTCAAACCAAATAAATCTTCACCCATCAAGTATTTGGGGAACATGCTTACAAGCTTAGTTTTCTTTCTTAAGTCTACCATTTTATTTAAAATAGGTAGCCAGGCTAATTTTGGAGTTTTACCTTTAAACTCAACATCAGGTTCATTTGATTCTTGTACAATAACACGAAACTCCGGTTCATTATCAACATCCGCAATGGAACATATATATCGACATCTTTTATTACTTTTTGTCATAGACCAATAAAATCTAATTATTTTATATCCTACTGGATAAATGTAATTTTCATTGTGAAAGCTATTTAATTGATGTGGTAAGAGTTGCCCTACATTAAGTAAAATTAAATTTCCAACCCTTAAAAGATTGCAAATCTCAGACTGGTGCATTATAGCAGCGACTTGTCGATTTTCATCTCTTTCAATATATATTCGCCGCTGAGCATTTAAATTGTTTAATTCATTATCTTTTTCATTTTTAGAAGCATGAACTGAACAGTACATTGTCTTGTTTTTATAAAACACACAATTATCTTTAAGTGCACATGATAAATGGTATATATTACAACAACGCGTTTTAAAGCATTTAACTGTGGCTCCAGTTCGATGACATATTACGCAACATTGATTTAAACTAGCTTGAATAGCTGATTCAAAATTCATAAGGCCACCATTAACTGTTTCGTATACACCATCGGACCATAAGGCACAATTCAAATGTACCCATTTATCAACGTCAAAATTTAATAACCTAGATGGACCATCAGTGACACCATCACCTATTTGACTACAAAATATACATTGTCGAGTATCATCTACATCATTTTGAGGCATTACGGTTATTGACATTTTAAATAACATTTCAACAATTTCCTTTTCAGTTTTTCTTTTCAATTTAACACAGGGTTTAAAGCTATTATCTTTAGAGAAATGTGTAATTTTAACATTTTCATCACATAAATTTATTTGTTCATGAGAATGTCGAAAAGTGTCTCGTTTATGCAAGGAAAACGACACATTATGGCTATTACTGATGTTATCAGTGTTGCGAATTTCAGAAACAAAACCAGTTGTTAATTCCGTCGAAATATCTTCTGAAGAGGAATTGCCATTTTCAAACTTAAACTCATTGTAGTTATTGTTATTGTTGTCGTTGTAATTATCTTCATTATCGTTATCACTATGACTATCATTGTAATTTTCTTCATCTTCATCATTGTTTTCCTCTTCATTATCGTTATATATATCGTTATCACTGTCATCTTCATTCTCTCTGACTTTACCATCTTTCCAGCAACAATTATTTTTTTTGCTGCTCATATTACTTATGATTTTTGTGTGATTACTATTGGTGTTATTTATATTTTTGCTATTTATTTTACTGCAAATGTTTTTATTAATTCTATTTTTTTTATTATTACCATTTACTTTATTTATGTTCTTACAATCACTATTACCAGTGTTATCATCATCATCATCGTCGTCATCGTTATCTTCATCACCGTCCTCGTCTGTGTTATTACTATTATTATTATTAATGTCGTTACAAGTATTATCGGCATTATTGTTATCATTGCTACTATTATTATTGTTGTTGATATTGTTGTTGTTACTATTATTGGCTGTGTTGTTACTGTTGCTGCTTGTGTTATTATTACCATTATTACTGCTACTGTTACCATTACTATTGTTGTTGCTATTGGTATTATTACAATTATTATTATTATGGTAATGATGATGATGATAATTACTGTTGTTACCATTATTGCTATTGTTATTACCGGCATTGTTGGCACTGTTATTGCTACTACTATTATTGCAATTATTTTTGCTGCTGTTATTACCGTCATTATTATTATTATTATTATTATTATTATTATTATTATTGCTATTATTATTATTATTATTATAATTATTATTAGCATTATAATTATTATTAGCATTATTGTTATTTTTATTATTATCATTATTATTATTACAATTACTATTGTTTTTACTATTACTATTATTATTACCATTACTATTACTATTGCCATTATTATTATCATTATTATTAATATTATTATTTTTATTGTTATTATTACTGTTATTATTATTATTATTATTATTATTATTATTATTATTATTATTATTATTATTATTATTCTTACTATTATAATTAATATTACTGTTACAATTATTGTTATTAAGATTATCATTACTAATACTATTATTATTATTATTATTATTGTTATTATTTTTTTCATTATTATTATTGTTAATAATATTATTATTATCATTACTATTATTGCTATTCTTATCATTTTTACTATTTTCTTTATTATTTTTATTATTATTATTATTATTATTATTATTATTATTATTATTATTGTTATTATTATTACTATTATTAATATTATTAATATTATTATTATTATTATTAATATTATTATTAGCATTATTTTTATTATTTTCATCATTATTATTATTGCAGTTACTATTATTCTTACTACTACTATTATTATTATTATTACCATTACTATTACTGTTGCTATTGCTATTATTACAATTTCTATTACTATTATTATTACTATTACTATTATTATTATTATTACTATTACTATTACTATTACTATTACTGTTGTTATTACTATTACTAGTACTATTACTATTATTATTATTACTATTAACATTATAGTTACTATTCCTACTACTATTACTATTATTATTACTATTACTATTACTATTAATATTACTATTACTATTACTATTACTATTACTATTACTATTATTATTACTATTACTATTATTATTACTATTACTATCACTATTACTATTACTATTACTATTACTATTACTATTACTATTATTATTACCATTACTATTACTATTACTATTACTATTACTATTACTATTACTATTACTATTACTATTACTATTACTATTACTATTACTATTGCTATTACTATTACTATTACTATTACCATTACTATTACTATTACTATTACTATTATTATTGTTATTATTATTATAATTATTATTATTAGTATTATTATTATTATTATTATCATTATTATTATTATTATTATTATTATTATTATTATTATTATTATTATTATTATTATTATTATTATTATTATTATTATTAATATTATTATTATTATTATTATTATTATTATTATTATTATTATTATTATTATTATTATTATTATTATTGTTGTTGTTGTTGTTGCTGTTGTTGGTGTTGTTATTATTATTATCATTATTATTATTATTTATATTATTACTACTACTGTTGCCATTACTATTACTATCGCTATTAGAATTATCATTAGTATTGCTGTTATGATTACTATTACTGTTATGATTATTATTATTACTATTATTATTATCATGAATATTATTATGATTATTATTACTATTATTATTATTATTATTACTATTATTACTATTATTATTATTATTATTATTACTATTATTACTATTGTTGTTATTATTATTATTATTATTATTATTATTATTATTATTGCTATTATTATTATTATTGTTATTATTATTATTGTTATTACTATTATTATTATTAAGGTTATTATTATTGTTATTCACATTCCTGCCATTGTTATCATTCATATTACTATTTATTGTACTGTTATTATTACTGTTGATATTCAAAGTACTTCTCTGGAGATTATTGGCATTATTACATTCGTTACGGTAACTGTTACAGCAATTGCCACTTAAAGTATCGTTGCCATGGCTTCCGTCGCTGAAACTGGTTGTACTACCATTACTGTCAATATTTCTATCGTTGCTGTTGTTGCCGTTAATACTATTTATATTATTATTGTGGTTACTGTGATTACTCTGATTACTATTATTACTGTCGTTATAATTATTATTACTGTTATTATTTTCATAGTTATTGTAATTACCATGATTATTGTTATTATTATTATTACTGCTGCTATTATTATTACCATTATTGTTCCTATTATTACTATTGTTATTACGATGGTTAATATTATTATGATTATTATCATTATCATCGTCATCGTCGTCATCTTCATCATTATTTTCATCTTCATTATTAGTATTATCATTATCCGTATTCTCATTGTCATCGTCATTATCATTATCATTTTCATTAAATAAATATCTGTTTTGAATGTGATTCTCAATTTCATTGTCATTGTCGGACAAGTCATTATGGTTGTAGCAAGAATTATGCCGGATATTATTGCCACTGTTGTTAAAACTGTTATTGTCGCTGTTTATGTTGGTGTTATTACTGTTATTAATATTGTTATGATTGTAATATTTATAATAATTATTATTGCAATTATGATTTATATTAGTGCTGATATTATTATGATTGCTTGTGTGGTTAATACTACGGTTGTGCAAACTTTTATTACAAGAATCAAAATTAACTAATCTAGATCTCCATTGATACTGATTGTAACAACTTTTACTACAGAAATAAAGGTCTCCATTTTTATTAAATGTTAAAACTGATTTTTCTTCCCCATCAATTATATCTAAATTTTCTTGTTGCGAATGCTGAGGATTTTTGAATCTCAATTTCGCATTAACTATCAAAACATCACAGTGACGACAAAACTTTGAATTAGAATTTAAAATTGCTTGTATATCAACCGTTTCTTTCGGTAACGGTTGCAGTGAATATTGCAATGTATTCATCATATTTTTTATCGTTAAATTATGTTTATTATTATTTTCAAACATTAAAGTTGTTGACCCCCCAACTGAAGATGACATTGAAGCTGCTGTAGATTTTTGAACATGGAAAGAGAGATCTTCTTTGTTATCTATTAATTTTAAAACATCAGGCGAAGGTACTCGTAAAATATGTGACAGCTCTTTTAATATGTCAAAAATGTTCTCAGCTATATTCGGGGTTAACGTAAGCGTTACTGTCAAATTCGGTTGTTTGTTTGAATGCCTCCGAGAAAATTTTGTTTTATCTTTATCATTTGTTTCATATGAATCATAATCACCGTTGATATCTTTAAATATTTTTGTCTCATACTTTCTTTTCCTTGATGAAATATTGATTACGTTCACTGAAGATGAATTTTTACTACTAGATTGAAGTTTATTTCGAATTTCAAGTTGATTCATTTGCTGATCAGCATCGTTTGTCAATATATTTAATTTTTTACCTGTAAGTATTGTTTTGTTAGGTTCAACTTAGTTGATTAAATTTATTTTGGTTAACAATTTTCTTTATTCTCTCTTTAAATGTGTTGTATGAAAATTTATAATTTTTAAATTAAAAATGCAAAGAACTTACCTTCATCATCACTCTCGGCTCCGCTTGAACATGAAATTATGCTATTTGGAGTTCCCAAATCACGATTTTTCAATGTTGACTCCAAAACATTTGTTGTCTTAACCAAATATGGGTAGGTACTATACGTTGGAAATTCTTGATCATAAAATCCGTTTTGTATTGATGATTCACTATCATCATCATTTTCAAATGGATTTTCTGGACCAAACGGTTCCATATTATAAAAATCCTTAATATCCTTTCCATTAAACACATTTATTTTTTCGTGAAAGTTGCTCAATCGTGGTGTTATTTGATTTGAACCATAAATATTACACACGTTGAAGTTACGATTAAGTAGGGGTTCCAATACTTGCAATGCTGGAAGTTGTCTAATTTGTGCCATTAAGTTGTCAATAAAATCGTCGTAATCTTGTTCTACTTTATCGGCTTTCTTTCCCCTTTTTTTTGGTGCCCCAATCATTGATTCTTTATTTAAAACCTGTTGTTTTTTATTTTTTTGGAAGTCTCTTTTTCGTTTTGTAGCAATTTTTCTAATGTCACCAACACCTGCACTACTTGAATCAACATTAAGTTTAGATTTTCCCGGATCTGCAAGACGATCGACTCCAGTTTCTTTGCTTAATTTATTTTGGCTTACTTCTTGGGCGTTATATTTAATATTTTTATCAGTTACATTACTTGAAGTGCTCGCTGAAAATAACGACGAATGATCCTTTTTGACAGTAGGATACTCGCCTTTGCATTGATTTATTTCTGTTGATGCAGCATTAGAAATCTTGTTGAAATCTTCTCTCATTAATTTAGTATTGGCAACAGTAGGTGCCATGTTAAACTTATTTATGTTATCATCACTGTTACTTTGTTGTTGTAATAATAAATTAATTTGTTGATCCTGCTGATTTTGATTTACGCCTGATTGGGATTTCTGAAGTTGCTGTTGAGATTGTTGCATTTCTTTAATGTGCTGCATTTGCTGGTGCAGCTGAAGCTGTTGATGATGCTGCACAATTTGCTGAATTTTTTGCTGTTGCTGTAATTGCTGAGGATGCAAATGGTGTTGATTTTGTAATGACGGTTCACTTTGTTCAGGTTTGACATTAATAGGTTGTGGATTAGAAATGAATGACGTTTCTCGTGAAACGTAAGGACTGGTCTTGTGCTCTCTGATAAAACTACCACTAGATGAACTTAAAGAGTTATTTTCCTTTTTATGGCCTATTATATTTTCTTTAGGATCTGCCAATGTTTTTGATGAAAGTGGTGTTGCAGACTGTGAATCTGTAACAACCGGCGGTATTACAGGTCGGGCCAACTGAGCCTCTAAAGAGCTGACTACACCTAAACTTGGAGCTCTCAAATTTTGTATCTTTCTTGGCCCCGGTATGTTAATTTGAGAATTTGTGCTCTTGTTGTTAGATGAATTTGTAGTGGAGTTTTGCAATAGCTGTTTTAACAAAACATTTTGAGAGCTTTCTAATTTGCTCACTTTATTAGAATTTGCCAAAGTTGACAATGTACTCGAGCTACAAGATTTTGGAATTGAAGTTGATGAATTGTACCCATGTTTTATCTCATGCGAAACAGCTAATTTATCTACGAAACCAAAAAAAAGAAAAATTTTTTTTAATGTATTGAAAAAAAATAATATATAAAAAAAAGGAAACCAAATGTATTACCAGGTGAAATTTCCATCAATCGTTTTTTGTTATTGACTTGAACTTCCTCGGAAGGTTTAACATACTTTGGTTGTAGGTCAATTTCATTTTTAAACGTCAATTTTCCTATAGATTGAATATTATCCTTTTCACTTTCACTTTCTTTTAAATTATGTTTTACATTCGTAACAAAGTTACTAATACTCTTGTTTATATCGGTAGATGCCCTCGTTTTCTCAGAAACAATAGGAAGGGAAGATGAAAAAACCAAAGACGTTGGTATTGCCATGACATTTGTATTTTTAATAACGCCTTTTTCGGTAAAAATAGTTTTATCCATCGTGTCTACTTCCTTAATTGAAGTCGTTGTTACAAGTTGTTGATTCTCAGTAAGGCAAACATCTTGAGATATTAATTCATTTTTATCTAATGGCAAAATAGAATTTTTGCAATTTTTGAATAAATTTAATTCTTCAGGTGCTTGGGTTTGAAAGCCATCAAGAGTATCAATATTTTGACTATCTTCACTACTTTTTGCTGCAACTTTTTCTGAATGCTGTAATATTAGATTAGATGTTAAAGTCGGTGAATTTATACTTGACATTATATTCCGCAATTGTGCTGCAGCATTTGCCATATTCGTAGTTAACTCGTTCGGTTTCGATAATGGTGAAAGTTGCGAAATATTAGATGATTTATCCTCTTTTGTACCCTCATTATTATCTTTAGTATCGATGTCATTCCTACTTTTGTTACACTTATCTTTTACAGAGCTATTATTTGTGTTGGAACTGATGGTGTGGTTGCTTTTACTTGAATTAGAATTGTTGATACTGTTAATACTAATATTGTTTTTGGTGCTACCAATCATTTCATTATTATTTTGAAATATATCGCTTTTTAGGCTATTTAACATGAAATCCTCAACATTCCACTTCTCTTTCTGGGTATTACCCTCATCATTTTTCTCAATTTTGTTTACACAATTGGCATCATCTTCGACAATACTGCTTTTATTATCATCATTTTTATGAAAATCCTCAATATAATCTTTTTCGTTATAGTTTCTATTTTCATGGATATTATACTTTCTATCTTCTTGTTTTTTTCCAATATTTGCTTGATTATCGTTATTATTTTTTTCATTATCAGTAATCTGTTTACCACTTTTAAAATTAGAAATTTCACTAGCAATATTTTCATTATTAATATTCTTATTGTTAAAATGACTACAACCGCTACTTTTTAAGGAAGTATCAACATTAACAACAAATTTTTCTTCACTTTTATTAATGTGCACAAATTCATTATTTAAAACGATCTTATTTCGATCATTTTCTCGATGGACAAAATCATTTTTATTGATATTAACTTTATTATCATTTTCTAATTGGTCTTCCTTTGTGTTTTTGTCTTTTGCGCTGCCATCACTACTAATATTATGAATGTTACCATCTTTATTATTATTACTATTATTATTATCATTATTATTATTATTATTATCATCATTATTATGGTTAATATCATTATCGTTATTACAATCATTATCATTATTATTATTATTATTATTATTATTATTATTATTATTATTATTATTATTATTATTATTATTATTATTATTATTATTATTATTATTATTATTATTATTATTATTATTATTATTATTATTATTATTATTATTATTATTATTATTATTGTTATTATTATTATTATTATTATTATTATTATTATTATTGTTATTATTATTATTATTATTATTATTATTATTATTATTATTATTATTATTATTATTATTATTATTGTTGTTGCTATTATTATTATTACTGTTATTATTGTTGTTATTATTGTTATTATTGTTACTATTATTATTATTATTATTATTATTATTATTATTATTATTACTATTATTACTATTATTACTGTTATCACTATTATTATTGTCATTATTATTATTATTGTTATTATTATTATTGATATCATCATTATTATCGTCATTACCACTATTATTATTATTATTATTATTATTATTACAATTATTATCATCACTATTATCATTATTATTATTATTATTATTATTATTATTATTACTATTATTATTATTATTATTATTATTATTATTATTATTATTATTATTATTATTATTATTATTACTATTATTATTATTATTATTATTATTATTATTATTATTATTATTGCTATCATTATCATTTTTACTATTATTACTATCATTATTGTTTCTATTATTTTTACTGTTATCTTTATTATTATTATTTTTTTTGTTATTTTCATTATTATTATTGTTATTATAGCTATTATCATTATTATTGTTATTATTATTATTGTTATTATAGCTATTATCATTATTATTGTTATTATTATTATTGTTATTATTACTATTATTATTATTATTATTATTATTATTATTATTATTATTATTATTATTTGCATTACTATTATTATTGTGGTTATTATTTTTGTTATCATTATTACTTTTGCCTTTATTTCCGGTTTTGTTATTATCGTTATCGTCTTTTTTACACTCCTTATTAATACCATTGTTTTTACACTTGTTAATGTTGCTCTCATTATTATTGTTGTTCTTATTATTGTTACAACTACTATCTTTATTATTAGCATCATAACCACAGTTCTCTTTAATGTTATTTTCTCTATTACTATTACTATGCCCATCATTTTTACTACTTTGATCAATATTCTTGTTGCTTTTATCAATTGCATTCTCTTTATTGTTTTCAGTATTTTTTATCGTACTTATTTCGTCAGTATTAAGGGCACTGCTGACGCCATCATTATTGTGTTCTTCAGTTTTATTTTTGATACTTTTTATATTAATTATGTCTAGATTATTGCTAGTATCTTTATCATTGGTACTATTGTCATCATTATTAAAGTTTTTATTTTTATCACTTTTTTTGTGATTGTTATCCGTAGTATTAATTTTATTGTTATAGTTACCAGTTTCCTTACTATTACTAGTATTAGTATCATTTTTACTATTTTTATTTTTAACACTATTATCATTTTTAATTTGGTTGATACTGATGTTCATATTATTGTCGCGTATACCATTGAATTCAATACTTTTGCAATCAATATTTATATTTTCATTGTTATCACTGCAACTTTTGTCATTGCTGCTGTTATTAACAGTATTAGCAATATTTTCAGAAGAATTATTTTCATTATTGTTATTTTTTCCGTTATTATCATGTTTACTTATCTCAATATTGTTTTTATTGAAAGTGTGGGTAATATGTTTCCCAATGTCACTAAAAATTTTAATGTTGTCGTTTTTATTTGCTCCATCAATTTCTTCAACTGAACCATATTTAAGATCCTTGGTTGGAATGAACAAAGACAACGTTTCGTTATTAATTTTATTCGCTAACAAAATTTTTGCTTCAGAACTCTTTTGATTTGTTTCCTGCATTTTTTTTTGTTGTTCTTCCATGGCAGGGTCTTGGTTGTCTTTTTGTAAAATAATATGGTTTAGTGTTTGTCCTTGTTGAAGTAATTGTTCGTCATTAATAAAATCTTTTTCGTTTGGAATTACAATATTATTTTTCGGCGAATCAGACTCATTTTCAAATATTTGTTTAGGTAGAGATACATCTTGCAATACTGTTAATTGGGGTAAATTTGGGAACCCAATTGATTGAGCTTTCTTATCAATTTTCAAATTTTTTGAAATAATAGTTGCTTGCATGATATTAGAACTAGTACTCGGATTTACCAATTGCGATACTGATACTATTTTAGGAGCATTAATTTTTTGTTGCGAAGAGTGATTTAAAATTCTTGATTTTTGTGTTGCAGTAGCATTTGAAATGCTTGTTTTATCTACATACGCCGCATTATTTAATAAAGCCATATTCTTAAGGAGAGGTACTGATATTGTTGTATTTCCTAAAAAATTATGACTTAATTTATAACAAATAATAAATTTGAATAATTCTTCTTAATTTAAAGAAGAATAAATTTGAATAATTCTTCTTAAACTTAAAATAAATTTAAGACTCTATACGTTTACTAATGTGGGGACTTAAAAGATTTGATGTGTTTATTCGCTATAAAATCATTCAATCTTTTTACTTTTAGCTTATGTTGTGTCCATATTTATGGAAGGAATTTACAGCATTTTGTATTATCTTAAACGATAATACTAAAAAATTTGCTTTAAAACAAGTCATTTATTTTTATATAAGACATTCTAAATACGCTTTCTTTTTCTAAAAATTTTAATAAGTTGTTTTTATCAGTCCATGTTAATTCGTGCTTCTCACTTACTACTCTCAAAATTTGTATGTTCAATTAACACAAAATCAATATAGTCCATGAACTTTTTAAATAAGTAATATAAAAGAAATAAGCAATGATATAAAAAACAAATTACTCTCAAGTTTTGAACTATTTTTTTTTTTGAATAAACTTTTAAAAAATTTTCTTTTTTCTAGAGCTAGAAACATATACAAAGACATCGAAAAAAATTTTGAACCTGCACTAGTTTGGAAGTTTAAGAATTCTCAGTTAAGTTAGTTTAAGGTTTATCATTTAATTTAATTAAATATTAATAGTATAATAATAATTTGAGACTCTCATAATTGTGAGCTATAGCGCAGATAACTTGATTTTGAAATTTTTATATATGTAAACTAAATGTTATTCGGTACCTACATTTTATTATAAATAAACTTTACTGTATTTCTTTGAACTTATTTTCTGAATTTCCAAATTACATGCAAACATGTGCAAAATATTTTACACGTCCGAACAAAGCATTTTAGAGAAATAAATAACCAATTTTATTGAAAAAATTTTTGAAGTAACAAAATATTAAATTATTTTTAAATAACTCTAAACTCACAATATATTTCTTTAGTTTTGCGAACTAAAATATTTTCATTAACATTTTAACTAAATTGTTGAAGTAGGGTTTCGATAAATGTTGTAAATATTAAGTTTTGAAGTACACATGGGCGTTCATTCAAAAGTATCAACTCAACTATTATTAATAAATCTTGAAGCGCAAATACTGAGTTGATAAAAATGAATAGGAATTTTAAAAAATTAACGCCATTAAGCTGCATTACTCAATTTAAACTTCATTTTTTTTCCTGACTTAGAATAGAATTTTTAGTTAGAATATATCTAACTTAAACCCACCTACCTAAATTAAAATAACTAGCCTGGAACATATTTAATTACAAGTTTTTTGACAATAATATTTGCTTTTTAGATTTAACACACGTGTCGTTGTAAATTTAAAAAAAATTTCAAATTAAATATTTACTGGGGTTTCATTATTTATACTTTTGACATAACTTAATTGACCTTACCAATTGAAACTTTGGCTGTATTTGGTATTACGCCTGGTATTATTTTTGATCTTTCCAAAGCATTACGCTTTTTTGCAGATGCTATACCTACTGATATGTTATCAGTAGATATATTAGAACATTGTGTACGAGTTGCTGTTTTTAAAGATGTTAGCTCAGTATTGTAAGAAACTGTGTCAACAACCTCATCATCGTTTAGCAGTTCTGCTACTTCGGAGCTTGGATTTACTTTCTGTTGTTCATCATTTTTCATTTTTTCGTCGTGAACAATCAAATTTGTGCTAACATTAACTTCAAAAGTTTCCTCAACATTTTTGTTTCCACATATAGAAGTTCCAGTTTTACTGTTATCACCAGGTCTCATTGCATGTATTGTCATGTCCGGCTTTTCATTGATTGATGCTTCTCTTAAGCTCCTAATAGAGGAATCGATTACATTCTCTTCACAATCAACTACGTCATTAAATAAAACGTATTCATCTGTATTATGGGACTCTAATGGACTAGAGGAAATATCAGGTAGATCAGATAAAACAAAATGTTGGATTATCGTTACATCATTATTATCATTTTCACTTCGTGCTGCTGAATTAAGGGATACTTCCGTAGAAAAAATATTCTTGCCCTCACAATAATCATATTCAATAAATTTTTCTGATAAAATAGATTCGCTTTCATCAGAATCATTCAGTTTTTTTCGTTTTGCACTTGATAAACCATCACTTTTTTTTTGTTTAGATATGGTCGAATCTGAAGTTGAGGTTGAAAAACATAACATTGATGCTTCACCTAATAGACTGCCATTTCTTTCTTTAGCTATACTATTCTCGCTCATTTTTCCATTTTATATTTCACGCTTTTATAGTTAATTTTTTATATAATTTTTTAATGTTTTCAATTCAATCTAAAAAAAGGGACAATTTTAATATGATATTTCTTTCACAATCGCATCATCTTTTACAATTGAAACATTAGAATATAAATGAGCTCCTGTATTTACAATTTACATGTTGGAAAATTCCAACTTATTTCACACTTAACCAATAAATAAATATAGAACAAACACTTTAAAATATTTAAAAAGAATTATTGATGAAAATAAGATTTTTAAAGTTTCACTTATTAAAAAAAATATTTTTTAAGAAATATAGCCATAATAAAATTTTGATTTATAATGAACCAAAATGAAAATGTCCATATTATCGCAAATATTTTAACAATGGCATCACTGAGTCGTAAAAAAAAATTGACAGTTTATAATTTTTCTAGAGGAGGCAAGTTCTGAAAAATTGTGTAGATATAGACGAAGTAAAGTTATTCCATGTGCTCCTCACACGATTGACAGCAATACATATCTGCTTGGATAGAGCTACAGTTTACAGTTGTCGAATTTACATGTACGTATTCTTATGGAAGAGATCACCTTATCTACAAGATCAATTTTCTTAAATATCTGCTTAAAAAAATTAATTTTCAATCTTTAACTATTTGATTAGTGCTACACTTTTATAGTTTTCTGTTATAGCAACTTTAAAAAATTCAAAAAGTTTTTTTTTGTTTTGGTATTTTTTTTTTCAATTTTTTTCAATAAAAACTTTATTAATTTCAGATAACTTTACGAAAATATAAAATTATGTATAAGAAATTAATTAATTATGATTAACATTTACTATTTTTTAAACACTATAAATAATTTAAAACTAAGATTTTGTTTCATTTTTTTCTACATAAATATTATTTAATACAATTCTAACTTCTAAAATTTTTTACATGTAAGCTTACTTTTAAAAATATAAAAATATCCAATTTTTCACTATTTTTAAAGCTAGTAGGAAGACTGTTAAATAGTTTTATTGCAATACATTTTAAACTATTTTGCTTTTTCGTTGTCCTAGCTCTAGGTGTATCTACATAAGTTTCTTCTATTTCTAATATAATAATTATGAATATTTTCTCTATTTGTCAAAATTAATTTTGACTTAAGATTATTTCGACCCATTGGTCGAAGTCCACAACTTCTTTTTTTTGGGCACAACTTCAATGCTATTATTTTTCCACAATTTCAATTAATATTACTGAGCCAAGTTAAAAGGCGTCAACCTCTTTAATCTTCTATTTCGTTATGAAGAGATCAGCTTTTATTATCTCTTCCTTTTTCTTTTTTAACGTGTTCCTTCTATTTTAGTTTGCTATATTTAGTTTGCTATAATATTTTGCAGTATTGGCATACGGAATCTGATTTGAGTTTTGGTATATTCTCCTCGGTTCAATATTTCTGTTGTTGAAATTTATGTGTACCGACTTTACTTCATTTAATTTAATTATCCACTTTTTGGTCCATTAACTCATATGATTGACTGCTTCTCGTAGCCAGAATAGCCAGAATATAGCTATAAAGTAAGCATCGTTTGTTGGTATATCTCTAGTGAACAGGATACATAAAACTGCTCCGAGAATACTACCCTGGGGAACTCCAGCTCGAATAGGTTTTAAATTTGAATTTGCACCATTGTATTTGACATGAAAATACCTTACTTCCAGATGAGACCTCATAATTCAACAGAAATATCTAATTTCTTTGTTATCCAAGGCGTGTTCAATTATATTAGAAATTCTGTGAACTGATCCATTGTAGAGTGTTCCGATCTGAAGCCAAATTGGTGCTGTGGAATTAGTTTGCTTTCTTCTATTATCGGCACTAACCTTAACAGAAACAGTTTTTCAAATACTTTCGATCTCAGTGGTAACAATAAAATTTCCCTGTATGAGTTTTTAATATTAGGTGACTTTCGTGGCTTTAAGAGCGCAATTACTTCGGCAACCTTCCATTGTCTTGGTACATAATTTTTTCCGATGACCGCTTTATCAGCAATTTCTTTAGTACTTTACCTGTAAGTAGGTTATATTATGGACTTGCTAACAGTGAAAATTATTGCTGTACGGTCAGAGTTTAGGTCCTCAAATTCCTCAATAAGCGTAAATCCTTTAGATAATCCCCTTGCCATGAAGAAATCAAGCAGATCTGGAATTGGCCACAACTTTCTTACTACATATGGGCTTTTCACCTGCGTTCAGCGCACGATGTATTTATTACGCCTATACCTAGCCATTTCATCCGCCCGTTCGTTTCGGACTATATTATGGTGAGCCGGGATCCAAAGGAATGTTGGACAACGTCGAGCGCACACGCCGCCAGCTCATGGCAACATTGGCCTGGAATATTAAATGGAATATTCCACCATCCGAACGACCTCATGTATTATGACGTCAGCAGACGTGCTCACCCAATATGCGTGCTGTGATTCTAAAAGCTGAGTTGACCCCTGTCTATCTCATAGCCTCAGGTTCAACAGGCGCTCCAAAAGCTTTTAAAGCAAAGGAGGTCAGACCGATCGGTCTAAAATCCTTTGAGATTTCATGGGCCCTCTTTCTCGGTTTTGGAATGAAGATCGACTTTGCACGTCTCTATTACTTAGATACGGCGCAGAGTTAGAGGCAGCTCCTAAAAACTTTTAGAAGGAACGGAACTATAAATTCCCAATGTTTTGCAGCTTAGCAGAAATATACCATCAATTCCAGCCGCCCCATGCGGTGAGAAGTTGTCCACTATCGAGACACCAGTGAAGAGATTCTACCCCCACGGAGCCCTATTTTGTATTTCCTCAGGCACTTTTTGTAGGGCTGACGCGACCCCTTGCTGTAGCAGATATTGAAAACATCTCTGACAATCTTCCTGAGCATCGTTAAATCTTCATTGCACTACGAGGCATAATAAATTTTCCTCGTTACGTGCGCTGTGATCAGCTGTTCATTGTTGTCGGAGGAAATAGCCAAACGATCAAGTTTTTAATTCATTTATTTTTCCTTTACCTCTTCGTTTTTTATTCCAAATTCCTTCCCTAAATCGTAATATGCTTTATGTTTTCCATAAACATATCCAGTAACCATTTTTTCGAATGATATAATAAATTGAATTAAATTGTCGCCAACTAATACTTCTTTTGAAATATTTTTTATTTATTTTTAAAGACTTAATAAAAAATAATTTAATTAACTATAAAAAATAAATTTTACAATAACTAAACTTTGCTAACAACAGTAAACAGCTGATCACAGCACACATAACGAGGAAAATTTATTTTCGCCATTTTATATTTCCAATTTTGTTCAAAAGTGTGATAAGAATTGAAAAAGGCTCTATTTTTCTCGTTCGATTTTGCTTGGTTTGATTGTACGTTTACACATCAAATTTACACTTCCATACAATCAAATAAAATCATCAAATTTTGCTTGATGTGCAAACACTGCCTAATTTCTAGTATTTTCCGTTAGACAAAGACTGATGCCAAATAGAATGTACATTACTTTCATCAGACTCAGATTAAATTGTAAATTTTATTGCATATGTAAATAATAAAAATTTGTAAATAGAAAAACTCTGCTTATTTCAGGATTTTAACTATCAAGAGAAAAATTACTTCAATTTGGAAAAGCTCAATTTAAAGCTGGCAAGCAGATGAATGCAGTTTTAAAGAACCAGTAAAAAATGTATATTTTTGTAGAAGACTATCATCTTACGGTATCCGTGGCAGTATTTTTATCACTCAAAACAGTTGACGGATAAAATATTCAATAGCTTTTAATAGCTTACCATCTCAGTCACTGCTGCTCAATTCAATGTAGTGACATTAGACAAGTATCGATATAAGTAAAGTATTAATACTTTCAATACATCGTCGAACATGAACTTTTTCAATCAAAAACTTTTGAGCGCCAATACCAACACACAAAACCGAATAAAAATAACAATTAAGTTTAAACTCCGTAACTCAAACGATATAAAATCTATATCGTAGAATATAAAATTTAATTTTTACCACATGACTATTGTTAAGTGTTTCGTTTGTGATGCCACGCACCTGCGCAGAATAATATGTAAACCAACGACTTAGAAATACTTTAGCATCTTAAAAAAAAAATGAGCCGAAATTCTTTCTAGTTGTGTCTTTCTTTATTCCGGGCATTGCCAAAGTCGTAACACGAGCGTGCTTATTTTCTTTTTTTATTGGGCCTCTACTATAAATATTTTTAACTTATAGGTCAAAGTTTTTTTAAAATGAAAGGAAAAAAATATTTTAAAATATTTTTCCTTACTTGCAATGCGCTGTTTCTTTATGACGATAATGTTAACAAAACATTTTTCAATGTGAGAAATTGTTGAAGTGACGTTTCATTAATCTGTTGAATTTTGGATACAAAATAACTCCAAATTTTAATTAATATTTTGGTTATTACTCATTAAACTACCACGATATGCCATCATTTACTTACTCATTAATTAACTATTCATTCTAAAAAAAACATATATTTTCACACTAATGTTTTATTTTACTTTTTGCATTCAAAGACGTCATATCGTCAGCATCCGGCGTCTCAAAAACTATACCATATAATTTCTTTTTATATTTCGAATCAAAATGTTATGGAATATGTATAATACTATTTGATAAAATATTTGAAAAGAAAACTTCTTCAGTCAACTTTTTTTACTTTCTATCGTGTGTATAGGCTTAAGCAAAATTAGTTTGTATTTAATACAAACTAGATTCATCGTATCGTTGTTTTTAAGCTGAGCTATTTAAAGTCTATCGAACTATTTTTTCTCTTGATTGTTCATTGGCTCGTATGGAAAAAGCTGATCGCTTTTTGTATTATAATGCATTCATTACTTTTTTACTTTTGACAAGAATTATATGCAATTTTAAAAGTTCAGTATATATAAATTTGACGTTTTAAAAAAAACCTCCGCACTAAAGTTGAAGTTGATTCAACTTTTTGAGAGAAAGAAAAAAAGCTGTGCTAAAAATAAAAAAGAATGTCAAATTTTCATATAAAATACATCAGCTCGTCGTTTAACTGACGAACCAATTAATCCAGCTTTAAAAAAAGGCCCGCTCCTGGTAATATTATGTCATCCAAAGTAATAGTAGTTTAAAACAAACAAGAACAAATGTTTCTTTTCAAAATTAAAAACTTAATAAATTACGATTTATGAATTACATTTAACACTATTGAATAAATATTTCTTTAAATTATTAAAGTAAATAAGTCTGGGATAAACCTTGCAAAAACTTTAAAAAGAGAAACAATGACGAAAATTCTCTCAAAAAGAAAAAAAATTCTCATTTAAAAAAAAAGAACAGACAGAAAACTTGAAAAAACTTTTAAGAACTTTATAAATAGGTGATAAGCGTCAAATTTCAAAGTTTTTATCAAACATAAACAAATATTTTTTGGTTATACTGAAAACTGAAAATTTTGATTTTGTTCAAAAAGTATTATCCTAGACAGTTTGCATGCAAAAATTTTATAAAGTTTTTAAAAATTTTATAAAGTCATATGTACATATGTATTACATACATAAATATGAGTAGAAACTTCCATTTGGTTCTTCAAATGAGAATAACAATTTGGAATTATGCACTTTTTTTCTTGTAAAATTTTTTTTCCCTTTTACATTTTTCAAATTTATTTTAAATTTTTTTAAAACAATATACATATTTTTAACACAACACTCATTTTATTTTTTTGCCCAAAATTTTTCCCAAGTTCATTTATAATTCACGCATTTAGCATTTAATGTCAATTTCAAATTGACATTTTTTCCAATTTACCATTTTCTCGAATACGAAAATCGTTTCGTGAAAATCGAATTACATAGTAAGGCCCCTGAAGTTTTTAGCTTCGCTGTTGTTTTCAATATACGATTTTTTAGGAAGTGTAAGCAAGATAGAAAAAAGGTGATCCCGCCTTTAGTAAAATATTTCTAATTCGTTGATGCAGGCTTAGTCAAGTAAGCGAACATAAACGAAAAAATTTCAAACTTCGTTAAATAACACCAAAAACAAACACAAACTAATGTACACTATTGAAATACTATTGTTATGACTTCATAAAATTTAATAAAATTTAATAACATCTTAACAAAACTTTAATGAATTGTATAAATTATTTAACGATAGCATTATATCGACTTTAAAAAATATCGATATTCAGATATTTGGAAGACACTCATAATACTGATGTGTGTCGGTAATAATGATACTGTCGATAGTTCTCTACCATTGCATATAGATATATGAGATAGCCACATACATATGTAGGTATATACATTCAAATTCGAATTTCGTAAATGCAAAACAACAAGTACATACATTATTTTTCAATTTATTTTATTAATTATTTAAATTAAAATAAGTGTTCTTATTGGTTTTAGTTTTATGATAAATAATAAGTTATATAAAAGAAATTTGTAGGCAGTGAAATTTGTGTAGAAGAACAAATACAATTAACAAACTTATTATTTTTAAAGTGCGCCAAAATTTAAATCGATTGGGTATTCCTTTACTTCATACTTGCATATGTAATTTTCACACCTAAACTATATAAAGCATATAAAGCTCAAGTTTTATTTAATATAAAATGGAGATTGAATTGTCTTCAGGCTGTTTTGAATCAATACTTTCTGGCGTTGACTATGATAAGCCAATATTACAAATATTAGGGACGAGGAGGATTGCTGGATCTGAAGGTTCTGAAAGGTTCAGATTGTTAGTTTCAGATGGAAAATATCTTAACAGTTTTGCCATGTTAGCAACTCAACTAAATAATTTGTATACTTCAGGTCAACTATCAGATTATACTGTAATACGTGTTGATAGATATATATCTTCAGTAGTAAGTAAAGATAATGGGAGTAAAGAAAAACGCGTGTTAATTATTCTTGATTTAACAATTATAAAATCTGGAGAGGAAGTTGGAAGAAGAATTGGAAATCCTCAACCATTTACTGGAGATTCCAACACAGAACCGACATTAAATAAACTTACAGAAAGGCCTACACATAAATCAGTTGACTTACCTTCCAAAAGAAATGTTAGAACGGAAGATGTTAATTCCAGTTTAAATCAATCGCTTCAAACTCATTTAACCAACCCTATATCCAGTTTAAGCCCTTACAAGTCAAAGTGGGTGATTAAAGTCCGAGTAGTTGCTAAATCGCCAATAAGAACGTGGAGCAATGCGAAAGGCGAAGGTAAGCTATTTAGTATGGATTTAATGGATGAATCAGGGGAAATAAGAGCAACTGCATTTAGAAATGAATGCGAAAAATATTTTGATATGATTGAAGTAGACAAAATTTACTTTATATCCAAGTGTCAATTAAAACAAGCCAATAAGCAATATTCATCATTGAACAATGATTACGAAATTACTTTTACTTCTGAAACAATTGTTCAACCATGTACAGAAAATGAAGCAAATATTCCACAAGTTCAATATAATTGGGTTCCAATCAGTCAAATCTCTAATATGGAGCCAAAATCAGTAGTGGATGTAATCGGAATATGCCGAGAGGCTGGTGATCTTCAAACTTTCACTGGAAAAACCAATAATCGTGAGTTTAAAAAAAGAGAATTGACACTAATAGATACAAGCAACGCTGCTGTTCAGCTCACCCTTTGGGGTGATGAAGCGGTTAAATATGATGGATATGTTCAACCAGTTATTGCTGTCAAAAACGCTATTGTTACTGAATTCGGGGGTAAGTAAAATTTAAAAAAAAAGAATTTAAACACATAGGTACCTACCATGTATAAACTTGATCTTTTGAAAATAAATCCTTTAGTGGAAAATAGAATAATTTATACAAATTTTACGTAAGGAAAAAAACTCGTGTAGTAAATATCGGATATTTTTATAACATTCTCATATAGGTACTGCCTATAGCTAATTTTTTAAAAGAAAATTTTATTTTTTTAGGTGGAAAATTTGTAAGTATAGGAAATGGGTCTGTATTGAAAATAAATCCAGATTTACCTGAAGGACATAAGTTACGAGGATGGTTTGATAATGGTGGGGGTGAAAGTATATTATCGAATGTTTCTAGTAGAACCTTAGCAGGTGGAGCTGGTTTTGCAAGTGATTACATAACTTTCTATGAAACAAGAATCAAAAATTTTGGAGGTGGGGAAAAACCAGATTATTTTCAAGTGAAAGCTGTTGTGCATTTAATAAAGAATACAAATCCTACATATAAAGCATGTCCACAAGCAGAGTGTAATAAAAAAGTAATCGACGAAGGTAATGGTCATTTCCGCTGCGAAAAGTGTAATGCACTTTTCCCAAACTTTAAATATCGCTTGTTGTTAAACATTAATATTGGAGATTGGACTTCTACTAGATGGGTGAGTTGTTTTAATGAAACAGCAGAAAAAATTGTTGGAAAAACCGCACAAGAGATTGGTGAATACCTCGAATTAAACCCTGAGGATGTTGAAAATGTTTTTTCAGAAGCGCATTTTAAATATTTTTCGTTCAAACTGCGGAGCAAATTGGAAACCTATGGCGATACTCAGCGCACTAAAATTAATGTTATTAACGTTTCTCCCATTTGCTACAAAGAATACAATAATTACCTAATAAAAAATCTCCAGTCACTTCTTGCTGTTGGTAAAAACTAAAAATGTAATACATTAATATACTTACCTATTGAAAAATTAAAAAGAAATGTTCATACATATATTTAATAAATTACTAATGAAATTTTGCTAATACATATACGATTTTAATTTTTTGACATCTAGCAACTGTTTGAAAAAATTATAACTGGCAAATTTTAAAAACATTCATAAAATATAATATATTAAGTATACATATAATTACATATATACATATGGTATTTAGGTAAGCGCAGCTACCTCAAGGTACACATAGGCTAGTTATATGGAAAAATTTGATATCTATATGTGGAATCTATATGTTGAAAAAAAATATGTATATCTATATGTGCTTAATTAGGTATCGGTATGCCTCAGAGACTTTTTTCATACTTCACTTTAAAAGGTAACTTAAAAATAGTACATAATTATATATGTATGTATTCAAATGAAAATACAATCAATATAATCAATATTCTAATGAAAATATAAAATTCTTAAGTGCAACAAGAAATTTCCAAAATTATAAAATTGCATTTGAATAATTCGAAAGATCTGAAATAAAAATTTAAATGAAATAATAAAAATGCATAGATATTTTAAAAAATACAATAAATAAAAATTTCTTTATAGAGATATTAATCGCTTATACAATTTTACTAAGTGTATTGCACAATATGCTGCGAAAGTAACAGAAACGTAATAAAACTCTGATTTTTGTTATTCACATTTATTTTATTCGTAATTTTTTTATGTAATAAAGACCTATTTTATGTTGCTATTCGTTTACAAAAATTATTAATGTATAATATTTGATAGTTTTTGTTCTGCAAAATTTGATGAGCAAGACTTGATGAACGCGATGCAAATATATGTATGTACATATATATAAAACGTGTAAAATTGGAAATGCATTAATAACTTTTTTTTTTCAGTTATAATTTTAATTAAAAGATATAAATAATTTTAACACATTAAATTTTTAAAGAGTGTGAATATAAATTAAATCAAATGTTGGTTATAAATTAAATCAAATGTGAGTAATAAATTTGGAACTCTGAAATTATTAGAAACAGTAAGAAAAAATTTAAATTTTATCAAAACCTTAGTAACCTCTAACCTAACAAAAACTCTAATTTGTAGAGCAATTTCGTTAAAATAAATACAATAACAATCTTTATTAAGAGCTATTTTAATAGTTTCTGCTACAACTAATATACAACTATTGATGATAATATACATACATGTTTATACAAGGAAAAGGTAAATAATATTCGAATATTTTACCAATATTTCGCTCGAATTTTTATCTATACATATATGAAATTTGTCCTTTTGAAAGTTTTAAAATTCATTTTATACGTAACTAATCATTGACAAATTTTCATTATAAAAAAATTAGAATAAAATTCTAGAATTTTAAAACAAGAATGAAGCTCTACTAGCCCTAATTCCTAACCAATAGTCTGGAATTTTACTAACAAGTCATGTTTATAAAAATCCAGTGAATATGTGAATTTCTGGAAAAATATTACCCTTTTATTTTAAAAGAGACAACAGAACAAAATTAAATTAAAACATTTATTGAAAATATGGGTTCAATATAATTTTGTTCAGCCAATAATACCTGAGAAATTTTGTGAGTTTACACGTATTATACTACTGAAAATAATTAAAAAAATTTAGCCAAATATTTTTGATCATACTTCATTCGCTTATTGCTCAATTATTACTCACTAAATATGCAAATTACAAATACCAAATAATTTTTTTACGAACTAAAATTGGAACTTATGCATATTTTTGAGAAGGTGTAATAATCAAATTTATTTCATTTAGCTCAATTATGCGATATGTATAAATACACACATTATATACATAAGATTTTTTTGAACAAATATATCGTTCTATGCAATTTTTTTTTACAAACAAAGTAATATAATAATTGTATTTCCTTTTAATGACATTTATTTTTTCTATGTATTTATAAAATATTTATTGTATTTATATGTATGTATATTATAAAAATGACATAAAGTAATACTTAAATTATTCTATAAGAAATATTAAGTTGGAAAAAAAAAATGAATAATAAAAATAATCTAGTGTCGAATATATCACCTTAAGCTGAAAATATTTTCCGAATTCAGTGGATCAAATTTTAAACATTTTTTTTTTGTAAATTTTAATCTTCTGTAATTTAGTCGGTGTCCTTTCATTTGGAAGAGAGAAATGGTCGGATACTTTCAAATTAAGTTTCAATTATTTTTTCCCAAATATAAAATCATCAGATTTAAAATTGCCTTCACAAAAAATTTGTGAGTCATGCTTAATAGCCTGATAGATATATGAATGTAAATTAGTTATTATAGTTAATGTCGAAAATAATTCCAATAAATTTTCAAATTTGTATTAAAATCCGAAGAGTTATTGGATAATATTTACTTGTGTGAAGAAAATTGGCTAATATTTTAAACTCTCTTGATCCTGCATATACAAATATTATATATATATACACATTTTATATGTGAATATTTAGCAAAAATTCGTGTTCTAAATTAAAAGCAAATTTGAACGCATTCGACCTTTCCGGTCTTCCAATGGAATACTGTCTAAATTGCAAATAAAATTCTTTTTAAGAATTATAAGAAAAAATTCAAAGCAATTTCAAGCACGTCTTTGTTTTGACTTGTAAAAATAAAAATAATTTGGATAAATTTAATAATATTTCCAGATGGATTTTGAAAATATACTGATATAAAATGAGATTACCCAAAAAATACGCATTGAACATTGTTTCTATAATTTGTAATTTACAAACTACACTTCGAAAAATTATTTCAGCTTGGTCGGTTGATAGATATACACTAATTCCTCGTTCAACATATTTTGGGACATTCTATTTCATATAGCGATATATTCCTCCTACAACGACTATAGTTGTTTTTCTGTTTGAGCTAAAACTTATATTGTTTACAAAATTACTTAATATTTCAAAATAAAGAAAACATTTTTTTCGAAAAAGACACTTAATTTATGCTTGCATAAAAATATTTTGTGGAGTTTATCAAAGCCGATTTTCTTGTTGGCTTTGTCTTTTTTTTTTAAAGTGTCTTCCTGTTTTTGAGTTTTTAAAATCAATACAAATTCTAATCCTTATTTTATAACTTACACATTTGTGATATAATATTTGTTGTTTTTGCTTTTTTCACAAAAAAAAATTTTTAAGCAAATATTGTTCATTCTGAAATGTGTAAATATTTTTTTGATTTAATCACAAATCTTATAATATTTACTCATTACAACTTATGCAACTGAAATTTTAGGTCCCTATGTCATTATATGAGGAATCACTGTATTTGGCATTAGTATAGCATTATCTCGACCCTGGAAACTTTTTACAGTTATTTATATTAGCTATGATAAGTTTTTTGTTTCTTTTTTTTTATATATAATTTTTTTTTTTGTTTTTTGGTAAAATGTCTGTATTATGTTAATTATTAGGATTCATTGTTTCAAATTTAGAAGTTATTTGAGCTATCATGAAAGTTTTGTTAAGCTTTAGGCAATTTTGAAACTAATTTTTTCGATGAAGTTAAGTGCATAAAAAATAATCAATGACGGAAAATTATAAAATCTGACATATGAAATGAGCACATAACAAATACAAAAACTAAAAATTTTCTATGGTATTCTTACTAAAACCTAAAATTTAACTCTAACAAAATTTATTATTTTCATGTTAAATGTTTTCAATTTTCGCTATAATAGCTCAACGTAATTCTTATTTTCATAATGTTTTGGACATTTTACAGAATATGTATTATAATTATCGTTTATTTTTCAATCAATTATGGTTTGCTTTTTTGTAAAGAGCTTAGAAATTAATTTTGCAATTTCATATTTTGATTAATATTTAGTAAAATGTTATCTAATAATTTAATGCATTATCATATATGTATAACAAAGCTATAAAAGTAGATTACCACATCTGGGGCTATCGATTATATAGGGTGACAATAAATGTTGAAACAATCAAACCATTATTTGATACTATGTAGTTTAGTACTTAAAATCAAGTTACATTCGGTTACATTAATTTTACTTTGGAATTTAAGTATTTGTCTCTTATATAATGATTTTGCCTTTATTTGTATGATGTATGTTACAGATTTATCGAAGCCAACAAAATCACTGGTAAATCCTTAATAAACAATCAGCTTATTTTTTACAGAATTTTTTATTTGTTTTAAAACACTACATATTTTTCTTAAAAGAAAACGACTCTGTCTATAGATATCATTATTAATATTTACTTAAATACTCAAATCACTATTTGTAATGTTAGTACTTGTTTTCTTAAATTTCAAAGTCCTAATGCGTGAATGTTGCCATCAAACATTTAATATTCAGGTATATGAATTCGAAAACAAAAAAGGTGGTTTAAAATTAAAGTAAAGTTCGTTCCATTTTGAACTTCTGTAAACATAAGAAAAAACTTATTGTTAAAATCTTCTTTATTGTATTTGATAGCAATTCTTCTATTTCGCATTAAGATAAATAAGAGAAATATAAAATTTGGTTCTATTCAAGTATGAATAAATCTATTCAGTATTTTCTATTAGCTTAATATTATTTAAAAATTAAAAAATTGATTATTTTTACAAACTTCATTATTTTTTACTAAAGAAAATAAAAGAAAATTAAACGTGTATCAAATATTAATTTGTAAATGTTCTTAAAATTCATTTGAATATTTATTTCACATAGTAGAGTCAATGTATGCTTGTAGCATTTCTTTAAGCTTCGAAGTTTTTGTTTTTCAAAAATAAATGTCTCATGATTATTACTATACTTGCATATATTAAATATGTATTGTATATGTATGTATTTAATGTATGTGATTATTTATACTATTAAATTATATAAAATATAAAAATACGTAAAATTAACATTTAATCATTCGATTGATTTTGGTTATTTTTCATATTGTATTTAAATCTAAATTTTCAAATTAAAATTTTTTTTTTTAATATTTAACTTAATTTTTAATTTCTACGATAAGTTATACTTTATTAATTTATATAATTTAAATAAAAAATAAATCTAAATTGTATATTTTTTTATGTTCCATTAGCTTTCGGTAATGGTCGAACTAAGTATAATTTTTCACCTTGTTTATTTGTGTAGATTGGTGCTCTTTGGTAATGATCAACTAATTGATCTAATGTATGAAACTTACGTTGTCCGATACAATACATATTATTCTCGACATGAACACGAAAATGTTTATTTCTTCCTGGAGCTTTCAGGGAAACAGAATAATCTCCCATCTAAAATTAAAAAATAAATTAATATGGCACAATGTAATATGATTTTTCCAATTTTTGATTTTTTATCCGTCCCACACATACTTAATTTTTTTTTTATTTTATCCTTTCATTTCGGATTCTTTAGATTTTTTTCAAATATTAAAAAGGTAGTTTAACATAACACTTACATTTGTTTCACTATCTCTAATAAGAAAATCTCCATCGTGACCATGTTGATTTAATACCGTATCACATTGAATCCTTGTAATAGATCCATAATACCAGCTTTTACCAGCTAAATTCGGACGTTCTAATGGCATTGATGAAGATCCCGATTGAGATGGTTGACCGTTGCTTACACTGTCATTTCTTCGATCAATAGAGTCCCCACCACTAACACTTCCACCACCTCCTCCGTTATTTCCTTGAACGCCTCCACGATAAGGCGTTGCTAGATATTCAGAAAGCTCTTGCAAATAATTTCGGGGTACTAGACCAATTTGACCTTGATTATTCCTTGCTTTATACCAATCTGGATCAGACGATGGTCGGTCAATTATTTCTAAACGATCCCCTTTTTCAAAAGACAATTCTTGATCATTATTTGACGTAAAATTATAAAGCGCCACCTAAAATTTATAGATAATAACTAAAACTTCACAATTTCACTTCTACTAAAATACCACAATATCCAGAACATTTTCTGCCATTGCATATGTATGTAATTCTCCATCGTTTTCACACTCTTCCGTCGTATAATTACTAGGAAACCAACCTACCGAGTTACCACTTTGTCCACGCCACCATCCATCATTAGATTTTTCCAAGATTAAAATTCGAGTTCCTTTGGTCAGTGATAGTTCATCAGCTTGTTGAGCTTGATAATTATATTTGACTATAGCCGTACCAATAGCTTCCGAAGGATCTGGCGGTAAACGTCGAGACATTGTTGGACTTTCCATTTGTCGTGATGGAGAGCAGTTTGGCAATGTCTTTGAACCGGAACCTTTTTTAACCTTTTTCTTAATGCTGAAATAAAGTTTCCTATGTGAAATTAGAGATAGTTGGAAGTTTATTTGCATTAAAATGCCGAAATCAAAAAAAAATAAATAATGTTAAAGCAGTAAAAGCTAAATAATATTTGTGAAACACAAAATTCAAATTTATTTACCTATCAAATAACGATGGCTTTTCTTTCTTAACGTAGTTGCTCGGTACATAACCTGATTGATTTCGATTATTTTGAACTCGCCACCAATGTTTAGAATCATCAAGAAGTAAATATCTTTCGTTCTTCCTTAAATCTAACTCTTGAGCCCCCTGTGCAGCATAATCATATTTTGCTACAACATAGCAGACATCCTCCTGTGATTTCCCTGAAAAAGTGGTTTATATATATGCATGTATGTATGTATATAAAAAACAAACACAAAAAATTTAATAACCAAAATAAAAAAATTAAGTATAAAATTTTAAGATGTATATATATGCTTGTGATTATAGAAATAAAAAGTTAAAGTACATACATATATATCTGCCAAAAATTATGTATACATGCAACAAATTATGTTTCAAACATGTCGCCGGAATTCCACTTTTGGATTCCTTTTGTAAATGGCTTTTAAACTTATAAGAAAAAAAGGTTAATATTCTTACCGTGCTTCATATTTCCCGCCATGAGCTGTCCACCACAACCAATTTTGCTTATGTTAACACAATCACTAATTGAATTATTACTAAAAGTGACGATTTTATGCGAGCTACTATAATTCGATACTAAAGAAGGATTACGATGATGTGCTGGTGAACCTAGTGCAGTTGGATAATGAGATTGTTGTTGCTGCCATGAAATATTACAACCCCCTAGACCAGTATTTATGTTGTTATTACCGTAATAATGGCTTCGATTTGTTGCAGATGCCGTTGAAGAGGAGGAATCAGGGATACTGCGGCCAAATCGTTGAGGATGCTCCAACATTCCAACGAAAGGAATATTGAAGATAAGCTCCTTCTACTTTTTATATTTATACTTTACAAAGTATCCAGAATTATTAATTATATTTTTATTGTTTTATCGAAGAATTAAAGTAAAATTCTATTAAACTCCTAAAACGTATATCTCGTAACTTACTAATATGAAATTGCTATAATTGCATTTCACTGGCTGAAATATGAAAAAAAATGTAATTAATAAAAAAATATCGACAAAGCATGGTAATTTTGTAACATTAATTTTTTATAAAATTTTGTTAACATCACTAAGTATTACATATTACAATTTTCAAAATTAATAAAAAATATGATTATTGTTCTTAATATTATGAATAAAAATTTATTTATTAAATAATCTATAAAATTTATAATACTCGTAATCTATAATTTTAAGATTTCTTCCCAAAGTCTGTTTGTATTAAAAAAACAATGAGAGTTTTCAATTGTCAAATTCTGATAGTTGATTGTAAAAAAAAAACTATAATATGTGCCTTCCTATTAAACAATTTAATAAAGTTCCGGTCATTGAACCTATATTTTTTTGCTTTGTAAAATTCTTGTATCACTAAATACATTAAGTACCTACCTACCTACCTGTTTATCGAACAAATTTAGTAGAATGCACATAAAATGCATACTCCAATTTTTTTGCCTTATAAATATTTATAAACAATTTCATTTTATTTTACACTGTCGATTGTAATTGAATTATTGAAAACATTTTAATTCAATATTCATAAGATATGTAAATTAAAAAATTCAATAAATACAGTGTAGGTACGTAAATTTAATATTTAAGATAAAATCACCGTGTCGTGTTTTAGTACGCATAAGATTTTGATGAAATAAATTGCATGTACGTATACATATATGATTATCAAAGTTAAAATTAATAAGAATAAATTTATTAAAACATCTGTATATTCATTATTGGTTTTAATGAATGATTTATTCAAAATATTAATTTTTTTTATTATTTCTTGTGGTTTTTTTCTTTCTTGCTAGCTATTCAATTTTTGATAAATTAATTTATAATTTTCTTTTATTAAATATTTCGTGAACACGCCTATATTGAATTCGACTAAATTTTTAATTTATAGATACTTAATTAAAAATATACTTTTACAGATTTTTTGAAATAAAAAAAATTTATCGAATACACTTAATGGCAAAATATAAATTAAATCACTAATTTATATTTTAATTTTATTTACTTATTTATTGAATTTAATCTAAAATATCCTGTTTCCTGTTCTATGGCTACAAAGAATAGTTTAAAAAAACATCCTTTCTTATAAAAAATCACTTTTGCCCAAACTGCGCTGAAGTTATCCTTTTGACAAACAGGACTTGCGCTTTATAAAAAAAAGTGCTCTCGGTTACTGCACTCAAATAATTTTCTATGAAAAAAAGTTTAAGGGGTAAGTTGGTAGGTAGGTACATATACGAAAATATTACCATTACTGAAAAAAAAATATTTTATGTGAATTTGTTTTAAAATATGCATTAAATTTTCTAAAATAGTTTATTTCAAATTTTGATTTATTACCCTAAGCATATTTAGGTAGGTTGGTTGTAAGACATTTATCTTATTAAAAAAATTCACTTCGTTTAAATTAAAAATCAAAGAAAAGATATTTCACTATCATAATTTTGTATGCCCCATGTTTTAAATTCATCGTTAATACATTTAACAAAAAAATATTAAATTTTTCATGAGCTACTTACTCTACTTTCAATTGGAAAAACAAAATTTTAATTTGGAACATACATACATATGTACATCTATACATTAACATTCCAAATAGCAGCAATGCTTTCATTAGCTATTATATGGATTTTCTTGTTTTTTAGGTAAACTCTATTTATTTTTCGCTTTCGCATGTTTGCAATAAATTGTACTAAATTTTTCTTAAAATTTCGAAATGAAACATATTTATCAAATTCAACAAATATAGTTAATATTACCTACTGCTAATAATTACAGATTTTAATATTTGTTGATTACACTTTTGCTATGCAACTTACCAAGCCAAATTCTCATTACTATATAGAAATTTGGCAATGTACTTTTTTTTAGTTTTTAGATAATGTATTTACATTACATATAAATTTTTTAAAAAGTTTTTCAAATAACCAGAACCATCAAAATTTACTTTAAAGTATTAAAATTTAAAAAAATAATGTACAGTTAAAAGCCTTGGATAAAAAATATTCACGTTTATTAATTCACTTTGCAGTATTAAATTTTATGAAAAGATAAAAAGAAAAGTCAATTATTACAAATTTTTGAGCTTTTGATTTCACGTCTCTTTTATTATAAATTTTGATAAGTTATTAACACAATTATCTACTTATTTCAAAGTTTTTTTATCACAAAAACAAATTACTATAAATGCTGATTTTGCTTTAAAAGTATTTCAAAATTTTCCTTTGGTTCCTTAAGAAATTATGTCTTTTTATTTTTTAAACTAAGAGAATCAAAATGAATATTTGCCCATTGTCAAATATTGCTGAATTAATAAATGAAAAATATTAATACATGATACCAACTTTGAAAATGAATAAAACAGTTTTTTGACACTATGGCAAAGAAAAATTATTTAAAGACTTGCTAAAAAATAAACGACTCTAAGGTTTCTACGACTCTTTTGATGTAACTTAGACAACAAAATAAGTTGTATTTTCTTAATAAATAGTTTCGGTGTTAATATAAAAAATTTTAAAAAAATATTTAACTTTATAAGTAACTTAATTTTGAGAAAATACAAATAAATCAAAATATTCGCAGCCGAAATAAGCAATCAACAAAATATAAAAAGTATCTTTTTTGCTTCAAGGACAGAATTCGAAGTAAGTCTAATTGAACGTAATCAAAATGTCCTTTACATCATTCTTTAAAACTAATAGCGAAAAGAGAAAAAACAGAAACTGCCATGATTTACCCAAATTTCGTTGATATATTTTTATTACGCTCTACTAGACGACCAGAGTAAGAAGTAAATATAAGATAAATCAAAACTAGTACATCTTTCAAGAGCTATTTGTATGAACCTTCTGTTTTTTTCAAAAGGGAAGTAAAAAGCTTTGGAAAATATAAATTTCGTGAAATTCATTAAAATCCCTGCATATAGCAAACTGTTGAGATTTGACAACTAATTATTTTTTCAAAAATAAAACTTTCTGACGTAACACAGAAAAACATATGGTTCGACAGCTATAAAATTATGAAAGTTTTTAAAACACTAAATTTTATTTTACAAAAGTAGGAATAAGAGAAAATGAGAACGTTATCATTTTCTCTCATTTTTGTTCAAAAAGTATTATCCCAGCCAAACGATTTGCATTCAAAAACTTTATTTAACTTTTAAAAACTTTCTTATATCAGACAGACCTATAATAAATATTTATAAAAAGTAGAAAACCATTTTGAAGATGAAATTTGAATATTTCTTTTTGTTTTGTTTATAATGGAAAACAATGTATCAAAAATAAAATATTAGAAATTAATCCCCTCTATTATGTATATCGGTGTCGGCCGATAAACGATCATTTATCGGCAAAATTTTGTGTTTGTATTACCAACATTGTTTACCGGTAAATTTTATCGGAGTCGGGAAAGCTTTTTTTCCCTGTATAGGAAACGTATTAGCTGGTATTATGAAAACGATAAATTGTCAAGTTTTCACCGATTTAAAAGCGGGTATAAATTTTTAGACGACAGATTTTTTTTTTTGTAAAATCTTCATTTTATCAAGGAAACTGGTGTAATTAATTGCTTTTTTAAAATGTAAGCATTTTTTCTAAATTATTTTCTTTCAAAATGTTATTCATATATTTTATTTAGGAGTAAAATCGTAAGCAACAAAAAACAAATTGCGCGGTTAGTAGAAAAAATGGAAGAGGACTTAAACCTGGCAAGGAATGATAATCTGAAATTCTGGATAAACCTAAAAAATGTGTACATATTATATAAATAATAAAATAAAATAGGTACATAAACATACATTTTGTTGTCTAAATCCAATGGATTAGTTGAATCTCTTATATGTCGTCTTTGAATAGCTTGCGTTTCTTCACTTACTACCGTTTCTTCACTTTCAAAATATAATGCACGCGACATTTTCCCGATATATGTACATATATTTTTATTTTACAAATTTAACAGAAAATAATTTGCTTACAACAACTTTTTAGCACATCAAAACCAAATTCAAAATAGTTTTAAAAATTTTTTGAAAACTTTTTCTCCAATTTACAAAAACAAAAATTTGTATGAAAAAGCTTCTTTTAATCGGTTGAAATATTTTTATCGGTATCGGTTCATAATACAGAAGAAACCTAAAACCGATTAGAACTGCCGATAATATATCGGACGATACCGATGTTCATAATAGAGGGGAATATCTGTTTTCTTACCTCTCTTATTTACAACACAATTTTATGGTGAGCTTTATATATTTGAGTTAGTAGCTATGATAATTCATTTGCAGTCTAATCGTGTATCACGCTTTTTTACTTACATACTTTCTATTCAGTTTTGGACATTTAACTTTTCCAATTAGATTACTCATTTTTTAATTGGAGTTTTGCATTTTTTCTCAAATTATCGACTGAACGTCTATTATATACTTGTATGTAAAAGACGTTTGGGGTAATATATAAGTATATATTATACATATATTATATAATTGTAAAGTAACTATTATATACTTGTATAATGTAATTTTCGAGTGAGAAGAATTATTTGGACTAAAATACATGCAAAATTCATTCTCTTTGTTTTTGTAACTGAAACGTTCACTCGAAAATACTGGGGATTCTGATTCGAAAATGAATAAAAAGTGAGTAAAAAAGCGAGATATATGATGAGGCTGTTGAAATTACATTTAAAGTTGTGTTTTCATTTTATTTTTAAAATGGACAATTCAAATAATGTAAAGTGTGTTTCCTTCAGTATTTTTACATTTGGACATATTTTAGTCAAAGTAAAAATGTCAAAACACTTTTGACTTTTGTAATTAGAAATAAATTTGCTACGGCAGCTCTAAATTTTGCATGAAGTGATAAGTCAACTACCTTCGATTCTCGCAATGAAAAAATATTGTATTTTGTAACGCGTAATTATTTTGTTAATTGGTGTTGTTAATCTATCTGCAATTAAGAAAAACCTTGGTACTGCTAAACTACATTTTGGTGCAAAAAGTTCTTTTTATTGCTTGAAATTTTAAAAAACTTTTAATATGACGATTTTAACAAAATCTACAATTGAAAAGAAACCTGAAAAGGTTGCATTACCATTAGTGTCCGAAGGAAACCTTGTCATTCCCAGCGCACCCTTGGTAAGAAATTATTTTATATTGCAAATGCATAATAAAAAAAATAAGCTGAAAAGTACGAACATACATATGTTTAAAGTGTGTACACATTTTTACATATATGTATGTACATATGTATTTATGCATTAATGTACGAATATCTGAAACAAAAATTTTTACAAATTTCATTTTCATTGATCGTAAATACGTTTGCATTTATTTAAATCACACGGAAAATTAATAAACTTTTTTTTTTTTTGAGCTCATCGACTCGAAGTAAAAATTAACAAAATATTGATTTCTCCATTTTCTGTATTCGCACGTATGTACATATTATGTATGTACATATGTTTATATGTATGTATGTATATGGAAATCAAAAATATCAATATTCATTTTATATAATGCTTGTATACATGCATATATGTATGTATAAATTTATCCATATATAGATGCATTAATTTTACTTTTATATACGAATGTACTCATAAAACTGTTTCATAAAAAAATCGCAAAGCTAGTCGAAAATCAAAATTGAAATATTACAAAATACAAACTGAAAATATATTAGTTTGTCCATACTCTTATTTGTAGTTGTAGATATACATATACCTACATATGTGTAAATTTAAACTGCATTTTAAGCAAAGATTAAATTAATTTATTTTACCTAGGTATGTATATTTTATATATTTATGTACATATATAAAATTGTTACCTTATTCAATAAAATGTGGAACATTTAAAATAGATTATTAAACTTTCAAAATCCTGTAATTTTTCAGACTGCAGGATCAATCTCTGAAGACAGTAATGTCGACACAGAATCAATGATCTTTTACCGCAGACGAATGTCTGCTTCAACAACTATATTCCTATTTCTCTCTGCAGTAGCAGTAATGCTAATGGGAATTTTAGGTGGAGTTACCATTTATCGGCTGTACTCACCTTCACAAAATCGTATGCATTTTCGTGGCATGTGTGATATTCCATACGATAGTCAAAGTGTGAATCAAGCTGCGTATGTTAATCCAGAAGAAGTGCATGATTTTCTACGTAGTGTAGATAATATTATGAATGGACTTCGTAGTGATTTAGCAGAAGGGTAAGATTTTCCTTTTTAAATTAAATGACGCATGCATTTAAATACATTTTGTTTTCAGTTCATTACCATCATACTTTCGAGAAGAATACGAACTTGATTTATCGGATGATGAGAGCTATGCTAAAATAAATGTTCCAGATTTTCAAGATGGGCGCAGCGGCAGATTTATGCATGATTTTAAAGTAAATCAATCCGCTATCATCGATACCAGCAAATTTCGTTGTTTTGTAATGCCTTTAGACAGAGAAACAGTATTACCCCCAAAAAATTTTTATGATTTACTTCAAAAAATGAGGCAGGGATATTATAATATTGATACTGAAAGAGTTCGACAGAATTGGCGAGTGGTACTTCCAGAACTTAATGATACATCGTCGCTATCACCTAAAATAGCACAAGAATGTACTGGAATGAAAACATATATGTTAGAAAAATATGTATCAGGAGGTATGGAATAGTTTAGAATTCTAAGTTGTAATTCATAATTTTAATATATGTATATATATTGTTTTTAGTTTTTAAACGTTCTGCTGAACTACACGATTCCGGGAAGTTTGCTGAATTCGTTGGGAAATATATAACTGAATTTAATCTCATTAATATTAATGAAGTTGAGGATCTGGAGAACCAAGGCTCTAATTGAACAATTTTGTCGTAAATTTCAAGTTTTATATTTTTACATAAAATCAGAATTCTTTCTATTATTTCAGGTTTCAATGCAAGAATAAAAAAGGTTCTTGTAATTTTATTGGACAAATCTTTTAATATTATATTTTATTTTTATTCATTAAAAAATCAATTGTTAGTTGGTGTGTTTCAATGAAAACATTGTGATATAAAATAATGTGTTTTGCTTTTTATTTTATTTACCTTTAATTCTGCTGGTAAAGTATGTATTATAATTTTAAATTTTGTTCAGTATTGTAATTGTACTTAAAATAAAAAATCCCAAAGACAAATTTCAAAATTATATTGTTAGAACAAATTAGACTTAATAAAAAAAAATTAATGTCTTAAAATACTGATACATTATTTTATTTTTATCTGAATTATTATTTCAAACCGTCTCTGAATGATTAACGAAAACTACATACTTGGAAAGTTTTGCTCTTACTATAAAATAAATAATTATAAGTATTAAATTTAACCTACATATTATGAAAATCTGCATATTGTAAAAACAATTTTTGGGTTTTAAAATATTTACTTTACTTTAAAAAACTTTGGATTCGTTTCAAATCGAAATCAGTAAATTAATAAAAGAAATAAAAGTGGTATTTACAAGTTATGTAAATTAGGTACTCTTGTGTAAATTTTTCGTAGATTTACTCCACTAAACTTTTTTTAATTTTGATATTTACCGAGCATATTTGTTGTTTTAATATATAAAAAAATCTGAAACCTTGTTCGTATTTAAGTACGACTCTTGCAAAGTTTGTTTAAATGTTTTTTTAGCGCTATAAAATTATAAATATTTTAAAATTTAATTAAAAAAAAGTAGAAAAAAATTATTGTTGAATATTTATTAACGTATGTAAATGAAGATACACAAAATACTGAAATTTTTGATATGCATGTACGTACTATGTACATACCAATGTGGGATTCAGAAATTTTAAATTGTAAAAAATAAAAAATTAATTCAAACAAAAAAATATTTTACATTATTTTTACAGTACAACAGTAATTATTGTTATAATATTATTATTAGATAATATACTAATTATTCTCAACTCTAACTTTATAAAATAATTTAAACAAAATTAAAGTTAATGTTTTTCGCCTTTTTAATTGATGTGTTTGATTCTACGACCACGTTAAAAAAAGAATTGTGATTTTGTTAATTATATATTTTTTACAAAAATCTCTCCACATATTATAAATGTTTTATATTAAATTTGTTCTCAAATATATGTAATTATTTGAGAACAAATTTAATATGATATACAAAAACTCTAAATTCAATTTCTAATTATTTGGACAAAAGCAGGAGAGATATCAAAATAAAAGAAACATAAAACGCAAAAAGCAAAATGTATAAGGAAATGAAAAAATATCATGATAAATTAAAAACAGAGTAGGTATGTAAGTTTTTATCCAAAATTGTTTTGTTGTATCTAAAATTTTGTTTTGTCTGCGCTATATTCAGTTTTATGTGGCCTCTCATGATCACTTTCCTTTTCAACAGTGTATCGTCTGCATTCATAATTTTTGTAGGGAACAGCCAACAAAATTTTGGAAAATCACCAAGAATGGCTAAAATATATCTATATCCCTTTTATCGATCAGTAGCGGTCATCAAACCCAAATTATCGATATGAAAAGTGTTTAATGGTTTATGGCCTTCCGGAATATGGTTAAAACATTCTGGTTTTCTATATTTTTTTTTTATCTAGAATTCAATAGATATAATTGGTTAAACAGGAATCGATTCTATTCTTTAAATCATGTAAAATTTTTCTTTTTGTTTTTTCATTTTAGCATGGTGAAAATGACCATCTTCGTGAATAGTACGAACAAGTAAGTTTTTCATTCCGTCTAATGCAATATACATACATACATACATATATGTAATAATTTTTCATTGTACAGTTTTGTACAAAATATCGTGATGTGTGCTGATATCGTTGTATGGATCATTTTCAAAACTTCAACAATGGCTTTCAGTTTCTCTTTTTTCGTTTCTCTTTTTCGTTTTCTGCAAACTACTCACTATGGTCTTATTAACTGAACACAAAAAATACTGTTGTACTTCTGTTGTCTTTCTACTTGCATAATGAACAGGATGTAATTCGCCATCATCAGGCCTACGTTGCAATAGAACAGCTGCTATTTTGATGCATTGACTCGCATCGGTGTGAAATTCGATGTAATCGTCATAGCTTAAATTTTTTAAAATTGGTGTAAAAATTAATATTTTATATTAATTAACAATAATTAATAATATATATTAATTATTATTAATTAATAAATATTACCTATGGTTTGATGTGTAGCATTAAGATGTTTTTTATTATATGGTAACATCTAACATATGGTATGGTATGGTAATTAGTTTTATCATATGCCAATGAAGATAACATGTTATTATACACATGACATTAATATCACGACAATTACAGTTAATTCTTCTATATCCGTACTTCAACAAGAATAAAGTAACATATAATTATCTCAATATATATAAAGAAATTTACCAAAATTTTTTTGAGTATGTATTTTAAGTTACGGACCCTTATAGAATTAAATTTTAACTCAGTTATTTCAGCTTAAAAATATTAAGCTTAGTCTTGTGAACGTTTTTTTTTACTAAAATTTAATACATGTATTTAATTTTTTGACAAATTAAATTAATATTAACATATTATGTATGTACGTTTTAAGGTAAATAAAAATTACTCAGTTATTCAGTTATTACTTGATACTTAATATTGTTTAATGGATGAGTTATCTGGTATTCGTTTTTTTATTTTATTTGTGTGAAAGTGAAGCAAACGTATTATATACGATTTGCTTTTGAATATTTTGAATATTATATTTATATGGCTGAGAACAACGAATTAGAAGTAATAATGGAAGGAGCATCTTGAACAAAACAATTAACACAAATTTTTTCTAATTATCTCTTTAGTTATCTCGGAGCAAAAGCTCCGAGCATTGTCAAAGTCGTAACAGGACCGTATTTATTTCATTTTCTTGTCTAGCCTTATAAACTATAAAACATTATTTACAAATATTCATTATTAAATATGTGTAATTTGTAAGAAGGATAATAAATAATAGATATAAATTTTAATGACTCTAAAACAGTATAATTTTTAACAAATTTTATTATATGATGTTTATTATTACGTTTTATAACTGCGAAAACAAAACCATAACGGTGAGCGACAACGGCGAACGATTTCTCTTGTTAACTTGGAATAAGAGCGGAAGAAAAAAATTAATTGAACAATATTTTGCATATAATGTCATACACATATGGAAACAGATAATGTCAGAATTTAGGATTTTAAGCTATTTCACTGCCAGTGGCGGCAATAAATTATATCTAAGCAAAAGAGTTCATATATTTTTATAGTGCATGTGCAAGTATCTCAAAACAAAACAAAAACTAAACACACCGCACACTTGTTATTCATGCAACTAATTGTTGATATTGACAATCGGATAATGTTGATCATACTTACTTCGTTAAGCTCATTATTCAGTAATATACGTGCTCAATTTTTTGCAGTTTTTTGTATTTATAGGAAAGATAATGGTCGTTAAAATAATGAGATAGAAATAAAATTTATGATTTATTATTTTTTAACAATATTCATTAATTGGCAATTCTTAATTACAATTTCAAAATTCTTTTTAACATTATTATTTTGCCCTTTTTTAAAATACATACTTTTTTTTTATTTTAACACCCAAATTTTTTTAATTGCTTTCCTTTTATAATATCGAAATACCACTTTTACCACCTTTTAATAAAATAAATTACAGAACGGGTTTTGTGCGCCTTAAAAATGCTTAATATTTTTATCTATATATTACATACGAAAACAATGATTTTGTTCGCGTTTTGCAACACATTAAAAAGAATAGGCAGACATCTATTGCGTACTCTATTCCTCTCCCAAAAATTCCCAAGTGTACAAAAAAAAAAGTAAGAAGAAAAACTGCTTAACTTTTTAACTGTATACAAATTACAATTTACAAATACAGGTGAGTTATATATAAGTTATATATAATAAATATATTATATATATATGAGAAATACAATAGAACTTTGGTTTTAAGTTTCAAATTTTTAGTCATAATAGGAATAAATTTTTTTTTCATAATCTGCTTTTCAATGTAAAATAATGATTAATGAATTTACAAAATTATGAGTAATGCACATGTAATTTTTTAAAAATAGTGGGCAGATAAAAAATCGCCCTAGAAAGAAAAGGAAAGGTAGACTAGTGAACAGCCCAGTTTATGGCCTCAACTTCGATTTCGTTAAAACTCTTAAATTACTCTGCAATACATTGAATCACTCAAAGGAAGTTTTGTTTCTGTTGCATCTCAAAAATTATTGTACCTTTACAATTTTAAATCTGTAATATATTTTAGATAGCTTCACAATATTAACAATATTGAACTTGGAACTCGGTTGAAAACGATTTTTTACAATATGGAACTAAAGAATATGTATATAACATAAGTAAAATTCGTTGGAAAAACTTTTCCAAAAAATTTTAGAAAAAAAGAGCAATTATTTATACAACATAGCGATGTGCGATGTTTTACAAAATAACAATTTTGAATTTCAAAATAATGTTTTAAGCATTAGATTAATTTTTACGAATTGATACGTAACATAAATCTTTAAAGCTCATAAAATCTTTAAATATTTATGCCTCAAATATTTACATATGTCGTAAAAACTGCAAAAGTATTAAAAAATCATTTAAAAATGAAATTTTCTTTTTACTTCCAATTTCTAAAATGAAACTTTTTCAAAGTTATGGATATTTATTTATTTACTTCGTATTTTGCCTTTAAATAGGTAATAAAATAAAACGTGATTAAAAATAATTTATCGATGTGTATTTTTGTAGATATTAAGTTAAGTAAAAAAATTCTCTATAGGAACTTATAACAACTAAATATAAAATTTACGCTTGCGCTACTTTGTTTGGTCTATTATTATGGCAAAATACTGTAACAAACATTGTTTTTATGTGTATAAATTTGATGGCTGGTACCACTGTACTTTGTCACCACAATCAATTTAATTTTGAGTTTGCTTTTGTTTGTGGGTGAGATTAGTCGTGAAATTACTGTCTTGCTTTATTTTTAATCATATTAATTGTTTGTAATAAAAGACATAAAAATGACCGACTTGAAATCTGAAATAGGGGATAGTGATTTAGAACAAAATTATTCATTAACAAGTAATAACCCAGATCCCAAAAATATGCAGGAATTGACTATATATGTAAGTGTATAATCTTTTTATTTAAAGTTATTAATAAAAGGTAATGAACATTTTTATTAATTGTAAATAATAAGTCAAATAATAATTTGCAGGTGCAAAATCTACTACAAAATGTGCAAGATAAATTTCAATCGATGTCAGATCAAATTATTTCAAGAATAGATGATATGGGCACACGGATAGATGATTTGGAAAAAAGTATCGCAGATCTAATGAATCAGGCTGGTGTAGAGGGGCCAGAAAAATAAAATTTAAATTGAACAAGTTTTTGTTGTTTTTCTAAATTATCACTTGCACAGAAAATCTCAACATACCATAACTGAATTTTTTGTTTTAAATAGTAAGTAGAAAACGGCAAAAGAAAAAATGTTAAATAATAGTTTTACACTTTATTTCACACATAAAAGCATAAATAAGAATATTAATCAGAATATTAATTTTATTTTATAGAAAAAACACAAAAAAATCATACCTTACTAATTATTGTAATGAAAATATAGATCATATTTATACATATATATATAAATTTTATTTATGTTTATTTAAATTTATTGCCTGATACTTAGTAACCCCGTTCATCGATTTAACAGACATCAATCCTTGAGATTGTATTTGAGTTCGTGTTGATATGGTTGCCAAAGGCGATGAATCTGGTATACCTTCACGTGAAGTTTTTGCTTTAAATACCTACAAAAGGTATCAAAAACTTTAAATTATTTAGTGACATGCAGGAATTGTAAAATAATAGAAACCAATCAGTAATAAACACTTAAATAAATAATCTAGCTATACCTACCAAGTAAAAATTTTTAAAGTTTTTTGTTATTCAAAAAAAAAAGGTTACGTACATTACGCGCGTATCAAAGTTACGTACATTTTCTTTTTGACCAAAATTTTTTTTCCTTAGTTCAAAGTTCCTTTCAGAATCGCTTGCAGTATCATCATTGTTAGTAGAAGTATCCTTTTCATGGAAAGATTTTTCGTCACTGCCGTATTCAGAATCATCTTGATGCTGCTATTGTAACAACAAAAATGATTATAAAATCAATAAATGGTAGGTAATTTGGATTAATTAACTAGTGTTATGTTTATGACTAACATCATTAAAATTGTTATTTTAGGTTGATGGTTATGAATTAAATAATATTTAATGATTTTGAAATATGTATATATATATCAGACAACTTATTGTCTGATATGCTTAGATCAAGTATTGAGTTGTCTGATATGTGATCCAATTGATCTCGCCAAAAAGACGCTTTATACCTACATCTAAGTTATTTTCTTCGTCTGTTCCAGTAATCGAAAAATCTCTTGAGCTGTTTGAAAAGTTATTTCGTTTTTGACGTAATGGTGATATGCCAACTGAAAGATTATCTAATGATTGAGAACGAAAATTTTCCCTTGTTCCAAATATCTTCGTTTTATTTTTTGATTTTAAAAGCCGTTTGAAGTCCTGAAAATTTTGCAAATAATGAACAATGCACACTATAAACTAATTTAAATATTTGATTTTACTAATGCGTACTGGATTGATTCGCCGAATTTTTGGAATTAAAGCAAAATTATGCTCTTACCTGAAAATCTTGAGTTTCGTTAATATTTGAAACATCATAATAAACTGCTGACAAAATTTCTGTAACTTTAGTGTATTGCTTTATTTGAATTAACAAAAAATCTTGCAGAACCATTTTGAGATCTTGCAATTTTTGTTTTTCAAAATTTTCAATAATTTCTTCAATTTGCTTGTTGGTTCGATTTACTTCTAAATTTGCTTTAAGAAGCTCTGAATCTGCAGCGGACTGCAAATAATTTTTTTTAGTTTCAAAGTTTTTCAATAATGGAAAAAATCACCGTATTTGCCGAAAATTTTGCTTTTATGTCAATTAGATGCTTTTGACGTTGTATTTCTTTTTCCCGTATATTTGAAATTGTTCGAAGACTTTCCCTTGTATTTTTACAAATGTTTTCATATTGAGCTAATTCGTTTATGATCTAAAAAATGTGTAAAATATTTAATTTTATGTAATAATTTAAAGCTTTTACTATTGTGTTAGAAAAATGGTTACTAATATTTATTCAAGTATGCACAAATGTTTTGAAAACAATACTTTAAGCTCAATTCTATGAACTTCTAAGTCCAGATAATCAGCAATTATGGTCAAAGCTTTTGAAAAACTTTTTACTCCATTCGATAATGTTTTATTAATTTGCTCTCCTTCACTGTATTGATAAAACGCTTTTGCTAAATCATCATTTTTATCTCGAAATCTTTAAAATTTAAAACATTAAAATCAAATTATAAAGCAGATCAAACCCAAAATAACACCTGGCGAGCTTTCTCGTATATGCCCCAATAATTGAACAAAGTTCTTCGAAATGCTTTTCAGTTGAATTAATTCTTTCATTCATTAATTTTATTCTGCTATCCTTTTCTGTCATAAAAGGTAAATTTCGTCCTTTAAACATGATCTAGCTTTTTTATGTCAGTATTAAAATTAGATTAACAATGTAATATATAATATAATCATATGTATGACAGTTTTAAATAAATTATTTGCGATGATCCCAAAATTATATTATTATAAATTTTTTGTTATTTCGTAGTTTATAATTTTGAAGATCCTTTTACTATAACGTGTTATATGTATGTATGTAGTATGTAGATATTGTCTTTTGTATCCACTATCTTCTAAAAATTTTTAATATTTTCCTATTCCATCTATTAGGTTAAAATTAGCTTAAAATCTATTTGGTTTTTTAACAATTTTATTTATACACTTTTTTTTTTTGAAAAATAAAAATCTAATCAAACTTAACTTTTTAATTCTTACAATTTGTTTACGACCTCTGAAAAAAGCGAGTTTCTATAGTAATTCGCAAGGGTATGTTAATTAAATATTATTACTATATTCATCTATCTTTAAAACTAGTGACATCTATTTTGGAGTAGAAAGTATTAAAATTTCAATGAAGGGGATTTGCGATTATTCAAACATGTTCTTAAACATAAATCTTAAAAATCTTTAAAACTAAATAGTTTACTTATTCAAATTTTTAATAGCTTATATAAATATACTCCAATATACATACTTTGGTTTTCGGTCAAAATCAAAATTTTAAAAATTTTCGTTTTTATAAAGAAAAATTTTTGTATTTTAATATACTTATTTATAAACAAAATTATGTAAAAACTAAGTAAATTATGTAAAAATAATTTCTAATCCATAGAAACAGATATATCCATAGAATCTTCATTATTTTTTTCGCCTGTATCGGTTTCTGAATCCCAATCTGCCTCAATATGTATTCGAATAATGTCGGTATCTTCATTAGCAGGTCGAGCTCGAGAAGGTGTTGCAAACGACATTTCACTTGTGTTCATACCAGCATCAGTTTCATTTATTGATTTTTCAGTTATTACTTGCGTCGCAGCAGCATTTTGAGCTCTTTTATTTTCAATTGTTTTAAGTAAAGCTTTGGCTTCTGATTTTTTCTAATATTAAAATTGGGAGAGTTATATAAAATAAATATTTAAAATCTGTATATATGTACTGCCTAATCTATGATCGGGTAAGAATATTTCTGTCGGACGATACATCCAATAAAAGTATCTTTAAATATAATATTCTACACTTTCTTTGCAATCTTATTTCTAAAAGTTAATCATTAAATTGATTAATCATCGAATTTATTAAAATAATTTAAAAGGCATAACACAGGATAAATATTTACTTTCCAAATGAGTGCTATCTGTTACTGTTTTACGGTTTTGTAGATTTTTACAGATACAGATTTTTTGAAATTTTTTAAATTTGTGTAAAGCAAATAGTATTCGTATTTTTCGAAAAATAATTAAGAAGACACTGCTTTATTTTTCTTATGACCGAAATGCATAAGAAAATCGTGACATAAAGAATGCTTAAAGAAAATCTGTCTTTAATATCATAAAATACAAAAACTTTTATGTATTTTAAGAATTAAAAAGATACATAGTATCTTAAGAATAAAAAAAAAATTAATGTATCTTAAAAATCATATTATACAAAATAATGTCTTATTGCTTAATTATAAGACAAAAATACATTGCTTCAAAAGTTACAATAGACTTCAATATATTGCAGATTATCCAAGACTGTATATTTAAAGATCCATTTTATTCTTTTAAAGGGTGTTTCTCGAAAAAAAGTTAAGCCAAAGCATCTTGCCCAATCATAAGAATGAAATTATAAAAGTACATGTTATCTACGATAACCCATGATTATCATTTATGTACAAAAACGTAAAATTCAATTTAAATAGCATACTTCTTCTGAATCCAAACATTTGTAAGCAAAATGTGATGCTTCATCATAGTTTCCTTTGCTTTCGTAATAATTTCCTAATGTAATGTAAGCGTGATATAATGATTGTTTATCAACTGTAGCTCTTTCATCCAGGCAGTATGATCGATATGAGGGTATAGCGTTTTCAATACTTCCCAACTTTTCGTGTAAATATGCTAACTTAAATAAAGCGACACCTTCAATATCCCCCACATTACAAGCTTTCTCATAACACTTTATTGCGTTAGCGCTTTTTTCTAATTTTTCGAAGGTTTCACCTAAAGCAACTAACATACGGCTATCGTACGGTCGCAATTGATGTGCAATTTTAAAGTAGTATAGACTGTAATAATGCATTTTTAAAATTTCATATGCTTGACCTAATCCATACCAAGCCCTGTAATCACGTTTGTAAATTTCTTAAAAAAAAAAATAAATTAAAATGTTAAAATCTTAATGAACTAAAAAATTACCGACTGCTTTCCTGTAACTTTGAATGGCTGCATTAGTATTTTTCAATTCCATGAATTCATGTCCCATTAAGGTCCACGCCGATAAATATTGTGGATTTAATTTTAAAGCCCTTTGAAAATATGTAATTGCTTTTTGATGTTCACATCTAATGCTATAATAATTTCCTATAACACAGCAAGTTTCCGGTCTGTATTTATTGATTTCGACTGCTTTGTGCGCTAATGACGCCATTTCAGTTTTCAAGTCTTTCACAAATAATAAGTTTGAAAAAGTATCTAAATTGTCTAGCCTGTACGGATCAGCTTCTTGAAGCATTTGAAATGTTTCTATAGCTTTATCTACATCTAAAATCAAAGTTATATGGAAGATTTAAAAAAAAGAAAATTTAAGAATCAACCTCTTTTGTTATGATAAGCAATTGCTATTTGGGATAATATGTATGTACATTTTTCAAATCCTATTGCTTCTAATGCTTCGAATTGCTTAAAACCTTCGTCATTAAGATACAACTCAATATAAGCATGACCTAAAAATATTTGCTTCATCCAATGATTTGGTAAATTCAAACTTAATAATTTTTCTTTATCTGCTATTAATGGTGCTAATTCAATCCAAGCACTCCATAACATTGGTGTTGTCTGTATACATTCAATTAAAACTTTAGTTGCAGCTTGATTTAAATTCAAATTCTTTAAAACTATTCCATATAAATAGAGGCAGTACCCATCTAAGCTTTTTTTATTATATTCGCTCTTTAATATAGAATATAAATCTGAAAATCCTTTGTCTTGTTTAGTATTATTTAAATTTGAGGCATCCGTTATATTGTCTAATCGTTTTTTTTCTTTCGCCATGTAGGTACAATAATAATGCAAAAATTTTGGAACCGGTGAACTACAATTACGTGTAAAATACGCAGCGCGATCATATTCTCTTGTATCATAATAGGATTTTGCAACACAATAATTATCATAATCCTCGTCACTAATCTCCGACATCATATTTTTAGTAAAATCTTTTGAAATCTCAATATCACATAAACCATGATTTAATTCGGCCAACCATTTCGAACAGTGAAGCAGTCCTCTTTTGTTACATTCTATAATTGCAATACATAAATCCTGCTTTACTTCTGGTAATCTTATGTTGTAAATGCTTTCATACATCGTACTATTTTTGTGTTGTTTCTCTCAGCTTTGGTAAACTTGCAAAAATATTATTTGAAAGTTAGAATAAGATAAAACAACTACTCGTTGAATGTTAATATGGTATATAATATTAGTATAACCAGTTCTGTCAAAATTACTTTCGAAAATTTAAAAATTTAAGTTACGAAGGGTTGTACAAAGCAATTAAAATGAATCCACGGTCTTTTAACGCACGGTCCTTTAGTACATTTAGCTAGTACATTTAATTCTTGAATTTCTTGTTTGCGTAGTTGTAATTACAATATTGTAGTGCAGTTTTTAAAATTCTTTTGGCAATTGCTGATGCAACTTTATATGAGTGCGTGGATTTAGTTTCTAATAAGTTGTGCTGCCTGAGTAATTGTTGTATGTATTATGAGATTGGAAAAAAAAATTTGGTTCATATTTGTACGTCCATATTAAAATGTGTATGTACTAGAAATAATTCTCGTATAATGGATAACAATTCTCGTATAATGGAGAATTTACACAAAAACCTATTCAATTGGCAATAAATTGGTCCAAAACCTATTGGACTATCTGTTATAAAGGGACTATCTGTTATTTTAGTAAAATAAGTAAAAATTTGAAAAATTCTAAAACGGTGAAGTATTCTAGGATAATTTAAAAGTGAGAACTCGGCGGCCGTCTTTTTGCACTTCCGTCTTTTACCTTAAGTAAAGTAAATTTAGTTTTACAGATATTTAATTTTGTGTGGCATAACCGTATTTGACAATTCAAATTAAATTGTTTATTATTATTATGCTAATCCTTCTGTTTTTTTTTTGTGGGGAATAGCGCTTAAAAAATCAACTTAAAATGTATTTTTCAAATTTACTAAATAATCGTTACTGTTATTGACTAATGTGTTTTCGAGCGTGAGTTAATTTTCTGTTTTTAATTCACTTCTACAAGCACCGTGTTCAAAATTTAAGCTGAAGGGAAATCTCAATACATAATATGAAACATTTCGTGTAAACATTAAGAGATTAGAAATTTAATTTCGAGTTACTCTTAATTTCATTATCAATAAAAAACGTTGAAATTATAGTTAACTTTTGAAAATTTAAGATGCATTATTATTGTAATATTTTTTTGCTAATTTTACTGTATTGTGAGAAATGTGTTATTTTTTCATTTCCAATGGAAGATGGTCCTGTGCCAGTACAACTGTCTCCAGTAATTTTTGGTAAGTTGAAAACTAACTACAATTAAAAATAGTTTATTGGTTATGCAAGTTTTAATTTTGGCCATATCAATAATTTATTGTTTTAATTAAATTAGATTATTTTGGTAAATCAACTAAGCCATAGCTATTTTCAGCCCTGTGCAAGCTACTTACATCAGTTATTTAAATAACCATTGTAAAGGTTGGGTATATAATATGTACGTAGGTAGATACCAATCTACATTATATTATAAATTATTGTTGTTCAGCATATTGTTTACAAAAAAAGGAAAAGCTGATAACAAAGAAGTTTATTTTCAACGATACAAAATGCTTCGTTTTTAAAGAAATGAAATATATTTGGAGATATTCAGTGACCTGATCTGACCTTACAATTAATCATTGCAATTTCGGCAATGAGTTTTGACAAAAAGTGAGACATTAAATAACTAAACAAAGAAGATTTTTTAAGAAAGGTTCTTTCCGAGGCCTAATAAAAATCAAATTGATAAGCTTTTTCTATAAATCATGATTTTTCAAATAATCGTAAGTCTATATATTTACAATTACTAGAAAAATCGAACATAATAAGAAAATATTTTTATTGATAAGTTTAGTTCTGAGATTTTGAACCAAATGACGTTAATAATTTTTAATCTACGTTTTTACATTATAATTTATTTCAATTGCGACTATACACTTGAAATAAATTATAATGTAACGTATATAATTGTAGCGAAATATGCTATTACTTAATAAATTACTTAAAAATTTTCCACTCTTTATATGATGAAGGCTCTACACCAACTTTTTGTTAGAAAAACCTTGCGTTCAGTAGCTAATAAGAGAAAATTCTTATTGCAATAAATTTTAATTTTAAAATACAAAAAATTTTAGTTCCAGGAGATGGCGGCAGCCAGGTCGACGCAAGATTAGACAAACCAAGCGTTGTTCATTACATTTGTGATAAAAAAACCGATAATTGGTTTAATATTTGGTTAAATATGGAACTATTAGTTCCTTATGTAATTGATTGTTTCATAGATAACGTAAAATTATACTACGATAATGTAACACGAACAACACATAATGCGCCTGGTGTAGAACTAAGAATTCCAGGCTGGGGAAATTCAGAAGTTGTTGAATATATAGATCCAAGTAAAGCATCTAAAGGAGCTTACTTTATAAATATTGCTGATGGATTAGTTACTGCCTTAGGATATGAAAGAAGGCGCAATCTTAAAGGGGCCCCTTATGATTTTAGAAAAGCACCAAGTAACGCCTTTTTGAATTAAATTTTGTATAAAATTAAAGAATGTATTTCTGCAGATGAAAATAAAGATTGGTTCATAAACATGAAAAAACTTGTGGAAGATACATATCAGCAAAATAATAATACTCGTGTAACTCTAGTCACGCATAGCATGGGAAGTCCTATGACACTCTTATTGTTACAATATCAAAGCCAAGAATGGAAAACAAAATATATTAGAAGAATGATTAGTATAGCTGGGGCGTGGGCAGGAACTTTTAAAGCTGTTAAAGTTTTTGCAATGGGTATATATATTTAACATTTTTGTATAGTTAATTATCAAATGATTAAAACCAAATTTTTAAAGGCGATGATTTAGGTGCTTTTGCTTTAAGCGCAAAAACGATGAGAGATCAACAAATTTCAAGTCCATCTTTAGCATATTTGCTACCATCACCTTATTTTTGGAAAGATGGAGAAGTACTAATCCAAACTCCAGGAAAAAATTACACATTTTCTGAATTGGAGCAATATTTCAAGTAAATTTTGAATATTCGTTTAGATATACTTTGTTTATTAAGATTTCAACTTTTAGTGATATTAATTATCCTACGGCATGGGAAATGCGTAAAGATAATATTAAATACGTCTCAAATTTTAGTCCACCGGACGTGGAACTCCATTGCATTTACAGTACAGGACTTCCAACCGTTGAAGGGTAAGAAATATATTTATATATTAAAATCGTTATATGAGAGAGAATAATGAATTTTGCTTTTTAGCTTAATTTATAAAACAAATGACATCGCCAATGAAGTTCCTAAATTAATTTACGGCGACGGAGATGGAACAGTTAATTCTCGTTCTCTTCAATCTTGTAATCAATGGAAAGCTTTACAAAAACCGGAGATCAAAAGCATAGAAGTATCAAATGCTGAACATATGAAAATACTTGCTGACGAACGTGTGATAAAAACAATTCAAGATATTATGAGATATGGTTAATCGGATCATTTCTTTTATGTAAATATAAATTTTTTTCCTTTTTCTATTAATTATAAAAATAGCATCAAATTATTTATTTAAATAGTTTTAATAACTATGTACATAAATAATTAACAATGTAAAGACTCGTTAATAAAATTGATAAAACCTTATTATTAAAATACTATGATTTTATATATTATAATGTGTTAAGCTTTTACATATAAAAGCTTCTTAAGAAATACATACAAATTAAATAGGTACTTCCAGTGTTTGTGTAGTTTGTATGTAGCGTAAATTAAGCAAATTTGTTTAATTTAATTTAAGCAAAATTGTTTTCGAAAAATTGTTCATTTAAATAAAATGTATATAATAAAGAATGCGGCTTTCAATATATGTACATGCTTTTTTTAAGGATAATTTTTATTTTTTAGCATTTATTTACTTATAAAGAATGTTCACTTAATTTCAGAAATTATTATTTAATACACAGTAGTATACATTTGAATATATACGCAAGTTAAGACACTTTTTGCGAAGTGTTTTATTTTATCAATTATATCTGGTCACAAGCATATGATCAGAAACGCATAATAAACATTATATAGTAGTAAAAAAGTAACTATCATTTTAAAAAACAACAAGCAACTTTAGTTAAAGAAAGAAGAAGTTGGAGGGGAATTTGAATACAATAAACAAGCACACTGAAATAAAAAGAGATAAAAAAATACAAACATACAGATCACTACTAGACACTAAAAAAATAAGTAATAATATAAATAAGGTCAAACAGATCAGAAAAAAATTACTAAGAAAAAGGAAATACAATAACATGTAGCAAAATTAGTGTAACAGTAGTTTAAAGCTAACAGTACCCTTGATAATTTTAGGGTGAAATAACAAAGAGTTAGAATTAACACAACATGCACCATTTTATGTTCTTTTGAGTTGAGTTATCTCATGTGCCGTTATCTCTCATGGTGTACCCTGTTATTGAAGGCTCTTTTTTTCAGCAACCTCCTTAATCTTACATTTATACATTGGTATTCTACTTTAGATATGCAGTAATTCCTTTTCCGCCCCCGCCTCACTCCATTTTTATTGACTATTAAGTTGTACTACTGCATTTTGCAGCTTTCTCGTTTTTCTTCTGGTTTTATCAATTTCACACACCACGATGGCTTACGATATTTCCCGAGAGGGCTAATACGACACCTGTCCTCAAAGGCACCTGCCGTAGCGCATGTAGTTGCCAATTCTTCGTCTTTATCATCACTTCGACCACAATTGTGTTCAATAAGACCATAATTATCGACTGAATGCTTTGAACGAAACACTGGTCAGTGTCCTTCTGCGATTCCTTCCTAACTATCAGTGAGATTGTGTGCAATCAGTAGCCTGAAAACCTTTTTCACAGCTATTTGGAGTCTAGATATCCATAACTTTGCCTTGGGTATCCGGTACATTGAGGATGTGGGCCTTCAGGATAGACTGTAATTTGGCTTGGAAGCTATGTTGAAGTACGCTACTAGGTTATAGCCTGTCTATGTGAAGATGTGTCATTAGATTTCTTGGAGATGCAAGTCCACTGCACGACAAGGTATCCAAAACCTAGCAAGTATGCTCCAAGATCGGCTTTTCATTGGATACATACAAATGCTTTGTAATTATAACCAAACTGCTTAAATAATCATATTTAGTTCTTAAAACCAATCTGTGATCAAAAAATACTTCAATGCTCACTCTCTTCAAAATCACCTCAATAAGACCGTTATCCCATAGACAGTAAGCTCTGAATATTCCTTCTTACGAGAAAAACAAAAAAAATGAAAGGCAAGACGAGCCGTTCTGTACGAGCTTTGAAAGAATGAACTGATCAAGAATATACAAAAGGATCACTGGAAGACTCAAAAACTGAAGTAAGCTAGTATAACGGTCAATCTATCCTTACAATTGATAAAATCAAAAAATCTTCTTGGACATTAAATTATTTTCAAAAATTTGAAATAAAATACTATATTAATTGGATGGTTTATTTTGAAAGTGATCTTAGTCCGTTTGCAATTTCAAAAATCTTTCATCTCCAAAGCAATTAGAATGCCAGTAATTGGAATTGAAACTTGTTATTAGTTTTTGTATGTTGTCGGATAACGAAAATAAATATTCGAATAATATTCTATAAATTAAATTAATATACACTTTTTGGTTACTTTAGTCTGAAAAGGAGCATTATTTTATTTTTAATTGAGATGTTCTTGGGTCACTTTCAGAATAAACCAACTAATTTTGCCGTTCATTAAATACTATTTTTTTTAATATACATACTAAAATACAATTTTCAATAAAATTTTTGTAATTATTAAAAATTAACAAAATGTTTTTATATATTTTCCATTTATTATAATCTACATATATAAGAGGTACATTTAACTTTGCTTTTTTTAATGATTTGGAACATGCTCTTCATCGCTTACATACATTCTAGTTAAATCGGATGAAATAGAGTCGGTTTCTGTGCTGCTGACACTATAATTATAAATATTGAAATCATAAAATAAATTTTTTGATTTTGTAGAAATATTTGTAAATATTCTTACTTATTCAAAAATTCTGTGTCTATAATAACTGCAGATAATGCATTGAAATCAGTATCCATTTGACTACCTCGCCTTGTTTGGTAACCACTGCTATCATCACGATTTTCATCTATCGATTTCATCAAAGAATCATCCTCACTAGATTGCTGCTGCAATAAAGGATTTCTTGATTTTTTCATTGGCAATGTAAACGATTGTAACTCAGTTTTTGAATCATTTAATGCTTGAGTTACTGCGCTAGCCAGAGCATTTATTGTTTCTGCTTTTGAAAGTAAACTTGAGTTGTCTCTTAAATTCCAAACTTCTGCTTTTTCCCCAATTTCGTTTAATTCTATTTCAACTTTTATTTCTAATTCTTTTATATCCTGTTTTGTTAATTCTTCATCATCTTCTTCATCTTCCTCTGGTCTGTAAACGTTATAAAAAAAGTAAGCATTGAAAGTTGAATTGATTTTACATATTACATGGTAAATTATCGAAGGTAATCGTTATGGTATTACATCTTTATTGCAATCATTATTACAATTATTATTATGTTCAATTCACATTGTGAACGTATTGCATTACAATACAAATTTAAATATCTAGGTATGCAGCTTAATAGTTATGATGAATAAGAATATCAAAATAAAATATCTGTGATTAAGTATTTTGATATTTATTATCATTTAAAAATTGGTATTGCTTTTATGATATAAAGTTATCCGATTCAAAATGAAATTTTTCAGTAATACTCACATTGTTTCCTGTTGCTTTTCAATTTCCGCAATAGCTTCTAAAATTTTTACTGATTGAATGTTATTTGTGTTATTGTTGCTGTTGATGCTAGTATTTGAACTATTAACATAATTACTCATATTATTATTAGCGTTATTCGAATTCCCATTACATTTGCTTTTCATTACAAGTTGCAACCAATTGGGAACTGAGGGTGTTGAAGTTGGATCTGGTGTAAACCTATTATTGAGAAAAAATATTAAAATAATATACGTTTACTATTTTGAAAGTAAAAGTGAACATTAAATTTAGCAGATATTCTTTTTTAGAACTTAAGAAAAGGATTAAAATATTTTCCAATTGAACAAAATTTTTGTGGTTTTGTTAATTTTGATTTACCTTATAATAGAATTAGAATGCTTAATTGGTGGTATTGAATAGAGTTGATTTATATTATCGGAACATTTTGTCTCTTCTTCAGTACCAAGTTCAGTTGTTTGTTGCTCTATATTATGTAATAAATTGATGTCGAATTTTAACATATCTGTAAAAAATACACTAAATTTTATTAATCTTTTAAGAAGAAGAATGCATACTTTTATCAATTGGTCCTAATCTGTGAGCAATGTTGTACATAATATCTGCTGTCCAAAATTCAGGAATTCTTGCAAAAATACTACCAGAATCAGCCGGCAAATGAAAACCCAACTTGTGCAATAACATTACAAATGGTTTATAAATCATCGCAGAAGATTGATCAGTGTTCCATGGTACTAATGGGATTGACTTTTTTCTCACTAAAATTATGTTCATAATATATAATAATTTTTTTTAACTTCATTTTGTAACATTAGGTAATTTGTGAACAAAAAATAGTACATAAACTGCGTATATATTAATAAAACAAAATATTTATTTTAATAATATACAGAGTATTATACTTTTTTTAACTCAATCTAATATTGGCTAATATTTACTTAAATTTGCAAAGTTAATTAATGTTTAATTAAAGATTAACAAATCTAAAACTTAATCTAAAAATTAAAATTAAAAATTAATATTTAAAATTACGAATATTGATATTGTTAATTTATTTAAAATGCATTTTATAAATATTTCCGTTTTTTATAAACAAACGCTGTTTTCTAAGAAATTTTTTTGTAAATATTAAATCGGTATGATATTAATTATAACTTACATATACAATGATATGGGATTGATTCCATTACCCGAATCTTAATTTCTTTTTCAAACACAGTTTGTTGTTCAAGTTTACCATAATCAATATTTAGTTTGACATAACAACATTCTAAGAGGACTTTTTGAAGCCATTGTATAATTCGTGATTTTCCTTCTTTCACCAACAGAGCTTTTAGATACTGAATCAGTTAATAAAATGGTAGTAAGATTTTCAAAATTATTTTTAAAGTAGGAATCTTATGTATTTTAAAACATTTGATTAAATTTTATGAAAATTTCTGATTTCTGACTTTTTTCTTTTATATTTTTCAATTTACCTGAATATTGTCCATGCTCTGATTTTTTGATGTATTACTAGTTCCTGTTAATGAATCTTTAAGATCAATTCCTGATTCTGATGTGCTACTTGATAATTGTCTTTTGTTACATTTCTTTTCGTATTCGGTATCCTCCAGTTTCATTAAATCATCATATTCAACGAGTGTCACTACATCCTATCAATATCGCAAGATCATAATAAAATTTTTAAACAAGAGACGACAAAAAAATATATAATTGCAAAAAAAAAAGAAAAATCATTATTTTTGTTTATTAATTCAATTTTTAAAAATATTATTTAACAAAAACTGACAATATTTTTTAAATAACGTTTTGATTTTCTTAAATACTTTATATAAATTATATTTATTCCTAAATCAAGTACAATTTTATTTAATCAATAAATTACATATGGATACATATTATATAATCTATAAAATATAAAATAAGTAAAATAATAATTAAAAACCATTTTATTTTTATATATTATTGCAGAAAAAAAAATTCAAAGAAACTTTATAGATTTTATAGTCATTGGAAAAAAATATTGAAATTTAATTAATAGAAATAATAATTCAATGCATACACATGATTAAGGTTAATTCTATTTACAAACTATGTATATATGTATATACATGTATGCATTAGTAGTTTAAGAAAGTAATTATGTAGTATTTGAAGACAATTAAAACAAAAGTGAGCCAAATACTCAGATAACTATTTAAAGTTTTTGTCTAAAATATTCTGAAATTAATCATTAAAATACAATAATCAATATTAATTTAAATACATGAGCTTAGAAATATTTGGATGGTTTTTTTTTTGAAAGTTACCTAAGCCCATTTGCAGTTTCAAAAGCCATGTCATGTCGACACTTGGAATTGAAATTTATATTGTTGGATAGGAAATTAAACACATCTACTATGAAAGCAATGACTGGTTACTTTAAACCCAAACGGAGCAATATTATATTTTTATTCCATTTTTATTTGAAATGGATTTTTTTCAAAAAAATATCATTTATCAAATATAGAAGACTTTATAAAATGTAGAAGACTTTTATTGAAATGACTGAAACAAATTATTTTCTGTTCTTTTGTGTTTCTTATGTTGTTGAAGCGAAGCAACAATATTTCTATATGCAAATTTTTGCTATTATTATTTTAATTTAATTCCGGATCTCTAGTAACTACATCTGTACGTATTGGCATGAAATATGTAGGTATGGGCAAGGTTGAATACACTTATATAAGTACGTACATATGTAATAAAAAAAAAATAGTTTAAAAGACTTATGGCAACCATAACTCAAGATTTTAATACTAAAAATAATTTTGCAATTGAAAAATTTGTTAAGAATATGTGTATGATAATTATTATTTATTAATTGGCAACAGTAAACTAAACTTTCCAATATTTAAATCCAATACTATGATAATCTTTATTTAATTATTGTTTAAATTATCTTAAAATTAAATAAAATTCACCATTCTTAAATGAATTTCACCAAAGGACACTAAAACAAATTATGTTTTAATCTTTACTTTATGTTTTTTTTTTTAATCTAATAAAAATAAAAATAAATTTATTTTGGAATTAATGGTCTCACCAAAACATATTCGTATTTGCTCAACTCGATTCTTTTTTTTTATCATCCCTTTTATTTTTTTTTCTTTGGAAAAAATTCACCGCATTTCCACGAATACACAAATTTTTTTATCCTATAAATTTACGTTTTTTAACAATTATTATTATTTTGGCTATTATGAAGATTAATCATTACGAACATTTCGTCGCACGCAGTTTTAATAGAAGACGTATTATAATTATTATCGTTCGATAATATGTGCTCATACAAGTAAAAAATATTTAGTAGCAGAATTTCAAAACGCCGAATTTATCAAGATGAATAGTGGAGCAGATCTAATCCAAAAATAAATTAGCTGAAATTTTTCTATTTAAAATTAGCTTCTTGGTTTTTTTTTTAAGTTTCAGTTTTGATTTAAAAAAAAATTAATAAAGTTTTGTTTATGCAAAATATGGTAAGGAACTGAAAAACTAAAATATAAAATATGTAAATGTAATTATAACAAAAAAATTTTAAATAGAGAAAACACAATATTTTAACACAACAATTATTGTATTAACATTAACTCCTTCATCACAACTAAAGTAAAATTTTACTTAAATTTAAATTTTTGTAATTAAAATAAACACATACGTCTAATGTGCATATGTTACTAACGATAAAATAAATTTTCAATTAACCCCTTAATGTTTGTTTGTATAGGTCACAGTTTTTGAATAGTTTAGATGCCAGTGAATCACACGTACTTCAGCAATTTTCACTTTGAATAATTTTAATTATACTTAATTACACATTATATTTTTCTGAAATTTTTTCCCTCTACGCATGAATAGTATTCTTTTAATTATTAAAATTTTACTATAAATGTTGTGATGAAGACAAAATATGGGAAATGGTTTCAATATTTGAATAATTATTTTTTTTTATAAAAATTTTTCTTTTCACTTTAAATGCATAAAAAATTTGAACTAAAATAGAAAAACTTGAAAGACTGCTACATTTTATGGAAAGAAAGGTTGTTATAAGTCTATTTATAGTTAAAATATAAATCTATTAATATATGGTTGTTATTTTAAAATTAAAAAATTAAAAGTTATATATTCAAAAATTCAATTGAAATGGTACCTGATGCAATAATTGTTGTATAACAGACATTCGAGATTTTTCACTATTTCCATTTTCTTTATACAATTGACGAATTTTTCCAACAATATCTTTTGATTTTTTACTTTGTACATAGTGCCAATACAAAACATCTTTTTCTTCCTGTGTCCATACACTTAAATAAAAAAAAAAAACTATCTTATTAAATTTTTAACCGACATTCCGACTTTATTTTGAAATAAGAAAAATATTTTAAACTCTTAAAGGTTATAGGAGCATGAAATTAAAATTGTGTTTTTTATTTTTTTGTCCAAAAGTATCATGAATTTACAGACAAACTAATTTTCAAAAGTACTTCCAAGGCTTTCAACTGGCTAAAATATTATTTTTACTTACCAATCACTATTTTTCATGTTATGTTCTTTTGTCATTTCTGTTAAAGATCCACATGATACAACAAATGCATTATTTCGTGGTGAATTCATAAATCTATGAATAACGTATTCAATTAAATCAGACCAGTCCTGAAATTAAATCTTATTGAATAAAATAGGAATAATAATATAATAACATCATATAAATAGTGTATTTAACTTACATCACAAACTTCAAATTCAGATTCCCAAATTTGGGAAAATGTTTTCAGTACAAGTGGTTGAAATAATAACTGAACTTGTTCTAAATCAGCTCCAATATGATGCATCATTGTAAACACGCAGTCGTTCACAAATTCACCGTTTTCTCGAAAATCATCTAATAAAAGCGCATAGTGATGCATTATTTCAACTTGAGCAAATCTGGAATTTTTAGAATAATTTTATTATTTTAAGAATCTTTATTTATCATTATAATTATTGGGTTTATTTTGCACAATAATATATTTTATATTATTTTACTATATAAAATATTTCAGATTTTAGAGTATTAAAAACGAATAAAATTTTAAACTAAATTTAATTTAATTATAATTAAACTAAATTTAATTGCAACTGTCAAGATATTACAGTTATCATTGCTTCATTGACTTTCAAAAATATATGAGTTATCGGCAATATTCATATGTAAGTAAATTCATATTTCGTATACTTATGTATGTGTGTCGGTATAAATTACTTACTGAGGCACATGTTCTGTTATATTGAAATTAATTAAATGTTTATCTTCTGACTTTGTAACATTATCTAATAATACTAAGAGGTCATGATTTGTAACAATTATATCCTGCAGGTATTGTCTACTATTCCACATCGGATTGAACTTGCGTATTAATAGTAAAAACAAATTTCTCAAATCTTCAATTGCACAAACTTGTAGTGTTAAATTTTTTAAATATTGACGATCTTCTTGGGATAAATGTGTTATTTTCTTATATGTATCAAGTGCTTGTAAAAATTCTCTTATTGCCGTCACTACTAAATGTAATCTTCTTAAAAATGGTTTCATATCACCTCCTTCTTGTCTAGACGTTAACTCCAGCTGCTCACACAACATCGCGCCTTCAAAAGTTAGATATGAAACAACTTCGTAGTTCAAAACGGAACTAATATGTTCTAAATCTAACTCAAGTTGGGAAGCAAATTTAAGAAAGTATGTAACCAACCAAAAGAAGTGAGATGTGTCCATGGGAAATTTCTGCAAAAATTTAAAATTGAAATTCAAAATTTATTTTTATTTTAGATTAAGCACAAAAATCAATAGGTACCAAATTTTCTAAAAGTTGTGCGTGAAGTTCTTGAACAAGATAATTATATCCTTTTAGTAGGAAATCAACAGTAAATTCCTTCAATATATTCGAGATATCCTCATCAGTTGGGGTATGTTGTATCAATCCTTTCATATTGATTCTAAAAATAAAAAATAAAGTTGATAAGTATAAGATTTGTCTCCGAAAGCTTATATTGTATGATTATGTATATGTGTATGTACATGAATATAATGCAAAAACGAGCATGTACTTATATAAGTACATATTATGCTTGGATCTCCTTTCCTTAAATTTTTACTTCAATAATGTCAACACATGCATGTATATATATTGCGTACATATATTACATATATTGTATGTATAATGTAATTATATAATGTATAATGTAAGTATACTCACATGTTACTTTTACTTCGTTTAACTAACTTTTTTCTCCTCCATTCCTTTTTTTCTAAAGGAGAGACGTTTGGATGTTGCTTTGTCCTTGGTTTTTGATGATGTACAGGCTTCTGGAGTGGACTATCGTCTTCATTGCTCGATGTCGAAATCGATTCTTGATTTTCAACTTGTGTTCCATAGCCACAATCGGAAAGTTCAGAAGTTGAAGACGGACATTCACGTTTTTGCGCAGGACACTTGCCATTACATAATATTCCAGAATGAGGACTTTTGAACGCCTGGTTGTGGTTATTTTTCTGTAAAAAATTTAATTCTGACTTTTATATTAATTTCAATGAAATAGTTCTTACAACAATTTCAATTTTTGATTTTGCTGGTGGTGAAGCAAATATAACATGGGAAGTGTTTTCTGGATCAGCTGGTTTTGTTGTTGGAGATGGTTTTTGAATTATTTTTGACTCATTAGATATTGTTTGGTATCTTTGGTCCCCTACATATTGTTTTTTTGAACAATTTCCTTGAGATGTTGATTCAAAATCTTGTTGTTCTTGTAATAAGTGTTTAGATTCCTTTTTTATTGCTGGTGGCATTCTCATTATAGCATTTTGATATTCATGACCTTTACGGCTTACCTCTTGCAATGTTGCCTCTGTTTCTTTATTAAGACACGTCTGACGGCGATCTTCGGACGTTTCCTTGTTTCCACTACCACCATTGTCCGATGAATCGGAAGTTGGATCGGATGATGTCAACATTGGGCTTGAATCCCCGCTCCCTTTATTTGGTGGGGTAGTATTACTTTCGTTATCTTCTGAACTTTCTGAAAGGGAAGCTTCAAACCACATATTTAATAATTTTTGCAATGTACCAACATGCTGATCCTTATACATTAGGGCAATTAGTTGCACCATTGTAACAACCCAATGGGCTCTTTGTGGGCAAGACATTAAAAATAGCAAAGTTTTATCAATGCTTTGTATGAATAAATTCCATACAATCGTGTTTTGCAAAGATGTTTGTCCGCCATTTGCTCCCGTTGTGTTGTTGAGGCTGCTGCTATGAGGACCTGTTAGGCTATTTTCTGGAATATGTAATATATTTCGTAATAGCAATAAACAATTATTGATACTATCACATTGTGCTAATGACAATTTTTTCGACTCTCCATCTAGAATGGATTTTATACGATCTAAAACAGATTTAATGCTTTTTGTGTCAGCAAAAGCTTCTTTGCTAGTTATAAGAAGTTTATTTAGTTCGAATATTGTGTTGCGACCTACTTCAGTTCGGTACATTATATCAACACAAAATAAACATTCTACAGGAACTGTTAGATTAACTAAAATTCTTATAACAGCATCTGTAATTTCTGGTTCTCTAACGTGAATTAGAAGTGGTATTAAATCTGCTTTGACATGTTGACCAAAACCAATAGCTCGGCGAAATGTACGTAGCGTTTGATCTTCGTAAATTAATTTTAAATTAATTTCTTCTAAGGTAGCTGAAAAATTAAGTTCTTTAGTTTAAAAAGCAACTATAATTCAAACATGCATTTTACCTAAAGCATTAGGGTTAATCTCATAAATATCATCTTTCAGAAAACCCAAAGATGAAAATGTACTAAATATTTGGGGATTCGTCAATAGCCAATCCATGTTTGAAATTAAGTTTGTGGTAAGCTAAGTTATGTAAAAAATACGTACTCGACGCTTTCTCATTTGCACTAATATTTTGAAGGAGGATGATAATTCTTCAATTAATATATGTAAATAATTGAATACTTCCTATTATTTAAGATTCTGAGTTTTAAAATCTGAAATATAAAAAGCAAATAGAATTTTTTAGATATTGATATACTAGCTACACATGACTTTAAAAAATGATCTTTAAAAATTATATATTGGACAAAAATTATGCAAAAACCTGGTTAAAAATTATAATAGAACAAAATATTCTAAAACAGAATTAAATGTACATTCTCAAAAAGGCCACATGTATATTCAATTATATTAATAAAAATCATAATTATAAATAATAAATTAAATTCGACAGCTTTATAGTGATACATATGTATAAATAAGGGAAAGACTGGTTCAAATGATTTGTATTTATTTTTTATTTCTTGATTAACTTATAGAAAAAATGACAAAATCAAAAACATTATATAAAACAATCATTGTGAATATTGGAAAAATAAAACAATACAGCTATAACAGTTTACGTAAAGTTAAATTGAAAATTAAAAAACTAAAGCTAGTGTGTAAGATTTCAGAAAATGGCACTTGGAGTTTCCATTATTTTTTTCTTTTTTTTGCAGCTTTTAACGTGGCAATTTTAATTTTCCTTTTTTTATTTTAAAAGCTAATCAGTCTATGCCTATAGATTTTAACGAAGCTTTTTCATTCGGGTGGTATCATTTCATACATTGCATACTTCCATGTCCACGATCTCGCCAAATTTTCGAATTTTTTTCGATCTGTCTCATAAATATAACCAATTTCTGGTTCCATACAAACCTGAAGGAGAATCGATTAATAAATATAATTTGCCTTTCGTAAATTTAATACCTCAGTAAATGGATCTGTCAATAAACTTTGTAAGGATAATAGTACTTTAGCTACGGTAAGGGCAATTGACCAATTGTGTTGAATAATATCAATACCGACATCACCGTGCCTTGACACATTGGGATGCAAAATTTTTGTTAAAAATCTAATTTTTGGGGGAAGCATTGGATATCTAAAAAACAATTGATAATCAAAAAATTTATTTATTAAGCATATTAGCATTAAGTATTTTTATTTACGTGTCAGGAAAGAATACTTTCAGGAAAAATTTTCCACCTTCATAAGGACTACCTGTAGGTCCCAAAATGCTTGCTTGCCAGTGTGAATTTTGACGGTCCAAAGGTAAGGCTTCAATTCCTTCTGATTGTACCATATTAAGCGACCGAAACTCAAATCTAAGACGATTCATTCTGATGGCATTATTTCCTATTTGTTGATGTGAATTAAATGCAATTTGATATAGACAGGTTTTGCAGAAACATGAAGACATCAAGGCTGAATACATCTTTTAAAATTGTCTTAATATTATAAATCTACTACAAAACCATTTAATTAAATTTACCTTAAACCAATTTTGAACTTCAATTAAATTTCTATACAATGGCCAACGCTGTTTTAAGAATTTCCTCCACATTGATTGTGATGTGTTTACTTCTAATATTTTTTTCCATTGTTTGCATACTTCACTAGCATTCCACAAAGATATATCGTCTAAATAAGAAAATATTGATATTAAAACCTCTACAGGCAAAGCTGAAATATCCTTTCCAGATCGACCTACAAAATTTTGCTCTGACAACATGTTTACATATTGTGAAAGTTGCAACGGAGGTTCTATTAGTTGCACAGGTTTTATAAGAGGCAAATGTTCGTCATCAAAATTAATATTATTATTATCCTCATTTGTATCGATATCTTCGTTTTGTTTAGGCAACTCTTGCCGACGAATACCCAACCTTACCACATCAATATTTCGAGCAGGTGCAACAATCTCATCGTCGTCAACGTCTCTTTCTTGTTTTCCGTCTTTTTCGGTTACTGTAAACGGGGGTTCATCATTTCCAGAATCTTCATCATCAGATATCTCAGTTACAAGTTCACGATTTTCTTCATTTGGACTTTCAATTGGATATAAAAATGCATGACATGTTCCACATAAAGGCTCATCAAAATTTGGTCCATAATATCCATTGCATATCCAACAAGTTGAACTATTCTAAATTTTAAAAAATTAGTTAATTTAGTTTATAGGGCATTCAATAGATAAATGGTTTAACTTACCGGAAATTCAAAATATTCCGAGTGATCATGATTTATCTCCGAATCATCATTTTCATTAGCTTCATCTTCAAGTTCATCGAAATCTATTTCGCTATCTGCCTTGTTTTCTTTTTGCATACAATAATTTTTATGAAAATCTGTTAAACAACCGGCCATTTTATATATCCATTTAATTTAATCAAATAAACCAATTTCAATCAACTGTTTTAACAAAAATAAACATTAGAAATTCTTTATCAAATTTTTTATAGATGTAGGTACTTGTTTTTTTCAACTTTACATTTTATACATGCAGGATATATAGATACAATTATGTTTTCTTTTGTTTTGGTAAATTAAAAATTTTGACATTTCTAATGTTAAAAATTATTGTTGATTGTCATATTATATATATGAAATTGTTGTTGATAGTCATAAAATAGAATATAAAAGCATTCACAATAGACTATAACTCATTCGGTATGATGGGAATTTTCGATAATTCAGACAAACACTGAAAATTCCAAAATAAATCTTAAAAAAGTTTTCATGCATACTTACAAATCCGCATAACACTGAATATTTACTTTTGCAGATTTATAACATACTCCAGTAATTCAATATCTATTGTGCTCTTCTAATTTACTATATTTTTGCAGTAGTTATAAAATAAACTCAAAAGATTCCTTTGAACTTTAAGGAGAACTGCCATTTTCGAACATGCAATTTTTGCAGATTTTGCACTTCAGATTTATCGAACGTGTTTTATATTAAGATTTAAGTTATAACTGAATTATCGAAAATCTTTCGTGGAAAACGGAAAAGGTTAAATTTGTTTGATTTTGTAATTACATTTTTTTGTAAATGGATTTTTGTAGATTTGTATTCGAATCAAGATATTGTACTTAAAATCATTAAGTATTAAACAATTTCTTTTATACCAATACGTATGTACATACATTCATGCGTGCATGCATTTTTACATTCATACATACATGAGTACATAAAATGTTGCTCTCAGGATATTGTGGCCTGATAGAACTTATTCGACACTATAAATTTATAAAAAATGACCACGAGCTGTATTAAAGCTCACTATGTATATGTGCTACCGTTATCGATTATTTAGAAAAATATTTTTTTATGAGTTACGCAAAATATTCAGCAATGAATTTTTCTGTACGAAATATGTTCACTATACATAATATTGTTTAAATCACATTTTTGAACGCGTGAAATGTAAAAAAAAGTAAAAATTTAATAAAAACAAGTTTTTTAGATTTTTTTTCCTTTTAAATTCTCAAATGCCTCATTGTTATAAAAGCTTTATTAAAACTTTATAAACAATATTCCTGCCAACCATTGAAACTAGTTACTGTACTAACACGTATTATGTATTTTATTATGTTTATACGTCTGTGCAAAGAAGTAAATAGTAGATACAACATAATAATAATAAAAAATAAGTGCTAAATTTATATTATGCTAGGGCAATATTTTTATTATACACATACATGCATACACACACAACACTATTAAAGTAAAGATCATAAATTATAAGGAAAAGCTACAGTTCTGTGAGTCAGTATCAACTTTTCGAGCTTTAATGTGATTTGGCCAATGGATCAAAAGCCCTATCTAAGGTATAGTTTAAACATAATCAAATATGTATATACGTAGATATGTAGTGAAGTTAAACGTATTAAATGGTTAACTTAGACGGTTTTAACATAAAAATGAAACCCATATATTGGAACTGCTTTAAGTAAATTATTTTAAAAATATAATTGTGCCTATGTAAATAATAATCAAAATCTATGATGCTAAACTAGAACAATTTTAATTTATATGTAATTTAATAAAGTTGGGTCAAACCAATGATTTGTAATGTAGCTCTTTTCTCTTCAACAAGGTAAAATATTACTTTTAAAAACAATCTAGCTGTGTCCTTCATTGCTAAAATTACTTTCATTTATATACTTACATGAATATAAATTGATACATTTAGGATGAGCTTTGTATATGCATTCTTTGAAATTAAACAAAAAAAAAATTTAAACAGGCGTTAACATAATGCTCGATTTTGAGGGTAGAGTTAAGAAAATTAATTATATTTTTTAATAGCATGAAAATCAGCATTGCCATGCTGCATTTATAAAAATTTGGAAAAGCTTACAGTTTCGGAAATATAAGCCAAAAAATTCAAATTTTAGAAATTTCGAGAGGCGTAAATTTGAGATGGGGTTGAGGTGAAAAAAATTTTCTTCTAATGAAATGATTTATTTATTAGTATCTTATTTAAGAGCTGCTAAACTTTCAGTTTACAACCTGAGGTCGATAAGAAAAACGATATTAAAAATTTGTAAAAAATCGGTTTTAGATAACGGTAAATTTTAATGATCATTTTGTTTTTTTAAAGTTCAAGTATGGTATTTCGCGGTTAAAGAAGCCAGTCACTACTTTTCTGCGTTTGCAAATTTTGAAAAATGCTCATAATTTCGCTGCAATAGATAGAAAAAAAAAAGGAATTTTTAGGGTTTCAGGCCGCTAAAACTTTTGGAGGGGGAGGGATAGGTAATTTTCTAGTAAAGGTTGTACATATGAAATTTTAGTTTTATATCTTCAAGGGCGTAGAATTTTTGTAAACGGGTCCACGGACGGACGGACAGACGAACGGGGTGATAGACAGACGGACGGACGGATTGACAGAATGAAATTAATAAGCACTTTTTTTAAAAATTTTTTTGGAAAAGTGCTAAAAAGCATTATAAATTAATAAACGCAAATGTAATAGGATTTCTAAGTTATTAAAAGCAATTAATAAATCCATTTATTATGAGTATCAAATGCGATTTTATAGAAAGTTTAGTCATATGAATGTTTTGAAACGTGCAGCTGCAAAAAACAAGTTACCTTTATAACTAAGAATTATGTAAGTTCGTGCTGATAAAAATTATAAAATTGTGTAAACGCAACAGCTTTTTTGTTTTATACCTAAATACAAGTATACACGTACAATGTAGGTACATTATTGTTGTATGCGAGGAAAAATTATGAATAAGTTCCTCATTTATTACAAATTTGACAAAGTTGTAGTAAGAAACAAATTTTCAACTACGCAATGATCGAAACGAAGGTTATAGAACACCAATCAACACGAGAGAGCGATATTGCAAAAAAAAAATATTTTTCTAAATGTTTTTAATTTGTAAATGAAGTAGCAAACGAATAAAGGGTTAAAAACTTGTCACACGTCCCAAAAAAAAATTTGAAACGTACCAATCTGGACATCCTGATGCCGGTAGTTTTATCAAAATATTTTGCAATTTCGGTAAGAAATGGTCTTATATTATGTTTTTTATTTATATATCAATATGGATAAATATATTCAGAATTAGAATGAAGGTCCAATTCTGCATCATATATGCATAATCTAAGTAATGAGAAAATTACATTTTTTACATAGAACAAGTTACCAAATACTGCATAAATGTGCTAACACAGATTTGAAAATTTTAAATAGATAATTAGATTTTTGTCATTAATGGTTTAATTGCTAAAATATTATAGGAAGTTGTATATAAGTTGTACTTTAGTTTCTAAGTTAGAATATAACATTTAAAATATAATTATAAAAATTATGAAAATTAAATATTAAATTAAAAATCGTATTTTTTGTAAATTATATGTGTACACATATAAAAAGGTGAATTTAAATTATTAATTTTTTTTTTAATAAAAATACGTGTTTTATGAATATTTGCAAAGATATGTTATAGATAAAAAAAAATACAGAATTTTTTTAAAGTGCGTAAATACCGCCTTCTTGTATGTACACATTTTCACACAACTATTTCTCTTACATCCTTTACAGTTATTACCACACGACTAATTAATTTAATATACTTAATAAAAATTATATAAAAATTTTGTATTTAATTCTATTTGCATGATACAATACGAGTAACGCCACATGATCCACTCTATAGTAATGTGAGTATAGTGCACATATGTATACATAAAATGTGTATTATTCACATTTTAATTCCCATTCAAAAAAGTCACCTGCATTGGACGAATGTTTTGTAATATAAAAATAATTACGAAGCATAACAAAATTAAATAAGAAAAAGAAAAGAAAAAGAGACAAAATGTCGTATTTAGAAATTTTTTTTGTATTGAATTCAAAAAAATGAAGATGTTTGAAATTTACTCTGATATTATAGTTTGTTTTCTTATTTTGGGTGAATTTGTATACATACATAAGTACGTGGTATATGAATGTTTGCACGTTATTTTCTGGCACGAATTGAAATTAATTTAATTACATACATACATATTAAAATATTTTACAGTTTATCATATAGATTCCATTTAAATAAAAATTTTTAACCTTAAGAATGAGAAGAATTTTTTATGCTAATTATTAATTATGTTTCATATTCGTGTAAAGGTGTAAAGTATGTTTAGTTACGTATATCAGTTTGTACAGTTATGAATTCATACATATGTATGAATTCTTAATCAATAATATAAAAAAAGTAAAACGAAATATATTAAATTTCTTTGTAATTTAAAATGAAACTAAAAACTTTAATTTATTATGCGCTTATTTAATTTTATTTTTTATTGAAATTTTACGAAATACCTACATAGGTATCAATTTTTCCAAATTATATAAATAATTGTTTAATTAATACAATTATACAATTAAAGTTTAACACTGTCATAACTCACAACACCATACGGAAAAACCGAGAGAAAAAATCATTTGCCTTCATTTTGTTTTATTTTGCTAATTATTGTGATTTTACAATACTACTAGTTGGGGGTTTAATAGATATTATTTTTTTAGTTTACAACTTAAGACTTGTTTTTTAAGTTTGTATTTGGGTAAGTATATATGTATATTTTCTAATTTGAAATTCTCATAATATAAATAAAATGATATGCTATTTTATATATCTCTTTAATTTTTATATCCATACGAACATACATAAGTTCGAAGGTTACAATAAATTCGATTGTTTCTCTAAGAAATAATGGTTTGAAATATAGGTAAGTTTTTGATCAGCATCAAATTCTGAGACGATTTTACCCTGTATGTCCGTCCGTTCTAACTAAAAAACTTAATGAGCTAAGTTTACCAAATTTTCACAAATGATTTATATCAGAAATTATATAGAACCTAGAGTATTAAAATTTTCCACAAGCAAATATATTATTACGGCTCTTAAGTATATCGGATAAAAATAGTTGAAATTTCTTGACTTCTAGTTTTAGCTGCCATACAACTTTGAAAGTCATTTGGTTATATATTATGGAAACTATTCATGATATTACACTGCTGAAATTTCGCATTAACGAATTAAAAAAACCCGAAGTACTTATGAAATAGTGTGACAATCGGCACACAGTACTTAAAATCTTTCATTAGTACAGATATCACACAGTTCTTTGGACCGTTCTATTCTATTCTCGTATTCGTATTGGACCGTTACACAAAAATTTTTATACAACGAAAAAGTAAAGTTTAAAAAAAAATTTTCGCATTACCATTGCTATAAATTTTTACGAAATTCGTATTTTTTTAACAAATTTTTTCGTAATAATAATTAGTAACAATATTACATTTTTAAATAATGTTCTTTAATAAATGCGTAATATTAGCAAATTATGGGCAGCTTCTCTTTTAAACTCTTAGATATATACTTCAATCTATACAAAAATTTGAATGCTATCAATCACTGTAATACATTATTTATATGTATATAAAAGGTTAATAATGGATGCATTCATGATTATTTGATATTATGTGGTTCTTATTAATTATACGTGTATATATAATACGAGTATAAGTAGTTGGAGAAATTTTCTATTTCTTTATTTTAAAAAAGACTTATACTGACCTTTTAGTATTTTGATTTCTAATTGATATATTATAAAAATATAGTAATTAATCCAAAGTAATAAAGTCAATTATTAATTTAAACTTGTCAATATTATATATGTATATGTTTTAGCTTTTATAATGTGCATGTATATATATATGTAAGTTTTACTTTTAATTTTTTTTTTCATTCATTCATTTTTATTTTCTATTTTTTCTTCAAAAAGATTTTAATTTTTTTAACTTTTTACACATATGTATGTATGAATAAATATATATATATATATATATATATATATATATATTATAGGAATATTCCTTAAGTTTTTTTTTTTATTATTTTTACAAAAGCAAAAATTTTGATTTGGCACTATTTAATTTTTAGAATTTTATTCTATTTTGATTTTCCAAATTCAAAAATAGTTGTAATTAGTATTAAACTGATTCATTGATATTTTTTTTTTTTTTATTATAATAAATTTTCACTTGTTTTGAAATATTCAAATGTTCTACAATATAATAGATTTATGTTTTTTACCTATTACACTTTATTAAATACGACCTTTTGATTCAATATTATGAAATAATTTATGTATATTTAATTGAAAATAAATTGTTTCAAAATAATTTAAAATCTTTGTTACTATATCCGATATTTAATATAAGTATTCCTTTTCCACAGCAATATTACACAGCCGTTTGATCACCGAAGGGCATAACATATATAAATATATTATAATTATTTAATTATTGTTATATGATGTAAATTATTTTATTTTTCCTTTTTTCGTTTTTTTAATAAACGATAAAAATATAATGAATATTTAATTTTGTAAAAAAATTTTAAATACCGTTGTATTATTTTATAATTTTTGTATTATATAAATAATTTTTATATATTTTACTCATATGTTATACATATAATTACGATTCTAAATAAAAAAAACAAAAAATTTAATTCAATTATAACAGTTTGTTTTCTTTGCCGCGAACAAAATTATCGAATAACCGTATAGATCGATTGCAACAATTGAAATAATAATTTTGTAAGTATATATTTTTTATTTTTTTGTTTCTAAATGAAAATGTGAATGTAAAATAAAACAAAACAACAAAAATAAATAAAAATAAAAAAAAATTACCATACCAAACTTCTCATTCTGTATAATATTAGATTGTACATTTTGTTAAATACAGAATGAGAATAGAAAAAAAGTAAACAAAGAACAAAATAAGTAGACTTTGTGGGTATTTTATTAACACATTGAAAATAATTTGCAACGTTTATATACATACACATAATAATTATATAAAACGTCATCGAACATTGAAAACTGCTTGAATAAACTTTTCATATTTTTATAGTTTTTTTTTATAATAAAATTTTCTATAACATCATACACATATAAAATCCTAAACTAAAAAAAATTGTATATGTATGTATATGTAGATCGCTTAAATACAAATATATATACCGTTAATATTATTTTGTTGTATATATAATTGTATAGCTACATATATACATCCTACGGCTGGAAAATGAACAAACAGTAAAAAAAAATCACGTGTACTTGCAACGTGATTCTACACCATTTATAATTTATCAATTGATAAAATAACGTGAGTACAATATAAAATCATAAAATAAAAATGCGAGGCACGAAGAAAAAGAAACTAAAAAGGTGAGCATTTGTTACTCATTTTGATTTTACTCCTACTATTTTAGATTTAATATATTTTTTTTACTAAATAAAAATATAACGAATAAATGTTATGTAGGTATAAACATTATTTATGTATACACTCATCCTTCTCTTTAAGGAACTAATATGTTTCGGAAATATTGTCCGTAAATCGAATCTTTTTACTTACATTACGATCCAACCACATAATTTTTTGTTTACATAGGTGTATACATAGGTACATATATTTCTTGTTAATTTGCAAAAAATACATTTTAGAAATTTTCCGTAAATCGAATATTTTTTCCGTTAAAAGAGTCATTGGTTTAATTTTCGAATTCCGTAAAACCGAAATTACGTATAACGAGCTTTCGTTAAGCGAGGGATGAGTGCTTAAGGTATAATAAAAAGGCCAAATTTTTTTTTAATTTAACTAAAGTTTTACTATACATGAGAATTTCCCACAATCTCAAAATTCTAAAATTTAAATCTTTCAAGTTTCATTAATTTACAGAAAATATTCGTAGTTTTCCAATACTTACACTTTTATAGTAAAATATGTAGGTATTTATAATTGAGCAAACAATCCAAATGAAAACATTGAGTTTGTTTGCTTACTCTCTGCGCACATATTTGCAACACATTACCGGATTTCCACGCTTCACGAATGCCACAAAAAAAAAATTTATGAATATTCTATCGAATACAATTTAATAATAAACTAACGAACTTTATACGTGCAACAAAAACAATAAGATTTGTTTTATAAAAGTGTATTAGGTATTTGCAATAAGAACATGTACATATGTATGTAGGTTTTATTTACAATATATATGTGTACCGTAGGTAATGATAAGGCCGTAATTTTAATTTGATTTCAGAATAATTTTTGCTATACATATTGTATTGTTATTTTTAAATTATTGAATATGTTAATAGATTTTATATGAAAAAATTCCTATCTGGATTAGGCCTTAATAGACATCCGTATGTTAACAATGTTATTTTATGTAATTTACTTTTGTATACATGTATGTAAATGTATAATATGTGCGCATATATTATACATATAGAAAAAATTTCCTTTAAATTTTCTATTAAAAATATTATTGAAGTTGATAATATTGTGATTGCTGGAAATAACATGAGTAGCGCAGGTAAATCTAACGAATTTTTTTTAATTTATAGGCGTAATATTTTTGTAGTATTGCGTTTCGCAGTTATTGTTTTGCAGTATTGTGTTTATGGAAATCTCTAAAATTATAGAATGAATTTGAATGAATTATCTAATAAGATTTTGTTTATTTTATTTTTATTTTCTCAATATTTTGCCGTACATGTGTACATACATACATATGTAAGCCTAAGTATTTCAACCCACATGTACATTATTGTTTTGATAATATATTTATTATGAATTAAATTTTTCCAATTGAATAAGAATGAAACGAAGCGGTTTGCAAAAACACTTAAATATAGAACAAGTATAAATGTAGATATTACTATTTTTAAAATTTATTTTACATTTAATTTAAATATAAAGAGGATATTAAGTCAACGAAAAGGGACATCTTTTATATAAACATAGACTTGGCATAGAACAAATATAACAGATTATACGAGTACAATAATATTTGTTTTCAAGTCTTTCTTATGCCTATTTGTTTTAAAGAATTTTTAAAAACATTTTCGATTAAATTCATTCTTTAATAAAAAAAATTTCATTTGTGTGTTTCTTTGAATAAAAATTTTTATTTTTCTATGATACGGATATATGTACATATGTATACATATTACTTACTAAACAGATAATATCTAGTGTTCTAGTTTACAAGTACCTATTAGGATAATAAATTTAATATAAAGAAAAGAGAAAAAAACACATAGTTTGTATGTATGTATGTAATTTTTTTTTCAAACTTCTTTTTTAAGTTTTAATTTGTTTTTTAATTCAAATGCATAACCTTGTTTTAGTATCCACTTTACCTAGTTTTAATCTGAAGACAAAGACTTTTAAAATAAAATTCCAATACTTAAGTTAATACAAATTGTTTTCTATAAACGACTTAAACTAACTACAACCAGATAATTTAAAAGCAGATACTTTTAACTTATTATTTCTATTTTAAGCCTAAAAATCAAATAATTTCCTTTTTATCTATTTGGGTCTGTACTTCTTGCTGAGTTTAATCTGTTCTATAAAAATTTTAAATTTTATCTGCAAAAAAGAAATATAAAAACTCCTGCAGAGTTGATATTAAATTTAATATGTATGTACATACATATATATAAGTATGTACATATTGATTGAATTTATTGAAATTATAGTATAAAAATAAATAATAATTAAAATTATTTCATATTAATCAATAAGTCTTGAGTAACTTTAGGTGGCCGCATGAAATTTTTTTGAAATTAAATACATATTTTTGAAATTTTTATTGAAAATCTACACAATTATTATAAAATATGGAAAGAATAATTTTAGTTTTATTCGTTTATATAAACTTAATTTACGGTAAGTAATCAAGTTTTTCAATTTTAAAGAAAAATGAGAACACTAAAAATACTGTATTTATTCAAATTTATAAGCATATGGAATAGGTTTTGTGGGAGAAATTTTACGCAAACCAAAGTTAGATGGTAGAATTGTAGGTGGATATAAAATTAATATTACAGATGCACCGTATCAAATATCTTTACAAACTTCATATGGTCATATCTGTGGTGGATCAATTATTAGTGGTTAGTTAGTTTTTAAATTTTATTTTCATACGTCAACAAAGAAACTAATTCGCATCATTTATTTACGAATGCTGCGCTGGCTATACATACATACATATATCACAATATACTGTTTTTATGAAAACGCTTAATGTGCTAATTCAATTTATTTTTTTAGAAAAGTGGATACTTACAGCCGCCCATTGTACAAGGTATATATAAATTTTTTTGATATTTATTATATTACCTATGTATACGTAAATACTTACTAATATAATGTACGTATGTATATGCAAGGAATATGCATCAATTTCTATTTGCAATACGTTGTAGTATTTTTGATTATTTTGTTAGAAATAATTAATAAAAACATAATTTTCCAGCGGTCAATTGGCTGATAGGATGAAAATACGTTTAGGTACATCTACTTATGCAAGTGGCGGTAATGTTATCAAAGTAAAAAAAATAGTCCAACACGAAAAGTTTAACATCAGTACCGTAGATTATGACTATTCTTTATTGGAATTAGAATCTAATATAGAATTTGATGAGAACAAGCGACCTATTAAATTACCTGATTCAAAAGAATTAGTATTGGACGGTGACATTTGTAGGGTTTCAGGTTGGGGTAATACGCAAAATGAAGTGGAAAAGCGTAATTGGCTTCGTGAAGCCGAAGTGCCAGTTTTTAATCAAGAACTTTGTTTTGAAAAATATAAAGACTATGGGGGAGTAACAGAAAGAATGTTATGTGCTGGTTATATAGAAGGTGGAAAAGATGCTTGTCAAGGTAATGATTTTTTTTTTGTTTTATTAAATTTAATTTTTTTTTATTTGATTTGTTTTATAAACCAGGAGATTCCGGCGGCCCGTTGAATCACAATAATGTTTTAGTAGGGGTGGTATCTTGGGGTTATGGATGTGCAAAACCAGATTATCCTGGTGTTTATTCACGTGTTTCTTATGTAAGAGAATGGATTAAAGAAAAAACTAATATTTAAATTTTGTTAACTTAAATTTAGAATTAAATAAAATAAAGACAATGTAGACAGTCAAAAATATTAAAAGAATTAAAACTAAAATTAGTATGCACAGAAATATGTCAAATAGGGATAATAAAAAATAAATAATACAAAAACAAATTATTTTATACTTTAAGTTTTTCATATTTTTTTTACAAATACATACTTATTTAAAAAATTCATATATGTATGTTTGTTATGATAATCTTACAAAAATCAAAATAAATTATTAAGTTTATGAAAAGTTTTCAGCATTATTATCATTCAACGACATAAATAAAATTTTTTCCAATTTCAATAGATTTTCCATTAGTTAATAAATACAATGTTTTTTTCTCATTGCTAACTTGCAAACGTCCTTCGGTTAATTCTATTTTACCAGTTTTATAGTCTTCAAATAAAGGTATTCTTCTTGGACCCAAAACCGGATCTTGAAACCGCCATATTTTTAGGGCATTGAAATCTACAGTAAAGATAATTAACATTTTTTAGTTTATAATTATACAGAATTAGCAAGTTACATATTTATCAGTTTATATTAATAAAACTCTATTCTAAATAGTGTTTCTGAATTATTCAAACTTTCTACACAATTTGAATAACTATTCAACCAATAACTATTCTTTATAAGTTTACTTGTTCACTGGTGTAGGGAGTTCGGCCAATAAAGTTAACAAATGTGTTGTTATTATAAATAACAAGCAAAAGATTTTAATTTATTTTGTTAATTACCTTTTAAACCAATTATTCTCGCAACTTTTTCATAAAAAGTGGTTACGGTTTCGCCATCTGATATGACTGTATCTACGGTAAAAAGTCCAGAGCGTTGAATTGGATTTTGAAGAGTTACCGATATATTAGGTGCGATTTCATAATTAATAAACGGAGAACCCGGCTTAACTTCTTCTCTCGTCTTTGCGGGAGCAGTAGGATCATCAGTATGCTTAATTTCCAATTGTTGCAACTACATAAAAAGAATAAATAGTTTCAACATTAATTAGAATCTCGTTTGTTTTATTTAAAGATCTTACATCCAATGTATGTTTTAAATATTCCAAGTTATTCTGCAAAACCGTTTTCTCATCAAAGTCTAATACAGTAGCTAAAGCCGCTTTGCCTTTACCGCTTTCAACTTTTTCTCGCACCATTTGCGCAAATGGCATTACTCTTTTCATATACTTTTTCAATTCATCTTTATTTTGAAGTGCTGCCGCGATAACTTTATTATCTGGTAGACCATTATTCTTTTCATAAAGTTCCTTCATCGTATTTAAAACACAATTTTGCCAAGGTGGGAAATTTTTAGCTACCCAAATTGTAGCACTTGTTGGTTTAACACTAGGTTCGACTGACTTTTCCTTCCCTCCTTTAATACGAACCTGTAAAGCATTTTTCAAATTTATACGAAATACATGTGCAGCTTCCATTAGATACTCTGAACATTGTATATCAATTTCATTGATTGGTCCAACAGTAGGCCACGTAGATTTCAATATAGTTTCCTTGTTACCTAATAAGGACCATACATGTTCAGCCACATGAGGACAAATTGGACTAATTAAAAGTGCTTGTCGCCGAATAAATTCCTCAACTAGATCAACGTGCATTCCAGCACTGCCACATAGCTCACGATATTTGTCCCTACATTGTTGGAACTCATAAAAACCAGTACGTAGAGCTTCTTTATATAACATTTTCTTATAATACTCATCAGTTTGCTGTGTCTTTAAATTCATTTCGCTTATAAATACTTTATCATTAAATGAATTGTTTTTTTCTTTTCGTAGCATTAACCTTGATGCTAGCATTTCCTTAACCCATTCAATGAATGTGTACAAGCGCAATATTCCAGCATCAGCATTACTTTCTACAAAATTAGCATCTTCGATACTATCCCCAGAATCAGCCAAACATAATCGCATTCCGTCTGCTGAAAATTTTTTAACAGCTTCATATAAAGTAAGAAAATTTCCCTCAGATTTCGACATTTTTGCCGAATTTAATAGTAAATGACCATTACAACGAACAGCTCGTGGCCATTTATCTGGACTGTTAGGCCATATGGCGCAATGGTTATAAATAAAAAAGGTCAAATGATTTTGGAGTAGATCTTTTCCCGAAACTCTAAGATCGACTGGATACCTGAAATATTTATTTTTATGAATTTAATTTTTCAATTTAAAGCCTTTAATAACACACACCAGTACTCAAATTCCCTTTTCATCAATTCCAAATGTTCCTTTTTAATAGAAGAGTTTTTTGGTTGCGGGGCTTCTTTAAAGAATATATAATCCCAAACTTCTGGGGTCATATCTTCAGGTTTTATACCGATTGGACTGGGTTTCTCTCCCCTAAACGAGCCATTTTGTAACAGATGACACACGGTGTAAAATGCCATATAAATTGTTGAATCAGACAAACTCTCAATAAGCCATTGTTCATCCCATGGCAATTTAGTTCCCAGACCGTATGTTCTTGAGCAAGCATATTCGTGAAGCCAATTTAAGCACGCTTCAAAATTATTTCGTACTTCTGTGTGATAACACTCCATCTTCTCCAATGATTTAAATGCTTGACCTAACCATTGTGATTCACCATAATTTAAATACCACTGGTTGCACAATGCTACTACGCAAACATCGGCAGACCGAGAAATAATAGTTTTTTCCGGTTCATAATAAATTACAGCTTCATCTTTTTCAATCAATTTCTTTTGAACTTCTTTTTTAACATCTTGCACTTTCTTTCCACTAAACTCACCTACTAATAAAACGCCATCGTAGAAACCTTTTAAATAACACAACTCTTTAGCTTCAATAAGTTTGTCCTTGTCGTTTTGGCTCTGAATTTTGAGTTTTTCGTAGACATAAACTGCACTGAGTTTGCCTAATGTCGGGACTTCAATTATAGGAACAGGTTTATATGGACATACCATTTCATCTTTGATACCATATTTTATTCTGAATGCTTCCTTTTTTTGCAAATCAACTAAAGCTGCATAATCATCTGGAGAATCAGAAGGCACTGATGTCACTACCCCGGTTCCTTTATCTTCTTTAATTGTAAGCATAGGCAAAGTATATATATATTTGTGTGAAGTTAAAGGCGAACATAATGATAATCCTAATAACTCTTGTCCTTTAAAAGAGGCCAAAATCTCAATTTTTCCTTCAACTGGTGTAAAACCTTGAAAGGCCATATTTAAAGCTGCGCGACGGGTACAAATCCAAACTTCATCAGACTTTACAGTTTGAAATGCGATGTATTCAATGTCAGGGTGAAGCCAACAATTTGTTTGACCATACATAGTCTCTGGTCGCAATGTTGCTGCTACCATATAAATTTTAGCTTTCACCATCCGTAATTTCTCGGGAATTTCATTTAATATCATTTTAATAAGCGTGTACTCTTGCGGACCAACGCCTTCACCAGTTGATCGGTCGTGGTCCATGCAAGGTTGACCATCTTTGGGTGAATAGATAGTATAACGTTTTCCGTACATTACTTTTCCCCTGTTTTTCAAGTGCACGAACTGCCAACGAACAAATGAGTCAAAAAAAGGGTTTGCATCTGTTGTAATAAATGTCCGTCTCCAGTCAATCTAAAATTATGTGACAAATTATTTCAGAATTCAAAAACTGTATTAAAAATATTTACGTGAAGTCCTATACTTTTTAAATCAGTAATAGCCAATGGTGGAAAATATTCTAACCAATACTCAGTATTTGCGAAATTCTTTATTTCTTCATCCTTTAACCCTAAGCTTTGCATTATTTGCCACTGAAACTTTGCGGAACCACTTTTTGAAACAGCCTTACTTTTCTTACCCTTTGCTTTGTTTTTCGGTGCATCACCTTTTTCTTCAGTTTGTTCTTCTTCATCCTGCATATTCGGAAATTTGGGTGGATATCCATATTCTTCTAACTCACGTTTTAGTTTGTCAGCACATGCTTTTATTGGCATTCCTGTACAATGAAACCCAAAAGGGAATAAACATTTTTTTCCCTTTAAGCGTTCATATCTTACTGCAAATTCAGCTTTAGATAGAGAAAATGTATGTCCCAGATGAAGACGTCCATTCATATAAGGGAATGGGAAAGTTACTAAAAATTTTTCTTCTACAGATTTTCGAGGTTCAAGCGGAGCATCTATCTCAAAAATCTTTTCTTTTTCCCAATTCGCTTGCACCTCTCTTTCAATTTTTTGCAAATATTCAACTTTAAATGTTCCTTTTCTTTCGGCCTAAAATTATATTTTGTATTCTATCAATTTAATGTAAAATTTAAACAGAGCATTTAAGGAAGCTATTCAACAGTTACATACCATTATTTTTTTTATTCTAAATTCTAATATAAATGTGTCTACTAAATATTTATTTCAAATAACCGAACACTTAAAACACAAAATGTGCAACGTCCACAAGTGAATAAAATTTGATATTGATATTGAATATCTTTTGGGTTCTAGAATTGAAAACTGTTAAGACGGGGAAGGAATATTTTTAGTTTTACAGATATTAACATGTGTTCAAAGTGTCAAATTTTGACACACCGGTTACCATTTTTCAATTTTTCTAAAAAAATTATTGTCTGCAAATTGCATAGTTTTAAGGGAATTGTGAAATTTTGCTGAATTTTATGAAGTATATGTAACTTATTGTGAACTTTTGCAAAGTCATATGTCATGTGCATAATTTATATGTCGTGTAGGTTTTGGTGTGTAAACAGTACATAAATTGAAACAGTACATTACAAAAAATACTATAATTTTCATTGCCGCATACGGTAAACTGCATCCATTTATGGTTGTACTAACTCGTAAAATTTGCGCTGACAACCGATATACAAAGAATGTAAGCCGACTTTATCTATTGAAATTAGACCAGACCAGTTTGCAACTCTGTCTGCACGTATTTTAATGTTCATAACAAAAAAAAATTCGTTTCAGGTGAGTCCTTAAAAATATTAATGTTTTTAATAATAGTTTCTTTATTATAATTAGTAAGCAAAAATTTTACTTCCTGTTTGTTTGGTAATTAGTGAACCATAATGGCGGGATATGAAGTTACTTCAAATGAAGGCCCCGGATTCGTGGGTATTCGATTTTGCCAGGAATGTAATAACATGCTCTACCCAAAAGAAGACAAAGACAGCAAAGTATTACTATATGCATGTAGGAATTGCGATTACAAACAGGAAGCTGATTCAAATTGCATTTATGTTAACAAAATTATGCACGAAATTGATGAATTGACACATATTGTACCAGATGTGATATCGGATCCAACATTGCCGAGGACAGAAGATCACGCGTGTCCAAAATGTGGACATAGAGAAGCTGTATTTTTTCAAGCCCAAACTAGACGAGCTGAAGAGGAAATGAGATTATATTATGTTTGCACAAATCAAAATTGCACTCATAGGTGGACAGAATAAAGATTCATTTTAAAAATATTTTCTTACATTTTTATTAGTTGAATATACTTATACATAATTTAAAATCAAATAATTTACTTTATAATTATTATAGTTTTAATATCTATATTTTGTAGAATAGTCCTTTGGAGAAACAACCAAACCTCTTCCTTTTCTAGCTCCACGGTATACCGTTTCGACTATATCTACCATTTCTTGCTTGTCTTCAAGAGGCCAGTTAATTTTGTTATTATTACCAGTGCCCAGATCTATCATTATGTGCTTGTTCCGAAAGAAAAACATAACAGTACAAGGATCGTATAACTCATACATTTTGTTAAAATCTGGTACTTCTGTTATGTCGACTAAATAAAAAACGGCAAAATTCTTAACCTTTTCAGCTATGCTATATAAAACTTCATCCATCTTCATACACGCGGGGTCCCAGTCATGTCCAAATCTTATTACCTACATATATTTAATATAAAAGTGACGTTAGAATTTCCATAAACTTGTATAGCTAAATCATAAGACTTACAACAACTCGATCTTCTTCTGATAGTATTGCTTGATCTACTTGCCACCCATTATGTAAATGTGGTAACATATAAGACATTTTGACAAAATTTTTATTTAGTTTTTTTAATGTATTTCAATTGCAAAAAATTTGCCCACTTCAAAAAAAAAATCTTTAGATTTTAACTTTTCTTAACTTTTTTGCTTAAGGATAACAAATATTATTTTCAAATGATGCAGAAATTTACAAATGATTGACAAACTACAAAATGTCATTTTTAACATAATTGAAGTTTAGTCAATATTTACACGACGAATTTTACATCAAAGGTCGACAAAAATACTTCATTTCCGTTGTCAAAAAAGTTTTTGTACTCCTAGTCTGGAGCTGATAGCTTTATTTATTGTAAAAACCTAAATATAAATAATTTACATATGTATGTATTTAAATATGTTATACATACATATATATAGAATGAAAACGTTAAGATATTGAAACATTAATAAATGATTGATTTTGATTAATGTATTGCGTTCTTTAATTTTTGTTTGTTTGGTACTATCAATACTTAGATACATAAAATTATTTGAAATTCAACTTAATTATCATCTAAACAAATCATAGTCAACTCAGTTGAGTCAGAAGCCATGGATATATTTTCAATATTTGAAGAGTTTGGAACTTCCAATTTTTCATCAAACATTGGATTATCAAAAGATCGTGAAACATCTAAATTAACATCACTATTATTAGTTTCATATAATCCTTCAACATGTATAGGTGGCCTGTTTAAGTTCTCGGGAATTTCTATTTCACCTTGATTGTTATCAAAACGCGCAAATACAAACGAAGATCTGAAGAATCCAAACCGGTTTCGGTATAACCAATTTGGTACTTGAACATATCCAGCAACAAAATGCATGTATAATATTGCAAAAAATATTAAAGTGAAAAGAAATGGCAAAATAATATATTTCCATGAATGTCCCGGGTTATTCTTGTCAAACTTCATTCCAGACAAAGAAAATACTTTCATGTTCAACGAATAATTCTCTTGCAAAATTGTTTTATTCAGATGTTTTATAAAATATGTGCTCATCTCATCATAGTCATTTTTATCTAGAACTATTAGCTGAATAAAGTAACGACCATTATATATTTTACTAACGTGATAATCTAAATATCCGTCCAGTCCTAGAAGACAAAATTTATACATTATGTTTTTTAAAAATTTATTAGTGTATGTGTGTATGTATACGTGTATTTTCTTACCTTGGTTTTTAATTTCCAATTTTATAAAGTTTTTAAAACGTTCTAAGTCAAAAGATTTGCAATCATCAATATCCATTGTCAAAATTGATCCACAGATGTCGCAACAATAACCAAAAGGTTTAATTGGATCTAAGCATTTAGGATAATTTATTTCGCATTTTTTTTTTACATGAGAGCACACCCTTTTTTCATAATCAAAATATAAATCAAAATCATGACAGTTGCAATGTTCATCTTTATCTAAGAATTTATTAAATTTAACAGTAAAGTCAAGTGCCTCCTGAAACATAATATGCGCTACATCAGAATATAAATCATGTTGAAATATCTCCCAAGTAGTATTTTCACCTCCCATTTCAATTCCATTTACGCTTAATGAATTTATGTTTTCGAAATTGACTGACACGACACCACTGTTTGGAAATATAACGGTATCATATGAACATGGAATTCGTTCTAAATCTGGAGTTGCTTTACTAATATTTTCAGATGATTTCCAACTTTGAGGGTCAAACCAAAATTTAGTGTAATTAGAGTCAAATTTTAATATGGCTGCATTATTAACATTTTTGCAATTTTTATTTTTGCTCATATCTTTTTGATCGGTGTTTGTGAAAGAAACAAGTGATTCAAAATTTGATAATTCTCCCAAAATAAGTACACCTTCCCTAGGTAAAATGATGCTATCTATATCCAATTGCTTTGGCAAGATTAATGCTGCAGGATAAACTTTCGGAAAAATTATTTTATCATATTCACATGGTGGTGAATTTCTCTCCCAGAACGTATCTTTTAAGAATTGATTGTTCGCAGAATTCAAAAATACTTTGCTACAACTTATGTTTGTATTAAATAAAAATAAAATATATAAAACGTAAACTACAAATTTCAACATTTTTTTTTCGTTTAAAAAAATGTAATACCAAAATTTATGAAAGTATGTTGTACATATAATAAAAAAAAAACACTTAATATTAGGGGCGTTTGCAATAAATGCCAGAATTATGCGGTTATACTGTACAACTAAACAAACCAATTTCGTTAGACTTACAATACTTAAAATGACGAAAGTAAACAAAACCAACAAAAAATTTATAGTTATTAATGAAAATAAAAACATGGGTGTAACGGATTTTTTATAGGGGTGGATCAGGTTCTTTGGTATTTAAAAAATCTGGAATTTAAAAATTTAAACAATCATGTTTTTGTTGTTTTTTAAACTAAAGAAAGTTGCAAGTACTACTACAATCCCATTACACTTATTATTATTATTACACAAGGAATATTAATATTTTATAGGGAGATAATATTTTTCAATTTGTTTGAATGAAAAGAAGAATTTTCTCATAAATTGTGACGCTACAGAAAGCGAGTTAGAATCACAAAAGAAAAAAGCATCTTGAAAAATCATAGAAGCCAATTTTTTTGTTTGTCCTAGTTATCTCTTCAAAAAGAATATTGTCAAATCATATTCGTAACGGGACGTATTTATTTGTTTCTAACTTGAACTTAAATATGTTGAATATTTTATTTAAAATTTTTATTTAAAATTTTAATTAAAAGAATATAAAAGAATATAAAAGAAAACAAAGGTTTTAAACTTTGTTTATTTAAAAATATTTCAAATAAATGTCATATCTGAAAAAAAAAAAAACAAATTCAAATAGAACTCACTTTGCTTGTACTCTTAAAATTTTGTGTTATCAAACGGCAGCCCTGAGCTCGACTCTGCGTTTACATCACACTAATCCAATCTATTACATATGTTCCCAATGTAGATACTAGTTCTTCGTTCATTAAATTTTTAGACTACGTTTCGTGTCGCTTTCGCATATACTAAATTTGCAGTCTTGTAGTTATGAAACTTCTGTCTTATTTTTTGAATTAAAACTTTTTTGAGCTGAACGTTGAGGTGAGATTTTTGAAGTGAATCTACTTGGCATTCATGATTTTTATGTAGTGGTACTTCATTTTGTTTTAATTAAAAATAAAAAACGCCTGTTAGATTTTATACTTTAGTACAATTTACATAAGAACATAAATTATTAGTACATAAGATTAGAATTTCTAATTCTAAGTATGCGTTGTTGGATTTGCTTGCATTTTACACAAACGACAATCATATTTTTATAGCGACAAATATATAATATTATCAAGCTAAAAAATCGGTTTGCCGCAACGGTGTAGTTACTGCTTAGTAGGCTTATTTACCGCATACCGGGTACATTGATGTTCGCCACGATGCAAAAAATCTGCATATCTGCAAAATTAAATGAGGTTACCTATAACTTTGGAAGTGTTAGATGTATATGTAACATAGTTCTTACTTTTTGTTTACGTTTATCAATCATAAAATATCAAAAAAATTTTAAATATTAGTGTACAATTCAAAGTGCACCACATTAATAAAATAGTGAATTTTAATTAGGAAATTAAAAGTTTTGTAATAAATTTGAATAATTAAATGTCTGGGCACTCAAGATTGATGTTACGAAATACCTAGTAAAAGTGGACTTTGAAATTTAAGACGTGATAAAAAATTAGTAGTGATTAATTTTAGCTTGAATTTAGAAAAAACGAAAGAGTGTTTTTTAAAATGTCAAAAAACAAATCTAATAAAACAAATGCGGAAGTAGCTCATAGGGGGGTTTATTCCACTTTAAAAACTTTAGGTAATTATGTAGACACCTACCTGTTTTAAAATTTTTAGATTCACATTTTCAAAATTTAATGTGTATTAAATATATTCTATTGTCGATACTATTAAATTGCAGTGCATCTTATAGCCTTTGTACAATTCAGTTATGCAATATATTACGATTATACATACGTTCACGCTAAACAGCTGGAACATCAACACAAATTGCCAGCGGCCAAGCCTTTTGGTGGAAAATTTAAATTTCTAACTTTCATTGATGCGGTAATATTTTTTGTTCCTTTAAATAAAATATTTTTGAAATACTTATAATAATCTTTTTTCTACTATTTTACTGATATATTGTAGTTACATTGTACTTTATTTTATTTTGTTGTAATAAACTTCCTTTATTTCTTTATAGGTATTGCAAGCTGTCTATTTTGCAATATGTCTTGTAAACGATTTTTTTGGATCTAATGAAGTATCTGCTAATAACCTTCCCCTGATCAGGAAATTAAAGGACTTTTTGCTTGCTTCTTTAGCTTTTCCAATAGCAATGAATGTGGGAATAACATTCTGGACTTTAATGGCTATTGACCGCGAATTAGTATTTCCAAAAGCGTTAGATCTTATTTTTCCATGGTGAGATTTCTAAAATTTATATTTAAAAGAAATTATTATTACTCTTCCTTTTTTATAATTTTAGGTGGCTTAACCATATTATGCACACAAATATTATGATATTTATATCATTAGAAATGTTTACTACATTCCGAGTTTATCCTAACCGTAGGACAGGACTTGGAGTTTTATCAACCTTTATGATTTTGTATTTGATATGGATACATATTATACGTTATATTGGTGGATTTTGGGTTTACCCAATTTTAGACGTTTTGAATATTTACACCCGTATTATTTTCTTTTTGATTATATTAGCTTTCACCATAGTATTATATTTGTTCGGAGAACTTGTAAATAACTTAATTTGGACGAGGGAACTTAAACTGATTTCACGTAAAACTAAATAGAAATTTGCGTTTTTCTTTAATTTAATTTTTTCATATTAATGAAAATTGGATTATAAGAATTTTGATGAAAATAAATGTTACGTTAGAATCAAAATTTTTTTTATGTTCAGTATAAGTAGGTTACTTGCAATACAATCAGAAATGTTTTGTTTAAATTTAAATCATGACAAAATACCCACGTATTTATGCTTTGAAAATATTAAAAATCCAACTTAATTTAATTAAAAAATTTTTAACAAAACAGAAAGTTTTGATTAAAAATTAAATTAACATTATTAAAAGCTTTAATATTTTTGAAAGTCTTGAATTTTAAATTTAGTTTTACTAAACATATAATTTTAAAATATGTGCAATAGATTCAAATAAAATTATATTTTTGTTATTTTAACAATTTAGTACAAATTAAATTTCATGACTACATTTTATAAAGTTTGTAACAGGTAGGTATATAACTAATTTTAAAATAATTGAATACCTGCTTATTTGTTATGTCAGTATTATGATTTTATTCTTAATGTTGTAATTTTTCAACAAAACATAATTATTATTGAAACATAAAAATGTCGTACATTCTAAAAATGAAATACAAAATGATATTTAAAATCTTAAAAAAATATTCAAATTAGTAACTTAAAATTTAATTTGACTAAAATAGAAATTCCAAATAAAATATTTGCATTCATAATCATTTTTCATGTTGATTAAATTACTATATTAAATAGATATTAAAATTATTCTTTTTAATGAATATTTGGTATGAATATATTAATAATAAATATTTTATTGCAACTAATTGCAATAAATTAAGTAATAAAATTTTTGGTACTACGCACTTACAACAATATTATGTTCGCCATACTACTAAGTCGAATAATACAGTTAAAATGCTATTTATTAATATTTGTTCAAATTTGATTCCTGTGTTTAATTTTCTGTTTATTGAGCAAAGTGTAATAAACTATACCTCAATTACTATGTTACTTCACGAGTTATTTGTTTGTAAATTATTTGTTCAATTCTAAATATTGAATGGTAATTGAAATTAAAAAGTTTCGTAAATAATATTATACATAGTTATAGCATATAATTTTTTTTGACCTGTTTTTATTATAAAATGAAATTTTTTTTGTTCCATGAACGGGCAGTTTTATTACAAATTGAGGAAAACAAGTTACATATTTTGTTTCTTGCTATTCCCTACTTTTTTAGAATACTTTATACTAGAAATTTGTCTTACGCAATTTTGTTCGTATGTAATTTTGTCTTGAAACCTATTAAAGAATATCGTTTTAAAAGTTTTATCAAAACATAAATTTTATCTTTAATGTTATATCATACTTATTTTTAATTAAATTATCAGCATTAAAAATAACAAAAACAAAAAATGAATATGTACATATAGTACATTGCATGTGTAATAATGAGCGATAAAATTATTAAAATAATATAAAAAACATTTTTAAATTCAATATCTATCATTTTTCAAATATTGTTATCTACTTGTGTTTAAACATCTATATCGTTATCAGTAAGTAATTTTTCTGTAGATACATTATTTTCAGATACTTGGTAAGATTTAATTTTTCCCAAGTTCACTACGGGACTTTGTGTGTACAGGTATATAGCAACTGAAACAATCAAAATTGACAATGCAGTATTTAAATAAATCGGTATTGAAAATAATATGTAACTTAAAATTGCTGTAAAAACAAGTTCCAGCGCGCTGGCAAAAGTTTTTAGTATAGAGTTCATGTATTTTAAAAAAAAGCTGGTAACTATACCAATCGCAGCATTGTTGAAAATAATAATAATTACAGTAATTCTGCATAAAGACTTTAAACTATTTAAAGAAAGGGCATTTAACAAATTTCCTTGCAACAAAAGTATCACAGCATTACAAATTATAGAATCCAAATACATAAAAACGTTTTGTATAAAAATATTAACTTCTGAACCTCTATCTTTCAATAAGTATTCATTATATACTCCTGCTAAACACGAACAAATTGTCTGAGCTAATATAAAAAGTGTACTGATTCCCAAATCAAATCCTCTCATATTTTTTGAAGACATTCCATGATCTGCTTCAATGTCATCAAAAGATTGAGTTGTTTGATGAGGACTAGTAGAAGACTGCTTCTCCTCCATGGGACTAAAATTTATTTGTTTAATCATGCATCCAGTTGTTAATAATAGTAATGACAACCATTGCCTTTGATTTAAAGATTTTTTAAATATTATCTGAATGGAAAAACAAAAAAACAAATTTTTGTATATTGACGGCATTAAAATATTATTCAAATTAAAAAATTACCTGAAATAAAATTCCTGTCACAACTACTCTAAGCTGCAACAATAAATAATATGTGGTAGGGTCGAAAGTAGATAAATTAACAAAAGCTAGATTATTGTAAAGACAATATAAAAAAGCCGGTACAAAATATAACATCATTACATTTAAATCTTTAGCAATATCTTTGAGTAAATTTTTGGGAGAATTTCTGTTCAAAATTGGAATAACTAGTTGAAAATTTGTGGTAAAAATTTAAAATATAAAAATAACTTACTCTCGTGAATATAAGGTAATAGATATCAAAAGCTTGCATATTTCCGTAAGCAACACAACAGTTACCGTGTCGTAAGTATATGAATTATTTTTTTCTTGTGATGCAGTTACTAAGAGACCTTTCAAGTAGAAAGTTTAACTTTTAAGATATTATGTATCATAAAATTAAAAACAATTTTACCTTGACTTACAAATAATGACATATAGCCAATAAATATCATTATGCTTAATTTACTTGGAAACAATTCATTCCAAATTACACCCATCTTGGAAGGTATATTCGAACGTTTCAATAGACATACATATATTATTGTTATCTTTTATTTATTTTAATTGTGAATATAAAGAAAATACATTAAACATTTGCTGTACTTTTATCTTTTCCCATATTGTTTTGGTCCTAAAACTCTTAATATGTATAATTGCTTAAAATACAAAATCTTTTTTGTGTTCACATTGCTTTTATTAAGTTCATAACTTCACACACTATTATATATATGTATATTAACTGTTCCTTAATGAAAATTTTATATTGGCTTCTTTATTAATTTTAAAAATCAAGAAAAAATTATTCAGCAAATATCAGTTTGCCGTCCAATCCATAAGTTTTAGAATTTATATCACATCATTCCGCTCGATCTAAAACCAACTACCCTTACTATGCAATGCCAAAAGATTATATTATAGTAAAAGTCAATATCAATTGTTTAATAAAACCTCAAATACAACAATATTGATCAGCTGTAAATTTTATTCGAATACAATGTGACCTACCTAATCTATTTTCTGAGTAGTAAAATTATATAGCAATATGCCTGTTTACGCGTCGAGTTTCGAATGAATGGTTGACGTTTAATATTTCAACGTATGTGAACTATTAACGCAAAAATCATCGTTTAGCCACAGGTAATTGAATATATATTTAAATATTTGTTATGAAAAGTTTAAAATGGCCATTTTCACAATAGCATCTTTAAATCAAGTGTCTGGTAAATTTTCGAGCCCCGAGATCATATAACTTTTTTCCATTATACCTTTAGGTGTTTTAAAATTTTTCTCTGAACCCCATTGAATTATCATTTGCATGTAGGAGCTGTTACTAAATAAAAGTGCACGTGGATTGCAAAAAAATTCGCATTGCTGTTGCGGATTCCTGAAATTTAATTGCATATAGTATGCACTTATAAATGAAAATTTATAAAAATATGATTTCTAATTTGATAAGGTAGCCACGCGATTATTTCAATAATATACATTTAAATAAATACAACCAATTTTTTGACACACACATGTTAAATTAAGCGTATATTTTATACCCATTTGTATTGTATTGTAGACCCCAACGTTCACGTCGAAAATTATTGATACGTCAAAATTACTATAACGCGCAACCTTTAAGATTGTTTTGATGAAAGTTTTCAAAGTAACACGCCAAAATAAATGCTTTCTTTTACAATATTCTTAAATTTGTATTTGTGTTCTCTCATACTTCTATATTTTGAATTAAGTGACATAAATGAAGTACGCGCCCACGCAACTTATTGGAATTTTTGATTTTGACTACACGTAGGTACATAATTTTTCTGTTTTTTGGTTGTTTCTTTTTTAATGCCAAATTAACCTGCTTATTGTCAATTCATAAACGTGAAGAACGAACTAAAAAATTAACAACAGAAATTTTTTTTGAAAAATAATCTTGAATTTTCGAAACTTAAAATTTAAACAATACAAACTTGTTTTAGAAAAATTTTATGCCCTCATAATATAATATTAAATAATATGCATAATAAAAATTTAGCAACATGCGTCATATTACCTGGTGTGTTTTCGATATGCGTATTATGCGTGTCTACTTATCCTACGCACTACGCACCTATTGAAGTTGATTGTTGATTTCTAAAAGAAATTATTTGAAAATATAGGTACAATCAATATCTTTTGATTTTTAAAATTATATTTTGAAAATCAAATCAAATTCACAATGAATATTAAATTAAAACTTAGAAATACCCTGTTTAAAAATCCCATAAAAATGTCAAAAGTTTTATTGACAAAAGATTGCTCATGTCAAAAATTGTTCGTGTCAAAAATTTACTTAAATAATTTCTTTTTTTTTTCGATTTCATTAATTTTTCATTTAATAAAATTTGAACTTGTATTTAAAAATATTTTAGTGGATAATTCTTTTATTTTTTAATTTTTATTGCACTTCTTAGTAAAAATAATAATTTTATTTAAATTAAGTTATTCGATAATTTGAGTTATCCAAAATTTTTTAAGATGTTTGTGACAATTAGATGAAAAAAATTTTTTTGGTGAAATTTTTAGATAAAATTTTTTATGCAGGAACAGAAAACAACACATTTTTAAAAAGAATATAAAATTATAAAAAAAAAGTTTCTATTTCTTCGTATGCAAATATTCACTTTATTTTTCAATTATTTCAGTGTTGCGAAACTGCTTTAAAATTACTTGTGAAATGTATTCTTGGATAGTTAATTTGCTAATTAGTGCATAGCGTAAAATAAAATTACCTAGTGAATTTTTGATGTTGGATTAGGTTACAATACGTATTGAAACTACCACTTTGAAAAGTAATTTTATCATTTTCAAAAATTAAAAAGCAAAATAAAAAAATATTGCATAAAATTTGAGTGAAAATTTATGTAAACTTCATTTGTTACTCAAATATTTTGATTTTAATCAAATAATTTTTTAAAATTTATTATAATGAGCATATAATATGGAACCAGCAGATTTCTCCATTACAAGTAATAACAGTCAGGATGGTATGAATTTGAAGAATGTTAAGTACTTAGTAGGTCTGTAATAAATTTATTTCCTTAATATATAGAAGCTTCAGACTTCGTTGGATATTCAGGAGAGCATAAATTACATAGCTCATCAGGTTCTAATGGAAATAAAATTAATACTAATAGATGTGAGCTGATCAAACAACAATATGACCAAGCAATGATAGAGCTAAACGCGGTAAGGAGGCAATGTTCGGAATCAGCCCGTCGTTCAGATGAAATGGCTTCTATGCTTGGATTTTATAAAGAGCAATATATAGCTGCCATGAAGCAATTAGAATCATCTGCTGAAGAACACAATAAGTATACAGAGGTAACAAAGGAAAATGCTAGACTATCTCAACAGAATATGCTTCTTGAAAGAAATTTGCGTCGCTTAATGGATTCAGTTAAACAACAAGAGGGGGAAAATGAAAATGAGGAGGCAAATCATTCTATTCCATTTTATAATTATTCTTATCGAGGAAATAACGGTAATAGTGGTTGTCCAGTAGTTGATTTTTCCAATTCTAATAGTAACAGTAATGCAAATAATAATACTGTAACGTCTACTCAAAAGTGCGATAGCTCATGTTACGTTAAATATGAAAAATTTATTGAAGAAGCTCAATTATTTAAGAAAATGTATTCTGACATGTCAAAAGAAAGAAACAATGTCGCTGTTGAAAGAGATAAACTACATATACAACTATCAGCAACTATAGATGAACTAGATAAATCGAAGAAGGAGTTTAAGGTTTATAGAGATAAAAAAGATCAGTTCATTTCCCAACAAGTAATAAAATTTATTTAAAATTTTTTGATATATTTTTTACTTTTTAAATACATTTTTAATTTTCATTTTCCAAAACATTTTTCTAGGAAAAAGAAATGGAAGAAATGCGATCAGTAATGCAAGCTCGAGCAAATGAACTCCTTACTACAAAATTTCATAGAAATCATTTAAAAGAAGAATTGAATCAGATTCTATCTGAAAGGGATAACGTACTACAAGAGCATCAAAAAATGAGTGATGATTTAACTGCAACAAAAAAAGAATTGGACCAGAAAGTTAAAGATGAAATCAAGTTGCAAAAAATCATCGACGACTTACACAAAAAAATTCAATTATTGGAAGCACGGGAAAGTTCTTGGAATGCAGAAACGCAAGAAAACCAAACAAAGGAATTAGAAAAATTGAGGAAAGCTTATGAAAAACTTAGAAATGAAAAAGAAAAGTCAGATAAAGAAACTGATATAGCAAAGAGTAGACGGGATTGGGCGATTTCAGAACGGGAAAAAATAGTTCAAGAAAGAGATTCAGTAAAGCATTTGTGTGATGAGTTACGCCGTGAAAGGGACACGGCAGTGTCAAATTTACTGGGAGCTATACGAGATAGCGAAGAAATTAAAAAACAAAATGATGAATCTCAACGGAAAATTGAAAGTCTAAAAGAACAGCTAGAACAAAGAATTAATTCAAATTCGACTTCAAGACAAAGTTTTCGATGGAGCTCCTTTGAAACGGATGATGTATTAGAAGTCGAATTGTGTAACTACAGAGAGGATGACGATATTGGCTTAATTTTAGACGATACGCATAACAAACAATTAGTGTGTGGCATAACTAATTGTTCCCCAGCTTTTGGAAAACTTAAAGTAAATGATGTAATAGTAAAGGTTAATGATCTAGATTGTCAGGCAATTTCTAAACGATTGGTAGTTGATGCAATAAGAAGTAGTTCTCCAAGATGTTTACTTCTTGTTCAGCGACCAAAACAAACAAAACGCCAATTATACACAGTTCATTTGAATTTGCAGACTAATCAAAATATTGGTATGCACGTAGAAACTGGTGTTTTCATATCGAAGATAGAAAAAAACTCAATAGCTAGTTTTGAACCAGAATTAGATGTTGGGGATAGAATTTTGAGTATTAATAACAAATCAATGCAGGGTATTCAATCTGCAAAAGAAGTCATGAAAATATTGGATGATCATAGACACGATTCGTTAACAATAGTAGCGTTAAAAAATGTTCAGGAAGGAGGAAATTCATGCATCAATGGCTTAAAAAATAGAAGAATGACCAATACCTCTGCCCAAACGGACTCTAATGAATCAATGCACAAAGTAAATTTAGTTTTACGAGTATATAACTCAACTTTTTTGAAATTTTCCATAAATTTTCTTTCCCAGGTGACATCTTCATCAAAGCAACCATTTTTTACCGAAATGATAAACAAATTTAAGAAAATACACATAACTAAATCCGGACCAGAGGTGGATCACTTAAGCCAAGATAGTGCAACTGGTGTTTTAGCGGCTTTGGACTCAGTAATTGATGAAAATTCCGAAAAGCATATCTTCAAAAGAAGTAAAAGAAACAAAAAAGAAAAAGATACTGGAAAAAGTATGGGTACTTGGCCTAGAGCCACGATAATAAATTCTACACAAGAAAATCCAACTGGTACAATAGTGCACCGGAAAAAAGAACGAATTCCCGTCCTATCCGTATTTACTGGAGGCGGTGGAGGTACGATTGAAATTGATAGTAATGGAAATCAGTTAAACAGAGTACCACAACATGGCAGCTCAAGTAGTTCAACTGGCTCCAACGCAAAGCCGAAACCTAATCGAAACTCAAATCCAATCCCATTGAATTTATTTCAAACAAATCCGTCTGGTGCATTTTCTCATAGACATTCAGTGTATACTTCAAATTTCGATCCTGAGTCTCTAATATTGGAGCAATCAAAATCGGCCTTTTCTCCCCCTCCATCTCATACTAAAAAGAATTTAGACGCAAATTTAAGGATCAAAATGCCTGCAGATAAATACGGAACGGTTGCCACAAATCGTCATCACGCCAATAACACCATACATTATCAAAATCGATTGAGCCTTAATTTGACACCATCCGATAATAATTTATACAAAAATAGCGGTCAAATGACGCAGCAGCAACATCACCAACAAAATCATCACCAGTCATATCAACCTAATTCATTGGATTTTTTAGGTAAAAAACAAGTAATTGACCAAACACCTGGTCTACCAGGACAAATGGCACAGCATTCAAAATCTCCTTTTACCGGAATAAATTATGAAATAAAATCTCATCCATCAGGTTTAACCACAGGAAACCCAAATTATTATGATGTTATTTCACTCAAATCGCAAAACTCTATAGACTCATTTTTAATGCAAAAGACTCCCCTAAGTTTACAAGACCGCTGTAATAATTTTGCAAAAACTCAAGTTAGCAGAAGTGTTTTAAAATATCCAAGTGATAGCGAAAGTATCGGCACAGATACTGTTTTATCGCACGGAAGTACTGTGAGCTCTCAAAACCCTAGTGTAACACAAAACCAGTTTTTTCTGAATACCCATTCAGGCGTAACTTCATTTAATAGACACACGCCAATATTTTCAACAAATTTTCCTAATCATATGTACAATTCTCCAAAGATGAAAACATCAAATACTCTGGTAGTACCAATTAACCCACATTCAATAGATCATACCCAAACTTCTGTTATAAAAAATCCTGTCATAACTGAAATTTCTGGTGGAAACAACTCAATCGGTCATATTGGGGGAAGCTCATCATCAGATAAATTTGATATGGACTATTCTCCAACACCAATAGTACCAAATCATCATTTATATAACTCAACAATTGATTACCAATTTAAAAATCAAATCATACCTATGAAGAATAGTATGATCAACAGCATGGTTGAAACAAGTAGCTCAATAATGCCTACACGTGATCATGACGAATGTTCTAGTGGTTATAATCCAATATATGAAGGCGGAACTTTTCCAAGGAAAAAAGAACATCAACGTTTTCGAATACCATCTAATCATAGCGTTACAAGCAAAGGCAGTGGCGTTAAAAACAGCACTGGTTCAATTGATCACCACAGTGAACGTGGTAGCCCAATGCCTACCGTACATGTAGAAATACTAAGCCATGGTGCACAAAAAAGGAACTCAAATATTTCAGATTTTTTATGTCCAGGCGATTTAAGAAGAGTAACAATTGACAAAAGTGACAAATCGCTTGGTATTACGATCTTATGCAATAATAACGGAAACGGAATTTTTGTGTCATCGGTGCAAGAAAAAAGTATAGCCAGTAGAGCGGGATTGCAAATTGGAGATCAACTTTTAGAAGTTTGTGGAATTAACATGAGACAAGCTACAAGTGAAATGGCAGCTCAAGTCTTACGTCAATGCGGAAACTCAATTACTATGTTAGTTCAATATAATCCAGAAAGTAAGTTTGGAATTTTACATAAACTATTAAAGTATACCATTAAGAAAAAAACTTTTAGAATACGATGTGTATAATAAAATGGATACAGAGCAATTAAATCATTCAGGATCTCCTACGCCTAGAAACTCTCCTCGACCAGCCGTGCGTCCATCAATTGCCACGTCTCCTCCTACTTCTTCTGTTACATTATCTTCTTTATCTAACACAGCTCAGAAACCATCTAACATGGTTTCTGTTCCAATGAAAAGTCAGAAGTTTGCGGATAGCTTAGAGAATCAGTCAGATCATTCAAGTCAAGCTGACATATCTGGCAGTATTTTTGAAGAAGATCCTAGATTTATAACTTTGCCAAACCATAAAAGCAAAAATCTGGGAATCAAATTATTTGGTGGCAATAAGGTTGGTATATTTGTCCATGACGTCCAACCTGACTCTCCTGCTTATTTAGCCGGAATTCGAAAAGGCGACCAAATATTGGAATATAATGGAGTCAGTTTAAGAAATGTAACTGCCGAGCAGGCAGCAAATGAAATTTCAAATAAAATAACGGATACTGTTACCATGTTGGTTCAAAATAACATTCAAAGTAAGTTTTCGTCTCTTTTGAACTTATCAGTTTTAAAATTGAACTTATATTTTTCTTTTAAACTCTTCTTTGACATTTTTATTAATCAAGAGCTAAATATGATACAAGATAAAACTGGAGATTCCTTTTACATTCGTGTTGGATTCGATCGCACTGGAGATTTGAATGATAATGATCTTCGTTTTATAAAAGATGACGTTTTATATGTGGATAATACAATATTTGGTGGCAATTTCGGACAATGGAGAGCTTGGACTTTAGATGAATATGGTCATAAAAGGGAGTGTGGTTTGGTTCCAAGCCAAGCAAAGTAATATTTTCAATTTTAATTAGTTTTATACCGTTTTATATCTCATATACTCAATGATGCTGTAGGGTTGAGGAAGAACTTAGATTATGCAGTGACGGTGTAGAATGTGAAGGAGGTAGTACTCGCCGTGGAAACACAACCGCACGCAGATCATTTTTTAGAAGGAAAAAACATCAACGCAGTTCGTCTAGAGATTCCAAGGAACTTGCAAGCTTTAGTAACACACAATTGAGTTATTTTTCTGATTCAGGAATGTTAAATGACGACGGTGGAATTTTGAGTTATCAACGTGTTGAAAGATTAGATTGTCAGTTTGCAATTTTTTTGTTCATTTCCCTTTTCTCTCATTTTGTTCAATTTTTAATTTAATAGATCCTACATGTCGACCAGTGCTAGTATTAGGGCCATTAGCTGAATATGTCACTGATCGTCTTACTATTGATTTTCCTTTATTATTTCAACACTGTATTAAAAAACAGATGGATTATTCAGAAGATGTGATGAAGGAAGGAATACAAAAAAATATATTCGTTGACTATCGTCGTAAGGGTAATAAATTCGAATGCACAACAGTAGAATCTATCCGAAATAGCTGCAAAAACGTAAAACAAATACATTATATACTGAAATCTAAATTTTATATTAATTTATTCTTAATTAAATTTTGTCTAGAATCGGCATTGCGTACTTGATATTTCAATAACTGCTGTTGAACGCTTACAACGATTACAAATTTATCCGATTGTATTACTACTTCGTTTCAAATCAGCAAAACAAATTAAAGAAATTAAGGATCCACGTTATTCAACTGATAAAATATCAGCAAAAGCTGCTAAAGAAATGTTCGAACGTGCCTTAAAATTAGAAGCGGACTATAAGCAATATATATCAAGTAAAAAATGTGTTGAACTATTAAGATTAAATTTACTAAAATTTTCACTTTTAGCGGTTATTCCTGCTGGGGTCAATATAACACACATGAGTACACAGATCAAAGCTTCTGTAGAAGAAGAACAATCAAAAGTTTTATGGGTACCCATTTCAGGTTGCTAAATATTCGTATTTGGCTTGAAATTTATTTATGAAAAAAATCATTTTTACCAATATCAATTTTTTGTTTAATTATTTGGGTATTATTTATTCGTAATTCAATTTATAGTGGAAACTTTTAAATAGATGGTGCTAAAATAACATTAAAAGTTTTGATATAAATTTTTATCTAAAACTTATAACATTGTTTATAAAACGCAAGAAATGCCTTAATATGTTTAGTATAAAAAAAAAATATGCTAAACCTTTATCTTTATATGACATCAATATTTTTTAAATTTTTAAATCGTAATAAAAAACTTGAAAATTTTATTTTCTATTTTTGTAGTATTTAAATGTATTAACTAATTATATTTAAAGGGAAAAGTGCAAAAAATTTTCTCTCCAATAATAATTATAAGAAAATTTGTTATCAACCAATAAAACCATTTATATATACCATTTTTATAATTATATATAAACATATATACAGAATAAAAATAATAAATCAAATTTTGGTGTTTTATTTTTATATTCGGGCTAAAAATGGCAATATGGACAAAGTGTAGTTTAATTAATAGAGCTATGTAGAAATAAAAAATGTGAATAAACTCTAAAAAAATTAAAAAGAATTTTTTTAATATTTTACATAAAAAACATATAATTAACGATTCTTTTAATTACTTCTAATTTTCTTAAAATTTATAGATCAATTTTTTCGACTAGTCCACAAAACATCAAAAAGTATATTTACTTAAATAAATAAATAAACTTAATATGTATACACTTTAATCGATTATGTGTGTTTCTAATAAAATTTTAAATACTAAAATCATTTTTCTAATTTAAATTGTCTTGCGGTCTATACCAATCATCTATCGCATGATTGTATACAGCACGATGTGCTTCAGCCTCAGCTTTATCAATTAAACGTAATTTACTTTCATATAAGTCATTTTCCGATCGTGGACTTCTTGATGTTGTTCTTACTTCAATTGGGATATTGTAACATTTACAGATACAACACGATGGAAATCGGAACCAGTCAGAAAATATTCCGCGACATTCATCATGTGGATCATATGCTAATAATCTATGGAGACTATATTGTTGTTCACAACGGCATCCTTCACGACAATACATTTGCTTATGTTCGTTTGAGCAACGTTCCCAATGAACATATTGTTCAAATGGATAAAGATTCAATAAAGCTAATACTTCACCTCGAGTGTTATTAGCCCAAAATGGTGCCACAACTTCTTCTTTGGTTGGACAAGCATTTCTGTAAATAATAAAGAGATTTTATTGATCGAAACTTTGATCTAGGATTAAGTTTTTCAATATATTTACTTACACTCCTCTTAAATTAGTTAAATTTGGAGATTCTTTTTGGATGGTATCTTGAAATAACTGTCCTTCTAAAATTTGAGTTTTATTATTACCAATTTTGGTTTTTACTTCATAATCGCTTGATTTTTCTTTTGATTTTATATCAATTTTTTCAGTAGGTTTTGCATCAATAAATGTATGGTTTTGTAAATTTTGAGTTTCATTTGGCTTTAATAACGTTGTACGTATTGTTGTTGTTTCTGGCATAAAATTTGGAGAAGAGACTTTTAATTGATATTTTTCTAATAGAAGAGTTGATAAATTAGTTGAATTTTCTTTAACATTTTGTTTTGATTGTATTTGTTCATTATTTATTTTATCCACCACTTTATTTTCAGTTTCCATTTCAGTTTGAATAATATGCTTAACAACATTTAATGTGGCTGAAATTGTATCGTTATTTTCACTTTTATTTTCTACATCGTCCGTTTCATTGGCACCATTTTTATCGCTGTTATGACTTCTATCGTTATTAGCAATATTTATTTGAACACTATTGCTATTATTTTCATCGGTTTTTTCATAATTTTTATTACTATTAATATTGGTGAACTTATTACTATCATTATTGTCGTTATTATTACTAGTATTATTATTGTCATTATTACTATTATTATTATTGTTCATTGCCAAGACAGAATTTCTTTCAGAATCTTTGCTATCTTCTATTTGATTATCGATTTCGTTCACATCGTTTGACTCATCATTATTACTTTCAGTTTTTGTATCTTTATTTAATGCTCCAGTTAAGGAAACAGTCTGTTGTTGTTCAATTTTTTGAACATGATGATGCTTTTTTATGAATTTTTCGTTTTCAGGTAAATTATTATATTTTTTAGATTCGTTAAAATTAACTGGAGAGCTTTTTGTTGGTGTGTTATTGTTACTATTATTATTTAATTTTGAATTAATTGATGATGTAGGTCTAAAATGGGGCTGTGATATTCCATATTGTGACAATTTACCATTTTGAAAATCCACTGAATGTAAATATTTTGAAATTCTAGAGTTTTCATTTTCAATTTCGCTATTTCTTTCATTATTGTCGTCAAAAAATTTTATATCAATTTCTTCAAAATCTAAATCATTTTTTTGTATTTCATTACGTAATACAGAAATGTGATGAATATCTCCATACATTCTCTTCATTAAGCCTTGATTATCGTGTACAAATTTACGAACGGCGTGCCAAGGATATGACGATCCTGGTAAATTACAATATGATTGCTTTGTTAAATCACATGGTATAGATTTTAAAAATTTTGCTCTTCCTTGTCGTGACATTTTTTGATTACAAGAACCACCAATTCCAGAGTCGAAGCCAAGAGTTAGTGTTTTATGTATTGTAATTAATAAAATAATGAGATGTATCATTGAAGACTGTAAATGAAAAAAATTAAAATTTCAATTATTTCAAAAGCAAATAAAATTTAAAAATAGTAAAAGAGTAGAGATTTTTATATTAGTATGTACATATACATAAATAAAATTAATAGTATATCCTACATGTATGTACATACTTGTGTTAAAATTTCAAAAAACATATGTATGTATGTATAATTCAATTTTTTATATTTTATTTACACTTTTTAAGTACAGTCATGTATACAAACTATCTTATATGAAAAAAGATATACATATTAAAAAGTTACATGCATACATAAGTAATTTACATACATATACATATATATGTACCTTATCGAAATGTTTTTAAATATGTGTATACTTATAAAGCTACAATTTATTGGAAAAGAACGGAAAAAGGTAACAAAAAAAATAACTATTTTGCTTTAAAACCCATAAAATTCAAAAAACTATTAAATCTTTTATCAAAACCGAAGTTCCTGAAAAAAAACTTCCATGTTTTCAATGTTTTATAATTTTAAATAAAATTTTGTAAAAAGTTTTATATCAAAAATGTTCTTTACGTAAGATATTGAGCAATACTATAGCTAAGAAATTTAATAACTAACTTAAAACTCTTTCAAAAACTTTTTTATTGAAAAATTTTATTTCTCTGGGAACGGAAATTATAGGTCACCATATATGACTTAGTAGAATTCCTCGCTTTTTAGATAACGTTGAACTATTGCATTTACTCAGCCAAGAATTTCACAAATTTTAACAGATCCTAAGTATGCGTTAATATTGATAAATATATGAATGTATATAATTATAAATTTACATACATAAGATGTATATAAATTATTTTGAATAAAAACCTATTTACAAACTATTAGGAGAAACGGGAAGCTGAGCACTTCGAAACGGGAACTTGTAACTTCTCAAAACTTGTAAACTTTTTTTGAAATTTATAATGTCACTAACATTTTATTAAGCAATGTTTATAAGAAAATAAATTAAGTTAATTTATTCATGAACAACAAATTAAATTTTAATTTAACATTTTTTAAAATTGTATAGAAACAATTATTTTTAATATTAAACCAAATCAAATTTCACTGAAATCTTTAAAGAAAAAAACTGTTAAAAAATTTTTTATATTATACCAATTCACAATTAAACATTTTACTCATATTATGTATGTATGTACATAAACCTATCTTTATACTTATAAAAAATTAAATTAATGTAAGTGAGAAATTTTACAATTTTTTTCCCCATCAGTACAACATAAAATATACTCACCGAAACTAAATTTATGCCTACGTCGTAGGTATCAAAAATAAATATGTATATAAATATATGTATAACATTACCATTGAAAATTGATTAAAACAAGTTGATACCATCAAACTGTTATCTAATTTCAAGAAATAACTAAAGTTCGAAAAATATGTTTAAAAAAAAAAATTAAAAACTTGAACTCACTTATTTTAATATAAACATATGATAATAATACCTTTATGAATGTATATTATTATTTATACATTCTTATGTATTTATATACCTATCAAAATAAATATTAACATTTTGTTTAAAAGCAAGAATGCATTATATACATCTAAGTATGTATGTATTATAAATGTATACATGTGGTATGTGTTATTTATATACAAAATTTTTCCAATGAAAAATCAATCAATTTTTTAGTGAAAGTGATTAGCTTTCTTGCAAAACTTAACGGTGTTAAAAAGAAATCGTTATAACGTTAAACCATAAAAAAAATTGTTAAACGGAAAATTAAATATGAGGGGAAAATAGTGTTCAGTGACGTGCACGTTTTACACTACACAAAGTATGTCCATACAAACACAATTATCTTATTAAATTTTTACGTCTACTTTAATTTAAAACCAATTTAAAGGTCATTGATATGTTAAAAATATTTCTACAAATTCCATTTTGTTAACAAAATAATTCAAATAATTGCAAATACATTATGTAGTGTACCTTTTTTGAAAATTATTTTTATCGTAATTCTAAATTAACATTAAAAAAAAAACAACAAAAACACTTTTAATATTGAAAATGTTAATTAAATCAAAGTTGATGTTCATTTTTTTTTTCATTTCTCTCATAAATTTTTTTAAATTTATGTTAATTGTATTCTTCATTACTTTTCATATATGAATAAAATGTGAAGTTACAATTAACTACTATGCTTTATTTTGTAATTTGTTGAAATATTTTAATAGATCACTGACTTATAATGTACTTAAAGTGCCAAAAATAATTTTATTGATTAAAATATTTTGAATTATTTCATCGAATACTATCGAATTCACAATGACGTTATAGATATTATAAATTTGTTTTGAATTCGATATTTAAAAATGAATTCATTAATAAATTTTAAATTTTTGGAAAATTTGTAATTGCATTGGCTAATAAAAGCATTTTAAAAATTAAAAATTAAATTAATATTAAGAATTTAAATTTGTTTAGGAATACTTAAATATTTAGGTAATAAAATGATAATAATAAAACATTTTGTTATCTTAAATACTGGTAATTTAATTCGGAAAACAAAAAAACAAAAGGTATAAAAACCAACAGAATTATGTAATGGTTATCAATACCATTAAAACTTTACTAATATTTTTCAAAAAAAAAATAGCTTTTTATTTAAGCAGTTTTATAAAATTTAATATAAATTTTTAATATTTTAATTTATTTATTAATTATTTTTGATAATAAACAGAAATATTCGTATGTGGCTGAATAATTAATTTAAGTCACTAAATTTTTGTAGAATACTTTTTAGAAATTTTGTTATTTAAAATCCTTTAACAAAAATAATACACTATATTGTACACACAACAGAAATAATGTTGTACACACCACTGAATTCTATTTATTCGTATATTATATCTATGTATAATATTTATAAAAAAAGATTCGTTTTAATAAATAAAACCAATTTTGAATTAAATATTTTAAGAAAAATTCATTAATGAATATCCATAAGTATTGTACATATTTCTCCACGTATGTATATGCTCACATATGTATATTGCCATATGATAATATTAATATGTACTATATTAGTATATATTCATATAGTAATATACTACGGTATATGGTATATAATACTAAGGTATATATAATTTAACAAATAACTTTCTTAACACTTTCAAAAGAACAAAATAATTTTAAATAATATATTAATTTATTCAATGTACATACAATTTGATGTAATACAAATACTTACAAATGTAGATAGAAATCTTGTATCCATTATTATTATATTTTTTTATCAATTGTTATAATTATCAATAAAAAACAAATGTTTGAAATAAATAAATTATATTTTTGAGAGTTTTATAATTACGTATAACATAATTTAAACATTACGTATAACATTTTTTTTTTTTAATTTATTGTTAACGCAGGCGATACCTGAATTAATTAGGGCTTTTCACTTAAGATATATGTATATATTGAGTTTAGATCGGAATGAAATTTTTACTTTTAAAAACGTTAACAGATTTCACAAATAAAAAATACAAAAAAAAAAAATAATAATAACTTTCGCTTAATATAGAGTAATGATTTTTAGTGTGTGCTTTAAAGCATTGAAATCTTTCGTTCTCAAATGAACCAATTTTTTTTTTTTCAATTTCGTTTCTTTTTTCTCGTTCTTTAAGAATATTAAAACTAAGCTGTTGTTTTAATTAACAAAAAAAAAAAAACAAAAATAAAACGATCACATTAATTAAAACTTTTAATAAAGTATTTTATTTTCGCAATATACTCTCGTATGTATCTATATAAGAGTTAATATTACTATATGAATTAACTTTGTTTTTTTGTTACATATACATATACGTAGTTATTTACAAACATTATTTTTTGCAATTTTAAAAAGTAACCATTTTTCAAAAAATTCATTTCACTTCATTATAATATGTAATTATGCCATGCAGTTGTTTACATAATTATGAAAAGTATATGCTTGTAGCACACATTATTTGTATATATATATATTATAAATATAGAACTTAAATGAAAAATTTTTGTTACACATATTAAATTACTTCTTTATTAAAATTAAAAATGAAAAATTAGATCGCTTTAAATCACAGGTCAACATCATTATATGTAACACTCTTCCTTAATAATGATTATTTAAACTTTACCAGCATTAAGAAAAGAAAACAACAAAAATAATAGCAATAATAATAATAATAACAATAAAATAAAAAAGAAAAGACAAAACAAAAAACCATTTTTAGTAAACGAACAGCCGCATAAAGAAAGTTTATCCCGACCTGACTACTTTGCTTTAAAAATAATATAAAAGAAAAACTCCACCGCGCCGCCATATACCTTTGCTCTTTATGAAACAGTCGTCGTAATTATTATTATTACGTCTGGTGCTTACAAAAATTACAAGAATAATTTCTTTTCTTACTTTTTTTATTATTAGTTTTGTTTTTAAATTTCTTTTTTTTTCCTCTCTTTCTTAAATCTTTTCTTATTTTTTTCTATTTTCACATAAAAGCACTAAAGCAGTATAAAAAATGTAATAATGTGAATGCGCTGTTCTTGTCATCAGCTGCGGTAAATTCAATATTAAACTGTTAAGCCGCAACTGTAAGAAAAAGTGATACTGCGCGTATTTAGTAGGTCAGTAGTGTTTTATCTCCCTTCCCTCGCAAAAAAAAAGAACTATAAATACTTATATGTATAACGACAAATACATATGATATATATACCTATGTGTGCACATAAGTTCATATAATACGATAGATTCCATATCTAAAGTATATATTTGTTTTTATTTAATTTTCTTTTCTTTTTATTTTGAATTGATCGCCATCGCAGGTAATGTGCAAGAAAGCGTTTTCTTTTTTTTATAGTTTTCTTTAAGCAAAAATCCATTACCATCATTATCACTATAAGTAAATGATGATCAACATCAGCATTATTATTACCATCATTATTGTTGCTGTAAGCTTATTTGGTTGAAAAAAATTATGGTTACAATTTTCATTTTTTTTTGTTATTAATAAAAATGCAAACACCAATGAAGAAATTAGTGAGCTATAAGGTGAAGAATAATCTGACTACCGTAGTGTCTTGTTATTATAATAAAATTATAGGTGTTTTATAGGTACGCATAGAAATACACGTTAAGAATTTTTAAAATTTTCCTGTAAATTTCAATTCAATCATGTTTTTAAAATTAATTTAGTAAACTGAGAAATTGGCACATTCAAAATTTTGACAAAAGATTTAGTACTTTTTAATGTTAAGAGCAACTACACTTGAAATGACTATACATATAAACTTGCAGAAAAAGTATTTCCTTTTAATTGATAAATCGCTAAACTATCATTTTAGCGCATTTCTAATAATGCATTTCTAATATTCGAATGAATTCCATTAAAGATTTTATGTAAGTATGTTATAAACTGAAACCAAGCTAACTAATATGTTTATTATTGAAGGTTCTTACATTAGTACGAAATAAAAATTAAGAAGTAAGGAATAAGTCTGAAACTCTTGTAATTTTATATTAAAGAGAGATATCAAAAATTGCTTCGAGAGATTATTTCCTTTTTTTATAAGTATGTAAAAATTAACATTAAAAAAAGCACGAGAACGTCAGTAACTCCATTAATCTTAACATATACATACATATAAATTTTTTATCTAAACACTAATAAGTAATAACATAATATATATTTATTCATACAAAATACAGGATAGTTATATGTATAGTAGGTTTACAACTTTTGTATTAATATTAATTTCTGTTTCTTCATTTTTTGTTAGCCAAGCAGTCTAGGATATTTAGTGTTTTCATCTAATAAAGATTTTATTTAATAAAACAGCTTTTTAAGCATTAAACACTTTACGAAAACTAGATCTGATATAAATAAAGATCAAGTTTTCAAAATTTTAATGTAACATATGAAAAAATTGAAACTAAAAATTAATTAAATATATGTACATATAAATATGTCTATATTGATTACATAAGTTTATTAATATATCTATAAGTTTAATTAATGTTTTAATAATTCACACTTGTACATATTAAAACGTTTTCAAATGTTTTTTTTGTGAAAATGAAATTTAAATATGAATTTTTAATTTTTAGAACTCAAACGTTCTGGTAATAAGTTTTTAATTGGATCTAAAATTGAATTTTGATTCATAAAACTTATTCGTTCATTTTGTAACTCCAATAAAGTAATTCCCAAATGATTAGCTAACACTTGCTGTGGAAATACTGCTTGTAAACATCTCTGTATATATGGACATAAATCATAGGCAAAAGAAGAAAGGAATTTTATAAAGTTTTCTCGTTGAATTGCTGAAAAGACTTGTTTTTCTCTTTTGTACAATTGATATATACCATGTGATACTCTTTCTAATGACCTTTCCAATGTATTCACAACATCGAACACCAAAGATATTGGAGCACATAACATAAGCTCACTTAAAGCGCTTAAATATCCATTGCACAATATAGCTAGTGGAGTATAATCTAACAAAGATTCAGGCGGAGACAAATCTGTTGCATTAACTTCACCCATTACTAATGTTGAACGAATTTTCTGATGCAATGTTATCGTAGAACTGTTGACTAACGTAAAGTTTTTCATGTCATAGTCAAAGTTAGTATTAACATTTATTATTTTATCAACAAAATTTTTAGTTATTACACGAACAAATATCGACACAACTAAAGCTCTAAAATCTACACCAATTCTACTAAAAGATCCGCCAAAATACATGCACTGACCTAATGCTGTATCTAAAGAACTGACACCTCTATTTAAATCTTCTTCAAGAGTATTCAAAAAAGTTTCGATCTATAAATATTAAAAGCAAATTTTTTTAATGACTCCTATCATATAAGACAAACATTACATACCTTTTTATTCAACCATGTATTGAACAATTTTTTACCCTCGCAAGAGCCGAAGTTCGAAGAGACTCCCACATCTTCATTTGGAAATAGAGCTTTATATTGCGTCATTATGTTGAAAACGTTAATTCGTGTAACCTCAATTGTTTTAGTCAGATGATTTTGAGCTAAATTTTCCAAAAGCATTATTAATATATAGTGCAGATACTATTGTTAAATTTGATACGAACCGTCATCTTTTGGTATAGAGCTCAACAAATTATTCAGCCAAGTATCTCTAGTATGCAAAAAAATCAATTTAAGTTCATTCGAACCAAAAGCTTGCATTCGTCTCAGATGTCCAAATACCTTAAGAAGTTAATTGTTCGTAATAATTATATAATATTACACAAACTGATATATTTAAGTTTCATTACCTGTAAGCATTTCGGTAGCTGTAAATCGGTTTTTAATTCATCCAAAAATTTTATTAATAAAGAATGCCAATTTTTCTCAACAGCCAAAACTACCCCCTGCTCAAACAAAAATGATTAAATATTTTTAAATGCACATACAAACTATCGAATTTTATTCAAATAAAAATATCGGTGTCTTGTTTAAATAATGAAGATTTTTCAGAAAGAAAATTAAAGTGAGCAAACCTTAATCACTCCAATTTCTGAATGTTTTGTCCCAAGTTTTTGTACATAAGATGCAAGTTCCAATGCTTCCTCATAGTGTCCCTCGTTTATATAATATTCCATTAATTGGGGAATTTCTAAAATTTCTAAAACTTTTTTGTAATTTTTTGATGTTGATAAATTTAAATTTTTTTTTGAATTTATATCAGCAGTTGATTCTAAAAATCTTTGACACTTTTCTTCTAGAACCGATAAAGGTTGTAAAAGATTTTCAACTCTGTTCTCTGTTTTAACAAAACCCGCATATATTTTCTTTGAGCAATCCGATGTTTGTATTATAGTTCTGTAATTTAGTACAGCTAAATCTAATGTTTGGTCTTCTATTAGTTTGTTCTCGTCTTCCAATCGATTTTCTTCCTTTTTTAATTGTCCTATTTTATAATTTCCCAACTTAGTGAGGTATAAAGATATTTCATCTTTATCACGGTCATATCCTTAAAATAGCACAAGCCAAATGGTCAAAATTTTCATAATTAGAAAAATGCTTACCTGGCACATCATTAGAAAATATTAACTTAAGTACACGATCACTTTCGTAGTCCATCTCATTTAATTGCAAAAAAAAAATTTTGAATGTTATTCTGTTTTTAATTTAAAATTAATGAAAGTAAATTATAATGCCATGTAATAAATTTTAAAATTTAATAAACGTAAACATAGTATTTAACAAACAAACAGAAAAATAAAAGCAAATTTTGACATTTTTCAATATTACATATGTCACAATCAGCATTGTCATATTAATTTTAAGGAGAATCTGGAAAATTTCGTCAAAAAGACCTAAAAATATTTGATTGTCTTTTAATCAATATATGTTGAACAAAACAAAACAAAAACAAATCATTTCAGTTTTTGAAACGCTTAATATAGTTTATGTTTATCAAAAACAATTCTTATTACGATTAAATTTCAAAATGTCTTGTTAACAAGAAATTATTAAGTTGACTTCTTATACACTCTTGAATTAAATATTTTATAACATATATTTATTAATTATGAAATTTTAACATGAATATTGGTTTTTTGCTTCAAATCATTACATAATAATATAGCAGTTAATGTGTCTCTTGATAGTGTGTTTCTATTTTTGGTTTTATTGTTATTTATGACAGAAAAAGTTCGTTCTAGATTGGCTGACTACACTGGCAAGGAAAGGTTGAATAGACTAAACTATTTCAATAAAACATAAGTATGATTTTGCTGCCAAGTGGGTTAAAAATCTAGAAAACCACAAAAATCTGACATTTTGAGTAAAAAAGTTGGTCGTTTGTCGGACCTTCCAAAAATGTGAAAAACCAGATAAATCTGGTAATATGGGAGCACTGATCACAATATCATATTACAATAAATTCACAACTTGCAATGAGAAAGACATATTGAATTGTAATAAAAAATTGTTTATAAATGAGGGACACTGATAAAATTCAGCAATTTGTGGAATGACATTTTGTACAAACCACAGCTGACAGATTTTTTGTAATGTCAAGGTAGATTTGAGGTTTTGAGATTCAAATAGATTTGAGGTTTTGTTGTATTGTAGTTTTTGGAAATCTTACCACATTAATTCAATTTCGAAAAAAAGACAGTATTTTAATTTAAACTTTCTCAGCTAAATAAACAAAATATGAGCAATGACTTAGAATAAAAACGTAATAGTTAAAAATTTTAATTCTTACAAAAAAAATAAAAGCTTTATTTGCAAACGTTAAAGAGAATATTAAGTTTAGTATTCTAGAGCTAATATTAAATTCTCATATCAAAAGAAAGACACATACAGTTTATGAGAAAAATTCAAAAAAACATGCGTTTTATACATAATATTGTGTGCGATATTTTGTTTTATAATTGTTAATAACGCACTTTGAGAGCAAAATGAATGGCGAGTATTAGTACTAGAATGATTTCTCTAATGACTCAACAATCTGGTGTCAATTGTAGGAAAGAAAAATTGGTGTTTTTTCAAAGTTTGAACGCATCGTATTCCGAAAGTACATAAAATACAAAATCAAATAACATGTTTCTTTCAAGCTCTTTACAAGGCCTTTCAGACATTGTTCATTTGAAGCCTTTATCTTTTTCAGAAGGGAAGTTAAAGCTTGGTCAAGTAGAAATTTCGTTAAAATCCCTGTATCTCGGAAACCGTTCAGTTTTGACAACTAGTTCCAAACCAAAAGTTTACCCATTTTTGATGCCCTAAACAATGATGTATACTGAATCACCCTGTATAACTCTTTATATTTAAATAAAATAGGAAAGCAGTGTTCCCAAATCAATCAATTTTTCCTTTTCAAATCGTTTTGGCCGCACAAATTTTTTCCGTTATAAGTCAAATCTAATTTTCTTTTTTCCGAAAGTTTTTGATATAAAATTTGATTAAAATACTGAAAACTTTGCAAAAGTTTTCACGACAACATTATATTGTCATTTTTCTACATAAGTGCAAATTTTATGCGTTTGACCAGAGTTTTCACTTTAGATTTTATATATGTATGTATGTATACTTAGAAATTTTTTCAGAATTCATACAACAGACTAAGAATGCAAAAGTATGCGAGTTATAACGGTACTTTCGAAAGTACCCGTACTCTTGCACGTTTATAACTTATAATTTTAGAAATAAAAAACATAATTTAATTTATTATAAAAATTAAAGGCTTAAAACTATTTACTTTATTGTACTCTGACATCAACACAAAAAAATTGTTTTTTAAAAGTTAATGTTGTGAATAAATAATACATACTTTCATTTTTATAGTTTTTCAATAGTTTTACACATTGAGTAACAGCCTTGATCTTAATTTTTTTTTACTAAAACATTCTAAATATTTTTATTACCGCTAATAATTGTAAAAATAAATTCTATGAATGATTAAATTTAGTATATATAAAAATACGTATAATTCACTATTTGTATAAGACACTAGAAAACATCTTCGTCAATCTTCATTAATAAATCTTTTAATATTCAAATAAAAATATATGTAAATAAATATACTTTTTCAAATCCTTCATCTATGAATGTCGCGGTAATTTTCTGATAAAAATTAACTACATGAATATTGAAAAGTCCTTTTGAGCGTTCATTTAAAAAAAAATATAATTTTTAATTACAAAATACCTATTGAGTGTATTTATTCGATATGAAATTTGTGATGTATACATATCAATGAAGTACGTTTTTATAAAATTCGTCTTATTTAAAAATATAATTTATGCTGTTTCAATTATTTTTTGCATTCACTATTTAAGTACTTTAATTAAGCACTACTTACTGTTAAGTAAAAATATGAAAAAAAAACTAAATACTATTCTACATCATTATAATTACTTTGGCTTTCATTTGTGTCATTTTTTCTCTTAATAAAAGGTAATAAACCCCATAAACTTGCACCTAAGACAAGCGTTATTCCAAGTGTAGTAAAGAGAGGAACGTACGTTTTACTTTGTTCATACCAAACCCCACATAATGGAGGACCTAAAAGTAAGTTTTATTAAAATTAGGGTTGTATTGAATTCCATAATATTTACCAATTAACTGAATTACACCATTGACAAACAGACTAATTCCATATGAAGATGTAAGCCTTTCAGTTCCGAGCAAATCAGCCATTATGACTGCAGTTATGCCGACGTAGGTTCCAGAAGCTAACCCAAACACAGCACAGCAAAACCCTAACATTGCATATGTCTCAGTTAAAGGCAAAAGCGATAATGACACTCCAGACAAAGCCAATCCTCCTATAAAATACCAAGTTTTTGGTATAAATTGTAGATCCGACAAAGCTGAACCACCTATTCGACCAATTAAATCGGTGGTTGACACTATTGAAATCAAATAAGCTGACAATGATTTATCAAACCCTAGAGAAATGGCGTATGCAGGTAGGAGTATTATGAAATTAGTGTAGCTAATAGCGTTAGTACTATTCGAAATTAATATTATTAAGTAAAGTGGATCTTTTAATAATGATAAATCAAAAAATTTTTCTTTTTTTTCCTCTGGTTTTTCTTCCACTGGAAACATTTCTTCATGTTCTTCACCTTTTGTTGAACTTGCTATTGACTTCAAAGACAAGTGAGAGCTAAATTGATTAGGTTGAAAGGATAATGTGCTACCGTGATATGGAGTGCTGATATATTGAAAACTACTAGTAGATGGTGAGGGTTTTCCAAGCCCACCCCTTGAATTAAGCCGACTTAATTTATTACTCGACATGCCTCTTTCCCGAAATGCATTTAGAGAAGGAGTTGATGTCATTTCAGTTGTTGTAAATGTTGGATTTCGAATTGGAACTTTAATAGGAGTACTAATTTTTCTAGAATTACTTTTATCTAAATTTGGAACTACAGCTGCAGAAGCACTTCTTATAAAATTGTTATCAAAATTTTTAATATCGTTTGGTAATTGACCTTTATTAATGACCGAATTAGGTGTATTTGGACGATTGTTCTCTTCGTGAATTATATCACCTGCGTCTATTGCATCAAATTGTAATACAATCCCAGCATCTTCCTCTTCTATATCCTCCAAAGTCTTTTTTGTTACTGGGACACGTTTCATATGCTGCTCTACTGGTTCATAAAAAAGTGCGGCCATCCAAACATTTAATGTTACGCCTCCCATAATTAAAACAGCTCCTCTAAAAAGCATTATATTTATTTCTCAATGTAAATTATTTTATTAATTTATTTCAAATACCTATAGCCATATTCTTCAAGTAGGTATCTTAATATTGGTGGAAGAAGTATAGAACCAAATGCACTACCAGATATACAAACCCCATTTGCAAGCCCCCTTAATTTAACAAAATAAGATGTTACAATATACACGGTAGGTGGAAATGAAAGACCGGCTCCAGTGCCAACGAATACCCCATAACTATTAAAAATATTAAAAATATTATTAAAAATAAAATTTCAAATTTCTTCCTCTACCTTATATATAAAAATGTTACAGATTGTGCAAAATATGAAATGATCATTCCAACTGCCGCAAATGTGCCTCCAATTATAGTTACAGTTCTATACGAATATTTCACTGAAAGTATACTTGATACTGGACCTAAAAGCACTTGTTGAAAAAAAAATTAAAAATATATAAAAAAAATTTTCATTCACCTAAGGAACTGTATAAGAAATAACATAAGGCCGGAATCCAGGCTGCAGCAGCTGGCGATGCTTCGAAAGTTTCTAAAAATTCAACAAATAAAACTCCAAAACTCTTAATTGTTCCTGGAATTAGTATATTAACTAAAGTTGATCCAAAAAGTACCAACCATCCCCACCCTCCATCTGGAGGAACTAATTGATATTCCTGCATTTTAAAATGCTTATGTGCTAAAAGGGAAAAATTAAAAAAAAATTATAAATAATTTTATGAAAAAATGGTATTTTACCATTTCATGACAAATTATTAGTATCTTACAATGTAATTTTAGCACATTTTATGAAATTTATTGTATTTTTTCGTAATTAAAACATGAATAAAGAAAGTGTAAATTATTATTTAAAATTGAAAGAAATGATGTAAACAAATTTTTATTCAGATTTAAAACAAATTTATTATAAAGTCGTTAACCTAGTTAAATAATACTAATATTTCTTTATATAATTCTTTGGTTAATTTTCGAACTGATAAGATTTTTGGATTGATAATGAATATTTTTAAATTGGAGTATTTTTTTATTTAAATACATACATATATTGTATTCTAAATGAATCAAAACAAGTTTTATCTACCTTATAAATATCCCATTTTTAATAGCCTCCCGTGTTAAAAATTCTAATAGTTTTCCGAAATAAGTGAAAATGATCAGTGATAAACATGCATACATATGTATTTATTTTTACCAGATAACCTGCTATGTATTAAAATTACGTTTGGTGTCTTTTATAATTAATATAAAGACCTAATAAAAAGCAACTATCTAGAAAGCATGCGCTATACTTTTAACCTACATTTAATTTACTTAATTTTTTTTAATCATAAGATAATCAAGATAATTGTTTGTATATTTTTTTATCTCAAGTATTTGAGACAAGTTCAAGTGAACATAGTTGGAATACAAACACAAAATTTATATCTTTTACGAAGATTAGTATAATGATATTTTTTGCTTAAAAGTAATACTTTTAAATAGCTCTGTTTTTTACACATTGGAATTTTATTACACAGAAATATCAGTTATTAGTTGTTTGCATGATTTTTATAAGAAAATTAATACATAATTCATATTTTTTTCCACCACCCATCCACATTTTGCATTCATTCAAATATCTTAATAAAATTTTGTACATATTAATTACATATTATTGAATTCTACAGAACATTTTTCAATAATGTTTATCAAAACGGCAAAATGATTATTCCATTTTAAAGCTTAATAACATACGGTCCACAATTCATCATATTTTAATAGTTTATTGTGATTTCCTATTATTTTCATTCTCTTAATAGCGAAATAACCCAAAGTCCTAAATGATTTCATTAATTTTTTTTTAATTTTAGTTTAAATGAAAAATTAACTCGTCAAAATAAATTGAGAAATATGGGAAAGATTAAATCATTAATGAAATACACGGGATTAATTTAAAGATGTCAAATCTCATAAATTTTATATTACAAATATCTTGTATATGCAGCTTTATATAACAATATCTACATACATGTGTATAGCACAAATTTACCGTCCTTATTTAAATAAAAATATAGATTTAAAAATGTTATTTTTATTTACTACAAGTTTGAAATAGAATTTGTAATTGCAAATTTAGAATAAAATTCGTACCTTATTAATGAGTGAAGAATAAAATAATAAACCATAATTGGCGTTCAATGTTACTTATAATGATCTAAAAAATTTATTTGGTAGGTACTCTAATTATTTATCATTTTATTTTTTTTTTTTAATTAATAAAAGGTCAATATTAAATCAGCAATAAATTACACACATCCATTGGCAATATGATGCATAAATGAAATTTACAACAATTTTTATAATCCAAACTACAAGTAACTTGAAATATAGCTACATTGTAGTTTGATTAAAAAGATAATATTTTTTAATACAAGACTAGTAAAAAAAAATTATTTAAATTGCTACAATTATTTCACGAACACCCTATTAATAAATATGTTCTAACCAAATTCACATAAATCTTGGTCAACTTTTAGAGGTTGACCATTAATGTTAAAATAGTACATTTTATTAAGAAAGGTCTCGGAGAGCTCTGCAACTTTGGCCACAACTTATATTACAATTGTTAAAATTATGTAAGAAACTACTCATTCTCTAATCATTTAGCTGTCAATATACATACATATATAGTTAAGATATTGTGACAAAGCCTATATAATCCAGTATAACCCCTTATAATTATTGACATTAATATTTGCAAATACTTAATTTAGATAGGATTAAAAAGATTTTTAAAAGTCATATCATTATACAAATAAGCCTACTTTTATATTTTTATTGTCTATGACAAAAATAAAGTATTTTGGGTAACGTAACAATTAGTAAATTTTCTGTCAAAATAAAAATTCCACTGCGAATAACTTTAATAATACAGTATAATTTTAGCTTCTGCATATCAAATAACTTAATTTCACAAATTTTAATTCACAAAAAAAAGCAAAAAAAAAATTAAAATTTATGTATTTTGTTGACCTCCTCAAAACTCAAAACATTTTCAATTATTTCCAGATTTTTTATGACGCACACTTTCTTATCCAAAAAAAAAAAACGATTCTGATACATAAAACTTCTACCAGACATGTATGTAATTAATTAACACTCTTTTTTTATATGTAAACAACCTAATAAAATAATAATACGCCGCTAATATAACAATTGTAGAACGCATTTATAACAATTAACTTAAAAATTGCAGAGTATTTGTTAATAAAAAAATATTAGTATTCCTTTTTTTTCATAAGAATTCTATTAGCTTGGCTTTTGTAAAATAAAAAATGTGTTGTCCCGCTAAAAACATTAATGTTATTATTATAAATTATTAATAATCTCTATAGGTTTGCATAAATTCCAAAAATTTGTAAGTAGGTACACGGAAGTAGGTAAGCTAACTAACTATTATTTCATAAACGATATTTTCAAAAAACATTTAAGTATATATGTATAGAAATGTAAATAAATATGCAGGTACCTATCTAGCTATCTGCTTATTCCATTTTAGTCCAAATACCTATTAAAAATTAAAACAAAATAGTATGAATTTTAATTCTTAATTTTTGAATAATTAAAAATTTCCACAAAAATTTGTGAAATAATAGTTATTAATAGTTTTTCAGTATGTAGTTAAGTAGGTGTTTAACTTTTATCAAGAATTTTTTATATACTATACCTACAAATTTGCCAAATTTCAATTTTTTTATGAAGGCAGACTCATTATTTTTCAATAAATAATGTTTTTTTAGGCATATATTGCATTGTATTTAATAAATAAATTGCATATATTAATACGTAGGTATGTATGTTTATTGAATCGCTGTGATAAAAGTTACGAATTTTTTACTTTATTTTGCTAATAAATAAATATTATGATTATTGATATACAAAATATGTGATAATTGTACTTGCATAATATGTATTCATATAACTATATACATATATATACGAGTACATATACTTATAAACATTATAATAATGTAAAATTTTATTTCCTAATTAAATTTAAAAAATTCTAAATTTTGCAATTTTTTTGGTTTTAAAAATTCGTAAATATTAAAATTATATTTCAATGAAAAATATATATGTATTGTTGTGTATATGTATGTTTATGCGTACATCAGCCTTGAAAAATTCTAATCATTTCGCTTTGTATAGAATAGGATTAAAAATTTTCATTTCCTTGAAAATTCATTCATTAAAAGTGAATTTTATTTCTAAAATTTGGAATTTAAAACTTTTAGAAATTTGGCTTTAATTATGCAAAATAAGCAATTTTTTAATAAAATTTATTATGTAGCTAGAGATTTTTTTGTTTCACAATAAAAAAGAAAAATACATACATACATACATATCTAAAATGACTTTTAAGTTATCCATCGAGTTTAAAGACCTTTGAAAACGTACATTACATAGGTACATATGTATGTATGTTCATACGAATGGTACCCATGCACAAAAAAAAACCAATTTAGTAAAAACTCCTTTGTAATTTTCCTTATAAACAAAATACTTCACATTATGTACTATTATTATTTGTAGGCACATAATTTCAAATTTTTTTTTATCAGAAAATTTTTTTATCTAATTCATTTTAACACAATGATTTGAATGATTCAGTCAATAAAACAAAACAATTTTAATGACAAACTTAAATATAATTGCTTTTACATTGGAAAAATACTAACAAACATACATACGTGCACGTACTTATATATACGTAGGTCCTACTTATTTATAATTTATATATTTATATTGTGTGAAAGCGACCCACTTAATTGATTTTATCCTTTTTTTCGCAAAAATAAAAAAAACTCTGGCGTCTTAAAAAATTATTTGTAAATATATGTATTTATCTATATTCAAAAAGAATAAATATTTAATATAATCAACACGTTTTTACTAATTTGTTGTTAATTAAAAAAGAGAAAAAAACCTAAACTATATTTTTAATAATGAATGATGTTTAATATCTGACCTTGAACTATTTTGTATAAGTTATTTTTTTTTTTTTAATTTACTTTCCAAAATTATAATTACCTTTAGAGTTTTTCCGAAATAAAACACATATTCACAGTTTTTCAATAATAAAAAAAAAAAGTAAAAAAAAAAACAAACTTTGAAGGAATTTACTTCACTTAAAAAATAAAACAAACGCAAAACAAAACTATTGCCAGCAGACTAGTCGAATCGAAAGTCTACCTGCCTGTCGATTGTCGAATAATGCGTTTTCAAATAGTGAGTCAGTGGAAAATGAAACAGAACTCTTGATATCAGCGGCTCTCAAACAGCATTTCTTATGTCAATAAAGTACTTGAAATATTATTTTTCATTTCCACGGACCAACAGCAATGTTTACACGATAACTTTTGCACCAATGGTTGACATACATCTAATCAGATACCGTTCAGTTCAATTTGAATGATAGCTCGAAATCAAGTTACATGATTGTGCTTCAAGCTAAAACCTAAATAGACACGATATGCCGTATGCGATAACCAAAATTACTCCACTGCCGGTGCGGTATACCAAAATCTCCTACGATAGAATAATACACTTATTACCATAAATACGTAATTGACGTTTGTGCAAAAAGTGCTGATATTACTATAATATATTGTATATATATAGAATTGACGTTTGTGCAAAGCTGATAAAATTACTTCGAGAGAAATGTCAAAACTAGGCAAATAAAAATTGTGTGTGACTATTTATATTTTATGAATAAAAATTGTATATCCATATATTACATATTTTTGAGTCACATACAGTTCGTCCGGGTGCGGCACAACCAAAATGCACAAAAATGTACAATTTTCATTGGAAGAATGCCTCTCACGGCACTAATATGAACATTCCAAGAGTAACGACCTCTTTCAAAAATAAGGCCATTTTCATACAAAAAACAAAGCAACAATCATGACCTGTTAACAAAATAAGTCCTTAATATCCAACTCCTTTCATTTTTAAAAATACACCAAAATCAACTAAATACTTCGAAAAAAAAATTGCACTTTTTTAATTTTTGAAATATTAAAAAAATTGACTGAACCTGGAAGGTTTTTTTTTAAATTAGTAATGTAGAAAAAGATTGAATTTTAACTTTTTCTAATTAAAAATTTTAGAGAAGTTAAGCTTGTGGGCGATTTATGATGTTAAAAAGGGCCGTCTATAGATCCCATATGAATACGTGTAATTTCGTCAGCTGCGTCTTAGGGTCCAGGCTTGTATTCCTGTCAGCCGTGGTTCGGAGCCAATAAAATTATGTTGAAGGAAATGTAAGCGAACTTTGCTATAGTATTAAACGCTCCGGAACCTTCAATGAAAAAACAATTGTGCTGACTCAGTTTCTGGTAGCTTCAATGGATTTGATTGATCCCTTAAACATCTTCGTATCCTTCCAATATTTGCATTTTTCTCATCTTCACTTCTATTACTGGTGTACTCAACACTATAGAATAAATAAGCACTCGATGAAAACATATTTTCATTTACTTCATAAAGTTAAAATGTTAAGATATCAATTAAGCATAAAATTTTTGAAATGACTTTATAACCTATATTATTACTTAGTTTACTTTTAAATAACTTCAAATGTCATTTTTTTTAAATTTCGACAGCAACGATTTTTTTCCTAGCGAATTTATAATATCCTTTTGGCGAATGTTCGAGTAAGTCATTAATAAACTTATAATAATAATGGTTATAACTTAAATAAATAATGGTTCGTTTTGTTTATTGTATTTTTTTCCTTGCATTCATCATTAATTAAAAATAGTTAATTAAAATCTTTGTCAAATTATCGAGTTAATTATGCTATTTTTTTCAACATAATTATGCCATTCTGGTTTGAAACTTACAATACTAACAAATATATTTGTTATTATGTTTTTAGAAGTGTTTAAAATAAAATTTTGTAAAAACTAGGAAATGATTTATTAGTTACTACATATGTATGTATATCTATATTTTTATGAACAAGTAATCAGAATATAATATTAGTCACTAGTCAGAATTCCTACGATGTAAGTTAAAGTTTTTATACTATACTTACATGTAAAATGAATAAAAAAAGGAAAAGAATATGTGTCTTAAAAGTTTAAAATGAGAAATGAGTGAGGAATCTAAAAGTAACCATGGCGAACAAGCGGTTTTATAACGATCTCAGATCTCAACTTCTTCATTTTTGAAGAATTGTGAATACTCTATTCAGTTATCACCGAAGTTTTTAGCAAATTCTAATGAAACTGTCCGTATTGGAACGTTATAAATACATATATAAAATGGTTCACGATGTTTTTGACGTTTGAGTGAGGTTTTATATCTGGTAACTTTCAATTCAACTTTGCAATTTTGAAAAATGGTTTTACTTGGTTTTGATAAAAATAAAGTAATTCACATACACTGTATTTTGAATTTAAATTATAACGCAATAATATCAAAACTACAAGCTTACCCTTATGTTATAAGAACGCGTTACAAAAAGTGTTTTTTATGATAATTTTGTTTTTAATGCATTATACAAAAAAAACATTAAGTTTTATAAATTTACATATGCAGCTATTTATCAACCGTGATATTATTTAAATATTGAAACCATGTTAGGATTTGTACTGTTTTTGGTATTATCTTGCAATGCTGCAGAGGACAAAGCAATTCCCTTAGTGATCAATACCTGGAAGTTCACTGAGGCAACGGAAAGAGCATGGGAAGTGTTATCAGCCAGTTCTAATGCGCTCAATGCTTTAGTTGCGGGCTGTTCCCGATGTGAAGAACTTCAATGTGATGGGACTGTTGGTCCAGGAAGCCCTGATGAAAGTGGTGAAACAACATTAGATGCTTTAATAATGGATGGTGAAAATATGAACATAGGGGCTGTTGCTAACTTGAGGGAAATTAAAAATGCAATAGGTGTGGCAAAACACGTTCTACTACAAACAGAACATTCACTGTTATCAGGAAGCCAAGCTACAGATTTTGCTGTTTCTATGGGATTTCAAAAAGAGTCGCTATCCACCAATCAATCCAAAAAAATGTGGGAAAATTGGCGTAATTCGAATTGTCAACCAAATTTCTGGAGAAATGTAAAGCCAAATCCTAAAAGCGAATGTGGTCCATATAGCCCCATAAAAAGAAATGATATCAATTCTTGCGATAAGAGAATGAAATATAATTTTAATAACAATAATCACGATACCATTGGTATGATTGTAATAGATTCGCACAGTCATATATATGCCGGAACATCTACAAATGGGGCTAAATTCAAAATTCCCGGACGAGTTGGTGATTCTCCAATACCAGGAGCTGGGGCTTATGCAGAGAATGGAATAGGAGCAGCAGCTGCAACTGGAGATGGGGATGTAATGTAAATGAAGAATATAATAGCTTAAATTCATTCACATTAATTTTTTTTTTAATTTAAATTAGGATGCGATTTCTACCATCGTTTACAGCTGTTGAAAATTTACGCAATGGAATGCAGCCAAGGGAAGCAGCAAAAAATGCTATTGATAGAATTTTAAAATATTATCCTGATTTTACTGGAGCAGTTATAGTAGCCAGGTACACTGGAGAATTTTCAGCAGCATGTGCTGGAATGAAAAAATTTCCCTTTTCTGTACGACGAAACAAACAAACAAATGTCCAAGTGATAGAAATTGATTGTGAACTTAGTAATTAAACATATTTTTGAGAGCTTATAATATAGGTACATAAAAATAAAGTTTTAAATTTTAAACAAAAAATGTTAAAAAAAACGTAATTTCTTATTTTATAACTTGGAAAATAACTATTCACCTTTATTTTTAAACACCGAAATATAATTCTCGACTTAAATATAACAATATTACCGTAATTATGTTTTATGATAATTCTAGCTACTGTAAAGTAGGAAATGTACGTAAGTGTATGTATATATGTATACTTAATATATTAGCTCTAAACATGACTGTTTAGATTTTATTTTAAAAAATTTTTCTTTTTTAAGTACCGAACTATAATTGGTGCAGCTCCAATAGTTATACTCAATCGAACGGGAGAAAAAACTTTATGAATTGCATACGCAAGTAAAAACGTACTACCAGTTGCGAATTTCGAAGTGTTGATTCCAATCCAATCTAAAATAGCTATAACATTCACTCCGCTGAAATTGAATAATTTATAAAAATCATATGTACCTGTGTACCTATATCAATTAAAAAATAATAATTTTACCTCGACACTAATAGGTAAAATCCACCAAGAGATAAGAGTGATATTGTTACATGAAACACTATTACTGTGGAACCATATTCTTTAATTATCTTCTTAAATTTGTCTTTTTTTGATATAACATCTTTATTATCGTTCGATGATTCTTTTGCAGACGAACTCATTTTTTGATAGCAAATTTCATGGTTTTGTGATAGGTTTTGTCCATTTAAGGTTGGATTATAAATTAACGCCGAACTAGGTTTATAACTATTGTAACAAATTGGAGTAAATTTTTTTCCTAAGAGTGCCCTTTTGCCCGAAAGTTTTTTAATACATAGACTTGACAAATTCCCTTGATAAATACTGAGTATGAACATTATGAACTTTCAAAACACTGCAAATTGTTTTGGTACTTACCAGAAACAAAGTTATTTCTTAAGGCAACATTGAAATTTCGAATAGCGAGCATAATCCGGCTTTATTTATTATTATTACTACTGTTCTTGATCACCTAATTATGATTTTAAATATTTCATTTACCTCATACTTTTCCTTTAAAAATTTTGAATCAATGAATTGTCATTTGCATTTCTAGGTAGAATAGGGTTGTCTGAAATATAACGTTATTCTAGTATTTTAAAATACATATTTTAAGGTTTTTGAAAATTTATATTAAAAATGTCCCAAAAAAAAAAACTAAATTTTAATTTTACCATTGGTCGTTTTTTTGATATTATTTATTTCGATGTGTTTGTAAAATTCTATGCAAAATACTGCACAATTAAGCCGAATTCACTGATTCGTCGCTTTCGCGACGAGCTGATGAATTTTGTATAAAAATTTGAATTTTTGGCATTCTATTTATTTTTAGTACAGCTTTTTTTCTCTCTCTCAAAAAGTTGAATTAATTTCAACTTTAGTGCGATGGTTTTTGAAAACGTCAAATTTACGTATACCGAACTATCAAAATTACATATAATTCTTGTCAAAAAAATGATAAATGCATCATAAATTTCAAAAAGAAAACCTTCTGACGTAGCCAAAAACACATATGTTTCGACAGCAGTAAGGTTTTAAAAGTTTTTAAAACTCTAAATTTTACTTTACAAAAAAATTCAAACATTGACGAAATGAGAATATCATCATTTTCAAAAATATAAAAATATTATAAAAGACGCGCATGCAAAAACTTTTTAAAGTTTTTAAAAATTTTTAAAAATTTGCACAAACCCAGCATTTACACATACAAGTTACTTGCATGCAAGTTTGTATAATATTAATTGTCAATTAGTTGTTCGAAATGTCAAATTACTTGCTATTATGACGTAGGCGTTTAGCAAGTTAATTTTTGAAAATGTCTTTGAGAAGAAAACAACTAGCAATATATATAATTGTTTATAAATTTTAGAAACCATAAGTTTGCTAAGTTTAATTTTTTCAAAACAAAATTCAAAAATTTTAAATTAAAAAAAAAAAAAAATCAAAACAACAAATTTTTTTTTGTGAATTTCTCAATATGTCAAATTACTTGCTCAAATTACTGGCAGCAAAATTTTCTTGCAAGTTGAACTGCAAGTAAACAAGCAAGTAGAAATATTTCAATGTGTTAGTAAAATTTTTGTATGTATTGCAACTTTCTTGCAAGTAACTTGTACGTGTAAATGCTGGGAAACATATGAAAACAAATAATGTCAAAAGAACCGCCAGCGGTAAAATAATGATTTGGGCTATTTCCTCGCAGGCGATAATTTCCTTTGATTCTGGCCGTTTAAATAAGTGTATTTGCATAAAGTTTGATACTTCTATTTTATTTTGAATTCTGACTTTTAAAAGAAATTGTGTCATAACTGAAAAATATTTAAAATAAAACATATCATTAATTAAAATATTGTCTTTTGAAGATTTTTATAGCTATAAAATCAAAAATCCTTAACATTTCACTTAACAAGTTATTTGATTATAAAAGAGTTAATTATCAAATAAATCACTTCATTCTCAGAAGTGAGAATGAATTTTGTTTCACTTTTGAGCCCTTTTTAATTAAGCCTTTTTCCAATTTATATAGCTCTGGTACTCAGAAAAGCAAATTACGAAATTTCTGTGAAAAAAAATAGAATTTATAACCATTCCATTCAAAAAAAAACTATTAATTTAAAAAACTTTTATATTTATTAAAACCTAAAAATTTGACATATTTCGTCAAATCTTTGAGAAAAAATATTTCAACTTTTTTGATATAAAAAAAAACTCATTCAATTAAAATAATTGCCCTTCTTCATTAAAAATTTATCCAGAGGAGAAAAGTTATCGAAAAATTTTTCAAAATCAACTTTAGCATCAAAAAGTGTAAGTAAAAAACTAGAAATTTAAAGAAAAATTTAAAAATATCGCCATCGCACGACCTGTGGAAACTATCATTAACTTGTAATTTTGTTGAATCTGCTACAACAAATATTAGAGGGTATCACAAAAAGTATTCGGCAACACTTTTCCGAAAAAATAAATACAAGTACATGGGTGAAGCCGAAAAATTTTTAATCTTAAGCAAAAGGAATATTTAGTTTTAAAATTTTTATTAATATAACGGATACGGTTTTTTTGTCAATAAATTATTAAAGAAACATTAAAGAAAAATGGATAACATCGAAAGATTATATAAATGCTATGAAATATTATCTGAATCTTTGGACAACGTTCAAAAGGTTAGAATTAATTTTTTCTTAACACCATGTTTCCATTTTAATTTTTTTTTTGTATTTAATTTAAGAATGAAGAGGAATATAAAGAAATTTTGGAGGCTGTTAAAGGATCAACAAAAGAAAAAATGCTTGCTACACAATTTATTGGAAAGTTTTTCAAATACTTTCCCGACTTAGCAAATAAAGCTATTGACGCCCAGCTTGATTTATGTGAAGATGAGGACATTCAGGTATGAATAATGTAGAAAATCTAAAAAAAATTAAATAGTATATATTTTCATATAGTTGTAATCGAAAAAAATAAAATTATTTTGTAGATAAGACGCCAAGCAATTAAAAATTTACCTTTATTTTGTAAAGATACAAAAGAGCACACTCCCCGAATTGGAGATACCCTCTCACAGTTGTTGGTTTTAGATGATCCATTAGAATTGCAGCAAGTACATTTTGCGCTTCAAACAATTTTGAAAGTATATACATACATAAATATATGTAAATAATTTTTTTAAATATAAATCTATATTTTAAAACAAGACTGACGCAAAAGGAGCCTTAGCAGGAATGTTCGGACAAATTGCATCAGGTGATGAAGTTACTCGCGAAAAAACTTTTAAATTTTTATCAACAAAGGTATTTAATCTTGGGTCAACTGTAGTCACAAAAGAAATCGAAGAATTTATCATTTCAGAAATTAAAAGATTGTTACAAGTAAATATAAAATATAATAATATATTTTTTAAAGTTTTAATAGTTGTGTTCTTACATTTATTAAAACCTAGGATGTAACTTCCGAAGAATTTCAATTATGCATGAATATTCTGCGATGCACTAAGTTGGGATCTACTGTTACTGGACATGTTGAACTTGTAAATTTAGCCGTCGAACAAGCAGAATTAGGAGCAGATATTGATGCGATTACCATTGAAGATGAAGTTGTTGAAAGATTTATTCAATGTGCTTCGCAGGCAATGCCCTATTTTTCCGTAAGTGTTATATTTCAAATAGTTTTTTTTTTGTATTTTGATTTTTTATTACATTTAGACACAAATTCCCTCAACACCATTTATTATTTTCGTGTGCGATAAATTACTGCCCTTAAGTACTTGGAATATGATTGCACCAACAGAACAAGGCCAAACACAATTACGCTTATTGAAAGTATTTGCAGAAATGTGTACGTACACTGGTACACTAGAAAATGCTTCTGAAAGAATTGAAGCAGTTTATAAGATACTCAGGGTATGTTAAAATGATGTAAAATTAACACAGTAAATCTTTAAAAGAAGTAGGAATATACTCCTTTGTGTATTTTAGGAATACATGCCTTTACCGGTCCTTGATGAAATTGAAATTTTGAAGAATCCGCCATCTTTCCAATTCTCTCATGCAGAATGTCTACTATATGCTCTTCATAGCTTAGGAAAAAAACATCCAGATAAGCTTAATTTTATAAGCGATCCTGATAGTTTAAAGGATTTTAGATCGCGTTTACAATTTTTAGCCCGTGGAACTCAGGGGTATAGCACGCATTGGTTGTATTGGTATTTAAAAATAAGAAAAATATTTCGCTTTTTAATTATTTAGATATATTAAAAAGTTGGAAGAAGCGGTTAAAGGAAAAAGCAAGGAAGAATTAAAATCTGAAGAAGATCAATTAAAGCTAACAGCTTTGAAGACGACATCAAATATTAACGCACTTATAAGAGATTTATTCCATACACCACCGAGTTTCAAAACTGAAGTTCAGTTATCGTGGGTTGTGCCGAGAAAGGTTTTTTCCAATATTTAATTTAGTTTTTTTTTCTTTCTTCAAAACTAATCAAATTTTAGACTAAATTTGGGCAAAAAAGACACGCAGAAATTACATTTGATTCTAAGAAAAAAAATTCTCCAGATAAAAAACCGAAAGCTGGTGAACAAAAAGTTTATGTTCCCCCATCTGGAAAATATTCTGCGAAGGTTCAAAATTATTCAAACAGAAATAGAGGCTTCCGTCAACAACGCCCAAAAAACAAATTTTAAATTACGAAACCCCAAATAAACCGAATAACACAACAATACAAATTAAGATGCAATAAATTTATTAATATAAATAATATTTATATTCAAATAATTCAATATTTATTTCTAATCAACTCAATAATTTATTACAAAAAATTTATAATCAATAATATTATAGAGTACATGCATATGCAAAATTAGAATTGATGAAATATTACCTGAATTTTTCATTAATATACGAATAAGTAAGCATTTACTATTTTTTACTCGTTGATTTTTCATGATTATGTTGCATTAATGTTGTAAAAACGGGTATTTTATTTTGAAAAAGAAAATTATATTATTTTGCATATGTAGGTACATAATATCCTATGAAAATTAACATGTACACAATACAAACAAAGAACAAAATGAGGATGTTTGATGAAAACGGTGTTAATCAACGTTGAACTCCGATTGTTAACAACGGTTTAAGGTAATTTATTTTAACTAACTTTAAAACTTATTTTTTTTTTCAGGTAAATTAGACATCAGGACGCAAGTATATACAACATTGAATTTATTGACTTTAATTTTGTTCAATATTTGAACTAGTTTTAGATTTAAAATTTATACTTTACTTTAACAAAAAAAAAAAATTTTAATTAAAATTTTTGAAATTTTTATAAATATTAAAAAAAGGCAAGATTTGAAATCATTTTTGAAGAAAAACTTATTCGGTTAATAACGAATATTATATTAAACTGTTCTGATGTTCTTACTTTTTTTTTAATTATGCTTTGCCTTACTTTTTAGAATAATGTAATTTTATTACATGATGATTGAATAAATATTAAAATGAAAAAGTAATTTAAAGTGTTTTATTAAACAATTTCATTGTCCTAATGTCATACCACACTCAAATCTATTTTAAATTTAATTTTGAAGGGAAGACTGATACGTTTATAATATTAATGAATAAAAATTAAATTCATACTTCTGAAACCAAAATCTATTAAAATATTTATTGGTTATATTTGTAATTCTATTACAAAGGTAAACAACTAAATAAATTTTAATTTTCAAAATATGTAAGGATTGAAAGTGTTTCAAATTTTCGATTTTCCTATATAACTAAATCTGAAAAAGCATTCTTCTTTATTTTCCAAAATCAATATATTAAGCCTCAATAAATAAAATGCGGATCTGATTTGTTTTTTATCAAGAAAAGGTGGTTCGCATTTGAATTTATATTTCTTGATTTTTATACAGTTAACCCTCCAAATTTATACTATTTCCCCCGTATTAAGTTTTCGCTTCAAATAAAGTTTTAAAGTAATTTCTTATTCATTTCTAGGAATGCTGTCCTTTGGCGTAATTTCAGTTAAAGAAAATTTTCGGTCAAAATACTGTACACTAATATAATATAGAAATATTTTTAAACAATAATTAAATTGTAAGTAAAAAAAAAATTGTTAAATATTTCTTACGCCACATCAGCGTCTCTTCTTGGTGATGCATTCATAATAAGAGTTATTGTAATTAAAATCAAAGTCGTATATAATCTATTGTCTTAAATATATATGCCTTTGTTAAATTTAAAAAAAATTATTAATAGGGTAAAAAAAATCAAACTGTACAAATAAAAACCAAATAAATTTTAGATAAGTGATTTTTTTTGTTAATTTTTATTATCCACAGAAATAATTTTTAAATGTTTCAATTCTATTGTATTATCTTTTAATAACAGCAATAATATAGAACGGTACCAATGCTCAAAGAAATTAACATTTAATCGAAAAATGAACAATCAGAAAAATACAAATTGAAAAAATTCACAATTATTTAAATGTCGATATTAACATTCAAATCACATATTTTAATTACTTTATTTTCTAAAATATTCTTTATACATATATAAGTCACAATTTTACACTTGATTCTATTTTATCTTAATTTTTTTATATTATCTTTTTTTTTTTTGTGCATAAGTACATAATTGTGCTTAAAGGGAAAAATTTAAAAAGGAAAAAAATTAAATTTACCATTATAATTTGAAAAAAGAGCATTCAATCACAAATTAGGGTTTTCTTTCAATTAAATTTTTCAAATTTTATTTTTACTTTACAATTGTATTTTTATGTCATATAAACATTTTTGAAATTAATTTTTTTAAATACGTCTTTTTTTTCAATTTTTAGAATAATTTTTTACACGTTATTGTGATCTGGAAATGTTTCTTTAAACTTGAGGGTTTCCTCAAAAATAAGTCTTTTTAAATGTTCTTTTGGCAAGTCATCTAATTCCATTCCGATTCGGAATGGCTCTTCAGCAACAGGCTTAAATGAAAAAGAAAAAGTAATATTTATTTCAAATGTCATTCCCAGAAATAAAGAAAATTTCTGTTAACTTAAAATTTAATTAGAATATAAAACATTAATTCTTATCTAAATTTATAATTATTATTAATTATAACCTCATCTCCCGGATCATAATATTGCTCCAAATAAGGATGAGCTAACGCATCTTCAACAGCTATTCGGTTATGCGGATTAAATGTAAGCATTTTATCGAGCAGATCTAGTGCCTTGGGATCAGCATTAGGAAATAGTCTATTCCATGGTACTTTTGGTTTATAAGGTAAAGATTGTAAATAACTTCTGGCCTATAAAATAATAGAAATAATTTATTTAACAAACAATTTAATAAATAATTCTAATTATTTAGTTAATGATTATTTCCGTTTTCATGAAATATAATTTCGATTTTACCTTTTCATTTATAATACATTCTAAGTCTTCTTGTGATGGCGAACCTAATACGCCCAGGATATGGTTCAATTGATCAAGATAATGTTTTCCAGGAAAAATGGGACGATTACTTAACATTTCTGCTAAAATGCATCCCACTGACCATATATCGATGGACTTCGTATATCCCTTAAAAAGTAATGCAATATTAAATTAATTTTTGGCAAAAATACATATATTAATTCATACTTTCGAGTTAAGCATAATTTCCGGTGCGCGGTACCATCTTGTTGCAACATACTCAGTTAAAAAACCTGTATGATCATGTTCTGGATCTGCAACTCTAGCCAAGCCGAAGTCACAAATCTAATAATAATATTACATATCATATGAACTTTAACTAATAATTGAAAGAAATTTAAACCTTCAAATCACAAGTCGTATTCAACAGCAAATTACTGGGCTTTAGATCCCTGTGCAAAACGTTTGCAGAATGAATGTATTTTAGTCCTCTTAGAATTTGGTATAGAAAATAACATATGTGATCATTACTTAATCTCTAAAAAAGATAAATTTAATTGATGTTATCATAAAGAATATTATTTTATGAACTTATCAAAACAATATAATTAATCATTTGAAATATGTACCTGTGTTTTAAGTAATTTGTATAGATCAGTCTCCATTAAACACTGTACAATATATACATCCTTCATTTGTTCAATGCTATCTACACGTAAAATATCCCTTATATCTATTATCTAAGAAAAAATTGAATATATAATATTAATTTGTCATTTTTAAGCCAATCACATGTTAAATAGTGTACTATGCTACAATTTTTATTCTGCTATTTAGTTAAGAGACTTGATAATAAATAGGTAGTAGCTACTAAGGAAAATGTAAATAAAGATTGTTTTAAAATTTTGGTTTTAAATTTCATAGTAATGAAATGTACATAAAAAAGACTATTGGTGTCTAACGAAAAGCGGATCTAAGGTCTATTTAACCTATTATGCAATTAAAATTATGTGACTGAATAAATTAAATTGATATTAGATCCACATTTTAGTAGACATTTAATATTCTCAGTTTTATATTTGAAATTTTAAGAAATTGTTTAGTTCATTTACTTTGTTTGGATTTTCAAAATTTCTATACTGTTTGTTTAAAAAGTAACAAAATTTAAATTTAAAAATCGTTTCACATTTTTTCAAACAATTAGTGAATAAATTTTTTTTTAAACTTTCATTACTTATTAAGAAAAGTTGATAATTTACAGCAAAAAACCTCAACATTTTTTATTTCATTTAAGCGGTGACAACACTTACGTTTTCATGTTTGAACCTTGTTAAGATTTTGATTTCTCGTAATGTTCTCTGACAATACGTTTGATGTTCAAAAGGAGAAATCTTTTTAATTGCAACTTTTTGATTTGTAACAGTGTCCAAAGCAGATCTGAAAGAGAATAAAATTAATATTATTTTGAATAATATTAATAATTAATTTTAGAAAAAAAAATTAATTCATTATGTTCTAAAAGGTAGTCTTATGTAAATTACTAAATTCTTTTGAAGTATTTCTTTATAGGTTTTATGTCTAATTACATATTTAATTTTGCTCTTGAAATATAATTATACTAAACTCACTTATAATTAGAATTCAACTTTTATTAAGTAAAATAAAAATACTTATAAAACTGACTTTTTCGAAAATTTCGTTCACAAGATCATAATACATATTATTCCTATTGCTTTAAAAAATATAATATAGAAAAGAAAATACTAAAAGGAATATAATAAATAAATTAGGAAAAGTGAAAAAATATTTTGTTAATCGACTCATTTAAAAACATATAAATTAATAGAATGAAAAATTTTTTAAAATTTTTAAAATAATATTTTTATATAAAACATACGATTCTCATATACAACACGATATTTATTAGCATTATTTAAGAGAGACGAAGATTAAAATAATTAGAAGAAATATTAACCCATATTAAGTGATATATTCAGTTGCAAATTACGTCATTTATAAATTTATCTTCTTTACTTTATAGTTTTCGAAATGTTAGATAACATAAGATTTGATTGAAAGATCTTTAACTCAAGTAGGTAACAACAATTTTTCAAAATCTATTTGATAAAAAAACATTTATATTTTAAAAATAAGAGAATATATGTAAAATACGTAATATTAAAATAAATATACAAAATAATAAGTAAAAATCGTGAGCAATAGTCCTGTCGTAACAATTTGAATATAATTTTAAGTTTTTGAGCTTTTTAGAAAACTTTTATAAAAAAAATTGATGATGAATAATATTATGATAATACCTTAAATAAATTTCGCATTTAATCATTTTGATAAGTTTTTTTAATATTCATAATAATAATATTGTAAATCAACCTCAAGCTTTAAGAGAAATATTTTTTTGCGGTATTTTCTTATCTAAGGTAAATAAAAATTAAAGGTGGGTAGTCTACTTATGTATATATATATATATATATATATATATATATATATATATATATATTTATATATATATGTATATATATATATGTCTTATGTATGTATTTGAAGTGAAGAATTTCTACACACTACAATTTCCAATGTGTCATCTATTAATATTGTTCATATTTAATTATTTTTACATTTTATTTTCATAGTAAATTTAATAATTTTCAATTATTAAAATCAACAAAGAAATTGGTTTCTTTTCATAAATTTTTTCTCAATATTTATTATATTCGATGAAGTAGTAAAATAAAAATCTGGAATAATGTAATATTTATATTAAAAAACAATATTACATTTTTAAATGTACATAATAATTTTCCCCAAGGGTGACACAAGTGTTATGTTAGCAAACAGTAATAATACATATTATTCTAGCTGTTTAAAAATTTCTTTATCAAGAAATGTTCATTAACAAAAAAATTTGTATTCATAGCATGTTTAAGTTATTCTTTATTTAACTTTAATATGCGTGATATAAAATGGTTCTTTAATAAGCAGTTCTTTAAACTTATAAAGTAATCCACAAAAGGTAATGCAACAGGTGGAATTCATGATAGGATTTCTATTAAATTTCAGTTTTCTAAATGAAAATATTTTGGAAATTGAACTGCATGACTAACTTTTTGGATTTATTTACTATTATTTAATATACCCAAATACTTATATATACTTTGAGTAAGAATTGAAATTAAATTTGTTCTTATACAATGTTATCTATTTCATTATAATCACGTTAAAAAATATTATAGAATAACAGATTTATAGTCAACTTAACATCTAGAAGACAATAAATTGAAATATTCCTTGAAGACGAAAATTAAATCAAACAAAGACACATTTTGCAATAGAATAATATGATAAGGTTTGCTGTTTTTGAGTAATAAAATTATAATACCCGCACACTCGGTTCGATGCGATTTTACTAGACTTAGAAAATTTTTGATAGTTACAAATTTTTCTATTAGTGCTTTTCAAGGATTTAACTGCATTAAGAACGAAGGAATACTTACATACATGAATTTTGATATTTGAAGCAAGCTTTAAAAGTTTAAATGATGGGAATTTTTCCACAAATAATTAAATTTAAGCATTCATAAGGCTTCTTAAAACTAGTATCTAGGTTAAGAACTAAATCAGTTCAAAATGTAATTTTTAAGCTTACATAAATATAACACATAATAAAATAAAAACATTTCAATAGCGTAGTACATTAAAAAATGTATTACAACTTAATTTTAGGTGCATTAAGCTGTAAGTTTTATTAAAGTAAATACATATATACATATACATACATACATATTTAAAAAGAATATTTTTTCCTAAGAAATCATATTTATTATGACTTTTACATCTATGTAAAATATAGAAATTAAATTTTAAAAAATTGTTTCGGAAATTTTTATTTAAAAGAACTGAAACAAAAAAAATATTTTTATGGTAAGATTCGGTATACGATTCCTTATTCTCCACTTATTAATCATAATAAAAGTTAAATTATATTCGTAAGACAATTGTTAGAGATTTAACCAGCCAAGTTTTATTTTATTTGTTCAATAAAAAATGTGATACCTATTCATATATAAATATCAATTATATAAAATACAGATAAATATAGATATATAAATGAAAATATAGATAAATATCAATTCACATAACTATGGGATATAACTCTAGTTTCCCACCTATCTACTAACAAAAAAAAAGACAATAATGTTAAAATATTTTTATTTTATTAAATTTTGATATTATTTTGACTTTTAATTAATAAATACATACATATTTTCAAACATTTTGTGCTAACTTGTGGAATTAGTGGAAACTAATTTTGTGAAATTCACTTTACAGTAAACAATTAACAGAATAACAAATTTGCAATATTGTGACAGAAATAGATACACGGAATCTTAGAATTATAGCAATTCTGTCCATTAAAAGTTTTATAATTACAAAAATATTAACAGACCCATGCAGCTACACAGATCCCTCTTGAACATTCAATGTAATAATACTTTTAAATAAAATTCTTGCCAAATGTTCTAAAATTTAATTCCTGAAATACATCAAACATAATTAAAACGTCAACTATATATGTGAAATATTAGCCACTAAATATGTTCCTAAAACGGTAGAATGTCATATACACGATACACTCTATCTACGCACGTACATGAATAAATGGATACAAATCAACGTAAATTATGTTTAATTGCATTTTGCTAATATATATTTAGGCATATATGTACCTACTCACTTATAATTAAGAAAAAATTCAAAATACTATTTTAATTATCTTTCTAAGAACTCAAGAAGATTACAAATCTCATATTCCGCATATTTTTATATTAATTATTTTAAAAATAATTTTTTATTACTTACACAACCATTCCATAGGCCCCCTCGCCTATATAAGATAAATTTTTATATCGAGGACCAACTTCGAACACCTGCCCTCTGATAATTTCTGCATTTGGATTAGCATTGGTATTTCCACCATTATTTGTCGATTCAGCCATTTTTTATACTTTTTATTGTAACAAATATAAAATTAATAACTTTTTTACAAATTTTCTTGAACTCTTTTTTAACTCTTAATTATTTTTTAAAAACATGTATACTTCGCGCATCATATATTGTTATACACATTTAAGGGCGGAAACTTTAGTATATACTAGGAATTAGTTTCACTTTCACCAAATATGCAAAATTACAATCAAGATATATATTTCGGTATTAAAATATTCTACTTTTATATGCACGTATTTAAAAAAATTAAAAATGTGTTTTTAAAGAAAAATATCAAATAACATAGATGATTATGTTATTTATGTATTATGTGCCTACAGCTCATACGAAATTGCTGCCAAAATGTATAACACTAACGTCAAACCATCAATATCAAAATACCTTCATACAAATTAGAATATTCATAGCGACTCCCAATATGTAAGACGAAAAGTGTTACCATTCATGAAAAATAGAGCACATATTATAATATGTATTATATTTATTAACACGCCAAAATAAAATGTAGTTTTATTAGACTCTTTAGAGATGGGAATATGTATACAAATTTAATATTAAAAGATTTTGATTATCCATATGTATTCTAACGTTTTTAATGTTTGATTAAAATACTTTCACTTTAGTTTAAAGTTAACCAAAGAAATGCTTGTTTTACATAAATGCATATTTTATATATATATCATAAATGCATATTTTCTCTATGAAGTGAAAAGAGATAAGTCAAAAATTTTTTATTTTTAGATAACAAAAAATTTACACATAGTTATACTCTTAAAACACTAAAAGAGTTGTATTCAACTAACAACATTCTTATATTCCGCAAGCATGAATCTTTTATATTGAGTTTAGCTGCACTACTATGTTTATAGAATGTTCTAAAGGAAGTTTGAGGAACTCTATGCATTGTAAGTATTTGGTTATATTTCACTTACGAACCCAGCTCATGCTAAACTTTAAACAAATAATAATTTTTTTTGCCGAACAAACGTAAATTATTTTGGCAATAATTTTGATGTGATTACAAAAGAAAAGTTATAAAAAAATTATGTAAAATCAAAATAATTCAATCTACTATTTTTGATATGTAAATAATCATTAAACTTTCTACAACTTTTTTCTCGTCAAAATATTTTTTTGTCCATTTTAAAAGCAATGTGAATGTTATAATGTCAACTTGTCAACTTTTTCTTTGACATAATTGATCATGCGACATTTTCGAATGTTTCAAAGTTTAAACATAGCCGAAAATTCGACATAGAAGAATTTAAATATACTTCGAACGAATTTTGTAGTATTTGATCATTTTAGTACAAAAATTTATTTTTTTTCTATGCATTTTTCAAAACGGTTTTTCTGTATTTTGAATCAAATTTACTATAAAAGTGCAAAATCATAAGATTAATAAGAAATTATGAACACATATACACTACATCAAAAAATTAAACATACGACAAGTTATAATTTTTTTAAATTTACTTTTAAATAAATATTAAGTTTTCGTATTTATTTTCTGAAATTGAAGTTAAAAATTCAAGTTTTCTGAAATTCTTTTTCTGTTAAAAAAAAAATCAATTTTTCTAAAAAATTTTGCTGTATGTACAGTGTTTTGATGTAGTGTACATATTACTACATGAATATGAATACTACATATTACTGAATTTTTGAAGTCAGGATTCATTTACATATTACAGTTGACTCGCGCCTTTGTTATTAAACACACATGTGAACGGCCAGTTTCGGAATACAAAATTAATTGTATTGATTACTCTTACTCTACTATATGATTGAAACTCAATAATTTACGTATATGAACACAATCCAAATACAAATATGTATGTAACACAATCCAAATACAAATATGTATGTAATAGCTATAGTATTATGTATTTCGAAATCAGTAACATTTTATTTACTTTTAGTCGATTAAATTCTCAAAGTATTTGTAGATGCATGAGTGTGCTGTATACATATGTACTGATTATGAAGAAAATATAATTCTCGTTTGAATTTGAAATAATGCTTTATGATCTATGTAAATTTTACATACTAAATTTTTAATACGTTAGTTATTAATACTATGTTTATAACAGATGGATTTTTACTTGCCTTTAATTAAATTTTAATATTGATAATTTAAATAGGTATTTCAATGCGTAAACGCAAGTAAAATCACGTACATAGGGTAGGTATTTTAAAAAACCGGCTCAATTAATCAATTAATTTATTAGTGATTTCCATTTACATTAAGTTTATGTTTTAAACTTAACTTTAATTTGAAATAATACTTCGTAATACATAAAAAGCATTAATTTTGTTTAGTATATCTTGATAAAAATGTCTAATGTGTACATACATATGTAAGTATTGTTAATATAAACCTTAAATTTTTTATATTATTAGTCTAAATAAAAATTTCATTGAAAAACTTAATTGCTTTCAGGCTTTACATTGCGCCTCAAAATTGCTGCTGCCAAATCTTGTTTCATAGCAGCTTGCGCTCTTTGGTCAGACAAGCACTGAACACTACGCAGTCCATTTACAATATCTTTTGTTTTGCCAAAGTAGATTTCATTTAAGGTATTTCTAATTTTATTCTCCATATCTTCCACCATTCTTCCTATGTTTACAATATGTGGTGAAGATTCGCCCACACTGCAATCTTGTTCTACTTGCCGAGTTAAAGAGCCCCCTAAGTTCATTGTACCAGACCCTTGTTTGTTTGTCTGCAGCCACAACATGGCTGTAGATGTTAATTTGTAATGAGCCGTACGTCCGGTCGTTTTTTCTTGAACTTCTACAACATGGATAGAGTCCCAACACCCACGAATTTTTTTACTTCCGTCCCCAGCTTTTTTTATTAAAATAACTCCAGCAAATCCATGATCTAAATCCCAAAGGTATACAGAAGAAACCCCTCCTTCATAATACATATCGCGATATTGGTCAAATGCGTAATTGGCTTCCACTTCTAATTTCCGTAAACGCTCAGAAGGCATTTGTCCATCATCTAATGGCGGATCATACGTATTTGACCACGGTGAACGATATGAGTCACCATCACGATTGTAGTCGCATAAAAGATAATCTTTACCATTCTCCTTATCTTTAGCAATTTTCAAAGGTTGATCTACAGATGACAATAAGTCCTCACACAAGCCTGGAGCCAAATCGATTAAATCAATCAAATTTTTTTCAATTTGCTGAGGTGGGAGTCTCCTCATTAAATCTAAAGCGCAATCCATTTGAAGCTCAGTCTAAAATAAAAGATATTTCAACGAATCAACCAACATTAAACTTTAAAATGTTGTTTTTTTGTGGAAATAGTACCATTTTGTCTTGCTTGTACTCAATTTAATACCAACATAAAATTATGTAAATTATTACAAATTTTAAAGTTTTAATTCTTAAAATCTCTATAAAATAATAAAACAAAACCCGAATATTACTTCGCAAGCACAGTCATCCATCTATCACTTTTCACCTCCCATTACTTAAAGTGGCAACGCGAGATATTCATTTTGTTTATAAACAACTTTTGTATTTAGCAACGACATTTACTCAACATCTTCAAATGTCAAATTGTTTTTTAAGAATTTGAAATTTCATCATTCATGATCTACTTTCCTAATCAAAATCATTTACATAATACATATTTATTATCATATTAAAATACTTTTTTCTCTTTATTCTATACATTTTTTATATGTAGTATAAGTATGTAGGTATATAAAATTTCTGATATGTACAATATATTATTATAATTATATATGTGTGTATGTATGTTATTTCAAAAAATTTTCCCTTTTCCGAACTTTTACGGACAAATCTTTTTACAGACAATCATCAAATATACAAATAAGTTGAATTTGATTGAGGTAATACCATGGAAATTGTTATAAGAGTTAAAATGCAACAATACAGAATTTGCTTAACTTTTTATTTATATTTCTATTCTATTCAAGTTTGTGGGGCGTCTTTGCAAGTAAACATATTTTATGAAATGTCTTTGCAAGCAAATATATTTTATGAATATAAACAAAATCGTGAATATTATTTCGAAATTAATTTCATTTAAAATTTAACTGTGTAATCATATGCATTATTTGTATACTTTTACAAACTTGAATATGCATATCATGCATAAAAATAGTCTTGTTTATCATGGTCACTAATGGGTTAAATATCCTTCATGCTCCTTCCACTACTTTTGTATTTTCATGTTTTATTTGACATATTTTCTTTTTTATTTTGGCAGTTCAGGAAATGATTTATTTAGTTTGTTTACTTTTAGCTTAACCAAAATCATAACAAATAAAAGTAGGTTAACGTATATATAAAAGAATTTCATACGCGATGTATTTTTTATTACAAAATTAAATTTTATGAATGTAAATATATGGTGCACATATGTCATATTTTAAATGAAGGCTGTAGATATTATTTATGATGTATCAAAACAACTCCAGGCTTTGAAAAGATTAAGCAAAACTAATGGTATCCAAATTAAGGACGGTTTCACTTGTTTGGAATTAAGTTGCAGGTTATGTAAAAATGAGGAAAAGAATTCTCCGTTGGCTTATATTGTTAAAAAGACCGGTAAATGTTGTTAAGCTGTTCTTATTAAACTTTCTTTTAAAAAAAATTTATAAAATATTTCAGGCTTGTTCTATTGTCCAAATTGTGAATATACTTCTTCAATAAACACTATAATGGCGAATTACGATCCCACTGCAAAAGTTACTAGAGAAACATATAAAAAAACTCCTTATCAGCCAAAATGTATTTTTGACGACAGTAACAAACTGAGTGAAAAATTATATTCTAACGTAATTTATCAAAAAATTAACTCTGAGATTATAAGGAAATTGGAAATTGGCTACAAAAATGATACAAATAGTATTCATATTCCTTTAAAAAATAAACTGGGGAATATCGTTGGTGAGAATATAGTTAATCTAAATAATATGAATGAAGAACTTATTCCAGAAGATTGTAATTCGGGACTACTATCATTTTTAAGCGGTAAATCTTCAAAAGCTGTCTTGGTGAGAACGTTGAATGACTTTTTTGCGTTAGTTTTATCTAACATAGATGGAGGTTTGATAATTTGAACAACATTTGAAATATTTATTATTTGTTTTTTTTTAATTTTATAATTGGATTTTAGTTACTGCTATATATCTACCTTACAAAACAAAATTACTTCCTCAAGAATGCCTACCAATTTTAGAAAATTTTAAAGAAATAATAATATGGTTTGACTTTGATTCTACCGATTGGGATGTAGCTATAAATTTTTCAAAAAAATTAAATGAGTCTCGTTGTTTTTATATCAGACCCTCTTCTAATCAATCAACCCCTTACATAGCTCATATTAATAAGTTAAATATTAAGAATATTATCAAATCTGCAAAACCAATTCATCACAAAGCAATTACAACATTTTATTCTCTCAAAGAAGATATATTAAGTGAACTTCAAAATATTGAAAAAGTAAATGGTGTAAAGTGGAAAAGATTTCCAACTTTAAATAGGTTGCTTAAAGGCCATAGAAAAGGAGAACTAACTATTCTGACGGGTCCTACAGGTTCTGGCAAAACCACTTTTATGTCAGAATATTCCTTAGATCTAGCTTTACAAGGTGTTTCCACGTTATGGGGATCTTTTGAAATTAGAAATGTTCGTTTGGCTACGACTTTGTTAAGACAATATGTTGGTTACCCTTTAAATGACAAAATTGAAGAATTCGAGCATTGGAGTAAAGCTTTTGAAAAGTTACCTATGTATTTTCTAACATTTCATGGTCAACAGAGTATAAAAGTGGTAATGGAGGCTATAGAGCACGCTCAATACATTTATGATATACAGCATGTAATAATAGATAATGTTCAATTCATGATGGGAGTGGCGCTTAATATTAAAAGTGATAGATTCTCCGAACAAGATTCAATTATTGCAGCGTTTAGAACTTTTGCAACAACTAAAAATGTTCATGTTACTTTAGTGATACATCCCAGGAAAGAAAGAGATAGTGAAGATCTAACAACTAGCTCCGTTTTTGGAAGTGCTAAAGCAACGCAAGAAGCTGATAATATTTTAATTATACAAGATAAAAGATTAACTTCTATTAGGGGAAAAAAGTATTTACAGGTATAATTTGAAAGGTTAACGTTTTTACTTTTTAATACTTAAAACAAAATTATTTAAGGTTGCCAAAAATCGATATACAGGAGATTTAGGAATTTTGCCTTTAAATTTTGACAAAAATGGTTTAAGTTATTGGGAAAAAAAAGCAACAAACAAAGAACAAAATTCAGTAAAGTAAATATAAAAATTATAATAATACAAATATGTATATATTTTTTGTAAAGATTTTAAATGCCATGAAAATTTTTGTAGATATTAAAAAAAGTTATAATAACAATATTGCTAAAAATATAATTTAGTTACATTAAAAATTTTTTATAAAATTTTACAGCATATGCACGTATATAAGAAAATATACATTTTTAACAATTTTTATTTGAAAAATATAACTTTACAAAGTTTTAAAAAAAAACATGCTTACAACTTGGATTTCAAACCACCCATTAACTTTTCAAGTTTCATAGCTTTTTGTAAATCACCGCTAATTTTCAATTTGCCAGACATAAATGCACTAGCCGGTTTTAGTTTTCCTAAAATATTTTGTTTTTAATATTAAGAATATGATGAATATTTTGATAATTATACCCGTAAACATGTTGAAAAAGTCTTTAGAATCCATTGTTAAAGTTGCATCAGCCTTTGTTGGTGGATCTCCTGATCCACATTTTCCTTCCCCTTCCTTCAAGTCTAAATACCATGTGCCTTTTTCGTCACCTAATACATTAAATTGGTAAACAGCCTTTGTTTTAGTGACTATTTCTGCGCTTAATACAGTTCTAATTTTTTCAAACAAAAATGGAATTTTTTGCTTGTTTCCGCCAGAAGTAACTGATTTTTTAGATTGATCAAAATTGAGACTGTCACCTCCTTCACCAAGGAAGAAGTCTAACATCAATTTGTCAGCATTCTCAGGGTGGCATGCATATTGCTTTAAATCTGTAACACCCTCCTGATTTAAAACTTCCTCGTCAATCAAAAATCTACCGCTAATCGCTTTAGGTTCTTTACATAAAATAGCATATGCTGCGTCAGCCATAATTTCAGGTTTTCTTGAGAACTTATCGCTTTCTGGACCCGTTAACATTTCAATTGCGGCGGTATGAATTGCTGTTTTCGGCCACAGTGCATTTACTGCAATGTTATTGTCTTTGAATTCTGCCGCCATTCCAAGTACGCACATTGACATGCCATATTTTGCCATAGTATAGGCAAGATGGTTTTTAAACCAAAATGGTGACAAATTTAAAGGTGGAGAAATATTCATAATATGAGCATGATTACTTTTCAATAAATATGGAAGACACTCTTTTGATCTAAAATAAATATGTATACATATGTTTGTGTATATAGTTCTCCTTTGTAGGAAATTATTTGGGCTTACACTAAAAATGTTCCCCTAGTGTTAATATTATGCATAAGATCATAACGTTTCATTTCAGTATGTGGAGTAGAAGTAAGTGAAATTGCACTTGCATTATTAATAACTATGTCTATTCCTCCAAACTAAAAACAAATAAATTTTAATAAAGGAATGATTTCATATTATTTTGTTCATACTTTGTCAACTGCTTGCTTGACAGCATCTTGAATTTGTTTTTCGTCGCGGACGTCAACAACACATGGTAATGCTTTTCCTCCCGCATCTTCAACTGAAATTTACAAAAACTTCTTATTCACATGTACACACCCAAGGGTGGAAACTTAAAAATATTTTCTAATAATTTCAATGTATTCTCTTCTGCATATTTTGATATGAAATTCTCTACTTCTAAAGTAACTTCTTCACTTTATGAGCACTAAAACATACTTACTTTCTTTGGCGGCTGTGAATATAGTTCCGGGCAGTTTAGGATTCACTTCTGCAGTTTTAGCAGCTATTACGATATTTGCACCATCCCTTGCAGCTTTTAGAGCTATTGCTTTACCTAAGAATTTATAAGAAATTTAATTATTTGGCTTTATTTATTTTTTATCTTACAATTGAAAAAGTTATTGTATAGACAATTAGAATTTCTAAAAAAAACTTATTTTTGGAAGGATCATATTAAAAATATAAATTAAAAATGCAACTTGGTATGTTATATAGATAAATACTTATAAAATTGTTATTTTGAATATCAGCATCATAAGATGATAGAGATTATCTGCGTAATAAGATCAAAGGGCCACTTATAAGATGATTAAGAGATATCAAAAGATGGTTGAGTCATTGTCATTAAAAATTCACTCAATAAAATCAAATTATAAAATTGCTTTGAATTTAATAAAAAAGTAGGTAAGACATTGTACCATACATATAATAATTTTGCATTGACGGAAAACTACATGTTATATAATTTAAGCACATATACCTTAGGTTTCTATTATTAGTCAACTACAACTTTCTATTAATACAAAGTCTACGACTTATCATTATGGATAGATGTAGGTATAGATAAAGCTATACATATGTTATACGCAGTAAATTTATCTTTTTATAAATAAGCATAAATTTTCTTCGCTAATAAAAAATTTTATTAACTTTTTGCAATTAGCAAATTTATATTAAAATCAAATATTATTTTTTTTTTCAAATATATATACAATTATGATTGTTTACGTACCAATTCCTCGAGATGCTCCTGTAATAAATAACGTTTTTCCAGCAAGTTTCCTAAAAATTTACAAAATGTTTAATATTGGTAGCCTCCTTTTTAATTTTTTATTTAATATTTACCCAGTATTAGATATCATATTTATTTTCAATTACTTTTTTCTTAAAAATTCAATTCACTCTTATATTTATGCATAGATCAAAGTTTCTTGACTTTTTACTGAACTTTGGACTAAGGTTGGGCAATATACATCGATGAAATTCGAATTATAGCTAATCATCGATGTTGTGTCAATTAATTGTAGAATCGCAAAAACTGTCGGTGGTATTTATGAATCTGAAAAATTGTGCCTTAAAGAATATTACATACCTATGTAGCAAAGTTGCTAGATAGTAATTATCAAATTATATGACATCTGTCTGTTCACTCACATCGTTGTAGTAAATGTTCAAAAATTCTGACAGCATTTTTATCATTTCAATGATAACAATCGGTAGGGAAAATGCAGTTTCACTTTGACATTACTTTATTATTTTGTATTAGCAGAAAGTGTTTTTATGTATTGTTTTTTTTTTGTTCGGTCTAGTTAACTCAACTTGTTGATCATGTAATGTCATGACAAAATGTTTGTAAAAATTATCTAAGCTGCATTTGCCGTATTGATAATAACGTATCAATGACTAATATAAGTTGGTACATTTTTGTTGCTTACAAACACAATGTTAGCCACTCTACAAATAGGGAAAGAAAATTTATGACTAGCATTGATAAAAAACTCGTTATGTAAACGCAGCTAATATTATGAAGTTTAAAATACTTTTTTTACTACTGTCATTTATTAGAGTTTTTGACAGATTTTGTGAAAGAATCGAAAAAAAGAAATTCATCAGACTTTGTGGTAGATTTTATCTTAGAGTTTCTCGTACATGCATACAAACATAGATATAACATAGTATAATAGATATCAAATTTATGTATGTTAAGTCAACTGACATTTAGAGAGTTTCCGAACTAAGAGTTGAAAAAAGTGTTAGGTTTATTAATGTCTTTTTATCTAACAAGTCCCAATGCTCAGAGAGAAACTTGAAAGCACACCTTATTTTATATGGCCTTTTTTAAATCGAAGTGACTATTTTTTGAGAAGAAATATTAAAATAAATTCACACTTATTATAAAGCAGGTAAAATTTAGAACATATATTTGAAAAATCAAAAAAATATATTAATATTTTCATTGATAATTATTTTAAAATTTAAAAAAAAGCGGAAAAACAACAAACACAACCTTCGCCTTCAACGTTTTATTTGTTACTGAAAGCATTTCATTATTTTTAAGTGAACAGCTTTTTTTTCTCATAGGGTAAGTTAACGCAAGATATGGGAAGTACCTGTGGTGTCAAGTTGAAAATATAATTAATGAAAGATAATTCTTAAATATTGATATAAATACATAGTAAAGAAAAAATTTGAAGAGGGAATTAGAATGTAATATCTAAAATACAATCAAATATTATTTGTTCAATACAAATTTTATATAAACTTCAAAATTTTACCTCTATTTTTATTTGAAAAAATATTAAAAACTTACTATCATTTATATCAATTACCTAAGAAAAAAAAATATTTAAAATGTTTGGAAAAAACAATCATATATTTTTATGACCGGATTTGAATATTTTTCTATTTTTGAAATAAATGGTATTTTACCAAATAACTCGAAAATTCCGACTGTAAAATAACAGGTATTTTAAAATTTTTGTTCAGGTATTTTAAAATTCTTTCCGTCTAAAATTAAGAGAGGTCATACATACACATGCAGGGACATTAAATAGATTGCTCTTGTTTACCTGCTAATAAAATATGAAAAAAGAGCACAGCCAAATTTTTGAAGCACTTAATATAACATGTTTGAAATAGTTTTAAAAAAATTATTTAAAAAAAAATTTATTGGAAGTAGGTACATACATATTTATTTTTAATAACTTAAAAACAAACTGAAATTATTTGAAACAATTTTATAAGTAACGTATAAATAACCGAAATGAGATAATTCAAATTGTTGAAATGTGTCAACCAATATTACTTTTAATAACATTTTTGTTAGCCGACACTACGCAACTTGCCTTATTGGGAAATACAAAATGTGCATAAAAAATCATACATCCTTCCTCATTAACATTTGAAACCATACTGAAATATGAATTTGAAATTTTTTTTCATTTTTTCTTTCCTCCTACCTTCCTTTCTTTTTCGTGCAATAGAATTTAAATGGGAAGCTTTTTAAAAAATGTGTATAATATCCTGAGATTTTTTAAAATATTAATCTCTTTTTTACGTAAAAAAAAAGAAAAAAAATAATAAAAAATATGACACGATCAGTGGCATTTAAAGAAAAAACCAACAACGAGGCCAAAAATTCGTAACATTTCGTAAAAAAAATTGAGTATTGGGACTTGTTAGATATAAAGACATTAGGTTTATGGTATCTAAAAACAACAAAAGAATTAGAAAAATCGAGAAAATATTTGTTTGGGACGTGATAAACAGATTCAAGACGTGAACTTCGAGTGTCGATAACAGCAATGTTCACATATTTTAACCCAGCGTTCAAAGTCCACCGATTTCTACAGTAAAAAAAGACATGATTGTTAACATTTAAATTTTTTTCGCCCATGTATTCTGTATAGAAATCTAGTACATATAAAATATAGAATATAAAAAAATAGAATATAAAGTGTAGAAATATGGTACACATTTTGGTTCATAAATTTTAGATGACAAGCTCAAAGTCGCCGGTTGGTAATTGCAATAGATTCCAGTTTTTCTTTTTTATATTTTCACGTTTTATAAAGACGTTAATCATACAGCCAAAAGACGTTGTCATGCTGCTAACTTCAAATTTTTGAAAAAAAAGTTGTTATTAGTTTCACTTTACTAGAAACGTATCTAGTTTAGATCTTTACTATAGAAACCAATTCCCGTAGAAGAAAATTTTTACTGAAATTCTATCAACTTTTAGACAATAATAAACACTTCATTTTGTTAGAACAAAATTGTTTTTCACCTCCATCCCCTCTCAAGTTATCGTCCTTGAAAATTTGTAAAATTTGAGTTTTGGCGCCTTATACTTCTATACATACAGAAAGCTAAGGGTAAAAAAAATTGCATACATAGCTCATCCTAAATATATGCAATCTTCCAAATCTATTCGTACCATGAATGAAAGTAATTTTAATAATATAGTACATAGATTGTTTTTAAAAGCAGTATTTTTACTTGTTGAAGGGAAAAGTGCTACATTACAAAGCATTGGTTTGACCCAATGATTCCCAAAGTGACCTATTGCTAGCAGTCTAAAAGGTAAAAAAAAAATTGGTGTCTGTCAAATGGTGTTGAACATAATGGTGTTTTCGAAATGAAAGTGGGGGGTCTATTTAATGAAAATTCCCTTTTAGAAAGACAATGTGTTATTTCATCTATAAACCAAAAATTCAATTTGTTTCTCATTTTTCTCATCTCTATATACCTTGTAGAAAAGGGTTTCAGCGCAGTTATGAATCTTACAACAAAAAAATCTTATGTGGTCAGAACATAACCGACCGCTATTGTCTAGTTAAGTGTAAGTATTACAGAATATTATAAAAATGTCTGTTAAATACTTCTTTCCAATTTTTAGGGCATTAGTAAGCTTTTAGTTAATATACCTAGAAAAATGTAAATTACGCACGCGTGTACACGCGTGCATTTTAATTTCTGCTGAACCGATTTTGATGAAATTTTATATGTAAGTTTATTTCGACTATGTCACGGATTCATCAACTTTTGGGATATATGCAAAATTTCAGTACTTTGTACTTTTTGTGAACAAAATTTCAGTACTTTTCAATATTTTCTAAGATATAGTCAAACTACTATTGAAGTTGTACGGCAGCTACCACAAGGAGTCAAGAAATTTCAACTATTCCTATCACACATAACAGACCTAATAATACTCGTGTTTTCACAAGATTTCTATATTATAATTTCAATAATCAAACTGAGATAATGCCATATAACTTTTGGAGTTGTATGGCACCTACGAGAAGGAGCCAAGCAATTTCAGCAACTTTTATCAAACACATTGGCCCTACTAATATATTCGCTTGTGTGAAATTTCAATACCACAACTTTTATAGTTTCCGAGATATATACCCAAATAAATTATGAAGCTGTACGGCAGGTAGCCGAACCAGTACCACGATCATAACTAATTTAAAATAGGTTCTGGCATTTACTATAATATATTATTTGCAAAATTTTGCAAAGCTTTGCTCAATTAGTTTTTGAGTTATCGCTCCGACGGACGAACGGAAGAGATAGGGGGACAGACAAAGCTAAGACCCAGAATTCGACGCTGGTCAAAAACATATACTGGAGCTGGTCAAAAACATATCTCAGACCATTATTTCTTAGTGTTACAAACGGTAAGGCAAATTTAGTAAACCTTTCGAACATACACGTTCGCGCGGGCATAAGTATGAATTTAATTAAATAACTTTTTTTTTAACTTTCCCACATCATAGGTGTACCTTGTTGCTTTTAGAAATTTAAATCTATCAAAGAAGTCTGGTTTAACCGAACTTTATTTATAAAGTGTTTTGTACATGTATACATTTATACCAAAGTATATCTATTAAGAAGAAGTTCGACTCGTTCCATTTCGTTAGTTTTCCTTTGCACTTTAATTCCAAATTCTCAAAATATTCCGTTTTTTTTTAGAAGTATAGACGGAAATAAGAGTTTTTTAGGCACGAAAGAAACAAAATATTGTAAAAAAACGAGTGTTTTTTTTACAATATTTTGTTTCTGTTTCTTTGAGAGTTTTTAACTAACTTTTATGAAATGAAAAATAGAATATGAAAAATAAATTTTGTAAAAAATAATAAAATTTTTACCTAACTTCATTTAATTTTATTTCAGTTCGATGTTTTTGATACACTCGTTTGTTTACAACTTTTTGTTTCTTTCTTGCCTACATAACCAGCATTCCCGCATGGATTCAATTGTATCTATTTGCATATATGTATTTTTTACTTTAAATTTAGCGTGGATACAAAGATTTGATCTGTTAAAATTCCGAAATTGGCTACATTTGAAAATTTTCCTGAAATATACCAACATTTCCTTCTCAAACACTAAATCGCGAAATTTTTTATCTTCAAAAAAATATTACTTACTGGCTTTCCAAAGCAGTTTTCTGAATTTGTTAGAAGAAAGTAAGAAAGATACTTTATTAAATGAGTACCCCCTCTTCCTGTATTTAAATCTAGAACATTAAGACAAGAGCGTACCAGAAATATTTTGGCGTAAACTGAGTGTAACAAAAAATTCATTGGCAGCACATATTTTTTAAAATTTTGTTCGTTTTCCTAGTGAATCGTTTTTTTGATAGACCTACTAGATTGAATAGTTCAACAGCCCCAGAACATATATATATATATATATTTTCTGACCTTAACTTTTACATTTAAAATGCAATAGAAGTTTCGTGTGATTTCTTGAAGAATTTACTATAATTAACAAAACTCGCATTGTTAAAAACAAAAACAAATTAATATTAATTTTGAGTTTATTTGTACAAAATAAGACGACTTAGTATAATAGTTCTTCTTTAAGAGGCTGGATACATTTTGGATACATTTTTTTTCTCGAAATTGGATACATTTTATTTTTACCGGATGGGAACACTGTACACAACTCTTATCACCATCTATTTCTAAATAAAAATGGAATATTTTAAGAATTTGGAAGTGGCAAGCAAATGAAAACTAACGGAATGGAACGAGTCAAACTACCTCTTGGATAGATATACTTTGATTTATACTATGCTCATATGATTATGTATACTATGCTTTATACATTATGTAGATTTTACAATAAGAAATCGGTATAACGAACACTCAAATTATATCATATTTCTACATACACGGTGATTTACAAAGATATACAACAACATATATTGGTAAGAGGATCGGAAATGGGTAAAATTTTGTTTCCAAAATATAGGGATTTTAAAAAATTTTTACGAAATTTCTACTTATCCAAGTTTTTTTGATTATAATTTGCGTTCCGAAAAAGATAGGAGCTTCAAACAAACAGTTTCTAAAAGGCCTATAGTAAAGGGCTTAAAATAAACATATTTCTTGATTATTTTTTTTATGTGGTTTCGGAACTTCTTAGTTTTTTCGTAGTTTTGAAACTTTGAAATTTTTTTTACAGAATTTTGGTCACTTTAATTTAAGTCACTAAGTGTTGAAAAATCTTTTATAGTACAGAAAATTTAGCACGAATACCATTTCTATGTCAAGATTTTAAAAACCTTAATAAAATCCAAAAAGCCAAAAAATTGTCAATATTTTTTATTTTTATTGATTTATAAAGCTGTATTCATCACCTACTATTAATTTTTTACCGCAATATCACTCTAAAAAGCAGTTGACATTTTTAAGAACCATTATTTTGGTAAAAAATCTGAATTTCAATATTTTTCGTTTTAGAGTATTATATAGTTGTTCTTATAATTATAAACTAGACGAAACAAAAGTTTCATTACTTTATTTGAATTATTTCTTTTTCTTAATTATTTGTCTAGAAAGACTAAATAATAATTTAAAAATGTACAGATGAATAAAAGTTTTGTTGGCTTAAAGTAAAAACGTATACATATAAGTCTTATTTATTATATAAATATGTATATATCTGCTGTATATACGTATTGTAATATGTATTACAATTTATATGTAAGAAAAATAGGTAGATTACTAATTTATAAAAATTTAAATTAGTCTTTATTCTTTTTACTAAGTTCTTCAGTCAAACTTAAACAAAAATATTGATTGAATTTATTTTTTATTGATGAAAATCGGAAAATTATAATATATGTAAAATTAAAAAATTCTTACTTGCACTTTTTTAATTTTACGTGAAAAGGTTTTACTGTATTTTAATAACTCATTTTTTTTTTATAAACGCCATTTTACTTTATGAAATGTATTAAATAACTTTTACATAAACACAAATAAAAACAATTTTTATTCTTTTAATTTTCCTTTTATGTTTCAAATTTGTTCTTCTTCGAATTTATATACAATTTAAAACGCTTCACACATTTGTGTTTGTGTGTACTTATGATAAAATAAATTCTACTGTGTGAAACAAATTCTATTGGTTCTTTTAGTATTCTTATTTGATTTAAGACCGCCCATTTAATTTTTTTGGTATAAATAGAAAAAATTTCAAAATTTTACAAGCATTTCTTGACACAATCATGCAAGGTAGTTGTTTAAATTAAGATTCGTCGTATAGAGAGAGAGAGCTAAATATAAAAGGAACTCTTAATTTAGTTAATAATTTTTATATATAAATAAACTGTGAAATTGATTAATATTATAATTAAATTGAAACTAAAGATAAATAAAAATTAAATTCAACATTATTACTATAGTAGCGTTAAAAACACAGTCCACATGCGTTTTAATATTATAATGAATTTAATATAAAAATGAATTTAATAAACTGCAACAAAATTTAAAAATAATTGTATCTATATGTACAAAGCATAATGATTCTTAATTTTTAAATATAAGTGAATTTAATAAAATTTTGTTTTATTAAATTAAAAAAAAAGTACATATACATAATTATATTAACCGCAAAAAAAACATTTTATTTAAGGATAACCAGCTGAATATTATTAGAATTACGTGTAAGGTAAGAATATATTATATAGAATTAAAATTTTAAACAGAATGCATATTGGAAAATACACATTTTAAAATAATTATACAAATTTTATTATTCAAATTTTTTTCTGCCATTCTTAGATTATATATACATACATATGTAGGTCGTGTGTCTCGCTTAATTAGATATATTCACCTTTATTCTGGTAGTCCTATCGCATGTAAATATATAGCATGAAGTGATACCATCACGTCTAAGTCCTACTCTAGTAGACGTGATAGTTGAAGTGACACCAACTTTGATCACAAATATCAAAATCATCGCGTGTGCTGTTTCTATATATAAAATTTTTTAATATTTGTACATTGATAGGCCATTCCGCGGAGAAATTTTAATTTGAATGAATAATAAAATGAAAAAATCGGCTAAGTTAGTAGTTATAAAAGTTTTTTAATTAACTTTATACTAAAAATTTTACTTTATCAATTTTAATATTGATTGTTGGAGAAAACGGGAAATTTGAACTTGTAAAATTAATGGAATCTTAGGATTGCCAAAGGTTATTATCAAATAAGTATTGGCAAGTTGCTTCCAAATTCTTTAGGTAAATTTCGAAAACTTTTTTCGAAAATCTGATAATGTTATTTTAATGTTAAATATGTACATACATGCTTTAAAACTTTCTTTATTTTCGATTATAATGCCCATCACCAAAGTACTTTTCACGTCACTTTATTTTTAATTTTTTTGTGACATCACACGTCAACTGTTAACGCTATACCAATCTATTAAAACATTTTTTTATCGTCTCTACAGACGTGAAAGATTTTTTTATCAAGTCAGGAACGCGTCTAACAGGATATTGACTTTTAGAAATTTTGTCCTCGATTTACGAGACAGTGTAATACTGCCAAAACACAAGTTTACCAAACGAGGCACATATACGATAACAATGTTTTTATCAACACTATTCATTTTTATCAACTTTTATAGTTTTTTATTTTTGCATGTTTATTATTTTTTCTTCCACATAATATTATACATTCTTATGAAATATATTGTGTTTGAAATCAAATCGAATAAAGTTAAATTTATAGATGTCTATTTAATTCTACTTTCTTGAATTATTTGGAGAATTTGTTGTTATTTAAATTCCAAACTGGACTTGTACCAATATTTTTTTTTTTTTTTTTCGAGTTTGAAAAAAAATATCATGTCCCAAGAACCGATTCTGGTGTTAGTACATGATTGGAAAAAGTCTAAAAATTTGTTATAAGATTTACGACAGTTTTTTTATAAAGTCACTTATATTTTTAATATTTCAGACTTTTATGGAAATGGATGGTCTTTTTGAAAATGAAAATAATTATTATTATCACATTTCTGATTCATACAACAATGAAGGTAATTTTTCTTAATTTCATATAATAATTTTATTTATATTTGTTATAATATACAGCTTAAAAAGTTTTACCTATATAGGTTCATATATAGGTAAATATGTGCATCTAAATATTAAATAAATGAATATTAATTTTTGAAGACAAGATTAATTGCACCTATTGTATATGAAAAAACAATATAGAGCACTAGGATGTAGGTATCATTATTCGAGGTTCCTACAATTTTATTCGTGGATTCAATTATGTTTAATACAAATGTATTTTTCGGATGCATAAAATATTTTTATTTAATTTCTACTCAATTTAGAAATTTTTGCAAAATGTGTATTACATGTAAAAACGAGTATACTATGTATTGGAAGAATACTGAAGTATATTATGTACTGGATGATACGTTTTGAATACCAAAAACAATGTAGTACGAGTATCATATTGAATATCAAAAATAATCCATAGAGAAATAAAGACTCTATTGTTTACCGCATAATATACATACATACATATATTTTTATATAAAGTAAAACTCAATTTTCATTAAAATTTTTAGATGTTGGAGTATGGAATACTACAATTTGTTCGTCAGATTCTTCAACAAAGGAAATAGATTCCAGTGTTCAAAATTCATATGAATCAAAACCTTTAATGAATGACTTTAAATATTCATATTGTTCACATAGTAAGTTTATAATTTTATAGCTTGTAGCACTTTTATAATACTATATATAATAGTAGGTTTATATATGTTGCATAATATATTCTGTTTCATATATTCTGGTTTTATCACAGTTGTTCTTTTCGGAAAATATATTTTTAGGGTCCATATGAAATTTTTTTTCCAAATATTTTAAAATACCGTTTAGATTTTGTTATATCTTTCATCAAGGTATAACAAAATCTAAACGGTATTTTAGGTATATATTTGTGTATAAAATTAATTTTTTTTATGATTTTGTTAAATTGTTTTGTTTCAACTTGCATTTTTGGTGTAACCTTCTTGCTTATCACTTGTTAAATACTTTTCGACAAAAAACGTCGTTTCACTAAGGCATATCTTGCATCAGAACGACAACTGGAATATGGCTGAAAAACATTTCCCCGCTATTCTCTGACAAGTGTCACTGCGATCGCCGCTTAGAATGTCAAATTCAAGTCCTAACGACAATTGTCGCTCTACTTCGGCAACTAGAATAAGGCTCAATATGTTATCTTAAGCTTTGATTTATTTAAAAACAAAAAACTAATATTGTAAAATAGTTGTAAATTTTTTAATTTATTTTAAAAATTTAATTTTAAAAATTTTTTGAAACAAAAGTAATAAATTAACTGTTAGTCGAAAATTAGTCAAACTAAAATGGAACATAGGGCTATTAGTATTATATTAGATATAGTTATATTCAAAAATTTAATTCTTATATATTTTATTATTTCTATATTTTTTGGCATAAAAGGGCAAAATATACCGAAGGAAATTCAATATCCTTCAAGTGAAATAACACCATTTCCTAGAGTTGTAAAAAAAAGGAATACCGCTAATAAAAAAGAAAGAAGGCGTACTCAAAGTATAAACACAGCATTTTCAAGTTTGAGAAATAAAATACCAAACGTTCCAGTAGATACAAAACTTTCAAAGATCAAGACATTACGATTGGCAACATCATATATATTGTATTTGACACGAGTTTTAGAAGGAAATCAAGATCCATCAAATGGTTTTCAAGCTGAATTAATAACATCATTAAAATTAGGTAAAGCTGAAAAAAAACAATTAGCCAAAGTAAATCATGAGGTGAGTTTTGTATGAATAATGCTTTAAAATTATAAATAATTAGATAAGTTTACATTAGATAAGTTTCATGCCTCTGTAGGTCAGTTGGTAGAGCGTCCGCCTAGAAAGCAGTAGGTCACTGGTTCGAGTTCAGTCCGAGGAGAAAAATTTTTTAATTAATTTTTCTGCCTTTAACTCGTTCCTTTGATTACGTCATCCATCTGTTCTGCAGTTGCATGAAGAAATTTCCATTAAGTTAAATTAGTAGTGTAATAAGCACATTCTTATTAATTCGCAACTATGATGTTGTATTAGTAGAATTCATAATTTAATTAGTGCAATAGGCACAATCCTATATAAATATATATGTTCTTGTTATTGTGTGTTTCAATAGTAGATTGTATGTAGCAATCAATGTAAACAAAAACAAATACTTAGTAATCATGTGAATTACAGTATAAGCAATGTAGAGAACATTTCGTCGGCAATTTCTTCATGCCTCTGTAGCTCAGTTGGTAGAGCGTCCGCCTAGAAAGCGGTAGGTCACTGGTTCGAGTCCAGTCCGAGGAGAAAAATTTTTTAATTAATTTTTCTGCCTTTAACTCGTTCCTTTGATTACGTCATCCATCTGTTCTGCAGTTGCAGGAAGAAATTTCAATTAAGTTAGATAAGTTTACATATTTTCTATAGGGTATTATAAATAAAATTTAAATTACAATTGATATGAAAAATCTATTTTAGCTATTTTAAATGATTTGACATCTAAATGTAGTTATGGTAAATAGACGCCAAAAAAATTAATTTGAGTAAGGATATTTTTGATAGTTCCATATTGTAATAACTAATTTGCAACAAGTTTGATAATTAAGGGCTGCCAAAAAAGTATTGTTACGACTGGAATCTAAAATCTTTAAAAAATCCGCACGAACTCGAAATTCTTAAACCTGCAACATTTTACTGCAAGTAAAAAGTCACGGATTTAAGAATGTCTGGAAGGTTTAGAAAAATGATAAGAATAAGTTATTATTTTAAATTAAATATATGTATAGCTGTATGACAAATGTAAAGGCAAATTGTTTTTTGCAAGTAGCGACTTTGAAGGTTTTCAAGCTTTTTTTGTTTGTTGCTCTAAGTTAGAAATGAATAAACGCAATTTGAGTTTTCGAAAAAATGCTTAGGAAAAATAGCTGCGGACCCCACTTTTATTTTTGCTTTTGCTTTCAATTATTTTTAACTTTTTAAAAAAGTACTTCTTGATTGGTATATGTAGTTCATCATTGTCTTTTCTCTTTATAGTGTAGCCTGAACTTTGAAAATTTTAGAATAAAAAAAAAATTAAATAAAAAAAGGTGTTGGTGTAATAGGGTCCCGGATTAGCTAAAATATTGAACGAAATTTTGAAATACATATTATGCACTAATTTAAAACAAAACATAATTCTGACTGTATAGTTACAGTCGTCATTAAGTAGGATTTGTAAATCAAGATTTAACATTCTTTAAATGCATTACATATTTTTTTTTGCCAATTTACTAAAACAAATTCGGAATATTTTCCCATGTTTAAATTTAAAAATTTTATAAAAATTCTTATTTATATTTTTCTTCTATAATTTTTTCTTATTTACCAAATAAAAATTAATAATTTGGTTTGGAAATACTATACCAAGTTATATCTAGAACTATTTTTATGAGATTTTCATAACTTTTTAATGTTACGTAATATCTTTGAAGTTAAAATTACTAAATTGCTCTTCCAATTTTCTATATTTTCTTATAATACCTAATTTAGATTAATTAAACATAAAAGACTCATGCATAATATGATAATGGTCATGCTTCAATTGTGTATATACAAATATATTAAATATACACAATCGTATACACATACACATTGTTGTAATAATATATAAATGCTTAAAACTTATTGACTTTATTATCTTAAAATTTTAATATCCTCTAAATGACTGTGTCCTTTGAGCAAGTGAAAAATAAACATTTATAAATTCCTTAATAAAATCATAAAATATTTTTTATGTTTATTGACAACCGCCAGAACATTTTAAAAGTATGTAGAATGTATACGAGTACTACATTCAATATTATGCTGTGTTAAATGGTGGGTGGAAATCTTTTTTCCATAAAAAGGCGACCAAGAAAAACATGTACAATCCATTTATCGAATTAACTTTTGTCGTATAAAATTTTTTTGTTTCCTTTAATGATATTCAAAACATAAGATTAATATAATAAAATATAATTTCAATATCTTTTTATTTTAGGGGCGTATATTTATCTATTGTTCTTAGAGATAAAATCTTTTGAAGATTATTATTTATAAAAGTGTGATATAAAATAATTTAAACAATTACTTAATATTGGCTTGGAAAATTTTCTCATGTCATAATTTCGGAAGGGATGATATTATTATTGTGGTCTTTTTATGTTTGATTTCATAATATTTGTTGCATAACTCACAAGTATATTATTTATTGTATTTGTGCGGTTAAAATATAAAAACAAATAAATAAGTGGGGTTTAAACACTTAAATTGCAAAACAATTACAATAATTATGTAACATGTTATAGGATTATTTAAAACAATGTATACTTTCGTAAGTTGTCAAAAATTTTTTTTTGTATAAACATATATACATATAAACATATATACATATATATATACGTATGTATGTTTCTGAAATAATTATGATAAAATATCAAAATGTACAGTTAAAATTATTAAATAAAGAAAAGCAATGCATAAAAAACAATAGAATTAATAATTTAAAAATATTATAAGTAAATTATAAAATATATTTACAAACTATTTTCCCAATGCTCACTATTTATAGAGTAAATAAAATACCTTATGAAAAAAAATATCTGTAAAGTTAGTCTGCGTGAAAAATTTTTCATAATTGTGTAGAGCAAAATACCATAGAATCTATTAATACCTGTAAAGACTCAATTGATTCAAATTAACCAATAAAAAAGGGAACTTTGAAAAAGGTACCCGTCACCTATTTGTTATTAATTTCTTTGCTCTCATTCTTAAGAGTTGCTTTTTAAGTATAAACCTCTAGCTACATTTGTATTTCTATCCGTGCTTGAATAATATTTTTCCGAATATTCTGGAAGTGGTGTTTGAGTCATGTGTGTATGTATTTTTGAAATTATAATACATATTTGTTTATAGTTGGAAAAGTTTAATTGCAATTTCAATCAATTTAAGTTGATCAACCTGAGTGCATATTGAAATGTTTTCAGTTTGAAATTTTGCAAACTACTACAGTGATATTCATTAATTTATTATTATATGTATGAGAGTACTATATGGTAGTTTGGGGTTTATTTTTTGAAATGTAATTAATATTATATTTGTCAATGCTATATTTACATTCATATGTGTGTTTAAATAAAATTTTGAATAACTAACTATGCTTATGTGAATTTCATATTTTATTAAAAATACTTTATTACGTAGGATATTTTACGTAAAATTGGCGACTTCAAGACTATTTGACATATAAGGATGCGTATATATAGTACGTATATAAATGAATGAAAACAAATATTATACACATAAACGTATGAATGAATTTTAATAAAAATATCTGTACTTAATTTAATGTATATGTGCATATACGTATATTATATAAATTTGTATATGAAAAGAAAATAATTTTTAAAGTGGATATTATCAATTAAATGGCTTTTAGCAATTAAGCCACTTGATTTTTATTTCTATTTTTATTTTTAAACTTTGTACAATACTTACAAATACACGTTTACACACACACAAAATTCAAATAATGATAAAATTATAAAATAAAATTGTTTAATAGAGAGTCTCTTCCGCTTAAAACTATTTAATGTTAATGTTTCTTTTTTTTACTTTCTAATCTTTTTATACAAAGAGAATTTTTATTAGTAAATCAATTATCTTTTAATTTTTTAATTTTGAGTTTTCATTAAATATAGAAATTTTGTTTATAAAAAAAGATTTTTTTTTTATATTTTTTATTTATTAATTTTCTTTGAACTTTTAAAACCATTCTAGTCTATATAATATAAGTTTTGATATTACTCATTATGTATATAAGTAAATGTTTGCATTGCTTGTGTAATATAATGCATGACTTTTAAATACGTTAAATACGTACACATATTACGTTTTATGTACGCATATATTTATTTTATGTATGTATTTTCCACAAAAAGCAATTAAAACTTTCAAGTAGTATAATTGGTTTTTTACCTTGATATTTACTTCTTTATCGCGAAAATATAATTTATTTTGGATACAAAAGATATTTTTACCACGTATTCTTATATAAATTTGTTGAGTGACTTTATCGTATAATGGAACTGTTTGAAAAATAATAGCGAACAGAATTTCCTGCCGAAATCTCATAGATTCTCTTTGGGATGCTTTTTGGCTCTTGAGAAGGTTATTAATTGAGAAGTAAAGGTTTATAAAATTTTCTTAAATTTTCCTAAAGTTTCATTTTTTTGTATTACAAATATAGTAGAGTACGCTCAAGAACAAGACGAATAAATGCAAAACCCGCTTAAGTAGTACAATAAGACAGTGTACAAATTCGTATGAAATGAAATTGTACACTTATTTTACTACTTAAAATAAGTGTACAATATACACAAAAAAACAAAAATTATTCTGTATAAATTTTTACTCGTTTAAATGCAATTTTTTTTTTAAGGATTCATATTTACGTGTGAACGAACTTTATTATAGTTATAACTGGCGAAATGCTGTTGCAATAAAAATTTTTTTTGGTTAATGTTGTATAAAAAATAAAATATGTATGTAATAAAAAAAATTGTGAACTGAGTTGACTCGTTAATACTTATAAATTTAAATAAATTTTTTACTGAGATTTTTGAATAACCTTTTCTTTGATGTAAAAATATACTGTTGAATTTTTTTTTAATTTCTTATAAATTATACTTTATGACATCTATTCGTGTTTTCGAACAGTAAAGCGGCATTATTGGCGCTCCAATCGGCTCATGTTAAATCCAAGCTGGTTTCTATCTGGCTTGTCGAATTGGTTGAACAGCCAGCAGCAAAAAGTCGAGTTAGTTTTAGTCGGCAAAATGTGCACCGGAAGGGTATACAAATTTACAATTCTCAATTCCCTGCACCTTTTTATATACAATATTAGAATTTACATAATATGTACTAATTTCAAGAATATAGACCCGATTTTTTTAATTTTGTAATTTAATTCTAATTAGGCGTTTTTGTATATAGCAGAAGTATTCAAAAAAAATAGTAGAAGTGTTTAAAATGCTGTACTGTAAAATACACAGAAGGTTGGTGTAAAAGTACATAATTAAGTATGAAAATGTACAGGAATCAACGTAAATTTTGTTTTGTGGCATATTACTGGTTAAAACGGGTTTTAGGTAATATTTTAAATTTTTCACTGGTGATGCATTAAGACTCAACATAGTTTAAACTCTTAAGGGATGGTGTACACACTTTTTAGAACATATTAAGGTAAGAAACTGTACTAATTAGAAGCTGGTCAAATTATTTTTTGAAGGCGCATAATAGTTGACAATAAAATAGTCCCTCTGTCTTTTAAAATATTTTAGAGTGTAGTTCAGGATATGTTTTTCCTTGTACCATACATACATATGTACATAAACATATGTATATAAATATATTTTAGATCTTTAACCTATAAAATAAAATATTATAAGTGAATTTTCTTTTTCAAGTTAATTTCTAATTTATGTGTGAATGAAATTTAACAAAAAAAAATTTTTTCCTGCATCCACTTGAAAATTATTTTCTATATATTTTGGAAATAGCAAATACACAAATATATATAAATTTCTTCCCTATATTTTGAAGATAATTGAGGATATAAATTTTATTTTGTATAGACTTCATTTTAAATATATGTACATGGAGTCAAGTGGATTAAAGGCACGTTTGATTGTACAAAGTATTTTATAAATTATGTTAGAATACTGCATCATGTGCATACATACATACATATTAAATAAAATTTTCTTTACTGAATAAAAAGGTGAATTTGTTTACAATTTCTGTTTACATTTTTTTAACTTTTTGTATACAATATTTTATTTACACATTAATTTGAGGTGATACTTTATAATTATTTATTTATGAAGAGGTAAATAAAGATCATGAAGGGAAATGAACCCTTTATTAAGAAAAAATCATTTAAATTTAATCAAAAAAAAATTAAAATAAAAATTCAAAATTTTCATTATGGAAATTTTGTGGTACATACACTGTGGCACTTATGCGAATCATTTTATTTCTTGTTCGAGTACTAAATAGAAAACCATTTAAACTAAATTGATTATACATTTAAAAAATTAATTGGAAATAAATACTAGTTCAGTAAAAATTTGTTAAAATTTATTGAAATTCAACTGATTTTTAAATTGATTTTTAAAATATTTTAAACATTAGGTTCCTTAAATAAAAAAAATTACTTAGGTTAATTTTAATTTCTGACTTTTCAATGGACTTTTCAGAGAATTACAAAAATAAAACCCTATACACAATGTTTATATAAACGTTTTCTTCACTTTCATGCAAATGAAATAAAAAATGAATGCCGCACCATTCATGGATCAAAATAAGCTTCAAGGCTAGTTTTAAAATAACTGAGTTAATGTTTGACAACGTTAAAGTACAAGTTTAAATTAATACGACTTATAAAAAAATTAAATAACAATTTTTAGAGTAAAAAAAGACGCTCATGAGACTAACCTTATTGTTTTTTTTTTGGAAAATATTTTTTTTTTTTTTTTATTTTTTATGTTATTTGGCAACTCATTGAAATTCTGTACTCCCCCGTAAAGTGTTGAATTTTGATTGCCAATCCTTCTGTATAACGGATGTCTGAAGTCAACATTATTTCGCAGACAATAATACCCGGTAACGTATTCTATATATCGCACCATATTTTAAATCAAAGGTTTGCATTTAACCATGATTTTGACATTGATCCAATTTAAATTTCGCACCATAACTTCTATTGGTGATCTTATACCAGCCTTTAAATAACAATAACAATATATCAGTGTAATCGTTAAAATACGAAAGTATTATGCTATTATATATTGTGATTGCACTGGCCCGCGAGATTTGATTTCTAATTCTTCCAAAAAAAGAAACTTTTTAAAAAACTTTTTGCATATATTATTACAGTGGTCACCAAACTTCAATTTCTTATATATTGCGACGCACAAATATTTAATGTTGTTAAATATTATTACTCATCATTATATTAATTTGTTGATTTGTTCCAGGCCCTTTTGCTATACATTTCATTTTACTCATATTCAGCTTCAACTTGTCCATGTTCAACCATTTAAATACACTTTTAAAGTGCTCGTTGAGGAATTTCTTGCTTTTTAGAATGTTTTCGCTTTCAATATATATAGGAGTATCATCTGCAAATAGTAAAATTTTACAAAACTTTCATGCTGATGCTATGTCATTTATATATAACAAAAACAACAAAAATCCCAATATTGATCCCTACGGAACTCCTAATTCTACTGGCACTGCATCTAAATAGGTTTGACATATTTTTGTGCGCTGCTCTCTATTTCTTAAAAAAATCTTGAAACCACTTTATTTCTGCACCTTTAATTCCGTACTGCTGCATTTTCCTATCTTATGTCTCGAATGCCCTTTTTATGAAAACTGCTATTATTCTTTTCCCTGAGTCCAGATATTTTTCCACTCGTCTATTACCCAATTTAAAGCAGTTCACTTTGAGCAACATTTTATAAAATCCGATTGATGTTCGCATATTTTATATTCTACAACAAAACCTTCAAATTTCGTACAAAACGACTTTTTCAATAACCTTTTCGTAAATAACGCTTTTGGAAGTATATTGACTGGTCTTAGATCTTCTGCTGCATTCGTGCTTATGACTTTTTCAACTATCGTTGTCTTTTCCATGTTTTTGGGAATTTGCATTTCTCAAAAATTTATTTATTAATTTAGTTAATATTTCTTTTTTGCATTCTAATATTATGTTACTATTTAAACCTTGTAAATCATTTGTTTTATAGTTAGTTTTTTAATTGTTGTAATATAATTAACTTTTGTTATGTCTCGTTTATTTTTTTTATGCTGTTCACGAAGTATTCGTTTAACTTATTACCTGTATTATATTCACCATTTATTTTAACATTATAACACACTGTATTTATTTGTAGTTTTCCTCTTTTTAATGCATATCTTTTATTAGTCTTACACGTTTTTTGATCGTTTTGTTTTTCACTAATTTTATAATTAATGTACCTGTTTTTACTTCTGCTGAATTCTTTGTCATATTTATTTCTGCATGGTTTGTATTTCCCACTTTAAATGATCATTACTTAAACTACAAACTTTATATAATCTTATCTTTTCATTTTTAGTCTATGTAAATCATATTTGGACCTTTCGGCAATATTCTTCTCCACTTTTATTGCATTTTCGCATTTTTTTAAGGCTATTTTGCGCTTTAGCAAAAAGTTCAGAATCCATATTGATTAATAAAATTTCTAACTTCAAGTTCTCTCTTTAAAAGCAAATTTAACATATCAAAATCCTTCTTCTTTTTTTCCATTTTCTTCAGTTTTTTATACCCGTACGAGCATATATTCGAAGGGTATACTAAATTAAGTTTCCTTTCCGTTTGTAACGCTAAGAAATAATGGTCTGAGATATAGACTTAAGTGTATGTTTTTGATCAGCGTCGAATTTTGAGTCCATCCGCCCGCCCGTCCGAACGATAAATAAAAAACTAATTGGACTAAGTTCTCCAAATTTGCAATGATTTATCGTTATAAATGCCAGAACCATATTTAAATTATGGATATGGTTGGGATGCCGGTTCGGGTAACTGCCATAAAACTTCAAAAGTTATTTGGCTGTATCACAGAAACTATAAAACCTGTGATGTTGAAATTTCACACAAGCGGATATATTAGAAGGGCCAATGTGTTTGATTAATGTCGTTGAAATTGCTTGACTCTTTCTGGTAGCAGACATACAACTTCAATAGTTCTTTTGCCCATATCCTAGAAAATATATATTGAAAACACAGTACTGAAAAATTGCATAAGTTAATATGGTAATACGACAACTTAAAGTCATAGTCTGTCCCATAGTCAGCTATGGTATAAATTTATTTGCACATAGGATAACAAATTCGTACGGGTATCACAGAGTTGACACGGTCAACTCTATTCTTTCTTGTATTCTAATATTTATAGTTTGATGATCAGATATTTTTCAATTTTCCCTAACTTTTACGGTTATGTTTGCAAAATGATACATATGTCAAAATATCGAGTTTTTAGTTTTCCTTTTATACTCTTTAATCAATTGCTTATAACCAATATCAGTAAATGTTTTTTTAATATTAAACCAAGTCTTTCTATCTATACTGTTGATTTGTACTTTAATACTTTAAATTTAATGCGGTCTCGTGAACAGACCTATATTATTAAACAAAGATTGTCCTAATCGTACAAGTTGTAAGCGACACCAAATTGAACTGAAACATTATGAATTTTTGAGAAAAAGATTTTGTTTTAAATTTTAGTACCTATATGTAAAATTATTAAACGTAGAACTAATCGCTAAGTTTCATAACTATTGAAATAAATAATATATGCCTAATTAAAATATAGAATAATTAAAAATTTCTTTATCTGTTTTTTTTTTCAGTTTGCTATAGAACAAGAAATGAAATATAAAAAAAACAGTGGAAGGACTGGTTGGCCTCAAGATGTTTGGGCCTCTGAACTTAAGCAAGAAGGAAGACAGTTAAATTAAGAATAAAATTTCTATATTATGGACTTAAAACTGCATTAATTTATCTTTATAAAGTAAATGTGTAATCACTGAACTTTTTGGCATCTGGATAAACAAAATCTTTTATTAAATATCAATTGCATGCACAATATAAACAAACACAAACAAAATGTAAGAGATTTGATTCATCATAACGCTCCTATATATAACAAAGATTTTAAATATACTAAATAAATTCACATGTGTATATGAGTACATTCATATGTTCTTACGTATATGTACATATAATAAAAAACGATGTTTTCTGAAAAAATCCAGATGTTGTAAAGCATATTATATTTTACCTGGTGTAAAATTTTGAATATAAATTATTAAATTTCTTTTGTAAATAAAATTCCTCTATCAAAAATTCTGTGTGTACGAAATAAAAATATGATTTAAACAATAATATTTCAAAAGTGACCTGTTTATTTTTAAAGGAACTAAATTCATTTATCTCTGAATTAAGTTATTTAGAACTATATACGTATACTATACTCATTCCAATTACTGAATAAATTTAAGAACTTTAGATATGGATTTTATACACTTTCTATAAAAGTACATTTTTAACTTTTATAAGAGCATATTTATGAATAATGTAGTAATATAAAAAAACATTATAAGTAAACTTAAGATACATATGTATTATGTATGTATACCTATAAGTATTTTAAAACTGATCGAAAAACGGTAAGAAACAAAAATGAGATAAAAGATGCATTTCCGAAATTTTTACAAATAGCTTAAATAAAAAAAATTTAATTCCAGGAAATTTTAACTTAATACAGTAAAGTAACATATGAATTTACGTACGCAATTACATATATGTATGTACTTACACTTCAACTCTGGTTTAAGTCTCTTTGCTTTACAGTTTAGATCTTTTCATTTGAAATTTTCCAACTATTTCCCGTTAAAAAATTTTATTTTCACATCATTTCCAGATTTACATCTTCTTTTTTGAATTTCTCTTCAACAGCTATACGTTTTTTATAATGCACTTTTATATTATAATAATACCACAAAGCCATTTTGCCAAAATAACAAGCTGTCAGCTCGTCTTTATTTACCCCAAAAATCCAATTGACATGTGTAGATTCTTTTCATTTTACATTACAATTTTTTTTATATAGTGTACTATTGAAAATTTGGATATCGTCACCTTCTTTTAATTAGTTCATATCCTATTTGTGTACTTTTTGGCTTAAAAATTTATTCTAAGGTTATAAAGTTCGTCCTTTTAGAATTTTGTAAGAAAAGTGTCGTTAAATATTTGGTTTTTCAAAACTCAGTGTAGAGTTTGGTCAAAAGATATAATTACCCATTTGCAATCGAATATTTATATGTATGACTTTTTCTTAAAATGCCATTTTTTTTAATCAAATATGTTAAAATTGTTAAATCACGGCTGACAGAAATACGTAAATATTTAACCAAAATTATAGTTAAAAATTTAAGTTTAAGTTTGAATCTTTTAGAAAACTTCAAATTTTATTTTAATATAAAAATTGTGAAAACTAAAAATAAAATTATAAATTATTTAGTAAATTTTTTACATAGAAAACTCGAACTGGAAATATAGGCAAAAATCATAATTTTTCTAAAAGAAAAAACCTTTATTCTATTAACATATTAGTATTTCGCGGGAAGTTTACACGACAAGTAGTAAAATTTTATTTATTTTAATACTGATTTTAAATATTTTGATTTATTAATCAATTCATATACAAAACGCGCAAACTACAACTATTTTAATAAAATAATTATGTATTTATCTTCAATACAGTTAATAAAACTCACCACTAGGTGATGCTATTTCATTTTAAATAATCGATATGATTTTGACATCTGAATTTGACAGTAATTTTTGACATTAGAAAAAATTTTATTTGTAGGTATGTATAATTTTACAGTCAAAATTTTTCAGAATTGATTATTCAGGTTTATTATAACGAATAAACTAATTCTACTGAGCATTAAATCGGAGTAATTTTTTTTGCCTTTGGTATAGAAAAAAAATCTTGTTTGTAATTTAAGAATCAAGGAAAAAAATTTTAATAAATTAAATATTTAATAAAATATGAAGTGAAAAGTGAGCTTTTAAAATTTTATTATAAATTAATATTTGAAAAAATTAAAATTTTATGTATGTGTATAAAGGATAAAATTTAAACTTAAACTACAAACTTTATATAATCTTATCTTTTCATTTTTAGTCTATGTAAATCATATTTGGACCTTTCGGCAATATTCTTCTCCACTTTTATTGCATTTTCGCATTTTTTTAAGGCTATTTTGCGCTTTAGCAAAAAGTTCAGAATCCATATTGATTAATAAAATTTCTAACTTCAAGTTCTCTCTTTAAAAGCAAATTTAACATATCAAAATCCTTCTTCTTTTTTTCCATTTTCTTCAGTTTTTTATACCCGTACGAGCATATATTCGAAGGGTATACTAAATTAAGTTTCCTTTCCGTTTGTAACGCTAAGAAATAATGGTCTGAGATATAGACTTAAGTGTATGTTTTTGATCAGCGTCGAATTTTGAGTCCATCCGCCCGCCCGTCCGAACGATAAATAAAAAACTAATTGGACTAAGTTCTCCAAATTTGCAATGATTTATCGTTATAAATGCCAGAACCATATTTAAATTATGGATATGGTTGGGATGCCGGTTCGGGTAACTGCCATAAAACTTCAAAAGTTATTTGGCTGTATCACAGAAACTATAAAACCTGTGATGTTGAAATTTCACACAAGCGGATATATTAGAAGGGCCAATGTGTTTGATTAATGTCGTTGAAATTGCTTGACTCTTTCTGGTAGCAGACATACAACTTCAATAGTTCTTTTGCCCATATCCTAGAAAATATATATTGAAAACACAGTACTGAAAAATTGCATAAGTTAATATGGTAATACGACAACTTAAAGTCATAGTCTGTCCCATAGTCAGCTATGGTATAAATTTATTTGCACATAGGATAACAAATTCGTACGGGTATCACAGAGTTGACACGGTCAACTCTATTCTTTCTTGTATTCTAATATTTATAGTTTGATGATCAGATATTTTTCAATTTTCCCTAACTTTTACGGTTATGTTTGCAAAATGATACATATGTCAAAATATCGAGTTTTTAGTTTTCCTTTTATACTCTTTAATCAATTGCTTATAACCAATATCAGTAAATGTTTTTTTAATATTAAACCAAGTCTTTCTATCTATACTGTTGATTTGTACTTTAATACTTTAAATTTAATGCGGTCTCGTGAACAGACCTATATTATTAAACAAAGATTGTCCTAATCGTACAAGTTGTAAGCGACACCAAATTGAACTGAAACATTATGAATTTTTGAGAAAAAGATTTTGTTTTAAATTTTAGTACCTATATGTAAAATTATTAAACGTAGAACTAATCGCTAAGTTTCATAACTATTGAAATAAATAATATATGCCTAATTAAAATATAGAATAATTAAAAATTTCTTTATCTGTTTTTTTTTTCAGTTTGCTATAGAACAAGAAATGAAATATAAAAAAAACAGTGGAAGGACTGGTTGGCCTCAAGATGTTTGGGCCTCTGAACTTAAGCAAGAAGGAAGACAGTTAAATTAAGAATAAAATTTCTATATTATGGACTTAAAACTGCATTAATTTATCTTTATAAAGTAAATGTGTAATCACTGAACTTTTTGGCATCTGGATAAACAAAATCTTTTATTAAATATCAATTGCATGCACAATATAAACAAACACAAACAAAATGTAAGAGATTTGATTCATCATAACGCTCCTATATATAACAAAGATTTTAAATATACTAAATAAATTCACATGTGTATATGAGTACATTCATATGTTCTTACGTATATGTACATATAATAAAAAACGATGTTTTCTGAAAAAATCCAGATGTTGTAAAGCATATTATATTTTACCTGGTGTAAAATTTTGAATATAAATTATTAAATTTCTTTTGTAAATAAAATTCCTCTATCAAAAATTCTGTGTGTACGAAATAAAAATATGATTTAAACAATAATATTTCAAAAGTGACCTGTTTATTTTTAAAGGAACTAAATTCATTTATCTCTGAATTAAGTTATTTAGAACTATATACGTATACTATACTCATTCCAATTACTGAATAAATTTAAGAACTTTAGATATGGATTTTATACACTTTCTATAAAAGTACATTTTTAACTTTTATAAGAGCATATTTATGAATAATGTAGTAATATAAAAAAACATTATAAGTAAACTTAAGATACATATGTATTATGTATGTATACCTATAAGTATTTTAAAACTGATCGAAAAACGGTAAGAAACAAAAATGAGATAAAAGATGCATTTCCGAAATTTTTACAAATAGCTTAAATAAAAAAAATTTAATTCCAGGAAATTTTAACTTAATACAGTAAAGTAACATATGAATTTACGTACGCAATTACATATATGTATGTACTTACACTTCAACTCTGGTTTAAGTCTCTTTGCTTTACAGTTTAGATCTTTTCATTTGAAATTTTCCAACTATTTCCCGTTAAAAAATTTTATTTTCACATCATTTCCAGATTTACATCTTCTTTTTTGAATTTCTCTTCAACAGCTATACGTTTTTTATAATGCACTTTTATATTATAATAATACCACAAAGCCATTTTGCCAAAATAACAAGCTGTCAGCTCGTCTTTATTTACCCCAAAAATCCAATTGACATGTGTAGATTCTTTTCATTTTACATTACAATTTTTTTTATATAGTGTACTATTGAAAATTTGGATATCGTCACCTTCTTTTAATTAGTTCATATCCTATTTGTGTACTTTTTGGCTTAAAAATTTATTCTAAGGTTATAAAGTTCGTCCTTTTAGAATTTTGTAAGAAAAGTGTCGTTAAATATTTGGTTTTTCAAAACTCAGTGTAGAGTTTGGTCAAAAGATATAATTACCCATTTGCAATCGAATATTTATATGTATGACTTTTTCTTAAAATGCCATTTTTTTTAATCAAATATGTTAAAATTGTTAAATCACGGCTGACAGAAATACGTAAATATTTAACCAAAATTATAGTTAAAAATTTAAGTTTAAGTTTGAATCTTTTAGAAAACTTCAAATTTTATTTTAATATAAAAATTGTGAAAACTAAAAATAAAATTATAAATTATTTAGTAAATTTTTTACATAGAAAACTCGAACTGGAAATATAGGCAAAAATCATAATTTTTCTAAAAGAAAAAACCTTTATTCTATTAACATATTAGTATTTCGCGGGAAGTTTACACGACAAGTAGTAAAATTTTATTTATTTTAATACTGATTTTAAATATTTTGATTTATTAATCAATTCATATACAAAACGCGCAAACTACAACTATTTTAATAAAATAATTATGTATTTATCTTCAATACAGTTAATAAAACTCACCACTAGGTGATGCTATTTCATTTTAAATAATCGATATGATTTTGACATCTGAATTTGACAGTAATTTTTGACATTAGAAAAAATTTTATTTGTAGGTATGTATAATTTTACAGTCAAAATTTTTCAGAATTGATTATTCAGGTTTATTATAACGAATAAACTAATTCTACTGAGCATTAAATCGGAGTAATTTTTTTTGCCTTTGGTATAGAAAAAAAATCTTGTTTGTAATTTAAGAATCAAGGAAAAAAATTTTAATAAATTAAATATTTAATAAAATATGAAGTGAAAAGTGAGCTTTTAAAATTTTATTATAAATTAATATTTGAAAAAATTAAAATTTTATGTATGTGTATAAAGGATAAAATTCGGTTTTTTCGCGTCAAGAAAGTTCATATACAATATCTTGGATTAATGGAAAATGGAAAATAATTTTAAAAGAATTTTAAGAATGCCTAATAGTTTGGCAATTTATTTGTTTGCAGTTAGTTTTTTGTGCATAATTTCGTTTGGATATACACAGCAGGTATGAACATTTATAATTATGTATGAGAAAAAAAAATATTTTTTTGCAAAATGAAAATTTTTCAATATGCGTATGATGTTACTCCATTTTTTTTTCAATGGTTTATATAGGATTTTTTGTTTTCTAATCGAGTGAGTCACCCAAATATTATTTTATGTATTTTGTAATATAAAATGAAAAATAATACTAAATATAAATGTTATAAATTAATTATCCTAAAAAAATTATTGAAATTTAATAAAAATTTTATTATTTTTTCTCTCAAATTAAGAAATTGTTCAGACATTTTTCGGGATACTTATACCTATACATATGTTATATGATATATATATTGTGTATATAATATATAAATATATATACCCACATAATTTTGAAATCATTTTATAATATGCCAATAGTTTCTTTGTTAATCAACGCAATTATTTCTAATTAAGTACTATTTCAATATTATAATTTCGGCACAATAAAAAAGAAAATTTCATATTAGGCGTGAATACCATAAGCGTGATAAAAATTTTTAAAATTAATATAGGTATGAAAGTAGTTATAAAAATATCAATCAATGAAATCAATTAAAAGTAATACAATAAATTTAACAGTAGTTGAGTTTTGAACCAAAGGTCATTCATAATTTTATTTAATTTGAATTTATCTTTGAGAGACTTCCTAGCGCTTCGATGAATTTGAAGCAACTGTAATTTTTAATCGCGTTTAAATTAGAAGTAATGAAGTTTTTGATTTAAATCGGAAATGTTTCATTTTGCTAATAATTCGGTATATTGTATTTTTATGTACTGTATAAAATTATAATGGTTGTAGCACTAAACCAAAAAAATGTAAGTTAGTATTAATTAGTAAAGATAGTTTCGTAAAAACAAAATAAATTGAATTATTACTTTTAATTTACATGGAATAATATAACTATAAATTTTATATTTTATATGTAAATTAAAAATTCATAAGTAATTAAGTAAACTGAAACCATAACAAAATATTTATTTTATTAATTGTTTATCATTAACTACAAATATTATGCTTTTAATATTATGTTTGTAGAAGGTGAAAGTAGGCGGAAAATTATCTTTCTTAGCTTTAGAATTAAACAAAGATCCACTGATGTGTAAAAATAAATATCTTTTTTTTTGCGTTCAATCTGCAAAAATTTTATTTTGTTTTCAATTTTAATTTGATTTTCTATATTTTATATTCAAATTCAAAATTCAAAAAAAATTTTTTTGACATGAAAAATCTTATTTTGAAATTGTCACAAATCAATTTTTATTTGGTTTAAGTAATAAGTATAATATAATTTTCAGAAAGGAAAAAAATGGATGTATGTTGCGCAGGAATTTATAACATGTATACATGCATATATATTTTTAAAAGGCATTAAATATTATTCTTAACATGACCTCATACACTATCTATAAAATATTGTAAATTTTAGCTTATAATCTAGTTATAGGATATTAGTTAGGAATTAGTGAATATTTTTGAATATCATGTTAAATTTAGATATGTACATAGTATATGTATGTTTATATTTGCATAGGTATTATATAACGAATGTTTTATAAATTTTTATTTTTTATTTTGATTTTTATTTTGTCTTACTACTCATATACGATGCATATTTTCTCTCTCTCTATATATATATACATATATATATATATATATACATATATATGTATATATTTCTATATTAATATGGAAATTATATAATAAAAATATGAATATAGTAATATTAATATACATATGTTAATATTACTATATTGAATATATAAATATTTATATGTACATATATGTATAAGTGCATAGTTAAAATTAAATTAATTTATAATATAAGTACCTACCTAAATTATAAGCAGCTAAAAAACTCGAATTGAGTAATAATCGAATGATAACTGATAAAATTAAGTAAGTAAGTAGGTACTAAAAAAAAATTAAACAATGGAAGTTAGTCATTTTAAATTGACAATATTTTGGAACTAATTTTTATTTCTAGTTTTTTTTTTTTCAAAACTCAAAAATATTTTAGAATTTATTTAGCTACAATGTCATTTTAAAGATCCATGTAACTGGAAATGTAATTATTGTTGTAATATGTAACATTTAATAATAAAATAATATGAAAAATTATTCAATAGTAAGGTTAATTTTTATCTACCTAGCTGTTTTTTTTTTGACCTCATAGGTATAAGTTTTTATTGCAATTCCAAAAATTATGAAATTTTTTTTTTTTAAGTCTAAAGAAAAATTAAGATCTTGAAAATTCTTTGTTTTTCTTTCAAAATAACAATTTTTAAAAATGTCAACTACTTTTGAGAATAACAATTTTGATCATAAATTTATTAAAGTTGAGAATTATGGCATAAATTCATAAAAATCAAAATAAGTCATAAAGGTTAAAATTTTTAACGTTTATTTCTTAAATAAAAGTTTAAGCAGCTGGGAAAAATTTTTTGAGCTTTAAAGTTTCAAAAAATTTCGTACGAAACCGTCGGGATAAAGAAAACTAAGAAAATCCAGTTTGCATGAAGCTTCTATCTTTTTCGGAACGGAAGTTATAGCTAAAAAAAGTTGAACAAGTAGAAATTTCGCGAAAATTCCTTAAAATAATTGCAAATTTTTTTTGATGCCTTAAACAATTGCATATGTTAAGGCACTAATTGTTGAGAACGTATCAAAATCACAATTCTGACAAAGCATAAAAAAATTAATATTCTACTCTGTTATTCACTGCGATTGTAACAAAAAATGCTAACTTTTATCATTTAAATGTAATTTGTAAAACAACTAGGTATACCATAAAACAAACGATTAAATAATTATTGTTTTTATTGAAAAAAAAATATTTGTTGTAAATTTAAATAATTTTTTACGCAATTATACGAAAAAATGTGTACTATAGATATACATACAATATAAATAAATATTAAATTATAATATATTCATATTATACTATATATGTATATATACATGGATGTGTAAGTTTTATACATATGTACATAATATGTATACATATTATGATGAACGTGCCTTTAAACAAATACAATCAATAACAATTTACTTACGTTTAAAAATTATTTTAAATATAATTAAATTACTAACTTTTCAAGCTTGTTAATTAAATTTCAATAATTAACAACTTTTAGAAAATGAAAAATCCTCGTAATATGTTGTTAAAAAATTTGACATACTAAGTTTTAATATATGACTTATAGCGAGTAGGTTCCAATAATATTTCAGTATTTTAAAATGAAAATAATATTGCATTTGTCAATGTTTGACTTTGACGTATTACTTATTGTTATACATAAAATTACATTACAGTGTATATTAACTAAATATAATTATAAATTTATAAGTAATATTAAACATGTATAACAAAATTAACTTCTAAATTCAAGTTATTTAATTACTTTCAGTATTATTTAAACTAAAGGAATTAACGATAAATTTTGGTAATATTGAGAGTAACGATTAATAATTATTAATAAGAAATCAAATTTTGTTGGGAATCCTAAAAATATTGTATTTCACTCGTTTATTTGAAATAATATTGAAACATAATCGAATCCTCAAAAATTCTAGAGAAGTTTACTCATTAACCGATTTAAGAGTCGTGTACCAAATTTATTACCACGATATTTGATATAAATTTTAAACAATTTAGTACCTACATATTTAATATTTTTATTGCAGTACTTTTTTTTTAATTTAGTTCAATTAATTTTAGAAAGCGTATTATTTTTTTTATTATAGCGATGCTCGTTGTGCTATTATTGGGTGTATACATATTCGTACATATATATACATAAATAATGTGTGATATCTTAATATCTTCATTTTTTTTCAAATAACAAACTTGGATTTAATTAAATTATATTTCAATTGTTACAATAAATGTCGCTTACTTAAATATGTACAAAATCAAAATATCATAATAAATTATCAAGTATTTTCTGTTTTTAGTTTTTCTTTTATCAATATATTATTGACTACTAAAAAATGGAAGATGCCACAGAAATTTCCAAACTATCAAAATGCCCATGTATTGGTTTAGTTGTATAGTTCGTTATTCCATAGCTATGCCTTTTAGTTTAAGAAAATATGTGAAAAAAAAAAGAAGTTTTATTTTAATTTTATCTTTGATTCATCTGAGTAATGTATTCAAAAATGTGCGTTCAAATTAATAAAAAAAAGGCAAAAATTAAATATGCAGATCGACCAAATTCGAATAATTTTTTATTATTGGAATAATTTTGGAATCAAATTAAAATACAATATCCGTTCGATAACAAAATAAATTGTAATAACAAATTATATAGTATAAAATTGTCAATGTACTTAATAAAATGTATAAATGTGCATAAGTACAAGATATACCTATAAGTACAGTGTAATATAGGGGTACCAACATAGACTCCTATAATGTACAAGACGTTTTAATATTTTTACCTTAAATCACCATGAACATTTCCAATTTATTCGAAAATACCTAATATAAGAATATAAGTATTTGTTAACAAAAAGTATGATGACCAACTTTGAATACACCGTATGTATGTATTAGTAAATTGTGCATTACGGAGTCTTGAGAATAAAGATGGCTTAGGTACCAACCATAAACTCCTATATGTAAAGATATCTGTCTGTGTACCAACACGATATTTATTTTTAAGCAGTTTCTTAATTCAAATTTAACTTGTAGTGAAAAATCACTGGAAAATAAAGTTAACTTACATTTATGTATCAATATTAAAAATTACGGTATTATTTACAAACAATTTTTAAACTATATGTGTGAAATGCAAATCGTCTAAAAAAAATATAAATACAGTTTACTGCAATACTATAAATTCATGTTACCGAAACAACAGATTGTAAACAAAATACAAAATTTATTTTTATGTTTTTTATCACTGTTTTCGGTAAATGTCAATTATTGTAAATTTTTTGAATCTAAAAATACAAAAATATAACATGTCTTCTAAAGTTTTGACAGTTTAAGTAAAATATACTAAAATTTTAATATGCATGGTCTGCTTTATCTGGGGTTTATTAAAGATCAGTTGATGTTGTAAAATTTTAGTTAACATTCAATTGACGTTTTCTGTCTACAATTTGGATCATAAGATTTGCAAAGTTTGCGTTTTACTTACAATTTAAATATCACAGAATTCATGGACCTAAATGTTGGCTACAAGTATGCTTTTAGGTAAGCCATTCGAAAATTTTAATTTTATGCCACTTTTTGCATATATTGGATGAAATATCACCAATTACAAATTTATTTTTCTGCGGAGAAGAAATCAGCTTTGGTAAAGTGAGTATGTAGCGCACAAAATATATATTTTACGCAAAATAAAAATTCGAAAAAGGAGTTTTCAGTAATACTATAAAAATTTTACATTATATATTTAATATTATTTTGAAAATCGACAGTGCTAAAATAACTCACAAAAATTGAGTCTGTTTGACATTACAAAAAGGTGTAAGTGTCAAAAATAAAAACACTAAGCAAAGAAATTTACCCCTATTTGCTACAGCCACTTTTAAAATAAAAAATCCTATATGGGATAATCTTAAAAGTATTTTCTAGTAAATGCTGATTTACATTATAAATTTTGTTTATTATAAATTAATTATTAGTTATAAAAATTTTATTTTCTATTCCTTTTTTATTTTTAACCTTTGATTTCTTTTTTTAAAAAATAATTATTATAAAAGTTCTTGACCATGCATGTTCTTTATACTTTAAATATTTAAAAAATTTATTCTACCTTCTGAATTTTAATCATTGAAATAGCTATATTTCTACCCTTAAAAGTTATAACCAATGTAGAAATTAAAGTAGAAGTCAAGGGCCAAATGCATACATGTTTCGCATAGAAATCAATAACAGTAGTAAAGTAGCGTGTTTTAAACTACTAAAAATTTAATGTAGCATACATGTTTATTTTCTCTTTTTTTTATGTGTGAAAAAGTTTAAGTAAAGAGAAATTTTGAATAGTACAACTTCTACAAAACTTCAATATTATTATTTAAAACATATTAAAACGAAAACAAAATGGAAGAAAATCAAATTGTGTTTTAATATTTTTAGTAATTGTAAAACAATTTACTTATACATGTTCATTGAATTTATGCAATGCAATGATTTTATTTCAAAAAAAATTTTATGAACTTCGTAAAAATTTATTCAAAACATGATAACTCATTACGAATACAAAATAGTTACAGCATGGTTTGATATAATGAAGAAATATTGTATGCCACTACTGGATTTGTATGTTACAACAAGTTTGAATGAATCAGTCATTTATAAAGAGGTTTTTTTTCTTAAAAAAATTATTGAAATTAATTTTTATATAATTAAAACTTACATTGTAAAATTATTTTTTCATAATCTTATAGGCTTTCAAAAGTTTTTCAAAAATTTGTGCGTTTTGTGATATCAGAGTAGATTTATAACCTACAAAATAAGTATTTAAGAATCTTTTTTTAAAATTGTTAGTAGCTACTAATAGAATGTGTTGTAATTACTCGTTCGTATAGCACAAAAAATTCCATTTATGTAACCATTTTGTTTGTACAGATGATCGTTGTTTCCATTAAAAAAATTTTTTATTTTCTTTTTCGATATTATGCGATTTCGATACGATATTCGAATTTCAAATGCGATTTTTTTATTGGAAAAAATAATTTGCTTTCACTTATTTTATACATTTCTTTTAAAGTGTATCTGTCTACAAATCCAATAAGAGAATGTTGAATTCGTTCTCGTCTACTGATTGTTGTTGTTTTAATTTTTAAATTAAGCTTGTTTTTTTATATTTCTTGTTCAAATTGTATTTTGAATAAAATCTTAACTAATTATATTTTTTATTAATTTTGAATTTTTTTTTAAATTTCGTATAATACTTTGTTTAAAGTATTCTCTATTTCAGTAAAAACCTTCATGTGTAGTATGTGTGTATATATGAGTAGTATGTATATACGTATATAATATGCCGATATTTAATTTTAATGAATCAGTATAAATATTTTGATAAGAATACAAGAGAATTTATACTGATTCATCTAAAAAGTATTCATTAACGATATCTTGAAAAAAAATTTAATTACAATTTTATTTAAGCAAAAAAAAAAAAAATCATTTTGAAAATTATTTAAAATAAAAGTTTGTATTTTAAAGACGAGAATTTAGAAACTAAATAATAAAATAATGTATAAAGGGATTTTATTTAAAGCTATTTGGAATGTTCTTTAAAAATTCGGTAAAAAAAAAATAGGTTTTTCGAGAAATTTCAAAAAGAAGGTGGACTTGATAATATTAGATATTAGAAGCCTTAAAAGATTCAATGTTTCATTAAAAATCAGTTAAATCAAACATTTTTTAAAATAAACATGCAAGCGTATTAGATTTAAGACACATGTGTATATGATGAACATTTCAAAAACTTGTCCCAAGTGTCAGTTGAATCAACCTTTTGTTTTAAATGAATATAATGAGAACGCGCGGTTGTTTATTTCTTTATAAGAATAAATAATAGAATTTCCTTTATTCAACTGCAGAATAGATGAATGACGTTTGAATTCAGTCCAAGCAAATTTTTCTGTCTTGATTAGTTCCTATGGTCATCCATACGTTTTGCCAATTTATGAAGGAATTGCTATTATTGAACCTTTTTGCTAAACCAAATTATTGTATAAAATATTTGTAATTGAATTTAGTTAAATGGGAATAAGAGCGCCAAATCATACCCCTTTACAGATAAAAAAAAATCTATGTGAATCCTTTTTCTTTGTGTGCATACATAAAGAAAAGATATGAATTCGATTAATTTTATTGTTAGCTCTTGTATCTATAGTCTAGAATGAATTTTTTTTACAACATTCTTTTGAAATATTTTTGGAAATGCAGGTATCAATTAAATTTTTATAAAAAAAAAACAAAAAAAAAAAATATTTCCTATTGATAAGAATGCTTACTAATTGTATAATAAAAGTTAGTCTAGTATAAAATATTGTTATCTATTAATCAATATTTCAAATATATTATGATGTCAAGATAATTTAAACAAATCATATTATTACTCCACATTTTGCTCGTTTTTCTATGTAGACATTTATACATTCATGTATATGTGTATTGAAAATATTATTGTTGTTTGATCACCTGCTAAAAGGTTGTTGTTAAAAAAAATAAATGGTATAAAGTTCATTATTGATTTAATGACCGAATAATTATTATAAGGTAATAATTTTAATTTTTATTATTATTTTTAAAAGAGGCATTCAAAATTATTAAAAATAGGCAAAAAAGTTAAAACACAAATGCACACATAAGCATGTGCGTATAAACTTTGGTATTTTAAAACGCAAAAAAAAACAGATTTTCATTTTTTAACAAAAATGTAAACAAAAGAACAATAGATAAGAAATTTATATAAGAAAATTCCACAATTTTTAGCACTTTTGACATTGAAAAAAAAATTGAAAAAAATGGGTAATTTATTATTCGTCCGTCCGTGTGCCTTTTTACAAAAATTCTGTACCTTAAAGATATAAAGCTGAAATTTTATATGTAAATATACCCTTTTACTAGAAACCATAGGAAAATTTTATTCATCTAAGCTCTTCTCAAAGAAATATCAAATATTTTGAAATTCTATTAACGCAAAAAGTAGTGGCTGGTATCTTCTACCAGGGCATAACGTAGTTGACCATGGAAATGGCAAAATGATTCTTAAAATTAACCGTTATCAAAATCAGTTTTGTTCAGATAAGTGTTATGATAAACATGTAAATCAAATTAGTTGCAGGAAGTCTAAAATTTTAGCAGCTTTAAGATATTAATAAGAAAATAATTTATTTTTGTTAGAAAAAATTTTTTTCTTCCTCCATCCCATTTTAAGTTATCACCTAGCAAAATTTCTAAAATTTGAATTTTCAGCTTCTGCATATTTCCGAAATTGAAGCTTTTCCAAATTTTTATCTCGATTATTTCAAAGGAGCATACCAATAGCTCGTATAGAGTGTTTTAATATAAAGATGTTATAAAAAGAATCAAAATTACGATTCATCTAATTTAAAATTCCATTTACGAAAGGGATCAAAGTAGTATTTATGAGAAAAGAAAAAGTAATATTTAAAACAAAGAAATCAGGTTATAACAATTCAAAAAAGTGAAAATATAACAATTATAAGAAATTAAAAACAATTTAAAGTATGTATATCAATAAAGAGTGATTAATTAAATTTAAAGTTGAAAGAAAAGGAAAAGAAAAGCATTTTTTAATATCGTAAAATTATCAAAAATTTAAGATTTCTATTATTTACAATTAAAAGTTTTTATTCATTGTTATACGTTTGTAATCTATGTATTTTTACTGCATTTTTTTATATTCTACTTGGTAGGTTTTTCCATTTTTATTATTTTGTACAATGATGTACTTGTACCCATAACTGAATCTATTCCCCTTAAATTATTATCGAAAACTTGATGTCTCAGGTGGTTTGCAGATCTTGTGTTATATTGGTGATTGTCACTATTAATAATTATTTGTCTATTACTTTTTGTTGATTAATGTTCTATTTTGTGTAAAATATGCAAATCCCTCGAGATACGACATCTTCTAATCGACATTTCGAGTTACGACATGATATAAATTTGGACATTCCTGATACGATATTAAAAAATTTTTTAATTTTTTTTTTTTTCTTTCATATTTTACTGATTTTTGAATAAATTATAACGAATTATACTAAATGTAAAATTTAGTTATAGGGCAAGTTTAAAGCACATATTCTTCAATAATGAATTCTTTCTAGTTAAAAATACGAATTGAAGTGATATTACATATATGTCAACTTAATCAGATTTTATTTTATTTATTTTTGTTACAAAATTTAATTTTTTAGTATCGTTTTATATATTTTGTTATTGTCTTCACTTTCATTTTAAATTTTATTACTTTTTTTTGAAAAAAAAAAAACAGGTGAAGTATAGTACAAAATTGTTTGTACAATTCACGTTTTGTTTTTAATTCGAGTTACGACATAAATTAATTATTTATCTTAACTCACGCAGTCAACCCTTGCCTTCGACCATTATGTTACAGCTCTTTAAATTTTGTCACATCTAAAGTGTATGCAATTGTAGGAAATGTTTTGATAAAGGAATAAAACTAATTTAAGTAATGTAATAGATTGTTTTTAAACATAGTATTTTCAGTTACTGAAGGGAAAAGTGCTATTTTATAAGTCATTGATTTGACACAAGTTCATTTCTTATAAACAGACCTTCTACATATATATGTACATATACAAAATAAATTTTATATAATACACACATACATGAAATGGAATTTCATATAGTATTTTTATACAACCTACTTATACATAATATTAAATGGGTTTAAATTTCACTCATATAAAATTTATATTATTGTCTTATATAATAAACAATATCAAGATACACACATTCCAATTTAAATGCACTACATTCTTAAATATGAATTTTCATAATTTCGTTAATATTAAATGTAATATAATATAATTAAAATCAGAATTTTTTCAAAATTATCATTCATCAATAAAATATTATTTATAGTTTTATTTAATATTGGTTGACACAGTTAATTAAAAACTTTAGTATATATATTTACGTATATGTTTAGTATGCTTGTATCAATGAATCATTTTTCAGTAAAAAAAATGTGGTATTTTTCTTGGAATTTTAATGATGATTTCATTTTTTAGTTATCTAGGTATGCATACCTACTTTTGGTCTATGTAAATACGTACATATACATAGTTAATGATGTTCCGATATATTATGTACTTACGACAAAAACAAAAATATTTTATTTTAATAAAAAAAATTATTCACAAAATTCTAAAATACGAAGATATTGTGTGTATTTAAAAGAAATTAAGCAAGTGTTATTATAAAATTATGCAAACTTATACTTTAAAATTCATTATAAAAATGCTTGGAAATCATTTAAAGTTTTTAAAGGTCTGGAAATCTTGGATATCAGATTTTTTGATTAAATATTAAACATTTTTTTCGCAAGAATGCGATATGAATGTTAGACCATGCAATTTAAAATAATTCTTATAAAAATAAAAATTTTTAGCTCAAATATTCAAGTAAAATGTTTTACATGTAGAAAGTTACTTTTAAATAGTTAATGTAGTCAAATCCAGATTTGACCCAAACTCAATTAAAAAGAAAATTTTTTGACAATTAAGTCGATATTTTATAGTAATTAACATAAGTTTGTAATCATTATGTATATATATATATATGTGATTGGTAAAAAAAGTGCAGTTGTAGAAAATTGTTATACTAGTGAAAAAATTTTTAAACGTAATTGTTGAATACCAACAGATATTCGCAAAATTTTACCAATAAAGTGAATAAAATATACGTTAAGCATTCAGCAGGTTTATTGAATTTGTAAAATGTAAAATTTTGAATTAAGAAACTTTCAGGACGAGTGAGACGAATGAATAGTAATTATTTTAATATTAGATAGGGTGAAAATAGATCAAATAAAGTATTGAAAAAATGAAAATAAAGAATTTCTTTAATAATTGATTTTCAACAGCAAGCATATGTGAATTGGGAACACGACGGAGACATGTACAAACGAACAGAAGAACCACGACGGAGTTCTAAACGGAAGAAACGTAGATACTTACCAAGAAAATAAAAGAAAATGATAATTTTTTAGATATTTTATCCCGGTAACTTTACCTGATGTAGTGATTTTTTTTTTTATTAATTATCCTTTGATGAAGAACTCATAGAATTTAACATACTCAAAAATAACATACACGAGTACATTATTTAACATTAGTATGTATAGTGTCCTACATTTAAAAAAAAACTGTTTTGAACAAACCCCTGGGTATTGCTAACGCGAATTTTTGTCTTGTCTTTTTTACTTTCTTGAAATTATTTCATCATGCAAAAAATGTTAAATTAATTTTTTTTACGCATGTTATGATCTTAATTTATGTGTTTTTTATTTTTCAAACTAACGGGTGATTTTTTTATGGCTTACGATTTCTTCGTGCTTTTATAGTTTTTGACTTTACACAAATTTGAGTTAACAACATCAAATAGACTCAGTTTGATTCATGTTTTCTCTAAAGAGAAATTAAAAATCGAACAAGGTTAAAAGATAAGAAATTCGTATACGATTTGACGCTTCTAGTATATAAACAGGGTGATTCGGAAAACCATATACATATACCATTGGTTAGAGGGTCGAAAATAGGTAAAATTTTTTTCCCGGACTAGGTGCGAAATCGCAAGGGTTGTTTCCGAGTTACAGGGATTTTAACAAATTTTTACAAAATTGAAAATCCCTGTCTTTTTGAAAATAAAATATGAAATATGAAGATAGGGGTATTAAACAAACAGTTTCTGAAAGGCCTAGTAAAAGGTTTAAAATAAGCATGTTGCTTGATTTTGTATTTAATTTACTTTCGGAATACCAAACATTCGAACTTTGGGAAAGTTTTTGTTTTTTTTTTTTGTTTTTTCAGTTTTTTTTTATCCGATAATTTCGTACGAATTTTTTTGAAACTTTGAAATTTTTGTTTACAGAATTTTGCCCAGCTGCTTAAGCTTTACTAAAATTATAAATATTTACTAAATGAAAAGTTAATAATAATATAATATATTTTAATAAATGATAACTTGTTATCGAAGTAAACACCTAGGTCGCTAATCAAATCAGATGTACATGGAGCTTAATCATTTAAAGTTTAATTTGCTTTTGGTGAAATATTTTGGTCAAAATTCGTTACAAACAAATTAAGATAGACCCTTTAGAAAAGCAAATTAAAGCATATAAAATTTAATCGTCGGCAACAATTACCGATTATCGATTCAAGTAAAAATTACACGAAATTTTGAAAATGCTAAAGAAAGTCACCCGTTACTTAAATAATTAGTTTTTAACATTTATTTGTAAAGCCTAGTCTTTTAATAGTAGTATATTTATATGTATGTGAATATATATACATATACATTATATACTATGTAAATACGAAAGAAAATGTGAAACTTGAAAAAATAAAAACGAAAATGACCTAAAAATGATTTTTACAATGGCAACATACATATATATATATATATATATATATATATATATATATATATATATATATATATATATATATATATATATATATACAAATCGATTTTAAAAAGGAAATGAAAATTATATATGTATGTATGTATATACGTAGCCTAGCTACAATATTTTATATATGTATGTGCAAGAATGTTTCTTAGTATTGATTTTCATTATTTTTTTAAAATTTATAAAAATTATGATGTCAATACATTTTCTTATTTATTTTTAGATTCCTTCTTCTTATCCTTAGGACATAAAAATATACTTAAAAACAAAACTTTTATTTTTTTTTTTTCAATTTTTCTTTATTCAACTTAGTTTCTTATACATTGCGTATCCTTCTTGATCTTTATTTTATTATAATTACAAAAGAACTCTTAGCAATGTTAATGAAATACTTTAAAATAAAATCATTTGGAAAAATGCCAAGAATCACACATGGTTTTTATATAAATAATTAACATTAAATGTGTAATTGAAATAAATAAAAACCAAAGGAGATAGATATTTTCCTATAATTACTTTTATTAACATTTTACATATGTAATAGCTTTACAAAGCTTGCTTCATAAAGTTTTCTATTAAGCCGCCTTTATATTGAAATATTTAAATCAAGTTTTAACAGTATAGACAGCTTTTAATATTAAAGCCCAATTTTTAGAACTGATTTCCGTATTTCATAAACTTGCAGAATTTTCTAATTTTTTTCAATTTGTAAAATTGAATATTTCTAATTTATTGTAAAGTAAATGCTTTAATTTCTATGAAACATTGCCAAAATGATTTCATAATATTCAAAGGGGCTTAAAAATTTGATAAAGTACACTCTCTGGTAAAAGGAGAAGAATTCTAAGAATAAGGTCGCTCTTAAGACCTTGTAACTGGACAAAAAACAAGGTAGTATTAAAATGTCAATTTGTATATTTTATTCTTTCGATTTCATATTCAGAAATACCCTCGAGTTTCGAATATTTAAGGAGTTTTAAAAAATTTTCTCTCACACAAAATTTTTTTTTTAATTTATACACACTCATATACTGAAAAATATTTCGAGTTCTTGTTATTTAACAAAAGCTGAAACACGTTTTCTACTTCCGTTTAAATAAATTGAATTTTAATAAATTATGAATTGTGAAAATTTTTTAAAGTAAAATTTACATATATCGAATTCTGTGCGCTCAATAAGCGTACAGAATAAGCAATTTTCTCAAAAATTCTAAAAAACTTTTTTGATTATTTTCATTATTTTAAAATTCATTGTTCCCCGTGTTTAATTTTAGTTTAAATTTATAAATTACTAAAATTGCTTCAGTTCTAGAATTATTTGCATTGTTAAATCTACTTTCAACATAACACCATAAAAATGTTGACTTGTTGCTTTTATATTACACTTTTAATATAAACTTTTTGTTTTCCTAATTGAAATTTAAGTTATTTTTAAACTATTACTGTAAATTATTAAACAATTTTCATATTTTTATATATTTAAGCATTTTTCCAAAAAAAACAAAAAAACAAAAAAAAATTTTTTTAATTTATGTCCGTTTTAATTTATTTTGTTAGAACAAAATTTTTTTCTACTTTCACCCTTTCAAGTTATTGAAATTCATGAAATTAAGATGAATTTTCGGCGCTTTATATTTCCGAAACTGCAAACATCTCCAAATTTCTATAAAAGAGAAAAAAGAGTGGTAAATGCCATACTATCCAAAATATAATTATATATTTAACTCAATAACTTAACCATCAAATTCAACCATTATGCTAACGCTTCTTTGAATTTTTTTCTTTTCTTCATCCCAAATGTATGCAATAAATTAATATATTTTGATATATGACTGAAAATATTTTTAATAACGTAGTCAACTCTTATTAAAAGCAGTATTTTCACTTGTTTAAGGGGAAAATGCTTCTTCGTGAACCATTAGTTTGATACAACTTTATTTTAAATAAGTAATATATAATAGTTGTGATTAAATGAACTTGTTTTACGAAATATCAGACCAATTCTATAAAGCTTAAATAAATAATTTAATCCTTCTTCCTCATTTCAATTTTACTAGTGATTTTTAAAATTATTGGTTGGGTGAAATTCTACTTCTCTTTTATTTCTTCAAAATTTAGGTTAATTTTTTTTATATTATTTTTATATAATAAATATTAATTAATGTATGAAAAAATATTTACATATATAAAAATCTATATATATATATATATATTATTGCCTTTATAAGATTATCCTTTCTTTTAACGTATCCATCCATATGAATGGACATTGTACCGATTACTTGGGCGCGTGTTGGTAAGATTTTGTAAAATAATGAAGTGGAAAAAATTAGGAGCATAAGTTGTATGACCTTTAATTGTGTTGGTTTACAGTATAATATTATTATTTTAGTATATTTTTTTTAAAGTAAAAGGAGTTTACGTATACTTATTTACGTTTATATATAAGTAGAAATATATTTTCTCAGCTTTTGCACTCTACACGTCTATACTTAAGGGTGAATTAACCTGTTTTGATAATAAAAATAATAATAGTATTAATTATTTTATATTATATGGCAGAAAAGTAATGTTTGAAACTTCAGACATATTTTCGTAATAATTAAACTGCTTTTCTTTTCTATGAAAACTAAAAACTTTTAATTTTTAACACTAAATGAATTTTCTTATTGTAGCATTTTGTGACATCTAATTTAGGATGTTTATTTGTCACCAAATTTGCTAAACAGTAAAATGACAAGAGTTAAAATTTTGCTATAGCAAGTCGAATCAATGTCATTTACGTCAGCTAATTTGTTTTAAAAACAACAATATATTTATTAAGTATTCGTCGTAACTTTTAGAACATGAAATTACAAACCTTATCCATTGTGTTTTTTTTTTCAATACTGAGCTTCCTCGTGTTTATAAGTTTAATTTTCTATAAAATTAATACATGCGTGCTTGTATTTAAAATCAATCTTTTATCTTCTATATTTGAACAATTATTGTGTGTAATAGAATATGAAATTTTAGAAGAAGTTTATGACAAAAACAAAAAAGCTATTTAAATAATAATTAAAAACTTGACCGCAATTAACATTCAAAATTCGTAAGGTTTTTATATAACGATTAAAAATTTTAAAACTAAATATAAGTGTAATATCTATTTGTTATTACTATCTCGTACATAGAATTTTTATTTAAATGTTGAAATTTGAATTACTTATTTTTGAAAATTTTAAACAACTAGATAATTAGAAAAATAACGTACCTTTACAAATAATTTTGCGTTCAGCAAACAAAAACGGCTTTACTCGATTTGTATGGTTTTAAATTTTTGCATAAAATTTAGGTTCTTTAAAGTTCTTATAAAATTTGATATAATTTTTTACCAACTGAATTGCATGCAATAAGAGAGGTTATGTGATGGTACTAAATTTCGCATGTCGAGTTTTCGGTGGAACCACACTTCTCTATGGTAGGGAAGAAAAAAAAAATAAACTACTTTTAGAGAGATGTCGATCTATCGGTCTGAACCGATTTTGATGAAATTTTATATGTGAGGTTATTTTGGCTATGGCACAGAGTGGTCAATTTTGAGATTTATCAATTTTACATTTTTGCGTATATAGAAGTAATCATCCAATTTTCATGAAATTGAATAATTGTAATTTAATCTATAATTTTTTTTTGGAAAGATCAGTGCTCAAAAAACCGAACTGGGGGATAATTTTACATTTCTCACCATATCTACGAAACTGATCGATGGAATTTCTTGAAATTTGATATTTGAGTTCTGGTTTTTACTGAAAGTAACTGCTGAACTTCTCAGGGAATTCGGCATATTTTCATAATCTAAACACATAAACACATTTTCATAATCTTCTGTAACACTTTTATTTAACTTACATATTGCGGTCGCTTATGTTCTCACACATCACATTTTTTATGTTATTAAGTAGGTATAAATACACAACACAAAAATAATATTTAATTTTATTTTGTTAAGTAAAATATACTTACTGTATGCCATTCAAACCGTGCTCGATCAAGACACTTAGTTCAAATAATTTTTAAAAACTGACGAAAGCGCACAACAGCATGCACGCAATTTCTAGGAACGACTTGTGAACATATAACAACGTAAGAATGTAACAAGAATACTTAGGTTATTCTTGTTACTGAATGCTTACAACAAAAAATTGACAAAACTTAAAAAACAAGACCAAACGCAATCACCATGTTTTGTAAAAAGCATCACACACATGAAATTAATTTCATATCAATATTTATAAATTTTGACATTTTTTTATAACTTGAACTTTTAAACATTTTTATGTTATGTTTGTAAGTTCAAATCTCTTTAAAAATAAAAATATTCTAAACGCAATGTTATTTTTACACTTAAATTATGTTTGAAAATTTATAAAGAAGAAAATTAATTTTTAAAAAGCTTTTTATTTTTTTACTCTTTGTGTTTTGTTTTTAATTGTAAACAAATTTTTTTTATTTATTTTTTTTTTGCATACTTCTAGTTTTCTTTTTATACTTTTTTTTTATATATACGCTTACAAGGTGGAATATGCGTCAAATAAGATTTTCAATAAAAATTTTCATTATCGCTAGTCTAAATATGTGTATGTGTACACAAAGCATACGTACACATACATATGTGCATGAGTAAGTGCATTTGTATTATGTAATTTACATGTTAGTATGATGGTATAATTACATTTCAACTAATTTTTATTAATTTTTTCATAAAATTTAATTAAAATGTAAATTATAAAAAAAAGAAAAAATATGATAAAATTACAGATACAAATAAAATTGATATAATTTATAAATAAAATGCATATAATAATTTCTTAATAAAAAAAAAAATAAAATATTCTTTAAAAAACCTTGATTTTAGTTCTCTTATTAATTTCCTGAACATCGACTCATTATTTAATGATTATTTTAGTGACAATTCAATAATAACCGACAATAGCAGTAGCACTTATAGAAGCGAGAAATAAAAACAAATAAATTTCCCTTCCGCTTAAAGTTCAAAATTTTTGTTCAAGGTAAAAAAATTTCCTTTTATGGCATTACTTTATTCTTTTGATTCTCTTTTTTGTAAATAAACTTAAATGTATTTTAATATTAAACTAATTCATTGAAGTAAAAAATCAAGAAATCATACGAAAATATGCAAAATATAAAGAAAATATAAAGATATAATTCTCTATACCTATATACCTATACATATTTTTAATAAACATTCATCTTTACATTAAAACATGTATGAAAAACCGATGCTCTTTAAAATAAAAAAAAAAGCTATAAATAGTCATAAATACAAAATATTGTTTTTAAAATTATAACAATAATAAGTAATGCAACTAAAAATATTTTTAAGGAAAATTTTTTTATATTTTTGTGTCGGAAATACGTGCATTTTTCAATGTAAGAAATGTACAATCTGTGCACTCTCAATTAAATATAAAAGAAATGAGATAAGAAAAGGAAGAGAAAAAAAAAATAAATTTTTCAGCTAAATAACCTTGTCCAAAATTTACTTTTTTAAAAATAAAATATTTAAATAAAGCAAAAAATTATATTTTTAAAACATGTCCAACATTAAAAAAGAATGAATGAATCTTACCCTATAACCCCATGAGAGATTGTAATTATATAAACTGTCAAAATATTTTTCTAGTGACCTAGGTGCATTAGGTTTTATTATTGAAAAAAATCGAATATAAATTGAAAAATTTTTGCTTATTTATAACATAAAAAATAAACACATTACAAATGACATTTAATCGGCATAAAAGAAGAATACAAATGAATCTGTTAAATTACTTTTTTTTAAGGCTCCATTTACTAGTTCTCCTCTACATCAACTTTTTTATTGGATAAATTTATTGGCTTTTTTAAAAATAGTATGCGTGAAATAGGATCCAATACCTATCTCGGGAAATTTTGGTAGTTTCGGGGAATAAAAATACAAAGTATTTCTTTATATAAATTATTATCAAGTGTGTATTTAAAGTAAATCTACCAAGCTCCTTTCAATTGATCATTTTTATTGATTAATGAAATTAATTCGCAAAGGATTAATTTTCCTTTGCGAATTTTATGTATAGTTGTTTAATAATATTAATAAATACCATTAAACACTTTTTGGTAAAAAAAAATTAAAAATATTTGCCTGTAACATTTCCCAAGTTATAAATAAAAATTTAGGGATCGACTTGTTTTCAGAAAGACCAACATTGAGGTTTCATAACGCGAGAATTAGTGACTCAAAAATATAACTTTGTGTTTATCTTTGTTTGGCCGCATTGTACCACTCTGTTTCGAATTTTAAGTTTAATTAATATTAACCATAGTTAAAGCTTTTGTATATATAATGAATTAGGTATATGTTAACTTTGAATTTATAATTGCTTTTAAATAGATATTTATATTATATTATTAGTATTTTATTTGGTTTTGTAATTTAAAAATTGCATAACTAAAAATATTTCAAAATTTAAAAAATACCCACCACGTTTGTTCAAATACATATATCTAAATATATACCTGTATAACTTATTATTTACTTACATTTAAATGTACATGAAATATTTCGAAATAAATTTAATTAAAAACCTGTTTAGCAGCATTTGAACCATATTTAATTGAAAATCTAGTATATTTTTTTGTAGCTTAAAGCTTTAATATACGTAATAATGCGTTCAAATTCTATATAAAATAAGTATTTATAAATAATATATATATATGTGAATTATATATATTGACATATAATTCACATATAAATATGTACTTATATACATAATAATAAGTGTGCACGTATGTTCATATTTTATAATAATAATATATTGATACGTTTAGAACAATACAATTATCATGTCGTATGCGTCAATTAACCTGCACAAACATACGAGTATTATAACCTAAACCAGTTTTCTTGCTGAATATTTGTTATAACTGAACATGTAAGTTCAAAAGGAAATGTCATTAATATCTTAATTAAGTATTATAAATTGCAAGAAATTTAATTTTTAGTAAAATAAGAAAATAAAAGAAAAATATAGAACTAAAAGTGGTTTAAATACCCTTTCTAAAATTCATTTAAAAATATAATTAAAAGTTGCAATTTTACAATAATTTCAATAATTTTTTTTTCTTTTTGATATAAATTTTTATTTTTTAAAATTATTAAATTATCATGGTTTATATTAAAAATATATTTTTATATAAAAGTCATTTATAAAATTTCCAATATGTTTATTTAAAAGTAGAAAAAAAAGTTGAAATTTTTCGGACATTGTTTAAATTATTTGTAAAATAATTATTTAATATTTCCAAAGAATTTTTGCGCCTCTGCAGTTGTTTAGATTTGACCAGAAATATCTCATTGCTAGGTAACTTTAATATTAGAAAATTAATTTTTGTGTTTTTGACATGAAGATTATTTTAATTTTCGGTAAACTTAAGTAAACAATATAGAAAAATTAAATTTGCAATGGTTTAATGCCATAATGAAATAGAAATTTTAGGTAAAATTAGTATTGAAATACATTTTCCGAGTATTTATCGTGTGTCTTCGAATAATTTTTATATTAATTAGGTAACCAATTAGAATTTTGTAATATTGTTTGAGTAATGTTTGTTAGGGCGTTAGTTCATTCGATTCAAACTGTGTAGCTAAATTACAAAACAAAGGTTTAAAATGTTAATCTCTATATCTACTTATAACACAATAAACATATCTTATATAACTTTTCTAAACATAAATTTGAATGTCGTACGTTTTAAATGAAGTAAAATAAATATATTCAAAATAAAAAACAAAAAATCAAATCTAATACAGTAATTTAATATACTATTTTGTATTTAATTTCAGAATGAAGGTCATTGTATATGGTTTGGTGTTTGTAATGATAGTGGAGGGAAAAAGCAATATTGTGAGTATAATGGAACTGCTAAGGCATTACCAGAAGCTGGAGTAAAACTTTTACAAGAAAGATGTCCTCATCTAATTAATAAAAATGGTCCTACAAAAGTTTGTTGTGATACTGAACAAGTAATGACTTTTTAATTTAATAACTAATAAAATTTATTTACTAAACATTATTATTTTAACAGATACATATTTTAAATGACAATGTTGATTTAGCAGGAAATTTTTTGGAACGATGTCCTTCTTGTATCGGAAATTTAGTGAGACACATATGTGATTTCACATGCATTCCAACTCAATCACAATTCATGGAAGTTGTTAAAACAAAGAGTTAGTATTGATTAATTTATTATTGAATCCATAATTTACATATAAAACTAATATATATTTCTCTTTTTTAGATACTACTATTGAAGAAGTAAATGTTCATTTAACAACAAGATACTTAGAAAGAACATATTATTCATGTTCAAGGGTAAGAATAATAAAAAATTATATGTAATTTATAAAATAAAATCACTATAATATGATAAAAATCTTATCTAATAGGTAACATCACCATCAACTGGAAAATTAGCCTTGGATATTATGTGTGGTGATTATGGTGCCTCCCGTTGTAGTCCAACAAAATGGTTTCACTTTATGGGGGATACTGATTTAAATCCATTTGTACCATTTCAAATTAACTATATAGCACACGCTCCAAATAGTACAGATGATAAAACTATTATTCCACATGATCCTCCAACAGTACCATGTAATAAAGCATTAAATGTAAGTAAACAATAGTATGCTTGTAATTAAAAATATTTAGATTTAAAAAGAAATCCGTATATAAACTTTTCCAACCATTTTTAGATTAAGAAACAAGCCTGTGCTTGTATAGATTGTGAAGAATCATGTCCAAAACCACCACCTGAACCACCCAAACCAGAACCATTTAGGTTCGCTGGATTCGATACGTATACACTAATCATGGTTGTAGTATTCTTAATTGGCACACTTCTATTTTTAATGGGTGTTTGTTTGTTCCCATCAAAGCCTGAAGACAGCGGTAAGTAAAAAAATAATTTTTTCATTAATAAGTTAATTTTTTTCTTAGTTCTCATATTTCTTTACTGTTGTATTCACTTATCATAAATTTGTTTTCATTACGTTAATTATTTTTTTGTCCTTATTATACATATTATACATAAGTGCCTTGTGTACAGTTGTTGTCGTACAATTTCTGTTATGATTATTTGTATATTATTTATTGCAATATTTATTATACATAAATGCAATTTTGTTTTATTAATTGATAACTTATGATGGTTTAAAATATACTATTCTGTTATGTGATATAGGGGAATAAAAGGTTTAATTTCTATTTTATTAATATTGAATGGTTTCAGTAAATTTTTTTGCATGTTTTTTTCACACTTCATTTTTGAACATTATTTGTAATTCCAATTTTGTACAGATAAATATGTGATTTGATTGGAATTTTTTAATACTGGAAAATATAAAATTACATTTTTGTTTATGTTTGATAATATGGAAACAAAATTTTTTATATGTTGGAAACTTACAATTTGTTATGTTTAATATAGAGATTTACTTTCAAAAATATTTATATATTTTAATTTTCAAAACTTCATATAAATTTAGATTGCTTTAAGAAATCAATGTGTTATTTTTTGATATGTTTGGTAAATTTCAAAATGATCTATAGGTGTGGCAAAGGACTGTTTTGTAAAATATTGCTGTATATAGTAAAAAAACAAAAGAATTTCGCTTCATTAAACTGAAATTTATAACTAAAGTATGGGAAATTTTTTGTTCATATTCTAATTGAAATTTGTAATAAAAATATTAAATTGCTTAAATTTAAGTTCTGTGCATTTAATATAATTTGCTAGTATTTTATATAATATATTTAAAAAAATAAATTTCGATTTTTAAAATTGAAACTTCTGCACAATAATGGAAAATAATTTCAAAAAATAATGTTGCAGTTATAGTAGTTAAAATGAAATAAAAATTTTATGGACTATATAGTTGGTTGCCTTCATGTGCTGTAAACGAAAAACTTTAAGGAATTTTACTTTTTAGTCAATGTTTAAATATCTCTCATATTTTATGTTAATCATTTTTATATAATGTTTATTTCTGTCCAAATTGTATAAAAATTCTATTATTTTTAAGACTATTTTGTTACATTACGCATCTTTGATTTTAAATTCATATTTAAAATAGGAAAAAATTAATTTATTTTTTTAACGTTTCCCATTTTATCCAAAATTAATAACGGTTTGGTAAATTTAATTTTTTCATTTCATATTTTGGTTATAGCGCTTATTAACGATTTTGATGAAAATCATCTACAAGGAAGGGTTAGTCGCCGTTTAACAGCTAATAGAAGTTTTGAAATTGATGCAGAACAGGAAGATTCACCTTTACAAGCGAATAGAGCCAGTACGTTTAAGAAAACAAAAACAAATAATTGATTACATTTTAAACATTAGTTGTTCATAATATTTAATATTTAATTTAACATCTAATAGATTGGTTATATCATTAATGTAGAATAAACTAACTATAAAATATTTAAATTTTAAAACAAAATATTTAATAATTATGCATGCGTTTATTTCTACAGTATTTACATGTAAATACTTTATAAACTAATTTCGACTCTAAATTACATTAATAATTTGATTCAGAATCATATTTGATTTTAATTAATTTTTATTTATTAAATAACTTCTTGATAAACATTTTGATTAGATAATTTAAATATTAAATTTTAATATGACAATAATGTGCTATTATATATACATATATATATATATATTAATGTCAACAGTGCTGATATTATTTTTTAGTTCAAGTTTTTTTCAAAGACTATAAGTATAATTTTTTACGATATAATTGAAAATGTTCGTAAACTCAAATCAAAAAAAGTATATTAATAATTCTCCTTATAAACTTCGACTTGCAATTGCTGTGGATAATGTTTTTTTTTTTCATATTCGTGTATCAAAAGCACAACTTTCATACAAAATGAATTGCAGACTTTTTAAATAAAAATTAAATTTAAGTAGCTACTAAAACTACGGTTGTAAAACTAGACAAAAACACACGTTTTATTTTTGTGTTGAGATGGTGTTTTTTATTTTTTATTTGTAATTTAATTTTTTCTTTTTTATCTTTATCAAAATATAAATACTCACAAAAGGCCTTAAATAAAAGGCAAAAAAATAACTATCTTAAGAAAATATATTGCTGAAAAAAAAATAATTGAAAAATAAAAATAATTTTGTTTTAGACATTTCGGCCGATTCACGTACTAATGATGTTCAAATGGACACCATTGATGGAATTGATGTTGAAGAGCTTGGTTATTTTGAAAAATTAGGTGCTAATACAGAAAGTTTTTTAGAAAGTTTTTTCGAAAAATGGGGAACATTCTTTGCAACATTCCCAAAATCAACATTATTAGCTGGTTAGTTTTGGTTTTCATAAATATTTCTAATTTCACATATTTTTTAGATAATTGCTTAAAAATATAAATTTTTTTAATTTTAGGAGCTATTATTGTCATTATATTTAGTACGGGTATAAAATATTTGAAAATAACAACAGATCCAGTAGAACTTTGGGCATCACCGTCATCTAGATCGAGAACTGAAAGAGAATACTTTGACACAAAGTTTAGTCCGTTCTTCAGAGTAGAGCAGGTGAATATCTCTTAAAGATAAATTTAATAATTTATTCAATATATCTTATTTGCAACCCTTTATATCATTCTTTATATCTTCTTATTTGCAACCCTTTATATAGATAATAATAAACGCAGTTGATTTACCAATTATAACTCACAACACTTCTAATGGAGCTCTAACTTTCGGGCCGGTATTTGATAAAAATTTCTTATTACAAGTTTATGACCTGCAACAGTCTATAATGAGTAAGATTAAAAATCAAAATTTGTTTATATTTTCAAATTTAAATTGTATTAATATATATTTATAGAAATCGGGGCCGACACTGGTAATACAATTGAAAAAATATGTTACGCTCCTTTAATATCCCCATTTACGGATCCAGTAGCACCGGAAAATTGTGTTATTCAATCAATTTGGGGCTATTTTCAAGATGATTTGGACAATTTTAATTACACTGATGATGAGAATGGATTTCAAGTAACAAAATTTTAACGTGATTAAAAGTATTGATGTAAAATTAAAAACATTTTTTAGGTGAATTACTTAGACACACTTAATAAGTGCTTTGGAAATGCTTACAACCCCGATTGTTTGGGTGCGTACGGCGGGCCCATAGATCCAGCTATAGCTTTAGGAGGTTTTCTAGAAAAAGGGGAACAACTTTCTGGCACAACTGATTATAAGAAAGCAACAGCTGTTATATTGACATTCTTGGTTAATAATCATCATGACAAAAATGAGATAGGGAGCGCTTTAGAGTGGGAAAGTAAATATGTGGAATTCATGGAAGATTATATAAAACATAACAAAAGTGCAAACATGAACATTGCATTCACATCAGAACGATCCATTGAAGATGAATTAAATAGAGAATCGCAATCAGACGTATCAACAATTCTAGTTTCGTATTTAATAATGTTTGCATATATAGCTATATCTCTTGGACATGTTGAACATCGAAGTAGAATATTTATAGATAGTAAAATTACATTGGGTGTTGGTGGGGTTGTTATTGTTTTGACATCAGTAATATCATCGGTTGGTATATTTGGTTACGCAGGCGTACCAGCGACGTTAATTATAGTGGAAGTTATACCGTTTCTTGTATTGGCTGTAGGTGTTGATAATATTTTTATTTTGGTACAAACTTATCAGAGAGATGTTAGAAAGCCTAACGAATCGCATGAAGAACACATTGGAAGGATATTAGGTAGAGTTGGGCCCTCCATGTTATTAACATCAGTTAGCGAAAGTTGTTGTTTTTTCTTGGGTAGCTTGTCAGATATGCCAGCAGTGAAAGCATTTGCTTTATATGCTGGTATGGCGTTATTAATAGACTTTTTGTTACAAATAACGTGTTTTGTTAGTTTATTGACGTTGGATACAAAGCGTCAATATGAAAATCGTTATGATGTTTGTTGTTTTATTCAAGGAAAGAAAGTGGATACTGGGATTCAAAGTGAAGGTTTACTATTCAAATTTTTCAAATCTATATATGTGCCTTTCTTAATGAAGAAATTTACTCGGGCTGCTGTTATGATAATATTCTTCGGCTGGCTATGTTCAAGTATAGCGATAGCTCCTAAAATTGATATTGGACTAAATCAAGAACTTTCAATGCCTGAGGATAGCTTTGTTTTAACATATTTCAAAGCTTTGCAAGAATATTTAAGTATCGGTCCTCCGATGTATTTTGTATTAAAAGCCGGACTAAATTTTTCAAATACAGAACATGCAAATATGGTTTGCAGTGGGCAATATTGTAATATTGACAGCTTACTTTCGCAAGTGTATGTCGCTAGCAAGAGGCCAAATGTTTCTTATATAGCACGGCCAGCATCTAGTTGGATTGACGATTATTACGATTGGAGTGCTGCCAAATCCTGTTGCAGATATTTTAAAAGTAACGATAGCTTTTGTCCCCATACAAGTAAGTTTAAATACTAATTTTCTTAATGAAAGTTTTGAATTCTATTTTAATTAAAAACATTAAATTTAACATTAACAATAAATTTCAGATAGCGCCTGTGAACCTTGTAATATTAAGAAGAATGAAATGAATAGACCTATTGCAACCGAGTTTGAAAAGTATATTCCATACTTTTTACTCGACAATCCAGATGAACGTTGCGCAAAAGGTGGTCATCCATCTTATGCCACTGGTGTTAAATTCAAAGAAGATCCGAATACGAGGTTGTCTATAGTGAAATCATCCTACTTTATGTCATACCATACGATATTAAAAACATCATCTGACTATTATGAGGCATTAAGGTCAGCAAGAAAAATTAGTTCAAATATTACACATACTATTCAAACTAATTTATTGAAAAAGGGAGTTGATCCACAAACAGTCCAACAAATTGAAGTATTTCCATATTCAGTATTTTATGTATTTTACGAACAATATTTAACGATGTGGCCAGATACGTTACAAAGCATGGGAATTTCCGTATTAGCAATATTTATTGTTACATTTATATTGATGGGATTTGATATACATTCATCATTGGTTGTTGTTATTACTATTACCATGATTGTAATAAATTTAGGTGGTTTAATGTATTATTGGAATATATCTTTGAATGCTGTATCATTGGTTAATCTTGTAATGGCTGTGGGTATATCAGTTGAATTTTGCAGTCACTTGGTTCATAGTTTTGGAGTTTCTATGGAAACTTCAAGAATAAAAAGAGCTGAAGATTCACTTGCAAAAATGGGTAGTTCTATATTTTCTGGTATAACATTAACGAAATTCGGTGGAATCTTAGTACTTGCATTCGCAAAGAGTCAAATCTTCCAAGTATTTTATTTTAGAATGTACCTTGGAATAGTTCTATTTGGTGCAGCTCACGGTAAGATATTCAAAATTTACATATCACGCAATATTATTAATAATATTATTTTAATATTTTAGGCTTAATATTCTTACCAGTTTTATTAAGCTATATAGGTAAGTAAATAAAAATTCATGTTAGTAATCACTAATACTAAGCTAACGTGTTAAAAAATAGATAATATTAAAACAGATTTAAGAAAGAAAATTTTAAACATTTTTTTATGTTTTTGGTAATTTATAGGTGCACCAGTTAATAAAGCTAAACTTGCAAGAGCTCATCGACGAGAATTAGAAATGAGAGAAACTTCTGTTTCAACGGTAAGTGTTTTTTTATTTCGGATTTTTTTTTTTATTGTTTTTAACTAATTTTATCTTACATTTTATGAATATTTTTTTTCTATATTAGTCGTGATGTCTACCATGTAATAAAAAGCCGACGGATGTTATCCATGATGAAATAGAACATAACAAAAGAACCAATTATCAACTATGTAGGAATTTTATACGTCATATGTATCCTACTAAAGTTTAAATTGTAAAATTGTATTTTAATTTTTCGTAAAAGAAAAGCTAAAAACTGGTGTCGGAATTGAAATATTTATGAATGTGAATAATTTTTAAGTTAGCTTCTGAGTTATTTTGCTTTTTATCTTTAATAAAATGAAGATAGTATCATACCAATAGTTATAAGAATTTTTATAAATGTACATGTGAAAATTGTTTATTTAAATAAAATAAAAAGAAAAAAGGAAAAAAAAAAAATTTAATGTGTTAGAAAATAATACATCCTATATACTTAAGTAATTACTAGTTATATAATACAAATAAAAAGAAAAATTATGAATAATTTTCATATATGTAGATACATATTTATAAATATAAATTTAGATTTTAAAAATAAATGTAATTATATTTCTTGAAGATAAAGAAAAATTATAAGAAATTCTAATTAAATATAGGTTTGTATATTAACAATAGTAAATAATATATTATATAAAAAAACAGTTTCTCACACAAAATGAAATTTAAAAAGGAAAGGTTAAAACAAAAAAAGCATATAGATTAGCTTAGTTTAATAATAAATTAAATATAAAATTATATGTAGATATAGAAAATATGTTTTTAGTAAAAGAAAAACAAATTAAAACTAAAAAACACTTAAGATATTAAATTTAAAGAAAAAAAAAATGCTATTTTTAATTTAAAACAAATTTTTTTATGCAATTTTTAAAATGATTGTATGGAAAAAATAAATTGTTATATATTTTTCTTGAAAATGATGTTTAACCTTAAATGTATTATTGTAAATTACTTTAAATCAAAAAAGGTATTTAAAAAAAGTATAAATTAAAAAAACAAAATAAAGAAATGATCGATTATATGTTCAAGACTACTTTAACTTGGACATGGATGAGGCCTTTTAAAACTTTACTATAACATTTATAAAAAAAAATTTCAAATGTGAATAAATAAATATAATTACTCTATATATAAAATAGTTTTATTTTTCGTCAATAATAAAAATTATAATTAAGTATATAAAATATGTTCATGTGTGAATTTCGCTTCAAGAAACTAGTAATTAAAAGTAAATTGAACTTCTTTGCCTTAGTGTAGTGGATTGTGGTAATAACTGCTTAAATTATAAGAACTTACTTTCAGCAACTGATTGCATTTTTGATATCATTGAAATTTGTTTTTTTGAGTATTGCTTAGAACAATTATGTAATTTGAATTGGAATTTAATACATGTGGAACTTTACGAAGAAATAATTCTATATTTTTTTTATTCTCCCCATTTATTTTAACATTCTAAAGTCACAGTAAATAAACATATTATACAATATAATTGCGCATTGGTAATTTTTACAAAACATAAAATTAACAACTGGTTTTTCACATACAATAACTCAATAATAAATTATAAAATTTAAAATTCTGAGAAACAAAATTTTACGAATGATAATTGAAAAAATTTTTCACAAACTAAAGTATAAAACAAAGATATACATTATTTGTATATAACATTAAATACTGGTTAAAACCAATATGTTAATTGCATTGTTCCATCTTGAGTTTTTTGCGTATCCATTATACTTTGCTGTCTTACTAAACGTTTCATTGAAGTTCTTCGAGGTCGAGAAGCAAAGGCAGTATTTTCTGTAACTGGAGGCTCATTTAGCGGTTGTTCAATTCCTTTATTAAATTCTGTAATAAAATCAGTACCACTACCATCCAAACTATCAAGATTTTCATAAGTTGTGGAATTAAAAGATTCCGACCGCCTGAAAATTTAATTATTAATAAAAGTAAAAACTTATTTATTTAGTGCTCTACTTTGGAGCACATTTAAAGCAATCTTCGAATTTCCAATCAGCTCCAAATATTTCTCCATCTTCTAGGGTTTGAGGTAATTTGGCATTCAATGTTTCTGGTAATCTTAAGCCAGTTAAACCACCTAATACTGATACACAACCCATGATAACTAATGGAAGTCTCAAATTCTCTTTTCCCTAGAATTTTGTTTGCTCATCAATAAGATCATTAAAAATTAAATTAAAAAAATATTTACTAAATACGTTATGAATGGAATAACTATTAATCCTAATCCACCAATGTAACTTGATATACCTATACCAATGCCTCTGACTTCTGTAGGATACAGTTCCCCCGCGAATGGATATATAATCAAAAATGATGCTGATAATAATGCTTTAGAGATTAAATATAGTATTAAAGTCTCGTTGACTGCATCATCTGGCAAGAGTACAGTAAATACGCAACTAATACCACTAAAAAATAATAAAATATTAATTTACTTTTTTTAATTAAATATTTAATACAAAATCTCATATACCCTAGAATCATAGACAAAGATAACGGCCATTTCCTACCACAACGATCCATTACAAACCAACAACATAAATAACTTGGTATTTCAACAGCAGCTGATAAAAAGAAACTAAAATATTGATTACTTCCAAGTGCTGGCCCATAATAACTTAATCCTAAGTATACAGTTTCATTAGCAAACCAACTCAAAGTAATTAAGATAGTTTTTAATCGCATATTAGGAGTTCTAAAATAAAATTTAGTAAAAAGGCAATCCAAAATTCGAATATTTAATATGTAAATACTATTACATTATATATGTACAATAAATGTCGAATTTATTTATATATTTATAATCAGTGTTAAAATATATATTATAAAAAACTTGCCTGCATAAATCAAATACTCCAACATTTTTCGGTTTCTTCTTTTTTTGTGTTCTATTGAGTAAAACTCTTGCCTCTAGTTTTTCTTTAAAAGTCACTGGAAATTGTTTTCCATTAACTCTTGCCATTGTTTCAAGAACTTTTAAAGCTTGTTCTAGTTTTCCTTTCATTAAAAGCCATCTTGGCGACTCAGGCATCACAAATATGTATAGGAAATAAGTAAGAAATGGTACTGAAGTATATAAGCAAAGGTCTACCCAATCACGAACAATGTATGTTACTCCTGATAATAATATAATTCCAACACAATAAAATGTACATGTCATTACAGTTACGAATGACCTGTAATTAGGACCAACAAGTTCCAAAGCTAAAAAAGGTAAATTAAAAAAAAAAATTAACAATTTTCACATAAATTTCTTTTTTAAATGTAAGTTGATATTATACCAATAATAAACGGTATTTGATAAACAGCTGGTATTGTTAAACCAACAATAACTCGACTAAATGCCCATGTCCAAAAATCTGGACTAGCCGCAGTAATAAAACTACCAAGTAAAAGTGTTGCCAAACATAAAAAATAGGCAAGTCTACGACCATGTCTATCATTTAACAGTCCAAATAAAAATACACCAATAGGACCACCAGTATTTAATGCAGCTAATCCAACCGTTGGTAATATATCATCATCACATACTAAATTATACTTAAAAAATTTTCAAATTTTATTAATAATATAATAAATGTGTATTTTCATTCATAACACAATTTTAATTAAACATTTCTTCAGCAACAAAATTCATAATTACATACAATTAAATCTAAAATTATTTTAATGCGAATATTTATTATTTTTAGCAAATAATATTTTGAAATTTAAACTATAATGTTCAAAATATTTCCTATAAGAATCATCGAATTTAAAAGTAAAACCAAATAAAATTACATACGTTATATTTGTTTTACTGAATATACCTGATTTTAAAACTGCAAAGCACGAAGATGTTCCAAATGGAAATTATATTTCAGACAACTCACAAAATATGAATCAAATTTTATGGATGGATATACACATGAAAATAATTGATTCAGTATATAATATAATTAATTCCAATGAAACTAAATATATTTATAATAATAATAATTAAATATTCAATTTATAAAAATGTTATTACTTTAAAATTTAGCAATACTTCAATATTGATGTTAAAATATTAAAATTATTGATTATAGGCATACATCAATAACTATCGATGAATATACTGTTGTAGTATCAAACTCCCAACCATCACGACAATATTCTGTTGGCCACGATGAATTTGGAGAAAATGTACTCATATCATTATTTCGTATAATTTCTCTCCAATTGACAGCATATCGATAACATTTCGAATGAACCGAATCACCATTGTCATCCTTTAAATATCATAAATTTAATTAATGTTTTGAAAAAAACTTCATTTCTATTCAATGCATTTGCTATTTAATTGTTTTGAACTTTGAAAACATAACTTAATAACTTTTCAGCCAATATTACTGCAGGTATAAATATTTATAGAAATATTATTTTATACCTGCTTAAATTTTTAAGTCATTTAGTTTTAAAAATTTATTTTAGAAATTTTTAAAATTTTTCGCAGAAATTTAGTCGCACTTGAAAGTGCCTCAAAGTTTCTTTATTTTTATGAAAGCTTTATAAAAATTTTACATAATACTTTATTTTGTTATATACATATATATTTATTAATTCCTTATACATTGAAATTAATTTAAATATTCGATTTAATTGAACATGTTCGAAAAAATGTAATATTATGTATCATCAATTTTATTGATTTGATTTCTTATATGTAGAAGCATACAACCATACATACATATATTATTTTTATACATTATTTCCTGCTCATTTCTTAAAAAAAAAATTTAATTGCACCATAACGAAAACTTTTTGCAACGTAAATGTAAATTTATCATTATGCAAAACATTTAAATATAAGATTAAAGTAAGGTCAAGAAATATATTATATACATATATATGTATATATATATAATTCAATTTATAACTTACAATTATAATTGGAATAGACCAATTTAATTTTTCTTCAACTGAATAGCTAAAAAGATCTGGAACTCTACACCAATAGTCATCAGGTACATCAGCCATAAATAATTGATTAAAAGCACAAAATCCACAAGGAATACATGCTGGTAAACATATTCCAAATACTAAAAGTTTTTGATATTTTCCAAATTCACCAATTGATGGTAAAATTTCATCAAGATCAAATGGTTCCTATACATATATGGAACATCAAATTAAAAAATAGATTTTATTTAAAGCCTTCTATGACTTTTTAATTTTAATTTTATTAAATATTTACATCATCTTTTTCTTCATTAGTATCTGAAACATCTTCAAAAGTATCCATAATTAATTTTTATTAATAATTTTATAAAATATACAAAAAAAAAAAGAAAATAATTAAAGTAAAATACTGCCGGGGTGCGTTTAATTTATTCGAAGATATTTTATTTTACTAAAGAAGCCATACTAAAAACTGTAGACTTTTGAAATGAATATTTTGAAATGCAATGGAAAAAAATAAATGTGAAATTATTTAAAAAAGAAATTGTCCACAAATAAGTAAAACGGAAAAGAAAAAAAAACGTATGCGCAGTTTTAACGAAAAAAAAAAGGAAAAATGATTGAAAAACTTTAATAATAAAAAAAATTAATATTAAAACAGACAATTTTGAAACGTTCTCAATGCTAAGCTTTATTAAATTTAAAAAAAAAAACAAAACTTTGATAAAATATAGATAAAAGAGTTAACTCAAATTTCCATCTCCTAAAAATATTTGCAATCACAATAATCGGACTGTAATCCAAATTATTTTCATCTTACTCTCATTCATATAGCCATCTGCGTATATGTATACTCAATTTTTGACAATAATCAAAGATTTTTAAAACAATCTTTTGAGAATCTTTTTTGATATATTTTTGTTTTTGAATAATGCTGATTTTAATTTATCGAGAAATTACAAATTAAAGCAAATACATATTAATATGCGGATGACAAGTAAAGTAAAAAACAAATTTTGTTTTGACACTTCATTACGTCCTTCTTTGATTGGTAACAAATGGTAACTGCGTTTTGAAACACGTATACAAATGCAAGTCTTTATATACGAATAAAAAAATAGTATTTATGTATGTATTTTAAATAAACTTTTCTTTCCCGTAGAAATAATAGTTAAATATGTATATCTTTTTAATAAGAGTATTTAAAAAAAAAAAATAAATTATCTATATATAAAATTTTCGTCCGTATAACTTTGAATTACAGATTAATTTGAAAGATAAAGCTCAAAATTTAAAATAATGAAGTTGCAATGTGTAAAAAATCATGTTTTTTACAATTGTACTTTATGTAATTTTTTTTTTTTGGTACTTAGGTAGTAGTTCTTTTAGCAAAACATGACAGAAAAAACATTATTTATGTCGAAATAAATTCCTCGCCTATTCTATTCCATTCTTTGCATTCCTGAGCCAACGTGTTATAATTTCATCCATCACAACCGTCTGGTTTTCGGTTTTCTTCTTGCTTCTACGCCTTGCTCGCGATGCATTCTTTTCAATATAGTATCATTTGACATACGAATAATGTGGCCCATTTAACTTATTCGACTCGTTTTTATGAAAAAATGATTATATCTTGCTCGATAATTTGATTAACAATCAATAATGGTCGTTGTTATTTTGGAAAATCTTCAAGTTATGATCCTAATAGTACTAATATAATAATATTTTTCTGTTATAACGAAAAATTTCTTTTCACTGGCCAAATTTCAAATATTATGTAGGGGTCTCTAATATTGTAATCATTGTAAGTACCTATCAAAATTTATTTTATATATTCAAAATTATTTTATAAAATATTTAAATTAAAAAACAATAGAGATTTTCATAAACGTATTCTTGCAAAAGAATAACTGTGAAACGCAATACTGCAGAAATATAACATGATGAATATGTAATGTATACATATGTATTTTTAATTATTATAAAATTAAAATAGTTCATATTGTTTAACTATGCTAACTCATACTAATTTAACATTAATTATGAACAAACTCAATTAGAAATATTTGTTTATTTGTTTATGAAAACAAATATAATGAAGTTTACTCGATTTATTGCGATATACTGCATTTATGAGAAAGCCTATAATAACATAAAATATCATTATTGTCATTTCTATTGACGATATTTTATTAAAAATAACTTTCATTTTTATGCATGGATTTGTATAACTACTACATGTACAATTTGGGTATCACATTTTATTAGTGACGTCACAAATATACACATTGATGAATAATAAAATACACATTGTTAAAATTATAGTAAATACCCACACTACATACAACTAAATTTTTAATTTTTTCCTTTTTTTTAAATATAAATTTATAATTTGTATATGTAGCACAATAATTATTCAAGTATTGTATATTAGTAGAAAAATGTACATGTGCGATAAAATTTTTAAAAAAGGATATTATCGATGATGAAATTCTTGAAAAATCATTTTAGCTGAACAACGTATTAGTTGCTTTATGAACATCATCGTTGAAGTTTATAATATGAGATTACAGTGTATTTGTTACGTCAAATTAAAGATATAATATATTATTTAATTTAACAAAAAAAGAGGAAATAATACTAAATAGGATTAATATTTTTTGAATATTTAAAAATATTACTAAAATTGGAAAAAGATTAAAATAAAATTTAATTAAATTTAATAATATTTTAAGAAGAAAAAGTGTTAATAAATTTTAAAAAAACCGAAACAAAAAAAAAATTAAACACAAAAAAGGTAATTTTTTAAAGCTCAATTTTCATGTGAATCTATGACGTAATAAAATTTATAAAGTAGAAATAATAAAAAAAAACAAAAACGCAAATCAGAAAAAAAAAAATTTAAATTAATTTTTCACCGTTTTTGATTTGAAAATAATTTTTTTTTATTGCATACTTATTGGGGCGAAATGTTAAAAAACGCTTTGAATTAATTTAACATGCAGAAATGCATATTATTGTAATATTACTTAAAGAAATTATTCAATATTACTTAGGAATTCAATATTAATTAACAATAATAAATTTTTATTAATTTCTGAACTAACCATATTTAATTTTTGCGCCACATAAACATGAATGAAATTTCAATATTGTTTAAATAATATTTTTTAATTAATTTTCAATTTTATTTTATTTATTTTTTATTTATATTTTATTAATTTTCAAAATTTTGATTTCACAATTAATTTAAAAAGTTATAATTGTTATTGAAATTCAAGAAAAAAATGAAGATTCTCTTCAAAAAAGAATTCAATTAAAATATAATCTATAAATGGAGATTAACTATAATATGAAATTTTAGTAGTAAAAGTGTCCCCATAATACATACCTAAATATGAATATTAAAAATACACTCTTTAAATTTTATTGATTAATATATGTGAATAAACATATTTATGTATGTATGCACTATGAAATAATTGCATATGTACATATGTATATAACAAATATAAAAAACAAAATTATTTAAAATTTAAAGTGTTTTCTAGCAACTGAATTCAATTCAATTAAAATAAAATAATAAAAAATTTCGGTTTTAAAGCTAATTTAATAGATTATATTACCGATTACCAGACGGTACCATTAATATAAATGTTTTTGAAGATTGATTTCATTTAAATATTGCCATCTTCTCCAGAATATAGTATTTGGTTACGATAAATTTGCAGAATACTTTGCAGATGCTCATGATCATAGTCGTTAAACAAATATTTAGTAAAATATTTTATAGGCATGTAGATGCATATACAATTTATCTATATAATTCCTCAATATTAATGTCGACTCAAGTTGAAATTTTGTAAATTATATTTTTTTTATTTTATTTTCTAATACGGTCTCGCATTTATCTAATAGACTTTATGAAAAAATGGATAGACGTGAAATGAAAACAAGGAAAACAATAAAATATTTTTGATTGTATTTTTGAAATGTAAATTTTATAAAGAAGAAAATTTTGTAAAAAAATTTTAATTTTTAAGATTTTTTAATTAACAAAATTGCAATAAAATAAATTTTTCACAATTATAGACAACGATATTTACGATAATATTGATAATATTTTTTCCGACAAATCTCTTAATATACCACTTAGGTCTTCAAAATTAAGGCTATAATTTCAACCATAATAATTAATATACTTTTTATATACTTATGGATAATATACGTATATTCATTTTTATTTTAGTTTTTATGATATTTTTGTGATAAACATATATTTATATACATAAATAACTTTCGACTTAAAATATTTGATTTTAATTTAATAAATCTTCAGATTATAGAATTGAAAAATGAATTTTGATTGTTCTCCTTTTCTTTTATTTTATTTTAATTTTTTTTTTTTTTTCTCAAAACTGATTTTAAAAATAGAAAATTGAAAATTGCAAAAATAATTTTTAAAATAGAATTTTTATGAAAATCTATTTATGTGTACATTCATTTTACATACATAAATATATGTCCATATATATATATATAGTTAAATATAAAATATAAATGAACACGGCATAAAATGAGCTAAAAATAAATATTAAAATCTGATTCTATATTTAAAAGGACATAAATAAAAATGAAAATAAGCAGAAAAAAAAAAACGAATTGAATCCTTTTCTTCAAATTAAAAAATAAATTTTAAGTCTTCTTTAATATTATCGTATATATACACACATAATATGTACGTAAAAATACACACATACACACAAAATATAAGGTATAGATTCCCACACACTCTTACTAAAATATAGTAATTTAATAGATGTATTTTTTTTATTTTAAACAAATAATATTCCTGTTTTTTTTTTTAATTTACATATATGCATTTATTTATAAATATATATATACATTTAAGCATATTCATGTTAAGCATTTATAAAAAGCAGCACCAACGTCCTTGTAAACACATACGAATACAGATTTATGTCAAAAAAAAAAAAAATCTTTAAATTTTATATTTCTTATTTCGCTTTTTTTTAGTTTTTCTTTTGCTTCTATACCTTTTTTTTCAATGCAGTATACATAGAATGTATGTGTGTTTTTTTTTGTACTATGTATAATAAAATTATATCTTGCAAAGATTGTATATACACTAAAGTTACTGTTAATATCCGAAATTTATTTAATAATATTTTAACAGGAATAAGAATAAAAAATTCTAATGTTTGGTCTGTTTTCTGAATTTTTCAAGTTATTTATTAAATTAAAACTTTATTACAATTTTATATAAATAAAAATAAAACCCTTATACAAGTTGATTTAGAATCAGATAGGGTAATTTAATAATATACCATTGGGTAAAGGGTGGACAATGAATAAAATATTTTGAAGAGAAGATGTCTCAAATTAAAACCATTTCCGTGCTAAAGGGATTTTAAGAAAATTTTGCAAAATTTTCGTGGCAAAAAGAAAATCTAATGTGATCAGCACATTATCGGCCGCATTGTGTATTGTCTAATTTAGTTACGAAATTTATTAAAATGAATTTTGAACACTTCCTTTCAATTTTGTGGAAGTTAGGTAGACTTTTATTTAACATATTATATAGAAAAGTGTAAATTTGACTCTTATTAGAAATTCTCTTATAAGCTTTCTTTGGCTCTTATTTGTTGGCTCTCTTTTGTGTTTCGGTAAAATTTCAAGAAATCCCATCAATCCGTTCCGTAGATATGGTAAAAAATGTAAAATCGGCCGTCAGTTCGGTTTTTGAACCCTGATCTTTCCCAAAAAAATTATAGATTCATCGTTTAAACACCCCGAATTCAAATATTAAATTTCAAGGAAATTGGTTAATTTTTTTCCCTTTATATACGCAAAAATGTAAAATTGGTCCGTAAAAATGACCAGTTCCCGAGGTTTTATATATCCCAAACGTTGATCAATCCGTGCCATAGCCAAAATAAACTTACATATAAAATTTCATTTAAATCGATGTTATATATTTCCTTAATTACTACTAAATCAACCTTCTACTAAATGACATTTCTTATAACATGACACTAGGGCAGAATAGTTTTGTAGCTCTTTTTAAATAATTGATCACTCCTATTTTTGAAATGTATCTCTTCACAAAATCTTTGTTAAAATCGGGAAAAAAATTGCCCGAAGACACTGACGCATACATTAACTTCTAGTCTATACATCGGTAATTTTAAAGTAAATAGAAAATGGAACACTTGTTGTTGATAAATTCTATTTATATTAATAATCTATATAAAATGTGTGCTATACGCAAACATTAATATTGTATTTTATATTGAAATAAGTAAATATAAAAGGTAATAAAAAATTAGTAACTAAAACACTCTATAGTAATAATTTTTTGGTATATGATACAATTAATATGATTTTTTTATAATAATTTTAATATTATAATAATTTTAAAAAATATTATCAGAAAAACAAAAGTTACTTGTAGCACCTTCTTTTGCCGAGTTATTTCCTTTAAAAAATGTTCAGCCTTTAATTGATCTCATTGTATATAATTGTACTTTTATTGTATTCAACTATTGCCCTTGTAAATTATAGAAATTTAGCGAAAATTAAATCAATAATTAAATTTATTAGATCAGTTACTTTCTTTTTAATTAAATAAATATAAAATTAAACACTCATTTAATTAGAAAGTGTACAACAATTAAAAATTACTAAATTTAAATATTGAAGTAGCCAACTTGAATCCGTAATTAATTTTTCGTGATTAATAATAAATTAATAATAAAAGTAGTCAAAAAGTATTTTAACAACTGGAATGTTGGTAATTGTATTGAATTTTCAGGGTTTCAATAATTGTACTCGATACGCTAATAAAAAAATTTTTCATTTATTTTGCATACTTTTAGGAAACCTTTTCTGAATTGATATAAAATATAACAACAAATAAATCAAATAAGATTCAGTAGATTTTGAGCAGCAAATCTGATTTAATTTCGAAACAATTAAATATTTAAAAAAATGTTCTGCCATCAGTTAATTAATTTATAATATGAAACTTTTATAGTATACGTTCTTTTCGTTTTATAGTATACAAACAATAACTATATTCCTTTGGAACTTTCAACATCAGTTAAAAACATCTGCGTTATGAATTTAAAATTTATTATTAATATTCTCACCAGAAAAATTCGGTATCGCAATGCAATGTGTTCACATTATCTATATTGTATATATATCAATTCAATTGCTCATAATATGTATATGCAAATTTCTATACTAAAACATAAAATATTTATAAATATAGAATGTATATAGAGATGTACATAGAATCAACATACAGGTATATTCATAAATATTACATGCTTGTATATTGATTTACATATGCATATAATATAAAAAATAATGTGCATAAAATGCGCAATGTTAAATACAAAAAAAAAAATTGAAACTATACCAAACAACAAGAAAAACACTAAAATCAATAAAATAAAAGAAAAAATTAGGAAAAAAAAACAATCTTATGACGTAAATTAAGATTTAATATGATATAACATCTGTTTTGAATTTTCCAATTTTCTTTTTATGTATACATAACAAAAAATATAAATGTGAATATTAACAATAAAACAAAAAACTAAAATTAAAGGGAAACGTGTTTCAATTTAGTTTCTCACACACACAATACGCTATTCTACGCGTGCTCAAAATTTAAATTAAAACAAAAAATTATTATTTTTTTCTTCTTGAATTATTATTCTGTTTTTTTTCTTTTATTATTGTCTTTTCCTTCCAATTTTTTTTTTCTTTATCTCACATAATATAACAATATGCAATGTACTAATATAAAATCATACTCGTATACAATTATACAAACACATATTTAATACGTTTACGATTGTTTCTATAATATTATGAGAATGTAATTGTGACCGAGAAAATTTTTAGAATCGATGACGCCATTGATTTTCATGATTTTTTTTTTCTTAAACATGCTCCAACAACAAAAAGAAAAAAATAATAAAATAAAACTGAAAGGAAAAGAATAATTTTTGAAATCGTGAGACAAAAAATTTATTCACGAGAATAGCACGAGTTTTTATTATTCAAATACAATTCATGTGAACTTTATTAAGGACATTTTGCCGATGATAAAAATTTAAAAAAATTCGTTTACTATTTTGGAAATAAAAATTTCAACTTGATTTTTACATTTAATATTATTTCATCAGCGTTTTGATCAATAGTTAGCCAAAAATCAGAGTGAAGTGCCATAAATTCTAGCTCTGCAATAAGAAGTGTGTTGCAAATGCATGCTTGAAGATTTATTTTTTCTAAGAAATTTATGTTTTTTTTACGAGAAACTGCCATTTAAAAGAATTTCTAAATTTTTTTAATTAAAAATTATACGTTTCAGCTCGAGTGTTGCATAACAAGACTGCACTTTCACAGATCGTCAATAATCTGACAATCAAGTCAATCACTTTCATTTACAGAATAAAGAAATGTACAATTAAAATTATTCTTAACAATTGTTCTTTCAAAAGAAGAATGATAAAGAATTAAAAAACTGAAAATCACACTTGTAGCAATTCTAATTGAAATTCATGATGCTGCAGCATTAAATGAGAATCACAATCATTTGCAACAAATTATTTGCAAATGACACAAATTCCCAAATCACAAATGAAGTTCTGGAAAATTTCCAATATATGGAATTTTTATAAATGCTTACCTTTTAATAAAATTAAAGAAAATTTTACTGTTAATTGCTGAAACTCCCTAAAAGTATGCTAATTTTTGAAAATTACAAAAATATTTATTTGTGCATTTTTGATTTTTCTCATTGATTTCGATATAATCACTTCTATGAAATTACAAAATATCGAATTTTTTATCACAATTAGGCGCTAGAATTCAATTAAATTACTTTTACACTGTTAATTATATTTAGCGTCAAAATGAGTATAGTAAATTTTATTAAAAGTTTAACGCTCCTATTTAAGTGTAATGAACTATTTATTATACTATTTACATTACTTGTAGATGTAAGGATGCTCCATTACATTATATATACAAACAAATATAATATTATATCATTTTGTAAAATTTTAAATATTTACTTAAGTAAAAGTATATTTAAAATAAATAATATTTATGTATGTAATAGGTTTTGTATATATTACATAAATATGTACTTACATTTTATATTTTCTATGTATATATATTATTTCTTTATTACAACTATATACGTGCATATGTTTATTTTGTTGATAATATATTAATGTATACATAATTACAGTAAACGCACTGTAATATATATATGTAACAGTTATATATATATATATAACAGTAATAATAAAAGAAGTGGTTTAATAATGTACCGGTTCGGAACAATAGTATAATTCTATTGAATTTTAAAACGATTCAAGAAAAATTAAAAAATTTTATTTAGATTTTATCAAAATATTTTTATAAAAATTTACAAATACAGCTAATTATAGTTCTGAATTAAATTGGATTTTATTATGTGTATATCTTAATTACTTTAAAATTATTGTACTATGCATACACAAAATTCGAATATCTCAAGAGTTTTAAAAGAAGACGCAAGCAAACTCAAAAATGATATTGTTATCGTTAGGACAAAAGTATAATCAAGTGAATTATAAAATTAATTCAAATAATTAATCGCATTGAAGTTAAGAGAGTCCACTAGACCTAACTTCCTTCCATTTACACAAATGGCTTAATTTTTTTTAAAAGGAATTTTTTTTTTAATCTTTATTATTAATGAAAGTTTTATATTCATAAATTTAGCGGTTCACCACTGTTTTACAAAACAATTATACATAATTATACATTATTAAAAATAAACGTATGTACATATCTAGAGACTAGTGTATTATGTATTGTTAAGATATCTTTATACTAGTATATATGATTATCATTATTCTATATATGAATTTGGTTTCATTTGTATATTATGTATACCCACAAAGCAATTCTAATTAACATGAATTTATATATTTATTTTGTTAAATTAATGTACACATGTACATACCTATATACATGTTAATTCATAATTATATATATACATATTGTTAAATTATCATGTACATTACACAATGTACATATGTACATACATTAACAATCATAATAACCATCATAATATTATTCTACATACTGTATAAATAAAATCATCATCATTCAAGGACAACTCATTTAAAAATCAATTTACCAAATAGCAATGACATGAGCAGGAAAAAAAAGTATTTATCATTTCATATAAAATGACAGTCTAATATTAATCTACATTCACATGTAAATCCAATCATATATGTATACCTATGTATATTTTAAAAAGAGACGACAGATATTAATATGAAAAGTTGTTAAAAAAAGTATAAATAATAATGAAAAAAAAAAAATATGACAGAGAAGGAAGGAAGAGAATAGAAAAAAAATTTTTTTTTTCTTTTAATTTTTTTTAAAGGACATTTTTATATTTTATTGTGTTTTTGGTTTTGGTTGTACATAATAGGTATATATGTATAGCTTATATTCATTTAATATTTTTATTACATTTGCACATAACAATGAAAATATTTTATTAAAATTTTAATGCATTTAAATAAATATATATTGCATACTTCTTAAATTATTTTATTTCATGTATAAATAAATTAATATTTAAATACTTAAAAAAATATATTGAAATAATTACAGTAATATTAAATAATTAAACGCAAATATTAAAATTATTTTCCAATTTTGATTTCAGTTCATACTTAAAAATTTCTTTATTCTAAATATGCAATTTATATTCTAAATTAATTATATATACATATTGTTTTTCAGTTATATATACACATATATACACATAATGATATATTTACTTTAATAAATGATCCTTTAATTATATAATAAAATTATTTGCTATCATACATAAGTAAACTGAATACAGTTGAATTTTCAGTAGGCGTTTTTCTACCCACTTATATCCTTTTTATATAATACAATGCATTCTATATATAATTTGATATTCCTACCAAGTAATTTACTTTAATTTGTAATTTTATGTAGGTATACACCTTTATTAAGGCTTTTTATAAAGAAATTTGCATACTATTATTGTTATTATATTTTAAATGAAAAATTTTATTTACAATTATAGGTACTGGTATTTTATATAATATATTGAAAATTATAAATTTTATGTTAACGCAGTTTAATATTTTAATGAAATAATTATAAAGAATTTTATGAAAAGTATTCGGTATGTATATTGTACACATCATGTGCCCTGTACATGTATCACAATAAAAAATTTTGTGTGTTTATTTATGAAAAATTTATAAAAAATCATGTAAAAATTTTCTACAAAAAAAAAAATGTTCGTATAACACGAATAAGTAGAATAAGAAGAGAATAAAGATGGAATGATGAAAAAATTTTTTTTCAATAAATTAACATCAATTTTCCGCAATTTTTATTTTTCTGATGGTCTTCGCTGCCATTTTTCCTTTCAAACAACTTTTATAAATGTATAACAGTTAAAACCATATAAAATTTGAAATTTCCTCTCTTTTAAAAATTTTTGGAAAAAAAAGGAAGCAAATGTCTTAAAAAAATTTTTTGGTTGCATTGCATTTCATATTCATATTTATAACATTTTTATTATTGAACAGTTATACGAAAAATTTATATGGCAATATTTTACCTGGGGAGAACAAAATTTATTACATAATACTAAGTATAGGTATTTTTAAAGTTTAAAAGTTTATACATTTCAATATAAACACATAAAACTTCTCTTGTATAATACTTTACTGTTATACTATAATTAAAAAATTTATAATTGTTTTATTGCTATTTTGTAATCAATGTTTTATTTTGATTTTTTATTACGTATTGTAATTACAACATATAGAAGAAACAAAAAAAAAAGAAAAAGTTAGTAAAATTTTTGATTTCTAAAAATAAAATTAACTATAGAATCATGGGTAAATTCAAATCCCACGTAACTTCCTTTTCTGTTATGATTATTTTTAAAATAAAAACCTTATCGATATTTTGTATAACTGTTTATTAATAACTTTAAAAATTCTAAAATAAGAAAGTTTTATTTAAAAAAAAAAAAGAATAGAATTTGTTTTTTTTTTTATTGTTTTACAACATACCTACAATAAAAAAGGTATCAATTTTAAATTTTACCCAATATATATATATATATATATATATATGCTCTCATTCATATATAAACATATACGTGCAAGAATTTATTATGTAATTATAAATAATGTTATCAGAGTGAAATGAGTTCTGATTTCCCGCCAAATGTTGTATAATAATAACTTTGTATATATGTATTATTATGTCTATACATAATGATTTATATGCATACATAATATTGATTTATTCTATTGTATGTGTATATACATACACACAAATTTTTTCAGAAAAAATTTTTTTTTTGTATTTGATTTAATATTAAATATTTAGACCAGAAAAAAGATAAAAATCACTTTTCATATCTAAAAATGCGCAAGTCTTAAAATTAATGACGTAATAAAAATTTTTAAATGTACGCTACATATAGAAAATAAAATTGCATTTATATTAATATTATGTACAAACATAAATAATAAATTTTGTATATAAGAGAAATGAAAAAAGAAAAGAATATTTTTATAGCGTCATTTATTTTTAAAACTAGATATGACGTCACTCACGAAAACAAATAATTTCTCCTTAGTGACATTGTTTTTTTTTTTTTGCTTTTTTATCTTTTCTTCTCTATTTTAATTTTTCTCTTTTATATACAAAAATAATAAATAGACATGACGTCATTAATGTTAAAATATTCTGTTTCCATGCTTAATTTTTTTTTTCATTTTCTTTTTCATTTATTATTTTGAATGTATGTATTTTAAACGTTATATATCATGTTTATATATTATTATATACATAAAAATGTACATAGAGAAAATTTTGTAGGTATATTAAAAAAAAAATTTTTTTAAGAGATTTTAATTCTAGTTGCATTAGAACTATTAGAAGGATCAGTTGAATTATAAAAAGAAAATAGTTATCCTTATTTAAATTAAAAAAAAAAAATAAAATATTTCAAATATTTGAAACTAATAAAATATTTTTTTGTATAACAGAAATAATTCTATAATATACACTATTAAAGATAATTAATAAAAGAAAGAAAAAACAATAATATTCGGCATATTTACAAAATTTTTGATATTAAATTAAAATTTAAATTTGAAAGGAGGCGAGATAAATTGATATTGTTGCAATTTTTGTGTACATACATATATACATCCATAATATTGCATTTTTGGGAAAAAATAATTTTAGCAGAAACTTTATTATACAAAAATCATAATATTAAATTTTAATGTGAGTAAAATATTGCAAATTATGTATTATTATTTATGATTATTTGGTGTCTAATTATATATCAAAATATTCAAGTGCATAATCAGTGTAAATCATAAACTTAAAAAACAACAAGCGTAACATAAATATTTAATTAAAAATATGCAACACATTTTATGCATTAAAAAATGCTTTCTTAGTTGCATATGATTACATATAATTATATTCTTAATTGTTATATGGTTTTTGAATATTATCAATTATAACGGTATTATTACGATATATATACTATATAACAATTATAATGAGAATGAACAATTTTTAATATTATTCAAAGTATTTTTATAGTTTATATAAAAATTAATTTACTCATATTAATTCATATTAAAATGTATACGTATATATGGAATAATATTTAATTAAAAAATAAAAATTGAATTTTAAAATAAGAATTTTTTTGAATTAATAATTAGCGAAATCAATTAAATTAGTTATAAAATTTGTGAAATTTCTAGTTCGACAAATGAGTTGAGTTTAAGCAAATTACTTTCTTAAAAATTTTTAAAATATTTCGCATATCTATACGCTAATAATGGAGTTGGAGCTAATTTAAAAAAAAAACACTCTTTTATATATTTTAAACATTTTATTCATATAAATTCAATTATTCATTACTAATATAAATTTAAAATTTTTAATTTATCAAATTCAAAATTTATATAAAGTTTTAAAGTATTAAAACGGAAAAGAACGGAGACAGATACGGTAGCCATACCTGTATAATGGTACTTATATATACATATGTACATAATATATAATAAATTTTATATATATATAATAAAGAATCAATTTTTATAATCAAAACTTATATCTATTAAATTATATATTATATACATGCGTATACTTAAATATTTTATATTGTATACATTGTGTATTACATTATTTGAATTTTCTGTATACATAATATTAGAATATCTGCTATAAAATGTAGTATATAATGACGCCATTGAATTTTAAATCAAATGTAAAAATACATAAATAAATTATGCTATATATGTATATACACAATTATATAGTAGCTATATATATACAATTATGTATTATGTATGACGCCGATTCTACATTATAATGAATGTGCTTTTTTTTTGTTGTTTTTATGTTTTTCTATATTTAAACAGGATAAAATTGGCTCGTACCTCCGAAAAATTTTCTTAAGTGTACCTTTATATAAAATGAAAATAAAAGAAGAAAAGAATAAAAAAATGTTTTTTTTCTTAGTTACATGTGAAAATTGTACACAACCGGCCGCCGTCAAATATAAAAATTTTGTTTTCTTCTATTCAAAAATCTTTATGAAGAATTAAAAATAAAAAAATTTTGTATATTAAATATTGGAAAATTTAATTAAATTTTAATAAGTGCTTGGTAATTTAAAAATTATTGAAAACAAATACAAAATTTCACACAAATTTTTTTTTTATTTCTGTTTCAAAAACATTATTCAATTTTCAAAATGATTTTCTGTTTTTCCTTAATTAATTAAATCACAATTTGTTTGTTATCTAGTGTTATTAAAAATATTTTAATTTTTATGAATACATAAATACATACACGTGTTTCATAGACATACATACGTCATACATATATACGCAATATAATATAAATTCTTTTATTATTGCCAAAATATTTTCCTAATTATAAAAATATATTCATATATAAGTATATGTATATGAAAATATTCAATATATTTTTGCACCTTTATGTTTCAAATGAAAAATTACCAATGTTTTTCATTTGATTTAATGTGATAAAATACATTAATTCTTTTTTTTTTTTAATAAAATTTATAATTGGAATTTTTTATAATTTTTTTGATTTTATATTGTGTATTTTAGAAATATTAAATATATTTCACAAATTATCTATTTATATATTATTTTATTAGTGGAAATTTTAAAATCAAATCAAGTTTTTAATTTATACATGCATAATTTTTTTATGTTAAAATTAAAAATAAAAAATTTTAAAGTAATTTATGAATTTCTTAAAAAAATTTACAGAGAGAGAAAAAAAAACAAAATAAATCAGTGTGATATTAGTTTTTGTTATTATTGTTTATATGTTATTCACAATTGATTGATGACGTCATTATAAAGAAATTAATAATAAATTGTTAACAAATTTTCTCCATATACAAGTTAAAAATAAATATTATTTTTAAACAAAAAAACGAAAAACTATGATGTCATTGTTTTAATATTTCGTATTCACTTTATATTATTGATTTTCTCTCTCTTTTATCATTTTTTTTTTTTGGAATTAAGTAGAAAAGAAAACGATGACGTAAAATTCTGTATGTTAAATCTAAAATAACATACGGCTACCACATAATATGCCGGTATATGCAATGTATGTATGTATGTAAGTATAATATATCTGAAAATATCTTAAAAATTGATGACATCACATTGATATGATCGATGAACACAATATATTATATGCGGTTATATTAATTATTTTGCATCTATGACGTCATACTTCTTAATATACATACATACATTTGAAATATGTACACAACAGGAACAAAATAATATAGAAACGCATATTTATAGAAGAAACATAAACAAAAATTTATGTATACCGGCTATTTTATATTTTCTCTTATCTCTATATATATATATATATATACATATATCTATATATATTTCAATAATATCTAAATATAAAAGAGTTCAATGATGTCATTAAAACTCTCAATATTTTAAGAAAAGAAACGATGACATCATCAAAAATATCTATACAATATTATATGAAAATTTTTAATAAATTCTCTCAAAATATGAAATATGAAACACTTTGAATATTTGCCCACGTTTTGAAACAATGACGTCGTATATTAAAAATTCGATATGAAACAATGACGTATAGACATCGAATAATATAAGAATAAATATTTAAACAAGAATACAAAAAATTAATGACGTCATTATTTATGTATACACGAAAAAAATGAACTAAAAATAAAAGGATATTAGAAGAAAAATTTTGTTTTTATACTGCCGCATCGAATGAAAAATATTTAGTTGCAAACAGCAAGTGTCGGAAATAAGACTTAAAAACCAAAGAGGAAAAAAAATTATTTTTTTTTTTGTGAATATATATTTAAGCAAAATATAAAATATTTTAGTGAAATAGAAAAGTGAAAAAAAATTCACAAAAAAAAAAAATAGGATTTTATACAAGTGGAAATATTGAAGAAAAAATATTTTTTGAAATAATTTTTACACATATTTACATACATATATAAAAGGTGATATATATATTTGTTCATAAAAATTTTCAATTATACTATCATTTTTCTTCTTGAACCTGTTGTTACTTCTTATAGTAAATTTTAGGATTCATACTTAAATATATAACTTATTCTCGGATTATTTATTACGGATATAAAGTGTATTAAGTGAATTTCCATTGGAAACCAGTGGAACATTTATCTACAAAATATATATTATAAAATATACATAAGTAAAATTAATATTTTCTGTGTGAATAATTTTCAAATTGAAATTAAAAAATAAAACATACAGTTTGTTTCCTTATAGTTGAGAATTAGACATATTTATATATAGTGGAATTTTACGTAATGTATATATGGAGAAAGCGGCAATTTTCTCAAAATTTTGTTTTATTAACAAAACTTGAATACTAAAATTCTTAAAAATTTTTTATTGAAATTAAAAAATATGCGTGGTGTGTTTTTACTCGGAAACAATTATTATGTTATACTCGTTCTGCTCATGTATATATTATCATATAAATATATAAATTAATTAAAAAATACTCTTTCAGTTAAAAACATGGAAAAATTAAAAATTAATATTTTCATATACACATATGTACCTTTGCTTTTTTGGAATATTTCTTTAAAAGAAAACTGTCATACATGATCTAGCAAAAAAAAAAATATAAAATTTAAAATAAATTTTCAAGTGTGATAATGAAAATACAAAATTTACTATACATACATACTATAATTTGTAAAACAGTGGAAATTTAAATTAATATTGTATACAGTTATTTACAGTACAGTTCTATGCAGTTACTATTTATATACATAATATATGTACATATATTTAAATTTCTGACAACAATTTTTAATATCGTCAATTCTGAAATACAAACGGATTTCGCTAGAAAAATTTTTATTTCAATATTACATATATGTACAATAAATATATGTACATAAATATACATTGTACCTACAGGCAAACAAATACATATGTACATGTATATATATCCTTAAAGAAAATATTATAATAAACAAGAATATTTTGTGGAAAAAATAATAGTGATATAAAATAATAAGTAAGTTTAATAAAATAATTTGATAGTTTATAGTTAGTTTGTAATAATAATATATTAAATATATAGTTATTTAGTATATATATATAGTGATATAGCAGGAATATTTATTATATAGTGGTTTGGTTTTATAAGTGAAAAACTTTAAGTTTAAAATTAAAAGGAGGCTTCTTTTAGATTTCAGACCTTATGTTTATTTAGCAATAAAGCTAATTTTTTTTTTGATTACTTTAAAATGCTTAAACAGTTTTCTAGAATGAAATTGTAAGGAAAACTAACTATAATTAATTGATCACAATTCTTTATCTGAAATTTGATTAAGATCTCATTCTTATATTTATTCTACTTTAATGCGTACAAGCATGGAAAAATTGTAAAATCTATTTTCATTATTATAATTTTATTAAAGTAAAATATGTTCTCATGTACGTATAATTAAATATATATTACAATTTACATGTATAACATGTGTAAAAATTATAATACGCGTGATTATCGATTTTCTTTATATACTTTTATTTTTATACACGCATATACGTTATATATAATATAGTTATTGCTATATATGAATAAAATGATGACATCAACTATTCCGTCATAAGTTGTCGTCATATTTTTTTTATATATAATAAATATATATAAATGAAATTTAATATATATTCACTCGTAATATTATATACAAAATATATTCATATGTGATTTAATTAGCCGAATTTTCAACCCATATCAAAAATAGGTGTATTAACATTGGAATAAAATAATATTAAAAGGAATAATATGTAAAATTTGTATTTACGATTTACAATGTATATATATGTCTGTGTATTATAATGTAATTTAAAAAAAACCTGTAAATAATAATTAAATTAAATCGTATATGAAAGAGATGAAAGAGATTTATAATGAAATTAGAAATATTAATAAAATTTATATATATCAAAAAAATTAATAAATTATGTTTCATATTTGTATGTTTCATATTTATATATGTCGCATATTTCCTTATTTATATGTATAATTAGTGTGAAATATTTTAGTATTTGAACTTTACTATAAGGGCGAATTTTATTTTTCTATCCCATCGAAAATGCTCTTCCAATAATGTTTGGCATTCGGTATAGAAAAATTTAAACTAATTAGGAATACAGTGATTGAGCACATGATGGCCTTCGCTTAAAGATTAAATTGCAATTATTCGAGTATATATACCTACGTTTTAATAATTTTTATATATACAATTAATATTTGTTTGAATGCATATATATATATTTTTAATATTCAAAATTTGTAATGATTAATTATATATATATATATATATATATGTACGTAACTACGTTCCAATTATAAACTACTATGTATGTACCAAATTTACTCCGTTAACTGATTGAAATGTTATTTATTCCAAAATGGAATGCAGAATCTGCATTTTGCAAATTTTAATATTAAATTTTTAATATTTATTTATTAGAATAAAAAAATTCAATATCTTAGTTTTAATTATATTGTCGGATATTTTGAATTATTAGAATTATGCACATACATTATATAAATATATGTATATGCATAAATATCTTTATATATGTACATATATGTATTTAAAATTATTTTCTTTTATAAATAGCGAAATTAATCACATAAAAATATTTCATTAAATAGAAATAAAAACAAGAAAATTTGTTAAGGTAAAACTATGTACATATACAAACAAACAAACATAAATTTTTTCTTAAAGTTATTTATATACGTATTTGAATAATTAGATTGCCAGAAATAATCATCATTATCAGATGGTTCAATCCAAAAATATCTGAAAATCTTTACCTTCATTATTTTATTATTAGTTATCTTAAATATTTTTCTGTATATACACACTTATATATGTACATATGTATTATGTATATTATGAAAATAATATAATTTTGTATTCGTCAAATCCATACGTCATTTTGAAAAGAAAAAAAACCAAATTACGAAAAATAATATTTTTCATATATAAAAAATTCATTTGAAGCTTTTTCTCATTTTTCTTTTTTTCCTTTTCTTATTTTATAAATAATATTTTTACTGTAGATAAATATACGTCATTGAAAATACCAAATCTCTGTAGTACAGAATTCTTTAAAAAACTAGAAGAAAAAACAAATAAACAAGAAAATCAAAATTAAATTTTAAATATAGAATAAAGTCTTTCACCATCGAAATTTATTGGAACTTAAGAGCAACCAAGAAAAAACAATATTATAATACATATATTATATAGTACATGTCTACATATGTATATGAAAAAGACGGCAATGTTACGATATACATACGTAGATAATTATTTGTAAACATTTATTATAAATTAATTGCATAAACATGATTATTACCAAATTTAATTTACATATGGTACTTATGTACAAACATATGTAAGATTTATATGTTTTAAAATACGTTTGATGTTTTGTTTTCCTATTTTATTTATACATATATTTATTATTAATATTCTATTTCTTGAGTTATTTGTTATTTTTAAAAATTAAAAAATTGTTTTCTTTTTCACAATAGTATTTTTAATTGTAAACGTAAATATTTTCTGAAATTTTGTTAAATTTTAATTATATACAGTTATAAATTTATAATAAAACCAGCTAAATAGTCGCGCGTTCCTGCGATTTGAGAACAAAATGAAGTGATCTTTTAATAAATTTTTTCTTAAAACTAATAAAATCTATATCAAATCTATATTATACAAAATTTACATATACATAATGCATAGAACTCCTATTCAACATGTTTCTTTTCTGAACTAATTTATTTCAGGTCCTAGGACCTTACAGGTATCAATTTCAAAAAATCTCATAAAAAGAGTTAGAGATTTCGCTGAGACCTTTTCAACAATACGTATGTTTATAACTACATTTACCAACTTCCAATTTTAGTGAAATAGAACTTAAAAGGAATCGAAAAATTTCCTGTAACTTTCCAAGGTTTATACATTTTCAAAAATTTTTTTTTTAGAAACCATAGCGGGATGTTTTAAAATGGTTAAATGAACAGTTTATGTATTAAATTATCAATAATATTATGTATTAAATATATAAATAATACAAATATGTATATAATTATGCTTATACACAATCTATACAAAATACGTACATATCTAATATAATCACACATGATACGAATACGCAATCATACCAAACTCTTATTATACTTTTTTATTCCATTTGCTTTTTTTTTTCAAATTATAAAAAGAAATCAGAAAACAAAAATTACGCACGCATTCTATTATTCGTATGCGCTTATAATATATATATATAAATATATTTATATACTATTCATTGAAATACATATATGTATATATAAAACATCAAATTAATTACGAACATTCAAGAAAATATAAAATTTTTTGTATATAGACAGAATATTAATTTATAAATAATATGTATAAGTACGGATGTTTGTTATTATGATGCTCACAATATATTATGATTTATAAAATTTATTTCAAATATAATTTCACGTGAGAAAAATCTTTCAGAATAAAAAAAGAATTATATTGTTATTTATATAAAAATAAAATTAAAAGAAACCAAAAAAAAAGCATTATCAAAAAATTTCAATATACAAAATTTACGTATTCAAAATTACGTTAAACACCAAAAACACAACCATATGAAATTAATTCTTAATTTATGTATAAAAATAAAATTTGAAAATAATTTTTAAAAACAAAAATAGTCTTTTCTTATACCGGGTCAATATGTATTTTTTGTTTTATTTATTTTAAGTCATAAGCATCATTACATTTAGGTACATGTACACTCTTCATAAAAGAATATGCATATAATTTGAATACATATATAAGTGTATATATATATGTATAAATATTTATGATATTTTATAAAAGGAGGCAAAATCTGCTATAAAAATTATGTCAAATATTTTAATTATGGTTATTAATTTTAAGTTATAATTAAAGAAATAATTTCAATATAATTCGAATTTATTAAGAGAGCAATTAGTTTAAATTTGATTATTTTATAATTATTTTTTGTTTATCTTTATTTACATATTCTAATTGTTATATAACCGAGTAACTATCAGGAAAACTTTATTTAAATCACTAAATCCTTGATTAAAGCGTTGTTCGAACGTGAATCTCTCGCCTTAATGAATCGATTAAAACAAACGAAATTAAATCGATTTGTCGATGTAACGTTGATCAAATGAACCACGCGTAAAAATGTGAATAAATCAGAAAAAAAGCAATCTGAAAGAAACATTGAAGAATTTTTTTAGAATCTGAAAGAAATTAACTATTATTATACTTTATAATCCGAGTTTTAAATCGTTTACTTAATAATAAAATATTAGATCAATAAATTTATTAATTTAAATATATAATTAATTTAATTATGTTATGACGTTTTTTTAATGGAAACGGAGTATTAATATAAAAGTCAGTAAAACAAAAACAAATTCAGTACTTGGCATTCTATACTATTACGTATATTCTTGTAATTAATTGCATACTTTCAGGTTAGACAATTAATACTGTTTTATTTTAGCAACAAATATAACGCACAAAATATTAAAAGATTTTTAATTTTTATAAATTAATAATTATTAATATTCTATTATAAGTAATTTTAATATTAATAAATTTAAAAAAAAACAGAGTTAATTATTAATAATTAATACATACATATATGAATATTGAGATTCAAATGGCTATGATAACAAATTAGAATGCTACAAACGTTAAAATCTTAGCAATTTATTTCTTATAATAAATCAATATTACCTATATGTAATCGCTCAAATTTAAAATCTTTCCATAGGAACTGAAAATTTCAATGTAAAATTTAAAAAATTGTAAAATTATTACTGATCTTCAATTTAAGAGAGTCCCCTTTTATAATGAATACTCAATAATTATAACACTGGCACTTTAAATTACTATTAGATTTATATAATACTTATAGATAAATTAAAATTAACGAATTAAATTAATTTAATTTAGTAATTTATTAAAAATAGTTTATTAAATTTTAATTTCTATTTATTTTTCAGGTGATTTGAAAAGCTTTTTAGAATATGGTAAATTAAGAAAAAAAAAATCTTCAAAGAAAGAAGAAAAAAAAATATAAAAGAAAGACTTATAGTAAAGGAAAAATAAATACGTAGAATAAACGCATACAATTATATATATACATATATATATATAAATATATATGTATATTAGGATTTAAATAAAAAAAAAATAGAAATATTATAAAAAAAATAAATACGAAAAACCAAAAATAAAAAATAAAAAACAAACATATGACTGCCGATTCTGATTTTGACGCAGTTTCGTCTGATAATTTTATATCAAGCAATTTAATGGAGGATCCAATTTCGTTAAATAATTGTTTCCATTTAAATGGAATATTTAATAAAGGATTCGAGAGAGATACAACAACAACAACTGCAACGACAACAAATGTATTCGATTTATTTTCTGATCAAAAAAGAAATTATTGGCATACAAATTTTCGTAATGAAAATTTTGATAATACATTTGGTACAACTAACTTTATGCCAATTAGATCATATAGTGATCCAGAAATATTAAAACATGAACAAAAAAATCCTCACAGGGAAATACAAAAAGCAACATCATATTCTCCAACGAGTTTTATAACAAACTCTTTATTACCTAGCTTTAATGAAACATATTCTTTGAAAAATATTGGTGAAAAATCATTACCTACTCCAATAAATAATAATTTTATGTGTAATAATGACAACAATAGCATAAATAGCAATAATAATAATAATATCAGTAACAATAATAATAACAATGCTAATAATCAGAATATAATGCAAAATCATCATCAATCTGTAACAGCAATTACAAATTGCTCAGATCAATTACATACAACTAATGATTTTAATGAAGAAATTGAAGAATTTTATTCATCATATCAAACTCAACAGCTCATGGTAAATATTATTAATTTTTCATATTAAGCCTATATAAATTATTAATATACAAATCAACCTTATTCTCTTATTTTTAGCCTAGTGATACAACATTTGATCGCTTCTCTTTATCAAACTTTTCTGTTACATCTGAAAATGAAACTATTACCGCTTCTTGTCCAAGCTTCGATAATAAAATTTTAAATGGGCCAATTATTAATGATAATTGCAAAGATATAATTGAATTAACTTCAGCACCATCAAAATGTGTTAATAAAACAGAAATTATTTCACCAGTTCCTGATACTGAAATAAATTCATCACAATATACAAATTTGCAAGAGAGCAATTTAAGCAGTACTAAATATTCATTACATTGTGCAGTATGTGGTGATAAGGCAGCATGTCAACATTACGGTGTACGTACGTGTGAAGGTTGCAAAGGATTTTTTAAACGAACTGTTCAAAAAAGTTCAAAATATGTTTGTTTAGCAAACAGAAACTGCCCAGTCGATAAAAGGAGGCGCAATAGGTGTCAATTTTGTCGCTTTCAAAAATGTTTATCTGTTGGAATGGTAAGAGAAGTTGTACGCACAGATTCTTTAAAAGGTAGAAGGGGCCGATTGCCATCAAAACAAAATATGGAAATTCCATCAAGATCACCGATATCAATGTTATCAGCATTGGCTAAAGCATATATTGACAGTAATCCAAATTTTTCGCAAATGGATTATAGTAAATATCAACCAGATGAATTTATGTCAGATGATGAAATTAATGAAGCTGAATATGTTAAACAATTTTATGATTTAGTTGCTAAATCAGTTGACATTATAAAAATATTTAAGGATAAAATACCAGGTTATTCAAACTTATGTCAACATGATCAAGATTTATTATTTCAATCTGCATCACTTGAATTATTTGTTTTAAGATTATCATATAGAATAAAACCAGATGATAATAATTTAACATTTTGTAACGGAATGGTGCTATCAAAAAATCAATGTCAACAATCATTTGGTGATTGGTTAAATGGCATACTTGAATTTAGTAAAAGTATACATGAATTAGACATGGACATATCATCGTTTGCTTGTCTTTGTGCTCTCACTTTAGTTACAGGTAATTGAAGTACATATATACATACATACACAAATACTGAAGATTTAAAAAAAAAAAAAGAATTTTTTTAATTAAAAATTTCTTTTAATTCTTTATTTTAGAGCGACATGGTTTACGAGAACCAAAGAAAGTTGAACAATTACAGATGCGTATTATTAACAGTTTAAGGGATCATATTACATATAATACAGATGCACAGAAAAAACCACAGTATTTTAGTAGATTATTAGGAAAACTTCCCGAACTTAGATCTTTAAGTTTACAAGGATTACAGCGGATATTTTATCTTAAGCTAGAAGACTTAATTCCTCCACCTACACTTATTGAGAACATGTTTGTTTCCAGCCTCCCGTTTTAAATTAAATATACATACATATAAAGTAATTATATGTAATTAATAATTAATAGTTATTAATTCAAAAGAAAAAATTTAATATTTTATATATGTACATGTACACAAATTGTACCCATATATGTATATGATGTTATTGATAAAATAAGAAAAAAAAATATTTTTAAATTAAGAAAATAAAATACAAAAATATTATTAATAAGTAGAAAATATATACATAAATATATATCATATAAAAATATATTTAATGTCACCTATTTTTTGTCCAGTATTTATTGCTTAAAAATGAAAAAAAAATGAGAAGGAAACTAAATAATAATGAATTGTCGTTAATTTATTTACAAGTTTTTGTGATTTCTACACCTAAATAATTTTAATTGTTAACATAATTTTATTTTTATTTTAAACCGATGGTACAAAGAAAATTTTTTATTGAAGCGTATATATATTATATATTACATATTATTAAAAAATCTATGAAAAATTATTTGTTTTAATTTATTAATAAAATATGCGAATGCAAAATGTTCATAATTTTCAGATACGAGAACTATTGAATCTCTTATACCAAGTTGAAAAGCTTCTGCAGTTTTTGAATTTGAATAACCATTAAGTTAAACTAATGAAAATTGCAGTCCTTAACTCGAAACTTATACATTCCAAAACACTTCTTTTTCAAGCACACCCGGAGTACTAAAAAATTAAGACATTTTTGAAGAATTAAATTCGAACTAACCAGCTAATTATATGGTCGTTAAAGACGTAAAATCAAAGGTATAAATACAATAAAATTGAAAGATATAACTTACTGAAACAAGATCAATTTTACCGTTTATATAGCAGCTTCAATCGTACTTGAAACCTATCTCATGTCCATATAAACGTTATTGATTTGAAGCCGGTTTCACTCGAGTTTATCAAACTTTACTTATTTTACTTGGAAATGTACATATGTACTTAATGACTTGTAATATAATAGCTAAACGCCATTTTGCGACACTTTTAAACTGACATAGTAAACAGCTCAAGTTTCGATATGATTTCAAGTCAAGTGCTCAAGCAGCCATTAAAACGAGGTAAGTATAGCAATAACATTTATAATAATAATATACTTGTGTCTTGTAATATATTTATTATGTAGTACGTTTGTCTGGTAAAAGACTTATTAGGTCTTGAAAAAACTTTGCAAAGTTTTTGTATACAAAGCACCTGGTATAATACTTTTTGTCTTTTGAAGAAAAATGAAAGAAAATTATGACGTTTCCATTTTCTCAATTTAGTGTTTTAAAAACTTTTAAAACCTTAAAGCTGTCAAAACATACATATGTTTTCTTTGGTCAGAAGGTTTTCTCAAAAAAAATTTTTTCATCAACAATAATTTTGTTTTTAAACTTTTTAATTAAAAATAAATTAAAATGGATTCACAAATGATTTTTTATAAGTTCCATACTTTTACAAGCCAAAATCAAGATTTTCGATTTTTTGTATAACCAAAGAATATTTGTTTATGCTTGATATTTTGAAATTTGACGTTTATCACCTACTTATTTTTTCTTACAAACAATTAAAATAATAAAAATATTAATGTTCTCTTTAGCTCAACTTAATCTCACAAAGTTATACTAAAATAAGTAAATCTATGTTATTTTTTTTTCAATAAAGGAAAGTATTTAATTTTTATATGATATTTATAAATATTAGAAAATCTTAAGAAGTTCTGATATGCCATACGAAAGTCATTTTTCTAACTACACCACTGTCAAACTTAACATATGATTAATTGAATCATATGTTAACATTTTTACGCTAGCACCTAAAGTCAAAAAATTTGACTTAAACAAAAACACAATATGTACACATATTGTGTTATGTCCATACATATATGATATCAATTAAAGAAATACATATTGGAAAGTCAACAAATATTTTATGCCCATATGGTATACAAAATTAATTTGTAAAATTTAATTAAATTTACTTTATTGAGTTTAATAAACCATATAATAACTACATTATTATTAAAATTTTTAAAAAAGTTGAAATGGATTTAGATATAGATTTAGACGGCACTTCTCTGTTTGAAGAAGCAGACAAATCGAAGGTAATATAGAATATTTTAATGTTTGGTTAGCTATATACATATGTATACTAATTTGAAAAACTTTTAACAAATTCTCTTTAATGAAACAATTCAGGTTCCTCCAATATTTCAAAAAAGAATTATTGCTTTTGTAAATCACTTTCTTTTGAAAACTTGTAGTTTTCTTAATGACTTTGTAGAGGAATGTGAAATACGATTCATTGAAACTGAAAGAAAAATGCAAAAACTCGAGGCTACTCTTATTATTTTGGAAGAAAAGGTGCTTAAAATCATTTTAAATAAAAGTATAGCTAAGTAAAAATTGTATATTTTATAGCTGGCTTCAATACCCGATATAGAAACAAATCAAAAAATAGTTCCTGAAATAGATAATTGTAGTCAACCACTTGTTGAAGAAGATTCAAACAAAACTAGTGACGAAAAAGAATTACAAGGCACTTCGAATCCTGAAGAATCTGTTAATACTCAGGTTGATATCAAAGCAAATGAAGATGTTAGATATAGAAAATATTTTAAAATGCTTCAATTTGGAGTTCCCATTCCGGCCGTTAAATCAAAAATGGAAATAGATGGGTTTGACCCTGATATTTTAGAGTAAGTACATTCATATAGTATACATATTGATTACAACTAATTTGCACTTTTGCAGCACACCAAACTTGATTCTATCAGATGGGATTCCTTACAAACAACAGGGCGATAGTTGATGTACATGAGAAATCACTTGGGTTTACTTGGCTCCAACAATGTAAATATACTTTTCTTCGAAGACTGTTGCCTCAGTAACCTTAATAAATCAATTAAAATTAATTTTAAATTTTAAATTAGATGTTTTTATTAAAATTTTTGTTTATAACAAATAATTACAATCCTATGCATCTAGAATTGAATCATTTGTCCTTTTCTTTTCTTATCTCCACCTAACTCAAAATGTTTACAACGTTTTAATGCGGTCTGTTTACGATACTTGCATTCGGTACATTCCATACGTAAAACAATTTTCTTTGTGGTTTTAGCCTAAAAAATGAAAAAATTAAAATATACATTCGTGTTATGTTTTTAAGATCTTGTAAAAGTTATGCTACTTTGGAAATCATATCAATATTCTCTTGCTTATGTACATCTAACATTAAAGTCAAAAGTATCAACTTTGCTATTGAAAATATAAACATATGTATGTACAATACATATATAGGTATTCTTACCTTTTTCCTAAAAATAGGTTTAGTTTGACCACCAAAACCTTGTTGTTTTCTATCGTAACGCCGTCTACCTTGCGCTGCTTTCCTCTCTTTTGATTTTTTGTATTGCGTTACTTTGTGCAATTTGTGTACTTTACATTTTTTGCAAAAAGTACGGCGTTGTTTGGGAACGTTCACCTTAAATAAAAAAAATCAAATTTTTATTATTTTAGTGTATGAATTTTAAAAATATTTGCAGTTGTACTTAAACACCGAGAAAATTGCATCGAAAATATATACTTATGAAACCTTAATGAAATGATTTCTTCAAAAAATAAGTATATAACAAGCAAATCTTACCATTTTACTCTTCTTTAACGTCAATCAAGGTAAAAAAGACCGGATGTTTTTTTAACCGGAAACCTTTGCAACTGACAATTAATGTCAAATCTTAGACTGTCATTAAGTGTGTTCAGCTCACCAGACTTTTTACAATTTTAAAAGCATCCCCCATTTCTGTATCATGCTCTTTCCATACTACTTATTTTTCAATTATATCTTTTTACTTTTAAATACTTCTTCATCTTTTTATTACTTTTTGTATTTGTATTGTGGAAACAAAAATATCTTAATAAGAACAAAGGATAAATTTTTATCCGGTTAATATTAACGCATTCTTTTATGAAGAGTGGACATAGGAAGAACATACTCTTCCCGTTAAAAAAATTTATATTTTTATGATGAGTTTAAAAAATAAGAACTATTTTACAATTTATGATGGCTGAATTTTGAAGTTATTATTGGAATTTTATATATCTACAAGGAAAGCTATTTTGTATGAATATTCGTTTTTCATTTTTTATACCTATTATGGGAATTAGTGTTTACAATTCAAATTTGATTTGGCAAATTTTCTGTCACTTTAATTATTTTTTTATTATTGTAATTAAAAAAAATAAAAATCACACATACAAAACATCGAAGTTTTTACTGCTCACCATTTTTAATTGTTTCTGTCAAAAAATTGAATGGAAAATAGAGCAAGATTATGTTTTTCTCATACGATTTAGTTTGATTGGATTGGGTGCTTGAAAATCAAATATGTTTCAAAATTTATCGTTTCAAATTAGATTGATTTTGCTAGATTTGTAAAAGCTGCATAACTTAAATAACTATACAAAAAATAAACTTCAAAATACTAAACTTTGCTGAACACAATAAAAATGCAGTAATTATTAATTTAATTCTGATCAGATTCAGTGTTGTCAGACCGCTTGGATCGAGAACGCAATATAAGTATGCTGTGATCATCAAAAAGAAAGCGAATTTTTAGGTTGGAACATTCTGTGGTTAAAAATGAACAGGAATCTATTTCTTGACAGAAAGGGATTTGTTACGAATTATGATGTTGCTTTTCGATTTGGTAGCCGCTTTTTGTGCATCTAAGTGATAATTGTTTTGTGCAATAATAATTTACATGATAATTGATTTCTGGCCTAAGCCATTCGTCAGATATATGTTGGAAATTAAAACACTCATTCAAACGGTAATAATTCAAAAATGTTACCTGATATATTACATATGTGTATGTTAATATACCTTCCTTATAACATTCAGTGTAAGGAAATTATTATTGTTACAATTTTATTTAGAAAGTCTTGTTTTAAGTCTTTCGCCACTTGCCATTTTAACAATAGAACGATGTTTACTATTTCATTATTACAAGTTTGTTAGTTTTCATATAAATTTAGCTTGTAATATCATTGTATTTTTATTATGAAAAAAAGATTTATGAAGGAAATTATGTATTTAATACTGCACGAATTTTTATTTTAATTAAAGTTTTTAATTTGAAAATAAAGTAGAATATTTTTTAATTAATAAAATAAAATTTTAATATAACAGAAAGTGTAAAGATAAATTCAGTAAAAGATTTTATTTTTCTACAGAATAAGAGTTTTTTTCCCTATTCATTTAAATTATAATTTAATATGCATCTAGACAACCTAACTATGCAAAAATCTGAATGTAATGTATGGTACGTAATAATAATACGTCTAACGAATGGTCTTCTATGTGCATTAACCGTTTACATGTACTTTATTAGGATACCCGTTTAAATGCTTTCAAGCGTACTTAAAGCCTATTTCATGAAATGTAATAACTAATCATCATTTTAAAGCCCTGAGCGTCTGTATTACGGAAAGTGAGAAGAAAGTGAGTATAACTATAATATACTTGTATAATGTAATTTTCGAGTGAGAAGAATTATTCCGATTGCGTATGTCGTTTTTTTATACAAAAGTTTTTGAAAGTGAAACATTTCGTCGATAATTTGAGAAAAAATGCAAAAATCCAATTAAAAAAATGAGTATTCTTATTCGAAAAGTAAAACATCCTTTAGAAAATACTTATAATTCCGATTTGAAGGTGAATAAAAAGTGAGTAAAAAACCAAAATACACGATCAGGCTGTAAAACTAAGATAGTAAAAACGCGGCTCCAGCTTCGAAATGATGCCGAGCCAAATAATCAAGCTGCGATATAAACGAGGTATGAGATGACGAATGACGATAAAACAAGGTATAAGATGACGACATGCCGTTTTATTCAACGTTATGACAGAGAGAAAAATGTTGCACTAAAAATAAAGAGAAAATCAATTTCGCACAAAATACATTAGCTTTTCGCAAAGAATCTTCACAGAATCTTTATCATTTTGGGCAGGAAAGAAGCTTCACAGAATCACACCAATTCAAACATATGAAGTTCCTTTAAAAGACAAAAATTAAAGATAACAATTAAATTTTAATAAATAAAAAGTCTTAAAGCAAGTTTTAAAAAAATTGTTTAAGAAATAAACCAGCAGTTTTTTGCAAATTGAGAGACAAAAAAGAATAATTTTTGATAAAAAAAAACACTCTCACGAGAAAAAGCTTATTACTAAGTTAATTGAGCCAAAGTTTGTTACGGTCTATGGACGAACTTACTATATAATTACATATCACATGAATATTTATATGTATTTTTTTTTGCAAACGTTGTAAATTTATTCTTGAGTACTAGATTGCTCGTCTATTTAATAAAAAAATGTAACAAACGTACGAAAACTATATTTCTAATACAGGTACAAAAAATAATTTTATCGATTTCACCAGTGTGTAAAAGCAAAAAAACTTGAAAAATCAAAACTGTTGCATGTAAAAGGCACCTATAACCGCACCGCTGACAGAAATTTTGATATTTTCGTTAATCAAGCATAACCGACAAACTTTTTTAACTTTTTTTAAGTTAAAAATGGAACAAGAGTGATTTTTCCCGGTGCAATGTTAGAATTCATACATTTAAATAGGGCTGTGCAGAGTCAAGCAAAATTGCCGCTACGAATTTAACCGCCGGCGTTAAAATAACCTAAATAACTGTTTAAAGCTCTCAGTTTTTTTTGACATTCTCTGTTTCCATGTTTGTATGACATTATACTTTACAGTCCAATGTTCTTCTAAATCAGTAACGAAAATTGAAAAACTATGCCTCTTTGCCAAATTTCAACTTTCAAATTTGTACTCAAATAAATGCTTCAACCCCAAACCGATGGACATAACTTGATCGACTAATGCCCTAACAGTATCATACTGAAACTATTACATCCTGTACAATTCGTCAAATATGGTATAGCGCCATCGTTGAAAAGTCTTCCGAAATCCCTACCTGCTTCGCGACTTTTTTTTTAACATTAGTCATCCAAAATCCAAGTCCAAAAAAAAAAGTTAGAAACATGCGAGATAAAAAGAAACTCTATGTACATGTTATGAGAATGTGTAACTTGGCCAACATAATGAATTCTACAGCTGTGATACTATTTGGAAGATTTTCACGTAAATTTCACAATATTTTTAAAAATTATTACATAATGTAAACAATTGCTCAATATTAAAATTTTAGAGTTAACGTTGCATCAAGCTCAAGTTAACCAATTTTTCACTATGGCATTGCGTGGAAATGTAAGTAATTTATTTTTTTTATGTTGCTGTGAAAACATTTAAAACAATTATAATTTATTAGTTAAAAAATTTTTAGTATCATATTATGTAAATATAACAGTTTTACATTAGTTATTTAACGTAGTTGAGGTGTTATTTGATTCTTAGCTGAAAATACTTATTTTCCCAACTGCCAGTATATTTTCAAATATATGTATAATACATATGCATTGGTCACCCTGGAACGTGAATGTGAACATACAGTGGCGAGCAAATATGTTGTAATAACTTAAAGTTTTGTCAATTTTTTTTTAATTATAATAAGTTTCATTACATTACAAAAATTTCATTTTAGTATCAGTCTATTAAACCAGAAAATAAAAATTAACATAAGATAATCAAAATTTTCAAATTTTCATATAGCATTATTATGACATGTAGTTTCGAATTTACATGTCATTTGAACAGTTTTGCACGTTGTAAATTTTGAACAAAATTTTTATGTTTATGCAATAGATATTTGTAGTTAATTACGCTGTGAATGCTCCAGACGCTTTTTCGCTATAAAACGAAGATTCCCCATATGATTCAGATCCGGGTCAATTCAATTTGGAAAAAATGCTACAAACAGTTACTAGACTTTAAACAATCGAAAAATTTTCAAAAAACTTTGTTATTGTATATTGGTATGAAAACTTATTTTATTTTGTTACTTTTAATGAATATGTGATTACGAAAAAAAAATATATTTAAAACAATAAGGTGTTTAAATATTTGAGTTAGAATAATGAAAAAAAATATTTGAATTATTTTAGTGCTTTGCTCGTCACTGTACGTAAATCTATAAAAATTATTCAATCCAACGTTAATCGAAAAATAATACTAACAATATTGACTAACTAAAAAATATCTTAAAATATAAGTATCATCCTCTTTCGAAATCAACAATGTGACTAACTTGATAGAATAAAAAATAAACCGAAGCAGTATAAAATGCTCTAAAAATGTTTAAAATAACTTTTTTGTCAATTTACTATACATATAGCCTATAGATTTGTTGTTGACGTAAAACTTTGTATAGAGAAAGACTAGAGTAAATGCATACTATAGTTATAATACACATATTATAATTATATATATATATTATAATATATACATTCATAAATACATATACCGATGTATATATGAATATAACAATATTTTTGTGTGATATTTGCGATTAATCAGAAGTAGAAAAGTAAAAGATGAATATGTTAATTATCATAGAACATGTCTCTTGTGCTTCTATATTTTTGGACTAATAATAAAAGAGTATAAATGTATTTCACACCACTATTAAATTTTCAATGTTCTATATATTACTAAAAGTACACTCAGTATTGGAAAATAATTTTGTTATATTGTTTTCTTTCGATTTCTTAGGTCGTTTTTGTATTTGTTATGACTAAACGTAGCACAATGTATAACAAAAATTCTGTATTATGATGACAATGCATTTATGAAGTTAAGTTGAAAACCCTGAGAAATATTACTACAGTTATGGAAAATAATTGTCTAATATCAATTTTAGTGAATTTGAAGAGCTATGTCAATTAATTTATTTTTTTCCTTAATTTTTTTTATTACTTATTTTATTGTAGATGCATCTACCTCAAGCTGAATTCGTTATTTCCCCGTTGGTATTTAAGTCATGGTTGGATTATTTGTGAAGTTAAAAATCCCACCTTCTGCTTGAATAAGGCACTAAACTTGACGTAAAAAGTTTATTTGAATCATTGAGTTAAATTTTTTCTTATACAATATTTCAATATGAAAAGAGTATTTAATGAAATATTTATTTATATTATGTATATGTAAAAAGTTTTTAAAAGCTTAAATGAGTATACGCAAACATTTACATATGTATCTAATATACTAACTTTTTAGTATCAGAAGATATTACTGCGGATTACGTAGTTTATATAATCTTATTTCTTACTATCTAATTTGCTTTACTTAACACAATTAAAATTAATTACAGTATATACAGGTTTTGATAAACATATAATGTTTATATTTTAAACTACGCATTTATAAAAATATACTTTTAGTTGGTTTCATGTGAATTACATTACAACATATCAATGATTAATCATAAAATTTTAACCGCATTTTTTAGTCCTTTATTGTACCACTTCATAATCATTTTGCTTTTTTCTATGGCAGGAATGATACGAGATATCATTTAAAATTATGTACACTTGTAAGTATATGAATACCATTTCAAAATTAAAAATATTAAAAACATTTATACCGAAACTAAAATTGGAATATTCTAGTAAATTTTAGATTTTCAAATATTAAAATAACTTTTGGTTTATATTTAAGAAACTTTTAGGCTTGTAAATTTCAACATTGGTTTCCAACATCCTGAAATTATAAAAAATATAAACATAGTTTTTCTACAATTGATTTAATGAATATAAGTAAATTGTGTAAATAATTAACATATTCATATCTGCTTAGTTTGAGTAACATATGCATGTGCATTACATATGTACACTGCGTTGTGCTTAATTGACTGTTGCAGTGTTTCGTTCGGTTTACGAAATGCTTATGCACCACAAACATTTTACATGGGAAATCCTCTCCAGACAAATTAACTCTCAATTTTAGAACCTAAAAAATATACATAAATATATGTATATATTGTATTAAAATATTTAGTCTAGCCAATCTTCAAAGATCCAACGTATTTTTTTTAACGAAATTGCTTAAAATTTACACCGAGCTCTCCTTTGTAGATGCAGCAGAGACTGTTTTGATTTTCCGAATAAATTTGGTAGTGGAATTGTATTGCAGAATTTTATCTTTTGATATTTTGGTCAAACACTAGTAAATTATTATTAAATATTTTTATTTTAAAAAAAATATTTAATTCTTCATTAAAATTAACAATAAAATAAGTTTATTTTATTTTTTCTTCTATTTTAAAATTTATGGAACATATTTCTAAATAAAATCTTTTTAAAATATGCCACTTTTTAATATAATCTTCAAAAAATTAAAGAATAAATAAATTTTGAATTTCCCGCTTTTATGCGCCATATTATTTTTTGTTTGTACTCAAGAAATTTACAAATCCATTTTTCCAATGAAGTACTCAAGAAGCACATTAAAAATCAATTTTTAACTTCAAAAATTAATTATTTTTGATATTTTTTAAATTATTATAGTTTTAAAATTATTTTCATGTATAAATTTTTAATATATTTTTAATTTATGTTAAAATATAATACAATATTTACGATTTATTCATCCAATACAATTTGTTCTCAAAAAATGTTTAACGTCGCGTTACCATTATTTTCAGTTAATATTTTGAAGACGCTTTTAGTCGTGTTTTAGATTCCAAAGTGTTCATTTCGAACAACAAAAATTAGTAGGCAAATTGTGAAGGTTATTTGTTAATGTAAATCAAAAAAGAAAATAAAAAGTATTTTAAGAAAAATATAAAAAATTATTTATTTAAATAGAAAAAAGTATTTATCAATATATAAGGAAAAAATATTATTGACGCATATTTAATATTGAAGAATTCAAAAGAAAAATCCAAAGTAAATAGCAAAGAAAAAGTATATTACATACATACATATAGCAATATTGTGACGAAAAAGAAATTTGCCGGGAAAAGGATATATGAATAATTCGCATATACATACATAAATTATATCTATAATATACATACCTATATCTATAAGATAAAAAAAGTTTGAGCTGCCTTAAAAAAATTTAAGGCAACAGAAAAAAAATTAATTTCTAAATTAATTAAAACCAAAAAGAAAAAAATTGTGTAATATATATAATATATAGTACATAAAAATGAGTTCAGCAGAGAAAAACGAAGTTGCTGTAGAAAAAGCTCCAGACGCCACAGATGCCGCCGCCGAAAAAACAGAAAAAACTAAGGATACACCTACAAAAGAAAAAAAGTCTGAACCAGTAAAAGGAACAAAAAGGCCCGCAGATGTAAGAAATTACTAATTTTAAATATAAATTTAAATAAAATATTTCATAAATTGCGCAAATATGTATTGCCAAAGCAATAACAAAAAATTTCGGATATTCTAGATTCAATAAAAATGTGTGTATAGATTTCTGTATATATGTACATACATATGTACAAGCAATACATGCATACATCATAAGTGACAGTTGCAGTCTTTTAGTTTCACTTAGTTAAATAAAGATGGCGCTCAGAAATATATTATATATGTATATATTTTTTATTTTATATACAAAGTTCTTTTTAAAAATTTTGAATTATTTTTTGTGTTAATATTATTTATGCATCTGTCATTTTCTAAAATTATCAAGCAAAAATTTAATATGTATATAAATGAGCAGATAAGCACGCATTTTTTTTAAACTAATTACTGTACTTTTAGGTGAAAGGGTTCTTAAACTATACCAATTCAAAATTTTATTTTTACATGAATATAATTTTCAAATTATGTGATGAATTACTTATAAAAATATATTCATTATTTTAAGATGTTATCCACGCAAGAATTCTTAACCGTTCGCATACATACATGCATACATAGTATGTATACAAAAAAAAAATCCGAAACTCAGAAAGGTGAAAATTTTGTAAATGTGTAAAAATGGTTAAGTAAATATGTATACCTAAATATATTTAAACGACATTTTTAATGTCAAAGCAATCAAGAGAACTTTTAAATGTATGTACACATATTTTGAGTCTAACAACAAAAAATATTAAGTATTATATTCTGAGTTTTACTTTATTTTTTTTTTTATTATTTATATAAAAAAAAAAAAGAGTTTTACTTTATAAAAAATATTTATTATGATGAATAATTACTAAGAATCCAAACGTAGAAAATGCGTCCTGATTTTTAGTCGAAATAGACCTACTATTCCTAACCTGTTCTTATACAGAAAGTACACATAACAAGTTCGCTCTGTTAAATTAAAAGTAAATATAATTTTTGGTTTAATTCCGTTTTTCTTTTTATTTAATTTTAAACACTTTTTTAGTTTGTTTGGGAACATATTCCAATTTTTGTTGCGGAAAGTTTTGAATAAAGTTCAATAATTTTTAATTAGGTTTCCAAAAAGTTTTGAAAATGTGTTTTTTGTTTGTTTCCACTCTCTCTGTTTACAAAACTTGTGCATACAGTAATATCTCGCTTGAATAGTCGATTTTGGCATCGAAAATTTATGGCTTTAAGTTAAATGACTCAAAGCGGGGTTAATACATAACTTTTATAGAGGGAATCTTTGCGAAAATTATGTTATAAAATCAAAACCAATAAATTTTTTCGTTTCATACCGATCGAAAATTTCTAAATTAAAAGTTGAGAAATCATTTCTTGTATCATGAAAAACAAATACCAGATTTGGATCATTTTACATTCGCTATTAATAACACATATTAACACAAGTTAATTGAGAGATGGTTCTGTAAAAGTTTCCATGGCACTTTATCAAACCTGATTTTTCTATGGCAGCTTTTTTTTTATCTCTAAAAGTGTTACGGATACGTCTGGAAGGGTGTTACGGATAAATTTATTAATTAGAATGCAGTTTTTATATAATAAACTGGTGGGCCACCCGATATTGTTTTTTTTTTTATATATATAATTCTTAAATCTAACATGGATACTTTAGACTAATTTTTAAATTCCTCAGATTTGCGAAAATTTGCAAAAGATTCATAAATAGCTGGAAAAATTATTTTGTTTATTCAAAAAGAACAAAGCATCATTTTCTTTTGATGGTTATATACATTTGCTATGTTGAATTTGACAATTTTGTTTTATTTAATAAATATTCTTTCGCTATTTGCCCTGTGTATGTATAGTATTAAAAGATACTTGAGAAGCTAAAGACCGCCTTTTAAGTATAATGCTTTTAATTTTTTAACTTTATACATAAAAAGCTTTTAAATATTACAGTAAATATTTAAAAAAAAGATTATATATGTTATAAAACGTTTTGAAATTGTCAAAAATCAAAATGAAAATATTCTTAAAAAAAAAAAAAACGAAAAGAATACGCAAAAATATAAATAATATTAACTAGATTTTTTTTAACACAGGTTATATTTGCATATTATAAATCTATAAATTCTCACACAAATATAAAATTCTCACGCATATTTAAAATATAAAAAGATTAAATGACATAAATATCTATACCTATAAATCGAAAGTTTAAATATGTTGATCAAGAATAGCAACTTTGACTTCAACTTAAAATTATCTACATTATATCTTTCCTTCTCCACTTGTCGTACGACATACATACATGCATATCTATATGTATAAAAAGAAATTCAGCAGAAAATTCATTAATTTGTTTAAAAACAATTTGATAACAAAACACAAATTACGAAACTACATACATACATACATATATTTGAGTTTAAACGACATATTGTTTTTAATTCAAGTTTTTCTTAATATTTTTATAAAATTTAGCTCTCTTTTTAACTCGAAGAATTATCAAATTATCTAACATTACTCGTATTATGTATTTCATTTTTAAATGAAACAGTAAGATCAATAACATAAATAGTTTTTACTAGAAAATGCCCTTAATTTTTTTTAGTACAGTTTGAAGTGAAACTGCTTAAAAATAAAAAAAAAAAATTACCGGCCGGTTATTCTCCTTCCTTTTATGCATATCTACATTTTTATTTTCATATGTGTAATACATTGGTAAATATAAATATATGAATATACTTATAGTAGTTATACATTTTACACATTCGATTTATTAAATTTTTCTTTCGTCTCATAATTTTTTTTGTTTCTTATATATCTGTTCACGTGAATTACATGAAAGTAGAAAATATGAGTATCTACCAATATTTTTATTAACCTACCTACTTTTGATTTTAATTAAAACGCTAGGAAAATTAAATAAACTTAAATGAAGGGTGATAGTTAATTTTAATAATTTTTTGTTTCTGCATATGTAGTAAATTATATGTAATATAATTTTAAATAAATATTATGCTTACTAAATAATATATGTATGCAATATATTATATATGTATGTATTTATATATTAAGAATTGCGGAATAAAAAGAGCATTTCCAACTTCTAGAATGGATTACATACCTATATAATTTTCTTGTATTTTTATATATATATATATATATATATATATTTAAGGACATTTGACCTGATTAACATCTAATTGAAATAGTAAACTAAAATTGAAACTGAAAGCGCGTACACTTCATATTTTGAATATTTGACATTTTAATTTCATATTTGGAAAAAATGCTTATTAAGGTGACACACTATGTCCTGTTTACAAAATGTCATTCATAAAAATAGTTTAAATATGTATGCACTTTTCTTTTTAACACTTACACATGAGTTGAAAAATACTCTTCATATACATACATATAAATTTCCCAGCAAAATGTTAATACATATTATGTATTTATGACATAACAAATACAAACATATAAGTTTAGATTATAAAACAAAACTGTGGTTGGGTTAATGCAATGTGTGTAGTGTATATTGTATAATAAACGAAAATATCACGTAAACAATTTTAGTTTTGTATTAGTATTTATTCTTTATAAAGTCAATGGAAATGAGAGAAAATTGAATTTGAGTGAGTTTTTGCCGGTATAATTGTCAATAAAAATACAACATAGATAGTTGAAAGAAGCTGTGGTTACTTATTTTTTACTTTTTGTTGACATGACATATGGGTGTTCACACACACATAAAGCGTTATTATAATTAGATTATCGAATGAAAATAAATGACGCCACTTTGTAAAATTTTTTTAAAAACTTTTTATTTTAAACTTCATTAAATAATTTAATAAACAATGGCTTGAAATTATGGTATTTTGGTTCTTCAAATTAAATAAGTTGGTAAAAATATGCTTCGAAAATTTTAGCTTTCTAAATTTCTAAAATTGATAAATAAATCCATTTGAAAAACTAAAAAATGCGAAATAAAATGGTTTGACATTCTATAATTAGTATGTAATTTTCTTTTAAACGATGCATTATTATAATAAAGAATTTATAAAATTAAATGCACGTTGCTTTTGTCCTTTTTTTGTGGTGTTGTTAAAAATTTATAAACAGACCTATAAGATTTAAAATAAAAAGCTAAAATAATCGTTTCCCTCTTTTTTTTTAGGTATACAGGTCTGAGTTTTTTTATAGTTCGTTTTTACATTTTTTTTTTCTTATTTTTTGTTTAACCGACCTTGAACATGTACTTTATTGTAACAGTTTTCTTTACTTCCGTTCAACTTTGCAGTAGAAAAGTTTCGAAAATAATGAAAACATTTTCCTACAAAAATGCGGGAAATTAAAGTAAACCCATTACATTTCCATGATCCAACAGTCTAGTGAGAATTTTAAACTATTTTGAACAAGGTCTGTATTATGGTGTTTTTATCACAACAAACATTACAATATTAATTTTTAACGTAAGCTTTATAATATGGCTTGAGTCATTTAATTTGTTATTAACTGAAAAGATTTTTCAGTTCATAACAAATCTTCAATTGCGATAGGGTCTCGAAGTACATATCGTAGATAAAAAAACATTAAATTGAAATAAATCTGTGTGGCATTATACATACTTATGTATTATATTTTTTGATTTTAGAAACATCGTTTAAATTTTGTCACATTGTAATTTCATTTAAAAAAATATAGAACAGATAAGATAACCAGATATAATTCAATATAATTATATCAGTTTTTATAATGATTAAAATTAGGTCGTATCGCCATTTTCTTAAAAGAAGAGGCAATAAAATGTCGTAAAATTTTAGATTTATTTACATTTTTAGAAACTATTTCATAATTTTTGGTTTTTTAACAAACGTACTTTTATCAACTTCATAAAATATCTTTAGTGTTATTTTATATCGAATTTTTCAATTGTCACTCATTTAACGTAAAATAATCTCAAACGAATAATAACAAACAAAATAATTTGCAAATAATGTGAACTAATTTTTTTTTTCGTTTCAGGAAAATGCCACAGAATCAAAGAAAAAGAAAAAAGAAGAAAATGGTGATGGTGAAGAGGAAGAGGAAGTTACTTTCGACGATATTCTACTAGAAGAAGGTATTGAAGAAGTTGAAAGTGAATATGAAGAAGAAATTGATTATAATATTCCATACTATGAAGAAGAAGAAGATGTCGATAGTGAAGGTGAATTAACAAATTCAATTTTAGTAGGCAATTCACTATTGCAATTTAATAATTGCTGAACTGCAAATTAAAGTTTTTTTTATTTTCAATTACCTGATTATCTTGTTTGTTCCCTTATTGTTGCAATATGGTATGACAAGGTTCCTTCGAACAAGGAGCAAGGAAAGGTATTCAACATATCATATTGCAAAACGTTAACTGAAAACTCTTTACTAATAATTGATTTTTGTTTTGCCTTCAGAATTTCAAATCATATAAATCTCATTTGCCAAAACTTATACGAATTATTTTGATAAAATGATTTTGAAATAAAAAGACCAAAATGAACGCAAAATTTTCGTTCAAGTTCAAGTTTTCTGCTTTATTGTTAAATTAAAAAATTTTTTAAAGCACAATTAAAAAAAAGTTGTTAAAACACGTATTATACACTTAAAAGTCTTTTTTCTTTAAATTAATGTGATCGAATAAAAATCGAATGAAATTCTTGTCACTTTGTTACATATTGAAAATCGATTTTATTTTTATACACTAAATATTAAATGTGAATCTTATCTGCCTTATCTTATCTGATCTGAGGCCCTTAAAATCTACATACAAAACACTAAATTATATAATTTGTTTTTTCCGATAAAATATGTGCAACTACCTAGTTACATACCTATGTAATTTTTTGGAAGGAAGTTATTTATAAAGTAAATATTGAAAAAGGTGAGAGCTGTAGGAGGCAATAATCTGCCATCGTTCAACAAAACACCTATTTAAAATCGCTGCGAAAATATTTAATATTCAAAAGCAGGAAAATTTGGCAAAGCCGTAAATATTTCTTTAAATTAAGAAAATTAAATTTCTACAAAGTTTTTACTCTGGCAATAGCCAAATTAATTTTTTTTTGTTAAAACGTAGTTTTTGATGAACATAATATCTTTTTTTTTCTGTTTAAACTGCCACATATTTTGCAAGATTGTATCCGAATTCGCGCATAAGTATGCTAAATCTTTTTCAAAACTTTGTTTGAGTGAAAATTTAATGGTACTTTTTTTACATACCTCATTTATATACATACATATCATGAATATAAAAAAATATTGAAAAACGTTCGGAATTCCTATATAAATTAATGAAATCGCAATAAACTAAGGTTATTAATGCATCACAATTTGTTTGTGTACACATACACAGTTTCTAATCGAAAATTTCATAAAAATTTTTTTCAAGAAAAAACAGTAGAATCACTGCCAAAGTACTCATCTCATTTCTTATAAATATATAAAGGAATACATGTTATTTTTTTTTTTTAATTTTTCTTTTTTCCTAATTATTAATTAAAATTTAAAAATTTCTAGGAGAAGAAGAAGAAGATGATGAAGAAGATGGTGAAGAGGACAATCAGGCGTTATAATAAAGTATAGTCAGACACAAAAAAAAAATTAATTTAAAAAATTTTTAAAACATTTAAAATAGTTTGATAAGAAATAATATTTTTTTTTATTTCTTATTAAAAAAAAAAGTAAAAAAAAAAATAAGTAATTATATTTTAATTTTTTTTTATTTTAAAAAAAAAATACTATGCAAAATTTTCTTTTTAAATTGTAAGATTTAATATATAAAAGAAAAATATTAAAAAATTAAGTATAAAAAAATAGACAAAAAATTTGAAAAAAAAGAAAAAAAAATACAAAAAATAAAAGAGCAAAATATTACTTAAAAAAATAAAAATTAGACGTTTTGTGTTTAAAAGAAATTCGAAAACTTTTTTAAATTTTGAATTTTTTTTTAATGTTTTAGTTCATTTCTTATTTTATTTATTTAATTAAATTCATTAATAGATTTTTTTTAATCTCCGTTCCTGAATTTCATTGAGGAATAAATGTATTATATACTTTTTGATTATCATTATATACAAAACTAAATAATTAATGTCTGTCCTAGAGTATGTAATTTGAAAATTTAATTTATAATAGAATTTATTAGATATATAGTTACCTATATATGTATATTGCAAAATTTAATTTAATTTGAAAATGAAATATGAATTCAAAATACCAGCAAAAGGAGGTGTGAAGTAGAAATTTAGTTTAAAAATTAATATTTCAATCTTAATATTCGTGTTGCAACGAAAGAAAAGTGTATAGTGTATTACCAGAGCAACCTTCAGGCGGTGGAATATGTTTCGTATAAATCGTATATATTTTTTTTTGTGTAAAGTTAATAAAGTGTGAAATATAAACAATATGTAAGTACCAAAAAAAAAGAAATAACATTTTTGAATAATTCGTTAAAAATAATTTATTTAATTAACCTTATTTATAAAAGTGTGTTTAAGAGGTAAGTTTATTTTCTGTTGTAGTTTTTTTTTGGAAAACATCTTAATAAAAAAATATTTGTGAAAATTAAAATTTTTTTTGTGTAATTAGTCGTGAAATTTATGCAATGATATGATTTTCTTGTGTACGTTAATTATGATACTTTCGTGCAATTATTCTTACATAATTTTAATCGCTTTATCGAATATTTAATGTAATAAATAAAAATAAATTTAAAATCAAAAATGCAGCGAGAACTTTTATTTTAAATAAATATGCACCCATATACATATACATATTTCTGTCCTTCGCATTTCGTTTGAATGTAATTATAAGTTAAAAAGAAGAAAAGAAATTAAACTTAACACTTGAGGGGAGTGGATTAGAGGGAACTACAGAAAATATTTAGGTTTCTTTTTAATACTCAAAAAGAAAAAATTTTTGTTTTTTTTTTTTTTTTGAGAATTAGAATTTGTCGAACTTTTTTAAGAAAAAGTCGTCTAATGATGAATGGAAGCTTAACTTTTTACTTAAACCATCAAGACAAATTAAAATATTACTTCCTGCAAAAAGAATTTCTAAAAGGTTTTTAATTTTTCATATATTTTTTTTATTTTTGATTTATTATTTTTTTTTTGTTTTTAAATTTTAAATTGCAAAAAAAAGTTAGAAAACTAGGGTGTTCATCAAAATGCAAATCTGACGTCAATTTAACTTGTTCAGCAATTGAAATTGTATTGGTGAGTAAATCGAATTGATGTCAGATCTGCATTTTGGCAGATGCTCTTATTCAAGAGCTTAAATTTTTAAAATTCATGAATTTTTTGATAATTTCTTGTTCATCAATTGAATTTGTTGAATTTTTCAACAAATTTAAATCAAATCAATCAATTATTTGAAGCATGGTTTTGTATCAAATACAATCAATTATTTGAAACATGCACTTTGTTGTTCAGAATGATTAAATTTTAAATAAGGATATTTTCAAATAAATGAAATTAATTAAAAAAAAAAAAAACAAAGTTTTAAATAAAATTGTGGCATTATTTGTTTTTCTTTCACGATTAAACTCAGTTCCATGCTTTCCAGAGTTATGTTAAAAATATGACTCAATAGCAAAATTATATCGAATTCTAAACAAATACCTACATTAATTCTTATCTAATTAATCTTATTATTGTAATCAATCACTATAACTTAATTTAAATTTTTATTAGATTTATTTGTGGAAATTACTTTTTAAAAAAAATTTTTAATGTAATTGTATTTATTAAAAACTTTATAAATTTATTGTTGAAATTTTAATACATTAAAAAATGTATTTATTAAATTATGTAAGTATAATTTGTATGTAAATGATAAAAATTATTTTATTTGTATTTATATTTTAAATTTTTGACAATTTTTAATTTATGATTATTTAATTAATTATAAAAATAGATGAACAAAATTTAATTGAACATTTTATACTTTTATTTTATATTCCTAAAAAAACACTACACAAAAAATAAATATTTATGTACATAATTATGTATGATTAATACTCAGTAGTAACTTATACACAAAAAATATTAAATATGTAATGTATTTTAAATTTTGTAATGCGAAAATTTCAAAACAGTCCTAATAAATTAGGCTTGAAAGATGCCGGTTGAAATAAAAGGGAAACTAAATTGAAAATGCCCTTTTATTAATATTATGTACATATTAAGTAAATATATAGTAACACAAACCTTAAATTTGTTTTATCATTTTAAATAAAAGTTTAATAAATAATTTTGAAATATCTGAGAAAGGACAAAATATCATGTTAAAATAAAAATATGAAAGAATTAAAAAATACTGTATAATTTAATATTTTATAAAAAGATTTAATAATACCGATAATAAATAAATTTAAGGAAAATTCTGATGTCAAAATTTTAATTTTTTGTAATTACATAGTTATATAAAATTGTTATTTAATAATAGAAAGTAAGCCAGAGAATAAAGTTGAAATAATTCAGCTAAAATCGTTGTAAGTGTACAGTTTTAATCTATAACAAATAGCATAATAAGAAATGTCAAATTGGTTAATTTGTAAAAAGTTCGTTAACCGTTATGTGAAATATTTTATTTTCGATTGCAAAGGTAAAAATTCGCGATTGACATTTCTGATTAGGCTTTTTACATAAGAAAAATTGTAATACTTATTTTCAGTTTTTGTTACATACATACATACCTAGCATATTAAATAGTTTATTGGATAAATTATAAAATTAATATTTGAAAGTCTCAGTATTTTTAAAAAAGCAAATCTAATAAAATCGAAATTTAATTGATAATAGCAATTTGATAAATGTAATTAAAAAGAAAAACATGAAAATACTTAAAAAAAAAAGAATGCGAGTAACTACTAGATAAAATGAATTTTGAAGTTTATATAAAATGTGTATTTGATATTAAGGTTTTAGTTTCGTTTTCAATAAGAACAAACTTTATAAGCTATTTATAGACTATTATACAACAAAAATTGAATATAATTTTGAAAATGTTAAAAACATAATATATAAAAAAAATACAAAAACAATTCGTTTATGAAAACTTGTATTTAATATTAATATAAAAATGTACAAATAATTACTAAAATCAAGAAATTAACATTTAAACAGTAAACATTGTTAATATTTCAATAGAGAAAAAAGAAAAAAATAAGTTTCAGACTGAAAGAAAATATAAAGCAAAACTAAATAAAAAAAAAGAAAAATCAAAATTGAGAGTTTAAATATAAATTTTTTTCTATGGTTATAATTTTGAATCACATTCGTGCTTTTATAAAAAAAATTATAATTTTAACAATTCGTTGATAATTCACATAAACTTCATTTCGGCATATTAAAAAATAAACTTATTATTTAAAACCACTGCCCCGAATAATATGAGGCCACCTCTTAGAATTAGGAATTCTCATTTTCCTTTTATGGTTTTTAAAAAAATGTAGTTTATATGAAGGAACAAAAAATTTCATCATCCTTCTCTGTTTTAAATCATTTACATCTAAAAGTACCCAAAAAGATTTTCATAAAAATAAATTTTTGAGTTTTATTTCTTTATTTGTCAAAACTATTACTTACAGGGAAGTTTTCATTCAAAATAAATTTTATTAGAAATATATTTCCTAAAATTTACAGAAATTCAATCGATTCTCAGACCTTCCTCATTCCCATTTAAAAGGAGTACCGAGTTAAATTCCGATAAAAAAAATTTAAAATAAAATTTAAATTGAAAAATTTTCATTGGGTAAATTTAACAAATTCTAACCATATTTTCCTTTAATACAAAACTTTACCGAAAACTTTATATTAAAAAAAAAAATTATTGGGTATTTGAAATAATTAGTGCTAATTTAAAATTAATACAAAATATCTTCGGCAAATAAAAACTTTGAAATCTGCGAAAATAGAATTTTGTTTCTAAAGCATTGTGAAAAATTTTGTTTGAATGCATCAAAAATATTTCAAGTTTGCATAAAAATAATAAAAATAGCATAAAAATAATAATTTGTTATTGGTTGCATGTATGTATGTATTTATACATATGACTTATAATTTAAATAAAATCAGAGACTCTTTTATTTGAAATTCATACAAAAAAAAGTGAACATTTTATTTTTCTACTTTTCAGTTTTTTTGATGGGAAATTTCTTCCTTTCAGTTTTTTAAAAAAAATACTGAATATTACAAAATATGTATATGAAAATGTTCAAGTAGGTACAAAAACCAAATATTAATATTATAATTTCTGACGTAAACCAATATTCTTTTTAAAAACTGAAAAATAGGAATTTCCTTAAAAATTTCCCTGCTTATATTTATGAAAAATAATAACACAAATAAAAATATTTTTGTTTGAAATACATATCACCACAGACCACATACTTATAATAAATACATACATAATTATATTATTCAAAATTTTTACAAAAATTTAAAAATTTTTAAAATCTTGAAATCATTTAATTCAGTTCATGTGATTTGACCTTCATCATTTTTTTCCAAAAGGGCACTATGTTTTTTTTTTATTATTAAAAGTACTGACCAAAGTATATCTACTAATAAGTAATTCGACTCGTTCCATTCCGTTAGTTTTCATTTGCATCTTGCTTCCAAATTTTTAAAATATTCCATTTTTGTTTAGAAATAGATGGTAATAAGTGTTGTGTAGGCAAGAAAGAAACAAAATATTGTAAACAAACGAGTGTATCAAAAACATTGAACTAAAATAAAATAAAATTAAATTAGGTAAAAATTTTGTTATTTTTATTTTGATAATAACAAAATTTATTTTTCATTTTATAAAATTTAGATAAATTCGAATGTATGAAAGCAAAAGAGTTTGAAATTTCATGTATGAATGTACACATGCATGTACCTGGTACAGTAGATTCACAGTATCATAGAAATAAAGTAATTTATAAAGAAAAAAAGGTGTATGCATACTGGTCACTTTATGAAATATAATCATTGCCGATTCATAGGAAATATGTTTTAAATTTATTAAGATTGAAAAAATAATTTATTTATTTTATTTATTAATATAATTATTAATTACAAATGCTTAACACTAAAAATTTAAAATATTTTCAAAAGTACATATTTACCTCTTCACATCTTTTGGCAACAAATGAAATTTTCGTGTCGGCTTTTTTTCATCCCAAACACTTCAAATAATGTTTACCCATTATTATAAAAAAAATTTTTTTTTCACAACTACTTAAAATTTTTTTAATATTATACGTCTTTCTAAAATTTATTTTTATTATTTTTCATATAAATTATAATAATTCTTTTTAAACACTTTTTTTCCGCTTCGCTTTTATAATATGAATACACATTTTTTGCCACCTTGTACTGGAATGAATTACAGAAATTATTGTGTCGCTTTTAAAATTCTTAATATTTTTCCCTATACTTTATATAGGAACAAATAATAAAGTGTCGCCTTTCAAAATTACATTATAAAAAAACAGGTTGACATCTATTGCGTACTCTTTCTCTCTCCCAAAAATTCTTATGTGTATAAAAATGAAAATAAGAAGGTATACTGCTTAACTCTTTTAACTAAGGGAATTTTTTGTATACAAAAATTGGTGAGTGATTGCATTAGTGTGATGTAAACGGAGAGTCGAACTACCTTGTTAGTAGATATACTTTGGTACTGACTGCGTGAATATGTATACATTTAGTCATAGTGTGTGTAGACACTCACACATAGATATTTGTATTTTATGGACAAAATAAATTACATAATTACAAATCGAAAAGATTTTTTATTAAAAGTAGCTAATTAAATTAAATGAATGGACAATAGGTAACGCTTAATTCCATCAGACATTTCTTTTTAATATTAACAGACAATCTTTTTAATTTAACAGACAGATAGAAATTCTCAAGTACTTATGCATATAGGTTATAAATAAGCACTTATTTTAAAAATTTTTGAAGGGTCCTAAAAAAAAATGAAATGGAAATAAATGAAAGACAAAATAATCAACATCATTAGTAACAAATCCTTCAACATAATTTTTAAAATTATTTACATACATATGTACATATTTTTTAAAATCCTCTAAATATTAAAATTTCAACTTTTTTTTTATTGTTTTTATCTTTGCTTTATTTAAGAAAGAAAAAAGTCCCTTTTTAATTTTCAATTTCTGAAAAATTTGATTTCGACATACGTAGCGACATCTAACCAAAAAATATTTCAATTCAGTATTTCTTACTTATTTCTGCCAAAATAAATTTTTTTAATATTAAAAAATAATTATGCAAAAAAAATATTTTTAATATTTCTGTTAGAAGTTTCAATTTGGAATTTAAAAAGTTTGCATCTCTGACGTGATAAAACTATTAGGTAGCGTTCCCAATATTGCTTTCTGGCAGTCGTGTCTGTAGAAGCGATCAAAATATTTTTAGGTTGGTAGTACTGACAGCTGGCGTGATATCACCAAAAAATATTGAAGGTAGAATGCAGTGGAACATGTTTTGGTTATTTGCATATAAACAAAAACAAAAAATTTACGTTACAAGATGGATACATAGGATAAAAGGCATGAATTCGAAATATTCTAACTCGAATAAAAAAGGCAGAATACAACGTTGGAAAAATTCTGAATGAATAAAAAATCTATTTTGACGCTTTCGGGTTCAATAGATGACAACGTATTAATAAAAACCCTTAAAATATTTGCTTTTGCCCAAAAATTTTATATTTTGTCAAAATTTGTTCAATATTAAAAAAAAAATTATGTAAAAAAACTTATCATCTGCATTGAGTAATAATTAATCTTAGTTTTATGAAACAACAGAATGAAAAATTCTTTTTTTATTAATTTTTGTTTTGTGGGGCTTAGAATTTTTATGTGGGTATTAGCTGTCGAAAAATTTGATACTTTTTATGACGTGTACACTTATCTTCTTTTTGCGGTTAACAGCACACCAAAGAAACTTATCAACTTCTCGATGCGGCGAGAAATCCGCGTGGCGTGTTCGATTCTGATTTGCTATTTAGGTATAAAGAATTAAAAAAATAAGCGAGGGTTCTTTAAAATCAGTGCACCACCTTAAATAAATAGTAAATGATGTGACAAACAAGGCGAATATTGTCAGTACAAAAATAAATAAAAAGCTCACCAAATTAACATTCTTAAACTTTCCTAGAGGTGCAAACTAAAACGAACTATTTATTGCAGTAAAGTAACAAACACTGATTGTCACTGCAGTTTCATACAAATCGTATTATTTTAAAAAATGTCGTAATATTTTAAATTCTAAATGGAAATGCGTTGAGTTTTTGAAAGATTTTTTTGTTTTATGGTTGAATTTAACTACAAATTATTGTGAATATTTTGTAAATGACGTTTTTAATGTGTCAACTTCATGTATTTTTTATGTATTGATTGGAAGTTTTTGATAAATAAAATGGCAGACAAAAAATTAAAATTTTATAATGTTAGACAAAAAATCCAGTGATAAATATAAAATTTTCTACAATATTTCTTGTAGTTTTAAATATTTTAACGAGATAAAATAAAAATATTTGGTTTAAAGTAAATAATAAGTTGAATACAGTATAACTAAATAAGTTTAAGTGAAATTTGTACGCTAGCTATATATACTATAGCTGATCTATATCTGTTTATATAAATAAGAATGAATTCTGAGCATTCTACTGAAGCTGGCACAAGTTTAGAAACGCGACAACAATTACAAAGACATTCACCACCACATCAATTAACAAACCGCCATGAAAATCAAACAAATGAATTAGGAAAATACTGGGTCGTTACAAATTTGGTGTCAGGATCTAATTCAAGCCAAAATAATTATGGTTCTTCTCCAGTTACTACAACAGTTTCTACTTTACCACCTCCTATATCTTCAACGCACTCTTCAAAATCTAGTAGCGTTATAAAATCCGATATGATAAAACAAGAAGATGTGCGTCATACTCCAGTTTCTTCAATAAACAATGGCACAAATCCAATGCAGCTAACAAATTCCATAATGCATACCTCAAACAATTCTCATCAATTAGCAAATGGGACAATAATTACAGCAAACAACTCTTCACAACAACTTCATCATCATCCTGTTCAAATTAATCCGGAAGTTGTCATAATGGAACACGCGTCAGTTGAAAAATCAGTTGAATCAAACAATGGAGGAAGTAAAATTGGAGACATCAGATCTGCGCATAATATAAATCATAATAATGAACAACAGAATCTGTCCATTGAAAGGCATATACCAAATTCTATTATAGATTCTATAAAGCAAGAAAAAATGTATACGAATATTAAACCGGTAACTACGGGTATCGATACCCGACCTCAAGCTTTAAATATTGATAGCAAAGCTAATGTTCAACATTTAATTGAAGCCAGAAATTCGGAGGGTCAGTTAATTAAAGTGCAACCACCAGAACATGAAATAGGAAAACAACCACTAGGCGTTGAAATGTACAAAGTAAATATAGAAGATTTAAGTCAATTTTTGTCATATCACGAGGTGTTTGGTAAGATTCATGGTGATGTAATATCTCATCCAACGCCTCAATTGTCAACTAGCCATCACCAAGGAAATGCTTCTGAAAATAATAATCAAAATATTCAACAAGTTCTCTCAATTCCCACAACGTCAGTTTCTAATGTTAACACAACCAACCCCAATGAATTAATAATGCCTAAAATGGAAAATCAAATTTCAGGCCAAAATACAACCAATTTTGTAGGTTTGGAAGGAAATGCTAACGGAACCACACATACGTGTGATATTTGCGGTAAAATGTTTCAATTTCGTTATCAATTGATAGTCCACCGGCGATATCACAACGAACGCAAACCATTTAACTGTCAAGTTTGTGGTCAAGGATTCCAAACGTCCCAGGATTTGACACAACATGGAAAAATTCATGCTAATTGTCCGATGTTTACTTGTAATGTTTGTTTTCATGTTTTTGCGAATGCACCTAGTCTTGAACGCCATATGAAAAGACATTCTACAGATAAACCTTTCGCATGTACAATTTGTCAAAAAACTTTCGCCCGCAAAGAGCATTTGGATAATCACTTCCGAAGTCACACTGGCGAAACTCCATTCAGATGTCAGTATTGTGCTAAAAGTTTCACAAGGAAGGAACATATGGTGAATCACGTAAGAAAGCATACTGGTGAGACACCACATCGTTGCGATATTTGTAAGAAATTCTTCACAAGAAAAGAACATTATGTGAATCATTGCATGTGGCACACTGGAGAGACTCCGCATCAGTGTGAGCTTTGTGGGAAGAAGTATACTAGGAAAGAACATTTGGCAAATCATATGAGATCTCATACTAACGAGACTCCTTTTCGTTGCGAGATATGTAAAAAAGCTTTTTCCCGTAAAGAACATTTTACTAACCACATTTTGTGGCATACGGGTGAAACACCTCATCGCTGTGATTTTTGTCAAAAAACTTTTACTCGAAAAGAACATTTGTTAAATCATGTTCGACAACATACTGGTGAATCTCCCCATCGATGCACGTATTGTATGAAGACTTTTACTCGTAAAGAACATTTAGTGAATCATGTTCGACAACATACTGGTGAAACTCCTTTCAAATGTACTTATTGTACAAAGGCTTTTACGCGCAAAGATCATATGGTTAATCATATCAGGCAGCATACAGGTGAATCACCGCATAAATGTACATATTGTACAAAAACTTTTACTAGAAAAGAACATTTGACAAATCATGTTCGTCAACATACAGGGGAATCTCCACATAAATGTACGTATTGCAAGAAAACCTTTACAAGAAAAGAACATTTAACTAATCATGTGAGATTACATACTGGTGATTCGCCGCATAAATGTGAGTACTGTCAAAAAACTTTTACCCGTAAAGAACATCTGAATAATCATATGAGACAACATTCAAGTGATAATCCTCATTGTTGTAATGTTTGTAATAAACCGTTTACAAGAAAAGAGCATTTAATAAATCACATGTCACGATGCCATACTGGAGATCGCCCATATGCTTGTGAAACATGCGGGAAATCTTTTCCTCTAAAAGGAAATTTATTATTTCATCAGAGAAGTCATACTAAAGGTCAGGATCAGGAGCGTCCTTTCAAATGTGACAAATGTCCAAAGGACTTTATATGTAAGGGCCACTTAGTGTCACATATGCGATCACATTCTGGTGAGAAACCCCATAAATGTACCTTATGCTCAAAAAGTTTTGTTGAGAAGGGCAACTTAAAACGTCATATGAAAATAAATCATCCGAATGCTATATTGACCCCAACCGGTATTGTTACGACTATAAAAACTGAAAATATGGTAAATACAACAACGACAACCTCAACAACAACAACTAAACCACAGTATCTTAATGAAAGAATTCCGACCTTAAATAAAACAAATATATTACCAGTGAATAGTCTCATAAATTCGCATACCATGCATACAATTCAGCAAATAACTTCAAATACACAAAATAATAGTGGTAGTTCCAATGCAAATAATCAGCAAGTTATTCCAATGGATACGGCAGTCGCAGCACCGCCTTCACATACTGGACAACCAGAACGTTTGCAGCAAGAAACAACACAGCAACAGCAGCAACAACAATCAACACATTTGCAACAATCATCACAACAACATCAGCAGCATCCTCCACCTCAGGTTCATCAGCATTCTAAACAACAGCAACAACCATTACCTCATATACATCAAAATCATCAACAAATTCCTCATATTCAACAAAATCAACAACGTCACCTTCAACCACCTCAAAATCAAGAAAATGCAAATGATCAACAACAATCTATTGGAATAATTCAAACAAATGCAGATAATTCAAATCGAAATCAATTGCAACAAATACACCATATTGCTTCCAATGAACAAAATCCAGTTGGTTATTAAAACAAAACTTTAATTTTTAAAATCAAGCAATAAAAAATTTTGGTACTTCTAAATACTGCGACAAAAAAGAAAGAAGATAATCGATTAGAAAATTGACTTTATCACATATATTAATAATTGTATTCAAATTTTTAAGTTTAGTATAAACATATAATATGTTAATTATATTTGTATGCATATATATTATTAATTTTGGAAACCAATGAATGCATTTCTAAGTATTATGTTTGTCATGGTAAGCATGTTTTTATATTGTAAAATTTTAAATATTTGTGGACAAAAAAACTTATTTTTAAGGTATTATACGTCATCACTGTATTCTTGTTTAGTTTTATATTTACACTTTTATATACATACTTATATATGAAGTTAGTTATTTACACATATTAAGAGATTAAAAACCGGAGATAAATATTTATTAATAATTTATGTCTCTTTGTTTATCTCTGCAAATGGAGCTGAGCTCAAAAAAGTAGTCTTGATTGTGATTCAATTGGTTTTTATGGAAAAAATTATCCACGATTATGTTCCTGATTTTTTCTCACTCAAAAATTATGAAAATACAAACTCAAATTTTAAACTACAAAACTTCCAAGTAAAGTAATTTAAGTAAAAGTTTTTACCAGTGTTTTGAAACGCCAATTATTAATAGTAAAATACATATTTCTTTTATCCAAAATAATGGCGAATCTTCTACTTGTATATTATGTAAAATCCATTTGGTTAATTTACATATGTATATATTATTTATAAATATGCACGCTTTTTTTGAAGTTATATAATTGCATAGAATGGATAATATTTTTCTAATTGAATATGCTGAGTTTTATAGTTTTTTAGATAATTTCATTTAATCTAAGAATTATTGAGATAAATGTTTCAAATAAAAAAAAAACAAATAGTCTTTCAATAATGACCTTAAAAGAACTTATTTGATTACTTTTAGTTTTATAGTATTCTTCAAAAATATTAATGTTTAAAATTTACATTAACCACATGTATTATTTGTACCATATTTTATACATTATTAATTAATAGGGAAAATATGGGACATATTTTCTTCAAGGAAATAATACCTACATATATGAATAATATGAACCATATGTGACTGTGTAAATTAAAAAATATATATGCTGTAATTTAAAATTTGTATTCCGGAAACATATTTTAAAACAAATAGTCGTTAAAAGTGCAATACAAGACAAAATTGTAGTTATATTTCGTATATGTCTGTTACAAAAACTTAATGTATAAGATGCTTACGAGAGTAGTTTAAAAAATATTTGTAGTATATAATTTGTTTTTTATGATTCGTATTCGAAATTTTGAAATTTTTTTAAAGAAATCGAGTTTTTTTTTGTATTCCTAATTCAACTTAAATTATTTTCTCTGTTATTATTTAAAACGCAGAATTAGTAAGGAAATAAAACTAAAATTTTATTATTAAAATAGAAACCTTACAGAAAACAAACAAATATAATAATTTGTGATTAGATGGAAATTAATAAGACAAAATAAAAAATATCAGATCTTATAATATAAAATAAACAAAAATACTTACTTAAGTTTAAATTATGAACTTATGTGGGTGTTAATCGAAAGTTAAAACTATGTCTAAAAGTAATAATTCAAGATATCGAATTTCTTTTGCAAGAAATTCGAATGCGCTATTTGAATTTACTTCATTATAAAAAATTAATTAATACTTTTTAAAACTTTGTAATAAATAAATTTAGAGTACAAATTCTTATATTTACCGTTTACTTAACCCAGTGATGTTATCTAACATAATAATACACATAACAAATAACCCGGCATAATATTTGCGTTTGAGAGTTTGTGCAATTGCACATAAAGAAGAAATTGTAAAGTTTTTTTTTTTGTAAACCGAAGTGAAATAAACAAAACGGAAAATTGTGGCAAAAAGCCAAAAACCAAATTATAAAATTTTTTAAAATCTAAAAGACTACACTATAATTTTTTGTTTGGCTTTAGGAATAAAAATATAAACCCATGGGTTCAGATTTGCTTAAGGTACAAATACAAATTAAATGTAATAAAATTTATTTAAAATTAAGTTATAAAATTAATAACTCTTTAAAAATATTTGCCAATTTTTTATCGTTTTTTAATTGTGTAAAACTTTCTTATTATAAAAGTCTAATTTTTTTATTAAATTTATAAAACAAGCTCTTTTCGTTTTATTTTCCATATTAACCAATTTTGGAATACACAATAAACCAACATTAATGTATATTTAATATTTTATGTATGTTTTCTCTTGTATTCGTGTGTAGCAAAGATGTTATTAGTTTCATTTTCCTGCAATAAATATTCAAAATATTTATTTAATTAAAAATGATTTGTAATAAAAATGGAATATTAAAAAAAATATTATTATAAGTAACAATTAAACAAAACTAAACAAAATTCAAGCATACATACATAATATGTAATATCTATATAGAAATAAAACTAGAAATAAAATAAAAAAAAATATATAAAAAAATTATTTTATTGAATAAACACGATATAAAAGTAAAAAATAAAGATTAGGATCTTATAGTATTTTAAAAGAACTTATTATTTAGATTATAAGGAAACAATAAAAATATTTAGTTATAGAATAATTAATATAAGTATGGATCTACATATATATGTATATATATAATATATGTACATGACATATACATATATATTTATATATATACTAATAAACATTAAATATACAATATTAATAATATTATTTACGCAAAAATTAAAATCTGCCAATAATAATGGCTATTGAATTTTTATTTTTCATTTTAATTATTAACAATATAAAAGCATGTGAATAAGAAAAAATATAAAAAATAAAAATTTTAAAATAAATTATGAAATTTGTAAAATTTTAACGTACAAATTCAAACTGGAAAGGTAAAGCCGTAGAAAAATTCATAACAATTTATAAGATTTGAAAGATGGAGTTGGAAATGGAGATTCATCTTTATAGGTAAATTAGAAACAAAATGTTGGGAGCTTGTTTTCAAGGAATTCACGTTGACCTACGCATGTTTGTAGTACAACATGAATGTAATTTTGCTCTGCATCAAAAAAGTTACATTATTAGAAAATATTTCTTACATGAAAAATAAGCTACTAAGGCATAATTATTTGACTGAATGGAAATATTTTGTTTCATATAAAATTTATGTAAAAAATGTTGAAGCATTTTTCAAGGAATTCTCAAGAATAAAATTGTTTTTATTTAGTTACACAGGAATACACAGTTGAAATAGCTATACCAGTTGAATTTCTTATACACGTATTTAAAAAGTCAGTTAAAATTGTCACTTTCCACAATAGTGACTGAATTTTATATGTTACCTATACCAAAATAGTTAGATGACCTTTGTTCAAAGTTTTCTCGCTAACTCTAAGTACACCAAAAGTTCTAGAGCAAATTACATTTAACAATGATAACTAAATTTAAATATTAAACTACATACATATGTGATATGTGTATAGTGTAATAGAACTGAAAATTCCTATTTAAATGAAAAATATGTGCATATATATGTACATTGCTTAATATTAATATCAAAATGTCTCTTTCTCATGCGGTAATTATTTCCCAAATCAATATATTATTAAATAAGACCTAATAGAATAAATAGACAGTTCAAACAATAAATTTTGTTTATATAATAAACAACGTTTATTTTCAATTTCATACACTTTAAAATTCAATTTCTTTCATGAATGAAGTGTAATTTTTAACGTGAAATAGAAACTTGCCATACTCGGATAGTATTATCTGAATATCCTGCGAACAAAGTTTGACCATCTGTTGACCATGCCAATGAGAGACACTGGGGTGGAACAGCTTTCGTACTAGTAGATACCACTTCTGGTTTTAATTCTTCAACAGTTTTTTTGCATGCTAAATCCCATATTTTAATAGATGGACCGTAGGCAACGCATAACCAGTAGCGATTTGGTGAAAAACATAAAGCATTTATTATATCATTATGGTCCAACGTATACAAATTTTTGCCATCATTCAAATCCCATAACAGTGCCTTCGAGTCTTTGCCACCAGAAGTACATAAAGAACCATCAGGTGAAACTGTTACTGTATTTAAGTACCCACTATGTCCGTGGTGATTATTTTTCAATTTACAATTAGCTAAATTCCATACTTTAACGGTACGATCCCAACCACATGAAACGATTATGGGATTTGAATGATTTGGTGAAAAGCGTACGCATGAAACCCAATCAGTGTGACCATCATCTTGAATTGTGTATTTGCATTCGGCAAGGGTGTTCCATAATTTGATCGTCTTATCACGAGAACCAGAAACAATTTGACGATTATCAGCCGAAAATGCAACAGATAGTACATCCTAAAATTGTAAACCAGTGTTATACCATTTTTATATTTTATAATTAGACGAAATTTATGAGCTATTAATTTAACATAAGTTGTAAATTTTAGCTATGAATCTGAAAGCTAAAATTTCAACTAGTTATATGTAAAACAAATTAGTAAAAAATTGCTTTCTTAGTGTCTACTTTGATCGTTTGGTTATTTCTTTTCTGATCACCTAAAAACTTACGCATTCCAGATGCTGCCACCATGTACCGGAATCTTCTGCCTCATTTAAGAGGCTTAAAATTTGGTGTCCTTTTTCTAATACATTTTAAATTTTCAGAACCTATTCTAGCTTTAAAGGACAACCAACCTAATTCCCTAAACTAAGCCCTAATATCATTTAATAGTATTATCTATCACACCTTTGTATGATCTTCAAAACGACGTGTTGTTTTTCCAGCTGCTAAATCCCATAAACGGAGAGTTTTGTCCCAAGATCCAGACAATGCATAATTACCATCAGATGATAATACAACGTCACTAACGAAATGTGAATGGCCATACAAACGTTTTTGAGGGAAACCATAATTGGTTTCATCGTCCCGAGTGAGTTTCCATACAATTAAAGTCCTATCTAAAATTTACCATTTTATTAGGTTAGATGAAATCGTCTACTTAATCAAACTTATGTACATACCTCTGGAGGCTGATATAATGGAGTCTGGATCTTTGGGGTTTGTTGCAATTTGTGTTACCCAGCCATTATGCCCCAAAAGTGTTCCACGTAACTGCAAAGTTTCGGTCATTTTATATATCTTTTTTTATTAAAACGTGTCAGCAATTTCGCTGTACAACCACTTCAATTGGCTATGAAAATAGAAAAGAAAGAAAAAAGGAAGTGGATGTGAATGTTCAAGTTGACAGCTAAATTTATTTAATATTAGTGTTATCGAACTTTCAAATTTTCAGCACAATTTTTTCCAACAAATACTGTTAAATTTTTTTTGACAAGTTGTATTAATTTTAACATAACATACTTTGACGTTTTTAAAATATAACTATGTTATTTTTTAATCAAATTACTTTAAGATTATTTTCGAAGTTTATCAATTTTTAATACATTGATGTCTGGCACGCGTTATTTAATTTAAGTTGTTTGCAATCGTACTAGCATTTTTGTATGGAATTTATTTTATAATTTTTTTATATGATTGAAAATACTGCACAGATTTAAAAAAGAAGAGAATGAAAAGTAATTTGATTGGGAATTAAAATTTGAATTATGGGGCCACTAGCACGCATCTCTTAGAATTTCAATAAAAACATACTTTTAATTTGCACAAAACAATTAATTGTTTAATCCATACCAAAATCACAAAATTCTTCTTACTTTTTTTACTCATTTTTAATATTCAAAATTTTTTGGCGGAAAATTTCTTTTAAGTGTAAATCCAAAATTATTTGCTAGTGAATAACTTTAGTAATCGAAAGATTAATCATTTTAATAGACAAACCAAAAAATATTTTCTGTAGGTATAGAACTATAAACTATATACTAATATACTAAATACATGCAAATATATAATGTATTAAAATACGTCAATTTGCCAGTTTATTGTCTACACAACTCGCAAAATAAGCAGTAAAAAGTGAAAAATCGAAAAATATATCTAAATAGTAAGAAGTTTAATAAATCATTAATCTGATCATTGGTGCAGTGGTTATGGCACCGGTCCTTTAACCGAAGGGTCTCGGGTTCAAACCCCGGTCAGGTCACTATAAAAATTATATTCAATATTATTATAACTTAATATACAATACTAATAAATATTATACAAGTAATTTTCAAATATTCCTAATATTCGATATTAAAAAAAAAAAACTAAGAAAAATAAACAGTAAATATTAATAACCTCAAATAATTAATATAAATAAAAAAAAAAACTACGGCAGGCTAGTCACCTACCTAGTTAAACTCTATGACGCTATGAAACTAGGCATGATAAATCATCCCTATGCTCCTTTAGGAGTGAATAAAGGAAAAAAAAAAAAAAGAAGTTTAATATTTCCTCAAAAAAAATTGTTTTACTAGTAGTAACCTTTCCAAAACATTGAAAAAAAAAACAACGAACTTGCTAAGGGGTCTGTTAGGTGTCTGATGAAAATTTGACGTGTAAACGAAATATGAGATAAAATCCGACGAAAAAAATAGAAGCATATCCCTTTAACATCAGATTTTGAAAATAGCATTTTTGCCATGATCAGCTAATTTTTAATTTTTGTAGCCAGTAGTTAGTTTTTTGTAGTTATAAATTACAAATATTAAAAATATTGCCGTCAAAAATTTTTGCAAAAGTATAAATGAATGAATGATGTGTAAATGATAATCATATTTTATCGTATAAATTGTAGATTTAGTCTGATGTGTAATCACAACTCTTGTTTGTTCAATAATTTTGCATTTTGAAGATGAAATTGACATTTGTTAAATAAAAATTTTCTTACACTTATTTTCTTTTCCCTATGTAAACGTTCGGTTAGAACAATTCTTCAGTGCTTTCAATTAGACAAAGTTCAAAAACGTCAACCATGTGTTGCCATTGTTAAAAGCAAGCTCATAAGCCATCAGTTCGGCCATTTTGTTAAAAATTTTTCACAGTACGTACGCGAGTTCGTAGAATTTTTAAGAAAAAAAAAATTTTCATTCTTTTTACTTAAATTAATAATTTTGATACTACTTACAAGCGTTATTGAAATGCAGTAATTTAGATTAGTTTACTTTATTGATCATTTAAACTTTAAAAATCAATATAGAAATTAGTAAAATCAAATTTCATTAATTTCATTTCAAGATACACCAACCTTCATTTTTTAATCGTGTTTGAGGAAAAAAAAAAAAAAGATTGAAATTTTTTAGAAAAATAAATGTCGGACTAGTGAAAAATATAAAAGTAAATAAAGATATAATATTTTTTATGAATTCAGTTGATCAATAATTTAAGGTGGAAATAAAAAAAAAATAAATAGTATTAAATATAAAATTTTAAAAATTTAGTTTTGACCTAATCCAGTGCCGGGATTTTTTTTTTTATACTTTAGAGAAAAAATAAAATTTCCATTGTGATTCACCTTCTACATTTTTGAGAGAAATATAATATCTACGAGATTTTCGAACTGAGGATATATTGAGAAAATCTCGAAATAGAAACATAAAATAACAAACATGGAAGAAAAAGCTACCACAAAAGATTTGGACCAATGGATTGAACAATTAAACGAATGCAATCAATTACCAGAAATTCAAGTTAAAACTTTGTGTGATAAGGTAAATTTAGAAAAAAATATTTTATTACTAAAAACAATAGTTATGAAATTTTATGTATTTTTGTCACTAGATACTGAAATAAAATGACAAAAACAAAATGTTCGTAATTAGAGCATTAAATTTCTTGCATGAAATAATTTAAAAAAGTTTATCTATAAGTTGAGATTTTAATACATTTTTTTTATTTTTTTGGTTATGTACCTTAGGTAGGTAGGTATTCACTTTGCTAAAGAGATTTTTTTTTGAACATATTGGAATTCGATAGGCATTTACTCGCGTTTTTCGTTTAATTTTAAAATTTTCGACAAGACATTAAAAAGTCGTGTTTCCTCTTAGATAAGTTAAGTCAAGTAGGTTTTATATTGAATCAAGATTTAATATATGAATCAACATTGTATGAATATATGTGCATGTAATCAAACATACTAAAATTAAAAACAAGTTAAAGGTTCACACGTATTAAATAAAAAATACTGAAAATTATTAGATACTTATGAATATACTAATTTGTGCATAAAAATAAGTGAATTTCTTTCTAAAATAGTTTATCTTTATTTTCGATAATCTCATTTTTTATTCCAATACATCCTTTTTATAGAGGGCAGCGTTTATATGCTTATAATAGTTAGGTTACTACTTATATACCTGCTTACATTAATATTTACATTGCATATGTGTTATCTGTGCAAAAATGTTTTTTAAATTAACATTATTGTTCCATTCTCGTCGAGGAAATTTTGATTTTCAAAATAGAACTTCCGTAACTGTATGCCAGATGAGAGCACAAAAAAATTAATGAAATACCTATATAAAAATAACTTTTTGTTTTTAATGCTTTTTATTATTGTTATTTTTTTATTTATGTGTGTACTTATGAATTAATTTTCTGGGTAGATATAGGTAATAATAATTTAAAATTTTTGGTTGGTGCAGGTACATAGATATTTTTTAAAAAAATTTTGACGATTATAAAAATTAAGGTATACCGATCTACCTATACATATTTAAGGATTTAACAAAATTATGTTTATACATATAAGTTACCTTACTTATTCATATATTTTTTTAACTTTTCTATTAACAGAACTTTCATAAGAGTATATCCATAAAGTGGTTCTTCTTTGAGTGGTTGAAATTTAATATTTGTGGAGCAAATGTAATTTCGCTGCGTGAAAATTAGAGATGTGTTTTTTCGTGTTTAAGTTAAGCTAGTCAATATGTTGTGATGTAATTGTAAGAAAGGGTGCCCAATTGTTTCATTTCTGCAATAATTTTTCTTAAAAACAATATTGTGGAACTAAATATGAATTTATATAGTTCATTTTCTCCAAATGTATTTTCTTAATGTTTTCAATGGAAAGATGAAATCATGTGGCATGAAATTATATGAGATTATGATTTTCATTGATTTTTTTTTTAACTAAATTTAAGCTAAATAGACAATATAAAACTAATGCTTATAGAAAAATTAAATAGTGGTGGAAAACATTGTTTTCATCACTTCCTTTAATTTTTCCCCCATTTTTTCTCTATTTGAATTCTACAAATTATAATACATGCGAGAAATCTATTACTGTTTTAAGGGTGCTGATAATAAACCACAACATTGTTTTGTTATGATAAAAAGATATTTTGTTTTCAACGAATAATAATAGTAGTAGCCACTGATATTATACTTAATAATACAAATGTATTTTATAAAGTAAACAAATTACATCCGGAATTTATTAAGATTTATTGTAAAATTTAAAGTTTTCCACCCTCAAACGTCATTGATCGCATTCAGTGTTAACTAATACATTATTAATTCAATAAATTGCTAATATTTTTTTGTATATATGAGCATACTGTTTTGTAATATTTTTGTACCAACTGTACTATATTGGATGATATTTTGAATAATAAACAAGTAGACACCTATTCTTTTTTGAAATAAGTATTTTTTCATTCTTTCTTAATGTCCCGGCTTTTGATATTTAATGCACAATTATTTGAATTAAATTAGTAATTAAATATAAGTAATAGTAGTAATCAACAGGTTATTTATTAATTATTAATCAACAGGTAGAAAAAATAATAAATATAAGTAATAGTAGGTAGGAACCTATTATTTTAAATTTTGAAAGAATTGAATATTGTATTTTATTTTTTTTTTGCTTCCAAAGAAATAGGTATACCTATTTGAAATTTTATAAATATTTAAAATATTCTTATTGGAAAACTATATGCTAACTACAGCAGTAAAGCTTGCAGAGTTAATTTATAATATTGATTGTTTTTAGAAGAAATATTTTTTTTAATAATTATTAATATATTTGAACTTTTAAATTTTATTAATTATTAATCAACAGGTAGAAAAAATAATAAATATTATACCGGTTGCAAACCATATACATATATATATGTATGTACATAGTTAGGTAGATATCCTCATATATATAATACGATAAAAACCCATTCAATATAATTATTATTTGCTGAATTAAATATGTTTTATTTTATTTAATTAAGATGAAATCATTTTTATTTTTAAAATTGTAATACAAAAAAAATATCGTTTTTTTTTTGCCATTCTTCGCAGACAATCTTTTTCTATTTCTATTATTTCCACACAATTTCTAAACTTTGCCAGAAATGAACATATAAATAATATATACTAATATGTATATAACATAATTTATTAATATACCTAGATTTTTAATACATTTAATTTTGCAAATACCACCAACTAAAACATGAACGTATGCATGTATCGAACTAAAAAAAAAAAAAAGAAAAACAGATAAATATGTAAAAAATTTTTTTCATAGTGGTTCAATTGAAAATAAAACTAAAAAAAATAAAATGTGATCAATGTTGTGGTTCAAAGCTCAAGAGAGCAACGTTAAATTGTTTTTATTTATAAATAATTTCTGTAAAAATATAAGAAAGCTTGTTTTTCTGTTTTCACATAAAAAAAAAAAAAACAATTTTTATTTTTAATTTTCTTTAACAAAAATTTATTAGAAGATGAAAATTATTTTCTATTCATAATAGTTAGTGATTTAAAAAATATTATTAAAATTTTTATCAAAAAATAAAATTAAAACTAGGTAAATTATTGATGGTTATGTTTGTTATATTTTATAATATGCTGTTAATGTCCAGAATCTTCGCTGAAAACCACTGTAAGAATGATCTGTAGCATTGTCTTTTTTAAGTTAATTTAAGTTTCTACAAATATGTAAATGGTTTTTGTGTTACTATTTGATGCCACAAAAACTAAATTGAATAAGTATCTAGTACCTAGTTTGTTTTTAAAATTATCTATAAATTGAATATATTACGTCATATTAAGTTTGCTACCTAATATTATTATTTTTTATTAAATTAAAGTTCTAGACAAGTTTACAAAGAAATTACAAGGGATTTGTAACTCAAAGAATAACTTATATATATATATTAAATTTAAATTGATTTCAATATGTAATTTGAATTTCTAAAATATCTTGAATTGAATTTCTTATTAAACGTTGTATTTCATATTGTTATTTACGTTTAAAGAAGATAACAATATTTTTTAAATTCAAATTGGGAAAATTAAAAAAATATTTATTTGCATAAGTTTTTAACTATAACTTTAAATATTGTAAAAACTTTCAGTGAAGCAGCACAAATCAACATAAATTTTTTTAAATGTATTCACATTAACCTGTTAATTAGTGTTCTACGTATTAATATTGTCAGTGATGTCAAAGTTGTCAGTTAATTCAGTCAGTTATTTCCGCATCTCCCGCAAATTTGTTTTCTTATTTGCAAAAATGTGTTGAAATGAGAAAAAAAATTTAAGTTTAATATTCCTATTTAGGTTTAGAAACTACACTACTATACTGTAATCATATTTATTTTTGAAAATAAAACAATTTTTTTTAGTTTCTTCCTGATTGCTTTTAAGTTAATTTAATTAACATTTAAAATTGCAAAAATATGCACATTCTAAATATTTGATCAGTCTAAATATTATACTCGTAAGTCAGATCAAAATTAGTCTTATAATTTTGTGTAACGACCTTTGAAAATTTTAATTTTGTCATAGCAGGTTCATTATAAAGCGCTTTCATTACTAGTTTTTCCTTTTTTTTTTTTAATTAATCATTGAATAATTTATAGCAAAGCAAAATGACCTTGACAAAAAATAAATCTTTATTTTCATTCCTTTTTTTCTTTTTTTTTGTTTTTTTTTTATGGAAATTTCTTAGCTTATGATATGAAAGCAAAATTAAATTGTTTTTTGAAAGTTGAAAAGTTCAATTGCATTCATCTATCATCGTTAATATACGTATGTATATATTCAATTTATACATTCAGTGCTTAATTTTAATTGAAATTGAGAGAAATTGAGAAAAGGAGAATTTCAATAAACCGTACATAGTTGTAAGTTGTAACTTTTACAATATGTATTTTGTATGTACATGTGTGCAAAAAGCACGGAAAAAATTCAATTTTTGTCGCTTAAAATTTATTTGAGAATTATTAAGCTACTCGTTTTCTTATTTGTTTTAAACCGTTGTAGAAAAATGATCTGTGCATATTTTAGAAACTTTAGATTAAGAGTTGATTCTTTAATTTTTAAACATGTGTCAAGATTTTATGAGAGATGGATTTAAATAATTTTTCTAAGGGAATAATTAAAGAAGTTTAATGTTTTAAAGTTTAACGTTTGCCTGCCAACGAAACTAACAAACCAAAATATTTACCAAGAGCTAAATTTCTCAGGGGTACATGTATAATGTAAGTTTATACATATTAATCAGAAAATAAACACTAATCTTAAAAATTTAAATAATTTAATATTAGTAAAAGATTTTCGTGGCAAGCAGCGTTTTTCTTTAAGCTAATAAAAATATATTTAAAAATGGAGCTCGTTAATATTATCCAGAAAATTATCATGGTGGTTGGTTATGTGCTGATCATATTAGATTTTTTATTAAATTACAAATTGTTGCGCTTATTAACTACTGTCGTGATTTACATACATATTTTACTATGCATGTTAATTAAATGAAATTTTTGTTTGCACATATGTATGTGAAAATTTAAAATTTTATGCGAAATATTCGTAAGATAGTTTTTAATTAAATTTGCAAAAATATGTTAATCATCACGCAAATGACTAAGTGTGTATTACAATTTTATAAGTAGTCAATAAGTTTCACAGTCAATAAGATTAGTTTTATTATAGTTTTACGCCAGCGATTTTGGTATGGATCAAAATGCATCCCAAATCGATTTAAAAAAGGAGCACCTCCTTTTGCCCATCTATGTGATATAATCAAAATAGCAATTGGATGCAGGCACAATTCGGTCACCTTCTAGCAAAATAATTTTATTTTCCATAGGTCTTTAAATGCAATTTGATATTATTATGATTTTTTTTTTCATATTTCAATGAAATTTATATGAATATTATAAAATGGCAAACAATAAGACTTATATACATCCATACATGTTATACTACTATGTGCTAAAGATATAATTAAATGAGTATGTAACCATACATATTTAATTTATATCGTATTGCTATGCAACACCAGCACCTGCAATAAGTTCAATAAAAGTTAAAAATTTGTTAGTATTCCTTTCAATTATGAAAGGTACTTCAATCAATAAAAATATACTTTTGATTTGTTAATTTAATTTTTTAATTTTTTTTTTTTAGAATTCGAAAGTATTCAAATTTATTGTAGCATTGCGAAAATTGTTTATAATTTAATATTTTATTTAATAATTGTTCGTGTTTTCCTTTGTTAAAATACGTATACATTTTAAGACTCCTGTCAACTCAGCCAAATTTACTAAAAACAGGAAAATCATGCAAAGCAAATATGTGTCTTATTATAGAATTAATAAAATTACAGGAAGTTGTTCATTCTTGAAATCGAAAGCAAGTTAAAATTTTGAATTTTTTAAAAGAAGCAATAAACGGTATAATGATCATTAATTCAAAAACTATTACGTGGTGTACATATGGGTTAATAGAACTATTGCATACATAAATGTACTTTGGTACAAAATAATACATTTGCTTGATGTTTGTTATGTAAAAAGGTATTTAAAATTCGATTTAAAGTTTAAAGGTTTCAAAGTTACGGGAACTCAATTAACTTTATGCGTTTGTATTTTTTTTTTGTCTTTGGTTTTAAAAATAATTTTTACATCTACATTATAAATACATATTTATATTCAAAGGATCGTTATACTTTTTTATTTTATATTTTTAATAGTTTCAATGATAAGGACAATCGCATATAAAACCAATGAAACAAAATTAATTTGAAAATTTGGTTACAAAGTTATTTTTAACAAAATTACTCTGAACTAAAATTATATTCATTATTTTTACATATTATATGTATACATAAGTAAAATTTTTATATATTGTATTTATGTATATAAATTAGTCATGCAAGTACACGTACACTACTATACAATTAAACAAATTTAATTTTTTTTTTGCTTCTTGTCGTTCATTATCTTTAATCAAAGCTTCCTAATCATGCCAATAAATTGCCAATATATAGTTATATACATGCTTATATTCTAAATACATATAAATATTATATGTATGTAAATGTGTATTTGTTTGGTTATACATATATTGTTTGCTAATATTTATCCGCTAGTTTAAAATAATCGATAAATTATAAATTCTATTTTTATAAAAAAAATACAAAAACCTACTATTGCGAATAGTGAACATTGGTATATTTGCTTTCGAACTAAGGTTCTTCGTAATTAAAGGGTTATGTTTAATTTTTATGTATGTATAGCTACATAATAAGTATGTACATATATAATATGTATACAAGTACCTAAAGGCTTTATATCTAAACTTTTATATTAATAATCTAAAAATTTTAGTTAAATGTACTTGTTCTTTATTATTAATTAGGTTTTTTTGTTTGTCCCAAATTTATGATACAATGAAAAAAAAAAATGCTTACTTATATATTTAATTTATATATTTTTTTACAATTTACTTTTAATACAGTAATCCCTTTTATAACGCGTATTTTGTAAACGAAGATATTTACTGAGACTGTGCCAAAAAAAACTTGGAGAAAAAATTATTTCAAATTTAAATTGAAAATAAAAAAAAATTATTAACCGAAAAAAAAGTTAAGTTAGAAAAAGGAAACTCCAGTAATTGAAAAAATGTATAGTAAGTGATAAAAACCGAAATTATCTTTATGAGATTGCGTTAAGGAACGGCTATAATTTTTGTACTTGCGAAGAACTTGAGTAACTGTTAAATTGTTTAAAGGCAACGCTCAACTACACCAGTAATTTATTTAAATAAAATATGAATTTTCGACATTTGCAAAAAAACTTACTTATGTTTCAAGCACAATAAAATATCGAGTACATTATTAATTATGAGATTCAGCATTATTCTGATTAATTTCAACACAATGGAAACAATTTTTTTTCATAAAACAAATTCTGTAGTTTAATGTTTTTTGTAAGCGATCTCTTATATAAATTCATAAAATTTGTAATAAAAATCGTTTAAGTAAGTTTTTCATGGTTTTCATTCCCCAAAAAAAGATATTATAATAAGAAATAAAAATTAGTTAAGAAATAATTATGAATTTGAAACAATAATTAAATATTTATGAACTACTTAAATACTAAAATTTTAGGACCTTTCCTCCTTATATTTAATTTTTATCCTACTGTATAAACATATAAGTGCGTGCAATTAACCAAATAACATCAATAAGTTATCATTCTCCATGGGAATATTTATACATAATATATATGTACTTTTGTTTTTTAATACAATAAATAACAACCATTAATTTACATAATTTTAAGCATACAAATATAATAACACTCTATAACAACAATAAAAGTACAAATACGTAATTTTCACCGTTTTTTCTCCTTTTTTTGTAGAAAGAATAATAGATTTTATTAATAAATTATATAATAACATTTTTTATAGTTCTCTCAGGTTCAGGTTCATTTTTTTTTTCCAAAGGATATATTAATCAAAGTTGAGTCAAACAAATGATTTGTAATTTAGGACTTTTCCTTTCAAGTTGAAAATATTACTTTTAAAAACGATCTAGCTTTTTATTACATTATTAAAATTACTTTTATTCACATATGAAACTGTTTCAAAGATTGCATACATTCTGGATGAACAATTTATGCAGTATTTGAAATAAGGGAAAAAAAATTTAAAGAGGCGAACGCTCGATTTTAAGGGTTAATTGCTTGAGTTAAGAAATTTCATTATGTTTTTTGATGGCTTGGCATTTACCGTTAGCTTTCTGCATTTAAGAAATTTGCAAAAGTTGCCAGTTTCGGAAATATAAGATGCAAAAAATTCAAATTTTAGAAATTTCGTGGAGCGATAACTTGAGAGATGGAAAAATGTTTTCTCCTAACGATATAAGCTATTAATGAATATCTTACACCTGCCAAAATTTTAGACTCCTGCAACATACGATTAAGAAGAAAAACGGTATCAGAAATTTGGAAAAAACGAACTTTAGATAACGGTAAATTTTAACGACAATTTTGTTTTTTTAAAGTTCAGGTATGGTATGCTGCGGTAGAAGAAGAAACTCACTATACTTGCAAAATTTGAAAAATGCTTATGGTTTCATTGCAATAAATAGTTAAAAAATGGCATTTTTAGACTTTGTGGGATTGTACTTTTAGAGGGTGGAGATAGTTACAAATTTGCTTCTACGTGAGTAAGTTTCTAGTAAAAATCTATGTACGTATATAATTTCTTTCTTCAAGAGTGCAAAAGTTTTGTAAACATTCCTACGGACGGACGGACAAAGTGAAACTAATAAACACTCTTTTTTCAAAATTTTTTTAGAAAAGTGCTAAAAGTACATGAGTTTAATAAAAATTAGGAATTTAATTATAGGTACATTTTTGTGTAAAATTAGTTCTAGTGTCATGGTCAGTGACATGACACTGGTAAAATTTTATTGATCTATTTTTAAAATATTACTGAAACTTTATTTTACTTTTGATAAAATTTTCAGATATACAAGTATAAAATAGTTTTATATAGAAAATAAACTAGTTTAATATAAAAAACAAAATGTCGCCAAAAATAAAAAAAATGCGGCACATATTTTAAAATTTTTAAATTTCAAAACCAATAAATTTGTTGTTAAAATGTGTTAATATAAACACTTCAATTAATTAATAGAACTACTTGACATTTTCAATTTAAGACCACAAATGACAAGTAGTGTATTTGATATTTAGGAGACTTGTTTTTTAAAATGAATGTCATTTAACAATTTTCCTGATTAGATATTTTATTTGTAATGTCGCGATATCAGACCCTCTTCTATGAAATATTTTACATTTTTCTTTTAAATAATTTTAAATCACAATAAGAGTTTTATTATTTCATTCTATTCTCACTAACTAACATTTTTCCTTTTGTAATCATCATTTAATGTAAAATAAGTAATGGAACTTCCAAATGTTAATTTTTCCGATTCGATTTTTATTCTCGGAAATCATTTTGAAATAGAAAAAGCTTAAGTAAGTATAAAAAATGCAAATGTTGTTCTTTGTAAAAAGTATTTTTAAATTGAGATGCATAAAAATCAAAACATTCTTTGACTTCAATTATATATTGCATTAAAGTCCGAAGTTCAACGTAGTTTACTATGCGTATAAAATGCATTTATTACCTAATAATTATTTCGAACATACAAAATTTTATTAATTAATTTATAAGCTTAATTTTTGCATTGTCACAACTGATGTAACAGTAATGATGCTTAATATTTTCATTATTATCCACAGCTGATGTGACAGAAACGTAAATATACAAAAATAAAAAAAATTAGTACAAAACAGAATTTTTATTAGATAATTGAATTTAAAAACGACTAATGAATAAAAAATAATGTCAATTTGTTGTTGTGTCCGCACTTCACGAACTTTGTAAGCAATTTCAATAAATGCAATGCATATTAACTACAACGTTATGTCTAAATTGTATAGTCAAACGTAGTAGGGTTGCAGTTATTACGCAAATATCTGCAGAATTGAAGTCCGGGATACATTGTAAATGCTGTTCCAATTAATTACTTTTTTTTTTTATCAAATGTCAGATTAGAAGTTAAATTATAAAAGCAAATAAATCCTTTTCAAAATTAACAGAAAAATTAAAAAAATCTGATTATTGTTTTAGAAATTGTTTACAATAATCTAAAAACTTCACCAATTTTAAAAAATCATAGCATCGGAATTTATTTTTTCAATTTTATTTAAATAAGCAAAAAAAAGCATTTCACATTTCAATAAATATATTGTGTGGGTGTAAAAAACTTACGTACAAAATGGTTATAAATAAATATTATAATAATTTAAATTAGGAATTATAGGTGGAATAGAAATTTAATAAACATTTGAACAAAATTGAAGTTTCGAATTTGACTTTTTAAAACAAAGTTTTTACTGAATTTCCTTCAAAATTTTCTAAGAAACTTTCAATTTTTAAGAAAATATAACATTTTTGATAATTTTCTTTTAACTATCGGGGACTTGTCAATTATTATTACTTAAAATTAATGTTGATACACAATGTCATATTCATAACATGTCATATAATCTTAGCTTTTTTGAATATTGACTCTGAAATTTAAATTTTTTTTTAGTTAATTCACTACTTTATTTAATTCACTATATTACGATATACTCATAAAACAAGCGTAACATAGAACTGTGCGCAAGTAAGTAAAAAATATTTTTTATTGACTATTTTTGTAAGATTTTTAAAAACTTTTAAACATTTTTCCATATAGTAGTTCAAATCCCGTGAATGTCACATGTAAAAAAAATATTAATAGATTCATTTTAGAATTTCAGAAAGACGCAAACAATATGCCAAAAATCATTAGCAAATCAAAAAAAAATTAAAAAAAAAAAAAAATTTGATGTGGTCAGCACATAACCGACCGTAATTTATATTGCCTAGCTTAGTGAAAGTGTTGCAGAAGATTATGAAAATGCATTTTGAACACTTCCTTCCTTAAGGAAGTTAGCAAACTTTTAGTTAACATACTTTTAAAAGTGTGAATTGGACTTTTAGTAGAATTTTGTTTAATGCCATCAGAATTCTCTGAAAATTTTCGGTAACAATCAGAACTCAAATATCAAATTTCAAGAAATTCCATCAATCCGTTCCGTAGATATGGTAAAAAATGTAAAATCGTCCGCCAGTTCGATTTTCGAGCCTTGATCTTTCCAAAAAATATAGATTCATTGTTTTAACCATGCCATATCAAAAATAAACTCACATATAAAATTACATCCAAATCAGTTTAGCCGAACTTGAGATACACGCGTACGCACAGAGATCGACAGACCGAAATCTATCTACAAGTAGTTTATTTACGCTTCCTTACTATGGAGAAGTGCGTTCCCACCGAAAACTCGACATTCAAAATTGGTTACATCACATACCGACATACATATTTGTGTATAAGTCGAATGTTATGTTTTCGTACGTGTTACGACAAATTTAGAAAAAAAAATTTTGAAATACTTACATTTTTATTGATTTTACTTTTTGACAATTATACGGCTGCCAAAGAATTTGTTTTTTTTTTCAATGTTGTGTATTTGTCTAATTTAACAGAAGGAAAATATTAAATTATTTCTTTTTGTAAATTCACTTTATACTCAATTTATTATAATTAATGTAGCTATTTTAACAAAAATAACAATGGTAAATGTTTTCCGTCTTCTTTTTAATGTTTTTCTATTCCATTCATTATAAGTCAATAATGAAATTAGATTGAATTGTGTGTATTTTTAGCACTTTGATGGTATACAAAATTTATGTGCTAATAACCGCTTGAATTGAGTTTTTATTTTATTTTTGTTGATTAAATTCTTCTATTTCTTAATTTCTATTAATTGATCACATTCATTTTTCTTGACCATGTTAAGATTTACTAATATAACATTTACGATTTCTTTCAATTTAAAGCATGCACCAAAAATAAAAGAACGAAAAACGACAAATTCATGAATATTTCTTCTACTTTTTTTTCAAGGTTGTTTGTTCGTCATCTAATTTTAACACTTTAACTAAAGTGTTTATTGTAGTTTCTATTTTATATTTTACATAATAACACACACAAATGTGCCTAAATAATTAAAATTTTTTGAAAAATGGAAAATTAAAAAAATTAATTTAAAAAAATAAATAGTTCTATAAATTAAACTATTTTGAAAATTTTTAAATATTTTAGAAACAAAATAAAATCTTTGGGATGTTGCTACGTCTACAATGCTCATAAATAAAAAGAATTAGAAGTTCAATAACCTTTGATTATTATTATGTATTTACATGTTTATTATGTTTGTGCTTATTTATTTATTTGTTATATTAATTTTTACATTTCAAATTCTTCTTGTTTTTTTTTTGTTTTTCTTTATTCATCTTTTATTCTTTCTTTCAAGTATTAGTTTCGATAGAGGCAATGTACAAATCCATTTAATTACTTTTGATAATTTTGGTATACAAAAATTTCTATTTTTGATTCTAATTTTGGCATGATAGTCCACAAAATGAACAGGAAAAATTAAAAAGAAAAAATAATTAAAATATTCTTAAATTAAATTAAATATATTAAATTAGCTGGGTAACAATTCTTTTTCGTTTTCAAAAATAAATGTAAACAAATATTGGGTAATTAAATTAAAAATATTTTATTTAAAAGTGTTTCAATTTATTTCATTTTTACTCTTTATAATTTGAATATTTCTTCTGAATTTTTGATTTTTTTTTTCAAATTCGAATTTTCTTCAAAATTTGTATTGTTATTGTTTTTTCAATTTTTTTTGAAACGTTACAATGAGAGCTCAAAGTTAATCCATTTAACATTTTAATCTATCTCTCATAGTGTTGCCAGTAATTTAATCATAGTATTGCCAGTAATAGTAGAGAAATTTTGAATTTTTTTAACAAAAATTAAAAAACATAAATTCTGATTTTGACGAGATTTATCTCGAGAACTATGGATCAAATTAAATTGATTGTAAGATTGAAAATAAGAAATAAATCGCCTGTAAAACAAGCACCCGACAATTGTTCGATTTCGCATGGTTCCGAAATCATGTACAGAAAAATCTGGTACTTTTTTGTCAACAAGCTGTAGCTCAAAAACGAGTTTATATGCAGTACCCACCCACACAGCTTTTTGGTGGAAATTGATCAAGGATTTTCACTGAAATTACTTGCCACCTTATGCAGAACATCCTGTATACAGTAAGTGTAAAGAAAAAACAATTGCTTGACTTCAATGAATTTTACATTATAAGCATGTAATATGTCCAAAAAATTTATTATTATCAAATTTATGTTTTACCAGTGAAAATAATTTTAGTTTGTTGCTCGAAAATTCTTTGTGCGAACTTATTAAAATACCAAGTGAGCCATATCTTGATACACGGAGGTATTATGACGCGGTTCAATGTTACGAGAATTCCTCCAATAGTAAGCCTTATTTTTAATAGGATATACGATTTATTATTTTATTATACAATTATTATATTATTCCTATATTAAACCTTATTCGAGTTTAAGATTACTACTCTGGCGAAATCTAGTACATTTAAATAAGATAAAAAAAAAATTCGGTTGGAATTTAAAATCATCCAACTTTTACATTAAATGCTCTTATGATCTTAAATAAATTTTGTAAATTTTTTTTTGCATTATGTGAGGAACTGACTAGACTATTAAGTTGGTCTTTTTTTTTAAATAAGAATTGTATGTTTATTAAATAGTTTTTAAGTCATTAATTAAGTTTTTTGAGTTTAATAAATATTTTTTATGTTGGTACCATATATACCAACATTATAAATTAATTAACAGCTTTAAAAATATTTTGAAAATTCCATTATTATTTTTAATAATTGAATTGAAATAGAAACGTTTTCAAGTTTTAAATCAACATATTCAATATAATTGACTCACGGAAGGGATCGCGTAATAAACAAGATAATAACACGACAAAGGTTATGCTTTTAATATTATTTCGATTTAGATTGACAAATAGAAAATTGTACATTTTCGTCATAATGCGAAAAAAAATATCTTTACGATAAGTTTATCTTACAGTTACGGGGCAATTATATTTAATTTACGTAAGGCTTATACGATAATTTAAAGAGTGATGTAAACTAGTAATTCAAGTATTCTGTGAAAATTCTAAAAGTTTAAATTGTTTGTAATAAAGTAAAGAATTATTATTTCGTAATACAATTAAATAATTAATAAAAGAATTGCATTTGTGTTTGTAAACAATTTTTTAATATCTACGTTTAGAATTTTATATCGTAGTTATATTTTTTTAAATAGAAATCTATTTGTTTTATTTTTATTTCTGGATTTTTCTAAATGGCTTGCGTAGTTTAGAGAAAGTTTATTAATTAAAATCAATTTCAATTTAATCAATCTATTTTTTTGTATTATTTATATATTTATATGTATATATAAGTATTTGTATAAAGCAAAAAGTAACATTTATTTTTAAAATTTATTTATATAAAAATTGAAAAATATTTATTTAAATGCCACATAACACCAGTATTAGTTTCAGTAATTTCGGAAAAAGTATATATGTATAAAAGTGTAATTTTTCGTAATCTGATGCTCTAGATACAGAAACGGTTTATGACAATTAAGATACTCTAATGTATAACAATTGACTTTAAATTGAGAAACGCATTTAATATTACTATAGATAGCTAAAAATCTGCAAAAACCGTGTTACATAAGTTGTGTTTGTTTTTTTTTTTATTAACAAGCAATACTATCATATAATTTCCATCTATGTATTTGTTTATTGTTTCAATTTCAGTTTTTTTTCAATTTCATGCACGATTCTATTCAGATGACTCAGTCAATTCCAAACTGATTTAATTTGATCAGCTATTTACTTATGTAGGGGCGAACAATTTTTACTAGTTATTTCACTATTTGGCTAATTAAATTTTTGAATGTATTAAACTAATTTGAAACTATACCTACTTGATAATTATTGAAGAAATATTATTTACATTAATGTAATAACAATTGTTATGCAACTAATTCTTAAATTTCTTTTATTTTTATACATTTAACAAGTTGTAAAATCTGAAATTTATTAATATTTTTAATCAAAATTATTGATTTTCAATATTCCTTCTAATTTATTTAAGTGACGTGAGAAATTAAGCGCACACGGTAATTACAATTAATCGTGCAATTAATTCTTAATTTATTTGCTTTAACATTGGTTGATTATATTTTTTAACATTAAGAGAAATAGTAAAATTGTTATTATGCAATGATTTTATTTTAGTATTATTTTTACAAAAGTTATTTTGAAAACGTTTCTTAGACCAAATTCAATTTGGGAAATTATAATTATTATTTGTAACCATTTTTTTAAAGCTATAATGAAATTAGCTAAATTCTAAAATTAAAGAGCTTAGGCCAAATTGTTTACGAAATATCCTATTTTATAAGAATTTTCTCTATTAATTTTTTTTTGAAAATTTAGCGATATACTTTTTACATGTTATGCAATTTGGTAATATTAGCAATAGTTTTCAGAATATTCTCGTAAAAAGCCACATGAATAATTTATATAAATAAGTAAGTATGTACTCAAGTATGAAGCACATTATATGCAAATTCTTTTTTAACTTTATTATCGATTCAAAAAGCCAAAACCATTGAATTTTATTTTTGTATGAATTTCATGAACTTGGTATATTTAAAAAAAAAATCTATTTTTTCTAATTGTTGTTACCTGCTTTTCTTTAAAATGTTTGAATGAATCATTTTGAAACCAATATTTTTTTGTGTGGCGCTTCGATTAGAAATTACGTATAAAAAAATGAAAAAAAAAAACAGAAAAAAATACAATAATTACAAATGTGTTTCATGATATTTTTGTTTTTCTTTGGAAATTAAGTTTAAATACAAAATACATACATATTGACTAAATACAATTAAAAGCTAAGCTGCTCATATTATTTTTTCACTGTTTTCCCTTCGCTCAATTTTTCATACAAATATTACACATTATTTTGTACTATCGAGCAAGTAAAAATGAACATAATGTGTGTTGATTAGAAAATTTTTGATAAAATGTATTTTTAATTAATAGGAATAATAAAATGAATGAGATTTTTGATATGAATATTTAAAACAATGTTTGAATAAATAAAACTTAAATAAGGTTCATTGCTTTTATTTAAAATTTGGCAACAAAATTGTACGAGATTGCTGTGAAATGAACAAATATTAATGAAATTTCTCATTAAAAAAAAAACGAATTTTCATTGAATTTCATTTCCTAAGGTAAAAAAATTCTTTCCCTGAAAATGACCATATGCGTTTACTTAATTTTGAAATTTTAACTTGACGTTATGAAAAATCATATCTATTATATTATTTATTTTTTCGTTACAGGCTAAAGAAATCTTATCGAAAGAATCAAATGTTCAAGAAGTAAAATGTCCAGTTACAGTATGTGGCGATGTTCATGGCCAATTTCATGATTTAATGGAATTATTTCGGATAGGTGGTAAATCACCAGATACAAATTATTTATTTATGGGCGATTATGTAGATCGTGGATATTATTCAGTTGAAACAGTAACTTTATTGGTTGCCCTTAAAGTTAGATATCGTGAAAGAATAACAATATTACGTGGTAACCATGAATCACGTCAAATTACTCAAGTATATGGTTTTTATGATGAATGTCTCAGAAAATATGGCAATGCAAGTGTATGGAAATATTTTACTGATTTATTTGATTATTTACCTTTAACAGCATTAGTAGATAATCAAATATTTTGTTTACATGGTGGTTTATCACCATCAATTGATAGTTTGGATCATATACGTGCATTAGATCGATTACAAGAAGTACCACATGAGGGACCAATGTGTGACTTATTATGGTCTGACCCAGATGATAGAGGTGGCTGGGGTATTTCACCACGTGGAGCAGGTTATACATTTGGACAGGTATGTCATTTTAATTTATATACAATATAATATAATAATTATTGTGTATATGTGTTTATTTCTGTATTTAAACTATTAAAAAATTTTATTTAATTTTGCGTTAATTTTAGGATATATCTGAAACATTTAATCACACAAATGGTTTAACATTGGTATCACGAGCTCATCAACTTGTTATGGAAGGTTATAATTGGTGTCACGATCGTAATGTTGTCACAATTTTTTCAGCGCCAAATTATTGTTATCGTTGTGGTAATCAAGCTGCTTTAATGGAATTAGATGATTCACTTAAATTTTCATTGTAAGTAAATTCTAAATTGCAATATAATATAATATGTATATATATATATATATATATTTTATATTGGTACAAAATAAGGACTTAAGATTTTCGCAAAAAATTTATACTTCTTAAATTTAACTTTTTGAGAAGTTTAAATGTTTTAGTGTCATGATACTTGAATTTTATTGTAATATTAAAGTACATATACATAACAGCGAATTAAAAATTTGATTTTTGAACAGTATAAATATGTATTAAAAATTATAATTTATAGTCAATTCTCAGATTGGTAGATACATTTTGAAATTTCGAAACTTTAAAATTTATATTCTTTTTACTGCTTTATTGCTTCAAAAAAAATTGTTGTAAATTGAACAAATTGTTGTAAGACTTAGAAAAAATGCCATTTTCTTTTTAGGAAAACAAATTATGTATGTTTTTAGAATAATATGTTTTCCCTATTGAAATAAATTAAAATTTTTCAAAAAGACGCCACAAAATTCCCTGAAACATGAAACAGAAAAGAAAAAAATATTTGTTCTTTTTTTTAGTTCAGATTTTTTTATTTAATTTAATAAAATGCGGAAGTGACCGATTTTCTATTGCGTAAATAAAAGAAAATAATACGAGTATAGGCATAAGAAATAAAATCTTCATTTAATTTATCTCCAAATGATTTTAATGTTAAAAATTTCCAAATGAATTTAATGCTAATATATTGTTATTGCATTATAAAATCCCTTATTATAATATAAATTAGATATTATAAAGGTTGTATAACTATTTTTCAAAATTTTTCAAAACCAATTAAACAAACTAGTTACTTTTATAACAAAAAGTCATATGATAGAATGTTTCAGTGAAAAAATATATTTTTGTTAAATGAAAAAATATATTATTATTAAGAATAAAAATAACATTGCTTACATCAGGGTGCACGCCATATATTTAAAAAATTTTGTTTTCTAAACATTTTAAAAATATTGAATTTCGAACATTTAAAATATTTTATTTTTAAACATCGTTTCTCTTGGATTGTATCATTTTTTTCAATAAGCTTTTTTGCAGCTTTATGATTTTGCTGTTTTTTCTAGATTTGCTTTTTGTGAATTTTGTTCTTATTTTTTTTTTTAAGCTATAAAGGTTTGTATTTTTAAATGCATATATAATAAATTATATATGCAATATATTATATATGCATAAGCTATATAAATACGAAAAATATTAATTTCTACAAACAAAATTATATAAATTTCGAAATAAAACTTTCAAGATCAAATGTATTTCAATATTAATAATTAAATGTTACATTTACAATTTTTTTCATTCTAATAATAAACTGAGGATAGGAAAATAAAACGGTGTAGTTCAAGGGTTACAAATAAGTCTAGAAAATTTTTAATACACGTGTTATTTGACTAAAATAATAATTATTTTTTTTTATGTTTATAATTTGGCATATTATCAATTATAATTTTATTTCCAGGTTGATTAAACTGAATAGATAAAGTATATATTTTTTTTTGTGAATTTTAAAACAGAAAAAATTTATTGTTAAAAAATTTTAAGGTACTAATTAAATTCAAGAATATTCAAATTTGAAATGTTTGTCATTTTTACGAACAGTTGAAAATACAATGTGGGCGAATGTTATATAATATTAAAAAAAAAATCGTGTACAATATCAAATTTTATCGTTTATAGTATTGAAATATTTCTGTAGTAATTTTATTTTATGTATATTATTTTTTATGTATAATTTTATACTAAACGAGTAGAACTATCTGTAATGTATACATTTTTCTCTATCAGAGTGAATACTTGAATTCATATGAATGCTAAAATTATGAAAATACCCAGAAAAGAACTTAAACGGGATGTAAATGAAATAATTTAATTTCAAAATATGAAATCTAAACTAGTAAAAAACTAGTAAAAAAATTATTTGTGTACATTTCAACTGAGAATAATTCTGTTTAAAAATTACTTATTTATTTAATTTTGTTAGCGTTTACCAAAGAATTAGAATCATCTATGATATAATTGAAAATTATCCTATTCTAATTCATACATATATGTATACATAAACAGCATTTTCAAATCAAAAAAATTGATTAATTTTTAAATATAATAAATAATTATAATATTGTGTTATTCATATTTCTTCATAATAATTTTTAATTTTTCTTTAAAATTTTTTTTAGCCTTCAATTTGATCCCGCACCAAGACGTGGAGAACCACATGTAACACGAAGAACACCAGATTATTTCCTTTAAGAGAAAAACGGTGTGTTTTTTTGTGTATGTTTGCAATCCAATATACTTATATTAATATATATCTATATATACATATATATATATATTTTCACCATTGGCATAGAAATAAATTACAAATATAATATACATATATGCATCAATATAGAATAACAACAAAATACAACAAAAAAACAAGAACAGCATCCAACCACAACCCATATAAATTTAAAAATTTAAGTAGAAACTATCAAATAAAATATAAAAATAAAAAAAATTACCTTTTTAAGGGAATTAAATTTAAATTAATAAAATAAAAAAAAAAACATAAAAAAACTAATAATAGTAATTATGTAACAATTAAAAAAAAAATAAAAAATAATAAAATTAATAAAAATTAAAAAAAAAATACATATGCAAAAAAAAACTTTAAAAAATAAATGAAAAAAAAAATGCAAAAAAAATAAAAAAAAATTTATTATATTAATTAATTAATAATAATTATATTGCTATTGAATAAAAGAAAAGAAAAAACAAAACAAAAATTTAAAAGGTAAGAAATCTATAAAAACAAAAAATTAAAAAAAAAGGAAAATTTATTAAATATACAAGAAAAATAATAAAAAAAAATAAATAAAAACAAAACATATAAAATATTTGGAAAGAAAACAGAAGTAAGAGTAAATAAAGTTAAAATAAGTGAAAAATTCTACAGAAGTCTATTTTACACATAATCAAACATTAAAAGGTGAGAAAATTAAAAAAAAAGTTAGAAAAAACCTGGGAAAATAAAATAAGAACAGCAACCGCATGAAAAAAATAGATTTACATATTATATATATATAAATGTAATAGTAGAAAATTAACTCAAATTCTGTATTTTATTTTTTAAAGAACTGATAAATTATGATAATATTCAGTAAAGAAAGAAAATAATAATAAAAGAGAAGAAAAGAAAAAAACAATTTTCAAAAACTTTAAAAAACAATTTTTTTTTTTGTTATTTCTATCACTAAAATTATTTCTTTCTTCCCGTCAAATATTTGAAAATTTTCTATTATATATATACATTTGAAAAATTAATAGACAATTACCCGTTGCATATTTAAAATTGAGCTTAATTTGACTGAACCTTAGCAATTTAAAAAATGAAATTATTTATTTTTTATATTCATTGTGTATTAAAATTATATGAAAAAGAAAAATGATAAATGTACACAAAACAAAATTTGAAAAAGGAGTAATAAGGAAGAAAAAAAAACAAGCTTAGGGCTCTTTTATATCACATTAAACACGCGATTTTCTTATATTAATTTATTTGTAAATTCAATTAGGGAAAACAAAAAGCTAAATACAACATTGAAAAATAATAATATTTTACTTTCAGAAAGGTTTTTAATTATTAATTTTATTTTAATTTTTAATCAGTTCAGTATCTGTAGATCGTATTAAATTTTTCGAACAAACATATTTCCATACCCTTAAGTTCATATATATATATATATACATATAAATTCTGTTTTTAAATTAAATTTAATTTCGATAATTGATTTAAAGGACTTTATTGAGAACTTAAGGCTATTCAAATTTCATTATTAATTACGTTATATTTTCTTTTTTAATACTCTAATATAATTTCAGAACAATGTGCCTGTTTTTATGAAATGTTTTTCCAATATTTCCAAGAAATAATTTGAAAAATTCTAGTAAAAAAAAAAAAATTGAGAAAATATTATTAGCATATTTTAGTTTCTAGCTTAGATCGATAAAATATTGATGCAAATGAATTTAGTCGAAAATTACAAAAATAATGTTTTTTTTAAATAAAAAAGTAAAATTATGTGTTTTCTATAAATTTAGTACATAAAAAAAGAAATACAAGTTTAATTGTATGTCAAGTTTAATTGTTTAACAAGTTGCATTCTTTACAGAGTGCATTTAATTTGTATATATAAAACTTTTAAAGCTTTTACCTTTCCTACAAAGTTGAAGTTATAAAAAATATCAATTTTTTTTTATAGGAAAAACCGCGAAAAAAAAACAGAATTTTGTGCATATAAATACATACATTTGTATACATGAATACATAAATATTTACCATACTTATATAAAATATTTATTATAATAAGTAATTTAATTATTACATTATAATAATTAATTACAATAAGTAATTTTTTTGTTTGTTTTTAAATTTTGTGTAAGAGTTCATAACTATTATATAATTATACGTATATATATATAAATATATATGTGCGTAACAAAGACTTTCAGTAACTTTTGGCTAAAGTTTTAGATTTTAGTGATTTGTAATTCGAAAAGAAAAAATAGAAAAATACAACTGATAAATATTTTATACAAGCTTAGATCAAATGTGCAGCGGGTTTTCTGTCATCACTTTTTAAATAATTACTCTTACATATTTTTTTTCTAAATTCATTCTTATTTAAATTTCTCTTTAGTTATCGCTTTTTTTTTAAATTAATTTTCATAAGATAAGAGTTAAAAAAGAAGAAAAAAAAAAACACTTAGATATGAAAAAACAGTTTTTTTTTTTACATACCTATAAAATATTTTTTATTGTTTTAATTTTTTTTTCATAAACAGAAAAAAATGTTTCTTTTATTTGTATTTTATTGATGAAAGAAAAACAGATTAAAAAATAAAAAAAAAACTATCTTTGGAAAAAACAATCCAAAACTCGTTGTACTTTTTAAATTATAAATTTTAATATTTGATTTGAACTTTCCCCGTTGATTTGGCAATTATATGAAAGATAGAAAATACCTAATGAGTTTAACACAAATATTGAGAGGGAGAAGTTGAAAAAAGTAGTGTTTTATGTTTAGCAAATCATTCTACAATTAGTAAGTATAAAATAATTTTAAATTATAGAAGGTTTGTGACATGCAAGTAGATATTTTCCACATATTTGTGAATCAAGGGTTTTCAAACAATTTACGTTTTCTGCAAACCAACAAAATGCTTAAGAAAAATACTCAAAACGTAAGATTGTACAGACCCTTTGTACTTACATATATGCATGTAAGCCCAAGATGAACTTCCGAACAAGAAAATATTTTATAAATTGATAGGAGTGTTAAATCAAGATAGGAGTGATAGGTCTTCTAGTGCAGCGCAATAAGCATCCACAAATCCCTTTTTTTTATGAATTCAATGCTCGATGAAGTCAAACGCTAGTGAATGAATTTTATAACATAATAAGTTCAATAATTCAATAGATTTTATCAGATTCAATATTAAAATGTTTTCAATGATTATCATACACAAACGCATAAATGTATTTTGTACAAGACGCTATAGATTGTATTAAATTTTAAAATATATTAAGTAATTATAAATAAATGATTTACATTAAATATTAAACATAAATTAGTTGTAATTAAATAAAATTCAAGAGTTATAAATATTTTGAACTGTTTTAACATAAAATAACAATAACTAGCCTCTGTAATATATTCGCATTGGATTATATGAAGGTTGGTACAATGGTTGATTTACGTGCCATGAAAATTCACCATTTCGTCCACTATATGATCCATAATCAACGGAATCCATTTGTCCGGAAACAACTTCATCATAAAATTGATCAATTGTATCTTCTATGACTAAAAGTTCAAAAAATTAATTTTCTAATATTCATATATGCAAACATCATAATCATTTAAATAATCTTACATTTTGGTAGGATAAAAGCGAATACCCCAAGAAGAACTTTGCAAGGAATAAACCACTAATGAAATGTGAAAAGTTGTTTAAACACAATGAAAATTATTAATATATTATGTAAATATAATAATTAAATAGTATTATAAAACATTTTATCAAAATACCTTGAATAATGTTCGAAACTTCATTATCACAGGAGATGAATAAATCCAAAACAATTTTATATTTTCTTAGATGAAAAACTTTTGTATTTTATGCCGATATATTGTACATATTTTGCCTGCACTTAAGTGACTTTCAAATAAAATAGTTGTGATTGAGACTTTTATACCTTTCCTTTCCTAAATAGATAGTAGTATTTAAATAGAAAAGACCCTATTCCACTTGTTTTTTTTTATATATATGTATTATTAGTGACCATGACATTACCATTAATTTATAAGGCGAGTGAAAGTTTTAAAGGAAATGGTAAGTACTATACTATGCAACAATATGAATTAATACAAAAAAAAAGCAACTTTTCCACAATTGATCTTTTCACTAACTTTTTTAAAATCCAATAACAAAAAATGACTTTTCCACTCTTTTAAGAATTATTGTAATTGTAATTATATGCGTTTGTAAAAACTATGAATTGTTTATTAAAAAATGAAGTTGTTACGTCATTTAAAACTTTCCTTAATTGAGTAATAGTAGATAATTTGCATTAAATAAGCATTTTTAAAGTATTAAGCACATTTACAGTACGTTACATACCGTTTTTTATAAGTTGAAAACTTTCATTGTAAAATGAAAAAATCTGAACTATTTTATAGAAATATTTTTTATTCTTTTATTTTATACTTCTGTTATGATTAAAAAAGTTCCTATTGAATAGTGTAATTAATCAGTGTATTTCTTGCATTATAAATTTATAAATATATTGTTAGTTTATAAAGAAAAAAAAATTTACCATTTATAAAAAATGACGAGCATTTTGACGAAATTTGTTGCACAAGTAGCTGTAAATAATAAAGTTTTCGATAATGTTTAAATTTTTGGGACGGTTTAAAGCTAAATTAGTGAGGTAATTAAATAAATTATTTAAATTCTTCTTTATGTTAACATACACAGCGTGTTAATTTACACACAGTGTGACAAAACATTAATGAGTAACACTTTTTCATATTATACAATTTTTAATGAGAATATTCTTCAGACTCTGTCCCGCTGACAAAATTTAGCTGACATTTTAAATTTTTTGTATGATATGTTAAGATAAATACGAAATCTGATTGAAAATTTGAAAAATTTAATAGAAACAACAAATGTAATTGGGAAAATAAGAATTTTTATTCAACATTTCTTCAAGTGATTCTAGTTTCAACTAGCGACCGATATAAGTACGTATTACGAGTTGTTTTCAGTTTAATGAAGTATGTGTACATTAAAATATGCCTGATCATTTCTATTAATATTTATAATTTCTAGTATGCTACTTTTGCATTCATAAACTTCGTAACGGTTAACTGATTGTGATAAGTATTGTAGTTTATTAATTTGCTATGAATGTTTATTTTGTTAAGAACATAAATTAAATTTGGAAAAGTAAAACAACACAAAAATAAAATGGGGGATTTTCAATAATTCAGAAGTTTTTAAATAAAAACTTAAAAATCTTTTTACACATATGTACTTAAAAATCTACAAGAATATTTAATTTTGCAGTTTTTTAACATACACGAATAACTCTTCAATATCCAACGTTTTTATATTATGCTCCTCCTCTAATTAAGAATATTTTTGTAGTAGCAATAAAAAAAACTTAAAAATTCCTTTAAGACTTTAAGAACAACTATCATTTGTGAACGTGTTATTTTTGCAGATTTTGTAGCTTGGATTTATCGAATGTGTTTTATATTAAGTTATACCTAAATTAGAAAAGAATTATTGAAAATCCCTAAAATTGCGATCTGTAGATGTATCATATTACACCCACAATTTTCAAACTCAGTTAATTTTTATTTATATATTAGTTGTTTCAAATATCAGTAGTATCTTGCCGTTAAATCTTGACTTTTTTCTATAATTGGATGTTATATTTTAAACATTTAATTTTTGATTGCTCCTATTGTCCCAAAAGGTTTATGAAAGTTCAAACTTACTTGCACTTTACATGTACTACCTACTTTGTAGTTGCAAAATTTTGAAAATAAAAGATTAAAAAACTGATACAATTAAAAAGATATTTTATTTATTTATTCTTATTTCTTTTGATTTCTACTAAATTATCGTACAACATAATTTTATTTACAAAAATCAAACAAGAATTTAATTAAATAAGATGAACTCTGTAAGTACATAATTATATTTAAACTCAATATAATAGATAAAATTAATATTTTTGAAACATAGAATTTTTTGTTTTGTTTTATTTTTCTTTTTAAATAATAATGGAACACGTTCTATAAATTATTTTGTAGTAAAATTTATAAAATTTCTTATAATACAATGGCACATCTCACTTTAATTTCCAATTTCTTATTTTTTTTAATGTTTACTATATAAATTTATCAAAAAATATTGAAATTATTTATTTGAATAAATATTTTAAAAAAATAAATTTAATTTTAAAGGTACAAGTTTCCAACCAAAATAAATATATATTTAAATTTTATCATAAACTTTTAGTATGTTTTTATAATTCTTATAATTTATACGTGCTATTGAATTCATCCGGTTTTAAGCTAGATGCATACTTTAATTTTGGTCAAACTTGTATTCAAGCGTTCAAACAAATTTTTGTAACATTTTAATTGTTATGTTTTACTTCGTTAGGAGAATTGTTCACATAATATGTATATGTATATAAATACGTGTTTCATTACCTATTTCATTAAAAAATTTTCGACCGTATGTACTTGTAATAATAAAAAATATAATTTTAATAATATTAAATTGTTTGTGACTTCATTTTTTATATTTTTTTTTTTGATCAAATAGGTTCTTCCACTGATATGGTTTATTTAAATAAATTTTACATTTAATATTTTAGCCAATATAATTAAACGTAAAGAATTTTAATATTTAAATTTCTTACAAAATAAATAGTCTTATAAATTTTTATTTTTTACTAAACAGCTAGCTAGCTTTATGAAAGGCAAATGTTTCTTTTAAAATTAAGTTTAAAATGTTCTTATCGTACAATCTATGTTTATTTTTTTGCTTTTTGTGACATATGTAGCTACTTATTTTATTAAAATATTTAAAAATGCTAATTAATGGTTATTGATTGATCTTTAATTTGTTACAATATTTAACAATTTTCAAGTACATACATACATACATAATATGCCATATTACATTTTGCATGATATTTTTTTATGGACAATATTTTTAGTTTCTTAATGTGAAACTAAAAATAACATTGTTTAACGTAATATCTTTGTTTTTTTTTGTGTTAATAATTTATCTATTATTAATTTAATATTAAAGTTATATAAAATATCGAATTTATTAAAAGTAAATTTTGATATTTTATAGAATATGTGTAGATAATTTCATTTTTTCTGCGTGTGCTTGAAAATCAATGTGAGTGCTAGTTGTTTAAGTTAAACGTTTTATATAATTTTTGTTTTTTCATTTTCGTTTTGTTGTCCTTTCAAACTGCAATGCAACGCTTTCAAAATTATGTTACGATGTCCAATAATTACGTTAGTTGTTTGATATCGTTTATATTATTTTGCATATATATACGTAATTGATTTTTGCGTATTATGCGTATTCACAATCTGAATGATCTGAATATAAGAATTTATATACATACTTCTGGTATATTAATTTATATATATGACTTTATCTTTCAGTTTTTTGAAAGAATTTCTAAAAAGTAATAGATGTCATCAACGCTTAATAAACTCTGGCACAATAAATTGTTAAATAAATAGACAGATTACATTTCTTGTGGATCGATGTATATATATTACATATATTATATATTCAATTATATATTTGTACATATAATATATGTATGTAAATCGTCTAGATGTAAAATCAAGACATACATATATACATAGATAATTTTTAATTTTGGTATAAATTAAATATGTGCTTTTAAAAAGTACTCTGAAAATATGGCTTGCAATAGTGACTTTTTAGTAGTGTTTTCAAAACATCGGTGAAATATCGAAAACATAGAACAAATTTGCAGATATTCGTAGCTCTAGTACACTTCGTAAACTTTTAGTTTTTTTTATATGAAAAATAAGTTAGAAGATCTAGGAAAAATAAGATTAAGTTTAAAAAAATATAAATTTAAATATTTTAAATATTTAAATTTATCTATTTATTTTCGTGTTCAAAACTTTAATTAACAAGGAAAATGTTCTACATTTAGTATTTTGCATTATTTCTTAATTTAAATACATACATTTTTCTTTACTATTTTTAAAGCTATGAAAATAGTTTGTGATTTTGAAATTGTAACATGATTTTTAAAAGTTTTGTGACGTAAGTTTTTAAAAAATTCGCAATGATAGTTGATTTTTTTTGCTTTTTATTATATTCTGGAGTGTAATTATTTTGATATAATAGACGTATACTTTTACTTAAATTTACTAAGGATGGTTCTTTATTAGAATCATCGTTTATTCAATAATCATTTAGTTCTGTTTTAAAAATATATTGACTTGTTAAAATTTGTTTTGAGTTCTTATGTTTATATTAGACTTAATAACTAAATATTGTACTTTCTGAAATTAAATTTTTTCGTTTACTTAGTTTAAAAATTACAGAAAATGTTTTTGATCTAATTCAAAATATATGTATATGTAATTTATTTACACAAAAGTTTTTGTAAAAGTGGGACAGATATACTTATATCGACAAGTTATTTTCATAAAGTATTTTTAGAACAATATTAATATCTCAATATTAAGACACAATTTTCTCGTTTTTAAAATTACATAAAAAATTTTTGCTTAATTGTTATTTTTAAGAATTATTTAAAACTAAGATTATAGAAATATGAATTCATACAAAGCCTTTTCACTATTTCCGTAATTGCCATTTGTAGTACATATTGAAACTAAATATTTTATAACACCTCTAGGATAAATTTAGTTCAAACAATACCTTTATTTATAAAAGTAATTAAAAACATCGGTTAACCTATTCTTAAAGAAAACAATTTCTTTTTAGTAATAAAAAATTAATTCTTAAATTTCTGAAATTTTTTAAAAATTTAATTAATGTCTGAGAATTTTGTATGTTAGTCAGGGTTTACACTATCAGAATTGTATCATGGATTGTATTTGATTTAATTAAAATTTGGTGAAAGTTTAAACATTTGTGAATTTCGTTTTACGGAAAAATAAAAACCACTCATGTACAAAATTGTTCAAACCCTGTCTAACTATAAAAATGAAAATTCAATAGTATTTAACCACAATGATTTTTCAATAACAAATATAGTAAGCACGTTTAACGTATAACTTTTTTATATTAATTTATCTTTAATTTTCAACCAAATTGGTGAGCTCAAATTATTTTCTAAAAGCAGCTTTTCACAACCATTTTTTTCTTCGAGAAATTATTTATCAATTACTTAAATAATTAATAAACGACAGCTGAATGCACAATATCACACAAATTTTTTAAAACAATTGTTTTGCAATTTTAAAACAATTGTTGCAATTTTAAAACAATTGTTGCCGCACAATTGGTGAGCCGCACAGTTTTGCTTTCGCTAAACAGATTTAAAGTAATTTATTGTATTGTCGTGTTTAGGCTATTAAATCTATCTTTAAAGACTGTAAAATTTAAACGGAATAAAATTTTTTCATTAAATAGATTGGTATCAGTCAACTAAATTTCGCACTAATTATTTTATTTACTATCTGTTTCCCAACATAAGCTAGGATAATCGTCCTTTTAACTTTTTTTTTTAAATTGAATAATTCGATGTTTCTATGTGTTATATTATTTAGTTAAATTTGTAAAGAACTGAAATGAATGTCTTAGATACAAGGATTTTGTTCGCCTACTCTTTTTTCTCTTATATATTATTCTATGTGTAGAACTTCCACAGCTCATGCATTTAATGGTTCCTTTAGAAAATTAATTTAATAAAAAAATGAATAAAATTTTCCATTTATATGCCCCTTATCTAGCATTTCAAGATCTAAAGACCTGTTATATAAAATAATAACTATTCTCATTTTTTTTTTCTAATCAAGTTTTTCCAATAAAGCTTATTTTATCAAAAACATGTTCAATTTAAAAATCTTAAAAAAAATCTTAAATCTTCTATATATCTCAAATCTGAGCTAACCTTTTTGAATAATAATTTCTATATAAAAATTCAAGGAACTATGACTAAATATATTATAAAATAAGAATGGACACAAATATTCATATGTACCAAAGAAGAAAAACTCCTGGTTCAAAAAATATGTATAAATTTGTTAGGTTTTTATTTGTGTTTGCTTTTTTAACTTAATGTATGATTTGCCTTTGTCAACGTGTTATTAAAGCCATGCTGTAATGGCTTGCCATTTAACTGCTCTGTTTTTAAAAAGTTTTCTGATTCTATTTTAGTATTATTAAGTATTGAATGTCCATTATTTTTTGATGTGCCGTTAAACATTATTGGTGATTTAACATTACTATTTCCAATGTGCTGAGAATATGTTCTTGGTGGGGGTGGCGGAGGTACAGGTTCATTATTTGAAGAATGTGACGTGTTGTGCTCTGATGATGTTTCTTCTATTTGATTGGTTTGTATATAATTTGCTTGTGTTTCTGGATAATCTGGCATCGCAAAACCATGCGTTATTAACATATGAGCAATATTTATTTCGGTTCCTAAAATGAAACATGTTATTTATGTATATATATATATATATATATATATATATGTGCATATATACTTTTGAGTCATTTAAAAATCAATATTACCTTCAATATTATCAAAAAGCTCCACACCAGGAACTGGTGAACCCTCCCTCCTTATATGATTTCCACCTCGAGGTCGGTCCTTATATGTAACAATTCTTGATTTAAGTTTTCTCCAACTCGCAACTTTAATTAAACGAGATTTTCACAAAAATTTAGCAGAAATATTCAATAACAAATTACCATGAGTTAATTCTTCAAATTTAGCAATTGATGTTGGATCCCATATATCAACATCTAATGAACCAACTGGTTTAGTATTTGCCAAAAAACATTCAATAGCTTGAAATCTGAAATATAAATATAATTTATGTATATTGTTTAAAATATTAGTTTGAGTATAACCTTAATGTTAAAAAATCTGTTCGTAATTCAAATACTTCGTGGGGTTGAACATATTCACTGTCTCCATAATCAACAAAATATAAATCAAGAACAACATCCCGAGGATTATATTCATTTGGTAAAATTCCAACAATTTCAGCACGATACCTTTTTTCAAAACATTTTTTAGTATTAAAAAAATTAATAATTTAAATATTTCATTTAATACAATTTAATCTGTTTACATACCATTTACCATCATATTTAAATAACGCAGCAACAATTTGTCCCAAATATGGATCAGCAATTTTATGAACTTCTTGATTTTCTTCATTATTATAATATTCTGTCATATCTTCAACTAATTGATCTAATTTTTTTGTTTGTGGACCAATTAATTGTAACCAAAATTTAGCTGGTGAAGCAATAGCTGAAACAAAAACTTCAAACGGCTTGTCCGATTCACTTAAACTTAATTTTTCTTTTGATGGTAAATGTGATGTTGATGCTAACGAAGTCATTGATGAATGCAAACTTGAAACACTTTGTGTAGGACTGCGTCGAGGTTCACGTTTTAATTCAGTTTCCTCTATGTTTTTACGATATTCTTCATCTTCTTTGACTTTCTCTTCAATCAATTTCTTTGCAACATCAACTTGACCTCGATTACCTGTTATAACAATTTTTCGAGTCGAATTTTCACCAGCTCTATCACCTGAATCAACAGATACTTTTGCTAATGATTTACGACATATTTCCTGTAACGATTCTCCACAACGACCTACAACAAAGAAAATGTTAAAAATTTTAATTAAATAATGTATAATATCTCAATAATGAATAATTATATTGATTAATAAATAGTTTTACCAATTATTTTTCCACATGCACTTTGCGGTACAAAAATTTCCTCTTTGACATTTAACGATCGATTCATTTCTTTTGAAAGTAACTCTTTTGCTAAATTAACAGCATCCGTTGTACCTCGTATCTCGCAAAATTGATTATGATCATCTTTATCTTTAAATGTTATTATTACTGTCGCTTTACTTTCAATACTTTTTAGATTTGCTCCACCACGTCCAACAATAATTGGAACTTTATCATTTGGTATAACCATTTTAATTGTAATATCTTTTTGATTTGTTCCATTTTTTATTTTTTTATCGTTTTTAATATCATTTGGAGAATCTAATTCATCTTCTTCGTCATCTCTATTTTTATACCATATATACATAATAATCCCAGCTAAGCTAAAGGCGCTTACTCCAACAATAATATTTAATGCAGGCGTTCGAATCATTTTTAATATTGTTTTTTTGTATTTTTTAAAATATTTCTGGGTTTTGATATAACTAAATTTGTTTATTGCTGTTGTGGTCGTTGTTTTGTTATTTGATTACAAATTAAACTGAAAATTACAAAACATAAAAAACTGTACGTTAATTGTGTATTTAGCGGATATATATAGTCAATTGAATTAAAAAAAAATTCTCATTTAGTGATGACTAAATACAAATTAAAATAATGACAACAAATTAGATTGAAATGTTTTTGTACAATAAATCAAGCAGAACAATATTTTTCAAATAATATTAATAGAAATATTCTGAATACATAATTATGTAGGTACTTATAAACATATGGTTTGTTGGATGGTATTTAAATGAAAAATTTTATTTATTTTATTATTAGAATTAAGTGAATATTATTGAATAAATCAAATCATTTTAAGTAAAAGTCTAAGAAATTGTTATATATATAAAAATCACAGGACGCTCATCGAAGCAATAGCTTCAGCTGTTTTACCTCAACATTCTTATTAGCGATGCTTAAACTACTTAATGTTCTAATTGTTACACAACAGGAAAATCTCTAATAAACCTTAAATTAGGATGTCTCCTGTGTTTGCCATTAATTTAGTTTTCCTTCGAAAAAATATTAATTAATTTATGAATTAGTTCTTAATAAAAGAAAACCTAAAATTAGTTAATGCAAATTATGTTCATTCGGAATCGAACAATAACAATATGAGTTAAAAAAATTAATACAAATTTTCCTATTTATATTAAAGTACGCTAACTTTTTAATTTTTCACCTACATATTATTTATTTAATAATTATATTTATGTGTCATTAAATTATTATGAAATTAATTAATAAATGGGTAATTATGAATTTCATTTAAATTGAAAACATCTACATATACCCATTAAATTTTATATTGAAAAGTTAGATAACTCAAATGTTGTTTCAATCACGCGAAAAATCAAATTATTATTTAATTCTTAAAAGCTTTTTGTATTAGAAATTAAGATTTTTTGTATAAAATTAAAATTTTTATGTCACATTTTATTTACTTGCATGTATTTTAACTAATTAGCAAAGCTTTTTTTCATTTTCATGGTAATTAAAAAATATACTTAAGTAGAATTTTGTGAGAAAATAACTGGATGAAATCTAAACACAATGATATTTTAAAAAAATTTGTATGTATTTGAAAATTTATTTTAACTAATTAATTATTATTATTTAGAAAAATAAAAAAATTATAACAAAATTTATACAATTATTATCAATTTATTGTTTTTAAGTGATAGTTTTTAATAAGTAAACAAACTGTTTGATTTACTTAATTTTTGATTATTATTAATTAATCTAATTATTAATGAATTAAACAATTAAAATTACAACAATTGGAAATCGAAAAATGAAAAGCGTCTAGAGCTTTTTTTAAAAGATACCAAGTATTTTATTGCTATCAATATTGTTCAAAATACTTGCTACAAGTGTTGCTACAAATACTTGTAAATTAACACTGACATTCATCCTGAAAGATTAAGAAAGATTGTTAAAAATGTCATTTTTTACAGAACTTATTTGCGAATTTAGTCAAAATATTCGAAATTTGAAGAATATTTAAATATTTTATCAATAATTGTAAAATTTTAAACGATCAGAATTAACATCAAGAGCACTTTCAAATTTTTGAATAAGTCGTGTATTAAAATTATTTACATAAAAGCCATTTTCGGTCCTATGTTTTTTCTATAGGGTTAAGAATTATTATTAAAAAATGACTTAGTATCATATTAGGAATAATATCAGCGTTGAAACGTGTTATTTTAATTATTTTCTTATTAATTTTTTTTCTTGAGGAAATAATTATATATAGATAGAAATTGAGTGAGTATGTTATCAAATTGTTAGAAAATACCAAATAAAAAACAAAAAAATGTAATATTTCATATTTGTGCTTCTTAATGACAATAAATTGTTATTATAAACATGAACCATTAAAATACAAATGATTTGTGGACTGAACTTGTTACGCTTATAGGACCGAAATCGGGACACGTAAATTTTTACTAGACCGAATTAAATACTTTATACTAAAACTTAAAAATCAATAATTTTAACTAAAAATGTGTTTGAAACCGATCAAAACCAAAGTTGTAATAAAGGAAAAAGTTCAAGCTTTTCAAATATTATTAGGATTAATCTTTAATTAACCAGCCATTTGAGAAGTAATCATAAATAATTTTAATTGAGAGTCAAATTAATTTCGTGTTTAAATCAATTACATATTATCTAAAAACAAAAATATTTTACTTACGACAAGTACTTGCTTAAAATATTTTTAATTTAATAAAATAATATAAAAGAGAGGAATGAATTGTACCTCTTTTTTTTGAGTAAGAAATTCAAATCACGTCTAATATACCCGAATTACCTTAAAAAACAATTACTTAGCATAAGCAATTAAAATTTTAAGAGCGTAATCAGTTTTATTTCAAAGACTAATTATAATTATTTAGTTATTTTCATTATTAAAAGTTGTTGTACGATTTATAATCATAATATGTATGTACATATATTATTTAATAAATTCTAGATAATGTGATTTGAATAGCTTAATTAATGTAAATAATAATTTGTTATTATAATAAGATCTGGCGTTTGAATGGAAAATAAAAGTTTTATTTTTGATATTTTTTAATATTTTAATATTAGAACGGTAATTAAATGAAAATTGTGATAAACAAATGAAAAATTATTTTATAAAAACAGGTGAGACTAAAAGAAAAACCTAAAATATAAAATAAATATACTTGTAAAATGTTGAAATCGATTGAATTTATTTTCTATTTCATAATTACTATAAATAATGGATTATTGTACTTATTATATAGGTGTTAAAATCGATTAATTGAAATATAGGTTATTGTTTTGAAAAACTATGTTGAATGGGTCAATATTCAAATCAGATCTGCGAATCGGCCAAAAAAGACGTCGATTTATCTTTTAATAAACAAAGATTTCTACAGATGGAGGAGAACGATAAGCGAAAATACTAGTTTTATTTTATTTTGCACAATGCTTTTATGTAGTAAAAAGCTTACTAGACACCTTGTAAAATTGCTTTAATGGTGGTTTGATAATAAATTTATAAAATCTTGAACTGGAAGAAGTTCAACAGTCGAACGGTCTGCAAGAAAGATCGACTTCGAATCCTCCGTTCTTCGAGCCCTGAGCTTCATTCATGCGACAGTTGAAAAAATTCATTTATCAAAAATGAAATCAAAACTGACTGACAAGGCTGTAGCAATGAGAGACCCCATATGCTATTCTCTAAGCCTTTAAATTTTGCAAATGTGAGGGAAACTCGGTTGTTAAGTTGAGCATTTGCAAAACAGAACAGAGATACTAAGTCATTTTTATTGAAAGTTAAATTATTTAATCTTTTTAAAAAAATTTGTGTAAATGTACTTCAAAATAATATACATAATGTATGTATGTACTTGAGGTTATTACAGTTGCCCGCCTTATGCAAACATGCATTTTCCTAACAAAAATAAAATTCTCAACGATTCTGATCTAATGTGTTAAATAATATTAGTCCTATTTCTAATCAATTAAAAACATGTACCCAAAATGTAATCTGATTTTATCGATATCGATTTTTATGAGTTATCGATTATTTTTCACATGAAAAAGCCAACAGCCCTTTTCTTTTAATTCTATATATTTAATTGTTGTTTTCCATTTCTTATTGTGAATTGCGCGTTTTATTTTTTATTTAAGTGGAAAAACTGAAAATGTTTTGACTTTATAATTAAATAAATGACCACTGACAATCACCGACACTTAGAACTTTTGTTTTTTAAATTTAGAAATACTCGAATTATAGGGAGTGAATTTTATTTTTGACCTTGATGTCATAATTTTGCATAATTATTATGTATAGTTAGTTGTTATCTTGACTAATGAATTAGATCGTTTCTCTTTGAAAATAAAGTTATTAAGATTTTTTTTTTTTTTCTTAAAAGAAAATCTAAATATAAATAAATAAAAAAGAGAAATAGAAATATAAATAGAATATTAGAATGAAAATGTTTTAATATTTTTTTTTCGGAAATGAGGTAATATACACTTATTTAAAAGATTATCTGAATGGAAATTTTGAAATTTTTCAAATAATTGATAGAAATTGGTTTAAAATAGTTTTTCATTGTAGAAAATCTTAAGTCTAACTAAAGGAAAGTACTTAGCTTTTTTCTAGTTTATTAGGAATAAAATTACTTAAGCCGTTATAAATTCAGAGGCAAATATAAAAGTTGTTTGATCATTGTAAATTTCACATACTTAATGTAGATCGATCGTATAAGTAGTCACATGAGTAAATGTTACTGCAGTATTTGAACCAAAAGAAATAGTAACTAAAAATTTAAACGTGTTAAGTTAAAAAAACATTTGTTATGTTAATGCTAAAATTTGCAAGCTGTTAAAAATACCGTTATTCTAAATATTAGACTTTTGTTGAAAATAAGATATTTTCAATACTCATGCAATGTTTGAATTTTGTAAAAAAATTATAATGCTTGAAAAATATTACTCTCACGTTTTATAAAAAAAATATGCAATGTAAATTTTATAAAGTTTATTTTGTATTTACGCAATGATGAAAAATTAACATTATTTTGAGAAATTTTATTATAATATGGAATGAGACTGTTAAATTAAATTTAAAAAAAAAATATTATTCTTTTTATAACAATTTATATTTCAAATTTTTTTTTGAAAGTCTTAAATTTTAATTTTTTTTTGCTTTATTTTGTATTTAAGAAAAAAAAATCGTTTGTAAATAATTTGTATTGGTATGTCTAAGTATATTATAGTAAAACTGTATACATACATATAAAAATATATTTATGTGTATATATAACTGTAAATATATATATATATATACATAACTATATGATGCAACAATCAAAAGGCCGCTAAAATATTGAAAAAAAAAATTGCGCGTATAAAAAATTTTTTGTATTTCAAGATTGATAAAATTTTTAATATTAAAAAGTAAGTAAAAAATTTTTTTTTATATTTCTGTAAATTATAATATTGCCTATTTATCAATAAAGCTAAAAATAAAGTAATTTTTTAATAAATTTTTCGATATATTTCAGATATTATAATTTCTGCAAAATATTTTTATGCTAGCATTTAATATTTGCGTGGTTATTTTTTCGATGTGACATAAATCCGTTCTTTGAAAGTAAATGAGTTAAGCATAACTTTAGTAAGATACGAAAATCTTTTCCCTCTAAACCATTCGAATATCATACAGTTTTATTTCTGAAGAATAATCAAAAAATACAATATTGCATAAAATATCAATGCTTTGGCAATACTTATTACGTTTTGCAGTATTGCGTTTTTAAATATCTCTACTTCTCAGTCAGTTACCCTATTATCTTGATGATATATTGAATATAATTTTTTATTGTATACTTAAAAAATTTTAATGAAAAAAAAATAAAAATAAAATTTTTGCGATTTTTTTCAATGTCATTTTTTTTGTCAAAAACATTTTTTTACTATACCTAATTATGATTCTTATTTAAGAACATATTAGGTAAAAATGCAATTATTTAAAAAATTTGTGTTAAGTAGGTAGGTACTTAAATTTTTATTCTACATTTATTTGCATTCAGTACTTTTAATTTTTTAGCAATGCCAGATGGGCTTTAAAAAGTAAAATATTTTCAATCTTTTCGCGATAATGGTGTAATTGAATTAAAATACCGAAATTTAAAGAAATAAAAATTAATTATATTTAATCAATATCTGATAATTTATTTACAGGTACAAATACAAACTTAAATACATATGTACATACCTATTTACAGGGCATTTTATTTATATAAAATAATTGATTTTTGGTTTAAAGTTAATTTAAATTTTCTTTGTTAGAAAAAGGTGTGAACAAATTCCTAAATACTTAAAATACAAAAAATTAGAATAGCACTCAATTTTATGTTTTTTTTTCTTTCTTATAGACATTATATATTCAAACTGTAGTTATTACATACATGTATGTAATATAAGTAAATCTTCTTATAAATTTTGCAACTATGCAGAAAAACAAAACAGAAAATTAATGACAAAATAAAAAAGAAAACTGATTTGCTGATTTGTCGTGAAAACAAAATCGTACTTAAGATGGCAGGAACAATTAATGATATGTGCCTACATACTTATCTACATAACAAATTATTGATAGTTCATTATTCTCTATTTTTGTTATCGTTTGCTTCTATACTCTGGCTAGAAGAATCATTAATAGTTTTAGTTAATTTTTAGCCCTTACTAAGTTGAATATTAAATATGCGCCAATTTATAACAAGTTGTAATGAATTATCTAGCTAATGAAAATAATAAGGAATTTCACATTTTCACTTTCAAAAGAATTAAAAATTAATTCAATTTTCTTATTTCTTTTTCTTAATTTTATCATCTTTCCGAAATCAGTTATTTATAATTTTGTTATCTAATATTACAATGTGTAACTATTATGCATTTAATTGCATCATAACATTACAATATTATTTTGTATAATTATTAGCTACCTAAATAAACACTTTATTTTATGTAGAAATGCTTCGGTAAAAGTTATACGTCTCAGAACATGGATACAGTGCTTTTAAAAATATAAAAAAAAAATTATGTAAATCCATTTATTCTTTTTTCTCTTTATTTTATAAAAAGATATGAATGTGAGAAAATTAATAATTGATTCAATACAAGCTATATTTAGGTGAATGACATAATATAAGCAGGCTTTATTGCTTAAACGAAATTTTGGTAGGTAGGTAATATACATATTATGTACCTATGTATATACATAATGTTAAAGGTCTTCATAATTGTTTTATAATAAAAAACTCACGTGGTGTGATAAACAATAGAATAAAAGACACCGAATTATTTACTTATTTTACACTCAAATTAATTTTATTTTTGTATTTGTTATGTAACATTAAGAGATATAAATACTACAAATAATTTAATAATACTAACTAGATAGAAATTGAAAGTGATAATCAATTGCATTTACTTACAAAAAATATGGTAATCTAATGAACTAATTACTTTTTATGTAGCTAAACACTTAGTTATAGACAGTGTTCACATTTCATAGTAGCCATTTTAGTTAAGCTTATAAAGTTATAGATTGTATAAATTAGACGTACAATATTATTTCACGAGTAATTACTGAATAACTTCACTTTTAAAATGTATACGCATATGTATAAAAATTATATACTATATATATAAGTATAATTCTCTACAGAAAGTAATAAAACTTAAACTAGAAACAGCGAAGGTCAAACTAAAAATCAACTACTTGTGGTATATTAGCCCCAAAAAAAAAAAAAAATATTTTCTCATTGTAAAAAAATCATATTTAAATTTCATTTACCAATTCCTTATTATTACCTCTTTATTATGCAATGTAAAAATAGAAAAACTCTTTTAAATACACAAGAAATTGCTTATTCAACAATGATTTTAAGAATTAAATCAAATTATGCATAATTATTTTCACACTTATTTTTATCTTTGATTTTTTTTAAAAATCAACTCACATTTTTTCATAAGTCGTTTATTTTTATTTCACTCTTTTTTGTTTTTGTTGTATAAACAGGTAAACTAAAAATTATTTCACCGATGATAGAATTAGAACTAAATATTATTATTTTTTTATTTCAAAATTCTGCATAAATTTTTTAATAATCAAGTGACAACTACAAATGTACGTAAAATTCATATGATTTGACTTTAATGACGTTTTAAGTGAATGTAATATATTTGCAGTTTTTGAATAAATGTCAAAAGCAAAGATACAAACCAAATAAAAAACTTTTATACTATATTATTGTGTTAGGCTTTTTTAAGTAAGATCATAGAGTATTAAATGAATAGACTGCTAATAGATTTTTTCTCTCTAATAAAATCTCTTGTAATTATGGTTTTAGTTTAGTAAAATAGTTTGATTTCTTGAAAAAAACAATTCGAAATGAACGAAATTCGAAATTGAAATAAAACTATTCTTTTTAATAGAAAGTTTGAATAAAAATAAATATTTTATTTGGATAAAATGTATATGTATGTACTATATGAGTAAGCATAAGTTTATTATTTATTATGAATTAAATATTCTTAGTTTTTTAACAAATACTCACCAATTTCAGATAAAATTCGTGGATTTATAACGGATGAATTATAATTTCATATAATAATAAAATTCATAGATTTTAGGATGGATGAATTCTTGGAATACATGGAACCTAAAAGCAAAACCAAAAACAACAAATTACAACGTACAAGAGTTGTTTTTGAAATAAAAATACTTACATGTTACATATCCTTGCCTGATTCTTCTGATCAACATTATCCTGTTGTCTGCTCATAATTCTTTACATCTCGGTCAAAAATCATTCTAATATAGAAAGTTCAATTATAAAAAGTTTTAACTTATACGTTAAATGTAAGAAAAAAAAACAACAAAAAATCACAAATTGCAATGAAGATTATTATAACAATTGTCTTTGAATATATTTATTTCCCGTTTTATTTTTTAATAATTTTATTTATCATTTTTTTTATTTTAGATGTATTTCATAAGATACGCGCACTTTAAACTAAAATTAGAAATAAATTAAATTTGCTTATTTAAATTACAATCCAGCCCAGGTGCATCTGACATTTCATTTTAAGGGAACTGTCATGTCATGCTAACTGTGCTACGATACGATCGTATTTAAAAAGCTTAAGTATTTACTTTCGTTAAATTCTATAAATGGTAAGTTTGTGTTGGTGACATTTCGGATAAAATAGAAAAAGAAAGATTTTGCTAGATGCAAAAGTTGCCAAAGATCAATTTGTTAATTGCACAAAATCTTCATACCATGAATGTAATGTAAGTTCAACGTTTATTTTTTTTAAATATAGTTTTATATGGTAAGGGACTTGTAATATAAAAATTTTTAATTGTACCAATTATGGTGCATTTTTTTAAATATTTAAAATAATGTTAATATTTCTTCAATTTTTCAAAACAATTCATAATTATGGTATGGAATAATGAATTTGAAATCATAATTTAATTTGTAATTTTTAATATTTCTGTAAAATGAATTTTATATAGTGCGTTTAATGCAAATATTATTTTAAATTATAACATTTTATAATTTGGAAAAAAGCACAATAGACAACTGATAAAGAAACAATAGTCCTATAACAGACAAATTAAATGATTAATATTATTAATATTAAAAAATATATTTTATTTAAATTTATTTTATAAATTTGAACTCATATTCAAAAGTTTGAATTTTGATGGAAAAATTATATTTATTAGAATCATATGGTCTGAAAATATTGCACATATGGAGTCTATATTTCAAATGATTGCTTTTTGGTTACTGCGCAATTCCAATTCTATTCAAAATATTCCAGCATTTCGAAGAAATTCTTTTGTTTTTTATTCTTGTCAATATATCCAAGTCAATAATGTCAGTAAATGTGTTCTAATTTCATATTTATTTATTTTTTTCATTGTTTTCAATAATTGAAAAAATTATAAAAATAACTTATTTTAAAATTATAGTAAAAGGGATTGCATTTATTTGTTATTTTATAAGTACTTTTTAGTTTATTTTTATGTTTATTCATAAAATGTTTCTAAAAGAATTAATTCGTTTTTCTACACAACATAGAACACTTTATTGTTACTTAATTTTAAGTTTTTGGATATTTCTTTTGATTGCTGGTAATTTTATTAATATAAATTATTAAAATATTTAAAATAATCATATCTATTGAAATAAAAAAAAATGTGCATTTGAAAAATTTATTTTTTAGGGATGTATAAATATATTGGGAATACAAAAATTATGAATGGAATAACATTCATTCATGGAAAGAGAATGTATTTATCAACGATTAATGACGAAGAAACTTCAAAATTTAGGAAATATAAACAAAGATGTAGTCCAATAGAAAATATTGCACGGAAAGATGATGGTGGAATTTTGGATGGATGGAAATTGCAAGGAGTCCTCATGGTTATAAGGTAAACAATTTGTTTTTGTAAATAAATAAGCTTTTTTTGGCAATAATATTTTTCTTTTATAGGCATGGTGATCGTGGACCAATGTCCCATGTTAGAGGAATTTCTAATGTAAATTGCGGTATTGAAGGAGATATGCTTGTTCATAAGTCAGTATATGTTCAATAGTTATGAACATATTTACATATTTATAATTGCATGCTTTTTATGCTTAAATAACATTTTTGAAATTTTTATTGCTTGTAAGAGAATAATTTTTATTGTAGATACAAAACATTTTTAATTAATTCCACAAATCCGTCTGGTACTAATCATATGTATTGGAATAAAATTGGACCATTTCATGGGTTTTCTTTATTACCATCTTTAGAAAAATCATGTTTACTAGGACAGTTGACATATAAGTAAGTATTGAATGTCTATTGAATGTCCTATTGAAGTTTACACAATTGTATTAATAATTTAAATTAAAAATTTAAGAAACCTAATCCTGCGTTAATATAGCACAAAAACAAGAATTTCGTGTTTGAAGAAATATAATTTGTCTGGAGGTGTTTGGTTGAAGTTGTTTTTTAAAAAACAATTAAATATATAATTATAATTAGAAATAATTATAAATAAGACTTATGGCAAATTTATGTAATTCTGATATTAATACAGGGTTTAATATTATCATATAAGTGTATTTAAAGTTGAGAAAATTTTTTTTTAAATTAAATTAATATTTAAATTTTTTAAATTAATAAAAAAATATTTTTACTATGTTTAAATTTCAGTATGTATGGTTTTATGTATAGCATTAGTTCTTCTAGGAATTGTGTTTTTTGATAAAAAATGCTCAAATATTACTATGTTTCTATAATTATTCTATAAGATAATTGCATATATAAAATTCAATTATACAAATTCAAAATTTTAAAAATTATTATAGGCATTATGCCATTACTTGAAGAAATTTTGTTTTTGTACCATAAATTTGTATTTTTTTACCCATAAATAACTCAAATAAATTTTCCTATACTTACAATAATATAACACATTTTTTTAAGTCTGTAAATTGTAAGAAGATAGATATTTTTTATTAAATAAAATTAAAATTTTGTAAAAAGAGAAAAAATTAACTTTTTAAACTATTTATATTTTAGGGGTATCGCACAATTATTGCACATCGGTGAAATTATACAGCAAGTATATTTGCGTCCGTTAGGATTGTACACAAGATCTCTTCCCTCTTCTAGGCAAAATATAAATTCAACACCAAATACATTTTTAAATTCAGACGAAGTAATAGTATATTCGACTAGATACCGCCGAACTTTCCAGTCTGCAATGGCTTTAATGTTTACGTTTTTACCACCCGAAAAATGGCTTTCTTTAAATGTATTAGAATCACATAGTATGGCATTTTGTTTTCTAGATTGTACCTGTCCACAAGCAGACGTTTTAAGGAAAAAATTAGCTTTGAAATCAAATGAAAATTTACAAAGGCATGCAGCTGTTTCAGCTGTAGTACAATGGATTGGAAAATCATTATTACAACATCCGTCGAATACAGTCAAAACTCCGCACGAAGTAATGGATGCAGTTTTAAGTTTAATTTGTCATGATGCAGAACTTCCATGCCAAAATAATAAAAAAAATCTTAATAAAAATCGAAAAAATTTATATCCAACAACAGGACCTTCATCAAATGAACCAAATGATTTAATAAATATTGATCAGGATGAAATACTTTCATCAAATAATTATGAAAATAATTTTAATTCTTTAAATAATGGTGAAGTAAATAAAGTTAATATTGATATAGTAAATGATAATGAAAATAATGAAGCTAATACTCAATTTGATAGTTGTATAGAACAAAGTCATATTGCTGCTTTAATGTCATATACAAATTGGCAATCTTCTAAAGAAGTAAATCATAAATTTTATAAGCAAATTGGAATGTTGAGAGCATATGGAATGATAAGGCACATTGTAAGTTTCATGTTAAGGATAATATCAGGTGATCGAACAAAATTTGTTTTATATTCTGGCCACGATTGGACTATGCAATATCTAACAGCAAGTTTGGGAATTAATACAGAAGGTGTAACTTTTATTCCATATGCAGCTAGATTAAGCTTTGAGGTTTATAATAGTCAAACAGATTATTATTTTCGTGCTGTTTACAATGGTAAAGATGTAACACAACAAATCGATTTTTGTGAAGGGGGAAAAAGTTTAAGAGTGACAAGAGACAGTCGAGGAAATAAAGCTGATTTATGTCCAATAGAAAATATTATTCGATTTTTACATGAAGATTATTTTTCTCCATTAAATGCATCCAATTTTAAAGATGCTTGTACTGTTCAAAAATCAAATGAATTTTAAATAGCTGTTATAAATAAATTTTACTACTTCTTTTATTTATTTATTTATGTATTATTACTTTTTTTTGTTTTTTAATTTCTATATATAATATAGGGAAGAAAAATTAATATTGTATTTTAGAATAACTTATATTGTGAAATCATACATATCAAAATTTGCATAAAATTTGTAACTTAAACATATCATTGCATATTTATGCATAAAAAATTATTAAATTAAGATGAAAATTTTTTTCAAAACTGTGATAAAAATCATATTATGTAATTAACTATATTTAACTTGTAATTAACTATATGTATTTAGAAATAATATATTTAATAAATTTAATGGTCTCTAATAAAGTTTAAGATATGAACTAAAAAGAAAAAATATTATAATTATTTTTTTTTTTTTAAATTTTTTTAAAATTTAAGTGTATGGGTCCTATTTATTGAATGCTGTAGTTTACAAATTACCACCTGAGCTTTCTTACCTCAATCTCATTATGGAATATTGAAAAAACATAAATTTTGAGAGAAAAAGGCATACTTTACTTTAAATGTATTTAAGGATTTATAAAAACAAAGCAAAATAATTGTAATAATAAATTCTATAATTTAAATGTTTAGAGAACAAATCATACTTTATATCATATTTCACCTTATTTTTGTAAATCATTTCATTAATTTGTTACAGTGCTCTGTTATGTAGATAAATCAAAAAATCTTATGTAATCAGCACATAACCGATTACAATGAATATTACCTAGTTTAGTTAAAGTGTTACAAAAGATTATGGAAATGCTTATTGAACGCTTCCTTTCAATTTTAAGGAAGTTAACAAGCTTTTAGCTAACATACCTAGAAAAATGTAAATTTGGCTCTTAGTAGAGGCTTGCTTTCTGGAACCCGAATTATCTGAAAAGTTCACCAAAATAAAAAAATAAAAAATGTAAAATCGGCCACCAGTTCGCTTTCCGGAACCTGATCATTTCAAAAAATTTACATTTAAATTTTTTTAATATTCCAAATTTAAAAATTAAATTTCAAGGAAATTGGACGATTATTTCTGTTTATATACGAAAAAATGTGAAATTGGCCTGCAAAACGTTCCAGTTAACGAGGTCTGATATATCCTAAAAGTTGATCAATCCGTGCCATAGTCAAAACAAAGTAACATATAAAATTTCATCAAAATCGGTTCAGCCAAACTTTAGATACACGCGTACACACAGAGACCGACATCTCTCTACAAGTAGTTCATTTACGCTTCCCTACCATAGAGAAGAGCGTTCCTAACGAAAACTCAACATCCAAAATTTGGTGCCATCACATTTCCTTCTTTATTGTATACAATACAGTTGGTAAAAATTTTAAAAGCTGTGACCAGTCAACAAATTAAAAATAACCAAATAAGTATAACACGGTTTAGAAAAAATTGCACTGAATTTGGTAAAGATGTGACTATTTTAAATGAATAAATAAATTATTAAAAAAAAAATTCTTTGAGAAAATCAATTTTTCTCTTATTTTATACTAGATTTTTTTTCATATAAAAATGTTTTTTAAATTTAATTTCTAAACATTAGAAAATTTGAATTTCAACTTTGAATACACGCCCTTTTAAAACATTCTGTATACCCAGAAGTAATTGAAACATAATTATATTAATAAAATAATTAACCTAAAAGGTAATCACAAAATTTTCGTTTTTATATTCAATTCCATAATAATAGATATAAAATGTAATTGAAATTTAATTTTAGAAAATACCAAAAGAAAATTCAATAATTTCTATTCAACAGGTGATTTTTTCAATAATAAACACAAATTCATATGTATGTATACCTAGTTATGCATTACAAAATCTTAGAAGTAAAAAATAATAAAACATTATTGTGGTGTCTATAGCATTATTACAAAATTCACCTTCAATATTAGGTGAGTTACAATATACATATGCATAATACAACATAATATGCGATTTTATATTTATGCATGTAGGTATACAATTAAAATGAAGAAAAGCAGAAAATTTTCTATAGATACAGTAAATTTATACACAATAAAAGAAAAAGTTTCATTTTATTTCGCTTTGAACCTGTAAACCGCAAATTTTATTTCTATTTTTCATTTTTTTGTTTCTTTTTTTTTTTCTGTGTTACCTTGAAAAGTAAAAAAAAAGTAAAAATGGAGAAGGAAAAAAAAAATTTCTTGTAAGATTTTCCACAACACTATTCTGTTATCCTTATACGTTTTCTGATATAAGTTACATATCCCCGAAACAGATGTATTGAAAATTGTCATTTTCTAACTCTTTCATGTGCATTGCAATAAAATCAAATGATGGTATCTCCAAACTCAGTACAGAAAAACAAAAAAAATAATTGAAATACTTTATTGTAATCACTTATGTATATAGTAACAAAATAATAATAATTATGTGTAGATGTTTATAGTGAAATCTCATTATTATACATATATATGTATGTATTTAGAAGCAAAAGTACTACATATGAATAAAAATATTAAATTGTACATACTCGTATTGCATGAAATTGCAATTTGCTCGCGAAATAGAATATTATAAAAGGCAAACCAACTACAATAATTATGATGTGAATATCTACGTATAGACTGCATATAAAACAAATAAAAATAAAGAAAAAAACTTAAAAAAAAATGAAGCTTTCTCTCTTACATCCATTTTTTTTTGTTCTTTTCTTTCTTATTTTAGTATTTCGTGGAGCTCATAATAATTTCCACATAAAATTTTCAGTAATGATTCTGTATGTACTTACACACGTATGTGTGTGTATAAATGTTGATTTACATGCATTTGCACTTGTTGCAATTTTAACTTATACATTAAATTTTTCACAATGTATTTTTATATTATGTTGTCATACACATACATGTATGTATACATAAAAACATATATAGTTCCTTTTGTTTTGGTATTGCTTTATTTTTATTACAAGATTTTCTGATTTTTTGCAAATTTTCAATATATAATAAATTGCGAAGAAAAAAAATAATTTTTTTTTTTTAGAATTGCATTGGTATTTGATTTTGCTATGAGCACAATATAATAAAAGTATGAAAATAAAAATGGAAAAAATGTTATTGGTTTTATTACCAGCAGAAAAGGGGGGACAATGTTTTGTACTTGTTTTTTTTTTTTGAAAGAAGAAGCGAGGATGAAGACGTATGCATGTAAAGTATGAATAAACATTTTTTTTTGTATTGTAATTTTTAAATACTGTCAAAGAAACGTGTTACTGAAAAAGAAGCAAAAATGTTAAAGCAAAAAAAAAAACTAGAAGAGGAGAATTCAGTATGCTATAAAATATGATTTTGGTTGTTGCTTGTTGGCCTGATCAAGTACTTAGTCTGAGTCTTTATGTTTTTTTTTTCACAGTTCTCTTGTACTTGTTTTTTTCATCTCATTTTATTTTCATATATTTTTGTTTTTTTTTCAAGTACTTTCTGTTATTACACAAAATAAAACGATGTACTCACTGTAAATTTTTAGTCTGAGATTTCTGATCGCCTGCTTTAATTCAGTACATGTTACTTCATCGCAATGGATGATTCATAATTTTTTTGTAACTTATTGTTGGATAATGGTGGGTTGGTTACACATTACAATTGCAAATAATTTTAACATTTTTAATCAAAATTACATCAATATTACAAGAAATGCTTTTCATACGATTGCATACTTAATATGTGCAATTATTATAATGCATACTTGTATAATGTAGATTTGAGATTTCATGTTTTCATATAAGTTTCTATATCGTTTTTTATTTCTATTTTGTATTTAATGTGAATACCTGTATTTGTTTATACGACGGCAACTTGACATCAATGGTTGAAATATTTACATTCAATTCCCTTTGTGGAAATGCTTTTTAGTCAAGGAAAATTAAAAGTATGTCAATCATTGAGGCTAAAGTCGTCGTGTCGTGTAAATAAAATTAATGATGGAGAAGATTGTTTTTACGGTAAAATATTTGCCTATTGTACATATGTATGTACATGTAAGTTAGCATTAAGTATAGAATTTTCTTTACAACAATTTTTTTGTGTATTTTATTTTTTATATTACTTTAATTATAAATTTTGGTAGATGCATTTTAAAAATTCAGTATGAGAAAAATATTTTAACTATGTTTATATGGAACTCGTACAAGAGTATAAGAATTCATAAAATTAGATTCTAAAAATACGAAAAACCGGAATCCCTAAATTGGATTTTCTTTTTTTTAAATGAAATTATTTCTTTTCTTCCGAATATTATGTAGATACAATATAAGCTCATTAATAACAATTTTAAAATCCACCGGATTTTGTTTGGAATTGACATTTTGATTGGAAATGTTAGGAACTATTGGAAAAAAAATTCATATCAAAAGAATACCTTTAAATATCAAAAGTATTTTTAATTTAAATAAAAATTTTGTGTATGTGTTTTGTTCCATTTTATTTGGAAATTTGGAATAATATACAAAAATATAAAAAAAAATATTGAGAATTATATTTGGTTTATCCGTTTAGAAGAGTAATGACGACAGTATGTATAAATATTTCCAATAGATTGGAGAAGAAAATTTAATTTAAAAATTTCCATACATATACATAATAATAATATTTATGTATATCGAATACAGAATGCACAAAATATATTCTCAAATATTACTATCCAGCTGTATTTAATGTTAAAATAATAATATAACGGGAAATTATAATATTTTATGTTAAATTTAAATTGTAAAATATGAAATATTGTTGCTTCTATGTTGCTTTAAATTAAATTCATACAATTATTTTATTGATCTTATTTAATGCTACAAACTACAAAAATTCTTTTTTATGTAGGTCATGTAATATAAACTTTCTCAAAAAAAAATGTATACATATATATAAAATCTTAGTTTATAATAAAAGAAATAGTTTTAGAATGAATAAACTCATATTCCCAAACAAATAAATAAGCCCAAAATAAATTCTATTCATTAACGTTATTATGGAATTTTACGCTTTTTTAATTCTTTTAATTCAAATGACATACTCTTGTCCTATTAACTATGAATTAACTGTATATTCAACATAACTAATATCATACTTTACTACAAATTATAATGATTATATAAATACATACTATACACAAACTATGTACACGTTTTTTATATTTTGTTAACGCAACTCTTATTTTAACCATACTATGAATATGGTATTATTAAATACATTTACAGTCTATATAGTATTTCCATGCTATAAATGTTTCATTTATCTATTTTTTTTTTGTAATACATGAAAGTTTAATAAAAATAATCATTTATAATATAGATTTGGAATAAAACAAATTTTCAGTAGGATTGTTTATAAAAATCAAAATAATAATTCTAATTTTCAATTAGAATAAAATAAGGGTAAAGCACTATAAGGAATTTAAAATCAAAATTAAAAGATTTTTAATTTTTAAGTTGAGAATTAATTAGATGATAAATTATAATTAATTTTTTATTTAAAACATTTTGTTCTGCTCCTTCTGATTTGGATTTCAATATTAACGTTGACGCCAATACAGTCAGAGAATTTTTGTTTTCAGACTTTTACTGAAAATCGAATTATAATATGAAATTTTAAATTACTACCTAAATTAAAATTAAAAATTTTTTCTAACTTTGTGAGCTCAAAATTGGAACTATAAAAAAGGAATTAAAAATTTAATATACTTAAAAATTATATGAGTTAAGAAGGCTAAATGGAGTTCGTCGTATAAAAAATTCGATAAACTTATAAAAAAAAAAAGAAAAAAATAAACGAAAACCACCAAACACTTATTTAAAGAAAAAATCCATCCAATGGAATTTTTTATAATTGTATATTTTTTTTTTACTTGTAGATGGCATGGAGAGTACAACTTGTTCTTTGACCAGGTTAACAGATAAATTAGAATGAAATTATTCCGGTGTGGAAATCATATTTCCAGTGAAAGAGAAAAAGCAAACAAAAAATTAAAAATCTTATTTTTATATTTTATTTTCACTGTGTATTTTTTAAGCACAACAGAAAACAAAAAAAAAAAAAATTTATTGATAAACTCAATTTTATAATGTAGTAATAACAGCAAAGTATGAATTTATATCATAAAAAATTAGTGGCAATACCTTCAAGTCAGCTACAACACCTGTTAAGACTGTTTGAAATTGTAGTGTAAAAAAAAAATTCTTGAAAATTGTACACACCATTTTGTAATAAATATTTTTATCGTTAAAAAGCAGCAAAAAAAAAAAGGGGATACTTTGGTCGACATCTTGAAATGTGTGTAGCTGCTAACCGAACCCGTACTAAAAGATTTTATTTATTTATTAAAAAAATTTGTGTAACTGTAGAGTTTGCGTTTTCTTCTGGTTTAATACTTGGGTAACAGCATTATAAACTACACAATAATCAAAATAATTTTTAAATAAAAATAAAATTTTACTAGTATCAGAGAAAATAAAAGAAAAAAAAATGCTCTTTTTATGAATGAGTTTTATTTTTTTATTTTTTAATTTTAAAAATATGATAATATGTAAATAGTATGCGTATTTCTACTGTATAATGAATGTATAGAGACGAAATGTTAAAAATTAAATTTGTGTATGTATTTGTTATAATAATATCGAAATAATTTTCATAATAACGTAAATTTTCTTAAAATATAGAAATAATGTAGATTTTTGTAAAATATTTCAATGGGTCAAAATTTATGAATTGTTCAGATATCGAAAATAAATTAAAATGAGTTCCAAAATACATATAACAGTTTGCAAAAGTAAAAGTGGCAGCAAATAAAACACAAGAATTTTCAAAAATTTTCTAAAACTTTGAATTTTAAAGAACTAGATTAGAGTATCCAAATACCGCTTGAAAAAACAATTTTCTATATGATAAAAGCATGAATGAAACCAAAAAATCTTATGCCAGTGAAATATTTTGATTAAATGGAAAAAAAAATGAATATTTATTATGCTTTAGTATAAATCAAACCTCAGTAAATTAAGAAGTAGTTCTGTTAAGTGTTAATAAATGTTAACGTTTCCTCCACTGAAAAAAAGTGCGCATATTTACCCGTTTTATAATTTAACATGATCGATATGATCTAAAATATTTTGTACTAAGGTATTACGGTTTGACGTCACATTTTCGGTATGTTATTAAGTTTTGTATAATTCACCGCAGCACTAGGAAAATGTTGAATATACATTCTTTTATTGTTTTCATTCATTCCTTTAATTCATTTTCATTTTCATTCATTGGGTACAGAGTTGTGTAGAAAAATGTAGAGAACGCTATTTTTAAGTAACAGATGATAAGAAAAGAAAATATTTTTATTTATTTATATATTTTTTTTGCAACAATTCTTTCATTATATTATAAATTTAGCGGCATTTTGTTTGTTGGAGGAGAAAAAAAGTAAACAAATATTTTTATACTAATACCAAAATTATAATAATAATATAAAGTACCTACCTCCACATTTCAATATTTTATATACATCCACATATTTTGGTGTTTATTTTGTTTTGCTTTTTTATATAAAATTCTTCATTATATTTTCTATGATCACTGGGTAATGAACTAACATTTTGAGGAGCAATAAATACGGGATTGTCTGGTTTTAATTTAAAGGAAAAATATTTTCGGATATTTTCATATATGTACGTTAAGAATATAGAAATGGTGTACATTTTTTAACAGAAAAATAGAACATTTTTATAGTTTACATGAGATTTTTTATAAGAAATATAAAAACAATTTTCACATTCCTCAAGTGAAATTCATTTGATTAGTTAATAGAAGTTCAAGATGAAAGAAAGTAAATTTTCTAGTTAAACAATTATAACTCACAGTCCTAGATAATTAGAATTTAACATTTTAAAATTTTAGACATGGGGACTTTTTTGTTTTTAGCTATATTTGTGTCTGTCTCTATTGGTAAATGAAATGTTAAAAAATTTAAAAAAAAATATTCTTATATTTTTTGACTCTCAATATTCTTACACCATTCAATCATTATTTGTAAAAAAATTCAAATATAAAAATTATATACATATGTACTTGCGAATTAATATTATGTTTGGAAAATAGTATTATATAAATTAAGCGAGAATTGTTTCCAAATAGATTTTAGATTTTTTTAAGATAAAATGAAATTAGTTCTCATAAAATATTAAACTTTGGGTTTATATATATTGGATCTATATTTAAATTGTGTAGGGTTTCATATTAAATTTATTTTTAACATTTCACTCAACTTTAAAGTGCTAATAATAATGACATGATAATTGTTGTTGTCAATAATGAGAAAATATTTGTGGTGAGAAAAATTCAGTTAAATTCACTCTTTTTTTAAAATAAAACTAAGAGAATATTTTATTGTGAATTATTTTTCCAATTATTAAGAATTTCTTTATTTATTTTTCTTATATTTTTTTTTTCAAATAAAATTTCACTTATGTAGAACAACTTTTTCTAAAATAAAATATTTAAGTTAAAAAAAATGCTTTCCTGTTACCTGAACACTATTGTTATTTTTCATTTTATCATTTTTATATATGAAATTTCAAAGTGTTGTTTTTAAAAAATTGTAGTGTGTTTATTTTCACTTTATCGAAAAACAGCTTTTGAACAGTCATCTTTATTATAAGTATTGATATTTTATTATGGAAAATAAACACGTAATATTTGTTATACGTGTATATTAATAATAATTGATTTGATTCTAAAATTGTAGTAGAATGCAATTGGCCATGAACACCGCATGTTATTATTATATTTAAAAAATAATAAAAATATGATTTTCATATGCACACACTTACATATATTCTAAATAGTTTTACATTGCATGTAATTGCATTATTGCCGAAGGTATCCATATATTATTGTGTAAGTAACAGTATATAGGTGTTATTTCTAATTTCTAAAAATAATAATTAGAATTTGAACACTGTACATACATATAATGTATAGCATAATAATAATTTCAATAAAATTATTTGATTTTCAATATTATAAGTATTAAAAATAGCTAAATTCAATTTATTCAATTAAAAATTCCAAATTTTCAATCTAAATTTCTAAACAAAATATTGTTGTTCTACATAAATATGATAGCCTCATAGGTTTTAAGCATTTTTTCGTCTTATTTTTTACTGAAAAAAAAACTTAAAGAAAAGAGGTGCAAAAAAAAATTTAAATCTTTTTTTAACACCAAAGTCTTTTTAATTTTACTTCAAAATATCTTGTGAATTATCCGTTGATCGTAGTTTTTTTTTCTATTCGATAGTTTGAATAATTTTTAATATTTAAATTGAAAAATACATTTTTTTGTAAAGGACTTATTTGTTCAATAAAATTAGTAATCAGCAATAGTTCAGGTACAATTGTATTTGATAAATTTATACCATGTAAATGTTGTAGGGCGGATTAGCTGCACTAAAATGAATTTTAATTATAATTATGTTCTAATATTTGTTACTATAGATACAATTATATAATAAATGGGATTACCTACTATTCAACAAAAAAAAAATATAATATTTTGCATTGCACTTTTTGTTATTTAACTTTGTTCACTTTTGTATTTTCCTCTAACTTTGGCCGTATCCAAATAATTTTCAAAATATCTTCAAAAAATCTTTTTTTCTAAACGTACTTGCGGTTGCCAGATTAGTAGAGCAAAATTTCAAAAGACTTTTTTCTTTCAGTAAAAAAAAATTAATAATATTGTAGTCTAACTTGCTTAATTAGATCAGGCAAACATAATATATTGAAATAAATCGATTTATACTTATATGAAATATATTATAAAATTATAATAATAACAAATTTAATACCGTTTCTATAGTATAGCAATTTTTGTTATAATGAGAATGAATTAATAATAAATATTTTGCATAAATATTCAGAATCTATATTTATAATATACCATTAATAAATATATAATAATATAAAGCTTCAATAATTTTATAAATATATGTATGTGTATGTTTTGCATTTTATATTGATTTTATTTTTAATTTTTCTTATTATCTCATCATTTTGAAAATGTTTGATTGGGAGGCAATATTAAAGTATACAATTGTTTTCTTTTTGCTTTATATTATAGAGCGTACATTTTGTATTGCAATAATATTCAACAAAAATGTATAACTAGGAAATTTTATTTTTCAGGTGACGAAACCAACTAAATATTTTTCAATTTCTTATAACACTCAATTTTATTTGCTATATCGTAACTAACTTGATTCTATTTTAATTGTTGTTTTTTTTTAAATATAACTTTTTCAAAGCAGTTTTAAATAATATTTTACTCCAAATTTTCGTAAGTATCACCTAATTTTAATAGTATTGGTTATTATAATCATGTAATAATTGTGTATGGTTAACTTACTATTGAAATGAGCTAGAGATATTAATAAACTTTTAGATAAGAAGAGGTAATTTAACAAAGGAGTTAACTTACATTTGTATTGTAACACAATTTTTCATTAACAAATTGTAAAACTATTAATTTTTTTGTTACCTATATCCTATGTGCCCTATCAATCTCGTCTTCCATTAAGTTTCTAGCTATAATAGTAATCAAAGTTGAAAATATATGAAATTTAATTATGTTCTACCCGAAAAGCTCGTCAAAATTTTAGTTAACCCCTTTGTCCACTGACCTCTTCTTTTCCATTAAACTTTCTCTATTGAGAATATAATTATGTAGTTGTTTATTAAGAATGTTTCCGCACTGAATGTTATTTTCGAGTAAAGATGGAAATTGGTTAAATCAAAAAATTTACGATAGATAATATTTTTTAGTAACTTCAATAAACCCTGTATGGTTAGTAATAAATTACTTCTTTATTGTGAATTAATTTTTTTAAAGAACGTGAGTGAAAAAAGCACAACTTTTTCCTTTCATGTAACAATTTTTAATTTAAGATTTTAACTAACTTATGGAATAAATTGCTTATTATTCGCGCTTGCTAATTTTTTTAATATGCTACTAAAAATAAAATAAGCAAGCAAAAGCAAAAAGAGCTGGGAAATTAAAAAAAAAATTTTTTTTCGTCTATTTTGTTAACATTGACAAACAGTTTAGCACAATTTATTAGGCGACCATCAACATCAACATGTTTTGAGTATTTTATAAATTAGAAACAGTTTTTTCTTACAAAATAATAGTATGTAGTATAATGAATAAAGGCGCTTTTTATTTATTATAAATCAGGTATGTATGTATGTATATACGAGTACAATTATTTTGTTGTAATAAAATGACAAACAGAAGTTTTGTTTGCAATAATTTCTCTTCAATACGACAAATTATTTAAAAAATTCAATAATAACAGGATAGAAATAAATTACACATTATTTTAACTTTAATATAACGCAATTTTTGAATTTTGGCATTATGAAATGATTTGAAATAAATGCATCTTGCTGTTATTTTACTAAAATATTTTAAACATACAGAAAATGTAAAATGATAATTTTCGTATAATATAGTTAAAAAACTAAAGCAGCAAGTTTAAAGCAGATATTATTTTTTCAATTTATCCCAGAATTATCCTTTAAATTTTATCATTAAATGCATGAAAATGTTGAATTACATTTGGTGCGTACTTTTATCGTATTTTAATAGCATTGTTAATGCTACTGCAACACTTTTTTTTTGTGAAAATTCATTCGTAATAATATGAACGTTAATATAATTTGTAACTGCAGCAACACTACAAATTTAGTTGCAAATATTCTGATTTCCTTATTCAAATAAATATAATTTTTTATAAAAGTTAATCTGGCAACTTTTATATTGAAAACAAATGTGATAAAAAAAATTTTAAATTAATAATTTTAAGAAATTATAAACCACCTTATTACGGACATTTTCATACTAACTGAATATGTAATACTGGCATATTATATAAAAATTTTATATTGAGTTTAAGAAAATTAAAACAAACACACATTTTCAATTTCTTTAATAGAATTATTTGCAATATTGAATTTAAGTTATGTTTTTTCTTACCAATAAAATTTGTTATACGTAGTATGTATCATATAATATGCTTCGGCAACAGAACACAACTTGTTTTAATTTCGAACAAAATCTCAAATAAAAATTATAACTAGCTGTTCATAAAGCAAAACCAATAACAGCAAAACTGTGTAATGTCTATGGTGAATAATACAAGCCTTTTCTACATTTAAAAATCTAGTTTTTGTTTAATTTCTATGCTCCCTTGGTAAATATGAAGTGTTCGATTTCGAAGTTATAACACAAATACTATAATAAAAATTTTAATATACATAGTATGAAAGTTAATTTGTAGATATTTATTTCGTTGGAACGGTAAGTTTAAAACACTTACTACTATTTGGTATTTTTAATCTCTTACTTCCAACTGAATAAAATTGTATCCTCGCATATGCCCCAAAAAATTCGAAAAAGCAAACTCAATTTATTTTCAATAACAAAACTGAAAAAAAAAAAGAAACAACAAATTCATTTTTATAATAGTAACGGAAATAGTATAACTTTTTCTTTGTATAACAAACAATTTGTATTTTCAAATCACAAAAATCGTATAAAGTTAACAAGCAACATCCCCCCAAATACGATTTTTTTTTCTTATTTTGGGGAAGCTTTCTTTTCTTCTTCTTCACACATTAAGTTTTAAGAGAGTATAAACAATTTTTAGTGAAATTTTTAAATAGGAGAACATAATTGAACAAAAGCAATAAAATTTAAAGAATGAACAATTTTTTAGAACAGAATATAAACAAGTGTACATAATAGGTAAGTATATGTACAAACAAGAATACAAAATAATCACATAATTTGTACTTACAATTTTTTATTTTTAGTTATACGAAAACTGAAAATGGGGAACAAAAAAATTCTCAATGTACAATAATTAGTGTCGAAAACCAAATTTTGTTATTTGGATTGGGATTTATTTTTTATTTGTCTATTTCTTAAAAACTTTTAAAGATCTTGAAGAGTTAGGTTAAGTGTGCACGATAAGATTTGAAAAAGAAAAAAAAACAAATTCTTATTCCCCATGTACGTCTATGGGTTTTTTCTTAGAAAGCATTTATTTAAAGCTGGGTTAAAATAGAAATAATCGAATTTCTTAATATCGAAAATCCTGTAATAATAAAATTAACAAATAAATTCGAAATTTAATATGAAACCAGATTTCCTTTGGGGATCTTGGGAGTTTTTATATTGGGGATTCATACATCTTATAAGTGAATAACAAGCAAACAAAAAAAATATTAGAAAAAGAGTAAAAAAGATTTTAATAAAATAATTCTTTTCTCCTGTACTTCTTCAGAAAAATTTTTTCCTTTTATCATTTATTGTGTATGTGTATTCAAATTTTTCTTTTTAATTCACAATAATTGTATAATAATGGAGCCATGCCCATACGTAATAAAAATAATAGCTACTAATGATGATGATAAGGTATCGAAAAGTTTTTTTTTTATTTGTTTAAGCAGTCGTGAATAGTGTAAAATGCGAATTTTTTAACAGGTTTTCAGAATTTTTATCAAAACTAAAAAACATTTCAATTTAAAGAAATTAATAACTTTTTTTTTTTGTTTACGATTTTGTACATTCACAAACAAAATAAAAGATAGATAAAATAGTAAATATTTCGATCGCTTGCTCTATGCATTACCGACATAAATACACACATAAGTTGGTAAAAATTGTTAGTGTTTCTTAGAAGATTTCTTATTATTAATTTATTCTCTTTAAAATTTTATGTGACTACGGGTGGATAAGATACTATGGGTGTGTTACTCAATTTTCTGAATTTCCTAAATTTCCTGAATTCTCCTCTTTCATTAAACATTGAGTTTATTTGAAATTGAATGATAATTCACCATATACATATATTCAGGAGACTTTTAAGACTAATCCATAAGTCAAATATTAGCGAATAATCTATGACTATCTACATATTATGTATGTAGTTATTTAATCTACTTTGAAGAACGTTGAAGAAGAGCATAAAAAATTTATAAAATTAATTTTGGTATTAATTTAATAATAAAAAGGAAATACAAAACTACGTAAACAATTACGTCATTGTTAACACACACTTATGCACATATTGCCTGCCTCTATAATAAAATTTATGTGTATTTATTTACGATTTAAACAGAAAACACGTGGTGCTATAAGTTTCTATAAATCCAATAGTTTTGTTGTTCTAAATGATAAGCTCATACGTATGTTTTGTACATGTTAACAAGCTATTTTCTTATGTATGTACTTACAAATATGTCTGTATATTATTCTGTACATTTCGGAGATACGATGAATGTTTTCGTATCGCACTTACACCAATTTATTGTACTTGCACTTTTAATATAAATAAAGATAATTTCGTCTGAAAGAGAGCTACAGCTACAATTGTGAACTGATTCAATAGGGTAGAATAGAAAGATGAAACAAAATATTCAATATTAATTCAAATCAAAGTGGTTAAAAAAGAATAAGATACCAAATGTATAAAAAAATGTTAACATTTAGTATTCCATACATTAATGTGTTTACAGGTTTTTTTTAACATAAGTACATAACATTATGTTCTACTATATTGATGTAATTTAATAACATATGTATGTATATTGTATTTGTTTAAGTTGGAAATATTTTTGTATTCCAAACAAAATTTCAACTCACATTATTGTTACTCATGTTTTATTTGAGGTTGAGGGTAAAGACCTCAAAACCGTGTTCTGTTAAATCTGTGCTATGTGAATGCTCTATATTTCTTTTAGAATGTAATTGTATGCGGCAAGAAAATTTTTCAAATTATGATATTTACATATGTATGTTAGAATTCAACTAAGTTGATTATTTAATGGGTGATTTTTAAAGAGTTTTAAATAAAAAAAAAAACACAGAAAAGTTGTGTTTTCTTGTATTTCATACACACATAAATTAATAGTTACCATTTGCCTTCAGAACATAGTTAATTGTTAATTTTGTTTACGACAATGTTTAAGGTAATCAACTTTTTTAAATGATCCAATTTGAATCAACTCGTTTTTTCCATTTCAGCCTCATTTTTTCATTATTGTTTTGTATAACTGCAATCAATCGGCCAAAGACCTGAACAGCAAATTTATCTCCACAATACTATCGTTATACTTATTGTACGATTATAAAAAAATATTGTTTTATTGGGGTTTTACTATATGAAATTCGATTTCCGCGAAACGATTTTCGTATTTACAGAAATGGAAAGGTATTAATTTGTGCTACATATGTATCTTATCATATTTCCCAATACGAAAATCGTTTCTCGAAAGTCCAATATAATTTTGGCCTCTGGAAAAACTACATTTTTCTTGAATACAATTTTCTGGAATATTAACTGTATCTGAAATAAATATTTTTAAATAGGTACATACAAGGCCCAAAGAATTATAAAGCTTTCAAAGCTTCATTTGTGATTTAAACGTAGAATTTGAAAAGATTCGCAATTAGTATTTTGGAACTTACATATATTTTTTAAAGCGCAAAATGTTATATACGAGAATATATTATTACTTACATATACAATAATCTTTAACAACGAAATAATTCAGCTTTTGTTAAAGCTCTTTAACTTTGATTGGAATAATGCAACACTTTCTTTTACGTTTAAAAATGTTAAACATGAAATAAAGTTCTAAATTCTGCACGTGAAACCTCAGATATATGTGTGTATGTTTGTACCTATGAACATACACATGTTCAAATACCATTTTTATTTTAATAATATAATTAATTTTAATACCGGCAGAGGTTAAATAAAAGTAAAACAATTGAGATGATATTCTATTTTCAACTTTTTCAACAATTAAAATGTATGTATGTACATACCAGTACGTACAATTTTAGGTAAGTATAATGTATATACGTACAAACATATAAAATATAATAATAAAAAAATTAATTTATTAATTTATTATTAATATAGAGGAATAAAGCACAAAAATGCGTTTATGCTGTGCCGTGAATATCTGACATACAACTCACATATGTGTGTGTGCTTATATTATACACAAAATATTGAGTCAAAATATTTTATACACCATTTTTAAATTGACATTGAAAAATATGCCTGTGTGGATTTTTACGTAATATCCATATATGTGCACAAACAAAGGAGTGCACACTATCAAATACACGCTACATTAATTAAACACATTTGAATATAATCAGGAAAAAATTATAATAAAAATTTTCCATCTACTTTCGTATGAAAGCCTGGTAACTGTTTTAGTTATCGACTGGTCCAATGTTGTCGGAATTTTCAGTATAAAAAAAACTTCCTTAGAGAAAAGACAAAATTTGTTTTGTTTATAAAAATTATGATGATATAAAGAAGCACATGATTGTAAACCAAAACTAGTTGAGAAATGGAGAATGTGGCAACAATAATTTTGGCTTTATGAAATTTATAAACAAACTAAAAATGAATTGTGGAGCATAGTAAAATATGCATTTCTTCGACTCTTCTTTTGTTTTACGGTATTTATTTTTTACTTGAAATCTAAAATACTGTCCTGAAAGTTAATAGTAAAATATAACAGTATTTGATATTAAAAGTGATGTGAGTACATACCGTATACTTCTTCTGTTAATAAAATTATTTATGTAACATTTCGTATAGGTATTGTGTTGTGTGGCGTTTTCATGTTTTTAAAATTGAAAATTGGTATACAAAACAAGTATATACATACGTAAGCTATGTAAAAGAAAATAAAAAATAACAAAAATTATAAAAATTTTAAAAATTTCACCAGTAATTTCAATAATTTGCTTGTGTATTAAAAAAATTTATAAAAATATTTTTTTAACCAGTTCATCATAAAAATGATGACCATTGCAGTCAACATACCAATCATACCAAATTGAAGAATTCCATTTGAAATCAAAAAGAAAAAGAAACAAAAAGGAAATGAAGAAAATATTTAAGAAATTTTTATTGTACACAAACTGACATATTTACATGTCTCTTATATAAAATCACCTTGTATGGCATTTGTTTACCCATCCTAACAGTTTAAATAACTAAATAGGAATATTTTTATGTATGCACGTGTGTGTACAGTGATGTGTAAGATAATAATTACAATAAAACTATTTTTGAGAAAGTATAAAGAGAAGAGAAGATTCTCAAAACTATGTAAAAAGAATTTGATTTGTTATACTAAAATGTGAAGAAATCAATGGAATTTCAAGAAAATTTCGAAAATATTTTCGAAATAATTTTTGGAATTTATTTGAGAAATTTTAACAAATAGGTACTCAGAATTTATCTCAGAAAAGTTAAAATGTAAATAACTTATGAAATGGTTAACGTTTTGGGTAAGTCGCTTTTTCTATTTGGTTTTTTTTACTTGTTCACTTACATGTGCATACTTATATATTTAAAGAATTTAGTATAGGTATACATATATACATACATATATACTGTACATTATTTTTGCATTATAACTTTTTCAACAATTTTCCAATGAGTAACAGGTTACTAACTTTTTTTTACTTTAATAAAATTGTAAGACTGCACTGAAATATGTAGAATTAAATAAAATTTTTTTGATTGTTAATTTTTAAATAAGTTCTCATAAATAAAATTTTATACGTTTTTACCTACATATATGTATATGTATGTACATATTTATTTCAATATATTTTGATTTTAATATTTTTGTACAAACATACTTACATTCACATTTTGTATAATGAACAGAAATATGTACATATGTATGTATGTATATGCATGTAAGTGCATTTAATTTAATGAAGAAAATTAATTGTAAAATAATGCAATTTTATCAATTGCCAAATTATTGACATTTTTTGTTAAAATTTGAAAGTTAAGCTCATTCAAAACTGCACTTACATACATACATATATTAAAAATGTCAATTTAAATATAGATTAAAACAGAAATAGGTGAATTTTATTCAATAGAATAGGGTGAATTTAGACGATTGAGACAATTAAACAAATATATTTTCCTCATTTTGAAAGCAAGTAGGGCACAAATTCGAGTTCAGTTTAAAGACAAAAATTTTTAATTAAATTTTTAACTGCTCTAACTCACTTCTTTCTCTACGTCATCCATCTGTTCGGCAGTTGTATAAAGAAATTTTCTTTGTACTTACTTATATTTCTAATGTTAAAAAATTTGTAAAAATAAAATAAACAACTATGTATATTATGTTGTTATTCATTATATCTAATTAGGTCATTCAAAGCTTATAATAACTCACCTGTATCAATTCTCGTTTAAACTGAAGTTAGTACTTCTTACAATTTCAACAAAACGTATGTACATAAGTAAGAACGAATATTTTTGATTCAAATCATTATTTAATTCGAAATTGCTTAGTAACTTTGTCATATTAGAGATTTTAATAAACGTAATACTGCACAAATATAACGTGATGAATATGCAATATATTTTTAACTATTCTATAAAATCGAAACATTTCATATGATTTAATTGCTCTGCTCTATTCATAGTAACTTCGCTATACTGCGCAAATTTAGCTATGTTTATCAACAAATCAGGTTTCACCTTTCAATACATTTTGTTTATATGAACATAAATATAACGCAGCTGACAACTATATATTGCGTTTATGAAAAAGTCTATGATATAGGTTTATAATATAGCGCGTTGTAAATACATATGTACACATCCACTCATAAGATGTGTTACTGTAAAATTATTATATAATGAGGTGGCACAAGTATATACATTACATATATGCATATATGGTCATTATTTTAGACGAAAATGAAATTTATTAACAGTTCTATATAGGCTTTAATATTTTTTAAGTAAAAATGCTAAATGGATATTTTAGATAGATTGTCAATTTTAATGTATAAAATTGTAAAAAGAAAGAAAGCATCGCATGTTTTAAAAAAAGACAAAATTTTTCAAAGCTTTCTTTTTATTATTTTATTAAAATTTTTGCATTAAAATATATTTTTTTCTCATGAAAGTTGTATACAATAACATTTAGAGCAGCTTTATACTTTTTTTTAGAAAAGCTAATACAATAATCCTCAAAAGTGTTCCATACATTCAATGTTTATGGTACATACTACTTTATTATTGAACTGAGAAAGTATTTTTTACTATGTACATATAAGAAATTTATATTTAAAGTTCAATTATATAATATAATTTTATTATATAATTTTTAAATTTATTTTAATTTAAATTTTCGTTTTGTTAATCAAATACTTACTACACACCTGTCCCTTTCAATTTCTGACAATTATGTTATGGCAATTAGAAAGACAATAATTTTTGTGTACACACATGAAACAATAGTTGACTTTTTGGATTACAAGTATGGAATAGCAATAGCTAATAAGTATATTGGTGACTGAAAGCATAAGGTACAAATGACTAATCAATCACTGTATACATATATATACATATGTAATATTAATGAAAAAGTAGATTATTTTTATAGCCATGAAAAGCTCAATGAGCATATGCATATATGAACTTCCAGGTTAGTTAAAAACAAAAACAAAAATATAAGAATGAAAATTAAAAATAATAAAAGCGCTTTAGAATATTAAAAAAAATAAGCGTTCGAGGCCGAGGCTATACTTTATATATCTACCTTTTATTAAAATAATTTTATTTGTGTTTTGCTATGGGGAAAATAAGTTTTAAAACTTTTTTGTCTTTATTAAATGTATATGTATATATAGATATACAATATGTAGATATTCTTTTTTTAATACTAAACAGCTTAATGTAGAGATTGTATTTAAGTTTTGTCCGTTTTTGTATTTTAAGAAACTTTTTTGCTAGTTAAATTTTTGACAAAATCTGCAATCCTCATATTGTGAGCTTCCTGCTGTAAAATCTAAGCCGAAAGTCCTATATTTATATACATTTCATATATTATGTATAATTAATATTAAGTATATATAATTTCTCTAAAAGTTTGAGAACAAAAAAAATTTTATTTTAATTTTTATTTTTTTTTTTAATCAAAAAGTTTCTACATTCGAATTTTAAAGAGGTGCTTTTCAAAAAATTAAACACATGCATTTTATCTAAAGTAAACATACCTACATACCTGTATACATTAGCAAAAAAATAAAGACATAAGTAATTTGAATTTCTCGAAAGTCTTTTTTAAAAAACAAAGACAAAATATTTTGAACTGAAACTTTTGTATTTTAAGTATATAGGAATGGTTTATATTTAAAATTCGTTTTTTTTAAAGCTTTTAAATTAGTTTTTGTTAAATAAAATAATAATAACGATAGCTAGTATGTAAAAAATATATTTAGAAATTTTATTTTTTATTTCAAATAATCAAAGCTCAAAAAACTTATATATAGAACTGTGTATAGATGTACACGACATTGTAATTTTGAAAAATTTGGAAATACATACATAATTTATAAATTTCTCTTATTGTTGTGAATTTGTTAATTAAAGCAATTAATTTATGAAAAAACAAATTCTAACATAATTTTTAAATTAATAAGTAGGTTGATTTCAGAAATAATATACTTTACTTATAATCTCCTGCAACTTTTCAATTATGAATAGTTATTAAAATTAAAAAAAAAATTATAGTTGCGGCTTCTTCAATTCTTTGACAATCTTTTGATTTGGTTCATGTTTAGATTTTATAACAAGTATAATATACAGTCGAGAACAAAATTATTGTAACAGGTGTAACCAAAATGATTTTAATTTGGAAAATTTTTTAATAAGCATTTATTTAATATTTGAATTTTATATATTATGTGTTTATGTACTTATTTTATAATTCTCTCAAATTTTACTTTTTAAACTTATGTCATTCTTATGCTTTAAAACTTAATATTTTTTTATATTCTGAAACAAAATTAAATCAAATTGGATCAAACCAATGGTTTGAAAAGTAGCACTTTTCCCTTCAAAAAGTGAAAATACAATCTAACTATTAACATCCCAGTTAAAAACAATCAAGCTTTTATGTTATTTAAGTTAATTACGTTATTTAATAGTGAAATTAGTCAAAGATTGCGTACATTTATGATGAAGTAATATTAAAATTAAAAGAGTCATTAACAGAATACTCAAATTTAAGAGTTAAGAAAAATAATTATGTTTTTTGATGGCGTCATTTATCATTTTAGAGGAGGTAAAAATTTTCTTATATGAAAATAAGTTTTTGCTGGAACATCAAAAAATAATTTGAATGAAAGACTGACAATTTTTTTTATAGTTAAAAAAGTGTTAAAGAAAAAGTATAAATTAATTTCTTTGAAGTTACTTACTCATTGCAGAATTTTATTGCATATATTTAGGAGAATTATAAAAAAATACTGACGCAGTCTTCAAATTAAATGGTACTTCGATTAGTTAATAAATGAAATTACATTTTTCGATTAGGTTTAATTTTCCGATTAGTTTGTATTTTCTATTACCTTGACAGAAAGTTGAAATTTTAGTGAACTTGAGAGAGAACAAGAAGAGAAAAGAGATAGAAAAGAAATGAAAATTTCAATTATAATGGATTTAAGTTTAGGTGGTCGTTTAAGATTAAAATAATTCCGAAATAATAGTATACCGAATTAAAGTACTGAATTTTTGCATTATTTGAATTTTGCATTTTGAATCTTCGTTTTATGAACAAACTTTATGTAACATTGTATGTCTATTATATAAAGATTTGATTGTATATATTTCGAACATGTTCTTCATTGTCATTTATAATTTAATTTGTTTTAATTTAACAAATTTCAATTTGTTATAAGTTTTTAATAAGTTTTTTTTCTTTAAATATTAACAAGTCATAATGCCAATAATTTATGAATAATATTGAAATACAATTTTGGACTATATAGAGAAGCAAAAACAAATTCCTTCATAAGATTTATTAAAAGAAAACAAAGTCTACAAATTGTGTTAAACAGAAGTTTGTTATTAAATAGTTGATAAATAGTAATTAGAAATAATTTGTTAATTGATTAATAACGATAACAAACAATTGAATAAGATTAGAAATATTTTGGAATTACATAATCAAGAAATTTGATGAAAATATTATAATATAGGGGAAAGACAACTTCTAATTGTATTAAAATTCCTGTATACAAGAATAGAATAAAGGGACATTGTTTATTTTCCAAAAAGTTTCTACAATTTTTTGAAAAATTATTTTAAATAACATAAGAGGAAAAAGTTGACATTAACACTTTAAAAGCTTTCTAAAAATTACAACTAACTTAGACAGTTAAATAATATTATTTAATAAAAAAGCGATAATTTCAATTTTGTTTGTAAGTCTCTGGTAGTATAGAAATATAGAAAGCTGGAACTTTCAACTTCACTATTACGAGAAATAAGTTTTACTATAATCTTTACAAGTTCAATAAAACACAAATCTGCACTTGTATTAATCTTATATTTGTGATATGTAATTTTTTTCTAGAATTATACATAAGTATGCATTTATGAATCAGACATGAATTTCAAAATATGTACATAGTGTTATATGTATGAATATTTTAAACATAGCTTTAATAATATTTTAAAACAAAAAATCTTTTTGCTTTTATTCAATTCTAAAATCTGTTCAGCAGTAAGTTGTTTTTCGTATCAATGTTGAATTTTTAAAAGCACAAAAGTCCAACTTTAACTTTTCAATATATAAAATATTTTTGCTTTATTTCATATAAGTTTTAAAAAGCATTAAGAGCTAAAATGTACTTTTATATTATAATAAAATTGTATTATTAACAGTTTACATGTATGTGATTAATTTTTCATATTATGAAACAATTTGCTCGTAATGTGATTATAGAGTAAAAGTCTTTTATATCGGACTCACACTTGAATATTCAAAAAATACTATTATTGGCTTAAATACTCATGCATATTGTATGTATATTGTGTGTGTAATGTATTAATATTAATATGTATAGAGGATTTCAATTATTTTATAAAAGCCTTTTTCCTAGAGATTTGGGATAATAAAAGCAGGTATGTATATAAAAAGCAGAAATTGATATATTAATAAAAAAGTTCTTAATATAAGAGTAAAAATAAACTATGGCTGATGCTTCTCTGCCTTTTTTATTTTTATAAAAATTCAAAAGCATTTTTATTATTTTGAGTGTGTGTTGAGAGTATTTATACTTGCTTTACTTGCTTTTTATTTAAGATAAAAAAGTTCTTTTTTGAATGAACTTGGAAAACGACTTGAACTTGCCAAAGTTCTTTGTAATAGGAGCTAAAAGTCGAAATGTTATTTCTTGAAAGTAATTATAAACAATTTTTATTTTAGCTATGGGGAGAAGCACTTATCGAAGTCATAAATAAAATGAAAGCGCTTTTTCTAAAAATGCCTACATATATGGAAATAATTCGTAAACAAGATATTCAAAAAAGTTTAACTTGTTTAGTAGTCATTATTGAAACTTAGTTAAAGGTGTTGACTCTCTATATATTCATTTCTGAACAAAAAGAGCTTGAGAAAAACTTATTTTTTTTTATGGAAATTATTTTTTCAGAAAAGTATTTACAAATTTTAATTAAAAAATTTTTCTTTCAAATTATTTTTATTTAATAAAACAAATTTTAAAATATTGCATTTTAAAGATTTATCAACGGGTTTTAAAAAGTAATATGCCAGGTTTAAGAGCAATAAATGTATTTGTTAAATTTTTATAAATAGAAGTTATGTTTCCTTTTTGTTTTTAAAATGTTCAAGTAAAGAGCAAACCACAACTGTAATAAGATTCTTATTATAATTTAAAAAGATTTATGAGCAAATATAGAAATCCTTATTATTTAATTGACAACATATTTTTATTTTAAATTTATGATTATAATTTAATAATTGAAATTTATCATGTTTCTTCAATTTTATAATTTTCATTTTTGTTTCATTTTATCAAATTTTCATGTTCAGATATATTTTTAATGTTTACATTAATTTTTTTTTATTTAAAATAAATATTTTATTAATTCCCAATTATCAAAATAATATAAGAAAAAAAAGGAATTTTTAAATAGTTATATCGTAACTTTTAGAGGTCATTTCCAAAAGATATTTTGTTTTGAATGCATGACATTAAATTTTCACTTTCAAATTTAATGACTTGCCTTCTTAATTTTATTGCGTGCAGCACAGCACACAATATCTAAGAAAAAAATTTTAAAATTAAAAATAAAAATTGTAGTTTATGTTCTCCCCTTTTGATTATATCAAAAATGAAAACAAAGTTGGCTTCAAAGAAGAAAGATAACAATTTCTGTTGATTGCTTGTATAAAAAATAAACAAAAACAAATATATAAGTTAACAAACAAACAAACAAAATTTATAAATTAAATAAAAAAAAATGTCATTAGACCGGTAATGACACTAGAGAAAAAAAAATGAAATACAATTTTACACGCAGCATAGCACATGTGATGACGGTCAATGTGATGATATAACCAAATTCATTCCGTGCTTACGTCGTGCATGATTCGTATTCTTTAAGATTTTTTGTTATTTCTTCATAGTAATGGGCACACGAAAACACGGAAAACTCACGGAAAGAAAAATTGTAAATTACCAGGCAATCAGAAATTTATAGTAAGCACTCATATCGTATATTGTAAAAAAGCACAAAATTTTTATATTGTCTTTATAATATTAAAAGTAAACAAACTAAGAGATAATGTGAATTAAAATTAGAGTATTGTGTATACTCAATCAAGTACGAGTATATGAGTATGTACATGTTTTGTTTCTTTTGTTCATGTGTAAGATTAGTAACTAATACATAACACTCTACATACTATGTACATAGTACATACATGCATATTTGATTATACTTTTTGATTTGAATATTTTTATAGCATAGGCGCAGTGCAATTGTTATACACATTTTTTTTATTTTTCGATAATTCAAACGGCTACGTAATAAAAATCATAAACAAAAATAAGAGGCAAAAATTAGAATTGTATGAACAAATTTATAATGAGTGGTGAACAATATTCACAATAGACATTTTATTTAAAATGTATGTATGTGTATGCATGTAATATAGAAATAATAATAAATAGCTCGTTCATCTTTATTTTCTACATTTTACTAATATGAAATTTGTTATTCTGCATTCAAGGTTATTGACACACGTTCAGTGTTTACATCATTGTTAAATCCTCATAAGCTAAAAGTATGATTTTTATGAATTTAAAATTAATAACGTGTTGATATAAGTTTTCTTATCCTTTTCTCTTTTAGAAGCGAAAATATTTTTATTCTCTTTTTGCTTTGTCTAATTTTAAATATTGGTCCTTCATTCAAATATTTAAGGAAATCAAGGTATAATAAATAATAATTGATATTAAATATTGAATTCTAAATCAGTTCCAATTCATATTCTGTAACTACTAGACTCACTAATAATTGTTTTTTATTCATAACCATTCGCAATTTGTGCTCATCGCTCAACTAAGTTACTTAATGAGTGAGTAATAATGACATAATCCTATTTGTTTTACTTTAAAGGGCTATTGCCCTTTTTTAATATTGTATTATTTAATATACATATAATACATGTCATATATTTATAAGTATATATATGTGAATTCAAATTTACACTCATACCATTCATATGGTAAAAACTTTTTATAACTGACAATTTCTTGTATATCAATATTTACGTTTATTCATTTGCGAATTCTCAGGTAGCTTTTTTAAACGAACTTTTTTAAGAAGTTTTATAAAGTAATATAAGCTATACGATATTCAATATTGAAAAATAATGCGCGAATATCTGGTTCTGAAGTTCTGCAATAAATTCTTTATATTTGAATTGTTTATTATTAAAAAAAAAAAAAAACAATTTTCACCAATATGCATAAATATGTGGTGAGTTTGATTCCCTTTTTAAAATTATATGAATTTATTATTGCATATATTTAGGATGAATTGAGTGGCAAATTTTAATTTCTTTTTCTCATTGCATATGTTTAGGAAATTTTTTTATTTTTAAATAAACAAGAAATTTTATTTGCTAACTAAAATGTTAAGTTAGACGAACTTTTATGATTCTGATAATTTAGAGCGAATTTCACATATTTATACACATACACATGTATGTAGAAATTTGTACATATTTAAGTTTGCATAAAGAAAGAAAACCGAATAATTGTAATCCTTTCCTTTGATATTGGTGTTTCTAAAAACGAAATAAAGAGAATAGAATAACTTATGATGGTGTATAACATATGTATGTATGTTAATGTTGTATACACAATGATTTTAATTTTAAAAGAATGTATGAATAATTTAATTTTAAAACAATCTGGAAATTTCACTGGAAATATAACAGATATGTATGAAGGACATTGGTTTATAGAAATGTATGTGTATACTTACATGTTATTGTCTATATCGGTATGTAAGTTATAAAGGATATTCAAAAAATAATTTTTGATAAATTCGTTGAATCATTCGTGCTAATTGATATATTTTAAAATCTTAACTATCTAAAGGAATTAAAGACCCGGCCCTCTATGATAATTAAGTGTCAACACTGTCAATGTTAATATAGTATGTATATATATGTATAATGTTTTGATATTGTATCCCGTAAATCCAGAAATTAACAGAAAAAGAAGTAAAATGTCTACATAATGAGGAATAGTTTTTATAATTATACCCATATTATTTACCCATATTACATTACTGGCTTAGGTGTATGTCAAAATTATTTACATTTTACATTTTTTTAGTATATAAGTAATATATACATTTGATAAAATATTCATATTTTTCAAAATGTTAGATAATGTTATACTTTCGACTCTTTTTGCAATCTTTGAAATTGTTATACCATACTTTCATATTATAAGGATGGAACAAGCATAGAGGATTAAAAGAAAATTTTATCATATACTGGATATGTTAGGTATTATTGCAAATGATTGAATATTTATAAAGTATTATAGTAAATAATGTAAACATACTTCCAAACTTGTAATAAATAGAGGTTTTTATTTTAATTTAAAACTTTTAATTATTTCTAACTTTAACTTTAAAATGACTTTTTTTTGTTTATTCGATATTATTGACCTGCTGATTTATTTCCAAGATATTAAACATATTAATGTTTAGTAGACTAATTTATTAGTAATACCTATAGCGCCAATGTTAATATATTGTATTTTTATATATATGTATGTACATACATATAACGCATGCATATGCAAGTATGTGTATTCAAAGTCACATTATTGTACAAGATAATTCAAAATCAAATCATAAATAGTTTTTTAATAAAAATCAAAACAAAACTTTATTTCTAGACTTTATTTATAATATTTTATAAACAGGTTAATTAATTTGAAATACGCTTTAATGTAATTATTGTTTATAACGAGCATAACAAAATAAATAATTATGACATTATACATAGAATTGTTTACGTTTTGTATACCAACTAAAATATTGAAAATATTCAATTGTATTGTTTTCAATGTCAAAACACAAGCGACAAAATATCATTAATGGCGATTAGCATTTTTGCTTCGAAAACAAGAAAAAAAAAAAATGAAAACAATGAAAAAATTCAAAAATGAAAAACAACTACATTTTTGAAAACAAGAAAAATCAAATACCAGTCGACTTTTTGTTTAAGAAGCTTTTTGCAAGCTTTCCTTATGACGAGCCCCCATTTCCTTTTTATATTTGGCACTTACACAAACATGATTTTTAAAATATAATTTTTATGTTTAATAGTGTGTTGATATGAATGTGGTTATTGTTATTCTTTTTTATGCTTAATTTCAATTTCTATTAGTTTGTTTAATTGTACGGTATTTGTCAAGTAAAAATAATTTTATTCATTTAATTTCTTGAAAGTTATTTTACATTTTAATCGTAGAAAAACAAACTTGTTTTTTTATTTTATTGTTTATATCTTGAGAGAAAAAAAATTCCTAAAATCACACGATGTTTTTGATTATTTAATTTTTTTTTAATTTTTTACGCTTTTTTATTACATACACACATACAATGCTATCATTTATATGTACATAGTTAAAGTTTTTCTTTTCTATTTACATATATTGTCTAGTATTCTATATTAGAATTTTAATTAAAAACACTGTTATAATTACGGATTACTGTTACGATGTTTATTAAGAAACTGTTAATATTGAAAATTTAAAGAACTTAAATGATATCAGACTGATGGAACACTTACTGTATAGTTTGAAATTTATTCAGCTGAATAAATATTTAATATACTTTTGTTATAAAGCAATTTTTTTATAAAATAATAATTCGAAGTGCATTTAAATATATTTTTGAAATGCATATATGTATGTATGTATATGCTTTTAAAAATATATGTTTTTACATACACTGTAAAATGTAAAAATATTATAGTTATTGATTAAGATAGTGTGACAAATTAGTATTCATTATCTCATATAAATCAATGATTCTTATATGAGGAATCATAAGAATTATATGCCTATTATAATGAAATGACAATTAATTCTTAGTTTAAATTTCCTTTATTTCTTTTTATTTTTTAAATTCTATCAAATTATTAATGAATAAAATTCTAATTAGCTTGTTCATTTAATTACCTTGAAATTAAATTACTAATTAAACATTTTTGTAAGTCGTATAACTAATATTATAGCACCGTTACGTTTCTGATAAAAATGACTCATTCAAGACATAGAACTAATATCAAATATGTTAAAGGTGAATAAATAATAACAATGTAAACAAAAAATATTTGTTATACAAATACGTACATATGTATGTCAAAATTATAGAAATTTATTTAATATGTATAGAAAATTCACCTAATAAATTTATTTGAGGTAACGTAGAAAAATCTTTTCATATTTTTTATATATAACATAAATATTAAAGCGTGGGTGATAAAACACATAATTATAAAAATACAAAAAAAAATATTGTTTATAGAAAGATTTTCTAATACCTAGCTAAATATTGATGACCTTCCAGTAAAATTAATAAAAAAAAATATAATCATATTTACATGTAAATATGTATATGTGTTAAAGAACATGCTTTACTTTCAATGTCAAAGAGATCTTCAATCATATATAAGATATTTTTGATAAACAGTCTTTGATTTGATCTTAAATTGATTTTACTACTCGTATTTAAGAACGAATATTAAGAGAGAGTAAATTACCGAAATATTTAAAGCGACAAAAATATTTAAAAAACGCATAGCTAAAGAAATAAAGAGAATAATAAAGAGAATTTTAGAGTATGTCCCGTTAAGGCTCAGACAGCTATGAAATTTTTAGTTTTACAATTGCTGTTTGATTGTAGAATCGTAGCGCGCATATCTAACCAAGTAAACTATTACGTCAATTCAAATCGAATGCGTTAAATAAAAATTGCAATTAGTTTATAAAAAATTACAAACTGCTTGATTGCTTAACTGCATGCTATCATACAGATTCATGTGTGCGCCTGCGAATATAAACAAATAATATACAAAGAAGTAATCAAACGGTTGTAAAACTAAAAATTGCATTTCTATCTGAGCTCTTAGGGAAATAAAATGTTTTCTTGATTTTCTGGGTTTTCTTTTAAACATTAAACTTTAGTCAATCGTACACATTGTATCGCATGCGCCGTCAAAATAAAGACGATAATATAATCTCACAAAAAATAATTTCATATAAAATGTTGGCAAAACCATATGACTTGCCAAAAGTTAACCAGATTTCAATTTTGGTTAATTTTATTTCGATTCTCATCCTAACTCAGCAAACCTTTACACGCTCTAAATCTTAGTTCTCACGCTCTAAATCTTACAGGCTTTGTTTATTTGGCATATAAACGTGGGCGTAAGATGTCAAAATTATTCATATTGTTCATTTCATTATAATTACATATATAATATAATATTTTTTGTACAGTAAGAGAATATTTTCTTGTATAGTAATGAGATGGCTCTTTTGCCATAGTACGAGTAGAAAAGTTTCAGTGAATGTTCACAACAAGGTGAATAAGAACAACTGAGTATTTATGATTAACTATTCAACTTCATAAGAAATACATACATAGTTCTCAATGGCTATTTGTACAATGTCAGTGCACTCAATAAATAGTGTGAAAAATTATTTTGAATTCGTATTAAAAATATTGTTTATATTATTTAATATATTGATTAACAAATACAAATGCACCACGTCATTTAATAGCAATTAATTTTTGTTTTGTTTGTTCTTTTGTTTTCTTTTTAAATTGTATGCATATGTAATTATACAAATTATTTCAAGAAATTCTTTAATTTTTTACTTAATGCGAAAACAAGGAAATGAGTCACTTTTGTTTTGTAATAAATTATTATCGCACTTAAATTAAAATTTAAATTTATCATGAACATAAATAATGTCTTTTTATATACATACATATGTATGCGAATAGGTATGTTAATTTATTTGTATAAAAATTTTTAAGTACGCGCTGGGTTTAGTCACGTTTCCCATATATTTAAATTTTCAAAAAAAAAAAAATACTGTATGCAGGTACCTGTTTTTTTGTTTTTTCTTTTTGTTGTTTTAAATTTAAAATTATGCGTTTTTGTTCAGCCTAATTAAATGTAAAATATGTATGTATGTATGTACATATGTATGCAGTTATTTTAATTTTGTTTTATAATATTTGTAATACTTATTTGTAATTTTTGTGCATGATAAATAATTGGATTCTTTATAAATATAGATTTAAGGTTGTTTTTTGATTTTTAAACAAAAGATAAAAAATTAAATACGGTATACCTAATTAATAAATTTTTAAAAATAAATATTAACCTCATAATTCCTATCAAGAAATTTACCTGTTTATATACATTTGTATTTATTTATAAAAATTTGGTCTAAAATTAGAAATCTTGTTAAATATTTTAACAAAAAAAATTAAAAATTACTCGGAAGGATTTTAATATCTTCCTTACATTTATTTGATATTTTAAATTTAATTGGACATTATGCAATTTCCGATATTTTAATTCAATTCATTAATCTCTTAATCGTTAAATTTATAACATTTATTATTAAATTGAAGTTCAATAGAAAAATAAAAATATAAAAAATATTGTCGGCTACTAAGCAATTTTATTTAAAATAATCAATTTACCCTTTAAATGAGTAATAAAATATTTAATTATAATTTTGATAATCAAGAAATATATACATACATATATACTTACATAATTTCCGATAAATCTAATCATTATTATTAAGAAGAATCGGATGAGCCGGCGAACAATGCCTATATAAAAATTATTATAAATAAGTATGTTTATGCTATATATAAATACGAATGGTGTGTAAGAACTGTAATTACAAAAACTTTGATTTAAGAATATGGACTACGTAATCTGTATTACGCATAGTAAAAATATATTCAGCTATTTATTGTGATTTTATACAGCTACTTAGATAAAGATTAATTATATTTGCTATTTATAAAAGAATTCGAAATCAATATTCAATATTTCAATTTATTATATAAATTATATTGAAAGTTCATGATTTCCAATATCAAATAAATGTTAAGCTTTTAATGAAAATCATTGGGCCTTTAAATTTAACACATTTCTCAAATTTAATGTATTGAAAGGTAAAAATATGAACTAAAAATTATGAATATATGCTTGAATGAAACTTGTTTCTATAGTTAGAACTCTCATACTCCTAAAGATCAGAAAAATAAATAAACCCTCTTATAGAAATATGAGTGATTTAAAAAATTCTTTTATCCATTGTGTTTGCTTCTGAATGGTGGTTGATTAAAATTTAAATAAGTAGAATTAGAATTCGTTGTTTCTAACATAAAATAATTGAAAAAAAGAAGCTTCCAAATTCATACATTTCAGAAAAAAGTGAAAAACCTGGAATTTCGTTTTAGGAAGTAGAACTATTTCCGGAACTACTATTCTATTTCCGGAATTACTATTGTCTAACTATTTCGGAAACCGGAATTCTTTGAGAGGAGGGGCGAGCTCTCAATTTTTCATACTTATTTTCATACAGAAAACCTATGAAGGATAATTTAAAAAATCCCTTTCAAAATTCATAAATACTTTGAAAAATTTTATGGTAAAAATTATTTTTAGTCCTGTTGCATGTAGTGTTGCGCTTATATTCAAAATATATTCCCGTACGTATAAATATTTTATTTTTTATTTAAAAATAAAATGTAATAAATAGTTTATTATTTAATGAAAATTACCGATAAAAGATAAAACTATTACAATTATGGGGTGAGCTTTATCAAGGACAGAAAACATATTTTTTACGAAACAGTTCTTATTTTTTTCGTGAATTTTCTAAAATAAAATTTTTTTTATTGATTATAATAAATTTTTTATTCCTCTTGAAATTTTTACTTTTTTCTGTTTCTGCTTTTCACTCTTGGTTTTTTTTTTATTATTTAGTAATATGCGGAATACCGATAACCTTGAAGTTGAAAAATTCAATGTATAAAATTGCCTTTTATTCGTAATATAAGCGTTTAACATTCTGATGCGCAATTTCTACTCACATACAATAAATAATTTGGGTTAAGCTTTATATTGGATTTTATTATGTGAATATTTTTTATATTATGTACTTATTATGATAATTTTTTTTTCTTGTGTAAATAAATATAAAATTTAACAACGAAAATGTTTGTTTGTATATGTTCAATTGTACAATAATAATTAAATTAAATAAATTATCAAAAGAGAGGTGTGTAAAATTTTTTTTTTAAATTTCAATTTTGATAATCAAATTTTTTTTTCATTATCAGTTTTTGACCTATAAGTTAAATTATGGTGCACTTAAAATTTAAAAGGTTCATTTACTATTAAATATATGTACTTGTTTATTTGTATGTAGGTACATAAATTATATAATTAATTTACTATATAGCGTAAGCATTTCAAATACTTAATATTTATTAATTAATTAAAAAGTAAATAAATATGCTTTTAATGGATAAGGTTAGATAGAGAATTGAGATGAAATTCATTATTTCATTTAAAATTTTGAAGCGGTAAGTGGACAAAGGAGTTGACTTACATTTGCATCTTGACACATTTTTTTATTAACAAATTGCAAAACTATTTATTTTTTTGTTCTTTAACTCCGATGTGCACTGTCAATCTTGTCTTCTATTAAGTTTATATAGCTACAAGAGTCATCACAGTTGAAAATATATGAAATTTAATGATGTTTAATCCGAAAAGCTCGATTTTCGTTAAAATGTTAGTTAAACCCTTTCTCCACTTACTTACAAATACTTCAATTTTAAATTTCAAATGTTTTAATAGTTTGCATTACATACATAACTATTTGTTTTTGATGCAGGGAATTTTTTTTAAATGAAATTCATGAAAACAAAAATTTGTACATTAGTTGTAAGAACTTCTATTGAAAATTGTTTGTAATCAAAATATTCTTTAAAAGTGTTCTTCAGACGCAATATTTTTAAAAACTACAGAATACAAATGTGCTTATTAAAGATTTTAATAAAATACGAAAAAATGATAGGTAGATATAGGGCCCAGATATTATCAAATGGATTATTTTCAAATATGAATTAAAATTTGAGTCCTTACATTTAACTTAAGAAGCTTAAATTAGAAACAACTGCTTTTTACATAAAGCATTTTCTTCAATAGAGGAAGTCATATATGATGGCATTAAATTTCATATGATGCCATTTCATATATAATTTCCTAGTTTTCGGCGTGACGGTGGGAAGTCCAAATGAATTATTTTTAGCGAGACGTCGTTCTTGTATTTGTACATATATCTCCATTTTGTCTGAACCGATTTTAATAAAAATTTACATCTGAGTTTACTTTTTTTTATTTATGTAGCTTCGTCTGACAAAACGATAAGTCATCTAGTTTTCAAAAATTATATTTCAGGTATTACGTGCTTTTAATTGATTTATTATATCAGAAATCAGAATATAATTTGACACAAATAATGTTACTTTAAGAAAAAAAACTGTTAGATAATCGTAAGTACTTATTACTTATTTCTCTTTAAGTTTTTTATTAATAGGACGGACCTTTTAAAAAGCAATTTTATGAGGGTAAAATAATATTGTAATAAATTCCTAATTTGTGGTACAATAAATTATGTACCTACACGTATGTATATATAGTAAAAAATATAAAAGTAATATTTAAACCATATAAAAAATTATAAATTTATCTATTATTATTCGTAAGTATGAACATGTACATACATACATACATACTTTGTATTATACTTTGTAATTTTTATGGTCAACATAAAAAATATGATTAAGTAACAAAATTACATACGTACATACAAACATGTATCGCATTATAATATTGCGCAATTCAATCATCATTGAATTTCGAAATGAAAAACAAATATTCTGATGTGATCAGAACATAATCTAATGCAACTTCAACAACATAGTTAATATATTCGGAAAGATGTAAATTTTCTTAGTAGAGGTTCACTTTCTATGATTTGATTTTCTTTAAAAATTCTTAAGTTTGTTCCATTGGCAAACACAAACCAAATATTAAATATTTAAGTTAAAAAAAAATGAGTTTTGAGCTTTGATATTCTCACAATGTTGATTGGTTCATTGTGTTAAACAACTAAGTGTTGTTTTTCTATATAAGTATATGTACATACATATATGAGCTAAAGTGTAAATTTGAAACATGGAACAAGTTCAGTTGTAAAATTAGGTGGCTTTCAAGTAAATCTACTTAATATTTTTTTAAAAATAAATACAAAGCGGTACTATATATGAAGTTCCGTAAAATTAAAGTAAACTCAGATATAAATTTTCATCAAAATCCGTTAGGATGAAATCCGCTAAAAATATTTTTTTTTCCTTTTCCGTAAATGTACTCGAGTTAAAAACTCAACATGTGGGTTTCGGAGCCATCACATTACCTCTCTTATAGCATATAGTCGGCAATAAGTACTTACCGCTTAATGCGCGGAAAAAATATCAATTTCATTATGTTGACAAAAAAAGCAATTGCATAAAATAACAAATAAAAAGTTTTAACTAATAAAAATATAGGTGTGTATGAAAGTGTAAGTTTGTAAGTTCAATATATTTATCGTAAATAAACAATTTATATTATCGATTTTTTTTCAATATTTTCCTAAGGTTCCCTATAGTATTTTTATATCGCACATTCTTACTTTTGTATACACAATATTTTCATGCATTAAAAAAAATTCTACTTTGAAATAAAACGCAAATATTTCAAAAATTTTATTACCGTTTTGTTTTTCTTTCTTGAATTTATTTTCGCAACTGTGTGCGGCTAAATTCTGTTTTTTTTTTTTAATTTTTTTTTTTATTATTTGGTAAACAAATATTGAAAATATCAAAAAAAAAAAATTCTAACGTGATATTTTTAAAAGATTTTCAAAAATCAAGCAAAAAGAAATGCGAACCATAAAGAATATTAGTAATCAATTGATCTTAAAGAATTATAAATATTATACAATGTTGCTCAAAAGTTAATAAATATTTTGAATATGAAAGAAAATGCATTTAAAAATTTTCTAATACGTTTAGAATATCGGAAATAAAATGATTGAGAGCTAACTTTTTCTAAAAAATATCGTAAAAATTTTTCTGATGACTTTTCAAATGATTGTTTTGAGGTTGACACTTTTAAACAGGTACCTGCTTTTGAATATTTTTGTAGCTTTAAAAAAATCATATAAAAATATTTTAGAAAAGTTTACAGGACCTATATTTTAGATTTCCCGTATTATTTTTTATTTTCTTTCACAAAAGTTAGGAATTGTTGTAATTTGAGTTTTCAAAAGGAATAAAAAATAATAAAATTTAGTAAGAAACAAAGAATTTCCCAAAAATTTGCAGTTAAGTCTTGATTTTTTCTCAAAACAATTCAAAAATTCCAATAAATCCATTTTCACCAAACGTCAAAAACATACAACAGATTGAAACACACAAAACCCATATGTTTATAAGATTCTCATATATTTTCGTTAAATTCCCTTTTCCCTTTACGTTCTTGTTTCATACAAGCTCTCGCAATATTATGTCAAAAATGCTTGAATATTGTAACAGAAGCAAGAAAAGAAACGTAAAGCGAAACATTTCTTAAATGATTCGTATTCTCTCTAAAAGTACACACAAATTTAAAATTAAAATTTGATTTTTGAAGCGAAAATTTAAAAAATTATAATATTCAATTGTGTAAAAATTATGAGATCAAATTTATTTTGAAATTCATATTACTCTGAATCCGTAATCTTTGCTCCAAATCTATTCATTCCAAATCTTTTAATTTCAAAATCGCATTTGAAAAAAAAAATTTTTTAACTATGTGCTTTATGCAATGTATTGTCATAACTGTAGGATTTAACAATGCACCACCATTAATTAAAAAATTTTATTTCCTACATGCATACTTACATATTAACAAATTCCTTTCAAAATTAACAATGTTATATTTATGTATTTTACTTTGACATAAACCGAAAATTAAATATTATTCTTTCTGAGTATGTTGGCCTTCTAAAATTCATAAGTTTTAGCATAAAATCAAATTAGTTCTTTACAGTAAGTTATAATAACAATCGGTGTTATAAATTTACATTTTATAATGTTCATTTTGTTGTAAATTTATAATAATACGTTTTAAGTTGTCAAAAGTAACATACATATATTCATAGGTATTTCAAATAATAAAATAAAAATAACAAAAAAAAAAAAAAAATTTTAAATTAAATTATTCAAATTTTATGATGTCTAGTTAGGCGACAGGAAAACAAATAATTTAGAATTCTATCTATAGATGGTGCTATAATCTTTAAGACATGCTAAAATTCTAGCACATTTGTATATACCTATACGATAATGTAAACAAAATTTATAATAATTAAGGTGTTACATGGTCTTACATAGCGATTTTGAATTTTTTAATATGTTTAAATTTGTATGTTCGCTATTTACAAATATGAAAATATTGTTAATAAGTAATGTATACTAATGGTTACATAATTTTGTTTGGGTTTCTGATTATAGTTAATGGCGCAACATTTAAAATATAATTCATAAAAGATAATAGTGTAAATTGTTATTGATTATGATTAACGCTAATATACTCTAACTATATAATTTTTAAGCTTGTAATTTTGCAGGTGTTTAAACGTGAAATAAATCACGTTTAATATTTTACACATTTAAATTCTAAAGTCTTTAATATTATACGTTCTATAATATTACAATAATTAATTCACAATATGTGTCTATATTGATCGGGTCAGTTACAAAAATATTGATAAAAAATTTTAAAAATAAAAAACAAAATTCTTAAGTTATTTTTTATTGTAAATATAATTAAGATAAAAATTATAATTTATTATAAATTTACTATAGTTTAGTATACAATAAATAAAACTTAAAAATCTAAAGTAGTCTCCAAAGTGTTATATTGTTTTGACTTTCAATAATAATAATTAATAATTTTTTTAAATAAATATCAATTACTTTAAAAATAGACCACTTTAATTTAAGATTATCATGATCATTTTATATTTGTAATCAAAGATAAAAAATATAATGTTGATATATTGAAGGTACAATATAAATATGCAGTTTTATCGCCTCTAAAGTATATATATATATTAATAAAATTGAAATGATAACTGAGGTTATTAATTTATATAACAATACAATTTATGTATAAATATCTGCAACTATTAGAGCAAGTATTACAACTAATTATTTATTTATTAAAATTAATTTGAACAGACTTTTAAATTATTAATGCTAGACTAAACAATATCAATCAATGTCTTCAATTATTTTTATTTTTTAAAATTAAAAAAAAATCGTTGAAAATTTATGCATTTCTAATAATAATTATTGATTTTATTTGCGCTTAATTATTTATATATATACACTGAAATACAATTAGTATTTGCGAGACTAAATGCACTTTTGAACGTCAGATGTATCTTTTGAATTATTTTTTAAAATTGTAGTATATGTATATTTTCATAATAAATATTACGGTATATAGCTCAAAAATATTTTTGAATACGGTAAATATTCATAAGCTGACAAACGTTTGCTAGTGAATATTATTAAGTAATAGAACTTGTTACATAATAGGCTATAATATTGTAAATAGTTGTTTCAAAAATCGTGGTGACTTCACGTAAATCGATGCATATTACGGTATTCTAAAAGGGTTCTTTATTAGGTAATTAACGTAAATTACGTTTGAGAATTTTTTTTTTGTATAATTTTTAAGATTTAAATGTTTTGATTACATGTACCTACGTCAATTGATTTATGTGATCGTAAAATTTTGTTAATTTTTATTTTTTATAACAATTGAATTTAAATCGATTTCACTGTACATTCATATTTAATTAGCAAGAAATATAATTCAAAATTCTAATAAACATAAATAATTGATTATAATTTTTAATTTTATTGATTATATTTTCGTCACGTATTTAAAAAAAAACAGAAACTGAACTGCCCTATAAGAAACAAAAAGATGATGTAAACTTTAACATATTACCTGGCTATTTTGCATAAATACGTGCTGTATAAATTTGTTATACTATATAACTATAATGTATGTTCAATTAAATATTATTCAAAATATATTCGTTGAATATAAGAATTGAATTGCAAAAATGCATGAATGATGTGGAAGTTTGCACTTTTTAACACCATATAAACATTATATATATAAAGAAAATTAGAATATAGAAAATTTCTTGCAACGTACACACAAGTACTTAGTTAAAATAAAGATTTATGAATGTTATTGCATTTAACTGCTCACGAGTTTGTCTATATTCGTAAAAGAAATTATATGTGACAGCCCGCTTATAAAATGGAAATACAACTTAAACGAACTTAATTAATTATATCAATTACTTTTTTAACATTTCGATTAATAAATTATTGTATATGCACTTTTATAATTTTTCATAGAGTACCCAGAAGTATGCAATTTTAAGTAAAACTCAAGCTATTGTTTGAGTAAATTCATTGTGGACAGTGTACTTCCCAAACTAGAGATGCATATAATATATATCTTAATTCTAAAATCTAGTTAATTCTAACACTTATGTATGTAAATATAAGCATTTTTGTTACATGAAAGGACAATTTAATTAAATTAAAACTACATCTTCAAAATGCCATGATTTCCTTTTATTTTTGCTTATTTCTCAAAGAATTTTGAGCTTATACTCAAAAGTCACCCCTTTGTGCCGTACATACATACATGTCTAAGTTGTATTTCTTAAATCAATTCAAAATCCGTATTTAAAATTCAATGGTTTATTAACACCATCTTTCATGGTACTTTCATATTGTAGACTATTCGTGGAGTAAATCGAGTAAATATAAATTAATCTTGAAATACAAAAAAAAAATATTTTATAGCTAGCTATTTGTATTGCTTTTTTTAAATAAAACTAAATAATATTTAATTTAACTTGTGTTTATTAAAAATTTATAAAAATAAATTTGCATATATTTCCTTTTTCAAATTTAAGATTTTGAAGGTCGAACATTCCCCTTTAGCATTATGCCTTTTGATTAGATAAAATTGATTTTTTTTTTTATATACGTTTTGTATCAATATTATAGAAAACAAAGAGGAGAATCAACAATTTAGATTTAGAAACAGAAGAAGAACAAGAGAAGAAGAAAAAGAAGACAAATAATGAATTTTACGAAGGCAAATGACTTGTTCGAATATTTTGACATAAAATTATCTAAAATTGTGGCGCCATATTTTAATATTCTGTTTTTTTTTTAATATAAATTTTGTAAATATTTATATAATAAATTGATTTACCAATTTGAGAATATTCTTCAGAGTAAAAAGTATATAAATAATATGTTCAACTGACGGCGTAAGAACATCTGATTTATATGTAACCAATTTAAAGTTGTAATGGGTAATATATTTGAAAACATTTGGTTTGTAAATTTAAAGAAAATTCCAAAAAATCGCTAACTATAAATTATTAAAAATTTTATTGAAAAGCTGGCCGCAAGCGTACGTACGTTTAATACGTGGTACATTTGAAGAATTAAATTTTAAAACCAGTTGTTTTGAAGTACATAAAAATTTCTTTTCTTTCTACTGTTCTTTAGAAGTACACAGTTCAGCTGGAATATATCAATTTACTTACTCAATATTGTTTTTTAAAGTTTACGTTATCACAAATGCGATGAATCACGCACGAAGTGTCTAAAATTATAACGCAAAACATCAAAAATATTACCTGTTATAAATTTATTATAACAGATAATTTACGGAAATATTACGGATATAATATGCGTTAAATGTGGAACTTTCCTATATTTTCCTTAATTTAAAACTTGTTTTGCTACTATGGATACTAAATTGTGGATTAGTACATTTGAAATATAATTAGCATATATGAATTTGTACTGCTATTATTTGTTTTGTTTTTATGGAAAAATACATTGGAAAAAATTTCCCAAAAAAAAAACAGGTTAGTATAACATTCGTAGAAAATTTACCAGAGATCTTAAAGTTTCTCAACTTTTAAAATATTATGTGACAATAAAATATTGATAAGGTGAAAACAAAATTAAAAAAATCTTGCTATACTATTTTTTTCTTATCTAGTTATTTCTTCATAGAAATTTTTTTTTTGAATAATTATGCGATTTTATTGTGTTTGCAGTGGTAATTTATGCAAATTTAAAATATGTTGGAAAAGTTTAAAGTTAATAACATTTAAATAAATATGCTTTTAATTTGTAACATAGAAATATTTTTGAAAATAAATGTTGCTGAAGAAGAAATTTTTATGGTATCATTAAATAAAGAAATATGAAACCGATCGAGACTGTAAGAGTTAGAAAAAATACCTTTATAGCTTTTTGAACTTTATTGAAAGCTTCTTATTTTTGGAGCTGATATTTGTACGTGTAATGATATTGTTATTTGCAGAGTGTTTCACATAAAGTTGCAAATAATTTTAGGGCTGATTCTTTGATTATTTTCCGATAAGAAGTTAGGTTATTGTTTTGGACTTATATAGCAAGTTAAAACAGGTTTAAGACTTTTCTTTCATTCATAAATAAATAATAATAACTTCGAGCCCGTGCAATATAGAATAACAGACATTAGCTTTAAAGATTACTGATACTGTGCTTCTATAATAAATTGGGTCTTAACTACGGTTTTCAAGGAAAAATTTTAAACATGAAATTTCTCGGAAATATTTTAAATATGATGTAAAATTTACAAGTTTTACTAGATCAATTAAAATCAATTGTTTTGGCAATAGTTTAAGCAAATATTCGAAATTAGGCGAAATTCATTGTTTGCAAATAAATTATGTATATAGTATGTATAGAAGTTTTATATAATACAATATTTTAAATCCTAAATATTAAAAATTAATATTAAAATAAATAATAAACAATTTTTGTTTTTAAATTAATATTTAAAATTTAATATTCTACTTCATAAAAACTCATATGACCTATATCTAAAATCTTGTTTTCAAATAATATTTTATATTTTAATATTAACCAGTTTTAATAGAGAAAAAATGATTCAACAATTTTTGATTTTTCTTTTATGTTTGTCTTGTTTGTTTGTTTCATAATGTTTTGTGTGTGTTGTGTACAATTTTTTTTATCTTTTTGCGCATCTTAATCAATTTTTTATGGTCATGGACAATAAAAGTTTAATGAAGCATTTAGTATTCTTACGTACAGGTAAAACTTGTTTTTTTGTTGTGTTTAATAAGGTAAGTTTAAACAAAAACAAAAAAGGTATACTCGTATATAAATAAGTTTTTTTTCCACAAAAAGAAAAGTTCCGAATTTTAATGATATCATTATAAATTTCATTCTAGAACAAAATATTTACTTATTTTTTATTTATTGACGTTAAATAATGTCATTACCCTTCTCTGCGTACATTTCGGAATAAAAAAACAACATTAAAAAGTCCGATTATAAAATCAATAATTTATTTAAACAAAAACTGATTCTGTTTAAACTTTTAGTGTCGATCTTACGCTTAATATTGTAGTAAACAGATAAAACCGAAAATAATTTAACTTTTGTTTACGATTTTTAGTATATTTACTATAGGGTTTCGGGTCAGAGCTGTCATTTATTTTTAAAAATTCGATTCAAATGAAAAATTATTGTTTTGATAGAGTAGGGACATATTGAAACCTTATTCACACCATAACCAATAATATGTTCCAAACATGTTTTTCTATATGCGGTTTTTTTTTTTTTTTGGAATCAAAGGAATATTTGAAGGGAATTATTTTTTTCCAAAATTTACTTAAAAAACATTGAAATTGACAACGGTCACTTTATTATTTTTAAAATAATTTAAAAAAAATAACAAATTCCATCTAAAAACATGCAAAAGAAGTGTAAATGCGATTTCCTACTACATGTTTTCTACTACATCAAAAAAAACATGTTATTTTCCTATAGTATGAACAAAATATAATGTAAATTTTGCATTTTCTTTCTTACTTCATTTCCCTTGGTAAAATAGGGGTTTTCTTTATGTCATTTCGGCCAGGCGATTTCTTCTTTACTTTTCTCTGCCTTGGTTCGTGTAAGATTCCATTGAAATACCTCATTCCAGATTCCACTGAAATATCTGTCTTGTGACTGTCTCAGATAGCCGTTCCACCTCCATTTTCTCTTTCTTATTACCCCTACTATTGGCTCTTTGTAGATTAATGCTCAGAGGTTTGTGTTGCTCATCCGTCTGGGCCAGAAAACTCAGATAATTATTCTCAGGCTTCTATTTATGAACACCTGTCTTTTATTTGTGTATTTATTTTTTGCTAGCCAAGTTTCAAACCTACACAATGGAACCGATTTAATACATTTATCGATAAGGTATATGTTTAACAGTAGCGGGGTGAGGGGACACTCTTGTCTCACACCTGTTTCAGGGTTCGTCATTTTTATTCTATTAAATTGTAAATAGTGTATTCCATATACAAAATTAAGTTTACTTATTATATTTTAAAATATTGATGTTATTTTTTATACATTAGTTTTATTATAGGTTTTATAGATTGTTACAATTTATTACATTTATGATTGGTATATTTGCTTGGAAAATCAATTGGCTATTTACGTATATACCTCTTTGTAATTTTTATGGGGCACAAAATCGTCCTTCTGAGAAATCCATTTCAAAATATTTTAAACACCCTTTAAATTACTTATCATGTTTGGAAATTTTTCACAAAATGTAAAATTAAATAAGAAGAATATGATTAGAAATTTTTATAATTCTGACATTTATTATTGTTATTATCAGTTCATTAATATTTATCAAATTAAATAAAAATTAATTTATTTTACAATTCTTTATATAACAGTTTTTGCTAGTCGTATGCGAAAATACGCAAATAAAATTCTATTCTATATAATAGATTTTCTAAAATAAAAACAAATTCTATTAAATACTCGTATAATCGTGTTAATATTTTTTTCAACCCAATGATTTATTAATTTTAAAAAATATAAAAAAAAACATCAGAGGAAATCCTTTAATTTCGAAATTCAAGTAAATCGATCATTCATCACAGAAATTTATTCAGTACGTGCTTGCAAAACTAAAATAAATTTTAAACATTTTATTTACAGAATTTTGTATAAATTTTCCATTGTTTTTTTCATTTTAGTTTCGACAAACTTAAATTTGTTATTTGTTCTTTTTTTCATACATTTATGTACTTTAATTTCAAAATTACTTTTAAAACGAAATACACACGTATACTCGTACAAATATATATTTCATTTATTATACTTATTCAATTATTGCAGCAACAATATGGATAGTCGATTTTTTAGTGAAATAAATCAATTTCATAAATCATTCATAAATGAAATAATTTTTTTTTATTTCAATTCAAATTATAGCTTATATGTACGAGTAGCTTGTAAATATTATAACGTATATTATATGTATTTTAATCGTATATAACCTAAAAGGAGTCAATAACATTAAAAAAATAACCGCAATATTAACGCAATTCTGTACTTATTCAGTACATTCAACTCTATCATACCATTACGATGTGATTCCCGTTTTAAATACAAAAAAAAAATTATTTGTAATATCAGACATTTAATTTGAATTTTCAGGAAATAAAATTCATATCGTATTTATACTTATATGAAAAACAAAATTATATTGCTCTCTTTTATATCTTAAATATCTTATATAAAATTTTATTTATACATTATGATAATTTTAATAAATTATATACAATCATTATTATTTGTTACTGGCAATGATCCCGTTGATTCAAACAAATTTTGATATATATACATATGAATAAAGGACAATGTCCTTAAAACAATAATTTATACAAAAAATGAACCTTGAATATTTCTACATGAATGTATATAGATGTATGTATTGGTAACAAATTATTAAATTTATGCAGGGATGCTATAAGTAAAGTTTTAATTATATACGAAAAAAATTGATGTCAATGGAAATAATATTGAAAATTAAACGCTTTTTTTTATTATAACTTAATTATTTATGGGTAATCTAACGAAAAATTAATATAGTCAAATAATATTTAATATAGTAATCGTGATTGCATTGGCAGTTTACATTGATTATAGTGTTATTTTGTATGAAATCTTAAACTTTTAAAATTTAATTTCAAATGCAATTCATATAATTAATTCCGAATTCATATTTTAAAAAGCAGAAAAATTAATAATGAGCTTCAAAATGAGTTTTGAAGAAAACCGAGCTTAGAAGAAAATTTTATTCCAATTTTAAAATGTGAGTAATGATTTTTGTATGGAATTAATAAATCTGCGTTTTTTTTTTAAATGAAGGTTAAATTTTATTTAATTAAGGAATAAAAATTATTTAAGTAAATTAAATATTTGAAGAGCATGTCAAATGTTTCATATGTGCTGGGTAAATTCAAAGCAAAATTATTCAGAATATTTTTTTTCCTTCTAAAATCGCTATTGAAACAAATGTTTTATAAAAAATTTCTTATTTTAATTAAAAGCAGAAATCGTCTGGTATTTTAAAAATTTCTTTTTTTTTTTAGGAATTTCATCTATGCATATAAATTAAAAAGAAATTTAAAATAAATATGTATAGTATGAATCATTAAAATATTTTTGTATTTTAGTAATAAAATAGTGAGTATTTGTAGATATGGGAATCAGAGAATTGCCCAGCTGTAATAAAATTGTATGAACGAAAAGCAACTTCTCTTGAATGATGTAATTTAACTTTAACATTAAAAGGCCGCAAAAGTCTTAAGAATATTACAAATAAAAGTCCAGTTAATGGAACTTTTTAGAAAGGGTAAAAAATTTTAATATTTTTTTGTATTATAGCTGTTACCATCTTACGCATACGTGATATCATACATATGTCTTTAAAAATATTAAATTTATTTAAATAAAATAAATAATAAAACAGCTTTAATTATTGGTAACTATTCTGAGTCATCGTATTAATGGGAAAAATAAAATATAAAGAAAAGAGAACAAAGAATAAAACAAAAACAAACCAACGTGTCCTTTAAAGTTTTTAGAATTTTGAAGTCAGGTGATATTTGAAAAATTGACAAATATTTAAATTTCAAAATTATATCGAAAATTTCAACTGTATTCTTAATAAATATATGTATCTATAGAACAGAAAATAATTTGTAGCTGTGCTCCATTTTACATAAAATTCAAAAAAAAAAAAATAAAATAAAATTATGTGGTTCATAAAATTCGTCTCACGAGAAGTTTTAAAAATACAACATAGAAGATGATATAAGTCACCTGACTTTATTGACATTTCTGACAGTTTACTGTCAGAATTGAGTATGTTGCAGAATATTAACAACTTTATTGGGAAAAGCCACGCACTTAGGAGTATTTACTAATGAAATAACTGTACAAAAGTTCTTACTTTTGAAAAAATTTTATATTAAAAATAGTACAATAAATGTTTTTATGTTAAAAACACATTTTTTTTCATAAATACAGATAAATACATAAATTGTATTTTAATATGTCTCAATTATGTTTAGTTCTTACATTTTTTGCATATGAATTGCATTAAATAATGTGATATTAAGCCAATAGGAAAAAAAAAATTTTTGCATAGTGCCCGGAACATACATAAACCGGAAGATTGGCCATAAATTAATAAAACTTTTCTATATATAAGACTTTATTTTTAATATTGATCAACAAGAAGAAAGTGAACGAAATTGATTTTTGACTAGCATATATTATTTTTCCAGAAATTTTGGGCCATATTGCAAATATGTATAAAAGGGCGACATTTTTGAATACTTACATCATGTTGAACGTGTTTTATTTTACTTAGTTACCTGTGTGCACAATAACTTCAAAATTTTTTTTTTAAAATAAAAATTGTAAAATCCTTAAAAATTTTCCTGAACACCAATTTTATGATAAATTTATTCAGTTTATAATTGATAATTATTTTGCATCATTTTTATTAAATTTAATTGCAATGAATTTATTTTTCCTATTAATTTTACAAAATTGAAAGGAGAGAAAGAAATCTAAACATTTTTTATTTATTTTTACTAATTTTTTAAATAAATTCTGACAAATCTGACTTATTTTTCCACGAATATTACGCCATGGTTAAATAATCAACTTAAAATGACCTTCAGGGACACAGATAAATTAAAAAAAAAAAAAACTAAAAAAAATTTCCTTATTTTCTTCATTATCACTCTACACACATAAATATAAACGTCAATTGTACTGTGAAAAATTGCGATAAAAACAAAATATAAAGTATAAATAAAGGGGGCGCTATGCTGATAACTCGTTTTGTTTTTTGTTTTTTTTTTTTTATGTGAATAATGTTTTCGACCTTTTGTGGTTTTTTAGGAAATTTTTGTTACTTTTTCAAAAAAAAACTTTTTTTTTGTTTATTAAATCTTGTTTTAGCGAAAGCTCTGCGTCATTTTGTAATCTAGAATAATTTTGAAAAGAAAAAGGACAGAAAAAGAACGTGTCTTCTGTTTTCAAGAAATATTTTTAATCAAAAATGTCAACTGACCGGTTCAAATGCCATCATTTACTCTATAATAATTTTAAAAAACCTTTTTTCTTATATTGTTTTTTTTTTTGTTTATTTGATAATTTAATTTAAATATTGATAATTTTAAATAAAATGAAAACAAAAATATGTATGTGTGCGTGTATACATACACATAAATGTGTACACAGGTACATTAAAATTTGTAATTTGACCTAAATATTGCGCAAGCTATTTAACTCAAAATACAATGTGTTATTCATTATTATTTCAGTATCATGTATGTCATCAGTCAAATATTAAAATGAATCATTGGCTATCACTATATCTAAAAAGTGAAATTAAAGAAGATTTAATTTAATTTTACAAAATGATTCACTTGAAATTTTAAATTTATTCACTTTCTATTTCATTTTGTATTTAAAAATTTTATTAAATTTACGTTGAAACATGTGATTAAGACGTCAATACTGGACGCTGAATAATTATAACTCAAATTTTATTCACGTCAAATGACATAACATGTCATAGATGTTATGTTATTTGACGTGATTTATACCTTATAAAGATTATTGATTTGATTAAAATTAGTTTTTGACTAATAATTCATGAACTTAAGTCGCCCATGTGTACCTAAAACATCTTTAAGGAAAAAACAATTCTTGTATTTATTTAAAAAAAAATAATTTTTTAAATAAATTTATTATTGACACATTTGAAATTATATATTTTAAGTGTATGTAGATTTCAGATACATACCCAAGAATTTAATATTAAAGAATTATAAATAAAAAGGAAAATCGGGTTATGTTAAAAAAAAATTTCACATCTACAACATATTAAAATTCTTGTGCATCCAAATAGTCACTTTCAATTAGCAAGGTGTGTAAAATTAACAAAATTAGTAAGCGTAACTATAGGAGAATGAGTTGTCATTCTTGACTCATTTTAAGTATTTTAGAAATAGAAACACATACAAAAATATTTTCATGATTAAAGAAAATTTTCCTATTTTTCTGTGGAAAAATTCGCTTAACATAATGCTTCTTACACTTCGTCCTTGATAAATCATAAGATTTCCCTTAAAAATTAATTTGTATTTTTCATTTATTTAGAAAAAAAAGTGAAATTCTCTATTCGTAAGTAAAATTCAGGATGTTTGGTTTCTGATTCTGATTATTTGTATTTAAACTTTTAATATATACATTCAAATATATAATTTAAAAACGCAAAATTTTAAAAATATAAAACGCAATATTTTTTTTCAAAAAATTATCATAAATATCTTAATGGTTTCTGTTTAAAGAATACCCCAGTAATTAATTAAAAAGCTAAATAATAAAAATATATCTATGTAAATGTGTCCCAGTGGCAGTACATAAAATTGATGAAAGTTTTAACAATAAACTATATACGATAGAATTTTTGAAATTTTTTTTATAAATTGTATACACACATATGTAAGTAAAACATTATGCGTAAATGTCGCACTATAAACTTATGCCCATGAGAATTTTGCAATTTAACATGAAATCATCTTATTAAAGAAAATTAAAACTAATCGACACATTTTTGTTTTGTGAGTTAGTGTATTGTAAGAAATCACATACTGTTCGTTAAGAACAAAGAAAGGAATCAAGTCGGAGGCCAAGGAGTTCCTGCGAGATTACGGCCAGAAGCGATTCAAGTATATGACAGGGATAGGCAAGAATCAAGTCAGAATTTTGCACTAAGTTTGAAAATTAGTCGGGTCACTGCAGGTTTGGAGGACACCTCAATAGCTTGGACCTGGGGAGTGAAGACACTTGCAGATTCTTTAGTGAGGATAAGGAATCCGCAGTACACCTTCTGAAAGAGCATATTGCTCTTGCCCGCAGGAGAAGAAAAATACTGGTGGAGGCTTTAGGGCATGCTCCTAACTTAAGGTGGCACAACAGATCCTTATACGGTGTCACGCACTTATGCGCACTGTTACTCTGGTTATAGAAATCTAGATATGTATATGATACAGATACTAAGAAACTAAGAAAAGTGAGTAATTGATGAAACAAACCAGTTTGGGTGTTTAAGTAATATCATTGAATAATTTACCATATCTGTATTTCCATAAAAATTTCCCTATTAAGATTATTTTTTAAATTTCATATGTTGACTCATTGCATACTTTTAGGGATTGCAGAAAACAAAAATTTAGAGAAACATCAACATAATTTCAGAATCAGATGAAATAAAAGATACTAGTTATGAAAACATTTACCGTTACTTCTTTGTTTTTGCAAAAATTTGATGATACTTATAGTTTTAAACTAATATGAATTTCTGGAAATAAAAAAAAAATAATCTGGTTAAAGATAATAATAAATTTATACGGTCATTTTGCCATAGGAGCAATTGATTATGTTTTTTCATAATTGAAGATAGAAATCGTTATATTTGTGTACCTGCCGAATTAAAGAAATCTTTGTATACTTTTTTGAGTAAATTGTGAAAAACTATCAACCTATTATTAGCAATTTGAATTTCTGCTATCTGTCTGTTAAACATGATATTAGTATTGGCATAGTAGATGCAATTTGCCAGATGAAGGAACAAAGTAAAACTAATCAAAATTATTAGGATAAAGCGGTTAACTTTTTTATTAATTTACTAAGAAGTTTCGAAAGATGTCGATTTTTAAAGTAGTTTACGTTCTTATTCTGTAAAGTATAAAAATTATAAGTAAATGGAAAGATAAATTGTATAATTTTTTATATACAAACAAAATTTACGTATAAACAATTAGATATTTTTTGTTATATGCGAGTGTTGCGGCCATTACGGTAAAATATTTGAAATTTTTCAAAATAAAGTAAAATTTATTATAATTACCTATATAAATTCTAAAAAAAAACACCTCCTCTTTATTACTCGTATATACTGACGCAAATCATTTCTGTAAAACAAAAACCTGAAAAAAATTGCGTAGCGAAAAAATTTGATGTTTGTGTTATTCCACTTTTTCTTTTTGGTAAAAATTTTTCTTACTCGTATTTATTTAAATCTTTTGCAAACCAAATAAAAAAATTTTTGTTGTTTATGTGCAGTTAGAACAGAAGAAAGTCAACGGATGGGAAAAATTTTAATCTATTGATATAACAATATTATCAAAAGCTTTGAAATTTGCTTAGCATTTGTGGCATTCAGAACTAAAATATACACGGTATAATTTAAAAATTCATTGAGCAAAAAGAGCAAGCAGGATTTTCTCAAGTTAGAATTTGAGTAGAAGAACATAGTCCTTTTATGGATACTATATAAAAGAATCTGATTTTCTAATTTATAGTAAACACAAAAATATAATTGAGTTATAACTATAATACGGAAAATATTAATTCGTAATTTTGGATTTGTATTTACTTTCGAAAAAATTTTTCCCATAGCACTTAACATAATTAATTTAAGTTTTGTTTAAAACTCAATAGATCGCGATATAATCGGTACACCGGTTCTTACTAATATAAATCATTAACACCATATAAATAAAAAATCTCGACATTATATAATATCGAAATACATAAATATATCCTTTCTAATATCGTCTATATACTTAATATATAAATGAGATTATAAAAAAATATTAATAAAATTCACATGTCGACGTGGTCTTTCTTTCAGTTCTTGCATTTACTTGTGCTAATTGACCATTTCAATTATTTAATATTATAAAATCGTTTTTCTTGTTTTCAATTACAAATCACACAAATCTTCTAAAAATTAATAAAAAATTAAAATTTTACTCTATTTTTAATTAATTCTCATTCAATTCCACCTATCAATAGGTGTATAATATTTTATAGGTTTACTCTTGAATGAACATAAGTAGATAGATATATGCATATGTATGAATATGTATACACAATATACGGTACCTGGGTATATTTGTGTACATGTGTACATATACATGTACTATATTTTTCGATTTGCAAACTTCTTTTTTTTAAAGATTATACGCGAATTAAATCTATAAAGTTTCACAGACACCAGCGCAATTCTATACCCACTTAGACTTAATATGTCATAATTATAATTATTTTTTTTGCTATTTTTGCTTTCGTTAGCTTATCATTTTTTATACTAAAATTACGTAAGATTTTCTTAATTTTTTTTTGCTTATTTTTTTCAATTTTTTGTTTTTATTTTTGTCATTTATGAACCGCATGGTAATTTCTATATATTAACAATTACAAGCATACACACATTTGTTTATAAACGCTGATTACTAACGTAGCTTATATTTAAGTGTATATTTATGTTAAAATAATTATGTCAAAAAAAAGTAAAATAAAATATACTTATATACATTAACAAAACAAAATGAAAACAAAAAAAGGAAAAGAAAACAAAATGCCGAAATTATATGCGGCAATTTTCAACCCTGCTGATACCGCTTGACACAAGTAAATTTATAAAATAAATAAAAATTTTTAGTGATATTTTGTACACATATAAAATTTATATACAGGTTTGTATACTCTTCCATATGCAGTATATAAAAGCTATACATAATATAAGTATGTACATAAAATTTTTATGCTAATCACATAGAATAACACGCGGAAATTGCGCGTTTAAGATTGTTTTTTTTTTTTTTTTGAGATTTTTTGTTGTTGTTTTAGTTTGCAAAAATACAAAAAGAAAATATAAATAAGAATTTTTTTTTTGAAGAAACAAACACAAATCACTCAGAAAAAAGGGGGTTAAAAGCATAAAATGTATTTTAATATCATCAAAAGAAAAAAATAAAGTAAAAGAGAAAATAAAAAAAAATGTAGAAAACAAATAAAAAAATTAGAAAATATTTGAAAAGCTTGCTCTTTGAACGCTTAGGACAAGAGTAATATCGTATTAATATTATTAAATACACTCAGAAAAAAATAAATTACAAAACAAATTCATTTTCTATTATTATTTTTAGTAGAATGTAAAGTTTGGATTCTTTAATTTTCAGATTAACTGTGGTTCATTCCTTTTTAAGTTGAAAACAGAACAAGGGAGATTTTCCGCGACGAAATGTTAAAATTTATATAATTCATGTATAAAATAAGGCTGCCCAGAATGAAGCGAAGCTACCGGCGTGAATTCAACTGTCGGCGATAAAATATTCTGAATATTTTGCTGCCGGCGGGTTTTTTGACATCATTTGTTTCTTTGTGAGTGTGACATTATATGCAAAATATAGCAAAGTTGAAAATATAGTTTGGGGTTCTGAATTCTGGATATTTCCGTTTACTGCTTTTGTTTTATTTTTCCATTTCTTTTAGCTTCTTTGTACACATGCATCTGAAATGTAGTAATAACGTTTTACTACACAATTTCTGTACTTTGTAAGCTAAATTATCCATTTATACTGTGAGACTCCCGTCAAATTTCGGGTAATAAGTCCATATTTTATATATTTATTAAAATGTCTATAAAATGTAATTAATTCATGTAAAATTCTAAAATTGAGAATGTTACGAGAAAAACTTACAATTTCATTAATATTTGTTTACACTTGTATATTATAAAATATGGGTGCGAATACAAAAATATAATACATATACATATATTATAAATGTATCTATTTATTCATGTAATTGCAATATAATACTTCAATTAGTTTGAAATATTAGTTTAAGCTATTAAATGTTGAATGTTTGGTTAAGAAAACATTATGTGCATAATAAAAACTTATCACTATTTGTTAATATTATTAATATTGGCATACGTGTATTAAAAGTAAATAAAATTATAAGCACATACACATATAATAAATATTAAGTGTATACCGGCTACATCATCTATATGCACTGTAGAATTTATATTTTTATTTATTAAATCTTATTTTGAAATTGCTATAATACTTAAGTTAACTCTATTATGACCGGTTTAAAAAAAATAAGAAAAAAAACTGATAATTTTGTAGTACCTCTTCTGATGTGTCAATATAAAAGAAAAAAAATTTATAAATGTGACATTATGGCGTATTTGTATGTAATTAAAGTTTACAATACACTCTAAGTGTACCTGTCACTTTGGCACTTGAATTAGAATTTAAAAATTGAAACAATCTTTTTAAACATTTTAAATTGTAATCTATAATATTTTAAGCATTTTACAGTTTGAAAATTTGAAGAAATTCTCAAAAAACTTCCTTGTTCTCATACATTTTCATTACAATTGATTAATCAATCGTTGACTATTCTTATTTTTGCTACCTTTCCCAAAAAAAAACTGAAAAAAGGGCTTGTTAATTTCCTTTGTCTTTCAGTTCGTTTCTCCGGCTGTCCGTTCCTCCTTGTCTCTTCGCGACTCTGTTTACAAAATTTCTACCCCTTTTTAGAAAAAAACTGAAATTTTATAGAAGAAAAAGATTTTTATTAAGAACCTATTTCTGTAAAAGCAAATTTTTATCCCCCTCTCTTAAACACTTTTTAAATTCCGCAAAAGTAGAAAGGTATAGACACATCTTATACCGCGGCACATCATAATTGAATATTAAAAGTATACAATGGCCGTTAAAGTTAACACGTTTTCGTCAAATTTTCGATACTATATATTTTCTAGACAGCATTGTGTCGGAGTCTTAAATTTTAGCACATTTTAGACACCCCTGAATAAAATTCGTAAAATTTGAATTCTTCATTGTAAATGAGTAAGTTTCAATAAGTATGTTTACTTGCCTTAACTAACTTTATTAACCTTCGTTACGCTTTCAATTTTTTTCTTTTGATCATCCTAAATGTATGCAATAAATAGATATATGAAACAATATAATTTAAATTTAAACAATGTCATGTCGCAAGTAGTGTTTAAAAACAGTATTTTCACTTGTTCAAAAAGGCTTCTTTTGAATACTTGATTTGATTCAACTTTATTTCATGTGAATCTTGACCACGATTTAACATTTTAAGTGCTGCACATTCGAAGAACTTTGATTCGCTTTTGCGTACATTTTATCTGGAATATAATTAATTGTCCTTTCAATTATTTTTTCCAAGGCTGTAAGAAATGCTAGGTGGTCGATATACGTAGGAGAATTGTATATAGCTCTACAGAAAATAGTCGATAGCCGGTGGCTCTAATTGACAAGCGATCGAGTATGTCAGAAATGTTTCCCAAATAAAAATTTTCGAATTTTTTCAGAAATTTATGAAGCATTATTTTCTCAAATAGCTTCCAATATTTTTTTGAGTATACTATAATGAAAAATTAAAATTATATGAATCGTATATTTTTTTTACCATATGGTTTTATGACGCTAATATACAAAGATATTTTTTTTCATAATTGGATTAATATATGTGTTTATACATATGCATATAAATATATTATGTATGTTAATTAATTTTTTTTTAGAAAAAATTAGATCAATTTATTTTTCGAATTATTTTTAAATAAAAGAAATTTAAAGCCAATAACAAAACAATAGTATATATGTACATACATATGTGTATGTATAAGAAAAATTTAACGATGATTTTTAAATATTTCAAATATAAAAAAATGTTTATATAAAGTGCCACCTGTCGAAAAAATCGAACTTTTGAATAAAATAAATAAAAAGTCATAAATTAAGTAGTTTAAATTTTTTATTTGTTCATCTTTAGCTAATCAAAATTAAAATAAATACTAAAATTATCTATAGATATACGTTTTTAAAGAAAATTAATTAGCTTGAAATTAAATCTATTATAGGGTTCCAGCAGAGGCATGCAATTTTTAGTATTGCAATAATTGCTTGATTGTAAAATCATTGCGCGCACATCTAAGCAACTAAACTATTGCGATAATTAAAATCGACTAATTGTTAATGAAAAATTGTAATCAGTTTGTACAAAATTGCAACTGTTTAATTGTTTAATGGTATGCGATCACACAGCTGCATGTTAGTGCGTTTGAATATAAAGCTACGGAATACAAATACCTCGGGCCTTAGGTCAGGCCTTCAACTTGAATTTTTATTTTGAAATTTAATTAAAATTGAATTCTAATTTTAATTTAAAAATATTCACAATATAAAACCGCGTTAATTTTACCAGTTTTTACTAAAATTATGCAAGTAAGTTAGTTGACCTTACACAATATTATCCAACGACTTCATCTCATATTTTTTTTAAACTCTCAATCATATTTTGAACTGCACACAATTGTTATACTTTAAGATATCAATTTCATAAAATTTTTAAGAAAAATTTCAAAATTATACAATAATACATACATATGTGATTTAAATATAACTATACGTAGTTTGAGATGAACTATAATATTCTCTAGGAAAAATTTCACATCTACATAGAATATACGTACAAACAATAAAATTTTATTTTTAAAGAAATGAAAAAAGAAAATTTTTTTCAAAAATTTCAGCGGAAACTATTTAGAAATATGTAGTTCATGGAAAATCGAAACTATATTTATGAAAATTAATTATTAAAATTCACGTTTTCTGGCTCTTTGCCGTGTTAGAACACGCGATTTGAATAATATTATATTTTTTTTTGATAATAATATTTATAGTATATTATGGAGTAATTATATTAGTTTTTATGAAAAAGGATAACCACGTCATTTAATCATTGCGAGTTTTTTTTATGGGAAAGCATATAATTAGAATTTTCAATAATAATTCAATAATGATTATAATATGACATATTAAAAAACACATAATTTGTGATTCTTAATTAATTTGTGCATATTAAAGGTAATAAACGTTTTCTAAGTGATACTTTTGCGTTTTTCAATTCTAATAAGTTATGAAAATTAACATTTGAGCAATACAGTGAAAATGTTATTTATAAAGTGCAATGATAATTGAAGACAAAGTGAAAACGTTTCAGCCGGGTATAGTTCAGACTGAACTATACCCTGCACCTTGATAGTCTGAGTATAAAGACTTCTTTTTAAAATATTTAGAATTAGCTTTCATGGTTGTATGGCAGTTACTAGAACCTGCCATATTATTCTACAAAAACTTCACGAATATGTCTCTATATTGGACACACGACTGCCAATTCTCATAAATGTAACTTCGGTTATTATTCTAACTATATAAAATTAAGTTTTTGGAGTTGTACGGCAGCTACTCGAGCCATTGCAGCCATTCCATTAAAATTTTTAGAGCACATAATGTAAAATATAATTGAGCACACGTATGCAAAATATCATATTCTTTATTGGTTTTTGAAATATTTAAAATAGATTCGTCCTTGGTACAAAAGAAGCGACTTATGAAAGTTTGATCTTATTGACTTTGTACATTATCGTGCGATGTCTAAATCAATGCAGAATTTTATGCTGAATAAGAATATATATACATGTTCATTCCACCGATAACTTCTTTAAGTCAATATACCCTTCACAAAGGTGCATGGCATAATAAGTATTTCAACTGTTCATTAGTTTTGATTTTTTCAAAACTAATGAACAGTTGAAATTCATTAGTTTTCAACTGTGTTTTGCTCATTAGTTTTCAACTGTGAGCATTAGTTTTATATTTGCAAAAATTTTTAAGCTTGTATGTATATTTTGAATTTTACAAGTTTAATACAAGAATTTTTCATTTTCAGAAGTTGTATTATACACAATCATAACTTATTGCTTAAACGGACAAGCAAAACCCATGTGTTATAGTAATTAAATATTAAATAAATTAGTGGTAGGGAAAATAGATTCTCTTATATAAAACTTTTATCCATTTTTGTTTGTACGTGTGTACTATAAAAAAAAATATACAAAAAATTGATAATAATTTGAAAATTTAATACAAATAATTATTACATATCGAACATATGTATGTATACATATAAATTAAAACGTGTTAAATTCAAACCTGATTTTCGCTTAATTCAATCTGAAGTCTTCATATATGTAGTGTGATTATTAGCCTTGCGAAATCAACTCAAACTATCTATAAGTATGGATAATATTTCACTGAAGAAGGTTGGAGTAGGTCGGGTAGTATACACATACATACATTAACATCATATTATATTTATTTATACATACAATCAAATTTTATACTTATAAAATATTATTTAATATAAACTGTTAATTTTTTCAAAATGTGAAAAATAAAAGTTGTTTATTGCTTCATTTTTTTCTCCTAATGTCCACTTATTTATTGTATATTGTACGTATATATGTACTTATATACATAACGACGTATGTACATAAACGTAAGCGAATGTGGAAATGTGCATGTTGTGTGTAAATCACTTATATATATATATATGTATCAGATCATTGACTTTTTTCCAGTTATTTTTAATATTTAATTAAAAAAATTAAAATGATGGGAAATTTATAAACGTGGGAACGTTAAATGTTTTAAAACACACAAGTTTGTTATTTCTCTTTTTTTTATTGCTTTAAGCTAAAAATATTATAATATAAATATATATGTATATTAATATAAATTTTTCTTTTAAATACCTATATAAACAAACATATTTAATGTTCAGGCATATGTGTATGCGTATAATAGTGAAATTAGTGTTTGATCAACCTACTACCACGTGTTTTTCCATTTTTTTTTATTATCAAAATGTGCCGAAACTATTAAAAAAAAACTGTAATGAAATTAGATAGATTTATTAATTTTCAACAAATATACTCAGCCTCTACCATTTAATGTCATCATTTTTGTGAAGAATAGACAAAAAACAATATACTAAAATTTCCAAAGAAATTTTCAATTAATAATTAAATAGCGTGGAAAACACGCGCGTTCTCATTTTATACATATACTAGCGTTAACATATATACGTACATAATTATATACTAATTTTTTATTTCAAGTTTTTCGTGGAAAATCTTATTATATGTCTTATTATATCTAAATATATATTTATTTTAGTTTAATGTTCAAATCTATAGACGTAAGAAAAACGTAAAGTTAATAAAATAGAAACCAAAATTAGCCGAATATTGTCTATAGTGTTCATTTCCGCTTTTCATCTAAACTTTTTATAATTTTCTTTATTCTTCAATATTTTTTTCTTTAAATATTGCAATATTTCATTTCTAAAAATTAATTTGGGAATTTGGAATAAATTTTGTTTTTATTCAACATCCTATTTAAATAATAATATTTTTCCTTAATACAATTTATATATATTTCCTAATTAAATAATAATAAATCAAACAAAATAAAAATATTTTCAGAAATTAGAATGTCTACCCAAAAATGCACATTAAACTTCAAATTGATTTATGCAGCAATTAAATTTTGAAAATATTTTAAATTGTAAAAACTATGTCTGTATATTGTGGTGCTTTAACTCTCGTTGGTGAAAATTCTAATGAAGTTTTAAAAAAATTTTTAAGTTTACAAAAGATATTTGATTTACAGGTTGTTTTAAGAGGAACACAAAGTGAGCCATAAAAAGTTTTTGTTTTTTTTTTTGAAAATTTTAACCAAAATGATTTAAAATTGTTAATCGATTTTCTATTGTGAGATAGAAACTAAAATTTCGAAATAGTGTTCCGGTTTTTTATATTAAAAAGGGAAGCTAACAAAAGAAGATTGAAAAATTTTAAATTTTTAAATATATTTCTATTTTAAGGCTCTGCTTTAAAATTTAAAATTTGGAAGGAATTGTTATATTATAAAATAAAATAATTTTGAAAATCTCACTATAAAAAAAAAAACAAAAAAGTAGTGGATTTCGTTATAGCATATGCGAAATATCAACAGTCTTCCAGTTCTACTAATTCAACTAATCTCTTACATCAGCAGACATATCATCATAATTGAAAAGATTTCACAAACGCGATTAAATTTGGCATAATATCGCGATGAGCAATTTAATTTGATAATTAAGAAATTTAATGACAATATTAAAAATCTATGTCATTGTTTACCAAATTAATATTTACTATTATAATTTTTTAATAGGAATCTGTTTGTTTTCTATCTTTGTAAATAGAAACAAATTAAGAAATCATATTATAACAGTAAAGCTTTTAACAGTGTTCTAGAAAAAATTACATCATCATTATCATCATATCGTGAAGGAGCTGTTAATGTGCCTAAATAATATTTATTTATACATAATTTAATTATATTTAATATTTATTTTTATTTAGTATTTAAAATAAACAATTATTATAATAATACGTTTTCAATTTAGGTGAAAAAAAAATTTAGAAAACATACGTACGTGACTTCTCGCCCATAATTATCAAGTTATTTTTTTTTTTTTTTTGTGGCATTTTCAAAATTTTGGCAACAGGAAAATGTTTTCATAAATTTTCATTGAATAATATTTATAGAAATTTTTGGAAATTTCCGTGTCGTATGCTACAAGTCGTTCATAAACTCATTGCATATTGTGGGATGCGTAAATTTTATTACAAATTTATACTTTATATAATAATTTTTCATTTTAAAATAGAAATTTTTTTATAAATTTTGCCAATATGAGAACAATATTAACGTTCAAAGAACTCTAAAAATTTATTCTTGTTTTTTGTTTTTTTTTTTTTTTTAATTTTTACTGTAATACATATTTAAATTTTTTTTGCTCTTAATTTATCATGATTTGATTTACATATAGATGGCGCCTTGTGATCAAATTTAAACAGCATTAATATTTTAATCTTGTGTTTTGTTTTTAGGCGTTTTTTTTTTTTGGATTTGCTAAAAAGATATTGGATTATTGCGCAATTAAGTGTTATTTTTGTGTTCCATTTTTTCTTTTAGTATATGGACCGCGAATGGAAATTAAAAATATTCCCTCATGTAGTTACTTACATGAATGTTTACTTCAAATTTGCTTGAAAGTGAAGTGGATGAATAAATACTTACATAGGTCACAATTAGAACATCATACATATCAGGGGCAAAAAAAACTTGAGAAGATCACGACTAACATGGAGGAGGTTAGTCGCAAAGGGATTGAAATCGAATTTTGTTTTAAACAATATTATTTTTATTATTGATAGTTGGAAAATTAAGCTAATTTCAAAATATGTATGTAAACCGATTAACATTCATAATAAGTGTGGATGTATATATTCATGAGTATGCTAATAAATTTATGTACATATCTATATGAGTAAAAACATAATCTATACAAAATAACCCAGTAAACAAGATAAAATGCCACGTGCTGTCATTTAAATTAAGTTAATTAACATTTCAATCCATGTTTTAAATATTTTTCAGTTATTGTAATAAATTAATTCTCTATATATACATTTGTAGCCAATAGAATTTTTTAATATTTATAAAAAGTTTTGATGAAATATACAATTTACATAAAAATACATATGTATACGTATACATACTTCTTTATAAGTAGCAAAAATACTTGATTTTGGAGCTGCTGACCATAAAACATAATTATATTGAATTTGGAATAATGCAATTATATAATATGGTAGTTAAATTTTTTTGAAACATGAGCCGTTGTAATATGGTTTTAAAATAATTTGTTTTAATATGTTAGATTCTTTAGGATTTTAAAAACTCACAATTGTAAACAACAAAGTCATATGGACAAACAATTCTTCTTTTAGACAATAAACAAAGGAATTAAGATAAAAGTAATTTAAAATTAGGAGATATTACTTATCATGTGGAAAAAATTATTTTTAAAAGATATAAGTGCAAGATACTGAGTGGAAGCTCAATAGTATTTCAGAAGGAAACTTTATGATTTTTGTTTTCTTTGTTCATTTTTCTAAGGCAATTTCCTTAACATTATTAACATTATTTCCTTAACATATGCAAGTGAATTTGATTTCGGTTCCTCAATCATGATATGAAAAACAAATTTTAAAACAGTTCAAATTCAAACTAATTAAAATTGCAATCAATTAAAATATTATTTATTTTTCATGAAACTTAAAATTGTTCATTTTTATTGACTTCTACTGTACATATTTTTTTTAATTGTCTTTTCATTGTATTATAAATTTATGATGATTCATTTATGAAAACCAATTTGGCTAATTTATCTTCAAAAGCTCATAAAGTATATTTTAATACTTTTAATCTGATACTAAAATAAGCTCATAATTATTCATACTATTTTTTAGTGAACGAAAATCTATGAGTACACATCAAGGCTGTTATAGCTTAACTCTTAATATTTTAGATTCAATAATGTGAAGATTTCTTAACTTATTGATATTAAATGATTACTCATTATAATTAATATTTATGTATACACGTACTTATACTTAGCATTATATTATTATTTTTTTGTTTTTTCAATTTTTATTGTATACACGAGCTTTGCAAAACATATAGAGAACAATTTTTGTTTATACTTTCAGAAAAAAAAAAATCACCATTAGTTGATTTATTAATTTTCTATATTCTTCAGTTTAATTGTTTTACGATTGTTTTTTTTTTAAAAGCTGTTTTTAAGTAACGGCAAATAAAAAGGAAAAAAATAAATGTGTTTTTTATAAATCACTATTCTAAAGTGCTAGAAAATTTTGTTTTATCATGCAGATTTAAAAAAAGTATGTATAAAGTTTTTATATAACCTTAATATTGAGTAATTTTCAATAACATTAGGAGCTATCACATTCATGAAAATCTTTTTCAATATTAAGTATTTATACAAAATTGAACATTCAAAATTGAAGAAACAAAATATTATGTTGAATAAAATTTAATATTACTGTAATTTTGAAGTCAGGTAGGCAACTTCATTCTACTATTCTTAAATTTTAATAATAATATAATGTTCTTATTTTAGACTTTATGCTCCACCATTATTAAATTTTGTTTTTTGAGTTTAGTAATAATGTTTAGTAATATCTGACCATTGGTGCAGTGGTTATGGCACCGGCCCTTTAAACGAAGAGTCTCGGGTTCAAACCCCGGTCAGGTCACTATAAAAATTATATTCAATATTATATAACTTAATATGCAATACTAATAAATATTATACAAGTAATTTTCAAATATTCATAATATTCGATACTAAAGACTAAGAAAAAATAAACAGTAAAATATTAATAAATTGAAATATTTAATATAAATAAAAACTACGGTAGGCTAGTCACCTACCTAGCTAACTCTCTATGACTATAGAAACTAGGGCATGATAGATATCATACACTAGCCCTATACTCCTCCTAGGAGTGAAGAAGGAAAAAAAAAAAATAATGCGCCAGAAATGAATTGTATCATTTGGTTTTTATACCCGTACCTTACTGATCACCTAAATTTGCCTTACTGTTTATGTTTTTGAGTGTATGTTTTTGATCAGCGTCAAATTCTGGGTTGATTTAGCTTTGTCTGTCCGTCCGTCCGTCCGTCCGTCCATCCATCCGTCCCGACGATAACTCAAAAACTAATTGAGCTAAGTTCACCAAATTTTCACAAATGATTTATTGTGTGCCAGAACCCTATTTGAATTAGACATGATCGGGATACCGGTCCGGGTAGCTGCCATACAACTTCAAAATTTATTTGGCTATATCTCAGAAACTATAAAAGTTGTGGTATTGAAATTTCACAAGAACGAGTATATTAGTAGGGCTGATGTGCTTGATAAAATTCGTTAAAATTTCTTGGCTCTTTTTGGTAGCTGCTATACAGCTTAAATAGTAGTTTGGCACACACAGTATTTTGAAAAACACATAGTACTGAAATTTTGCATAAATTAATATGGTAATACGGCAACTTAAAGTCATAATCGGTCCCATAGTCAGTTATGGCATCTTTATTCGCCATAACTGACTATGGGACTTATTATATTTTTATTAAAATGAATACAGAAGGGAAACTGTCAAAAATTTTATTATGTCAAAAACTGATGGTTTTTCAGTTTTATAGCAAAAGATAATCAAAGAAGTGCTATAAAAGTTTAAGGATTCTTTTTCGAAACTTTTAAATAAATGGAATGATAATGGATTTTGGAAAATTTTCACACAAATTGTAATTAAAGTCGCTTGTATTCAACAAATTCATAATATCGTAATGATAACGTCACATACATGAATTTTTCTTACGTTATAATATTTTGATAATGAAATTTCTAACCACACTATACATAATATATGGAAATTCAATATTTTTTAAGTTGCGCAATATTTATAATAACTTATTAGTTATTAATTTTTGTAATTGCATTAATTTAATGACCAGCGAGTAATTCATTTACTATGCAGCAAGTTACACAATATCATTTCAATTAAATTATTATAAATATTCATTTGTTTTTTTTTCTTCATGTCGTAAAATTAGGTTGAATATGCATAAATTTATCAATAAGTATTTTCTTTTTAAAAACTTTTTTTTTTTATTATTATTACATATTATATTGGAATTCGGAATAAATTATAAAAGAAAAGGCAAATAGCGTTCATTACTTTATTTTCTATAACTTTGAACCTAGATTGTTGAACAATAATAATATGCATAAATAAACGTACGTATATACATATAAATATTTTGAATAGAAAATAATTAATAAGAAAATAATTGCAATATTGTATTTTATACAATATACTTGGTATACTTACTAAATAATTGCGTCATCAAAAGCTTATCGGATAAGTAATAAAATTGCATATTGATTGAAATTATTTTTAGTTTTACATTAATTATAAAATTAACTTTGTATCATCATGGCAGTGAATATTGTTTTTTAATTGGATTTAATAAATTAGAATAAATTTTTTTGATTTTTGTATTTAATTTTTTTATAAAGATGGGTTTTCAATCAAAAAATAATCGAAAAGGTACTTTAGATTTGAGTTTTATTCCGTTCCTTATATACGATTCCATGTATATTGTAGTCGCATTTACTTCAATTTCTATAAAAACAAAACATTCATTTTAACAGAATATGTAATATTAAGGCGCGTATTTTATTCTATTTATTTATGAATTCGGTGCCTGAAGCTAATGCAAAAATTTCACTAAAAATTTCTGTCAAACTTTATCACTTATACGCATATCAAAAATTATATTGCAAAATAACTTTACACAAAATGGATTAACTGACACTCTCTTGTTGATTTATAACACAAGGTAAATAAAGTCAACGTCATCAATTCATCAAGGAAATATTCCAAAATTTTAGATTGTACAAATATCTTGAATATGGCACATAACAGACATTTACTCATTATATAAACTGTAAAAAATTCTCAATTTTTTGACATGATAAATCTAATACTTGACATTTAGCAAGGTTAATATTTCAATTTCCAATGATTTAAAAAATATAAAGCAATTGACTTCTAAAAAAAAAAAAATAATAGTTTTAATGAATTTTCATAATGTCTTATACAAATTTATTGAATTAGATACAAGAATAGAAAGTGTGTGCTTATAAATAAAATTTCCTCCACAATAAAAATATTTATATATGTACATATACATAGTTTAGAAGTTAATCCAAATTGATTTGGAAAGTCAAGAGGATTAAATTTAAATTTTTATCATAAAAATAATATGAAAGAATGTTTATGTATATGCTTGTATGTATATATATTTTGTATTGCCATGACCTAAATTTTGAATTTTATGTTTAGTTCAGGTCAAATATTTTAATGTTTGTTTAAAAAGAAGGAAGTGATATTTTTAGAAAATGAAATTGTATTTAAGGCACTCTACAAATTATTTTATATAATGTATACCAGTTGTATATAATTTGTGTGAATTATTAATTTAAAATGAAAAATATTTTTAACAAATATATTATGTATGTATAGAAAATAAAAAGAAAAACTTTTCACCTTCATTTAAATTTCATTTTAATGCTCATCGTCATTAGAAAAGAATTATTTTTAGAAAATAGAAAAAAAAAGCAAACAATTTGAATAAAATAAAAATTATTTGGCGCATTAACTTTTGCCTCAAATACGAATAAGATTATTTTTCTTTGTATTTAAATGAAAGAGAAAAATTATAAATTTTTTTTTAAATTAAATAAAACAAGAACTATATAAATGAGATTTAATAAACTACTTTTGTTTGGAAACTCATCTCAATTTCTTTGTAATAACAAAAAATATTTAAATTTTCCTGTTATACACGTAATATGCAGAAGTGTTTCATGAGATTTTCCATTTTTCAATATAAAAATATTTTTGCTAAAAATACAAAATAATTTTTTTTTTTTTTTATTGTTTATTCACAATATTTTAATTTTGGCATAACGCTGAAATTTTCACAACTATATATAAATTTTGGTAAATTGTGCGTATATTTGAGCAAGATAGAAAAATTTTGGGAACATATGTATATGTATGTATATATAGGTATAATATGAAAATTAAAAAGTGCGTGCGTGCAAGCATTAGCGTTGTCCGTTTAATTTTACTTGAACTTTCGAAGAATATTACAAATTGTTTTTTTTTCTTACTAGCTATATTTATATGTACGTTTAGACTAATTTGAAGGCGTATATTAAAAAAAATATAATAGAAAATGAAGGTTGATAAAAAAAAATATAATTTATTTTGTAGTTTACTAATTAATAAGAAAATTGGGGTTTTGGTCTTTTACACGAAGCTGGAAAACAATATAAGTAAAGAAAGAAAAATAATTGTTGAAAATTAACAGGGAAAAAAATTTATCACGGTTTTAGTTTTATGCTTATTTAAATTTAAAATTCATATATAATTTGAAAATTCTATTTTATTAGCCTCCCCTTTAATACGGGCGGAAATATACAATAATTAGTGTCTTATATATAAGATAAAATTGATTTAGTTAAAGAGATGTGATTTATACAGATTTCGAATTTTAATTTTAACATTTCATTATATGACTTGGAAATTTTGCAATGTTTAATATACCACAGGAGTTTTGATCATAAATTGATGAACAGGTGTACATATATCTACATGTGCTCTTGATTATTTAAATTGAATTAAGCTATATGCTTAAGTTTATCATTTTTTTGAGATTTTATGTTGTGCGAAAATAATGGTAAACATTTTTTTGAATATCTATACATTTATATATAATTATACTTGTCCATATACATATTTTTATAAAATCTATATATAGAAAAATATTCGTTTATTTTTTTCACGTTTAATTTAAGTTCATTAACACAATTTATACTAAAAAATTTTTGAGTATAAATTTATAATGTATATTCACATATATTTATATACACGTATAACTAAAGAGACATGTTGTACTGTATAAAAAAAAATTACTTAATAGGAGATGTGAAGAACATCAACATATACTTATATTATATACAAGTACGAGCGAGTATATAGAATGTTCATAATAAATAAAATAGAATCATCAACTTTTTGAATGCCGAATTAAAAATAAAAATTGTTTTTACTCAAATATTTATAAAGCTGAGATATTTTTAAAAAATTTTATATGAAAAAAAAAGAGATACTTTACAGCTTTTATGTTGTCTCTTTTTTATTATTAAATAATTAAATTTTATTAATTGAATCAGACAAAGACATAAATAAAAAAAGAAAAACAATAAGAAAATAATAATAAGAACAAAATATACGAGAAGAATAAATATTTTAACAAAAATAATTTCGAGTGTAGCGAAAAGAAAAGCGTGCTAATTATCATGAATTACTAACCAGACAATCTTAATAATTGTATTTTGTACGACATTTTTGCTTTATTTCTTTTTTTCTTATTTTTTTTTGTGAAAATTTAAAATTTTTAAAAAGTATTAAAATAAAATTTTTCTGTTTCTGGAACTATTTGGGTCAATGACATTTTGCTATTTATGGGTTTTTCTTTTTGAAATGGAACGATGATCGAAGCTGATTGCAGTTGTTTATTTTTCACTACTATTTTTTAGAACACTTATTTAATTTAAAATGTAAAATAAAACAAAATTAAAAATTTAATATCAGGTGTACGTATGTTTATTTTACATACATATGTGAATTACACGGGTTAAATTTCTCACTTTATTATAATCACCTGTTTAATCAATATTAAATATAGGTAGTAGTTGCTTTTATTTAAGATTTTGTGTCACTTAGTATACATGTGCGTACTTAATTATAGGCTGATAGGCTCAAGATATGAAAAATTTTATAAAACATAACATGTGTTTCGATTATGTGCATTATAAAATACTCCGATATAGATCCGCACAAACAGTCAAATATTTGCTGTCTCGATGTACACCTGTTCAGGGGGTAATAAATTTAAAAATATAAACTTCTATATAATATTATAAATTTAAGTTAATTAACAATTAAATCATTTTCTAAGTATTCAGCAAATATAGTTTATAAATTGGTATTCATGCAGAATATAGTTTATAAATCTTATAGACTCTTGTCATATATTCCTGTACGATAACTAGAATTTTATCATAATTAAGAATTTTTTTTTTAAATTAAATATTGTTTATCATTTAAATTTTAATATTAGTTTAAATAGAATTATAAAATCAGTATCTAGCGATTTTTTTTTAACAATTTTTTAAGTGTGACAATTACTGCACTTAATTTTTTACTGCCTGGACCAATTCTGATTCAAGTGTATAACAACAAACCTACAAACACATATTTTGTATTAATATTTTAAGCAATAAATGTAAATGTGAAACTATAAGTATTTAAGCTCAGTGTAACTCCTATTTTTATATAAGTCCTTCAAAAATTAATCATAAAAAAAAATAAGTTTCATTAATATTTTTAGATTTCATTTGATTATTTTTAGATAAGCCCATTTAAAAAAAATATCAGAAAGTCTAGTCGATATAAGATTAATATAAATTAAAAAATATAAATCAAAAACAAAAGGTAACAAAAAAATGTTGTTCTAGAAGGTTCTCTTTTGAATACCCCCGATAAAGATAATTTTTTTTTTTTTTCTAATCTTGTTGATTTATCTTTTAATTCTACCCTATAAGTTAAGAAAGTGCGGATAAATTGTATGTGTACTTATTGTCAGATTTGATTTTGATTATAAAAAATACCAAGTGGTTACTTTTTGTAATCAGTTTTTAAATTCAATTTTCTGAAATGATTGCGAAAAAATATGTCACTAAAATGTCCGATTGAGACTATTTTCACTTCAAATGTTCACTAACAGAAGTAAAATGGTAGTTTCTCGTTCTCCAGTTGTTACTCAAAATATTCGGTAAACCATACATAATTTTTTTCTCCTCTTCTGTTTCCCTTTGGAGCATAGATAGCTTTAACCTATAATTCTTGTACAGGTATAGTCATATTTATTCCGGGTCAAATGTTGTGGTTTTTTCTATTCTATTTTGTTTTGATTTCTGTTACTTCTCTTTCGCCGTTTTTTATTTTTGAATTTAATAACATCAGTGCTCTTCGTTGAATGTTACTTTCCCGGCTTCCCAACGGATGACTAATTCTTGATTTGTTTCTATTTTTCTCCTATTTCTGTCCTAAGATTTGAGATACAAATTTTCCTAAACCTTTATTCTGCCTTGAGTGGCGTTTGTGAATAACATGACCATATTATTGATCATAAATTACGAGTATTAATTTCATTGAATATTTCTAAAATTATGACCAGTTACTGATTTACGACCATTGAGTATACGAGTTTATTCTGATATTCGTTATAAAAACCATATTGTATACATACAAATGTAAATGAAATTATATTTATTTATAACTGTGCATTATCTATAGTGAATGCGTTGTGTTATCTTACAATTTTGTAAATAAATTGATGGTCTTTTACGTGACATTACATTGAAATTTCTTACAAAAAAAAATGTAGCCCAAATTTAATATTTTTTAATACGGAAACATCTATACCTGTAATTTTGGTTTTATTGAACTTTAAGATTGAATTTAAAATTTACAATTTGTAGATTCGGTATAACATATACAATACTTACATCCATATGTACATATATATACTCATGTATCTGAGTATTATATATGTACATATTTATGTGTGTCTGCACGATGGTTATATTCAGTGGAAAATTGTTACAATAAATCTATAATCAAATGCGAAATTATCATAATCGCAACTAATAAAATATTTTATATAAGATTGTGTAATTTTATTAAGGTGATTTTGTTTTTTTTTCTTTCAATGTTTTTATTTTCTTTAATCATTCGTTTTTATATATTAATTCGAGTCATAAATTTTAAATTACGTGCAATACTTTTTGTTTACACATGAAAAATTTTTTAGTAAACATGTTTTTCTTGTTTAGAAAACAATAGACAAAAATAAAAAGATTATTTAGATTTTAGATGATAGCCATCGCGTATATAAAAGCACACATATGTACATCGCATATAAACTACTCACTTATATGTATATCGAATGAATATGCGTTGTATGCAAATATATCCGTTGTTTTATTGTATATATATATAGATAATGATGTGTTCTCTTTAAATACAAAGAGAAATTATAAAGTGAAGAAAAATAAAACTGCCACGTGACGAATACTCTTGATATCATCCCACAAAAATCAAACAGAAAACCATCAACACATTTTCATAAAAATAAATCTATACGCCATACGTTTTTCTTTTTTTTTTGTCTTTTTTTATCTTAAAACAAGAATTTATATGATGCAAAATAATATTATGTTTGTTTTGTTGTTGTATGGGTACATCTACTTTCATTGTACAATTTTAAAATTTAAATGATTTATGTAAGTAGGTACTTATTAATAGTAAGCTGTTACATGGCAGGATGTTCACTTTAACATTTTTACATTATTCATATTATAAATATGGTGAAAATGTATAGTAAGACAAGTACCAAAGTAAAGTTCTTTTTTGTTTTTGAATATTAAATTTAAAAAAATTTTCATTTATTTATGAAAAATTAAATTATGAAAAAATGCAAGAACTCGGAATATTAAAAATATTTAAATATTTTTATTTTTTAACCCAGTTAGGAAATTTCTTATAATATTACTATACAGGGTGTCCGAGACTCAACTGTACTTCCGTAGTAAGGTGATAGAATGGCTCCATACGTACCTTATGACATTTTGCTTTTCGGGTCCTTCTTCTCAAGGTGTGTAGGCATCAAAGTTCGAATTTTCGAAAACCGTATAATTTTTACTTTTTTATTCATGGAGGAAATACGATAAATAAAGCCAATTTTGTATATTCATTTTGAAGCTCACACAATTCACTTCTATATATCTATATATAAGTGCCGTCGAAGACTTTCTCATTTTCAGAAATATTTAAGTTCAAATTCGGAATCATATAGTCAATTACATAATCCTATGTTAAATTTTTTTTAGATTAAAATAACAACAAATGTTATGGTTTTATGCTTTCAGACATTAGATGGATTTCTACTCAATATCTGAGAGTCCGGACACAATTATTAACCAATCGAAAACTTTAATTTTATTAAAACATTAGGCAAAACTGGAAGTTCTTATTGTTTACTAAAACAAAATTAAACACAAATATTATTTATGCAAAATTATTAAATAAAATTTTATTTTTTAAAATAAATGAAACCAAAAACATTGTAAGAACATATAGTAAATTTTTCGGTATACTTATTCCAATAAATCTATTATTTTTTTTGGTAACCTAATTCTTATCACTTATTGGTTTTACTCTATCCGACTGTCTGTCAGTCCGCCTGTCCGTGTGACTGTTTGCAAAACTTCTACATCCTTGAAGTTAGAATGATGAAACTTATTACTTTACTGGAAACTTATTTCCGTAGAAAAAAACTTTTAACTATCTCTCACTCCTCTTAAATTCTAGCATTATGTTTAGGCCTCTTTAAATTTTTTTTCGTTTTACACAAAGATTGCATACAATGATAATCCTAAACGTATGCAATCTGTAAAATAAATTCTTATATGACTGGAAGTAATTTTAATAATGTAATATTGTAGTACGTAACTAGATTGTTTTTAAAAGCAGTATTTTCATTTGTTGAAGGAAAAAGTGCTACATTACATAACAACATTTGTTTGACCCAACTTTATTGTAATTGGATTTTACTCATTCTTTTATATACTTCTTTTACATGATTTTAAAATTTTATACATAAAATACTAACAATATACGACAAATCATTTAAATGTGTAAAAGGTCTAAACTATAAAAAGCTTTAAATTACGCAATACGTGAATAATTGTTAAATTTACAAAAAAAAAAAAACTGGTTTTGGTTATAAAATTTATTAATAACATTTTGTTTTAAATTCTTCATTTCTTTCGTTATTCTCATAAGTATGTAAATAAACCAATTATTAAAAAAATTTTTGAACTTAGACCTAAATAATAGTAATCTTGTTTACTGCCACTTCATAATTTTTCATTTATATTAAAATCAGCTGTCATTTCAATTTATGTATTTGTTATTATCTACTTAAATAATTAATAAAACGAAAAAAAAAAATAATAATCTTTAAATGATATCAAAAATTTGAACTACTTGAGGGCCTAGAAAATTTTAATTTATATATATGTATGTATGTACATTTTTATAATAAATAGAACGCAAATTTATTGTAATCATTTTTTTTTATTATTTTCAATTGTCAATTATTTACAAAAATAAAACAAAAAACAAAAGTATAACCTCAACAAGAATTGCATTATACCTACATAATAATATTATGAGTAATTTATAAAGTAGAAGTGTTATATCAGACGATGAGACCACTTTTTAAATTAAATTAAACAATTGTATATGTAGTGTCTATTATTTACCTTTCATTTGTTATCACTTTTTATACTAAGTATTTTTATAAGCTTTTCTATTCGAATAATTTAAAAATATGATCTGATAAGATATTTTGATATAATTTTTATCAGCTTGTAGTAATCAAAAACAAATACTAGTTATATAGAAATGAAATGTGTTTAATACATATAGAAATAAAAATTTGTAAAATAATTGAAATACTTTTTCTAATTATTTTAAAATGAAAAAAACAAAACAAAAAAAAAATACTTCAAATATTTTTAAGTAAATAATTAAAATTTAAAACAATGACTTATTTATTAGTCACCCGCAATTTTTAAATTTATACTAAATTTTTAAGTAAAAAATACGTATATACGAGTATGTATGTATATGTATGTATCCATGTATAGATATTTAGGTAGATATAATATTATATTTCTTAATCACAATCAAACTTTTCGTAATTCAAAACAATTTACTGAATATCAATGATTATATACAGAGTAAGATTATCAATTTTCTATATTGATAAACTAAATGAATCAAATTGTGAATAATATAAAATTTGAAAGAAATTTGTTGAATTATTTGTTTTTCTATAAAATTTTGCTAAAATTTTCATATCAAAAACAAAAAAATTGCATATGTGACGGCGCTAAGAATTTTATCCTTAAAAATTTTTACATGATAAAATTTGATTTTAAAATAAATTTTGGATAGTTTTTAATTTTTAATTGAATATGCCTGTAATTTTTTTCTAAATGAATTAAAACGAAATTAAATATTTCTAAATATTTCATAAATCTCGTAAAAAAATTTTATAAGTAGAATTACGCATAACATTTATTGAATATCATTTACGATTATACTCGTATAACAGTAATATTCAAATAAATTAAAAAATTAAATATTTTTTAATTTATTAATAAATTTAATTTCATTTTAGCCAAATTAAAATTCAATTGCTTACGAAATAACATACACACAATTAAATTAAAACAATATTAACAAAAAAATGTTTGTTATTAGAAAATTTTCAATAATTTTTTCGAAAAAACTTCATTTACAAAAACAAAAAGCAGAATTCTAATACCATTTCTCTAAGAATTTACACGTTCTTAAAAGTGCAAAAGCTAATAGCTAAATGGCAATAATTATAATCAAATTTTAATTGAAGAATTTCATCAGACAAAAATTTTAATTTCAACAAAATTTTCATCTACTTTTTTTTTTATTTCCTTTTATATACATACATATATAATATACAAAATACATACTTATAATAGAATGCCTCTTTATTTATAATGTTTTGCTTTAAAAAAAAATTTTATTAGAAGTGTAAGTGTACTTATGTATGTTATATTTTTTTCTACATATTCTTCGTATTTTTGTAGAATAGCAATACCGCTGCGACTAAAAATTTGATATACATACTATTTTTTTTATTTTATTTTCACTATCAAAATAAAAAAAAAAATTATTTATTCATCATTTTATAATATGCTTAAAGAAAACGTGGTCTACATGTATATTTTTCATAATATACTCTTATATACTTATAAAAATGGAGAATAAAAATATTGTAAATAATAAATATTAAAGCTATTAAATTAACATAATATCGCTACCTGTATATATATATATATGTCTATACTTATAAAATATGTTTACAATATAGAACTTTTAAAGCTTAAATATATACATGTATGTACACATATATATTTATACAAATTATATATATAAAGAAATAATAATATAAAAATATATGAGAATTTTGAAAAACAAAAATAAAAAAAAAAAGTGAAAATATTTAAAATACATAAGAAAGCTAGAAACGAATGCGCAATTTGTTTTCGTCAAGAATTCATTTAAAAGCAGAGCAGAGAATTTTTAATTTCAGTTCAAGTTAAAACGTTAAAGTATTAACAAGTAAAATAACAGAGAAAGAAAATTTTCCTAAAAGGCAATTGATTGAAAACCAGAATTTTTGAAAAAGGCCGCTAGTGAAGCTTTTCCAAACTTGAAAACTAATTAACAAGAACTCTTTAATATTTAAACCAAATAAGAAAAATCTTACAAAAAAAAAAAAAAAACGTTTTTTGTTTTTCGTTTTAAAATTAAATTAATTAAATTATTATTGAGTGTGTTCTGCAAAAGAAAATAATTGAAAAACATTACAATAGAATTTACAATATAGTAAATACACAAGTGCCATCATACTCGAATAAAATAAATAAATATATTTATAATTAAAAATCATATTAATTTTAATAAAATACAAAAAAAAAAAAATACAAATATAAGATTAAATTTGAATTAGAATAAAATTGATAAAATATTAATAACTTGACAAATTAGTTAAAGTTAAAAAATAAATAAAATTCAGTAAATTCGTCCAAGAATTATTTATAAAATATAAAATAAAATAAAATAATCTAAAAATGTCTGCATCACCAATGGCAAGACAAGCATGGTCTCATGCACAAACTATTCCAACAAGAAAAGTTCTTGTAACTGATCCAGCTCAAATGCCAGAAGTTTACTCATCAACTCCTGGTGGTACATTATACTCAACTACTCCTGGAGGTGAGCATTGTTTTTCTATTATTTTCATTTAATATAATACAATACTATAGCTTTAATAATTTAAAATTTCTCAAATCTCAAGATAATACAAAATTACAATTAAATCTAATTACATCTATTTTTCATGAATTTAGAAGAAAGAAATTCAAAATATGATTTCTTATACAATATAATTATTGACATTATGTTGACAAATAATAAATAAATTAATTTTGTTATGCAATTACACTATTATGCTATTATAAATTTATTTCTTATACAAAATTTTCGTGGTGAATCTTTTTATTATTAGAAATTTAAAATAAAATAACAATGTTTATTTTTCATTATATGCGCGTACAACACAACATAGCATATAAATTATACTGTATATGACGACATTGTATATATTGTTGTATGTGTTCTGAAATTTTGAATATAAGAGTATATATACATATAGAAATTACTACATATTTTGTTGATATATACTATTTTTATTTATTTATTTATATTTTAATGACCCAAATTTTTCACTTTTAATTTTATTATATTTAATTTGTTAAATTTCTTTAAATTTACTTTTAAAGCTTCTAATTTATGTTGACTTTTATGATAAATCTAAAAAAGCAAAATTAAATTTTAGAATTTCGTATAATTTCAACTTTTAATGTTATATACTTATTTATATGTATAACAGATTCTGTAGTTGTGTGTTTACAAGTATAAAAATATCTAAGTTTGAAAAAAGAAAAATTTTAGTTATATTATAAATTAATTTTGTTATATACACCGTATTTTTACATATATAATTTATATACCCTTATACTATAATATGTATGAGATTAATTTATTTATTTTTATTTTCAGGTACTCGTTTAATATATGAACGCGCTTTTATGATGAACTTAAAAAGTTCACCATTAAGTCAAACCCCACCGAAAAATATACCACAATGTCTGATTAGAGGACAACCAAATATTCCAATTAAAAAATGTTTAGCAACCCCAGTTGCAAAATCACCACCAAAATCATCATCACCATCACATAATAAACATAATGATCATGATGATCTATTTGAAATGGAAATGTAAAACAGGATGGTTCTTAAAATATTATTATTATTATTAATTTAATTATTATTATTATAATTTAATTTTTTTTTATTATTATTTGCATATAATTTAAAATAATATTAAGAATACAAAATTATATAGTTATAAAAATTATATTGAGGTTTTAAAATGTTACATCAAGTACATATATATATATATATATATATATATATATATAATTGTTAAATAGAGATATTTAATTTTTCACCTACTTTAATTAAGTTCTCATATATGCAAAGCAAAAAACAAAAATTTAAATGAAATGTGAAAAAAAAAATTATCTTTTTTATATACTTTTAAAAATTTATTTAAAAGGTTGTGGTTTAATGAATTTTGTGATATTTTCACATCTCATTTATTTTCTTTTTTATGCTAACAAATTGAAACTTAATCATTTTTTAAATGAATAATTAAAATTCATACATCTATTGAAAATTTTTGAAAAATGTAAAACGTAAAATTTTTAAAAGAGCTAAGTCCTTAATTTTAATTTAAAATCGCTACAAAAAAAAAAGTCAATATTTAAATGTTGAAAAAAAAAATTATATTCAATATTACACTTTTTATTTTATATAAATTATTAAAATTATGATGCATTCATTATTGGCAATAATCTAGAACAGAGAAAATAAAGCAAATTCAAAAATAATTTAAAACTGCCATGATTGAAAATAAAAAAATAACATTAATTAAAAAAATTGTTTCATAAATATTTTTACATGTAATTATAAATATAATTAGTTTTTTATAATCCATATAGAGAAATAATTTATATAAAAAAGAAAAAAATATAATAAAAATCAAACAAAAATTTTTGGGAAAAAAATATATATATATATTTAATATGTACAAAATTATTTTATTTTTTTTTTTTGTTATAAATTTTAGTCATATTGACTATTCAAACATTGTACACGTAAAATGAATTAATAAATATATATACATATATATATAAGCTAATTATAAATAAAAATAAAAATTAAAAAAATAAAACCAAAAAAAAATTTTTTTTTTATAAAATTTAAACTAAAAACTTTTAATATGTCCGCGTTCCCTTTTTACAAGAAATAAAAATATTAAAACGGAAGAGAAAGGAAATAAAAAAAATAGAATTTCTCAGTTTAAACAAAAATTTGATAATACACAAAATTAATAAATAAAATATAATAAAATATAATAAAATAACTCGTACAAAATTAAATGCTGCGAATGTGATAAAATTTTATTTTTAATTCTTACACACATAATAATTACCATTTTAAACACAAACCATATAAAAACTAACATGTTATGCCATAAATAATTTTCAATTTATTAATAATATACAATTTTAATAAAAATATAACTAATTTAAAAAAAAAATTTAATATGCCATAAAATTATTCAAATAATATTAGAATTTTTATATCTAATTATCATCATCTCCAAAAATCAATTAGATTGATTAATTTTGGTCTTTATGCATTATTTAAATAATATTAAAAATTTCCATTTTAATCCTAATGAAATTTAAATGATTTTAAAAGAAATAAAAAGTTAAAATATAAAAGATTAATTATATAACAATTTAAAAATATTTAAAAAAATAATAATTTAAAAATTTATCGGGTAAATTTCATAAAATAAAATTTTTTTAAAAAGCAAAAATTATAAAAATTAAAAACTAAGAATAATTAAATCTTTTAAAATACTCGTTACAATAATTATCACTATATAAATGAACAATATGTATATATATTTAATTAAATTTATTGTACATGTATAATAATAATAATGAGACGTGCACATACATATATGTACATAAATACGTATAACAATGATTTAAAAAGAATTCAGAAATAAAGAGTAAATAGCTAGTTTAATTACAATAAAAAAAATATACTTTATATTATTAATATTAATATTCAATATTTATTTTCAAATTACATAATATTTTATACAACTAAAATTTACATTATAACTCTCATTTTTTTTGTTTGATTTTTAATTTTCCATATGTGATATTTCTGTAGTAAAAAATGTATTTTAATATAACAGAACATTAAATTTGAAAAACTTGTTAAAATCATATTGTATTTTTAATAATAAAATATTTAGATAATTATAATTAGCAAAAAATATGGAGTAAAGAAACTCTTTCAATGGAAACATTAAGTTGGTATTAAACTAAAAATAAAAAATACTGATTATTATAGGAGAAAATATTAAAAAATATATAAGTAAACATAAAGAAATTTAAATTTAAAGAAAATTTGAGATGTAAAATTATTATTTTAAAAAATTGAAATTTAAATATGCTTCTCAATATTTTTTGTTTTTTTTTTTTTAAAAAAGAACTGAATATTATGGATATTTTTACTATGTATATAGTAGGTATTCATAAATCGATCTAATAATTAATTTTTAAGTTAGTAAAACTATTATAATATATAACATGATATAACATATTGGACAAATAACCTAAATATATCTTTAAGAATTTATTATTAGTAAATTAAATGAAAATAAATTTTTAATTATAAGAAGAAAATATTTGTTTTACTGATTTGAGAGCTAGTGTTAAAACAAAAACTTAAAATGAAAATTTTCAAAGTTTGGAAACTTTACGGATTTAAAAACGCGAAAAATGTATACATGTACATAATAAATTTTTTTTACAAATTATTTCTCAGCAAATATTTACTATCGGAAGTTACTACATTATAATATAATATTAACTAAATTTTTGAATTCATTTATGAAGTAACCAACCAAAATATATTCGCTTATTGTATGGATTGAGTCAAATTCATAAAATTTAATTAAACCAAAACTTTAATAAACTGTGATCTATAGTCATTCTAAACTTTATTCCGCTACTGTTCGTTACATACTAGAATAATACTTAGACGGGATCAAAATTGAAAAAACTTTGAAAAGAGAAACAATGACGAACTTTCTCTCAAGAAGAAAAAAAATTCTCATTTAAAAAAACAATAACCCAGACGGAAAACTTGAAAAAACTTTTAAAAAACTTTGTCTGTGATAACGATTTACTGTGATAAACGTCAAATTTCAAAGTATTTATAAAACATAAACAAATATTTTTGGATTATACCAAAAACGAAAAATTTTGATTTTGGATTATAAAAGTGTGAAACTTAGAAAAACCCAGTTGTACAAACTACTGGTGCACTTTTAACTTCCTGTTTTAAGTTAAGCAAGTTAAAATATATGCCAGAATTCATATAACATATACACATTTTCAGGGCTATTCTGATTCGCGAAGCGAACAGTTTACTCGAATATTGTCAAAATAATATTACGATTCGCGAATGGTTAAATTCGCTAAGAAAAAGTCGTTGCTATCGAGATCTTCAAAAAGCGACACTTGAAGCTAATAAGAAAGTAAGTAAAGTTATTAATGTAGTTTTTGCCACAAAAAAAGTAGGTTAATGACGTTCATTAGGTGCTACATAAATATTAATTATTAAAAACGTTTTTTTTAATTGCATTTACCTATTTAGTATAATATTAAATACAATTGCAATACTGTACAAATGATTTTGCTATCCACCGTTTTGGTTCTGTTTTTTAAAACTAGAGAGCGTAATGATTTTACTACTTCACGTAGCAAGAATCTATGACGTTTTTGCTATGTCGAAATTACTAAATTTAATTAGACATTTTATGTCTCAAAATAAAAATTTGACAATCAGTTGTTTTGCTTTCTCGTCTGTGGTGTTCTTATTTCCTATTAATTTGGTAATACACATTTAGGTTTTTATTTTGCAAATCTATTAATATTTAAAAAAGAAAAATAATAAACCCATACATTAATTTTGCTTATGTTGCCACAGGATCCAAATTAAATAAACAATGCCAGAAGCAGAAGGTCGGAGCCCTATGGCTCGTTTCGCAAATTGCGTTAGTAATATGATTGACGGACCCATAACGTGGTTTCGTGGTCAGTAATTTTGTAGATTATTTCTAAACCCGAAATATTTTTTAATATTTATTTCAAATAAATAATGATAATGAAAAATTTTTGTAAGAATGTTACATAATTAACCTATAACAATATCTAAGTTCAGCAGTGTTGAATATTTAGCAAATATTGTTTCAATAATGTTAGTTTATATACAAACATATAAAAAAGAGAATTTTCAATTATTTATAGAAAGCGTTGTTGAGCCTAACCACAAACATTATCCATGGTATCACCAAAAGTTTAGACGTGTTCCAACTATTGACCAATGTTACACTGATGACATTGTATGCCAATTCGAAGCTGACCAGCAATTTCGTCGTGATAGAATGGTTGATAACGAAGTCCTAAATATTCTCAGACAAAGATTTGAAGATTGCATACTATATGAAAAACCAGATCATGAAGTTAAATGTAAAGACGTTTTGGAACAATATCAAAAGGCTCAAGAAAATTGGTTTATCAAATGTAAGTTTTTTTATAATTTGCATTATGTTTTCCAAATTATCAATTTGAATTTAATTGTTTTAAATTTGAAGATGGTGATCTTGGTGCCTATGGTAACGCCAGAAGCTGTTACATGAAACAAAAACATAGAATGATTTGGGAAAGACGTCATGGACCGGTTGGTTCCGGTATGAAAACTAGTGAGCACGACCATTGAAACGGTCAAGTATTGTAGTTAAACTCCGATATAAAATTTTATTTGCTGTAGCGAAAGTAAAAAATTAAAGAAAAATTAAAATCCGTGGTGATTTATAAATCAATATTTAAATCTTGGTAGAATATTTATTTATTTTCTAATTTGAATTTTGGGAGGCTGACAAGAAAGAATAAATCAATTAATATATCGCAATTTCATGGAAAAATGAATACAAACCTCGCAATTATATATAAATAATTTATTTGTAAAAATTTTTGCACTTAGAATGTTATACGGTATGAGTCAATATGTTGAACTAAGTAAAATATTAAATCAATTTAAGAAAATTTGAACATATTAAATATTGATCAGCAAATTGATACTAATGGTTTATCCATCAAACTCTTTTTAAGTTTGGTTAAGGCAGTTTTCATCTTTTCTTTGTTTCCATTCGATGATTTGTTTCCCAAAGGAATTATTGTCAGATCATGTAAACGACGCCTAAACTGTTTGTAGAATTGTAATACTTCAGGGTTTGCCCAAACTTGTTTGGAATCAAAATCTAAAATTCTTATGCTGTCCAAACTTTTTGCTCTACTCAGCGCAACATACGCTTGTCCAGCCTCAAATACTTTTGACAGTGACATCTCGACACAATCCAATGTTAATCCTTGACTTTTATGTATGGAAAAAGCCCAAGCAAGTTTAAGAGGGATTTGTTTTCTTGTAACTGTAACACCCGAAGGAGTTTTTACTACCCATTTTTCAGGTTTACACAAATACTCATTATTATTTTTGAAACGAACCACCGGTAAGCTTTTTTCAAATTTGCATACAACACCGCGAGCTCCGTTTACCAAACCTGCGGATAAATTAATGTTTTTTAAAAGCATTACTTGTGCTCCAATTTTCAATACTAAAGATGATGGCACTTGGATTTGTGAATCTAACATTTTCAACATCGATGGATCGCTATCTTCAGCTTTGAAATTCATTTCAGCACCTGTTAATAAATTTAGCTTCGATTGATTAATTGAATCGGAATCACTTGTGTGAGAACATAATTGCGTTGCCAAAATTCCATTTCCCTCAATCTTTTGTTTTGAAGTATTTAGCAAACATTTTGTAACTTCTTCAGTAACATGACCGATTCGAATGTGGTTAAGAATTTTAATGAACTCTGAATCAGTTTGTCTATGCACTTGTTTAAGTTCAAAAACAACCTGCACACATTTTGCCCACGATTCCGATTGAAAGCAAAATCGTTTATTATTTTGATTAACCGCTACTCCATTTACAAAGTCTCGTTTAATAACCGGAGGTAATTGAAGAAAATCTCCACAAAGAATAAGTTGTATACCTCCAAAGGGCTTGTCATTACGCCGAATGTAACGTGCTACAGCTTCAATTTTCTATAAAAAAAAAGATGGTATTGTTTTAAAATAGTTATAAATTAATAATAATCCATTACATCAAAATATTGGCAATCAACCATTGAAATTTCATCTATTATCAGCGTTTTACATTTTCTCCAATTCTGAGCGGAAACTGGTTTGGAAGCCATCTCATAACATCTTTGCAAACTAGCTTCTCCACTTCCAATTCCAGCAAACGAATGAAGAGTCACCCCACCTTAGGATTAAATTATAAAAATATGGATAAAATTATATTTCTTTTAAATTATACCGACTAAGCAAGCTGCAACACCAGTAGAAGCTGTGGCAATAGTTGAATCAGGTGGTAAGGAAGATATAATTTTCCGCAAAAGAAAACTTTTACCCGTACCTGCAGATCCTGTGAAAAATACACTTTTTCCACTTATACACATTTGTAAAACTTGTTTTTGTTCGTCAACTAAGGCCAAATTTTCCTCAGCCAAAGGTGAGGTCTGATAAAGTTTTTTAGCTATGGGACCTTTAGAAGCAATGTCTTTACTTGATTTTAACTCCTCGAATTTTCGCTTTTTTGTCAATGGTGGGGAAGGAGTAGTTAAACTTGATTTTGGTAATAATCCAGCCTTCTTTTTAGCCATTATCATTTCTGCACTTGTTACAGGACTAATTTCTTCAAATTTTGTAGGTTTACCTGATAATAATTGAGTTCGTAGATTTTTCTGGATGGTCGCTTCATCAAGATTTTCATTCCCAGATAGCTTGAAGAACATTATTTTTAAAAAATCTACTAAAGATGCCGGTGGAGCATTTGATATTAATAACACACATTTTTCTGCTTTGAAAGTGATACTAGCTTTTCCTTCAGTCATAAATTTTTTATGAACCAAAACATCTTTTAATTTCAATTTTATTATTTGATTTTTCTCATTGTTTATTTCAATATAAACCTCCCTCACTGAGTTTCTTATTAAGCGTAACGTGGCAATTCTATACGACACCTTTCTTCCAGTCACACCTGTTAGAACATCATTAGTCTGTTTTCAGAAAAATAAACCGAATTTAATTACCTGCGTCATTTCTCCACTCCAAAGTGCATGCACAAGTAACGACGGCATCATTTAAATCCATAACTTATGTATGTATTTATATATAAATACCATAAGACTAACTTTCCTAAAATTTGCCTAATTTTTAGAAGTAATATGGTCAAATGATAGTTAAAAAGAAGCATCAACTACAGTACTCCTAATGGTCCAGTGAATACACTTTTCAAATTACATACATACTTACTTGCCCAGTTAACAGATTGGCGCCTTTTTAAAAACGAATTTCAAATTAAATTGCCAACTTTCAAAATATTGTGCCTGACAGTTTGTGTAATAAAAAGAACAGAGTTGCAAACAAGAAAAAAATTAAACAATAACAATTCACAATATTAATTTCCTAATAAAGAAAACGTTTTCATCGGAAATAACACTAGTAAGAGTTCTATTTAGCTCTTCCCCATAATATTTCGAGTCGCATTGAGTTCGTCCGGATGCAGCACAACCAAAATGCACAAAAATTTACAATTTGCATTTTAAAAATGCCTTACACGGCAATAATGTGCACATTCCAAGAGTAACGGCCTCTTTCAAAAATAAGGCCATTTTCATACAAAAAAAAAAGCAAAACTGACTTTTTAACAAAATTAGTCTCTAATATCCCACTCTTCTCATTTGTTCCCCTTTCTTGTTATTAAATTAGAAAATCGAATAAAAAAATAAGAAATATGAAGAGAAAAAAATGGCATACTGTGATAAGGAGTAAATATTAAATCTAAAGTATGTACTTATACAGTTTTTTCTTTAATATTGTGATATGTATGTATATTTGATATGTATAAAAGAATGTTATAAAATAGAAAAAGGATGAATATAAATGAAACAATAAAAATATTCAAAATTCTTAATGTTAATTATAAATTACAGATAACAGGTATGAATTGTAAGTCTGTTATATTCCTTTTTGAAGAAAAATCACTGAAAATGATGACGTTATCATTTTCTGAATATTTAAAAATTTTTCAAGTTTTGTAAAGTAAAATTTAGTGTTTTAAAAACTTTTAGCTGTGAAAAGATCAAACGTATGTACATATTTTATAAAACTTTTAACCTTCTAGTTTACTTTTTTTTAAATTTAAATTTTTTTTTGTGTATTCAAGAAATTAACTATGTATGTTTATATAAATTACGTCAAGTTTCAAAATATTTATCGAACATAGACAATACGTACAAAAGAAGAACATATCTTTCCAATGAAAATTGTACATTTTTGTGCATTTTGCTAGTGCTGCACCCGAACGAACTCTATGCGACCTCAATATTCTTTCGTTTAAATAGCTTACTTGAAAAAAATGTTTTTTTTTATTTACTGCTCATACATTTATTGTTTGCTGGGTTGTTAAAAAAATTACGTTAACAAAATAAAATTTCTCATAAGTGTTCTGATAACAAGTTTTCCATTTTTAATACATACAGAGTAGGACTCATTAGTATCTTTTGTTACTTGCTTGCTTCTTTCCTCTAACAAAATTATAATATTTTTTCGGATTAAATTTATCATACAGCGGATGTTTTTGAACAATATATTTAAAATGTAAGTGTTCATAAATCAGTGCTAAAAAAGCTAAAAAATACCCTATGCCTAACACAACAAAAGAACTCCAGAATTTATTTAAATCCATTAATGCTTCTTGAGGTGCTTCAGCTTCGACTGGCAAATCTTCTATTACTTCTTTTAACCATTTAGTTAAAAGACCTAAAAAAAGTTAATTATTCAAAATTGCTAAGCAGCATTATTTTTTAGTTAATCGAACCTCCTTCCATTAATCTTCTAATATATTTGTCAACTCTTGGTTTAAGCGGAGAATTTTTCTCCATCCCAATTGAGACTGGCATTTTATACACACAACTTTTCATAATATGCAAGGCATCTGCATTTAAGTTTTCTTTCTCAGTTTTTTCATTTTTAGTATTTGATCTAAGGTATCTTAAAAAGTATCCATTATCAAAATAAGCAAAATCACCTTTAAGAATTCTTAAAGTCTGAAAATAATATATTTCAAAATAGACAAAAGCTTATTATTCTAAGACCTAGAATTTACTACTCCTTCTGTTGTTTCTACGTGTTCCAAATAATTTCCAATTTTTTGAACATATTCATCGAACGAATCCTGAAATAAAATTTTATTATTAAAACCCAATGCTCCGCATTTAATTCCGCTTTCAGACAACTCCCTTACACTGTCAACGGTAATTCTGGAATAATAATTTAGTAATTAATGGCTTATGCATAAGTTACGTTTTAAAAATATTTTGAGAAAATTATCTTATAAGAATCTTATTTTATTTCAATAAAATTTATTATATAAAATTATGTACCTTGATGGAGGATTTGCCAAAATTGCCGTAAAACTAGCTCTATAAGTGCAGGCTATAAGTAGACAATAAGTCCAATACCATCCTGCTAATACTCTTAAAGACCAGCTTTTAGGCATTTTTGATAATGATACTAAAAGTAACATACTATAAGTAAGGAGAAAGCAGTTGGATAAATCGTCGAAAGTATCTTTCAAAAAGGCGCTTTGTGCTTTTAACTTCAAATTCGAAATTTTTTTTGATTTTAATTGATTCCTGGTCGAAAATTTTAAATTTGATTTTTTTAAAGCTTTCAATTTCTCTTTATTAGAAGTTAATAATTTTGATCTGAATGTATATGAGTCGTTGTTAATAGTTAAAATTGGTTTTTTATATTTCTTTAAAATATTTTTGTTCAGAAGGGAAATATAATAAAAAATTAAGCCTATTAAAATTTGTGAACTTATAACGCATGCCCACATTTCACCACTGAAATTTTAAACTCATTTTATTAATATCCAGTTAGTTTCAATGAATTTGAAGTACCTAAAAGGTGCAAATAATGTTTTCCAAGAATTATCTGTTGATGATTCCGGTGTCAGAAATGTCAAACATTCAATTGAATGTGCTATACTAAAATCCATAATTTTTAAGTTGAAAAGATTCGCGTATAAGTTACCAATAACAAAATGTGCTCTTCCATAAACCTGAATTTAATAAAAAAAATATTAAGCTATTATAAAAATTTAGTGTAAAGATATTAATATCAAATATAACACAAAGGCTATTAGATAAAACAAGATAACCTATAAAAACAATTCTTTTAAGTTATTACAATTTCACCAGCCAGTCCAGTAAAAGATTCATTGGGAAGTTGTCGACCCCATTTTTCAATTTTTGAATCCGAAGTTTCATAAATTTTCATTTTGAAGTTCATTTTTTTCTGAATTGCGTTTAAAATGTTGTATTCAATTCCTTTATATGGCTTGGAGTTTGAAGTTTTGATAACCATCGGAAAGTGTTCGTACATTGCAGTTTTTAAACGGACACCTTTTAAATAAAACGTAGAATATAATAAACATTTAAATAAAATCTTAAATACATGTATACATACATATATAAGTACATAGATGATCTTTTAATATTATGCAATTTTTAAATAATTCAATTACCTTGTAAATTTGTAGTTTTGTCGTTAAAGAAATTAACATTTCTACGCTGCATTTTTCCGTATTTCCATCGGTTTAAAAGTTTTCCATAAAATGTTTCTCTTAAAATGATATTTGGATATGGGACTGTCAATAATTCAAACCACGTTGACATATTTTCAAATTTACGATCTCTTTCAATTTTTTTTATTAAAACACAAGATAATATTTTGTTCCATATATGTAACATTTCTGAATTTAATATACGATAATCATGCAACATTATGTAATTAGCCTTCGTATTTAGAATTCTATTCTCATGGATAAAGTTTAAAAAATGTTTAACAGAGTATCCGTCCTGTATTATTATTATTATTAAATCACAATTAGCTTTTTTGATTTCCTGAAGAACTTTAACTGTTATATAATTTGGAGATCGTAAATTTTCATCATTCAATATTTGAATTAAAAACATTTGTCGAGGTGTTTCCATTGCTTCATATATTTTTTTAGTAAACAATTTAGCATGAATCTTATCATGAATAATACAGTAACATCTATAAATTTTTGTATTTTGAATAATTTTATATAGTAAATTTTCTAATTCAATGAAGTAATTATATTTTGGTGTATCACTTTGAAATTTCGTTATAAAGTTCGGTATCTTAATAATTGGAGAGAGTCTGAAGAAAACAAAAAACTCAATTCTAACATCTACAAAATATTTACAAATTAAAATATTTTTCAATTATAAATAACTTACAATTCAACTCTATTAAATAATATACTACAAAAAATGATAGAAAAATAAGAAAACATGAATTTGTAGTGAATTTTATTTTTAGTGTTTTCAATTCAACTTTCGTTTTAAGAATACATAGATTCTTCGGAACATAAAAAACAATCAAATATTTAAATTGGAGACGTCAAAAGGAGAATGTTTAAAGTAATTGATAATATACTTATTTAAAATACATACATTGTTCATATTTAACAAAATGCAAAATATCTAAAAGTTATGTTGAAAATATTCACCAATTTTGCCATACATACATATGTACATTTTTTTTGAAATTTTGTATATTTTTCTTTCACATGCAATTTTTCAGTCGTTAATGTAATTTTTTATTACAGTGGTCCCTTCATTTACCATAGAAGAAATTTTTAATCAAATTGATCATCAAATTATGATTTAAGAATTTTGTACAGCTACCTACAAAAAGGTAAATTTTTATTTTGTTATAAATTACTACAGTATGATAGTTTGAAGAAGGTTTTCACGATAAGATATCTTAATTTTCTGGTTTTAGAAATAAAAAAGAGCGTTATTACTTTAGTTGATCATTGGCAGATAAAAACTGTTAATGTGAGGCACGTACATACTTGCGTACATATAAAGAGATGAATAATTTGATATGATAAAATTATTCCTATTTAGTAGGTGTAACTTTATCATACCGAATAATAGTATTATTCCTATTTATTTTTGAGCCAAGAACCAAATTTTCCGAATCTATGTGAACTTTTTCGAACGTGTTTCGCGCTCGTCGTCATTGCAGATTTAGAGGACACCTCAAACCATCTACAATCTACGACCTCAAAGAAAACGTTATTCCCAAAATGAGAGAACAAAAAGTAGAATTACTGTTATATATTAAACTAGTAAATGACACCTGCGAGACACGCCTTCCATCCAGATAAATAAATAATGCTTTTTCTATATTACCTTTTGTAAAACTATTATGCATTTTTAATTTTAATATATAATTAAGATCCTAATAAAAAATGCAAATTCAATTACTAGCAGTACTTGGAAATAGTACATATGTATGTAAATGTACGTAAACGTGAATCTGTAAGGATTTTTTGAAGGTTGTTCAACAATTTTAATATTATTTTAATATTTACAGATTTAATAGGCTTACCAAGGCAGTATATTATAGTTTTATATTACTAACGTGAATTGAATAAACTTATATTTCTATATCTAACAATTCTTCTTTTATTCAAATTTTATTCTTTGATAATATAAGCTCTTAAGATTAATTTTTGCTTTTTGAAGTTGGTTATTCTTAGTTAGGAATACTTGTTTTCCTGATTATATATACCTTATGACTTCCATTCTTGCTTTTATGATTTTTCTGCATACATATATACATATATGTTCATATTTTGTTATATTATTAAATTAGATTTCAATGAACTCCAATTTTCATTGCTTGTTTTTGTTGTTTTTTTCTGTGTTCTCTTATCTTGTCCTTCTTTGAAAGTTAATTTCTATTTTTTAAAGGTAAAGTTTTTCAGGAATTTTTTCAAATATACTTAAGCCGTTTGTTGCTCAGTGTTATAATGTTATTTTTTCGTTATAGATGCGTTTGAAATAAATATGGAACAACAAAATAATTCAAGTCTTTAATGTAGTAATGCAATATTTATTTACTACGTGTATCCCAAAGTAGATTGGATAAACTTTTGTAAGTTTAGAAAAAGATTTTTAAAAGAATCTTATATATTTGATTCGTATTATTTTAGTACTATAAGAACTGTCCATTCGTAAACACGCACATTTAAAACCGCTCAGAATGCTTTTTTTACTTTTTTTTTTAATTGAAATAATGCCTATCAAAATGATTTCGAGTTTTGACCTGAGTAATGATTCCAAAGTTTTACTTGATCAACGTCAAACTGGTAAATATAATATTAATTTAAGCATTAAAGATGTTTCCATAGTTGAAATAGGGGCAAACGATTTTGAAGATGTAAGTATATGTACAGATGTATGTATGTAATTATAATGAGTAATAGTTAGTCATAGCTGTGTAATTCAATGTTAAAAATCCCTAAAAATTTAAAACAAAAAATTAACTAATTTTATAAGTATTCAAGTAATGACGAATATTATTATTATGATGATGCGATGCTAACTATTAAACCATGGGCAATATTAACTAAACCAACAACTGCATCGAGTCTTACATCACATTCAACGTTATCGACTGCGACATATGATACCACAATAAAAGAAAATACTTCAGATAAACGTGAGTAAACATGTACCATTGGAACTCTACCAATTGATATTAACATACTGACATTCATTAGCTTTATTATCAGACCTACAAAATAGAACAGAAGCAGATCAAATAAAATTTGATGAGACAACATTCCTTAAACCAAATGATTCCCTTTTTGAATATACAAATAATTTTAAAAGCATGAATAAAGGTTTGAGATTTAAAGCTTCCCAAAGAGATCCTTTTGATTTTCCTCTTCATAAAATCCATAAACCAGATTCACGAATAATAAATTTTCGCCCATATTCAAAAACTATATCAAATAAAAGGAATGGAAAGCGATACAGTGGAAATTGTAAAAGTGCATCGGATAAAATTTTATGCCAAATAAGAAAAAGAATGAATTCTTTACTTATGTAAGGGTTTTTTTTTATTTAATATCTAATATTTTGTAGTAAAATGAAATATAATTATACGATATTGTGATATCATACTATATTTTACCTTCTCCAGGGAGAGATTGCTTGATTGGTTTGCAAAACGTGTTACACAAAACAATTCTAAAAAGTAATTGAATAATACAAATTTTCAATAATAAAATATTTTATTAATGGTAGTTATTGTATAAGGAAAATGTAAATGAGTAGAAATACAGCACTGATAAATTCAAGTACTTTTCTCTTATTTTAATTTACTTCAATAACAAATATTTAAAATCAATAACAAACATTCCTTGGAAAAGAGATTTTTAAAGATTTTCCATTATGTTACTAAATTTATCAATATATTCCATAATTTCATCTACTTTCTTTTCTCTTTGTGTCAAAATCAGTTCAACCTCCTGTTCAAAATTTGTCCAGTTTTGTAAGTTGCACTTTTGTAGCTTTTTGAGGTTCTGTGTCCCCATTTGAAGTTCAGATGATATAGCATTGTTAGATAATCTAATTTTTTCTAAACGAAGTTCTTGATTTCTTACGTTTTCTTCAATTTCATCTAACTTAATTGAAGAGGTTTTAACAGCTTGATTAAGTTGTTTATTAAGGTCTTCTATTTGACTGCTATACGTTTCCAATTTTGGTTTGAGTATATTATCATATTCCATGTGTAATAAATCAATATGTTGTTCTAGTTTTTGTATTTTATTTTCGATTCCTGTAACATCAGATATCAATTTTTGGGAAATTTTCTTCAATATAACTTCAATATTTTTTAAGTTTTCAAGCTCACAATCTTTAGCCAAACTAAATTCTTCAAATTGTGATAAATTGGAAAGTTTAATTTCAGTAAATAATTTATGTATATATGTATTTAATTTTGATATTAATATCGTTTTTCGATGGATCAAACGAGCTGAAGCAATTTGATTTTCACTGCCCTCTTCTTGCAGCTGTGATATGTTATCTTTTTTTACTTTAAGTTCGTTATTAAGCATATTCATCTAAAAAACATATAAATATGTATAAAAAAAAATATGGATTAATAATAAAAAAACAATATTTATTCTGTGACTTACTTGAACTAAAAGACTGTCTCTTTGTTTAACACTAAGTTTTTGGCTTTTTACTCTTAGTTCAATGTCTTTAAATTCTTCTTCATGTGATTTTATTGATTTTTCTTGCATTTCTATTTGAGATTCCAGATGCTTTATTTCGTCTGCATCACTTCTACATGATTTAACTAATGTTTCAAATTTTTTCGATTTTTGCTTAAAATCTGTGTCCAAGTGATTAAACTCTTCAAAATTTAATTGTATTTCATCGTATTCATTTTTTAAAGACTTTATTTCATCATCTAAATGAATTAGACTACTTAAGCCACAAGCTTTTTGTATCATTTCATTTGTTAATTTAATTTTTGCTTCTTCTAAAACGTTGTCTGAACCGTTATTCCATGCTGAAAAAGCTTGACGAATGAAACTGAGAGCAAAACTTTTGTCCGGAAAATCTTTATTTCCTGGAGCATATATATTTTCAAATTCTTCAATTTGATCATTTGTTTTGCCTTGAGGCATAAATGTAAGAAGCCAAGTAAATAACAAAATTATATTTGGAAATGTATGAGGGGCTGACGGTGTTTTTAGCCAAGATTTAGCTATCGTATGTGGATATCCGATTTCATTAAAAATCTTTGACATGCTTTCAACATAATCCCCACCAACACATAACCGATTTCCACCAATTACTTTTAAAAAATGATTTACTATAACAATAAATTGCTTTGTGGACATATTTTTGATGCCACCCTTCTCGAAAAAACTCTTCTCTAGAATTTTTGGCTCAATTTCTTTCAGATATTCATTAATTCTTATTGATTCAGAAATGATCCAATTTTTGTCCGTTGATCTTTCAGATGTTAATGAAATTTTATTTTGACGAGTAGGCGTTTTTAAACGTAAAGGTGTTCGTTGTGGCGTTGCACTTATACTTCTTTGAGGACGTGTGGTTGCAATGGATAATAAATTTTTCATTTGTGCTGAGGACTCACTTGAATTTCTGGAACCTGAATTCCTTGTATGTTCTGATCTTGTCGGTAATCTGCTAATTCTGAAAATAAATATGTAGTAAACAAAAATAAGTAATAATGCTATAGTTTTTTTAAAAATACATTAACCTTGTGGGTTTACTGGTTGAAGCTGAGCCAACTTGTTGAACCAGTTCCGATATTCTTCGAGGTTTTTGTGCCATCTCTTGAATAATTAATTAAAGTAAATGTTAGTTCCCTTTCAATTTTCTTTTTACAAATTAGTTTTACGTATATTTAGAAGAAATATATTTTAATCGAATTTTTTATCCAATATATTTTAAATTTATATATTAAAAATTTTTATCCAATATCCCAATTTTCTAAATAATAATTGTACACTCCTCTTTCTTGTATAATATTCAAAATTTAAAAAATAAGATAAGTTTTGCCGTTTTGTTTTAAATTTTGACATTTAAATTGAATAAATTTATATTTATTCACAATTTCATATTTTGTATATTTTATTCACAATAGAAAATATATGATTTTTGCTGCATCTATTATCGCTGAATTAATATTAAATCTGTATGGTATAAAATTTTAGTATGCAAGTATTATATAATACTTTTTAGTAAAAACTAAGAGAAAATGACGTCTGCAATTTCACTATGTTTCAAGTAAAATTTAATGTTTAAAAAAATTTTTTAAATTATAAAACTGTCAAAATATATCTTTTTCTTAGTTACGTTAGAAGGTTTAAAAAAAACTTTTAAAAAAAACTTTCAAAAATAAATTGTTTGGTGGATGAAATTGCAATAATTGAATTTAAAATTTGTTTTTCGTTTTTTCAACTTCTGACTTATTTTCTTTTTAATATTGGAACTTTTTTTCACTTGCGACAAGTGACGTCATTGTTTTTTCATTAAGTTTTTTCAAATTTTATATCATACAGGCCTATTTGCTGTGAGAGGTGTTTTTCCAATGCAAATTGTACATTTTTTGTTCTTTTTGTCCCGGACTAAGTGTAGGCGACTCGTCTATCATACATACACATGGGCCCTTATTATGATCTCAAATCTGTCGAATGAAAATTCTGTGTGACAAGCTTGGAAAAATGAAACCAAAAATCAAAATAATACATAAGTGTTTTTTTTTATTGGATATTATAGTATTTATAGTGATATAATGAAAAAATCTAAACTATCTGTAAAGTAAGTTCATAAAATTCTACAAATTATTGTAAACAATATTGATTGTTAAATATTAATTTAAGCGTGAAAAAAAACGAAACAAAAATAATTCGAGCATTTAAATAAATTAATGGACAACAACTCCGACATTGGTAAATAGGAAAATTCAATTGTTTTTGCGAAAGCACTTTTAACAATGTAAATATGTGTAGATTAATCTCTTTATTTTTGGTAGGTTTTCTGATGCGGTAGCAACATTTTGCATCTGGCGAATGGAAGCATTCGCCGATCATAATTTAAAATGTCACTCGATTCGCCTGGTCCGTTTGACTCGCATAGCCATTCGCTTCGCCGATCATAATAAGGGTAATAAAGTATTTATATAAAAATGAAATGCTTTGCTAGCGTGACAAATGTACTAAATCACCGTTTTCTGGTTTCCCTTCCAAATTTGAAATTTCTACATATGTAAGAACACGAGAATCGATAAATGATCCTTTCAGCTATATGATGCCTATATTATTTTATATTTTTTTTCCAAATGAAAATTAGCAATTGTACAAATTATACTTTTTATTTATACGTATTTTTTAACAATAATGTAAAATAATACAATCAAAATAAAAAAAAATTATTTCATAGATAATATTATTAAATGTTTTTGAATATTCCATAGATTATATAAAAAATATATATATGTATGTAACAAACAATTTTTTGAATTATGGAAAAAAAATTAATTAAAATGGAACATATTAATAAAAAATAATAATAATAAGAAAGTAATAGCATGTTTTTAAATGATCTTATATGTAATTATAATTAAAGGAATGCTTGAAAGTTAATTCATTGTTAAATATTTAAAATTGAGAATATACAATTAACTCAAATACACGCATTCAAATGAATCTATAAATACAAACGAATATTTCATACAAGATTGCAAATCTATATAAATCTAAGCAAAAATATATGCATTTTGTATATATATATACATATTTTCGTTAATATTCTGATTATTTCTTTAATCGGATTATTGTATTTTTATATTTTAATTATCGCCTTTTTTATAAAATTTACTTATTTCTTTTATATATATATATATGTATTGAGGTACAAAAAATACGACAAATGTACAATATTTATTTCTCATAATACATATTAAAATTATAAATTTATAAACATTACTAACAGATATAGTTTTAATGGTAAACTGTTTTTCTTGTTGTTAAAAACAAATTCACTCAATAATTTTTTATTTTTTGGCTAGTACCTACATATTTCATTCAAATAATTACAAGAAATTAAAAAAATATAAAAAAAAAAATGAAATGTTCTCTAATTTAAATTTTAAAAAAATTTTTAGGTTTTATGCAAAATTTATCACAATTTTAAAAATTCAATTATTTTGTGCACTTCCGCATTTATGAGTAAGATATTAACAATATAACATTGGAATTATTAGGTTACGATTTCAACGAATTTGAATTGAGGTGCAATAGAAATTACTTTAAAAATAAAAAAATTTCAGAATACTTAAGCATATAACTATAAAAACAATGTTTTTGGCACAGTTTTATTTTTTTTAACAGAAATTACAATTCAAAAAAGCCTCACAAAATCTTTTTTCAATTGCAAGAACAATGTAAATTAAATATTATGTATCTTTTTTTAAATTTCTTGTATTTACTAGAATTTAACTTTTTTATACTTTCCTTAAAAGTATTTATATAAGTGAAAACCAATTTTATGTGATTAAATATTCTAAAACAATATAAGATGTAAGCATATAATGCCATTTACATTTTTTGTTCTGATGTAAACATTTTGTGAAAAAATATTAAGTATTATTTTACATTTTACCAGTACTTATATAAAGAGAGATTATGTCCTAAGGTGTAGAAAAAAATACATTAACAATGAATGTTAAAATATTACAATAAAAATTGGAAACTTTTAACTTATTTTCTCCCGAATTTATTACAAAATAATTAACTGATTACTAAAATGATCCACTTTTTTTGATATACAAATTTCTATTATTTTAATTTTATTTATTCAAAATGTGAGATTATTTAATTTATTCCAATTATTAATTCATGTGTTTTTGTTTTTCATAAGTTTATAGATATTAGATTTATTTTAAAACAAATTTGATAACAGCAAACATAAGCATGTTTATTTGCTAAGTGTATATTTTAAAAATGTTTTTAGACATTGATGTTAATGATGTATAAAAAGTAGTTTTTATAATTTTTAAATAAGTTAAAAATTATTCAATTTTTATTATTTTCTAGTGATAAATTTTCTAAGGTAAGTAATGATTGGCGAAGAAATTCATATTGCGCTTTAGCATGTTTTATTTCCAGTTCAGCTAGTTCTGTTAAACTAAAAATGAAATTAAGTTACTTTAAAAATATATGTATATATAAAGTTTACCCCTTTTTGAAAGCTTGTACACGACGGTTCCGGAAACCAACAAGTTCTTCTTTTCCACATGCTGACATTTTTTCAAATTTCTCACAAGCCTGTGCTTGTGCATTTTCCGCCTACAAATATAATTAAATGAAATTGTTTTCTGTTAAATTTAAAACAAAGAAAGAACGACGTCTTTATTTCAAATTGATTTTACTGAGCTAAATACCTCTTGAACTTCCAAGGGCTGCATTTTATTTTAGATAAAAGATAAGCAATGAAAATTGAAGCAATTTTAAGTAAAAAATTTACAGAAAGAAAAATACATTAAGTTAAAATTAAAATTACCGCATGAACATCCTTATTTTTTGACCGCGCTTTTTCTAAATTACGATTAGCCGCTTCATAACTAGCTAAACAACGTAAACGCCGAACTAATAAAGCTTTTGCTGCATGACTATCTCTTTGATAATACCTCAATGTATCTCCTAATTTTAAATCTTGATCGCTTGAAACTCTAGCTTCCATGTTCTAGAAATTGGAATTTATGCAAATTTTTATCATTAAGAATATAAAAAAAATTACCTTTAATTTTTCAAAAACATCTGCTGTTCTTGCTACAAATGTTTCCATTGGTCCTTGCTCTAAAGTTGATAAAATCATTAATACGTTTGCAACTTTTTGATGGTCGTCAGCAACATCTTTGTGCTTATTTGTCATTCTTTCAGTTCGTACCGCGCCCTCTTTCAGATGTTGATGATATTCAGTTAAGAATTGTAGTTCGTTCTCAAAGAAATCATTCACATCTCGAACAGTCGCCCCAAGGTATAATTCATCTGTCGTTTTTCCCAAACTTTTAACAAATCCACCGAAAATATCCATTTTCCTGCGTGGCCTGGCACATAAGTCTTGATCATATTCGAGGAACACTTTTAAATGTTGATCATTTCGGAACACTGGATGCGATGCCAGTCTTGTTAAGAATACTTCATGCATCGCTACTGTTTTTTTGAAAGTAGCCAAATATTCTCTAAATCATGCGAATTTAATAATATATTTAATATTTCAATAAGCCTTCTATTTTACTTACGCTTCGAGTTCCAGTTTCATTTTCTTAAACTCCTCCTTCGTCATATTTCCTTCTCCTTCACCTAATCTCTGTAATTTTTCCCTTGATGCATCAAAATCGGGCCGAGGCGGACATGGTGGAATCTTTTCCCAATAAAAATAATAAGTGGTAATTGAAAAAGTCAAACAAAAATATCAACTTACGATATAACCAGCATAATCTTCATTTTCTTCAAATCTATCATGTAACCAAACAAATTCTTCATGCTGTCTGACCACATACATGTCAGGTTTTGTATATCCTGGCAATGAAGTTTTTGTATGGACTGTAAATTTTACTTTATCTTTTTCACTTAAAGCATCTGATATATCAACTAGTAAACAATTATCGGCTAGAGGAATCGATCCAATTGATTGGTTAGACGTAGTCGCAGGTAACGTAACAGGTGGTATTGGCGATGGTGGAGGTGTTGGAGTGGTCGGTTCGGAGGCACTACCTAATGGTAATTTTGTTAAAGGACCTTGTTTTTCGTTTAAATCCACATCAGATATCACATTTTCACCGTTCTCCTTTTCATGATCTATGAAATTTTCTAATGGGCCAGTTGTTTCTGGTTCATCAGTTCCATCCTTAAAAACATTCAAATAAATTTCAGTACAAATATATTGCTCTATTTACAGAGATAAGATAAATGAGAAAAGGATATGTCAAATGACGCCCCTTAATCATTTCATATTAATTAAGAGCTTCCCGTAACACTACATTTCCCCATCTAATTCTCAATATAATTTAAGTTTTCACTAGACTTACCATCATTTTTAATCGAAAATTTTATCTACAAATAATTTTATTTTATATTTAAGGCGATTAGTCAGCATTAAATGCAATAAATTCCTATTTAACGGGTATTCGCAAATACGATAATGAAAAATTCACATCAATAAAAAAAACTATGACGTTGTAATGTCAAAGTAGTCGATCATAAGACTTCAAAATAAGAATGGATTAATTTATATGAGAGGAACTGATAATTTAATGTACCATACGGTTGTTGTATTTACTAAAATTTCAAACTCAATATTTCTTAAAATGGGATTTAGCCATTTGTACATTGTCTCTCTAAGTTATATACGTTTATATAGGGTTTTTCACATATATAGGTGGCAAACAATTTCAGGGATGTTCAATTTCCAGAAAAAAATTGTTAAAGTGGGGGGGGAGGTGGGGGGCTGGGATGCAGATATACTCGTTTCCGAGCTACAGCCTATTTAAAAAAAAGATTTTTCTTGCATATAAATGAATGCTTATAACTTCGGAACCATACAACATAGAGCTGTCATTGGGAGCTTGTTTTACAGGTGATTGATTTTTCTTTATTTTTGATATTTAAAAATATGCGAAAGGTGCATTTTGTATACATTTTCCATATAATCTACATTCACGAATATTTTTTTAGTTTAGTTTGTATAATTTGAAATTTTTATGAAATGTACACACATGTATGTTATATAAGTTCATACAAACATATCATAACAATATTTAGATACATAGTTTTATATAAGATTTTGATAGCTAGAACAATTTTTTTTAATTTTTATTTCCATGCTTTCTATTCTATGCTTTACAATAAAAATTTTCAATTTATACTACTCAGCAGATGAATTTGAATAAATCTGACATTTGCTGAATATAGTTAATCGACAAATATTTTCAATTTTGTATTTTTTTTTGACAAATTCCGGGCTAGACCAATAATATTATTAATTGTGGCATATTTATATACATATTTGAGCAATAATGACTAAAGCTACAAATATATAATTTATAATAAATCGTGATATGAGCAACAACTCTCTTAATTTAATTTTAAGAGTTTTATTTTGTTTTGCGTAGTCAAATTCACTAATTAAATGTTTTTAATTTTATTGTTTAGCCAGTAAGAAGAAATCAATAAGCCTGTGTTTTACATTTAAATCAGCAAATTTGGAGAGTTTGGAGAGATCCATTTTGTTCGTTCCCTTAAAATACTCGTATCGAAAAACTTTTTTCTCTCTAGTTTAATTGATCAAAACGCTTAAAATAATATTTTCATAGAAACGTAAGTATAATATCTTAAAATTAAAGCTTTTTATTCCGCAATTTTTTTCTTCATTTAACAACATTTTTTTCAAATTTATTTTTGAAAAATAGTTTTGAATTTACGTTTGTTAAATGTAGACTAGTACATTATGGATATCGTTTTTTTTATTTAAATTTTTTGACTGATAAGATACTAAAATATTTTTTGTTATAGTAAAATGTAAAACTTTGATAACAAAAATATGAAATTTGCCGGTTATAGTGAATAGTGTGTACATAGTTGAAAAATAGTTAAAATTAGGAGTGAAGTTACAATAAAAATTATTCATTAAATTTTGTTATTCGGCTTTAAGGACTCATGTAACCTATAGTAATTAAAATATATTAGCTATTATAATATATAATGTTGCAGATATAGTTTATTTATGATTATGATTTGGTATAATAAAAACTTAATTAGAAAATTTTATGTGCAACACTAGCAACATTTTCAATACATAGTTTCCGTAATTTGTATCCACATGACTTTATTATTTTTTTTTTCAAAATCAAAGGTTAATACAAAACAATTAAAATATCAAATATTTAGTGTAGAAAATTACATGAGAAAGTAAAAAATTTAATTTCGAAAAATACGTAATAACCTTGAAATTTAGAAACAGGAGTAATTAATAATTTATACTGTTATAATAAATAAAAGGGTAAAACAAAAACGAGTATCGATTCAGGAAAAAAACTTAAAGGTGGGGAACAATTTTTTATACGATATTTTAATAATTTATTTTTAAAAAGATTAAAGTCAATATAAAGTTTAAACAATAAATAACTTTTTATTGATAGTAGCATTTTAGCATTTACGACGATACAAATTTCTTTTTTCCACAATTATACGAATTTTTCTTATACCAATAAAATAAATATCAACTGATATTTAATTTGTGAAAGAAGGCAATCTTGACTTTATTGGTACTTATCATAATAAACTATTTGAAAATATGAAATTAAATGGATTTGGATCGTATATATTTTGCATTGAATTATATAAGACTTTAAAAAATATAAAAGTGATTTTTATATAAGACTGGACTGTTGGCAAATTTGATTAAAATGTATGAAATAACAATCTTAAACTATAAAGCATTTAATAACAACATTCCTGAAGTTTTTTGTTTTCCACCTCACCTTAAAAAATCCACTGATACAATATGATATTTAACAAATATTTGAAAAAAATTATTTAATAATTGTATGAATAGTCACAATTCTTATATATATTCTTAAGGGTATATTGCACCTATGTATATTTAGTATGGTCTTGATATATTTATATATGAGCAATTAAGTATACGCAAGAAATATCGTTTTATCTATATTGATTGTAAACAAAAACCTTGTTTATCTATATCAAAAGTTTAAGTGATTCACTTTTTTGTCGAATACGATCTTTTGGTTGTTTGATTTGGATTTTAAATTTATTTTATAATCAACATTGCATAGTTTGTAAAAGATTATTTTTTTTTTGATTTAATGTAAAACTTTGAACATAAAACGTAAAAAAAATCGCTTTTGTGATAGATTAGATACTATTTTACGCCCTTGAATTAAATTAGCCTTTTTCAATTTTAAAGTTCGGTAATTGTTTATAGGGGTCTAAAGCCTTTGAATTCTTTAAAAATTAAAATATGTATGTGTATACAAAAATTTAAATAAAATTTAAAATAATTAAAAAAGTTTTGTAAGAAATAAGAAGCAAGCTGTTTTGTGGGCAGAGCGAAGAGACAAGTGCTTTTTATGTAAATCAAAACTATCGAAAATAATTTCATTTTTGTTTAAATATTATGGGAAAGATCTTAGAAATTGTGTATAATGGTTTATTTTTATTTCTTTTGTTTTTGACCACATTAATAAAAGCTTTAAATACTTCTTTTCAATTTTAGATACTACGAGTATACGAGTATGTAAGTTTCTTCGTATAAAAGCATAGTAAAAGAAAAATTTCCTTAATGTAAAACAATATTTCATTTATTAAGACAACGACGTAAATAAAACTTGGAAAAGATCAATGAAAATAATTATTTATTTTATAGAATTATCTTTCTTAGTTCTTTTTCAAATAATTAGGCCAATAAAGTAAATCAAAATTAAAAAAAAAACCATAAATATCGTAAATATAATATGTATGAATATTTACGCTACTAGTCATAATTCTACAGCCAAGAGTAGAATTGGAATAATCGTGTTAATTTTTATTGGATAACAAATAATATTTTATAAAAACGAAGAAAACTAATAAATATTCAAAAAAAAAAAATTTATTTTAATGAAAGAGCATTTTAAAATGTAATCATTAGTATATTATGTACATAGTTTCCTTTTTCGGTGAAGAAATTTATAATTCTCTACTTAATATTTTTTATTAAAAACGCAGTCATAACAACAGCTTTACTTATTCAGCAATATAAACTATATTAAAAATACATATTAATAATAAAAGATAGCAGATTGTTTTTACATTTCTATAAAATTTTGAAGAGTTTAGTTAAAAGTATGTATATTGCTGAATAGATAAATTTGATATGAAATACGTATACATTTTAAGTAGATTGTCTAAGATTCCCAGGTTTCAAAATTTTAATTAGACTTAATATATTTATATAAACGGCTCCAAATAGAATTATTCTATGTAGAATTACAATAAATATTTTTTCTGCTTCTGTGAATGCCGAAAAACCATGCACATGTAACTATAATTTTTTGTGTACCATGCTATAAATTTTTGTGTAACTATAAATTTGCACAAATATAAATAAAATTTTTGTTGTAAGTTGGAGAGACTTTCAAATCAATTGTGTTTCCAGAGACTAAGTTGCAATAATAATCACAAAACATTAAATTTTTGTTAAAAAGAGTTACAATATTTTCATAAAAACTGCATTGGTTTACTTTTCTTACATTTGAAAACATTGCTTTTTATAATATGGTGTTTATACATAATAATAAGGATATACTGAAATTTGGTAATACCAATTAGAAACAGTTTGTCTATTATTATAAGTGTAAATACACTGGAAGTGTTATTTACTTCGCAGTTGCATGTCGAGCATGTCGAGTTACAGTATAATAATTGCCTTTATTTTGGTAATTAAAAGGAGAAAATTGTAATTTTAAAATGTTTAAAAAATTAAAATAATTAAAATTTTTACCAGGGTGTTTTAAGAAAGTTTTTTGAAATATTTGTTTACGATATCTTTATTTATAACAAAGTGAGAAGTTTTTTTTGCTCTCGTGAAAACCTGTGCTCTTGGGATACAATAGTTTTATTCGGAACCGTAATTTAATTGTACTACAGCATGCTATTACATAATTTGGCAACTACAATATTCGTAAGCTACAAATTGTGTTTTGCTGCATATTCGAAGTAAAACGTTATTCCTATAGCAGTATTAACGATATATGTATCAAATTTTTTCTAGAACAATAAATTGTTCATTTTGATGAATTTCAAAATTTTTATGTAAATTTAATTTTTAATTTTGTTTCTAAATTTGTGAAACTAATTAGTTTGTTAAATTAAATCAATAATTTGTAGTAAATTTAAGAGATAAAAAAAATAATGCTTCGATATGTTTTGCGATTTCAAACTTTTTGATACGTTTTACGATATCATTTAAGTTTGTCTTTTATGTAGAACTACCTGCTATTTGTTCTTCAAATTTGATTGAAACAGAATTTATCACAATAATAGATGAAACTTCTTAAAATGAAATTCAAGAATCTTCTACGTGGTTATACAAAAAAATTAGAATTTTTGTATGCAATTGTAACTAATATGAATATAGCTTCTATTTTTATCCCGCTTCTATGTGTAAATATTTTACAAGAAAAAAAAAATAGACTTTGTTGTTTATGTTTTGGTATTAAAAATAAAATTCCCAAACAATAACATAAAATTAATTAAAAAAAAAACTACTTATTTATTTTCATTTTTCTAGAATAACTACACGAGAATTAAGGAAATGCCTGGAACTACATATTTTCAACATGTTATTATGAAAATGAAATAAAAATGATTGAAATTTCAATATAATATTCCTGAACCAGTTCGAAAATTATTGCAATTCAACCAAAGAATATTTATAATCAAGAATATTTATAATCATGTTCCAAACCGATTCATACACTTCTTTCTCTTATACACCAGAACTTGAAAGTACACAAAACCATGAAGAAACAATATATACAACAAGACCAAAACATGTTGATGTTCAAATTTGGATGTTTAAAGTATTTATACCTTTGTGTGCTGTAATAATAATTGTAGTGAATTTTGTTATTGTTGTCTCCAGTGGCCTTATATTACATAGAGGTATGGTTATAATTATAAATATGAAATTGGCAAAAGTAATTAAAATTTTGTTTGATAAAATTCATTTTAAATTAGCCTGCATTTAGGTGAACGTCCTATGCATAATTTCAATTGGAATAATTTTTAGAAATCTTATAAAAATTTAAATTATTTTAGGTACTCAGCAACCTCGAAGTACATATATTTTTCTGGGAAATGTCGCCTTAACTGATCTTCTTATGGGAATAACAGTTTTATTTGGACTTTATTATCCAGAAATGCACAGAACTGAAATGATATGCTGTGTCATACTCGGTAAATATATCATGGAAAGCATGTTTTTTTTTAAATGGTTGCGTCCAAATTGTTACGTAATTTTATTGTTCAAATAGCTAAAGTTTTCGAAGAGTTTTTATAAAAATTTTTAACTAATGATTGGGTTCAACAAAATTTTATTTATCATGGACTATTTTTAATTCATTTTTATTTTTGATTTTTCTCGATAGGCTTTACAGTTGCATCCACACTTGTCTCATTTTATAGCGTTGGTTTGATTGCAATTGATCGTTATCTCTATATTCTGTATGGTTTACAATATCAACGTTATATATCGCCTATGAGAGCAAGATTAATGATATTAACTACTTGGATTTTTGGATTAATTATTGGATTCTTACCTGCAATGGGATTTCGTAATAATACAAATGATGGTCAGCTCTGTTGGTTCGTTATTCTATTTACATCCGAAATAATATTTGTAACAGCATCTGCTGGCATAATTCCATTGATTTGGATTATTGTGTTATATAGTATAATATTGAAACATGCATTAAGGAAGATCAATGAATTAAAAAAGGCTGGAGAAAATATTGAAGGATTTCAAAGTGGAAATTTAAGATTGTTTCGGGGCGGAAATAGAAATTATACTGTATCCGTTTTAGAAGATGAAAGAGAAAACTTTGATGATACAAATTCAATTGATTCGAAAAATTCCGGTAGAAAGTATTTTGGATTATTTAGAAGGTAAATATCTTTAAGTACATTCTCTTAGCCATACATTAGCCATTCATTGCAAATAATTAAATCAACACTTTATAATTTTTGTTTTTAGAAAACATAAGAAAAAGTATACAAAAGAAAATTCAGTTTATAATCCAAGTAAATGGAAAGCAATCAAAATTGTTTTGTTTACAACTGGCAGTTTTTTTATAACTTGGTTCCCATTTTATATAGCATCAGTTTTATATGCTGTTTGTAATCCAGAAACTACACCACGATATTGTGATAATTTACGTGTTGCTCTTGCTAGCCCATTATATATATTGGGATTAACAAATAGTATTTTAAATCCAATAATATATGCTTGGTGGCATAATGGTTTCAGAAATTCACTTAAAAATATATGTTGTCGTAAAAAATTGTATAAATCGACATTGTTACATAAAGCTTCAACTAGAACTAGAACGTCTGCTCTGTCAACAAATAGTTCATTAAATAGAAATAATCATAGTATAAGAGTTGAAGAGAATAATTCTGAAATACAACAAATCGAAAATTCTAATGTTGTTGGTAATTCAAGTGGCATAACTTCTGGAAGTGAATTAGAAAGTTCAGATATAGAACAAGGAACATCAGCAATATTAAAATCAAGGAAAAAGCAAATTAATAGAAATGTAAATCACAATATGGTTTAATTAATTTGCATTAAAGGATATCAATGATATTGTCAATGTTGATAAAAATATATTTATGAGCAGTAAATTTAGTAAAACTTATAAATTTGATGAATAGATTAAGTACATACATACATATACATATTTAAGCATATTAGAGTCTCATAATTTTTAATTTATTACTCATTAATGTTTTCTTTTTGTTAATTTTTAACTTATATTTGATTTGTTAAAAATAAATTTGTAATATGACAAAATTTGTAGGTATTTTTTCAAATTCCACAAACTATGTAATTTTAAAACCGGTCTATGTACATATATCGGAGATTTCTTTATTCAGCAATTTGATCAACAATTTAAAATAAAGTATTAAATAGAAAATTAATTACATTACAGGACAAAAAGAAAGAAAAAGTAAAAAGATAATAGAACATATTTGAATTTTAAAAAGGTTTTTATTAGATAGTAAAGTACAATAAAAATATCATTTAAATTTTTTTTTAGAAATTCATCTCGAATGGTACATACATAAAATTTTAATGAAATTTTTTATTCCGAAATACTAGATAGTTTTCTGAAATAGAAGAAAAATGTTATTTGATGTAAATTTAATAATAATATTGAATTTTGTAATTTTATAAAATAAATTTTTATAATTTGATTAGGTACAAAATAAATGAACATTTTCGGATTCTTTCGACTATGTAATTTGTCTTTTTTATACTTAATTATAGATAGATTTTATTTCTAAATACTTGCAACTTCAAAATTTCTATAGTATTGTACTGATACGCAATTCAGCAATTATAACTATGCAACTATGAAGTTGGAATATATTTTATATTTTATCTTTATAAAGTATTCCAAATAACAATAATAGAATAGGAGCTATTGAATTAAAAATTTCATTATTTGTTCAAAAATTCACAAATAATGCATTTATGTACAGGTGTTTGATGTGTTAAATTATTAATTAAATATTAAATGATTCTTTATAATTAATTATTTTAGGGATAAGAATATGTGGTTAGTTTTTAATAAATAATATTTTATTTTTAGTTATGAAGGAGATTTAGTTTTTGTTTAACTTAAATGCATTAGGGTTATTAATACGATTACTAATAATGTTAATATAAAAAACCATTATTCTATTTGTAAAAATTTAAGTAAAATAAATTTTGTTATAGAGTAATATCGTTATTATATAAGCAATTTTATATTATGTTCCAGAATTGAAATAGATTTTTAATTTGACATCCCTCAAAATTTAATATAGAACTTACAATTTCATGTTTTAAGTACGTTAATTTCATTTTCCAAACTTTTTATTATTTCATCCTGCTGTTTTCTTAGTTGCTCATTCTTAAAAATTTTTTCTTCAAGAGATTTAATTATTTTTTCTTGATTTGTAATTTCAGTTTGTTTATTTACCAATGTTGAATAAATATTTTGGAATTCATCAGTTTTTATTAATATTTGATTATTTAGCTATATTCAATGAATAATACTTTATTATTATTTTTTATTAAAATTATATTATTATGATAAGTGTATACTATTCACACAATTATTAATTGTTATTAACGTATATTTTCAGTTATTATACCTCAAAATATAAATTGTCCATTTTATTTCGTGTATTAACTTCTTTTTGTTGTAAGGAATCAATTAATTCAGTGCGAATTTTTAATAATCTTTGATGCATTAAAATTGTCTCTTCGTGTTGTTTAATTCCAATTTTACATTTATTTAGTTCACATTTTAAATTTTCAATTTCATGATTTTTCGAAGACTCAGATTCGAGTAATCTTTTAAGCTATTTGGAAGAAAATTTAATTTTAGATTTTGGATAGGTCCATATAAAATGATAATTATATTTAGTTGAATTTTATTAATTTCAAATTAATTGCAATTGCAATTAATTTGAAATTAATAAAAATTAAGTTTCTATAAATTAAACCAAATGAAATTATCATGTTCTATTAGAATACTATATAGATATATCAAATTTTGTTTAGATTTTTTTACTCCATTCATGTTATCATTTAAAAGTAGTTGCATTCTATTATCAAAATTAAATATAATTAAATTTTTATCAGAAATAATTGTGCATCTTTTCAAATATTTCAAAAATTTTAAATAATTGATAACAAAACAAAATAAGGGAAATAAAGATTAAAATATGGAGGAATTTCTACATTAGGAACATTTTTTATAAAGGAAAATTTTATATGAATTGTTCATGGTATTCTATTTGCTAAAAATGATTTAAAAAGATGTTCTATTTTCTTTTGAAATAATGCTATGTTATTCTTGTAAATGGTGCAACGCAATGTTGCTATTAAATGTCTCTTTTGAATTAGATTTATTCTTAAATAAAAATTTTATAATAAATATTTCATAAATAATAATAGCATATATGGACCATTAAATTATTAGAAATGCGTATAATTTCCGAGCAATGTAAAATTTTGAACAATGAAATTTTGAATGAAATGTACTTAAAGTCAATTTCTTCAATTTTCTCCAAAAAATTTGTTTTGATAACTTTCTTGAATAATTCATAGAATCTCATAACTTTCAACATATACTACTCGTATGTATTAAGGAAAAGTCTGACTAAAAGTTTTGTGCCAAAACGTATGAATTTTAATTTTACTCTTGCTCTCCAATTTTATGATTACTATAATTAAGTTTCATCCTTTGTTTATAATTACGGAGATGAACTAAGTATTAAACGCTTTTTAAGTTTTGGTTAATTATAATAAATAATAGGCAATGGTAATATTTGGTATTTTTTCAAGGAATTAGTACAGCTATTGTTAGTATTTATTTTATGTACAACAACAGATAATTCTAAGCACAAATCAATTAAATTATTCTCCGAAAAAAAAATATTTTATTATAATTATATTTTAGATAAAATATATTAAATATAAATATTTAATTACTAGATAATAGAATGCAATGTTAAAATGAAAAAATTCATATAAAATTCGAGAATTTTATAAAATATTTTACAAATATTAAAATTATTGTAAATATTCTAGTACTTATATTTACAGTTTGTTTTTCGGAACATTGTTTATTTTTTGTGATTTCTTCAATTCTATCCTCTAAAATTTGGATTTCATGTCTTAAATTTAATTCATTATCTTTTTGATTTTTTTTCTCTTGTATAAATAAATCGGTTTTCTCTTTCAGTAATTGTTCTAATTCTAAATATTTTAATTTTTGGTCGTCTAATTGTTGTTTATAAGTAGGTTGGTTGTCACAAATTTCCTTGGATTTTTGAAGTTCGTTTATTATTCCGTCTTTAATTTTAATTCTACAAAAAAAGAATATTGGAAAAATATTAAACAAAGTAATATTCTACTAAAAATATGCGATTAATGCCAAATAAAATTATTTCATAAATTTATAAGAATGTAAATTAGTAACACTCACTCATGTTTTAATGATTTAATTGTTTCAAATACATTTTTATCACAACTGGAATTCTTTGACTCGATATCTTTGTCCTTTAAGCTTTTTTCCAACAACTGAATTTTTCCTTCATAAATTTCGACCTTTGTCCCAAACTATAAACATAAAAATGGAACAGAAAAAAGTACAATCTTTTAATATCAAAGTTGCATTAGACTCTATTGATACACAATTCAGATTATGAATAATAATTGTTGAGTAAGATGTAATGATGCAGTATTACTACAATTTTAAAGTTATACGCATATTTGCCTTACATTTTTTATTAATATTTCTTTATTAATAATTTCCGTTTGTTTTTCATTTAGTTTTTGAGAAAGTTCCTTGATTTGTACTTCATATTCATCAAGCGTTTTTGTGAATTTATTCTCAAAATCTTTAAGTTTTTGCTTGTACTCCTACAAAAAATATATTTTATATTAAGAGTTTCTGTTATACTTAAAATTTCAGCGTTTAAATAGATAATTTAAAGATTATAATATTATAGTAATCAATTATTAAAATTTTAATTTAAATGTAATTTTCTACTTTTGATGACACTGCAAATAAATTATTTTTAATTTATTTCCCAGTGTTCCATTTAGGGCTCTTAAAAATGGGCATTAATTTGTGAAATAATTTTAATATAATTATATACGTAATTACTTTGACAGACTCTTCTTTAATTTCTGTTGTTAAGTTTTCCTCAAGATTTCCAATAAAATCATTCATAGATTGAAAATTCATTTTAATATTGTGCTATAATTACAATAAAAAGTTTTGGTATATAATTGAAATGAGACTCATCAAAATATAGTTCTAAGAATTTTTTTAGATAAACTTAAAATAAAATTATAAATTGTAACCAACTTGTTCTTTGCATTGCAAATCTATTTGATTTACTGTGGAAATTATTTTTTGAAGAATATCTTGTAAACTTTTGAAATTGTATTGATGTCCTCCCTAAAAATATATAGCAAGTTTTGGAATATATTCTATTACAACTTTAATTTGAAAGCGGTCTTATTTAATTTCACTAGAGGTTTCAACTGCTCATGATCTCGTCCTATTGGAACTGCAAAACACTCTCAGTTGGAATTATATAAGAGACCATTTTTTATTAAAATATTTTAAGTTTTGAAAAAAAAATATATATAAATCATTTGAATGCAGTCACCTCAAAATCATTTGATGACAATTTTGAATGCAGTTCCTTAACATCTTTTGTTAAAATTTCACAATATTGAAAATTCTTTTCTATACTGCTCAATAATTGTTTTTTAATTTCTTCAGTTTCTTCAAAAATAATGCCAATAAATAGATATGAGTGTAATTTAACATGAGTTTAAATATTTTTATAGATAAAGATTTTTACAAAATGATAATAAATTAATTTCTAAGTTTTGAATATTTGCAAATACCTTCATTTTTAGGTTTACACAGATTTTTTAAAATTTCTTCTTCTGTTGAGGAAACTAAAAGTTTACCGTTCATTTGTATTAATCGGAAATTATGAGCATTTGTATCACCAGCGTTCTGTCTATTATCTTGAAGTTTTCCAACAATTTTAATAAATTCATCCTAAAATTAAGGGGATGAATAAAGTCATGTCCATTTAATATACAATTAAAAAGAAAATTAATTTTTAAAAATGATAACAAGTGATGGATGAACCTATGTAAGTATTCAATTGTAAGTTGCAATAAAGTAGGTTTACTCAATTTATCTTAAACAAGCTTAACTCTTAATAACTTACTTGACATTGAAGTAACCTTTTTTTGGAAACTTCAAATTTCTTATTCAGATCTATTGTTCGATCTAATTTTGAAAATTTCATTGAAGCTTGGGAAAAATTAAGAGGTTGATTTTTTGGTGGCAAATTTGTGGTTATTGATTTTTTTGTTGTAACTGTGAAAATGTATCAGAACAATTTACCTATATTTAATTTTTTATTTCTTTTAATTAATTTTAATTTACCATTTGTTAAAGGTGCGCAACTTTCACTTGGTTTGAAATTTTTATTCGTCATTTTCCGAATTGTAAATTTTTTATCGACTGGAGGTGTTAGATCAAAACGTTTCTGAAAAATTGATTTAGTAAGAAGCTAATTGCAGAAAAAAAAATATCCATATGTATGCAGATTGTACAAATTTACATATGTACATACATGCACTAATTTCACAGGGACTTACTTGATTTGCGGAATTACTTTTTAAACTTGAATTTTTAGCATTGCAATTTGAATCGAAGGGTTCTAAAATAAAACAATAAATGGTTAATAACTTTCTGTAAGTATGAATACTTCCTCTAAGCATTTATGTAGCTTGAAATTGTAGATTTAATATTTACGATTACTTAATTCGGGCGTGCCAATCATTGAACTCATATTTGATTATTAAATATTCTTTTACGTAAATTATTTATAAAAATTAGAATATAAACTATATAAAACAGCCAAAAAATTTATTTAAAATTAAAATTTTTATTTTTGTTATTGATGACGGATAATTAAAAATTTATACGATTAAATTTTCTAAAAATTAATTCTATAATAAGCAAATTAAAAAATTTTTCTGACAGTATTAAAATCAAAATTTAATTATTTAAATTTTTTTTTAATTTTCTAAATCATACAGAAAATTTTAGCGTGGAGCTTCAATGCTATGATATTATTAAATTTTTAAATAATAACGACGGTGACTTAAAGTAAGGTTCGTAAGCAATATAAAGGGATCAATAAAATTTCTTAAAAATTTTTAAACAATAGGTCTCCAGAATTTTTAATTTGATCATCTCAACATGAATTTTAAAATGTTTTAATGAGATGTGTGGCTTTACGAAATTCCATGATACAAAACTTCATTTTTAATATTAATGTTATTACAATCATTGTTAGAAAATTAGCTTGAATTAAGTAAAAAATATTTATTCTTCTTTATAATGAAAAATTGTACATTTCAAAATTTTTTATTTTGAGTTTAACATATTACTAGAACAGTTATATAAACATTATATTACAAAAGTTATAAAAGCATAATATACAAAATATATAACAAGATTAATTAAAAAATTAATTTTATATAAAATTAACTTTTAGTTAACTTTAAAATATTGTTTTTAACCTTTGAGGTAGCTGTGAAGTACATTTTTTTTTGCAATTTTTCTTATAAATATTTTTTAATAAACTCTTCGTCAATCTTATTCGCAATCATTTTTGCAATAGCAAGTGAACTGGTTGCGCCTGGGGAGGGTGCATTACGGCAATGTAAAACACGTTTCGCAACTGCACTTTCGCCAGAACCACGATCGAAAATGAAATCATCAACTAAATTGCCATCTGTGTCGAGTGCTTGTGCGCGAACACCAGCTGGCCCTCTTTGAATATCCAACTCTGTTACTTCCGGAATATATCGTTGTAAATCTTTAACTTGTAAATTAATAAACACAGATTTCAAAAATTCTCCGACACCAAATCGAACATTTTTAACAGCCATTTTTAAAAAGCCGGGATAACGTATTGCGTCAAACAGCTCTATTAAATTTATATCACTATACCTGTGGAACAAAATTTTAATTGAAATATTAATTAATAATTTAACTACTTCTTGTACCTATATCCTTCACGCTGGAATGCAAGAACTGCATTTGGTCCTAGCCAAACACTTCCATCCATTCGTGGTGTGAAGTGTACTCCTAAAAATGGATATCTAGGATCAGGAACCGGATAAATATTTCCTTTAACCATATGACATTTTTCAGGGGCAAGAAGCAAATATTCTCCACGGAAAGGAACTATACGAGGACTTTTCGGACATCCTGTTAATTCAGCCAGCAGATCAGATTGCAGACCACCACATGTTAAAACATAACGTGCTTTAATTTTTTGACCTCTATAACTTTCAACTGTTACAGGGTAATCAGCATTTGTAGGTGTTTCATAAAATTTATTTGCTTTAAAATTAACGAAAATTTCTCCACCACATTTTTTAAAATGCTGCGCATAGAAATTAGTCACAAGTTGCCAATCAACAATTCCTGTATGTGGTGACCATAATGCTTTGATACCTTTACAAAATGGTTCAATTTCTTGTATTTTATCTCCTTCGATTATTTTAATATCTGGGCAGTTGTTTTTCTGAGCTCTTTCATAGAGATCCTAAAAATATAGTAACAAAATTATAAAACAAAAAATAACGAAATGCATGATATCTATTCATGCAATTATTTCTGAACATATGCATATACATTTTCGTTATGGCACCGCATTTATTACAATTTATAGCTCAAGGTCGTTTTCTTTAATAAAAATATTTTGTAGGTGGTTCTTTAAAAAAATATTTTGCGAACCTAAAAATATAAATATCCGGTTTCGCTTACCATAAGTCTTGGAATTTCAGACGGTTCCGTTGCCACTATTAATTTGCCCAATTTTTTATAAGGTACGTTGTGTTCATCACAAAATTTATATGTTAAATGCAAACCTTCAACGCATAGCTTAGCCTTCAGAGATCCAGGTTTGTAATATATACCCGCGTGAATTACTCCACTGTTATGACCAGTTTGGTGCAATGCTAGTCTTGACTCTTTTTCAAGAATTGCAATTTTGAGTTTAGGATTTCTTAATAAAATTTCACGAGCTGAAGCTACGCCAACAATTCCTCCTCCAACTACGACTAGGTCATATTCGCTGCTGAAATTGTTAAAAATAAATTTAAAAAACGTTATACAACTGGCTTCTTTATAATTTAAAGCGAAAATAAGTGTTATTAAAATCAATATGCATGTATGTATATAGATATATAATAATGTATCTAGTAAGCAAATAAAACAGTAAAAGCATTGCCATAGGTTTTGCTCAATGTTTTTTTGAAATGATTGTTTTTTTAATAGACAATGAAGGTCAAAGTTGTCAATTACTGTTGCCGAATTATCTAATTTGTTATTTAGTCATGTTTTTATTAACATTACTTGTCGCTAAAAAAATTTATAAACTCACTTTGTATTTGAACCATGTTGATATCTTTTCGGATTTATTAAATATGGTACAAATGCTTTTATTGGAATTCTATTAAGTTTCTGCACTAATGCCATTGTTTTTCTTAAATACAACTTTTTATTTTTTTCTAGTTTGAAGCTATTGGCAGAAACACTTGTTATGCAACTCTCGTGACCTATTCCATCCACGCACTATTCAGAACTAGATAATATTAACATGTTTATTTGCTATTCTCTTTAAAATTTTGAAAACAAAACTCATTTATTGCGCATTCCCCAACACAAATTGTATAAGAGCACTTTAAATATTTCAGATAAGTAACAAAAATGAAAAAAAAAACAAAAAACTCGCATCAAATTAGCTTTCTCAATTTTTGTGTTAATTTAAATTTGTAAACAAAAATCATATGTAATTATTTTTAATTTTCAGTTTTGACATTTAAACTTTCAAACAATAAAATCCATCTAGAAGACATGGCGACATCTAACAGTTCAAGCAAAAATTTTTTCTCTACCGATAAAATAAATTCAGCCTATTAAAATGAAACGGCTTAATTTTAATATGCTGAATGGTATTTTTGTAGAAAGTGACCGTCAACCGAAAAATATAGTAATTAAATTCTTTGCAGTTTTTAACCATACTTTTATCGTGTGGACAAACCTGCAAAAGGAAAACTTAAAATTTCTAATCAATATTCAGACCCATCTAGTGAATATTAGTAAAACCAGTACTAAGAAAATAATTTTGTCTAAAAATAAAATTCGAAAAAAATAATTTTTCGAATTTGATGTTTTTTTTTTTTATTCTGAACATATATGCTCTTAGATGCTCGGTAGATGACTCTGAGCACTAATCTAAAAATTTAAATAGCGTGAATTCGAAATAAGTAAATAAATAAATATTACTGGAATTGATATAAACTCAAACAGCATTTAAAACCGTATTAACGACTCTTATATTTTAACACTCATTAAAATTAAGTTTTAATGATTAACAAATTTTATTATAAAATAAAACATAATTTTGTTTCAAAACTAAACCAACGGAATATATGTGTATGTCAAAAGATTCAACTTTAATGCATTCCATAACTTTTTGCGCATAACTTTCCATTTAAAAAATTTTAAAATATTCTAAGTTCATACATACCTACTTACATAAAATGTATGCATTTGCATAAATACAATTTCCCTTAAGTTTTCTATTCAAATTATTAGAAATTCCTTTAATCTCTAAAATTTTGATGGTCGGTTGTTCGGAAAAATAAATATGAAAAGCAAAAATTAAGAACTTTCACATTTTCTCTTTTCTATTTTTATTAATTTTGTAGAACCTTTTTAAAATATCAAATTATCAAATTATTATTCAAATGTAAATTTATCTGTATTTTATTTTTCTTATTTAAACATTAAATTGCTTAATTTGCCTTGATTGCTCTAATTAGGTACAAGTGTTTTTAAAGAGAAAAATGTACATCCAATAGTATTTTAATATCATGTAAGGTTTCTTTTTCAATAATATCATATTTTTTTTGTAAATATTTTTTTTTAAATTTTAAATCTACATTTACGCGGAGAACAATAAATTTTTGGAAAATTTTTTTACAAATTTTAATCAAACATTTAAAATTGTTTTTTTGTTATTTAACAAATTTATTTATTTACTACTACATATATGAATTGTAAATAATTAAAAATAACTAACAATATATTATATAACAAAAATGTAAAAAAAAAAAATAAAAAATTAATTTTATTATATAAAAAATAGATAGATTCAATGATTAAGAAAAAAAACACAAAATTTTTGCCAATTCAATTATTTTTAAATATTTACATTTATTTAAAAATAATAACTAATTAATAGCGAGCAAAAATTCCGAAAATTGCGATTAATTTCATAACTTAGAAATTGACAACACTTTTTTTAAAAACAATTACTGGAGGAACTGAAAGCTAGAATAATTTTTATTGGGTTCATTTAAATTTAACAAAATTTCACAATTTTAATATTCAACTACTACTTGTAAACTTTAGCATATTTTTGTTTTACTCTTTCAATTTATTTGTGTTCAACATGAGAATTAAAATTTCTTATTTACAACTTAATTTTCTAAGAATAAGTTATTTATGTAATTATTTCGATGGCATAAAAAGTTGTAAGAGAATTTTTTTATTTATATATAAAACAAAATCTACACATCATGTAGATCAAGGAACTCCACAAAAGTATTATCATATAAAAAGTTTCTTTGATTTTCTCATAAGAAAAGATTATTGTATTTTAAGATTATTTCTATTTTAAAGAAGATTTTGTTTGTTCTATTAAAGAGTTTAAAATGTTGGCAGTTGTACAGGATTCAAAGTTTTATACTTTTGTGCTTTTGTTATTAATAATTATGTTTTTTCCTTAATATCTATTTATGCGTTATTTTAACATTTAGACAGTTTTTTATTTAATGTAGTAGTTATTTTTAAAGTGATTGTATAAATGGGTTCCTTTTGTATTTTATATTATATTGAGAATTTGAAATAATGATGATGATTAATATTTATTAAATAATAAAACTTTAGACAGTTGGTTCATGAGGAGCAGGTAATTTATCCCAAGAAGGTTCAACACCCCAGATTTCTCGAGCATATTCAGCAATAGTACGATCGGATGAGAATTTACCACTTGATGCAATGTTATTAATGGACATTTCGAGCCATTTAGATTGATCCTTAAATTAAAAACAAAATTTTGATTAGTTTTTTATAACATACTAGAATAATAATAAAAACATACTTGATAAGTTTTTGAGACTAAGTCTTGTGCTTTTATATAGGCTTCATAATCAGCCAATAAATAATAATGATCGTATTTTAATAAAACATCAGCAATATTTCTAAATTCATTTGGATTTCCTGGACTAAAGAAACCACCTTGAATTTGATCAATACATTGTTTAATTTCTGGATTAGAATTATAGTAATCATATGCGTTATAGCCTTTCTTTTTCAATTCATTGACTTGTTCAACAGTCATGCCGAAAATGAAAATATTTTCATTACCCATTTCTTCAGCCATTTCTACATTAGCACCATCTAATGTACCAATAGTTAAGGCACCATTTAACTGGAATTTCATGTTACCAGTACCAGATGCTTCAGTACCAGCTGTTGAAATTTGTTCTGATAAATCAGCAGCAGGCATAATTTTTTCAGCTAAAGTTACACGATAATTTTCCAAGAAGACAACTTTAAGTTTATCTCCAACAATTGGATCATTATTAACAACATTGCCAATAGCACAAACTAATTTAATAATTTGCTTAGCCATATAGTAACCAGGAGCAGCTTTTCCACCAATCATTATTGTACGTGGTGTAAAGTTGGCTGTAGGATCTTTCTTAATTCTATTGTATAAAGTGATAATATGTAAGCAGTTCAACAATTGACGTTTGTATTCATGAATACGTTTTACTTGAATGTCAAACATTGAAGCTGGATTGACTTTGATTCCATATTCTTTTTCGAGAAGTGCAGTTAATTTCAATTTATTTTCTTGCTTCACTTTAGCTACAGCTCTTTGGAAAGTTGCATCTTTTGCCCATTTCTTAAGTGAAGCCAATTGTTCTAAATGAACAATCCAATCTTCACCAATTTTTTCACAAATCAAATCTGATAAACCTGGATTACATAACAATAACCAACGACGTGGAGTAATACCATTAGTTTTATTTTGGAATTTCTCTGGTGTCATTAGATAAAAGTCATGGAAGAGTTCATCTTTCAAAATTTGTGAATGAATGGCTGCAACACCATTGACAGCATGTGAACCAACAATTGATAATGTAGCCATATTGATACGTTTTTCACCATCTTCTTCAACGCATGACATACGTCTCATACGATCAAGGTCACCAGGGAATTTCTTTTTAACTTCTTCCAAATGTAAGAAATTAATATGATAAATGATTTGCAAGTGACGTGGTAAGATTGATTCTAACATTGAAACAGGCCATCTTTCTAAGGCCTCTGGTAGTACAGTGTGATTTGTGTAGGCGCAAGTTCTAGTTGTAATATCCCATGCTGTTTCCCAGGAAAGTTTTTCTTCATCAATTAAGATACGCATCAATTCTGGAATAGCTAGAGATGGATGCGTGTCATTTAATTGGATGGCAACTTTGTCTGGGAAATGTTTAAAATCAGTTCGGACAGCATCACGTGATCCAAATTTAGATGATTTGTAACGTCTTACAATATCATGAAGGGTTGCAGCAACCATGAAATATTCTTGTTTCAAGCGAAGCTCTTTACCCTCAAAGAAATTGTCATTGGGATATAAGACACGAGAAATATTTTCAGCCAAATTACGATCTAATACAGCTTGAATGTAATCACCATCGTTGACTAAAATATATATCATTAATAGCAATGTATTCTTAAAATAACAAAAATATTTGCACTAAGCGCAATTGAAAATATTTACTTACAGAATTTCAAGTTAAAATCAATTGGTGATTTAGCTGACCATAATCTCAATGTGTTAACAACATTATTACCATAACCAGGAATTGGATTATCGTATGGCATGGCATATACAATTTGACAGTCAACCCATTTTTTACCTTCAGGTGTATCAATGACACGTCCATAAAATTGAATTGGAATCATAAATTCTGGACGGGCTTTCTCCCATGGATTACCATAACGTAACCAATCATCAGGTTCTTCAACTTGTTCACCATTTTTGATTTTTTGGGCAAAAATACCATATTCATAACGAATACCGTAACCATAGGCTGCCATACCCAATGTAGCCATTGAATCTAAGAAACAAGCAGCTAAACGGCCTAAACCACCATTACCTAAGCCGGCATCTTCTTCAAGATCTTCTAATTCTTCAATATCAAGACCAATTTGATACATTGCTTCATCGCATGTACTTTGAATACCCAAATTAATCATTGTATTTTGAAGAGAACGTCCCATGTAGTATTCCAATGAAAGATAATAGACACGCTATTTAAGAATAAATAAAAAAATAAAATATACGTAATAATTTAATAGTATAAAATAATTAATATGATTGTCAAATTTCAAAATTTTTTTTTTAAATTGAAAGCTTTTTGTAAAAATTTGTAAATTGAATAGAAATTGATGACTAGAAATTTTCACTTAAGTTTTGTACTAGACATGCATATACATATATACACGATTAACCACATACATATACTTTTGAATAACATGAATGCACATATTATGACTTGCAGCTCCCAATTTAAATTTAATGTTGACTCAATTATTACGTAATTATTTTAAAAACGAAATCAGGTGTTTTTTTGCATTATGTTAAAAAAAATTAATTATGTAAAAAATAATCTTTTATTTCTTCTTACAAAAGAACAAATCTTCAAATATTTTATATGGGGCCATGCATTTATGATTTTATTATCTTATAAAATTTAGCCTGGAGAACAAGAACTACGTCGGAAAAATTAAAATGTTTTTCTTTATTTTTGTTTTGTAAAATTTAATAATAAATCATGGCAATATTCCAAAATTAAATTACGATGCATCATAAGTGATTTTCTTTTGTTTTAAAATCGATTTATTTTAAAAAAATTTTTGTACATTCCAAAATCTTAATGACATGATGTTTCTTAAGATGTGAAAACATTTTATGTACATACATACATTCGTACATGAACTGGAAAAATATTAATTGTAAAATTTTGGAACAAAACAAAATATTGCATGTAGGTCATAGAATGGTAACAATAATTAATTTGTCTAATTTGGTGATAATTGTTATACGAAGCGAAGGAATTTTAAAAAATTTATTTTAATAAGTACTGCTTGTAGTTTTTGGAAATTATTACAATTATACACATTTAAAAATGCAATCTATCAACACATGGTTCCTAAAATAGCAAATTTCCTTAAAATAATTTAATCATAAAAATAGCATAAGTATTGGCTAAATGATGTTCTATAGAAATAAATTCTTCTACTACGAAATATATCATGATTTGCATATACACATACATATTTAAATGATATAGACTGGAGTGATAGTTTAAGATAAAGTTGCAGTATAGTAAAGAAATTCAATTTGATTGAATGAGCCTCTACTTTCGAGTATCAAAATTATGTTCTAGAACAAAAAAAAAATTAATTATTTATCAACACAACTCTTAGAAAGTGGCTGGAAAGGGAAAGACAGTACCTAAGCAATTTCTTCTACATTACCTAGACTACTGTACCTACATTATCCTAGCTTTCTATTTTTGTAGGCTATAGAACAAACGAACAGATAGGTTAAAACTTAAAAGCATATTTTTTCCTGATTTTTTTTTTGGAAATGTGCTTAAGGATTATTTTAATTGTGTATATACATATATATATATGTATACATAAAATATGCAACCATATATGATTAATTTTAAATAAAATCAATGTTAAAGTTCAAAGTCACCATTAAAATAAAAATAAATGTGATAATAAAGAAATTTCTAAATTTGTATACACACATACACTATATACTAATATACATAATTTATTTACTTATTAAAAATTGAATTAATTTAGTTAGAATTTCTATATATGTAGGTATATAAAATTATATAATGCGTAAATTTTTATATAACATTTAATAAGAGAGCATTGATATTATCCTCCTCCTATTTTTTCCCTTGATTTTCTTACTTCAAATCTAAAAACTTTCAATATCGTCAATTTTTAGAGCTTTTACAATATATTTTAATTTATGTTAAATTGAAAAAAAAAAAAACAAAATCAAATAAACTTGTTGACCTTGCCATACTTTCGTTTTCGTTGCTAATTTGAATTGGTGCTAAATTTGTGTATCTATATATATATTCTTATTCTCATGCAAGTTTGTTTTTATTTACAAATTATCGTGAAAATTCAATAATAACATTAACATTGCAATTTTACACTATGTTATCATTGCAATTTCAGATTTAATTTAAAAATAAAATTTTTATTCCGCCTAGAGGATTATTTTATGTTTAAAATGATAATGAAGTGAAGGAGTCCAAGTACATACGAGTAGAATGAGAGAGGTGTAAATTATTCATTTTTTATATTGTGGATTCATGTACTAGTATTAATGCACTAATCAATAAGCATTTTATAATGCTACAGAATAGAAATTAATTTGACAATAAAGGAGAAATTCAATTTACCAAGGCTTAAAAATATTTGAAAGAAATTTTGGTAAAAAATTTAAGCTAAATGAGTAACATAATTATTGGCTCAACTAATTTGTAAAATACATACATACATACATACATATGTATATAAGATTTTGCTATTATTTCAAAATATTGCTAAACATTAAAAAAAACACATCAGCATTTGAATTTTAATTGACATTACTGTGAGCAGGTGTTCAAAGCCTCATCAAAATAATAGTTTTCTATTAAGTATGCATTTTGTAAATTTAAGTAAAAATTAATACTGTTTGCTTATTATAATTAATTTTTATTATAAATATTTCCTTTGTTAAATATATTATATTTGTATACCTAGAAATTTTGGTATAAGTAGGTATTTTTTTACATTTTGGCAAACAAAAGTTTTTCATATTATGGTCTATATGATGAAATATATTTTAATTTATGAATAAATTTAGAAAAATCAGAGAAAAAAAAATGCTTTTATTTTGTTCTTTTGGTGACTTTAAATAACCTTCTAATTTTTTTTTTTTATTAAAATCTGTTGTATGCCCATGGTAGTGTGAATGTGTTTGTTCATAATTATCTCTATGCATTTTTATTTATTATGACTATTCCCCCGGTATAAGTATCTTATATACATATGTACGTATATGTGTATCTTATATCATTGCATTTCAAAACGGTTAACAGTTTTCGCTTAACATTTTTAAAAATTTTAATGGTTAATAGTTTTCTATAAAAAAACATTTTTAAAAATTTAGGAAAATTTTCAATTAAAGCAACTGGTCAAATATCGAATGGTCCAAGATATAATCAAATTGGTTATTGTCGAATTTGATCTTGGTATAAATAAATTACTAATTTTTTTAATGGCAATATCTAAATGTACAATGCAGTTTGTTGACAACTTTCATTTTACATTATTTAATGAGAGTATATGAGTCCAACAAAATCAAGTAGTGAATTTTTTTTTTAAAAAATAAAGAAATAATAAAAAATATTAATTTTCATAATTTGAGATTAAACATACTCAATAACTAATATAAGTATGCATACTCAGAAACATAAGTAATCAAATTCGAATTTCAACAACATTAATAAAAAATAAAACATGTGGCAATACCGTCCTAAATTTATCATGAATTTAATCAGTGATTATGCCGGCGTACATATATGTATGTACATGTTTATGTACGATAAAAAACTTTAATAATTTTAAAAAGACATTCATTATTTTATGGGGCTTGGGCTGTATTTAATTCTTATTTTATTGTACTGAAGTTCTTACGGAACATCTTTAAAATGAAACAACGAAATAAAATGACAAAATTTATTAAATTGTTTGTATGTATAATATAAATTGATACGAAAATTTTCGGTCCTTATTGTTATAAAATATTTATTTAATTGTCTTTTCTATTTTATTCAAATTATTTGTTAATTTTATTTCTTAATATCGTTATCAAATGAGGTGCTGTAATAAATCAATAAATAGGTATCATTTAGCCAAATTTTACCGACATCATAGTTATGTAATTCTTTTAGAACCTTATACATTGTAATAAATTTATTGTATTGCAATGTAAGCGCCTTGATAAATAAATAAATTAGACAATAAATTGCCATACAAAACAATTTGAGCACATGGTATAATTTCTGAGCGATATTTCTTAATAGGTTCCAATAATGTAAGTATATAGAAATTTTATTTTTGAAAACGATGACGGGACACGTTTAGAATGTAACAACGAAATAAAATGATAAAAGAAATTAAAAAAAACACATGATTTTACTTTTCCTTACGTTATGACTTTAAGTAAATAAATTTTCATGAAAAAAGCAAAAAGAAAGAAAAAACAAAAATAATAAAGAAAAAAAAGAAAATGTTATAAAAATATCTTATTTTCATTTTATTTTATATTTGACCTTTATAGAGGACAAATAATAAATATTTAGTTTTTGATGTTGGTGATCATTATTCAAGTAGTAGTATTTTACTAATATAGTGTACTAGTGTATTTGTGAAAGGTATAGCGACACTGTCATTCTATCACCCATTATAGCATAAATTTTTGTGGTTAAATTTAATTTTTTTAATTAAGTACACATATTATCATGTACATTTATAATATTGTATGTAATATCATTGTGTAACATGTAAAATGATATAAAATGAAAATATAAACATAAATGAGAATCGCTCCGAATACCGAGACGGAATTCATGCAAAAAAAAATAAAAATTGTAAGAATTCACAATACTATAAATACTAGAACAGTTGTAACGGAAAAATAATTTTCTTAAACAATTACAATAATAATTATGCATACCTACTCGAACCTGTATGATTCATGTTAGAATGAATGTATGATTGATTACAGAGAACAAATTAAAATATTTTTAATAATGAAAGATCATTTAACTGCGGTGGCCTTTCATTAAAAATTTTTAATGGTTATACAAAAATAACTTGATATTGTTTTTGTTTACACGATCATGTATTTTTTTTTTTAATTTTTATTGTGGATTAATGAAAATTTTAGATTAAAATAAAATAAGCATGAACACAAGTTGATAATGAAAGTTTAAGATTTAATTTGTTGCATTCATGCATTCATGTATGTATATATATATATATATTGCAAAAATCATCATAAGTTTAATCTAAAAATTTTATGTTAATTAAGATTTCATTTATATGTTGATTAAATTCAAAAATTAAAAATTTAATTAATTTTGAATTTAATTGTTTTTTTGCTTAATACATTCTAAGTATAATATTATAAGTTACAAGATCAAAGTTTTATAATATGGGATATTTAAACGATTTGCCCTAATATATTATTCATGTTGTTGTTAATATGTCATTTATATGTCATATTTTTCTATGCTATCCAATGATAGCAGCTATTTACGTTTTTGTAAATTAGCTATTATCATTTGTGTATATAACAGCGCCAAACAAAAAAAGTACTTCTAATGTATAATTACAAAAATTGTCTCCTGCATAACACTATAAACAATATACACAATGCTATTATGTACATATAGGTATGTATGTGTATTAAGATCAATATATAACGTATAACAGTATATTTTTATCGAATATTTATTAATAAAATACAAAATTTTAAAATAAAAAGGACTTAATATTTGAGAATAATTATTTAAATGAATTATCTTATATACATATGTATGTGTGTCCACTATGTAAATATGTACATTATTTAAGTTCCAATTTACTCTTGTGAATAAATACAAATTGGAATCACAATTAGCTAAAGCTTCTTTTAATATAGATAATGAATTTCTTCTCTTAAGAATTGAAGTAAAATTTCTTCTATGTCAAGAAATATTTGGCTAACAATAAAAATTTTTTAAGTATTCAAACTTATGACTATTTAACCATTTATGTACACATTATTTATTTACATATTCGTATCGTTACGAAATATAATTTATGATGTAAGCATGTATTTAATTCTGGAGGGGACAGTATCAATCAATGAAGAAAATAACTATAGAATTATTATAAGAATTTTGCTTTTAAAATGATAAGAGAAATTTTTAAAATAATATTGTTTTTAATTAAAAATTTATTGATATTTTCTTTTTAAAGAATGGAGAATTAAATTTATTTTTAGGCACAATGTGTGTGAGTAAATATATTTTATTTTATTGTAATATTGTCTACTTGTACATTTCAATGTACAGATAACCGCTGATGAACTTCAGAAGTTGTTAGTTATTTCTATTCTATTTTTACTTACACAATTCATTTTTAATTCAGAATTTGATTTCCGGTAGAAAAAGTATTTGAGCAGGATTAAGATTAGCTAAAGTAAATAAGATTATTTTACTACTTATGGAATGCGATTTTAAGAAATTTTTTACTATACTATGCAAGTGTATTATGCAAGACAGTGCAAAATTTTTATTTTTGTTTTGCAAATAATAAAACCTTTCATATCTGAATATTAAATATTTGTATACGAAATTTGAATAATATTTAAATATTAATTTTGTAATTTTTGAATATTTGAGTTATTTATATTATTAAATCTTATAAAGATTTTACAAAATTATTTAAAATTTCTAAATAGAATCTATTTTATATACACATACGAACACATATCTAATTATTTGCAACATATTTTAGAGATAAGTATATCTAAAAGCTTTGTTTTATTATTTTGAAGGTCAAAAGAACAATTGCTAAAACATGACATACTCATGCATATCTATAACAAGAATAACATCAAACATACTTATATTTGTACTGTATTTAAAATGTATATACACAAAAAACGCACATTTTTCTTCTATCTATAACAGAAAAGTGAAAGTTAAACTTTCCCTTTTTCGCTATTCACCCATACAATCAAGAATGTCAATAATATGAATAAAGAATTTTCTTTTTTGAAATTTTCTCTAACTGATTCTTCCACGTGCAGCTTATAATTATGTATATGTTACATAATGAAATAAAAAATAATAAATTTCAACTACTCATACTTATGTACATACATATTTATATGTATATTTACATCCCTAAATATGACGTATACTCAGGTATTGAATGGAAAATTTCACTTTTTAAAAAATGCAAAAAACATAAAATAAGGCAAAATTAATTTTGAAAAAATTTAAAAAAATTCTTTGACTAAAATTCTAGGGTTTTCTATTAGAACGTGATATATTTACATTTTTCCTATTTCGAGTCAATGCGCGATTGATATTTTGTAGGTTGTTTTTGTTTTACTAAAACATTAACTACATTAACTACTTAGTGAAGATATACCAAAGATGGTTAAAAAAGTTAACATTTCTTTTTACATACATATATACATATGTAGCTTTCCATAAAAAATAAGATATAATATGTGTAATTTTCCCTATTGCAATTGAAATCAATCGAAATTGAATAAGTTCTCTTATCTAATTGTAAACTATTTAAAACGTTCCTTTAGCTTATGTATGAATATTTAAACAATATGAACGACTTGAACATTTGAATATGTAATTTAGAAACGAATATGTGCATTACATTTTTAACTTGAAACGAAACGGTAAAATAATATACCACAATTGTATTTCAAAAGTGTATAAAATGACATATCTATATTTTAATACCTTCTTAGAAAATTTGATGATCCCGAGAAGTGAATAACTGTTGATATCCAATTTTGTCGGAAAAATTTTGTGCCACTTGTGTAGTAATAATGTTTTTCAAGGTTATTTATTTTTTACTGGAAAAACTACTAGAAAAATTAATTTTTTTTTCTTGCATTAGAAAGCCCTTAAAATTTTAAGTAATACTGCATTCACAACTATTTTTCCCCATAATATAGTTATCAGATTCTGATATAGAAAACTTTCGAATTATTTGTTTGCATATTACCAAGATTGTCATTTAGGATATAACCAAGTACTCGTATCATTTAAAATACATATAGATTAAAATTCACAATTATTTCATTGTGTATGGTAAGAAATTGAAAATATTTTCAACTGCATAAAATAGTTCAGAACTTCAATTTTTTACTGTCACATCGACCTTATTTATTTAATGTTGCTGCAAATCGGTAAATTTATAAAATAACAATTTATATAATTTTATGAATTATGTTGCATAAAAATTTATATTTAAGTATTTATTAACATTAAAATCTATATAATTTTTATTGTTTTGAATTGCATAATATCAAAATGATTTTAAGACTTTTAACCAATAAACTATTTACATATATTATAATAAAGTGCGTACATACGTGGGTCTACATATCAATATAATATATAGAATTGGTAAATATATACTATATATACATATAGTAACTAATATGTATACATATGTAGTAAATATTGCAAATGAACTCATTTTATCTCAAAATTTACATAAATTTAATGCATACTTATATTATTATTAATTTTTTTAGTACTTACTATCCGAGTACATGTATAAAATAAATCATCTATATGATGGTTTATGTCTTCCCACTCATTAAATTTTCAAGATTTTGAAATTTAAGTGTCATTATTTGTTATAGATTTTTTAAATTAATAAATAGCAACTAAATTTTAATTTGAATGATTCAGAAAGTCGTGTATAGGCTATGTATACTTTTTTAGAAAATATTAATGATTATAATTAAAAGTTTATCGATTCCATTATCAAGTATAAATTTATTTTGAAATAAAAATAAAATTATGTTAAAATTTTATATTATTTTGTTAGATAAGAACGTGACCAATGTGTGACAAAAAAATTTTATTATAGAATTAGAAATAATTTGGTTAACAATTTTACAAGTTTTAGCAAGTAAAATGATTATTAAACGGGAAATTTCCTATATATATCGATAAGCCGGTATTCAAGATAAGTAAATTGTTGAAGTTTCTAAAAAATTTCTTTGTAAATCTCAAATTTTCATTATTTATTTCAAATATCGACATTTTCTTTTCCAATTTTTAGGTTTTTAGGCATAATAATTTAAGTGTTGTTGCTTATTTTAGAGCAGTTGTATATTATAATTAATTTTACAAACTATACATATTATATATGCTTTTCAACAAGTTCATTAACCTATGCCTATGTACAAATATTACAAATGAAAATTATTCTAAAAAATGTAAGTAAAAATTATCCCAATATACAATATTATACCTGAGGTAATATTTATTACATTAGTTTAAAGTTATGAGAAAAGTATACAAATTATAATATGGAAAATGTTGCGTATGCATTTTGAAAGAGAAGAAAATTATAAACGAAAGTATGATATCGGAATTGTGCTACTGAGATTACTGTGTATTTCTCTTTATTTTTACAGAAATGTAATGAACCTTAAAATTTCAAATAATGACTTAGGAGTTAGAAGGAGATAGAAAAAAATTTGTAACAAACAGATTATTTTGAAATATGAAAAAAAATCACGGTTCGAGAAAAGTTTTGTCATAATGACGTTGGCTCATTGAATTTTCTTTACAACCTAACAACATATTGAGAAATTTTAAATATATAAAATAATATTAATAGCTAGAATGTTAAAGTTCACATCATCAATTTATATAGAAAATTAATGTAATTCTAGACAAAACCTTAAATAAATAAATCAATAAAAGTATCGTTTATAAATTAAAATTAATTTGTTTTTTAAAATAAAAAAAATTCTAAGTTTATAACAACATATGTACATGTAAAAGTGCATTTTTTATCCCTCTACATAATTGCAATGAAGATGTATACATGCTTTACCATATTAGGTATGCTTGACTTCCAAAACGCAGTGGAAAGGTAAGTTCCATATTTCAAAACATATATTGAAAGCTCTTGACATTGTACATTATTCTAAAATATATCGAAAATGCAGTCGAAACATAAAACAAAAGTAGAACGTGTAACGAAAAAATTGACACTGTTAATTCGAGACTGCTTTTTTTATACAATGCAAGGGTTTGAAAAGCTTTTCGTTGTTTTAAAATTGTATTTAAACGGCATTTAAACTTTTTATACTACGTTTTGGAAGTAACGGTATATTAGTTACTTTGGCTAATGCAGAACTGTGGCTTAACTAATTGTACATACTCGTAATGCATATCCATATAACATAAACATAAACTTAAACACTTAGCCTGTATAATACACATATATCAACACTTAAGCCTGTATAGGAGGTATTCCAAAAGGAAATACAGTAAGTACTTAGTAAGTATATTCAAGTAATTTCTAAAGTAAGTAATTTCTTTATTTCGAATCGGGAAAGAATTAGAGATATATTCGAATTAGAGAAACTAAAATGTAAGAAAATGCATATAGTAAACAGAATATGTGATTCGAGTTAAAAAAAAGCTATAGGTCTTATAGCTGAGAGTACCTACCATTATTTTAATTAATATAAAGATTATTTTAGTCAACTTTTTTTAAATTATATGTAGAACTTGTCTAATTTAAATTTTTTCACATGCCACTATTATATAATACACTATACAAATATTTAATGTGTAAATGTATATGTAAGTATGTACATACATATCTGAATACATGTTAAGGTCAAAAAACTTAATTAAATATTTTATAAACATTTCAATAAAAATATGTATTAAATATATTCATTAATTAATTAATAGCTTTTGTATTTAAGTATGTATGTGGAATTATACTTATACATAAACATATATGCAAAAAATAAATAAAAGTAATTGAAATGACCTTGAAAAACGCCGAAAATATAAACAGAAAGAAAATTCTATGTATGAAAGAATACATTCATACATACATATATGTACATATGTATATATGCTGCATACATACATGTGTTCGTAACTGATCCATATCAATCATAATCATTTTTGCTAAAACACACATTATGTGTATAACATTTTTAATCAGTTTGAACGTTTTTCACATAAGTTATAGATAGGATGTTTTTATTAAAAAATATATATATATGTATATATTATATATGTATATATACATTAATGTACATGCAATTGTAAACTGTCAGTTAATTCTTATAAGAAAAAAGGAAAAATATTTGAAATTTCAAAAATAGAAATGGAAACTAGACGAAAAATTTTAATAGAAGAGTGGTGTAATAATAATTGAGAATAATATTTTTTATTTGACCAAAATTTGAAAATTATAAAACCTATGACCACGTATAATATGTGAGTATTCAAAAAGCTTTCAAATTGTTATACTTAATTTAATACTATTATATTAATTTTAATGAATAAATAAATAAACTAAATTAACTTACTTTTGGATCCTTTTCGTACCAATTTTGTTGAGTTCTAATCCATCTTGAAACCAAATTATCTTTGACGGTATGTGCAAGAGCAAAATAATAATCTCTTAATGTTGCAACATTACGATCTTTTACCAATGTGTAATGCAAATGACGATTAAAGGATTTTTTCACTTCACCGACATTTTCAACTTGAGCAATACCGCGAACACTAATTTGTTTCCTTTTATCGGCATCGGTATTTGGTTTAGCTGCCATATTTCTTTTTTTTTTAATTAAAAATCTTTTGATTTTTTATTGCAATTTTAAGGCTATAAAAAAATAAATAAAAGATTCACAGATAACAAATAAGTATTGTGTTTACACACTTAAAACTTAAGTTTTCAAAAATAAAAATAAAAATCTGATTTTTTTTTTAATTTTTTTTTTGTATTTGCAATTTATTTATTGCGGTTTATATTTTTCTATTATCATTAATCAACGAATTCTACTTGGGAACTAAAAACTGAAGATATCCGAATATAAAAACAAAAAAATATAATTTGTAAAAAGTTTCGAAATGATATTTTTTTTTTATTTTTAGTAGAACAAATTTATGTGAATTGGTTGAGTTGATTATTTGAGCTGAATGAGAAGAGAAAAACTTAAGGTTTTTTAGTGTTTGAATTGCTGAGTAATTTTGTTTATTTGCTTATTTTCGTATTTTTCTTTTAATAAATTTTCGAAGATAAGATACAGAAACTTACTTGCAAACCTAATAATTAATAATATTTATATATGTATATTCAAACTACAAAGGTACAAACTTGAGTATGCATACATAAAAGTTTATAAAAAAATATTTGGCTATTTACTTGAGATTAAGTAGGTAGGTACATTAAAAATCATAAAAAAATGTTGAAATAACAAATTAAATGTTATTAATATTTGTGTTTTTAATTTTATTTGTTGTATTCATTGTAATTATTTAATTTAACGTCATCACTGAAATTTATTACGCGAAAATCGGTTTCTGTTTAAGTATACCTATACATAGAATATACTAGTGTCACCTAGTAAATTGTCCTAGTCAGTAGTGAATCGAGATTTAAACACGAAACAATGGCAAATTTTTAAAATTAAAAAGGTATTTTTTTAAGTTTATTACTATAATTTTACCAATGACAATTCTACGGTTATATTATAATATAATTTGTGACTTTTACACGCAATTTAATTTGTTTTATAAATTGACGATTTAAAAATTATTATAATAAATTATAAACGATTATTGCTTAAATATAAACGCTTATGTTAAATTTTGACGTAATAATACTGAAGATCAATTTTTTTTTACAGCTTGAGTAGTCAAATGATTTTCTGGGTAATAAAATAATTATTGTTTTTCAAAAAATAATTTCGTGAATAATTTTATTTAATAAAATTCAATTTTATTTAAACATAATATGTGAAAATACATAACATGTGCAGTTAGAAATAACGAACTGAAAATAAGATGCAAAATAATATTAAAGTTTTGACAAAATTTTTAACAAATGATTTTCTAAAAAGTAACTGCATTTTATTTGTTTAAAATTGTAACATACTACTAGGAGTCACAGAGTTTAAGTTTTATTCTTAAAACTTAACTAAATTAACATAAGTTTTAACTAAACAAACATAATCTGATAAATTATGTAATATTTTTTGGACTATTTTACAAAAGCAAAACACATCAATTTGATTTAACTGCGCTACTCATGACAATTTCACTATGTTGTTGATAATTTAACTATGTAAAAAACAAACTTGATTTTCAATATTTGTTTACGAATTGAAGTTTTCACTATATTTATCGCGGTATACTGTGCTTATGAATAGGCCTTCTGTATTAAATATTTTTATAGTGATTATTTATAAATAATTATTAAATAATTTAATATTCAACACTCCTAACTTAGTTTTATATTTAATACTTCTAACTAAATTATTGTTTATTTTTTGATAAATTAATTTTTGAACTTAAATATGCATATTGCAGTTTGAGAAGAAGTTCTTTTATATTTTGCGGCATATAACAGAATCTATGAATATAATATAGAGCTTTTTATAGTTCTGCCTCAATCAAAGATTTCAGTCATGTCATGTATTTTAAAAATAGTTATAAATTTTGAAGATCGAAAATTAAATTATAAATGCTTTTCTAAAATTTCGATGTTGCTTTTATTTACATTTACAAAATAAATCACCATTTTGTACTTATTTTTTTGATTATTACTGTACCACTCTCTTAATTTACTGTTGCTCTCTTCATATTATTAGCTCACTCTCACTCTTTAAGGTTTATACCGTTTTATGTATGTATAATTTTACCATGTGTTTTATATCTATTTATAAACGTTATGTATGCATTATGTTTAGAATATTTTTCATTATACTTATACATATATATATAATATTACATATTATTTTGCATGGATATAATATGCCTTTTACTTTAAAACTCAAACTTCACTAATAAAAAACAATAATAACAATTCGCTTTTTGATCAAATAACTAATAAAATAAATTCGTTTGAAGATATTTAAAATAATATCTTGTATTTCATATTAATTTCAATTGAAAATTTGATTACCGAACAAAAAAAAATATTTTCGATAATAAACTAACCGTTTATGAAATGCTCCACACAATCAGCTACCACTGAACTGACTGAACTCTGAATTTTATAATTTTCTTAACGTTGTTTATTAAACGCTCTCAAAAATGTGAAATTTCGAAATACAATAACTCAAATAAAAAAAATTCGGTCACCTTGTTGTTTGTTCTGAGGTCAAACATGCGTATGACAGCATCAAAAATGTCAGAATTTAACGCTATCTATTTTAATTTTCGGAAAACTTTTTTTTTCTAAAAAGCTTTAAATAGTATGCACTATGCAAAGTTTTTTTATTTTAATTTTATCTAGCCTATGTTTTTATCAGTTGTATTGGAAAGTTAATTTTGTTTACATTGAAAATATGTATGTAATTGTTTTTTGTATTTGCAATTTTTTTTTTTGTAGAAAGATGTGAATTACACGCAATATTTTAAGATTTTTCATTGTGATAGAAAAGTTCATTGACAGTCACTTCCCACAAAAACACGATTTGATGTTTTCATTCTTCAGATTTCAACTTTGTAGGAATTAAAAGACATTGTTTCAATTAACATTTATTTGGAAAAAGAGAGATGAATATTTTCTTTTTCTATCTTTTTCCTCTTTTATAAATATTTTCATCGTGAATTGGAACTGTGGAACTGGAATCTTTTTAAAAACATAAAGTATTGAAAATTGTAATTTATGTAAAGAAGAATTTAACCCTTTAGTTTTGTATGAGTAGAGATGTTCTAAATTTGATAATGACAATATTCCAATAATAATATAATTTATTATGTCAAGGGTGAATGAGATTTCTTATTGAAATTGGGTTTGCATGTTCTTGTATTTTTTTATGAATTTGATTTGCTCATTTATAATTAGTTATAGAAAATATCTGAATATTGAACTGAAATTTCTTAATATACAATTTTTGCAGTTTGGGCCTTCACATAGTTTTCATTGTTACATTACATTTTAAGTGCAGATATATGTATGTAGTTATAAGTACCACAATTATTATTACTAAAAGATATTAGGAAAAGATGTGCTTAATGGTATTTTTATATTTAAGTGAGCGTCAAGTACAAGTAAGTACACTACGGATAATTACGCCTTTGTATAAGCTGATCGTTTAGTAGTTCTATATTTGCACCTAGAGTCCTATATGCTTGTCCATTTAAATGTTATACATAATCATTTATAGTTTTGCGTTAAAAATTTGTTTTATTTAAAAAATTATGTATGTATATGTAGATATTCATCAATTTTATTTAACAATTTTAAGTCCCAGATTTTTTTTAAAAAATCGTATCAAAACTTTCAAACTCTCATTTTGTATCGTAGGGCTTTTTAAAATCCATAAAAAACTATCTTTGCCATGTTTCTTAAGAACTTTTCTGATGTTTGACGATAACGTTCTCATATTTTTTTTATTTATTGAATAAAGTACATTACGAACGGATATTAATGGTCCTGTTGAAAAATTTTATAATTTTACAAACAATTTTCTAGTAACATATATAAATATTTTAAATTAATATTGTGTATACATATGAATGTATATATTTCAGTTTTAGAATCTTACCATCGATATAATCTGAGTCTGTTATACCACTTCGTGCTGAACCTTAAATGAAAAGCAAAACAGAAAACTTTTAAATAAATTTTAATTTTGTATGGTTTTGCGAAGAGTAACATAAAACGTCTTAAGTGTTAATAAAGTCACCAAGTTCTTTACTAAAATAAAGTTTTTTACGACTGTTATCTGATTATAGAATATGTAAATAATTACTTAATATAAAATTGTTATTATATAATTATGCACACTGTATATACATACATATACGTTAGTAAGTTATTATTTATATTTTTTATTGCAATAATTAACATATTAGCATAACAAAATTGGCTTGGCTCGCTTTTGAATGAATAGCTCGAAAAGCCTTCGATCAATTTAGCAATCCTCGGATTTCAGCCTCAAGATTCAAAATAAAAAAAAAAAAAACCCCACATTTTAGTATTCGCTGCTACGCTTTGCGAAATTTAAAATTCTTTCCTAAATTTTGATCTAAAGCAAAAACTATTAAAGATAAAAAACTTATTTGATTTAATTTTATACACACAAAAATTATTAAATTTGATTGTTAGACGTAACGTATTTGAGGCTGTGGAAATAATTACATAAATATTTCCAAATAAAATTGTTGCTACCACAAGATGTACATGACTATTTTTAACATTTGAGAGTTAATAACCTACCTACATATCGTCGGCTAAGTGTTATTTAGATCCATACGCCATGGCTTCTAAATCGAGAAAATCACGTTTGAAGTTTAACAACACTTTATTTAAAAACTAAACGATGGGATTTTTAAATTTTATATTATAAGGAATAAGAATTTTTTATTTCTTTTCTATAAAATCAATGTAAGTCAATATTTAATATAAATTTAAGGATCAACTGGCCTCATATTGTGTCATTACTTACCATCAAATAAATATTTGACAAAATCAATAATATTATCGGATGACGAATCTGATAATGAAGATCCAGATTCTGAACCAGAATCATCATCAGAATTTCTATTATTGTCTGAGTCATCATCATCAGATACTTTAACAAATATTCCTTTTTCATCACATAAATTACCACAAATGCGTCTTAGTTCACTTGTATCATCAATTTCCATATTTTATTTAATAATTTTGTATCACAGAACAAAAAATTTAAATTATCCTACATACTATTATACACTATTGGGGTAATAAAATAATTTGTTTTTTATTAGTTGTAAATATTAAAAAAGAAGTTTAAATTTTTCACTACTTACTTAGAAATTATGCTATTTATTAGTTCAAGAGCAAACAAATACTGATCATCAATGAAAAAAATTTCATTTGAGCCACTCCTTTAAATTAAAAAAAAAAACAAAATCGCTCATCTTTTTTATATTTCTCTTCTAAAACTCAATTTTTTATTCTGAATTCTGATTTTTGATCAATTTTCTTCTTCTGGACTACTATGCTATATAAGTAAAGATTGAGAATTTTGAACCATTGTCCAGATGTTTCACTGAAATGAATAGCAAACAAGAGAATTGAAAACAATTCATTCAACTCAATTTTATTTTGTTTTTTTTTTTTTTATTGTTTTTGGTACCTTTATATAGATAATCACGGCTGACAGCAATACAGGCCTGAACCATAAGAGAGAGTTACAGTTTACAGCTCACGAATTTACATGCATTCTTATGGGATCTATAGAAGGCCCTTTTCAACGTCGTAAATGTCCACAAGAACAACTTTTTCAAATCTCTTTTTACTTTACTAGTGCAGTGCTTATATTCTTAGAGTAAATTATTTACATTCTTTAATTTTGTATTATTAAAACATTAAAAAATTTATGTCTCTCATTATGCATTCCTCTTATATAATCACATATATACATATCTATATAATTTTCATGTGTATACTATAATAATTAAATTTATATGCTTCACAATTCATGTAACTGTAATGACAATTACTAATTACAGATTGTAATTTTTTTTAATGTTTTTTAAAATTATATAGTACATATACATAAATTATAATTATTTTTTTTATTTTAATACTCAACTTTTAATACTTATACCATTTTTGCCACCTTGTGCTGAAATATATTACAGAAATGGTTTTGTGCGCCTTTAAAATGCTTAATATTTTTCCCTATAGTTTATTTACAAAAAAAAAGGGTTGTTCGCCTCTAAAAATAAAAAAGGTAGACATCTATTGTGTACCCTTTCTCTCTTCCAAAAATTAACTGTTTTAGTTAAGGCAATTTTTTGTATTTAAAAAATATTTGTGAGTGATTTGTGAGATAGGATTAGCGTGATGTAAACGAAGAGTCGAAATACTTGTTTATAGATATACTTTGCGAATTACTTATTAATAGATATACTTTGATTTTAATGAGAAGAAGGGGCAAAAATTGAGAGAATAGAAAAGTGATTGAGGCAAAACAAATTTTGATAATTTTTTTTGTATGAAAATGGCTTTAGTTTTGAAAAAGGTCGTGAGTTTTGGAATGTAATTATGAATAGTAAAAGGGGTTTTCAATCGCAATGTTTCCAAATTTCTATAAACGCAGAAAGCTAACGGTAAATTCTATGCCATTAAAAAATATAATTATTTTTCTTAACTCATGCATTTAACCCTTAAGATCGAGCATTATGTTAACCTTTCTTTCAATTTATTTTTGTTTTTTTAAAGGCTGCATAAATCGTTCATCCTAAATATAGGCAATTCTAGAAATATGAATGCAAGTAATTTTAATAGTGTAGTAGGTATACATAGATTGTTTTTAAAAGCAGTATTTTCACTTGTTAAAGGGAAAGGTGCTACAATATGAACTATTGGTTTGGCCCAACTTTATTTAATTTTATTTTTCCAAATAGTATTAAGAAATTCATTGGACCAAAATCCTTGACCAAGAAAATTTAAACTATTTTTATACATAAAATTATTAAAAACTTTAAAATACCAAAATAAAATAAATTAAAGTGCAATTAAAGTGCAAAAAATTTTTCTATAATTTTCACATAAAATTTACTTTATAAATTTCTAATTAATAAAAATTGTACATACATACATAATTAAACAACATAAAAACATAAATTTTTTACAATATATCTGGAAGAGATAATAAATACTATTATTTCACGGAGTTCATAGAGTTATTATTTCACGGTCCCTATTAGTGCTACGTTCAAGTTGATAAAATTGAATCCATAAACTATGACTTTCCTTATGCATATTCTCTTCCATAATATTTAATTTTTGTATAAGCTTTAATTCTTCTGACGTGTAATCAGGCTGTTCATCTAATAATTGAAACTAAAAAATAAAACAATTAACTAACAATTAATTTACTTTTAATTTTTAATTACAAATTAGTGTATATTTTAATTTTTAATTTATCAGTTAATAAATAAGATATCGTCATCTAATATCAGTACAGGTCTGTGAAAAAAATCATCATTTGAAGTAATTTTAGTTTTTAATGAGACTGTAATCCGTACACCACATAAAAGATTATTTTCCAAGATGGATCACACCACATAAAAGATTGAAAATGGTTTCAATTTTCAGTATTAAATCAATATTAATACTGAAATCACAATATTGTTAAATAACATTTTATCAAATCATTGTGTTGCGCCTTAGTAAATTTGGCGTTGTAATTAATAGTCTCAAGAAAATTTTATACACCCTTAAATTAAAAATTAAAAAAAATCAGAAATATACCTTATCTTTTGGCATTACATCCAACACCAACATTTAATGACGCATTCGATGGATAATAAAAATCAGTTTTAGGTGATCTACTAAAATTCAAATACTCAATAGTTTTACGTCATTCCTGAGAATTATAAAAAAAAATATGAGCACATATTTCGTAATTGAAAAAAAATTTAATCATACCAATTTGAAATCAATATTTGAACTTGATCTTCTTCAAGTGGAAATAATGAAAATAAAGATGCTGCCCGAATCGTTATGTTGTAATGATCTTTACAACATTATTGCCTGATAAAAAAAATATTTTTATTATCATCTCTAACATAAGTGACAACATTTGGATTTAAATTTTCACGTTTATAAATGGTATCGGATTCATTTACCATATCATATATGAAATTTGTATGATTAACAGTGTATTGTATCTTCTACATGGTTCAGGATCTTTAAAAGTCTTTAAAATAAAAATATAATTAATATTAGACTTTTATAGTTTAAAATTAAAAAAGAAAAATATGGAAAGCTACTTACCAAATTAAAAATTTATATTTATAAACTTAATTGTTTATATTTGATATTTAAAAACTTAATTGATTTAAAACAATTAAGTCACGATAAATTTGATGCATACAATACTATCGCTATTCGTCTATAATTTCCATCCAAAATATATAATTATTCCATCTTGATTATTTAAAAACTTAGTATCATTTAAATTCCATAAAAATTTACGATTGGTTCTTGTTGTATTAAATACCATTCTTTTAAATTATAATTCAATGTTAAAAATAATATTAGTGATGATAAAGAAGATGATGATGATGCTAAATGTAATGCTAGTGGTTCTGGGTACGATTCTGATGGTAGTTGTTCATGTGGTGGTGGTGCTATTGGTATACAATTAATTATATCTCTATTATATCTGTTTGACATTTTATTAGTTTTTTTGTTTGAATTATTATGCAAGAACGAAAATTTCATTATTTCTTAAATAATGTTTAAACATCAAATTCTAAAATTAAACTAAATTATTTTAACAAAATTCTCAAGTTTTTATAGCAATAATTTATATGAATGTACTTACATGAAAGAATATTACAGGTATCGTTATATTTTTTGCCGTACATAAAAATAAATAATTTTTATGACTCTTCAGACATATTGCAATTAATATGTCAAGAACTTGAATTCTGAAATTGAAGGTATAGATTTAATTCTATGTATTTACAGAATTTAGAAGCTAAAATAATAATATGTATTTAATAAGTAAGAAAGTACATTGGTATACTTACATACATAAATATGTATGTTATATATGAGCACATGTTACATGAAGTATTAATACTGTTGCAAGTATGTATACGAGGTAAGGGAATGTGCAATGTAAAAATTTTTAATACAAGTAACTACAATATGTAAGAAAATTGAAATTAATAGTTGACAACATTTAAATTATGGTTACACTTAATTGAAAACATTAACAGCCAATATTGTTTAACTTCTGCAATAATAATCTATAACAATTTTAAGACATCGCCTGTTTACAGCAAAAAAATCCTAAGTCCATTTTTCTCAAAAAAAAAAAATTAAGCAATATCCTATTTCAATTGCACGCTGAAGGCGAGAAGGTATACCTCGTTGATGAATATTATAAAGCCAAACTATTGGCTTAAAAATCATACGGTAAGCCAAACTACGGGCTTAAAAATCTTTCGCACGCAATATTCCTATATCTAGATATATTTAAATTATGTGGATTGTCGTCTAAAATTAATATAATTTTAGATGACAAATGATTTTTATAACAGAATATAATAGTTTTTTTAACATTATATTATTATTGTTTAAATAGAAATTAAATTTCGACCTTTGATTCGTAATTTTCGACATTCTCATGAACAATTTACAAATGTTGACATTGGAGGGTTTAGCTCTATACATCATTAAATAACTACAGAGAGCTTATATTAATGTGGTATATAAATTTATTAATAAATTTTCCGGGAATATTTTATTGATTTATATCAGTTACATCGGACGTTATTTTGTGTGGAAAATTTTTCATAAATTCAATGCGTATGTAATTTGAGATATTTTATCATCATCAATTTATTTCATTTATTCATTAAAAATAGGGTTCTTGGAGTTACAATAATTCTAGTAATAATAAAGAATTTCCATCCTATAAACCAGAAGAACAAAGCTTTGTATTGCATTTGGTAAGAAGTTATTTTAAAATACGAATAATGGGCCAAAATTTTTAGAATATCTTAAGTTTTTAAATACTCTTTGTTTTAATAGAGATTGAAAAAATTTATTAGAAAATATTAAGGATAGGTTATTTTTTTGAAAATATACGCTATATATGCCATATGGTACTGTTATTATACATATATGAAAACATTATAGTAGATGTTAAACTTAATGACATGTTACATAGGAATATTGTTCACTTTCAGTTACACGTTAAATTCTAGTCTAGATATATGTACACATATACCTTACTAGTCAATAAAATTAATAAACCAAAATACCTAATGTCTTTCTTAATATTTTGTAGTCACTTTCTAACAAATGTTTGTAACACATATATGTGGTACTATTCTAGGAAAACACACTTATACCAGCTATATTTTATTAACACATTTTCAAAAATATGCCATCAAATTCGTATATAAGGGCATATAAAGAAATAATACAGATTCATAGTTTTGAGAAATTATTAGCATAAAGTTTACAACAAAACAATTCATTTATATATTTTATACAAATTATTATGTCGTTTTATAATAATCCATATAAAAATCATAATAAAATTATATCAAACTCATCATTAATACCAGAACTGCCTTTAACATCATCACCATCGCCATCGTCTCCAGTATTACCTTTAACAATAAATAATTCTGGAACAATATCATCAAGATCATGTCGAATGTCATGGTTTCTTGTACAACAATTAGAATCAAAAATATTATCTATAATACATTCGGTTGATTTGGTACATGATACAAATGCTGATATTTATTTAAACAAAACAATAACATTTAATAGAGATCAATCAATAATTGAAGCTATTATGTTATGTGCTTCCGATAATAGACAATTTCTTGAAGATGAATTAAGAAAAAAACTTGCAACAAATGAAAAAATCCAACAAAATTCTAATATTTTAAATTCGTTGTCAACTGGAGAATTATTTTTTTTATTACAATTTAATAGAAATGAAAAATGTATTGTACATACAATTTTAAGAAAAACTGAAATACCATGGAATTTAAATGAAAGATATTTAAGCGGTAGAGAAATTTTAATTGAAGACGGCAATGAAAAACGTTTAGCAACAATCTTACATTTTTCTGCTAATGAAAATGAAATGATGAAGGAAATGCAATTACTAAAAGAAAAATCCTCTCATTTGGTAAGAATAAATTAAAATAATACACTGTAAAAATACTTAAAAATCCATTTTTTATACGATGTGGTTGAGTGTTTTTGAACATTTTTATTTTATTACCTTTCTAATTAATATTCACGAATTTTTTGATAGTATCAAGTAAATAAGATAAAATTATTATCGCTTTAATTTTCTTTTTTAATTTCTCTTTAATTTGAAAACAGGCTCTTGAAGAATCATCATTGAATAAAAACTTTAAATGGTTTCTTATACAATATAGTAATGGTTTGAATAATGTTATTTATTCAATTATAAACGAAGATGAAACAATTTGGGGTGAGGATAATTATTTTAATGATTTTGTTACATACCTTCAAGACGATACTTGCTCAGCAATATATCAATCTATAATATTAAAAAAATCTAAATATCGTGATGAACTTGAAATTGAATTGGAAAATATTAAAGAACATTCCTTAGTTACAGTTTTCCCTCTAAATGGAAATAATGAAATTTAGCATTTAGTTTTAAAAGCGTATAGAAATGTGTACAATAAATCAAAATTAATAAAAGTGTTTTTATTTTAAATAAAAATTTTAATTCTGCTTCTAATTTTAATAAACTTTACAATGATAAATATAAAGTGATTTCTATTAAGCATTTCAAGACTCCGTTATAAGAAAACATAGCGAATTAACACGAAATTATTATCCTATGAAATATGGGTCTATAGATCTCAGCTAAATAAAATTTAATTTTATCGAAATTTCAAATTAAACACAAAATAAATTTCAACAAAGTTCTGCAAAAAATTATTTTGATTTCTTAAAATGGGTCTTACTTAGAAAATGGGTCTTTTCTATTACTTTTATAAGAGAACCTTTATAAGAGAAAATGAGCGAGAATGGCGAGTACAATAATTAAACGAAACAAAGGATCAGAAGATACAATAAAATGGAAATAATTTTCGTATAGTATGCAATATCAAAAATACATACAAGTTATTCAATTTCAAAGCTGGTGTTATTGAAGTTTTTACGAAATTATTAAAATTAGGTATTGAAATTTAGGTATAGAAATTATTAAAATTTGATTAATAATTTGTTTTGCAAAGTTTCGTTACAATTAATTTTTCTCAAAATAGGTATATTCAGAAAAACACAAATGGAACGAGTTCATTGATATTTTTCTAAATTATTGAAAAGAACGGACAGAAAATTAATTGCTTAAAAGATTTAATAATAATTTATTAACATTTTATGGAATGGAAATAAGAAATACATTTTGTACTTAAATATTTTAAAAATCCAAATTTAATGCTAGTCTTCTCTTCGGTTTCACTTTTTCAACTCTTAATTTCGATTAATTGCTCCAGTCTTACTCAAATTTTCCTTATTCGATTCTTGTAAACTTCGTCGTTTTTTCTCTCTTTGTTTTAGCATTTTATTTTCATCTGCACATTTTGTTGTAATCGCAGTTCGAACTTCTTTTTCAGCTACATTACATTTTCGACTTACAGCAAATATGATATCTTGTACAGCTTGTGGATTTAGTTGATGTTTAGATGGAAGGTCACGTCCTTTGAATGCTGGTGATGGTTTACCGGTCATTGTATGAGTTGCTAATGTTTCGCGATCAAATATCGTTATTAAAAGTTTTCGTGTTGCACTTGTAACTGATGCCCAATCAATTGAATCATAAACTGCTGCCGGTATTCTTGTATTATTTGGCCCTAAAGAAACCTCAATTTCATTTAATTGTTGCGGCATAAAATTTGATCCAACACTGGAACGTCGACCATTTTCATTTTCATGAACAAATGGTTCTTTTTTATATTCAAATGATGACGATACTGCTGGAACGGTAACTTCATTACTTATTTCTGGTCCAGAACCATTGTGCAAATTCTCTTGACTTGAAATATATTGTCGTACATCAGTTTTTGATTTTTGTCGAATAGATTTTACTGAATCTATTGATAAAGGACTTATACTTGAAGGTTGTTGTGTTTGCTGATTTGGTTGTTGTTGTGCAGCAATAATTACATTTTGTGGCTGTGGAATATGATTAGTATTAGAATTCCCCAACATGTTTGAATGTACCACCGAAATATATTGTAAATTTCTATTATTATTTTCGACCGATTGATCTGCTTGTTGTTGTTGATGATGATGATGATGGTTTTGTGAATGATTAATGGTATGATAAGTATCACTTATTTGTGTTTGATATAATTGAGAAGATTGTTGTTGTGGTTGTTGATTATGTGTATTATGTAATGTTTGAATATGTTGTTGGTTGGCCGGACCTGGCAATTGTATACCTTGATTTTGTTCAATTGATGATTGCTGTGCATATTCATGAATGGTATATGTTTGAATATTAGGCTGATGTTGAGAAATTTGTCCAATATTTGATTGATTTTCCTCATTGTTCGGATATTCTTCCTTTGGTATACAAATTTCTAATCGATTTGAATCGCTACTATTATTCAAATCATGATCTAAATATGTTCCATCTTCTTCAGCATATTCTACTTCAATTGGTTCAATAATTTCCATACCTGCTGGACCAGCAACTATTTTATATGTAGCTTTCCCGGGCTGTCTTGATTTTAATGGTGATTTCTTGTATGATTGATTTTGAATTGTTTTGCCATTAATACAATTTGATGTGCCAGAATGCTGTTGGTGTTGCTGTTGTGACTGATTTAATTGTGATTCATTGCACAATGTTTGAATAGATTGTGATCTAAACATTTCTTCTAATTTTCGAATACGATCTTGTAAATCATCAATCAAATTATTTTCAGTAATTTTTATTTTAAAATCATCACTTTCAGTTTGAGTCCAAGCATTTAACATCATTGGTTTTTGACATTCTGTATTAGTTGCATTGTCCACTAAAATTTTTTGATTATTATGATTATAATTGGGTTGATAAGTTTCTCTATTAAGGAATTTTCTTTTAGCGGCTTGCTGTAAAAAAAAGAAAAATGAATTAGTTTTTTAGATATTTTAGTTTTCTTTATAAAATATAAAATTTTTCTTATTGTACACGAATTGCTAATTAAAAATGAAAACTTGACCCAAATTTAATATCAGCTCATTTTTAAAATATGTAAAGTACTTATTACATTTTGTTAATTTAATATACACAACTAAAAATGTATGTATAATTTTTTAATATTTCTAATTTAAGAATTTCACTAAATCTACTAAATAAAATTCTACCATTTCCGAAAATATAAATTTACGTATCCAATCACATTACATGAAATTTCCTGCTAATTTATCAAGTCTTTGAAAAGTAGGTAAGTATATAGGGTATAATAAAATGTTGATTGTTAAAAGTTTTAAAAGCTATTTCTATTCTTTAATTCTAATTTTATTTAAATTTTTAAAATTAATTAAAATTTGGAATTTTCTAATTCAATTAAAAAAATCACAATAAAATTTAACAAGTTATAATTATAATAAATTCTTAAAACAATTTCTATAAATATGATTTTTCTCTAAATCAAATTAGAATTAAAATGATTTTAATTGAATCACATTAAAAATTTCATTTTTTTCTTAATATTAAAACAAATTCTATGCCATTAAGAATATACTTACTTCCATGCTTAACATGATTTTTATACAAAATTTAAAATTTTATTTTAATTTTAATACTTTACAATTAATTTACTCTTTATACAATTTAATATTTTTGCAAAAAAAAAACAAATTTTTTTATTCCTTTATAAAAAAAGAAAATCGTTCAAACAACATTTCAACTAGAATTCTTAAAACAAACTAAATATAAAATATACAAATTTTTAAAAGAACAAGGAATACTGTTACGTTAGTATAAATTGAACAGGAATTGAAATTTAATTCCAAGCGGCGTTAAATTTTGTTTATATATTAAAAAATATAATGTTTAAATGTAAATTCATACACATTACACAAACACATATGCGATAATATCAATAATTTGCCAGTATGTGTATATGAGAGAGGATCAAAGCCTATTATATATTAAAAGATCATGAATTTCTCTATTATTCATAATAATAAAGGTATATTCTTATGGGAAGGGATAGAAAGTGTATATAACCAGGTGTAAAAGAATAATAAATTCATTTTTAAAATAAATTTTAAAATTATTATAATAAGTTTTTCAAATTTTGTACCTATAAGACTGTAATTATTGACTGTAATTTATACTTTAATAAAATCTAAAATTTTAGAAAATCACTGATAATTTAATAGCAACTTAGCAGTTGACACCAATTTTTAAGCTAAGATTGAGAAGCAAATATTTTCTAAGAGATGCGAGAGCAATAAAAAACAATGTCCAAGCCTTACATTAATTTTTTGTAATATTATAACTCTATAAAAACCTATACACATATATTATTTATACAGGTATATAGCTAGAATTATTAGCGCAATTTTTATACTTTTATTGTTCATTACAATAATATAATAGAATGAATGATTCTCTCCTCTGTTATATGGCTGGCTATAACATAAAAATGTATGTTTGGTATTTCAGTTTATTACAAGGGAATAATATCTCATAGCATTCGTATCATATACGAACATTTTCATACATGTAAATATACATATATACATACTATACTCGTATACATATATATATTGTCTTTTTATTCCCTTCCTATTCTTGAATAAACTTATAATCATAATATTATAAATGGGAATTAATACACATGCATTTACAAAGAACTTAAAGGGATCATTTTTAATGTACAAAAAAAAAAATAATAATAAAAAAATGTTATAGACATCCTTTGAAAATTCAAATGGAAAAATTATATTTTTTATCATGAACATCTTATGAATATAGATTTTGAAGAGAAAATATACATGCAATTCGAACATGTTGTTTTATTATTCTAGTTCAGATCATTTACCTGAATGTACATTTTATTATTTAACAAAACATAAATACATACATGCAAGCACACCTTTAACCATAATTCTATCTATACAATTTTATTAAAAATTTACCCCCATTTGAATTCCAATTTTATTATTATAATAATGTGGTGTTGGTATTATTAATAGTACGAGAGCATTTGCAAGAATATTTTTCGACTATAATTTTTTAACAACATAAACATTTTCATATTGATGTACATATAATAAGAAAAGGAAAAAATAAAATTGTAATTACTAAATTGTGATCGTCACACAAAGATCTACTCTACACACAAATTATATAGATATGTCGTTTCCCTGTATTTTTTATACTTCTTATTATTGTTGGTTTTTTCTTTTTTTCCCTTGAATTGAATTCTTAAAGAAACCGGCTTCAATTTTTTACCCTTGAATTACCTTTTAACTATTGTAAAAGAAACTATTTGACTGTATAGGTAGTTGAATAAAATAAGGTTTAAGAAAAAAAATTTACGAACAAAATTTCTTTTTTATTTTAAATATTTTTATTAAATTTTGTAATATTGTTGTTGTAAACAACATCTTAGACTAATAAAAATTTTGAAGAGTAAGACTTTAGAAATTCTTTCTAATCCAATTGATTTTTTCTAAAATTCTCAAAAAAAATTTCAATAAATTCCTTTATGATTTTTTTTTTGAAATTCTTTGAAAATTAGGTCCAATAGCTATGGGTATAAAATAGATTTTCCGTTTTTAAAAGTTCAAGAAAAACATAAATATTTACAAAATTACATACCTACAATATATGCATTCTAACATTTTATAAAATTTGTTTCTAAGAATTTTAAGATCAAAGGAATTTTTATTTTATCTTTTGTAAGTAGATGCACATAACATGTATATAGTGCAGGACTATGTATATTTTGGTATATCAGTTAACCTTTTCTATAAGTAACTTTCCATTTTTGATACTACAAATACTTGATCGGCTATATGGATATTATTATTTTGATATTAAGTTGATAATAAGATTCTAGAATGTAAATTCCGTTTTATTAATAATACATATGAAAGTCAAACTCCTTTATACGCTATGAATTTTTTTATTGATATGTAATTTTCTAATCAAATAAGAAATCGGTAAATGCACTGTGAGGATGTGAATAAATGTGGTCATAAAAGATGTGAATAAATCTGCATAATAAATGTGGCCAAAATATTATTACCAATGTCTTAACTAAAATCGGATACGCATTCTTTTATTTTAATTTTTGAGACTACAGACTATTATTGTAACGCAGAATTAGACTACAGATTCCTACGGTAGCAAATATATTTTTTGGGTCCATTAATCTTGTTCAGGGAAGCAAAGAGATTATAAAAAAATTTTGTATACATTGTTTTTGCTTACTTGATAATAAGGAGAGGAAATTTAATGCAACCTATTTGTATTTTACAGATTTCCTAACATTTTTTCCCATTGGAATACGCGATTTCATATTATTCGATAAAAGGAAGAATGCCATCAAGTGAAAAATGCAAAGAGGAATTTGTTGCAGATAGCCACATAACTTCTGAAATTTTGGTTTAAATTGACATTAGAAACTCTAGGATTTGGCATAAACTATAATAGATTAATCATAACCGTAAATAATATTATATAATTATTTGCATATGTTCAAAATTAACGAAGAGATAAATACTAGAAATAAAATAATTTCGCTGATAGTTAAAACTTTTTATTTTCTTTCTATGATACTCCCAATTAAAATCTTTCTAGTGAAATACACAACAACCCATTAAAACTTAACGCCCTTTGAATAATGTATGAATTTTTACTGCCAAGCCTAAACAGATTGCGGTCTTTTTCAATAATTATTTGTTAATGAATGCCAAAATTCGCCGGTTTTATAATATTTATACATTGAAATAATTCTTGTAATTGTTCTTGTAATTAAACTGTATAAACAATTGTGTCTAGAATTTGCGTGAGAGCTCGTATAAAGTGAACCGTTTTCAAAGTTTTTTATGTTAGAAATATTTTAGCCCAATAATCGTAATTTGCATTCCAAGTTTTCCTTTTGAAACTTTAAGATTTTCTGAAATGGTCGAATTTATACCAAGGAATTGTATAAAAGCTGATCTACCTTTTTCAAAATTTTTTATGTTAGAAATATTTTGGTTTTAGTGTTCCTAACAATAAAATTTAATTTCTATGGCTTAGGTAATTTTATGAAATAAACCTCCTTTGCGTTCAGAAATTGTACGAACCCTCGAAAAACCATCGAATCCACTGGGATTTCTGTACAAAATTTGAGAATGGTTGGGTTAGTCAAAGAAATAAATATTTTTAGTAAAAATTGTAGCAAACATTATTCTAATTAAAAAAAGTATTATAAGAACATATTTCGGAAATAATTCTATACAAAATTCATAATTAAAAAATAGACGTATGTATCAGAACATTTATTATATGCCAATAAAGAGCGCCTTTTTTAAGATTCCTAGATAAAATGAGATTCTAGATGTTTCATAAGCAAATGAGTAATTTGCTACTTTCATCAAATAAAATGAACATTCAATCTTCGATTATACATAAAACATGCTGCAGCTAACAATTTCAACCACATTCAGGCAAAACATTCAATTAAAGCACTAAAATAAAAATAAAAAATTCACGACTGTTTCATATAAAGTTGCTAGTTTTTATAATATCTACCACTACTTTACTTAATTTAAGATAATTTTCAATAACTTTCGGGAAAAATTCCAACGAAACTGCCCATAAAAATAAATCTTATATGATGTATTTTGAAGACATGTCATTTTACATGAGAGAATTGAATAGGTAGCCTCCTTCAGTTTATAACATCCCATATTGAATTTTATTATCCTTACCGGAGAATTTTAAAATTCAAAAATCCTTTACCTAAAAAACTATTTTTACCTGTTCGCTAAAACAAATTTCTACATTCTGTGTATAAAATACGAGCAATGCAAATTATTCTCGTTAATTTGAATTAAGAATTTGAAAGTATTGGAAATAAAATTTAAAAAAAATATATTGTTTTCTCCTTTAAACGATTTTGAAAAATATGGAAAATATTGAAAAAATAATTAAAAAAGATGAAGACGATTCTTCAATAATTAAAGAATCAGAATTGAATAAAGATGTAAAAATTGAAAGTAATATTAATAAAATAAACGGATTTGAAGAATTAACGAAAGCTGTTGGAACACAAGCTCAACTACAATGTTTGTTACCAGCAGATATGTATGCAAAAATCACTGCAATTGAAAATTCACAAAGAGAACATGAAATTCTATTTCGGCGTTTATCAGCTGTTATTGATGAATTATCTGAAAGATATAATGGTGGAAATTTCAGTCCTGATAGAATTTCATCAGAAGGATATGCATCAAAAAATACAAATACATCTGAATCGGCGGGTAAGTTGAATATTTCGTTGAAAACAAAAATTTCAATTTAATTTTAAAAATATATTAAATATTTGATTTCTATTTTCTCTTTTTTTTTACCAATATTATAGAAGACATATTTGAAGGTAGTGTCACTGAATCAGAATTAACTGAATCAATAAAAATTGAAAACGATGATAGTGATCATGCTAATGATGAAGATAGAATCTGTGACAATACTAATGTTAATGAAATCGAAAATTCAGAAGAAGAGGAAGACGATGATGATGAGGAAGAATTTGATAATAATGATGATTCAACAATTAGAAAATCACAAAGAAAAATTCGACCAAAAATGTTCTCTGACATGGTATACGATAATTATGATGATAAACAATCAATAAAATCTGATAATGATAAATCATTTGATGTTACATTATTGTCGTCATCTCCTGATCAAAATAATATCTCATCAACATCAATTTTATCTGATATATCATTAAATAAAGGACGAAGCAATATTATGCAATTGGGACCACATGGTACTCTAATTGATATTATGGATTATAATTCAATACCATGGGAGTCAGCATCAGCAGCAACAAGAAAATTATTAGGTTATGTATTTGATGTTGAAACTTTAGCTACACATTCATTAACCGGTCGACCATCACCAGCATTTTTTGGTCGGGAAAGACCATTAAAGAATCAGTTAGATGCAGAGAAAATTGCTGATATTATACATGCAGTTATGACTAGAACGGGGGCTTCAGAGCGTGATATTAGGGCATCAATTACAACAAAATGTGCTGATACAACAAAAATGTATAAAATAAAACAGAATCGAATAAAAAGAAATCATTCAATAAATAAAATTTAAATTCTCAAATTTTCTAATTTATTTTTATTTTTTGACTAATAAAAAGCAGTCATAAGTTGTCTTGGAATAAAATCGCATTTTTAGGGATTTTAGTTTAATAAAAATCATTCCATATTGTCATAGCTTTATGTGAAATGTAGATGATGCAAAATAAAGATGATGGAGGAAATGGCATTTTAAAACCCGAACCTCATTGGAACAGTATTATGATCTAACAAATTCTGCATGATCTTTTACGTCCTGCATGATCTTTTGCATCCTGCATGATCTTTTCTTCAGAAAGAATTGAACAAATTTAGACACTTATCTACGTGAATGCCCAAGAAAAGGGCCCTAAAAATAAAATAAGTAGCGTTTTGTATTTTCAAGTTAAGTATTATAAACGATATAGGAAATGTTTTAATGATACCGCATTTTGGGATTTAAAAAATTCATATTAATTTTGGGCATGTTTCGAGAAATTATTTCATTTTTTCTTCAAAATTTTGAATTAAATTTAAATAGTTTATTAACAAATTTTGAGGAATATTGAGGCTGCTAACATAGTTTTGCTCTTATATCGCAGTCTAAATTCATAAAATATTTTTCCCGTGTGGCATAGCAGTGAAGACTTTGCTAAGTTCTAAAATTTTCTGTGTAGTAACATTATTTGGGAATATGCGATGCAAGAGGCAAATTAAGCAAGAGCGATTTATACTAAAAAAATTTAATAATATTTCTTCACTTAATCTCTAAACTAAATATAAAAAATAATTTTTAAAAATCTCAAAAATCAAAATTTTTTAAAATTTTAAGCAAATTATTATGCAAAACACATGTTAAACGCTTTAATTATTTACACACAAACATATCATAAGTGCAGTGTATAAATTAAACTGTTATAAATTGTAATAGTTTATTTTTTATTTTAGGTAGGATTTAACTAAATAGCATGTAAAATAATATAAAAGTTTTAAAATACTTTCAACAAGATGCTTTAAAAAATTTTGGAAAAACCGAAAAAAAGGCAATATAACCATAAAATATCCTTAAAGATGTGAAATAAAAAAAGATTTAAATATTTTACAACCTTAAAAATGGTTCATGCTATAAAATATATACACGGTATACACGGTATACCACCACATACACAATTTACAATTAAATTTCCACAACTTTCTTGAAATAAAAAAAATCTTAGAAGAAAAAAGAAGAACCAGTTTTCTGAAAAGGAAACTCTTTTTAACATAATATCGAAAAATATGCACTAGCTTTTTTTTCTTTAAATAATGGATGGATGTAGTAATACGAGTAACATAGGTAAAATTATTTTACGGATAATAAAGTATGCATTTTGCATTTAAATATCCTTATGTTCTATATGCTGCTATGAATCCTTTTAATGGTTCATATTTTGTTATTTATTTTATGCCATATAGAATTTTGTTGTTTAAATTTTAGGGGACATTTTAAATTTCGCAATTATATCTATTAGTTTATAAAGATCAAAATTACTGCCACAATATTATTGCAAAATATTGGATAATTTTAATTAGAATTGCATAATATTTAAATCAAAATGAAATTTTTATATTTTATGAGAAAAATTTTTTAACATATTACCGTAAAACATACTATAATACAATATTAGAATATAACAATGAGGGTTAAACTTTATATATTATGCAATTTACAGACATATTAAAATTTAAATGGAAATTATTACGAAAATTAAATTTTACAAAATAGAAAGTTCCATATTTTCTTATTACCCCACTCTCCCCGTTATTAAGTCGATTTAGATCTTTATTTATTTTCCTGGAAATCGTCTAATTTATAATCGAATTATCTCGAAAACGGGGTTTCGTGAAAAAAAATTATTAAAAAGTAATTTGAAGACCAATTCAAAATTTTTTAAAATTTTGAAAAAAAATTGAATAGGGTAAATTTTTTTGTGATTGGCCACTTTGCAAAAAATTTAGTATTTTTTTTTTCTTTTTTTTAACTTATTTAATTTTTTAAAGCGATTAATAATTATGGAAACTATAGCAATTTAAGTCGATACACCGTTTTGCCAAAACCAAAAATTTTAAAGGGATTTTGTCGGTTAAACATTCCTTTGAAGCCTCTTCCTACCAGGAGCAATTGCTTTCATAAAATTGTACCCCCTTTCTACTGCGGGAGATTATACTACGTTACAAGTTCGCCCTGCACACGTACAAGACTCGTACAATCTCAATGAATTGTTTCGAAAATAATAATAATATTACTACATTCGTTTATGCGAAATGTCGATATTGTAGCTTCAACAATTTCTGAACCAGATCCGAATAAATTTGGAATTTGTATGCAGTTGTATGGCTGTAGCTTTGATAGTTTCTAAGATATGCCCAAATAATTTTAGAAAATGTATATACAACTAAATTGTATAGCTATATATATAACAATATACATAAGAAGATATACCATCTCAACGATTATTTATAGAAAATAATGACAATATTACCATATTTAATTATGCATATTTTCGACACTATGGCACAAAAATTGTTTTTTTTTATTGTACTGTTTGCGAAACGTCAAATACAAGTATTATGATAATAATATATTCTATTGAAATAATTTACCTATTACTATATCGTATTGCATAAGTTTAGGCATTTTCAAGTATTTACGTATGTACATACATGTATATGTATTATTTCAACAAAAGTTTTGCAATAGAATGAAGATCAGATTAGAATCCAAATAAATTTAGTTAAGTAGTATGGGTATATTTTTAGAGAAGGAGACAATTATTCTTTTTAATGAATTTGATGAAGTTTATATGGAGTGCTTAAAAAATGGGTAATCGAAAATTTACGTTTTGCAATAGTTTGATATTAAAATTTTTATTGAAAATACATGACAATTTAAAAAGGAGAAACAACAAAAATTAAAATTTTTGCATTAGTCTTAAAATATTAGTCATATACGTTATTATGATAGTATTATGGTCGAGAATCTGCAAGATGAATTTCATTACGCCTCATTATATTTACATACAAGAAAAATATTTACTACCTCAAATAAGCGGATCCTTTTAAATCACCCAGATTTTACTTTTGTTTTTACTATTAAATTTTTTAAAAAGGCATTTTTTTTAATAGTATAGCATTTTTATAGTATAGTGCCCAGCAATAGTACAGGTCCCAGCTTGAAAATTTTTATTTTAAAAAATAATATTTTTAATGCAACGATTCTAGTTCTACACAAAAAATACCGTAAAAATTATGCAAAATTGGTATATGTTAAGTTAGTGAAAAAATCATTTTTTCAAAGTATTTTTCCTTCTCATATGTAATGTCAAACATAACAATTTTTTAAACTTGATTTGTAATTTTCTGGCCTGTATACTTTCCTATAATAAAGGAGTTTCACTAAATTAACTGTGTTTGGATTTTGATTTTTATAAAATAATTTTACAAAGTCAAATATTTGGTAGTAATATATTGAAATTTAAAATCTTTTACATTTACATGTAATCAAAATATTTTTGAATCATGATAATTTTCTTAAAAGTATGATTCTTATCATAATTTATTACACCACCCTTATCTGTAGCATGAATTTCTTTTAAGTTTTTTTTTTCAGGAAACCACAATATGTTTGTGGATTTTGTATTTTGAGACCCTTGAGGAATGTTAGACATTTACAGAGACAATTTTTTTTCTTTCTCCTGATTAATAAACAACTTCATATGAAATTTGTTGTTTTATTAGATGAAGCGAACCGAGTTCAAAGTTATATAATTTTTTATTTGTAAAATTATTTCAACAAACGAACAACAAAATATTAAACAATTCACTAAAAATTTGTCTACTCATTAAATTTTCCATATTGCAGGTATTTTTCAAACATAGATCAATATTAACACCTGGCTTCTAAAATAAAAATGCAAATAAAATAGTGTTTAAAAGGAAGTGGAAAAAACATTTTCTTGTGTAAATTCTACAAAAAATTTAATTTTTTTTTTTTTGGATTGAGAATCTCTTCTCTAGATTTAAACATAATTGATGCTGTAATTGCAAAAAAAAAAATAAAATAAAATAAGCATGCTGATCTTTTATTTTTCATTGAAAGTCATTACACCCACATGTCTACTTCTACACAACATTCATCCCTGCATACACAATCTCCAAAACTACTTATTGTTGATTTTTTTTTAAGAATACAAAGATAAAAAACAATTTAAAAAAAAAAACAAAAAAACTGAATTACTACGAGTTAATCGTGTTTGCTCTGTGACACTAGTTCGAATGAATTTTTTTTATTTACTTTAAATGTAAAAATTTTGTTACTTTAGCTATAAGTTATTGTTGAAACGCAAAAACATAATTGCATAAAATCAAAAATCAACCATGAATAGGAATGTACATTTTTCTATCGTCACAATTAATTATTTCAATTCATAAATGAACTGAACAAATTCATAATATTACACGATAGCTTCTTTGATCGTCGTATGGTATTATGGATTTATGGACGGCTATAATATAAGAAAGTTTTCCAAAGTAAATTTTATATTTAGTAAATTGAATAAATTTGAACGAATTTCCTAAATGTTTTGTTTCTCTTTTTTTTCTCTAATGTGGAATAAGAAATTAGATACAAATAATATGCATCCGAGAATTTCTGTATATGTATGCTATAATCTTAGCATGTATTCGAAAATATCAAGGAACTATATTGAAAAATTTCTAAAATAAAAATTTAATGTTGAATTACGGTGACCATATTCTATGAAATTTTAATTCATGACATCTCCGCTTTTCGTAAAAGACATTAATATGGTCCTTTTAAAACTTGCAATATTAAAAGAAGATTTTCAATAATATTCGAAAATTTTCAAACAAAATTCGCCTTAATTTAAATTGTGAATGCAAAAAATACGAATAAAAGATAATAGTTATTATTTAATAGTATTATTTAATAGAATGAATAGTATTAATAATTTTAAGTAACTACGTATATTTATGTATTATAAATTTAATATTGTGTGTCATTGATTTGAAAATGGCTTCAGTCAATTTATTTCGTAATATATGATTTTAATAAATAAAAAATCTTATCTTATTAAAATTTGTACAAAGATTTTTATTCTTAATCTTAATCTTTAGCCAGTAAAATGAAATGGTCACTACATAACTTAAAAAAAAAACTGCCTTAGAAAATAATTTTCTTTTTTTCATCTTGTTATTTCAAACCAATTGGTTCTAACCAGGTAAAACATATTTTTTGTAGGCACACATTGTTCTTACAAATACTTGGAAAACAAAATAATAATGTATCAGAGCTCAAGATCTGGTAAGGAAAGGATAATACTAAAAATAATAACAAAAATATGCAACAACTATGCATTCATATATTTAATCTTATAATACTTAAATGGGTTCTAAATTTAGAGAAGGGAGAGGTTTAAGAAAGAAATGGCAAAATGTAAATCTCTTTTCAGCACATGTTTAATTATCAGTGAATTCACTTACCTTCAAATAAGTAGGTATATAAATAGTTTTAACGCATTGTTTTCAAACGCTCGCATATTTTTATAGAGAAAAAATAAAACTTTTATTATGGTAGGTACCATTAAAATTTCAGGCTGAGCAGGCAAGTATTGAAAAATATTGAAAGAGAGAATTTTGTACATATATACTTATAAAAATGATGTTTTAAATCTCAAATATTATCATTAATCAAGTGTCTGTCAAAGTATTTAAATCAAAAATTTACATTATTTTTTGTTGGTGTTTAACAAGTTTTTCGTTCAACAATAAAATATATAAAAATTTCTTTCGTTACTGAAATTTATTTAAAGCATTTTTGCTATTTGCATAAAGGGAATATTATAATATATAAATTGGGGACAAAATGACTATTATTAAGGCCGCATTTTCAGTAAGTTGATTATATTGTTTTAAAAAAAAAATCAAAACATTCAATTTAAGTTTTACTCAGAAATTAAAAATAAGTTAGAATTCTAATTTACAATTAGAGAACACACAAATACAACAGGAGCTTCGAATATTTCATACATTCATTTCAATTTGCTTTTAAATAATTTGTCAAAGACACGACAAGTTTAAGAAGAAGATTAAATGAGAAACTTCAAATTTTTATCTAAATACATTTTAATAATTAATTATTAAAATACATTTTAATAAAAATTAACAAACAATTTAAATTAAAAATTAACAATACTATGATCAAAATTTTATTAAGCTGCTATTATCTAGTCTTGATAAAGGAATAAATAAGTTGGTTTCCAAATATTTATTGTTAAAATATGTTATATGACATTCTTACAAAATTTGCGAACTCCCCATATAATTTTTGTCTATATTTTCTTTTAAATATTTCAATTTTACTATTTTACTATTCAAAATAAAATTTTTCATTTCTAATATAAAACCTTTATTTTCGTTTAGAAAAAGCGTCGTTTACTTGAAGCCTTTATTGATGCTGAAGAACAAAATCAAAATTCAAATGATACGATTATTGAACCAAATTCAAAAAAAGTTCATATTGGTGAACCAATAAATGATAATATTAGAATGGATTGCTCAATTGATACATCCGATTTCGAAATAAATAATCCAATACAACCATTATTGTCATCTAGAGTTTTATATTTAATTAAAGTTAAATTAGAAATATTTGAACAATGGGAATTAAAAAAACGTACAGCATTAGAAAAAATTTATGAAAGTGTTGATTTATTAACAAATAAAGAAGAAAAGCTAGAAAAATTACGAACAATGAAAAAAGAAAAAGAAGAAAAACGTAAATTATTACAAAATTCGCTAATAACAAATACAAATGATCTTATTAAATCTGAAATAACTTCACAACTTTCATTACAAAATATTCATAATTTGAATAATAATCAATTTGGAAATCCAACTGTAAAGAAAGAATCAAATCAAAAAATTGAAAAAATGATTCCAATTGGACCAAATGGTACATTGGTGCCAGAAAAAGTATTACAATTAATTAATTGGAATCAACCAACAGCTGCAACACGTAAGCTTTTAATGACAGTATTTGATCGAGATACCTTAGCATTTCATACATTAACTGGTAAACCGTCACCAGCATTTATGGGTTGTGGCAGACCATTAAAAGATCAATTAAATCCACAAAAAGTTGCTGATATTATTCATATTGTTACAAAACGTTCAAAAGCACCAGAACGAGATATTCGTAGTGCTATAACAACGAAATGTGCAGATGAAAATAAAATGTACAAACAACGTCAACAAAGAAGAGATAAATTGGCAACAATATATCAAGCAAATAAAGAAAATTTTAATTATTTTAAACATAATATGACATTTTGAAAAGGAAAAGCAAAATTTATTATGTTAAATTTAAAGATAACAACTTCCTAAATCGAACATGAAAATTATTCTACATTACTGAAATCATTTTCTAGAATCAAAAGTTCCATAAAATCGTATAAGATAATATACAATTAATTATGAGACAACACCTTTAATTTTTAAACCTATTACTTATTATATTTGCAAATAATATATTAATTGATAATAGGTTTATTAAATTTATTTAATTGAATATTTAAAGGTACTAATATTTTTTAATTTTGCATATTCAACATTTAAAAAATTTAATTTGCAACATGAAACAAAAAAAAACAAAAAAATTCTAATTTTAGAGATAAGATTTTTAGTTTATAAGAACTGTGATTAGTAAAAGAAACTATTTTTGAGAGCGAAAATTGTGAAGAAGTGATAAAAAGTCAAACTTATAAAATAAAATTTTGTACCTACAAGAAAAACCAAAACTTTTACTTTTAATGCTGATTTTTTTTTAAAAGTTTCGGTTCAATATAATTTACAATATTTTACATAATATGTGAGAAAAGTCTTCAAGACAAAAACAGTTTATAAACACAAAACAATTAATTTGATTGTTTACAATGAAAATTGAATTAACAAAATTTAAAAAATTTGGTAATCGTTATGCGTTTTGATGAGAAAAAAAATGCCTGCTACTAATGCAATTCAATATGGAAAACAGTATTCCTTCGTGCGAGAATAGAAAACTCAATCTAGAATCGAGTACACACCGAAAAGAGATTTTATATTTATAAACGTGAGTCCACAATACTTTTTTTTAAGAATATATCCAGAAAAACAGGAAAAATATTTCTAAGAAATACTAAAAAATTTAAGAGAAAATTTCTGTTTTATGTTAAAAAATACACATTTAAAATTAAAATGAGTACCAGATATGTAACAAAAATAAATGAAAAAAAAAACTGAAGTTAATTTATTCTTATCTACTTTGATTGTACTACCCACTTTATATAAGAAACCTTTGTACATGCATTTTTTAACATTTTTTAAACTGCTTTATATGCAAATACCCTTACATAAATTTTTAAGTTTCCAATTAATCTGGTTTTTGCTGAATATAATATATGAAGTTATTTTGATAAAATTGATTTATGTCAATGTTTAGCTCCCATTTTAAGTTATATTAAACACCATTACATTGTATGAGAATTTATAACTCCTTTTTCATATTATCAGTTCTATGACAATAAAATTTGGGTATTGTTCAATCCTTCATATTTATATATTCTTGTAGTTATTCCAAATTATCGATTTCTAATATTTTTGTTTGCGTGATGAAGGTCGTTATAATATTCATTGTTTATTATGATTTATTAATGAATGTCTTCTAATGAGAATCAAAGAGTTCTAACACAAAAGTTTTTTTTGCACAAAATGATTTTATTGTAGATTTTATTTGATTTGGCTATGTCTATTAGGAAAATTGATATGCAAATTTGCAACGAAATTCCTTTCGGGCGGCCTTATCATGATAACGAACGACTGAACTTCGTGAACTCAGTATCATTTCAAATCATACCAGATCCTGCTATTTTGAAAATGTTGCTATTTTTCCAAATCAAAAATGTGGCTATATTAATGGATCAAAAATGCCTTTACCATAACATTAAAAAAGTTTGTTTTAATAGGTCTGTCTAGCATAAAACTTCAAAAAACTTTAAAAAGAGAAACAATGACATAATAGCAAAAAATTTCATGCGGCGATGATAGTTAGCCGATTGGTATTATGTCTGTATTGAACACAAACTCTGATTAAAAAAACTTCTTACAATATTAAACTGAAATTTTATCTTACAAAGTCATTTTAAATTGCCCATTATCAAGATATGAATTTCAGAAATGTTAATCCCCGGAACTATTGTTTTTATAATGGACTAGAAATCAAGAGGATTAATGTAAAAATTTTTCACATGAGGCAACAATATTCTTCGAATTATATTAAAATAAAAAATGTAGCTATGTGCAAATAAGTGAATGTTGTATGTACAAATACTATATTAATTATATCCCCAATGTATTCATTCGTACCATAATAACAATAGACAAAATAATAGTAGAAAGTCACAATAAAAAATAAATTGTATTTTTATTAGAAATAGTATGCATACATGCATATATAAAAAAAATGTAATTAATAATGTAAGCATAAAATACACGAAATTTATAAAACAGGAGACAAAACAATAAAAATTATTTACTACAAAATCTAAAATTAAATTATTAAATTAAAATTATTGAATTTTTTTTCCTTTGTTTATTTTGCAAAAAATGAAGAAAAACAAGAGCGTAAAATATTAGAAAATAAAGAGTTTCCCATTTAGCGAAACTTTGCAAAACACAAAAAAATAAAGAGAAATGAAATGAACGAGAAAGAAGTAAAATTGAAAAAAATATTTATAAATAGTTTTTTGGTATATTTTGCAAAATTTTTTTACAAAAAAAAATTCGATTGAATGAATTGAAGAGAAGAAAATTCATTTTCAGTTTCATTTCTAAAATTCAAACGTGAAAAGCGCAAAAAGAACGGTTCGCGAAAATCATTTTTAATTATTTTTTTTCTTTTTTTTTTTAATTACGTATAACGTTATAAAGTATATTGAAAATGTATTATAATAACAGTGACTTGAAATCTAATATTCAAATGTTATTTATTACATTTAAACTATATAGTAAAATTGAAAATACAATGTTAAAATATCACAATTTTTAATATTCAAAAATGCAAAATATTTCGATTTAAAGCGAAAAATCAAAAAATTTTAAAGAAAAAAATATGAAATGTTTGGCATTCTGCCAAAAATCAAATACATATTCTAATATTTGAAAAGGAAATTTTATTATTTCAAATACTAATCATAAATAAATAGTTTAAAGTTATTTAAAATTAAATTTAATTTGAACCAAAAATTTACACATAAAAAAAAGAGTTAAAAAAATATTTAAATAAAAATATTTTAGAGTGATGTAACGTGGAAATAAAATAAAAAATAAAAAACAATAAAGAGTTTCATTTTCTTGTTCAATTTATCTAAAATTCTTTTAGTTTTCTCTATTTTGAGAAAACTAAAAGAAAATTTGAAAATTTAAAAATAAAAATCAGCTGTTTTTGAAATTATTTTCCCAAACTCAAACAAAAAACAAAAACATAAATTTTTATATTTTTGTTTATTAATTTGTTTTCTTTTTCTTGTTTTTTTTTTTTTATATAGCATTTAAACTTAAATTATTATTAAATTTGAAATTTTTGAAAACAAAATCACAATAGAGAAATTCGCCTAAATTTATAAAAACATCAAAACTTAAAATACTCACATTTATTAATTACAATAAGCTGATATAGCAAAAATAAAAAAAATAAAAAAAAACGGAAGAAAAACAAATAAAAAGGCACAAAAATGGCTAAAAAAAGTCCTGTACGTTCATTAAGTGATAGTTCTCTAGCAGAACTAGCAAATTTAGTTGTCTCAGCTATTGGTTTTTCTTTACATAGTATCGCTGATAATGATTATGTAACAATAACAATGGTTGAAGTCAATTCATATTTATCAGATGCTGGTGCAACAAGTGATATTTATCAAGATCTTTTGCGTGTTATTTTAGCATCAGATTATTTAGAAGCATCAATGCGTTTTACATGTTTACAAATGTTATTAAATGGTGGTGTTAATACATTAATAACAGATATATTTCCATTTTCATATTATGAAAAAATTTTACAAGTAATTGCTGCTCAAGGTGCTGGTCTTAGAATATTAAATTTAAAAGGTGTATGGGTTAAAGAAGAGCATATGCATTATATGATGGAAATAATTAAAAAATGTCCCCATTTAACAAAATTATATATACCATATATTGGTAAGTAACAATTTTTATTTTTGCAAACATATACATACATATGTATATGTAATTCATTGTATAATGTCATTTAATGTGCAAGGTAATTCTATTTCTACTAATAAAAAGGGTAAAACATCATTTGTAAATAGGTGTTAAATTTTAACTGTTCGTAAAAAGGGTTTTTTTTAAATAAAAGTTAAAATTTTATGTATTATTCGGTGTTGCTTATCCGAATCAAAACAAATCATCTTAATTTGATCATAATAACAAAAATAATTAAAACATAATTACATATCTTTCATTTGATGGAAAATTTTTTGTAAAACAATGAGCTTTGTTGCTGTTAAACTACTTAAAAAACTTACAAGATTATAGTAATTATTTAATAAATATTCCTTTATTTATTTATTTTAAAAAAGTAATAAAATAAAAATTGCATTCTCCATAAATGTTTAAAAAATATGATGACCGGTAATTTCCAATTGTAAGATTTACCTAATATCGTAAATAAATTCGATATGGTAATTTAACAAAGAAACTATAATGCGCAGTTAGATGTTAATTATTACGTTTAGTATAGAATCCGGATTATAGTAAAACAAACATTATTTATATTAAAGAAAAAATAAATTTATAACAAAATATTTCCTAATAATATTTGAATATATTAAACAACCATTAGATTATTAAGATGAATATAGACAAATCTTTAACTAAACAGAAGGTATATACTTATTATATTAATTCAAGTAGAACTAAAGAATTTTATTTTTAGTTTAAATAAATTTTATTGCGTCTAATTTTTCTTTGTTTGAAAATAATATGCAATTAATCATCTTGAAAGAAAAGAAAAGTTCATTTTGTAGGCATAAATATGTAGATTATAATATTTTTTTTCTAGAAAACTTAGTTTTTACACTCAAAAATTATAAATACTAATATGTCAATGTTTGAAGGAAAATAATTTTTAAATTTAATTTACATTTTAATGTAATTTTCTTCATTTAAATTATTCAAAAATGAAAGTAGCAATAATAAATAAAGATAACGTAAAAACTCACAATGTGCTAAACTTACACGTATTTCAACTATGTATGTATTTTGTCGACACGATCATTTACATATAAGTGCATACTTAAAAAAAACAAATTTTCATTTATGTATGAGAAAAAAAAAATTTTTTCAAGTTCAAAGCCTTTTGATAAAAATAATAATTGAATTATGTATATAAGAAACGATTTAGTAAATTTTACTTTGGCAATTTGAGCGAAAATAATATAAGAGATGAGCATTAACCAAATTCAAACAAATCTAGAATTTAATTCGAATTGAACTGCAAACTCCATTCAGTTTACATACATAGTTTAATTAAAAGAAAAAAGCATGGTTTTTGACGAAAAAAATTTTACGGTTTCACTATTTTGTTTAAACTTTTCAAAAATTTAAAATTACTATTCCGGAATTTTCTTAAAATTTTTTCTAATAATTAGGATAGCTCAAGTTACTTATACATATAGCTTAGGTCAATCTCAAGTTAATTTATATAAAAATTTACAAGGACTTTAACAAAATTTCTTTACATATTTTAAACACAAATTCGAAAAAAAATATACATATGTATATATGTATTATACTTTCATAATAAATTAAAATATTCCGTTCATTTCTCAATTTTACTTATAAATTCACTATTTTTTTATTTTAGCGAACGACGAACTGTTAGAATGTATTGCAAAATCCAGCTCAAAATTACGTTTAATTGATATCAGTGGAGAAACAGACATTACGGAAAATGGTGTTGAATATTTAAGCAAAGGTTTATCTAGCGCAAAATTAACTGTTGTAGATATTGGTATGCCTGGAGAAGAAAATATTTGCCACTCAGATGTTGCAATGCTATTAGAACGATGTCCTAATTTGGAAACTCTAGGCACATATTCATTTGTTGGGCAGGCATTAAAGTTTGTTTATGATAATGTTGATTCAAATTTTAAATCAAAATTGAAATATTTACACGATACACATACTGATGGTGAACAATTAGAGATAATTGTTACAACATGCCCAAATTTAGAAACATTATATTTGGATACACCAAAAGAAGGAATATTAAGTAGACTGAAATATACAAAATTGAGAAAATTGAAAATATATAAATTTCAATGTGATGAACTATTGCAATTATTAGAAAATATTGGCAAAAATTTATCTCATTTAACTGTGATTAAAGGACGTGGTACCATGGAATTGGGTAAATTAGCTAGATTATGTCCATCATTAATTGATTTAGATTTTTATATGATGGATCAATTAACATATAATATTCCAATAAAATTTGATAGCTTACATGGTTTAGAAATGTTAAATAGTCCATTATCAATGGTATCATTAAAGCATTTTATCTGTAATAACACATCGTTAAGAAGACTAGCAGTTGATTCAGTCATATTTGGTGATGAAGATTTAGAAAGGTGAAATTTTCAAATTATATTTGAACTTTATTTAAAATTAATAATATTAAATTGTATTTTCAGTATTTTCGTGCCATATAATTTTAAATTTTTAGAAGACATTTGGTTTACTTCAGCACCAAATTTAACTGTTGCATCTATTGAAGTATGACTTATTAAATTGCAATTAAATTATTCCTATTATATTCCTATAATTAAATTACCCCTACTTATAACATTATGACATATTATATTTATTAAAAATATTTTCTTACCTTAACAAGATTTATTTATTTTAGCTTTTGATAGATCGTTGTCCAGAATTACAATCTATCGGTCAAATTAGTGGTTGGGCATTGACGCCAGATGATTTAGCTTTAGTTCGGGGAATACTTAAAAGTGGAAATTCATCTCTTGTACTATCCCCAACAACTTTATTTACATAAAATCTAAAATAAAAAAAATATATAATAATATATAATATATATAACATACATAGACAAAATGATAAATCTCAAAACAAAAAATAGTAACTTTTTAAGCGTTCAAAATTGATTGCTTTTTGCGCTTTAATTTACAAAAATTTGTTTTGCAAACAAAAGAAATTTGTTTTTGTGTTTAATATTTATTAATATTATTATTTATTACATATATAATAAAAAAAATTAATTGTTGTTGCATTTTTAAAATAAACTACTTAAAGCAGAAAAATTTATTTTATAGAAAATATTTCCCTATTTAAAATTAATAAAATAAAGTTAAATAAAAGAAAGGGATATTAAACAAAAACAAATTTTTAATCCAAACTATAGATGCACTTTAGGTTTGAGTTATAACCAAATCAGAAAAATGCAAACTTTTATAATACATTATAATGTTTTAAGGATATCTTTAAAATTTAAACTCTGCGTACAAAATTTTTTTTTGAATTCGTATTAGATTTGTTGAAATAAAATTTCCGATTTATTTGTAATTTACTATACGGAATACATTAATTACATAATGTATAATAATGATACAAAATTAGATTCTATTTAAATACAAAAAAATATTTTGTATTTAAATAGAATCTTTAAAATACAAAAAACAATGTATTTCGGTTAAATTAGTTTGAAATTTAATAAAAGGTTACAGTTCTTAATAACGAGAATTTCTATAAATAATACTTACAGTTTTTGTCCTTTCTAAAATTTAATTTTATTAATTTTTCTTTACACAAAGAAAACACTAATATTTTAAAAATGCAACTCTTGCGAAAAATAAATTTTTTTTTAATAATCAAAATATTTTTAAATTAGTAGCACTAATATATAGCTATTTAACAGAACTTTTACTTGTTGGTAACGCGAGATACAGCTACAGTTATTTAAATGATTACAAAATTTAAAATAATAATAGTAATTTAGTAACAACATAAAATAAAAATGCTTAAAAGTTTTGAAAATAATGCCAAGAAACACATTACAAAACTCAAAATTATAAAAAACAAAACCAATTTAGTTAATTATTTAGTTACTGCTTTACATGAACTATTTGATTAAGCAAAGAATATTTAAAAAAAATTAAAATTAAAAAAAGAAATATATTATACAAAATTGTAAATATGTGCTATTTTTGTTCTATATACATATTTCTAAATGTATGAAATATTAATTAATTTTAATATACATACCATAATATATACACACATATATATATATGTATATGTATAATAAAATATTTATTTTTATTTTCTCTTAATTTTTCAGTATCTGTCAACAAACAATCGTGATATACTTCTAATACCATCAGATGACACCAATGATACATGATATTTTCTCAGGTCAATAAACATTTAATTAAATAAATAATTACCTTCTCAAAACTAAAAAGAAAAGAAAAAAAAATTAATAAGACATTGTTACAAAATACTCAAATATATAACAAGTAACAACACTCTTGTAAAAATTAATATACATATTATGTATTATTTTTTAAATTTTATTTTATACAATTTCAAAAAGAAAATGAACATATAAAAATGGAAAACTTGAATGTGTCGTTTTATGTATGCAAAGAAATACATACTGTTAATGTTGATAGATGTACATATGTATGTTTATTTATATTATTGAACAATTATTTTATAACACAATATACATACATGTAAGAAAATTCAAAGTAACAAGTTAACAATTTGTTTTGATAATCTAACAAAAAATTTTAAGTTTTTGTCATATACTCGTATTTAGGAAAATGTCTTAAAATTAAAAAAAAAAAAACTTTAACTTTATTAACTTGCTTCTGTATGTAAAGAGCCATAGTAAATGTATAAAAGTTTTGAATAACATGATTTTTATTACATATTTGTTAATTATTAATACTAAAAGCAACTTTGTATATAATTTTTTCCATAATGTAATGTATTAAAAATTATTAGTTCAAAATTTAAATAGCCGCATTTGCTTATAGCGAAAATAATATAACATGTACTAAAAATATTAACGTAAAAATTTGATTATATCTGCAAATGGATCGCGTTTCACCCATTGTAACACTAACAATTGTAAAAAAAAAAGTAAGCATTCATAACTGTCTTGAAATAATAAAAGCCACTATTTCTTAAATGTGGTTAGAAGATTAAAAATTTGTTCATGTTTGTACTTCTAAGTTAGTGACAACAAGTTGTAGTTCTAAGCAGTTCGACTTGGCAACTTTTCGTTACTGTGCTGCAAAAAGCAATCAGTTTTTGTTTTTAGTTTTGCGAAAACTCTGCAAAATACGGCGAATGTTTCCCTACGTTTTTTTGTTATTTTTAAGTTTTAACATTTGTTGCAACTAAGCGTTTTTGTTGGCAAAGCTACTTATTTTAATTCTTTTATAGTGTTGTTCTTAGTATATAAAATTTTATATTATTATTCTTAGTATATAAGTTAATAAGGGCTCAAAATATTCTTTTTCTTCACATTTTTAAATCTTCCAAATAAACAAAGGGTCAAATGAAATAAACGTTTAAAATACTTTCCATCGAAACCCATAAATAAGAAACAAAAAGGCTTGGAAACTATTTGAAAATTTTTTTTCATCTTCACTTGTACAACAGGTGTAACTCGAACTGTTCTCCTGTTGTAGGAAAGTTTTGTTTCTTAATTTTAAATAAGTAACATGTAGTTAATACTAACTATTACGGAACTATTTCGGAATCGAGGAGTAACGTCCGACTTCTTAAAGCTGTCTTTGCCAAACCCTATCAAGTTCCAGCTTTTCAGTTGATCTAAAACAATTAATTTTTGTCTTTTCTGAATTTGCTTACTATTACTTTCTGCTGCATCTTCTTCTTTATTCCGTTTTCCTCTTCTTCGTACCTTCAACAAATTAGTTGAGAACGATTTCGATTTGATTTCCAATTTTGAAATATGCCAAAATTCAATTCTTAAAAATTTAACAATTCAAATTCCAATAGAAAGTGAAAAAATTAATAATACATATTAAGGAGAAAAATAAAATAAACGGTTTTCTTTGACATTTACTGATGCTATACAGTGGCAATGACTTCGTTTATATGGTGGATAGAGTACTTGACTCTGCTTATATCTTGTACAAATTCAAATAATTCAAATAATATTACTTGAAATCGGCTTAAGTTTGACATTAGTTGACAAACATTTTATATTAATTCGTTATTTTCAATCTTTCAATCCACGTATAGCAGCGTTTACATGTCAATTAATGTCAATTAAAGTTTTACATTCATGATTGAGATTTATGAAGATTTATAAGAAATTACGTTTGTATGGCAATCAATCTTTGTTAATCTTTCTATATGCACTTTAAATTAAAAAACTGGCACTCTACTATCATTTGACAAAAAAGCAAAAAAAACATTAAAACAGCTGATCATAGCCCATTTTATTCACAAACTTAGTTTTAGGCCATTTTTATTTTATTCCTGTGAAAGATGATTAACGAAAAAAGAACCAATTTTTGTTTTTTCGTCAACCAAAAGTTTCACGAAAATTACTACTTAATAATACATATATGGTCAATCTTCAATCTCAATCATGATTGTCGACCTGTGATTGACAATGTTAACACTAACTATATGATATCGATTTCCAAGTCATGTTAATAATTTTATTGAATCGATTGAAATTAAAAATTAAAAATTAAAATTGAAATTAAAAAGTCAAATAGCGTTTATATGAGCTCGAACTCCGCTCGAACTCGGCTTCAAGCTGATTCCAATTGATAACCAATTTAATAATATTTCCGCACACACTTATAGGTAGTAAGTGCAAATGTAACAGTTTAAACAACAACAACTGGTCGTAAGCACCCAACAATCTAAAAAATCAACGAGTAGGTTGAAAACAAATTAATTAAAAAATTTATTGTTTAGTGAAACAAAATATCAAAAATCGGGTTGTCATTACGCGGCGAAATGTCAAATTTCATATAGAAATATGGAATACTCATACTATATAAATGATTCAGATATCAAAATGCATATAAAATAGAATTAAGAGAAATTATCGCTGGGAATTTTATAGTTGTTTCAATGTGTATGCAATATTGTGAACAACTGATTTTTCCATTTCGCAGTCATTCTGTGTTAACAATGGAAATCGATTGCCGTTTTCATTCTCCGCTTTGGTTCTTTTTACACTTTAGTTTGGCATACTAAAAAAACTCATTCTTAAAATAATAAAATAAAATTTCTTGATTGACTTTGAAATGGATTTTGGGTAACAATATATATTATATTTAATTAGGACGTAAATGTTTCCTTCTTGATGTTGCAAACGCTGCGATAAATATAATAAACCCATATATAATATATAGTCGGGGTTAACAAATAAAAACCATTGGCTGACCATTGGTGCAGTGGTTATGGCACCGGTCCTTTAATCGAAGGGCCTTGGCTTCAAACCCCGGTCATGTCAAATTGTATTCAATATTATAACTTAATATACAATACTTATAAATATTGTACAAGTAATTTTCATATATTCATAATATTCAATAATAAACTAAGAAAAATAAACAATAAATTTTAATAATATTTTAATAAACTTTTAATATTTAAACTTTTAATATTTTAATAAACTTAAATATTTAATATAAACAAAACAAACTACGGCAGGCTAGTCACCTACCTAGTTAAAATATGTATGACACATTGAAACTAGGGCTTGAACTATCATGCCTAGCCCTATGCTCCCCGTAGGACTGAACAAAGGAAAAAAAAAAAAGTAAAAAAATTGCTAAAGGAAATTATATATGCGACCAAACAAACGAATGTAAAAGAAAATCATGACATTTAATTTACTAAAAATTTGACAAGTGACAAGTTTTGAAAGCGAAATTATTCAAAAATACATATTATGCTTTCCGTTTGTCAAAAACGCAATAAAGATCAAGTTAAGTCAAGTTAATATTGAAATACATTTTTAGATGTCAAATCCAAATAAAAATTCAATTGACAAAATTTTTTTTGGTATTTTCAAAAACAAAAAGAATTTTAATCTATATTAAACACATGGATTAATCGGCAATGTTTAATATTGATTAAAACTTAAAAATACATTTATACGTTTTATACTAATAACTTTAAAATATATGTTTTTAATGTATAAAAACATATATTTTAAAACTATTTTCAAAAAGGTATCGCGCACATCTACAAAAAGAATGTCTTTCGTTTCAAATACAGCGATATACGCAAGAAACTTACAATTTTTGCCTATATATGGGTAATTAAATAGAGTAATTAAATAGAAAAACAGGAAAATGTGTCAAATAAGAAAAAATTAAAATTCAATTATCATCAGATTTTGTGTTAAATTTTTGAAAATAACATGGCGGAAAATAAATTTTTAAAAAAGTTTTTTTGTCTTGATCAGCGTAGTTTTTGTTTTAAATATTTAAGCCATAGTTCTAATATTAAAACGAATCTGATGTGCAAATATTCGACAGAGATGTATAATTAGTTTGGTGTTTAACTAGCACCAAAAACGTCAATAATGTGCAGAAATTTGCATAAAATTTTGAATGAAAATACGATACATATTATCAAATTAAATATACTACTTTTTTGTGTTCTTATAAGCAAAAACGCATATATATTATAATATATGATTTTTCACGTAAGTTCATTACCTAAAAATTCGAAGATCAAAAATGCAATTGTGAATTATTTTTATTACAACGGCAGCACCTACACTTTACCAAGTTTAATATAAATGTCAAAGTAAGAAACTTGTAAGCGTCCAGTCTGGTTTTTAATAGGTTTTTCAATTTCGGTTTTTTCACGGTAGCTGATATCTAAATATGGGACGATTTTTTTCAATTATTTCCTAGTCAAACAAAATCAAAAAAAACCATCCAATTTAAAAAAAAAATTGTACCTTAAGTGAAATTGAATTGAAATAAAATAGTTGCAATAAATTTTTAAGATAATTAAAACCAAAAACCAAAGGCCTTTTTTTTGCTTTCAAAAAGCAAAAAAAAAATTTGACGCGAATTGTCAATACTGTGTCATCAACAGAAACCACATACTAGCATCATCAGTAGTATAGAGCACTTAAAAATTAGCAAAGGAATTATAATCACAAATGTTGAAGTCTACGAGAAGTTGAAAAGGAAGTTTCTGAAAAAATAGTATTTCTAAATAATTTAAAATTTTTATATTAATATATAATTTGGAATTGCAATCTAGAATTTAATTATAAATGAAAAATGATTTTATTGGAGATTAATAATCGTATTGTCGAAGAAACTTTATTAGTTAAATTTCGAAATGCGAAAGCTGGGTGAGTAATATACAAAAATTTTATGAAAAATATATAAATGAAGAGGTGTGGTGTGCTGTGTAGGCTATAAATATAATATATATATATCTGTTTAGAATATAAATTATATTAAAATAAATAAAGTCAATTGTAAAGTGAAATTTTAAATAAATTAGAGAATTAAATACTCATCTATGCATTCATAAAAACTAATAGAATCTTAAAGGTTATTAACCATTGCCAATTCATGTCGAGTATTATGCATTATACAGGGGTGATATCAATATGTATACCGGTGGTGGTCAATTAGTTATGAATAAATAAAATTTTGTTCAATTCAAAAAATATAAAATGTGAATAATTTTTCGTACGAATGAGGTTACTTGAATTATATTTAATTCAAAAAATTTTTTTTAATATAAATACCCATATTTGGGAAACTATATAGCTTTACATGGTACTATATACATATGTAGATAAATAATATAGATAATATAGATACTCAATATATCTACATATGTATATTCGTAGCTTCATTTGAGTTTAAAGATGAGGTCACTTTATTAGTGTCCCACTTTATTTTTTAATAAAATTAAATGTGTTTGCGATAGAAATTCAATTATTGTCCATAGTATGACTACGTATTATTATATCTTGACGTATAATATTACATTGTGTTAATCATCATAATTTTTATAGGAAAAATAGCTTATGTTAGCATACTTTATGAAAATGTTTTATCGTTTTTCAGTGTCTAGTTAGATAGGTGCTTATTTAAATAATTTAATAAAACTTTAAAGTATAAGGTTAATTATTTGTAATCTCTTTTAATAAAAAATGTGGTCTATTTTGTTCCATATCTCATATTTTGTAGAAATTCAAAATAACACACCTTTGTTATATAATTTCATTAAAAAAATCGCGGTATTCATATGATAAGCTTTGTTAAGATTGTTACTAAAATTGCGATAAGACTAATTTTTTACTAAGACTACGATAAGACTAATTAATTTTTGTTGATCTTTATAATATAAAAAATTCTTTATATATAAAAAAAAGCTTAAAAATATTGGAAATATGTAGGTAGGTAAATAATGTTGAGTAGATAAAAAAATTAAGTATTATTTAATTTCTTATTTACAAGAATAGGTAGGTATAGCAAAATCCTAATGTCTAATGAACAATCTGTTAGTATCGTTTTTATATTGTAAAACATTTTGTTATGATTTAAATCATGGTTCAGAATAAACATTTTGATAGGACGGCTTCATTTATAACCTTTTATAATAATCCCATCATTTATAACCAAGTCTATTTATATATCCACAATATCATCAATTGCTTTAATAAATCAGACTCAAAACTTTGAGTTTGGTTTTCTTTTTAAAAAGCCCTGGTCTTCCTAAATAATTTTTAATAATTCTTTTTTAAACACCTACATGACCAGGTTTTTAAAAATGTTTTCATAAAAATTTTGACTGAAATTACTGAATTTTTAAATTATAATGATCATGTCATAAAAATGAAATAAATTATAATACAATTACATCCAATAATCACTTAATTGCAGGTTTGTCTTATTCCAGAAAATAAACTAGCTTCCCTAGATAGGTACACTATTTTGGCTCAAATTTTAACTTTGATACAATAGTTTATTTGAAGTTACATCTTTTCGCTACATCTTTTCGCTCTTTGAAAACAGTATTGTATTCTTCATTTATTCGTTTTGTATTCTGTTTTTTCGTCTGGTTGTGTTTTTGAATTAAGGTGAAAAATAAAAAAAAAATTCATGAAAGAATTTTTATTGATAAGCACAGTGTTAGTTAATCATTCTAACAATCAATATTTTGTGAACATTGTATTTTCCCGTTTTCTCATTTCACCATAAATTAGTTGTAAAAAGAAGCAAAAATATATCTTTTTTTCTTTATATAGATTATTTTTTTTATTGTTTCATTTTGCGTTAAATCATGGAAAAAGAGAGTAGGTAACTCTGTACATACGCACATGTATTGTAAAATTGTGTGAGCATTTCCTGTCTAGCTGATATTCAATTCAGTCCATTTGCTGTGTTGCTTTCAAAGTACACGGTAGTTTTTATAAAAGGGAAAATGATAAATTTTGTGAAATTTCGAAAAAAATAACGCTGTATTTACAATTTATAAATACTTTTCAAGAATAAAATGATCAGCAAAAAGGAATACATGTATAATTGGTAAATAATAATATAATATGATTTTTTTAAAAACTACATAATTTTAAGTAAGAGAATTTTCAAGATTCTTATTACAATTAAGTTTTAATTGAATATAGTTTGCTTATTTAAATTTAATTTATAAATTCAATATTAATTAAGCTTTCAATATGTAAATCATATAATTTGTATAATATGTACATACATACATATGTACATGTAGTTATGTAGGCAGCTCCTACTACTTAGGAAAAGAAAAAAATTTTGAATTAAAAATTTTAGGTTATGTAGATACATTATGTAGGTTGTATCGTATTTGATTGTGAAAAAATGTGTACCTCTCTACCACGTGCTAATTTTTTCCGGGTAATCCATTGGAAATTTAATTATTAGTGATGGAGAATTCAGGGAAGATTTTATTTCAATAATAATATCTTTTAGTAAATTCTCCTAAATAAAAAAGTAGTCGTATATACACTTTCATTATTTCGCATTGTGAAAGGGTCAACTCATGCTATGTTACATTTTTTCACAAATGATTCTAATTCTAAAAATTTTATGTAAAAGACAAATAATAATTAGTGTCTATTACATTTCAGACGTAAACCTGAGCCAATTGATGTCACAATAGCGGATTTTGATGGTGTACTATTTCATATTTCAAATGTTAACGGCGATAAAACAAAAATTAGGGTGAGTTTATACTTGTAAATTATTAATATATGTATCTATGTATGTACTTATTAATTTGCCTTTTATGATAACATTGCACTAGTAAGTAAATAGGCTGGTACTTATTCAGTTATCTAATTTCATTTAGAAAATGAGTACCTACATACTTATGTAGATATGTAAATATATGTATGTAAGTTACATATTCAAAAGTTTCGAACAAAGAGTCGCTGATTTTAATGAAAATCAATGTTACTTCAGTGCTATTATTATTGTTCGAAGAAAAATACTTTTTAATTATGCCCCGGATATTGAATTCTGATATATTCGGGCACAAATTAAAAAACATTTTAATATTAAAACTTTACTTAAAGTTTACTGTGATAACTAACGAAATAAAAGTAGTGCCAAAATATGCACAAGTATATGTAGGTACTTACATATGCTAAATTCGATTTTTACGAATTTCAAGTTTCTAATATTATACAATAGCTTTTTCTGGTGGTTTTCTTTTACATATATGTTTTCGGACAAAGAGTCGCTGTTATGAGCAAATTCTAGCTCATCCAGTGCTAATAAACTTGTTCGAATAGAAACTCTTTTTAATTATGCCCCGGATGTTGAATCATGATATATTCGGGCACAAATTAAAAAACATTTAATTAAATAAGTTAATAGATTACAAAAAGCTAAGAGATTATGCATATATGGAGGTAAAAGTGGGATATTTCTGATATGTACTAACAAAATTAAGATTTATCTTTCATAAACTCCTATAGAAAATATGAGTGCAAATGGCATCCTATGTAAATTTTAAATTTTACAATAGATGACTTACTTTTGCTTACATAAAACATCTTAAAAATCATAATTAAATTAAAAGGGTTTTTTTTTAAAGAAACTGAAATTACAAAATTCAATTTCAAAAGTACAGGGGTTAAAAGTGGGTTATTTCGGTTAATATTTTTAATTAAGATTTAACTCTCAAAAACTCCCTAAAGAAAACTTATAACAAACGGCATCCTGTGTAAATTTTTAATTTTACAACAGATGACTTACTTTTGTTAACATTAACATAAAGAATTTTATTGTTTGAAAATTTAGAATATTGTTAAAGTTATTTTAATTGAATTGGAAAACTAAGTTTTATATTATATACTTACACGCACATATGTATATTTTATACATACTTGTTAATTTTTATAACGGTGAAAAGGAGATAAAACAGCAAAAATTATTGATTCAACTCAATAGTTTTTGAAGAATTTCTCCAATAGCAATTCCATCTCGTTCTAAATTATTTTCTTCATTTTATTATGAAGCAATAATTACGTCATGGAGACATCAAAATTATTTTTCCAATATAAGCTTAACATATGATTTAAGATAAAATAAGATAAAAAACTTACATACATATATGTAATATTACTATACACAGAAATATCATGTTAAAACGCTTATTATTATTACTAAATAAATGTTAAATTAAAATACTTATCATACCATTGTTTTCGTCTTTTGTATTTCAGACTAGTATAGCGTTAAAGTTTTACAAGCAACTACAAGAACATGGGGCGGATGAGCTTCTCAAAAGAGAGTATGGAGATTTGCTCACTGAAACTGAGGAAGGTAATAATTAATTTTTTACTTCATTTTCTTATGTTAATTTCTTATGAAACCAAAGTTGGTATTAGCATATTTTTTTTTTTTTTTTGGAACGGTATTTTCTTGTCCTTTTTTAATAATTTAAAGGAGTATAATAATCGTTCCTATATTATATTGTGATGTTAATTGGTTATCAAAATTTGTTTCATGTTCTGATAATTGGGTTTTCACACACAATTATTACAACTTTAAATCAAGAAGATTTATAATTTTAATGCTAAACTGAATTTTCTTATTGGGATCCTTAATGTATTGTTAATTACAATTACACAGACGATTATTACAATTTTAATCTCGAAGATTTATAATTTTAATGTTTAACTGGAATTTCTCATTGGGATCCTTAATGTATTATTAAGCTTATTAAGGATTTCTTTTAAAATTCCTATATTAAGTTTTGTCCTAAATAACAAGTCATTGCAAAATTTTTATTAATACGTAATGATTGAATTGCCAAAATACAGTTTTAATAAGTTATTTAGGAATTCAATATGTATTTTTTTCAAACTACCTCACCTAATCTCATTACAATTATTAGAAAAGTTTATGTTTTCAATTTGATAGCGACTTAGTAAAAATATATCTAATGCTGTTCTATATTTAATTTCTTTTTCAGGTTATAATGTTTCAGTACTTATAAGTTTAGAAAATATTCCAGAAGAATATGAAGTAATTGCTCAGAAAATTGGACTGTTGAAGCGAAATTGTTTCGCTTCGGTGTTTGAAAAATATTTTGACTTTCAAGAACAAGGAGAAGAAGGCCAAAAGCGAGCTGTTATCAATTATCGACAAGATGAAACTTTGTAAGTATATTTTGAAAGTGAAACAATTAAAAAATAGTTTTTTATTTTACATAATGATTCTAGATATGTTGAAGCTAAAGCAGATCGAGTCACTGTTGTTTTTAGTACGATATTTCGCGATGAAGATGATGTAGTAATAGGTAAAGTTTTTATGCAGGAATTGAGAGAAGGTCGAAGAGCATCGCATACAGCTCCGCAAGTATTATTTTCACATAGAGAACCGCCACTAGAATTGGCAAATACTGATGCTAGGGTTGGTGATAATATCGGTTATGTCACATTTGGTAAGTAAGTTTAAAAAAAAAAGTTGGTAATAATAATAAGATAAATTTATATATATTTTACTATTACCGTCTGTTTATGATATTTTCACAACTGAAAATGAAGTTTTGCATAAAATCTAAAATATATTTTATAATTGTTTTAGAATTGAATGAGCTTCAAGATGATCGTGCAAGTATATTATGCCTTTTTACTTTATTATTTGTAAAAAGGTTTATAAGCTTTCTACAATAACTATTTAATTATATAAAACATGTGTATGCATGTACAAATCACAAAAATGCATTTTGTTTGTCATATCGATTCCTCTTATCTACTTTTAGTCTCGACTGTTTTTTTTTATTGCTTAACAATCCTAAAACATTTCTTTTGTTTACTGAACGGTTATAAAACAGTCAAATTCCAAATTGAAATTCATTTTTAAATGCAACATGATTTTTTTTTAATTTTTTCAGTTCTGTTCCCGAGACATACAAATAAGGAAACAAGGGATAATACTATTAATTTAATTCATATGTTCCGTGACTACTTACATTATCACATTAAGGTAAACGGCATTAAATGTAATTTTTATATGTTATTATTAATATTTATGTAAATATTTTTTACTTACAGTGTTCAAAAGCTTACATTCATTCTAGAATGCGAGCAAAAACTTCTGATTTCCTAAAAGTGCTAAATAGAGCTAGGCCAGAACAGAAACATATTGAAAAGAAGACTATTACGTGAGTATTGCTTAATTAAAATAATTTTAATGTTAAAGTAAGATATATGATTATTTCTCGCGCCAATATAACTCTCAAAAATGGCAAAATTCTTAAAACAAATTATATTGCGTTTATTTCCAAGATTCGTTGTTAAATGTTTATAAGATTTTTGAAGACCATGGAGTTTTAATAGGTGCTACAAGAAATCGTAATATGTAACCACTTTTGAGGACTCCCATTTTAACTTATATTTGTTAAATTTCTAATAGTAACTTGAATAAATAAATCTCTGGTTGCTTTTTTTGATATTACATTTTGAAAAACTAAGTCCAGCATTAATTTAAAAAAAATTTTACTTTTGCTCAAGTGAGTTCACAAATAATATGTGGTTGAAAGTACATATTTTAATATACCCTGATATTCTTTTAAAGAGTCTACATCTTCTGAAAATTTTAATTAAAATATTTGCTAGACTACGCAAAATCTACAAATACAATACTTTTTTATTTACGCAATATCGCTAACTAATTTAATTTTTTACTTCAGTTAGCATAACAGTCTTTTTTTTTTTTTTGTATTTTAGGGGGAGAACCTTCATAAGGAATAAGGAATGATTTTATGGACAGTGTATAGTTGTTTTATATACATGTATAATATACAAAATATGATAATGTAAAAAAATTAAGTAAAAAATAAATAAAAAAATATTAATTAATGAAGATTTTAATATAAATTATAAGGCATATTAACAAAAAGAAAAATAAAAGTAAATCTAATTAAAAAAAAGATTTCAGATATAAAAAATAAATTACATTAAAAACAAACATATATATTATGTATATGCAAAATTGTAATTTATTATAAATAATGCGCGTGAAATAGTTTAAATATTTCCTACAATCAAAAACAAATAAATTTCAAAAAGAATATCTTAAACGAATTTTCATTTATTAATTTAATAAAACAAAAAAAAAAATAGTCGCAATATCCATTAGGAATTACATAAAAAAAGTTTCAAAATTACAGTTTAATACAACAAACGAAATTGTTACAACTTTCATAATTCATAATTATAAAAACTAAAAAAACAAACATTTATAAATAATAATCTTATTTCAGAAACATGTAACTATATAAAAAATAAATATAACTATGAAATTAAAATGCTGCCCAGAAATTAAAAAAAAATAAAAGAAATTATTAAAAATTATATAAAATTCTGAGAAAAGTAAAAAATTAAAAAACAAAAAGAAAATAAACGAAAATAAATTAAAAGAAAAATGTTACATAAAATGTCCAATTCGTTTCATTTCAGAATCCTTATTATTTTAATTTTCCAATATAAATTAATTAAATATAAATTATTTATTTGCATAAGTTTATGATAACGCGTATTGGTATCTTTTACATAAGTTTTACTGGATATTTTTTTGATATACTAACCAAGGACCTATTATTTACTTTAACAAATATGATTTTTCGATAGGTCATTCAAATATGAACTTTAAGTTCTAATTTTTATCTTTAAATCTTTTTTTTGCATCATTATAGATTTACAGAAATTAACTAGTTTATTTTTTTTAGAGTTTTTTAATAACTTTCATTTTTCAGTATGTTTTCTTCAAACCTAAAATATTTTTGCATCATTTGAAAGAAACTTTAAAAATGTTTTGGGGTTAAGTATGCTAAGATTTTCGACATATTTACATAGTTCGACATACGTACTTCTTTTGTGGTGGAGATCTATCAAACAAGCTACATTTGAAGATTTTGTAGTTTTCATTTATCGAACATGCTTAATATTATAATCTAGGGTAGAACTACATATTTGAAAATCTCAGGGGTCCAGTTGAATCTGCGACATTCGTGACAGTATATTATTTGGGTTATGTGTGTAAAGACTCATTTCAAACTGAGGTATTTCTTTTTTTTAGAAAAAAAAACTTTCAGCTAATATTTCTTGTATAACTACAAATAATTTCAGATGCAAAATAAGATACTTATAAGAACATCCATAAAAAAATTAACAGCCGCAATGCGCTTCAAATTTTAAAATTTTTTATATAAACTTCTACACAAATGTGTACAAATGAACAAAATTTGCATATTTTTTCTCAAATTATACATGGTTAAAAAAACTAAAACCTATGTAGATACATGATATAAAATCGCATTCTATGAAAATTATTATGTATATTTTCTGATTATCCTTGAAAATGAAAATTTGTAATAGCTTTAATTTTTTATTAAATTTTGATTTGCTTTATTGATTAAACGACTTCAAATTACAAGTAACTTATCACTAAAATACTAAGTATTTAATACTTTTTTGTTTTATCTTGGGCTTTAATTTTGTTACCTACAAATATTTTGTTTTTATTTTAATATTTTTTATATAATCTTAATTAGATATTTTTTTATGTATTTAACATTATAAGGAGTAAAAAGGAAAATATCCCAATTTTCTGTGTTGTCGAGATGGTTAACTAATTGTTGAAAATTCAATTCTTCTAATTTCAAAATTAAATTATTTAATGTTGCAATAAAATGTGAGTTGAGATTAAAAAAAATATTTATATTTTCTTGTTTATAAATTATTTTTATGATAACATTTGAATTGCGGTAATTTTCGAATCATCTCGGCTTGATAAATTTTCCAAACTATTTTCCGTTGATAGGAATTCACTTTGAACAACTTGTAATGCTAAAATATAGATAATTGAATTTATTATTTTAGTTTGTTTTAAATTAATAAAAATAATTTTAAAATTAGTAAATAATCATTTGAATATAATATGCTCTATCAATATTTTATTCGTAGCTTTAACTCATGAACTTTATTCAAATTAAGACTTTATCAAATTATTTTAATCTAAATGCATATTGCAAATTTCTTTCACTTACCCTATGAGGGATTTTACAGTACGCAATTTGTTATTGAATAAGGTATGTATGTTACAGTTTTGTTATGAATTTGGATAAATTAAAAAAATTCAAACTAGAAAAGATTCATTACGTACATTTCCGCTCCCTTAAATTTTAGAGACAATCTATATGACGCTACCTGTTGATTAAACTTCTTAAAATATTTTTATAATTTATGCTATATATAAACTGTTAGTCTTTAATTAATCTCTTTAAATCTAAGATATAAAGACATTACTTTAATATTTTGATTTTTTGCAATGATGAAATTTTTACAATTTACGCATATATATTCATGTACATATATGTATTTCTCATGTAATGGGGAGTGGTAATTCAATTCAATTACATATTTGTGTCAAACATGGAAAAATAAAACCATAAAAAAAATGTCTAGCCCTCTTATATTTCTCGAACAATATTGTGTAATACAAGAGAAAGCTGATTTTAAAATATTAATAACAATTAAATATTTTTTATATGAAAAAAATAGTTTGAAAAAAAAAGATTTAAAAAAAATACGAAAAAAATAAAGGAAATATATTTAATTCATAATATGTTGGCAACAATAGGATATGTTTGTTATGACAAAGATGTTATAGAGATAAACATTATTATCGCAGAACTTTAGTACATTTTAAATGTAATGGGTGCAATATAATTACTAAACCATATTTGTGCTTCTATACTAAAATATTCTAAATATTAATAACAGTATCTACTGGCACTGAATTCTAAAATTTGAACATTAGAATTATTTTTGAGTTTCCGATAGTTAAAGAAATTGAGAAATGCTTCAATTTTGAAAAAATGATTTCTCATATTAAACCAATCAATATTACATTAAAAAGTAACTTTATAGAGATTTATAAATTAATTTTCTTATAATAAGTAAAACATGTATTTATTAAATAAAAACTCCTATATTACAAATGAACTAATATTTATTTTAATACAAACATGTGTACATAAAAAAGTACGTACAATAGCGTAAATTATTTTATTGTTATTATTAGCAATCATTCTGATATTTAAAATATAACTTAAGTTTACTTCTGAAAGTTGAAATACAACTTAAATAAATTAATCAAAATTTATGAAACCGAAACTTAATATAAATACACGTAGATATACATATTATATATTTAAAATATTAAATGCAAAATATATTTATAATATTGGCAACTTACTACAATAAAGATTACATACATATTTCTATAGTACTAAAATGAGTATCTTATTGTGTAATAATACGTTAGAATAATGAAAACAAGTGAAAAATTCAAGGAGTTCCTTCCATTATTAGATGGGTACATTTAATATGTATTAGTTAAAAAACAAAAGAATATTAAAGTGAATTATGTCTCTGAAATTTTATATTGTTTTGTGGGTAAGTCTTGAAAAAATTAATTTGTGTGTTTAAAGGATACAATGCTCGCTCTAATTTCAGTGTATTTAAATGTGTAATTAAAAAATGAATTGATAAGTAAAAGTGTAAAGTATATAAAAAAAATTTTTCTCTACCCTTATTTTTATAATTAAAATTAGGGAGTTATATTTTTCAAACGACCAGAATGCCCCTAATTGTTGGGATATAAAACTTTTATTATTTTATGATGTGATAAACAAAATATTCAAATGATAGAAAAGCGTATATTTATTTTGAAAACTAGTGATAATCTAATATGTATGTGTATCTTTACTTGCTATATTTAATTAAATAATTAAATTTAAATGTATATATTGTTCCTATATAGTTAGACAGTTAATTAGGTACATACGTCATAAATCTTCATAAACGTTTTATTATTCTCCCAAATAATAAAATAAACATCTAGTAGAATAATCAACCTCTCTTAAAGTAAAATCCTTTAATAATGGTACTTCGTCATACTTTTTGGAAAATTTGAATTGAATTTAGAAGTAATTAACTGATAATAAAATAGTAATATTTTAATTAATTTCATTTAATTTACCTTTAGGTAAATCCATTTCATCCATATCAGCATTTTTTATATGACTTAATTTTTCACGAAATTTTTTCGCTAATTGTTTTCGTTGATAATCAGCTTCAATTTCTTGCTTAGTTCTTGGTATACGAAATCGGAAGCAACAGCACATTATAATAACTGATGACATCATCAATAAATTACAAAAAAAAAAAATAGAAAATAAAAGGAGACAACAAAAATTTATTGATAAATAAATTTAAGATATTAAAGAAAAATTAATTAATTAATTCATAATAAATTTAGATATACAGGGAAAAAATGAAAATGAAATTTTATTTCTTCGATTTTTAACTGACTTGAACTTAATAGAGTTGCAAAACAAAATGACATAATGTGCCATACGCGAAATCCACCAATTGTTATATCTTCAAGCCAAGCTGTTTCTGGATCAAGTTGATAATCTTCATTATTAATTATAGATTCAATATCTGAATTTGATGATGGTGTCGTTGTCATATTAATTTATTTATAAAATTAATCCGATTTTTTCCTTTATTTAATTCTTAATTTTATATTAATTGATTTTAAAATTAATTAATTCTAATTCTTTAAAGAAAAATTAATTTTTTGAAGTTATTATTTTAATTTTTCATTTATGTATATTTTTGAGAAGAACTTATTACAACGAAATTCAACAGTCAACTAACTAAATAGAAATTCTCTTTTGGATTTCTTCATTTGAAATTTTATTTACATATTCTGAAATATATATAAAGGATAATATGTGTGTATCCTTTAATACCAACATAGGTTTTTCTTTTATTTTAATTCTTAAATTCTTTGACTATATATATTATGTACCTATGTATATCATGATGATATAAAATATGATCTTTAACATATGGGTCGATTATAAGTAGGTGTGACTTGTATATATAACAAAATATTTCTATGTAAGTTAAGTGAAACATTTCGCACGAATTTTAATTTCCCTTCTTTTCATACTATATAAATTTAGAATATCTAATGGATAATCATTTTGCTTGAAATAGAGAAATATTATTTGTCAAAGATTTGAATACCGAAATTTGTCCAGATATATGAAATTGGAACCGAAATTTTCAATATTTTTCTATTGTTGAAATTGAATTTAATATTAAATCAAATTACATAGAATTATTTGAATCTAATAACATAAATTATTTGAATCTAATCTATTAAAATCGAATTCATTTTACGGGAGTGAGAAAATAGATAAAATTATTAATTTTGCAACATAAACTTTAATTAATTTAAAATCAATGCGACTGTACAGCGGCAACAAAAAAATAATAATAAAGTATTGTTTGTCATTTAACTGAAAATATTTAGAAGAAACCTATCCTTCTTTTTTTGTACTAGCCTTTAAGATTGCCCAGTTACTAAAATAAGTAATAAGTATTGAATATCTAACATAACCTAGGTAGGTACGTGCATTGTAGACTTTCTACTTGTAGACTTGGACTTGGGTCATTATAAAACTCGTGTTTCTCTAATTTTCAATTTTAGTATGATAACAATTTTGTTATATGAGATATACGGTCCAATATAATTAGTAGAATTTACTATAAACAAAATTAGTGCTTGAATAACTCTTGTGAATTTTTGTACTATATACACATAAGGTTAACTTGTCCGCTGCAGACCTAAATGACAATCTAAAATAAATTTAGCATATTTAACGATACACTTTGAAAAAATGAAATTGACGGTAGACTTAATTTTAGAAATTTTACGTATTGTTTGACTTTCCGAACATAATAAAAATTTTAATTATAAATAAATATGTATTGGATATTGGAGGGTGTACTTATTTTGTAACTTGAAGTTAAAACTACGGTTTTGCAAAACAATTGTAGTTTTATACCTTCTATATGCAAATATGAAGGAATAGATAAGCAAGTACCTGAAATGATTTCAATCTATTATGTGACAATTCATATTTTGTTTTACGTGTAAAAAACTCCTTAAACAAAAAAAAATGTACAACGTGCATTTTTAGAATATAACAACAGAAAATTAATTAAAGAATTATTAGGAGAAAATGACGCACCCTACTGTGAAACATACACAGGCAATTATAATCGCAACTACATACATTATATCCGTCTATGAAAAGCTATCACTTTCATCCTACTTAGCTGGTGATTAAATTGGTTACACTAACTGTTATACATATACGTGGTATGAATTTCTTATTTTATAAGTAAAATTTTATTTATATAAAAAATGGAGTTAGAATTAAAGACGGACAAATAAAAGAATATTATAAACAATTTATAAATTTTTTCGTAGAATACAAATTTAGAATTCTTTCGTTTATGTGTACATATATATATATACTACCTAAAAGTATATAAATACAAAATATTTTATTGAAAGGCAATGAATATTAAAGAGATTAGGAAGAATATAAAAATATAATTATGATTAGTTTTATAAAAACTATAAGAAAAAAGTAGATTTATGTTTATTAGAAAAATAGTAAATAAAATTAGTTAAAAATATAAATAAAAGATAAAAGGAAAAATAAACTTGTCTTTAAAACTCGTTTAGTCCTTGCTAATCATTATTAAATTCAAAGTAATGACGTTAAACTCAGGAATGCAATCATTAGGTAAAATCGGTTTTTGAAACCAAGACTACTTCTTTTTTGATAGAATTTCTTTTTATTATAGTTTGAGTAAAGTTTTTATAGTTATTTTCTACTTTTTTTGTTCTGCCCAGTTAAAATTTCACTTATATTTTCAACTATAATTGAGAAACTCAATAGGGTTGGGAATGGGAAAGATAAATCTGCTGCAGTGAAAAATATTCAAAAACTATTATTAAAAACCGTTTCCAATTTACAAATATTTTACAAAATTTTCAATACTAATCTGCCAATCGTCTTTTTAAGAACCTACTTTATTATTTTTGTTTTATTATTATTTTAAAAATTTTTTACTTTATTTTATATCCTTCCTTTTTTTTATTTCATTTTGTCATGGGTCAATGAAATTGGACATGTATATTGTCATATATATATATATATATACATATGTACTTATAAATATTTTGTTAGTTTTTTGATTTTCATTCTTGAAAAAATAAACAAATTTGAAGATAATTTAATAAGGACATTTGAACATAAAAAAAGATAAAAATAAGACCAGATACGTATCGCTTATTTGCTTCAAGAGTGACATAATTCAAAAAATACGATTTCTAATTTATTTATATGTAGAGATGAGTGCGTAAAACATTTCTTTATTTTTGGCAAAAACATCATTTTTCTAGCTTTAATTACAATAAAATATAATGCCATAACGGGAAAAATATAGTAACTGTAACAAAAACAAAATTCGTTTTCGTTTAATGTGCAAACTTTGAGTTATATGTCGGTGTTGTAGTAAGCGAGCGATATAAGCGTAATTTTATATTATAACTGAATTTCATAAAATTAAAGCTACGTGGAATTTGGTCATTTAATTATGACATATAAATTTTTATAAATTGATTTTTTTTAACTTTCGAATGTGAATTAGATTTCGTCAGATTATAAAAAAAACATATATCTAATTTACAATATTAAGCTGTACTTAGCCTAATTTGATAGTAACAATGCACTTTTTTTATGTCAATTTTATATGAAAGCTATTTTATGTATTATTATGCATGATTAATAATGTTCCTCTAAAAAGGAACCCTAAATTTAGATTTTAGAGCGTCATTTTCAATATAGTTTTTTCATGATATAAAGTAACTAACGGTAAAATTATTTATCATTATTTAACAGAACCGGATATGGTTAAATTAAATACTGTTTCATTCCATTCATTTTACTTTAATGAAAAGTAAAATAAAAAATCTATTATAAAATTTTCAGGAAAATGAAATGGTGAAATGGAATGAAAAATGAAACATAATAATTCTTATTACATATTCTACTACAAAAATTCCATTTTCATATTGCTGCTCTACTGTTGTGTTGTGTGTTAAAATATTGAAAATGTATTGAAAACGAATAAGAAAAAATTCAGTTGTATTTGTGCGCGAAAAAAACACAGAAGTGCAAAGTAGAGGAATTTTGTCGCAATTCGATAGTAAAAAAAAAATTAAATAAAAATTATACTGCATTTTCATTACAATTAATTTCAAAATAATTTTTCAAAAGTGTTCAATACAAACATAAAACTAAACGAAAATGTTAAAAAGTTCATGATAGTTTTTAAAATACAATTAATAAATATAAATTTAACATTATATTCTTAATAAAATCTAGGCAAAAGAGTAAAAAAAAAATAGAAGAAAAAGAAAAAAAGGTAGAAAAAGAATTCCTAATCAGAATTTTGATACATACATGTATGAAGGAAAGGAATATAATAATACCACAAAAAAAATAGTATTCTCTCATCGCCGATTTTTTTTTTAGTTTCCGAGTGTTAAAAAAAATTATATTTTCGTGTGTGCTGAAAAGGATCGTCGTCCGAGAAAAGGAAACCATCCAACCTATTCAAAATTATATAGGTCGGTCGATTGCTCAATTTTAAAATTAAAAATAATTACAAATATAAAATTAAAAAATATATTAAAAATATACCTACATATTTGTACATATACATACTGTATACATAAGTATCTTGATTATTTCATATATGTATATTACACTTATATCTATAACAATGTATATAAATATATGAATCGAAATGTAGAGTGTGTGAAAAATATTGAAAAGGAGTATCCTTTTTTTCATTTTTTTTATTCATAAATTTTAATATAAAAAAATACATTCAAATGAGAAAAAAACAGGATAGCAGTAACAGAAAAATATATGAATGAATACATGCGCGGTAATTTTTTTTGTTTTTTTTTTTTGTTACTGTGTGTATAGAGCAATGTGTTTGTAACGAATTGTCATTTTTATTTGAATAAAAATCAAAGTGTTTGAATATAGATTTGTATAATATTTATTTGTATTATCAAACATGCATATAACAGTTTTCAATTCCATATGAAATAAACTACATGCTCTATCACTTAAGACAGGTCTTTTTTTTTAATTATTTTTAGTACCAAATTAGAACTAAATGACAGCAAATATTTAAATTCGAAGAAATTCATATAATTGTATGACATATAGCGTTAGCTATAAAATACTCCCACATAAATACGGATTTAATATGTTTGTGGGCAAGGAAGTTTACTGTTTCAGATAATAGTTTTTATTTATTTTATTTTTAGAAAAATTCAAAAAATAAAATGAAGTTATTATACACGTTCGTGAAAGAAAAATGCAAAATATTCTTACGGAATATTAAGAAATTTCTACTTAAAACTTAATAGTGCAATTGCAATTTATAATTTATGCATCAAAACAACTGAGTTAAGAGTTTTAAATTTAGAGTTGCCGTTCGTTTCCTTAATTGATGCAAATGATCTTTTATGCTCACAACAAAAAGCACTTTTTTTTTGTACTTTTTTTTTTGCACAAAAAAAGCACTCATTCTTCTTTTATAAAGTAAATTATTTTCAATCAAAAACATTCTTTGCTGATAGTCCGTTATTATAATGATAATTATACTACATTGTTGAACAAGGAGTCTATTGATTTAATTGTAATTAACCTTAATTTTATATGTTGCTCTTAGAGAATATGCTTAACAAGTATGTATTTTTTATGGCCTTCTTGAAAACAATTCAAAATCCTTCTAAAAAAATTTATCTTAAAACTATTATCTCTAAGAAAAGTGGATATTTAATTCTAATAAGCATTTTTAGTAGATAAATAACCGTAATTGCAATGCAAAGTTATTGTTATATATTGAAATTCAAAAACAAATTAAAAACACTAAAAATTGTTATTTAACGCCTGATTTTTTGTTTAGCATGATATATTTTAATTTACTTTCAAAAGCTTATAGATTAGTGTAGGTTCAATTATAAAAAATAAGTTGTAAAAACTTAACTCTAATATTTTTGTGTACGGAACTTGAATAAGTAAAGCTAGAGGCAAAATATGTAGCTATGATTTAGACTTTGTAGTGATTTAGATTTTAAATAAATTTCAAATTAATTTTGAATATGAAATTAAATTTTGTGAAAGTTTTCAAAGTACTATTGGTACACATATATAAAAAGATATTACACGGCAATTCAACATTTAGCACAATTCTAATAAAATATTTTTTATTCATAAACATATGACAGCAGCTGTCTGCTGATGTTTTTACTAAAATATTACTGATTTCATAGAAATTCTTATTTTTGTATTATTTCGGGGGCAATGCAAGTAATTTTTATTTTGTTTTTAAAACTAAAATTTAGTACAAAATCGAAAAAGTGTTTTGTATTTGCACAAATACATAAATATAATATGTAATAAAATATATTAGTTGTACTGTAGGTGTAAATTTTCATTTTCATATGATATAATTATATGGTGTGACACTACTAAAAAGTTTTTTTTTGTACTAAAATAATGTAAGAAAAAGTCTAATCGGAAATTTTTTTCCTGAAAAATTGAAAAAAAAATTTGAAAAAATTAATTTGGTGCTGCAGAAAAATAATAAATAATACAAGTAATTTTATATTGATGAAGATTGTGATAAAATACATAAAAAAATATTTTTGGAAAGAAAAAAAAATTTTACTATAGAAATTTGTTTTACATAAAATGTGTGCAATATCGATATAAATTTAAAATGTATAATTTTCTTTTTTAGTAATCAAAATTAAATAAAAAATTTAAAGTTAACATAAATTTTTTTATGCATAATTCCAACGAAATCATTTTAATATTTGATTAATAATTATTTGAAAAACATAAAAAGGTTAAAACTAGAAAATTTCGTGTATGGAATTTAATTTAAAAATTCCATATCTAAGATCCAGAATGTTTTGATTGTTATTGGTTTAGGAGAATTTTGATTTTAACAAAATTTTATTCAACACTATAGAAAGTAAAGTTTTTTTTTTGTTTCTGTTTAGATAAAAACTTTAATAAGAAAAAATTATGATAAATTCGAAAAGCAAAGTAAAAAATTTAAAATTTTAATGCAAACAATATTGCCGCAGTCAAATGACATTCCTTTTGACAACTGGTGTAATCGTAATGTCAAAAGCTGATATAGAAGAGTAGTTTATTTTAGTAGTGGTGATGAAAATAGAAAATAAAATGTATAACGTTGTTGTCGTTGTCAAAGTATTGTAGTTATTCGTCCTCATTTACGGTAGTAGTTTAATAAAAGATACGGGATTTGCGGATTTTTTTTTCTACAAGATATTACTTTCTTTTTTTTTTATAATTATTAAGCAGAAAAACTTCCTATTAAAAATTTAAAAAAAAAAAATAAAAAATAAAATAAATTAGAAATAAATATAAAATTTAAAAATAAAAAAATACATAAAATCAATTTTCTTTATATATAAAAGAAAGATAAAGAAAAAAATAAAGTTGAAAATTGTGTAATTTTTGTTATTAGTTAATTCAGAATAAAAAAAATAGTATGTATTAACAGTATAAATGTACAATGATATACAATATTGTTAATTAGTAAAATTATTGTTATTTTTAAGTAAAAAGTACACGCATAACTGTATAGAACATAATAAAAGAAAATACCAACCTATAATAAAATTAAATTAGTTTTATAAAAAAGTTAAAATGGGTGTATATAACACATACCTATCTACCTACACATAATATAATAGCTATCTACAGCTTGTATCTATATATATTAAATATATTCCTATTAAGATTGTTATAGAAGTGCTTACATATCCTTACAATATCCTTATAAGAAAAACACAAAAAAAAAGGAAAATTAAAAGAACATAATTGAATTTTGTTCCAGGTTTCATACATTTTATTTTTGTTTTTAGTTTTATTCGATAAGAATGTCAAAAATTCGAAAGGTGAAATGAAGTCTTAAAAGAACTGAAATGCTTTTTTTTAAAAACACATTGATTTTTTAAAAAAAAAATTGATTTTTCTTATAAAATCCAAAATATTTCAAATTTCAATTTTAATTTTTCTTCAATATATTTTAATTAGTATCTAAATTTTCTTGAATGCATTAAATAGATTTGCAATATTTATTCTAGATATGTATATACCCACATAACTAGGCATTATCGTATATAAAGTAGTCAAAATCTATAAGAATTTGGTAAATTTTCAATATATTAACATCAAATTTAATAATTTACGGTATACTTACCTACATATATAATAATGAAATATATAAATTTAAAAAATTATGGTATCTATATATACATATATTTAATGTATATCTAAATATATTCTTAAATTTCTTTAACTATCCTATACCATATACATAATGTATATTTGATATATGTCCATATATACACATATTCACGTGTGAGTAGGTATATAAATAAAATAGGTATCTTAATGTTAACGAATGTAAGTTTTATTTTTCACTTATTTTATCATAAGTAATATGCATATTATATATATGTACATAAGTATGTATGAAAAAAGTTAATTTCTAGGCATGTTATTAGGATTGATTAAAAAAAATTTTTTTGATACAAAGTGTTGTGAAAAGCTTTATAAAGAATTTATATCCTTTTTGTATATACATACATACTTATATAAATTTAAGTATTTATATATATTATATATATGTAGATAGATACATATAATATTTTTTCCTTTTTCTTTTTTGTGTCCTTGTAGGTAGAATATGCTTCTACTTGTGCTTCTGTGGCTGATAATTGGATATATTTATTTTTATATTATAAAATTACTAATTTATATATACCTACCTACATATATAGCATATATAGTATTATGTTCACAATAAGTGTAAATTATATTTAAAAAATTATTTACTAACATCTTTTTATTTCTTAAATTTTTTAAATTGCAAAAGGAAGAAAAAATTTGTTACCCATAATCCAAATTCTACAACTAAATTTCATTACTGTTTTTGTTCTATAAATTTTTATTTTTAAGTTAACCTATTTTAAAGAATTTCTACTTTTCTGTTTTTTTTCTTAATATAATAATATATAATGTACTTTCAAAATATGTAAGCAGCTATACAAGTGTATTACTTATGTACTTGCATATAATATATGAAACTACTGTAATATGAAAAATTATGTTTATATACTTAAAACATTATATGGGAAAAAGTAGGTGTATTTGAGTGAAAAAAATTTCTTCTGTATTTTATTTTATATATAAATGTACCAAGTAGATTTAAATAAATTTCAAACTCTCATTTTTGCTACGTATAAATTTTTTTTTTATATTTTTATGTAAAAGAAGTTATTTAAAAATTGAAAAAATTGAATTTAAAAAAAAAATATTTAGCATAAGTATTAGAAGTAGAAATATTTTCAAGTTTAAATCGAAAAAAACGGCAACATTCAGAATATAAAACAAATTAACTGTCAAATAAGTTCAAGTTTTGTTATTTAGGGAAAAAACCAAGTAGTTAGTAGGTACTCATGAAATTGAAATTTTGAAATCTCAAATCCAATAAAACTTTGCGTGGTGTAAAAACTATCTTGAAGAAAAAACAATTATAAATTTTAATTAGAGTTCAATAGAGTTTTTGTGGATGTTCGTAATAATAATAATATACTTACGATAGTGAACATAATTACATTTATTTTACGTAAGTGCAACTATAAGTACATATATGTGTATACATAATGCATACATACATACATACATATACATTATGTTATTTTAATAACAAAAAATATTGGCTTAATGCTTAATGAAAAGTATTATATACACACATTAGTTGACAGTTTATAATTAAAAACATCAAAGTAGTTATTATTCTTAAAATTTTACCGTATTAAACGAATAACATGGGCTATAAATTTGTTTGTATGTACATATGTATGTTACTGTTTTTGCAAAGTGCATATACGATGCAAACATGTACATATATTTTAAAGAAAAATGTAAAAATATTCACCATTTAAAAATCAACATTTAATATATACGTACATATATTTGATAACAATAAGCATATTTACAATTCGTGTGTGTAGTAAGCTTATTTTTTGTTAAGCTGAGTTGGAGATAACCCTAGGTTTAAACTTATCTTTAAACCACTTCGTTCTTTTATTGAAAAACAAACACAAATAAATTTCGCAGCAACAAAAAATATTGGTAGGAAGCTCTTTTTCATTATAAAATTATTAGCTGAACAGATAGGTTGCCCTAGGTATATTGATTTATATTGATCTTTGTTTTTAAGGTATGATTTTAATTTGTAAATTGTATTTTAAGTGGAAATTATTAAATTGTTTACTAACAGCTGTGGAATATAATTCCCTACATAAAAACATTTATGTCAAAATTAATAATATGAAGTTATATGAAATATCTACTTGCAATATTTATTCAACTTAGACCAACAAATATCAACTTAAAACAATTCAATTTTGTAAGATTTTATTAAAATAATGACAACATTCCATCAATTGCATTCTTAATATACGTTTGTCATTAAATTAAATTTCAGAATGAAAAAATTTTTAAAACAAAATTTCGAAATGAGGAGGAAGAAAAATTATGATTGAATTGAAAATAAGAAATGAAAGAATTGTTACACAAAGAAATTTACAAAATTTTGCTTTTGAAAATGAAATTTGTCTCTTTTACATGTATTATACTTAATTTCGCTATTAAGCTAACAATTAAATTAATTTTTAATACGTACCTACATGATATATGAGTAAAGTTTATGGGATCATAATTGTGAAATTGTTGCAAGGCATGTCAGGTATTTTTTTTTTCCAATAACGTAGTAGCTGAGCGTCTATAGTAATATTTTACTTTAACATGATTTTGTTATTCTTAAATTTTGATCTTGAAAGTGAAATACAACAAAAAATGAGTTGTGGCTAGGTATAAAATACCATTTCTAAGTATTGAGCAAGTCCTATTTTAAATAAATACAATTAATGAATTGCAAGTAATGAAATCAAGAAAGATAAAAAAAAATCATTTAGGATTTAGATGAAAAAAGAAAAAACTTATTCAAATTCAGTTTTTGTGAGAAAAACCTAACTAAACTTACTTAAAAAATTAGAATTTTTCCAGATTTTCTTTTGCATTATAATCTAGACTTATGCTTGTTTTATCTTTTAATTTTTTGAAATGAAGAACTAAGTACATTCATATATATATACTCGTATCTATACATGTACTTATTCTAAGTACATTTATTTATAAGGAAAAAATAGTGTCATTTCAATAATTATGAAGCAAAAGAACAAAAACAAATCATAAAAAAGACATTATTTTATATTTTGTTTTGCTTTTCGTCCAATTATTATTTATATTTTTTTTTGTTCTTATTATGGGTCCTGATTTTCGAGCATTTAAAAATTAATAATAGTTTTGATTAATTTTGTATCAGCCTAAACCTTATAAATTATAACAGACAAGGTCGAATCGTTTACACATTTATACATATATGTATGTATAATAATATAAATGCATATATATATATATATGCTTACACACATTTATACAATGTTATGAACCAATCTATATATATATATATATATATATATATATATATATATATATATATGTACGTGTATATACATATTTGTATTATAGCTTTTATTTCAGTATATTTTTAAGTATGATTTTCTTACGATACTTAAATAATATCAGAATAGCGAATATAAATATCCTATCTGTACAACTATATATATTTTAATAAATATTTTATAGAAAAAGCATATGTGTTTTTAGGTGTCGTAACACAAAACCAAACTAATTTATAATACTCAGAGAAAGAAGATTTTTGAGCGTTTTCTACTTTTGAAACACTTTGGAAAAATTGACAGATCTTCGTTGTAATGAGAAAATAAATATTTTACGTACGTAGTACATTTCAACTTTCGTATCTTAGGTTCGACAATTTTCAATTATAATTATATTTTAAATTTCAACTTATAATTATATTGTTAAGCATTTTTGAGTTTGGAAAAAAAAAACGAAAAAATAGTTTTAGAAAAAGAAACAACTTGTACTTTAGTTACATAAGTTCAAAAGTGTTCACTTCAAAAAGTGAATTATTTAAAGTGATTAAATGCGTGATCGTTAATCTCGCAATATAACTGGCCTAGTGAGAAATCTAATTATTTACAAATATATGATAATTATTCACTTTCTTTTCACTTGGTGAGTAAAATAGCGAGATAGACGATCAGGCTCTTAATTTTAAAAATTAAATCTTCTCCCACGAAAAAAGTTAAAGAAATTTTTTTTTATTAGTTATTTAATTAAAAGTATTTGAAAATTTTTGTAATATTATTTGGGTTTTTTTTCATAGCACTAATAAACTTTTTCAAACGTAAACTATAAACACATGTAAAACCCTGTGTTTATAAATAAAATTTAAGAAGGAAAAGAAAAAGAAGAAAATCAGAAAAACTAAAAGTAATCAAGAAATTTTAAAAATTGTGACTTAAGGATTCAGTTTTTTTCTCTTTTTTCTTTTTTTTGTTATAATAATGTATATTGAAAGGATATGTTCGTGTATTAAGTTTTCTTTGTGAATATACATATTTATTATATACATACACATAAATGTAGATATATAATAAAAAATGTACATAATTATATAAATGTATCATAAATATTAACATGTGGGTGTATAATAATGTTTTGTATTTCAATCGATTTTATGATTTCAATGCCTATTTTTCTGCATAAAAACAAATATCAATAACCCTGTACTGACTTTTCTTTTCTGTTTTTTTTTTCTCTTTATTTCAATTCGTTTTTAGTTATTGCCATTATTATATTCTATATATTAAATCGATTTCATAAGTAAAAAAGAAAAACACACAACCGAAATGATATTTGTAAATATATATTTTTATATTTGTATTTTGCATATATATGTATGTATAATATTTAAAAATTGTTCAATTGGCAATCTTAAATTCTGTTTTTAAATAAATTTAATTAAAAAAGATATTAAAAATAACTAATACTCTTTAAAAATATTATAATAAAAAACAATTTATTACAATCAAAATTATAACAATTTTGAGTAAAATGTCTAAATTACAATAATATTTGAAAAGTTTTCATATTATTTTATGAATACCATATTGCAAAAATTACTTTTACTTTGGCTTTAAAATTTTCTTATTACATATTATAAGACATTTAATAATACGAAAGATTTATTTCGTATTATTAAAAGTCTTATATTTGTGTCAACTCGAAGTATATCTGAGAGTGTATATGTACCTACAAAATTTATACTTGAATATTTTTTATCTGAATATTAATTGTGCTAATTTTTAATAAAATTTTGAATTTATTTTTTTTTAAACAAAAAGTAAAGATTGCTCTGTGAACTTTTAATAAAAAGTTTTATAAATATATTATATAGGTATATATTTTATTAAAAATATAATTTTTATATAAAATTTTCAAAAATCTGCGCTATTATAAAAAACTCACTTTTATATTTTTTATTTTTTTTTTATTTACAGGAATTAAACGTAGTTACCAGGTCGTTACTATAAAATCAAAATAGTAAATTTTTTTTTTGTTTTGTTTGTTGAAACTAAACCAAAACACACAACATAAATAAAAAGTAAATAATATAAACATTTATAATTATTAACAACTAAAAAAAAAGAATAACAAAAAAGAGAGAAAAAAAAAACAAAATTAATTAAAATAAAAGAAAAAGAAAAAGAGAAAATACGAAAAAACGAAAATAAAAAAGTATTTCCAAATTTTACAGTTATCGCCATCGTCATTTTTATTATATATATTTTGATTCAGTCTCTTTCTCTCTCTTTCTCTTCATTTCTCTGTATATACATATATGTAATATGTATGTCTACATTAAAATCTAAATATATGCAATTTAGTTAAAAATTTTATAGATAAAATGATAAATAATATTTTCCTGCTTTCCTGCTAATATTTAAAAGGAACTTATGCAATATTATGCAATATTGTTATATAATATTTGAAAAAAAAAAACAATATTTAATTCCTCTCATTTAATTTTTACTTTTTTGTTTTTGTTCTATTGTTTTTGTTTTCCCTTTTTTGTTGATATTTCCAAGCTAAATCCATTCAGTTTAATTTTATCCCGTTTTTTCTTTTTTATTTTTTGCTTTTATTTTTAATACATTTTCATTTTGACTAATAATGTACATGAATTCTATAAAAAAAATAATAAAACTAACATTTACTTAAAATAAAAATTTAATTTAAATAAGAATAAAAATAAAATAAAAATCGAATCGCATAACATTCCTCGTTCGGAATTTTTTTTTTTAAATTTACATGCAAAAGTATATTAAGCATTTTAATTTCCTAATAATTGAAAAACAATATATAATATGAAAAATTAAAAATAAAAGGTATATATATACATATATTTATGTATGTATATCTACATATATATTTATGTGTGTATACATATATATGTATATATATACATAATACATATATTATATAACAATTAATATTAAATTTTAATAAATTTCAGTGCGTAAAAATTATAAATTTAGTATATATGATAATACATGTATAAATATGTAAAATAAATATATATATATATATATATATATATAAACATAGCTTAGATAAATCAATTAAAAAAATAAATATATATATATATATATCTAAATATATATATAATGATAATAAGTATGTTAAATTGAAATTAAAAAAAAAAATACATAATAATATTGAAAGAAGAAGCAATTATATTTAAAAAAAGCAACAAAAAAAAGGAAGAAAGCAAAAAAAGAAAAAAAAGAAAAACGTCAAAAGAAAATTCATTGCACTTATTATTGCTATAGTATTCAATTTTTTTTTTGTTTTTATTTTATTTTTTGTTTTTTTTTTTTGTGATTTTTTCTGGACGTGGTAAAAGTTCTAAAAAAAGTCCTTCAAAACGGCCAAATTAGCTGAAAAATTAAAAAAGACCATCAATAAAACTGGTGGCATATATGAAAAGGATATTGTGGCAGCAACAACTACGGCCAGCAATAGTAGTTCAGCGGATACAATGGCTTCATCGAATCGTGGTATACAAATTGGTTCGGCATGGTTTCAACGTAAAATTAATTTACGCCCACAACATCGGGGCGTACATTTAGTTACGGAAGAAATACTTAGACAAATGCCAGAATTAGGGCAATTTTCAGTTGGCCTATGTCATGTTCAAAGTAAGTAAAATATTTCTATATATATATACATATATTATAAAACAAAAATTATATATTATATGAAAACACAATATAATATTTTAGTTTAAAGCTACGTACTCGTATTTATATTTATACAATTTCAATCATTTTCTCTAGTTCTATAAATTTTTTCTTTTCAAAATCTTATATTAATTATTATACCATTTCCCTTTTTCACTTTATGGTAGGGATATAGATATGTTGCATACTTTAATAGAAGTCGTGCTTCAGCTTCGTAAAATCATTGAGTTTAAGTAGGCAGGTGATTGGCCTGTTATAGTTTTTCTTTATATTAAATATTTAAGGCTATTGATATTTATTGTTTATTTTTATTATATCAATTTTGTGGAAAAGTGGTAATTAATTTTGTATTAATATTTTATTTTATAGTATTGTATATTTAGGTATGAGAGAGTCATCCGAGACCCTGCGGTAACCGAGAGTTGGTAATTTGATATGTTCGAAATGATTATTGGTTTGTCTCGAAAGCGAGTAGTAAGAAAATTATAAAAAATAAATTTAAATTATTTGTTTTTCGGAACCGAATAGCGAAGATAATCGGTTTTGTACATCCCCGTTCAGTTTGTAATTGTTTAATAACTAATTGATTTTTTTTTTATTTCAAATTCGTTGTCGTAGAAAAAAAATATTTTTATCATTATATGTTAAAGCTATTGATCTTACATGATTTTTGTTGTTAATCTTATGTTACTCATTTATATTACATTTATTATGCACATATTATTTAGGATTATTTATGCCAATTGATAGAAACACATGCACATAAAAAAAATTCAAAAGAATTTTTTTCTATATTTTTTACTTAATATTATTATCGTTTTAGTGTGTAGCTCGAAAAAATATTTATGTGAACATAAACCTACCTGTCTAAATGGCAAATATTTTCTATTTTTTTTTTTTTTTTTGAAAAAAAGCGTAGAGAGCTTAATTAAAATTGGTTTTCAATCTTTTAATTAAATATCAATATATTGGGTAATAGAAAATTAATTTTCTCAACTTTTTATAAGGAAAACTATTACTGTTACTATTATATTTTCGGTTCAGCAGAAATTTTTCCTTAAGCTTTCAGAAAGCTTAATTAATCGATGTAATTCACGCATGTTGTTGAGATGTTGGCTCTGCTTGTGATGCGGAATATGGTCGAGAAAATTTCGTTTGTCTCGTCTAGCGGTCCTTTTGAATTGTTTTGCCAGGTCCTTGTATTGCGAAGAGCTTGTTAGTTTCGCCTTCTCTCTTTGTTAAACGAGATCCTAAGTTTCTTCAGAGATCCATGGCTTTCGCTGTGTTTCTTGTCTACCTCGTGCCTCTTCGGCAATTTCATCAACTTTATAGTCACTATATTTTCCTATGGGTGTACTTGATTTGGCGGCAGTTTTTCGCGCAGCCTGCTCACATAATTGTGTGCAATATCGGGATTGCGAAGTTTCTAAGTATTGTAGTTTTGTTTCTGGTATCTTGATATCGCCTGTGGGCAGCTCTTGTGAATTTCAAGCAAAGTTGTCGTTTGTTGTAGAAGTCAATCTTCTTTTCGTTACCAGCTTCTTTTGTCGGTGCATAACATTGTAGAACAGTGATATATCCTCTCATATTCAAAATTGACCGTAAAATGAACTAAGTTCTAACTTTTAGATTAAGTCGAATATTTTTTGAATAAAAAACAATAAAAATATTTTTGTAATTTTTCGATTGGGATTTAGCATCAACTTTTTAATGCTGTCACAATTTTATAGTTGAAACGTAAATGTACAAATCTTAAAAAAAGAAAACAATAATAATTAATAATTAAAATAAATATTCTTAATCAAATCAAAATAAATTTCTAATTTCATAACCCCGATGATTTATTTATGTTTTTTTTCTTATTCTAAGGTTCAATCTGTTATAAACATATTACACATATGCATTTGTGTACTATATGTGAGAACATATGCAATTAATCTGGAATAAGTACTACTTATACATACTTATTTTTGTTGCATATAAGGAAAAGTTTTTTTTTTTGCTCTTTTTTTATCTGAACTGCAAATCAATAATAAATGAATTTACATTTTTATTTTATTTTTATTTTCGGTTTTTTTTTCTGTTTTACTTTAACTTTAAATAGAAGAAATACTTAATTATCATATTTTATTTTAATATGTCATTTTCCTTGTATACATATCTTATAATATTACAATAAAAAAAAAAATTGCAATTGAACATACATTTATACATACATATATATATATATATACGCTAGTAGAATAAAGTAAAAGAAATAGGAAAACAAAATGCAAAAACAAAAAAATATATAAATGACATAGCTTCAGTATAATATGTTTTAAAAATATAAGTACATATATGCACATTTCACATACACACACACACACATATTTTGTAAATATATATCGTATACTATTCTACATGTGTGCATACATTTATATTATGTACATTTATTTATCAAAAGGAGACAAAGTACTTGACATACAATATTTGACCTCATTTTCATGTACATACTTATTATTATTATTATTGTTGTTATTGTTGTTATTATTATGATTATATATTTTAATTTAATTTAACCCAATTATAAATTTTCTTTATTTATAATTTTTTTTTTTAGTTTTATTTCTTACTATACGTTTAATATTTTGATATATAAATATAATATATTTTTATGTTTTTAATTAATATATATGTATATTATAATTACACTTATGTATATATATGTATGTTTGCATATGAACATATACTTTAGTTTTTATAAGAACAATATAATAATAATATTATTAAAAATATCCTTTAAGAAAATATAAAAATCAGTTTTTAAAAATTAATTTATTTTGTTGCTTATAACCACCACTATATAAAAATTAAAAAAAAAAATAAAAACTAAAAATAACGGAATACACTTTTCATCTTTGAATTTTCATTCTTTTCATACCTACTTACATAAATTCTTCTTTTAAAATATAATTCTCTGTTATCCTTTTTATCCTTCTATTATATACATGTACAAATACATATATTAAGTTTTATTTCATATAATTTTTCGTTTTTTAATTTGGTAGTTTGTTTATTTTTAATTTTTTCTGTTTTTTTTTGTATGTCATTTTTGACAATTTTGGTTGTGTATATATTTTCATCATTATATTTATAATATATGACACTTTTTTATATTTTATTATTGTTATTATTATTATTCTGTTCTCGCACAACAGTCACGACAAAAACTTAAAAATAAAAAAAAAATAGCAACAACAAAATATAAAAATAAAAACAATAATAACAACCACAAAAAGAAAATCAAATATGAAATAAAAAGGCAAAAATAAGAAAAAAAATTTCACATAAATACATATGTATATTTGAAAAAAAAAATATTGATAACACGAACACATCTGCATTATGTCCGCCATATTTAACGGGTAAAGAGAAAATTGTAAGAATCAAAAAGAGAAAAAGAACAAACATTGGGGTACAAAAACAATAAAACAAAAAAAAATTTTTCTAGTTTTTTTGTTTTTGCGAATAACGGTAACAATAATAGTAATGAAGCTAGACATTCGTAGCATAAAATTTTAAGAAAAAACAAAAAAGGAAAACTTGTATGAAAATAAAAATTAAATTTTTTCTGTTTCGTTTCATTTTGCTTTTCTCTCTTTAAAATGAAATGAAAATCCTTATTTTCATATTCACACACTTCTGTTAAATTTTTTTTGTGAGTTGCTATTTTAAAATTAGAAAATAGCGAAAAGTGAAAGGAGGGTTACACTATTTAGAAAAGAAAAACAAATTTCTTAAAGGATATTTGTTTTTTTTTTTTTATAATATTGGTGGTTTCTTTTTTTTTCGCTTTTGCATAAATTCGCATTTAACACAGTTATATTAATGAAAATATGAATATGAAATATAGTAGATATATGTATGAATGTAAATGGAAATAGTTATACTTTGATGTAGTTCTCTCATCGATAATAGTAATACTAATGAAATACGAAATTAGTAAACACTCTTATTAAAATTAAAATTCACTTTAACTTTATGCTTTAGATTTTGTAGTAATCACTTGTTCAATGATATTTATTATATATATACTAACAATGCAAAATGAACAATATCATAAATTCAAAATTTATATTGTACTAAAAAACTAGATAGTTTTATAGAAAAAATTTTTTTTTCAAGCAAAAAGGACATCCGTAATTTATTATAGTGAATGTGATTAAAAACTTTTAAAAGTTAAATTATGTTTACGAAATTTCAAATATAACAATATAAAAAATATTCAAATTTAATCTCAAAGATTTTATATAAAGGTTTTAATAAAGATTATATTTATTTCAGCAATTTACAATAAGAGGGCTTCATTATTTTGTATTATCCTTACCTTATACGTTACATATGACGAAGACCTACATTTTTTTCTTGCTGGCTATAAGTGATATATTTGATACCCTACATAAAATGAAAAAAAATTAGGTGATTGAAATCGCGTTGCCTATATATATGCAATTTTTACCATACAACTTAATATTAAATGTGCATGTAAAAGTTCAAAATAAAATATTCTACTTTTTAAAAAAATATTAAATTATTTGCAAAAATGATCCTATCAGATTTTTTTTGAGACAAAAGAATTACGATTATGAAGGCTAAGAATCATGTCAATAAGGACAAGTAAAAATTGATAGGCCAAAATTCTACTTTCGTTGTGATCAATTTAATATTTTATTTGCCTAAAATTTTTCATAAAATCATTCATAAAAATTCAGCAAATTCAGAAAATTTGTTCGCAATTTATTACTTAAATCCACTCCTAGCCGCTTAACCGTTTTTTCACTTATTATGAATGACTACATTCAATACTACAATGTAGTTGTTATTCATAATGAGTGAAAAAACGGTTCTAAATAATGAGGGAATAGTAAACAAACTAATACTCTGATTATCCCTATACTTTACGTTATTAAATATTATTTTATTCTTTTTTATTTTTTTTTATATTTTCTTATTTCAATTATAATTTTTTTTTCTTATTGTTCTTTTGTTGGTTCTTTTCCCCCCACCAAAAACATTTTCATTTAATTTCATTTCTTGTAATTTTCTCTACTTCTCGATTTGAAAAAAAAAATAAAAATATAAAAATTCTTTTTGTTATCACCGTTTTCTTCCTTTTTCCTTTAAATTCTTCGAAAAATTTACGATTTTTTAATTTAAAATTGTTCTTTAATCTAGTTTAAAATTAAAATTTACACAATATCCTTTTATTTATAACTTTTACAATTACATCTATATGTGTATGCAGATTATGTATGTATATATACATATTCATTCTTTAGATATTAACTTTTATATAAGAAACTATAAAATGTACATAATATATAAATAATATATACGTGTGTATATGTATGTATCTTTCTTTAGTTATTTGGGTTTAGTTTATGGGATTTAGTTTATGGGAATTTCTCTTTTTCCAATAAGTTTAGATTTCATGAATTAAGTCGAATTAAAAAAAGCATTTTGTAGATAAATTTTTGAAAGTATTTTAAATATAAAAAAGTAAATAATTTTTTGAAAATTTATTTGATACTTTGATTTATTATAAGAATTTTGAAAATTTGGAACATAAAAAAATTGATCTATTGGTCATCTCTTGGATTGGCTTTTGGTTCTTTGACAAAAGGCATAATAAAAATATTAAATTGAAATATTAAGTGAGCTGGAGAATTATGAAGAAAAAAAAAACCCAAGTAAAAAAATCTAGGTATTTCTGTCCTTCCAAAATTTTATTTTTAAACAATTGATTAAGAAAAGGAAAGGTACTCAATTTGAGTCACATAAAATAGCTAATTTGGAATTAAAAAAAAATGAACACGACTTAAATTTAAAAAACATACAGGTAAAATTAATAATTTTATTTGTAATAAAAATTTTATTTTAATCTATATTAGATTTTCGTTGTTTAATACCGTAACAATGTTTTCAAAAATATAACATTCACGATTTATTTATTATAAAATAAGTTGAGAGATTTCACTTTAAAGTCTAATTTTTTTTTTTTTGGTAAATAATATTCTTAATAAATTTATACAAGTGGATTATTCAAGTGTTAAAAAAATTAATTTGCAACAATTAAGTAATATATACTGGTTTCTTGTATATTATATACCTAAATCTATGTTTGTGCATATCTATATATGCTGATATACTTATTAAAACTGCACACATATAAATTCCATCTCCAAATATACATTATGATTTTACGAAGAACATATTAAATGCTAAACAAAATTGTGTAAATAAATGTAGTAAATTCTCTAACAAGTAATAAAAATTCATAAGTATTTTACGGAAACACTAATTCTCTACCAGAAGGAACAGGAAATATAAAAATATAGATGTTTTTTTTCTTCTCTGCTGCTCTTTCTCTCTCTCTCTCTCTCTGTTTCTTTTTCTATCTATTGTATTTTATTTTTACGTTCACTTCATATTAAATTTACAATAAAATGAACAAAAATATTTTTTTTTTGTTTTTCCATTTATTTCTTTTATTTTCTCTTTTCACATTTTCTTTTTATAATGTTTATCAGTTTATCATACAAGATTTTTTGCTCCCTTTCTCTCTTTTATTTATTCTCATAGTTTTATTTTTCATACTATATAATATTATTCTCTCTTTAAAAAGTAACATTATATTTTTTATTGTTGTAAATCGTGTATTTAAACGTTTATCCTTACAATTCCAAAAAAAAAAGAAAAATACCAAGAAAAACAAAATGAAATGAAAAGAAATTTATTTTCTAACTTTTCATATTGGTTTATATTCTGTTTAAGGATTTTTATTGACACAATTTTTTTGGTTTCAATTATTAATTTTTCAATGAACACACAATAAGTAAATAGAAAGAAATTTAAAGTATTTTAGGGTTTTTTTTCTCATTAGATATTTGTTATATGAAAAAATTTAAGCATTTAAATGAGAAAATAATTTCTCTCACAAAATTAAGTGCAAATAGAAATAAGGTGAGCGTATAATATGATGAGAATAATAATAAATGTTTTTCTCAAATGATTTTGAAGTTATGATGAATTTTAAATGTCATTGTTTTTGTATTTTATTTTTTTTTATTATTTATATGCATAAAGGCGTATTATATAAGCATAAAAATTATTTGTGTTAGTGAGCATTCGCAAGTAATTTGTTATTTTCTTTTTAATATTCTTTTGCGAATTGGGAATAAATTACTTAGAAAAAGGAGAAAAAAAAAATATTTTGTTGGTTATGAATGAATGTGAGTTATAATACTCGTACTTCTTATATGATACGTATACAATTAATTAACAATGTACACCTTTATTATTGTCAATTGGAGATTATGTATATACATATTAGTCTATACATACGTAATCTATACATAATCTATACCCAATATATTGTGAGAATTTTACAGAAAGTATAGCAATATTTATAGTGTGATTGATTCCTTTACAATTTTTCCATATATAAGTTCGAATTTTTCACATTTAATAAGTCTATATTTATGGAAAAAATTTATTTTAATTTTCATTAACATTTTCAAAATATTAAGAAGCCCAATTTATTTCATTTTAAATGTTATTTGAAACAGTAGAATTATATTTTGACAACTTTTATATTGCAAATCAATTAATTTCACAATTTTGACCCTGTATTTGGGGTAGAAGTATTGACCCTGATTTGGGGTAGAAGACAAACGAAAAATGAATGAATACTAAAATTGTCAAAGCGCTCCCCTTTAAAGTATCATTTGAATGAAAATATTGTAAACTAATTTTGCATTAATTTTTGGAACATTGTCTAACGAATCAAGAATTTGCATTCTTATTTTGTTATTGTCCTCCTTGTTATATTTATTTTGTTTGAAAAATTCTAATTTCTTTGAAAAAGTTTAATCGAAAGGATATCTTATAAAAAAAAAAAAACACAAAATGAGAGTTCTGATTTCAGAGCAACTTAACAAGTGAGATATATAGAACAAGGTTAATATAAAAGGAAAATCTTTTACATATTAAGATTACATAAATGTTTGATTGATAATTTTCATATAACAAAAAAAAAATATTTATATGTATACGTATGTACATATATTTATGTATAAAAATAATAACCTACATTTTTTTATTCTATTTAAAAACTCCTTATCCTCGATGTTCCTTATACTGCTGGATCGTTAGATATGTCACTTAAGAGTACGCATACAATATACATAATATTATATTTTATATTCTTATGTAAATACTGTATAGAAATTATATAATTTTATTTGAAGAAAAAAAAATTATGTAATTATAATTCTACACAATCATATTATCGTTCTATATATAAATACGCACATTTATATACATATATTATATATGTATGTATACAATATAATTGTTGCTTATACTCGTATTGTAAGTAAAATATTCTTGTTTTATGTTATTTTGTTCGCATTTTTTCCCTCTCCATATTTACTTTTTGTTTTTATCCGTTTATTTATGTTTATATAATATTTAACATAATCTATATTTTACTATTTTTTCAACTATATTTACAGTCAATTTATTATAGAGGTCGTTCAATAACCTTCAATATAAATGTAAAATAAATCGAAAAATTGAATAGAAAACAATTCAGGTGTGAATATAGGCATATAAATAATGTAAATTTATATATATTAAATAAAATATATATAAAATTATATACAAAACAAGTTTATATAATAAATATTAAGTACACACAGATTTATATATACTTGTATGTTATTATGAATGTCAATATCTATTTTTATTTTGAATAAAATATTTTAAATATTTAAATAATTGATATTAAGTACATATTTTATTTGATTCCCTTTTGAAAAATATTATATTTTCATATTTATTTTAGTGGTTTTCTTTTCAAGTAATTATATTTATATTCTTATATTTTCAAATATTTTTATGTATACATAATATTCTTAAAAATGCTATTTTGAGGAAAACAAAAACACCAACAAATTTCTTAGCAGTTTTATTTTACAAACTTTTACTTTTATTTAAATTAAAAGAAATTTTATTTTAACGAAGAAAATTATTTTTATTTAATTTTGAAGAATTTTCAATAACATGACCTATTTATTTTCATATTCAATTAAATTTTTTTTTTTTGCAGTAACATACTAATTTAAATGCATTTTATATAATACTTATGTACATGTACGTATATGTGTATGTTTTTTGTTATATACAAAGATATTTGCATAGTATACATACTGAAAACGGAGTATAAATAGGAGTATGTATAATATAAAAAGCTATGATAGGAATTTACGTTACGGAAGACTCGAATGAATGAAGGTGTCAACCAAAATTTTTACGAAAATGGATTTATTGCATAAATAGAAGTTTTTTGTGTTTATCTTTCATATTTAAAAAACCTGTTTTTCAAAAAATGAATCAGTGAGATAGATTGTGTTTAAAGGTGTACTGTTACACTTTTGAATTATCTTGCTTTGAAACACGGTTAATTTACTCGAAATGTCAAAAACTATAGTTGACACCTTTATTCACTCATGGGTTCAATTGTTGTGATAATTATTATAAAATGTTTGTATATCAATATAAAAATATATTTGCAAAAATATTCATGTATAACACTATTCTATATGTACGTTATTTACTTACATTAATTACTTTTGCTTCGAAGAAAAAATGAATGAATTGTTTAATGATTTTTTTTTAAAGGTTCTGTTTTATGAATAAATTATTGTGCGTAATGTGTACAATTCTTGTTGAAAGTGGAGTTAAGTAATTTTTTTTTTTGATCATCACATTTAAAGTCATAATGTTATAATCACATTAAAAAATAGTCTTGTTATATAATGTTAAATGCCTAAAAATATGAAATTTAAAAAAATTGAAATTTAAAAAAATCATTGATCTACTTTAAATTTTGAATGTTTTAAATCGAGAATTTTTTGATGGATTGGAGTAAAGGTAAAATTAATTGATAATTTAAAGGGGACAACGAACTGCCTTTCAAATTATTTGGTTTTGGAATTTGCTTAAAAGTTTAATTGCTCTTCTGGCTTATTTGAAATTTATTTATAAAATATTTTGTTAGTTTTTTGAAAAGAACGAATGGGTTGCGGAGTTAATTGATTGGCACCCGATTAAGTATACACAATATCTTAAATTTGTAGTAACAATGAATATTTTACACGGTCATTTCACATAATGGCTCGATTAAAAAAACCTTAAAATAGGAAATTAATACAAGAAGAGTTAACGTTGGATAGAAAAATATTGGTTGTATGGAAATATTATAACGCTATACATTTTCGGGGCCGAACAAGTAAAATTTCAAGAAGCACAGCGAAAAAAGTTCAAAACATTCACAAAATTGTATTTTCTTTTTTAATAAGAAAATATTTCTTAAATTTGCATACTTTTGGGGGTCGTTTATCCACCAATACAATCATATGAACAAATGATGACGAAAACTTTTAAGATTGTATGTGAGTCATTTTATTCGGAAGGCGAGAAGAAATATATAAATAAATTCTAATAAAATGAATTTTTCCACAATTTAATTTATGTTCCATAACTTTTATACAAAATTTGTTGAAAAATAAAAAAAGATATAACATAATTTTATGTTGCTATAATAACGCACTAAAAAATGAAAACTAAGGAAATTTAAATTTAGTATTTTATTATGGTTAATGTTTAAGTACCATTAAAACTATACACATACAATAAGTAAGCTTTTTTTTTTACATTTGAATGAAAAGGACAATTTTGAAAATCATATTCGCAGTATTCTTAACTCTGTTTTTTTCTTTAAAAATTAAAATTGCCGTCTTTCAAATTATACTCGTATAATATGTGAGTGCATATACATACGTATAAGTATATGTATGTAAAAAAAAATCCTTTGTTTATTAAATCAAAATGTCATTTATAAGTTTTCGTTTATTTTTGTGTTGAAGAACGAAATAAGATGTATTTAGAAAATTTTATGAAATGAGCCAAGAAAAAAAAAATTCCACATCACATATTTATATAAAAATAAAGAAAATATGATTCGAAAGAAAATAGAAATAAATTTCCTACTCCTTAATAAAGGCTGATGTAGTCGGAAATATTGTAGTCTCAAATTCTTGGAGTAGTCTAAAATTCCTGGAGTATTCTTGGATATAGTTTGAAACTTTTTAATATTATTAATAGTTGCACAATCAATAACTACATCAGTTTAAGAATTGTAATGTTTTAATTTGAAATGAGTTTAATTTTTAAATAAATTTTTTTTTAAAGTTCTTCTAAATATTGGAGTTTTTCCTTATCATTTTAAATATTTTGTGAAAGTGCCTATAAAATTCTCTTTATGTTTCGATTTTCAAAATTAGCTCATATAGACTAATATATACATATAGATACATACTACATTTTGACAAATATATTAAAATAAATGCACATTTTAATCCTTAAATAGATACTTATAACACTTAACAGAAAGTAACCATTAAAGTGATCGCTATTGCGTTACTTTAATGATTACTTTTTAAAAAAGTAATCATAACGCATACATAAAAATATGTGCATTAAATATAAATAAAAATTTAAAAGAATTAATTTTTAAAATTGCAATTCACAAATTTTACATTTATAACCTCAAAAAAAAACATAGTAATTCTGATAGGAAATTCCTACATGATTTTCCATTATTTCATTTTCCCGTATATACAAAAAATTTTATTATACATTCACAAATACATACTTAATTATTATTATTATTTTTAAATCTACGTACATATAAACAAATTAATCTTCTTTTCATCATACATTTTAGTTTACAAAAAGAAAATAGAAAAAAATGTGTACGATGTAAATTTAAATTGTAAATAATATGTATGTATGTATTGTACGTTTAGAGAATTTAGGATGTTGTGTACTGCCTATTGTGTGTTCAATGTGCATTATAATATGCAATATTAATATTGTATATACATTTGAACAAGCATATATACTATATACATGTTATGTGAATGACAAATACACCTTGTTATAGTTCACGCATTCTTAACTTAATATTTTGTAGCAATTCAACAAAAAGAAAAAAAAAGAAGGAAAAAAAAACTAGGCTTAACAAAATGCATTAACAATTATACAATATAATTCTATACAGGCACATTCATATCCACATGCATATAAATTTATAATATACGCAAAAATATTTTTCTAAACAGTGAACAGAAAAAAAAAAAATAAATTCATAAAAATATTTAAGAAAATTATTGCAAAAATGTATAGGTTTATATAATTTAAAAAAAAACAATTATTAAAGAGTAAAAGAGATAGAAAATTAAAATGAAAGAAATTTTTTTTTCTTTTTTCTCCTTTAAACCGTTAACCTATATTTCAAATCCACTTTTGGTACGCTGTAGTTGTATGTACTTAACTTTTGTGCTCTCATCTATTCTCACCTATGTTATAGTAATTTGTTGTAACTAAAAAAGGATACTCGAAGGCATAATAACAACAAAAAAATAAAACTGAAACTAAAAATTTGTAAAAAAAAAATATATGGAAATGAAAACTGTAAAACAGTGAAAGAAAATAAAAAATAAGGGAAAAAAAACAAAGAGAAAAACTTCAAGTTAAATGTATGACTGCAGGTAACAAACTGTGCTATTGAACTCATTTCATCCTTTCTATTTGGTTTTAAAAAAAAAATTAATTTTTTTTTTCTCCTTTTCCTTCTCATATTATTTGTCTATTCTATCCTAATTTAACGTTTATATTATTTTTTTTTTGTTTTTTAAAATTTTATTTTTCAATTTTTATATTACCAGTTTTATAGTGTTTTATTTTTCATTCATTCGAACAGTCATCTATATATATTGCATAATATTATATTCTTATATATTTGTATGTATATGTATATCTTTATTATATATACAGGTGATACATTTTTTTTATTCCCCTTATACTATATTATGGTTTTACTCGTATCCTGTAAAATTTATTTCGTTCATTTTAGAATTCAAACCAATAAATTCAAGTTGATTATATATGTGGATACACGATACTCATTCATATATTAATAAAAATGTATATATATATATATTACATTTATATGCACATATATATCACATTTAAAGAATAGTATTGCCAAATATTAAAAATAAAAAAGTTATGGAATACTCAAATGTAAATTTATAAATATTTGCCCATACCATATTTATTCCATAATAAATATATATATATATATATATATATATATATATATATTAAAATTTTAGCTAATAAAGGCATAATAAAGTGTTTGCTATGCTATATAAAATTATTAAATTTTAATTGTATCCAAAGCCTTGTAAACTTCTTTTTGGTAAAATGAAAGAAAAGCTATAAGAAATAATTACCCATATATTCTAGTAGTCATATCGCATTGCCAATATCATCACCGTCTAATTCCTATTGTAGTAGACGTAAATGTTATGGTTGTATAGTGGTACCAAAGTTGACGTGATGGCGAAATGTCATTATCACTGCGAGTGCTACATTTTTATAAAAATTTTCATATGACGTGATAGCAATTTTTTAACACTTGAATATTTGCATTTGAAAGACTATCATGCCGCGGGCTTTAAATCATTAAATTACTAAGTAAAATGGAAAAATTGGTGAGGGGTGTATTTATAAAAGTTATTTAATTGATTTTATATTGATAATTGGGGTTTTTGTATTTTGCAGAACAAAAATATTCACGATTACCAACCAAATTAACCCTCGATTTAAATTAATTGAGGACAATATGGGATTTCCAAGGGTTTTTCGAAATATTCAAACAATTTTTTTGAAATTCTAAAATACTAGAATAATTTATTTTAAATTTTAAACATATAAAAAATTTTTTTATAATTCTATGAGAAGTTGCACGGTACTCCAAAAACTTTGACTATTGCTTTAAAAATTTCTTTGTTTTTGTTTATATGCACATAACCAAAATATTTTTTAAAAACATTTTTTTATCGCCTCTATATATATACAGTACTACCAGGAAGGCATTTTTTTTTGGTGACGTGATGTGATAAATTTTTTTTCATCATATCAGTGTCGTGACTAACAGAATATGGGAGAATGTTTTGAAGGTACAACAAGTAACAAGAAACTGGGAAATTATAATTTTAGGGAAATTGTATTTTGATCAATTTCCTTAGAATTAAACTTGAAAAAAGATGTTTAAACTCTTGTAAAGTATTTATAGCCGCTTAAAAGTAGTTATGCTTGAATAAAAATTATAATATGTATTGTTTAATTAATATACTTGTGAAGTAAATATGCAAAGAATGACCTTATTATAGGAATGTTGAGAAAATTTCATGCTGGATTCTTGAAATTTTTCAAGTTATTTCAGTGGTATATAAAGAAATGGAGGTAACAAAGAAAAGTTTAATTTTATGAATACATTTTTTTTTTAATTTTCTATTATTGGTTTTAGAAATGGAAACATTAATTCACTTAAATATTGTATAATGAATACAACATGTTTATTTCAAAATGAAGCATAATTTCATGTGCAATTTTCTGCAAAACTTAATAAATTTTTAAATGAAAGCTAATTCTTGTAATATTATTTAATAAAATTCATAAATATAAAGTAGATGAAATCACGAACTCGTCAAAAATTGTGTTGTTACAGATTATTCTTAGCAGGCGCGATAAATATCTAGGGTTTACTATAGTCCTAAAATTTATACAAAATATGTAATATTCATGTTTCATAGGTACATAAATATACGTACATAGATTTATCACATACATATATACGTAAATGTATTCATATATATATATGAAATATATGCAATTAAAGTAGATACAATTTAATCTTTCTTTAAAGAAAAATGAAATTTAAGTGAGGGTATAAAAATGGAAAATAAAATCATTAGATGAAACTTTTTTTCCTTTTCTATTTTTTTTTTATTTTTTTTTAATTTTTATTTTGTTTTTAACGATCTTAATACATATGTATGTATATGTAGGGTATATGTAGGTATATCTATGTATTTATAGTAAATATGAAATCTAGTTTAAGTGGAAATTTAAAAGAACGTTCATCTCATTAGTAGATAGTAATTTCAATTAATTTGACCTGTATTATTTTATATAAAAAAATAAAAATAGAAAAGAAGAGCAAAAATCAAAACAAATCTTAAATAATTAATTTTGGAATTTTAATTTTTTAAAATTGTAATATGCACAATACTTATATAAGTATGTATGAACGTATGTGAATGCGATGTCGCAAGAATGTTATGAATGAATGTGAACATATATGCTGAAATGCATGCTGAAAATTGGTTAATTGGAATTGCAAATATTTTTAATTTTAACTGCATTCTTAACACTTGACTATGATTTTTTTTAATGAAAGAATATACTTAGACGTTCACAAGATCACTCTTAAAATATTTTTCTTCAACGTTTAATACCAATTTGAATTTAAAAAACTACTTTGTATTTAAAGTAATTTTTAGTATTTTTTAGGTGATTGAAAGTGCCTTTTCGGTTTTTGTATATTTTTTTACCATAAAAATTAATTACTTTGTTGAATTCATTTGAATTTTCCTAAAAAATTGATTAAATTTAAAGATTAATACGAAAAAGGAAATAATTTAAAGAACAAGGTGGAGGTTAAAAACTTCAAAGTATCAATTAAAAAATTTTTGCTTAAGTTCTGATTTTGATAAGAATACCAAAAGTATATATCATGAATTCTTTTTTCCATATTTCTGAACGGATTAAGAATTGATATATGTGTATAAACGTCTCTGCATACTCGTATATTAATGAACACATAAGTACATATTTTTTTGAAAACCCGGAATTTATTTCGAGAATGACAAAAATATTACTTGATGCAAAGATTTTTGTTCCATTGGAAGCTGAACATACCAAGCTTCTATTCTATTTTAAAATGTTTTAAAAAAGAAAAGAATTTTAAAGAAAAATCTGGAATATTTGGTCCTAATCGGTTCAATATATTTCACTATAATAACATAGACATTACATTTTAATAACTACACACTAAGCGTTAAATATTTTAATCAGTCATAAATATTGATCTGATTGAAGTCTAATATTGCGAAATATTTGTCATAAAATATAATATTATTAATAGAAATATTAGATCTTTAAGTGTCCTTAAATTTGAAAAAGAATTTATTTAGTTGATTTAAGGAACTTATTATTTTAAAATTATATAAAATGGAACAAATTATATAAAATGTAATTGCACAAAAATCTGCTGTAAATAATGTACAATAGAGTCGCATGACTTGGGGTTTGTTGGGGTATTATTGAAAATAATTTTTTTTTTTAGTGTAGAATTTCATATTTCGGAATTGTTTTTATTCAGAAAATTCCAAGATCTTTAAATTATAACTAACCATATCAAGTGATGCGACAGAACACAACAGAATGTGAATGATTATGTATTTAATAAGTGAAAGTTAAGTAGTAATTTATGAAAGCCATTAAATTAATTTGAACTTTAAATTTAGTTCCTTACCATCATATATTCAATGTTTTTTCATTATTCATGCATATATTTTATAATTTTTATAAAATTTACTCAGTATTTAATTCAACACTTTCAATAAAATAAAGTTCTTGAAACAAAAAATTCATTGTTTCTAAAACAATATCGTAAATATCTGGGTTTGTTATCACTATATACTAAGTACGCACATTAATTTCCTAATTTATTTATATCCGAAATGAGTAGCTATTCTAAATTACCAGTATATTAAGAAAATTTTTTAAATTTTAAATAAAAATATAACTATATTATAATAAAGAAAGGCTAATTAAAGAATTATTTATATATATATACATACTGTGTGTTTCTTTTAAAATTCAACAGATATATAGATTAGCCCCATGAGATTGATCCATTTATTTTTAGTTTCGCTGTTTTTAGTTTTTTTTTGCTATTATAGCCTATATAGAAATATTTCTAGTTAGTCCCTATACAATAAACTAAAATTTCAACTATAAAATATACTCTTATTTGGATTATATATAAATATAATATAGAAGTATATATATATGTACGTATAAGTATTTAATACAAAAATGTTATAAAAAACAAAAATAAAATAAAAAATTCTCAAAATGAAATATGTGCATATAAATGCATACACATTTACACGCATATACTTGTAATATGGTAAATAAAATATGGGCAAGTAAAGATAAAAAGCGATATTTTTCCGATTTTTAAAATATCATTTTATTTTCAATATTTCCAATAGGTATATATATATATATATATAATTCATATATATGCATAATTCAGCAACATACATACATGTATATGTAATATATATGTAAACAGTTTATTTCCCTTTGAAATATGTGTTTTTGGGTTAGGTATTAAATTTTAGAAAAAATTTTTTTTTTTTTTTCATTTTTTACAGATTCAATTTTCTTTATGTTAAAATTGGTTGTAATTGAAGTCTTCAAGAAACTATATATGCATATATTTGCTACATAAATCCTTTAAGGATAAAATTTCAAATATAAAGAATAAAAAAAGACAAAGAGAAAAAAATAGAAAAAAAAAAAAATTTCAAGTTACCATTTTTTTTTTGTATTAAAAACCTTAAAACATAACTTCGAATGTACATAAATTTTAAGGATTTACAATTTTAAATGTCATCTGTTTATCAATATGAAAAATGTTACATTCTGACATGAAAATTAAAAATAAAAAATAATTCAAAAGCAAAAAAAAACACATAGGAACAAAACAAGCAAAATGAATAAATGAAAGTGGTTAGGATGAATGCATAACGAAAAAGGGAATTTTTATAAAAATGAATAAAGTTTTATTAATCTGTTTTATAACCATCATTGGAGAATATATTAAATTTCCTTTGGAGAAATATACGTACATATTTTTTTTGATTTTTTCTTCTTTTATTTTCTTGTTTTTTAGCTATAAAAAGAAAACCCATAAAAAATATACATATTTTTTTTTTTGTTGTTTTTATTCTCTTTCTTTTGATATCGATTTTAAGGCAAATAAATATTTGAATTTTTTTTAGTGCATCCTTTTAATTTTTTTTTTGTGTTCTTTCCTTTGTTTTGTTGAATTTTTCTTCAAATATTTGATATATTTTATCTGTCCATTTAATAAAGAATAATATGAATTGCATTGAAATTGTATTATAGTTTATAAATTTTGTTTTAATTTAGTTTTTAATATATGCATACATATACATAGAAAGATGTTAATGCAAATATAAAATTAAAATAGAATTTAATTTGTTTTTTTCATTAATTTTGCATATTTTTAGGGGCATATTTTAATTGTGTATAAAAATGGGTTGATAATACAATATTATTCCTTATTGGAAAAAATGCAATTTAAATCGGAACAAATTTCTATAAAAAATATCGAAATATCGAAAAATTTAATAAAATTAATATAGCTAAATAGGTATACATAGTTTGTTAAAATTGTAGTAATTTAAAAAAATATTTCACTATCTTTTTTAAATATGAAAAATATTTGCATATCTTACATAAATTTTTTATATTTTTTCGTTTAAAAATTACTAAAGTTTAAACATATTTAGCTTTAAGTTTTTTAGCTTACTTGAATCGTTTGAAATTATTAATTCTGAGCTATGACTCAAAATTGATAAAGAAATCAAAAATTCGAAAATGTTGTTGTTAAAATTAAAATACAAATTTTAAATTGTTACATATTTGAAAAAACTTACAAGCATCCTATGCATTTAGTTATTATTTGTCTATATGAGAATACCATTCAATAATTAATATTGAATATAATATTGAGAATAAATATTTGATTACCCTCATTAGTCACACAAAATGCTTTCACTTTTATAAAATTAGGGAAACAAAAGATTTTAAATTATAATATTCTGAATTAAATTAATGTATTAAATTTTCATGCTTTGAATTAATTATTGATTCCAATATGAAAGTATATGCATAATTTTTATATACAAGTGTAATTAATTAAAAATACTAGTTATTCTAATTAGATCTTAAAGGTTTTAAAGTGAATGACCTTACGAATAATATTATTCGTAAAGCCCTAAAATTTTAAAAGCCTCATAACAAAAATAATTAAGATTATATAGCTATTCTACCTTTAGTTCTATTTTTTTAAATGACAAAAACCAAATAAAAATTATATTTTAAATTTCATTATTATTAAAAATATGCATTTAATATTTTCACAACTCATTAAATTTTATTAGATTGGGATTTTTTTCACGTAAATTGTAATATTTTATTATTTATTTAATTATATATATGCAATTTTTGAAATATATCAATTTTTAAAGATGAAATATTGAATTTATAAATTTCATTTATAAAAAAACAAAAATATTCAATGTTCAAATTACTTTTGATTTAATAATAATTAAAATAATTTTATTTTAAAGATTCTGTAATTAATTTAGTACTGGTATACTACAAATTTTTATTATTTTATTTCCCAACCTATATTTATGACCCGCCTTTATAATTTATTCACGTTTTCCTGAATTTCTCTATTTTATAATTCATACTAGCTATGTTGCCCTCATTTCAATCCTTACCACTTAAAATAATTTTAAAACCGAAAAAAAAGACCAATTACTATAAGTACTATTTTAATATTATTAATTACTTTATAATTATGGGGTGCAATACTATTACGAATATAAAATATAAAATATTTATTTAACTCGTTTTCATGCAAAAAAAATGAATATTAATTAAAAACAATAAAAAAATTTAACGTACCCCAATTTCATTTTCTTCTTTATCATAAAATTAAGTTGCTTTATATGTGAAAGAAATAAAAGCAAAAATTATAAATACTTATTCGTTCTTCAAGCTCTTTATAAAATTTACATGAAAATTTATTTACAGTGTCAATCAATTTTAGCAAAAAAAAAATATGGAAACACACATACACATATGCATACATTCAAATTTATGCATACAAAATAATATGCGCTATTAAAATGAATCCATTGTTAATTAAAAGCAGAACGAAAAAAAAAATAAAACGAAAATTGCAATGTTGCATATAAGTATTCCATTAAAAAACAAAAACAAGGAAGAATGAAAAAAAGATAGAACAAAAAAGGAAAATCAAACAAATATCCTTTTACTTTCTGTGAAAAGTGAATGGAAAAAGTGAAAAATTTAATTTTAAAATTTTTTTTTTATTCCTTTTGTATCATTATTGAGACACACAAAACACACAAACAAAAATGAAAATGATAATTTTTGGCAGAATCCTTTATTATTATTTTTTTCTCGTTATTATTATTATTTTGATTGTTATTGCTGTTATTATTATTTTTTTGACATTCAGGTGATTTTTTTCTGTCATCACATTATAAGTATAAGTATTTTTTTTTTGTAATATTTTTCCTCACCAGTTTTATATTTTAACAAAAGTAAAAAAAAAACATAAAAAATAAATTCATTTTCTGTTTGCCGATTGCAATCATCATTAAAAATCCTTAAAGCGGTCACAGCTGATCCACTTGAAGATTTTAACAATTCTCACTTTTTCGCTTATATACACAAATTTATAAATAGCTATGCATTTATTTATGAATGTACAGTAGTATAATTTATATTATTGTAAAAATTTATATATATATATGTACATCCATGTAGGTACACGTCCATTTGTGTGCATGTAATAAATATATATGTATATGTGCATTTACTTATCCTTATTCAATATATTTGAGTTACAATATGAAAAGAAAAGAGTATGTGTGTATGTATATAATTCATACTCTCTCAGAAAATAGTTTATATTTTAATATTCTGATTTTTCTTTTTTTCATTTCTTTGCTCTGTTAAATTTTTGTCGAATACAGTAGAGAGAAAAGATAAAATATGTTAAAATTACGATAAAATTCGGAATAAGAACACCAAAAAAAACAACTACCTAAATATATAATAATCTAGCAAAATATTTAGAAAAAAAAAACAGTAATGATAATGAAACAAAAAAGAAAATAATAAAGCAAATACAATCAGGAAAAGCATAGCACAAAGAATACATTTTGTATTTTCTTTATTTTTCACTTCGATATTTTTGTAATCAAAGAATATTTTATTTGGTATATTAAGGTAAAACTGCCCAAGTGGACTTAGTACGAATTGAATTGATTTACTATTTAGGAATTCTTGAAATGTTCCCGGAATGCGGGAAATATGGGAAAATTTTGTTTAAATCTCTTTCTTATAAGTAGTCACATTTCTTTTTTCTGTATAATTTGAATAATCTGATGATTATCTTTCCAAATTAAGTAAAAAAAATGCAATTCTTAAATATAAGAACATTTAAATAAAATTCTAAAAATTCGATTAAGTGTGGATTTAGAAAGGTTTTATTTTTGGCCGAAAATGCACTTTAAATTCTTAAATTTCAAAGCTTGTACGATTACTAATTCTTACTTAAGCTGTTTTTCCCGAACATCATTGGTATTAAATGAAAACCGTATTTCTAACATATGATTCGTATATTTAGAATAAATATTAACGTAACTGTAAAAATGTATAGGTCTATGAATGTATAGGTACACATCCTGTACAATTGTAACGTTTATAAATACACACATGCATATACATAATTATATACGTATAAAAATGGTAAAGTACATTTAAATTAACATGCAAACTTGTATTTTATTTGAACAACTGTATGTAGTAAAGGAATGTTATCCTAGGTGTTTGTAAATATGTGTATGTATATGTATGATTATTTTAATCCTACTTTATATATATACCTACATTTCTTCGAAATGAATGAGTATATTATTGTGTATGTATAAATATTTCTATTTAAGTGTAGGTAAATGTACAAAAATAATTCGTGCATTTTTGTTTTCTACTATACTTTTTGTTTTACTTATTTTTTTTTAGTTTACGATGACCTAAATTTTGTTGTTCGCTTTCTGTTTTTATATTTTGTTTTTCTTTTATTTTTTTCTTTTACTTATTTTAATTTTTTTTTTTTTTGTTTTCTTGTATTTGTAAGGTGAAAAAAGATCCTTGTCAAACTAGTAGTGAATTTTAAAATACTTGTCTAAGGACATTTTTTGGGTTTTATACTCGTGTATATGCACACATATTTTATACATACAATTTATATATATATATATATAATATTATATTGTATGCATTCCATATTTGAATACAAGAATGTGTATATATAATTTTTATTTATATATATTCATATGTACGTGTACAATGTATGTTACTATACCCAACTATATGACAAATATTATAGAATTTTATATACTAGTTTATATGTAAATATCATTTATTGAAAATTTAGAGTAAAAGAAAGTTGTTTAAATTAGGATTACCTTAGTGTTGATTTGAAATGGCCTGAATTAAAAAAAAAAAATACAAGCAGCAAAAAATAACAAAATTCAAAACTAAAAAAAAAAATAAAGCAAATAAATTAAAATAAAAAAGTAAAATATAGAATAAAAAAAAAAAACAAAGAAAAAATTCAAAAATTTAGAAATATATGCAGGAATAGCGAACAAATCTATTGAATTTAATAATTTTATAAAGGTATAATTTTTACCTAGATCTATATGTATGTATATATATTGTATGTCAATCCATATGCAAGTATTTATATCATAGTATCACATCACATTTGAAAATTCGTTTTTGACTTCATATTAATTTTTTTTATTTCTTTCAAACATTTTTTTTGTGTTTTGTTTCTTAAAATAAAAAAAAAATGGGGGAAATAAAATTATTTTATGATTTTATTCTATTAAAATGAAATTTATTTGAATACAATTTAATTATTGTAGAAGTTTATAGAATTAAAATTTTGCAAACATTTTTCATCCAAGTTATTTTATTAATGAATTATTCAAGAAATATTTTTATTGAATTTATATCATGATTTTATGTTTAAGGCATTTTCCACATATTTGCAGTATTTCTAAACTCTTAGCTATTATATATTGTAAGAAATTTATAAATTTCATGCCCTATATAAATGAATTATAAGATTGCATATCTTACGGGGCTCGACATAGTAGAAACGAAAGCTATTTTTTTTTTTTTGGAAAAATTTTTCAATTAAACTTTTCCTTATACTTAAACTTCTTATACCTATATATAATTCATTTATCGAATTTTATGCTTTAAAAGGCAATAGATTGGCAAAATTTATTCGAAATACGTGTGATATGGATAATTAATTTTTCAACAATTGTTTTTGAAAATTGCTAAAATTGCTATTGTTATAGTAATTTAGGATTAAAATTTTCTCATTTGCAGTAAGTTGCAATATTACTCTTGTTTTTGAGAAACGTTGTTGTAATTGCGGGAATCTTTCTTACGTTGATACTTCGTTCTTCCTATTCTTGTTAGTAAATATCGTTTACCAACCATTACTCTAATTAAAATAATATTTCTCTGTTTGTTGGCTTATCTTTAACTTTTTTGGACAAATTTTTTTATAATTTTTTGAAATTCTTCTTGAATTTTCGTATGTAATTACCATATACGAACAAAGTTATAATTTTTATTGCAATCTCTTTTATAATTTTATCAAATATTTTTAAAATATTGTTTTGGTCATTATTAGCACGAGCATTATTATAAAAATATATTAAAGTTTTTGTTAAAAAAATCCTGATCTCAAATGCCAGAACGAAATAGTAATAATTCTAAAAAATCGCATTTTCTCATAATACAGAATTAAATTGTATCAGTTAGTTTTTTTCTAAAATTAGAGACTCTTTCTATGTTGTGAAGTATAATGGAATTAAATTAAACATGGCAACAAGTTGTATGTTTAAAAGGTCCAAAAGCCTGATTAGAATTATTTTAATTATGTAAAAATAAAATCATAAATTTCATGTAAAAACAAATTGAATTTTCCTTAATTTTCTACCTTTGTACATAAATATAATCAATTTACATATTCATAATATTTTAATTAAGTCATCTGACTAAAACATCTTCAATTTAAATTTAACATTATTATTATGTTGATATTTCTTATATAATTATACGATTTTTTATATTATAATTTTTAAAATAAACAAAATTAAATTTAAATTTTTTATCAAGTCAGCTTAAAATGCAGAATAAAATAATTATAATTAAATGAAAATGTCTTTGGTAAACATTTTTATATATTCATCAATCCTTCCTCCTTGCTTTTCAACATTGTGGTCAGATTATTAAATTTTCAGCTTTTATTTTGTTTTTTCTTTTTTGTAATAGCAGAAAATTACGATGATAACAAATTATTGTTGTAATATAATGTTGATGATGACGGTAGATGTGAATGTAATATTTTCTTCTTTTTCTTTCCTTGTTTTTTTTTTATAATGTAAAACAATATATTGACAATAAAATTGTTGTCTTATATAAAATTATTTGTTAATGCAATTCATCAGATTATTTAAATGGGTTAAATCCTGTTGATTGATGATCATGTTTTTGAATATTAAAATACATAAGTACTTAATATGTTTATATATATACCTACCATGCAATATAAATTAGATACATATGTATATTACGTATTTATATTTACATATTATTATGTACATATACGACGTAATATATTTTATGGTTGAGTAAATATTTTATTTCTGATAACTTGTTAGACGTCAGAGATGATATTTAATAAAATTATTGCATTACAATTTTAATTTTTTTTTATGACTCATGTTTTATGAAGCATAAAAATCAAGTTCTACAACTACTTATGAAGAGTCTATATGCACATATTATATTCCATATAATATGATATGTGTATGTTATATGTAAGTATGTATATTTATAGGAGCTTGGGAAAGTAATGGAAATAATTTAAAATCGATAATATTGAATAATATTCAATAATCGATTTGATTAAAATTAAATTGTCAATAATACTTCTATTTTTTGGTAATTGTGTTTTAAATTTCAAGAGAAATTTTATGTAAAATTATATATTTTTATTTTGTACAATCAAACAAATTATATTTTGTTAATTATTTTTGAAATTTTAATAAAAACCCTAGAAAAATTGTAAACTCGCATGCAGTTTCGAAAATCGATAAATGAATACTCATCTATCTAAATATTTTTCAAATATAATTTTGTGTCAATTTTATGCACAACTTAATTTGTCCTGGATCCAGTTGAAGAATTAATATCATCAAAACAACCGATATACAAAAATAAGGAATAACATGTAATCTTTCAATTGAAATAATCAAGAGTCCTCAAATAGTATGGTTAATGAGCAAATTTAATTGCTCTTCAAATAAAATTTTAAATAACGTTGGTTTTGTAAATTCGAAGTGCTGTTCGGGCGCCAATGTCTCAATTCTGAAATGAAAATCCAAACTGGCATTGAAAAAACTTTACTAACCCTTAGAATACGCATTATAGTCTCAATCGCGAGAGTTGTTTTTTTTTATATCTTTTGTCGGTAGCTGACTTAATTCGCTAAAACAGTAGTCGTTTAACGGTCTTCACTGTGAATTTAATTTTATTAAACTTTTCCGCTTTTAACTTAAAACTAAACAAATAATTTTCTTCTATATCGCAAAATATTAATTAATTCGCGATGTTCCATCTCTTCATTTAAGTCCTCTAATATTTAAGAATAAAAAATTTATAATTTCAAAACACTTTATTTAAACTTAAACGGCATAAATGAAATAAACAATAACAAAAATGTTAATTATATGATATTTTGACAGTGAAGATTTTCTTTTTTCAGATATGCCTTTTGTATCTAGATCTGATTAGCACTGAAAGTTTATTTGAACAAATTTAAAAGCTCGAGTTTACGTTCAATTAACGTGAGATAGAGAGAGATTAATGTTTTTATTTTTTTATCCTTGTAGTTTCTGATGTATAGGTCTTTTTCAAAGAATTTATATATTGATTGTTAAACGAATTACGTCTTAATTATTGCGCCCTTCATTATCTCAGTTTTGTAATTCATATTAAAACTCTTGAAAAATAAAACCAAAAATACTTTGTTAAATTTAAATCATGTCCTTCATACAATGTGCGTGTGTGTTAACTACAAAAATATACTGACAAATTAATACATTTGTAACGCAATCAATAATTTTATTATGTTGACTGTAATTAAAAAAAAAAAGCGAAAAAAATTAAAATATCAACAATTCAAAAGTAAACGGTACTTTATTTAACCCACTTTTTCTTTTTTTTTTTAAGGACAATAAAGAGTTAACGGAAACTTTTATTTAACCATTAATTTTAATAATTTTGTTTATTTTTTAGTGTTATTTTTATTTTCATTTTAAGGATACGCGCAACATATAGGGGATTTTTTTTTTGTGTCAGTCGTAGATAGTCGTTTTAATTTTTATGAACTTTTTTTTAAATTAATTTACACGTAATAGGCCTGGCCACAAAACGGAAGGAAAATTTTCTGTTGAATTAAATTATTTTCATTGCATGCATTCTTATGTGTAAGTTACACAAATTACCCAACCCTATATTTGCCAAATGAGTATTGTTCTGGTATCCTTTCAGAATTTTGTTTTTGTAAATTGCAGCCTTTGAATATTTTCAAGAGAAATACAATTAATAATTATATTTAAGAATATTTTAAGAATGAATTTTTAAATTTAAAACAATTTTATTTTAAATGTTGTTTGAAAAATTAAAAAATCAAAAGAAAAAATATTGAGCTCACTTTTGTTTAAGTTCATTATTTTTTTTAGAGACGCAAAAATTGTTTGCGAACACGGGGTTGTAAATGTTTAAAAAAAAGAATGCTGGCACAATTAGAAATTTTGCTACATACTTATCTCTGTTGGTTGCTTTATATATCTACATAAGTAAATATCACACATTTTTGTACTAAATATGTACACACAAATTTTAAGTTGTCAGTGTCTTAACATATAAGATGATTAAGGGCTTTAAAAATGGATTAAATTTTTTTTTTAATCAATGTGTCAAATATCACAGATTACAGGGATTTTAACGAATTTTTACATAATTTCTTCTATTTCGAGTGGTAGGGTTAATATATAGAACTTAAAATAAACATAGTTCTTTATTTTTTATTTTATATATTTTCCGAATGCTAAGTGTTTTGATTTTAGAATGTTGGGCTTTAATAAAGCTTTAAAAAATTTCATATGAATTTTCAGGAAAGAAAACAAAAAAAAATGAAACAAGAAAAGCTGCTTTTCTTTGACAGGGTAGTCAGTAATTAAACGCTGTGATGGCTTGACTAGTTCTTTGTAGAGTTCTCTTTAGCCAGACATACAAAATTTCAGATCACTTTGGAATTTTAAGGCGCGTTCTACATTATTATCATTTTGAATAAAAAAATTTTCCAATATACCGGAAAGTTGAAGGCCTTCTCGAAGTAATTTTTCAGCCAGTGGAGTATTCTTATTCGTTTTCAGAAAAAGTGAATCACCAAAAAAATTAAATTTTCGAAATTCGAATAAATTTTTTTTCTTGGACCCATAACTCTAAAACCGCATAAAAAGAGAACGAAGTGTAAAATGTTTATTTTAAGTTCTTCATTATCCCTTTCAAAAACGGTTTAATTGAATTTCGAGAACCTGTGAGAAGTGACTTATACCGTTCCTTATAGTAAAAATGTCACCCATTGTTTATTCTTTTCGAAATATATGAATGAAAATTCGTTTCTTCGTGTTTTTTTTATTATATTATTGTATTATGCAATGCTTGAATAATAAAGCTTGAATAAGTTTCAAGTTTGTAATGTATGCGTATTTTAAATTGGTTACTTCTGCAAATGAATTTTTCCACTACCCCGGGTTTATAACACAGTTCTAACTTATTTTGTTTTAATTTATATCAACTTTTGGTTTCCTTCATATTTTTCATCATGTTGTACATATATAAGATAATAATTTTTAATGTCGATCTTTAGAATTTTCTCTGATGCGTGCAACTTTACAAATTTTCTGCTACATATTTTCATTTGAAAGAAAAACATCGCATTCGATTATTTGCTGCTTGTACTTATATCTATCAGATTCTCTTTTATTTTATTGAATTAAAATTAGATTGTAATTCTTCCGTTCCTTACCTATACCAATAATATAGAGATAAAATGAGAGATAGAGAGAGACAATTGATGTATTACCCTATAATAATTTCATTTTGTGTGATTCCACTTGTTTAAAAATGGAAAGATAAGTGACAGAATAATAATAAAAAAAAAAATTGATCACTTTTTTTTTCCACTGGTATGTGTCTTTTACAGTTTAGTTTATCGTAATCTAATAAAATAGCCATATAAAAGAAAATATGTGAAAAAAACAAAGGCAAGAAAATAAAAAATTAGGAAGAAAAAAAAATTCTTCTTCTATCCTTTTTAGAACTTTTCCAAAAAAATTTAAAAAAAAAGTGGTTATTAGCTTCACACTGTCGGTCCGTCCGTTCGTCTGTCTGTGAACATGTTTACAAAACTTCTAAACCTTTGAAGATGAGAGCTGAAATTTTATATGTACATGCATCTTTACTTATTTGCGTAGAACAAAATTTTTACCTATCCCCCTCACGGCTTAAATCCCCCCAAAATCCTATTTATTGCAGTGAAACCATAAGCAGTTTTGAAATTTGGCAATCGCAGAAAAACAGTAGCTTGCTTCTCCTATCGTGGGCATACTATTGTTAAACTTTAAAAATGTTATCGCCGCTCGAAATTTGAATAATAAATTACAATATTTGGCACCTTATATTTGCGAAACCGCAAGCTTCTTCGAATTTCTATAAACGCTGAAAGCTAACGGTATATATTATGCCATTAAAAAATATAATTATTTTTCTTAACTCGCATAATTAACCCTTAAAATCGAGCATTATGTTAATCCCTCTTTAAATTAATTTTTCCTTTATTCAAAGGCTGCATAGTTCAATCCTAGAATCCTAGAATATGCAATCCTAGATATAGTTTCGTATATGAATGAAAATAATTGTAATAGTGTGGTAGGTATACATAGACTGTTTTTAGAAGCATTATTTACACTCGTTTAACGGAAAAGTCCTACAAAACAAACCATTGGTTTAACCCAACTTTATTTCATTTTAACTCTTCTTTTTTTTTTATTATTTTTCATTAAAAATGTATACATGTACATACATATATTAAATATAGGCCACTTTTTACACAAACATAAATTATATATGTATGTATGTACTCGTATATATATAATTGAGAGAAATATAATTGAACATATTTACAATCAGATTGATGAAAAACCTGGTAAAGAGAGAAAAAAATTAAGAAAAAATAAAAATAGTAAAATAGTTTTTTCCTTGGCAAGGACTCAAAACTATTAAAGGTCCATAAGTCGTCAAATAATCAATTATAATGTAAGCGGTTTTATTCTTATAACGTGTTACATGAAGTCTTATTGCATCTAAAAAATCTATATTTATGCAAACGTAATACATACATTCGTAGATAGATATACGAATGTATGTATTACTTATCTATATATATATATATATATATATATATATATATATATATATATATATATATATACAGATCTCGAATATATATATACATTGCACACAATTACTCATACATTTATAGGTACATATATATCAAAAAGAGTAAAGTTAGATCAAACCAATGGTTTGTAAAGTAGCACTTTTCCCTTGAGCAAGTACCCTTGAATTAATTACAATCCTCCACATTATTTAAATTACTTTATGTTCTTCGCATATAATAACGTAAAATATATCAGATAATTGCATACATTTAGGATGAGGCAAACAAAAAAAAAAGAGGAAAACTGTTAACATCAAATTAAAGGCTGAATTGCGTGAGTTAAAATAAATAAGTATGTTTTTTGGCCGCATGACATTTAGCGTTAGCTTTTTGTATTTATAAAAATTAGGAAAGCCTAGCTTTGCAACTATAAAGTGCTAACAATTCAAATTATACAAAATTAGAGAGGCGATAGCTTGAGGGGGTATGGAGGTGAAGAAATATTTCTTTCAACGAAATAAACAACATATTTAATAGTATCTAAAAGCTGTTACAATTTCAGACTCTTACAACTTATCGTCTAGAAGAAAAACGGTATAAAAAATTTGAAAAAAACGGATTTTAGATAACGATTAATTTTTACGACCATTTTTTCATTTATATGCTAATTTAAATCCCAGTTAGTACTCTTATTGGTTCTCAGAATTCAAAAGATGTTAAAAAAAAAGATTTGGTCCAATTATAATAAAAGATAGCATTTTTAGGATTTTGAGGAACTATAATTTTAAAAGAAGCGGAGATAGCTAAAACTTCATGGCACACGATCGGTCAGATGGACAGACGGAGTGAAATTTGTAAACACTCTTTCCAAATTCTTTTTTTTTGGAATAATACTAAAAAATAAGAAAAGAAAAATAGACATTTTATAAAAGAAAAACGTTGAAACTTATAAGAAATTGTCAGCCTTTATTAAATGATTGCTTGAGTCTATAATAGAAATACGTACTTGAGTTTCAAAGAAGAACACAGATAATATGCGTTGTCCTTTTCAAGTAATGCAATTTTTTTTTATATAAAATTGTTATTTTTTTTTGTTCTTCCATTTTTTTTATTGTTGTTGAATATTTTTTTTTCTCTATATAGCTAGTATGTAATTTTAAAATTTTTTTTTTGTTTTAAATATAGTACTATATGGGCAACACAAGTGAGATGAGATTTAAAATGTTAGATATATTATAAGAGCATGATAGAGTAGTTGGTGTTTAAGCATCACATATAGAAATAAACGCAAATAAACTACAAGATTTTTAATGAGTTTTGAAAAAAAAGTTTTTTTTTCTTTTGTAAGTACAATGAATGAGGAAGGTTTTTTTTTTATCTATAATTCAATTGAAATTTTTAAAAAGTTTGAATTTAAATTGATTTCATTTAAAATTTAGCTATTTTATGCCTTTACTTATACTTTAATACTTTTATATATACTTGTATAATAGAGACATGTGTATTTGCGCGTTCATGTACAATATTAAGCGTATAAGTATGTACTCATCCGAATATAAAGTATGTCGCAAAAGAAAATTAAAAAATTATCAAATGCGTCTTTTACCGGCAACATTGCATGCAATAAAGGAAGTCATGTGATAGCACAAAATTTCATAAGTCGAGATTTCGTCGGAATTATGTTGCTCCTCGGTAGAGAAACGTAAATAAACTATTTTTAAGATAGTTGTCCGTTGCTCCGTCTGTCTGCCTGCCTGCCAGTTTTTCTGTCTGTCTGTCCGTCTTTCTGCCAGTTTGTCTATGCAGATAAACCTCAAGTTTGATTGGATCGATTTTCACAAAAATTTATATCTGAGTTTATTCTGTGTATGATTTATGAGTTGATTTTACTAACTTTTGTAATATATCTGTAATATGTCAGATCTCTAGAACTGGGGGCTTTTACTACGGGGTGATTTTACGTTATTGATTATTTTTAAGAAAAAATCACTTGATTTTTTTGAAATTTATTTATAAGTTCCGCCTGAATATAAAATAATTAACCCAACTTTTTGAGGAAATTAGGTGTCGCAGGAAGAGGATTTTACTACGAGCCCAATTTACCTTTTCCTCATATACAAAGAAATAATAAAAAAATTTAATTGTAATTTCATATTATAATATCTGTTTGTTATAAGAATTAGCCAGTATTTAACGCTATTTCTTGAAATTTAATATTTGATTGCTGTCTATATAGGAAAATAACTGAGAAATTTTGAAGAAAATTCGGTCCACAGAAAATGAACTTTTACTTAAAACAAAATTTTTCTAAAAAATATTATTAAAGCCTTAGTTTCTTTCTATCTTTCATAGTATTTGAAATGAATATTTCAAGGAAATTTTCATAATCTTTTGCAATACTCTAACTTGCCCGGTTATATGTTGATCACATCATATTTTAGTTTTTTGTGACAAAGGCAAAATAGAAAAAAAAATCATTACACAATGAATTTGAAATGTTTCTAAAAACAAATGAATATTAAATTGAAAATCATGTGTTTCAAGTTTTTTTTTTTTTCATTTTACAATTGTTTTTCATTTTTATTAAAAGTAAGTATGTCAAAAGTCTTTTTTAAGAAATCTATATGTATAAGTATATATTTAAAAATTTATGTATATTTTGCATAATATCAATAAGAGGGTACCTATTAAAAATTTTCAAAAACTGTTCGAATCTTATGAATATAGTCATTTAATGTACTTGTGTCTGTTATGGGAAGAAGAAAAAGAACAATCATTTAATAATTTTTTTTTGTTATTCTATTAAAGAACTTCTTTCTCTTGTGAATAAAAATAGTATTTGTATCTATGTATTTGGAGATTTTTAATGTCGGCAATTAAAATTAAAAATGTCCTTGATTTGAAATTGTTAATTTTTTTCTTGTAGTGTCTATTCTATATCTCAATACTACTACTTACGTCCTATATTTTCAAATTATATTATAAATTAATTTAAAAGTTTATAATTTTACATATTCGATTTAGTGGTGCATCAATGGTAATTTTATTGCTTCTTATAAACTCTTGTACCACATAAACCCATCAAAATGTAAAATAATATATTTGCTTGTGTGAAATACCTACACAGCAGTCAAATAACTTTTCAAGTTGTTTGACAGTTGCCATCGAGAATTCAACATATTTCAACGATTTTTATCGAACTTAGCAGCCGTGTATTTGCTTTTGCGATCTTTTTATGGAGAAAGATAAAACTTTCAAACAAGGGTTGGGATTTAAAATGTATTATTAATCGTAATAAAGTATTTTAATTAATTAGTAATCGTTTATTATTATTAAAGAATCATTCTTTATTATTCTGATTGATGAAATTTATTATAAAATGAATTTTATTATAAATTTCATCAATCTTAGTACATTAGTTACGAAAAAATAAAAAAAAGTTTGGTTACATCTTGGAAATTATGAAAATGAAAGTACTCGAATTATGCATGAAGGAATTCCGTAACACGGCCACACTATTCTGATAAAATTTATTCTGATAAAATGAAGTTAATTTAGAATTTCAAAAGTCTACATTTCTCAGAAACCGCATATTTAAAAGTCAAAAGGCCATTTCTCGGAAATCGCATAAAGTCTATTGTATTCAAAGTTTATTTTAAAGAGTTGTTTAATTGGGTATCTGTTCGAACAATGTTTTGGTAGGATTGCCTAGACAAAATTTTATAAACATTTCATTAATATGTTGATGGGAGCTTTAATTAGAGCCCTTATTCGGTTTCTTTAAAAATTCTTAAAAACATTCGTATGGGTAGAAGTATAAGTATATTTTTTCACATTTATTCTAAAATTAAATTGATATAAGAGAACTCACACTATATATCCTTATATATTCAATATAAAATAGTTTATAGAAGAAAAAAAAAAAATAAATAGCAATATAAAATATAAATTTTGTTTTGTTTTTGTATAAATGCGTATAAAATTAAGTAACAATTTAATTTTTATTACTTTCATCAATTTGTTATAAATTAAATTAAATATGATTAAGTAGATTATTGATCATTGACTTCATACTTATAACAATGAATCAATCAATCAATCAATACTATTTTTCTTTCATTCATTCATTCACACACTCATTTACTAACTTGTTCTCTCACTCACTCATGCACATATGCTCTAATAATATATTTCTTAGAATTTTTCCCATACATTCATTCATACATAAAGGTACTATTATGTTCTGTAATTCGTTGTATATATAGGTATATATATATACATATATTAGTATGCAAGTAAATATGTACATGTTCCTATAAAATATAATGCTCTTACGTTTATATGTTAAAAGTTTTATATGGTTTTTATACCGGCTTTATTGATTTTATTGTATGTTTTAATAATTTTTTGAAATTTTACAACCATTAAAGATTAAACCTTAAAAAAAAAATAATAAAAACAACAAAAAATATAAAACATTTTAGAAAAGGAGTTGACGTTTTCTTAGAGCTTTGAAATAAAATGAAAAAAAAAGAAACAATCGTGTTAAAGAAAACATGACCACCTAAAGTTAAATTTTTTAAATATAAAAGTTATAATTTTATAAATAAAATAATAGAAATAGAAAACAAAGTAAAATTTCTTTATAAAATAACGATTTTAAAAGAATTATACAACAAAAATCCTGATGATTGCGTGTAAAAATGAAACAAAATGAAAAAAAATTAAAAAGAAAAGAAAAATAACAAATAATTGTTATAATTATAGAAAATGTCATTTACCTTTAATTATTTTTAAGCTTAAATATAAACTGAAAAATAAAACAAAATATAACAAAAATAGAATGATAAATTTGAGGCAAGAAAATATAACAAAAAATAAAAAAAAATACAAATACCAAAAGAGAAGAAAATTTAAAGCGCCAAAAGAATTCAGTTTTGTGGTTTTAATTTCCACGACTTTAATAAAATGTTTTGTGTATCCCAATAAACATTTTTCAATTGAAAAATCACCAAAGATAATCAATATAGGCCAATTACTGCCATTTGATATTATACATACTTAGTTGCTTAATCTCATTTAAAAAATACAGTCTATTGCTGAGATTTGCGATCCTACGATCCTGAGATAAAAATATTTATATATGCTTTTTTATATTTAATTTATTTGTAATTTAAAAAATCTTTTAAGATAACAACGATATTTTTGAAGATTTCACGAAAGTAATAAATTTTATCTATATAGTTTTATTCATACTTATACGTATATGTATATGTAAGTATCTGATTAAGCCCATCATTTCATAATTTCAATTTGATATGTAAACAATTCTCAGACATTATCATAAATTTAATCTTAAATTTTGCCGTAAACAGCAACTTCAGAATTGTATGAAAAAAATTATTTCTATTATAACAAAAATATTAACAATTGTGCTTAAATGTTAATGAAATTTAACAAAAAAAAAAACGCTAGTAGGGATTTTAATTATTAAACATATTTAGCGTTACAAATATTTATGATATGAAGAAAATGTATTTTTTTATTTGTACTAAATATACATTTAATATGAAAAGAAAATGTGAATAAATGACACGAGAAACAAAAAAAAATTGTTTTTTTTTTTTTACTTCTTTATTTTATTTTCCTTCTTTCAAATTGACGTCATAACTTCGAATTAGTTATATACATTCATATAAACCATGCACAACTTCTTTTGTATTTTGGTTGAAATTAAAAAAATAATCGATATTGATAACCTTTACTATTTATAAAGTTTTGTTTTCCTTTTCGATTAACTTAAATTTTACTTGAAAAGAAAAATATACTTATGTATGTATAAAATTTTAGGGAATTTTTTTTTGTTTTAATTGATAACTATCAACAAAATCTATGATTTTTTGTGCTTGTATTTGTAGTATAATGTGATTTATATAATATTTGTTTATAATTATATAATCTTATATAATTCAAAAGTTTAAAAATTTATTTATTGTGAAATTTACGATATGAATTTCGCACTAAATGAGTGCTAGTCGTATGCATCTATATTAGACGGGTAATTTTTTTCTCAAATTTTGTTCTTTCACAATGATTTGAATAAAAATTCAAATGTTGAGTAAACAATTGTAGTTCAGGAGAGTGTATAAATAATAGAGAGTGTATGAATAAATACTCTCATATGTATTGGATGTACTAAAGAAGAATAGGCGGTAATAAATAGTTTATATTACAAAATATATTTAATTTTATTGCATTCACTTAATTTTTCAGTTTTTCTTTAATTCCGCAATTATTTTCGTTATTTTATTAATATGAAAATTATTAAATAATTATATGAATCTTTAAAGAAATTCAATATGAAATTTATTTCTTACATTTGAGGCATATTTTACATATTACAGTACAGTTAATGTATGAATTTAAGAGTGAAATTAATCGTAAATTTGACTAGAATTAATCGTAAATTCTACGATTTGTAAAGATAAAATAAAAAAATTGTCAAAAGATATAATCTAATTATGCTTAAATAATGTATAATAAAAAAAAGAATTGAAGAAGTTTATATAACTTTGTGAGCTTTTGGTTTGAGGGTGCAAATTAACGTTTTAAGGGTTTGATATTTTTAAATTTAAGAAATTCACGGAAAAATTATACGGAATAGCAACTTTCAAAGTTTCAACAGAGGTTTTAATTAAAATTGGTTCTACTGTATAATAATAATATTTTGTTGACATTTTATATACAAAAAAAAAAATATTTTTCCATTTATATTGTTATTTTTTTAACGATTTTCCAACGTTTTAATTTTGGTTTTGTATTTTTGTTTTTTTTTTTTTTGTTGGGTTTTTCTGAAAGGAAAGGAACTTTTGCTTATATTGTATGAATGTGTATCATCACACATACATTTTTTTTTGGTCATTTATCGACCAAATAAAGAGTTAATTTTCTTTTTTTATATTTTACTGATTGCTGTTATTTTTATTATTTAAATATGCAGTTTTATATTCAAAATATATTTATTTATGTAACACTCTGACATACGTATATAAATACAGGGTGTCTTAAAAGTTCCCGTACTTTTGGAAACACTAATTTTTCTCGTTATAATTCTGTTTTTTTTTCCAATTTGGTTTCATTATTTGCATTCGTCGTGCAATTTTACCCCACGTAGTACCGGTTAATTGTGCCTATATTTTTTGTTAACCTAGAAATGAATCGCTATAATAAGCGCATTATTATTATAGAATTACACAGGTCAGGTATGAAGATAGCTAAGATTCTAAGGACGACTGGTTACAAAAAATCGTTATGATACCATAAAACGTTACCAGGAGTTGTGGAACACATAGGAGCGTCCCCGTAGCGGCCGTCCTGTCACTATATGAGGGGCTCAGAAGCAGAGTGGCGAAGCCACAATGTGGGTTATGCCACTTTGCTTCTGAAAAATCAGAAAATTTTTAGAAAAGCAAAAGTAATTTTGTGAAAAATAAATAAGAAAAAAACTATTTCGAAACGAGAAACTAATATCACTGATTCTAGAAGATGTACATAACCGATTGCAGCAAAAAAAAAAATTTCTTTATTTGTGGCTTACGCCACTCTGCTTCTGAGACCCTCATATAATCAAATTATATCATGAAATTACCATCGAATAGCGCGTGACCATTGTCAATAATTTTCCAAAGCGCCTTCCTCCATGTATTACTCCGAATTGAGCTAATTTTGAGCACTTGTGGTAAGTTTTTTATTGAATATTTGTTATTACTACCCTAATAAACGTCTCTGGTCAGTTGACAATGTTGATTTCTTAATCAAGAAGATTTCTTAATCTTAATCAATTTAAAAAAAAGTACGGGAACTTTTCAGATACCCTGTATGTATAATTTGTATTTTTTGTATACAAACGTTCAAAAGGATAAAGGGGTTTCTGAGGAGAAAAAGCGGGAAAAATTTTGCTACTAAAAAATTTTAAATATTAAAAAAAAAATAGAAACAAAAACAAAAAATTGAAAATCCGCAATATAAATGAGGTTGTTTTTATCAGGTCCCACTAAAATTTAACAATGTACTTATACTTATTTATAAGAAAAATAAAATAAAACAAAATAATAAGTTTTATGTGTTTATTAATTTTCTCGTTTTTTGTTTTTTTTTTTTTTCTCGATGAAACAATAATGTCGTGGCCAAATAAAAGATGAAATATCGTTTATCAAAAAAAGAATATTTTTTTTATCCCTGAAGTTTAATTAACACTTCATTTCATATTTATTTATTTTGGGTTTTGTTTTTAATTTTTCATTATGGTAACAATAGTGAATTATTAATTTGTTGTTCTTTTTTTTTTAATAAAGAAGTAGTGCGCTTTAATATTTGTAAATGTGTATATATGTATGTATTTGAACTTATAGCTAATATATGTAAAAACAGTATTTTTTTTAATTTTTCTCAAACTAATAAATATTAGAAATAGTTCACATATAACTGAATTTGTTAAAAGAGTTTGTTTTTGTAAAAAAATAAAATATATTGATCAAATTTGATATTTTCCTATACATGTTCTTCTCGACTAATTGAGAGAAGAAAAATGTACAATTTTTGATTCAATTAAGCGAAAAAATCATTATGAAAATGCAGTTTAATTTTAAATAATTTGTGTAATAAAACGAAATTTTTCAACTGTTCAATGTAAAAAATCTATTATAATTAGCACATGACCGACCACAATGGATATTCTCTATTTTAGTGAAAGTAAGTGTCATAATAAAAATGCCTTTCAAAATTTAAGCAAGTTTTTATTTAACATACCTAGAAAAATATAAATTCGGCTTTTAACAGAGTTTCGTTTTGTGCCATCCGAGCTCCTTGAAACGATCACCTGTTTGCTTCGGTAGAAACTCAAATATTAAATTTCAAGGAAATTAGTTGATTACTCCTCCTTATATGCGCAAAAATGTAAAATCGAATTCGAAAAATGTAATATGGAAAAAGCTGATAAATTCATAGCCAAAATGAAATATCAAATATAAAATTTCATAAAAATATTCGATTGAGTTATACTGGGATACACACGTCCTCTTAGAGACTGACAGACCGGAAGCGTAACAACTCTCTAAAAATAGTTTATTTGTGCTTCCCTATCATGGAGAAGTGTGTTTCCATCAAAATCTAATTTTGCAAAATTTGATGCCAACCTCCCTTATAGTATGCAATGCGGTTTGAAATAATAACAAACATATTCTATTGTACTGATAGCATCGAAATATTCTACTTACGTAATCAAATTCAAAATAGTAAATTCGCAAAAAAAAAAAAAACTAAAATTTTAATTTTTTGGTCGATTTTTTATTGAATTTTTGATGTGGTTTAATTTTAATTAAAGGGGATTACAATTAAACGATAAAAGATAGGTATTATCTTTTTAAAAGTGATAGAAATTTGTCTCTTCTTCTTCTTTTCAGCCTCACAGCCCACGATGGGCCAGAAATTTGTTTCTTCTTCTTCTTCTCAGCCTCACAGCCCACGATGGGCCAGAAATTTGTTTCTTCTTCTTCTTCTCAGCCTCACAGCCCAAGATGGGCCAGAAATTTGTTTCTTCTTCTTCTTCTCAGCCTCACAGCCCATGATGGACTAGAAATTTGTTTCTTCTTCTTCTTCTCAGCCTCACAGCCCATGATGGGCTAGAAATTTGTTTCTTCTTCTTCTTCTCAGCCTCACAGCCCACGATGGGCCAGAAATTTGTTTTTTTTTTTTTTTTTGTTTGTTCCATCGACAACGCAAAGCTTATCTACTTCTTTAAGAATAATAGATTTTTCGTTTTTCTAAAATTTTTTACAGCCATATTTTAAATATTACTACAAAATTAGAGCTCAAAACAATTTAACAGATTATAATATAAAAGTAATGCCCTCATACAATAATACATTATTATTCTGTAGTATTATTATTAATTTTAAAGGATGATGTCAGGTCTACTTACATAATAACTAACTAAATTATTACTTACTCTAATTTATTTTTACGAATGAATACCTAAGCCGATATTCGCACAAACAAAAAAAAACTAATTTAAAACTAAAATTTAAAACTATATTAAGTAAATTGTAACTACAATATACATACACATATTAATATTTATTTACAAAAAAAAAAAAACACAAAAAATTTTAGGAAAATACATGCAAAATTTAAGGGAAAAGTAATAACTTTCATGGAAAATATATTTTCTGTAACATACAAATCTTTAATTTACAAGCATTTATGTACACGTATATGTATATACATGTACTTATATAAAATTAAAAAAAAAATAATTAGAAATTTTATGCAAATCAAGTACACACATACATATTATGTATATGCATGTATCTACATAAATGCATAATTATTTACATATACTCATGTATACTTATATAAATTAAATTTAAAAAATAAAGTACTTACATAAATAATAAATTTATAGAAAATTACATATATATATATATATATATATATATATATATATATATATATATATATATATATATATATATATATATATATATATATATATATATATAATATATATAGCTATGTAATGAAAAAAGGAGATTAGAAATGGAAAAAAAAAAGAATAACCCATGAATTCTATTATGCCACAATAAGTATTTTTCTTTTTAAATGTGCGATATGGAATAAGAGCCTAGGGTTGGGTGGGATCGGCATAAATAAATATATGTGTACATTTTTTCCATTTAACACAACATGTAACATTAACATTTGAATTTACATTATTATATAATAATGTAAAAGTAAAAAATTTTGTAAACTAAACTAAAAACAAAAAAAAAGTAATATGTTCTATGTTTTTTTTTTATTTCTCTTTCTTATTATTCTGGTTTTCTATACTTTTTACTCTTTTTTTTTTAACTATTGTAATTTTGGTTTTAGTTTTTTTTTCTTGCTTTTTTTTGCATTTAAAAGAGAAAGAATATACAAATTAATTCATTGAATTTAATTCGTGTCTGGGGCGAAATTATCAAAACGGAAATATTTTCATTGTTTTGTGTGTTTATAAACCTTATAATTTTTATGTATATGTATGTATATTGTATATAGGTACTATATATGTATATGATTTAAAATATACTTACATAATTTATATGAGCAAATTATAATTTGCTAATATGTAAATATGTATGTATGTATGTATATTTCTAAATAATTTCATTATATTATAAAGTATGTTTTGTGCCATTTATAGCTGTATAGGAAATATAGATGGCGTAAAATACGATGTATATTTTTTCTTAACTGTTGTTATTACTTTCAACATTAGTTTTATATTTTTTTAATAATTTGTTCATTATACATTCATGCATTGTTATGTATATGCAAATTTTTGGTATGCAAAAAGATTTAATATGTAATTGATCTATGCATTATTAAGATATTTTTTTGTTGTTGTTGTTATTTATTAACATGCTTTTTTTAATGTTGCAACATATTTTGTATGCTTGCTGCATAAAATTTTATAAATAAATGATATTACACTTAGCTGCATTTTATAAAAATAAAGCATTCATAATTCACAATTTTTTTTTTCGATTAGTTATTTTGCGTTTATTTAAATTTATTATAATCAATAAGATTGAAATTTCTCAAAAAGAAATTTAATTTAAATAGAATTTAAAGAAATTTTGTTATTTACAAAAAATTGCATACATTAAGGCGTATGTTGTTCAAAATACTTAATGATAAATAAAACAATCGAAATTTATACTATTAAAATAAATATTAAAATTCATCATAATTAAAAAATGTAAAATAATAGTGTTGTTCAAGAAGTTGGTAAATATTTGACAAAAGTACGAAGCAAAAAATTTTAGGCAACGGTCGTGCATCTTCTGTTTATTTCGTTTGAACACGGTCTTGTGTGTTGGGAGATACAATTTGTTTATTTTTTTAATACTTATTACTATCAATGAAATGTTCAAAGGAGGTGTTTTCAAAATTATATTTTTTATCTTGTTTCTAATAAAATTGCCATATCTTAGTGACTATAAAAGTAAACTGTATATAGTACTTAATTTATCAATATTTTACTTAATTTATGCTAAGTAATTAAATAGTAATTAAATTAATTTTATGAGCGTTATAAAGAAATTAAATGATTATATTGAAATAAGCAATCATAGAATTTATTTTGTAATGAGAAATTAATACAATATAACCATATGGAATAGCGTAGCAATGTACTGAATTTCCCATATATGTGTTTAATATTTTTGAACAGTGTGATAATATTTAGCTAATAATAGCTAAATATTGTCACACTGTTGTGGTCATCTAAATCTACTATTTTAAAACAGATAACATCTACCATAAACATCTGTTATAAAAACAATTTTTTACATAATACACATACCAATTATAATAAAATCAAAGTATAAGTTTGTATGTGCATAAATTTACAAATGCCTTCTATCAATGCAGTTTTTCCGTTCTATTTTTCAAATAGAATTTTATATACCTCAAGCATAAATGTTCTTATTTTATCTTGTTATTTGTTCTTTTTTAATATAATTTTCTTGATTTTTAGATGTTTCTTGAGCCATTAGATGTTTGGTTAACAACTTCACGACAGAGTGTGCATTGTAATGGTGCATTGACTTCTATCAGCGTGCAGATCTTCGTAAGTAAAGAAAAAATTTGTCAGGCGTCGATCGTAATGGCAAAATTTTCTAACTCTAACAGTATTTTATTGCAAGATAAAGAACGCCAAACTTGCGTTTTTAAGTTTAGTAATAGCTTTGAGCTGTTATGTTTTATGAAATAAATGTGAATTAATTCTTAGAAAATTCAATGATTTCCAAAAATAAATTTTTTAAATGGTTTTGGTTACCATCTTTCTTGCGCATATATAAATCACCCATTTTATCTTACACAATCAAAGTTATAGTCAACTTTTAATAAAGTCAGCCCAAAAGAAATTTCCGTTTAGGAGCATCTGCCTTCTAAGTCGGTTGCAAAAAAGCTCTAAAAGTGCGGTACTATTATTTTCCTTACTAACAAAGATTTATCTTAAAAGAGCAAAGAGCCAAGGTTACCAAAAACAAAAACGAAGATCTACACGTTAGTATATGTCTATGTACAACTATATGAAACACTCTATGTATCATACATAAATATTTAAATGTGATAAGATGTTAATAAACCACTTTAAAATTTGTTTTTTGATTTGTTGCACTTGTACATGTTTTTATAGTAGTAATATTTTGACTATCAGATTAAAATATAATATTAGTCATATTTACAATACACACAAACATACAATGTATATAAATACAAGTTTTATTTGGACGATATTTAAAAAAACATACAAGTTATTCACTATAAACACTCCGATAAATTTCATATTTTGAAAAATTTTAAATTGTAAATCATAATTGAATATTTTGGCAATTAAAAATTAATAATTAAATAGTTAATTAATTGATTCACCCTTATGAAGACTTGCCTTGATGAAGACCAGAAGATAAGTATTTAAACAAAAAATTTCAAACTTAAGATCGTAAAAATACAAATCAAAAATATCGAAATAAAATTCCTCTTTAAATATAGAACATAAAAAATATTAACAAATAAAGTTGGGTCAAACCAATGGTTTGTATTGTAGCACTTTTCCCTTCAACAAGTGAAAATTCTGCTTTTTAATACAGTCTATGTATAACTAACACACTATCACAATTACTTTCATTCTTATACAAAACTATTTCTAGGATTGCATATATTTAGGATGATGCATATATGCAGTCTTTGAAATAAAGCAAAAATTAATATAAAGTGGGGTAAACATAATGCTCGAGTTAAGAAAAATAATTATATTTTTTAATGTCATGGAGTTTACCGTTAACTTTTTGCGTTTATAGAAATTTGAAAAAGCTTGCGGTTTCGGAAATATAGGGTGTCAAAAGTTCAAATTTTACAAATTTCAAGTGTCGATAACTTGAGAGGGGGTGGAGATGGAAAAAAATTTTCTTCTGACGAAATGAACTATTTGTTAATGTTTAAAAGCCCCTAAATTTCAAACTTCTACAAGCTGGGGTCTAGAAGGAAAACGACATCAAAAATTTGGAAAAAAGGATTTTAGATAACGGTAAATTTTAACGACCATTTTGTTTTTCTAAAGTTTGATTATAGTATACCGCGCTAGGGGAAGCAAGCCGCTGCCTTTCTGCGTTTACAAAATTTCAAAAATGCTTAACATATTTATAAGTGTGTGATTTATTTTTGAAAACTATCAAATTACATTAAAATTCCGTACTTCTTTAAATGGTTTTGCTGTTCGATACTTGTGAGGGAACACTTCAGTAAAGTTCGTCTACTCATGGCACTTGGTTATTGGTACTTATTTTAAAGAAATTTTGCAGCTGCTGTAAATATATTTTACGTTATTGAATATAACATACCGATAATTTATTGCTTGCGATTGATATTTTTGTCAAAATATTATTGCATTAGCAGAACTTTATGCTTTATATTGTGGTGAAAATTCAACCAACACAGTATATTTAATTTTTTTTTTTTATTGTGGTCCTTTAATAACCTAAAAATTGAATTCTTATGTAAGCATTTTCTGATCTTTTTGTCGATTAATTAAATTTAAATTTTTATTAAATAATTTTAATTCCCTAGACACAATGTTATATAATATACTTTTTCTCGAATGTCTAATTAATTTGTTTTATAAGTATTTATAATAAAATGGCAATTATGTCGATATATTGTGTATAACAAATCATAATAATATAATAACAAAGTATTTTATAGTTTGTGTAATAAATTTTATTTAGTTAGTATCTTATATTTCATATATATACACATATAAGTATATAATATATAAATATTACAATTATTATGTCTTGTTATAATAATTATATTAACACATAGTGTAATAATATAATATGATATGTATACGAGGGGTCGAAATTCTAATTGTTTATAACACAAAAAAAATATTTATATTAAAATTTTATGAAATAATTTTATAAAAGAATTTTAATAGTCTCAATTAACAGCCTTGCAGAGAATTAAAAGTCTCAATTAACAGTCTTGCAGTCACACTAATAAAAAATACGCCGACAAATTTTCACTCGATTTTTATAGTAAATAAATTTCCATATCGATTCAATATTTTACTTCTATCCTTTTTGAATAAATTCCTTGAATTAAAACTAATATAGCAAGAACAGTTAGAAAAGATATTTAAAAAATTGTTGAGTTTGAAAGGACTTTAAAATTAAAGCTAATTTGTTCCTAAAGCAATACTGAAAACTTTAATGTTACATTTCGTTGAAAAACTTGATTGTTTATTTTTGTTTCGATTAAAAACTTGAAAAAAAAACACTTTTTAATGAATATAAAATTAATATTTTATTATTTTTATTTGTTGCAGTTTTACACACATCAGCGAGTTTAGCGTTAAACGAAAGTTGGGATCCAGATGTAAGGTAAATTTTATTAAATTAATTCAAGGTGATTGAAAATAAAATTTTCAACTCTTTTATTTTAACCAAAAAATCTTATTTGAGAAAAGTAGAAGAAACATGCGTACATACATTACGAGTATTTTTCATATTTTATACGATTTTTTTTCTTGGTAATTTTTCAAATTTGCAATTTAAATCGGGCCACTTATTTTCGATTCATTAAAAAAAAATATATACAAAATATGAATGAAATTCATTATATAATAAATTTATAATTATTCTATAATTATAAGCTGGGTTTATAAGTGTTTAAATAATCTCAATCAACAGTACCCGAACACTCTCAACTTGAGTTATTTGGATTTTTTTCATTATTTTAGTAAAATTTTCTCAAAAATTGTGTTTTCTAAATGTTTAAAATTGTTACTAAATAAGAAAAAATAAATAATGCATAATTTTTTTAGGGATGATATGGAAATGATGTTAAATAAAATAGTTCCAGAAGGTTTGCCATACAGGCATTCATGTGAAGGACCCGATGATATGGTGACTTTTTTTTTATAATTTTCATTCTATTTGAAAAGAAAATATAATAATATAATATCTTTATAATTTTAGCCAGCGCATGTGAAAGCATGCTTTTTAGGCAGCTCATTGACAATCCCAATAACAGATGGTAAATTATCATTAGGCACTTGGCAAGGTGTATGGTTATGTGAGCATCGTGATCATGCTGGTTCTAGAAAATTAGTAATAACATTATCTGGTTGTCCACGTGATTCAGCTCGTAGTCCACTATCACCTGTATCTCCAATCGCTTCTACATCCAGTTAGGGAAGGCCCCGCTCCGCCCGCGATTCTCGGTAATCGCGGGGGAGCGACAATAATGCAGACATCATTTCGTCAACATTAACAACAACAGCCGCAACAAGATCAATAGTTTTATCTTCTGGTGCTAAAGCTCATCATAATTATGTGACTGCAGCATTAACAGCAGCTGCAACAGCAATGACAACCTCTATTTCAGCTAAAAATGATCGTTTATTATTAACAACATTGGCAGCTGCAGCAACAGCCGCTAATACTGGATCATCAATGTTTGTTACAACAGCAACAATTGAACCTCCATCACACGTTCAAACGCCAAGAATTGATGATCGTTTAAATGCTATTAGTGGTGCAATTTGTGATGATGGCTCACCATCTCCATCAACTTCCACAGCTTTAGCTAAGTTTAATAAAATTATTGATGAAACAATGCCGACAACAAATTACTACAACTATTATAATAATTATAATAGTCCAACAACATCATCATTATCTTCGGCATTATTATCAAAACAAATATCATTAGCTGCCGGTCCGTCGTTAATAAAAAGTAGCATTTGTACAGTTCAACCTCGTTTAAGTATAACTACGACTACGACACCTACTATTAATAAAAAATTAGCTAATGACGTAAAACAGTTTGATAGAAAATTTAGCGGTAATATGGAAAATTTATATAATAATACAGATAGTAATTTATCAATAAATTTAAATAAAATTTCAAACGATAATCAAACAAAACGAAATGATGTGCATTATTTGTTGAAACAATTAAATAGTTTTAGTGATATAGAAGAAATAGCAATTGTTGATATAAAAAATACTAATATATCTAATGCATCTATGTTGTCAAATACATTACCGTTAACAACAATAGCGCAACAAAAAACGCCATCGATATCATCGTCATCATTATTATTAAAAACACCAACAATACAGGCTATACCATCATCATCAACTTCTGTAACAACTTCAAAAATAGTTAAAAAAACACCATCCACATCCTCTTTATCATCAATTTCATCATCATCGGTTGTATCACAACCAACTACAACTACAATTAAACCACAAAAGTTACAAACACAAAAACAACCACAGTTACTACCGCAATCTATTACAACAGAAGCAACAGTAACAACACCATCAAAATTAGAAGAAATCAAGACTACTATAACAACTACTACAACTAATAAAGCCGATAAGCAAAAATTCAAATACCCAACCTATAGGCAAAAATCAACAATTAAGTCCTGCCATAATTCTAGTAAACAAAAAACAGTTTTTGAAATTGAGTTAAGTTCAAGTAGCTCCTGTAAGGAACCTATAACTACTATTACAACGACAACCACAACCACAACTACATGCGCAGCTGCCGATATAACGACACCAACATCCGTGCTATCACCAACCACAACAACTAATCAAAAACAACAGACACAAATTACCACTGCCACAACATCACCACATTATGGTGGAGGCTCAGAAAAGCATAAATCAGTTCATGGCCATCATCATAGCCATGAATTTCGTTATACAACAACAAGTAGTTTTACAAAAAAACAACAACAGCATCGTTCAACGGGCGGCTCTGGAGGTGAAAGTCCGACAACTACAAAACCCCAACCTCCAGGTGCAGTAACTACTGTTGTTTATAGCACTACAACACGTATGTCAGGTGATGTAATACAAACTGAAATATTAAGATGTTGTGATAGTCCAACAACAAGTAGCGGTAGTAGTAGTAATGCAACAACAGCAAGTAATAATAGTTTAAATAAACGTTCAAAATCTCATTCAAAGAATACTGGTGCTAGTGCAGGATTCCAACAAGGTATCACCACATCAATTTCTATTAGCAACAGTTATATGATACAAGATGAAACAACTAAAACATCATCATTTTTCAAATGTTGTTACACACCATTAGACCGTTGGCGCGAACGTCGTAACTCAAATTCAGCTGCAGCTGCGGCGGCCGCTGCTGCTACTGCAGCTGCCACAGTCACGGCTTCATCATCAACATCATCAGCTTCTAATGGTGCTAATAATGTAGTTAATATAGGTACAACAACATGTGCAACAACAAATGTTGCCACAACTGTGGTTAATTCAAGTCCAACAATTGTTGTTACAAGCCAGTCTAACATGACAACAATATTAAGTGGAAATGGTTCTGTAGCTACAACAACTACAGTAGCTGGTAATAGTAATTATAGTAATAATAATAGTAATAATGGAACGGGTAATAATAGTAATAATAGTAGTAATAGTAGCAGTGCAACGGTAGCATCTGCGACTAATAAAAATATTAGTAATTTATCTGCGCATGGAGATGCAGTTTGACAACATTAATGAAAATTTAAATAATAATATAATAGGTTTTCGGTAATTAATTAATTATTTCAGAATAATTTTTATTTTACGATTTTGTCTTTAATTTTTTCGTTTATATTTTATTTTTTAAGAAATTGAATTTAATCATAAGATTTTATATGACAAAATAATTAACATTGTAATTTAATTTTATAGAATCAATATGAATTAAATATAAAACTTTTTTTTTATGGGTCAAAAAAGCAGATTTAGATTTTAAGTATAATTCTAACAAAAAAAAAAAATTTGAGAATAAAAGTGAGAGAAGTTATATGGTACGTAGGGAATAAAATATTACAATATGTATAAAATAATATTATAGAACAGCTATAATTTATATAAAAACATGAAAATGAAAACTGTAACGAATTATGATATTAGTAATAACGTTAAATAAGAAAATGTATGAACCTTTAATATTGTTAAAGTTTATGAAACATTTAATTATTTTTTAATTAATATTCGATTGTTTAATCTATTATTTTTGTTTTATATAAATGGTTTAACCACGATTAACCCAAAGTCGGGCACCTGTTACTTTGTTTAGTTTGAAGAAACAAAAAACTATCAAAATTCAAACAATATTATTGAAAATATTCAAAGCTTATGATGTAGGAACAGCAATAGTGTGTATTTAAATTAAAATATCGAAAATATTTGTAAAAACTATAAATTTAATTGGAATTTTTAGGGTCCAGAAATTTTATATGTATATGCATATATATAAATTTCATATCATTTTCTTAAAGAATTTATTGAAATTATTTCTTTTCAATTAATTGCAATAATTGAACTTTTAAAATAATTAACAATAAATATTTATGAATATGTCAAAATTAAGTTTGTTGCTAATAATATTTTCGTTATTAGAGGTGAAATATTTAATTTCTTTGCTACTAAAGTTTATTATTATTTAAATAAAATTATTAAAATAAAATTAAATCATAATATCATAATTTAGCACTGAACAAAAGCAGTTGATTTTAAACCGTTCACATTTAATAAAGCACATTTTACATAAATTTTTTAATAATTGCTTTGATTATAGGAAAAATTATATTTTTATGTTTCATTTATTTTTATTTTATTGCATTTTGAATTTGCACGTTAATGTTTAAGTCTTCATATAATGTACATCTTATATGCAATTTAAATAATGTTACTTATTTTTATTTAATTAATGTTATGTAAAATATAAAATAATACAACTTTAAAAAAAAAATAATATAAGTTTCATATTTAAACTAAATATAAGTTTATCAAATTGAAAAGCACAAGATAGCAAAATAAAAAAAAATAGATTTATAATAATATTTCAATATTGAAAATTGTTTCTCATGAAACTTATTAAAATATTTTTAGTGGATAATTATTTTTCCACATATGTATCATTTATATATACACATTATATTAAAAGTGTCGATTATAAAAAAAATAACTATTGCTGTCCTAAATTTTTTCGTCATGTAAGACTTCACATCTAAGATTTATTCTTTAGAACAGGACATTGAAAATATTAGATCGCTATTACGATCTAATTTTAATTTAGTATATAATTTTAAACTGAAGTAAATAATTTTAATATTATTAAAATATTATTCATAAGCATCATTAATAACGAAATATGATATGATCTTTTATATAATAGCATATTACTCCGGCTTTGTTAATTTAAAAATTTTCGTTTTGTTATTTCTTTTTTATTTGTATGTCTTACCTTTTATACACCATTTATTGAATTTTTAAATATTACTATTATTATTTTTCTGTTTTTGTTTCCAAGTTGAAATTGTTAAACATTTATAAGGGTTGATATTCAGAGCTTTATATTAGATTTTTCATTTAAATATAATAATTTTCGATTGATTCTCACAAATTTAGTGAAACGCGTTTCTATTTTAAAAGCTTACAATGAATTTTTTGAATAGCGGGATTTACTCATTTCTAAAGCATTTCCGTTTCCTTTGGTTTTTGTTTAATTTATAAAAAAAGCTTCAGTTGAAAATCAACTCTTAATATAAGATGAATATTTTAATTTTTCAGAGTGAAAAATTAAAATACATAAATATTATTTAAAAAATACTACTTGAAAATAGAAAGTAAAGAAAAAACTTAAAAAATTAACATAAAAAATTATAAAATTTAAAAAAAAAGTGAAGTTGAATAAAAAAAAAAATCAAAATAAACAAAAAGCATTTTCTTTATTTGTTTCGTTATTTTTTTATTACATTTTCAGTTTTTCTTCCTCAACTAGTTTTTAGCAAAAGAAAAAAATATATATGTATAAATGTATTTATAAATTATAAGTGTATACGTATAAATTTTTTTGCAAGCATTCTGTTCAAAAGACATATATATTTTACACATGCAGCCTTATGTTTTTTTGTATTATTTTAATATCTTGATAATTTGCTTTAACTGTAAATAACATGGAAAAAGAATTTTAAGGAATTGTAAATATTACATAATAATTTAAATAAGTTTAAATAAATTAAATAAGAAAATTGTGAACACAACAAAAAAAAACAAAAGCAAACCAAGAGTTTAGTGAATATTGTTGAGCACCAAGTCCTTTGAATATGTATGAATGTAACGTATGTTCTAATTTTATGCAATCACTATAATGTAAATCTATATAAATAATAATATATATTTAAATAAATATAAAGTTCCTGAGATGCAATCAGTCCAATTTAACTTTTGCAGTAACAAAATTTTATATAAATAGTATCAGCATATAAAAATTATAATATAAAATTATATTTTATATTAATTTTTTGTGTTAGTTTTTAACTTTGATGAGAAAAAAACCGCTTAATAGTAATTTGAAATAGTTGTTAATAATTTAATTTTAAAATATTTGATTGGTTAAAATTTATTCGAAATATAAACCAGTATCATATCATAATAATAAAAAAACTATAAATTTTCTTATTTTGTTTTCGTTTTTTGTAATTTGTTATTCCAATATTCAAAAGCAAAATTGTGAGAAGGAATTTATAATCAAATTTATTTTCAAACTCCATTCAATACTTAGTACACAACTGGTTTAAATAAAGTTCACTAAGAGTTTGGATATGATAAATGGTATAAAAATAAAATATAAAGATAAGTGCAGAAAATTTTTGTATTTCACATTTTTTTTTTTTTTGCTATTTTCATTTTAATTTCCGAATAAATAAACAATTATTGCGAATTATTTTTAAATGTTTAAATTTGAATTATATAGTGCGTTAATTGAATCCTGCCTGGTTCCTAGGTAAATATTACGAAAAAAATAAGTTTAAAAAGAATTCAAAATTAGAAAACATATATTTTTAGTCTTCGAAGTAATGTAAGAGATATTAATAAGAAATTTGTGTACATAATATGAGTAAAAAATATATTTGTATATATTCGAATAATATTTAAATTAATTGATTTGGTGCTCAAAGCTATTATAATTTTAAACGTCTTAATTAAATATAACAACATCTTTATATTTTCTCATAGTACATATTTTATAAAATCAACTAATGTTATATATTTATGTTTTTACTTTATTTAAATAGATTATTAATTTTCGTTTAAAAAAACCCATTTTAAATCACAAAATTAATTTTAATTTTTTTAAACTAAAATATGTAAATCAAATGAAATATTTTTCGATATTTAAATTAGAGGTTCTATCAAAATTCTTTATTATGATTTATAAAATAATACGCGCAACATTCTTTTAATGATGTGTTTTTTTTAAAAAATGATTAAAATTATTTTAACTTATTTCATGTATTAAAATCATTTGTATGAAATTGATATTTTTTGTACTAAGGAAATTGCGTACATTTCTTTTACAGAATTGTTACAAATTTTAATCATTGTTACAAATTTTCTGCTTAAAATATATCAATTAAAATTTATATTATAAGTTTTTTTTTAAAATGAACGTATTTAAAGAAATAAATTTTACTTAAAAGTTTAAAATAAATTTGTTTATATAGAAAATTTAGTTAAAGCCTATGTTTTTGAAATTTTATTTGATGAATAAAATGTTGATCTTTGTATTAAGGTTGACTTTTTTTCAATACTATTTATTAACACATTTTATATACTACTGCATGCTTTATTATATTTATTATATTACACATAATTTCTCTTATATACAATATTTTGTTACATACTATGTATAATGATGTTTATTTTATAATCTGCCTTTTTTTGATATTTTAAGTTACTATTAAAAAAACAATGTTCTACTCTACCATTCTTTTGTTTTGCTTAAAATCAATTTAAAAAAAAGATGAAAAATTAAGATAAGTAGTAAAATTAAAACTATCACCAATAAACTAATAAACTAAAATATGTCACAGTTGCAATATTTCAAATATTTATTGAAATTTTAAAAACAAAAGTTCGTACCTAATTAAAAAAAATTTTTAACAATTAACAAGTTATTATTGTAATATTTAACAGAAAAAAAAAAGTTTTTCAAATAAAAACTTTTTGAAACAAATAGAAAATTATTAAAACTTAATGATTCCCTGTGTCTTTATTTTTTTTTTGTTAAATAGTTATTATTAAATAATTAAAAATTGTTTTAAATCTATTATTGTAGAAAAATTTACAAATTAATCATTTTTGCATAATGACCAAAAACAAAAAACCAAAAAAAAAAAAGAAAATTTTCTACGCTTTAAGTAATTTAACTATACATTTACCTTTTGTAAATTAATTTCCAAATAACCTACTTAAAAAAATATTGATGTAATGTTAAACATTCGTTTGGAAAAAAGCAAAAATAATTATTTAATTTTAATTTCTTACAAAAGTTTCAACAATAACAACTATTTATTTTCTTTTAATTTATTGTACATAAAGGTTATAAGTATTTATAAGTGTAATAGTATTTATACAATTTATTGAAAGTTTTGTTTTTGGTAATATTTTAAATTCCAACAATACTAAGTATATTAAAAGTTAATTTATTTATACAACAACTACATATTTTTTGTTTTATTTTATTAAATTAAATTTATTATGACACAATAAATTGTCAAAAATATTGTTAATTATATAAAATAAAAAAATATTCATATATTATGAAAATTGAAAAATGAAAAATATAATATGTTGAAATAAAATTTGTTATTTATTCGTTAAAAATATTTCAATAATTATTATAAAAAGAAATAAATTATATAAGTACATATTAAATAATAATCTTTTGTTATCACAAAAAAAAAAAACAAAATGAGAAACTCTGTTAATTGAAAAGTAAACCTGATAGTGAAAAACAAACCAATAAAAAAAATTTCATTAATATTTAATTTTAAATTTCTATTTTTTTTTAATAATTTTTGTATATCTACACATTAAATATCTAAAGTACGATAAATGATTTCGTTAAAAAATATATTTTATTAAAATTGATAAATTGACTAAAAATTAAATAAAAACAATCACACATAATTAACAAGATTTAGAATATTATAATTTATTTCACTTGAACGTTATTAATATTATATAGTCAATTTTTTTTATTTTACTCAGTCTTTATTTTAGAAAAAAATTCACTTATGAAAGTTAACAAAAAAACACGACTATGAAAGAAGTGAAACTTATTTCGACCCAAAGTTTTTCGACACAAAACTTATTAGATTTAATGTTAGATATTCAATGGTTCTTGTTATTTATATTCTTTTGATTACATTTTTATTGTTATTTAGATTTAAAAAAAATAAATTCTTTAATTTAAATATTTTTTTTTAATATGAGTAACACTAGAAATTTGTTTTTATTATCAATTCTACTAAAGTATAAAATTGATTTTTCTTACAGTAATTATTTTTTGTGTCGAAATAATTAACTACTTTTCTGTACATTTTTGAATATTGTTAAAGAATCTGCTATAATAATTTTTTGTTAATTCAATTATAAAAACGAATTATATACACATTTTTTATTTTTTATAATTATTATTAAGTTTCGATAATATTGAAATTTTGAAAATACAAAAAAAAGTAGGATAATTTAAAATAAAAAAAAAAAAAACATAAAATTTAAAAAAAAAGTAATAAATATAAAATTAAAAAAAGACAATTTTTATATTTAGTGATTTAATTTTTAGACTTTGTTATTATTTCTTTTGAATTTTTGAATAGAATATTAAAATTGAAACTTTCATTTTGAAAGATTTTGTAACACTGTATAAAATGAAAAGTAAAATTGTAATAAAAATATTAAAAATTAAAAATACTTAGGTACATTTTTTGATATGTGATGATTCGTGAAATTTAATTATAATATAAATATATATATATATATATATTAAATACTTTAAAGTAAAAAAAAAGAGTATAAAAATAAAAAAAAAAAGAAAGCAAACAATAACTATAAAAATTTTTCATTATTAAAAAGAAAACATTACGTTCATTATGTAAAATTTATAGATCTTATAAATATATTAATAAAATTAAAAAGAAACAAAATGAAAAAAACATTTCACTTAAAATAAAAAAAAAAATGCAAAAATGACGTAAATTTAAGTTTAAATCAAATTTACGAAAACCAAAAATGCGATGAAATTTTTAGTAAACATTTAAAATAGTAAATACAACAAAAAAAAAAGAAAAAATTGAAAAATAAATTTAAACATTATATAAGAAACTGTCTACTTTGCACAAATCAATAAATATATATTAAAAATTGTAAAAGAAATACAAAAAAAAAATATTTACCTAAATCATAAAATAAAAAAAATATTACTTAATTAATTACTTTTTGTCGAAAAAAAAATAGATAATTACTTCATAATTGCATTATTTAAAAAACAAACCAAAAGAATATGAAAATAAACTAATTGTATAAATAAAAACAAAAAAAAAAACAAATGTAACTTTTCGTTTTTGTAGAACTTAAGAGAAAAAGCTAATTAGGAAATTAAAATAAAAGAATTTAATTAAAAGTTATAAAAAAATATAAAAAATCCTGTAAAAAAATAATAAAAATGTTTAAACAATGATATATTTTATTAAAATTGTTATGTTTTATTTTTTAATTATGATTTGATTTTATTTTGAAAAAAAATTAATTATATTAATCAAAATGGAAAAATAAGAAACAAAAAGAAGTATACATAAATTAAAAATTTATATAAGAAAATAATGAAGCAAGCATTTCATAAAAAGAATTTTCACGATGAAAATTTCAACAAATAAAAAATTTAACAAATTAATAACATAAGCAAAAAAACGTACATATGTGTAATGATGTATATATTTATATACATACATTTATAAATATATTTCAATATGTGCACATGCATGTATAATATACAAAAATATACGCATATATATTATATATCGTATATTTATTATTATACACATATTTAATAAGCATTGGAATTAAAAAGAAAAGTAAAGTTAATATTTTAAATGTTTAAAAAAAAAAAAAGAAATTATTGACACTGATGTAAAAAAGCGACAAAAGTTAAATAAAAAAAAAATAGAAAATTTTAAGAGCCCTTACTCTGATCCACATTGCCTATATGTGTACATTCTTAAGTATATACGTATATACGTATATACATATATACGTATTCGTAAATTTATTCATATGCATTTTTTGTTTTTTTTTTTATTATAGAAAAGCTCAAAAATAATTATTATAACAAAATTGATAAAGAAATGATAATAGAAAAGGCTTAACTATTATTATATATAAATTTAAATTTATTTTAATTAAATATACCTTTATTTTTTCTTTGACTTTAATATCACGCCATACTTTTAAATAATATTCGATTTGAAAATAAAAGAAAAAAAAAACACGTTAAAAAAATAATGCGAAATAAAATAATTGAACAAATAATGGTAAAGTAAAAGTTTGCAAATTTCCAAAAAAAAAAAAAAACGAGGCGAAAAATCATTAAAAAAAAATAAAATTCAGAATTTTAAAACACTATTTTTAATATATGCAAAAATAATAATTAAATTAACAACTTTCAAAGAGAAACACACATTTAACTTAAAAAATTTCACAATCACTTCTAAACATAGTAAGTTAAAATAAACAAAATTAAGAAACAAAAAAAAAAAAATTAAAAAATAAAAAAAAAACAGAAATACCATATTTTACTACCATAAATATTAAATTTTATAATATTAAAAAAATTTTCATCATTTATATTATAATTTCCTTTTATTAAAACCCAAAATTATTATTCAAAGTATTCAATTCTTGTTCAATTCTTGAGCTAATAAAGTATAAGAGTTATTTATTTATAGCGATTGTAAAAAGTAATTCGTTATATTTTATATAATTAATTTTTTAATTTAATAATGTTTAATTTTTTACAAGTTCTAATTACTGTTAGTATTAGAATTAAATAATATATATTAAATAAATTACATATGTAATTCACTTTGTTATTTTTATTTCAAATATTATTTATAATGTAGATTACATTTTATTACAATATTTAATATATAATTGTTAAATTAGATTATTCAATATTTTTTTTTACCTTCTTTCTATCTTGGTTATTATTCATTTTTCCCATATACAAAACATACATCCATAGGTTCTTTAATTTTTTTTTTTTGTTAATGGAATTGTTATATAAAATGGTATGCTAATTTTTAATTTATATTTTTCCATATTTTTATGCTGACTAATAAAATATTAATGATAGGAAAAAAGATTCGTTCTTAAAAATTTAAAAAAATCAAAAGCAAAAAAAAAAAAAAAAGATTAATGAATAAATTAAAAAAGAAACACAAAAATCAATAAAAAGACAAATTTTAAAAAATAAAAATATTTTAATTATATTTTTTATTAAAATAATAAACTCATTCTGTAGAAGCTTTCACCATAAACAGCTTAAAATTTTCAAACAAATATTTATACTTAATATGTGTACGTTTATACATATATATATAATAGAAAAAAAACACTGCCTTAATAGTATTTTTTTAGAAGAAAAAAAAAAGATTTTTATGTTGTTTATTTAGTGAGCTTATTATAAATATATAAATATTATAAAAAAAAATTTCATTAAAATTAGAGTATTTCGAATATAATGTAAAAAAAAAAAAACAAAATTATAAATATAAAAATAGATAAAAATTGTAAATACAAACAAAAAAAAAAGATAATCTTAGTTTTATAAAAATAATTTAGACATTAAAATCGGTTATAAAAATTTTATTGCAAGAATATCAATCTTTTAAAAATTCTTAATTAGTTTTTATAGTTACATCCGTCGTTTTTATTTTTTTTTTTTTCATTCTATTTTATTTTTATCAATTTATAACTATTATCAAAATTCCAAAAAATCTATATAAAATTAATCTCTATTAAAAAAATACTTTTATTACTTACTTTTATTAATATTTGAATTTCAAATATTTGAAATAATTAGATTTCATTTTGCATTATGTTCAAAATACATAAGTCTTTAACAATATGACATAGAACAAATATTTATTTAATTAAATTTGAACAGTAAATAGATAAAAAATTATTACTATTTATTGCATTTTAAAGTTATGACTAAAATATAAAAATTTATTTATGTACTAAATATTCAAATCAAAATTTTCATATTATTAAATACATAAAGACTTAATATCATAATTGAATTTTTCGAAAATCTTAAAATGCAATCATATTTACTAAAACAAAATAAAATATTTAAATAGTAAATCGCATAATAAAATTTAATTTACAATTTGAAATTGCTCAATTTGAAAAATGTTAAACATTTGAAAATTTTATTATCAAAAAAAAAAAAAAAGTAAATGATAAAAATTTAATTAAATTGAAAGAAATAATAAATAATAATAATAATTAGTTTATTGTTGTAATTAATATTTTTTGTTTAGTTTTAATATTAATTTAGTATAATTTATAATTTTATTAATTTAATATTTAATACACCTATTTTGTAGTAACACAGTTTTAATTATAACATTAATGAGTTAATGATTAATGTAAATTAGTTTAATTTTTCTTTTATTATGAATATAAATTAGTTTTGTAATTTTGTTGGCCCTTTTGAAAAAAATTTCAATACCGGATGTATATATAAAAACATAATAAATAATGTATTATAAATTTTAATCCATTATTAAAAATAAATAAAGCACATTTAAATTTGTTCTATTTTTTTATTCTTCATGCATGTAAAGCTAACCATTTTATATACATACATAAAACAAAATTTTTTTCATATTTGTTTTTTTCAATTGCCACCGAACTTGAAAGTGCAATTGAAATTTTATTGTTAGTTGATTTAAAAAAAAAAAAAAATCAAAAATATTACATTAATTTTATTTATTTAGAATATTTTCTTTCATCATTCTTCATCTTCTTGTAAATTACATTATTTTTGTAAATATTGTAATCAAATCAACCTAAAAAAAGCTAATAATATAAAAATTTACATTTGAAAAGTAAAAAAAAAAAAGAAAAATTAAAAAAAAAAGAAGAAAACAAAATATTGACTTAACGCTATTAAAAAAAAACGCAAAAAAAAAAATTAGCAACAACAAAAAATTATGCCGCCGTTTTATTACAAGACAACCAAAATTTAAATGCAATTTTAGAAAGCGATAACAACAAATAAATAAATAATTAAATAAATAGTTCATTTATATACTATACAATAAAAAATATTAAAATGGAAAAAAAAAGAAAAATAAATAAACCCTTGTATGAAAAAAAAATGATAGCACAAAAATAATAAAAAAAAAGCTTATATGAATAGATTTAGTAAAATTAATAACAATAAAATAATAAATTATAAAATTTAAACAAAAAAATTAACTAAAATTACTCAAATTGATCAATACAATATTTATCAGATACAAGCCAACCCCAAAATAATAAATCAAAAAAAAAAAAAGTAAAACCAGAAAAAAAAAATAATGAACAAGTAAAAAACTAAAAATATTAAAACAATTACATATATATTTTTGTATATAAAACCGATAATGCAAAATTATTTCTTTATTTGTTTTTAAAATTAGATTATAATTATAATTTTTTCTCAATTGGTTAATTTTAAAATAATTATTAATATAAAAGAAGCATTCATTAATTATAGAAATATTTAAATTTAATTTTTTGTTTTTTTTTGTTTGAGAAAATTTTTATTTTTATATAAAGCCAAAAATTTTTTGCTGTTAGCTTTAATTAATATTAATATAAAATTCTAATGTGATGCTTCTCTAAATATTATTTAAATTATATTATTTAAATTTTCAATAATTAAATTTCAGATCAAAAATAGAATGTTTATAATTTATGATAGCCATTAGAGTAATTTTGTTAATTTTTTTTTATAATTTAAAAAGTAGTGTTTAAATCAAATGGTGCCTTAGTTATTTTTTTACTTTTTTCAAAAATATATTTATTTTTCATATTATTTAAATATTATTTTTTATACATTTAAATTTGAATAAAAATTAGGTACTCAAAGTGCGGATATCTTTAAGTTTAACTAAAAAATATAGGAATTGTATGATTTCATAAAGGAAAATTATTAGAAGTAATATATCAATTATTTAATATAAATATTTAATATAGTAAAGCACCACTTTTTCAATCTAATATAATTGAAAAATTTTAAAAATTCATTTATTTCTTATATAATAAATAATTTATTTTTTGTTTTTCATTTATAATATTTTTGGTTATGTAAATTATTTAAATTGTAATTTAGATATTTTTTGTATTCTTTTTATGATTAAATTATACAAAATTAATAAAATTAACTTCTAAATTTTATTATATATATATATATAGTCTAATGGTTATCATTTATCGATTAAACCTTGAAAAATCCAAAAAAAAAAATTTATTTTGTAATGCTATTTATGTTTTCTTATATTCTTACAACAATTGTTTCAATTTTAAAATTTATTTAAAATAGAAAATTTTGTAAATAGAAAAAAATATAGCAAATTTAAAAATTAAATAATGTTAAAACTTTTGAGAAAAAAAAATAACGAAAACAATTTTGAAATAAAGTAAATAAAATATCAAAAAAAAAAAAAACAAAAAACACAAAAAAATTAACAAAATGCAAAACAAATCATCACGATATTCAAATAAAACTTATCCTAAATCATAAAATAATTAAAATAAATCATAGTATCGCTTGAATAATTAATTATTGACTATATAAGAATAAATAGGCATAGTTTTGCAATTATTTATTTTTTATTTTCAAATAGTAATTTTAAATTTCGAATTTTTTTTTTTCAAAGTTTGCATTCCATTCAAAAACCATAAAAAAATTTATTCATATTCATAATAAATATGACAGAGAATAAAATAACACAAAAAAAAAACAATAAATCCATAAAAAACCATTTAGGAGAAAATATATGAAATATTTAAATGTTAAAATACTTCTAAAATAAAATTATAAAATAATATAACAAAAACTTTGTAATTAAAGAAAAACAAAAAAAAAAGTTTTTTAAACTATAATTTGCAATTTTTCTTATAATTATTTTACCCCAACAATACAAACAATATTCTGTCTTTTAATGAAAATGCAAAATATTAATTTAAAAAATTCAATCCAAATTATTTTAAATATTAAAAAAATATAGTTTCTCTTCCCCAAATATATATAAAATAATATTTAAAATTAATTTGAATTAAAGTTTTTAAAGATGTCAACAACAAAAGAAAAAATGTAGAATATTTGAATAAAAAAAGACAGAAAAATTATATAAAATTATAAAATTAACTATTTTAACTATTTTTATTTTTTTCATTTAAATTTTCATTTTAATAATATTGTAGTCATTGCACTGTCAAAAGCTTAAATTTATTTACATATATTTTTTTCTAATTAAAATAATTCTTATTCAGAATACTTTTTTTAAAATTTCAGTAAATTTATGAAAATCTAGTTATGCCTATAATTTTTGAGAATTTGTTAATATAAGTATATGAATTCCAAATCTTTTCCAAATTCTGGAATTCGGAATTTAGCTATACACAAATTTAAAAAAAAATGACAACGAAAATTTTTATTTTGAAAATAACAAAATACATTTCTAATTTATAATTTCTCTAAATATTAAAAAACTTCCATATTCAACACCATAAAAATAGATGATTTTAAATCTAATTCAATTAGAATATGTAAAAGTTTTGGTTAAATTGTGAAGATTTTAAAACAATATTTTTTTTTTCAAATGAATATTTTAAATTTATAATAACTTGCAATTAATTTGATAAATTCTGATTTGATGAAATTCTTTTTTTTTATTTTATTTCTTAATTTTCATCAGTGTATATATAAATTAATTATTATTTTATAGACAGTACAATGCAGCACTTATTACCTCATGCTATAAAAATATATATTTAAAATAATTATAGAAAATATAATAAAACACAAAAAAAAAACACAACCTCAAATATTTCAGCTTTTGAGTGCAGTAAGAAACCACCAAAATATAAAATTGAAATTAAAAAAGCATTAACTTTTAAAAGTCAAAACAAAAAAAAAACACTTAATCACAAATTTCTATACAAATGTAAAAAGAAAATATAAATAAAAAAAATATTATATATATATATATATATATATATATTGAAAAAAAATTCAGATTTATACGTATAATTTGCAAAATTTGGAATTATTTACCGTTACCAAAACATATTCCATAAATGTATACCTAAATAATATTATAAATGTATTTATATAAATATGTATATATACTACTGATATACATTTAACAAATAAAAGTATAAAATATAAATTATTTTATTTTTATTATATATTATTTTTTTATGGGAAAAAAATATCTGCTAGCATTAAAATATTCCAATATTTTCGTCCACTAAAAAATAAGCTTAGTAAAAAAAATATTTATAAAAATTTAAATAAAAACAAAAAAAAAAAATAACAGAATTAAAAATGAAAATATTATTTCTTTAATATTAAGTCTACAGAAAAAAAACAAAAACAATATTAAAAATATTTAAAAGGAAAAAAAAATACTATTTTTCATATAAAAATCGACAAAAAAAATCACAAAAAAAAAAAGAGTAAATAAATAAAGAAAAAAAAATATAAGAAAATAAATTAAAATTATTAGTACTCTTTGTACTAATAAATTGTTGGAATTAAATAAATAAACAATATCAACTAAATACAACAATATATTGTATATAAAAAAATATTCTTATTCGACTCAATATAAAAAATAAATGTAAATAAAAAATGAGATACGTAATTTATATAACATTGTCAATATATTGAAATGAACAACACGTTTTATAAGCCCACATATTTTTTGCTATTATTTAAAAACAATTACTTACTTACATTACAAATTTTATATACTTAGTTCTTTTTTTAAACAATGTTTTTTGTATTGAATTTATGTTTTATGTATTGAAAATTTTTTATTTAAATAAATTTTGTTGGAATTTTACTGTTTCAATCGAAAACTATTAATCTTAATCCAATTTTCTTATTTCAATACAAGTAAAATCATTATTCTCTTTTTTATTCATATTTACATTTATTGGAAAATAAAATTTTTACTAGAGTTGTAAATAGAAGTCTTTATAAGCAAAATTTATAATTTTATAATTTTTTCTTTTAAACATGTTTATTTTTAAAGTATATTTTTGTATTTATTAAATTAATTACCTATTTCATTAAAAATTTTTTCAATATATAATTCTGTGAGCTTATTTTAACAATGTTTATTAAATTTCAACAAAAATTAAACCAATAAAGAAATTGTAAAACGAAACCAAAAGAAAAAAAAACTTAATAAAAATTAAATATGAAACGCCACTTGAACAAAAATTAATTTATTATAAATCAAAAATACCAATACTTATTTAAAAAAAATAAAAAAAATTAATTTAAAAAAAAATGAAGGAAATATTAAAAAAATACTGCTTCAAAAATGATTTTAAATTGTAAAAATAAAAAAAAGAAAAACTAGTCTAAATTAATTTAAAATTTAAATAGGTAAAAGAAAAAAATACTGTAGAGAAGAAGATTTGCTTTGCAAAACGCAAAAGAAAAATAAAAATTAAATAAAATAATAATATGTAATATATTATATAACATTTTATGTATTTATGTAGATATTTATATACGTATGGATATGTATATCTATATACACACATTCATATAAATGAAATATAATACATATTTATATTAATTTATAAAAAAAAATAAGAAAACGAATTATTTTAATTGTTTTATTTTAAAAATATCTGAAGATAATAAAAAAAAAAATTATTTTTTTATTTTAATTTAATATCTTTTTGAATGTAAAAAATAAAAAAAAAAACTAAGACAAAAATTATGCTTTTGAATAAATTTAAGGAAATTTGACAAAAAAGAAAACAAATTAACTAAAAAGAAGACACTTAAAAATATTCAAAAATACCATAATATAAAGAAAGAAGAATAGATGGCAAAACAAAAGACCATTTTGTCTCAAAAATCCTAAATTAAATTAAAAATGTAAATTATTTTACATTCCACACAAACAATTAATTATTATGTAATAAAGACAGAAAAAAAACCAATTTTGACACGATTTAATAAAATAAAAGACAACTTTAAAATAATAAATATCATTATCAAATACGAAAATACCATATGCATACACTCATATATATATATATATATATAACTTAATATATTTAAAAAAGTTTATATGCATAATTGTATAAAGTAAATATGTATATATACTCTATATGTATATAAGTGTATGATAAAAATGGAAATCAAGACGAATAATCAAAGTGTAGATTTATTTTTAATCAAAAAATGTAAAACAAAAAAGTGTAAAGCAAATAAAACAAAACAAAAAACCCTAAAAATTAATAAAACGATTAATTAATTTTTAAAAAATAAAAAAAATATAAAATTAAACGAAAAAGAAAATAAAATAAATAAATAATTAATTTGAAAAGAACAATTTGCCATTACAAAACACAATTAAAAACAAAATAAATACTTAAAAAAAAATATATATGAAAAACAAGGTTTGAAAGAAACGAAAAAAAAAAAAATATTTTTTTTTCTATAGGAACATTTAATTACTATATAAATTAATTATAAATACATAAAAAAAAGGAAGAGATATAATTATATAAATAAATTAAAAATTAAAACAAATAAAAAACAAAAAAAAAATGAAAAAAATTAAAAAATTATGCACATATGAAAAATGGCACTATTTATACTTTTTATCTTACTTTGATAAAAATTAAATGAATTAACAAGTAAATAAGGGCAAAAAAAAGTAATAAATATAAAAAAAAACCGAACAGAATAATAATATTAATAATAATGATAATAAATAAATAAATAATTAAATAAATAATAATAAAAGAAATAACAAATTATTAAGAAATTAAAATAGATAAAAAGATAAAACAAAACAAAAAAAAACCCAAAAAAAAAAACAATGAAAAAAAAAACTATTGTAAAAGAATAATGAAATAGTTACAATAAAGAAAATGCTTAAGAAAAATCTTTAAAATTAAAAAAAAAATTCTGTACTTTTATTATGAAGACTGTAATTTAAGTTGTTTACTCACCCGCCAATGTGACGACACCTTCCTTATTTTTCAACGTTGAAATCCGTTACCATGTAAATACCTAAAAATGCCTTGGAATGAGGGTTCAGTCAGTTTGATTGACTGAATAATTAAATTTTTATCTGAATCCTTTTCTTTCAACATTAAAAGACGTTAAGAAGTCAAAGCTAAAAATCCAAAATTAGACTGATTAACTGAATGATTAACTGAATAATTAAATTTTCGCATATGTACATTGAAATACGTTACCGTGTAGGTACACCTACACAATCCTTCTTTGCTTAAAAATCCAGATTGACAAAATAATTAAATTAAATTTCTTTCCCTGAGGCTGATTAACGGAATAATTAAATATCTAATTGAATTATTTTATTGAAGCATTGAATTATGTTAACGAATATGTATACACCAAAAAATCCTTAGCAGGACCAGACTGATTGAGTCATATCAGAATTATATTTTTCTGTAACATACATACATATCTCTGTAAAATGGCTTTTTTAATGTGTGTTGATGTGAAAATTTCTTAATATTCAATTCGAGTTGATTGGTTTCAATTGTATTTTTTTATGGATATTTAAATTTTTTTCATTGCTTTTTTAATGACTGCATTTTGTAAAATATTAATGCATCTGACATTTTAAAATTTTCTATGTTACCAGATAGATAAAAATATTTTTTTCGAAAAGAGTTAAAAGTAAATGATTTTAAAAGTTGCATGTTTAAAATTTGATAAGAGAATTTTAAAAGAAAATTTTGTTATTGATTTTATTTTGTCCAAAAATTTCAAAATTTTCTTAGGTATTTTAAAGAAAAGACTCCAAATATTTCCAGTTTGAATTTTAGTATTTTTAATCAATAAAGGAGAACACTCAAATCTTTTAATTAAATACATTCTTTGTTGCAAATAATTTTTTTTTAAATTCAAGGATTTTTTTTATTTTTGAATTTCGATTTAGTTTTATTAAATATTTAAATCACACAAATTACTCAAAGAGAAAGAATGAAAATGGAATTGTTCAAAAACTGGAAAAAAAAATAAGTTATGGAGCTTCAAACCTGAATTTTTAAATATAGCATAAAAAATAGGATAATTTTTATTTAATAGATAGACGACAGCAAGAAAAAAACTGTTTTACATGCATTTTGTTAATATTTAAAAAAAAAGAAAATTTTTTTTTTCACCATTGTGGGTAAACACTAATTAACCACACACACACTAATTAACTCTTGCGGTCAAAATTTGAAATACAATAAAATATATTTAAATTAAACTTGTACAAGTAAGGGTTTAAAATAAAAGTTTTTAATTTTGAAACGTAGATGGCAATCACAACGATAAAACTACATATTTGTTAAATTTAAATGTCAAGTATATAGTTTGTCAAAATACAAAGCTGTCAAGAAAACAAATAATAAACAATTCCAAAAATTAATTTCTGATTACTTTTATAATCTTTTTAATTTAAAATGAGTAAGAAGCGGCGTTGCAAAATGGAAATAGGTGAATCGATTGTTATAGAGCGCAATATATCCGAAAACGAAAGTGGTAATGAGATTGATATAAAATATGAGGAAGAAGGAATACAGTCTGAAACTTTGATGTCCTCAAAAGAAAATCTGAAAACAAAAGAGGTTTAATTTTAATAAATTTCGTACTATGTACAATACGTTGTAAATTTTTTTTTGAAATATTCACTTTTATTTAGAAAAGCAAAACATATGAAAGATGTTTTAAACTAAGTTGGCATTTTGACAAAAGATTTACCGATTGGTTATTACGAAGTCCAAGTAATTTACCATTTTGTAAATATTGTGGTGTTGAATTGAAAGCAACAGGGGGAACACAAGATTTAAAACATCACATGAAAACAAGGAAACATATAAGAAATTCATCAGTTGGAAAACGTCAAGAATTTGAGGAACCAGATATTAAAGGTAAATACTTAATTGCATATAATAATTAATTGGTACATTTTAATAAAAAAACTCAAAAATATTTAAAGAAATTGATCACGTTGATATCATCCAAGACAATTTAAGTGAATGTGAGGCACCGTATCCATTTGAAGAGGTAAAATTACAATGTTTTCATAGCAAAAACTAACTTTTTTGCAAATTATAATTTAAGAATGAAAAGGAAGTAAAATATTCTACTGAAAATCCACTAAACAGTGAAAATTGTAGAATTTGTGGCGATTACATACCTAGTGAGAAAGATGGCTTTAATGGTGAAAAAGTATTTGATATTACTGTGCTGCAAAAAGTAATTAATTTGGAAGAAGGTAATGAACTTTTTTATCTACATACATTTGTGTATGTATATAAAAAGTTTCTTAAAAAATTCTTTCCTAAATTAAACTTCCATATATGTACATATAGAACTATCAGTTTTTGTATCTATTTAGTTCAAACTCAAATTTCAAAACCCAATCTGTGTGTTAAATATTTAATTGCGCAAATAATAAGATAGTGTTGCAACTTTTACAAACATTTTTAAAACTTGCATTCACGCCCAATTTGTCAATCAGATTGAATAATCAATAATTATTGAAATTTTCATAAGATCCGTATTAAAGAAAATCAAAATGCATTCAAAATATTTTAATCAAAATTCAATAAATTTTACAAAACTTGGAAAATTTATAAACTACTTTTATAGAGATTTCTTCACAAAATATGTAATTTAGGAATATATAAAATTTAAAAAGCAAATTTTATAAATTAAGGTAGTTTAAGAGCTAAATTTTTTGAAAATTTTGTTTTTTTCAATTTATCCATTATATTATTTAGAAAAAAAGAAAATTCAATTGGAAATGAAATTAATAATAGATGCGTTAGATGGTAAAACGGATGAGTCGAAAAAACTTCTGCAACCTTTTACAGAGATGTTAATGTCAGACATGTGTAAATTACCAGATTCAGTGCAACGCAAGTTAAGAATGAATATAATGCATCAAGTTGATACAGAATTATCAAAAATTGAAGTAAATTAGAATAAGAACAATTTATTTCTGTGTCTCTATGTCATGATTGGAAAAATAAATAAAACTATTTAACCAAATTTCCTTTTTATTTTCTTTTTTTTAATTGAAAAATAAAAGACGGTTTTATAAATTACATTATTTTTTTGTTCTTCCTTTTTTTCTTAATATTTTCATAATTTTTATAATATCTTCTTTAATTAAATTTTCTATTTACTATTCACACAATTGTTGTTTCTTATTTTTCGCTGGCAAATAAAAAATTTGTTTTTGTTTTATTATTTTTTATTAGCTTTCTCTTATTATTTTTTATTTTAAAAAAGTACCTAAAAATTTATAAATTTTAAATAATAAAAAAAAATATAGACGAAAATGCAATAATTTAACAAGTAAATATTTTAAATATACATAAAATTTCGTTCTTGTTTTTATTTTATATAATTTGTTAAAACGCTACTTATTTATTTTTTAATTATTATATTAAATATTCTTACTGTTTTTACCATTTTATATAATTTTAAACTTTTTTCATGTACAAAAAATGATTTATTTAATTGTAGGATATCAACTTGAATTATTTTTTTTTGCTAAATTTTGATTTAATGGTACGTGTTTAAAATAAATAAACGATTTTTCAATTCTTAAATTTGATTTTAAATGAAAGTAAAACATTTCGATATTTTTCTCAAAATATATTTTACCATTTGTTTGAAAATAATTTGAAATTATTTTCAGCAAATAATGATTTTATTTACAATAATCAAACATATCCGTGAGAAAATTAATTAAATATTTAAAATATACCTGAAAATATACTTGATAAATTTACAAATAATTTAAACTACACTAAAAATCTCCTATAGTTTTTGAAATGCAGTCTCGAAGTCATTAAAGTAAATTCCTTCAAACTATTTTTGCATAATGCATGCGTGCCTTAAAGAGATATTAGTTTAAAAATGATAAACAGTATACATATTTAAACCCTCACTATATATTAAAACTATAGTTTTAAAATCATTTTTATAGTACAATAGAAACAATGGAAAGTCAAATTATGTTAAAGTATGCTAAGCGAAATTTTTAAGCTTCATATGCACTAATTACCCGTTTTCCAGTTTTATTCTTAACATTGCTTCTTGACCGCCATATAATTTTGGTGTGTTTATATAAAATATTGATTCGTTAAGTGTTGAATCTCAATTAATACAAACAATAAAAAATTAATAACGACATTAAAAAAATATCTGTACTATGGTTATACAGTTCAAATTGGATTTCTGCATGTTTTTTGGGCTATGTTATATAAGCAGACGTTCCAAATTTATTATCATACCGTAATTTGGGCAATTTTACATTTTAAAAATATATATTTTATAATTTTTTAATACATATCAAAAGTGAGTTCTTTAATTATTTAAATTTTATTGAAAGTTTTGCCAATTAAGTAATTTAATTTAGAAAGTTCAATACATTATATTTAGTATAAAGAGTGATAAAAAAAAATGAAAATAAAAAACGAATACTTTCTTGTACTATTTATCATTCTAATTCTGAGTTTATAAATATAATAAATTTAGTTGAAAAAAATATAAAATACATTTCATTGCATCAAAAACTATTTAAATACATGTTAATGTATCTAGTAGTGGAATTTATGATATTGTGAATACCATGGAACACTTTATTAGAAGCTTCTTTATAACCTGGATTAGTTAAATTTAACGAAATATCAGATGCAAAATGAAAAGAAAAATTTAATTTTTAAGTTAATAAAAAATGTGAATTATTTAATTTTTCCTATAGATAAGAAAAAACATGTTTAAATTGAAAAATAAAATACTAAAAAGTAATCATTTGGATAATTTTAAAATATTGTCAACAAAAAATCCATATATTTGAAAAACACTTTCATTACTTTAATCGCGAAATTTAATCAGGACAGAATTATAAAAAAAATATTAAGTCTTTAGAGGATTTTTTTCATTTATTTCACGTTTAATAATTTTTTTTTATAAATTTAGAATTTTTATATTATATTAAAAAAATTTTACTATTTTATTTTTAAGATTTTAATAATTTATTATTTGCTTTCTATCAGTACGATTCCATATTTCTTTGTAATTTTATTCTTCTTTGATTTCTAATTTTTTCTTTTCACTTAATTTAATATCTGATACAACATTTTAATTTTGTTATTAACTTCAGAATTCAGTTAAAACCTATTTAACTCTTTTATTTTGCTTAAAAGTTTGTTATCATACTATCTCTTTTGTATTAAGTATTCTTACTTTTTCTGAAGGCAATAATTATATACAATAAATATTATGAACATAAATTATTAAAATTAAATTTCTGATAATATACTTAATAATTGTAGTTATAAAGTGGTTACCATAATCATTTGCCTTTTATTGAAATATAAAAACTGAATTAATACAAAAATTTGTTTCAAAAAAATTTAAAAATTTGATAAAATATTTAATCAAATTTCGTGCGACACTTTTTTTTGCTTGAAAGAGGGTTTTTTTTTTCCAAACGGAAGTTTTAACGCGTTGTATTTAAAAATAAAATAAAAAATAAGAAATAAAAATCATTTTAAATGAATATGGTGTAAATCGATTCATTTTTGTTTGTAGAAGGTTTTAATTTAAAAAGTTGTAATATATTTTATATAAGAGAATTTGTTGGTTTTTTTCTTTTCCTCTTTTTGTTTAGAAATTTTGGTTAAAACTGAGACAAAATAAAAATAAAATCATTCCCATTCAGTAGTACCCGGTGGCTTTGCTGTTAAATCGTACAACACTCTTGAAATGCCTTCTACTGCTGATATTTCCCGAACCATAGTTTCGAGAACCTAAAAGGAAAATATTAATAGTAATTTATAGAAAAGACGTTTTTTTTTGTAAATATTTACATTCATTGGTAATTGCTCTGAACCTGGAATAACCGGCACTCCAGTCATAAAATCACTCGTTAAAAATGGCCTTAACACAATCGATCTCGCACACGATGGTAATCGGTTTGCTGGATCCCTATCAAAATGAATTGGTATAAGAACAACTGGCATTTGGGCTATTTTTCTAACACATTCTGCTTTTTGGAGAATCTAAAACATTGTTGCAATTAAAATTAAAGATTCAAATAAATGTAAATTTAATTATTTACATCAGTAGCGATGTAATCTGCTTGTCTTAATTGTGCTAACGCTTGACGACAGATTCTAGTATGTGTAATATCAATAACTGGAAATTGTACATGACCTCCGAATATATAGCAAACTCTATTAATATTGTGTAATATACGTGGTATCAATTTTGCCAAAAAAATCATATCATTCCAATTAACTTCTGTTTCACTTGATAAGCCTAAAACGTAACTATATGTTCTTTTATCACCTAAAAAAAGAACAACAAATAAAGTAACGGCTTATTTAAAATTAAATATTAAATTTTTTTTTATATTATTTACCTTGTACTCCAACACTTCGAATAGGTAATACAGTTGCCATTATTTGCGAATTACTTGAGATTCTTAGTAATTCTTGTTGTTCTTCTTTTGTTGTTGAATCGGATACCCGAGTTAAAAGAGCGTGATTCTTTTGCGATTTATTTTTATAATCTACTATAACTCTTGCTATTACCTTTTGTAAAAGAGGGTAACGAAAACAGAATTTCATAGTTATTTCAGCATTGTTTTTCACTCAAAACAAAAAAAAAAAAATACCTGCGTTTCAGAAAAATCCTTTTCCATATACGGCTCTTCAGCACAAATTATTCTTATAGCTAAGCCCGGCCCAGGAAATGGGTGTCTTTCAAGTAGATGTCGTGGCAAATATACTTCATAACCTAATTCTCTAACTTCATCTTTATGAAAATCAGCCAAAGGTTCTACAACTCGACCAGCTTCTCTCAAAGCTCTACATTTTATTTTAATAAATAATGTGAAGAAAAACAATTTTCATTTTAAAGAAATTTTTTTTTTGTTACAAAAATCTTTGTAAATATAATATTTACCTAACCATTGCGCTATCATTGTGATGTGTTTTGATAGCGTCCGCATTCGAACTAGCTAAATGCGATGCAGATTCAATTAAATCAGGCCGTAAAGTACCTTGAGCTATGAAAACCTCATCTGGATTTAATTTTAATTCATTTAGTACTTCATTTGTTACTTTCATAAAAACATCTCCGATAATTTTTCTTTTTTCTTCCGGATTTGTTGTATAACAAAGCATTGGTGTTTCAATATTATACAGTTGCCCTGGTTTTTTTATTGTGGTTGTTCCTTTAAAAAACTGGTAAAAAGCTTTTTTCACTATTACATCAATAGCCATTTTTTTAAGAGATTGCTCAACTTCTTCGCTTTCATTTTTTCGCATGAAACCTGTTCAGTAGAAAAAAATATTATTTTAAAAAGTGCTTTATTTAAAGTATTGTTATAATTTTCTAAAAACAAAGCATTTTACCGTTATCTATGTGAACGACGATTAATTGTGATGGATCTAATGCGGTTTTTAAAAGTCCTGCACATACGGTCGAATCAACACCACCGCTAGCTAACAACTGGAAAGTTTAAAAAAGTTAATAAACCTTAAATCTAAGTAAGCTAAATGAAATGCAAAAACATAAAATATTGCCTTATTTTATATGCATATTCATAAATTATATCAATATCTACTTGATAAAAGTATGGGTACTTATAGGATATAGGATCATAGGTTATGCATATATTCTTATGATATTATTAACCATATTATGTTTTTATATGTCAGAAGTACTTTGAAATTTTGGAAACTTTTAAGCTTACCAAAACACGATTACTACCAACTTTTTCGTTAATATATTTAATGCAATCACTTTTCCGATTACTAATGCCAAAATTTGGATTTATGCCACATATACCAAACAAAAAATTAGAGAGCATTTCCTTCCCATTTACCGTCAAATCAACCTAAAATTTTTAATATAATTCGTTCTTATACTTAGATAATTGATATAAACATTTGTTAATATTACCTCAGGATGAAACTGAACACCATAAATTCTTAATTGTTCATTGTATAGGGCAGCGACAATATTATTTTGTGATTTGGCAGCTACTTTTAATTTATCTCCAACTCTATCAATGCTATCTCCATGTGTTAATAAAACAGTTTGGAATTGTTGTAATCGACTGAAAATAAATTAAAATAAAATTAATAAAGTTGATTATTAAAGTTTATTACATTATTTTAATAGCTTCCATTTTAGAAATGTGAAGCTATGTGTAGTCTAATAAAAAACACTTGTAATATATTAGATTGTTCGAAGCACCAAAAAAAAAAAAAAAATTCTTTTTTTTTTTTTTTTACTCTAGAAGGATTGTATCAATAATCAATAAGAGTTTCATATTAATCACCTTCTTTTCCTTCATAATTAAAATAATTATTCTGAAGAAATTTCATCAGTTGTATCAATTATTAACTTACTGAAAAAGTGGGCATGTAGTTACTACTTCAATATTGTGTTGACCGTCCTCACGTATATCTTTTCTGATAACAGTACCACCGAATTCTTTATTAATTAATTGCATTCCATAACATATACCTAAAATAATGTTTGAATTTTTTTTTTAACAAATACAAAGAAAAAAAAAGCCGAAAACAAAAAGTATTTTATTGAAAAAAGTAAATAACTAACCTAATATAGGAATTTTTGCTTTAAATATATCAGGATCATAAGCGGGCGCATCTTCTGCATAAACTGAATTTGGACCTCCTGAGATAATAATACCCTGATAGCCACTTTCTTTTAACGCTAAGGCAGATGTATCTAATGGTAAAATGTCTGATTTAACTTTCAGTTCTCTTACTCTTCTATCAATAATCTAAAATTGAAAGGCAAACATTTAATAACATTTAAATACAATACATTTTTTTGTTGTTTCAAAATTATGAATTATAATTCAATAAAATTTTATCCAAGAATTACATATGTATATGCCACGATTTTCATTGTATAAAGTAATATATTTTTACATTTATATTATTTGTGACATTTGGATTAGTATAATTATAAATGAACTTTATTATTTATTTTTAATTAGAAAATTTCTTCTTATACGCATAAAAAATGTATAAAAGTATAAAATAAAAATCTGAATAAAAAAATTAACTACTTTGAACAAAGTTTATTTTTATTTTATTTTCTATTTAATTCGTATGTAAATAATAAAATAAAACACAAAAGACATGTGCTAATAAGTTGTAATAAGGTGAAAACTAATCGTTAAAATGTTTATACCAAAATGAATATAATGTACTTATATATGTGTGATTTTAAAGCAAAAAAAAAAAATAAAGAAGGACAAACGAAAAATCAATTGAACTATAGTATGAAAATAAATATTTTTTATTTGCAGTCTAAGACCCTAAGATATTAAAATTTACTTTAAAAGTTATCAGTTTCAATCTATAGATCACAATTATATACTAAATTTTTTTGCTTAAGTAATTACAAACAAAACGAAATGTTTAACAATCTCATTTATTAAATTCATCAAAAACTAATTTAAATTAAAAAAAATTAATTTCTATTGCCGAAGAAAATAAATAAATTTAAATTTTAGTTCATAAATCTAATTTGAATGAATTGAAAAAAATGAAAATGAAAGAATACTTTAATTAAAGAATATTTTAATTTTAAAAATTATTTACTTAAATCAATTAAGTTGTCAATTAAATTATTCTTTTAAAAAGAATTTTATAGTACAATGGATAATTTTAAGAAAATGCAATTAATTCAAATGAACTAAAAAAAGAAATTTGCGTACTTAATAGAATTTTACATATTTTACAAATTGATAAAACGAAATTTTCCAATAATACTAGATAAAATTATACTACATAACACAATAATATATACTAATACATAAACATGATTATAAATATTATAATGAATAATGATGAAATTGCTGCTAATAGTCGTTAGTTAATAAGTAAGTATGTATATGATCTCCAACAATAGAATTAGATTTTCTTACTTTTCCGTACTGAGCACCAGCATCCAATATAGCTATTTTATCATAATGAGGTTCATCTTCCGTAGGTGGTAAAATTTTGTTCGTAACAGATTGATTCATATCTTGTTCGTTGCAACACTAAAAATAAAATGATAAATTTTTTATTAATATAAAAAAAATTTATTTCAGTAATTATAATAAAATCAAAATTAATATTTTAATTTTGTTTAATATTTTTTTTTTTTGATGAATTATATGAAGTTATAATATTTATTTACTTGTGGATGCAAACCACAATTAACTTTAAAAATATTTACTATATATAATTAAAAGATACTTGTATTGACACACATCTTATAAGATTATAGTATTTCTGTGATTGTCTATATTATGGTATCGATGTACATATGATATGATTGCCATTAAATATTTTTTTGATTCATATTTTTAATGAAATTTGAATCAAATAGGAAGGTTATTTAAAAAAATAAATGAAAGTATTGTAATACTTAATTAATAAAAGATTAATACCATTATTTTTAAATTGAATTTGAAAATTAATAAAAAAAATAATTCATTTAATTCATTTTGAGCTTATGTTATATTTTAATATTAAGTTACAATTTTGACAAAATGAAGACTTCTTCATGATAATTGTAATAAAATAAGTAAGTACGTATATATATAGATTTTTAATAGGCATAACACTCGACGCAATCCTATAATCTATATTATTTTTATTATTCTATAGTATGTTAAAAATTACATATTTATAATTTTGCTATATAATTTTAAGCTTGTTGAAATTGTTATAATAATTCAATTAATAAGTTTATTAAGTTATTAAGTTTAAATTCTAATTTTATTTAAAATCAGATTATAATTAAAATAATTCTATTCATATGTTGAACAACATTGTAATCGAATCCGTCATCAATCAAATAAAGAATAGAATTACACTTTTTTCCTAATTTTTCTTTTTATAATATGTATTCAATAAAAAAATTATAATTAAAAAAGTACTTTAGAAGGTGTCCTGTTAAATACATATATTAAAAATAAATTATAATATTAATGATACAGAAATAAGATTAAAATTGTAATTACGAAATAGAATCCTTCTCTTTTTATTTTTCCATAATATTTACATATTGCTGAGCGAATTGCATTTACTTTAAAAATAAAAAAAAAAAAAATATTTTAATTAAAGAAAGTCTTATACAATACAATTTTTTTTTAAATCGGTCAATAGATAATTTTGACCAATAAGTGTAGATCCAGATCTAAATTTATAAAATGTTTTGTTTGTTATAATTACTTCATAGTTGGTTTTTCATAAACGCTGTATGAGACTAATCTAATTTGTTGCAATATCAATTTTTTACAATATTATTTTGATTTTATAGAAAAAGTAATTAAAAATATTGCATATTTATCACGTTAACATGGCTTTAACGGAAATCTTTAATATTTTTACTATGTTTTTGCAACATGTCTTTTACGGAAGTCTTTTAATATTTTTATTCAGATCTACTCAATATACCCTCTTAAAAATATATGGTCTGATTCTCAGCATTTAAGTTATAAAATTTGTAATTAAATATCAAAAATTTTTACTCTTAAATGTCCAACTACTAATAAAAATGGAAAGATGGAACGAAAAATGGAAAGAATAGAAGTGTAATTTTTGCGTTGACTTTATTTCTACCTTCTAAACTTTTACTAGGCCCTTAGTAAGACCCGTATACTTATTTTACGTTCATATACCTATTCCTTTTTATATTAATTTAATAATTAATACAAATTATGAGATCTATATATATGGTTGAAAAATAAATTATTATTTTATAAAGAAAACGATGTTTGAAAATAGAAAATATAGGATTTACACAAAATTATCTTTATTTTTAATAGAAGAAATTTAAAGCATATACTTATTCCTTTCTCAAAAAAAAAACACCTAATTTTCATTTTCAATAGTTATTCGAAAGTAAATTTCTGTTTTGCTTTTATTTCATAGAATCTTTCGATTTTATTGATTTTCAAATTCTTTTTTTTTTTTATAATTAAAAATTTAAGCTATTTAAAAAACCAAATTATTTTAAAATACGTAAAATAGGTGAGAACAGTTTCCGGACATCTTGTTTATTTATATGGATATATGTATGTACATATATATATATATATATATATAATGTATATACATAAAATATTGTTTTACATCTATGTATGTTAGAATATACCGATTATTTTATATAAAACATCAATGGATTATAATTTGTCGGCCGGCAGTCAGGCACCTTAAAACTAATATATTATAATAAACCTATAACCTGTCTGAAAAATATTCATTTTTATTGCTACATTTTTTTTTTGTTTTGTTTTTTTATCAATAAATCTTTTTATCTTTGTATTAAGAACCTTAAGATATCTAATAAAAAAAGTATCAAAACAAAAAAAAAAAAATTGAAGAAGTGCATTAAATACATTTGTTTTCTATATTCTCATAATCTTAATTTTTCTCTATAACTTTTATATTTAATAAAAAGTGACAAAAATTAAGTTATTTTTTAAACTCTCATTTCAATTACTTATTTTTCCTCAACATACACATATAATTATATTTTTTATTTATTTTCATTTTTAATACAATAATAAATCAAGTGTAAAATAGTTTTAATACAAACTAATAATAGATTAAAACACAATTTATTAAAGGATATTTTCAATATTTTGTGTTTTTTTTTTTTTTATCTTATTTACTATATGTATTTTCTATCCTAATTCTATCATTCTAATTCCCATTAGAAATAAATAAGTACTTAATATTTACAATAAATACCAATACGTATACATGAAAATACAGACAATGTTTGTTTGTGTATATATATAAAAATTATATATATATATATATTTATTTTTAATAATAGATAGAATAAACAAATAAACAAAAAATGATATTATTATTTAAGTAAGTATTTAAGTAAGAGAAGTAAAATTTTTTGAATATAAAAAATTCATAGAACACAAAAAAAATAAAATGCAAATAAACAGGGATGTTATTTTTTATTTCAAACAAGTATATACATATATATATATATATATATATATATTTTTGACAGGTGGGTGTGACATTCCTATATAGAAATATAATATGTACATATATGTATACTTCATGTATATATATATATATAAAATATGCATAATATAGTATATATATATTACATAGGTATAAGTATGGGTAAATTATCTAAATTTTTTATTATATATACAATGAAAAACATATATATACATGTACTTATTATGCATACATGCTATAATATAAGAGAATCCAACAGAGAAACACAATATATGTAAAAGTAATAAAACAAGGTTATAAGTACATGCATTATATTTGTTCATAGGGTAGTAATATGTATGTATAATGGGTACATAAGGTAAATATATGGGATCATAATAATGTACATGTACCATATATTTACTTATGTAGTTTAAAATAAAAACATAATAAAGGTAAATAATATATAAAAAAAAAAGTGAGTACTTAAATTTCGTTTATTTTCTTGTTTTTTTTTTTTATTTTATTTTCAGTAAAGAAAACATCTGGGATATTACATATCATTTTTATTATAATAACCTAATTTTGACCTATATATATATTTTTTTTTTGTATAGAAAAAATTAAATAAACTCTCTTATTTGTTTTTTTTATGCTTGCTTTTTTTTTCTGTTGAGAAAATAAATACATATTTAAACGATAACATATACAATATGTTTTTAATTTGTCTATTAACAAAAAATTTTTATTTATATTAAAAATTGAAATTTTAAAATTTATTAATTGAAGTAGTGTATTTTAATTCCCAAATGGAGATTGCATTGATTAGAAAAATAAGAACGTAAATAATATAAATATGAATGAAGTTATTTACTACATGTTCCCCTAAAAGTATGCAAGAATGTTGCATAACATTTGTTTTTAATTCATTTTACTTTCAGAACAGCTGTGTATGAATTTTTAAAAACACTTTCATACATACATACCTACATATGCCTATATAAATACATTATATATTTATATATTTATATAATTAGATATACATACATAGATAGTATTATACATATATGGCTCTTGTATTTTATTTTATAGATTTTGAAATTTTCAAATTATTTCATATCGTATTTTATAGGAAATAAAATAATCATTGAAAAAAAAAATATATCGTATTTATTTATATTATGTGGAATAAAATGCTTTATATATGTATATATATGTATAATTAATTACATTTATTGTGTACCATCAAAATATTTATTTTGTTATATAAGTTCATTCTATTTTATTTCCTATATATATATATATATATATATATATATATATTTGTGATTCATCATAGCTATTTTAAAATAAATAAAGAAAATTTTGTGTACGAATGAGAAATTGTTTGAAATAAAAAATTGATTATTTATTAGTTATTTACTCTGTTATTAAAATATTTATATATACTTGCTTGTTGGTTGCAAATTTAACATATATGTATATATAATTTATCTAAAAAATTAAATTCGTAAAGAGGAATTAAAATAACGAAAAAAAAAATTATCTTTGTTTCACTATTGAAAACAATTTCTTTATCTTTACCCAGATTTTAGTATTAATAAATGAAATGTAAACAAAATATTTTTGAATGAATAAAAAATTAAAAATTGCAGTATACTTGTTAAACAACATTCAGCAATTTCACTGCACAATTGCAAAGCATACAATGCTAATTTATGATTCAATACGTCGGAACTTATATCATTACAATTTTGAAAATAGTACAGGTTTTATGAAAAAAAAATTAGAAAAAAATTATTGTTAAATAATTATAATGATGCAAATTTAATGATAGGAAATAAATAACACATAATTTTCATATAATAAGGTTTAAGGATTTCACTCTAACAACAAATAATTTTTTCTATCCTTTTCAAAAATTTTATAAAAAAAGAAAAAAACTACTTATAATGCATAATTTCAAGGTGAAACTAAATCAATTTGTTCGGAGATTAAAAACAGAGAGAAAAAACACATTTTTTGTATATACACCACATATACTATTTACATACACATACATATGTACATGTATATATATACGTAAATATAGTTTAAATTATTGTAAAATTGTAATTTACACAAAAAATGTTTTTTAAAATTTTATGTTTTTTTTTTTTTTTGCCTTTGTAGGACATACAAGCATATGAATATGCAATGACAAAGAAGAAAAATTAGGACATGATTATTATGTCCTTTGTTTTTTTTTTCTTTCTTCTTTTTTCAACATTATTTTTTTATTATTTTCGTTTTATCCAAGTGGATACATATTTATATAAATATAATTTAAGTATATAAGTATATATATATAAATATACAGATGTATGTATATACACATAATGTAAAACGTAAGTTGTATGAATGACATTGTATAAAATCAATAATAACCAAATGGTCATTAAAATGTAAATGAATTGGTCTTAAGAATCGATAATGAATTGGTCGTAATTTTTATGGTTATAACAATTGAGATTTCAATTAAAAATAAATCGGAGAAAATAAAAAATTGTCAGTTTTAATTTTATTTCCTACATACATAGGAAATAAAATTATTATTTAAGAGATTGTATCTTTAAACAGAAATGTTAGAAAATGAATTTCTTCTTCTGAAATTTTAAATATGTATGTAAGTATTTAATAAAACAGCCTACCACAAAATTGTTATTGTATTATTTTTTTAAGAAAATTGTAAGTGGAAATCAAAATTTCTAAAATTTGAGTATAGACTTGGAAAATTTAATGTCCCAATTACAAGTACTCACTTTAAATTAAAGAAATAACTAAGATACTTATTAAACTGCTGAAAATTCAATAAATTATTATTACGTTACTAATATTACTTAAATAAAATATTATAAAGTTTGTATCTATGGAATTTTTAAAATCTAAATTAAATGAACCCACTTGTGCTGGATATTGTACTGATATGAAAGCAAAAAATCTTTAAAACAATTCAAATATTTTAAGAATAAGTTAAAGCTACTTGAATTTGTTTTTTCTTTTCTTACAAATACGTTGAATAACGTTTCGACCTTAATAAGATCAGAAATTTTGATTAAATTCAATTTACTTTGAGATTCTCTTCAGAAATTCAGAGTTCTTAAAACTGTCATACATTATTATTATAGAGTTAAAAGGAAATGGTTTAAGAAAACTGGAATGAAATCATTTTAATAAAATATTTGGGACAAAAGGCAAAATTTAAAATTGATGTGAAATGATCGAGGCCCCAACAGTAATTTCATGAATATTGTAAATAGAATTACTTATAGTATATGAATAAACAATTCTTATGGACCCCGGGATTATATAAACAAATAAGTATTTAGTATAAACATTGTTTAATTTAGTGTCAAATAAATTAAAAATTAAAATAAAAATATGCGCAATGCAGTCATTATAAAAATTACGTATGAAATTTGGCACATTTATTTTTATTATAAGTTTTACTATTAGAAAGGACTAACAAAATAACATTGAAAACCTCGAAATATAAAAGATGAGTCAATTTTACATAAGTATATTTTTTTATATGCATAAATTACAAACAGAAAAAAAAAAGTAAAAAAAAAAAAATTAAGAGTTTAGAAATAGTTTCTATAAAAAAATTTCTTCTACGTTTCATAATTTCTATATGAGGACAGGCGATAATTAATTATATATGTAAGTATATACATATATATATATATATATATATATATATATAGAATTATAATTATGTCTAAAGTATTTATATAACATGTGACAGAAATCGCAACTCTAACGATTACCCAGTCAATTTCAATACTCGTAATTATGATATTTAAAAAAAGATTACTTTAGTGGTTTGACCAATTCAATTGAAAAGCTCATGTGCTACTTATCGTAACACTATATACCATAATGTGCGTTTAGTTCACTAACATTTTCTCGAATTTAACATACGTTTTAAGACCGTATATTATGTTAAAAAGTGTACTCGTCTACAATATAATAATCTAATAATCAATATAATAATAATTTTATTAAAACTAAATCAAAACTTAGCAGAATCTACTTGGACAATTATTGACAGAAATATTGAATTTCTTATTGAATAAGAAAAAAAATGTAAATTGAAATAAAAAATTAGTTGCCCTTGTATTAATCTTATGAAATTATCTAATCAAATCAATGTATAATTAAATTTTAAGTTAATGATTTCTATATTAAAAATTTTCCTTAAAATTTATAACCTAATCGTGTATATATATCACTTTTTCATCTCAGTTTTTATTCACTTTTAAATCAGAATTCTCTCCTTTTTTTATTTTTCTAATAAATATTTAATTTTTCTAATAAAATTGCTCATTTTTTTTTTAATTGAATTTGTGCATTTTTTCTGAAGTTATCTGAGACTGAGCCTATCACATTTAAAAAAAAGTAAATAAATAATGGTCAAATTTTAAATAAATTTTTAGAAAAGACGAGATACGCAATACGGTAAAAATTGTTCTCATTCGAAAATTATACCATAAAAATATACTTATGATAGTCATTCACCTTTTTCTCACTAGGCGAGTAAAATTTTTTATATATTTAAATTTTATATATCTAAAATCAAAATTGAAAAACCTAAGAATAGCATCACCAATAAATTATTTTAAATATTTAATTGGCCCCCACTTAATTTGCATATTTAAATATAAAGAAATGAAATTAATTAATTAAACTTATGAATTTATCAATGAATTTAAATGTGTATTTTATTCAATGAAATTTGTAAAAAAAAAAAAAGAAAAGAAGCATGAAAACAAAAGAAAAAAAATAAATAAAAAATTTTTTATATTATTTTTTTTTCGATTTTTTTTTTTTAATTTGTTAAACTAACCGGTAGGAAACGATATATGGTACGCAGGAACATTCACAAAAAATTTACCTAATTTATTAAATTTACTAAAAATATTTACTAAAATTTCAATTATTGATAACATTTATGTAATGACTTTATTTATTTTTTTATTTATTTGATTTAATTAGAAATTTTAAATTTAATTTAATTTGTTTAATTTGGAATTTTAATTTTAATATTTTAGTTGAATTTTATTTAAATAAAAAATTTTAATTTCTTTTAATTTAATTTATTTTTTTTTATGATTAAATAAAATGTTGTTGTTATAGGTTTTTTTTTTTGTTTTGTTTATTTATCATTATATTATTTTAATTTTACTTAATTTAAAATAAAAATAATTGCACTTTTACGTTGTATAAATTTTTTATTTTTATCAGCCAGGTTAAAATTTAAGAAATTTTTATTAAGAATTTTACAAGTTTTTTTATTAATTTTAATGCTTTTAAAATTATTTTTTATGTATTTTAATTTTTAATAATAAATAATTAAGGTATTATTTATATTGTAAATAATTTGTTAATTTTTTTTTTTTAGATTTGGCTTAAAATGGAAAACATTTGCAACACTATAATTTTATTATGAAAATACTTAGGTATATAAGATTTGATTTTAAATTCTTAACATGTATATAGAAAAGACAAATTTTAAGGTCTAAGGTAACAAAGAAAAAAAACAAAAATTGTTCATAATAAATTGACACTTGTATTTTGGTTTTTGTTTGATTTTTTTAAATTTCTACTATAAATTATTTATTGACATTTTTAATCTCATCTTCTTCTTTTATACTAAAAATTACAATAGTAATGAAAAATTAAATAAACACTATTTTTGGTTTTTATTTTTCTTATTTTAAATTTTGTTATAGGTACTTAATAATTTAATTAAATGAAAAAATATTGAAAATTTTCGTTAACACTATTGGGTTTCTAACTTGCAAAGCATTTGGTTTTCTTATTTTTTTTTTTTTTGGTTTGGTTTTCAGTTCAAATTATTTTTTTTTAATTAAAAATGAATTTAATTTTTGTTAAATAATGTACATAAGAAGTAAATACATACTTGTATTCTGTCTCTTGTATGAGTATTTAATTTTTCTTTTTTTAATATAAATATTATTTCTCTTTATTGTTATTATTATTTTTATTATTATATGTATGTATATATTTTGGTATTTTGTTTGTTTTTTTGGCACTTAAAACTTGAACTTTTGTAAAAAAAATAAAAAATAAAATGACAAATATAAAACAAATAAAAAAAAAAAAGAAAACAATTTGAGAAAATAAATTCAAAAGAGGGAAGACAAAAATGAGAAAATCTTTTGGATAAAAATAAAATTTTAAACAACAAGAATTCCATATGGAAAAAAAAAGCAAAAACAATGCAAGGTACAAAAGAAAAATACTTGAAAAAGAAAAAGGAAAAAATAAAGTACATAAGAAATTAAGAACACACGACGAACGACGATAAATAAAATGTTTTTTTTTCTTATAAATAAAAAATAAACCGAAAACAAATGAGAAGAGAAAAAATATAGTAAGAGAAAAAAATTTATCAGAAGTAGTAATCGTCGTAATAGCAACAGCAGCAACACTGATTAATAATTGATTTTAAATTAAAACTACACTTAGTAATTAAAATATTGTTAGATTGGATTAAAGAATTTCTGTTTTGTTTTCATTATTGGCATTTTGTATAACAATTTTATTACACCAAACTTAAATACAATTATTATAATTTTATTTTATAGATTTGGATTTGGTAATTTAAAAAAGTTAACAAAAAATTAAAAAAAATTAATAAAATAATTAATAAAAATTATTTTTACTTCTTTTCTTATTAAGTAATATGAGCACACTCTACTACTTCTATTGATTGACACTTTAATCAATTATTTGTTTATTATTATTAAAAAAAAAAATTTTAAATTTCATTGAGGTTGTATTTAAAAAATAATTAATAAATAAAATGTAATATTAATTAAATTATACTTTTTATTTTATTTTCCTTTTTTTTTTTTTTGGTTAAAAATGAAAATTTTTTTATTATTACAATTTTCTTTTATATAAAAAAAAAAACAAATAAACCGAAAAGAAAGCTTCTCTTTATTTTTCACGTATTACTTATTTTATGTATATATGTATATGCATATATACATACATATTTTTACATAAATATATATATTGATGTATATAAAATAAAAACTATCTATTTATTTTTTATTTTATAATTTTTTCTTTTTATACATTTATGTAAATATAGAGAAGAAAAGCTACTACCGTAGTACACATAGTTTCTTGTGTACTCTAAATTCAACTGAAGTAGAACTTTTCTTTCTTTTTCAATTTTATGCTGTGTTGTTTAGTGAAAAATTTTAAAAAGAAAGTATGCATGTATATAAAATGTAAAAAAAAAATTATATTATATACTTAATACTTTTTTTCTGTACATACATACATATTGTATACTTAAGTATGGAAAATAATGATATATAACACAAAAATATAACTATATGTATATATGTATGTATATGAGTAAAATTTCTTGTGGATATGAGGACATTTTATCGAAATTAAAATAATTAATTATTTTAATTTATAATTAATTTTAATTTTCTGCCAAATATCAATTGATAAACGTCACACTGTAGCTGAATATAAAAGAAAAAAATAAATTTAAAAAATAGAAGATTTTAAATGAAAAAGTTTTAATAACTCTTACAAGAACTAAAGGAATGAGACAAATACAATCAATTTCAACAGTTATATTTAAATCTACTTTAAGCATAATACTAAACTGAAAAAAAAATACAAAACTGGTCTGTCAAATTATTTTGGATGTTTTGAAATAAAAATAAATTAAATACGTATAATATTTTGCACTTCGTTTTAATAAAAATAAACGAAACTGAAATATTTTATTTAATAATGTTATAACTTGAATCGCTTATAAACCGACGTATATAGGTTCCTATGTTGTCCCATTAAAATAATATACCTATCTGATTTTTGGGAAACTATAAAAAACTAAATTTCAGAATAATTGCTTAAAATTTAAGAGATGACATTTTTACTGAAATAAAATTAGAATTACTTAGAAGTGATAGATAGATTTGATTTCTATATTTAATTGATATTGTTTAGAAATTAGGCATTAGTATCCTCTTTCCATAAGATTATTTTGTATCATTAAATTTTGATTAATATGTTTGAAAACATATTTTAATAAAATACAAGAAATATGAAATATCAGAAATAAAAATAAAAATAAATTATTTGTAATAAAAAAAAAAACCTATACAACACAATTATGTTATTAATTACTCTCCTGGATCTTAATTAATATACTTAAGAAGCATACAAAATATTTAAGTATACAGAGGTACGTATACTTATTTTAAATTTTGAATAAATTTTTGAGACACTACAACTAAAATAGCATAACGGTAGCACAGAAAATATGTAGGGTACATAAAATGAAAAGTCATATGGATGATTTCGTTTCGTAGTATATGTATATAAAAAAAAAAAACAGAAAAAATTAAAAAACACAATAAAAGAAATGCAAAAAACGGAAAGCGTAATAACTGAAGAATGAAAAGCCGAAACACACTTTGGGGGAAATTCAAAAATTCTGTGAAAAATTCAACAACAATTTTGATTTTGAAAAGTCATTATTGCAATTTTTTAATCCAATTCCATTTTTTTTTTCAGCATTTTTTTTTATAAATTTTGTTTTCTTTCGCTAAATTTTTATATCTTTTTTTTTGTTATTTTTATTTTGTTTTATTTTAATTTTTAATATTGATGATGTGATTCATCTGATGCTTTTATGAACAATGACAGAGAAAATTTATTTTAGAAGAATATTTTGTCTATAAGAAAAGAAAAAACAAAATAAATCCAGTGACATATTAAGATTCTATCTTGAACAACAATACAAATTATAAGTTTATCCTGAAAGATATTATTATGAATGAATAACATTTCAATAAGGATTTATCTCCCTAACTTTCTATCTGAACTAAAGGCATATGATTTTAAATAATGTTTTAATTTAACATATTAAAATATATGTATGTAAGAAATAATTTATAAAGTAGTAAAATACAATAAAAGCAAAATTTTTTGTTAAGCGCTTTGTAGGAAATTATGCAAAATTAAGAATTTCTGTAGATTGAAAAATTTTTGTAATTAGGAAATTTTAATTTAAGTTTTGTGGAAACCTTAAGGGCAACATATCGCCGAAAGAATAATAGGAGGTATGTAAATGTATGTATCTACTTACCTATTCAAAGTTATTAGTTACTTTAAAAAAAAATTGCTTTTGATATACTTATTTTCATATATAATCCTAGATATATCTGCCTAACATAAATAGGTTTATAGGATACTTATTTAATTGATTTAAAAAAGCAAATAGAATGAAAACGCTGTGTCATATGTCCCAAAATACATACTTACTTAACAACATTTTTTTTCATCTTAATTTAATAAATTGTAATTTTTTAGATTTTTACATTATTTAAATATCTACACGCAATTACATACTTGCACAGGGAAAATATCTAATGTTATACATATTTTCATAGCACTGCTAAGTAACTATGTGACTATTGATTATTAAATGAAAGACTAATAAAAAATAAGTAACTAAGAATTATTTTAATGTCTAGGTACCTATTTAAATATGTAAAAATGTTTTACAAGTAGAGAAATACAATATTAATAAATCTAACCAGTTAAGTATATAGTTATAAAATATTTCTGAATAAACTTAAATTTTATCTTTCGAAACACCTTCTTAAAACAAATAACTATAAATTTCAAATAATTTACAATATTAACTATGACAATTTAATTAAGTGAATATAAGTAATTTTTCTAAACAAATTTTTGTGCAATTAACTGGAGCTTTTCTTTTATCAATTTAAATTAACGCTATCGAAATAAATAATATTTATTACATACATAATATATTGAATGTAGAAGAAAATATCTCATCATCAATATCAATTCATTTCATTGTAAAAAAAAAATTTAAATAAAACTCATACAATATTTATGAGTTATCAATAGTATTTGCACACTTGAAGGCTAAAGGTTACAGAACTTATAAAAAAAAAAATTGCATGACAAATTTATTTTTCAAATATTTTGTTAGATTATTTCAATTTTCATGAGAATCCTTTTTTAAATTGAAATAATTGGCGAAATTATGATTTAATGTAATTTCTTACTTCATTTAAAATCTGTTATTTTGTATAAGATTTATTCCTCAAAACGCATAATCGTAAGGTATCTAAAAATAGATAAAAATTATAACCAAAATTGTAATATTTTTTCAAGGATATTTAAAAATAAGTGCAAAATCCTCATCATAGTTTATTCATATATAGTTCACACCTCATTTGTTGCCGTCAAGATGTGTCAAATTTTAAAACCTACACATTTTTTTTCCACCGTCAATACAAACGCATTCCAATTACATATATATTAACTTTTTTTTTTAAGTAATTGAGAAAATATGATATTTTTTTTCTAAATATTAATTAACTTTTCCTAAATAATATTTTAAATATCAAATAATTTGTATTTTAATAAATTTCCACAAAGAATTCCAAAGCATGTGGTTTTGATGGCTACTCTTTTTTTTTAAACAACCTTCCATGTTTATCTTTTTTTCTTTTAAACAAATACTGAAATAAATATTTCTTAATTTGGCACAACTATTTTGATTTTTTATATCAATTAAATTTTATTAAGATTCGAATTTGTTTATAAGTTTTTTTGTATTTTTTTCAATTTTATTTAGAACTACTCTTATCTTTTCTATATAGAGTAAGTTTTTTTTTTTCTTTACCTTCGTGACAAGAGAAAATTTATTCCAAAACTAGTTTGCGGTAAGCTTTGTATCTTAAATAATTTTTATAAATGAATTTTAAATTTTTGGAAGAACTTAAATTAATACTTTAAATAGATGCACTTAGTAATTTTTTAACAAATTATAAAATTCTTCCATTTAAATTATTCGCGAAATTAAAAAAATTTTCTTGTTTTCTTCGCACGCACACATTAAAATTCGCCGACACCGACAGTACTACAGAGTGCTTTTAAGAATTTTGTGAATTTACCCAATAAACATGTTAAATGTGACAGTAATTTGAATGACATTTTGTGTTGTATATTAACACCATTTTTCGTTAGCGGACTTATTTTATAACCTAAGGTGTTAATTAATTAAGTTGATTAAAAGAAAAATCTGATTTTGGAATATTTGTTATTTAAAGTTCATAATATATGAATTGCAGTAAAAGAAAATTTTATTAAAAACTATATAATTTAGGTACAACACTTTTAAATTTTTGATTCTTAATTGTGTGAATTAGAAAAGTATTTAATATAATAAATTAAATTATATGTATACGAAATCTTACGAAATTTTTGAGTTTCGCAATTATTTTGCTAGTTAAAATTTATAAGGAAAATAATTGCAATTTTAAATTACATAATTTCGAGAAAATTTAATTAATAAATGATACCCAACAAGAGCTGTACTAACGAAAAACATATTTCTTGTTTACAAAAATATCGGTAAATGATACAAAATGTTTTTCTTTTTTTTTAGTTCTAAATTTCGACGGTAAGCGGCATAATAAGTAACTTTTTGTTTTGAAGTCACTTTGGAATTAAAGAGGATTTCTTTCAATGGATTGTGTCTTAACTTTTGTTTTAAAAAATAATTGGCGCGAATTAAAAAAGTCTGTGGATATTTTCAAAAGAAAATAACTCTAGAATTTGAGAGCTCAGATAAATTTATAAATATTAAATGTAAAAGTGAAATGTACAGATCTTAAATTGAAAAACAATAGTGAAGTTTCGTTAATAAATTGTGTTTCTAAATTTATATAAATAATTTGCCATATATTAATGCAAAATGACAGCAGAAAAGTCTGAAAGTAAGGAAAATACAGTAGAATCGAAGGATGATGATTTGGATGAATTGGATTTAGCAATTGCTGAGTTAACTGGTAGTGATAACATTCAAAAACCACCACGTATAGAAAACGATGAAAGTTTTGCAAAAATTTTTGGAGGTGAAGTTTTGCCTACGGATAAAACTGAAGAAGAAATCCCAAATGCGGTTTCTGTTTTAGAAAGAGACTTTGATTCTTCAGATGAAGAAGGTGTCAAAAATTTCTTGGAGCAAAAGTATAATCAATATGGAAGGGAATTGAATAAGAAACTAAAAATAAAGAAGGCTGAGAATAGGGATGCGGAGATAAGTCGAGAAGTGAATATACATTTAAATAATTCAAACAATTTATTTCATAAAAATAAAAACCGAATTAGTAATGTGGTTCCTCCTAAAAAAGATGCGACAATAATTCAAAATGAACGAAGGGTACCAATTACTGGCTCATTTAAGCCACTGCAAAATCAACCGGAGAAAACTCCCGTATCACCTCAGCAAGGTTTGTCAAAATGGTTAACAAAGGTGGATAATTCGGTATATAAAGATCCAGTTTTTAACATGCGGCTAGTTAATCCATTAGTTGCAAGTAATATACTAGTTGATCGAATGAAAGATAAAACAGCAGTATCAATGGCAGGATTAGAATATCATATTGAACATGCTGATTTATCCCAGGATTGGGTTATTGCTGGTGCTATAATAAATAAAAGTCCTGTAAAAGAAACTAAAAAGGGAGGAAGTTACAGTATATGGAGAATTTCAGATTTGAAAGGAGACATTAAAATTGTTTCCTTATTCCTATTCAACTCTGCATATTCGGGTTTGTGGAAAACTCCTGTCGGTAGTGTGATTGCCATTTTAAATCCCCGTAAACTTGATAAAAGAACTGACAGTAGTGATGTTGCTGCTCTTTCAATTGATAAAGAAAATCAAGTGATGATTTTAGGGAAATCCAAAGATTTTGGAATTTGTAAGGCAAAAAAGAAAAATGGTGAGAATTGTTCGGCCGTTGTAAATTTAAGTAAGTACGCATTCAGTTTTAAGTGAACTCATTTAAAAACCATAAATATTATTTTTTAGGTGAATGTGACTATTGCATTTATCACGTTAAACAGGAATTTGGTAAAATGTCGAAACGTTCCGAATTACAGTCATCTACTGCTGGACGTGGTCTTCAAGAATTGCGGAATAAGATATTAGGAAAAAATGAGGTATTTTATGGTGGACAGTCATTTGTGGCAGTACCAGCTAAGAAAAGTGCTAAATTAATAGCAAAAGACCAAAAGAGAATGATGACTTTATCTGAATATTACCATAATCCAAATTCTGCTAATATAAATCATACAGCCGGAGATAAAAAGAAAGATGTACCTTATGCATCAAGATTTAAAATTCAGTCGAAAATAGCTGGACACGTTGAAGTTAACATGAAACAGAGAATTAAAGATTTGGAGAGGCTTAAACTATTGAAAGAAGAAGATGAAAGACGCATTCAAATTTTAAATTCTGGAGCAGAATCAATATTGAAACAAAAATCCAAATCTCCACCAAATCCTTCTGTAACTGTAAATAAACCACAATATGCAAGTCAATTAACAAAATCTCTGAATTCGCCACTAACTGTATTAAATAAGACACCAACTTTAAAAAAAGACAACTTTTCATTAGATATAAATTTTAATTTACGTAAAGCAGATGCAGCAAAATTAAAGGCGATACAAATTTTAAAAAACAAACCAATTGAAAAATCTGATCCAAATTTTATTAAATATCGTGGAACAGTTAATGGAAAGAAAAGAGCAATCGATGAACTTCACGAACTTCATAATGATCCTGAATCAAAACGTAGAAAACTAGAGGAGGAAATCAAAGCGAAGGAAGCTAAGACACGAATTCAAAAAATTATAATGGCTACTTCCTCTCATGCAAATTTAGTTAATGTGAGAGAATTAGAGGAACAAGAAAAATATTTTAATAAATTAGAAAAAAAAGAGCAAATGGAAGAAAAAATGTTAAATACTTATAAGATTGCCTGCAAAGCTGTTATTTGTTTAAAATGCAAATACACGGCATTCTCAGCTAGTGATCGATGCAAAGAAGAACATCATCCTTTAAAAGTGGTTGACGCAGAAAAACGTTTCTTTGAGTGCCAGGATTGTTCTAATAGAACTGTTTCCGTTGATAAAATGCCAAAAGAAACTTGCAAAAATTGTAAAAGCTCACGTTGGAAGAGAGCAGCAATGATAAAAGAAAGAAAATTGTTACAACCAGGTGCAGATTTGTCAATAAGAGGAGATGAGGAACAGTTTTTGGGTAGTTTAAACACAAAAGGTCACTTAAATTTATTAGTAGCGCCTGAAGAATAGCTAAAAAGGAAGGTAATCAAAATATTAATAATGTACTATTATGTGTTGTTTAAGTTTAATGAAGACATGAAATTCTATTAATTATTATTATTGTTTTACTGTTGAAAATCTATAGTTATCTAATTTAAATATGATTTTTATACTTAAATTTAGACAAAATTCAATTATTAAGAGCGTTGAAAAATAAACCACGACAAAATTTAATTTGCAGCCTAAATATAGATATTATGTATTTTCAAGTACAGATACAAGAACTAGTTTCAAAATTTAATCAAAAATATTAGTGAATCGATAGCATGATTTTTGGGTTAGGTAGTTTTCTTCTGCAAAACATTTGTTTAATTGTTATTTTTTGACCGTAAATAAATAAAGAAAAATTGCACTTTCTTTAGATATGGTACAAATACAACAATAATATCCTCAACCTTAGAGTTTGTCCATTTTTCAAGTATACTTACATATTTCAACAAAAGTAACAAATGTGTAATTTTTGTAATTCTTTAACAATATTTAATTAAGAAATCCTAGCATTAAAAATGTAGTCATTACCATAAATTTTATTACAAATTTGTTACAAACATACAAAATTGTGAAATAAATTTAGCATGTATTTGTATGTGAATATGTACAAACATGCCTAAAATATATAATGAGAATATTCATTAATGTATACGATGCCAGCATGTGTAAATTGTGATTATTAAAAATTTAATGAAAAGAATTAAACTAAAGGATTTAAGTTTTCTATTCTGTTGCTAATATTTCTGTTTTCAATTATAAAAGAAGTCCTGAAGAAAGAAACTGAAGAAAATATTAATTTATATAGTCACCACCATTTGAAAAATGAAAAAATTCTTAACCCACTTATTTTTATGGCAATAGTTTTTACGCCCTAACTCTTGACTTTATAAGTGAAATTCTTAGTGAAATTATAAACGTTTTTGTATTTAAAACAACTAGAACTTAAGAAATTCCAACAATATAAAAAGAAAACAAAAAATAAAGAGGAAAAAAATAATTGTGCATTTATATTTGTACATTTTATTATTAAAGTATAGAGAAAACCCATATTAATCCTTATGTGTAGTCAAAGAAAATAGGTAAACTCTGTTTTTCTTTTTAATAATGTTTACCAAAATGTTAAAAATTATTTAAATAAATTAAAATTTGAAAGGTCTTGTAATATTTTAAAGGTTTTGTAAATCAATTTAAAATAAATATAGCAGAAATATTAGAAATCATTACACAAGACTCAAAAGAAAAAATATCTATAAATTTTTTAAAGAAAGCATTTCAAAATTTTTTTAAACTTGTTGATTTTAAAAATTGGCATGGGCAAAAAAGTTTTTTAAAAGTATTGAATTTGGCAAAAAGATTTTGCTTTATAGAACTTTATTTTTTTGTTTCTTATGGATACAATATTTGTTTAATTGTGGTTTGCATTAAAAATGAAAATTTATGCGGCATGTATTTACAAAAAGTTAATTTTTTGCAAATTTCAATATTCAAATTTTATGGATATTTTTCAAAATCTGATAGTCCTATCAGCTGTAAAAGTATATTAATATTCATGGATGCATTCCACCTCTAAATCTTTTTTAATAAAACAAAAAATTAAATAAAAAATGTGTTGCATAATTAGAAATATGTCCATATCCACCTATATATTACAGTGATTATTACTTACAATAATTCCTATTTTGCAATTTCACACATATTTTAAGAGGCTTTAATAACTTGTTATGGGAAGCTTGATATAATGGAAAAGAAATAATATTTATTTTAAAAAAAATTTTGTTTTGAATAAAATGTAATAATTTAGAATGAAAAACTATTCAAAAATGCAGAAATTATTTACATACATATATGTATATTTGATTATATTACATAATATTTATATTTTTTGAATGAATAAATATTTCTTTTGAACGTTTTAAATAAATTTTATAATATAAAAATATATACAAATCTAAATACATAATATTGTTATTCTATATTCAAGGGCAGAAATAATGAGTCTTAATAAAATCCTTATTATTATAAAATTTTTCTTTTCTCTACTTTTTATATAAAAATTAAATTTAAGGTGCAACAAATTATTTTTATTTTTATGTCAGTCATAAGTAAGGAAGAGTGATTCTTTAAATGTAAGTTTTTCTTTCAACTTCAGAAAATATTAAATTGTTTATGTATATAATGTAAATATATGCAATAAAATAAGTCAGCAATATGAGAGAAAGAAAAATATTTCTCTCATGCTATAACGTAATTATAAATATTTTTTACCACGCCATAATGTTTATATACATTAAATTTCTATCCCACCATACTAAAGCTACCACAAGAAAAAATGTTTTCTTATTAGTTCATGGTAAATAGCTGTAATATTGGTTATTCATGTACTTTGTATATAGCCGTTTCATTGTCACAACAGCAACAATAATCATGTAGGTATATAATTCATAGCATTTTAGTTTTCTTTTAAGCTGAATAGTTGTAATGTTTTTGATTGAATTGATATTGTCAATGTAAGTATTTTTTTTGTGGTTTTTGTAATTGATAGCTTTTTGTTTATGTTGTTAATTATTATACATAGGACAACGAAGAAGATGCTGCATTATGACTGTACTGTATAATGTAAATTCATTGTACACTTGTTATCTAGTTAAACATAATGCATAAAAATTAATTTATAATCTGATTATTAACGCAAATGTAATTTAGTAAAAAATAATAGTAATTTCAAGATAAATGCTCGTACTTTTAGGTTCGGTTGCCTCTTTATAATGTTCAAAAGAAGTTTCAATTTTAGTGGGCCACTAAAAACTTGTTTTTTGAGGAAACTAGCAGGATTTTTCTTCCATTCGTACCCCATCGCTTTTTATTCCTATTCCAATTTATACGAGCTTTTTTTTCAGATTCTCTGAGAAATATGTTAAGGTGAGTGGGTATATACAGGGTACATATTTGGGATTTTGGGATTTGATATGCACATATTTTTGCATTTGCTAAAACATAAGTCCCGCTAAAATCTTGTATTTTTAATAATTTTTATTTATATAGTATAAAAATACGCATATACTCATTGTAATATAAAATGTCTAGCAATTGGCGTACTTCATTCATCAAAACTCCGAGATTTTTCTTCTTTGAATATTATTTTTGTACCAATTTATGGCAATTATGTTTTTTAATTTTATTTAAATGAATAAAATCATTTATATTATTTACGGTTATTAAAAATTAAATAATTAAATTTAACACTTATCTTTTAATTTCATCATTATGAAAGTAAAGAGCAAATTAATCATGTGATAAAAAATTTTATTTAATTATAAACTCTCTTTGATTATTTTTTCTATTTTTTTTTTTTTTTTTTTTTTGTAAAACATTAAAAATGTAGACTTTAATTAGAATCTTCATTTTAAGAGTCTTTATTTTCATTATACTAAAATTATATCCTTTGTTATATAAAATATTATAAATAATTTTATGTCCTTGAAGGTATAATCATACTTTATGTTTATAACATAAATTTGCAATTCAACAAAATTATGTGTATTTAGTATATATACATACTTACATTAAATTTACAAAAATGAATGTTCAGAAAAACGTAAATACCTATTTTTATATAAAAAAACATACATAAATATAAAACTAAGCGTGTATTGTTAAGAAAAAAGTGGTAGGATAAGTATTTACTTCATATTAACTTTTACTTAACATCTGAGTAATATAAGTATAAGTTAAAAATTTTTTAAGAATTCGATGTGTTATTTAACTGCCCTAGCATGAATATAATCTGAGCTGAGTATTGCATCTGGACCACAATTTTACACTTTTAAAATTGTTTTTTTCATTTAAATAATTTTTCCCTTTTAGTTAAATTAATTTATGTGATAACTTTGTATTTGAATATGTACATTTATAGATGTCCAGATAGACTGAATTATGGCTTTCTAATACTTTAGAATAAAATCATGAACAAATTAAAAGACACTTGCAGCACAAAAATTGCTATTAAATGAAATTTTAAACGCTTCTTAAATGATTGAAAATAGTTGTAATTTAAAAGCAACAACTTACATTATATTATGTGATAATCAGATTTTATTTAAATTAAACGATCGTAGTAAAAGAGAATTTCCTTTTTTGAATCTGAAGGAAAGCAGATGCTTTATAGAGAATACTTTAGGAATAACTTTAATTCTATCCATCGTGAAAATTGCCGCTAAGCGACAGATTGTAGTACAGCAGCTGGAAAACTTACGAATTACGGTGCACAACCTTCAATCAAAAAATTAGTATTACGCGAGTTATAACCTCGTATTTGCTCGTTAGATATTCAACCATTTTGCACGCTTTTAGATTTAGGATTTAGACAGGCATGTAATTTTCTGTTTTGCAATTTCTGCTTAAGCAATGAAAAATTACAAACTGTTTGGTTCCTTGATTGCGTGCAATCATACAGTTCCATATCTGCGCGCTTGAATATGTATATACTCATGCAATCAAACAGTTTCAAAACTAAAAATGCATGTCTGCCTAAGTACGTTATTTTAGATCGACTACCTTCTTATTCAATCTTTACAGGTATACCATAACATTACGTCTTGTAAGTACAACATGTAAAGATTATGTTCAGCAAGTACAGCCTAAGTTAATAACATTCTCGATTTGAGGTGCATTATAACTTTTATTTGAATTTGTGAGTCCCAAGAAATTACTCCTTTTTTTAATGTTAGAGCAGGTCAAATGAAAATTTTGAATTTTCTCCTTGCAACTCTGTCTCTCTCATTTTCCAGTCATAGACACGTTCTATAAATTTAAATATAGTGAAATTTATTTAAGATTAAGCGACCATAACAAAACAATAAAAGCAACATAATTAAGTACATGAAATACATATTATGTCTACTAACTAAGTACATAATGATAATGACAATAGTAAAGTCATTACACATACGATTATTTTATGTTAACTGGTGTAATATTGTAAGCAAATGGTTTTTCATTATACTATTATATATACATGCAGCTTACATATATTTGTATATATATATATATATAGTAACAAATGCACATTATTTATTTAGATAACAATTTTTAATTGTTTTCAATTCAATTTACTTTAAATATGCACATGTGAGTTTCATTTCTTGCCTAAATACACATTACACTCTTTTAATGTTTTAATGTGTCTCTATGCCCATGAAAATTAAATTGCCTATTAAATTTATAAATAAATGCAATGATAATGTAACACGTTTTTGCATTCATTTACAGAATTCTATTTTATAATAAATATAATTATTTAAAGGGAAACAAAGTATATATAGCAGAATTTAGTATGTGTGTATGTAGAAAAGAAGTGAGCAATGCAATCATATTAATTATTTTTAAACTGAAGCACACAAATTAAATTTGAAAGTGAATTATGCTTTTTATTTTTTCTTTTTATATTTATTTAATTGCTTCACTCAGAAGATTTAATCGCATTTCTTAATTAAAAAGAAAAAGTTAAAGAATATTATTATTATAGTTAGAAATTTGATAAATTAATTTATAATTTTTGTAACATAAATGTAATTTAAGATTTAAAAAAAAAACTTAAATTAGAACACTTTATTTATATTTGTGTATTTGATGGAATATATTAAATTTGACGATTTAGTTAAGAAAGAGCAAAAGATTTATCACTGAACATTTTCAGCAAGATTGAAAAGCAGAATTTGTGTCACTTTATCCATTGGTCAGCCATGCGTTTATTTACAAAACTTCTACACCCTTTCAGACACTAAACTGGCATTTTAACCTCTTTTTATTTTAAAGAATGTGGAAACCTTTTCTTCTTTACAAGTCATTGTTCTGTAAATTTCCTAAAAAATTTTTGTTAATTTATTGGGTCTAAACCGAAACATTTCTAGAAGAGCCCAATTTTAGAGCTGCTTCTCTAAAAGCGTTTTCTCTTTTACTAAAATTAAAATCTAAAAATCGTTCGTTCTAAAAGCGCTGGAGCGCGTTCTGGAGCTAGGGCTCAGGAACGGAATGAAGGAAGTTCGACTTTCGCCTTCCCAGCATGCATATTGCGGGGGAAGGTCCACAGACACCGCACTACACGAGGTAGTGAGGACTATCGAACAATCTATCCATTATAAGCAATACACGTTGGCGGCCTTTCTAGACGTGGGGGGGGCTTTCAACAATATTAGTTCGTGGGCCATAGAAAATTCTCTGACTCAGTTGGGGTTGGAAGATGCTTTGGTACGCTGGATATTATCCATGCTGCGGACCAGGATCCTGTATTCGGATCTTGGTGATAGTAGTGTCGCAAGGTACATTAGTAGGGGAACGCCCCAAGGTGGGGTGATTTCGCCACTTTTGTGGCTTGTTGTTATGAACGAGGTTCTACTGCAACTTGAAGAAAGGCGAGTGAAGGCAGTGGCATACGCTGACGACCTAGTAATCCTGGTTTCCGGCTTTGACCTTCCAACAATCAGTGGGGTTTTGGAAGGATCTCTAAATGTGGTGAGCTCTTGGGCTAAAAGATGTGGCCTTGGAGTGAACCCAGCCAAGACGGAACTTGTACTTTTTACGACTAAGACAAAAATCCCGAGCTTTGGACTGCCCCGATTGGGTGGTTTGCGGCTCAGTTTGAGTCCGGCAGTTAAGTATTTGGGAGTCATACTCGACTCTAAACTTAACTGGAAGCTTAACGTGCAAGAGAGGGTGAACAGGGCCTGTACGGCACTTTACACCTGCAAAAAGATGGTCGGCAGGAGGTGGGGGCTGAAACCTAGAATGGTTTTATGGTTATACACGGCCATTGTACGACCTATATTAACTTACGGTTCACTCGTGTGGTGGCCGGCGTTGGGGAAAGCTTACAACTGTACCAAGATCGGTAGGGTACAGAGGGCTGCATGCATAAGCATTACGGGGGCATTGAGATCGACGCCCACGGACGCTATGGATGTACTCCTCCATTTGCTTCCACCAGACATCCATATTAAGAATCTGGCCGCGGCAAGCGCCGTTAGACTCAGAGAAGCTGAGTGCTGGCACGAAAGGCCGTATGGCCACGGCAATGTCCTTCAGTCACTACCGGACGGAGTGGTTGCGGATGCTACAGACTATTGCATCCCTAGACTTGAGCTTGACAAGAAGTTTCGGGTTGAGCTTCCGTCTCGCGGGCAGTGGAAAAGAAATCTTCCACTGCAAGGCTTTGATGTTGCTCTCTTCACTGACGGTTCCAAGGATAGGAATGGGGTCGGTGCTGGAGTATTTTCGGAGACTCAGAACATATCGGAGTCATATCGCCTTCCCAACGGATCGAGCGTGTTCCAGGCGGAAGTATTCGCCATATGGAAGGCATGCGAAATCCTGGGAAGGGATTTGGTTGTGGCCCGGGAGGTCGCAATTGTGACGGATAGTCGGGCTGCGATTCTGGCTCTAAATTCGCCAAAGATATTCTCAAAGTTGGTAGGGCTTTGCTACGATGAGCTGACGAGATTGTGCAGTCATCATAGTATCACCTTACTCTGGGTTCCGGGACATAGGAACATACCAGGAAACGAGCGGGCTGACGAGCTGGCCAGATGTGGGTCGGCATTGGACGGCTCCAGGGCCGAGCGAGTTCTTGTCCCTATAAACACCATCAAAACTGATATATACCGCTTCCAAGTGGCATGTGCGGACCGCAGGTGGAGGGGCCTGAGCACATGTGCAACGGCTAGGAAGACGTGGCCGAAATACGACCATAAGAAATCAATGAGCCTCCTGGCGATGCCTCGACCGGACATAGCTAAGTTAGTGGCTGTGTACACGGGGCATTGGCCTGTGGGGGATCATGCAGCTAGGCTGGGAATTCCCTTTAATACGTCATGCCGCAGTTGTCGGGAGATAGACAAAAAAGAGACGCTTTTTCACTATCTCTGCGAGTGTCCGGCTCTTCAAGGGGCCAGGTTGTTGTCATTTGGGGAAACGGACATAATGGAACTGGGGAACATTTCTAATAAAAGTATCGGGGACGTAAATAAGTTCCTTAAAAGAACGGGGTGGCTCTGATCGCTGGCCCTGGACCAACGTACTTTGACAACCGGGTTTCACGAGGCGGTGGTAGCAAAACGGCACGTCGGTGCTAATTGGGGTGTTGGCCAGTCGGGTCGCACCGGCCACTCTAACCAACCAACCAACCAAAATTAAAATATTAAATTATGTATGTATAAACATGTATGTACGTTTGGATTTGTAGGGTGTGGGAAATATTATGATATTTACATGTACACTGGCATAACTTTACATTTGATAAATGATAAATGATAGGTGACATTTGACATTTGCTCAATGACATTTGACAGGTGACAAGTGACAGGTGACATTTGACTAGTGACATTTGACACTTGACAGATGGCAGGCGACAAATGACGGTTGAAATTTGACAGGTGACAAGTGACATTTGACACTTAATAGATGACAGGTGATAGTTGACAGATGACAGTTGAACTTTGATTTGTGATGACACCTGTCTATCTGATTTCTTGCCAACTTCTTTGTAAATTATATTAAATACTATTTTTATTTTAAATACTATTAATATTTTTAGAAAACTTGCAAATTAATTTTCAACAAAAATATATTTTCATATATCGATCACAAAGTTTTTAATATTATTTTCAACAAGTCTACAAAAAATTTTTAAAATCAGTAATTTATATTTAAGTCAACTGCAAATAACTAGTGATTTACAATATTATGCATATTTCATTTAGTAATTTTTATAAGAAAATGGGGCAATAAACATTTTTTAAATTAATATTTTTAATCAAATATATATTATTTGCATAATATGCAAGTAAATATATGTACATATATGTATATGTAAATGCATATTATAAAATAAGGATAACATTAAATAAATAGATTTGAATAAAGTTGTCAAAAAATTTTCATATACGTTAGTTATACATAAATAACGTATCATACCCTGAAATTCAAAATTTACTATAAACATTTTAAAGTAAGCTATGTTTGTTTCAATGTTTTCTTAACAATGCAGAATTTGCAATTTAGAATATATTCACAATCTAGAATTTTATAACTTTATGTTGCAAATTCATGATAATTAAAAATATTCAGAACAAAGCTCTAGTTTTTTAAGCTGATATCAAAGTCAGCTTAAAGATTATAGCTCGTTGTTTTAAAAAGTTATTATTTAAAGTATACTTTTAAGGTACCCATATGTTAAGAAATCATTTAATTTTATTTCAAATCATCATAAATTTGTTCCAAATATTTATTTTACTGCATTTTGGATGTCAGGGACATTTTAAAATATTAAAATATAAAATATTGTTAAAAAAATAACTAGAATGTAATAAAAAAATTATATAACAAGTAATCAATCATTTTTATATAACATATAAATATTGATTTACATTATATTTAAAACACATACATACATTACATATGTACATAACGACATAATATATGCACTTATAATAATAATCTTATATTGAAAAAATCAAAAATACAAACAGAAAAAATCTTCGATTAAAATATTTTATGTAAATTTTGTTATTCTTTTTCAGATATTTTAATTAAGGATATTGAAAAAAATTAATAAAATGCTTATGTTTTAAAGAACCTAAAAAAAATATCAGAATATTTTGTACAATAAAATTAAATTTTTCCTTTATTTTTAAATCAGTATTTGGAACTATAAAACATATTGTTTAAGTACATAAGGGTCGTAATTTAGTCAGAATGCTTTAAATTATTTTAACATGTTAGTATATACATATGTAAAAAGCAACATATCGTACACTATAACAAGGCTAAGATAAATAGCTTTAAAATAAAATACATCCATTCCAACAATGCCAAATGAACAAATTCCAAAAAAAAACTATAATTAGCTACCGGAAAATCAACTCATATTTTCCATATTAAATTTCATATAAAATCATCATTAAAATTACAGCAATGATGTAGTAAACGTAAATACATACACCCTTCGTTGGCCACTTAAATTTTATTTAAAAAATTTGAATTATTAGAATTTTTGTGTGCTATACTTATAATCTAAAAATTTTTATGAATGAAAATAAATTCTTAAATAGAAAATTAATGAAAGAAAATATTCGCGACCGGCGATGCTACTGCATATTATAGTACATATATGAGTATATTTATGTATATTGACATTGCAACAGTAATTATTATAATTATATCTTTCATTACTTTCAGATTCCCAAGAATGGAAATAATTATGCTCTTATCAAGTGGATTTTTGATTCAGAGAAATTGGCGACAATACATTATGTAAGTACCTTATTTTTATTTCTAGATCTAGAGCAATCTAATTTAAAAAAATGAATTTTATTGTTGATAAAATAAGAAAAAATCGTTTTTGGAAGACATTCTTTTTGTCTTTTGAATTTGATTAAAACTTTATTAGACAACTTAATATTGAACGTTCTAAAGACATTCTTTAATTGTATGTTTTGAAGAAAAAATTGCTTTTAATTGTAATATCACACTGTTGGTGAAAACTCCAAATTCACCAACAGTAATATCACACTGTTATGTCCAAAGTCGAAATTCAGTTTCCATTGAAATGTACTTATATAGTATCATAAAGCATTTTCTTAAGAATTCTCGCAGTAACATTTAATATTTTCTCAAAATATTAATTAATTTTTAAATAAAGTTTCATAACAAAGCAGCTGTTCGAAACTTATTAAGTGCACATTTAATCATATTTCGTTAATGTTAGAAAATTTATTCATAATTTGTGATTTATGTATTAAGTGGCTCAGATATATTATGCAACGAATCTAAAAATTACTTGTGGAAAATTTTTGTGGAAATTAATGCTTAAAATAATCATTATCAAATTAAAAAACTTCGTTAACCATTGATTATTCTTTGTCATAAATTGATTGCTTTCATTAAAATGTGATTTGGAATTAGTAAATCAGTCAATTAACTATTTTAAATAGTGCCGTATAACTTTTAATATAAAAAGTAGTGTAAATAGAAAAACTCCACAAAATAGAATATTTGAATTATTAGAAGTAACTAGAGTAATAATAAATGATTTCTCTATATGAAAATTGCCCCTGAATGTGATAAAATTCTAAGATAGTGTATATTACGTATGTATGTATGTACGTACGTACTTATATATGGAAAAATTATATGTCTTATGCCACACGACTTATGACGATGAAAAAATTTGTTTATAATAAAATTAGATTTAAACAATAAGAAAATAAGAAAAAAAAAATTTGAAGAAAAATTTTCATTTTTTCGGGAATTTTTTTTTTTTCAATTCAAAAACGCGAAGTTGCCATGAGAAATTAATATACATATGTATGTATACATATATAAGTGCATATACTGATTTAGTGCTATTAAGGATGAGGTTATTACGAGTATTACCAAAATTTAATAGATATGCAAAAAAAAAAAGAAAAATGAAATATAAGAGCAATTTTCTTTTCATTGTTTGTTTGTCAGACTTTTTGTTTTTTGTTGTCTTTTATATTTTTAATTGAAAATAAGAAAATGAATTTTCTAATATTTTGAATATCAAATATGTTAATATTATGGTAACGTTTTTCTTTATATATCGCGGTCTCATCTCCATCATATTTACAAAAACGCGTATAAATTTTGTTTAGTGTTGGTGAACCCATTAATTTAATTTTTTTATGGTCTTCTTGTGTATATTATCGTCTCGCATTCACATATGATGTCGACCGCCATATGTACTTGAAAATTTTTCAAAATTTTCTCTTATTTAATTTTATTTTAGTACTGTTTTTTTTGTTTTTTGCAAAAATATTAAGAAAATTGTAAATAAATAAATTAAAAATGAAATTTACTTATGTTGCTGAACTTTTTAATGTTTTGTAGCAATTTTCAAGAATTTTTTTGTTTCTTTTTTTTGAAATTTTGCCAATGAAAGTGCCGTGGAAAATTATGTTTATATGATAATTATGTTTATTGAAGAAAAATATAAAAAAAAAATGTTTGTATTTTGTTTATGAAAATTAAGTGTTCAATTTTTGTTTTATATTTATAATTTATAAACAATACTTTAAAGAATCATTTACTTCTTTTCCATAATTTTATTTATTATTTATTCGTGTTTAATGTTGCAATATATAATTCGCATTGATATTTCGACAAATGGTCGCATTTTCATAAAATATGAGGGAAATATACTAAAATAATTATTTTTAAAATTGTTGAACAATTCTATTTGCTTTTGAATTTAGAAAAATAGTGTACATGTTTGTGTAAGAATTAGAATTGTAAAATATCAAAGTGAATTTTGTAAAATTAAGTTTGGTTGGACTACAACTTGAGCAAAATAAACAAAAGGGCAACCATTATCAATTAAATTATTTCAATTCTTTGATCTTTCTAGGATTAATTTTCTATATTGCTAGCTTGAATTGCATGTCTTAAAATGAAGAGTTTTTTTTTTTACTTTTTGTTTAATTTTACAGCTTGCCGTATTTTTACCAAGGCAAAGTAAATGGAATATTTTAGAAACCAATGAGTGTAAAATTTTTCTTTCCATTTTTTTAAAATGAAATTGAATTAAAATTTGAAATTAAAATAAGAAAACAGAAGAAAATTCGGCGAAATCGGCTTGTCCTCGATACCGAACTTGTTATAAGTTTGGTTTGCTTTTAGAAGCAGAACAAATATTTATTTATCAATTTGAACTCGATCGAACTGATTAAAATTGAATTACATTCTACTTAAGCTTCATTGAATAACTATATTCAAATTCAATCAATTTAAAAGTTTTGAAATGTAAATTATATTTTAAACCTGTAATGAAACACGCTGTAACTAAATTCAATGCTGTTGTAATTATACATTTATGTTAACATCTACAATTTTGTATATTTTACAATATTTATGCATTTGTGGTAATGATAATGGATAATTTTTTGGATTTATCTGTTTTAGAGTCTCATTAAATATTTAATAACTTCCTTGATTAATTGCATAATTTTTTTGGCGTTTAATTTTTTTTCTATATAAATACTTTGATTGATAAGCTTAACATTTCTGGTATTACAGAAAATATTCTAGAAAAAAAAACAAGAAATGTTGAAAAAAGAATTTTGCATTTAGTAATTTTTGTTATAATTGACATATATGGTGACTTTTTTCTAATTATTTATGATTTAGGTATATATGAGAGCATCAGTCAAGAAAAGATTTCAAAATTCGTGCTGAAAATATATCATTTTTATGCTTATATATGTATATATGTGTACATACATACAATCAGCTAAATAAATTGAATTGAAGATGAGGCGCCTATATGACTTATAAAATTATACAAGATGTAGATCTAAAATTGTGATTAATTAGATTTAATTGTTAAGTGTAATTACAATAGTAAATTGATTACTTATTATTATTAATTTTGAGATGATTTTGTTTTAATGGTCACTTGTTCGTTCGTTGAAAAATTATAGATAAAAAGCTTTAAAACAAAAAGGAAAGAGACTTAGGCTTATACTTTTTCCCCTTAAGCTATAATCTCTGATAAAATTTCAGTTTTCCGAGCTCTTATTATATCAAAATCGTAAGAAAATTTCAAATTTTGTATAACTATAATAAAAATACAAAGTTAACATTTCAGATTAACCGTTATAGATTAACTGTTATAGATTAGAAATCTATGCTTTTTATTAGGTGTTCGATATATATGGTACATTCTCTCATTAATCCCAATTTTTCTATACACATACATAATGTCAATTATCAACATATATTTTTTTTTGTTAAAACAAAACTTCTCTCTATATTCAAGGTTCTTAGGTTGACTGAAAACGCCTCAGTCAACTCACTTCAGATATAATAAACAATCTTTGTAAATTTAATTGAAATTTTATGAAGAATGAAAAATTCAATTGCTGAATAAAGTTAATTGACCAATATTTAAATTCGTGACTCCATGGTACATATCCGTACTTAATATCCAATAAAGGATCAGTAAATAAAAATATCAAAATTATGTTTACAATTCTAAACCATCTTTAATTTTTTTTCAAATTCTTTTATTTCGATTTCTCCTTAATGTATGCAACAATATCCAATTTTTTTTTTATATTTTGACCAATCCCGAAAAAGGGTTAGTTTTTAACTCAAATTACCAAGGTGAAATGCGTTACTTGACGAAACAATTGGTTTGATCAAACATGTTTTTCAAAAATTATCATTAATATTTTGTATATTAGTAAGTTTAAAAAGACAGAAAATATTTTCAAACAAAAACGAAAATAAAACAACATCTGTTCTTATATTGGTCAATCTAACATAAATCAGTTTGTCCAAATTTCATTTTTCCCTCTTAATTTTCATGCCACATCAAAAATTCTTCTATAATATCATAAAATGTTGAAAAATCTTTTAATGTTACGGGAAAAAGAAAATAAATTAGAATTAATGCTAAAACCAAAATACATAAAAAATTTTGGCAACAACCAATTCATCATTTTAATTTTCGCAATCATCCATCATTAATTTGTGTATGAAAAAAAAAATTCAAAGAGAATTTTTGAAGAGCTATTGAAAAACAAATAAAAAAATTATACAACAAATTTATTAATTTATGAATTACAAAAACAAAATAAAAATTTTTATCAAAATTGCGATATTTAATTCATAATACCTTATAATTTTATAAGGTACTTTATAGGAATAGTTGATTATTATGAATTGTAATTGAATACCTTTATTATGTTTTAGGTATAGTGCCTGTATTCTAACTATTGAAGCAGTTGAGAGAATATTAACTTAATAATAAGTCGCCATTGTATTTAAATTCTTTGTATATCTAATATGTATACTGGTTACTACTATAAACAACAACTGAAATGACAACTGAAATATTACAATCTTACAATTTACATGCTAATCAGTATGAGTTCTAAAATTTAATCTATCATTACTTTTTTTTCTTAAGATGTATTGTAATTTTTGAATTTCTAAAATTTGATCAACATATCTCACTGTAACATTGAACAACTGAATATATTCAATTAAATTTTATGAGCCTTTAACAATAATTACAAATTGTCCAAAAAATATAAATATAGGAAAATATAAAACGGACGCCATAAAATTCATTGTTTTGTTTTCTTTATCCCCAAATGTACGCGCATAGATCGTTCAATAAATGTTAATAATAAAGTTGTTCCCCAAATATAAGTATACCAAATTTTAATATGCCCAATTTATTATTAATGTAAATGATCTTTGGAGTAAATGTTTCTGTTTTTGTTTTTTTATATGTACATAGGTTAATAGGTTTTTAGTGTATAAATAAATCAAAAAATTTAAAAAAAAATTTTTTTTAGAACTTTTTAAATTTTATTGGTTTTATATTTTTTTTGTTTTTGTATTGTATTAAAATTAAATAAACGCCAAAGAAAAATTAAGTAATTATTTTATTTTTTTTGTTTCTTTACTTGTATGTTATTGTGTAAATGGAATATGATGGGTCGGTCTACATTCCAATTAAAGCTTTGCGTACATATACATACCTACTTATTTGTAAATATTGACCAAAAAAAAATATTTTTAAATAAAATTGTATAATAAAAAATTAATTAAAAATATTATGGAATGTCATGGACGTCATGTTTTTTTTTCAGTTCTAAATTATAGAGAGATCGTTTTAAGTGGTTTTCTCTGTGAAATATTGTAAAATTTATAATGTTTTAATTTTGTTTTGACGCACATATACAATGTATTTAGAAGCAATCCAAAATTTAAATAAAATTTATAATATAAATGTATACGTAGAGCAATGTTCAATGTGAATATTTTTTTGAAATGTGTATTTACGCAAATTTTAAAGATAGACTTCTCATAGCGTTTTCGATTTAGAGAATATTAACGTATGATAGGCAACGAGCAATAAAAACGGTTCAGTTTCAGCAACATAGTGTGACCGTCTCTGAAATATAAACTTAGGAGTTGGTATTTCGGTTCAATATGTATTTACTGTCATATGTTCTGCCTGAGTGCCCTTCCAGAGTTTTCCAAACATAATTTATATTTTTTACTTTCGTATGTTATTTAATTTGTAAAAACATTTAGTTGGTTATACAAATCGATTTCCTATTTTATATTAATTGTATCCCGCCTCAATTTAACTCAATGACTTACGAAACGAAAGCTTTATAGCGATATTTTGCAAAAATTTGCGGTAACATTTTAATAAAGATTTATTCATTTATATATTTTAGTTACATATTTTTGAGATAGTTTATACATAGACAAAATTATTATATTAAATAACTTCTCATACATTACATGTCTCTTGTTTTCATTTATATATTACAATATATGTGTATATATTTGTATGATTACGATATGCATTATCGTTTATATATAATATATAATATCATACCATATCATAATAATATTATGCTTATATATAATATCATACAATCAATTGATTTTTTTCCGTAACAAGAAATTCGATTTTGACAATTTGCTACTATATATGAGGGGCTCAGCAGCAGAGTGGTATATGCCACATTCACACTGTATTGCAGAAAATACAATTGAAAAACACGAAATTTTAAAAAGCCAGCAAAATGAGTGTTACACCTATATTGACTTAAAACAATATATTGTTCATCTCGTACTTTTTTTCGTACTTTAGCTAGTTTGTTACTATTATACTGGTATTGTCTTAAAAAATGCGGTTTTTTGTGGTTACGCCATTCTGCTTTTGACCCCTCATTTGTATTATTAAAATCGGTTTGAATATTTGAACGACTAAATCTTAATTTATTTTTAACAATGGACCAAATAATTACCTACTTGACTCTTTTATTTTTTAAACTAATTTGTTCATCGTAGATTTCAGGCTGACAATTCACAGCAACTAAGTAAACAATTTAGATTTTTTTAATTAAAATATTGAAATTCCCAATGATGTCCAATGCAGTAGAATGGTCTCTTTTGAATTTGTCATATTTCAAAACATGACATTGTTTTCATTAACGCAATTAATTATAAATTGGAACAAATTTCAAATTCTTTATTCTCCATAATATTTTTTAAAACATTTAATTATTACTATGTTAATTCGTCCTTTTATTAATTCTATATAAAACAGTTCCTTTTCACTAAAACCATTGACCAATTGATTATACTAAACATCCAGATATTTTATAAATAATATAGGATTAACGTTATCGTACAAATAAACGCATTGAGAATATTTTTAATATTTACGATATAGTTAATTACTGATTTCGAACATATAAAACAGAAATAATATTCATTTAAGCGTGTAATTTTTTCTATATTAACTTGTTTTGAAATCGGTCATTGGCCTTCTAGGTCAATATTCTAAGTCCATGCACGAGTATTTAGTGTACATTCGCACAAAAAAAAACAACCAACGCAAAAAAACATTTTAAATTCACCTAAAAATTTTCGTTTTTCATTCTAAATATAAAATCATTAAAAATTTATGAAATCTATCAAAAAAGTGAACATGATTTTTTACACAAAAATCAAAAATATGTTCCCTATTCCAGTAGTATTAGAGTGCATTCAACTCAAAATGTTTTATTTCAATTGACATTTTACGGTTCATCTATACCAAAAGAAACCAAAGACAATTTAAATCCAAAGTATCCTTATGTTATTAACGAAATGCACATATGTACTACTCCCTCAAAAAATAAAGCATGATTTGTTTATTATAGTGTCCTTTTTTAAAGGTATAGATATTGTATATATAGGCTGGTACGCAGAGCAAATTGATATTAATGTTTAAGGTACCTGAAATTGAATTAACATAGCTCTGTTATTAGTATGTACTTATACATTGTTGAGGATGAATGCAAAGATTTATTTTGCTATTGATAACAGGAATATTTACTAATTTTGAAAATATTAAATAACGTTAATCTCTTCTTTATAGGATTAAATATGCTTTTTGTTTTTTGTTTATTCTACTATTTTACACATTTAAAATTTGTTGTTCAACATTAAATTGAATTTTATATATGTTGACATTAATATTGTAACACAGTAATTATATTAACTATGTTACAAAATATTATTTTCATTTAAAAAGGACTCAAACATAACATGCTTTATATAAGTATGTGTGGCACGCACAAAATCCTAAAATTAATTTTAGAAATTTTAGTTTAATAGTTATAATACACGTATACATAAGTACTTATTCCTCTATTTATTTATGTAAGCAGAACGTTTATTGAATAGCATAATTAATTATTATAATCTGGTTAATTTACATTGAAAATTTGAAATTCATTGGTACACGAATCTCATTGATTTGAATGGTACAAATACAAATTTTTCAAATTTTTTTTCCTTTAATATTATATGCATGGTACATAATAATTTATATTGTGTTAAATATTATCGAATATGTTGACTGGTCAAGAATGCGTTCTGGCTTGGTGTAAACATTTTTCAAATCATTTAATCAAGACACCCAGTTCTATAGAGGAATCTATCTAAATCCCTAATACTAATTATCGATATCTCGTCCAGCCCCATCAAACATGCCCCGCCGAAAGCCGAACACTCACAGAAATAGAGAAAAATAGCGAATCTTTCTTGCCCACCTCCCGGTAGCTGTGACACGCTGTGTTGAAGGCCAATCACAAAACGGCCAGTGTCTCTCGTAGACTGCTGTAAAATAAGCAATGTTTGCGAGACATCGCCAGGAGCCCATTCGATTTCATTCGATCAGTCAGGGAGTCGATATGAGAGTTTATTCTTCTATCAAGATATATTTCCATCGTTATCAAAATATCATATTGCAAAATTGTCATATACATAATGTTTAAAAATAAATTGTTTGGAAAAGAAAATTAGCACGTTTTTCAGTCCTATAAAATTTGGATATAAAATTAAATTTTATAGTTTAGAGGTTCGTTTAAGTTGCAGATAAGCAAATGGCTCGAGGAAGAAACTAGAAAAATTTTCTTAAATAAAGTCATATGAAGCACACAGTTTACAATATTTAAATCCCTGAAAATCTTGACAAATCATTAGTCTCATAAAGTAAAATTTTAATACCTATTGGAGATTTTCAGCTCTATCCAATAAAAGCTCATATAATCCATCAGTTTTCCAATTTTCTCCGAGAATTGTAGATTGAAATTTGTTTAATTAGAAATATCTTTCCCATATTCTCGTACATAATTTACATAATTAAAGTTTCCTTTTATTCGCTGTATCGCCACAAATCGTCAATTAAAAAATACTCTGACTTAGAATTAATTTATAAATTAAAAGTATTACAGTGGAATCCTTGAACAATGAAGACCTATTATCACATATATAAAAATTTCTTAATACAAAAAATATAAAAACGTAAAAAAATAAGTAGTTAAAAGCAAATAAATTGTTTGCTTAAATAAACTTTGATATTCGAATGTTCCTTATAAAGAGATTTCACTGTACAAGCAAAGTTCAAAGTTATTTACATTTATACGTACCTTTACAGTAATTTATTTATTGATTAAAATTTTTTCGAAATTGTTATTTGATTACTGTATACGATATTTCGGAGCTATATAGAGAGCTACATATAGCTATATATATAACAATAATTTTATTATTTCTGTTGAAAATCAATTTTTTAAATGTCAAGTTTTATTCAAGATCAATTTGTCGCCATTGCTATAGATAATATTCTTTTAAATTTTGCTTTTTTCTTTTTTTTATTATTATTTTATTCAATTCCTTTGAATTTATTATTATGTAATATAATCAAAAATCTGTTCAATGAACTTTTTCGAATGCATTAAAATATCAATTTATTCTTGTAAATTATATAAGTGTATAATATGTACATGACCTTTTATTTATATGTATATTTAATGTAACAAGTTCGATCCTTTAAAGTTTGTCATTTATTTATAAAATGTGAAAAAAGAAAAGAAAATTATAATAATTTAAAAATGACATCATAGAACCTTTTCATATTCAAGTCAACCTCATTTTAAAATTTTGTCACTTTACTTTACTAGTGTATGTGATGATTGGTATATGTAAGAAGAGAAAAGTGTAATTAAAGTGTATAAATAAAATAAAATATAAAAATTACTTCACTCTTTTAACAAATCACATATACATACATACACACTTACATTTAGGATCTTTGTTTAGAAATAATTGAATCATTGATAACAAGAAATAAGTACTAAAAATAGAATTTTTTAGGTTATTCGTTTAAAGCTTTTGTGTACATTAAGAATATACATATACATATATACGTACGAGCATTTACATAATATTCTTTCTTCAGGAAAATTATATACATATTTACTAAGAAAATTATGTATATATGGGAGAAGAAGACAAAAATTTATATCAAGGATTCGATAATGATGTTGGAATATTTTTTAAGGATAAAAGTAAATTTGAAATATATGAACATATGTACATAAAACTTTTTTCAAATATATACTTAAGTATGCTAGAATTATTCTTAACGTATATGATAAATTATTCTTGTTACGTACATTTTTCAATATTTTTTTTTTGAGTGTTTAATGATTAAATTAGTTCAAAAATAATAAGTACGTGATTTCAATTATTTAAATTTCAAATATTCACTTGAATATTATTAGATTTAATTTTAAATATATATAGAAAATAGATAAAAAATTCACAACGAAAATCAGTAACGAGGATTTCATATTTTGGCATTAAGTGCCATTTGTTTTTATTGGATCAAGTATATGCTGTTTTTTTTTATATTTAATATTTGTTCATAATAAGATTTTTAATGAAATTAAATAAAATAGTTGAATATTATGTATGTACATTGTATATGTAAACTTAAGTGAATTGAAAATATTTTACTAAAATGTAAGATCACAAAAGTTGCGAGTCAAAGTTTATTTAATAAATATTGTTATAAAATATATAATTTAATGAAATTCGCTTGTGCCATACGCTTTTTAACGTCCGGGATATATAAAAATTATTAATGGAATTGTATGCCAGTTACTCAACCAATTTTTGCTTTAACTGGACCCAAATGGTATTCTTGCGCTGACTACTTTTAGTAATTTGGTTATTTTAGATCAATACGTTTGTGAGTTATCACTGGAATAGACCGTGAGACATAGTTAAATTGATTTAGAATTATAACTAGGTATAACTACATTTTCTTTTTTTTTATACAAGGAATTTAAATGACGTAATAAAACAGTTTTTCTGTATTTGTGAAGTCTTTAAACATTGTTTGGCTCAGATGCGAAAAACAACATGGAAATTTAAATATGTTTTAGAATTAAATATTTATTATGCTAAATATATGATAATCTAAAATTAATGTCTATGCATCTTTGATTAAAAGTAATTATAATAGTTCCATAAATACTTGCAGTGTAAACGTTCCAACATAGCATACTTAAGATTATATTTATAAACATAAGTATGTATGTGAATAGGTTCTTTGGCCGTATATTTTATATTTTTTATCGTGTTCAATATCGTAATTTAATTTTATTATTAAGGTCAGTTCTTAAGGTCTCCCAAAGTTATTTGGCTATATCTCACAAACTATTGAATTTAAATATTAAAATTTCACACAAGTAAACATGTTATTAGGATTGGTGTGTGTGATAAAACTAGTTGAAATTTCTTGACTCGTGATGGTGCCCGACATACAGCTCCCAAAGTTATTTAGTGCTATATTAGAAATTATACCGAAATTACAGTGTTGAACTTTTAAATTAACGAAAATGGTCATAATTTTCAGTAAAAATCTTTGAAATGGTGTTTGTTTATACCGTAGCTACATACCATACACATATGAATAAAATAGAACAATACATATTAAAAGACAAGGTCGCCAGAAACGGTGTGGCAATTACAATACAGCTCTTAAAATCATTCATTCGTACCGGTATCACAAAGTTGATACCGTCAACTCTACCTACTCCCGTTTTTGTATAATATTAAAGTCACTATAACGAAAAAAATTTTATTTTGTACACTTACATATTTTTTAAACAAATTAAAAAGAATATTTTTCTTTATATTTTCCTTTCATGTTAAAATATTTTCTTTATTATTATTATTTACATTTAATTAAATTTTTACATTAAAAATTTCTCTTATATCAAATAATTTCGTTTTCATTTCAAAAGAAAAACATTTGTGTATTATTGTATGCATGTGTATGTGAAAAATATTGAATCTTAATTATATGCAAAAATATTTTCTTTTTTGACAATATTTAATTTTGTACTCGTTTTATGTCAGAAATAAAATATAAATGATGTAAATGTCATTCTTATCCATAATTTTTGTCTATACAAAAAAAATAAGGTACTCTGAAAAGGAACCATATAATTAATTAATTAAATATTTTTGAATACCAATTAAATATGTATTTACATACACATAAAAGGTATATAATTATTACTGATGTATATACATATACATTATTGCTTATCAATTCGTAAAAGTAAATAAATTATCATGGTGATTGTGAACAATGAGAAAATGTCAAATTTATCGCATGAATAAACGAATAGCTACGCTGTGAAGGAAAAAAGGTTTCTTTTTATTTTTGTTTTCTCTATTATATTTCTCGGGGGAGAAATGTAATATGTACGGTTGTCTGGAAAATGTAAATATTTTACTTTTGTATATGTTTGAATGTTGTGAATACATGTGTATGTATTAGAGTGTACCAATACATATATTTCATTACATTATTTTTATATTTTTTAAATGTTTTTATTATGAAGTTTTTTAATTTCTTAAATAAATGTGAATAATATTGCGTTGTTATTGTGTAAATATTGTAATTAGCATTTGAATTGCAGACATGATAATTATTAAAAAGTTAAAAAAATTTTTTTTTTGTATTAAAAATGAAAATTTTTAAAATTTTTTCTTTTTACTTTCACTTGAGAATTTCACTTTTTTTTTTTTTATTGCAAAATAAATACCAAAAGAATGATGTTCGTGTTCACTTTTTGCAAAAATATAATAGAATTTCAAAATGTAGGGAAAAAGGAAAAAAAACTGTTCTAAAGTTCTATTGTAACTTTATTTTTTTGTTTTATACTTTTTCTTCCATTGAAAGTAACAAAGAATATTGTTATGAATTATTGCATATAATTTGATGAAAGCATTAGTGTTATGAAGGTAATTGTGTTCTCATACAATTTACTCTAATGTTTATGAATTGCAAAGGCATGTAAAACTATTTGTGTATGGTGTATATGAATTTTAATGAAAATGACGTTGCAATACTTTTGCTTTATTGGAATGTAATGTCAGATATAGAGGGAATTACTCTATTTAATCTGATAGTTAAAGGAATAATTAGAGTTGAAAAATGTTTTCGAATTTTGTGCAGTTATATGAACTATTTTGCTGATAATTCTAAGCTTAAGCAAAAACAGAAAAATATATTTTTTTATATAAATAAGTTGTAAACAATAAGTATGTTAAAGTAAAGCATGGGAACGAATTGAAATTATGGTGTTGTGAATTGAAGTGTAAAAGTGAAATCAAACATTTTGAATTTACAATTCAATCATTCTCTTAATTATTTCATATGAAATTGTACAAGCTTGTTAACTGCACATAACCATATTGTTTTTACAACTATGTAAAATGTAATTTTAAATCTAAATTAGTTTTTTTTATGGTATCACATCTAATTTTTTTATATTTATTATTTATGCATTATAGGTCTCTTAACCCGTTCAAAAAATTTGTACACACTACAGTTTATTATCCCTATAAATAAAAGAAAAATTATGTGTGAAATACTTGTGTTCGACATAATTGTCCTTAAGAATAAATATGTACAAACACTTTATACTATCATAAAATATTTTTTTTTTCTTTTGTTTTCAGAAATTTACTCCCGCTTCATAAATCTCCCCAACAATATATTCTATTTTATGTATGCACATAAAAAAATTTATTTTTCAGTTCTATAACCGCATAATTACAAATGCCTCAAGCTGTACAATATTGTGCTTTTATTTTACTATCACAACACATCTTTTTGATTATTTCGACTTTTTGCTTTTTTTCTATATTTTTTTTTCTATACGGAGTTTCTAATTTCCATTCTTCATTTTTATAATAATAAATTTATTTTTGCAAACAAAAAAAAAAGGAAATTTATGGTAAAACGGATCATCAAAGTTATTGTTCTATTCAAAAAGTACAATAATATTATCCTTGATGCTTCTTAAAGCATCCTTTTAAATTTTCAACAAAAAATAAAAGAAGAAGAGGAAAAATACTAAAAATCAAGTAACAATTATTCATTTTTATTCATCTTTTGTATACTTTTTTGTCCTTATTCAATTTTGAAGTTGAAAGCTATAAGTGGATTCTAATTTTTCCCAGAAAATATTTAAATAATATGGACAACAATTTATTCATATGGTAATTTTTGATCTTTTTCAGATTTTCTGTAGCAATTATGGATTTGATTAAACAAATGATAGTATTTTGAATAAAGGTCCTTATTTTTGTGAATAAAAATAAAGTTGTTGCAAGGAATAGCTATTTTATGAAAAATATGAAAGATAAATTCAATATTGAAATTCTATTTTTATAATATTAATTCATAAGTTATTGCATATATTTAGGAGACGATAACCTTTTCAAAATTCGTAATAATAAATTTAAATGACGCCTTCTATTTTTAGATTTTTTATAAAAAATTTCAAATGTTTTAAATTTCATATGTTCCTATATTTATGTAAGGGAAAATCTATAATTTGAAATAGCTATAGTTCATAAATTTTAACTATATATTTTTATTTAGAAATTTAAATCTATTAACATACTTGTTTATAAGTACTTAAAATGTCTACGATAATATATTGCCAATGTTCAATTCTCCCTTCAGAATAAGAACCTTAACACTAGAATAATCGAAACATTGAAAAGAACTTGTTCTTTATATCAATATTACAGTAGAATCTATTACTAATTTGAATTATTACTGTGTAAGGACCTATTTTTATATGGTTATTTGGTAATACGGTAAAGTTTTTTAATTTTCTTACCTTTTTTTAATACAGGCGAATCTCTATAACATAAATCATTAGTATGGAATCAAAATTAGTTTATGTTGAAGAGAATTCACGTTTATACCCCACCAAATATAAAAATAAATAAGACGCAAGTGGTAAAAAGACAGTATTTGTTAGGGAGAATTTCATTGTAAAAGAGTTCGTTTTATAGAGGTTTGTCTGTATTTCATCTTCATTGTTGTGACAGTAATACAATTTCTTTGATTCTTGATCTAAAATTTATAATTGTTATAGGAAAAGCCGCAAATCAGTTTTTGTACTTTCAGGAAGTTTTTTTCTCCAACGCTAGATAATTCTGATTTCTCGTAGTAATTGTTTTCAAATATAAAAATAGGTTGACTATATTTGTTAGAATAACCAAATTAGCTACAAATTTATAGAATCATATCTACAACAAGTATAATGAAGTCTTAATGGCGTCATCCCTTTTCCAACACTGCATTTAATAAAAAAAGTAAAACTGTTTTACAAGTTTTACAACACATTTTAATAAATGATTTGAAAATGAAAGTAATATTTTAAATTTCAACAATTGATTTTAGAATATTGAATAAAAGTTCATTTATATTTCATTTAATAACTTTTGTGTTATACTTTGCAATTTTTTTATGAATATCAATTTAGTTGTACTATATTTATAAACCCTATAAAATGAAAGTTAAAATAGAATTTTATTTATTTTCTTTCTCTAAATTCTATTTTTCAATTCTATATTTATAAAAGCCCCAAATTTCAAATTTAAAAAAAAAAGGATAATTGTACACAATATTTTCCCTTTTCTTTTTATTTTTACCAACTTTTTTAATATAAAAAACAAAAATTTTCTATAAATAATAGAAAAATATTCGGCATAATATAGCAATAATCAAGTACTCATTTTACTCATCGATAAACAAAATAAAAATTTTATATTTTATTTTATATAAAAAAGCCCCTAAAATGATTCGCTACATTTTGAAAAACTTTAAAAACCCATAAAAGTAAATAAAAGAATTCATATAGAAATAGATAGAACGATTATAGTAAAATACTTGAGTACTTGACCTACATTATCCAAACATATACGTTAATACCATTCGCACAATTATATATATAGAGTATTTTGAATAAAAAATATCCTTAACCAAAAAAATTTATAAAACTTATTAATTTGAATACAGAACTACTGATCCAGATCCTCTGATAAAAATTTTGTTTTTAAACAAAAATCTTATTTTTTAGGGTTAAATTTTCCTTTCTATTTTTTTGTTATAAAGAGAAGAAAAGTTATTTTTCATATACATATATAGCAGGAGGAAAATGGAATATGAAACAACGCGTTCAAAAAATCCTAAAATAAAAGGAAAATATTAATTAAATGTTAAAAAATCATATGTTAATAAAAGTCCTTGAATATAAATAGCATAGCATAGAGATGGTGCAGAAGAAGTACATTGGAATCTGCTCTTAATTTAAAATACTCTATACAATTTCCAATTAAATTATTAAAACATTTGAATAGAATAGAATTGTGCTTAATTGTTTATGCTACTTAATGCCAATTTTATACAAATTTTGGTGAATTATTTTTGATATTAGTTTTCGGTATATAAAAAACTTGTAATTACAAGGATAAATATTGATAATTGTAATTAAAATATTGAAATTTCATTTAATAAATTAACAGTAAAGTAGGTAATTATACTTATAATATAAGTGGCTATGTTCAATTGGAAATTATTAACTATTCTAAATAAATATTTCGAATTTAATTAATTTTCACTTCAAATTTTAATTCTAATTAAGGTTGTTGCTGAAATTCGTCTTTTTTATTGTGTATGTGTTTTGTATTATTAACAAATTTTATAATTATATAATAGTGTTAATTTTGATTTTAAAATAATTTGTTAAATTAGAATTTCTAAATGTATAAACAAATTTCAAAAGTAGATTGAATAAAGTTGGATCAAACCAATGGTTTGCAATGTAGCACTTTTCCCTTCAACAAGTGAAAATACTGTTTTTAAAAACAATTTAGCTACAATGTACTAGATTATTAAAATTACTTTCATTCATATACCAACATTTTTCAAAAATTGCATACTTTTGGGATGAGAAAAAAAAAATTGAAAGAGACGTTAACATGATGTTTGATTTAAGGATTAATTACGTGAGTTAAGAAAAAAAAATAATTATATTTTTTGAAGGGCAGGGCGTTTAGTGTTACCTTTTTGCATTTATAATAATTTGGAAATGCTTTTAGTTTCGGAAGTATACTCGTAAGGTGCCTAAAATTCATTTTTTGTATCCTCTCACCTTTTGGAATTTGTAAAATTCAAATTTTATAAATTCCGAGAGGCGATGACTTGATAGGATATGGAGGTTGAAAAAAATTTTCTTCAAACGAAATGTACTATTTATTAATATCTAAAAGCTGCTAATTTTTTCAGACTCGTTCAAGGAGCAGTTCCGAAGAAAAAAGATATAAAATATTTGAAAAAAAAACTGATTTTATAGATACTGGTAAATTTTAAGGGTCAATTTGGTTTGATAGAAGTAGATGCGTTTGCTAAATTTGAATAATACTTATGGTTTCACAACTGGACTGTATTAGGGAGATAGGTAAAAATGTTTTTCTACAGAAATAAGTTTCTAGTAAAGACCTATGTACATATGGAATTTATGTTGTCTATCTTTAAGCGCGTGAATTTTTGTGAGCATTTCTACTAAAAAGAAAGTGCGAATATTGTGTATCTACAATATAAATAGGGCAATTCAGTTATCAACATCAAAAGTAGATAAAATTTTTGTTCTGTCATGACTTGACTAAAACATTTCAATGAGTTCTGTCAATAAAACTTTGTCACATCTTTCATAAGCCTGATGAAAGAAGCAAGTAAATTTTTTACCAAATTTTATAAGATCCCTGGATCTCGGAAACCTTTAAAGTCCCGAAAGTTGACTCTTAGTTCCGAACAAAAATTTTTTGTAGTGTCCTAAAAGCCTAAATAATGGTATATGTAAAGGTCTGATTATTGTATATGTAAAAGATCTGAATCATTCTGTATATGTATGCAATTAAATATTTATTCATATAGTGTGCAAATCCACAAAGCTTATTTCAACTATGTGCGCGCAATCTAATATGTAATTAACCTCTCTTTCTACTCGCTTGCTTCTCAATATAACTTTAAAATAATACATGTATGTGTATACTATGAATATTTACCGCCATTTATGAAAAAAAAAACAAATGAGTATGCAAAAATACTTTCACTTTTTGTATACTTTTCCCAAAATAAATTTTAAAATTATAAAAGTTTTGTAATTTGACAACTAAATAAATTATGTCAAAAGTTTTAAATTAAAAAAAAGGAAATTAAAAGTTTTTCCTTAAAAATAAAATTATTAAACTTCTTATTGCGTGTTAATTAGTCATTAAACAAAATCCTTGTTGAAAATATTTTTGGGATGCATTTAGAGTTTCTTGAATTTACGAAATTTTTATAGAATTAATAGTTGGTAAATAGAAAAAGAAATGCTCATGTATTGATTATCAAAAATAATAGAAATCGGGAACAATGCATGCATATTTTTTCTACATTGTTTGCGTGTTTTTATTATTATTATTAAATATGGTTTCCATTGTTATAATAGAAAAGGTGCAGATTTAAGTATTATGAATACATTGAACTGCTAAAAAATGATTTTGCTCCGATTATATGTAATTGTGAATTGACTTGAAAGAGCGACCCGGGTGATAATAATTATCAAAATCTTCTCGAACGCCTTTGACATATTTAAAGTCTTAAATGACTCAAAAATTACAAATGAATTAAAAAGTATACGATATGGATATTTAAAAGTTATAAATTCTTTCATTTACTTCGTGTAAGCCTTAGCAGCTCATTTTTCTAAGTTTCTCCTGAAATTTGAAGAAATTCGTTACTCTTTTATTTTCTATTCGACAAGCAAGAAAAAAATAATAGCTCTTTGTAAAAACGGCTGTTACGATCAGACTATTGTTAAAATGTTATGGTGTAGTTGAAAGAGTTTAAGCTTCGTAACTAAGATACTAACTCGTTTATATTTGGTGCATATTTGTTGTTCTTCTATTAATAAAATAGCTATTGTTGGTAATCTTAACAGAATTTTAAAATGATTAACAGTAATTATAGAGTTGCTTAATTTTAAATTCTTTGAAATATTATCAACAAATGGATTTCAGCATAGTTACGTTAAGTACCAGAGTAATAAAAAAATTTCCAGTTTATTAAAGTTTTTACTTGTTAATTTTTTAATTTTTATTATTCAACTTTAAATGACCTCAGACCAATTAGTTATTTCCCAATCCTGATAGATGTATTATTTTTTTCAAAGATTTAAGGATGTGTTAACTACTTCTACTAGTAGTACTATACTACTATAAAACAACTTTATTAAAGCAATTCAGCGCAATAACTTATAAAAATTTAAAGACTGTATACAATATAGTTGTACGGGCATTAGAGTTGGAAATATTTTTATTATGGTGTGAAAACTATTTTTATATTTTATAATAATATTTTATGTATCTATAGACATTATTCTTTAATATTTAGGATATTATACTCGTAGCTTAAAAAACATATATTCCTTAAGAAATATTTTCTATATGTTGAAAATGTATAGAAAGAAAAATTTTCTATCCCTCCTTAGACATAGACGACAGTTGCATGTTAAAGTTCAATAAAATTTTTATTATTTGTTCGTCAAACATTATTGCTTTTTTTTTGGTTTACGTGATACCCTTTTGTTTTATTTTCTAGGAAACAGGAATAAGGAAAAACCGATTTGTTTTCATAAGGATTTATAATGAAAATTCCTTAACATTTACAAATGATAGATTTGCCCTTTGATTTTGGCAAATTGCGTTTAATGTTTTATTTTTGGGGAAAGTTTGGAATGTTTCTTGTTTCCTTTTTTTTGTGTTTTTATTAAACGGAATTAAGTTATTTGTTTTAATGATGATTTTTTTTTATAAAACCTATACCTTTACGCCAAATAAATATTAAAGTAATTCTTATGCAGTTCTGCTACTTTCTGATTATGAAAAGAGTTATTAAATTGAAATAATATAATTAAAGAGTGAAAGGGTTTGAAATTTCATTTTTAGTTTTTTCACTTTGTTTGACACAATGAAAGCTAATGAAAAGGGGCTCGATAATTTACGTTTCAATATCAATTTTTTAATTAGTTTATGTTCTTAAAATATTTTCTACAAAATAGAAAAAAAAATTGTGCTTACCAATTTCATTCGATTCATCTGTGCGTCTCTCTACAAAATGCCGTTTAAAATAGAAAATTGAAATTTTATAAAATAGATCTTTGCAAGAAAATTATTTCTACAGAAGTAAGAAATTTTTTGCCTTCTGTCTCTAAATGCTATAACTCTCCAATGCCCGGAAAATACCACTTTTTCACAATTAATAAATCTAAAAATTAAGGACTTGTTTTGCGTTCAAAATTTTCCAAAAAAATTTTTTTTTCTGAAACTTATTGCTTTTCCATACAGGGGCGAATGTTGTTAGAATTTTTCAAAAAAAATTTCAAAAAAGTGCAGTCCGTCCATCTGTCCGGGGTTTCAAAGATCCAATTTTTGACTGTTTATTGCAATGATATCACAAACATTTTTTAAATTGTACAATAGCAAAAAGGTAGTGACTAGTTCCTTCTACCTTGGCATAGCGTAGTTGACCTTCGAAAATAAAAAATGGCCATTAAATATAAATATTGAAATTTGTAAAATTTTAATTTTCGGCACCTCATATTTCGGGACCGGGACCGTAAAATATAATTATTTTGATTTGTAAAGAGTTTGTTGCGAATTCATCGTTTTAAATTATCTGCTTTTAATTTTTGTTCTCATCCTAAAAGTATGTAATTTTTAGTGAACTTTTTAAAAAAAAATTAAGTATAAAATATTTTTTTTTTTAAATGCTTTCAGTTATTCAAGGGCTATTTTACAAACTATTGATTTGAGCTGAATTTATTTTGTTAGTTATTAAGTAATCACTCAGTTTTAATTAAAGTATACGAGTATGTGCATGAAAATATATGTACTTTAGAGCTTTTATACATTAAATTCAACTAAATCGTGTGAACTAAATAATCTTACGTTTTTTTAATATATTTTAACAAAAATTATCAATTAAGGATAATAAAAGTTGAATATTTTAGAATGTAAAAACTCGTCCTTGCTCTAAATTTCCACAAAAAAGAATAATATTCTTCTCAATTATTCAGTTACTATAGTTAATAAATTATTTCAAACCTAACCTTTAAAGCTCTAGTTTCATTTCATATCTTGTAAATTGTTAGTGGGCTCATTTCATATTTTAAACTGTGAATTTTATATATTATCCTTTTACTTAAATTATTTTATACTTTTTATTAATTTAATTAATAATTTTTTTCTTTCTGTATATTTTCTTGTTAACCTTAATTACTTTTAAGTTCAAAAACTTTTTGTTTCATATTTCAAAAAGCAAAAAATTTATTCAAAATCCAACACATTTTTAATTATCCGGAAAAAATTACACAAAAATTTTTATATAATTTTGTTAAATAAATTAAAATTAACCTACTTCCATAAAATTAAAACCCATTTAAATGAAATTAAAATATAAAATGTTTTATACCCATTTTGATAATTATGTATACAATTAATAAAAAGTAAAAATGGTATTATAATATTTAATAAAATGTAAAAGAAAAAATTAACAATAATCATGTAAAATTTTTTACAAAGAAAATATGTAAAATTGTAAGTTTCGCCTTTAAAGTAAAACTTTTATACGTTATTATCCTTTTGAACAATACGCGTGCACACATTGTTCATATAACAAAAATATATAGTGAGAGAATATATACTGACTGACATAAATTTTCTTTCTCTACACTTCATTTAAAATTTCTTTTTAAACACCATCACAGTTCATTCACATCGTATTTTAACATTTTCATTTTACACATGGCTACGTTTCTCTATATATAATATAAAAATTCATTCAGTATTTTTAATGAAAATACAAATGGCTCCAAAACGTATGTATGTATTTAAATACATATAAATATATATGGTCAATGTACATATGAAAACATTTTAGTTTATGCTTAACGTACGAGATATTTTTGTTCAATATTATTATTTTATTTTATTTGAACTGTACAAATTGTGTATATTATTCTTGGTTATTGTATAGGAAAGAGAAAAGGATGTGAATTATTTGGAAATTTTAAAAATATTAAAGTAATAATTTTAATTATAATTTCTGTCTGCTTCTTGTGTCGGATTTTCGCAGATGAAAATTTGATTTCCCTTATATAAATTTCCTTAATCCTCTCCTATACTGAATAATCTATTCAGAAATTCTTTCTATAAGAAATCTATTTTAGTTTAAATTTTATCTATTGTAATTATGTTCACGTTACGTTCTAGTTAACAAAAGTATAGGAATCAGTATGTCCTCACATGACTTGTAATATACATATCTTAATTGTTCTAATTTTTTGTTATGATTATAAGACTTTTTAATCTGAATTTTTCTCAAAAATATTTTTATAGGAACTTGATTTTTAGAGGGATGCGCAATATCTCCAAACCAAATCATAACATTTTTGATTAACTTTATTTAATGTTTCAAAGCTTATATTTTGAAATGAACATTTCTAATCTATTCCATATTGGAATTTATAGCCCTATTTTAAGACAGAATTTTCAAAATTAAAAATGGATTTTGAAAAAATCTTTAACATAGTGTTACAAAATTTCAGAGTCAACGATATACCATATGATGATGTTGGCTGAAATTTACAGGGCAGTGCTATATTTTAAACTGTAGGAAGTCTACTGTTTTGCAAATCTTACCTCGGTAGTTGAGTATACAAAATTATCGATTGAGTCGGCAAATTCTCTGTAGATTCTCAGTATTTACTGTTCAACTTGTATTTATATATTTTTGATGCAGGTTGTGAGATAAATTACACAAACTTTAATTATATTTCATATTTAATAATTAAAATTATATTTTGGTTCAAAATTTATTCTTAAAACACAATATAAAATCAAATTGAATTTTAACTTTTAAAATTTATATTTTTACAAACCTCTTTCAAAATTCGGTTCTAATCTCATATAATCAGTATAAATCAGTATAACTTTTCGTTTTTGTGGAGAACCCAAAATCAATTTCATAATGCATAATTTTTTTAAACAGATTCGAATATTGTATAACCGTAATATAATATATAATTTATGTATATCTATATACGTAATTAGTATGTGTACATAAAGGTGTTTAACATAAAATTGTAAACTAGTTCATTTAGATAATTATTCTTTGGTAATTTTACTTTATAAAATCATCAAAGACAAATGTTATGTTAACAAGCGAGCACACACAATTTAAATATTATACTTATAATTGTATATAACACTTTGTTTTTTCTATTTGGCTTAATTTAATTTATATAGAAGTTAAGAGTTAAATCGTGTGTATATAGTGAGTACAAACACAATTTTTCTATATGTTAGTGAATATTTTATAAGGACGAATATTATGGGTAAAATTATTTTCAAAGTCATTTCTTTATTTCATTAATCTTATATAGAAAATTTTAAATAAAATAGGAAAATTTATAAAAATTAAATTTCGTAGGGTACATGGCTAGATATTTTTTATTTGGATTTTTGAAAAAATTCTTTTTATTTTTGCTATTAAACCTTAAATATAACTTGCTCCTACCAAATTATAAATTTTTTTAAAGATTTGCTATGTGCCCAGGGTATTAAATGAAATTACTAAAGTTGGTACCATAGAAATTTAGTAAACATGTACCTATGGGACACATGCTGTTCTTAAAAAAAAAGCCACAGATCCTCTAATAAGTACAGTTTATTTTTAATATTCTTTAATTTCCTTTAAAATAAATCATAGATTAAATTTTAATTTTTCTTCAATACAAATTTTAAGTAATTTTCACAATTTTTCAATAATTAAACGGTAAACGTTTATTAAAGTATTTTACAAAAATAGTGTAAAAAAAATTTTTATTGCCGCCGATGATCTCAATTTCCATGAAAATTTAAAAAAAAATATGGTAGTTAATTTACCATACGAGTATTTGCGACTTAATTTACCATTCGCTGAATTGTATAATAGTGTCCTTTGGGAAAATAAAAGAAAAATTAAATGCGTAATGTTAGCAATTATAAAAATAATTTGTATTCTTGTTATAAAATGGAAGTTATGTGCACTTATTTAACCTTGTACTTTTGAATTATAACATGTAAGTAAAAATAAATTTTTATTTTATTTTAAATTTAAATTTTATTATTTGGTGTGAACCATAAAGGAATGTTTATTTAAATTAAAAATTTTAGTTCACATAAAAAGTTTAATTAAAATTACATACAGTTATTCGGAGCTTCTGAACGAATATTCGAAGCAAAATCTTATTAATACGTAGTTGACAATATGATATTCGTAATTTCAAGAATTTCAGAGCTACGTACAAAATTCATGACAGCGCTGATTAAACTTTTAACGAACTTTAAAAAAATAAATAACCTTATGACAAAAATTTAATCCAAACTTATAAAAGCAAGCAAATATTACGTGGTGCCGACTTTGTTTCTATTTTTACAATTGTAAAAAGAAAAATTTTTTTAAAATTTAAGTTGAATGCTTTTGAATACTGCCTGAATTTTAATGTAAAATATCAGAATTTAATGGTAAGGTCAAAAATTCTAAGTGGCATAATGAAGAGGTTCAAAATCTAAAATGACAAATTTAAAAGAATCATAAACATTGTCGGGAAAACAACTACATAAATATTTCTCTTGTCATTTTTTAACTTTTGTTTGAGCAAAACTCTTTACAATTGTATTATCTACTTCTAAGAATATACTTCCGCCATTTTACATTAAAACAAATGCCTTAACAAAAAAAGAAACTTCAATGTTTTAACGTGATCTACTTTTTATAATTATATAAAGCATTTATTTACATAATATACAAACCTATGCGCTTATTATATCTTATACTTATACATATGTACAATAAGTCTTGTGACAAAGCGTTTACACAACAAAACAAACTTATGTATGTAAATATGTAAAAGAAAAACCTTTGAAAAATGATAGCTTTCAGTATTCCTTTTCATGTTTGTGTATATGTATTACATAATTCACTATTTTGCTCTTTTCATTATGACAGATGTAGAACAAAGTATGATGTTTAATTCTCGGAAATTCAAAAAAACAAAAACCTTAAGGGTTGTCACTTAAGAAAATTTTTGTTTTAAGAGAAAAATTAATTTTTACTTTGGGAAAAGAAGCTAGAAAGGATAATTGTGGGCGTATTAAAATTACAAAATAATAAAATTTTATAAAAACAGAGAAAATTAAACAAAGGAAATTAGACGAAATTAAAAAAAATAAACCTACATTAAGTTGGTGATGATAAATGAAATTTTGAAATCATACCCGTCATATTTCATTCGTATAAGACCAAGCAATAATAATTAATTGCGCATACTGTAAAGGATTTCACATAAAAACTTTTTCGATTGTATTTTAATTATCTTATACGCAATTCATAGAATTAAATGATAAATTACTTGTATCTAAAATTTTAACACGTTGAATCCCACGATCATATCATAGCTGAATATGAGACAAACTTACGTTCAGTCCCGATGTTAGTATACAAATTCACTATAATAATTGAAACTTATAGACTTACAGGAAGGCATATATAAAAATTTCGGATACATTGAGGCTCAACATATATTAATCGCATTTAGATAAAATATCAGAAATATTGAATATTAAAAATACAAAGTTCAATTTTCTAATTTTCCATAATAAATCTGTCCTATAAAAAAATATGATAGACCCAAAGTGAAATTATTGTTGTCAGTTGTTTCTGATCTTAAAGTGTATTAAACCGCAAATGAAAAAAATTATATTTGAAATTATGAAAGGTTTTTTCGCCTTGGAACTGGAAATTCGAAACAGGTGCGGTTGCCGCACGAAAATAATTCTCTTTGAGATATGTTCGATGCGATATGTTCTTAAAATTACGTTTAAAATTGATATTAAAAGAAAACAGCTGTTATGTGAAAAATATTCGTTATGTGAAAAAATGGCGACAATTTTTTAATAATACGATATGATATAATATGTAAAATATTTCGAGTATTGTTTATATAGTTTATGTTACATACATACATGCATGACATGAATTTCATGAAATTGGCCGGTCACTTGGAATTTTAATTTTGAATTTAATTAAATTAACTGGTGCGAAAATTTCGAGTCGCGTGGCAATCGCTTTACCATCTTCCATGCATGTACATCTAGAAGAGTTCCAATCGAACCGGTTCTAATACAAGATTATTAACAAAAATAAAATTTCATTAATTTTTATTTCAAAGCAACATTTTCTTTTAGTTTTTTTTCTTGTTTTTCTGTTTTTATTGCTAAATTTTATTCTCAATCTTAATAAATATAGTACATAGTAGTAATAATATTATAATTAATTCTTGTTTGTTTGTTTGTTTTTTTTTTACTAAATATTAAGTTTTATCTCAAGAGTTTTTAATTAAAAATAGTTAAAAATACATTTAAATAATTTATTTATAATATTTTGTTTTTGTTTTTTTTACAATTAATATTATTTAAATTATTTGGTATATTCGGCTAAATTTCGGGATTCGGTATAATAAATGTAATAAAAATTAAAATACACAACATCTCAAAGTACTTACATACATACATAGATTGTTTTTATTTCTTAAATTTTGGTATTTTTCTCGGGTTAATTTTTAAAAAATATAATATAGTTTTTGAATATTATTATTTAATTAAATTTAATGTATGTACACAATATGAGTTTAATATTAGAATTTTAAGTTTTTTTTTTAATTAAATTTAATTTAATTTAAAAATTAAATTAAATTTTATTTTTTGGAATGTAATTTTGAGTTATACGATTGCACTTGTTTAAAAGAAAATCATTGAAATAAATTTTAAGGATCATAAACATGCTTTCATGAAGTCCACTGCTATATACCATTGTGTAGGCCCTCATGAGTAAAGACGGTCCGGGGAGTATCATATGGAGTCTGTCATTGATGCAGCTATTGATAATGCAACTGGCTTACATAGGCACGGAGTTATACTTAAAATTATAAACCCCTGTAACTCCGAAGCTGTTGTACTGTGAACATGGTCTTCATACAAAAGTTTTGTTTACTCATGAGGGCTTATCTGTACAATGGTGTGTAGCAGTGCACTTTGATACGATACATATAATAAATACAATAATAAATTAGTTTAAAATTATTCAATTGCAATTAATTTATAAATTTCTAATATTTATACTATAAAACACATTTATAATTCAATTTTAGACACTTTATACTCATATATATGGGAAATCGGAATACTTTCAAATTTTGCATTTATATTTTCAATTATTGATCGTATAACACATTTACGATTGTATAATATTATAAAATAATGATTGTTATATAGTAATATTAAAGTAATTTATTGTATTTGACCACAAATTCTATTCTATTTTGCTTTTTTAATAATTTTAGTATGCTATTTTATTTTCTTAAAAAAATTTAGTTTTAAAATTATTTTGAAAAATATATTATTAATTTTATATAGTTTTTTTTTTTGTTTTTAATACAATCAAAACTTAAGAGTTTCAATTTCTAAAATTTTGCATTTCTCTTAAAAATTTAAGTACATTAATTATAATTTCTGTTTATAATTTGTATTTTTAATTTTGTTTATGTTTGTTTTTTTGGTTTAAGCGAATTTATTTATTAAATATTTACAGGAAAAAAAAAATAATAAAATAATTAGCTTCCTATCACGAGAGTCACAATTTTTATTATAAGAGATATACTTATATATTGTTATACATATTACATAATCCCTTGAAGACCATCTTAAATTATATGAATGAAATAGTCAGATTTAAAGTATTTATATACTAGTTAATTATCTTTCATGTCATATGTGTCATAACCATAATATTTAAAACCTTGCCAACATACATATATGTAACTATACCGTTTTTAGTAGATTTTGGTAATTATCAATTTGATCAATTAAAATTTTGCTACAGAACTAATAAAATTAAATAATATTAATTTTCAAATTCAAAAGATAACAAATAAAATAATTATTTTTCATTATTTATGCCAATATCTTTGTTTTTGTATTAATTGTTAAATATTCTCACGATTTTAACTCTCGTTTTAGAACTTTATTAAAATTTTAAACATTATCATTTTAAATGTACATATATAATCAATTAGACTGTATAATTTTATTCACTTTTTTTTATTGCAAATAATTTAGGTTTTAAATCGTCTATGTAATATGAAACTAAAATTGGCACTTATTACGTTATTCTCTCTTTTCAGTTCTATAAAAAAAATTGTTTCTTGCAGTTTTCTACTGCAAAGCTAATAGTAATAGCAAATAGTAAAGGTAATAGTTCTAACATTTCTCAAAATATAAACATGAAAATTTTAATAAAGTTCTATGAAAATGTTATATTAGTGGAAAACTGGAAAAATTGTAATTAAACTTTGATATACGGTAGACTCGCAATTATATTAATGTTAGCTATGTGAACACAAAATTTTTGGTGTTATATATATTCTATTATATCAACTAACTACTATTTGTATGAATACAATACAAATTTTGGCATACAATATTCAATGTACATATTGTACCAAATAATGTAAAAAATATAATGGTCAATCAAATGTAGTACTCTTTAATATCCCTTCCACTTATATTAACGGTTCGATTATCTGAACTCCTTACTATCATTAACTAGTTAACATAAGTACGAATCTACTGGAATATAAATAACATTTGATTTTAGAAAAATATTTTCGGTTCCCTAAATTTTTGACTCAAAAAAACATGCTTTTACTTCAAAAATATAGAAAAAATTGTTAAAATTTTCGTAATGAAGCACAAGGGAAAACTAATTTAAAATCTTCAAAAAGTTCGGCTTTGATGCATTTTACATTTAAAATGGAAGCGTTTAGAAAATTTTGTTTTTAAATTTATAATTAAAATTTTAATTGTTACATTATGTATATATAAAGAAAAAACTACTTAAAATTATATACTAAAATATAAGAATAAAAAAAATTACATTTTACTTAAAAAATATATAATATTTATGTATTTAGCTTAGAAGAAATCAGTCCCGTACATAATTTATACCCACTTACACAAATTATGTAATAAGCATAATAAATAAGATAATTTATGTACCATATAGTATATCTAATAGATTTTCATTTTTTTATATAATAAATGCCTTAGTATTGACTAGTTTGAAAAATTAAAAAAAATTGCTTATATAAAATATTTTAGTATACAAAAATATTTTAATTTTAACTTTTTTAGCCATAAAATATAAAAATAAGGTTATGTGTATTTGATTATTCAAAATTGCGTTGAAAAAAAATTATTTTGAAATTTCTATTGTGAATCGTATTAATCAATTTTGAATTTTGAAAACGTAATTAATTAATTTTGAATTATTTGGAAAATTATGATTCTTTATTATCTATATAGTTTTGAAATAAAATTTTGTAATTACTCATTTTTTAAATAATTATTTACTTTGGTTCGAATAACCATGGAAAATGAGCTTTCTGCGAAGCATGGACACTGATAGCTTGACTTGATTTTGTATTTTTCTGTTGAAATACTAATCAATTTTGGTATCTACATGGAAATTACTTGTAGATATATTCAACTCGCACACAAATTCACTCTATACCGAATATTTTGTATTCTTTTCCTTGTACCTAGCTCTCTATTATGAAAACTTATGCAATCTTTTTAAAATATTCTTCAATATATATTTTATTTTTTATTTAAATAAGAATTTAAATTGAATAAATTAGATATTAATATTAAAAAAAAAAATTGTTTATATTTTTAGGCAGAAAATGTTTGAATAAAATTTTAACAATAAGCTTATTATAGACAATTTTGCATATTCAATTAATATAAATTTAGGAACTTAAGTAACTAAGAGAATTATAATAATAAATCACAAACTTAAAAATAATAAAATATTTTACAATATTTGTTATTATAAAATATTTTAACAAATAAAAATATAATACATACTTAAAAAGTAACAGTCAGCATCTTATAGTTATAAAAAATCGTATCTAAATTAAAATATTGAAAAGAAACGAGGATAAAACGAGAATAATAGAAATAGAATAATTAAAATAAAAATAATTATACTTTTTATTTAAAAGAACAAATGAATTTTATTTTTCAACAAACAGTTCTTTAAAAAGAAACTTCTCCTGGAGGGAAAACTCCACTTTGAATTATGTACGCGCTGTTTGAGTCGCACATTTTTTTAAATAAGTTAAAAAGGCGTATTAAACTATTGTTATACGAGTACGAAAGTGAATCAAACAGCTGTAATTCCCTAGTATTCCTTCAGTTCTATTGGAAGTAGAACACTTTAAGTAAATAATAATTAATATATTTACTCCTAGTTTAACTAAGCATCAAATATTAACAAAGTTCAATTAAAAATTCATTTGCAAAAAAATATTTTCCGAAAAATTGTAAAATTTAAATTTATTTCCATCGAAATTGATAGATTCATTGGACTCTAAATTACAGAGTCTATTTAACATTAGCCGTTGAACACACATTTAGATAAACGCCAAGTATAATAACTGCACCCAACATTGTCTTATTAAACATAAAATTCACAATAATTTTGTATATAAGATTTTTTACATTTAAGTACTTAATCTCATTAAATTTTTACTTTCTCTAAATTAACATTTTTTTTTGGTCCTTCACACTATACATATTTAATAAAAATAACCTTGTCAAAAAAGAGAAACAGAAAATAAAATTTTGATTTTTACAAAGAAAACCTCAATTTTCCTTTTAAAATAAATGCCCTAATCTCTAATTAATTCTAAACTACTGTTGTGTCCTGTTCATTTAAATTTAATAAACTGGAGAAACGAAATGTTATATTCTTAGACATTTTCTTTTCAAAATCATCAATATTTAAATTATCTGGTATTAGAGTTTTATTTGTCATATCCATATAGGAACGTCCACGTTTAACTGGAACTGAATAATGATTTGGTGGTACAGATGAAATATGTTGACTAATACGTCCATTACAAATTTTAATATTTAATGGAAAACGTAAATCATTTTCGTAACGTAAAGCTTGTTCTGTTGTTTTTGATTCAATTAAAGGTCTCGGTATATCATAGCCTAATTGTATTGAATTTGATACATCATTACTTAAACATGTACTTAATGTATTATTCTCTTCATTTGAATTATTATCATTAATTTCATAACTGACTTTTGGTGGTTTCCATAAATGATCTAAACAATCTGGTTCACCAAGATCATTTTTAATTAATGATTCATTTGGTTCTTTATTAATCGGTTCAGTATTATTATTTCCGGTTATTTGTATTGTTGTTGCTATTGTAGTTGATGTATTATGATTTTGTGTTGTTGGATCATCACAATATAATGGATTTGAGACGGCTGATGTTGTTTCTAATTCTAAATATTTGGCATTATTACCTAATAACTTCTCCCATTGTGAAGCTAAATATTTGAATGAAGGTCGTGTATTTGGATCATCACCCCAACATGCTCTCAAAATTCCATAGCTATATAGAATTTTTTTTTAATAAATTTTTCAGAATATAAAAAAAGTTTTGTTTTAGCTTTAATAAAATCAAGTTTAACTTACATGTCTTCTGAACAATTTTCTGGTCTTTCCATACGGTAGCCGCTTTTTAGCAGATGATATAAATTTTGTGGTGGTATTCCTGGATATGGTGATGCACCAAGTGTTATTAACTCCCAACCTAGCACTCCAAATGCCCATACATCTGATTTTGTTGTATATACATGATCTGCCAATGACTCAGGAGCCATCCACTATTTTTAAGAGTGAATGAATTTTAAAGTTATTTTAAATTATTCAATTTTTATTCAAAATTAATTAATTTTTTAATTTATTAATGCATTAAATGTAATTAATTTTACCTTTACAGGAACTCGATCTCTACTACGTTTCAAATATGCATCATCTTCATAAACATCTCGTGTTAGTCCGAAATCTGATATTTTACATATTTTACCCTCTGCTAATAAAACATTTCGGGCTGCAAGATCTCTATGTACCAGCTATATAACAAATTGGAATTAGAATACAAAAAATTTAATTGGCATATATTTGTGAAATTGCTGTAAAAGAAACTGCTTACTTTAATTTCTGTTAAATAGGCCATCCCTTTGCATATTTGCCATGCAAATGATAAAATATCTTTAACAGTTACTGGTTCAACACCATCCGTAAATTCAACACCAGAACATTCAATTTTTCGACTTAATCTCAAATAACTTCTTAATGAACCATATTTTGCATATTCGATAATTAATAATGGTGATTCTCCTTTAGTACATGCACCCAAAAGTTTTATAACATTTGGATGTGAACATTCTTGTAATAATTGAAATTCTGATAAAAGTGCTAAATATTCTGCTGAATTTGCACCAGTTTTTAACATTTTCACAGCAACTGTAGTAATACCAGTTTTACCAGCTATATCTGTTGCATATCCTCTTAAGACTTTACCAAATTCACCTTCACCAAGTAGAGTATCAAATACGAGTAAATCACGTTTAAATTCCCATTTTGAATCGGACTATATGGAATTGCAAATGGGAATATAAGAAAATTTAAAGTTATTTAAAATTAAAAAATATTTACTTACCGTTATATCCAATTTCATGTCATTTTCAAAGGGTACTAACGGTAAATCAACCGTACGATTTTCTCCATCACCTTTTTCACTTAATACTTTTCGTTTTGCTTGTTTTATGTATTTGCGTCGCGATATAATTAAACAAATTACAATAATTATCAGTATTAAGGGGCATCCAACTGCAAGAATCATACAAGATGGTCCACATTCAATGGTAGCGCCAGATAATAATGGCCTTGTTGTTGCTATTAAACATAATCAAATGGAAAATATTATAATTTTTTTTTATATTTCTTTTTATTCTATTTATACAAAGTAATTATTTGAGTAAACAATTAGATAAGGAGCTGGAAGAATTTTATAAATAGAAGAAATTCAAAATATTTATATACGATAAGATGTATACAATGTACATGTGTGCATATACATATATATAAGAATTAGTGATAACAGCGATTAGAAATGAACAATGACTTTTATACATTAAATTTTTGGCGATAAAATTTCATGTACATTGAACTAAGGAGATGTTATTAATGCTTAGGACCTGACAGTAAAATTGAAATAGAAAATATTTTTGATTTTACCTTCTGTTACATTTTGACTTGGTTGTATTTTATTTCTTTCTTTTTTCTTTCCCGAATTCTTCGGTTTATCTTCTAAACCAAATGAACCACAATTACAGCTACCACCTTCATCGCAAATACAAGCACCTGATGCTGAATAAATTCCTAATTTATTTTTATTATTTGTATGTGGACCAAAAATTTTTGTTGCTGGCATACAATCTTGCGGACACAAATATATATCAATTTGTTCTAATGGATCACATATATTGTCAGGACAATAGGTTGCATTCGGTGTACATGTTGCAAAATTTGTACTAAATGTTGAATTTGGTAGTCCTCTATATTCACATGATCCACCACCAGTACCCAAACCACAAAATTTTATACAATTTTTTCTTGTTTTCACTTGTGAACATGTTTGTGTTACTCTAGATTCAGGTTCGTATGCACAACTTGTATTCTCTGGCCTACCATATTCTAAATGTATAAAAAGAACTTTGGTTTCATTTAACCAACCAATTTTAATGCTTTAAGAAAAAAACAAAAATAAAAACGTAAAATTATATTTGAATTTCAAATGTCCTTGCTATAGTGTAAAATTACTTACTAATAAATATGTTCGATTGCTGTCATTAAAGCTGTTGTATTATGTACATACAAAATTCCACCAAATTTTGTAATAGCAAATGCATTTGTTGGATCATCAATTAAACTAAATTTATGATCCGGTCTTTTATATAATTGTTTCATATTGCTTGGTTGTGTTACTCTTGTTAAATTCATTGATGTTCGATAGACATAAATATCTTTTGGATATTCAACACGTATAAATGTTCTCATTGTTGTTGTAATACCATTTGTATTATCATTTGTATCATCATTAATAGATTGTTCATCGGTATTACGTAATAATTTACGATTTCTTCTTGTATTTATATTTCCATGATTTCTTGATGTCATTGCTAATGCTTTTGGACCTGGTAAATCAATAATTTTTTCCATATTACTGCTAATACAGATTGTTGCATTTATTGAACGTTTATCTTTGGTATTTTCTGTATCCAAAGACATATCACGAGCTTCAAATATAAAACAATGTGGTGAATCTCGAAGTGATCCACGTCTTATAAATTTAAATTCTATATAGTGAGGTAATTAGAAATTTATTAATGTCATAATAAAATTAATTTAAAAAAAAATTAAACTTACGGCAGCTAATAGCTGTACTCTTTACTCCTGTATGATCAGCTTCATATGGATTACAGTATGGTTTTATTATATGAGAAGTTTCATTATGAATTTCATAAATTATTTTGCTGTTGACTTGTAGAGAATCGTTATCTCTAATTATTATGGGAAGATCGCCAATTATTTCATCCTATATAGGGGAAAATTATTAGATTTTTTTGTATTAAAAATTAACTATATTAGGATACTGAATGTTATACAAAATTAGTACTAATATATATATATACAGAGCTGTCAACATTCGATAGAATTCCTCTAGCAAAATTAAGAAAATTGAAAGGTCCTGAATTTCGACTATACGTGAATTTTAAAATGACTTCTTACTATTTGTTTTATTTATAATTTTCCTTCGGAATCACTTTGAAAAAATGAAAATAACATTTATTCAATAAAGGAGCAACTTTCAAATCGTGCTTTGGAATGGGTAAGAGTTCGAAGATCACTTAATATACACGAAGATCACTTAATATTTTTTATTCTCTTGGACCTTAATATTTTTTATTCTCTTGGAAACTATTTTTTTACATTAAAGAAAATTCTAATTTTCATTAAAACTTTAAATTCCATTGAAATGTCCTCGGTATAAAGTATGTGTTAGCATATTACATCATCCCTTATATGTTTTATGTGTTGTCACAATAATTATTTAATTTGTAATTTAATAAATGCGTTTACTTCTAACACTTTTAAATAGAAAAAAAGAAGAGAAATTAGTGTGTTCAAAACACAACTTTTATGACCTTAATCAGTAATTTATATACCAAATAATAATGTTGCTTTATAGAGTATGTTAAATAAATATGAACAAGCTTATAAATAAATAAAACATTTTACATATACTAGGTTAATTTAATTAACCTTTTATTGTAATAAATGCTATAGTAGAAATGTTTGTATAAAATAAAAAAAATTATGTGAATATACATTTGTATATATGCAAATTTTATATTTAATCCCCAAGGACATTCCTTTCCCAACTTATTTTATTTAGTTTATGATCATGTTCTTATATTTTTTTTTCCATTTCTTTTATTTATTTTATCCATTTTAATTTCATTTAATTTCATTCTGGATTACAAAATACCATGTAAGTACAATTTAATAGCAATTTCTCATGCTAATAAATTGCTTATGCTCCTTAAAGTTAATAATTTTTATTAAAAAAAAAAAACAAATAGCTATGTTTAATAAGTGTTACATAACAAATTTAATATGTGCATTTTATGTTGTTAAAACATAAGTACAGAAGTAATTTGTAAATAAAGTTAAGAAACATGTTTATGTATTGAGAATTATTACAGTAAAGGCGAGTGAAAGAATTTATTTTTGCCTATATTTATTTATTTTTTTTGGCAAAAAACTTATAAGTTATGAATTTAGGTACAAACAGGGCTGGATTTATATGTATAAATAATAATAAGTGCTTTTTCCGTGAACGCATAAAACAGCGATCTGCACCTTTTTTTTAAAAAGCAGAAACAGAAATGACTTGTTTCTGATTCCATGTTAGCAGGGTGCACTATCCGGAAAATGCGTGAGGCGCAAAACAAGCTTGACTCGGACATGGTTCATCTATTTAAAATTCCATTGACGTTTATATCTGTTTTACGTATACTATACTTGTTAAGAAAAAGAGGCGTAAAGCAAGCTAGACCCAGACCTGGTTACATTTATATGAAATTCGTTGACGTTCATATCTGTTTTACTTACTCCATATTTACTATATCATGCCAATATTTGTCGTATAATTGTGAATACCACAATTATACCACAAACATTAGCAAGATATAACAAATATATATTTGTTATATCAGATATTTGCAAAATCTACGACAAAAATCAATTACAAAACTGTTGGCAAGTACTTATAAATTTTTATGAAAAAATTTGTTTTTGTTCTTTCTATAAATTCAAGCTTGTAGTGATCACAAATGAAAATTTATAATAATTGTTCAAGATTTCGAAATTGATTCGATTACTTTGCCAATAGGGATACGTAATTAGCGAACAATTCTTTTACATATATACATTTTTACACATATGTAAACCCGTGCTGTTTATTACTTGTCTATATATCTAATTGTTCAACTTAGTTCATAGAAACTAATGCAATTCTTATCATAACTGAAATTAATCCTCGTATCTTAATAGCAAAAAAAATATCATCTGTTTTAAAATGAATTTATCAAACTGGTAGTACATTTTTCCGAGAAGGCCAATATTGTGGATTGATTACTCGAAAATAAGAGAAGGGAGGAAAATGTCGCTTGTTGGTTTCTGGTTGTCAGAATCCATTTGACACATTTGCTTTGGGAACACTATCGGTGGAATAAAAATGTTTTTTCTAATTATTTTTCTTATAAACTTTGAAAGTGCATTAAGTATAGTTCGCATTTTGCAGCTTTTCCTATATGCCTTATATGTCTAATCTTAAAGCGATAGAAAAATTTCATGTCTCATAATTAGCCTCAATTTTTTTTTATGATTTTGAAAAGTCACATAATATCATATTAAGCAAAAATATATTGGAATTCAAGTGTTAATGAACCTACATTTGAGGTGTTTACACAAAAAAAAAAACAATAAAATTTAAAATGGCGTGTATTGAACTAAAAGAAATTGTGTTCATGTTTTTCGACCCGTTTTACTCTTATAACATTTTTTTTATATCATGTAAAGGATAAAGGATGATTTCTTTATTAAAGAGGTGCAGTTTTTGTTTGGAATTTTGTACAATTTTTTTTTCATGTAGTTAAAAGTTTTACTTTCAGTAACAGAATAAAATAGAAAAAAATTTTCATTTTACATTAAAATTATGATTTTTTTTATTTACAAAATAAAACCCAATTATAATAATTTTTCTTTACATAAATATGTAGGTTAATATTAGTTTATTTATAAAATGTGTACAGAACATTAAATGTAGGCACATAAATTATTGAATTAATCGAAATTTGTTACGTTTTTTTAGGGAAAAAAATGAGGAGGTGATAATAAAAATTTTTGTTACTAAATTTAGTGTATGTAAAATAATGTTTTGATGTATATACATTTCATTTTGTATCAACTCTATGGTTATACTCGCACGAATGAATGATTTGAAGATTTATATCATAATTGCTACAGCTTTTATCGAAAAAAATAACCCTATTACTATATTCGCTTTGCAAATTTTTAGTAGTGTAGCTTAAATAATTTTTTCTTATATTATCAAATATCTTTGGAAATTGTATGGCAGCTACCCGAACCACTGTGTGGATCACACTGAATTCCAATAAGATCTAGTATTTATTATATATTTACTACAACTCATTTGTGAAAATCTGATTAACTTAAATAACTTAATTTTTGAGTAATCGCTGTGAACAGATAGACGGACGACTGAAAATTCGACGCTGAACAAAAATATGACCATGTCTCAGCCCGTTATTTCTTAGCGTTACAAAAAAAAAGTGGAAAATTTATATATACGTTCAAACATTTATATATATGTTCGTACGGATATAGAAACTAATAGTTTTGGATTTATGTCAGTTTATTCAGGAAATGTTTATTGTAGGTATGACTGTAGGAAATGTAGAATATGTCAAATGTCAAACATAAAGAGTAAATAATGAACAATTAATCATCTTCTTTTCAAATAAAAAGTACATGGTTCTGGCAATCCAAGAAACTTTTAGACGGCTGTGATAAGTAGCGTTACAAAAAATTATACTGAAGATAAGATGTGAAATAAGCTCATTCATCATTTGAGCTCTTATTCTATTGATAAATTCTATTACATTTAAATATAAAATTTTGTTTTTGTTTTGGACTGCAATAAAATCAAAACAAGTATATTTTATGTAGCCAATTTTTTAATACATTTAAACATTATTATAATTTATGATTAAAATTACTTGTCTTGATTGATTAGCACATAAAATAACTTATAAGATAGAAAAATTTATTATTTAACTGCTACCGTAACGACATAAAATAATCTCACACTCTAACACCCCTATATTTCTTTACCTATTATATATATATATACATACATACTTATGATATGTATCTGTGATATAAAGGAAAATTTCTTTGCCAATCCTTACAAAATAATATTTTTTTTCCAATGTTCTTTTTTTTATTAAGTTAAAAATAAAAAGACAATTTTCTATTTAGACGATCTTCTCTGCATGTTTGTATTTGGAAGCAAAATAAGAAAAACCATTATTAAACTTTTACATGCAATGGGTATTTTCAAAAAAAAATAAAAATAAATTTTATTCACAATATTATAAAAGATTATGAACTATGAAACGTCATGTAAGGATATAAGGATATGTAAGAAGGAATTTCACCTTTTGAAAAAAGTTTTCATATATAGACGGTTATTATACGTACATATACATTCTTTTTATGCATTATATAGAAATAAAAAATAATATTGGTATGTTAACTAATTCCTAATATCCTTTTAAGTCTTTTCTTCAAGGATATGCACAAGAAAAAAAAATTATTTGATGGAATTTAATTTTGTCTACTTCCAATTGAGAATTGGTTTATAAATTTAACTTTGCCCATCTGTCTGCCTGTATTTCCGTTGCAACGTCTGTTTATAAATTTCTTACAGATTTACTCTCTAATATACATACAATGCCTAGTTCGCAAGCTCAATATTGTGTTTTAGTGAGGAACTTATTGCCGTAGCTTTAAAGTTTTTACTCATATTCTGAATATTTTTCGATAAGCTTTATATAATACCAAAAAAAGGAAAGGTTACAATAAACGCCTTTATTTAAAAATTCTTAAAAATTATACTATCAAGTAGATATGGTGCTATTAGCAAGTACCTCTTTCAATTTTTGTATTGATCCTGAAGAAATGCAATATTGCAATTTATTACGAAAATTTCAATAAAATTTCAATTCAATGAAGGAAATGTGCTGCTTTATAAAGCTTTAATTTGACCCAAAATTTATTTCGTGTATAGTCTATGTCAAGGGAAATCTACAAATACATACACACAATATTTAAATATAAATAAAAAAAATGGAAATTACTAAATTTTTTTTTTATTTTTTCTTTTGTCTGAACGCACTTTTTTTTTGTCTGCGGCCATTTCCAGTCATTTGTAAAGGAAAATGTATGAAAAACATTGGATAAATCATAAAAAGAAGAAAACATTTTTAGAATGTGTGTATAAAAAAAGTTTTTTGTCTACATCAGTGCTAGACAACCTTTTGCGATTAAATGTGGCAATGTCAACATTTACATATGAAAATGAATTTTGAAATGAATTCTTTATAAACTACATTCTTTGAAACTTGCGAATTGATTGATTTAAAAGCCTTGTTTAAGTTATTTTGAATAGAAGCTCGTATTCTAACCAATATCAAATTTGATTCCCAAGTTAGTGATTCACTACTTACACGCGAATTTAACTTAGCACAAGTGATGAAATGAACATTATAATTTATTTTCAAGTATTCACAAATTTATTAAAAACTTTATGAAGGATCCTGTTTTTACTGCTCTACTCTACTAAGTTCTCTATACTTCATATAATATTATATGTACTTTTATAAGAAATGAAATTTTATATAGAATACTTCACTTCTGAAATGCATTTTTCTAATATTATGTTATGGTGTGAGCACTTTATATAATTTTCTTAATGGCTACCAAACATGCCAAACATTTTAACTGATAATTTTTTTTTTCATAATAAAAAAAATGTTTTAATTAAGTTGCTTTTTCCGGGAAAATTTTTAACTTTTCCCTACAATACAGTAAAATTTGTTCACTTTACTTTGACAATTAATCAAAATATAAAGTTCATGATACCATAAGTATTCGTAAAGGATTTTTATACGGCATGATTATTGAAAATTTTAACTTGAAAATGAAACGGGGAGGATACAAGGAAATTTTTAATATTTTGATTTGATTTTAATCTATTCTATCTACATATATATAGTTAGAATAGACAATAAATGAAATCAAAATTTTGTTTGACCGCTCCTCACTAATAAACCGCTCATTCCATTACCATAAAACTTGAAGTTGTTTGGGAAGTTATTTGGAATAATTCACGAGATGATTTCTTAATATTGAAAATCGTAAAATGTGATCATATGAAATTTTGTATGAAAGATGTGAACGAGGTCTAAACCTTTTGCTCGAAAAAGATTTTTGAAAATTGGTCTCACGAGGCCCCAAGTTTTGAAAAAAGGATTCGAAAACAAAACGTCAAGTATAATTATACGGAGAATAAAGATATTGTGTAACTGATGTTTAACAGAAATTTAGTACTTTTTGAAGAAAATCATGAGAGCGTACTTCGCGATCACTGGAGAGGCTTTTAGGTAGTAAATCTTAAATGTAAACAAAATTGTAGTATATTCATGTGTGTGGTATAATCATGTTCGAAAAGTTTGTACAAGTACTAGAATAAGTAAATAAGATTGATTACTTTTTTGTTCACGGCTCCCGGTAATGCGTGACGGGTAAACTTTGTTAAGTATAATTATTGGAATTTGCATTGCCTTCTTCCTTAGTTTGTTGGCTTTGTAGGATCTTGGGGAAAGGGAAGAGATCTGGCGGCACCACAACTGACCTAGGTGGTTTAAGAGTACCCTTCGTAGGGCCGCGCAACCTCACCTAAGCAAGCCTAGTATATGGGATTTTTTTTGTTTGTGTTATAATTTTATTAATAAGTTAATTCAAAAATTTATTTTTTAAATATTTGACTTACCTCATTAAAATGCGGATTCGGTATCGTAAAACTATAATAAGTTTTATTTTCTTGAAACCATACACCATTATCATTACGATCCAATACATTAATTTTAATATTTTTTTCAAAATCTTGTGGTACACTATTCATACTTGTCTTTATTGAACATTTTATTAATAAATCAATTGAATGTCCAGGATTATGACTATCATGATCCAATTTTATTTTTGCTATAATATTTCTACCATCTAATTCAATAAATTGATTTTTATTATTCAATGAATATGTGATACGATCTTGTGAACAAATATATTGTAATCCGAATGAACCAATTTCACCAATTATAATAGGATTTGATTTAGAATTCTCTGCTATCGAATATGTTATATTATCCCAAAAACATATTTTATTCAATTGATGTGCACAAAAATCTTTTGTTTCTGTATATAATTCAATTTGTAATGTCATATGAGCCATATGAAATGTATCATGTTTTGGATTATATGCTGTTATTGTAAATTGTTGAATTTTCTCTTCATCCTTTTGATTATTATAATTTGAATATAAATTATAAAAATTATTACCCAAATATACTTCACCAGTTTTATTGTCAATACGTAAATATTGTTGTGTTTCAATTGGTTCTTCAAATTTATATAAATATTCGCTAGCAGGATTATTACGATTTAAGGATATTACTTGAAATTTTCCTATTGGAACTTTTGTTAATGATTTAAATGCTCTTTCAGTCTTTGGTATTGTTAATTTAACTAATTCTTGTGGAAAGAAAATTTCAAAGCCTGTAATAAAAAAATAATAAATGAAATGATATTAAAAAAAAAAATTATAAATTTTAAAATTGAAGCATGTTTGACAAATCAAAAATAATTTCAAAATTTTTGATTTAAATCTAATATTTATAGTGCTTAAGAAATCAAAAGAGTTGATTTGGTTAATTTTTAATTCTGATAAAAATTAATTTTGTGCATAAGCAACTTTAGGAGATAATAGAATAGCTTTGTATAAAGGAAACAATATTAATTAATTTAAGCTTCATAATGAAATAATTTGAAATTATTCCAAATTGAATAAAGAAATGGAACCGGTGAAAACAAGTAAAAATAGAGCGCAATGCTATCAAAAATTTAAAGACTTTTTTCTTCACTTTTTAAGTCTTTAATCAAGTTTTATATAAAGAATATTTTAATTTTTATATAAAAGATTACAGAGATTTAAAAACGATTTTTCTTTCGAATTTTTAATTACAAAGGAGATGCTAATTTTTATGCATGTGTTCAATTATAATTAGCACAGACTTTGTTCTTTCAAATCCACTAAATATTTTCATTGAAATTGCAATGCTTAATTTATTAACAATTTCTTTGAAAAGTAATTTAAAAATTACAACAGATTTCAATTAAATTTAAGAATACGCAAAGGATATATTAAAGGATTTCCAAATATAGAAAATATTAACCCAAATATTATGAAATATGAAATTTGGGTTAATATTTTCTCTTTGTAACTCCAACGCAATTCAATTACATAAGATAAATGTAAAATACAAATATTCTCTTAAAATGCTAGAATGAAAGACAGTGATATCTCATATGTCTTAATTGTTTAATCTATATAACTAAAGGAGTGTTGGTTGGTTGTGTGAAAAACTGAACCGTTTTCCCTGTTTTTTTTTTCTCTAGTACATTAAATTACTTAAATTTTACATCGTGTGTAAAAAAAATGAAGAAATTCTGCGGTACTTAACATGTACAAACGCTATACAGAATGCAAACAATTTTGAAAAGAAAGTTGGTTTCTGTTTTTTTTTATATTGAAATTATTAAAAGAGTGTAATTTTTCCCTCGCCCTAATTAATGCATTACATTTGTGTGTCAAGAGGATTTTAAAGTAACCATTTATATATGTTTTATGAATTGGGGATTAATTCAGATGCATGATAAGAATATAATTTTCAATTTACACTCAAATACATTTGTATTGTGTAAGTGTGTGTAATAAGTGCAAGTAACTCCATAAAATGTAAAAATTTAAATATATAATAGTTGTAATAGGTTCATATGATTATACGTTTAACATGTATTAGAAAAAATTTTCAATATTTGACACGTGACGAACCTTATTTTTGAGTCACTTCAAAATTTTTATTTTTTTATAGTTTGTTATCTGACATATGTTTTCTCATTAATAATATTAAATATCATTCCTATTAAGGTTTTAAATTAAAAAATTCAATTTCTAAAATTTAATTTTGAAAACGTAAGGATCGTTTTTGGTATATAAGCAGTTTAATATAACAAAATAATACAAGGGCATTAGAAAAAGATGACCGGAAATTTTTATATTTTTTGAAGTTATAAGGAAAAATAATTTATAATTTTAATTCTTTAAGAATTTGGAAAAGCACTACATATAATCGGTACTCTTGTTCGTAAAACAGCAACAGACATTATGCTCTGTTTACATATTATCAAACATATTAATTATGAATTTTGTTCGATCTGATAAAATTTTTATGAAAATTTGATGTGTACAAATGCTCGTGGATTTTTTTTTTGATACAAAATAGAGAAGGCCATCAAAATCTCTTAGTAAGTGAACAAGTAATCGTTCACATACTCTTACTACAGTACATGCATTCTACACGTACTCAATTTATGCACAGTGGTTGCTCATCATCCATGTAGATGTTATTTCTTGTAGATGTAGGTATTCGTAGGAGTAATGTAAATGAATTCAGGTCTAAACTGTTATTTTACAATTATTTGCCTTAAAAGGAAGCTAATATAAATGTGCTTACAATATAAGTCAAACTTGCGAAGCATTAAGTCACAAAAAAGGATATGGTACGTGTATACTAGGTGTAAGATTTTTGGTTAATTTGAGCAAAACCAAATTTGTGTGGAAGTTTTCGACCCATTTTTTTTTTGTAAACTAAATTCATATATTAATTCCAAGTTTATTTTAGGTTTAAAGTAGATTCAATTCCATAAAATTCATAATTATTATTCTATTACTCCTATATTTCTTTATAACAAAAAGGCAGAGTCATATTGATTACTGAAACTATCATGACTAAATTTTGCAAAAATTTTTATGCCGGTATATAAAAAAAAATTATTCAATTTTCAATTTGATGACTAAAAATCTTATAAAAGATTTTGAAAATTTTCCTACGACGTGATTCTTTGTAATTATTAATTAAATAAAAAAAAAAATCTGAAATTTTATCATCCTTTTTCTTAAAATTACAAAAATTTTCCTTCAAAACTTATACGAGAAAATCAAAAAACCAAGAAACAGAAGAAAATTTTCATTACTGATGACTCATAAGATTTTTTTTCATCTATCTTATTTTGTTTTTCAAATGCTTATAATATTTTCCAGGAATTTTTTTGTTTTTTTTCGAAATTACATCCCATTTATAAAAAGGATTCTGTATATGGTGTTGGTTTTGTTTGTCATCTCAATTTTTATGATACGGTAATATACGTATTGTGTTTTTAACTTTATAATAGAAAAACTACTTAATGCCACTACATACATACTATATACATATGAAATATAGAATGGAATAATAAAGTATCAAAGGGAAATCGGTGGCATATTTTGTTACTTTGATTCATTTGAATTTATTTTTCTATATTTTTTTTGGCAAGGCTATTATTGGTCAGCATATTTTGATAAATTTCTTTCCATATATCTTTGAAAAAAATTCAAATTGAATATATAGCAAGGTATAGCTCACGTATATGTATATGTGTATACATTATTTCGGTTTGGGACAGAGTGGGCTTTTAAAAATCATTTCACATGGTTGGGTTAACATTTTTTATTTTAAAATTTTATTTAAAATTCAACAGTATATATAGCTATGTGTAAATGTATGTGGAAGAATTTGGTATATTTTTAGTTTAAAATATAAAAATTCCAAATTATTCTAAATTCCAAAAAATATACATATACATATTCTTGATCAGCATTGCATTTTGAATTAATTTAGTTATGTCCGTTAATCCTTCCGTTCTTGCATTCATTCTTGCCTGCAATTTTTGCAAATAATTCCAAATACGTTTTAATTAAATACCACGCCATTGTATAGTTTGGATGCGATTAAGAAAGCTATAAGGCATACCATTTAAACAATTAAGGTTGAAATTATTATTCTATTATCGGAAACTTACTGAAATTTCAGAAATACGATTTCAAAAAATATAGGATTAATTAAAAATATTTTCCAACAAAATTTAAAAATATTCAACAAATAAAATGATATTCAAATTCAATACGAACTACATTAATAACAAGCTAACAATTTATATAAAAAAACAATAAATCATGTAAACCCGTGTGTCAGTTGTCATAGAAATCCTATATTGTCAATCATTTTTATGTCCATCTATAGAGATGCTATTCTGATTTTCTTGATCCAGATATTATAATCTCATATATTTTAATTATAAATAAAGTAAATTTAATGTGCAGCGTTCCAAACAAACTTCAATTATACTATCAGAGCAGCTTTAAACAAATCAAACTTATATAGACTCTAGGATCAATTGTTAATAATTTAGTTTGTGTACGCTAAGTATTTACGACAATATGCGAGTGAATACTCTAGATTGGCATTGTTAGTCGCTCTTTACATATACACACACAATTATTTCACGTTCGATTAAATAAATAGTTATGGTGTTTTTGTTTTGCATTTTTTTAACTAATAGTGAAAATATTTTCACAACAACTATAATGTTCACATATTTTTAATAGAACATGTATGTAGGTACATTTATAGTATAATAAAATAATAAAAAAAAACAAAAAGTGAAAAATTCATTCAAAAACTTAAATGTTTTGTACAGCTATGAATATAAAAAATTTCCTCAATTTTTCCTATCCTTCTGGTTTTTCTTTTTGCTTCTATTATATTATGATAGATTTGCAAAACAAAATGAATCAAGCACGTACTTGTTGTCGCCAAATTCACTGTTCATTTCAAAATGAAAATCCTTTACGGTTTTTTCTCTACTTTATATAAATATAATATAATATGACATACACATACATACCGTGTACATTAAAGTTAAGTACATTAAAATAATTTTGAAAAGGATAGCAATAATTGATATAAAAATTGTAAATAATAACCAGGATGTGAAATGCGGCTGTATAATGTTGAAGAGAGAAATTAAGTTGAATCGAACCTAAAACGAATTTTGTAAAGTAGCACATTTCCCTTGAACAAATGAAAAATCTTCTTTTAATCACAATCTAGTACGTAATTTAAAATATTTTCATTTAAATATCAAATTTTTCTATAAAATTATTGCATAAGTTCAGGATGACCAAAAAAAAGTGAAAAAAGCGTTATCGTAATAGTTGAATTGCCCATATAAGTGACTGTGGTTGTGCCCATAAGTGATTGATAAATAGTTACATTTTTTGATGATATGATATTTACCGTTAGCTTTTCGCTTCTTTAGATATTTAGAAAAGTTCGGAAATATGAGGCATCTTAAATTCAAATTTTAACAATTTTTCAGGGGTGAAAAAAATTTACTGGGAGGGCGTGGAGGTCAATAAAAACTTTCTTTAAACGAAATCATTTATTCATTAATATTCAGCGCTGGATCTACCATATATGAAAAATAATTATTTGCAATAATTGAAACTGCGTTCTGCTCAAGGCAGAACGTGCTAATATCGTAAATGTAAAAACTCCTACAATTTATGTTCTAGGAGAAAAACGATATTGTTATATATATAGAAAAACGATATCTAAATTTGAAAAAAAAAACTATGGACTGACAAATATTGTAAAACTAATAAACAATTTTTCCAATTCTTTTTTGAAAAATGCTAAAAATTAAAAATTATAGTACCTAAAATTATTTTGAAATTTAATTGTGGTTTCAAATTTAAATCATAAGTGATTCAATTTTAAATTCTGATCTTCTTAAAGAGAAAAACACAATTTTATGGTTGCTGAAAATTAATTTTAACAAGAATTTTTAATTTAAAATTTATTAAATAAATTAAATTCATTAAAATTAAAATTCAATTAATAATTATAATTTACAAATATATAAATAATTTTAATTTAATAGAAAATGATTGATAAAATTTTAAATTCAAGCAAACTTCCATTTACAATTTCATAAGGCTGGCGCTTTTTAGCTAATGAATATTACATTCATAGAGTATATTATCGTAGCAATGAATTTTCAATAACTTTTCCTATATTCTTCTAATATCGTAGTGTATGCCTAGCGTGGCCATAAGTTTTATGATAGTCCGAGTCATTTTATCAAAATTTGGAATTTCTCGAGGGTCACGATTTTAACTCTACTTAGTACTAATTACTGCTATGGATATAAATTATGATACCAGATTATTTTATTTCCATAGCAGGAATGATTTGTTTGCTATCAACTGTTTTTTAATATCAACTGTTCAATGCAATAAAGCTTTGTATATTCATAATTAGTTTGAAGTCAATCGATTACAGACGATTATGGCAATTGAGCGAATATTGATACTAATATTTATAGATTTAAATGAATAACCCAATTCAAGATTGTTTAAGTATGTTAACCAATGGGTATGTCGAATATTTTTTTAGAATAACTCATGTTGAAACAACCAATTTTTAAATTCAAATATGAAATAAATCCTCATATTGGATTGTTTGTTATAGAAATATTGGTCAGAAACTATTCCACTATTACATTTTTATAAATTAAATAAGGAAATTAAGGAAATAAGGATGTTGTGATTACATTATAAATAATCAAAAACTCTAGACATTATAAAATAATTTTATGATAACTTTTAAAATTTTATTTCAAATTTAATGACAAAGATTTTTTTTCTTATATTTAAGGAATATGATGAATAATGAATGAAAGTGATATTGAATTTTTTTATATATTTTGCCGATTGAGTTAATTTAAGGTAAGTGGTTTTCGTAAAATATACAAAATTTAAATTTTATATTATAGTCTGTAGTCTACGTAATAAAAATGTTTATTTTTTTTCATAAATGTTTGGTTTTCATAAATGAAATGCAGGAAAAATTTAAAATATAAGAAGTTCACTTAAAGATTTTGAATGAATTTTCAAGAACAATGTGTATATATAATTATTACACGATTTTGTTTATAAATTTCCATTTATCTTCAGCTTTTTTGGGTGTTAAACAAAAATTCTTCAATTCAACAATACAAGTTTTCTTAAATTTTTTTAAAATAAGCATCAAGCTATATAAATATGTAATTGATCAAACCAATTATTCAGATCCTAAACTATATAGCTACCTATATAGTTTAGGATCTGAATAACAAAAACGATGTTCTATTGAAATAAATATGTATTATAGCCATTATAGGCATATTTCCAATACACACGTAGGATTAGACGTGTATTCGTGAAGTAATAATTTCAAAAGATATTATGGTAATACAGAGATTGTTAATTAAATTAGATAAGCCGAAAGCGGAAGAAGGTACCAGAAAATGTTGTTTAAGAAAACCAATACTATCTGATGTCAAAACCTGTTTGGCTGCAAAATTTCAAATATCCACCTTGAAGATTGTAAAAGTTTTATAAACAGACATACTGACGTATACAGATGGATTTCTTTTAAACCGGTGGTAAAAATAAACAAACCAGGGATGTTTTATACGTCACCTAATATTTATGATAGGGAATTTTTTCAAAGCTCATACGCAAATGTTTATTGATCACACGATTCAAAGTCTAAATATAGCAACTACAAAAAGTGATATTAAATGAAGTTTTCATGGTTTAGAAAATAAAATATAAATTGAAGAAATATAATGGTCAAAAACAATCCAAAAATTTTTAGGATTATCTACTTATATTCTGTTCTAAATATATTCTTATCTTAACTTTTCTAATTTTAAATTGGATTCTAATTTTGAGCTAATATAAAAACTACTATATCAAACTTTGACATTCCATATTATATACGTATATATATATGTAGGTATTTGCGTTATACATGTACAAAACAAAAATCTTTAACATTTATACGCACCCATTTTTAATAAAGCAATATAGAAAAAAAAATATTAAGAATTAAGGAATAAATTTTTAAAACTCCAGGAATCAAAGCTGTTATACGTTCCACACCTTTAACATGTAACTATCAGCTTTTCAATTTTTTTTTTTAACTTTTTATTTTTCAACATTTTTATTAACATAATAACATACATATAACGATATAGTAGCTGTTTTTGTAATAATATACGATTAAAATACGAAACTTATGGCCTTTATATTTATCTAAAAATAATTTACAATACATAGAATTTCTTCGGATCACGTTTAATATAAAAATAAAAGAGGAAAAAACTACAAAAAAATATTTGTAAGAAATAAGTATAACGTGAATAATCCGCCACAGGATATTAGCAATAACATACATACAGATATATCAAATAGAATAATGTATGGTGTGTATAATATGTAAAAACAAAAACAATCGCACCAGTCAAAACATTCATTCGCAGACATAATATGACAAGGAATTGTCTAATATAAAAGCCTTGAACGCGAAAACGCAAAAAAACAAAAGGAATGAAATAAAAATATTAAATTTTTACCGGCCGGTTGGTATTTTTTCAAAAACAAAAAAAAAACACCATACTATATCCACCCTCACTTCATTGAAATAAAATATAAAAAAAATGCAATCCATTAGCTGATATAGGTATGTACATATATCATAAAGGTGATGATTATAAAGTCATTATTTGAGTGTTGCCATATATAGAGAAAATGAAAGAATATAAAAAAGGTTAATCTTAGGAATTTGTTCAGGACAGTTTAAATTTCTATTTTTATAACAACTTATTCATCATGTACGAATTTGATAAAGCTGATCCCGGCGTATCTAAGAAGTAAATCCGTTATTAGGAGGTAAATGTTCGAGTTCGTGTATGGCTCTCTCCCCTGTCTCTTGTTGAACTACTGATTTAACAAAGGAAAATTTCATATTGACTGGAAATTTCATTTTTACTATTAAATATTGACCTATAATTGCTGAATCTTATTACACACAGATCGGTATTATATACGAATAAGTTCGGCCTAGAACGGGCCATATACTTCCTATAGCTCTAAAGTTCCCGTAAGGTTTTCAAAAAACATTTGACTGGGGTCTGTTATGTCTAGAAAAAAAAATTTAGTTTGGAGTTTTTCGTTTTTTTTTTTTGAAAATTGGTTCCCAAATAACAGAATTAGATCGTAAGACTGGTTTTAAAAAATAATTTTAATACATGTAGTTTACCGTTGAGTTGATTTTGTAAATTTCTACAAAGATTTTTACGCTTATTATTGAAAAGTCGTTAAGAAGCTCTACAATGTGTGTTCATTCCTCAGTGCCAAGTTTAAAATTTCATCTCATGATGCTTACTCCTTTGTTGAAGATGTTATATTTTAATTTTCTGACTTGCTTATTCTTTTAATACTTTCATTCATTCTTCTCTTTTATGTTTTAGATATACAAGCTTTGTAATTGAAATAAGGTCGAGTTGAATCGGGTAATCCTATTTCTCCGCATACATACGTGCTCAAAATTAATATCATATGTGGGTTTATGTATGTTTGTTGATATTATGTATGACATCCAAAGTAGTTTTTATAAAACAAAATTTCGATATGCATTTTTGGCGAAAGAATGAAAAAATTTAATATACTTAAAAAGGTAAAAAAAAAATAACATTTTAAATGAGGATGAGGATAACGCAAGGATAATAAAATCTAATTGGTATGCGTGTATTTTATGTCTTCTTTTCCTTTATTTTTTTGCTTTTTGTTTTTATATCCGTTGCGTTTTGATAAATTACTATTTTCGGTGGTTTTTTTTTTGGAGTTTTTCAAGTGATTTAAAAAAAATGTTTTTTTATTCATTAAGAATAAGGGTAAGGGTATTTTATTGATTTCATTTCCAGGAACAACTAAATACGGACTACCGTTTTTTTGCTTTTTTTTGAAAAGGATTTAATAAAGTAACTTCATTTATGTGATGAAAAGAAAAAAAAACAAATAAAAAGTGAAGAAATCAAAAATTCAATACGAAATGTTGAGGAATTTTTAAATATTTTTTCTTTTATAATTAAATTAGAGATTGTTTTTCAACAAAAATTTTGAAAATTTAACGGCCCCTTTTTTATATGTATGTCCGGATATGAAAAACCATATTTCAAGATTTTGAAAAAAGAACTTATAAGTATTTTAATTGTTTTTTGGAAATTGAAATTCTATTCAATAATTTTAAAATGCTATGTACAACAAATTATGCATGTAATAGAATCAGTGAGTTATCTTCTTAGTTGTAGTTTCAATTAAGTTCCTTATAATTGAAATAAATAGCTTTGCTTTTCGAATCCTGAAAACACCCACCATAAATACGAGTAATTCAATTTTTTTACAGTATAACAATATGTAAGAATGGTATATGTAATACTCTTTAGTCAAAGTATCAAAAAGGGTTAAAATAATATAAGTCAAGCAAGAATTGTTAAAATAATATAAACATATTGAACATAAAAAAAATCTGTATTTTCTGACAGAGGCCAAAAAATCCAGTACTATACGTGTAAAACGTAAATAACGTACTATTATTTATGTTAAATATAAAAGACTCTGTATTTTCTGCCTCATATTTACAAAACGGATACTTTATATATAAAACTCACTATTTCTCATGTTAAACTCTTTATTTTCTGCTTGGACTTGGAAAACCAGTACTTTACATATAAAATCATAAAAAACGTATTAAAAAATATTTCTAACTTTTGTAAAACTTTTGCTTTTTTTAAGTTTTTCAATTTAATTCTGAATTCTGATATATTAAAATAATAATAAAACCATCTATCTTGTTTGATGGGTGACCACCATAGTACCCATTTTTGGAACTGTATACTTGTCAGTTCTCATATCGGTGTTATAAAATTATAACGAAATTGGGTTATTCAAAATTTAGGAATTGCATTCTTTACGGTTTTTTAGATTTGAGATAATTAATTTTTAAGTTGTGTGGCACTGTAATTTAATGCTAACTAAATTATTCTTTTTATTAGAAAATTATGTCATTACAAGATAGATCTAATATATCTTGTATAACCGTGGTACATTGTAGAAAAATGTAGAAAATTGTATAAAAAAATTTTCTTTTATTCAAAAATAATTACAGCTTTTCTATAAGAAGTCCCAAATTTTATTATTTTTTTTTTTTCAGATTTAAAGCTTAAAATAAAATTTGTTTATTTTAGAAATTATCACAAATTATTCATATATATAATCTATTATGTGTACATTAATGTTGTATGTATCTATGGATGTAATATAAAAGTGAAATTATTAAAACAGAAATAAAAACTATCTATGCCATCCTGCACCTATGCACGTACGTTTTTTTTGATATTTGCAAAGAGAATGGCGTTTTTATTAATGAAATTTTTTCATAATTTTTTTTTACCGACCGTATTGTGTAAACAATAGGTAGGTTATGTGATGGCAACAAATTTTGCATATCGAGTTTTCGGTGGGAACGTACTTCTCCATAGTAGGGAAGTGTAAATAAACTATTTTTAGCAACCTGTCGGTCTGTCGGTCTGTCGGTCTGTCGGTCTGTGTGTGCACGCGTGTATCTCAAGTTCGGCTGAACCGATTTTGATGAAATTTTATATGTAAGTTTGTTTCCACCATGGCACGGATCGATCAACTTTTGGTATATATCAGGCCTCGGGAACTGCACTTTTTAGCGGGCCTGTTTTACATTTTTGAACATTTTGAAGAAAATATTCAACCGATTTACTTGAAATTTTATATATAAGCTCAGCTCGACTGTCCGCAAGAATTCGTATGTTTTGGAAGAAATCAGACATCGGCAACTAGACGTTTACTACGGGCCAAATATACATTTTTGTGTATATAAAGAGAAATAATCAACCGATTTAATTGAAATTTAATATATGAACTCCTCGTATTAAAACAATGAACATATAAATTTTTTGGAAAGATCAGGGCTCGAAAACGGATCTGCGGGCCGATTTTACATTTTTCACCATTTTGAAGAAAGTATTCAACCGATTTACTTGAAATTTCATATATAAGCTTTGCTCGATCATACGCAAAAATTCCTAACTTTTGGAAGAAATCAGGCATCAGCAACTGGGCGTCTACTACGGGCCAAATATACATTTTTGTGTATATAAAGAGAAATAATCAACCGATTTCATTGAAATTTAATATATGAATTCCTCATATTAAAGCAATGAACATATAACTTTTTTGGAAAGATCAGGGCTCGAGAACTGATTTGCGGGCCGATTTTACATTTTTCACCATACCCACAGAACAAATTGATGGAATTTCTTGAAATTTGATATTTGAGTTCTGGTTGTTACCGAAACTAACTGGCGAGCATTTCAGGGAATTCGGGTAGCACAAAGCGAAACTCTACTAAGAGCCAAATTTACATTTTTCTAAGTATGTTAACTATAAGCTTACTAATGTCCTAAAAATTGGAAAGAAGTATTTGACAGACATTTTTATAATATTCTGTAACACTTTCATTTAACTAGACAATACACAATGCGGTCGGTTATGTGCTGACCACATCAGATTTTTTTATTTTTAGAATAATAATTTTTTATGACACTTTTATGTACGAGTTATTTTATAAAGCAATGTTTGATGTCTATATATAAAAACATAAACAAAGTATCCTTTAAATTTTTTTCCACTTTCATATTATTAAAGTTATATTTATGTATATGATGCTTTTCTAAATAAATAATATAAATAGTTCCACAGGTCAGTACTGAAGATTGTTATTAATATATTAAGAAGAAAGACATGATTTTCCAAACAATAAAATACTGTCTCTTCACATAATTGCGAAAATAAATGAATCAAAATAATTTGAAGACAATGAAATTAAGAAAAAAAAAATTTATCCCAGCTCCAAGCTGTTTTTATAACCAGACGCGTTAAAAATTCTAATATAACTTAAATGTAAGTTTTTCAGGTGCACTTAAGAATTTAAAAAAAAAATTTGAAATTTGCAAAGGAATCTAAATACTAAAAAATTATTTAAAATAGACGAGATCCGATTAGGTTTTAATAGACGAGATCCGATTAGGTCAATCAATTACCTTGAAGCATAGCTGAATACTGAATTTTCATACTGAAATTACCCAGCATAAAAAACAATTTGCAAAATATTTACCCCATACTTTTAAAAAATAAATTTTTAAAATTATATTCTATTTGGTTCTAAATTATACACAATTCGTTTCTTCTTATACTCTAAGTCTATAAAAATTAAAAAACTTATCAACCCCTTGCAATTTTTTATACATTTAAAATTTCTCTTATTACTTATCAAGATTATTCAAAAATATTATAATAAATAGTTTCTTGAATTTTAAATTCTCGAAGAAATTCAGTGATCCGTTAATGAAACTTTTGCTCGTGTTCAAAATATTATATAAGCGCAACCGCAGTATTTTTTTTTCTAACATGAGCCGCCTCAGGAATACTATTAATTCTTATCTTCCTTTTGATTATTTTGAAACTAAACTAATATACGCGAGTATACACAAGTAAAAGGTTAATAAAATTTTTAATTTAATAGGAAAAGGAAATAAAAATATGAAAGTAATAATTTTAGACTATTTCTTTGCCTTCTTTTGCTATTTCTAGAATTTACACTGTTTTAATTAATGTACATACATACATGATAAATAGGTATGCATATATACACAGTCATACTTACGTTATATGAATTTTAAAGTAGGTAAGTATATATTTGCATTACTTTGATATTATTTTTTAAAGCGGAACAAAAAATAATATACTCGTAAGTATGTGTATAAAATTGAAATTAACGAGTGCAAGTAATTAAATTGATAGAACGTGAATGAAAAGATAGAGCGAGAAAATTATCATTAATTTTTTGCAAAGTTTATGAACATTAAAATCTATGATCTAGGTATAGCTGTAGTGCATATAGTAACCTTAAACTTTAAAAACACAGTATTTTTTTAAATTGCAAAAATATTAATTGCTATATGAAATTTTTAAATTGTTATATTCTACTTAAAATTGTACTTTGTAACAGTACAGCAACAGTTTTGTGAGATGAATTCAGAACCTTTTGTTAATTTTCTTGATTTGAATTAAAAAAATGCTTTGTCTATTTATTTTTTAATATACATCCCTTACTAAACGTAACACATTTTCAACACGTAACAAATTCACCTAAAATTTTGCAAATTAGCTGAAAGTGTTTAGGCAAATCAACATAATACAAATAGGACGAATAGGAAAAATCTCAACTTCCGTTTTAAATAGAATTAAAATGTGTACTAGGTCCAGAATCAGTTTGCATAATATACATAGTTAAAAAAATATAAAGTGTGTGTTTTAGAATTCTGAGTTCCGATTTAAGTTGGAAAAATTATAATTTAAATTAATAGAAAATAGAATTTGTTAAATCTGTGTGCTTTGTTTATTATACATTTCCGGCCTTTTGCCGCTTACGCAAGGTTCATTTGTATTCTTTTACAGCCAATTCTGATAGTTGCAATAAAAACAACTCTTAAATTTCCCGTACGCTATATACGTATTTCCCGTACGTATGTTTTAGCGCCTATTTAAAAATACAAAATGTATACGATAACCACTTACCAAATAGTTAAACAATTTCATATATTTTATTTAATAAATTTAAGCATATTACACATAAGTCATCCTTTGATAACATGCAATAGCTTTAATATTAGCGCCTTATTTACTTAATAAGGTACCTAAATGTTCCCATGGGTATACAGGTTATTACAATAGCATTAATACTAGAGTAATAATGAAATATGCAATATTTTTCTTCCTTATCTCTAAATCAATCCTTGACATTGTTTATGTTGATAACAAAATATCGATATTGTTATATGTACCTAAACTGATATACACTAATTTGTATTTATGTGTTTTTACCTTAATTAAAATAATTTTGTTCTCCTTTATATAACCACTTATGATTAATTAATTATATTCAAAAATATTTTAGTTATACAAAGTTCATAAAATAAAACCAATATCTATTAAATCTATTATAACAGTTTATTATATAAGAATTATATATATATATGTCTGAATATGACGAGATGTATAGGCCATTTTGTTAATATTATATTTTGTATAACAGCTATATGCATATAATGCAAAATTTATCTTCATCTTAAGGATACTTGAATTCAGGTCTCACCTTGAAAAACTTAGAAACATAGAAGATTTTTATTAATTCTTTTGTGTTGAATACATTCTCTTGCATTAACCTTATATGCTGTTAATATTATGAGTTCTCAGAAATTGTTACACGTCAAAACTATTTTCATATTTCAAGAACAATATTTTATACTTTGTAACTTAATAATAAAGGTCAACGTTGTAAACAAGAAAATTTATTTGTACAATGATTTCGGAAGGATTGTAAGTACATGCAAATAGTTTCTTATACATTTTTATCAATTCACTACATCCATTTATATAAAAACTTTTTAAAAATAATGATTTTGAACTATTAAATTAATCCATGATATTTCCAATTTGGATTCATTTGTGAATAGTTTTTGTGAAACAGCAAAGCTCATTGTTTAATTATTTAGAAAATTGACTTTTTTTATGATGTTCCCAGTTAGACTTAGAAATTTTTTATTGAAATTTGTATAAAAAATTGAATTAATTTTCCATATACCATAAACTTTTTCGTGGAACAGTTTTATCATATTGCAGGTAACAAATAACCCATGTGTATGTACATATTATAGTTACCTTAATTTTCATAGTTTTTTTTTTTAGATAAATTGGAAATTAGCTATAAATCCTTAAATTTTTTTATAGTATCCTATATTATCTATATGCATTTTATATGACCAATAGATTTGCAATAAATATTGGCTCGTTAAATATTTACAGTTCAATAGTCTATACATTTTCAATAAAACGCTCACATATGTAGGAATTCAATCTCCATATTGTACATACACAATGTATACACACCAAATACAACATATGTACTGTATATAATACTCTACAAATATAGACTATAGATATTTTAATCTATGTTTTCTATATGAAATGGAACTTTTAGTTATCAATCAATTTGAAATCTTTACTGTTATCTATATTTCAATGAAGGTATATTATATAAAATTAAACGCGAAAATAATATAAAAGTGATGATCAAATACTCAAAAGGTAAAATGAATATTGCGTAAAGTAGGAAAATTGTACAGAAAAAAAAAATTCATTTTGGTTAAAATTAGGCTTTAGTTGACAATAAAAAGTTTTTTGTTTTGTATATTAAAGGCGAAAATAGAAAAATCAATAAAAAAGTGATCACATTTATTTGAAAAATAAATAAAATAAATGAAAAAATAATAGATGTATGTGGTGTATGTGTAATAAAAATTTAATTAAATTAATTAAAAATTTTCTAAACGTATAATGAAATTTAATCACAAATTTAACATATTTGCGATAATTTTCATTATTTTGATGATTAAATCATCCAATGGGTTATACAATTTAAAGGATCGAAACGATTACAACATTGTTATACACACGTAAACAAATATTCACAAATGTGTATATATATATACACATTCAGGCAGTATGTACATATATGTATGTGCAATAAGTATAAAAATTTAATAGTCAAATTGCTGTAAACCAAAAATATTGGAAAAAATATCTTCATACCCGAGTTGTACTTTAATTTACAACTAATTTTGTAATATAATAGGTTTAAAAAAGATCTACATATACATACATACATATTTATAAATATAGATTTCACGTAAATGAAAAATAAATTTAGGAGAATACTGAAATTATTTAACTGACAAAATTTAAAAAATATCTTCAATCTGAATGTAAATATATTCGAATCCAAAACAATGTTTTATATAGAGTACAACATTTGGTTTTATGACTAGAGAAAAGTGTGTTCGAAAATAATAATAAATTTGAAATTAGTATTATAAGCGACGTTATGAAATAACGGTTTAAGATATAGACGCAAGTATTTGTTCTTTATTAATGTCGAAAATTGGATAGATTTAAACGTCTCTGTCTGTTTATCCGCACGTTCTTCTGAACAGCCGAATGATAATTTAAAAATTAATTAAGTAAATTGCCTAATTGAGTAAATTTCCAAAAAATTTTATAGTAAATACAAGAACCCTATTTGAATTCAATTTAATTGAGTTGGTGGTTCGGAAAACTGTCATACAAGTTATTTCTCAAAATCTTATAAATCCTGTTTTGCAAAAACATAAATCTTAGACAGCGTAAGGTGGGGGAAAAGTTTTTTTTCTTCCCAACAAAATCTATTTGTATAAAAAAGAGTATAACAGTTTTGTAAAAGGACGCACCAACCAATTTTTTCCCAATTTTGTTGGAATAATTTCGAAATTATGTATAAAAATTCTTATACAGGGTACTTCGCATAAGGTGGTAATAATGTAGGAATAATTCTTTGACAAATTTGGGGCTTGGGCAGGGAGGTTGTTTTATATAAACTCGTTTTCGATTAAGTTAATAGAACATAACATATTCGACTTCCATCGTACCCATTCGATTATTTACCACCATATGCGAATTACTCTGTATAGTGTAGTTTTGCGACTATGTGTATACATAATTGGTATATACTTATATACATATTTAAATTGTAGAGCATTGTTGACTTCATTTTTCTTGGTATTTTCCTTCTTTTTTCATCAAATTACTTGATTATTTTCTTCTTGCTTATGCTTTTTTTCTAAATTGTCTTAATGAATTTAACCTGTAATTTAATATTATTCATATAATTAATTCACCTTATAAAGCAATTAGGCCAGTGGCTGTATTTTTTTTTTTTTCAGTACAAACACAAGTGCACAAGTTCTGTGGTATGCTATATATACACACATATGTATGTAAACAAATTTACGTGAAAATATTAGGGAGGTTGTGTCAAAATAGATGTTGTTATTTTTTATGTAAAGAAAAACAAAAAAGGGGTTAGGAGTTAATGTATACACAATGTCGTACACATGTACATGAAATATACATAAATATTTGTTTGTCTTATGTTTTGAATTTTGTTTTTAACGAAAAGGGTTTGTTTTTTGATGTTGTTGTTCATTTCAATTATCATCATACTCATACTTACTTTGTTTGTTTATGTTATTTTATATTCTATGAAACTAAAAGGAATACTAATTGATTAAAGGTAAGGGATAAGAGATGTGAGTCAGTTTAGTTGCTAAAATAGGTGAAAATGTGTCCCAATTTTCGATTTTTCAGACAATTTTTGTTTTTTCATTTTGTTTTTAATCTTATTAAGAGAAATTTGAAATAAATTAAATTATTTAATGGTTATGAGCTTTTAAACATTAATTTATAGATTTTTTTTTAGTTTACAAAATAAATAATCTTTTTATTATCATTTATTGAAAAAAAGTTACTTTTCATTAAAATTGAAACGTCCAGTTGCCGACGTCTGATTTCTTCCAAAAGTTAGGAGGTTTCGCGGATGGTAAGTAAATCAGTTGAATATTTTCTCCAAAATGGTCAAAAATGTAAAACAGAAGCACTAAAAAGTGCAGTTCCCGAGACCTGATATATCCCAAAAGTTGATTAATCGGTGCCATGGTTGAAATAAACTTACATATGAAATTTCATCAAAATTGGTTCAGCCAATTTGAGATACATACAATTGAACTTGAGATACACGCGTGCACACACAGGCAGACAGATCGACAGGTTGTTAAAAATAGTTTATTTACACGTCCCTACCATAGAGAACCACATAACCTACCTATTGTATACAAAATACGGTCGGTCAAAAGTGAGCATCTTGTATTAAATCGCTGGTTATTTAAAAGAAAGAAATTGGATTTTTGAAAAATTTAATTTTAGTAAAGTAGAAATGTTGAAATGGTTGTAATAATTATGATTAAGCCATTAATAATCCTTATTTCTAATATAAATTTATTTAAATCTTAAATCCAAATATATTGTTTATTATGCACAATAATTAAAAATATTCCGATATTCCAATGTTCAATTGAACGTTTGTGAGCATGGACGAACAAGACTCAAAATAGTAATGTACCAGTTCACTATAAAACTATTTGTATTTTTTAGTTACAATGCACACTATTACAAATTTTATTGTATCATATATGAGGATGAATCCTTTTTGTACACAAAAACTTCATGTATAAAAATTCGATTTTATAATTTCATAATTTTTAATAATAAGTGTAATTTGAGAAAATTTGTCTTGATAGTTTTTTTTGGTGTCTTTAACTCAGAATCATTTTATTAATATTTAACAAATAAACAAACATGCATACATGTATGTGATCCATTTTATTAATGTGCACATTGCAAGTTATGTCACCCCCCTTATCCACTATCTTTAAGCCTTTTTTTTGTTGTTTTTAACAATTACTATAAAATTTTAGGATGACATAAATTTTTGCATCATTTTCAAAGTAAGCTAAAAATAATTTTTTTTTTGTAAATTAAAATATTTTATTTTTTAAGAGAAAAAAAAACTCCATGGTAGTTAGTTTTTACATTAATATTGTATAATGTAGATTTATACAAGTAAAATATTCGAAATTAATTTTATTAATGTTTTATTTATAACCACAAATCCATTTTAACCATAATGTTTTCTTTATTTTTGTTATTATGGTTATTATTTTTTTTTTTCATCTTTGAATGAATTTTTTTTAATATGATTTCATTGCAGAATGAATTTTTTCTTGTATTGCTCAGTGTTCAGTGTTGCTATATCCCTTTTAAGCTTTTTTTTTAAAGAGAAGATTTGGATGATTTTATGATTAAGAATATTGACCTATGGATGATAAAGTCAATGTACGTTTTAAATTTTACGATACTTGTTTTTTTTATTTTGCAAACTCTAAATATAAAATTTTTATGCTTTAATTTTTCATTTTTGCTTTAAGACAAATATTTAGTTAAATGGAAAAACAATTGGGAAAATTGGGAAATTTTTCATAATATGGTGTCCTTTATAAAGCTCGTTTAAATCAGTTGGTGATAGCAACAAGATACTGTATAATTCACGGATGTGAAAGGGCTATGAACCGGACTAAAGAAGGAATGAATATACTGACAAAGAATATTTTAAATCGAGAAATTAATGTAACTTATTATTGGAAAAAAATTCGATTAAAATTTTCAATCTTCCTATACTTCGTAGTTTCTCGGCTGTAAATTTGAGTTTTTAAAATAGTTTATCGGGTGAAATCATCAATAGTGTTCTTAATTAATTTAGAGAAATTCGTTTAAATATTCCAAAAATTCATTTTGACTCTTTTTTTTATTTTTATAATTGGTCATAATTAATTACATTTAGTTATTTTCTAACGGAAATATTAGTCGGAATTGGTTGACAGCAAAATGTTTAAAAATTTTTATAATTTCAAAGTCACAAATATCTTTAATTTATTTTTAAAATTAATTTTTTAATTAGTTGATATTTTATTTGCTTATATATTCAAGCCAAAACAAAAAATAATTATCCGATGTAATGTTAATTTAAAGTTTACGGTATACTTACACGTATATAGTAAAGAGTTATTTAAAATTTATGGCCAGCAAGTATAATAACATTATATAGAAAAATCGCAAAAGAATTAAAAGAAATTAAAATTGAGAAGAAATTAATTAAATTATAAATAAAAGCGGGAGATTAATATTTGTTTTAATTAATTATGCAAGACCTTTACTGTAATTGAATGTTATCGCAATTATTATTAAATTTTTTTAAAGTAGTTGTAAACAGTTTTATCATTAAATAATGTAGTTTATTTGTTTTTCCTTACTCCACTTGGGAACATTAGGATCCTCATCTTGACATTAGTCTAGCGTTAGTTTTACAGATTATTGGAGTTAACTAGATGGTGACCAGTCTACCTTAGTTTCTGCTTCATACTTAATATTGAAGGTTATTATTTCATTCTATATTAATTGATTCTATATTAATAATTCATTTTATAATATTGTATAATTAAGCTTTATAATATTAAGTATAATTATTTGAGTGACCTGACCAGGGTTTAAACCCGTGGCCCTTTGGTTAAAAGACCGGTGCCATAACCACATATATGGTTATTCCTATATGGAGGTAGCTTAAGAAACTTTAGAAATTGTATAGCGTTCAGTTATTTAACATAAAAAATTCAAGTTTTCTAAAATACTTTTTTCTTTCAAATGAAATGAATTTTATGTGTTGTTCCAAAGTTGACATTTTCTACTCTAATATAAACCGATATTTTAAAAATCACTATTTAAAAATATTTCAAATTAATTAAAAATATCCAAAACTCCGAGAACGTTTCGTGACAAATTCAATGAATTAGTTTATGAAAAGATCTTTTAAAAATCATTTCCAATCAAAATTATATTAGTGTCATGATATAAAAATCATTTTTATATCATGAATTGCTATATCTATGTATGCCAACACATATTCAATATTTTATAGCGTTAAAATATTAAAATGATGTTAATTGGCATAAATGACTCGTCAATTACACAAAAAAACCGGCACCACACACTTCATATAAAATCTATATTACAAATATAAAAAATCAATTCCACGTATATATTTACAAAAACTTCTTGAAACTATAAGAACTTTTGTTGAAGATTTTTGAAGTAAAATCTGATATTGAAGAGCTGTTTCTTAAGCATCATTTGAATAATAAAAAGAATCGGAAATGAAATAAATTAAGATTAAAATTTTTAAATTGCAAGTGTTTATTAAAATAATAATGCCACATTAGCTGTATAAGACAAAATAATTTTGCTCCAATAACTTTAATGATTTGTTTTTTATTACACTCATCATTTTAAAATTACATATGTATTTTTTAATTGAAAGGGAAACGCAATTTTTTTTTTCTGCAATTTGCATATATGCCAGAAATGACATTAATAGAAAACACAAACCGAATAATCTCCGCAAGTTCCTTCTCTTATAAGACTGGTTTTTATGTAAATATATACTGAAATGATGTTTTTTCCTTCAGTATACAAAATATTTTCAGTCTACTTAATGGGTTTTTTTATGATTTTTCCAAAATATTGTTGTTTCATTGACGCTTCAACAGAACTTTTTAAATCATTCTTTTTCAGTAGTGAAAATTATTTCAATACGTATAATGAAGATTTACAGACGCTCTCATAATATTATGATTCATTTGAAAATATGAAAAAAAATTAAATAAAATGATTCAAAGTTTTTCTAAAAGGATTGCAACGTTTGGGGTTAAGCACGTGCTTATATTGTGGAAATTTTTTATTACACTTTTTAAATTTAATAATTTTAAATTAATTCTACAATCTTACAACATTCCTGGTACAGAAAATTTGTTATTTAATTTTTTAAATTTTTATTAAGTGTTTAATGGAAATAAATAATGAAAACTGTTCAATCATATACCATTGGTAAGAGGTTCGAAAATGGGTAAAAATTTTGTTCCGTGTCCAATATCAAGGGTTTCCGAGTTCCAGGAATTTTAATGAATTTTCACGAAATTTTTACTTATCCAAGTTCTTTTGATTATAACTTTCGTTCCGGAAAAGATAGGAACTTTAAACAAACAGTGTCGGAAAGGCCTAGTAAAGGATTGGCCAGCTGCTTAAGCTTTAATTTAAAACATTAAAAATATATTTATGGTACAGAAGATACGTATAACACAAAAACCATTTCTATGCCAAGATCTTAAAGGCCCTATTTTTCACTATTTTTGATAACTATTGATTTAAAGCGCTGTAACTATTTTTAATTTTTGATGACAAAAGTCACTCGAAGAAACAGTTGATATTTTCATTAGCCGTTATTTTGATAAAAAATCTGAATTTTGATGTTTTTATTGAAATTTTAGTGAAATAATAAAATTAAAACAAAATTTTATACAAAGTTTTAATTTGAAAAAACAAAAATTGATTTAGAAAAATTTTAAATTTTTGAAAAGAAAAATTAGAATTTTGTATTACAAAAAACAAAAAAAAAATCTAGTAATCAAAATTTTTTTTTCGAAACTTTTCTTGGTAAAGAAAATTGATAGGTTTTTTATTTTTGCCAATTTTTATAGGAAATGGTACCTATATGGTTTGAAATTTTTAAATGCATTTTTCTTAGATTGGGTGCAATTTAAAAATTTGAAAAAAATATTTTCGAAATCTAGACACTATTTGGCATCTGAAGTTATTAAAATTAACCACCCGGAGCGAATTTTTAAAGACATGCCATACAAAATTTGACATTATTCTAATAGAAAAAAATTTTTTTTTCAATAGGAATATTTAATTTTTTTTATACAAAATGGAGTTTGTAAATGACATTATGAAGTTAATAAATAATTCATAAATAATTTAAACAAATTCTTACAAAAACTCAAATTGGTGTGCGGTTCATGCAACTCAAGAGAAGCAATTAATTTAAATAATAATTTCATGAGAAAATGGTGTTTGTTTTAGAAATTTGTAAAATTTTTGATAAAGGTTTATTAAATTGAAGCTAATTTTAGTTTTACCAACATCTAGTTTGATTTTAATTGAATTTGTGGCTCACAATATTTGTGGTTTTTGTGCTATATCATTTGTACCATAAAAATTTTTCAATGCTTGAGAACTTAAATTAAAGTTTAAGCAGCTGGGAAGAATTCTATAAAAAAAATTTCAAAGTTTTGAAAAATTTCTTACAAAATTATCTGGTTTAAAATAAACTGAAAAAAATAAAACACGTAAAGGAATTAATTTTCCCTAAAGTTCGAATATTTGATATTCCGAAAGTACATAAAATACAGAATCAAGCAGCATGTCTTTTTACTTTACTAGTTCTTTCCGACACTGTTTGTTTGAAGTTCCTATCTTTTTCGGAAAGGAACTTATAATCAAAAAAACTTGGATAAGTAAAAATTTCGTGAAAATTCTTTAAAATCCCTGAAACTCGAAAACCCTTGAGATTTGACACCCAGTCCGGAAGAAATTGCACAAATTTTTGAATCATCCTTTATATGTTATATATGTAAGTGTATTAATATACATATAATAATTCTTTTAAATATTTTACCAGAAAATGGATTGAGTTAATTAAATTAAAAACTGCGGATTATATAATAAAAGTAATAATATGAAAACTATTATAATTATAATTATTTCTAAGGTATCTATTTTGATATGGTTCAGTACCAATTATAATATTTTTCCCTTTTAAATTTATTAATTCAGTGCAAATTAGAATATAACCAATTGGGAATGCTCATTAAATATGCCAGTATATATGTATGTACATTACACATATGCATTATTAAATGTAGCTGCAATTTATTATAAAAAATTGATTAATTTCTACTTATTACAAAAAATTCTGCATATTATGTGAATTATTCTCTGTAAAATATTACAGAGCTCACTTTAATCACAATTATTAAATCATTGCTTTATCCAACAACAACTGCTATGAATTAAATGCTAATATTTTTATACTAAATAGAGAACTGTATATGAGATAGAACTATCTAATTAAATTATTAACGAAAAGTTCATTCACTTGAAATTATAATTTAAAAATTTTTTTTGCAATTTCATTGACAGCCACTTTACATAAACACTAGATTCTGAACAATATTTGAAATGCAAATTTTAATTGAATTTTTATATTGTTAAAATAAGTGTTATATTATCCCGACAGGAGGCTTTATATACAGTATCTAAAACAATTAAATAACAATATCATGAATGAAATAATTATTACAAATTTAAATATTATGATTAAATTCATTAAAGTAATTTTTCTTTATTAAAAGGGTTTCAAGTAAGGTTTATTAATATTATAATTAGCATACTTTATTTTAAATTAAATTTATTTAACTCTTCCATTTTAATTCGTATAATAATTTCATGTTTTATTTGTGGCTATTTAAACCACATACTTATACGTGTTCAAACATTCAATGTCTGAATTCAAGAAATGGAAGACACGAAATCTAATTTATGTTTATCCAAGAGGAACATAATTTCATTATTAAGAATTAAAAATAATAAATATAAGCTTAAGGAAAAAAATTACTTTTATACATAAATAGGTTGCATTTATTTTTGCTTTTATTGTTGCATCAAAATATTTGCAATATTTTAAACTATTTTTAATTGAATTTTTAAAGAAATTTGAGAAACACAACATTATTATACACTTATACGTAACATTATAAGCACAATATTATTATTCTATATGCCGCTAAATTTTAAGGTTTAGGTTTTATTGGAAATTTTAAATTTGGAGGTTAATTTTGAAAATATTTGTTTATTTATGGCATATTTCTGCCATTTTAGGCATTCAAAAAATATTTTGTCATAAATTAATCATATTCTAATCAATTTCTGTTCCATAAGACTTGTAATTGGTTCTGCGTTGGTGATGAGGAGACAACCATACATATTCTGTGTGACGGTCGTGCTCTGGCGACCAGGAGGTGCCGATGGTTTGGGCAAGGCTTTGCTCAGTGTTGCGGACCTCGCGGCAACTCCGTGAGTGATATTTTCTGGTATATGTTTGAGACTCGGGATAGTATAAGTGCGATATGGGTGGGTTATAATAACCCATGACTAGCTGCCGAGGTCGAAAGGAGAAAATTGCTTTCCCTATATCTGTTTTCAAAAAAAAAAGAGGCATGGAATTAAATTGAGATTGAAGTACCTATAATTTTCCTCCTTTTTCACCTTATGTAGCAGTTTAGTTATAGGCATTGCATATTTTAAAAAATTTTTAAAAATTTAAATTTTTCGACTTTGATAATAAAATCAAAATGCATTTAATAAAAATTGTTATTTATTTAACATATAATAGGCATTCAATTAGGACAAAAACACTGGCACTACTGCTAATTTTAATTAGTATGCAAAACATAAAATTCATCATACAGTTTTAATTGAGAAATTACAAATATAATTAGCATATATCGCGTACACATATAGAAGTAACACCTCCATCACAATGAATATCATAAAATATCAATCTTAAAACGTGTTTGCATTTGTGAATAAACAGTGTGTCTCAAAACATGTTATAGTATTTCGATATAGAATAAAAATATTAGTAAACATTAAAATGTTAGTAAATTTTTGAGATGTGGCAGTACTGTTATACATTATGTGCTATAAATTTCTATTTGCTTTTAAAACAAAGTATAATATGTTTTATACCTCGTTTGTTTTTAATTAACACCAATATAAGTTTAAAATAAAAGCAAAATCAAAAGAAAAAAATAAATCAATCATTAAGTCAAACAAGATTGTAAAATAACACAATCCATTAAAGAGAAAATTGTTTAACACTCTTATTAAGTTAAGTATATTTGGAAAAATTTCATCACTCGCCATGAAATTGTACAAAACAAACTAAGAATAACATTCACATTCTTATATAAATTCGAAACTATTTTAGGTCTATATACTTAGAAATTTTAAATAGTTCGTAGATGCGTTCTATTGCGATTTCTTTACTTTCCTCCTCTGACTCTTTTCTTTTAAAAAACAAAAACTCATTAAAATGACAAATGCTATCTTTTTTAGAATTTTTTATTTTTTTATAAATTAAATGTTTTATACACATACAACTTATACCCAAAAGTATATGAGTTCTCTCAATTTTACAATGTAGTTTTCATATATGGCATTTTTTTAATACCACAACAACAGAATAGAATCATATTTAAAACGACGGGAATGGGCGGGAGGGAAGGGAAGAAAGAATGAGATGCGATTTGCAATAATTTTTTGTTTATAAACTCTAAAAATTGAACACTTAATTTGAACATAAACAAAATATAAACATTTTTCGCTTCCATAAACGTAATTATTTAAAAACATTAAAAAAATGTTTTCTTTTAGTGTTTTGTCTGGTTGTTTTACTTTTGGCAAATTTTCAAGAAAATACGAATATCGTTTTATTTTTGTAATATATACAATAAAAAATTTTAAAGACTAGAAGTTTTTACATATCACACGCAACATAAATTTCCCCTTGTTCTTCTTATGCCTTATAGTTTAATTACGCATTTTTCAAGTACATAATGGCAGCCGGTATATGTAATCATACAAAAATATTGAGAAGAGACAATAGAAAAACAAAGAAATAATCATAAAAGCATATAAAATTAATGAGTTCACCAACACTTATATTAATAATAATGATAATAACAATATGAAAGGTCTATGAAACAAAAGTGCTAACAGCATTTTGCTTCGCAACATTAGGAAAATTTTATTTTCTAATATAAATTTTATAGAAAGAAAATAAAACAAAGATTGCATACAATTTTTTTCTTTTTTTTGGTGGGGTCCTATTTTTTGGCATATTTTAATATTGTAGCTCCTTATTTCTCTGTACTGTACGAAAAATGTTTTTCATGCAGAGGTTATAGGCGTTACGTCTGATTTAATGTAACGTATTTCTTAACATTTCGCGAAAATAAATTTCTTTTAATTTTATTTCTTACGCTTCTATAATTTTTTTCTTTTATTTATTTAATTTTATTATAAATTAATTTTTTCGCATCATAAGTCGTGTGCCATGTGACAACATTGTTGTTATTCAAGTATGTATATGTATTTACTTTTTTAATTTTGTTGTCTTATTGGTATATAGAGGGCAATTTAAGTTTTGGTTCGTTAATTGTTGTATATCAATAAGTTAATAATAATATTCGTTAATGTTTAACTCTGGTTCAACTGTTTTAAAAGCTGTTTAGATTTTATTTAATTTTATAGGGAAAAACTTAATTCAAGTGTACCTTTCATAATACTGTCATTTAAATTCCGGAAGGATTTTTCAAAGGATCGCCTTTGAAAATCAAATTTGACAGTACATCTATAGTTCTTTTGTTTATTTGTAGTTATTTTGGTCACTTATTTTTTCAGGATGATTTAAAGTTATAATTGTTAAATTTTTAATTTATTTTTAGAATTATTATTTATTTACAAATTTAAGTTTATTTTTGCTGAAAAGTTGAGGTATTCGGGTTAAACGTATCGAAATTTTAATAAATTTACATTTGATTAAAAGGATATTTGCTTCCTACATACCTGTATGACGGATTATATATTCATGGATTAAATATATAATAGATTAATTTTGGATTTTGTATATTTGAACAACTTCTATTAACTGTTTTATATTTTCTTACAGTCACATGTTTACTAAGAACAATTGGAAACCTTGTTCCTCAGTTTTCATAGAGGTAAACATAAACGTATTTGCATAAGAACACATGATGCATAAATGAATGAAAACATATTGACATTACTTATATAAAAGCATTTTTACCAAGCATGTGCCAGGAATGATTTCATGCTCGTTTTAGTTGAAAAAAAAGTCTATTTTGCCTTTGAAGTGGATTTACCAATACTATGAATAAAAAAGAATGATATATTTTCTTATTTTTTCACGAGACAAAACACTTTGCATTTTTGGAAACCATTTAATATATTGTTATAATTGTATATGAAGAGGGGTTTTCTTGCCTGCTAGCCTGAAATATCGCAAATGTGTGTTTTTTTTTTTTTGGAATTTTTCACTTAATTTATTTTTTAAAGTTACTATGGATGTGAGACATTTTCAATAAGAATTAATTCAAAGAAGTTGAATTGTTGATAGATGAAGTTTATGGTGTACGATGAAGGATGCGATTCTTATATTTTCTTCTTTCCTTTTTGGTTATTTTAATGAATTTTTTTTTACTCTTTTTAATTTATTTTCAGTATTTTTCTTTTAAATTTGTTTTTTATTTCTTGTATTTTTTTAGCAAAAATTTTCATTCATAAATTTTTGAAGTATGCAGCATTTCGTCTTTTAAAAAAAAAGGCGTGTGTATTAATAGCAGCTTTTAACATGTAAGTATACATACAATACATATTAAACACATTATTAAAATTTGTACAATATATTATGAGCCACTTATTTATTGATGATGTTTACATAATATAAAAGTGATTTATACATATTTATAATATTGTTTGGAAATAATTTACAATTGTGAGTGAAAAATAAAGTAAACTAGAACTATTTCTGATTTTGATATTTTCAAAATTATAACAAATTTTTAAATTGTATGGTATGAACTGGAGAGCATATTATTAAAATTAATTTTTAAAAAAAAATATAATTTTGAATTTATAATAGAATTATATAATAGTTAATCAGTTAATGCTAAAAACAACTTGACTTTTAAAATTTATATTAAAAGTAAGGTTTCTGAAATCAATCTTTTTCCAATTTACTGTTATATTTCTAAGGAATAAATCATTATAAGGGTAATTAGATTGCAATCTTATTTGTAAAAATTGAAATTGGAATTGAATTTAACAACATAGAGAATTTTAGGACAAATCAAAAATTGGTCATCATAAACTATTTTAAATAGCTAATGAATTAAGTGTTTTTCCCGATTTCAAGAAACTTTATGTTATAACTTTACTTTATGTTATGTATATAGCGTTTAGTATTAATAATTTGAAGAAATTTTTAAAGCACCTCGAGTTCGAGTATGATGCTGTAATACAATTTCCATATTCATATCGCAGTTTAAATATAACTAGCACATTAAAAAGTTAAAGCTATAGACATAAATTTTTAGAAGAGATTTACAAACCGTAATTGTGGAACAATATATATATATACACACTATAATGTTGGACTTAACATTAAACTTGAACATATTAAATATGTTTTAATATTACGTATTATAATAAATATTATCGGCATTCTGCTCCAAATTAACTACTTTAACATTCAAATCTATCAAATTAACTATTTTATACAATAATGTTGAATAAAATGAACAAATAAAATTAAGTCCTTCATAATTATATAAATAAATTTTTAATTAAATTTTAAATATCAAATATAATTGTTTGAAATTATAGTTTTTAACTACTTAACTTAAAAATGGTGAAAAATAAGAAAAAAAATTACAAATTCTAAAGACGCTTCCAAAGACGCTACATAATTGTGTAAACTTTTTATAATTGTAAAAAATTTCATTCATATTTTATTCTTGTTACAAAAAGAAAGACGCTTAAATAACAATTTGATAGTTTTTACCACTTTTACAAATTCTCAGATGTGTGATAAATTCTCTCTGATATAACTAGTTCTTCGAATACCTTTATATTTTATTTAATTAATAATTGTATTACAATTCAAGGTCACATACTAACCCAAAGAATCTCACATACATTAAAAAATCTAATATATTATTTTAATGGAAGATAATATAATTATAATATTTTTGCATTTATTTTCCCATACACATTTTCTACGATGATGTACGATTACATTTAATATAGTTGTCATAATACATGCTTTCTCATTGTAAAATTTTCTATATACTCGTACATATATGTAAATAAACAGAAGAATATATTTAGTAGCAGATAAAAATTTTAGAATTTTTCTCAGCTTTCATTTTCCTTTAGAAAAGTTCTTTCAGTTTCCCTTCTTGAGAAAATTATTAATATTATAATTAATTTATCATTAAATTACTATAATAATAAGTTTTTGTTTAACATAATATTAAAACGTTTATAATATAATTTTTAATTCTTGTTTTTTTTTTGCAAACTAATAAAGATAATATTGTATATAAGAGAAATAAAATAAATAATTAAATTCGGCAATGAAATTTATTCAGTATTATAAGTAAATTAAAACCAAAATAAATAGATGCCTACGTGTTTAAAAATTATTAAAATGAGATTCACATGAGGATTTTCCAAGTTCAAGACTTTGTTGATTAAGTAATTAGAAAAAATAATTTTCACTTAAGATTTATTTTCATTTTATTTTATTACAATGAAGTTATAAGTAGTTAAGTTTAAAAAAAATAATAAGAACATTACAATTAAAATAATCTTAACAATTTATAAGAGAAAAAACTTATATAAATTTTCTTTTACTGAAAGGGAAGAGTAAAAAATTTATTATGGGGAAATTTTATATTTTTTTACTGGCGGCTATGTCTGGGGTAAAATTTTTTTTTCAAATTGAAAACAAGGTGTGGTAATTTGTCGTTGGCACTTGAAATTTTATAAGTCAAATATATAGCACAATAAATGTAAATATTAAATGGTTTTAGAGTAATCTTGTAAATTTGAGCCCATTACTTGGTTTCATCTTTATAGGCTAACTCTGTAATCATTTGTATATTCAATATCATTGCATATTAGGGCTTTCATTCTAAATTATTAATCATTGTTATTATCATTAAAAATATTTCGTACTGTACTACAAAAATTTTCTGCATTAATGGAAACTCTATATAGTAATTGACATGAAAACTGTTGTAATTTTTTGAAATAAGTAATTCTGAGTACACAAAAAAATATAGAAAATTATTTTACAAGTCCATTTTGGTTTGTAGTACAGATTTGTCTACTTTACCAATTAGTGCTTTTAAACAGTTTTTAAACCTAACTCTTAATTTCGATACTGACCACTTCAGATTTAAATGCTCATATTATTTCAGGTCATTTGTACTATAATTTTTTCCTTTAATTGCAAAATTAATTAAAAAACTACAATTTAAAGAAGTGAAAAAGTAACATCACTAACAATTTCCTTTAAAAATTATTTATATTTTAAAAATTTCCAAAATTATTTTATCAAATGTACTAAGCACAGACATAGAGATTAACTTTAAAAATTTAAAGTATGCAATATTTTTTTATTAATCTAGAATCCTTTGTTATAAATCAAATAAATTTTTCCTTCCTTTTAATTAGATATTTTATATGCATGTGTATGTAAGAAACCATATTCCATAATATGAAATCATATTCGTAAGTAATTCCAATGGTCATTAAATTTATTATAAATTCGTATAATATACTTATGTGAGTGTTAAAAGAAAGAAAGAAAAATAATCGTAAAATATAGAAATTAAAATCAAAATTATATAAAAAAAAATTTACCTGTGCATGTTGAAATAATTAAATGAAAAATAATTAAAAATTGTAATCCAGAAAACCATTTGTTGAAGATTATACTAGGTGATTTAAAAGTTTTAATATTAATGTTGTCGGCATTAATGATTGCCTTTGATAATTTTGTTGTATTAACCACCATTGTTTTAATATTTTTCAGTTTTTGTTCTGCTGATTGAGTTCAAATCCAAGTTTTCGTTAGTAGTATATGTTGTCGTGTTTAAAAAGCATTATATAAGCAATCGTTAAATATAAAATTTTTTTGAATAAAATTGAATTAAAAAATCCAATTTTCTTCTTTTATTTTTTTCTTCGTTTTGCACGTCACAGGTTTTTTATTCTTCTTTTTGCTTAAAAGCAGTAATCTGCTTTTTTTTTCATTAATAAATTTTATTTAATTTTTTTTTTTTGTATTTTAATATAGATCACTTTGCCAATTAGTAACTTCTTTTATATTATATTTTTCTATTTTGTTTTAAGATAAATTGAAATTTAATTTATTAATATTATTAGAATAAATGATTAAATGCATTTTGTGAGGGTTTTTTAGAGCATTTAAAAAAGAAAATTTTTCGCATTTCTTTTACTTTTGAATTTTTAATTTTAATTTTATTATTTATATAAATTAATTAAGTTATCATCGCTTTTATCTAAATGTTACAAAAATTTTTTAAAGAAAATCATAGTTAATTAAAAAGGATTCAAATTTATATATTTAAAACTGATAGCATGTACCTACTACAGAATATGAAAAATAAAATGTAATTTTTTTTTCTACAACTTGAATTATAATGACACTTGCCCCACTATATGTACCTACTAACGTTAAAAACTGCATGCAAACAGTAATACTTAATATTAGGCTTCTAGTTTAAAACTAAATGAAATATTCACAGTTTTGTTCGGTTTAGAAGAAAAATTTGAAGAATATTTCCATAAATTACCAATTTCCTGTCGAAAAAATTTTAAGTTACAGTCTCCTATATTAAAATTTTATTTAAAAAATTCTTTTTTAGGTCTCAACTTCCAAACAATTGAAATTTATTATAGATTTTAATATTTTAGCAAACTTTAGTCAAAACAAGAAATTTTTAACGATTTTGAAGTCTAAATTTTGATATTTAATAATTTTATTGAAATGTGAAATTATTAAATTTCAAAAAGCCCACAAATAACATGAGAGCGTGTTATTTCATATACCCTAAATACCATTAATTTTTATATAAATACTAAATAGCTTTTATACCAAAATTTTATTTTACAATAAACATTTTTAAAAAATCTTTAAACTTGAATGCTTTCGAATAATTTTTTCATTTGTAAATTCTATTTTAAAATTTTTATTTTTAAAATTTTTTTGCTTTGTACACAATTTTTTAAATTTTTCCTCCTTTTTTTTAAATTTTCAGATTAATACGACAAAGTCCTCTCTAAAGAGATGAAAACTCTTCGAATTCCTTCTTTTTGTATCCTTTAAAATATTCAAAACAAAAAAAAATAAATACCGTATAACTCACTTAATAATATCGTAAAAAAAACAAATTTTATCCGTTATATCTTTTAACACTTATTACCGTTATTCTTTTCTCTTCTTCTAAAATATTCCACACATCACAAATTTATATATTATATCCTTTACTCCTTATTTTTTTATTGTTTTTTATTAAAATCTGCACTTTTTCTTTAAACTTTAATTATTCTCAAATTTCATAAATTTATTAAAATTTTCGCTCCCCTTTTAATTTAGCAAATAAAAAAAAATATTTTTCTATTACAATAATAAATTTATAATTAAAATGTTTACATTTTCTTTTTTTTTGTTCTTTTTAAATAAAATTATTAAAGTTCCGATTCTCACGACCGATGGCATTGAATGTCGAAATACGACTGAAAAAAATAAATACTTCCTTTCAATTCAGTTCCTTTTTGACTGTAAACAATCATAACATAAGAAAAAATAACAAAACAAAAACAAAATATCAAAACAATTTTAACAGAGAATTCAGCAGAAGAAAATTTCTTTTAAAAAGAAAATTTTTTTTAGTAAAATCATTATATGCTTTTATCATTCAGCAATTTCATAATACAGTAGGAATGTCTATTACTTCTTAGTTGTGTTGTATATTGTACGAGTTGAGATCAAAATAAAACATGCAAAATGTGGTGAATTTTATATTTTAATCACAATTATTATCGCACAAACTGGTGCATGTATTATAATTTTTTGCCCTACCAATCTACCATATCGAATCTACTCTCTATCTCTAACTAAACTAAAGCATATGAGACAGTAAATTCTTATGAGAAATAATTAAAATTTCAACATACTTTCCATATGTAATCATTTAGTATGTATTGAAATGTTTAGCTGATAACATTTATGTTATTATTGTATTACAATATTGTAGATATAATTTTATAGCATGACATAAAATTTATCACTGTCTTATATTTTGATTGTCGCTGTTTGTTTATGATTATGAAAGTTAGTTTGCTATTATTTTAAGTAGTCAAACATGTTGAATATATTATGTAAACAAAAAAAAGTATATGCAAAGTACATATGTACATATTTTGATTTTATATACCTATGTATATATAAAATTTCTTTCTTTCTTTCTTTTTTTTTTTTGAATGAGGAACAATTAATTTTAATGGTTGAAAGTACGGTACAAAAAAAAATTAAATGATGCGTGATTACTATCTTTTGAGTTCTTTGAGTGAAGGTCAAAATAATATACAAATAATATCATCTGTTTATAGTACATATGTATAAGCTATATTAATATTGTATGTGCGATAAGAACTTCCTGAATTTTGAATAATTTAATTATTTAGTTTTTTGATAGTGTTGTTATCAAGTTGAGTTTTAAAATTTAAATATTATAATGATTTGTTTAAGATACTAAAGAAATACATTGTTAAATAAATATATTGATGTTTATATATGTAATTTGTTTTTAATTACTTTCTATAGTAAATCTTGCGATTATCTAAGCTGCAAGGAGTGATATGCGACAAAATATGTAAATATTAGTGCATATAATATATGAGAAAGTAAATTTTTTCTTTTAGAGGAAACCGACACATTAATTTTTTCTCTTATAACAATAAATATTGTGGTGTTTTTAGCCCAGAACAATATTCAGATCTCCAAAATATATTTTGTTAAATTCTTAGAACCGCGAAAATTTCATGAAACATATAAAACATATAAAATCAAAGCTCGGCACATAAAATCGGTTCTAAGACTGATTTTGCTCTGTTTACCTTTTGTGTTTAAGGAAATTATATTTTCTCATATTTCCTAGATTGAACAGTTGAATCTATATATCATATTGTATAATCATACTTGTATTAATCATAAATTTCTTCCAGTATACATATACTCTAAATTTTTTATTATTTGATCGAGTTCCTGAATTATTTTAAATTTTATTAAAATTTTATTAAAATCATGCCTACAATTTTAATTATTTTAAATGAAAAATTTTTCAGAATTTCTGATAGTATAACAGTGTTTGAAGGTACTTAAAATTTCAAAATATGCACATCCAAAAAAACTTGCTTGTCATGTACATTTACGGCAGTAGAAATTACATAGTTACAATATTACGTATTTGATTATCTCTGTCATTTGATGTCAAATTGCCCTCCATATCTAAAATAATAATGGAAATAAGTAAAATAAATTATATAAATAAATTAATTTCTTTCATATATTTGAAATTTATGTTTCTACAATAAAATACTACCAAATCAAAATGGAAAATAATTACTATGTGTGATACTACTTTTATTTACTCTGCTTAGACACATTCATAAGCAATATATCACAATGAAATGCATGTAATTAGAGGCAAGCACAAATAATTTTTATACAATTTGTAGAAATTTTTTTTTTCTTTTCAAATCACTTTTACTATTTTTTGCCAGAAAATTTTTATTGCAATAATATCAAAAAAAAATAAATTTTATTAAGCTTCTTATAACTGCAATTTTTCTTCTTATTTAATAATTTACTACGATAATATCCAATTTATTTAACGAATATGACGTTTCAATAGTTATACGATTTTTCGAATGAACAGTTTCTTAAAAAGCCAATAAAATTTTATTTATTAAAATACTGGAATCATTTTCAGCTTAAGCAATTCTTTTTTTGAGCAATAAAATAGGCACAACTTTTTGCAATAGATAGTAAAAGTATTTATATATATAGAAACATATTTCACCTGTAATCGTTACCTGTAACAATTAGCATAATATTTGATGATAAAAAATAAAAAAAAAACTCAATAAAATAGGCAGATCTGCGCTTAGAGTAAAACAAGAAAAAAAAAATTTTTAATGTTTTGTTTAAGGCATAACTAGTATTGTTTTTGCTTTTCTTATTTTGTTTTTAAATTTTCCGAATAGCGCGCGCGATTATGGAAAATCATATATATAGAGATAAAATAGTGAAAAATTGCGAAAGTAGGTCAAATGACGTTCATTTAACCTTTTTGTAATATTAAAATTCATTACAATAAAAACGTAATTTATATTTTGCCATGGGTGGTCATAAATCTTTCGAAGTTTTAGTTTTTTTTTGTATATAAGGGGTTATCGCATTGTATATAAGATTAACATGAAATTTTGTTAGTTTGTTATTGTGTGTGGAACTTTTATTCTTTTGATATTTTGGCCTTTGTAGATAGAAAATAATTGTTAAGACTTTTATTTTTGTGTTTTTAATTTTCGCTAAAATCTAAAATATATATGTATAAATGCATATATATAGGCATTTGAAAGTTGCGTTATAATAATACGACTGTTTATACGAGTATTGTCGATTATTTCATATAATATTAAAAATTATTGATAGTTAATGTGAAATTAAATTGATTGCATTATGACAATCATTATATTATTAAACCGTTATTGAACAGGTGTTAAAGTAATATTTCTTTAACATTTTATTTTACAGCAGGATATTGTCACCAAATTCGTTAATAGGGCTTTATGGTATTAATTATTTCAATAATAATGCAAATATTACATAGAATGTTATTTAAAATTCTTATTTAATTTTCAATTTTTGATCTATTTATTTCAATTAATGATTAAAATAATGTCTTAAAATTGACATAATCTGAAACTTTTCACTAAGAAAGTTTTTATCAACTAAATAATAGTAAAATATTAAAATATTTTAACAAAGCTTGTATTAACTTTTACTTTTAATAGAAAAAGCACTTAAAATGAAGTTGATGTTTGATAGATCTAAAACTGTATTAAAATTCCTATGAATTTTTCATATTATACTCGTACACCCCTATACGAATACTGTTTTATTATTTACTTAAAAAAAATAATCTCTCAGAATAGAATAAGAGGATCAAAAAGCCTTTTAACTAAACTAGGAGTAACTGGACTATTTAACAATATTCTTCTTGAATCTTATTTATAATTCATACTCCTGTTCTATATAAGGACTGTTTCTTGACCATTGACGGAATATCTCCGATGAGGTCATAAAAAGCCAAAAGACAAAAAGGCTTATTTAAATAATCATACTATTGTTTTATGATAATTATTGTGACGGTAATCTCTTTTGATAATGATACGAAGTAGTGGTCTCGTATACCATTATACAAAGATTTATTGACATGGAAGTAATTTTTAACTTGCATAATGATTTTTAACTACTTTAATAATGCATTTTAAAGTTTTAATTACAATATTTTTTTATTTTTCATTAAATATTTTATTAAATAAAATATTACCAAACTAAATTTTTACTACATACACATACATACTCGTATATGTATGTATGTAAAAATTTAATCTTTTATATTTTTAAGAAAATTCCCAAAAATTTTGAAAAAAAATAAATTTTGATTATATAAAATTTTCCGTCCTCCTTTACTGTTTATTTACAAATGTTATGTCAAACAAAATTTCCGATTGTTTTTCAAGATTTTTTTTTCATAATCTTTTTTTTAATTTTTTTTTCATAATTTTTTTTTCATATTACAGCACCGATAAAAGTTATATTTTCAGATTCAAAAGATAGCAAAAATATTTTATTTTTCTGCAAACCAAGAGCTTGTATTCACTCTTCCGAATGATTTTGTTTTAAAATTTGTGACACAACAATACTTTCAAAAATCAGTTTCAGATTTCTCCTGAAAATATGCAAAATTATTTATAGTGGTAGTAAGACAATTATAGTAACATATCACTTAAAATTATATAAATGCATGTTTATATATAAGTTCTAGAATTGAATTGTTAGAGGATGGAATGACATTATTTTACAAGTCATACGTCTAACTAATAGACTAAATTTTTAATAAAGTAAAATTATTATAAAAATTTTATAAAAGTTTCGGTCGCTCATTTATTTTTTTCTTTTTAATATATTCTTCATTACTCATTTACTTGCTCCTTCAACTCTAATTGTCATGAATTTTTCTTATCAAATAACAAATGGAATTAAAAACCTAAATAATAAGGATGATGCGATATATACTCATGTTATATGTCATGTTTTTGTAGTTAAATTAAAAAAAAAAACGGAAAACAAGCAATACTTAAAACAAAGGACTTTCTAAAGTAGATCCAGGAAATAAAATTTTCATATTTAACATTCCTTTTTTCAAAATTCTAACATTAAAAAAAAAATTCACATTTTATGTGAATTTTTTCCAAGTTTTAATATGAAAGAAAGAAAAAAATTATAATTTTCTTTATTCGTAAGGAGCATAATATTCCTTTGAATATACGATTGGCCTTGATATCCGCTCATGCATACATTTTTAAAAGCTTAGATTATGACATCATGACAGAATTTATGCTGTTGCTATGTTGTAATAATATATGAAAAATCCTCTATACATATTCATGTACATTTATTATTAAAATTTTGCTTCCTTAGATCTCACTATATCTACTATATAAAAATATTTTTACAAAGTACAGAACAAATTCAATTATAATCGTAATATTTTCTTCGTGCTTAATATACATGATTGTCTTACCCATTTTTTTAAACTTGTATATTGAATAACAGCACTTAAAGAGATCGTATCCTAATATTTACAGCAAAAGTGAAATTTTTTATTTTAAAACTTATTAAAATTTAGTTGGTGGAATTTTTGAGCTGATCAATGGGATTTTCATCCAATTTTTAATAATATGCTTGAAAGGGATAAATGTATTAAAATCCTCATTCATAATCTTTATAGTTAAAATTTTCTAAGACTACATCATCTAGCCGTAACTACATTCGCAAGTTATTAATCGGTTTACAAGAGATAAAGTATATCAATCATCAATGGGAATACATATACTATTGCTAAAATTATTTTTATGCATAACTTTACATACAAAATTCTTAAACTGCTCCACTAAATAAAATAATAAACCAATTCATTTGTTACTAATTGTTTGTACGCTTTGCAAATTTTAAAAAAAATATAAAATTCAGTCAGGCATAACTATCAATAACTTCAACATCTTAATTTCCATACATTTTTATTATTTCAATGGCCAAGTGACTTATTTTTAATTTTTTTTTTCATATACATAATATTCTTTATAATTCATTTTTACCATAATAATAAAGAGGTTAATAGTTATGCCTGACTTCATAACATTCCTTGAATTTTTAATCATACACATTTGAACATTACGAAATTTACCAAATATGTGTGTTTTTCAATTCATTAAAATTCATCTCATTTATATACTTGTTGGTTGTCATACCATCATACTATATGTATTGGATGATGATTGTGTATAAATATTTATACATATCCGTGTATACTTAAAAAAATATTTTTTTCTGTAGTTGAATATTAAATTAAAAATTAATGTATAAATAACTTGATGTCGTTATAGTTGATAGTTGGTATATTTTTTTTTTAATTTATTTCTTTTATTTTACATTTAATAAATGATTATAATTTTATAATTCTACATATTGAAGTTATTTACATCTATGTATATATGGATATGTAGTGTATGCAATAGAAATTGGAACAAGTATAGCTTAAATTTTAATTCTTTAAATCGTTAGGGTTGAACGCTTTAATTATCAATATTAATTTAATAATTTGAATTTTCTTGCTAAAGTTTAAATGAGGAAATTAACCAATTCGTATAAGAAATTCAACAAAATCAAGAAAATGTTGGGTTGTATGGTTACACAAAGTTATAAATCTTTCTTTTCAGTCATCTTTTTTATTCATAATCATATTCTTGTTTTGATTGGATATGTAATTTTTCCAAAAATATTATTCATTTTTGCAACTAAGAGCCTTATCATGAACCTTAATTTTTTATTTCACTTTTTATTCACTTTCAAATCAGAATTCTCCATTTTTAACATCTTTTGAACATCTTTTAAATTATCGAAAGAACGAACGCCTCACGCTCAAAAACAAAGTCAATACATTTTGCATACATTTTAGAAAAAAACGGGATACGTAATACGGAATAATTTTTCTCACTCAAAAATTACATTATACAAATATATTATAGTTACTCACTTTCTTCAAACTTGGCAAGTAAAATAATGAGATTCATTATCACGTACTAAATTTTTACATTTTTTCTCAAAATATTGATGTCCAATTTTTTGATACTAGGCACCGAAATTCCTCCAATACATAGGATCATATTATTCTTGTAGCCTTGTTTGTTGTCATTTGTTTGATTCTTTGAATTAGTCTTTGTAAGGATTGACTTTTGCGAAAATATTTGGGAATTTTTGAAAAAAAGAAGGGTTCCCATATCTTTATATATGAAAATGAGAGAAAAAATTCAAAGTTATTATTTTTTTTTTATGTCTTCAAACTTTAAATATATTCTTTTTTTTTAATATTTACAAACACCCTTTAAAGGTAAATAAATAAACCTTATTAATTGGCAGGAATCGACTTAATCATTAAAAGCAATTAATTAGACTGTAAAAAATTTTCCTATTGTTCTTTTTCCTTCAGAAGATATTTAGAATATAAACACCATATCTTTAATTTTCTGTCACACAAGTTAAACTAGGAAAATTTAATGCTGAAGTCTTCTACTTTCACGACTCTTGCGAGTAAAATAAAAATTAACTGTTTGAATAGCAATACGACAACATGCCATACATATTCATCGGCGTCAGGACGCGCAGTTGGTTTCTGCAGGTTGAAGAACTCACTTCCAAGGAATATCACTATTTACTTGGGACCTGGATAGTATATGTGGGATATAGAAAGACAGCAATGAAACATAACACTCTTTGCGGTGGTTAGAGAGGAAGTGTTCCTTATCCCATAAGAAACTTAAAATCTGCAATAATTACTAGACTGTAGTATAATATTATTTTCTTAATTGATATTAATTTTGTCAATTTTTTTGTTTTAGATATCTAAAACTTCAATTTATTCATTACAAAATGTTTGCTATAAAAGTAGTTCTTAAATTGCAGGAAAATCGCTACTTTTAAACTTTTGTATCTTTTCTAAAATGTTAAATAAAAATTTATTTTGATATTTTCTAAATAAATGTCGTTGGAAAGTACTATTAAAACGTTCAATAAAAATCTCATTAATTTATTAAAAATAAGTGACAAAATATTGGAGTTGGGCTTTAAATTATACTCATAGATTTGGCAAATTTGTATTTTAAAAGATAACAAGTTTTTGAAGATTTTGTATTCGTATTTTGTAACAAAGGGGAGGAAATCAAATTGTTATTGTCAACAATTTTATATTATTTATTATCATAACAAAAATATACGATAAAACAAAACAACTTCATGAATTCGAGACCCTATGTATAGAATATAAGGGGTGAAAATTCAATCATAAAAATTATATTAAGATGACAGCCCTGGTCTTGTTATTATAATCTCATCAAAATTGTATTGCTATTCAATATAAAATGAAAATATTTATGCATTTTACACTAAAAGATATGGTGATGAAAATTCGGAAAACAAATAGATGTTTATTAAGTAGTAGGGGGGGGGGGGGGGGCTTTTATAACCGCAATGAAAAGTTTAAAAAAAATATGATTATTTTATTTTTAACTGGTTTGTTTGTTTCAATAATTTAAAACAAAATACTTAAATATTGTTATTTTTACCTATATTGCAATTCAAAGGACAAAAATAATAACTATAATTTTTTTTAACATTTCAATTCAAGTACAATTCAGTTTCTGTGTACAATAACAAGTTTTCTTTTAAATTATGATACTAAAAAAGTCTATATGCAAAATCTACTACCAAGCATTTTACAAAAATTTTTAAAAATATTAAAAATTTTCCTTCTTCAATAATTTTATGTTTAAAAATTGGAAGACAAATTTTATATCGGAAGCGGACAATATTTGGAATTAAAAATTATTAGAAATTCCAATTACTTAGCATTTGAAATTTAGTTATTAAAGGTATAAATGTTAATTTTCATGTCAAGAGGAATGGAAATAAAAGTACAATAACCTTATTAATTAATTTGGTTTCTTTTAGCCATCAAATATTTTCGCAAATCAATCAGGATTCCCTTTGTAAAATACTGTAAAAAATCAATAGTATTAAATCCAATAGTAATATATGAATATGATATGATCTCATTTTAGTAAATAAATCATATAAAAGGAATTACAGCCGGAATTACGAGCAACAATCATAATAAGTAAGCACACATACTTCTATATAGATACAAAAAAATGGCTTCATTCGGACCTTTCTCATAACAAATTATATGTGATTCTCATCATTTACAAGAAAAAAATATAGACATAAACAATGAAAAATGAGTAATTTTTCGATTTTTCTGTACTCAAGTTCGACTCCAAGAATTGCAATTGAAATAAATATAAATTGATAAAATTTTGCTGAATAGCTTGAATTTTTTCATAAGAATAAATTAAGGATCAATATAAAGACACAAAAACAACAATATTTCTAATTATAATATTACTGTTTTACAGCGAGAAATTAAGTAAGACGAGAAAGGAATAAAATTATAATTGTATCGACTTAATAATCGCCATAGTTAATACACTCTTCTAGTAGATCTCTGATTAATCGAGTATTATAGCATAATAAAATGTATATGGATAGATACCTCTATTATCTGATTGTAAATTTATTTTGGTTCCAATACTAGTTTTATGTAAATTTCAAATATTATAGGTATACACATAACGTAAAAAATTTTTACAATAAATCACATATAAAACATTGCATTAAGAAATCGTAACTATTTATAACTATAAATTGTAACATTCACATTGAAGTTTAGTATATGAACATGTGTAATACGAACACTAATATTATACAAAAGTAAATAATATAAAAAAAAATTTCTTCACGCTATTATATAAAACTTTACTGAATAATCAAGATGTTAACACATACCTACAGCGTTCACAATAAAAATAGCTAATGTACACTAACATAATTACATATTATGACTTATGAGTAATACAAATACATAATACAGAGGTAAGGTTTATAACATTGCATATATACTTACCCAATATAAGTGCTCAAATATGTTTGTACCTATACTTTAATAATTACCATTATTATTAAGTTATAATGTCCTGCCGTTTAACTTCTTTATTATTGTATTTTATCGCAGCTTTACACATTCAAAAATGTGAATAACCTTAAAGAATGGAATGGTATAAAATAAAATTTAATTTTCAATTTCAAATATTTATTTTTATTTTTTTTTTAAATTAAATGCTGTACATCACAAGGTTAAGTTTTTATGTATTTACTTTTTGAATTTTGAGAAAGAAGTCACAGAAATTAATAATTTCTAGTATATTTTTTATACAAAAGCAAAAATTAGTTTTAGTGATTTTGGTAAAAACAAAAATTACATTTATACTTCGGAAAGTGCCATCAACTTTTAAAAATTTCGAAAATGAGTAAATTAAAAAATTAAGTAAAAATATACCAAACAATTGTTGCTTTTTTATTTCATTTGAGGGCGTATAACACTCCAAATGTATACCCATATAGTAACCCTTGAATAATTTATTTCTTAAAATTTTTTTCTATATCATCAAATTCTTTCTAAGTTATCGTCTCTCGAAAATCTTCAAAATTTGAATTTTTGTTGCCTTATAGTTTTCCGAAATTCCAAACTTCTCAAAATTTCTACGGAAGCAAAAAGGTGACATTAAATATCGTACCATCAAAATATATAATTAATTATCCTAACTCACTTGCTTAACCGTCGAATTCCATCATTGTGTTCTATACGATTCTTTCACCTTTTTTTTTTTTTAATCCTAAAAGTATGCAATAAATTGACATATTTTACAATATTCATGGAAGTAACTAGATTTTTACCGACCGTATTGTGTATACAATAGGTAGGTTATGTGATGGCAACAAATTTTGCATATCGAGTTTTCGGTGGGAATGCACTTCTCCATAGTAGGGAAGTGTAAATAAACTATTTTTAGCAACCTGTCGGTCTGTCGGTCTGTCGGTCTGTGTGTGCATGCGTGTATCTCAAGTTCTACTGAACCGATTTTTATGAAATTTTATATGTAAGTTTATTTCAACCATGGCACGGATCGATTAACTTTTGGGATATATCAGGCCTCGGGAACTGCACTTTTTAACCGATTTGCTTGAAATTTCATATATAAGTTTCGCTCGACCGGCCGCAAAACCTCCTAACTTTTGGAAGAAATCAGGTGTCAGCAACTGGACGTTTACTACGGGCCAAATATACATTTTTGCGTATATAAAGAGAAATAATCGACCGATTTCATTGAAATTTAATATTTAGGTTCTTCGTATTAAAACAATGAACATATAAATTTTTTGGAAAGATCAAGGCTCGAAAACTGATCTGCGGGCCGATTTTACATTTTTCACCATATCTACGGAACGAATCGATGGAATTTCTTGAAATTTGATATTTGAGTTCTGGTTGTTACCGGCGAGCATTTCAGGGAATTCGGGTAGCACAAAGCGAAACTCTACTAAGAGCCAAATTTACATTTTTCTAGGTATGTTAACTATAAGCTTATTAATGTCCTAAAAATTGGAAAGAGGTAATTAACAGGCATTTTTATAATATTCTGTAACACTTTCACTTAACTAGACAATGCACAATGCGGTCGGTTATGTGCTGACCACATCAGATTTTTTTTTAAATATCTTCACTTGTTCAGGGGAAAGAGTTTTCAATGCTTACATTAATTGTGCAGGCGACTTGATTTCCTTATAAAAATGAGATGAAAAAAGTTTACTCATAATATTGTAATTATTTTCACCCTTAATATTTTCATAAAATTGGAATTTCTCTTAACAATTTAAAAATTGAGAAAAAGTAAAAAAAACAAAATAAAAATGACCGCATTGTCAAAAAATTTTTATGTTTTAAAAATTAGAAATGTTTCTTTTTTCTACTGAACTTAAGTTACTGTTATTGGTAAAAATTAATTAAATTAGCTTAAAATTTTACTTTAATTTCAATTTGTAACTTTGTATAACACTCTTGTATAAATTTATAATATTACTTTAATCCATTACATAATTGGTTAAAATTGTTTTTTTTTTCTCTCTCTTGTAGCTCTTTCTTATATGTTCTTAAAAGAGAGATGAGTTCGAGCATTTGCATTTTATTCTTTTTTTCCAGTATTTTTTTTTGTTGCAAAAATGTTTTTTTTTGTCCTTTATAGAACATGATGCATCAAATTTTATGCTTCAATTTGCTTATGTAAAAACTCTAATACATTCTCCTGTATAATATTAAGCAGTCAAGAAAACCACAAATTATTTCTACTTTAAATTACATACTCCTATAATATTTGTGCTTAATATTATATAAGTATATGTGAGGGGGAGAACTTATAACTTTCATTTCATAATGATTCGTGATGACATGTAAGAAATTTTATTATTATTACAAATTCTATATTTTTTTTTCAAGATACATATACGTACAAACACAAGCAACATATAGTTTTCCCTTCTATCGAATATATGAAACCCATTAGATTACATAATTTTATATATATATATCAAACGCCCTTAATGAAAAGAATTAAATTTAGTGTATGGGGAAAGACTACTGACTTTTAAGTATCCCATAATAATATTATATAGAATGAAATATTTATATATGTATATATTTAATTGTGTATAACAGAGTTTAATTTAAAGAAGTGGGAGCATTCTCCATAAGAGTAATTTTTTTAATATTATACTTTGTAGATGAATGCATAATAATAATAAATGTGTGCATTTTTGTTTTTATTTTCTACCCCAAAAACTATTATACACAATTCTTATCTTAAAATAAAATTTCTTTTAATTTTTTTTTTCTAAAACAATTATACATTAATGATTTTTATTTTTCTTTTTTTAAAGAACTTGAATTAATAAAAAATTTCATTCTTTTATTTTACATGTAATGTACAATTGATATTCTTTCGAAAATTCGAAAATTATCATTTTAAGTAGAATTTATTTCGAAGTAATATTTATGCGATATTCTTTAATCAAAAATAATCTTATAGAACTATCATGAATTTATGTAGCACAACATTTGTAATCACACTAAATAAAGTGTATAACAATATTGCATGCCATAAAATAGAAACTATATGTTTCACTAGAATTAGAATTTTACAAAAAATTTTACAAAATTCTAATTCTAGTGAAAAATCCAATTATATTTTTAATCTTTTTGCATGTATCTATATATAAAATGTAATCAAAATCAAAGTGTTATACTGAAATTTTAATCTAAAATGAAAGATGCACTTCAATTAACGTGCATATATATCGCGTATTTATTATTATTTTATTAAAGCACAATGTTATACTATCAGCTTATATTATAAAAATATATAAGTTGCCTTAAGGTAAAATTATATAAATAGATGAAAGTGTAAATGTAATGCACAAGGTTCATATACTCGTATAATGCATAATACAATATTGTACAATTATATATATATGAAAATATACTAATAATAATAAGTATATAAATAATCATGTTTAATTCAATGTAAATTTTTTATTGTAATGGTCCAAAGATTCATAATTATCATTTATGGAAAAAAAAACAAAATAAATATACTTAAGATAGTAACATAAGAGTACATGGGTTTCATGTTTCACAATATATAGGTACAATATGTTCTCTTATGATGAATTAATGAATATTTAAAAGGAGGAAGACATATTGTGTGTAATATTTCTCAAAGGTAAATTGCAGTTTTTCATGTAAGGAACGCTTCAATTAATTTTTCTTTTCTTTCATTTCTTTTTTTTATATAATTTTTTTTTTTATCTATCTACCAATTAACTGATTATACAAGATAAATAAAGTAAATATTAGATAAACACTTGATATTTAATTTCTAATGTTAATTTAATTAAAAATCAACTCTCAAATGATTTCAAAATACAAGTATATATATATGTATATATACAAAAGAAATTTATAAATAATAAAATATTGCATTCTGATATTTCAAAATATACAAGGCCTTAAACTACGAGTATTACGCTGTTTTCTCTATTTTATTTAAATCGTAATGCTGTATTAAAATTTCATTATTAATTCAAAAGATTAGACCATAAGATTCCTTAGATTAATTTATACATATAACAATATACAAACCTATACACTTTTCTTAAAACAAATAGAATGATTACCTGTAAATTGAGTAATATGCTAAGTAGTATACTACTGCATATAATATCGTTCGTGAGTATTTAAACAAATTTTCTCTCATATTACCTTATTTTTATTCTCTTTCTATTACCGTATGAAGCCAACAATTCTAATTTACTCATAAATTTTAAAGAAGCAATAATATGGAAAGAAATTTTATGAGAATATTATATTTGTATTTCAATTAGATTAAGATTAATTATTTTTGTATATCGCTTATATGTATATGTATACACAGACACACAACTTTTTTATTTAATGGATTGTAAACAATATTTAATACGAATTAATATTCAACATAGTATTTACATATAAATTTTTATTTTTGATTTTATAAAATTTTGGAAAATTTTGCCAGAACTTGTATACTACATACAAGTTCTGGCAAAACTATAGTATCAATGAAGAAATGAAAAGCACAAAATAATTTGAATCATGTAAATCCTGCGTGATCTTTTTGGTGACGTTCACCAAAACAATATCAAAGATAATTAAATGATTTATTTGGATGACGTAAATTTATTTATCACAATTCGATTTTATTGCTTTACGATAAAATCTCGTATACTCGTATCAGATTTTTATTTTGTGATTTTTTTTTATTTAAATACACAAAATTGTAATGATTGCTGTATAAATATTTTGTTATGGTTCTCACGATATTTATGAAAATTGTTTAATATAGGTATTTTGTTTTAGTCTATAGTTTATTACGTTTATTACAAACACAAAAAGAAAAAACGAGAATAGATATAGTTGATCGTACGGTAATAGATACCCGTACGAATAAATGATTTTAAATGAGATAATCAGAGATAATTAACATACAGTTTCTAGCAACGTCCTGCTTTTTATATATCTAATGTTATTTTTTACATAAATATATGGTAGTTGCCATATAAACCCATCTTAATAGGTTCTGCGCTATGAACAAACAGTTTATGAAATCGTATGGCAGCTACCACAAGCAGAAACTTCAATGAGATTTATCAAAAATAACAGTCCTAACAATATATTTGCTCGTACAAATTTTCAAAACTATGCGCTGGATAATTTCTGAGATGTGGCGAAAGAGCTACATCTATCGCAAGTGTTCATGAGATCTACCTTTCTTGAGAACTTTTAGCGAATATACCAGCCAAGTAATTTCAACGGCTTTTATCAACCACAATAACCCTATTACAATAGCAATGATATCTAATTTACATAGGATTTCGGCATTTACTACTATAAATTATTTGTGAAAATTTGCTGAGCGAACGGACAAACGGACAGATATAGTTAAATTTTCTCAACTCAAAATTCGACGCTGATCAAAAACATACACTTGTGCCTATATCTCAGACCATTATTTCTTAGCGTTATAAACGGTAAGGAAAATTTAGTAGACCCTTCGAGCATACGTTCTTTCGGGTATAATCAGGTATTGTTTTGCATTTTTATGTTCAAATTTTATCAATAATATAAATTTAGTTTCGTTTAAGATAAAAATAGCAGAAAAACAACATATAGGAAATTGTTTATGAAAATAAATAAAATGCACTTATTGTAATGTTATTATCAGTATAAAGCAGGATATTTTTAAAATTTAGCATACATTTCATTTTCTACGATTAAATACTAATCGCCTAGACGAGCCAAGCAAAAACATATCAAGCTTCATTTTTATAACTGTTATACTGGTTTCATTGAGATCATTAAAATGTTTAGGACCTCAGAGAGGTGAAATTGGGTATGTATAAGCTGAAATGTTAACACAGAAACAACAAGAAAATTCTAATATCAAAATATTTCTAATATTTCTCAACAAAATTTGTTAACGAGTTAACAATCTCGAAACATTTCTCATGTAATCAATATAAAAATAATATTCAACGCCTCATATAACTGAGATAAAAAAAATAATAATTCGTGTGAAGCAATTGGAAACAAGAGTTTTATATATACTTTTCTGTAATAAATCCATATAACATTTTATTCGAGAGAATAATTTTTTTATTCTATGTTTAAGAAATACATAAAAATTTCTGTCGTCATTTGAATTTCAATGACAAAATAATTTTTATCGTATATTTGAATATACAAACATATTTACTTACACTATAATCAGAAAAGCGAAAACATTTCTTTGCATTTTAATTGCATTGAATAAATTTTCAACAAAGAACTTAAGGTTTACTAATTCAAAAAAAAAAGAAGAATCACATTATTTCATAGGAAATCTTTTATATTTTTTTTCATATCAAATTTTATAAACGATGTTATCCTTGAACTTTGCTAAACAAAAATATTTAAATAAAAAAAGGTGAAAATTTTTTCCCACTTTCTATTTGTTACAATTTCTAAATACAAAGAGCAAAGTAAAACTCTGAATTTCTGGGATTTTTCAAAATATTTAGATCAAATTTTTTAACTCATTAAAAATATAATTAAGAAAAAGTAAATTCATTTGTTTTTTCCTATCCCTTTTTCAAAACATCCTTTTCGAAAATTTATAATTTTCCTATCTCAATTTGCATATATGTATGTATGTATATCGTTGCGATTGTATGCAAATATGCATTTAAATTTAAATTTCGTATTAAAATATTAATTGTATTAATTTTATTCTTTTAGAAAATTTTTGTGAATTGTTGACTTAGATGTAGTTGGAAATATTTTTACTAAGGCGAACATAAATAAAGTCAAAATATGAGAGCGTAATTCTTTCGTAATCTAAATTTTTTGTTACATAAATTCATAAGTAAGTCAATATGAATTTGCATAACTAAAGGGTGATTATAAAAAAATTATTATATAAACTAAAATTGAATCTTGCTATTTCTAATACTGTCCATACTGTCCTTTACTCTACTCGTAAAACAATAAAAAATTTGGTGGTTAACAACGAATTACATTTGTTCTAAAAACTATTCATTTTATGCTTAATATTTGCTTGCATAGAAAATTCCCCAAAAAATTATTTTATACATTAAAAAATTGATTATTACAAATTAATCCTGTGAAAATTTTCTATAACCCGATTTCGACTATAGGGATTTGAAAACTGTGAAAAGAGTCTTAGTGTACAACTATATCATTTTTAGAATCTTATATCAGTTATTTAATTTTTTGTTTTATCAAGAGATAATTTTAGTCTCTTCAGCTAAAATTGGCTAAAAAATGAAATTATCGGATTTCAACAAATTCCCACAGAATTTGAAAAACATTTATCAAAACACTGGGAGACCACAACCCCTGCACAATATAAATCTAGTCTTACTTGAAATTTTCGTTGTCACGTTACATGTTTTCCCATTTATCTAAAGCATATATCTTTTGTTGCTTCTTTTGGTAAAACTATCCGTAATTAACCTATTGTCATATAGACTTGATCTTTTTTCAATTGAATCTAAAAATTTCTTGTACTTATCAGAAATTATTACTATAATGTTCACATGATTTTAAATTAAAGTTATGAATACTATGAAATAAAAATTATAATACAACAGATACCTATATTCAAGATAATACATAGGTATACTATACCACATTTTCGAAATAAATTTCGAAAAAAATTTATTCGACTTTTTTATGTGTAAAATTTATATTCGACCAGAATAATAAATAATTTAATTTGTAATAAAATATGTTATAAACTTGTAATTTCCATATTTTGGAAGTAAAACATTTCCTTAATAATTACAAAAAAAAATATAGGAAGTGAATTAATATTATTTTTCTTATAATTATAAGAATATGTTTTATATAATATTTAAGAAATATTAAATAATATACTATTAAAATTCCATACAAATTATTTATACAAACATTAAAAATAAATAAGACAATATTATTATAATTGTCCATAATACTGCGATTCGCCCACCCATCATCAAAATTCTCATCATTTTCAATATTTAATCTATTTGTGATTTCATATTTTACAAGCGCCTTAATTATTCATTATATGGATGATGACTTGAATATATAATTTTCATATTGCATAGATAATTTTGTATTATAATAACCATAATATACATTATGTACTTGATTATTATTTAAATTCGTATTGAATTATAAAATATACATAAATATTTTAATCGTTTCTGTAATACTGAAACAGTATATTGAAAAATTAAAGTTCTAAATATTCATAATTTAATTCTAGGCACGATTCATTGGTAACATTAAGATTTTGGAGATTAGTGGAATTCTTCAATGAAAGTAAAAGAAAATTATTAATGGCCAAATTGAATACATAAGCATATTTCACATAAGTTTTAAATAAACTTATATGGGTTATATAAGAAAGTTGATTTTCATTTAATTTTATAATAATGTGATGGAATACATGAATTTTGGAATTAACTATGTATAAAATTTTCAAGTTCAATTGAGAATCACAAAATTGAATAATGAACATTCTTTAAGCTGATATAAATGATGATTCTCTAGGCTGCAAGTATATGGGTCAAAAATTCAAATCCAATTCTTCTGTTAATATTTTTTTGTATTTCAGCAAAGTCGTATAATGGATCTTCTATTGCACTTCAAAAATTTGTACCGTAATTAATATATAGTTGTTTAGTTGATTCTTACTTTAAAATGCTCCTATTAGACCAAAAGTAATTTTAACAGGTGTCGTCGCCGTACATCAGTATATAGATTTTTACAAAAAACCTGAATTTTCTGAGTTTTATTGTTCTGTATATCTTCCTTATCGGTTGTAGATTAAATGCTGCTTTTGCCTACTTGAGCGTGTTTTCCATATCACTTCATATCAAAACATGGCCGCATTTTCAGAAATACATATTTGACAGATCGCGTATTACTAATTTAAATAATTTATTGCAAATTACGTACTTGAGTAAAACAGAATTATCTATATGTGTCACCGATTTTATTCAAATATACATTTTATATTATAATATTTTTCTAATTTAATTTTGAGACATATTTAAACACTATTTTCAATATAATTTAACATAATTTTTGACATTACATTTCAAATGAGCTTAATGTGTTCTCTTAAATAATAATACTAATAGCTACATATAACATCATGTATATATGTACAATATAGTCCAATAAGTGCGTAAAATTTAAAAACTTATTTTATAAAATTATTCGATTTATATTAAGAGTGAAATGTAATTATATTATTCGAACATTTTATGTTCACGACATGCTAGATTTGCGATTCTGTTTTTATGTATGTACAAACTAAAAGTTCGTGAGTCAAAATAAATTTAGTACTTCGTTTGTAACACTAAATAAAAGCTTTTCGACATTAAGGTATAAAATTAGATATCCGAAGAGTCGAAGCGACTCTGTTTAGTTTGGGTTGGTTCGGCGATTGCATCATTAAAACTGCATGAGAATTCGGATATATTTTAGAATGCATAGTTTTTATGTATATGCTAATTATATAAACTTTAAGGTTTTAGTACTGAAACTTTACGACAACGGGCTTACTAATAAGGCCCCTATTCAAACAAATTTTGCATCAAAGGTATAGTTCTTACGGCAGTTTTTATCCAATTTTATATATGTATATCTATAGTATGTTTTAAGATATAATCAAAGTTACAACTTTCAAATTTCAAAAAACAGTTAACATACTTGCAACTATTTAGAAAAAATGTCAGTCAAAAATTTCTATAATTTTCTTTTAGTATTTTTTAAAATTCCTATAAAAGCATTCACAATAAGGATATCACTGAGTATGGACACGATAAACTCTACATTATTCCTCTTTTAACATTTTAAAATAATTATTAGATCATCATCAGGTGATAAAAATTTTTACTTAATGTGTACGTAATTGGAAAAATTACATTTGAATAGTCAGCCAAATCGTAATTATAAAGTGTAAAAAAAATCAATGAAAAAGGATATTTAACGCGTAATTTAAATTAAAAAAAAAATAGACGCGTGTTTTGGAAAAAAAAAATTAAAACCGCAGTTTGATTGAAACGTTTTACGTTTATTTTAATTTCGACCGCAGTTTTGGTTTTATAAATATGTAGCGTATGTAGTTTTATATAGCTTTTCATTTCTGCTTTTTAAATTGTTTTATTGTATGCATAATTAGGTGTTATATAATACAAAGAATAATTAGAATAAAGGGGCGAATAGGTATAAACGGACGTGTGAATAAAACTACAATATGACTAACACAGGTTTTGTACAGGTACATATGTTTATGTGTAACGTATATACTACATTTTTCAGCATATTATACATTATATGTATAGGTACCTATATTAAGATTTGGTTGAGATTGAGATATGTACTTAATTGCGGGAGTCACAGAGAACTTTTCATTTTAGCATTACACTAATATTATTGCAAAAATTCCATATAAAGTATTGAAATAATTAGAAATAGTTGATTTTGCAACAGAAACTCGAAATATTACCGGAAACTATAAGTATAGTGCCAGATGTATAATATAGTTTATTATAACATATGTATAATTTTCTGATAAGTACTACTACATTTTGTTATAGTTAAAAGAATAACGTCCGTTAGTATATTTGTGTATGTCGTGACTCGTGTATCTTAATTTCGGCTTAACCGATTTTGATAAAAATTTATATACCTGGGTTAACTGTAGCTATTTACCCCTTACTACGTTCTGATTCATGCTTTCGATAATTTTAAAGAAAATACTCAGTATATTCTTTTTTAGAATAATATATTATGTAAACTTCGTCGTTCAACTTCGGTAAGATTCCTAAATTTTCAAGAACAGCAATTAAAATTTTATTCTAATGAAATAAATTTACATTTTTGCTTCCATTCAAAGGAATAATCGGAAAATTAAAATTTCGGTGAACAATAATGAACGAAGAAATTTTTCGTTAAAATCAGAGTTTGGAAATAAACTTTCATTAAAGGTCAATTATATACATTTTTTCATATACATTTGGAACCTTAATTAGGAATCAAACTCACACTTTTACCGACCTTATTGTGTATACAATAGGTAGGTTATGTGATGGCAACAAATTTTGCATATCGAGTTTTCGGTGGGAATGCACTTCTCCATAGTAGGGAAGTGTAAGTAAACTATTTTTAGCAACCTGTCGGTCTGTCGGTCTGTGTGTGCACGCGTGTATCTCAAGTTCTGGTGAACCGATTTTGATGAAATTTTATGTATTGAGTTTATTTCAACCATGGCACGGATTGATCAACTTTTGGGATATATCAGACCTCGGGGCACTTTTTAGCGGGCCTGTTTTACATTTGTGAACATTTTGAAGAAAATATTCAACCGATTTTCTTGAAATTTCATATATAAGCTTTGCTCGACGGTCCGCAAAAATTCCTAACTTTTGGAAGAAATCAGGCATCAGCAACTGGACGTTTACTACGGGCCAATTATACATTTTTGTGTATATAAAGACAAATAATCAACCGATTTCATTGAAATTTAATATTTAAATTATTCGTATTGAAACAATGAACATATAAATTTTTTGGAAACATCAGGGCTCGAAAACTGATCTGCGGGCCGATTTTACATTTTTCACCATATCTACGGAACGAATCGATGGAATTTCTTGAAATTTGATATTTGAGCTCTGGTTGTTACCGAAACTAACTGGCGAGCATTTCAGGGAATTCGGGTAGCACAAAGCGAAACTCTACTAAGAGCCAAATTTACATTTTTCTCGGCATGTTAATTATAAGCTTACTAATGTCCTAAAAATTGGAAAGAAGTATTTAACAGACATTTTTATAATATTCTGTAACACTTTCACTTAACTAGGCAATACACATTGCGGTCGGTTATGTGCTGACCACATCAGATTTTTTTAAGTGTATTTTTGTACAACTATAAATGTTCTGCTGACTAGATCAATTTTTTTTTTTTGATAATGAATTTTCTGTGTTTGGAATAAATTTTTTATTACAATTTGCATTGCGGTATATAATTGCTTTTGAAATATTTATTTTACTATATAAGTTTAAATCCTTCGAAAATCATGAAGCTATACCGTAAAAAAATAAGCTTTAATCTTCATATTTTTATAATTATAAACATTTTAACCTTATAAATTATACTTGCAGCCATAATATTATCTTAATAAACAGAAACTATTAGCAGTTTTTTTGAAATTAAATTATTTAAATATCGTAATTGAGTAAGATTAAAAAATAATATAATTTAATATTTAAAATTGTTTAATATAATATTATGTTTTTCATTGATAGCATTAATATATTTTTACCGATGGCGCATTTTATATACAAATAAGGAAAGTATTATGATCATATCAAATTTTACATGTCGTGCTTTCATTCTAAATGCATTTATTCATGATAGAGATACGGAAATAAACCAATTTTTCGAGATATGTCAGCTTTTGTAAACTGATCGAAATCTATATAGGTGTAGGATCCAATTTTATATTTTTAAATATTTTTTTCCCGTAAAAGACCGAGCCCCTTAGATTTTTCTCATGTCGACCGATAGCATTTTTTGTGATTCCCATTCCCTCTCATATTATTTTTTGTAATTAATCTATATGGCATTTCTTGAGATTGAACTTTCTTCAAAATATATTAATAAAAAAAAAGTAATAATGAAAATTCCTGAATATTATTTAGAAAATATGTGTTGCCGTCGGTTATATGTCGAGCACATCAGATTTTCCATTTTTTAATAATTTGAATTCGGACATTACACTCGTGTAATCTGTAAAAAGGAAAAAATTTAAATGATACCATTTAAAAAATTAGCAATAAATGAGTGTTATTTAAAATTATTATCTTAAAAATTGTAAAACGTTTTATTAATTTGTTCAGATTATTTTTATTTGCAAAATTAAACTGCTTAATTGAAAAGAAAATAAAGATTCCAAGTTCTCTCAAATTCGCTTAAATAAAATCTGTTTTTTTTTATTTTAATGCCTTTTTCTCTTATTATTCCTTAAATAAATTAATTTTTGTTTTTAATATTTTTAGTTTTACATTCATTAAGTCTACTTAATATACACACATTATATGCACATAAGATCTATGCGAATTGATGGAGAATTGAAAAATAAAATAAATATGTGAAGAGATAATGACTTTTAGTCAACTCTTTCAATTGCAACAAGTTTCTTATTTTTTCTTTTTCAATTTGAAAATAAAACACTAAGCGCTTGACAATCATTCAAGAATAAAAATGATCATATCATATGAGCAGAATGAATTCGCAGACGCACCAGAATAAAAAGAAAGAGGGCATTGAAATAAAAGCAAAAAAATAAAGAATATTTTTCGTCATTTTCAGCATTTCATTTTTATTTTATTTTTTTAAACGTTTCATTTTAGTTTTATTTTTGTGCTACACTTATTTTGGGGCTTACCACGTGCCCATATGTTTTTAATATATTAAAAAATCTGTTCTGGTTTCTTAATCTTTCCTGTCTACCATAATGTCTGGAATTTTAAGTTTGCGTTTTTTCATTTATTTTTTTTGCTTTTTTGGGATTATAAAGTCATTCATGGTAATGATCAGCTAAAAAAAAAGAATATCAAAGCTTTATATATCAATATGGTTAAAGGTTTTGCAAATTAATATAAATAAATATTATTTTTACGAACTTTGAATGACATTTTAATTGTGAAGAAAAATTGTATAAAAAAATGTTAATAAATATCATAGGTTTCCGAAATTTTAAATAGTATATAAAAAACTCTTTCATCCAATTTGTAAGTAAAATGACGCAAATTGTACTCAAACTGCAAAAATTATACAGTGTCAACTGATCGAAATTAGTTTATGAAAGTCAGAATAAATAGTTTAATAAAAGCAAGAATAAAGAATGCCGTGGGTATCAAAAATTTGAATATACTTTCCTTAAACCGTACACTGTCGAAAATATAATAAGACATACGTATTAAAATCGAATCACACTAATAATGTGCAATTAATGACGTTTATTAAAAATCTTAATTTTATAATTAATTTTTTAAAAATTAATGAAATCCTTAAAAAATATGGTGGTCTTCATATTCCAACTAATCATAAAAAAATTTCACTAATTTCAATATTTAAAAGAAATACATACAATAATTTTGTACAAGAATATTACTGTCCTCTGAATTTTGTGTTGATTTCTTATGACAATATTTTATTTTTTCAAATAATTAAATATTGCAATTATATAATAATAATTAAATATATTGAATCTTACAGCTGTTACATAAGAGATATTATTGAATATTATGTTAAATTTTTACTTAAGAAATAATATCAAAATATTAGCACGTTTTTCCCTTTAAACCGATGTGTAAATAGTGTAAAAGATTTTAAAAATAAACAAATGGTGAAATTATGGTACTAGTAAAAAAAAATATTCAGCAAGAAAGTTGAAAATATTTTATAAATTCAACTCAATTTCTTTCATACAAATGTGATCGAATCAAAAAAAAATAAAATTGTACAATAATCAACAAAATAAACAAAGTGTGTCGTGTTGAATATTTTGTTGAGTATCAAAAAGTTAAAATATCGACTTGCTATATTTTATGTACACAACTTTTATAAGAGTAAATTTTATAGACGATATAATTTTGTGTGATGCGAGTAATAGTTTAATAAAACATAACATGACATAATATATGCTTTGTAGCCTATATTTATAATCGCATGCGATTAATAACGTATGAAATCGTATAAGAAGTTATTATTTTGTATGTTGAGTTTTATTTGTATTATGTACAATAATATAAAGAGCTTAATGTTAATGTAATTTGATATTGCACTACTCACCTATGTACATACATAGAAATCAATTATACTAACAAATTTGTTATCACAAGATAAATTAATGGAAAAGCCTTATGAAGTGGAAGGAAAAGAAAAATTTATTTTTATCCTTGAACTAGATATTAATAACTCAATAGCTTAAAGTTAGATATATGAGAATAAACGTATTTGTTGCTTTCACAATTTTTCTTTGCAAACACAAAGAAAAATTAGATTCGGGAAGAGAATAGGGTATGCGATGTTTAATGTCATACACATACATATGTATGATATAAAATAACTCAATGTCGAATTTGAAAATGGAAATTTTATGAAATTTAAAATTTTATAATAATATCAAATATTTACTTTAAATAATCTTATTAAATTGAATAAAAACCTCGCGTAGAAAATATGCTTATAAATCGTTTATAGTCTTTTTTGATTTATAGCAATTGAACTACTGTTAAGAACTTAAAAAATTATCCCAAATAATAAGCATTAAACATAAGTTATCATTATTTAAAATTAAGTCCACTACGGAACAGTTTACGGTGACGGTAATTTTTAAATATAAAAAATATGAATATCATTTGGTATTTTTTGTATCGGGCTTATAATAAGTCATTGCATAAAAATCAGACATGGGTACTGTTGTCGTGCGATATAAATAAGAAACAGAAACCGTCAGCTGTACGTCATTTTCCATTTTCAAAAAATATCGATTTAGAATTAGAATCCTTGATATTTTTGAATCGATAATGAATCTTAAAATTATTAATCCATTTTTAATGATAAAGTTTATAACAAATAATTCATATTCGATTATTAAAAGAATTTTTTTTTCAAACATAATACCTACATACTTACATAAAATTGTTCAATTACCACTTTACGTATGACCATCACACCTTACCTTGCAACTTCTAAAAGTATTTTAAATTTTTTTATAGAATATGTATGTAGACCTTTACCTACTAAGAAATTTAACACGTTGAATCCCTAGGTCACCGGTAAGCACATTAAAATTACATTAAGCTCAATGATACAATATCTGACCATTGGTGCAGTGGTTATGGCACCGGTCCTTTAACCGAAGGGTCTCGGGTTCAAACCCCGGTCAGGTCACTATAAAAATTATATTCAATATTATTATAACTTAATATACAATACTAATAAATATTATACAAGTAATTTTCAAAATATTCGTAATATTCGATATTAAAAAAACTAAGAAAAATAAACAGTAAATATTAATAACCTCAAATAATTTATATAAATAAAACTACGGCAGGCTAGTCACCTACCTAGTTAAACTCTATGACGCTATGAAACTATTGCATGAGAAATCATGCACTAGCCCTATGCTCCTTCTAGGAGTGAACAAAGGAAAAAAAAAATGATACAATGGAATACAATAAAAGTTAACTCAAGTTTTGTTTTTAATTCACCGTTGATCACTAACTCTACGAGACATTTTCGATTTACACACCAGTCTCATACATTTGGACGCAATGTGTTAAAAATAGATTTATATTTTTAAATATATTGAAATGGATAATATAAAGTATATAATAGCACGGTATATACATATATATACACCTGAATAATAAATATATATATGTATATGTATAAATAACGTATGTCTCATTAGCGTTTAAAATATATTTCATTAAATATATACTCGTACATATATACACATGCTTCAGAACATATATTTAACATTTAAAAAGCTAGTAAAACATTTATAGATTTTTTAAAATGTATATGTATGCTAGACTATTTCCATAGAGATTTGCTTTTCCAAATGGAATTAACATGTAAACGAGCAGGTTATAATGATTTTGTATTAACATAATTTTTTGTATGAAAAATTTAAAAGGTTAATTATCGTCTATGGAGATGCTAACGGCTGCAAGAATTCTTTTCTGTTTTCAGTAACAAATTTATATTTCATGAGAAATTTAATCAATATATAAAAATATTTAACAATGTAAAACGTATGAATTACAAATTGTATGTATATACATCATATGAATAATTAGTGAAATGTGATAATTTAGTAATATTTGGTAAAGTAACATATAGTTGAACAATGACAAGTACGATGTTGTTTTTGCTGTTATATCTGTAGATATGTAGATATTTAATTTCTCTAAGATATAATTACTATAATTACAATTATAATGTGCAGCAAATTTTTATTTTATTTTTTAAAAGTCGTCTATGAAATTGAATAATTGAATTTATTGAGTAGGACTCGTTTATGTTTATAATTTCTTAAGATGCTAATATTCATGGTTAGCTCATCTTTCAAGAGTGTCCCATACTTCAAAACTTTGTTGAGGTATCAAAATATGACGTGGATTTTTCATATAGTGAAACCAGAAAATTATGGAAAGTTTGTACAATTTAAATATAAAAAATTTTATTTCATCAGAAAGTCCAGCCTTATTTATTTACGAGGATACTATTGAAAACACTTTAGTGAATTAATTAACCTAATTAATTTTCATGAAATAAATTTTATTAAATGTCATATGAAATTACATTTAAACCAAATGACATTCTAAAAGGGCAGCAATATTGTACACCTTAATTGAAAAAATATAATGAATAAAGTTTTCAGAATAATTTTTAAAATAATTTGAATACAAGATATTATAGAGTAACTTCAACTTTTTTTACTAAAATCTAATTTTTTACTAAACTATTACAAGAACGAAAGGCTTTCCGGCGGAATCTCGGAATAGAAAAGTAAGAGGTTAAGCAGGGGAGATCTCAGTATTGCGGTTGGCATTTTAATGAGAAACTTTTTCTTGGAAAGATGCCAAAGAGCCTAAACATTTTTTTATCGGATACTCCGCGAGTGCTCCATTCTAATGCGAAGAAGAAAACGCGTTTTATGAGGGTTTCGGTTTGATGGATTGGAGGAGTTTTTGGAGGGCTTGTGGGTGAAGTGCTGCACTTCATCAACGGATTTGGATGGAATAAGCAAAGTGGAGTGTGTCATACATGAGGAATGTCGGTGGGTCTACTATTGGTCTTATGCTGGATGGTAGCGTCGAAAGTGCCACTTCTCTCTAACTAACTAATTATCTAAACTATTCCAAAGTAATGGTTTTCTATTTTCTCGAAATTACGAAAGCCTTTAATTTTAAAAATTAAAAAAAATAAGTATTTAAAACACCTATGTATATAAGTACGTATAAGTACTTAATAACACATATATTATAAAAGAAACTTGGAGAAGCGACGGATATTTTGACATTTAATGGAGAGCATTCATTGAGTTATTACCTGCTACACTCAAGTTATTACCTATTCAATTCAATAGTAATGGACAAAATGGGCACATTTAATAGACTTTCAATATTTTCTTTCAAGGCACACGCACACTTGTAAACATCATAATAAAACATTTATTCCATAATTAAAATGAAGGTGCTTTCAAAATAATTTTAATGTTATACAAAATCCTATACGTTGTGTACTAGTAGGTACTGAAGTGTATTGTCTAATAAATTATACAATAATAATAATGCAATTAAATTATCTCGGATAACAACGTATCTCAATGTGCCTCATTAATAAAAATGAATATTTATAGTCTCGATTTCAATTTTATACATCAAGTGTATTTGTTTGCAAAATAATATAAAAAAAAATCATATGCAGCCATTTTAATCAATTATTTACATGCAATATTTAAGATTAAAAAGGATCACACTTTAATTATTAAATTAAATGTTAACTTTCAATGTTGTTTTAACGAATATGAATATTTAATGCATTTTCTGTAAGTCCAGTCAATCATCTACCATTCTTGTTTTCTTATATGCTTTATGATTTTCTTATTCAACATTATGCTGTGGTATACATACATACAAATTTCTCATAATTATCCATTTATAAATAAATTTACAGCATTCTTCGTTGTTCATGAAGGTCTTTCATACGTAAGTGAGTGTACATTTCATAGCCTTCAAATGGAACTAGAATAGCTCAATATTTATTATAATTTTTCTTTTAAGCATATTACTGCTTGCATTGCTGAGAGAAAAAAACATGTAGATTTTAAATAAATTTTTGAGTACCTATATTTTAAAGTCAATTTTTTAAAACTAAGAATGACATAAAGAATCTAAAGTCGAAGGTTTATTTGGAATATTTAAAAAATTGTAAACGCTCGAGTTTTTAATATAGAGAAGTTTCTGTGTTTCAGCCAGCCTTAGCACAAGTTACAATAGAAGATATCGAGGGAGGGGGGGATTTGGATCATTTCTTCATCTAACAATCGTATGTCATGAAATTATAATAAGTTATCGGGATATTTAATGTTTTTTGAAAAATTTTCAGTTTCCCAACTCCAAAATTACTATTACTCGAAAACGGTTAACATGAAATCAAGCATTACCGTTACCACACTTTGTAGGTCTATACCAATTGAAAAAACAAGTTTAAATAACATGTTGCTCTGACTTAAACAGCTTCGAAACTGTTGTAGATATTTTTGCGAAAGAATTTTTTTTAATCAGATTTTCTTTAACCTTCGAAAACATACCCTAGACGTCTGAGCATCTCTGCCTCACACGAACAATTTTTTTTTTAAATACTCTTAGGAGCCACTTTAACACCAGTTTAGGTTCACCCTGTATATAATATAATATTCATATGACTACTACATTATTTGATTTCAAGTCAAGCTAAATTTATTTTAACGGTTCAAAGATTTATTAATATTCTATTTATATAAAATATTAAAGCATTGTTTTTCTTATACTAATATGAAATTTTATATTATCAAGTAGTAAAGTGTATAGGCATGGAGCATATTATATAAGCTTATACATGCAAGTATATAAAAAGTAATGTTTACAAAACTCAACGATACTTTATATTTTTCAATTAAAAATGAGAAAAATAGCACATAACGTGAATGTATGTACATATAGTAGATATAACGCTTCAGAGGTTATTTTTTTTGTTTTAAATACAAGTAGTTACAATCAATTTATTGTAACATGAAAACTTAATAAATTGTAAATATTATTCATATAACCCTATGAGCGAAGGTTTTTTAAAATTCAATAATTTAAATCATCATTTAAATTGAAATTTACTTTATAACCTGTACGTGAACATATATGTATGCAATTTGTTATAAAATCAAATTTACGCAAAAATCTAATGATTAATTGATTTTCGTTTGAGCAGCCTTTTTGATCTCTTTCCAAATTGTATAAATTGAATTGTATAAATCAAAACATAATTTTTATATGGTCTCCCTCAATTCAACTGTTACCGTTCTTTATTTACAGGTGGCTCATATCTAAATGCATTACTATGTACCACTGTATAGATCTTCATGAGTAGACAAAACTTTTGTATGAAGACAATGCTTACACCTCCACCGGTTCTGAATTATAGGGACTTAAATTCAATCTCCACTTTTTTTTTTTTACTTTAGGTGCATCATTAACTAAATGATTTGGAAATCTCAGAACAATTGATTTCTCACAAATATGTACATTAGTTATAATCTGCTCAGATTTCAGAATTATATTACTTTAAAGGTTAAAAAACTTTAAATTTTTAACTTTGAATTTTTAAGAAAAATATATTTTTTAATTAATATTAGGTGGCGTAATAAAATGTAGTTCTCTCTAATTTTAGTACAGTTGACAATTCTGTTAATTAAGTTTTAATTTGATATGTTAGTCATCTTCCTGCCTGTTATGCTACTGCAAATTTTTTTTATGTCAAATTTTTTTCATCAATTACTTAAAAAAATATACGAAGACCATCGAAAATGGAGTTCCTCTTCCGTTATACAATTAAAGTTTTCTTACATTTGCAAAAATTAAAGGCCCGAAGAATTCCATAAGGTATCTCTTATTCATTTTTATTTCAGTTATGATTTGATTATGAAAAAAAAATTAAAGTATATTCAAGTTCTTAAATTATCGTATTTTAATCCAGTTTTCTTGATTTTAACTTGAAATTTCTTTAACAACTTGAGCTCAAGTTGTTGAAGAATCGAGTCATCCGTTTTTACTCGTAGTCGATTAATATTTTTCGGTTATTTATACAAAATGTTACGTCAAATATTCAATAAATATACATAGAGCATTTCATTATATCGACATTTTTTTAAAAAAATTTTAATATTATTTTTCGGAAGTTCTATATTGTGCATTTTCATCCCCCTTAAATAACAATTTCATACATAATTTTACTCATTAATTTTTTACATACATAAAGATTTCCAACTTCATTAATTTTCCATTTCCAAAAATTCAATTATTCCCTATTCCTTAAGGGAATTAAGTATCTATTTCCTGTCATATGATAATGACGAAATATTATAAATATTTTAAATTATAAAATTTAAAAGAGAAAAAGATTTCACGCGAAATATACCATCGACACGTTTATAGAATCTCTCAAAAGAGTTTCCTGACCGACAAAAATTATTTTCCTCTTTTTGCGTATTCGTATATGTATATACTCGTAAGGTGTAGAGCATATTGCATATTTGGGTAAAATTAAGGTAAGGAAAATGAAACAGGGCTGTTTTATATCGGAAAAATTTTTCTAAATGTAAATACTGATTTCAATTATATACGTTTTCCTTGCAATTTAAGTAAAAATAGCAAAAGTGATAAAAGGAGGAAGTATTTATCTATAAATAAAAAAGAAAGAAAATTTTAAAAATATAAAAATTGAGAACTGAAACAAAGATGAAATTTTTTTTCTTAAGATAAAAACAAAAAAAAAATTTTTAACTTCTATTCCTTCTTTTATTACTTGAAAAGAATAATAAAATGGGAACTGAAAGAGTCAGGAAATAATTTTCTACAGCAATTCTAATTTTAAAATTATAAAAGAGAAAACGCGAAATGATATTAATTTTTTATAACTTGTAACTTGTATTTGGGCAAAAGTGTCGTACTTCATATATAGAATTCTTAAGTTTTGTATAAATTTCCTTTTCTTATGTATATTTACATATTTTATGGTGTATTACATATGTATATTTACATATGTACAAAACAGTTAATAACCAATATTGGTTATTCAAAAATGAATTTTTAATATATCGGTCTTTAGATCATATTTGTTATTAACTGCCTTTACTTATTACGATATTAATCATTTTAGTGTTACGATCATTAACCCGAATTTCAATTAACTTTTGTTTATTTTAAAGAAGCTTGCTCTAAAAGCATACTTTTAAGTGTGATGGTGACTGAAGTAAAGAAAAACTCTAAATTGACAACACGAGATCTTAAACTTGTCTTACAATATAATTTTATCTATGCCATGTCTACAACACAATTATTATTAATAATTAAAAAGGGGGAACTTAAAATATTTCAAATGCATGTTATTTAAGAATTTAAAAACTGTTAATGATTTTTTTTTCACTAATTTTAAGGGAGTTGTTCATTTTTATAACAATTAATTTTTTTTTACCTGAATTTGATATTCAAACAAAATATTTTTTTTTTAGGTTTAAAATTTTTTTTACAACATAGGAAAATATGTTTAGGGAGAAACGAAACCTTGTAATCTAACTACACAAAAAAAAAAATTAATTGAAATAGAAAAAAAATTAAACTCTGCCCTAGTGTTGTATGACTAAACGTCAATAGTATGCCAATATAATTATTAAAAAACAAAAGTCACGTGGCTCCTTAATGAAAATATGTTGCATTTTTTTTAAGAAGAACGAAAAGAAAATAGGAATTTTTTTAATTTAGAATATTTTTGGGTGATTCAGTCCCAAAAATGACGTTATCAAACAAAAATTTTTCAATATACACACAATAGAATTTTTTTTTGCATAATCTGTTTTGAATAGGAAGTAAAAAAATTAAACTAGTTATTAAAAAAACCTTATAATGCAATACCGAAAAAGAATTTAGTTTTTATAGAAGAAATATGGTGTTGATGAAATTTTGTTTAGTGTAAAATAACTGAAAGATGCCTGTGGGTGCCTTTATACCGCTTCGCTCAGGCAGTCACCTTCAGATCTCGTCCTTACTTCTAAATTCGTCTCGGAATGGCATTTGACTAAAACGCACTTGGATAGTCATAAACTCCTAAACCTAGCCAAACTAACTAACCATGAGTTTTGCTCTATCGTGTTTTTGTGTCTACATTCCGTAAAGGGGGGCACGGAATCGCTGTCACAGCACTTTTGGCTAAATAGAGATATTTCGTTCGCTTCAATTTTTTTATGCAAGCGCTCTCCCCTGTAAGTCGGAAGACCTCAGTTCACATTTTTTTATTTCCTCACTTACTTGGAGGACATCCAGATCCCTATGATGTTATTATTGCGCACAGAAGACTGCCCTGAGGCACATTCCAAAGAATGAAGAAAAATAAAAAGAATATTTTTTATCTTTTATTTTCCTTTTGTTATATTTTCGTTAAACAATTTTAATATGTCAGTCTTTTTACAAACGTTATTTTTATAGCAACTTTAGAACCTGGTCGTCTATTTTATTCACCAAGTGAGAAGATTTGTATAATGTAATTTTCGAGTGAGAAAATGTATTCCTTGTTGCGTATTTTTTTTTTTCTAAAACGTTCACAAAATTAATTGGCTTTGTTTTTGAAGGGGAAACGTTCAGACAACAATTTGAGACAAAATGCAAAACTCCATTTGAAAAAATGAGTAATCATATTGGAAAGTAATCTTATCAATAAGAAAAATCGAGAATTCTGATTTGAAAATGAATAAAAAGTGGAATGAAAAAGCGAGATGCACGATTAGTCTGTTAAATTGTATCTTTTTTCATTTCTGACAACTTCTCACTTAGAAGGACCACATAAGAAGAAAACAACTTTTTCCCTTTTTTTACGCACCTATACTGACAACTTTTACGTTATCCGCGCGGTAGTGGGACATGGAGCAATTCCAGTGGCTCTCCCGCAACCAATATAATGGGAATAAAAATTTACTTTATTCACATTGTTAAGCATACATTTAAATCTTAAATACAAATAACACACATATACAAATATCCCATTTATAACAACAAATTGAAGCATTAAGTTTGTCATAATTTGTTAAATTTAAAATCAATTATTTTTCTGCACGAGTACGTTCACTCCCTATATATAAAGTAATAATATTATAAATATTAAAATATTTCCAGTGGAAATTAAGTTACAACTTGCATTCTTCAATCAAGAATAAAAATAATTAAAAAATCTTTAATTTTTTTTTTTCGTATTCATTTCTCATTGATTCTTAATCCGTATATAGAATCCATTTTTGGCAACAATCAACTTTTTATTTGTATTCATCTATGTATAAAACCATGAAAATTGTTATTCATTAAAATATAATAGAAATCTAATAATTCATACTGATTTTCAAATAATTTATTTTTTCTTTAAAAGTACTATACTAGAAAAATTTATTGCATAAAAATAATCTTTTTTTCAATTCTTTATATTTTTGGTTGCACTTTCATTTCATTTCACATTCAATTCATATTATGTATACTCTTCCTGAGGAAATGGAATCATATTGATGTATGTATGTGTTTATCAGTTCAAAGGAATTTATGTGAAAGTAGTGGCGCCGAAATATACTAATATCTACTTACGAATAAGTTTTTTCTATATCCTTTGAATTATTTTTAATTTTTATTCATTTTTATTTTATTTTTTCCGCCAAATCGATAGAATTTGACCTTGAAAATGCATGATGTGTACGGTAGTTACAAGTGATTTACAAAAATAAATATTATTACTAATATTTTGGGTTTTTCCTCTTATTTATACAGTATATATTCATTCAAATAGACAGTCTCTTCATGTATGAAGAGATTTAGTCAATGTGATTCGTTTTTCCTTTATGATCTCTTTAAAGTCTTTAAACAAATCACAAAATATTGTAATTTAAAAAAACCGACTATAGCTATTTACCATAATTCTTCACGTATCCTGCTTACTTTTCAGAAATCCTTTAATAATTTAATCGAATATTCGCTTTATTCAACATTTGAAATATCTATATATACATACATAAATACTTCAAAAAAAAATCTTCTTTTATTTTAATTTCTTTTTGATCAAAAAGATTTCTCAGAATCACAAAGTAACATGTTTTCTGATTTCGAATTTATTACTTGTATAAACAGAGCGGGATTAAGACTACAAAAATTTAAGGAAATAAAGCAATAGAAAAATTTTAATTTAAAACACTTTATGAATAACATATTCATTTGTATAAGAAAATATCAATTCAAATCCTTGCCTATTTCCTTGTTAACAAATAGACAAAATAAAAATGTTTTACGTAAAATAAATATTGGACATGAACTGAATTTTTAAATAAAATTTCAATGTCTTAAATGATTATTAATATGAAAATGGTTTTCGGTTCCACATCAGTTTAAAATTAAATAAAACTCTAATATTTATAATTTGTAGAATTTGATGTATAAGCATAAATTATTGCTTTCTTTAAAACTTCCGATTTCCGATTAAAATTTTAATAAATTTAATTCCGACAATGTACCTACATGTGTATGTGTGTGTGTCATAAATAGAAGAAACCGGAAGTTTTAGATAGCTATTTATGTTTAAAAAATTTTATGAAATTTTTAAATTTTAATTGACTTACATCCTTATTTTTAAAACAAGAATTCCAAGAAAAATACTTAACTACTTTTTAATTGTAAAATTATGAAAATTTTATTAAAATTTTAATTTTTAAAGAAAAAATTTTTAATCTGAAATATTTGCTTTGTTAATTTAATTTTAAAACAAGTTTTACCTTTGCTAATTAAATATTTTAATACAAAAATATTATACATTAAACTTTTAGCTGGTTGCAATTAATTAGAGATGCTACCTACCTACACTCTACTGAATTTTAAATCTGTTATTAAATTTATAGTTCTGTTGAAGTAAACGGAACATTCCGTACATTTCCAATAACTACATTTTCAAAATAATATCATAATTATCTTAAATATTTTAATATTACAATGTACTTCATATAAACATTATATAATGATCATGCAATTACCGTGTAGTATTCATGAATTATTAATTAAAATTTTTTATTAATACTTTTTGTAGTGAATTGAAAAAAAATAAAGTTGGGTCAAACCAATGGTTTATAATGTAGCACTTTTCTCTTCAATAAGTAAAAAATACTGCTTTTAAAAGCAGTCTGTGCACTACATTATTAAAATTAGTTTCATTCATTTACGAATATATTCCAAAGATTGCATACATTTAGGATGGGACAGAAAAAAATTGAAAAAGCTGTTAACATAATGCTCGAATTTAAGGATTAATTACGTTATAGTTAAAAAAAATAATTATATTTTTTAATCGCATGGCATTAACGGTTAGCTTTCTGCATTCATGGAAATGTAAGGTGCCAGAAATTCAAATTTTTCAAATTTTGAGAGGCAATAATTTGAGAGGAGGATAAGCTGTAAAGAAATTATCTTCGCACGAAATGAATTATTTATTAGTATCTAAAAATTGCTAAAATGTCTGATTCCTACAACTTGATGTCTAGAAGAAAAAGGATATTAAAATTGGGAAAAAACTAATTTTAGATAACATTATATATGGCATGTCCACAGTAGAAAGAGTGAGTCACTATTTTTCTGTGTTTGCAACATCTTAAAAATGCTTATGGTTTCGCTGTAAGAAATAGTTGAAAAATGGAATTTTTGGGGTTTTGGGGAGCTGTAACTTTTCAACGGGGAAAAATAGGTAAGAATTTTCTCATACGGAAATAAATTATTTTCTAGTGAAGATCTACCCACGTATGCAATTTCAAATTTGAGTTTTTTAAACTTGTCCATGCACGGGCGGGAACGGACAATGTGGAACTAGTTAACATCTTTTTTCAAAAATTTTTTGTAAGTGTGCTAAAAGCAGTATATACCCTTTTCTTGTACGTACGTATGTCAATAAGAAGCACGGTTCTTCATTTACGGTTTTATTCGGTAAAATAAATTTCATTATATTGTTGTACTTTCTTCTTTCCATTTAAAATTTTATTATTAGTTTTTGTTGAACCATAAAAGTTTAATACCAAAAAAGTGCGTTTCAAGAATTTTTATGAAAATATCATACTCGTATATGTACGTTTAATACTCGTATAGCTTTACTTCATACATAAATCAAAATGAAAGCAATAAGAAAATTCCTTTAAAATTCAAAAACTTATACACATCGGTGATTCTTATATTATTAGAGAAATTAAACTTTGAATTTTCTTTTTATGAAGAAGATCAATTAATTTATTTAAATTAATTGTATAGTAAGTTTTTATAGATGATGTATGGTTGTATGATTCCGAAATATAAAAATTCTATTTAGGTGATTAATTATTATGCGCGGAATAAATAAATGGACTAACACTCTTTTAAGAAAGTTGCTCATAAGAAATTGTCTAACTTTTTAATTAAAAAAGTACAACAAAATAAAAAAGAAATATATGGAAAAATTGTTTAAAAGCTTAGGATCTAGAAAAATATGACTTGAAACGTAGTAGGGAATAAGGTTTAAAAGAACGTAGTAAGAATAAAGAACGTTTAGTAGAGAATTAAAGCAAAACGAAATTTATTAAAAATTCTTCATACTGATTGATAGCTCGGCTTATTCTGATTTCTCAAATGAACTATCGATATCTTAATGTTATTGTTTGTGCTTACTTAGCTAAATTTACAATTATACCCATGTAATGCTAATAATAATGTTTAATTTTATGTTTGGCGTGTGTTTAAATGAAGGCAAATATTAAAAACTGTTATTTCTGTCAACGCTAGTTGAATACTGTTTGCTTTGCTAATTTAAATTTTAATTAAAGTTGGCATTTTAGCATCTTAATATAAATACGTTTGATAAATTAAAACTAGAAAATCTGCAAACATAGGACATCCGATATTTTGCTTCAAAATAAGCATATTTCAAAATTGTAGTACGCTTACCGTTCGTTTCTATATATAAGCAAGTTACTGCCAAGAAATTTTCAATACAGGTAAAAATTTTATAAACACATTAAAGTATATTTCCACTTGCCAGTTCACTTTTTCTTTTTGGAAATAAAACATTTTTCCATTTGTAGTTTTAGCAGGTAATTTCATATTGTAGCTGAAAGTTTGGTATTACGAAAAACTTAATGTTAAAAAGACTCCTTTGCTAATAAGTTTTTTTGTATATGCAAACGCCTGATTAAAATTCTAAAGCATTTTAAGTTTCTTGATTTTTAAATAATACAAAAATATTTTAAGTCCGAAAATATTTAATATAATTATTGTAAAAATAATAATTTGTTAAATTATACATGAATATGCATGCATATACGATTATATCCAATAAATGTACATATATAACAATAAGCAATTGATTTTGCGGCATTACAAAGGCAGTAGTAAAATTTGTAGTTTTTGAAGATCAGTTATGCAAAAAAAAGCAATTTTCAAGATTTTAGTTACAGTTTGAAGCAAGTGTGTCAATTTTCGAAAATCCCCAAAGTTTTTTCCTATTCATAACAATATATAATTATTATTATTATAAATTAAAAAAAATTAATAATAAAAAAATTAATATAAAAATTATTTATACAAAATTATTCAAACAAAATTGAAATATGGTCAACACGCATAATTAAACAGCAGTACATTAAGGTTAATAAAATTAGATTGGATTGTAAGCATTAAAATTAAGAATCTATTATTTTAGCAAATCATTTCAAATATGAAAAATCATATTTCTTATGTAAGAATATTAAGATACAATATGAATACATTTAGAATTTTATTGGAGGTCATCATATACGAGTACCTACATATACAAAGTTGTATGAAATTTGCATGTTTCGCACGTTTTTTAAACACATTTAACACGTTTTACTATGGCAAAACTATGAGAGATAGGGAAAAAAAATAAAAATTCGAACTTTGACGAGCTCTATCTGTAAAACTATGGCTCAAATGAAATTGTCTATAAGAGCGAAAACAAAAAGGGCGATAAATCGTCTGTAAAACAAGTCCCCGATGGTTACTCTATGGTGCATGGTTCCGAAAGTATAAGCAGTTATTTACTATCACTTATTTGCTATTACAAAATTTTAATAAAACAATTTGCGTTACGAAATTCATGCCAATATGTCAGACATTTTTGTCTTATAACTTCAAATATGTTATAATAATACTAAATAATAATTTGGAAAGAGATGTAATTTTCTAACCCACAACAACTTCGCCACATCAGCAGAACTGTGAAATATTAAATATATTTCAATTTATATATTTTTTATAATTATAAAGGCAGCCACGTACCTTATGCTACGTTTATTTTATTACTCTGACAAAGGCTATATACTTGCAACTATTATTCTTCCGTTCTCTTGCTGCTGTGTACCTCATATGCGCATAATTGCATTCATATATATTCCCAAAGATTGTGTACCTATTTACAAGATTTGTTTTTGCATGAAATTCACTTGTAATATTTTGAAAATTTTCCAGTTTAATAATTTGTTGTTTTGCTTAGAAATTTATCCTTGCACATATATACATACATAAACTAGCATTACATAGCATTTTGAAATGTCATACCTATTGTTTTTTTTTTTTAAACGCTTATAGAAACTTTTTCAACAATTTTTCATTTAATATTTTCTTTAAAAGTTTTGTTAGCGCTTTTATTGTTTTTGTTTTTACTTAAACTTTGTATTTTTTTGATTTATGATGTAGCTACTAATATTTTTCAAAATTTTTTTACAGGAAACAATGATTTTGTATTTTAAAAGTTTTAAAGTAAAATTTTTCAATAATTAATTTTCTATAATAACAAAATTTTGATTCTATACTGATTAACAAAATATTTACAGGAGAATTTTAAGTATTAAAATTTAAGATAAAAAAATCTACTGATCAGCACATAACCGACCGCAATGCACGTGTATTGTCTAGTTAAATGTTACAGACTATTATGAATATTGATTTTTAAACTATTATTTGGAATTTTAAGGGCGGAAGGAAGCTTTGAGCCAGCATACCTAGAAAAATGTAAATTTGGCTCTTAGTAGAGTTTCGCTTTAGGCCATCCGAATTCACTGAAAAGCTCGCCAGTTAGATTCTGTAACAACCATCTTGCTAAAAATAGTTTATTTACACTTCCCTTCCACGGAGATGTACGTTTCCACCGAAAACTCGATGTGCAAAATTTGTTGCCAGCACATAACCCCCCTTATTGTACTCGTATAACCCTCCTTATGCGGTCGGTAAAAACCGTACCTATAAGTCTATTTTTCTTCATCTTCGGAATTTTTTTTCTAAAACAAAAAGTTATATGTAAAAGAAATTACTTGAAAACTTCAACAAAATAACCAAAAACTGTTTTTATTACCATTAAAATTAACCTGAGATAATAAGAGAACAAAATAGATCTGTATAATGTAAAAACTTAACTCTAAAAACTCTAACTCTAAGGTATTGTAAATTTGCCACTCCGTTTGTAACGCTAACAAATAATCTGAGATATAGACAAAAGCGTATGTTTCTGATTAGTGTCGAATTCTCTGTCTATTTAGTTATTTCTGTTCGTTCATCCCACCGTGCCAACAGTAACTCAAAAACAAATTGAGCTAAGTTTACCAAATTTTCACAAATGATTTATTATAGTAAATGTCCGAACCCCTTTTAAATTGGATATAATCTAGATTTGGATAGTTTATAATTATTGAAGATATATTATAGTTACTTCCAAACAAATGTAATATTATTAAAGCATTTATGTATAACACGTTTTACTATAAAGGTCGTTGAAATTGTATGACTTGTGTTGCATGAAAGCTGCCATAGCTTCAATATAACTTTGAAAATTTTGTATAATAGAGTTGACACCTATTCAACAATACAACTTTACCTATTCTCGTTTTACATGAAATTATGGTATTATCACGTTGGGAAAAAAATAAAATATGTGTAAGGACAATAATTTTATAAGGACAACAAAATGTATGAGTATATTATTTTAATTTTATGTAGAAAAACAAGAAGACAAAAAAATAAAAAAACAAAAGCTAAATAATATTTCCGTTGCAGGTATGTATTTGTTTATCAGAAAGGGTTTAGAATAATACAAGATGGGGAATGTGTCTCCTCTTATGAAGTCAAGTATGCACTGAAATATAGAGAATAGAGGTTAAAAATATATGGGTTAAAAAGTTTCTAAGCTAAAAATTTATGTTTTGGCTCTAGAAGATTTACATTAAAAAAAAAGGATTACAATAATTTTTTGATTTCTTTTCTTTTTTAAACACAAAATTATTCTTTAAAGATTTTTAATCAGTTTTTTTAATTCATGTTAGTTTTGATTAATTTTATGGAATTATTAACTATTTTCCTGGCTAAAATTGATTACACAATTTATTGTAAGAATATGAAAATCAAATATGATGAAATTTTTAAAATAAAATTTAAATGAGAAAACAATGGCCCAAAAATTTTGTATGGCCTAAAAAAAACTCGAATAAATTTAAAACTTTTAAAAAAAATTTGTGTATAATGAAGTTTTCGTGATAAAACCGAAAACCAAAAATACGTGGTCTCACAATAACAAAATTTTACATGTAATTGATTTTAAATATGCAAAATCATTAAAATGTAAGTTGGTTTAAACAAAATCAGAGTGCGATTCCCTGCAATTGAATTTAAGTTACATACATATATAAAAACAAATTTGACGGAATTTTTTGTAGAAAAATAAAAACCAGTTTAATTCTGCTAAATATCAGTATTGTAAGTAAAAAATTTTGAGAGGCATGATGAAATGTCTCTGCTGGCTGCGATAAAGGTTTATGCTATATTAACTACTTTCCCAAAAAATAATAGCTCTATTCTGTTCAATATTTCAATACAGCGGCTTCAGCATAGCTTAAAATACTTACTTACTTATTAGGTCTTACAAACTATAAAGGTCCTGAGGCTGATTCATCATTTTCTTCCATTTACCGTGATCCTAGGCGGCTCTCCTTCAGTTGAAGTTACCCAATTTTTCTAAATCCGCCATTGTTTCATTTCTCCAAGGAAGGTGCGGCCTGCCTCGACGTCTTCATAGTTTAAAATATTTATTAAAAAAAATTTAAATATTCAATATCAATTGAATAAGATAAACAACAATTGAACTGTTGTTTCGATCGAATTAAAATCAAATAGTTTTCACAGCCTATAACTTAACTCTTAGTATTTAATAATAACAATAATTTTAAACTGAAAATGTGATTTACATTTTAAAAGTTTCTAACTAAATGAAATTTCAGAAAATACGAAAAATCAAAATAATTTGAATTATATACCTAAACCACATTATTAAACGTCTTGTAATTGTGGTAAAGCTCTCAAATTTATGACCAAATTTGAAATTCATTCCTTTTAAACATTACTCTTTGTACATTGTAAAAACAAATTTAAAAACCTACTTTCTATAAAAGAGTAACATATTATACGAGTGCATAATTTTTCTTAAAAAACTTTTTTCAAATAAAAACATAAAAAATTTTGTAAAAACAAAAAATTAAAATGTTAAATAGCAACTTTTTTTCGCTTTTTACTTTCGAAAATCTTCTTTTACTATAAAATAGACATTGAGTTGACGAGGATGTATTAAATTTCCATTTTACCCTACATCTGTCATAATATTTATCGCATAAAGAAAATAAAATATAAAAAAAAAAATGTTTTTCTATTTTTTTTTAATTACACACCACTTTTTAAATGGTAAGGATATCAAAGGATCGCTATTGTCTTATTATGGGTGTTGGTTAAAATTTCCCTTTTCAAATTATATATATAAAAAATATATAATTATAAAAATATTTTAATATAGATAAATGTGTGTAAGCAGGACACTCTTTTCATCTAACAATAATAAATGGGATAAGTAACTAGAAATAAGAACGATTTTTTTTTCGTAACCGATGAATGCATTTTTCATAATTAATTGTTTGTCATGAATGCACTCACTATACTATCAAATAATGTTTATTTAGAAAAAATATAATATTATGTGCACAATTCAAAACTTACAATAAAAATTTTCTATTAAAAATCTTCTAATATGAAAATTTGCAAACTCTTACTTACAAACATGTGTATATTAAACTAATTAAGGAAATTTTATATAGAACAGCCGTCGACAAAGTGGGCATGCTAGCCCATGGCCATGTAAGAAAAAAATTTATTTGATTGCGACTATTTTCCAAAAGAATTTTAAGAACTCAATCATAGATAATTCTTCTTTTAAGTAGGTAATGCATAAGAAATGTGCCATACGTTTGACAAGTTATGTAATTTTTTCCTTTACTTTTCCTTAACAGCGAACTTTTCGATATGAAAATTTTTTTTAATTCAACATAAAGTTAACAAAGAAAATTTTTAACTTTGCAAACTGTTCAAAACACACAATAATTTGATGAAACTCAAAAAAAAATTTATATGTACAAATTAATTTATTTATGTGGAAGTATACGTCATTAATGTGTATGTAATAATGATTAATCATGTAGTCAAAATTTCTAGTATCAATATCAACTTTATTATAAAATGTTCTGAACAAAAAGCCAAATAATACAACAAGTATTTCTACTTAAACATTAGTCTAGAATTCTTAAAAATTCTTTTGCATCCTTTCAGATATATACATATAAACATTTGGATGTTTGTTAAATTCAATAAATATCATTGTTATCACCTCAAATAATTTTCTTCCCCATGTATGACTTCAATCAATATCAAATATAAATTTTCAATATCCTGAAAACTTTTTTGAATGGATGTGAAAAAAAAATTATAATAAACTTATGCTTTATTGTGCTAGGATATCTACGTGTAAAATTTGAAAAAAAAAAAAATCCGAGATCTATTAAAAAACAATATTTCGATTTCCTTTTTTCATATTTTGGTCTCAACAAATATTTTCTGTTTGTAGCCACATGCGGTGAACATAAAAGAAACTTTGAAAAATACTACTGTTTATGAGAAAGAAAATCATATTATTGAAAAGTAAGATTTGTCTACCACTTTACTATGTAACTTGTTGAATTTTGCGTGCCGATAACAGGCTACTATTCTTTAATATTCTAAATTGATATTTTTCTTTAAATTTATCCACTAAAATTTCATTTTTATAATTGCAGAATATATACATTCAACATCAGCTAGGATCAACTTTTGGAGATGGATACCGGCCAGCCATAAACACATTGTATTACAACAGATTAACGAACAGTTCAACAACTTTTGCTTTTATGAAACGAAATTTACTACGGTCATGGTCCGTAGCAAAAAGACTATTAGAGCACAGCGAATTAAAATTAATTTTCAATATATAAAGTATTTCTATATTTTCTTGAGATCTTACATTCTCAAACAAAATTTAATATTTAAAGAAATTTTATGATATCTTATAAAATTTCAATTACATTTGCGATTACTGATAATATTTTTTCGTTTAAAGATATAATCAGCGTGAAATCAAATACGTTTTATAAATAACACTACATATATAAATAATAAATTATTGTAAATGTGTGTGTGTATACATAAAATTTTATATAGACACATAGAGAATATTTAAGTTACTTTCTAAAGAAAAAACTTAAAATTTGAACCTTTATTTTTATTTAATTACTTTAATTATTTAAAAGATGACTATAAAGAAATTTGAGCTTTAATTTAGTAAATTGACAGACAAATCCTATTTAAGCAGAAAAAAAAAACGATTTTTCAAAACTAAAACCAAAAAAAAATTACTTTGTCAATTTCTCAAACAAAAGGCACTTAAGTTTAAAAAATTCACACAAAACTTAAATGTAATTAAACTTTTAGGAAGAGAGAGAAAAAATGCTGCAATGCAAAAAATAAAGAGAATGTGAATGTCATACAAAATACATTTGTTTCCCGCAAAACCTGCATACCAATGAGACCAACTTAATAAAGCAGTGACACAGTTTTTAGATACGATTAAGCACAAACACAACTTTTTTGATTATTTTTTAATAAAAATGCAAAATTAATATTCCTATGTATTATGTATTGTTTTTGCCATTAGTAAATGTAAATAAAAATTTTGACATATTTAAATGATCAAGAACCTTACAATCCCTCCCTTAATAAAAAAAAATAAAAGTTCTTTAACGGTAAAGTGGAAACTTTACATATCTAACGGTAAAAAAGATAATCTCGAGAAAAAATTTTCAACTTTTTTTTTTCAATTTTATACACTTTCTATATTATCAATAAGAAAGCTAGAGCAAAAAAATTTATCAAACTTTAATCAAATTTCACTGTTCTGTTCTCACATACATTTTCACATAATATAAAGGAAATCTAAAAATATATAGCCTTACTCTTGTATAAAATATATACAACACAAAATTAAAATTATATATGTATATATGTGCATATATATATCACAGTCAGATCCAGGTTGTATATTATTATTACTTATTTAGCATGTTCAATGTAATTCAAAAAACTATAAATTAGGAGTAAAATTTGGCCTTAGATACAATCATACAATCTAACTTCCAAAAAAATATTGTAATGTAACATTATTTAATGTTGATTACAGGATGACTTTATGCTATGCCGTAAAGTTCCTATTTCAAAGCCTCAATGAAATTCAAAGGGAAAGCACTCTTATAATTTGTATTCTAATTTATGACAATGCTTATGTTGCAAAGCGAGACTTTATTATTAATATTAATATTTAAAAAATCTTTTTGTTTGAATTTTTATAGTAATATTGTACAAAAAATATATAGACATGTATAGCAAATAAATTTATATTATATAAAAAGTTCTACACTTATATAATGTATAGAATCAGTTTTAGTCATTCATATCCTTATCGTAATTATAAATATTTCTAAATATATTAAACTAATGGTATATGATATCCTTTAAAAGAAAAACATTCCATGTTTCATAATACCTTCCACCTTAACAAATTAAAACAAGAAAAAAAAAACAATAGCCCTCACAAACCACAAACCTCAAAAATTTAGTTAGTAGAATAATATAACTATAATTATGAGGATATACATTTATGTAAGTACATGATGTGTGTGTGCAGTTCATCTGTACATATGCACATACATTCATATCCATTTCCAGTCAAAATATTCTGCTATCTGACAGCATTTTTAATTCATTTAGACATCATAAGAAAAAAAAAACAAACCCTAATAGTCAGTTTACCGGCCGGTTAGAATTTGTTTATAGTTCCGGCTGAATGCTTTGCTTAAGTATTTTAATGTACATATGCACATGTAATATATGAACATAGGTAGTACAAATTTATAAAAACAAATTTACAAGCATGAAAATATCATATACATACCTATACATACGTATATTGCATATTAATTATGTTATTTTATTTATACATTTCTTATAAGTAGTTAAGGGAAGGGCCCAATGAATGAATGTCATTCAATAATTGAAAAACTTTTTTAATAATATAACAATAACTGTGAAATTGTTATAGGTGACAAAAAAGCGCCTGAAAGAAAAAAAAAAAGATTTAAAAAAGGATAAAGAAAAAAAAATAAGATTCTAATTTCTATTCATCCAGTAATTTTTTATACTGTCGCATTTTTGAGTTCAAAAAAATCATATTTTGGTTTCTTTTTATTTTCAAATTATTTACTTAAAAATTTCAATATCCTTGTTGAAATGCATGTACTAGGAATTTAAGTACTTTTAATTTAATTAACAATTACTTTAGCAATATCAGTTCTTAGCAAATTTCCAAAAAAAAATATAGTCTCATTCTGCAGGTTCGTCTATAGTTTCGGCTCGCTGGTAGCAATTATAAATTTCATTACCTACTTTAATTGTAATTTAAAATTAAAGTGTAGCAATATGATGAAATTTAGTGATAATTGTTTATAGAACGGACTTTTGAGTACAATAAAAATCTAACTATACTGTATTCTTATTATTATCCGATTGTTACCGCAAACTTCATTCATAAAATAAATAACTTAGAGTGGTTATTTTTAAAGTACAACAAATTTATTAGTCCTCAACAAATTTATCAATTTTGAAAATCTCAAAAATAATATCGACATCATTTAAAAATTACCATTTCTTTTTTTTTAATTTGTCTGATATCATTTATTTATTAATTTTTTGCGATATTTGTAATATCTTTTATTTTATCTTCACATCTCGTTGTCGATATATATATACTAACAATATAGAATAAATATACCAATAAGTAAGTAAGTTACTTATTATACGTGATTAAAATTTTAAAATTTGAAAATACCTACATAAGTACATAAATAATAATAATCTAAATGAAATAATATCTACTTGGAAATTGAGTCCACAGGATGTAATATAACTAAAAATACAACTTTCTCTATGTTAGTAAATATATTGAAATTATTTAATAAAGAATATTATCTGCTGGTTAAGAGATTAATTTAATTAAAATTTAAGTATTTAGGTTTTTAATTTTTTAACCACAAAACTAAGCAGTGAAAAGTATGTTGGCTTATATTTTTTGGATTATCAAAGAAAATAAATTGAAAATGAGGACTTATACTACAATACTACTTATACATCATAGAACGTAAGAAAATATGCATTTAAAATTTCTTACAAAATATTTTTCAGAAAAAAGACATCAGCGTATCATTTATTTTCGTTTGTATTTATGTGCAATATTATTGGTAATATTTACAATTTATCTGGGTAAGTAAACGCATTAAAAAAATCGTTGAATTAATTTATTGATTTTTAATTAAGAAGAATTATATAAAATTTTGTTACACATACATAACATTTATAACAATACGCTGTTAATATATTATTTTGATTATTTTAACCTAGTTTTATGATTTAACTTTTGAATAAGATAGTAATAAAACATTTTATGGTTTTTGTACTATAACAATAATTAATACGTATTAGATCTGTACGCGATAAAACTAATGTAATTTAAAAATTACGAATTTATATCATATATCGTAAAATTTTATTACAAATTTTTGGATAAATTTTGTTAGATTCTGTGTAATGTGCTTCCTTATTTTAAAGAATTTTTTAACAACAATATCTATTTTATAACGGCCTACAAAGATAAGAACTATCAGACTGAAAGATTAGGTTATGGAAGGTCCGATTGAAAAAATTTTGTCTAACATAATATTCATAACTGTTTCAAAACTGTTGAAGTTACAGTAATCTATTGTTCGTACATAGGAGTAATATCAATGATTAATTTCAGACTTGCTCGATGAACTCAGAACGTAAGCATAGCTTTCAAAGGAATCCTGTAATTAATCTCATAATCTGTCACATAAGACTTATCCTTAGATGTCCCCCCTCCATCAGGATCAAACATGATCATTTTCATTACAATTTAAATTAAAGAGATGTTTTCAAATACAAACTACATTTTATTTCCTATAATCAATATATAAATTTTTTCAACTTAAACTAATCAGTATAAAAATTATTTTCGATTTTTTTTTAATTTACATATATAAATTTTGAAATTTATAATAGTATAACATTTTAACTTTAAATATTTTTTTTTAATATCATATATTTTTAGAAGAAAATTTTATTTTTCGAATTTCCTAAAGTATGTTAATTTTAATTTGCTTTTATTTTGTAATAGCCTTCTTTGTATATACAATAATATCTATGTATATACATACATATTTTATTTTGAATTCAAAAGTTTTTAATATTTTTTTTGAAAGAATTTACCTTAAAATAAAAATATCACATTATAGAAAAACTGTCTTGTTTTATAAGATTTTTTTTGTTTAATAACAAAATATTTAAATAAAATGTAATTATGTATACATCAATAAATTATAACTTTTTTTTCAAATCAGTTATATTTTACTAATATTTTTTTATATTTTCGAAAATTTTTGATATAACTAAATAGATTTAAATTAAGCAAAACTATTTTTTTGAAATTATATAATTTTTTTTAAAATGTAAGTACATACATATCTAAACTGTATAAATGATGAAGTATGAAAGAACTAACAAATAGGTTAATTTTTTTTGTCTAAATAAAGTTTTATTTAAAAAAATATCAGTTTTTTGAAAATTAAGACTGTAATTTTTTCACTTGCAAAAAGCTGATTTTTAAGATGTAATTAAATCTCTTGTAAAGTAAGCTTTCAACAGGAGATGAATAAAGAATTTATCCAATTACTTAAGATTCCCTATAAGAGTTCTAAACTCATTTTGTCAGTAAAATTTGTTTGTGTTAAGTTAATCGTAAAGTTCTATAGATCAATTTGATCAAAATATATGTTGGGGTTTGACTCAAAAATTGTTTATACAAATATGTATGATCGATATTTTGAGATAATTAAAAGATGAAAGTAAAATTTGTATTTAATCAGTTTTTAAAATATATTTGAAAAATCTTCATAACTTATTAAATAAAATTAAAATGATTGTGAAAAGAAACTCTAACATTGCCGTGATTTCGTTAATATAACGAATATTGAAAACGACTTTAAAATAACTACAATAACTAGAAATAAAAGTTATATTCTTCTAAAACTACGTCACCTTTTCACGACTTTTTTGTTTTTTATTTTTATTTGAAACTTTTTTATTTGCATTGGATGTTGTAACCAATGATTCTGCTGGTGTTAACTTAGATGAAAATTCTGTTGAAGATGTTGATAACGCTAGCTTTCTTATATTGTTATCATTTTTAATCAAGTTTTTTATTTCTGCGGCATTACCGGTTATATTTAATGGTAATGTTGTTGATGAAATATCTTTTATTTGATTTGAAATGTTGTCAGTCTTAAAAAGTTGATCAAGATTACCATCTGATGAATACATGAAAACTGTTGTGTTGAGATCTGTTTGATTTTTATTTGATTTATCATATTCAATAAAAGTGTTCTAAAAATATAAAAAAATATTTTAAATAATGTTTGCGAATTTAGAAAATAGAAATCTAACATTTTCTTGTCCTTCTATATTTAGTACAGTATCAGATAGTTGAAGAGCGGTAACATTACTTAAAGATATTTCATCAACATGCACTTGTTTAGTTCTATCATGTATCTTCTGATGACGCCTAAGATCACCACATACACGAAATTTCTTATTGCATGTCGGACATTCATATGGTTTCTCACCTAAAAATTTTTTTCATAAATTTAGATAAAATAAATAAAATAATAAAATTCAAGCAAAATACCGGTATGAATCTTCCTATGATTTTGTAGATATGAACTAGCTCGAAATGTTTTTGGGCAAAATTCACATTTATAATTCTTTTCTTGCGTATGGATTCTTCGATGAATAACTAAAGAATATTTTCGAGCAAAAGCTTTTCCACAAAACTCACATTGAAAATTCTTTTCGTTTGAATGTAAAGATATTCGGTGATAGTTTAAGTCGCCCCACTGTCTAAATGCCCGTCCGCAATCGACACATGTAAAAGGTTTTTCACCTGAATGAACTCTTAAATGGGCTCTTAAGGCATTTTGAGCGAAAAAACTTTTTCCTGGAAATAAAAATATAACTTTTAATCAATAAAAGTTTAAATTCATTAGAATTACCACACTCTTCGCAGGGAAATGGCCTTTTTCCACTATGAGCAAAATCATGATATTTTAAAGCGTTTGAAGAATTAAATACTTTAAAACATTTATCACAAAAATATTTTTTTCTCTCTTTTTTTCCAGACAAAACACCACAATTTTTTAGTGTTTCTTTTTCAGAAATTTGAGAAGTCGGAGAATCTACTGGTTCACCCAATGAACTAGAAGTTTTTTCTGTATTAGAGTCTTCATAATCGGTTGAAAAATTTTCCATCTTAACTGGCATTTGGTTATCATTTTCGGACTGAGAATGTACGGTATTTGTTGTACTAGAAGCTAAAGAATTTTCTGCAGCAAGTAAAGAATTTGTATTATTCCTGTTAGAAATGTCGTTATTTAGTAATTCAGATGGTTCTTCATTAACCACAGGCTCGGATAATTCGCTAACTTTTTTTGCACTTTCCTTTTTCATATCATTATTTTCATCATTTTTAAAGAATATTTGGAAATTTTCAACTGGAGTTATTGTTTCATAACGCGTAGGATCACAGATAGTTTTAGAATTAATTTCACTATTAAAACCATTATTAGGAAACCTAAACAAAAATATCAATTTGGAGAAAATAATAGATTAATTAATTTTAAGGCAGTTACCAATTATTTCTAGGTGGACTCATTGCATCCATTTCATCTCCAGTATCAAATGACTCTTGTACCTTATCAACGACACCACGAATACCTTCTAACATATCTTCAGGGTCACTAAATTCAACTTCATCATTTTGTAATATAACAATACCATTTGTACTTGATTTATGTGAATTTGTTTGAAGAGAAGTTTCATTTAATTCGCCGATACTAGGTGTAATATTCTCAGTTCCATCACCTTCGTTCGCAGACTGGGAATTTGCAATATGAAGTTGATGCAAGCTATTTTGATCTTCACAAATTAAAGAGGGTTGCGATAAAGTTCCTGAGTTAATTAAGTTATCTTTTCGGTTAGAAATTGAATGTGAAATATCGTTCTCAACTCTTATTGTATCAATTTTATGTTCTAAGTTCAATACCTGGTTAGGTAAGCTATTGAATTTTGCTTCAAAATATTGAGGATTTTCAAATAAACTTTGTTCTATTTGTGAACTTGTTGGAATTGTAGTTGTACTATAAACCGTGTTATTTTGTAAAATGTGCGAACTTTGAGATTTTACTTCACAATTTTTACTTAATGCGTTAGACCTTGATCCTTGATGTAACAACATTCTTGAATCTTCAACTTGCATTGAATTTAACAAAGCTCGCGAAGGTAGTGTTATTTGATGTTCACTCGCGGATTGCAGAGGAAGAAAATCTGTTTTCGTTAACTGCATTTGATGCGCATTTTCATGCCGCAAATGATTCGTTAAAGAAGAGTCTAAAATTTCATATTCATGCGTACTATTCATAATATCTTTTGCTACAACCGTGTGAGATGAATGTGAGTGGTTCGATACAGATCCCATTGGTGCGAATCCTTCAAAAGCAAAATTTGTAACATCGGGCAAATCTCGGGATTCAACAATTTTTTTAGTAGTTAATATGTATCCTTCTTCTGAATCTGTATGATGATTTTCTCTAACTGGTTGAACAGAGATATTTTGCAAGTCACTAGGTGAAATCTGCCTCCTCATGTGAGGCAAATGCATTGTTTCGTTTATGTTAGATGGTTGTGTGTGATTCTGATGTAATCTTTGTGATTGAGTTACTTGATTTGCCCTTTTAATCAAAGGTATTTGTGTGAACTGTTGTTGATTCATTGACATCTGAATTTGAGGTTCAGATTGGGACTGCTGCGTTATAAATTCTTTTTGGGATTGATTTTTGACTACAGGAGCTTCTAAAATTTCACCACTTTCAGGTTTAGGCTCATAATGTAGCTTTAAATGTGCAAAAAAATCTAATTGAGATTCTGCTCCTGCTCCACAAATTTGGCACGAAAATTGAGGTGGGGAATTCAAATTCTGAAAAAAGAATAATTATATATTGCAAACTGGAAGTTCATTATCCATTATGACTTACAATAACTTCATCAGCGTTAATTTCTTCATTTAAATCTTGAAAAAATTGTATTTGCGAATTTGTTGATTTCACAGAATTGTCTGAGTGTTGAAATAAAACATCAACTTTTTGATTTCCATCAATAGACTTTAATTTTTTAGTGATTCGCTTTTTATGAGGTAAAATTCTTTTAGCTGCTGGCCTATGCTGAAAACTCTGAATTTGTTCTATTTCGGTGTTAGTCTAAAATTAAACTTTTAGTACGAAATTTATAATTGTTTTTTAATTTCTATACTTTCAAATCATCGATAGTTAGCTGGTCTGTAATATTCAAACTAATTGAATTTTTACGACTTCGATTCAGTCTTCTAATTGGGGTTAATTGAGGTAATGAAGAATTGTTTAATGCATTAATTTGGATATGCTGTTGTTGCTGATGAGTGTTTGGTGAAAGTTGCTGAAATATTCTGAATTGACCATCACTTATTAAGGAATTAGATAAGCCTGACTGATCATCATTGAATGTCAAAAATGTGCTAGTATCTAAGCTATTCGAATTATCGTTTTTTATTGTTGCATCAATTACTTGAGTTCCCGTTAAATTAATTAAATCTTTATTCGTTACAATTACTTGAGTTTCTGAAGTGTTTCCACCGTTTACTTTTACATTTCCACTTTTTAAAAATCGCAATAAAGCAGCATTTAATTGCTTATCAGGTTCATCTATATTTGTTGGTAACTGAATTTCGTTTGAGTTTACTAGTGTTTGGCCAGAATGATGGGCTATATACGAAGCTGTAGAATGTTGTAACGATTCGTTTGTTGAAGTGTTAGCCCCATCTAGCATGGTATCAATGATAAATCCGTGTGTTGTTATATACTCAGGCAACAATGTCTTAAATTATAAGTGGTAAGAATTTTTGTTAAAATCCTGCAAAAATATTATTCTTACATGATCAATGAATTCCTCTCTCGGAACCGTTATAAATTGTAATGAACCATTTTCTAATCCTTTTAGAACTTCCGTTCCACTCATTTTATATATCTCATGCTAAAAATAATCATCATTAATAACTTTTTTTAATAATTTATTATTATTACTTGAACACTTTCGACATCAAAATTATCTAAAATAGTTCGGTTTATTTGCTCATCCATTTTTTTATTAAATTATGAGTATCTTGTTATTTATAAGAAATTTTCTAACAATATTCCAAAAAAACCATTTTATTAAAACAAAATTTGTTAAGCAATCGCTGTTGCGGAAGTTATCTTTCATTTTTACATAATTATTTTTTAGAAAAAAATTTTGGTCGTTTTTATTAATTTTTACAATAGAAAAACTTTACATTCTATTAAAATTGGCAAAAAATAATAAATTTAATAATTCCTGTCGCTAATTCATAAAATCTTTAAATAATAAAATTTATTAGATTTCTGCACAAAATTTTATAAGAAAGTTGACCATTTTCTCTAATTTAAAAGCGTTCGCAATTGCATGCCGGAATTTTTATATATTGCAAATAATTCTTATTATTGCTTTAAAAACCTAATTAAAATGTTCTTTTTTAATGTTTTCGTTTGTAAAATAAATGTTTACAAAAAATTAAACTTTACAAAAATATAAAAATTGCAACACAGCTTCGTGTCAAAAAAAATAATTTTTTGTTTTCAGATTTGAGAAATGTCAAAATTGAATGTAACATATTCAGCCACATTCAGCAATTCAGATCTACCAACTGTTGAAAATTAAAGAGTTAAGAATATGTGAATGTTAACACTGCCAGGTTTCATTATAAAAATAGGACGTTACTGAAAATATTTTTTAACTGAACCTAACAGTTTCGCTAATGCAGGTTTATTATATAATATGCAAGTAGGAAGCATTTTAATATTTTTTTACCAATAAAATGTCACCCTGAACTTTCTTTACAATAAAACAAGGAATTATTACTTTCAATTCGAAAAAAATAAAAATAAATCATGGTAAACATATAAAGAGTTTTAAAAGACAATCTTCAAATATATTTTTATCTATTATTTATCAAATGTTACTAAAAAAGCTACTAAATATCAAAAATATTTTCCTTAGTAAACCAAAACCAAATTGTCTTAAATTTTATTTGAATTCTAATTTAAAGCATATTATTTTAAAAGAGATTTGCAAATCAATAAAATTCGGAAAAATTTTCTTCGAAAAATAAAATTTGATGCTTAATTTTTAATTTTCGAAAATTTTGTTAATTTAAAAAGAATTATTATTTATTAACAAAATATCTAACATACAAGAAAAAAATGCTTCAAGAAATGTTTTCATTTTAATAACCTGAAAATTTTGTATATGGCAATACCCTTTTGAATTGAAGTGAAACGCGAACGGCAACGTTCATTATTGAAAAAGAAAAGCGTATTTTAAAAGTGAGTTCCGAAAAGAATTGTAAAATAAAATTGAAATAAAATATTTAAGGTAATTTGTTTTTTTGCAAAATTATATTTTATGATAATAGTAAACTAATATAACGTGCTAATAAACTAAGAATTTTTCCAAAATGCAACTAGAAAAGATAAATGTTTAGCAAAAAAAAAAAAAATTAGAATAAAAGAAAAAAAATGATTTTCAAGATGGGGGCATCTGGTTAATTTTTAGTTGTGTGAGAAAAATTATTTGTACGTGGAAGAACAGTAAATTAGTGCAGTGGCCTTTAGAAAGGGTTGTTTATAAAAACAATAAAAGACGGCTTAAAACAAATTAATTAAAGTTTACAAATTATAAATTTAAAAAATATATATACATACATATATCTTGGAACCCTATATATATTTGAATATAATATTCAATATGTTCCAAATAACTTTGTAGGTACATATATACATATATATTTTGTATATACATATAGATACATATATAAAACAGATTTTAATATACATGTATGTACATTTGTATATTTATTAATTCACATAAGTTTACATGAATGTGATAGGCTAGGCATCCATATCTAAAGTTAGGATTCGAAATTAAATTTCGATAAACGTTTTCAAAAATAATTGATTGAACTGCTTTATTTAAATATATTGCAGAAAAGTGAATTATTTTTTATATTTCAAAATAAATACAGCGTTTTTCCCACACCACGTTGTTTATTTTTCAACTGAGAGAAAGTTAAGTGGCGCTATATTTATTTGAAAATACGGCATTTAGTATTTTATTTGTATATAATCTAAATATAAGTATATACGTAGTTAAGTGAATTAGATTATTGCGGAAGACCTTTAAATTTTAATTTTATAATTAATTGATTTACCCAAAAAAATATAAGCGCTTTTTAAAATAACTATCAATTTCAATATATTTTTTGTAAAACAACAAAAATTGATCTATAATTTTTAAAATTTTTTGAAAGCCGTTCTTCATGTTCAATTTAAATCTAACAGTTGTAGTTCCGAACATGACCGATTCTTTTGTCTCGCTTGTATAAAATGAGGAATTTTTTTTTCAGTGTTGCTTGCATGGTCGGTATTCGGTAACGAAAAATCCATTCAGTATCAATTTACGTGTAATCAGAAATGCATTAAACAAGAGAAAAAGAAATAAGTAAAAATATTGTTAATAGTCGAAACTGATAATCAATTTCAAGTTTAACTGTAAGTTAAAAATTATTTTTTTTATTAAAATATTTCTCAAATTGAATGAACAAAATTAATTTGATACAACTGGAAGGGAGGGTTACTATTAAATTATAATTTTATCTTCACAGAATAATAAAAAATAGAATATGAAAGAAATTTTTGTTTAAATTATTTTTAAAAACTTTAAAAATTTTAAATCATATGAAAAAACATTAAAGTAACATAAAATATTATCGTTGATGCTATTTTAAACATTATCTACCTGCCTACCTCCTTAGAAATGTATATTTAAGAGTGTGATTTATAGAAAATCATTTTATTGCGGTACATTTCGCCATGTGACGAATTCAAAGAACTTAAATTAAAATTAATTATAAAAATTAAAATTTGTTTCTTTAATTAAGTAGGTTACCTATGTAGGTAACACCTAAAACAAATTTATTTTAAAAGATTATTTTGAAGCTTTTTTAAATCATTTGGACAACTACTATTGGATATTATATGAAACTAGTAAGCTAAAATTTAGTCAAACAAGAGTAAAATTCGAATTCTTACAGTTTATAATATTTTTAAAATTCTGTGAATATAAGCAGCAAATGCTTAAATCGGATTGAATTTGCCATGCCCATCTACATTTGATCTACGTATATTTCAAAATGTAAATCAGTTACTGTTAAAGTTAGACCAAAATATAAAATGCTTTTATTTCAAATTTAATTTAAGCCAAATTTGACATTTTTTTCAAAGCAAAGAATTATTTCAATTTGATTTTTTTTCGACGTGAGGTTTTTTTTACTACTTATCCAATTAGCACGATTTCATCTCACTTAACAAGTAGCAGGATTAAAACTTATTTAAAATTTTAAAATGTTTGCTTTCTTAACCCATTTCATTATATTTAATTAGCTAATATGGTTGAGGAACATGTTCATTTGTCAGACATATAGATTGTTGAGGAACATATAGATTTGTAGACATATCATGGTTGAGGAACATGTTCATTTGTCAGGCATGTTCTGTCTCTTTTTTAAAAGTAAAAAACAGTTTTTTTAATCAAAAGAAAATTAAAACGTTATCGTGAAATTCTCAAGCTATTTTTTATTATATTTAGCTGGTTTTAATCAACTCAAATTATTCTAATATAATAGAAATGATAAAGGAAATGAGCGCGAAAATCAAATTTTTTAAACTAAAATTAAAATAATTTAAATTCATAAGAAATTAATAAATTTTTCTTTTTTTAATTTTAGATATCAATCCTTTGGTTTAAGAATACAAAAAATTAAACAATTTCTTTAATTTTAATTAAAGACAACCTTTATTAAAAGCAAAGATTTTAAAATAAAAAGTTAGTTACAAAAAAAGTGAAGCTGTAATTTCAATTTAATAGCCAAATTCTTGTAAAAGAATTTTTTTCTTTTTCCTTCAAAGGGAAAAAGAAATTGAAACAAAAACTTTAAATAAAACGAAAACACAGTTCAAATAAAAAAAAATTAGGTACTCTAAAAAAATTATAAGTTCAAATTTTTTTACACTTCTGTTTTTTTCTTTTTTTAATTAAGTTTTGTTTTTCATTCGATTAAGTGCAAATTTAATAATACAAAAAAAAAAATCAAGCAAACAAAACAAACATATTTTTTTGTGATTCAATGATTATTAATTTTAAGCATTTAAAATTAAAACAAAAAAAGAAAACAGAAAGACCTAAATATAAATTCTGTGAATGTAAAGACAAACAGCGTTTATTTAAAAACATTTAAAAATTTAAGTAATATTTAAAAAAAAAAAAGGAAAAACAAGAACATTGCATTATCTCGTGTTAGCATCCATCACAAAATTTATCATTTTTTATATTAAAAAACGATAGATCGTGATATTTCAACAGAATTTCATAAACTTATACGTTTATTATTAGAAAAAAAAATCAAAACTTGATACTTATTTTGTAAGAAAGTGGTATTTTTGTAGAAGTGAAAATACAAATTTGAAAATTCAGTCTAAATAAAAATTATTTTCAAAGTTTCTCTAAAATCCATTTTACCTTTAAAAACATTATAAAATAAAACAAAGAGTAAAAAAAACAAAAACATCAAATTTTAAAAAAGTTGTGTTTAAATAAATAAAGCGCCGAATTTGAATATTTTTTTTTTGTAGAAATCTTAGTTATTTATTATTAAAACTAAAAACAAAAAAAAAAAAAAACTGCAATACAAAATTAAACTTATAAAAAAGAAAAAATTATAGTTTTTACATATAATGTCAATGATGACGGAAAATATGAATCATTTAAATAATCATGGAACCCCAAAAAGGTGAAAATACTTTTTTTTAATAAACTTGATTGATTATTTATATTGTTTGTAATTTCTTTGTTCTTTATTTTAGTTTGGGGACCAACGATAAGACTGTTAGCCAAACGGCTGTTACCAATGATGATATCGGCTGGAAGGCAAAACTTAAAATTCCACCAAAAGATACTAGACCTAAGACTAGTGTAAGTCAAATTATTTATCTTTTATTGTTACATACCAGTACGATTCTTTAAAAACTATTTTTTTTTTAATTTTCAAATTCAATTTTATTAGGTAAGGTAATGTACGTTTTGTATGTGAAATTTTCATTCAATTTAATTGTGGAACAAATTCCATAAGTACTTATACTTCTAAATTCATAGGTACCTATATCATTAAATTTTTATTAAATTAATTTAACGTAATATTTAAAATGATATCGGGAAAGTAAAAACAATAGCAAGTTAGTAGTAAAGCCTACGATTTCTATACAAAAATTTCTGTCATGCAATAAAATTATAAGGAATATTATATTTGTGACTGTTTTGTTAAATAGTATCCTTTTCATACTAGAGGATAATAACATGTTATGCTGTTTGATTAACATGTTATAAAGAATGGTATTCACACTAAATAAGCTATTTTTTTTGAGATTAAACTTGCTTGAAAAACATATTTTTGTATTCATATCATTTTTGTATTTTGAAATATTTTTTGTATTTCAATTTGCTAAAAATTATTATGGCTTTAAAATTCTTCAAAAAATATTTTTAAATTTCTTTCTGAATTCCCTTTGATTGGAGGAAAAAATACCAAAAATAAATCATTGTTTTGAAAAACATATTTTACTTTGAAAAATGTTTTCTATATAAAATTCAAACACTGTATAACATGTTAGTCGTTGCAGTTTGAATAGGGTATAAGAAATGATTTTGTAGGTTTTCCAAATATACATTTAAATGTGTATTTAGTTAAGTTAACGAATTATTTTTATGATTATTCAAAAACCATTTTTGTTTCAGAAATTTTATTTGATTTAAATAATTTTTTTTCTTATACTTATGGTAGCCTTTTTTAACCAGACTAATAAAAGTTGCTTATTTTCCTTTTATTATTTTTTTCATTATCATAAAATAGGATGTGACAGATACAAGAGGGAATGAATTTGAAGAGTTTTGTTTAAAACGTGAATTATTGATGAGTATTTTTGAGAAGGGTTGGGAAAAACCGTCGCCAATTCAGGAAGCTGCTATTCCAATAGCACTAAGTGGTAAAGATATTTTAGCTAGAGCTAAAAATGGAACCGGAAAAACTGGTGCTTATTGTATTCCCGTATTAGAACAAATTGATCCATCAAAACATATTATTCAAGCCTTGATAATAGTACCAACAAGAGAATTAGCTTTACAAACTTCACAAATTTGTATCGAATTGGCTAAACATTTAGATATAAGAGTAATGGTGACGACTGGTGGAACAAATTTAAAAGATGATATAATGAGAATTTATCAAAAAGTTCAATTAATAATAGCAACACCTGGCCGTATTTTAGATTTAATGGATAAAAAAGTTGCTGATATGTCTCAATGTAAAATTCTTGTGTTAGATGAAGCTGATAAATTATTATCACAAGATTTCGAACTCATGCTGGACCATGTTATTAAGAAATTAGCAAAAGACCCACAAATATTACTATTTTCGGCGACATTTCCGAAAACGGTGAAGCATTTTAAAGAGAAACATTTACGCGAACCATATGAAATAAACTTAATGGAAGAGTTAACATTAAAAGGTGTTACACAATATTATGCGTTCGTGCAAGAACGTCAAAAAGTTCATTGCTTAAATACATTATTTTCAAAATTGCAAATAAATCAATCTATAATATTTTGTAATTCAACGCAACGTGTTGAGTTATTAGCAAAGAAAATTACTGAATTGGGTTACTGTTGCTATTATATTCACTCAAGGATGGCGCAAGCGCACAGAAATCGAGTTTTTCACGATTTTCGACAAGGTCTGTGCAGAAATCTAGTCTGCTCGGATTTATTTACACGTGGTATTGATGTACAGGCTGTGAATGTTGTTATTAATTTTGATTTCCCAAGAATGGCAGAAACTTATTTACATCGTATTGGACGTTCTGGTCGTTTTGGTCACTTAGGTTAGTCTAAAGAAAAATATACTTTTAAAATTTATTACATTTATTGCATTATTTTAGGTATTGCTATTAACTTAATTACGTATGATGATCGTTTCAACTTACACAGAATTGAACATGAATTGGGTACTGAAATCAAACCAATTCCTAAGGTAATTGATCCATCATTGTATGTCGCAAATATGTCAGCGCCAACGCAATCTGATTCAACTAGTGGATCATCTGAAAATAATACAAATAGTGGTAGTGGTAAAAATTCAACGTCTGGTAATAATGGAAATTCATCTAATACAGCTAGTAATAGTAATGATCTTAACAATAGTTCATCCAACGAAGAGGGGAATGTAAGCAAGTGAAAAGAAATCAATTTTGAATTAAAAAAATTAAATTTTTATAAAAAAATCAACGCAAATCATTTAAAAAGCTAAATTCAACCACAACTGAATAAATTCAAAAAGAAAAACTAAACATTAAAAACCATTTAAAATTATAATTGTAACAAATATTTAGATAATTAATATATTCATAGAAAACAAAAGAAAAAAATCAAATATTAAAACTAACAAATTAATAGTGATGTAGGCAAATAAAAATAAACATTGTAATTTACAAAAAAGTGTGAATACAAAACAAAAACTTAAAGAATTTTTTTTTTGTGTAAAAATGAATTAAATAAGAATGTATTAAAATAAAAGAAAGGCGTAAGTCAAGTGTGTTTAAAATGAATTGCGCAAACATAAATAACAAAAAACTATTAAGTAAAAGGAGTGTGGAGGAATATAAAATATAAAAACAAAATAAAAAAAATAAACAACCAGTTTTTAGTATTAAGAATTTAAACAATATTATTTGATAGTAAATTTTAAAATTGTAACTACAACCGACAGTTGAATATGTGATGACAAAAAGGCTATCTACAAACATTGCACAAATTATGAAGTCTGCAAGGAAAATATGAAAATTTCAAGATAAAATTTCAACCACATTATTGAATATAGTGAATGAATTAAAATTTGAATATCTACAAAATTAAGAAAACTAAGTACATAGTAATTGTAAAAAGAAATATAAACTTACATTATTGAAGCATTGAAAAAAAAAAAAAAACAAAATAATTGAAAATTTTAAACACTAAATATATAACATCATGTAAAACAAACAAAATTCATCAATTGAAGTTATTTGTAATAATTTTATGTATGAAAATTAGGCATGAGTCTTATGAGTGAAATGTTTGAATGAAATATTAGTTTGAACGAATGCTATATAAATATATTATGTGTAATATTTAATTACAGAAAGGAAATAAATTAAATAATTTAATAAAGAGAGATATATACGCAATAATAAATAATGTTATAATAATAATATAATATAAAAATCATAACCGTGATAAATAATAGTTTTAAAAAAATATGAAAGTATAAGATTGTCTTATTATAGCAATTTATAAATTATAAAGTGATATTAATGAAATATATATATTTAATAAGTTGTGTGAATGATTATCTTAAATATTAAGTTTTTTTTTATACCTTCTCAACTTTATCTTGAATACCTAAAATTTTTTTAAAACAAAATAAAAAAAATATCCAAAAATAATAAGTAATATCTTCCTGCTTACTATTATCACTTCATATAATAATTAACAACCAAAGTTAATTAATTTCATAGTAGAATCACATATAAATTTGCTATCAAAATATAAAAAAAAGATCAGGAAATATTTGAAATATCAACATTAAATATGATAATAAAAATTATACACGAGATTTAAAATAAAAAACAAAAATAAAAGCAAATGAACTTTTTCCTTACTATTTTGTTTATCAAAATAATTAAAAAATCAAATAAAAATTACAAGAAAAATCAATAAAATATATATAATATTTTTTTAACGAAAATGAGGGAATTTAAATTTCTTATTTAAATATCTGTAATTACATTTTTTTAACCTCAGTTTGTTAAGAAGAAAAATGAAAAATACAAAACATTTCGCATATTTTGGACATAACCATTTTTCCAAAATGAATAAATTGAAGAAAATGTTTTGTGAGCATAAGTAAAATTGTGCAGTTGATATCAATAACTAAATAATTAAAAAGGGGAGGGAGTCAATATCGTTTTAAAACTTCATTTTATTATTACTTTTTTATTAAAAAAAAAAAACAAAAAAAACAACAGAAATTAACGCATCCGCTATTTAAAATTGAATTATTTTTTTAATAAATCATCTAGTTATAATATTTCTTTGATATTAGGAGAGCGAATCTTGGAAATATTGAACAAATTATAAAATCTGTTTAAAAATACAATATTGTAGTTAAACATACAAAACTATTTAAACAATAAACGATAAAAACATAAAAAATAACTGCAGAAAAAAAGAAAGCCATCTTTCCTATAACACCATAAAATATAAATGCAATTTAAAAATTAAAATCAACTTTATTTTAATTGATTTCTAAACTTATTTCTACACAAATAATTAAAGTTTCATTATTTTCACTGTTCAAACCATTTCAGCCAATAAATAAATAAAAAAAAAAAAAAACAAATGCAAATCGGTAATGGTTTATTATTTTGAAAATTTTTAACTTTTGCAGTGCCAATTTCATTGTACAAATTTATTCCAAATTAAAAAGAAAGTTTTTTAAGGTATTTTTTTTTTGCCATATTTCAATTTACTTATAAAATTTAATGCAATTTTATTAAAATCGAAATAATTTTTTCGTAGCCTAATCAAAAAATGTCATGCTTTGAATACATTTTCAATTATTTTATGAAAATTAAATTGTCATTTCCAATTATAAATTACGAAAATAATAACTATGTAATATGTATAACAAGCAAAATACATATTCAAATAAAAAAATAAAAGAAAATTTTAAATAAAAATGTTTCAAATGCTTATATTATCAATGCCAGTGTTTTTTTTTTTTATAATTTTTTCTATTATTAATTATATTACATATTATATTTGTTTTGTCTTTTAGAAAACAAAATGTTATATATTTTTAGTTGAGTTTTTATTTTTAAGATTTATTTGAATTATGTATTAGGTGACTTAGAATCTCACAACATTCAGATTGAAACCTTATGATATTACGAATGTATTGCAACGAAATTAAAATTACATTAAATAATATAAATGAAAATAAATAATAAAGTTGATTTGTTTATTCAAATAAATATAAGTTGATTCTTTTTTAATTTTTTTACTTAGAAGAATTTAAATTTTTATCTAGACAAGACTGGTTGGATGTATGTTGTAAGGTTTTATTGGATACTATTATGGTTTATTCAATTTCGTTATAGTAAAACAATGTAAACAAAAAAATGTATATGTTTCAAAACTTATTAAATATATTTTAAACCATTAACTAAAACAAATTAAAGATTATGTATTTCGGAAGAAGTTAAATTTTTTACTAATACCATTAAATTTTTTTATTAAAATGCTATTTAAAATTGTAACTAAGTAACAGGATTTAAACATATACGATACATAATAAAAAAATCTTAAATAATTCATCAAAACTAACTTGAATAAAATAATGTTACACAACATATTTGTTATGGATATGAAAACTGAATAAACTTGAAAAAATTAATTTAATAAAAGTTACTTAATATATAGTTTAAATATATTTTAAGAATTCAATATTAAATTATTGTAAAAATAAAAATGTATTAAAAACAAAGCAATTGTAATTTGTGAATGATAAGATAAAAAAAGTGCAAAAGAACATTTAAATATCAATAGAAATTTATTTGATTTTTTTCTTTGTTTTCAATATAGAGTTTTAATTTTGAACAATAAAACAGTTTTTTGTAAATTTATCTTTTGCTCTTTTTTCCAAAAAACAAAATTATATTAATAAATAATAAATTCAAAATAATAGTTTTATATTTTGAATTTCTTTAAAAATATGTAAAAAATTTTTGTTTTGCTTAAAATTTTAGTACTCAACAATTTTAATTTATAGAGCTGTAAATTGTTAAAAATTTCCAGAAAACTTTTTTCTTCTCCTGTTGTCATATAATTTACCTTAAGCATATAACAAGTAGGAAATAATCAAATAAAAATGTTTGCAAAATATTTTTGTACAAAAAATTTAATAAGAAAATTTAATTATTTACTAAAATCATAATAAAAATTCATTTATATCAATCATAATATATTGTCTCTGCAATCGCAATTGAAAAAAAAATCAATTCTTAAAAATATATTCAAAATACCAGGTTCTGCAAATTTATACACAAAATATAATATCAGTGAATTAATTTTAAGTCTTGCTTATAGTTGACAATAAAAAAATTTTTAAAAACTTTTCATTTTATTTTCCCAATTTCTAACCTAACATAGTGAAATATTTTTTTTTTACTAAATTTTCATTTATATTCTTTTCTAATTAAATTGTATATAAAAAAATTACGTATTTACCACATGATAAATGTACATACTTATAGAAAAAAAATGTATACAAGTAAATTTAATTAAAAACATAAAACATAAAAAATAATTTCATAATTTTTTTAGGAAATTTGAAAAAATAGAGGAAAACTAAAAAAAGTTTTTAAAGGAAGAAAGTAATATACATAATAGAAAAAAATTTGTAATATACAAGACAAGGCTAAGAAGAACCAATTTAATCATGTGCATTAATATAAATTAAATTGTGAAAAAAAAAAACAAGAGCATGAAAAATTAATAAAACAAAAAAAAGAGAGAAAAGAAAAATAGATTATAAAGATGAAATTTATAATATTTGTCTCTTTTTGTGAGACGTTTTATGTATTAATAAAAAAAAAACAAAATACAAAAATAAAAGAATTCAAATCACGAAGATCGAAGAAAAAATACATTTTAGAGATTGCATTTTCAGTTCATTGTTTAAACAATTCATAATTTAATTTTATGTTTTATATTCAATAAACTTAATTAAATTTTTTCACACTATGTATCTATCAATAATTTTCCTTCAATTCGAATATAATATCAAAGTTATTGAAAGCAAAACACAAAAGAATCAGTGAAAATGAAGGCTCTTTTTAATCTCATTGCAAATTTAAATTTAAAAGGTAAATTTTCTAGGAAATAGATTTGGACTGTCCAATAAACACTAAAAAAGAAAAAAAATAATGAGATAAAGAAGTTTTAAAAAAATCAAACTTCACAAAGTTAGTTAACCAAAAATCCAAATTAAGTACGTAAAAGCCCAATTCTTTAATAACATATAAAAAGATTAAAAATTGCTTTTTATATAAAATAAAACGGAGATAAATAATTTTATAAAAATGTATAAATTTATTTTTATGTGATTTCACTCACAAAAACAAACAAAGAAACGTACATAGATTACAAGCATTTTAAAACTAAATATGAATCATTTATCTAGAATTTATTAACTAAGCACTTCATATTTGTATTTTTGTTTCTTTTTTTTACACTTCGAATAAGTTCAAATTTTCATAATATTTCATCAAATTTTTTGCATTGATTTTTTTAAAGCAATTTAATTTATTATTAATTTAAGAAATTTATATTTCAAATCATCTAATTTATCCTGAATGGAAATTTTCATTTAAAGAAAAAGGAAAAGTCTTAATACTGGGAAATTTAAAATGATTTCTGAATTTAAAATTCAATATTTCAAATATAGTATTATTGAAATAATATTGATTGGTTATTTTAAAAATAAAAAACGCGTAATTTTATTTAATTAAATTTATAAAAAATTTTGAATACAAACCGAATTGTTTTCTTAAATGAAAATATTTATATTTTCGTTTAATAGGAATAAAATTTATTTTATAGGAAAGAATTCGTAATACATGTGTAATTGATAGAAAAACAAAACGCATGCAAAAAAACAAATAAAAACCAAATTAAAAAAGTAAAAGTTAAAAATTTCATTTTACATTTTCCATTTTGAAATTTAACTTTTCTAACTTATATGTATTATATTTATATAAATAATTATGAATTCTGTGCATGATGTGTAAATTTTCAAACATTTTAGTATATTGTAAAGAGTTCTTTCTGACTCAGTAATTTAAATATTCAAGCTATTAAGATTTTATAAAAAGGAAACCAAGCCATAATTTCATAGAAAATATTGTTAAGCATTGAAATTGTTTGCAACATTTTTATTTAAATATTTTTTTATACAATTTTAATTATTTTTTTTCTTGTCTACTTACTAATATAAATTTCCAAATATTTGGTTTCTCCGAAAATTGCATTCTTTATGAAATACAAAATGCATTAATTAACTAACACAAAATATTTATATTTTCTAAAACAAAATAATAATATGTATCATGTCCATATGTAAGCTGTGTACAAAACTTATAAAGAAAAGTTAAAGAAAATCGATTTAAAAGAAATTAAAAATTCTTTTTAAAATTAAAGAAAAACTGCAAAAATCAATATATTCCTTTAAGTACACTTTTATGTATTGTATAATTTTATATTATATTTAAAAATTTGAATAAGTAATATTTTTTTTCAATTACATTTTCAATTACACAATTGTAAATTTCTTTAATGAAATCAGAATCACATTTTCAAAATATTTGTAAAACAATTTCAATAGAAAATCTTTTAATTATTTTTCTTTAAATTTATTGAAATTAAATGTACACTATAATGAGCTTAATTGTGACCAAAAATTTTGTTTTGAAATTCTAAATTAAAAAAAAAATTTATGTGAAAATGAAACATAATATGGTGTACCTGTTAAAGTTGAATTTAAAATAAACATTCTTTTTTCTGCTTTTTTTTTTTGTTTTTTTTTTTTTTTTTGTAATAATTTTAAATAACTTTTATGATGAAAAAAGAATGTTCAAAAAAATTAAGAAAAACCTTTTTTTTTTTTTAAAAATTTAGAAATTTTAAAACTGGGCTTAATAAACTATTTTAAAACAAGTTTTAACAAAAAGGCCCTAGTATTAAATTAAAAAATTAAATTTTTGTGAATCACTTAAAATCAAAATTGTGGATTAAAAAATATATTAAACAACAAAAAATATGTGCATTGATTATGAATTTGTATTTAAAAAAAATTCAAATTATTTGGCTTTTGACGAAAATTGTTTTGTCCTAGGACTCCTACCACAATGCAAATCTAATGCCAGCTTGACTTCTTTAGCGATTACTGAATAAATCAATTTGATGTTAGATCCACATTTTGGTAGAAGTCCTTAGATATGCATAAGTCGTGAAAGTATATTAAATTTAAAATAAATACAATAATTTTTAATTTATTGTTTAAATAGATTACATAAAGTTAAACAGTTTTAATTTTTTTTTGAATGTTTAATCAATGTATTTATGTAACTTTTTAATTGCATTTTTGTATAATGTACAAAATTTAAAGCACATTTTAACAACAAACAAAAATGTAAAATGAGAATGAAAAAAATTGCAGCAATTCCAAAATTTTGATTTTAATAATAGAGTATTCTTTTATACAAAAAAAATTCCAGTTTTTTTCATTTATTTTTCAAATGGTTGTTCTGGAATTTTTAATTTTCAAAAGATTTAAAAAAAACTTTCCAATTTCAGAATTCCGTGATTCACAATTTTTTTTTAATAAATATTGATGGAATATTTAAATTTAATTAAAATGCATTTACAATTGAACAAAAAAAAATGAAATAAATACCTTTTTTTTTATTATTGAAATCCTATCAAAATTGTTCAATTTAATTGTAAATGTTTAAATATATAAAAACAACTTAAAAATTTTGCTGCAAAATTGAAAAATGAAAAAAATAAAGAAAAGATAACAAATCTGAAAATAGGAAAAAAAAATAAAAAAAAATCTCATTCAATTTATCTCTAAGTTAGTCGCCTTTTTTTAAATAAAATTGTAAACCTTTAATGCAATAAATACAACACACAAAATTTACATACAACAGCATTACATTTTTCATTTTGTTCTTTTCTATTTTCGAGGAACTGTTGTTATTTTTCATTTTAGTTATAAAAAAAAAATTTACTTTTCAAAATTAAATTTCAAGAAAATTAAAACAAACAGCGTTTAAAATAGAAATAATAATAATATAGTATATTAATAGTAATAGTAAAATAATAATAAAAAATAGTAATAGTAATGATAATAGATTAATAGAAAAAATATAAAAAAAAAATCAAAAAATTTTTAGGAAAAACTATTATAGAAAAATTAACAATCCTTTTTAAAAAAATATTAATTAAAAAATTAATAAAATATGTTTTGTTGAAACTATGAAATAATTACAAAATATAGAAAAAAAATTTGTAAAGACTGCCATAATTTAATTTAAATATAAATGAATTTTGAAAATTATAATATAAAATAATATATGTATGTACAAGTATATTATATGTCTAAATATAAAAAAAAATATTATATAAGAAAATTAAACGCTGAATTTTCCAAAATAGAAAATAATAAAAGAAATAAAGAAAACAGTTTCCAAAAAAAAAAATTTATATGTATGTATATAAAATTTTAATTTTTAAAACGAGTGTTTGTATGTAATGTGATAAAACCGATTTGGAAACAAAAAGATCATATTTATACACGCAAATAATTTTTTTCTTCAAATTTTTTAAGAAAGATACAACAGAAATACAAAAGAAAAATTAAATTTAAATTTATTTTTTTTTTTTACATATGCCAGATAATAAATTGAATGCAGAAAAAAAAAGTACTTCTTTTATTGTTTTTTTAGCCATAAATTTTATTTGTATTAAAATGGGCACTAACCATTTGTGTATTAATTTTTAGAATTCTATGTTCCTTTTAGTATTCATTAATCTAAATTGAACTTCAAGTTTATATTTTCTATCGAAATATCAGTTGCATGTAACGGGTGGGTTTGGTAACGATCTTTTGTCAAAGAACAGTTCATATCTGAAATTAATCTCCTCACAAAACTTTTCTCTTTTCCTAGATTTGATAAATCAAATCAAAATGAAGCCTCATACAAAACGGTTAAATTAATTTCATTATTTTCATTTACCATGTTTGAAATTTATTTAAAAAGCGCTAAAAGCAAATGTCCATAAAATCTCATAAACGTGTTAGTTAAGTAATGCTAACCAAAAACGTTTCGGTTACCAAAATTCGATTGTACGCCAATACATTGTTACCCTTCCAGTTTATGTCTGTGTACCTTCGGAGTTTTTCGATAATTCAGATATGCACTTAAATTCTAACTTAAATCTTAAAAATCTGGCATCATTGCAGAACTACAGGAATTAACTATTTTGTTGTTTCAGATTTTTTATCTTTATGATTTTTTTCAAATTTAAAATATTTCACATATAAAGAATGAAAACTTTTGATAATTTAGATATGCGCTGAAGGTTCTAAATTAAATTTCAAGTCTTTTACGCATGCTTTAAATATGCGGCGATAATATATAATAATATTCATATTTTACTTTTTAATTTGTAACATATTCGAATAATTTTTGAATATTAAAAATTTTTATGCATTCTTACTAATAATGTTTTTGCAGTAATTATAAAAAGCTTAAAAATACTTTAGAACTGAAAGTAAAATGTCATTTTCGAATATGCTATTTTGAAAATTTTGCACTTTAGATTTATCGAACGTGCATTATATTAAGGTCTTAACTTTTAATTGAATTATCGAAAATACCAAAATTTGGGCTCTTAACCAGAACTAAGGCGGAATTTTTGAGACATAACTTTTCTGACACAGTTCCTTTTCCAAACAAAAAAATTTAAATGTTAGTGTTATTCGAACGCAGTAAAATTCCTAACTAAAAAGATTAATTTCTATTATTTATTTAAAATTCAAATCTATTTCAAAATAAATTAATGTCAAAAGTTTTTTAAATAATAAAATTTTTATTTTACTTGATTTTTCAATATTTCTAATGCATTAATTTAAGAACACAATATTGTTTTTTTTCTAAATCCGAAATTTTGACTAAATGTTTTAATTGTGAAAAAATATATGACACATCTCAAAATGGCTTTACATTTTAATTTTCTTAAACATTATTTGTTTATACATATATACACATATGAAATTGTGACTACTTTCAAGTTTAATTGACTCTTTAGTTATAACTGTTAAGAATTTCTGTTTTTATATAAAGCTCTAAAATCCATAGTTGCCCACTTTGTATCTTTCATTATTACTATAGCAATTGCCTAAGCGTTGAACGTTTTGTATACTGAATAATCCAAAATTTGTTATCACTATTTTAATACTATTTTTTGTTTATAAATCTATTAATAAAAATATTTAAATATGTATGTATATTTCGAATTTCAAAGAAGATTATTTTTACCAATCTTGATGTGATTTATTTAATTTAAAAAATAAGTAATTTATATATTTTTAATTGACTGTAAAATCCCAAGGTATATTTACAGTGCCATCATGTAAAACTGAATAATAATTGGTTATATTCAAATGAATATTTTCGGATAATTTTGTATCTAAGCCACATTTCAGTAATCGTTCAAGACATTTAATCATTTTTTCCGGTGTTACAGAATCGTCTTTTGTTAATGACTTCAACTTTAGAATGTCTATGCAGTTTTTGTGCAGCTCCTTTTCAATATGTTTTGTCCTAAAATTAAATATTTTTAAAATTTTACTAAAAATCTAAAAATTATGAATAATATTACCGTTTATAGGTTTCAGCTTTTTGTCTCGCTTCATCTAAATTTGTTGTTATAAAATCAATCAACATGAAACCAGGGCATGTAGCAGGTGTTATTATTTGCCCTGTAGGACTGATCATTAAAGGACCAGCTTCTCTAATTTTTGAAGTAAAATAAAATATTTCAAATATTTAATGTAAATACTAATACTCACGACTCTATAACAATTTCAAAATTGCTCAAATCATTCGGCCAAGATTTTGGGAATTTTTTTGTTGTTAAGTAATCTAGTAAAGTTGTAGTAATTTTACTTAAATAACCAGCATATTCTACTACTTGTCTCTTTGGCATAAATTTCCTTCGTCTTATCTTAATATTTAATAAAACTTGCGATAAAGCACTTTCATATTTTGGTATTTTTTCAAGAAATATATCGTGTTTTGGTATGTTTTTAATAAACTGAAAGTATGTTAATATTTTAATTTTGATATTTTGTTAATTATTCAAAATATAATTATGTACATCTAACCAACTGCTTAAAACATCACCAGTGAAAAGCATAACATGACCTTCCAAACTCACACCAGTAAATGGAGCAAAAACTACCACTCTTCCTGAATTACAACAAACCTTTTTTATGTAATACAGGCAAATATTTAAAGTATATTACCTTGCAACATTCGTGTTTCCTTTTCGTACATGTTTGCCAATCTCTCTAAAGTTTTCAAGCATCCTCTATAATGCTCATAATTCCAACCACAATCATACCTAAGCTCTTTCAATTTCAATCTTTCTGCTAACGATTTTTGTAATTTAATAACTTCTTCTTTTAGTTCTTGTAGATCCTTATCACGTTCCCTAGCTGTAGACCCATTGTCACTCAGCCACGATCTGATAAAAGAAATATACCAAATGTATACATATATAATATGTGTAATCCAGTATATAAAATCTACAATTATTTGTTTAAGAAATTATATATGTATACATATATATATTTGCGAATGCAAAATATTTTTTTTTAATTTTAAAAAATTTTATAACTCAATTCTACATTTAATTTTAATATATCCCATATGGTCTAGTGGCTAGGATAGCTGGCTTTCACCCAGCAGGCCCGGGTTCGATTCCCGGTATGGGAAGTTTTTTTTTTTTAATTTGAATAATTTTATAAAATTAATAAATACGTACACTAAAGTTTTTTCTACTTGTTGTGCAGATTTTCGGAACTCATACTCGTAGTTTTGAAAATCAGAGTAATAAACGTCTTGATGTTTTTGTTGTGTTTGATGCGAACCATTTGCATTTACGTTATGTAATTTAGAAATGTTACTACTTTTAATTTTATCAACAAACTCAGTAGATAAATTAACGCTTTGTAGTAACTTTTTTATAACAAATTTAACGTCGCTATTTCTTTCTAAAGATATTTTTACAAGTTTAAATGAATCTAAAAAAAAAAAGAAATACATATATGTATGTATATTATTATAACATTATTGTTCATATGTACATATTACGCAGAGTAATAATTTATACCTACCTCGGTCTATTTGTTTGTCTCGAATGTAAAATGTTAATGTTTTTGGTGCGCTTTGCGCCAAACGTCTTTGTTGTATTGCTTCTAAATGTGCACTAAGATGCTTAAGAGATTCTTCGTTAACGGTCTGAAAAATTAAAATAAAATTTATAAAACAATATTCAAATTCATATTCTTTGCACCAGATTAGTTCATACTCTCTGTTCGGGATGTCTTCCAAATAAGTCCGGATGTACCGCAAAATAAAATGGTCTCAATGCGGTTGCAATTTCAGCGCTGGATATCAATCTTTGCCATTGAATGGATTGAGGAACACGAATGTTATTTTTTAAAAGGCTGCAGATAGCAATTTGTCAAAAAAAAATATTATTTTTTACACGAACTAAAAGATTCGAAATATTAATATTTTATCTTACTAGTTAAACATTGTTTTATATATTTTTAAAATCGGTTACTAAAATAAATTTTGTTAATAAAATATATGCTTATTTACAAAAATTTTGTATGTACATTTTTTATTTTACAATAATGAATTATCTACTACTACTAATAATATTATTTGCGTATCTTTTATTATCAAAACACAGCTGGTTTTGACAGCAAAATATAATATTGGGGGCCACGCTGCTTTAATCAAATTTAAGTGGATGTAACATTGTTATCAAACTGTCAATATAAAAAATTCACAATATATTTACGTAGTTCACATTTTCGTTTCAATTCTTGGCCATCTACTTGTAATAATTGTAGTTAAATGAAACTAATTTACCGTTACCCTAAAAATATTTTTTTTCAGTTCGTAAGAAACAGTTTCGAAAGAAATTAATTTTTTTCAGAAATAAGAAAGTCTTCTTAAAAAATATCATAAGAAAGTGGTTTAGATATTTTAATACAAAATATTTTCATTCTAACAAATTTATCATGCATATTAATTTTCCATAAAATTTCAGATTTTGTAATAAAATAATCACCCATTTCTCGGGTTTTCTATCATAACATGATAACTACATTTTTGAAAAAGAAAGTTATGAAAGCAGTATTACTTAAAGTTTTAAAAGCTTTTTGATGTAAAAAGATATTTAATTTTTTGAATAGTTTTAAGAAAAAATCCTTGAAAAACATTATTACTACCCAAATGGCCCAAAATTTTTCTGAAAAAATTAGATATCAATAGTTAATTACTACTCGACATCACAAAATTTTCTAAGACATTGAAATATAAGGTGTACCGATTCAAACTTTTCAAAACTGATTCTAAGCTTTTTTTTCTTTTATTGTATATTACATGACTTTGATAAATAAATCATGTTCTAAAAGAAAACTGTCGATTTATTTCGAAAAAGTCGAAAAATTTTTTGAAAATTTAAGAATTTAAAAATGGTCTTTAAAATTTCTAATCCTAAAAATGTCATCTGATGACTTCTCATAGTATGTCCAAATCTGTATTTCTCTTTATATCGCAATTTAAGTAACACAAAATATTCTTAATAATTCTTTATTCAAACTTTTGTATATAAATACAAATCAGAAATTTAAATCAAATTTATAATAATATGTGTGTATGTATATATGTATGTAATTTATTTTACAAAAAATATTGATATATTGTATAATTTATGCATATATGTATATGTACTAATATGAACACTTGTGACATAAATACATATTATAATTTTGTATTTATTTTTAAATATTGCATAAGAAATTACTTTTCAACTTATGCATAACATATTTTCTATAATTAATAAAAGTTAATAAAAAGTACAAATATATAGATATATTATTCATTAATCTTATTTTGCTTTTAATAATTAAAATGCATTTTTCTTTTTATAAACTGGACCTTTTCTTTTTTATAAAATGTAAATTTGTTTCTTTTTTTTAAAGAGTTTTTCTTTCATAAAATGACTAATTTATTCTAATAAAAATATTTAAATTGTAAAATTTATGTAAAACTTTTGATTTTACCGTGCCAGCTCTAAAATAGATAATGAATTTCAAATAACCATATTTAGCGTTTTGAATTTAATTTCATCCAAAAATTTATTTAATTTGAGTTTTTTTTTATTTAAATACATTAGAAATAGAAAATTTGAGTTCAATTATTTGTATTAAAAAAACAAAGCATTGTGTTCATAAAAATTAACACAATGCTAATAAATTTTTTTTTTCATAAAGTAAATGTTTAATAAAATAATAACTTTTATCATTATTTTCTTTGATATACACAGTTATAATTGGTAGAATGGACAAAATAAATATCCTTTTTATTTGAGTTAAAAAATTGATTTTGATTTCCACGCTGGCATAGTTTTAGATTTGATATTAATACCATTATTATGATTAAAGTTATGGTGAATTCGCTATATAATTTGTTAGTGCATTACAAAAAAATATTACTAAAATTTTTAAAATTTTTCTAAAAGCTTAATTAAAATTTGTTGAAGAACTTATTAATTAAATTAAAAAATTTTTATATTCAAACTATACTCATTTAAATGTAAATGATAAGCAAAATTTTTAAGCTTCAAAAATAAACGAAATTTCAAAAATTAAAATTAAGAAAAAAATTTTATAATACATATTAGACTTTTTTTTGTATTTAATTTTTTTTTGTCTTCATAGATAATAGATATTAAATTAACCCAAAGAAATTTTAAATATTTTTGCTTAAAATTAATTTTGTATATAAAGTTTTTTTTTTGGACTTGCAATTTGTTTAAAGCTTGCAGTTTGTTTTATTTTTTAAGCTTGGGCGGATGTGGTTTGCTTAGATACGACCCTACTACCTTGAGCGATTTCGCCATTCCTAACGGCCTTATATTTTAAAAATGCATCATAACCGTATAAGCACATTGCAGAAAATCCAAAGAACTAAAAAAATACATAAATATTTTCTTTTATTAAATTATATTAAAATAAAAGAAAAAAAATGCTTACAGCTGCGGCTGAATATGCTTCAATTCCATAGGCTGCCGCAAAACCAGCCGCGAATGCATATAAAATTGTCCATATTGCACAAAACCACATCTCAATTTTAAGCCATGGAATTTGATAGAATTTTTCACAAATATGAAAAAGATAAAATGCTAATAGTGTTCCTGTAAACCAAAAACCTGTCATTGAAATCGAACTGAAATAACTTCCTCTTGAGTGATATGAATGATTTCCAGAGCATTGAATACAAATGAAACCAACTAGATTCAAAAACTAGAAAGTAATTGAATTTTGTTATTCTTTGCTTTATTTTATTAATTATCCAAAATAACCTACCATGCAAGCACATTTTAAAATTCCTGAAGGAGTTCTAATATATGATTTATCGAAACGAATTTGTGGTGCAACTGCGGTCTGAGTAACAGTTGTTGTTGTCGTATGTCTGCCTGGAAAACCTGGATCCGCCATTATAATTATGAATTTCTGCGACTAGATCTATAAAATAAAAATTATTTTTAATTTTACTGTAACTTTTATCAACATAAAATATATTATTTAACTAAGGTATACATTTTTTTAATTTTTATTACAATATGATGTCAATAAATTTTACTACGTTTTAGTGAAAATTCTATAACTGATGTATTTCTATATTATATATGCATATGCATACATATATATGTATATTTAGAAACACGTAATGCACAACCAAATAGTAATGTGAATAATACATGAAAAAGCTTCTATAAAATATTATTAATCAATACAATTAATTGTAATACATGACGTACAAGTAGAATTCCTAAGGCAGACAATTAATTTTCGATACTGTAAACATAAAATACCAAGACTACTTACTATACATGAATTCATTGAGACGGACAGTAAAATACTAAGTATCCTTAAACAATGAGTGTATAATAAGTTATTATTTGGTTAATGATTCAACTACCTAACTTTAAAAATTAAAGTTTAATTAAAATTATTGTACAACAACTTAATAAAATAGTTCTTGGATATTGAAATTTTAACAATTACCAAAAATATTCTAACAACTTCAAAGATATAAAATTATTTGATTTTTAGAATTATGTATGACCGAAATTTTATTTTTTATTAAAAATTTCAAAAAGAATTTCTTTATTTCCTATCTTTAAAATTAAAATGTTATCAATACCAAATAAATGATAATTTAAAATTACAATAAATTCATTCATAATCAAAGGATCTGATAAGATAAAATTTACTTCATTCTGTAGTTTACTTTTAATTTAATCTTTTCTTTATTTTGGTGTTAAATCAAAATAATGAAACTTTATTGTTGACCGATTAAAGTTCTTACCATTCGATAACGTTATGGTTCACAAATTGTGTTTATGTATATAATTCGAACATGAGTTAATACATAGTAAGTAAATAAATAGTAAGGTAACTGTGTCTAATATTGCCAGCACTATTACTCATATACACAAGGTTTCCTTTAATTATTAAGAGGTTTTTCTGTTCAATGTGTATGTACATATATATTTTGTTTTATATATATATTAATCGAAATGATCGTAACACTCTCTTCCACTGAATTTTGAAATACATAACTGCAAAAAATTAAACACAAACTAGTCTTATTTCTCTACTAAAAATTATAACCCGTAGCCATGAATATGTTTTATTTCAATTACGGTATCCATTTTTCATAGTTTTTCAAAAAACAATCTAAATTAATAATCAATTTTTATTTAATATTATCATTTTAACAGCTTAAAACAAATATTATAGTTGGTATTAGGAACATAAACTATCAGTGATAGACATTGTATTGTATAGAAATTTTGTATAGCATAATATTAGGCACATTTTTTTATCATAAAATAAAATATACATAATGATACCTGAGTGTATAAATTAAGAGGTCGTGAAATATGTGAATAATAGAGACACCTACCTTAATTACTGAATAAAATTACTGTTCATTATTATCAAAATTAATAAAAATTTAAAGAATTTATATAATTAGAATTACATTAACAAATTTTTTTTAAGATGCTAAATATTAAGAATTCCTCTTATTTTTATAAGACGAATAAACGTTATAAGACGTTTGTTAAGTTATGCATAATTATGGTACACAAAATATGCAAACATCTACAGATTTTAGAGTCAGAAGAGAGTATAGTACCATCTTTTTTATATATGTAAATCATACATACATTTGTACATATGTATGTACAGATTTTTAATTTTTCTCTTCGCATTGTCATTTTTTATTAAAATAAAACTTGATTAATTTATTCAGTTATTATACAAACAAACATAAATTTGTTATTATTTAGGTGCCTTTTTATAGTTATCGCATTTCAAAATGAGTTTTTGATTACAACATCGTTTTAATGTACATAATGTGTATGTTTGTATGTATGCTATATGCATACCTATATTGTTATACAATGATCTTTTTATATTTTTGAATTTTTTTTTACTATTTGTTTTGTCATTGAATGCTATGCTATATAAGCATAAAAAATTCTTACTTATGATGTCATAATTAAATGAAAAATAAAAGAAAGAAAAATTAAATATGAACATTTTAAGATTTTAATTCTGGTTTTTTTTGTGTATTGCTTTTTTTTGTTTATTATATGCATAATAAAAGAAATATTTTGAATTTAAAGCGGAAGAAATGATGATAAATATTTTTGTGAAAAATGTAAAAAAAAATCTGAATATAGAAATTTGTAGCTAAGCTATGTATGTACATACGTACATATATATATATATATAATATGCGGCTATGTACATTAAACTTTACAGTTACTATTATTCAAACAAAAAAATTTTTATTCAATAAATTGATAATAATATGTAAGTATATGTACATAAGAATATACAACCAAGTAATTATAAGCTAGATAGCTAATATTTTCTTGAAATTATCATGTAGTTTTCTTATGCATTAATCGGTTTCTATTTGCAATAGTTTAGATCTTACCTTAACCTACATTAATTAAAATTAACTAATGGTAACCATATCATAAATAATAATATGTATATAGTACATTATTCAATATAGTTTAAATTAAATAGGGTTTTCATCTTTAAATATAATTTTCATTCAATATTATTTACATACATATTATGTACTTAGGTACCTGCTGTAGATTTGGCCACTTCTTTTAAATAAATTAATTTTAATAAACAAATATTCATTGTTTCAAATCACATATATTTTCATGACAAATAGCTATGACTTCATTTTTTTTCACTAAAAATTATGATAAAATAATTATAAGTCTCTTTATTCCCTAAATGGAATTTTCCTTAATTCCCTAAATGGAATTTTGATTTTAAAGAAAATATCAACATGTCAACATGTTACCTACCTACATAAGTACATTTAGTATATAAATATAATCATTGGAGTTTATTTATAAACTTTGGAATAAGATTAGCTCATCACTTATGTTATTTACTAAATAGTACATATACCTACTAATATGCTAAATTTCTAATATAAAACTGTTGTGATGTATTTATTGCTACATATATGCTAAAACACTAACATTTTGATGATTTAAGCAAAAAATTTTATTTGATAGGCGTATATATAAAAAAAAATTAAAAAAAAACATTCATGCAACAGGTATTTTTAGTTTTTCACTTTAAACAAAATATTAAATAATGCCAATATGAAATTTCTATTTAATAAATTTTATTGAAAAAAACTTATTTTTTTAATAAATGTCAAAAACTTACAAAATAAATACAAATAAATGTAGTAATTATGAAATAAAAATAACAAATAAAATAAAAATTGCCGAAATAGAATTAATTCACTGGGTTGAAAACTTTTATTAAAAACAACTAAAAAAACAAAACACACTGAATTAATGAAAAGCCCAATTTCTTCAAAAAGGCAAAAACTTTAAAATGTCACGCAACTCAAAAAACAAAAAAAAAACAAAAATCATATTCAGCTTAAAATATTTTCAATAAAAAAAGCTTTTTTAGATAAATTAAGCTTTCCGCGTTTAACTATTTCTTTGTTGACAGCTGTTGACAACTAGATATATATGTAATTAAATATCTGTGGCATCAAAAAATTTTTTGTAATTTTGACATTTTGAGTAACACAGGTATACATCCATATCAATAAAGATACGTTTTTAAACTCTTCTACTTGAATATTTACAAAAATGATAAGATTTATGTTATTTTGATGTACATGTTGGTACGATTGTACCAACTGAAATGTGATACTTTATGTTAATGTATATTCATTATATGAAAATATCTTTTTTATAAAGAATAAAACCTAAAATCCTTCTTGCATTATATCAAATACAAAAATTTACTTTGTTTATCAACCTTGCTACTATTATTGCACATTTAAGGCCATTAAAAATTTGTCATTAATACGTATGATTTGTCAAAAAACTTTCTGAAGGGGTGTGTAGATATTTGAATTTCGAAGACCCTAATTTTTATTTTTAATTTCATCTCTAGCTGGGATAATTCAAATTTTTAAAAACTAATAATTTTGCTATAACCTAAAAGCTAAATCATAAAAAATATTACAGATTACTTATTTATCGTTAATTGCGCTCAAGAAAATTCCAACAACCTCCAAAAAACCAATTTCTTTATTCAAGTTTAAAATTCTAAAATATTTTCCAAAAGAAGTTTATATTGTTAAATTTTAAATTCGCGCTTTACCTTTTCCAATAGCCATTAAAAAAACATAAAAAATGTGCGCGTTCTCATGACTGAAAATTCCAACACGTTGCGTTGGCGTATAGCTCATTTAGCTCACTTGATTTAAAATGTACGGGCTACGGGTATTAGACCATTTGACACAGGTATTACGCGATATGCATCCATTGAGGTAGATGCTTGAGCAACTTTTTGACAACTTCACATAATAAGTCAGGTTGTTAAAATTCAAACAACTTTTCAAAAAATAAATTATTTTTGTGGAAAATAGGCATGTCTTGTGACTCAGTAAATTAACTGAGTTAAAATTCAATTCAGATTCGTAAAGGAACCTATTATGCGCCGATTACTAATACTCTTAATATACTGTGTCATAGTACACAGCCACACTTTTATATTATGTAAAGTTTCTGATATTATGTGAAATAAACAATTTCATACTACTGAACATAATACACAATCGACTACACTTAAGTTTTCATAACCCAGCATACAAAAGATTTGAAATTTTAATTGTCAATGATTGACAATAAATATATTTTATACCCTTATTACTTTTGGAAAACTAGTTTGTCTGGAGGAAAGAAAATTCACAAAATTTGTATTATAATATTTCCAAAAACACTGAGAGAATTCTTGTGTTCAACAACTGTCTCAAAAATAAAAAATGGTAATAACTGCAAGTAATTTACGGGCACAACTTGTAGCTTTAACGAATTTTTCTGGTACACACAAAGAGCAGGCAGATAAGTAAGAAATTTTCATATTAGTGGTTTATCAATACATTTTGCATAATTTTTTAGGTACCGGCAACTTTTAGATGGGATCTTACAGAACACAGGAGCAGATTTGATAGATACTTTGAAACTTTTTGTAGAAGCAAGTAAGAAGAACAACTATATGTTAAGAAATTTTAAAAATTATCAATTAAAATTCATATTTTAGTTGTAAATGAGCATGTGAGTTTGGTTATTTCTCGCCAAATTTTGACGGATGTAGGCAGTTATCTAAGTAAATTAGATGATGATGTGTCAAAGGTGGTTTCACATTTCACATTAGATAAAGTTCAGCCCAGGGTAATATCTTTCGAAGAGCAAGTCGCTGGAATAAGGCAGCATTTAGCACAAATATATGAACGTAATCAAAATTGGAAAGAGGCTGCAAATGTCTTAGTTGGAATACCCTTAGAAACAGGGCAAAAGTGAAACACTTTCATTACAACCTAATTATTGAGATTTTATTAAAAAAATTTTTGTAGGCAATATTCGGTTGATTATAAATTAGAGACATACTTGAAAATTGCTCGACTTTATCTGGAGGATGAAGATCCAGTTCAAGCAGAAGCATATATTAACAGAGCTTCTCTTTTGCAAGCGGAAACTACCAGTGAGGAATTACAAGTTATGTATAAGGTTTGCTATGCCAGAGTTTTAGATTATAGAAGGTACATACAAATATAGTTAATAAAATAGTTGTGGGTATTAAAGAACGACCATGATAATTAAATATTATTATAATAATTACTAGAAAATTTATTGAAGCCGCTCAGAGGTATAATGAACTATCATATCGTACAATTGTTGACGAGGGTGAAAGAATGACAGCTTTAAAAAAAGCTTTGATTTGCACCGTCTTAGCATCAGCTGGACAACAAAGATCTCGAATGTTGGCTACATTATTTAAAGATGAAAGGTGTCAACACTTACCCGCGTATTCAATCTTAGAAAAAATGTATTTGGATAGAATTATAAGAAGATCAGAATTACAAGAATTTGAAGCTCTATTACATATTCATCAGAAAGCTAGTACATTAGGTGAGTTTGTACTATCCAAAAGAAAAAATTAACATTAATTTGATTTTAATTCTTTTGATTAATATTTTAGATGGTTCCTCAATACTAGATCGTGCTGTATTTGAACATAATCTTTTATCAGCTAGTAAATTATATAATAATATTACCTTTGAAGAGCTAGGAGCATTGTTGGAAATTCCACCAGCAAAAGCGGAAAAAATTGCAAGTCAAATGATAACAGAGGGTCGTATGAACGGCTACATAGACCAAATTGATGGAATTGTTCATTTTGAAAGTATTTTTTATACAAAAATTTCTATTTTTTGTTTTTTTCTGGAATTATATCTTATTGTAGCTCGTGAAATTCTTCCCCTGTGGGATAAACAAATTCAATCTTTATGTTATCAAGTTAATGGTATTATAGAGAAAATCTCAGCAGCCGAGCCTGAATGGATGTTAAAAACTTTAGATGAACAAATGCAACAATAAAACATTTAATTTTCAAATAATTTTGGCTTTTTTCAACTAATGTAAACTAATTGAGCATATAGTTTGCATTAAATTTCAAATGTATTTTTAAATTTAATATAAATAAAACTGAGTAAGAAAAATTATAAAATTTATTTAAATTGTGACAAATTTTTATTTGTTTTAGAATTTAAAGGACTGTGTTGAAAAACGAATTCGTCATACTGTGCAAATTTCGAAAACTGTGGTAGAAAATCGTGTATTCATGAAAAGATTATTTCAATGTGCTTCTAAATTCAAAAACTGCAATTAACAATTTTGCAAAGAAGTTTAGTCATCCTTTAATGTTTGCAGTATTCGAGTTAACAAAAATGTCTTAGCTGGAAAATCAGCAATTAGGGCTTGTGTTATTTGAACCAAAGAATTATTTATTTCATGTTGCTTTTGATTTTCCATGTTAAGTCCAGATTCAGTTCTTGATAGTTTTGGTATTGGTTTCATTGTGATTAAAGCACGATATTTTTTAGCTCTTTGCTGCTTTCTTACAATGCTATCTAAATTTTGATATTTGAGTAACATTGATTGCTCTAATTCATTTATAATTAATTTGTTTTGTTCTTTTGCTTCATCATATTCAGTTTTTCGATTTGTTATTTCTAATTTTAAATATTCAAAAGCTTCATTTAACTCTTTTAACTTTTTTTCGGCAGATATTGCCTCAATTTGAATTAATTTAATTTTGTTTTTCATTTCTATCAATTTATGCTGGATGTTTGATCGACTTTTAGATTGTGTTCCATCCATTTTTTGTCTGATCATGGCATTATCAAATATTTTTTCGCGATGTAATACACAATATTCTAGCTCAGTAACAAGTTTTTCTTGAATACGTTTTAACTGACTGTAACGAACTTCCATACGATGTACTTCGGCTTTCATTTGATTCATTTCACTTTCTAGATGTTTTTCAGATTTTTTCCATTGTAACGTTTCTTCAATTAATTTATATTTCGCTTCCCATGCTAAAGCTTCACGATTTTTTTCTAATATTTGTTCTTTAAAGAGTTCTATTTCAGCAAATACTTCTTTGATTTCTTGCTCAATTCGTAAAACTTCCATTTCTTGTACCTTCCAAATAAAAATAAAATTTTTTTATACAAATGTAAAATAATATATGTATGTAGGTACATATGTTTTTCCAAGATAATAATATGAAAAATAGGCATTGCAAATTATATTTAGACTAAAAGTAGACACATATTATATCTAATTTTAATTACTCTTAAGCGTTCCATAAAATCAGCTTGTAAAGTTTCGCACGTTTCTTCATTAGCATTATGAGTTTTCTTTTTCTCTTGACATTTTTTCCCGAGTAATTCAATTTTTGTTCGAAATGATTTAATATTTCTTTGAATTTCACGATTCTGATTTTCGAGCTCCACAATACTATTATCAACCTTCAATGATTTTTGATTGTTTATCATAATTTCTGCAATTTATTAATTAAAATAATAAAATATGGGTAATTAGCCACATTAATTAAGTTTGGATAAATTTGATTTGAATCAATGTATGCAAACAAACATATGTACATATGTATGTAAATATGTATTTATATGTATGTATAATTTGGATAAACTTACGCCTTCTAATCATTTGGATTTCATTTAGTTGGGCAGAACGTTTTGTTGATAAATTAACTGAAAGGCCTTGCAACATTAACCAAAATTTCTGAGCTTTCTCAGTTTCAATAATTGTTTCACGGATTTGAGCTTCCAATTCCTTGATCTAAAATAAAATTAAACGAAATATGTATGTATGTAGCATATTTTTTGATTCTAGAAGTAAATAATGAGTAATTAATTACTTACTTTCATTTCAGTTGGGCTGATTTCCTCACCCTGGGTTTCTTTTAATAATCTTTCTAATTTTCTATTCAAATTATCGATTTGTTTCAATTTTAAATTACTTGATTTTTGAAGCTCTTTAATTTCATTTTCATAGTCTTCATTTTGCTGATTCAGTTGATTATAAATTTTTAATAAGGTATCATTTTCATCTTTAAGTTTACCCAATATTCCTTTGAATTTTTCTAAATTTAGTAAACCAACTGAAAGATTTTTTTCGGTATTAGATAGAGCTAATTCAAGTTGACGTCGTTTAGATTGATTTTCTCTTAAAATTTTCATTCTATACTCGGTTGCCATGTCAGTTGTTAACTGATCTTGAGCCAAAGTAAGTACATCTTCTTCAATTTTAAGTTTTGTACGATATTCTTTATCAAGAGTATCTTGAATACGTTTAAGTTGAACAGTGATATGATTTCCTTCCTCTTTAGCTAGTGTAACATCATTATCAGTTTGTTCAATAAGAGCGTTCAATTGTTCCTGCTTTGATGTAAGATCTTTCAATATTGTACTTTCTTTTTCAACTGTTTGAAGAATAACATTATTAAAAATAAGTGATAAGAATTAAAAAGTTCTAATGCTTACCATGACGGGAAAGATTTTTTTTGTCCTCTATTAAACGAGTTTTAAAGGCTTCTAATCGTTCATTGGTTTCCATTTCTTTGGAGGCATTTTTCTTAGATCCTTCTATGCTCAAGGTAGCAAGTTTAACTGCCTCTTTTTCAGCTCTATAAATGAGAATAATTCACAATAATGTTGAATAATTATTTGATGTACCCTTTGCTTAATTTTTGATAATTTTCGAATTCTAGTACCTACATGCACACATACATTTAATTTATAACAACTTACTCAAGTAATTTTTTATTTTGAGAATAAATTTTGTCACGATGTTGAATTGAGATGATAACTTCATTCCAGGCATTTGTTAAACGTTTATGTTCATGTTGAAGAGCATCTAAATCAGCGCATGCATCACTAAAACTACTTTGTAAAACTTCATTAATTCTTAATTGTTCAGTAGTTTGCTCATTAATTTCTTCTAATTCTTGTTCTTTCTTTTTAATTTCAGCATCCAAATTAAATAATATTAAATCCATTGAACGTTTTTCTTCAGCTTTTAATCTTTGATCTTGTGAATCTTTGTTAACAGTACGTTTAGCAGCTCTTATTTCATCTTCAATTTCATCAGACCATTTTTTAATATTTACTTCGAGAGCTTGTAATCGGCTTAATTCTAACATTCTTTCATTATAAGCTTTTTTTAATTCCTTGTGATACTTTAATCTATCATCATATTCTGCTCTTAATGGTATTAAATTTTCTTCACCTTTAATCCTTTTTTCATGAATTTCTTTTAATTGTTTTGAGCTTTCTTCAAGTATCTCATTCTGTTTTTTAACTTCTTGTTGCATATCATATAATTTGCAACCAACATCCTCATGGGCTTTTTTTTTCAATTTAATTTGTTGTTCAATATCAAATATTTCATTGTTAAGCTGTGATTCAACTCGTAATAAATGTTCACGAAGAGCTTTTTGGAAACGTTCAAGTAATGGATGATCTTCAGGTAAAACTCCAGTATTTTCAACTTCAGATGTTTCACTTTCGGTTTGAGAGGTTATTTCAAGAAAATCTTCTATTTCTTTAACCGGTTCCTCATGCTCATCTAAGAATTCAAATGATTTTGATTTATTAATTTCTTCTGACATTTTTATTTCTTTATTTTTTCTGATTTATTTTTTAAGACTTTAGGTATTCGAAATTAATTTATTTAATTCCTTCTAAAATTTAAAAAAAAAATATTTTGATAAAAATACTAAAAGTTTTATTTTTTCATTTAATTATTCTTATATCAGGTAAAGTAAGAATAATAATTTTTGATAAAATTACGCGTAATTATGAGTAGGAATTCGTAATTTGTTTTCTTTTAATAAACAACAATGAATTCCTAAGAGATTGGCACTTGGTAATAGTGGTAATAGTACAAAATTTATTGTGGTACTGCTTTGGTAGCTATGATTACTTTACATTTGTTTACTAATAATATTTTACAGTAGGTCTGTAATTTAATATGTTGCAATGTGCAAAATAGAATTATATTTAATCAGAATAGGTAAATTTCATAATAAGTGTATTTACACTTAAAATAGTGAAGTGTTGTCAAGGTGTTGTAAAATTTGAACATTTAAATTTTATATAATTCTGTTTATAATTTTTTTTATATAGTCTTATAGAAAAAACACATTCAGCTTATATCTCTCGAATTCTCACGAATTTCATTCTTGTCCAGCTTATTTCTCACAAATTTCTCAGATTCTAAGAATTAACGGACTGTTTAGCACAATTAGAAGTTTTGTGATTCTTATCCGCGCCTATGTCAGTCCTAAATAAAATATTGACAAACTACATCAATGGTAAGGCGTGAGATTTCCGCCCTATGGAAATATCTCAGTCGCAGGTGAACTATCTCCTCGCACTCGCACAACCGATTGTTGATCGTCCTTTTCTATACGTAAAGAAAGCAAGTTTTCACTCTCCGCTTTGCAAGTTACTATATAGTGATCATGAAAAAACTCAAAATCGCTCTATCTTTCTAATATATATAACATAAATGAATAATCATTTATAGTATATGTTACTAAACTATTAAGTTTCGTTTAGCAAAGTTCCTTTTTAGTTTGTTTTTTGCTTATAATAACCTTTTAGTTTGTTTTGCCGTGAAACGAATCACATATCAAATCTTTTGTTATTATATATGATCATCATTAATTAGAATATTTTTAAAAGTACCCAAAAATATAAGATCTATATATAAGGTAAATATTTAATAATATTACTTAAATAATATGATCGTAGCTAAACTTGTCACATAAATTCAAAACAAGTTTAAATGAGTAAAGCTTATATAAACATATGTACTTATGTTTGAATAGGCGTAATTATATAATATAATTAATTCTATATTAATATTTTTATTTAAACCTACATTTAAAAAAAAAAAACAACTAATCGTTTATATAATTTAATAAATACGTATATATTTATTTTTATAACAGTTTTTAATTTTACATAAAATTTCCTTCATATTCAAATAACGGTATTCAGTACCATATTTACAAATAACAAAAACATAATGTACAAACATAAATCTATAATAAATTTATTTTTTTAAAAAATATTTTGACTTTCGTAATATAAATACGTATGTATGTATGTATTTATCAGTAGTTGAACGTAACAGAGAATAATTGGCTTATCTGTAATCCGGCACTCAAAACGTGATGCTATAAGTATTTTACGTTTTTTTTTTCTTCCTTTTATTTTTTTTTTCCTTATATTTCTATTTAATTTACAATATGTTTGTTTTCTTATGCATTGTTTTTTTTTTTTATTTGTACATCGATTTGTTAATTTTATTAATATAGAAAAAAAAAAATTTTTTTTTTTCAATAAATTGATAAGAATTGTACTTTTGTATTATAATTGAAATTATTTAAAGAACAGAGGCTTGTCATATTGAATGTTTGTAGTTGTGCAAATTAATAATATATTTTTTAAATAATAATAATAAAAAAAAGGAGGTAAATATCATTATTATATGTGGAATTTAAATATTTTTATTAAAAATTTTCCCTTCAATATTTTGTAGACAATTTTAATGATGGTCTTAAGATGATTTTTATATTATATATTTATGGTATAGTAAAAAAAATTTATTTGTATTAAGATAACCTTTATTAACATTATTTTTAAAATTCTATAATAAATTAATTATTATGTTGTAAAATTATCACCTTTAAAATTCTTGAGTTTTAAAATATATTAGTCGAAATTGTTATATTATATTAGGTTATTATATATGGGCATGGTTATGTTGTTATATATTTCTTGAGTTTTTGACTCTATACGTATATATATATATATATACAATATGTATATATATGCACTGAATGATGTTGCATATTTGTTGCGGTAACTAAATATAAGAATCATTTAGTTTATTTTTATTTAATTTTATTTATTTAAAATACACTAATATTTGTTATTATTTATACTAGAATTAAATCTTTACAAATAGACCTTTGTTTTCCCTTTAAAAAAGTTTTAGAATTAAAAATTCTAAATAGTCAATTCATAATTGATTTCATAAACATTTTATTCGAATAATAAACATAATTAGTTCGAATTGCATATTCGTATTTTATATATACATATGTATATATACATATGAATACACGTATTCCCAGGGGGTGAAATGAGTTATATTCCTCGCAAACTAAATTCAGAAATTTAGAAAAAAATAACTTCAAAGTTCAAAATTTCATGAATTATGCTTAGATCTATAATTTTCTAGAAAGAGAAAATTTTTGTTGAAATTTCAATTTAAAATTTCATCAGAATTTTAAGTTCTTTCTTATATACAAATCACATATAGCACTACTCATAAGAAATCTATTATAATATGATATAATTTTTCAAATAAAAATTCAACAAGAAAAATTTTTAAGAATTAGAAAAGTGGTAAATATGTTTTAAGAATTTCTATTATAGATTCTTAAAAAATTATTCTTTAATTGCAATATGTAAACAGAATATTACAATTCAATAATGTTAAAATATTTCAATTAACTGTTATATATAATATTATTAAAAATGTGAAATATAAAAGATTATTTTATTAAAATTGTGACTACATTTTAAATATATTATAAAGGGTAATAATTAAAATTCAATTGCAAAATGCACACGTATTAAGAGTTTCATTCTAAAGAACTGAATATAAAGAATTTTCTATTTTTCTAAATATAGGTGACCTATAATCAAATATAAATATAAAAACAAAATTCTAAAACACATAAAATAAATTCATTTATTTTCAAGTTGAATTTAAAAAGAAGATGAATTATGATTGCATAATTCATAAAAAAAAAAAAATATTTTAATATTGTTTTTATAATTCGCTAATTATGAATTTGCTAATTTATTGAATATAATAGTATACATATATACAATATATATTTGTAAATTTGTTATGTTGCTTTAATTTTTAAAAAAACGTTAATTTCTTTATTATTTTTATTGTTGTATATTTGAAAAAAAAAAAATTCTAACACTTTAACGTGTCATTCAAATATTTTTTTGTTTTTTTTTTATTTTCTTTTATTTTCTAAAATATTAAGGCTCAATTCTTCGTATATTCGCGAATTCATGATATACTTACATATATGTATGTTTGAATATAAGCATATAAAAATATTAAAGCTTTTCATCACGTTCTCGGTGCCGGATTACAGATAATTATAATGGTGTGGTGTTATTAATTGTAGCTCTTTATAAAATAAAGCGCTGATAAAATTTTTAATAATTTTTGCCTTTCGAAATTATTTTCATAAATTATTTGAAAAAAGGTGTTTTACGAATAAATCTATCAGTATGGAATTTTATCTAATTTCGAATATATAAGGTAAAAACTTATCTGAATAAAATTTTTACATATTTTGTAAAATATAAAATTTAGAATACATTTAGGGGCTTCAATGTAGTAAGATGGCTATGATGGTAACTATTGTTCTTAAATATCAAAATTCTATATATTTTTTTTCTTAATAATTGGTTATTTTCCATATAATTTTGTTAATTTAATTTGCTTTTTTTTTTGTAGTATATAAATAATTAAAAAAAGAAAGGCGCAGACAAATTTGGAGACGAAATATCATAAAGGAAGATTAAAATTGTAATTGTTAAAAATATTTATATATATAGCTAAATATTTTGTAATTTATATTTGTAACTCTCTTATTATTATTTTTGCTATTAAGTTTATTAAGTAATACATTTAATAGTTTTTAATACAAATTTATATGTTCTTGTGTTTGTGTGTTTCAAATAGATGATTGCATGTAGCATCTCATGTAAATAATACTTAATAATCATGAAGATTGCAGTATAAAGCAATATGAAGAATAATGTGCCGGTAATTTCTACATACCTCTCTGGCCTAATTGGTAGAGTATTTGCCTAGAAAGCAGTAGGTCACTGATTCGAGCCCAGTTCGGGTAGAAATATTTTTTAATAAATTGTATGAAGAAATTTGCATTAGTTATTGTTTTAAAAATAAATTGAGAAAATTTTGTAGTTTAAATGTTTTTTTACCAATATTATTTTATTTATACTAGAAATATATGTCAGAGTTTTCGGAAAAAATATTTTGTGGAATTAAAACAATTTCCGAATAAAATATTTCCACTTTCAGAATAATCAATAATATTTTGTATACATATATATATATAGGGCAACAGTTGAGTACATTGCAGTGCATCCAACTTTAGTACACCAATTATACAGCATTTACTTAAAAAATTGATTTTAATTAATCAAAATTATTTAAAAGAATTATGAAATTAATATTTTAATTTATTATTCATATAGATTCATTTCAAAATTTTTCTTCGTTGGGGTCCAAATATTATATTAAAAGAGAATTTATTGTAGTACTTTGTTTTTTTTTTTTTGAAAAAAAAAGTTATAATGAAAAAATTTTATAAAATAATTATTATAATGTTTATACGTATGTATATACAATATTAATATAATAAATGGAAAAAAAAATAAGAAGAAATAAAAACAAATAAATTCTAAAATTAAATATCAATTAGTCATTCATAAATTAAAATAATCACACATTTACTAATATTTTTACTTTATTAAATATATGTATACAATCACATATTATTAAAATATGTACAAACCTATATACTAATAAACAATACTTAGAATAATCTATTCAAAATAATTTATTTGAAATAGAAAAATAAAAAAAAAAAGAAACGTTATTAAATAATTTTATCAGCTCTCAAAATAAGTAGCTAAATAGCTTCCATATACATACTTAACACCGTACAAATATATACATGTATTGTATGGCTATTGGTTATCTTCAATCCGGCACTAAGAACGTGATGCTTACTGTCATTACATTTTATTAAGTTAAAAAAAAAAAATTCAATTTTTTTTTTTGTTTTTGCAAAAAAGGCGAGAAATGAAAACAAAAAGCATACATTAAAAATGTTTTTTTTTTTCTTTTAATTACGTCTGATAAGGGGGTTCGTCTTATTAGCGCAAAAAGTTCAAAATTTTCTATACTTATATGTATATATGTATATTTTATAATTTTATAATTATTCAATAGGCTAATAATTGAAAATAAAAAGTAGAAATAAAATAGAGGCAAAACATAATTTTGATATGAATTGAAAAAAAAAAAAAAATATTGTATAAATAGTGAAAAAACCTTGAAAAAAAAATGTTTTTTTTTTTTTTTTTTATTATTATTGAATAAAAGAAATTGGGTCTACTCTAAGTCGAAGAAAAAAAATTAAATTTGAGTGTTTGTACTCTCATTTGAGTGTATTGAATCTCTGGTTTTCAAGTACTTGAAAGTACTAATTTGGATCTAAAATTTTATTTACTTTTTGCCAGGGGTGGATTTTAAAATAAATAAATAGTTTAGTTACGTAATGTTGTGCGAATATATAGAGTTCTAATTCAAAAATGTTATTAAATTTAATAGTATCAAACCATTAGTTTATGAAGTAGCTCCTCGGACAAGTGAAAATACTTTTTCTAAACAATAATCTATTATACTGTCTAGCAATTTCAATTAATATTTAGGATGAATGAAAAAAAAAATTTAAAGAAGCGTGTTAACAAGAATGGTCAAATTCGAATGTCAATTAAATGAGTTATGATAAATAATTATATTCTTTGATGTTGCGGTATTTACCATTATCTTGCAGTTCCGGAAATTGAAAGCTCAAACTTAACAGATTTTCAAAACCCTTCAGAGTTATTTTTCGGAGTTGAAAAAAAAAATTGTTCAAGGGAAATAAATCTATTATTAATGTCAAGGGTTTGCTAAAATTTCAGATTTCTGCAACTTATAGAAGAACTAGAAGAAAACGAAAAAAAAAAACAATTTCTAGATAAGGGTTATTTTAACCGACTTTTTGAATGTGGGTGAAAATAAATGAAATGTTTGTGGTTTCTATTGCGGGCAATAAAAGTGCTAAGCGGGTGGGGAGGGGTGGTGGAGGGGGTAGGAAGGGGGATAAGTGAAACTTTTCTTCCATGGAATTAAATTTCTAGTAAAGATCTATTTGTATACAAAATTTAAGATTTCTTTCTTCAAGTGTGTGGAAGTTACGTATAGGCAGAAACAGAAACGGTCGGCCGGATGGACGAACAGAGTGAAACCATTTTTTCAACATTTTTTCAATTTTTTTCATATAAACAATGTAGTATTAAGTTAGAAAATAATTTGCTTATACGAAAATCAAAAAAATTTTTATTTTGGAAGAAATTGTTTAAACATATTTAATGTGGCCTATGGTTTTATGGGTCATTGCGTGTCTAATGTACACCTTAAGCATTAATCTGTTTGTAACTTAGTATGGTATACATATATCGCTGTAACCAATTTTATATTACATTCTATACTTTCTAACTGTGGGATTATGGTGTGCAAAAGAAATTAATAAAAACGTGATAGAATTTACTCATAACGTATACGTTAAAAATTTGCGATCCTTAGATTCTTACGTATACTTGTTTTTCATTATGATTTATGCGTAATATGCAATTAATCAACTATAAATTTTAATTTACGCAATTTTCTTTAACAAAATTTTAATATTATAATTCGTAATTAGTAGTATATAATGATTTGAAAAATTTTTATTATAAAAAAAAAAACCAGAGGAAATGTGATGACATCAATATTCTTAAAAATAACTGTGCATAAACGGTATACTAAAAAAAAACATATAATATATGTGTATACTAACATAAACAGTTATGTATGTATATGCATATGTACAATAAAAGCATTAGAAAGATTGACCCCCTGTTTTTGAAATCAAAACATAAAATATTTGAGAGAAGGAAAAAAAAATAAAGAATTTTATTATTTGATAACCTCAAATTACTTTTAAAATCGTCAATAATTATTGATAATCAGCTGTTCTCATATATTTTGTTATATATAGAAGCTATTAAAGAGCAAGCATAAAATGAATCTCATAAAAAAAAATCGCACTTTTATTGGTTGTTGTGAAGTCTTCAGTTTCTAGATCAAAGCTGCTATTGCTGAAAAATTTAGTCTCTTCGTATAATATTGAAAGCAATGCAAGTAAGTACAAAAATAGACAAAACTATAAAAATTTTTTTTTTTCTGCATGACGTCAAGGATAATGATGGTTTCTTTGCTACAACAAAAAAAAAATAACAACGATAGCAAATTGAAATTTTGTCTACGTTCAAATATTGTTGTTGCTGAAGAACAACTTTAGTACAAAAAAAAAAAAAAATAAACCAATAAGTTGAAAAATTTTTGGAGGGGGGTGTTATTGTACTTAGTATAATATTTGCGTTTTAAATTTGATCATGTTATATGTGATCTTCTACTTTTACTTATAATCGTCTATAAATATAATGTTGAAGTTCATTTGCCTAATATTTTAAACAAAAAAAAATCAATTTAATTTTTTTTTTTTGTAAAAATTAAAATTAATTAGATAATGATTTTGAAATTTTTGATAAGTTTCATTATTTATTGGTATATATGGGTAGGTATAGATGGATGTTTACATTTCATATAACAAATTGCTTGGTGTATGCACTCAAACAAAATATTTTAAATTCTTTATATTCGCACACATATATCATACATACAAGCCTAAGAATCTGAAATGGTGATTGCATTGAATTTATTATTAGATTTTTTGTTATTAATTATTTGATCTGATTTTGTATTTTGTCGAATTTATTACGAAACTGTGTAATTAAAACGAGTGGAATTAATTAGAGACAATTGGGCTGGTTTTTTTTGAAAGTAGTATAAGTCCGCTTTTTAAAAAGACAATGTTAATGGTAATTTTGATAAGCTATAGACACCTTCTCTCAACAGTAACAATCACAATTTCAATAGAATTCTATTTAAACCTAAAATAAACATATTATGTTATTATGGCCAATATTTTTAAATTGATTCAAACGCTTACCGCTTACATATCTCAATATATGAAAAAATGGACTTATACCTCTTTCAAAAAAACCAACTTTTATATTAAATCCAAATTTTTTTATTTAATTAAAATCTATATGGTTAAATTTTTTATATATCAATGTAGGAACTTGATTAGTATATAAGTTATTGTTTAAAATTGTAGCTTATTCAAATTATAATATGATAAAATATAAAAATATAATTTAAGACTACATTATTTTAATATTAGAAAAACTGTTTGCTATAATAGGGCTTAAACAAAATTCAATTTTCCAATTTGCTAGAGAAAAACTCAATTTTCGTTACTATAGTTTAGGCGCATACGAAATCCTATGATGTGTATGTATAATAGAAAGATGCATGTGTTTGGTGTTTAATTTGTAGTACTTTGAAATATTCAAATTGGTCAATATTAGTATTTAATTTGTAATACAAAATATTCAAAGAAAATTACTTAATAATTCAAGAAAAGCTTACAATTGAAATTCCCTTTCGAATTACTTGTTCATGGGTCCAGTCGACATTATAATTTTAATTAATATATTCCAAAAAATGGTTAATTTATTTCAAGTTTTCATAATGACATTAAACTTTATTACAATTTTATTGGAGAATAGCAGTGATAAGTTATTACAGCTGCTCTTCTGTTAAATTTTTTTAAAACAATAAGCTCTACTTATCTGTACTAAGATTAAGAATTAATTTAATAAGATTAAGAATTTCTAAGGAGACATTTACACTTATCTATATAGAATGTCTTACCCTATATTTAAATTTTCAAATTTAATAAAATAATTTTACTTGTTAATTTTCTCTTTTCTCTTGGGTCTTCTTGTATTCTAAAAATAATTTCATAGTCCCCAAAATCTTTATTGTTATAATATTAGTATAATAGTCTGTATAACAACCTAGTATAATATGCTGTTCTTATTTAAAACCACAGCGTTGCCATATAAATTATTATAAATATTTTAGCTAAATATAGCGAAATATTTGCATGTTTCGCTAAAAAGCGCGAATATGCAATTATTGTTAAAAGTTATATTGGTATTAAATAAAAAAAATTGTATTTATATAATAATATTTCAAAATTAAAATAAAATAAAATATTTTTCCATTCATAACAAAAAAAAAAACAAAAAAAAAAATAGAAAAAAAAAGAAAACACGCAAAATTTTTCTCTTATCATTGTTATCATTCGACTTTTTTCTTTTTCTTCCTTTTCTTATTTTTCTTTTTTGAAATTTAAAATCGCAAAAATATATAAAAAGAAGAAAATAAAAATTTCAAATGGGAAAAAATAAAAACGGAGTGGGAAAGCTTAATATTTTAGATTATTACTGGGAATCCGATTCAAAAACGGATCAGTCCAAAGGAATTAATTGGTTCAAAAAGACATACAAAATAAAAAGTGTGAAATTGAAATTTAAATAGAAAAATAGAAAATTATTTTGTTTTTAATGTAAACATTTAAAATTTGATTTAAACAAATTATTGTAAAAAATTAATTAAGAAAAAAAACTTAATTCATAATTTTTGTAGAATTTTTTTCGATTTTAATTCAAAAATTATGAAAATTTTTAATACAAAAAATTTAAGACGATTTTTATGCATTTGGGTTATATAAAAATTTTTTTCGTTTTAATGAAATCTTTGTTTGTTCTTTGAAATATTTTTCAAAAATTAATTTTAATTTTAAATTTTTAATTTAATACTTTCGTATAATTCGATATTTTTGTTATAATAAAACAAAAAAAAAATAAAGAAAATAAATATTTTTAATCCGTTTAAGGATCTATACTAAAGACTGATATTAAGGTAAGTAATTTTTTATTTTTTTAATGAAATTTTGTAATTCTAAGTCTTAACTATTTTTTTCTTTTAAATTTTTTTGTATACAATAATTTTTCTTAAATTTCAATTATTTTGTAATTTAAGATATAATTTTTTTTTGTTTCACTTTCTTTTATCCTGAATTCTATATTCTATATATAGAAGCTATGCATAAAAGCTTTGAATCATATAATTGTTTCATTTCATATCACTAAGTTTATTAGTAAAGCTTTCTCATGTGTTAATTTGTTTCCAATTTGTTAAATAAATATTTTGCTTGTTTGCTTCAACATTATGGTTTAACTCAAAATTTGCTTATTTGAGAAAATTGAAAATTTTCAAGCTATAGTGAAATGGTGTGTTTTTACAAAAAATGGAAATGTATTCTATTGGAATAAATGTACGATGACAGTTAACAAAAATTCATTTATGAAAATTAAAGAAACCATTCAGATAATGGAATGAGCTCGGAATGCCCCATATAAATGTTAATTGTATAATACGCGTGTTTTAAGAATACTTTGAAGTTTTGCATTAGTTATTTTTGATACTTTAGAACTTTTATTCTATATTTTTAAATGAGAAAAAATAAAATTTAAGTATTTTACGAAATTTATACCAGACTCTCATTTTACTTAAATTTAATGTTCCTAACTTATCCCGAACTGCTTAAAATTTGAGAAAAACTAAAATTAAATAAAATAAGTATCTGCATTGTATATTATAGAACATATGTACGAACAGATAGACGATCAATATCAAATTTTCGATATAATGTTAAGGATTCATTTGAGTTTGGTATTCATTTTCGGTACCTTGCATTTGGCAGCATTTATCAGCACTAAAATAATTGATTTTTATTTCCTTTTTGATATTATATTTTCTTTTTAAATGTACTTAGTTTTCTATATATAATTCGTATAGTTGTTTAATAAAAATTCAATAAAAATATTTATACTATATAATCCAACTCAAGTACGTAATCATAATTAATAAATCTTAGTTAAAAGCCTCATCATATAATTTATAGGTATAAATCTTTTAAATTACTATTTAAGGGGATTAAACTCTTGAAGAAAAGTAAACAAAATTTAAAAAATGAAGCGTCATTTAGCTAAAAACAAATTATAGTTGACAGTATCCAAGCCCATATAAAAAAAATTATTATTTAATTTTAATATTTATTTTGTAAAAATTTTAAATATATAGGTTTAATAGTTTGTATTGTTGAAGATTGCGGGGCCAACAGCACAATATGATTAAAATAAAATTTTTAATGTTCTACTATCAATTTCCAAAAATGGCGTTTAATTAATTCTAAACTTATACAACTTGACAAAGCAATTGTTCAAGTATACTTGAATAAATATATGAAAATTTGTTATAAACGTTAAAATAATCGTATAATATTTATACTTATTTGTTATAATATTCAATTAATCGAAATTTATTTAGATTAGAAGTTTACTCTTTTATTTTTAATCAAATTTTATGGGGGGTCTAATTTTAATTATAACCTTGACTATTACCTCTTATATACTATACTTAAATTATGAGTTGTTTACTATTATGTTGACTATATAAATTTGTTATCTTGAATATCTTTAATATTTTGTATTGTGCCCATATTATATGGTCTCCTCTATAGATTAATAAATTGATTAAGAATTGATTAATAATTGATTAAGAATTAAATCAATGTCAAAGAATTTTAACACTCTAAAATCAAATAAGTGGAATTAAATTGAATTTATGTTATATTGAAAATATTTTATATAACAAAAAATGCATAGTAAATAATTTTGGCAACAACATACAGGATGGAAATTTTCAAATAATTCAAAAGAATTAAAAAAAATTCAATTGATTCTCGCTAATCTTAATTTCAGTTAAAAAAGCTGTCGTATTTTTACATGTGCTATTGAAATTTAACATTAATTTTATATTATTTAGAATATTAGATGACTCTAAGGCGTTACAATCGTTTTATACTGAACTTAATCAATAAAATTGCATGGAAAAATATCGCAGCACTTGACTTTGTAATATTTGATGATTTTTTTAATCATATTTGCACTTAATATTTTCGGCTCATATATAAATATATATATATATATATATATATATATAATTCAAATATATTGAATATTAAATATTTTTTATTTTTATTATGAAAAGGTTCTTAATAAAATTATACTTTGGACTGATATACTTCGCATTTTATATTGAATAAAAGGAAAAAAAAGCTACGCATTTATTTTATATTTGAATCTTGATAATGAATTTTAAAAAAAAAAATAAATTATTAAAAATTATTGCAACAGATGTATTGTGAATTGATAATAATAAAATATTTATTATTTTTAAATATAAATAGCTCTTTATATTCGGGATTTTAATTACAGTCGAAGCAGAGTAAAAGAGCAAATAAAAGAAAACAGATTTTCTGTTTCAGAAGTAAATTTAAAGTTGCCCTGTTATAATTTTGGGTTTTCTATATTTTCATATTCTTAAACGAATATTATTACAGACAAGCAAATGATCTATGTATATGCAACCAAACAATTTACGAGTATTTCGTTCACGTTCATCATGTGCATATTAGGTTCAAGTAACCAATCCGTTCCGTTGATATTTTCAACCGTATTGAGCTTCATCGTATAAAAATGCTCATGTCATCCTATATTACTAATTAATATGAGTTCGGTACAATTATGTATGAAATAGTGACTGACGTAATATTTTATTCATCAATTTTTCTTCTAAATGTTTCGTCTCTGACAGAATTTCCCAAACAAATTAGTAGAAATTTTTAATGCAATGTTGTTGCATGTTACAGATAATGGTATAGGAATAAGTTTGTGACGACATTATTACGTAAGGTCAATTATGTTGTTTATTTTTTTACCACAATATTACGAGACTATTTTTAAAAATAATTTGTTTTGTAATTTAAATTCTATTTGAGAACTATATTAAACTAGTGTAGCTTATTACAGCTTATTTTTGGATTACTGTTATATATTAACTGTTTTATGTTATTTTCTTACTAATCTTAATTTATTTCCTACCTTCCTATAAGACTGAAAATCACTTATTGCAACTCAGATTTGTTTTGTATCGTCTTTTTGGTTTTTATGTTTTATACTTTATATCATAGCGCCAATTTAATGCTAAAGATCCAAGTTAGAAATTATAACAAACGTCTGATAACAAAATAAATTCTTGTTTATTAAATGCCTTAAAGAAACTTGCTTTAATCTTACGGAAACAAAAAATACGTACATATTTACACATTTAATTACAAGCATTATTTCCAAATCTAATGTGCTTAGAATATTTTGAAACACATTGCATAAATTTAGGCGAACCTTTTGCTTAGAAATATTTTTCAATAACAACAAAATATTCAAAAATATTTTTGTATTCTATATTACTGTATTGTTTACTCACGTAACAACACTGCTTCATTAGTTTATAAAATTTTGAAAATTATTTTTTTGTAATAAATAAAAATTAAATTAAATTCAATTAATATAAAAAAAATTAGATTTTTATGCTAGATATTTCAATTTATTTTGTAAAATAAACTAAAGGAAGTTTGTAAAAGAAAAATTTTAAACCCAAATACATAATTTTCCAAATCTGAATTCAATATTTTTTGTGTTATCAATTTGTGTACTTAAACTTGATTATTTTTTGTCGCTATTTTCTTTTAATAAAATAATTTATCATTAATCTGTAAAATTTATTATTATGTCAGAATATTCATTGAACTTGAAAAAATGCATTTCATTAATGAAACACTAAATAAGTACAAAAATATTTTCTTTTTCCACTTGTTACCCCTTTCCTTCAATAAAATTGAGCCAATCAAATGGACATTTTAAACATATTCCGGTTAATTACCAGTTTTTTTATTTTTATTTTTAAGCATTTACTTTTTGTTTTTAATTATTTGATAAGCCCTAAATTTATTTACGTATAATTAAATATTTTTACAATATTATTATTAAGTCTGAAGTTAAAAAACAATAAATTATTAAATTACTATAATTTATATAATATATTTAAAGGAAGATAAACGAAAATGTCGCGAAAAAATTTTCAAAAATTATAACAGGAATTAAAATTTGCGTTTAATTTCGTGATTTCAGTATTTGTGTGTATGTAATTGAACTTTTAAGCATGCAATAATTGGATCTAAAATCTCATATTCTGATATCACATTTTTATTTTTCTTTTTAAATAAATCAAGAAAAGCATAAAACAGCCTCGTATTTAGAATCCTCATTTCTAATTTGATTGTTAAAGGAATTTAACCGGAAATGGCCTTAATCACTTAATAATTATTAAACGTGTATATTTTTTTTATGTCATTGCAGTGGTAAAGGTATTGATTCAAATAACTTACTGTTTTTTTAAAACAATTTGTTACACAATACCATAACAAGTAAATTAAATGTGAATTTAATTTTTATTAATTATTTTTAATTTAGTAAGGATACACACCATATCTATTCTTAGCAATTATTTTAGCCCATATATTTTTGACCATAGTTTATGTTTAAACCAAGTAAACTAAATATTGTTCATTGATTAAAAATTCATTGATTTGAATATTCTGTTCGATATTTTCAATATAAACTTAATTAAATAATTAAGAATTTCTAAGAAATTATAATAATATACTTAATATTTCAATTACTTATTTACTAAAATACATTATAACTGCTCAATTATTTGTAGTTCTTGAAAATATTAAAAGAAGATAAGAAACTTCTAATTAAGGATTAATTATTTGCCTTAATATAGTAAATTAAGAACTGGAAAATTCCTTGAAGGGAAAATTTATTTTTTATTTTTCCATAAAATTATCAATTACTTTTTATACAAATAATTTTTTTTTCTACTTTTCTGTTTTTAACTTTTGTTCAATTGAAAATCCAATAATAATTCAGAGTGCATCTGGCGCATAACATCTTTTTTTTTAAAATCTAAATTTTCAATCTCCTTTATTGTAGTAGTAAACTCATTCGAATTAATTCTTCAATTAACATTTTAGTTACAATATAAATTTTCTCTGATTAAACTAGTTCACAATAATTTAATTGATTAAAATTTTAAAATAAAATTTATAAAAAAAAAATTATTCGCTTATCAAAAAGTCATTAGCACTTTAATTATACAATTATAAAAGTATTACGATAGAAGAAATTATGTGTAATCAGTATGTCGTTATTTTTTTTCGTTTTATATAGTAAAAATAGTAAAGTGTTTTAAGATTCTTAATTCATGAAACAGAAAAAAAAAGCAAAAAATAATAATAATAAGCAAAATATAACCTTCTTCTATTGGGAAACCTTTATATACATATGTAGAGAATATGAAAATATAAAAAACTTTTAAGAAAATTCAATCACATAAAAATTCACGTGTACACCATAATTATTATATGAAGTGTATTGTAAATTCAAATATCTATATAGCTAGTGAACGCGACCGCTGTCTGGTGCTGCGATTTTGTTTTTTTTTTTTGTTTTCTTGTGATAAGAAAGTTTTCTTCAATAGAACGAAAAAAAAAACCCAGAATTCAAATAAAATGCGAAATTATTTAATACGGTTATAAATGATGCCACTTGATTTTTTTTTAATCTCGAAACTATAATTATTATAGAATATTTTAAAAATATTATATGTACTTCATATATAATTACTATTATATAAATTAGATTTATAATATTAAAATTTATTACTCATTTAAGTGGATTGGCAATTAATTACATTCAAAATCTTGTTATATACTCATGTATGTACTATAAATTATATGTGAGCGAGGAGTTGAAGAAAGAAAAAAAAAAGCTTTGGAAAATGAAATTTGTGCTAGATTTTAAATATATAAATTGTGTATAGAACTACATATATGTAATAATTGTAATAATTTAATAAAAAGTTCAAAGTACATACAAACATATATTTTGTGTCACATATTGTGGGCAAGATAAATGTAAAAAAAAAAATCAGATTACTAAGATTGGAATTGTAGTTTGTAAAATTGAGAAAATTTTCTTTAGCAGCTTAATACGTATTAAAATATGAAAAGTTAGAATTATTGACATAGTTAGAAATTATAACAGGGAAGTGTTAATGCAATATTGTTAAGATCAGAAAAAATTAGGGCATTTAATTAGGTTAATTGGGAGCTTGTATGAAAATTAGAACATTTTATTTGTTCAACAGATTCATGTAAATATTGCAATTGGAAGAAATTGAAATTTTTTTTCAAGTTTGGAAAGATTATTTAGAAATCTCATACAATATAAACTTTAAATGGATTTTAGGATTTGGGCTTAATATTTTTTAAAACTTTTAATAGTTATTAACCTTATATACGAAATATTTAATTATATAATCACAAACTTAAAATATTTGCTGTTCAAATTGTGCTTAAATCAGTAAAATTGTATTATGTCTTTGCATATTTGAATATAAAATAAATTTTTTCCCGCAAACGAAATGCATAGTATTTTTTTTGTACCATAATAATTCAACGGAAAATCTTTGTATACTTAAAGCCACCTATTGCTTTAACATTCTGTATATTCCAAAATTTCATTCAGAATTATAAATTTATATTTGATTTAACAAAATTTAAAATTCAATGAAATCTTCTATAAAAAGAATTTGGATGAATAAACCGAATAATTTTCATTATTTTGGAAACAGCTTGTATTTCGTCGAATAGAATACAAATTTAGAGCACATAAAGATGTCAATGTTAACATCACAAGGCCTTTTATTCGAGGGAAATCAAAAATGAATTCAAAACGTGATATCAGAATTTTGTCTGACAAAAAGACCTTCAAAATTTTCATTTCATACAAGTACTTTCATAATAATTTGTACTACACATTAGATTTTTCTAATAATAATTTTTAACCTTTATTCTTGAAATTTTTAGCAATATATTTTAATTATATTTTAGCAAATTATCAAATATATTTATTTAAATTAATTTCTATTTTTATTTTCAGTGTTATTGTTAATCATTGAGAAATAAAAAGACAAAATTTTTAATAATTTATTGTAAGTGGAAATTGAATTGCCAAGAATTATTCAATGGCTCTAGATTTTGTAGCTGGCTGTTTGGGAGGTATCTATCACGAATTATTTTTGGATAATATTTTAAATTAATTATTGAAAATATGTTTTAGAAACCTGTATATGTAAACGTTAAGAAACTTTTAACTTATACAGTATTTTTTCGAAATAGAACATAAAGGTTTCCTTAAAAACTAAATTTTCAATTTTTATTGTTCTACAAAACATTTGAAAAACTTATAGACTATTAAATATCTTAATGTAGTTTCAAAAAATTCCAGGTTGTGCTGGTGTTCTTGTTGGTCATCCATTCGATACAGTTAAAGTTCATCTTCAAACACAGGATGCGAAACGACCATTATACAGTGGAACATTTGATTGTTTCAAGAAAATTGTTGCCAAAGATTCATTTGGAGGTTTATATCGTGGTATAACAAGTCCTTTATCAGGTGTTGCTCTTGTCAATGCTATTGTATTCGGTGTTTACGGAAATGTTCAAAGAAATTCAAATAATCCTGAATCATTGAAATCGCATTTTATAGCTGGTTCATTAGCTGGTTTAATTCAAAGTTTAGTATGTTCTCCAATGGAATTAGCAAAAACACGAATTCAATTACAAGCTGATGTTGCCGGAGCTATAAAACATAAAGGACCTTTACAATGTTTAAAATATATCCGAAAAACTGAAGGTATAAGAGGAGTTTATAGAGGATTGGGTATTACAGCAATGAGAGATGTTCCTGGTAAGCATAAATTTCATTAGGCTGCTATTATAAACCGATAAGGGATTTTGTTTTGTAATTAATTTAATTTTTTTTATATTTAAGGTTTTGCAAGCTATTTCGTCTCATATGAATTAATGATGGGAAAATCAGAAAATCCATCAGCTTTTCGTACATTAATGGCTGGTGGTTTAGCTGGTACTGTATCATGGATGTTAACATTTCCGATTGATGTTGTAAAATCAGCATTACAAGCTGATGGTATGAATGGTACATTAAAATATAATGGATTATTTGATTGTATTAGAAAGGGATATCAAGCTGAAGGATATTCATTTTATTGTCGAGGATTAGCATCAACTTTGTTGAGAGCATTTCCAATGAATGCTGCATGCTTTTTTGTTGTTGCTTGGATTATGCGTATGGCACAGAAAGTCAATTTAAATTTCGATATTCATCCAGTAGAACCATTAGCTATTGGTGTCGGTTCAACACCAATCGGTTATCCAAGCCATTATAATGCATACCATCAAGAAATTGAACACAAACGAAAAAGAAATTTCATACGATGTATGGTATTTCTTGGAGCTTTTAGTGAAGCAGTTTGTGATACAGAAATCATTGAGTTGGTTAATGAAAATAGAGAATTGAATTAATTTTTAATTATAAGAGTAGAAATTAAAAATCAAAAGAAAATTATGTTTAAATAGTGTGTAAAATAAAATTAATATAGCTATATAGAGATATATTTATATAAAGAAAAAGAAAAATGAAATTTTTCTAAAAGAAAATGATAATTTAAGTGAGATTATGTACAAAGTACGCATGCAAACCAAGTGTATATTTTTAAATATTATTTTTAAGATTTATGTTAGGAGGATTAACACATAGGATATAAAAGTAAATTTAAAGAAAAAAATACTCAAAATTATATTTTGATAATTTTATGAAGATTTTTATATGTTACTGTTATTATATTTATATTTATTAAAAATAAAATGAAGTAGTACAAAGTAATGCCGAAGATTTGATTCGTTTTAAGTGACTGAAGGTAGGGTGTAAAGTAGGCTGATTAAATACAATACCTCTAAATAAGACAGATGTGGTTAAAAAATTCTGTTTTGTAAATTTACCATAATTAACATTAAACAATTTACAATGCATATAATCAGTGACTTTCAGAGAAAATACAAGGTCTGCGGCAACAGAAATTTAGAGGCCCTGAAATTTAATCATGTCAACAAATTTAATAATTATGTCCGAATAATTTAAAGAACGAGTTATTTCATAATTAATTTTTGTAGTTACTAGTTCTTTCAGTTGGTCCTGACACATTGTCGATAAAAGGAAAATTTAGTAAATCAACTTTTTTCATGGTTTTCGTTTATTTAGTGCTAGAATAGTTCTAGCTTGTAGTACGTTCAAAAATTCACGCTACATACACTGCAAATATAGATCGTTCGGAAATTACTGGCTGTAAGAAATTGCGTTCGAAAATTCACTCTGTAATAAAGAAATGTCAGAAATGTTGCGCATACCTTTAGCTTAAATTTTGTCGCTGCCTCATGAAATTTCTTTTTTTTTTAATTTAAAATTAAAGAAAAATCTTAAATTTCAAAATGGCATATTCAGATATTGAAGTAAGCTTTCTTTAAGTCTTAAAATCTTGTTAAAATGTTCGATGTTCCAGCGAATTGGAAGTCGAAAACTATTGCGATACAATTTGATAAATAATGTCATTTCTATTATTTCCGAACCACTAATTATTTAGAAGTTTCGGAATTTGTAGACTGCGTAAACAATAAAAAACTTAGTGCAGTGTGCATAAACGAAGACTGCCTTACACACAACTGAAAATATTTAACATTTTCTTCATTCAAGATATATTCTCCAATTGAAATATACTTTTGTAAATATTGAATTGCTAATTTGAAGCGCTGTTGCCCCTGTTCTATCTATAATGGAGTCTTCATATAATAGAAAGTTTTGATGCAAATTGTAGCAACTATATTAAGCGTTAATCAATTTTCAAAAGTTAACACTATCATGACCTCCTGAAAGTATGCAATTATAGTTGTTCACTTCTTTTATGCTTAGAAAATAATATACCGCAAAGAATCAGTTAGGCTGTTGTGAAAACATACTGCTGACGGAATGAATTATTCCAAAATTATTTTAAAATATTTATTAAAATCATTCTTACAATCTGATATTAAGTGTAATTAAGTAACATTTAAAATTTTAAAATTATAAATAAAATATAAAAAAATTTTTACATTTATATTTTTTTTTTACTCTTTTAAATAGTTTTCGTAGTTTGATTTCATTTTCAATGTTGTTTGATTTAAATTGTGCATGTTAGATGTAAATTTGTTGTTCCTTATAATTTTTGTACATAATGTATATATATATATATACATATATAATTAATATGCCATTATGATTTCAGCAGTTAATTTATTTATCTAATTTAATGACAATAGTTTCCATTGGACCAATTTCAAAATCTGAAAAATAAATTTTTCCAATATCTTTGCCACCAATTAATATTTGACCGCTATAAAAGAATGAACTCAAATCAACTTGTACACTATTTTTACCAAAATTCGAAACAGATACAAAACTATTTCGTCTTGGGTAATTTCTTTCAATTACAATAATATCATCACCACTACGTATATTTGTATTTGGAAATTCATTATCATCTTTAGAAATTGAATTTTTATATATTGATGGTGATCTATCACGTAATTTAATCATTTTACTAATATCTTTTGCATTTTCTAATGCTGAATCATTACTTTCTGGTAGCCATGGTAATGATCTACCATTTGTAAAACGTGCTCCATTACTAAATTTCATTGGTGGTAAATGATGTAAATTTTTATTTTCTGTATGTTCTTTATTTGGATCTTTAAATTCATTTAATGAAATTTCATCACCATAAAATATATTTGGTGTACCAGGTAACATTATTTGCATTATTGTTGCTGCCAATGTTGCATTACTCGTTCTATCTTTTGATAATCTTTGCCTATTAACACCACCTAATGACCATTGAATCCAAGTAGTTTTTTCACCAGGTTTAATTAAATCATTTTGTGTATAAATGCTATCGATTTGTTCTTTTATATTTTTAGTACCCTTTGATATATCTAAATAAAATTCAACTAAATCAACATAATTAAGAATAGATTTTGCTAATGATTTATCCATATTATTAAAAAAATTATAATCAATAATGATAACACGATCTTCTCCTAATAAATATTTCCAATTACGGAAAAATTTAATTAAATTTTTATCATTTTTATCTTTATATAATTCTATTCCTTTTATATAAAAACCATCTATACCATATCGTAACCAATGTAACATTGTATTACCAACAGGATCTTCCATTTTTTGTGACATTCTATATGTATCATTGTCATCAATTCCAGAGAATTCATCAGTTTCAAAGAAATTTTCCAATTCTGGCAAATATATATTTATTGGTAAATCAAGTATTAAAGACATATTTTTGCTATGTAATGCCATTGCTAACTCTTCTAAATGTTCTGGTGTACCAACACTTTTATCAATTTCTAATAAACTTGTAATATTTTCATATTGATCTGGATAATTATATGAAGCAAATATTGAATTTAATCTTATTGCACCAAATCCCAAACGTTGTAAATCTTCAACATGACTAGTTATACCCTGTAAATCACCTACACCATTTTTATTAGAATCTTTAAAACTGGCTGGAAAAATTTCATAGAAAACACTACCACGAAACCATGCTGCTCTAAAATTGCAATATTATAAAATTTAATTTTATAACTATAAACAAAAAATAAAATTAATTTACTTAGGATTGCATGTTTTTGGTAAAGTAATTATCATTGCTACTACAATTGCACACATTGCTAATAAACTGGACATGAATACAAAAAATGTACATTTTCTAATTAATGGCCAATTCCAGGATACAAAACATGGAGCGTCTTTTGAGAGAGGTAAATTTAAAATGTTTCCATTTTGTTTGAGCCCACTTTCCTGAAATGTGTAATACAAATTATTAATACCAAAAATAATACAAAATTGTTTAGAGTGTCTTACTTAGTAAGTAATTTTAAATTGAATAAATTATTGTTGTACAGATTTGTGTTGCCCGTGGATTAATAACGAAATTTTCAAACAAATTTTATTATTACAGTTTATTACAGTTATCAATATTATTGTTATAAATAGAGTAATTGTATATTGTCATTTAAATACTTACTAAGTAAGTATCATATTAATGCTTAAATATCAAATGTATACGAATGGTTTAAAAATATATTTCCGATTTGCGTATACTGTTTTTAAATCCAAAAGGATTTTGTCGTAATCTCAACCATCTGAGAAAATATAAACCTAAAAAGTGTTATATTCTACTTGTACGCATTTATTTAACATACGTATAACATAAAACTTCGACATATATGTCATTGTAAAATGAAAACAAAATTGAAGTATACAATAAAATAATTAAAACCAAACTAACAGTAAAAATGACCTTGTGTCACCTTAAATAAATTAACGACCTAATTACTTTTGTGTTACGTATAAATTTTTTTTTTTTCAATTTTAATAAACACACATAAATTTTATTTCCATACATAATTTTAATAATTAAATTGAATCCTTATAAAACTTACTTGATGAAATCCACTATCAGAATTTTTTCCCAAATGATGATAAGCATTTTTATTAAATAATGTTGTAGCAGTTGTATTTTCATTAACGTCCATAGCAATACCAGTACTACTACCCGATGAACTTGTTTCGGCTTTTGTATCGGGTATAATACCTGAATTGTCACTACAATTATCACCAGCGCTTGGTGTTAATGGATGTGAGAATACTAATGGTGGTGACGGTGTTGTCGGTAATAATGGGCATATTGATGCATCTTCTTCAGGTAGAAATGTGGAAACCGATGGTGATTCTGAAATTGTGCCACCATTACTAGGTAAATCAACACCAAGTAATGATGGTTCTGTTGATATTCCTAAATTTATATTCATATTTTTTTTTTAATGCCGTTTTGTTAATTGCTCCTGAAATTTTTATTTTTGTTGTTATTATATTTATATATACATATATTTATTGTATTAGTATTAAATTTTATTTTCTATTCTTTTCTCTCTTTACAATTACTATTTTTTTTAAATGTCAATTAATACCTTTTAAATGTCAATTAACATATCACTCTCATATGCAATGTAATATAAATTTTACTTGTTGAAGGAAAAAATTATTTTAGTACAAATACTAAAATAAGATGTACGAATACAATTTAAATTTTTTTTTCCTGCTATTCAGTTATACGCGGACAACAGATGGCGTACGTGCTGGTTATCAAATGAAAAGTGAATAAGAAATATTTTTGTGTATAATTTTGTATTGAAATTTTCTTATTTCGCTTTTTTCTGCTCTTTTTTTTTTAGAATTTATTTTTATAACTTTTAATTAATTTCAATTGAAGAGATGATGAAGAAATTAATGAATTTCAAATGATTAAATAATTTTTATATGATTGACAAACAATTTTATTAACTTTTTTAATAATCCATTTAAGAGCAAAAAAAAATTGAAATTTTAGACTGTCACTTGTAAAATTCTTTTTTCGGAATACAATAATTTTCTTGATAAGAAAATTTCGATTAAAAAAATCATACTGAACACTCAAATGAAAAATTTTTTTCTCCCAACATAATTTTTTAAGTACGCATATAATGAAAACTATTTTGACATTTCAGAAAAAAAAATTATTATGACGTAATAAAGAAAAAAATTTAAGACAGGAAAATTCATCTCTACTCTAGGGTATTTATTTTGGAGAAGAAATTTTTATATAAATTATGTTACATACTAACATGATTATGATCATGACTTATGCAGTAAAATTTTAGATATGAATATAAATTTTTTAAACACATTTAATCGATGTCAAATTTTAGAAGATGTCATGATTTAGATATATTTTTATATATACAGGATGATTCAAAAAGGTATACAACAAAGTATAACTGGTAATACCTAAATTTATAGCTTGACAAACTCGGCAAAAACTAAAACAATTATGGTTTCTAAAAATTTCACGCAAAATTGTCGGAATAAGGAAAACTAAAGAAATAAAAAATGAAAATTAGGAATTTTTTCTAAAGTTCGATTGCCTGTGTTTTCGATAGTTTATAAAATACAAAAAAATGTAATATATTGAATTTATGCCCTCTGATAGTTTGAAGCTTCTTTCTTTTAAAAGTAAAAAAACTTGTTTATGCAGTAATTTTGTGAAAATTCGTTAAAATCTCTGTATCTCGTAAACCCTCGATATTTCGCACCTACTTCAGCACCCACTTTTACCCGTTTGTGATCCTCTAACCAGTGCTATACATTGTTGAATACCTTTTTGAATCATCCTGTATATATATTTTCAAATTTCAGAACTGATCGAATTATATTCCAAAAAATAGAAAAATTTTTTAGTCATTCCATATTTTTGCCTTTTAATTTAGATAAATATATATATTATATATTTATATATAAGTTTTAGTTTAATCTTTGATATATTATAGAAAAAATATATATTATATTGCAACTTGTAGGGGATTTTTTTTAAGACATACATATACTCATGCAAAATGTAAAACTTTGTATGTTATTACTAAAAATTTTACATTGGTATATTATAAACGAAAAATTTAGTTGAGATGTTACCGAATTAATTTGTATAATATGCACATATACATACATACATTTATGTGTTTTCCAATATACATTGTTAGAAAAACATTTAGTTTTTCTCTCATTTTTCTTTGATTTTCGAAAATACTTAAATTTTCTGGTTTTACTTTTGTTTTTTATGTTAAATTGTCAAAATATAGAGGAGAAATTAAATTGTCAAAATATAGAGGTTTCTACGTTGTTATCAGTACTATATTTTATTTCTAATGTGTTTCAAAATGGAATATAACCTCAATTTTTATATTTATGAATGAATTTTTATAAAATGATTTTATATTCGTTTTTTTTTTCTGTGAACATGCGCATTTATTGAAATTTCATGCATGAATACTTATTTCGAACTCAAAAATTTATGCTAGAAAATAATATTACACATGGTATTGGAATTTTTACTGTAGTAAATATTATAGACTTGATAATTGAAAATAATTTACAGTATCGAAAATCTATAAAATAAAATTTTTTTTTTTGTATGTCATAACACGAATAATGTTAATTTTGTTAGTAAATTGTAGAGGACGAAGTAGATATTTTCTTTATATACCAAGCACGTTGCTTAATTTTTAATTTTAATTTCCAAATATAAACAATAACATTCAACAAGTTGAAAAACATTTACAAAAGGTCCAAAATTTTCCGGTTTTAACTACAAATTGAAGTATAGAGATAAGATTAAAGCGAATTGTATAAAAGGAGCGCATACACAAAAGAAGAATGTTTAAAAAAAAAAAAAAAAAATTGTCCGAAATGCATTTCGCACAAAATTTATTTTCGAATTTTTATAGCATCCATTAGAGTTTTTGTAGTTGATGAAGAAGTTTTATGAATAACAAACATTTTTTTTTCCTAAATACTGTGCTTTATGTTTGGAGTTTGGAACCATGTTCCTAGACTCATAAGATAATTTTAGTTCATCCATGTAGTTCTTCATTTAGTCGTCTTTTAAACAATATAAGACGTTAAGTTAAAATGAAACCAGCGAAAGTATGAATTTGGGGGAAATTTTAATTATCATATTTTTAATAATTTATTAAGGTACTAAGGAGTTCTAGATTACCATCAAATTTTTCATAAGAATCAATTAGAGCTTCAAAAACAGTAATGAACATATTAAATTATTGAAATTAGCTTAACTAAAAGGGATCAGAAAATTTATTTTAAATATTAAAATACATATATACATACAGTCATAATAATTTTCATATTTTGTGGTTCTCTATTAAAATTGTATTCACCCTTTGATCAGTGAAAATCTGATGCAAATTTAATTCAAAATTCAATTAAAATTAAAGATTCTATGAATGGTTTCCTAAAAATATCAAAATATTGATAACATTTCGCACATCTACTGTTGCGTTACGAATGACGTTTTATAAAATTCATAAATCTGCATAGACCATGAACAAGTGAGTTCAATTTAAATTTAAATTTATTTTGAAAATTTAATTTTCACAATTAAATTTTATACAATTTTACATCAATTGAAATTTAATTTAAATTGAGACAATATACAGCTCAATTAAATATAAAATTCCAAGATTTTAATTAAAGTCGCGGCATATTTTATAGAAACTTATACATATAAAGTATTATTTGTATTTTTAAAGAGAGGTTCAACGTCTTAAATATTGCATTAGAATATGTAAATGTGCATGAAATCATTCTTATTTATATGGAAATTTTGTGAAGTAATAAAAGCATCAACGTATAATCTCAACAAAAAACTTGTGTCTTAACAATTCACAAATTAATGTGAAATAATTAAATTTACAATACACACCTATAAATTTGAATGATTAAGTTCTTAAAACAACCCGAATTCACAAATATACTTATTTAAATAAGCATGTACATAGAAGAGTTAAAATGCGTCTAATTGCTTAAAAATTAACATCTACATTTTGGCAAATTAACAAATTGCCTCTATATAGTATACTATAAAGCTTTTGATTTTGAAATTGAGATTATAGAATTTGTAATCGTTGGATAATATAAAGCACGTTTAAGTAATACGCATATGTTATTCATTAATTACACATTATTTGAATGAGAATGTTGTTAAACATTTTAATATTAAGCTTCGTTTATTTTTATATATACAATTATCAATACTGAAATTTGCTTACATTTTTTATTATCGAAAGTTGTTTCACCGAAAAATCATCTTTCATTTTTTAATTTCAATCTATAATTTTTTCGACGGCAGTGCATATAAAGGAAGGGCGGGAGGGATTTGTATTCATGTGTCAAGTTTTTCATGTATTAGAATATAAAAAGACACACTCAATAATTAACTAAATAAAACACACAATAATTAACTAAACTTCAGTGTTTTATTCTATTATAGTTATTCTCAACTCTATCAATCACGGTGAGAATATAAATAAAAGTATATAATGTACAACTGAGCCTAAAATGTTTCTAATTTTAAGTGAATCAATCACTAAAGATTTGCAATAAGAAAATTGACATCGTAAACATGTCAAAATTTTTATGATTTGTTTATAGGCCAACGCTTATTTTTAACAATATTTGCAATAACAAACATGCAATTTAGAAACTGTAACATAAAAAATTGTAATAATATATTTTATAATGAGTTTCCATTTTACCGTGATTTTCGTTCATTTTGTATTTCTTATAAATTTGTTTTGGTGAATTATTTCATATACCAAATACTTGATATAAAACACTTATGATTTAGAGGTGGAAATAAATTAATTCACAATTTTGTCATATAGGCATGTCATGTTGAGTATTGAGTATCTCATAAGAGTGGGTTGAAAATATTATAATGAATTTTTTTATTTTTTTGAATTCAATTTGTTATTTTGGTTTTTTTTTTTAATTAGCATGTTGTTTACATTTTGCTTTTCATCTAAACATTAAAAAGAATTATTAACAGTTTTTTTTTTTTTTATTTAATTTACAATGAATGGTTTGTTTTCAGTTTTTTTTTTCAATAATTTAAAATACTAATTTTCAATTTGTTATTTACCTTAGTTTAGTTTCTACTTTTGTTAAATTTTTTAGTTGTAGGTTGAATAATACCAATTGAACTTTTGTATAATAATGAATAATGTTTTGAATTCAATTTTTGTATTTTTCAAATCAAGTTTTATTAAAGAGACCATTAAAGGTTCTTCGAAATTATTAAATAATATTTTAGAGTAATATTTTGGCAACAATTTTTTAGTATTTTGAATTGAATAATATTTAATAGTTGCGAGTTAATATTCATTTTAAAAGATTTTACGAGTGACTAAGAACATTTCTGGCCACAGTTTTTCCTCTAAAGCATAGTTATTGGCAAATATTTTTCGCTTTTCTTTTCTATTATTGATTCATGACAATTTTGTGTACATTTTAATTATACACGCAAGGGCCAAAAAAAACTTTTGCAATATTGTCATTAATACAAGTTTACAATATTTTATTAACAGCTCATTATGGTAACTTTTATGCACGCACTTTTAACCATGTATTGAATAAAAATCACTTATACTTTCATTCAAAAATTAAAAAAGACCCTGAATTAAAGGTGTAAAAAACAAATTATGTTTGTAATTAAATTTTGGAAAATAGATTTTTAATATTTGTAGGCACTTAATTTTAGAGTTTATGTATAAAATTTATAGGTACTATTAAATGAACAGTTTTAAATTTTAAGTAATATAACAAGTATATATTTTGGCGCTTTTTTTAATGATAATGGCAAGTTTACCATACTGTTGTTTAAGACAGTGATATAAAATATTTTCATAAATTAAAATCAAAAACTATTTATTTTAATTACAAATATTTTTATTGGCTAATTAAATTCTACAAAAAATTTTATTTGGCAAATCAAATATGTTTCAATTCATTCCTTAAAAGCATAGTTAAAGTCATAATATTACAGTTTTCACATCGTCATTCATTTGTATTGCATTTTTTTAAAAATATTTAATTTAATAAAAATATAATATAGAAATAAATACTCGTATTTAATGAATTTACAATTCAATTAACTGAACTAGTTTTTTTTTTTTTTAAATTTAATGTAAAATAATTGCCCTCGACCTTCGAAGTAACTACCTACATAGGTATATTTACAACAAATTATTTTAAAAGTGGAAAAAAAAATTAAAAACTTTCTCCTAAATATCACGATGACATGAATCAGTTTCCCTATATTTTTTTAATTGAAAACAAATTATTTCTTAAAATTATTTATTAAAAATTTCTTAAATTACATTTATAACTTGTTTGAAAACTAAAATTTTATTACTACTATATAAGAGAAAAGCTTCCAAAGTTATAAATTAGTTCTGGTTTATTAATTGATCTGGTATAGACACATACCTAGTCGCATATATATTTTATATTATAGTTGATAAAAAAAAAACAAAAGTTGTTGGTGCACTTTTTAATATTTATAAAAAAAAAAACAAAAAGTTTTAGGTTACTGTCGTAAATTTTGTAAAAAAAAAAAAAAATATTAAAAAAATGAAATTTTTATTTACTTTAGGACTTGTTTTATATTTTGTACAAATTGGTAAGATTTGAAAAAAATTAGAGATTAATTTTTTTTACTATTGGTAATAATTAAAAATTAAAAATTTAATATTATAATTAAAATTTTCTATTAATCTTATTTATTAATAATAATTTAGGTATTTGCTATCAATGTTTCGAATGTAATGGATCAAGTATCAGTTCATGTGGTATTGAATTCGATGATGAGACAACAAATATAAAAAGTTGTGCTGGTGATTGCTTAAAATTTCATTATGATGGTAATTATGAATAATTATTTTATACTGTTATACATGTATAACAAAATAAATTAATTTCATTATACATTTAATGTAAAAATTTTTAATTTTAATTTTGTTTTTTTAGTTAATAATAATGAAACAATTTATAAAAGAGATTGTGCTGGTCCAGATGGATGTGATGAAATAAAAAAAGAATTAAATATGCCGAAATTACTTTGTCAAACATGTTCGGGAAATTATTGTAATAATGGCCCATAATAAAAAATTAATTTATATACACCTATAATATTTGTACATATATATATAAAATTTCCGGTTAATTTAAAATAATATTCTATAATTTTTCGCGTACCTGTAAATTAATTTACATTATACACATTTTTATATAATTAAAAAAAAATTTATTAACGTTTTAGTTAAAATTAAAGAAAAATATTTTATATACAATTAAATTTTTGTGTTTAAAAATATTAGAAATTCTTTAAGTATAACAGATATTTTTGTTTTTTTTTTTTTTTTTTGGTTTTAGCAATTGAATTAAAATAATGTTTGTTTAAGATTCGATGTGTGGTTATTTAGAGATTATATAATTGAAATGTAGTACAAAAATAAAAAATAAAAAAAAATGAAACAAAAATTATTTAAATCACAAAATCGAATTTTTTCTAATACCAATTTTTAGTTAGATATAAAGTGGATGTGTGGAGCATACCAGCAATAAATTATTTATACCAAAATTAAATTAAATTTATATGACATATTCAAAGAGAGTTAGTGTGATGTACATTTGTATGCTAAGTGTTAGAATTTTAATCTTTTTATGCGTAATCATTAATCACTTGATTCTGTTTACAAATACAATAAAATTTTTGATTTAATTCAGGTCTGATGAAAAGAATATACCCCCACGGACATCAGACATAAGAATTTGTCCAATGGTAACAGAAATAATAGAATAACAGTAAATCTAATAATAAATCTGATGAGAAATAACACTATTCTCCTTAGATTTACTATCAGATTTTTATTTTAAAAATAAAATAGTAAAAATTAATTTTTTGTAAGAATTTGGAATAGGGGTCAGCCGATATTTATTTTGAATATAATATTCGTAACAAATTTTTATTTTGAAGTAAAATCTAAGCTCTATCAGATCATTTCTGTCTGATATATGAACAGTCACCTGCAGACATCGTAAATTTAATCTTAAATTTTGTCCTATATGTAAACAGTACCTTAGACTTAAAGGATTTTCGAGAACACATTGCGTTTCCAAATGTTTTTTAAAAGTGGATTAATTTAATATTTTAGGAAAGGTTACGAAAGAGTTAATTACTAATTGGTTTATTTGGATATGTTCCAAAATGTTTGTGGTTAAAAGAAATTAACTAGACAATTTTAATAGGAGTATAGTAAAAAAAAATCGCCATTTTCAGAATACATGCAAGAATTTCATGTTTTTGTAAAAAATGGGAAAATATTCCAGAGATTTGACCAAAAACTATTAAATATGAATTTTTTTTCACATAAATATTTTTTACAATGATTTTAACATGAAATATAAAATATACGGGCATAAATCTTGAAATAATTGAAATTAATTGGAACTTTTATATTTCACGCATGAATTTCATTTATAGCCCAAATGATAATGTATATTGCCTTAAAAGAAAACAATAATTTATGATATTTTTATAACAATAAATTTAATATAAGTTATAAATGTGTTGAATTTAACAAATTTATTGCTGAAATAAATAAATTTTATTTTTAAAACTTGTTTACTATATAACAGATATCTATGTATATATGTATATGCTGCAATAAAATAGTATATATAATAACTATTAAAAAAGTTTGCTACTACATCATATTTAAATTTGTTAAAATATAAATAATTTTTATTCACAACTTTTCAACTGTATAAAATTTTATTTTAACTTTATTATAATCATCGTATAATATTTTCTAATAAAGATTTTATTTAGAAAATAATCGTTTTTAAATGTAAATATGTTTTTTTTTTATTTTAACAAGTTTTTCAATATCTTTACGGCGTTATTTTCAGTGAGTTCTTCATATAATATTTAAATTATTATAAACATGAAAAAAAAAAAGTTATATGAAAATGTTATGTTAGTAAACAGACAAAATTAAAATAGAATTTACGATCAGTCCTTTTTACCGACCGCATTGTGTATAATCCGTTATATGATTTAAAAAATTCATTTAAAAATTTTAAGTGCATTTTCTGGCTAAACAAGATAAGATAGAGTGTTGCTTAGAGTTTTTCGTGATCATTAGGAACTCACAGATTCCGCCAATATACGAAATTAAGCTGTAGCAAAACTATTTTTGGAGTTATTTGAAAAAAATCCATTTAAAACTTTAAGTGCTATCATTCATAATATGAGATTATGTGATACACTTTAATAGCAGCAACTACAACAAGTTACCTAACTTTTTGAGGAAATTAGGTGTAACCAAGTTGATTTTCACTAAAGGGTCGAATTTACATATTTTATCATACCTCAGGAACTAATAGATGGTTGTTGACGAAGTTATTTGTGAAATTTGGAAGAAAAATAGGATCACAGAAAACTGACCTCTATTAAAGTGAAATTTATATTTTTCTAGGTACGTTATCTAAAATTCTAAAAGCTATTTTCTGTCTTTCATAAAGTTTGAAATAAATGTTTGAAGAATATTTTTATAATCTTATTTAACATTTTAACAATTCGGTCTGTTATCCGCTTGTCACATCAGATTTTTTATTATTTTCAAATGGTTAGAAAGCACAGTTTTACTTCAAATTAAGCTTAAATTTTCAATTCCACATTTATGTATTTAAGGTAGTAATTAATAAAGTAATTAATTGAAAATTTTTGAATGACACAACCCTTAATTAAAAATGTTAATTTTTAACGTAAATATATAAAAATTGTCATTTAAATTAATTTACTAATTTAGGAATTGCAAATGGCTACAATTACAATACAATGAGAAGTAAAGAGTGCGAAATATAATTAAAAATTTACTTTGGGTCAAATAAATTTTGTTTGGAAGTTGAATTACTTATATTTAATTTGATAAAAGGTCGTTTTCTTATAAATATATAGTTTCTATATTATTTTCTAAATCATATCAATGAGATTTCTGTTATATTAGCAAAATTATTAATAATATACGAAACAAGTTATTTAATTTGAAAAAAAATTTTCTTTTATAATATTCATTTATTTTGTCAAAAAATTAAAATTTTCATGAGAAAATTTCTGTATTACATAATTCTTCTGAACAAAATTTACAATCATCATTATGATTATGATGTTGTTCTTTTAAATTTTTACAATAGTTTTCATCATCACCACAGCCTCGATGATATAAAGTGTCACCTCTAAAATCTAATTTCGCTGTTACACATGATGTTTTACAATCGGTGGTAGGAAGTTTTTTCGATTCTTCACTTTTATTAAATTCTTCTCCACATGGACTTTTTGCAATAGTATGACATTCCCAACATTTTATTGCTATTCCTGCGGATTGCATAAAATATAATGCGAATGGGAGAGTTAAAAATAATATTATAAAAATAATTTATTTAATTTTTTCACATGTTTACCATCTTGAACAAAATATAATAATATAACACTTAAAATCAGTAAAGATTTCATTTTTATTTTGAAAGATAATTACTTTAATAATTAATTATTGTTGTTTTGAAAGAATATTTTAAACTGATATTCAAAATGTAAAAATTTCACCTTTTATATATAGTCTGAAATTTTTTTTGTTTAAATTAGAAAAAAAATAGCTTTATTCTAATTCTAATTGTTTTTCTGATTGCGATTATTTGAGGATCCTAAAAATAGATTATGGTTATGCAAGAGGTTATTAGTGCTTCATTTTGTATTTGGATTTTTTCTTTAAAAAATTGTTGAACCTTTTAAGAATTTGATTCTTGAAGAAACTGGTTTCGAAAAAAACGTATTTATAATCATTTTTATATAGTAAGTAGGTACTTGATTTTTTGATTATTTTATTTGTTAAGAATTGTGCTTCCCGAAAAAGTCGATTTTAACATCACTATTACATTTCTGTAATTTCGGAATGGTGTAAATTGAGTGCTTTTCAAAGCGCAATTATCAAGCACTTTTAAAACATTTGATTTATTAAGGCTACTTTAATAAATATGATTGATAATACGTTGGGATTTATAATTGGGGCCGGTACCTAAACCAAAATATAATCGATTGTGCCTCCACTTGATATGAAAACGGTCTTGTTGTAAACCACTCTGTGGTTATCAAACACAAGTTTCCATTATCCTAGTTGTTAATGAGTACAAAAAAATTTATAATATTTATTCGATAAATTTAATAGTTGCGACAAAGTAAAAAAGTTGTTTTACAGTATTTTTTTTTAATTTATTTTTATTTCAGAATTATAATTTATATATCATTCTTTTGTTATTTAATAATTAATATAATATTATGATAAAATATTTTTTATATTATTTTCTCGACATATAATTGTAATATATAAAAGATTTCAGCTACTAATACTAAAAATCTTAACAACTTAGAAGAAGGTATAAAATAAATTTTGAAATAATCAAAAATAATTATCACATAAATTTAGGGGCTTGGTGGATTACCAATTAATTGTTTTACCTAAAACGAATTTGAGGCACTCAGTACATTAGTGACCTATTCAACATTTTTGCAAAAATGAGTTATTATGGTCAATTGAGCTTGTAATGGCCTAAAGAATTGTTCTATATTTTCGAAATACTTAGTTTACTCCTCTTTTCAGTCCATTTGGCCTTTTTAAAAATTTTCTTAAAAATTCAGTATTTAACATTTAATCACAATTTACTCGAAATGTCATTTTTGCAAGTAAGCCACTAATGTGCTGAGAGCCTCATTTAATAAAAAAATTGCAATTTTAAAAGAAAATTACCAAAAAATGTAGAGCGATACAAGTATGGTAATACACAGAGTTCCTATTTAAGACCATTATGTAAAAATTACAATAAAATTTGGCATATTTTCTAAGGTTACTTACACAATAGAAGAAGAAGTAGATTATTTGATGATAGTAGCTTAGTGTACTTTTTCTGAAAGCAATATCGAGAAAATTACAAACTGTTGTTATTCTAACTTTTTTTTGTATGAACTAAAAACCGTTTAATGTGATTTTGTTATTTATAAAATTTGTTACGTAAAATTATTTTCTTCCTAAAATTAATTGCTTAGCAAATTTCAAAAAAAAGAAGTGGAAAAAAAAACAAATGGTCTTATTAATTTCATTCAGTCAGTTTCTTTGTGCATCTGTTTACAAAACTGCTAAATTGTTAGAAAAAATTTTTATTGTTAGAGATTAATTCCTTCCATTTTAAATTTTATAACACATAAAATCGACAAAATGCTAAATTTTCGACACCTAAATGTGTTAAAAATAAAATTTTTAAATTACTTAAACGGAGAAAAATGGCGCTTTTCAAATATTCTGACTCCTTTTCTTACCGGGTTGTCTATCGTCTTTTAAATATTTTATTAAAATATAAATTTTCGACAATTTACTTTTAATATTATTCAGTATTTTATTTAGTTGCTTAACTGCTTACTTATTAGTAGATTAATTCAACAATTACGTTAGTACTTTTTTTAATTTGCTTTCATCCGAAATGTATGCAATTAGAATGAGTAGTGAGAAAAGATTTCAATAAAAGATATAATTTTTACTTTAAATAACTCCAATTGTTTAAAAGGGAAATGTGCTACTTTATAAGCCATTAATTTATCTCATGTTTATTTATTTTCTTCTCAGGATATCTAAATACAAGTTAAGTAGCAATAAATAACCAGAAATGTTGAATAACATGACTTGATTTTGCTATAGCTATACATATAAATGTTGATTGTATATCGCATTTAGCATATAGATAGTGTTATACTATGAACATAATATTGGTTTAAAACAATTTGAATTTATAGGGGAAGTATTTTGAATTACATGGAATTAAATATAATTTTGAAATTTAGAGAATTCAAAGAGGTCCCAAAAACATTATTTATTCCAACCGTGCCTAAAATTTAATATTATAAAAATGTTGCTATTTTGTATCTCCTTCACTTTTACTAAAAAAATTACATATTATTTGCTATTTATATTATTATTTTATTATTTAATTGATATATTCGATTTATAATTACATTTTTAACACTAAAATGCTCTGATTACTATGCTGATAACAAAAATTTATTGAAATTCTTCATTCAAATAATTAAAACAAATCCGTGTTACATAAATCAGTTGTACATTCTTTGCAGATTGCAGTAGGATCTTTATGACCTTCTTTTAAATTTTTACAATAATCAATATCCGTACACAAACGTTCATAAAGTCTATCCCCTCTTAAATTATATTTGGCTGTCATACATTTTTTATTACAATCTTCAATCCGAACAAATGGTTGTTTTTCAGCTTTTTTATCAAGTAATTCACCACATGGACCTTCAAGAGAACTTCGGCACATATAACATTTGATTGTCCAAGCTAAAAATTTATTAATTAATATGTGATTTTTATACCATTTGTTTAATTAATGTTATACGTATTATATGGAATTTAAATGACTTACAATACTGCAATGAGCACAAGAACGCTAATAAAATTAATGACGATTTCATATTTTATTTTATTAATTTAATATTAACACTGAATAAGTGGATTTTTTTTTATAAACTAACAATTAATTTTACAGCTTTGGTTCTTTTATATGCATCGCCAGTGTTACAAAGTAAAAAATTTTCTTAACGTCATTAATTTGGAAAAAAATATTTCTCCCCATGTTAAAATGCTGACTGAAGCGAAAAGCGATTTAATGTTAGGTGAAGGTGCATGTAACTTTTATGTAGGGTTGTTAGTATGCAGTTTTTGAATAAAATCGAGTTTTAGCTGATTATAATTGATTAATTGATTTGGTGTCTTATGTAATATGTATGTTTTAATACTCAGGAATATTTTAAGATGGAATTATTAATTTTTAAATTAAGTGTTAAGTTAAATAAGTTTTGAAAAAATTTAAGTTAATTTTTAATTCCAGCTCCCCGAAATTTTAATAATATTAACAATTAATACCCTAAATTTATTTCAAATGATTTGTTCGATTAGTTTAAAAGAAATTTGAACTATAGTCTAACTAAACATATTTTAATAAATTGAAAAGGAGTGTCCAAAAAGCAAAATATCGCTTGGTATTTTTTATTCGTTAGGGATCCTCTCCATTTTCGTGCATATAATATTTTATAGCATGATAAAAAAAAATAATATTAATTATTTTTTAATTTCCATGCTCGCACATAAATCTTTTTAAACTGGCAACAAAATCAAATTTACACATGAAACTGTTATACTGATTGAATTACTCACAATTTATTGTGAGAATATAATAATGTAGTAACGTTAATCATTTAGAACAAGTTTTTAATAAAAAATAGTATTGTATTACACTAGGCTCTAATTAAATATATAGGAAATATAATTCAAGCACGTTCTATATAAAAAAGAGGCATAGATTAATGTGTGAATAAAATTTTATTGAATATAATCGTGTTCATTTTTGATTTGTTAATTAGAGCAGGGAGTGTTTTAATCAATTATTATCCAAAATCAATAAGGATTAAAAATAATTATCTGGATAATATATTTGAAGGTTATGAATATCAAAAGAAATTTTCAATGAACTCATTCATTTTGGTTTTAATTTAAACAATAAATGTTATTTAAAACGTTCTAGTTCTAAAGTATTGCCAAATTTACTAATATTTATATATATATATGCAAAATAGTGGTAAAAATAATTAATTCAACAAAATGGCCTAATAATTTAGTATGAGAAACAAACGTTAAATTCTCTATATTCATATGTATAGGTTAGTGTTTACTCCTATAAAAAAGGGATTTCCGTAAAAATGAAGGACGTAGCGTTTTATTGAAAAAGTCTTCACAACTGCTTTGAATAATGTGGGATCTTTTAAAGAAAAGAATCATATTTGGTCGAAATTCACAAATACTCCATCTGAATATTGTAAAAAAACATATAAAAAAGCTTTCAAAATTCTTGCTGGACCCAAAAATATCAAAAAAATAACCACAAAAGCTTTATAAGAATAATAACAAAATCGTATACAAAACTATTTTTACTGTTAATTTAACAGTAATTTAACTTTTAATTTAACTTTTTCACTCTAACAATTTAAAATTTAAATTTTGACATTAAAACCTGTTTGTTTATTACATTAAGATCTTAACAAGTAATTAGGAATAAGTATTGATAGAAATTACAATAAATTCGTATAATTTTATTAAAATGCTTGTTTAATTAGTCAAATACTATAGACGACATACAACAGACCCTTTGCAGAAAAGTACATCATATTCACGATAAGCAAGTCTGTATATCAATTGAAGTGTGATAAATTTCCGATATAGCAAATTTTATATTTTTAAGAAAAATATACTCATGCCAAGGAGGAAAATCGCCATTTTATCAAAATGATTCGCCATTTGAACAATATAGTTTCTTAGTTTTTATTTCCAACAGAGCTTCAAATCTTGCTGAAAATGAATTTGGATTAAACCAATGGTTTGTATTGTAGCACTTTTCCCTTCAACAATTGAAAAGACTGCTTCTAAACACAATCCAAGCCAATACAACATTATTAAAATTACTTTAATTTGTATACGAATATACTTCAAAGATTGCATATATTTAGGATGAACTACATATTAAATTTTTGAAAGAAAAGAAAACAAAAATTTTCAATGGCATGACATTTACCGTTAGCTTTCTAGATTTATATAAATTTGGAAAAATATGCAGTTGCGGATAAATAACGTGCCAAATATTCGAGTTTGACAAATTTCGAGAGACGATTACTTGAGAGGGAGTGGAGGTGAAAAAAAAATTTTCTTCCAACAAATCAACTATTTATTAATGTTAAAAGTTGTGAAAAATTCAGATTCCTACAGTCTGAGAAAAATCGATATTAAAAACTTGAAAAAAATGTATTTTAGATAACGGTAAATTTTAACGGCCATTTAAGGTTTTCTTAAAGTATAAATATGCTATGCGGCGGTAGAAAAATCTCAAAACTACTTTTCCGCATTCAACATAAATATTTGTGGTTTCGTTACAATAAATAGTCGACAATTGGCATTTTTAGGATTTTGGGGGGCTATAACTTTTAGAGGGGGGGGGGATAGATGAAAATTTTCTTGTACAGAAATATGCTTCAAAGATCTATGTACGTATAAAATTTCAGCTTTTTATTTCCAAGGGGGTAAATGTTTTGTAAACATGTCCACGGACATGTTATGGGCAGAGTGAAACTAATAAGCACTTTTTTTCAAAAATTGTTGTAATTGTATCCTGTTTGTAATTGTAGTTTTTAAACGTTAAACTACAAAAGAACTTCTAAATTATAACACATCATTTTTAGACAATGATTCTTGCCGCTGCTAACTACGAAACCTACTGCAAATTTACGAGTAGTACTAAGTTTAAATTTAGAAATATTAAAAACCACTTCCAAAATTTATTAAAATCAATAAATTATAAAATTAGTTGACAATAAAATTTCATATTTAAAAAAAAAAAATTACTTCTTTTTCTATTAATTTTTCATCAGATAATATAAAAAACCCCGTTTCAATTCAACAGCTTAATTACCTATGATTAATTGATGGTTCAAATTAGTGATAACAATAGAATACACTGAATAAACATCTTAATATTCTATAGATAAGCTTTATTGAATTTTTTAAATAATCAAGCTTAGTCTTTCAATATAGAAATTGCGGAAATCTTTTATATACGAGTAATATACTTGAGTGTATACAAATAACATTTAGATATCATTAGCGACAATTAAAAATAGTGTTTTTCAACTTCTGAATTGAATGAAAACTGAATTGAACCGCTTTAAAAATTAAAAATCTTAATATGAATTGAGGTAGATTATGGTTAAATGAACGATTTTCTACGGTAGAAATGAAGTCATAAAATTAGAATTATTCTAAGGAAAAAATAAAGCAATAATAATGAGTTCTATGCGAAAGCTTTTATAAACAACATAAAAAAATAAGCTAGTAGTTTAAGAAGTTTTTTTAATAATTATTACCATATTTATGGTGGGTGTGGTATTAGAAATGCAAACAATTTCAAATTTTATCATTAAAAGATTACAGGTTTCAGTTTTATATTACAAGTTTTGTATTCATTAATATTAAGGACATTATAATAGGAATTATAGAAAGATTTCCTCTACTTCTACTAAGTCTAAAATTTGGATGTAAACTTGGTAATAAATGGGTGTGATGTTAGTTAAATGTATGCGATATTAGAAACTGAATTCTTAGTACTTCTTATAATATTTGCAAACAAACATATGTACACATAGTGTGACAACATACATATGCAAACATAAATATGTATAGAGTGTGTGTCCTGGTTCGGGAAGCAGCCCTTACAACTCAAAAAGCTAATTTTAAATATTTGGGAAAATAATAAAGTTAGATTAAAAAAACTTGGCAGTAGTGTGTCCATTTCTATTAATTTATGATAGATACTAAATTGAGATTTAACTTTTTTATTGACTATCGCAGAAAGCCCAGAACCTCTTTTAATTATTTCTGCTTTCAATATTAAATTTTAAATTCATGAATAATAATTTCCTCAATATCAACCTAATAGTATATTGTACTCTTTTCAAAAGTTTACAATTATAAACAAAAGGACATTATCCTAATTGAAAGAGTTTATTGTCCAAAGTAAAATCTTTTGTTTGAAAAATCAAAATTTTTTTTTCAATAAAATTTTTATGTCATTTTCTATTATAGCTTATATTTTCAATTCACATGACTAATATATACACACACACACACAAATATTATAACACACATAAAATTAATCAACAGGAGGCAATTTTTCTTTTTATTTCGGCATCTTCTTTTATGAACTCTTTGACATTATGAATTTTGTATGAGAATGTTTAAATCATTTTTTCTATAAAATTTTTGAATAAAAATAAAAAAAAAAAATAGCAAATTATTTTAAACACCCCATTTTTTTACTTTTGCTCGTTTTCTTAATTTGAAAAGGAAAAGGCTAAAATAATAATAGCAAATTTTGTTTTTTTTCGGCCAAAATGAATTAATGATAGTGTCAATCAGAATTTAGAACTAAAGAACTGGTTTATTTTAGAACTGAAATTGAGAATAATTTTTAAATTTTGTCATAAATAGAATATTTTGTTTTCTTTCCCTCCCGGATTTATTAATTAATGTTCGTTGAGTTGTTTTTGTTTTTCTACTTGTGGTATTGTTAGAGAATATGAGGACAATTTAGAGTAAGTAGAGCAGATTCTTACGTTTTTAGGAACAAATGAAATATTTAATTTAAATATTTACTTTCTTACACAATTTTGAGAAATACCATAATTTTAATAATAATGTAATTTGAATAGTAAAGTAATCGAATTTGCAATTTAAAACAAAATATTCAATAATCAGAAGAGTTAAATGAAAATTAAAATGATAATTTTTTTTACGGTTAAAAACTAAATCCAGAGTCTAAAAATATTTCCGCTACTAAAGTACATATCAAAAAATTGAAGTTAAAAATCAAATATTTTATAAAAATTTAAATAAATTTTTGAATTTACTCAGAATTTAATTATAATAATCCGAATCCGAATTTGTTATAATAATGTTCAAATTCTACATTAGCATTCTGATCAGAGATCATTAAACTAAAATTGAATTTTAAATTTTAGTTCCGTTTTCTGACTGTATTGTCTACAAAATTTCAAACAAATATGTAAATATATAATATTCAATTTTTGAATAGTTTGAACATGAACATTTGCATCACATAACTTTTATATGCTTTAACAATAGAAGTCTGAGCTTAAAAGATCAAAATGTAAAAAAGAGCCATTTAATTCATTTGTTTTAAAAAACTTACTTATCATATATAATATCAATTTATTGCTAATATATGCCAAGTATAGGAATAAGCAATAATGTATTTGTTATAAAAAATTTAAAAAAATATTGAATATTTTTTGGTGCGTAAGAGTTATTACAGGTTTTAAAATAATTTGAAATCGAAAATATTATGTATCAGAAATCAATATCGGAATTGACTCATTTTCTGAATAAATTGTTTCCGTATGAATATATCCAAGTATCAAAATGGTACCCGCTGCTTTCTTCATTTTTGTTTCGTGAATTGAGTTCAAATTCATACAAATTTTACAATTCGTCGATATTAATTTATATTTATCCAGTTCGACTTATTGCCAGATATCTCCAGACGTCCAGGTGAAACTAAGTATTAATTGAGAAACATTTCAATTTCTGACTTACGAATTGCAGTATTATATGGTGTTCATTTATATTACAGCTTATAAGTTGAATAATTGTTGAGTATAACACAATCCAATTATTATCATAATTTATACAATATACACTTTATTATAATTACACAACAATTTTGAAGGAACGGAATCTGCTGTTATTTATATTTACATTATGCTATTAAATTGAGCCTCACTGAAATCAAGTCTAAACAAATTTTGAATTAAATTCGACAAAATGTTTTTGTAATTTACCATAGCAATTCATTGATTCATTTATGATTCTTGTATATACTCTTTATTGAATCTACCAAATTCTTAATTTTTAAATAAAAATTTAAAGTTTAAGAATTTAAATTTATTAAAGATTTAAGATAATAATCACCGGTTTATTTTTAATATTAAAATCTTAAACTTTTTAAAATTAAATTTTATAATATGAAAGCTTTTTCTTTATCAATTTTTATATAAAAAATCTGGTTACATTAAAGCTTCTTTGGCTATAGCATACAAGAAACTAAATAGATTTTTACTAATTTATATAAGGCGAATTAAAATCAAAATTTACTTTAATCGGAAATCTTGCTGATCCAGAAATTCAAAGCTTAAAACACAAAATATATAATTAAATTTAGAAAAAAAAAAAAAATATTAAAAATTAATTGAAAAAATTAAAATAATTTTTTTTTTTTTGTATTTTTTCAATTATTTCTAAAATTTGCGGCAAATATGAAAGTGATTTTTATATTAGGATTAATTCTATATTTAATTCATGATGGTGAGTTAAGTTATTAAAAAAAAAACATAAAACGTGAATAATAAATAGTGATTAAAATTAAAAAGGATACACAAAATTAAGGATATATAAAAATTTTAATCTTTTATTTTTTTTTTTTGTATTATTTTTAATGTTCAATAATTTGAAAAAAAAAAAAAAGTTCATTCAATCAAATGTTATGATTGTCAAAGTGATGAAACTGGAGTATGCGGTCCACAAATGATATCAGATAATGGCGGTGCCTTAGTTGTTGAATGTAAACATTCCTGTTTAAAGGCACACGTTAACAGTAAGTTGAAATTTAAATTGAAATTTGAAATTAATTTTTAATGTAATTTTGAAAAAAAAAAATGAAAAAACAAAAATTCTAAAAATTATTATTTAAATTTTTAAAATTCTTCTTTTTATTTTTATTTTTAATATAGTGAAAGGACATACCGTTTTCGATAGAAAATGTGTTGATGCAAAATTCTGTGAAAAAGTCAAAAACGATAAGAAAAGAAAATATCAAGCATTATATTGTGAAATTTGTGATACAGATTTTTGTAATGGTGGAATGTTTTAGAAAAAAAATACAAAAAAAAATTTTTAATTATTAATTATATATATATAAAAGAAATAAGTGAAATCATATAAACTTTTCGAAAAAAAAAATGTTTGTTATATAAAAATAAAAAGTTATTAAAATTTGTTTTAATTTTTTTTTTCTTGGTTTAACATGTTTCAATAATTTTAAAAGATTTTTTTAGTTTCAGAATAATTTTTTGGTGCCAAATTGGAATATTATTAATTAATTTCTCACATTATTCATTATCAAATACTCACATTATATATATCGAACGGAGTGCAGGATATTATACAAGGATTAACTAAAAATATTTTTAGAAAATTTGGGGATTAATCTTAGTTAATAAATTAAATGTGATATTACAATAATTTTTCTCTGAATATTTTTTGTTTAGTTAATGGGCCCGTAATATTTTGATTTCAAATTTCCATAATGAATGTGTTTATGTAGTCAATGAATTAAAATTACTGAATTATGCTGAATTAAAGTTGTATTGAAATTTTAAAATTATGAATATGCGTGCATTTACTTGAAGAAGAAGATATCGAAAATTAAATATTTTAATTTGAAATCGATTATCAATATTATTTATGTATTGATTCAATAATTATTAAAATAACTTAAAATTAAAATAATAATAAAATAATTAAGGACAAGTAAATAAACAACAAAAGCTGAGTAAATAAAGAACAATAATTTGGAATTGTTTTAATGTAGGAGCTAATTTTTTTTTTAAATTCAATAGCAATTCATAGTGAAATCACATTTGATTCTATTTTTCGGTATTAGATTTGACGCATTATTTATACTGCCATTCCAAATAATTAATGCAATTCGAAATAATTTAATTAAAATAGATTTTTTTAATTTATTTTAAAATTGAAATTTAAGGCAAAATAATAATATATTTAAATTCGGGGCTCGAATTTTAGAAGTCAATTTGGGCTAAATCAAAATATCGAATTCGAATAATTACCAATAAATTTTTTATAATGATTGCAATATTAATTATTAAAAAAATAAAATTTTGTCATCAATGCACATTTATTTTTATTCTAAAATTTTTTTTTTATTTTATAAGCCATAATTTACAAATCAAATATTTTGATTTAGTACAAAATGGATACAATGATAATTTTGTAATTCTGTGAAGCCTACCATATGTTCGATTATCTTACCCTATAATATTATGTTGATTTTTTTTTTCCGAACTCAACATACATATATACTACAACATTAATTGCTAAAGAAATTCTATACCAATAGAATTTGCAGATGATAAATTTTTTCTCAATAATTTTCTTTGTTTACCATTTTTCAAATTAAAACAATAATTTTAGAAAAATAATTAACTTTGTTAGAACAACCCTATTAGGAAACCTATTAGAATAATTTTAAAATCTAACATTTCCAAATTTCTAAAAAAGCAAAATTTTATTTTATTGCATGTTTCCGGCACAAATTAAAAACAGAAAAAAAAAAATAAATATTCTTTAATATTAAAGCGTTCATCGGTTAAGATAAAAATTACTTATTTCACCTTGACCACTATGTCAAGTGTATATATATAAAGTTAGTATGTCAGTAAAAAAATCTATACCTTAATTCAATAAAAGCAAATGTAAAAAAAATAAGAGGGTTATCTTTAAAAAGAGAAGATGAAAATAATGCAAAAACTATGTTTATTTTATGTGGGTTTCTTAATCGTTTCATACTATCTAAATCTGGATTTTAGTGACAGACATTAAAACCTAATAACAAATCTAATGTGATCGTGTATAAGAATAAAAAAAATGATTATTATTAAAAACAAATATTAAATTTTATTTTCTGCTACTTATACTGGTTTATGAGATATAAAGATAGATAGAATTTATTATTCATGAATTTTTTTTCCTTATAAAAGAGATAAGAAAAATATTTAAGTAAATGGTTTGTATATTTACTATAATAAAATTTTATAAGTGATTTATTTGTATGCCAACATATTGCCTATACATACATATAAGAATCAAGAGAGTAATCGTGATGACAAAAATTTTATAAATAATGCTGATTCAGATGAAGAAAAAAACAAATACATAAAGGAATTAATTTTTTTTTTCATTTAATATTTATAACTTTGGCTTACTAATAAGTCAAAAATTAATTAATTCATCCTTAATTATATTTTTTATGTTTATATATACATACATACATATACATATTAAATTAATATTAATTATCTTGAATTTTTTTTTTTTGCGGAATCTCGTATATTTACATAATTCTATATTTATTTTTTTAAGGATCTTTACTTTATGCTTAATACCGAAAGATTGATATTCAAAAAGAAAAAAAATTTGTTGTTTGTTCGGGAGGTTAGTTAATTTTTATGCATAAGTATACAAAATTTCTATAGAATTTTCGATTCTTGATAATAATAAATTGTGTTCCTCTTGAAATCTATAAAATAATATTAAAGTGATATTCAGATGAATTAATTAAAATGATAGTCGGGAGCTTAAAAATTTAAAATAAATTCTTATTTATATAGACGAACTTAATAAAATTTGAAATAGCTTGTAGAATAATTATTTTTTTTGATACTTGTTTTAAAATTTGACATTTATTGAGAAAAAAGGGGCCAATGAGAAATTGTAATAGAGTAAAAGGTATGAAAATAAACATTTTGACAATTAATTATTTTTGGGCATTGTTTTTTAATTCAATTCCGCAATTCAATTAATCAGTAATTTTTAAAGAAAACTCTTCCTTTTTTAAAAATTTTAAATTTGCTTGAATTTCCCCTTTGTTAATATAATAAAATCTGACCTCATCTGATCATTGGTGCAGTGGTTATGGCACCGGTCCTTTAACCGAAGGGTCTCGGGTTCAAACCCCGGTCAGGTCACTATAAAAATTATATTCAATATTATTATAACTTAATATACAATACTAATAAAAATATTATACAAGTAATTTTCAAATATTCCTAATATTCGATATTAAAAAAAAAAAACTAAGAAAAATAAATAGTAAATATTAATAACCTCAAATAATTAATATATAAATAAAAACTACGGCAGGCTAGTCGCCTACCTAGTTAAACCCTATGACGCTATGAAACTAGTGCATGAGAAATCATGCACTAGCCCTATGCTCCTTCTAGGAGTGAACAAAGGAAAAAAAAAATATAATAAAAATACGTTTTAGTGCAGAACTTTTTAAGTGATTCCTTCTACTTTCGTTCTATTTCATACAGGAGCAAAGTTGTTTCCCTAAAATTTTTAAAAAGATAATAAAATTAAATTTAGGATTTTGAATTAAGGAATGACATGGTGGAAATTCTTCTAGAGTTTATATAAAAATTTCTCTTGGATTTTCAGTCATAAACGACAGTTTTGTATGTGAAAGCTGAAAAAAACTATATACTTACCTAGAAATGATACAGATATGTTAATGTGCTTCAATTAATCAGCAATATTAATATCACAAAACTCATTTTTGATTTAAGGTAAATATTTCTAAATTTTTCAAAATTGCACAAGAAACTTAAACACTTATAAGATGAAATACGACCCAATGAGCAGGAAAAGAAAAGTAATTTTTTCTTTCAAGGTTTTTACTAAATTAAGGTAATTAACCTTTTTTCATTATTAAATTAACTATGTGTAGAAATGTAAAATTAATTAAATAAATGTAAATGATATTTTCAATAAAAAATGGTTAAATAGTTAAAAATATTTTTTATACGTCTTACGTCTATTATAAGCTTTATTGCCAAAAGAACCAGTTAATAATAAAATATTTGAAAGTATGATTATAAAAATAAATTTTACATAAATGTTTTCTTCTTCTTCTATTTTTACTCATGTTTACAGAATATTAAATTCATTTTAAAATATTAGTATAGGTTAGTATTATTGTTAATAAGAATTTAAATTTTATTTACCCATTAAATTATTCGTATAAAGATAAAGAAAGATGTTATTGTTGAAGTTTAATAAACAAGTTAGGAAAATATATAGAAAGAAGATAGAAATAGAGACGCAGACTATTTTCACATGTTTCTATATAAAACTGTTGGTTTAAGAAAGTCAATTGTAAGTTAGGGTTGTGTGAACGAAACATTTTAATTTGAACATTTTAATGAAAATGCCAAATATAAGGCTCACCCTAAATAGTAGAGGTAAAGTAAGTTTCCATGTCCATGAGCGGATTTAACTGTGGACAGTGTTAATGTCTCAGAAAATATCTATAAGAAAAAGCTATCTTTAAATGTTGTGCAATTCCCGAAAGTATTTTTCATTTCCGAAATCCCTATTATGTACTGTTATGCCAAAACTGTTGTTTTAAAATATTTGAAAATTGCATTTTCAAATAAATTTAGTAAATTTGTTGATTTTAATCTGGCTGTTGCACAATTTGTCTTTATCTCTGATCGTCGATTGTGTAATGTATTATGTTGTACACAAAGTTAAGATTTTATTTGATTCTAGTTGATCTTAAAAATTTTATTAGTTTAATGTTGCCAATATAATTTACATCTGAAAGTTCTTACCGTTCTTTCTTGGATTGTTCACCACCGAAAATGTTAAAAGAATCGCAGGTGAATCAATGATACGCTTGTTTTTTTATCGTTTTTTATTCCATTATATAGAATCCTCAGGGATGAACTAAGGCCTGTAAGTAATCTTAATTTTTTAATTTTTATTTTTATTCAACCGAAAAACGGGATATTCGCAATTATTGATGCTACGTATCCGAATTATGTCAAATAGTTGATTGATAAGGCTGACAAGTGTGGACTAGCTTTCATGTGCCCCCTATTTTTAGCACTTTTCCAAAAAATTTTTTGAAAAAAGTGCTTATAAGTTTCACTGTGTCCGTCCGTCCGTGGACATGTTTGCAAAACTTCTACACCCTTGAAGATAGAAATCTGAAATTTTATATGTACATAGATCTTTACTAACAACTTATTTCTGTTGAAGAAAATTTTTTCCTATCTCCCCCTCCCCTCTAGAAGTTATAATCCCCCCTAAAAACCTAAAAATTCCATTTTTTAACTATATATTGCAATTAAACCATAAGTATTTTTTAAATTTTGCAAACACAGAAAGACAGTGGCTTGTTTCTCCTATCGTGGCATACTATAGTTAAACTTTAAAAAAACAAAATGGCCGTTCAAATTTACCGTTATCTAAAGTCTGTTCTTTTCCAAATTTTTGATGTTTTTTTTCTTCAAGACCCTTCGCAGCTTTTAGCCATTAATAAATACTTTATTTCGTTAGAAGAAATTTTTTTTCCATCTCCAGCCCCTCTCAAGTTATCGCGTCTTGAAATTTGTAAAATATGAATTTTTGACGCCTTATATTTTCTAAACCGCAAGCTTTTTCAAATTTCTATGAATGCCAAAAGCTAACGGTAAATTCCATGACATTAAAAAATATAATGATTTTTATTAACTCACGTAATTAACGTTTAAAATTCAGCATTATGTTAACCCCTCTTTATATTAATTTTCGCTTTATTTCAAAGACTGCATAAATCGTTCATCCTAAATATATGCAATCCTAGAAATAGTTTCGTTTATGAATGAAAATAATTTTAATAATGTGGTAGATATACATAGAATGTTTTTTAAAGCAGTATTTTCTTTTCTTGAAAGAAAAAGTGCTACAATACAAACCATTGGTTTGTCTCAACTTTATTAATATATAAAAACTAGTATAATATAATGTTATTCATATGTTTCTTTGTTTTAATAAATTGTGTGTTTTTAATTTTTGTTCATGTATACTAATTTTTTCTTTTATTTTTTTCGAATCCGATAATTATGTAGAACTACATACTATAGACACATGACTGAAAAAAAAATCAAAATTATAATGGTTCCTAAGACCCGCTTTAATTTTGATCCGCCACTGATAATTATGACTAATAACCAATAATAATCTGGAGATTTTATAACTATAGAGGAAGTTACACTATTTTCATTCTTCCACAACATAATTTATAATAAATGATTATTGTGTCGCTTTTATCTGTTATACATTATTAAATATTCTGAATATTTATAACACATTTGAATAATTTGTTTTTTTTTTGTATTTAATATTATTGTTGTTGTTATAGAATCCGGATAATATAAAATTTATCTAAATCGAATTTCAATATTCTATTTTTATTGAAAGATTTAAGCTTTATCGATTAAATGATTTATGATCAAGTCGATCAACCGTTTTATCAAAATTGCTTTCTTGCTTTAATTTTCGATAGTTTTTTTTGTTCTTAAATCAAAATTTTTCTTTTCAATTAATTTTAATTCATTTTGAACAAGTTCACGTCAATTCTTTAAATACAAAATAATTTTATAAAACATTTTAATTTATATTAGAAATAATATTGGTTATTTTTTGCAAAATTAATTCCACGATTAAAAAATATTCGTGATTTTTATTAAAACTTATTCATATTTTTATTATATGCTAAAAGACACTGCAATTACCTTGGAAAATTTTCTATAATTATAAAACAAAAGATTAGACTGGTTATGAAAATTAATTTTGTATATGTCAAAATTTAATTATTAAAATTTAATAAATATAAATAATAATTTTAATTAATATAAAAATAAAATTTATATAAAATTATTTTGATTTTATAATGCTGTTTTATATTCTAAACCATGTTCTCGGTTTGATCATTAAACTTGCTTGCAAATTTGTAACACACTTTTTTTTTATTTCCTCCATTTACTTGTGGAAACAGTACAAAAGAAATCACGTGTTTATAGTTACAGTTGATCGGAGAATACTCGTAAGGTATTAACTTTATTACATTTGTAAGTTATAAGTCCCGCTATCAGAATTCAATTATCTAGTTAAATTCCGTTCATAAGTCTTATTGACAATTTTCCCTTGGAAAATTTAGAATTGAAAAATTGATTATACAACAGAATGTATTCATAATTGTATAAAAATATTCAAAAGCATTGTTTTAATTTCGGGGTTTCGAAATTTTAAAGAATTTTGGAGTTTGCTTGTGAATGAAATTTATTTGTGAGAAATAATTTTCTGAAATATTCTAATTTTATTAAATATTCATTTAAATAACAGTTAAAATACAAAATTTGTTTTAAAGTCTGACAAAAGAAGTATTGGACATAATGGAGTCTTGCTTCTTTTTACGGGTTGCGAACTTAACTAATATAATGCTATTATGTTTAACAGTTTGTTAATGAATTTTATTTATTTGTAATTAGAAGAAGTACAAAAAGTTGTTTCGTCGCTGTAATAAGTCTATTTTGTAATTATTTAACCATCGGGTAGCTTACCTATATTAATCAATATTACATAAATACAAATATGGGAAATACCAATTGAACGTTATCCATGAATCTTGAATGATATTCATTTTTAATAGGACTTTCACCATTCAATCTCACAAATGGTACCGTTTGTTGTTATGGCAGTGGTTGTGGCAGTGGTCATTTAACCGAAGGATCTCTTGTTAAAATCCTGGTAAGGAGTCTATTACTAGTCTATTATATTCATAATAGAATAAGAACAAAAATTAGCAACAAACATCAATAACCGTAATGTGAAGAAAAAACTACGATAGACTAGTAAATTGCCTAGTTAACTCAATGATTTCCACATAACATTAACTCAATTATAATGTTATGTGGGAGGGCCTAATGATCTCAAATGTAGTAAAGTGAAAAAAAAATAAATAAATTAATTGAATTTAAAAGAAATCCGGAGGAATTTTAATTTGTAAACCTTAATATAGGATAGAATAGAACAATAAAGTCATCATCATCTGTTAATCCTATTAAAAATATGTGTATAAAATTTTAAATATTTTAATAATAAAATTTATAAATTTGTTTTTTATTAATGTGTAATCAGTATTAAAATATTTAAATATTTTAAATATAATAATGATTGTTTAATACCAGTAGTAGTTGAATAAAAAAAAAATTTATAATAAATGAAGATTAAATTCATTTGAATAATTAAAACAAATAAAATATTATTTTTAGAAAAAAAATATTAGAATTATAATTTTTATTTAAAATATATATAGAACTGGAAATCAGTGAAACACACGCAGTTTTATAATTAAAATTTTTGTGTTTAATTATTGTGTGTTCATTACTCTACTAATTACAAATAACTTTTGCTCTTATGGTTAAAGAAAAAACGTGTTTTAATTTAAAAATTAAAGAATACACACAAATTGTCTTTATTCAAATAATAAATGAAAAAAAAATTTAAGAATTAATTTCGAAACTTTATTTACTAGCTACTCAAAAATGATTTTTTTTCTTTTTCTGTTAATTTTAATTTTATAGATTCGGGAATATATTAAGTAAAGAGCTTGTGTGCGAAAAAAAAAAGTTTAGCATGCTGTTTTAAACTTGTTTTTTGGCTTTAAAATTCAAATATTTAATTTTTCTGATATTTAAAATTAAAATGCGAAAAGAATTAGAATTAGAAAAGAAAAAAATGGCGATGTCAATTTGTCTACTGGTAATCATTTATATTAAAAATAATTGTCACGAGAATCATTCTGAATAAACAATTTATGGTTTTATAATGTTCGTAGAATAGTTTCTGTTAATTTCAAAATAGTTTTTGTTGTTTAAATATACAAGTAACATACACAAGCCCAAACCATGACAGACAATTTTTCAATTTTTTTTGTCATGGTTTGGGCTTGTGTATTTTGCCACGATGTAGTAGACCTGATTTTTATAGATGGTCATATGCAATAAGCAACAATATCTAGACATTTCATAAACGCACCTGGTATAAACAGTGTCGAAAAATTTGGTCTTGTTGGTCGTTATAAATTTTATCGGGATAACAACCCAAAGCATAAATTTTATTTTGTAAGAAGCTGTTTGCTTTATAGCTGCCTAAAAATATTTAACACACTCCCCCGAAGTTGAGATCTCAATTCAAATGAGAGTTTGTGGTCCTATTTAAAGAAGAATGTAGTGGAAAGGCTACTGAAATCCAGAAGAGACTTTATAAAATAATTATAACAGAAGAATGGTCTTCCGAAGTAACTTATGTCTTATAATAGCCCAAGTTCGACTAACTAGAATTGCTAATGTTCAACAGAATTGTTGTGCTGTCAATTCTAATTCTCATTATTGTATCCGTACGAACGTATGTTCGAAGTTATTTAAGTTGGACATGATCGGGGTACCGGTTCGGGTAGCTGCCATAGAACTTCAAAATTTATTTGGCTATATCTCAGAAACTATAAAAGCTGTGATATTGAAATTTCACACAAACGAATATATTAGTAGGGCAATGTTTCTCATAAAAGTCGTTGAAATTGCTTGGCCCCTTCTGGTAGTTGTCATACAAATACAAAAGTTATTTGGCTATATCTCAGAAACTATAAAAACTGAGGTATTGAAATTTAACACAAGCAAATATACTAGTAGGGCCGATGTCCTTGATAAAATTCGTTAAAATTTCTTGGCTCTTTCTGGTGGCTGCCATATAACTTCAATAGTAGTTTGGCACACACAGTTTTTTGAAAAACACATAGTACTGAAATTTTGCATAAATTAATATGGTAATACGGCAACTTAAAATCATAGTCTACCCCATAGTCAGTTATGGCATATTTATTCGCACATAGGATAACAACTTCGTACGGGTATCACAGAGTTGACAAGATTAACTCTATTTTTCTCGTCTTTATTTAGTATTTATTTATTTACGGTAGGCTAGTCACCAACCTAATTAACTCTATGACGCTATGAAACTAGGGCATGATATCATGCACTAGCCCTATGCTCCTCCTAGGAGTGAAGAAGGAAAAAAAATAGTATTTATTTATTAATTTGTCAACATTGTGTCAGATGGGCTCAATTATTGTATTGGTTATTAGAATTAGTCAAAAAATTAAATCGAAACGTACACAAACCAAATATAAACTAATTTTTTATAATTAATAGAAATGAATTCCACAAAATTGTTTCATATTTTAATATACGATCCGAAAACTAAATTTTTTAACATAATTTATATATTAGGTATAAATAGAATAAAATCACAATTCCGCCGTTTTGTTCTATTGAAATCTTCAAAGAGTCAAAGGAATAGCTTTTAAATAATAAAAATAGAAGAACGGAAAAAAAAACAAATAATTTATTATTAAATAAAATAAAATTCATAAATTAATAAAATTAATATATAAAAATTAAAATAAAGAAAACAAAATGAAAGTTTTAATCATTTTAGGACTTGTTCTATCTGTTATAATTCAAATTGGTAAAAAAATAAAACAAGAATTAAATGAATTTTATATACGAATAAAAAATAATAAAAAAAAAACAAATTGTTATAAAATATAAAAATTTCTCATCAAAAATTAGAAATAATAGAGATTCAATTAAGAAATTTATTGATCATAAAAATAAATTATAATTTGATTAATTCTTAATTAATGGGCATGGCTGTTTTAAGTGCTCTTATATAAAATAATAAAAATAAAATTATTTTTCTTTTTAAAAAAAAAAAATTAATATGCTTTAAATTATAAATTTTGTTTTTTGTCCTTTTAGCATTCTCATTAAAATGTTATGAATGCATAAATTTCAAGGATAGCGATTGTGGTGCTAAATTTAATAAAAATGAAGTGAAAGCAAAAGATTGTAATAAGGAATGTGTTAAAGCAACTTATACATGTGAGTTTTTTTTAAAAAAATAAAAAACAACTAATTTAATTCAGAAATATTACGATATTAAATTTTTTTTTAAATATTTTTAGATTTAGGAAGTGATTTTTATCATCGTAAATGTGATGATGCATCAATTTGTAGTAATTGGAAAGCTGATGATACAACAAAGAATTTAAAATGTTCAACATGTAAAACAGATTTATGTAATGATGGTGAAGTATAATGGTGTGAATTGTAGCAGACGTTCATATATTTTATAAGGATAACGACACTGATAGTTAATATTGATTTTACAAGAAACAATAATAATAATTATATTTTTAATATAATAATGTAAAGAATTTATTTATATAATTTTGCGTATGAATAATATAAAAAATTTATTTAAAAAATAAAGTTTCTTATTAATTTTGTAAATGTTTTTTAACGTAAAACGAGGAAACGATAAATTATTTTATATAAGACTCCATGACTTCAATAATGCGCTTACAACGTAAACTTTACAAAGTATCACATTCCAAAAAGTTTAGTAAAAGCTCTTGATATTGTAAACTTTTCCTAAATTGGTTCTGTACGTAGTGGGTATTGAAAAAATCGATCACGCTTTTCTTTAACATGCCCTATAAACTTTTGCCAGAAATAACCAATTTTATTTAATTGGTATAGCATATATTTTCAACATAATAATGCAGTATAAAAGTACTATGTTTTTAATGACTTGGTAACGTTTGTTAAAAATTAACATTTCCACAGAACTTAAAAATTGAAATTTTCAAATAAACGTCAAAATAGATATTAATATTGTAAAAATTGTGTTCCAAAATGTATCAAAAGCTTTAGCAGTTTTCTTTTACAATGTAAAGTTATTGAAAGATGTGAGACGGTAAGTACAATCGTGTTCATAGCTTTCTTAAACTTTTTATAAAGCATTATTGAAGGCATGGACTGTTTATCTATCTGTTTCAAATTAATATGAGCTTATTTTTTTATATAGAAAATAAGATATAAGCATATAGTGATGATTCAGCAATGTTTCATTAAAAAAATTGTAATTTTATATTAAAGAATCTGATGTGGTCAGCGCATAACTGACCGCAATGTGTATTGTCTAATTAAGTGAAAATGTTACAGAATATTATAAAAATTACTGTTAAATACTTCTTTCCAAATTTTAGGGCATTGGTAAGCTTATAGTTAACATACCTAGAAAAATGTAAATTTGGCTCTTACTCGAATTTCAAATTGTGCTACCCAAATTCCCTGAAATGCTCGCCAGTAAGTTTAGAAAACAACCAGAACTCAAATATCAAATTTCAAGAAATTCCATAAATTCGTTCCGTAGATATGGTGAAAAATGTAAAATCGGCCCGCAAATCAGTTTTCGAGCCCTGATCTTTCCAAAAAATTTATGTGTTCCGTAGTAAATGTCCAGTTGCTGATGCCTGATTTCTTCCAAAAGTTAGGAATTTTTGCGGACCAAAAGTTGATCAATCCGTGCCATGGTGGAAATAAACTTACATATAAAATTTCATCAAAATCGGTTCAGCAGAACTTGAGATACACGCATGCACACACAGACCGACAGACCGAAAGACCGACAGACCGACAGACCGACAGACCGACAGACCGACGGACCGACTGGTTACTAAAAATAGTTTACTTACACTTCCCTACTATGGAGAAGTGCATTCCCACCGAAAACTCGATATGCAAAATTTGTTGCCATCACATAACTTACCTATTGTTTACACAATACGGTCGGTAAAAATGATAACCAACTATCTTTTACAACATGTATTCCTATTTGAGAAATAGTTATACATTAATGAAGAAAATGTAGCATTTTTCCCTTCAAAAACTGAAAATATTGCTGTGACAAACAATCTAGCTATGTACTACTCGTACATTACTAAAATTACTGTCTTTCATATATTTCAATGATTCCATACTCTTAGAATAAGTAATCTTTGAAATATAACAAAAAAGAAATTGAGAAACGAATTTACATAATGCTCGAATTTAATTGGGTGAATTAGAAAAAATGATTTCTAGCGAAATGAATCATTTATTAGTGTGTAAAAGCTGTTAAAATTTCAGACACCTACAACCTGCGGTCTAGAAGAAAAATTACATCAAAAATTTTTAAAAAACCGATTTTTAAGATAACGGTAACTTTTAACGGTCATTTTTTGTTTAAACTCTAAATAAGGTATACCGCGGTAGAAGAAGTCTGGTACAACGCCGGAACGAAAAAATCAATTGTACAGTACTTTACATAATATAATGTCACACAAACATCGAGACAGATTACGTCAATAAAACTGTCAGCGGTAAAATACGAATTTAGGCCATATTACACTATATAAATTGTAACATTTCGCCGTTTAAAATCGCCTTCGCTCTGTTTTCAACTTAAAGATGTCATTTTTTGGTAATTTTTTTATACCGAAGTACCAATTTTTAAACTTAAATTAAAAATTTACAATAAACGGCCTTATAAAATAAGCGTTATCTTGAGTCCGTCTGTTTTTAAATATTTAGTATTGTTTTTATCATAAATAGTAAATTTCAAACATAATCACCTTCTAGGCGTTAATAAATATTCTATTTTGTGAGAAGAAATTTTTTTTTGCTTTCTATTCCAAAACGAAAGCTACAATTTTAAGGTCTTCTTTTAAAAAATTAAAATTTTGTCAGCTTATCAGCAATCTCAAACTTTTTTTCAAAAAATATTTTATTAATATTTCGATTTTATAATTATTCATTTTAAAAATTTTATTATTTTGCTTATTTTACAAGTATTTTCATCTTTTATTATGGTTTAACACAATTTTGCATAACACTGTTAAATATTTCTCCTGGTCCGCAACTAAATAATTCAGGGTATAATACAGTTTTGCCTTTATTATATTTACAAAAATAAAATATATTTTGATTAAGAGGTCAAGAACCCATATCAAATTCATTTTTACAATAGTATTGTTTTGTTTGGCAAGCAAGTGATTTAGATGCTGCAATATTACATTGATTTCTTGATGGATTAAATGCAAATCCTTTAGGGCAATCAATTTTCTTTTGAGCGATAACAGATTCGGATGGTTTCAAACAAATAAAATATGATCTACAATTAAATGGATTTGGAAAAATACCTTCAGAATTACATTGAAATTTAATTTCTCCTACGGGTTTTACTTTAACACAAACCTCTGTTCTGGTTGTGCATTTTTTTTCTGAACTACTACAATATAGTCCCGCATTGTTATCACAAGTTCCTAAATCAATTTGAAACCAATTTTCACCCGATCTTATACACCTCACCATTTTTGAACAAACATCACATTGGAAGCCAACTCGTTTTACTGCTTGACAATATTTTCCATTATTGTTTCCTGTTTCACTCTCTCTTTCGTTTTCTCCTTGCCCTTCTTTCTCTCCTTCACCTTCTTTCTCACCTTCTCCTTCGTTTTTCCCTTCACCATTTGTTTCTCCTTCCGTTTCATCTTCTTTTCCTTCCTGATCGGTTTCGCCTTTGGATAATTTCATCATTCTAATATTTAATAAAACCTTATTCACCATTCCCGTCATTACCTTCATCTATTGATTCTTCATCATTATATTCATACTCCTCTTCTACTTCTCCATTTCTTCCAAGTGTGTAAGCAATTCTGTATGCAGTATCATTTCTGAAACTTTCTAATTCATTTTTGTTTTTGCTAAGCTCATGAACGTCATTTGCCACTATGAATGCGGCAAGCTGAGTGAATGTAAAATGAAATTTAGAAAAAAGGTGAGTTTTCGCCTCAAATTTTATTTAATATCTAGAAAATCTTACGAAAACAAGAACAAATGCTAAATCTAATTTCATGTTTCCAAAAATGAAGGAATATTGAAAAATTCCTAATGCGGATGGAAAACTAAAAGGAATTTTTTTTTTGTGTTCCTTATATAGTCAACAAAATTTCAGAGACGTACTTGAGTCGTACACATAAGTCGTTTAAGTGTTTCGAAATTATTAAATTTTCCCTCAAATTTCAAAATACGGTAATTTTTATTTTCCCACATATTAATTTTTTTCTTTTGGAGCCTACCCTTTTGCATATACGGTAACTATACTCTAATTTTAATCTTATCTGCTGATGTAGGTATTTTTAATTAAAACTACTGAAATGTTATAATTAAATGAATAAAATTACCTCAATTTAAAATCGATAATATATAAGTATATTACTCGTAAGAATACTAAAATTTTATCGAAACAATTAATCTGCTTAAAAAAGTATTATTCAGACTTAATCGAATTAATAATTTTTCGCTTATCCAATAAATGACAAAAATTTTATTTTTGATAAGAAGATGTAAATTTTTCATTGAAGTGAGGGATAATATTCAAAATATTTTCAGTATAGATCAGTATTCAGTAATGTATTTAATATATTCAGTAGAACTGAACTGTGTTCAGTCTAAGTTATAGCTTAGTATTTAAATTTTACCTTTAGGAAGCAAATTAATTATGCTAAAACTTCTCATATAACAAATTGATAAAAGTTTTTCTTATATTTAATTGGAAAAATTATTTTATAAGAAAAGAATTCGTTATGTAAAATTTCTTAATCTCTAAGATACTGAAAATAAAGGTTTGAAATTATTTGGCAGCTAAAAGTCTTAAGAAATGGTGAATTTCATCTTTAGTTCAAGCCAGAATATCATAAATACTACAAATTAATTAAATTTGAAAAATATTGCATATATTTAGGATGACAATAATTTAATTTGATGCAATTAACACGTTGATATTGCCAAATCAAAAGGAAATATTTATTCCAAATTAAAAATTCAAATTCATAAAATTTCTTCTTATTTTAATAGAAAATTTTTTTATTTTTTACTAAATAATATTAAGATTATTATCAAACAAAATTGTTGTAATCTAATACAATTTTAACACAAAATAATATTTATAATTAAAAACTACAATAAAATTTAATTAAATAAAAATAAATCACAAATATTGAAAATGAAAATTAATTAAATAATTTTTTATAATATGTTTTATCATTACTATTGCATAAATTATTAGAACAAGTTGTACATACTTCATAATTAGCACCACGTATTGTAAATGTTTTCCAATCCCATGCAACATCACCACATATTTTACTTGTATCTCTACTATCAATATCATAAATACATTCACGAATCCAAACTTTATCAGTTCTTCTTAACCATTTCTTACAACCAGTTGAATTTTTCTTTGGTTCTTCTTTAGAACAATCAACAATTGGAGTTTCTTTTGGATCAAATTTTTCCTCATGGCATGATGGTGTCTCCTCAGTTGTACATTTATAACATTGAAAAGTTAATACTGCAGTATATAGAAAAGAAAAATTTAATAAAAATTATTTAATTTAAATGTTTTTTTTTTTTATTATTATTACCATTACTGACAAAAAATCCTATTAATATAAAAAAACTAATATAAAATATTAAAGATTTTGTTGAGTACATTTTACAACAATTGTTCGAGATTTACTAAAAAAATGTTCAAAATGATCGTTTAGTTTAATTGAAATTATTTTATAATTTTTGGTGAAAATATTTGAAAAATTTATTTTTAGGAAGGAGTTTTTAATATTAAATATAAATAATAATAATAACGATAATTATATTATGTGAATTCGATCATTCATATTGTATTCATTGTATGATGTGACAATTTGGTAAGTAAATATTTTTAGCATCGAGAGGTGCTATATAATAATGATTGCATAAATTTTATGTCATACGTCTTTCTTTAACTCTTGTATTAAAAATTGAGTATTTATAAAATATTTTTTTTTGTTAACTCGTTTTTTTGGGCAGATGTTTGTGATTTATATAAATTATAAAATGAAGTATTTGTAACATTGTTAATACTAGAGTACTTTTACCTAGAATAGGCCGAATCAAGAAAGGTGTGAATTAATTTAATCCAAGTATTGTTTAACAGTTTATTTAAAGATTTTTATTAACATGTTCTATTTTAATATTTCATAATTAAAATACGGAAAAATTCATGTGCTTTGAGCACATTTGAATATTTGCGTATTGAGAAATTGGAAACTCCTACTCTACTACTACGTTATATATGTATCAGTCATTCGAATCTCTGCTGTTTGCATTGCTTATTAATACTAATACAATTTGACGGTCTTGAAGAGGCGGAAATTTCTTGAGTATTATAAAAGTAAGGCGCATTACAAACTTAGCAAATGTGAACCTTTGGAATTTCAGCCAGTTTTTGTGCAGCTCGGACTGGTTTTAATAAAGGGCGAAAAAGAAGAGCGCAGGTATTACAACGGGCTTAAGTGGCTTATGTGTACCATTTGGGTTAATGAAACACATAATTATAATATGAATTAAGTAAACTTTTCAGAATTTTATGAGCCTTTTTTTTGAGTATTAATGAGAAATTTTTAGTTATTTATATTAAGTATTCTAAGATAATCTCAAAAAATCGCCTAAAAATAATATTTTTTAATGACTTTATTTATGCGGCCTGCAGTGTATGAAAAAAGTTGTACTAAAGTTTTACTTTCAATCTTGTTTTTGTTGCTTCATAAGTGACAATTGGTAGAGAGTGTAATTAACTGGAACTTGGTTGTTTGTAAAAATAAAGTGATAAACAATGTTGTGAATTAGTTTTTGTACAAAATGTATAATTACACTCAATATCCTACTATGTGTAATTACTCTAGTCGAAATTTTGTGTAGTTTCGCAGGACTCCTGCGGTATAAGGTAAATTTATTCATGTAGTATGAAATAGTTTTGAGTATTTTGTATTTTGATATACTGTGAATTAAACCGATTAAAGTTTTCAACAATTTCTCGTTACTTTTCTATTTAACCGTAAACATTTTCCTGAATTAATATAAAAATATTGCGCAAATCTAAATACACTTTGCGAATGATAGTTTGTTATCAGTTAGCTTTTTGTTTTTTTTATTGGAAAAATAAAATTTTTTAACGAAACAATGTTGAATCATCGCTATGCATATATAAATATTTGCTTTTGATTTTGTGAAGTCATTACGAAAATTAATTTTTATTTCATAAACGCTGACAAAGGGAGTCGATGTAAGATTTTAAAGTGTTAATGAATGAAAAAAATAATAAATTTGCAAATTCGTTTTTTTTTATATTTGCCCTATTTCACCCTGTCACACTTGTATGTACATACATTATTTTATTAAGTGCGGGTTAGTGAATAAAACGATTTTTTTACGTTACGTTCGCTAAAAAGGTGTTTGATAATGAAAATGAATAAAATAAAAATGGGTCAAACTAAATGGTTTGCAATGTAGCACATTTCCTTTCAGCGATTGAAAATATTGATTTTAATTACAATCTAGCGTTAAACTAGCTACGTTATTAAAATTACTTTCATTTTTATACGAATATATTTTAAAGATTGCATGTATTTATTATAAGCATTTTAAGTAATCTTTGAAATATTACAAAAAAAAAAATTAAAGAGATGTTAACACAATGCTCGAATTTAAGGGTTAATTACATGAGTTAAGAAAATTAATTATATTTTTTAATAGCATGACATTTTATAGAAATTTGTAAAAGCTTTCAGTTCCTTAAATTATAAGCTGCCAAAATGCTAATTGCGTTTTGCAAACTTTTCAAAAAGTTTCTAGTTTGGTTTTCTAACTAAAAAAATGCATTTTTAGAGTTTTTGGGGCTATAACTTTTAGAGGAGGGGAGATAGGTAAAAATTTTCTTGTATAGAAATAAGTTTCTAGTAAAGATCTATGTACGTATGGTGTAATTTCACTTTCTATCTTTAAGAGTGTAGAAGTTTTCTAAACATCCGTGGAGGACGGACGGACAAACAGACAGAGTGAAACTAATAAGCGCTTTTTTTTTTCAAAAAAACTTTTGAAAAAGTGCTAAAAATAAAGAAATTTTTTCTTAATTTTTACCAAATCGAGTAAAAAATTAATTGCATTAGTAAAAGCGAAATTACACACGAGTTACCATTTATTACTCGTATCACTTAAATAAAAAAAAAAGGAAATTCAAGAAATTCTTATAATTTTATATGTGATTTTATTAAGTTATTTGTGATTAAAATATGTGCTCAGTTATTTTGAGCACTTTGTCAATAAATTAAAAATTGGAAAAAAAAATTGCTAATGGGTTTTACTCAAATCGTGCGTCTCTACAAAACTTATACATAGTAAAATAGAGATCCAAAATTTTATACGCATATAGAAGAAAATTTCTATTAACTTCTATCCTCTTTGACCGCGCAAAATCTTAAAGGGGCTGTTTTTGACATTTTGTATCGAAACAAAAACTTTCAATTCAAAAAATTTAGAAAATAAATCGCTTTGCATTTGCTACTGAAAAACAATATTGGAAAATTCTCCAATGATAAAATTGTTTTATAAAGTAAAAACCGTTATCTTGAGTACGTCTATTACAAAATTGTTACATCGTTTTGCTCTCACATGGTCAATTTTAAATTTAAGCAGTTTCTAGGCATTGATAAATAATTTTTTTTTTTTTGTGAGAAAAAACTTTATCAGTTTGCCATCCATAAAAGGAAATATTCGGGTATCTTGAGCAAAATATACGAAAGAAGCAGCTTTCTGCTGTCAGAAACGCAGTTTTATTTATCTAGGTATGCCCATATAAGTGCTTCCTTTATTTTTAAACTATTAAAATCTTTAATTATATTGTTAACATTTCCAATATTTTAATTATTAATTTTACAAAATTTTTTTTTTCATCTTTTATTATGGTTTAACACAATTTTGTATTTTACTGTCAAATATTTCTGCTGGTCCGCAACTATATAATTCTGGATATAATACCGTTTTGTCTTTATTATATTTACATAAATAAAATATATTTTGATTCAGAGGCCATGAATCCATATCAAATTCATTTTTACAAGTATATTGTGGTTTTTGGCAAGCATTCGATTTTGAAATTGCTGTATTACATTGATTTCTTGATGGATTAAATGCGAATCCTTCAGGACAATTCATTTTTCTTGTGGTGATTGCAAATACAGATGGTGTTGCACAAATATAATATGTTTTACAATCAAATGGATTTGGAAAAATACCTTCGGTTTTACATTGAAATTCAATATCTACGGTTGGTGTGGGATCAACACAAGTTTTTTTTGCTGAACATTTTCTTTCTGACATACTGCAAAATTGTTGAGCTTTGTTATCACAAGTTCCTAAATCAATTTGTATCCAATTTTCACCAGATTTTATGCATCTAACCATTTTAGAACAACCATTACATTGGAAACCCATTTGTTTATTAGTTTCACAAAATTTTGCATCTTTTTCTTCTGTTTCTCTTTCTCCTTCTTTCTCACCTTCTCCTTCTTTCTCACCTTCGCCTTCTTTCTCACCTTCTCCCTCTTTTTCTCCTTCTCCTTCTTTCTCTCCTTCTCCTTCTTTCTCACCTTCACCCTCTTTCTCTCCTTCTCCTTCTTTCTCTCCTTCTCCTTCTTTCTCTCCTTCACCTTCTTTCTGTCCTTCACCTTCTGTTTCTCCTTCGGTTTCACCTTCTTTTCCTTCCTCGCCTGTTTCGCCTTTGTATAATATAAAAATTATCTTGTCATTAATTCTAATATTTAATATTTTTATTTACCTTCACCGTCCTCGTCAGCGCCTTCCTCTACTGCTTCTTCATCTCCATATTCATAGTCCTCTTCTAATTCTCCATTTCTTGCTAGTGTATAATCAATTCTGTATGCATGATCGTTTCTGATGCTTTCTAGTTCATCTTTGCTTTTGTCAAGCTCATGAGTGTTGCTTGCCACTATGAATACGGCAAGCTGATTGAATGTTAAGTGAAATATAGAAAAAAATAAAGTTATGATTAAAATTTTTTTTAGCTTTTAGAAAATCTTACGAAAATAAGAACAAATGCTAAATATAATTTCATATTTCCAAAAATGGAGGAATATTGAGAAATATACAAAAATTCTTAATATAAGCGGAAAACTAAATGGAAATTTTTTTTTGTGTTCCTTATATAGTTAATGCACAATTTCAGGGACGTACTTAAGCCCAAAAATTTCAAAAACATTTTGGGAATGGAAAAAAACAAAATGTTTCGTTGAAAAACACTGAAATTAAAGGGCATGATCTAAGGCGGTCGATAACGTTATTTTTCTAAATGTGCATATAATGTGGATTTAAAAAGAAAAATATATGTGTGGCTGTGTTTAAAATACCCATAATTCATCTACGTATTTCGAAATCATCGTATTTTTTCTAAATCCAACCCTTTTGTGTATTCGACGGCAATCCTAATCTTATCTGCAGTAGGAATTTTTAATTAAAATTATTGGAATGAAAATTTATTTGTTACCTTAATTTAAAATCGATAATATTAAGAATAAAAACAATTTATCGAAAAAAATAAAAATTTTTATCAAAATTTTAAAATCTGTTTAAAAAATAATTCAGATTCAATAAATAAAATTTTTGTTATCCAATTAAAAACAAAAATTTTATGCCTGATAAAAAGTTTTAAATTTTTCATTGAAACGATGAAAGTTAGACTTATTCTTAGGTGATTCGAAATGTTTTCAGTATAGATCCTTTATTGCTAGCTGGTAGAATAGATCTGCGTTCAGTTTAAGTTATTCTAAATAGTTTTAATATTAAAAATTTTAATTTTACTTTTAGGAAACAAATTGAGTCTGCTAACGTTTCTTATATAACGAATTGATTAAAATTGATTTAATTCAAAAAATTTATATATAAGAAAAGAATCGGATATATACTAGATATACGGAAGATACTGAAAGTAAGGGGTTGAAATTATTTGGCCGCTAAGTCTCCAGAAACGATAAATTTAATCTTTAGTTATAAATCGTGGGTGTTTGAGCCATTATGAAAGAGTCCCAGAATAAAGTATTTTATATTTTTCCCCATTTTCAATGCAATAAAAATGTCTTTCTTATACTCGTATTGCGAGTCTTAATTTTTTTTGGACATTAACGTGTTCCAAAATGTTTTAGTTTGAATACTTACAATATTTTTTGAAATTGGCAAAGCTCTTATACCGATGACTTCATGCTCATTGAGCAAACTGAGATAAAATGAATAAAAATAGATTTTTCTCAAAAAACAAAAAATCTCTAATTTTGCTTTGATTGCTCAACAATTTAATTTGTCCAACTAACTTCGTAAAACTAACCAAATATTTTCACAATTGAAAAAAGAAATTGAAAATTATATTAAAAAAAAAATTTCCACTATGCTTTCAATGTTGATTTATGAAGATTTGGTTGACTAAAATTCATTATAACAATATTTTTTTAATAGAAATTTCGGAAAATTCCAAAAGCGGCGAATAATAGATTTTCAATAGAAATGTTCCAAAACGTATAAAATCCCTAATTCATATAACGTAAATTTTAAATATAAATATTTCAGATCTCTAATAAATTAATCAAATTAGAAGTTTTATCAATCATACGCAATTCATACACACATACATACATAATTATTTCCTATGATTTAATCGGTTTGGAAATATTATTCTGATTAAGTTTTGTTTAAAGCAGTAGTAGACAACGTTATTTGTTAAGTAGCGCCCCATAAAGAAAAATTCTAATTTATCTTTAGAAATTTTAGCCGCGTTGAAAAATAAAAATATTTATTCGTATTACATATGGGCAATTTACCAACTTGTCGAATTCTCTTGAGCTGTAAAATTTGATGACATGTGATAATATGTAAGTCGAATTTACTGGTATGTAAAGGATTTATTCGTTATGCTTTTTATTCAATTAGATATCTTTTATTCAATTTCGGGTACTTGGCGATTTATTATGACATTTCATTCGTTAGATTTCTGAGTCAACTCGCCTAATAATGTAAAATGTGAGAAGCTTTAAGACAGTTCGATTTTATACCAAAGTGGTAGGTCTTACACGAGATGAATGCAAGTAAATAAAAATGAATTTTTAAAACTGTTGAAATAGCTCTTTAAAATTACTAACACTGTAATATTAACCAACAATAGTGACTCTTAAGAAGAAATTCTAAGATTAGATTTGAACCCATTTTTAAACTTTCATTTCGCATTATTGCTTTTAGTATTAACTACCTTGCTACTGAGCTATTAAAATGCCACTCAAAATATTTTATTTAATCTTCAATTACAAATTCTGATGCAGAATTCTCCATTAAATTTCACAAATTTCCGTTCTAACATACATATTTAATTTTCTAATCTGTATAACAAATATAGTAAACTTACTAATTATGACGCACCTCATCACAATGTTTTCATTATATGCGTAAAGAATTATGTTTTATGTGTAATTATAAATAACAAGAGCTGCTAATATTTACAAAATTAACACGGAAATAACTCAATCATCGAATTTAGGTATATGAGGAAATATAACACTTTAAATAGTTACATATCAACAACCGAAATGAATATAACAAAATTTTGGTTTCAATTCTTCGTATTATTTTCATTAATTTTATTTGGTATTTTTTTTTTTAATTTTTTTTTTATATTTTTATTTATGAAGTTTTAATGTTTTAGTTTCAGCCGTTCGTTGCTTAAGTTGTAATTCTTTAGAGAAACGGCATTGTGGGAAAAGAAAAATTTCATCACAAAGAATTTTAAAATATTATTCACATCTTATTGTAGATTGTGATTTACAGGATCAATTTAATAAAAATTCAACAGGATGTAAAAAATGGCAACGTAGATCCGATGAAGTTTGGTTTAGAGATTGTTTATATGACACACATGTATTTGATTCAATAAGAGGGTGTCATCATCATCAAAATCCTATTATTGAATTTAAATCATGTTATTTGTGCGCTAATGATCTTTGTAATCGATAATCAGTTTTAAAAAGATTTTATTAATTAACCCTAATCTGCATATACGAAAAACAGCTCATTATTTACAAGGATTTACTAATTAATTTTAAAATAATAGTGAGATTGAAAAATACTTTAACATTATAAAATGCAATTTGATCATATTTTAATTTATTTTATTATGAAGTAAAATTTTCTTTGCCTTATAATAATTAATTTACAATAAAAAAATAATACGTTTTTGTTAATTAAAAGCTTTCATTTTGTTTTAAATTAACCACGAAATGTAACAATCTTATTGAACGACCAAAAATCAATAATAAACTTTGAATTAACATCAAAAATGAATATTAGGGCAGATTAGGATAATTAACATTTGTTAGGAAAAAAAATTAAACATGGAGTAGCAAGTAAATTTTATATAGAATTATTTTATATAGAATTTTATAGAAAATCTTTTGGCTAATAAAAACTCCTCAGAATTTGCATTATATTGACATGAAAGCAGTAATAATTTTGAAACTATGTCCGGTTATGTAAAATTATTGCAATGTTTGCAGTTTAAATGATTGCAATAAGGTTAAAGATTTTGTTTGCAGAAGTTTTAAAAAATATACTCTTGAATTATAACAATTAACTAGCATACTATTGGCAATAAAGTTTCATAACTATATTACGTTAAAATTTCTGAAATTAAAGTTAAAAATAAAAATTTAGTTAATAAAAAATACCATAATTTATTAGATAATTTTTTAATATTACGGCTACTTAGGAAGTTTTCGTTAATTCAATCTCGGAATAAATCCAACGTTTAGCACGTTCGAAAATGGTACACTGTACAAACTGAAAATAAGAGCACCAGAAATAGAGCACTGTTTTCACTGTTCAATTTTCACAATTCAAAATTTCGCTGCATGAGTTTTTTTTTAATTTAAAAATTTTTATATTTCAAAATTATAATTTCCATAACAATTTAATTTATTTAATTTTTTAATGACTGATTATTTAAAAGTTTTAGAATTTGCTAACTGCATGAACATAAAAAAATTTCGTGAAGTTTTTACATACTGCATTACTGCTTCGACCTTAAGTTTAAGTTGACCTTACTGCTTCGACCTTAAGTTAAGGGCAGCGTACATAAAAGAAAACCTCCTTATTGTTGGTATATAAACTATTTCAAGTTCAAAATTCTAAGGCACTGATTAAGAGACATAATTTAAAAATTTATTAATTTTTATAATAACATTAATTTGGAAATTTGAAAACTTCAATGATTAACATTATTTATTACTACTAGTGAAGTCTCTCTGAATATTGGTAGAAGGCTAGGCTCATAACATTTCACACTCAAAAATATTATTCATTATGTCAGAATAAACAATTTGCCTACTTATAGTGATTAAAAACTCAATATTTTTATGATAAAATTTTATTTTGTTTTAATTTTTATTTTCATTTATTTTATTTTTTATATAAAAAAAAAAAACAAAAGGAAAACAGAAATAATCGTTATTATCCATTTTTGTTTTTTGTGTAGCACTATAAATATCAAAATATACCGAGCGTATATTTTTCATCTTGTATTAAGTTTAAAATATATTTTTTTTTATTCTATGTAATTTTAATATCAAAACAAAATTTTTTACATCATTTTTCATTTTATTTTTTGTTTTTCTTTTTCTCTATATTTTAAAATTAATTCAAATATTACAAACTTATTTTATTTCTTGTATTTTTTTCCCTTTTCTTAATTTTTTATTTTTAACTTGTTTTCCTTACGACAAATTTTATCTTATCTTTTATATTAAAATAATTATTATTAAATACTTAATTTATAAATTAATTTGTTGCCCTTTTTTTTTTAAATTTTTTCAATTAAAAAATTTTATTTAATTTTTTTTTTTATATTTTTTTTTGTGTTTAACTTAAATTGTATATTAATTTTATAGGATGAATTAATAATAATGATTATATTAATAGTAAAATATTAAATAATAATTAATAATAATTAAATAAAAATAAAATTTAATACATTTATAAAATGATCTTTTCATTTTTGAATTGATAATCCTTTTAATGCAAAATTAAATATAATAATAATAAAATTAAAAAATAAAAAACAGAGAATATTAAATTAAAATAAAAGTGAAGAAAGTTATATAAAATTATAATGTAAGTGAATAATAATTTTTAATTGTAATATTAAATATAATTGAATTATAATATTTATAATATAGAAAAATAATTTAAAACTAAAATGTTTAACTTTTTTTTTCCTTTTTTTTTTACTTTGTAATATTAATAAAATTGTTAACTTAAATTTCTAGAAGTAATAAAATTATAATGTGATAACAAAAAAAAAATCTTTCCAATATTTAATTAATTAAATTAAATAAAATTTACATTATTATTTTAATATTAATTATTAAAGTAAATAGGTTTGCGTTTATTTTTTTTTTTTGTGTATTTTTTGTTTTGTAATCTTATTCTCATAAATTAAAATATAATATCAAAATTAACTATCTTATAAATAAATATAACATATTGTGTATGTATGTTTTCATAACATTAGTAATTATTTATTTTGGAATTATTGAACGTATGAAAAATTAATGTAAACTTTTAAGAATTGAAAATTTTAATCAATAAATTTAGAAACATTTTAAAGATTTTGAAAACATGTTAAGTTGAAATGAAGAATTATTTTCTGCAATAATCTAACAATTTTAAAATCATAACGTACATATTAATAAAGCAAGTAAATTTATTACAATAATGTTTATGTGTTGTACTGCAAATTCTACATTAGAACTTATAATTTTCTAAGCCGCAGTACATGCTGTTATACAATATTCCAAAACTTCTGCTGAGTTTTTTTAGATTAGAGCAACGTGCAGATTCTGAAACTTCTAAATAATCAGTCATTCGAAAATGACATAAATGACATTGTTATGAAAATTATAATTTTGAAATTTTAAAATTTTTAAACTTAAAACACAAATCTAGGTTACATTTCCGACATTTATTAATTGTAGAATGAATTACCGAACGTGCTTTATTACAGCGAGTAATTTCCAAATGATTTATATTTTCAGAGTGTACAGGGCGTAATTAAATTTTATTTCAAAATTTTGTTTTGAAAATTTTTTTATTATTTTGTGTTCAAAAAAAAATTCCAATTCAAGAGTGTTATGAGATAATAAAAATTCTATATAATATAACAGTACAAATAAATAATTACCAATTATTCCAAATTTAATTAATTTTCTGTCTTAATTTTCTTCTGTAATAAATATTGGGTTACTTATTCTGAGTATCGAATCATTAAGATATACTGATATTTATTGTACAAGTTTGAAAAATTTTATTATAGACACGAATTATTTGTGTGAATTGATTTGTGTTTACAATAATAATATCGAACTTTTAACGATAATTATCACTATTTTCTTAGAGATTCGAAATTCGAACCATTAAGAATAAATCCCATTGTTTATTTAATAATTGTATTCTTCTGAATGAATAATTAAATGTCAAAAGGATTATCAACTCTATTTTTTTTATTTTTTTGTTTTTATAAAATCGATTTATTTTATTTTTAATTTTATAATTTTCTTCTTTAATAACAGTTGCTTGCATTAATTATTTTTATGCGTTTTTTATGTTTTGCAAAAATATTCTTGAATTTTTTGTTCATATTTATTTTAATTTTAGAATCAATTAATAATTTATCAAATTTGTAAATGCTTTAAACTTTAATTTTTAAACATTTGAAAATCATATTCAATTTTTTTTACTTATTAATTACAGAAAAAAAAATTATGATTAATTACATGTATCACAGGAAGTTTTTTTATTAAAAACATAAAATTAAAGTAAGAATATAAGTAAACAATTTATAACTTTAAAATAAAAAAATTATTTTATGACATAAAAGCTTAGAAATTTAACAAAACATTAGTTAAATGAACTACATTTAAACTGTTATAATCGTAGTATTTAGAATAAGTGTGACTTTTTAATTAAAATAAATTTATGTTTATCTAAATTATTAAAATTGAACAAAATATTCAAATAATATTTTTGCTTTTTCACCTTTTATTAATAAATTTCGTTTTAACTTCTTTTCTTTTAAAATTAATTACTTGCTTTTCTTCTGATAATATAATAGTTATGTGTAATTTATTTATTGAAGAAATATACTTTTTATTTTTTTTTTAAATTTATAACTTAAAAATTAAAAATCAATTTTTTAAAATTTTTATTTTTGACATGTACTTCGTTTTTTAATTGATTTAAAGGCACAATGGAATGCATTTTATTCGTTTTTCAGTAATAACTTAAAAAATTATTTGTTCATTTATTTATTAAATTAATATAAAAAAAATAATAATAATTAATTGTTATTATAATTAAATTATAATAACAAAAATTACTAATTATGAAATGATAATTAAAAAATTTTAATATTGTTTTCATACTTTTTGTTTTTTTTTTTAAATTTTGCCATTTATAATTTTCGTATACCAAAAAAATAAAGGAAATTTTAAACCGAATTTGAATATAAAATAATAAAAGCTATTTACTTTAATTTACTTTAATTACAAATTTATTAAGAAGTTACAAAATGAAATTAATACTAAAAGTAATTGGTTTTTATTACACTCAGAAAGAGAAATTTTTCAAAAATACGGAATTGTATGTGTTAAAATTGATAAAATGCGTATTCTTTGTAGTGAGGTATCATTTTTAAAATTATCTTCAAATTCGGACGTTGATTTTTCTAATATTTTCGTAACAATTTATTCGTTTTTTTTTTATTTTTAATTTAGTAAATATAAAATATCGGTGGGCAAGCCAAAGGCAATTTATTCTAATTTTAATTATAATAATTTATGAATTCTAACATAATTTATTTTTCGACAATCAAAAATTTTTAATGTAAGTGTTATTTTAAGTTCTTAAGATGTAGTTTGACTAAATTTCACAAACTTAATTTCATTTGAACTGGAAATTGAACTACGATTACGATGCATTTTTAAAAAAAAATCTTTTTTTATAATTTGCGTTCTTCAATTTTGTTAAATTAAACTTTCAAGCATAGGCTCGTTTCTGTACATATTTTTTGCATGCCATTAACTTTATCACTTTATCTATCAAAATTTATATGACTTAAAATACATTTAAGATCCAGTCTGTGTACTATTATAGCTTTTATGTTTAATAACAGATGGTGTTGGATCCATTACATAATTATTAGCTTCAGCAGTTTGCATAGGTAATGGTGGTAATTTATCATTTGGATGTCTATGACTTATTGTAGTTTTTCTAGGCTTAGCTAATTGTGTTGTACTTAATCCTGATACAGGATATTTAGTTGATTGTATTGTTTTACTACTAAGTGAATTTGGTGAAATTGTTAATGTATTTTTAGGATGTTTTGGCATTACAAATGCTTTCGTTTGTTTTAACAATGATCGATCATTACATAACGCTGATATTAATGGTAAATCCATATTTTTACTTTTTTCTCGAAGCGTTTGTATATCAATTGAAGTTGCAGTTCCATTGCTTTGATTTTGCTGTATTGATGGTGTGGATAAATGATTCGTAGCTGCCTGTTGTAAATTTGTTGATGAAGAATTTAAACTAATTGTTGGTGATCCATTTATTAAAATTGCCGATGATGAAGAAGATGACGTAGATAATAATGTAAGAGAGCTGGTTGATGCTGAAGTCGAAGAAATTAAATTAACATTGTGTACTGAAGTTGATAATTTTTGATTATTTTGCAATGTGTTTGATGAAACAGGAATTGAACGTTTTAGTGGTGATATAGTTGACTGATGAGGTAATGTGCTACATCCATTCGATATAATGTTGGGATGGTTAATGTTTTGTACATTTAAATGATGTGATAATGGTTTAACTGGGACTAAAATGTTTAATATATACACATATGCGTATTAGTTAATGATTTATGAATTAACTTCAAGTTAATATTAAGCAAATATAGAAAAACATTTATACTCACTAGGTGGAGGTTTTTCAATAGGAACTGGCATTGGTGGTTTTTTAACTCTCCGGTTAACATATGGCGGCGGAGGTGGTGGTGGATGACGCTTGATTTTTGGCATTCCATCAACTGAATTTAAAATGTTATCATCGGATCGTGATCTAGCAAATAATGATGCTGTATGATGTGCAGCAGAAGTCGTTTGAGGCGTTGGTCTTAAAGGTGGGGGTGGCGGGGGTTCGTATGAAGAACAAAGACTTGCTACTGAAGGACTATATAAAGGTGAATATGCACCAGGCAATTGAACATAAGTATCTGACAAATTTTGCGTTGATGCGTATCTCGAGTGTGATGATAACGCTATTGGCAAATATGGCGTACTTCTATATATTGCGTGGCCTTTACAAGTATCCCACGTGTTCGCAGTAGCTGCAGTAGTATGATATGCGAGGTATGGCGGCGGTGGTGGGCTCTGTGCCGCCATTGCAGCCAATATTGAACCTTGTTTTGCATCCAAATATTCCTGTTGACTAACAGCAGGATCTTGGAGCGGATAAATTACATAATCTACATCACTATATAATTGTTGTTGATAAAGTTCTATTTGCGAACGTGCTAATTGACCTGTGTAAACAGTGGCTAATTGTGGAGGTGGTGGTGGTGGCGGCGGTTGACGAGGAAGTGTTGGTGGTGGAGGTGGTAAATATTGACGAGGTTTAATAACTGGCAACAAGACGCATGTTCTTGGTGTAGCTGGTTTGACTTCATGATGATAAGGTGGAGGTGGTGCTGGTATTGACGATATACTTTTATGTGCACTGTGAATATTATAAGGAACTATTGGTATACCAATGGTAGTTGGTACGGTTGCTGTTATTTGCTGTTGACTAGCTAATGATTGAGGTTTAGAAGGAGTTAAAGAATTAACATTATGATTACTATGGCCACGAGAAACTTGCGTTACTTGAGAAATTTTTTGATTTGGATTTGAAGTTGTTCCTAATGGTATAATTGCTGGAAGTGTAGGAGCTGCAAAGCTCGGTTTCGCGTTATCTGAGACTACTGATGTATGAGCTTTTAATATATTTATGTGAGGTCTAGTGGTTATGAAACGTGCTGTTACTTCTTCAGGAATTGTTGTATTGGTTATAGTATTCTGTGATATTTCCAAATTTCTCAAAACGTCAGAAACCTGTGATTTTATTGCAGTAGGTTGTTGAGGATATGGCGGAGGATCTCTTAGTGGAATAGGAATAGGCGGCTGTGAGATGACAGGTTTCTGTATTTCTGTACTATTTTTATTAATAGGACTGCTTATGGCTAATTTTTGTAAACTTTTCCGAACTGAAGGGCCACAGAGCCCAGTGGTTTCATGTCGGGCATGATACGGAGGTGGTGATCGTAGGTGACTTCCAATGTTCGCCAAACTAGAATGTGGCATGTTACTATCAATTCGTTTTGGAGGTGCTGGAGGATCGGTAGGTAGAATTACATCCATCATGTCAACGTCGGCATCTTCACTTGGAGCTGTGTCTTGATGGCCTTGTATATAACTATCCCCTTCTAAAGCTAACGGTAATGTAACGTAATCGCAATCTGAATCAAGAGTAGCACTGACAGTTTTACGTGAGGGATAAGAACCCCGACCAACTATTAAATCCGTTAATTCTTCAGCCGTTAAGAGTGTGTGCTTGTTATCAGTAGGATCACTACCATCACCTCGAAATGAGCCACTAGCACTAATGTTTGAATCGGATCTCAAGCGAAATTCACTCATATCATCGTTTTTTAATCGGTTGTGTTCAAAACTCACATTTCTTAAACCATCTACAGAATCAGCTGTTTCACTTACTCCTTCGTCTACGTCCGTTGTTATATTAGCATTTGGTTGAAAACAACCGTAGTGTGAACTATCGTGACTTTCAGATTCAGCTATTTCCGAAGACTGGCCTGTAATTTCACTACTGTTCATTGTGTAGACCCCTGACGTTTCTGTCGGTGGGGCTCCGTGTTCTAAAGTGTACACACCTGATTGAGTTTCATCGATTTCGCAACCATCTTGATTTCTAAATTCATGTTCAACGCAAGTACTTGCATCCTCACTTATAGCTGAATTTTGTGCTGTATGACTAAAACCCAATTCTAAGCTGCTTGATGTAGATGACCTTCTGTTTGATGCTGCCGTATGAGCAGCCAATGATGACAGAGTAATTGTATCTGTGGCAACTACAACAGTACTGCATGTGGAAGAACATTGTGATCCTATATTGTGATGTGAATTTGGTGACTCTGTTTCTATTGAAATAGATCCAGAACTGTCTCCAAGAGTTGGACCGCTTCTTATCCGATCTGTAATATGAATATTATTCGTTGTTGTCGATGTATGTTCAGTGCTACTTCCACTGGTACTTCCCACTGCTCCTCCAGTTGAATCACTACTATTTGATCTGGTTTTTGATCTAATAGATAGAGCAGCTAAATGTTCCTCAAGATCTTTCAAAGAAACTTGTCCCGCAGATGATGCTTGTCTACTAACACTTGGTCTATCTAAAAGGTGGGCTAGAGCTAAGCTTTCAGTTGAAGGTGCTGCTATGGGAACATTCGGGGGAGTATTGATCATAATTTCCAATTCATCTTCCGAGTGAACTCGATCACTGACGATACCAGAAGTTGTATTAGAACTAGTAGAAGATATAACAGATATTCGTTGATCATTTTTATTTTTATATGGCAAATGAAGACTACTGCGAGAGTAGATATAACATGCATCTAAGCACTGATTTTCTTCTTCCTCTCTCCTTATAGCTTCTTTAAGTCTTGAAGCAATTTTCATGCTGAATTGATGTGTTTCTTTGCACAAAGTCAATAGCATTTTGTTTTTTTCGTCGCTCATTGAATAAAGTGTTATTTTATTGTCGCCTGATCGAATTTCAAATTTCTTACGTTCAAAACTTAGCTTAGTGATGTTTGGCCATAAAAATGTTACTGGTTGAGCATTTTCACTGTAAATTCGTATTCCTTTGGCATAAACTACAAATAAAACAGTTCCAATGCCATTTTCTGTTTTAGAAAGCTTCATACGATAAACATGTGCATTGATGGCATCATGTATTGAGCATGCCTGCCGAATATAATTTAATTCGGCCTCAGCTCTAGATATTCCACGATTTTCCCTATGACATGAGCGCATTGCACTTGAACTCCATGCTGAATGTATGCCAGCTGGTAAGTAATCCTCTAAACGAAAATATTCTTGTAAATTTGATGAAATATTACTGGCACCAATTGATGATGATGACGAAGACGTGATGGCTGATGTTGAGCTATTTGTTGCTAACGATGATGTTGATGATGCCGGTGGAATTAAAATACTTTCTATTTGCCGAACACTTCCACTATTCATTATTTTACGTAATGAACTAGTTCCCGTTGTAACTGTTGAATTTGTTGAAGATTTTAATTGTAATACATCACTTATTGTATTACATTTAATGTTTGTATTAGATTTTTTACTACCACTCTTTAATGATATATTACCGATTGTTGCGTTAATTGATGTTATTGAACCTCCATTGGATACTGTTGACTGATTTTTTAAATTTGCTAAAGAAATACCGCCATTGATTAGAATACCACCAACACTATTACTACTTGCACCAACTGAGGATGATGATGATGATAATATAGCTGGAGATTCTGCAACAGGACGACAATCATCATCAGGGCAATCACCTAAATCCGCTTGTAAAGCTAAACCACCTAATAATATCATCGACTGTTCAGAGTATTCTTTTGGAACATCTCGACTTATAGCGTTCGCTTTTAATTGTAAATAATAATTGTGACGTGATGTTTCATCTCGTAGCATAAACGGACTCTCGATGTAGAACTGAACACGAAAGTGTAGTTCTAGGAGAGGCCTTCCATTCGCATCGAGACCCTAAAATTTAAATAATGAAAATTAAAATTTGTAAATGTTTATTTAATGTTATATTTTAATACTAACATGAGTGTGGGATGAGCGCCAACTTTTTGGGCCATATTTTGATAATTTGCTTTCCGGATCGGCAAACATGTATTCTCCGTCTGAAAAAAAAAATTTAAACAAATTTAATTAAGATGTTGCATTACTATTTACTTATAATAAAATTGTAGAGTAGATTTCATTTTTAATAATTAAATTATTAAAAGCAAAAATGTGTCTAACAAACGACTCAAAGTTTACTTTCTAAATATGAAAACATGTAGGTATTTAAATAGAAAACTAAATATAATATCTGAAAATTTATTTTTTTAAATTTTCAATTTATTTGAGACTGAAGAAAAAATTTATTTTGCTATGCTCACTTTTGTTAAATTAATCTGCTGTCATGTCTGATATTAGTGATAGCTGCATTGTCGATTTAAAAATCTTATAATCATTGAATATAATTTTATTTCGGTATTAGATAAACAGATTAACAAAAAAAATTATGACATAACATAAAGTATACATCATAACTACTTTAAACAACTCGATAGATAAAAGTAAACTTTAGGGAAATAAAGAGAAAGGTTGAGTACTATATGAGAAAGAAATTAAAAAAAACGCACATTTGTTTTTGTGAATAAAACAGAGTATAAGTGTTGTACAGAGTATAAACACAGAGTAACCAGCTTTCAGGTATTAAGTATTGCTCTTTTAGGTGAACAGTTGTTATAATAAGAAATTTAACAAAGAATTATTTGAAAGAAACGTACAAACGAAAACCAGCAAGTAAGGATCAGGATTAAAACTACAAAAATAATCACGATCATAATAAGGTTCACAATCAAAATGTAGATGTGTAAAAAAATCATAATATTCCCGAAAACTATTGCTCTTCTTAAGGTTTTTAATTGTAATTATTATTCAATGACATTTTATATTTAATCATACGTGAGTGATCATTTAAGAATGGTCACCTTTTTTTCTTATTGTTGACCATTTCGGTCTTGAAATAGGTTTATAGGGATTTCATGCGAGATAATAATATTTTTTTAATATTTTCTTGTCTTAAAATTGAAGTAGATTTAATTGAAATAATTTACAAGAAAATACCCTTAAGGTAAATCTTATAAACGAAATTATAATAGAAAAAGAAAAAGAAATAATTGAAATGCTTTTTATACAAAGATAAAAAAAAATTAAAAATTAAGAATTTAAAAAGAAAAGTTTAAGAACTTTTTAAATTATTTTCAATCTTTTTTTTTCCTATTGTGTTGCTGTTAATCCAAAATTAGTTTAATAATTTATAAATTTTGAATAGCATTCACAGCTAATGTTCATTTTACTGCTCAATATTTCATTTTAAATTCCTTTTCATATAACAGTTTGGATTTTAAAAAATGCATTTGAAAAAAATTATTGAGAAAGTCAAATTAATATTTTATTTAAGTTTCTTTTAATATTTGCGAGGTATTATAAATTTCGAACATGAAACAAAAAATTTTTTTAAATTTACTCATTTAAGTCAATATCGTTTTAATAAGATATTTTAGATTAAATAAAATTTATCGTTATTGTAACACCATATTTGTTATTATTACTAGTCAGTCTGACAGCTGAAGCTGTAGGAAATTTTTATATTAATTTCAATAATGGTCTATTGGAGTGGCAGTGAAATAATTAAATAAAAACAGAAAATTAAGTTTACTTATACAAATAAGATTTTTGAACGTAATTTTTTATACACTTTATTTCGAAGCGTCTATTGTATGAATTTAAAAGTTTGTGGCAGAGAAGGTACACCTAATGTAGTGTGAAGTTTAAATAGATGTGTAATGAAATGATAATAAAACGAGAACAAATAGAGTTGACGGTGTCAACTCTGTGATACCCTTACGAATTTGTTTTCCTATGTGCGAATAAATATGCCATAACTGACTAAGGGACAGACTATAACTTTAAGTTGACGTATTATCATATTAATTTATGCAAAATTTCAGTACTATGTGTTTTTCAAAATACTGTATGTGCCAAACTACTATTGCAGTTGTATGGCAGCTACCAGAAAGAGCCAAGAAATTTTAACGCATTTTATCAAGCACATCGGCTCTACTAATATATTCGCTTGTGTGAAATTTCAATACCATAGCTTTTATAGTTTCTGAGATATAGTCAAAAAACTTTTGGAGTTGTATGGCAGCTACTAGAAGAAGCCAAGGAATTTTAACCACTTTTATGAGGCACATTGACCCTACTAATATAATCGTTTGTGTGAAATTTCAATATCATAGCTTTTATAGTTTCTGAAATATACCCAAATAAATTTTGAAGTTGTACGGCAGCTACCCGAACCACTAGCCCGATCATGTCCAATTTAAATATGGTTCTGGCATTTACTACAATAAATCATTTGTGAAAATTTGGTGAACTTAGCTCAATTAGTTTTTGATGACGCTGATCAAAAACATACACTTGAGTCTATATCTAAAACCGTTATTTCTTAGCGTTACAAACGGTAAGGCAAATTTAGTATACCCTTCGAACATACATTCGTACGGGTATAATGAGACCTTTAATAATGATATGATAATATTATTTATTTATCATTCCATCCTATTGTTTTTCAGTACAACTATATATGTGTGAATGTTATTTCATATCACATTTAACTGTCTTATTTTCTTCCTAAGAGGCCTCTTTGACTTTTTTAATTATTTTTCTTTTTACTATTAGAATATTTCGAAATTTTCCTATCAATCTTAATCAGAACTTTTTTCTTTAAAATATTTATAAAAAAAAAAATTTTAAAAGCAAGACCCAAGAAAGAGCAAAAACAAAAAATAAATGTTCTTTATTGAAATTTTTTTTTTTTGAAGAACACAAAATTTGTGTTAACGTTCTTTCGAAAAAATTTACCTTCGTATTTTTTAACCTATTTGAATTGGAATCTATTTGGAATAATAATCGAAAGGGGCAGAAAATTAATATAAGAAAATCATTTTTGTAATTCAACTGCCTAAAAACTACACAAAGGAAATAAGAAACACAATAGTCAATTACTTATTCTTTCATTGTCATCTACAACAATTTTATGGAAAAGTTGAATAGATGATCGCTTTTCTTCGTTTAAATGCACGAATATTTACTCTTAATAATATTATTCAAACGCGTGTTACAATAATATTTAATAAAAGCAATATTTTTTTTTATTGAAAAATATTAATGTGCTGGGGACTCTTGCATAAAATTGAAAGGTAGTACCAATCAATTTGTATGATACTACCTTTCCATTTCTGATATTTAAAAACTTAATATAAAATAAAGAAATGTATTAAATTATAGTTCAGTATTTAGTATTTATATTTCAGAAATTAGTTGGTCGAAAACTTCTTTTTTACAATAAAAATGAGATTTAAAATTAAACGAGAAAAAAAATAGAGTTGACCTTGTCAACTCTGTGATACCCGTACGAATTTGTTATCCTATGTGCGAATAACTAATGTGCCATAACTAACTATGGGGCAGACTATGACTTTAAGTTGCCGTATTATCATATTAATTTATGCAAAATTTCAGTACTATGTGTTATTCAAAATACTGGTTGTGCTAAACTACTATTGATGTTGTATGGCAGCTACAAGAAAGAGCCAAGAAATTTTAGCGAATTTTATCAAGCACATCGGCCCTACTAATATACTCACTTGTGTGAAATCTCAATATCACAGCTTTTATAGTTTCTGAGATATGGTCAAATAACTTTTGAAGTTGTATGGCAGGTACCAGAAGGAGCCAAGTAATTTCAACGACTTTTATAAGCCACATTGGCCCTACTAATATATTCGTTTGTGTGAAATTTCAATACCATAGCTTTAATAGTTTCTGAAATATAGTCAAATAACTTTTGAAGTTGTATGGCAGGTACCAGAAGGAGCCAAGTAATTTCAACGACTTTTACCAGACACATCGGCCCTACTAATATATTCGTTTGTGTGAAATTTCAATACCATAACTTTTATAGTTTCTGAGATATAGCCAAATAAATTTTGAAGTTGTATGGCAGCTACCCGAACCGGTACCCCGATCATGTCCAATTTAAATAGGGTTCTGGCACTTACTACAATAAATCATTTGTGAAAATTTGGTGAACTTAGCTCAATTATTTTTTGAGTTATCGTTCGGACGGACGGACGGACGGACGGACGGACGGACGGACGGACGGACGGACGGACGGACGGACGGACGGACGGACAGACAAAGCTAAATCAACTCAGAATTTGACGCTGATCAAAAACATACACTTGAGTCTATATCTAACACCGTTATTTCTTAGCGTTACAAACGGTAAGGCAAATTTAGTATACCCTTCGAACATACGTTCGTACGGGTATAATAAATGGGGATTTTTCGGTTTATTTATTTGGGTCACCTTTTTGCTTTACAAAAGCCAATTGCAGTATATTTTATCATAAACATATTAATTATTCTCTTGCTTGCATAATTCCAAAAAACACAGTCAAATTCATATCGGCTCCGAATTTCATAATTAATACTGAATAATTGACTTCGAACATAGATTGTAACATTTTTTATTTAAATTCCATTAAATATACATAACAAAAATAATATTTTTCATATACGGCATTAGAAAAAATTACAAAAATAAAATTTATTTCAATAATGAATATTTTTTATAATAGTTTTTATATTATAAGTAATTCGAAGAATTTTCATAGTTCGTAAATTATTTTGGGATGGAATACAAGTATTGTTTAGCTTTTTTCATTAGCCGTCAATTAAAATGCAGATTATATGGTGAAGAAAGAAATAGACAAAAAATTAAATTGTTTTTCAATAATGAAAATTATATTATAAATTTTCTTTTAAACAAAAAACTATACAATAAAACACTGAAACCCTAATTAGGGTAAGAAATGAATTTAGAAAAATATTTGTTTTCGAATTGGTTTTTTTTTTGATTACAGAGTAAAATTGAATGTATTTTACATAATGTATTAATGAAACACAAAGAGTTGTCCCTACATACACATATTATGTATATGTGGGAAAAGAAGAGCTAGAGATACTGTAGAAAATTAAAATTTTTATATTATTAATAAAAATTATTAAAAAATATATGTATACAAAAGATTTTGATTAAAAATGAAAATACCAAAAAAATAATTTTTTGAATTTTTAATTTAATTTATTCTTGAATAAAAACGCATTGCATACGTCTATATATACGCAAGTTAATATAAGAGTAGCGTCGGATGATCATACATTCCAATAATATGCGGTAAAAATTTCATTCAACCATCATCTTTCACATTATAAATATACGTAAACATTATACATACATACCCATATACATTATGTAAATGGCAGGCGTAAAAATATACTTTGAAGAGAGAGAGAGAGAGACAAAAAAATAAATAAATTTTATTCGGAAGCAAAAATTTGAAATTTTTAAAACGCGTTATGTTAATAAAATTGGTAGGTAGTAATAAAAATATTTTGAAAATTTCATATTTTATTTCTAATTTTTTTTCTCTGTGTCTGTGGTTTGGCTGTACGTTATTTTACAAAAAAAAAAATAAGTTATTTATAATTTATAAATTATTAATTATTTACATGCATATTATATCATGGGATTTTTATTTTTTATTTTACAAAATTAAAATTTTTGAATTTTGAAATTTTGTTTTTCTATTGTAATGTTAATTAAAATAAATGGAAACTACTCCGTTTAGTCACATATATATTGCTTAAGCATTTAACACATTTTTTTTTTTTTGGAAAATTTTCATATATGAGAGACAAGGAATTTTTTTTTTGATATTTTGTAAGTAATTTAAATTTAAAATTCGATGCTTTTATGGAAAATTTTTATTAAAAAAAGTTTATCATATTTATGTAAGTGCTCCATGATTTTTAAAGTTAACAATTCTTATTGCGGTATACTTTTAATATTTTAAAGCTTAAATTGAAACTAAACTAATCCACTGAGTACATACGTTAGTATTCATCAATATAAAAAGAATAATATTCAAAACAATGGGTATTTCCCCAAGATATCGGAGTGGAGGGGGATGTGCATCACGTGTGCTCTGCGTGTGCTCCGTTGTGTTGTGGTGGAAAAGACGTTTTTTAGGAGGATATCGCTTCGTGGGATTGCTTAGCTTTTTCACGGGACCTCAATTGATTTAGTGGGAAAGGGTATGAAAGGATGTGGGAGAATACCGATTTGCCTTCTATTAACGCAGTGGCGAGTGGCAAGTGGCAGCGTTGAGAGTGCCATCTCCTCTGTCTAACTAACTAACTAAGTAAGTGTACAAAGTTAATTTTAGTTTAACTTCGTCAACCCAAAAGTAAACAAAATAGAGGATGAAAAATGTGAGTAACGCTAAAACTTTGGACTGACAAATATTTTTTTTTTGGTTTAACTGAAACCAATTCAAATTATTTCACCTAAAAATGCGAATGCATTCAACTTTGATATCCTCTTAACTCTTTATGTATTTACAGACTACGAAAAACAGATTTGGGTTAAAAAAAAATAATGAAAAATTTTTTTATTTTTGTTTTTACTTTTTTTTAATGTTTGCTTAACAAATTACGTTTTATTTGTAAAAAATTTTTAATTCTACGCTCGAAATTTTTTTTGATGACAATTAGAATAAGGTGTCAAAGCCAAAAAGAAAAATATTTGTATTTTCTTCCAATAACAAATTATTAGCTATAGTTGTGTTTTTTTTTATTTAATTAGAAATTAAAATGGAAAGATGTGCAAAATTTTATGCCTACGTGACATAGGAAATCATCATAATGGAGATTCAAAACTTGAGTGAAAAAAATCCAAAAAGCACAAAAATACGATAAAGGAAAAAAAAATAATACAAATTTTAAAATAATTTCCATAAAATGGGTAAAAACAACAACAAGAAAAAAAATCAAAACCAGCGACGAGTTAAAATTGTAATGAAAATAAATTTTATACTCCCATCATTGGAATGCAATAAGGAAGGTATTCCTATCAAATCAAATGTTTGTTCATTTTAGCTATTTTGATTTGTTTGTTTGCATTTTGATCTATTGTACCTTCTTGATTAATATTATTTAGACGTCAGTTTTCAATTCAGATGTAATCAATTTATTAAATTTTATGAAAGAGTAGTTGCGAATAACAAGGCTTTTTTCTCAATAATTAACTTAGTAACCAATTTGATTACAAGAATTGTTAATAAAAATTTGTATTGCAGTTCTAGTTTTAATCAAAATGTCTAAGTGGATTAGATTTTTGTAAACAATATTTACAAAAAAAAAAAATTAAAATTTCAATCGTTCATGTGTTGTTCCACATTAAATTTTGTTTTCTATGTGTAAAAACCTACCTATTATACATACTTGTATGCATAATACCAATAGACATAACGTGTTATGAACACACATAGGTACACATGTGTAAATTTTAAATTATTCATTTTTTTTTCATGTGTTTTTTTTGATTTTTTTATTATAATTTTCTTTTTAATTTTTTTTTTTGTTATATTATTCTTATTTTTTTATTATAAATTCCAACCTTGAGAAAGTTAAATTCGTTTGATATGCTCCACAAAAATCTCTGATAAAATTTTATCGAATTCCTTTTTTCTTTTTTTTCTTCACAAGAAAATAAAAGTAATAACAATAAAAACGAGAAACTCCATTATGACCATGTTCCTCCTGAACATTTTTATGTATGCATGTATATGAATCTCGAAATAGGACTCTTTTAAATTGGGATTACCCAATTTTATTCAATTTAAAAGTTTATTTTAAGAGCATTTTTTGAAGGGGATTTTGTTAAGACCAAAATTTTTTCTATAACTGACCAGACCAGAACATTGTTTTATTAATAATGAAAGCTTGCTCTCCTATTTTGTTTTTGTAAATACAAATTATAATCAGATTTTGAATTTCGTTAATGATTTCATAATTGTTACTCACAAGGGTTTAAAATTTTTTTTTGACTTAAAGTAAACCATAAAATTTGAATCATTTAGTATAAGAAAATATTTTAGTTTCAAATTTATAGTTCGAATTAAATTTAATCTAAAAGCGTTATTGTCGCTGATTTATTCAAAATTTTAAAGATATCCTCTCCGTCTTCCGTTCTCTCCGAATTCCTCAAAATTTACAAAATTTCAATTTTTCATCATTCATCCTTTGGTGCTATGAAATCCATTGAATTTCTATTAAAGCAAAAATGTGACTGTAATCTTCTTTTTACACAAAAGTATAAATTTATGCTACAACATAATTAATTACCAATCTAATTAAACATCTATATTGACATAAACTATTGCTTCAACATTCATCCTAACAGTAGGCAACGTTAAATTAAAAAAAGTGAGTAAGTAATTAGAGAATTTTTTAAATAGACCAAAGGGATTTTAATTACAAGTTCTACTCGTTTTTAATTTTCAAAATTAAATTTATTTAAAATACGCGATTTAGAATTTTTTTTTTCAACCTAGTAAATTTTTGCTTCAAACCACAGAATTGACAATACACCTGATATCGGAAATAATGGCAGAAATATTGTTTTAAAAGACAGTACAGCTCATATATGTTTAAGTATTTTTTACTGAATTGTGTTGAATTACTAAGTTACTGCAGTGTTATTTCTGTCAAAATTAGATTGAGTTTTACGATAGTTTGGTAACTCTTGTCTTTATATTATAGAATTTATATCAACATTTTTATTTATTTTTTTTTAGAGCTCTCCTCCAACCAAAAATGCATTAATTTACAAAAAAAAATTTCGTTTTCTTCGTCTTATTTTTTTTTATATTTATTATCATTTTCTTTTCGTACATATCCATACATACATGATGTCGTTAATACTCATCAGCAGCGCACAGTGCACTTAGAATCGATAAAGTTTTTGGTTGTTTTGGAAGTTCAACAAGAATAAAAAAAAATATATATATATAAACTTGAGCCAAACAAACCTGATTCCAACCATGATTATTAATACGTTTTCATATACACATACACAAGTATATAAGAAATTTTAAGTATAAATTTACATGTACAATTTTATTGTATATACATGTAGTATATATTAAACGATAAAAAAGAATGAAACAAAAAAAAGAAGAAAAAGTAAGAAAAAAAAAATGAATTCCTTTACGATAAAAATCAGGAAAAACAAAAAAAAGGTGCATGGTACGAGGCTATAAATTTGTTGGTCTTTCCATCTTTCTCTCTTCTCTAATAACAAACAATCAACATTTTTTTTTATACACAACCAAATCAACATGGTAAAGGTACAAAAAAAGACACAAAACAATTAAAATAGAAGAGCAAAAAAATAATGAAAAATAATAACAAGGCGAAGAAGAAGAAGAAAAAAACGAAAAAAAAAAAAATAAAACTATGAAAAATTATTAGTGACATTGTTGTTGTTGTTGTTCTTTTTGTTATTATTATTATTTTTATTGTTATTGGCTAGCTATTGCTGCTACATTATTGCATCATTGTATGTTGCATTGCATCTTCACATATATTAAAAAAAATAACATTATTTTTATTATGCTGAAATTCTATGTTGCCTGTTGAATATTTTTTTTCTCTTTATTTTCATTTTCCTTTATTACAATTTTATGTACATCAAAACAAAATCAAAAATGAACAAAAAAAAAAAACAAAAATTAGATAGGAAAAAAAAACAGTACAGATGCTATGGAATATTTTGTTGCTATTTTATAAATTCTCTGATATTTTTATATTGAATGCATGATGCCTGGCTGCATCAAAACAACACAACCAAATATACAAGGAAAACTAAAAACGAAAAAAAAAACAACAATGCTCTTAAAAAGGAGAAAAGAAAATAACGATGAAAACAAGTTTTTTTTCTTTATTTTCTTTTTCTTTTCTCTTTGTATTTTCTTCGTTGTTTAATTTTACCTTTACTATATACCTTCAACTATCTCTATATACCTCCACCCTTCAGTTTTCATGGTATACGACAACAAAACTCTTAAATATTATGAAAAAAAAAAATTAGAAGTAATAAAAATAAAAATGAAAAAAACAAAAAAATTAAACTATCAAATATTTTCCTTCTTTTTTTTTTTTGTTTTTGTAATTTTGTTCTTCAAGAAATTCCTCCAGTTATATCCGTGCAGCTACCTGAATTACTGAACACGCGTCTTATGTCTTTTAATATAACCTCGGCTCTTTGCCAATATACCTCTTACATATATATATATGTTGTAATGGTTGTACACAAATCTTGCTTATACATTTATATATTATGTATATATGAATGTATGTATGTATTTTTATAATAAAATGGTACATAGAATTATGAATATAAGTATGTTTGGATGTGTGCAAATAATAATTTTTTGTATATATGTTTTTATACATAAATTTTACCTATAAGATAATTTTCTGTCTTGGATATTTTGTTTTTGTATCTTGAGGAGTTGTTGGACTTTTCTCATTTTTTTGTTGTTTTTTTTTTTGGAAATTTTATAAAAAAAATTCAAGAATTCTATGTTCTTGTTTTATGATTATTGTTAATGATTTTGATGATGATGATTATCATCATCATTGTTATCATTTATAATCACAAAAAAATTTTTGTAATCATCAATATCATGACGATGATGATGATTAACATCAGCAGCAGCAGCATCATTAATATTGTAAGTTATCATATTAAATTGGTATTCAACTCTTCTTTTTTTTTCTTTTTTTTTCTTTTATTGTTATGATCGTATTTTAATGTTTTGGAGTTTTTGTTTTGTTCCTATTTGTGTTTTTGTTATTGTTGTTTTAGGTTGTATTTTATTTTTGGTTTGTTCTTAATATTATATTACGATTTAAAATTTAAATGGACGACGGTGACGAAAAGGAGAAATAGCGGCCGGGGGCCTGTTTTTTTTTCAGTTTATTTCTATTTTGTTTTCTTTTTATACTGGAATATTTTTAAAAAAGAAGTTTAGATTTTTTTGTAAAAAAATTTTTTTAATCAAAATAAAAATTAAAATAAGTAAAGGAAGAAAAGGAAGGGAGACGTCTATTTTAAGGAAACATAGAATTTTACTATATACATATGTATACAGGGTATTTCACATAAGGTAATTAAATACACATTTGAGTATTTAAATGCATTTTCCTCTGCCTTCCAATAATAATAAATGATATGGGAAAATATTATATGAGTTAACTTTTAATAACTGAAATTTCCGAGAAATTTCGAATTAAAAAAAAATTCTAACTTTTACGACTATTTCACTATTTTTATTCTAACTTTTTAAACTATTTCACAAATCAAATAGATTGTAAGACCAAAAATAAAGAGGAATCAATTGCTTGTAAAACAAACCGCCGATTGTTACTCTATGACGCGCACCTGCACCACGCCCCCGCCGCCGTACAATTTTTTACTTGAAATTGATCAAAGAATGATTTTTGAAATTATTTTCCGCCTTATGCGAAACATCCTGTATATGTGCATATACATACAAGTGTATGTGTTTGTATTTTAAACGTCTCCTCTTTGATTTCTTAAATATATTTATGTATATAGATTTATTTTTTTAAGAATATTTCTATCTACTTGCATATTACCTGTACATTTTTTCTACATTTAATTTTTTTTTCATTTTTTAAGACTATTGGAGATAGAGCATTTTTTAAAGAATATTTAAAGTTCATACTTACATTGGAATAGGTTTGTATATATTCTGTACATACAGATAAAAGTTCTATTGCGATTTTATGTATATGACTATATTCATAATATCATATACATACATATTTTACAAATTTATTGTGTAAATTTATATGCTTATTCTTTTGCATTAAAAATATTTATATATTATATATAAAGAATATTTACGAGATTTTTATATGCGCTACGTTAAAATATATACAAAAATGTTGTAAAAGAGGGAAGAGAATATAAAAAATATTGATAATGATAATAAATAATGGTAATGATGATGATAGTATAATGATGATTTATATGAAGGTGATGATGATGATTACAATGATTTTATTATATGCTATAACGTACGAATATATCCAAAAAAAGTTTTTTTTTATATTAAAATATAAAAAAAATCATTTTCGTAGGTTTCATATCAAAAATTTTTATTATCGTATTATTATGCTTGTTTGTATATCTTTTTTGTATATATATATATATATATATATAAATGGGTTTATATTCTAGTGAAAAAATTTATTTTAAAAAATATTCTAAATTTCGTTTTTAATTTGAATTATTCGTGCATAATATACTCATTTTAAACTACTGCAGGCTAGTCACCTACCTAGTTAACTCTATGACGCTATGAAACTAGGGCATGATATCACGCACTAGCCCTATGCTTCTCCTAGGAGTAAAGAAGGAAAAAAAAATATACTCATTTTGTAATTTGTAATTTAATTGAAATTTCAATATTTAATTTATTATAATAAATTTGAATAATAAATTTTATGAACAGATTAAGAGTAAAATTAAGACTTCATGTGAAACATTCATGTGTTTTTTCATTGGGGTTAAACGAACGAAAATTAGAAAAACTGACACTTTTTTTGAGCTATTAAAAACTATAATTATATACCGGTCCATTTCATTCGAAAATAAGATTAGTAACTAAATGTATGCGTCGTTAAATTTACCTAATTTTCTTTATTTTATGGAAAATTTGAATTTCGAAAACTCAAGAACGAGTAAATAGACTCGGTAGAAGAATAAAAAAATATTAAAAGAAATGGTAACTTTAGATTCCTTTAATATTTAAGTATATCATAAAATCGGGGTTTACAAATTTAAATATTAAAATTTTAAGTTAATTTTTCATAACTCAGTTAAAAGATTATTTTGCACATAAATTTAGTTGAGTTTAAAGGACACATAGTTATTCATTTCGAAAAATATTATGTTTATTGCGAGTATTTAATAAATCATTATATAGAAAATTATATAGAAAATCATAAGGAACTCGGTTTTTTTCCTTTGGAGGCTTTAAGATAACCATGACAAAAAAACACAAAAAATTGACTCCCAAAAGTATGTAATCACAATTACAACTTAATTGAACTGATTTAATTATTCGGACAAATAATTCGGAACAAAGTAATTTACAAGCCAAGAAAGGTTGAACAGAAGAACGGCTTAAACAAAAATTGTTATTTTTATTTCAGTTTTTTTTTTTTCTGAACTAAAAACTCAAACTTCTTTTCTTTCAAATTAATCGCCTGTCTTCCATCATATTTTCAAATTCAATTCAGTTGAATTTTTTCACTTCATTTCGAAAGCGTATAGAAAAACTAAAGTAAAAATTTATGTTTTTTTTTCTTTTCTTTTTTAGTTGTTGCTCCTATGATTTTTTTTCTATTAAAGATGAAATGAATTCAATGTTTTGTGATTTTAAATATTTTTTTTTTCCTATTTTCTTCATTTTATTTTTTTTTTTGTTTTGTTTAAAGAAATTTATGTCTACAATTTTGGAAGCATGAAAAGTGAAAAATGTATAAGTTTTAAAAAAAAATTTAAGTTAGAGCTCGTGTCCTATGTTTTTCTTAAGCCCCTTGTATATATTATTTTGTTCTTCCACTTTTTCATGATTTTGGTTCATTTGGATTTTGTGTCGTTGGCTGTTATTATAATTTTGCGTGTATATATTCTTATTTATGTATTAAAGTAAAATAAGAAGGAAAATAAGCAGAAAACTAAAAAAAAACATGGACTTTTATACATAATTTATAGGTAAAAAAAAAATTAAGAAAAATGTTGAAAAGTTAGAAACTAAATTAATAGCAGCCACAACAATTGTAAGAACGGCAAGGGAAAATTCTGCAAAAATGAAATTAAATTCCATTGAAAGTTTGATTTAAGGCTATAAATGAATGATGATTATTTTTTAAATTACTAAATATTTCAATACTATTTGAATATTTAAAATTAACTTGATTCGCTTTTTAATTAAAATCAGTTTTAGTAGATCTTCTTCATAATGGGATCAATACGCAGATATAGCGTATTGAAAATTTACTAAAATAATTTTAATAAATAATTTACATCCAATGGTCAAAATTATCTTGCAGATTTAAATTTTATAATTTGCTTATAAAATTTGATTCCTTTAGAATTTTACAATTTCCTTCGAAATTTGTAAATTTTCTTAATTTAAATTCAACTTTTACATTAATAGAATTAAGATATATTAAAAACAAAAGACTCAGGCGAGAAACCTATTAATATTTTAATATTTTTGATTTTATTCAAAAATTTTCATTTATAGTTTAGAAAAATTCTGAACATTTGTAGAAATTTGGAAAAACTCAAAAACGTAAATAAGTAGAATTGTTTTTTTCTAAAATTCTGAAAAAAAAACTTACCTATTAGTACTGCTAAACCGAATAATTCTGTATCTAACATTCCTTGTTTTGCAAAATGTAAACATGTTTGAGAATAAACTTCTCGTACACGACTTTTTGCTTCTACAAGAAAGTAAAGTGTTCTTGGTTGTGGTGTTCCTAGGAGTCTAAATAGAAAAATAAAAAAAAATATATAAAATAGAATTAATAAATTTGTATAACAATTTAATAGAAATTAATACCAAAATATTTCTTATATTCGTAGAATTTGCATTAGACAATTATTTAAATTTATTCAATATATTTATAATACCTTAATGCTAAAAACCGTGAGCCTGGTGATAGCGGTCTTGCTGGTGGCGCGCATGCCTCTAATGGCGCGCTTACGGTACAAAAAGTTCGCATGCTGCATTATTACTAAACTGCAATTATTTGTTCGAAATAGTTCTAGAAAAGAATAAAAAAAGTTAGAAAAAATTTAGTTAATAATTAAAAATTTTTTTTTATAATTGTAATATAATTTGTTTAATTAACTAAAATTTATGTTTGTATTTAAAAATTTTTGGTTTCTAATTGATTGACAATACCGTTTTTGAATTCTGTAGAAAATTGGATGCATATAATATTATTAAATATTACTGCCGAATAAGGAGAATGTGAAGGATATTTAAATTGAAAAAGCTAAGTATATTATAACACCTGCTTTTCTTCATTTGACAGTCACATTCAACCACTTATACTTATTTCTTTCGGGATTTTCAGCTCTTAACACTAAACATACCACAACGGGTCAAATGACCCATTTTGAACTTTTGCATTGAAAATGCACGTATAATTTTATTGCGTTTGCACATTTGACTTCACGACTTTTTCTAAGTAATTAATGTGCAGTTATAACAATTTTTTTTTGTTTGTTTTGTTTTGTTTATTCTGAGTAATTCTTGTTGTATACCGATATCTACCACAACGGGTCATTTGATCCGCTATGGTAGAAATAGGTATATATTAAGTCTTGGTATGATTAGTGTTAACTTACTACTTAATATATAAATTTATTAGCAATATTTTATTATAAATTTAAAAAAAATTTCATTGATTTAAAACAGGCAAAAATGCGGGCTCACCTAATTCGGGCAACCATTTCTAACTGTCTGTCTACTTAAAAATGGTTTAACACGTCATTACTGCCCACAAATAATTTAGTAAAAATTAAAATCTAATTTTATATTTTTGTTGTTAGTACAGAAAATAATTTGAATTTGGTTTTGCTAAAATCAGAAAATACGTAAAGAACAAAAATATGAGAACGTTGTCACGTCAACTAAAAATTAAAAAAAAAATTTTTCATTCTAATATGATTGGCGTTAATCTAGTTTTTATTTTCCTAGTTGCTATATGCGAATTTTTATTTTTTTGTTTATTGAATAGCTAGAATAGAAAATAATAAATCTTAAAATCAAAATTAGTATGAATTCGTAATCTGATATTTGAGAAATAGCAAGAAGAACACTGAAAAGAATAGAAATTAATTCTAAAGCGTCATAGACCAAAAAAAAAAAATTTTTTAAAACTTTGGAATTTTTCGTTTGAAAAATAAATTTTTTTTTATGATTGTTTACTTTTTCATTATAAATTTAAACAGTTAAAGAGAAAAAATATGACGTCAGAAGCTATTTAGACATTAAAGATTTTTGATTTAAGTAACCTAAGATTGTAATTCAATTTATAAGTATATATATTTGAATATTTTTAAAGAAATTAAGAATTTTTTGATATTATTTGAGTCTATTTCAGATAATTTTTTGGTTATGAAGAAATTATCAAAAATTTTACAATATGAGAGAAAAACCAAAACATAATTAGGTACTTAAAATTATTTAAAAACTATTCACCCAGTTTATGAATGTTTAATATTTAGATATTTTCAAAAATATTATTAAAATATGTTATAGATTTTAATAAAAAGTAAGAATTGATATATAGAGTGTAAAGAATGGTTGTTTGGGTATAATGTTGTTTCTAAGGCTATATTTAGAGTTCATCTTACGCATTCTTTTATTTTTTTTCGATAATTTTAGTTGAAATTGTGAATTCACCTGCTGATATTGCCCAGCGTATTCAAAATAGTGAAAAATATCGAAACAGGGAGTGCATAAAGCGCTATCGCAACTGTCCAACATTCACAATCTGAACTTCACAATTCACAATTTAATTTAATATTCTGATACTAGTGAAGAACGAGATAATATTAAAATTTCTCAATTTTTTTAAAAAATTTGCTCACACTTAAAAAATTCTAAATTCTAAACACACTCTAACAGTCTCATAGTATACTCTGAACAATCCTGTTAACTCCAATATAAAATTTTCAAAAATTGTACTCTATACCTTTAATTTTTTATAATTAATTGTATAAAAAGGTTCATGCAATTAAAACTAGGTATTATAGATATTGTATTTTGTATTTAGTTTGGCAAAATATGAAAAATATGATTGGAATGTTGAGTTTACGAACTATTTTTATTGTTTTGTTGTTGTTTCATTTTTCTTTTATTTGGTATTGTTTATTTTTTGTTTTGTATTTGTTTTTTTTTTTATTTTTTTATTATCATAATAGTGTGAAGGTGTTTCATGCCTTGTTATTTCTGTTTTTATTTTATTTTTAAAGTATATGTACATAAAATCAATGGAATTTTACCTGAAGAGGTAATAATAATAATAATATTCAGGTATAAATAATTGAGTATTACAATAAAGTAAAGAATGAAATTAATGAATGAATTGAAGAGAAAAAAAATGTTTTTTTTTTTTTTAAATTAAGAAAAATGTTTTATTAAATAAATAAATAATAAAAAAAATAATAAAAGAAAACAATAAAAAAAAATCTGTGGGTTTTCATTTTAAAGGTTTATTTTTTTCTTAGCAATCAATAAAAAAAAATGGTAATTTTTCGCTGCTTAAATAATTTGTATATTCATTTTTACTGATTCATTCTGACCTAATCAATTTTGGAATTCAAGAGTCTTTTTTTTTTGGTTTTCATTTACACATAAAATTAAGAATAAATTTAGGAATCAGAAAAATTGAAATGCGGAAATAATTGTTTTGATTTTCTTTATTTTTAACGTATATAAAAAAAAATAATTTTGTGTTTTATGTGTTAAGAATAATTAAAATATTTTTTTTTGAATAAACAAAAATAAAACATTGTCTATAGGCCTTTTTTAATTGCATTCCAATTAATGATGACGTTTTTAATGTTTGTATATTTAAATTGTAATTAGTTTGGTTTAATGTGTTTTCAAGCATTCTATATTCATTGTATCAAAATTATACTTCAATTTAAAAAAAAAATTGTGATTATTAACTTCACTCTGTCCGTCCGTGGACATCTTTACAAAACTTCTACACCGTTAAAGATAGAAATCTGAAATATATGTAGATCTTTACTAGAAACTTATTTCCGTAAAAAGCCTATCTCCCTAAAAATGCCATTTCTTAAGTGCTTAATTATTGTTGGAAAATCAGAAACATTTGTTTAATTCTGCAAATGCGGCTTGAAAAAAAGTAGCGGCTTGTTTCTTCTACCACGGTATACAATATTTGAACTTTTAGAACCTTTTAGAAACTAACAAATAGTTCATTTAGTTAGAAGAAAATGTTTTTCGACCTCCACCTCCTCTCAAGTCATCGTCCGTCGAAATTTGTAAAATTTAAACTTTTAACTCCCTATATTTCCGAAATTGCAAGCTTTTCTAAATTTCTATAAATACAGAAAGCTAACAGTAAATTCCATGCCATTAAAAAATATAATTATTTTACATAACTCACGCAAATAACCCTTAAAATCATTAACATTACCTTAACCCCACTTTAAATTTATTTTTGCTTTACTGCAAATATTGCATACAATGTCCATCCTAAATGTATGCAATCTTTAAAATATATTCTTAGATGAATGAAAGGTATTTTAAGAGATCTATAAGTATAGATTGTTTTAAAAAGCAGTATTTTCAGTTGTTAAAGGAAAAAATACTGCATAACAAACCATTATTTTAACCCAACTTTATTTTATTTTAAACACTATGTACAAGGAGTACATGATTTAGTTCTAACAGTTCTCATACGTTTTCAAACTACTATTATGGTTTTTCAGTTTTGGTATTAAAAAGAAAGAAAAAATTTGGGCTCGTATAACAATTATATAACAGAAATATTTCAAATCAAAAATTTCATATACTTATACTTCATTATTTCTTACTCATGTCATGTCGTCATTTTCCAAATTCACAAAAGTTTTTCATGACATTAATATTTAGCACCTTACAAACAAAATGCGAGAGACTCGTATAAAGAAAATTAAAGCCACTACACATTCATTGGATTTTTTTTTTTTTTTGGAAAATAAAAACAAAAAAAAGAAAAACACAAAATATCTTAGGACATATTTTCAATTTCTATATAAAAAGCAAAGAAAAGAGAAAAGGTTGCTAGAATATATGCCCGCACTGATAAAAGGTACGAAAATAGCACCTGCATAATACATCAAAAAATTAAACAAAAAAGAAACAAATCTTTACTTGGTTGTGTTGGTGTGTGTGTGTTTGGTATTAGTTTGTGACGTTAGGTATTAAAATTTTTAAAATTGAAATTTTTAAAAACCATCTTGTACCTACAGCTTTTATAGAAATATTTTTCAATGTTTTATAAAATCTGAGAAAAAAAAATGTGAACATAAATAAAAGGAAAACAAGAGAATAAAAATATGTAGCACCTGTTCAGAGATTAAAAAAAAAAATTGAGAGTTCAACATGTAAAAAGCAGACACAGAGAATAAAACGTTAAAACAAAAATAAAAAACAATAAGAAGTGACGATAAAAGACTCATCCAAATTCAAAAAAAAAAATATTTTACCATTTTTATTTTGGGCAATTTTTAGTGCGTTTTTGTAATAAATTTGATATGCAAGTGTGCCAATTTTTCTGTGATTATGATATGGGAATTCGTCCGCTTGGTTTTTTTATTGAAAACAACAATTGAGAGTTCACCATTTTACAAAATTATGAAATTTAACTAAATTTGAAATTCGTCCGCCTCTTTTTTTATACAATTTGTTGTGAGTATTCAAAACCATTATAAGAAATTCATTTGATCTTCTAATATAATATGGTATCAGCATTGTCTAATCAAAAACAAGTAAAACATCAGCGTAGCAATAAAGCAATCAGAAATTATTGCAGCTTTGATGCTTTTTCATTTACATAGAGATAAAAAAAATTAAATAAATTTTTTTGAACGTCCGTTGCATTTATTCATGAAACTTTTCTCTAAACTTCTCAGATAGAAAACAGAAATTTGGACGAGCAGATTGTGCTTATTAACCTTATTTAATATAATTTTCCTTATTCTTTCTAAAATTTTTGATTCGTCAACAAAATTCTTTTTGAATTAACGAAATTAATTTTCTTTTTTTTTTTTATAATAGTTTGTGAGAATCTATTTGCTACTGGGCATTAAATAGTAATTCTTTAATTTTGTTATAAGAACACTTGCCCCACATTATAGATCATTGATCTGTCAAAATCCGATTGTTAATACTACCATATTTTATAATCATAAGCAAAGTCTCATTTCAAATTTTTAAATTTATGAAATTTATTTTCCAGAGAAAAATTCTTCAGAGAAAATAACCATCCATCGCCATACTTTAGTTTAATATATAGTATATTTTAGTAGAAGAAATAAAGGCGGCATGATATGATTGTTGTTAGTCTGTGATTAGTTGTTAGGATTTTGAATTGAATTCTAAATTTCATATAAATTTAATATTTGATTTGCATTTTAAAATCACATTATCTTATTATTTTTCCAATGAAGCATAATTTGCATAATATTGAAAAAATTAAGTTGTTTAAATTTTAAAATAACTATGTGTGTAGGGTCTTAAATCTAAAACTGATCATTATTATTCATTATAGAATTTCAAATATTTTGTACAATAAATAAAAGATCAACTAAAAAATTCTAAATCTAAATCAAATTTAAAATTATTTACACTTCAAATTAAAATCAAAATTACTTTCATAAATTAGAATTACTTTCACAAAATTTCGAAATTTCAATGCATGTCATGGTTACTCAAAATGTTCAGTGATTTTTCCAAAAAAAAAAAAAAAATTTCTTATTTTTTATTATTTTATTTTTCAAGATTTTTTTTTTTTATATCTTCAGTATTACATCAAATTTTATAACTGAATAATGATGTTAGTTTTCTTTAAAATAATTTTTCCGGGTACAACGGCCAAATCGCCTTTCCAGTTTTTATTACAAAAACAGATTTAATGTGTATATAATGCATATTATATATGTATAAATGAATGTACCTGCTTTTTGGGTCTGCTTTCTACATTCTTTCAATATCAAATTTATACTTGAGGGAAAATATTAATTTTTACATATACAGGTATGTATGTTTATATGTACATATTATGATATGAATTTATATTATTCATGGCATTTTAATGACTCCTAACTAATGCTTAGCCTAAAGGCATTTTTGATTCTGAAAGAATAACAGAATAATAATTTTTTTTTGTTATCAAAATAACCTTAAAATCGCATATTGTATTAAAAATTCATTTATTTTTTTTTTTTTTTCGAATAACTGATCATACCTGCCCATATTTATTTTACAAGAAATTAATGAAATTTTGATAGGATTTTTATGAGTGTTCATTAAAATGCATTTAAGTAATTAAGTAAATTTTTGCAGCCGGTTATAATATTGTTGCTACTGCTATTTTGAAAAAATACAAAAATTAAGAAAGTTCCGATTTTATATTGAAAGAATTTTTCAAATACAGTAGCTCTTAGTTATTATATGCTAACATTAATATTAATCAATGTATATAATATGTAAGAATATAATGTATAATTTATAAAATATTAATTATGTTTATCAGCAATATTTTCATAGTAACTTTATTCATTAAACTCAATTAAAATTTGTTGTTAAGTATTAAAGTTCTTTCTTACAAAAAATTTTTTTTTTTCGTATGTCAAAGTAAACTTGTATTCAAAACTTTGCAGCCTTTGCTACTTATCTTAGAGTAGCCTGTGATACTTATATATATTAATTAAGTATATGAATGTTAAAGTGCCCATTTTATTTATTAATTCAGCTAATTATTTATAAAATTTGCATTCTTCTTTTTTCCATCCTAATTGAAATTTTTTTTTTTTTGTCATCCTAAAAATATGCAATAATTGAGTATTGCATTATATTATTTTTGATACATTATGCCAAAATGAATTGTCTCCAACTACGTTTTTGATTTGACATTTTGAAATTTATGATTCTGAGTGAGTTTGTTTCGTTAGCAATATCATCAATTATATATTAAATTATTTTTAGAACTACTAATCGATACCAGATAAATACCAGATATAAACACAACATTTCAAATAATGTAAATGTAATGTAAACAATTTAAAAAAGTCGAATCACATTTTGTGACGAATTTATATCTTCTATATACTCGAAATTAGTTACTATTGAAAGTAATATCGTAAGTCAGTTCTCTATGAAAACATAACCACTATAGAATTTATTTAATGTTTAAAATTTTGTGCCAAAATTTAATGTGCCAAAAATAAAAACATGAAGAAACATATTGTCAAAACTGTCCCATATTTTTGCTTTGCAAATTCTTGATGCATTGCGTAAAAATTTATATAAGCCGTGCAATGTGTGATCTTGCCTGTAAAATTTCATTTAGGCGTAAAATTTCAGTATTATCTAGCAATTTAAAAATATTATTTGGATAATGATGACTGCGAAAAGCATTTATTTTTGTAATCCCATAATATCGTAATTTAATTACTAAGTTCAATATCGTATACGATATTTCTGAAATACTTTTTCAAATGAAAAACCCCATATTGTTTGAAACGCAAAATATTTTTTTCAAAAACAATTTGTAGAGGGCCTCAACCAGAGATTTTTATTGTTTGTAATTTTACATTTTGCGTTTCCAAAAAAATTTTTTTTTCATTCCTTTTTTTTTGTTTTCGTTTAATATTTAACAACAAAAAAAAAAAAGCGATGCAGAACCGCGTGTTGCGCGCGCATCAGGCAATCGAATTTTTATTTTTGTTTATTTTTTTGATTTTTATTCTCTTATTGTTATAGTGTAGTTACTTATTATACACAATCCACTCTCTTTTCCGATTTTTTAAAATTGTATTTTCAAGAAGATGAAAGAATGCTGGTGTATACGGTTTGGGTTGAAGAATTCATCAGATTTAAATTCATCAAGGTCATTAGAAGGTTGAAAAGTGCAATGACCATTAAGGAATTTTTAAATAATTTTTTTTTAATGATTTTTTCTTTTTTCATTTTTATTGTTTTTAGGTTTACGTCTTAAAGGTAAATTTAAAATGTCGAAAAGGTTTAAGTAATTTTTTTCGGTGGTTTTTTCTTTCTTACTTTTTATTTATTTTTATTTTTTTTTTTAGAATACACGTAAAAAATATTTTATTTTTTTTCACCATCTTTTACTTTAGTTACCTTTAGATATTTTTTGGCTTCTTTCGTTACGGTGTAAATTTAAAAATATGAAAAAAAGGAAGTCAAAGAATTTATGTATAAATTTTTTATACATACCATATGTATATAAAATATATGTATACATATAGAGAAGTTGGGAAAAATTTTAATTTAATATGTTTAAAGGTTCCTAAACTAGAAAATTACAATTAAATTTTAAAGGAATCATAAAATTTTAATAAGATGAAGAGCTCATAGGGAAATTTTCAAATTATTTGAATCACTTTCAAAGTATATACGAAAGTTATTCAGAAATTTGTTCATAACTTAGGCTTGAGCACACAATATGAAATATTTGCATTTGTAAATAATGATTACATAGCTTGTTTGTAAAGAATGAACGATTACAAAATGTAAAGAAAGGCGTGAAAATGTTCTTTTTTTCATAATTTATTATAAGAATAACTTTTATGTTTATCTGGTCTTTAAAAAAAATAGCGAAAGTATCGAAAAAAGTAATACCAAAATAAGCTTCGGAAAAATATAGATGAAATAGATCACTCTAGCATATTGTGATTTCACCGTGGCTCTTGAATTCAGTAGCTCAAACTATCGATTTACTAAAATTTCATATATTTAAGTTAATACCGAGAAATTGAACGGTTAATTGACCTTCAAGTTTCTATTTTCTAGCAGTTATTGACTATTTTCAACATGAGTCGATTTGGCGAAATTATACTTGGTGATCAACTAGAAACTTTCAATTATGCAAACAAAATATAGCAAAACTTAAGCTAGTAATCGTAACATACAGGCAGGCAGGCAGGCAGGCACCAGCATTTGAAAATTTATCGTAAAATTTGGCGATTAGAATTCAATTTAAATTATTTTATTTTTTGTAGTGACTATCAAAAAAGATCTAGTGATTAAATTATTAGTGTTAGTGATTAAATCATATTTTTAATTTATATTGTGAATTATTAATTAAAAAAGTTTACTGTAACAAAAATAAGAAAATCTTCTAAAAGTGTACTTTTATACAAAAAATCTTAAAATGTTTTGACCTTTCTGACTCAAATCACAGGTAAATCTGAATATCGAGTTTTTTTTTCTAGACCTTTTCCTTTTCGTTTTTTTTTTATTAAGTGAATTTGTATGTGATCCAAAGAGAAATGAACCAAGAAAAAAAAAACCAAAAAATTTCATTTGAAAAATGTGCAAAATGTAAGCAGTGCTTATACTTGAATGCTATGCTGCGTTTTAAGTTGTATAAGAAATATATTATTAACTATGTATCAATTTTTAATATTTTGTATATGTATTAGTACAAAATGCATAAGAATATCAACATAAACACACATACACGGAATGAATATACTTTGAATGTAGTTTAAGAATGGATTAAAATTTATATGTGCCTATACATACTTATGTTAGTATAAGAAAATCAGAATATTTGAAAATCTTCCATATTGAATTTCTTTTTAGTATTAGTGAAAATATTTCGATTCAAGAATCTCAAGAATAATATTTTTAATTTTTATTATGTATAATAACTAGGTACTTTAACATGTATAGTGTGTTAATGAATAAAATATGTATAGTGAAGTTGTAGTTGAACGTGTGTAATCTGTTAAAATTAAATATGAAAATAGTTAAGTTAAAACTTGTAAGAATGGTAAGACATGTTGATGCTGATGATAATGAACCGCGCGCGTATAACATACTTACATTTTCTTAAATTGCATCTCAAAAGAATTTTTTTCTTCTTCAAATTCTTATCTGAAATATAATGCGGACTTACGTTTTATGTTGGTATTAGTTAAACCATTGAGTATAAATAATGCATATATATTATATTTTTTGTGATTGTATGTATGGGTTCATTATTTATGGTATACAAGAGGAAAATATTTTTAAAATTACTACGGATATACAAACATTTTTTTAATACTGTTGACTTTCAGATTTAAAATTTCTACAATCACGTAAATTCTTCTAATATTTTCTTATACTTACTTAGTAGTAAGCTATTCATTTTTACAATACAACTTTCATATATCAGGTGCATATTTACATATACATATTCATTCATATAGAATATTATTTATACTAAATATAAATTAGAGTATATTAACAATATAAATTTTCATTTTATAGATATTAAAATTTTCTTCCATCTTAGCGGAATTATTCTTATATACATTCTTGTATATATATACAACTTTTAAATGATTCTGTAAAATTCTATAGATTTATGGAAAGATCACGCGATACAAATACATAAATAGATGTAGGGATAGAGACGTTAAAAAAGAATTCATGAGATGAGCATACAAGTGTGAGCCAATTTTTAAATACCTATAGAAATAAAAAATTTAAAATCATTTTATGAAAAAGAAGGAAGAGAATAATATTGTTATAATCATATGTATGTGTTTGTATGCATATATATATAAGTAGACATACTTGTATTTAGATGTTAATGCAAAATCAAGAGGTGCAATATAAAAGCAAAAAACATAAAATAAAATAAATAAATAAAAACAATCGAAATAATGATAAGAAAAACGTTGTAATGAAAAAAACAGAAAAAAAGACGAAAATTTTTGTTGAAGGACTTTACTCTTAGGTAAGTAACTCAGGTAGCAGTTTTATTTTTATTATTATTCCTTTTTTTATTATGTTTTAGTTTTTTTTTTCGTTTCTCGTCTTGCATTTAAAATCGAATATTGTGTTTTTTTTTTTCTTTTGAAGTTTCAAAAGAAACATGACGAGGATGAAAAAGAACGTAATAAAGAAAAACTACATTTTTTTCTATCCTGTTCTTTCTTCTCTTGGATGTACATAAAATATGTATGTTGTTGCGGTCATTCTAATTTCAAAAATGTTGGAAATTTTCTTGTTTTTTTTTTTTAAAGCGATCATTTTGATTACAAAGTGTTTATGCATACATACTTTTAGAATTCTGCATTTTAAAGAAACTGAATATTTCGAATATTTTCTTTTCTATCTGTTTTCGGGCTGGAATTTTAGAGAAAATTCTTTTAGAAAAAAAAAATTTCTTTAGTACTTAAATCAAAAGGGAAAAAAAGAGGACACAAACAGCGTGTGAACTATTTCTTAGTTTCAACCAAGTTTTCCATACAAAAATGGCGGCAGTGCATACATAGGAAAGTGTTTTAAGAACTTTTATTAACTTGTATAATGTTACCCACGTATCATACATTCACATTCATTCAGATTTATCAAATTTAAATAAATTTACGCATTCCACTGAAATGACATATTAAGTTCAATCCGAAGGATTTTAATGATTCATATTAAACAAAATACAACTGAAGGAAGGTGATCAGCTCTAATATTAGTTTTCAAATGGCTTTTATTAAATTTATTAATAAAATGTAGCTACCATTTTCTAAATTAAAAAATTGTCTTTGATTTAATAACAACGAAGTATTACGAACTTATTTTAACTACGGAGCAGTTCCATTTTTTTTAGTTTGCCGAGAATGAATTAATTATTCCGAAAGTAATGAGAATTTTAAAATTTTTTACTAGCATTTAAATGAAACAAATTCAAATTTCAGCTAACTACATATCGTAAATAGTTTGAGAAACGCTAATATAAGAATACAACGTAAATATGACCACTATTATAACGTAAATTTAATTATACTAATATTTCTAGTAACTATATAATTTAATTTATATATTTATATATCGTTCTAATTATATGTGGTTAGAATGAAAGTACAAAAAAAAAAAAGAAGAAAAAAACTAGAGTGCATGGCAGTAGCAAAAATATTTGTGGCAACAATAATCGTTTCTTATTATTATTATATAAATTGTATAACTATCGTCATCAACATAAAAAATATATCGGTCCAAAGTTGAAATATTTTATCGATGCTATTGAGTAAGTAAGTAGTAATAAATTTATTTGTATATATACATAAACACGTACATACTACATATATGTATATAAGTACAATAGCAAAGTAATAAACATATAGAATAAAGTGAATAATAATGCAAGTTAAAGAACAGAGCCATATTGGAAAAAAAAGTTACGATTCAAAACAACATTCATATAATAAAAGTAAGATTGGAAAATGAGAAGAAAAAAAAAACAAAATTGAAAATGCTGGCTGCTGCAACTCTTACTGCAAAACAATATTTGTTGCAATTTGTGAAAAACTAGCAGCAAAATGTTAACTTATTAAGTTTTTTTTTTGTTCCTTTTTGTTTTTTGTTCCAGATTTCTAACTGGAAACAAACATATCATACGTGTATATATATATAATAAAAAAAAACTCACTTATTTATATATATGTATATGTATATATATTAAATATACATTATATATTTACTACGATTAGAAAATGGAAAAATAGCAAATTCATAAAATTGTTGACTATAAATTTTGTGTTTTTCATTTTTTTTTCAAAGATATAATCTTAAAAAAAAATGTGAAAATATGAACGTATTTATGTGTGCTAAATACACATATATATATATATATATATATACATATGAAATATACATGTTCATACATATCTATAATTTCAAAATTTACGGTACGTAAGGAGTTGTCGCTATTACTCTTTTATTTTGATTATTCTCTTAGGTCTGTTTTGATAGCAGCCTTATAGTTTTATTTATTAATGCTAATGATAGAATATTTCGAACAGTTAAATTTTGACTCTCAATTTATTCAATTCTTTGTATTTCATAATGATAAGAGTATGGTGAGTAATAGGGCAAATATGATAGTATAATCATACTTTTCTATACATTATAGTAATTCAATGTATTATCTTTTAAAATTTGATTAATTTGGTTTTTAATTTCCAACAAATTTTGGTTTACACAATACTTAGTTGTAGTTTAATGGCTGTGGATAATTATGTACTTACTTATACAAACTTATAGTTAATATAATTTTCATAGAAAATTAGCTGTTATTAAAAAAAATGTGATAAACTACAAATAATAAAGGCAATATACGCCTGTAAGTATGCAAGATATTTACAAATCATTTCCAATTTTTAATATCTAATCATTAATTTATTATCAAATAATTATTATCTAATAATTAATTTATATCAAATCTTTTCTTGTTTTCTTCCGCTATTTTAAATTATTATGTAAATTACTTTGTCAATTTATTCGCTCAAAAACAGAAAATATCGAAAAAGAGGTTGGTGTATGAATGAAGTATAAAGCTTCATAGTTAACGACAAACTTCATAATAATATTGCCTTGTATATTACAAAATTTGAATATTAAGTAAACTAGCCATCAGTAAACAAATTGGCAAATTAATTAAAGTTAAATAAACTATGCAATAAAATAAAACTAAGAATATTAAACTGTTTTCTATTGTGAATATTAAATTCCCAAAATGTCAAACAGATAATTAAATTCTAATTGAATTATTTAAGTTTCTTATACATTTGTTACTCTTATAAATTAAAATTTAATTGCATTAAATATCAGAGTCATAATTTCTGGTATGAATTTGATAGCTTGTTACTTTTTTTAAAAAGTTAAACATTAAAATTAGACGATCATAAGTAAGTAATAGCAAAAGGAAAAAAAATCATAATATTTTTTTTTTTAATTAAAATTCATTTATGAATTTTAATCAAAAATAATCGAAAAATAAAACGAAATAAATGTTAAAAAAATTTATAAATAACTGGTAATAAAATAGCCATGGTTCGTTCTGAATATTTTTTAGTTTGCTGGCATTTTACTGACATACTATAATGTTATAGGTATTTATTTTCAATATAACCTTAATATAAATGTCATTTTTAGGTCAGATTTAAATGTCCAAATGTAATTAAAGGAGAGTGAAAGGGAGAGGGAGATAGGGAGAGAAAGAGATAGAGCAAGAATTAAAAATGTAAAAAGATAGAAAAGGAAAATAAAAAAAAAATTTTTAAAAAGCTTTTGAAATTTTTCACGTGCTATGCGATATGATTAAAAATTTCGAGTTTGATTTTGGTAAATGTTCAAAATTAAAAAGAAACAAAAAACGTAAGAGAAAAAAAAATTAAAGGTGTTCCACTGCATAATTTTTTTTGTATATTAAAAATATTTTTTCTCTTTTATTTACTTAAATTTACATCAACTCATTTATATTTAATAAGTGTGCATAACCATCTAAATACGTGTACATTTGCTGATATATATCGCGTGTATCAATGAAAACAAGTCTGTGCAAAATCAATGATTTCTGAAGAAGCACATTTCTAGTTAACAAAACAACTTTTCCCGCTAACAATATTCTCGCAGGAATGAAGAGCTTGATGCAAAGAGACATTAAAAACAAAATAATTGCAGTAAAAATGTAAATGACATCAAAATGCCTTTATGACGTGACTTCTTCGGAAAAAATTATTAAATCTATACTTTTTATCTTTACAGTTATATACATATATTCAAATCCTAAAGAAATAATTTACTAATGCTAAACTCTCATATCAGTAATTGAGTAAATCTATAAAAATTTCTATTAATTGTATTTTTGGTTCAAAATTTTGTTCCCATAGTTACTAAGCTTGTTATTGCAGTATGTGCAGAAAGCGGTGTTAATTCTTAAATTCAGCAATTTATTTTCATATTTATTAAAAATGATTAATTTAATTGAAATATGACTTTACTTTTATTATTTATAAATTAAATAATAAGTAAGCATAAAAAAGTAATATGTGTTTAAAACTATAACATATACTTAAGCTAATGTTACGAAGTTTAATGTTAGCTTGTACAAATTCTAAATACTTAATTAAAATTTTATTAAATTTAGAATTCGAAATATTTCTATTTATCTATTTGTATTAAGTAATTAAATAAAAAAATTTTTTTTTAAAATACCAATCAATGTAAATATCTGACACTTGTCAATTTTATATAAGACATAACTACTTATATAATCAAAAAAATTAATATAAATTGAAAATAACAACAAAAGTAAACAAAAATAAAAATAATAATAACAAAATGTCAATTCAAGTGTCAATTTCAACAGCGCCACTTAAAATTTTTGTTTTTTTTTTATCGATTATTAAAATTTTTCGATTATCAAAGTTTGCCTTTATTTTTCTTGTCTTCTCTCTTTTATTAACTAAAAAATTTTATTTTATATTAAAAAAATTTTTATTATTTAATAATAAAATTCACAATAAACTTAAGAACGTCATTTAAGTTCAAAAATTATTTTATTTAATTTTGTTTTTTTTTTTTTGTTTCGTTATTTTTAAAAACTTTAGATAACTTAGGAATGTGTAAATAAATAAAAAATAAATTAATTTTCTTGATACATTCATTGAAAAAAAAAAAAAACTGTAGACAGGTAAGTATTTCTTTATCGCTTAGAAAAAAAATTTAATTGTATTATAAAATAAATAAAAAATAACATGAGTAAGAATGTACACATTAATCGAATTTACACGTGTTTGTATAGAAAGTATGAAAGCTTGTATTTGAACATAAAATGTGAGAATTAAATATGTCATCGTATAATCGCTATATTAACTTATAATATTGAATTATATTAACAAATGAATATATTTACACATCGTTTCGCCTGTGAAATGAGAAAAATTATTTTTACGTTAATAGATCTAGTTGGACTTAGTATTACAACCAATAAAGCCAGATATCGTAATTTTTTGGTTTTCTGTGCAATTTAAAATTTCCGATTTTTAATCTAGCAAACCACAATTAGTATGGAAGGTTCTTATAGCAGATAAATTTATTATGAATTTTGTTTCTGTTATTAGTAAGATTTTGGTAAAATTATGATAACGTTTTCTTTAGAAATTCTTTTGTGAACTTAATTAGCCCATAACCAAAAGTTCATATCCCAAAAACCATTTAAAAATTTCATTATCTGGTGCTTGACACATATTTTCATTTAAAAATCTAATTTCTGTTCCAAATAATGGCCCCAATATATTGATAAATTTACAAAATGTGTTTTAATTTAAGAAAACTATTCACAATTTTCATTATAATTCAATTATAAATTCACGGTAACAAAATTTCAAATGACAATTAAATTCAAAATTTCGATGACCAATTAAATTGAAAAATTATTCAAAAAAGATGATTTTTAATTCGGAAAATTGAATGAATTCTAAGAGATAAATAACAATACAAAAATAGTAAAAGTTTAAGTATTGCTTATTTTAAATGCCTGAAATGTTTTAGATGTGTTCGGTTTTTGAATATTCTAAATCAAAATATAATTGGATATTATATTTGAACGAAAAAAATATATTTAAGTAGTGAGAACATATTTACATAAATCAATAACATTTGGGAATTTTTACTAAATTTTTTGTAAGACTGTAAAAAAATATCTTCCATAGTTAAAAGAATTTTGATAAGCATAAAAATCTCATAGGGTGAAAAATTAGCATCAAAACTTGTTTGTTTAATTTATTTTGATCAGTTGACATTAAAAATTATTGGTGTTAAATTCAAGTAATCGCTTTTATATAACTTGTTTATTTAGGGTCATACGTTCTTCCGTTTATAAAAAATTCATTTCGAAATTTTTTTTAAAATTTTTTAAACATGTCATTTAAAGAACAAGTTTGGTCGTCATTTAAAATAAATATTTATTATATAATAATGCTAAAATTTTTTTATATGGTTTCATTATTCGAAAAACACCCTATACATAAAGTATAACATTTCAATAAAACAACAAAAACGAAACAAATTTCATATTAAAATCATTTGAGCGGAAAATAAGTAATTAACTTAGTGTGGTAAATTAAGTTTATTTTAAAACAAGCAAAATTTGATAAATTTAAAAAAAAACGTAAAATTTTTTTACATGTCATCAATTAATTAAGTACTTAAACATACACATGATTACGTACAAGTGTATATAAGTGTATAGTAAACATATACACAATATAACCTGTAAATCAACGTGCTTAATCTTAGAGCGTGAGAATTTTCAATTACTCAATTGAATTATTCAATTACTCATAAATTAAATTGGAAAGTATAATTATAAAAATCGAAAAATTTTGACATTAAAATCTGATTTTTGTCATATAATTACTGCCATGCAAATATACATATACACACATAGCCATAGCTGTACTTCTGTTAATTAATTAGTGAAAACTATATTTGCCAAATTCAATTAGCATATTATTAATGAGCGACAAATTAATAATTTTCAGGTTTAAGTTAAGTCATTTGGATTTGGTTTATATAAAAAATCAATTAGGATTTTTTAATTTTCTTTCCATTTGAATGTTGAAATTCAAATATACTTTTTAATTTCATATATTTTTTTTAATCTCACTGAAATTTTGCAATATTTTTAAATTAACTATTTATGATATCAATATAATCTTCAATTATAATTAATTAAGTAAAAGTATAAAATATATGAAGAAAAGTAATAAAATATGGAATATAAATTAGTGGTACCGACCGAGTGAGTACATTGTAATACTTGTAATTGCTCTTTTAGTTGCTTACAATGTTTTCATCGTATCTCTATTAAATCTTTATTTAAGATTATTTTAAATGAATTTCAATGATGAAATCTTTAGTTTTAATCAGATTTAAAACTAAAATATTTATTTTATAGTTTAATTGAGAATTGAAAAATTAGCACTTTATATACATTTTTATATTTATAGCTTCTCTTATTTAGTAATGTTTATCAATATACAACCATAAAGCTATTAAGTGAAATTATTGTAAAATTTTACAGTTCGCGGAAATTTATCTTAAAATTAGAAACAAAATATCATTTAAATACTGAACATTGTGACTAAACAACCTTGGTTTCTTGTACCTTACTTTTGTCAGCGGGTTACGAACTTAGTGAATGCAAATGTTACGAACCCTGGCCAGTTTCTGAGGAATTCCGGCTGGTTCTAAGGAAAGGGAAGAGGAGAGATCCGTCGATACCACAATTGACCTAAATGGTCTTTTTTTCAGATAGAAGTTGTGTCCTAAAACTTTTATCGAATCCCGAAATATTGAGATTATGGTTTGAGGAAAAGGAGAGAGAGGTAAATATAAATAGAACAACATTTTCCCAAGCAAAAAATTTCACAGTTTCATTTCGAATTTTTGCAATGAACATACAAGCAGTCAGACTAAAAAAACCTTCAATTATTCAAAAGCCAATTTTCGCTATTTTCCTGACTACTTTTTTTTTAGTTACTTAATTGTTCCAGAATTTTGAATTTTTTAATTACGATATAACTTATTTTTTGTCATAAAATATTTTACTTAATACTTATTTATAATTGAATTAATTTGTTTTTTTTGATAAAATATTTTACTAAAATTAATTATATTTACAATAGAGAATAACGAAATGCAAAACAATTTAACTACTGATTATCGAATGTGTCAAATATTTGTGCCATGAATCGTTGTCGTATAGTAGTCACAATTGATTGGAAACAATAAAAAATATTTGTTATCAATTTGAAATTTCGATAATATATAAAACAATAGAATTTTGTTTTTAATTATATTTTTTTTTTGTTCTTAATATTTTAATCTTGAAATTAACAAAAACCTATACTGCTTATGTGGAAATTCCTTATATTCAATCACATTCCTTTATTATAATGTGTAACGCATTAAAATATCGAAAAATTCAATTTAATTAAATTGTGACTCATTTATGTATATACATTTAATCATAAAATCAAAATTTAATAATATTTTTGCAGATATTGAATGAGTTGTTTATTTTATTAACTTAACAAAATTTAATTGCCTTGGGTACAATTTCAGTTATGGAGGCAATTTATTCTATGTTCTAATAGATGCCATTAATATATGAACTGTATTTTTATTAACTTCTATGTTGTGTAGCTTATATAGAATTTGAAATTACTACACCATTTTTTATTTTCTACGGGTTATAAATTTAAACTACAAGTGACTTAGAAGACTTATTTTTGATTACTTTTTAAAATAACTGTGGTCAAAAATAACACTAAGAAATAAAATTTACTTATAGTTATACAATTTTACAAATATAAGATTATCAAAATGATTTTAAAAATTATTTATTAATAGCACTATTAACATTATTTTCGCATAAAACTGATCAATTATATGATAAAAGTTTAAGAATGGTTTAACTGTTATTATTCTAGGAAGCGAAGGGTTACTTAATCATAAAACGAAGACGTTTCCTGGTAAGCTTTTAAAAAATTTTATAAATTGTTATTATCTTAAATTTTTCTTCATTGCGGTGTTTATGGCCATTAATTTTTATTAATAATCAAACATGTTCGAATATCAATGAACGAACATGATTGAAAGATTCTGTTTTCATATTCATATTAAATTTAATAATAAGCAACCGAAAATTAATTAAATTAAGTGTAAAAAATAAAAAAGAGAGCAATGTAACATTAAATTTGTATATGGAGAAGTTTTTTTATATAATTTTACCCATTCAAAGATAATTTTATCAAAATTGGTGTGACCATCGAAATAATCGGTAAGATCATAAAATTATAATATTTTCTTTGTATATTATACTCAGATATTCTAAAAATTTCTATATTCTAAAAAATATTAGTGTTAAGTATAATAATTTCATTTAAGTATATATAAAGTTACTTGTATAGAAATAAGTCTAAAAAATAACAATATTATTAATTTTATTACATTTTTTTATTATATTTTTTAACCATACTTAGTTAATAAAATAAATTATTCACATTATAATTTAAATAATTTTATGGTTAAGTCTTTTAAGGCTTGGCGCGCTTCATAAAGAATTTCATTTTATGCTAATAATATGTATGACGGGGTAAAAACAAAAAAAAAATATTTTACATAGTATATGTACCATTTTTTCTATCTCCCTTTCTCTTTCTCTCTCCCACTTCTTCTAACCAAATACTTACGTTTATAGTTTAATCAAAGTTTTTTATTCTTCTATTATACTTGTTCTTCAACATTTGCAATTTAGAATCATACTTACAACTATAATATACAAGACATCGTATAAAATCTTGAAATTGGAATTTTTTTTTGATTTTCTAAAAATGTGAACGAAATTATTTATAAATTCAGAATTGAAAAACCCAACAGTAATAATAAAAATAAAAAAAGTAAAAATGAAAGAAAATTTGAAATTGGTAACAGCGTTCATTAACAATCTACATATTTTGCAAATTATGCTGGAATTTTTAATGAGATTTAATGTCAAACATTTGATTATAAAGTATAAATGTAGTTAAATATATAAGTACTATAATATTAGCTTATTAAACAGGAAAAATCTAACCTGTTTTCATTAGCTTTATATAATATATATATATATATATTTGTATATATTGTACACACTTAGTGTAAATAAGTAATATAAAAGTAATCAAGTTATGGATTTAAAATGTAATCAAAAGAGAATTAAAATTTAATGATTACGCTCATATATAGAAATACAAAAGCAGTTATAGGCTTAAATTAGAGATTTTCATTACTCAAATTTTTTTTTTGTCAAATTTATGAAATATTGAAATTGTTATATTCATTTTCATTTCTTATAATAATTTTAAAACTGGTACTCATTTTCAAGATAACATAAATTAAAATTAATAAATTCTATTCTATATAAGTATACGATATCTAAAGAATGCGTTTTAAATACAAATTAGAAAATAAAATAAATGTAAATTCAAGTTAAAATATTATTTTGCGACTATACAATCAATTAAAAAAATATAATATAAAAAATGAATAATACTTAAGGCATATTGTATAATGTTGTTTTAATGAATTATGTATGTATAAATAGCGATAATATGTCAAACTCAATAATTATTCATCATGTGAAATGGAGGTGTGTCGCAACAGCAAAGCAGTTTTTAGATTAAATAAGAAAAAAATAAAATAAAATGAGTAAATAAAATAAGAATTATCCCTCAATACATACATACTACTTTAATACTTGAAATTCTTTTGCATAATTTTTGTAAACTGAATTAATGATGAAGTAATGGCTATTATTAGAATCACAGTAAATAAAATAAAAATGTTTTCCAATTAATTACAAATTTTAAATTTCAATAAGTACAACTATATATTTTTTTTTTCTCATTGAATATATTTTATGTATTTGAATTGAATAATTTATAAGAAAAATGTTATTTTGTTGTTGGAAATTCTTTATTTTACCACTTATAACATTTTTATTCATTTTGCCCACGTTAATTCTTTTACAATATTTAGTTTTGTAAAGTGTATAAGCAATAGTAACTGAGTTTTTAAATTAATCATTAAAAACCATTCAATTTTATTCTAGAACAATTACAGTGTTGGAATTGATGATTTCAAGCAAAATGTAACTATAAAATTTATTGTGGAGTTGATTAGAAGAAATAAAATAAAAAGGTTACTTAATATTTAAGCTTTTGTATGTTTACCATACTTAGATAAATAATATCTTCGCTTAAGGTTATTGAAAAATCTTAAGCATTAATTTCTCTATCTTAATTATTGTGCATCAAATTGTTTACTATTTATATTGGTTATTATGACAATAATGGTTAATAAAGATTATCATTTTTAAGTAGAAACTCTTCCTTGCATAATTTACAAAAATTTTTGGAAAAAAAGTACTTTGATAAATTAAAGATGAGCACAGCCAAAGAAAATAAATTCACATTGACTGTGCTCGCCTGTTTTACAAAATTTTCATTTCAAATCTTCCAATTTGTAAATTCTAGTGAAAAATTTATTCTCTAGAACGTAAAATCTATTTATTTACATAAGTATTTCTCAAAGTCATAAAAATGTAATTTGGTAAATGCAGAAACTTTAGGAATTATTCATTTTATGTAAAAAAAAAATTACAAAACAAAAGGTAAATTTAACTCCTCAAATTAACCATTATCGTAAACCGGTGTTCCACTAATTTTTGAAATAATTTTTTTCAAACATGAATGTCAAATTTTAAAAATATATACATAAAAATGAATTTGTTTAGAGTAAAATTGGTTTGCATGTACCTATAAACTCCTAAAAGTATGCAAAATTTAATTTTTCTGCTCTCTATGGAAAAACAAGATCGTTACGAATACAATCGTCCTCTCATCCAAAAGTATGTGTCAATTTTTATAAAAGTATTCATTTTTTGAAACTTAGGTCTTGGTCTTAAAGTGAAATCTTGAAGAAAATTTTAAGAAAAGTTTTATACAAAATTGGAGAAAAATATACCAATTAATCAAAACAAACTTTCTAATATTTTTGTTTATCATAATTCAAGTACGTTATAGTCTCTTTCAACATCTTTTTTTTTAAATATTTACTAAAATATTTTAATAAATAAAGTTAAAAACCATTATAAAGTAAAAATAAAAATAATTTAATAAAATTTTTAACTTACCTTTTCGCAGTTTTATTTATTAGCTAATTATATCCAAATTTGTATCCATAATTATTGTGTAAAATTATTCAACCAAAAAAAAAAAATTACAGTGGAATAAAAAAAAAAACTAAAACGTGTGAAGGCAGGCGGTAAAAAATTTTTTTTTTTGGTTTTGTCTTATTTTTCTTTTCGAACTTTTTAAAATTATTTTTAATTGACACTTTTGTTTCGTCTTTCTAAAATTTTTATTTATTTTAATTATTTTTTAATTATTTATTTATTTAATTTCTGTTTTATTTTATTATTTTATTTTTTTTTTTAAACAATGCCCTTGAAATAATTTTTATTTATCGTGTATTTTCATCAAATATAGAAAACTATATATTAAAATTGTTTATTTAAATTTTTTATTCTATTTTTTTATTTAAATATTTATTTTCTAAATATTTTCAACATTTTTTAAACATTAATTAAATTTTATAATTTTTATTATGATTTTTTAATTTTATTGTAAGTAAGAATTCAAGTGTATTTTTTTTTTTTTTTAATTTAAAATAATTAATTCTTTTCTTTTCAATATTTCGTAAATGTATTTAAAATTTATAATATTTTAAAATAAGTTTATTTTATTTTCTTTCTCTCTTTTATTTTCATTAATTTTATTAAAATTTATTAATTGTATTGTATAAAGGTAAACAAAAAAAAAAACACAAACAAACAAATAAAAAAAAATAAAAAGAAGAAAATTATGTTGCGCGCATTCCAGTGAGTTCAAACTTGAGAAATTTTTTGTTTTTATCGTTTGTTTTTATATTTTTTTATTTTCGTGGTTATTTTTTATATCTTTTTTTTTTATGAAAACGCCGAAATAACTTTTTATTGTATATAAATTCGTTTATAAGTATACGTGTATAAATTACTTAAATTTTTTTTTTTAATATACTTTTGATTGTGTTTGTTATTTAGTGTAGAAACGTCTGTATATATACTTGTGTATAATTTTCATATAAACATTATTCAATCATTCAATAATTTTAATTTTTTTTTTAATAAAATTTTCCTTTTTTCTTATTTGAAATATTAAAAATCACACTTAAAACTTTTTTGTAACTTTTTTTTGTTTAATTTTTATAATATTGTGTATATTTTAACATCAGTATATATTTTTAACATATGCACGTATGTATGAATATAGTAAATGATGATCTCTGAAATTTGATACAAAAGTATATAAGCATAAAAAAAATACTATAAATTTTAAATGCATTTACACACACACAAACACACACACATAAATATTTTTTCTTTTTTTTTTGTTTTTTTTTTTATTTGGAATACAAGTGCACCACAATGCATTTACGTGATTTTCATAAAAAAAAATTTTTTTTTGTTTTATTTTATTTTAATTTTTTTTTTATTATTCTTATTATTATTTTTTGTTTTCGTTTTGTGTGTTTTAAAAACAATGTTACTTTTGTTGTTGCATTGCACTTACATGGTCAAATTTTATTTTCTGTGTTTTTCTCTTTTGTTTTCATTTTTTTTTTATTATTTTTACCTCTGTATATTATTTCTTTACTCTTTACTCTCTTTCTCTTTTATTATATTTTTTTTTTTTTGTGAAATATTTAAAAATATTTTCTTCTCTTTTGTCTTTTCTTTTTGTTTTTGTTTTATTAATTTACTTAGAGTGTATTTTAAAATTTTTATTTAAGGAAAAGAGAATGTTATTTAAAATAAAATTAAAACAAAACAAAAGAGAATCAAACTCACCACCGTACATCACTTTGACTTTTTCCATAAAATAAAATTATTTTATTAATGTTTGTATGCTAGTGTACATGCTATGCTAGTCTTATTTTATAATAGGTAAAATGTACATACATTTTTTTTTATTTTAATAAACAATAAAATGCGCTCTAGACATCAGAGATAAAATCAAGGTAAGAAAAAACAACAAAACAAAAAGAAAACAGTTTAAGAGAACATAAGTACAAAAAGCAAAAAATTAAGTTATTCGCATCACTAAACTTGAGTATTTATAAGAATAACAATAACAAAAAATAATAATAATGACAATAATAGTTATAAATTATTATAATAATGATAATATGTAATTGTAAATTATTTAAGGTTTATTATTTTCAATTATTACATAAAATGAGTATGTATGTTTTTTCTTATTTTTTATGTCATTTGTTTCTGAATTGAAATATTATCACGTTTTTGTTTTTAAAAGAGTTTTTTTTTTTGCTTGTTATATAAAAAATTTTTTTATGATCTCATGTTTTGTATTTTTGAATTGGTGTAGTTTTGTTTTGCTTTTTGCAACATTAAAATTTTTATGTGCATTAGAGCAGCTTTAGCTACTTGTTTGTAATTATTACTATTAATATGTTTATATAAATAGGTAGGTATAACAGTTTTTATTATTATTATTATTTTTGTTTTAATTTTATACTTGAACCAACTAATTACAATATTCTCATGTTTCCTTTTTTCTTGTCTTATTATACAATTTACAGTTGGTTATTTTATTAAAAATATAAAATTGCATTACAAATTTTGTTTGTTTTTTTTTTGGTTTGACTTTCTATTAAAAAATTTTTTGTTATAAAAATTTCACTTTTGTTTTTTTTGTTTTTGTCTGTTATCATCAAAATATTTTGATACAAAATTATAAAAATTTAAGAAATTTTTGTATTAAGATTGTACATTTCGTTCGTTATTAATTAAATATTATTAAAATGGTTAGTCCTTGCTATAATTACAACATAAATATTTTATATTAATTCAATATAATTGTCCATTGTATTATATACTATATTTACTGCAATAATTGCAAATAACGGTCGGGGCCAGAGCCACATATTATTATGTTTGTATAATTTTAGAGCGGTTATAATTTAACTAATAAGCATAATAACAAAACAGAAATTAAAGACGAGTCTTGTACCGAAAAGGCCAATAATTTAGATCTTATTGTATAGTTTATTATAGTTACGATAATTTTTAGTTTTCTTATGCAAAATTTTATTTATTTTAAATACTTTTAAAAATTTTTAGTCAAATATTTACAGACATTTCATTTTACGACATTCGTAATTATAGAATGGTTTTGAATACTAAAAATTTCAATTACAAATTAGGGAAAATTATTCCATTTTTGGAAATATTCAAAGAGAGTTCGAATTCATTAAATTAATATTATTATTAATTTTTCATTTTTATCAATATACTTCAATTTAAATTAATTAACCTGTATTGATTAACCTGATTGATATACGTTAATCTTCATTTAAAAAAAAAATTATATACTTATTTTCAATAACTTCTTTATATACCACTTAAAAAAATATTTTTAGTACTTTGCATTTATATTGTATATTTCAACATTTTTTTTTTTTGTTTTTAATTTTAATCACAACATTCCAAAGCGATTTATAAATTGTTAAATTAAAATCAAATTAAGTTTAAAACTAATAATCTGACGGTCAAATTATTATTATTTTCGTGTCGATGTGGTCGATAACAATGCGACCTTAACTCGTATGTATACTATATAAGTATATGTATATATAATTATACTTAAAGTGTTATATGTATACAAACATAGCTTATGTGCGAGTAGGTAGATATATCTAATAAATATTTTAATGATTTTCCGGTTAATGATTCAGATTTCTTGTTTAAAACATTTTTTCAATAATAATTATATGATAAATAAAAAAAAATTGTTTAAAAATACAACATTATAATAATTATATAATTATTGAACTTAATAAAGGTTATTGACAAAGTTATCGTTTAAATAAAAATATTTAAAAATTTCAAAAAAAAAAACAAGAAAATATCAATAACAAATGAAAAGAAACGATTATTATACAATAAAAAAAAATTTACATATTTTTTCTTTACTGTTGCGTTATGTGTATACGTAAATGGTATTTTTTTTTTTTTTGAATTTTATGAAAGCCTTGACTAACCCTTATTTCAAGTGTATTTAAAAAAAAATACGATAAATAAATAAAAAATATTTTTATATTTGTTCAAAAAAAAAAAATTACTTTTTAAATAAAATATTGTTATCATCACGTAATTATGTGTTGTCGTAAAATATTTAGTATGAAATATTTAAATGATAAAAAAAATAAGTATGTGTACAAAGAATAATAAATAGGGCATTGGTGACCTCAACATGCCTTAAAGATATTGCAAAATTTTATTATTAATGAAATATAAATCAACGGAATTGTACGTATGTTTTTGGTTAGAGTGCATTTTTAATATTGCATATTTTACAATATGTGATTAAAAATTGCATATTTTGCGGAGCAAATGCACTAGTATTGTATTCTATAACAGTTTCTGTTAAATCAGTAATTTTTTTTTAGTTAATTAGTTTTCCTATTTGTTTTCATCACTGAGGCTATTTTCTAATAAATTTTGTATATCATTTAGAATTAAGTTACACAAGTTACAAGAATTAAGTTATTTAGCGCCTAAAATTATAACAATTAAATCAGGGAAATACAATTAAAAGTTTTACAAAATGTACACTTATAATTCAAGATAACACAGAGGATACAGAGGAAATAACCCAAAATTTTATCTTCCTTTTCGATTATATTTGTGTATTCATTGGTATATGAAGGCCATATATTCAATTAGGTTTTTTTTATAGAATATACTTACTATTTAAAGAATATCGAATTACCGCGTTTACAATTTTATGGTAATATTCAATATGTTAAATGTTTTTGTCAAAATAGCAGCTATAGAGTTAAAAAAATTTATTTGGAAAATGTATCTAGATAATATGTAGTTCATAATTAATAGTTCCCATTGCTCCGAAGCCGAAATCATGAGACCCCGATGGAAGATATTATTTTTATAAAAGTTGATTTTCTAAAATTACTGATCAATATTGCTTCAAGAATTTAAAATAAAGTGAAAAATATTGCAAAATCACTCCATGACTGACTTAATATAAAACGTTTGCAGACACGAACATATCACGAAGCAGACAATATTATTTTTGTCATTTTGCGATACGGTAGCGTTCATCATTCTATGCATGTATGAAGTTGCAATATTATTATTTGATTTGATATAGTTCAATATAAAATAATCATATATTATTTAAAATTATAAAATTACTCATTTAAAAATTTCCAATGTAAATAAAATCTGAAAATTCACGCAATTTTTAACATTTTTTTTTGTATGTACGTATTTTGTAGTTTTATAATAAAATATTTATGTTGTTTGGTATGTTGACTTTTAAATGATTCATTAATGAAATATTTTTGTTATTTTCCTTTTATTTAATTTACAACATTTATAACTTTCTCATAATATAATAACAAAAAAAAAAAAATATTTTCCTTGTATAAAAATTTTTATTTCTCTTTCATTTTTTTAAGTTCAACTTTTTTTTTATAAAGAAAAAAAAATTTTGTATTTGTTGCTTATTTTATTGTTAATTTTTTTTTTAAATCAAGTTTAGTATAAAATCGCCATAATTTTAATTTTCGCATAAAAATGTGCGTTCGGTAGATATTTGAGAAATTTTTCAAGTTATTTTTTTTTATTTCTCGTTCTTTGCTTGTTTTCTTTTTCTTTAATTTTTGTTTTGTTGTTTTTGTTTTCTTTTTAAATATTTCTGCTATAACATTACTTTGTTTTTTTTTTACTTTTTCTTTCCAATATGAAATTAAATACCAAATTTGGATTGAAATTTCATGAAATAAAAAAAAAGTAAGTAAATATCGTGTTATTTCACATTTTATATTTTAGTTGTATCTATGCAATAAAAAAAAAAAAAAACTTTACTAACTTGAAATCAGACACATTTGTTTTTACATAAAATTTTTTTTAATTTTTTTCATATTGTATGTGTGTAAAAGTAATCCACGTTTTCTTAATTAAATTTTTACTTTAAAATTCAATTGAATTTTCTTTCTCAACAAAATTGAAAATTAATTAAATAAAATATTTTATGTGTGTGTGTGTGTGTATTGAGCACATTGCATCCTCATTTTAAAAAATATACAATATTTTTTTAATATTTAATACTAACTTTATATTATTGGAAATATTATAGTAATTTAATTTAATTTTTTTTTGCATGTATTTATGAATATTTCAATGCATCGTTATTATTTTGTCGTCGTTTCTGGTTCCCTGTTCCTTTCTGGATCGTGTAATTCCAGTATCACGGTTAACTTTTTTTTATACACATAGAAATCAAGCAAACAAAAAATCCAAAAAAAAAAAGTAATATTACAAATATAAGAAACTTGTTAAAAACATCCAAAAGGTTCGAAGAAAAAAATCAAACATCGAACGAAAAAAACTTAGTTTTTGCGCGCGTTATTCAAATAAAAAAAAAATTATCCATGTACAATATATATATATGTATATTAAAGGAATTTTAAAAAAAAATCACAATAATAAAAAATAAAAATATTGACATAGAAACGCGCGTTCAAAATCTTGAAATATTTAAAAATGAAAAAAAAAAATTAAATATTTTTTTTTAACTATTTCAGATATACAACGGTCCGAAATCATCAGCACCGAAAACTCAACTAAAAATACAAAATTATTTTTCAAAATCATGTTTAGAGTAAAAACAAGCTTCGAATTTTTTATTTTTCCTCGCTCGACTCTTCTGCTTCTCTACATTTTACTTTGATTTCTCAAAAAAATTGATCAATTTTTATTTTTACTCTCTTTAATTTTCGATCTTTTATTCTCAATTTTTCTGTATTGCACAATTTTTTTTTTTTTTCATTATACACAACATATCCTCTCTTTGAACAGGCAACTGTTCTCTTTTTGAAATTCTTTACATTTCATATAAATACAATTGTAGTTTTATATTATACATGCAAGTATGTGTTTATCTTTATATATTTAACAATATAATATTTATAGCTACAGGTTTGAAAATACATAAGAATGTTTTAAAAAAATTTTTAATTTTAAAGTTGAGCTCAAACATAAAGCCAATGTATAGTATATAGAGAAACAACAAAAGGTAAAAAAAAAAAAGCACCCAGAAAAATTCCAATACTTTTGAAAAAAAAAAAAAATATTTCTGTAATAAAAATAAAAGATAAAAAAAAATATTTTTATTTGAGATCACAAGTTTGCGTTTTTTTTTTTTAACTCTACTTTCTAAATTTAATTTGAAGTGGAGTCGAAAATGAAATAAAAATGCGATATGAAAGGAATGGAGGAAACAAAGTCGTTTTAGAAAAAAAAATATTTTTGTAATAAACTAAGAGAGAAGAACCAATTATATGGACAAGGCAACTGAGATTTTGAATCTCTTACATGAATTTTTCGCTAAAATTAAAAAAAATACCATCGAAAAAATTTTATTTTTGGAATTTCGACAATGTATAGAAAAAAGAAATTTAGAGAAAATTTTTAAAAAACATTTTGGGAATAAAAACAATTTTTACTTGGAAATTTTAATATTCAAGAATTCCCTATGTTCCTAGTTTTTTACGCTATACCAAGTGCTAGGCTCTTGTCAATCATCGAGTCGAAAACTCATTAAAATCCAATTAATTTAAAAATTTTTTTAAAAATTTTTCAGTACTGAACAAATAATTCAACCATACCCTCTTCAACTCATTTAGTTTTATTTAAAACTCTACATTACTTGAATTATGGAAACTTAGCAAAAATAAAACCACTTCACAATTTATTATAAGCACCACGAGATAATTTTATTTTTTTTGATATGTTTCAGTCTGCCTATGTGTTGGTAAATTTCTTTTAAACGTGTATGTAACTATATTGAAGTATGTTAATGCGATTGACTTGAAAAGAAAACTATAAATATAATCATAAACTAAACAGAAAAAAAAAAGATAGAAATAAATACTTAAAGAATTTCAAAACGAAATATTTATGTTAAAAAAAAAAATTCCAAAATAAATTTAAGGTCATGTTACACTTATGTATATTTTAATCATGATATCCAATCTGTAAAAATATTCAAACATTTTTTGATAGTCTTCACAAGCAACATTACTAGAGCTACTTGTTTGATATTTTTTTTTATAGTGCTTGTTCTTCAACTGTTTATTGATTGGAATATTAATAATTTTATATTGATGTCAATAAAATGTGAAATATTATTTTTATTAAATTTGATTTTAAATTTTTACAGTTGAAATTATTTCATATGAAAATCAAAATGATCCAAAGATTTTAAAATGAAATATGAAATTTAAATAAATACAAAATATTGAAAGATTCCATTAGATGTGTGTAAGTGAATAAAATTGGGAATGGACTGATTTCTCATTAGAGTCTTAACATATTTTACGGAATATAAAAAAAGAGTATTATTTTAGGCTTCCATCTTTAATCCAGATTTAACATGTAGAACCTATTAAAGTGTAGAATTAAAATCAAATCAACCAAAATTTCAACCAAAATTTTGCATAATTTTAAAAACCTAGTTAAACTAGGTTAATGATAATGTGATATTAACAAATATTAAAATTCCAAATTAGTATTAAATTAAAAATAGGTTTTTAAATTCTTATACAATATTTCACGTCTTCAAAAACTTGGACCAAAAATTACAATCTCATGGACTTTAGCAACCAAAATAAAAAATAAGAAAGTTCTCTTGAAATAATTTAAAACTAGATTTTGTTGCATATATTTAGGAGTTAAAGCATTTGTATTAATAAATGACACCTAGCTTTTCGAGTTTAAGATCCTCCTAGGACTATTAAATAAATAAATTTGAAAAAAGTTTTGTATTTAACAATTACAAAAAATTTGTTTAAAATTTAGAAAAAATTTAGTTTAAAAAAAAAAAGAATTTTAAAATTTCGAAATAGAACGAGAGAACCTATTGAAATATTTAAAATTTTAGACCCATCTTCATTTTAGTATTGTGAAGATACTCGTATAATAATTTAAGGAAAAGCATAAGAGATTTTTGAGCACTTTCTACTAAAAAAATAAACACAATTGAGATCATAAATGAACTGACGAACAGAGTGAATTCAATGAGCACTGTTCTTTTTAATTTTGTTTGTTATACACATATGTATACATGTATGCTTTTTAAGAGAAAAACCATATATTTTTTATAAAATTCTGAAATTTATTTTAAGTACTAAATTAATTTAAAATATATGCTCGTCTATATGCAAATAATATTCAATTGCATATAACTTTTGTAAAAAATGTAGAATTAATTGAAAGATTTTGATTTGTATAGAAGGCCCTTTAATATTATTTTGTCATACACTTAATTACTTATATTATAATCATTAATTTAATATAATAACGCTACATATATCAATATATGTTTTAATAAATACCTATAGTATATATATTTAATATTTGAAACTCATTAATAATATGTGAAATCTGAGGCACTTACTCATATCTATATACCTTTATGTAAATATGTAGATATATATTATGTTTTTGTTATATTTTCATATGTGTATATGAATGTATAACAAGATCATAATCAAATTGTTGTATGAAAATTATTTCAATATTACTACTGTGTATACCATTTTGTATTCAAAACTATATAAACGTAATAATATAAAAAGTATATTAGATATTATGCTACTATTGAACATACATACGCACATGTGTTATAATCATAAATATATTATTACTATTATGGTATTACTGTGTACATTGTATTTAACAATTTTATATTATAAATTTCTATTATCACTTATATACATACATATACACATAGTATGTATATAAAATTTAATATACATGATATGTATACAGGTAAAATTTATTAACAAATACTTAAAGAGAACATTTAATTATAAAAATTTTTTTATAAATGTTTTTGTATTTGCTTTGAGTACTTTATGCACATACATATATACAACTGAAAAGAGACGAGAAATTTAAATGAAGAGCATATAAGAGAGTATACGAGAAAAAGAAATATACAAAGTCACATACGTACAACTGAAACAAAAAACAAAAAAAAAATATTTCAGGTTTTCTGGTATTACAGGTTTCCAACAGGTAAGACGAAGAAAACAAGAAAAATTTAATAAAAGTTACAAAAAAAAAAATACTAAATGTACAGCAGCAGCAGCCCAGCAAAGCAAGTAAAATAGCAAGCAGAGCGGCATAGCAATAGCACTTTTTTTTATTTCCTTTTTATTCTTTTTTTAATGTATGTATGTATGTATTTTCTTCAACAAATCGATAACTTTTAGGAGCTCTGGAATTTTTGAGTCTGAGGAGCAAGACGCGACGATCTGATATTACTGTGGATTGAATTTTAAAATATACACCATTAATATATCTGTAAAATACACATGATGTATATATATATATATATATATATACATATGTACATATGATGTATACATCTATACACACATATGTACTTAAAAACTTACATCTACAGATATTTATGCCGGGCTTAAGGTAATCATTCCAATAGTTTTTTTTTTGCTTTATGTATTCTTTAAATTTTATTTTATTAATAGGCGATATGATTATGAATATATTAAACGTATGCGTGTGTGTATGTTTATAAAATTTTATATATGTGTGTATGCAGGCATAATATAAGAAATATGTAAAAAGTTTGTTTATGATTGGTATGCGAGTTAAAAAATATTTTAGTTTTTCTATTGGAAGAATTCACTTTTTTTTTTTGCTTTTTTTGTTAATTTTATTTAGTAAAAATCAAAAAACAAAAAAAAATGAGTTGTAAATGAGTTTTGTTGTTAAAATTAGTTTATTAATAGTTCTCTTACAGCTAACATTTATTTGTATAAGATCAAAAAGTTAATCGTTTTATTGTTAAGATTAATTTAAATAGAGATCTGAATTTATACGAAATCTACTATTAATATTTTATGCTGGGGATCATATTGTTACGGAAAGAAATATTTTGAGCTGTTATTAAAAATCTACACATAGTACACCTGAATAAATGATCTTGGATATAGGATAAATACTTATTCTTTTATGTATAAAATAAGTAATTTAGGAAGTATATTTTTATAATGAGATCGAATTATAATTTCTCATTTAGGAAATTTTTCAGTTAATTTCTTGTAATTTTCTCTCTTGTTAATTAATACATAAAAAGCTATGTACATAATATATACTTAACTTCAATAATATAATATAGTATTTTTCACAGATATCTCTGCGATGATTATGTGGGGCTGAGCAAGTATGTAAGAACTGGACGAGATATTGAGGATTGGCTTCGAAAATTTAGATAGATTCTCCAAAGAAACCGGTTGGCTTAGATAAATCACCTGTAATCATACGCTCAATGATGGTCTGATAGTGATAGGGTGGTGGTAGCAAAATGGAACATGTTTACTAATTGGTGTGTGGTGGACCTACTGCACCGGCAAAGCCAACCAACGAACTATTTTCATAATGTCATTTTTCATAGTAACGACATTGGAATTGAATGAAAGAATATTTCTTTATTTATTATAAATTAATATGCAAAATTTTTGGAATCTAATGCGATTTTTTGAAATTGCTATAAATTTTATAAGATGTCCTTTGAAATAAAAACTTTTCGGCTGGATCAGGTATATTAGATTCTGGCTTCTTGAAACATCTCAAAAAACTTTTTTCTATGAGAGTTTATATTTTTTTCTACAAAAGCGTTTATGTTATACACGCTTAATCGGTAACTTTTCCATTTTTGATGTTATGAAAATTTATGAAAAGACTATTAGACTAAAAAATATAGGGCATTATCTGGAAGCATAAAAACAACGTTAAAGAACCATGGACATGTCGCGCAGCTCAAAAGGCAATAATTATTGTACTTGAGCAGCAAATCATTAGAGAAATTGAACTTTTAGAAAAGAATGTGAAAAGTTTTAAAAAATTGATTAAAAAAAAAATCGGTAAGAGAAATTGTACGGCTCGAGTCAATGAAATCTCTGCATGAAAAATAGAAATAATTATTGAAAAGCACAATACTAAAATAATCTTAAGAAAATTATTTTGTAGTCATAACAATTTAAGACAAAAGGTTTTGATTTACAATTTTAAAATGTTGTAAATTTTGTTAAACGGATAAGATCGCGAAAAACAGACTTAAATACTAGAAAGATTTGAATTATGGTTTATGTGCAACCACTGGATTATTTCTTTCTTATATTTAACCTAGAACTAGTTTTCATTTGAAAATATTTTCGAAAAACGGGGCCTTAAAGAAGGCATTTTTATATTTTCAAAGATATTTTGGAGTCACACATAGAAACACCAAAAATTTATACTATTTGGAAAATAGTCGATGGCATTCAAGTTATAATCATTGTGACGGACTCCATTCAAATACATAACAATTTTTTTTTTGTTAAACATAAAAATTTATTATAATTTTTTTTTCTCATTTCAAGATTACAACTTTCAGCACATTTTTTCTACATTATTGTAATTCATGCTCGATCATTTCGTATACTTATGTATGTATGTCTATGCATATATTAATTTTGTAAATATAATTTGAGTACATACATAAAAATGTATGTGAGTGTAAATAAAAATGTATCCATTTTGGATACAATTTATCTTTCAGTTAAAACTATTTTATGTGTTGTTTTTTTTTTTTATTTTTTTTTCTTTTTATGTGAAAATTGTGGAGAATACAACATAAATGTAAAATGAGAAGAGAGTGGATATTAATAAATTGCATTGTATATTGCAAAGTAACTAGTACAATGCAATATAATATTTAAAAAGAGATAAATAGTGAATTGCAGAGTACAACTGGCTCTGTTTAGTATGGAGTAGAGAATTAATAAAAAAAAAAAAAAGAAAAACATGAAGAAAAACTGAGAGAGTACATTACGTTGGAATATAGTTGACTCGTAGAAGCATTGAATTACGCAAAGTTCAATATAAATGGAAAGAGGATTGAGCGCAGTGATGGAAAGGAGGGGGGGGGCGTGCATACATAAATATAAAGTTCGACTTCGATTTTTATCTTTAGTTTATGTGAATTCAAATGTGTTTTATTTTTTGCCTCTTTATTATTATTTTTAATTCGTAAATGGTCGATTTTATTGCATATTTCAATATTTACTTTTTTTTTTTCTTGTAAATTTTTTTAAGAGTGATCGTTTTTTAAAAGCTGATTTTGTATTTTCGTTCGTTTTTAGTAATAATTTTATTCTATTTTTCTTTCAATATTATATTGGTTTTTTTATACAGTTGTATGTTTTTAGAACATTACAAAATAACAAAAAGCAAAAAAAAATAATAGAAATAAAAAAGATATTTTGCATAACAATATTTATGTTAAATAAAGGAATTTTTATAGGAATTTTCAAATTTGATAATATCACTCTCCAAAATGAATGATTCAACAAAATTTTAGCAATAAAGGAGAATGGTTTAATAGATTTCAATGGTTATTCAAAATCCAGAAATATACAGAAGCAAAAAAAGGAAACAGGCGACGAAAGCCAGCATCATCCGAGTATTATCGATGTAACATTTTAATTTTTTTTTTCTCAATTTCGAAAAACAGAAGGAAAAAAATCATACATAATCAAGTAGCAGAAGTGAACAAACATATATAAGTTACATCTATATGTACATATACATATATGTAAGTTTGTACATGCATACGTGCATAAATTACATACATATACTGCATATTGCTGTAATATGCGCGCATATCGTATTGCGTTGTGTTGTGATGAAGAGAAAACAAACTGCTTTTCAGAGATAACCCTATACAATTTTGATCTAACAAATAAATTTGAGCAAAAAAAAAAGCTTTAAATTTTTTATTGTGTATATAATATGTATGTGTGTACGTATGGACGTTTAGTAAGAAAGTATATATAACCAATAATCATAAATTAAAATAAAAATTTTTTTTTTGTATTTAAGTATGTACATACATGTTATATATTTGATATTATGTTTGTATGTACAGATGTGCTTTGATCTTGTGCTCGCACATTCCAGGAGCATAAAGTCAGCCAGCAAGCATAAGCATAACTACAAATGACGATCAATAAACAACGAGCACAAAAAACAAAAGTAATAAAATATAACAATTTTTTTTCTTCTTCTTCTTCTTCTTTTGGAGCTTCAAGAGATTTTTTTTTGGTAATAATGCTGAAGTTTTAGTTTTTTGTTTTGCCTTTTATATTATTCATTGTTTCACATTTTAAGGTATAGGCTTTTGGTGTTGTTTAAAGGTGCATATTTTATGAACAAAAAGAAAAATGTAGAAAGAGAAAAAAAAAAATTTGTACATAATAAAATTCATTTTTCCATCGATGAACTTTTCTTTCAAATGCTAACAACTATATAGCACGCATATTTGGGTACAAAAAAAAAAAACAAAAAAGAAGAGGACAACACAAAAATAATAATAAGAAAAGAAAAGAAGACAAAAGAAAAAATAACAAAGAAATAAGAAAAAAAAATCAAAACAAAATCGAATTTCTTCAGAGCAATGCAGTGAAATTGGATTCGGGCGGATCGAATGAATTAAAATTTTTGGAATTTTTTCTTTCCAATTTTTTTCTTCTTTTTTATTTTTGTGTTTTTTTATCTCTTATATTATATTATTTTCTATATTATAACACTTTTAATGCAGAAATAACAATAATAATAATAAGTTACTGAATTAATAAGTGAAAATTACAGAGGAATTTCAATATTATAAAGATAATCCTGAGGGAAAAACAAAAAAAAAAAAACGAAAAAATAAATATTGACGGTGGCATTATTATTCAATAATAATACTCATATGTGTATATGCACAACAATATAGAAGTCGGACAAATTAAATATTCAAAATAAAAATATTGAAAAATTAAACAAAATCTTAGACCAAAATACAGGGGAATTATTTATAAAAGAAAACTATTGTTCCTATTATAGAATTTTTTTAAATATAAATTTAAGGGTAATTTTTAAAAATTTCAAAATTAATTTCAATAACAACTTTTTACTAATTAAATATATCAAATTTATTTCCGGAATATGTGGATTTATTAATAAATAAATTGATTTTGTGTAATTGTTAAAGTATTTTTGAAAAAAATAGTTGAAAATTTTCATTTTGAACGGGAGGAAATTAACTTGTATTTATTTGTGTTTCTTAAAACTGTTGTATAGCTGTTGTAAAAACTATTTTTCGCTAATCTATTTGTAAATAATGCCACCAAATTTTCTATATAACTACCATAAGGATTCCTAAAATTAAAATTCAATTTTTTTAATATTTATTCAATTGAATTTACTACATTTTTTTCAACACATCATATAAAAATTTTATTATATTGACGAAATTTGTTAACTTCTTCTCAATTTCAATCTGTTCTCTAACTTCTAAATAACTTCTCAGTCATAACTTATTAAACACATTGACTTGACACAGTCAGGTCAATCTGTTATTTAAACGAGATTTTGTATATTCCACCAATTTTTATTTTTAAAATACTTGTTCACTTTCTTCTTATTTGCCAAGTAAAGTTGTGAGAGCCGTTTGAATATGTTTACATAACTGTTCTAAATTTTGTTGATTGAGTACTAATCACATGTCCAGAATAATATAGAAACTAACTAAAATGTATTATGACTCTAATTCAATTTCAAATTTGCAAATTTTGCAAAATTATTTAAAAATAATTCAGTATTTTTTTCATACAGTTCTTGTGATATGATGGCAATAATTCAGAAATGTTATTTATTTACGACCCCGTTTGTTAAAATTTCATATTATATTTTTCATAGTTGGTATAAATGCTAAGCCTGACTTCTTAAGCACATATGTATATATTAAAAATTAATAAAAAATTAAATGTGTTTTTCAAAAAGAGAGGTTATGTGATGGTACCGAATACAATGTGAGAGTTTTCACACATAGAGTTTTCAATGTAAATGCAATTCTTCTTTATAGGGAAACCATATTAGCGAGCTCTAGATTAGTTGGTCGGACCAGTTTCGTGTCTCAATTTTTGTTCTTATTTCAATTTTTTTTCTTATTTTTTTGTTACCGTTATTTATGAAAGTTTACGTCTGGCATTTTTTTTTACTATGAAATGTATTGAGTAATATTTGGAAAAGATCAGATCTCAACTATAGTCCATTTTTATTATTTTATGCCGATTTTACATTTTTGATTACATTGTTCGGAAAATTTTACATTTTTCATATAAGTTGACTAAAAGATTTTTATATATACCTTTCTTCAAATTTGACATAAGGTGTTTAAAGAAAATTTACGTACTGTTGGGTTATCCTAAACAAAAAAAAAAAACACTTTGCGACCGATATTGTGCTGACCGCATCAAAATTTTTTTTTGCTTTTTCCAATTATCATTAAAAATTCCATTAAACCATCATTATGGAAAATTTTAATATCATATTATATATATTTTTTTAAAACTATAAAAGTTTAATTTTTAAAATTCCAATGTTACTTTCTTATGATGTTAAAAGCGAAATATAATTAGCAATTGTACGCAAAAATGTTTGCATCTTCATATTATTTATAAAATCATAATCTTTAAAAATTTATGCATAATATATGTATGTGTACATTATATGAAATATGTATGTATGACAAGTTTGCAATGCGATTTCAAATTATAGTTACTTACTCTTTAGCAACAATGTATCAATGATGTGTATGATATGTGACGTGCGCATATTATACGTCTTCTAATTTTTCTAAAATTTAAACTTCCCGTACCAACATAATTTCAAAGGTATAATAAATTTACCTTTCCGTCTGTAACGCTAAGAAATAATGTTCTGAGATATAGACACAAGCATATATTTTTGATTAGCGTCGAATTTTAAGTCGATTTTAACATGTGTGTTCGTCTGTCCGTTCACCTGGTGGAAAACTTATTGAGCTACATTCATCAAATCTTCACAAAATAATTTAATTCAAAATTTATTTGGCTATATCTTAGAAATTATTGAAGCTATAATATCGAAATTTTGTACAAGCAAATATACTATTAGGGCTTTAGTGGGCTTATTAGGTGTAATAAAAATCATTAAAATTTCTTGACTCCTTGTGGTTGCTGCCATACAACTTCAATAGTTGTTGGATCATATCTTAGAAATTATTGAAATAACAGTACTGAAATTTTTGGATAAACTGATATGGTAATTAACTTTATTGAAACTAATATTGCATACACTAAAACGGCAACTTAACGTTATAGTCTGTCCAATAGTCAGCTATGGCATGTTTACTCGCACATAGGATAACAAATTTGTACAGGAATCACAGAGTTGACACAATCAACTATATCTACTCTCGTTCATTTTATTCGGTTACAATGTATGTTAGATGAATATCACACTGTATAAATACATATGTGCTGATATAATCATCCTTAAATAATAATTTTAACTTAAATTCTTATATTATGCCATTTTTGAAATGTACGCGTAACAAAAAATCATTCTGATTTGTTGTTCCTACAAAAAAAAAAAAAATACGAAATTTTAATTTAAAAAAAAAATATAGTGTTGTGCCACAGACTTGATTTAATTTAAAATCGTGTCAAAATCATATTACGATATACAAGCATATACATACATACATATACATATTTCTGTTGTACATTGTAGCAATTTTGTGCACTTTTTTTTGACAAAGATTAATTTTAATTCGAAACAAATCACAATATGACTTCAATCTGAATATTCTTATACGCCACTCTATGAGTATATTGTTTATACATACTTATTATTTGATAACCTCTTCCAAATAAATTTGAATTAAACAGAAATATAAACATAAAAACAAAATGTGTGTTTGCATGTATGTATATGCATTTATAAGAAATATTACAAGGCTTGAAAAATACAAAACAAAAAATCTTAAAATTACACAAGCAAGCAGAAGAAGAAGAGGAAAACATTTTAAATTTTAGCATTCCTTGAGTTTTTTTTTTTTTCTCTTATTCTTTGGTTGTTGTTTCCTTGCGTTAATATTTTTTCTTTTCTTGTTTTTGTTTCTTTTTTGTATTTTTAAATTCCTTAAAGCCAGATGGTCAAAAATTGAGTATCTTTATATTTTGTTTAAAACAGATAAAATACCAATCCTTGAAAAAAGACCTTTTTTTATAAAAATATTTTTTTTTTTTATATTTTTATTCCTTCATATTTAGTTTTTTTGCTGAAACTCTGCTGGTTTTCTGAAAAATTCTTGAAGCAGCAGTTTTATAACAAAAAAATTTCAAATCCCGAAAAAATAAAACTAAAAATAACTATAAAAAAAATATATTTTTTTTTGTAAACTAAGAACTGAAACCAAAACAAAATTATTGTGTTGTATAGAACGCTAAAAACAATTCTATATAGGGTTTTCATATACGAAATTTTGCCTGGAATATTCGCGGTTTTTATAATATGAATTTTTCATCGTTTCACATTCGTTTCGTTCGTTTCGTCTCTTGACATTTTGATATTTTCATTTCGTTTAAAATTTTTTTGAAGAAGAAAATCTTGAAAATTTTTTCGTTTTTTATTTTGTTTGTAATTTTTTATTGCTAATGTTGCCGTTGTTTGGTATTATTGTTGCTAGTATTGCTGGTGTTGCTGGTGTTTTTGTTGTTGTATAGTTCGCGTCGTCAGTCTAAAATTTTTTTTTATTTTGTTTTTTCTCTTTATAATTTTTATTTTCATTTCATTTGGTTTTCTTTTTTTTTCTATTTTCACTTTGCTTGATTTGAATCTCTAATTCTTTTAGTTAAAAAACAAAAATAAAAAAACAAGAACAAAACAAAATGCATGCCATACCAGTCCCAGTACCTTTGAATTTAAGAAAAAATTTTCCAAGTTTTTATGTATTAGTGCATTGAGTTTGTGATGCATGTATCAGTGCTGTGCTGTGTATATTATTAAATATATGCATGCAACTATTTTCATAATATATTTTTACAAATCTTCTTTATGCATTTATAAAAAAAACCTGCTCAATTTGTAAGATATTCATGAATTAAGTGTGTGAGTGTGTGTGTTGGTACATGTTATTATTTTGTTTTTTGTATCCGATGCGCATGAATTGTTAGTACCTATCTGGTTGAGAACCTTATATTTTTTCTTTCTTATTTCGAGGATACAAAATTATTTTTGTTTTTATTTGATTTTTTCCTTGTTTTTTTTTTTTTTGAACAAATGGTCGCGACTTTACTCTATTACAAGGTCTCAGGTGCTCACCTTGTGTACGTATATTATATATGTAGATTGTTGTTATTGTCTAAAATGATGTTGTTTGGGGTAATTTTCAATCAAAAAAGAAGACGAAAAAGATATTCGAAAAAAAAAAAACGAAACATCCCAAAAGAATTTTTTTGTTTTATTTTTGTTTTTTATAAAACTTTTTTTTTTTGTTTATCATAAAGAATTTAATTTTCTTAGAATTGCCAGATGAGATCTATTTTCTGAGAAAACATTTCTCAGAATAATAATATTCTTTATAATTATTCTGAACACAAACCAATTTATAGGAATGGCTTGTGTCTATAATAAAATGTTTCAAATTACTTCCATAAATATTTTCCATAATAATTATATAAGTACGACTTTTCATTTACTTCTCTCGAGTAAACCCCACGACATTTTCATTTTTTTTGACTGACAGTTTAAAGTGACTAATAAGCATTTTTTTTTTTGAAAATTCGTACTATCGACTTTCAAGATCAAATATTATGCAGTGCATAATGCAGCAATAACAAATTTTCGAATTTTTTAGATCTGGATTTTTTGCGCCAGTATTAGGTTTTGAACATTTTCAGAATTTTAAATTTTTGTGCAGTAAGCTGTTTAGTTGCCCTACTTTCGAAAAATGTTGATCAAGAACGCAAGAATCTATTGAAATTTTATAATATGTCTTATCAAAGAATTATCTATGAACATATAGAATAGAAAATTTGTTTTCAAATTTATTCAATTTGGTAACCCAGATTAAATGCATATCAAATTCTAATATGCGTTTCTTGTGATATTTTGAAATTTTTGAAATTGTTTTTAATTTTTTTTCTTTTGTTTTTTATTATCAAAATCATTAAAGGTTTGAAACAAAAAACCAAAAAAAAAAAACAACAAAAGAATTTTAGAATTTTTAATTTTGATTCTTTTATTTTTTTTTTTTGTTTCTTATTCTTTGATTATAGAGTTGAAAGGTTACACGAAAATTAAGTACATTTTCAATATTTCTAATAGACATCTACATACATATTATGTAGATATGTACACATATATTTTTGAATACGAATTACAAGGGAACATCTTATGCAGGGCTGACCAACTAAAATTCAATAAATTTTTTTTGCTGAAAATGCCAAAAGCCCATATGAATTTGGAGAACTGAAACGTTTTAATCGAATGTTTAATATTTTTAATATAAAATTTTAGAAAATAGACAAATTCAGCAATTAATTTTCTATTTACTAGCCCTATATGGTTGAATATAGCTAATTTTTCCCTCTCTTGTAAAAACAGGCATTTAAGTACCGTGTAAGGGTCGCGGTCAACTATACTTGTCTACCATTGATAATATTATTTCAATATGCATTCACATTTCGAATATAAAATTTATGTTTATATAATTTGTAAGTTTAAATTTAAGATATGATTATGTAAGAGAAAAAATACCATTGTAATTATAGGTTATATGCGGAAAATTAATTGTAAGTTTGTTGAAAAGCAGATCCCTTATTCTTATATATACATACTTATAAAATGAAATGGGTCGATCGATGTTAGTTAAGATACAATCTTTATACGTACATTATATAGAATTTGTATGAATCGCATTTTTTGACGCCATCGTGTTATTTTTGGATGATTTTCATAAAATATTTAGAATAATCAAATTTTCAAATAGAAAATATTTTTTTCTTTTTCTGTAATAGGAAGAAATTATTTGATCACAAAGACCTTTCGGTTCATTATTTCATATTTTGATGTCAATTTAGAAAATATGGGATATGTAAACTTCATAGACAAAGGGAAATTTCTTTAATTTAATGATAGAAGAATATTATGGATTTGAAGGTAAGAAAGGATTAATTTTGAAGTGTTTAATTATATATTTTTCTAGAAATTGTTCATTTTATGTCGGATTAAATTAGAGGTTAACAACAAAATAAATACACAAAAATAATAATAAAAAAAAAAATGTTGTTTTCCAAATTTGAAAGGAACAATATTAAAATATGATTACACTTGAACATGAACGTACTTAAGCTACTCAAAAACAAACCTTTAATTATGTTTTGTGGGTTCGAATAAACAATATTCGGATAAATAATTAATAAGCGTTATGTAACCTTTGAATGATAGAAAATTCTTAAGTAAATTTAACAATAAATCCGAAGGTTTACTAACATTTTGACGTCAAAATCAATGTAATAGGGAAATATTTCAGTATCTGAATTGTTTCAGTATCCAAATCAATTTGGAAGGACTGAGAAAGTAGATAATCGATGCATTTCAATGAAAAATATAGAAGTATTGTTTTCAGTTTTCGGGCATGCAAAAAAAAATTATAATATATAGAGATACAGATATATAAAATTTGGCCATTATTTTTTTGATACCAGGTATTCTATTGGCATAATTTTAGAATAGTTCAGTTAAGAAACATTTAACTGGGGATCTTTAGTTGTAAAAGTATTTCAATTGCATAAAACAATTCGCAATAAAACAGCGTGAGCTTAACACGTGACATCAGCTTCTCCCATGTCGAATGTACAATATTCATTTCAAGTCAATTCAATCCTAGTCGCTATACCAAGATCTAGATTTATAGACCTTCAAATTATAAACACAACATGTTTTCATCTTCCAATTTTTCTTAATAAGCATGTCATTGTTTTTTTCGTACATTTCAAAATTTTGTAGTTTTTTATTGCACACACAGTTCAATTTGTTAACACAGTCACATCATCTTGAACTGATCAAAAACGTTTTTAGTAGAAATATTAAAATACTTTTGTGTTTTATTCCCTAAACTCTCTTCGTAAAGAGCTGCATGCTCCATAATCTGAGGTATTCATCCTACTGCATGTACGAAGAAGTTATTGTTAGTTTTTCTCAAAGGTTTTATTTGTAAATACTAAATTATTTAGAATCCTTAATCAGACAATTAAAACAAATTAGACGACAATTTAATAAAATATTCGTTCCCCATTTTTCCCAACACTTTTGTGGAAATTTTATTTTTAAAAAATCGTTTTATTATTTTTATTCCTTGATGTTGGCTTTCTTTATTCTTTAAATCAGCAGAAATAATTTTAGATACATTGTATTTGTTTTTTTCTTCTGTCAAATTAATTTTTGGATAATTTGGAATGTCCGGTTAACTATCATCACATCATTTGATGATAAATATAAAAATAAAAATTCTCATCTTTTATTGTCTTAATACCCTAATTTACAATCGTTGATATGATTATAATTTTATTTCGACATTAAACTTGATAAAATTTAGATTTAAAGCAGAAACTGATGTAGGTTATCTTGGTCAATTTCACTATAAATGCTAACATTTCCGAAAAGCATTAAGGCAACATGAATTTTTAATGATTTCTAAGTAATTTTGTGTTAAACTATAATTAGTTGAGGTTTGTTTTTGTTTTTGCTGAAAACTAATGATACTACAAATGGTTCTTTTCATGTTTTTTATGAGTTTTATGTTTTTGTCCCTTATCACATCGTTTTATCGTTTGAGCCTCTAAAAATAAAATTTAAATATTTGCAGTGCCAATTTGAAATTTGTTTATGATTAAATAAATGTGATTATATTTTGTGTTTAATTTCTAAAATTGGCTAATTTACAAATTGCAGAAAAGAAAATGAGCATCTGTAAACAAAACTGAAAAAAATATAAAACATCTTAGGTAGATTGAGCACAGAATCGAGATATCACCATAGTTAAACTGCATATTTTCAAGTTCATATTGAAAAAATATTTTGCTTCAATTGGTTTTATCGTAAAACTTTGTGAAAGTATGGCTTAGCACAATTCAAAAAGTCAGAATTTTTAAAGAAATTTACAAATTTTTAATTGTTTTTCGATTGCTGACATATAAAAATTTATTTCAACTCAAAATTTAAAAACAGAATGGTTCTGTGATAAAATGAATTCCACTTATATTCATCAACCATTTCGACTATTTGACATTTTGGAACTTAATGAATTAGATAAATTCTTAATTTAATGTTTTTCTATGAAGTTTAAAGCTCCATTTTCTTCAATTTATTTATATATTCTCCATTAGGTATTTGCACCGCTTTATAACAAACACAAATTTGCTTTATATTTCTCATTGCTTTCGTAACATTTTTTAAAATTTTAAATTCAACAATCGTTATATGAGCGTTCGTATCTCATTTCGTAAATGTTATGGCCATTTTAGCTAGAACTTAATGTGGAACAGAAAATATCTATAGTGTACACAGTACAGTACACAAATACGCGGTTTTCAAAATGAAAAGGCTGGCTTAATGTGTCATCGCAAGGGTTTAAATTTTAAAACACATTGTCGAAGAGCCTAAACCTGGAATACATATTCTGCAGTAATTAAATATATTACAATTATTTGTGAAAAAGACAACCATAAAATAATTAAACACTAGTTTGCCAAATGCCGAATCTATATAACCAACATAGTTTGCAATATTCACTTGCACTTGCAGTTTTACACTGCAAGTGCTCCGAAATACCCAAGGTAAATGGTTACATTAACTTAAAATAGCCATTCTATTTACTCCAAAATCATTAATTTTAAGTTTGCGTGTCAAAAAAAAATGACTGATGAAAATTTATTGAAAGTTTTTTCTCTTTTTTAGAAATTTCTTATTTATTATTATTAACAATAAATATGTATATTTAAAAGGTATTTAACATTATGTATGCAATTAAAAACAGAAAAAAACGAATTGAATTTCTCCGTGACAGGAGAATATAAAAGATTTTTAAATTTTATAATAACAATATGTAATAATGTAGGTGCCTAACAAGCATAATTATGTAGATTCAAGCAAAATATTATTTTTGATTAATTAAGGGCATCTCAAGAAAATTAACTGCAAAGAATATTTAAGAATCAAAATTGAATCAATCAAAAGTGATCTTTCATTTATTTTTTTAATTTTTCTGTTTTGCCCGAAAGGGTAAGAGGTCAAGAAATTCTTGTAAAATATTTTTGGTAAGTGAAAGATTTTCTATAGTACAACTAGTGATGTAGTCCTCCATATTTTGCATTGAACAATTATTACAAAAGTTCCTCTTGTAAGAAATTAATTTAAGAATTCAAATTAAAAATTTTACAAAATTTCTAAATTGTAAGATAATAATACTAGATTTATGCTGGTTAAGTGTACTTAAAAGGGCAAAATTGACCCATAAAATTAACTCTTATCTCAAGTCGGCTTTATACTCATTTCTCGTTTAGTGGTTTTCCAAAGCGACAGCACGAATGTGTCACAATTTTCAACAGTTTTTAGAACATTTTCAAATAAAGGAACATATTTTATTATATAGTAACCCGTGGTTATTATACATATCTTCCAAAATTCGTGAAAGATCAATTTTTTTTCGGTTACCCTATTTGTTTTATACTTTAAGCTTTATCCAACTTTTAGAGAAGGAAAAATGTGGCAATAATCGTTATCTAATACAACAGTATGCTCTTATTAGTTAATCAAATTAATTGGAAATATTAATTGAAGTTCATTTTAGTATTCATTTCATGGGAATAAGATTCGAAGTTCATTTAGATTTGTCCTAAGCTCTTCTTATGGTAATAAGAAAATAATTTGAGCAATATCGTTTTACTTTATTTATAGAATTTAAGACACTGTTTAAATATATACGACAGAATGTTAGATTTAATTTTGTGAAATAATAGAAATTATTCTATTCTCATGAGATTTACTCTCAGACTTTTTAAAAGTAAAATGGCGACATTTAATTTATTGTGAGAGTTTTTAACAGCAATCAGCTTTTGACGTAACATTTCAGCTCCATAAGATATAGGCTTTACAAGGAAAGTAAATGAAAATTAAATTTTATAAGCATAAGAGCTTTGTATTTATTAATATAAAAACGTAATAAAATTAGCATCGTCTGCTTTATTTAACAGCTTAAGAGAGAAGAGGTGGGGCAGCACCATTTTTACTACAAATACGAGTATGATACTTCAACTAGAGAAAATTTAAAATTTATCGTAGAACACTTAAATTTTAAATTCTGTGTTTTATTTTAACTCTGTAACCCAAAATTATAAATTTCAATTTAAAATCGTTTTGCTATCGCAATTTTTGACATAAATTAGACACAAATGTTTTTTTCTTCATCTTCTAAAGAATTTAAAATAAATTCGAATATAATTTACTTTTTTCTGTTAAAAATGTTTTCGCTTTTTTTTTTTTATTGCTTTTGTAATAAATTTAAAAAATTGTATAGCGAATCCTTATAACGAATTTAAAATTACCATGTATAAAGCCTGCAATTATTTTGTAAAAATCAAAATTTATGCATTTCTTTAAAGTCCTCTACCTCTTATTATACAGAAGCTAAAAATCGTAGGTTTTTTTTTTTATCTTTCCATTTATAATGTATTTTTTGTTTTCTCTTTTGTTTTTCTGATGTTCTCCTCTTTATTGAATTCAAATGGCAACACATAAATATATTTTTGGAATGGTAGAGATTCTACAGAGAGAATTTCATAATATTAAAATTCAAAAAGGAAGAAGATATGAAAAAAGAAAAATGTAATAATAAAAATAAATAAAAAATTTACTGGAGGGCTAAAATTAAAATGAAACGAAACCTGCCTTAGATTTTTTTTTATTAGTTGCATGCCATTTTTATGTTTTTTTTTCTTGAATATTTTATTTTTCATTTTTTGGTTTTATTGCTTGCTGTGCTGTAGTGTCATCCCTTTACCCCCCTTGTACATCAAGATATGTTGTGAATACTTTTTTTTTCTGCATTTTCTTATTTTTCAAACTAATTTATTGGTGATGAACATCAGCTTTTCTTAAAATTAAAGTCTCGTTTTCTTTGCCGATCTAACCTAGTTTTTAGTAATAATTCCAATTGCTTTATTTTGTCCGTTTGTCAACCAAAATGTGCTCTTATTAATTTTGTACTACCTTTAAGCTGAAGTTTTAATGGATTTGGCTTGGGAATTTATTTCCGTATATACGGAAATTTTAATCCATTCTTTCCTTATAAAAATGATGGCCTTTCAAAAACCGAAAAATCAGTTTTTTTTAGAATGCATTGAAACTAGAAAATATTTTTATTTTTCTGAAATGAATGAATATAGCTTCGTATACCATTGAATAGCATATAGACATAGAAAACGTCACTGTGACAATTTGGTTGTTGTTGTTACTCCTTATCTCTTCCGCATAACATTAATAAGTAGTTCATTTCGTTACAAGAAGATTTTTGGCATCTTTCGAGTAATTTCAATTAAGATTAATAACTCCAATCTTAAAATAAGAAAAAATCAATTTTCGGCTTTTGCATTTTTTTGAGTTTTAAGAGTTTCACCGTTATTTCATAAAAACAAACAAGCAACGGTAAATATTTTCCCATTTTAAATGACATAATTAACAGTAGAATGATTTTTTGGTCATTACATAGGTTATCTAAAAATTTAATAAATAGATATGTATGTTAATGCTGTAGTTTTAGGGTTTTCCTCCTAAATGTATGCAAGAAAACAACAACGATCGAAACCGAATTTCATAATATATTAGTTCATAACTATTATATTCGGTTTCGTTCGTTGTTGTTAAAGATAACAAATAATTTAAACAAAGTAATACTAAATAGAATAAAGTTTGAAGAACAATGTTTTCACTCATTTAAGGAAAATGTGCTATTTTGCAAAACCTTAAATTTTATCTGAATTTTTTATTTTTATATTTCAATATTAGTATAATATCATTAAAACGTATTATGTCGTAGGTAACATAGCAGCTTGTAAGTGTATATATAGGACACATTTTTGCTTTTTTTCGTTGAAAGAGACACAAAAAAAAAAAGGACAAAAATGCACGCAATCAAAATAACGAAAGATGTAATCAAAATATTTCAAAAATAAAAATGTTTGGAAAAATTTGCAAGTTTGTGTTTAAAGATTTACTCTCAATATATATATATATATATATATATATATATATACGAGTAGACTTTCTTTATATGCAATTAATTGTACAAATATATGAAAAAATTGCTACTTGTTAGATTTGAGCTTTGATTTAAAATATTAGAATTCAAAGGTCAAACAGAGATAAGGTCGCGGTACAAATTGGTGGTGTCGTTTTTGTTTTACCTTTTTTTTATTGTTGTTTATAATGTTGCTTTCTGGTGGCTTTTTATTATCTTCTCCTATATTTTTGAATGTTCTTTAAAGTGTTCCTTGACGGTTCCATACATCTTTGCTTTTATTATTTTTGTGCTAAAAAAACGTCAAGGTCTTCATTTCAGCATTTTTAATTTGGTGTTTGTACACTACTTGTTTTATTATGTAGGTCTCTCTTTCTCTCACCCTTTCTCGTTGATTTCTAGAAATAGAATGAGTAAAAAAAAAATTTAAAATAAAAATTTGGATGAGGTCAGAATAAAAAGTTGGTGCCTAAAAATAATTCTTTTTTGGTTCTTTAAATTTTAGAATATCTGGAAATCTTCTAAAAATTTTTAAAACCACAAAATTTGTGTATAGATGTAAGAAACATAAAGAGCTATTATGATTTTTAAACTTAGCTTATAATTCAAGAATTGTTTTATGTTTTCAAATTTTTGCCGTATTTCACTTACTATAATTGTGTTTATTATATTTGTAAGAACTAATTACTAAGAATTATCGACTTATAATAGTTTCCAAATGCAGTAAGAAATAATTGGAGAAAATTGTGTTCCGTGTGTAATAAAAGTGAGTTCTGTTGTTAGTAAAATATGTGTTCTCTGTCAATGATACAAAACTGTTGAATATCAACCGAACGAAAAAATATCAATGAATAGCGTTTTTCTTAATAATCCCAGGAAATAATTACTCATTTGATCTTTATTTTTTTCCAATTTAATCTTATATACTGCGCAAACAAACTCTTCTAACTATATCATCTTATAATATGAGAGTATTTTATTAAGTTTGTTTCAAGGAATCAAAATCAATATAAAAATAAAGAAAAATAGGAAAAATTTGAATTTTTAGAGAATGGAAATATGGGCTTATATTTTCGAACTAATTCTTTCATTTGTAAAACTTGATTTGGAAGTTGAAATATTACTTTCATTATAAATACTTCAGCTATAAAAGCACATTTTTGTGTCACATGCAAAACCACATACCTTATAATTTCAGTAAAATATTTAGGATTTCTCATATATGGGTGTAGATTTTCCGCATTTCAAAGTCACTTTGTGAAGTCAGCAATACCCAGTTGAAAAAATTTGGTTATACGCAGTAGACTATAGTGCTTACAGCACCTTTTCCATTTTGTGTCACGGATTTTGGTTCCAACAGTGAGTTTCAAAATATACACTATAGTTATGATATAGTATTGCGAGAATAAATTCGAATATCTCATAGTATGTCAGAATGTTGAATTATTTTTATGTACACAAAAACAAAAATTCTAGGAAAGTTAACCAAAAAAAAAAAAAAAAATTAAAAAATGTTAATTTTGATTTGTAACATTTTGTTAATGTGGTAAAAAGATCATCCGGGCAAAGATTGTATTTTGGGGTTTTCTTTGACACACACACATTAGTATTTAAACATTAATGGATTTATGCTTATGTTTATACGTTAGCATAATTTTTTTTTCGTTTTTATTCATTTTTTATTCTCGGTTTATTTTTATTTTTAAATTAAGCAGAAATGATTTTTTTTTTGTGAGCAGGTTTTGCGTTTTTTTGTTACATTTTTGTTTAAATTTGATTTTTTTTTAGGTAGCCACTATCTTACCACGCCTAAGGGCAAGGACAATTTTATATCTATAAAAAAATAATGAAAATATTTTTATTTTTTTGCCTTACTACTGATTTTTCCTTCTGTTTTTTTTTGTTTTTGGAATAAAATTAGCACAAATTGTCTGGAACAATTTTGAATCTAGGATGTTTTCAAGGTTTTCGTTTTCTTCTTTCTTTTTGTTTTTAGGAATAATTAAATTATAATAAACGAAAAAATAAGTTTTAACATTTTAGATGATAACCAAGAGGAAATGCCTTTCATAAATCGTCATAATACTTAAAATTTAAACGTTTTTGTTAACCACAAAATTTTAGAAAAATATTTTTTAAAATTTTAGTAAATTTTAATTTTTTTTTTTTTGATTGTCATGTTATATTTAATTTTAAGATATTTTTGTTGAATTTGAGATTGATATTTTTCGTTAAATTTAATTAAAGCAAAGACTGCGCTTTTCATGAGTTCCAATAGAAATTTTGGTTTTAAAATTAGGCAAATAAATGTTTAGAAAAGAGTAGATCATAATTTAAAATATTTAAGGTTAAAATTCTCCTGTATTTAAAATTTATGATTTAAAATTATAAATACAAAAATTTTTTCAATATTTCATCTTTTTTATCCACTCAGAATCTCAACAATATCACAATTTATGGCTATTTATTCCGTAATAAATAGGCTCATAGAAGAAGAACTGCTTTTGGTGTATATTGAAATTTTTTTATTATGCTATAGTTGAATTCTGGTATTGTGCATATTTCCTGTAATCTTCCTCTAATCCATAATATTTTTAGTAGCACAATTAGCTTATCGATTTAATTTTTAACCTTTTTTTAATTCTCTATGACTGAAAAATGTTCGGATAACTTATATTTTTCCAATGTGGAATACTCAGAAGTTAGCAAAAATTTATTTTAAGATAAATTGAAAATTGACAACGAGTAATTTAAGCAACATTCAGTTAACAAACACTATTTTTGTTTTGCAAAAACAAAAACAACTTTAAAACATATGAGCTTAACATTATTTTGCCAAACGAAAGGCCCTTAAATATTAAAGCATCATTTGCATATAACGATTCATTTTTTATTAGAAAGTGACATACTCGTATACTGTTTGATTTCTGACCTCAACATTTTGTGGACTATTTTTTTTTCGAAGTGCATAAGCGCAGCATAACTTGATTTCCACGATAAACAAGTTCAAAATAACACTTTCAATCCACCTTTTAATAAAAAAACGTCTTTTTTTAAATAAATATTAAAAATATTTCATGCCTTTTAAATAATGTTTGAAGTTACAATTTTCCTATTTTAAAAATTTATTTTTTATTTTATTAAACGCCCCTTTGATTATACAATACGTGAAAAATTTAATTTCATATTTATTAATTTGAATTTGAACACATTAACACTCTTCTTCCGTGATATTAAAATAGATTCAAGTGTTAAAATGAAAGGAACAAATTACAAAAAAAAAAAAAATAACAAAAAAATGCATGTAGCTACAAAATGTTTGCAAAAGTAAAAATAACTTCACGATTTTCAAAATTAAATCACCTGCAATTAGTATCATTTTTCAAACATTTTATGAACATACAGAAACTTTCGAGTAAAATATTAAAAAAAAGACAACCAGCAGATTATGTTGGAAAAATAAATATGTACAAGTACATGGCAAAAACAGAAAAATAACGACAAAAAATCGTTGTTGGTAATATTGATGCCGCCATCACCTTTCCGCATAGTGTTAATATTTTTGTTAAAAAAAAAAACTAAAAACGACAACCAATAACATTTATGTGGAAATATGTTGGAATTTCCGTTGAAAAGATTTTCGGCTTTTGTATATAATCTTTGTATAAGTTATTTTTCAATTCTAATAAAAATTCGTTTTTTTGGGATAATCCACCAAATCCACAAACAGCAGCAACAAATGCGAAAATATTAATTTTTTGTATAGAGGAAAACATGGGAACAGAGGACGAGATTAATACTCATCCTTAATATTTGGGACGAACGTAAACATGGAAGTTGTAGTGCCTATTTCAATACGATAGGGAAAGTAAGGTTTCCTCAATGTCGCCACGCAATAAAGCCAAACTGTTTTTCTATATTTTTTGGGTAGAGCTCAGAAAAAGCAGAACGATAATATTTAGAAAGAAACAAAAGGAATTATAATATATTTAGGGAGCAAAGCTAAGTGGAGTGTCATGATAAAGAAAGACATTGGAATCTGAAGAGTAGACTAAATAGAAGCGACAGAAACATAATACTTAATAACAGTAGAATTAACGAATAATAATATCAAATGAAACACCAACTCTTGTACTTAAAAATAATGATTATCCAAAATATTTAAAAAAAAAAATAAATGATTTTTTTTTTGCTTTACAAAATCAAAGAAAAAAAAATAAAGAAGACAAGTTTCAATCTAGCATTTAACCCGGCTCATCGCAACTTAACCTCTTCACAGTCAATAGAAATTCTTTTTCCTATTTATCTATTTTCCAAATATTTTTCTTACTTCTTTTTCATTTTTAATAAATCGTATACAAAAATTTATCAACATAATATTATGGTAAAAACATACATTCAAATATACATAACATAATAAATATGCAGTAATACAGAGATGGAGCTAGTATAGCTCTTATATTTAAAGGTAACTCGTATAAGTTCAAATAAAGAAAAAGAAAATACAATACACAATTTGAGTAATATCTAGACATAGTCGGCAATCAGAAATGAGTTTATGAGAGTCATTAATTCTTCATATGTTTATTATTGACGGTATTGCAAACAATAAGGAAGATTATGTTATGGGGCGCGATATCGCATGTCAAGTTTTTGGTAAAATGATTTCAGAGAAAATTGATAGTTTCAACGAAGTATTTGTATCAAATCATCAACGAACAATTTACATCAACGAACTATTATGTATCAAATTTCTGGAACTGGGTCTTTACTGAGAGCCATTTTTATGTTTTTGACTACTTTTAAGTCAACTTACTTTCTGAGGAAATCAGATGTTAGCAGATTGGCTTTTGCCGAATGCACATTTTCGCCATATACGGAAAAGTAACAAACAACCGATAAAGGAAACCAAGTGAGCTTTAAGATATCAGAGTTGAACAAAATTGTTCTTGCTGAAGGGAATACAATAAAACTCCTATTTCATTTTATTTAAGGTTTTAAATCGAAATTTGGAACCTTAATTTTTGGAAAATATTTCGAATATTTGTTAATATTGTTCACTTTTGAACGAAGCTATGCTCTCTAAAAAGTCTTTGAATGGTCCGGCTCTGTTCATTACACATGCATGTTTATATACATATGTACCTACACAAATATTTCTTCTATATTTATAAAGTGAATTTTTACTATCAACATTTTTTTTGTTATATTGTTTTTTAATTTTTACAGAATGTTAATATACATACATACATATACATATGTGGGTTTAAAATTTATATTTATGTATAAATTCATAGACTTATTATGACAATGTACAGATTTTTTTTTAATCTTGGCGATATTTTATAATAATAAATAAATATCTGTGTATACATACGAGTATGTAGTATAAATTCATATTCATGTAGGTTTCTTAACATATGATCCACAGTATGCGAATAGAATAACAAATAGATTACAAATATGCTAGATAAAGAGCTTCCTTTGAAGACTTTATGTCTTTTCTTTAGCGTTTATTTAACAATTTGTTCATTTCAAAATTTTTGTGTTATTTTGTTTGCTGTAGTTTTTTTTTCTTTTTGTTAATTTTGCATATTTTGGCCTACAAAATAAATCATTTAAACTTTAAAATAGATAAAAAAAAATTGGAATTATACCAACAAATCATAATGTTAAAATTTATAAAAAGAAATTAGTTTCAACAAAATTTTCAGTCATCACTTCATTGGACCATAAACTGAAAATTGAATGTTGGTTGCAATTCTTTATTAAAATCAATAATTCTAATTGTGCTCTGATTCTAATAGCCCGATTGTGCTGGAATTGCAATAATTTTGTTTGATAATCATTTAAAGCTGTTCTATGACTTTACCTACAATTAATATTCTGCGGCATGGCTAACAAGCTTAAAATAAAAAATTTACTTAAAAAAAAAAGATTCCAGTTAGTTGTTATTCCTGAATTGCGATGTCAACCGAACTGTCGTTTAGACTATAAAACGTGCTAATAAACTAAATATGAAATAAGACAATCAAGACACGGAGATCGATCTAGCTATATTGTCTAGCAAAATCACTCCCTGTTGTTGAGAATTGAAAAATAGTCAGAATTTTACAAAATTGTAATATTTCTAATAAAAACTGAATTAAAAAATTGTTTAATCAATGAAAAGTAGATATTATACAGTAGATTCGTACTTATAGATGGGGTTCAGATAGTTGAATTATGAACATAACTAAAAGGAATCCTAAATAGACTAAAGAGTAAATGAAGTAATCATTAGTTTTTGAAATAATATTACGCTTATGGGGAGCAAGATTTGTATTGGGTTCATATAAGTGGGCGTTAGTTCATCTTACAGAGTAGTCAATACAAATTACTTTGTGTTCACATAATGGATCCGCAATACGTATACCTGCTAATATAACTAAGAATTTACTTATATACCAATTTATTTTACAAATTTTTATCGAAACTGTGAAATTCTTATCAATTTCATAATTTTGTTTAATTTCTAATTTCAGTATCAATTCTGAAAACGCATTACATATTTAAATTATTCACAATTTTTTTTAAGAAACCACGAAACCACAAATCTTTTCATTTTATATTTCTTCATTATACATGATTTCCAATATTTGATAAGACATGATTCATATTACTAAATTGAATATTCTAAATAAATTTTTTTTGTCCGAAAAAATATTGTACCCGCAACCCACAATTGAATAAAATTCTATTATTTACACACATCGCTGTGTTATTTTAATTTCAAACATTATAATAAATTTTGATCACAACTGACGATAATTTAATCCGAAAAATATCGGAAATTACAGAAGGATAACACATTGTCCATCTGTCTATATAATTGCCAAGTTGCTCCATTAAATTTTATTTTAATATACTCGAATTAAACATTCAATTAAAAATTGCATTATAAACGAATCTTAATTACATAATTTAAACACATAAAATTGATAGAAGAATTCCATAAATTGCAAGCAAATATGAAAACAAATTGTTTCTTTGACAGTTCAAGCAGTTACGTGTAGGTGCAAAAAAAAAATAAGGTTACGTTGTGTATTTGTGACTTATTGTATAAAATATGCATATAGTTATATTTCAAAGTATTTGTAATTTACGTACATATACCTACTTAGGCATGTGTGTATGTAAAATATACACAGGCATGCAAATATTTGTATGAATGAATGTTTTAATAGCGAGTATAGTTTAAAACACATATTGAATACCAAATCACAGTTAAGCTAAACGAATTTTTCAAACAACTAGTTTTTTTTTATTTTAAATAAAAGTAGAAAAAACAGAAAAGAAACAGAAGAATAAAATAAACACACAATCAAACGTTTATAAATAAAACGATTTTTAAATAAACTTTAAACTTATAAAGATCCGCGATAATTACCACAACAACAAACAGCAATTTGTCGTCTTTTTTTTTTAATAGATTGAAATCACTGACCTACAATAATGATGAAATTTTTGTGGAATTTGTTGACACCTGAAAAAAAAACTTACAATAAAAAAACAACGGAATTAGAGAATGATTTTTTATTGTTTGCTTTTCCATCGCACTCATTGTAATTGATGTTAGAACAATGCGCCACATCAAAAAAAAAAAAAAAACAATAGAAATTGACAAATCAATGGGAAGTATTCTTTTTTTTTTTAGTTTAGCCAAATTCTTAACCTCAAAAACAAAAATTTTTATTGTTCTAAAGAGAAATTATGATTTGGATTAAAATAAAAAACAAACGTGGCCGATCAAATCCACGTATTTTAAAATAGCGCAAGTGCCTTTGATTATTTAAGTCTAGAGCCCCCGTAATCATGAAAGTTGTACTCGTGTTTAAATAATTTTCTTCTTACAATATAATACTAAACTTTGCATAAATTTAGGAGAAATTTTAGAGGATGTATTTATATTAATTGTTTCGAAAATTACGACAAATTAGTAGCCAGACATTTATATACATATATTTTTTTTATTATAAAAGAAGTAATGACTTCCCTTTCTACCAATCTATTGTATAGAATTCTCAATATGCTTTAGGTTAGGACAAAGCGATTAAGCAAAAAATTGCATTTTCAGAACTTGCAGAGAAATAATGGGGAGTTCCAAAAAAAATCATTAAAATCTAATGAATGTTTGGGTAAAAAATTTTATTCTCCTATCTTTAATGATTTGCAAATTTTGCAAATAAACGGACAAATTAAGAGACAAAGCGAAAACATTAGGAACATTTTTTCTAAAATTTTTGGAAATATGCTAAATGAGTAGACAAAAACCGTGAATTAAACAGAAAGTGATGAATGAAAAAAATAAAAGAAATTTTGGACATCGCTTTTAAATAATGCCACTTTTCGCCTCAAAACAAGCTTAAAAATAAAAAGCTATTTAAAAAAAACAAAAAGAGAAACAAGAATTGTAAAAAACTACTCTGTTAGAGCCTTTTGAATAAAAATGTTGGTTGATCATTTCGTGTTTGAAAGAAAACAATAATAAATGCGAATTATGGCTTGCACCACTACGGTTTCATTTCTTAACCTCAAAATTAGCAACTGAATTGTTTTCTTGATATGACTTTTGATCAATTAAAAGTGGTTCTTTTACACATAAACTGAATTGGTTTATCCTTTAAGATAAGCTTAAGTTTACCCTTAGTTAGTCCTTACTCAATATAAGTTGCTTGAAGTGTGACTTATGAATTAGTAACAGTAATGAGTTGATGTTATTATTTTAATTAAATTACATATTTCATTGTCGCAATTAAAAAGTAAATAAAGTATCATCACTCTGTATACCCTTTTATTAAACTCATATTACAAATTCCATATGCATATTTTAATATTTTCCAAAGCTATACTTTTAGCGAGAAAACGAAATCGAAAGATAAACACTCATATAAATGTGACTTGGAGATATGGTATTCATAAATACCTTAATTAAGGCTATTACAACAGTTTAAATTGTAAATAGCAAAACTTTTAAGAATTAAAAGATTATTTATTTGATTTCGAATAACAACTTATTTATTATTTAATTTATATGTTAAACTTTTCAATTGAGTTATGTACACTAAATTGAATTATTAATTGATCAAATAATTATAACGAATATAAAAATACCGGATTTTTAATATATCACGTAGTCATAATTATATAAAGAACAAAATTTTATTCATACGAGTACCTTAATAGTATATGAGTTCTATACACGCAAAGAAATTAACACAAGATTTAAGTTTAAATTTTTAGATCATACTCAGGTAACGGGGCCAGTTTCGATATCAATTTAAAATATTCAACAGAATATTTCAATAGAAATAGAAAAATTAATTTCTGACCAAATGTACACTGTATTTTAGTATATATCAAACTATTTCAGCTATGTCTCGCAGTCATAACTCTAGACTTAAAAATTGTTGCATTTTTTAGATAATTTGAAATTTACTTACATTCACAAAATTTCTAGAGCAAGACCGATATAAGCACTTATTGTTTATAATATTTTTCGTTTAAGTAATCTTGTATGAAATTCATTGTACCTTATTAATTGTGAATTCTTATTAAATGAAAATCTAAGAAATTTTATATCGAAAATTCACTCTTCAAATGAACACATTTCCGGGATTTGAATAACATATTATGGAAATTATGAAATTACCTTGAAATTTTCTGGTCTAGATTATAGAACTGCAAAATATAAATTATAACTGTATCATTATTGTAGATACCCCTCATTATTTTGTAATTTCCGTGAACATGTAAAACAAATTGTCTAATAAATAAACTAATTTCCCATTCATCATTGAATTATTTATTAATCATCATATTAAAAATTTTATGGCATCTTACCAATTAATTCATTATTAATAATTAAATTCTTTAGAACAATTTATTGCTCAATATTTTATAATTAAATTTCAAATTCTCGTAAATTGAATTTTTTTCCCTATACCAATATGGAATGTCTTGCTGTATTGTAAGGTATTAATTATTTCATCAATTTTTATTATTGGATAATATAAATGAAATTTAATTTTAATTTAAAATTGCCTAATAATTCTTTTAATTTGTATTTTATTATAAGTATATGGAATATTACAAATGTTTTGTTAATAATTTAATTCAATAAATATAAAAAACAATTATACTATTAAACTTATATATTAAATAAATTATTTTTTTTTTCATTTTGAATAATTAGAAAAATATTCCATTAATTATTATTAGTGATTTATTATGGAATGATTGAAATATAAAATATGTAATCATTAATAATATTTTTTTTTATTATGTAAATTATTTTCAAGCTTTGCAAATTATTTCTTAAGTATTTCGAATTCCATTGAAAATAAATGCAACTTTGTTAATCCAAGTTTGTTTGTCATTTTCTTTTGAAATTTTTAGAATTTTGTGAAAAAGTTTTCTAAGATTTTTTATATAATAAATACTATTCACATGCTGAAAAATACATAAAATGATCTGATGCAACATATAAGCGACGGCAGCTTGTATTGTCTAATTTAAAAAAATCTGTTACACAAGATGCATATGAAAATGCTTCTTAAATATTTATTTCAAATTTTTGAAGACTCTAATAAACTTTTAGCTAACATACATACAATAATGTAATTTTAGCTTCTATTAAAGCTTCGTTTTCGCTTTATACCATCCGAATTCGAAGAAAAGTTCTCCAAAACCTGATTTCTTCCAAAACTTGGGAGGTTTGGCATACGGTCGAATGGAACTTATATATGAAATTACAAGTAAATCAAAAGCGTAAGGTCGTTCCCGAGGCTTGATAAATCCCAAAAGTGGATTAATCCGTGTCATAGTCGAAAAAACTTACTGAACTTGAGATATACGCATGCACACACAGACCAAGAGACCGATAGCTTGCTAAAAATAATTTATTTACACTTCACCCCAATCATGGAGAAGTGCGTTCCCTTAGAAAACTCGATATGAAAAATTTTTGCCATCACATAACCTACCTCCTTGTATACAATGCGGTCGGTAAAAAGAATTATGTATAACAACAGAAATTTTTATATTTTTCTCAGAGTAGGACAACATTAAAAAACATAAAAATAAAATATTTAAAATTTAATTAAAATGAGATTAAAATATAATTAATTATACTTAACAAATATTTTGATTACTAAGCGAGGGTAATTGAACTTCAATATTAAGGTGATGTTCTTCTATAATTATTATAATTAGTCTGCTGTTTGACCTTTGTCAATTGTTAAATAAAGAAATTGTTATTAAAAAAACTAATTATTTTTATATTTCTCTTTTGTGTTTGGGGAAGGGTTCACAATTTCTGTGGCATTACCGGCACATGTCGTGATTTTAAATTTTTTTTTTCCTTTTAAAGAAATTACAAATTAAAATAAAATAAAGTAATAATTACTCTAAATTAGTGTAAAATGAATGCTTTTTAAAATTAGAAAGAAACGAGAAAAAGTTGAGCTGATCATGTCAACTCTGTGATACTTCTATGAAGTTGTTATTCTATAGGCGAACGAACATGCCATAGCTGACTATAGGACGGGCTATGATTTTAATTACACTGGTTTTTTTTTTTACAAGAAATAAACTAAATTATCTACGTGGTGTTCAACTTCTCCTGTACTTTGCTGTATTCAACATTTTACTCGGGAAATATGGTAGAAAAATCATGGAATGGCAAATTCATAATACTCTTCGAACATATGTTTGCACGGAAATAACAGTTACCTTATTACAATATTAATTTATTTAAAATTTCAGTTCTGTATTTCCGTGCAGTTTATTAACAGTTTCTAAAATATTATCAAATAACTTTTGAAGTAACACTGGGCAGCAAACTAAATTCTAACCTATGTAGTACTGGGCAACACTAAATTTAAATAAGATTCCGTCATTTACTATGTACTATAAATCATTTGTGAACATTTGGTTAGCTTTGCTCGATTAATTTTTGATTTATCATTAGAACGGCAGACATTATTATATCGACTCAGAATTTGACGCTAATCAAAAACATATACTTTTGTCTTTATCAAAAATTAGCATTACAATTTCTTAGCATTACAAATAGTAAGGCACATATACAATACCATTTGAAAATATTTACGTTCGTCCAGGTATAAAAATTGTTCAGGTAGGAAAATGTCTTCTTTTTCTACATTTTATTTAAAATAGGAGAGAACCTACATAATATTTTTTTTTCTATATTTTTTCACAAATTATCTTAAATTAAATCTCACGAAAACTATATTAAATTCTGTCAATCTAATTATCTCACTAGGAAATTTGTATAAAAAGCATGTAAATTATTATAGCGTGAGAAATCATATCTAAATTTGAAATGAGAACAGCATAGAAGGAGAAGAAGAAGGAGAACAAAAATATTTTTCTTATATGCACTCGAATTTTTATATTTTTTTTTTGTTTTTGAAATTAAATCTTCTACATGATCAGAAATTATATCTTGAACATAAACCCAAATTATTCCACCTGTGCGTTAATACCTTTTATGAAATTGATTCTTCTCTCATTTTTTTTTCTTTAAAAGTGAACCCTTTTTAACATACGTCTTCGTTTTATAAAACACAAAAAGTTCTTCAAAGTGCATTCCAAAAGATCCGATCACGTGTTTATTTGTAATAATGATATGCACCCTTACACATATCTCAAATATATAACAAAAACACGATGGATTTATTGTCGAAAATATTTTGTATTTTTTGTAACATCTCAAATTATTTACAAAATTGGACAAAATACGTACAGATTTATGGAAAGAAGTGAAAATTAAGGTAAAATTAGAGTACATACCTTTTTGTCTATATCTACCCTTAAAGAAAACAAGAGAGTGATTATACCTTGAATAAAATGTAGTTCTTGTAGACCTACATATTAAAAAAAAAATAGAGTTCATTAGTGTATACAAATAAAATGCTAACCATAATAAGTAAACATGATACTTTCTCACATGATCTCTTAAAAAAGTATTAAAATTTTTGAAAGAAAACAATTTATTGTGTGCTTATATTTTTGAAAAAAAATGATGTTACTATAATTTCATCCCTGATGACAGTCATTATATATAAAGTTTAAATTACGTTAGAGAATTCGTATTAAAAAAAAGACCTTGTTTACTTTTTTTGTGAATATATTTTTGATAGTAAATTTTGTAAGGTTATTTTCATTTGAGAGCATACATTTGACCTGAATACATGAAGTTACGTGTATTGGACGAAGAAATATATGTAGGTAAACGTAAACGCAAGAAATCAACGCAATTACTATAATAATTAACTACGGAAGCCTAGTCACCTACCTAGTTAAAATATCTATGACGCAATGAAACTAGGGCATCATAGATAATCATGCCCTGTGGCATGTACTAACCCTATACTCCTTCTAGGAGTGAACATAGGAAATAAAAAACTATAATAATTAAAAAAGTATGTTTTTCATTTAATTCATTTAATTTTAACGTATATGGGGTCATTCGTACTTGATTTCGCATGTCTATAGAGACTCAGTGGTACATTAGGAGTAACCGTTACTCTCTTGATAATATATTTTGTTAAAATACAGACTGATTCCGTAATAAATACAATATTATTACCAATCGTTAATATAACTGTTCTGACTTCCTTAAATTCTCGACATAAAAAAAAAAAGGAAAAAATTTGATTTTTTCGAAAATAAGAACGCTTGGAGTTCTGAAAGTACATAAAATGTAAAATAAGGTCATAAATTAATTTCATGTAATTTGAAATTTTTTTGTTTTAAAGTTCCTAACACCTTTATAACGAAAGTTGTTAGCAAAAACACATTCAGCAAAACATTTGTATCCGGAAAACCATCAAACTTTAACAATCTTCCAAATTTGGATTCTTTTATCTATGAATTTTGATCTATATATGTGATATTTTACTAATTACTTCAATTATTTACCTGTATTTTTACTTTTTACTAAATTATCCTGTATAAGACGAGCGAATTTCTGAATGCGAAAGACAACCTGCTTCCTCTATTATACTTGAATTGCTAATAGCATAATAGATTCAATTTTAATAATCTGCTTTTACAATACAAAAATACACTCGTTCACCTACTACAATCAGAAAATGTAATTACTTATTATCGCAAGGAACTTAGTTAGCTTGAATGGCCATTTTTATACCCGTACGAACGTATGTTCGAAGGGTATACTAAATTTGCCTTACCGTTTGTAACGCTAAGAAATAACGGTGTTAGATATAGACTCAAGTGTATGTTTTTGATCAGCGTCAAATTCTGAGTTGATTTAGCTTTGTCTGTCCGTCCGTCCGTCCGTCCGTCCGTCCGAACGATAACTCAAAAACTAATTGAGCTAAGTTCACCAAATTTTCACAAATGATTTATTGTAGTAAGTGCCAGAACCCTATTTAAATTGGACATGATCGGGGTACCGGTTCAGGTAGCTGCCATACAACTTCAAAATTTATTTGGCTATATCTCAGAAACTATAAAAGTTGTGGTATTGAAATTTCACACAAACGAATATATTAATAGGGCCAACGTGTCTGATAAAAGTCGTTGAAATTACTTGGCTCCTTCTGGTACCTGCCATACAACTTCAAAAATTATTTGGCTATATTTCAGAAACTATTAAAGCTATGGTATTGAAATTTCACACAAACGAATATATTAGTAGGGCCAATGTGTCTCATAAAAGTCGTTGAAATTACTTGGCTCCTTCTGGTACCTGCCATACAACTTCAAAAGTTATTTGACTATATCTCAGAAACTATAAAATCTGTGATATTGAGATTTCACACAAGTGAATATATTAGTAGGGCCGATGTGCTTGATAAATTTCGCTAAAATTTCTTGGCTCTTTCTGGTAGCTGTCATACAACATCAATAGTAGTTTGGCACAACCAGTATTTTGAATAACACATAGTACTGAAATTATGCATAAATTAATATGGTAATACGGCAACTTAAAGTCATAGTCTGCCCCATAGTTAGTTATGGCACATTAGTTATTCGCACATAGGATAACAAATTCGTACGGGTATCACAGAGTTGACAAGGTCAACTCTATTTTTTTTCTCGTTTAATTTTTCTTCTCATTCTCAAAACATGCAATATGTATAATTATTTACAATTTTTTGCCAGTTTTGTTGGAAGAATCTTTTGTACTTCCAATTTTAAGCCGCATCACACTCTTTTTTAATCAATAAATTTTACATATATTGATTCTATCTTCGAGTTAGTTTACAGTAAAATACCCATAAGGAGACAGGAGCCGAAGGCTGGTGGACATCTGGCCAGATTATAGAGTTGAAAATGTATGAAGGTTTTACTGTATCGGAACCAAACAAATATAACTGTGTCAATGCAACTTTTAAATTCATATCATCAATGTGGGACTATATGTACAGATAAAAAAAATTTGGGTATTAATATAGTGTTACCATATCATACTTATGTCATAATTTCTTTTTTAAATATAAACGCAGTTTAGCGTTTTTTGATTGACACTCTAGGTACGTATCTATAGTTTTTCAAAAATAATAAACGTAAACACAGACGTAAACAATCCAGTCTAAATTTTATATTGCGTACTTTTTTGTTTGGTTTTTCTATTTAAATGTTAAAGATTGTATTCTTTATATACAGTTAATATTCTAGTATAATTTTAATAACAATAATAAACATAATAAGCACAATAGTATCTTTTATAAAATATAAAGTTTATACACTTAAAGAATGTATTATTATGTATACATTGTTTGAGAGAAAAGGTTTCTTGCCTCTCTTGTGTCTATTTTGAATTCTAATCAATAATGAAGAAGTGAAATTTTTTTGTTCTGATTTTTTACTCATTTTATTTATTTGTTGTTCTCTTCTTCGCATTCAAATCAATGATCGGATTTAATTTTCATGGTTTTCAAATGCATCAAATTTTATATAGAGTCAGTCAGTTGTGCACATACCTACTTATAAATACGTAAATTTCTAATGATAGAAAGAGATAGTAATATATTGTTTTCTATTTGTTATGATGGGAAAAATATGATAATCTTCTTTTGTTAAAATGAAGAAAGAAAATTGAAATTAATGAAAAAGGTTTTTGAGTAGGTGGGATGCACTTTTTTTTTGTTTTTTTGAAAAGTATTCAAAGTATGGCTTCAATTTCAAAAAAAAATAATGTAGAAATTTTTATAAAAAAAAAATTATTTAATTTTTGTCTTTGAAAATTTGTTATTAACAAAGAAAAAATAAAAAATAGTTAAAAATTTTTTTTTTGATATTAAAAGAAAAAATTTGTAAATTTTTTTCCACTGTCTTCTTTTATCAAATTCATTTTTTTTTTAAATTCAAATTTGACACTAATATTTACACCGCGGTAAGCATATTTTTGATTTGAATAAGAAATTTGAAACTTTTTCTTTTTTATGAAAAATGATTAATAAAAAAATTTAAAATTTTTTGAATAAATTTTATGTGTGTGTTGTGTGTTGATTTATATGTCTATTTTAGGCTAAACCTGTTAAAAAATTAAGGGCGTCTATGAAAGTGCAGATCTTTCATCTACTTGACGTATTCTACACTTGAAATTACACTTTTAAAGAGGTCAGGTTGACGTTAGATCTGAATTTTAGTAAGCGCCATATGTTAATCGTAAATCATACTTTATGACATTTTGAGCTATGATATTACGAACATTTTCTGAAGAAATTCCAAAACTTATTATAAATAGCGTTCGGGATCTATGTTCAGAGAAAACTTTTTTCTTCAAAGAAAATTCTAAAAAGCTTTCTTTCAAATTTTTGAAATTTTGTAATTTGAATACCATTAGAGTAGGTTTTGTCCGGAAAATTCTCAGAATAAAAAAAAGCATTTATTTTATTAGCCAAAAAGAATATTTATTTGTTATGTAAATATTTATAAAATATACGTATATATTACTAAAATATATATTTGATTTTTCATCTATCAGCCTCGTTATTTCAACCCAGACGTTTCTACTCTCATTGTCATGTAAATGAATTGTTAAATTAACGTTTAAAAAAAAGTTTCTTTGTAAAAAAAAGTTTTTCAAAAAGTGCTTTTCGTTTGGAACTCATTCTGAATTTATAATACAAATTGGTCGTAGTTCGGAAGAAACTATATTTTTCATTCGGAAATTCCGTCGTAGTTCAGAATAAGGATATAAATGTACTAAAATATTCCCCTTTATGAACTCTCAATATTACTAAATTACTGAAAAATACATTATAGCAAATCTTCATGCATGTGGCCAAATCCTTTTAGCTCATACGCAAATGTATTAACATAGTATAATTATATTTATACAAAAACAAACCCTTAAAATAATTTAATCAAAAAACAAATTAACAAATTTTTTCGCAATTTCCGACAGCTTTCTTCAATTTAAATCCATTTTTTATTCTTTTATTGTAGGTATGATTTATTATCGCATATTTCAATCAATCTCTACTTTACTATAAATACACATATATACTTATGTGGATATGTCGTGAACTCAAATTATTGATCATGTATAAGCTAAACTCAAAATTCATACCAAATTACAAAACTAAATATTTTAGAGTGCGTAAATTTTCCATTGTTAAAATAAATTTTCATTTTAAATTTTTTTTTATTACATTAGATCTATAATAAAAGTTTGTCATTGTACAATTAAAATTCAAAAGTTGAAAACGCTTTTTCTTTTTTAACAAAATTTTTATAATATTTACAATCCATATATTCATACTTGAAATCGATCATACAAGCATGTACGTGTAAGATAATAAAAATGTTGACCATTCATACCACAAAACTGCCATACTTTTTGTGTTGTGTAAAGTTTACAATTCTTTTTTTATGTTTCACATATTTATTAATTCAAACGACTGACGACATAAGAATACTTTTAAATTTTATAGTTTATTTTTTTTTTTATAATTTAATTTTATTTTTATTGTTTTATATTTTTTTTTCATAACCAAAACTAGCAACAAGAGTGTTAAACTCATAAATTATTATTTGTATCAATCAACTTGAATCATTAATTGACAAACAATAGAATTAAAAACGTGTATGTCCAAAGATGAAAAAAACAACTAAAATACTTTTGTATTTCCATCATAAATTCGCTTCTTGAAATTTAAGTAATCATTAAAGAAAAAATATTTATAAATTCCGAAATGCATAATAAATACCAAACAACTAGTACTCTAATAAATGCTTGTATGCCATATAGAATTTTGGTACCGCATTTGCTATTATGAAAATGAAAAGTTGGGTTAAACCATAATGGTTTCTAAACTAGCAATTTTCCCTTTACCATGCTGAAAGTACATAAGTTTCGGTTTCAAATTAATTTCATTCATATATAAAAATATTTCAATAATTGCATACATTTAGGATAAGCATTTTTAGGATTAAAAAAAAATGGAAAGAGGAATTAGCACAATGGTCGAATTCTTTATATTTACGAAAAATTTGCATTTTCGTAAACATAAGGTGGCGAAATTCAAATTTTACAAATTGTGATAGACAATAAACTTGAGACAGCAATAACTTTTACAAAATGAATTATTTTTTTATAATCTAAAAACCGCAAAAATTTTAAATTCTTACAACTTATCGCATAGGAAATAAATAAAATCAAAAATGTGAAAAAGCATACTTTAGGTAATGGTTAATTTGAACGCCCATTTTGTCACATCCATGCTCAACAATGAAATCCTGCGGCGGAAAAAGGCAACTGATTCATGGTTTCATTATAGCAAATAGCCAAAAAGAAAACTTTAGAGGGGGATGGGAACGGTAGATAAGATCTCCTATGGGAGTAAGTTTCTTGTAAAGATCTAATAGTATATGAAATTTCACTTTTCTATCTCAAAGAGTGTAGAAGTGTATGTAAATGGATACACGGGCAGATAGAGTGAAACTAATAAGCAGTTTTTCAAAAATTTTTTGCAAAAACGCTTAAATTTAAAAAATCGCAACGAATCAAAAACGATTTTTATAAAATTTTTTTTTACTCTCAATGATCTATATATTTCTCTCATTCTTTCTCTATAGTATGTTTATATAATTTATATGGATTGGACTGTGTTACTAAATTTTTTTTTATATATAGGAAATAGCACAATTTTATCAAAGCATTTAGGTTTGATTTTCAGAGTTTAAAAAAAAAATTTTTGTAATTATATGAGTATAGTGTTATCTAGTTTTATACTATTTATATGAGTGTAATATGCAATACAAGCATACATACAAATATAACAACATAATGTCCAAGTCTAACTGTCATGTAATTGAGCTTATTATTGATTTGGTTAAAACGTTTTGGTATTTATAAAATATTACGTTAATATTGCAATATTCTTTTGGTTTCGTACACAGAGGAAAAAAAATTTCAACTCTTTTCTAGTTTTTTTTTTAGTTACTACTATCATAGTTAATTTTTTCTTGTTTTGCTTTTTTTTTTATTAAACTCTTTTGTAATGTCGCACTTTTGGAATATTTTCTATAAATATTTGCTCATAAACTTAAATATTTTATTTAAATTTCATTCGATAATTTTAGTTTTGACTTAGTTGTTTCCAGAAAAATTAAATATTTATAAATTGGGAAAATATTGGCGAATAAGTTCGTGGGCACTAAGAAAATTTAAAATAAGCCAAAATAAATGGCTTGACTGTTCTGCTACATTAACATTAACATAGTTAGGAGTAAAATTTATTCATTGCTCATTATTATTTAATTATACAATATTTTTTGTATTAGTAAAACACCCAAACCACATATATTGACATAGATGTAGATTTTGAGAAGTTACAGCTTATAGATCGTGTAAAATTAAAACAAATTAAATCTAATTTTTGTTAAATTATTGCTAGTCTATAGTACTTTCTGCAACCTACAATAAATGGTATTACATGTACATAAGGTAAAGTAAGGTAATTTCGTCATGTTAAGGGACTTTTTCGGTTTTTTAACGATGTATTTCGAAGAGTTAATGTGTGTGCAACAAAAGTATCATTTTTTGTTAGTTTGGAATGTTGACAAAATTATTTTTAAGTTTTTCAGACAGTTACTTTGTGAATTATTATATTTTTTTAAATTTTAAAATATCTCCAAAAGTCATGTAATTTCGTCAGCAAAAACTTTGAGTTTTTAATTTCGTCATGTGGAGTTGCTAATTTCGTCATGGCAAAAAAAACTAGGTTTTAATACAGTTCATTGGACTAAAATAAAAAATAATGCAAATCTAAACTGTGTATATCACAATTAATAACTATCCGGCAACAATTTTGAAAAAAAGCATGACAAAATTTGAACAATTCAAAAACTATGTAAAATTTTAATTTCGTCAGCACCCTATTTAAGTATTACATTCCGCCGCCTCACAAAATATGATTGTAAATAAAATTTTAGTAAAAATTAGTTTTAAATTTAGTAGTTTTTTTAGATATTGTACAGAACTGTTATGTTTGTCAAATTTAACATTTCAATTTCCGTTTTTCTCATGTTTTTATCATTATTTGTAGAAAAACTTTGCCAATCTACATTTTTCGTTACTATTAAAATAGATTGTACCGGTGATACCTGAATAAAATATAACTGACGAAATTTTATATTTTGGCTAGAAACACTGTAAATAAAAGTTCTGCATTCAATTTTTTTTAATATTTTAAGTTTCAAAAGTAAATATTCATATTTTAAAATGTTTTAATAAACCACTCAATTTCGTCATTCTGACGAAATAATCTCCAACTCCAAAAAATTTGGTTGGTAATTTCGTCACTTAACTTTTATTTTTTAATATTTCACTTTTTCAATTTTTTTCTTATTAATAATGTTTTTTTAAGTTTAATTTGTCAAAATATAAGCAAATATGTAAGAAATTACACATATTTCAACAGATATACCCTTAAGAAACTTTCTACTTTTCTTAACGAAAACACTAAGAAAAAGCAAAAATTTGCCCCGGTATTTTTTGCAGTAATTAAGAATGTCTTTTAAAATTAATTTATTCTAATTTTTTAAAATTTAAAAACGGATCTTCTCACTTCAAGTATATTTAAAAACAAAAATGTTTAAAGTTTATTGAAAATAGATGGGGTTTCCTAATATTTGACAAATATGTGAAGGAAGTGCGACCTATGACGAAATTAAATGCACTGACGAAATTACCTTACTTTACCTTATATGAGAATCAATATTTTAAGACAACGCTCTTTTATTCAATTAAACGTAGAATTTTCGCTCTGTAGAATGGATTAGCATTCTAGCCATAATTTAGGTTAGTATAGTACATACTATAATTTTGGTCCTTGAAACAGCATAAGTCTTGTAACACTGTTTCGATATTTGTCGCTTATATTCGAAAGTATTAACTTGATCTAGTCATACAGTATGTATGTTGTTATACACATACATACATATATTATTATGTTTGTAGGTATCTGATTTTTTTTCTTTTACCTTGGCAATATGCGGAGTTGTTTAAAACGCAAAATTGGTTTAAATTTGGCGCAAAAATTTTACAATATGTTTTTCTTTTGGTTTTTTATCGGGTGTGACTGAATTTTGATTGACACATTGAATTTGAATTTTGTTGAAATAAAGTAGATGAAAAAAATAAGCTTTGCATATTTCCAACATATTATACTAGTTACATACGTACATACATAGATATACATATATACTGAAAAATAATAAAATATTAAATTTAAATATGGAACTAAGGCAAATGGTTTGAATTGCAAATGTTCAATGAAATTTAATTAAAAAAATTTTTAAATTATGTTTTTATGAAATTTTAAAAATATTTTTTTAATAGAATATTAAATGACATTTATATCATAAAATTAATTTATTCGAAATTTAAAATGTAAAATTTAAATTGGAATAACGATTTTGCACGTATCGAAATATTATAAAAATTATAGGTGATGGTAACACGAAATGTGCGATTTGCATTGAATTCGTATTATCAGGATACCAAATTTATAGTACTAAGAGGGCTGGACGAGTTATCGAAAATTACCATAGGTAATTTAAATAGATCCCTGAAGAAAACACGATGTCTTAGATAGGCCACCTTTAATTGTACACTTAATGACAGCCTGGGTAGTGGTGGCAAAACGTCACATTTGTCCTAATTCGGATGTGATAGACCTGCTACAACCCACCAGCACATTATTTAACTTCGTTTTAATAACACAATTTTTTTTTTTAGAGATGCAAATATTTGTCAAATAAAAATATTATTTTCGTTTTTTATTAGAATTTAGAAGCTTGAAATTCAGTTGCAATCTAATTTTAAATTTTTTTGTTTTAGTAAAGCAATTCTTCTAATGTATATATATGTAGATTTATATTAACATATTATGTACCAATTATGAATTATTCGAAATTAATTTGGTGTACATGGGGCGGGTATGTAAACTTATACATTTCCGTTTCATAAAATATTAAAGTACTATATATACGAGGGTCACTATTTATATTTCGGGTCTAGCAATAAAAAACAAACATTTATCAATTTGGAAATGGTTTTATTGTTTTTCAAAATATTCCCCATGAAGATCAATACACTTTTGCATGCGCTGAAACCAATTTTCGTAGCACTTTTTCCACTCCGATTGAGACACCTCCAAAACATGGTTTTTGAACGCATCGACTGCTTCTTCAGGTGTTGAAAATCGTTGTCCACGCATTTTTTTTTTGATGTGAGGGAATAAGAAGAAGTCATTGGGTGCTAAATCAGGACTGTACGGCGGATGACCCATCAATTCGACATTTTGAGTGCTCAAATAGTCCATTGTTTCAGCTGATTTGTGAGAGCTTGCATTGTCATGATGAAGAATGATTCGCCGGCGCTTGTTTGTTTTCCTTATTTCTTCGAAAACTTTCGGCAAACAGATGGTGGTGTACCATTCAGAATCGACCGTCCTACGTTCCACTAAAGGTACTGTGGCCACATAACCGGTTATACCAAAAAAAACGCGATCATTTGCTTCGATGTGCTTCTTCCACGAACAACTTTTGTTGGATTTGGCTCGTCTTGGAACACCCATACGGTCGATTGCTGTTTCGTTTTGGGCTCATATGCATAGATCCATGATTCATCACCTGTGACTATCTTATAAACGTCTTTTGACGCACCGCGATTGAATTTTTTCAACATTTCTTTGCTCCAATCGACACGAGCCTTTTTCACGGCAAGATGTTCATGCAATATCTTATGTACGCTGGTGGAACTAATGCCCAAGGATGCCTCAATCTCACAGTATGTCACATGCCGGTCCATCATTATCATTTCGCGCACAGCATCGATGGTTTCCGGCAAAACGACCGAAATTGGCCGACCTTCACGAAATTCATCCTGGAGCGAACGGCGTCCGAAACCAAACTCTTGGTACCAGCGATTTACAGTGGTTTTTGATGGTGCTTCATCACCAAAAGTCGAAACAAGTTGATCGAGACACTCTTGTCTCGATAATCCGCGCCCAAAATCGTAAAAAATCATCGCACGAAAATTTTCACGGGACAATTCCATTTTTTGACCGAGATGAATTTTTCAAGTCACTGTAAACAAAACAATTCGCGCTCGAATAACAAAACGTTCTGAGTGAAGTTGTCCTAAAAAATGTCAAACTTTCCAATGGAAGTGTCAGATTGCACCTGGCAGCACTAGTATTGCCAGGACCCGAAATATAAATAGTGACCCTCGTATAATTATTATAAGAATATCGGTTAAGCTACTTAGTCCTATATGTTAATACAGAATAGAAGTGTTCTCTAAGAGAATTAAGCTTGTAGAGCATACTTTATGTTTAATATTCAAAAGCGGCTTATAACCATGACAAAATTTAAATTTCGAGAATAGAAAATACTATAAAAAATACTATAAAATCTAGAAATTTCTTCAACCTATTGAAAATCTCTACAGATGCTTCTAAAATTCTGAAAATGCCGTAAAAAAAACTATATAAGATTCTTTTTGACTTTTTATAGAAGAAAAAAAAAAAGAATTTTTTTCATATAAAAAAAAAATTTTTATAACGAAATAAAAATTAAAAATTTGAAGAAAAAGACAAGAAAAAAAAACACAAAATAAAAATCTTATTTTCGCGCTAATATTTTTAGCATCGCGGCTTTTTTTTATTTTTCTTATTTTTTATTCTCTTTTTTTTATGTTAATATTATTCTTATTCATAAAAAAATACAGTTTTTATGTGCTTGTTGGAGTTTTTTTTTTTTGCGTCAATCACTTGACAGTGAAGAATTTCTTTATCCATTTGTAATGCGCGTACGAATTAAATTAAAATTTGAATTTCAATAAATTATGTTCATGTGACCTAACCCTCACTCTCAAAATTTAGGCCAAAAAAAAATAACAGAATATAAGAAATTTTTAACATTTTTCCCGATAAAAATAAATTTGGCAACTAATTTTATAATTTTTACAAATGTTTAATAAAAAAGCAAAAATTTTGGGAATAATGGTTAAGCCCATAAAATAATTAACAACTTGCTTAACATAAGATTCTAAGCTATATTATCTCCCATAAATTTAATACAATGTTTAATTCTTATAATCGTTTTTCATTCTATAGTATCTTATGAAAGTCAGATAAAAATTATATTTTTCCTTATTTTTATTTAACAATAAAATACAACAAAAATAAACCAGAACAGAACGTACAAAAAAAAAACTTCACTTTAGTAATGGAATGCAGTTGGCCTTCAATAACGTGAAAATGCGTTAATAAGCTGTACTAAAGATCAAAATCAAAATATAATGAAACATGGAAAAAAAGAAAAACAAAATAACAAAAAAACAAAGGAAAAAAACCAGCACATAAATATTATAAAAATATCAAGCGTTATCGTACTAGGCAGGCAACCAGGCAGGCAGGGACACCAAATTGCATTTTTAGTCAACACAGTCAGAATTACAGAATTTTGCTACATTAAAATAATATTATGCTTTTTATATATATGTATGTACAAGAAATAATTTTATAAGATTGAATGGTTGTATATGAAAAAGAATGAGAAAAGAATTTAAAAGGTTTTGAACAAGGCATCTTTTTAGTACTCGTACAAGGAAATAAAAACCAAGTGTTTAAATTTTTATTCTTTTTCATCAATGCTTTAGAATATTTTTAGCTTAAAAGGCTCACAATTAGAGTTCCTTTTTACTTGAAAAGATTTCTTGAATGATGAAAGAATACGACATGTATTAATTTTAAGTACATATGTATGTGTACATGAAAAGTGGCTTTGTATACTAAGATGAAATTTTTTGAATAAAAAATAAATTAAAAATAATTTAAAGCGCTAAAATATTTTCATATTAAAATTTTAATAGAAATTTTAATTTTTCGCCACCCTCCCTCCCTCAATTATCAGTAAAATTCGTCTTAATACTACAATTTAAAAAAAAATATGAAAAAATTTCAAGTTAAAAATTTTTTAATGGTATGGCAATGGTATTTTAATTAAGTATGCGTTGCAAACTTTAAACAAAAATATTTTTAATTTTTTTTATAATTAAATAGAAAAAACTCAAATATTTTAGTATGGAGAACATTAAGATGATTAGACAGAGTTTGAAAGAGTTGTGCAATGTTCTAGTTACTTTGAAATTAGGGTACTAAACTTGTAACTAATTATAAAATATCGAAGATTTGAAGTTATGATTTAGATAGAAATTGATTTGAGAATTTTTATGAAGAATTCTAATGACAAATAATTTGGGTATAAAAATATACTTGAACTGTACAATGCAGAACAAAAATAAAGAAAATCGAGGGTTTTACGGTTTATATTTCATGCAGGCAATTATAGTATGTCTGTTGTGTCTCTACCCATAATAAACTAAGAAATTATATTTTATTTTAATTAAATATACTAATAGTTCTAATTGTTTTAAGATCAAAAATATTAATTTATTTTAAATTACATAAATATGCAAATTATTAGAAATTAATAGCAAAATAATTCAAGTATATTAAAAAGGAAAATGAGTCACACCTTTTTCTTAGCTTCAATAGTTTTCAATATTTTAGTTTGCTTCAATACAATGTTAATCAAACAAAAAACTTAAGAACAGAACTTTAAAAAAGTTTTTATGTGAAATTTATAAAATTCAATTGTAAGTCTTAATTTTTTTTTTAAGAAATTATAAAATAAAAATAATTACAACAGTAATGCTAGATCCCTACAACATTAATTTAATTACTGTTCTACTTAATTTATTAATTAAAACAGTATTAAATAATTGTGTTACAGTAAAAATGCATAAAAAATTTTAAGTTAATGTGGAGCCTTTTTTTTAAATACTTAATATTTATTTTAACAGCTTTTGTTGTAACAGTATTTAAATCTTTCAGAGTCATTTCAATATTCTTGCTTAACAGGCGCAACAGGTGCACCGCACCACAATTTGCACAAATGTGCCGTTTTGCACTCAGTACTCTTATTGCCAATAGGATTTTTTAATTCAACTTCAATTTCATAACCTGTAACTAGATTTTTGGTCTTGTTCTCTAGCATATATTTCTAAATTTTTTTTTTTGGAAAAAAATTAACGTATAAGTCTCTAAATTATTGTATTTGAAAAGTAATTGAGTTGTTAAACTAATATTTAGAGGTATTTATAGGTATAACACTTACATTTTCTCGACATTTTTGTATTAGCTATGGTCAAAATAATTAACAAGATTCTATATAAATAATTAAATTGGTTTCTATAATGTGCTTTAAACTATAAGTATGTTTAACAGCCATGTTTATGTGAAATATCTCTATGTATCTAAAGAGATCAACCCGACGGAGTAATAAGGAGTAAAGGGGAAACGTATCGTACTGATTGCAAGACACAAACGTTTAAATTTACTACTAATGTACTGTGGTGTGCAGGTATTGGGTCAATTAAGGGATGGGTAAGCTATGATTTATTGACGGAATTGTATGTGGTATCGTACGAACTTATATGAACAGAGTTTACACCGTACGAATTTAAATCCCTAGAATTATTGTAATTATTTTTCTGTTACTGTAAATTTATTAAAAACAATATTATTATAATTATATTAAAAATTAAATTTGTTTCACAAAACAATTATTAGTTCATGTTTTAAAGCAATTTACAAGTCATCCGAAATTGAATAACTCTAAGTTGTATGTTATAATTAACATTATAATTATGAATTAAGTTGAAAATTAAAGTTGATTTATTTATTACATTTGAATAACTGTGGCTTCTCTTCTATTGTGGAATAAATTTCATAGACAAAATATACATGTGGGATGTTAATCAAAACAAAAATTTTAACGAGATTATAAAGAAGATAAGCTTATAAGCACAATAATTTAGACTTATATACTTGTATATTAAACTAACAATTCTGATATTTTTGAATATTTTATTAAAAAAAAAAATTAAATAAAAATCTCACAACCTAATAATAAGAGTTTAAAAATGAATTTAGTTTAGTGGAGCCAGCCATCTATTTGGTTATGACTTTGTTTTCGTTACAATTTCCCCTAACTGACAAAATAGAAAAAGAGAGAATCTTAGTTATGATTGTGAATAATATTTTAATTGTAACAAAAACAGACAGCCTAATCAAATAGTTGCATTTGTCTATATATTAACTGAGTACGTATGTGTGTACATATAAAAATTTTAACATAACTTCAACCTGTGCGCTTTATATAGAAAGGTGGAACTTGATACTGAAATTATTTTTTTGTTATTATTTTCATCTTAAGATAATTGTGCATATTAACATAAACTTTATATATATTATGTATGTTTGTATATTTGTGATTAAATTTATATAAGAAATCGTATAATGATATTGAAGCTGAGGGTGATTTAAATGTAAATATGTAATATGACATTAACATATTTGCATAAATATTGTGGGCGCCATAATTTTTTTTTCCTTTTATTTTTCGTTTTCTCAATTTTGTTTCATTCTCTGATTTGGTTTTTGACTCAAAAAGTGTATTTTTAATGATTTGCTGGACTCTTTTGATGTTGTGGCTGTTTTTAAACTGTTATTGTTGCTGTTGCTGCTGCTGTTGATGTTGTTTTTTAATGCCGTTGATAAAAATTTTTTCTTTATTTTTGTTGCTGTAATTTTATTTATTTAACTTTGAAATCTTGTAAAATTTTAATTAGCACATTTAAATTTTTTCTCTATGTTTTTCATTTATATTTTTTTTTTCTTTTTTATGAATTAATAATTTGTTGAATGGAATTTTATTGACAAGTCTTTGAAAAAAGACAGAAAAAAAAATTATAAAAAATATTTTTCTTTTATAATTTAAAATGAAAAAATATTTAAAATTCATTAAGCAATTTTGAAAAATTTTAATTCCGTAAACTGTGGGTATAAAATTCTCTTAAATAGTCAAATTTGTACAGAAACATGCAAAATTCGTGATATTATGTTTGTAATTTTACAATACTTTTTCTCTCTCTCTCTCTTCACATTATTCTATCTGTCTTCTTCAAAATTACATCTTTCATCTCATTTTTAAATCTTAAAATATTACAAAGGAGTCACGTTCAAGCTTTGTAAACCAATTAAACACAATCTATAAAATGTCGAACTTTTTACAATCAATTGATGTAAATATGCTGCTCGTCAATGCAACGGAATGTATGTTCGATCTCTTATAATGTTGACTTGCATTTATTTAGACTATCTATACAGTTTCATTTGTGTGTTGAATGAAAAGGTTAAAATACTTTTTGAAAATGCAGCATATTTTTGAAGAACTGGAACGTTATGTTTAATTGCATTAAATTCGTTTATGAATTATTAGATTTTTTAAAAGTTTGAACGGCTCTTTATAAGGCAAAGTAAATTATTTGGAAAGCCTAATTAAAAAAATAATATTAATAAATGAATGAGCTTATTATAATTTAATCACTTTGCTTGAATTTTTGAAAAAATAAAAAATGAAATTTATAATACCTGTACTGATTATGATAAAAGGTTTGAAGGTACATAATATATTGAAAAATCTAAAATCAAGTTTTTTTTTAAAAAATAAAGTCAAGTTATAAATAATATTTAAAACTGGAAGTAGCTTTTATTTTCTGAAAATTTGAATAAATAAAATTGAAAAAAAAATTTCAACAAAGTCACTTTGAAAATTTGATTTTTCGCTAATAATGCAAAATATTTTTAAATGTATATAGCATCTAAACGGAGACACCTTACCTAAAATATAAATTAAATTTAATATAGAATTTACTACAGTAATTATTAAATTCGTATTAAACATTTGATTATCTTTATGGCACTCTTATACCGACATGGAGCAGATTTAGTTAAATTATGATCCTTTAATGGTACGGTTCAATTGTTTTTATTCAAAAAAAAAAACTTGTTAAATATAATGTCTAGCCAATTATAGTTTCCATATTTTCTTATTATACAAATGAGTTTATAGATAATCTTTTTAATTTATGTCCATTCAATTCCATATTCCATTATAATAATGGCATAAGTGGTAAATTTGTTTCTCTTTTGTATCTTTTGTATATCGTGTTATTTTTAGATTTTCTTTGAGTTCAAATTTATGAATGAAAAAATACTTTAATTATAAAAGCGTATCGCAGTTTTAAACTCTTTAATTTGTAAAAGAATTTTTAAAATGAAATTTAAATTTTTTTTCATTAATTTATTTTTACATTTTTAATTTTAAATGTAATAAATAAACTAAATAATAAAAATATTTGTAAATTCTTATAAAATAATTAAATAAAATGGGAAAATTAAAACATTCCTTTGAAATCTTCATTATCGTCTTTACTGAGTAAAATTAGCCGGGGCGAATAAAAAAATTGTTTAAACTTTGTTGTAACCTTAAGCTTTTCTTTAATTTTTAATTTAATTTTAAGACATTGAGTTTGATTGTACTACTGGTGAGCAAATTTGAAATGTTTGGTGAAGCCCGTACTCACTGGCGAATATAAAAAAAATTTACTTTAAAATGTCACCGATGATATGGATACCTAGATATGGCTTTGGATGTCAAGTTTCGATGGAAAGAACAGATTAAGAAAAAAATAATAGAATTAGAAAACAAATATAGAGAAAACTGTTGGCTCCTAGCTCGTACGTCTAAATTGGCAACATAATATATATAATAAGGCGTTGATACTATAACCAAATAATAAAGTCTATGTGGATGTATGGCATGCAGTTATGGGTTTGTCTAGCGACAATTTGGGTTCGCCTTTCTTTGACTTTCGATGATTTTTATTTATTCATTTAACATCTGAAACATATTAAAGAAAATTAAAACTTATATTTTAATATTTAATTCAAATTAATTGCATTACGGAGAAGAAAAATCATCTCATATAAGGCATAATAACTTTTCAATGGTTAAACTTTTATCTGTATGAATCAGCAAAGTTTTCAGAAAAATAAGTTTGCGGTTAATAATTTGATCGATTTTCTTTCTGATTCTATAAATATCATAGAGCGATCAGGTGATCAGGTCGACGTTATATTTGCTTCTTGTCGCAACTGCATTTTTTTTTAATTATGCTTATGCTTCATTTATGCTTAATTTCATATAATTAATAAAATATGAAAAATAAAAAATTGAAATTCTTTCGAGAGAATCTCAAATTGCAAAAATGCTGAATATTGAAATATTTTTTTGATCTAAATATAAAAGGGTACCTATACCTTTATCGCGTCTTAATTATATGACGACGGTGCCAAATATATTATGATTTATCAACAATTTAATGACCGCTTTTCATATCATATTAAATTTCTCATGAATGCAAAGATGCAGTTTTTTTTTTTGTACTGTGAACTCATTTAACACCTGTTTAATGCTCTGAAATTAAATTTTAATATTTTCGAATTCATATGAATTTTTTTTCGTTGCTTTTGAATTTTGATTAATCTTTGATTATTTTTTCTTATTGCTTATGCATATATTTTTCTATATATGTATACGTATATGTATTGACGTTCTGGTAAAATGACATTTTTCACTATCTATTAGAAATTTAAAATATGAGGAAATATTGAAAATGCAATGCAATCAAATGATGGCATTGCATTGCAACTTTTATTATTTTCATTTTTATATTTGTTTTTTTTTTTTTATTTCGTCTTTGCTATATCGTATAATATAGCAAATACTATAAAAATATAAATGTACTTAAAACATTAAATATTTAGCATGAATTAAAGTTAAAAAGGAAATACTGCATTCCAATTGAATAACGTCAGTGAATTTGTAATTTATTTAACCTTTATAATATTTTAATGCAATAATAATATATATATACATACATATATATATATGTTAAAAATAAACATATGTATGTTATACATATTAAATTTCGTATATCTACAAGTATTTACCTTAGATTACAATTTTCCCAAGTACCAATGTAAATATTTTATAGAAGAGCGATTGTAAAATTTAAAATTTTATAAAGAAGAGATTAGCGAACTAAAATGTATCTGACTTGTTCGAAATTTAGTAATGGAAGTTCAATATATCAAAATAGACTTATTGTTTATACATCTATTAAGAAATAGACTTACATTTTGAGCTTATAATATCTACTTAAAAATAGAAAACGGGAGATCGTTAGGGACAAAGTTCGAATCGAAAATTAAGAAACAAATTGATTTTAAAATTAATATACAAAGGGATGGAGGAGGAGGGGCTAGGAGGCGGAGTTGGAATTGGAGTAAATCAAGAGTCTGAGTCGTAATTAAAGTCGAAGACAGACTTGGACTTGGAAATGCAATTCGAATCGGAATTTAAATTGAAATGGAAATTAATAAAGCTATAATCAGATAATTTTGGAATCCACTCCAGTAAAACATGCCATAAAAGTAAAAAATGTATTTTGCAAAAATTCAAATTATGCTAGTTCAAATGCAAGGCGACAAAGTGTTATATATAATTATATATAAATAATAATAGCGACTATTTGTGAAACTTGTACATATTTTTAAATTATAAACTTTGTTATTTTTTCTCTTGAAAATTTTTTCTTAATTCAATAAAACGTTAATTACTTTTAACGCCTAATGATGTCTGATTTTGTTAATTGAAATCAATTCACTAAACATTGAATTTATGTAGGATTAATTTTTTTTTTTGTAATTTTTAATGTGATTTCATGAATTTTTATTAAAATCAAATTTAAAAGGATATTTATGATATACGTATCTAGTGTATATGAGCGTTGATTTTATGAATTAAAAAAAACAAAGTTGATTTCTATATAATTAAAATCCAGTAAAACGGGATAATTAATGAACAGAATTAAAATTAAAACAGTTACAATCGATAATTAATAAAATCTTATGTACCTATAAAGTAAGATTTCAATAGCAATAAGGTATACTGCGGTATAGTCATTAATTATAGAAGAAAAATAATCGTAAGTATGGGAAATTTTTTTTCATTTTAATTTTGCAAATACCATTTATGCTTAATCAAATTAAATTTGGTTGTTCGTTATTCAAATACCATTAAATAATGCACTTTTTTAGATGAATGAAAAGCATTCACATATAGTGAATGCGCATAGTATATGTAGATTTGATATAATTAAACTCTTGATAAATAACGTGTATATGACGTAGCTTAATTTCTTTTTTAAAATACCTTATAAATTTTTAGTATTTTGAGTATAGTAAGCTAAATGTGAATGGATTCATTAATTAAATTTCATACAAAGTTTAATAATTCTTCAAATTTATAAGTAAAGTCAGTAATAAGCTATAAAAAAGCTATTAATACATCAAAGCCAAGTTATAGTACCGCGTCATATTATTATTAATGCCTATACAAGTCAAAATTTCTAAAGTCGTTTTAAGTCAAAATTAAGTTAAATAACTCTCTGTAAAAGACTGTAGCTCTCTATATTATGTACCGCATGAATTCTCTTAATTACCTTGTTACCTTGTTCACTCTAATAGAATTTTAGAATAATTACAATAACAAAAATCTAAAGTAATTTCTGAACTTTTCAGTGAGTACAGAGATCATTTTTGAACTTAATCTTTTAGATTAAATAATTGATTTGGATTTAACACTTAAGACATCTGTTTTGTAAAATACATAGAATTTGCATATCATTAGGCGTTATTTTCTATAAAGTTCATTTATAAAGTTAAAATTATATTGATTTTACTTTAACGACTAAATTCCCAACCTTCTTTATGCACTTTTACACTCTTTTGCTTTATTTCAAAATTAATGCAAAGACAATGTTGCAAAATTAAAAAAGAACTGAAAAAAATAAAAAAATAGCAAGAACAAGGAAATGATTCTGAAAATTTCTTAAGAACAATTAAATTTCATTTATCTGAATTGCTTCTGTTACGATCGTCGTTTTTTTTTGGAACAATGAGTAAAAAATTTTAAAATTCTTTTATACCAAAAAAAAATTTTTTTTTTCTTATTTGTTTTTGTATTAATTTTGTATTTTTTTTTTCGAAATACACACAAAAAAAAAAATAAGTGAATTCTTGCTGACACACTTAAATTATTTTAAAAGAAATAAAAATGTAAAATATGGCAAAGAATTGAAAATAAAAAAAAATTGTATACCATGTAGGAGGACTTAAAATGTTTTTTAAAAGAATAATGATTTCAATCATAATTTTACATTAAATCAGTTAGATATCGCGAAAAAAAAAACAAGAAAATAAAAACAAAAAAAAATTTCAATGTTTATTTTCAATGCTAACCACAATTTTTTTAATATTGATGGCATGAATGCCTATACGTTCATATTTGTATATTCGTACGCCATTTTACATTAAAAAAAAATATATTTCGATTTTTTTTTTTTGACTTAAATTATGAATTTTTTTCAAGTTTTCATCTTAATCAGGCCAGACTGTATAAAATTTTTGAAAAATAGCCTTGTTGTTTTTCCATTTCTTTTACAATATGTGAAAGAACTTTATTTTGGAAACACTGAAGAAAATTCAATTAAAGGAATAAAGATCAGTAGCTAGAATATTCATTGTCATCTCCTATATTTATTGTATTAATGGCCCAAAAAATACTAATCCAAAATAATATAAAATTTTAAATTATACTCCTTATATTCAGTAATACGTGATTCAAAAAGGTATACCATTGGTTAAAAGGTCAAAAATGGGTAAAATTTTTGTTCTGAACTAGATGCGAAATCTCAAAAGTTTTCGAGTTATAGGAATTTTAACGAATTTTTAAGAAATTTCTATACCAATTTCATATAACCAATTGTACACATTGCTTTACACTTTTGTGAATCACCCTGTATAGAGTTGTTTTACCCTAATTTAAACATTTTTTTTTTTTTTATTTGCAAAGAAAATAATGAGATTCTCATAAAAGTATTTCAAAAAACTTGTAACTTGTTTTACGCACTTCTAACTTGAAAATTTTTTTAAATAAAGGCAATTTCTTAAAATTAGGGCAATTGCAAATTCGATATGCACGGTCTAAATTTTACTGCTCAATATTTTACATGCGTATGCAAGAATGAATATAATTTTCCAATGAAATTTGCAATTGGATACATTTTGAGTACCATAAGGATGATCTGGGTTAAAAATATTAATTATGTATGTTTTTCTTGTTCCCGATTTACGCCCCTTGTAAGCACAGAGTTTCTTCAACGCTTCTCCAACGAACTTTAATGGAGAAAATTTGCTTTACTTCTGCCCATGTCATATTGGCCAATTATGATAATACTATATGATAAATTAATTCTCTAATTAGAAGCAAAAACCACCGCCTAAATTTGATCTAATATCAGACAAACTTTATCAATTTTTTAAAACTTTTTCAGAATAGCGTTGTATTTTAGAAGGCCTATAACAATGACCGATAGTTGGTAGTTAAAATTTCATTTTTGGTTTCGAAAAATCATTTTTTTCTTTTTCATTTTTCAAAAAACTTTTTTTATCGTTCCTTCGTATGCAAGAAACTCATTAAAAATATTCCAGTCTCGAAGAATGGCAAAAAAAAAGAAAAAAAACAGCAACGCTTCAAAATTCTTTCATAAAAAAGAATAATTTTTGCTTTGTTTCAGCTTTTTTTTTTTTGGAAATTTTTTTGTTCCTTTTTCTTATTTTCTAAAAATTTACAATCTTATGATAACCAAAAAACGATTTTCATGGCAAAATACCATGATGACGGTTTTTAAAAAAAGAAGAAGAAAAATATAAAAAATATTTCGTGCAAAACCATCATCATTTCTTCTTGAAAATAATGTAAAAAACAAGAACAACACAAAAAAAAACCAAAACAAAAATTTTGTGGGGGCGACAGCATTACCAATTTTTTAAGCGTTTTTCTTTAAATTTTTTGTTATTCGATTTTTTTTTTAGCATCATCACTAAATAATCAAAGAACTGAAAGGCAAAAAATCTATCCATATATGGTGAATGAATAAAATGAAAAGAGGATGGTATTTTTCACAGCATCATCACCTAAAATATGGCCAAAAATTAAATAAAACAAAAAAAAAGAAAAATAAAGTCAAAAAATGACTGAATTTTGAAATGAATTACAAAAAAAAAAAGCCAAACTTGAGTTTAAGGAATCAAAAAAAAAAAAAAAATTCTGATTTCTTGAATTCGAAAAGTAAAGGTGAATTGAAACCCAAAAAGTGAATTCTCTATTCTCTGTTATGGCTAAATGCACATATTAAATGTGAAGAGATGAAGAAAAGAAAAAAAAACAAATAAAAATTACAAAAATAACAAAATGTAATAAACAGGAAGAAATTCTTTTCGGACAAAAAAGGCTTTAAGAATTTTAAGTGCTTTACAAGGATTATCTGAGTTGACCTTTTTTTTCTTCTTCTTCATCTATACTGCGTTTTTTTTCTTTCTTGTTTTACCCAAAAAATGTATGAAAATAATGGAAACAGAAAAAATTAAAATCAAAAAAAAATTTATTTTTAATTTTTTTGGTTTTTTGTAAATTCTTGATATTAAAATGCGTGATGCTTATGTTAAAGAAAAATTTAAGATTGTGAATTAGTTAGTATTTCGATGCCATGATTTTGAAAATCAGTAAATATGTTTTTCCCTCACTTCCCCCCGACTCCCTATGTTTCGTTACTCTTAATATTATGAAAATGGTATTATTTTAGGAACCTGTGCAATGTGTATTCTATATAATAAATTATTTAACAGTGTTGCCAGCTTTAGTATGACTAGATTCTTTTAAGATTTTTAAGATTTGTTCGGAAAAATTTATGGTATTTTCAGTTTATTCAAAATTATACAAATTCGATGGTAAGCAAATTATGGTACTTTTAATAACTAATTTAAATGCAATTAAGTTGTTGAAACGGAACTTTTTCGGATATTCACTCCGAAATTTTTACATTCAGAATTTTTTTTTGTATGAAAATATTGTTTCTAAAATTTTCTAATATAAAGATTTTACGAGGTAAATTCTTTTTTGTAAAGCGCCTTAAAGTTTTTTGTTTCTATACTAAAATGATTTGATTAATACTCACGTAATTATCTTTGATATGTGTAGGCTACAATGGAAAATTGTACTATCAATTTGAGTAGAATGATATATCTAATCTTCAATTTATAAACAAAAAATTTATTGTAGCAAATCGTGATATCTTTAGTTCTTTTTCTTTAGTTGAGTTTTTTTCCTTACACAACTTGGGAGGATCAGGACCTTCCACTTCACTAAGAGTCAAGCATCAGTTTCACAGGCTATTGAGTTAACTAGGCGATCACCAGCTAATTGTAGTTTTTTCTTTATAATAAAATATTGAAGTTTATTAATATTATTTTTTTCTTGGTTCAATATCAAATAGTATGGATGTATGAAAATTACTTTTATATTAATTTTTTACTACCATTGGTCGGATTACAATTCTCAAATTCATAATCAGAAATCGAATATCTAAAGGTTAACATTTAAATCGCAATTGTTTTTTTACAGTAAAGAAAAAAAAAATCGAACGTTTTAAACGAATTAAATCTTTTTATTCATCTGTGGCAACACTTTTATCATTTGTTTACTTTATAGTTACAGTCTTCTGAAGTGGCAACATTGTTGCTACATTTTTAAAAAGAAATTCTATATCATACAAAATATTTTTTTCTTTTTCGTACTCCCTGTGTTTTTGATTGTGCACACTTTATATATGTGTTTGTTTTTTATGTTTTCCTTGTACTTCATTTAACAAAAAGCTGATAAACTTGGAATGTGACCAAGTTTTTATTATTGATGGGCTATCAATAAATCTGAAGAAAAATTCCAAAAAAAAATATAAAAAAAAAAATTTTGGTTCGTGTTTTTTGGTGGAAATTTTTTATTGTTAACGTTTTTTTTTTCTTATCCTTTTCTTTTTAAATTTTTATAAATCCAAGAAAAGAATTTTTTTTAGGTCGAGAGTTTCCTTGATGTTATAATTTAAAAAATATTTCAGGAACTTTAGAAGGAAATTTTGATTTTGAAAATTTCTTCAATTTTTTTTTGTTTTTTTTTTAGGTAAAGAAAAAAATTTGTTTTTTATTTTTTGGAATTTAAAGAATTTTATCAGTCTCAATACATATTTGGAATTCAGACTAATTTCGAATTAAGTTTTAACCAAAAAAAAATTCTAGTATATGTAGTAAGTCTTAAATAATTAGAACCTAAACAATATTAGTAATGGTAGGCTCAATGTAAACTAAGTAAACTGAATGACGTAAGAAACTGGTTCATGGTTATTTAAAATATCGTACACCAGCCTTCTTTTTTTTTTGAAAAATTATTTAACTTAAAAATTTTGCTTAAATTATACAAGAGATGGTTCAAGTCAAGTTAAATAAAATTATATAAAAAATTCATTAAATTGCAGAGAATTTTTATACCACTTTAAAAATGTTGCTAAAAATCCTTTTGTCCAATTATCCAATTGAATTGTCCTATAAACCCAATTTGAAATTGAACATCATAAAATATTTGATATGGTCAGTCCCCGACGAATAAAGTTCATATTACCAAATCAAAAATCCAGTTCCTGGGCTTGATTTAAAAAAAAAAGTTTGTCATTTCTTTTCCTTAATGACCCTTAACTAAAATTTCAAGCTAGTCAATTACTAATTGTTTAAGATATTGCTGCACTCAAATATTGAAAATTCAGTTCCACATATATAAATGTTCAAGAGAATTAGGGACCAAATTCTAATTCAATTGAAAATGTAAAATCGAATTGTTTAATGAAAATTGTAAAACTGAAGTGCAAAGGTTGAAAAGCAAGGAAAGCAAAAATATATGCTCAATTTGGATTGCATTAATCACATTTTATTTAGAAAAATTTCAAACCCTATATTTATTAATTGCCTTAAAATACCTTAAAATTCCAAAATTAAATTCCATCGTGCGAATTCAAATGTAATTTTTCAATTCAATATTTTCGTATTTTTTATTTTCTTTAAATTTACAATTTCATAAAATTTATTCATTTTTTTTTGTTCTCCTTTAAATTCATCAAAAAATTTTTATGTACCCGCGTATTTTTATAACAAATTAATCAAAACTTAAGGCTGTAATCTAAATGGCTGCCTTAAGGATTTTGAAAAAAATATTGCACTATCCTACCTCTTTCAACATTATTTTAAATGTGCTCATATAACTTTGTTTGTATGCATAGAAAAAAAAAACTTGTATATTTTTCTTTTTCAAATTCCTTAATTTTTTATTGAGACAGCAATTTATAGATTAAGTAAATTACATCATTTAAAGAACGAAAAATAATTAAAATAAAGCAACAAAAATATGGCAGGTATAAGCCAATGCACCAATATAAAAGTTATAAAATTTATTAAGCAACAAAAATAAAATAATGAAAATAATAAAAATATATAAAAGAAATGTTTAATTGTTTCCCAACCTTGACCAGCAACATTTCCACAAAATTCAAACAAAAACCTAGAAGCTTTGTATAGTTCTATTGTAGTATAGAATATTGTTGTGTATTCGAATTTTAAAGAACGCTGTGGAGCATAATAAATATTTAATAATATAAAATTCGTTGTAAAGATTTAATAGTAAAATATCAAAACTGATCTGAACAGATTTCAAATTTTCTTATATAGCTACATACGTAGATAATATGTATGACATAACTAAGCAGCTATAAGAAGCTATATAAAGTGTTAAGGGAATTCGTAAAAAAAATAAAGTACAATCAAACGAATGGTTTGTAAAGTAGCATTTTTCCCTTTAACAAGTGCAGATGCTACTTTAAAATTAATTTCATTAATTCACCAAAATATTTCAAAGATTGCATACATTTCGGATGAAACAAAAAAAAGAAAATTGAAAGAGACCTTAACATAATGCTCGAACTCAAGGCATTTATAGAAATTTGGAAAAGCTTGCAGTTTCGGAAATATACGATACCAAAAATCAAAATGTTACAAATTTCAACAGGCGATAACTTGAGAAGGAGTAAAAATGAAAAAAAAATTCTCCTAACGAAATAAACTGTTTATTAATATCTAAATAACATTTCAGGCTCCTACACCTTCCTACCTTCAAAAACTTCAGCTTCGCTTCCTATCTTCCACTCTGTAGAAATTTTCTAAAAAAGTCAACGAACGGGCGGGCGGGGCGAACAAAGTGAAACTAATAGACACTTTCTTTCAAAAATTTTTTGGAAATGTTCTAAAACCAAAGTTTTTACCTTTATCATATATCAACTCACATATATTTCGCCAATGTGCAAATATGGTTTCAATATGTACAAATGTCCATGTGTACATTAAAATTATAACTCGCTAAGAAAAATTCAGCAAAAGCATTTTTTTTTGAAAAATTGTTGCTGGTAGTTTTGCTGCTTTTTTTTTTGTTTTTTGTTTCTATCGATTTCCTTCCAGTCAAAAAATATGGATCATAACTTTTATAAATGTTTCATGTTTTTTTCATGAGGGCAATCTCCTTATAAATAAAAAAATACTATAGTTTGTTGTTAAATGCTATTTTACAACAAGAGAAATACACAAAATAGAGAGACTACAGTTCACTTAATTTGATTCGTAGACTCATCGATATAAAATTATTTGGAAAACAAAATCGACTTTTCAGAATTTTCAACTAATATTCTTAAATATACAAGATATCCCCATAATCCTTTTCCTATAAACATGCCTAAATGCTAAACCTAAGCTATATAATTGTAAATTCCGCTTGGGGAAATTGCAGCACGGCAAAAGCACCGAACACGAATATACAAATCCAAGTGTGTCTTGTTGGAATTACACCATTATTGTCATTGTTTTTTGCATTGCACTACACTGTACGAATGTACAAACGTAGTGCAATTCAAAATCTGTACCGCGTCCGTCCATTTGGTTTTATTACTATAAAATAAGGAAAAAATCATTAAAAATAGTCACAATATGCTATTAAGAAAGACTATTTTAATTTTACACTTATTAAGCAAAATCATTTATGGTTAAGAAACGTAAAACATTAAAAGATCCTTTATTCACTATAATGTTACACCCCTGTGAAATGAAGTTACATGCAAAATCTCACTTGCACTGATTTTTGGCTGCGGTACATCGACCAGACATTCTATATTTTATTATAAATTGCCCTATTAGCAAAATGTTTAATTTTTGTTATTTTGTTAAATAAAACAAGAAACTTTTTATCATTTTTATAGTATTTTTGCTATCATTTAAAGCCCAGAGCAAAATTTTTTAAGCTCAAAACGGTAGTAATATTGTCGATTGTTTAACAGCTTATATACGTACCCACTTATATTAAGTATGTACACACATTTACATAGTATATGTAAATGTTATATTTTATTAAAAAAATATTGTTGTAATATAATGAAAACAGTGAAAAAATTAAGAATTTTTTTTTTTTTGGCTCGGTTATTTATGCTGGTATTACATAACACTAAAATTAAGAGTTTATTATCAATATAAAAATATAAAATATTTAAATAAAATTTTGTGTCAGGATAGAGAACCAATTATCGAATTTCAATTAAAAGAAATTCATTGTCCCTGAGATCGGAATTTAATAATACTGTATTAATGCAGAATTCATCTTATAAATGCCAATATTGCTGAATTGTGTATCGATACGATATTATTATAATTCCGTTGTCAGGGTGTTTAATATCACATTTTTAGTTATGAATTTCGTTATTTAAATTTTAAGATGAATTAATTAACAAAACATTTTGGCATTGTAAAAGGTAATGTTACTCGTAAATATCTTTCAACATTTTTAATTTTAATAGAATATAGCATAATTGTTTCAAGCTTATTGGTCATTTTCTAAATAATTTGAATAAAATTCAAAACCGGACAGGCTAAAGGCACAAAGCGCTACATACTGAACTGATAGAATAAAATCGAACTGAATTAGAACAATGTTTCAAGTTTCATTGGATTGACCATTTCAGGTCAATAAGTAAAATGTTCAATGGGTTAGGTTAGGTCGACGCTACTACCGTTGCGATACCGCCAGATCTACAAAATTCCCCGCCCTTACGAGAAATAGTTTGAGCTTCCGACTAAGGTCCATAGCATTTACATTCGTCAGGTCGGCAGTCCGTAAAAAGAAAAATGACTCAAAGAAATTTCGCCTTCTTGAAGATTTGCCACCTCATCTCCTCGTCACAGCAGAAAATGTTCAAAGGCGTTTACGAAAATAAAACTTTTGTCTTTAAACACTTGAAATAGGAACAGTTCCAAAAAATCACAATTAATTTATTTAAAATTTGCATAAGTAATAATTAAAGGCTTTATTATAATTCCTGACGAAAATATTTCGCTATATGTATTAATAGATATTAAAAAAAATGTCACCGAAACAAATTGTCATATTGAATACCTTCCGATTATTTTACATGTTGGAAATAATCAATTTCGCGATATTTGGAATTAAGAAAACCGCCATGAGGTCTTTAAAAATTCAATCAAAAAGACGCTTTATTAAGAACAAATCCCTCAAATATAATTTTTATTAACAATATTCAACAATTTAAAATAGTTTACATAAATATTCACGTATATATAAAAGAAAATTTATTTTCATAATTACTTTATCTATCTATACATAAATGTACATATGCTGCACATATAAGACATCTCCATTTTATATACATAATTTGATTTTAAAAATATTTCAATCCTCTAAAAGTCTTTAAAAGCACGATTAATGAAATAAATCGTAAAAATAAAAAATTCTTTTAATATTTTCCATTTTTAATGCATTTTTTTTCATATTTTATAAATTATTTCATATATGTATATGATTATAAAAGAATATTGAAGAAAATATTTAAAAAGAATTAATCTTACCTCCTATTGTTAAGTATCATTAATAATGTTTCACCTAGGGGTATCGACATATTATTACAATAAGAGTAGGACTTATAATAAAGAATGCATATTACGGATTTGCATTCATTTAAAATATACTTTGAAAGCGTAAATTTTTATAATGTTATACTATAAATGATATATGTATATTATGTAGGTACGCGAGAATAAAGTTAAAACAAAAAGAATAATATGTTCAATAAAAAGTAGTTTTTTTTTCTATACTCGTACACAATATTTTACAAGAGTAGTGCATATGAATTAATGTATTCATATAATACATGTTGTTTCGCATAAGGCGGCAAATAGATTCAGAGATGATTCTTTGATGAATTTTCAGCAAAAAATTGTAAGAGGGTGATGAAGGGGCGCTGCAGATATATTCGTTTTTTGGTTTTCGGGCTACAACCTGTTGAAAAATATACCAATTTTTTTTTTAAAACAAAAAAAATTATTATAACTTCGGATCGGAATCATGCGACATAGAGACTTATAGACCTAACTTATTTTAGCGCATCGAAAAAACTTATAGACCTCATTGTAGCGCACCGAAAAAAAATAAAAATTTTGGTTTTTTAAAAAAAAATTTTAAATTTTTTTTAAAAATTAAAAAAATTATAAAAAAAAAAAAAAAATTTTTGGTTTTGACGAGCTTTATTTTGAAAACTATGGCTCAGATCAAATTAATTGTAAGGTCGAAAACAAAGAGCAATCAATTACCTGCAAAGCAAGCTCGTTTTGTTGCGTGGTTGCGAAGCTATAACCGTTTATTTATGTGCAGGAAAAATCTGGTACTTTTTTTCATCAGACCGTAGTTTAAAAACCATCATATATGCACCCCACCCACACAATTTTTTTCTGGAAATTTTTTGGAAATTGATTTTCCACCTTATGCGAAACACACTGTATTGTATATTATATACAAGTACGTATATGAAATGGATTCAATCCGATTTACATGTACATATAAATAAAATTCGAAGACAGCTAATAAAATGTGCGATTTGTGCTTTATGTTTGTTACTGCAGCTTCTGGTTATTTCTGTTTGTACATATAGTGTATATATATATATATAGATATACTATTCAATATATATAATTAACTACTTTTTATTTTATATGTATTTTATACTGAAAACTCAAAATTTATGCTATTAGTGTTTGTTTGAGTTATACTGATTTTATATATTGACAAATTGTTTTTAATATTAAAATGCTGTATACGAGTTGAAGTATTCGTTTTTCATTTATAATACTTTATGAACGGAAAACTATGATTTAATACACAACTTTCTCTTATACCGCAATAGATCCTTATAGGCGTTCATGTTGCACTGTTATCCCAGTTGTAAATACCAATTTCTCTTATACCAGTATATAAATCCTCTCATACTAGCATCTTTAATTTAAATTTTATAATGATGAGAGGAGCTTGTAGTCTAACTTTCAATAATGAAATTGGTAAATAAATATTTTTGATCTCCAATATTTAAATAATTATAAAATTAAAAATAATTTCTAGAAAAAATATTAAAATTAAAGTATACAATTAAAACTTTCTTAACTACTTATAAAAAAACTTATAATTAACTTCCACTGTCTTAAAGAATTAGCTTAAAGAATTGGTAAATTAAATACAACAGAAATTTAATGCCATATTTTATTGTCATTAGTCATAAAATACCACTGAACTTTAAAATTCATCTTAAATTGTAGATTTTCATCAAATTGTAAAGTTAGAAGTGGTTAAATAACAAATTAAATAAATTGAAATTGTTTTGGAATTGTAAAAATATAAGGAATTTATCAAAAATATGAACTCTACAAAAAATTATTTTACGGTTTTTTCTAGCTATTTTTCCAGATCTAAAAACAATAATATAAATATTTTTACTATTATAAAATTATTCATCAAAATTTGTTCGTACTTTAATTGTGTCTTATTAAAAATTTAATTCTCTCAAAATAAATTTATTTGAATCAGGGAAGAAATAACCAAATTTGTAAAAGCTTTCAACAAAACGGTCCATTTTTACTTTTCAAATTGAATTCTTATACCAATAGTCTGTTAAAAAATTTTAAGAAAAAAATCTAGCCAAATTATATTTGACCCTATATGACAACCTCACAATAAATTGTTCATGAGAGTTAACATTATATAGATTGTCATTATTTTGTATTATTAAATTTGGGCTACAAATTTTTCATTTAAACATTTATTTTTCAACGAAATCATAAAAAAAAAATAAAATCTGGTACTTTTTTTCATCAGACCGTAGTTTAAAAACCATCATATATGCACCCCACCCACACAATTTTTTTCTGGAAATTTTTTGGAAATTGATTTTCCACCTTATGCGAAACACACTGTATTGTATATTATATACAAGTACGTATATGAAATGGATTCAATCCGATTTACATGTACATATAAATAAAATTCGAAGACAGCTAATAAAATGTGCGATTTGTGCTTTATGTTTGTTACTGCAGCTTCTGGTTATTTCTGTTTGTACATATAGTGTATATATATATATATAGATATACTATTCAATATATATAATTAACTACTTTTTATTTTATATGTATTTTATACTGAAAACTCAAAATTTATGCTATTAGTGTTTGTTTGAGTTATACTGATTTTATATATTGACAAATTGTTTTTAATATTAAAATGCTGTATACGAGTTGAAGTATTCGTTTTTCATTTATAATACTTTATGAACGGAAAACTATGATTTAATACACAACTTTCTCTTATACCGCAATAGATCCTTATAGGCGTTCATGTTGCACTGTTATCCCAGTTGTAAATACCAATTTCTCTTATACCAGTATATAAATCCTCTCATACTAGCATCTTTAATTTAAATTTTATAATGATGAGAGGAGCTTGTAGTCTAACTTTCAATAATGAAATTGGTAAATAAATATTTTTGATCTCCAATATTTAAATAATTATAAAATTAAAAATAATTTCTAGAAAAAATATTAAAATTAAAGTATACAATTAAAACTTTCTTAACTACTTATAAAAAAACTTATAATTAACTTCCACTGTCTTAAAGAATTAGCTTAAAGAATTGGTAAATTAAATACAACAGAAATTTAATGCCATATTTTATTGTCATTAGTCATAAAATACCACTGAACTTTAAAATTCATCTTAAATTGTAGATTTTCATCAAATTGTAAAGTTAGAAGTGGTTAAATAACAAATTAAATAAATTGAAATTGTTTTGGAATTGTAAAAATATAAGGAATTTATCAAAAATATGAACTCTACAAAAAATTATTTTACGGTTTTTTCTAGCTATTTTTCCAGATCTAAAAACAATAATATAAATATTTTTACTATTATAAAATTATTCATCAAAATTTGTTCGTACTTTAATTGTGTCTTATTAAAAATTTAATTCTCTCAAAATAAATTTATTTGAATCAGGGAAGAAATAACCAAATTTGTAAAAGCTTTCAACAAAACGGTCCATTTTTACTTTTCAAATTGAATTCTTATACCAATAGTCTGTTAAAAAATTTTAAGAAAAAAATCTAGCCAAATTATATTTGACCCTATATGACAACCTCACAATAAATTGTTCATGAGAGTTAACATTATATAGATTGTCATTATTTTGTATTATTAAATTTGGGCTACAAATTTTTCATTTAAACATTTATTTTTCAACGAAATCATATTTTATTTTTAGTGCTAGCTATATCTAATTTCTTTAAACACAAACCATTAAAACAAAAATATTCGAATATTAAAAATATTTTTTTATTATCGCATTCACAATATTTTAAATTGAGAAATTTTGTGTAAGCTGCTTTTCGATAAGAGGATTTCTCCAATAATTTTTCTCATTTTCTACATTTTTTTTTTACTCTTGTGCTCTAATTTAAATCTGATTCCACCAACTAATCATAAATATACGAAATTCGTTAAGAATGACAGTGTGTGTTTGTGCCATTGATTAAAAAAAAAATTGTATGTTTTTTTTTTTTGAAAATCATTTATGTTTATTGATTTCGTGAAGAAATTTACCAAAAAAAAAAAAAACAAACAATAAAAAAATTCATAAAAACAAATTGAATTTTTCTTAATTTTCGTTGTTTTTATTAACACGAACTTTCCTTATAGTTTGTATTTACAGTAAAATTTAAGAAAAAAAAACAAACAAAATTTTTGCATGAATTTTCATTTTTGTGCAGCACTTTTTTTTTATTGCACCACTATATTTTTACTATATAGAGTTCACAGTTACATTACAGTTTATTATTACATGAGCACACACACATCCTTACATACGTTTACATTCAGTTATCGCATATTCATACATATAAAGTTGGAGTTGTCAATGTTTGGAAATCAAATTGCAAAAAAAAAAAAAACAGAAACTTAGATGTGCTGGCAATCTAAAAGAGATAGGAATTTAAAAAACAAAAAGAGGAAAACAAAAATAAATGAATTTTTCCATGGAAAATTCTTTCACGTATTATTATGAAATTTTGTGTGTTTTCTTTTTATTTTTTTTCATATTTATTTAATTTGTATTAATTTTTCTTTTGTATAGGTATAATAGAATTGTAGAAACGGTAGAGCAGTATCACACTTATACCAAATTATAATATAAATAACATATAGTGTCAACTTTCATTCACAATTGTTAGGCACAAAGTACAAGATTAAAGTTATGGGCTCAATGTTATTTTCGAGAATTACTTTATGACGTTTCGCCCCATAAACTAGTTGGTTTTTGATTACGATACTACCGAACTGGTTAAGTACAACAAATACTTGAGTTTTAATTTTCCTCATTTATTTCATTGTCAAATTTTATAAATCGCATATATGTACATATGTACATAGATACTATCGCCTTACTGAAGTTGCCTTTCTACTAATATAAGAAAATTTTTGTAAAAGTATAACCATTTTCTAACAAATACTTCTAATTATTTTTCAATTTAGTGCTAAACCTACAATTTGAACACCATAAACTTGAAATTGAAAAAATCGAAACCAGTGTGCGATTGCCGTAATTTCGGAAGCATATAAATGTAGAATCCATTTAGTTTTTACACTTAATGAAATTTATTTTTATATTCATAGAAGGGCCTGAGTAAAAAGCTCCTAAACTGTTTTATACCGTAAATTAAGGTACAAGTGTACTCTACACTTTTGGTTATTCAATATACATGCATGTTTAAATACTATATATATAAGTGAATTAAATGAGAAATAAGTAAAAAAAGAGTGTAAAAAGAAAAACTCAAAATAATTTCAATGTTTTGAATATTAGCCAGAAGGGGGCATTTTATGTACTTACATTTACATTTATTTTCAACTCAATTCAGTTTTTTTCCTCTTTTTGGAGAGTATAAAGGATTGAAATTGATACTGTGTAAATTATTGTAATGAGTAATTGAACAAATTTTGTACTAAAAAATCTTTAAATTAATTATTGGCTAGTTTTTCTTTTTTAATTTTATAATTTTAGCATATTTGCAGATTATGACAAACAATGTATAGTATAGGTATATGTTGATAATTGAAATTCAATGAAATATTCAATTATAATTAAAACGAGCCGGCTGGCACACTATTAAAATATTGCATTAAGTTTTTGAGAGATTGGGGCACTAGTAAATCTCTTGAAAAAGGTACGATTATTTTTTTTAAATTATTTTTAATTCAGTCTTTTTTGGTAATTTTTTAGTAACAACAGTAGAAGTTCTATTAAATTTAATATTCGAAATAGTTAATAGGGATTGTATTTCTAGCATTTCAAGATTTGAATAGATTTTTACACATTTTAATGGTTACCTTTGTTTTATCTTTTAAAAATTAGTACTTTCAACAAATGAAACTTAAAGAAGTTCGTAAAGAAGGGACTGATGTATTAGTTTGTCTCCAAAATTTCCATTCAAATAACCTATAATTTTCTCAAAATGTTGAAATAATTTTTAAAATTACGAAATATTTATTTTATTACTACAGTTGTTTCGTCATCTATTAAATTTTGATTTTAAATCCGTATTACCTACTTAAATTCTTTATCTAATTTGCAAGACCATAATATTTAAAATTTTTATTTTTTTTAATTTCTAGTTTTATAATTTTTTACCTTTTTTTAAATGAAAATAAAAGAAAAATTTTACCATTTCTGCTTTTTTTTTTATGAAATATTTTTAAGCGCAATAAAATTGATAATTTACCTGGATATTTAACACTCTTTAAATATACGAATTTTATTATAGCCATTAAATTGTTTAATATTAATGAAAAAAAAAATAAAGAAATCAAATAAAATATTTTTATTTTAAGATTAAAGAATGCGGAATATATAGTATTTGTTGCGCGGATTAATAGGTTGCAAATTTCAAAATTTTTTCAATTGAATATTAGGAAAATATTTTATTTCTACTTTTCTTAAATTGATTTCAGTTTATTGTCTTATATTTTTTTTGTTCATCATTGTATTTGGTAATGGAATCTTTTCTCTTATAAAACTTTTCATAAATTTTTGTCACAAATCTTATTTAAAAAATTTTCTTTTAATTTTTACAAATTGAATAAAATTATGCTATTTTTTAGGACCCTTTATATGGTTATCAGTACCATATCTACAAATAATGTTTAATAAACCTATGCGCTGGAGATTAACAGGATCGACTACAGACAGGTAAAATTTTATCTTTAACTACATAAGTAGTTGGAATTGCAATAATGTTGCATTTCACTTTAGGTTATACATAAGTACATACAAATGTTTGAAATATGATAACTGTAAGAAAATTTTGAAATATCCATACATACTGTAAATGAAGATAAGCCAGTAAGAATTGTGAAAGAACCACGTTACGATAATTAAATTTAATCAAATGTTTAAAAATACTTACATGTATTTATTCATAGATTTGAAAAAAAATCTAGGTAATTAGTGAATTTTTGTTCTCCTTGGGCATCCTCATGTTTGAATTTTAGAACTTAACATTAGTTTGTAGAATGTTCACACTGCCAACTCCAGGAATCCTACATTTAGAAAGGACCAAACCGTCATATTGGATGAGTTGACTTATTTGTGATTTGATTGCAGATAATTTTCCATTTGTTTTAATACTTCGTAGAGAAGTAAAAAATATCACTTTCTGACTATAGTTCCCAAAAGAAGATTAGTTCTAAGATTTAATCAGATGTTACCACTTTAATTTTTTATATATGTATTTGCATAAGTATTTTAAATTCCGCCATATTCAAATGTTAAAACTAAAACAAATCTTGTAAGTTGCTTTAGTTTAAGCTACTGAGATTGAAAAACAATTTAATTTTTTAACAAATACGAAAATTTTTATTAAAATAGTTTCTTTTAGGAATGCTTTTTATCAAAATAACTTTAATATAAGAAATTCTTCGAAAAAGCTACATATCTGATTATTATAAAACTCTGACGCAAGTCATTTTGCAATTTTATTTGTAAGGTTCTGATAAAAATTTAAGCGCTTTCATAATTAATGTGTTCCATTTTATTGTTACTAAGATTTCTGATGTCACATTTTTATTTTTTTATTGCAAATTTTTTTTTCTTTTTTAATAACCATTGAAAATCAACTATTTTTTAAAATGCTATTAAAATTTTTCAGTAGCAAATAAGTATATAAATTTCAGTAATCACTCATGCTATACAGTGATGTACTGTTTTATACGCAAATTTTTGACGCAATATAATAATGACGAGAGCGAGAATTTTAGTTATTATTTTTAAACACCAGTACTACCAGTAGCATTTCATATTCATATTAGTTGTGTTAAAATATGACGTATTCTTTTACATTATCGAAAGAAAAAATAATTTATCATTTTAAAAAAGAATGAATTACGAATTATATAGATAATTATTATATATAAAACAAAAACTATTTTCAAAAACTATGTACGTATTATGTAACTTTCATTTTGTTCATTAAGAGCTGTCAACACATTTTAATTTAATCACAACAATCTAATTCAATTTAAATCTTATAATAAGTTGAAATATAGATTATACACACTCTATATTTCAACGTGTTATTATCAGATGAATGCTTAGTCCACTGAGCGTTATACAACAGAATATTGAAAAAAAGTATCTAAGAAAATTGATTATGATGATGAATATATATATGAATTGATGAAATTGAATTGATGGTTTGAACACAAAAATACGGCTAATAATAAACGAGATCGCAAGCACTTAAAAACTATGTTATTAATAGTACCTTCATTTATTATTAACAGCGCTATTTCAAATATTCAAAAATATTTTCTAACTTATTGGAAAACGATATTTTTATAAGTAAAAATATTAATATTTTGTGTCACAAAATTTTTAATTATATTTTCGAAAAGCTGATTAATGCTGAAAATATTTTGTTTAATATTATGACAACAAATTTAAATTAAAGCCTTTTTATGATCGGCGTATCGTATGAATTAGGCGAATAAAATAACATTTCAAATTATTAACAGCAAATGAATTTAATTCGTCAGGTCCAAAACGTTGCTAGCTCAAGTCATTCAAAAATGACATTATCATAAACTAAATGTAATACGATATCATAAAGTGAGTAACTATTATATACTTGTATAATGTAATTTTCGAGTGGGAAGAATTATTTGGTATTACGTATCTCGTTTTTTTCTAAAATGAAACGTTCAGTCGATAATTTAAGAAAAAATGCAAAAATCAAATTAAAAAAATGAGTAATCTTATTAGAAAAGTGAATCTATTAGAAAATATTGAGAATTCTGATGTGGAAGTGAAAAAAGAGCGAGTAAAAAAGCGGGATACACGATCAGGCTGTTAATTTCATCAACTAACCTTGTTATACAGTATTTTCATTTTAAGTTTTTGACAGCTTTCATTGGCTTAAAATTTTGGTGAATTCATCAATTATAATACTAATATTAAATATTTATATTTGCCAAAAATGTCATTCAATAATTTTGCAAATTATTCAAAAACATTAATAGTTAAAGAAGTTGTGAATATTCTTAGTAGCAAGAGATAACAATATTTAGATTATAAGTTAATAATTTTTATCCGACAATTTTACGCTTTTATTGAATTAATATCGCAATTAACTGAAATTTATTTAAATCTTTACCATTATTTTCTAAAAATAAAAAAACTATTTCATATTCGTATGACATTAACAATGTCAAATATAACTAACTATGCACATGTTTAAATTTATTAATAAAATTTCGATGTTCAAAAAAACGCGCAGAACTATATATTATGTAAACATTTGACACTTCTGTGCACATTTAAATGCTAATTATAGATTATAAAATGATTATATATTATATATGTATATATTATAAGTATTTTTATTAATAAAGCCTATAGCAACTCTAAAATTGGTAAAGAAACATCATCTATTCAAGTTATGAAATGGAAATTTATTTTGTACATGATTTTATAAATGTTAAAGAGTAAATACATACTTATGCCTTGAAAGTATCGTATTTCCATTTTAAAAAAATATGTTAATATGTATGTGTGTATGAATTTTTTTAGACATATTGCTGATTGATTAGATCTTATGGGAAGACATGGATATAGAGGAAAAGCATTATTTTTAAAAAAATAAGTAAAAAATAACGACTAGAATGGAGAGAAAAAATAGTTCACTAAAAAAAATAAAAACACATTTGTTCGTATCCAAAATGGATCTAAAATGGATAACAATCCAAAAAACACGAGGTAAAATAAAAAAAAATCAAAAATAGACAAAATTAGCAAATTTTGGTTTTTCTAAAAATTTCCAAGAAAAATATTTCAACTTTTATGACGAACATTTTTTTTTTTGATCGATAACGAAACTCAAGTTCTGAATATGGTGTGAAAATATTTAAAAAACAAATTTATTGCTGTTGGCAGCTGGAAATGACAGGTAAAGTCAAAATTTAATTTACAATCAAATCGCGTTGTTTGTTTTTTTATTTTTTTTTTGATTTTTAAATGTCAAAAATTTATTAAAGCGAAAGACGTATCTGGAGAAATTTCGTTCTCTTTAGTTTAATTTCATTGAGATTTTCATCAATACTGAAAGTTAAAATAGGGACAGTTTGTAATGTATACAATTTAGTACGGTTAAGTCGGAAAAATGAAATCAAAGTCGAAGAGTATGAACAGAGCCTTCGGAGTCGAGGAATTGGAGTAAAGAAATTTAACTCAGAAGTTTGGAGTAAAGCAGTTGAAACACAAGAGTTAACAGGGAACAACGGCGGAATGGCAAAAGAAACAGTTCATTATTTTGCTTATAATGATACACACACATGGAACAGAAAAAACCGTCAGCGGTAATTTTAGACCATCGATTAAATTAGTGACAATAATTTCGCTACTTTCTGTGCAGTCCCATTTGCATATGAATGGGTATTCGATAAGACATTTTGGCGCGGAAAAGAACTTTTTTTTCAATCTAGCTAAACTAGTAAGTCTATTGTTTGAAGAGTTTTAAATTTTCAAATTAATAATCAAAAAATTTGCAAATTTGTTTTTTTCCAAAATAACGAGAGTTGAAGTTACGAAATTTGGAATCGCAATTTGGTAAATTAGTAGGCTGAATTTTTTTTTCGTGGACAGGACTTTAATTAGAACTGGCACAGTTATTCAATGTTAAATAGATTACCAATTCTCGATCAGTTATAAATTATACAATAAAGAAAATTAGTGTTATACGTGTTTCGAATAACAATCTTCTAATCCCGTAAAGCTTTTTAAAAAGATATTATCAGAAATTCATGTATATGTATGTACATTTGTACATACAATTACCTTATAGTATGAGTATCTAGGTTTTTAAATGATATTAAAAAGAAAAAGTTTGTTCTTCATCTCATAAACGGTTCCCTTTGGAAATTTAGATAGATGACAACATCTCAGATCTTCATGAAAAAACTAGTTTATTTATACTGAAATTTTATTCTAATTTATATTTTAATTTAACGTCCAGATAACGACAATTTTTAGATACCAAACTAATATAATATAGGAAATCATACAGATTTAATTAATTCTACAGATATCCTATAAAATTAGCCGACTCGATGGACAAATTGATTACCAACAATTGTGCATATGGTATTATTCTTTTCTTAAATTTTGTTTAAAAAAAATTACCCAAGCTTGTAAAATTTTATTATTTTAAAATGCATATACTAATCTCAGTAGTGCTTTTTGGACAATTTTATTCGGATACTAATGTTTATGGTAATGTTCATGCTCGTCTCCATATTTAGATCTCTAATGATTATTTAATTTTACTTCCTTTTTTGTATTGGCAGAAATATTTTATGCATGTAAATATTTCCAATTTATTTTAACATGATAAAATTTAAAATTGCATTCTTAAAAAATTTTTGTTTTTTATACCCTGCAGAGCATATTAACTTGGGTAGGAAGTTTGTAACCACTTGAAGAAGTCTTCGGTATGACAATGCATATTCTTATGTTCTTTCTGAGCGTAAAGTTCTGCGTTGATCCGTCAGTCTGATCGCACGAATAATGCAATCGACACCAAAATTTTACAAGTTGTTTCTTTCCTTCCAAGGACGGCTGCTATTTTAATTGAACGAATTCAGAGAACGCGTTCGGGTTCTCTGAATTCGTTAAATTTTTCAAAAACAATATCAAATTTTGCATGGGTATGTCCAATTAATACATTAAGCATTCTGAAAATTTTAATGGAAAGGCTACATTAATTCGGGTAGCTGCAATACAACTCGGAAATCTAATTTCAGACGTATCTAATCTAATAGGTCAGACGTATCCGTGAATCTAAAGAGTAGTTTCAGAGGTTCGAGTAATTGTTATAAAACAATAAAAGGTGCTGGGTATAATTAAACGTTTTTACTTATTTGATTTTTGATACATACGAATGTCTGTTTGCATAACTTATGTAAAATTACAAATTTGTATGTTAGTTTTTATTTTATTTTCTCCTGAGAATCGGAAATAATTAATTTTTTTCATTTCAAATTTCTGGGGTATTTTAAAAAGGAAAACTTTTTTGAATAAAAACAAATCAAATATTTTGTCATTTTGCATAAGTTGAGATTGATAAAGAATTATACCTGTTCTTTTTATGGGAATAACTTCTATTCATTGAAATGAAAGAAAAAAATGTATTAATTTTTTATAAACGTGTTTAAATATACCATAAATGTTTCAAATGTTACAAAAATTTTTGGCATATAATTGCATCAATAATTTATTTTAAATTGCAGCTAAGCCATTTTGGCACTATCGCATAACTGCTTTGATTATGTATTGAAAAATGCTGTCAAGGCGCTCATAAAATCTACTATGGTTAATTGCAAAATATTTTGATCTCGTACTCGCTAATCATATTGGCTATAACAAATATAAAAAATATGGACATATTAATCGCCTAGTTTTCTCCAAATGGAAGCCCAATTAAGTTTATTACTTTAATTACACCTTTTAAAATTGAATATTACCTTTTATTATACTTTTAGTTTGCTATTCAAGAATTAATTTGAAAATGTTAGATAATTTAATTTTTTTAAATTATTCAAATAGGCACATGTCTTATTCATTTATAACTCATTAATAATAATCAAATTTATTCAAATAGAAAAAAAAAAACTTATATAAGATTTACGTTTAATTATTGTTTATTAAAAAAAAAAATTCTTCAAAGAAATCGCCCACAATCAAAACAAAGAAAAGAAACAAGAAACACCGGAAACTTTTAAATTCCACTATAAATGAAGCAAAACAATTTGCTCACATAATCTGAAAAAACAATAAACGTGCAAATGATTGTATCTATTTTGTTCTGTTTAACTTTAGAATATTAAAATAGTTGAAAAAAGCCACAAAAATGCTTTATAATCTATCTCTCTCTTTAAACTATCACGTTATTGGAATGCCAATATTGATTACTCATATATTAAAATCACCTGAGAATTGTTTTAAAATTATACCATAGACTGGAAAAGGTGTGATCTACATTAATGTTTTATTTATGGCATAAAATTAAATGTTTTTAGACTTTAAAGCATTGTTGAAAAGCTTTAACATATTTTCATATTGTAGAAAACGCATGTACATACATAGAAAATAAAAATTACAAAATAATTTTCAAATGACTTTCCGGTGACTTGTTAGACAAACATTCAAAAAAAGTAAATTTAGAATTGAAAACTTTATCTTTGGAATTTAATTTATCAGTAAGTGGGGCATTTGTTTTGAACCATGTTGTTAAGCATATTTATTTTTGAATTATGTTATTGTCTTAAATATTTTTTTTGGTAGAGATTAAAGCCCACTTCGCCATGTTGTCTGACTAAAATTATTTTTAGTTATGCCTTTGTTGGTCGCGTCTGAGCTAACTTTATACTGAGTGTTTTGTCACATACCATGACATGGTCCGTTATAAATAAATTTATTACATAAATCTTTTGTGTTGAGTTCATTGTTTACAGCTCAACAGATTCCAAAATATTCTGTATATTTGTTATTTAATATTAATTTGTGCGCAAATATATTATACGTGTTGTTTAAATCAAAAGCTATATGATTACAGAATTAGAAAAATATTCTAAGACAATGCAGATATTCTGAAAGAAGTCCTTATTTCGAGTTTTCCAAGTTATATTTAAAAAACTTTCATGTTTTAACATTAGTTTTTCCAAAAATAGTAAATTTTTCAAGTGACGTAATAAAGTTCCTGTAAACTGAATTTTAAAGTGACATATCAAGCGTCTTCCAGTCAGATTCAGCTCAAGGAAATTTTAAATTTCAAAAATCTTAAAAGTTAAGTTGTAATATAATAACTATATAAAATCTTTTTGTGATTTTACGGAAAAATATATTTCAGAAATTTAATTAAAATAATTTTAGATGTAATAAAAAAAGATATTTTAATTGCATAAATAAGGAAGCAATATTAGGCAATATTCCGCGAATATTTTAATTTTCATAAATTTATTTAGTTTGAATAATAGAAAACATTTAAAATTTATTAAGATATTTCATTGCTCAATTATTGTTTAGCTTCCTTTAAATTATAGTGCGCAATTACAGTCATTCTAATACAGTTTCTTATAAGCTATAGTGACTTAGTTCCATTGATTTGGATTTTATGCTATAATCAGAATTTGAACGATCACTTTGATTTTGATGGTGATGAATCATGACGGTTTTGATGGTGATGAGTCATGATGGTTTTAATGGTGATGATCGATTGTGACAGACTAATCTAGCAAAGGGAATCGCTTGCTCTTCATCCAAATCAAATTTTACATTTTCATTAATGCATGTTGTTAAAAATTAGTTTTGAATCTGTTTTCATCGCGATCCATCACATTAATTTATTATTATTGATGTTTATAATAAAATATAAATATAAGCATATGCTGGCAACTGTAATTTAATATTTTATTGTTTTTCTCTATTCAAAACATTGCATTTATCACACCGCAGAAAGCCTGTCATTCAATTTTGAAGTTTTCCATAAACAATTGCTATTTTACAATTTTCTCTTTTATTACACAATTTAATAAATTACATTATTATTAATTTTTTATTAAATTACAAAATATTTTTCATATTTTCATCTTCATATTTACAATTACAATAAAGCTAATAATTTTTAATCATTATAAATTTCGCAAAAGAAAAGAAAAAAAGTTTTTGTTTTTCAGATTTTTCTTTTTTTTTTTTTAATATTTTTCCATTATTTTCAAATTATTTTCAATTTCTGGACAATCGATTAATGTACTTTTACCAGCCATTAGATATGATTTAGCCTTCTGATATTCACCAAATTGTGCTGATAAAACTGCCAAGTTATTTAAGGCAGCACCATTTGAACTATCTGAACTTAAGCATAATCGTAAACAACGTTTTGCTAAATGAAAATCTCCAGTTGTCTATAATAAAATATTCATAAATTTTATATACACACTTATAATTACATATAAAATTAATATTAATAAGAAAAATAATAAGAAGAATATGAAGTTAAAAAAAAATTTTAAATGAAGAGGCTTTATAATCAGGAAAATAAAAATTAAGAAAATATGAAAATTGACCAACAATGTTGTAAGAAAATATTTATGCAATCATAAACAGAGTAACCATATCGTAAAGAATTGTAGTATACAAAAAAAAATAAAAGCTATGTACAAAACGAAAACAGTATTGTATACAGTTGAAGAAGTCTACGTTAAAGTCATGGTAATTCAACATTTTTCCCATGTTCTTATAATCCCTTAGATATAATATAATAAAAATTCGCCATCGAGTCTAGTTAATTGTAAAAATTGTTCTCTAAATAATCGAGACTCATATGGTACATTTATTATGTCAATAAGCAAAGATCTTCGGATATTAACAGTAATTTTAATAAAACGTATGAAACTGAGTGTTCAACTGATAACTTTCGTCTGTCTATATTTTCTTCACACGCATTTTAATAAGTACATATTTTACATTAAATAATGGAGGAATGTTATTTTCATATGGTATACATTGAACTATAAAATAAATACGGTGTATGAAGTATTTAGTTTAAATTTTAATTTAATTTATTTATGTATAATTTTTAATTTAATGCATGATAATGGCGTAATTTTAATTTAATGTATGTATGTTGTTTGAAATTTAAATAATGTTATTTGAAGAATTGAATTTATAAACAAAATTTTTAGTATTTCTTAATCGTAAACACAGGCCCGAAACCTACCCTAGGAAATCTATAACAATGGTATGGTACTGTGTATATAATATCAGAAAAAAGGTGTATATAAAAATCTTGTCTTGTCACTACCAACACAAAATCTGGAAGAGATCAACTTCACTGAGTACTTTATGCACAATTATTGTCATTCAATGAGTACAAAACTATAGTAAGGATTTATGGTAAAGTATATTTATTTTTACTTTCGCAGTTTTTATGTGAATTAACAATTTGTTGATTGAAATGGGAAAAATTAAATTTTTTGTTACCCTAAAAGTATGCAATAATTATAGCATAATATAACATTAAAAGATCAATCACATGCATTATAGAACACCTTTTTTTTAAAAATAGAAAAAAAAGGTGTTCTATTATTTTGCACTTAGAAATGCGCTACTTTATAAAACATTGGTTTGATCCGAATTTATTGAATCAGTCGTTTGATAAGGATAACTAATAGTATTAAGAATAAATGCCAAAATAAAAAACGAGCTACGCACGCACCAACACATATACAAAATATGTATAAAAAAATATATTGTTTATTTCATTTTCTTTGATTATTATGATGGCCTAACCTGTAAATGCCTACATAATTCATAATTTTAAATTCTTTAGATAAAATGAATATAAACTGAATTGGATAATTTCCTGACATTACTAAGTGCATAAATTAAAGAAAATTCAGAAATAAAATAAAAAAAAATAAAAATATTTATATTTATCTTTTTTTATATTAATTTAGATCTTTGAGAAGAAACTATGAAAACAACTACATAAACAACCTTAAAATTAATCGTATCTATGTATATAAGATGAAGAAGATGATGGAAAAAGAAACAGAATTTATAAAATAATATTATGATAGAATATAAGAAATTAAATGAAATTAAATTAAAAAATAATTCTAAATGAATTGAAATTGAAATTCACAACCATCGTATAAGCGATAGGATTTACTTACCAATGCAACAAAACTTAAATTATACCAAATATCAGCTCTTTGCTCAGGTGCATTAGCTAAACTAAGTGCTCTCTGAAAACATGGTAAAACTAAATCAATTTGACCACCATATAAGCAGCACAGGCCAATGTTGCAGTATAATTCAGCGCTATGAACACCAATTGATAAAATTCGCCTGAAAATAAGAAAAAATTACAAAAAAAAACGAAAAAAAGACAAAAATGGAAGAAAATAGGTTTAGTTTTTTCTAGCTTGTTTAAGGGTAAATTATACTTATAGATTTTGTTATTGCAGGAATGGACAGTAATTCATTTTAGATGTCATTTAATTTCGATGAAATCGTAAAATTGATTTTTATGATGATTATGTTACGTTTTGACAAATATTGCATTTAATTAAAAATATTGCTTACGTTAAGATTTGAAACTATTTTCCTTTTTAAGTAAATTGATTGTATGTAAAATGTTTTGAGGATAACAACATATTTGCTTTGTTGAGCAGAGTATATTTCAATAATTTGCGTTTCTATGTTTAAACTAAAATATAATCGTAAATCGTTTAAATGAATGTACGATTCTTATAAGATTTTCCTATTAATTTTATTTTACTCAATAAATCACTTCCATTTGTAAGATTTTTAGTACGAAATTTGTATGAATTTAAGTCTAATGGCAAACAAGAGCTGTCTTGACAAATTAGAGTGAGCATGCAACGAAAAAGATCGTCATTTTACAAGAAACACAAAATAAATAATCAAAGTTTGCTCGCGACTAAATAGTTTAGTATATTCTATTGTCAAGCTTCATGAAAAAACCAATACTGACGATGAAATGTTTAATATTAAAGAAAGTTTGTGCAGAATTTCAATATACAACTATAAGTATATGCACAAATATTATTCAAGCTCTTAATTCATTTTGTTCTTTCATATTGTAATATTTCATAATTTTAGAACAATATCATAGACAGAGCTGACTGACTCTATGTTTTCTTTTAAAGTCAAAAATTACGTTGTTTTTTTTTCTAAATTTTCTTATTATCTCAAAATGATTGTAAAGTAAACCTTATTGAATTGTGCATGATTTATAATTCTCCAACGAATTGAATAATTTAAGAATAGAGAATCGCTCTTGTATTAGATGTATCCCGTATTAGTAGATGAGACAAAATTTTGTATAAATTTTTAATTTCTAAATTCCAAGAAATTCATTTTATTTGCAACTTAATTTACCTATAATACATTAATGCCATCTCTGGTTGATTATCATAAAAATAATTTACAGCAATACATGCTAAAGCTTCTGGATGTATTGGATTTAATTCAGCTATTTTTCTATAAATTTTAATACTATCTTCCATTTTGTCTAAAAGTTCATAAATTCTTGCCTGTTGTGTTTTAAATGAAATATCATAAGGACTTTTTTCGATAGCTCCTTCAATTAATTGTAAGGCTTTCATTGGCTCATCTAATTTTATAAATAATTTACATAATAGTAAATATGTATCAGGATGTGGTAACATTCCCAAAGATTTATTTAAAAAATTTTCAGCTTTTCTTGGATGATTAAGTGCAATATAACAACGTCCACGTTGTTGTTCCCACCACCAATCAATTTTTTGTTTATTAACTTCAGCAACAGCTTCACATAAACTTAATGCTTTTTGTGGATCACCTTCATGATAAAATAAAAATTGAAATAATGGTTTAATAATTGCAGGACGTTCAGCATAAATTGTTGGATTTAAACGTGATGCTTGAAAAAGTGCTGAAGTAGGATCACCAATTGAATAAGCTGCAGCTGATGTTACACGTATACGTCTTGCAGTACCAGCTCTTGTAGGTGGACGGCTACTAATTGCTGAACCGGGTCGATTTGATGATGTACCGGGACGTGACTATTTTTCGTTTTCGTAAATTTATTTGATTTCATTGAAAATTTATACAAAATAATACAAACCATTCCAGTTATTGGACGTGATGAAAGTGTTTTTGGTCTTGCAGCAGTTGATGATGATATTAAACCTCTTGTATTCGGTCGATGTATAAATGCTGTTTTAATTGAAGTTCCAGGTCTTGCAGCAGTTGCAATACGTTCAAATTCGATATCTACATTTTCTAAAAAAAAAAAACAATAGAAATTTATTAGAATATTATTTTAGTCCTTTCCGAAAATTTTCGTTGATTATTTATAATAAAATAAAATTTTAAAAACCTATATTATTATCATCCATAGTTTCTAAATCATCAACGAAAATTCTTTGTGTTACAGCTCTCATCTTTAATTGCCAAATACCTTCAATCATCCATAATTGATTTTTACTATCATTGTTATTTGCATTTGAATAGAATTGTGATTTTTTATAATCATTTTGGCTACTGTTAGTATTTTTATTAACATTAACACCAGATATTGCTTGTTGTAGTTGTTGACTTGGACAATTTTGTAACAATGCATTACAAACTTCAATACATTTTTCGTAATTTCTACGACGAAATAATGATATCGCTTGAAAATATTTCAAATCCATATCGGAAATGATCTTAATGTATATTTTACCTAAATAAGAAAGAAGAGAAAAAATGTGTCCCTTTTATTTTCCATAATATAAAGAAGAAAATGAAAAATATATAATCAATTGAAAATATTTAAATAACCTTAAAGACGGCTAGCCTTATTACCTCAATTTATAATGTTATTAAATGCACAAGAGACTCAAAGAATATAAGAAAACCTTTTGTCATAGTCGCGATTAAATTCCTCTTAAGTGTATGGAATTTGAATTGAAGGTTACTAAATGGGATTAACAACAATGTTGCTGTGCTCAATGTTATTCTTTTTAAAGTTGGATCAATATATGATTAGCGTTTGTCGCTGATTTTCTCCATCTAATTTTCATTTTTCTTGTTTTCTTTTTATATTTATTTCTTTGTGTTTTCCTCTTGCTTTCTGCGTTCTTTATATTTTAGTTTCTTTCTTTTTAACTTTGTAATTTAAAATTTATGTTTATTTGCATTTCGATTGAAATTTCAATTTAATGGCATGCACACGATATTCATGGTATTTTGATTTTTTTGTGTATCCTTTATGTTTTTTTTTTAATTTTTTGTTTACTATAATGTGGTGGTTGTCGTTATCGTTGTTGATGTTTACTGACTCTTCATCTTTTGCTATATTCTTATTGTTTTGTTGTAATGATCATTTGATGCCAGTTGAAAAAATTTCCTGAAAAGTAATTTGCCTGAAAGTCATGGTATTTTCTCGATGGAATTTTTTTTTGTTTTTTTGGTTTTCTTTATTATTGAAAAAGTATTTTATTTTTGTTTTATTTTTATATTTAAAATTTTATAAAAAAAAAATCAATTTTTTATATGTATTTTATTTATAGAACATATTTATTGTGTAAGATTGTCCGTCTATTGTACAACTTGTATGATTATACAAAAATATTTGAGCAATTTTGAGTAATTTGTTCGAGAGCAATTTTGTTGAATCAAACATATTTTTCTTGTTTGTTTTGCTACGTTGACACGTCCTCTTTTCCTTCATTTAAATATATCATTTTTCTGTTGCTCAGTTGGATGGAGAATGTGAATTATTATATAGGATAGATAAATTGAAGTGTAAAGCTTTCAAAACGTAAACCTTACAGTCTTCTCTATTTAATACATTCGATAATGTATAAATCTAAAATTAATATGTATACCATGTGTGTTTCGAAAACTATTTCATGGTAAATTAATAGAATTGATCTCAATTGGATTCATCAAAGCATAAAATTTACCTCGAACATAATTATTCGTCTGCAATCTGAGTATTTCTGAACATCTTTCAATGCCATTTAATTTATTACATGGCATTATTACAAAAAGTTTTTGCCACTGCACGAGTATACATACTAACTTTTTTCTATGAAATCATTTAGTTTGTATAGAATTTATAATTCACGCTACACAGGAAATAACAGTGAAAATGACATTTTTATTAATAATAATTAACAAAGGATAATACAAAACCGCTGTATTAAAATTAAAGTTAGGTAAAATTAAGGTTACGCTTCCATTTTAATTAATAAACTAGCCCAAGAAGTAGATGTGTTATGTTCCTCTTTCCAGTTATCACATCTACAGCGCTCACTTGATATCTATCCTTTTAATAAATTCAAATAATTTGTAGAGTTCGGTTTCAGTTAGGCTCTTCATTTCCTTACAGAACTTCGCCTTTATAGGACCAAACACCACTTTAAATACAATATCATACTTATTTCATTCTGTTATTTGAAATCAAACACTTTTAATACACTCTCATACATTTCTTACTCGTATGCACATTTCATATTCAAAATCCAATGTTATTACACTTAATTGCACAGCTAACTTAAAAGCTGTATAGTATATGCTTTATCTATTTTCTTAAGTATTATTGTCGAAATATTTTGCAATTTTTTTTTTGCGTAGGTGTTTTCTAAAACGTTTTAATCAAGAGAGCATTATGAATTCGTGAATTTCATTTTTTTTTTTTCATTTTTTAATGATAATGATATTTAATGCATTTATAGATGATAATTTCGAGTTCATTTTATTCGAAGTGAAGTTAATAAAATTATTTAAAACCTATGACTATTTTTGATGTCAAAATAATCAATTTGAAAATTGGAAAAAGAAATAAAATATTTACTTTAAGATACTTTAATGGAAACAAGTAATTTTTAATAATGCCTAATTTTCACTAATATTTTTTAGGCAAGTTGTGATTTTTAATCATTAAAATAAATTGAGTGAAAAATATGGTGGGTGCGATTAAATTATCCTGCTGTATATTTTACAGTTTTCAATTAGATTTCATTAATTCTAATATAAAGTGGCAAATTTATTCATAATATTTAACTTGTAATTTTTAATGTAATAAAAAATATTGAGAAAATTACCTATAGTTTGCATGTTAATAGAAATTAAAGGACTACTTTAAGCCGTACAATTATTTATTTGATATAGGTAGAGAACAATGTAAATTTAGAAAGATGCAAAATTCTTGAAGAATTTTCGGTAATTGAAAATTTTAATTTTAAAATATTGCTCTAAAAATTTGAAAAAAAATAACTCTTAAATGACTAGCACCCTTTAAAAGAATTGAAAACATTGCATTTAATGGAAATTGCCAGAGAAGGAACACAATTTTAAAACAAACAACATTGTTTCATTGAGCGCAATTGTTTTTTTTTGTCCTTTTTTTCAAATACCATCCTGCATAAATAAACACATGTAATAATGATAAATTGTCGGACTTTTTGTTTTCTTTTTTCTCGTTTTATTGAAACCTGCAGAATGATAATTTTCGATCATAAAAAAAATATTAATGTTCTTAAAAATTAGCATCGCTTCTCATACTTTTTTTTTGTTCTTTACATTTTTGATGAAAAATCTGCTTTAGTTTCATGTTATACTACCTTGTATCTCTTGCCCTTTCATCTTATTAAAAAAATATCCTTAACAAACACTTAAATGTCGTTATTTTTTTTTTCATTTTAAAATTCAAGAATAACATTGTATGGAACATTCGTTAATGTAACAAATTAATCACATAATAATTTTAAGGCAATTCTGCATATTATAGTCTACAATACCATTTTACACGATGAACTCTTCATTCTCAAATCTCTACAAACAAGTGGTTTGTTTATTGAAGAAAGGGGGAAAAAAATAAGAGTAAAATTATAATTGGAACTAAACCAGCAATTTTTGCAACATTGATGTTAATTTTAAATATTATAGTCCGTCATAATATGCCATCCAATATACACGTACAATATAATATGTACATACTATATATATAATCATGTATTTATGTATTTAAACTGATAATATATGATTACATGGTTATTGGTTTTTTAAGTCAACGATTTTAAATGATTATAATAATGTCGATGGTTGACGTTGATAAAATATTCCATGATATTGGAATAATTCAAATCATTAATAATAATTTGGTAATTCAAAAAAAAAAATTTATAACTAAAATGAAAAATTAGATGCAAAAATATGGAAGAACGTTATAATAGGGTTATTTAACAGAACAATTTTGAATTACGATCACCAACACAGAATATCAATTGTAACTAGTTGTATTTCACTTGCAAATTTTAAAATAAAAATTTAAAGATATTAACACTTTCAATTTGAAATATTCAAAAAGCGACTGGGGCTGAATTAATATTAAAATAAAAAATTTAAAATATTTATTGAATAACTCAGTACATCAAGTAGGATTCAAAAGATTTTAATAGGGTAAACAAATAAGAAACAGAAATTGGGTTGTTATGCTTAAGGATACAAGGAAACAATTTCTTTTTATTTGAAATATTCTGAATCAATAAGTTGGAACATAATCACATTGAAATGAGAAACGAATTTTAAATTTTTCAATAAAGGAACGCAATTTTTGATTTTGAAAGCACAAAATTTAAAAATCACAAAAAATAAAAGCAAGTCTTAAGTTATATGAATGCGCAACGTTAGAGAAATTATTTGAAATTTTTTGTGGTCAGAGACAATTAATACATTTGAATAAAAATTTCAAATGATCATGTTCCAGATTTTGAAAAAATAATCACATTCTGGAAAAGGTAAATGCAATTTTTTAATCAGTTATCTATAAATTAATTAAATAATCCACAGATAATGATTCGGCAGCATACAGGTGCAATTTGAACTATTGGTGTAAACGAATAAGGAGTGTATCAGAAAGGAAATAAAGATTTCGGAACTAAGACTCATAGGTAATTGAAATTTGACTACGATTTCAACTTTGGCAAGAAATATTAATAGTTTCAACTTTTCAATAGGTACTAGGAAATATACTAAGCATAATAATTATTCAAAAATTCTTGTTATTCTGGAAACTATAGTAGCTAAAATTTACTAAAATTTCGCACAACCCAATATACTATTATGAATGTTATATTTGATAAAACTTATTGAAATTACTAAATTCCATATCTGCCATAAACTAGCACAAATGTTTTCATTTCAATACACATTTACAGCCTAATCGTCTATCTAGCTTTTTTACTCACCTTTTATTCACTTTCAAATAAGAATTCTTCGTTTTTCTAATAGATATTTCATTTTTCCAGTAGAATTACTTATATTTTCAATTGGAGTTTTGCATTTTTTCTCAAAATAATCAACAGAACGCTTCACGTTCAAAAACAAAGTGAATAATTTTTGTATACAGTTTGCAAAAGAACAAAATACACAATATCGAATAATTCCTCTCACTCGTCATCAAATATAAATTCATCAAATATATGATAGTTACTCACTTTCTTTTCACTTTCCGAGTAAAATAGCGAAATAGACGATCAGAAACTTTAAAATAAAGAAGAAACGGTGTAACAGTTGTTATACAAATTCTTAAAATAATTCATTTCTAAGCGTATCGCAGAGTTGACACTCTCTAAACTCTATACTCTATAGCAATTCTAGTTTAAATAAAAATTCCACTAATTAATACACCGGAGTAATAAAAATTTCAAACCGATTTAATTATAATTATACAATAGGGTATTATGAATGGAAAATATATCTGCATTTTATTAACAAAAAAAAAAAAACGAAAAATTATCTAGACCTACTGCATTCACAAATTATTTTTTTTCAAGGATTTGTTCATCTGTTTTTCATATTTTTTGCTTAAATAGAGGAAAAATTTTTTAATGCCGTATTTTGTATATTGGCCAAAAACTTGCACTTTTATCCTTTTTGTAGTCAATGAAAAAGACAAAAATTTTTTTTTTCATTTTATTTTTTCTTCTTTTTTTTACTAAAATTAATTATAACCTATATAAGACCTTACATGAAAGACTCTTATGAGTCAACATCTAAATTAAAAAAAAAAAAAATTGAAAAACTTTTAATTTTAGATCAGTTCACAATAATAAACTTGAATGTATAGGCTGTTTTGTACTATTTAGAATTACTTAATATTAGAAAATTTTAAAAATTATTAACATTCAATTCAAAAATTTTAAATTTAATTTATAGTGCAACAGAGTTTTAAAATTTTTATTGAAATATCGGTAAAATATAAAAGGATAATCGTAAAGTATATAAGAATTATTTGGATTGAATTTTATAAAAAATGTAAGTATGTACAAAGTTTATTTTAATATACATCGGTATGTACATGCATATGTATATGTATATATGTCCCCACAAGTGAAATAATTGAGTCATTCAATCAGAAATAAAATGCATTCCAATTTTATTCTTTTATAAAAAATTTTTAATGTCCGTATTGTTTGAAATTAATGCATTCTTTGAGAATATTAATAAAGATTTTTCCGTATCCCTGATTAATTCAGGTAAATACGAAAATTTAATAAAATTTTTAAGTTAACCAAATACTTTCAATATAATTTTTTATTAATATTAAATTCCATTTTCAATTACGGACTCAGAATTAATTTTTTAAAACACTTTTTAAATAATATTTACAAAAATTTTTAATTGAATTTTCAATGTTTTTTTAACCTGTTTTTCACAAAATCATTTGTACTTTATTATTTAATTTATTTTTCACTGTAAATATTTTGAATAATTTTAATTGTTCTTACAATAATATTAATGTCCAATTATATTCGAAAACTACATTAAATTTGTTTTGCTATGTCAAAGTTCCTATAGCAACTCAATTATTTTTATTGAAAATATTACGGTAATAATCAGGTAATGCAATTGTTAAACGTATCTAAATATCCAAATATAAAGTGAGGACATGCGCTTTAAAGAGAAACCTTGAATTCCAATCTCGTAATAACGACTACGCCCGAGTATAGTATAGTACTCAGAATTTAATTTAGTAATTTTGGCAAAAGGTACATACATTTTATTTACCAATATTCAACAGGTGTTAAATCAGTACCTGCATAATTATTTCAAGATAAGAAGAATTAAAACAAGAATTTAAAAAAATCTTGTAATGTTTTTATTAGGAGCCTAATCAGCGGAATGCTATTTTACTCGCCAAATGTTCAGAAGAAAATGAGTAAATATCATATATTACTGATCGTGGGCATTCTTGACATTGTAAGGCATAGCCGCTCTTCACTGAGAGTTCTATCATGGTTTGTCGCAGGGCACAGACCATTTAACTCATATTTACAATAAATTGGCAGATCAAATACGCAGCGATGGAGATTCTATGACCGGGGCACGGAGAACTCCATTCATGTCTTGTTCATCATATGAAGATAGCAGAATCAAAACTGATACATTTGCAGATTAATAAATTTTGAGTAAAATGGAAAAAATGTTTTGTGGGTAATTCAGCACTCATATTTCAAATTATATTATTTATACTCGTAAAAAAAAGGGGCTTAAGCCTTTCTGTTAAGAAATAATAAAGATAAATAAGACATTTTGAACAAAAAACGTAATTTAAGAAAACCAATGTGGGGTTTTGTTGCAATTATGTACAAGTGTTGGGTTTTGTTGCAAGTAAGTTGCAAATAATGGTTTTTGTTGCCATAATTTTAATCAGAAACAAAAGCAAAAATGTTTTTAACGTAAATTTTATTCAATATTATTTAAATTATTTAGCAACATATACAATCTGTTATACCTCACTGAATTTTTCAGTTTTTGATGTTCTTCTTGCTTATAGAATTGCCAAAAAATTAATAACTTCCATGTGCTCTAACGGAAATTTTTAATTTCGGTGGGCAATCTAGTGATATATATATATCGCATAGTACGTCACTGTATACAAGCAACTGAAAAGTAAAAGTTTATAATATGTCCAATTTTTTTTCTCAAATATAATATTTGTGAAAATGTTTTGATTCTATATCATCAACTGTTTAGAAAACTTTTCCATCTCAACTAACCGAAACTTGAGATTTTGCAGTACCAATTCAAGACAAATCAAATTTTTCTTTGACTAATCTAAGATGTAATAAACGATTTTCCTTGAATTTTTGATTAACTTTTTTGGAGAATGCAAATTTGTTTGAAAATTTTCAGAACCAAATATCGGGACCTTTGAATACGCTACAACAAAAATTAATATTTTCATGAGAAATGAATCCGCTATTTTAGCATTTTGTACATGAGAAATTTTTCCCAAAATTTAGTTGCAAGATCTATTAGTTAGCTCAACTTGATTATTTCTTTTATAAAATTTGCACATTTTAAATAATTATTACCAAAAATATGTGTACATGGATTTTGTTGTATTCCTGATGCCTTAAACAATATTAAAATTGTATTCCTTTTCCCTATAAAATAGTCAAAATTTATTCCCCATAAGCATACTAACAATAAAATATTTAAATTCTCATACTGGCAAAATAATTTTTCTTAATAGATTTCCAATTTAAAGAAAAGAAAAAAAAAACAATTTTAAAGTTAGTCGATTAATATAGTTCTCATTTCTGTTTTTTAATCACTAAAATTATGGGTTAAAATCGTATTCAATAAAAGTGAATCTCTACATAAACGTAACCAATACCATTCTTATTGCATTGCAATACTGAAAATATAAAAAAAAGGGAACTAAATTTAATCATTTAATAAAAATAAAATGAAAATAAAGGGAAAAATTATTCACGATTTTGAAGAACGTCAAACAACACAACATATCAAATAAAATTGATGTGTTTTTCGTGATCGACAGAAAATTCATTTATTGTTGAAAGGTTAATCCTACATTCTTTTTTTATATACATACGAGTATGTACATTTTACTTATAGAATATCGTTTACGATTTCCAGAAACTGGCATTATTTAGGAATAACAGATAAAAAAATAAAGAAAAACTTGTACAATACTACTATAAAAATAATGAAAATTAAGTCAATATTACGACATTAAGGAATATCAGAAAAATTTCTTATATATCGTCCGTACATTAAATATAAAATTGTTAAGGGATTAAGTATATTTGCAATACTAAAGAGAAAAAGGCAAAAAAAAGAAATAAAATACTTAATGTATGCTGAAATCTAAATTGATCTGTTCAATTTAAAAAAAATTTTTTTTTTTTTAAAATGAACCTTAGTTACAATAAACGCAAACAGAATTATTGCAAAATATAAAATATGCAACAATGTAATAAAAAGTTAGGCCATAAAATATCGTTGTCTGATTTAAAGTTTGTGTATTGAATTCCTTCTCGAGAAAATGAATTTTTATTAAGGAAAATGTCCAAGGATAATAAAATTTTTAAGGGCATTTTTAAATAAGAGTTTTAAGATAAAAAAAAAATTTCAATAAGATCGAATAAATTGTGAAAATCTTTTATTTAAAATTTCAAAACTCCTTATGTGTTATGCACAGGTTAATAGAATATCCATGAGGCTAGATGCACAATTTACATCAAGGTACGTTGCACAATATAAGAGAAATCAATATTAATTTGAATTTTATGCATTAGTATTTTGCTATAAGGAGTTTGCTACTATATGTTTGCAGACCAGATATACTTTTCGAATTTCCCTGAACTAAATATTTGTAATATTATTTAGAAATTTTTGAATTCAAACTTCAAACACTAGAAATGGGAACAATTCCACAAGCAAGAATTAAAATTATTGGCTATTTGGTATACAGTCAAACCCCTATAATTCGAATTCTTATAAAACTCTTTTAACATGAACTGTTTTGTTGCGTTTTTCACTATAAACAGAATATTCTTTTTGCTATTGCAGAAGGAACAGTTTTTGTAAAATGAAATCAGTAAATACAAAACATTTTAATGTTAACAACCTCTTCAGCATACAATTTTTTGATTTGACACAATTTGATGATTGGAGTTTCGACTGTACATATTATGTTTGTACTGTACATATTATGTTATGTTTTACAATATTCCATATTCATATTAAACACGTTCATATTTTATGTATCGTATTTAATTCGTCCAGAAATGACATATGTAAGAGGAAGATTTTTTGTGATATTTTCGTACAGAAATCTTTCCTCGAACACAGTTGAATCTCATTCCTTTTGAAAATTAAATATAATCAGCCGGGTATCATTATCAAGTCGGAGCCTTTTCCAAAATCTTCAAATTTGGAATGAATAGCTTCATTTATCACAAACAATGATTTTGACACCGCTGGATCACCATACCGCCACCGTCATGAGAACCAATCGAGTTCTTTATAAACCGGTTTCGATGCCTGGTATTTAGATTTTCCAGATCCGTAATTCGCAAAAAGAAATGTAAGCCAAGAATTTTCCCCTTCCCTGACCAAAGCTAACCATGAGCACAGAAGATAAGCCACCGTCTCATCCTCCTTCTCTGGCTCCTGATTAGAGATTGTTAGCCGGGCGCCCTACCCTCCTGGCGAACACAATTAAACAATGCTCAGTTATAATCCTATGACAACTCCGATGAGAGACACCAGATTTGCTGTGTGACGTAGATCTAGATTAGGCCAAAATTATCCGGTCGCACAGCATGTCGTTCCATTTTCTCATCTGCTATTGGATTACTCCATTGCCGCATTGCGCAGTAACAGGCTTTCATGTGCTCAAAGACATTCCCAAATCTACCTTTTTAGATAGAACCTCGAGAGTCATTCCATGCCTTGCGAGCTCATTCGCTCTTGCAAATAACCAAGGTGAGGCTCAAATATTTTTAGTGCATTATTTATTAATATGAGAGTTAATTTAAAAAATTTCAAAAAAGGTTTTATTATAAAGCCACAATTATTTTTGAAAGAATAACTTTTGGGACTGCTTTTCAAATCAGTGATATTGTTATTAAGAAATTACTTCAAGAAATAAATTTAGTTATAGTAGCAGGGTATCTTAACTTTGATAAGACTAAAATTAACATTTTTCAAATTCCTTTTTTTTTGTCCTTCTAATTTTACATCAATTATAGAATAATTTGCATTTTAATTATTTTAATAAAATATTGTAATCTTCTTATTTTCGAGCTGATGATAATGCTATTAGAATTTTGTCGTCGTAAAGTGACTCGTATTTATGTTAAAAAGGAAATTACAAAAAAAAAATTCTCCATATACAAAAGCATTAAAGTACACAAATTATTTTTATATGCACAAAGAACACCAAAACTACTATTCTTTTATGTGTTCTTTGTCAAACTTGAAAAACTTCTTAAACTAATTAAAAATCAAATTTTTTATCTCTTATACATGTATAGAAGCAAAGGTATGTCGAACATGCATAAAAAGTATGTGCAAGTGTGTATGTAGTATGTGGGTATATGCAAATGATGACTTTAATTTTTTTTGGTTTTAAACCTCTTCACTTCAATTTGTGTCGCGCTACAATAACTTTTTTGTTTTTGTTTGTATGTTTTTTTTAAACATTATTTTAGCCCCTTGTTTGCTTGTTGTTTCGCTTCCAAATTACAACAGACAACAAACATAAATTAATAATTTATTTAAATCCTTCAAATGTAGAGCTTCTGGTTTTATTTTTTGACTCAAAATATAATCTTAAGTTTGGATCAATATCCTCTTAAAGTATTTTTAAATTTTTTTTTTTCTGTTTTTATATGCTTTTTCTTCATCAAACATTAAAAACTGGTATACAATTTTTGTTTATAAGAGATGGTGATCCTGAAATAATACGTTCGTTTATAATACGTTTTCATAAAGCTATGGAGACCTTACTATGCAATTCGATTTTCGTAATCAGAAAAATTTTAAGGTAGTACCAAACAATTTGAATGGTACTACCTTTCAATTCGTGCAAATATGGAAATCACAATTTTTGTATTTTAGGATTTCGGGAATGAAGCAGAACTTGAATTTCGTCAGATAAAAACTATGATAAAAAAAATTTGGATTCCGAAAAGGCGGCGTGCGAAAAGTAATCTGATAGAGGTAGTTAAATGAATTGTACAAGGATAATCTACCATTCGAGCTTCTGCAGACTTTTTATTTTTCATGATTATTGCAAGATAAGATTGTACGTAGTCATCCAAAAAATGTCTGTCGGGACTTTTTTCTACTACTATATACAGTATCAATCTTGATTATTACCTGTCATTTGCAACAAATTAAATTGGCACAATTTATCATTTCCACTTTTTATTGACCAATATATTAATCCCAAAATGTTAAAAATTTTTTTCATATATAAAATCGTAATATGTATTCTCTGATGAGAGCTTCTTATTAACCAATGGTGGGATCTAAGCTGCTCATTTGTACAATTTAAAAAAAATATGACATCATTTATATTGTGTGATTACCATTCTTATTATGCGTGATTGTTATACCCAGCGTTTTAGTTTCAATTACAGTATCACTAGTTCAAAATCAAACTGTCTTATTTGGCATAAGTTTGTCACAAGTACTAGTTTTGCGCTTCATCGGAACTAATTTTATTCTTTAAGACAACAACATTGTAATGTTTTTTTTTTTGTATCTTACACAGTTATCCTGTGAATTCTTACCTTCACCTTATCCTTCCTAGTCACCTTTCAATCTATTATTTGTTGAAACTAAATAGGATTATTTTACAATATTGTAAAACTCTACAAGATTCTATATATTGATTTAGAGAGCCTGGTAATCGCATTGCCGTCATCTGTACTTAGTCCTTATTATTAAATCGGTATACCTGCATGGCATTATAAATTTCTCTCCTGTGTTTCACTTTTACGCCTCTTATAACCCATAGCCAGTTTATCCATAGTCGTCGTGTCAGATTCGTTTCAGATAAATGTTTAGTAATCGTAGATTCAAAATTGTTGATTCGTAGTCTTCATAAGTGCTCCTTCTTCAGTCTACTTGTTTCCCCAAGTACAACTTCTAATTTGCCTATTTTTGTTTGGTGATAATGTAAAATTTTTCATAATAGTTGCAATTTTATTTTGTAATTCTTTCAATTCTTAATCATCCGTTGTACAAAATTCCTATAATTGTTGAATTTTTGTTTATAAAGATGAAAAATTCCTCTTTTATCAGCTTAAAAAATAAAAAAATAATAAATTTTTTATGGAAATTTTTTTTTATCTTTATTCTTATTTTTCTTTTTTCTTGATTTTGATGAAATTTTCAAGATTCGGCCCTCCAAAAATTATAATCTTTTCCCTCTGATGATGGTTTCACTTAAAATTCTTGTTTTTAATTTTTATTTTTTTTTTTTTTTAAAATATTCTCAAAACTTGTTAGTTTTAATGTTACTGAAATATCGAAGAGAAATAAATTTTAATATTTTTTTTTTAATTTTTGTTTTTTTCTTTTTCTTATTCTGTAAGTTATTTTATCGCGACCATCTAACTTCATTATAATAAGCCCTTAAATATCACCTTAAGAATGTTTATAGATCCAATAAATTTGATAAAAAAAATAATAATAAAAAAAAAGAATAGCAAAAAAAAAACAGAAAGAAATAAGAAAAATTATTGGACACAATAATATTAATGGAATTATTTGAGGAGTAAGAAAAAAAAGAGCAAAAAAAAAACCTGCAGTGTATGTGATAGAAGTGTTGCTCTTTTGGTCAAAAAATCACAAAATTAACATATAAATTTCATCCATGTCAGAAGAATTAATCGTTACACGTGAGTGCCATTAACGTGCTACTGTTTTACTGGTTTTTCACTTTAGTTTGAGTTTGAGTTGGTTTTCTTTTCTCTTTTTCTTTATTTTGTTGTCGTTGTTCTTATTGTTGTTTATTCTGTTTTTTTAAATAATTTTTACTTCATTGCTATTTTATGTTTTTTAAATTTTACTTTTGATATTTTTGCTATTGATTCTATGTTGTTGTCTTACTGAATTTTTTGTTTCTCCGGATTTTTTTAAAATGCATTATGAATAAAATATAAAAAAAAAGTGTTGTTGCTGAAACTTTGAATTCTGTACATTCAGAAGATTCAACTAAAACAATTAAATTATGTGGTCTTGTTGAAAAATGAAGAGAGAATAATAAATTTTTTGGGATGCATAGTTGTCGATTAATTTTAACACAATATTAAATTAAATACAGTTGAACCAAAATAACAGGGAACCTCTTATAGATAAGAGGTTTTATGAAAATGTTTTTTTTTTTCATTTCTTATAGGGAACGATAATGGACGCATACATATTATGTAATCCGCTTTTTCCGTAGTAAAACAAAATTTTGTTCATACGAAAATCCCGAGAGAAACGCAAAAACTCAATACAAAAATAACTGACAGTACCATAAATTACTTTTTCCTATAGGTTCAAATGTCAAACGAGAGTGTACAGAAGCTAAGAAAGAAGCTAGATTATCTAAATAATGTAATTTAGTATCAGCAACCAAGAAGTATCTATTTGAAATTAGTGCATGCAGTCTATAAATGCAGGAAAGTACAATTTTAGTCATGTACTATAATTATAAAATTTAAATTTGTTGAACTGTAAAAGATTATAGAGATATTTATACAAGTGACCCAAATTATTGCAAATAATTATTTAAACATTTAACAAAGGGGAGAATTCTTATGTATGAACGAAAATAATGTGCCTGAATATATGTTAATCGTCAGTATTATTGTCAGATGAAATCCTAAACTCCCTAAATTTGACTTATTTGGTTTTTATGGAAAACAATGTAATCGTAATCAAAAATTTTATTTCAAAAATAAAATTTAGCTAAAAACTTCTCACATGTCAATTGATAACCATATAATCTCTAAAAAAATATCCTTCAAGAGTCTCCCAAACTTGAAAGTATCCATAAAAAGTTAAGAAAATACAGCGCGAAAGTCTTGAAACCAATTCTCCAAATTGAGTGTAATTTGAAATTAAACTTGGTCATATTGTCGGTAAAATCTGAAACGATACAATTAGATCGACTATATAGATCCCCAGCCTTACTCGTATACAATTTAAAATGTGCAATCTATCAGTTGTAGAAAAGCCAGTTGCCTCGGGATCCAGCAAAAATTTGAAATTTCCCTAAAAAGAATTGCAATGACAACATTTGTACGAAAAAACCAATTAAAATTATAAAAGTAAAACTTCTTATAATAAAATGCCTAAATATGCGGGCAGGCTCGAAATACACTACCAATACTCTACCTGACTCTACATTCATGATAATTTTCTTAATTTATGTTCTCTATTAAAAAAGTCAGTCAAGTCTGATAAAGCACAGAATTTTATGCTTCAATGCTACAATATTGTCAGAGTTAAAGATTTTATTTGTATACCTTTTGAAGGGAATACCTTATACTTGGCATACCTGATCTATATATTTTTATATTTATTGACAGTCAAATTGAATTCTTCTTGTATTTTTCCATATTACAATTTTTATGTTTTGTTGGTCATCGTGAACATTTTTGTAAAAGAATTTCTGGAATTTTAATACAAAACAATTAATTATGATTAGAGGGAGAGATGAAAATATTATACACGCATCGTGGATTCTATAAAATACAAAGGAAATGGTTTCAAATTTTAAATTTAATTATTAATGTTTAAAAATTAAGAAACATAAATTTCAAAATATAAAAAACAACATAAAAATATTGAATTATAAACTGATTAAATGTATTGGAATTAACGGTATTCACAGTGTGTTAAATTCTTTGTTGGGTGCATTAATAAAAGAATTTTTGGAAGAATTTGTTGGTTTTTTTTTGTTTTTTTATTAAGTAAATAACAGAATTTATTTTCAATTTATGCTAATTCGACGTATTTGAATACATAAACAAAAAAAAATGTAGAGTTTTAATTTTTGGAATTTAATCTTTAAGAATGTAGGTTTAGTTTTACTCCCTCCATCTCATCATAATGGATTTTTCATTCCCAACTGAATGGATTTTATATAAATCTTATCTAAACTAAAAGAAAATTATTGAAAATATGCAGAAAATTAAATTTTTGTTCAGTAGAAGAAGATTTGAATGCATGCCTATGGGAATTTTAAAGTTTAATTAAATTTTGGCTGTGGGAAGGATGAGGAGACACTTGCAGGTTCTGTGAGGAGGATGAGGAAACTTCAGTGCACCTTCTGTGTGAGTTTGATGTTTTCGATTATAGGAGGAGGGAGCTTCTGTGGTACTTTGATCTCACAGCGGAAGTTTCTCGACTTCATTAGGAGGATGGGTCTCGAGCGTTTGTTGTAGGGTATGATATTAATTGATCAGCTAATAAGATTAGTTAAGTAACTCTAACTGATTAGTTTACTGAAAGCCAGTTTAATATTCCTAAAAGGCAACTATTGAAGGTATCTATTTTGAAACTGTAGAGAAAGCATTTTGAACCCCTTTATACAGGACTTTTATTTTACAATGTAGGACTGATTGACATCGATTTCTTTAAATTATTTTCGATATTTTCATCCGATAATTCTATGATGGCAGACATTTTTTCTATTTGTAGCTGTCGCAAGTAATGATTTTTTTTTAAAGTGAATGGAATTTAAATGAAACTAGTTGATTTATTAAACAATTATGGAATTCTTCATCAATTAAATAAAAACGTTTATATTTTAACCAACTCTCTTGTCGAACACAAAATAATGGCTATAAAATGACATTATTAACACTTCATTAAACTCTTTCTAAAAATATGATTCTGCATTTTTAAAAAACATCATCGTCTATAATTTTAAATTGTGAGGCCTAGGTCATTTTAATATAGAATAACATAGATAGGATTTAAATGGATTTAAATGGCATAACAAGTCCGGTCATATCTATAACAAATTTTGCTAATTATATTAAAATGGTAATTAAAAACAAAATTTCTCTGCATTCATGCAAAACTAAATGAAACATTAAATTTACTATAGAGGCCATGTTTAATCCAACAACAAAGTCAACAAAATCAATTTTTTACACCTTATAGTTTTGAATCTTTTCTTCTCTTCTTCCCCCGTACCTTTACTGTTTTTTTCATAAAGAACCATGTATAGTGCTTTTTTCATTTAACATTTTTATGATTTCAAAAAATGAACATAATAATTATTTTTTTATGTAGAGCTTGTCCACAAAAAAAACTGTTTGCATGAATGCAATGTAAGGAAACAACATGCTAAAGGTGCGTTTAACTTCACTATAAACATAAAAGTTTATGTCTGTTCTGTATATAAGGCTCTGTATGGTTATAGAAAGTTTACACAAGGCACATGCAAGCGTTCTTATCTTTTATTTACATAAATTGTATGTGCATGAGTGTATTTGTGTATTTGGAGCGTTTTATGTTGTTTTCATTTTTCTTATATGCACTTTAAAAAACAGTAATGAATTTTCTAATGATTTCAAACGACCTTTTCAAGGAAATTTTAACTGGGGTTTTTCTTACTTTTTTTTCGCTTGAATTTCTTTTATACACGCTTTTATTTCTTATACATATGTATATAGGTAACGAATTTTTCTCATAAAATCGCGTATATGTTAAGTTTTTTTTTATACCTTCATTTGCATCACAGTTTTTTATTGCCTTAGGTTTTTAATATTTTATTTTTATTATTTTTCTTTTTAAATTCTCCTTAAGTTTATAACAACACTGACGAACGTTTTACTATTGAGAATGCCAGTAAATATAATTATATGTTTATTTTATTTACGTATTTACTTATTTATTTTTGTTTTTGCTATTTTGTGTTTTTCTCTTTGATTATTATTTAGTAATGAGACTTTAACTAATTTCTAAATTATTGCATATGAGTTGAACGATTTCGAATAGAAAAGAACCTTGCTACAATATAAGTATATATATATAAGTTTCGTTACCTTCACAATGTCGTCCATAATAAAATTGTATAACAGAAATAAATTAAATACACATGTACATGAAATTATGAAAATTAAAAAGAATTTCTAAAATATACAAACTGAAAATACAAAAAAAAATTGTGATATGATCGACACAATATCGACAAAATTGTGTATATTTCATAGATAGAATCCCTCATATTCATTTCAAATGGATTGCAAAAATTCAAACTGAAAAATATTATTATTCCAAAGTTGTCAGCAATTGACAAACCAACAGCATTTCGTCTAACGAAGAATTGTATGATTATACGGAACAAGCCGGAAAAATTCGGACAACCAAAAATAATATTTTTCAAAGACGAAGAGAAGGAGAAAATGGCGAACCACCTTCAATTATCATGTTGGTCACTGACGAACTTCAGTCAGTGAATTTTTAGACCTCTTTTTTCAGCAGGTTACGAATCTAACGAATGTAAATGCCACAAACCTAACTTGGAAATGTCGGATTTTTCAAGGAATTCTACTGGTTTTAATAAGTTGGTAAATGACAAAGATCCGGTGATACCACACGCATTCCAAGTGACCTACGTGTTCTGTTTGGGACGATGCGTCAACTTAACTTAATATTACCTTAAATATGGCATTTTATAGTTCAGATTTCATCGCTGAAATTTTTTAGACACTCCAATATAATTCAACTTTTAGCATTGATCACTTTATCTCATCAACAGGCGAAGCTCACACATAAATTCTCTTACATATTTATTTTTACTTTAGTTATAATTCATACGTGCAAAAATTCAAGAATCGACACAGTGACAGTTGTAAAGTCCGATCTCGTTCGTTTTATATATCTCGTTTTTTACTTCTGCAACACATTTCTAGAATCTGTCTAGAAAAATGTCAGTATTCGATGTTTTGTGTGAAAACAATACCTTTCTTACTGCATTCAAGGCGGTTGGTAAATAAATTCCATAAATACTTAAGTATAAAAGGGTTTATAAACATTATGCGTAGCTTATAGACTGTGAATTCACTATGTAACGTTAGTGTAATGGAAAGTGATTTTTGTATAAAATTCTTCATAATAATTTGTTTGTAAGTGTAGTTGTGTATAAAATTAAGTGTAGTTGTTTACATAGTTATTTACATTAAAAAGCAGTTAAATATTTTAATTTTAATAATTTCCTTCGTTTTTATAAGTAAAATAACAATAAAAAACTACAAATAAAATCTGAACATTTTTTGACACCTCTTTGCTGGAGTTCAAGAAGTGACAAAAATTTGAAAGCATTCAAATAAATTTATATATGTAGATACATATTTGTATTCCAAACCCCAACTACACCCTATAAGAAATGTTTTTTTTTAAATTCTTTATTTATTTGAACATTCTTCATAAAAGTTAAGATTTTTTTAACAAAAAAGTGGTTTAATTAAAGAAATTTAAATTTTTATGAAAATTTTTTTATTTTAAAATTTTTTGTGACATTATTTTGTGCAAGAAACTATCAAGAAAAGGACCCTATTATATTTTTTTTTTATTGTAGCTCATTAGTTTTTTGGCTCTTGGTGCAACAAGAATTTTGTAAATTTTATAATTTTTGTTTCGTTTCACTCTAAGAAGTAGTTATGAGCTCAACTATTGATATTGGATAACATTTAGTTAGGGGCTAAAGTAAAAAGGTATAACACACACCTTAAAATCTCAATTAGTAATTCGGAATTATTGCCGAACATCTGATATTATTTAAAGATGATGAGAAAACTGATGAGTAAATAATTTATGAATATGTGGTTCATTCAAGTACATCATTTTATATTTTGTGTAAGAATGTGAATTGATTACCCATACAAATAGAAAATAATTTCGCGAAGACTTAATAAAAATATTGAATCATTAAGAGCTTTAACGGAAGAAAAATGTCATAAGAGTAGATATTTACAATTTATGCACCATTACCATAATTTTTTACAACTTTTTCATGTTCCTATTTTATTTTTTACCGACTGTATGGCATACAATAAGGGAGGTAATGTGATCACACCGAATTTCGCATATCAAGTTTTCGGTGGAACACACTTTGAAAGTGTAAATAAACTATTTTTAGGAAGATGTCGGCGGTCAGTCGGTCTGTGTGTTGACGCGTGTATCGCAATTTCGACTGAACCGATTTTGATGAAATTTTATATTTGAGCTTATTTTAGCTATTGTGCGGGCTGATCAACTTTTAGAATATATCAGAACTCAGGAGCTTTTTGAGTCCCATTTTTACATTTTTTTTGTGTATAAAGAGAGAAAAGTGTTAAAACAACGAAAATATAAATTTTTTGGAAAAATCAGAGCTCGGAAACCATATGGGGGACCGATTTTACATTTTTTATCATGTCTATGGAACGGATTGATAGAATTTCTTGAAATTTTAGTTCTAGTTGTTACCAAATCTAACTGATGAACTTCTCAGTGAATTCGTGTGACACAAATCAAATTCTACCAAGAACCAAATTTATACTTTTCTATTTATGTTAGCTAAAAGCTTGCTAACTTCCTTAAAATTGAAAGGAGTCTTCGAAATGCATTTTGATAATCTTTTGTAAAATTTTCGCTACATTAGACAATACACATTGCAATCGATTATGTGCTGTCAACATCAGATTTTTTTTTTAATTCCACAACTAAAAGAATATCTAAATTCATTTTCAATAGTATAGAGGAATTTTCTTAGAAAATCCACTTTCATTCCTAAAATCAAAACTGCAATATTAGGTTGCTATATTATGTACGTATGTCTGAATCTACGAAGATTTCTCAATTGCTCATATATTGTGCTTTGAGAGAAATTTTTTTAAATAAAATCATGACAATCATAAATTTTTTGGAAAAATTTTCTTAAAAAGGAGAACAAGGAGCAATTTTATTTGTCATTTTAAAATTTTATTTTATTATACTTAAGTTAGAATATTATTGTACATATTCGAGGGCTATGGGAAAAATGGTCTATCCAACATAAGAAAAAATTTTTTATATATTTTGCACTTAATGAAAAAAACTTACCAAATTCATATTGCTATAGGAATTTTGTCTGCAATTTTTTTGAAATATAGAATAGGGGGTTTTCTCCATAAGCCTTGGATATAGAGAAAATATTATCTATTTAACGATATTACAATAAAACTTTGTATATACTCCGTTATGTGATATAGGAAATAAAATTTTTCATTTTATTATTAGAGGCTACAGTGCTCTTCTACAATGTGTATGTATGTTTTATATATATGTATGTTAAATTATGTTTTTAATGAATTTAGGTTTTTAGGTAAATTACCTTATTGTTTTCCTTAATAATGAACAATTAAATTACAATTTGAGCAGGAAAATATTAGATTTTATAAAAGATTTTTTTCTAAACGAAATATTCATTTCCATGATTAGTTAAAAGAAAATATATTGAGAAATTTTCAAAATTGGAAATTTTATTTTTTGTAACTAAAATTGTATTTAAGTAACATATTTGAGCAGCTATTTGTGAGTTTTTAAAAAATAATAGAAGAATTGCTAAATAAAAGAAGGTTTCGGAATTTAATTTTAATTAAAACTTGAGTTGTAAATTTTTGAGTGGATTTTAAATAGAATTTTGTAGAATGAACATGTTGTAGTCTAAAAAGAGTTCTTAAACCGGATGATAGGTGTTTAACCTGAAGAAAATGCGTTCACATTTAAATATTGCAAATAAAAAGATTAGTTGGGAGTATATAGTTTGTAAATGAGACTTTGCATCGACAACAAAATCAAGTCTGCAAATTAAAATATCAAGAATACGATGTATAACTAATATCGAAATATTAAACCGGTAAATGACTTTTGACCAATTTTACTAAATGAAGGAAAGGTTTTCGAGCTATTAAATTTTTGTATATTCTTGCAGATCATCTGCAAAATATTCTAATATTAAGAAATTTAAGATAAGTATTTAACTTATTATTCAATAATATACTTAATATTTCGGAGCATAAATGCATATATGTACATATATATATTTTACACGATATTTCAAATGCCAAAATATAGTATAATTAAAATAATTATAGTAAATTCAGCAATTTTATGCCATTTAAACCATTTATCATTTTTCAAATAGAAAGTAATTGATACTTGCAATGTATCGATAATTAATTATATCGATTATTAGTATGCAGCCCTGCTGTCCTTCATTTAAAAGATCTTAAAAGAAATTGTTAAATCTTTAAATTTTCAATTTGTTTTTATTTTTTTTTGATATTCTTCTTCTGTTTATTAATATAATAAATTATTTCAAGTTTAAAGAGAAGTTTTCTTTAAGTAAATAATAATGTATGATATGCATGTATGTATGTATGTATATGGTATCGAAATAAGTAGGCAGTTAAGTAACACAAAAATAATAAAAGAGTTGAAAAAATTATTTTGAAAATAATACTTATAAAGTAGAAAAAAAGCCTTAATAGTCGGCCATTAATTAATCTGACAAAGACTTAAATAGCTTTAATCAATCACTTAAGAATCTTATATACACATATATGTATATATATATATGTACATATGGATGTTATATGTAGAATCGAATAAACGAATACTCTCTGACTGATTTTAACGATCATACGATGACCATCAGAATGAAAATTCTAAACTTTTTTATGTTTTTTAAATATTTTTATTTTTTCTTATAGAAAATAAAAATTCTCTAAAAACTAATTCGAAAAAAAAATCACCTATTAGTTTGTATACGTTTCCCCGTCTATCTGTTTCCGGTGTATCTGTTTACAAAATCTCTTTTATCTTTTAATATAGAGAGCTGAAATTTCATATATAGATAGATTTGCATTAAAACTTTATTACTCTACTGATGAAAAGTATCACCTATCTCCCATTCAAAGCCCCTCGAAATCCTAAATATTCCATTTTTTAGCACTTTTACAAAAACTTTTTTTTAAAGAGTACTTATTAGTTTCAACCTCTCCATCGGTCTATCAATCCGTCTGCGTACCTGTTTACAAAATTTCTCTACCTTTTAAGGTAGAAAGTTAAAATATTTATAAATTATTTATTTATTTATATAATCTCTGCTAAATCCTTATTGCTGTAGAAGAAAATTTTTCCTTATTTCTCACCCGCCAAAAGTTTTAGGTTGTCAAAATCCTGAAAATTGCCATTTTATGACTATTTAATGTATTGAAACTCTACGAACCTATTTTAAATCCAGCAAACGCATAAAAATAGTGCACGTTTTCTTTTGTCGTGATGTAGTTTAATAAATTTTAGTAGCTCTTAGACCTTTAACCGATTAAGTTGTAGTAAATTTTACATCATACGCTTTTTCTTTTGTAATTACACCTTTATATGTATTTCTTTCTCTCATTTTCATTTTCTGTGTACCTTCATACTGCTTTATGCTCTCTTACTCATTGTTAATATTGTTATCTTGCGTAAAACACTTAAGGAGAATTCGGAAGAGAGGTGTAATAACTAATACCAACTGTACGAATTTGTTTAAAATTTCACCTTGTACTTTAAAGGTTGATAAGTAGTTTATTTTGTTAGAAGAAATTATTTTTCATCGCCATCCTTTTCCAAGTTATCGCCTCACTGAATTCAGATATTTTGAATTTTCGTCACCATATATTTTCGAAACTGCAAACTTTTCCGAATTTCTATAAAAGAAAATAGGTAAAATAAAATTATTTATCTTAACTAACTTACAAAACCGTCGAATTCGACCGTAACGTTAGGCCACTTTTTTTTGCTCGTCCTAAATGTATGCAATAATTTTATATAATTGATATGAATGAAAGTACCTGGTATAAAGCGATATTTTCAATTGTTTTAAGAAAAAGTGCTATTTTACAAACCATTGTTTTGATTCAACTTTATTAACAATTAATATATGTATGTATATCAGTATAATATACCTTACTTACGTTAGTAAATATAAATATATTTCATTCTTTTCAATGTTCACTGCGTGTGTTATACTGATGACCAGTAGCTATAGTTAATTTCTTCACATTTTTCCATATTAGTTCAAAATGCATTTTTCATATTATCCTCGCATACAACTTTATATACATACATATATACATACAAAATGTATATAAATTTCAACTAATATTCGATTCCATTCTACATTTAAACTCATATGATGATATAGAAATTTATATGTCTTCTATTTTCACTCAAAATGAAAAATTATTAGTAATGAATTGAGATTTACGATTATTATTAAGAATGATTCAAATTTAACTCGTTAACTGCAGTATGATTGTTAAGAAAAAAATGACTGACACATTTACAATTTTTATGCTTTACTATATAGGAATACTATAAAAATTTATTATAGAAATCGAAATAATAAAATTAAAATGAAAAAATATTATGAAAATAAACTTTTTTAATTTAAAATTTCTAGTAAAAAGTTATGGAAGCTATATAACGAAAGGAGGGTATGTTTATGAAATAAATTTGTGTATACTCTGAATACACTAAAAGTAATGAGCTCTTATTTGGAGCTTATGAGTGTAGATAACAATAAATTATAAAACCATTTTGTGCTGTGGACTGTTAATAAATAATTTGCGTGATTGTTTTTGAAAATAGTTAAAATTGTAATTCTCCTAATTGGGACCTCTTCTAGGCGGAGTAATAATAACTTGGCAGAATAAAGATTTCACTAGGAAACTTGATTTCAACGTAATTAATTTTTTTTTTTCTGAAATTTCCATTTCTTGGGAGGGAGTACCTATGTTCTCGCTCATAGGAGAAGGCATAGGTACTGAGGGGCTTTGCGCACGGCTGTCGAGTTCCGGTTTCCCGCGCCTCACAAATTGCTTGACTTCATCAGGAGGTCAATATAATTAATAGCATATAGATATGTAAGAGTAGTAAAGAAAATTTTAAACAACACAGACACATCACCTCTCTCAAGTTTGTCTCACTTTTAATTTCATACTACTTTCTTTTAAATTACCCAGATTCTATTGTTTTACAAAAAATAATTTGAGTAATTCTCTCTTTCGGTTTTATATCGTATGGTCAAACGCAAACAGTTTACTATATAATATAAATGCAAACTGTGTTATCTTATCAATACTGCACACGCAGATTTTTTACACTTCTACTAGTAATGCATTAATTTTTTATACCCTGATCGTGAAGGGTATAATAATTTTGATATGGAGTTTGTAATCGCTTGAAAGAATCGTCTCCAGTATATATATCCTTGCTCAGCATTCAGACATGTCCGTTCGTCCGTCCGTTCGATTACACGATAACTCAAAAACAAATATTGAAATCGACACCAAATTTTACACAAGTTATTTCTTTTCTGTTAAGGACGGCTGCTATTATATTTGGAATAATTCGAACGACGGGTTTGGATAACTCCCATAAAACTCCAAAAGGTAATTTTAAATATTTGAAAAAGGTATAAAGTTAGATTCACATAAGATGTGCGGATGTCATGGATCCAATTATAAGTCAGATATATTCTTGAAGCTTTTATTCTTGAAAACTAATTTTTAAACTCAGATTGTCAAGGTGCAGGCAGGATTTACTTCGACCGCTTTATACCGATTGAAACTTTTCTACTTGTTATATTGCTTGTGAATTTCATAGTGCTAAATCTAACCACAAATTTGTCCTTAAATTATACCATGCATTTTTCATGTTTTTCTCTTAATCCCAATTAAATATTAAGATTCTTTATATTTCTAATTAAATTTAACTTTAATCTAATAAATTTTTTATAGAATTTTAATTTAATAAAAATAAAGTCTATTAAAATTCAATTTTAATTATTTTTATAAAAATATTTTATTAAAATTTTAAATTTTTATTGTATTCATTTGTTATATTTAATTTAACTTTTCGCATTTTTCTTATTTTTCAAAATTAAAAATGAAAAAATAAAAAAAAAAAAACATTTTGTTCTTGATTTCTTTAATGTTATCTCCATAAAGAAGTCGGCAAAAGTCTGACTCAAACGTTCTAAAACATTAAATTTTCCTATTTTTTCTATTTCTTCCTTATATATTTTGTTTGTATGTCTTGTTCTCTATTCGAACAAAAAGTATAGTACAATAGAATCTCTCAATAGTAATAAATTTTCTATTAAAATGGAATTATTATTTTAGGAATAATAAAAAACAATAATATAATTTTTTATTTTAAATCACCAATTAAAATTTATTAATTAATTTTTAATTATAGAAATTGTTTAAGGAAAAAAAAACCCTCTATAATACGAAAATATTTTCTATAAACACTTCGTTTCAATAATTCAACAATAAAAACTCATAAAATAAAATGAGTGAGAATAAGAAACAAAAAAAAAAACAAGAGAATGAAATTGAAGAAAACACTAAGGCATCCTGAAAAAATTTAGCAAATGGGAGTTAAAAAAGAAAAAAAACAACAAAAAACTATAGTGAATTTATATTCCATAATTTCAGCATCAATATCTTAACAGCTTTAAATTCTTATGTTACTACTGCTCTTAAATATTCTCTTATGACGTAATTTATGATTAAGGTATCTTACAAACAGGCTATTTTTTTTTTTTTATAATATGTGTTGTTTGATCCGAGCCATCTTTTTTAGTATACCGCGCCGCGCGGCTTATTCAATAATATAAAATGTTTATGCCATTCTAGGTAAGTATGTATTGTATAATATCATGGATCAGACGCGGTTAACATCAATCGGAATGCGATTTAAAATAATATAAAAGGAAAAATCAAAAGAAAAAAAAAGGAAAAAAAACATGACAAAAACCAATGATTATGGAGCACACAGCACAGTAGCACTCATGATAATGATGATGATCATCATCATCACCATCATCACAATCATCATAATCAATATCATCCTCGATCAATTCCTTATATTACAAAACTTAAAAAGTGAATTGCAATTGAATAACATAACCAACTTACGTTACATACCTTCATATATATATGCACATAATGTATGTATAACAATTTAATATAACAACTAAAATTGAAGAAAAAAGGTCTTTTGATATAGCAAAGGTATACAAAAAAGAAAAAAAAATAAAATAAATAAAACCAGCAACACAAATAACCTGAGAAGGTCAAATTGATTTATTCAATAGCTCAGGTTTTAAATTTTATTACACAGAGAAATTTTTTTGTTGTTTTTGTTTTTTTTTCTATATTATATTTATGTACATGTATAAAAACGTTTTTCTTAATATTCTTCATAAGTTGAAACTGAAAAAAGTGCATAACATTTTCTATGTATAACTACTTAGAACGTGCATCCATCGTTGAAAACATTGGCAAACAAAAAAAAAAAATTAAAATTTCAGTTGTTAATCTTAAATCCTTTTTCTTCCATTATTTTCGAATGAAAATTCGAAGAGATCGAAAAATCGCTTTTTTTTTACTTCTCCTCCACCTTGTTTGTATTCCATGTATATTTTTTCCAATTCATTTTGAATGATCGGAAGAATTACGAAAATATTCATTTTTAAAAATTTTTTCTACCCGCAATAATATTTTTTTTCAGTTCGCCAAAATGTATGCAATTATTAATGGAAAATATGAGTAGAATCTGTTATACGGGAAATTTTTCGAGAATATTATCCAAAATATATGCAAAATATTTTGTAAATAAAAGAAGTTTTTAAAAAAAAAAGAAAATTGGTATACTGAATTTTTTATATTGGAAGTATGTAAGTAATTTGTTTCTCAGATATTTGGACATGGTTGTGAAGCTAATAACAGCTGGAACAAGTATTTACTTGACGAAAACTTTTTAACAAATCAATGAAATTTTTTTGCTGAATAAATGAAATTGCTAATAGGCAATAACAGTTCTAGTTTTCATATTTAGTATTTCAAAACTGTTATATTTGAAAATCTCATTTAAAATATTTAATGTACAATATGTAAAAAGGTATACAATATGTAAAACGGTTTAACTAATTTGTTAAATAATTCTTTAATTAAATAAATTTGGATTGTTTTCGATAATTTGTCGCTCTTATCAAAATGCAAGCAAAACATTAAATAATTTATTCAGCAATATAATTTATTAGCTGATTAAAGTAGTGCAATATGAATTTATGGTATAGTGAAGTTAAATTTCAATTATTGTTATACATAAGTATAGTCATTACAAAACGTTACGAAATTTGAAATATTTTTTGAAGGCACATTACAAAATATTGTAATTTTAATATACAATAAAAACCGAATGAATTTCGCTATATTTCGGCATATCAGCGAAAAACTTTTTTAAAAAAAAGTTGTAAGCACCAAAAAAATTTAACAATTTAATAAAAATTGCCTGTAATTTAGGACTTACTTTTTGATCAATATAAATTGATCAAAAAGTTGTTTCATAAGTTTCAGCAATTCTCGAGAGCATGCATATTGTATGTTCGTAGATATATAGGGTGGGTGGTTTAAAAATCGAGAGAGAGATCGTTAATTACCTCGAAACCAAAATTTGAACAGCAATTTACAATCATAATCAATACTTTGTGAATTGTAATGTGATGTATGGTTTTTGATGAGCTTAATAAATTACAGAGTACAACGGTATTTACTCATAAACAATTCATACAACGAATTAACAACTTAAGAGTAAAGAGTCTTAAAACTTAACTTAACAAACTTTCGCAAATGAAATAACAAATCTCTTACTCTTTCTCTGATTATATATAAAGCTCTTTTTTTTATAACAAAAAGTACAGAAAGAACACTCATCTGCATATTCAGCATCTGCATATTGAGCATTCGTAATTGTAATTTGCACATCTAACATAATAATTTTGAATAGCTTTTTTTGCTCTATGAATACTAAATTTGAAGTATAGTTTATAATACTCTTACTGAGCATAGTTGCAATGTAAGAGAGAAATAAAATTTTAATGTCGCACATAAATCGCACGAATAAATGTAAAGTTTTAAACCTCTCTACGCTCAGCTGCATTTAAAATTGGGCTAAACGCGTAACTAAATTGAAACTGATGTTTCCAACTACAGTCAAAATGATTAAAGATAAATTTTTTTAAAAATAAAATGGCGTTATATAAAAGATTCCGTTGGTCAATTTAAAAAAACAAAACAAATTTAATAGCTTATTAATAGATTTTTAAAAGAATTTAAATTTAGGATAACTTTTAAAGTTAATTTTTCTTAGACAGTAAAAAAAAATTTTTCCAAATAAATTTAGTAGATAAAATCATACCTGTATATTAATCCCTATGGAATGAGGTGATATGTCCTCTCTTTTTTCTCAAAAATTTTATTTTGTATAACAAAAGAGTAGCATTTTATTAAAAATAATATTATTGCAGACTACAGTTGAAAAATATACAATAATAAGATTAATCATATTATGCAATTTCATAAAGTTTAAAAAAAAGAGACAAACTACGTTTGTGTTTATGTGAGTAATTTTAATCATAGTGTTATTGTAGGAAAGTATTACCAGAAGTTATTCATATTAACTAATTTTTTGTTATACTTTTGTTTAAAAAAATATTTTAAGAAAAATTTTCGCTAAATTTTTATTATAAGTGTATACAATTTAATAATTTCCTCATTTTCATTCATTTAAAAAAAATTGATAAGAAAAGTTGTTTAGTTAAAATCCCATTTTAATTAAAATTCAACGAATACAGTAGCGAAAAGTAGTAAAAGTACTAAAAACCGCTAATAATATAAAGCTGAATTCACCAATTTGATTGCTCGGGAACCATGGACTCAAATTATAATACATTATTGAGAACAATAGAAATTGTTGGTAAAAATAATTTTTTAATTTAAATTTATGGCAACACTATATTTTTAGTTAAAATAAAAATATTCTCTCTTAATTTGTAAAATATAAATATCACTTGTTGATGTTTCTTAATGTGTAGTTATAAAATTTACAGCAAAGTTGCCGTTATAAGATGATTGAAGTAGTTTTACTTCTTTATTTTTCCTCCCACTACTATAATCGTTCTTCTTTTGTAATAACTAAATTTCAAAATTTTTCAAGTATCACGTGTTACTTAAACTGATCTTTTACTGCTTCCAGCATCACAATCTCTTCAAATCACAATGGTTGTCGTAAAATGAAGAATCAAATTAATTTGAACTTAAGTATTTAAATTTTTTTATTATTGTGATGTCGTGAAAACTATTACTAAAATTACTGTTTCCGTTTTCTTATATTTATTGTGTTTGATTAATTGAACTGAAATTCATACAACTTTCTAAAGCTTATACTTAAATTTACTAGGCTTATTTTTTGTTTCAATAAAAATGTTGCATATGCAAGATTTCTTCTCTTTACTACTTATAACTTTTTATTATTTTTGAGAGTTTTGTTCTTTTTCTTTTGTGCAGACATTTGTTTTGTTATTCTTAAATTCGACATTAACTGAATTGTCATTTTAGTAAGATAAACTGTAATTTTTTAATATTAAAATAGACCTGTAAATAATTTTTTTTTTTCTTGCTTTCAGAGATTTCTTTTTTGTCTCAAATACTCTGTTTTTGATTGGAAAAAAACTCTTCCTCTAATAATTTAAACGACAACACTAATCTACAGTAAAACTGTAACTGTTTTGCCTTCCTCCTTTGTTGTGACTTATGTTGTGTTTTTTGTTTCTGTTATGTTTTCTTTTTGTGAGATTTTTTCAGATTCAGCGTAAGGTTTTACAATAAAAACAAAATAAATTACTGAGACTGACTGAGTTGAGTATTGACTATTGTTGAATATTGCTGAATGTTAAATTGCTGAGTTTCTGACTGACTGATCATATATTTATTTTACTCTTTTATTTTATTAAAATTTTGCTTAGCTTTTTTCTGTTATTTATTTTAGATTTTTTTTTAATTGCTTATTGTTTTTTCTTATTTTTATATTTTTTTTAGTATAGAAACTTCTTTTGAAATGAAAAGAGTGATTTTAAAATAAAGATCGTTGGTGGTTTTTCGTTCGTATAATCGCGCATTTATTTCTAGTCTAAAATAAAAAAAAATATAAGAAGAAAAGCAAAAAAAGTAGTTTTCGTTTTTTATTTTTAACTTTTTTTTTCGGTTCTTTTTATAGATTTTATAAAAAAAAAATTTTTTTTTTTTGTTATTTTTGTTATTAATCTGGTGGTGCCTCAGTTTTTTTTTTATAATTTCTTGTTTTGTAAAAGACACGTTTGAAAATTCTTTACTGTTTTATTGGCTTTTTTTTTTCAATAATTTAACAAGCATACCTACTTTTTTTAATAGTTATTAATAAATAAGTGTAAAAGTTGTAAAAAATAGTGAAAATTAAAAATGAATTAAAAAAAATTTGTGAAAAGTTGAAAAATTTAAAATTAAATTTTTAATTCAAAAAATTTCAGTGAATAAAATTTTATAAATTAAATACATAATTTACATTATAAGGTAAACTAACCAAAAAAATTTCTAATCTGTTACACTTAAGAAATCTACGAGTATTTTGGAAAAGTGAAATGTCACAAAGAAATTGAATTTTTATTTTTTGAGACTAGTGTTTAAATACTATATTTAAATTAAATATATAAAAATATCAACATATGTATGTATATATATGTATGTGCACATTAAGCCATATATTATTATGTATGTATGTATGCCATATCTGCATATTATGTGTATAACATTTTAATAAACATAGAAAATATTAAAATAAAAATTTTTCTAGCTAAGTAACTTTTATATTAATGAAAACTTTATATAGCAATATCTACATAGTATATAGGTTATAATTTCGTACCCACATACATATATACATACATATACAATTTATTATTATTTATTACTGTATTAATAAAATTCATACATACATATATGTATATAATTTAAATAATATAAAAACAGAAAAATATTTTATAAATAGTAAAAAGAAAAAAACAAATTCATATAAAAAATTTTTTTTTTTTCATTTTTCTATTTATTACTACGTTTACATGCTGAATTTTTTGTTTTTTCTATTTTTTCTTGAAATAAACAATTTTATTTTTTTGTAATTCTACAAATTTTCAAATACAACATAAATGAATTGGTGTTATTTTTGTTATTATTGCCATTTTTTTTTGTGTTCGTGTTCTGTTCTTTTTTGTTTTCTATCTTTTTTTCTACATACATAAATATATGTATGTACATACTTATAGATAAAATGTGCGTGTAGGTTTCGGTACAATGATCTGAAATTACAGGTGTCAGATTTGTATATTTTATAATATATAAGAATTAAAAGAATAAACACATATAAGTATATAAGATGTGTAGAAATTAAAAAAAAAAATATCGTATATAAGTATGCTAAAATACAACAACATATTTACATATGTACAAATTCCAGGAGTAGATACTTAAATATTAAATCTAATTAAATTTATATTGAGTATTAAATATATAAAAATAAATTAAGTAAATATGACGTAAATATTTTGCTATACTTACTTTGATTTTGTATAATAGTTATGTGATTATGGTAATGTTCTAAAGTATATATATATAGTTACGAGTACAAAATAACATTGATAATATAAATTATTAGTAATCATATCAATATTACATATTTATGCTCATAGCAACATACACATAAAAAAAGTTATATTTGCATAAGTGTATGTACCTTTTTTTTACATACACAAAATACTAATTAGAATTAATAGTATTAAACGAAAATGTTAAATTATGACTCAATTTTTATTTATAAAATAAGTACCTAGGTACCTACTTATTCAATTATTTGATTACAATGGTAATTCGTGCTTAAAATACACACATAAAATTTGTTTTAATACGTGTGATATAATTCCAAAAATTATTTATTTGACAATTTAATAATTTTTTACTTAAAAAAAGTTATTAGTATCAAAAATAATTTCTATAGTTATTCAAGTAGAGAAGATGAGAAATTAAAATTATTTAGTTCCACATCTTCTTTCTAAATTAATATACTAATACGAGTATAGGTGTAAGTACTAAAATTGAACAATGTATTTTAATTTTTTAAGTGTCGGTTCTTATGATAAGAAAATACCAATTTTTCAATATTTATTATTAAGTTTATTTATTTGCAAATTATTTTATTGCTATCCTAAAAATAATTACGGTTTTTTGTGAAATTGTTATACAGTTAGTATAACAGTTTTAATAATTCTTTTATTGAATAAATTATTCTTAACTTTTTTACTATTTTCATAAATAAATTTAACAATAACAAAGCGTGTAAACGCCGCTATTCACTTTATATTTTTGTTATATGTTGAACGTACATTTTTGCTATATGTCATACCCACATATGTTATTTCTATATACCCAATAGGATTTTAATAATATTGATAAAAAAATGAAAATTTTAATATGAGTACTAAAATTTGTAAAATATTAAAAAATTTTTAATAAAAATGAAGAATAAAATATTTTTATTGCATTCGCTATAAAAACGGATTTAAAAAATATTCTAATTTTTCTTTTTGCTGAATTTTTATATATACATACTTATATGCGTATACTCGTACGTACATACATTTATGTATTTTTTAATGTAATTAACCTAATTAAAATTTTTGTTTATTTCATTAATTTTATTTTATTTTTCATTTGAATCATTAATTTAATTAATAACAAAATATTTAATTTAAATATTATAATATTCTGTCAACAACCAAAATACTTACATATGTATTTATATATTAATATAAGTACATAAGTTGTATATATGTATTTATTTACATATACAGTAATATTAGTCTGACAATCCAAGTATAATGTGCATGAGTACAAATATTCTCTTTTATTAAAATCAGCTGATGGTATTATAATATTGATTCAAGTGTGTATATTTCGCACATTGTAAGCACATACATATATAGTTACAATATATTATATTTATTATTAAATAAATTTTAAGGTTCTATTTTTGTAATAATTGATCATGAAAAATTGTAATATTATACTAAGGAAATTGAAGAATTAAAATTTTCGCATAGAAATTAAAATTTTCGAAGTTAAACTTATAAAATTTACTTACTTATATAAAATAATTTCGCATACTAAATATGTTCGATATTCAAGTAGGTAGATACTTACTAATTTCGAACAGACCTTTCAAAATTTTTTTTTAAATTATTGCCAAATGAAAACGAAAAACAAATTAATAACACATAACACAGACCATAATGAAGACACTACTTTGGTAAATTGAAATCAGTAATTCGATAATTAGTATTAGACTTTTGCATAAGCGACTCCTCCTTCGTCTGGAGTATCGATAAAATTCTCTGTTAAAAAAATTTCTACATAAATTTAGGCAACTATGAATTATTTTTTTCTATGTGATTGAAAATCCCGAGAAATGTTATACAAGTATTTTCTTACAATCAAAAACATATAGCATTTTTTTTATTACAAATTTAAATACTAAAAATATCACAAGTTTAATATTATTGCCGGCGTATAATTCATGCATGTAAACGTAGTAATGAATAAAATAAATAAATATATTTGTGTATATAAATAAAACTATATACAGTGTTGACAAGTCCAAAGTGAATAAAATTTATGATTTGAATTAAGTAAAGAAGCAAGTATACACATGTACTTATAATTATATACATATATAAATATATATACAAAGTGATTCTGAAAGATGTACAACACCATATAGCATTGGTTAGAGTGTCGAAAATGAGTAAAACTTTTGTTCTGGATTGAGTGCCAAATCTCAAGGGTTTTCGAGTTCCTGGGATTTTATCGAATTTTTACGAAATTTTTACTTATTCAAGTTTTTTTGATTATAACTTCCGTTCTGAAACAAATGGGGACTTCAAATAAGCAGTTTCTGAAAGACCTAGTAAAGAGCTTAAAACAGTTATGATGTTTTATTTTGTATTTAATGTACCTTCGGAATACCAAGCATTCGAACTTTAGGGAAAATCAAATTTAACAAATAATAATTGAAATGAAATTTTTGAAAAACAAAAATTGATTTTAAAAAATTTGAAATTTTTGAAAAGAAAAACTAGAATTTTCAATTTACAAAAACAAAAAAAAATCTAGTAATCAAAAATTTTTTTTCGAAACTTTTCTTGGTAAAGAAAATTGGTAGGTTTTTTATTTTTGCCAATTTTTATAAGAAATGGTACCTATATGGTTTGAAATTTTTAAATGCATTTTTCTCACGTTGGGTGCAATTTAAAAATTTGAAAAAAATATTTTCGAAATCTAGACACAATTTAGCATCTGAAGTTATTAAAATTAACCAGCTGGAGCGATTTTTTAAAAACTTGCCATACAAATTTTGACATTATTCTAATAGAAAAAAAATTTTTTTTCGAAAGGAAAATTTAATTTTTTTTGTACAAAATGGAGTTTGTAAATGATATGGTATTAACATTTTGAAACTAATAAATAATTAATAAATAATTTAATGGAATTAATAAATTTTAGACAAATTTCAATAAAAATTAAAATTGGTGTATGGTTAACGCAACTAAATAAGGGTTCCAGTATAGCATAAATTATTTAAAATATGTGATAGAATAGAAATAGATTTGAAAGAAGCAAAACATAATTTTTTTTCGAATTTGGTGAATTTCATAGGAAAATTTGGTCTTTATTTTGAGAAATTTGTAAGATTTTTGGAAAAGGAACTCGTATTTGTCCAAATTTTTTAATAAAGGAATATTAAATTGAATTTAATCTTAGTTTTATCAACATTTGGTTTGATTTTAATTGAATTTGTGGCTCACTATATTTGCGGTTTTTGCGCTATATCTTCTGTATAATAAAAAACTTTTTAACATTTGAGGATTTAAAATAAAGCTTAAGTAGAAAAAATTCTATAAAAAAAAATTTCAAGATTTTAAAAAATCTCTTACGAAATTTTCTAGTTCCAAAAAACTGAATAAATAATATAAGAAAAAAATTTGATTTCCCTTAAAGTTTCAATGCTTGATAATCCGAAGGTACATAAAATACAGATTTAAGCAACATTTTTATTTTAAACCCTTTTAAGTTCCTATCTTTTTCAGAAGGGAAGTTATAATCAAAAAACTTGGAAAAGTGAAAATTTCGTGAAAATTCGTTAAAATCCCTGAAACTCGGAAATCTTTGAGATTTGGCACCCAGTCCGGAACAAAAGTTTTGCGCATTTTCGATCCTCTAACCAATGGTATATGTAGTTGTGTGTCTTTCAGAATCACCCTGTATATATAAATTTGTACATATTTCTGAAAATTCTCTTATTTATGAAAAGCTTTCTAGCATCACTTTTTTTTCCCTTAAAAAAAAAATTATTTACTTTTTCGTTTTTTTTTTTGCTCTCCTGTTTATTTATACAAAAATTTCTTTTCTCTTTTTCTTATTAAATGAAAAGAACTTAGAAATTTTATTATCAAATATTTTTCAAGAAGAAAATTGAAATTATCAAAATATTTTTAGAAATTTTAAAAAGAATTTTGACTTTTCTTATTTGGTAAATATTTTTATTTAAAAATTTAAAATTTAAATAAAAATTTTTTTTTTTATAAATGCATTTTAAGAAACAGTTGGTTTTATTTAATTATTTTCGCCGACAATAATTCTGTCTCTAATTCTGTATCAAGACAACAGGAACATAAATAACAATAAAAGAAAAATTAGACCTTAACAAGTTTGATTATTTGCCAAACGCCAAAATCTTCACCATATTATTTCTCAAGTGTTCTTTGTACCATAGTATTTTTCTCATTACTCTCATAACAATTTAATTAAATTTAAGAAAATAATTTTTTTTTTGAATAGGAATTAAAATATTTTTATTTTATTTTATATTTCTATTTTTTTTTGTTATTATATATGTATATATATATACTATTTTTTCAATGTAATATTTAAAATAGATTTACTGGAATGTTGCCAAGGTGAAAACTATTTGGAGATATTATTTTTAGTATACAGTTAATATATTTCACATAATTTGAAATGATAATTGATTATAGACTATATACATCTCTATATATACGTAGATATTTTGTATAACATACATATAATGTTAGGTATATACATTTATAATATTGCATAATAAGTAAAAGTTACGTTTATATATCTATACATTGATAACATCTAAAATTTATATTCGTGTAAAAGTAAATAGAAATGATAAGAGATGGGAAAGTATACAAGAAAATAAGACTTAAGTATTAATCATAAATCTGCAGCATTTAACACTCTCACGGCCGCGACATTTTTGAATAGATTTTTGCCCTTTTTGAATAGATTTTTGTTAGTCAAAAAAAAAAATAAGCTAAAATATCGTTTTAACCGGCACTTCGAACTGACAAAGAGCTAAGCATTCGAAAATAACCTCGTCAGGCACTCTTCGAATTTATTATTGTTGTTTTAAGGGACTGACGGTCATTATAGATAAATCAAGAAAATTTTAACGGTGAAATAATTCTAATAATTTTCTCGGTGGCCGTTGTTAAGAGTAACGTGTGACGTCTTATTGACTGACGTAGCAGTGAAAATTTTAATATGTATATGTACATGTAAAAATACATAAGATTATACAAGTTATTTATATATGTTATTTATAGAAGTACAAATTAATTATTTGTAAATGTTGAAAATTATGTTAGCAACCGAATATGACGTACACCAACCCCAAAACTCATATTATAAATTAACACACTATACATAATGTGATGGATTTCATAAATTAATCTTGAAAACAATTTCGGGACAAGGTCTCATATACTTAGGACAAATTCTCTCACAAATTCAGCCTAACGGAGAAATAAACTTTCTCCGTTATTTTCTTTTTAAATTTCCATACTTAAGTACTCAAGTCAAAATACATTAATTTTAAAAATCGATCAAATTTTAGTTTACTTGAGTCGTTTTACAGTCGTTTTGAGTGGTTGACTTTATGTCATTACTCGAAAATGGCATACAAAATACCGTTTTGAGTTGCAATGTTTAGGAACAGGCTTGACATTTTAATATAAACGAATTTCTCTTGTCTATTTATTTTCTCGTCTATTTATTTTCTATATTGAAGTTCTTTAATATTTTAATTTTATTTCTGAAATTCGAAATAATTTTTGTTCTAACTTTATAAATATATTTAATAAATAATAATATTAAATTATATATAATTATAAATATTTAATAAATCATAAAATGCAGTCAAACCTTCACACACACCCATAGACTTTACTTTGAATATGTCAAATTTATTTAAAAGAGCTTAACGTTCGGAAACAGTTGATTAGGAATATTTTGTTATACACTTATTTAAATTTTTTTTAATTTCGAACTTAATTCTAGGATATTTAGAGCGATTCGAATTGGAGTGATTCGAGAAAATGTTCTACTTGTGAGTTTTCCATTATTAAATAAGTACTAATTTTTTTGCCTTTTATTATTTAGATCAAAAAAACAAAAAAAAAAATTATTCAAATTGCAAACGTGACAATTTTTGAGTTTAATACCCGATACTATTTTCAAAAAAATTAAAAGTGTTATTTTAACAATTTAATGTTAATTGATAGAATCGTGCTGAATATTATAATTTTTTAATATTACTTATAAATTATGTCATAGTTCTTGTAATATTTTTAGTTATATAAAATTTAAGTAAGTAATATGAAACGTATACTTGTAGATTTTGGCAAAAAAAGCACGTGTGAAATTTATATACAAAAACGTATACGTATTTACACTAACGTAAAAATGGGCATAAATAATTTATTGAAATATGAAAAGCTTACATGGGTCGGAACGAATAGATCAACCAAAACATATTTGTAATACAGAATAGCCTTATTTTAATTCTTCTAAAAACATCTGGTGCTTTAATTTTTTCTTTCTTGTTTTATTTTCGAAGTTTTTTTATGTTTTATTTTCAATAAGTGTTATAATAAAACTTTTTCCCTAAGAACTTTATTTCAAGCATTTTCTCTTATAATATTTTCTTAATTTTTTTTTTGAATAATAAATAGTGTGTAGGCTCTTGTAATTATTTTAAGATCAAATTAGTATATGGTTTATATTTTTTGCTTATTAACAGACTTGACAATGACTTTCATTTATAAAGTGTATATGGGCAAAATTTTTAATAATATTACAAAAAGACGCTATGTATAACAATAAATATTATTTACTTATTATAAGTACATATAAAGTGTTATTATGTATGTACATAATGTATGTACATATTATATGAGTATTTTGAAAGTTAAGTAGATAAAACTGAATTTAATATTTTAAAACCATTTAAATAAATGAGTACTTGAGCCATTCGTAACATTTCAAGGTTAAATATTAATTTAAAAGAGGAGAAAAAAAAATCATAATTGGAATTGTTATATAAGAGAGAATGTGTATAAATAAATAAAAAAAAAATTATTAACAATATCTTATATGAACGTAGTGGGCATATATGAAGATAATATACAGAGTGAGTCAGAAATAAAAAGCTAGAGTAATTTCAATTTTCTATGCTACATAAGTGTAGAAATTTTTTTTTAAAACTGGATCTCTATTTTTGAAAGTATTTACTCATTGTTTTTGAATTTTCAAAATTTTCAGCTTTTTTATAATATTTTAGGATTTTTTTTAAGTCCTCTAGAATTTTATTCATCGCTTTGTAAGGCAAAGTAAAGGCAAACTAAAATATCATTCAAAATAATAAAATTTTAAAACAATTATAAAACGAGAAAAACTAGAGTTGACCGTGTTAAATCTGTGATACCTGAAGAATTGGTTATCCAATATATGACAGGATAACTAATTTGTTAATATGCCTAGCTGACTATGGGACAGACTATGATTTTAAGTTGCCGTATTACCATATAAATTCATGCTAAATTTCAGTACTGTGTTTTCAATATTTTCTAAGATATGACCAAACTACTATTGAAGTTACCAGAAGGAGTCAAGAAATTTCACACAACAGCGCTTAAAGAGATAACGCCAAATAACTTTTGGTGCTCAACAACTTTTAATGAATGTAGCTGCCAATTTACCATACTTAATTTTTCAAAATTTCGGTACTGAAAGTTTAATAGTTTTTAAGATATAACCGAATAACTTTTCAAGTTGTGTCACCTACCAGAAGGAGCAAAGCAATCTCAACAACTTTAATTCAGACACATTGGCCCTACTAACATATTTGCTTATTATAATTTCTTAGCTTTACAAACGGTAAGTTAAATTTAGTATACCCTTCGAACATATGTTCGTTATAAATTTTACTCTTACTCTCTCTCGATTCTCTAAAGTTTAAACGATGATACAATATGGCTGTTCTCCTAATTGCTGAACCCCCTGTATAAAATTTATGCTCACACATAAATTAAAGTATAATGCTCTTATATAACATGAATTTTAACTCTCTTTCTTTAAATAAATAGCGTATTCTGTTATACTTAGTAAATGACAAAAACTTATATAACATACAACACTTTTAAATTATTTTGTCTATAAATAAATAAAAAAGAAGAAAAAAAAAGTAAAATTGTTAAGATAATCATTTAGCGTACTTTCTATCAATACACAAACACATACAAACTCATTGTAAGCATTTCAATTAAATTTTTCAAGCATTTTATTTCAAGTTTCCATTATTATCGGTGGTCGGAAATAATCCAATAAATGAACTTTTAATTCTTCATATCTTCATAGCAATTATAATCTATTATATACATAGCTATGTACATATATAAAAAAATGATTGATTATTTTTTAAGTTGTTTAAAATTTAATAATTTTTTTTTTTTTCATTTTATTTACTTCGGCTTTTTCATTTACATTTTTTGATAAAATCAAATACTAAAATTAGAATTTTAATTTGATTTAAAAATGTTATCTTTGTAAATGTATAAATAAGTACGTAAAAGGGTTCATTCTTTAAGGCTTACAATTTAAGAACAGCCACAAATTTGGACTGGTTCAAATATAAATTTTTGGTATTTTAATTTTTTAGAAATATGAAGTACAACGAGCATGTTAAACACGTTATAAGCTTTTGTATATACAGTGAAACTTGTTTATCTTGAACTCTGTAAATATCGCATAATTGTTTAAGTTAGAGAGAGTAATATTATAAATTGGAGAAACTAAAGTATACGAAAATTAAGTATATAGTTTGAGTTAAAGACATGTTAGTGTTATTGAGAGTACGAGATGGAGATGCCTGATTGTGCGTATATACATTTGTATAAATATGAAGTTTTGGACTGTAATAATAAAATTAAGTTAGTAAGTTTTTAAATTTCAAATTTAATTAATTTTAAAAATGTAATTCAAGTGAGAGACAATTGGTATTTTGTATTTATTATGTATGCATAAGTTGTGGATATCTACAAGTTTACGCACATATATACATATATCAATATTCTTATTTAAAATAAATAACTAAAATGTTATCTTAAATTAATGTAAAATATAGTTAACTAGCATATATAAGATTTATTGAAATGCAGATTATAAATTATACTTGGCATTTAAGTTAGGTAACAGTCAAAATTTTTTTTTGATTTTTTTTTACCGTTAGTAAGATAACCTAGTTCTATTTTTAGCACTATTCCAAAAAAAGAGAGTTTTTCAAACAAACGTTCTTGTTAATTTTTATGTGTCTGCCTGTTCACGTGTTTTTTTTTGTACAATACTCTTAATTTGATATTAATGACGTCAAATTTTGTTAAGTCAAGCACCGTATAATCCCTAGTTTACCGTATAATAAAAACTTTTGAGGACTTGAAAAAAAGGTCTTTGAATAAATCCGTTTGCTTTTTGGTTCAAATTTCTTTTTGGTAATACCCAAAATAAAAGCTTCTTGATTTTTTTTTTGATAAACAATTTGTATTCAATATCCGAAAATAATTTTAGAAATATTTCACGGGTTCAATTACAAATACAAGGAAATTTTCAACTTTTCTTTTTACTAAAATATTCAAAGATCATTAGCTATATTCCACGTTTTCAGCTTATCCTTAAAAAACAGGTTCATTAGAAAAAATATATTGTAACAGTTTGCCAAAATTAGAAGAGATAGAGCGATTCTAAGTGTTTTTTGTGATCACTGGGAATTCATTATTAAACACATGTTTAATAAATCATAAAGATAACATTTTTATTAGAATTTCGTAATTTATATGAAATTTTGATACATCATATGAATGGTCGAATACTAAGAAAGTTAAAAAAATACGACTTACACTTCATATTTTTTTTCAAAATTTGCTTTCTTGAAAACCAAACAAATTGGTGTTAACTTATTTTTATTATATTATAAATATTTTCATAATAAATTAATGATACATACTTATATATTATGTAAGTGTGTACTATCAATAAAATTTTGTTGAGTTTTTGCACATAAATAAAATTAGAATCATAAATTTTAATTAAATAATCGCAGTGAATATAAATGAAGGCAAATTATGATTGTACAGTAACGTCATAATAATTGGGATTTGGGACTGTTAATGTTTCGGCAATTCAGACGTTATCTCTGACATAATTTGTAATAATATGGACAATGATAAAATTTTGGTATAAGTATGAATAATTCGGGGAAATAATTTGGAAAAAGGGACTAGACAAGAATGTAACGGGCTAAATTAACAATATATTTTTCGCAGTTCACATTTGTTTAGATAATTAAAACTATTTTGATTATTAATTTTTTTTACTTTAAAAATTTGGTGATATTTGTTGTGAAATACAGAAGTATTCCAGAAACAAATCGATAATTTGGACCGATTCGGGTTTCAAATTCTCCGAATTATCGCGACAATACTGTATTAACATGAAATTTGTGTATATAAGGTAAAGTAAGGTAATTTCGTCATGTTAAGGGACTTTTTCGGTTTTTTAACGATGTATTTCGAAGAGTTAATGTGTGTGCAATAAAAGTATAATTTTTTGTTAGTTTGGAATGTTGACAAAATTATTTTTAACTTTTTTAGACAGTTACTTTGTGAATTATTATATTTTTTTAAATTTTAAAATATCTCCAAAAGTCATGTAATTTCGTCAGCAAAAACTTTGAGTTTTTAATTTCGTCATGTGGAGTTGCTAATTTCGTCATGGCAAAAAAAAACTAGGTTTTAATACAGTTCATTGGACTAAAATAAAAAATAATGCAAATTTAAACTGTGTATATCATAATTAATAACTATCCGGCAATAATTTTGAAAAAAAGCATGACAAAATTTGAACAATTCAAAAACTATGTAAAATTTTAATTTCGTCAGCACCCTATTTAAGTATTACACTCCGCCGCCTCACAAAATATGATTGTAAATAAAATTTTAGTAAAAATTAGTTTTAAATTTAATAGTTTTTTTAGATATTGTACAGAACTGTTATATTTGTCAAATTTAACATTTCAATTTCTGTTTTTCTCGTGTTTTTATCATTATTTGTAGAAAAACTTTGGCAATCTACATTTTTCGTTACTATTAAAATAGATTGTACCGGTAATACCTGAATAAAATATAACTGACGAAATTTTATATTTTGGCTAGAAACACTGTAAATAAAAGTTCTGCATTCAATTTTTTTTAATATTTTAAGTTTCAAAAGTAAATATTCATATTTTAAAATGTTTTAATAAACCACTCAATTTCGTCATTCTGACGAAATAATCTCCAACTCCAAAAAATTTGGTTGGTAATTTCGTCACTTAACTTTTATTTTTTAATATTTCACTTTTTCAATTTTTTTCTTATTAATAATGTTTTTTTAAGTTTAATTTGTCAAAATATAAGCAAATATGTAAGAAATTACACATATTTCAACAGATATACCCTTAAGAAACTTTCTACTTTTCTTAACGAAAACACTAAGAAAAAGCAAAAATTTGCCCCGGTATTTTTTTCAGTAATTAAAAATGTCTTTTAAAATTAATTTATTCTAATTTTTAAAATTTAAAAACAGATCTTGTCACTTCAAGTATATTTAAAAACAAAAATGTTTAAAGTTTATTGAAAATAGATGGGGTTTCCTAATATTTGACAAATATGTGAAGGAAGTACGACCTATGACGAAATTAAATGCACTGACGAAATTACCTTACTTTACCTTATACATATATATGCACATATTTATATATGTATACATACATAATTTCAATATTTAAATAAGCGATTAAATTATTTGATTCTGATTTTTCTTTAATCACTCCATAATTTTCAAAGTGTCTATATTATTAATTATTTTATTCAACACGAGTATAATAATGTAAATATGTACATACATATGTAAAGATATATGTATATAATTACTGATCGTATTATATAAAATAAAGGGAGGTGATGTGATGGCATCAAATTCTGTGTATCGAGTTTTTTTTTTTTGCAAGAATGCAATTCTCCGTGTCACGGAAATGTAAATAAACTATTTTTAGAGTAATGTCCGTCAGTTTGCCAATAATGAAACAATTTTCTAGAAATTTAATATACTTATGAATTTAGAATGTTAAAAAAATAAGCTTATAAAATTTTAGGGAATATTAGGGCGATTATTTAGGAGTCGATTTTAGATTTTCTATAATATCAAAGAAACTATAATTGACAAAATTTTTTAAAATTTAATATTTGAGTTTCAATTGCTACCGGAAATAATTGATTAGGTAAAACTTTCCAGGGAATTTCAATTGTATAAAATGAAATTCTACTAAGACACAATTACATAATATTTTTTTAGGTATGCTAACTAAAAGCTTAATTAATAGCTAGAATCCTTAAAATTTAAAAGAACCGTTAAGTGCTGGCCCCATCAAATTTTTTTTTATATTCATTTACAAAGTTTTTTATTGAAAATTAAATTTTAAAATTAAAAAAAAAAAATTGTTTATTTCTTGTTGAAAATTCAGTGAATGCCACATCACTGTTCTATATGACAAGAATATTTGTATTCAAATTTTTGAAAGCTTTTCTAAATACTATGAGTAGTTTATATAATCAAAATTATTTTATCCATTTTGGTCAAAAAAAAAAAACAATCAAAATCAAATTTCATAAAAATCTAAAAATAGGTTTTTACTTTAAATATTTATACAATAATAATAAAATTGTAAAAACGCTTCAATTGAAATCCAAAATGGTAATAAAATTTTGTTTAGAAAATCAAATTTTTATTCGAAAAACAATACTTACAGAAAAAAAAAATTAATTATTTATATTTGTTTTTGTTCTTTTGTTAAAATTGTGAAAATAATTTCAATATTCATTTAAATTTTCTTTTGAAAAATATTAAATAAATAAAATTTTATATTTATAATTTATTTTCAGTTTATAAAATAATAAAATTTTTAAATAAAAATTCTTTTAACTTCTGCATAGACTTATAAAATATACGATAAACATTCAATATTGAAAATAATTTTTAATTATTCTTAACTATGAAATATTCAAATTTCTCAAATTAAAATAGAAGAAAATATAAAAAAAAATTGTTTTTATTTCATTTTATTATTTAGTGTTCTAATAACACTTAAAATAAATATTTTTAAATTAAAATTTCAAAACGCATAAAAAATATTATTAAAAAAAAGCTCAATTTTTAAAGTGCAATTTTTGAAGTACCTTAAATTACAATAAGAGAAAATTTTTATTTTTAATTATTAAGTAATAAATTTAAGTAGTTAAAAATTTAAAAAAATTCATTAAAAAAATATTAAAATATGAAAAAGTGAAAAAAAGCATTTAATTAAATTTTATTAATAAAATTCTAAAATAAATTTTATTAGAATTTTTATAAAGCTCAGTGGTGTGAAATAAAAATCATAATAAAAAACTACGGTTTACAATTTACTATAAAAAAAAATTTACGATATTGGGTGTACATGTGCATTAATGAAAAGTTATTTATAAATTCTTGAATTTATAAAAATAAAAATTGAATTTTTAATTTTTAACCTCAATTTTAATAAAAAAAATTCTATTTTTAAAATTGAATTGAAATTCCAGTTGTTTGTCTGTCAAAATATAGAGTAAAAATGTAAGTCAAAAAAAAAATTATTTAGCATTTTTATTTAAAATATATTTTTTATTTTATTTTTTATTATTCTATTTTTAATTTTATAAAATAATATTGTTAATTGTATTTTAAAGAAGAAAACAACAACATTATACAAAATATATAAAAGAAGAGAAACACAAGTGTTCTAGGTCATGAAAAATTATTTGATTTACACTTACTTACAACTTAAGTATTTATTTTATTTCTAAAATATTTATATATATATATACAAACAAATATAATATAAATTCATATATATAATAATTATAATTAAAATATGTACGTGATATATTTATTTATTTTTATTATGATGAACAGTTGACGCCAAATAAAATGAACCAATCATTTACTTAATTTTATTAAAAGTAAATGATTGGTTTATTTATTATGAGTAAGACGTATACAAATATGCTTGGTACATACATTCTTGGTATTTGTCGTAAGAATTTCGAAGAAACTGATATATTAAGTGTTGTTGGTTTGTGTTTTTACAATAATAATTTTACGTTATTTACGATAAATGTCATTAGTTAGCAATTTTCGAAAATGACATTTGCAACAAAAAAATCAACTAAAAATTTTGATTAAATTTAAAATTTAACAATAAAATATTCAGTTATTTGCATTTTCAATAAATTTGCAAATGACGTTTACAATTACGGGCTTAGACACATGATATCTCTTCAAGAGTTTAAAATATATATACTCGTAAGTAGCATATTGTTAATGGAAATAAAAGGAGAATATGTAGAGCTGAATGAGTGATTTTAAAAATTGTGTGATAATTGCCATACCGTTTCACTTGACCCTTGCTTTGATTTCATTCAATTGAAATCGATTCCGGCATTAATCGGGAAATTCTTCTATTAATATATTATAAATGAAAATTTGGCATTATGTTAAAATGAAAATTTGGAAAATTTAAAGAGTTATAAAACTAGTGTTGTTTTCACTCAGTGAACAATGTTACAACTTTTTGTTTTTTACTGTAAAGCGGTTACTTAAAAAAGAATGCCTTCATAATGTATGCCTATAGCTTATAGGTATACGTATATACTTATATAATTTTCAATAAAATACAATATACATACATTGTTTGTTTAATAACAAATGTACGTAACTAGTTACACATTTTGTATACGTATATATATTTATATATACATATGTATATAAATATATTTAGTTATACTTACAAGATTGCAGTTATTAAAATATAAACTTATAAAAATTATAAAAATTTTATATTTTTAAATATGTAGGTACTTATAAAAATAATAATAAAACAACTCACTTGTGGTAATATTGATATTTGTGTAATCTAGATAAAAAAAAAGACTTGTTTGTTTGCTTTGGCATATAAGTATGTAAATCATATACTTATAGATATTTTTAGAACACACACTTGTTCGAAATCATATTTTTTTTTTATTTGAGTATGAATATCTACATTATACTTGAGTATTACGTATGTTTATGAAGTTTTAATTAAAAATTCAAATGTCACTCTAAAATATTTTACTTGCGGTAAAATTCTTGAATGAAATTTCAACTTTTAAATATTTATTTTTCCAGTTAGTTATTTACATATATAGATTGAAAAAATTTACATATAAATGTTTTTGATCAGCGTTGAGTTCTGAGCTTATTTAACTATATTTGTCTGTCTTTCCGTCCAACTATTTGTTAGTCGCAACTATTACTCCAAAACACATTTCATTTTGATTCGATTCGAATACCGATTCGAGTAGCTGCCTTAAAAAACCCCAAAATAGTTTTACTTTATTTTTGGATCTGAAAAGCAAATTTTATGTGAAGGCGTTTAATAGCAGGACCTGTACTTAATTGCTGAAAATTTGGTATAGATTGTATAAGTACTAAGAATATGTGTCATTCAAGCTCAAAAATAATTTGGATATACTTACTTCGAATAAAAGTCCCTATATTCATATGTATTTAACACAAAGAATTAAAGTATTTGCATTACTATTGAAAAAAATTATTAGTTGTTGTATAAATTTTTAATAGAAAGCTTAAATATCATAGTGTTCTTATTTTGTGTAGAGGAATTTGGTAAACATGATCACTTCTTCGAGAAAATTTGGGCATTGGTTATATAATTTCTAACAATAGCTGTCATACAAACTATAAAGTATAAATAGTTACGCCAAATTTCACTAAAACTAATATTTTAACTGAAGCTGTATGATTGCCAGCTACCTATTGTACATCTCTTAGAAAACATTCGTAAAGGTATTACCAGAATTGAGAAGGTCAGCTCAATTTGTTCTCTTTACTTATACTTATTTAGGTTTTTTTTTGTTCATGCATTTGGACGGACAATTAAATAAACTAATAAACAGATTTTTTTTAAATTTAAGTTTGAAACGAACTTAAAAGAACCTTGCCAAGTAAGAATTCATTTCAGCAATCCCGTTATTTTTTAAAAAAATTCTTCATAAAAATTGTTTCATATTAATGTTATTGGTGTCTGAAAAAAAAGTACAAGAATTTCAGACAAATTAAAAAAATTAAAATTGTTTACTATTAAATGAATTGGAAAAGCACATTGGTACATAAGTTTCTTTGCATGAAATCTTGCCTTTAAAAATTGTAGACCAAATGAAAATAGTTCGGTAACTTCCTTAAGCTTAAAGAGTGATATAAACGCGGATATTTAAAAAATAAATAATTTGTTATAATAATGGCAAACACTTGCCTTCTAACAGGTTTCTATTTATGAATTAATTATGTAAATTATTAGAGTAAGTACTTAATTAAGTAATAGAATTTTAATTTTTATTTTAGACGACATATAAGTATGTTGTACTTAATCACTTACTTATTTTTTGATAATTCAATGTTAAATATAGCAACACATATTAAGTTTGTCGAAAATTTTTTAGGTCTAGTCCATATCTGAATTTTATACAAGCAACAAAAACTTCAAACTTTCGACACAATTTTTATTGGAAACGTTTTTGTTTTTGAACCTCGAAATTTTCCATTACTGCAATTTTAATTCGTATTCGATTAAAAATACTTACTACAATATTTTGGAGTAATTATTTTATTTGTAATAAATTAATTTATATGGAAAACAAAGTAATTATACGTTTGTTAGTGTAAAAAATTGTCGTAAATGTTTTTTAAATTACAAGTAATTTGCGATTATCGAAACTCTAATAGTGCCCATTTAACCTTAATATGTTTTTTTAATTTATGTTTTTTTTTTGCTAAAACATCTTATTAATATTCAATTCATTTTTCATAATAATTTTTATTTTCTAATTTAATAATTATTTCAACCTTTAATTTACTTTTATAAAAATTTTTTTTATAATTTTCACCATAACAACATGCTCGATTTAAGCTCGTTTTTTAAAACTTGTACTTAGTTAATAATTCAATACAGTTTGTTTTCTAATTTTATATTATTTTAACTTATTTATTTATAGATTTATAAATACTTGTAAGTTAATTATATTTAGTTAACATTTTTAAATGTTTATTTTATACAATATTTTATTGATTTTGCGGATTAAAGTATTTTATATTATTTATTAAGGAATCAAAGAGTATACTAAGAGTATACTAAGTTCAATAAGTACAAGAAAATGTAAGTCAAGAATTCTATAAAAAAATTTTCTTATTAGATTCTCTTTGTTTGTTCATACACTCGTGCAGCTTTTGAGAAATTTTAAGAAAAAAGGGCAATTAAATGGGTAAAATTTTTGTTTGAAACTAGTTGTCAAAACACAACGGTTTCCGAGATACAGTTATTTTACCAATTTTGTTAACGAATTTTACTTGTCCAAGCTTTTTTGCTTGTAACTTCCTCTGTAAAAACTGTAGAGGCTTCAAATTAACAGTTTCTGAAGGGGTAGTAAAAGAGCTTGAAATCAGTATACTTCTTTATTTTGTATTCTACATACTTTCGGAATACCAAGCATTCGAAATTTGGAAAAACATTAATTTTTTTTTCAATTTTTCTTCATCCCCAATTTGTTACACAGAATTGTGTTAAAATTTTAGTAATTTTAAATTTTTTTGTTACAGAATTGGCTATTTTGTTAAGCTTTAATTTAAGTCCTCAAACGTTAAAAATCCGTCATCGTAAAAAATGTCGGAGATATAGCATAAAAACCATTGCAAGGCCGCTACATCACCTAAAACTTGTAACCCTCCTAAAATATTTTCAAAAAATTCAATATTAAAACATCAATCTACATAATATTGAAAAAACTATTGTGAACAGTCATTTTGTATAGTTTGCCGTAATAATAACCAATTTCGGTATACATTTAGATATTTCGTTTGTATATTTCGTATATTTCGTTATAGTAAGCTTTTTATCTATATGTATTTTCCTCCTTTGACTTTTCGGCCACTCTTTTTTTGAAATCATAATTTTCAAAATAAGCAAGGAGGTTGCGGTTAGTTCCATCCTATCAGGATTTACTAGTTATTATGTAATATTAATAAAGTGATCTAATTACCCCTCCTAATCTAGCATTACATTCCCCTATCCCTTTTAAATTTTGAGATTGTTCCTAAAGGTATGCAACAATACAATGTACTTTGAATTAAGAGAATAATGTAAATAAAAAAAATTTTATTTACTTTACTGTTTTTTAAATAATTTGATTTGATTCGAGGTTATTTGGGAAACTACTGCCTATAGAATATATTATAAACATATTTCTACAACAATGTTATGCTTATTATAAGGTCTTTAATATTAAATTTATATTTATATTACATTTTATAATTATTTATATTACATTAAAATTTAAATAAAATTTTTCTTACTTAAAAATAATATTAGAAATGCTCTATATTTAGAAGGATCATTAACTATATTTACTTTAAGAGTCTTTAAATACGAGAGATGATTTTTTACCTAAGTATTTTCTAAAGTAATTAATTAAGTTTAAAATTGTTTAAAATTTAAATTCAAATGAAGTACAATTGAAATTTAATCAAATATATTTAAGTACGAAAAAAAAGATTTCACGTAATATTCATAACAACCATTTAATTATAATAATATAACAAAAAAAAAAAAAAATTTGCAAAATAATTATAGAGGAGGTTTTTGCTAGGCAATAAGCACATATTATTACGAAACAATTTTAAATTTTTTTTTTTCAATAAGTAAAATAAGAGCCTGCAAGTAACCATATTTAAGAGCAGATTTCCATAATAATTGAATTTATTTTTAAATAATAAATAAACATTTAAATATTATAAAAAACATTCACGAACTAATTAGAATTTGTATACTTATTGGTATTCAAATCAGGAATATCTAATTATTACATAAATATGTCTACTTATGTATTTTAACTTTATACTTTTATTATTTTATAAATTTTTCAATATCAGCATTTTAAATTTATATCGCAAAATATTACAATAATTAAGTATAACAGAGCAAAATATTATAATAAATAAGTATAACATTCTACAAATTTATTTATGATATAAATACCTGTAATTTATATAGAGTATGTGTGTTAGTATGTATGATATTACGTGTAAAGAAAATGGCTGTTGTAATTGTCATTAAATATATTTATTATAAGTACTTACCTTTTGGTGTACAAAGAAAACACAATAAAGGTATTAAGTAATTGTTGATTAAAAATAGTATCGAATAGCTATTTAAAATACTTAAATACCTACTTAATTGAGTAGAGACTTTTGTAACTAAACAATTCATTAAATTATAAAATCTATTGTCAATATACTTTACTTAATTGTGTAAGCGAACTAAACTTTTTCAAATAATAAAATTGTATGTACCGCCAACTGTCCAACAAACACGCATTAACTTGAGAAAATTGATTTCGAAAAAATTATTGGAATCAAATTGAGAATTCAAAGTTTCTAATGAGCTACTGAATAATAAACTCTACGTTATATGAGAAATCTTTTTCTAATGATCACATTTTGTATGATGAGGAAAATTTTGTCTTCATACAGAATTTCACATACCGAATTTCATTCACCGAACCCCTGTTATTAAAATATCTATATCTAAGTATAATAAATACATTAATAAAAATTAAAACTTTATTTAGAATTTCTAAATTTAATTTTTTGGAGAAAACTATGTTTATATTTACTTTGGTATAATATGGAAATAAGTAATTACATCCGTGCGGACGAATGTTCGAAGGGTATAATAAATTTACCACTTCATTTGTAACGCTAAGAAATATATGCCTGAGATATAGACCCGAGTGTTTATGTTTTTGATCAGTATCAATTCTGAGTTGAATTAACAATGTCTGTCTGTTCGTCCGCCCGTCTTATTTTATTCAGATTCAATGAAGGTAGTGGTTCAAATAGCTGCCATACAACCCTAGGAATAGTTTAATAGAGTAAAAGAGCGAATATTCTATTAAAATTTGACTGTGATTATACAACTCCATTATACTTGTATGGCAGACATTTTAATGTACAACCAAGTTTGGTAATACGAGTAGAACCATTCTGCAAAATATTTGTATTGAATTTTTCTTTAGTAAGGGTCAAATAACATTTGAAAAACATTCGTTCGGGTATCACAGGATTGACACAATCAACTCTATTTTTTCTCATCTATAATGTTTTTAATGAAATTATTTTAATTATTTTTCAAAATTAATTTTGTTCAAAATAGCAGAAAATTTTTAATAAAAATTTCGATTCATCAATTTGCTTTCAAACGAACGTATAATTTTTATAGTTACTTGATCAAATAATTTTCAAAGAAATTCATATAAGCTCAATTAATAATTAAATAAATGGTGCGATAAAAATGAAAATAAAAATTTGAATAGCAATTATAAATATTTAAATCGTTTTTAGAGTTTAAGAAAGGTCAGGTTTGTCTGAAAACCTTTTATATATTTATGGATATATAAATATATGTAAATGTTGATATTCATGCTCAGATATCAATGCTCAAAATATCGTCAAGGTTAAAAATTAATAAAATATACGCAATGTCAAGGTTGACTAACTTTTTTCAAATAAGTTTTAGTTTTTTTTTTTTATTTCTTCAAATAATATTGAAACAATATTTAAGTAATTAATTTTTCGATATTTTTCGGAAAAAACTAGATTGTGATAAATAAATGCACTGATACAATAATTTATCATAAAATTTGAATCGATTGTTTTCGAAAATTCCAACTAGTAATTAAAATTTAATCGAGTTTTATCGAAATCGTGGAAAATAATTTTTGAATTTTCACAAAAATGTTTGAATAAATTAAGACAATTGATTCATAGCCTTTATATAGAATATGAGTATTAAATAGAGAGTTGACTTTAATATAAGCTACTCTAATTTTTTAGAGAATTCTATACTTAATACTTAAATAATTAAGCTTAACTACAAAAATACTAAAATTTATTTAAGTAAATCAAGATAGATTTCGAAAAAAAATTTTTTATTTTGAGGTTGCAATATTAATTGAGATACGGGCAGAGAATCTCTTCGAAAAAATTGATGTTAATCGCTTAATAATTTTTTGGAGTATTTTATTTTATGACTGAATAAAATTGAGGAAATTTTGTAAAAATTTTTGCTATTGTGTAAAAATGTTTTTCAATCACAATGTACTTAGATAAATTTCAACCTCAAAACTTTTGCAAATTTTCAAACACTTTTAAACATAGTATATTGAAGATTGGGACAATTATCGTATTCTTCTCCGCAGAACTTGGGCAATACTCAAACGTCAGTCCCTAGACTCAGTTTCTTTAAGCCTACAGTGTCTTATTAGGAAAACCATGAGAATTCCCGCGTGATTCAACAACGTAGTTATGATCACCTTTAATACGCTCTCGATTCTAATTACCCAAAAGTTCTTTTGTTTGCCTTACCCTTGGACGCATCCAAATAATTCTTTTAAAGTTAAAAGGCGTTCAACTTTTTATTATTTATTAAATATTTTACTATTGTGTTGTATAAGTATAAGAATAATTAAAATTTTTTTAATAATTAATTTTCAATTTGTCATTTATATTTTTTTTAAATAACGTATTCTTAGTTTTTATATTAAAAATTATTTTCAATTGTGAATTTTTAAATAAAGGATCAACTATTAATTTAAAATAAAAAATTTATTTTTTTGGTTGTTTTTCTCTTTTCATATCTCTCATTAAATTTCAATGCTGCGTTGTATTTATAAACTATGATGATCACAAATATTATTTTGACTCACTGTTCTTGAACTTATTCAGTTAATCGTAAAATTGTGAAAATGATATAAAAACTGCGACAATAATTTATACTAAAAATAGAATAGAACAAATGAAATGAGAAAATTATCGCAAAAATAGCTGAGGAAAGAAAAAAAAAACAATATAACAATATTTCTTATTTAATAAAATATTATTAAATTTAAGTAAGTATTTGTTTTCGAAAACAAAACATTTTTATTAAAAGAAATTATGACGAATTTTCACTTTTGTTTTTTCATGAAATGCAAAAATTTTTTCAATTTATTTAAAATCTTTTAAAATTCTAAAAGAAATGACATTTTTTATGATGCATATAGTTTGCAATTGATGAAGACCGAAATTTTAATAAAAATTTTGAAGGTATTTCTGATATAAGTACTTAGTGTAGTACTTGTGTCCAACATTAGTTTTACTAGCTTTGTTATTTTCCTAATGACTCACTTTTTTTGAGTTGTTTCACTTGAAAATTTGATTTCAGTTTGCCTTGATTCCTGAAGAAATGAAGAATTTTGTTTGTCCTCTTTTCTTACAAAAAATCGAAAAATTGGCTGAACACACCGAGCTATTCTACAATGCCTGTGGCAATTTTTTCATTATAATTTTTTTGGTTTGTAAGATCTAATTTCAAGAAAAATTTTGCAACAATCGGAAAAGATTTTTACGAATTTAAAAACCTGAAATGAATTTTTTCTAGTTTATTAAATTTTGTTGAAAAAACAAGCAGACGGCCTCAAGCATATTTTTATTAAGCAATTTTTATTACAGTTTTAAGATGGTGATCCCTCTTAGGCACTTTTACAAAAGAAAAATTGAACAAAGCATTTTTATTAATGTTATTTAATCTGTTCATTCGTTCGTCTATCCGTATGTTTATTTAAAAAATTTCTACGCCTCAATTTTATAAATAAATAGGTTACTATTGAACCCTTACTATAGTAAAAGAATTTAAATTTTTTTATTAAATCAGTAAATTTTTACGAAACCAAACACTTAAACTTTTTTAATTTCAAAAACTCAGAAAGGTAGCAACATGCTTCTTCTATAACTGAACGGTACGAATATAGTTGACTGTAAAAATAACAAAATGAACGTTAAAATTCACCGTTATCTAAACCCGTTTTTTTAAATTCTGGATACAATTTTTTTTTCTAGACGGTGAATTCTACAGTTTCAGACTTGTAATTGTAGAAAGTTTAAGACACTGATTGATAGTTTATTTCACTTGAAGAAATTTTTTTTTTCCATCTCCACCCAAGTTATTGGCTGTTGAAATTCGTAGTTTTAATTTCCGATGCTTTATATTTTCGAAAGTGCAAGCTTTTCAAATTTGATGAGTTCAAATTTGATGAGTTTATGGGTTTTTCTATTATTTTCTTTTGCTTATCCTAAATGTATGCAATTATTTGGTATATTTTGGTAGATGAATGAGATTAATTTAAATAACTTAACAGATTGTTTTTAAAAGCAATATTTTTACTTCTTCAAGGGGAAGCTGCTACTTTACAAACAATTGGCTTAATCAGCCTTAATTTTTTTTTTGTTGCTGGTATTCATAATTAATATAGATTATACATAATACGTTCATGACGTATGACAAGATTATTGGGGTTAATGATTTTTAAAAAAAATTAAATTTTTTGTTAAAATTTATTCACACGCCTCAATATTTTTTTTGGGCTATTAAAATTTTAAAAAGAATTTTCTATTATAAAGAAAATGATAAATTTTATTGACCACAGTTGCCGGAAATTTGATTAGAAAATTTTCTTGAGATTTTCAATCAATTTTATTTCTTAATTAAACTAAGTACTTACTCTTTTGTATTTTTTGACTATTTTCATTTACTTGGTATAGTTTTAGGTGTGATTCTCTTATTTGATCTAATTTATTAATCTAGATTCAAAAACATAAAAATACTGTGTAGTATTTATGTATACATACTTAAGTATGACGTTTTTTCAAAATAGTTTGAGAGAAAAAGTCTAAAACGTACGTGTTCTAACCTAAAAGTTATCAATAAGGGCAAAGATATAAAGTTAAAAACTTAAAAGGAAAAATCACAATATTAAAATCACAATATTTTATTTTCGGTCACATTGGCAAATTGTCATCAAAGAAAATAAGTAGATTCATTAGCAACGAATCAAGTAGCAATATCGTCCGTCCCATCGATAATTTAAAAACTATAATTAAGCTATATTTACCATCAATTTTCACAAAAGACTAGTGGTAATAAACAGAGAAACATTTTTTATGGTAACTGCCATACAACTTCAAAAGTTATTTAACCATATCTTAGAAACGTAACACAACCGGAAAACGGCGAACCATATTGTATCGTAGAAATAATATCGTAATATCGTAGAAAACAGCTTAGCGATTATAATAAAATTCTTGAAATCCAATTCATTCATAGCTCGCACGGGTATTACAGAGTAGTTGACAAGGCCAATTCTACCTATTCGGTTAAATTTACTCTAAAACTAAAATTCTTATATATTAGCACATTCGAATGATTCTCTTCAAAAACATTAAAAATCAAAGTAAGAAGGTGTAAATGAGACTTAGTTAAAGTGGTTGTTATTTTATGTGTACCTACATAACTACATATAAATATAAATAAATACATAATTATACATAAAGCCAGGCTAAATATTAACTGTGGTATGTCGTAATGATTTCGAAAAACACAAACAATTTCAAATAATAAAAAATAATTGAGTTGAAATGATTAAATTTTTTATTTAGTTGTGTACATTTTTCGCTGTTGTGTTCTTTATTATTTATTATTTTGCTTATGTTTCATTTTTATATCCATACACACTGACATATGTATATATGTACATACTGTTATTTCCACTCAATTCAATTTGCCGGTCTTTTATATTTTTCTGCTTACTTATATTTTGACACAATCAATAGCAACTTCAACACAAAAGTAAAAATAATTTTTTTTTTGTCGTATTGTAAATAATTTTTGACGTTGAGGAATGTCACTTACTTATTTACTACTTATATGTACATATGTACCTATCATAAGTATACATACATACATATATGCTTATAAAATCTTACACATTAAATTTAAACAAGAAAGCATAATACAAAATATTCAATTTTTCAATGTATGTATGTATTTTAATCTATACTGACGTTGTTCAATATACATAACATTTTTTAATCTGACAAACACAACTTACATTTTTGATAATGTTATGTTAAAAGTTAAAACCAGTTTATTAAATTAAAATTTATGATTGTGTTTGTAAATCTAAATTTAGATGCAAGTAGTTTTTTCTTGTTGTGTTTTTGTTTGTCTCCTAAAAATAAAAAAAAAAATTATTTATATATTTATATATATGTATGTAGATATATTCAAAAATATTTTATTAAAGAAAAGGAAAAGCAAAAAACAAAAAAAATAAATTTAAATAATAAAGAGTAAAAAAAAATGAGAAGAAACTAAGAAAGCTAATAAAATGATCGCTTTTGTAGAGTTGGTGTTGGTGGTGTCAAAAATTTTACAAAGTTAGGTTAAGTCACAATTAAATATGACGCCCTCAAATCACATATTTTTGACATTTCATTCAAAATTTTTGTTTTTTTTTTTTTAAGAGAAATTTATATTCAGCAATCAGTTTCATGAAAATGAGAGACAATATAAAAAAGCTCTTGATATTTTAATTGAAAGAGAATTTAATTGAAATGTTTAACAGTAAATAAGAATAGAAATATGGCAGATTGTTAACGTAATGGGACAAAAACAAAAGTTTATCTTTTATTAGAAAAAATAATGATAAGTGATAATGAAAAGCTGTGAAAATAAAGAGCAAAAGTGATAGAGATAAGTGCATGTAAGTACTAAAAATAAATGAGCTACAATATTTTTGATTATTTTTGAAGATGGCTGATATTTTATATTAGTATTTTTATCTACAAGCATGCATACATGTTTATATATATGCATGCATTTGTATGTATGTATGTAAACATATTGATAGCAGTTTTTCTAGTTTAGTTTTTTTTTTTATTATTTTTAATGTAACATAAAGGAATTGAGCAAAAATTACAAGAATATTTTTGATGAGAAAAAAGAAATTTCCTGTTAAATATAAAAATAACTTGTTGATTGTAGGATACAAAACAACAAAAGAGAACTGGAATTCAGATAGAATTGGTCAAGGTTATTAAATTAACAACAATTTGAGCAAATAGTTATAGTATGATAACTAAAAATAAAACAATTTGAATTTAAATTTTAAGATCGAATATAGTAAAATTAACTTGAAAATTTTAGTACCTATGAAAAATATAGAAGCATGAATATAAACTTCTTACATTTGTTCAGAAAAGCATAGGATTATGTTTTCACGGGTATTTTTTAATGTTGCATTCTTAATAATTATAATTCAACAAAACTCAAGAAAATTAATTTTAAATATTTGCTCCAATGTGATATTTATGCTTCAATACATTACACCCACATTTTGGTGTAGGTTTATATAAATAAGCATAAGTATTCCGAATTTTTGTTTAAAATAAAATTTATTTAATTAGTCGAAATTTTCTAAATTTGAAATTAAATTGAAAAGTGTTAAATGGCCATCTTCAGGAAGAAGTATATTATGTAAATGAATAATTACTGTTCGTAACTATAAACAGAGTTGTTCAGTTGATATAATCAAACGCTAAGGGTATTAAGTCTAGTATACACATATTCTTAAGTTCTAAAATCAACTAAATCTGTATTGTCGGTTACAACAATAGTAACTAAGTAAGTAAAATTAATTTACGTAACGAAATATGTATGCTATCTATTTTGTCTATATCTTTCATTATAAAAATATTTTTATTTTAATATTTTACTTATTTTTCTTATTTTTCCAAAAAAAAAAATACTTCCAATGGAAACATTTTATGTCTAAAGTTCCATTTTTAAATGTATAAAAACATTTTGAATTTAGCCCATAAACATTTTTTTGTATTCAAAATGTCATGGCTTTAATAAATTCATTGGGTCATTGAAAACATTCATTGAAAAGCTTTTACATTTTGATCTGTTTCTCTTGAGAACAGAGCAGAAAAATGTAAAATAAAACTAGTTAGCTGAATAAAGAGAATTTTTATTTAATATTAAGCGGAATTAAGAAAAAATGCTCTCTTAAATAAACTTTTTCGCTGATAATCTGTTTACAAAACATGAAACAAAAACAACAATATCCGATTGACCCGGACATTAAAAAAAAAATGAGAGAGAGAGAGAAAAATTTATAAAAATTGTAATTTCTTATTACAAAATCGTTTTAATAAAGCTAACAAAAATAAAAATCTTAAAATTTATTAATAATTTTGCTTTTGTACAAAAGAAATCTTTGCAGATTGTCGTGTTAATAATGAACGCAAATTAACTAAATAAAAAAAAATGAGAGCATTACAAGAGAGTAGTTAATATAGTAATAAAAAGTCATGAATCATGATGACAATTTGAATTGATAATGTGTCAGAATTCAATTACAAAACAATAAAATATAATATCAAAACAAAAGTAGAATCGTTAAAAAAAGTGAGTGAAACTGTTTTATATTCGCTGAATGAGTATTGAATGAAATAATATTCGCTCAGTGCGATAATTTAAATGTGAAAAATAATTATCGCGTAAAGTGATAATTAAAGCTATTGTATTCATTTATTTTTTTTTCGCTATTTTAATCTTTAATTTGTTTAAATGTGGAATACAAAAATTTAAATTAAAGAAATATTTTGGATTCAATTTAATTTATTTACCATTACCATTATATTTGAGTAAATTTGATGAAAATTGAATGTTTTTACATACTTTCAATTTTATTAAAATAAATTTATTCTATTTCATGCCTATTTCAATTTATATTGATATGAATAACAGTGAATTCAAATATTATTTAATATTATTATGTATAAAAAAAAAAAAATATTATGCATATCAGACGTAATAATGTCGTCGCGTTGATAAAATTTTTATTATCTTATTGGTTTGCTTATGAAATGCATACATATTTAAACAATGTATTTAAATTTTAATTGAATTGCGCAATTTATTATATACATATATGTATGTACATATTTTATGCATCATAAGCCTACATTTTTATTTATGTAAATTTTAAGAAAAAATTTCAATTTGCAAATTTTGTAATTAGAGAAGTCTCATGATATATGACAAAGAATAATTTATATATTTAAAGAGAATAAAATAATGACGAATTTAAAAAATTTTTTAGTATTTTTCCAGAAAAAAATTTTAGTTTCACTCTGTCCATCCGTCCGTGGACATGTTTATAAAATTTGAATAAAGAGAAACTACAACCTTGAAGATAGAAAGCTGAAATTTCATAGATCAAAGCTGAAAATACATTGATCTGTACTAGAAATTTATTTTCGAATTGAAGAAAATTTTTACCTATCTGGAAAGTTATAGCCTCCCAAAACCATAAAAATCCTATTTTTTAACCATTTTTTTTAATTTTAGAAAACCCATAAAAACAATGAATGGCTTCATCTACCGCGGCTTATCATATTTGAACTTTATAAAAATAAAATGGCCGTTAAAATGTACCGTTGTGTAAAATTAATTTTTTCCAAATTTTTGATATCATTTTTCTTCTAGAAACCAGGTTATAGGGGTCTGAAATTTTTTTCCAACTTTACCCCCATTCAAATTATCACCTTTTAAAATTTTTAAATTTCAATAAATGCAGTAAACTAGCGATAAATTGCATGCCATCAAAAAATATAATTATTTTTCTTAGCTCATGTAATTAACTCTTAAATTCGAGCATTAAATTGACCTTTTTCCTAAATGTTCATCCTAAATGTATGCAATATTTGAAATATATTCGTATATGGATGAAAATAATTTTAATAATATACTATGTACACAACTAAGCTAGATTGTTATTAAAAACAGTATTTTTAATTGTTAAAAGGAAAAGTGCTACATTACAAACCGTTGGTTTAATTAAACTTTATTTCTTTTTTTCTTTCTTCTAATAAATGAATGTATGCTTTATTTAGAATTAAATATTCTTTGTCTTTATTTTTTGTTCGTGTCTCGTCTTATAATAATATATTTTTAGCATATCTTTAGAATAATTGACTGATTTATAGACATTAAGAGTTTAAATATCTATAAATACGAACGCTACTAAATGCTACTGAAACGTTTATCGTGGTTTTTAAAAGTTCATTTTAATTATGATTTTATTACAAATTAATTATTTTTATTTATGTACTCTGAAACGTGATTTTGTTTATTTATGCATACGTACATGTGTATATAAGTATTTTGCTTTGCTTTTGAATTATTAATGTATTTATTTTGGCATTCAAAAATTATACTTTAATTATTTTTTTTTTGAAATTGATCAAATTCATATTGTATATTGTAAATTTAATTTGCTTTTTCTATTTAATATAAAAATTTATAATGAATTAATGTAAAAATAAAAATATAAGTAAGTGTACATTATATTTAATGTTTGTTTTTATTAATTTGAAATTAAAAAGAATAAATATTTTAACATTAAACAGCGCGAATATTTTAAAATTTGTATTCTGTATATTTTGATTTTAAAACAATTCTGCGATAGAAATAAAAATAGAAAATAAATTCAACCACTAAAAGAATATTATAATTTAAATTACTCGTAAAATTATAAATTGAAAAATGCAAAACTTATTATAATTTTCAATGGTGATCATTAATTATTTTAATGAAGAAGGTATTCTGTATTTTTTAATTTTTATAATTTTTGAAAATATAAATTGTAAGATTTATTAAAATTAAGTATTTGAAATTCATTTGAATGAAAACAGAATTACTTATGATTTGTGCTCATGTTTTATACTTAGTTTGAGAAAAGGCGAAAAAATTTTTAATAATATTTTTGCGTAAATGATTGCATTTGCAGAATTTAATTGATTTACGAAATCAAAACAATTTAAAGTATTTCAAGAAAAAATTAAACTAAATTCGTGAATAAAATAAAAAAAAAAGTAAAAAATTTTTTTCTTAATATTTGAAGAAAAATTTTTTCTAAAATAAAAGTTCAAATTTCAAAAATGCATTCACTATTGTATTCGATCGTGATTATAAAAAAAAACACACCCTATTCTTATAGTACAATAAATTAAGATTTTAAAATAGCATATTACACTTGCATCATATTTGTTATAAAATAAGGGGGTGGTTGACAATAACAATTAATCACAATTAAGTACTTTAAAATTATTTCGATTCAATAATTCGAATTTGAAAAATAAATGGTGGATCCTTTAATAAATTTGATATTGCTACTTACTTTTAATATCCAGTAATTCTAATTTAAGCCAGAAATCCAAAATAACTGTGACTGATACCTTCTATTCACGAAACTTTAAAAATTGCATACATTTAGGAGAATAAAAATAATTTTGATAACAAAATTAAAATTTATGTGAAATGACTGAAATTTATCATTGCAATTTTTCGAATGTGTCATTCATTGAGATCAGATCCTAAGAATATGACTCTTATTGTGTGGTCAATATGGTTTTAGTAATTCTACCATAAAAAGCATTTTTAAGACTGTTAAGAACTATAGGCTAGTTGTTAAGGGAATGTTAATTTTTTATGCCAATTATTTGTTAAAATAAATGCCAATTTTTGAAGATAAAAATCACATTATTACAACAAAGAATCTATTCATTTTAATTAAGCACATTTTTGATTAAATTAAATGAAAATTGTTTAGTAGATGCGGCATTCAACCATAAATGATAAACATTAATTATAATTTCAAGTGCCTAAATAGAACTAAAAATAAAATGTTTTAATTTGGAATCTAGATTAGATTATGATGATAAAAATTTTAAAATTATATTTTTTATAAATAAATAAATTTTTGGAGAACATACGTGAATAATGTTACTGTACTTTATATTTAAAATGTATTGCGATACGTGTATGTATGTATATGTATGCTTATTTTTGAAATTTTAATAATTTAAATTTTAATTAAATATTTCTATAAAAATGTGAAAAATATTTTCTAAAAGTTGGTATTTTTAATGAAATTTGCAATTCTGATCAAATGAAAAAGCGCACTAGCTAAATTATTCGCCTGCTACCATTTTCCTTGATTTTCGGAAAAGTGGTATTATATTTATTTCGAAAATTTCTTTTTTTAAAAATTGATTGCAATTTCTTTTGAGTATTCGATACTTTATATATTTTCTTACTACACATTTCGATTTTCCTGTTTCTCTTTTTGACTTTTCTTACCTCAAATGCTATTTAATTGTTGAGAACTTTAAAATTTGTGAGATATTAAACTAGTATTTTAAACTTTCCCTCAATATTTCTTGATGGCTTTGAATTTTTTTATTATATGATGAATTTTTGATTCATTTTTAAATTTTACTTCAAAACCCAAACAAAAAATGTTGTTGAAAGTCGGTAGTTTTTCATGAATCTTAAAAAAGGTCTTTTTAGACCGTTGAGTAGCATTGTAACATTTCGCTTTCCTATCGCTACTATTTTAGTGAACAGTCACGGCTCCCATTGGTTAATTTTACTTTAATAAAAATTATTAAAAAATTTTTGAAAATTTTTAAAGCAGACGCTTTTCAATTGAATTTTAACAAAAAAAAATTGGGAGCAATTTTTGGAATGTGTTCACTGTATCATCTTGAATTTATGATATTGAGGTGTTATTAATAAGTTTCTTCTTCGAGAAACATATTCAGGAAAATTTCGGACCCAAATTCGGAAGTATCGTTATTTTTCTATTGAAAAAAAAATAATAATTAAATTTGCAAATGAAAAAAATTTCATTATTTATTCAGAACCCCTTCAAAATTTTTCTTGTTTACTTATTGCTTTGTGAAATTTTATTGTTATTTTTTTTGTATGGCAAATTTTCAAATTGAAGTACATACTAAAATTTTTTTAATTAGCATACCGCATAAATTTTCAAAATTTAAATTTCTAATGCAATTTTTTTGAATATTTATTTATTTTATGTGCAGTCCATATACAGTTGAGATTTTTTAAATTGAACTTCTAATTTCATTTCTAATTCAAAAATTTTAAGTTAAAATTTATACTTCTTAACAGTCAGTTGTATAACAGTCAATAAAGAATCACCGAGTCTTATAGAAATCGTGAGTATATTGAAAATTTTTTAACAATTCCTTGGGTTTTGGGTTTTGAATTTTGGGTCATTCAATTGTGTTTACTATTGCCACCATACAATGTACTAGTTCAAAAACAATTTAAAAAAAAGGGCGAACAAAATTTTAAATACTTAAGTATTAACTAATTTGATTTGGATTTAAACTGGATTTGAATGTAAAAAATCATAAATTCCAATTAAAATGCAAGGAATAAAAAGTGTCTAATTAATATTTTTCATTAAAATGTTTAAAGCGCAAAGAAAATTAAAAACGCAAATTTATAACCATTTGGAAAAGTTTCAATTTTATTCTTTTGTTTAATGTTTTTTTTTTCCCTGTGTACAATAATTTATTCATTATGATTGGAATGGAATATTACTTGTAAATTAATTTTTTTTTTATCTATATAATTGCACTGAAATAATATGTATATAAATGTAGGTATTCAAAATCCAATATACAAATAAAGATATGTACATAATATGTAAATATTCAAAATATACTTGTTATACAATATGTTTACATTCTGTAGATTTTTATATTTAATAGTTTCCATATTAAAAATGTTAAATATTTTATTAATAGCCATTTTCTTTTTATAAACTTCAGTCATGATCATCTTCAATATGAATGCAATTCAAATTATAAAAATAATATATATGTACACATAAGTATGTATGTATAAAATTGTAGTTGTTATTAAATGAAAACAAATAAGTAATATTAAAATGTTAATTTATTATTCAATATAAGTGTAAACGCTGCAGTTTTGTAGCAGTAATTTTACTGTAGGGAATATGGAAACGATTAATTATTTTTAATACATAATTTTTTGAGGTGTGGTAGATTGGTAGATATGTGTATTCGAAGCTAACCGAGTGGGACGTTAGGACATATCCTCCGGGCACCGCAACCATTCGCGATTTATTGAAACCTCCCCACGTTCCCGCCTATAATATCCCTGTTCAAGTATAAAACTGGAGAATTCTATTCTCAAGGGAATTGAATAGCAATTTCTGAACGCTCAGGAAACCCTGCCTAAGACTATTGCGACGCCGGGCAGTCGCAAAGAGTGTGCACGGTGTAACAGCCCCCGCAAAATCTGCACAAGAGGCAGTCTGATTTCCCCAGCTTGTGCAGATGATCATGACTGAAGTGATACCTGACAGAGATGTTAACCTTTGCTTTTAAATTTTTATTGAATTATATTTAGTTTCATGAATATATTGGTCTAATTTTTAATGAGATCACAAAGTCTGTGTAATGAAAAGAACGGACATTGACCTTTCCAAAAAATGAAGTAATTGTTTTAATGTTTCTCCGTTACTTGATCTATGTTCTATTTAAGAATGAAGAGCAGAAATTGATAGATAGATATAGATTCGAATTCTTAATATTTTCGTCTTAAAACCTGTGAAAATTGTTTTCATTCATAGCAGACTAACGATATAGGAATAATAAAAATGTTGATATTAAGATGGAGAGAAACTATGTGGCGATGTTCACAGATTTCTTGATATGGTTTGCAATATCAAGAAACTTTTAAGAATTCACTCTCTTAATGCTGATAATTAATTTAATTAGAATGGGAAGTTAAAGTGTACATGTGATTCTGTTCGTGTAATTTGTAATGAACTCGACTTCTCGAAAACTTAATTCAGATGAGTGGATTTGTCCGAATACGAGCATGATTCCAAAAAGCATGAATGTAATCTGAATTTATACATAGTTTAAGTTATACTTAGGTTTTGGAATGTTTCCGACAATACGAAATAATTACACTATACCTATGGCACTAGGTTTGCCATTTTGTTAAATTTTTACCAAAAAATGTGAACTTTATTTCCGTTTGGTTAATTGGTAACTTCTTATTAGATTTAGTATCTTTTCCATAAATTCCAAAATTCTTGCAACCGAAATCTTAAATCTAGTTTTTACTTATTTTGAAACAGACAAAAGTGCTATTTGGAGAACACATTCTTTTCAGTATTGAAAGTAAATGATGATTTGATTACCTGTACAGTAATTGATGATTTGATGAGTGTACAGGTCATGTATCTCACTTTCCACTAATATTGACGAGTTAAATTCACATTTTTCTAGGTATATGAACTTAAGACTGCTGACTGGCTTAAAATTTGAAAGAAGTGTCTCAAGGATAATTTTGTAATCTTGTAGAATACTTTCACCAAAAAAAAAAATTATTGCAGTCTGTTACGTGCTGGCCGTAATTTTTTTTCTCTCCCTGTCTGGCAACTCTAAAAACAACATTTTCTTTTTGATTTCCTCTTATTATTGTTTTTCTATTTAAAATTCTTCTTATTTTGTTTCTTTTTTTTAAATTAAAAAAATAACAATATATTCGTTATTTTTTTTCTTAGTATTTCCCTTAAAAAAGAGAGTTTAAAGAAAGAAGAGAGCCGCCACGCCAATTATACAAAACCAAAAAGAAAACAACTTTTAGATATAAAGAGAGAGAGAGAGAGAGAGAGAGTGAGAAAGAAAGAAAAAGATAGAAGATCGTCATATTGAAAAGGGTTTAATTTCAATAATAAAAACTTTAATTTTTTTTTTTTTAATTTTTCTTCAGAGAATGCTATAATAGACTTAATTAAAGTCGCGTTTGAGTTGTTATTGTGTTTGTTATTATTATTGTTGTTGTTTTTGTTGTTGCCGTATTAATTATTATTATTGAATGTTTTCACTTGTTTTTTTTTTTGCGGATCATTTTCCAAACGATATCATCATCACAAAATGAGCAACGAGCAGATCATAATTTTTATTGTATATTTGCTGCCGTTTATCAGTCGAACATGCTTACATAAAAAACGCGGTTAAAATTGAAATGTTGAGCGAATCATTGTTGTTTTTTTTTCTCAATATTAACTTTAAACATATTATCAAGCTTTTTTTTCCCGGTTTTTATCTTTTTTTTTATTTTTATTTCTTGTTATTATACAAATTGTTTTTTTTTTTGCTACATTTTTTTTTATTCTTATTTTATTTTTATTGTTTGTATTAAAGACAGAGTTTTGTGGAATTTTTTCGCGTAATATAGTTTTAGTAAGCGATTGATATTCTTTGCGATCAGTTCAAAACTTATAATATAAAATAAATTATAAATAATTTTTTATTATTTAGAAATTTTCATAATAGGTGTATAAAAAAATTCTCTGTATATAAATAAAAATATAAAGAAATCGTGAGATATTTCCGAATATAATTAAGTATAGTAAATTGAAAATAAAAAAAAAGAAATATAATAAAATAAAATTGAGTGAAATTTTATAAAAATAAACACGTGATAAATGTAATATAGTAAACAACATTAAAAACCTAATAATATTAGATTGTGTATGCCTATATGTGTGCGCATTCAATATTCTCAACTACCGGGAAATATTTTAACTAAAAATAAAATAAAATATAAAAAATTTTCTTTTATTTACATTAAATTGCACACATAAATATTCTTTTCAACATATTTACAAATTTATTTTTTAAATTAATTATTTGTGTAATTTATATATATATATATATATATAAAAATAGATTTTTCTTAGAAATTTTTTTTATATATTTTATAATAAATAATTTTCTATATAAATTTATTTCTACGTAGAAAAATTAACAAAAGAAAATATATATATAAATTTGTGTTTTTCAAAATTAAATACCTATATAAAAAATTTTTATTCATAAAAATTTCATAAAATTTCTAAAAAAAAAAGCGCTGAATTACAGATTTTCTCATTTGTATAATAAAATTGTTATATTAAGTTTTTAAGAATTAAATGAAAAAGTGGAAAATTTTTAAGAAATTAAAATTATAATTAAGTCTATAAAAATAAAAATAAAAATTTAAAGTTTACAAAAGAGAAGAATATAAATTTAAAGTGATTTTAGTAATTATAAGAGTCGCAACTAAGAGTCTCAACTAAGAGTCTCAGATCTATATTTTTTAGAAGAAATTGATTTTGTAATAAACGGTGCGTAACTAATTTAAATATATTATGTATTTTTAAGTGATGGACATGCATTTCTAAGTGATGGAAAAATTTAAATATTAAAATTAAATTTGCTATTTTATTTGTGCACGTAATAATATACTTATGTATATATAAGTATAGCTATAATTGTTTATTTATAGCAATAATGTTTACATATCTTCTTTAATTTCTCTAGTTTTATAAATTACCTTGTATTCTTTCTTGAGCTCTTATCATATGGTTTTGAAAATATTAAGTACTTACCTGTACAACTTAATAACCTACAAAACTTATCGATGCCATCTATATGTATATAAGCAATATGTTTGTGTATGTAGGTCGAAAATCGTGAAGATTAATGTTATGCCAATAATAATTGTCATATAATTATTATCTTTGTTGTTTATTATCGATGTTGTCTAATATTTTGTATATATAAGATTTACAAGCGTTGTAAAAAACAAAAAAAGTTAATGTTGTAAATTTTAAGTACTTATCGTTTAAAAATAATATTAAAATTATAGTTTATTCAAAGGATTACAGGATAAAAGGGAGATTATAAGTAATAAATAATTTTTTTGGTAAATTTATCAAGATTTTGGAAAATAAATTTATATTGTGTAGTTTATTTAAGTAAAATAAGTAAATTTTTTTTTGGTGAAAATACAATATTAATTGTGAAAATATAGAAAATGTGCATAATTATAGGCGTTCAAATATTGTTATATTTTAATCTATTTGTTTTACTTATGGCTTGCATTTTAAAATTTGACTAATTTTTTATTAGCCGAATTATTCGAAATTGACCATTCGTAATGAAAGAACTTTACGAATTTTTTATGGTTTTATTAGTGCTTCTACAAAATGTGCAACAAATATACTTAATTTGCTCCTTACTTACATAATTGCAGAACTAAATGCAAGAAGCCGCATTTTTATTCTTTAATAATTCTATTAGTCTAAAAATTTCTGAGAATACGAATGATATTTTTATATAAGTAGTAAAAATAAATTAAATAAATATTTACTTTCTCTGAAGCTCAAAACTATGCAAGGTCAAAACTAGTGCCATATATGAAATTCATTTTGTTTGTATTGTTATCAATAATATACAATCATTGATCTATGATTATCAATTATATAATGATTAAAGAAAAAGTTTGTTTATTTTTGAAGTTTGATACGTCAGTAGTTATTTAGTTAATATGATTTTGTATATATTTATTTTTTTAAAGTATATACTTTGCTACCGGTCGATAAAATGTTTCATATTATATTTTGTACTTATAATTAATGTCACAATATGTATATCTATATTAATTAAATGAGTATTATTTTCAATTTTATACCTACATAAATATTGCATAGCGGTAAAATATTAAAAGCTTTAGTGATATAAATAGGAAATTTTCTACGAATTTGAGTTTTTTTTATTTAATATTGTTTTTAGAACAGTACGTTTGTGTATATTAGATACAGTTTTGCAATAAACTTATCAAATTTAGATTATTGAATTTATACGTATGTAGGTAGATTTCAAAGTTAAGAAAAGTAGTTGTAAGAATATGAGTGTTTACTATGTATATGAACATTTTTTTTTATAGAAAATCAACTGTTTTGACATTCCCTAATATAGAACATTAAATTACCGGTTACTTTTTTGGTAAACGCCTATTTTATTTATTCATCATTGTAGGTATAATATTCGGCACAAAGAGAAAAATGGGAAAAATGTAGTAGGTTTAAAATGTTTTTTTTTTCCGACATAAAAATATACTTATAATAAAATTTATTAATTATAAGAGTTTTGATATTGTAATTAAAAAATACTTTGTTTGTTGACTAATTTTTAATATTTTGTTACTTTTACAAATGACTTCATATAGATTGCTTTGTCGGAATATTGAAATATTAGAAATCATAATAGATGCAAACCTTATTCTAACTGAAGCGCTATACTAGTTTTGAGGATAAATTTTCTCACAGTCAAGAAATTATTGAGGCAATAATTTCAAGGTTTATCAAAAATATTATTGAAATTGATTATTAGTATATACAATTACTGTATATACAATTACAGTTAAGTATATACAATTACTGTAAAATATTAATACATAGTTTCTTCCTCATAATTTACTTGTACTTACTTATCTTATTTGAAACTAAAATGCTTTTTAATTAATTCTTTTAAATATTTAGTATATTTATTAATTAATATTAATTTTGTATCTTATATGCAAACATATACTTTAATTAAAAAAAATTTATTTTTAAATTATAATATAATTAAAAAAATGTTTGGATACATAATAATTTAATTAATTCTAATTTAATTTATTAAAATTAATTTTCAAATTTTAAATTTATTAAATATGTTTAAGAGTATTAGTGAATGATATCTCATTTAGGTATATGTATGTATGTAATTATATTTTAAGTATATAAATATTTAAAAATAAATATTTCATGCATTCTATATACCTTCTAAAGTACTGAACCTACCCTATAAAAAGAAACTGATGTGTTCAGCACATAACCGAACACGTTGTTAAGCTGTTGTATAAGATTATGAAAATAGCCTTTAAAATATTTATTTTAAATTCAATGAAATGTATTAATTATACATTTTAAATTAGTATATACACATATATAGAAAGAGGAAAATTGGGTTTTTAGTACTAATAGTTGCATTTTCTATGATTCGATTTTGTTGTAATTTTTCTCCGTTAATTTCATTAAAATCTAGAGTTCACTTATATTAAATTTCAAGAAATTTTATATTAATTCAATTTACTTCAATTGATGAAATTAATTACAATGGAACAGAAACTTAGTTGGCTTGTTGTACTTATATAAAATTCAAATGAAATTTGTTTAATATTTTCTGAATAATGATAAAAAGCAAAGGAAACGCAAAATGGAACTTTAAATAATGATAGTGATAAATATAATGATAAAATAGCAAAGGTCGAGGACGTTCCATTCCCAAAATTAACTCAGATATAAATTTTCGTGAAAATCTTAGCCGAAATTAGGATAAAATAGCACATTGGCAAGCAGACATCTTTAATTCGAAAATTCGATATACGAAATTCGATGCCATGGCATAATCTCTCTTATACAATGCGATCAGTAATAGTAGTAAACTAATAATAATATTATTAATATAGAACTATTCATTATATTTGCTTATAATATAAATTAAAATGGGGTTAATATTGTTACCTTTAAAAATTTCTTAATATTTAACTAAACATACTTATCACACTTCCAATTTTAAAAGTTGTTAATTTTTTAATAAAAGTTTGTTGTCTTCATTTTTATTTTTTATTACACATTGATATTATAAAAATATTAACCTACCTTTAAATAATATTTTCTAGAAAAATAATTTTTTAAATAGTAAATATAAAATATAACAGATATTTATTTATTTTTATGCCTATTTCTTTGTAATGAGGTGAAAATAATATATATATATATATATATATTTAACCATATAAATACTTATATTTCTTTCTGTGGTTTTAAGAAATAACTAGTTAAATTGAAAACTAGTGTGTAGAGAATTTATTATATAGAATTTTGAATTCAAATGAAAAATTTGTAGAAAACTCCCGAAATAAGTCCGCCACATTGATAAATAAATTTGACAGAGTACCCATGTAAAATTTAATAAAAGAATTCAAATTCTAAATTTGATTTTCGAATCTCAAACTTGGTTTAAATTAAATTAATTTTTAGGTTGTTTTTCCTTAGAAACACAGATTTAATTCAATACAAACCTTTATATATATGTACATATATTTAAGTAATTTTATTACAAGTCAGTTAAATAAGGGTGTATAGTTATTTTTTAAAAATTAAATTTAGTTCAATGTAACATTATTGTGTGTTCAATTTATTATTAAATAAATTCATTATAATTTAAAAATTTAGATAATAACTATGAAAATTGGTAACTACTATTATTGTAATTGTTGCTTTATAAATAAGCATATATTAATGTAAAATTAAATATTTGCATCACAATAACGTCATTCGACTCTCTGCTATTAGATGAAGAAAATTAAAATACGTTAGTACTTAAAAAATTAAATAAAAAAGCTTTTATAGTTGTATGATAGCTACGCGAATCTGTATAACCATTCTACAAAAACTTCATAAATATGCCTGAGTATAATTTATTTGATAATAATTCTGAGGGCTGCCAAATTTCATAAATCTAACCTTATTATTTCTTTGAATATTTAAAATAACCTCTTTAAATTGCATGGCAGCTACTAAAATCCGTTGGCCAAATTAGTCCAATTATAATAGGCGGTCCTTGTCTGATAAGAAACAATTTGTAAAAGTTTATTAGTGTTTGCTTAACTAGTTTTTCAGTTAGCGTGCAATCGAACGGATAAACGGACCTACATATCTAAACTAATGCACAATTTTATGCTTACAAGAATATATATAAATGTCCATACCGTAGACGACTCCTTCAAGTGCTTACCAACTCCGTACCAAAGTTAAAATTAACTTTTGATTTTTAATCAAATTAGAACTGATTACTAATTAAGCAATAAAGCATTTTTATTAAGATGAGTAAAAATTTTTAACATATTTCAGAAAAAAAACTCTTTATTTGTAGAGTGAAAAAATTTTGCAAGCGCCAAAAATTATGCAACATGTAAGTTCCTAGACATTTTCTCTGAAGTACTCATATAATGACAGGAGAATTGAAATTACATGTACTTTTGCATTCTAATTTTGCCATCTAATAGCCACTACTTACAGTGAGTATTAGGTAACACAACAGTCTGTAAACAGTCACGTATTAAGAAAACACCTGATATTCAATATAAAAATAAAAAACAAAATCGTAACTTTCTCTTTTGCTGACTCTTTTTTATTTGTTTCGTGTTACTGTCCTTTATAATAAGCACTAAAAATGGAAGTTAAAAGAGTTTTGTTCGTTGAACTTTAAATTGGGATAAGATACATGTTAGGTAAAGAATTATTGAACAAATTAAGAGCGATAAATAAAATGTTGATATCCGGTTCCTTTCTTTGTAATTCTGCTCCTTCATGTCAACTATTTCGTTAAGTTAATTAAGGATGAGTAATTTATATTATTTTTTTAAGAGATAATGATCATTGCCATTATTCAAGATGTCGGACAAAAGTAAAATGTGTTCAAAATTCCGACATTCAAGTCGCAGGGTTATTTTTATTATTTTGAAATTTTTTGTTTATTAAGTTTTTTCAATTTGTTTTTTTATAATTTTAAATAAAATTAATTCTTTTGCTTTCGTCATCCTTAAATTTGAAATTTTTGTAATTCTAGTTTTTTTTTCCGCGAGTGAAGGTGAAAATGTTCCAATTTAGAAAATTGAACTATAATTTTCGATTTGAGAAAGCAAAGAACAAAAATTTCAAAATTATTAAAATTTATAAGGAAAATTTTTAATACAGCGAAAGCAAATATTTAAGAAATTTGATTTTAAAGCATGTGTGTATAAAAAACACGTACTTAAGATCTACAATTTTGAAATAAAATAATAAATAGAGACAAGCATAGTATTTCGAACTTCTGCAGTAGAATTTAAATTAATTATGAATTTTGTTTGAAACATAGAAGGACGGCGGCCGCAGTCTTTCGAGAATTATACCGGGTCCTTTATTATTACCGTGACTAGCACAATATTGTACTTATCTACTTATAATTTTTAAAATTTCTGTTCTTCTGTTTACGATAAAATCTTTAATTTAACAAGTTTAAAAATACTTAATTTCATTTCGTGCTAAAAATAGAATCACGGCACTAAAAAATTATCTAATTTTAATAATTGATAAAAAATAAAGCTTTTCACAAATTATGGTTATTTTCAGCTTGTATAACAACAATTTAATTTATGATTAAAACAAAAAATAGAATCCCATGTTAGACACTTAGAATGGTTAATTGAGAGGAAATTTAAAACGCTTATCCAGCTGTGTTTAAATAAATTTAATTTAACCAACTTTATAAGGGAATTTCGTGAAATCTAATAAAATAAGCGCTGTGTCTCATATATTACCATTATAGCTTCGTGTTTTTTTTTTTTAAATTTTAAATTAAGAGGAAAAAACCTCTATGAATTTATTAAAAATTTTTATTTATTTTTCAATATAAAATTTTATTTTTAATGTTGATTTATAAAATTATGACCATAGTTGAAATTGTTTTCTTAGTATATTTTTTTTTTGATCCAAGATATTTTGAATAAAAAGATGCAAACTCTTATGCAAAAAATTTTCCATGAATTTGAAAAAAAAATAGGCTTTATGTGGGTTTAAAAATATTTTGACCTAAAATAATAACCGAAAATAAAAATCAATGTTTTTGGCTGTTAGTTTCCAGTAACTTAACAATAGCACATGTTCAACAAACACAATGTGTGTAGGAGTTTGCATCTTCTAGGTTAACAATTTAGTCTTTGAATGAACGGAATAAAATGAAAACAAAAAAATTCTCGATATTCTTGTATTAAGTTATTGCATTAAGAAAAATTTACTATAGCCACCTGTTAAAAATTCTATGACGAAAGTATATCAATAGAGCAATGCCATATAAAGCTAAGGTGAGAACGTACAGTGAATTGCAGATAATTATTGTTTTCTGATCTAGTAGAAATTCCATTTCTAAAAAATAATAAGGGTTTAAACGAAAAAAATCATCTAAATTCTTGATATTATTTAAAAATTTGAGTAGCAACGCGTATATAAATTCGTAATACTTATTACATTAGTATAATACTGTTATACTCGTATATATTTGTTCATTTAAGAACGAATGGCTTTCAAGTTCTGATCAACTTCAAATGAATGCCAGAAAACATAAAAACAACTAATTAAATATTGAAGTATGTATGTACAACTTATAAGTATGTGTGTTTGTTTGTATATACATATTTAAAAATTTTTTTTTTGCTGGATCGGAACATTAATAATGATAAATTGATTTTTGCGTGAGCGTTTGTCATTCTTTTATAAAATTCTACTAAATCTTAATATTTTAGAATCTTAATGAAATCTCTACTTAAATATCAAAATAATTTTTTTAGTTTATAAAAGTATAAGTAAGTATGAAGTTGTTTTTAAACAACATCAAGCGGTCATTGAGCTCTTGCAAAAATTTTTTAATAAAAAAAAAACTATAAAAAAAAGTAACTAAAACGTTTCTATTTAAAGAAAAAAACCTTTTTTAAAATATGAGGGTACAACAATTTTTAATTTCCTTTTTTCGAAATCTTAAAATAAAAAACCAGAATTAGTTTTCTGATACAGGTTGGTACGTATGTACATTCATACATTCTCTTTTATAAGTTGGATTCTAGCATTAACACATACCTGCTTAAATATCAAAAGTTTGTATAAAAATTTTAAGACAAAAAACTTCATAAATTAAAAAAAAACCAGAAAGTCAAACGAAATAATTAGAAATTCTTTTAAAATCTTGCGAATTCTTATAACGTTTTGCTTTTTAAAGGGCTCTCATTTTAATTTTCTTTTTTGCCGACCGCATTGTATACAGTAAGGGAGGTGATAAAATGGCAACAATTTCAGCATTTTGAATTTTCTACATAGTAGAGAAACGTAAACAAGCTATTTACAGTGTGATGTATAGGTCTGGAGTTTTGTCGGTCTGTCACTATGAGAATCTCAATTCCGAATTAAGTGATTTTGGTGAAGATTTTTTATTACTTATATTAAGTATTTTGTTAAGAAAATGTTGAACAGAATAATTTTAAATTTTATATACGTACAATTTTATATAACAATGCCGCAAGCCACCTTACCGTTTCAAGGAAATCAGCAACTATGAGCATTTCTGTTGAAATTCAAACTTTTAACTTAGAATGTTAAAATAGCAAACTATAAGTTTCTTGAGGATATCAGAGCTTGCAAATTAACTTTCACTACAAGTCTGTTTTACGTTTTTTATTATATCTTAAAAACTAATTGGGGGATTTTCTAGAAATCTAATACCCGATTGCTACAGAAAATAAATATATATTTCAGGGAAATCGGATAGATAGTACTTATAAAGTTTACTTCTTCTAAGAGCCAAATTTATGTTTTTCTAGGTATGTTTTTTAGTAAACTGGACATTTTCATCATCTTGTGTTAAACTTTCACCAAACAAGAAAATAAACTTTGGGATCGGCCATGTGCTTACCATATCAAATATTTTTTTATAGTTCATATAATGTGTGTATAATTATTACACACACTTGTATTTTATTTCCAACATTTTTTTAATTCTATAAACAATAATATTTTTGCTTCAGTTTCTTAACATAAATTAAATTACATAAAATTTAATGCTGTTATATAAGAAAATAATTACAAAAAAAAAAGTTTGGAAGTGAAAAATAGAACAAAAAATTGTGAAGTAATTGTGAAAGTCATGGACGCTTTTGTTATATTTTGTGTTTTGTTGAAGAAATTTTTAAAAGCAAAGTAATCGTTCCCGTTTTTTTTGCTTCAATTTTTATGTCTAAATTTTAAGATCTTAAAGAAAAAGAAATTTTAATGCGCAATTTAAATTTATTGTGAAGTACCTTTTACGATTGAACCCCCCTTCGTTTGAATTTTATAATAACTATGTACGTGAGTGAAGGTAATCTATGTGGATTCAACTACCTTTGAGAGTTTAATAGAAAAAAGTTTATTGGTATTAAATCAACAAACTTTTTTCTGATATTTATAAATATTAATTTTAAAATAGAATAGTTTCTAAAGAGTCATAGAAAAAACCTTTCCTATTAAGTAACTTTGTATTTATCTCATAAAATCATAAGTCCTAACATGTAGATTTTTTGCAATTTTAAATAAATAGACAGATTTTTTAATTTACAAATTTTATTGGAATTTCTTGAAAATTTATTTGGGAGAAATTGCTCTTATACTTAGAACGAAAACAAAAATAGAATTTAAAAAATAAAGAAAGTGAACATCAAGACAAAAAAAAAATTAGAGATCTTAATACCAAAAAATAAATAATATTTTTGTTTAAAAATTGTGCCAATTAATTGATTTACTTATTTAAAATATGTAGTATAATTAGAAAATTCCTGGAAACGTCATTCATTACTAAAATAATGAAATAATTAACATTTCGATTATTTAGCGAAAATGAGTAAATAATGTAATAGAAATATTAATTCTTCGATGGTACTCCCAAAATATATCTTCCATTAGAGAAATAATTCAGATTTTTATTTAGTAACTGAGTTATTAGTAATTCAGTACCAAAGTCTAAGTAAATAACGGGATTTTAATTAACTCAGAAGGAGGGCGAAAAAATTAAAGGGCTTCCTATTAATTTTTTGTTGGTCATCTATTTATCACCCTGTACTATAATTTTACTGGAGCAGTTGTACTTTATAGTGACAAAAATGAATTATCTCCAACGGATTTGTACATTGAAATCCCGGCTTTGTTCCAAAATTACTTTAATTTATTATTCAGCTTAATGATAAATAATTAAATTATAAGACCATGAGAAAATTTTTCTCTTTAAATTTAAACAGGAAAATAAGTTTTCTTCTCATAGTTCTCTTTTTCATTCAGCTTTTACGAATTGTATTATGTTCTCTTTTGATTGATTTACTAGCTGATTGATTTAAATAAACACTTGCTCAGTAGGTAATTTCTACTTTTTCAATTGAATTTTAAATAAAATTAAAATTAAATATTTGCTAAAACTCATGGACTTTTCCATTTAAATTACACATGTATACGTACATATTATCTTCATATTACCTTCATATTCTTATTGAAAATGGCTTGGGAATTGAATAAAAATTTTTTTTATAGAAAATTCATTAGAATGATATACAAAAGTTATCAAAATTTATAAGTTATAATACATACGAGTAATATATGTACTTACTTACATTAACATTTGAACTGACATTCAAGTTGTAAAATTTAATAGTACATAATTTGTATGTAAGTTACACAGAAAAAAATAAAGGTGTTTAGTTTTCGAAATCTGAAATATTTAATGTGAGAAATTATCCTTACTCCAAAAATGATTTTCGGAAAATTTTCACATAACATTTTGGCAAATTAATTTACTATAAAAAAATAAATTTAATAATAGTAAAAATTTTTCTTCTAGATCAGACTTTGCACATATACGGGCTCAAATTTTTGAAAACGTTGTTTTGGTTACGTTCTGTGCCTAATGGGAAATGAATAAAATTCATTAAATTCAAAAATTGTTTTAAAAGGTTTAATTCGATAAAAATTTCGATACATCGTTTTCTTATTACTTTTCCAATAAATTAAAAAAAATTAATTAAATAATTTCAAAAATTAGTCAAAAATTTTGACAAAAATTGAGCAAAATGTTTTTTATTCAGAAGAACGCTTTTCAAGCTTTAAAACATTCGGTAGTACTCGTAATTACTTTTTATATTATGAGTCAGTTCGTGTCGTTTCGTTTTTCGTCTAGTTTTTTCATTGCATGTGTGTTATGAGTTACGGCAGAAACGATAAATCCGGGCCATAGTACTACCTATTTATTTCAAGAAATACCAGTTAAAATCCAGTTTGACAGTAAATGTCAAATTATCGTTGATTATGTCTTTTACAAAATTTCCTATTATATTTTATCATAAAATTTTATGTTTTATCGTCGAATAAATCAATTTAATCGTATTTATTTATTGATGTGATTCTCTTAAACTATGCCGATCAGTTGATTTAATTGAATTTTTACGTATATTTTTAATTGAATATTTTATTACTTTTTCATCTACTAAACAAACAAGTGTATTTACATACGTATCTCTTTATATAAGTATGTATGATACAAATTGATTCAAAATATTAGAATTTAATATTCATAATATTTTTACAAATAAAAATAATATTCAATTTATTTAACTGGTTTATATTGGTTTTTTCTAAATTTAGGTTAATTTCTTCCATAAGTTAAAAATATACGATAAATATTTTTGTTTTTTCCCTTTTTGTTTTGCTCACAAGTATGTAGTAAGTATTATGTTTTAAAAAAAATTGTAACCACATAATCATCACATCCATGTGTATATGTATATGTGTATACATAATATGTATATATATTACTTATGAACGTAATTTAATTCCAAAGGGAATATTATTAGTTTTGTGGAGAGCGCATTACGTCACGATCATTTGAATTTTTAATTGTTTTTAATAAAAATTTTAATAGGCAAAAAATTTAAAGTGTGTGTATGTGTATAAAAAGATGTTTTTTTTTTTTGTATTCATACTGTATATATTTACATATATTGTGTATAAGTATAATGAGTTAATTAAAATAATATTAAATTTTTTTCACCGAATTCTAAATTAAGAAAACAACAATTTCATATGTCAACAAAATTGAAATGAAAATAGTTTTGAATTAAAATTAAAATTAAAATTAGAAAAAATATACAAAAATTAAATAATGATGTGAGTATGTACATATATATGTATTATATATATTTTTATCTATATTATGTTTATTAGGTGGAAATTTTTTCATAATAAATTACTCCCCATAATACAATTTTCGAGAAGGTCAAGAAAATTTTTAAAAATGTTTTATATATTTTTTATGTTACCTATGTATTCTAATAAAAGTCTATTTATTTCACTGTTCTTGGGTTTTTTTTATGATTTGAAATTAGACAAATTTATCTATATTGAGCATTGCAATATATAAATGAGCTAACCTTGGTGGGTAGGACTGTTAAGAATTATTAGGGTAAATTAATCAATTAGGGACAAAACAATTTGACCTATTTTTCCTTTGTAGTCAAAATAAATTTATTAAAAAATTTCCCTATTCAATAAAAAAGAAGCAATTTAAAATATATCCTCCAAATTTCGAAAAAATTACCGTATATAACAATAAATTATAGCAAATAATTAAAAGAATGCGATTAGAATACAATTTTTAATTCGCTAAACCATAAAATTACTATAGTATATTTCTTTATAGCATAGTAGAGTAGAGTACTACATTACTATAGTAGATTGTGAGTATGCCTTGGGTCAGAAATTTTATTTTGAATAAACTAAATTTGGGAAAACGTATTGAAAATTGTTAAATATAACAATTATAACCAATAATAACCAATAAGGTTATCAGCAAAACCCAATATTTGCTGTAAATTTTCTGTAAGAACACAATCAGTAATGCAGCCGAATTCATTAATTTATTACTTATTACTTTTGGTCATTTATTAAATCAATTTGTGGACGTATAGTTCAATTTTAGAAACTCCTGAAATTCAAATTTCTGAAGCAATTCTGAATTTACAAAAATCATCTAAATTTGAAATTTTTAATTTTAAAGTTTACGAAATTTTTTTAATTTTATGTTCCTAATTTATTGTTAGTCTGATGGAAAAATTCTTATAAGAATTGTTTTGTAAAATTTAGGAAAAATTTTCCATTCTCAATTCACTACAATTTTATGGTAATTTTAAATTTTTGTTTCGAAATCCATCATATAATTTTTATTGTTTAATTTCGATATACCAGAATTACCCGAAAGACTAGCCGAATTTTTGCTTTTTATTTTGTTTTTGGTATTTTGATGTTTATTTTTTAGCTTGACATAATAAAATGTTTACATATACATCTACATATTTTTTGTTTATATTTTAATAGTGATTAAAAAATTCTGACTTTTTTAACACGTTCCTATTCATAGTGAGCTTTCACCTCTTTATTTATTTGGAACGCTCTGTTTTGTGTTTACTGTAAATAATATTATGAACTTTTTTCATATATGCATAAATACATAAAATGTATTGTACTTTATTTTACTCTTTTTTTTTTTAATAAAAAATTATTTTATTTAACAAATTTATTTTTATTACATTTTTATTTAACATTTTATTTTTTTTTTGTTTTATTTACGTTTATAAACGGTTTATCACTTAATGAACTACAAATAATATTTTTTTTTTGGAAATGTAAACTACATACATATATCTATAAAATGAAAAATTTTAAATATTTTACCGCATATACAGTTTTACGTAATTGCACTGTGTTAAGAAGCTGAATGTGAATGAACGTTCCTATAATGTTGAGGAATTTATTTAGAATGCTTAAATAATTCAATGAGCGGGTGTTTAAAAAATTAGTAAAATTAAAAAATTGTTTGATATATAAGCAATAGTCTATACACTATTTTCAATAATAGTACTAAAAATATAATACTGTCTATTTAAGGGTTAATGGGAACTGTTACGCACATTTACTACAAATTTTATATTTTATATAAAAATATTATTGATGTTCAAAATTTAAAATTTATGGTTTAGTTTTAACTGCTATGTAACATAGGTTTCTTCAACTTTCCAACCTCAACCTAATATCCTTCCAATTTTTATTGCGAAAATAAATTTTTTTACCGTCTTTAACTAAATTAATATTAATAAACTAATTAAATCTTTTTGCTGGTGGAAGAATTTGTATTTTGAAATGAGTAATTTAATTTATTTTCCTCCTAAATGTATATACAGAATTTTATTTAAAAAATGTTTAGGAATAAATACGTACTATTTACCAACCTGAAATTCCGTTCCGAAGCACATTCATACATTTGACCTTCCTGACTTTTATGCCAAGAATGAACCTAGTCTATTTGGAACAGTCGCTACCTAAGTAACAATTTGCAAGATAATTAAAGATTGAAATTTAATTTCTATTAAAAATTCTCGGAGGAAAGTTTAAAACATTAAAAGACACTTGGATTAGTTTTAGATGACAATCTTATGTTCACATAAATAAAATATGTGTGGATATAGGATTATTACTCAAAAATGATTTTTAAGCCGAGCTACCTATAACGTAACAACGAGGTATACACTCTCACACTCAACGTGCCGCGCCACTGATAGGGAATATTGTTTAAATTTTTTTTTAAAGCAATGAACTTAGGATAGTTCTGTTTTAAAAAGCGGTAGTATGTGCTAAGTAAAGTGTTCTAACGTATAATTAAATGCTTATATTAAAATAAGGTAATATTAATTAAAATACTAATTTTATTCAAATATAATTTTATTTTAAAATAATAAATTTGACTGAAAGTTATCAAAAAACAAGTTTTAAAGAATGACGTAAAAAATGATTATTACAAAATTTTATACAAATAAATTTAATTATCATTTTAATAAATTAAATTTATTCTTTGCTAATTGATTAAAATATTTGCATAGAATGCAAGTTATCATTACTTATATATATATTTAATATTTATTTTAACACTATAATCACAGTATATTAAAATTTACTAATGTTATTAATGAATTTGTAATTTGTTTTAGAATAAATTTTATGCATAGTTTTAACAATATTAGAATAAAACGTGATCTTTTAAGATATTGTTTATATTTTTATAATAATGAAAAACAAATTAAAAACTCTAAATATTTATTTAATGTTTCTAAAAAAAAGAAAAAAAAATGTTGTTTTCTTCCTTTCCTTTTTCACGTTTCTGATGACTTTACAGATATTTTATCACACTTCAATGTGAAATTTACATTAAAAATTTGCAGTGATTCCAAAAAAATTATTTAATTATACAATAATAGAAATTTTAATTTAGTATGTAATTTATACAATTTACGTGCTGCAGATGCAGATATTTTGAATTTCTATGTCATTAAATATTTTGAATTACGCATATATGTATATAGCATAAATCAGTAGTAATAGACTTAGTTGAAAAGCGTTTAATACGGTAAAATTATTAGATGAGAATTTAAGGAAAAACTAGTTTCGAATTAATTGTGTATATAATTATGATGTTGTATCTTGTCAATCTTTAATGGTAAATGTTAAAGAAATTGGGACCGCTCCGAATTGCAAGTGAATGTGGTGCTACTCGATTGCCAATTCGTGTCCTTTAAGTTTAACAATTTTTAACAATTCCAAATTTAAAATAAAATCAAAAAAAATATTTTTCATTTTCATTGTTTCAACTACTAATTTAAATTTAATTTTTTTTTGGTTACGTACACCTAATTTAATTTAGTACATTTAATTAGTAAAGTATATTTATTTTACGTAATTTGCGCTATCTTCCGACAGCTGTTAAGTTCTTGAAACGTACATTAAATCTATTTAAACTTAATAATATTTTGTGTCTTTACTGTACGTGTATACACATACGCATGTATTTTAATTAAAAAAATATTGTTTTCTTCAACAGTTTTTATGAACTTATTATTCAAATTACAGAAATACTTATACGCTCATAATAATTTTCAAATAATAGAATTTAATTAATAACAAACGTCTTTTGTTAGATAGTTTTGACATATACGTCATAGAAGTTAAAATTTATGTAAATTTAAAAATGTCACGCGAAATTTTTTTATTAATTATTTTTGATTCTTTTCTTAATTTACAAATTTATATTATTTTTATCAAACCATTCTATTTTCAAAATTTTTATTTCATTTAGCATAATATTATAAATTAATACAAATTGTTGAGTAATTATTATATATACGCACATACTTATATATACATCTATCTTTATATTTAATTTAAATATTAATAATACAAATATTAGGAATAAGTCATAAATGAGAAGCTTTATGACTTATTCCTAATATTTTTTTTTAACATGACGTTAAGGAATTAGAGAAAAAAATTTTTAATTTCGTAGGTAATTGTATTGTGTGTGTACTAGACTAGAGAAGTTTTATTTGTGAAACTTATAATGTATATAACAATATATATAAATTATATACTGTTTGAAAAAATGAGTTAGATTGCAAGAAATTGAATTATACTTTTAAGAAATTAATAAATATACTTATAAAGATTAGATTTGCCTTGTTTTGATTTCAAAATGATAGATTGAAATTTTAGTTTTTAGCACTTCTCCAAAAGAAATTTCGAAAAATTTCGGTCCGCACGTCCGTTTGTTTACAAAACTTTCACAAGTTTTAAGACACAAAAGTTATTTTCTATATCTTTACTATTAATTAATATATTTCCGTAAAAGAAAATTTTTACCTATCCCCTCTAAAAGTTGTTGCTGCTCAAATTCCTAAAAATGTCATTCTTTGATAATTTACTGTTAAAAGTAGCGGTGGGCTTCTTCTACCGCGATATAACACAGTTAAATTGTAAGAATAATGTAATTTTTTTTAAATTTTTGATACTTACCGTTTTTTTTCTCGACGATAGGCTGTAGCGTTAAGATACTAATAACTAGCTAATTTTGTTAGAAAAATTTTTGTTCTACCTTGATCTCATTAAGAAATATAATTATTTTTCTTAACTTACTTTCGCTACCATTCAAATCAATCATTATAGTAATTTCTTTTTTCAATGCTTCTTTCAATGTTTTTACCGACCGTATTGTGTAAACAATAGGTAGGTTATGTGATGGCAACAAATTTTGCATATCGAGTTTTCGGTGGGAACGTACTTCTCCATAGTAGGGAAGTGTAAATAAACTATTTTTAGCAACCTGTCGGTCTGTCGGTCTGTCGGTCTGTCGGTCTGTGTGTGCACGCGTGTATCTCAAGTTCGGCTGAACCGATTTTGATGAAATTTTATATGTAAGTTTGTTTCCACCATGGCACGGATCGATCAACTTTTGGTATATATCAGGCCTCGGGAACTGCACTTTTTAGCGGGCCGATTTTACATTTCTCACCATTTTGAAGAAAGTATTCAACCGATTTACTTGAAATTTCATATATAAGCTTTGCTCGATCATACGCAAAAATTCCTAACTTTTGGAAGAAATCAGGCATCAGCAACTGGGCGTTTACTACGGGCCAAATATACATTTTTGTGTATATAAAGAGAAATAATCAACCGATTTCATTGAAATTTAATACATGAATTCCTCGTATTAAAACAATGAACATGTAAATTTTTTGGAAAGATCAGGCATCGGCAACTAGACGTTTACTACGGGCCAAACATACACTTTTGTGTATATAAAGAGAAATAATCAACCGATTTCATTGAAATTTAATATATGAATTCCTCATATTAAACCAATGAACATATAACTTTTTTGGAAAGATCAGGGCTCGAGAACTGATTTGCGGGCCGATTTTACATTTTTCACCATATCCACAGAACAAATTTATGGAATTTCTTGAAATTTGATATTTGAGTTCTGGTTGTTACCGAAACTAACTGGCGAGCATTTCAGGGAATTCGGGTAGCACAAAGCAAAACTCTACTAAGAGCCAAATTTACATTTTTCTAAGTATGTTAACTATAAGCTTACTAATGTCCTAAAAATTGGAGCGAAGTATTTAACAGACATTTTTATAATATTCTGTAACACTTTCACTTAACTAGACAATACACATTGCGGTCGGTTATGTGCTGACCACATCAGATTTTTTTTTTTTTGCTCATCCTAAATGTATATAATAATTTTATATATAATTTGGTTTATGAATGAAACTAATTTAATAACATTGAATTTGAAGGGAAAAGCGCTTCTTTACAAATTCAGCCATTAGTTTGACCCAACTTTATTTTTCTTTAAGGGCGTAATTCATTATTTAAATTTAAAACAACTTAACACCCATTTTATTGTTATTCAATCACAGGAATTTGCATACAATAGAAATTTTTAAATATCTAGTATTTTAATGAAAGCCACGTGCTTTTGTTTTAATGAAGTTTATGGTTGCATCCTATTCTATGTAATATAAATAAAAACCTTTTCCTTAATTGATTTTTTTTTATATTTGCATCAAGTTAACTATTAAATTATGAGAACCAAATTTTAATTAAGCAAAGTTGTAAATAATTTTAAATGAAAATGTATTGTTTCTGTATGTTTAATGGTTCATCTAGCCCATTAATATCGTTGCTCCCATCAACATTGCTACTTTTGGTCATTTTATAAAATTTCATTCTTATTTGCAAGGGAGTTATTTTTGTTTCAATACTTTTTATAATAATAATTTGGAAATGCGTTTTCAGGTCTATGGTGTGATTCTAATTTAAGAATTTCATTTGAATAAATATATTTATATGTGTATATATAAATATATTATATTTTGTAAAAAATTAAATTTTCGTTTTGATAATACTTAACACTACAATTACTTACTTATGTTTAGGAAGCCATTATTTTCATGAAGAGTTAAATTATTTATATCTACTAAAGAGTTCCACTAGGGAATTTAGGAATATTTAATTTATTAAATAAGTCATAATTAACGCGAAAAATTTGCTTCGTCATCAAATTCAATATTTTTATTCTCTAGATTTAAAATATGGTTTCTTATTTGTTATCAAAAATAATTTAATGTCAAATAAAATATTCAAAATTGTATACAATTATTTTATGCATTGCAAGGAAAAATTAAATTTTAAATGTTCGTTTTGCAAAATTTGGCAAAATATCGAAATGCTAAAATAAAAAATTTAATTTAATGTGTGGGAATTTTCTAATTAAAATTAATTATTATCTGCACTAGTTATGATTTTTAATTCAATGACCCAAAAATCTATTAATAAGAGTATTAGTCTAGATACCCTGCACTTAGTCATTTTATCATTAACAAACAATTAAAAATAATAATTAAATTTATCGCAGAGAAACAGAATACCATCATTGATTTGATTTTTGGGATTCGAATTAATCTATAATCATTATTATTTCTATATTTGCACGTAAATAGCAATTAAATAAAAAAATTATTTAGTAATTAAGTAAGTATATAGGAAATTTAAAAGTAGAAAGTTTTTTATACTTAATTGTTATAAAATAATTCCCTTTTATACTACTTCAGACACTTCAGGTATTACCACAACTAGAAATTCAATTTTTTTGAATTTCAATTTTGTATATATTTAAACTTTGATAGCTTGTTATTATTAAGGAGATAGCGATATTTAGATAGCATTATTAATTTATTGACAACAATATATTCAAAAAGAGTACGGGTTTTCCTTGTAGCTCAGAGTAGCAATACATTTTACATTTAATTAGCAAAGAAATAATTTTGATTTTATGTACTTAATTCTATTTAATTGATTTGTTCGCAAATTGTATATCATAAAGATTTCTTGTAATTCATACTGTCTAAATCGTAAGAGGCTTTGGCCCATTGCGATTACGCTTTTGACACATTTTATTGTGTTATGTTTTCAAAATTCCGTACATGCCTGTTGCATTATCTTAACAACACAAAATTTTAAGTTTACTTACAAAAATAAATACGTGCAGTTTTCTTTAGTATATTAATACTAGTATACTTCTTTAATTACAATACAATCTTTATTACATAATCAAGTCTGATTCCAGGTTAATATTTAAAAATAAAAATATTTCAAAGTCTACATGAAATCCAATAAGATTAATTTTATATAGTCACTAATATACTTATTATTATTAAAGTAATGATAACCTTTTAGCCTTCGATTAAATTACAATCTGGAATATTTTCGCTTATTTTAACAATATAATGTTTACAAACATAAACACGTACATGAACATAATATTAAAATAAATATATAAAAATATATTAGAATCAAAATTCTATTACGGAAATTTACTCGAATAAAGGGTTAAAATTATTTTAATAATATTATGAAAAAAATATAATTGTATAGTTTTACTGTAGTGACATAAAAATTCTACAAGTATAAATATATAATCTAATTAAATACAAAGTCATCATTATATGATACGTGGTATATACTATACACATAATATTAGGAATATGTTATACATTTATATAATATAATACATATACAATACGTACGTAAACATGCATAATTGCAGATAATAAACAAATGATTGCATTTTATAACATGATATTTTTTATTAAATAAGAAAAAAAATTTATTTAACAAAAACAACAAAAACGAAAATTGGTAGAGTTAGCCGTGCCAACTCTGTGATACTCGTACGAGAGAATGATTTTAAGTGCTCTATGTGAATTTCAATGTTTCATACGCACTCTTGGCTTTTTTTTTTTTACATATGTATAGTGTTTTTATACATGTATGGCAGTTACCACATATGTATATATTCATTCGGTCTTAAAGACTTTTATTGAAACTAATGGCGACGACCATATTCATTTATGCAAAATTTTAACAATGTAATTCTAATATTTCGTAGTTGTATGGCAGCTATCGCAAGCGCTTATGATGTTTAAACAGCTTTTACTGAAAATAATGGTCATTTTATTAGATTGGTTTTTGCAAAATTTCAGTATTGTAGCTTAAGTAGTTTCTAAGATGCTATGCAACTATTCAAGTTGTATGACAGGTGCCACAAGGAGTCAATAAATTTCCATAATTTTTATAACACATAACAAACGCAATAATATATTTGTTTGTAGAAAATTTCAAGATTATAGCTTTAACTAGTTCCTGAGATATAACTTTCGAAGTTATAGGGCAGCTACTCGATCCAATGCTTCGATCATTCAATTTCAATTAAGTTTAGGCGAAAATTTGAGCTTAACTTTTTAGTTTTTGAGTTATCGTTGGGACGGACAAACGGACGGATAAAGATGATTAAATTGAGTCAGAAATTAAAACTGATCAAAAACATTCTCTCATGCCTATATCTCAGACGATAATTTCTAAGTGTTACAATCGGTAAGCAAATTTACAATATCCTTCGAACATACATTCGTACGGGTATAAAAAATAAATTTAAATAGTACTTAAATTCATAAAATTTTATACATTTCTAATTTAAAAATAAATAAAAATAGAAAAAAAAATAAATAATAAATTTTTTTTATTTTGTAAATAGAAATAAAAATAAACATAAGGTATATAAACAAATAATAATAAATCAAGAAAAATATCCGTATATACATATACATATATACATACATATGTGTACAAATGTATATATAGAATAGAATAAAAAAAAGTAACAGTGCTTTTCCTTTCATAATAAAATATGAACGAAAACAAACGAACTGACGAAATTGATATTGATATGAAACATTCACCGTTATTATTTATAGCTGTCAAAATATACAAGACAATATGGCGATTTTTATTTTTAATTTGTATTTTCTGTTCCTATACTTATAGATACTGTACATATTCAATAATTCTACTTCATAATAATTTTGATTAATAAATATAAATAATTTATGTGATTCATTTATAAATTAATATCAAATTTTATTTAATAAATATAAATTAAAATGACAAATGTACATACATACGTACGTAAGTATATATAATTTAAATTTCGGTGTTGACGGTTTATAAAAATGTTTACCCTAAATTCATAACTTAATAAATTATTTATTAAGTATGTTTATGTGTACATGTGCTCAAACAACATGATAGCAGATTTATGAATGAAGAGCCAAAATAACCACCACTTGTGTTATTTTTTTTCTTTTTTTTTTTTTTTTATTTTCTTTGAAAAGCTTACTAATAAATAGAAAGTACTTTGGTCTACGTACTTATACTTATGTATTTTACGAAATAGTACTGTGACACACAATATAATTTTTTTGAACGATTTAAATTTTCAACGCCAGAAATTATGCAAATTTTTTATTGAAAATGCAATTAATTTAAATCTAAAGAATTATAATAGAAATGTAGAGACGGAACAACGAATGACAGTATACGGACCTTTTAAGCCTCTTTTGAAAAGAATTCATTAACTGTGGACATACAATATTGTGTTGGACAAGACTTGTTGATATCTATGATTGACTTATACGAATTATTGTTTCGTGTCTTTGGTGGATGTTAATCCGTAGTGGCAACTTCTAAAGTAACTTTCCCTGTCATGATTTATTTAATAATATTGATCTAAAATCTGGTAAGCTTAAGATTCGTCTACTTTAATTTCTTAAAATATTTTATTACTGTAAAAGGCGTTAAAAGTCTTCTCGTCGATCTTATTTTATTCTTAAGATGTGGGTTGTTTTCATAAAAAAATACAATTATAAATCATACAACAATTTATTCCAAAAATTTTAATAAAACAATATATTTTTTTTTTGTTTTAATTGAAGGGAGCATCAAAGATCTTCATTTTACTTCTGCATTGTAGGCTATTTAAAAATTAGCCTACATGAGAATTTGTTGTGAAAGGCTGTGCTTCGCAGCAAAGAGGCCAGCCACAGATGATGATGATGATCCACCACAATTACAACAATATAAACAGAATTCAAATCTAAATGAATCAAATGTAACAATATTGTCACCACCACAATTACAAAATAATACCAATACAATAAATAAAACAAATTTAAATGATTGTAAATTAAATGGTAAAGAAATCTCAGATACAAATCGAAATAATATAACACCAAAATTTAATAATCATAAAAGTAGAAAAATTTCACCAACACTAAATGATACAACTATTTCAATTGATAATAAATTAAATGATTCTATAGCAACAACTGATATAACAAAAGTAAATGCAACAATAATAACAGCCACAGCAACAAATATAACAGATTCAAATAATAAAAATCAAAATTCATTAGAAAAAGATCAAAAAGATTCATCGAAAAAAATTGAATTGGAAAATTTCAAACAAAATTCTGAATTGACATATGAAAATCAAACTTTAAATCAAAAAGGTCAAAATATTACAGAAATATCAGCAATAGAAACAACTACAAAAATAAATAACGATATGGATTCGCAAATTTTAACAAATACAAATACAAATTTAAATAATATTACTAGTAATAATGAAATTCTTACGAATAATAATTCGGGACAAATTGATTCAAATGAAAATAGTCTACAAAATTCACCGATACGAAGTAGTGGTGGTTTATTTGATTTAACCGTAATAAATAATAATACTATAGAAACATCTCGATCAGATAATAATTATAATATTCATCAGCAACAGCAACAAATTCAGTCACCACAACAACATCATCAGCCATTACAACATCAAACATCATTGAATCAACAGCAGCAACAGTCACAACAACAGTTGCTGTCACAATTATCACAAACTCCACCTCAAACCCAATTAATATTAACAAATCCAATACCGAATTTAGATGATACTACGAATTTAGATGTAGAAACAATAAATTATTTACAACGCCAACAACAAGAATTACAAAAACGTTATCAAGAACATTTAAAAGAACAATTACAGCAATTACATGCAGAAGCCGATCATCAATTATCTCAAGCTGGTGTAATTGTAAATTCTGGTCATATAGTTAATCCATTAGCAAATATAACATCAAGTGGTATAACAGCACCACCACCATCTTTATTACCTTTACCATTAACATTACAAATACAACAACCACAAATTCATAATCAACAACCTCAATTACAATCATGTACACCATTTCAAACATTAGTTAATCAACCGTCAACAAATAATTTACCTCAATTTAATCAATTTATACAAAATCCATTATTGAATCAAATGCAAAATCTATGTATTGCAAATCCAAATATTGTTGATCAATCAGCATCAATTGTTGCAACAGCTGTTAATAATGTTCTTAATCATCCAAGAATGAATTTTAATAAAGAACCAACAGAAGCTGAACAACATTTTATGCAATTATTAGAAGCTAAAGATATGAAAATTAAAGAGTTACAGCGTGTTTTACAAATAAAAGAAAATGAAATTGCCGAATTAAAATCTCATTTAGATAAATTTCAAAGTGTATTTCCATTTAGTCGTAATAGTACTGGTAGTAATGTATGTGTTACACCAACTGGTACATCAGCCCGTTCAACAGCAACTAATCGACAATTAGTACAACGACAAAGAGCTCAAGGTATATCAGCTGAGCCACAAAGTGAAACATCTGTATTAGAATTATTACATGTTACTTTTCCAAAATATGATAAAGAAGAAAGGTAAGTGATTCTTTTATATTATAATTTTGTAAAGAATTTAATTTGGAAGCTAATAGGTTTGATTTATTGTAAATTAAAGTTTACTGTTTTAGTAAAAATTCAAATAAATAATTAAAAATTTTAGTAAAAATTTGAATTTGTGTACGAGTAAAGAATTTCCAAATTTCAATTTAGTAGACCATCAATTAACTCCATTTGTTTTTTGAATTAGAGCTATTAGCTTCCACTTTTACATTATCACAATACTCTTTTTATCATAAGTGGCTCAGAAAATCTTAATTATTATTATGCTTTTCCAAATACCAATATCAACTGTTAAATCTTCTTATATAACTATATTTTTGAGTGAAAGTCAAATATAAATGCGATTAAAATGTAACAGAATTTCAAATGACAGAATTTCAATGACTTTCAATTTATTTTTAGTAAGTCCTAGCTTGTCTTACATACACCATTATCAATTATAATTTTAATGAAATCAATCTTATGTTATATATTCCAAGTCAGCTATTTATAGAGCAAACTACTGATTTTATATAAAAGATATCCTTAAATATATTTTGTACTTGCACATATTTTTAAAAAACGGTTTAACCTTGGGTTATATATGCACGTTTCGTAATACTATACAAATAAAGTAATGTTAAAAATGCAATCACAATGTTATAATATTGCAAGTGACATTATTAAGCTTCAGGCGCGATCACACACCAAAAAAATCTGATGTGGTCAGCACATAACCGACCGCATTGTGTATTGTCTAGTTAAATGAAAGTGTTACAGAATATTATAAAAATGTCTGTTAAATACTTCTTTCCAATTTTTAGGACATTAGTAAGCTTATAGTTAACATACCTAGAAAAATGTAAATTTGGCTCTTAGTAGAGTTTCGCTTTGTGCTACCCGAATTCCTTGAAATGCTCACCAGTTAGTTTCGGTAACAACCAGAACTCAAATATCAAATTTCAAGAAATTCCATCAATTTGTTCTGTGGATATGGTGAAAAATGTAAAATCGGCCCGCAAATCAGTTCTCGAGCCCTGATCTTTCCAAAAAAGTTATATGTTCATTGTTTTAATACGAGGAGTTCATATATTAAATTTCAATGAAATCGGTTGATTATTTCTCTTTATATACACAAAAATGTATATTTGGCCCGTAGTAAACGTCTAGTTGCCGATGCCTGATTTCTTCCAAAACATACGAATTTTTGCGGACGGTCGAGCTGAGCTTATATATAAAATTTTAAGTAAATCGGTTGAATATTTTCTTCAAAATGTTCAAAAATGTAAAACAGGCCCGCTAAAAAGTGCAGTTCCCGAGGCCTGATATATACCAAAAGTTGATCGATCCGTGCCATGGTGGAAACAAACTTACATATAAAATTTCTTCAATATCGGTTCAGCCGAACTTGAGATACAGGCGTGCACACACAGACCGACAGACCGACAGACGGACAGACCGACAGACCGACAGACCGACAGACCGACAGGTTGCTAAAAATAGTTTATTTACACTTCCCTACTATGGAGAAGCACGTTCCCACCGAAAACTCGATATGCAAAATTTGTTGCCATCACATAACCTACCTATTGTTTACACAATACGGTCGGTAAATATAGTCGTTATTGTGGAAATTTGTTAAGTCAAGAACAAAACAATAAATTTTTTTTTTTCAATATTTACGAGTTTAGAATTTTAAATCACGTAAACTTGAAATTAAGACAAAAAAAAATAATTGAATTAAATTTTTATTACTTAATATTAAAAATTCAAATTTATTTAAGAACTTTTTTAATAATACAAGGTGTGTGTTTTTTTTATTTTAAGGTTATGTTTTTATACATATATATCATTGTTTAAAATGGCAATTATATACTTACCTTTCGCTAACAGCTAAACTGTAAAATTTCACAAATTGTAACTGCAATGAGAAAATTTTTGCTTCATACGAGTCATAAATTGAGTTTTTCCTATAAAATCAAAATAATTGCTCCTTTAGGCTATAGAAAATAATTTTGAATTATCTATGGATAAATCAATGTGCAATATTACAGTCGGATCAGCTTATAAGCACATTTGAGAATTACACGATTTAATTTGCTAATAAATATTTTTCTGTCTTTTCTTAAAAAAACGGTCATTGCAATAAATTTTGGTTTCAAGCGATAGCTTTACCTATTTATGTATAACTTTTAATTTGGCTGGTTAACAAAATTTGCAATAAATTCTTTTGGTAATGTTCATCACCTTTCTAGGCAAGGTGTTTACAAATTATTCGCTTATAATCAAGGTATATTACAAATGAAAAATGAGGGACATGATTAAAATCAGTTCTATTTAAATAATAATAGAGAACTTGCTATTATGGGTTGATTATATACGAGTTCGACTGCATTAAGTCTCTAAAAACATTTAAGTATAATTACATAGGCAATGTCAACAATAATATTTCATGCTTTCATTGCATGATGTTTTTATTTGTTTTATTTGTTAATTATACAATGGTTAATTGAATCAATTATTTTATGATTGTTTTATAGAAAAATTCTTTTTAGCAATTGATCTAAATTTTATTCTAAAATACTAGATATTTTTTATATTGTAATACTTTTATTCCAATTATTTTTTCTATTTGAAATTATTTAAACTTTAGTTAATCGATTAAATTACTTTAATTTTAAATGATCATTTAATCAGAATTACAGAACTTTTTTTTCCAATTATTTTCGATTTTTTATGTGAGTAATTGTAAGTACATTCCTCACAGTTAGATTTGCTTTAATTGTGAAATAATTTATAAAGAATTTTGTATTAATTGATTTAAAAGTTCGAATATAACATGTGTTTATAAATTTCTAAAATAGTAAGAGCCAATAATGGTGAATAATGTTTAAAAATCCGTACATACATTTACTTTCGAATTATGCCTTGCGTATTTGCCTTGTGCATTGTGTACTATCAAGCAAAATTTTGATTCTTAAATTAGCCATTTGTTTAAAGTAAATGCCATTTGTGATGTGTTATTTTGAGTTAGAAATTAGATTTTTTTTTTGTTAGTTCTGAAAATTGAAAGCTTAATTCCAAGCTTTAATTATATGACTAATCTTGCATTCAACATGAGAAAGTTACAAGAAAGTGATTTATTATGCACAAAGTGTAATCTTTATTGAATATTTTTCACTGGTTTAAGAGGCGTGGAAGGGGGAGACCCAGCTTTTGGAATCCATGCAGGGCTTCTTAATATAAATTAATTAGATACAAAATATTTTCTTACTATAAAAATCAAATTTTCTCATAGAGGAGTCAAAATTTTTTAGAAATTCACAATAAAAGTTAGAAATTCACAATAATGAGGATGAAATTCACAATAATTAAACTAAACGTATAGCCAACCTAATTTTGAATTAGACTAATTTTTTTTTGGTAATAAATGTCACAAAGGCATAATTTTTTCATTATTACTAGATTACGTCATTTGTTAAAATAATTAGAATGCATCTTTACTTTTGTATGTATGTTTACTCTACGAGCGGCAAACTTTCATATAAAAATATATGCGCGATTAAAATTATTTTTGATTTTAAATTAATCGCGTGTAATAGAATAATCTAAAAATTTTGAATCATCATTTTTTTTTTGATCTAAAATTAGATTTATTTTCTAGTAATTTATTGGCATTATATATAGAAATTCTAGAAATGTTTCATCATTTCAAAATCAATCATTTAAAATTTATGCAATTAATTTTTATTATTCTCTTATTTATTTTCTCTATATAATAGAAATAATAATATTATGCTTATTTTGTTCTAATTTTAAATTTATACTCGTATATTGATATTAAATATGAAGATAAAGGTGGAAGAATTATGCATATTAATTGTTATGAATGCAAATTATTCTATGAAGAATTATTATAATTGCAACTAGAAAATAATTTTAATTGTCATATTAGTATAGATAGATAGTTTACTTTTTAAGTTAATGTGAATGATTAAAAATATTTTATTAAATTCATAGTAATAATAAATTTTAGTGTAAATTAAATTGGATGGTTCTATTGATATCATATAAATTCCGAATCAACTTTTGTCATTTCAGTTCATATATTTTATAAATTTTGCAATCACATATTAAGTGAATGAATTAATTTTAAATATAATGAAATTTTCTTGTAATCGAATTAGAATTCAATTTGTTATTTTCCATTTTCGCGGTTTTTTTATTTAGTGAAAATAGATAGTGAAAATGTTGACTAATTTTTAGTTGCAAAGCTGTCAACTTCATTTTCTGTGCATAATAAAATTGATCATTGAATTAAGTTTAGTTTTTTTCAGGAACTTTTTTAATTAACCTTGTTATTTAAATTTTAACTATTATTAAATTATTAATATAATTTCCATTTTTCAATTAAAATTTTTGTTTAAAATCAGACAATTTAATTAACATTCCAAAACAATTTAATTAAAATTAAAATTAATATTGTGTATTAAAATAAAAATAATGTTCGCCTGAAATTATGCAATTTTATTTATTAAAATGAAAAGCATTTCTTTAAAAGAAATTTTTTAATATTTTAAATTTGAAGTTACTTTTTCAGTATATTTGATTAGTTAAAGATTTGATTCTTTTGACCAAAATTTATGCCCCAATAATAAAATTAATTAAAATAAAAGTTTTATTTAGGAATTTAACATAATTTTCATCCTACATAAAATTTCATTATTATTAAAATTAAAAAGTTGCTAAATATTTAACTTTACATTATTATACCCGTACGAACGTATGTTCGAAAGATGTTATAAATTTGTTTTGTAACGCTAAGAAATAATGGTTTGTGATATAGAATTTAGTATATGTTTTTGAGCAGCATCGAATTGTTAGCCGATATAATGATGCCTGGCCGCTCTTTGTCCGCTCGCCCCAACGATAATTCAGAAACTAATTATGTTAGGCTCACCAAATTTTCACAAATAATTTATAATAATAAATCCAGTAACCCTATTGGACCTGATCCAGACAGTAGTTCAAGTAGCAGTCCTAAAACATCAAAAGCTATTTGGGTATATCTCAAAAATTATAGAAGCTATGGTATTGAAATTTTGCACAAGCGAATATATTGCAATTTATATTTTATAAAACTAGTTGAAGTTTCTTGACTTATGATGGTAGCTACAATACAACAGCAATGGTTATTTGTTCATATCTTGGAAACTACTTAAGGTGCAGTACTGAAATTTTGATTAACTATTTTTGAAATAAACTATATGATAGCCGTCATAAAGCTCCCAAAATTTTTTGGCGTTATCTCAGAAATTATAGAAACTACAGCATCAAAATGTCGATTCAAAAGCGGTTAAATTATTTGTCGATTATAAATGTCGATTAATGCGGTTATATTTTATAAAACTAGTTGAAATTTCTTGATTTATAGTGGTAGCTGCCGTACAACTTCGGAAATTATATGGTTGTATATTATGGAGAATATTGAAATTAGTACAGAAAATTTTGAATTAAAAATCTCTGAGGTGGCATGAGTTTATATGGTAGCTACCATATATTAGTATAAAATAGTATAAACATATAAACAACTATCATATAATACAACTCTTAAAATCATTCATTCGTGCGGTTGTAACAAAGTTGACACGATCGCAACTCTATCTACTCTCGTTTTGATTAAATTTTGCCATTATATATTAATTTAATATTTATGATTAGAATAATTATTAGTAAAATAAAAATTTACAAATACTGCTTCCATATTATTTTCATTCTAAATAGTTATAAACAAAATCATATTACATTTAAGACTTCTTTAAAATTATTTTAATTTGATTCAATATTAATGAGATTTTTCGTTTCTTCATAAAAACTGCAGGCCAAATAGATTATCCATTTAAATTATTTTCATATGGAGTGTTAAAAGAAGAAATATAATGACGCCATTTTAATATTTTCATTTAAATTTATTTTTTAGACTTTTCATTTGTCACCATTTTTCTAATAATCAAATTGAAGTCAAAAAAATATAAGTAACACCCATTTAAATATTGCAATTTAAATACTACCATTTAAATTTATTATTTGAGCATATTCTACATGCTATTAGTGCTAGATATATACATATGCTGTATTTACATACATATAAATCTATATACATTTTTTTTCAAAAAGAAAAAAAAAAAAGTGTTCTGAAACCCACTTGTCTTAGTTAGTTTCTTTTTTTATTATCTTAATTATTAATTAATGAAAATTTTAATTGCATGCTTGTTTTATACTACCTATACAATTACAAATTTTAAATTTTCCTTCTTCTGTTTTTATTTTTGTTTTCTCGCATATGTCAAAATCAAAGTCAAAGAATGTTAATACAATTATTTATGACATGAGACAATTTATTTTATGCTACCAAATTCGTTCATGTACATTTCAATTTTAAATCTCAAAATTAAAATCAAAATTTCAACAAGAATTTTAATTTTTTTTTTTCTAATTTTTTAGAATTAAAATGAATAAATAGTATTGTTAATATTTTTATTAGATTTCAAATTTTATACATATATAGAAGTTATAAGAGACTACGTATGTATGTGTGTATGTAGATAAATCTTGTTAACATGAATGAAGATAAATCTTGTTAACATTTTAATTCTCTAATAATAGTTAATTAAGAAAAAATAAAAATGATCGTAAATCTTTTCGCGAAATATCGGATTTAATTTTTTACAATAAAAGTGAAAAAACAAATGTTGAAAAATATCCTTATAAATTTTATTGTATGGCGGTGTTTTCCATTTTATATAAGACTTTAATAACTATTTAAAATAATCAAAAGAAAAAATAAATTATTTTGATATGAACGCATGCGTTATGTTTTATTGCGCTACTAGTTACTTAATTTGCATAAAATTTGCATTATAATAGCGCTCAACAGATAAGCTTATGTCCATTTGGCACCTTTTCTTATTTCATTTTATTTACTTTGTATTTTGTATTCAAAAGTATATGAATAGAATGTGTGTATTATTACTATAATAAAACAGTGCTATAGCAGTGTCTCATTAAAATGTTCTTGTAAAAATTTTTATTTTCTTGTTTCTTAACATTTTTCTACTACTTATATTCACCTTATAAATCATTATTCAGCACGGCATGAAACTTGCTTGCGGCCATACTAATAAATATATAGAATGATAGAGAAAAAGAAAATGTGTGCAATATATCATTGCTTTTATCTTCACGACGATTTCGATAAGAATTTGAATTTCAAAAAAAAAAAAAGAGAAATATGTAAAAATAATAAACACCTAAAATTAATACAACGGCAACAGTGGCGGTAATTAAAAAGTGATTCCAGAAAAAAAAAATTTCATGTTTCCGATGAAATCAAATAAATTTTAAGTGTTGTCAGGATATTTATATATATAGATTTTTGAATAAATTCGATGTCATTTAAATTTAAACTAGAAAATAAATTAATTATTGTTTTAAATATTTATAGAATTATTAGAAAATATTAATTATTGTTTTATTGAATTTCTAATGTAATGTACATGTTACCAGATGTTACACATATAAAAACTTCATTTGAGATTTAATTAAAAAATTATAATTTATTTGCGTCTAGTCATGTATAATGTTTATGTTTGGAGTTAAGTTCAAATTCTGATGGGATTAATATTTTTTTTTCTTAGATTTTATGCTTAAATTATTCTAATAGAATAGGGCAACGGACGCTGACATTTAACACTTTTAATTATATACGCCTTAAAGTTACTGTTTAATAACATTAAGCACGAAGATCAACTGTACAGATTGAACAAAATATCTGGAATATAATATCGGTCTCACCTAAAGAAGAATTCCTAAACGAAAAATGTGTCTTTAATTTGTATTTTTATAAAATAAAGTAGTTATAACAGTGATAATGTTATAAAATGCGATTTATCGATTTCTAGAAAAATTTCTAAAATTAAAATAAATATTCGGTTATCGTTACTTTAAGAGCATTTTTTTCAGTTGATTATTGGTCTTCGGTATCAAAATTGTCAATATTTTCATAAAGCTATTTTCAGTTAAAGTGACCGTTCGGCATGAAATCATTACGGCGGAATCAAGTGTCTTTAAATTTTTTTAAAATCAGTACCCATTTATAATAATAAATAATCAGACAAACCTATTGAAAAACCGTAATCTATAAAACAAAACAACTCTCAAGTTTATAAATATCTCAAAATATTTTTAAGCATAAGAAACAAAATTGTAATTAATTGCTTTTGACTGCTTTAGTGGGAATTTCTAAATTATTTCATTTTAAATTTAAATATTTTAATATTAACAGTGTGAACGCTTGCAAAATTTGTTTTATACATTAAAAATTGTTGACAATTAATATTTATTATTATTATTATGATAATTGGTTTTTAAGTCAACTTTATGTCGATTTATTGCGATCTTATTTGTTATTTTTTATAAATTATTATAGATTTGCAATTACCTAGCTGACATAACATAGATTAGTTTCTTATAATTTTTTTGTAGAACAAGTTATTTTAATAAAATTTTAGATTTGGTTCTTTGTCAGATAAGAATGGTAGAATGATCATAGAAAATGCTTAAGATAAAGATACTCTTGGAAAAACTGGTGGGAAAATTCTTTTATCCTTCTTTTTAACATATTTTTAATTCATTTAATGTGTTTTTTTTAATATTTTTCTGTAGTATTAGAATAACTATGTTGATTAGGTTTTATATAAAATCTATATGTACCCGCCAGCTAATTTAAGTTCTATATTATTATATATTGAAAAGATCAGTTAAATCTCTAACTAGGAGAGAAAAAATACTTAATCAACAAATGGTATTTTCATATGAGAAAGAAATATTATGATACTTAACGTTTTATTCATTATTTTACAACATTGTGTTAAAAAATGTACTCAAAAAAAAAAAATAACCAGTCTAAGGTGTATGAAAATTGTAATGATTGGAATTTCAACAGCTTACAGGCATTTTCAAGCTTGTTTCTTTTTAAAATATTTTAATTACTACAACACCTCGTCCTCCTGAAATGAACTGTGTGAAGAGTAAAGTGAACCATGAAAAATAATCTGCGTAATGCCATACTAACATAGAGTATAAATGAAATTCATACCTTCCATGGAGAAATAAAACAAGTTTTTTGTAAAAAAAAAAAAATGTGTTTAATATCTCAGATACACCTTAAAATAAATAAGTCTTTTATGATATGAATACGAAATTTTTACGATAAAAAATAAAAAGGATTTTAATAATTTTAATTGTTTAAAATAATTAAATTAAATCTTTCGTATTTGGACCGGATTATGTAATGAAATTACAATGGATACGTGCGCATAAATATTATTCAGTTTTTATTTTTAATGAATTCTGGATCAAACTCTTATTAATTTATTTTTAAATTTGTTGTTGTTATTTTGATTTTCATCCAATAACATGGATTGGTGGTCATTGAGGGAACGAGATTTAAAATTTTTAAGTAGTTTAAAAATTTTAATTTATGTGCTTTAAAAAAACGAGAGCAAATATCAGTTTAACCTGGGTAAGAGACACGTCAATAAGGGAAAGTAATTTATTAGTGAAACTGTTTGTCAGGTTCCTTAAATTTTCTAATAATTAAATTCACTATAAGTAGGATTTCTTTCTATCGTGATAAGTTCAACTATTCAATTGAATTTTTCTTAAAATTTTGATAAACTTTTAACGTTCTTAACTTTACGTTCTTAATAGTTTTGCATGTGAGCCGAATTTTATTTGAAAAAGAAATTGGTGTAAAAAATACCAGTAGAAATAAATACTATTAATTGAGTAAGTAAGTAGCCTTTAAAAAAATCTAACAAATATCTTGATCCGTTGAAATTTGCCTTATTCCGGTACAATTATATTTCATATTAGTCGTATAAAATCGTTTTAAGAATAAATAAGTAGTTATTTGAAAAACACTGTCATATCTCATAATGATTAAGTTCTTAAAAATCTATACAAGTTGTTGAATTAATATTTTTGTAAATTAATTTCTTTAAACGCATCTTTCAATCTATAAATTCCAGAAAAGTAGAAATTAATCAGACAATAGATATTTTATATTTTCTCCCTATAATCCTTATAATTTTTCTGTCATTTTCCAGTTGAAACTGGTTAACTTTTTCTTTTTTCTTAATTACCCTATATTAATTTTAGTTAAAAATCACTTGTATCTTAATATTAAAAATATTTTCAATAATTTTTCAATAATATTAGTAAATCGATCCGCTTAAAGCAAAATATTTTATACCTACATATAAACTTTTTAAATTATGGAACTCCCTTTTTTTATAAGCATTGTGCAATTAGCTTGTCAAATCCAGTTATAATAAATTGATTGCACAATAATAAATTAAGTGAGTATATTATGAATCGTGAATCCTTGATTATTTCAGTTTAAACATATTAAATCTGGTATATGTTGGCATTTGTACATTAAAGCTTATACACTTGTGCACAATATTACCGATATTGGTTTGTTGTAATACGTGCACTTGGAAAATTTTCACTTGAAAAAATAAAATACATAAAGTGTTTCTACCGAATGAAGAAATGCTGAAAAGGGAATAAGGAGGCAAAAAAAAGTCACACAGTTTTATTCGGTTTTATATTTGTACGATGAATGCGCGAATTTTTACAGTTTAACTGAGCGAATTTTATGTGTTTTTTTTTCTTCTTCTTTAATTTTGTTTGTTTATTTTTCTTATATGACTTTTTAATTATCAATATTTTTCTTTCCATTTGATTTATCGTCCTTTTAATTTTTAAATAAATGAATGAATTAACGAACAGAAAATTAATTTTAGAAATTTTGGGATGCAATTACGCTGTGTTCCCGCTATGTTTCATGTCACAATATTGATAACCATTTTCATGGTTCGTAAGAATAATATAAAGTATGAATTTTAATAAAATATTGTTTTAAATTTAATTATCGTTTATGGATAAGTAAATGGGATTGGAGGGGGTTAATATTGAGGGGAAAGAATTGCCTACCCTATAAAACTAGTTTTTGCCGGATGAAATACTTGTGTAGAAATTCTTTTTTATGTCGCAAACTCTTGTATCGATAAAAGTATAACACAAAGAACAAATAATGGGTAATTTTAAGGAACATCGACTTTTTGTTACAATAACCTTAGCCTGATCGGATTCAGAGACTATTTAAATTCATTCAGTTCAAAACCATTTACTACAATTTATCTGTTATACAAATCAAAAGTGCCCTATTTTTTTTTAAATAGTAAATAATATGCAATATTTGCAATAAATTTATATGAATTTTATGCAAAAGAAAAGTTTTACTGCAGAACAATTAATTAATTTGTTAAAAATTTAAGTAACACACAGTTAGCATTTTTCCACACAGTTAGCAGCTATAAAATAAATGCATAGTATGAATTGTTACTATACTCATATAATGTGTATGAGTGTTCGCTTTTCAGTCAATTATAAATTTTTGATTTTAAAAAATTCAAAATTAATAAAAGTCAATTAAGAGAAATAGAGAAGCAGAATGCGATAAAATCGTTTATCAATTAAATTTTTGAATACTTTAAATAAATTATTTTTAAGTGAATCGTACAAAATTTACTTGAGCTTATACGACGGGACATTTATGGTATTTATTTCAATTCAAGAATTGTTACTGTATTGTTGTTTTGCAAAAGCGACTACAAATCTCAACTAAAAAATAAAATATTTTTATTTTAATTTCTATGAATTTTTAAAATAAATTTTTTCTCGTACTCATATTTATTTTTTAATTTCATACAATTATTATGAATATATTAAGCTCCTTTCTTCTTAATGATTTATTACCGTTTTCACCTTTATCTTTAACACAGATATCTTTATATAGGTTCTTCTGTTAAATAGATCAAGAACTTACTTAATAATTTTAATCGCGTCACTCATTTTATTTATCATGTTTTTATGGTAAGAGTGTGTGTTTCAATTTGTACGCTTATATTATTATAATATCTAATATAGTATATTAGAAGAGCAGTGGTAGGCAGTAATAAAAATCTGCCAACTAACCTGTACAGAATATTCATTAAATGAGTAATTTTTGTAACAAATTTTACATTTAATAAATTCTTTGAGTTGCTTTCGTGAAAAATCTCCTTAATTTTTATTTTGAACGTGTTCTAAATTCTATCAATTTATTGGAAACAATATTAAAACTGCTTTATCCAAGTATTACTTTACTTTTCGATTGATTCACTATAATTCGATTAACATTTTTAATATAATTAAAAGTTAAACCTCCTTTTAAATATTTTTTTTTTAATTTTAAAATTGAATTAATGTAATAAAAATGCTAGAAGGCGTATTTTATTTAAAATTTCCTTCTATGCAACTTAGAAATTACTTCTATTTAAAATTGCCATAATAAATTATTTTGCAATATTAAAATTTTTTCATTCATCGTTTCATCCCATAAACATTGAAAATTTCACCTTAAATCCATATTTTGATTAAAATCCTTACTGTGCACACAAACTATATAAAAAAAATCTATAATTTAATAGTGAATAATTTTTTCAATTTCAATCCACTCTGTAATAAAAAAAAAACTTTTAGAGTTTAAATTAATTTATGTCAAACGACCTGTCAATATAATATGAAAAATTTAAATAAAAATAAAACTGATATAAAAAATTTAAAACCAAAATAAATCATAAATAAAGAGAAAAAAAAATGTTTAGAAAATCAACAGTAATTGAGAGAAAAAAAAAAATTTTTAAAGAAAATAAGAGTAAATGCAGTTGATACAATGAGCAACATAAAAATTGAAGTGCCTATTAAAAATTCCGTGAGTTAAAAGCAGATATTTCGAAATAACATCAAGAAACTTTAAAGAATGTTTGAAGGTGAATAATTAACGACAAAAATTGAATGCTATCGCACTGTTTGTTTTTATTTTAATTTGCAAATATTTCAGGAATCAAATTATTTTATGATCCTGTTTAATGTTTTTCCACTACTGGTTACAAAAGAAGTATATAAAAGTGCAGAATGTTCTACTTCAGATTACTGTAACAAATGTTTTAAAAGAGCAGGGACCAAGTGCTGAGGGCTTAGAACAATTCATACGCCGACAATTTTCGAGCTCGAAGTAGAACATTCATGTATGCTTTGATTACAATTTTCGAATACTAAAGAACTGTTGAATATATTTGAAAATTGGCACTAGAAGATCCATAAAGTTATCCATAAGAGATGTAAGAAAAATTAGTGAATATATGTATGTATGTATTTTTACCAATTATGTCTTTTTTTCCCGTTCAGATTCACAACTAATGCTTTGTTGAGCTTTTGGTTATAACTAAAAATTACAGATTGTAATCTTGTAAAAATTTTTTTTACAAAGCATTTTTTTACAAACTAAAATCTAAGGCCTAAGCCTAATTTACTCAAAGCACGTTTCTTTAATTTTACAAGATTTTCTCGAAGATCGTAAATATTTTAACACCTGTAAACAAAAATTCGATCCACTTATAAATTTTTTATCAATTACTGTTTTTCAAAAATATTTAAATGCGCGAACCGCTTAGTAGCTAAACTCAAATTAGGTATGTATACCATTATGTTTGCACAAAGAAAATGAAAACACACAAAAAAATAAAAAGATAACAAAATTTTAAAAATAATACAGAGTAAAAATATCAAAATAAAGTATGAAAAAAAAAAAACAAAATAAAAATTATCGAGCCTTTTTTTTTATAGTTTTGTGCGTTTTTCTCTTTATTGATATTAAAAGAAAACAGAAAAAAAAAGTTATGTTGAGTGAGAATTTTAAAAATTAAAAAAGTATTCACAATTTGCAAAAATTTTTCTGAGAACAGTTTGCAATTTATCGCGGCCATGAATACTACAACTACTCTGTTATATTTTATAGTCAAAGTCGAAAAAATAAATTCGTAAAATTTTCATTAATTTTTTTTTATTTTTAAAATTTTACTTAAATTATTACTCAAATATTACTGAAATGTCAAAAATTTACAAAAAGATATTTAAAATATTTTGAAGAATATTTTTTTTTTAAATAATCAAAAAAAAAGAGAACACCTTTCATTACAACTGTTATTACAAAATAAAATTAAAAAAAAAAATGTGTGTGCGTGCGGTTTTACAATTTTAAATTTTAATTTTTGTTCCAATTTATTTTTTTTTGTGTGTGACATTGCAATAGTATTTTTATATTATGAATTTGAAGGTCTTTAACAATTACATGTCTAAAATTATAATTGAATTAAAAGTGAAAAACGAAACTGTGTAAAAAAACTATTTATAAAATTTATGATTAAAAAATTTCACTTTCAATATTACTCACTTTCGATTAATTAAAAAAAAAAATAATTAAATTTATTTAAAAAAAAAAAACGCATAATTTTTTTAATAAGGATTGGCAATTTTCGAATCTAGGATTTTTAAAGCAATTTAAAAAATAAAATTAAAATAAAAAATTTTTGCAGTTTAAGGTTATTTTATACGATCTACAATTAAAATTTGTATTGAAAATTTTGGATATACTTTTTGGATTTGGGTATTCATTATAAAATTGAATGTCAATTTTGGTTTTTCAATTTAAATTGCTTAGTTATAGATAATTGGATTGCAATTATATTTAAATTAATTCAATAATTAATTAGTCACAACTTACGCCTAATGTGAAATATGATTCTTATAAAACATTTCTTGAAATATTTTCTATATACTTGCAAATACAGTAATTATACCTACTGCTTATTTTAATATTTTAATAAACATGTTTTTAAAATAAATAGAGTCAAAACAAAAAAAAAAAAAATTTGATCTTTAGAACACCCCTAGTACAAGTATTTCATAAATTAAAATAATTATTTTATGTTACTTGAAAACCATTAAACTATAGGAAACGTGAACTAATTGAAATTTTTTTGATTCTACGGTTTTATAATTTTTAAACGCTATAGCGACAAGCCTCGTTAACGTGTCTTCTCCAGAAAACTTCAAAATAGAATCATTTTTTTTTCGTTTTTGAACATTAAAGAGTGATTCTTACATGTACGTATACATATGTAATATTTGTTTACTAGTTAAACAATTTTCCGAGAATTTGGGGCATTTTGACGTAAAAATTTTGCTACCGTGTGCAGTCATCCTGAAAATTATTTGTGCGGCATATAAAGAAAAATTTTATATTAATTATTTTTGAAAGTTTAAAGGTTGTAATTTTTTATAATAGTAATTCACTTATAACATTCAAATTAGAAGCTAAACGAAAATGTCAAAAATTATTTTCAACATATCAAAAAAATTTGACTGTATGTTTAACATCTATTATCGATAACATGTTCTTTTACTAATATTAAGCTAAGCCATCTTTCAAACATTCTTTGAAAAAATAATAGTTTTTACACAAATCTTGGTAAACGAATCCTCCCGATTTCATGAATTACCGTGAGTGTTTCGTTTCAACTATATTTGCTTTGTACCGGTTGTAACAATTCAAAATATAATATCATAAATTTTTTACTCTTTTACTGTTTTTGAGATAAATAATTGAGGTTTTTTGTCAAAAATCATATTCTGCCTTACATAATAGTATGACGAAATCTTTAGTCAGTCATAAAATTCTCCATGCACGTATAAGTAATAGTAGTAGAGTAACTGTCATCGCATATCATACAGCTCCTGTATCTATCAATCTATTTAAGCTAATAATTAAGGCATAATAATTTTGAATAACTTTAATTTTAAATTCAAATACAAAAAAATAAATTGCTCACTTCACTCCCAATAATGTTACATAGAAACATATGATAAAATATTGTTCAGTTTTGAATAGAAATTTCAATTATAGAAATCAATTAGAGAGCTATTTTCGGGTAATCAATTAACACAAACAATCAGATTAATTAATTGTATAAATTTTTTTTGTATACATATATATTTTAGTGTGTAGCCAATTTTGTTCAAAAATAACTTTAACCTTAATAATTTTTGATAATATTCTATTTATATTTTTTTATTATCGCAACAGTTATTGTTTTTATATCTAAAATACATTTTTATTATACTCTTGTTCGTATGGTATGTAAATATTAAAGTTCAAAGTTTGTATAATAAAATAAACATAGTTTGAGTACTTGACTTAGAATTATCACGAAACTCAAGCTGGATTCTTACTATGTTAGCATTAAAGTCCGAAAATGAGGTTTAGCTATTATATTTTCAGTCATTAATAACATTTCAAGTCAAGTGAGCAAAATTTTTTTAATGATTTGAGTGAAGCAAATTTTATGTCAAGTAATTTTTATAAGGACATGAAAAAGGCTTCAAGTATGGTTAAAGTGGCTATATAAAGGGGGTAATAGTTATAGGCTTTTGTAACTTAATTATAAATGCTGCAAATGATAAATGCTGCAATAGAGCATAAAAAAGATGAACTCTTATTCCAATCTTGCTGGCAATGATATAATTTAATATTAAATTGTTAAGTTAAACAAATTGGATTTTCTGATGATATCAGCAAGTCTGTGTTTATTTTTAAGAATATTACTATTATGGAAATATCATGCTGCTGAGCACTTTCCCTTTCAATTTTTTTTTGCTTTAGGCATCATTCCTGCAACCTTGCATACTGAGAGGGATTAAATGTAAATTTGAGCATAATCTCTGTTCTTACACCTACATACAACCTTTACATTATTAAAATTTGATTATAAATTAAGGTAATATTAAAATATCATTGTATATCACAAGTATGCGATGATACGCGCATTTTTTATTTTTTCGCAACAGGTGCTAATTTATTTTAAAATTAAAATATATTTTTATACACAAGTAAAATTTAAAAATAAAACAAAATTTTACTTATTTTTTTTTTCAATATTTCGGTTCATAAATAAAATATCGATACACAATGTACATCTGTATAAACATATAAATCTACATATACACAAATTGATCTTAAAAAGAATAAATTTTTTTTTAATTATTTCTTCTCTCTTTTTAACTATTAATAGAATAAAACAGCAAATAAAACATAAAAAATTAAGTTTAGAATATCAAGAACAAAAAACATGACATGAAAAGTGTACAATTGTTTATACTGAGAAAAATTTTTTCAAAATTGTTTGATTATATAAGCAAATTGAGCAAATAAGAAAATATTGTTAGGCTGTCATTAATTAATATATTTCTAACATGAATAATTAAATTGTTTCAAGTTATTAAAAAACCGAAAATATTGTTTAAATTTATCTGGGTGTACGAGTTCTAGTATAGATTGAAAAATTCTGAGAATTCTCTAGTTTTTTTTTTTTTTTTTTGTTATTGGTGTGAAAAGAAAACTTCCTTTTATTCGGAATAAAATACTTTTATTTTTCGCTAATATATTTCGTGCGCTACATACGCACTTTATCAAAGCTGATTTTCTTCTAATTAAGACAACAAACAATAAAAATTGAAATCTATTAAAATTAGGAATATTATACCTGACTTAAAATAATCTTCCTGACTTAATCTAGAATTTGATTATTTATAATTTTTTTTTTTTTTTTTTTTTTTTATTTTTTACAAACTAAATTTATACCTGTTTTAAACCTTAAAACTGGTCAAATAATTAATTTAAAGAGCCAAGTAGCCGCGTTACCTTCATCCGTGTTTAGTAGGCAGTCCTTGTTTGATTTGTATATCTGCATGCTTTCATGAACTTCTCTCCTGTGTTTTCCTTTTACCTCTTTTAATACCTTTAAGTTATCTTCCGTGATTGTGTGATCCGTTTCATAAATGTGTTTTGCAACCATAGAATCGAAAATCCGGTTAAATCCTACTCTCCTTGCACGTTTTATTTCACTTAAATGTTCCTTAAGTCTTGTTGTAACGGGTCTCTTCGTTTGTCCTATGTAAAATTTATCGCAATTATTACAATTGATTTTGTACACACCGCATCTTTCATGTATCTTCAATTTATCCTTAGCCGAATTTAACAAACTCCCAAGCTGATATTTACTAATGGTTTCCGATGTCCGAATATTGTGTTTCCTTAGTTGTTTATTTATCAAGTTTGTACAGTGATGATCATAACTTAAAGATGCCCATGTTGTTCTTTGTTCTTCCAATATCCTGTTCTGTTTAAACAATGTGCTCTTATTCTCCTGCTCAATTTTTCGTTTTTTCTTCCTAATGAGTTTGTTAATACGTTCAGTAGAATAACCGTTCTTCACAGCCGTGTCCAAAATGAAGTTTACTTCTGATCTATAGTCGTGTCTGTCCATCGGTGTGGTTAGCATTCTATGGATCATAGAGTTGAACGCCGCCATTTTATGTTTCGTTGAATGGTACGAGTCCTTTGGAATGCATCTTTGTGTTGTTGTTTTCTTCCTATATATCTTGAATCCAATTTTTTCAGATTTTCTTTTCACCAATAAGTCCAAAAAAGGTAACACTCCATTTTCCTCAATTTCGAATGTAAATTCTAGTTTTCTCAAATTAATGTCACAAAGTTGAGATTATCAAATTGTTTGACATCAATTTTTATTAATAGGGCTCAAATTAAAACCATTTTGATCCAAAATTCTATAGGAGTGTCAAAAATTTGTTGTTAAATTTCTAAGTAACAATTCTCCTTTGCAATTCAACTCTTTCTAGTAATTCGAATTTAATTTACATATTCTTCTTATTCTAAAAGTTCGAATTAATTTACTCGTATTAGTTCAATGGAACGGTATTATATGTGAGATTTTAAAGATGTTTGTAAACCGTTTGCTAAAGATTTTAACACAACTTTCTAGTTAATATGCCTCTAAAGATATTCTTGTAATGGATTCATTTTATGGGACTAAATTGTTGTGAAACGTGATTTTTTCCTCTGAATATAAACTCCGAAAAGAAAGGCTGAGTTGTCGCGGTACTTAATTTCACCAACAAATTTTTTTGGTCCGCCATATTTTCGGGAGGGCTTATTTACAAAATATGTTTATTATATTATTATCTGGAAAATTAAACTATTTGCTATTGACTATCATCCGTCATCATCAATTTTAATGAATCATCAAGAAGACGTCAGTCATCCTATATCCCAGTTACAGTCGGGATGCTGTTATGTTCCGTTTACATTCAAAAATGCATTTACTTGCATTTTCTCCCTTATTGTTATGCAATGTTGTCTGTAAAAATTAAGATAAATTTAAAGCTTTTAAACGAACCTATGTTTTTAAAACATTTCCAGAATATTTTCAAAATTAAGTACGTTATTTTTATCAGTGTCGGAATATGTTCTATACGTACGAGTATAAGTGCTTAATTTTTTATTTTAATTATTTCATTTATAAGTAATCTATTGCAAAACGATCTACTACAAATATAGATACATACACCGAGAATTGATCATAAACGCAATGATTATTTTAACTTCAAGTTTACAACAAGGTTGTCTACTTTTATAAATTCTACTTATTTTTTTTTTACATTATTTTTGTTATAAATGCAGTTTATGTGCATGTGAATGAAAAAATAATTTGTGAATTAAAAATATTTTTACTTTTTAAAATTATTTTTATAATTCTAAATTTAAAAAAGTTTAAATATATAGTTAGAAATCAAGCTTTTCAATTTGAAATGTGTATGTATATGTGTTTATATGCGTGTTATGTAATAGTGTTTGCGTATGTACTTATGTAAAATAATAATTGTTTTTTATTCTCACTATTAAAATGTAAAGCAATAAAATTTCTATGCCAAAATAGATATCAGAATATCTTATTATTTATGTATATGTGTTTATAACAATTTACCAAAGTAGTTGACATTTCTAAACTTGAAAATAATTTTAACGATCTTTTGTTTTAATTTAAAATCATTACAATTAATCTTAAATTTTATCTCACTGTAAAATAAAATGACGTTCTTGTCTAACATGCCCTCATAGATCACATATATTAAGACTTAACAGTGATGTTGATTGCAATGCAGTGATAAAATGTTAAATGTTATCATTTCTTTTCTCACATTATTTTTATGCTCTTATGATAATTTTGAGAGCATATTTTGTTTATACTTCGCATTTTGTTTTTTCTTACTGTATTTGAGTTGAGAGCGTCAGATAAAATGACAAGCCTATCACTCTTTATTTTGAATAATTTTTGTTCTGCACATTTCTGTTTTCTGTGATGACGTGATGGCTGTCAGTGATGATGATTTTGTGAAAATTTAATGAGAATCTTTAGGTTTATGGCTTTTATTAAAATTATTTAAAAAGTTTTTATTTTCATTTAATTTTTTTTTGTCTTTTTTTTGACTTTAGGTCACAACTTACATAAAATTATGCTGCTCTATTTGGACAAGGTCTTTATAAAATTTTAATTTTATATTTTTAGTTTTCAAGGAATTTTTTATTTTTCTTGCACACATGCATGAATCCATACGTTTAAATTAAAAAAAAAATAATAAAATCTCTGTTTTTATATTTATGATTTTTGATTAAGGTCAAAAAATGCAATTTATGTCACTAGCCCATATTTTATATTTACCTATACATATTTACAATAGCGTGTATATGTTAATATAATACTAAATATACTAGGGTTTATATTTATTTCGAAAAAAGGGCTAACATTCGAAAATTAAGGAAAAATGTAAAATTTTGTCTGCTTACAATATTGAATAACAATGAGATCACGTAAATCTTTACATGTTTATTTTTTTTTTGTTTTGAATTTATAAACGTTAAATATGTCTTTGCTTGTGAGTCAAAAACAGTTACTATCATAAATTCAATTCAATTTCTTAATTAGGTTAACCTTTTTTTTTAATTTTTTAAGGTTAATGAGCAATTGTATAATTATTAAGGATTTAGCATTTAGTAATAATAATATTTAGTTGTGATTTTTTATTGTACTGTTTGTTTGAGAATCATTTTTTATAGTTATGGGGTATAGTCTTCATTCATTTAAAAAATGTGAGATATCACTTACAAATTAAATAAGGTTGGCCGGTTGTATTTAAAGCAATCCAAATTTGAAGAATATTTGATTGTGATCCAGCCCAAACAAATTATACTGTAAGATTAAAATAAATTCTTGTTCAATTTTCTGTGCTTGCAAGAAGATTTTCACTTGTCAATCAAAGTAAATTTCGAAAATCTTCAAGTTCTCTCTTTTTTTAATTTTCAACTCAAAAAGTCGTGAACGCCTTCCTGGGTAAAAAATGGCAATGTATGTTATAATTGACAGTTTGACTGACAGCCTTTTGCTTCGCGCCAAAAATTTTCATTATTTATTTTGTTAGATATCCAAAAAAATTTCCAAAATAAAAAATTAAAAAAAAAAAGAAAAACAACATTAGCTTGCTTATTTTTACCAAAAAAAATTAGTAGTGGGCAAAAAAGTTTGTAAAAGAAAAAAAAGAAGATGTTCCGCAGTTTAAAAGAGTAGATCAAAAATTTTTAGAAAATTTTGTTTTGGTAAATCGACTCATAATTTATGAAGTCACAGCTTAAGGCGGTATATAAACCTTTTTTTTTCTAATTTTTGACGCTGAACAGCCTTAAAAGCTAAAAAAAAAATCCTCGAAAACCAAAATTTTATATATCATCTATAAAAGCTTGACCCATCTTGCGCAAAGCTTTTTCATGTCCAAATTTTCGGTCAATATCCTATGTACAGCACTTTTTGATAAGCCTCATATATCAGATAACTCACGCACTTTCAATCGACTGTCGTCTAATATAATTTTGTGGATTTTTTTAGCCGTTTCTGTCGTGGTGACCTCATCTGATCGACCACTGCGATGTTCATCTTCACAGCTCGTACGGCCACGTTTACACTGCGCTACCCAATTTTTAATCATTGCATATGAGGAAGCGGACTCCCCTAGTGTAGAATCTAGTTCACTTTTGATACCAGCTGGACTAAGAACTTTCAAATTAAAATATTGAATGACATAACAATGACCAATTTTATCCATATTAAAAATTTACTGAAAAGCTTCGCTATTAATAGTCGGTAATTTGAAAAAAATAAAAAAAAATAAAAGTGTGACAGTTAATCCTTAAAATGATAGGGCTTTCTACCGGGCTTATTTTTTTTTCAAAATTTTTGTGTTTTCTTGGTTAGGCTACTTAATTCTGGGACAACCCTCGTAGGAATAAAAAAAAAACCTGTTAGGGTAACTTTTGCTTAAAATATGTATGCATGAGATTTCTAGAAATGTTCAGCTAATCAAAAGTTAAAAGAGCGATCTTGCACGAAATATTACTATGTATGTTTATATTATTTACTCGTTTATTATTATTTCATTCATATGTAAATTCATTGTATGCCCTATTATTCTTAAAAACCACTTCAGATTTCAATGTATTTACAATTTGTATAATGGATTTTAATTCGCCACTCATCGTTTAAAATAAATCAGTGTATCAGATTGTGTATTTCATTTATAAAAACTAAATTTTATTAAATCGATTTTTTTAAGTATGTGAATAACCGTTTAGTATGTGCTCTTAAATAATTTTTAATATAAAATACATAATATTCAATAATAAATTTGTGATATAATAAAAATAATTGACTGTCAATAATGTTTAGCAGTCAACAAATTATTAACATAAAATATTTACTCGTAACTATACGCGGATCAATGACCTTCAATACCCTAAACTAAAAATAATTTTAATGAAAAAAAATATGGTTTTTATTTTATTTTGATTGAAGTTATTTTTTATTTAAAAAAAATTTATTGTATAAATAAAAATAAATTTTATAAAATTCTTTACCATATTTTAAATTTAATTTTGAGTACTTGATAAACAGAAAAATAAAGAAATTTTCTATAAATAAAAAAAATTATATTAAATATTTGCCGGTATAGTACACATTTATTTTTCATAAATTTTTGAATAGTGTCTAGCTATAAAAAAGTAATTGTAATGTTAATTTGGAGCCCTAGACAATATAAAGCTTGTATTATTTTATTGTTTTGTAAATTATTTAAAAAACTGGTGGAAACTTAATATTTGTTTCAATATAATAATGATAACATCGTGAAATTAAGGAAATTCACTGCTGAGCTACTTGTTTTTAGAAATAAATAATAGTAAAAGTAGGTGCTTGATTTTACAAATCCCCTAGATCCTTTTTTGAATAGTTTTATTTAGTTATTTTTTTACTTTTTTAACACTTTCTCAGTATAAAAAAGTTTTTTAAAGAGTCTTTAAACACACGGAGCTCTTGAAATTTCGGTGATCCTGCCTCATTATTGTGTTTTAATAAAATTTTTTATAAAAAATTCTTTACTACCTTATTACTAATTTATATATATATATATATATTTAACGAATTGCTTAAGCAAAGCATCAACTGCCACACAAATTTATTTTGCACAAAAGATTTAAAACAATCATCATTTAGACGCACAAAAGTGTGATTATCAAATTGCCTAGCAAAATCGCCATCACTTGATGAGCGAGGAAAAGAATAGTGGGGAGTCAGTAAAGGAAGGTACAGACCTCAGTAAAGTACAGACCTCAGATCGCTCAAATAGTGGACATCTTAGCTATAATCAAACTTATAAAATATTAATCAAACAATAATGAACAATCATGAACAAGCACGACAAAAGACTTTTCAAATTCCGGGAAACACACCAGTAGTCAATGAAAGATTAAATAACAAACAAAGTAGACGGCCAAAATTAGAAGATTTTTTACGCAAAACCACAAACGGCACACTAATGATAGACCACAAAATTGTTCGAATATTGGTCCAAGAGACGGGTACCATACAAAACGGGTAGTCATTAGATCTAATTTTATAATTTATAAAACCATAGAACCTTCTACGATTAACACAAAAATCTCTCATGACTGTTTCCAAATACTTATTGTACAACTTCTCCGGCAAAACTAAAGAAATCACCATTAGTTATTTTTGTAAGAATTAATAATAAATTATAAATAATTACACGTTGTATTGATAATTAGCAATATTATTAGTATAATAGGCACAATATCTATTTATATGTTTTTGTGATTGTGTGTTTAAATAGAAGATTGCGTATAGTATCTTATGTAATTTTTAAACCTCTGTAGCTCAGTTCGTAGAGCGTCCGTCTGGAAAGCAGTGGGTCACTGGTTCGAGTCCAGTTCGCAGAGAAAAAGTTTTTTTAATTTTTCTACTTTGACTCCTAAGATAACGTCTTTCATTTGCTTTGCAGTTGTATGAAGAAATTTCCATTAGTTGTTCCTTATTACCCTTTTAATTCTCATGTACAAAACACTGTTCCATTAAATTCAGTTTTCTAATTGATCTTACTTTAATTTCGATTAAATTATTTTGTAAAATACAATTTAATTGATCTTTTATTGTAATAACAGATTTCATTTTTTTCTTTTACATTAATCACAATTTCCCAATTTCAATTCCTTTTTTCATACATTATTTGTTAAAATGTTAACCCCATTCTGTTCATTAAATTGTTTTCTTACTAAAAATTAAAATCAAATAAGTTTTCCAGTTAAAAACAGAAAATTTACAGTTCCAAAAAGAAATTTATGTAGTTTATTTAGGCAATCAAAATAATTTTTTATGAGTTTGCGTTAAAATTCCAATTTATTTTTTATTGATTTGAAGTTGACCGCAATATACGCCTAAAAATAATGTTCTGTTATTTTTTTTTTTTATTTTTTGAATATTTGTTTTTGATTTTAATTAAATTGTATCATTGGGATTGATAAAGCATCACGAAAAATTAAAAAAAATTAACTTTCTAATGAAGGTATTATGATTCTTATCTGAAGATGTACAATGAATTGTTTTTAAAGGAACAAAAGAACTTTGATCACATCATACTGGACTTTGGATACACACGCTTTCGTTTGTTCTGGTGTACATTGGTATTCTAAATTTATGACGAATTCTCACTTAAGAGTAACAACAATTAAAAAAATATGTATTCGAAATACGAAATTTGCGCTCTTATTAGACTTACGTTTAGTTCTTATAAGAAAATTTCAATTAATTCGAGCTCAACAGAACGACAAATTGTATTTTTTGTAAAACTAATTGGCTAATTGGCTTAATTTTTTTCGGTTCCACAATTTATTTATCCAGCTAACCACCATTAGCTTCTCTTTTTTTATCACAACTCTAAAAAGTGTTATAATTGTAGGTTATTATACTCTCTATCTAAGCAACATTTACGAGTATTACAGATTTACCATCTTTACAATAATATCTTATAAAAATCCAGGGCAACGATCTTCACCATTATATTTTATGTTATACAATTTTTAAATTTTTTATTATAAGTAGTTTTATACAAAATTCAATTACTTCGAAAAATTTAATTATAATAATATTTACGTTTTCAATTTAAGGGATTTTTTAACTACTACTAATAGAGAATTCTACACGTAATATTAGACCAGATAAAATTTTTATTATAAGTTTTAGGATTGACTCATAATACGAGTAGAATTATTATCTAATATAACTATTATCCGTTCATATCGCAATTTATTAATATTGATTAGAATATCAATTACGTTTTAATCACATAAATTAATCAATGATTAACAAAGACAATATACTTGAAGTGGTTGGTAAGAATTTAGTAATTATACTTAATTAAGCATTTGGCTCCGAATGAAATAGAAATTATGAGTTGTAAATAAAATATGTATAAGTGTGTGGAATGTTAATTATTTTATAACTGATTTGTGACTTAAAAGTGCAATTTATAATCTTTATAAAAAAAATTTGGGGCTTGTATAAATATTTTAGAGAGCATTTATTCAAATTACATGTAAATGAACTTCAAAATTCACGCATAAATTTTTCTAAATAATCAAATGAACGATTAGTAAGAATTTTTTTAAAATGCTCTCTAGGGTAATTTTCTAAAGTAAATAAATATGTTAAAACTTTTTAATCTAATTTTAATAAGCAGATTATAAAATCAATTAAATTGTTCCAATTTAATTGCTTTATATAGGTTAATTTATATCCTATTTTTTTAATCGAATTATTTTATGATTAGCTTTTAATTGAAATTGGTTTTATTACGGTAATAAATTAAATTAAATACAAATTCTTTTTAGTACTAAATCTTCTTAAATAAATTTGAATGAACTTTATGTTTTATGCTATTATAAATATTGGATAAGAAATTGGAAATTTAGTAGTAACTTTGATTTCTCATTGGAAACAAATTATGAATTTTCGATTTCATATCTCACTTTTATTAGAAAATTAAAAAATTTTTAATCTTCTGAAAATGGAAATGTGTTAATTTGTGTTTAATAAATAGTGAGGTTTAATTATGTTAAGAATTTCGCAAAAAAAATCTTATATTTTTTGAAGTAGTGGCAGAAGACGAGGCTATTGCTCCACACTTTTCACTTTTATTATAAGTAGTAACAATATGTACGTATGAATAAATTATCAATTTCGAATAATTTTTACAAGGACCTTAAACAATAAATTTATACTATTGCAATGGTTAAAGAAAATTTAATTAAATTATAATAAAAAAAAATCATTTTTATAGAAAAATTCTAATTATATTTAATGTGATAATTGAAAACTCTTTAAAAAGTTTATTGAATCTTATATTGTCCAAGAAACGTATATTGTATAATATATTTAAAAATGAGTTCTAATAAAGAGAAACAAGTATTTGAAGAGACAATATCAGGTCTTCGAAAAGAATTACATTCACTTTATAATATATTACGTGATAAAAATGAACAATTGGATAAAGTTGAAACAGATTTACGTGATCGAGATTTACGTTTAATTCATATAACAACAGAATATAGAAAACTTAAAGATCAACAACAATCATTTAATAATGATAATAATAATGATGATGATGAAAAAGAAAATCAACCAACTCATAATAATCATTTGAATTCTTCAACAATAACAGCAACAACAACAATTCCCACAAATTCAATTACAATGAATAATAGTAATGGAAATGTTCTTGTCGAGGATACAACAAATAATCAACAAAATTTTAAAAATAATGAAATAAATATTTGGAAACTTGAAAAAGAATTAAAGGATCGTGATATTATTATTAAAGAATTAAAAAATAAAATTATTCAAGTAACTGAAGATTTAAGTATAACACAAAAAGAAAATTTAGAAAAAGAATTTCATATAATTGAATTACAAAATGAAATTGATAAATTTCGTCAAGTTGTAAGACCATTAACACAAGCATTTTTAGAACAACGTCGTTCAAGTATGATATTTAATGATATTAGTCCTGGTATGGAAAATACAAGAGTATTTTCATTAAATGAACCACGAATAAAACGTCAAGGATATTCAGCTGAACCATTATCAGAAATGGTTAATTTAAATGAAAATTCATTAATTAAAATTCCAAAGGATAGTGTGTAAGTAAATTGATCAGTGATCTTAAGTATAAATATGATTATTTGGTTGTTTGATATTAAGTATACAAAAATTATGTAAACTAGGACCAATAATTAACCTAATCTGAGCACCACCACACTTCCTGAATTTTATTTTGACTATTGCCATCTAGTCAGGAATAGAACTATAGTGAATATTCTTTTAGAACTGAGTAACACTTTGAGAAAAGGAAAATAATTTTTGTTTTCTGAAGCGTTCCTTGAGAAATTTTTTCCTAATAATAAGAGTACTAATGATAAAAAATAAAATTTTAATTATTTGAAATTTAAGATTTATAATGAGATTATTACTAAGCCTCAAGATTATTCGATTATTATAATTATATTTTTATATATTTTAATTGTTAGTTGCAAATTAATAAAAACATTTTATATATTAAGAATATATTTCAATTTTTGAGCCACTTATATTTCAATGACCATTTCATTTTTCATTCAGTAACTTTTATTATTTATTATATACAATAACATATTTTTTGTTTTTATAGATCTCGTGAATTAATTAAATCAGCCATATTAGATAACGATTTTATGAAAAATTTAGATATGACACAAATACGAGAAATTGTTGATTGTATGTATCCAGTTAAATATGCGTCCAAAAGTCTCATTATTAAAGAAGGTGATGTTGGCAGCATTGTATATGTGATGGAAGGTAAGTGTTATTGCAGTTTAATTTAATTATATTTAATTCAATTTCTAAACTATACTTAAATAAAATTTTAAAATATAAATTTTGTAATTTATACAAAAATGAGATATGCAGATTATTTTTACTAAATTACAATTAATAATCTAAATCCTCGTAATGTGTTATAAATATATATTTAAAGTATGTTTAATAATATATGAATAACAGTAACAATTAATTTTTATTGCATAAAGTGACTCAAAAAAATTGCATATATTTAGGCTAAAGCATTTTTCAATTTATAATGTGAAAAAAAATTTTTTTACCATTATGTTGAATTTGATAACTGGAAATATTGTTATCCGCAATTTATGCAAATATTTTTGAATAAAAAAAATTTTTATTGAATGAAAACTGAATTGAGAAAATTTTGGTTGCAGGAGAATGCAATGCAATTTAAAATTAAATTCAGTGTATGCACATGCATTTATGTATGGCGGGCTACACAAACATATTAAAATTTAATTGAACCCATAATTTAATTTTAAATTGCTTTTTATGTTTTTAATGATTATAAATAAAATTCAACTCGAATTAGTTTTCATAATTTTTGTGATAAGTTTTGAATAATTTGGAATTATAATATAAAAATTTAATTTGGCTAACAAAAAGTGGAGTTGGGAAACGAACTAGTTTGAACTATGAAATTGAAAAATATTTCTTTCTTTATACAAAACTATATAGTAGGAATAAATATATAAGAAATATTTGAGGACATATTTAAGAAATGTTTAAGAATAAAGTAGGCTTAAAAGAAATAGTTGAGTAGATCGTCAAATAAAGTCACAATAATTGTATCTGAAATTTTGTATAGCGGGTTATTAATCAAATTGGGGAGCATAGCTCAATATAGACGGCATGCTATAGAGTACCGTCCTTAGTGAATTTAGAAAATAATAAACGCAGATGTAGGTTTATGCAATTTTCTTTTAATAATCTAATCTGCATTTTTAGATTAATTGAGATTATATTCAAAAGTTCGGATTTGAACACTTTGTTAGGAAAATATAAAAATGCTGAAATAGTACATTTGAATTACTTTCTAATATTCAAATATGTAATTTGAATTTTAATTCCTGAAATTTCATTAACTTTAAATATTTTTCATTCAAAATTTTAATTTGGTTCGCATTTAATCTGCAAGATTTTACATCAAACTCGATTACTACGAGTATTAATTTGAATGCAAAATTTTATTGTAACTGTACATTTATTCACGCTTTTAATACAGTTATTTACCTACACAATATGTGATAAATATAACTTACACATATGAGATAAAAAAAAAAACACTTATGGTAAAAAGATTGCAAAATTGAATATTAGAAACCAACTATATTAATTTGAGAGGAAATAGCATATGTATATGCATAAAACATAAAATTGCAAATATAAAATATTCAATACCATTCACACAAACATAATATTGTTGTACTCATTTGTAAGTAGTAGGTATGTAATAAAAAAGTATTTCAATTTTTTGCCTTCGTTTGTTTCGCTTTGCATGATCACCCCCTAAACTAGGCGAAAAAAATAATATGTATACAACATACATACATACGTGAAAACCGTTTTATATTGCTTCCAATGCAATTTCGAATTGCATAGTATAAACCGTGCTGCACATCTAAATTACATTTCACACTACTACATGTTCACGAAATACTTATTAAATTTGTTAAAACTTATACATAGACGCCCTTTTTCTCTTAACATTCAGTTTTCTCTTTTGCGCTCTGTTTATTATTTTGCTTTGAATTTGACATGGAAAAACTTAGTATTGCCTTGTAAATTATAAACAGTTGTAAAGAGAAAAGCACAAAACATCTGATGATTTATTTTTGATAAAATTCAGATGTGCTCCCTTAATTTGTCATTAATGCAATTATACATATGGTATTCTCTTTTATGTTTTACATTATCTCATTTAAGTTGTCGGTTTTGTGATTGCGATATTTCCTATTTCTTATAATTTTTCTCTTTTTTCTCTATACTTTAATATTATACATTACGCATGCATGTGTAGGTTTTTTTTTTTAACTAAAGATTTTATTGTAAAACCGGTTTTAATTCAATTTTGTTGTTTCTTTATTCGTTTTCTTTCATAATGTTTCTCTTTATCTTTTCGCATACTAAATTGTTTTTTGACTTCTGTTTTGATTTAGTCAATGTGAGCAGTGGAAATTATAGAATAATATATGTATATATAATAACTAAGCTAGTATTCTGCTGGTAAGGTAAAAAATTTGGTAAAAGATAGTAAACTAAATATGCATTGCAAAGGAAAAAAAAACGTTACCATGCTGTTGCACAAAGTCAAACGCCTTTAACACTATTATGGAAGGGTAAACATCGGTTTATTTAAGACCAGTGATTATATAGAATTTCTTACTTTCCACAATTTTATCGACATTTTCATTATATTTTGATAGGTTAGTTTGATCATAACAAAATCTTAAAAATTGGGTACATCATAATTTTCCTAGCAATATGCGCAAATGCAGATTGTCTAGAATTCTTTTAGATTCTGTTTAATTTTTGAAATGTCAAAACATTAGTGTGTCAAAACGTTATTTCCACTTTATTATTCATATTTCTCATATTATGTTTATTTTTATATGATAAATGTAGTGGGATATTTAACTTATATTTATGTAAGTATATATACATATGTATATGTATGTATCAAGTATTTTTCAAATTTTATGAAATACAGTAGAACCACGAAACAAATTTTAGGTCTTCATGGAAGGTGTTTTCTCTTTCAAAAAGAATAAGTTTGCGAGTAATTAAAAATAATATTTTTAATTAAAAACAATGTTATACCTAGGTCTATTTTTTGAAAATGTAAAATTTTAGTCCTTGGAATTGACGTGTTTTAAAAAAATTTTCTCAAAAATTAGTTTTTTTTTAAAATTCAGTTTAAAATAATTGCGAATTTGAAGAAATAACTTAAAAATCAGATATTTGTTTAAAGAATTTTATTACAGAAAAAATTAGGGGCTCAGAAGCAAAATGGCCTAACCCTCACTCCCAAAATATTTGCCACAATATGTGGGTTAGGGCCACTTTTGCTTTGGGAAAAATTAAATTTTAGATTTAGGCCAAAAAATAATAAGGAATTATAGAAAATATTTAGCTTTTTTGTCGATAAAGTTAAATTTGGGACCTAATTTTTTTTAGCGAAAATTTTAGGAGTGAGGGTTAGGTTAAAATGAGGGTTACTTAACTTCCGAGCTCCTCAAATAAGCATGTAGATTGACTTTTCTGAGTCAAATTTACGAATCGCCATTGGTATAGGCACAACAACTTGTCAAAAACTTGACAATTTTACGATTTCAAGGAGTTTTAACTGGAAGTACATAAAAAATTTGTTTTCCGAAAAATAGTTTATTTTGTTCAATAAATCCTATTTATATACGAAACTTAAGCTCTCTGTATTTAGGGATATACGAATTAATAGACAAAGCAAGCAATGTGAATTTAGTAGAAGAAATGTTTTGTTTAATATTAGAAAAATAGCATGTCAAAATTTATCTGACTGATATTTTCAGTAGTTCGGTTATCTAAATATTCGATAAACTTTATTTCTAAAAACATATTAAAGGATTGTATTCTTAAACTCTCTTGTTCATTGAGATTTTAAAAAATTTGTCGGATTTTACTGTAACTGTACAAACACTTAAACAGTTTATGTCTAAGTATTTGTGTTCATTGTAATAAACATTACTGTATAAAATAAATTAGTATTAATGAACAAATAACAATAGCAGAGAAACCGCATTATTTTTTTTTTCATATTTTCTTATTTTATTTTTGTTATTTGTTTAATTTTTTTTTTGTTGGCGGCCGTTGCTGGCTGGCATTTGGCAATTAAAAGGTAAAAAAAAAAGGCAACTTTTGTTATTTATTTTTCTCTTTTTTTTTTTGCCTTTTTTATTTTCAAAGGTAAAAAATCTCATGCACAATACGAAATGGAAAATGATTCATTCAAAATTGTTGTGTTGTGTTGCTGCTGTTGTAAGATATACATAATAAATATATAACAACTAGATCAGTACAGCACAGCACACCACATCATCATAAAAGAAACACAAGAAGAGAAGAAAATATTAACAAAAAAAATATAAGAAACAAAAAAAAAAATTATAAATAAAATAGAAGAAAAATATGAAGAAATATTGAAAATGAAAAAGCATTGAAAACAAAAAATCCGAAAACACAAAACAGTTGATTAGTCAGTTTCGAACGCGAAAGGTTATACAGCGTGTTTCAATTTTGAGCGTTCGGATGATTTAATAAAAAAAAAAAAATATTAAAATTTTTTTTTTCCTTTTATTCTTATTAATTTCTTTGTGTATTTTGTTTTATTTTGGAATTTTGATTTTGTTTTCGCGTAATTATTTCGAATATTTTATGAATTTCCTCCGTATTTGATTTTCATGTAATTTTTCGTTCTGTGTTTTTTTTACTTAAGTAAACAAATACAAAATTCTTTGTTTAAATAATTAAACATGCAACACTTTATTCAAAAACCAAGTAAATGTGGAAAATTTTCGAATTGAATATTTTTTTTTTTGGAATTATTAAATTAACAATAAAATTTATTTTTTTTAATAATAAATTTTCATTTTTAATTTAAATTTTTTTTTAATATTTTAAAAAATCGTGTTAAAAAAATTATTTAAAATATAGAAGAAAGAAAAAAGTGACAAAATACCTACAATATTGGATTTCTTGTTTTTTTATTTGGTTTTGTATTATTATTATAATTTTAATTCGAGATCGTAATGAAAATGAAAGCGAAATTTATAAGTATGCTAAAAATATCATATGAATATTGTGAATTGTGCATATGATTGAATTTTGTAGTGTATTACCTATAAAAGAATATGTACAATATTTTAACACTATATGTATAAATAAACACATATTAATGTTCACATATTATGCAGAAATAATAACGTACATAAGTTAACATACATACTTATGTACAAACTAATATAATCTGAAGAGACAAAAAATTCCGGTTTTATTTTTATTTCTGTTTCATTATTATTTTGTATATTTTTATACAATTATATAAATTATGAACAAAATAATATAGTTGCATATATATACAAACAATTATACTTATGTGGTTAAATATAAAAAAGTAAATAAAAAAATTTAAGTATAATAATATTTTAAAATTTACTGTTAAAATCGAGTTTTTTTTTTTTTTTGTGTTTTTAATTTTGAAATTCCGTAACCCAAAAATAAGAAAAATTCAAAATAAAAAATTACAATAAATAAATTGTCTTTTTATGTTGAAAATATATAAATGTTATTTTATTTCATATTTTAAAATCTGGTATACATGTGTATAACAAAAACAAAACAAGCATACATAAACGTAATTCATATACAAATTATTCTTTATATTATTGTTTTCTTCAAAAATTAAGTAATTATTTCTTAAATATACTAATTAAGTAGTTGTATGTATATTAATTTAGTATATATAATAAAATTTTACGTAATTTAATACAATCATTATTAAGTTCGTAAATAAACAGGATTTGTAATTTTCAATTACCTTTAGAAAATTTATTACTTATTTAATTACATTAGCAAGTAACTGTTCTGGGATTTAATAATTACTTAAAATAGGTATTAATTTATCTGTATTACAATTACTTATTTGAGTACACTATTTTAATAACTTGGTATAATATTATTGTAATAATTAATTCAAAAATAATAATTAATTGAATAATGTAATATATTTGTTCTATATACTTATATGTATCAAGAATGTATTGTTAAAACAACCTCTTCTTGTTAAAATATTCGTAATAATTATCGTAAAAAATTATTTCCAATTCATTAGTAAAATAAAAATATTAAAAACAAGGACTGTTTTCGCACAAATCATAATAGGTATATAGGATTATCGAAATAAAATCTAAGTACATAAGAAACTTTAAGTATTTGGAAATCTAAAAGTTGGTTATAATTATTTGTGAATTCCTTTGAAGCATAAAATATAAATTATACAAATAAAATAGACAATTTAATATTATAAATTAAAATAAATATATTGAAGAAATCAATATTATAATATAATATAAAAAAGTGAAAATATAATAAATAAAATTGAAAAAAAAATTATATAAAAGTTTATTACTTCATAAATAAAGCAAAAAAAAAAAAACTTTTTTGTACTTCTTTTTGTGTTCAAGTTCCCCGTACTCTAGTATGGATAGTGTTCATTAATTTTGACTCTACATGCTCGTATATGATAAAATACAAGTTTTATATAAAATATAGAGCACAAAGATTTCAATTAAATAAGAAAAATAGCAAAATATAATTTTAAAGAAAATAAAAACAAGAATGGAACAGCGTTATTAACCTAAAATTATTTACTTACAAGAAATTCAACAATAATAAAAATTAGGTTAGATTTAAATCATTTAATTTTTTTTTGGTTTTTCCGTTTTTATTAAATAATCTAATTATTTTATTATAACTGGCAAATTATTGTTGTATTATTTTATTTATGTTAAGTCAATTAAAATATTCTGTACAATATAATATAACAGATTTTTGTATAAGATTTTGTTTTGTATAACAAATACAAGTATGGAAATTTTCTTTTAAAATTTGGAATCAAAGGAAATCTAAAATAAATAGAAAAGGTAAATTTTAATGTATTTTTTAATTTATGGATTATCTATTTTATTTTAATAAAAACAAATAAAATTTATGTTCAAGTCTTGTGATTTAAAAAACAAAGGGTTTTTAAGTTCAATTTTCTTAAATCTTTCACGGTTTTTGTTTGAACAAGTTCAACTGTTTTTAAATTCATCAATTATTATTTTTTTTCTTCAATATCTATAGGTAATTATTTAGTGTTGATTTTTTCAAACAAGTCTTTCTTTTATTTACAAGTAGTGGAACTTTGATTTTTTTAGTGCCTGACATTTTTTCTCCAAAACATTTTTTAACCTTATACATTTTGTCTTTTCTATGCCAATTTTATAATAATGAAGATCCAAAAATTCATCTGATATTTTGAATTTTCTTATTTGTTTTAATCTTAAATTAGAATTGAATCCTCTCTAAATATTTGTTGAAGACTGTGAGAAATTTTTGGAGTTACAACATATTATGTTAATGACGCTATTGTTGAATTGTACCAAACAATAATTAAGTACTTACTTTAAGTAGTAAGTGTAGAAATATGATCTGTACCGAATCAAAGATGAACTTATTTGTTGTTTTTATTTCATTTTCTTAATATTATTTAAGCATTTGTAATAATTGCATATTTTAAAATAAACTAGCCCTGGAAAACTATGAACTTCGGTAATTCTAGTACATATTTTGAAAAGTGTTACTTAAATGTCATTGACTAAACAAACTGTCACTGCAGTAAATAATTTCAGTACAAAATTCTGAATTACACTTACTATGTATTTTATTGTTAATTAACAGGAATATTATTTTACGTGTACATCTAACTTATTAAAAATAAAAACTCCCCCCATATTTCTTATGGTTCTAAATTAATAAGTAATTTTTAAATGAATTTTTAATTAATTCAAATAAATATTAATAGAGTGTGCGATTATTAAATAAATATTTGTTAAATAAAAAAAATTATGTGTTTTTTTTTTCAGATATTTTCTTTAAAAATTGCTTGTGTAATCAAATTTTAGTATAAATTACGTAATTATTTTTTATTTTATTTAAAATTTATTTCAATATTTATATTTAATGAAGTGTATACGTTAAGGACGTATCGGTTGATAAAAGTTATTTGTTTTCATAAAAATTAATTATACTTAAAATTATTTATGAATTTTTAAAAAATAGTTCTGATGGTTTGATCACTTTTATTATAAAATTTACAAAATTTTTTTAATTGTGTATAATAAATGCACATATTTTCCTAATGCACAAAGTAAATGTGCTTTCCTAATGCAGTTAAGTATGCTGATTACTGTTAGGAAATCTTGTTGTTTAACCATATTCCCGGCAAAACTAACAAAAAATTACTTTTTTTAAATACTTAAAAATTCCTTTTCTAAATATATATGTATTCGTAAAGCCACTTAAATTCTAATGTTAAATAAATGGCTACTTTACTTAAAACACAATTTAATTACATATTCCTATTAATTTGGTCTGATGTAATTAAACGTATTTCATCAGTAACCGCATTAATCATTGACCAAATTGTGTTAATTTGCTTATTGCAAATAAAAGTACATTTAAATTTATTTAATTTTTTTAATTCATTTAAGGCATATTTTTAGCAAACAAATTCGTTTTATTTTTAATTAAATTTATTTTTAAAATAAACCTTCTTTTAAAAATAAAAGAAAAACCTTCTAAAGAGATTACTGACCCAAGTTAATTCTTTGAACTATTTATTCATTCGCTGATCTTATAAAACGAAAAAAAATGACGTTTTGTTTTTTCAAGTGTTACAATTACTGTTTTTTTTTTCATTTCTTGAAAATTTATAAAGTTTAATTCAAGCAAGTTGTGTTAATTACCACATTTAAGGTTAAGTTTATGTTTTAGACATTCATTGTATTTAGAAATTAGAGTGTTTCTAATTAAACTACTCCCTAAATACCATCAACTGTTTTTGTTTTTATCACAGTGAAACTCCAATAATTCAATAAAAAACTGCGAATATTTTGATTTGAGAAGATTTCGATTGTTGATAGTATTCAATTTTTTAAAATTATGTTTTAAGTTTCATGGAATTACCCCAATCGTTCCCTCGAGGGCTCTGGCGTTTATTATCATATTATGAATTATATATGCAATAAAAATTTGGTATATATAAAAAAATTTGAAATAAAACTTTATGAGTTATGGCTCTTTTCTAGTTAACACTGTGGAGACCAACCAGAGGACAGTCGTTTAACTTAAAATTTGAATGGAATCTTTTAAGTAATGTAATACTTGAAACTATAACCAAAATGTGTAAAACACTATACAATGTCTACATGCATTAAATATCCAAAAAATTTGCTTCTAAAATTTAATTATAAACAGACAAGAAGTTATTCATATAATTTCATATGAATTATTTATTGTTTTTGAATGTACGTACAGACACAGCGTAGTTGTTAATTTAATTGTTATTCAATTTTGATCCAAACGCATCAAATTATATCGTGCCCTTTATCAAAATTTTCAATATGCAGGAAAGTTTTAAAAACAAAAACAATAGAATATTTTTGTATTGTTTAAAAATCAAGAGAATAAGATAACTGCATATATAAGTAAATACTAACAAACATATATGTATATACATATATTATATTTTGTATATATGTATACACATAAAAAAAGACAAAAAAATTCTTTTATTCGGATATAATTTGATCTTTTTGTACATTATTGTCAAAATGTTTGAATTGAGGATTTAAATGGAATTTTTGATATAGAATTTAAGTCTTACTTCCTTTATCAGCAGAGTTTACAAATATTTTTAATGAAGTCTTTATTATTAATGGGATTGTTCTTTTCATTTTGAAATAATGAAATCTCTTACATTGTTATAAATTGACAGTGATTTGAAAAGAATTTTTGTAGTAATAAATTGAAAATATTAATTGAGTACAATAACACACAATTTTCCAAAAAAAAATTTGTTTTGATTACTTATAATTGCTAAAGAAAAATTTACAAATAGGCCTGAGTATTTTAAATATGTTTGGTTTATTTTAGGTTTAAAAATGACCCAAAGAAAAATATACATACGTCTCATGTCCAAATATAAAACTTCTTTCCCCCAAAAATTATAGAAATTTTGCTGAATTTTAAATTAATTCTCTGCAACTGTACGATTCTAGCAGTTTTTATGTTAGATTTCTGGTAGACTTCGGTTTGATTACATTTTTTGATTTGCTGGTATGAGTTTGATAGCAGTTGCAACATCAAATTCTAATAAATTTATGTATTCCTAATTGTAATCAAATAAATGTTGGAAAAGCTTAACCTTTGTTACGGTGCCACGTTACGTTATTGCATTATTTGTAAATATGAGTTGTTTTCATACTCACTTGTCTTATGACATATTCATACTCACTTGTCTTATGACATTAAATCAAACTCAAACATTTCCCTTTTAACATTAATGTTTTTACGCTACACACTTATATACACAATACAAAATTTACTATGCAACGTAAGCTTGTTATTACTCGTATATACTCGAATAAGTCAAACGTTTTTACGTTCAAATTATGACTTTTATAAAAAAAATTTTGACATACATATCTAATATTTAACACTACATACAAATTTTAAAATCAAAATGTTATTTTTTTCTTTGTTTTATAACAAATTAGGTCAACATTTTAAATATTTTAATTATATTTAGAAAAATTAAAAATTTCATTCCTTTTTTTTTTATTTTTAATTTTTATTTTTATTTATTCAACTAATCATTTTACTGATTATTAAAATTTGTTTGGTACCTCGCAAGTCACAACAAAATTTCTTTATCACTTTGTACATTTTAATAAATAATTCTTGATTATACTTTACGACGACTTCCTCTGAAATTTATTGATTTATTAAAGTTATTTTTCTAAATTATATTTAAAAAAAAAACATTTCATTTAAGTAAACGTGCATTAATACATTGCTACTAAATTTAATTACGTAGTGGACTCTGTGACATATGTACGTTGCTTAATGTCACAACAGTTGAGTTGAGCAAAAAATTTAAGTAAATTTTAGTTTTTCCGTCAGAATTTTTTTTTAATTCACTCATTTTTGTTATGCATATACATACGTCATTTACTAATAAATTTAAAATTTGAATTCGTTCTTTTGATAAGTAAAAGACATGAAAATTTTGAAAAGGTGTTAAGGTCAATTATACCAAATACGACAGAATAATTGCGTGCACATAGTTTTATACACGTATGTATGTATATGGGTGCAAAATATGTATTTGATTTTAATACGATTTCAATATATGTATGTACATATTATTTAGTTATATTGAGGTTATGATTACCTAAGTGTCAAAATTGAAATAGTGAAAACAATTAACTACGGATGTTTTTATATAATGATGATGTTAAATGATTAATGTTTGTTATCAATGAATGCCTTTATCATTATGAACCCGTATAAATAAAACCTCCTATCAAATTGTGTTATAGTTTTGATTTGTATACACTCAACATATATGGGTATGTACGTAAAAAATTTTCATCAAACACGATCTTAGTGTTATCTAAAAATTTTTGTTGTTGTTTATTATTAATTTTTATCTAAAAAAAAATAAATATTTACTATTAAATTCTTGTCGAAAAAGGTAAGGTTATCAAAAATAAATACCACATAGTTGTTTTTATTCTTACAACCAATTCAATTAATTTTACTCGGATAATCTTGAAAATATTGTTCTCTGAGGAAACAAAGGTATCTTTTGTATACATAGTGTTAAGCAGTTTGTAAATTTAATTTTGGAAAATAAAAATTAAATAAGGAAATGATAAAATAAATGAAATATGATCAAAAAATTTTTTAGGGTGTCAAAAGTTTAATTGCTTTAACATCAAGATTTTATTAATATGAGTGTTGTATTCCAATAATATTATTATTAAATATTTGGCAACCTTTTTGTTTTCATGTTAGCTGAAATACATAAAATATGACGTATGTATGAGTGCTTATGCAATATACTAAGGACATGTGAATAATCGGTAATTTAATTTGTTTATTTTTAAAAAATTTTGATATTTTTTTTCAAATTAAAGTGCAAAGGTTTTTAGACCACATGTCGCTTTAAATAATCTTAAATTATTCTTATTTATATTGCAGTATTTGCTTGAATATAAAGAATTTTTGTGAATTTTTAAGAATTAGATTTTGTTAGACTGATATTTGACATTTTGCCATTCGACTTTATAAAGTACCCTATAAGTTAAGGTGACATGATATAAGTAATGACCTGGCGTACGATGTGTAGTTTAACTGTATATGTTATGAATTTTGCTATTTTGGCTATTTCGTACAAGTGATGTTCTCTTGAATAGGTGCTGTTAAGTACTAATTAATTTTTTCAAGTAATACGATCGCTTTAACTAGTTTCATTACTATTGTAGTAGTTCAATCAAATTTAGGAATTTGTGGCAAGTACTTCTAAAATTTTTACGGCATTTAACACCTCAGTGTTACTATTGTTATATTGCCAGTTATATTGCCAATCTCTCGAATTTTCCAATTTTCTGAACCAATTTGCCAAAATTCAATAACTTCCAATATTCTCTATTCAATTCTTTAAAAATTTGTACTTGTGTATGATTTCAAGTCCATTTTTGGAAAAATAATTTTTTTTTGTGTATATCGTATATGTCTAAGTACAAGCCTGTTCAAATTTTTTTTAACAATGATTTTTTATTACATACCTTAAAAATTCTTAAACATTTTAAAAATACAAATATACACAGTAGGTATACATGTACTCAAAATACTTATGCTTATTACAAACAGATTCACATACAATCACAAAGTATATTTGAATGAATATTTTAGTTAGGTACAAAAATAAAAAATGAGAGAAGGCAAGCATATTTTATTTCGATTTTGGTATTTTTTTTTTCTCTTGTCATAACAGAGAACAGATGGCTTGTAGCCTCACCTTGATGCCCTATTCACCGCAAGGTGATTCGAAATTTTTCATTTATAATTTGTTTTTATTTCTTATTTTTGTATACAAACTTTTATTTCTGTCTTTTTTTCTCCTTCTACTCAATATTGCCTTTTTTTTTATAAGAATCAACTATTGTTCGAGAAGAATATAACGTTTTTTTAAGTGAATTTTTCACTATTTTGAAGTATAAAACAACTAAACAATTTATAATGGTGGCAGTAAAATGTTGTAGATCGTTAAAAAAAATTTTTTTTTAGACAAAAATATTTTTTTTTTATGTTGGTTTTTTTAAGGCGTTTTCTTTCAAAGCGTTAATAATTGTATCTTTTAATTTGAATTTTTCCTTCATAAAAACAAAAGAAAAAAATAATAATGATTAAAAGAAAAGAATTAAGAAAAAAAAGGGGAAAATCTAAAGAGATTGTATAATCGAAATCGAAAAATAAATACCCTTCCCTTGGATTTTTTGATTTATCGTTAAATAATTTATTTGGAATTGTGGAATATATTCAATTCTATATGCAGATATTTGCAATTTTCTATATAAAAAGTAGAAAAAACTATTAAAAATTTTAACTTAGTATAAAATCTGCAAAGTTGCTTTTTAATGATTTCTTTTTTTTTTGCTTTTTTGTTTTCTAGAAATTTAAAACTCTTTTGCTTTTTAATATTGGTAATAAATTTTAATTTTGTTCAATTTACTGTTGCACTGCCATTCAAATTTTTTATATGATATTAATTTTACAGTAGAAATCTTTATTTTAAAATCACAGTTATGGATCAGTTCATAAATTAACATCATTACGAATTTATGATGAAATTCCCAATTGAACATTGGAATTTTTGAAATAAGTAGTATAAATGGTAATTCTGAAGGTTAACATGCTACAAATTAGCGTAATTAAAGATGCGAAAGTACATATATACGAATTTCGTCGTCACGAATTCACGCATACTTTATGTCAGTTCAGCATATTTTATGTCAGTTCAGTTGATATAAAATATGCTGGTAGATCACGATATCATGGCAATATTATAATTGGAACTCTGTTTGGTTACTTACCAAATGAATTTATATTGGTAACAATAATTGTGTGTTACCAAAAAGGGGTTAATATATTTTATAACATTTAATATTAAAAACATTTCTATAGCAAATTTATTACCCTTGTTGCTGATTTAAATTCTTCGAAATTCAAGTACATATTTTGATAATTCAAAAGTAAATGCAACAATAACCATTGGTGATGAATGTTTCATTTACGTAGATTCTACTGTTCTTAAAGAAATAAAATTTTAATATTATTTTAAACGTTTTTCAATATTATTCAATTAATTAAAAATTATATTTAAAAAAAACATTTGATATGCAATAAATTTTAATACTTAAATTACGTACATTTGCAATAAATTCAATTCGATATTTTTTTCTACATAATCTCAAATCAATTTCAATTCGATTCGCATTAGATAAAAATAAAACCGAAAGAAATTTAAAAATTCATTATTTATAAAAATATTGTGAATAGCCTCTACTTATGTGCTGATACAAATCGATTTGTAAGAGCTGTACGAGAATTAATTTTTTATAGTTTTAGAATTTGAATTTATTTTCGCTTTTCTCTTTTATTTTAATTTTCGATTGGAAATTGATTTAAAATCATTGTTTAAAATAGGTTTAATATTTTTTCAATTAATTAAGTGGCAACTAATTATGTAGACTTTACGTTATTGCTGCACTATTTAAATTTATATTGTTTTTGTTTTGAATTGAATATGTGAAAATTGAGAGAAAATTTGTTGCATCATACAGTTTGTGTGATCTGAGAAATGCAGCCGCGTCTTAGGCTTCTACATAAATCTAGTAATAAATCTCAAATATCTGTTCGCTTATCCGTGAGAAGATGAGCATTTCATATGAAATTACAAAATTCGTAAAAAATTATTTGCTTTAAATATAAAATTTATAGCCTGTCACTGTAGATATAAAATTGAATATAATCTCTTTAAGTATTAAGTATATTCAATTCAAAAATTTCCCAACGTAATCAAACTAGCTTTATACTTAATAAGAAAAAAAAATTACCAATATTAATTCTTTTTAATCCACCGCTAAATCCACAGCTTTAAGTAAAATCTAGCGTTAATTCTTTTAGTTAATTTAGAAGCAATTAATTAATTTAATTATTACATTTTTTGTTAATACAGAATTTATTTAGAAATGAAACGAAGACAGAATTTTAGCCATTATTCAATAACTCATACCTCATAGTTTTTGAAACAATTTTCGCAAAAGCGGAAATTGTTTTAAATGAATATTTAATTGATGTATCAGAAGCGACAATCGAAATTATTCTCAAATAAATTGATGTGACAAAAAATAATTTTTCGCAAAATTCTTGCTCTAAGTATTTTAAATTCAATTATACTAACAAAAAAAAAAAAATTACTAAGAAATATTTTGTATTTTAAAATAAACAGATTCAAAAATATTTGGAACAATTCTTGAAAAATCATTATCATAAAAGATTTGAGTATTTTTGAGTTTAATTGAAGAAGAGAAAAAATTCCAATATGTTATACAAGTAGTATACGTATAACACATGCCATTTATATTTAATTCACTAAGTTCTATACAAATATACAAGTTTGAATTACATAGAGAGGAGCTTTTTAATTATATATGATTCTTTATAATTTACAAGAGCCGCCTAGATTCTGAAACTTAATACTCTTACAACATAATCATATGATACTGTAGTTAAGGTCAGTGTATTATAGTATACGATAATGTAAGATTTTTTACTTAATTTTTTTTACTAGTTTAATGATGAAATGTGGCAATGACAGAAAAAATGTAAATGATACTATATGTAGAGTAATATAATTAAAGAATAAGACATGACACGAATTATGAGGTAAGATTTTTTATTGTGATGATGTAACTATATTGTGTTTGTAAGTATGTAGTGTATTTTATTTATGGATCATTTTTAAAAATTTAAAGCAAATTCTGCTATGGAACATTTAATTTATAATAAGCATGTACATATGATTATGATAAGGCTAAAAAAATTTTTAGTAGATGAATTTTAAATCTAACACAATGTCAGTGGTTATGATATTAATTATTTTGGTCCACTTAAAATGCACAAGAAATTATTTTTAAAATCTTTTATTATTGAGTTTTAAGAATGTGTTATTTATGCAAAAAACGTGTAAAAAATTCCTACACATATTGAAGTCATACGCGCATTTGAATAGTATGGTTTAGTAAGTTATTGTGATTTATTTATCATCTACTCATCATGACTCTCATACGCTTATTAATGTATGATGCTCTCTAAATTTTGTGTACACTCATGAACTCTCATAAACTCTTTAAATTTAAATTATTTAAAGAGTAAGGATTCAGCAGATAACTTTATTAGTTTTATAGATTTTAAGCAATAAATTTAGATATAGGCCATAAACATTTCAAATTAATGATTGCTAAGCACTAAATTTATTAAATATGTATGATGCATTAAACAAAATTTGGGGATGGTTTATTTACACATTTTATGAAATTTTCTAAATCTTTTCAATTTTCATACCTTCGGTATAAATTGAAATAAATACTTCGGTATTTATTTAAATGCATTTGAAACGAATATTTTATTTGATTTAAAATTATTTTGCAATAAGCACAGGTTCTTGTGGAAGTGAAGAGATTTCTTGTACTTGATGGGATAAAACTCTTAAATTCTGAAAAAAAAAAATTTGGATGCCATGAGTACCAGCATGGAATTTTTCTCTCTAAACATGATGACTGCAATTTTCATTGTATTTTGTATTTTATCAAATAAAATATGCAGTGCTGTAGTTTTTTTTTGAATTTATGTAGTAGATTTTAGTTTCATATTTCAATTATTGTATACTAACAATTAACGTATATATGACACAATTTCAATTGTAACGTGTATGATTTGGCGTAAAGGAATAAGAAATTTAAAGAAGTTATTTTAATTTTGAAGAGTTTTCATAATCATCTCACCGTCGTTAAAATTCTCTCCTGTATTATAAGTATTGTTAACTGAAATCTAAATAAGATACAGCTATTCAACAAATTTGTTCAGTGTTAAATAAGAGAATTTCAATTACTTATAAATTCCAATTAATTACTTACTTATACATTTTAAAATTTATTTTTCTTTCTTCGGCAATATTTATTTTCTCTGTTTTATGAATGCGATTGATTTAATAAGAGAACAAAGAAATAAAATTTTAAAATTTATTCTCCCTTCATAATGGCTCACAAATCTAATTGGCGGCAACACTGATCTCATATATTTTATGAATGCAGTTAATTTTACATTCATTTTGTGAGAAAACGATCGGGAATTTAATTCTATTATTAGAATTTTATACAAAAATTCTATTATAACAATTGCATATTATATATGTGCGTGTAGAAACTGTTCCCGCATAAAGTGAATGAATACTGTAAACAGCTAAAATAATCATACATACATATGTATACGTATGTAGTTATGTAAACGTGAATTTAAGAGAAAAATACATTTATTGCGTAATACGGACGCCATTAATACGTAAATTTTTAAAATTTTTCGATTTAAACTAATTAATAATTTAAGTAGTTAAGCTATGTAAAGACTTCTTAACAGATTCATTGTCATTAAATTTTAAACATCTTGTTTGGTCTGCTTTTATGTACATATTTTAGGTTTTTAAAAACTTCCGTGTATGTACAATGAAAAGATGTGTATAAGAAGAATGTGACCCTTGTCAAAATGTTCGGTCTATTTAACAATTAATCAAGTTTATATTTTCCTTTATTTTATTCTTTTATTTTTTTTTTTCTTTCAACAATAGAAGAATCTTTTTTTGTACCAAACAATACTATTGTGTTAAGGGACTGGGGGGAAAGAAAAAAATTAGTTTAAAAGTTGATTTACCTTTATCAAGGTAACTTTATGCACAATGAAAAAGTAAATATAAAAATTAATTTTAAACTATTTTTAGCGTGTTTCTATTGACCTTTTAATACTGTAATTGGTATTTTATGAAAACAAGAAAAGCACACAATCTTATAATGATTTAATCTATAAGCGTTTGATTAATTTTACACTCACATCAAGGACGTTATCTCTAATTTTTTAAATCATTTAAAAAATTGAGAAAAAAAAATTATTATTAAAGTTTAAAAGGTTTAATTAAATTATAATCAATTAAAAATTTGAAAGAAAAACCAAGTTTATTTTGGGTGAGCAAGTATTAAAGAAAAAATATGATTACATTAATATTAAAAGCAATTGTCTTGCTGCGAGAGTTGATTTAAGGTAATCAAATCATTGTCATAGCAGTTACTTATTGTTTACCTATACGCAAATGGTAATGGTTAAGCGCAATTAGTTTTCATTAATGGATTTAAATTTTAGTTGTGATTTAGATATTACAAGAATTAGAGTGGGACTTGTTTTTTTGGTTCTTGGAGCTTATACCTTTTTCCAGATTCTTATTCATTTCGTATTACGAATATGGTAGCAAAATTCATCGAAAACTAATGAAGACTTACTATGATCCTGATAAGTACAGTTTTATGGCAGTAAAATTTATTAAGATTATTTGTACTTGTTGTGTTAAAGGTTAAAATGTAAAAAAAAAAGAAAAATTTATTGAAAATTAGTAACTAAGTAAATTTTAAACTCAACATTTATTCGAAATTTGAAAATCAAGAAACTAAATCTTAAGCAATTTTGAAGTCATTCTTTCGAATTTTGAATGTTTTTTTTTCAAATTCGAACAGCTAATGACATCTACCTTTATAAAGTATCACTAGTCATCATAATGTCGCTTTCATTTGAATTTATATGATTTCTTTGTCCGGTAAAATTTTTTTTGCAAAAACTATAGACAAATTAGACTCCCTGTTGTGTAGATTCCACCAGGTTGACGAGGAGACGGTCATACGTATTCAGTATAGCTGTACTGTTCTGTCTATCAAGATATACAGATATCCGGCTTTCTTAGTATTGGTGAATTCACGAGTAACTCCCTGAAGGTTATTTCCGGGTATTTACTTGGCAGCGGGATTATTTAAGTGAGATATGGGAGGGCTACCATGACCCATGGTTGGTTTCAATGGTCGAAGGTTAGGAATTCCTTTGCATATGATTGTCAAAATTCTAGAATTTTTCTTGGGTAGCCAATTTTTACTAAACGCAATTACAACAGAGTAGTAGAAAATTTTTATTTTAAAATTTATTAATTTTATTTAAATTTCCTTTTAATAAGACTTTTCATATTTTCGACTTTAAGGAATAAATTTTAAAACAATAAGACTAAATGTATAGGTTTTCATTTTAAAAATATTCAAAATTTTGAAATAGTATGGCATGTCACGTACATACATATATATTAAAATATGTACAGTAATTTCATGACAACTACTTTTTTATGTATGTACTATATGCAAAAATTGTTAAATATTCAATTTTTTTTTCATGTATCTACCTTCGAGAATAACATATAAGTATATGTGTATCACAATTGTTTGACTATAAGATAGGTAAGTGGGTTTAATATTCAAACCTTAAAATTCAAATTGAAACTATATGGTGCACATAAAGTGCAGAGTACATTCTTATTTGTTGGTACAAACATAAAACAATACAACTATTTTATATTCACAAAATTTTCAAAGATAATTTTTATTAGGTCATAACAATTGTAACCTTACAGAACACTAAGTACTTTATATACACATACTAATAAGAAAAATGTTAGATAATCAAATAAATGCAAAAAAAAAAGAAGTGGAATTTACTTTCTGATTAAAGTCACGATTTAGAATACAAAAACGTATAATAAATTAAAAATATTCTAAATTTAAAAAAAAAACGAAACAAAAATGAGTTAAAAAACTCAGGAATTTTTTAATCGTTTAGTTAGTAAAGTGCATTTAATATAAAATCTAAAATGAATATAAAATTTAAAAATTACATAGAAAATACTTTTGAAATCTGAATTTAAATTCTTTGAATTTAAATAGTATAAATTTTTTTCATACTTCATTCTTTATTATTCTTAAATATTCAGAATTCATTAGGGAATGTTATTGAGCGTGATGCTGTATAACACATAAATATGGTAGTATAGTAACATCGAAATTTCGTATTGTGTGATAATTTTTTCGAAACGGCAAAATCTAAATAGTTGATAATTAAAAATTTCAAATAAAAATTAGTAAATAATTTAACGGTGAGAACAATAATTAAGCACGCAATATTTTCTATAGAAATTATAATTAATTTAAAAACTACAATAGACTCTAAAAACAGACTGAATGATTAAAAAATTGCTTTAATTCTTATAGTAGGAACGCTAATATTGAATCAAGTTTTATAATGCGATACGCGGTAGGTTCTTTAATTATAAAATTTAAAATATTTTGAATTTTATAACTAAAATCCATAGTAAATCATAAATTTTTTATTGCCATACTAAAATTTTGCATACTTTGTAATTTATTATTCTTTGAACTTGAAAGTTGTTATATTATTTATTTTGATTTACATAACACTTTGACAACCATGTGCTTACATTTTATATATGTATGTACTTTAAATGTTTTATTATAATGAACCAACAAAATACGAATTGAATAATATTTTATAAATTAATTACAGAGCATATTTTAGTGAGTGTTGTGTAGAAGTAATAAACAATTGATTTTAATTTTTTTTTGAGAAAATTAACAGTAATATGCTAAAAAATTTGATTGATCGGCAATTTTAATAAAGGAAAAATAATATGAGAGTAATTAAGTAAGTACTTATTGTATGAATCACAAATATTTCCTGTCACTAGTATATATACAAAATTTAGATTAATTTAACACAGGTGCGGGGTTTAGAATGTAGAATGATTCATTAACATAAATTACTTACTTGTTTTTATAAATCACATTTGTAATATTCTATTACAAATTCATGAATTATGTAATCACCATTATTGTAATGTGTGTAATTAACAATTTATCAATATTTTCTAATATAATTGCATGCATAATTATATGTTAAGCCGAACCCGTAATCACTTATTAGTCAGTTTTAATTGTACAATTTTGAAATATAAAATAATTATTTAAAATTTAAATTAACTTATTAAACAATATTAAATTTTTGTTAAGTAAAAGTGTAAATTTCTCGCAAGCACATAATCTCGAAGCTTAATATTTCAATGCAAAAAGTACATAACTACTTACAGATCTAATTCTGCTGAAATTCAGATGAAATTGTTAAAAAACTGGAATTTAAATTAATATTGCAGAAATTGCCAAATTTAACTTGTCGAAATTTAATGTTGCAAATTGAATTTCTTAAATATACCGTAGTTCCATGTTCTTACATTTTTTCAAAAACACAATTGTGTTATAATAGGAAAAATTATGGAGTATTTAAATTTGTATTTAACAAAATTATTATTGAATTCGACTTAGACATCCAATGCTTGTTTGCCAATTTGTAAATTTTTTAAAATTTACATAAAATATGGACTATAGAAATTGGAATTGAAAGTACAAATTTAAACATTCACTAATTATTTACTACATGAAATTCAATTCTTTCATTCTACTTCCATGGTATCCAAACCTAAAAATGAATGAGTAAATTGCGTTTAAATAAAAAAAAATCCTTTCTATTTTTACCTTGCATCTCATTATTCTTTTACCTAATTCCCTCTCAATGTGCACATAAATCTGTAATTATTTTGGACTTGAAAAACCAAAATCTTAAAAACTTTATAAAATTTTTATACATAAAAATTATTGTGCTAAAAAATATTATAAGTTTACTTATATACTCATGAGAAAATCAAATAAAAACGAAATATAAAGCCAAAATTAACAAATTAATAGTAAGTTAAGGTTAAAATCAATTGATGCAATCGATCCAAAGTAAGCAGACATATGCAATTAAGCAATTATTTTCATACCCTTTTCATATACTCGTAAAATTATACAAGAGTATGTGTATATATAATTAAATCGATTCTGTTATACTCTTAATAAGTACTTATAGTTTAAATTTTTGAATAAAGAAAAAAAAATTTGTATGCAAATTTTATTATGCATTTATAATTAAAAAGAGACTTGCAAATAATTATGAGAACCAAATTATTTATGTAAAAAATTTTTTGGTTAAATTACGCTAAATAAATTATTAATCAAACAGTTTCACATAATTACAATCTTATCGATTAATTTAACACTTTAATGACAGAATGAATGTACTTTATTGAATTTTCCGTGTAAAATTGATTTAATGTTTTTTTTTGTTTTGTTATCCTTAATGGGCATATCATTTCAGAGATGGAACTATTTTACATTATCTACATTGCGTACTCATAGTCCCTCTTAAATACCTTATTACAAATAAATGGACGTTTATTGGCCATTAATTTTAAACGTTAAGTCTGTTTTTGCAAAACAGTTGCTTTGTCTCTTAAAAATGACTTACGTAGTAAAAATAAGTAAGTGGGCACTTTCGTTATAATTTCCACACTGTATTTAAATATATGTATATATATATATATATATATATATATAAGTATATATATATATATATATATATATATATAAGTATATATATATATATATATATATATATATATATAAGTATATATATATATATATATATATATATATAAGTATATATATATATATATATATTAATTTTTAAAAAATAATTATACGCACATAAATTTAAATTGTTCGCTCTGAAAATAAAGTACGTACGTATATAACAGTTTTTGTGAAAAAGTATAACAGTTGATTATTTTAGTACCTTTTCAAAAGAAATAAACAAAACAAAAAGGGAAATATCGCAATTAAATTATACAAAAATAATTAAGTAAATTTACATTTATTATTGTTAGTAACTGTTAAATTAAATTAAATGTATTTACCTGTACTTGTTATCTATGGTACCTTATAAATATTTACGGTAGTAAAATAATAGGTCGCGGATCATTTTCGGCTCTTTAATACCTCTTTATTTATATTATACAAAATTCTTTAATAATTGATGCCATTTATTAAATCTTTTCAATTCTGTGTTACTCATACTTAAAACTGTGATTCTAACAGTTTAACGATAACTGTTATATTAAATTGTTTATACCTCTGCTATTGTTTTTCTTAAATTATAGTTTTGTTATTAAAATTATATTTGTTAAACTTTGAAATTTCTCGAGTTTCAAGAAATTCTCAAATATGATTAAAGCAATTAACAAATTTTTAAAGTTTTAAGGTAGATCCTATGAGAACAAATTAAACTTCGACGAAATACCTTCATAATAATGCCATGCAATTCAATTCGTTTGTAACATATGATGAAATTATGTACCTACTGCCATATAATTCGACTTCCTTAGTAGTTTGTTTCTACCAGTATTAATTTTGTTGGCAAGTACTACTTTTGTTTTGCATGAAATTTGAGTATTTGAAGTGTAGTCTTTAAAGTTTTCCAAATATGAGCTATACGAACCGCTGCCTTAATCACTTCCCAATTATATCGGAAATATTTCCGAATCAAATAATGCATCTGATTGCCTACTTGAACAGTAAATTATACTATTTATAATTGAGTTTATTTAAATAATTAGCACTTAAATAGAATACGAGCATATTAAACTCGTACTTTAATTTTTAGCCCATTTCAAATGAGTCATTTAATAAAGCTTGGTCACCTCTGTTGTATATGATTTTATTATGTATGTAAGTGTAGTTTTGTATATTGTTTATATGATATTTTATATATTGTTTTAAAAATATTTTTATTTTGTAGTTTAAGATTGCATTATATTTCCTGCTTTATTGGCGTAATACCAAAAATATACTCAGATAGTTACTTAAATATATACCTTTATAAATATATTTTCCAATCTCTTAACGTTATAAAGTATCACCTGTATAACGAGTGAAACTTTAAAGTAAAATATTTTTTTTTTATTTTTTATTCTTCGCATACATACGTATGTAGTTATATTTCGGTGTTGTTAACCTTGAATAATGGTGAATTTCAAATTATATAAAAAAAAAGAGAAAAATATCCGTGGTTATATTGTGTTCACTCTACAGTCACTATATAGATTCATTTTTTGTACACTTTTGTATATGTATAGATCTGTAAATATTTATATTCATATATATATTTACAAGTAGTTTCATGTATCTAACCGCTCTATCTGCACTCATAAGTAACTACGTTTTAAGATATACGATTGTAATGCTTATAGCTTTGTAAGCTCTAGATATAGAGCTTCATGTACAATATAGGTTTGTTTATACTAATTCCAAATATTGTAAAATGTTGCAATAAAGGTAGCACTACTTATGTGTATACTTTTAACATGCATAAAATATTGTTTTACATTAAGGCATATAGCTTAGCTAGTTCATGACTATCGTTAACGTCAAAAGTGATGAAATTTTCAAAAAAAAAACAACACTTACTTAATGGGTTTTACTGCATTATAAAAGCGGCACATTAACAAATTCAAACAACAAAAAAAAAAAAATTATTATTATGTCGCTCATAGTTCAATTTAAACTTCGACACCTTCAATAAATTGTTGTCTAGTTGGAAGTTTATTTTTTTCTTTTATAATTTTTCTTTTGTAATTTAATTTTGCATTGTACTCGGTAAATGTATAATGTTTTTTTATTGTATTTTTGCTTATTTTATATAAAAAATTTTTATTACTCGTATCTAGTTGTGACTATAGGAAATTTTATACTCTAAATTTAAATAAAAAATTACTATAGCCTAAGGTTTAATTTAGTCGAGATTTTAGTATACAATAATCAATAATTCGTGTGACAAAAAGAATAGAATGTAGGAGTAAAGTATAGTCGACAGTCCTAAATTAATGTTTCTAAATGTGTGATTGTAGTTTTATATGCATACATAGTCCATTTTATGACGTACGTGATTATTAATTAATATATTTGAAATTATGTAAAGTTTAACAGTATCTAATAGAAAATAGTGAAAAAATAGTTATGCTAATTTTATCCTCATATAAAGTTTTTCATTAATCAGTTTGGGTTTGTGCTGGAATTATAACCATTTCTGAAAATAGTATGCATAGGGGTTTGCAGTATTTATATGGGTTTGCAGATCCAATTTAATTGAGATTCTTCCGAGCCACATTTTCTTGAATCAAATTTATTTTGTACGCGAAATTAGAGTTCTAAATCTGAACTATACTTTGTAAATATGTGAGCCACATTTATATCGAATTGTTTGTTATCTTAACACCTGGGTTATTGAATGAGTTCTTATATACATACATACATATGCCGCAATAATAATAATAATTTATTTTTAGAAATTTAATTATTTATTATTCATAAATTTTCTACGTGCGTATTCTTTGTTTTGATCCTATTTCTTAAAGAAATATTTTTCTTTACCATATTGGATTGTTTTCAGTTGGTTGTAATTCGTAATACTTATTGTCTAACATTTAGAAACTTCGAAAATTGTAGAACTCTTTTAAGGAATCTCAAAAGAATTTATATATTTTGTATTTCCAATAATAATCCATTTCGTCTCCATTAATAAAATTTTCGTTTAGAAAAGTCAATATTTTAAATATATAAAATAAATTTCCGAATACAAAACTTTAGTTTCATTTCAAATAAAATTTAATGTTGCGAAAAAATTCAACAAATAAAAATAATGAGAGTCTTTGAAAAGCAATACTACTCTGCTCTTGTAATTTATTAATCAAAATATTTTTATTTTTCGATATTTTATTTTTTTGCAAAAAAAAGAGACTTGAATAACCTATGGAATTTCTCTTTTGCAATTTTCTGCATAACATAAATAAACTTCGTAACAACAAACAAAAAAAAAAATGTTTATGAAAAAACAGATAACACTTTGACTCAATATTGAACATTTTATTATTTGCATACAACACGAATGACTGATTTACTTGCAATCTCCTCAAAAGATTATAAATTGTGACTGTCTTCGATTTAATATGTAATTTTTCTCTTTATTGACATTTTTATCTTTAAAAATTGTAGATTTTACAAATCAAAAGAAAAATAATTTTTTTTTAGCTGTTTTACCTTTAACACTTTTACTTTTTTTTGATTAAAAAAATTCAAACAAAACAAAACAAGTAATTGAATAAAATCAATGAATTGCAATAAGCCGAATTCTATATTAGAGAGTTACATGAAGGATTTTTGAACAAATCGTTTGAGTCAATCAAATTTTATTTAATGAATTCACACTTGTGTTAATTCAAGTTTTTACCCAGAGACTGAATTGTACGTGATTGCAAACTGAGAATATAATTGCGATCAAATTTTGTAGTTATGTATATTTAAATTTAAAGTATGTATCAAATTTAAGTTCAAACATTTCTTCAAATTTAGACAAAATATTGGGACATACGGTCCTAGGTTTATGTGAAACATGAGTTAGTTTTAGAGGATGAGCAGAGATAAGTTAAATTTATAGGATAAAATTTTCCACTGAGATCTTTCCAATGAGACCCTACGAGTATATTACAGCTAAATAAGATTATATTGTTTGTACTACCATCATTCCTGGTAATCTGAGCTCCATACTTAATCAAAATTAGACTAAAAATAAATTCTTAATGCCTTTGAATAGATTTTGAAAACAATTGTTGTAATATGTAATATGAATTTAATTTTTATAAATTTTGGGCTGTCAAGCATTGTGTCACACAGTGCCATGCATTTAATTGTTTATCAATTTATTTGTGAGCTGACAAAATCAAATCAATTAGCACATTTTCCTTTTTATATTTCATATTTGAAAAATATGCTTAAAAATATTTTCATTAGAGAAAAATGTTGACACAATCCTTGAATAGAATGTGTACAAGAAATCACAAAAAAAAATAAAATTTATATAGGAAAAGCAGGAAAATTATTTTTTTTAACTTTAAATGCTAATTTTGCCATTTTATATTGCCAATAATGCTTATAATGCTTATCTAAATAGCATTAATAAAGATTATTTTTAACATTTTTTCTTTTTTTTTTAATTTTTAAAAATGTTATTTCATATTATCGTTCATGTTACTTTCCATATGGTTTATGTTAGGGTCATAAAAATGAAAATTTTCACTTTCAATACTTATCGAATGCGGTTAAAATTCAAATATAATACTTATGTATGCATATGAATAATGATGCAACTTATGGGAGTATAAGATAGATTTAACCTGAATGATGAACTTTTCAATATTTAAATATGGATAAAATCGAAAGTACATAAAGTAATATTTTTTTTTTTAATGAATTATTTTGTTGGAATTTCTTGTTCGGGTATGCAATATAGAAAGGAAAAATTAATAAAGAAGCGCCAGATCATTTTTCATTTGGAAAATTTTCTTGTATTTACTTTTAAAAATTTGTTGTATAAATTGCATAACCTGTCATTGGTTATTGGAAAGAATATGAAATTTATTAGATTTTGTCTAGTTATATCTAAATTTGGATTTTTTTCATATAAATTATGAAGAGTTTTGCTCATTAATTAAAAAAATTCAAACAAAGAAAAAATTATAAGTAAGTATATGACCATTAAAAGTTTATTTACCCCGCCTTGCTTTTTTTGTTTTTTTTTTTTAATATTGTACCTTATTTGGAAAGTTTTTCATTTTTTTTATGTTTTAAAAATATTGTAATAAAATTTGATAATAGAAAATTATTTTAAAAAAATACCTAAAATATTATAAAAATATGTTCGTTAATTTATAAACAAAATAAAAAAAAAAAAACAAAAAAAATTACGTTAATTTTGCATTCAGCGGGTGGTAGCAGGCAGCGCAAACACAGGTGATACCAAAAATATAAATGGTGTAATTTTGATTTAATAATGGTTATATAGTTGCATAGGAATGTAAATATAGAAAAATTGTAGCTATTTCTCTAACACTGTTTTGGTTAGGTGTCACTGTTTAATTTGTTAAACAAATATTAATTGTAATTATGTTTAAATTAATCATTTTTTTTCTATTATATTGAGTGTCATTAGTAATAAAATATTGTGAAATTTTTATTGCAACAATAATAATATTGTTATTGCATAAAATTTTTTTCGATTGGTTTTGCTCTTTTTGAACAAGTTTTTTTATTTTGGTATTCTTATGTTATTCGACTCACGAGTAAAAAAGTAGTCGTGTAGTAACTGTAATAATGTAAGTAAGACACATAATGTAAGTTTTGCAATTGCAACACTGTTGCATTGAAATTATTGTTTTATAAAAAAACTGATTTCCGAACAACGGTGTCATTTAAAAAAAAAAATTGTTTTTTTGTTTTAATAGTTGATAATAATTATTTTTTTTTTTTTCAAATCCAACATTAATTATTTTAATATTATGAGCATGTCATAACTAGTTTTTATGGGACTAAATCCATCTTTGAAGACTAATGTAAATAAAAAAGCAATTTGTTTTTTTTTTGTACTACCGTTGTATTAATTACAATTTGCAGTAAGTCAATTTATACCAGGCTGTGTCGCATGAGATGTCAAATAATATTAGCGATTCTTTCTGCAATTTTTAGCAAAAAAAATGGTGAAGGGGATGCAGATATGCTCATTTTTGAGCTACACCCTTATAACTTTCGAGCTATAACTTTGGGAGCATGCAACATAGGGTAATTATCGAGGGCTGGTTCCAAAGACGATTTGTTGTTGATATTTCATTTGAGCCATAGTTTTCGAGATAAAGCTCGTCAAAGTCAGAATTATTGTTTTTTTGTTTTTTTTTCCTCCATCTCTCATATAGTTTTGCCGGTAAAACGTGTTAAATGTGTTTCTGTTTTCTTTGCATTTCTTTGCATTTCATATGAATTTTTCACAAACTTCATACATTTTCTTTTAGAAATTAATCAAAGAGTCACCCCTGAAATTTTTGGCCCACTTATGCGGTACATCCTGTATATATATACGCACTGTTATATGCAGCTTTTTTTATATTTATAGCATGTAGTGTTGAATTCTGCGAATAAAATGACTTAGATTCTATTTATTTATAATTTATTTTTATTTAAAATATTTATTTATAATATTCTAAATTAAAATATTTGTTCCTAATATAAGTATTATATAATATCATCAAAATACATAATTAATTCAAATAGGACTGCTTAATTAACTTGACGTCATATAGACCACGTAACTGTGTTTAAGACGATGTATTCCATAAAGTGAATATCGTTTAATATTTGATGTACGTTTATTGAACTGATGTAATTCTACATACTTTTCAAAGTCGATCAGTAAGATATTTGGAATTTGTACTTTGAAAACAGACTTTGTGAACCAAAGTCTGTTTCCTCCAGCATTTCCCGTCTTGCAATTTCAGTTTTGAAACAATTTAGTGTTAATAAGTTTATTTTCTTTATATTCGTGTGAATGAAAATTAGGTATACTTAAATATCGTTACTATATGGTCTTATATTTATAAATAAGGTCGAAACCCAAATATTAGCCCTGGAAATGGCACTTTTTCTTTCTAGATTTGTAATTTTATACAATATGTTCTATTGTGATAATCCGGATTCTGAAATTTTACATAATTTTCTTTCAAAGTACTTACCCTTAAACTTCTCATACACTGAACTCCTGAGTTATTATAAAAACATTCAGACTTTTAGGTGAAAACACATTCATATGACTCCATATTATATTTTATTCAAAATTTTTAATTAATTTTAAATATCAAAAAATCATTCTTGATTTTTTAATTTTTCCAAATTTTTCATATTTTATTCATAATATTTTGTTTTGAATTAATTTATTAAAAAATCAGAAATATTAAGTATGAAAAATTTTTATTTTCGAATTAATTTTTAATTAATTTTATTTGAATTTTAATGATATGAATATTTCAATCGAATTCCTGAAATACCTGTACAAAAATACCAACTATTAATTAATTTTACAATTAAATTTTTAACCTTCTGTTTTATTGATAATAATTAATAATTTTTTTTTTTACTGTTATTATTAATAATTATTATTGCCTAAAAACGCGATTATTACTTTTTTTTTTTCCAATTTATTAATTTTTTTCTATATAAAATATTGCAAATTAATAATGCAAAAGGGTTAAATTAAGTTCAAAAACACAATGTCAATGATATTTTTTTATTAATTTTATATATTGTGTACGTCATCATCATCGTTGTGAAGATGTCGTGCAAAATCTTCCGTATGTAATAAAATTATAATTTTCATAATAAATGCATTGAACTTATAAAGAAAACAAAAAAATTTTACCAGAGTTTTATTGTAAGGTTATTGAGATTAAATTACAATTTGAATATTGCAAGTAATAACAGAGATTTTCACTTTTTAAATAAAAATTTATAAAAAACAAAAAATTTTTTTTGAATAAATCTGTGTAATTAAAAATATTGATTCGATCATGCAAAATTTTTTACAGCATCTAATTAAATAAAAAATTATTTAATTGGAAATTCATTATTAAAAAAATTTTTGTAAAAAACTAAACATGAAGAGTTCATCATTTTATTAAAATTAAAAATCATTTTATTATTATTTAACATGAATATTACAATATTAGTAATTATAAGGTACAGTGAACCCTTGATATTGGTAAAATTAATTTTTTTTTTCGCTTCACAGTATGAAATTAACATTAAATTTGAATAAAATAATTGAGACATTATTCTTAAATGAGGTACAAGAATAATAAGAATTTATTATTAAAAAAAAAATTGTACACTGAAAGAAAAAATTTATTACCCGGCATTAAAGAATAAAATTTGTTAAAAACGCTTTGTGTATAAGCTTTTTATTTATTGTAAACAAATTTCTTATTATTTCTGGCTGAAGATCACTTTTGCTTTGTTTTAATTTAAATATTTTCTAATTGACTTAAAAAAAAATATAATCGGTACTTAGTAAAAAAATAATTTAGGTGATTACCATTTGAAAATCATGCACTTTAAAATATTCTAATTATCAATCAAAATTGCAGAAAATGGGAGCATTTTTTGCATATAACACTTTTTCAGTTCTTGCGAGAAATTTAACAATGGACGTATGTAGTATTTTTGGAAAACCATTTGAGATAAAAGAAGTTTATATGGTTCAAAGAAATCATTTTGGTTGTCGCATTCAACAGCGTAATTTTACTAAAGTAAGCGAGTTCTGTTTCTCTCACATAATAAATGTAAAAAGTTTGACGCAAAACCGCATCATATTTAAAATATTTTTAAAATAAAAACAACAAGTGTTCTATATCATTTGTTTTGCAAAAAATTAAGGAATTTCTAAGTCAATTATTCTCTTTTTTTGAATTTATATTAAAATTTTTACAAGTAACAGTGTTATTTAATAGTACAATAACACTTCGAAGGTACGCAATTTTCCAAATTAATTCAATAATATTCAATTTACTTAAAATTTTTTTCGGATTCTATTTCAAGCATAGCAATGCCTTTTTGATCATTTTTTGGTAAATGAAGTTTACCTTGCTTTTGATATAAAAGTGAGAATATCGAATTTCTTAAATTCAATAAAAAAATTTTAAATTCCATTTCATATTTAATGCGTCAATATACTTCCGCAATTCTATTGTTATACAATATTCAATACCAGTATGTATAACAATTTTTCTTTTAAAAAAAAATTCCTTTCTTTCTTTTTTGTGTATTAAGTAGTTAAACTTTTTCTTTTAAGCTGTAAAATGAAATTTTGTTTTTAAAATTGTCAAAAGATAAGCTTCTAATTTTGATATTTCCGGAATTTGAGTATGTTTTTTTATACCCTGCACTTCGTGAAGGGTATATTAACTTTGGTATGGAGTTTGTAACTACTTGAAGGAGTCATCTGCGGTATGGACATATATATATATTCTTGCTCAGCGTAAAATTCTGCGTCGATTTAGACATGTCCGTCCGTCCGTCCGTCCGTCCGTCCGTCCGTCCGTCCGTCCATCCGTCCGTCCGTCCGATCGCACGATAACTCAAAAACGAATAATGCTATCGACACCAAACTTTCACAAGTTTTTTCTTTTGTGCCAAGGACGAGCCCTATTGTTATTGGACTAATTCGGACAACGGGTTCGGGTAGCTGCCATACAACTCAAGGAGTTTATTTTAAATATTTCGAAAACTAATAAAGCTATTAATATAAAATTTTGTATACATGTGTCCAATTATATTCTACACATGCTCTAAAAATTATAATGGGATAGCTGCACCGGTTCGGGTGGCTGCCATACAACTCCAACAGCAAATTTTTTATATTTGGCAAAATAATAAAGTCAGATTCGTGAAACTTGGTAGTCATATGTCCAATTATAGGTCAAATGTATTTCTGAAGTTTTAGAAGAATTGCTTGACAGGTTCGGGTACCTGCCATACAACTCCAGAAGCTAATTTTAAATATTTGGAAAAACAATAAAGTGAGATTCATGAAACTTGACAGTTGTGTGTCCGATTGTAGATCAGATATATTTGTGAAGTTTTAGTGGAATTGCTTGACAGGTTCGGGTACTTGCCATACAACTCCAAAAGCTTATTTTAAATATTTGGAAAAATTATAAAGTCAGATTCATGAAACTTGGCACTTGTATGTCGATTTACAGGTCAGATATATTTCTGAAGTTTTGGTGGAATTGCTTGACAGGTTCGAGTAGATACCATACAAGCCTAAAAGCTTATTCTTAATATTTGGAAAAATAATAAAGTCAGATTCATGAAACTTGGCAGTTGTGTGTCCGATTGTAGATCAGATATATGAAGTTTTGATGGAATTGCTTGACAGGTTCAGGTACTTGCCATACAACTCCTAAAGCTAATTTTAAATATTTGGAAAAATTATAAAGTCAGATTCATGAAACGTGGCAGTCGGATGTCCAATTATAGGTCAGACATATCCGTGAAGTTTCTATAGAATGACTTCACGGGTTCGTGTAATTGCTACATAATAACGAAAGGTGCAGGGTATAATTCAATCGGTTTATACCGACTGAAACGTTTTTACTTGTTTTTCTTTTATTTCCGTAAATTCTTTGGTTCGACAAAAAACAAAGAGTAGAAAAAGTGATCAGTGAAAATAGTTTTTTAATTATCTAAAAATCTTCTTTTTGGTTAGACCACTAAATAAAATGCTTAATCAAGTAAATTATAATTTGAATTTTTTTTTCACATTTTATATACTTAGTGAGTAGAGAAATGAATTTGTATAGGCAATTTCTTATTTATTTTTTCTTTTATTGTTATTCTCTTCTTCAAACAAAAAATCAATTAAGATTTTTTTTTCTTCTTTGGATGCTAGTTATTTGCCTAGTAGTTTATTTCAATTTTTCGGATATTAATTAACAAAGAATAATAGAAAAACAAAATAAAATTAGAGAGAAAAATGTTTTTAACGGTAAAATTTTGACATACGGTAATTTTCTATTATGATAAAAGGTGGTGATTTGAAGCCCATTTTAAATTTATTTTCCTATAATTTTGTAAAATTGAATTTAAAAGTAATTTTCTCTTTTATTGAAATAATTTCCTGAATAATTTTATTATTTATTTTCGAAAAAAAAAATAAAGCAAGAAAATTAAAATAATTAAAATTGAAAATTTTTTTATGTTAAAAATTTTTTTTTCTTTGTTTTAACAAGTCATCGTCGTCATCGTCAACAAAATAACAAATTTTTGTGTAAACTTCGTTTTCTATTATTTTTCCTTGTTTTCTTCTCTTTTCATCGAAAAAAAAAACGAAAACAAATTGAAAAAGGTTAAAAATTCAATCACCTGTTCATAATTTTGTTGAAAATTTCCTATAAATAGAGGAAAAAAATATTAAAGCTCAATTATCCTAATATAACTTTGTTGTTAAAAAGCATGTTAAATAATGATATCAAGTTTTCACGAACAAAATATACGAAATTGAAAAATTCAAAGATTAGTGTAAACTTTTTTTTTTTCAAATAGTTGAAAATTTCGCCCTCTTTCACTCTTTTATAATTTTTACTTGCTTGTATTTCAATTTGAAGCATCAATTATCGTGTAGATTTTTAACAATTTTATATCTTCCTCTTAAAAGTTATTTCCTATAATATTGTATAAGTAGGTACACCTGTATAATTTTAAATAACTATCTTTTATATAGCAATAATTTCTTTACGATAATGAGCATAGAGTAAGTAAGTATACCTGAAAAATAATTAATTGTATATTTTTTAAAATATTTTATAAATTGTCATCATTTGCTATATAGAAATATTGATTGTTTCTTACCTATGACGCGGTTTTTGTTATCGTCCCCTGAAAGTGATTAAAATTTAATTTTTGCCATTATGTGTCTCTGTTCATCTATATATACATATGTATGTATAAGTATTAATACGATAGTGTAATTATTTGGTTACAACAATAAATTGTAATCACATTTTATTAATTTCAAATTAAATGTCAAATTATGTACGAACTTACTCACATATTTTTATTCAGCTTTAATGCATACTCGTCAACATTTATGTGTACATAGCTACAACCGTATATATATATGTATAGGTATACATAGATAATTCATTTTACTTTTATTCTTCATTTTATATGTACATATGAACAAGTGTAAGATAGGGTATAAGGTAATTCAAGTATAAAGTGTGTGCGCGCACATGGACTTTTAATTTTTTTTCCATTAATTTTTATTATTTTTATTTTAAATTTGAAACCGAGAAAAACCACTTTCATAGATTTATTTTTTTTTTTCAAATTAAAATGATGATGCTACCTTCTGCGCTGTGCTTACATATTTTCGTACATTTACATATACATGTGAAGCTACTAAAATAAATTGTTAATCACCACAATATAGTAAATTGTTGTATTAAGGCATTTCGGCTTATTCACTACACTCCTTTGTAAATAATGCGCTATAATAACTATGTTTGTGTATGTATATACTACGTACGTTTGTATCTACGTGCGTTTGAAAGACGACAATCTTATCCGGTATTTATAACAATATAAATAATAAATAGTTGCATCTACTTACACTACCTATAGTGCAGAGCACATGTTTTATTATGATTGTAGAGTAGTTTGTGGTAGAAGTGCTAGTATAGTGGCGGAGGTTATGCATCTTGTTATAATAGGGGAAACACAAAAATTAAATTCATAGGTAACGGGAAAAACTTGTTGGTTTTCTGAAAATAAAAAATAAGAGGAAAAATTTTTTTTTTTTTTAAACTTTAAGGTAAAAACAGAAAAGAGAAACAAAAGAAGAAAATTAAAAAAAATTTCACTAAAAAAAAAAAAGGAAAAAATAAAATATAGAAAAATAGAAAACAGGGAAAACAAGAAATTAAAAACTGCATATACTCATACATTTATATGCATACATACATACACAATGCATATAGATTTATGTGTGTAAATGCACACCGCATATGAATATGAGATCAGATTTGGTTGCATTTCAATTTCTTTTGGAATATTTTTTAAATCCATGCCAACATATTATTAATCTACATAAGTATGTATAGATGTATGCAAGCGTGAACCTCTATTTGATTGAATGATACATACATACATAGCTATTATTTTGATACAAATTTACTCAAATTATGTTTTTTTGTTTTATTTAAAATATTTATGAATATTTTGAACTATGCAACATTGTAAACATTTTGTTTAAAATAAAATTTAAATTTATCTTTAAATAAACTTAAGTTTTGCATTAAAAACTTTGAATTCAATTAACACTTGAATTTAGAAATTGACTGAATTCTTTAATGAAATTCCGTAAATCAACTATGGACTGTCAGTAAAGAAATTTCATTTGTCTCAAAATTTCTTTATCTAAAGGGTTCTGTAGGTAATCTTCCTATGGTACACAGTATTTTATTTTTTACGATATGAGAAAAGAAAAAGACAATTATAGGAGAAATTTTGTTCATAAATTTTTACTTTAAATCAATTTTAGATAAGAAAGAAATCGTACGAAAATATATCGTAAGAAAAAATATCGTATGAAAAAGAAATATCGTATCATAAGGAAAAATATCATAAGAAATCCCCGCCAACAAGAGATTCAGTTTCTTTTAAAATGAATTTTAAAATTATGAAAATTTTTTTTTAATATTATTGCGATATTAATGTAAGCTCATGAATATTTTATGACTCACAAGTATCTCAAATTATAAGAATAATTAATTGTCTGGCAAATGTAGGCAAAGCTTTACAACTAATTTTTTTACTAACAATGGCTAAAATTTAAAGCGCACATTCTAGAAACCTAGTTAGTACCTATGTCATGTTATACACCTATTATTATTTAAATGGCATGCCGATAAAGCAACTGCCAACTATCCAGTATATGTCAGTATATTTACTAGATTATGCAAAAATAAAAAATCAAAGCATATACTAATAACTGTTAATTGTTTAACATTGCATTTGACTATAGTTCATAATTGATTTCACCTTTCATGATTGGAGAAGGTTAACAAATCAAATATGTATTACAGTTTTTCCCTTATATATAACATCAAATCTCGAAAATTCATCTCTTGCTTATACCGGATTCAATAAAAAAATTAACAATTTAAAAAAAAAAAATTGTGTAGGCACATTTTCTTATGGTTTTTCTGCAAAATTATTTGCAATTGTAAAAAAATTTTTTCTTCTTCAGTAAATTTTTTTCTTACTTGCTGCTATAAGCATATCTAGTGTCAATTTTTTTAATGAAAAAATCATATATATATATGGAGTGAAATTTTTCTTTTATTTTCTACTTAATTTCATTAAATAAAATAAAGTTATTGGCCTTATCCCATATATGTATATTCTTTTGAAATTGCATATTTGCATGCTTCAATCTGACCATATTCAGTAATATGATACTTATGCATTTGAGCAAATTTTTGTACTCATTCACACATGCGATATAAGCATAAGTACAAAAACAAAATATTTAAAACGTTTTTTTTAGTCATCGTAATCATTGCACTAATATTAATAACTAAATCTGAATAATATAAATGAAAGAAGAAGATGAAACAAAGTTCAACAACTATATTTTTAGAATTCTGTCATAAAATGATGATCTCACAAGATAATAAAGATTTCAAAATTCAACTCAGCTATGCGTGTAATTGATTAAATGCATTTCAAATGTCATTTAGAAAAAAAGAAGAAAGAAAAATGAAAATGTAAAGTGACCAAATGGTTCGTGTGATTTCATTAAGAAATTTAAGATAACATTTTTAGTATCATATGTTTAATTTAAGTATATGTAAGAGTATAAAATTAAATTTAATGATAATTTATACTTTAAAGCCAAGCTATTAAATATGTAGATCAGAAAGATTTCATTTTTTATTTTATGTGCGTTTATGCGTATGCGGTACGCGTAATGGCATAGTTGAAATATTACTTATGTCATACATTTTAAATTGCTAGTAATTCTCTAAGTTTTCATGTACAATGCTTATAACAGAACCAATTCTTGTTATTATTTTAAGCTATTAGAAGACAGTTAGAAATGCAATTGTTGATTTTAACGTTAGGAGTTTAGATGCACAATTTTAAGAATACAAAAGGAATTTAAAGCATGCATATGTGTGTAATTTTTTTTTATAATTCGAGAAATATCAGAAATAGGGATAACTTTTTGTATCGTCCACTTCTATGGACTGCCTGCCATTAGGGAATCTTCGCTGGGAAGCTACTGATGAATGTCTTCATGCGAAGCTTTTCCTTCCATTCTGCTCAAGGAATTTCTCAGAGCTGGTTGGGATGGATCGAAACCTTGTTAATGCTATTACTGGCTTCTTCACTGGATTTTATCTGGTGAAATATCACTTAGGCAAATCTAGGCAAATCGGACTCCCTTTTGAGTAGGTTCTGAGGGGTTGATGAGGAGACAGCCATACATATTCTGTGTGACTGTCCTGCTTTGGCCGCGAGGAGGTGCATATAGTTTAGATGGGACTTTCTCTGTGTTGCGAAGCTCGCGTCCAACTCCCTGAGGGATATCTCCGGGTATTTACTTGGGATCGGGGTAGTGCAAGGGGGATATGTTTGGAATACAATCAGCTATGGCTGGTTGCGGTTGTTGGGGGGCGAAATTCCCCTGCCCATATCTTTCTTCAATAATTTACAAACTAGAATCTACATCTTATGTATGCAGCAGTAGTAATGCAGTAGTAATTTTTTTTAGTAATGATTATGAAGCGTTTAATCTTTTGAATTATAAAACATAATTTTATTATAATTGACATAGACATCTAACGCAATTACTATTATTATTATTATTATTATTATTTTTTTGTAATTATTTCAAAATTTCAATTTAATGTTAATCTCTAAATAAATTAGAAACAATAATAATAATTACGATATTTCTCTTAAAAATCTCTTTTTAAATCTCATAATTAATTTATTTACTTTCATTTTACTTAAAAATTATTTATCTATAAAATTTGGTCTTAGATAATTATTCGTATAATATAAGGTTGGCATTAATTATGCCATAAAATTCTAATTATTATTAATTATTTATTATCTTTGCAAGATTGAAATATTTACTTTCTAATCCAGTTTCTTTATTAAAATTGCGCATATTCAGCATTTCTCTAATCAAATGAAAGAGTTGTGTTGTACACTTAGTAAGGAAATTAAAATTTATATTAAATTGCAATTTGCATATTTTTCTTTTGTATAATAGAAAAGGAAAAAATAACTGACATTTGATGACACTTTTAAAAAACCATTATCACAGGGGGAATAAATTAAATTTTAAATTATTAATATAAATATATATGTATGTATATATATAAATTATGATAATTATGTTGAAAAAACAAAAATAAGATGTTGATAAATTTATAAATTTACAAATTTGTTATGCAAGCACGTTATAACTATGGTGTACATGGAAAAATTGTGTGACTGGTTACGATAAGGAAAAAAAAAACGTTTTTTTTGTTATTAATCAAGCAACCGTACCGATTATAAAAATTTAAAGGAAATTAAATATAAGTAAGAGTGGTGGTTGTTATAAAATGTTTTTAAATAGTTGGTTCCAGAGATTAATAAATATAGACAAGAAACAAAGAAGACAATGGGGAGTCGCTTCTTTGATCTTAGTTTAAATGAGATTATTATAAATGAGGAAGAAATAAACTTATTTTTTTATTAATGGTTTTTATAATATGTGCACAAATAATTGAAAAATTTTATATTACAAATTTATAGTTAATTTATAATTAAAGAAAATTTAACAGGAATTAAAATTGTTTTCAGGCGTGTTTTATAGTTTTGCATCTATGTACATACATACATAGTTCAAATGAAATTGAAATAGAAAAAAAATGTTAAACACTATTGTAGCTACTAATGTTTACTAATTGTCTTACGCAGTTTTTAAAATTATTAATTTTTTAAAATTTGTACTTTTTCCATAATTTTGGAAATGTTGCGGTGCAAAATTAAGTATATTGATTTGTTAATAGGAGTCTGTATACTAATTGAAATAAATTTTCACTAAAATATTAGTATAAACAGATAAAAGAAAACTGTCTTTCCAAAATTTGCCGATTATTTATAACTACAGGCAAATTGTTTTTGAAATGATATTGAAAATAAGTAAACACGTTTTAGTCGATCTCAGCTAATTGAACTATACTCCATTAAAATTTATCAATAATCAAAATGTAGCACACGGATATAAAAATTTTCTCGTGCGTATAAACTGCAATTCTTTCAAAAATTTATGGAGTATCTTCAATTTTGTTTATGTATTTAAAATTAGACTGTAGAGCTGTATGGCAACTATATAAAAATGTTGAACTATTCTACTAAAATTTCTGAGTACCTGAACTCTAACTAAACACTGGATTAACAAATTTGATGCGGTTAGTTTTTTTTCTTAAAATATAACATTAGGTTTTAGAATTTTAAGGCGGCTACCTGAAATCATTTATCAAATTAGTCCTATTATAATAGCGCTTGTCCTCTACAGAAAAGAAAAAATTCTGAAATTATCGTGCGGACGTAGTGGTGGACGGATATATCTAAACCAGTGCAAACTTTTATATATTGCGCACTGCTCCTTCTTTAAGTCTTTGCAAAGTTCATACCAAATTTAATATTTTTTGGAATATTCAATTAATATTAATGTTTTCTGAAGACGGGGTTCTAATTTATATTCAATTAAATAAAATTAATTGATAAAATCCAAGACCTGAAAATCAAGATCTCGTAAGGTGTGATTGTACAAAGGTGTGAACGAAACAGGTTCAGTACAAATAGTTCTCAAATTTAATTCGTTTTAATTCATGAAAATCTTTAAATTATTTAATACAATTATGCTTTATATTTTCTAATACACATATTTCTGAACTATTATCTTAATATTTTAAAAATTATTGATAAAATCCTGAAATTATTTAAAATTTCAACTTTTTGATAATGTGACCAAATTGTCAAAAAATAAAATTATGCTGTAATCTTCAAATAAATCGTCAAACTTTAACCATATAAAAATTCTTAAATTTTAATTATATTAAAAATATAAAAAAATTATCGCCTACAATAAATCTTCACAATTATTATGTACATTGCATGCATAACTACAGCCATATTTAAGTAAGAGAACAAAAAAATCACATCGCCATATAAAAGCAACTCTTCAAAACTGTTTAGTGCCTGTGCAGAAAAAAAAAGAGAAACACCAAAAATTGTGTCATCCGTTTAATAAAATACTGTTGTATATCAAATTTTCTTTTATTTTCAGATTGTTTTATTTATTTTATATCAAATGTATGTGTGTATGTTCAATTAAAAATCTTTTATTTTGCTATAAAAGGTGTGTATTTTAAACATGAATGTGATTTTTTTTTTTGTCGAACAATTGAATTTACAAAAACTATTCTAATAAATTTTAAAATTTTTAAATTATTTTTATGGTATTTATTCTTTTGGAATTCATTTTTTGCGAAATCATCTAAAATTCGTGTTTATTATTCTAAAAATGTACACGTATCTATTTTAAATCGGAGTGACAATATAAAATTTAGTGATTAAAATTTTGAATATAGGGTTTGAATAAAAATCGCGAAAATTTGTTTAACCTTTAACACTTTTAAAAAATTTCAAATTGAATTTTTTTTTAGCACTTGATGTGCGCCATAGTTATTTATGGTTTTCTTATTTGATAAACTGTTATATATTTATACTGTTATATACAACATAGTTACTGAGATATTTTCAATTAAAAAATTTTCAATGTTCAATAAATCTTCAATGAATTTTAAAAGGCTATCATTCTTTAAACATCAAATCTTATGGAATTTTTTTTTGTAAATTTTTCATTTTAAATTTATTCGATTCATCAAAGATTATTTAATTCAAAACATACGAGTATATACCTACTTATCTGACTATTAATTAAATTTATTTGTATTTGTAATTCGAAAAACCAAGCAAAAATGGAATGTATATCTTATGAATATTAATGTGTAAGTATAGATGCAGACGGGATGGGTGCTGAGCGCAGTTGAGTTTCGTTTCTGTAGAATTTTTTTTTGATATATGTAATGATGATAAACGTCCTCTGTGCAATTACAAAATGTCATTATTTGACTGAAACATTAAATTTAATATTAAAAGTGTATTAGAAATTGTGATTTTGGATTTGGTTCAAAAATAACCTGATAAAGTTATTCGGCTGCTAATTTTCATACCATGTTAGTAGTAAAATATTAGTTGTTTGGTGTGTTTAACTAAATTTGAATTCCTTCTATAATTTGACAAAGAAAACTATGTATGCATTAAAATGGATTTAATTGGAATTATAACAATTTAGTATATATACTTACACTGTAGAATACTTGTTCGAAGCCCTGAAATATTAAGAAGAGAAGTGAAATTAACCGTGGATCTTTCAAATATTAAGAGTGAAATTCACCTTGAATTAGTGATGATTTATCTATACATAACTACATTCAGTATTCAAATAAATTTATTTCAATTTTTGAATTATTCAGTCTTATGCAATATTTTACTCTGAATATTGCGATCAAATCTATTTTAACTCCATTCTCAAAACGAACAGTTTAAGCTATAATCTTCAAATTTTAAGAAATAAAAAACATTTTTAAAATCGATCCCAAAAATGCATGTAAAACCCCCCATTTTCAGATACCTACAACAATAATTTAAATGTTACTTGTCTCCCCATGTACCTCTAAATAATTTTTATATATAAATATTATGTATGAATGTATGTATATATCGAGCAAATTAAGTAATGAGATAAAAACTTGTTTCACAAAAGAAAAACGTAAATTAATAAAACAAAAAAGTTCTAATAAATCATAAATTAAAAAAAATATTTAATGACTTACGGGAAAAAAAAGGTGATTAAAAGCTGTTTGCATAATTTCCGTCATTAAAAATTACAATTAATTCACAATTACTTACCTATTAATAGATAATTTTTAATAGTGGGGTGAAAAGTTGTAAAGAACTTGAAAAAAACACAAAAAGCACAAAAAAAAAGTTGGTCTGACATGAAAATTTTCGAAATGCAAAAAAAACAAGTCATTAAAGTTCAAGATATTTCAAAATAGTGGCACATAAAAAACTCAACAAAATTATTGAAAAATTTACACGCACACAAGTCCTTATGTACGTACTTGCATACAGTTAAACACGGTTGGTTCATAACTGCCGTACCTATAACTGAAATACGTGATTTGTATGTGAGTATACAAGTTAAATTGTTCTTGCTGTCGGTACAATTTTAATAACGTGTGTTTTTTTTTTAGCATTCTTTTATTTTTTTTTCTAACAAATTTGAATAAAAATCCACGTTTTATTCATATACCTTACAGATTTGTTTACAGAAAAAACAAAAGAACAAAAAGCAAAAACAAGACACAAAATGCTTTCTCACAATTTGAATGGAATTTGCGCAAGGCCGTTAAAATGAATAACATTTTTTTTTTTTAAAGAATCGTATAAATTGAAAAAACACACCTGAAAGGTAGGTATATGAGTAGAAATAAACGCAAAATATAAAAGAGTGTAAAATAATATTGGAAAATCTAAAGTATATTTTTTGTTGCTTGCTGTTTTTTTTAAAAAAGAAATATGTAGGTATAGAAAAAAAAAATTAAATCTTAATTAAAAGCACGTCCAGCGGTCAGCAGAAGCTTTTTCGTGTTTTCTTATTTTTTTTTTTTTTGCTTTTTCTTTTAAAACAAAATCATCATACGCTTAAGGTGTGTTTTTTAACTTTTAACTTAAACGACTGATTCTCAGTTTTTTTTTTTTCTTAATGTAAAATAAGTAAAACTTCTTCTTCAATTTTTTATTAAACTTGATAACTTGATTGTTCATTTGACCTTGAGTGGTCAACCTTAAAGCTGCATACCTAAATACAAAGCGAAAATCATACAAAAATTTTTGAAATAAAAAGAGAGCTGAAATGTTACTTTTGAAAAGTAAATGAAATAAAGTTGGGTCAAAGCAATGGTTTCTGAAGTAGCACTTTTCTCTTCAACAAGTGAAAATACAATCTGGCTACGTTATTTAGACGTAATTTCATTCATATAATGAACAATTTCGAAGATTGCATAGTATGAGGTGAAAGTAAAATTGAAAGAGTCGTTAACATAATACTGAAATTTAAGGGTTAATTGCATGAGTTAAGAAATATAATTATATTTTTTAATGGCATGGCATTTATCATTAGCTTGCTGCATTTATTGAAATTTGGAAAAGCTTGCAGTTTCAGAAATGTAAGGTGCCGAAAATTCAAATCTTCAAAATATCCAAAGACGATAATTTAAGAAAGGTTGGAGATGAAAATAATTTTCCTTAAACGAAATATTTAAAAGCTGCTAAAATTTCAGACTACTACAATTTATGGTCTAGAAGAAAAACTATACCAAAAATTTTAATTTTAGAAGCTATTTTGCTTTTTTAATATTTAGTTTTGCTGAACTGAGGCAGACATTACTTTTTTTTGACAAAATTTGAAAATTTTTCTAAATAATTAAAAAAAATATGGCATTTTTAGGTCTTCGAGGGGTACTTTTCGAGATAACATTTAGGTAAAAATTTCCTCGTACAGAAATAAATTTCTCACATGTGATTTCAGCTCTCTATCTTCAAGGGTGTAGAAGTTTGTAAACGGGTCCATGGACGGACGACTGGGCGTAGTGAAACTAATAAGCACTTTTTTTCAAATTTTTTTGCTAATTATGGTAACTATGGTATAATTTTGGCAATAATAACTGGTTTTTTCTTATTGTTTTATTTTAGTGTTATTTTTGGTTCTATGTGTGTAGGTAAGTGTCTGATTGTATTTGAGGGTTTTTTTTAGCTTCAAACTGTTAGTAGAACTTTTTTAACTTCTTTAAATAATTAACAACATATTTTGATTGTGAAAACAATTTAAATAAATTTTTTTTCTAAATTTTTATGATTTTTTTGCGTAAATTAAAAAATGGCGTTATTTAAAAAGAAAAAAAAAAGAATAAAACGGCGAAAAAATATGGTGTTATTTACACGGTTTTTCAAATTGAAGAATCAAAGAAATAAAAACTAAAAAATGGTAATTTTTTTATTTCTTTATTGTTTAAGCAATTTTTGCAATTATGAAGTAGAACAGACATGGCAACATATATTTTTTTTTATTTCTAATTACTATTCAAATTTGTTATTTACTTAATAAATTTTTTTTACCCCTTAAGCTATTTATGTAAAGTATTTATTTTGAAGCTTTTAAAATAAAAGGAATTTAAAATTCAAAAGAATTTTTTTGCAATCAATAATTAGAAAGGCTATGTTTCTATGCTAAAATATGAGCTGCGAATGACTAGATTTTGTTTACACGCAAAAGAGATAATACTAACCAAAACATCTACTGCAATTCATCATTATTACTATTATTCTTCATTATTATTGACATTAGCACTCCCAAATATTTGTAGCATATGCAGATTTAGAATTTAACTTATACAGACTATGTATTATACAAAATTTTTTTAATAAGTATCTGAATGACAAATAACACTTTTAACTTGTAGTTTATTGTTTTTGTTATGCAGTAAACCCTTCTTGCTTCAATTTGTTATTGGAACCAAAGTTAAACGATGTTAAGCGAAATGACTTAAAGTTCTTATTTAATGTGCTTATAAGAAATTTTAGCTCTTTTTTTGGCTTTTACAACAATAAAATGATTTTTAGTGAGGTTCAATGATGGAAGTGAGGAAATGGTATTACAACTTACTTATATAGAATTTTTGCATGTCAGTGTGAGAGGTTATTGTGTTAAATTTAAAAAGAAAAGTTGCTTTCTTTGTCATTATTCTAAATAAATAGATTTTTTTCTAAAATTAGATATTAATATTCAAACTTGCAATCGCATCCAGGCGAACTTTCCTTGTTATGCGCAAAAAATGCTTTTTATTGAGTGCGTTATAAATTTAATAAATTTCTGTTTATAAGGTAATTAATTAAAATTCCACAGAAATACATCTCTGTTATATATAACTTACAACTTATGTAGTCCATTGTATTTCTAATTGGACTAGCTTGTAAATAATAAAACGTTAAATTAATAATTGGTTAAACTTGTAGTAAATCTCTTTCAAAAGTGAATTCTTTAAAACTCAAAATAAAAACCTGTCAATTTGGTAATTAATTATTAAAGAACAAAGAACATATATACGAGAATTTCAAATGTTCGGGAAATTTATTGAAAATTCAATGTTTCAATGTTTGTAAAATGTGAATTTTCATATTTAATATTTTGAAATTCAAAAGTTTTTAGCATAATCTAATTTATATATCTCATAAACTGCAAGAGAAATAACAATGTATACACAATAATAATTTCAATATACATAGTAAATAGAAAACTATGTCCAGATCCAACAGATTAAATTCAATTGTCAATCAATAAGTATAAGGAATTTTTCACATTAGACAAAATTAATTTCAAATAAATTATAATCATGTGAACATAGTAAGTTTATGTTTATAATTAATATTTACTGTCGTGACACAAGATTATGTATACAATTTCATTGCAAATGTATAAATTAATAAAATATTTAATCTAACAAGTTATCAAATTATAATACTAATAATGATGAATATTGAATTATTCGCTATTTATTCCATAAAAATATGTATACGTACATACATACATTTTATACAAACACAATATAAATATCATGAATATGTAACTGAAATATACGACATTAAATATGATTATTAAGCAGTTAAGTTTGATTTTTTTTTATAACTATTATTTTTTGAGTTAAAAAGTATATAATAAAAATCAATAATATTGCATAGAGATTTAAAAAAATCGCTGGAAGCAATTATTCAATAATCATACACTTAATCTGGCATAAATAGAATTATATTTATACATATACACTTTGAATTGTCTAGAGTAATATTGTTTGAAATCTATTTGATTTTTATTAATTGTTACTTTTAATAAAATAAAATTCATTCATATTTTTTTTTTTGTAAATTTGAAACAAAGAAAAATTCAAATCCGCTCTTTTTTTATTTAAATTTTTATTGTACTTGATAAATAATCAATCATAATTGAAAAAATTTTTGGAATTTTTGTACATAGAATGTATTCATATAGTGAATTTTATATTAAACTAGTTGTTTGAATAAATCTGAACATAGTTAAATTTGAAAATAGTTATTTTAGAAATGATTTCCTTAAGAAATATAAAATAAAAAATTATTTTAATTGTAGTTTAAATTAAATTAAAAAATTATTCATCAAAGGAACATTATTCTGTCAATTAATATAATATTTTTGGAATTTTTGTTTAGACTGAAAGAAAAATTGTTTAAATTTAAAATTAAATTGAAATTAAGAACATTATTGTATTGAATATTAATTAATATGAATTTTAAATAATTACAAGTCAAGAGAGTAAAAATTTTATCTCAGTAATTATGTGCAAATTTTTATATTTGAAAATCTCAAATGAAATCTCAATTTTCGAAAATTCAAGAAGATGAAATTCCGACTAAAATGCAGTACCTGCATATATTGAGTGAAAAAAAATTATAATCAATCATTCAGTTCAATTCGGAAACATCAATAATTTTTAAATATTGAATTTATTAACTTGTAAGTATATATGTAAATTTAAAAATTACTTAACTTATTTAAGCCTAGGGTCCTATTAAACCAATAAATTTTTAATATTTTTTTAATCAATTGTACAAAAGAATTTGCAAAATTTCTGTTTCAGTAAGAGCTTGAAAATAATTATAATGAGAACACTTAATAAACTATATAGGCACTAATAAAAAAATTGAGTATTCAAATTTTTAAAAAGATAAAAAATAAAAGTAAAAGTTGTTGATTCAATAGAGCCATAGCAGGCCATTATTGTGTAAAATAAGACAATTTAATTAAAATTTAAATTTAAGTAAAATTGTACGATTATAAGTACTTATTACAAGCTCATTAGCATACTTATTATTCTAGAGTCTCTAGAATTTCGCTAAATTCTACATGCTATACCACATTATTTTAAATTATTAATCAACGAGTTGTTGAAAATTAATAGCTTAATATTATGTCACAAATATATTTGAAATTCCTTTTATGTATATACATACATAATTGTGTCATTGGACTGTGATTAAGTGATCAATATATATACCTTAATTTAAATACACTGTAACCTTGAAAAAATTAACTAATTCAATCAAATTTTTAAGTAAAATTTATTATAGTAAACATATACTTAATTATATAATATGTTTGAAAAGACTTAATCATTCATAAATCATACAAAGATTTCATCTGCTGAAAGCCAATAAACTCGTGCTCATCATTAGATTTTATATTGTTGTTTTTTTTTTTTTTTTTTATTTCTATTAAGAGAAATTACCATAACTAGCCTAATCATCATCATAATACAATCAAATTTGCAAAATAATCATTAAGTATAGATTTTGTAAAATAAATTAATTTTATATTTATTTCTTAACTTTTTTTTTATATGAAAAAAAAAAATAAAATCACTTATATAACTAGATTTTTTTTTTATTTTAAAAATAAGATTAATAACCTCTCACTATATATACTTATATTAATTTTGTACAATAATTAATTATTAACTATATGTAAGCTATTATACATGATGTTATATTTGGATCACCTTATAGATTTCGTGACCCGGAATCATTAAAAATTAAAAAAAAAAACACTTTTGATCTATTAAGACAAATTTATATTTAATTTTTATCTCATAGTAAAAGTGATTACTGATTAGATTTCTAAATATTTTCGCAATAGAAACTTAATTAATGCAAATATTTCGCCATACTTAAATAAAAAACCAACTTAACCTTGAAAACTTTCTAATTATTTTTAGTATATGAAAAATAATTTAATTAAATAACACAGGCCTTAAATTCTATACAGGGGTGTTTCGCATGAGGTGACAAATAATTTCAGGGATGATTCTTTAATCAATTTCCAGGAAAAAATTGTATGAGTGGAAGGAGGTGCAGATATGCTAATTTTCGAGCTACAGCTTGTTGAAATAAAAAAGTACTAGATCTTTCCTGCATATAAACAAACGGGTATAACTTCGGAACTACACGACACAGAGTTACTATCGGGGGCTTACTTTACAGGCTAATGTGATCTGAGCCATAGTTTTCGAGTTCAAAGTCAGAATTTTTTTTGAATTTTTTTTTTTAAAAACTCGAAATTTGTGTTTTTATTTTTTTTCGGTTTTTCGATGCCCTACTATGAGATCTAAAAGTTATATTTTTATAACATTTTCCTCTATCTCTCATAGATTTTCGTGTTAAACGTGTTTAACAAACATGCGAAAAATGCAAATTTCATTGCAGTTTTCCCTGAAATTATTTACCACCTTATGTGAACCACCCTATATAAGATAAATAATTCTACTTATAACCTGAATTCCTATATACTATATACACTGAAAAAATTTTCACTATTATTTTAATAAAATTGATATCAAATTAATAAAAATGTCATTAAAATACATCCAATAATGAATAACTATCAAATTAATAGCGAATTATTAAAATAATAACACTTTAGAAGAGAGAGAATGAAAAATGAGAGAGAACTTAATTTAAATGTTGTTGTTGTAAATTAATTGCAATGATTATTAGTTTAATGCATAAAAACTTTATTTTAATTTTTTAAGACTATTGATTTAATAATAAATAATATTTTATTAAAAATTGATTGCTGTTGATTTAATAGCATCTACTATGGATTTAATAATAAGATTACTAATTTTAACAAAGAAATTTATTAAATTGATTGGCCAAAATGTCAATTTAATAAAAAAAGATTATTTGTTTAACAGTAGCAATTGTTAATTTAACAATACTCTCTATTAAATTAATTGCAAGTTAGGGTGATATTAATAGTAAAAACTATTGATTTAATAAAAGGAATTGTGACTGTTAATTTAATAATTAGTTGATTATATTAACAATATTTATTATTATGAAATTGAATTGCTGTTGTTATTAGTGAACAAAAAAATTAACAAATTTTTTCTATGCTAAAAAAATTTTTATCAAGAGATAATAATTTTATTACCACATTCAAATTATTATCTTGGTAAAATCTATTTTATCATAAAAAAATTTAACATTTTTTTTATTTACCAGGATCAACAACAATTCAGTTTGAAAGTAATAAGTATCGTTAATATAACCATCGAATTACTATCTTTACAGTAACAATTTCTCTTATTAAATAAATAATTTAACAATAATTTTCTAATTTGGAAAATAAAAGATTATAGTTATGCTTTGAAACTGAATTTAATCAAATTTTATTTTTCATCATTTTGATGAACTAATTCATCACACTATTTCATATTATTCATTACATACAATATTAAGCTCTGTAATATTTATTTTTTACATCTAAATTAATTAATAAATTGATTACATATATTTATTATTTTAAGTTCGCGATAAATTTTTATTGAGTTGTAGGTCATTTATTAAATTTTTTATTGTTCGATGTCCGTTATTTTCTTTTAATTCTTAAAACAAACTCTTGAAGAAAAGTTCAGAATGATGATGCTGGCTGAGTATATTTAAGATGAAAAACATGAAATAATTTAAAGCATATATCAATAGCCCTTGAATTAAAATGTTGAATTGAATAATCTGAAATTTAAATTTAAGTATTACAATGACAATTAACTTTCCCAATTAATTTCTCTTTGATAGAAAAAATAATTTAAACTTACTTTCAATTTATTGCCAAAGCAAAATGCGTTCTTCTAAAAGCACTTGAGCTCCTAATTGTATATACTTGTATGTCTCAAATTAAAAAAAAAATATGGTGTGGCTGCAAGTGTAAAAACGTTTGCACATCTATGTTTTCTTCTAGGTATACACATATTCAACAAGAAAAAAAATAATAAAATTTAATTTAATCTTTACGAAAATTTTCGTTTATTAACTTACCTTGAAAAATTTCTTTAATTTTATATTTTCCTTATTTTATACTATTTTATAACTTATTTTATTATTATAAATACTTTATTTGAAATTATAAATACTTTAAAATTCTCACTAAATTTTTTTTTGGACAAATAGAACTGAATTTTATTCAAAGTTTCACAATTGTTACTGCAACAATACAGAATATGTTGTTTGTTTTGCTTCTAGATGACTACTAAAATATTAAATGAGAAATTTGCAAAACTCTTTCTTTTTATTTTGAGAAATGTTTTTATTAAAATTATAACATTTCGTCAAAAATAATAAATTTGTTATTGAAATAATAAGCAAAGTTTTTATTTAAACAACTTGAAATTTATATCTCTCAAAAAATCCCGTTATAAAGAAGTAGACAACTGTCTCCAATCCCAAAATATTTGAAAATTTTGTAAGTAATAACATTAAAGTATAATGATATTTCAACAAAAATAATAAACTTGTTATTCGAATAATAAGCAATGTTATTATATTAATGACTTGAAACCTACATTGCTCAAAAAACTCGAAAGATCTCTTGTTAATAATTTACATTATTCTCTCACTCTCAAAAATTTCGAAAATTTTATTGCAAAAATTATTAAACTAACAAATTGTCTATTATTTTAAAAATCGATTCTAATTTTAACAAGAAGTAACGTTATACTGATAATTCTTATTATTAATTCTATGACTTGCGATCCAAATAACAATTTTTTTGATCAAAATAATAATAAGTATTTTTTTTTAATAACAAATTTTAACAATTTTTGTTATTATATTAAAAGTAATATTTTCAGAGACTATTTCAGAGAAGGTTGTACATTTGATAATTTTTTACATAGTTTTAATAGTAACGTTTATTATTTCAAAAACTTTCGTGATTATTTTAAAAATTTTGTTGTTTAAAAGTAAGTTTGAATGGTCGATTATAAAAAAGATAATCTTTTACAGTTCAAATAATAATAAATGACATTACTTTCATAATAAATGATATTATTTTAATAAAAATGATTGTTAAGGTTTTTAATAAACTTTTTAACAATCGATTTATTAAAAAAATAGTGAAATTTTTTTGAGTGTAGAAATTATATTAAACACACCTATTCAACTCTTATCGATTAAAGTTTATATAGAAGAACATACAAAGATTCAAGTTTCACTAAAAGATGATGAAACTTTTAATCTATTATTTTAATTACACAAGATTTAATTACACATTATATTGTAGGAAAACTGCACCCAAGTAATGCTATAATTTAAAGTGAAATTAAAAGTCATTATACATGTGATTTTAAGAAAGACAAAAAATAAAATCACTTACTATTTCAAAAACTTTCAAAGGAAATAAAATTATTTTAAGATGAAATTTCTTATAAAATTTATATATAAATCCCGTTTTAAAAGAGTATAACAAAGAAAATTATTTAATAATGTTAAAAATATTTTCATAAATTTTTAATATAACAGTTGAAATTTTCTATGCTTTGTTAACAGGAATTTCTCTTTAAAATTTGTGTTATAAAATTTGCAGTTATTTTCTTCAAATTAGTGTACATTTTGGAATACTTAAGAGAGGCGGGTCAAATGAGTCTGGGATAGTGTTGTCGTTTTATGATGTCGTAATTATGATGTCGTTTTTATGATGTGCAATTAAGATAATGTTGAAACTACAGTATATTCAGTTATACTGTAACAGTTGTTTTTTGTTATATGCTTTGTTTTAAGGAAAACTGATTTACTACCAACTGTAGTATTAGTCTGGGTGCATCAATTTAATTAAATTAATTTTGTTAAAACATTTAACATGTATGAAAAATTATATTTGTTACTTGTTTTCATATTTATGAGCTTCAAGCACATGGTCTCTTTATCATTATAGAGTTCGAGTTATAGACGTTCTACAGTATTATTAATATGTATGTATTTTAAATATTTTTACACAAATAATTTTCCCTTAATTATATTTTTTTTTCTATGATGAAATGAAAGTTGTCATTTTAAGCGTATAAAATCAAGTTTGACTCGTTACAAGTTCATTTAAATAAAAATACAAAAAAAAATGAAGATAACAACATTTTTCAACTTTTTTTTATGAAATTGTTTTTAAGCTTATAGCATGTAAGTTGTTTAATATTCATAAATTTAATAGTTAAAAAAAAAAACAAAACAAAATGAAGACAATAAATTTTAGGAAAAAAAATAACCTAAGCCATAATTGCCTTAGGCAACGAAAATCTTTGTACCTAGATACTTTTTTTTCCGTTATTTAAATAGGAGATTTTACATAAATTAATGACTCTTTTTAAATAAAAAACATTTCACTATTGAAGAGTGATTATAATGTTGTAAAAATTTAATTTTATTAGATTTAAAAAAAAAATTAAGCTCGACTAGATACAAATTAAAATAAATATGAAAAAAAAATATAATCTCTTATATTTGGATTATTATTTTATATTGTCATTATTATTGAGGTTTTGTGATTATAAATCCATGAACTTGGATTGAAATTAATGATGACTATTGGAAGTTTTAATAAGTGCAATGGTACTAAATTTTAGGTGTATCGCTCTCCATTTTTTGTGTATATTCACATACATTCAAATGAATTAATTAAAAAGGTGTTAATGTCATTGGAATATAAAGGATGCCTCATATGAATGGATTGTAAAAATAGAAGTAAGAAATACTGTATAAAACCCGCTTAAAATAAAACACTAAAATAATAGAGATATTAATTTTGTTTCTTGCAAGCAGAAGTTTTACCTTCTAGATGGAAACTTAATGTTTTATAAGGGGTTTTGACAAAAAAATATATATATCTCGAAAATAGTAACATATTAATTTAAATAGATTGTAAATTTTATTGCATTCTATTTAAATTCGGTTTTTGTCCACTCTTATACAAAGGAGAATTTTGTATGCTATGTCAATATTTTCAACATGTACAGCTGTAAACTATTGAGAAAAGAGTGTGTCTGTCAAAAGAATAAAAGGGTATTGAGGGTATGAGTTTAATGTGAAATGACAAGAGCGCATAAAAAATGTTCACTTAAGTCAGTAATTTCCTTAATGAAGATTTCTAATAAACAAGTTGTACTGTAAATACGCAAGTTAAATAGAAGTAAATTGGTTACAATTAGATATCGAAAACTTACCGCTTATATTTTACATTTAATAAATTCAATTTAGTACGTATACTTTTTAAACGTAAACAAGGTTTCCTCGATATTCGAGTATTAACTTGAACAAATAATAGTAATAAACAGTTCTCTGTAAATTATGTAGTATTACAGTGATCTATTCTCTCTAGTATATTTTGCCATGAAACCTAAACCGTAAATAATGTATAAAACCTCTTTTATGTATTTAAAATGCTTATTTATTACAATATTGTAAAGACGACCTTGAAAGGATAGCAGCAATTCAAATTTGTAAAAAACAAAAACAGACTATATAGCAAAATGAATGATTTGACTCTATACAGTAGATAAATTGTAAGAAACCAAATAAACATGTATGACAGTTTAACTATAAATATTATTATTAGCACTTTGATTACTATAAAAATCTCATTAAGGAATTAATTCACATATTACACAATACTCTAAATATAGCAATTAAATATAAAAAAAAAATCACTGGTATTTTGGAAATTTCCGCTTTTGCATTATATCAGTTTTTGATTCAAAATTTTAACACTGTAAACATTTAAATATAAAAAGAAAAAAATAAATAAGAATTTTATATAGCTGTAAAAGTAAATATTTAAAAGTTTTCTCACTACCTACCTGTACCTATTCAAAATTTATTGTATTATACAACTTTGTATTTTAATCGCTTAAATGACCATCTGAAAACCTAACCTAGTTTTCTTAATTTTATTTCTTATTTATTTTTATATTTTATTACTTTTCTTTCTATTCTATTTTGTTGTTCTCTATAAAATAGAACACCCAATAACCTAATTGTTCATACTTAATAATTCAGTATTTTTCTTCTTCTTCTTTTTTTAATATTATTATAATTTGCACCTCACCAAGACTTCTAATTAAACATAAAAATAATATTAAAAAAACTAAACACAAAAAATTTAAATGCTGTGAAAATGTGGGTATAAAAATATCAGATTCTTTATTGCAAAATATTAAAGATGAAAATGTTGAGTTTTTCCATATGATTCTCTAGTATGCATTATTATTCCTCCTCTTTGGCCAGTCTTTTGCTTTAAAAAATGAATTCTTAATTTATTTCATGTTCATAATTTTAATTATAAAGAATACACGAATACATGATGTTAAAATGTGGAAAATGTATTAAGAAATAAAGTTAGGGCAATTCAATGGTTTGTAAAGTAGCAATTTTCCCTTCAACAGCTGGGAATCTGGAAATACAATTTGGCTACGTTATTTAGGCTAATTTCATTGATATACTGAAATATTTCAAAGATTGCATACATTCAGGATAATACTCCAACTAAAGCGTGAATTGCGTGAGTTAATAATTATATATCGTTAGCTTTCTGCATAATCGGAAATATAGGGTGCCAAAAATTCAAACTTTCCCAGTTTCAAGAGACCATAACTTGTGAGGGAGTTAAGGTGGAAAAAAATTTTCTTCTATCGAAATAAACTACTTATAATAACATCTGAAAGCTATTTAATAATGTCTAATTTCAGACTCCTACAACTTACGGCGTAACAAAAACGACATAAAAAATTTTAATTTTAGCAACTATTTTGCATAGCAGCAAATGCCCGACAGTATTTTTCTGCGTTAACAAAATTTGAAAAATGTTTATGGTATCTTTAAAATAAGTAGTTAAAAAAAAGGCATTTTTAGGTCGTTGAGGGACTATAGCTTTTAGAGGGGGGAGAGATGGGTAAAAATTTTCTTCTACGGAAATAAGTTTATAGCAAAGAACTGTTTACATATTATTTCAGCTCTTTATCTTCAAAGGTGTAGAAGTTTTGTAAACGATTCCACGGACGAACGACCGGACCGACAGAGTTAAATTAATAAGCAGGTTTTATCAATATTTTTTATGCAAAAGTGCTAAAAAACAACAAATTATCATAGTTATTAGCGGTTGTAAAATCTGTGTGTAAATGTTCTGAACTTCATTTCATTTGTTTTTTTTATTTTTTTGTATGAACTTCCGCTCTGATAATATTTTTTATTTCAAGAGTTTTTTTTCCATAGTTTGAATTGTATGTATCTATAAATTATTTTTATTGTGTTTTTTATGAACTTTATTAAATTGATTGATGCTATCTATCATCTTTTCATCAGAAAACATATGTAAAAAATATTGTGAAACAATATTGTTTTTTTTTTTCAACTTTAATTTTTGAAATTGAATTCTTTGTTAATATTGTTAAGTTAGCAAATGATCAATAGATTTTTTTTTGTGATGTATGTACATTGAATACCTATGCATGTTTTAATGTTTAAATTATCAGTCTGTTTCTGATCTGAGACTCATAAAGATAAGTACAAACATTTTACTCTTTTCAAGTAAGCACATTTGTGTTCACTGGAAATTTGCTGTGTTTTAGAGCTGACGAATATAAAATTTGCTGATTAAAATTTGCAACTTTAGTGATTCTTGTAATTTTCTTGCTTTAATTTGTAATTAAAACAAGAAAAAATAGAATTGCCAGTGTCAAATTTGTTATATACCTATATAAATGTTTGTCAAAAGCTATTTCACACCCTAACAAGAAAATTCAGTACTTTCGTAAGACGTGTTTTAGACTGGCTCTATTACTTAGCTTGGTAGTACTCGATTTACTTACATATTGTAGTTTGTATTGGCTAGATGCCCATTTTTTTTTGAATTTGTATGGCAGATATATGAACTTATACTACCGCAACCAATTTTCAATAAAACACTGTTACTGTTACTCTTTTCATTAATGCGAAATTTTAATGTTATAAGCTTTATAATCTCGGAAATATGATGAAATTAGTTAACCTTATTAAACTTATATTTTCTGTATTGTGAATAAGGCGTGAATTGAATGATGCTCTTTGGAAGATACCGACCATAAACAATGCAAGACGATTTTGCTGTAATTTACGCTTTGAATTACAAGACTTCAACACATTAAAATTTTTTACGACTTTTTAATAATTTTTTTTTTATTTTAATAATTATTTTCTTTTAGTAATTATTACAAAATTTAACAAAAACAAATTGGAAAATGTCTGCAAATATTAATTTTCTTTGATGACAAATATTAGTTTTCAAAAAAATTTGAAAATAATTTATTTCGACCGAAAATTTGTAAGTAACAAAAAAAAATTTAAAAAATGAAAATTCAACATTATCCTGGCAAAGCAGTTATGGATGCAAGTTTATCATTAGACAAAACAAATCAAATGGGTATTATATATGAAGCAAATTGGATGCAAGCCCATAACACAATAAAACTGAAACGACCAAATAGCCTAAATGATAAAAATGCATCATCAATTTTATTGTCATCTTCATCAAATGGAAATAATGAAAAAAATGATGGTATATCATCATTAAATAAATATCAAATGACATTAGAACAGATTGCATCACTTGAATCTGCAAATAAAGATCGAGATATTGTTGAAACAATTAAGGAACTCAATGGCTATAAACCATCAACATTAAGAAGAAAACAAAGGAAGCAGTATCCTGGTTGGGATGATTTAATAAATTCAAATTATGATTCAAATCAAAATTCAAAAAATTCGAATGAATCATTTAAAAATTTTAATGGAAATAATAATAATAACAATAGCAATAATCATAATTACAAAAATGGTAATAACAGTAGCAGAAATCATAACAGTAATAGTATTGATAATCTCAATAAAACCGATATGTATTGTACTGTTCGACGAAAAACATTTGATGTTGAATTAGATGAAATAAATTTTACGAAATATAAACAAATGTCATCGGAATCATTATCAAGTGGTGATAAAAGAATTCCAAGACCAAGACAACAGGTACCCGAAGGTGTTCAAACAAATTATGATAAAATAATAAGTGTTCCTAATACTCACAATAATAATCAATCATCGAAAATAAATTTAAAACGATCACAAACTGTTTTAACTGGTTTAAATAATCAATCCTTTTCGACATGCTCTAATATCATTGACATTAATGATTTAAGAAAAATGTGGAAAAGTAAAAAATCAAATCAATTGACCGATTTAATCACTGATTCAAAATCATCTGAATTTGAAAATAATGAATTTTTAAAAAATAATACAGAAACAAATAATTTTGTGATAGAAAAGCAACCAACCAAACAACAAAGTCAAATACCATTAAGATTATCGCCATTATCATCGTCATCACAATCAATATCACCACTGTCATCATTATCATCATCGCAAATGCATTCAAATAATAATGATAATAGTAATAATAACAATAACAATAATAACGATAATAAAATTATTAACAATAATAGTAAAAGGGCAAAAGAATTTCAAAATAATTTTTCAAATAATGAGAAAAAATCATTTATGAGATCTGATTCAAAAAAAAATAATCATTATCAATCTTCTGGTCAAAATCGTCCAAAATCAATGATCTGTGATACTAGATTTATTAATAATAGTAATAATGACATTAAAAACAATACAAATACAAATGACCATGAAAATGTGATAAATAAAAATTTGGATGATATGGAATTATCAAATAAAACACGTACATTAACAATTAAAGCACGTCCATTAAGTCGTGCAAAAAGTGCACGTTTAATACCAACACAATTACCAGAAATACCTGATACATATAAACCATTGCCAAGACCAAGACAACGTCAAATGCCAATTAATTACTCAAATAATTATAATGATAATATAATTTTATCAAATATACCACCACCACCACCATCAGAAGCACCAGTAGCACCACAACCAAAACCAAGATTAACAAATAATAATACAACAACATCAATGAATTCTAATCAAATAAGAAATACAATTAAATTTCCAGAAGAATATAATAATAGTAAATCTAATTTAATAAATAATAATAAAATTAATTTAAATTCAAATATGAAAAATAATAATAATAGAAATCAAATTCGTTCTAATGGTACCATTAAAAGTAAATTAAGTATGGATAAAATAATTGATTTTAATAATATTGATTTAGATTTTGATTTAACAACCGATACTAATTCAATAGAACCAAATTATGAAAGTATAATAGAAAGAGATTCAAAAGATTCTATAAGCGATGATCCATCATCATCATATTCACAATGGATTAACACAAAAAATAATAATGTTAATGATGTTAGTAAAAAAAATTCACCCAATAATATGAGCTACAATAATAATAATAATAATAATAATAGCAATAAGAATAGTATTAGAGGTCGACGTGAACCTGGTAGTTCATCATCAAGTAATACAGATGATCAATTTATAATACCAAGACCAAGATTAATTGTTCCAGTGCATACTTATGCAAGAAAACGTCGTACCGGTAATATACTTAAAGATAATGAAAATGAAAGTACAAATAATGATGCCAATAAAGAGATCAATGGTGGTAAGAATTTATAATTTTTAAATAAAAAAACAAAATTCCTCTACAATTTTTTTTAGACAAAGAAACCGGTTTTAGTAAAACTAAAAATAAACTAACATCTTATAAAAGAAAAAAAATTTCAAAACCATGTTGAAATTTTGTTAATTTTAATTTTTATCTTTTATATTCGAAATATGATCAGCAGCTCTTTTGTTTTTAGGAGTCATGAAATAAACCTTTTTTTTTGTGAATTAAAAGCATACCATGCACTTGTATGTAATTTTCAAAAAAAAAAAAGTTTTCATTTCAAATGAAATTAGAAATAAACATGAAAAAACAAAAAAAAAAATTCAACTTGGCACTTTCATCACGTCTTTTTCATTTGCGCTAAATTACATTTAATTCAAATCAAACGTGAGATTCATTTAGTTTAAAGTCATTGTGATTTAATTTTCAGTAAAACATACGAAATGATGAATCAAATAATCTGCATATCTCAATATTTTTGTTGATTTTACAACATTAATTTTAGATTTTTTTTTTTTTAAAGAAAACATGATTTTAAATATTAATGAAATCTAATTTTTATTCTCTTTTTGTCTGTCCACTTAACAAAAAACAAAACAAATTATATGTACATATTAAAATAGAGGGTCGTGTTGAAGTGTCCAGAGAAGGAAAATATCTTTCAACATTATCTGGTGCTAAAGTACTTGGTGAATTAGCAATATTATATAATTGTCAGCGTACAGCAACAATAACTGCCATAAATGATTGTAAATTATGGGCCATCGAACGACAATGTTTCCAAACAATTATGATGAGAACTGGTTTAATACGTCAAGCCGAATATACAGATTTCTTAAAGAGGTAAGAATATTTTCATTTAATTTTTATTTGTGCAATCAAAATTCATTTTTTTCATTAAATGTTTTTATAGCAATAAATTTTAATTAAATAATTTGACAAAAAAATCAATTTATATTCAATCACAATATCAAAAGAAAAAATTGACTCATAATTTTTATATTATTATGTTTGTGTGCAGCTTTGTCACATAGAATCACATATATTATACATTATGTCCCTTTTTAATAAGTCAGGTATTTTATATAAGAGTACTAGCTTCATTATGATCACAGTCAATCACTGTTTACTGCAAATATGATTTTAGAAAGAAAAAAATATCATTCTGCTTTTGTATTATTATTACTATTATTATTATTATTATTATTATTACTACATTGCTACCACTATACATAATCAAAATTATTTCCATTCATGTACGGAATTATTTTAATTATTGCATACATGTAGGATTACATAATGTTAGAGTTTAAGGGCTAATTACGTGAATTAAGAAAAATAATAATATTTTTCTTAATTCACGGAATTTTTGAAGTCATGGCATAGCGCTAGCTTATTTATAGAAATTTAGGAAAGCTTGCAGTTTCGGAAACATATGATGCCGAAAATTAGAATTTTACAAATTAAGACAAAATTTTCTTCTGTGAAAATAAGTTTCTAGTAAAGACGAACGGGCAAACCAAAAAGCATTTTTGTTTTTAAATTTTTTTTTGAAAAGACCTTTAAAAATTGAACAGATGCTAGACTCCAAATCTTAAAACTCCAATATTTATTGGAAGATGCGCATAATTTTAGTAAAAATTATAATTTTAATAAATAACGATGGTAGCATAAAATTATGTCTTTGTTGCGATTATCAAGAACATAGATAAACTATTAATTTAAATTGTAGTGTTATTGATTCTTTCATTATTTTTGTTGGAATGCCATTATTATTGAATTGTATTAAAGTATATTCAATACTTGCCCAGTTAGTATTTTAAATCTGTTATATTAAAAGTATTGTTTGTTTTTTCTATAATCCTAATGCAGTTAGGATTTTAAAATTGCATAAATATTTTAAAAAATTAACTATCGGATAACGGAATTCAAATGTTGTTAATTAAATTGTTAAATGTAGAAGTGAAGGAAACCCCTTAATTTTCTCTTACAGAAAGGGGTTTTTTTATGAAATTCCTGTAGTATTTTGATAAATTGCTTGATTTATCATTTGTTAACTGTTTCGATTGATTTTTGGGTATTAAATAACAAAAACAGAAAATAATTGGACCTAGAAAATAATTTACAATTTGAGGATTAAATTGAATATAAAAGAACAATCAGTAGACAAATGATTGATAAATTTTTCTCTTCTTTCAATTTCTTCAAAACAAAAAAAATTCACTTTCTTTTTAATTTAATTTTTACAAAGTTCAAAGTTATTGGTAGAAAAATTAAATTTCAATTTCAATTATTGTTGCATCAATTACCAATTCATATCATAATTACTCTCTTTTCAGTTTATCTTATAAATAAATTTACGTTATTATGCTGATCGTAAAAATTATTATACAAAAAAATTAATAATGATTTTTCAATGTTGGAAATTATCAAAATATTTCAATTTTAATTAAATCACGTCTATCAAATTTTTTTAATAATATTATATAGAAAGAGATTGATCTTTTTAGAAAAATTGTATTAAAAAATTTCAGAGAAAACTTAAAATTTACTTCGAAATACAAAACTATTTTAACGCATGACTTAAATTTCGATTTGATATTGAAGTTTTTTTGCGTGTATTTAATATGGTATATTTGTATGTTTTACATGACTACATGTATACAAATTGTTATTTGAAATTTAAATAAATGAAATTTTTCAATTAGAGCAAAAAAAAAAATTACAAAAAACCCAAAGATTAAAATGAAAATAATGAAAGTGAAATTATTTTATATTGTATGCCATACTTTTATCTATATAGATTTAAAATTAGTTTAAGTTGGGCGTTTGTGTTGTTTTTGTTTTCTAATAAAGCGGAGTAAAAAATAAAAAAAAAAACAAAACGCTTGGAGAAATTTTTTCTTTTTTTGTTATTCTTATTAAATTGTTCATTTTCTTGCCTGTTTTTTTTTTCTTGTCGCCATTAATGTCGTCTTGCATCAATCAACTTTTATTCTATATATGAATGGTTGTTATTGTATACAATGGTGTCTCTGCGCTTATATGCAATTTATGCAACATAATATAAGAATGTGGTTTTTCAAATATTGTAATTAATGCTAAAACAAAATAACAACAAATTGAATTATTATTTAAGTTAGCTTACAATCCTAATATTTATTACTTTTCACTTTAAAATTAAATTTATAATTAACTTACCATATACTAAAATATAATATTATGTTTACACTATAATCGTAAACAAATATTCATGTTTATTTTCATATATTGAACTTGTTCATATTATGGTATAATAAATTTGCCATTAGATTTATAATGCACTACAAATGGCGAGTATTATCGTAATATCGTATAATGTTGTGAGTGACATTAAAATACAAATACTTACTTATATTTGTAAAATAACAACATAGTAGAAGACAAATAAACTCAATAGGAGAAGACAGTCGGGCCTCCATAACATGAAAATTAGTTCGTATTGAAGAAATTTGGCGTTAAAGAATATGAAAAATAAAAATACAAATCGTGATTCCATCTACTTAATTGTACATACAAAATTGTTTGTTTTTTCTAAATTTGTATATTTATTTTGCATAAGGAGAAAAGATTCAATACACTCGAAAAATTTTCAAATCACCAATTTCGTACTAAAGATGTTCTTCATATATTAAAATTGTAAGGGTTGTATTTGTTAATTTCGTGTTATAAAAACAATAGTCATTAAAATGTCAAGAAATTTATTCCTGTTATGAATGCTTCGTTTTAAAGATTAAGAAAATTTCTAAGAAATATAAGAAAATTCTGTTTATGATGCGAAATGTAACAAAGCATTTCGTACTAGGTAGAATTTCGTCTAACGGGACTTTCTATTATTTTGTGTGTGTACAAGTAAGTTAACGTTCTTCTAATACAGAAAACTTTTGATTTTGATAAATTTTAATGTCATACATGATATACCCCAAAGTTGTTTCTGTCAACCTCTTTTCTATTTTCATTTTATACTATATATGTATGCATAGGTATAGGTAATAAATATCTATACTTCTATGATGAAAAATCCACCATACATTTTGTTACGCGAATTCAATTTTCTGGTGCAATGAAGATCATTATTCTTCCTTAAAATCAACGATGATAAAAAAATAAAATTAAATATAGTAAAAATGGAAAAAAAAACATCAAGTAAATAATAAAAATTACAAAACGAAAGAGCAGAAAACCAAAAAAAAAAAGTAGAAAAAAAAAAACCAGAAACTAGAGGGTAAAAAATTTCATTTTCATTCACTAATTTCTATGTGCTTTATTATTTGTTTCTGTTGAATATTTAATACGCGATATAATAACAACTGTTAACAAATCTTTCACACACAATTGGAGCATAATACGATCTGACTATGTATATGAGAATGCATTGAGGTTATCTGTATTTTGTACGTTTTGATTTATCAATTTTATAGTTTTTGTTTTTTATTTCCTTTCATTCAATGCGGTGGAATTCAGAAGACTTGGATTTAAAATAAAATATATTTTTTGTTTTTCGGTTTTATAATTAAATATTATGATTTCGAAAAATTTCCGCACTAAATTATTTATGTATATACTTTAACTCCATTATTATGGAAAAGTAACGAATCGAAAATTCATTTATAAAATAAAAATTTGCACTCTCATGAGATTTTGTTTGTATTCAAAGTTGGTACATAAAAGATTAAAATTTTTGATGATTTTTTTTTTTGTATTTTAATTTAAAATTTTTGTTTTCGTTTCCTAAAAATTATCGTATATCGATATTATGTAATTAAATGGGATTTTATTACCGAAACTTTGCTTTACTTAGTAATTAAATAGTCATTTGCAATTTTTGTTTATAATTGTAGGTTTACTATTGAAAATTGTATAATAATTTACATTTTTAACTGTAATAAATGTAAAAAACGTAAATTATAAAACGACGAATACAGGGTGTTAGAAATTAAATGTACAATCGAAGCAGGGCAGCAGAATGCGTCTAGATGAACAAAAAATTGCCATAGCGCGGGGAATATGACAAACATTATCAAACTTGGAATACGGTGTGAAGCCCCATAATTCGAGAAAGAAAACCTAAAAAGAAAAATGTCATGTATCAGGCGTCCAAGAGTTGATGATAACAATTGGGAGTATTATAAATTGTTAGACACCCTGTATATTTATATTGGATTTAAAGTTTTTCTTAACAGTTTTTTATTAATTAAAGTGGTGTAAATAGAAGAAATTAGATTCGATTCAAAATGTAGTCATGGTTTTGTATACTTTAGATTTCAGTAGTAAATTCCAGTTTAACATTATTTATTTTTAGATTTAAGACTTGTACGTTACATATGCTGTTGTACTTTGATTAATGCTATTATGAAATTTATTAAAATTTGCATAATTCTGGGCGCACATTTTTTTTTTTTTTTTTTAAATTTCAATAGAAAATAAATTAAATGTTTATATAAAATAAATAAAATAATATTTATATTTTATAAATATTGTTACAAACAGAAATTTTAGTGCCAAGTCCATTATTGGAAGTCCATTTACTTGCGATTATTTGTTATTTCCTCCTTTAAATATTTTATTATTTATTCATTTTTATGTTTACTGCTCTTATAATAATATTGATTATTACAGTAAAATAAAGTATAGCTTACATTCTGCTATTCTCAAGCATATTTATGTATATTTGTGGACAGCTTACTGTAATTGTCGTTTGTTTTACTATAATTCAAATTTTTATTTAGTCTTTATATTCTTAATTTACTTCTGCAAAATATTTAAAGAAACTACTAACTTTTTATTTATAGGTAAAAATAAAAGAGCAAAAACACTGCAAGCATAATTCTAAATCAATTGCCTTAATGATGAAGATTAAATATACTAAAGTCATCCAAAAGTTTCTTTATATAATATGTAGCTAAAGGTACTAACAACACAGTTAATATTAAATAGTCAAAATCCAGAACATAACACAACCGATTACCCTTTGGAAAAATGCTATTCTTAATTATAATAATTTTAAAAACACATTATGTATAATATAAATTATATAACTTTATTGTGTATAAATCGTTATTCATTTAAAAGCAAAATAATTTTTTATTAAAAAAAAAATCGTGATTCTTTTTTTCTTTCAACACCAATAATATTAATAGGAAATATGAAGAAACTATTCTTTTATCGCTATGTCGGTATAAATGAATGCTTGTCAAAGATATCATCATACAATCGGTTTTAATTAATTATAGAAAATTAAATATACTTAGAAATTTCATCTTGTGGCATTAGTTATAGTTCTATTAGTATCAATCGTCATAGTTCAAATCCATATGCTTGGTAGTGTAGAAAAATTAATGAAATTTGAGATCAATGAATCTTCTTAAGTTTTCTAAAAATAATTTATAATATACTTTGGTATCTAATTTCAAGCTATTGAGTTTCTTGTATGAAAAGTAATTATGCAGGTCAATAAAGCAGTAATAATGAGATTTTTTTAAATGAAAGTAAATTTGCGATTATTTAAGATTTGCTGTAGAATTTGGAATTTAATTTCCTTTTCTGTCATAAAATACTGAAAAGACAAAAGTCTCTAACGAAATTTAGTCAAATTTAAATATTTCATAAGATATACTAAATACAGGCAAAAGAGAAATGTATTCCGATGCGGTTACCCTGAACGAAACAAATCAGAGGATTTAGGACAAGAAGTCAGATTTTATACAGTATATTTGAATTAATAAACAGAGTCTCAAAAATATTAAAGAATGGCATGAACGTTAAAATTATACGTACAAAAATTATATCTTCTTTCATCAAATTTTGCAGACAGGATGAGCCAAAAGTCAAAAGGATGATTTTAAATAAATTTTCTGAAGAATAAGTCATAAATCTTTATTCAGAAGAATTATTCCGATATTCGATTGAAATAAAGGAATAACATGCATTAGTGAAGATTCATCACATTTATCCAAAAATTCTAAGATCGTATTCAAAAACATTATAAGGTCGGAACGAGTTGCTTTCCACAGAAAGCAATCAATTTTCTTCGTAATTTTGAATTTTTACATAGCCTAGCTAGTATTCAAGAAAATTTTTACATAAATCATTTGGCATTAATTAAAAATAACCTAATAAATTACAGAAGCGTTAAAAAAAATTTTAATATTCAAAGAAAATTAGTAAAAGTTTAAAATTTGCCGAAAGCATTTTGCTTTCAGTAATAAAGCAACATTTTAAAAGAAAATTTCAAGTTGATGTTACACTGAAAAAAAAAAAAGCCGATCATTATTTATTAGAGTTGATGAAGCAAAAAATAAAAAAAAACTTTTTTCTAATTTTTGGTTTTATTATTATTGCCACACTGTCAAAACATTGCCAATTGGTATTAATAGCAATATAAAGCAAGAGAATAAAAAAAATCATAATTTCTAACTAATTAATGAACTTTAATTTATTGTCAGTCAAATAACGATGATTTTTTTGACATTTTGCTAATGATTTTATTTTTATTTTATTTTTTAACCTTTAATCACATTTTTTTTTTGCAATCGGATATTTTGAGAGTCTTAAGTTCGAATACGTAATAATGAATTTGGTCATCTCTTAATCTACTACAAGAAAAAATGCTAAAAGAAAATTTAAGTTTTTTTTTTTTCTTACATTTTTCTCAGCTGCTTCAATAATTTTTAATTTTTTTTTTTGTTGACCTTTATTTCCCAATTAAGATTTAATAATGTTCCATACCCCTATAAGGTAATTTGATGCTACTATAATTTCGTTTCATAATGGTTATTATTATTAGTTTTGTTAGTTTTTTTTTTATTGCAAAATGCTTTTTAGTAATTTAATAGCTTATAAGATAAATGAGTTATTATTAACTTTTTCAAATTTTTTTTCTTTTTCTTGGTGTTTTTGTTTTAATGCATTGGTAAATGGATAACTGATAATTTGACTTCGAAATTAGGTCGGCGGTCAGTCATAGTATGTTTGTAAAAAGATGAGTTTTCATAATAGTTTTTTTAATGAAATATTTTTATTAAAAAAAAATTAAAGATTAAATAGAGATAGTATAAGTTATCAGAAAATTAAAAGAAAAAAAAAAAAAATAAAGTAATTGATGGTATTTGGTAAGACACGAGGTCATGATTCATTAATTTCCGGTTTAATGAGTACTTCTTTATTAGGAGAAAAATTAGATTTCATGCATGATTTGAACGGTGGAATTTCTAATATATTTTGTATATGTATACAAGGTGAAATAATTTCCTTTCTTTGCATTTTTTTCAAACAATCACTGCGTTTTTCCAGCAAAAAAAAATATTGGGATTTTACTTAGTTTAGTACGTTTTTTTAAAGAAGTGTAAAGAGAAGAAAATTTTAAAAGGAAAAACGTAGCATTCCTAATTAAATCAGTTAGTTCGTTAGCAAATTGCTATAAGAAAAAATTCACTATTATAATTAGGAAAAAAATAATTATTTATTTTTAACTTTTAGGTTAAATTATTCAAAACCCAAACAAATGAGTTTAAGTTTCCAAGTTCGCTATTTTCTAATTTTTTAGTTTCACTCACTGGTTCTCGTGGAACGCATTGGTTTTCTAATGCTAACACTCTTCAAAAAAAAAAAATATTATTAATATATTAAAACCTATGATAAGGTATTCTAAATAGTCTCATGCACATAATAATTGGTACTCAATCTATTACTGAAAACTTGCTACTTTTACTGAAATCTATTGATGTCAACATGAACTTACGATACCCTTCATTATTGAGGTATTGTTTACGATACCCTTTCTTGAGGTACGTTTTTAAGATAATTTGTGTTGAATATTTTTAATTTTTTGAGTGAAAAATGCCGATAAATAGTTGATTTTAAAGACACGATTGCAAGCTTATGTAAATATATATATTTTTAAACCGCATTGTTGCTTATAAAGCTTTATTATCGAATAAAATTAAAAGAATATAGTCTTAAGAGATTCACAATTAAAATGGTATTCACCAAACTTATCAAAATTTTAATTTTATTCTATCACGCAAGAATATTTAATTATTTTATGCATATACTTTTATACAGTTAATATTAATTGGAATTTATGCAACCTGTTAAAATTTACAAAATTTTTAGTTTAATCATAATTTTTTTATTTTTATTTTTCTCATATTGTCTACAAAATTTATCCATGTAAAATTACCGTGTAAACATATCCGAAATAATAATTTGAAATTGGAGTAGATAGACATAATAAATTTAATGTGAAAAATATTATGTTCGTATGTATAGTTATAATATTATGTGAATACCTTATCATATTTGTATGTTTAACAAAATTATTTTGTATAATATAATGTTACGAGAAATATGAGAGAGAAATCAAAAAGCGGTCACTTGGAACAATAAAAAATAATTATTGCTGTTACATTTTGGTCTCAAAACAGTTCGGGCATTCAACTTTACAATAAAGTACAAATGTATATGTATATGTAGAATATATGGGTTTATTTTTATAAATAGATTTCAATTCAATAAAATGTAGAGTATGTGACTTGTTTAGGCTAATATGTAAATTTATTTTTTGGAAATATCAAAAATTTTAAATATTTTTGCAGTAAAAACTTGCATGTATAATTCAAAAGTTTGTCTTAAAATTAATTGTGAATAAATTCACAGTTATTGCAGTAAAATTTACTGACATTTGTAATAATATTTATTTTCGTGTTTAAATGTCAACAGTTTCAATATTTTTTATTTTATTTTATTGTTTTGAAGCCGCAATATTATCAATTTACAATAGTATTAATGTGGGTATTTTATATGATCTTTTTGTCCTATATAATTTGAAAATGTACGATTTGTGAATTTTGATTTAATACAATTAGTGATGCCGTTTTACAAAAAGCGTATGCAGTATGAAGTTTTAATGATTAAATAGCACTAGTTTGTCACTAATTCACTAATTTCATTAATTTTCGTTTAATAGATCCCATATTAATTATATTCATAAATTAAAACTTGAAAATGAACTTACATAGTAAATACAAAAATCATAATTGAATTCTTATTGTGTATTTTATCGACTCTTTTGTGAATTACATTCGATAATTCAGTATGTAGCTTACAAATAATTTTATTTGCAGTATTCCTTATAACCCTATCGATTCATATCCATTGATACTAGTACAAAACCATTGATTTTATACCATAATAAGCTCTAGCCCAGTGTTAATTATATAAGATAATTTAATTATATTATTATTATATAACTTTGCAAGCTTTTTGAAATCAAAAGAAGTTCGATATGTAAATACCTAGAATTTTTTGATTGCAATACGTTTTGTATAGCATAATTCCAATCATATAATTTAAAAATGTTTCAGTTTGTAGGACGCACCCGCTTTAAGATTGTTTTAACTTTGTTTTAATTCGAATTAGGTTGGCAACATCGATCAGTTATGTATTTTAATAAATTGTAAAATAATTACTTAAATTTTATTTTTTAAAAATAAAATAAAAATTTTCATATACCACATTATTACTGCAAAATAACAAATATGCAAATTCACATACACACATACAAACAAAATGATCGAGTTTTCGTTTTCAGCTCATCACTACTTATGCAGTTTGTGTGTTTAAACGTTTGTTTTTCATAAATTGCACATAGGTAATATGTTGCAAACCATCAATCATTGAAAAATCATTCCCATAAATGATCGTTGTTTATTCTTATAGAGTGTATTATCGAACATAAAAATTAAATATGTACACATACACGCGCGTATTGTAAACTTTCTTAAAAAAAAATCATAAAAACTTCATTTGTTACGCGACATGAGTTTGTTTTTCAATTTTTTTTTAATCTGCTTTGGGAAAATTGTGCAAAAATAAAGTAAAGCATAATAATTTTAGAAAAAAAAAATACAAAAATAACCGTGCATGCCATATTATTTATGCACAGTTTGCTTGTCCTCTCCTCAAATCAAAACATTTTTAAACCCTATAATTAACAAAAAAATTATAATTGTAAAAATAAAGAGAAAAAAAAAACATTGAATTTTAAATGAAATTCTCAAGTTTACTCATCATTTATTGTTAAACTAATAATAAATAAACGGTAAAAAAAAATCAATAATAACGGTTTCACTTAATAAAGAGAGTTTTCTTATTTCTTCTTCTTTGTTATTTTCTTTTTTTTTACCGGCAGCACAGTATATAATATGGGAGGTGCTCATTACAGAGCATTAAATTTAAAATATTTGGTTTGAATGAACATATGCAAAAGAACTTCAATATTTTAACAGAATACCAGCTGATTTACTTTTTTTTCGGCCTGTTGATCAAATAAGAAGCTATAACGGTATAATTGAGTAACCATAATTGCATTTCTTACAGGGCAAATATCAAGTTTTTGACTATTTTTCTTCATCATGTATGATCTTTCAATTTCAAGGAATTTGAAAGGTCGGATTTGATGGTCCGAATTTAAATGTTACAATTTACACATTTTCTTAAAATATCGGTTCATTTGTATCGGAAATTTGATTTTATGAGTTTTAAACTCGACATTTTGAAAAAAAAAATTTATATAAACTATTTTCATTATACCATGCAATTCTTTGGTTATATTGGTAAAAGTAAGGATAACCGGGCTGTCATTGGGAAGCTAAATTCGTTTTCATTACTCTCTGGGGCAGTATGGAACTGTGTTGAAAATCTCATAAATATTATTTGGAATATGTACAATGCGGGCGTCGGTCATGTTCTTTTTGCTACAATAGGTTTTTCATATTATTGTTTAGCAAAATTATCCAATTTATTTTTTATATATTATTTTGTTTTTTCATTTACTATACACTATATCCAATCCGAATACCAATTAAAATTAAAATGTTTGTTATGAAAAAAAAAAAACCAAAAAAAAAAAAAACACAAAAAATTGATGAGTTGAGTTAAGTAGAAGGATGAATTTATTAATTTTTTTTAGAGATTCGAATCACAACTGCGAAACTAAATGAAATATTAAAATTCACATAAATAATTCCAAAAATTCGAATTAAAAAAAATATATTATGTACTTTTTAATTTGCCAACATCAATATACATACATGCATATATATGTACATATATTGATGTTGTATATTTTTAGTGAAATTTTCCTGTATGGAATCAAAGAGACATTGCGTAGCGTTATAGATTATGCACATTTTATCATTATTGATTGAATATTACGGCAACACTGCAATCATAATATTATGAATTATTCAGTCCAACTATTTAATTTGAAACTTAATAAGTTGGTAAATTATAAGTAATTGTTTAAGAATTTTTCCGGATTGTGCTACTACTTGTAATATTTTTATTATATACTCGTATGTCATCACTACAATACGGTTATAGTAGTATATTATACGAGTATGCATTTACGACAAGTTTCGAATATGAGATTATTCTTATTTTACATACGTTATGTATATAATATATTAATAGCATTTTAGGTTACAAAATAATAACGTTTTTGTTACATGTAATAAGTGACGAAGTAAGTTTTTTAACGTAAGCCCTTTACCATTAATTCAATTTTGATTTAAAAATTGCATCAACTTTTAAAAACTAAAAAATATTGATTTATCGTAAAAATTCACGTTATACTAATCACCAGATCACGTTCTACATTTAATAATACATGTCGGAAAGAAGATTAATATTTTAGTATTAAAGTGTAGGTACTATACGTAAGTGAGTAGGTACTGAAGCACAAAAATAACACAATAACTGTTAGTAGGTACTAAAATATTTTAATTATATACCAGTAATTCTTTTCTTACAATACAATACCATAAACACATGTACAATAGATACATTTATGTATATGGACATATATGCTTACTTATTATGTTATACACATACTTAGTGACTGAAAATAAACTGTTATACACTTTTAATGTAACTTAAAACAAACGGCCTTGAAGATTTTTATTGTTTTAATACTTACGCTTGTAATCTCATCTTTATGATTATTTACAAATTACTGAAGAACAAGAAAAAAATTTTATATTATTATGTTTCAAATATATTAAACGTAACGTTATAGTAGTTTACAATTGAAGGAATTCAAAAGTGAAAGTTAAAATTTAAGAATTGTAGCAATTTTAATTTAAAAAGCCTTAGAGCAACAGAGAATTAAAATGTCTGAGATTTATTTCTAGGTCAATGTTTTATTGGATTATAAATATTCAAATTTATGTCATAAATGTTAATTGTATATTTTGGATGGACATTAATGAGATTTATTTGTACATATTCGTACAAATACTCTGTTCGTATTTCAGAGTAATACGAACAGAGTATAGGTTGTTATTATTTAAAAATATTTCCAATGTAATAATTGGGTACATATTTCACTATAAACTTTTTGTTTCAAAGAATATTTTAAGTTTAAATTGTTTCTGTCTCATCCGAATAAGCAGATATGCGAGTCTTAATCAAAAAATTGTCAAGAGCTCTTAAATCTAACACATTAAATCTCGTACAAGGGATGCCTTAAAAGATAACAAATGAAACTGATCAATAAATTAAAAATAAACCGAACTCTATTTTAATTTTTATTAATTTCAAAAAATAATTTTGTCAAATATTGTTTTAGTATTTTACATATATGTCTTTTATTATGCACTTATCACAAGAGAAATTTTAAGTTAGAAAAGTGCACGAATTGCCAAAATATTGCAAGTAAACACGATTAAAAGAATTGTAGTAGTTGAGAGAAAAAAAATTTAAGAAAATAATTTTTTTCTTTAGATTGGATTGTGGATTATGACTATCAGTATGCAAAATAAACTGTGCCAGGTAAATCTTTTTTATGATTTTTTTTTTTGAAAACACTATGGATCTAAAAATTTAAACCTAATTAATAAGTATATGGTGCAGTAAACATGATTATTTTACAGACGAACAAATCTTGTCTATGGTAATCTATTTTACTTATCACAGTATTAAATATTGCAATTTTACTCTTTTCATCATCTGCAATTTTATGATAAGAAAAATTTTATTCAATTCCAAGAATTTTAAAATATTTAAATTAGACATTGAGCTACCGTCGACAAACTTTTGTGGGTTATGGGCAAATACGAGCATGAGAATGTGATTATAGGTATGGGACACTTATTTACATTATATTCACTTAAAAGAAGAAATGACATTCTAAACTGACTTTTTTGATTGTTTTGTTATGACAAATAATAAATTTGTATGGAATTTTATGTACATATATTTGTTATCTATGACTTGGTTCTTAAAATTTTTTGAAAAATTTTAATAGTCACATTCGAATATATTTTTTTCTTGCAAGCAGAATGATGGGCAGATGACATAGGGTAACAATATTTTAAAAATTCGCCTGAATTAGATTCTCAAATTTAATTCAACCAAATATTGGAAAAAATGTTGCCACAATTTTCAAAATAAACTCCTTAGATTTATAAGAAAAAGTTTTTACTAATACTGATTCAATTGAGAATATTCAACAAAATGTTTAAGTAACAATGTAAATTTCCGGATTTTACTTAATTATTTAATTCTCTCAAACATATACTAGTTTGTAATAAACAGTTGTCAAAATTAACAAAAAATAATATAAAATATTTGTAAAATTATAAAAATTTTTAATACTTACTTCTGAAATAGCGCCGAAACTAATTCATTTTTTAATATTGAACAAATGTATTTCACTTAACTAAAACGTATTCCGAAACGTCCAATTAATTAAACTTAATAAAAGTAAACTGAAGGGAATAGAAAAATATATGTATTCATTGCATTGAATTGAAAATATTCGCAGCCCTTATTTTTAAGAAAATAATATGAAAACCTCAAATATGTGTTTAAAGCAAAGGGAAAACGACCCTGGAATTAATATTTAATATATATATATATATATATATATATATATAAGATTTATTTAACAAGTAAAATACAAATTTGCATTTAGACAAAGGAAATTACTTGACAATTGACTTAAATTTGACATGGTGTATGTCAACAACAAATTGGTTTAATTAGTATACAATTTCACTTTCTTATACAAGACAATTTAACAATTCAACAATACATTTAAGATTACATAAATTCCAAATTACAAAAAATTAAAATAAACAGAAATTTCCCATTTCATTTTATTTTGTTATACAACTTTTTTTTTGTATGATTTTGACATTCTTGACTTACATATTAATATAATTACAATGTTTACGTATAGGGTAATTGATTTGTGAATGTCATTGTCACAATTTTAAACAATTTTCTTTTTCATTTTATTTTATTCGTCATTATCTTAAAAAAGGAAATATAATTTAATTTAAAATTATATTCTGCCTGTTATGAACTGTTATGCAAAAACCGAAAAAAGAGAAAAAATACTGTAGGAAAATTGTTGATAGCGAAGGTTATTTTTAAATAAAAATCCCAAATTATGTTATTTAACTTTTTAAAATTATTATAATTTAAATTATTGTTTTATTGTGTAAAATTAAAGTAAATTTTCCACATTTATAATTTAAAATCAAAAAATTGTAATTTTTCATATTTTTATTTTAAATAATAAGGCAACGCTATTCAGAGTTTCAGATTTTTCTCACATTATTTACATATTTCCAGTAACAATATGAAAGAAAACCCAATTACTTAACAAAAAATCATGGAATTCGTAAAAAAAAATTTTATGAATGAAAAAATAAATCAAAAATGGCAAAAAATGAAAAAAAGTAGATCAGAAAAGTAAATTTTAAAAATTTACTGTTAAAATTGTAAAAAATGATGTAAAAATTATGTTAAAATTGAAATATAAAAAAAAATGATCGTTAAGTTCGTCCTTCAAAAGTCAATCACATGGAAATTGGTTTTTTGTACACAAAACCCATAATAAAACTGAAAATGACAGAAAATTCCTCAATTTCGAATTTTTGTTGATTGACACCAATTTTCGTTTAAAATGAATTTTTTTAATGTTCTACTTATTTATGTTACGCTATGTTGTGTTGTGTTTCAAGAGTAATTTGCTGCGGAATGAAATTGGTATATAGGCAAAAAGCAAAAAAACATGAAGAAAAATTATTAAAAATTTAATAAAGTTATCAAGAGTTTTTGTTCTCTTATTGACAAACAATGCTTGCAGTCAATTTGTTCCAGTCAAAATGTTACTAAACAAAACCGAAAATTATTAAAAAAATTTTGCTTTTCTACCAAAATTTTAATAGAATTTAGTTCAGATCAAGCATTACTTATAGTTTGTCAGTTTGACATACTAAGTATTTGTTTTTCAATATTCGTGACATCTATTGAATATTTTCATTAGATTTTACAAAAAAAAAAAAATTTCTATAAGAAATTCCGAATTTAATCATTTATTGGTTGATTGATCATTTGGAAAACGCTTACAGATATTTTGATGTAGATTTGAAGTATAGAAATGAAATAAACATTATATGAAATTCTTCTCGTTCTCTGTTTTATTTCTGTATAATTGAGTCAATGAGTCAATGTTATTGTGATCATTAGAATTAACATATATTAAAATAAACTCTTTAAATAAAAAATTAATTTTTGTTTTTCTACTTTATGTCTTTTTCTTTAGTGTACCAATATTTAAAAATTTACCGGAAGATACACTTATAAAAATATCTGATGTATTAGAAGAAACTCATTATCAACAAGGTGAATATATAATAAGACAGGGTGCACGTGGTGATACATTCTTTATAATATCAAAGGGTAGTGTTAAAGTAACAATACGTCAACCGGATTCAGAAGAAGAGAAATTTATTCGTACATTAGGGAAAGGTGATTTCTTTGGAGAGAAAGCATTACAAGGGTATGTAAATTGATTTATTATTATCGTAATTTTAAAATTTTCGATATTTAATTTTAAAAATATTAAATTTTTTATATATAGTGATGATCTTCGTACCGCTAATATTATATGCGAATCACCGGAGGGTGTTACATGCTTAGTAATCGATCGTGAAACATTTAATCAATTAATATCAAGTTTAGATGAAATACGTCATCGTTATGATGATGAAGGAACTGTAGAACGTAAAAAGTATGTTTTTTTTTTTTTAAAATAATTTTTATTGCAATTTTATTTTTCAAATTTATTAATTTATATAATTTTGCTTTTAGAATCAATGAAGAATTTAGTGATGTACGTTTAACTGATTTACGTGTTATTGCAACACTTGGTGTTGGTGGTTTTGGTCGTGTTGAATTAGTTCAAATGCATAGTGATCAAACAAGATCATTTGCATTAAAACAAATGAAAAAAGCACAAATTGTTGAAACAAGACAACAACAGCATATTATGTCAGAAAAAGAGATAATGGGTGAAGCAAATTGTGAATTTATAGTAAAATTATTTAAAACATTTAGAGATCGTAAATATTTATATATGTTAATGGAAAGTTGTTTGGGTGGTGAATTATGGACAATATTACGTGATAAAGGACATTTTGATGATTCAACAACACGTTTTTATACAGCATGTGTTGTATTAGCTTTTGATTATTTACATTCTAGAAATATAATATATCGTGATTTAAAACCAGAAAATTTATTATTAGATGAAAAAGGTTATGTTAAATTAGTTGATTTTGGTTTTGCTAAAAAATTACAAAATGGTCGTAAAACATGGACATTTTGTGGTACACCAGAATATGTTGCACCAGAAGTTATATTAAATCGTGGTCATGATATTAGTGCTGATTATTGGTCATTAGGTGTTTTAATGTTTGAATTATTAACAGGTTTGTATATAATTAAATGTAATTAAAGAAAAATTATTAAAATTGATGTTTTTGTTTTTGTTTTTTTTTAGGTACACCACCATTTACTGGATCAGATCCAATGCGAACATATAATATAATATTAAAAGGAATTGATGCCATAGAATTTCCTAGAAATATAACACGAAATGCTAGTAATCTTATTAAAAAATTATGTCGTGATAATCCAGCTGAACGTCTTGGTTATCAACGTGGCGGTATCAGTGAAATACAGAAGCATAAGTAATTAATTAATTAATATTATTTCGTTTTTTTGTTTAATTAGTTTTGAAGCGTAAGTTTGAAATTGTATCGGGGTATTAATATTACTAATAACAGAGTATGTGAGAACCAAACTTGTCATTTTCACAGAATCAACACAGAACCCAACTTGTCATTTTTTGGTGACACATAAATTTTTCAAATTTCCTAATTTACCGTTAATAATGCTAAAATCGACAGTTAATTTTGGAAAGATTCCAAAACTTTTTTTATTTTTTTATTAGTTATTAAAGTTTTTGGTCATTTTAGCCCTCATTCGGGAATGTTAAACTCAATGAGGATTAAAATGACTAATATGGATTATTTAAAATTGTGCATTTTTAAAAAGATTTGTAAAACTTCACTTCTTACATTTTCTATGTTTTAAAATATAATGAATTTAATTGAAGTTCTTTATTTATACTTTGTTTTTTGTTTTGTAGATGGTTCGACGGATTTTATTGGGAAGGTTTACAAAATCGCAGTTTAGATCCACCAATAATACCAGTTGTTAAAAGTGTTATCGATACATCGAATTTTGATGATTATCCACCAGATCCAGATGGTTTACCACCAGATGATAATTCAGGATGGGATAAAGATTTTTAATACTTAAAAGAAAAAAAACATAAATTGAAAATGAAAATAATATATAAAAACAATTAAATAATCACAAACTCATGAAAATAAAAAAAGCAATTTTTTGTGCCTTTATTTATACACATACATACATAGTTAATATACATATATAAAATATTTTAAAATTATTTGTACATATTAAAATTAATTATTAATATGTGTATGTGTATAAATTACTTTACCGTTGTTTATATTGTACATGAATATAAATAGAGTTTTTTTTTTTATTATAGTCAACTGGAAATATTGTTGTTTTTATTATTAAAATATTATAATTTTTTATATTATATAAGAATATTATAAAATTTAACGAAATTAAAAAATTGTGAAAAAAAGAAAGGGTTAAAGCTTTGTTTTTTTTTTTTAACTTAAATCTCATGTGAATTTGGAAAAATGCTTTTCTTTTTTTTTATTTTTTAATTTTGTTTTTCAACGTTTTCCACTAATCAAAATGATCAGAGAAGGTTAAATCTAATTAAAATCACAGAAATCTTAATGAAAAATAATTCTTTTTAAAAATTTTAATATTATAACAATTACGATTTTGATTTGAAGCTAATATGTTAAAGTTCACACTGAACAGCCCTTGATCGGAACATTAAATTTTATTTTTAATATTTTGTTAATCCAAATTAAATGTAAATTAAGACGCTACTTATGTAAACAAAATATATTTTTAAACATATTTATTATGATAATGTTATTGGATTTAAAAATTAAAATTATAAATTATATTATGAGAAAATTCTTTAAAATTCTTTAAAATTGTTTAAAATTCTATAATTTTTTTACATATAGTTTAATGTAACTGTATTAGAATTTAAAATCAATGGTATTAGTTCTGTTAATTGTAATTTTTGAATGAATCAAAATTAATTAGAAATTTGATTTAAAATTTACTGGGCCTTCATACTAGCCTTTATATACCAATTATATCGGTTGAAGACATTACAACAATACAAATGCATATAAAAGATCCAATAAATTTTAAATAAAAACATAAAAAAAGCATTTTAATATTATGAATTTAAAAAAAAACATTGCCAATTTCTTTGAATTTTAATGCCATGATTTCAGAATTTTTTTAATTTTTAAAATAATTGTTAAATAATTATTAAGTAAATTGAACAAATTGAATTATAAATGTAAAAATTTAAAAAGAATAATTTTTTGTTTTTCAAATGTGATTTTTGTGATTTTTTAAAAATCTTATTACCTAATTCTAAATTTTTACTTTTTAAATCTTAAAGTTTATGTTTGTAATTAACAAATTAAGATAACTATTAAAAAAATGTAAAATTATTTTTATTTATTAATTATAATTATTTTCATTTTAATTTTGATAATCTTGGCTTAGAAATAAGATCCACATTTTAAACAAATTATATCATCATATTAAATCAATTATCTTTGAATTTAATCTTTGAAATTCTTAATTAAATTTATCATTAATATTTTAAGATAAATTAATATAAATATTAAAATTTTTTCTAAAACTTTTCCATTAGACATGATTTTATAATTTACCATTCAACATCCAGTAATTTTTTTTTTTTTGCTGAACCAAATAGTATACGAAAGCATTTAGTTGAATTGCTGCAAGAGAACACTACACTGAAAATATACATCAAAATGAAATACTATTGTTATTACTGGTCTTTTATCTACTGGTCTTTTTCATTTCACCGTACTCAATTTTATAACTTTATGAATTAAGAATCAATATGAATTAATTAGGAAATCAGAAATATTTTGTAAAATTTCTGTCAGCTTAGATTTGGCTATCTTTCTTTAAATGCTTTCATCATGTTTGAGATTTTTTCATCCCCAATCACTTCGAAGAGTAATATTGCCTATGATTTAGTTCTACCAAAATTTTTAAAATTATAAGCACTTTGAAAATAGCCCATAATATAGAAAAGATTATTATATTATTATAAGTAAATATTTAATTAACAAGTCAAGATATGGATCTTTATTTTAAAATTTTAATCACCGGTTATCTTTTTACGTTTTGAGAGAAAATGTTACCTACCGTCGTCTCCACAAATCATTCAAAAATCATTTAAAAAATAAAATTTTGCTTCAATAATTAAACTAAAATAACAAAAATTACAATATTAACATTTCTAACATTTTTTAGTCCTTAAATTTTTACGAATATTCTAAATTATTGTTTTTATTGTTTTTTTTTTGTAATATTAGGTACTTTATATACATATAATTAATTATAAAATTTTTTATATGTTTTGTTATATAAAAATGAAATATTTTTTTGCATCAATTTTCTCAATAATAAATTTCATTTAAAAATATTTCATAATTTTTAATTTCCTTTTAACATTTAAATTAAGAATTTCATATAATTTTAAAATCTTTCTACTTTCAATACATTATTTTACAAATATTATTTTTATTTACTATTTTATAAAAAAATGTGTTTTATATTTTATGTATATACGTATATAAAACAAAGAAAATAAATTTTTGTTTTTTTTTTTTGCTATTTTATTTAATAAAAACTATAATTAATTTAAACTATAAATTGTTTTGTGATTAATTCTTTAAGGATAAAATTATATGAAAAAATAAATAAATAAAAAAATATTTTTTTATAACTATTACCATTATTATTATTGTATAAATAAATATATTACATATTTCTATTTTATAAATTTAAAAATATTAATATAAAATTATTGTACTATAAAAAATTTACTCAAAAAAATCATTTTATAAACAAAAAAAAAATCAAACAAACAAACAAATTTATTATCATTAAATAATAATTATTATGTGCTTTATATATTTTTTATTATTTTTATTATTGAAAATTTAAATAAGGATTTTATTAGGACAGTAAAATAAATTAAAAAAATAAAAATTTGAAAAATAAAATATTTTTTTTTTTTTGGGAAATTTAAAGGATCATATTAGTCTTCCAAAAAAAAAAAACAAAAAATGGAAAAAAGAATTTGATAAAAAATTTTAAATTATAATGGAAAAATAAAGCGTTTATAATAAGGATAACCCCTAATATCCTTTAAATTGTAATAAAGTTTTCTAAAATAATATATAAATATATTTTTTTTAAAAAACGCAAGTTTTATTTTTTTTTTTTTGTAAAAATTATAAATAAAATGAAATTTAATATAAAAAACAAAAAATAAAATTGATATTTTAATTTTATTTTAAAGAAGTAGATGAGACTAAGAATCTCCGAGAGTTTTTGTCAATTCAGTATTGGTTTAGATTTTAGTATGTGCAAAGAATGTTTCAGACAAACAAAGCTGCAAAATACAGAAATGTAGCTAAAAATTTGAAAATTATAGCTGTGCTTATAGTTCTAAAGAACTTTTAAAGGCTTTTTTAAATGTTACAAAATCTTTTTAATTATAAAAGATCATTATTATATGAAAAAAAATGCTAAGAAAGTATACTATGTAATATTACATAAAATAGTACATAATTTTTCTAGTTCTGAAATTATGTAAAGAAAAGTTTTAAGTTTTAAGTGCATGTTTGAATTTACGAAAGCCGCTTTCCATTAATTTCTATTTCAAAAATCTTTTGTCTTTGTCTATATTATACGTAGTATGTAGTTTTATTCTTCTTTTCATGCTCCTTTTTCCTAGATATTTAACTATAAAAATTACCTAAACCAAGATGAAATTACATAATTAAAATTTAATTTTTAGGTTAACCTCTTATTAACTTGGCTGAATAGTGGTTTGGTAAATTTAGATAAAAATTGCTTTCTGATGACAAATTCCTTGGTGGTTTCATGCCTGAAAATCTGAAATATGTAATCAGAATTATTCCTTCTGATGCGATAATGATGATTATAATTTTATAAAAGTAATTTACCTAATATTGTCGCCTAGTAGAACGATGACATTATTTTTTGTTTTTTCACGTCTTTCCAAGCATTAATATTTAATTAATTAATTAATAGGAACAATGACAAGTTGATTGTTTCTGAAATCATCTTTTTTTCTTATTCTGTAGATATTCGTCCATTCCTTCGTTCTTTTTTTATAATGACGCAATTTCACCTTGAAGTTGGATTTTGAACTTTTAATAAAATGTTCTAGCTTATGTTTTTATAATTGCACCAGAAACTATTTTATTCACCTAATTATTTCTGGTTGCATTTTGTTGCATTATCAATAGAAATTTTTAATTCATTCTTGGATTTTATTTGTTAAATTTCAAAATTTCAGATTGTTATTAATAACCTTATGCATTTCGGACATGTTTTAAGCCGGATGAATGATTAGAAACATTTTGATTATTTGATATACATATTTATCTGCATTATTAGTTATAATTTTTTTAAATTTTGAATTATTGTGCCAAAATTACAAGGAAGGAAGCATAAGCACATTGTTTTTCAACAACACAAGGAAAAAATTTCTTCAACAACACAGGGAATTTTATTTTCTATTTGTAAATAAAGGAATTCTCAATGTTTTTAATAGAATATTTTAACGAAAGCTAAGACACAATCCAAATTTAGGATAACGCAATTTATCCGGAGAAACTTAGAAAAAAAAAGTAGTGAACACAGTAACCTTTTTAAATATATTTATTGCATATATTTTTATTTCAAAAGAGATGGCGCTGTATAATAAGCTTCGCTTTTTATACACATAGATCAAATTGAATTAGTTTTTATTTCTATGGACGACTGAATAAAAAGAATTTTTTTTCGGTCTATTTCGACTATTAAGAAATTTAATAATTATACATAGTTATATATGTTAACATTTATTTGTTTTGTTAGGTGCCTTAAGAAATGTGTTTAGATAGAACTGTAGGTGGCGTTAATTAAACATTATTCGGCATTTATGTGCATGGTATAAGAAGTATGTATGTAAATATAAAAACACCTCATATATATACACGATGCACCACATAAGATAGAGCACGATAAACGTGCTCTTATGTTACGGCAAGGAGAAATAGTATTTGTACATAATTATAATAAAAACGAGATCCAGAAAAAATACAATACGAAGAAACTATAAGATTTAAAATTGTTGATGATGATCATTTAATAGTAAATATACCGGTTCAATGTTGATATGGATTACTAGATGTTCCATATCATGTACAGTTATTATTATAAACACTTGAGACGACTTGACCACACTTTGAAAAATGAAACGAATGACAATTTGAAAACGTTATTAAGGAAATGCAAAGGCAGTGGACAAAATCTACAAAAGCATGAAAACATTTTTGAAATTATCAAAGGCTAATTTGTTTAGAAAATTAAAATTTAATAACAAAAGAAAAAGATGACTGGTTTAGAAACCACTTTTATTAACAGAATTGCATTTGAATTGAGAATTGCTTGCTAAAAAATGGGATTTAATGGGGATGTTCTCCTTACCTAAGCCACTATTAATTTATTCTATTTTTGAAAGATCAAGTTTTCAGTACACTGTTGAAAATTTATCAGGAAACTATTCAAATTAAGTTTAATTTTATTTTTACTACCATAAGATTAACATAAGTTATTCCCCATGCTTATATTTAAGAAACATATTAAGTACATACATACTTGCATATTCTGACTAAATTGTGTGCATACGAATAATTTACAATTAATTGAATTTGTATAGCACAAATAAACACCTGTTTAATACAGGTGATATTATTTTGTTATTCATGCTTGTATATACTACGAACCTGAACACATACGTTCAATATTATCGGAGCATATATTGTCATTCGTAAATAAAGGAACTTAGTTCTACGCGCTTAATACAAACTTACAAGTTCATATTAAACCTGTGAATCATCGGTAATTTTTTAATTATTGCTTTAGAGTCATAATAAACCTCAGTTCATTGTTCTTTCCTTTACTATACTTATGTAGCCCACATTATACAAAAACATCTTTAATTATAGTTTAGACTCTTTAAATTTAAATAAATGTTAAATAAAAATAGTAATTAAGAATAGTCAAGAAATAAAAATACAAGTAGCTTATTAGAATTTCTAATGAATTTCTGTTATAAAAATGTGATTTGAAAAGAAACACAAAAATTGTATTAAAAATTATTTAGTGGGTTTACAAGAATCATCTTATCAGTTTATAACACACTTATTTATAACAATTTTAACGTATAGTTGTGCCTTGATATGGCTTCTATCGCAACCAGTCTAAGAGGTTGCACTCTTAAGAAATCCGGTCTAAGAAAAGGGACTTTTAAGAGCAAATAATTTTTTTTGGCTGTCCTCATGGAAAGTATACGTTATAACTTTAGCTGTGCTTCAGATATAACGGAACTTTTAGATATGCATCAGAATTAAGATAAATACAATATTTGTACTCAACGATCTTCAGAGCGGCATAAGATTATGAATACTTCAACTGTTAAAAAGAAATAAATTTAGTTTTGTCAATTATACTTTTTAGAGTAGCTGCTACATTTTGCGAAATAAATACAAATGAATCCTTGAAAAATATTTCAAACAGAAATAAAATTTTAGAAAGCCGTTAAAGTACCCGTTATAGAGGCCAAGTTATAGTGTAGAAAGGAACAGCAAATTTTTTCTGAGTGCTAGAAGCCTAAAAAGACAGGCCTATTGTGCGAAGACTTCTTTCATTTTGGTAAAAGTCAATAAGTCGTTTGTGCATCGTATTTCGTAAAGTAACAGAACATAACTTAGTAAAGACAGTTCCATAGCGTTTATTTAAATATTTTTTAAATTGAAAATATCCTAGAGTTAACCGATCAACTTTACATTTTATTATACTTTTAATTTTGCATATTTTATACTAAACTTTCTATAGTAATAAAAAAAAAAAAACAAAATAAAAATAAAATATTAAAAAATCTTATCTCACAGAGTCGCAGAACTCTTTCAGAGTTCTCAAGCTCAGAGAAAATCTTATATAGAAAAAATATGGTAATAAAATTTCTTTTGCATCCCGATATTCTGTTTTTTTTTTTTAATATTTGTGCTTATTTTGTTTTTTTAATATTTTAAAGAAAGTTTTTTTTGTTTTAGATATTCTAGAAGAATAAATTTTATTAAATTGTTGAATTAGTCGTGATTTGATTTTCACTTGATAAAGATTGTTTTCTCATTAAGTTTTGTAAAAGATTTTTTTTTTTCTTTAAATATGAAATTTTTAATGTTAATTTTTATAATTTTTACAAGTATTTTACTTTTAATTGAAGCTCAACAATCTAAGGCTAATCAAAAGCATAGTATAACAGAATACTCTAAATTTTTTTTTTGTAAATTGTTTTAAATTATTTGTTATTTTTGCTTTTTTTTCATATAATCGCACAGTTTGTAAATTACCAGTTGAAATTGGACCATGTAGAGCAAGAAAACCAAGATTTTATTTTGATAATCAGAAAAATTCATGTATCAAGTTCTTTTATGGTGGATGTGAAGGAAATGATAATAATTTCTTAACTAAAGAGGAATGTGAAAAAGCTTGTGGTACAAGGTAATTAAAGTTGGTTGTCTGTTTTGATATAGGAAGGAAGATGGCCATAATTAAGTTTTCATATATAAAAAAAAACGAAAAAAATATGAATTTTATTTTAAGATTAAAAATGTTTGATGTGAAAAAGTAAAGTAGTGCAGTGAAATGTAAAATTTTAATTAAAATAATATTAATAAATATTTTATACTACTTATTAATAATTGATTTTTGATTTTATTATAAAATATAGTAGTATTTATATATAGTAGTTGTGTGCGAAAAATCAATATATTTCATAATTTTTCACAAATGATCAGAAATTCAGAAGATTATTGATTGGGTAGACATATTCTTAATGCTCTACTGGATAAAGATGCATGTATTGGTGGCAATACATGCATCTTTACCCAATATTGATGGCAATACATGCATCATTTCCCAATAACTAAATAGTTATATATAGTAATTACTGAAAATATTAAGCATTTTAAAGAAAACATTTTGCATATTAAAGGGCCTACGATTATTTTAATTCACGGAAAAAAATTTCGTAATCAATTATAATTTTATTTCCCGAATACCGAAACTACGTTCTGTAAATTCTCAAAATATCTTAGAAATCGATTACAATATAGAACACTTAGGTATTTCTGGCAAACTATACACACAGGTTTTGTTACAATTCCAATCAATTGAAATTTCGCAGGGGGTGTGATGTGAAAGTGACATTTTGTACATGTTACTTTGTATATAAAAAATTAATTATGTAGGTACATGCATTTTTCTGAATAATTGAAAACAGTGAGTATATAAGTAAGTATATCTAGTAACATAAAAAGAGAGAGCGTATAATATTATTTAACAAAAGTTTTATAACTCAGATATAGAATTTCATTTGATAATAATTTTTTATTTATTTAAGATTTTGTTTTCAGTTCCGGTGCGGATCGTGTAGTCTAAAATAACATATTTCTCATGATTCTATATAGGAAATATGAAAACAAATGAAAATTTTAGATTGCTTATCTAATGTATAGGTGCCTGTTACAAAAGGAAAACGTAGAAAAATTTTCAAAATATTTTTTTTTTAAATATTGCATAATTAAAAATTTAGATCTTCGGACCAATATTTACTCAATAATACACAAATTGATATGAGAGAATATGACAATAGTCTATATGAAATCTATAAGATTAAACTCTTGCAATAATGTAGAGAGAGCCAATTACCTAACTACAAGCCTAATTTTGAATTGGCCAATTAGTTCTGTAAATAGCACCTGTAATATTTTAAAAATTTTTGAAAAAAATTTATTAAAATTAATTAAAAATTTTATAAAAATATTATTTTTTGTAATAAAAATTTTACAGTAATTTAACGAGATTTGACAATTTTTACAAAATTAGTACTATGCTTATATCCGAAATTCGAAAATTGATAAAATTGGGCACCTACTATTTATAAATCGAACCTGTAATTCAAAAATGTAGTATAATTCGATTCAAAATAAACTCATATTCAAAATATAAAATTGATAAGATCAAAATTATTTAACCACAAATTTGTACAATAAGATTACCCTCATGTGGTGCAAAACAATACTATTTTTTTTTCTATTTATTTTTTAAATTAGTTTTTATTCTGCATAATATTAGCATAAATATTTAATTGAGACTTGATTAACTTTAGAAAATCTTCCACATTAATACCTATAATATTTTTCTATTTTTTATTTTGGTTCCGTGGAAATTTCATGTTCCGGAAGAAATTTAACAAAAATGGTAAATCAAAAACAAAAACTAATAATAATTTGAAAAAAACAAAAAAGAAAAGAAAAAATTTACGCGATCGCCAATAAATCAATCAAAAATTGAATAAAATTTTTATTAAAAATCGAATTGAATTAAAAAAAAATTTAAATTTATGTACAAAAGTTGTAATGCTCGATAAAATTCACGCCATTAATAAAATTTAATTTCTGTTTTGTTTTATTTTTTTTTTTTATCGAATAAGAAATGAGCGCGCGTTTAAAGCATAATTAACCATATAAAGAGCTTATACGATGGAAAAACATGATTCTGTTGATATTTTGTTAAATTTTGTTTTATCAGAAAGCAAAAAATGAATTGAAGAAAAAAAAAATTAAAAAGTAGTTAAAAAATATTTTTAACTTGAAAATAAAAACAATACAAGCTCACACATCAAAAATATTGAAAACGAAAAATTTATGCCTAAATTGCAAGCAACTTCTCGAAAACTAAGGTTTTCAACGAATCAATAAACAGTTTACACGAATCGTAATTGTTAGTAATCGAAGCCTACACGTACGATTCGGAAATGATTAATTATCGATTAATCAATACCGTATCATCGTAACATTTCGAAAATTCTAAGATCACTTAAGTTACTCATCGATTTTGTTTCTGAAAATTTACTACAAATAGCAGTTCAATAAGCAATATGAAAATTCTGTCTGCTCCAATTAAATAATCAAATTTAGGAGATTTTCATCTTCATTGAATATTCATTCCTTTGAGCAATTTAAATCGTAAAATATTTTTCTAGCTGCCGAAGTCATACTCAGCACAAACATGTAGCCATGGAGCTGAAAATTTTAAATAAAATTCGAACCATGATTTCTTCGTGGTAAAAAAAGAAAATCACAAATTAAAGTGAAATAATTAAACATAATTATTTTGTTTACGGGCTAGTAAATTTGTATTGAAGTTGACCTACTGAAAAATTTCTAAAAGAAAACTAGTTTGTCTAGTGTTGCGTAGAATCGCGTACTCTAAATTAAGAAACTATTATCTAAACAAAAAGAAAAACAAAAGGAAAATAAAAAAATGTGAAAAATTTTGTGTAGGTACTTGTGCAGAAACAAATAGTAATTCCAAGAAAACTTTTACTAGTGTATCTATTTTTGAAAATCGGATTGTTAATTGGTTGGTGCTTCTGTAACCAGAAAGAAAGGCTGCTTAAAACAAAATTATTCAATTGGATTTTCAAATACATCACGTTATGACATCTTCTTTTTTGAACTATCATGAATTTCCAGTTCCAATCAGTAACAGTCAACAAACTTTGGTGGGTTATGGGCAAATATGTACTATATGTGACTATAAGTATGTCTGATAAGATTCTTGCATTACTTACTTACGCGAAGAAATGAGATTTTTAATTGATTTTATTGGTTGTTTTGTTTTGACAAATAATAAATTTGTATGGAATTTGTATACCGAATGTTGGGACACATGTTGTGGGCTGCATATTGAAGTGAATGAACCCCACTTTGCCGATAGCTGCCGTACATGATTAGGCAACTATATTGTATTACAAATAAATTTCTTCCAATTCGCGTTGTATAAAATGTCATATTGGGTGTAGAATCCACGATTGACAGATGTAATGTTATATCAAGGTAGTTGTATCATGCGTTTGAAATATGTGAAAAGAAATATATGCTCAAAAAGTGGCTCAAAAAATAACAAGTTTATCAAATAAATTTTCTTCTTCTCAATTTAAAAAAATAATATCAACATTCATGCATATAGCGCTTCAAAAATATTATAATAGAATTTACCTCAGGTAACATGATTTTATAAAAAGAGCAGTCATTGTAAGAATACCATTCATAGTTAAAAATAAAATTGAAACGAAATAATATGGAAAAACAAATAATATTTATTTTGATTATAGTTCTTATCGGATTTATAAGTGTTATAAGTATTGTAAATGCACAAATTAGTAATGATGGTAATAATAATAATAATTACAAAACTCAAGTTTTCTTAAATAATAATTATAGTGGCGCATAAAGTCCTACCTCAACCTCAACACTAATTACATTTAATAATAAAAAAAATTTAAAAAATATTTTAATAGTTATGCTTTAATAATAAGATATTATAAACTTTCAGATTATGAAGATGTTTGTGCATTACCTGTAAATTTGGGTACATGTAGAGCAAAAGTACCAAGATTCTATTTTAATTTACGTCGAAAACGATGTGAAATATTTTATTATGGTGGATGTGGTGGAAATTTAAATAATTTCAAAACATTAGAAGAATGTGAAGAAATTTGCAGTTTTGATGGATGAAAAATTTGTATGTATAACACATGTTTGCCATTTTATTATAGCGATTTAATATACATATGTATATATATAAGGTATATACCTAGAAATCGCGATGTTATTTAATAAGAATTAAAATGTTAATTAAATTAAATTAGAATTAATTAATTAAAATTAAGTATAATTAATTATAGTAGGATAATTCTATTAATTATAAGTTTTGTGTTTTTTATATTAAATAATTTTTTATTAATTTCGTTTATTTTTTTTTTGTAAGTGTTATAAAAAATAAAAATAAAAAAAAAAGAGAAACAAAAACAAATTGTTGATGTTAAAAATTTATTTTGGTGCTGTGTTGAAATTTTACTGTAGTGGTGAATTTCCGTGGTGAATTTCCAAAATTGTTTATTTTCTTATACTTTTAATTACTTTATTCTCATTTTTTTCAACTCATTGTTTATGCGTAATTATTTCATATTCAAATTTATTAGTTTTTTATTGTAATATTTTTCTTAATTTTAGTTTTTAGTCAAAGTCTCAATGTCAGCAAGATTTCTGAAATAATTTATTTTTGTTTGATTTCTGAATTAAATATTTGAAAACTTTACAAAAATTAATAATAATGAAATCAAATATAGTTAAATAAATTGAATAAAAGAATATATTAATAAAACAATATCAAATTAATTGGAGTACATTTTAACTATTAAAAATAGAAAAACTAGATCATTTGAAATTCGAAATTAGAATCTTAATTGTATTTTGGAATTTGAAATTGAATTTATTTGTATACTTAATTTTTGATTTTCGCTTAATTAATTTATTAAAATAATTTAAAATTCTTGATTATGAATTTTTCCTATTATAATTATACATTTATTTTAATGCAAATTATTCTATAAAAATAAAAAAATTTTATGATTTTTAGATTTTTGATCAAATCTCGCAAATTTTTAATTAAATCTATAAATAAAATCACCTTAATCATTGAATATGTTTAAAATAATTTTCCAATTAAAATAAAATAATTCAATAATAAAATTTTATATAGAAGATTTTCAAATAATGATTATTATGATAATTATTTAATTCAAGAATTTTAATTAAATTCAATAATAAAAATTAAAAAAAATTTAATTTTAAAGTTGCTTCAAGAAAATATTTAATGCGCATTTTCAAAAATATAAACTTAAAAGCGTGTTTACAATTGGAAGATTTTTACCCAAAAATCACATTAATTAATTATGGTTATCACTTAGCATATTCTATGCATTAAAGTTTTACTTATTTGTTGCGGGTTTATTTCAAATTACCAATCTGAGAACTTCAATTTAAATGGCTAACATAGTATAATTTGTAAAAATTTATTATTATGTTAAAAACTAGCTAAGTTATTATGTTAAAAGCAGTCAGAGAATTTTTGACAAGGTGACGTGAAAGCAGTAAGATAATTTTGAAAATTATAATGAAAAATTGTGAGACAGAAAATTTTTAACACAAACACACCATACTATAACCTATGTTGAAAATCATTTGGCGGAAATTTTGAAATAAAAAATAAATTTACTAAACTAAATAAAATTTTGTGATAACAAAAATTATAAATGGTAAATTACAAGTAAATTTTATGGTGTCATTTAAAATTCTTTTAAAGTTTTGATTAAAATTCATAACATGCTCACTGTTTTGTATACACACATATTGTATACCAAAACAGTTTTTTTGATAAGAATATACAAGTATTTTGGTTTAAAATATTATAGTAAGTTTATGGTAAGTATATCTAGTAAAGGTTAGCAGTAATTTGCATAACACCTGTATTGTTTACTTTTACTTTCATTTTCGCTTAAATATTGCTATGTAAATTTCAAATTATTAAATTATTTTTTGTTATTTATTATAATGGAACTGCATTGAAACAAAAAACGTCGTCACTTTCAATAATAATTTTTTTTATGTATGTATGTATATATTTTTTTGTTTATCTTCTTTGTTCAAAAGAATTCACTGAAATGGTGATAACTGCCGTAAAATATTTATGTACATATATATAGGGAAGTAATAATTATTTGTTATCTAAATGATAAACATAAACTAGATCTACAATATATATTTTGTAAGTAAATTAAAACAATATTATTTATAGTAAATAATGTAAAAATTAAATATTATGTGTAGGGGGTTTTTCATCTAACTACTATAAATTTACAGTTTGTAAACATTATTTTAGGGGTCAAGGATTTTTCGAAATTTTATTTTGTTTTCATTCAAATAATTATTTGGTTTTTTGGATTGATATTTTTAGGCTCATTTTTCGTTTATTCTTGTTTTAATGATTTAAATTATAAAGAACATTATAAGTATAATAATTTGTTGGAGAAATTATTAAGTTTATATTACATATCGACCTGCAGTCTCGGACCGTTCTAGAAGTAAATGTGTCTGAATCCAACGTCTTATAGCTGTCTGGCCGTCTTATAGCTTTGCCTAATGCAACCACTACCGCCTGAAACACGTTAAAGTAGTTAGGCAGACGGAAGGAGTTTTCCACGACGGATTACTCGGAGTAGACCCCTGCCCCAACCCAGTCATTCAACTTGGATCCATTAATGTAGAAATGGATAGATCCACGATTTCACATCAGGTTTGCCTATACGTGGAATCAAAGTGGTAAATCTTTTCGAAAACCAAAGGGCAGGAGAGGCATAGTCGATTGCCCAGTAACATGTCTCTCAGCTCGAAGTATAGGGCCGATTACGCCGTCAACTGCCTCGCCAAAATATCCACTAAACCTATTAGAATGGCCAACTAAGCCTATTAAAAAAATATTTTAAATGTAGTAGATAAAATTTATTTGTAATATTCAATAAACGAATTATAAATGGAATTCTTAATTGTGTTGTATAATAAAATCCTATACCTTATATTCACTTCTGTTTCTATAATTAATTTTTACTTTATTACTCACAATGAATGAATTCAAACTTTGTTTCAACTGTTTTCAGATAGATCAAAATTTAACTATAATTTTATGACTTGTATATGTATTCGGACATATGTATATATACATATAATTGCTATATTTCTCCTCTTTTAATTTATAATTTCTAATATTATATATTAAAGAGTATTTATTGTACAAGGGAGAGCTCTCTATTTAAAACTTCTATGATATGAAAATTAAAATACATACATACATACATTCGTATATATTATTGTGGTGAAGATCTTTTCACAATTGCAGTTTCTCTCTTATTATTATTATCATTTACAATATCCGGCAAAAAAACCAAATTGTTTTTAGTGACGTACAATTATTATACGAGTAGATTGATTAATTATCATAAAAATACAGAATTGTTTGTATAAATACATGTACTACCTAATAACCACACATTTTTACAAATGACTAAATTAAACAATATTAATCATACGTGCAATCGATGCAACTAATATGACCAATATTATTACTTTTAAATTATAACACTGAACTTGAACTAATTGTTTAAAGTAAATTTTGTGTATACAACAGGTTTCCAGAATATTGCCACGGTATTGCCAATTATTTTAATGCTTTCTGTTCTGCTGCACAGTATAGTTATAGATCGTTTACCAAATTATTTTCGGAATTAATATCGCATGACTATCCTGCATTTACATACACATACGCTTATATCGAAAAATGTAATTATTTTCACTATTAAAATTTCATTGTTTCAGGTGATTTGGTTTAATTATTTTTCAACAAAAATATTTTATGAAATTGCTTAAATTCATTGAATACTTCATGAGTGATTGGGATATTCTAAAATAATACAATGGGTATATGCGTCTGTTTATAAAGTTTTTAAATATATATAAAATTGTTGTTGTTTTGTACGAATATTGTATTTAAATATTTTATTATTTTTTTTTAATAATCATTCTAACAAGTTACTATTTTTTAAAGTAAGTATGATTAGTTATGACAAAAATAGGAAATATTTATATAAATAAATATAATTGGTATGTACGTGCGCGTGCATTGAATACGTTGTATGTTTTTTTAATTTATTAATATTATTAGACTATATTTTCCCTTATTTTGACGTATTTCCCAAAAAAAATGTCTTCTCATTTTAGTAATAACTTAACCTTATAATATTCTTATTATTTATTAAATAAATATTGATATAATGAACATGTGTGTACAAAAGAGTTACCATCGCAATTAAAAATTTCATCGCAAACTAATTTTAAACAAATTCAAATTTAATGGTAGTGGAATTAAAAACGCTTTTCTGCATCGAAATTGTTTATATCGTAATAAATGTAGGTAAATACTCCTCTTAACTATACCAGTACTAAATTGCATAGCCTGCTTCAACTACGTACAAGCCAAATAGTAGCCGGGAGTGATGTTTACTTTTTTACGTGCTTGATATGCGCAATGTATTAATTTTTAGCTTGGTTGCCGTATTATACTTGAAATATCTTAACCCTCATATACAATATACAAATATAAGTGCACATAAACGACAACTCTGATTCATATTTAAATTAAAAATATATTAAAAATAATGAGCAATATGTGCAAATAAAGGAAAAAATTTTGTTTTTTTTTTTCATTTTTGTGCAAAAAGCTTCCATACACCTCATTAAAAATAATAAAATTTCCTAAAGTTGTTCATTTGTATATTCAAATGTCAAGTCAGAGAAAAAGAGAGAGAGAAAGAGAGAATTTTAACTTTATACGTTAAAATTAACATAAATTTAAATTTATATTTCATTTCATTTAGAAACGTTTATCAAAGTGGATTGTTATTAAATTATAATTATTATTAATTAATTAATAATTCTGAAATTTATGTGAAAATTATCGTATACAAATAACAATTATTTTAGTGAAACTATTACAGAATTTATTCAAAAAAAAAAATATTGTTTTTGTAAAATGAAAATATTAATAATAAGTTTTTGTATAATTTTGTCATGTAAGACAATATTATCATTAAATACAGAAATACAGGATATTCAACAACTAGAAGATGTAAGTCAAACTGGAGTCAACAATAGAAAACATAATCATCATCATCATACAGATGATTTAAAATCTGAACAAGTTGATTTTAATTCACCTATAATTCCACCGATAGAACAAAATGATCAGCAACAAATTTTGGAACCAAGATTAGCTGTACAAGAAACACCATCTGGTATTCCAATTATTCCACCTGGTACACCAACAAGTGATGGTAATTTAAAAATTAAAAAAATATTATAAAATTGGTTCTTTTTTGTATCTAAATAATTAATTAATTTTTTTTTTTAAATTAATCAAATAAATTAAGTTTGTAATTTACAAATGGAAACTGGACCATGTAGAGCAGCTTTTCCAAGATTTTATTTTGTACCAAGTAAAGCAGATTGTGAACCATTTTTATATGGTGGTTGCGAAGGAAATTATAATAATTTTGCAACATATGATGAATGTATGCAATTCTGTACAGCTGGATATATACCACAATCACCAATATTGCCTGGATTAATTAATAATAAAGGTACAGAAGGAAAACTATTAGAAACGAATCCAATGTTAACATCAAGTGATGCAACAAATAATAATGATAATAATATCAACAATAATGATAATGATAATGAAAGTTCAAGTGGAAATCGTCATCATAATAGATGGCCAATATTTGGTGGACTTTTAGCTGGATTTTATTCTTTATTACGTCATTTATTCTATTGGTAGTATATTTGAATGTTATATTATGTAATATTATGTAATAGTCTGTAAGTTATCTCTTATAATTAAAATATATTAATATGTGTATGTAAAAATAAATAAAAAATATAAATAAAATTTAAATAATTATTTTATATATAATATATATGTACATATATTAAAATTTAATTTATATAGTATAAAGTATTAAAGTATATGAAGTAGTTTATGAAGAAATTTCCTTATTTTTTTTTTTTGAAATATGATAAAAACGTAGTTAAAATCTAGAGAAAATGAAGCCAAATATGGTATTTAATAAAATATACATATGTATATGTACGTACATATGGTTATGATGTATAAAATTTAAAGTTGTTTGTTAATTAATTGAGTAAATAATAATGAATCGAATTGAAATATATAAAATTTTATTGAGATATATACAAGGATATACAAAATTTTAAAAAAATATTTGAACAACTTTAAACTGAATCTGTATAGTGTTTATTAATATAGAACTTTTAATAACTCATGTAGACTTGAAATATATGTATGTTAAAATTTTATATATGTATATGAAATTGAAAATATTAAAAAAAAATTTCCATCAGTTTCAAAAAAACAAAATTGTTTTTTAATTTTCTGCACTAGATTATTTTTTCTAGTATTGCTGAATAAATAGAAATATTTGATTAAAGAAAAATCCAGAAATATAATTGTATAATAGTGAATGTAAACACACTAACAGCATATTAGTTTTAATATTTACTTACATACATACTTATATAATTGATAATTGACAATGACAGTCAATCAAATAAGAAGTTGACTTTGTTAAATTGTTGTTAAATTTTTTTTTTTTATAATTTCAATAAGATTCTTTGCACTACATATTAAAAATATTGGAATTTATAATTATTATTTTAAAAATTTTATGAATTCCATATAATAATTGAAATTAATTAATTCAATAAATTTACAATGAAATCTTTGTACATTAATTTGTTCTACAAAAACCTTTTTTTAAGTGAAAAATTTGTTCGAAGATTGCATTTGATTTTAGAAGATTGACGACTCTATATGTCGTTAGTTTTAACGACTCTCACTAGAATTTCAGATTTTATGATGTTATTATTATACATTACAGATTTAAATACATATGTAGAGCCAATACTTACTATACATGCGTTTATGTATGTGGAATGAGAAATAATTAATTAATTATTAATATTTAAAGAAGCAACAATTTACTATAAATATACTGCAAGACTAGAACTAATTAAGTACGGCAAAATTGTAACAAAATAGTTAAAAAATCATTATTTTATGTAAGACTTCGTAGCAAGTTATTCAGTGGCATGTTTGTAAATGATTGAATTTAAAAAATGTCTACTAAAATGTTAGTTTTATTATTGTTTTCTATGAGTATTTAAAGTAATTATTCTGAGGTTATACTATTAGGCTTGCCAGATTTTTACCTCAACAAATGTTTTCAAAGAGAAATTTTTATAACACAAAATATTAATTGTTTTAGTCTTAACTAAAATTTATTATGATTTGAACTTAATAATTATATACAACAATTAAATTAAAAATCATATATAAATATATTATAATATATTCATGAGAAATCCCATTCTGAAGTTTCCAAATCGTAATTATTAATGCGCCTGTCTTATACAGGCATTGAGTTATACTTAAAGTTTAAAAATTAAAGAAATCAGTCGAAGTCATACAGAAGTGTTTTATCCATTCATAAGTTCCTATTTTCCGAACTCTTAGCATGTCTCCTATCTCGCCGCTCTCGAAAACATTTTCAGAATACATAAAAATGCCATGGAATACGGGACATCTGGTGACCTAAATTTTTTATTGTATATTATTCATGTTTTATACAATTGAAAACAAATGTTTGTTTTTTTTTTTAAAATTACTAATGATAAAATAGAAAAATACCTAAAAAATTTTTAAAGGTCGAAAAAATTTAGTGCTATATGATATATTAATTATCTACATAATAAATATATATCGCACCGCTGCCTGAACTCATTATAGACTATTATAAAATTCGAGTTTTTATCATCCAGCTGAAAATTTTAAAGTGGGTTAGAAATTCACTTGCACTAAGATTCAAATTGATTTGGAATTTTATATTTATTCTTAAGATCATGCAAACAGCTATGAGATCTGAATTTTTTATTATAATTCATTTTTTATTAGAATTTTTTATAGAAATTTATCCCTCAGTATTAGTAATGATTAGTGCCTCTTTCTCTCAAAGTTTGCCTATCTTTAAAATTTCCTTTTATATTTTAAATTTATTTTCACAATTTCTTACTAAATTATGATTCATTGGACTATAACTGAAAATTTACTAAAAGTTATTTTTTAAAATTGTTCGTATCATGCAGGCTTATTAATTACTAAATTCCAAATACTTATCCGTATCAAATGAGTCTTCAATTAAAAAGTGAAATGAAATGCATAAAATTGTACAAAATTTCTTCAATATTTTTAAAAGTATTATGTGTACTAAATTCACTGAACATTCTGGATTAGTGTCACTTAATTAGGACACTTGTGACAGTATTAGATCATTTGATATGAATCACAGGAAAATTATTGGCTACTCTGATTAGGATGAAAATCATTCCTAAGATTAAAATTTTCATTTAATTCAATTCATAACTAAACTAAGATTAGTGAAAATTTGTAATGAATTGAATTAAATGAATGCCGGAATCTTTTTGCCTTAACATAAAGTGTAATGTTATAAAGTGCGCATTGTAAAATTTACTTGACGCAAATAACTGCTTACCAATACTTTTATTACCAAGTTTAATTGAAAAATGTACAAACTTTAACAATATTAAATTTTCTAGTTTTAATAACAAAATTATTTATTGTAGATTCAATGTGGTTGATTAGACATTTTGATTTGAGTTATATGTGGTTGTATAATTGTCTAATTAAAATTTAATAATAGAACGCGTTTGGAAAAATATTTATTCAAACCAATTCTAAATTTATTTATTCAAATGGAGTCTGTTTAAATAAAAGTAAATATTAGAAGAATATTATGTATGACTTCATATTTAGAAGATTTGAAATTTCATTATTCATTTTAGCAATTTAATCATAGAAAATTATTATTATGCGTTCAATGTTTTCGTAAAAATAGGTTTACTGACGTACTAGTTATGTTTTATTATTTTGGGTTTCTTAAAACAATTGTAATTATTCTGAAAGAAATTTTATAGATCACATGTTGTAGAAAGTTTTATCAAATAACTCTAATTGGTCTTAATAGATGATTTGCCATTTTAATAATTAAAACTCAAAAACATAATAAAGTAAATATTAGGAAAAAACAATATTGTTCCTTAATTGTGATAATTGTAAGATCAAGAAGATGAAAATAATAATTTTTCAGAAAAATCTCTAAATTAAACACTTGTGTAATAGTGAAAGTATCTACTTAGCTTCATAGTTTTCTAAATTCTATAAATTTCCTTACAGTATTGTTAATAATTAAGGTAATTACAGTATTGTTAAATATTAAATAATTAAGGTATAAAAGTACCTTAATTACTTAAAATTTATACGATCTTTTATAAAATTAAATTACTAGTTAAGGCATGTGGCACATATTTTTGGAATCCCCGAATTGTATGCAATAATTTTAATACATGAGAACCAGTAACAATCTTAGCTAATTTTCTATTGAAATATTTTAGTGACGCCTCTAAAATTATGCAATTTTTTTTTAAGTTACTTTGGGATGAAAATTTTTTTTAAGTTACTTTGGGTTTTTAAGTTATTTTGGGATGAAAATAAATGATAGCTATTTATTAATAATATTTTTAAACTGTTAAAGGTGTTTGTTGTTTTAAATTTGAGAAAAAATTCCAAAATTGTTTGTAAATATTAATTATCATCTAATTCTAAAATATAATTTCATCTTCTGTTTTCATATAGATGTTTAAAAATTTTTCAAAAATGACCAATTACACGATCAATATTGATTTTTCAAGGCTGAGGTTTCACATAAAGAACATTTTAGGCTCGGTTCGGCACGTGACTGATTGGAATAATCAAAATGTTAAATTAATTGCTCAACAAGCACATTTTTATTTAATATTCGTTAAAAATTAATAATTTGGAAAAATTTTTCGGGTTTAATTTTCTCAATGTTGAAACTGAACAATATTTTACATTAACAACCTTTAACAAAGCACATATTATGTGTCAAAAATAACACGGGGACTGCAAAATGATAAATAAGTCAAATTAATAACTTGCTAATTTTAATTTTAAAAAATGAAGGTCTTCATGAAATCTAGCCCCCTTTACTCTTATTCAACGATTCTATTGTTTATTGCTAGGATTAATTTTTACCGACCGTATTGTGTATACAATACGTAGGTTATGTGATGGCAACAAATTTTGCATATCGAGTTTTCAGTGGGAATGCACTTCTTCATAGTAGAGAAGTGTAAATAAACTATTATTAGCAACCTGTCGGTCTGTGTGTGCACGCGTGTATCCCAAGTTCGGCTGAACCGATTTTGATGAAATTTTATATGTAAGTTTATTTCGACGATGGCACGGATTAATCGACTTTTGGGATATATAAGGCCTCGGCAACTGCACTTTTTAGCGGGCCTGTTTTACATTTTTCACCATATCTACGGAACGAATTGATGGAATTTCTTGGAATTTGATATTTGAGTTCTGGTTGTTGCTGGCGAGCATTTCAGGGAATTCGGGCAACACTAATCGAAACTCTACTAAGAGCCAAATTTATATTTTTCTAGGTATGTTAACTATAAGCTTACTAATGTCCTAAAAATTGGAAAGAAGTATTTAACAGACATTTTTATAATATTCTGTAACACTTTCACTTAACTTGAAAATACACATTGCGGTCGGTTATGTGCTGATCACATCAGATTTTTTTCCTTAGTTATCTTTTCTTTAGTAATGTAAAAGGGTAATCTTCTTTATTTTTTAAATATTACCATTCTTTTCTGCAAAATTAATTTTGGTAATTCTTTTATTTCTAGTTCTGACCCGTGATGTGAATAATTTTTTTTCCAGAAAATTGCATTTAATTATTTTTATCTAGAATTTTTTTTTAAATTTTAGTTTCAGGAATACTATAAATTTTACATATTTACAATCTACCATTGTAATTCGCATAAGAACGTGTAAAATTTGAAGACTTAAGACCGCAAAATTTAAACAAAATAATTACATACTTTTTAATATTTTTTTTATTATATTAATTAATATCTATATATATATATATGTGCACAAAATATATACATATTTCAGTTAATATATTATGTATACTTGTACTTTAAATCTTCGCAATTAGTATTATGGCAACTATATACTTAACAGTCATACCATACTGAAATAATTTCAATATTTCCATCAATAATCAATCCATCATCATTCTATATACTACAAAAATGATTAATTTCAAAATATTTAATTAAAACAGAATTAAAATGAATTCATCATGCGTTTTGTATATATTATTCTGATTAACAAAACAAAAAAAAAATAGAAAAGGGAAAACTGACTGACAAATTTTATATTCTTAATATCACAATTTTAAAACAAAAAAATTATGAAAAAAAAATTTTGCGATTTTAAAAAATTTAGGCCTGAATTTAACAGAAATGTAAATTATTAAATTTATCACGATTATTTTTAATCATATTGTTGTATTTGAAACGATCTGAGTCATTGCCTGATTTTGAGCCATTATTTGTTCCAAAATTTGAGTTCATTGACTTAGCCGTTGATGATGTTTGACTGCTTTTATTAGTCATCAGTTTTTCATCAGATTTTTGATTTGACGATGATGAATGTTTATTTGTATGTTCCATGTAAACCATTTTTAAAATTTTTGAATTTTTTTTTTGCTAAAAATTATTTATCCAAATTGATTTTATTATAAGATTTTTGTTTTTTTTTAATTTAGATTTTTTTTGCTTTGTTTGTTTTCTTTTAAATTGAAATGTTCACGGTACGTATTCTAAAAGTGTTAAAACTTTTAATTCTTTTACGTTTCCTGAATTACCGGTACGGGATCCTTTTCGTGATGACAAATTTTTTGATAATCTGCAATAAAATAAGGAAAATATTTTTTAAGTTTGTAAATTTTTAAAAAAATTTAAGGAAGTAATGGGAATAATTTTAAAAATAAAACATAATTGCTTTTTGAAAATTGTGTTCAGCAAATTTGTTCAGTACATTATTCGGTTGAAATCTTCATGGTAATTTTATATGAATTTGGAAGAGATAAACAAAATTTCAACATCAAACAACATATTTTGAGTCTGATCGTCAAACTCTCTATTTTACTCGCCAAGTGAGAAAAATGTAAGTGACTATCATATATTTGTTCAATTATATTTTCGAGTGACAAGAATTATTCCGTATTGCGTCTCTTTAAAATGTTTACAAAATTTCTTCACTTTGGTGAAACGTTAATAGGCAATAATTTGAGGAAAAATGGGAAATAAATAATACAATTGAGAAAATGAATTGGTGGATATCCAATCCAATCTTATTGGGAAAATCAAATATCCATTAGAAAACCGGAGAATTCTGATTTGGAAGTGAATAAAAAGATGAGATGAGACATTTTCAGGCTGTTTATATAAGCCTTATATAGCAACCATCATGTAATATGTGTTTATAATTATTTCGTAATGGCTATAATTAAAATGGTAGCCAAATTCATTAAAATAATTTCGTATAGTAACACTCAAAATCGGTTTTCAAATCTTGTGTTCAATTCAATGTAAGTACCTACTTTACTTAAGATATTTTATTTCATAGTTGAATGTAAGTATAAATATACAAGTTATATACGTCTCTATACTATACTTCAAAAGTCTAGATTTTTGATTTAATTTTATTTTGTTAAAATTTTTACAGGTCCTGTTATAAAGCGTTTTTAACTATATTTTAAAAATTAAATTTCTTAATTTACGGCTCATTGTTATTCTACGATATCAGTAATTCATCAAATATCGGTGTTATTGCGTGAGTATACAGGCCTTTAGGCAAAAGATAATTGAACTTCAAAATGAGAAATATTTCGAAATTAAATATAATTAAAGCCTCCTTATTCGGACTTAACGCATTATCCAGTAATAAAATACTCGATAGGAGAGCTATTGTCGAACTGATTCCTACAAAAGATTTTACTTATTAAAATTTATCTCTTAAAAATTAAGTAAGAACTCAATTTCAAAGAAAAATTTCAATATTAATGCAGTTAAGTAAATTGTGATACGTTAACCAAATTTTTACACAGTGTATACTAAAATATTAGTGGTTTTTTTGTAGTCCCACATTTCTTAATTATATTATATAGAAAATAGACTTTAAAATTTAAAATTTTGCTTAACACATTCTTTGTTTACTATTTTTTTTTTGAATTGACTTTGAAGTTTATCTCACACATTATCTTATAGGCTTCTAGTAATATTGGTCATGAATTAATTTTAACACGGCTTTAATTTTAACACTGCTTCGATAATACAGTTAAATTTAAAACTCTACACAAATGCATAATTTATGCATGTTTATACAAAATTTCTTAAAAATTACTCAAATATTGTAGGTTATCAAAAAAATTTACAAAGATCAAACACTCGAAATATAATATTTTTTTTCCCTCCGATTTCACATTTTTCATATTTACCTGACAATTTTAAATTTTTTACTAATAGAATTAAACATTGACACCAAAAAAAAATTTTTTTTTATAAAAATTTTAAAACATTTATTAATCCAAAAAAAAAATTTATAAATAAATTTTGAAAGTTTCCAAAGTTAACTTGTAGAACCGTGAAACCAAACTAACAGAATGCAATTAAATAGAACTTTATTTAAATACTAAAGTTCTTCAAAACGATGCATCCAAAACACAAACACAGAAAAGCTTTTACAGGTGGGAATATACACAAATGCTTTTCTTCAATTACAGCATAACTTGGCTATAATGTCAAAAGAATTTTTTTATTTAAATTTTATTTATTTTAATATTTTTATAAGTACAAAGCCTGAAAGAAAAATTAATATTGCTTGAACAGAAATTAACATAAAAGCTTGACCGGTTTTTTTTTTTATTTCAATACAAAAAATATAAAAAAGCAGACAGCAGAAACGAGAAAAAAATTAACATTTTGCAACTCTTTGTTACAATCAGGTGGGAAAAAGAGAATCTCAATTTTCATATATCAGCAGTATTTAAATTTTGTTGAAAAAAAAATTGCGTCACCATTAATGATTTAATAGCACCAGCGATTTGAATAGCACATAGCAAATAGTTAAAATATTTTTGAATTCTTTATTAACTATTCCAATCAAGATTTTTGTGTACTCTAGCAATTTACTTGAAAAGTACTCTTAAGTATTTTAATATTTTAATTTCACTCAAAAATTTTGTGAATTTTGGTTATGACGATCCTGAGCCCTCTAGCACCTATTATGTTTTCTTTCACTTTTTAACTCTTTGTTAAGTATTTTGGCTCATGATGCAAAAAGGGTTTTTGTTCAATAGGACCCCGTTTTTAAATTGCAATATTCTTGTTGAATCTACTATTATAAATTGAATATATTTAAATTTCTCCTTTCAAGTGAATTAAATTTTGCATACTCGTACATTTAGGATAAAGTAAAAAAAAATTTAAAGAGATGCTAACATTTTGTTTGAATTTAAGGGTTAAAGAAAATAATTATATTTTTCAATGGCATGGTATTTTCCATTAAATTGAATTGCTTCCAGCATTTTTGAAAAAGCTTACAATTTTGGAAATATATTATGGCGTCGAAATTTTACAAATTTCGAGAGGCAATAATTTGAGGGGTGGTGGAGATGGAAAAAAAATTTTATATTAAAAAAATAAAATAATTGTTAGTATCTAAGAGCTGTTAAAAATTCAGGCTTCTATGTACTGACGTCTAGAGGAAAAATTAAAAAAAAAAACCGATTTTTTGGATTTTTTATAACGGTTGATAACGAAATTCAGCTTTCTATCTTCAAGCGTATAGAAATTTTGTAATCACGTTAACGGACGGATAGACAGGGTGAGACTTTTTTTCAAAAATTTTTTTGCAAAATTGATACAATGTTAATTTTTAGAGGAATTCTGAAAGAATTTAAAAATCTCCTATTTTAGAATCTATTAAGTTTTGAACATTGACGCCATAGTTATGGCTCAGTATATTGCAGAACACTTAGGAATCGAACACTTGGCATGTATTGAAGGCCCCCGTCATACGTCTTAAAATTTTGAAAATTTAAAAAACGTAAGAAATTTTAAAAGTGCCAAATCTTAAATACATCCTAAATACAGGGAAAATTAGAGCAATTAAACAGGAACTTAGGCTGATAATTTTGCTGGTTCAGTATTTTTATTTCCTTTATAGTCTTAACTCTTATTAAAATATTAACCAAATTACGGACTAAGAACTTCGATATTCCAAAAAGTGGGTGTATTTTTCATTCATCACCTCTAATTCAATTCAAATATTGAAATAAAATTTCAATATTTAAATAGAATTATAATTCATAGAGACTGTTTATTTAAATTTAAGGAGAATTTAAGTGTGTTGCAAATATATTTCGAGATCAGTATAGAATACGTTTTTGGCAAATCACTCAGAGATGAATGTATTTATTGTGTATAAAAAAAAATTAAATAAGATTTTTTGTGAGTTCCTTAAGGAGCCGCCTTAAGGCTGGAAACTTTGTGTATTTTCTAATATGTTTTTTTTCAAATATTTTAACTATTTGCCAAATCTGCATAAGATCAAATTAGAATAAAATTTTTTCAATATTTAAAAAAATACATAAATTTAATATGTACACAATTGTACATATAAAAATATTTCTGAAGTAATCTGATTTGAAATTGCATCAGCCGCATTTATTTAAATTAGTTTCAATTTTTTTTATTCTCATTTTGCTAATCTTTAACCGTGATTTTTAGAATAACCATTGATTTTCAATAAGTATACTTGGATACAAAATAAAAATTTTTATCAATAATAATTTTATAATATTTGAAATTTAATTCAATCATCTCATAAATTTTTTAAAATTATTTTACGTTTTTTTTTTTTCATAAAAACAAAAATTTTATATAATTTTTATTAAATATTGTAAAAATAAATTATTTCTATATTTAAAAAGTATATAAGTAAAATTTTCTATGCAAGTTTTATTTCCTATTTTTAAATGAGTATAGAAAACTTGTAAAACTTGTTTAATTACTGTATAAGTAGTGCTAAAAATTCTATAAAGAAAAGTTTACAATGTAATTGAAATTTTCAATAAAATTATTACTAAATTTTGAAATGTTATAATTAGACTACTTTGTATAAGGCTAATGAAATTCGGAATTGAATAAAAAGAGGAATTGTTAGGATAGGCTATGATTTAAATGTTTCCAGATGAAATGTAAAAGAAATTTGGCAATATTTTCGAATTTTGTTAAATAAGAATTCTCGAAAATTACATACATTGTTTAGACATTTTGGGTTATTGAAAACCCAGAGTAAATACCCAGATATAAAAATTTTGTGAGTTTGTTCATATAGGAGGCCTAAAATTTTACAAAAAATTCAATTTTTAAAACTTATATAGCAAAATTTTTCAAATTATTTTAAATATCAAAATCTTGGCACATAAAATTTCGATTGATACCTTTTTTACTTTATATTTTATGACGAAAATTTAAAAGAGTTCTAACACTATATATTAGTAACAATGTAAGATGAGCAATGAAATTTTCATATAACATGAAAAAAAAAGGAAAGAAAAAATCTTGAAATTAAGAAAAAATTTGAATAATATGTAAATTTTAATTTTATATTTTTAATTATTCCAGAAACGTTGTATAGGATGTTTTCTTACTTTTGAAATATTTTTGATAGCTGAACAATTATGAAAGTAAAACTTTTTAATGAAATTTAAAGAAAGTAAAAGAAATTTATTACAAAAAATGTTCGTAATTTTAGAACAGCTGAAACGATGGTGAAAATTATTATTTATTTGACAATTATCAAATATGGTGAAATTATTTAATTGAGTTCGACTGATTAAATTAATAGGGACCCTAATACCTTAAGATCTTCACTTCTTATAATAAGTATGAGAAATGAAATTGAAAAATTATTTTAGGTAAAAGTCAGGACCTTGTTGTCGGCGATTTTCATTTGATGTGATATATCAGGGTATACCTGTTAACCCTCTCGTCAATAACCGTATATCCGGGTATACATTTGTAATTTAATTTATCATAATTTTTTATTTATGAGTCCAATCGATCAAAAATTTGAAGTAATCTCAAAATGAAGTATTTTTTATAAAATTTTTAAATTTTTGTTTAAAATATGCATTTCTCAAATACAAAAGCAATATTTTTGTAGCAACATGTTTAAACATTCTGCAATAAAAACATTTATGCAATTTCCATATAAAATGTATTGTATACACGGGTACATATCCTGGTTATTGACAGAACGTATGTTTTTTGGTTATAAACCGAAGAGTTAATATTGAAAAACTTCTTATTTATATTAGGCTAATAATATTTTAATATTGGTAATGAGTTTTGAATTTGTCACTTTCATATTACTTTAAACGAATTTAAATTTTTACAATATAAAATAGTTATAAAAATTTCTTGATATTAAATTTACGATCTATAACCAGCAATTTAAAAATTTTAAATTAACGAATTCTTTATTAATTGCTACAAAAAGCATGAGGACTTTAAAGGTAGCTTAGCACTTCTTTTTACATAAATCAATTGATCTTCTTATTAAAATTGAATACTAAATTTAGAGGAAAAAAATAAATTGTATTTTAGTTACAGATAATGATATCGTTTAGGCTAGCTATAATCTCCCGAAATCTAAACTAAAAACGCATATAATTAAAAACTTCTTATTTGTTATATGGTAGTAAGTTTGATTAAAACTGAATGGGATTTAAAATGGTATAGGAATCAATAATTTTACTGTTTAAAATTTCAGAATTAGAAAAATAACAATTATGTAACAATTAGGCATAAGTCAAAAATAATAAATGTTGATAATAAATGCAATTTGTAGGTTGCTCACTTTCTAAGAATGAAAATGCAAATGAAAATGAGAATATCAAGCTCTGACATATGTAAATGAGAATTTATTGTCCTGTTTTAATAACGTCATCAAAAAATTGAAATGTCATAAAATAATCATGCAATAATTACGTACTAGAAAGAAATCAATAATGATGTTTTCAATACGTCAGTCAACTTAAACTTTAAAATCTTTGTGTCATCATAACAAATTTCTTAATTATTCCTTCCACATGTGGTTCTAATATTTTAACATGTGTGATTTCTAATTTATTACAAAGAATATCTCCAAAAATATTAAAATCTTGTTTATAAAGAAACAAAAATTTTTTTAGGGGTCGTCTATTTTTACGAATTTTATTAATATAAAAAATTTTTATAAATGTGTATAGAAATTTTTTTTACTATATTATAAATGTATGAATTAATTAAAATGGCGTTCAAGTAAATAGTTGTAGTATGTGGAAATTTTTAAATTTTGAATTAATTTTAGACTCTTCTACAGTTGTAGAACAGACTAAAATTAGCTTAAAAATTAGTTCAAGGCTCCTATTGGCATCTCCTATTGTTTGTAATTTCGAAGACTTTGAGTCAAAAAATTGGAATGCTTGACTTCTGGTTGCTAAATGATAATACTTTACAACTCATTTAAAGTGTTCAAACGTTGTGGAATTAGATTTAAAGTTTTTGGTTATTAAATCATTTTCAACTCATTTTTTGTATTTTGAAAATCAAAAATTAATCTCAAACATGTTTTGCCAAATACCCTGAAACGCATGAGTATCGGATTTTAAAAACATTTGCAGCGATTTTGGCGAGCTACGAGTATGCCATAAAATCTTTAAAATCAAGTAACTCAAAATAATATTTTGTAGGATACAACAGTGATTATCTCAAACGAACTATATAGTTACCATTCAACTTCATAAATATACAAAAAGGCTTAAAATTATTAAATAATAAACACGCTTTTGTTTTTGTTATCGATATATAAAAATATAGAGAAATTTATTTATTATTTTGGATAACGTTACAAATACGGTATGTGTGATATAATGTTGAAATTGTTTACTATAGTAGATTTGATCTTAATCACGTAAGCTTTGTTTATTCTGTTTGACATGCGTATGCATTTTACGTAAACATTTTTTTAAATTGTTTTTCTCTAGAAAAATTCGTGCAAAAATTTTTTGTTTTTGATGTTGAAATAAAAAAAAAATTTAAAAATTTTTTTTCGTTCCTAATGTTGACAACAATTAGTGAATTATCTAGAAGATATCACAATTGATTTTGATAGCGTTAAAATACTATTTTCTGGAAATTTAGCAAAAACTCAGTCGAAGGAAATTAGGAAATCGAAAAAATGATTCATGATAAAAAATTGTTAAACGATTTTCATTTTTACTATTTCAGAAATATTTAATAAGCCTGCTTCGCAGCCTATACGAGTACGTGAATAGTATAGCTAAAACTTTTCAGTTGCATATGTACATAATCAATTATCATTAGAGAAATTTGTAAGTACTCTAAACTTTTCGCACGAGTTTACGCGGGACGGTTATGAAGTACAAAATTTGAGTATTTTTCATGTTGAACGTAAGAAACCCTTTATTTTCTAATTAGGACTTATAAAATCGGATTTTTATATAGAAAACGTAAACAACTCATTATTTTTCATCTTAAACGTAAAAAACTCTGTATTTTTTAATCGGGACTTATAAAATCCGTTTTTTACATACAAATCGTAAAAAACTCATTATTTTTCATCTTAAACGTAAAAAACTCTGTATTTTCTAATCGGGACTTATAAAATCGGTTTTTTAAATACAAAACGTAAAAAACTCATTATTTTTCATGTTAAACGTAAAAGACTCTGTATTTTCTAATTGGGACTTATAAAATCCGTTTTTTACATACAAAACGTAAAAAACTCATTATTTTCATGTTAAACGTAAAAAACTTTGTATTTTCTAATTGGGATTTATAAAATCGGTTTTTTACATACAAAACGTAAACAACTCATTATTTTTCATCTTAAACGTAAAATACTCTGTATTTTCCAATCGGGTCTTTATAAAATCGGTTTTTTACATACAAATCGTAAAAAACTCATTATTTTTCATCTTAAACGTAAAAAACTCTGTATTTTCTAATCGGGACTTATAAAATCCGTTTTTTACATAAAAAACGTAAACAACTCATTATTTTTCATCTTAAACTGGAAAAGCTCTGTATTTTCTAATCGGGACTTATAAAATCCGTTTTTTACATACAAAACGTAAACAACTCATTATTTTTCATCTTAAACGTAAAAAACTCTGTATTTACTAATCGGGACTTATAAAATCGGTTTTTTAAATACAAAACGTAAAAAACTCATTATTTTTCATCTTAAACGTAAAAGGCTCTGTGTTTTCTAATTGGGACTTATAAAATCCGTTTTTTACATAAAAAACGTAAACAACTCATTATTTTTCATCTTAAACTGGAAAAGCTCTGTATTTTCTAATCGGGACTTATAAAATCCGTTTTTTACATACAAAACGTAAACAACTCATTATTTTTCATCTTAAACGTAAAAAACTCTGTATTTACTAATCGGGACTTATAAAATCGGTTTTTTAAATACAAAACGTAAAAAACTCATTATTTTTCATGTTAAACGTAAAAAACTCTGTATTTTCCAATCGGGACTTATAAAATCGGCGTTTTTACATACAAAACGTAAAAAACTCATTATTTTTCATCTTAAACTGGAAAAGCTCTGTATTTTCTAATTGGGACTTATAAAATCGGTACTTTGTATACAAATTGTATTAACAGAAACACTTATTTTATTTTTAAGTATTCCTAGATAAAGAAAAATATTTTTATTTGTTTTAGTTTTTTTTTTATGTTAATTAATCTTTTAAAAAAATCTAGTGAAATCTTCTAAGAAAGTAATTGTTATACTGAACCAGCCCACAGACACACCTTCACAATACGATCTATTTTATTTGCAAAGCTTAAATCATTGTTACGAAAATCTGAATTGAAAGGGTTTGCAATCGTAAAACTCAACATTGTGGATAATTTCTTAAGAATTCGTTAATGAAATGTGGATTTAATGAGAGATGATATAGTATTTTTAGGTTCAAATGCACTTTAGATAAACTGAATTAATTAATCTATTTTTTACATGCTTATGTAGATATATACCTTAGTTACTAGATAGAAATCACTAAAATAAAATTTGCATTAATAATCAATGGAAAAATACAAACTTGTTTTGCATAAAAAGAAAATAGAAAAAAGAAATGGCAAACAACATTTTTAATAAAAACAAATGAAATCACAAAAATGTTTTCTGCAGTTTTTTTTTCTCTTCCTTTTAATCTTGTTTTTAGTCAATGTTGTTTAAATGTTTATCCACACAGTCTCTCGGGGTCATAAATATCACGTTGTTTTTTTGTGATATATTATATTATAAGTACATTTATAGTAAGAAATATTAAGTCTAAAAATGATCCTAGAAACAAAAATTTTCATTTATTTTTAGAAATTTTTAAAAAATAAAAAATTTATTTATATAAATTTAACCTTTACAGTAAGTCAATATTGTTAAACACGTTGAAATTGCCTATGTACAAATTTTGTTAGTTCAAACAATTTTTTGCCATTAAATTTAGTAAAAGTGAAAGACAGTAAAAAAACCTTTAACGAGAGACAATAGTTCAAAATGTGGCTAAATATTGAAATATAATTTTTAAAGAACCAACAAGTTGAACTTGATTATTAACAATAAACCCTATTAGTAGCTTTTAATACGTTTAGGCACATGGCAATTTAAAATTTTCTTGCTCATGTTATATTTGCGCTTCACTATAAATTTTGTTATTATAGAATTCGTTCAACTTTTACCATTTTGCAAAAGTCGGACTTTAGATCGCGGAAAAAATAAGCCCACCTCTTTTTTTTTCAAAAGAAATGTAAATATTCAAAAAATTTTTATGTGGCCACTGCATTAACCTGAAATAATATTTTTAGAATTGCAATATTAGTTATAATTATTAAAGCTACTTGTAATTTAGATAAAATTTGTTGTGTAATTTCAAGTATATTTATTTAAAAACTATTTGTTATTCTAAACAATACACTAGGATCTCTAAATTGTATCCCTTTATATGATATATAGGGTTTGATAAAAAAAATTCAATTTTATTACGGGATTTAGAATTAAATACAATATTTTAAAGAAACTCAATTCGAATTATTAATTTTTAAGCTCTATGTTTTAGTTCCTTTATTCAGCACGCTATAATTTTTTTTAAAAATTCAGAGGTATATGGGGCATAATAGCTATATTTTCTCTAATTTATAAATATTTAATTTTGGTGGGCTTGGCCTTATTGTCACAATTCGTTTATTCGGCAAAATAGATTTAAGATTATTATTGTTATGTGAAACAACAAACTGTTGGACATTTTACTGAACTTTAGCAACATATTAAATTAGGCAATAATTTCATAATTAAACTACAATATAAAGACTAATGTCTAAAATCATTACAAACAACAACAAAAATAAAAAAAAAACAAAATATAAAAAGTCCTCAGAAACTTGTTTTAAACTTATTCATTATAAAATTCAATTCTTTTCCAAAAAATTTAAGATTAAAATTTAATAGGGGTTTTTTATATTAAAAAAAAAAAACAACAAAATTTTAATCTAAAAATATTTTTTTTTTAATTTTTGCTTTTTTTAATTTAAAAACAAATCATTTAATTTAAATAAAATTTTTGTCAAAACAAGTTCGAACAGTATAAAAGAGAGTTGAAATGAAAAATTCGGAAGCATTTGATAAAAAGTTATCGTCAAAAGCAATTTTCAAAAAAACCCAAAATTTTAACGCAACGCGCATTTTTTAATATTTTTTAAAAAGTTTATGTGTCAATGAATAATCAAGCAGATACAAAGGAAAAGTTGTTGGCAAATATTAGGTATTTTCAAATAATTCAAATTTTCGAAACATAAAAGAAATTTTTTCTTTTGAATTTAATAAAATTAAATTTATTAAAATCTAATTATTTTTTTTTTTTTTACAAAATTCCAGTTTGTTAAAACACTTATCATCTAAAAAAGGATCCAGATTAGGGAACGCCGGCAATACATTGGAATTTGAAATACTCGCCCGTATACACAGTGTACCTTGATAAAGGAAAAAAAATTTGCTAAAAAAAAAAAGACTTAATTATAAAAAATAATTTTTGTTTAAGGATTTTTTATTCTAAATAATTTAAAATAAATTTTTTTTTTGGCTTTTAAATTAACAATTTAATTACAAAATTTGTAAACAGTTAAAGTGTTTCTATAACAAAATTACATAAGAAATAATTATAAAAAAAAAACATACAAAAGACTTCACTGATTTAAAAAAATTGTTTTGTGTTTCGTGAAAAGTGTGTGTGAAAAAATTTAAAATCAAAATTTATTAATTTAATTACTACACTAATTACAATAACAAGAGAAAAATGGGTCACAAACACAGAACTGTCGCTAAATCAATTGGAAAAAATGTCAGCCCAGTTAGAGGACAAAAAGAAGAATTGATGGTATCAACAAGTGGTACTAAATTACAAGTACCAAAATATCAACAATCTCAAACTAATAATTATGAAGCTGACAAGTGGAAGTACAATAAGATGTGTACAAATGATAGGAAAACATTCAATAATTTACATTTTTGTTAAAATATTTTTGAATATTATTGAAAATAAATGAAAGAAAAAGAAAAAACGACACTAGCGCCATAAGTTATGTGAAGTTTTTTTTTATAATATAAAAACAAAACAATTAACTAACATTTTTTTTTTTCTTATTTTTTTTTTGTTAAAATCTGAAAAATTTTGATTTTAATTAGCAATAATTATAAATTTAAAATTAACATAATTTTAGTGATTTCACATTGGTGTTTCTTTGCGGAATATTTTAATACTAAAAATATTAAATTTTTCTTTTCTTGTTTTGTGACTATATTTTTTTTTTTTATTATGAATAATTAATTTTTTTGTATTTTATTAATCTCTTCCCAACTAAAAGTTTCTTTTCTTCTTATGTTAAATTTTGCGTATTAAAAAATTTTTGTAGAAAACTGTGATTTTGTTGATTTGTGGCGACTTGTTCTCTATCAGTAATCGATAATTTTAAGATGGAGAAAACCAGTTAAATATTTTGAAATATATAAAATTTAATTTAAGCTAGTTTGCTCTAATTTCAATAGATCAACAAGACTTACATTATGAAAACAACGAAAATAATTAAAGATCATTTTAAAATTTAAAAAATTTCTTTTAACACTTTTAACACTTTGTTTCAAATTATAATAAAATTTATGAGTTATTATTCTTTGTTTGTATTGAATTTTTTTTATTATAAAATATTCGGCATTATGAATTTCTTCAACTTATTTACCCATACTCTAATTAATATTCCGTATGAAAATCCAATACTTTGACCCCATAAATTATTGACCAAATATAGCTTAATCTTTAATACCTTAATATGTTTCTACATATATTATAATATGTATGTATGTAGGTAACTTTATGTAGTGACAAATCAAATCTGCACATGCATTGAATTTTAAATGACATATACAAAAAAAATTTAGATATTTAAAATATTCTTTAGAAGAACGAATGTAAATGAACTTTCAAGGACTTTTAATGTTAGCGTATTATTTATGAATAAAACTGATTGATGGGTCCAAATTTATAGATTTCAATAATTTTGACCTGAATTCTTTGTTTTTGTTTGTTTTTGGAATTCTTCATTTGAGTACTATTATACAAGATTTTGTTGGAAATTAATAGAGATAAGATCATTGAAAGTGATTATACACACATGCGTTTTTTTTCGCTTATAATTTAATTTAATAAATTTAAAATTCATATGAGATTCAATAATAACAATTTTAGTGTATAGACGGCCAAGAAATATTAAAATTGTCTTTATTACTCCGGAAGTTTGTGACCCACATTAATAGTAAAAAAAAAAAACAGAAATTTTGAGAAAACAACAGGAAAGTTGAGATCAACAGAAGAGGCAAAAAAAAATAACAAAAAATAAAACAAAAACATTCAAAATGGCGTCTTAAATCATTAGATGACCACGTGATGTCAAAAACATGAAAACTCCACCTGAATCATAAAGCTTTGATTAATAATATTTAAAATTAAAAATAAAACAAAAAAAAATTTAGATTTAGTAAAAAATTTAGAAGGACGTTTGAATAACATATGAATAAAAATTAAATATTCTTACGTGTGAGCTGACGCGCATGTGTATTACAATTTACAAATTATACAGAAATTTAATAAGTATTATAGAGCCAGTTTAAGCTAATGCTAGGTCTTCTAACATATTTTACGGAAATTGTTTTATAAAACCAAATGAATGTTAATTTCGGGAGTTGTAAAGGTTGAGTATAAGGTATAAATATTTTTTTCATTATTATTATATATTTTATGACGTATATGAACTTATAAGAGAGTGATGAGTAGTGGCATTCAAATAAGGCACTTTTAAATTAATTCTCGTCTATATTTGGTTTATAATTCTGACTTTTGAAAAATTATGCATTGTCCTTAACAAGTGAAAGAAAAATTATGTCATTAATTCAATTACATTCCATCTTTTCTCCATATTTTTTCAGGAACGGAGTCCTTTCAGTAGCAATATGTTGTAGCTATAAATTTAATTTTATATTATAAAAATTTTTTTAATCTGAATATTTTTTAATTTTAATAAAATCGAACACATCTAGCCTAAAATTGTAATACTTAACATTATGATGGCTTAATTTTATATAATATGAAATTTAAAAAGGACAGAAGTTCACTTTAAGTCTAATTATACATCATCCAGGCCTATAATATATTTTAATGTTATACGGTAATATATCGTCGGCGTTTTGTAAAAAAAATAATTCAAGCACAAGTAAAATCAACACTCTTAGGATTAATCAATGTTTTTTGTAATCAAAATTCGGAAGAATATCGAAAATACTTTCTACACCAATCATCCTCTGTTCATCTTTACTTAAATGAATAACGAAGTAAAAAAAAAAACGAAATGAAATATTAATAATTTGGTAATTTTTTCTTAATGGAATCGAAAATTCTAATTACAAAATTAATTCTCTGTATTTAATGGTGATAAAATGGCATAAAAGGAAAACGTAGAAGAAACTTCAGTAGAGCGTCAAATTTCTTCTTTTTCTTCTCACTCTCTCTTTATTTATTCCAACAAATTATCGAGCGCAGTTGAAAACAAATGCTACCAAATAATTATCACGACATTGAATTAATTTTTTTTTTTGTTGTCTTTATTATGGATTTTCATATTTTCTTCGAAAATTCATAATATCCTTTTTTTAACTTAGATATTGTACGAAAAGAAGTAAGTAATTGTTATTTTCTTTTTCAATTATATAATTTATATCCTTTGTGTTGTGTCCTCCATTACAAATTAAAAATAACGATAAAGAATTTTCTTTGTTACTAATATCTAATAAAAGAGAAAAGAAGATAAAAATTTTTAGAGTTGTAAACTGATACTAAATATTGAATTTTGGAAATTTTTATAGTATCGGATATATTTGGCATAAACATTGGATTGGATTAGTGGCATATCCAAAAATTTTCTTTTACATCATTGTCCTTACACTTCTCTAAGAAACTTCTAAAAATTCTGTTAAAATCTTTTTAAATGAGTTGAAGCATTGGCTCGTATTATCTTAGAAGATAATTACATAAAATTACAGTGCAGATCTCTTGAGTTTTCTAAGCTAATATTGCAATATTGTCAAATATGGATATATAATACAATATCTATTCTTCAGCTTGACAGAAAAATTTAAAATAATTAAAAATTTAAGACAATTATTTGGACATAAATGTAGAGAGCCCCCCCAAACTTTTGATTAATAAATATCGAAAACAATGTTAATGTCTTAAATTACATACAAAATTTAAGAAAAATTTGATTTTTTGGCACACAGATGGCGATCAACCTTTATTTTTACACAAGCAGGATAATTTAAATTTAAAATTATTAAAATCAATATTGCTTTCGGTAGAAGCGCACGTTTCATACTGACTTACATTATTTTTTTCTTATACCTCCAGCTTGCACCTTCTTTTTATTTAATTTTAAAGAGTTTTCAGCTTTTTATTTTGTTCCAAGTTGACGCAAACTTTAAGTTTTCGCTTCTTATTTGCTTTATAAAGACAACGAAGAGGAAAAAATAATTTTTAAAAGAATATTTTTATTTTTAAAATTTTTTTTTTAGGGCTCATAAGAAATTATTTACGATAATGGCATTATGGCAAATAGAAAAAATGAAAAACGAAAAAGTTCAAAGTCATAAAAATTAAAAACAAAAAAAATCACTTTTTATGCGCTTTATAATTTTTCTTAAATGAAATTTCCAAAAATTATGAGTAGAACAAAATCAACCCATTCCTTAAATATATTTTTTTTTTTCGACAAAATGGGGTTACAGGGTTCGTTAATCCTTTTTATTCTGATATGAAGAGAGATAAAGAGAGTGTGGAGAGAATTTCATAATTTTCATAAATTTTCACTTATCGATAAAAAAATTTTCTTAAAAAAATTTTTTAACTAATTAATTTTTAAAAGTATCTTTTATTGATAACATATTGTGTACAAAAAAAAAATTAAAAAAGTTACCATGAAGTAGAAAAACAACAAATTTGTATGTAAGTATTTTTTATAATTTATCAGGGACTCACCCACTCCGTACTCGCACAAATAAATATGCAAACGGAAAACGTGTACCTATATCTTACGTTAACATATTGTAAAAGTGGGTGGAAGAGAAAGTAATTTGGTATAATTTTTAGATTTTGAAACACGCGTTTAAGAGAAGGCAAAGTTACAAAATAAAAAACGAAAATTTTTTCTTTCGTAAACGATAAACCGTTATATAATGATAACCGTTTTCTCTTATTTGTATAAACGCTTATCCTTATATTATTAATTTTTTGCTAAAAAAAAAATTAAATGGCAATAAAATTTTTTAAAAAAAACTTTCCCAAATTTCTTTTTATTAATAACTTCTTTTGTCGTTGTTTTTATGAGATAAAAATAATGTGCCATTATTAGTTAAAAAAGGGAATTACCCCTAAGTGAGTAATTTGAAAGGCATTTTTGTATTCTATTCTATGCACTTTCCATAAATATTATTAATTTTTTTTTAGAAAAGAAATTAACACTTTAGAAATTCGGAAATATGACAATATTCGGAGAGATGATTTAGGGAAAGGGATAGGATTTTAAAGAGAAACTCCTTCTAAAGTCGGCAACAAGAAAATGACTTGTTCGAAATTGATCTTTGATTTCAAATTATTGTGGAGTGCATTGAAACAACTTTCTCTTAATAGAATGAATGCCCGGATGCTGTTTTAATGTGTGAGTTTCACTCATCTCTCACTGTAACACTATATTGGTTGCATATGCTCGATGGGTTTCACTTTGACGAGACTTGAGTGGTTTACTTGACTCTTTAAAAGAAAAGAGATAAATTGGTAGATTTGGAAACAGTTAAGTACCATTAAATTATATTAAGGAAACAGTAACAGTTAAATTTTAAAAGAAACAGTAACCAACTTACAGCTACGCCAAAAATTATGAGACAAAATGTTATCCTTCGAACTTTAAGTCTTTTCCGTTTTCATTGTTAGATGATTACTTAAAAAATTGAGCTTACAAAATAAAAAACAAAAACCTTAAATCACCTTATATATGAAATATCTTACATTGCAAAATTTGTACCTACATTTCCAAAATTCTACTTTAAAAAATTTTTAACTTTCATAAATCTTTTTTGCAAAGATTATCGTTGTTCCGAATTTTCTTTGTGATCTAATTTATCATAGTGTCGTGCCAAATAAATGTTTGAATATAAAACATTTTTTCAAATAAGACACCTTTCTGCAAAAAAAAAAAGTAAGTTTCCATTTTTTTTTGGCTTTAATATTCACATAGATACATGTGTGTGCACAATTCGTATTTACAATATAACATATGCACATGATTTATTAATGTTTCGTCAAATACGAAATTACTAGAGATGCCAGATATGTTAATAATGAAAATATAAATTACCTTGTATATTTTGTTAATGAATATATTTATGAGTACAAGAGAGTCCCATCTTATCCATCTCGCATTAACTATATAACAATTTATTATAGTTACGAGTTACGAGTATTTATAAAGATATTAAGATACATCTAATTTAAAAAGCTAAAATAATCGAAAATTCTAGTGTTGATTTTACAATGTATTTGTCAAGAAGAGACTTTATATGATATTTGGATCTTGAGAAATTTAAATCTGAATAATATTTTTGTCTGAATAATACCAATTTTTTTTTTGGTTTTTGGATGAAGTAACAATATGATTTTTTTTAACTTGTTGCCATAACCTTATAATGCAAAATAGAAATAATTAATTTTATGTTTTTATCTGTAGTGTTTTTGTGCTCTAACAAACCCGCAATTTCCAATTTTGCAATTAATGCTTAATTGCAGAATCGTTGCGACATCTAAACTATTGCGACAATACAAATCAAATGCGTCATCGAACAAAAACTCCAATCAGTTTGTAAAAAATTACAAACTGTTTGACTGTTTAATTGCTTGCGACCATACAGTTGCATGTGTGCGCGTTTGAATATAAACCTATGGAATATACAAATAAGCAATTAAACAGTTGCAAAATTAAAAATTGCATGTCTATCTGAGCTCTTATTACTATTTTTTTATTCGGCATTTTGGGAATGCGGCAATCTTTTTGTTTCATACGTTTAAACAACAAATATAGAATTTATATTACAACAAACGTATATATGTATGCTGATACATATACATATACAAATTTATGAGAATATTAAATTTAAATAGAAGGCGGCACGTGTTTGTCTCCGTGGGTTATCATGTCTATGTGATTTATCACTTTGAAAAATTGCGATGACAAAAAGGAGATTTTTTTATTCCCTCTTGTTATTTTTTTTTATTATTGATTGTTGCAAAATGAATTAAACCGTTTACCTTTTTTTTTTTGCAAGGATATTATGTAAAAGGATAAATATGTTATTTTTGCACTGTTTTTTCCGTTCTTTTATTTTTTTTTTTTTGCTTTATATTCTGTTTTAAATAACTTGTAAGGCAGTAAATTGAATGGAATGACTTTATTATAGATACGAAGTGTTAACATTGTAATGCTTTTCAACTTGACTTTTCGTTCTTTTGAATTTTTCGATTCTACTTGGACGTGTGTGTACTTTTTTTTGTATATGCATATCGTAAATGCAAATAATATAGAAAAAAAAAAAGTTAAGAATATTTATTTAAATCTTGACTTCTTTATGTGATAATATTTATTAAAATTGTGTAAGAAGAGAATTAACTATGCAAATATTTTTCTATATATATACAATTTTTATCAAATGCAATCAGGATATTTAGCTATTGTAATGTGGTGAATGTGGATTTTTGGTATTTGGAAATATGGATTTTTTTTTTATTAGGGATATGGGGGACGTAGTGGTAATGATATAAATTGGCATGATATATAGACAAAAGAATGTTTTTTTGTCATTTGTAAATTCATAATAGAAAAATGGGGGAGTTGAAAACAATAATAAAATGGTAAATTAAAATATTGACCTTAAGGTCTACATTAATATAAAGAATATTTTAAATAATGAAGAGGGTTTGAAAATGTTGATTTTTATTGTTAAGAAATTTAATATACTAATTTAAATTTTTTTTTGTGTTAATGTCATTTAATATTTCTTCGAATTTATTCAATTTTTTTTTTCAATTGGTACTCCAAATTATGATTTGCAAGTGGCACCCGATATTGGTCATAAGAAATGCTAGACTATAATTATTTTGTTTTGAGCTTAATTATTAATTATATTTATAAATTTATCATAATTTTATAATTTATATATTAAAAAATAGTCATATTTCTCACGAATATTTCACATTTAATTGAAATACACGTAAACACATACGTATAATGTATTACACATTTTTTAAATTAAATTAAAACTAATTCCATCGCTATAAAAAATATATGACATTTGGTCTTATACGGCAAAGTATATATTCTTTACATTTAAATTAATAACCGAAGAAAACCAGTTTAACAGGTGACATTATTAAATTTAGTCAATAATGTTGTTAGTTTTCAATTCTATTAAAATATTCCGTTGTTCGCCGGTATTCGAGAATAATGCGTCTTGTCATAATTAATTAATTAATGGTATCTTTAGGAGTGTAATCAAATAATAATTAATTCAATTTAAATAAAATTATTAAACTATGAAGGAAATTTTAATTTTTTAAAGAGAAGAAAGTGATATCTATATATTTGGCGTATAAATATACCGGTTATCATTTTGCGTAAATTATTAATATACTTTTAATTAAATTAAATTATTTTCTAAGTTTTTTCATATTACGTTTCAGATTATTTTTCTTACAAATTGTAAAAACGTCGTATTATGAAAGCGGCAGTAAAAATTATCTGCTTTTAACTAAATATTAATTACGTATGTACCTTGGTTTACTATCTAAAATGTTTAAATTTAAGTAGCAAATTGAAATTGAAATTATTTCTACGTCTTACGCCTCATAAATATTATAATTTAATTTAATTATTTAGAAAATGTTTAACAAAATAGATTCTATTTCTCTTACAGTATGGCAGGCTCTTTAAACTAAAATATTGAAAGATTTTGACATTTTTATTATGGAATTTTCGGCACAAAAAATTTTATTTCATTTCATATGCTATAGAATAGACATGAAATCGGATAAAAATAATTTTGAAGGACGGAAATGATTCTTTTACCATTAATGGTGTCTCATTTGTCCAGTATTCATTCTAATAATTTTTTGTTTTGTAAAATAATTGTGAACCTTTTAATTCAAGATCACTTTTCTACGAATTGAACTGCTGAAGAGAAACTCTATCATGAGTTCAATGAAAACTACTTTCTATTAAAAGTTCAATCATTGGATAGTATTGAAGTCAATGCATACGGGAATGATGACAGTACAGTGTACGTATAATTGGATTACATTAAGCCCACCTTTACCATACATCTTGAAAATTACATTTTCAATTAATCAAATATTTTGTTAATGAAAAATTGAATTAATTTCAAAATTTATTATGTAAAATAAAAATAAAAACAAATTATTTTAAAGTTTATTTACCTGATGAAATTTTAAAAAAAAATTGCATCAGTTTTTATTTACTTATGTACGGCAATTTAAATAAAATTATTTAAATTTTATTCAAATTAAATTAGAAATTTATATGAAGCTGATTTTTATTAAATTTATTTAGTATGTGTGTGTTTTAATTGAGTCGACTTCGAACCGATAGACGACTTAAAAATTTTTATATTCATTTTTATAGCGTCTCTGGTTTTTGTACAATTTTAATTTTTACTGACCTTATTGCATACAATAAGGAAGGTTATGTGATATGTCAACAAATTTTGAATATCGAGTTTTCGGTGGCAGCGCACTTCTCCATAGTAGGGAAACTTAAATAAACTATTTTTAGCAAGATGTCGGTCTGTAGGTTTGTGTATGCACGCGTGTATCTCAAGTTCGGCTGAACCAATTTTATGAAATTTTATATATGCAAGTTTATTTTGGCTGTGTCACGGATTAATAAAATTTTGAGATACATATATCAGACTTCAGATCGGAAGTGGATTTTTTGCCGCCGGATTTAACATTTTTGTGCACATAAAAAGAAATAATCAACCAATTTCCTTGAAATTTAATATTTAAATTCTGAGTGTCAAAACAATAAGCTTAACTGGAATACAGATGGCGTTCGGTTATGTGCTGATCACATTAGATATTTTTTTGTTTATTGTTTTAACCCTGGTTTAAGGCGACAAATACACATGTATAACGTATATTAATGTATATAAGTATTTAAAATTTTGTAGTGGTAACAAAATTTTCCAAATTCGTTTCAAATTTTTATTCTATGAAATATTTAATCAGCTGATTTTTGCAGATTTAGTATTAGTGTTAGTTATGGAAAAAGTTAAATATCTTATCACTATAAAAGTACATGTAAAAAATACTTATTATTGCTATTTAAGTCGGGAATTGAGAATTTCCCGCATTAATATTTAAAAATGTTGATTCTTAACATTATTTGAATTGAAATTATTATAACTTGCTTATTTTTATTGCTTTTTTTTTATTTTGAATTTATTAATTTTTAAATTTTAATTTTTTTTTATATTAAACATATTTTATATACGTTCTAAAATTAAGATCAAGTTTTCAAAGTTATTGACTGAATTAAATATTTATATGTATATAATATTTTATGTATATATGTATGCAATAGCGTATTTGTATCATATATCGAAAATAGAGGAAATGTTGAAATTATTGCTTGAGTTATTTGAATTTTTTTTTTTAAATTTATTCATGTTTGCATATAGCGAATTGCGTTTAGATTAAAATTTTAAAAAGATTTTGTATATTTAATTTTAATTACGTTTGTGCACAATATTATGGGTATGACAGTAATAGAAATTGTTATAACATTAATTGTCGCGACATAACCACAGATTTTTGTGTATGAATTCAAATTGAATTATTTTATACACACAGTAAAATATTGACTTTGAATTTTTAATGGATTTGAAATTTAAGCATTTATTAATTTGCTGCTCTTATATTCCAGTAGTTATTATGGTTAAGAAATTTAATAGGACATTATTACTCTTATAATAGCTAGTTGTTCAAGATTTGGTTTTCTTTTATTTTTTTTTCAAGAAATTTCAAAAACTATTTTATTTGTTTTAATATTAAATTATTAATTAATTAAGCAATACAATCTAAATTTTATTAAAAACACTAATTTAAAATGATTCGATCTTTATTATGTCTTCCATTTATAAACTGCCCAAACAGGAAAAATCGTGTTATTCGGAATTATTACAGTTCCGACTAAGTAAAGTTAAAATATTTAAAATAGTTTTCACCAAAATTTGAATTATTTTATAAAATTAGAATTTATGTTGAAAATTTCATTATTTCTTTGCTTTAAAAATTTTAATATTAGATTTTGTTAATTCTTTGTTTAAAATTAAGCCAAATTTCCGAAATCATTGGTTGATTTTAAAAACGGTTTCGTAAAATTTTACTCTGTCTTAATAAAATTAAGAATTTTTTTCTCTTCCAGCATTTCAATATTATCTAAATTTTAAAAAAGTTTTGTTACATTCTACACATTTTAAAGATTATAAAAATCACTGTTGCACTTCTCACTTATATAGAATAACAGCTCCATTTTGTAAAATTATACAATATAAAATTTCATTGTATAATATTAATTAATTTACAAAAATTTTAATTTATTACCTTCTTCATTACATTAATTACATTATAATTCATCTATAATATATAAAGGAAAAACGTGTATACACTCGTGATATTTTTAATATTCTATTTAAATAAATTGCAACACTCTTCTCTTAATTGAAGACAATAAAAATAATAATTATTTAGTTCCGCCTTAAGATTACAAGGATAACATTTTATATATATATATATATATATGTACAATATCACTTTATTTTTATATGTGTATAAAAGCCATATAGTCTAAGGAAATAGTCATATAGTGTAAGGAAAATATAAGAGAATTGTCAGAGATTGTCAGAAAATCAACTCACGTAATTTTGACACAATTTATAAGTTAAAACACTAAAAATTTTACCCTTATTATCTTATCGTTTTATTGAGATATCCTTTTGAAAAATTGAAAAGATCCTTATAATGTTTATTGTAATATGAATGGAAAAAATTTTTTCCCCCAATTGTATTTTTGTTTTTTTTTACAGAAAATTTTCCTTTTAATTTTGATTTTGTCTAAATCTTCAATTTATCTGTAATGTTCCGTATACGGTTATATTGTATATAGTATAGGAATATAGAAAAATCAAAATGTTTTTGTTATATTATATAATAAAAATAATCGCACAATATGTTCTCCATAAACCACTTTACAATGATTTCATATAATATTTCTGACGCCCTCTTTTCTCTTAAATAACAATTTAACTAAGTCTATTTATGTATACTTATGTGTACTCAATGTACATACATATTATACTCAATCATATTCTTTGTTTTTGTTTTTTCGTTTTATCATTTGAGAGATGATTATTTTTTCAAGTATTTTTACATAGATACCATTTACTGGGAGAATTCGAAAATACTTGAAATTGTTATATAAGAAAAATGATGAAAATATAATAGTCATAATAATAAGGACGTATTAATAGTGTGAAGCTTTTAAAACAAAAAGAAAAACAAGAGAAAAATAACAGCAACAGTAAAAGGTTACACATTAAATTTTCCCTTCATTTTATATAAAAGAAAATTGAAATTACATTATCATAGCATTTGAAGTGAACGAACAACAAAACCTATGTAGAACAGAATATATCCTTTTTTTTTTTCAAAAATTTTTGTTACATCAAAAATGAAGAAAAAAAAAAGCAAATGCCACAAACAATGTTAATTAAGGATTACACAAGATTTTGATGTTCACACTTGTTGTTTTCAGTTGAGTAATCTTTAACCCCCCTTGGTTTTATTTTTTGTTATGTAATTGTCATTATTTAAAGGATATAATCACATATACTTACAAAATACGAAGACAAAATCTTAAATGTATTCTAATGATTCGATTTTAAAGAAAAAATTCTCACTGATTAAGTCTTAAATTTTAAGATTGAACTAAAATCATTTCTTCTTACTAATCTTTCATGTAATGTCTTAGCCGACAAGAGTTTGAATATAAAGCTTTTAGCCTAAGAACGTGTATATGTATATAAAATAAATCTTTTAAAATGATTTTGCAATTAACGAAGGAAAAAATATTATTTTTCGATTTAGAGTTGGAGATTTTCATCTTGTATTACTCAACAACATTTTCAATTTTCTATCATTTTATGATGATCAAAGATTATATTTTATTGAAGATCTCAGTTGGTGGTAAGCCTATTTATTTTGTTTGATAGAAGATGGCATAATAATATGTAATTGTAAATTTTTTGGAACTTAAAATTTATTTTTTTTCTTTTCGGATTTGTTTTTGGTCTCTTGAACATGTGAAATTTGTTAAGATTAAAAAAAAAAATTATAGAATTTTATCCGAATATCCTTTTTAAATTAAAATTGAATTGAAAATTTTTTGAACATTTATTTCTATTTTTTTTTCGATTATTAATGTTTTCCTTTTAGCCATTTTCTTTTTGAAGTGTTAATGAAATGTCAGTGTCAGGATCGAAGATTCCAAAAAACGTATATAAAATTTTGATTTTTATAAATTTTTTTTTTTTTATTTCTGAAGAAAAATTTCATATTTAAAAAGTAATTTTGTTTTAATTGAATTTTACGGAAAAGTAAAAAATTTAATACAAAAAAGGTATAATTTTAGATACCTCTGGTTTTTTGAGAAAGTATTAGGTGGATGTGGAGATGTGCGCACAAAACCAGGACATTTCGTTTTAAGTAAAGTCCTATTTTTAGACCTATGTATTGAATTAGGTGGTTGTGATTCGAGTAGATTAGAGTTCTGAAAACTGTTCGAATTATAGTTGAAGAGCTCACCTAAATCTCTTGTTTTGATACAAATTTATCTTGAATTGTATTTTAGTTCGCACATTTCCGACTCTCAATATAATCAAGAACAAACAACTGTTTGAAAAATGAAAAAGGTATGATAAAAAAATATTTCCCAAAATTAATCCTGCATCTTTCCTAAGAATTATCGTGCTTAAGAATCTTTTAATCTTATTTTTGCTCATAGAGTTTTTTATCTGTTTTTGGTATAGAAAAGTGGGACCAAATCTCATCAAAGGGCTCTAACAAAAAATATGAACTATACTTGAACTATAATTGATAACTTTTGAATAGATAGAGGTGGCCGACATCCAGGTAAGTGGCACATGGGAGTGCTCCGTGCATTTGTATTTGTCAGTTAATGTTCTTGTAATTACTTTTTATTTTTAAAATAATTGCAATAATTGCAATATTTTTAAAATAATTGCAGTGAGTTTGTATGCCCTATTTTTCCTCCTATTGATATAGGATGTTATTTATCCTATAACATTTCATTTTTGTCTGAAAATTCTTACAATTCAGATCAGAAATTCAGGTTAAGGATTTTATCAAAATCATATACACAGACCACTCGTCTTATAATTCAGAATATATTTTTCTTTAACCAAATATAGAAAAATCTGTTTAAATTACTTGTTTAATTATAAAATATTATACGCTTGAGTTTTTCAAAAATTATAGATCAATATTTGTATATTAGCTCCCAATACATGCTGCATCAGTTTGGGGAAAAGGGTATATGAGATATTTTCATAATTTTTTTTAAAATATATTGCAATAATATAACGTATAACAATATAGCAATATGGAAAAGAATAACAGCTTCTGGCTAATATCTGAACTATAGGGGAAAACAAAAGATTTAACATCTATCATAATGTTAGTTTGAGGTTAGTTTATTTTTTAAATAAATTTTATATAAAAACCACAGTTCCTAGCTTAAGGCTAAGCGATTTTCCATGTCACGTTTTATTACGTATACATTTAAGATTCCTCTTGTTTATTGTGGTTTATTAATTTTTAATTCTTGTATAAAACTTTATATTGTCTTCGTTTTTTTTTATGAAACATGACGTTAAAAACTTCCTTTTCATATGAGATTCACTAAAATAAATACAATCTATTTTAGTAATGCAATTTTTATGGCATTCCTAAACAATTGATTAAATGATTGAAGGTATAATTGAATTGTTTTTGTATTGTGAATACTTCGTGTTTTTTACTCTACTTACATTTTGAACATAATTGGGTAAGAACATAGGAATCTTCAGATCAAATAATTTTTAGAACCGAAAATTTGCATATTAAGCTAAATGACTCAAAGCCAGATTCATTCTTAATTTTCATATAAGAAAAATTAATTTAATTTAATTGATTTTAATTATAAAAAAAACCTGTTTAAGCATCGTTTATTTAACTGAAAATGAGAATTGCTGGAAAAAATTTTAGGGACTTTATTGAAATTTTCTACATTTCGATAAATCTATGCGAGGGTATTTTTGCAATGGTGTTCTAAAAATGAGATGACTAACTAATAAGAGTAAGGACTTAATAATTGAATATTAATATTATTTCTTTCATAATTCACAATATTTTTTATAACCTGTGAATTAAAAAATTTTAAATACCCTATAATAGAGTGGAAGACTCAATTATTGTATATAGAATTTTACTATTGATAAAATCGGTCAGATTCAAAGTGTAAAATTTTTGTTACAAAGTAATAACATGTCCTGATGGTTTTTCCAAATAAATGTGATAAAATTATAGGAAAAAAAAAAGGATATTTTACAGCACGTGCCAAAAGTGTGTCCAAAAACAATGTTGTTTTAGTTTCTGTTTTATTTCTCTACATTTTTTTTCGGGATTTCAAATTTAAAGAATACAATAAAAATTTAAAGCAAAAAAAATTTCTTTTCCCTTATCAGATCTATGATTGCCAATATATTCTTTGTAGATATATAAAAATTGTCTAATTATTTGAGTAAAGTGTAAATTAATTCATTTTGATCCCTTTTCCGAAAATATTTTTAATTATATTTAATATGTGAACATTTAAAATTATGACAAATTTTCTGAAATTTGTCATAAAAATATTGTTGAAAAAAAAAAAATTTTTTGATTTTTTTTTTTTGTTTTTAATGATGGTGCCGGCTGATGGTCATCAATGTTTAAAATTAAAAGCATATAGAACAAATGCTGCAACAATATAATTATTTGTATATAGCCATCAAGGATAAAATTAAAATGAAAAATTGAATTATTTTTTTGGGGCTGACAACTCATTATGCTATTATACATTAAAATATATATAAGTAACAGGAATGTAATTTTTTGATTCCATTGAAAATTGAATATAATTTTTGCAAAAATTTTAAAATATACGGAAGATGGTTTTATTTTAATTATTAAAAATGAAAACCGCAAAACATTTGATAAATCGATTGTCATTAGTTATATTGCCAATTATTTATATATTTTTGTATAATAATGTGTATAAGTATATGAATATTATATGTATACATTATATAAGAAACAGATTTTAATTTGAAAATTTTGGAAGTATTTACTTTTATTTCTTTTATTTTATACTTTGCATAGGTCATCAATATAGTAGGCAAAATGTTGTCTTGATCCTTGTTTTATAATTGAAATAAAATCTGAAATCAGAATGGTAATGATATCGTATCGGTATACACAGTTCAGCAATTGGCATTTATAAGCTAAATTCTGCATTAATAAAATATTATTACATATCCGATATCAGGAAAAGTTAGTTGCGGTATTTACAAAATGTTCAAATTATAAATTTTAAGAGAAATGTGTTTCATTTCTTTGTTAAACTAACGATAGCTCTTATGAAAATGCTGTGCTTTCCTTAAGTTTTTTTTATTTTGCATATATTTTGGCGAAGAAATTAAGTTTTTTTAATGAAACAATAAAAAATCTCAAAGGAAAAATTAAACTTTATTTTTCTCAAATTAAAAGTGTGTCTCGAAGAATTTTGGAAGATTTTTCAAAAATTTGCTTACTTGTGTAAATTAATTGAGAAACTGTTGCTAATGATGGGATTAGAATTAGTATTTTTTCTAGCATTTTTAGGCGTTAACACTTTAGAGATAAGCGAAGACGAAAAGTATATATTTTTGTTTAGCATGAAATTCTGCTTTCATTAAGACATGCTCATTCGTCCGTGTTTCCGTCTATCCGATCATTCGATAACTCAAAAATAAAAACGGGAATGGCTTAAAAATATAAAAAATGTCTTAAAAATAAGAGTATAATACCACTGTCAGCTAAAATATTGCAATTTAAAGATGAAATTAAGTCAAATACAAATAAATAATGAATGCAATTAGTGACATTCAAATTTATTAGACATTCGAATTTTATCGCCATTAATGTAAATATTATACGTATAAGCAATCCTGTAGGATTATAAAAATTAAATTAATTTAATTTCATGTAAGTTTAGCTATAAATTGAAAACCTACAAATAAAATCCATATGAATTTCGATTCTACATAATACATTAAATTTATATAGTACAAGAAATAGAAGATATTATTAAAATTTCAATTATTATTCAATCGATTCCATTTAAATGCATTAAAGATAAGGCAGTTTTCATAATAAATGTGAATATCAGAAATATAAATTCATATACATACATATATACACTCGTATCTCATCAAATGAAAATTGGTCTTTCACTATAGCATCATCTGAAGAAATCTTAATATCCTAAAGTAAATAAAAACACATTCAATTTAAATGTCGGAATAAAAATATTTTATATTCTATTTTTTTTTTTTTTTTAAATAAATTGAATTAAGAACCATAAAATGAAATTTAGATCATATCTGTTGTAACAAATAAAAGAAAGTTCCTTTTATTCAAGCACATACACACATATTATATGTAATAAACTTTAATAACCTTGAATTAATCCTTTTCTTTTCAATTTTAGAAAAAATCGCTTATCTTAAATAATATTTTATTTATTTATTTATTTTTTTTTTCTCAAAATTGAAAATATAATAAAAATCAAACATTTTGGCGGCATGTGCTGAATTTTAAATTTTAAAATTATAAAATTTTTTTTGTTGGTATTTTATATTTTATATTTTGAAAAGAATAGAATATAAAAACGACAAGGACATAGTGTCTAAATTGAGGATATTCTCTTGAGAATCAAATACAGAAAAAGTAAAAATAACAGAAGAGAATGAGAGAAATATAAAAAGGTGCTTAACTTAAAATATTGATAAAAATCACAATGAAGGCTATTTAAAATCAATGACCGATTCACCTTATCCACAACAATGGAGCGTATATAAGAATATAAGGATACTTTTTCCAATTTAAGTTCCTTTTATGTTTTTTTTTTTTTGTGTAATAAAAAATATAAATTCTATTGAAATCAATTTGAACTTTTTTTTTTTGTGAACAATTTTAAAAAGATATGGTTTTTTTTGTATCCTCGAAGGTAATTTCGGATTTTCTTGTAAAAATAGGATGAAGGTTTTTTTTTTTCTTTAAGAAAATTATAAATGAATTTCTGCCATTTTGAAACTGATTTCAAATAAAATGGCTGATCAAAAATGAAAGTGAAAAAATTAATGAAAGTTTTCTTTTTACCCCCAATTTATATAAAATGGAACAGAGAGGATGAGTAAAATTTTAAATATTTTATTTAGTTTAATAGTGTTCTGCTTTTACGAAATGTTCTAAATACATTTTCAGAATATTTTGAAAATTCAAAGTAAAATTTTGTTTAATATCTTTATGATTCATGAAATTATTGCCATTCAAGTTATATGTTAAGTTATAGCTAATAAAAACTATATTATGTAGTGTTAAAAATCGTTTTCCCAAATTGAATTATGACATTGACATCTTGTTCATTTAAGACTAAAATATATTATTGATTACTCCTTTCTCTATTTTTCTACTGTGTCTGTTTTTGTTACCTTTCAATTGTAAAAACAAATCTGGTGAAAAATATTTTAAAATCAATTTTATTTTACTTAAATTTTTATTCAGAAATTCTCAATATTACAAGTGTTATATTTGACTTGGTCCTATATTTTTACATATTTGGAAACTCTTGGAAACTAGTAAAAAACTTAAGTCACATCAAACACAACTTGCGAATCGATAGACGGCTTTGGCTGATCTTCTGCAACGACATATAATTCGATATATGGAATATGTTTCAGAATTATAGTATAACAAAATCTTTAGTAATACTATTAACATAGAGGGCGCATATGAGTTACTTATATAATAATTATCGTTATAAAATTTCTTTAAAATTAAAATTCGATTAAGTGCTCTAGCAATAATTTTCTCAATAAGAAAATATCTTGGTTACACCCAAATCCTTACTCTTAGTTCTTAAAAACTATCATAAAGAATTATTATAATATTTTATATAGTACTAATTGTTGTACAAGTGTTGCAATGGCTCAGTATTGAATTTTACGATAACTTTTATACATGTTAAATTTTATCTATTTAATTTAAATTGCTGAATGATACCATTTGATTTATAACTAAGGATATTTTTTAAAAATGTTATTATTAATAACAAAATATTGATTATTTACCCAGTAGCTATTTTAATTGAAAAAAAGAAGGATTTAGACATGAAAAATTGTAAGCAATACGAAATTTCGTGTTGCGAATGTTTGCTGAACATTGCCGCAATGTTGAATTATTGTCGAATGATTACTTTTGATTTTTGACTAAAATTGTGGGATAAAGTCAATACATAGTTATTATTAATAATGGTATATAATTTTCACGATACAAGGCAAATAAAATTGACAAAATTTAAAAAGTTTTACGGTACGATAATAACTTAATCATTATTTCTAATTATCAAATTAAATTTTTCTTAAAATTTTCCTTAGAATATTCTTTAATAACACTTAACCAATACAATTACAAGAAATATAAAATTCACAGCAACTAAAATATTTTCGTAAAAAAAATTTTTTTATTTTCATGTCTATCATAGATAAAAAATTTTCTTTTAATTTTTACATGTTTCCAATTTCCGCAAAAACTAATTTCAATTTTTTTCCTAATAAAAGTTTGACTTTACGAAAAACTTTTGCAAAAACTTATCTATATTGTCTGAAAAAGCAAAAAAGTATTAAAAGTATAAGTATAGAAAAGGATAAGAAAAAAAAAATTAAAATAATTTTTAATAAAGCAATATTACATTCGGTACCTTAACCGATTTTACAAAATAAAACTTATTTCGTATTAAGAGCCAAAAACTAAAAAAAACTGGCAACTACATAACGTTAATTTCCCGATTGATTTCAAATAATCAGTACGGGGGAATAAAAAAATTAAAGACTATCATGAACACAAACCAGTTCATAAAACATATTATTGGCACCTCTACAATGAAATTGAGAACTGTCGCGATATTGTTAAATGGAAATCAAATTTTTATTTAAATTAAATAATTTAATAATTAATAATTTTGCTAAGTAAAATTACTGTGATCTAATAAAATATTTCTTGTACAGGAACATAACATTCTAAGGCAACCTTCGGCAAACTTTTATGACTGATGAACAAATATGCAATACATGAGTATGAGTATGAGCCACTCGAGTTTCTTACATGACCAATTACAAGAATAAATGAAATTTTTTAACTCACTTTATTGACTGGTTTGTTTTAAAAAATAATAAATTTGTATGGAATTTTATTCATCCATATTTTTAGCTTTTATGATTGAATTCTTAAAATTTTTTTTAAAATAGCTTTTCAAATTTTAATAATCGCTATCGAATATTTTTCTTTATTACAAAATGATGGGCCATATGGGTCGCACTTTGCCGACGACTGTTCTAAAGTACTCCCGCATATTTAAAAGTAGTTTGTAAATGAATAACTTTTTTAAATGGAAGTATTCTATTCTATATAATGTTCCACATTGATTGAAATCTTGAAGATTCATTAAAATATTTGAAGACATCTACCGGAATAAATGTGCATCAATACACCTTTAAGTAAACTGAGGTGGTTGTAAGCATAATATTCTGGATCTAGAGTGTTATACGTTAAGGTTTAGAAGATAATATTCCTTAGAAGGGAATGTAGTCAATAAATAAAGAGAATTAAGAAATTATACCAGACAATATATGATTTGATAATGCCGAATATTTTTCATGTGATTTATTACCCTCCAATAAAATTTTCCTATCCAACATGAGAAAATCAAATAGAAAATTTTATATAAATTATTTTGGAATTTAGCTGCCAATATTTTCAATATAATTATATAAAATATATGAAAGTATGTAACTGTGTACATTGTTCATATTAGGATATGAAAGTTTTCCGGAAATTAATCTATCACGTGATATCAATTTCTTTATATTTTTATAGTAAATCCTTTCATGACATTCAAAAAAAAAAAAAAATTTGTTATTATTTCATTTTATTTTTTTGTTTTTTTTTTGCTTTTGCCACTTCTTAAATAGTGTTGTACTAATAAAATATAAAAATATTGTGTTGAAATTTGAAGGTGAATTTCAAATTATTTTTTATTAACATTTTTACACATTTTCCAATTTTTTTGATCCAACAATCAAAATATTTATATATAAAATACCACATAAATTGTTGCTGTATAATATGTATGTATGTGTATATATAATTCTTATAAATGCATTTATTTGTTCACAATAGTTTCTATATAATATATTCAAAATCTATAACAGCGATATTCTTGTATGTTAACTTTCGTGACAGTAATCAATTTATTTTCACAAATTCAAAATATATTAAGAAGAAGAAGAAGAAAAAAAATAAGAATGAGAATATCTGATTTTGAGTTCATATCCTTTAAGTTACAATGCACATACATACATACATACATTTCTTCATAAATTCATATATTTACTTATTCGTCATATGTGATTATTTTATGAAAGTGATTTATTATCGTATATGTTATGATTTCTCTATATTATCATGTATGTACATTGAAAAAATCAATAGAAGAAGGATTAAATTCAATAGGAAGAGAAAAAGTAAAAAAATTAGTTTTTTTGGTTTTTTTTTTGTTTTTTTGTGCGAATAATGGAAGATTGAGCTCTGATGATGTCGAAAATAAAAGAGAAAATTCATTAACACAACTGTCACTGTATATTTATACTGTTATACGTGTACCTCCATACAGAATTTACTTCGAAAAATATTTAAAAAAAAATTCATTTGAAAGATAATGCTTTCAAAGGACATTTCAATTTCTTTTTATAAAAATTGAAATGAATGAAATCACGACAACTTTTTCTTTTCTTTCCAAAGATAAAATTCTAAGAAAAAGAATATTAAAGATAAAAGAATGATTAATTAAATTTAATTCAATTGAATTTTATCTGCAGAAAATTTATTTTTATATTAAAGGTAAATTTCATTTTCATTGAAAGCATAATATAAAAGCTATTTGAATTGTGTAATAATAATGAAGAATTCTGAAATGCGAAGACTAAACGAAAAGCAGCTGAACAGTATTAGAAAAAGCTTACAAGTCAACTTACACAAAAATATTTTTGCATACTTTCAGGAGAACATAATACTGAAGTAGTCTGTAGACAACTTAGTATTTTTATGTGACTTTGTGTATTTGAGTAAGTAAATTATACTATAAGACAAGTCATTTGAAATTATTATTTTGATTATTGTGAGTTCAAAATAAGTGTATTTAAAATTAATATAAAAATTGTTTTCGCATTTAATTACTGCTTTTTGTGAAAATATTGTTGGTTTTTAAATGTTGTAGAAATAAACAATTAATTTTAGTTCAATAGAATTAAATTCCTAATTACTAAAGAAAAAATTCCATGTGGTAGTAGTTTTGTATAATTTTCTATTTGTAAAATTTTGTATATGATTGTAAATATTAGGTGTAATTAACTATAGCCTATCCAGTAACAAAACGGGTGAATTGCTTTTATATTTGTACGAACGTATGTTCAAGGGACAAGAAATAATAACCCAAGATATATAGATTCAAGTATATGTTTTCGTTTCGTCCGTCCGTCCAAACTAAAAATCTAATTGAATTAGGTTTTTCAAATTTTCACAAATGATTTATTATTCAAATTGAATATGGCCAAGGTACGGATCCGGGAAGCTGCAAAAACAAATATGGTAAAGTAGCATAGCTATATTCGTTAAAAGTTGTTGAGATCTCATAGACCTCTATTATAGCTGCCATGCAAATCCAAAAGGTATTTGGCATTATCTCAGAAATTACTTAGCGTATAGTTTTGATAGTTTACACAAGCAAATATTCTGTTAGTTTAAATGTTTGATAAAAGTCGTTGAAATTTGTCGACTGCTTGTGCTATAAAACTTCATAAACTGTTTGCTTATATCCCACACGTTTGAACAAGGGAACTTGGTGATATGACCATAATTTTCATTAAACTTCTTTTAGATTTTGTTGGTTTATATGGTAACTACCACATATGTATAAAATAGCACTACACATATAAAAAGCAAGAGCTTGTATGAAACTGAATGTCTGTAGTTATCTCCAACATTTAAAATCATTTATTTGTACGGGTATTGCAGAATTGACACGGTAAACTCTATCTATTTGCGTTGATTTATTTTTACCAAATTCTGCCATTTAAATGCTTCATATTTCGAGAATATAAACAAATCTTATTTGTAGTTTTTGTAAATAACTTGAAAGTTACTTTGAAATCGTTAGTCTACTAACAATTTGCAAAAACAAATTGACTTACTGAAATAACAGACTGACTGAAATATTTATATGTGCGACATTTTAAATTTGTGCGACACAAAGTGAGATATACTATTAGAAAAGTTTTCTAGAGCCCTTACTTATAGGCATATTTTAAGAACTGGCTCGTAGTGATTATTAAATTTGGTTTGTTTCAAAATATTTTAATTCATTTTATAGTCTGCCAAGGAATATATGCATTAATTTGTTGGTCGCAAGGGTGAATTTATTTGGCTTCATATATATATATAAAGAGAACTCACAATCAATTAATTAAAAAACTGTGAATTGTGGAAACGTAGATTTGTTTTTACTTGTTAAATTATATTTAAAATAAATTTATACTTAAAGGAATTGAAATTAAAAAAAAATTAAAGGAATTAAAAGTTCAAGGTTAATATTCACATTTTAAATATATTCAAATAAATATAAGGTTTTTAATAAATTTTCTAAAATAGATTTACAATAAAACCAATTTTATTATTATAATATCACCAGATCCCATTGAAAAAAAATAATATTCTCCCATATGCTTACATTCATTAAGAGAATATTTTTATTTTTGCGCTAATAAAATTCAGACAACATGGACTATTATAAAAATAATAAAAAAAAACCTTAACCATATAATGCAATTTTACGCAAAATTGCATTCCACCAGACAAAGTGAGAAAATTTTCGCTTTAGAAAATTTTTTATGAATTATTTTTATTTGATTTTTGTATTTTTTTTTCATTGAACCTTTGTGAACAGAAACTTCGTGCTTTATGTAGTTTATGAAAAGCAAAATGGATTCATATTTCTATTGAAATTGATTCTGATCTGCAGTACCTACATTATATAAGAATGAAAAACTGTTTTAGACCGGTTTATCTCTATTCGCGTTTAAAATTAACATTATTGCAATGATTCTGTATGTGGAACATACATTCGAAATATTCTGATTTAGTTATATGATTATTTTACATATTGCGACTATAATGGCAAACAAGAGACTGTGTAAATGTATTTTTTTTCATAGTATACACGAAGTATAGATCTCGTGTTTAGTTTTTTATCTAATATTTCAGAAAATTGTTGTGTACAGGATGTACTTTACTTAAAACTTAAAAAAATTAATTTTAGAACAAATTTAGAAAAATTAATTTTCTTGCATATTGTGATTTCTCGTGTTATTCAAGAATTTTAATAGTCTTTCATGGCTTAGCCGAGAATCGTTTAATTCACTAAATTAGTGAACTTGTGATTCTCGTATTGTAATTCTCGTCACCATTCTCATAATAATTGTCTGTCTGTGGGTTGGCTTTGAAATTCTACGTTCCTAGATGTATAAAAAAACTTGTATTTGTTGTTCTCGTATCAATCATTATGATTAAATTTGAATAAGTTCAAGGCTACACGATTGATTTTAATAAAACTATTGGATGAGTTGAAAAGTTGTTGATTAAATTCGATCAGTATAGATTGGCAGATTAGTAGATTCGAAGGAAACTGAGTGGGACAAGAGGATATATTCTCAGGGCCATTGCTGTCATTGGCGACCTATTGTAGTCTCCTTACGCTCCCGCCTATAATATCCAAATTCCTAATTTAAATCTGGTGATATTCTCAAGGAAATTTAATGGCAGCACCCGAACGCTCAGGTTTAGTATAATTTTCGAATTCGATGAGTATAATTTTAATGAGTTTTTTCTGATGTGAGTTCTTTTTTTAATCCAAATTTTTGCTGCACAATTAGAGCCTGTGGGTTTTTGAGTGTTATACTACATGTAACGAAATTTTTATTATACCTTCGAGATAGAGAAACCACGAAAATATAAAAATGAAGTTTTGCGGTAACTATGACAACTCAATTGCTCACCCTGTTTGCATTTAACATTTTCATATGAAATTAAGCATCTGTAATAGAATACAAGTGAGACGAGAGAGTAAAAAGAATATTGACGTAGAAGCTTCCGTATCTCATTAGTAATTCATTGACTGAATGAGTGTTTATTTAATATTAAACTAATAAATATTGGTTTGCATAATATTCTATTCCAAGCATAATATGAATGTACATACTTATTTATAGGTATGTTTGCAAATAGAATATAAGTATAACAATTTTTTGAATAGGAATTGTGTCTGACATGAATAAGTCACGTTCACCGTATCTATATTAAATGAACAAAACACAATAATAATATTTGTATTGAGAGCTATAAATTATTCAATGCTACTTTAGTATAAAAGAAAAAATATTTTTTGATCTTTTGTGCTTTTATGAATAAAATACGATACGCGAAACTAAATTATCGTTGCAATGCATTATAATCTATTTATATTTAATTTCTTTATTGCGCAAAAATTTATTCTGGGTTGCCATTATGGGATGCGCGAGCAGAAGGAATAAAAATTGCAAATGGTTAAGAAATTTAGGAAAATTGTGACATTGATTTTATTTAAAATTTTTAACACAGGCTTATTTGCACATTCATAAGAGAATGCATTCATTTGATTGACTTTGTAAATTGATTTTTTTTTTTGAAAAAAGATGAAAAATATTGAAAGAGTATTAGGGAGAACTTCAAAATTTCGCCTTTAGTAAAATTGAAAAATCATCTTGTTTAACTGTTCCCGTATTAACATTTTCTAGTGCATGTTTTAGCGCATTCTATGCAATGAGTTAATTCTATATTTAATAAAAATTGAGATAAAATTTTTAATTTTTCAACACTATATGTACAGTAATTTAAACATCAACATCTATTTCCATTATTTTAAATGTAGATGGCTTTCAAAATTTAATGATAAGCCACAAACTGTCAAAAAAATGAAAATTACCTACCTAATAATAAATATTTTGTGTTCAAACACTTAAAAACTAAATTGAAAAATTTTACTAACTATACACATTACACACAAAAATATATTTTTTATTTTTCTATACTCATATAAAATACATGCTGTGATGGGTCTACAAACTGCCCATTGAATTTAAAAACCAAAAACTTTTTGATGTTTTAAAATAGAAATGAAGTTGAAAAGAAACTTTTTCTAGCCTCTACTACCTTCCATATTCATAATAGATTCTCTTATTTTTTTTTTCCAAATTATTTCCTTTGAAAACTAACACGCACTTTACACTAATACTACATACACTATTGACCTTTAATTTAAAATTTTATGATGGAATTGCGAGAAAAAGTTTGTGTTTATAATGTGGAATTTTTTTTCCTGCTGTGAATTTATAAAAGTGCTAGGTATTTTTTTGTTTTTGATTTTGAAGTATTTTTGTATTGCATAATTGAGTATTTATAAGTTGTTGACAGATTAAGGGTTATTTAAGTAGTTGCAATAATGTGTAATCGTATGTAATATTAGAGAATTTAAATTGAGATTAAATTGTCTTCGATCAAAAGATATCAATTTTGATTTGTTTTCTGCCTTCAGAGAAAAATGAAATTAGATTTTAGTTTTAGATGAATTATTGACTAACACAAATGAATTTAAATTTTTATTTAATCAAATTTAAGTTCAAACTTAAGCTGAAACCTCGTAATTGAATGTCAAATTGCGAAGTCTCAATTTAGAACAAAAATGTAGGAAATTTACATTGAAGGCGTCTGCCCGTTCCGTTGATTATTCATTTCTTCAATTTTATTTTCGTGATTCATTATATTCATCAAAGCTCCAATTTGGGTCTGCCCCAATTTTTCTTAAAAATAATTTTTCACAGGAAAAATTCGAAAAAAAATTTGAAAATGGTTAAACTTTGTAATATTCATTGCCATTATACGGAACATTTTTAGTGAGTTACGCATATGTTACGAAAACTTAAGTAAAACATCATTTTCTTTTTAGAAATTATTTGAGATTGATATATTTCGGCAAGTTGTAATCGCCACCTATTGTCCTAACTGTAGTCGTCTGAAATATTAAATAAACCCTTTATAAGTAGTAAGGTAATCTTTTGAGTATGCCGAATATTGTTCCTTTGCAATACATCATCGCAAACGATCCATACTTATCTTTTTTCAGAAAAACACTACTGCTTTAAAACATTATTATATGAACTTATTTGCCATTTTGCTATTTTAAAATGCATTTATATTTAAAATGAATGCAGAATGTGGACTAAATTGTCATATTGAATTATTGCATTTGTGTGCGCTTTTTAACTTAATTTTAAAACTGAAATTCGATATTACAGCTTGCATTTGAATCTAGATATATGTACTAATGAATTTTCATAGACACTGACCAAGATAAAGAAAGGAAAAATTCAAACTAGTTTACAATTTAATTACATATTTATAGGTTGTGTGTATACTGTGGTAGAAATCGGCACGAGACAATTTAATAAAATTTCTTGCATAATATTCACAATATTATTTTTTTTTGTATAATAAAGATGAAAACATCTTGTAAGACAGGAAATAATTATAAGAATATTTAGAATAAATCAAAATTTTTGCACCTTTAGTTACGTTTTTTCTACATAAAAAATTTATAGTACAGCAAATGATACGACACTCGCGTGTTATACGACTTTATTAGTTTTTACTATGAAAATGTTTTTTTTTTTTTTTTATTTAGAGATTTACAAAATTCAATTCATATTCACGCCTCCTTCCTCTTGATTGAATGCTTGTACACTTTTCAAAATTCTCTATTTTTTTTTTTCTCTTGTATTCTATTATTACAATTTTATTATTATTTTTGTTGAAAAAGTGCTTGAACCCCTCTTGATGCATCTGCATTATTTTCAAATTGACAGTATATAACTTTACTGTTTTGTTGTTTTTTTTATTACAATACCCTTATTAGAAACGGTAATTTTCAGGATATTTTTCAGTTATTTCAATTTATTTTTTTTTTTATTATTAAACGATCACCCTATCTTCTTTATATATGGGTGTATAATATTAAATGTAATTGTTAATATTAATGTATGTTTATATTTTTGTATAATGTGTATAAAAATATGTTTTGTGACGTGTGATGAGCACCGCTAAAAAAAAGAACATAATAATTGTAATAACTTTTTTTGTTTTTTTTTTTACGTTATCCTTGAGGAGTACGTGTAAGGCTGCTCACGACATATTATAGATTATCTGATGACAATTTGCAGCTTATCAAAATGTAATTTTCTACTACTGAAATTTTTGTTTTATTATTGTGTATACTTATAGCTTAAAACATTTATTTTAAACGCCCTTATTTTCTTGAATTTTTTGTTGTAGAATTTCTTGTAAAATTTTCATTCAATGGTTGATCAGAATAATGTAGGATATGTCAAAATGAATTTGGTTCAAATTAGTAATTGATTTTAAGTAACACGTGATTTTTTTGCTGAAACCCCAAGTTAAGTAACACGTGATAAGAAGAGAATAATAAATTTATTATTGCGATGAAAAATTAGTTGTTTATTATATGCGGCTTCTAAGACCTTCCATGGCACTTCGAATTTTGAACTACTTTTGCTAAGATTTGTTCATGTTCTGTTACAAATAAAAAATTGCAGCATTTGCTTATTGTCATTACAAGTTTATTCAAATTTATTTTTTTGGCATATGAAAAGGAAGTTGAGTCATATTTTAAAACATGTAATCTATAAAAGTGTGATCATCTTGCTTAATAACTGAAATTTGCATGACAAGTTATATTTATATACTACACAGTTTGAGTGTTCAATTAAATGCCATCTTCTGAGAATAAATAAAATAATAAAAATCGTATGACACTCTTGTACATTTACTTCTTTCTCTGCATACATTATAAACGAATAAATTATAAAATACCTTGTTTTCTATTTAATTCCTTATAAAGATTAATATAATAATTTTCTGGTTTCTCTTGAACACTTCCGAAGTATTAAAAAATTTCATAGCAGAAAAGAAAAGTAAAAAAGGATAAGATATAAAAGTGACTTCCGACAGATGTTAAATGCTGTTCTATTTCTTTTCATATTTATTTTAAAAATTTATACAAAGACAGGATAAATATTTTTATTTGAATATGTTTGCAAGAATTATTATTATTGTGTACAATATTGTTCTAAGAACCATTACCATTTTAAACTTGGAAAATTGGTATATAGTCGTTGTGATTCGTATTCATTTATATATACATAAGGTTATGGAATTTATTTGGGAGCAGCAGTCACTTTATTCTTTAAAATTCTTTAAAATTAGAATTTTATTCTCTTATTTTGTAAAAGGGTTTAATCTTTATGTTCAATGGGCAAACTCTATTTGAAAGTGTTATAATATTTTGTAAGAAAAGAAAAAAAGAATTTGTGCTTTATTTAACATCAATGATTTTTGAAATATGTATGCGATTTGATATCGGAATACAGGGATATAAATGGGGCTTTACTACTTATATAAAGCTACTTAGTAGTGCCATTAGAAAAATTATTGTGGAAAAAGAATTGTTTGTTAAAACTTCAATCTTATTACTTGCAAACTGTGTTTTGAACTATATTTATTGCTTTTATTTTGGAGACAACAAAATTTAAGCAATAAGAACAAGTGTCTTTCATGTAATACTACTTATATTACAATAAAATTATTCGAAGATTTATAATATTATAAGAAGATCAAAATTAATCCTAAAGGAACATGAATACAAGTCTTTTCTTTATACATGTTGTCCTTCCACAAAATAAATATTTATTTTTTGTATTGTAATTCTTATTCTTATCATATTATAACTATCAATTTACTGATTATTTACCTTATATCCTGTAATTTTATAAATTTGTGTAAATTTATACCTTATCATCCAGATTCTCTACTTTAACATCCTATTATTTAAATACCAAAAATATGATGAGCAACAAAACTTAATATTTTTTTTTATAATTCACTTTTTTTTTTTTGCTCTTCATGTCCATTGAAATGACGACGGAATATCCTGTTCATCTTCTTTATCTTACTTCTATAAATGAATTTATAAAGATATCCTTTTTTCAAATTGAATGTGATGTAAGACACTTAAGTTCCGGTCTTTTATTCCGAATCAGTGGTCTGAAAGAAAAAAAAACTGAAATGAACAAGGTTTATAGTATTTTTGCTAAAATTTTTATTATTGTTTTGCAAGGATATAAGTTTTTGTTTTTTTATTCTTGTGTTATACTGTAATTTTGTTTTTATTATAAAATTTTAAATATAAATTTGGGTACACAAAACATCAGTTTTGTAAATGAAAGCAGAACTTGTTTTCACCTGATATTATAATATTGTCATTTATGTGCATGTAGAAATACAGATAGCGCTAAACTAGTAAATTCGGAAAAGTTGCAAACTTCAATTTCATTTTAATTAATTTATGAAGAATGACATCTGGATTAAATATGATGAATCGTTGGTACAGTAATAAGTTATGTGATTTATTTGATTTAATTATTCTGTAATTCAAATAACAATTAAGGTGAGTGAATTAGAAAAAAAAAGTCGTTGATTCAAACTATGCTCGATTGCTTAATCAGTTTCGTACGGCAATTCGTTGCAGTTTGAATATGTCTTAAGCTGATTTCTTATTTTATATTTTCTTAGTTGTCCATCATTACATTACTGGCATGAATGTATGAACAAAAATGAAAATTTCTGTTCAGAGTTTAAGAAAAAACTTAGGTATATGCAGTGAATCCGAAACTTGATCAAGGTTAGTCAACCAAGTCAACCATTTATAAATTAAATATGTACATATTCTTTAAAATATGTACATATTTGACTGTTTTATGAATTGTGAATAATTACTTCAACCAAGTCAAACCAGTGTTTGCAGGTAAAATTTGCATTATGTAGCATTAAAACATGAATAACACATGACAGAGAATATTGAAATAAAACCTTCATAATTGTATTCACTTGCGTTTTCTGGCAACTTTCAGCATAAAATAGAAACAGATTCTTATAGATATATATTATAATTTCAAAGTTCTATAGTTCTTGAATAATATGGAATGAAGAATATGGAATTCGTGTTGTATAATACGACACTATGTAGGTATTTATATTGTGCTATTCTGCTATATTATTTAAGATTAATTAATTATCATATCTACAAACATATAATCTGGAGACATATTATATCTTGTACCTTAAATATAATCTACATATACAACAATCTTCAATACATGAGATACAACATAATTTCTTAAATAAATATTTCAAATGAAGTAATTATTATAAATTTTTATTTTATTCGGTTGGAGACGGGGGAAGTTGAAGTTTTGATTTAAAATATTGGCTTCTGTCATTTAAATGAATTTTAATGTTTCATAAGGATTTCAAAGGGAAATAGCAATTAATGATATACAAAAGGTAAATTTTATAACATTTTATTTTATTTTTTTATTATTTTCTTCTTATTATCCAATTTCTATTGTTCTCAAGGTATGTTACAACAAGCGATTCACTTGGAAGTAAAAAAAAAAAAAATAAAATTTTTAAATTATTTTACACAAGTGAATGAAAATTTCCAATGAAGAAAACAATAAACAACACAAACCAAAAAAAAAAAAAAAAACCGAAAAATGAATTTGATGTGCGATGTGGCAGTTGTGCGTAACGAGAAGAAAAGTTATTTGAAATAATAAAGAAGCTAAAAAACATGAATACATAAGTAATGTTGTATAGAGAGAGCAAAAAAGAAGTCAACCTACAGTTTATGGCTTCATAAGAAAATTGAAATATTTTTTTTTTCTGTTTAGAACTTCTTTTATACATCACAGTCATGCGAGTATTGAAAAAAGAAAAATACAAGTTATTTGTTTTGTTATAGTTACTTCTTTTCTCATTTACGACATCACGTTAATCTAGAAGAACAGATGAATATTATTATGAAAAGGTTAACAACAAAAAAGAAAAATACTCCAAAGAAAATTTAAATAAATTAATAAGACTATAAGAGTTATAGACAACATAAATGGAAAAGCGAACATTAAAACAGGCATAAACATAAAGATAATTGAATAGACTTAAAAGAATGTTATCTTAAGGGGGATAAGATATATTATTTATGTATTGTCACCTTTTTGAAGACTACAATTTACTCTAGCTCTAGTAAGTATTAAAGTATAAGAGGAAATTCCAAAGAAAATTTTATGAATGAATTTTGTAATATTTAAAATTAATTTCTGATTTTAATGTCTGTATACGTTTTACTAATATAATTTTATGGAAATGTGATGCAGTCTGGGTACACTTACTCAGTGTTTATTATTCTTTTGTAATTGTAAATTAAATTTTGTGTCATTTAAAAATCGGTAGCTTCTAACTATATATCGGTCATATTGATATTTTTTTTGCAGATTTTGGTTTTTATGCTTTTCAATTTTGTTAACAATGCAAAATAAACGTGGTCATACATCTTTAATAGTTCTTTTGAAATATTTCTCAATTAAAATATATTTGAGTGTGAAAAATATAATTGGTATTTTCCGATTGAATGTTATTTTGAAAAACAGAATTAAATAGATTAATTTTTTTTTCAAAAATAAAAAACATATAGTTACTTTAAATGTAGTTACATTTATTTATTTATTCAATTATTATGTCTATAGAAAACGCATTTTATTGCTCTCATGTTAAGACTATCCATACAGTGCAAAAGTAGCATTACAAATATATTCTATATATATTATAAAATTCAAAAACTATACATTGTATAAAATAATTACAATTGCTGTAAGTAATTGCAATTACACAATTTTTTTTTAATATAGGTGAAAAAATCATCGAAAGATAAAGATAGGCGAATTCAAACTGTCGTCAAACCTATCAATAGCGCGGGATTTTGACCTAACCTAAAACGCACCTGGATGATCATAAACTTTAGAAACTAGTCAAACTAACTAGTTTTACTCTATCGTGTTTTTGTGTCTACATTCCGTCCCATGAAGGAAGCGCCGAAAGTGTTGTCTTTGCACTTTAGACTAAATTGAGAGATCTTGATCGTTTCAAATTTTCTGTCTCAATCTTCTCTCCTATGAATCAAGACACTTCAATATTTACGAGTACATACTGTTCCAAACGCGCCCTACGTTTCATGGCATAGTTCCTGATTTCGTTACTTACATCGATAATACCTAAATCAAAATTAATTTCCCTATTCTGTACATAAAACGGAGCACCCATCATATCACAAAGGACTTCGTTCTGGAAAATATGTATTTGTTTGACATGTGTTTGCTGAGGCAAATAACCCGACAGACGTAAGTCATACGTTCATATAGGTTTATTTTTTGGTAATATACTAACACTTTGTTGTATATTGACAATCTAGTAGCCAATAATTTTCTCTATATTTGTTTTCTGATTCTAATTCTTTTCTTTTTGACATGTCTTTTCTACTTGAGCTTGACTTCTGAAGCTATACCTAGGTATTTCGCTGTGTTTTGGATTAATACTATAGCACCATTCAAATTCAATTGTGGTGGATTTACAAAATTTTTGTTTGTGAAATTTTTATTCACAGTTTTACTTTCATTTATCTTTATTTTTCATTTATGTATGTTGTTAGTTACCGTTCGTATAAAGCATATATAACTTAGAATAGGACCCAGAATTCTGCGCTGCGGCACGCCCACTCCTACTAATTACAAGTATAATAATTTGTTTTATCAAATACTGGAATTAGAACTCTATAATTCTTGAAATAAAAAAAAAATCTGTAATATTTTTTTAACAATATTCTTCTTCTTCTTCTCTCCTTGCCTTATTCCCGCTATGACGGGAGGGCTCTCCTTATTCTTAAGCGCCAAGTTTTCCTTTCTTGGGTTGTTTCTTTTCATATCATTCTCAATAGTTTTCTTCCATGTTGTCGGAGGTCTTCCTCTTTTCCTGAATGGTTCTTTGATATTCATTCCTTCTCTTGCAATGTGGTTATCATTCCTGCTACTATATGTGTGCTATATGTGTCCATACAAGCGCAGTCTGTTTTCTTCAATTTTTTTGTCTATAGCTGTTATTTTCAGACCGCCTCTTATATAAATAGTTTTAATTTTGTCCTGTTTGATAACATTTAACCATAAATACTGAATTGAGAAAAGCCTGCAAATTTTAAAAATTCGATAATAGTTCAATAATATTAAATAGCAAATTTTTTTATTATTTTACATGGTTTTATCATTTAATTTTTCCCATATACGATATGTACTTAGATTGGATTGTTGTATATTACTCAAGTTTTATACGAATATCGTCATACACAATTTATCTTATATTGTCATCAAAAAATATGACGTCCTCTATTTCTCATCATTATTGTTACAAGTATTAATTTTTTTTTGTTATATCATTGATTTGAACGCACGTAAAAGTCATACACATTTGTAATAATCCATTATTTCTACAATGATGTAATAAAATTTTATACACATATTGTATTTATATTAAACTATATATTATTAATCCTTGGTAATATCAAGGAGAAAAAAAAACAAACTGAAAAAATAAGTAATATAATAAAAAAAAAAGGACTTTTTATGAGATGATGTTAATGTACAAACAACTAGTGAGGGGTCAAGTATTATTGAATAACACTATATGTATAATAATATCTCTTCGTTCACATATTATACAAAATATTATAAAAATCAATTGAAACATTATTATCAATAATAATATTGTAACATTTTTCAATCAGCCCATATTACATAACTTAGTCGGCCTATTTTTGTATACATACATATATATGCACATATCGATAATTTAATTTTAAGAGCTAATTTCAAACATATTCTTTACTATATAATATTTATGTGTGTATGAACATCTACTGAAACTGATGGCTTTATAATGATTTATTAATATGAACCCCCTTTAATATTTTCATATTTTCTTATATTTATATGTATATAAGTAAAATGTATGTTAACTCACATATTATTACAACTTAGTTACATCCTGAATTTTATATGTTAACGGTATGTAAGTACATCGCAAATACATTTGTTTAAAGGAGAAAGAATTAAAGTGTAATATAGAAAATATGTTCATAATGGGTACATGAAACAAAAAAAAAAAAGAAAGGATACAATAGTGTCATAGTAACTTCTTGCGCCCTCATTTATTACAAATATTATTCTGTACATATTTTGTATCTATATAATAAAAGTGTTAATATTATATTGGAATTTTTAACTGATGTTTTCTGTCTATTTCGAATAATTTTATTAGAATTTATAATGAACTTTTTTTTGAAAACAAATAAGTAAAATTTTAAGGATCAAAGGGTAAAACAGAGATTCTTTTGGTTTAATTTTACTATTTTAGTGTTTTATTAAAAGAAATAATTCTCATATCTTAAGTGTAACAAATTTTAAAGGAATAATTTAGAAGCCTAACAAATTGTTATTTTTGTATTTGCTTCATCAAAAGGCAGTGTATAGCACGGGTAACGTTCACAGATATCTTTATTATTTTAGTGTTTCTTTATAATAAAAAACAATTTGAAAAAATGTTATAAAAAATCAAGCACTGGGCTTTTATCGAGGGTACACTTAGGCCAAGTAACCTCAAATTAACCAGTCCGACTCCTTTATAAACTGATTTAGATCACTGGTATTTAGATTCACCAGATCCGCTACTTGCAAATAAAATGCGACCCAAGGACTGTCTTCCCCGTTCCAAAGCCGGATATGAGCACAGAAAATGAAGCACCTTTTCCTCTTCCCCCTCCTCACAACATCTCATGCGGAGATCGTTAGCGGGGCGCTCCATCCTCCTGGGTTGTTCGTCAATCAGACAGTGTTCTGTTATACTCTATGACAGCTCTAATGTCACGGTCAGGGAGACACCTCATATCCGCCGTGCTACGCAGATCTAGCATAGGTCAAAATGATTTGGTCGCCCGGCATGCCGTTCCATTTGCAACAGCTTGGACGTGCTCAGAGTACGCAATTGAAAATTTTGTTTAAATTCAACCAGGAGTGCTTTTGTTGACAAACATTTTAAATTATCTAGAGCTTGATGCTGAACTAAATTTAATTTTATTTATAATATAATATCACATTTTATTATTTTATAATAGAAATCGAATAGAGCTACAATAGCCATCGTTTCCAAAAATTCTTTAAAATTTTTGTCTTTAATTCGTTAACAAGTTTTAAAGTTGATTTGTCAGTTTTCCTCCATTTTTAATCATACTGATCATAACTGATTGATTTTCATTAGAATACAACCGAATCCCTTATTAGTGTTACATACATAGAATAGCTATATGTTAATTTCTCTCGGATTAACATTTAAAGTTTTATAACCGTAACAGTTACACTGTTATTCGGAATATGAAATTAAATAAATGATCACTTATTTTATTTAATTTAAATGACATTGTATCAGTTACAATTAGGAGCAAGCTACCGATATTTACATAATATTTTGGTTTAGCATAAAATTTTAAACAAATATATTTTTTTATCCTTGTATTTTTTATTTACTTATTATTTATATACAATGGTTTAATCCACAATTTCCGTTTGATTTATTAAGAATTTGTTATTTTTGAATTATTCCCTGTTTATTATAAATTCATAATTCAATTTATTCAAATTTGGTTTAATAGAAAAATTGATTTTTAATAATTTTAATTGTTCCATATAAATTCAAAATAATAATAATATCCATAACAATGGAGAAAACAAATTTTCGGAACAATAAAATACTGAAAAATCTTATAACGAATTGAGAGAAGAGAGAAAACCTTAAAGCATGAAACACAATAATAAGATGAAAATGATTTTCGCGCGATATTTCAAGCTAAGGTGTTTGGTTTAAAGGTATAACGAAAAAATCTATAGATTTTATATACAGGGTGCTCTAAGTGATGTATGCTGTTGTACAGATCATTATGAGTAAGGCTGTTCGACAATTTGACAGTATTTGAGATGACAAATTATTTTGAATGTTAATTATTTGTAATATTTACTTTTGAAATTTTAAATACAAGAAAAAAAAAATACCTTCTGCAATATTTATTTGATAGTTACTTGCTTCAAATATTGGATGTCATTTTTGGATAAAATTGTGCATTATGTATGAAAAACTAAAAATTAAAATTATTTTACTCAAATTATTAAAGGAAACAAGGAAACAATGTTAAAACTGGAACCAATACAATTACACTGGAGAGTTTTCCTTCTTCTTTACCATACTGTGATTTCGGAAGGCACTGTATATACAATCTAGAACATAAATTTCAGAACAGATTTCATCGATCATAATCAAAGTTATTACGAACTGAAGTAAAAAGTGGAAAAAAAATGAATCAGTTTAAATCAGTTAGAACGTTTAAACGAAACCTTGTGGAAGCAGAATTTTTTCAAGAAATTTCTTTGGGAAAAAAAGTGAAATCTGTCCATGAAATGTCGAATAAATTTCAGTTTTCAAATTTAATCACTTAAATTTCAAATTTGTTCACTTACTTACAGAGTTTCCATTTATTTTGTTTTGAAAATTAGGCATATGCAACAACTCGTTCGAATGTATTTTGCGCTTAATTTAAATAAAATATTCCCGCTTAAAAGACACTAGAGAAGGGAGAATCGATATTATTGTAATAAAAATTTACAAATAAATAACTGAAGATTTTCCTAAGAAATTATTCTTTTTTTTTTTTTCATCTACATCTCAATTATTTTGTATTTTGATTATTATTCTGATTATTAAAATTTGATCGACAGATGTCATAGTGTTATATTATTATTGTTATTGAGGTCGGTTTTTTTTATGTTAATAAGTAATAATCAAATATACAATAAAATATTATTACAGTTATTCACAATTCTCTCACCGTTTACTTTTACTTTTTAAAAAAAAACTCAATTCAATTCAGTTTAGTAGTTAGAGGAGAAAGCGGTAATATTGGAATAACAACAAAAATAGCCGTAATAATAAAAAATTTTATTTTAATTTTTAACGTTTTGTGATTGTTTCCATTTCTCAGTAAATAAATTTCAAAATAATTTATTTTTTATAAGCACACATACATACATACTAGCATGTACATCAAAATTTTGTGTAAATTTAAGTATAGAGCCGATCTTATATTATTCTGTCGTCTGCAATGTCATTTTTTTATAAGTACACGAAGTGGGAGAGAATATTGAAAAATTGATTTGAATACGCATTTTTTATTGTTGTATTTTTTTTTCTTATTATTATTGAATTATCCTTCGAAATGGAGCGTAATATTTTTATTTTTTCAAAAGTAAAAAATCCTGTACTAACGTTATCCGTAACGAATTAATAATTTAATTTTTTTTTTCCTAAAAATGAAACCCTAATAATAAAAATTGAATTTTTTCTTTTATATCTAAAGTAATATTTTTTCTATATTGAGGTTATGTTGTATATTGTTACAGTAAATAAAATAAAAAAAATCTCATTACGTAATTTAAAATGTTTTTAAAATTTTATCATAAGAATCTTTTTTTTTTCTGGGGAGGATAAGTGAATTGTTACATTAGAAGCAAATAAAATTGTCTAAATTTGATTTGAACAAAAAATAGTCTCGAAAATCGATAATTTTTTTATAATATTAAAAACCACTGTGTTGTCACTTTTTTTCGAGTCTTAGACTCTGAAAATTTTTCATATTTTGTAAATTTTTTTTTATAACAATATTAACGCAACGTTTTTGTGTTCTTTCGGTATTCCTATTGCAGAAAATTATGGAGTGGAATTAGAAAGAAGTGGAGGAGTTTCAAGATTTTACAAGTAATAATACAAGCTAATTTAAAATTTAAGTTAGGCTACAAATAAGTGTGTGAGTTGTTAAGTCAAATATACTGTAAATTTTGAAGTTTTTTGTTTATTGTTAATTGGGCCCCAAATTTTTAATTTTGATCTGTTTAAAAACCAAATGCTTATTTATTTTTATTAAATTTTTTTAAATGTACTTATTGTGCAAGTCTGGGTATATAAAACATAGTTCTGTACCCATAATTTACTCAGCAATCAGTACTAATATGTACTGAACAGTCTTTTAAATTTTCAAATGTTTTGACAATTTTCCTTGGTGTATGCAATTTTCTAAAGTATAAGTATTATAGAAATAAGTGAATTTAGAAATTTTTATAGACATTTTAAATAGCGTTCCTAAATAACATGTTAATCGCTGCCAAAAACAAATTTAATTAAATTAATCCAATCGTTTGAATTCTAAGGGAATAAAGTATTAATATAATCAGCTTTTCGGTTGTAAATGTAAATTTTGAAAATCATCGTAAAAAAGTATAAGGCCATGTTATAAGAAGCTTTTTTTTTCCACATCTCTGACTCGAAATCAGCAGAATATACGCCAGTACATAAAATTTTGAATAACTATAGTAAAATAATACTTAAAATAACATTTAAGTGATTCTTTTGATAAATTTTGGCTTACAGTCAAAGTAAAAGTTTTTATTGAACAATTCTTGCTGTCTCAATATCTATTAATATTCAAGAGTCACGGTAGTCATTCTTATAAATAATGTAGCTTTAAGTTTATATATGAGTGAACCTACATGATCCAGTAAATAAATTTAAATTTAAAATATTGTTGAATATTCTTATGTTTATAACTTAAAATAATTGAAATCATTGAAATATTAACCTTGGTCTGCATCCTTTAAAAATACTAGCTTCAGATTAGTGTACTGTAGTTCAGGTTTTATTTTTGACTCATTTTGGGAAATCATACCTCATTATTATAGCAATTTTTTTATATTAAATTTTGTAATTGCCAAGAGAAAAACATTTATTTGCAAATTGTTTTAATTGCCTCGTCATTAAGAAATGTAATGCCTTTTGCATTGTCATATAAAAAATTGTAAAACATTTCCAGTACTTATACGCCGGTAGGAAGGAAGGAAACATTAGAGATTATGCAGGAAAGAATAAATTTTTAATAAAATATTTCTTTTTTCATATTTAATCGAATTTTAATTTTCTTTTACACTTTGAAATTAATCGAATTATTATGAAACTCTGATCATAATTGTTATATTCAAAAAAAAAAATAAATTCGTGAATTTCTAATATTCTTTCCAATTGATTTAAATCTTTTCTAATATTTATTTAATTTTCAAATAATTTCTTTTTTATTCATTTTAATTATTTTTCTTACAAAACTATAGTGGGGCTATGCAAACACATACTTAGTATATTTTTTCCTTAGAATCATTTATTAAAATAATACTGTAATTTAATAATATAGAAGGTCGGTCGGTACCAAATAAATATCAGAGGAGTAGAAAATAATTTGGCACACTTTTGGAAATTTTTTTTTTTTAGTTTTTTTTTATTCATTTATTTCAATTTTATCATAATTTATCATAAAAATTTAGTAACAAAAATAAAATTTATTTACCGGAAACTTTCAAAACCAAATAATTAGATAATGAATATTCAAGATCCTGTCCGTGCTTTGGCAATGAGTTCAAGAAAATATAAAAATAGAAATAAAAAGAAAAAAAGAGGAAAAGTGAACGCACCCAAAAAAAAAAATATTACGAAAAAGAGAATAACGAAAAAATATTTACTATTAAAAATAATTATGGTATTTTTTTCGCGCAGTGCGTTGTTATATAGCACCATAAGGTGGGTTAGAAGAACTTGGAATTTATGAGGGCTCATAATTTTGAGCTATTGCGTTGGAGATTGAAGATTGAAAATTTGAGCCCACATTTGGAATAGTTTTTGGCTATAGTTATTAAATATTTTCCAGTGTGCCTTAATACGGATGCATATAAACAAAATTGTCAAAAATTGATCGAAAACAACAACTCAATGGAAATTGATTGTTCTTTGGTCATTGGTTGATATTGTTAACCGTAATTTCTTATAACAGTCAGTTAGTATTTCGTAGTCACTTTCAACCTCTTGTGCCACTTATCATACTTCGCTTTCTGACAGACGTGCCGTAACTATTGGGTAAAACAAACGAAACCTAATAAAGCACTACAATTCACTTGAATGTCATATGACTTCTGTCACTTTAAATCTGACGTTGAGGTGACTTGACTGTAATGTTGTGATATTTATATTATATACATAGTAAAAATTGTGTTATTCTCAAATTTACGGGGAAAGGGCAAAGTAAAAAAAGTAGTGACAGAGGATAAAGTATGTATTTAGATCATAAGTGACACGGCCCTTGGACTAAGGTCAAATATCTTCGTTAAATTACAATTTCGTGGTTTAACTGAATAGAATATCAATCTCGAAATGGTTAATTGCAAAAAAACTGTTTGAAAATTAAAAATTTTTAATAAATTGATCCTATTTCAATTTTACAGCTGCAACTTCTCTAAGAAAATATTAATATGAGTATGTACATATATTAAAATATTGATATTAGATTTTTAAGCTTAGGCGTTTTGTATTGGTATAACACATTTCTACTTGGAGTATAGACATTAAAGTATTTAACACAAAATTCTAATTTAACTATTCATACTCGTAAGTCATACTTATATTTTCATATTCTTTATTATACTTAATTATTATAGTTAATCTACATGTTTTTACTTAATTAATACTATAAAATACAGATACACAAACTATCAAACAGATATTTAGTTAGAAGTTTTTCGTTAGTTTTTCTTTTCTTGACCACCCATTAATAATCCCTATTTTGTATCATAAAGATTGTTATCATTTATATTGTACTTTGAATATGTAAATATGTATGTATGTATTGAAAAAAAAATTTTTTATATTTATCATTATTGAATGTGTACTACAAAACTTAAATAAATTTTATATAATATTTTTTGTAGGTGTATTGGTATATAAAAAATTTTTTTCTAGTGGTCCGCAATTATGGCGACTATTATAACTTATGATATATTTAAATAAAAATCTAAGTATGTACATATATATATATATATATATATATATATATATATATATATTGTATGTGTGTACATTTACAAATGAAAGAATAATGGCTAATGTATGTATAAAATAAAAAAAAAATTATAATAAAATAATAAAAAAAAATGAAGAGAAGGAAAATGAAGTGAAAAAGAAAAAAATAAATCAGGACTCTTCGTTTTGTTTTCAATGGTTTTTTTTGCCATCGTTTCTGTTTTGGTTTACTTTTATAACTAATATAATACCCTCTATAAATTATGGTTAACCATTAAATTAACTTACAACTTATCAAACGCTAATGTTACTTGTTTTTGCATTTACTCATATTTTATTTTACATTTTATATATACAAGTACAAGTACCTATACACATATTAAAGAACAAATATTTGCATATGTATTTTTTTTTATACTTCGTTCAGTTACGTATGTATATAATTGAGGAAAAAATTTCTGAGAGGGTATTACGAATATCATATTATTGGGAAGACCAATTTTATATCATACAATCATTAATCCGATGGTAAATTTAAACGGATATTATTTAAATTTTAAAAGAGGTTGAAATGAAATTGATTTTTGGGAACACAAATCTGAATTTTTTTGATATGCCATTTAGCTTCACTTTAGCTTAATGTCGTACGTGTCAAATAATTAATGTTTTGGAATATTATGAAATTTATTTTATGACCTTAGACACGAACCATACATGAATTCTGTTCTATCTAAAAAAGTATAAAAAAAACAAATTTCCATGTCCTTAATAATGATTTTTCTATCTCCAGAATCCATTTTGGGGTTAAGATAAAGCTTGACGTTTTTTTGTAAATGTCGATCATCATTCGGAATTTCGATTAGGGTTTTAAGACATTATACATACATATTTTAAAATGTTGATATTAATTTACTAAAAATGTGATTCTTTTAAAAATTTTTATTCCTGGAACTTAATTTTATAACGGAACTAAATGTTATTATTTATGGAAGTGTAAATATTAACTGTACAAGCTAGTTAGCTAATTGTGGTCAAAACATTTACAAGGAAATTGAAACATTATTAACATTATTGAATGTTTGTTTTTCAATGAAAAGCTACATTGTTAACATTATTGAACGTTTCATGAATGGAATTGTTTTGCTTTTCAGCTGTAAGACCTACAGAAATGATAACTTTCGAAACTAAAAACTGTTTCGATCTTTATTTTTGCTAACAGTTTAATAATAACTTTTTTCCTGAATTCTTTTTGAGTTCAAATAAAGAATTAAAAGTGCAGAACATTAGGTTCAGGTGAAATCAGCTTCATTCCTTATATTTATTGCAATATTTTGCTCAACTCTTTCATCGGAAATATAAAATAAGTAACCAAAAATTCTTACATCCTTATTAAAATCCAAATGACGTACCTGAAAGTTGTCGGAACAGCATTAATATTTTTTTATAAATATATATATATGTATATATTATTATTTTCATTGCAATAATATTATATAAGGAAATGAAATCGCGTGCCTGATTCGCTATATAAGATACATAGATTCTTTCGATTTAAAATATAAAAAAAAAACCTAAAGAAAATCGTGTTTTTTAGTCCTTCAATCTATTCTCCGTTGATTTGATAAATGCAAATTAAAAAATAAAAAATAAATATTTTATAAAAAAAAAAAAAAACGAAATTATATAAGAAATCATAATAATAAAATAGAAAATATGAAAGTCAATGATATAAAATTATATCACGACAGGAAAGCAGATAAGACGACTTACACACAGCATGCAATGTGTGTATTTAGGATATATAAGGCTAATAATAATATAATTGTATATAATATACTGCCCCCTTGTATTATTATTTTATATAATGTGAAAACTAAAACACATAATTTTAATATTTTTGGAATATTAGTTATTTGAATTTCTGAACTAAATAACAATTTCTAATGTCGGTTTTTATCATTCAACTTTTTTTTTGTTTTTGAAAAATGACTAAAGGTACTTGAAAGTTTGACCACATTATAATTTTAAATTTAGGTTCCTTTTTTTTTATTTTCTGATATTGTCGTGTGTGGGAATCAAATTGATTGACGGAAACCATGGAATAGTATACAGGACAAACAAATTTATATTTTAGAATTTTTTAAGTAGAAGATTTAAGAATTGTTAAAATGTGAGATCTCGTTTGTTTTTCTGGTAATTTATAAATAAATAATATGAAATCCAAATAATTGTAATATTAAAAAAAATTAATATTTATTCAAATTATTGGAATGGGACATTGCCTTTGGAACAAAAAAAATGCCTCTTTGTAATTTAATTTGTAAAGCGAATTGCATTATTTTATGCTGTTATTCATTATGTCTGCAGTTATTATGTGAGAAGGTAATATAATATATTGAGGCAATATATTGAGGTAATATAATTATTTGAGGCAAGTTGCGAAATTCGACTTAACAAATTTTATTTAAAATTTCTGATTTAACTTCTAAGAGAAATTTGGGGATTTCTATACATATTGACTATAACTCGGAAATAACTTAGGTAAATGGCTTTAAATAATTCTTATTCTGTTTAATCACAGATTCATTTTCATGAAAATTCTTAAACGATGACATTATTATGCTTGGTTACTAAAGGAATAAGTTTAATTTAAAGCTAAACTGTAACTCATATTTTCCGAACATAAAAAGTTATTTAAAATCTTATTTTAATCGAAAATCAAATTAGATTTAAATCGAAAACTATTGTATGTACATTCTCTACACTGAAAAAATCAAAATCATATCAAATGCGACGATTTATTTTAATCAAATTTAAAGTTTCCGTAAAAAGAAAAGATACGCAGTCTTTAATAACAACAAAAAGAGAACAAAATAATCTAGTATACAAAAAAACCGACAACAAAAACCTATTCAAACCTTCATTCATATATAGTATGTATAACATTGCGTGATTTTTGACCAATAACGTACAAACTTTAAGACATAAGATGGTTATTTGCATAAGAAGTCAATAATGAATAATAAAAAGAGGTCGAGTTTTTTTTTTCACATTTTATTTTATATACTTTTATTATTTTACTGAATTAATTTAATTCGAAATAATATAAAAGAAAAAGTAATGATAAATGAATTTTTATATAAAAAATAAAAAATTACATATTAAAATAATAATAATGAAGGATTCCGTGAGAAGATTACTTAAAGTTAAAAAATTTTTCATATTAAAATATTAAATTAACTAGTTCAAAATAACAAGAATATCAACTATGATTAGTTATACACATGAATAAAAAGCATTTTCTATGTAATATTGTAAATTCTTAAATTAAATTAGAATTTTATTCTTCAATAATTATAAAAATTTTTAGTAAATTTTTTTATTGCATAAAATAAAAAATTCTTTTGTCCAATAATTTTGATAGCATATTAAAATTTGTAATATTTTGAGTAAATATTTTGGCAAGCGTGTAATTTTGTAATTTTAACGAGTTTTTAAATAATATTGTATATTTGTGCACCTAACAAATTAAAAGAAAAACTGAATAAAATTTAACAGAATTGGGTAAAAATATGGCCATTGTCACACTTAACAGTTTTGAACAAGAATTTAGTGTCTTGTATTAATGCTATATACCATTGTATAGGTCCTCATGACTAGACAAAACTTTTGTATGGAGACGATATTCACGGCTCAACAGGTCGGAGTTACAGGAGCTTAGAGTCAATCTCGAATGATTTTTCGAAATTTTGAGTATCACTCCGTGCTTGTGTAAGACAGGCGTACGTAGAATAATAAAATATGATTTTTAAATCTCAGAGTAAAAGTTTTCTCATGAACATCTACATTAGTTATATAATCTGTTCAGATTTTAGAATCACTTGACTTTAAATTTCGAAAATTTTAACATTTCATTTTTAAAAAACGTTAGTTTTCTAGATGACGTAACATTGGATCTTTCACAAATTTTAGAACATGTGGTAACCTTATCAACTCAACTTTAATTTGGTATATTAGTCATTATGCTACATGATCTGGTTAAGGAGCTATTAAGAAAAATAGAGCACTGCATATGTTATTTTACACTAAATTTAGTATATTAAATTCTACATATTAAATTCAATTTGTAATCAATTAAATTAAATTAATTTCAAAAAATTATTAATTTCAATATTATATAAGATCAGGGGTTCTTTTTCTCAGTTATAAGATCAAGAATAAATTTAACACAAAGGTCCAATTACATTTAAAAATTTAAAAAGCGTAAAATATTTCCCAAATTATTTTCTTATCCCCGAAAAATTACTATTCTTAAAGTAATTATCAAATTCACAACATTTTTGTTTTATAAAACTTATAGCGTAAATAATAAAAGGTTAAAGATTTTAATTTAATTTTAATTTATTTAATAGGGAAGTTAAAATTATATCAAATTTTTAACTAATTTTATTATATATACCTAAGAATTATATTAAATGCTCTTTTTTTTGTTTTTCAATAAATTATTCAAATTATTTTACCGTAACAATAGCATCAAGTGCTGCCCCAAGGCTTTTCGATATAATAAAATGGGTATAAGCATTATATGAAAAAAATAGAGGGGTTGCTTTACGAATTAAAAATTCACCCACAATATTATTAGAACAAAAAAAACAAAAGCCAGTAGCTACTATAAAAGAACTAGAAAAGAAAATAAATTGTATAAATATATATATATATGCAGATATAGGCATGTATGTATATAATTTGCCTTTTTAACGCAAAAATAACAATTATTTAAAAGTGTGGGAAACCCTTAAGCGCAATAAAAATTTTTGTCGAGTATCGTAAAACTGATTTTTCTAGCAAGTTTTGAACATGGTTTGTTATTATTAAATCTTCTGTTTTTTTTTTTACTAAGCTAAATCAACAGATAATATCTTGTGATTTTTTTGAAAAGAAATCAAATTAGTAGTTATAAATCAAATTAGGTAACAATTACATTAAGATATCGGATTAAAATAATAATATTATGTTAAGAATATTGTATTATGTGTTATTAGAAACGCTTATTACTTATTATAATCTTATAGTTTTTAATTTCGAAGATGAAGATATTTGATTAATTTTGAATTAGTTGTGATATTTTTTTAGTTGTGATTTTTCCAGTGTCAATATCTGATATGTAAGTTTTCCTCATTTCATTCATTATAGAATAGCTAAATTGTATTAATTTTCAACAAAGTAAAAGTACTCTGCAAGAACGCAATTCTATTCGCGATTGAGAGAAAGTAGTAGTATTTTCTGTTTAATAATTATTTAACAATTTTAATTTTCTTCATCGTTATGATATGCAATTTGCCCCTGATTATTATAAATATTATTCAATAAATCGATATATCAATAGTAAGTTTTAAAAAATTTTTATTATTTTTTTATTTAGTTTATAAAAAGTAATTGCACCTTAAGATATAGCACGGGAATCAGTTTAATTATTTGTTTGAAATCTATATTTTCTTGTTTAATAAATTCTTTCCTTAAGAATTCCTTGTTCTATAATATTCTTTTTACTTTAGGGCACTGAGTTTCCGAAATGAACAAATATCGTAAATAATGATAGACTTTCACTTTAAGACAAATGAAATCTATAAATTATTATTACAATTTATAAATTATTAATGAAATTTCCTTATATAAAAAATAGTCTTTATATAAATGTTTTTCAAAAGTAAAACTTATGCATTAAAATAACAAAAGTTTCAATGATCAAAATGTAGTTTTCATCAAAACAATATCATTTTTGTTTTCTTCATTTTTTCGTCATATTATTCATAATTTAAATATTTTAATCTACCCTTAAGCAAATTACAAATATTTTATTTTTAACAAAAGATACAAAAAAAAAAATTAAATACATATTATAAAATTATTGTTTAAAATTTGAATACACACAAATACACAACTGTAACAAGAATATAATAAATATAAGTGTATGTAAAACTACAAATATAATACAGTAAACCCTCGCATAAATTCACCTCAAATAAAAATAACCGATTAAAGTTTCTACAATTTTTAATACCATTTCTTTTAGGTTATTTAAAGCTCACTAAAAGTATTTTTTTTCATAAATAATTGAAAATTAAAGAATTAATTTTTTTAATATAAAAATTAAATGTGATTGTTTTGAAGCATTTCGGTTAAAATCGTAAATTTTCGGTCCAATAGAAACGATTTTAAGCAAGGGATTACTGTTTTACAAATTGTACAGATATTATTAATAAAATATATATACATAAATTTATCACAATTATTATTTTTATTGTGACGTATGCGTGTATTTTGACATCCTGCGTTGTAAAATATTAATTTTCTTTTGGTTTACCATAAAAATAAAATCCTTCAGGTAATGTAAACAGAAACAAAACAAGAAAAAATTTATTCAAACAAAAAAGCTACATGAAATATATTTGTACATAAAATTTATACAAAGGTACTGAATACTTACATTATGAACAAAAATATCGTATTATATACATACATTAATAATTAGAAAATTAATATGAAATTATTTCTTATATATAAAGTTTGTGCATATACATACATTACATACATATGTATATCACAGAGAAAAAAAAATTAAATTGATAAAATTTTATATAACAGCTAGTTAATTTTTTACAGAAAATCTGTTATTTTAACATTGTTAGTATTTTAGTTAAAGTTTACAGTAATTTGTTAATATTGTCTATTAAAATTTATATAGTAGGAATTTGATAGCGTACTTTTTTGAATAATTAAATGTTGCAAGCCATGAATTTTAAATCATTTTTTAAGAATCAACAAATTTATTCCTTGAATTCATTGAGTATATTAAATGTTCGTCAGTAAGATAAGAATATGTTCTAACATGTGTGGCGTGGCTGGACGAGATATCGGAGATTAGTATCAGGGATTCAGACAGATTCTTCAAGAGAATCCAATGACTTAGATTTTTTTTTTTTTTTTTTTTCCTTTATTACTCCAGATTTAGGAGCATAGGGCTTCCACAAAGCCTCTCCATCTATCTCTATTTTGGGCTAGCGCTCTAATTTGGGCCCATGTTTTACCTGCTTCTCCGATTTCTTTCAACACACTTCTCTTCCATGTATTTTTTGGTCTTCCAATACTTCTAGATCCCTGGGGGTTCCATTCTATTGCCTGTCTTGCTATAGAGTGTTCGGGTCTTCTTAGAATGTGTCCGAGCCATCTATATTTTCTTCTCTTAATTTGTTTCTCTATTGGCTCCTGTTCACATATTGACCATAAGTTGTTATTTGTTATTATGTTTGGCCAGAACACTCTACATATGATTCGGAGGCACTTGTTCGTGAATACCTGTAGCTTCTCGATGCTTTTCTTGTTGCCTAACCAGGTTTCGCTTCCGTATAGCATAATTGATTTCACACAGGCATTGAAGACTCTAACTTTAGTTCGTCTCGATAATTGTGTGGATTTCCATATTTTCCACAGACTTGCAAATGCTGCCCTGGCTTTGTTTAGTTTGTCTTCAATATCCAGTTGTGTGCCTCCGTCCGTACTAATTATACTCCCCAGGTAATTATATTTCTCCACTTCCTCTATCAATGAGTTTTCTATTTCAAGTCTTGCTGTATTCGTGGAGTTGATTCTTATTACTTTTGTTTTATTTGAATTTATGTTTAGACCGACCTCTGCTGCATTCTTTGATAGTTTATTTAGTTTTTCTTTCATGTTTTCATATGTGTGTGTTAACAGGCATATGTCATCAGCATAGTCCAGGTCGTCTAGTGTGTTGAAGAGGCCCCAGTTAATACCATTTCTACCTTCATTGTTGGTTTTCCTCATAATTTCATCAATTACCATGTTGAAGAGTATTGGTGATAGTGGGCATCCCTGTCTTACACCCTTGCTTATGTTGATGGGTCTGCTTAAGCTTCCTTTATGTAGCACTTGGGTTTCTGCATCCTCATACATTGCTTTAATTATGTTTATTATCTTCTGTGGGATCGCTTTGACTTCTAATGCTCTCCAGATTGCATTTCCTTCAATAGAATCAAATGCCCGTTTGAAATCTATGAAAGCAATGTATAGGGGAGATCTGAATTCATTTGATTGCTCTATTATGATTCTGATGGTATTTGAATGTTCTGTACAGCTTCTATTTTCCCTGAAGCCCGCCTGTTCTTTTCTTAAATTTCCTTCTACATGGTTCCTAATTCTTTTCTGTACAATTAGAGCCAATATTTTGTGGGCCGTATTAAGTATAGTAATGCCCCTCCAGTTATTACAGTTGGTTAGATCTCCCTTCTTTGGTAGATTGACAATTATGCCTTTCTTCCATTCTTTGCTGATGCGTTCTGTTGTCCAGATTTGGGTGATTATTGGTTGAAGAGATCTCGCACTTTGTAGAGAGTTGGCCTTAAGTATTTCTGCTGCTATGCCATCTGTGCCTTCGGCCTTGTTGTTTTTCAACTGATTTATAGCTTCGCATATTTCTCTTGAGGTTGGAGTTGCTGTATTAATGTCACCTCTTTCATGGCTCCGATTCTGCCAGATGTCAGGGTTCCATTCGACTTGTGTGTTGTTATATTCTTCGTAATGTTCTGCCCATCTCTCCAGTTGTTCTTCAGTTTTGGTCAACTTATTACCGTTTCTATCTCTTATGGGTTGATTTTTTCTTAAACCCCTATTTGAGAGCTGCTTGATTTTCTTATAGAGATGCTTGGTGTTATGTTGGTCAGCAGCCTGTTGGGCTTCTGTTGCGATGCCATTATAGTACTTTCTCTTATCATTTCTCGCTGATTTCTTAATTTGTTTGCAGATAGTTTTATGTTCTTCTCGAATTTCATGGTTTGTATCAACTAGAAGCCTCCTTTTTAGGGACCTCCTTCTGCTTATTAGTGCCCATGTATGATCAGATATCCATGGCTTTCTTTCAATATTTGTAGAGCTAATTGTTTCTTCAGCACTTTTTCTATAGATTTCCTGCCACTTTTCTTGCGTAATTTGTTGTTCTGCCTGCATCTTGTGTTGGATAATCCTGTCCAGTTCTTCTCTTTTTGTTTCTTGATTTAATTCCTGGATATTTAGCCTTTTCTTTCTACCAGGGTTGGTTAGATAGGCCACCTGTAATTATACGGGCTTAATGACTTAGATAGGCCACCTGTAATTATACGGGCTAGTGATCACAGAGTAATGATAGCTAAACGGCAAATTTGTGCTAATTGGGTTGGGGTGGATCTGATGTATTTGCCACGAGAACAAATCAACCAAACAAGTCAAGCAATCCGATTTCAATACTTTCGTTCGATGGATTCTGTGTATTTTTTCAGTTTATTTGAACAATTTGGTCATTTAATCAAGTCTTTGATCCGTTTTTCTATTATTTAACAATATTTTTCACAGATTTTATGGTGGCATAAAAGAAAAAATAGCTTCAAAAATTAAACATACTTAACAAACTGGTAATTTTCTGTCATTCAACACACCAAATATAATATAAATACTGCTTCTTTATTAATCTAAAATTTTTTGCTGATTTAATTTGAATAAAAAATTTTCGTCAGTTGGGTTACATATTAAAGGACCAATTGTTTTAAAAATTTAAGTAGATTAATTTCTTAATCAAGTATAATTTTTTTAATTTCGTTACAAATGGCATTCCAAATGCAAATCTTGTGAAATAATATAAAACTAATTTATAATTAAATTCAAAAAACTTTTACGTAATATGTTTTACGCCAATAGCGCATAAAATTTAAAAAACAAATGACATTGTCACCGGGTAACAGTACACTGCCATCACGTATAAGGCGCTATTTCTCCTATCCAATTAATATCTATGCAGGAGAATGGCCTTCAGCACCCGGTTGAAATCCACCACCCTGATGTATTCGAGCATAATAATATTATATAATAATAGCAATAATAATATATTGATTAGCTAGAATTTAATCTAAAAATTCTTCTCCAATAGAATTAATTTAATTCTTAATAATTTCTGGATAAAAACTAGCATGTTTTTAAAAATAATTAATGCAATGAACATGTACTGGAATATGAATATGAAATGAAGGCATACATTAAGAAGGCCCACTTATAGAAAATTTAAAATTCGCATCTTGTATAGCGAAAATTACTCGGTAATATTCCTCTATCTTTGACATCGGAAATACAATTTTAAAATTTTATATATAATAACGTTCAAGTTACACTCTAATTTTTAATGTTAATCATCGGAAAATTATATTTAATCACAAAAGAGATTAGATTTGCATGTATAAGTATCACAGCTTTTATCAAATCATAAAATTTAAGAATAGCTCTTTTACTTTATTTTCTAAACCATTTAATTTAACCCCATTTTTTTTTTCTTCTTTGTATAATGAATAAATCGCATCATATGTACTTTATATTCGTGTTCATATGTATATAATGAACATATGTACTCATGTATATGTATTTGCTCAAATAATGAAAAAAAAGAAAACTTTTTACAATACCAGATTTTTGAAATTTAATCGAAATAATAAGCCTTTAATAGACCAAAACAGCAGTGAAATGACAACTGCTTTTTTAACATAAAAGAACAACAATTTTTTTTTTTGGGAAAATGTTATACAAAATCGCATTTACATATTATAAGAGTTATAATAGGAATTTAAAAAAATAAGGAAGATTTTTTACAACGTTTTGTTGTTGTATTGTAGTTTTGATTTTTTTGTTTGATTTTTTTTTTTTTTTACAAAAGTAATCAACATTCTAAGAGCACTTGTTGTAATGGTGCCTTCAAAAAAATATACACAACAATTGATATTTAAGAATTTTATGGATTTTTTGCGTTTTCTTTCGATTTGTGTGAAATATGCTTGCGATTTAATTAAAGTCAGTCTGACGGTTTTAACGTTTAACTTGTGAGACCTGGTAATAAAAACTTGATTGATAATATATTCACATTGTTCATGTATATTACTATTATAAAATGGAAAAATGTTTGTGGACAAAATTTTTCTGTAATATTTTCCTTAATAATTGTCGTAAATTAGATTACATGAGAATTGGTGAATAAAGCTGATTAAAACTGCTAATAAATGACGTAAAGTCGAATGTAACCTTTTTCATTGATATAAATAAAAAATTAAAATTTCAGAAAACCCTGTTATATATTTGAAGAAATTAATCTCGAATAGAACATGTTTGATTTAAAATTAAATATATTCAATTGAAATTGAATGGAACATGTTTGATATTAAAACGAACCTGTATGATTTTGAAGAAAACTTGTTTGATTTCGAATAGAATATTTACTTGATGTTGAATAGAACATGTCAAATTCCGAGAAAAATATGTTTTCGATTAGAATATAATTGATTTCGAAATGAACACGTTTTAATTTTGAAAAGAATATGTGTTAGTTATGGATTGAAAATCCTGATTTGTAGAAAATTCATTTTAAAATTTTAATTTAAATATTCTTTTATAAAATCATTGAATTTAATTTTAACTTATTTTTTAATAACCACAATATAATTCAATTCTCTCAGTTATTTCAATGATTTCTTCAAATATTTTTTTACCCTATTTTCTTTTGTTAATTTAAAAAACATTTTGCAAACAACTCAATTTGATGTCCCCCAAAAAAAAACAAAACCAAAATTCACAAATGTGAAGAAACTGAAAATTATTGTGTAGAAAAATCGCTCCCTTTTTCCAATTTTTTGCAAAAAATTTTACATGCAACAATAAAGGTATTTTAACATCGTATTTTTAACATTTTTATTGGAAAACATAAAAAAAAAAAAAATTTTTTTTTAAGGTTAAAATAGAAAATCTGTTAAGTGCTTTTATCTTATTTAGTGCAAAATGCATTTAAGGATAAGAATGGAAATCGTTTTAAATTATTTTTATTTTCTTCTTTTTTGTTCATTTTGCTGTAATTTTTTGAGATTTCTTTATGGGTTTGTAATAAAACTTTTAATCTGTTGGTTGTTTGGCGGTAAAAAAATATTTTTTTTTTTTATTATTATTTAACCGTTACATTAAACATTATACACTCTTGTAATTATTATATTTAAGGATCTACATACATATAAATATAATATGCTTACGTTCATATGTGAAAGTAGGTAAAACGATGTTAACTACTTTAAGTTGATAACTGCTGCTGCTATCGCTGTTTTTGTTGCTGTATTTACATCTACTTATATGATAATAATTATAATATCATGTCGATGGGAAAACTGAATTATTGTTCTATTATTTTTGGATATAGGGTATTGCCAGAGTGTTAATAATTGGCTAGTCTTCACTAAAATTTTAAATTTACGAAAAAAATTTTGTTAGCTTGCTTCATTAATAAATCATACACGTTGCTTTGGATATGAAGTATTTTTATAAAGCATAACTGGTAGGTAAACCATTATGGTTGGAATGATGTGCTTTAATTCTCGTATATTTTCATCTTGCCATCTTACATAATTTCTTCTTCTCATAGGTTTTTATCTTATATAAAGTTAGATATTGCATTATTAAAAGTTATTTATTAAATTTGTTTGATTTTATTAAAATTTAGTGAGAGAACACCAACTAATTATGTTTGATGAAAAATGAAAGAACGTTTTACACATGAAAAAAATCAAAAATGTTTGAAATTTAAGCTCTGCCCAACAATCTCTAAATGGTCTGTATTTTCAATATAAAGATAGTAATATAATGCTTAAGGCATTCACCCTCTCTTCAATTCGGTTTTTTCAAAATCATTAAGAAATTCTTTTTGTTTTGCTTGATTTCAGACTTATCTAAAGAATTCGAAATATATATTCTAATGATTTTATAGTTCTTATCTTGTACGACTTCTTCATAGTATTTAGATCAAATTATTTACATAGTTTTCCGTTGTTTTTTTATAAGAAATTGGTAATACTATCCCTATAGTATGAAAGTGTTCATTAAAGTAAATGAACATTACATAAGAGATCGTCATCTCTTCATCGTCTCTTCTTATATAAATGTATATATGAGTAGTGTATACATATATACATATATACAAGTATTTCAATCTCCTTGTCTGAAGTTCTTATTATGCGGAAAAAGAAATGAATCAGTCGTATTGTTCTAAAGAACTTTTTTATTTTCTTTTTCTAATTTTTTTTTCCTTTATTTTTTATATATAAATTTTCTTATAAAATTGTTTTAATTGGAACGATAATATCTCCATTAAGGATATTTTCAAGGACTCAAGAGGTATGAAAGCAAATATGTATACAATTATGGTTAAAATGTGTGGTAAATGTTCCGTAATTTCTTGTCATACATTCGTGTATATTCATATATGTACGAGTACATAATATAAATTTGAATAATATATATGCAATATTTGTATATAGGCATACAAAATAATATTATATGTGTATCTATATTGTTGTAGATTATTATAATAAATATTAAGTACTTGCATTATATCAGGGTATATATCAGTTTATTCGCTATAATATTTTCTATATATTTGTGTGTACATGGAACAAAAACCTACTTGAACTCATTTAACACTGAGAAAATAAGTATTTAAAAAAAAAATGTTGGTTTTATATGAACTCAAAAAAAAAAAATTTCAGAACGAATAAAATATAAATTAAATAAAAATTGAAAAAAAAGCAGGGTAAAAATTTTGTAGGCTTGTAGGAATATTTTATAATTACTCTACCCATACATGTACCAAATGTTGAGAAATTTTTTTTAAAGATTTTATTGTTAAAAATTTTAATAAAATTTATGACCTATGAAAATTAATTTTATCTTTTATAAAAAAAATATTATATGTTAGACAAAAATTAAATTTTTTATTTATAAATAATTTTTAGTTTTAGAAATAATTTTAATATTTGTTTTTAATTTTGTATTTGATTTTACTGGAAACATCTGAAGTAGCTCAAATCTTATATTAATATTAATATAATTATAACTAATTAATTATAACCAAAATAAAACTATAAAAGAGCTAATCGCCGTTCAAAACTCCCACAAAAAATTAATTCTCGCCATTTTACTTTAAAAAAATTTGACAGTAAGAGATTAGATAGACATGTAACTTTTAGTTTTGCAACTGTTTGATTGCTTATTTGTATTCCATAGGTTTAAATATAATATTTCAGATGCTCAAACACGCAACTGTATGGTCGCATGCAATTAAGCAATCGAACAGTTCGTTGGCAAGATGTGCGTGCAACGATTTCACAATCAAGCAGCAATTGCAAAATCGAAAATTGCATGTCTGTTTGAGCCCTAAATCTGATAAGAATAGACTAAATTCTATTATTTGTCGTCAGACCAACAGTCTAATCGTGTATTTCTTTCTTCTCACTTTTTGTTTATCTTCAAATTAGAATTCTTTGTTTTTCTAATGGATATTTCATTTCTCCAATAAGATTACTAATTTTTTAAATTTTTCTCAAATTATCTACAAAATATCTAATGAACCCTCAAAAAATAAAGTGAATAAATTTTGTATACCTTTTGGAAAAAAACAAGATACGCCATACCTAATGATTGCTCTCACCGCAAATTACACGATACAAATATATGATAGTTACTCGTTTTTTTTCTCAAAATTGAAATAATTAAATAATATTTTAATTATTCGTTAATACATTATGATCTAGTAAAATAAGAGTATAATATTTTATTGCTAATCACATTTTTGAAATATATACATAAAAAATAAAACATAATTTCAGAACAGTAAAGAGATTGGTTTATCTCAAGAAATATACGAAGCGCATATTAAAAAACACATAATCCATATTACCTTTGCTTACTATATGAATGTGGATATGTTCGCATACATTGTCTATACCTTGCCGTTTGAGATACAATTTCTTTCAAATACATATATATACATATTATATTAAGTACATAACATGCATGCATTTTAGGAATAGATGCCTCTTACAATCTACAATATATAGAGTTGTTTTCATTATATATATAATATATTTGGTATATACATATAATTTTATATGAGTATTTATTTTTCAATTGCATGATATAAAAAGCGTCGTTCTACCAGAAATCAGCAAAAGAAGAGTAAAAAAATATTGTAAAATTATATAAATGTATTTTTATTGCATAAATCTACATAATATATATAATGTACACAACATTGTTGTATCTGTTATAAATGCGTTTAACTTCATTTATTTATATAGATACATATGTGGTATGCCATACAATTCTATTTGCAAATATTTCGTTGAGATTACAATTTACAGAGAGATTTTTTTATTTCTTGCTTCTTCTTTAAGTAATAATAAATTATTTTGAATTTTATATTTAATTTTGTATATAAATACATTAGGTATTCATATATATAAATACATATTATGTACCTATACATGATATGTGTACTTTGTTTTATGAATGTGTAGAATAACCGCAAGGATGTATCTGTTAGATACAGAAATAAAGAAAAATAAAAAAAGATATATTGTGTCTTTATTTGTTAACTTAAGTTTATATTTTTTTTGCCTTTTTGTTTATTGTTTTTCTTTTGTATTACATTTGTGTTACTATACTGTTGTTGTTGTTCTTGTCTTTCTTGGTATTTCTGTGTATTCTTTGTTGCGCATCTCAAGATTTCAATTTTTCTTTATTTATTTTGTTTTTCTTTTTATAAAAAATGAGTAGAAATAAGAAAAAAGTAAATAATACAAAAGAAGCAAAAAAAAAAAAATATAATGAATTCTATTTTATGGGTTGGGTTTAATATATATATATATATACTTGTTAGAATTATATACATACATATGTATACAAAGAAAAAAAAATAAAATAAAATATTTTGATATAAATGAGAGAATTTATATAAGATCATCACAATATTCTGCCATTAGAATATACAAAAAAAAATTATTTACACATTTATATCATATCTTTTGAAGAAAGAGCCAACAACCACGCCTTTAAATTTCTTTTCCAATTTCATATTCTATATAATATGTGGTATGCAATAATTTATATTACATAGGAAAAGAAAATAGGACTGAGAATTAAAAAAGGATGAATTTCTTTTAGATATCTATACAAAGAAGAGTAAATAAATATATGTTTTGCACATAACATAATATATACATGTATATTAATATGAGAAAAATAAATAAACATATGTTTGCATTTATATACATATCTAAATTATTTATTCAACAATATTACAAATATTATAAGAAGTTTATTAATATAAGAAAATATTTTTGAAATTATTTTAAAATTTTTATAATTTATGTACCAATTGCATAGTCTATATAAATGGTAATAAATTATTAATAAATTATTTCCTAATTATATAGAATTATGCAGGGAAGTTGCGAAATATGGGGTTAAAGCTCTTGTGAGGTGATTCTTTGGAGTTTGTTAGGAAAAAAATTAGTTGTGTCTCGTGTAAGGGGAGAGAATTCAAGCATTCAGGACTAGTTTTGGATAGTATAAAGAAAAGGAAATTAGAAAAATTCTGCCTGACAATTAATATCTATGTATAACAGTTTTGAATATGTTGCAACTGGGGTTACAATTCTCTTTCTCAAACCTAAATGTACATAATGATGATATTTATAAAAAGATGCTTTCAGACTTATTGTTTTCAAGTAATAGCTGCTTTCAATTAAAATTTGGCCTATTTTTTAAGCCCCAGACGGTGGTATCTGTTATACTACTGAATGACTCTATATTTAAAAGTAATAATGATTACATTAAATTTAATTTAATACTTAATTTTCAAGTTATTCAATACAATTGAAATATTTTTCTCAATTAACTCTCATTAAAATAATAAAGCCACAGATATTGAATATATTGCATTCTATATCTTTTCATCTTCGTCTTGAATATTTTTCAAGAATATTTTATACATCTTAATAAAAACAATAGTAAATATTTCAAAAAGGATTTTCTATATACATATATATAATTGTATATATGTATATGTATAAATCATAATCAACATTACAAAAAGAAAAAACCTCTTAAAAACCGTCAAAACTAATTTCATGCATCATTATGATTCAATTAACGGAGAACCCAAAAAGCAAGAAAAAACAAAAAAATCAAAAAGAAATAAAAAAAAATATAAACATTTGGGACCTAAATTAATTTTAAAGTTTTAAAAAACAAAAAGAAAAGAGGCCCAAATATAAGAAAAAGAAAAACCAAAAAAAAAAATGTCTCGTCTTTTTAAAGGATATTAAAAATTTTGTGTAGAGTAAAGGAAACTGAAAATATACCGTTAATTTTCTCATCATTTATGAATAAAACTGTTCTTTTACAAATTCACAATATAATTACATACAAACTTGTGTGTATATATATTTTATGTTGAAAAAAAAAATGAAAAACACTTCGCCGGTCACTTCTCTTTTGAAGTGGTCACACTTTAAAAGATTCTAAAGAAGTACAAGAAAGTTCAAAGAATATTGTGCGGAATATTTAAAAAGAAAACGTACACGAACTGTTCATTGATAATATTTTCGATTTTAATGTTAAAAATTTTGTCGGTTCTTGTATCCTTTGAAAAGGTTAATCAACTTTGTAATTGTTATGGTCGAAATATTTTTAAAAATATTAAAAAGGATAATTATTAGAAAATTATCTTTATACCAAATCAAATTAATATTAGAAATGATTTAAATTATGACAATTCTTAATTTTTAATTGTTTCACGATATTAAAAATTCTTAATTTAAAAATTTTAGAAAAAATTTCGAAGAAAAATAAAGGGGCTTAGTTTTAAGTTGAGTGAAGAAGAAATGTGCGTATAGCAAAGGAGTTGTCATTACGAAATGGAAATCTCGACAATGAATTAAAGCCCGAGTTATAGTTAATTTGGATAGATGTTTGCTAACAAACTATAATAAATAAAGTTTTGTTAGAAAATGTTACATTTAGATAATATTTATCATGACTTGACTTCGATATTTATTAAGTTTGAGATTTTGCAATATTTTGATAACGACAAAAAGGTCCATTCAACGGCTACTATAGTTCATGTTATTTGTCACATACGACTAGAAATGCTTGAAAAATAGCTAAATGTTAGATGCTAAGAATGTACTTCATCAAAATGAACTCTTGGCCTGGGTAAAATTTGGGATTGTTTTCAAATATTAAATATCATTTATTGACTTTTTAATAATTAAAATAATTTTGATGTAAATCTTATGTTTTCTGTTGTTTTCTACAATTTTAAGTTTTAAACAGATTAAAAGACACTTTAAGAGTGCTCCCTATTTCAAACATTTTTATATTTGCCAGACATACTTGTATTTAATTCTTTGTTATAAAATCTAGACAATTTATCCAAAATTTTTATTCACTTACCAAATAAAATTCAATTCGAATTTTCAAATTTTGTAACTTTAAATTCTACAAAAGTAGTTCAATCTTTCTAAAATTTGGTTAATAAACCTTAATTAATTCCGGAAAAATAACTTAAATGAGAAAAGCTATTTATTATCTAGATTGTTATTATTGTTATTTAGATTAAGTACTTAGTCGAAATATCGAAATATTTTGAATATTTTGAAAATTATTTTGGTCCAAATATTATTTTTTTTCGACTTAACACCTTCAATTGGCCTTTGCAATACGTTCAACGAATTCAACGACATACAACTGTATAGTATTTTGATTTGATAATTTTATACAAAAAATTTATCTTGTTACCAGTGTAAATCTGTGTTTTAACATAATCCAAAATATCTTTTCTATTTCCTTAACATAAATTTTCATTAAATTAATTTTTTTTTCTCCTTGAATAGGTAAAAGTTGCAGATATAATATTCAATATGGCTTAAAAATAATAATAATAATCAGAATATAAGGATAATATAAAATTTTAGAAAATCATAATTCATTCAATTAGATATAAAACAATTTTTTAAAAAGAATCCTGGTAAAATATCTCAAAAACACATACAATTTACACAAACTGGGTATATAAAATAAAATAAGCGTAAATTTAGCAAATATGGTGCGCAATAATATTTCGATTCTTTATAGAGAATATAATATTATAATGTAGAAAAGAAAATGTAAACTGTAATTTTCTGGTATAAGAAAATACTGGAAACAATTTTATGTGACATTACATAAATCATATGACAACAGATTTTTCTTGCTTATTTCCTGGATGTTATTTTTAAGAAATTTTTCCATTTTCTGTCTTCATTTTATATTTATATAGAATAATAATAAAGAAAAACTTTTTATCCCACTCGAGGTTACTGAATTCTTATATACATAAATGTTATATTTTCAAGGAAATGTACAAAAAAAAAAATGTGGAAAGTAAAAGGTTTTCGTTTATTTATACGTTTTGCTATCCTTTATACATTTTATTTAATCCTATTATATTCGAAAGTTATATTTTATGGCACATTTTTCTCTTTTCTTTTTTTGTTTTGGAAAAAGACTTCTGAAACTTTAGCTTTTTTATTTGTTGTTTCTTTTGTTAAGAAATAAAATTAATGTCATCCAATAAACCAAAAACAAAACCATAAACATGTCCAATTTATGTATGTTAATTTAAAATATGGAGCAGGATAGAGAAAATTTAAGAAGGAGTCGTCGTCCTTTAAATATTAAATAAATTATTGTGTAAGTATATAAAAAAAATTAAATAATAAAACAACGTTGTTAATAAATCACATTTCACAAATATTAATTAATTTTCAGTTTTTGTCTTATGATTTACAGATTGTATACATAAGTTAGAAGGTGTGTTATCTATACAAGATAGAATTGTTATAGTAATTGAAATTTGGATTGTACTATTACACAATTTATTCTTTTTGGGCAATAGAAATCTATAGTTATTTCAATAACGTATTGGGGAAAACATTAAAATCTAATACACAAGGTGACTTTGAAAGGTATACAACAACATATATACCATTGGTTAGAGAATCGAAAATGGGTAAAACTTTTGTTTCAGACTGGGTGCCAAATCTCAAAGGTTTCCGAGTTTCAGGGATTTTAACTAATTTTTACGAAATTTTTAGTTTTCCAAGTTTTCCCGATTATAACTTCCCTTCTGAAAAAGATAGTAGCTTCAAACAAACAGTTTCTAAAAGGCCTAGTAAAGGGCTTAAAACAAACATGTTGCTTGAATCTGTATTTTATGTACGTTCAAAATACGAAGCATACGAACTTTAAGGGAAATCGAACTTTTATTTTTTCAGTTTTTTCCAACTAGAAAATTTCATAAGAAATTTTTTTAAATTCTAGAAATTTTTTTTTACAGAATTATCAGCTACTTAAGCTTTAATTCAAGGTCAAACATTAAAAATTTTTTATGGTACAGAAGATATACCACAAAAACCGCAAATATTGTGAGCCACAAATTCAATTAAAATCAAACCAGATATTGATAAAAATAAAATTAAATTCAATTTAATAATCCTTTATAAAAAAATTTGAAAAAATACGAATTCCTTATCCAAAAATTTTACGAATTTCTCAAAATAAACACCAAATTTTCCTATAAAATTTATCAAATTCGCAAAAATTTATGTTTTTCTTCTTTCAAATCTATTTCCATTCGATCGCATATTTCAAATTAATTGATTTACTGGAACATCTCTCTGGTTGCATCAAGCGTATGCTAATTTAGTTTTTGTAGAAATATGTTTAAAATTTATTAATCCCATTAAATTATTTATTAATTATTTTTTAACTACTTAATGTCAATACCATATCATTTACAAACTCCATTTTGTACAAAAAAAAATAAATTTTCCTTTCGAAAAAAATTTTTTTTTCTGTTAGAATAATGTCAAATTTTGTATGGAATGTCTTTAAAAATTCCCTCCCGGTAAGTAATTTTAATAACTTCAGATGCTGAATGGTATCTAGATTTCGAAAATATTTTTTTCAAATTTTTAAATTGCACCCAATGTGAGAAAAATGCATTTAAAAATTTCAAACCATATAGGTACCATTTCTTACAAAAATTGGCAAAAATAAAAAACCTATAAATTTTCTTTACCAAGAAAAGTTTCGAAAAAAATTTTTTGATTACTAGATTTTTTTTACAAAATTCTAGTTTTTCTTTTCAAAAATTTAAAATTTTTTAAAATCAATTTTTTTTTTTTCAAATTAAAAGTTTGTATAAAATTTCGTTTCAATTATGTTAGTATTTATTACATTTCAATAAAAACATTAAAATTCAGATTTTTTATTAAAATAACGGCTCATAAAAATGTCAGCTGTTTCTTCGAGTGACATTTGTCATCCAAAATTAATGATAGTTGATGAATACAGCGCTAAAAATCAATAAAAATTGAAAATGGTGAAAAATAGGGTCTTGAAAATCTTGACATAGAAATGGTTTTTGTGCTTTTGTGCTTTAAAATTTTTTAATGTTTGAGTACTTAAATTAAAGCTTAAGTAGCTAGGCAAAATTCTATAAAAAATTTCAAGGTTTTAAAAAATTTTTTTTTGAAATTATCTAGTTAAAAAAAACTGAAAAAATAAAATAAGAGAAAAATTTGATTTTTTCTAAAGTTCGAATTTGTGGTTTTCCGAAAGTACATAAAATACAAAACCAAACAACATGTTCATTTTAAACCCTTACCAGTACAAATTTTGTGAAATTTTTTTAAAATCGCTATATCTTGGTTATATTAAAGAGTTGACACTTAGTTCGAAACAAAAATGTTACACATATTTAACCTTCTAAATAATGGTTTAATGTTGTTGTATACCTTTCTGAATCACCCTGTGTACATATGTATTTACTTTTGTGCACTTATAATGAATTCAACAGTTTCATATAATAATTATTTCAACTTATTTAGTTTATATCACTTTGCTTTTTCGGGTTTTGTGAAGCTAGTTTAAGATAATCGACTGAATGCGAGTATTTCTATTTCTAAATTGATATTTTACGTACAGAAATGCAAAAAAATAAACGAAATTGTAAAAACAATTTAAATCGTTTATGGATTATTTATCTTTTATAAATAATTTTAATCGGAGATTTTGAATATTCTGAATTTTATAAATAACTTTGTAGTATACATTTTAAAATTCTATATGTAATGCAAAAATTTAATACACGAATTTTATTATTAAAATGAGTGGGTAAGTTAAACTTCTTAAAAATTTTCTATCCGGTACGGAAATTTCTTTAAATTTTTACATAATTTTTCCTTCCTCTAAAAAAAAATTACTTATTTTATACTATTTTATATAATGTTAAAGTACAATGTAAAGATGAAGGCCTGTAAAACCGATAATATAGTTAAAATATGTGGTAGGTAACGTGAATATGAAAAATGAAATACACATACGTAGATAAATTTAATAAAATAAATTTTTATTATTAAAATACTAAATAAGTAGATATATCTTGGATATAAGCCGGAACTGTAGCTGAATATTTTGTCATAATTTAATAAGTATTTGAATATTACTATATTACCTGAACGCTATTGGTAGATATGAGTTTTAAATATTGTAGAAGATTGCATGTTCAGCAAAAGAAATTTTCGCACTAGAATATTATTTTTTATCATTTTTATCTTATTTTATATTTAACTATTTATTATAATATTAATAATTAAATGTTTTATATAGGTTTCTAACCACACACATGTGACAGGGTTTTCACTATACCAGAATGCGATATTATTATATATAGCCTATATCCTTCATATTTCCGAAAACAATTTTTAATAAAACTGTGTATTTTGCAGAGTGAAAAACAAAAAAAATTCAAACTAATTAAAAATAATTATATTTCATTAAAATTATTATTAGGCAATTGAAATTATTTAATATTTTAAGGAAATTATTAATAGTGTTACCATAAAAATATATTATTAAAACAAAAATATAAAGCAGAAAAAAAATTTCAATTATTTCGATTTTATAATGCCATAAAGGTTATTGTTCTGAAAAAAAAACAACATCAAATTAAAAATGGCGTAATATTATTACAATTATTTAATATACATAATTTATTTTTATTAAAATGATAAATTTTCCAGTTGATAAAAATTGAAAATGAAAAACATCTGCCACGTTAAAGAATAATATTCTGAAAGTGGACTTACAAAAATTTTATTACAAACTTATACTTTGTATAATTAAATAAACTGACGCGCTAAAAGTATCTGTGTGTGTGTATATACTTTTTTTGCTATAAGAAAAATAAACGTGATTGTATCCTTATTATATCCTGTAAAAAGGAAAATTTCGTAAATTAAAATACAAGAGTATAACAAAATTTCATTTGGAAAAAAATTTCATTTTCTGTTTATTTTTTTATGCTAATTAAAAATATTTTTAGGAAGTGATAAGTTTCCTTTTTTGTACCCGATATGAAACGAATAATCATTTCGTAACACTATCATAAATGAAAAAAAAAAGATATATTCATTTTTATTATTATTTCTATATTTCTAATTATAAAAGAAGGTGGGTGGGACTTTTGAATTTTCTTCGGTCTACAGAATTTCAAAAAAATTTATAAAAGCATTGGAATATTATAAAGAATTCGAAAGGCAGAAAAAGACCAAAATAAAGAAAAAAAAAAAAGAATATGAACTTAAGGTAAATGACTGAAAACAGCTTGAAAAAATCGTCTATTTTTATTAAAACGGACAACGTTTATACTAAAATTTTCCTTTATTTTTATTAATTCTCAGATAATATCCATAGATCCCAAAAAAGAAAATAAAAATAAATAAAATGTCTATACGCTTCTCGTTGCCATAAGTGTTCAAACAATATTGCATACATACACACTATTCTATATTATTTTTAACGATATAATTAGTCCACTTAACGGGAAAACACATTTGATCTATATATATATTATACATTATACCACTTATATACAGAAATTATAATATAAAGAGAGAAAATCTTTCGAGTAAAAGGAACAATTCAAAAATTCACTGTTGTATTGTGTATACGTATTCGGCTCTTTTATAAGAATCCTTTTTGCTTATTAGGTTAATATGTGTATAATTTTGATTTTAGTTTTTTTCTTTTAAACATACAAACAATATGTGTAATAAACTTGTTATAATATGTATTGGATATTGTATAGTTCTTAAAGTAAATCATAATATGAGAGCACTTTGAAAATACGTTAAAACTAAATCAACTGGAAACCAGAAAACTTCTTGTTTTCTATAATTCTATATATACAATAAAGATGGTCATCAATATTGTAAAAAATAAATTCGGTTTGACCCGAATGGTTTGTAGAGTAGCACAATTTGCTTATCAAAAGTGAGAATACTTTTTAAAAAAATATTTTTAAATTATAATAAATTTGTCTCATTAATATTACTAAATATATCGTGTACATTGCATAATTCTAGGATTAACAGAAAAATAAAAAAAAGGTTTAACATAATTTGGGAGATTAAATTAAATCAGCTCAAGAGAATAACTGCATATTTGATGTGAATACTAACACTTTCAAAATTGCAAAGCGATAACTGGAAAAACAAAACAAAAATTTGAACTTCTTGAGATTGCAAAATGTGTAAATTTCGTAGAAAAAATTTCTTTCTAAAAAAAGGAGTTTCTTAGCAAAATAGACTTGTATGTAAAAGTTTTGTAAACAAACACATGGATGGGCGGTCAGACAAGTTGATATTCATATTTTTTCAAAATTTTTCGAAAATGCGCTTAAAACCAAGTCTTCTTATAAAATTAAATTGGATTTTCCGAAAAGTTATATAATTTTTTTCTTTTCTTTTTTCAAAGAAATCACGGAATTGTCGTCAATGAATGAGTATTTGCCATGAGTAGTAAGTACTGAAATATGACCATATGTGTTTTTTTTTTCTCTAAATATTAAAAAAATTCATTGGAGAATGTTAAGGCTTAGATTAAAAAAATTCATTGGATAATGTTAAGGCTTAGATTGTTATGTGAATTAGAAATTACTTTGAATTGAAATCGGTAGTATTTATGTATGCTCAAAACTAATTTGTAGGGAAATAAAGTTCGATATTGTGAACTTCAATTGCTAACTAGCTAATCACATTAAACGCTGAATTTTTGTTAATGTAGTAAGGTTTATAGTCGGCAACGCATCATTACTTTAAATACAATTAATTTAAGCTTCGGATTCTTTTCTGTAATAGTTAAAATTTAAATTAAGTCATGTTATATAACTGTTAGTTATATAAATAAAATATCACACAATATCTATATGTATATATATACTCTCCTTTAAGGTTTGTATGTAGCCTAAAAAATTAAATTGAGTTATAATTTTTGATTCCACATAAAAATTTTAAGGAAAATTAAATGGAAATAAAATAATAAAAGAAGGGATAACAACTGAATGAGAACACTTTACTGCCATAACAGCAATTTTCTTTCTTATTAAATTATTTTTATATTGTATGTTTGCTTGAATACATGTATGTATAAGACATTGTTTTATATAGAAGCAATTTTTAGTATTTTTGTAGAATCTACAAGAAAATTGAACGAAGTAAAAATTATGATTTTAAGTAATAAAGTAATAAATCATAAAATTTTCCACTACGTTAGGTTCAGAACTCTGTTAGGATAGTAATAATAAGAAATTGGTAATAATGTACACATATTATTATTTTGTAATAATACTTGTTGTTGTTGTTGTTCGGAGCAGATTTATTTTTCAATATTATTAGTGATGTAATCTGTATCTAAGTAGATTGAAAATTATCAGACTTTTTTTTTTTTGGTTTTATGACTTTCTGCTATTTTATTATCATTAAAAACAGACATTTAATATAGACATTGGAATTATTTAATATTAAATTATGAATCAGAAGGATAGCATAAAAATTAAGTTAATTGTGTATGTGTACTTATGTACTTATAAAGAACTTTATTCTTAATCGTGGTTTTGGAAAGAAGTTGTTAAACTCCAAATTATTAAGCAATATGTAGAAAAATAAAGCCCCATACTCTAATATAGCAATTGATAATAGATTAAAGTCAAATTATATGTATTTACATCATAGACCTAAACTAATTCTAATTAAAAAAAAAAAAACAATATTTTGTTAGCTTCCATTTCAAATAAAGAGTTTAGTTACTCGTATTTCCAAAGAAAGGAAATTATAATTTTAAGTTGAAAGACCTAGGCCTAGTTCCATGTGGTAATAATACAGTTCTTAAACTTAATTAAGGTAAGAAATAAATTTCTGGATTCATCTTAATAATTAATTTCGGAATAGAATTACGATATTAGAATTTCATAATTACGATATTAGAATTTATAGTTTATAGTTCGAATTTTATTTACAATTATTTAAAAGGAATAAATTTGGTTAAAACACTTATCTATGAATTATGATTGTGCTCCCTGGTGTGTGAGTAATGGTAACCTTCATAAGGATCTGGGTGTCCCCCAAGTAAGTGAGGAAAAAAGGAACTTCGCCATGAAACATAAGACTCGCTCAGGACAGCATGTAAATGTCGAGGCTTCTGAACTTGTAAGGGAAACTGAAGCGAATAAGACCATTCGATTTAGCTTAAAGTGCTGTGAAAACACTTCCGTGCCTTCCTTCACGGAATGTAGACAAATAAACACGATAAAGCAAAACTAATGGTTAGTCAGTTTGACTAGTTTTGGAAGTTTATGACCTTCCTGGTGCGTTTTAGGTTAAGTAAAACTCCCTCACTATTGATAGGTCTGATAACAGTTTGGGTCCGCCTGCCTTTGTCTTTCGATAATTTTTAAAACCGGCATTAAAGAAAACAACAACAAAAAATTATTGATTTTTGCTAATCAATTTAATTGAAAATTGCAAAAATAATTTGATCTTCATATTTTATAATTGGGTAATTGAAATGTATCTTTTGAATTTACTGGAAGTGACTGCCTCATAAGGTAATTTATTTGAATTAAACAACAGTTGTTCCAGTTATGACTGTAAACATTAAAAAAAGGGAGGCATTTTTTTACTTTTCTTTTACAATACAATGATATGAAATTTCGGTTACTGAATGTATCAACATTTTATGTTTTAGCTCTTATTTCCACATTAAAATATGCCCTTTAATTTTACCCTACCTACACGCATTCTTAGATCATATCTTATAATAAAAAAGTTTAATAAAAAAGTAAAAAATTATTTCTGATATGAAACTTTACTTTTTTATATGATTTTTAATTAGCTCCAATGAACTAATTATCAAATTTCCAAAATGACTAACTTTTCCCGAAATAATTTAATTTTATTAATAAAACACAGAAAAAAATTTGGTTTAGTTTCATTAAGAAATTACTTTTATAATTACAATTATATGAAATAAATTAAAAGAAAAAACTAGATGAATAAATGCGCAAATAAACGAAATATTATTGAAAATTAACTTGTTTTTCTTTGTATTTTCCTTCTTTAATATTTTGAAATCTTAAATCACAAATCTTAACAAAAAAGTTTTTTTTTTTCAAAAAATCGCCATGATAAACTACTTTTAATTATAAACACGCATAAAATAAATAAATTAATTCTTTGTTATTTACGTGTCAAAACTTTTGCTTTTAAAAGAAAGAAACATTGTTAATATGCATGAGAGCCTATATAGCTTCTCTGCTTAATATTATATTTTAAATAAATCAAATAAGTATCCTATCACATTAGAACTTTACTATATAGATCATCGCGTGAAAGTCATGTGAAATAAAGCCACAAAATAAGAATTTTTAGATTTTCAATATTTTTGCCAGTGTTAAATAAAATTTTTAGTAAACAGTAGTAAAAACAGTAACAGTAGTTTTTAGTAGCAGTAGTAAATTTTTAGTAAAATGTTCTTAAGTTTCGTGAAGAAATTAATTATTTAAAACAGATTTAAATAAAATTAATTGAATCCGCTTTAGCAAACGAATACCGCAATTCGGCTGTAACAGTAGTGGAAACACTAAACTAAAATTGCCATAAAGTCTACTTTCGAAATCAATCTTACCAATTTTGCCGCCAAGCCGTGCATATAGCCAGTATAACGACCTCAACACTGCCGTACGACCTCAGATTTGACATTGCAGGAACCGAGCTCCATGTGAGTCGCCTTGCTGTCCACACAGAAAATCTGGCTTCAGCTACTATACAACAAATAAACCCTCAGTCCGCGGCCCTGGCAAATGTAACCTGAAATACACTACTCTAATCCGACAACCTAACACTTGTCTCCAGACAAATTGCCAAAAGAATACTCGTGTCCAATATACCTAAATGCTTACGAGCTGTCAGGGTAAATGGAGGCCTCTGGGCCTCACTCCTAAACCATACGGAATCAAGAAATCGTAATCCAACCCAGCATTGATCATCCTAAACCCCTACTTTGAATGAAATAATATCTTTGGATAAAATTTTAATATGAAAAACCCAACAAGACATACATCGAGAAAACGGCTAAAAAATATTCAAAGAATGTAAATGTGCACTATACGATTACAAAAAAATGTAAACCTTGGCATGCAAGGAAGATCACGCTAAAGTGGAAGTCTCTCACTACATACTAGACAAAATAAAACGATAACTAGATGAAAATAAATTATTTTACAAAATAGTTTTGAATCTTCGGCCGATTTTATATGTAGATCTAGTTAGCTTCTGGTTTACGGGGCAATAGCTGCAGCTTTGTTTGAAATAACTGGTTGATTATCCAAAGACATAATGGTGAATTAAATTTTTCGAATTTATTCTTACACCCTAATTGTAATAGTTTAATAAGAATTACATATATATATCCCAATTTCACAAAAAATATGTTTTGCATTATCTCAAGTATAAAAATTAGTGCACTGCTTACTATGCTTTCATTTCATTACTCTACACACTTTGCCAATATTATTGTATTTGAGGTACAATTTCCTCTTCTCATCTCTCTCTCACTCTTTTTTTTACATTATGTGTGTTCTATTTCCTTCCTTTTTTCTTATATTATTATTTCATACATATATATATATATTGTAAATATTAAAGAAAAAAGAATGATATGGTCAGCACATAACCGATCGTAAAATGTATTCCCTCGTTTGAGAAAAGTGCTGCACAGGTTAATGAAAATGTTTTTTTCAACAGTTACTTCCAATTTCAAGGAAACTCGCGGATTTTGCAGTTTTCATATACATAATTTAATTAATTAGCTCTTCACTTTATGTGTTCCGATTTCCTTGAAAAGTTCTTCTGCTAGATTCGTTTGGGAAGAGAACTCAAATATTATATTTCAAGAGACTGATTAAATTGATTAATTAGCTCAAACAGTTAGAAGATTGTTAGATAGAGCACATGTATAAAATTTCAAGATTATTATTTTCTTAAATATAAACAAATATCTATACGAATTTAACCCGTATAGTAATGGCTCATTTCTCTGAACCCCGATATATGAGATACAAATTTTCATCAAAATTGAATCAGTCGAAATTGAGATAGACATAAGAGTATACACAACAACAAGCCGATATCTCGCTTAAAATAGTTTATTTACGTTTCTTCATCACGGAGAAACAGATTCATGCTAAAATTTTGACATATGAAATTTGATACCATCACATAACCTTTTTTATTGTATGGAATGCGGTCGGTAAAAAATTGATTATATTTTTTTTTTACATAATATTATGTTTATTGTTTGACTATTACTTAGCACATAGCCCATCCGAACTCATTGGACTTTGAAAATTATAAAACAAAAAATTAATAAAAAAAAAAATTAAAAATAAAAGAATAAAATAGAATTTAACCAATAGGATTCATGGTCATCTTTTTAGTTTTTATAACTTCCATAAATCTAATCTATTGCGTCAATATTTTCCCTTTATATTTTTTTTCGTTTATGAAATTCTATAATACGAGCACAATATTTGAATGTTAAAATATAATTGTGTGTAATGTAGGCATAATAATAATAATATATTTAATAAAATCATGAATAACGGTAGTTAACACGATAGTATAAATATTGTATGTAAATTTTTTCTGTTATTTTTTCATAAATTTTTAATTCATACCATTGGTGTATAATTTGTGTGTGTGTGTATTGTGTTCACCCATCAAAGTAATCAGTGTTGAAGAAAAGAGCAAAGGAAAAAAATGAACTCAAGTTGAAAAGTCGATGTTTAGGTTAACAGAGTTGATAAATTACCCCCAATATCTTATGATGAGGAAAATTATTTTCTTAAAAACAATAAAAATAATATAAAAAAAAAAACTTAATGAATGGTCAAATAAAGTAAAAAAAAAGGACATATTGCACAACCTCGTGTCCTTTTTCTTCACTTTTATAAATTTTATTCTTGTATTTGTTTTTAGTTTTCTTTATTATTATTTATTATTTATGAATACGAAATCGCCTACTCTTCAATTATATCATTTATGTATGTGTATACTAACTATAAGAATATTATTATAAATATTGTACGAGTAATATAAGAATTTATAAATTCCATAAATTTATACTTTAAATTGTACACAGAAATACACATACATATACATATATTTGTTATATATGTATGAATAACGTTACTTACTATGTAGAGTGCTGATACATGCAATATTTGCTTATATACAAATAAAAAATATTTCATTTTCTAATGAAAGTCAGTCAATTGTTATGAAGCTTGCATGCTATTAATGTGAGATCTTGGAATAGAATCGTCGTTATATGGTTCAGTTAGCTTCAATTCTTTAAGATTTATTTGTGGTTTTTTTTTATTTATACATATACCCATATATTTACATATTTATTTTATATTGTGAGTTTTGATTATATGACAAAAGTAATTTCTTTGATTTTATGCCTAAACTTCTATAAATTTTTTTTTTATTCTTCGCTTATTTTTTATAAATTTATTTTCATCATATAGCTTATAGCATAGCAATATATTCCTTTTAATGAAAATAGTATTCTTTATTAAAGGATCTACTATGTTATTGTAAATAAGGATATTAGTTATGTGTTTGAAGAGTACATGTTATAATGTAAACACCAAGTCGAAAAGTTTTAAGTACAAAATTCAAATTATTGGAAAATCGTAAAAATTTTTTTTCTTTGCATAATTCCAAAAACATTGTGATGATTATGATTTTTTTATAACTATTTTCAGCAGAATGAAAAACATGCTGTACGAAATTTTAATTCTTTCGAGTTTTTAAGGATTTTCTATAATTTTATGAAATTCTAGTACTCGTATTAAAAAATTTTAAAATATTGTGCTTAATCTTTTCGATTTATTCTTGAACGCATTTTATCGGTATATTCCTGAAGAAATATTGTTTTTTAGTTTTTTTGGGAAAATTTCAAATTGGTCGCCGTTTTCTATGAAAATGTGGTTATTTTACTATTTAATAAAAGAAGGAAGCAATATTTCAAGAAAACTTGTGGGTTAGTTCTCTATATAAAAATGCATAATGGGCCATTAGTAAAGACTCAATAATTTTCAGAGTAAACTTTTGTCGTATAAATTTTCATCGAAAAAAAATTGGCTCTGCCATTGTCGGGATAGACCAAATGAGCGAATTAAAGTATCTCGAAAAATAGCTTATTTTTGTTTGATTAACATTTACGGTAAAAGCACGACAATAATTGAAATTAGGCGAAATAAAACTTAATAAAAATTTTTTTTTCGGCAGTTATAGACTTACATTTAACTAGGCACAGACAAGATAAATCTAGCTTTCGAGCTCCGGCATATAAAAACCCAAAAACTGACATATTTATGTTAGTAAATATTTGGAAAAACGGCATTCAAATTTTCGGGACGGTTTTCTCCTCGAACTTTTGCACAAACATTTTTTTTGGAAGTTTTATAATTCTGCAATAATTTTTAAACTGAGTCAATGGCTGTCTCAATATATGAGAGAATTAATACAACTATAATGTTTTAATATTCTGAAGAAGTGTTTTTTTTTTAATTTGGTCTTAAGTCGAGTTAAAACTGTTCGGTTTGTAAATGGGCATTATATTCAAATAACAAACAAAAAAAATAAAACAGAACTTTCTTATCAGGTTTCCGTTCGTGATAGTCTATGTATGTGGAGAAGTCTATGTAGGCATTAAAAGTAAAAATATGTAAAGAAAAAAAAAATTGATGATGAGGAAGGACTTTACTATATACAAAATTTAGTCACATAAAACTTGAATTATTTTTATTCGTTTTTGTGTTCGCGATCTTTATTATTGTTATTATTTTGTAATCAAAGAAACGTAAAGGTAACTTATCATTTTATTCATCTTCGATTTTTTTTTCTTTCAAAATTTTTATTATAAAATATTAAAAGGGAAATTTTTCTGGCGTAAAATGAAAATTTGTTGATGTATTAAGTTTTTTTTTAAATTTGGTATATGGTGTCATAAATTTGATTCTAATTTATTCTAATTTAGTGCTCAAATTTATTAAAATACGAAAAAATTGAATAATGCAGGAGATTTCTAGCCCTGGACATTTATTTTTGATTTTCTCATTTTCACATATTGAATTGTTCTTTCGAAACTTCGTGTTTTTTTATTACTCTAGTAGTTTTATTGAATAAGAAACCTCTGATGGATAATAAAACATCAGCCAAAAAAGTCATTCTTTGAAAAAGTTTTGTCCCTGTTAAACTTAAATATGCTTAATGAAAGAAAAAAATTTGATGTAGTCAGTACATAATTGACTGCAAGGCGTAACACGTCAGTACATGCGTAGACCGCAAGCTCAACCAAACTGTTGTGAAAGATTATAAAACATCCGTTTAAGGACTTCTTTCCAATTTTAGGTACATTAGTAAGGTTTCAGTTAACATACCTAGAAAAATGTAAATTTGGCCCATAGTTACTGGCTTCTGATTTCTTCCAAAAAAATCTGTGGTTTCTCGTATTGTCAAACGGAGCTTATATATAAAATTTTAAGATTTGAATAATTTCTTAAAACTAATTATCAATAATGTAAAATCCATTCCAGTTCCCGATGTTTGGTATATCTCAAAAGTTAATTAATCCGGGACAAGCCAAAATAAACTTATACATAAAGGTTTATCATAATGGTCGAAATTGAGATACACGCGTGCACACACAGACCGACATTTCGATGTGCGAAATTTGAAGCCATGTGGTTGGTAATAACAAAAGAATTATGAAATATCCCACACTTCGAGCTACAATGATGCACGACTATAGGCTAGATATAAAGCAAAATTTGTCGAAAAATTAATTGAAATTCCTGAAATTTTCGATTTCTATTCCTGAATTATCCTGAAATCCTACAGACTATATTTTTTTCATTTTAGTACATTTTTATGAAAATTAAAAGTTGTGAGGTAGGTGATTACATTTTTTTTTTAAATTTTTATAAATTTTTTTATTAAAAACTTTTTTAGACCACAAACGAAATTAAAAATTATTACATACTCATAAATGTATGATTAAAGTATAAGCATTTCATATAGATATAAAAATAATAAAATAATATGAAATTGAAGACCTAACATGACCACATTAATTGCCCTTTCAAGGATATACATATTGTATATACTAGGAATGAAATATGAACGCAAGCAAGAAAGATTGATCTAAGGATAACATGACTTAACTCTTTTTAAATGCATTTTTTCTTTCATGTGCATATTTACATTATATTTGTCTTTAGACCTATTTATATGTACAGAATTTCCTATATAAGTAGAATTTTTTTTTTAATAATAACTTTTTTTCCATGTTTTTGTTAAGTTTATGACATACATCATACTTAAAAATAACAATAATGCAATAAAAATAGAGAAAAAAAGAACTCTAATTTGTGTCTTAAATTTTATATGTACATTAAATCTAAAAATAATTTACTCAAAGTAGAGGTAAGGAAATCTGTGTACTATTAAAAAAAAAAAATTGTTAATCCAACTCCATAATCAAGAATATAGAGGGAAGGGGTCAATTGTACTTAGAAATTAAATGACCCTTTCATATCTGTTAAAATTATCCTTTTTTCAATTCCTTTTCTTACCGGTATTCAAGAATCATTTACCCTAACGATGTTTTATACAAAATATAGAACTTTTTTTTATCCACAACTGAATATTAGTTAAAAAGAAATGTAGTCTAAAACAAGACAGTTAATTCTTTTTCTATTTATCAGGATTTTCTTATCTCGGAAAAAAAAGGAATAATAAGCAATAAAAATATGAAAAATTAAAGAAAAAAACGGAAAAATTTCCATTGTAATTAAAGAAAAATTCCTAAAGGACAGTTTGCACACTATAATAATATGAAACTTGTTTTAGAATGTTTTTAGAAACCGAAGTGTAACATTATAAACGAAGCAAGAAAACTCATCGAATGCTAGGAGAAAATGATTTTTTGTTGTAATAGTAATATTAGTTACGCGTGGCGTATTTTAATTAGAATTGTATAATATGTGTATTTATTGATTGAGTAGAATTTTTGCTAGATATTAATACCAACCTGTTAAACTATCTATTTAACAAGTTTCTACATTTTCATTTTGTGGTAGAAACCTGGATAAGAGAATAAACTCTATGTCATTCATATTATTCTGGTGTTCCCTTGAATAATATCAATATTTTATAAGTAAAATTCATTTTCTAAATTTTACTGCATAATTTAGCTCTAAGTTTGTAAAGCATTTAAACCTTGATGTATACAAATGTGGAATATCAGAGTTTTGCCTTCAATAAACTCTTTCCATTTTGTAAGAGAATAAATCTAATGTAAAGAACACTGACAAAACTAGAAAAAGTGCAAATATTCGCAAACAAATATGTTTAATAGTGAAAGAAGTGCTAAAATTTACTAGATTTTTATAATTACTGCTATATTTTTTACAACAATGAGTTTTTTATATTTTGATGATCAACAGCCTGCTCCGTTATTTATCTTGCATATACAATTTTTTTGGTAAAATTTTGGCTTTTCAATTTTGAATTGGTAATATTTTAAATCACCTTCAAATAGACACAATGGATAAGATAAATTTTGCATTCATGGTGAATTTCGGTCATTAATCGGAAATTGCATGTATATTCAACAATTTGTTTGAAAATTTATAAAATTTAATCAAAACTCCGCTCGATTATGAGCAGAGAGAACGTGTTCGTTAAAATCATTAGAATAAAGTTTAAAATGTAGACTGAGCCTTACATTTTTATAATCACAATCAAATTTTGAAAATATCTTATAAAAATATACCAAAAAATATACTTTTGCTTACAATTACTAACATTACTATCATTTTTAGCTTCAAGACACGCACTTCCGTCTAGACATTTGGTTGGGATATTCTGTTATTACTTCCTGAGTGTCCACTTTGATTTTAATATTTTCTCAGGTTTTTCCTTTAAAAAGGACAATAATTATTATTATTACTTTTTTTTTCCATCGTTGTTATCGAAATATTCTGATATTGTCTTTATATTATGGTCGTTATCCTTTTTATTTTTTTTTTAGGTTGGAATAATTTTTTTTTTTTTACTTTTGGTCAGTAAAATTTTTTTATATTTAATGTCATTTTTTTATCTATTACCAACTTTATACATTTACTACTTGTAATAGTGTCTTTTCACAGTTCTACAATAGTTATACCTGTATTATATGTTAGTTTTTATTGTGGTTTGGTTGGTGGGTTCTACTAATATTATGTAAATTGACTTCATGACTATTGGCTTCCGTTTTAATAAAAAGTCACTTGTAATAATTTTATAAAAGTGGGGATATACAATAAAAACGAAAATAAGACAATAAAACGAAGAAAAAAAAAGGATAATTTTTAAAGGTTTTTGTCACGAAATTCGGTTATTGTACTTGCATTTAAATTAAGTAACTTTTATGTTAGCATTGTGATATTCTTCAAAAATTGTAATGATTTTGTCTTTTCCAATGACACTCAGCTATTATAAATATGTGAATCATGTGATAATGAATATTTTCGAATATTTTATGTAATCATGGTAACTTTCATAAATTTTAACATTGTTGTGATCATGATTTCGTATGTGACCATTGTGATTTCGTATGTGACCATACGAAATTTCGAACGGGAGTCATTCAATGTTTTGGGCTCAGTATGTTCTTTTTATTTCGATACAATTTATTAGCAATTAAAAATTAATTTATGTTTTGTACTTATACTAAAAGTGATAGCTTTGGTATGAAATTCGTAACTATTTAAAGGAGTCGTCTTTGGTATTAGCAATAATTATTATTGAATACTTTTGCTCAGCGTAAATTCTGCATTGATTTTGAAACGTGGTGACAAGGCTCATTCGGTCGGAATTAGGTAAAAACCACCAGAGTTTAAGAAGTTGCTTCGTTGTAAGCAGGAACGGTCGCTGTTGTAATTGGACCACTTCAAAAAAATGGATTCAGGTTTCTCCTATACAATTCAATGATATTATTTTAAAAATTTAGAAACATATACATAGGTTCTATATTCAGATTTTCACGGTATAGTCTTTAATTGAGTTGATTAAAATCGAGCATTAGTTATTAAAAATATCATAGTGGAGAGTGAACTTCCAGCGATATTAAACTGATGTAGATTCTGTAATTTTTGAGTTGAATAATTTTTGGGTCTTATGAAAATTCACCAGTATAGTACGAGTTTTAAGTCAATGTTGAAATACATTCCACCATAACTTAAACGAGTCATTATAATTGTTTGTGTGCAACTATCACTTAATTAAAAAAAAAATTTAAAAATTGAAAAAGACAATAGCTTTAGTACAGAAGGACTAAAGGACTAGTTAATCGGTAATAAAAATCGTAACCTATTTTGGAAATGGGTTATGATAGTTGACAGTATAAGGCAAACTATGTTTCATGGATTAAATGTTAATTGCTATGTCAATGTTAAATAATCCGAAAATTTTTCCTGAAGCTATTTCAAAACTAAATTTTTGTAAAAAAATTTCAATAAAACTGAAGTACAATAAATTTTGTATAATATTTTTATTACAATCTAGTCATTTTATTTATGTTGTACACAAACTGTACATGTGAGCTTAAATTGTTGTAGTATACTATAAAAATTGAACCGTGACCGAAGAATTGTACAATATAGAGAGAGTGACAGATTTTATTTTAGTTATTAACATGGCCATATATGAAAATCATATTGAGATCATGATTACACTATATTAATGTTAAAAGAGGATGCTACGCTTTGGTTATATTTATGTTAAAGTTTCTAAAGAAACACACAATCTAATGAATATCTTAACATAAATTATGCAAAATAAAAACTCATAAAATTATTATTTTTTTCTACGGTTGCGACAGTAAGCTAGAAATTTAAAGGGGAATCAATAGCTTCTTTTTTTTTATTTTAATTTCTTTGACATTGTTTTGTTTTCTCTTTTCGATTTTTTTCCATTTGTTTTTTATTCTTTTCATTGAAGTGGTGAATGAAGGCAATTGTTACTGTGGTAGAAAAATATTATAGTTTTCAGTTAATTTTTATAGTTAATGGGCATAATTCAAAAAGACCATTAATATCGAAGTAACGCTCTGATTTTTATTTATTTTGCTTTTTTAATAGCTTTCTTCCTTAAAATACAAATATTTTTTTAAAAGTTCATTTAATATACCATACTACAATAATATTGGAATGAATTTTAAATTTAAGAATTATATTCTAATTAGAGATAAAAGTACGTTCGTTCTAAAAGCGAAACAATTAAATATTTTAGCTTTTTCAATATTGGTTCAATCTTGCGATAGGAAGCAGCCTATTCAAGAAAGCATATTAATAATAATCAATATGATTATATAGATACCAAAATCGTGTTGAACTCAAATTTCTTACTCAACTTGTCAATTTCCTGTACTCTTTATTTGACATTTAGATTTAAATAAAGCCACTTTGACATTTATTACAACGACGATGGTAAACTTGTTCTAAATCATTCATTGATTCTGAGAAAAAGTTATACAGGCAGTTGGTTGAACGTAATCATTTTTATTTTAGTTTTCTTCAAAAAATACAATCAATAATATGACACTTTTTTAGTAGTCTTGTATATTTTTTAAATCATATTTACATACTAAAATTTAAAATGAAAATGTTTTACTAACATCACACTTTGAATTCAGTGTTATTTTATAGTATTCAATAATATAAATAAATTGATCTTTTACAAGTTGACTATTACATACGAGTATAATGAAATTTTTATTAACCATTTTATGATTTTGTGGCTATAAATTGGATACTATTAGAAAAAATCGTTTCATAATTTCAAATGCTGAGTTCAATGACTTCTAAATAGTTGGTTTTTTTTGTTTAATTTTGTTTTAAGTTGTTTGACACTGAAAATGTGAAAGTTGACATGTTAAAACTTCGATCCAATATAATATTTTATTTTATAGAAATTAAAATAGAAATTGAAATTTTTAAAATATTATAAGGAAAATATTGCATAAATTAAGGCGAATATATTAATATTTTCTACAGTGCAATAAAAAATTTTTACAAATATAACCTTTAACCTTTGAGCAATTCATGGATTAAATTAGTACGTGTCAAATAATATGGGACAGCAGCAAATGTTATAAAATAATTTTGCAAACATAACAAAAAAAAAATAAAATTTAATATTAAAGAGCTGCCATATTGATATTGTAGTTAATTTTCTAATTTAATTAATTTGCAGTTAAAATCTTTAATTTTATTGTATTTCGGAGCATATTTAATTGATTTATGATAATGAAAGTACAAATCTGGTCTGTGATAACGATCATTTCAATGAATATTCAAAACCAATTAATTTTATGTATGTGACTCTAAATTCTATTTAAGAAGGTTTTGTCTATGATTTTCCAAGATTGGTTACCATTTTTATTATGATTTGACTAAATCAGTTGAATGTATTTTATGATGTTAAACCAAGTTTTTGGAATTGAATGTATGTCTCTTTGTAATTTTTAGACCATTCTTCTCAAAAGTCTTTTATAAGTGGTAAAATAAATTACTCATAATTTATTATGTAATTTATAAAGCTATCATTTTGAAGTTTATTCTATTCTAATTATTAATATGTATGAATGTACTAGTAGAATTATTACTACTTATGAATTTACTCAAAAATAACCTCTTTTACACTTAAGGTACAAAAAACATCGTTACAAAAACATTTGTAATAGCTCTAATTGAAATTTATTTAAATATTCATAAATAAGTGAACCATATTGGCAATATGTTATTCAGAGATGTGCAAGATGTACACAAAAATATTTCAATCAATAAAATCAAACAAAGATATTTTTATAAAGCACGAATAAAAGCACGTATTCATTATTCTAATGTGCTTGTGCGAATGCAATATACTTATACTGGCATCATATTATAAATTACTTTATGTATATGTACAAAGCTACACATAATTTCTATATTATTGTAATAAATAAGAATATATTGTGTATATGTAAACGTGCAATGGAATACAGAGCTGAAAGCTATTTATACAATCTTATTTTTTTTATTCTCTTTATCATTTTTGAACATTTGTGGTTTTATCTGACTTTTTGTTACAGTTATTTGAGTGTATTTAGCGAAATGATTTTATTTGAATCTCTACCACCCTCTTGTATTTACATTATATTGAAATTTTATATTCATGTATATATACAGACACATGTGTGTATATTATGTACCTTATATTTAAAATTACTATATTGAGTTTTTGTTCTGTTTATTTCGTTCATATTGTTATTATATATTTATTTAATTTTTTATACAATAACCAATGATGATAATAAAATAAAAAAAAAGAGAAGAGAGAAGAAAAATATCATCACACATATTATATATAAAAATGATAAAAGAGACAAAAAATTATGTCTGCGATTTCGAAATGGAACTGATGCCACGCCTTTGATTTTCTTCTTTTTCATTTTTCTGGTATAGCTTTGAAAATATTAATAATTTCGCTAAAAAAATGTATCTATGTATATAGATAATAAAGTACGTATAGTTATAAATTTTTAATATCTTTCTTATAAAGATACCTTTATGTACATAACATAAGTATAAGCACACAAACTTACATATCTAATATGTTTATACAATATTTTATGTATTCTATTTTTTAAAATCCAGAATAATTAAAAAATTTCTAAATTTCTCATCATAAAAAAATTATACTCGTCTTGTTTTCCCTTACCATTGTCATATTCAAAATACAAAATCAATTTAACTGTGTATTCCGTCGGAATATTTTTGAACTTCTCCATAAGTGACTTCCGTTTGAAATAGTTAGAATGAAAGATTAAATTAAAATATAATAGAGAAAATATGAAAATTTCTCTAAAATTTTGATTGTAAAATTTTTTATGAAATTTTAATACAAATTTTTAGTTTAGTTTCCTTATGAGTGAAATGATTTGAAATTATTTTGAATATTAAAATGACGCTAAATTTTTCTAGTTTTTGTGTTTATAATTGATAATAAGAAATTATTTAAGGGCTCTGGCAGGCGTGCAATTTTTAGTTTTGCAATTTCTGTTTGATTCCAGAATCGTTGGGAGCACATCTAGCCAGCTAAACTATTACTTCGATTTAAATTGAACGAGCTTAAAAAAAATTGAAATCAGTTTGCAAGAAATTAAAAACTGTTTGATTGTTTAATTGCATGTGATTATACAGTTGCATGTGTGCTCGCTTGAATATCAACCTATGGAATACAAATAAGTAATCAAATATGTAGTTGCAAAAACTAAAAATTACATTTCAATCTAGTTCCTTAGTTTTTTTCTGTCGCCAGAGAATATGGTTCTAAAAGTAATTGGAATATCAAGTTGTTTTAATAATACTGAATTTCAAATTTCTAAATAAAATTGAAAATTTTTCGAATATTCAACAATTTCCAATAAAAAATTTTAAATTACAAATAGAAAATTTCTATTTGTAAGAAAAATACAGTAAATTTGTGCTAATGTAATATATAAAATCAGCTTTAATAAAGTGCGTGTCTTGTGCTCAAAATTAAACTAACTTGTAATCTTTCCGCATTTTTTATAATAATATGACTTTCTTTTTCAAATTAATATTCAAAATAAAGAATTAATTGCTTGTAGGAGACTAAAAGTTATGAAGTTCAGTTTATTATATTTTTCATTATAATATGCAGTTTAAGAATTCAATTTTAATAGTATACTTTTAGGAGTAAGTTTTGCAATTTATTTAAGGTTCTTCTCCTAATAGAGCTATCAAATTTAATTCATCAAATTGAAATACTGAACAGATTAAAATAAATATAAAGAAACTTTTAGTGTCATACAATGAATTATAAATTTTTTATTCAGAATAAATAAGAATTTATTTTTCTATGTATCTTATACACAATATTCTTTTATTTGAATACAATTAAATAAAGCTCCACCCCAACAATAATGTAGAGCGCAAAATCAAAATCTTTTCTTTTTTTTTGCTTTCCTTTTATCTGTTTTAGTTTTATTTTTTCGCTTTCATATTCTCTTTTACTCTTTCTTTGTCATCATTCTTTAAAATCTATATAATAAAGAATATGAGAAAAGCAAATAATAAAGATTTACTTCATTATATACATACACACATACAAAATATACCGAAAGAAAAAAAACTTAGCCCAAAGATACAAAGAAGACAATCGCAATAAAACACAAAAAAAAAAAACCAATTTGTGTACGTACGTACGTACACTAAACTTTCCATAATGTGGAACGTAAATTCCGTTAGTCTTCTATAACATAATAATATGTATATTGTATGTGTACTCTGCTATTCCTAATCATTGCACATAGTTCCACATTAAGAAAGTTTTTTTTTTTGAATGTATATAAAGAATGATATTAAATACATTCATAAATTAGTAGATAATTTTGTAGAATAATATTCTACAAAAAAATATATAATTAAATTCTTATATACATATAGTTCAGTTATCTTTATAGCTTTAGTATAGTTTTGTATAAAAACTTTGATATTTACATGGTTAGAATACAACAATATTCTGGAAAGAAAAGTCGACGAAATATCGTTTTTTCGAAAGTCCACGTAGATAACTAAAGTTTTTTTTTCTTCTATACTACGAGTACGTTCTATGTACACGTGTATACTAAATACTAATATTAATAAAGTTGTATTGGATATGTGTTGGATTTGATTATTATTATATACACATACAATTATAACAGTTCGCCTTCAATATATACTAGTGTTAGTAAGTATACAAGAATAATAAAAAAAAAATTTGGGTTTTGTTTGATTTTCTATTTGTTTTTCTTATTTATTTTTCTTGTTTTTTTCTTTTTCTATATTAATCAACTTGACGGTCAGACTGATTATAGAAAGAAAAAAAAGAACAATACATTTTTTTTTTTTATTTTTAGTTTATGTTGATTTTTATGTTGTTTCTCAACATTTTTGTTGAGAGAAAAATTTAAGATTTAAATTAGGTTTTAGCAGATTTTCAAGGATTTTATAATCCTGATTGATTTTTTCATTGTACTTTTATTATACATAGATATTATATATATTATTTTGTTAGTATGTATGTTAGTATATTAGTTATAGAAATGGGTACGTAATGTTTTTGTTTTTAATATTAATATTCATGTATTACTTATAATGTACATCTAGCTAGGTAACGTATATGTATTATTTATTAACACAATTTATGTGTCGGACGGTATATATATATATATGTATATATGTACTTGTATGTAGGTATGTATTGTGTTTTTATTGATAAGTAAACCGAAAAGTTTAATTGAACTTTTGTTTTTTTTTTTTTGTTTTTCTTGTCGGTACATAGTATTTTATTGCGGAACTAAAAAAAAAAAAGGAATTTTATTTTTCTTGCATTTTCACAATGTAGTTACTTAAAGTTGAATGAAATGGGGTTGTATTATGAGGTATACATTGTTATTTAAAAAGGATTCTTATTAAATTAAGGTTATAAATATTACTCTTTAATTTATATACATATGTATTATATATATATATGTAAATACATATGTGTTCTGATAGAATTTTGACAAAAACAAGAGAATTATATATTGAACTTTAATTATTTCAAGAAATTTAAGAATCGATATATATATTGGTATATGTATATATTATAGGTAAATTTAAATAAAAAAAATTAAAAGAAAAATAATTTCTAGTTTAAAATTTAAAAGGTGCAATCACCTAGTTTATACTTTAATTTCCATGTATTTGTTGTATAACTATTTGCAAATTAATGAACTATGTGTAGGTACGAGTAACTATTATATGCAGATATATAAAGTGAAAGTCAATATCGAATATCATTTAATATTTTAGATAATTTATTTTGGATTAGAATTTATTGTGTAACTAAATTGATAAGGAATGTATTATTTGCAAAGGATATTGCACAAGAGCACATTTTTGCCAAATTTGTTTTGTTTTAGTATAGTTTTACTATACTAATTTAAATTTATATTTTGAATTTACTAATTTTAGTTTTGTAAATGTTAAAAATTATTAATTAATTGAAAATAAGTTCAAAAATTGGTTCACTTGGGTATATATGTGGGAGGTGGCGCTTGGGAGAATCTGTAATTTTGTGAGAATTATAGGCCCGACTGGCGCTTTATAGGTGGTGGGATATTACAATAAGTCTTTGAGACTGCAGTCACCTGGTCTGAGATTGACCACTGTCAATCTGCAATCTATCTAATCTATCTATTGTGTATAACATGGCGTAATTTATTAAGTCTATAGAAAAGGTAATAAATCTCTCAATTTTCGGAAGTAAGTTACAGTTGTTAATATTCAAGCTATGAATTTGAATATCAACAACTGTATATATAGTGTACTCGTATATTCATTCTGGTGTACTCGTATAAGATTCTCTAATAATCTGGAACAAAAATCCTAATTTAAATAATTCGTAATTTTACTTTTAAAAGAATTGTACGCGAGAAAAAGGAGGAATTTTATTTTTTTTTAATTTTAAAATAAATGAAACTTTCGTTCCTTGAATTGGACAATTTTATTGGTGTTTACATTTATTTCTTCTGCCAAATGTGGTACTTTATCAAAGTCGATTTACACAAAAATATATATTAGCATCGAACAAAGTTTCTTTTTCGTATTGAATCAAGATTTTCATCAGTTTAGTATATTACTAATTAAAAAATTGGATCTTCGGAAAAATATTTTTATTGGTTTAACAAATATTTTAAAGAACCGGTTATAATTTTTCAGGTTCGAAATATTTAATTAATTTTAACATTTGTCCACAACTCTAACATATTAGAAGTTGAAATATTCAATGAATTTCTTCATTAATTGGACATATTGGTTATGTAGAGTACAATTTGTCTTGTATTTCACTATTTCTCTATCCAATAAATTTTTTTTTTTAAATTTATAAAAAAGGAGAAAATTCAAAATCTTTTGATTTACAGCTAAATAGAATAGAAAATTTTCTTTTATTTTTCCGGAATTGAAATTAAATTTTAAAAACTATAAAGAAAAAACCTGGTTATTCAAATAATGCATGAAGGTCTCCTTCATTTTTTTTTCATTAATTTTATTTTTACGTTCTATAAAATTTATTTAATATTCTTTCATGAATCCCTTCGGAACATGTGACACTAATAAAAAGCGATTATATTTTTTTTTATATGTCTAGTTTTTTTTTTGTTAATTCTCTAATGCCATGTCCTCATTCGATGATATTTTCCTATATAACAAAATAGTTGTGGCAAAAAAAATTTAAAATTCTAAAATAAATTAGTTAAAAAAATTTATTCAAATGTCTTTCACGAGACTATGAAAATGTCCTTACAAATAAATATTTGTAATGCCCATATATGACTTCATTCATATAGAATTCTACAATAATACTTAAATTAGTATAGAGGATGTACATGCATGGATATATATTTGATAGAAAAAACAGCCTAAATATAAAGGAAATAAATAAATTACTTTCAAATGGCGACCATGATGTCCTTTTACTAATCTGTGTACGAATACTTATATATGCAAAATGCAAAACAGAAGATACAAAAAAAAAATTTTTTTATTTTAATTTACATATTTGACAATTAAATGTCAACGTTTTTTTCAATATTTTGTGGAGTGTCAACTAGTAAAGTGAAAATTTTTGCTATTCTTATAATGCATATATTTTATGGCTGTCTGGAAAACTTTGGTATTTCCATAGTATATGAGGTTATAATAATGTAAATGTTGTATGCAAATTTTATTCAAAATGGTCTCGAATACATATGTGCATGTGAATTGCTGTGTGTGTTCACAGGTTTCCAATAAAATTTTGTATTGTGATCATTCGATTTTTTTTTTGTTTCTTTGCAATGTGATCTATTTAACAATATAGGGTTGTAATTTAGAACAAAATGTAAATGCATTCAATAGAGCTGTAATAATATATGTATGTATGTAAAGCTGTAATGTGTATATATATATATATTATATTCTTATATTTGAAAATTTGTGGTAGAATTCCAAATATCTGGACTTAAGTTTTCGAGTAAAATAAATTTTTTTTGCAAAATGCTCCGAATCTTGTTTAAATAATTTTTAAAACGAGATTTTTGGAATAGTTTTTTTTGTAATGATTAAATGAAATCGAAAAAACTTCTAAGAATTTCGTTATGTGTTAAATAGCCATTTTAATTAAAGTAAAGTTTGATACAGTCGAATTTATAGCCCACTTTCCACAGCCGAAAAAAAAAATGACGTTTAAAGAGTCAAAGCTGTTCAAATAGAGACCTGTTGCAAAAAATTTTTTTCTCCCCTTACTAGTGTACACGCTGTTACACGTCAATGTCCCATTATAGGGTAGTTTTGCATTGTTCCGGCTGGTTATGCATTGTACTTTTTCTCTGTTCATTTCTACTTTTTCATACATAACAATATTTACGTCAACTTTAAATTATTAAACATTGGCCAATAAAATTATTGTTTTGATAGAAAAGAAAAAAAAAGCAAAGAATGTAATGATAAAGTAAACCTTAAATAACAAGAATTACGCGTTTGCAAACACCTTATATTTTTAATAATTGTTACTTCACTTATTTGCCATACTCATTTTTCAAAGTTCAATAAAAAAAATAGAAAAAAAAAACGAAATTATGTTTGTATTTGAAAACGAAGTTTCTTTCTACTAGCGGGCTTGAATTGCATATAAGAAATTTTATAAAGAGCTAGGGTGATACAAGGTGTTTAATAATAAAATGAATAGCTGCTATTTACCTACAATTAATTATTGTTTTCCACAGATTGTAAAATACAAATTCTAATAAAATGTTTATTAAATTTTCATGGTATTTTTTGTAGAACTTACTATAATGTACTTAAAATATAACTAATAATATCTATAATGTAGATATGAAGATAGAATGAATGACCGTAAAAGAAATGAGAATATTATACGACAACAACAATGGCAAACGAAGAGTTTCTGAAAATCAATGCGCTCTGGTTTGTTTATTTGCACAACGACTTGTCTATTTTTTTCTTATTTGTTTTTCCTTTTTTTCATATTTAAATAATCAAATAATAAAAAACCACTGAAAACACTATATAGCTACATTAAAAAACAAAAAAAACGCCGAATGCTTAAAGCCAAAAAGGAAAATAACAATATTAAAAAAAAAAGAGAGAAAAGGTATAAAAAAAAAATAGCGAAAAAAAGGATTCGATTTGTTGTATTTGTACTTTTCGTTCCCTTTTCTTAATTTTGTTCTTTTTTTTTTTTTGGTTTTTGTTATTTCTGTTGTTCGTCTTAATTTTGTTTTTGTATAATTCTCATTATTCTTATTATTATGACGTTTCTACATTTATTTATTTATTTATTTTCATTTTTTTTTTTGTATAATTCATACCTAGACTGAATATCGTGTATTTTTTTTTCTTCTTTTTGTTATTATGTATATATGTAAGTATAATTTTTCTTTTCATTAAAAAAAAAAACAAGTGAAAATGAAAAAAAAAATATAATAAATTTTTGCCATAAAAAAAAGGTTTGAAAAAATAATTCAGTTGCCGTAAGCACTTTTACCTGAGAACAGGTGTATGTCGTAACGGTATTATGGCACATACTAGACTATCTTCTCTATAAAAATAAATCGTAACCTGATTTTGTATTAATTTTTGTTTTTGTTTAGTTTGTGATTTAAATTGATTTTACTTTCGTCATATTGTCAAAAAATAAAAGAAAAAATTAATAAAAAAATAAATACAAATGAAATCAAAAAATAAAGAGAATTTCTGCTCTAAGATGAGCTTAACATTTGAGTTGATAATTTTTACTAAAATGAGAAATCTCAATTATTAAAACAAAAATTATCTCTCATTTAAATTATTTGACAAAATTTTATGGATAAAGTGAAATAACATTGTAAATTATAAAAGAATATTATTGCATATCCTTCGTTGTTATCAAATTGTAATAAATATTTACAATTAATTTTCATTATGGAGATTTTAATAAAAATAATAAAATAATTAAATAATCTCAAATGATTATTAATTAAAATTTGAAAATTTGTGATATTTTATTTTGATTAATCTTTGATTTTTTTTTGATATAACCTAAAAGTATGCAATTTAATGAGTTAATGCATCTTGTATATTAAATCGAATATTGTAAAATAACAATAATTCCTTTGTCTTTATTTTGTTTCTATAATTAATTAGTAATTTTAGTAGTATGGATTTTTTTAAAAATTAAATTAAATAAAATTATAGTTAAAAATTATAATATAAATTAATATTGTATTATGTACCTAAGTTAACACTAAAATTTTACATTGTAGTGAAAAAAATTAATGTAAAATACAATGAAAAGTTGAAGTTATATAGGAAAATTAAAGAAAAATGGAAATAATTAATTAAATTATTTATTTAAAATTAATTGTACGATAGTAAGAGTGAATGTAAAATATAAATATTTTGTATTTTTTGCAGCAACGTTGTAAAAAGAAAAAAAAAAACAAAATAAAAAAAAAAATAACATTTATTTTATGAGCTCATTTTTGGAATTAAAAATGCGATCCAAAGGGATTGCAAGAAAATTTTATCCAGGTAAAAAATAAAAATTCATCTTTTGATTTTAAAGAAATCTAGAATTTTAAATTTTTTTATTACATTATTACTTTGGCTTGGTAAATGGCGGACTTTCATTCATATAAAATATTTTTAATATTATGCAAATAAGTTTTATTCTTATATTAAATGTTAAAACAGCTAAAAATTTAATGAAAATGCCATACATTATAAAAAATTTAACAAAATTTATAAGTATATTGAGCTTGAGAACAAAAAGTTTATTCAAATTTGGGCTAGTTATCAAAACTAAAGCGGATTTTAAGGCTCAAAATCTACAAAAGAAAAAACTAAAATTTGGTTTCTCATATTGTATTAGTACTTATTAAAATCTGATTTGAAAAATATCTCACAGAATAGCTTGAGCAATATTACAGAGTATTAGGCACGTATTGTGCTTATTTATATGTTCTTGTGATCGTGTGCTTTAAATAGAAAATTACATGTAATATCTCAAGTAAACAATACTTAGTAATCATGTAGATTACAGTATAAAGTAGTATGAAGTCCAATTTGCATGGTATTCCTTCAAATATCTGTAGCTTAGTTGATAGAGTGTCCGGCTAGAGAGCAGTATGTTGCTGGCTCGAGTCCAGTTTGAGAAGAAAAAATTTTTTAATAAAAAATTTTTCTACCTTGACTCTTTCCTTTGTATGAAGAAATTTCAATTTCCTATAAGAATCCATTTCTCATAAGAATCAATAATAGAAAACAATTATAAACAGGTTGTATTGGTAATTAGTAATAGCGTGTTGATTTCGAATAGTTAAATTAGACTATAGATCAATTCGAATTATTCGAATTTGAGGATAAATACTCCTTTTCCAAATATTAAAGGAAAGGAAGTTTCCTTTTCAAAATCCACTTAGCTATACAATTTTATGGTAAATTTAAGTTAAAAAAATGTGGAACAGTTTGCCTTAGAGTCTTATATTATCAAACTAGCGGTTGTTGTTTAAAAATATTAATAAATATTTTGGTTTTTTTTATTTTACTTGCATTTTTTTAGATATTCATTTCAAAGAACAGAGTAGACGCTTAATCATTATCAATAATTCATCTTAATATTTAATCAATTATTTCAAATTTCAATTGAAACATGGCCTACTCTTAAAATATATCACTCTTAAGGAATATCACTAAAATTTAAATTTAGCTATAAAAATAAATTTTAAAAATTATTTCTTTAAAAATTGAAATAATGCTGACATCATTATCTAATTCATTTATCAAAATTCAATTGAATAATAATTAATAAATATAATAAATAAACAAAACTGAAATTCAAATAATTAAATCTGTCTGAATAAAATCTAAAGTGGCATTATCCCAAAAAACAAAAAAACACAAAGCAACAAAAACTGTCATCATCCACTTTAGTGCTAATTAGTTAAGATCCACTTTAGATCATCATTTTGTGTAAAATTTAATATAAACAAAATACTTTGTCGTACGATCAAATCGGAAACACAAGAGGCAAAATACATGTGTATTAAAAAATTGTTTCAAATTCCTTTCTTAAGTAATAAATGACAAAAGCACTAGTATATAAAAAGAATTTGTTATTGTTCTTATTATTTTATTTTTATTTAGAACTTGAATATTCAAATCTAATAAATTATTTGTCATAATGTTTACATTAAAGTTAAGTTTGATGCTAAATAGAAATTTTATCATTTTTATTTTGTATACAATTTAAAATTTAGTTGCGTTTTGTTACGTTTGTGTATAACACATTGACTTGTAACAACATTGACAAAAATTTGGTTAACAAATTTTGGGTGACAAATTTTAACTTTGTTTCAATTTTATGGTATAATTTTTTTAATCCACTTCAAACACTTGAAATTAACAATAATTTTTCTATATTAATGTCTTCTTTTAATTCTGTAGAAAAAAAAATTCGTATACGGTCGTACGCGAGTATAATGATAATGTATTTGTACTCCACATATTATGTGAATTATTGAAATATTTTTATATTGTATATTAAAATTGATTTTCCGTTGATGAAGTTGAAAAAATTGTATTTAACGTATGTACTTTTAGGGTGTTAAGGCAAATCTGTTATTTTTTTCAAAATTGTGAAAAATTAATAAGTATTTTGCAAGTAACCAATAGAAAACACGCAATTTTATCTATAGTTTGATATTAAAATATTCGATAAATTACTACAGGATTATGTAATACAATAACATTATAACGTCTATGAACGGCTTCTTTGGAAGAAAAATATTCCACTTAACTTCTAACTGACTGTAAAAATTTTAATGCTTAATTAGATGCAAGTTTTCAAATTAAACGATAAAAGTTTTCGAATTTTGCATAGAGAAAAATAGTTGAAGAAAAGTTTTTCATTACTGCCCTTAACTATGGCAAAACAGAGTAATTTCCTCTGATCAGCTTTTCTATCAATCAGCCCTGATTTTTTAAAGGGAATAATATTGTAATAAATAAGCGCGCATTTTTTAAGTGAACCTTCATGATTAAGAACGCATAAATTCTACGAAATTTACTCTATTATAGGAGTGAATACGATCTTACGATTGAACAGTTCAAATAATCTTAAAAATTGTTTATTTTTATTAAATAAGGATCGCGCTTTAAGCAGACATATATGAAGAACAAATTTTTTTAATCTTAGATACATAAATATTTGAATAATTACTCTAAATGTTATAATTCTAATTTCTTATATGTGATCATCAATTCATTCCAATAAAATTCTATTTTGAATTTAGATGAAATTTTTGAAAAAATTTCTATAAGAAAAATTATTTTTAAATTTTGATTAGCTTGCAATTTTGTTAGTTGAAAATCTTTATCATATTTTGAAGATTATTTTTCTTTTTCAAATTTTTTAATAATAGATGTGATAAACAGGAAATTATTATGTAAATTTTGTAAATTTTTGATTATTGAAATAATTTATTCAACCTTAATAAGTTTTTTTACTCAGCATCAATAGATTACATTAGATAGGAGGTAAATTCGGACGTTTCATTAAATCGCCAAACGCCTACCAGACTCATGGCGACTATGTTGATGGATCCGTACATATTTCCCGAAGTCAAATTCTGTCACAAATCAAATGCCTCTATCATATAGCTTAGCAGCCTCTTTTAGGCCAATCTTGGACATTCTCCCTGAACTGGGGACATTAATTTTACATTAGATAGGAGGTAAATTCGGACGTTTCATTAAATCACCAAACGCCTACCAGACTCATGGTGACTATGTTGATGGATCCGTACATATTTCCCGAAGTCAAACTCTGTCACAAGTCAAATGCCTCTATCATATAGCTTAGGAGCCTCTTTTAGGCCAATCTTGGACATTCTCCCTGAACCGGGGACATCAATTAGCATTTTTTTTCAACAAAAAATTTTTACAGTGTATGCAGTTTTATTAGTAAATTTCAAATTTATGATGATTTGGCTTTAAAAATAATGTTCTGTAGGAATTAGTTTTACAAAATTTATTTTTATCTCCTTGAACACTTTATAATTTTTGCTTCGTATCATAATAACTAAAAATTGATAAATTCCTGATGATTCTATAAAATAAAATTTCCGGTCATCCCCGAAATTTATGTAATGTTAAAATTAAATTTTTTTTTAATCTTGTCAACATACAAAATTTCTAAAAAATTTACAGAACAAAAGTTAATTTTTTTAAAATAAATAAAAATAACTCCTTTATCTATAGTCAACCGGATACAGAGCATTCATTTATTTATTGTGTTAACAATATTCTATCCTAGAAATAAAAATAATTTCGAATGAAAAAAAAAAATGATGATGTAAAACTGTTTTGGGTTTTTTTTTGTTGTTCTTTAGAATCTCTCATTTGTTTATCTCTCATGACATAAGCATGTGCTCGAACAAAACAGAATCCAACAAAAATATAATCGACGGCCAAAATATGCAGGAAAACACAGTGACACAGTTCCTGTCGGAATAAAAGAGAAAATAAATTAAATAGAACTTGAAAAAAACAAATTTTTTTTTTGTTATCTGCTTATTCAGTTTGTCATTTAGTTGATATTTCAGTGCCATATATACTTGATTTGCTCATATATTTTATTTTTATTTGCTGTAATATCATTTAAACGCCAATAACAACAATCTTATCCAATTGGTCCATAATTTTATCTGGACGACCTATAATTTATTCAACAAAAAATTAAATAAAAAACAAACAATTCCTAATGACAAAAACAATAAATTGTGTGTGTTTTTTTTTTAATTTATCACAATTTATTCACATTATGCAACATCATTTTTTAATATTCTAGAAATTGAGTTACGAAATTATCTAAAAATATGGCGCTGAATGTAATCTAAGAATAAAAAAAAACAAATATATTTTAGAAGTGTGAAAATGAATACAAAAATTCTAAATTTTCTCAGCCCAAGCTGTAAAAATATTGAAAATGTCGATAATATAGACCATAGTTTTTGTAGTATGGAAGTATCGCTCTTTTTACCAAGACATAATACACACAAATTTTTGTAACTACAAATATTGTAATTAAAACCACCTTTCCGTAGTTCATTTAGAAATTTACAGAATTTTCAAAGCCTAAAATTTCAAATTGTCGAAATTTTCTTTAATTCACCATAAATTTCAATATTTTCTTTCATTTGAGCCTCATTTTAAGTTTTTATTTTTGTATAACAGAATTTTTGCTATCTGTATAGTGTATATAGTCCCGGATTTTTGTGTATAACTTAAAAATACTGTATAACACCATAATAACACTAGGAATATTTTTAACACTTAAATTAATTAAATTTTCAAGCTTGTTCTGGCTCACGGTTACGTAGTACTTACTTGTAGTGAATTTGTAAATCTAGATATTATACATATAACAGTTGAAATGATTAATTCAAATAATAAACTTTTGTAAAATATTTGTGTAAAAGTTTGAGAACCTATGAATTTTTAATTTTTATCGAATTTAATTTTTGAATAGAATTTTTAACATTTTGCAAAACCGCACATAATAAAAATTCTGTCTTATCTTTTCAAGAAAAAATACTTGGATATTTTTAATGTCGACCATGAGCACATATGGAAACAATCTATCTTAGTGATTAGTTATTCATTGTGTACGTGTATACCAAAAAAAAACTCTTTAAATATCGAAATTAATCATTTTACATTCAACTATAGAAAAATAGAAAAGTATTTTTAGATTTGAATTAAGAAAGTGTACTAAAAATTAAGAAAAAAATTTATTATATACTAATTTGTGTTCTTAGTTTACGATAAATAGCTAAGGAAGTTGTAAATTTATTTAAAATATTTATTAATGGTTTGGATACAAGTAGGGTTGGCCGTTTTAACATTAAGTTCAATATTAAATAGATCGCAACAGAACTAAAACTTTATGAAAATGAGTTAAGAAGTGGGTAAGTGATAAAGCTCAGTAGGCAAATTTAGTTGTTTATAGACCATAATTAGCGCTCTATTTATTTGGATTTTTTGGAACTGTTACGAGTATTACTTTTGAACAGATGTTATAACCTAAAATAAACAAATAGCAATTTAGGTAAAAATTTCAATCCAAAGTCTTTAGAATAACATATAGTACTAACACTTACTTCTAAACAAGACCATGACCAGATTTTGAATTTGTATAATTGTGATGTTATGTAAGCCCAATGTCCCTATTTTTTATGGAATCGGGTTATACGAAAGATCTGAGTAACGAGATAATTAAAATACGTTAAGGCAGTTTATTATTTAGTTCATTATGAGTGTATAATTGAATAATCGAAGACTTTTATACAAAATCAATATTTCAAGCAATTTAGAACTACATATTTTATCTATATGATTCTCACCGGCATCTTGACGGGACTTTGCTGGCTTAGTGGTCACCTTATGTAGTTTGGCGTAGAAAGCGAGGTCGTCTGCCGATCTATATGATACAATCTATATGATTGATTATTAATTAAAAATTAATTTTGTTAAATTACAATTCAATCCAAATATTCGGAAGTAGATCAAAAATATTGAGTGATAGAAATAAAATAGAGGAGAGCCATTTATGAAAATATCAAACTTTTGTGTACATTGACTTTATCTTGTTTATTTGTACTGTATTCAACTATAGTATACAAGAACTCAATATTTAGACTAAAATTAACCTATAAAAACAAATTAATAAAAATTTGTTTTTTTAATCCGAATTCTGTGAAGCTTATCATTTATTAAAAATTCAGGACGAATAAAAAGATATCAACAAAAATTAATTAAAAAAATATTAAATAAAGTTCATACTCGTATTTTAAAATTTTTCCATTCAAGGCATAATATAATGTTATACAAAATTCAAAATACACTCTAGTAATTTAGATAGCTCTTGTTAATTATAGGGGTAATTTCAATAAAATATAGAAATGTTCTTTCTTTATAATAATGATAAAAATAAAATAAAATTTTTTTGGACAATTAGCAGTCATTAGTAAAAATAAATATCTTATCTATATCATCGTAGAGTTTGTGTACACATTCAAAAAATATACACTTTATTATTATGTCAACTATCATAAAGATATAATGGGACGGTCAATTTAATCATAAAAAAGATTACCTTAAAGAAGTTTATTGCCGAAAGAAGTTCAAAGTGTAATATTTTCAAAATTCACTCATTCAAATTGTCTAAATGTTTTTTTTTTTTTGTTAATAGCAACCACTTTTAATAGAAAAGACTCTCTTTCATTCTTATCATCAATTCAATGAAGAAAAGATTACCGATCAGGTGTGAAGTAGTTTACTAGTTGCTATCTTCAATATTTGATTAAAGAATAACCTAAGTAAACGAAATTTTTGTGCAAAAAAAAAAAATTATGTTTTAGAAAAACGTTCTACTATGGTAAGTAGTGAATACATTTGGATTGCTCCTCACCAAATTGTGAATTTCAGGAAATCATTGTGCGAATTTAAGTAGCTTCGTAATATGATCTTTTTTTTTTTTTCTTGTATTCTAAGGCATTATACTAATACGAATTGTGTTGGTCATGAAAAACTATGATTTCATAAATTAGAAATTTTCAATCGAATCATGAGTAAAGAAAAACTAAAACTAAATTATTTGCAGTCAAAATAACTTAAAATTTTAAAAATTTCAAACTGAACTTTCCAAATAATTTCATAAAAATCATCATGTATGTATAATCTGTATGTTATCAAATTTTCAAACAATTCACTCAAACTGGGGAGGTGTACTCCAAAGAATCAATTAACTCCAGCCTGCAATATCAATCCTATTTTTTATTCAAAGCTATTATTTAATTCATAATTTATTAAAACATAAGAGCAAACAGCTGGTGCGCTGTATAAATTTCAAATGGCCGAAAGAGAAGGAAGTTTTCTTATCATCTTTCTTGGGAAATTTGAGACAAAAAAATTTTATATTTGTTTATAAGTTTTTAATAAAAAAAAACCTAAAATCCAAATCTCTAACACATTACTCACTTGGGGTCTCTCCGACCGCAAAACGATTTTAAGACTATTTTTAGGGTATTTTGACGAAAAGATACTTGCCGTTCAACTATTTATCGTAAAAAAATAATAGAAAAGAAAATATACATGTATTTCTGGATTTTTTTACACCAACTTTGAAAGAGAAATCAATAAATTAAATTCTATTGTGATCTACCATACCCTAGTATAAGTAACGTGGGGTTAATCATCTATTAATATTTCATTTTTGGCAATTCGATTAACGATATATTTTTTACTTAGAATTTTACCCGTAAATCATCAATGTCAATAATTTATTTATGGGTGAATTATTTTTTAATATAAATATTTGTTTTTGACAAAATTTGTCATCATTTAAGTGGGAAAACTTATATAAAGTATACTAAGTAATACTTCTGTTGAAGTCAGTGCGGCTTCTAAGTAAAATTTAAGTCTAATAATATATGTATAAAGTAAAATTTAATTTAATGGAATTGCCCAAATATGAAAATATAAGAATTTACTAGTAATAATACAGAAGTTTTCTATATTCCAAATTGTATTTTACCCTAACTTTCTGATTCCGTATTTGTTTCTTTGCAAGACTGACAAAAACTAATACTTGGAGCAAGATTTTATTTGAACTGTTATAGTAATTTATAAGTAGGCTATGTTGTGAAGTACTTATACTTGATAAATACTTGTTATGATCATCTTATCGAAAAAACGGTTTTTTTTTGTCAAAGATTAAATGAATTAGTGTCTTTGATGACATCGATTTGATCCTTGATAAAATTTTTTTGTGTAGTAGTATGTTTACCTTCTTCTTTCAGTAATAAATACCATTTTTTTTTTTTAATTTTTTTATCAGATTATTTTTTATTTGTGTATATAGGTAATAAAATATAATAATAAATAAATTTTATTATTAGAATAAAATTATAAATGGGTTTGTATGTATATAATTACTATACGAAATTTGATCAATAAATTAACTTAAGTGTAATCTTTATATTTATGACTATGATCCATCAAAATTTTTTTAGTATTCTTTATTAATTTACTTCTATCTATTTAGATTATTAAATTTTGACTGGACAATAAAAAGTTAAAAATAAATATTATTATACATCGAATATCGGACAATTATAAAAAAAATTTAAGAATTAGAGTTGGAAACTTAGATTTTGATGAAATAGAGTTCTGACAATTCATCTGCTTACAAACGATTTAAAAATTTTAAAAATAAAAAACATTATACAACGTGCCAAAGGCTGTTATTGGCTTTTTTAACCTATGGACATGGTATAAGTATAATATGAAATTCATATAATATACGAGATACATGTGAGACATCGTGGTGAATTCGCCTTAAGTAGTTAATATAGAGATATTTCATAGGCATTTTTAATTCACAGGCGTTTATTCACATCTTGAAGTTTAGCGCTGTCGTCTATTGAAAATTTACTGTAAACTCAATTCTTACTCAAACTTAAATAATAATGCTTAATTCTCTCATTTGCACGATGTCGAATAATTAAAATTAAAATTTAGAGAATCTTTTATAATGACAATTAAATCATAGTATAACTAGTTCCCCAAATATTACCACAAGAGTAGAATAGAAAGTTTCTATGGGTTAGCAACTCTATTCGCTTCAATAAAATTTTACAAGTGAATGAGCATAAGAACAAAATATTTATAACACTAATTTTTTTTTTTTCAAAAATAAAAATCTAATAAAATCTATTAGATACCAAAAACATGATAAGTAACATACTGTTATTATAACGGGTCTTAAATAATTACCGAAAATTCATAAATTTTAGTTTAAAATAACATCGGCTTCTGTAATCACTAAAAAAAAATCTAAAAACAAATTTTTATTTTTTTATTCGGAAAATTCATTTTTTACATATTTTTCTTTACGATTGTTTACGGTAAATAATTTAAATGGAAACCGGGACAATTTATTATTAATTTGGAATTTTTCAATGTATAGGTGGGTAGATAAAATTTCCTTTTCCAATATTATAATAGTTTCACGTTTTTTTTTTGCTATTTTTATAATTTATCTGTTCCTGACTTGCTATTATCCTTAAAAAAAATTAATTAAAATTCTGTCACATTTTTATACGCATAATACCGCATATGGATTAAAACAAAATCAAAAAGGTGTTAAAAGTAAGAAGTTGAATCTTCTTAAAAATATGGTGAATAATGTTATTCTTATACAGTTTAATATATGTGCAAGCAATATGTATGTATTGCTCATTATTATATTTTGGAAAACGTTTTTTTTTTTTTATTAATGTATGCAATAACAAAATTTCCGCTTGTTGTTAAGGCTTGTGAAAGTGTTATTCATGATATTAAAATAAAGCTGTAATATGATAAAAACAATTTTACCTCCCATGTTTCGTTATAAAGTCAAAATATCATTATGTATTTCTTCTAAGAAATGAATACAGTCGAACTTTTGGTATGTAGAATTATCTAATTTTTATTTTATTTATTTAAATTCAAAATGTATAATTAAAAGATTAATTGAATCTGTGAGTTTATGCTGGTCAAATTCTATTAAATTGTTATAGCTGGTTATAAACCGTAATTTTGGAAAATATATTTGAAGATTTTGCAAGATATGTTCCTATTTTTGTTCTTGTAAAAATATTCAACCCGAGACTCATTATATAATCTTTGAACCATTTATTATTACTCATATTGCGATACATAATTATAAAGGTTCATTGGAATGATATTGGAATATTTATTTATAAAGGTTCATTTTTGGAGAGAGTATAATTTTGCGCTTGTGTACTATCATAGAAAATTTTACAGAATCGGAATACTATTTATCGAAAAAAAATACAAATACGTTGTGTTATGTAAAATGTATTTAAATTGTATTATTTATTGTTTCATGTCACCTCATAATTGGAGATATGTGTCTACATTATGTTATCAAACCATTGAGACAATTGGCTTATTATTCGTATTAACATGAAATTTATAGAACGCGACACGAACTCTAATCGATTTCCGTATGACATGAATCTTGTTTAAGTTATGGCGAACAAATTACGGATTCTTTTTCCATGTGTTTCAGAAAATTTCGGATTAACAATGTTAGTTCAATTACTTTAATTATGGTGTTCTCGTTAAAGTAAATTAAAATTATAATGTTAAACCGAAAATTTAAAGAAAATTTACTTAATTTTTCAAAATATATTGTAATAAGATTGTAGAGGCCTGAGCCTTTACTATAATGTGAAGTGAAATTATTTTCGTATTCGGAAAAATGATAAGGTTGTACCAATCAGTTTGGCTTGCTTGAAAAACCATAGTCCAAAATACAAACCATCACACTAATAATATGTGTAATTTCGGATAAAAATAAATCTGTTTCGGGCACATAATACGGGTACAATAAATTTTATCTCTACTGTTAAATATTATTAAAGATGAGTGCATAGCACTTACAGTATTTTTGTGATTTTCATATAAGAATTTATCGATCTTTGAAACCTTTTCGACCTTTTCTCAGCAGGAAGCACTGATGTTAAAAGTTTTTCTTTTTCTTTTTTATTTTGTATTTTTTATGTACGTTTTTCTTCTTCTTTTAGTTGTTCCTTTTTGTTGTTTTATTGAAAAGATGAAGAAGAAAATGTTGTTAACAACTTTTCACTTGTTACTTTTTATATTTAATAGATGATTTTTTTCTTTTTTGGAATTTTCATTTTTCATTTTCCTTCCCATCTATGTATTTTAATAATTTTTATGTTTTTGATGGGGCTCTTTTGCTGTTATGCTGTCTTTGATGTGTGGGTATCCCTTTTTTTTTGTTCGTTTGTTTCTTTTTAGAAATATTGCGCTTTTTTAAAACACTTTTTAGGGTTAAAAGTCGATCAAATGTTCTTTATAAGATATAACAGAAGGAAAAAAAAGACTATAGTGTAATAAACCAAAAATAAGGTTGAATACACTTTCTGTTTTCTTAATAATTTAAAATTTGAATAAATTCATATTTCAGTGAATTTTTGGTAATTTAAAGAAAGATTAAGTAAAATTCAATTGACCGATTTTTGGCCTATTTTAGCAATAAAGTTAAAAAGTCTAAATCGAGTTACCACAAAATTGAGACCTTATGAAATTTTTCAATATTAAAATCTACAATCCGTTAATTTAATCAAATCCAGACAATTCTAGGAGGGTCAAATAAAAGTTAGAAAAATGAAAGTTCCTTAAAAAATTTGATCAAGTAGTTTTTGAGATTCTTTCAAGTTTTTCCAAAAATTTTTCTAATACCTTTTAAATTGATTTATTCGAAACTATGATTATTATGGCTTTAACATAGTAATGCTTTATGGTTCGACGAATACTAACACTTCGTTGGGTATTTTGCATATTATGTAATCTATGAACATCACGCCGCCATCAAAAAAATGAGTGTAAAAAAATTATCGTAGTAAACTGTTTTAAACTTTTATTATTTTCGGGTTTTTCGTTAAATTCTATCTAAATTCGAGTTTTCATCACAAATTTTTATTAGATTTATATTAACTTTCTAGAGGCGATTAAATAAATTTATAGGAACTTATTAATTAATTAATGAATTCAAATTTAATGAATTAAATGAGTAAAATTCATACCTCTGTCATGATGATAGACGTTGATGTTTAAATATCAAATTATTTGAAATAGCATAAGAAATCTTATATACCTGTTAGGAAATGTTCTTAATCCTATTTGAGAGTTTACAAATGAGATTATGTTATATGCTTCAATATTTCGCGTTGAAAATCCAAGTACGTTCGATTAACTGCTCAATACTCTGAACTCTTTTATATCATTTTTATATTTTACTATTCAAATTAATTGAATTCAATATTGCTAATGCGCTCACGGCTAAATGCAACATTTTTAACTAAATTGCTGTTCATGAGTTTAAAATTTTTTGAATCGATTTTGCATTTTTTCTTCTTTTTTTGCTAATTTTCTCCGTATTGAACGCATTGTTTTCAATTTTTTAACACAAAGGTTAATTTTTCGCAGCAGGAATCTAAATCTCAAAAATCCTGAAAATGTTTGCTTCATTGTAAAAATAAAACAAAATGCGCCCTTAACTGAGTGTGTGTACTTTAATTTTAATAAAATTTTTTAAAAATTTGATGTTAATGGAAACAAGTAAAATTTTATTTTCACACGTTGGATAATTGAAATGGCAACCTATTGATAGCTTATTGATGTTGTTATTATATTATTACTTTTTTTTTTGTAACTGATATCCATATTATTTAAAAAGTACAAGTACAGTAACTGTTTTAAAAGATACTTGAAATAAATGTTTAAAAGATGTTACTGATTTCATCTTACCCATTTTTCAAATGGGTAATTTTTAAAATTAATTTTAAATTATTTACGTTTTTTGATAGTTTTTAAATAGTTTTCTTTTAGTTCTATGAATGTGTTTTATTAGTACAAAGAAAGAGGATAAGACTTTCTTTAGGAGGGGAATTCTAAAATGAAGTCAAATCAATTCCAAATATTGAACACTTAAAAATACTAAATTTATTCTATTTGAAGTTCGAACCTTGCGGTACGTGAGATTTTTTCTATTACTTGGAACAGATGCAAAATTTAGTTTATTTTGGATAAAAATTCATTATTGGCAATCATATAGAGCATTTTTTTATAGTTTCAGGACAAAGTGTTTCAAATAGAAAATCGAAAACAAATAAATAGTATTTTTTAATTTTTTAAGTTGAAGCAAATAGCTATTTCTGTTAAGCAATATGAAATATTTAGATAGATACTTAGACTTTTAGTTTGCATAGCAGGCACGAAGAAATATGAAAACATTATATAAGTATAAAAACCTTAATACAAATATAGACAAACAATTTTATAAGTGTAACTAGATTTGTGAAAAAACTTTAGATCCAATCAGAAGATGGACAACTGTGCCAAAGGGAACCAACATCAGATCTAGCTGAATAATTCTCGCAAATTACACTAGTATTAAATAAAGAAAGGTATGATAATATTATAAATAGATCGTTTCGAGTCTTTTTACAAAGCAGACTGCCAGAAATATTATCATGATCTATTAGGATGTAAAAAAGACTTGGACAACAGTAATATAATACCTCTCTGATAGAGTAATAGTAATCGAATTATAATTTGTAAGTCCGATAAAATTGCTCTTTGAGTTTTGAATTAAATCATTTAGATAATTTACCACTAGTACTAGCCTAGTTAAATTAGGGATTTATTTGCCTGTGATCTAAGAATATTATCAATATTAATATTATTTTAAAACGAATTTCTATATTTGTAAATGCAAACAAGATAATTTTTAAGCTTATTCTAATTATAATTTTTTCTTCTCTGGGTAACCACACTATACCGAGTCATATAGAAAATAAATTTATTCCCGCCTTTTTTCTTAGCCAAATAATAATAAAAAAAAACATAAAATAATATTGAATTTTATCATTTCCTTTACAGTTACTTTAAAAATAACATTTCCGTTAAAATATTTACAATTCTTTTATATTAATCTAACAATAGATTGATAAAAATTTCTGAAAAAATAAAAATAAAACGCAAATTAGAATGTCCTGTGGTTTTTCATTTTATTTTTGTTTTGTAAAAATTTTTTATCATTTTTAAAAAAATAAGTTATTCTTAATTCATCAAGAACATGTCTTCCATATGTCCTTGAATAAATCTTTGAGTATAGTATTTAAAGAAAAAAAAAATCCTTTTATATAAGAAACTTAACGGGAGGTCCTTATTTTCCATAGATAATTTTCATCAATATATAAAACAAGAAAATGAGAAGAAAAAAAAATGCCTAAAGGCAAAAATTTTGTACTTTTTTTTTATATTGCGCGATCATATTATCAAAAGTAAAATTGATGTTTTATTTTTTTTTTCGAATATTATTTTGTTTGCTTATAACAATACACGCGGCTCTACAATATTGGTGTCTAGTCAATTAAAATTTTACAATTATTTGAGTTAAATTTTATGGGTATTATGGATTTGGTTTTTCTGGTTGTAATGCTTTATATTTGCTTCTGGATTATTGGAACACTAATTAAATCTTAATAAATAAGAATAGCAATATTATTTCTCATTTTTTCATATCGTTTGAGTTAAAAAATATATGAATGTATTATGCGGTATTACGATAATTTAAGCTGCAAATCAAAAACGATAACGGTCCATGATGGCCAGTGCTAAATTTTCAATCATTTAGAAAAATAAATTTAAATTTATGGATACAAATTACAACAATTCCAGATTAAAACATCATTGCCTGACTTTCATTAAATTACTGTTTTTAATTTTTCTTCCGGTGATCTGTCTCTTATAATATTGTTAAAATTTTGAACAAAATTTATGATCTAAAAAGTCAAAAATTATGCGGAAATTATGTATCTTATTCGAAACGGAAATAAAATAACCTCATGAATATTACAAAGATTTAAACTAGTAAGACTTAAGCTTATTAGAATTTATCATAATAAAATCAATTAATAAAATAAATGGTTTCGAATATGTGAGTACGAATTTTTTCCTAAGATACCTTTTTCGATACAAATCAATTCAATTAAGATTTTTTTCTACGTTTTCTATAATATGACCCGGTATTTTAAAATACAACCCGGACTTCTCTACAAATCTTATGTATTGTTTTAGTATTCTTAGTACAGGCAGGAACAAATTCATTGTTCTCAACTTTGTTGTTCTGAATAAGTTGAGTATCTATACATTTATCCCTTTCAAAACCAAATTAAAATTGGAAAAAAACTACACAATGAGAGAAAAATACAATAAAAGAAAAAAAAAATAAAAAAAAAATAAATAAAATTCCAATGCAGTCTCGATTTTTTTTTCTCTATTTTTTCAATCTGACTTTTTTTTAAGGCTTTTTTTTTTTTTTGTTAAAAAACAAAACAAAAAACAGAAATAATAAATAAAACAAAAAACACGAGAATAATTGCAAAAAGTCTATAGCTTTTTTAACCCTCTTAATATTTTTTCTATACTCGATTTATGTATAAAAATCAGTAACAAAATTTTCAATTTATAAAAAAAAACAAAAAATACGAAGAATAAAAATTAAAATAACGGTATATCGATAGTAATGCAAAAGAATTCTCCATTCTATTTCTATAAACAGTTATATAACATTAATACCTAGGTATGTACATATAATAGACAATAATTCCAGCTGGGTTAAATGTCTGCCTATACATAATGAATGTATGTATGTATAGGAATGCAAGGATAAATAAAATAATTGAGAAAAAAAAATTCAACTATAGTTTTAAAATTAAAAGTGAAGATGGCTGAATTTTTTTTTGTTTTTTTGTTTTCTCAAATAAAATATAAAACAAGAACTTCATTTTTTTTAATGTACATATATAAATACACAAATACATAAATTTCCACAATATAATCTAAGTATACTTGCATAAAATATCCTCAAAAAAAAAATTTTTTTTTATTTATATACAAAAAGAAGTCCTTATTTGTGAGTAAAGAGGTCTCTTTAAAAAAAAAAAAACAAAAAAATAAGAAATAAATTAAAATTGGTTCTTTGTTTTTTTTTCATGTTTTTGTGTTGTTCCTCAAAAAAAAAAAATTTTTATAGTTATAGAAGATCTTTAAAATGTAAGATTTTTGAATCAAAGTATATAATTTACTCTGTTGGAATTCTAATGTGATATATGATTATATATACATACATACCTTCATTTTGATAAAACTATATGTAAAACATTAAATGTTATACATATAATTCTATAACATAAGAAAATATAAAAATATTTTCATGAATGAGGTACACTAATAACGTTCAAGAGTTCCAGTATATTTTCATTATTATTATTTATAATTATCGTAACACTGACATCACTGTTATTGTTATACAATATATGCTTCTAAAATTCTTAAAGAGACTAAAATTATTTTTTAATTCTTATGTATGTTTGTATATGTATTGCCTATGCATAAGTTGATGTAGAATATTTTAAATTTTTAGATTTTTTATTTTATATTTTAACAAACATGAATTGCTCTTATGTATCAAATTATTATAAAAATAAATAATTTTTATACTAATGTTGTAAATTGCATCACTATATAATATTTTCTGTGTATATTATGTTTGTTTGTGTTTAGGAAATATTTTTACAAAGCTATTATATTAAATGTTTACTGCCGGCAAAAATTTTTTTAAAAATTACATAAAATATTCAGGACACTGTATGAAATAATATTTAGATTAGATGAGAAAATTTGGTTGGAGTGAAAAAAGTAATAAAGATCGTATGAAATTAGGCTTTTATTAGCACTTTTCAAAAAGAATTTTTTAAAAATGTGTTCATTAAGTCCGCCAGTCCGTGAACCAAAATTTCTACACCCTTGAAAAGAGACAGATAAAATCATGTAGGTAGATCTTTTCTAGAAACTTGTTTCCGTAGAAGAAAATTTTTACCTATTTCGGCCCATCTAAAAGTTATAGCCCCTCAAAGACATGAAAATGCCATTTCTTGATTATCTATTTTAAAGAAACCGTAAATATTTTTCAAATTTTGTTAAGTATTGTCGGGAAGAAAATTTTTTCCGACTCCTTTTCAAGTTATCCGAAACTGCAAGCTTTTCTAAATTTCTATAAATTTCGAAAGCTAACGGTAAATGGCTTGCAATCAAAAAAATTAATTATTTTTCTTAACTCACGAAATTAACCATCAAATTCGAGTATTACGTTAACGACTCTTTCAATTTTATTTTTTATGTCATCCTAAAAGTATGCAATTTTCAAATATTTTCGTATATGAATGAAAGTAGGTAAAATTTAATAATTTATTTTATTAGATTACTTTTAGAAGCAGTATTTTCACTTGTTGAGGGGAAAAGTGCTAATTTTCTTTTATATTAAACTTTTAAGTCATATTTCAAATTGAAATTTTTTTTTTCCAATCAAATTGATAATTTTTTTAACTACACATTCCTCATATTTTCAAGCGAACTACTTATTGTGTATATTTTATTTCCACTAAAAATTTGGATCACAAAATTTCTTTCCAAAGTAGAATTTTCTCTTAATCGATTTCTCAATTTTTTCCAATTTTTTCTCAATGAGCTTTCAAAAATTTAACTAAAAAATTAGAAGTTAAACTTTAAATTGCTTTGCTAGTTCAAATTATGTGATCGGCAGTAAATTAATCGAAAACATTTTCATAGATTTTTCATTCTAATTGCACTCAGTTCTTTTTTAATCCAAAATTTTACTCCAATCTTGTTTATTATTTCAGCATATCTACTAATTTATTTTCTTTAGATTAATTACATCCATATACCTACAAACACTCATATAAATCGCTGTTCAGTCTACTTTATTTTTTTGGAAAATTATGCATTATATTTATATTTTAATGATAAAATCAGTAAAAATACTTCAATCATTGTAAATAAATTGTACATAAAAGTTAACCTATAACAGTCAATCAAAAGTCAAGAAATTTGACCAGGACAAAAACTAAAATAAGAAAGCAAAAAAAAAAAATAAAAACTATAAAAATACGCGCCACATATACATAATTTGTTGTAAATGGAAGAGTAGAATAAGTAAAAACAAAAAAAATAATAAAATAAAATTTATATAACAATAAATTTCTTGTATGCAATTCCGAAACAAAAGGATATTTTTTTCTTCCATGTTGCCCTCAATACAACAATCAGCAAAAATTTGAACAAAAAAAAAACAAAAACTTAGAATATAAAAGTAAAAATTCTTTATATCCTGACTTTTTAATAAAAAGGATATTCAAGTATATGATTTCAATATTAATGTACAGAAAAGGAACATCAAGAAAACAAAAAAAAAAGAGAAAAATCAATTTTTTTTTTGCTTACATTTCTGTATTAAGAAAAGAAAACTATAAAATCTTTTGAAATAGCGGAAATCGTTGGAACATCGCAAGATAAGAAGAACAAGAAAAACGAACAAAAATTAATAATAAAAAGCATAAATTTTTTATTTCACATCAAAAAATTTCCTTTATTGTGCAGCAAATCGAAAATTTAAAATCAAGAGTTTTTTTTTTCATCTTTCAATTTCAATTATACTTTTTATATTGTATAGGATAATTTATATTATAACTCATATATGTACATTCCTTCCAATATAATTCTGTTATATCAGTTTAAATTATATGTACGTATGTACGTAAATACTAAATAATTTTTCAAATCAATTCTCATCTTATTACGGAAATTGTACTCTCAGTTTATTAAAAACCGTGTGAATGTGTATATATAAATATTGTGCATAATTTTTTTTTGAGTATATATTCGATTCTAAAATATACCCTTGAAATTTATAATTATATATAGACATTATTATATATAGTTGATGAATCAAAGATTTAGTTAATTATTTGAGCCATTTTTATTTTACGGAGATCATTTGTGTAAAGTTATGTGTAATCCAAAAAGTAAAAATAGCAAATAACCATTATAAATTAGAATATATCGTGGTGGGTTAATATTGGTTAGAATATACTGTGGTGGAATAATATATTATTTCAATATAAGTTTTGATTTTCATGTTTATATCTTCTGAATTATCGCATCTGCTGAATTTCGGATAAAATCAGTCCGTTTACTAGTCCGTATAATATTATGAATAAAATATAAATAATTTTGAATTTTATTGTATAATTCTTAAAAATTTTACTTGAAAACTTCTTAGAAGAGAATTCATTGTTTTTCGTATAAACTGAAATTAAGATTGTAAATTGAATTAAATTGGTAACTTAAATAAAATAGTTATTAATGGCATTTTTTATGGTTACTCGTAATTATATTGCAATTAATTGCAGATGAATTAATTGTAAAAAGTTTTACAGAAATATACAAAATATTAACATGATCTTTTATAGAGTGGTTTAGTAAATTTTAAAGTGTTAAAATATTTTCCAAAAAATTTATTATAAGTTATTTCATAATTATCCACGTTTGAGTCAATTTCGCAGTCACTGGGCTGATATTAAATTTTTTTTTTAGAAATTTCAACAAAATTTGTTGAAATAATTTTTTAAATTCTTTAAATTATTTCAACAAATTACAAATCTCTTTCACAATTCAAATCTCTTTCATTCCAAATGTTAGAAGGCTGTTATAAATTTTTCTTTACCGTTTATAATGCTGAGAAAAAATGCTCTGTGCGTGTGTTTTTAATCAGCGTCGATCTAACCATATCTGTCTTTCTGACTGTTTTTCTGTCTCCCTGTCTGTCCGTTTGTCCATCCCAACCGCAATTTAAAAAATAATTGAAATTCATTTGTTGTATTAAATGCAGGAATCCGATTTAAATTGAATGTGACCGAAGCAGTGGTTCAGATAGCTGCCCTATTCATAATGTAATTAAATTAGCATTCATTGCATCTGCTTATATGAAAACTACAAATAAATTGTAAATTTCACGATATGTAGTCGCATTCATTCAATTTATTTTTAACTGTTATATTATATCATATTACAACGCACGCATTATTATGTGAATTTTTCAAATATTTATATATAAAAAAAAAACCATTTTCAAAATCCTTTAGAAATTCAAATTGCTCATAACAATGTAAGTCAACTGAAATTACTTTCAAACACTTTATTATATTTATGATTAAAGTCTAAGAATCATTCAAAAATGTTTAAGTAAAGATTTCAAAAATTTGTTGTTTTTTTTTTTCTTGTTTCCATTTAGAAGGACAAATTGAAAGAATTTCTCAGCTGATATCTTAAACAGACATTGAAATAGACAGAATAATTTTTCATTTTACCTTTAATTTTATTATAATTTTTAATTCATTGAATTGAAGAGTATGTTGAACTCAAGACACGCGTCAGAACATTTCCGGTACAACATTTTTATTTAAAAGTTTTAAATTGTATATGCGATAAAATTAAATCCAATTTTTTTTATTTTTATATTATTTTATTAAAATCCTGTATGTTTTATATATACATACATTAATAGTAGGGCATGTAAAAATATTTCGCGAAGGAATTAAATTCTTTTCTTTTCATTCCGCAGCAGAGCAACTTCCGTTCACCTTTAAAATATTTTTTTTGTTGTCTGTTTTTTTTTTTTTTTTCAAAACCTAACCATACTTACAATTATAATATTGAGCAATTTGAAGCTATTTTTCGGGTTCTCCTTTTGCCCTTTTGGTTTTTTGTTATACATTATAAAGCAGATAAGCCTACATACATTTTTATATTCTTTTGTGTATATACTAGAATACCAGTACATGAATGAACTATTTTATTATCATTAATCAGAAAATATGTACATGCATTTAAAACTAAGGGAATATTTTAAAAGAATATTTAAAATTCTCATAATGTTGGCATAATGATGAGTATGTATGAATATGTAGGTACAGTTTATTTGCAGGATATTTTATTTAAATATAATTCTGTGATTTGATCTTGTAGTACCTTTGAGTAACTTAACAAAGTATAATCGTCTATAGAAGTAGGTAATGCAAAAAATTTTATCTGTTATATAAAATATTTTTGTTATACAGATTTTGTTATACATATTTAATTTACTTCGGAAGCGATATTAAATATTTTGGACGATTATTTCTTTTAAAAATTGTTATTTTAAATTTTGTTATTAAACTAAAGAAGCAAAGATTTTAAAATAAAAAAGATATTCACAAAAATAAAATTATTTCCAATTAGTGGGCAAATCAATATTTGAATCCAAACTTGCGTTAATATAATTAATAAAATTCTACCCGAATATTATACTCTGTTTTTTTTTAAAGCATATCAATTTTTAAATAGTAATTGAATTAACAGGAGTCAATTTAATCTTCACTCTCATATTTATACCCTTTCAGATAGTTTTCGACTAATATTAATGCAATTATTACCATAAAACCCTTAAATATAATTTTTGACTTTGGTATTTCTGCATCAATAACTTTTATATACAAAATTTTTTTCTATTAAAAATTTCATTCTTAAAAAATAATTCATTACCCAATTTAAAATAAATTTACGTCCTAAAAACTCATCTTGATCAAAGGGAAAATTAATAACAAACACAAGTTGCAGTATCAGTTTTTTTCTCTACAATACCTTGCGCAATACAATGTTTATTATAACATGAAGGGAAAGATAATGTTAGTTTAAAAATTGTATATGGGAATAGCGATGAGACTATTCTATATTTATTATGTAAATTTGAAACACTTTTAAGAAAGAGACAATTTACGGGCAATTATTATTATTTAAAAAAAAAAAAAAACAAGAAGGAATATTCGCCCTGTATAATGCTAGATATCAACTATGTCGCAGATACTTTATATAAGGAAGGGTTCAATTCTATTCTAAGGATATAAATTGCATCAATATGAAAGGAAGATAGGATAATTTTATACAATGGGTATAAACATATGTATCATCTTCATTATATATATTAAAAATCTATATGAAAATTTGTCAAAAAAAGAGGAATTTTTTTATAAACGATCAGAAAAAAATATGTTATAGGTTAGGGTTTGTAATAGCAAACAAAAAAGAAAAGTGAGTGTAAAAAAGTGACATTTTTTGGTTGTTTATTTGCATCACCTAAAATATAATTTAGATGAAATTCAAAATAATATATTTATAAAAAAAAGGGGATGAGTTCGATGTTTAAGGGATAAAAAAAAAATAAAATTGTAATAGGAAAAAATTAATATTTAAATGTCAGTAAATGCTGTTAACATGACATTAATTTGCACGAGCACAACTCATTTATTATCAATTTTTTTTGTTCTTTTTTATGTGAGTTGTATATGTTTCTCCTTTTAAGGTTATATTTTTTATTATATCATAAAAAAAAACATTATTAAATAAATAATACGAAATTTTTCTGCATATTATTAATTTATTGCAATTTATATCGATAAACACATTATTGCGAATATTGCGTTTGTGCATGTGCATTTCAATAATAAGATTATAAAAAAACAAGGTTCAAGGAAAAACAGGAGCTTGTAAAAAAGCACATCTCTAATTATATAATTTTTCTAATCATACAATTTTAGCACATTTCTAATTATATAACGTTAATAATTAATAGCTATTATAAGATATAGGAGAAATAGAACCAATATTCCGGCTTTTCATTTCAGAGGTAATATTTCCTTGTATCAACTTTTGTATAACTGATCATGAGAAGCGGAGCATGACAACGATGTCTATTGCATCAAAGAATAAATTTTCTGACAAAACAAAGTTTTACATATTCAGGGTTGTACAGTACTCAAAGTAAAATTCGGTCAGAGCCTGTTTTTTGATGTAATGTTTTTTTGTGTTCTAAATTTGTATCAAATTTTATTTACAAATAAAATAGACGCAACCTAAAATTTGATTTATTTTGAATAGCTTTAAAATCTTAAGCAAACGAAAATTATAAATAAAATCAAAAAACTAAATAAAATATAGAAGGGGAAATGTTACTAATAGAGCATAGTTTTTTTTTCAATAAATGAAAAATCATTTCAATAAATGGAAGTCTTTCTTTCTGTGACCATGAAAATTCATTATCTTTTTTCTAAAAAAATTGTTAAAGATTTGAATTTTGCATACTTATCGGGGTTACATTTGAAAAAATTTCAAACAAATATCAAAGCAATGTGTGTTTTTGACGACTGTTCAGAGCCTTAGCTTTATATGTAGGAATTTTATAAACATAAAACCGGGCAGACAATTGGTTGTGTCGAATAAATCTAATCAGTAAGTACATTTTTAAATTTTATTTCAAAGAAAAAATTTAGCTATCCCAATAAAATTTGCGTATATTGTCAGAAAAAATTCAATTGATATGAACATAAAAAAAGAACAAAAAGAGAGGCAGGATAAGCGATTCTTCTTATAGTCATCGTACCATGAATCAACGTGTATTAAGGTACAGATTATTCAGGGGAATTTTCCTCATAAAATAAATTAAAAATTTGCGATTTTAAAAATAGTTTATGTGGTGGAAATTTTTCTTTTTATATTCAAATAATAAATTACAAATATATATTTAGATAACTATGCAAAATCCGCATAATTTTTATTTTCTTGTAATTTACCTTTTTTTTTATTTTTGGCTCTAAAAAAGGGTTATAGAAAAATTTGAATTCATTAATTTATTAATTCGAATTGATTTTGTAATTGTGACACCTTTAGTGAGTAATTCACTTTGAATAAGGCGTGTTGGGATGATATGCACAATAAAAACTGTAGACAAACTAAAAAAACAAGATTTTTCACAAAAAATTAAGTTTACACTTTAAATGTTCCAAGCCGAGTCATGGAAACTTAATTCAAAAATGTTGATATTTTTAATATAATAGTTTATGGTTTAATATTACAAGCAAAGTTGGAATCCGGAGTAGAGAGCAAATGTAATACGTACAAGAATATCGAACAAAATATAAGTGAATGGTTTTTCTTAAATATTCTAAAATTTTTTTTCCTCTATATAGAAACACATTTTCCATTTCATATGCAAAAGAGCACAATTTACTGTGCAATATAGTTTATGGATATGTTATGGTTATGAATGTAAATATTTAGTTCCGTTTTCACTGTACTATATTTATAAATTCTAATATTTTAATTTGTACATAATCAACTTAACCTAATACATAAAAGCATTTATTTAATAGATTGTACTTTATTCTGTGCTATAGTGTAGATATTTATTTTTGATTTAAGACCTTAAACTACTTTCATTATATATATTGAAATAATTTATGTATTCCCAATTTACGAAAATTATTTTATATGAAAAAAGAACACGTAATTCTTGCAGTTGTTAAAAATTCCTCAAAAATATTATATTTTGAGGAGTATTGGACATTAATTATCATCATAAAAATATTTAATTATATTCTGAATTAAATGCGTAATAGCATATTAACTCGCATGTTATATAACACTCTTGGAACAACTATGTAACATTGTAGGTGTATAACAATTTTACCAACATCAACCCATGCAAAAGGGTTTAATTGAGAGAAAAGTAGTAACTTGCGTTTAATTTTTTATTTGTTACGCACATCGAATATACATTATCTATGTCGAATTTTTAATGCTAAAACTTGTATATCAGTTTTTACCCCAATATAACAGAATATAGTGGAATCGTGTACAAAACAATGTTTCATTTACAAATTGTGTACTATAATTATTTCGGAATAGTTCATTATGTTATATTTGTCTTAAGGAATATGATAATTAATAAACCGTATAACAGTTATGGAATTTAAGCCAAAAAAGCAACTACATTCCAGATTGTTTCTTGAAGTTTGGATATCTTGGGTTTTATATAATCAGCAAAATAAATGTGCTAACGTCTTGTCTCTGAAATGTTATATTCAAGTTTAAGTTTAATTGGAGTAATTTGTTGCCAGCTATGTAAGCCGTATAATTATAATTACATTAGCGTAAATTAGGAAACAAATAACTTACATATTAAAGGTGATATAGTATATTTTTCAAATATAATTTGCAATATGTATAACAATTTACTTATTTGTATGTTTGTATTCAATTTTGAAATATAATTCTTATTCTTGAAGATTTTTGGATATAAATGAGTTTTACTCATTTGGTTTTCTCTTTTTTTTTCCTGTTCTTCAATTTTTATTTTTAATTTTTTTCTCTTTTTTTTTTCAAAAACTTTTTTTAAAATTTAATAAATACATTCAAAAGTAATGTTATACATTTGCACAAATTTTATCTATATTTCCACACACACACAGTTACAAAATTAAAAAAAAAAACAATACCTCTACATACATTTATAATATTTTTATATCTTATCACATTTAAAACTTTTTTTGTTTGTTTATTTTGGGTTATTCTTTTACTTTCCATTCTTTTATCTCTTCTACTGTGTAGAAATAGTAGAGTTTTTTTTTTTTGGATTTTTGTTTTTTTGATTTTTAATATTTTGTATGCGCAAGTCAGAAATTTTTTTTTTATGAATCTTATCTCTAACCGTACATCTTTACCGTTAATATTACTATGTTTATCTACTACCACTACCATGCAAGTTCGTACTGTCAATTCAATTCAATTCACATGCTCTTAATGTTATAATAGTTGAAAACGGTATGTAACCTATACTAATACATTATTAATATATGAAATAATGTTATATACAATTTAAATTGTTTAGAAATAAAATATTATGCATATATTATGTAGATATATAAATTGGGTATCTATATGTTTATACTCAGAAATATTAATCTGAAAGACATGTTACGTATATAATATAGAATAAATATATAAAAATTACATGATAACTGTTATATTGTTCATAGTATATTTGAAGTGTATCATCCATTTTTCTTTTAAAACAATAAATTAAAATATCAATTTAAATATACCCACACATGTATAAAATAATATGATGCATAGGACTAGCAGGCTCAATGAGAGAATATGTAGATATGTATGAGAGGCGGATTATAAACGCTCCTCTGGTAATAGTTGTAAGACTTAATTGATTTCCAAAATTTAAACTTATTACATTTTGTTTTACATTACTACAATAATTAAAATATAAAATCAGTTTTAGAACTATGTTTTTATAATGTTGAAAAGAAGTTTAAGAAAAAAAACAATATCCGAATGTTTTCTATCAGAGACTTTCAATATTTCAGTGTGAAATGAAAAATTAAAATATTTTTACATTTGTTACAGGGCAGGCTTTTTCTCTTTGCGGCTTCTATTTATAATTTAATATGTATTGATAAGCTTAAATATGTATGTACTTAAATTGAAAAATTATTTTGCAAATTACGTTTCTGCTTTTACAAAGTCCGAAGAGCATACTAATTTAAGCGATGTTTCAAAAAAATTTGAGAAAAGGAAAAGATTATATTATGTTTAAGTTGTAACTGCAATAGGTTCAATTACTTAAATTTCTAAATCAAAAAAATTCCATTAGTGGAATCCGAAAAATGAAAAACTCTGCTCTTTGAATTTTTTATATTTTAAATAAATAACATTGGAATTTCTAACATTTTCTATATTTATAACTTTTCTTGTATGCGCTGTAGAATTATGGAATTCTGCAGGAGTTTTTGTCCTTGATTGTAATTCTATAAATCAAGAACTTTTTTCATTATTCCTAATTTATTATTTTCTCTCAGATAATCATTCAATACCATACTATACTAGAATTTTACTAGCCCACACATAATATGTTATTAAACAGGAGTTATTTCAAAGTGTCCTTCTATTTTAATATATACCTACAGAGTTATATTTAATAATTAAAATGGTAGATGCTACACACAGAGATTCACAATACAAATAAATTATTATTTTATTATCATTTCAGAGATTTATTTTTTATTAAAATATAATATTTATATTTGTATACAATTTTATAAAATTATATAATATAAAATAAATAAAATATCATTTTTATTTTTTTTCTTCTTTCTTTCTTGTTTTTTATATTTTTTGTAACGATGAACCCGCCTTTATAAAAAAAAAATAATACAGTTATTTGCTCCTCCCAAATATATAAAAAAAAATATAGAATATAATATAATGAAAATAAATAAATAAAATAAAAAAAAACAAAAATAATAAAAAATTAATGTTTATATATTATGTATATATATATATAAGTGCTTCACAGGACATACGTACGTACCTACACACATATAATACTCGTATGTATACATGTATATATCTTCAGGATACACAACGAATAACATTATCCTATCTTTCATTAAATGAAACATTTACATGTTATACAATATTCTATACTTTGAAATAAAAAATAAAAAAAAAATAAGAAAAAAAAAGCAATCAGTACAAAATGACATGAAAAGAATGAAGAAGAAGAGAAATAATAAAGAAAAAAATAAACCACAAATATGAAAATAATAACAACAAAAAGGACGACGAAAAAGAAAAAAAAAGTAACCAGCAGATGGTAAAAGGATGACGGCAACAAAATACTTGCACACAAACAAATATAATTAAATGAAATTCATAATTTTAAAAGGAATATGAGATTTATATTTTTTATGTAGATCTTACAATATTTTGTATTAAATTTTAAATTTTGATTCAGTGATAATTATAAATTTCGATTAGGAACATTTTTCTCAGTGTATATTAAAATTTAATCTGGAAATTTTATAATTATTTTATAATTATGTTTATTTAATATCAATAATTTGCTAATAACCTTATTGATTAATAGCGGAAAACTCTACCTAATTTCTATAATTACAATAAAATTCAATTACGATAAAATGAAATCCCTCATTTACAATAAGATTCATGTGTAAATCAAATGAAGAGATTTTAAAGCCATATAGTTTTCAATTGCATTTTACATTATCGAGTACCAACATAGTTGAAGATTTTTCCATGCGGTAAGCACTCGATAAATATTATATCGATTTGACTTTTCGTACCCAAAGAATAACTGTATAATTATTTATTCCCTTTTTTCTCTCTACACATAATTTCCAGGGATTTACCGATCACATTTCAAGTTATATCTTTTATAATATTGGCAAATTAGCTAGAATAATTCTTATTCTGGTTGAAATTCTCCCGACTTCTTCAACCTTAAATTTTTCCTTCAACAATAAACTGTATCATTTTGGACTTCTCATTTAATGACAGAAATAGCTTACTTTTCTACTTTTGATCGTTTAGCTTTCTAAAAACATAAATATTTTCTACGTTTATGCTTTTAACAACGTTTGGTAACCCATATTCCTTATTATCCTTGTAGGATATTAATAATATAAATGAGAAGAAACAGAAGAAGAATAACATCTGTATATCTTATTTGAAAATCTTTTGTTGGTTTTCTTATAAAAGCAAAATTGAAAAAAAAAGTAAAAGAAAAAACAATGTAAAAAAAAACAAAACAAACTTAGCAAGATTCTTATTGGGATTTAAACTCTATATACAAAAGAGAAACAAAAAAAAAATATGAAGAAAAGATAAAAGAAGAAAGAGCAAAGAAAACAAAGAAACGTAAATTTTATTTTTTCTCTATATTTTCTACAGGCACACAAAAAACAAACATATAGATTTTAATGTAAAAGTATCTACAGTCATATATGATTACACTGTTTCTCTTCTATGTAAGTAAATGTATAACAGAGAATAATATAACAATCTATACATAAAAAGTATGAAATATTTATTTTCCAAATATTTCTGTAAACTATAAAAATAATAATGTTATAAAATATTTATATTGTATAAGCGAAGTATAGTATAAAATAAGTGAGATATCACTGAGATCGACCATACGAAGATTCAATAAAGAAAAATATAAAAAAAATACTAAACTAAAAAAGAACAAGAAACACATATAGAGAATTTCATCCCCGTTATTTCAAAATATATTCGATACAATGTATGTTTATATGTATATAGAGATTAATATTATAAATATACAAGAGTAGCTTTCATGATGATGACGATTTCTACAACAATGATAAAGAGGCAGAAGAGAATATTTGTTTTTCCTCCTTTTTACTTGCTGTTTTTTGTTTTCAAAAGTTGGTTGCTCTTCTGCCCCTGCTGTGTTCCTTTTTTTTTTTTCATTTTCAGTTATGGCTACATTATATGTGTACATAATACAAATATCTAATTCGCAATGAGCATGTATGTGTATATTTATATTATAAGTATGTTGTATGTACATTATTCTCTATATTTTATAGTAGCACTGTTCAAATATATGTATGTTTCTTGTTTGTGAGATTCTCTTCTCTAAAAATTTGATATCATCGTCATCATGATTTCGTTGCTTTTTTTTTCTTTTTCAATTTTTCATGAAGAATCGGTAGTAAAATAATACTAGCTAGTAGCTAGTAGTAGCTCTAGGGTTGATATTTAGAGAACATCCCCTCTATATATTATTGTTTTTAATTATATTTTTAATACTAGTATAGTACAAAAGAGTTTGTTGTATTGTTCATTTCTTATGGGAATTCATTCAATTTTAGTTGTCTCTTGTTTTCTATTTGATAGTAATAAAAATACTATATAGTATCTCTCTTTCTCTTTGTTGTATTATAAAAAAATTTTTTTGTAATTCGGTATAAAATTGTGAATTACGAACGGGGATATTTTTACTTGCTTAATAAGAATATTATGAAATGAAAACTAAAAGAAAAATAGTAATAAGAGAAAAAAAATAAAATTGTTAAAGGAATATGTAGTTACAAAACAAAAAAAAAATGTACAAATCAAAAAGGATAATATGAAAAAGGATATAAAAACAAACAGAAAATGAGAAAAATCACTGAACCCAGAATATGGTGGTATAAACGAATAATATTTCTCGTTTTATCGTCATCCAGATGAATATTATAAATGATGATGAGATTAACAATGATATTGATTGTAACTATGATTATGATGATCATTTTGATCATATTTTTATGAGTAATGCTATGTATTTGTTGTATCGAGGATGTTACGTTTGACAATTCAAATCAAAACATAAAGTAAAATAATATAAAATATCTCTGTATATGTATGTATCTATATAAGAGAAAAAGAAGAAGAAGAAAAAGAAAATAATAATAAGAATAATAAAAAAAAAATAATTATAATAGTTTCGTTGTATATTTGGGCTGTATGTATTTCAGTCTATATTTGGTATCCTTGTCAGACAGACAAGATTCTCTGTTTATTTGCTTGATTTTTATTTCATTATTATTATTGTAATTACATATATTTGTTTTTAATTGCACAAAATGTTTAAGTCAAAAAAAAAATTTTTTTTAATTGATTCTTCATATTCTTACAGTTTTCTATTAATCTAATTTTAATATTGTGAATATACAAAATTTTAGTAATTAATTAGAATTTTTGAAATTTTAAAAATTAATAAAGGACGAAATTTAAAAAAAAAAAAGAAGATTTTTGAAATAAATGAATAAATCACGTGAATATTGTAAAATTTTTCTAGCTCATTAATACAAAATTAATTGAAATTTAAACAAAAAAAAAATATCATAGTATCCAAAATTAATAACCATTTAAATTGAATAATTTATGAATAAATTTTTAATATTTATATTAAAATTACAATAATTATTTTAAATTATAAAATATGTTCTTAAATACACACACACATATATACCAGTTGAATATTGGTGATTAAAGTGAAAATATAAAATTTATAGTTCTTTAAGTGTTTAATTTTAATTTTTCAAAATTTAAAATAAAATAAGATTGAAAATGAAAATATTAAGTGAATTTTAATATTTAATAAAATATTTCAATATTATTTCATTTAATATACAACTTCATTATTAATAAGTACACGTGAAAGGATAATAATTATATAAAACGAGCCTTTAAAATGTTATTCGAGCGACATTTAATGTCAGGTAATACAGAGAATTTTGTGTTTAATGTGATTATTTAAAAAAAAATCAATAAAATAATACAATTTAAAGTTTTGAGGGTTATAAAGAAGTCTCATTACTAACCTGCTTATAAAGAATCAGTTTTGCAGTTCGACGCTATATTTTTACTAAATTTCAGAATAATTTTCTGTTCATAAACTCATAAGTTCTATTCAATTTTAATTTTCAATAATTTAATTTGAGATTACAAAATTTCTGTAGATTTGCACTCAATATAAATTTATAAATTTATATATATATACGCAATATATATAATTATATGGATATTTTCATCAATTTAAAACTGAGGAGCCGGCTCATAATAATTCTTTTATTTTAATTCAATTATGGGTAAAAACACATTTTTATTTTAAAAGTGAATGGTGCAGTGCGAATTTTTGATTTATAAAATATCTTGAATCAACCAAACAGTATTGTAAAGTTGTATTTGATTGGGTTGCAGGAAATTTTCTAGATATAATATTCTAATATAATTTACAATAGAAATATTAACCTGTAATTTTCAAATATAACATTGTGTTACTTAAAAATGCAAAATCAGATGAATATTATTACGACTACAACATTTTGATTAAAAAATTAAATTTTATTTAAGGTGGCTATTTGACATTTTATTTAATTTTCCGATTTCTATTATAACAAACTCTTGAGCAAATCAATAATGATTGAAAATTTTTAATTCATTCGATTATTTGAAAATTTCGCAAATATAACAAACCAAATATTTTCAAAACATTTTTCCTCCGACGGCATTTACATTGGGCAATTTTACAAACTATATATTTTATAGAAAACAAATAACAAATCCTTAAATTTACATATTAAATATTTTCAATAGAAATGTAAATTTGTTTGTTTTTTGTGATTATTATTAAAAGGACTGGACTTCTTGGAAAAATTTTTGTATCTCTAACTTTATTATCTGTTATACGTCCTTTATACAAACAAACAAATATTACCTTTTAACATGAAACGGAAAGATGAAGAAGAAAAAAAAAATTAAACTTGTCGGCTTTTTATTATTACTCGTATATCCTTTTTCATTTAAAATAATTTGTTTTCAGTGTTCGTTTTATAAAATGACACCGAAACAAATTTTGTTGCGGTATGCGTATATCTTTTCGGAAGATCTAAAATAAAAAAATGTGTTTTAAATATAACAGATAGGTGTGAGATTTGAATATTTATTAATGTTGTATTTGAATGTCTTTTTCTCTATTTTTGTTAATTGAAAAGATAAATAAGTATTCAACAGTTATAAAAAATTGCACTTACATATTTAATTTTAGATATTTAAATAATCTTCTGTTTTTGAATTAAATTTGTGTATAATATTGGTTTTCACAGTAACTCTTAGACATGACGAGATAAATTATAATTTTAAAATGACACTGTCCCTATTGACGGAGTTTTTATTTTAGTCAAATTGTTTGATAGTCTTAAAAGATATTGAGATATTAATTTTTATGAAACTTCAAAGAATATTAAAATTTAATCAAAAAATAATTTAAATTTTACTACGTTATTGATAAGAGATAAATTTTTTATTAAATATAATTGAGAATAATTAAAAAATAATTGTAATAATTCTGAAATTGTTTGATTGATTAATTAAAAGGACATTGGTAATATATTCCATTTTTTTCAATTTTATGATTTTATTAATTATTTAATATTTATTTAAGTGAAATATAATTCAACATTAATTGTAGACAAATGCTTGCTTAAATTGTGATTTTATATGAAATTAATATTAGCTTAAAACAGTGAAAAATCACAGAGAATATGTAGGTAGAAATCAGATTGTGTAGCAGTACTTTTTCAGAGAAAAACTGCGAATCGATTAGCTTATTGATTTGCAAATTTATTTTGTGTTTATCCGAAGTGTTTAAGAAAATTGACAAAATTGTGAGTCAAAATTAATGTAATGAAATTCCTTTTCGCATAATAATGCAACCAAAAATTATTGCTAAAAGATTGGAGATAAAAATCATTCTTTAATGTAAGATCACAAATTATTTTTTAACAAATTAATTTTATAAGCGTATATAAGAGCCAAACCTATAGGAAAGTATAATAGAATTCTAAACGTGTTTTATACAAAAATATTGTTCAGTCTATGAATTATTCATTATTTAATTATAATTGTTTATTATCATCGTGCCCCTATATCAGTAAATCAAGTGATTTATGTGAGTGAAAAATTTAAAAATCGTATTTATTGGAAATTGTATAAATGGAAGGTTCTTTCCTCGCATTAATGAAAAGTTTAGATTCTATTACTTAAACTTTTTGAAGAAATTATAAGAAAAGCAATTACTTATATTTTTATTTTAAATAGAACCATGTTGTTTGATAACACACTTATCATTATTACTTTTACATACTTAAAATTTTTTTTAAAAAATCTATAAAAAAGTTTTACGTCATGGCGTTTTACTGGCTATTTGTTTTTATTTTTCTAAAGTAATGAGAAAAGTAATTGCTTCGATACAATAATAATTATCATTATTCTCTATCAATAATTAGCGAAAATTACTACACTTTTTGTATTTTATGGCGTGGTTTCAGTATTGGAAATAATTGATTTTAAAATTTAAAAAAAAATAAAAAATAATTTTAAAGATAGAAATAATTAAAAAAATAATTATTCTTATTTTTATTTTATTCTAACGAGCCAGGGATGTGGAAAACCTTATGAATAATTTAAAAAAAAAATTTTTATTATTTTGTTTATTAATTATTTGAAATATTTCCAATATTGTTAGAATGTTAGAAGTCTTGCAAATATTGAAGATAATTTACATAATTTTGAATTTTATTAATTTTTTATTTTGTGACTGCAAGTTAAAATTACTGAAGTCGTAGTTTATTCTATGTATAATTCTGTCTAAAAATGTGATTAATAGATGTCAGAGAACATATAGAGGAATTCAGAAATGTACTTGGCACGTGGGATAGAGTTTATATGATGCATTAATGAAAGCATTTGAAATCGCTACGGGTTTCTATTTTTGTATATGCGAGAAGGCATAATTTTTTATAACCAAATGTAGCTCCAACTCCAATAGCCAATGAAATAGCTAAAACTTAATTTTAATTATAACCAATGAAATAGCTCCAACTTAATTTTGAACTACACACAATATAAATACTGGTAGTGTTTTGATACTGCTCGCATTTTATACAGTTAAGTATTAAAGAGGATACTCTTTGAATTTTCGTCCTTAATCCAATTTTAGTAATTTTTATATATGATATACTTGTTGAATAAAGAATTTGTGAATGGTCTACTACTATATCATAGGATTGATATCCAAAAAACATTAATTTTACCAAACTTAATTTATTAGAAACCTAATCATTATCTTAAATTTTAATGAACTTCCACAATAAAGGTTTTCACGAAAAACAATGCACAATAAATTGCTTTTTTTTAAAGACATTTATAAATTTTCATTTGTCTTAACTAGGAATATTGTTCCGACACGTAACACAATCCAATTCATATGACTTAAGTAGCTTTGACTTTGTGTAAAACATTATCTGACGAATATTTATATTACAATATCTGCTACATTCAGCACAATTATGTTTTGGGTGAAAGGTCAATGAATTTATGCTCAAATAGTTCTACCATATTCTAAATTGATCATAAAATTTTAATAAACAAATTATGAAATTTGATATCTTCTTTTCCTTCTTCTTCATCTTATATTGAGTTAATTCAAAAATTTCAAATTATTATGATAAAAAGTTACATTCAAGTGTACTTGTTCATATTTTTTTTTTTTAAAGAAGAAATTAAGATGAATTCCATTTGATATTTCAACAATAATTAACATTTTTGTTTCTTTTAATCATAAAATATTGCTTATTTTTTTTTTGTTCTAATCTTACATTTTATACAGCAATTACAAGAGTGTGTTTTATGTAAGTGGTGGAATATCTTTTTCTCTGGAGTGACACGCTCATTTACGTACAATTAGTAAATTTTTCCAAGACCGATTTCCATTAATTAATGGACACAGAGAAAATAGAAAATTCAAGCAAAAATATATACACCTATATTCTGTTAGTCGTATCGTTTTCAAATTCACGTGATAAAAAAATCTGGCACGTCACGTCATCTAAAATATACCTTTCTGGTAGTCGTCTTTGTAAAGGAGATAAAAATGTTTTTAGGTTGGTAGTATTACCAGATGAAGTGATGTTAAAAAAAATTAAAATAGAATGATGTGACTACCAGAATATAGCTGATAGTTTACCAAATGGTTTTGAAACGCAAAAGGTTTACGTTATATAGTTGGATTACGTTATTATAGTTGAACAAATTTTTTCCCTTAATATTAAATTTAAATTGTTTAAAGAATCAAAAATATTAAATTAAGTTCTACGTAGCTTAAATGCTTTGAATAGCTAATTTCGAAATAAAGTTATTTAAGTGGCTTTTGCTTTATTTTGATATTTCAATTTAGTAAACTTAAGCTTTTTAAATTAAATTGAAAACTCGGTATATAGAAAGTCTGTTTTTTAGAAAATACTCTTATTTACTGCTTATTTACGTTGCGTACTTTCAAATTTTGTAGCTAAAGATAAGTGCCTTCTCTCTTAAATCGTCAACTCTCCTGCAATTCCTATCATTCCGAACATTTTTTGATAGATAAAGCGCTGTACATTCTATACTATTTGGAACCGATATCTTTCTAAAGACGTTTCTCAGCTCGCTACATCATCTGAAAACGTAGTTATTAAAAATACAAAAAGGAAGGCCACATTGTATGCATTGTATACCGACCGCATTCCATACAATAAGGGAGGTGGAAAAGTACTTCTTTATGGTACGGAAACATAAATAAATTATTTTTAGAGAGATGTCTGTGAGTTTATCTTGTCCAAAATATGTGAGTTTATCTTGGCTATGTTACGGACTTTTGAAATATATCAAGCCACGGGAACTGAACCTTTTTCGCTGGCGGAATTTACATTTTTGCGCATATAAAATAAAACAATCAACCAATTTTCTTGAAATTTAATATTTAAAGTAAGGATGTTAAAATAATGAATTTTTAAATTTATAAATTTCTAAAACTTTTTTTGGAAAGATCAGAATTCGGATCACTGAAATGAGGGCCGATTTTACATTTTTTACCAATTACATTTTTTACGGAACCAATATTGATGTAGTTTCTTAAAATTTAATACTTGAGTTCTAGTTGTTACCGAAAATAAATGGCGAACTTTTAACGGAATTCTGATAGCACAAAGCGAAACTCAACTAAGAACCAAAATTAGATATTTCTAGGTACGTTAATTAAAAGCTTACTAGCACATTTTCAAGACAATATACATTGCGTTCGGTTTTGTGTTGACCACATCAAGTTTTTTGAAATTAATAATCCATACAAAAGGTTCACCATGACTGTTTTATCTATAGCCTATACTCTTTCGATATTTAATAATAATAAAAAAAAAATTTGCTTTCAAATTGAACTATAATTATTTGGTATATCCAATATATTGCAACATAATCATCTTCAATAATAATAAATTATTTTATTTATTAATTTTTCAAATGAAATTCGATTACTCAAGCAAAAACAATAATTATTTTAAAATTTGTTTAACATTAAATTGGTAATCATTATTCAGACATCTTATTTTTTTTCTAACAAAATTGATAATTATAATTATATGTATAGACGGCGGAGATATCGGATCCAAAAATCAATTAATAATAAAAAAGAAAAATAAATTCTTAATATAGAATTGTATGCCGTCGTACAATAATAAAAATATCATAATGAATACAATGTTTATCAACAAAATTATTCCAGTATATTGGGATGCATTTAAAGTCCCATAATCATTATAAAATACAATGTAACAGTAAGAATAATTATTTAAAATTTTAAAATTCCATATAAAAATTGAATATATATAAAAGTAATAATTTTTTAAATAAACACAATCGAACAAATAAATCGAATCGAATTACAAGAAAAATAAGAACCAAAATATTTTGCAAAAAGTAACTAAAGTAGCTGTTTGTATAGGATATTTAATTCCTTTTTTTTTTTTTGTATTTTGAATATTAAAATTTCATTGTTATTGCATAAAGATTATTAAAAGAAGTTGCAAAAAAATCTTTGTATAAAATTTAAATCTTAAAAAATATTGATATAAAACTTGTGCTCTGATAATTTTGCAACCCTTCCCATTTCTTTAAATTTTTTTTTGTACCTATACTCTTATGCCCAAATTTGACTTCAAATTCGTATTATGTATGCATGTATGTAAAAAGAAATTCAGGTCAAATAAAAATCTGAATATTTGTAAACAAATTATGGGTCGTAATTTTAGCAACAACAACAAGCACAAATCTTGTTATAACTATCCTATTACTTACTTTTGACAAAAAAAAATTAGATGCATGGTAATAGCGTTAATTTAAGGGGTAAAAGCAAGATGTAAGAGAGTTTTGATTACAAAATTTTTCGGATATTTAGACTATAAGTACGAAGTAATTTTTTATGTTGATCTTAAATCTCAATTATGAATGAGGTATATGAAAGTTACAAAAGTTTGCTTGTCAAAGACTTTTATTATTATAATGGTCTTATTACTGCCTATAACACTAATCAATGTATAAAGTAACAAATCTAATGTTTACATTATAAGCGTGAATTATATAACAATACCAAACGTTTATATTTTAATTTGGCGAAACTTCTTATACTTAAACACAATTTCAAAAGGGTAAAATATTTGGATTTGAATTTCTTAAGAAAGGCGAAATAATTATGGTAATAACAATGTTAATCCTATTTATTTAACTATTTTAAATTTTTTTTTTGCAAACTTTTGACTTCCGTCTTTTATAGCTATTATATAGTATTCCTTTTTATCTAGACTAGAAAATTGGTTGAATGTATTGACATTCATAAAATTGATGGTAGGGAAATTTGGTTTGTTTTTCATTTGATTGATGATTTAATAGCATTTTTATTGAAGGGATTTTATAAGTTTTATGAAAGATTGTAGTGAATCTGTCAAGATTATGTTTTGTTTAAAATAATAAAATCATGAAATAGCAAAAATTGTTTTCAAATTGATAATTGATTTAATAAAAATGTCTTGGGTTAATAAGATAATAGCAGTTTTACAAAGATAATATGGAAGTGGGCTGGAAGAAAAATTACTCAAAAATTATCTCATATGCTCTTAAATAATATACGTATTTTAAATTTTCAGTTTTTAAAAATATGTTCTTCTTCAAAAAAAGATTAATGTTGCCACAAATGACACTAAATTGCATTTAAAAATCTAATATTTGCAATTGCTTAAAAGTGTGTCTATAGGCAAAGAATACATGAAAGGCAAACATTACATGTTCTATTTAAATATTCGTTGCAAGTCAAATTGTCCATATATTCACTCCTAATCATTTAATAGAGCAATTCACTATCACAGTGCCTCTCAACAAAAATGATGCAAGCAGTTTTGGGATATTACCATTTTTAATGACAAATTTTGCAAAATGGATTTAAGTTTTGCATTGAGTTTCTGAAAGATTATGCCAGGTGCATTTTTGGCGTTTTAAAAATGCTTTGAAAAATCTTTGAAAATCCCATATCTTTTATTTTTATAAGGAGCTCATGCGTAATATGTATCACATCTTTTTTATTAAACAATAATATTTCCACTGATTCTGAACTGAATTTTGTTAATTTATTTTTACTTAGTTTGAATATTAAAACTAGAAAGATGATTCCATTTATTTACATGTCTATTGGTTCTAAATTAAATAAATTAAAAATTGTTTTGTTTTTTAATTTTAAAACTCCTTTAAATTTACCACATTTTTTAAAATTTGTCATAAAATGGCATTGTATTTTGCTTAATCTAGCATAATTTGCTCAATCAAATGTCCCAACACTAAATGCAAATGAAAAACATTTAAAAAGCGTATATTTGTTGGAGACTGCATAAATATAAGACGCATTACCTAAACTTGAAGAAATTATAAGAACAGTAATTATATTTTTATTTTAAATATTTAAAAATCTTACTTTTTGATAACACACTTATCATATTACTCTTGCATACTTTAAACTTTTTTTAAAAATCTATAAAAAAGTTTAATGTCATGGCGTTTTACTGCCTATTTTTGTTTTATTTTTCTAAAGTAATGAGAAAAGTAATTGCTTCGATACAATAATAATTATCATTATTCTCTATCAATAATTAGCGAAAATTACTACACTTTTTGTGTTTTATGGCCTGATTTAAGTATTGAAAATAATTGATTTTAAAATTTTTGAAAAAATTAAAAATTAATTTAAAGATAGAAATAATTAAAAAAATAATTATTCTTATTTTTATTTTATTCTAACGAGCCAGGGATGTGGAAAACCTTATGAATAATTTAAAAAAAAATTTTATTGTTTTGTTTATCGAATGTTTTATGTTTTTTGTAAATTTTAAACTATTGCAAAATTTAAGAACATTGGTGCCTGGTAATAAGGAAAAAACTACTAAACTTGACTTAAATAGTTACCGTAGAGCACATCTAAAATAAATTCGAATTAAAATACGAATAATTCGCATTGTAATTAATAATACAGGCCCCATAATATTATATAATAGAAAGTAAGTCACATGTTGTAATAGTTGATCTTAATTATTTGATACAATAAGAAGGTGAATACAGCTCTTTCAACTTTCATGAAGCTAAGCTGTGCTCTGTTTTAAAATACGCCTAATTGTACGGGATACTTTAATTAGGCAATATTTTCACTCATAAATGCACAAAATATTTTCCTTATATTCTTTTACATGTTCTTCAAACTTTACAAATTACAACAAAATTGTTATTTTAATTGAGCGCTTCTTATACAATTTTTAATGTCAATAAAATTTTTGGCTCTAAAAAAGCTATAATAAAACAAATTTTCTAGAAAATTTTTGTTATAACAGAACACAAGTTTTCGATATTTAATTCAATACCTAAAAGAATGTTTTGAATTTAACCAACAATAATAACGTTATTAATAAGAATTCATAAAAGTGTGAGACCGTATAATGTGAGTTCTTATAATTTTCTATAACAACTCATTTTTTGTTATACATATAAAATGAGAAAATTCAAAGGTTCATTACAATTTGCATTTGAACAAAAAAAAAATTTAACTTTCATTATAATTCAAATTTTTGTAATTATTATAAAAGACTTTCCATATCATTAATGACATTTTCTTAAAATAATTAAAATTTTCTGCATTTTTAAGAGTATAACGGTTAAAAATACAATCAATTTAATGTTATGTAAATTTTTTCCTTAAAAATTTAAGAAATTTTGTTCAATGATTATTATTTTTCCAATTTCTTGTTATTTCTTCATATTTCTTCATATTTCGTCGTCCTTGAAAAGAACTCCGAAAAAAAGGATTGTCATATCTCTTTTTCCAATTAAATTCTATATAACAAAAAATTCTATATTTCTCTCTCATCATACCCTTATTATATAATAATATACAATAAATCTAAAAATAACATGATAAAATTGACCATTGGTCAAATTTCATTATTTACTTAAGGAACGGTTATTGTATATTGTTTAATTAAGGATGAATAGGTCAAATTCTATAACAACATTAAAGCAGTTAATTATCTTGATGGATCGGATCGTCTTCTATAAGAAAATATTAAAAATTAAACTTTTGTGAAACCATAAAAAAAAAATTATTAGATAATAGAAGGAAGTTATTGAAGGTATTTAATTTGTAATTAAATATTTGCATAAATTTTAGTCCCAATTTACATAAATTTTACTGGTATAGGGAAGAAATACAGGTCAAGTAATATTTTTGTTTCTAATCAAATTGCAATAGAATGAAATATCCTTTGGGTACATAATAATAATTTGAATGAATAATGTTGACCTATGTCTTGACCCATATTGTTGCAATATCATATTTACGATATTGTGAGCAAATAAGAAATGATTCGTGACAAATTTTTAAATTTTAATCAAGTAAGCTTTTTTATACAGGAACTTACAAATAAAATATCTAATTTTGTTCAAAACGAAAAAAAAATCATTTTATATTAAAAATTCTAGAAAATAATGAAGCCTAAAATAATGAAGCCTAAATAATTTTCTAAATAGTGCTCTAAACGATCAAAGAATTAAACCAAGTTTTTCAGAATAAGAACTTGCAACAAGAAGATAAAAGCAAAAAAAATTATGAATTTCGTTACATCCGAAATTTCAAAGACATTATAGAAAAAAAAGTTAAAAAATCCAAGGCATAATTTTATCATCCAGTCTATCTACAAGAATTTAATTAACATCAATCTACATATAAGACTTTTTTTAATTTTCTTACACTTCAATTATTTAAATTCCACATTAACATCTTTAAATTTTTTTTTTAGGTAGCAGCAGAGATGAGTATGGAACTTCAAGTGGTAATCATCACTATCTTCGACATCATAGATCTCAGCAACAACAGCAACAACAACAACAATTAGAAGATCAATATCAAAATCATCATTCAAGTGGAGGAATATCAGATTCATTTAATTTTGGTGATTTAACACCAATTGAATCAAGAAGATTAAATAATAGTGATTGTACAATTAATACCAATAGTAGTAATAATAATAATAATAATAATAATAATAACAATAATAATAATAATAATAATAATAATAATACTAGTAATAGCAGTAATAATAATCATCATCAACAAAACAATCATTATTCACCAATGGATAATTCAAATTCAAGTCCATTTCAAGAAAAAGTTTTATCTGAATTAGATCGTTTACAAGATCCAGCAACAAATGGTTTAGATGTTCGAGAAGATGGTATTTATGCTAAACAAAATTTTAGTCGTGGTTGTCGATTTGGTCCATTTCCCGTTAAATGGTATAATGAACCAATTGATGAAAATTCAGCATGGGAGGTAAGTAAATTTAAAATTTTGTTATATAATTTTTTATAGGAATTTTCTAAATGAATTGTAGAATTCATTTCGTTTGTTATAGTAGAACTATACCAACAGTTGGAATATAAACTTAATTGCTTGAATCGTCCATATTGCCTTTCGTCTTTTCTTTGTATACGTGTATCGGTACTATAATTTTTTTTTAAAATCCGATGATTATGAAAATCTGTTATTGAACGAATTAATTTAAAATATTTCCGTTAAATTTTAATCCTTTTAATATTCTCGCTTATAGACACAAAACATGTGTTCACATAATTCTATACAAATAAAAATCTTAAAATTTTATACATACATACATTGTATATGATTGAATAAATTTTGAATTAAATTGACATTTTATAATAGAATAAAAAGATATGACAATCTCTATAAAAACAACAATAAAATTTCTATATATTTTTTTTTTTTAATTTCAATTGCCAATATTGTTTGATTGTTATTAAAGGAAAATTATACTGAATAAATATTGGATGAGAAAAAAAAATCGCTCGGTAAACCTTCCTTTGTTACAATTGCCATAATGAAATAAAAAATCTTTGCCCTGTTTCTTCCACAGTATGTTTAAAACTTACCTCAACCAAATCAGAAAAAATTTATACAATTTAAATTAAACAATGAGGAGGAAAAAAAATAAAGATTATAAGTGTCAAATATAAATATTTGTCTATTCTTGTTCTCCTTCGTTTAATATAAATATCTTTGATAAAAAATGCAAGCAATATTAAATATCCTTATGAGCTATAAGGATATTTACGAAAACACAAAAAAATTTTGATGAATATCAACAAAAAACTTTGAGTTAACAGAGATTTGAAACTCTGTAAAGCACAAAATTGAATTTAGGTATTTATGTTTCGGGAATGTAAACCGGAATATGAGGAGAAAACCTTATATTCAGCCCTATTATGAATTTTGTTTGTAGCTCTGAAAATCAAAAAATTACGAATATCATATTCTGCTCCAAATATTTGTTATGGAGTAATCACAAATTACGTTCGTAGTAAAAATTACCCTCAATCTTTGAAAGAAATAATCACACGTAACAAGCGATTCCAAGAGAATGTCCGTATTAAATTTTCAAGTTTTGAGTTTGAGTTACACTAATACAGCTACTATGAATAGAAATCCATTCATATTGCCAAAGCAATTTTTTTTCCACTTTTCAAAAATATTCAAAAACTAAAAAACTGGAAAACTTTCATACAAAAGAATATTTTAAAAAACATTCGTTTTATGAATAATGTCCGGAAAAAGAAACTGCCATTGGTGACTCATAATTCTACGTGATCATTCAAAAGTTTACGTTGTAGTTATATTCGTAATTCGTAGGATTCTACGAGTGGAAAACATAATAGAGCTGAATATCTATCCTATTCTAGGTCCCAGAATATATTTGTATCATTTACTTTATATTTGATATTTAATATTTTTAAATATTATTTACCTCAAATTGGGGCATAAGCGCCCATTTGAACAATAAATATGTAAAATTTGCTCCGTTTAAATTCTATGAATTTTTTTATACATTAAATGACACAGTTTTGAGCTAAAAACTTTTGACTTCTAAAATTTATCCTCTCTTCTCGTAAAACATCTATCTTGAGGTCACTCTTATATTTCTTTTATTTATTTATATTCTGTATAATGTTTAACATTATCTTCATTTTAGTACTTCTCTCATATTCTCAGCTTTTATACCCTACACTTTAGTTTATTTGAATTATTTGTCGTTCACTAAATACCACTAAATTTTTTATAAGTTGCTTCTGTCTGTCAGAAATCTTGTATTGTTATTGCATTGCTATTGTAATTTGAAAATAATTCGAACAGCTGGTAGCTGTCATACAGCTCTAGAAGATTATTTTAAAAATTTCAAAAACTTTATACTAACTTATCCCTGTTGGTCAACGTTTCGCCACTATTTTGTCTATGTAAGAATATAGTTTTCATTAAAATATTGGAAACATTTTGCAATTTCCTCAATGCTAAAACATATTTTTACATAATAATTTTAGGCTAGGAAAACAAAAACCAAAAACAATTACAGTCAAATATTAGTCAGTATTTATCAGACATCTTTCATAAAAAATGGAAAGAGATAGACTGATAAATAAAAACGAAAGAGAAAAATATTAAATAAAATTGTTTATAAAGATAAGTTTATAAAAAAAAAAGAAGACGAGGGTTTCTATTTAATTCATTTTTTATTCTTTAATTAAAAACTATCCAATTTTGTTATAAAATTGTTATACTTACTATGTTTAACCTACTACTATAACTATACTATACAAGGGTATGAAAAATAAACAAAAATTATTTTGTTTGTGTTTTTCCTTTTTCTTTCAATTCAATATCCTGACAAACTCAATTGAGATTGAGTTGTTTTCTGTTATTGTATTTTATAGGTGAGAAAATTGTATAGGTTCTTGTATGTACACAATCAATTTGTTACCGGTAAGAATTTAATATTTTGAAGTGTTTATTTTTGATATTCTTCCCGAAATATCATATCATATCAGTTCATGAGAGTGGGATTGTTACATCTATATAAAGTATGTAGGTATGTAGATACATATGTGAGCATTATATTAGAATTGAAATATTGAAGGGAGAAAAAATAGGCTCATGTCTAATTTAGAGGGCATTTTGTGGATTTACGGTTATTTGTTCTGTATCAGTGTCATTTTATAAATTTAAAGTCTTCAATGGTAAAACTTACAAATAAAATTATTTATAATGATTTCCAATTGTTGGAGTTGTTGTTTTTATGATTTCGATATTTTGTTTTTTTTTTCTTTTCGGAAATTAAGAATTCAATTTTATATATACATTGAGTTTTGTCTTTCGATTTCATATCAAGGATTAGCTTCCTTTTTTTTTCAAAAAAAAAAAATGTGTGAGCCTTTTTATTCTTTTACGGAATTCGCTACGGTTAGTGTACAAAGAGTCTTATTATGAATTTTGTTAAGTATTGTGAAGATTTAAATTAAATTGTAAAATTGAATGGTAAATATTTTTTTTCGTGTGCTGTCAATAATATCAGAAAAATTAGTTCAGATAAAGAAGAGTTTTAAAAATAGAGAAATCGAATTTGGTATTATTAGAATGAATTTTTCTTCTTCTTCATTGAAATTTGATTGACAATTTTTTAATTCTTTTATATGAATCTAAGGCAGCATTATGTATGTAACCTTGATTTTGAAATTAAATTAACATTCATGGGTTAAAATAAAATTTTTTGTTTTGGTTTTTTGAGAAAACTAGGTAATTAGATTATTTCTTTTCTCTTTGAAAATGGAAAAAAAAATTTTTTTGGTTGTTTCTACTACAGTTCACACATAATTTTTAAAACTGTCAAAGATATTTATTTCTTAAAATATTTTTGACTTATTTTAAATCTAATCTATAAGATTTATAAGCCCTTACAATATAATAGGGGCTGTAAATGGCTGTAATTCTAGAGGCTGCAGAAATTAAAATTTTAAAAGCTAGAATCGCTTAATTTAGAATTTTCGTTAAAAGCAACCTCTTTAATTACAATTTTTTAATTAAATCTGAATGTTATAGAATTATGCAAAATTGTGACGTTAGTCAAATTTTTTAATTATTAACAGTATTGTCCGCTATCCCATAGTCATGGTAACTAAAAGTATTACACGCCTATTGCGACTAACTACACAATTTACTTACTTACACAATTTAAAAAGGGGGAGATCAGTGCTCTAACTTCAACTGTACACTTATATCGAAACATTTCAAAGTCTTGAATTCGACATTTTTTTTGCATATAAATCGGCGATAAAAATGTGTGTATCTCGAGTGTAGAAAAATTTATGCTTGAGATATAGACATAAGTGGATGTTTTTGATCAGCATCAAATTCTGAGCCGATTTAACATCGTCTTCTCGTATATCCGTCCGTCTGTCTTTCCCACTGATTGATTATGTACATACGTGTAATATCGAAATTTCGTGAAAAGTACATTATTGGCGTTGTTGTTGCGATAAAAATCGTTAAAGTTTCTTGATTTCTTGTGGTAGCTGCCATACAACCTCAATCGTTTTTTGGGATCATATCTTGGAAACTATTAAAACTACAGTACTGAAATTTGGCATAAATTAATATTTGAATAGGGCAACATAAATTCGTAGTCTGTTCATAGTCAGCTATGGGATATTTGTTCGCTCATGGGAAAATAAATTCAAATGGATATCACAGATTTGACACGATCAACTCTTATTTTTTCTCCTTTTAATAATGAATTCAATTTCAATACAAATTGAGTTGCGCTCAAATTTTATCTATTGTGTCATAATTCATGATAAATTTTCCATAATTTTAAAAAATACTTGAAGTGTTTCATTTAAATTAATCTTAAATTTTAATAAAAATAAGCATGCTAAAAATATAATATCGTACAAAAAAATATAACGTAAAAATTTATTAAAAAGTGAAGATCAAAGTTCAAAAATAAAATTTAACCATATTTTTAATTTTTCAAAAAATATTTATGAATTTCATTAATTTCCTGCAGTTCATCATAATTCCCAAGACAATTTATTGTAGATAAAAATCTTTTAATCAGCATTTTTCACAAGATTTTGTCGCAAAACGATGATAAGACTATAATAATAGTTTTATCTTTTCATGTGTACCCTATGAGTTTATGATAGATTTTTTGGCAAATTTAATTTTGTTTCTATTCATGTTTTGTGGAAGTGAGTGTATGCGATGTATGGTCAATAAATTATACAATAATTTGTATTTGATGTGTAGAATGTTATCTTACGAAGTACATAAATTATCATCTGTTTAAAAGAGTCAGTTGACTTATACATTTTCAAAACGTGTATTAGATGAATCCGCTATGTAATGTTCTGCCAAAGGCTTAATTCATTTTATTTAAATATGGAAATAAAAATAATTGTAAATGAGCATTTACTTTACCACATTAGCAATATTTTTGAAATTGTCCTGTTGAGAGTGTTTAAACACAAAAATATTAGCTTGGTCGGTAACAACTTTGTAATATAGTTCATAATCACGTTTCACTTGAAAAATGAAAAATATCGAAAATTTACAGAAAAAAAAGGATATTTCAGGAGTCCTTTTTAAATTGGTGTTATCTCATGTTAAGTTTCTTTATTAGTTTTACCTGAAAAATTTAAAACAAAAATTTTGTTGTTAAAAAAAATTCTTTACTATCACTTTGTAACTGTGAGGATGATCCTTAAAAAGGATAATATTTGAAAAAAAAATAAAACTACTTTTTTTCTGCTAGTCCTTTTCAATTTTTTTCCCTGTAAAGATGTGATCATCCTTTCTTATAACACATTGTTTTCTTATGTATGGTAGTCATGTTTTTATTTGTTAAAAATATTATTGAACGTTCTTCAATTATAAAAACAAACACTAGAGTAAATTGATTTTGCAAAGTAAATGAATTCCTTTTGTGGTTTTCACGGATGAAAAATTTTTACGAAGGTATACAGGATTAAGAAGATCCGATAATTATATAGTTTTATTTGTTTAACTTTAGTAAGTTGCTTGCTTTTCTTGTTTGAAACGATCTAATTTAATTAAGTGATAAAAAAATGTGATAATTTTGGCTTTGATGGTTTCCGAAAGAAATATTTAAAAAATTAAATTGCTTGTATGTACCAAAATGTGTGTAAATTTAATAGATTAAATGTAAGAATATTCCAATTACCAATTTTGGCTTTTAGATTTCGTGTGTCTTATTAATATTAAATTTATGCTCAGGTCAGCTGTGTAAGCATGTAAAGAGTTAGAGTCTTCGGAAGGATTATTTTTGTAACCTGACTGAATTACAAAATCAACACTATTCTTTTAACAAATAGAGCTGTATTGTTACATTTTTGGAAAACCAGATAATTATTATTTTAAATAAGACCTAAAATGGAAAAGGTCAAGTTTATTGAGTAGAGTTTGCATAAAAAATCTGTGGGTAACCGGAGCAAATATATACGAAATTTTCAATGAATCTATTAAATATTTTGTCAAAGATGTCTAAGATATAGCCCATATTAAAAACCTCAGCCCCAAGGTTTAGGGTGAACTGGCATCACACCAATTCATAACTTGATAAAATTTTTCTGTAGTTTTATAGTATACCTAGAGATTCTTAACGTTCAAAAACAAAATTCTAACTAATAGCTAAAGCTAATTAAAATCTCGTTAAATAATTTTATTATACTTTACACTATCATATCTCCAAGCATGTGTGTATGTACAAATTATATATGTATAGCTTCTTGAATGTTAAGACAGCTGTGCTAATTTATATACAAAAAAGAAAAAAACCAAAGAGTGAAAAAATAAAAACACAAAAAATTTGCATTATCCTTATTGTATTAAAAAAAAAAATTATTTTTATTTTTAGATTTTTTTTTTTTGTATAACTCTTTTTTTTTTCTTTTCAGTCCAACAATTTAATTTCCGCCTTTTAAAGTACATGTGCAATAATCAAACACTTAAACATTGTACAAGTTCTCCCGTAATGTTTGCATATTAAAATAAATGCTTTTATATATCTATGAGAATATTTTTGAATATCTGAGATTAAGCACAATATAATATTACAAAGGACACCCGTACGCATTGTTTTTGTTCTTGTGTAATTTAAATGAATTCTTCAAAATGCGAATACTTTTAAACTAAAGGACGCGTAACATATAAGAAGTATTTCATACATACATAAAAATTCATGTATTTATTTCATATTAACAAAATGAACTAATCAAATTTTCAATCGAGACTTAAAAGATTTTTCATTCAATGAGGATGGTCCAGTTCTAGTGTAAACGCGCTCAGATGGCAATTTCTAGATGCTATTTAGGAAAAAATCCTGTAAGAGTAGAGAGTGAAGGGAACAAGGCAGCTCCCCTACAACTTTGCGAAACACAACTTTCATGGCACGCATGCCATTTTGCAGGCAAAGTGATGTAAATAATTTATTCGATATCTGTCAAATAAATGACTATACTAAAGAAAAGTACAAGTAAAGAATTGAGTTTTTAATTTTTCTTTAGTATAGTCGTCTTTTTTACAGGAATCGAAAAATCTATTTACATTAACACTGTCATCTCGCCTGTGAAACGACATGTGTGCTGTATGTTTAGCAATATTGTAGGGGATAATGTGGCGCGTCGGTAAAAAAAAATATGGCGAACCTTCCAAAACTAAACCACGACGTTCGAGTTTCCCCCTTCTTCTTCCTCTCAACAATACGATTTTTTTTCCAATTTCCAAAAAATGCCAATGAATCCCAATGAGCACGTTTACAGCAGAACCTGACCACGCTGCATAAATTTGTTTTTTTAAATCTTTTATAGCAGTATTCTAGAATTTGATTTTTATTATTACTCTAAACTCACCGATATTCGCACTTAGCACAATTAAGCCGTTATTATTCTCAATTTTATGAAAATATTATAAACGAAAACTCATTTTTTTGGTTCTCCCTTAAAAAAAATATTGTGCAAAAAATTTAGTTAACCACTAACACAGCCTAACAATAATTGCGGTTGAAATCGTAATTGCATGCAAAAATTATTATTATTATATGAGCTATCTGTACAAACACATATTATCAGTGCATAGCGTTGAAAATGAGGTCCTTAAATGTCCTTCAGAAAAAAAAAAAACAAAAACGAAAGAAAGTACCAAAAACAAATAAAATATTTTGTTTTTGTTTTTGTATTTTTAAGGAATTTTTTTCTTTTCATTTTTGTTTTTTATTTTTTTTTTGGTTATTTTATTATTATGATTTTTTTTAATTTGTTTATCCGTGAAGGGTCGTTGAAAAATTAGTGATGTGGGCACGCAATTAACAAGACTTTACTGTTTTATTTTCTCTCTCTCTCTCTTTGTTCTTGTTTTTATTCTTTTAGCGATTTTAATGTTATTTTTGTTGTTGCGCACAGCTATTATTTTAGTTTTCTTATTATTTTTCTTTTTCCATATATTTTGAAATATTATGTTCGCTTTTTTAGAGAGAAGAATAAAAGAAAAAAAATATTTTGTATTTTTTTATTTTATTTTAAATTTTTCCGCTTTTTTTGAAAAAAAAAGAAAAGAAGAGGAGCGTATAAAAAATTTCGATTATAATTTTATTATCGTAGCTATGTTTGTATATAGGTGTGTGTGTCTAAAAAATATAATTTTAATTTCATTCGGAAATAAATATATGTGTGTTGTGTGTATATTAGATAATTATGGTGATCATTTCACGATGATAATAATTGAGAATTACTAACAGAAATAGCCCCTGTATAACATAAAAATATGGGTGTTTTTTGTTATTTAAATACCATTAAGGGCATTAATGTTGTACAATTGGTGCAGCTTCTGTTGTTGTAGATTCTTTTATTGAATTTTTTTCTTGTTTCAATTGTTTTACTTGTTGTTTTTGTTTTTTATTATTCTTATTTTTGTATTTATGATCACAGAGATGACGGTATAATAAAAATGGATGAAATTAAAAATGAATGCGGTCGCAAATAACTTTTTATTATTTTCAAAATTTCAATTTGAAACAGGACAATATACAACATATATATGTATATATAATAATATTCAGCATAATTCTTAATTACATTATAGTATATACATTTGACACACACACATCCTTCCATATATTTTTTTTACATTTTTTTCTATAAAATTATCACACAATAATGAAGTGAATTAAAACGCTTCTTCAATAAATGTCGCAAAACAAAAAAAAAGGAGAACGAAAAAAAAAAATTTAATTAAATATAAAAAAATGAATAAAATGAGAAACGAACACAAGCGAAAAAAACTCATTTATAATATGCTTTCAATTAGCGCGCGAGTGAGTCGTTTTTCCGAATGAGTTGACTTTAAAAAATAAAAAATCTTTAAATCTTTAATTTGTTTTTTTTTTTCATGATTTTTCATTAAAATACAAAAAAAAAAAACCAACGAGAAAATTGAATTTAATTTTTTATTTTTCATCTTTTCATTTTTTGTATAATATGAAAAAAGTGGGATTTTATGGTCTCTTTACGGTTCAGAAAATCGCGAAATATAAAAATTTTATAAAATTGTCATTTGAAAAGGACTTCCAACATTTTCTGCATGAATGAATTCGTGGTCGCTGTAACATAGAACGACACTCCTATTTTTTTATGCTAAACGTTTTACTACAGATAGGAAAAAAAAACGTTTTTATTTTTTTTTTCATTAGAATAAAAAAGCAGCCGTATATTTGCATATAAAGATGAAAATTTTAATTAGTTTCGACAAAAAAAAATATTCAAAGATTTTAACAGATTTTTGTAATTTTTTTTTTTGGTTGAATCCGCAGACAAAAAGCGAAAAATTTTCATGTCTTTATGCATTAGTATGATATTTTTTTACTCTGATTTCCAAAATGGCGAATTTTACCATTTTTTTTTAAATTCTCAATCCTTTAATTTTAAAATTTTTGTATTTTTCAATGTTAAAAAAGAAAAAAAAACAAAATGACAAAATATTATAAACATTTTTGGATTGAAAATATTTAGGAAACTAAAGGAAACTTTTGTATCGCGTATATTTAAATGGTATGACCAATATAGTTGAAGAGAATTCCCTACTAAGGAAGGTTTAGGTGTATTGCAAATTTAATTACTTACAGTTATGTGATGCTTAGATGAGTATAGCATACTAATTCGTAAATTTTTTTGAGTCACTGCGATTTGGCGACGATTTCTCTGAATTGGCTAATATTATAATTTTTATTGCTATTGAATAATCATTGAATTTATTTGGAAAATTCTGTATAACATTGAATTTTCCAAATAAACCGATCCTATAATGTTATCGAGTTTCTTAATTTTTCTATACTATTATCCATTCACTACAGCTTCTAATAAACTGTTTAGGTGATTTTAACAATAATATTGTACATATGTAGGTTAACAAAATTATCCAAAATAATTCTTGCGATTTCTTGCTATATTACATAATTAATTGTGCTACTAAGAAATTATTTAATAAATATTTAATTATTAAATTGCTTTTGTTGTAATTACAAGTATAAAGTAAAAATTCTAAGGATTCGTATGTAGTAAAATATACACTTTAGTATTTTCAACAAAAATCAATTCTTTGAAATTCAGATTAAAATTTTGTCACTTTCAAATCAAATTACGATAAAAAGCTTTTAAAGTTAATTAATACCATTATGATCCTTATGACACGTGATGAATTTTATCGTTATGTAATTTCTATTGTAGTATTATTATGATTTCATATTTAGTGTTGAACTTGGATATGGTAATTTTCTAGGAGGCTTATTTGATTTTGTCAGTTAAAATGCCTTAAATATGAAATTGCAGTATATCAAAAAAAATTTATTTTAATATTAACTGTTTTTGGATCTGTTCAGCTTAATAATGACTTCTGACGTCAACTCAAAAAAGGGTCAAATTTGTAAGTTCCCAATTGTCCTAGAATTGAATTTGTCTTTATCAGAAAGATCTTAGTGAAGGTTATTATTTCTCTAAAATAATTTTTGTTCTGTATATTCCCATCGCCTGAAATTTATAGCTCCTTCAATGTTGTGAAAATGGTAGTTTTGTTTTTGACAAAGAGCAATCTGTCCAAACGAGAAGAAACTCATTGATCCACGAAACCCTGAAAAGTTGGGAATTGTAGATTCTTTTCCCTTTCGTAATTTCTTACTCATCTTCTACACTGAACTGGGATGTGTTTTAACTATGAACCGCTTTAAGATATCGATTTATATTTTGTTTTATAAGAAATACATTATTTTGTATACCCCTCCGAGTTATTTGCCTTTTAAGTACATAGTCAAAATTTCAGTTTTCGGACTTCTGTTTCTCCGATTCCATAAGCGATCATTGAATTACTCTAAGAGCAAATTAGCAATAATAATCTTCTTCTTACCCAATACTATTTTGTTGAGCTTTAATAAAATTAATTGGAAGTAAAATTTGATCTTAAAATTTCATATAAATTTTTTAAAATTTATTAGGAAATTGATTTTAAGTAATTTTGATGAATTATTCATCAAATTTTGTCTTACCTTCATCATTAAAAATTATATTTCTACCTTACTATAGAACCTATTAAATGCATACATACAAAAAATGTCGGCGGAAATGTAGCGTTATTTTAATAAAACAAAATTAATTGAAAAAAAAAGGATATGAAAGAATATAATATAGAAACTCAAGAAAACTTTGAAGAGCATAGAAGAAAATTTTGTGAAAAATTCCTTTTATTTTGCAATCAAAGAAATTTCACCTACACATATACACGTCTGCATATTATTTATATCTTTTATTTCTGGTTTTGGGTTTATAAAATATAAAATAGATGAATTTTTTTGTTATTTTACTCAAATTTTCCTCTTTTGAAAGAACAATTGCCTTATACATTAAATTAAAATTTGTTTTTTCTCCATTTCAGTCTTTGTTTTGTCGTCGTTTCTCTTCTTCTTCTTCTTCAGTTTTCTGCTTTTATTGATTCAAGTCGTTTTTCTCTTTTCCAAATTCAGCAAAAGCAAATTTTAGTTGTTCTTACATTCTTTGTTTTTTTTTTTATTTATTTATTTTTGTTTTGCTCTCCTTTTATCAAGTTGTTTTTATTGTTGATTGGGATGATTTTAAGCGTGTTAAATGCGAATAAAAGAAAATTTAATGAAAAAGTGAAGCTTTTTTTTTTGTCGTAAAAGAAAAATGTTACATAAAATATAAAAAGTTTTTCCTAAAGGACAAAAATATCTTTTTCTTCCTTAAAAGGATAACATAAATTGCACATAAAGTAAAAAAAAAATTTCAAAGAGTCAGAAAGGTTTACAAAAATTATACAAAAAAAAAACTAAATATTGGAATTTTTTTAAACTTTATCTCTAGTGAGGAGAGCAAAGAATTGGATTTTTTTTTTCGGTATCTGGATTTATTTAATTTGAAAAATATGAGGTGGTTTCAAATTCAAAGCTTCATTTTAGAGCAAATAAATTGATTATTATGGTAGATTCTAAATTTGTAGATTTGTAAAAGCGAGGTAATAGTGCACTGTGACCACGCATAAGGATCTATTGTGCCCCTCCCCCCTAAGTGCGGGGTGCGACCCTACGCCACACGCTTGAGATCCACTGCCCTGATGTACTCGGCCAACTTGTGAGACGCGGAGGACCGAATTATTATGGTAGATTGTGTTATGAAGAATAGTCAAATAAAAATCAAAATTAAAATTTGAGTTTGCGCTTTATTCTAAAACCCAATTTCATTAAAATAATTCAAAAAATTTCTGCTCTTCCTTTGAATATAACTATTCCTTTAGCTACCTTAAAAATCAAATCTAATTAATTAAAATTACCAAGATTTAAAAAAAAAAAATTTCAAAAGTAAATCCCTGAAAATCTTCATAGTTATTATAACCATTTATAATTGAATAAATGAAAATTTCGGTTACAAAATGATCTCATTATATTATCACCTTCCTTTTGAAGAATTCTTCTCTCTTTTTTTTCTCTTCATTATCTGTCTTTCCTTACTAAAATCTGATAAGGATTAAGATCCTTCTTTTTTTTTTTGAGGATTATTATCAGTTTCATTTTACACAATATTCTATTACTTTACAATGCGGTAAAATTTTATACAATCGAACTAGACTTTGGCTAGGTATCTAAGATACAAGACTAGAATGTTGATAGTGTGAAAAATAGCAAAAAAAAATTTTTTGTTAAATTTTACAATTTATTTTCGACAGTCAATTTAAATCCTAGCTGTAAATTAGCAATAGAAATTATTTTGCAAAGAGAAAATTGACAAGAAAAGGACAAAATAAATCCTCGTATAATATTTTGTTCCATATATGTATGAGTAGAGTTATGAAGGATAAAAATACAATCATAGAATGTTAAACTGATAAAAAGGACGAATTTTTTCATTTATCTTTTCTATATATAGAATCTTTATTGAAAAATTGTTCATTTTATCAGTTTCATGTGTTTTGCACAACAAAAAAGAAACAACGAAATTCAGTAGCACGACGGCGTTAAGGATTAAAATAAAAAAAAAAATAAATCCTAGAATTATATTTACTTATTTATTTTTATTTATTCGCATCTTTTTTCATCATCATCATCATCATCAATAATAATAATTATTGTTTGTGCAAATAAAACAGATGTACAAATTTGATGAAAAAATTCAACTTTAGCGAGTAGCATAAAAATTCTTCTATGCTTCTATTGGTATAACGTATATGACATGCAATAGTACTCAAAAATAAATGATTTTTCTTGTTTTTATTATCCTTTGATGAAGTGATCATCATCAAAGGTAAAACATTTCTTTTTCCAAAACAAGAAACCCTAAACATGATGACATTCAGGTACTAAGAATCTTTGTTCTGAGAACATGCGTAACACATAATATTTTTATTGGGAATTGTAAAATTAACTGAGCATAAATTGAAAATTAAATTAAAGGAGGATTTTGAAAAAAAAAAAAAAAGGACAGTCAAATTTTCATTTCGGGTATAATTTTTTATTGTAATTTTGTAAGATTCATGAATAAGAAGTACAAATAAAAATATTTTGAATTACATAAAATGTGCTTGTTCAATAAAGGAAGAAGGATTTGAAAAATTTGTTACAGTGGTTTTTCACTACTTAATCATAAAATTATTTATAGATATTGTTATGTAATAAAGGTTTTTCTCAGTTAAAATATAATTAATTATGTAATGAATGATTAATGTTGCGGAAGGTAAATAGCGCGATTACAATAATAATTAGTTTGGTCATCTTTTGCGGAAACTAAAGGAAAAGCTAGCAATAATTTTGTAATATTGATGTTTTTTTTGGAAATTAGAAAGTTTACGATTTTTAACTTAAAGAATAAGTACCAATTTACATTCGTTAAATTAATTGTATATAGATGTATTATGTACGTATATATAGGTGATATTTTGATTTGGGAATGAATGATTTTTTGGTCTGGTTTTACTACATTATATATCTAATATTTTGTCTATGCTGCTGTTATAATGAATATATTGCTAGTGCTTTGAAAAATATTTTATTTAGAACGTAATTTTAAATCATATGACACACATTTTACATATAGTTATTAAGTCTCTCTTTCACAAAATTAAATACACAAATTATAATTTAATCTTTTGCTGTTTATTTAATCAAATAAAACCTGTTTCACGGTACATTTACAATATCGCAAAGTACATATTCATTTATATTAGCCTATTATATACATACATATATCCTTAATACCTGTATATATTTAGATTTCAATTAGAATGACTATTTAATTAATATACGTACCACGCACATATTAAGCTAAATCGGACCCAAACTAATCGAACCCATTATTTACTTATTATAATAAATTGCAATATTGTGTGTACACAAATATAATAATTGTTATAAATGTACTAGTACTGATGCCGTGATCTCTAATGTCTCTTAAAAATTTGCAATCTAAATATTTCTCTTTTAAATAAGGAAATTATGTTCTATATCTCTTTCAATTCTCTTCAAAATGCAAATTACAGCAGAAATGCATACAAATTACAGCAGAAAACATTAGATTGAAACAAATTTCCACTCTAGACACAAACCAATTGTTTAATATTAAAATTAGATGTCGCTCATTTCGCTTAAAATATTTAAATTTCTCTTTACCTAATTGATATTATTTTAAGAGGTTTCTGATTCCAAAATAATTTTAATATTTCTTAAATTATTTTATTTTTTAATTGAATATTTTAAAATTTTAAAAATTTTCTTTTATAATAATTTTAAATATAATTAAATTTATATTACTAATATAATAAAATTATTTAATTTTTAGGGGATTGCTGGAATTCCAAATGTTAGTGGTTGGTTAGAATTATTACCGAGATCAAGATGGTTAAATAAATTAAAAACAGTTTTAGTTTCATCTGAAGTTAATGTTAAACATTTTTTAGCTGGATGTTATGTAAGTATAGGGATTTTTGTAATGTAAAAGCTTACCTATATGAATTTTATTAGAATTACTTACCTTGAAACAAAAGTATTAATATCATATTAAATGAAATAAATTATTTTTAATGTGCATATATAAATTTTATTCAGGTATGGTATGAAGTATGTAAGGACATTTCAGCTGGTGATGAATTAAAATCAAATCCAAAAGGTCCTATACAATTATTGGACGTTTTTAGTAATGGATTAAATTATAGTGAAAATAGATCGGGAAGTGATAGAGAAAGTGGTAAGTGTAAATTTTTCGATTTTAATGGAATTTAGCTTGTAGGTTGGTAGTTGATTGATGTAGGTAGGTAAAATATCTAAAACAAATTCGAATAACACGAGTCTTTTATAACAATAACATATCCGGATTTAGCTGTAACTAAATTTAATTTAGAATTATTCAATTTCATTAAAAGCTTTTTCTAAGTTATTTTATATTTTATTTTAAAGTGCTAGTTGAATTATTACAATAGCAAGTAAATTGGGAAGTTGGCTCGAAGGTCGGTGAACCAATACTGTCGGGAGCTAGCGGGGCTGTGCACTTGTAATAGTGTCACATTTATTTTGGCCCCCGGCCACCATAATATAATGATTCTAGTCGTTGAGGGAGCATGCGGCTAGGCTGAGATTGCCCTTCCACACAACGTGTTGCAGGTGTTGGGAAAGGGACAAAAAAGAGACCATTTTTCTCTATATCTGTAATTGTTCGGCTCTGGGTGGGGAAAGACTAGTCATTTGGGGCAGAGAATGTGTGATGGGTAAGACGCGGTATAGAAGATTGGCTTAGTGGATTTACATAAATATATTCCTCAAGAGTACCGGAAGGCTTAGACCACATGAAATCGTACGCTTAATGACGGCCTGGCGATCACGGGGTAGTTGTAAATAGCATATTTTCGCTAATTGGGGTACGGTGAACCTGTTGCACCGACCACGTCAGTTAACAAACCAATCAAGTTGGGAAAAGAGGAACAATTTAGGTTTCTTTTTTAAATTTTTTTCTTTAATTTCTAAATTATATTGTAATTTGAACGTAAAATTCAGAGACCCTAACAAAACTTTCTTTTTATTTTGTTTTTCGAGTATCTTATTAATTTACCATTAATAATCGTCCAATTACAATATAAAATATTTTCGGCGGAATGGAGTTCTCATTTTTCAGAGTTGTTTGCTCTTATCATTGGTAATGTCATTTTTCAATGCTTTGAATATAAGCACAATAATTGTAACTATTATTGTGTAATCAAACTAGTGTTTTTTTCAAAAAAAAATACAATTTAAACCACGAATTTATTTATTCTTCTTTTCCTGATCTTGTTCAAACAAAACTCAGTCAATATGAATATATATACACACATTTCTATTATCACCAACTTAAAAAATAAGTTGCAGTTATTTTAATTAAAAATTCATAAATTTTAATCCCTAATATTTATTTGAAATCACAATTCGCGTATAAAAGTGACGTTTTTATTAAAATGACAATATAAAAAAAGTTAAAGACTACTTATTAAAAGCAAAAAAAAAAAAACGAATAAAATAAAAAATCCGCGCGAACGGCGTGTGATCATTATGGTGTCATTGTCAGTATTATTTTAATTCTTAATTTTTTTTTAAATACTGTTTTCTGTGAAATTTACTGTAAAATCTTGGGTGATCATCTATTGTGTAAACTTGAACTGATGGTATGAATATCAAAATCTCATCATTAAAAACAAAAAGTAAAAATATGGCTAGAGGGTCTTTATCTTGCAGTTTATGATTATAGAATTGTATAATATGCAAGGCACTGTGTAATACATATATTGCGTACTTTGATAATAAAACAGTAGGGGGAAGTGACTTACACATGATTATTAAAGATTTAATTATATTAGCGTACAGGGTGATCACATTCATTATATTTATTTGTTAGAATGCTTTATGAGCTCATGAAAAAGTGTTCATATTACAAAAGTATAATTCATAGCGAATATTTGGGTTTCGAGAATTATCTTAAAAAATTTAAACACATCCTGATAGAGAAAATATGAACGTGAATTCTCTTTTCAAAATTTTTGTTAAAATAGAATATTTTTGTAAAACGTCACTGAAAATTGTATAATTAGTTCATAAAATATGTTAAAAATATATTTTTTATAAATGAGAGTATTGAGCGATAGCGAGTATTGAGAGCGTATTTTATTTTTCTTCTACCATATTCTTCCCATTACAAATTTATGAGATTCTAATCACCGAAAAATAATTTAAACACTCTGTAATTTTCTCTCATATTATTGAAGTTCTCGCAATTCTTCTCTTATTGTTAAATGTCATCATTATTATTATACTAAAACATTTTTTAGATGTCATCGCTGTGATAATTGTATTATTCGATGAAGAGGACATTAAAAAAATTTTTTTTATCAGATCATATCCTTTATTCCTGCCATACTTCTATACATTTTGATATTTTTATTATTTTAACGTTTTTATTTACATTTTGAGAGCAAACAAATGTCATATTTTTTTTTTTGCGAAAAAATCAAAAATTATCCCACATTTAAATGATATGAAAATAAAAATAATATTTTTTGATATTGCATATTATAATCCTTGGTATTATAATGATGACGTCACGAAAATTAAAAGTCCTTATTATTTATTTATAATATTGTTGTAATACCCAATTTTTATATCGTTGCGCAGATGTAAGTGTACTTATTAAAAAACAAAAATAAAATAATTTTTTCTTGCCTATATTTTAGGGTTGCTAATGAAATACTTACATATTTTGTTGTTGGTATTGTTGTAGTAGCACACTATTGTTACTTATTGGTTCTCATGTTTGTTGTTTATATGCATGTAATTTGAAAAACCACCACCGAATGTTGTTTTTACATTATAATATTTCCGTTTTTCATTTTTATGTTATTATATATTTTATGATTTTTCATTTAGATTTCGGTCGTCTCCTGCAGCTTATTATGCGAAAGAGATTATAATTATTTCAATTTTAATATTATGATTATAATATATGTAGGTGAAGAGAGTTTAATAAGCGACGTGTGTGTTTATATGGAAATCTGTTTCATTAGATATTTTAATTAGAGCCCTTATATATAGAATTATGGGTAAAAACATTGTGGGACAACACATAAAATAATAATTTCAATTTTTTTTCTTAAATATGTATATACATACATATGTTTAATAAAATAAACATTCAATCCCGTTGTTATACATCCGTTTTTTTTACTCAATTTTAAAAAAAAACTGTTTGTCATTTTTGAGATAGCAGTCTCAAAATGAAAATTTTTTTTTATTAATTTGTATTTTGACAAGAACCTGAATAATATTTTGTATAATTTAATTATATTTCTTAGCCTCAAACTATATGAATAATACTTCCATTCCTATTCCGAAAAATTGAATTAAATTTATAGTACGAGACTAATAAGAAGGCTGATCGGAGACACCATTAATAAAACAATATCACCTTACTGTTAATTACTCCTTTCAAAAATGAAAAATAAGAATCGATAAGCAGCTACTAATACTAGTTCACTTTCTTTTAGAGCCCGAAGAAATATACTAGCATCCTACATGTAAATACTGTTTTCATTACAAGAAAATTATAAAGCCTGAGAGTTTCACACGCAAGTAATATGCACTCATATGCAAAGCAAAATTTCAATTTCTTAAATTTTAATTTTTATAGTTGGTCTTCAAAAAACCTCAATAGTTTAGGAAATAATATTCTTAAGCTTCTAGAGATTACGACGTTAAATTTTGTCTTTGAGACTCCTGTTGATGTATTCGAGTGTCTATGGCTAAAAATGGTGTTTTAATGTTGTAATGTGATGGAAATCCTTGAAAACGATACTTGAACGCAAGAATAACAGGTTTTGTATTTTACCAAATTTCACTAGTTAAGTTCGATTTCAGTGTACAATGCATTTTGTTACACTCGCTGAGTAGATTTAGGACAAATCCATTGTAAATGGAATTTTGTGGATTTTCTATGATTAGGTGGCAGTGTATGATTAAGTGTTTTTCTGTTTTATCCAAAGAATTTCAGGACCGTTCTGTAATATTAAAATTAGAATCCATGAAAAATTTTTGATACCAATCAATAGCTATTGTTTCCAGTAATAAAATTAATTCAAAAATATTATCGTGATATTTGGTGTATGCGAAATATAATTAAAAATTATAAAGGTCAATTAATTTTTTATTATATGCAACATTATGAAATTTAGGAAAAGTCATTTTTGTTATCTTGTTTAACTATCTATATAAATATTTTAGATTGCGCTGCGCACTGGTCAAATTGTCCAAAATGCCAGGTGAAATAAAATAATTTCTATTATAGTCTTATTACCTTTTCCATTTTTCATATAAATGCACCAATCATTCTCATTTTATTCACATAATTTTTCACACTGTAGACACACACAATAAATGCGCTGTATAAGATAAATCCTTCGACAATAATTGAGACACAATCAAAATATAGGCAAAAAGAAGAAAAATAAAAAACGGTACAATATTCAAAAACACAGCAGCATATTTAGATTGCGTGATTTGCTGCTACTATAATGGTTATATTTTATAAAAGGGTGTAATTTTAATGAAAACAAAAAAAAAATAACCTATTAGAATTATTAATTGTATAGAACACGCGCACACCTTTATTTAAAAAAGGGGTGATGTCAATTTTTCAATTCTTCTAATGTATCTGAATGACAAATTCAAAAACAAAAAAATAAAAAAAATTTTACTTAGAAAACTCAAATCATTTAACATTTTTATTTTCTATTTAATTTTATATATTTTATTTGAAAATCAACCTAAAAGGATCAAATTTTATAGAGGTTTTTGCAAAGTGTGAGTGTTGTACTAGGTTATTTTACTAGGTGGTTTAAATAATTGGAATAATTGTTTTAACCATATTCGAGTTTTTTATGAATTTATTTGGTTTTATTAACAGCTGACCTATGAAATGGTGAAGGTTAACAAATGGTGTTTGATCTAAGTTAAAATTAAGTTTAAATTTATTCGAAAAAAAATTTTTGGAACAATATGATTCGGGGTAACTCTTTTGTTTTTAGGATGGTATGAGTGTAACAATTTTATCAGTTAATGTTTGGGGACATAAAAAATGGTTGAAAAACATATTAGGTTCTTATTTAAACCAATTTGTTAAAATTAATTATGATTAATTAAAGTTTGTAAAACTTTATGCCATTCTGAAAAATTAATTTTTTATGATTTGCCATAAATGAAGAATAGTTTACATGATCACACAATATTATTCATCTAAATTGTTTTCAGGTAACTCATCTTGCACCAAAGAGTTTTCTTGAAAAATTTTGAAAATTGTAATTTCATATACAAGGTATCCAATATTAAACTGAGAATTGTAGATGAACAAAACTAACAATGCATATTTTACTTTTTCGACGCTCTCCTTCAGAAAATTTAGAAAGCCTTAAAGTTTTTGAAAAAGTTAGGTGAACTCGTTTTATACTGAACTCATCAAATTCTTTCAATTCTATAATCAATTAAAAATTCAATTTTCGATATACTTAACATTTGAGTCTTATTAAATTGAGTGAGGTAATGTGGCCATAATGTGGCAAAAATGCTTCTTAATTCAATTCTAAAAGAATTTGAATTTAAGAATCGCATTACTATAATATCTTGAGAATTAATTCTAATACAAGTCTCATACTTTTGCAGAGTAATATTACAAGTATAATAAAAACGTGGGAATATTTTAATTTCGTTGTCATCTGCCCATTTCTGAATAATTTTGTTCTACTTCAATAAATTTTCTCATCTTTTTACCGACCGTATTGTGTAAACAATAGGTAGGTTATGTGATGGCAACAAATTTTGCATATCGAGTTTTCAGTGGGAACGTACTTCTCCATAGTAGGGAAGTGTAAATAAACTATTTTTAGCAACCTGTCGGTCTGTCGGTCTGTCGGTCTGTCGGTCTGTGTGTGCACGCGTGTATCTCAAGTTTGGCTGAACCGATTTTGATGAAATTTTATATGTAAGTTTGTTTCCACCATGGCACGGATCGATCAACTTTTGGTATATATCAGGCCTCGGGAACTGCACTTTCTAGCGGGCCTGTTTTACATTTTTGAACATTTTGAAGAAAATATTCAACCAATTTATTTGAAATTTTATATATAAGCTCAGCTAGACCGTCTGCAAAAATTCGTATGTTTTGGAAGAAATCAGGCATCGGCAACTAGACGTTTACTACGGGCTAAATATACATTTTTGTGTATATAAAGAGAAATAATCAACCGATTTCATTGAAATTTAATATTAAGGTTCTTCGTATTAAAACAATGAACATGTAAATTTGTTGGAAAGATCAGGGCTCGAAAACTGATCTGCGGGCCGATTTTACATTTTTCACCATATCTACGGAACGAATTGATGGAATTTCTTGAAATTTGATATTTGAGTCCTGGTTGTTACCCAAACTAACTGGCGAGCATTTCAGGGAATTCGGGTAGCACAAAGCGAAACTGTACTAAGAGCCAAATTTACATTTTTCTAAGTATGTTAACTATAAGCTTACTAATGTCCTAAAAATGTGAAAGAAGTATTTAACAGACATTTTTATAATATTCTGTAACACTTTCATTTAACTAGACAATATACAATGCGGTCGGTTATGTGCTGATCACATCAGATTTTTGTTTTTTCTTATTCTAAATTCCTTTTCAACACACATTATTATCCTTTGGAATTAAATTAAAAAAAAAAAGATAAGACAGTATTTTCCCATAATTCACAATTCATATAAAAAATTGGATGACTTTGTATTACTATTTCTAACCGAGAAATATTGTATTCACTTTTCACTTTCGCGTATCCTTTGAAGAAAAACATAACTATTAAATTATATAATCTGCAATATTTTAACCGCATAACATCAAAAATGAATAATTTTCAAAACAAAAAACAAAAAATTCATGAAAAATTCATTATGGGAAATTTCTTATCGGTCTCTTAATTTTGTGCACCTTACAATTAAAACCTTTTTCTAAATAATATTTACCCACTTTTATTAAATATATAAGAAACAAAGAATACAAAAACAAAAAAATATCCTTATATGACCATCCGACCGAGTTATGTGCTCATTCGCTTGTTTTATACATCGTTTTATATAAGGTTAAATGTAAATACAACGCAAACTTTATATCCATAATTCACCTTCTACATACACAACACCTATATACAATAGCAATAATGTCCTTTTTTCTTTGCTTTCTTGATTTTATAGTGTTGTAATAATAATTTTTAACCTGTTTTCATTTGATCAAGAAAATTTTTTGAAAAATGGAAAAAACAAGAATTATAAAATAAAACGAGCGATCATTGGAAAATTGTTTCCTATATAAGTTTTTTTTTAACGTTATTAGATTGAATCTTGTTAAAACATAATGTTAAATAAAAATCTACACATACACATGTACACAACAAGTAAGCGTTAAGAATAGTTAATAAGTTAAAATAAAACTAACAACTGGTGTTCTGTTTAATTATTGTACTGGGCATAATATTTGTAATATTTTTTTTTTACTTTTTGCACACCTGTTAAATAAAGTATACTGTTAACATCAAAGTCAAAAGAAAAATAATTGAGTCAAAGGAATAATGAAGTGATAAAGTAAAACCAAGAGAAAATGAACAGCGCTTGCAATATTATGATTTTTTTTTCGTTTGCTAAGTTTAAGTTCGAAATATACTTAATTTATCTATGTAAAAGAATTCCTCCCCTGCAAACATGTTTGCGTATCGTAGCCCTCCCATATCCCCCCTAAAATAATCCAATTTCAAATAAATACCCGGGGTCGGACGTCAGCTTCCAAAGACTGAGAAAGCTGCGCCCAAACCATCTGCCCCTTTTGACCATCAGAGCAGGACAGTCACGTAGAATATGACTTTTACCCAGCGGTCCAGGATTCAATTCCCGGTATGTGAAGATTTCATGTAATATTTGAGGTAATATTTTATGTACAGGGTGATGAATCCAAAATTGAATTTATTTCTATTCGAATTTTTACAGAAAAAAATTGTGTTATTTACGTTTTAGTCCTTTGATAAATGTTAGTACGAGTATTTCAATTTAAATCTGTAACTTTTAGTCAAAAGGTTGTGATTTACAATGTGCATTTTGCTTTTTTGAAAAATCTCAATGAGTATATGAAAACTGTACAATATGGTTTTAGAAAATGACAATTTTAAGCGTAATTTAAAATGAGCGATTGTTTTTATACAAATTGAAAAGGTTAAAATTGCAACATTTGACAAGTGATTAAAAAGGTGTCTAGACGGGTGAGACATAATACATAAATACTGAACGAGTCAGATAAAACATAAGGTTTCGAGTTCATTTTTCAACTAGCAATTTGTGCATTAATGTAATCTAGAGAATAATATTATTATAAAATGAATGGGAATGAGCAATGAGATTTTTGAAAGAAATTTAACATTTTCATCAGATTATTTTCCAAGAACCTTTCAAATAACGCGTTCAAATTAAGTGTTCGATACAAACAGAATGTCTTTGCAAGTTAAGTACTAAGTAAAAAAAATTCTTTAATACGGTCACACTTACACAATATGGTCATAACATAAGTTCGTATATAATATGTACAAACATGGTAATTTTGAATATTTATGATGTCTCCTTTACTAAAATTATAAATGTACTTCAAATATAATATATGTATATGTTATAATTAGCCCTTAGTTTAATATAATTTTACAGAATTTGGAGTACACGTCTTCAGTTGATTTCAACTTTTTTATTTAATTTCAGTTCACAATGATTAGGTTTCACTGTCTTATGCATTTTGAATCTTATTTTTATGCGATATCCTCGTACAATATTAAAACAGGACAATATGATTATATTACGATGATTAATAAAGAAAATATAGAAAGCAAAAAAACCGTTAAAATTATTTTTTTTCATTTTCCTCTTCTTCTTTTCTTATGTCTTTTTTGTGGTTGAAGTATAGCGTTTCGGTGTAGCTGTTATTATAATAATAAAATGTCCTGTGCGCATTTTCTTCCTTTTCAATTTCTATTTTGAAATTTTCTTTTTCTTTTATGCAAAATACTTAATTTTTAATATTATTAGAATGCACCCTTGCATTCAGAAAACTTCTTTTTTTTTTATATCCTTTCAAATATTATACAATGTGTATGATTGAATGTGTATAATATGTGAATGTGTATTTATAATGCATAATAATAAAAAATGAAAAAATAAAGGAATTTTTTTTTTTATTACGATTACTTGATCTCACGAAAATTCAGTCTACTGGAACTGATATACTTCTGTTTTTGTGTACATTACATTATTCCTTACTAGTTGTATTCATTATTATTTATTCTTATTTTATGAATTTAGTAAGAGTATTAAGAATGTAAATTGAAAATGACTGTTAAATAATCGTGTTTGGTTTTTTTGAAATTTTTTTTTTATATTTTAGTATGTATTACATAAATGTTGTAGGCGCGCATATGCTCTTATGAATGAAGGATAAAAAGTTCGTTAAGGAAATTAAAAAAAAAAAAAAGCGTTTTGAAACTAAAAAAGCATAATTTTTGAAATCTTTAGAGCAGCGATTTTGTTGATGATTCTAGAAAATTAAATTTTTTTCACAAAATATAATTGTGAATTTTTTCAATTGGAACATTTTGATTTTAATTTGCGGTACTGATATAACAGTTTAGATTTCATGTTAATTTTAATTTGTAACTAAATTGTTGTAATTTCATTTTTTCCACTATAAATTATAACTTAAAATAAATTTTCAATTTGCTTACCAAACTGCAAACAAACACTACTTGAATAATGTCAACTTAACCTCAATCTTTAAAAAATATTATGATGGTTGAAAATTTTTCATTTAAAATTTGATTTTTTAATAGTAATTACGGGATATCTCAATATTATTACCTACATATATGTAGTGTGTGTTTTTAGGGAAATGTAAAATTATTGGAACGTATTTGATTCGTTTATAATTAAAAGTAATAAAAAAATTTAATAATTTCTCAAATTAAATAGAATTTCTAAATTTCATTCATAAATAAATAAATTAAGTTGAATTCACCACTTATTTTATTAAAAAATAATTTTTTTCGTTTTACATCGGGACATATGTAATAATTTTTGTGTCAAAAGCATAAAATTTTGTTGATTTTTATTATGAGATTGTTATTTGAACACTAGTAACACTGTGATTGTAGTGTGATACAAGTTCGAATTAATGATGGAGAAGTTGCGATAAATGAATATAGATTAAGATGACGCTTAAAAATTACTAACAATTAATTCTCAATTTCTTATAGTAACTATATATAAAATATATGTAACTGCAATTTTTGCGAATTGCGCATAATCTATCTGATATGGTTTAAAGTTATTCAGTAACATTTAGTAACTTAGATATTAGGCTATAAGTTTGTAGCATTGGGAACAATGGAAGGCGACCCATTATAGACCAATAAATCTTTCAAGATCTATTCTACTGTGAAATTGAGTGCATCATTTAGGCCGAATTTACTTTTGTTACTTCTGAGTCATATAAAATATTTTATTATTGCTATTTCTTCTAAGACTTGTGATAATAACTGACATCATAACTTTATAGAACGATTCTTTCTCATTTAGAGCCTAAAACAAGAATATACTTAGTCCTCTTTTCGAAAGATCGTTCGCCTATATTTATTACAGCTTGCCACCAATTATCGTAACACTCGTACGATGTAGCTAAATCACACATCTCAAACATTTTAGAGTAATTTACGGAAGAGTTATTAAAAAACTAACAAAGAGGACCGCAGTACAAGCAATTTATTCCTCCACATTTTACTATTAGATGTAATATGTTTCATTTTCAAAAAAAATTCTAATTGTACTATGAATTTAAGAACATCTTAATTTTAGAAAAAAAAATTCACATTCTTATTGATAAAATTTTAAACCAAAAATTGTATTATAATTAAGGGTGCGTGCGCAACAATAACATTTTAAATATCAAAAATTACCGCAGCATCCCTTCATTCTTCATTTTTGTTTTATAGTGATAATCAATATAAAAAAATTGTCCGGTGGCAGTTACACTGCTAACCATATTCCCAACTAAATATTTTAACTCTTACAAATTTATTATTAATATTTTGAAAAATATAGGAATTAAAAAGGGGAAAAATTTTAAAATATCGTTTCCTTTTTTTTTAGTTTATTGTTTTGATATCTACTCACTATTATATGATGGTAGCAGATTTGAAATGACATTGTATAATATGGTAGTATTATACAAGATTTCACCAATATATGATAACATCATTAGGAATTAATGTCACTTATATTATCCTGCCCAATACTATTTCCTAATATATAAGAACGGACTATAATTTAAAGTCAAAAAATCAACAAAGGCAAAGATTAAAATAAAAAATAAACAAGAAAATTTCAATATGAGCCCTTACTATCATAGTTAATAATATTAACAATAGTTATACGGACAGCGATTACTGATTAAAATGTGTGAAATATTTCATATTTTTCATTAAATTGTTGTTTTTCAATGTGCTATCACCAATATTTTATTCTTGTCATTGATATATTTTTATTGATAATATTTAAGTGATGTTTTAAGATTAAATTGAGCGCGAGAAATTTTCTAATTGAAAACCCATGTACCACAATTATTATATAATACGAAAAATATTAACACAAGTAAAGACAACAACAAAAAAAGCCAAATGAATTGATATATTTCACTTAATTCTTTGATAAAATAAAAGAGATTTCTGGGGGTTGAAATGATGTACGCACGCGCTTATGTATGACATCATAATATAAGGGCACTCAAATCGTTTGCTTAAAATATCATAGATTTGTTTATGACGAAAAAAATGAAGAATGCATTTTTAGAATACGACTATAATACGGAGTCATTGCTTAACATTTGCAAATAAAATTAGAAGCTCGTGGAGGCAAATATGCTCACGAAATATAATGGTGAGGATTTTTAATTAAATACAATGTGATTGTAATTGATCATATCTTTTGTGTTACTATATAAAAATACAGTAAAATGGGTAAAATAAAAATTTATGTAGAGTGGTAAACCGCATTATCAGAGAGGGTGAATTGCGATGACTGATAAAAGTAACAAAAATTTTATGTTTTTATAAGGATTATGAAAATATCCTTTTTTTTCCAGATTTTTATCTAATTTTTAATATGTTTTATGATTGCAACTTTCTTATATGTTTGTTTTTCGATTAAAACTAATAAGGTTTGTGTAATAGTTATTGTAAGCGGTAACAATAGGGGCATCATTGATCATTTTTTATTATCGAGAGGATTAATTTTTACATAAGCATAAAATTCTAACATATTAATTTTATTTTGCAGAAAATTTATATTTTTTTTGATTTATCACAAAATTTATTTTTCGAATTGTATAATATATCGGTTGAAAATTTAATTTAACCCTTACATTCACAATGTTCAACTATACATTTTTTGTTTTCAATGTTTGCATGATTTTATAGATTATGATGTCAACTTTACTTCTGTTTCAAGATTTCTTCATGTCTCTATATACTATATGTTTTCTCTCTATTCCACAAAATAATTTCAAATTTTAAAAATATTGCGTCTGTGTTATTGCAAAACATTTTCTTATAATGAAATACTCGAATTAAGTGGACCCTAATATTAGTTTTAGAATAAAATTTAATTTTTAAAAAAACAATAAAACAAAGACTGGTTAAGTTTGGAAGAAGCACAAAATAAAAATCATTCGTCATTTTTAAATTTGCATAGAATCTAAGAAAATTTGGTTGAATCCTAATAATTCGAAGGATGGTGGCTGATTGAATGTTAAATTAGTTATTTTTTTTTAAATAAAACTACAATTTCGGATATCTGTTTAAATTTCAGTAAAAAATAAAATTTTTGCAATATCAATTTGGGCTTTTGGATTTGAAGATTTCATATTGCTACAATGCTTAATTTTTGAGACTAAAATTTTCTAATCACATAAAATTTAACATGTACGCTATTGTCTCCATTTCTAAATCAATATATTGAATTTTTCAACAGAATTTTTTCGTTCTACACCTCTATTTTTTTTGTATACATAAATAAAATGTTCTTCTTCTGTAAATTCGCACCAATTATTTGAAATGAAAATTCAATATAATCTCATTATTATTGTAGTTATGACCAAATGACCTTAAAAAAAAGAATGGCGTTCATTACAATTTAAATTTACAGCAAATTTTCGTTTTTTTTTTGACTTTTTCATTTGAAAACTTGACTTATAACGACATATTTTGACTCATGGTAAAATAAAGTCACGATTAAACTTCACCTGTAGAGGTGAATTATTGTTTTTAATATTTAATTTTTATGTTTTCTATATGGTTAAATATGCATGTCCTTTGATTGAATTCAGGTGTTTTTCTCTGTTTTTTTTATTCTCGTTACACATTAAAATACTTGTATGGGACACGCTTAAAAGTAAGGGGTTCATATTTTATTTTGATAATATTGTATAAGAATAATAAAAAAAATGTGTTTGTGTACACCATTTTTGTTTAAAAAAAATATTTTAAGTTTATGCAAAACAATTGAATAGGGAATAATAAAAAAAAAGTAAAATCGTGAATTGGAAGTTATGAAGAGGTGATAGATTTTGATCTATATACATTTGTGTGTGTGTATGTAGAATCGGGCTCAACGGAGCGTGTATGTGAAGAGGTAAGAGAAGATAAAAATAAAGACACATTTTTCATTCAATTTCGTAGTTTTTGTTTTCTGTTGTTCGTATAATTTTTGGGGTGCCAATATAAAATTTTTCCTATATATACAAAGGTAAATTTACAGGTAATTATTTCCATAATTTTTTTTCCCTTTTGTTTTCAATATTGTTTTTGTTTTGTTTTTGTAGAAAATTATTTTGCGTTTTATGATGTTTTTATATTTTATTAATATGAAATTTCCACATTTATATGTGAAGGATATTTTTATATGTGGGAAGGATGAATATGTGGTGTCCTTTCAGGTGAAATACTTATTATAAGGTTTTATTTTAGGTTTTTATGAAGTTTTTTTTTCGTTTTATTTCTCCTTTTTCATATTCTGTACTATTTCTGTTTTATATTATATTTTTGATTGTTAGATGACCACTTGAAGCCACTTGTTTTTCGGTTGAAGAAGAGTTTAGATGTGTTTCCGCTTTTAATATAATAAAAATAAAAGCAAAAATTTAAGTGAAAATAAATATTTTTAAAAGTGATAAATTTGAAAAAAAAAAAAAAATAAATAAATTGATTTATTGAACATTTATAGAAAGAGTTCGGGAAAAAAAATCAAAGAACTTTTAAAAATATTAGAAAATCTTAAAGAAAAGGTAAAAGAATTTTCAATTTTTATTTTAAATTTAAGGATTTTCGAGTGTTTAAGTTTGTTTTTAATTGGGAAATTTAAAATTTAAAATGTTGGCAGCTTTTTTATTTCAATTTATAATAGCATAGAATTTTTAGTAGAAAATAATTTTTTTGTGCTCGCCATTTTTACCAGATTTTTACTTAAATATGAGCTTTTTTGATACTTAGTTTTTTAACCAATTTCTTGGAATAATTAAAAAAATACTTGACCCCTCGGAGACTAACGAACACTTAAAAAACTTACAAATGTTTTAAAGGAAAAACAATATTACATAAGACTTAAGAGCCTATTATTTGAAGCTATGAAACTCGTTATCCACGCAAACCCATTACGTAATTTGGAGTCTTTTTGAAGGAATTAAAAACAGCATAATCACATACATCGGTTTATTGTCAGAACAATACATTCTTTTAGGATAGGAAGCTTAAATTTTCACGTCAATTTTAGTTGAAGTTTTAAGCAGACTCCGTATAGGATTCCTAGGTACTTAGATTTGGAAATCAGAAAAATTTTTTATCACAATTATACAAAATGTGTATTAACATCTTGTCAATTAGCCAATCTTAATATCAATTTTCCAAATACAAAATGTTTGAATATTCAAATTTAAAAAATCTCGTATTTTCAACTTGGGTTAAAGAAATCTGAAGTATAAATGTATGTGTATGTATTTAATTGTTATATATGTAGATTCTCAGAAAAATGCTCGAAATTCAAAAAAAAAAAAAATTAAAATTTTCGGGAAACATGAATATCTTTATTTTGCCTTTGCTTTATTTGAAAAATGGGAAATTTATTGGCAATTCTAAATGTACAAAACTGTATTAAACCATTCGGATATGATATTCGACTACATACATAGTGTAGCACAAGTTGAACAAATTTCATTGAATCTTTATATTTAATTTTTTTAATTAATACTCGTAACTACAATACTTTAAAATATATTTTTGATTTACAATTTTTATATTTTATTTTTTCCTTTTTAATTATAGGATCTCAACATAGTAGCACACCTTATGAAGATGTTGATTTTAATACATCAACTGAATTAGGCAATAGTACTAACAGTAATAATAATAATAATAGTTCAACTGGAAATCATAACTATCATCATCAAAATTCAATTAGAGAAAATCATAGTAATAATATTTATAATAATCACAATAATAGTCATAACAGTCATAGTAGTTATTATAGTAACAATAATAATAATAATCACAACAATAATAATAATAATAATTATAGTCATAATAATAATAGTAATAATAGTATAAAAGATCCCGATACCGATGATGAAGATGGATTTGAGTTTCGTTGTGTTGTTTGTGATCGTCAATGTCTTGATGTAGATCAGTAAGTATTTAATATATTAAGAAGGTTTTTTTTTTAATTCTAGAACGATTTTTAATATTTAATTTTTTAACCAACTGCATTGTATGCAATAATGCAAGCTATGTGATAACACCCAAATTTTGCATGTTGAGTTTTCGGCGGGAATGTGTGTTTCTATGTTAGGGAAGCGTAATTAGACTATTTTTTAGAAAGATGTTTGTCGGTTGGTCTGTCTGTACAGATCAGTGTTTCAATTTCGGTTTGACTGATTTTCATAAGAATTTATGTCACTAGTTTTTATTGAGGATGAGACGGTTTAATCAACTTTTTGGATATATGTGGTCTCTGGAACTGAATCTTTATTACGGGCCAATTTTACGTTTCTAACTATATTTAAGAAAATAATCAGCGTATTTCCCTGAAATTTTTATGTAAGCCTAGTCTGACAGTACGAGAAACCAAGAACAATATTATATCTAATAATATAGATTATAGGCCATATTATTTTTTTATATAATAAAATTATAGTTTTCAATAAATATGAATTTCGATTGAATTAAATTTGCAACTCATCTATGGTAAAACAAAAATAGTGAAATGTTGTTAAATTAAAAATTTAAATAACATAAAAATGTCCAGAAATACAATTTGAATACTAAATCCAAACTATAACTTAAAACTCAATTACAAATTTCTTCACAACTAACACTTATTTAAAAAATTAAATATCGTCGAATCTCCTACTAATCAGACTACTTAAAATTCTTTTTAAATCAAATATATTTTAATTTTATTGTGTTCCTTATACTCAAATTTACTTAATTTCGTTACTTTATTCTAATATTTTGAATAAATTCGGTTATGGAAGTTCGCAGTTAAATAGTGTTATATATTATAAGCTTTCGTTTTTGCGAATACGAAATTTTTCTAATAGATTTGAGAACTGAAGTGATTTATTATTTGCATAAATTAGAAGCATATATACAATTTAAATTTGGACAATTTTGTAAATAAAACGAGAAAAAAAATAGAGTTGACCTTGTCAACTCTGTGATACCCGTACGAATTTGTTATCCTATGTGCGAATAACTAATGTACCATAACTAACTATGGAGCCAGACTGTGACTTTAAGTTGCCGTATTACCATATTAATTTATGCAAAATTTCAGTACTATGTGTTTTTCAATACTGGTTGTGCCAAACTATTGAAGTTGTATGGCAGCTACCAGAAAGAGCCAAGAAATTTTAGCGAATTTTATGAAGCACATCGGCCCTGCTAATATATTCGCTTGCGTGAAATTTCAATATCACAGCTTTAATAGTTTCTGAGATATAGCCAAATAACTTTTCAAGTTGTATGGCAGGTACCAGAAGGAGCCAAATAATTTCAACGACTTTTATGAGACACATTGGCCCTACAAATATGTTCGTTTGTGTGAAATTTCAATACCATAGCTTTAATAGTTTCTGAAATAGAGTCAAATAACTTTTGAAGTTGTATGACAGGTACCAGAAGGAGCCAAGTAATTCCAACGACTTTTATGAGACACATTGGCCCTACTAATATATTCGTTTGTGTGAAATTACAAAATCATAGCTTTAATATTTTCTGAGATATAGTCAAATAACTTTTGAAGTTGTATGGCAGGTACCAGAAGGAGTCAAGTAATTTCAACGAGTTTTATGAGACACATTGGCCCAATTAATTTATTCGTTTGTGTGAAATTTCAATATCACAGCTTTTATAGTTTCTGAGATATAGCCAAATAAATTTTGAAGTTGTATGGCAGCTACCCGAACCGGTACCCCGATCATGTCCAATTTAAATAGGGTTCTGGCACTTACTAGAATAAATTATTTGTGAAAATTTGGTGAACTTAGCTCAATTAGTTTTTGAGTTATCGTTGGGACGGACGGACGGACGGACGAACGGACGGACGGACGGACAGACAAAGCTAAATCAACTCAGAATTTGACGCTGATCAAAAACATACACTTGAGTCTATATCTAAGACCGTTATTTCTTAGCGTTACAAACGGTAAGGCAAATTTAGTATACCCTTCGAACATACGTTCGTACGGGTATAAAAATCCGGTATAGCTTATAAATTTTTAATTTTTACGCTTCAATACAAATCGATTTTAATAATTAGAATTAATTTTATTAAAAAGTTAACCATATAGTTATTGAAGTATATTGAAATTATTTATTTATTTGACATTTACAATAATTAACAATATTATTCATATTTGAACTTTTGATGTACCCATTGCTTTAACATCTGCATATGTGTACACAATGTATATATGAATGTGTATATGAATCAATTGAATTAATGAATAATTTTTTTTTGTTTGACCATTTGCTTGATTCCCAAAAATTAAATATAAAAATTTAGAAATTAATAAAAGAAAAAAGTGCTGATTAAATATGAAAGAACGCTAAGAGTGTTAAATATACAGTTTAACCCCTTTATTAACAATTCGGATAATTGGTATCAAACAATCAATTAAAATAATTTATTTACAAGCAATCATGTTTGCGTACATAGTTACATACATACGCCTTGTATAATTTTAACTCTTTTCATGTCATTTATGTGTAAAGTCAATAATCATTCGACTTTTTCTTGGTATGCGTATGATTTTGATTACTTATAAAATAATATTGTGAATTAGCTTCAAATGTCCGTCTGAAGATATCAAAATTTTTTTTTATCATGTCTTAAACTTACAAAATAATAAAGAAAATATAGGAAAAAAAAATCAAAAATTAAATAGTAAAAATTTTTTATTTCATTACTATGAATTTTTAATATTATGTAAGAATATTCGTGTTATTTCAATTGGAGTAACTTTACTACAATATAATGAAAGGGTTTGCATTCCTTTTTTGGAAGAAAAGAATAGATTTTGAAAATATTCAAAGTATTCAAATAGAACACTTCTATCACGATTACCTAAGAATTTCTATAGAAAATTGTTTTATTGTACAGAAATATCAAGATTGTCTATTAAATTATTAGTAACTGCTTCTCAGCTATACTCTTTTTTTAAGGGTACAACGATAGGAAGCAAATGTTTCGTACATGTAAAGGCGGCGCCTTACCATATTAAGTTCATTAATACGTTGAAATATTCTAGTTATCTAGGGTCATGTCATGTAGGACTGTACAATTACAATCTTATTCTGTACAGTTACGTTCTTGTATATTAAAAATAAAAGTACTTATATTCCCATTACATTTTGTTGTTTTAAATATTGGTAGGTTTAAAAGGTTTTTACCTGAAAATCAGCAAGAATTCTAGGAGTAAACTACTTTATTCTATCATTTGGATTTTATTTCGAAAATTTTTCAATAATATTAATGCAAATATAAATTTCTTTGAAATATGAAAGTAGCTATATGTTTTAAATATCTCACCTGTCCCGTTAAGTATTAAACCAATGCATTTGCTACATTCACACACAAAACTTTTGAAATTTTTGCTACATTTCACCAAAGGAATAGTATAATTTTTTAAATGTACATAGGCATTGTATTTTTGGACATTTAATATTTTATTTTAGATGACTCGATGATAACATTACTGAATTTTTTTCATATTCAATTACATAGGAATAAATGTATATGGATATCAATTTATTGACAATATTTTGTGCCTTTATATATAGATGTATTGAATTTGGATATTATGAACATAGAATCACACAAATGTACATTAATTTACTCGTTCATATTATATACATATGTGATGAACAAATAATATGTTGTATATTTGAGCCTGTCTAATTAACGCTAATTTTTTTTTTAATATAAGAAATTTGATTTTCAACAGCATATGACATTTTTTACATCACCCCGGTCGCGTTCTCTATTCATTAAAAATATTGTTGATTTTGTTTTTTTTTTTGTTTTATTGTCACGTATTATTGTTTTTGTATTGATGGCAGGAACCCTTTCATTTCCCTTACTATTTTAATTATTATAGTTTTTATATTTGAGTTTCTTTTTTTATATATCCGTATTTAACATTCTTCAACTCAATTATATGTGGGTAATTAAAGGTCTAAACCTATTATATTGTTTGAATTATATTGATTTGAAGTTTTGTGTGATGACTTTTTGTCTAATTATTCGAAATTTTTTTTTTCATATTTTAATATTTATTTGGAATATTTATAGAAAATTATACGCACTTATGTTTTAAAGAGTATGTTATTAAAATATACATTTGTTTCGGGGAAATATAAGGCTAAATTTGCTTGACCAGCTTTTCTTCAATACTAAGAATGCATTTTTGTTATTTAATCCTGAATGTAATATAGTAGGAGAATTAAAAATTTTATTAAACTTTATAGGTATTAGTTTAAATTGTGTAAAAATATTGTGATACGTAGCAATTTCAATTCTTTATTTACAAAATAAAATGTACAAATTATAAATCCAAAAACTACACACAATTATAGATTTTTAATTCTTATCTATTTATAATCCTTACCCATTATTTTTAATAAAAATGTTGGAGCGCAATTTGATCACAATTTAATTTATTAGGCAATAAAATTTTAATTAACGAATAAAGTAAAATGCAGATTACTCTAATAAAGTAACTAAGTAAAAACCCAAATTAATATTTATTTTAAGAGTAGAAGTGTCAACTCTCCTGTGACACTGGGATAAAGTACTTATAGGAAAGTAAAATAAATGTTCAGAAATATGTACGGGAATTTTTGATTTAATAAAAATTTAATTAAAAGTTTAAGATTTGCGAACGCATTAACGCCTTAATAAAGTAACTATCGCATAAAATAAAGATTCCAACATAAAGATGAAGTAATTAACTATTCATTTAACTATAATCATATCGAAATTATAATATTCTTAATATCATCCTTTACTTTTCATTTATTGTCACTGAAATATTATAATAAGAACAAAAAATTATTAATAAAAGGATTCATAAACCTCCCACAAAATTTCCAAATTTTTGATTTTCTTTTTTTTTTCCAAATACTTTCAGCATATTCATTAATTTTTACCTTGTTACTGCTGTCACAATAATACAAATAACAGAAAAAAAAATTATACTTCTTACATTATATATATTATGTATACTGTTCCGTTCCTGTTATCCTTCAATTTTCTATATACACAATTAGAAATACAATACAAATATTATATAAGAAATTATTATTGAAAGCTCATTGATACCACCTACTTAAAAGTAAATATTTTATTAGGAAATAATTTATATAAATGAAAATAGAAAAACAAAAACACAAAAAAAAAAATTTAATTGATGCCATCAGAATGTAAGAATGATGTCCCCCGATGGATCCTTTTAGTACTTCATTTTTAAGGAAATAATTATAGGAAAATGAAGAAAAAAGGGGGAAAAATGTTTTGCTTTACAAAGTATAGAGTTGCTACAAGTCAGTAAACAAAACAAAACCACTCAAAAAAAAATAATTTCAATTGTGGGTCATTTATTGTATCTAAAGTAATTTGTATTTCGGAGAATAACATTAAATACGAACATTAAACGTGCATAATATGTTGTGTTTTATTATTATAGTTTTATGTATATTAAATTGTAATCGTTGTCCTTTTTGTAATAATATTGAGAATATCTGATTGAAAGCTATAATTTTCTCCACCTTCTTCAATATTATTTTAATTTTTTTTTCAGTAATATGCCACAATATTATAAATATTTTTTTCTTCCTATTGTCTTGTATTCTGAAATATTGAAGCGCTTGAATTAAAAATAAATATGATTTACGATTAAAAGTGCTTATATTTTTGTATATAATATGTGTATTACAGTATAATAAAACACAATTATCCTTCTGTCCATATACTTTAATATTGGATTGATGTCATCAAATGAATAAGGCGGACAATTTTGTATATTTTATTATAATTATATAGATTAACAATATTTTCTAAGTATGGTGTAGAAATTTTTTTTCTTTGAAATTATATAAATAATTTACATTAGTTCCTTTAAAGTAGAGTATAAGAAATAATATTTATGGGTGGGAATTGACTAAAGAAATTAATGCACTATATATTTTAACAAATGAATGATTATTATATAACATTTAGAATGTTTTCTGATTATAGGTATTATTTAATATAAAATAGCATGTATTGATGAAGGTGATAAATACATGTAATTTAGTTGATTGATAAATTTGTAAGTAGCACTAGCTTAATATCTATACACTTATCCAGCATTTAGTAAGACAATCTGTTATAAATTAAGGAAATTAAAGAAATTAATAATATTTGGTCAAATTAATCTAGAGGAAATTATAATTTACTCTATAGAGTGGTTCTAAAATATTTTGAAAATTAATTCAAATTAGATCACATATTACTTAATAAGTTAATAATATTTATAAAAATTAAAAAGAATATCCATAATATTCACAGACCTTATTGAGAAAAGTATTAAGACAAAATAATAGAAACAAATTTTAATCCCAGTATTTTATTAAAAATTATTTTAATTTCTTAATTATAATGACAGAACTTGAAAGTATTTTTTTTCCACGTTTCCAATTTAAATTTCAGAAAAATATTTGTTTTAACAATACGTTGTATTTTCAGATATTGCCAGAGATTCCTGAAATATATTTTTTTTTAATTTAATTTCCGACATAGATTTCATACTTGTATACGATTTTCCTAATACCAAGTTATTTTTGCCGGAAAGTATGTAAAGAATATACTTAAATTTTTTTTGTATTTGCTGCTACAGCAACAACAATTTTAAAAAATTCTAGTAGTTTCCAAGTACTAAAATAATTCAAAATCATAATATAGTATTTTTATTATACATGTTATTTATGTTATACATTTATGTTATACTTACACACAGAGTCGTGGAAATTTTGGAACAAACCGTTACAAAACGAACAGTTTTTTTTTAAATTATGTTTAGGCCACTTGCTGGAATTCCGTATGATTTATTAGAAAGAGAACACGAAAAATGTAGAAAATCGAATAATCCGCAATTCGATTTATTTAGAATTCGGAATTTTGAATTTTATAAAACTAAATTAATTTCGGAATTCCGAAATCCTGATTTGAATACTTTAGGACACAATTATTCGCTTTTATTATGGAATAGCTTAAAAGCAAATAAATAAATGATTTATTTTTAAAAATTAGATTTTCGCAAAATTTTGCTTTTAAATTTTTGAAATGTATTCAAATTTTTTTACATATTTCATAAAATTAATTAAATTACAACGAAACCTAAAAATATGTGTTTCAGAGTTACTATAATACTTTTACTACAGCCACTACTTTTCCATGTTTGCAAAATTTAAAAAAAATATTTGTGATTTCGTTACAATAAATAGGGGATATAATTTTTAAAGGGACAAGTAACAATTTTCTTCTGCAGAAATAAGTTTCTGGTGAAGACCTATTTGTGTTAAAAATGTCCGCTTTATATTGTAATTGGACGGACAGACAAAGAGACGGAAGGACGAACTCTCCATCATTAAAATGAATATTTTCATATTTTGATGATACAATGGAAATCTCAGTCTACCAATGATTTGAAAGAAGTACCTGTTATAGAATTTTAATTTATATATAGATACTAATTTTAAGTTACTGCGCATTTACAAATTTTTTTTGTTATTAGTAATCGCGCACACTTTTGAATTTAATAAATTTTTCATGCAATCATGAGCATAAATTTCTAGTAGTCGATACCCTAAGACTTACTTTTTGTTGTTTACTGATTTGATCTAAATATTATTACGATAAAGAGTGTATTTTTATATTTAATTTTTATTTGTGTGGCTACTATTTTTTAATAGTAATTAAGCATATGGCAAATTTCACAAGATGTCATCAGTTAAAAAAAAAAATTTTAATTGCAGTAAAATTAAAGAAGAAATTTGTTTACAGAAGTTAAAAAACAAATTTTAATTGTATACGTAAAACTAGTTGAGTTTTAGGTCTAATATATTCAAAATTTGCTGCTCTGCCTGATAGTAATTTGTTTTAAAAGCTTTGTGTTCTAGTAATAAATTATAGCTGAAAATAAAGCAATGCGAAATGAGGATTTTTCGGATACTCGTTTCTTTGTCATGTATTCGAAGAAATTCTGCATTGAATCCATTCACATTTAAATCCGAAAACATATCGTAAATGAGCTTTTCAGCGACTTCTTACCATAACAGACTGACAATATTTTATTTACAAACTATTCTTCTTTCTTTTTTAAAAGTCCTTCAAATTTAAACTGAAATGAATCAAAACAAGATTGAAGGTAAAATGAACGTAATAATTAACAATTAAAGTTCAATCAAGTAAAAATGTTTTTGTATACAAAAGAAAAATAAAAAAATCATGTGAATTTAGATGCTTATCAGAGCATGTATTGTATCTACATACATTGTACATAACATTATTATATATGTAATTAACGTGAACACAAGTGTTGTAGACCTCTTCACGAGGACTTCCCAAACAACAAAATAAATTGTTATTGTCTTCGTTAAATTTTAGGTCATTTAAATTGAAATATACATACATACATGGTAAATAATTTAAAACACGGACACGTTCGGTTTATTTGAACGCGTGGTTAAAATATTGAATTATGTTTGGGTAAATAAACTATGCATGTAAACTCATATACAATTTTATTAATTGGAAATTGTCTTAAAAAATTGTACATTATTTTGAAAATTTTCCCATATGGAAATAATAGAATTTTTTTTTCAAATTCAACATTGCGGCTTCTTTTAATTGATTTGTTGTTCATTACACTTGTGATTGATAACAAAAAGTAACCTTTGAATTATAATTATGTTGTAATTTGATGTCTAAAATTTTATTTTTTTAAGAGATTAATCAACATAAAACTATTCGTTAAATTGGTATTTGATTGTAGATTTCTTTGATTGGGGTGCTCAATATTAATATTTTCAATTTGAACTCCAGAAAACCGTGGTATTATATGAGCGAAAATATTTTGTGTAATTAATGAAGTATTTGAAGCAAATTTAAATTCAGTGATTTGAAAAAGTCATGAGTACCAAATCGTGGTGCAAAACAAGTTGATTGTTATATTAATGAATCGTTGACTATATCAAGGAAGCTTACAGTAACATTTGCATGAATAGTTTGCATTACGACCAATCCTCTCGGTATGTTCAAAAATTAGATAACTTCACGGTCTACATTTCGAATTATATATTCGCGGTGGAAAGATTTCAGATTTAAAACCGCTTAGTATATTTTCTTAGTATATTTTTCAATTTTTATTCTAATTTTTATATGGAAGAAATTATTAAAGAAATTAAGCCACGTTCAAAGAAGAATATATTTTTTTGTCAGATTTAGAGTTCTATTATGATTTATTGCTAAACCAACATTTTAATACACCTAAATGCAACAAAACCACAAAAATAAACTAGAAATAAGTGTGTAGAAATAAGTGTATGGAGTTTGTGCACCTACTTAAAGGAGTCTGCGGTATGAACCTGTATACATTCTTGCTCAGGTTGAAATTCTGTGTTAATTAAAAAGCGCCCGTCTATGCACTCGATAGATAAATCAAAAACGAAAAAAACGTATTTCTTAAATTTCAGAAATCGTTTAATTTCTGCCAAGAACGGCTGCTATTGTAGGTGGCCGCTATAGAACTGAAAATCACTTTAAGATTAATTTAAAAAGTTCATTGTGATCTCATATATTCATATATTATCTTTGTAACATAGCTATAAGACATACAGAAACATTTGGAACTTTCTATCTTAATTTAAAACAAATTTTGTTCTAGCAACAGATAGTTTTTGCTTCATTTTTGTACTGAATTCACTTTCAACGGCATAGAAGGGTTTAAAATTTAACAAAATATGGGGTAGATTCTCAGAAAACCTAGTCAATCCAATTGGAAGAGGAATAGTTTTATTATTTCTTTAACATAACATTGGCATTTAAATTACTATTCGTGATAAAAAGCTATCATTGCAATGAAAAATATAAAAAGTAACAAAAATGCAAATAAAAAAATATTTCACCTAGAAAACCGCAAACTATAACTGTAAAGGATATTTTTATTATAATTATAGCTTTATTATTTCATTTGTTTGCATAGATGAGCGCATTTAAGGGTATTCATAGTTAGTTCTTGTTGTTTTTTTAATGGTTTCATCTTATAAATAATTCAGAAATCACAAACATAAAAAAGGAAAGCCACTTAATGTATGAAAAATTATTAAAACGTTGAAGTGATTTAATTACATATTATTTTGGGTTAACATGCATATTCACATATGTTTGAGTACCCACTCTATCGGATTTATAAAAATCAAAACCAATTATTCTTCACTAATTGTAAGCGCAAATAGTAGTTAGTTTTTGTCATCACTAGTAATTTTGATTAATTTTCAGCTCATAATAAATTCAATATTTTTAATGGATTTTTATAGTATTTTTTTTTTTAAGAGCAAAGGGGAGCGAATTTATAAAGAATTAATTTGATTTATTCAAATCCTAGCTATTTTAAATATTTACGTTCGAATGTATATAGTGATTTATATAAGAATATTTAAATAAAGAATTTTTAATATTTATAAAATCAGAAATCAATATTAATTTAATAATAACCAATTTTATTTTTCCTTAACAACTTACAGTTTAGAAGATCATCTTGTTGTTGAACATCATTATCCAAAAGGAGTTTCCGTTTGTGAATTGTGTCAAAAAAGTTTTTGTCATCGGCCATCTTTATTAAGGCATCGAGCTGTATCGCACGGTGAAATAAAAAAATTTCCTTGTGAAAATTGTTCAAAAGTGAGTATTTATTTGCTTTTTTAAAATAGGAACTTATAAAATACACGAACACGCTTATTTAATTTTAATTTGAATATCATATGACTTTGAAAGTTTTCATAATCTGTTATCTAAATAAAAGCATAGCTACATAATGCTAACCTTAATTCAGCAACTATAACACTTAATCATATTTTATTGAAAGTGAAATCCTCCTCATTTATCATTCATTTTTTAACTCTAAAGTATCTTATATGATTAAAATAAATAACTTTTAAATTAATTTTTTCATGAATCCATGATTTTTACCCACTCATTGAAATTCTATTATAGGTATGGATAGGTAGAATGTGGGGATCGTCTTTACTTACCATACAAAAACTTCCCTTAAATAATTATTAAGTTGGAGAGAAGTTAAGAATAATGATTTAAGTACTGATTTTAAGCATTATAAGGGTATTCGCCAAAAAGGAAGCTTTTATATACCTAGTTATTTATTAAACATTTTTTCGCCGCACTTTACAATCTTTCTCACCAATACACCGTTATTAAATTCTCAATATTAAATCAATCAATACACCGCTATTAAATTCTCCTTTATACAAATAAAATATTGACTATAGAATTGATAGTATACTTACGGACATGTACAAAATATTTTACATGCGTTATGCGTTCAAACACCCCAGGGAAGATGATAGACAAATTTAGGTCACGAAAACCAACTAAATTAAAAAGATAACCAAAACATACGCATAAACTATTAAAATTATTGTTTATTATCAACCGCATGTAGCTACGTATATGCCATGTTACAGTTTGACTGAGAATCGTTTATGTATCCATTACTTGCATGTGTATGTCTTAACTATACATAAACATAGTCATTAATATATAATTAATGAATAATCGAAATAATAAAAAAAATTTATATAAAATTTTACTCCATTAAAATTTCAAGATTTTATTTATTTTATTTTACGATAAGTTTGGTATACATATACAAATACACTTAAATTATCGAAAATATTTAAAAAAGATTAATAAAATAAAATCGATTGCGATATTTTTACATATTATATTTATGTCGAATAAGATCGATAATACCATTTGCATGCATGTACGTTATTAATAATATTATATTATTTCTTACTTTTGTAATATCATCACCACCCACATGTAATTTGCGATGGGCATAAATGTACATATATGTACATATATGTAAAAAAAGGAGAAAAAAAAATAAGAGTGAAATATAATAATTTTATCACAATATTTCAAAGAAGCTTTTATTTTAACGCATTTTATGGTGGGAAGAAATATAAAAATTAAAAAAATTATTCTAAAATTTTTAACTCGTCTGTTTGTAATATTAAAAAGTTTTCTATAAAAATTTATTTGAATTAGAAATTTTAAGGCATGCTTAATGATATTTTGTGTTTCAATTTATTTACTTATGTTTAAATATATATACTTGAGTATGTGTACTAGATATAGATTTTAATATGTAGTATGTTCTTTTATTATGTAGGTATATACAAGTGACGTATGTACATATATGCAATGTTTCATATGCTTGCAATATCTACGAAATATCTTTAATTTTTTGGGATAAACGGATAAGGGAACGAAATAATAACTTATTATTTACGGTATTCATCTGACAAAAGGTGCAGGTACCGGTCTTAAAAATAAAACAATAAATATGACAGGCTGGTCGTCGCCTAGTTAACTCGATAACCTGTAAAATTATTGCTTAATTTAAGGTCAAGCATAAAATCCGAGTGCCCCCAAGTAGAACAAAAAAAAATTTACTGTATACAATGTACATCCCTTGTTAAAAAATACTGAAATTTATATTAAAAAGGCCCTAACAATCAATCATGAAAGAACTAAATTCAATAATTTTCTAAACTTTAAATAGGTTTCGTATTGTATAATTACGGTTTCTAAATTAGGTACATATATTTTTAGAAAATTAGTATTAAAGTACATACCTACTTACAAATATTGCTCAAATTGTAAACGATATTATTACATGAATCTTTGCAATCTTGAAATGCTTCTAGTAAGCACAAAATTTAATATTTCCAATAAATTTTTACGATTTTCGGATACTAAAGAAATTAGACAGAAATTTTTCAATACCTTAGCGACCTACAAAATATCCTAAATTAATTATCAATTTATTAATTATTTTGTTATATGTTCCATAATTTCGTGGACAACTATGAAAACGGGAATATTTTTTACTTAAAATTTTTTAAAATTAGAAAAAAACCTACAATTCAAAAATAAAGTCAAATTATTATCTAAGATAAAAGAATATTATTTTTTTTTTTTCAATTTTATCTTACCTGATCTATTAAATATTTTTCATACATGTACATATAAGCTTAAAGTAATATAAATCCGTAATCAAACAATTGACACGTATTTTCAATTAGAGATCCTCTGTGCAACTATACTCACTGAAGTTTACAATAATATTTTTTTTTTGTATTGTTGTTTCACCTCCGGCTAGAATTATAATTCAAAAATATTTAAGTACATGTAGGTATATTATAGATATTTAATATATATGTACATTTACGGTGTAGGTATCTATATTTTACTATTGTATTGAATTTCCCTCTTAATTTTAAAATTTTATATTTTTACGGTAATCTACGGTCGTCATCAAAATTTCGGTATATTATACATACATTAAAATTAATACAAGAGCACATAATTCAAAATCGTAGGTACATATATAATATGTGATGGATTCTTCTCAGAAAATCAATAATAAAATCTATAGCAAAAACATCTTAAAGAAAACTTTTAATTTTCATTTCAATGGCGTGTGATCAAAAGGTGTTTTTCAGTTCATAGTTTTTTGTTGGTTAAAAATTTGATGCTCGCATTTCATTTATTTGAATTCATCATTTTATTATTTAAATGTTCCTATAAATGGATCACACCTCAAAAAATAAAATTAAAATAACAAAAAAAAAAAACAAAAAATTCCATTTTGAATTGAAATTTGAATTAATTTTGGATATTATTTTGGATATTTTTTTTGTGTATTATTTGAAGATTTTTTTTAAAATAACCAATTTATGCTCCAAATATTTTCTTATAGCTCAATATTACCATCAAGTCCCCGTAATTTTTTGAATCGTGAAGTGCATTCGTATTTGATCAAATTGTAAAATTTATGCAAATTTTCAATTAGCCACTTTTAATTACCACTCTAAATCTGAAAAATTGATTTTATATCAAATTTTTAAGTAGAATTTTGTTAAATTGTGCCCATTTAAAGACACTCAAAATTAGCATTCGAATTTCCTTAGCTTTTTTAGTATATTGGAATAAAAGTTACTTACGTCTATCGTTGGAAAAATCTAAGATAAGAAACTATTGTGAATATATTTTAATATTTTCTACAGTAAACATAAATTTTTCTATGGAATCCGATTGCTTTCTTTTTTATTTTTCACAAAAATATTTAAAATTGGTGCTTGATCAAATATACACTTAAAATTCTGATTTAAACGAATAGTTTTATTCTAGAAAAATGGATGTATTCGTGTCAACTACAAAATTATTGCAACTAGTCACCTAATAAAAATTTTTTTGAGGCCATCCTGTAAAAAATTATTTCAAATAATAAATTTCTTAATTTTAATGTGAAAATAGAAATAAAAGTAAAAAGAAAAAAATTGTAACACCCGCGTAATAACTTCAAGTTTTCATTTGACATCACTTATATTATAATAATATAGATTAATGTTTAAGTGAGCCTATCTGTGTCTTATTTGCTATTTATGGTATGATTATACAATGTATAATGGAAAGTGTGCTATCAAAATGGTATTCTTTATCAATACCGTAATCACATATACAGGTATTTTGAAAAAAAAATAAAAAGAATTTGAATGGCTTAACGTCGTCTATTCTTTTTTTTTGTGTATATAACCTTTAAAGGTGCGCACACTCCTAATTATATCATTTTTTTTCTTTTAAAAAAATTTTTACTAGTTATGTATTTAATAGATTTGAGGGTATGTCATCTTTTCAAATAAAACGAGAGCAAAAATATTACAATAATATATTAGATATTTAGATTAGTAAAAGTAAGGACAAAAATAATTATAAAAAAAATCTTTGTTACCATAAATGGAACTGTGAAAGTAAAATTATTCGAAAGAAAAAAGACTATTATTAATATAGCCTAGCCATCCAACTTTTTAGTAATTTTTATTTCTATAATTTTTTCTTAAATAAAATAATGAGCACGAATTCTTGATAAATTCTGTGTGAATTTAAAACACTTGCGATTTATAAAGCTTTGGGCGCAGGTTTTGGTGAATTGTTTCATATAACGGGCCCAACTCAGGCCTTTTCAATACATAATTCTTGATTTCATGATCTTGGAAGAGGAACATTAACTTCCATCGAATTTTCATAATAGTAAACTGACTCACTGATTTGTACGTCATTTACGTTTCATGCCAAGAGTTTTTTGTATCTTTTTATAATTGAGGTAGATAAATAAAATGTTGTTTCGTGCCCAAAAATTTTAATATTAAAAGGCAAACTGACATTGTAACTAAGGTGAAATGCTATTCCTAGGGTAGTTGCAACCAGTCAATTAAAAGGCAGGCAATTACATTAGTGTTAATCTATCTGCACAATTATTGTAGACTATTTTCTTATTCAGATTCACATAATACATAAATTTTATTTTTAATTTTTTTTTTGGAATTAAATTTCAACTTAGTTTTAAAAGTTAAAATTCCGATTGTTAGAAGCTCAAACTCCTATAAAATTTTTTTTTTTAAATGAATGAAAGCAAAATAAGAGTTAGAATGTTGAAATAGAAAAATTAGTAGGTATCATATTTGCATTATAATGCCATACCATGTTAATAATATAAAAGATGCATTCTTTAACCAAGATAATTTTAATCTTACAAAAAAAAAATTAATAAAACTTAAGTAGTTGTGTGTTGTGTTACTCAACAATGTAAAAGAGAAGCAAGAAATTTTATTGTAAATTGAAAATTGTGCTCATTTTAAGACATTTTTTTTTTTTTCATAAAAAAATTCGATTGGTATTTGAATGATAAAAATCTCCACTTTTAATATTATTATATGAAAAATAGCCTAAAGCTATGCAAACGCAAGTTACAAACCACATAAAAAAAAAATATAAAAACATAATAAGTATCATATTTATTTAATTTGTTTTTTTTTTCTATTTTTATTATTTCCTAATGTTTATATGTTGTATACATTAATATTTAAATTGATCGCCCCAACATTTTCATAATAAATTTTTTCTATATTAGCTGTATTAGATATCGATCAAAGAAATATATAAATATAGTAGTATACACATGACTGTAAAAAATATAAATTTTTAAGCTTCTTGCTATATGTTAAACAGAAATTAGTACATATTTCTGTCACAATAATTGTATATATATATATATATTTGTATGGATGTATATATGTGAAGACATAAACGCGCTAGGCGATATTAATATATCTTTAATAAACATTTGAACAAAACAGAGGCAATCGTATTAAAATTTAATATTGGACAAAAATTTAAATGAGAATAAAATTATGAAAAATATAAAAAATTAATATTTTTGCAATTGATTCAAGATTATTTTAAAATTGTATTTGGTATTAATGTATTTGTGTTTTAACACACTATCTATGTTAACATTAAGTATTTGAAGCTATGTATTAAAAATCCTTTAAATGCCTAAATGAGAACACACATATACACGTGCATGTATATATAAAAAATATAATTAATATTTTGATTAAAAATAAGAATGCCAATTATACATTTTATACACTCACTTGTATGTATTTTCAATACTTTTGGACTGGTTATTTGCAACATGATTGTTACTATAATATTTCACACTTTTAAAGGTGTGATCACTTGTATTTTTTATCAATATCATAATAATCATATCCATTTTACGATATTGCAAAATTACTTATTCACCATAATAATTATTATTAAAATTTCAACCTTCAATATTATTAGCTATTCGTTAATATCCATAAAAATGTTCTGGATGATTGAATTTTTGTTATTCTAACACCAAATAAACCAGTGCTAATTATTAAAGAGAAAGAAAAATAGAAAAAAAAAAAACACCTAGGTATAAAAATAATGTTAAAACAAAAACTCAAAGAGAGTAAAACAATAATAAGAGATGGAATTTTTTTTTTTAATTTTTTCTCAATTGAAAGAGAATAAAAATGACATTGTTGCCGTTTTAAGTGTTTGGTTTTAATGTGTTCAGTTTTACAATATAATACATTTTTGTTGCATAGCTGGTGTAATTATTACATTAATCTTTATAAGTAAACAAGTAGGTACAATTAAAATCATATTTACGTAATTTTTCATTTTTAAAGATATCAATCATAAATTTGTATTTTTGCTCCTTACGTACTACTGATTTTAAGGTGGAGTGAAAAATTTGATTGAATAAAATAATAAGTAAATAAATTATTTTATAAAATTAATTGAAAATAAACAGTAGAGTTCTAATACTGTTAAATTTTGCTTGTAAAATAATTGAGTAAGCAAATAGCGGTTAAAAAATTACAATACTGTGTCGAGTAAGGACGATTTAATTTGTCGATAAATAGAGACTTAAGTCATAAATAATATTTTTGAGTCCTTCTCAAGCCTAAATTCAAATTATTCAAAATGAAATTTTGACTCCATCTTATATTACTTTCGAATAGCCTCAAAAACTGATCTACCGTAAAAACATTGAAAATTCACTATGACTGCTCATGCTGAGAAATAATTTATCTTGATATTTTTTGTTTTTTTTTTTTTTATTTTTTTCATTATATTATTGTTAATGTTATGATAATTGTTGCTTAATTCAAGTGCTTTAAGATTGCATATAATTTGTTGTTAATTCATTATCAGCTGATACCCAACATAACCGATACAATTTACTTTATTTATTTTACGTAGATATATTTAAAATCTAAATATTTTTTTGAAAAAGTATAACGACACCAATGAAAATGGAAAATAAAAATAAATTCCAAAAATAAAAAATTAAAAACTGTAACACAGTCTCAAAGTAAAAATAAAAAAAATAACCCTACACAAAAATGTGCGTAATCATTTGCCACTCAGAAATCATTCAAAGATTAATCGAAAATAATTGTAGCATTATTATCAAACACGGTTTTGTACCCAATATTTATATAGTACATTTATTTTAAAGTGTGCGTATTTTAGACACAACTACCTGTACAACCACTCTTACATCTGTAATTTTTTGAACTTTTCTTTTGTATTTCTCCTTCCAGTCAAACAAATTGTGAATTCAGATTAATTTACTTGTATAACTTTTTCAAATTGTTTTTCTATTTGCTATTTACTACTTTTTCGTTTTTTCATAATTTTTTTTTTTATTATTTTAGGTATACCGTGATCCATCAATTCTTCAACGACATATTCGTGCTCATCACGTTGGCGCTAGAAGTCACGTTTGTGATGAATGTGGTAAAACATTTGGTACATCATCAGGATTAAAGCAACACACACATATACATTCATCTGTTAAACCATTTCGTTGTGCAGTTTGTAGAAAAGCGTATACACAATTTTCAAATTTATGCCGACATAGACGAATGCATGCCGATTGTCAAACACAAGTTACATGTTCAAAGTGCGGTCAAAGTTTCGGAACAGCGTCATCATTATCAAAACATAAAAGATTTTGTGATCCGAATAGTACGATATCTTCTCATCATTTATCATCAAATCATCAACAGCATCGTACACATTCAAGTGATGTTAGGAGAAGTCGTATGCCATCCCAATTGAGTACAAGTAGCGGGTCTTCTTCTAATAATATTGATCAACCGCATACACAATCATTAGTGTCAGGAGTAAATAGTGCTTTGGGACATAATATACCGTCAGCTATGAGTACACCACCGAATCCATTTTTAATGTTTCGTGGACCTCCACCATTTTTTCCGCCTGGATTCCCACCCTATGGTTTGCCTATGGGCATGTTTCCGCAAACACCAGCTCAAGCGCCTAACTTTCAGTTGCTCTTACAAAAGCCCAATTTGGATTTACCGATGTCTACAGTGAAAAAGGAAGAAAAAATATCACCAATATCTGGAAATCGAAGTTTAGATTTTCCAAATTTTTCCTCTAATAATGGTCACAACAAAACAACAACAAATCAATTAGGAGGAAATGATATTAACTTAACAAATGGCAGAAGTTTATCACAACATTTAGTGGAAAACAATAAAATCAAAAATGAAACGAAAAATTCGATTGATAATAATAAAATCAAATTCGAACAACGTTCACCTCGAAGTTCAAGACAATCACAAAGTTCAGATGATGACACAAATCAGTCTATCATTAATTTAAAATTAACAGCTTCTGGTACCAGTGGAGGTTTAGATATTGATGACGGTAGAGAGACTCCCGAAGATAAGGTAATTTATAGTTAATTACTTTGTAATTATTTTGAGTATATTTATTTAAATATATCAAACCTTAATTTTCTTTTCTAGAAGCCCATTAATGTGACTAGTCCTTCTCCAAGCAGTGAAAGATCAGTTAAAACGAATTCTAGTTCACCTCCAACTGAACAACCTTTAGATTTGACAATGACACGAAAAGAGCCAATTTTGGGCAAACGACGTTTACTTTCTTCACCCAATTCGACTTCAAGAGAACAAGTTGAAGACCTTATAACAACACCTGAAACACATTTCTCAAGTAAGAGAATGGCAGTATCACCAACCCCGTCAAACCAAAGAATACCAGAAATTTCAACTGGACCAAATAGTCCAGCACATTCAATAACACCAGGACCAACACCATCCCCTTCACCACCGGGACCGCCAATAACATGTCCACGTCCTATACATCCTATGCTATTAGAAGCTATTTATCGTCCTAATACAACAGCAGCAGCTGCTGCAGTTGCTTTCCAAAGACCATTTCCTTTTTTAGGGTCAATGGGTGGTCGGCCAGCCGGCTTTGATCATTTACTAGCCGTACAACAACATCATCATCATCAACATCACCAACATCAACGAAATGGACCGTTTCCGCCCAAACCATTTCATGAAGCTCTAATGGCAGCCGGTGGTTTATCTGTTGGATTAACTGTAGGTGGTAAAATTAAAGATCGTTATACTTGTAAATATTGTGGTAAAGTATTTCCACGATCAGCTAATTTAACACGTCATTTAAGAACTCATACTGGCGAACAACCATATAAATGTAAATACTGCGAACGTTCCTTTAGTATTTCAAGTAATTTACAACGTCATGTTAGAAATATACATAATAAAGAGAGACCATTTAAATGTCATTTATGTGATCGTTGTTTCGGACAACAAACAAATTTAGATCGTCATCTTAAAAAACATGAAGCTGATGCCAATGGTTTAAGTTTGGCTATTGGTGATTCACCATCATCAACGGAAGCTGAACGTGAAGATGCATGTGATGAAATACGTTTATTTATGGGAAAAGTAACATATTCAGGTGGTATTTATACACCAGTGAGTTTTGGTGGTGGGGATCATGAAACTGAGGATACAACAGATGCTGACAACGATGTATGCAATAACAACGAATCAATAAATAATGATGCACCTATTGAAGTGACAACATAGAAGTACTTATATAATTTAATGGAAAATATTATTTAATAATAGTAATTATGATATAGAAAACAAAGAAGTTGCTGGTCAAATCATTTTAGATTTAAGTCGGAAATATGAAAATATTTTAAATTGAAAAGAAACAAAATTATTATAGCTGAAAAAATTATATCCAACGAAAATTAAAGTAAAAAAAATTATGTTAAATAAAATAATTAGAAATTTAAGATTTTGTGAAAAAAAAAATTAAAATTGTTATGTTAAAAACAAAAGTTGTTTTTTTTTTAGTATCTAGTTTTAATACACTTAATGAATAACTTATGTATAGTTAATTTTAAAATTTATAATATTGTGTAAATAGTATTAAAATTTAAAATCATTCATACGCATCCATTCCCTTTACAAAAACAAGATAAAAAAACATACCAAAATTATGTATTAAAAAATTATTCAAAAATTTATTCTCACCACTTTTTAGTATTTATTTAGAGTTTTTTAAATAATTTTTATTAAAAAACTAATTAGGTAGCACATGTGAAGAACTTTTTGTGAGCAAAAAATTTTTTTTTAGATAATGTATTTGTAATAAGCCAGTACACGCATATTTATTAAATTTATTTTATAAAATAATTCTTATATAATTTTGATTAATACAAAAAAATAAATTAATAGAACAGAATGAAATGAATTTTTGTACATAAAAATTAAACAAAAAAACAAACATTTTTAATTGAAACTTGATTATCATATTAAAGAAGAAAGTCAATGAAAATTAAAATAACACTTTAAAATTTAAATGTGAAAAATAATATTAAAATTTATAATTTCAATGGGTTTTAGGCTGCATAATCGTTTAAATTAATTTTAAATTTGCTGTTAAAATTCAAATATCAAAAAATATAAAATTTTCCAATTATTTTTTATTTCACAGCTTACATAGCTGTGTTTAATAGCACAGTCGTTTAACAAATGACACTCATTATTCAAAATCAAAAGTATTTACTTATGTCAATCATTTCGGTAATAAATTTCCCAATTTGACTTGAAAAAAATTTTTACTATTCTGCACAATATCAATCATTTTTAAATTTTTTAAGTAAAAATTCCGTAACAACACTAGTTTCAGATATGTTATCAATTTGGTATCAAAAATTTTCATTGTAATAATTTTTCGCTACACACACTAATAATAATATTATAAACTCCTTTTCCATTTTGTCTTCGATCTAACAAATAAAAAAATTCTAATGCCGTAGCCACAAATTCGAAAATTAGGATTGTGACAAAATTTTTTCTACCATTTTAAATTTTGAAGTTATTATTGCATTATGTATAACATGAAAACTACATTTTCGAAAAAAATTAATTTTTTGTCTTTTCTAATTGATATTGTTGTTCATAATTGGTTTTCAATAAGTTTGTGTTAACTTTTATATTAAAAAATTATTTCCTTATAAATAAAAAAGTTATGAAACTTTTTCAAAAATTATTCCAATATAATTTAATTATGCTTAAACGATTTAAAAACACCAATACTAATTTGTAATCAAAATTTTATATTTTAAACAAAAATGTTTAAAATTTTCTAGATTTTAGCTCTGACCTCAAATTCGGTATAGCACAAACACAAATTATGTATCGAAAAGCAAAATTTTTATATGTAACAGAAATTTTATGATTTCACGTAATAATTTTGATAGTATTGTCAAAGACCCCTATCGCCCATCCACATATTCAAAACCCTCTCTGACTTAAAATATCTATTCTAAAATATTTCAGTATGTTTCTTAATTTTGAATTTTTTTTACATCAAAAAAATTTTTGAACCTTCCGAACAGCTTAATCTTTTAAATATTTAAAAATAAACAAAAGCCAGACTTGAATCGAAGGAAGTTCGGGTAAGGAAGTTGACTATATGTACTAGAAAATTTCATTCTGATTAAAATTAAAAACAAGCAAACAACAATGATAATCAATACGCTCAATTTAGAAACAAGGAAAATAATTTTATTTTAAAAATTAAAAAACAAATTTATAAAAAAATTTATTGTAAATTAATAATTAAAAAAGGAAAATAGTAATAATAATTTGTAAGATAAAAGTAAAAAAGAAAAGTTCAATATTTTAATTTTAATTTTAGTTAATTAATATTTTTGCAATTTTTTAATTCTGTTTTATTTGCTTTGGTATGAAACTTTATTTTAGATTGTAAATTTAATATTAAAAATTAATTTAAATCACTAAATTGATTTTTAGTTAATATTAAATTGAATTAAACCAAATGTATTCTTAATAATTATTATAAAAATTTTTTTAGTTGAAAAAATATTAAATTATTTTGTAATAGAAAATTATTTTGTAATTAATTTAAGATTTTAATTTTATTTAAGTATTAATTTCTATTTTTTTTTTCAAATATAATATTTAAACTTTTGAAAAAAGTATAATTAATTATATTTACATACTATTGAAAATTAAAATAAATTAAATAATTGAAATTGTAATTTTGTTTCGATTTTAAATTTATTGAATATTTTCTTAAAAATTAAGAATGAACTATTTAGATTAACGGTATTGTAAATTAACATTTGATTAATCAACAAATTAACGTTTAATATGCAAGTGTAGTAGAAGTACATAAGCTTAGCTTTCATTTATTTAAACAACTTGGCACTTTTAAATTATTCTTCTTAAATTCTGGCACTTTTTCTCCTAGAACTTATGCAAACTACAACTTACGTGTTAATTCCGGTTAATTTTTATCGGTATCAAGAAGCTATAATTTCCACTTTGATCATTTTTGTTTATCAACGGGTCAAGGGTTGTTCAATAGTTTACCGATTTTGAAGGCAGATGTGAAACGAGACCAGATTCATCTATTAAGCTAGTTAAGAATTATCTATTTGATTATAATTATGATTAATATAAATATTGAATCTATACTGATTCCAGTCGTTTGATGCTTACTTTTAATATTACTATTTCGTCACAATTTCGAATGTTATTATAATATCAATTTGTTTTTAATTTTTTTTGTATTCACTGTCACTGTCACTATTTTTAAATTTCAATTAATTCTGTAAATACCCCAATGTCTTTTAATTATTTTTGAATTTTTACATAATCATGGTGCATTCAATTAATTTCCTTTGGACATTAGAATACTCCTAACTACATATTTTCAGCTAAATTTTATATCTAGCTTTAGTATTGTCGAATAACTAAAGTTTTATAAATTTGTTATAACCTTGAATTTTTGTATATTTTATAATTATAAGTTTATTTTGAATTCTTTTCATACAAACATTAGGTCTTACAAGTTTCAGTTGATGAAAATAAAGTTTAATTATTATTATTATTATTACTAGTTGTTTTAAAATGGCCGATTTGATATATTGTTCACAAGACACTGAATTTTAAAAATTTAAAATTTTTTTTTTTATAATGTCAATAACTTAAAAGTGAAAAATTTCCGTTGATCACGAACTGCTCCTTTAACAGTTGATGGAATTTTATAAAATTTTAATATTGAACTGAATAGTTCTGTGGTGTTATAATTGTTCAATTTCATGTCAATTCTTTAATATTAATTTTTGATTGTTCATATAAAAGATTTATCATAGGTATTTATATACTGAGTGCTTCGCATATGATAACAAATAATTTCATGGATGATTCTTTGATCAATTTCCAGGAAAAAATTATTTGGACGCGAAGGAATACTTATATACTAATTTTACGAGCTCCAGCTTGTTAAGAAAAGAGGAACTAGTTTTTTTCTTCACGCAAATAAATGCTTATCAATTTTATGACTACTTTGGCTTTGTTGATTATTTGTTGGTGTTGTAAACGGCGATTAAGAACATAGACGAGGATTTGATAATTTGAGTATTACAAACGGGGAGTATTATTATTTGCAATCCCAATATGTAAAAGATTCGAAGTTTTGAAGTTATTAAGGCTCGTTAAGTTAATTAAAGAACATATATTTGGAATTCTTAATAACGTTAAAAACAATACAAATCACTTGGCTATTTATTTAATTTCTTATTTATTAATTATCGTCTACGTAAACTAAATTCAAAAATTTTTGTTTTTTGCATGCATCTTTTGCATGCACGAAAATAAACTTGCACGGCTTTATTTTGTAATTTTTTTCTACCTTACATTTTTTGTCAATTTCATTGCAAATTCAAGTTGGCATCATAATTATAAATTTGAATATATTTACCATTTAAATTAATTGGAAACAATTAAAACTGCGTATTAATTTACAAGAAAATGAAACTAAAAGAAAAAAAGGTCAATCGAACCAGTTAATTGAGTTGTAAAATGATTTCATTAATAATAATTACTATAAATGCTTTTTGCTTCTCCCTTATCAAAAACAGAGAAAAACCGAGTAGACCTCATCAAATCAAAAAAAAAAATCAAAAACCAACTCAATATTTCAAGATGGGAATTGGGTCTTTAAAAAAAATAAATTACAAATTCATATTTTATATCCTATAAAATAATAATATTCATCATCACCGTTTATTTAAAAAAAATTCAATAAATTCCTGATGCACGCATAAAGAAAACTATATAAAGGATTTAAAAATAATTTATCCAACTAATATTATTTTATAACTAAATTTCAATGAAAATAAAATTAAAATTTTTTTCTTGATCTTGTTATGCAGTATTACTTATTTCGTTTAGATTTTTTGTAAGTTTCGTTGGCGATTTTGACATTCGAATTCGCTTGATTCACTTACATATGAGTAGTGTACTTTTATGATACAGAACTGAAATTTACTAGAAAAGTTAAAAATCATTGGTATTCGTAAAATAAGACAAGTTTACTCTTCAACCTCTTCTTAAGATGAAAAACAAAAATTGCGTACACAAATTAATCTTTATCAGAAACCAATTTTTGTAGAAGAAAATTGTTATCTGCCTACCCTCTTTTAAAAAAGCTTACAACTCTCAAAATTCGAGAAATTCTATTTTTCAACAACTTATTACACGAAAACCCCAAACAAAATTAAATAATTGCGCAAATGCAGAATAATTTAGATTTGCGTTTCCTAGTATGAAACAGCAGGGACAAGGATTAAAATAACAAATTTGAAGTCATAGTTATACTTTCAAGTTTACGCTTTCAAAATTAGAAAAATTTCAATTTTCGGATACTTAATTTTTCGGAATTGTAAGTTTTTTCAAATTTATCTGCTCATTTGTAAACCACTATAAAATTTATTACTTTTTGTATTTCAGCAAAATCTTCTTTATATCAAATTTCCTCTAAGTGGTGTGTGAAAATTTTTTAAAAACGGTATTGTTTCCGCATCCTGCATCTAATGGCACCCTGTGCTATTTCATTTATTTTAATTTTAATTTTGGAATTGGGATAAATCAAGGGGGTTTGTTATATTTCTTATATCTATGATTTATAAAATCCTTCCACATACATAATTTGTATATCAGAATTGAGAAGAATGGAGTCGAAATCAAAATGTAAGAATAACTATTATAAACGGACCATACAGAGTAATAATCGCATATTTAAAATACCATATTTGAAATCACTCGGAATGGGGGCGCACAACAGATTCTAATGCGTGGTCGCAGTGCACTGTTGCCCCCGTTGTACAAATCTAGAAATCTACAAATCTCCATTTGAAATAATCGAATACTAAAATTATTACTTTTGATTAAATATCTTATAGTGTGGCAGATTAAATAAAATTTTTTCATTTTTTAATTTTAAATGATTTTTTTTTTTAATTTTCATTAAAATTATTAATATTCGAAACTTTACCCTTAAAAAAAAAATTCAATTTCAATTAATCAATGTATACAAGTACAAATTATTCAAGGAATCCTTTGAGGCAATTCTTGTTTTTTTTTTTCTCTTGTACAACAAAAAATTTTAATATGAATTCATCTTTCGTGTGAATTTTGTCTCATTGTGCAATGGGATATGCTCTGGACAAGAATGTTAAATCTGTTAAAAAGATCATCGATATCTTTAGGTTTTTTAGGTTAAAATTTATTCCAGAAATATGCAAGAAGGTAATGAAAAAAACAAAAAAGGAAAAAATAAATTTTTGATTTTGAATTTATTTCTACTTTAATAATATAGTAAAATAAAAGTAAAAAGTGAAGAAGATGGTGTAGTGCGGAGAGACAAATAATTATGAGAGGATGATTTACGGATCATAAAAAATAATAATGTAAGTTTTTTTGGTTTTGCTTCTATTTTTTTTTTTTTGGCTTTTTGGTGAATTATATTATTGAACTTAAATCGATTCATCGATTAATAGTTATTGATATCTTTTGGAATTGGTTTTTATTAAAAAGTTTTTAATTTTCTAAATATAAAATGAACTTTGGTTAAGTAGATGAACTCGCAGTTTAGTGTCATTATGTTATGCTTCGGTCAAAATAATTTTAATTATTTTAATAAGTGGCAAGGAACCTTTCTATAAGAACAGCTAAGTGAAATTTTCAAAATTTTAGTGAAATTAAAGAATTCAAAGCAGTTTATATCCGGAATCAATGTTTTTTTTTAAATGCAACTTGTACAAATTTTAAATATCATAGAAAACTATGATATTGTTCATGAATTTGACTGACTTCTTCTGTATGCTCATTTCTGTTTGATTTAATGTTTAAAAAATTTTTCCGAATATAGATTTTGATCCGCTAAGCTAAATCTACAATATAATATAACCAATTTGTAAATAATTGAAAATTCAATTAAAATTTTTCAAACCTAGAACCGCAAAACACGTCGTTGAGTTACGAAAAGCAACCGTTAACTAACAATCATTCTAATGTATGTACAATTTCTCATACAATGAGAAAAATTTCCAAACACGGCAACTCTTATTGCGGTTCTTTAATTTTTATTTTCCTTTACTTATATTACAAAATTTGTTTATTTTTTCATTATATTTCGATTTATTTATATTTATGGCAATAAATGTTTAATGCACCCAATTGACCGAGAAAATTTATTTTTTTTAAGAGTTTTTTGAAAAAAATTTTTTATTATGAGTAAATAAATTATCAAGAAATTTATTATATACGAATTATATGATAAATACTATATAAAACAAAAAATAAAAGAAAAAATTCACTTGAGTGAATTTTTGGTCAGAAAATTAATTTTGTTTGGATACACTCATGCGTTTATTAATGTTATATTGTAATTTTTTTAACGATAAAATTGATCAATGAATTTCTCAATTTTCACTTTATTTACTCTTTAATTTTGTAAATTTATTAAAAAAAAAAAAATTTTTGTATAACCTAAAATTAAAGATTATAAAATTGTTTAAGTACACATAAAAGTGCGTAAGGTACAAATTTTTATTTTAAATTATTTAATAAAAAAATAATAAAGCAAGTAAATATAATATTAATTTAAAATTTAATAAGGTTTATAATGAAGGTCTACATATTATTCATTCTTACTCTTGATATAAAATTAAATACAAGATTAACATTGGAAATTTTTTGGTAATTCAAGCAAATTAAAACTGTATTTTTCATTTAAAAGGCGCTTATAAACATTTTCATTAAAGTTAATTTTCTTTTATTATATAATATTATTAAAATTTAATATGAAAAATTAGGTCTATATTGATTATGGGCAGATGAGGATTTTCATAATAACTAAAAATATTATTAAGTATATACATACATTCAATTAATTTACAAAAAGGGAGCAACTTTTAAGTTTTCCTCAAAGCCTAAAGAAATTTTTGTCTTATAAAGTAAGTATATAAGTTTTATATACGAATATAATGATAGCGGATTTGGATTAATGTCTAGGGTCAAAATGTTACAATGAAAATTATTATTAAAATTATTATTCACAATACGATTTTTTGTTAATTGTATAATATAAAAATTGAAAAATATTTCAAGCAAAAGAATTTTTCTTTTGGTATACTACTTGTCATTAAAACAATAGGAGACAAACAGTTTTGTATTTACAAAATGGGTTCCTTTTTAATTTAAACTCGATTTTTGAATGTTGCGAGCTCAAAGTGGTTCATCCCAGGTTTCATTTACATAGATATATATAAATAATAGCTATATATGATCTGAATTAAAGATTTCAAATATCATAATGCGTATAGGATTTATCGAGAAACTTATTATTGTCAATTACAACGATTTTTGATAATTTCATTATATACTCGTATATATGCTGGGGATATTTAAATTGTAAGATTAAGTTATAAATTAAATTTTATTTTCTGTCTAATTATTGATTATAATTGACAGAATTTTCAAGTCAAAAATATACTGTCAAATTTCAGAAATATTATGATATTTACCGAAACAATATAATTTTGTTAATTATCTTGTCATAATTTTCAATAATATTAAATTCTTTTTTAAAATATTTATTGCAAAATTGAGAAAATTTAATAAAAACATTCATATGGTGTATAATTCAGTGGCTTCAAGCACAAACGACTTAAGTCTGTTTTAGTGATTTCGAGATAAATGCATTTTAAACTTTAAAATTAATTTTGAAAAAATTTATGAAGTTTTTTGAACCAATTTTTTTTTTGATCGAAAGATAATTAAAAAAGGAAGCGATTAACTCGTAATCTGAAGTAAAACAACTAATAGTATTCTCTTAATTATGAAAAAAGAGAGATAGGCGGTTATACAAAATTTATAAAAAGTACTTTGCAAAGCATAACTCGACTTAGGCGATTTGTGAAAAATTACTTTTGCATTTTCGTCAAACTTAAGTCGACTTAAGCTGTTGTTGCAAAACTGAAGATATGGTTTTAGGTGACTTAAGTTATACTAAAAAGGGAAGAAATATATATATTATTTTTACGTTATTTGATTTTTCACTCTTTTTTCATATCATAGTCATAAAAAACATAAATTGAGGTAAAAAATGAATAAACTTCAAGTAAAAATTATTTCTAAAAGTTTAAAAATAATTTTTTCATTAAATTTAAGAAAGGTGACAGTATCTTTTATTCTCTCTCGGATTCTCCAACTAAATATGGATGAGTATCTGCTAAATCTCCAGTCTTAATCGTTTTGTAAAATTTGTAAACCAACAGATTAAAAAATTGCATCAATTACTCTAAGTTTTTCTTTTTTGGGACTAATTTTCTCTTCTTCTTCAATTTGGAGCATGTCTTGAAAATCTAACTAGTTAACACCTCGTCTTAAAATATAAAACATCTTTGTATAAACTGCTCTTGTAAAATATTTTTGGAAGTCAATTTTTTGAAATCTGTGGTGCGACTCTTTCCACTTAAGAGAATTTCAAAAAGTAACTCAATTATAAAAAGGCTTCATTATGCAACGGATCTGACAAAGTTGTTACATTATTGTAAAAATGAGCACATAAAGTAATCTCTAAAATGAGTTTATGAGTTTGGTGTTTGTTATTTTATTTAACATATGTACTATATAGTCCATATGACTTTCTTACTTGTCCATAATGATACTAAATGCGAATTAACTAAAATTTTTAAATCGAAAACAAAATCAAATCGAGTGTGAGTCAATAAAACTACTGTAATGAAAAGTCAAATTTGATAGTGAACTCGAACTCGTATAGAAAATAATAATTCGATACTTGTGAAAATTAAATCTTGGAGAAGTATTATTAGTTACGTATAGAAAATGGTTTGTTCGTGAGTTTTTCTCTAAGTTCTGCCGTAAAAAGTATATAGATCTCCGTAAAAAGTTGTGGCAAAGTAAATTGGTTCGGAATTTGCTCTGCTATCGTAGAGTATATAAGTATTTTATTTTCAAAAATTAAAAAATATTGTAAGTTTGCACGGCATTTTTATTTTAGCTGTCAGCATTTACTTTTCAATTAAGACTCCATACAAATTGACAACGAGTAAGTTTCGAGCGTTCATATATTTGAGAGCATTCAGGAAGCCCGGTCACGAAAGATTAAGCGAATTTTTCTAACCGTTCGGCAAATTGTAAAAGGATTTTTCTTAAAAGAATAAAAGTAGAAAGCCTTTCATATTTTTTCATCTCTACAGATATGTTCACATGCCCAATAGGACTTGAAAACTTGCTTTTGAATGTTGTCAATTTTAAAATCAGGATCATTAATACAGTCACCACGACCAAAGTCAATTGCGGTTTTCAAAACTGTATTTACTTCGGTTTTCAAAGTAGACCTGTTGATGCTTGTTTATTTACTATAGGACCAGTTTCGCTAATTTCCATATTTTAAAACACTTTGAATCCGTTATGTTAGTTTCTAATATATTGCAATACCTCTAATATCAGCCACAATTATTTCAGCTCTCCTAGCAAGTTCCAAGTTTTTTAGCGTACATTTATTAAGCGTGAATAAAGTTTATATTGGATAATTTTTGCATTATTTAACAATTTCCAACATAAGCACATTTAAAAACAATAATAAAAAACTGTCTTTGTAAAAAATACTTTCTTCGAAATAACAAAAATATCATAAATATTTGAAAATCGAAGAAATTTGATCTCACGGAAATGAGTAACAAAAAGAATAACAAAATATTGTTATTCCCAGATGTACCAATTTTATTTGTTGAAAACCCTTGCAAATTATAATAATTTGAATTTCCTAACAAAATATGTTTTACTAGTGTGTAATAAAAGTGTTGCTTTGTAATACAATAATTAGAATAAAAACTCTTGTTAAACACAAATATCTGATCTTCCTAATAACATTTGTTTTACAAGGGTGTAATAAAACAACACTTTGTTTAATAATACAATTAGACCACAAAGGCAAAACAATCTACCATCAGGTAGCTAGCCACGTGTCATTTTAACATGGGAACTCCGTCAATTGAAAAAAACATTTGTCGCAGGTAAATCACGAAATGACCTACAAGATTATTATTGTTAAATAAAAAAATTCAAATCTTAAACATGGGATATTTGGGTAATTAGAGCATTAATAATGCAGGTAACTTCTGCAGATGTTTTATATTTTGTGTTAAAAAATACAACAATTTTACTTGTCGCTGAATGTAAATCATGAATATAAAGTACCTACACTATATATCACATAAAATAATATGTTAAGCGTTATAAAATACTTTTTATTATAAAAAACTAAAAAATATTCTATACTGATCATGTATGATTTCGAACACTAAACGCTTAACTTTGGTTTTTGGTTCTTATTTGCACGCGTTATAAAAACCTAACTCGACATAAGAAGCCTTTTGGAATATAATTGCATTTGCAATAATCGCCTAACTCGAGATGAGTTTAAAAAACCACCAATTTTTATTTTACACAAATCGCTTATGTCGAGTTAGTATTTAAAAAAACTCAAAATTAATTTTGCAACAAAAGCCTAACTCGAGATAAGCGGTTATAAAAATTCATACATGAAAAAAAAAATGTCACAAATTTTGATTTGCAACAATAGCCTATCTCGAAATAAGTGGTTTGTCAAAAACGTAAAAAAGATGTTTTCTGCTCTTAACTCGAAATAGGCGGTTAGTGCAAGTGCACATAGCTACCATTTCGAGTTAGGTCATGTGTGAATTCGACAATAACTCCGGCTACAACAGTCGTAGAACCACCAAATTTTGTGAGCATATGAAACTCAAAACGGAGAATTCGGTGGTAAACATATCTCATTTTTGTCTTAACTCGAGTTAGGCGGTTTGTGTTTGAGGCCACTGAATTATGTGGTGATCCTGAAATAATATGAAGGTGGTCCTGTCAAAAATAAGATAATTAATAAATTATAACTTAATTACAAAAAAAAAAATCTGAAACTCGACAGAAATATTTATAACTTAATTTTTTTTACAACAGTACGTATACTATAGATTTATTTATAGTAGAGAAGAGCTTATGGGTAGGAATTTATGAAATTTTATTAAATATTTTGAGGCAAGGATATGAGAGCACGCATTTTCAACAGCATTTTTTTCACAAGGTTGAATACAGAGTGACCGAGAAAGATATACAACAATATATACCATTAAAGGTAGAGGGCTAAAAATGGATAAAACTGTTGTTCTGGATTAACTGCTAAATCTCAAGGGTTTCTGAGCTAAAAAGCTTTTAATGAATTTTCACGAAATTTTTTACTTGTTCAAATTTTTTTGCTTCCGTTCAGAAAAAGATACGGGCTTCAAATAACTAGTTTTAGAAATGCCTAGTAAAGGACATCAAATCAACCTATTATTTGATTTTGTATTTTATGTACTGTCGGAATACCTAGCATACAAACTTTAGGAAAAATAAAATTTTTCCTTTTTTTATATTTTTTTAGTTTCCTCTAGCTTGATAATTACCCTGTAAATATTGTAAAATTTTACATGATATTTACCTTTTATTATTATTAGGCTTATATGTAATTTGAGTTTCGAAATTCTTCTTTAAATGAACTGCGTTTTTGTTAGTGACCTTGAACTTATTTAAAATTTTAAAGAGCGAGTCCAAAACGAAATTGATATTAAGACCAGAAAAAGCAGGAACTTTTTTAAGGGGGTGTTGAAATCCTGTAATTTCTAAAATGGCTTATTATTAAAATAAAACAAATTATACAAATTACAATGCAAGTCTAAAGTTATTGCTATAAGAGGCATTCAATTTTCATACAAAACTCTATTTCGGTTAATTTTGCTAAATATTTATTTTAGGTTTATGGTTTCAACGAGCCTATCTTATATAATATTGTGATTTCTTAAACACAAATTTGAAGTTAAATCAACTGGAAGTAAATTCATTTTTTAATTACTATGTCAAAATTACTTATTATACTTACTGATTTTTATTGATGTAAGCAAAAGTGTATAAAACTTTCACAAAATGGCCTAATTATTTTGATTCTACTAATCTTAATTTAAGTTATCCTTGACAGATTGATTGTAAATTTGGAAAATTTGTTTCCTCATAATAATTATATTTCCAGATAATTAAAGTTTAAGTTATTACTTTCTCATTTTTTTGATATTGCATTTATGATATTTGAGTTGCGTATTTTTAATTTGAAGATTATTAAACACGCATAAATTTATATTTTTAGGTGTTGATATTTTAGGGAAACCAATAAAAAAATTTTGAAAATATTGTATAAGAAGATTTTGATTTTTTTTTTCTGTCTTAGTTTGGTTTTAATTAGGTTTTTCGCTTTCTTTTTACGAATTATTATTATTTAAGAATATGATGATGAAACTTTTATTTATTTGCGAAACTGTATTATTTGCGATATGTGTCCGAATATAAGTAACTGCGTGTGATATAAGGGAAATATAGGAATTGCGTGTTCTTTAACTTAAATTTATCCGAAAAAAACCAAAAAAAAAAAAAAATTAAGAAATTAATTTCTTCGAAAATAATTTCTCATGAAACATGACTCTTTTAATACGGTCCAAATTTAGATTTTAAAATAAAAATTCTCATTAAATTTAATATTGTAAAGTCAGTGGTGTTCCGTATTGACTCCAAAGTGGTTCAGTATTATTAGAATTTTTACTTGTAGTTTCGGATACTCTTGGAATAATCGAAAAGAGATTGGAATATCATTAAGGCTTTTATTTTTCACTTTAAGAAAATTAATTTTGTAGAACGAATATATTCAAAGAGAAAATTTAGAGTTTAACGTATCACTTACGCTTACCAACATAATTTTTCGAATATAGTTCTCCCTCTCATAATTCGTAAAGTGTTGTGCTTGATTTTGTTTAACAATATGATAAAATATTTTAATTTATACTTATTATGAAAAGTTCGATAGAGAGGTTCTTGATCTAATAAGGTAAATATAGCCAATAATAAAATTAAAAGCATAATTTCTGCAATTATGGTCGCCCTACATAATATCATTATTATTAAGTTCCAACAAAACGTAACAAGTGAATTTAAACTACGGATTGAACTACCTCCACGGATGGATTTTTAACAAGTTCATACCAAAAATAGTCACTATTGAAGCTTTGTGGCCATAAATGGTATAACAGTTCTTAGTTTCCTTTATTCAGCCAAGTAAATTCAATTCCTGCAGTCTCTTTTATTCTATATTATGCTATATCCCTGATAAATTTCAATTTTCCTCTTAATTTGAGATTTTTTTTAAAAAAAAGAAAAGGTGAGAGAGAAAATTTTTTAAGCTTGAAAAGATTTGATTCAAGATGTTTCACTTGTCAAATTATTTAACAAATCGCGCTTTTAATACACCGATTTTAAAATATATATTATATTTTTTTTTGTTAATATAAAGAGACATATTCAAGAAGACACCAAAAGAGTTACAAATATATAAAACGAAAAAAAAAAGATTAAAAAAAAAAATATTTAAAAATCTTATTCAGATTTTCACTTTTCTTTTAACGGTATGGATAAACAGCTTAAATCCGAAATTCAAATACTTGCTATTTATATATAATATGTATATATTATTTCTGTATATGTATATTATGTACCTGTCTACATTATATGAATAGTAATAAGATCGCAATTAAAGTAAGATAACTGCGAAGATGCAATGTGAAAGGAGCATTTTGATTGAACGGTCAGTAGTATATGCGTGCTACATATTAATTATAATATTTTAAGAAGAGTTTATGTTTTATTTAAATTTTTTTCATACATTTTATATTTTTAAGTTATTTTGTAATTTTCCACATCATTAAATGATGAAATAAAAATTAAAGAAAAAAAATCCAAATCCAGGTTAGTATGCTAAGATTTTTAATGGAAAGGAAATAAGAAATTTTGTAATGATGAACTTTTACAATGGATTTTGATTTCTTCTTATTTTTTTGAACAATTTTTGTGGTATTTTATATTGCGTGCAGTTTGATTTAAAAGGGCAATATAGGAAATTTTTGAAATAGTTTTTGACAATATTTATTAAAAAGGAGATCTACCAATTTGAATGGGAATTATGTCGAAATAATTTTGAAAACTTTTGTTACGTTTATTTCAGTATTATTGTGCCAAAAAAAATTGTCGATTTCGGAAAATTTATTAACCAGGATTTAGGCATGTGAACTTTAATATATAGAATTTAATTACACTTACGGGATGATTTTTTATCAAACGTTTAATCAAAATTTTACAAATTTATTCCTTCATGTATTAATTGCATAATAGCTAAAGTGTTCCTTTAATCTTATGTATGTAGTTATCTGTGTTAAGTTTTCAGGCGTTGCGAGTGGTAGATTAATATAAAAATTGTATTGATTTTCTCAGAATTTTCGTAAGTTATAAATATGACTTAAACTATTTTTAATTAATTTTACGATTAAAGAAATTCTTTTTTGAAGCAGTTTTCAGAGTTATGGTAAAATTCACTTATAGTTATGGTATAATTTTAGAACACTAAATTCCATATAAATTTCTAATATGCATATCGATTGCTTTTGGGAAAATACAAATTAGGCCGTATTATTTTTCGTAAGAAACAAATGAAAATTTCATAATTTTAAGTACACAAAAAAATTGTCAATTATCAAATTGTGTCATTCTATTGCATTTTATCATTTTTACTTAATGTAAGTAAAATTTTGTGAAAATGCGCTCAGGTATATTGAAAATTTATGTTTTCCCTTATTGATTTAGAGCCTAATCTTGTATCTCGTTATTTTATTTGCCAATTGTGAAGTAAGCATTAATTCCATTAGAAAAAAACGAGAATTCTGATTTGAAATTGAATAAAAAGTGAGTAAAAAAGAGAGAGCTACCCGATTAAGCTATTAATTGCTTTGCATATAAGATAAAAATCTTTACTATGAAATTATTTTCATCTCACTCGCTTCTTCTATTTCTGCAACAAAATGAATTTTTTATGTTTTGCGTTTATGCAGCAAGATCTTAAATAAAACAAAATAATTTATATTTAAATCTCTGTAATTAAGAATTCCAAAAAAATTAATTAATTTAATCGAATATCTCGAAGAATGCTGAACATTGCAAAAAAAAAAAATTTATCATTTAAGGAAGAAAATAAAACTGCTTTTCATTAAAATTGACGATTGTATTTTATCAACGCCTTTTAATTGAATACTGTCACTCCCTAAATAATAACAAAAAAAAAACAAAACAACATATCGTGTATAAAAAAAAAAATAAAACGGTAGAAAATTTCCACTCTCCATACTTTTAATGTCTTACTTAATCAATCGAAATCAAGAACGAACGTAATGATATGCAAAATATCTGACACCTAGATTCTTATGGTGTCAAACAAAATTTAAATTATTTTTAATTTATTTTTTCTTTTTATGATTAAAAGACAAAATTTATTTATTTATTAATTTTTTTTTTATTCTTAATTTTTCATAATTTTAATTTTTTTTTTAATTTAAAAATTTTATGCCTAGAACGAAATTCGTTCGCTTTTATTATTTTGTTTCCGTCATTTTGAAGGACAAACAAATTTTTCGAATGCACAATAAAAAAGAATTATTTTTTTTTTTGTTTTTTTGATCAAAGAAGCTGACTGACTAAATATTTCAAAGAGTAGATTTGCAACAATTTTTATGTCAAAAAAAAAAAACAACAACAACAATAATAATACCAACAAATATTTCAAAAAGACAAAGGAGATCCTTCAACAGTAAAATTTTTCAATGTTGTTGTAAAAAAAAATTTTAAATTCGGCTTTTATTTTTTATTTTTTTGTTTTAGTATAATTTTTCACGCCATTTTTGTTTTTGCATATTTACGAGTATGATATTCGGTATCCCTCATTTTTGATAAGTTGTAACGGATTATGGACACCTCTTTTTTTTCAAAAAACCAAAAACCAAAAAAAAAAGAGATTTACTTCATTCTGCTACAATTTTTTTTTGTTCTTATTGTTGTTTTTATTCTTGTCATTCTTTTTATTTTTATCCTTTTCTTATTTTCTTTATAATTTACTTTGTTTTTTATGAAATTGAACGTGAATTACTTTATATCGTATATGAGATGAATATGACCGTTACACCCATCGTTTTGACGTTCTTATTATGTAATTTCTAAAAATGATCGAAAAAAAAAACAAAAAAAAAATTTACAATATTTTTTTATAAATTGCAAAAATTTAAAATTCAGTTAACCTTTATGACCTTAGGCTTCATAAAATTTTTAAATTGTTGGTATTATTGATTATGACAAAAATAAAGAAAAACAACAACAACAATAACAAGAGGTAACATAGAAGAACAGAAGAACAAGAAAATCTGAAAAATATACGCAAGGAAAAAAATTATAAAAAAAAAAAAAAAAAAATACGGAAAATAACCGGAGCGTTGAAATCTTTTGATTTTTTATGGAAGTGTGAATTAATGGAAATGGTGATGAGGGAAAACTTGATCGGCGGCAATTTTTTATGTACGCGCTCTGATTTAATTTTTTCCTCTTTTTTATTTTTTCTTCTTTTTTTCTCTTCATTTTTAATTAAATGATCTTTTTGTAAGTAAATTAGTCTTAAGTAAAGGCAAAGACGTGCTTAACAAAAAAAAAAAAAAAACAAATGATCAAAAAATTGTTTACTTCACGTTTAATGGTCCACGCATGTAATTATTTTGCTCTAATTTTCATTAAAATTTTTGCACACGTTTTCGCTTTTCAAGAATATTTTCAGAAGAATTATTATTGTTTTTGTTTTTTTTTGTTTTTCAATTTTTAATTGCTTTAACATGAATTTTTGATATTTTTATTTAATCAATTAGAGTAATGGGATTTTGGGCTGAGATTATATAATATGTACTTGTATGTGATCAGAAAATGAAATCAAATTAAAAAAATTATTATATAGGTACTTTAGTTTTTCCTTTATTGATTCCTCGCCTTGAAAGAGACATATGCAATATGCTTGTACAGTGTTTTTGAAGTTTTTTAATGAAAAATATTACAAAATAAAGTAATTTAAATTTTTAAACCTTACAAAATCATTATATTTATAATATATAAACAGCATTTAGCATTTGTGTTCATATAAGTACAGCATTTTTCATAATAATTGTGTCTATGTGTGAGAATTTTTAAAAATATTTTATAGTCTATATAAGGATCAAGCAATACAATTAATTATCGGATTTTTATTTATGAACAATTTTAAATTTTTGTAATATTTTTTTTATTTTATGCAAAGTAAAGTTCAAAAATAATAATTTTTAGTTATTTTATACTTTTATACTTGTTAGTTCCTTCCAATGTAACCTAACTAGCCTATAATAATGAGAAATTAACCCAATAATTTTATTAATTTTCTTACACTAATACGATCTAGTCTCAACTATATTCCTCATCAAAATGGTGAGGACGATCTTGCTTAACGAATCTGTTAGTTGATTTTTTTTTTGGATGACATAGTTGATGCTGTATTTAAGAAATTCGTCTGATAATGAAATATTCTAGTAAAATTTTTTTGGTAACAATTTATCTCAATAATTAGGCAAATTTTTAATTTCTCACGAAGAAAAGCAATAATAACACTTTGAGGGTCCGGAAATGTTTACAATTTTAACTCAAGTTCCGGGCGATTCCGCCTTTGAAAGGTTTTACTGTAGATACAGTTTATTTTAACTTTAAATTAGACGCATTCGGTGTATAAAATTTCAAATTAAAAAAGAAAAATTTTAGAGAGTTTAAGACGCGCCCAACCTTAGCTTCATTGAATTTTATTGGTTTTGAAATTAAGTCAACACTGTTAATCTCATCAGAGCTTAACCACAAAATGTATTAATCTAAATTCGTTAAAATATTCATATTAATATGAGTGATGTTTGAGTGTTATAGAAAAAATTTAACCATATACGGTATATACTACAACATTTTTAAGCACGGCACAACAAAACACTACTTACAAGTTACATTTTTTAATGATTCAACTTTTTCACTTCCACATAATTATAACAATGTAAAGATCAACAACTTTCATCCTCTTTAAATATCCTGTAGGAAGTAAAAAGTGTAAAACAAGTTTTATTAATAAATATAATATACAAATTATTTTATTACATTATTTTTATTTTGTATATTATTAAAAAAGTCAGATTTTATCCGGGAAATTCTTAAAATTTTCGCCTTTTTTTCACTTTGTAGTTGTATGCGCATGTAGCATAAAATATCCGCATGCATAGAAAAATTTTTCCGTATTTATATCTAAATAATAATAATAATAATAACATTTTGCAAAAAAAAAAAACGATAATGTAAATCAAAAATATTTTTTATCTTAATATTCGCCTACAGCATTTTTCGCTCTAAATAACTCTCATTTTCATTTAAAAGTTTATTCGCATAATTTTTTTTTTGTGTTTTTGTTAACTTGATTTTTAATTTTTGTTGTTTTCTTTTTTTTTTTTTTGCTTCCAGTAATATTACTTTACGAGTATTTATTTCACTTTCCGATATCAGAGATCTCCGTAATATATGTAAGAAATCAGAATTTTTTTTTCAACTAAATAACATTACAGGTAAAAGGGATCAAAAGTTTTACAGCTGATACAAAAAAAAAAAAAGAAAACAAGAGATGAAAACAAAAAGTGAGTAATAAAACCTTAGCCTGTAAATTAGGAATGCTTTTATCTGTTATGTTTTCTTTTGAACAGTGTTATATTTTTAAGTTGTATGTAATGTTATGATTAAAAAAAAAGAACAAAAAATGAAAAACGGTCAAAATCTGGGTCAGTTTGTTTAATTTATTATTCAAGTTTGTTTTTTTTTTGCTGTATTTTTGTGTCTGTGTCCCTCTCTCTCTCTCTTCCTCTCTTTCTCTCTTTTAAGATTAATTTTTTGTTTTCTTATTAACTTATTTATTATTTTCTAGTTCCTGATACATCTGTACACTCATTTATAACTATTTTTAATTCTTAGTATACTTCTAATTTATTTCTTATACTTGTTATTAGGGGATTTTACTTTTAAATTGTATATGGAGTTGTTACGTGCTTGTAAAATATGTGCTCATATTTTTTTAGGAAAATTTTTTTATTTATTAATTGCCTTGTGTAGAGACCTGAAAATTACAATAATTTTTATAGTAATTTATTTCTTTCCGCTGGTGTTTTTTCAACTCTTTATCTATTTTGCTGTTCGATTCAATGCTTTTAAATGGATTTTTTCCAAATATTTGATATCCTTTTCCTTCTAGACCGCAGACTGTAGCAGTGTAAAAAATTAGCAGCTTTTAGGCACGAATAAATAGTTTATTTCGTTAGAAGACAATTTTTTTCCCACCTCCACCTCCTCTAGAAATTTGTAAAATCCGAACATTTTCGCACCATATTTCCGAAAATGCAAGCTTTTCCAAATTTCTAAAAATACAGAAAGCTAACGGTAAATACCATGCTATTAAAAAATATACATAATTATTTTTCTCAACTCACGCAATTATCCCTTAAATTCGAGCCGAACATATTAATGCCTTTTTTAATTTTTTTCGCTTTATTTCAAAGATTACATAAATTGCTGTACCTAAAAGTATGCAATCTTTTAAATATTTTCTTGTGTGAATGAAAGAGTGTAATTTTAATAATGTAGTACACCGGTTATTTTTAAACGCAGTATTTTCACTTTTTGAAAAAGTGTTATATTACAAATTATTGGTTTGACCCAACTTTATTTTTAAACAAAAATCCCTATGACGATTAACCAAATTTTCAATATAATAATTGGAAGGGTGACTTCTCAATATACAAATTAAATTTTTAAAAAGGTTGGCCAGATCCGCACGTCCCAATTAAATAAAATAAATTAATTTTTGGAAAAGATTTTGATTTAATAAAACAATATTAAAAATCATAACAAAAGTCTTGGTAAAATTTCAACATTTTTATTGATCGAATGAATTTTAATTAGAATTGATTATTTTGCATTTTATCAACAAGATTATCATACTTAATAAATTTTAAGAAATAATATTTATAAATCATTAAATAAACAGAATAAATAAGAAATACAAACTGTATCAATTTATAGGTATGTATAGAAAAATGAGTATTTGAACCACCTGAGTTCCGTCTACATAAGAAAACTAATTGCATATAGGTAATGAATAAAATGTGTATATAAAACCTTATATGTTCATAAATTTATGTGTACATTTTGGAAACTTCGATATGGAGAATAAAAATAAAGCAATATTTTTTTTCGATACGATTTATTAAAAAATTGATTAAAAATAATTACTGCACACATACCTACATATATCTATCAATCTATTTGTTTTTCGTTTTTAATATAGAATTAAAAAAATCTGTCAAGATTAATGTTACGTACACATGAATAGCGAGTATAAGTATGTGTGTATGTTAAGGTGAAATGTAATTGATATCGCAGCATATTGTGTCGTTTATTATGCATAGGTACTTGTTTGTGTGTTTTTATATTATTTCTTTAATTATATCTCGAAATCGTTTTATAATAATTAATTCTTTTTGCGCTCATTAAAAATTCTTATATAGATATTTATATTGAAAAGTGCAACTAATTTGTTGTCAACAATAAAATAAAAAGAAAAAAATAAAATGAAAAGTAAATTATTTGAATTTTTAGTAGGTTCTTGCAACAATAAGGTTTGAATAGGTATTGTTACGGTTTAGTATATTCAATTAGGTTGAACACAGTTTAGATTGAAGCAAAATGGTTCTCAGTACAAATGGCAACATGCCTTTTGTGTTTAGATTGAAGCAAAACGGTTCTCAGTACAATGGCAATTTTAAATTAATTATTTCAATTAATTTTATTCATTTTTTATTAAAATATTAAAACATACACTTAACTTGTTACCACCTAGGGCAAAATTAATGAATGGTGACTGAATTTAAAATATTTCGGTAGAAAATATTCGTACTTTTAATCGGCTGAGTGAAAGGCGAGACTCATAATTAGGCCTTGGTAAAGACATTATTACTATATTAAATTTGCAGCCTTTAAAAAAAAATATAACCACAGTCATCGAAAACCGCAGTCACTAATAATTTCTAGTTCAAAAATTTATTGTCTGAAATATTTCTATAAATATTATTTTATATTATTAACTAAATTCTATTAAAACTGGCTATAATTTAGGTGGGAACAAAAAAAAGTATAAATTCAATCAAGTATTTAGAAATTCTATCAAATATTCTCATACTCCATAGGAAATTCCTATAAGCAAAGAAAAAATAAGGACAAAATTTTAAAATTATAAGAGTTGATACAATTCAATAACACACAGCAATATTCGCCACCTTACCTTATATACGATAAAAATAAAATCATCTATATCTCCCTATAGTGTCTATATTGTATATTTGCAAGTACGAGTATATCAGAAATAAAAATTAAAGTTTTTATTATAAAAATTTTTTTTGTACTAATTGCAGACATCAATTCTGTCTCAAGCGGGACATTAACTAAACTGTTTTATATTGTATATGTTCTTTTTTGAAGCACATAACGACGTGTAGTACAAACACACATTCTAGTTTTGTTGAGTGAAAAAAAAAGTGTGCTAAATATGTGTAGGTGAACTGATTTTGATTTCTTATTTTTTATATTTTTTTATTATTGTTTTTGTCGCTGTTTTGCTATTTGGCTTCATTTGAAAACAATGGGACGGTTTGCGTCACATTAACTGACAAATTATTATTATAATTTTTTTAATTTTAGAAACAATTTTTTTTTCTTTCCAATTCATTAGTTACCAATTTTTTTTTTTCTTGTTGTTGTCAATATTTTTATTAAATGCTTAATCAATATTACATAAAGTTAAAATTATATTTGAATTGAATTAAAAGGTGTTGAATGCGGAACAATGACGACAGAAAAATGTTAGAAAAAGAGAAAAAATATTTTAAATATTTTGTAAAGTTGTCGTAGCTTAAATGTTTTTTTTTTGTCATAATTATTTCATTTAATTTGCGTAATTTTTAATGATCTCTAATTTTAAAATATGCAACAATTAATCATATTGTGTTTTTCAAATTGAATTTATCAATTTATCATTTTCTTTAGTGCCGGAATTTTATTTTTATAAACATTCATACCCGTTCAATTTGTTCTTAGAATGCCTGTAGGAGAATCATTTTTATAGTTTTGTTTCCGGCAAGGATTTTAAATTGTAGTTTTTATTTATTCAATTGTTTTCGTATATACTGAAATAAATTACAATTTATAATGTCATTTAAAATTCTTTTTAATTGAAATAAAATAGAAAAATAAAAGTAGATTAAATAATGAAGTGGGCTTTTTTTTAATCACCTGCTGCAATAAAACAATTATTTTTTTTTTCAGGGAAATTTAAAAACATCATCGAGTTATTTACATATTAAAGGGTAAATATTGTATATGTATTTAGAATTAGCAAGAAGGAAAGAGGATTCACATATTTTATATATGACGAATGATGTATAGTTAATTAAGTTGTTCGCAAGTTAATTAAATTGTAAAATGCGAAAGTAAACGGAATTAGACAGTTGCATTAATTAATTATTTTTTAAGTGAATTGCTAATTTTTTGCCCATATAAATAAAAATTACTATACCGAATAAAATTATATAAATTGACTATATAATTTAATATAAAAACATTTATGAAATTGAATCTATAATTTACTATTAATATTATATGAGGTTATTGTATATGTAATTAAATTTTTTTAAGAATAAATTTACAGCGTATAGATATTCGAAGAATTAAATTATAAGTGTGGTAAAAATATTCACATTATTGTTCAGTATAATAATTAAAAATTTATTAAACTGTTATAATTAAGTATGTAAAAAATTACAGTAGAAATAATTGTAGTAAAACACATGTAAAGAATATGGTATTGCAAACCCAGTTTAATTTTCTTTGATTCATTGGGAATATAGTTGAGTAAAAGTCATATTAACGTTATATTATGAATTATTAATTTTTAATTGGAAAAGAAATGATGAATATTCTATAATAATTATAATTTTTTTTCATTAAATTATGAATAATTAATGTTATGTTATGTATGGGGCGAATTTTTGTGAATTCCCGCGCCAGATCATTAGAATTCAATATTCAGGCTCTCGATAAATTTTAACAGGCCCGCCATGCACAACGATTTCAGAGAATCCAAGTTCAAGGCCCCGAGAAATTTGTATCTAGAGCTGGCCAAAATATCGCACTCAAATAGGACATAAATGGAGTCCCCTGTACCCCAGTCGCAGAACCTGCATCGCTGCGTATTTGATCTGACAATTTTTTGTAAATATGAGTTAAAGAGCCAATGCCCAGTGACAAACCATGATAGAACCCTCAGTGAAGAGCGGCTCCGTCTGAGTAATTAATAAATTTGATGTTGTTAGTGTACATATAACTACCTGTTTTGTAAAATTTTAATTTACCAATTCTGATAACTATATTCAAGTTAGTCGAGTGAAATTGCTAAGCACGTATGGACGAGCTTTTCACAATTTTAACTTTCGTGTCAAGGGAACCTTTCAACAAAAAATTTTTGAAAGATCCAATTGTAGGTTTAAAATTGGAATATTGCTAATATATATAAAAAAAAAACCCAAATTTAATTTTTTGTATACTCATTTTTTAGTTTTTTTTGATGGCCTGCAATAATACAAAGCTAATCCTATACAAAGCTTTTAAAAATTCAAATTAATTTTGCTTATTTTTAAATTAAGTTTTAAATTGTAATATTTAAGAAGACAGGCGTTAGTGAAAATTATGATATGTTAAAGATTAATAGTGGAATCCACCTGGATTATATATAAATTCTCATTCTACCAGGATTGTATATATCAGAATATTGAAGGATGATACAAAATTATGCGTTACAAGTTCAAATTTAATGAATTAAGAAACACATAATTATTGATTTATTTAAATAACAAGAAAGAAGAAGATTTATTTTGATTAAAAGCTATAAAAACACCCTTAATAATACTACTGTACAATTAGACTTACTAATTGTAGATATAAATATTTTTAATATAAAATCAATCATGAATTAAAGATTGTAAATGTACGTGACTATATGAATTGAAAACATCAATGTTACCTATAAGACTAACCTTTAACACAATACTATAGTGCTAAATAATATTTCACATTTATAAAATTCCAACACTAACAGCAGAATCTTTGTGTATCAACAAGAGAATTAGAAAAATAAAAGTCGGATATTTCCAACCTACTTGCATGATTTTTAAGTGTTTCTTTTTAGCATATCACCAAAAATTATTTTGAAAAAAAAACGAAATGGTAAAAAAAATGCACGCCCTAGTAATCATTTTAAGTTAAAAATTTGCTATTTTGTTATTTTTACAATTAAATTTATTGAAGAAAAAATAAAAAAGAATGAATTTTCAAGTGTTTTCTATAATTAACCATAACTGACAAATAGAAAGAAATCACGAAGACAAAATATTTTTTTTTTGGTATTTTTTTTTTGTTTTTGTGTAATAAAATTTAAAAACCAAAACCAAAACCAAATTAAAAAATAATCAAATAAAATTTGACCTATCACGCATTAATAAATAAAATTTTTTTTTTTTTAAAGAAAAATTCGGATCTTTTTAAAAAATGGAAATCAATAGAAAACTTGCATGGTTTTTACCTATATTGAAATGAAAAAGGTCAATTTTTCAGGTGTTTACAGGTGTATACTGAGTTTATGAGCATTTCATTTAATTTTTTTTCTGTTCTTTTTTTTCAAGATCACTGTATAACCTTCTGGAATTTTGTGCTCGCTTTTTTTTTTTTGCTTTGTGTTGTAAAAAATGATAACACCAATAAAAAGAAATATTTATTAAATTGTATGAATATAAAAATTTTAAATCGCGCACTTGAATTATAGAAATTGAAAATGAGAAATAAGAAAATAATAAAAATTATTATAAGAATAAAAATATTAATAAGTCACCCGATTTTGATCAAATTATCATGGTAAATATTGGATTAAATCAATTGAAAAGAAAAATAAAACACTTTTGTGATTTTTAGTTCAAGAGCACAATGGTAGTGTTTTGTAAAACAAAAATATTTTATGATGATCGTTTAGATTAAAAATCTGTGCGGTCATCACATAGACGACGCAATGTATATTGTCTAGTTTAAAGAAGGCGTTATAGAAGATTATGAAAATGCCTTTTGAACACTTTCTTTTAATTTTAAGGGAATTTCTAAGCTTTTAGTTACATCTACAAAAAACAAAAGGGAAATTAGGTTCTTAATTTCCCGAATTCCGAAATTTCCCGAAACCTTTGCCACTTAGTTTCAGTAAAACTCAAATATTAAATTTCAAGAAATTTCATCTATGCGTTCCATGGCTATGAAAAAAGTATAAAATCGGCCGATAGATCTGTTCCTTGTCCTGGTCTTCCTAAAAACTTTTATGTGTTCATTGTTTTAACATTCCGAATTTAGATATTAAATTTTAAAGAAATCGGTGGATTATTTCTTTTTATATGGGCAAAAATGTAAAATCGGCAAAAACGTTCAGTTTCCGACACCTATAATATATCCAAAAAGTTGATAAATCCGTAACAAAACATAGCCGAAATTGGTTCATCTGAACTTGAAATACACATTTGTGCCCTTGGACCGACATCTCTCTAAAAATAGTTTACTTGCACTTCCCTACCATGTAGAAGTGCGTGCCCGAAATCTTCACATAACCTTCCTTATTTGTATGTAATGCGTTCGATAAAAAGAACTTTGATACAAGTTAATCTGTAACTTAAATGTAGCTCAGAAGTTTCAAGAAAAGGCAAAGACAAAATTAACCCAGTTTTTTAAATCTTAATAAGCGAATTCAATTGTTTATGATGAAGTTTTGATTGTATAAACACATTATAAATTTTGTGATGTGTCATATTTCCGGAAGTGGAGTCTCTCATGGTAATTTTAATATAAATAAGATACACATCTATAAATAATTGCTGTTGAATACTTGAATCTCTATGCAATGGGAGTTAGGACTTTTACAACAGGCAATCCCATTTAGCAACTAATTTGCTTCTAAATTTACCTATTTCGTTTTGAAAACGAAAATTTAAATTACTAAATGTCGGTGCTATTAGCAAAAACTAAAAATTATGTTATTTACCTCCTGTACTATAATATTTGTACGTGCTCATATAGCATTATTAACATTTAATTGAAAATAATAAAAAAAAAGGAAAATGAAAAAAAAAAATATTTTATTACTTTAAAAGCTTTTTATTTTTCTTAAAGTCCCAATGCAAACATTAAATTTTTAAACGGATTTTACATACAAATTCAAGGACATGTTTTATTAACAAGAGTAATACTACGCATTTAAATTTTGTATAACAGTTTTTATTGCAGATACACTTACATTATTATGATCGTTTCTCTAAATTTTATTCTTATACAGCAAAAATTCAAATTTACTAACTAAGACTATCTAGATACTTAAACTAAGCACCGCGCCTATTTTTTTTTGATAATCAATTTTTGAATATTGATTTGAGACACCGCATTGATCGAACGTGTATTCAATCCAAATATTTTATTTTTTTGTTCTTAAAGTCTTTGAATTGAATGAAAACTTTGATAAAATGAATTCATTATTTTTGTCCAATAAAAAAGCAAGAAGTAAAAACAAATTGAATTAACTAACGTTTTTATATTTGTAAAGGGAACAATTGAATCAAAATCTGAGCAGATAGCAATCAAAATGAGCCGAGGCAAAAAAGAAAAAAAAAGAATGTTACAATTGATATTATTTTAACTGCGGTCTTGCATTTGGTTTACAATTTTATAATTTAATTTATTTTTTTTTTTGATGCTATTTTTGTAATTGTTTGTGTAATTCAATTGTTCACTTTTTATTATAATGACGATTTACCAAATTAGCTAATGATTAGTTTTTTGATTGAAAAACGTACTTGCAAGTAGCATGTGCTGCTTTTAAATGCTTAAGCGTTTATTATATTTACAGTCTAGACAACATGTATAGTTTTGCTAAAAGCAAGGAAATTCAATAAAATTTGTACAAAACTGATTTGTACATAAAATCTACTATCACTAAGTTTATCATTAAACTTATTGGTTAATTACTGAAGTATGAACAACATTATAGTTAGAAAATGTTGAATTCAAAACGGTACTTGCACTGAGAATAATTTCAAAAGACAAGCCGAACATTCGGAAATAGGAGTAGTAAAAATTTATTTACAAAAGCTCATTTTGTACTGATTGGACAATTTATATTTTTGTATATATAAAGAAAACCAGCGTAATAAGTAGAAGCACAATTATTTAATTCTCAAACATTAGACAATTCATGGCTGACTAAAATGAAGTTCTTTGAAATAGAAATTACCAACTTGATTGTGAAATCTAAATTGTTGCAAAATTTTATAATTCTACGATGCTTTTATTTATTAAATGTACAAAACTTTCTTCGTTTGGAACTATAAGTTTGGAACTATAGCTATAAGTTTGGAACTTCAAAACAAAGTAAGAACGAATGTTATTCATAAGTTCGAATGTTATACAATCATAAAGTAATAATATCAAATAATATTCACAATATAATGTCACAATTATCTCAAAGATCTTTTAGGTAATACCTAGATCCTTGAGGATTAAGATAAAAGGAACATTGAACTGATTAATAATGTACTATAAATCTAAATGCTTTTCAATTTTATATTATTTTCATAAGATAAGATATTTTTGTTATACTCTCTGCTCTCTAACAGTACTAGTATAATTCTATATTTTGCTGCCTCTTTCACCTCTAATTACTTTTTAATTTTATCAAATTCTTGTAAATTGTAGCAAATTTGCAGTAAATTTAATCGTTCACATACGATTTATATACAAAAATGTTTAATTAAAAATCCTATTGAAATTTCCTTTCAATTAAAGTTCCTTCTTACAATTATTATTAAGTGGCGTAATCATAGTAAACTGCAAGCTGTATTTTCTATATCAAAAAATTTTTAAATTACTTTTTTTTTAATTCAAAATCAAACAAAAAAAAATTAAATTTTTCTTCTGTTTTCTTTTAAGAAGCTTAAGAAATAAAATATAAAAATGTGTAAAAAAAATATAATGAGACCAAAAATCTACTCTAAAACTAGCAACTAAAGGAGTAAAGCAGAACAAACAAAAAAAAATGGAAAAAGAAACTGAAATGCAAGCGTGACTGTGCTGTGCAATAAAGAACTTAAAAGTGTGCTGCTTTGTCAATTCAACAACAATAAAAACAATAATGAAAAAAGTATACGATTAAAGTAAATTTTTTTTTTCTTTCGTGCTTCTTTTCATCACTATGTAATATAAAGGAAAAAAAAAGAAAAACTAAAGAAAAAAAATTTAAATTATACCATTATGCAGATAAGTATGCGCGAGATTACAGAAAATCTGATTTCTGCAATAAAATTATTATTATTACCTTAATTCTTAAATTAATTTGTGTGCTCATATTTTGCTTTTATTTTTTATTTGTTCTATTAATTTTTTTTTTATTTTATGTATAAAAAGCAAATAATGCGCGATTTTCGGGCAATCCGATGAGATTATGTTTTGGGAATTATAAAAAAAAAAACTTAAGTGATATAAAATGATTTTTATTTGAGTTTAGACTGCAATTTAACATTTTGATGCAAAAGTGAGGCTTAATTTTAAATAATGTGTTTCCCGTTTGGCGTGCAGCTGCAATCATTAAATTTTAATGTTGATTTGTTTTGTGTTTATAATATTTTATTAAAGCAGATCGTTTTTTATAAATTTTTTATAAATTTTTGAATCTGAAAAGAAATGATTTAGTTGTGTATTTGTAGATTGTAGATTTTTAAGGGAACCGAATCGGGCAAGAGTGTCTTCCCCGGACCAACGCAGTCATTCGCGAGTTATTGTTGTCTCCCCACGCTCTCGCCTATTATATCCCCATGCCAAGTATGAAGCTACATATATCCCTGAGGGAGTCGAACAGCAGTTGAACGGATTTTTATCTACTTCAGAAACAAATATAATGAGCTAACTATTCTTATGAAAAAACACTTCCTATATTTTTTTTAGAAGAGCTTCATGCTTTTGTAAAACCCTAATAATTTGAATTTAATTCACATCATGTAAATAAAATTATTATGATGTCATATTAATGGAAAACTTATCGAGCATATTAAGTTTCAATTGCACATATTTTATACTTTAGATTTCACTGCTATTTAAAATAAACCCAGATGCCTTCACTGATATTTGTTGAATTAAAATATTAAAATATAAAAATATTAAAAATTAAAATATAAACAACAAACAATATATTCTAAATTATAGAGCTTTTTCACCACAATCTCTTTAAGCAGTAGCTGTAAAATGTATGAAGAAAACCAACACAATTTTGGTGCTGGGACTGAAAATTCATTCTTGTTACCTGCGATTGTGATGTCTAAAATATATTTCATATAAATTCTAAACCTATAAATATTTTTGTTTTTCAACCTAAGGAGGCGGATTTTTGAATAATATTTTTTATTCTTCATTGTAGCTAAACAGGATTACCCTCGCACAATTGAATTTCTCTAATATATTAACTATGAGATAAAATGGAAACTATTAATATTTTTTTCTTTCCTACCTCCTTGTTTCAATAATTGATTTTATTTCCTTTTTTTCTTTAATAAAAGAGCATTGATATTAAAAAGTATTTTTAAGCTCTTTAGTTTTGATTAATTCAAGCAAAAATATAAGAAAGAAAAAATCAATTTTATCTGCTTATGTTTCTAATTGTCTAGTTTCCATATATCTTTTTGAATTGAACATTTTGCATATACTTTATAAGAATTTAAAATGCAAAGTAGCAAAAGAATTTTAACTTTTAATCTAAACATAATTTTTATACATTTACCATGCAGTCATATATGAAATTTATTAAAGTGATATCGTGAATTTACCATTCCGTTTTGATTTCTTTTAATAAAATTATTAAATCCTGAATGATTTGTAGGGTATTCTAATACTATGTCTAGTTTTTGAGCGGTATAACCATTCGCTGAATTTGTTTGTTAATTCTGGTATAATAATTAAAGAATTTGACTAGGTCTTTAAAAAATTTCATAGACTTCATTGATTAAGAAAAATTTTCTGAAAATTCTATAAGTACATATACTTATAATAATTATTCAAATCCAATTTTAATTATTCAAACAATAATTATTCAAACTATTTAGAATTTCGGTTCTAATAAAGTTGATTCTAGTAGCTATACAACTGTTTTATATTATGATTTCAAAATTTAACAAGCAATGTTTATTATTCCGGTTTCGAAATTTATATTGTGATTGCAGTCAAATTTTAGATAGGAGTACAATTGGCAAGTTTAACTCTACCTATCCTCGTTTCTTTTCTTATTGAAATTCATTATAAAAAAGTGTAATTATTTAAAATTACTTTTTATTACCACCTTATATAAATATTTAGACATATATGGATTTACAAATTTACATTATGTATATATGTTTACATGATTGTATGCACATAGTTATCTACATTATAGAAAAATATTGTTATTATTTTTTTTAAAATCATAAAGCTTTTGTCGCATGCTGCTCCGTTTTCCTAATAAATTTATAAATTTATTTGATATTGTAGAGGAAATGTTGGTTTTTAATATTTTTAAATTAAATTGCCTTTAGAGTATAACTTTGCAATAAAATGAAATATTTATGCAATTTTAATGTAAATTATTGTATTTAAAAAAAGATTAATCATAACGACAAGAATAAAATAAAAAAATTTTATTATTTAAGAATTACTACAATTATTTTTTTTTTAATATAGAAAAAAAACATTAAATATCGGGGAAAAAATAAAAAAAGGGTCAAACAACAACATTATGTTTATGAATTAATAAAAATTTTATTTATTTAAAATTAATATTCATTAAAAATTTTCGAAATTAATAAGAATGCAGCTGTATAACATGGCACACTTAATAGAAACCGCGTTATACATCCGGTTATGCATAGGTTTCTCTAAATTTGTATTTACATTGCATACTTTTATGTGGTTCTATTTTCTATTTATGCTTTAGTAAGAATAGTTCCGAAAATATCTAATATTCTATTTTTCCGTCTATATTGTGGCAAAACATGTTATTAATACTAAATTTGTTTTGTTAAAACAGAGTTGCATCCATTTAGATTTTTGTTTCAAAATATCATTTGAACAATTATACGATATTGCAATTTTTCACAATAATGTACTTTTGAAATTTTTTAAAATATTATTATGGATTAATTAAATAATTAACATTTCATTGCAAATAAGATAATGTGGTGTTTTGAAATAGCAAATAAGATTTAAGGTAATTAAATTATTATTTAAAATATTTTTAAGTTAGTTCTCTTACTTATTTTATTTTAAGGATTTTGTGTTTGTTTTAATTAAGAAAAATTTAGCATCTATACTATGTCTAAGCATTTTCATGAATAGCTTTTACATGTAAGCCGAATATCATGGTTAATAAAAATGGAAACCTTAAACTAAATTAATTTTGTCCAAGTTTGAGAAACAATGTACCAGTTCAGAGAAAGAAAAATAATTTTATTGGGTATAAATGGTTGAGAGAACCTAAGATTTATCATAACAATAATATGTTAAAATTACTTGAGTAATTTGCTTTTTTGAAATTCACTCCTATCGATGGTTTCAGTTTAAATTTCAAAGCAAAAATCTAAAGTTACAAACTCATGTGTTTGAGTAATATAAGACATTATGGAATGAAGTTTTAGAGCTCAAAAATAATATTTGAAAGTATTTCAATACAAATATCTATTCTGAACCAGAAATTCAACACAAATTATTTCTATAATATAAATCTATATTTTGTATATAAAAGCTTATAATTTTGGATTTTTATTAACAATATTTCGATGATTAGAATATGCAATTTCATTCTCTTTTCAGGACATTTTGAAAAAAATGTAAAAAAATTGAGTCTATCAGCTTCATCATGGCCGTCTGCTTTGAAAAATTCCACTGTGTTTATAGGATAGAAAAGTTGAACACCATTATGCATCCTTCTCCTGTGTCTTTGAATAACAGTTTGAATAATTTGAAATGCCAGTTTTTTTACAAGCTCGCATTAATTTTTTAAATTTTTCAATTATTGCTTTTTTTTTAATACAAATAACAATCATAATAATTATTAAAATTTAATACGTCCAATATAATAGAATATCAATATGATTTGTACTCTAAACCTGTACATGCATAATTCAAATGTGAATTCTTCAAAATAAATGAGTAATATTAAAAATAAAAATCTATTTTGTTAAAAAATGCTGGTTTGTAATCTATTCATTCCATATGTTCAATTATTCTTCAATTATTCATTCCCATAATAAACAACAAAAAAAAAAAATTTTAATTTCAAAAACGAAACACAATAATTTTTCATTAAAATGTCAAATAATTTAAATATTCAAATACTTATACATTTTATAGTACAATTTTTTCAATGTTGATTGACATCCCAATCACTTGCAATATTTGGTTCACACTTCTCGAAATTCTCCTTTTTTTTATTCTCTATTCTTTATACATTTAAAAATGCCCTTTTATGCAATTTGCTGAATAAAATTCCAAAAGAGATCACTTATTTATAGAAAAAATATCATTTTAATAGCTTTATATAAAATTGTTATACATATAGGAAAAAAAATGATTAATTTAAATTTAAAAGCTTTTAATTGATATATCATGGCAACACAGAAAAAAAATAAACACCAACTATTTTTTATTTAAAATCTTTTTCTTTTTTACCTAAATATTCAAATACAACAAAAACTTCTCATATATAAAATCAGAAAATCTCTTAAAAAAATGAGAATAAAAAAATATTCGCGAAAAAAATCTACCATTTATTAAAATAAAAATCAATCACACTTCATGTTTACATCTAATATATCCTCTAATATGACACTAAAAACTCTTATATATTAAATAGCTATTCCTAGAGCTATTCCTAACATTAAACGATATATGTATATTGAACAACAAGTATTCTTTTAACATCTAACATAAAGTATGTACAATAAAATACGAATATAAGCAGATATTATGACATACAAGAGTATACAATTGAACATTTTATTATAATGTTTGTGCACAAGTATAAATGAAAAATATTGTAATATAAACCCACTTTTTTCAAAAAAAAAAAAAAAAAATTAGAAACAGAAAAAAATTTATTATAAGATCACTTAAAAGCGTTATTTTCAATAATAATTTAAATGATTTTTGAACAAAAAATAATAAAATAAAAATTGTTATATTTTTTTTACTTCATATATTCTTAAACATTATTTTAACTCTAATTATAATAAATGTTAAGATGAATTACATATTATAACAACAACAACAACAACAATAACAATAAAAATAAAATGAAATTAACAATACCTTCTCATACAAAACATATGTTAAGTGCATGTATGTATATTATATGTAACGAATGAAACCACAACCGCGCGCACATTTTAAAGTCAGGCGGAAATCATAAATTTTATATTCTAAGCTACGATATAAAAATAAAATCTCGCACAAAACAAGAAAAAAAAAATTTAATTGTTATTCAAAAAAAAAATATAAGTAAATTCAAAAATGGTTTAAAAAATTTGCATAACACCATCTCACAAGCCAAAAAAAAAAAAAAACAAGCGCAAGAACTAGAAGAAAGAAAAAAAACATCCAAAAACGAATAGATTTTTTTAATTTTTTCTTTTGTTTTTTATTGTTTTTTGCCAACTTTTAACTCTAATTTTTCTTCTTCTATTTTTGTATTCCTTATTTTGTGATCTATATTTTGTGATTTGAAGCCACATAATATTTTTTTTTTTTTATTATTTTTAATTTTATTATAAGCGTTATTTTATGGTAACATAAAAATTATATCTGCAATAATCGTTAAATAAAATTATCATAATAAAAAAAAAAACAAAACAAAAAAAAATTTTTGTTATTTTTTTTTCTTGGTTTGAAAATTCAATTTAAATTTTTTTTTTATGAAATTTTTTTTTTAAAATCGTGTAACGTTTATAATGCAATCCGAATTAACTTAATTGATGTGATTGCTTATTAAAGTTCATGATTAACATTGTGCACTGTGACAAATTTTTATATTGCTATAACACTTATTGTCATAACACAACGATAGAAGGCAGACAGACCTGGTTTTGCGGATTTTGATAAAGATTCGACATTTAATTACGATAAAGACAAAATTGAAAAATAGAGCCACTTAAGTTTGCCCAAAAAGTGGGGTCCAAAAAAAAATGATGTTACTTTTTGGGACATATTTAATTTTTTGCTGTTTTATTAGCTATGATTCTCAAAATCTGGAGCTGTGATTCTCAAAATATTAGAATTTGCTTAATTAAAGCATATTGAATTTCTTTATAAATTTTTGAATTATAATTCTAATGTGACCTGAATGCTATTCGAACTAAATATTAAATTTACACTTGCATTTACATACATTAATAATTGATGACTGACATTAAATTTCCATTGACATTATTAATAAATTCATAAATTCTCTTAAATTAATGAGTACAATATTTTGATGTAATTAACATCACATGTAATAATCGTAACAATAGAAAAATAACACATTAGTAAAATTTTAATACGAATCTCTTATATTCTAATTATCCCACTACTTATATAACAAAAATAATACTAGTCAATACTAGCTTACATGATGTGACAATAATGAAAAATTATGTGCGAGTATTGAGTAACGAATATTCATGATTTAAGTGGAACAAGTTACTTTGAATCGTCGAAGTAACGATTATTGAAATAAGGACTAGTTAGTACTCGAACATTACTATTGTGTATTAAATTCCAAATTTGAAATGTAAGGTATTAAATAAAATTTGCATAGAACTAATTTTTTTGGTGAACTAATTAAGCTATTTTTTTTTAATAAATTTGTAGGAATTTTAGAAAATTTAGTTAAAATTAATGATTGTTAATACAATAGCCATATTATAGAAAAAAAAATATAAATAAGAAGGTGGATATGTTTAATTGGTAAGTAAGTTATTATTTGCTTAGTTCTCAATCCAAATAAAATATGGGGTTTCATCTGTATTTACCTAATATTTAATTAGCAAAATGTTTAAGAAATTATCCAAAATATTTAACAAATGATTGAAAATTTTTCTAATTCAGCTTCAAAAATTCAATAATCCGCCTTTTTTAATTTTAATTGTAGACACTTGTACTTTTTCAGCTATGCCTCGGTTTGAAGTCAGACAAGATTCAGAAAGTATTAAATAAATTTCTGAATAAATCTCCGTTCCAATTACACAATATACATCACAGTGTGCTCATATGTGCTTCAGTATGTTATAAATATCCTATAGCCAGCAAGATTAAACCCATCTACTCTTTATTTTATTATTATAAATATGGAAAAGAATATTTTGTTTTTTTCATTTGAAAAATGTTTTAGTTTTTTGTCTATGAAATTTTTTCTTATTGAAATATTTGAGTTATATCTTAACTTTTTAACGTTAAGGATGAAAATAATATTATGAATATGTAAACTAAAAAAAAAAATTATAAAAACTAAATTAGATTTTTATAAATTTTTCCTAAAAACAGAAAAAAAAGTTACACTAAACCAGGGACTTTGATTTTTTTTTCCCTTATATTTCACTTATTTTTTCTCTCTTTACTTAAAATGTAACACCATAAGAACGCCTATACATGCTGCGCCACATTTGAATATCACAACATAGATTTATTGTCAGACGTACGCCCTGTCACGAATTTCGCGCGTGCTGCTAAAAAAATCAAACTTAAAAAATTTTTTTTTTTTTTGTATATAGAAGAAATAAAAGATCAAAACAAAATGAAAAAGTAAAAATTGAAAAAAAAAAAAATAATATGAAAAGATTATAAGCATAAAATAGCTGAAAAAATAGTAAATGACAGCGTATACTCGTAGCAGCAGTTATAACAGCAGCATTTAAGCTTTGAATTTTGTGTTTCGTGCATTTTTTTTTTTCTATATTGTTTTATGATAGTAGTTTAGTTAGTTAGTTAGTTAGTTAAGCTGCGCGCTCTAAAATATCATCAATCGTTTTCTGACTTAAATTCAAATCCAATATGCGCCATGTTCTATTTTTATGCTTTTTTCTTGTACTTCTTTTTTTTTCTTTCAATATTATACAAAAGTCAGCGTTAATGTGCAATTTTGAGTATAAGTTGAAAAGCTTTTTTTTTTTTACAATATTCTTTGTTGTTGCTTTTTCTTTTGATTTTCTTATTACTTTGTTATTATTTAAAGCTGAATAGAATCGTTAATATCAGACAATCTTAAGATTGAAACGATCAATATGGGATGATTAGATTTCAAAGTTTTTGGATTTAATTTGGATTTAATGATTAAATTTTGATATATATTTTTATATTTGGTTCGGTTTGGTATCTTATTTGGAAGATAAATTCAATTTAAATTTAAAATTAGATTCCGTAAAAGGATATTCAAAAATTAAGTTACCACAATATGTACAACAGTTATAAATTTTTAAAACATAAAATTTTATATGGTTTTTTGTCAAGAAATTTACGCTCTTTTATATATTCATAGAAAAATAAAGTAAATAAGAAGTAAGAGAGAGAGAGAGAGAGAGAAAAAAAAATTAAATTAAATTAACGGGTAGTCATTTTTAAAAAAGTTGACATTTAAATTATTTTTGGTTATATTGGGAATAACTGACAAATGAAGAATTATAAAAAAAAGTATGATTTATATACTGAAAGTTTCATATTTTTCCGGTTCACATAAGTTTTCAAATATTTTGTTGTCATTATTTTTCTTTTATTATCGAATCGTATCCAATTTGAAAAGTATGGGAATAAAAAAATTGATTGATTCACAATAAATTAATTTAATTTTTAAAAAAAAAGTTAAACTAAATTCCCCGCTTATGTAATAAATGAAATTGCATATTCTATAGATTTAAAAGGCACCGAATAAGCTTCAAGTATTAAGATGGCCATATTTTTTTAATTTGAAATAATCTTTAACTAAAAATGTCCATCTATTAAATAATGGTTGCAATTGTAAGATTTATTTTACAATTTATTTAAACCACTCTAAATTGGTCTAAATTAACGCATTGACGTATGATTCTAAAACTTAAGGTTTTCGTTTTGAACTGCAAGCTAAGATACCTTTTTAATTGTAAATTCATGTTCAAGTTTCTAGAGTAAAAATCGAATACTAAATTGACATATTGCGCCGTCAAATTTTTCTAACAAAAAAAAATATTAAAAAATTTAAAATTTTTTGATTTATTATTGCTTAATTTTCTTAAAATAATTTTGCAAAATTAAGAATTCATAGGTATTATAAACAAGGTGTTAGAATTTAAAATTAAATTTTATTATTTCGAATTTGAATTATTTCAGAAAATAAAATTTGAATTTCGAAATCGTAGGTGTATGTGTTTGATTTAAATAAAAATTTTATTGTTTAAAAATGTGAGTGCAGTAAATTATAAAAAGGAAGTTTCACACTTGAGTCTTTTGTTTGTTGTGTTTGAAATTTGTTTAGTTTATCATGTAGCAATTCATAGTTAGCAGGAAATATGTTAATAACAGATGAATTATTAAATTGCATAATATTTAAGAAGACCTTAAGCAAAATCTAATTTCAAATTTTTGTTTTGAAAGTCAATTCAGATGAACTTAGTTTACAATATATTTTACACGTTATACAGGGTGACTCAACAACAAGTTAGGAGCCATATACTATTAGGTAGAGAATCAGAAATAAGTAAAATTTTAATTCGGAACATAGTGTTTATTCGGAACCGTTTCCGATCTACTGGGATTTTAAGAAAATTGTGTGAAATTTTGACATGTCTAAGTCCAACAAACAATTTTTGAATGGGATGTTGTAGGACTTAAAATAAATAATAGCGGATTATTTGGTTTTAAATGCTTTTTTGGAAATACAAACATTTGAACTTTAGACAAATTCCATTTTCCTCATCTTTTATATTTTTTCTTTTTCTTTGAGACCCGACAATTTCTCATGAAATTTTTTGAAATTTCCAAAATGCTTTTTGCAGAATTTGCCCAAGTTTCTATGCTTTAATTTAAGTCATTTAATGTTGAAAAATCTTTTATGGTACAAGGATATTAAAATTAGTTTTTAAAAACCCTAATAAAATGTTAAAAATTCAAAAAGTTGATCTGTTTTGAAACTGGAGCATGAAATTATTTTCTAATTTTTAACTAAAATTTTCTTAGTCTTTGGAACTATATTTTGTACTAGTACTATGTCCAATACAAATTTTGGTTACAGTAATTGTATTATATTTAATAAAATCGTGAAAATATTTGTATTTTTGTGTATTTTTGAGGATGTTTTTAAAAAATTTATAAAAATGTTAATTTGGAATCATTTCACGCAGCCATTTCTGTATTTTATGGCATATCATGCAATATAAATATTATACTACTGTTACGTATTCTTTTGTAGAAAATATTTTATTTTAAAAATAATAACTCACTGAATTACAATCGAATAGACAAAGAATTTTCTATTGATTATTAATACTAATTGTGAAAATATAATTTCTGATTACTGTCATCCATGTCAATATTATTTAAATTAGTTCTACAACTGTGTTCTCACATTTAATTCTTGAGGAAATACTATTATTATATTTTAAATTTCGTGCACTTTATATATCTCATCATATATGTATTATATAAATAAATAAATAAATAAAAGATAAAAAAAAAATTATGACCATTAGTATTGTCCAAAGATTATTTTATTCTTAAGAATATTGTATTTATAACATTCTCTTAACTATTTCTAATAATGACCTTGCATTATTTTTATAGTTTTATGGTGTTTTTTAATTTATGTTTATGATTATAATAATATTATAAAATAATTTCAAATAAGGGGTGTAATTTTAGTTTACATATATTTTCATATAATAATTTATAATATATAAATAGCGGTAATATTAAAAATCATAATATGATAAATTAATTTTTATTAAAATTAAATAACACTATAAATACAATTAATTTAATTTATTGCCGTTTTATTGATTAAAAAAAAAAACACATTTCTAAAATAGCCTAGAATTTAAATGAATTGCAATTGATTTTCATTCAATTGCTAACCAGCTGTTGCAATTAATGTTATAAAATTTTATCCTATTATATTAATAAGAAACTAGTTGGTAATAGCGTAAAATGTTGATTATTAGATTTCATCAATGTCTCGTCGTTGTATATCTATTATCATGGTTTTGAAAACTTCAACTTTAATGACTTAAAGATGTAGCGTTTGAAAAATATGGCAAATTCTCATTTAAACCTTAAAATATACAGAAAGCGATAAATTTTAAAATACAATTTCAAATATCAAATTAATCTGTTCATTTTTATTCAAAACAGATTAAAAACTGTTCAGTAAAAACTTGTTGCATTTATGCAGTTATTAATTAATGCCTGCCGTACATAAAAGGAGTCTAATTCAAAGTCTCTAATAGAATTATAAATATTTGGATATTTTAAAATAATTATTTGGAATAAGACAATTAATTTCTGAGTTCTCAATTTTATTATTTTTCATTATATAGATTGAATTTTTTCAAATATTTTCATTTGATTTCCTTTCAATGCTGTTCAAAATGAGATTAAAATATTGGTAATAATTTTAATAATTTAGTTTATATTTGTAAAAATTTAGGTAGTTCGTATCAATTTTTTTGTAAAAGTAGAGATTTATTTATGAAATTCATCAAAGTACATGAAAATTATATATAAAATTAATTTATATAAAATGTCCTTTTTTACACTCCTAAATTATATTCTATATAATAATATATACCTTAAAATATTGAACTTTTCAACATTTTATTGACATTTATTATTGACATAACATGGGAATATTTTATTAATATTCAATCGAATTCAATTTTATATTAATTTCTAATTCAATTTTATAATATTTTTATTATCATATTTTCAACACAACTATATGAATAATATTACATATATTATTGAATTATTACATGAATTTTAATATCATGTTATTATTCACTTATTACTCACATATAAATTTTAAATTTCAAATATATTTTTTATATTATAGTTTTATTAAATTCTTTCTATTGATTAATTACTTTATCGCCAATAATAATAATTATTATTATCATTAATAAAAATGAAAATATTCGTAATCATATATAGAAAATTTATATCATTATAATTTTCTTAAATTCTGTGAATGTGAGAAATAATATTACAGAAAAAATATTCTACTCTAATTCAATAGTTAGCTTTTTTTATATATATATATACCATATATAAGTAAACATATTTACGCTATTCTAAATAAAAGGTATATATAAAAATGCTCACGCCCATCTTCTTTTTATTAGCTTTAAAAATTTACTATAAAATCATTTATTTTTTATTTTTTCCATATATTCTTTTTAATTTTATTTAAAAAATAGAAGCAGTAGATGTTTGTGTTAAAAAAAATACTTGTAAATAAAAATGTTTTAAATCACATTAAAAATTTTGTTAACTCCCATCTCTACATAAAAAAAAAACCATAAAAACCAAAAAAAAAAATAATATAAAAATACCTACTTAAAATATTTTTTTCTTATTTTTATTTTCTACTGGTTAAAATTTCCGAATGGACGTGATCAAAATACCAGAAATCACGTAAGAAGCGACAAAATAAATTTACATAATTATGCATGGGAAATGATTACAAAAACAAAAAATTCAACAAAAAAATGAAGACGACAACATATAGCAACGCAATAACAACAACAATTCTACACCACCCATAGTACAAGATAGCAAATAAAATTGGAAAAAGATGAGAAAAACAAAATAAACATAAAATTTTTATTTTCTTATTTTTTTTTTTTTCAAAAAATCATTAAAGCATATCGCACACATTCTCTTATCATAACTAAATGTATATATGTATATGTAAAATTATATTATATGTTATTATACATCTACAAAATTATTATTATTTTATCGTCATTCACACATTCAAAATGATGATGAAATTAACGCATCATTATTAAAATGTGATGTTGAGCCCGCAGTTAATAGTTTTCATTATGGTATTTGATTCGTGCAATATAGCAATTCAAATTCTTTTACATTTTCATTATTATATTTGTATAATATTCGTATTCTGCAATAATAATAACAACAACTGGCAGCTCATATTATGTAAGTGATGTTCATTGAAGTTGAAAGCAAAAATTATGAAAAACCAAAACAAAACAACTAAAAAAACTGCTTGATTTAATTGGAAGTTAAAAAAGTCTCATCTATATCTACAAAATATGAAAACGATTCCCACTACAGAAATAAAAAAAAAAAATGTTTACAACTCCGAATGAGAAAACTGGTGCTTTAATATTCTAAAAATATGACACACCAATAAATTCAAAGCTAAAACATTGAAAATTAATTTTTTTTCTGCTTTTTTTTTGTTTTACTTTTTAATTGTGATTTTTCATTTTTCAATGATTAATAAACCACACAAATTTACACACAAACTCACAAAAAGCACAACGATCACCTTTTAACTAAAATTCAATCATATTAGCAAACAAAATTTTTTAATAGCTTTTTAAAAAAAATAAGAAAAGCAAATAAGAATTAAGGTGTCTGTGCTAATGGTTGTGCTAATCGCATTATATTTTTTTTCTAAAAGAATAAATAAATATGAATAACAACTATCAGCTATCAAAGTGAATAAAGAACACACTTTAAAATATAATTTCATACATACATTTGCGTTAAGCACTATTTACATTTTATACAAGTAAGTGATATGACGGCATGAATAGAGTAATAATAGTATAACTCGTGTGTGAAGAGAAGAGAAAAAAAAAATCTTCTCAAATGAAATGTTTTCAAAAATAATGAGCGCTTCAATTTGAATGCACGATTTGAATAAATTAAAAACAATGAAAATGAGAACATAAATAAAAAAAAAATAATTAAATGAATGTCAATGGTCAAGTTAAAATAATGAAAAAATAATGGAAATATTTAGAAAAAAAAGGTTAAAAAATACACAAATTAGATTAAACGTAAAAAAAAAGAATAATTTCTTAACAACATTAAGATACTCTCAAAATAATCTGAGTTCTTTTTACTATACAGCCTGCAGGTTTACGTACGAAACAGATTTCATGGATTTTTTTTGTTTTAATGAAAATTCGGTGAATACAGGAATTTTCCAAGATAGAAGCATGTTGAATTTTCCAATTTTTAAAAAATATTTGGGCAGTTGACCGAATACTAGCCTTAGTTGAGCAGCTAGTTGCCCCTAGGCAAAATATCATTGTAACTTAAGTAATTTTGCACAGCTTCCTTAGAACTTTTTCTTGACTGCTTTTCAGAATCGATTTCAATAATTTTTGCGAAACAGCTCTTCAAATTGGTAGGAATTCCAAAATAAAAGAATTTATTGTTAAGCATAACCTATATATGTAGATATTTAAATCATAATTTTTTTTATGTCATCATTACTTACTTATCTTTCATCTACAGTCAAAACGTTGAATGTGTTTTATTTAAAAGCTTATCGTTACCATACAAGTAAAATTAAGTCACCAGTAATTAAGTAATTAAGATTTCAATAATTTGTACAGAAAATAAAAAAAACTTTTTTATTCCAAAATTTCATTTAAATATTCCCAAATATTTTCATATTAATAAAACGTTGGGAATCCACTAATATTCCAGTATTATAAACCTAAAAGCATAGTTGGAATAGTAATAAATATATTTATGGCAATACAAATTAATTAATTTCAGTTTGACACTATGCATATTCATGAGATTCAAATATTATTGCATATACATTATATTATGTGCATTGGTGTACTCAAATTACTAGTGATATACTTAATAAATATACTTTACATTATAATGTTATACAATTCATTCTTCAATATTTAAAGTGCCCTATCTAATAGAATATGGTTAATAGAAAAAAAAAATATTCAAAAAAAAAAGTAAGGATTAATTTTTAATTTACAATTGTTTCTCATAATAATTAACGCTCTATCTGCTCATAGTATCATCACAATATCAAAAAGGTGAAATCACGTAGGCTTTATATTCAGTTATTTTTCATTATAAAAGTGTCACAATAATAAGAAATAATTGTAATTATCTTAAGTTTGACATGCGTACATAAAAAATGAATGAATGAATCTATACGATATATGTAGGTACATTATACATAATTGCTAGATAATTAATGGATCGTATAATAAATTTTATTTTAAATACCGTAAAAGGGATCATGTGCGTTAATAAAAATCGTTATCAATCTTAATGATCTTCTTGATAAAAAAGTGATATTTTGTGGTTTCCAATAATTTTTTAATTCTTTTTTTTTGTCTTTGGTTACTTGAATTGGTAATATTATTTTTTATAATGTTATTTAAATTTATTTTATAACATTGTATAAAAATTCACATAGTATGATTAATGAACCTTCCTTGACATTTTTATTACTGCAAAGCAATTACATTTTTTTTTTATGAAATTTAATTCCAATAAAATTAAATTTATTAATAATTATTATGCGTTAATTATGCATGATTAATTTTATTTTAATAAGAATTAACTTGCTTTTCTGGTAATTAACTTGACTAGTAATTAATAGATGAGAACATACAGTAATGAGAACATAATTAATAGATGAGAAATATTATATACAAAACGAGGATCGGAATAAGGACTTTTTAAAAACTTTAAAATTTTAATTTAAACTTTAATCAATTAAAAATTCTGCAGAATTAAATGAAAGATTAAATTTTGAGTTATTTCCCAAAAATGTTTTTTTTTATATTTCCTTAATTCATAATTTCAATTAATTCAAATTACATACTTAATTACCCATTTCAAATATTATTAAATTTACTTTCCAATGAGCTCGTATTTTGTGCAAATAAGCCTTCATTATTATTTAAATATTAATTGTTATTATTAATTAATTTAAAACGCAAAAAAAAGCGAGAAAATGAGTAATTCAAAATTTTTAATAACAAATCCAGTGTTCCCACTCAATAAAAACAAAATGTATCCAATTTCGAGAAAAAAATGTATCCAAAATGTATCCAGCCTCCTAAAGTAGAATTATTGTACTAAATTGCCTTATTTTATACCAATAAACTCATAAATAATATTAATTTGCTTTATTCAACAATGTGAGTTTCGTTATTTATAGTAAATTCTTTTAGAAATCACACGCAATTTCTATTACATTTTAAAATTTAAGGTCAGAAAATATATGTTCTGTAGCTGTTGAACTATGCGGTAAAAACGATTCAGCACGAAAACGGGCAAATTTTATTTAGTCAGCAAATAACATTTTTTGGAAGATAATGCACTTAAAAGTTACAGCACTTTAAAAGTTTTCTAACATTTATTTAGTGTTCGAGAAAGAAATGTATCCATATTTCAGCAAAATTTTAAAATGTAGCCAATTTCGACATTTTAGCAGATTTGAGTATCTTTGTATCCAAGCTAAATTTTAAAGCAAAAATGTATCCAAATGGATACAATTGTATCCAAGTGGGAACGCTGAACAAATCAATTTTTTCATACTCTCATGCAGTGTAAACACAAACACATCTGTACACCATTAAATAACAGAATTTTAATTAACATTTCACAAATTACATAATTTTAAACAGGCATCTTCTCTCATTCAAAAATTTAATAAGCGAAAAAAAAAAAAAAAAATAAACAAATTTACATTTACATTATTCTTAACTTTATTTTATAACTGTTATCTGTAAATAACGATAACAGTAAAATATGTTAATGTTTTTGTTTTTTATATTCTTCATAAATTTATGTCTCTTCTCTTAAATTTCTATCTGATTTTAAGAGAAGATGTTCTCGCTAAAATTATTATTATGATGAGAATCTTACAAAAATTATATTTTATTTATGTAAGTGTACTTATTATATAGATTGTTATGTTAATTCAACAATGTTGAAGGAGAAGGTGATCGACGGCTAAACGTGTTATGTAAATTTCATATAACGTATAAATTTTTTTTAATGATATAGCATTAAAAAGGCGAATGTTTTCATTGAATTTCATTTTACGTACAATTATTTTTGAACATTTTTAATTAAATTTGTATAATATATAGGTGGTTGTTTCTGTGTTGGATTTTGTATGGTTAATTAACTAAAAAATAATGATGGTAATTATAATTAACATGCATTTCAAGCAAGAAGATAAATTAATTTTGATAAAATTCTTATGACAATATCATTAAATATGGAACAAATTATAATTTGTTCGACGCTAAGTCGCATGAATATAAATATAGCAATTCTTAAAGAATTAAGACATAATATTATGCACGAAGGGAACTTCAGTTGGTTTTAGTATCATTTGTAGCCGAGAACTGAATACAAAATTATAATTTTCTTAATTATGATAATATAATGTTCTTGAGAGCTTGAAGGCCTAACAAGATAAGCTATTAATAATATGATTAACTAACAATAAAGGAAAACATGATATTTAAATATCAAAAATTAAGTCAATGAAGTAATTCATACAATCCTGAAGCGCTAAATCCTGAGTAATAAGAAATTACTCAAATATTAATTAAGTTATAATTAAATTTATAAATAATTTATTTTTAGGAGTTATTCCATTATTATTTATATTTCTTTATTACCAGTACTGAACAAAAAAATTAAATTTTAAAATATTAAATGTACATCTATTAAAGAAAAATTTAAATAGGGCTTTTTCATTTTCATATTACATAACACAAAAGCACATACAAAAGTACTTCAACATCAAATTAAAGAACATTATTAAATTTAAATTGAATCAAAATCTTTGTTCTAAATTTTCATATGGACAAAAACTCGTATATCAACACATTTGTGTTAACAAAATTTAATTTTTATTTTATCTCACTTCTGGAACACAAATATAGAGATTTAAAATTTAAGAATAAATACCAAAACCGTAAAAGATTATGAAAAACTTCATAATAAATTCTCACTTTCATTTGAATTAAATTTGCATGTAAATCTTTCATTTAATAAAAGTAATGAATTTTGTAAAAGTGTTATACTAATTCTGGATAGATATTTGAAGTCAAATAGAATTTCTAATAAAATATAATATTATATGTATTACATATATATTATATGTATATACGCTCTTATTATATTTATGTAAATTTCGGGTGTTAATAATTTCCTGGGGAGGCAAAATTAATTTTTTTTTTAAATATTTTTTTTAATCAATGAAGAATCAATTGGAAAATGAATACACATATTATAGGTTTGCGAACGGTATCAATTATTCAAGTTAGTAAAATAAAACGAAATACTCCACTATTAATTATAATTTTAAAAACCTGAGTAGTAACTAAGCATAATACTTAAAACATAAAATGAAATGTCCAAATAATATATTTACGAGTATATTATACTAAAGTCTTAATAAACGGAATTGCAGTTTAAACCAAAATCCAATTAAAACTACATTTTTATTTTTGACGTACGATGGGTTAAAAACAATTACTCCTCGAACAGGGAAGGTTTAAGACAATAGATGAATTTAAAATTAAATTTTGTGAATATTAGTGAGATGTTTTTTAAATTCAATGTTTGAAAAATGTGTCTACTAAAACAAAATATTCTAAAACAAAACCTTTAATAAAAAAATTTGAATTTTAATAAAAAATTTGAGTGACGAAAGGCTACCACCATGCAATTTGTATTTCCTCCATTACGTTCAAGAAAGGTGATCTCAAATCTATTGTGTTGGGAATGACAAGAGTTTGGGCTCGTGTCATTCTAAATTTCTTTACTGTCCAATAAAATAATATTATTGTATTAATTGTATACGATATTTATTTTTTCAATTGCAAAAAAAAAATTAAGTGTTCACTCTCTTCCACTTCGATATAGGACCGAATATAACATCTATATTTTATATTTTTTACAATTGTTATATAACATTTTGTAAAATTTATTTCAAATGAAATTTAACAACTTCTCAAACATTAAAAAACTAATAAAATCGAGGTGTATAATAAAAACATAAAAGGAAATGAGAAGAATATCATAAAATTAACACGCTTTTCATCTAAAAAAAAAACTGATCCAAATGTAAAATAATAAACATTTACATAGCACATGAGTTTATTCTTCAACATTTTTATTGTCGCAAATCTGTTGTCTTATATAAATCTAGCTTATAGATTTCACTTGTATATACATATGTATGTATGTATACTTACATTGCACATTTTTGTTTCTTTTCGCTTATATATACCTTTTAATTTACAAAGCTTTATTACAATTGCATTAAAGTAGACGCATTACAAAAAAGGCCAGTCAACCAATATTCCTTATTTTTTTGATGTTAAAATAACATTAGATATATATACACACATAAATGTCGTAATTTTATAACATAAAATATTGTCCTGAGTTATAGACTTAAAATTTATCATCAATATCAATATCAAAAAATAATGATTATTTTTATCAATTATCAATAGATATTTTCGAATCATATATAAATATTTTTATACACATAAGAGTATGTATATCATTTATCGATTATCAAAAAATCGTAAAAATGAATGAGTGTGCTTCATATACTTATGCAGTTATATAATACATAATGATATACATGTATTTATAAGGTACACATATGTCTAAGTCCATATAACATGTTTGTGGTTTTAGTGGTTAAATTTTCCTTTAAATTTTTAATTCAGTTTTTGTTGGTTTTATTTAGATTTGTGAGTTCAATTTAGAGCCACAGCCTTTTCAACCCAGATCTTTATTAGACGATATGTAAGTATATATTATATAAGCTAATATAAGTGACAACAACAACGACGACGATGCAAATTCAAAAAAAAAAAAACATACATAAAATTAATATTTCTTTCTTTCTATCATCCTAACAAGCCATGGAAATTTTTTAACACGAGCTTCATCATCAATATCATCAACATCATAATCATCAACATCAATATAATTCTATCATTATCAACAACTACAATTTAGACTTAAATGTATGTTTGATGAAGAACTAACTAACAAAAAAAAAAATACACAAAATTAAAGTGCGACTTAATGTTTTCATATGAGGTGCATATTGCATTTAACAATATGTGTGAGACTCTTATAAAAAAAAAACTAAACGAAAAATTAAGAAAAAAAAACTAAAAAGTTCTGCATGTTAGAAAAAAAACAACAATTGTTGTAAAAAATTCACTCTCTAGAGCACATGATACATGAGCATAAAAATTATTAGTATTTCATTACATTTTCAGACATATGCAATATAGCAATTGAATAAAGCACAAACAACTTTAATAAAAACTAAGAAAAAAAAAAGATAGCAAATAAAAAAAAAATTTATGCAAGACTTGTTCGAAACATTATGATGACATTTGGGGCATAATTCAAGCCCACGCAATTGCACCAATATTGCATTCAAAAGAGATTTAAATCTCATATCGAGTTAAAATATATAAATACACACACACACACATTATTCTATGCAGGCATATAGAATATTATTCATCCTATATGTATGTATGTATGCATATTATGTGCATATAAAATTGAATTAGGTTTTTGATTACCAGATTGTATGTCGAATGGTGCAAACTCTTTCTGATTATATTTTATAGATTTTAAGATTTTAAATTTAGAAAATTTTTTTGTTTTTATAATTTTTTGTTTTGAAAATTTTAAATGAATATGTAAAATGTTCATTAAACGAATGTAAGTGAATCTAAATTACTAAAATCTCACTAAGTTTATGAGATCTTTTTTCCATTCAAATACTTTTCGGGTAATTGGAACGGAACGTTTGACACGTTCTATAGGTGGAAAATTTTCACGAGTATCATGGGACGTCACTAGCAATTAAAGAGAATAGCATGGAAGTAACAAGAAGGTATGGAATAGTAACATTCTACAATTCTTTCAGACTTTAGAGGAAAACAAGGGGAACCTCATTTTACTTCTTTTGGGAAAATACGGGTCTCTAACTCATATAAGTAAAAAAAACTTTGGTTAAAAACACATTCACCACATAAAAATGCTTTATATATACATATACACGATTATTGTCTATTAAGAAACTAAATTCGAAGCAGTCTGTTGCTCATACACTGAATTCTATGAATATTATCTAATATTCTAGATTTATTTAATTGGGACTAAAATTACTGAGGAATTCATAAAATCAAATTTTACTCACTAAATATTGTTTTAAAAATTGTTATTAATTTGTAGATTAAAATTTTAAATCGCACCTATAGTCTTATGTTATGTGCAAAAAATTTTCTGTAAAATATTTAATAAAGCAAAAAATTCAAATAGTTGTAACTATGCGACATTTTTACATACTTAAAATATCTAATATGAACGTTTTTTTTTTTAAATTTAATTCAAGGCAACAAAAATTGATAAGGAAGTATTTAATTTACAAGCAATATATTCTATATGATATTGAGCATGAAAATAAAACTTTACAAATTTATTAACACACCTAATAAAGTTTAATTGAATTTTTCTGTTTCAAATTAAATTTGTTATGGACTGAAATACGTTGAAGCAATTCGTATAAAATGTAAAAAAGTGAAATTGTCGCCAAAATTTTATTAGATTGTTTATTCTAGCTCAAACATATACGTTTCAGTTGGTGTATGCTAAAACTGCTAATTAAAGCTTGAATTGGCAAAAAAATTATGTATACACTTAGGTACCTAATGAAGTAAAAATTCTTTCGATTTGTCTCTTAATCTTAATTCACTCACAACGTTTTTTTTTTCGGAGCATTGATCTGGCTTTCAATATATTGTTTCGGAACGAAAATTATAAAAGTTCCACATGATCACATTCGACAAGGTTTTAAAATTAAGAGGTTCACTTTGAATTACAAACTGTGTGAACTTGGCGAATTTTAAAGTGCACACTTAATAGACACTTCCGAATTCATCAGTATTATAATTTTTGTACAGCTAAATCTCTGTTAATCGACTAACTATAACGACAAAACTATGGAATATGTTAATTGACAGGATAATTGCTACAGAGAACATTTTAGAGTAGGTATAAGTTTAAAAGTGTTTTATGTCATTATAAAGCAAATACAATCACAAGTACTTTATGTCAACACCAATTGAATTTATTTATAGTGTTGCCGTCAGTTTTCAATTTATCAGCCTATTTTACTTTTTTTTTTTCTGAAACTTCAAATTGTTAGGCTTTATTGAAATTAAAAAAAATACGACGAAAATTAAAATCCAAAAATAAAAAGTATGAATCTAATTCTTACAATATCAATACTTTTAAAATTGTTCCAAGCACTTATTTTAAATGGTCACACTTGTAAGTTTCACTTTTATTTTACTTAAAATGTTTTTTTTAAATTATCACTCTTGTTGTACAATGTAATTTTTTTTTGGATAAAATTATTTTTAACCTAAAAAGATTAACAGAAATAAATCTACTCAAAATGTTTTACTGTCGTATTATTCTTGTCGTTGCCGTCGTCATTGGTCAATCGCTTTGTTCATTAAAACAAGTCTTCAATGGTACACTATATGTATATACGAGTATTCTAGTGTTATACGTCCTTTCGCATACAAAATTTTGTAACAAATATTTATAAACGTACGATGTAAGACGTATCTTTACATAGAATTCATAATTGCATATACGATATAATATGAATATGTATACATTATATTATGTAAGTATATCATAAACATATACATACATATATATAATTTTCATTGAGTATAATTTTTTAAATATTTCAAAAGCATAAATTTTCAAATCAGAGCTTAATATATTCATAAATTATAATACGATATACACACGTATTTAAAATAAATTGCGCGTTACGATTAATTTTTGCATTTTTTAGAAGAAGCTTTCAATGATTTTTTTTTTGTTTGCTTAGTTTCTACTAAGTATATAACAAAAAAATCGCAATGTATTTAAAATGTAGGTAAATATTATATGCAAAATAATTGATTTGACTGAGGCGAAACGAATTATTATGATTTAAGATGCAAATTAAAGTCTAGATTCAGTAATTAACTTTGAAGTTATATGAATAAATAATAATTTAATCTTGACTTGAATGATAATAATTGCATGATAGATTTTTTTTTATATCGCGTATATTCTTAATTGATAAGGCATTATTGAAAAAATTATAAGAAATATTTTTCCTATAAGTTTGCTTGTTTGGTTTCTGTGTAAATTACAGGTAAGATTTTCATTTTTGAAGTTTTTTTTTTTACGATAAATAAATGTTTTTACGATTCTGATACAGTAACCAAGAAAGGGAAGCTCATATTGTTTAGCACCACGTGCATATACTTATATAATCCGATAATTTAACAATTTCTATTACTTGATATTAACTAGGAATTGAAATTGCCTTTGCATACAAAATTTTAAAGCCATCTATACCAAATTGAATTATTGGAACTACTCATTTCAACTACTGATTTTTAGAGACTGGTGTGATGTATAGTTGAGGATATCAATTATTAACCTAGATTACTAATTACTAATACAACGTGATTTTAATATTATTATTAATTCTTAAAAGAATAGCTAATGGAACAGATGGTTTAAGTAATCAAAGGAACGAGTCAATGCAGAAAAATTAAAAAAAAAAAAATTCTCGAACTGGACTCAAACCAGAGACCTACTGCTTTTTAGGTAGACGCTTCATCTGAGATAGAGTAATGAAAAAATTGCCGGCAAATTGTTCTTCAAATTTCTTTGTACTATAATCTACATGATTACTAAGTATTGTAGGTCATTGATTCGAGTCCAGTTGTAGAAAAAATTTTTTTTAATTTTTCTGCCTTGACTCGCTCATTTGATTACGTCATATATTATGTATGAAGAAATTTTCATTAGTTATTCTACTAACCTAGAGTTTTACACTTTCAGAGTGTTACATACTCTTTAACTGCACAACAACATTTTTATAAAATCAAGATTTTAAGGATTCAATATAATTTATTTACATATTACATATCTTGGTCTTCTTACCCTATTATTACTATTACCTACTGTTAGCTCACGTTCCAGTTTAATTGAATTAACTTTTATATTTTGACCCACATTTATTGTATTACCACCTGTTTTTTCTTATATTTCGACTATTAACTCTATAGATTTATTTCGCAGATTTACAGACAAACAAGATGAATACTAATTTTAAATATAGGGTAAAACAATCATGTTCCAATCAAAAAGGAAAACAAAAATCAATCGAATATCAATTTCAATTTCTTATTATTATTCTTTTATCATTCTTTAATATTTTTTTTGCTCGAAATTGCTAAAATTATACATTCGCTTTCTTTAAATATTTCAGCACTGTTAAAACACGTATATGTATACATAGATGTATAAAATTATATTATGAAATGAAGTGAGCTAAACCAGATGTACAAATGTACCTACAACGATCTGTCTCAAATTTTATTATATAAATTAATAATTAATAAAATATTTTAAAATGATCCGGGAAAAAATAAATAAATAAAGGAAAACAAAGCAAAAACATTTTTCCTTTTTTATAGTCATTAAATATTCCCATATTTTATTTTGAGTGAATTATTCATCACAATATACCAATTTATAATACGGTCTAAATCCAATTCTTTTCAGTTGTGGAGAACACAACTTTTATGTATGTAATTTTTTTTTTTGTAAATTTATTTTTAAGAGCCGCTCAAAAAATCACAGGCTTTAAGACATTTGAAACATTTTACAAATGGTCTCAAACTTTTTATTTTACAAGTTTTTCAATATACAAAGTACAGAATTTATTTGGAAATTTAGATTTACTGTTAGATCTGAACGAATCCAATTGAGTTTTTCTAAAGCAGTGCCATAGTACATGCTACCGCATGTGTATTACAGTCATTTAATAGAATTGCAAACTATGTAATACTTATTTGCTTTTGTTGTCAAAATAGGATTGTAATAGCAATATAGGTTTACTCCACAAAAATTTTCCATTTTTCGCCTAGTTAAATTAATCGAACTTATCCAAAACAATGCTTAAATATTTTATGCTTTTTATTTTTTGTGTGTTATAGTTCTTATCATCGGATTGCATTTCGATTTGTAATTTATGCCTAAAACTAACATAAAATCTTAATAAAATATTTGTGTATTTTTCTCAATTAACATAAAAATGTCACATATTATAATATTGAATTCGAGCAGCAATATCAAGAAATAATGTCATATACATAATTTTTGATATCCGTTGTGTGTGAAACATACTGTGTAGTCTTCATAAAATAATATTATAAATCACTTATATTGACATATAAAATTTTAATTGTGATTCGAGTTTTGGAAACCAGTGCATAAATAATACATAATATTAAAAATAATTAACTGAATAGTTATATGGTTTTTTTTTTTGTTGTTATTTATTTTAATTTCATAAATAGCATGTTATTTCATCCTTAAGGAAAAAACCAATGACAAAAAAAATAAATTAATTTGAAAAAAATCTTCTTCTACTTCTTCTTCAGTTTTTTTATTTTGTTTTTTTTTTGAGGAAAAGAAATCCAAAAAATTCCTTTAAATGAAATATTTTAAAATACCAACACATACACACTCACAAACCTTTTTTTTTAAGGTGATATTTTTAACATTAATTTTTGTATTTTCAACATTTTTGTATTTTCCCCAGATGATTTGTTTTACTGTGTTGTTCACAATTTTTTTTGTATGTCATTATCACGTTCAAATATTTCGATGGAATTATCTCAATTCTTCGTTTTGGTTAATTATTTTAATAACCTTTTACGTACCTTATTTTGATTTTTTTTTTCATTTGTAGGTACCTTATATTTTGGAAACAAAAATATTTTATGTACAAAAAAAAGTTGAATAAAATTCCAACAAAAAAAATAAGAAGTTTAAATTCGGTAAAAAAAGGTTTTGAACAAAAAAATAATCAAAAAATAAAATCAAAAAAAAATTCGTTTGGGAAAAACAAAAGCACAAAAATAATGACTTAAATATCTTTCAAAAAAAAAAAAAAAAACAAAAACTTAAAGAATTCTTCACGTTCGCCGCTTCATTAAAAACTCTTTAAAAGGATATCAACTTTTGTTTTTCGTTTTTTTTCTCTCTCAGTTGATCTTTAGCGCAAACAATATCAAAACTTCAAAGCGAAGAACAGCTAAAACAAAAGAAACCAAAAAAAAAAAACATGAAAACGTAAAAAAATTAACAGTTAACAAAAAAAAAACCCTCCAATGTGTGCTCTTCTTAATTTTATACAGTTAGCCTTACGCTATACTTCATTTTTTCTCTTATTTTTTTCAAAAGGCATATAACACAAGTCATCGTAAGAGCTTACCTTATACTTAACAGAAAAATCCTTTTGATATCATTTTACCACATTATGTAGTAATTTTGATACTTAGGTACGTATAGAGCATATATAACCGTTATTATTACATACTTCTGTTGTTTGATGCGTGTATTGTAAATTAAACACCAAAAAGCTTTCATCTTCTCTATATGCAGGGCAATTTATATTTAAATTTTCGGCAACAAAATGTGTCTTAGTTCTCATCAAAACAGTTTTTATAACCTGTTAAGAGATTATGTTGTATACATATATGCGTCAATTTCAAAAGTTCATTTTTTAGTTAACGTCGTATATGTGCGACATGCCGAAAAAGAATATTGCATTTGCTATATGAAATTTAAAGTTAAGCAAATAACGAAAATGTCCCTGTTAATAAAATTTCTTTGCTTGAAATTAATTCAGCACAGTAAATTGAGCTATCTAAGAAAAACTAATTGCTTAACAGATTAAGCACTTATTTTAAACTTTTAGGCCGCTAGTAAGTTTTTACTTAACATACTTCGAAAAATTTTAATTTAGCTCTAAGTAAAGTTTCACTTCGTGCTATCCGAATTTCTTGAAAAGTTCGTCAGTTATTTCAGGTACCAAACAAAACCCAAATATTACACTTCGAAATTTCGTTTTTTAGTTTCTTGGATATAGACCCACGAGACCTGAAACATCCCAAAAGTTGAACAAACTTTCTCACCCTCAAAGAAACTATAAAATATAAATAAATTTCGATAGAACTGATTTTGAGGTACTGATTTGCACAAACAGAGAGACTGACCGAGGAGAAACGAATTTCTCCAGAAAACTCTACATGTCATATATGGTGCCATCACATAACCACCCTTATTATTTATTTGCAAAACACGACAATTCTTCTTTTCATTGATTAATATATTTTTTAAACTTTTAGCAGAACATAAAAATTTGCTGTTAACAGAATTTTTATTTTGGAGTTATACTGAATTCGTACAGAATTGTAGAGTAACAATTGTAGATTTTTTCCGCAAATCGAGTGCGCCGTGGATTTCGAAATAAGGATGTTATTCAATATAAAATTCAAAGTAATCAAACGTTCACGTAAATCATCATATAAAGGGTAGGATATAATAATATAAAAATGTTCATTTTAAAAATTTTTCGATTTACAATTTGCGTAATCACATTTGCTGCATCAAGAATCTTAAAAATCACCCGTAAAATCCCTTTAACTGCAATAACTATAAGTATTTTGATATCTTCTTTTTATTTCAATTAAAGTAAGTCAACTAAGTTTTTTTGCTTTACTCTTTTTAGTTTTTTTCTTTTCTTCTACTCGTGTATTATTTTTCCTCCTATAGGGCAACTTTAACAAAAAGGAATTAGGTCAGAAATCATTTTAACAATATTTAAAAGAAGAGATGAATTTCATACATGATGTTGGTAAGACAACAAGAGAGACAGAAACAAAAAATCGATCACTTTGTTGGATTATTCACTCTTTATGTTATTCAATTTTTTTTTATTCTATTTCATACTCATTGTTTTTTTTTTTTATTTTATTCTGTTTTAAGGCTGTCCTGTACATGTAACTTTGGTTTTTAGGCGCGTATAAAATACTTGTTGTAGCCATGTGTTGTTTATACATTGTTAAATTATCTGATGAAAATCGACTTAATTTTTTTTTGTTTTTATAACTTGTTCCTTTCACTTTTAATAAACCCCTCATCGGCAAGGAGAAGTGAAGATTAGGTTTGTTATTCTTTATTAGCATCACAACTGGACATACAAACGGTATTTTAAATGAGAAAAATAAATATAAATAACATAATCACATAGCGGTCAGTGAATTAAATTCAATATTAAAACAAAAGGGGACATCCCTTTACACCTCTAAGCCCCTTTTTATGGAACAAAATAATAACAATTGATTTTCGTTCAAATTTATTCCCTTATTGCTTAGGTTGTCTTATTCGGTTTGTTTTTTAATGTTTTGATCTTTTCTTGAATCGGCTGTGATAATTTTGTTGATTGGTTGACAATTATTTCGACATTAATGTAGTAAAATCATCGTACCAAGAAGTTACATTAGACTAGTGATTGGTCGTTCAGTAAGCTTAACTGAATACAGTTAACCTGTTGAATTGATTTTTTATCTTCACATTTAAATCTTTTAGTTTAATCTAGATGCAATTGTGATATTTTGCATGAAATGGACTTTATAATCATTCCTTGAAATATATTAAAGGAGTTAAAAAAAATTCATTACAACGGAAGTGGTTATTATTGATGAGTGGAATTTCAAATTTTATTTATTTTATTGATTATTTTTCCGAATATGGTTATGGAATTTTTTCGATTATTAAACAAAGATTAAATTCTTTATTGTTTGTTATTGATAATTTGATTAAAACGAGCAGGTATAAAAACAAAATAATAAAAAAACAACCATAATAAAATCTTTCATTCATTCACTCACCTCACATTTTGACAGTTTTCGAGGGAATTTTCTGTCAACAAATTGAAAAGCGTTATTCACAGGACAGGAATTTAAATTGGGTCAATTTTTGATTAGGAAATATTGTGGAAATGTTTTGTCAGTTTTATATGCAAATTTCTCTTCAATTCATTCACTTTATATAACTGCAAATATGCATATATATATATACATATAATTTTATATGTATGTAAAATTTAAATAATATTTTCATTATTTAATAAAAAGATCATATAAGGAAAAAATAATTGGATTGTATTGCGTTATCCATAATGTACAACGATCTAATAATTGTAAAAGATCGCAAAATGATAACGATAAAATAATTGATTGACTTTCATAAGATTAAAAAATTTTTTTAACTTAATATTCAGCAAAATTTCATACATAATTTTAAAACATAATTCGCGTGATGTCATAAACCTCAATATAAAATCGAATTTCAATTCTAAAGGAATTTTAGTACCAGTCTCTCAAACCTCAGAATAACGTAAATAATTGCACCAAAAATTTGTTGTGAACTGACAACGCTTTGCATTTTTCTTCCAAATTAGAAAATGAAAGTGTGGAGTCTCATCATAATTTTCAACCACAAGAATAGTAAAATTTAAACATCAAAAATTACATACGCTCGAAAATTATTTTAACCGTTTGTGATGATATACGCATCGCGTATTATAATACTAGATCAGATTATTAAATAAGGTAACAATGCGGATAACACATCTAAGGTGCTCTCTTAAGACGTTTTTTTTTATGATAAATGTGGATATTTTTTGGTTAAAACCACCAAATGATTCTATTCTCCCCTGAATTACTCGATATCAAGAAGATGCATCGAAATATTTTCTGTTTCCCGGCAATTGTTCTCTAAACTGTATTTCATCAGATGATCTCTGAGTCGGATATGTCTCGTTAAGAGACTCGTGAATATTCTTATTTAATCTTATTTCAATTCTTATAATCTTGTTATGCCGCTTCTGGTTTTAATTTATTAGAAATTTCTTGGCATGTTACAGGCTAGAAAGATTTCTTTTAAGCTGATGTCATTTTTTCTACTTCTACTCTGAGTTATCCTTGGATCTACAGAAACTGAATCGATTGCAACGATTCCAATCTCACGAGAGTTTATTTGCCAGAATTTATTTCAATCTATTTAACCAAAGTGCACGTACATATCAGTGTTTAAGGCTTCAGTGTTTAAGAAGAGTTTAAAATACAGAATTTCGTCGTATAGGAAAGCAACATATACATCAAAGAAAATTACTTATACTTTCAACTTTAAACGCTAGCATTGCCATCGGCCTTATGTGGCTTTAGATGAGCCAGCAAATTAATATTAGTACAAGCACGTAAGAATCCACAGAAAGTTTTGTTTTCAAACTTCTCTTTCAGAAAGATTATTGTCAGTGAATTGGATCAATCAAATTCCATTTATTTCAAATTCATATTTGTATACAGCATATTTGTACATATGCAAAATAATAATTATAGTGTTCTACTTTCTTTGATATACAAACCTTGATTAATTACTTTTCATATTAATTGATGATGCACAATGTTTTCATGCGTTAAAAAAAACCTTACAGCCACTTGTAATCTTTAAACGTCCATACATTTATGTTTGTATTATGTTCGTACCTTTTTGTTTATTAATTATCCACAATTTTCTATGGGACATATTTAAATGAAATTTTGTAGCCATCCCAAAATGCTAAAAAAATGGCTTTTAAAATTGCAGATTAAAGTTGTGTTTTCTTTGTTTTTTTATTGTTTTTTAATATTTCATTGTTGAGTAATTTTGTAAATGTCAAAAATCATTCAGTTCATTTTTTTTTTCATATCTTTTTTTTTTTTGTTTTTTTTTAATCGTGTTATCAATTTAATGTCAAAAAATGTACATGTACGTGATATATCTACCCGAATACTACTGAGTGTGCCACCTGATCGTTAAAGTTTAAGGAAAAAAAATTTAAGCTCCGGTGCACGTTTTTATAATAATTGTAATCATATTCTCATCTCTATATTGCATGAAGGGTTGTTAAATTCTGTTCGAATTTTATGTTTTATTATCACCGATATACGTAGGTTATGTGAGCTTCCAGATTGATCAATTTGAAATTTTCAATGAAATAGGTAGTGAATTTCATTTTTATACATGATAAGCAATATGTGTGTAAATTATGGGATAATATAGAAGAATTTCAATTGAATGCTGAAAACGAAACACCTTATACGCGTACGAATGTATTTTAAATTAATAGTTTCATTATTTTATATTGAAGGAGATTATCAGCCACCTTTTCTTTTCTATTGAAAAGATGACTTTTTCCTCCATCTCGTCGTTCGAATTTGAAATAATATTTCAGTACTATTGGAAATAAGCAAGTACTTGCTGCACATTCAAAAACCAAAATACCAAATTCAAAAATCATAGGACAAAAAATTTAAACGGCAACGTAAAAAAAAAAGGTAAATTTTTTACAGTAATTCCACCACATTTTTAAAATGTTGTTCTTGATCTTATTTTTTTATTTGCTTATGAATATTGACCCTCTCACCTGTCCAAATGGTTTAAGAATACAAGAAAAAAAAATGAAAGGAAAAAAGTTCCATATAAACTATACATTAAAGAGAACTGCGTAATTCTTTCTTGCTGTTTCCGACACACTGGATAACACCACCCGTTATACCTGAGGTGAACAAGAAAAATAAAAGAACAAACTAAAAACATAAAAAAAAACGATAGCACATATAAGAAAAAAAACGAAGTACATGTAGTTTTCGAAAATTTGCGACCGCGATAAAAAAGAATCCAAAGAATGCTTTAAAAAACACATTAAACAATACGAACTCGAACTCATTCAAGAAAACGAAGTTAATAAAAAATTAAAAAAAAAATCTAAAATCCACCAATCTATAATCCATTTATAATGGGAATATCAAAAAATTCGGAGGGAAAAATAAATTGTAAAGTTCTTTTTTTTTCTGATTTTTTAAAAACTCCAAAATCCTTTGTATTGGACTGGACTATATTAAATAAAATGGGCATTGTTTTCGCAACAAATTTCAAATATCGAATTTTTAGCAATAATGGGCTTCTACCTGACGAACTTCTACTATAAGCCATTCAGCATATTTTAATTATTATTACGAAAATATTTAACAAGTGGCGGAAATTTGTTCGACAGACTCTTTTCTTCAATAAAACATACTCGTAAATTTGGAGAAATCACGAATTTCTTAAAAGTGTGGTTTATATTTTACGATTAAAAACCAATTTTTAGGCGAAATGAGGTTTTGGAATCTATTACTTTATTAGAGAATGACTTTACGCTTTATGTCAATATGAGGAAATATTTAACGAATTTTGTTGAAATTCAATATCATGGCTCTGTTTTTAAACGAAAGTTAACAATTTTTTCAGGAAAAATTCACTAGATCCATTTAAATTTTAGATTAGTAAGTTTAACACGATTAATTAAACTAAAATCTATATTAAATGAAAGGCTAGTTTTTTAAAATTTAAAACGTACTATTTTCACATGATTACAATTATGTTATCGGTTATGTGCTGATCACACCAAAATATTTTTTACTCAACTATCAAAGCCTGTCCATATAACATTATGTGAATAATAATATTGGAATTGCGCCATGAATCAGGTAGAAAAATGCCTCGATTAATAAAGTATATTAAAAAAAAAGTGTTTGTAAAATAGCAAATTTTTCTTTGACATTTAAAAAAATTTTTACGTAAGACAAAAAGAGAAAAATGTAAAAAACGATTCGTGTACGATTTGTGATATAGAGAAGTTAGTGAGGTATCCTCAAAATTCAAGATTAATCCTAAATACTTTCTACAAATTAAAGAAAGAAAAACAAGTTCAAAGGAATTTTTAAATGGAAGGATCAAATTAACACTCTGGTATTTAGTTAAAAATCTCCAGGATTAAATAAAAAAATTGTTACATTTGTTTGTTTGCCGAATTTACTAGTCGGTTATGACTTGAAGACTATAAACTATTTAAAACTTGCATTTCCACCATTTTGAAGAATAAAAAATAAATAATATTTTTGGTGTTTCACCATCAGGCTTATGAACGACAACTATGAGAAAGCTATTAAGCATTTGATTATAAATTTTTTTTAAAATGTGCTAAAAATATTGGAGTCGGAATTCTGCCCTTTACTTTGCATTCCTTCATCTTGTGTTTTTCTTTTTTTTTCGCTTCTTATTTGTTTTAATTTATTTGTTTATTTTTGCTGCTAAATATCGCTCCCTATTTTGTATTACTACAGCAAAAGCGACTACACAATGGTATGTTTTTACGGAATGATCTTGGTTGTAGATCGATTTTTTCCCATGACTAAAGTGACATCTTTTGAAATTCCGCCAACATTAAAAAATTGTGTATGTATTTATATAAAAAAAACTGCTGAACGTGTTTTATTGTGTTATGAAATTTTTTGTTGTACTTATTGTCTTTTTTTTTGGACAGCTTGAAAGAAACTTTTAATTTTAATTATACAAAAAATATTTTCTTCTTTTAACATTTTTTTTTTTCAATAGAATAATTTAGTGAAAGTACTTGTAGCTGTAGGGCAAAGAAAAAATTTAATAAAACCTAGTTGGAAAATTCGATAAAATATATGGTTTAGCCGGACTTTGTCAGCTTTAAATGATGTTTTTTGATTATTCTTAGAACATAGTATTTATCGTATTCATAACACAAGCGCTGTAAATATTTTTTGAAATGAAAATAGAAAATATATGTTCTTAGATATTTGAACAATGGTGCCAAATAATATGTGGTTCAATCGCTAAATTATTCGATGTCTTTTGAAATCCGAGTTACAAAATTTTTAGAATAATATTGGAGACCTGTAAAATTCTATGAAAAAATTTAATCGCATTCGGTAATTCATTATTTGATGAAATGGAATGGAAAAGCAGTAGCATCAACTTTTCCAAATATGTATGCAGTTTCCCTAATTCAATAGGGGCTATAAAAGAGAAATACGTAAATATTGGATGTTCATCGAAATCCAACTCCGTAACAGTTTATATAGTCACGGACATTTAGTTATAATGGAGTACAAGAAATAATGCTTGCTTGCGTTTTGTCCCCACTATGCGATTACTGAGGTATTTTAGTTTCACAGTTTTTTAATTTTGACGAACATTTGTTCAGAGAATAGATCTAGCCGAAGGGCAACCTCTACCAAATAATTATAATCTATTTCTTTTTTTTTTTCTCGAGCGTACAGTCGTTCAACTAGAAACTTCTTTGGTTCGTCTGCCAAAAATTCATTCACCAAACATTTGATAAACTATGTGGATTTTAACTTGAATAAAAAATAAAATATTGGAATCAATACGATACCGTAACATTAGATACAATCCGAACATTGTACTACCTTTTGATTATTCCTACTTCGACTTAAGCATATGGCTAACCAAGGAATCATCAAATTTCTACTTTTAAAATAAAAGCAAATTTCGGATGTTTTTGGTTGAAGCACAAACACGAATTTAAAATCTATAACATCTTTTCAATTAAAGACGACAAGAACTGCTATATTTTTAATTTGCTTTAATTTTTCATACATATATTGTAAAACATGTTCACCTGAATAATATTCTCAATTTTTATATAAAAAATCTGTCTGAAATTCAAAAGAAATTTTGTCATCATTATAAAAATTGAATTCATTTTTATAAATTGTTTAATTGTGGGTATTTCTGGTTAAGCAAAAATTATGTAATTATGTTTTTCTCTCATCGTCAAATTTCGATTACAACATTATTATAACTGAACGTTTCTTTTTATAATTTTATGTTAGTGATGTTGTTGTACACACATAGTTGTTACTGGATTTTGTCACATAGTTGTTTGTTACTGGTATTTTGCTTTTTTTTTTTTTTTGGTTCTCAGATTATTTATGTGACATGCAACATCTTGTAAAATTGATTCCCATTTAAAAATTTTTGAATTTTAATTTCTTTATAAATAATTTCTTACTTCCGAATTTTTGATATTTTAGTTTCTTTTCACTGGAGGGATTCAGTTTCTACCATTAAGTTTTGAAATGTAATATCATTTAAGTGTTCGAAAAAATTTGTAAATTTTTCAATATCTAAACGCAAACTGAGTTTAGAACCCAGTTGTACTCGAAAGAATACAAAACAAAATTAAGATAGTCTGTAAGTCTGCTTGTCCTTGAATCTAGGACTGAGGAAATAGTAAGAGACGAGTTTTTGTTTATGTTACATAATTTTTATTTCTTTTTTCATAAAATGTGAGTAGAAAATAGGGAAAACTGAGTAAAAAATAAAAAAAAAAAAAAAAACAGAAATTTGATATTGCGAGTCTGCCGCAGAATTTCACCTATACTTATTAGATATACTGAATATAACAACAGACTCTGAGAAAAATCTAATATGTATTGAATTCTAGTTCTATATTTTAGAAAAAAAAAATGAAAAATTTTTCATATTTTATTTAATGGACTCAAAAAATTGGCTATGCTAATAAAATGTAAAAATAATTTTACATTTTGTAAGCATAGCCAATTAAAATCGCAGAAAATTGCTGAATTTCCATAGAATTACTTTTAATATTTTTGAGTAAAGATTTATCAGTAGGTTTTTTTTAACATGGACTCCCAAGACTCTTAATTTTCTTCCAAATAAATTGTGATCAGTTTCATTAATTTCCTTATATACAACTATAAAAGAGTAATTGGGCATTCTAAAATTTTGATTGTACATTTATTAAATTTCTGTAATTCAAATATTTTTGCAATTATTTCTTCAAATGAAAAAATAATTAAAGGAACTTCTTAAAATTCAATAAGTGCATATTTACATTGAATATGGCAACAAAAGTGACTAATAATGCTTTTTTACAAATTAACATTTTTGCCGGAAGCTTGTTTATTTTTTAAAAATTTGACTAGGGGAATAAAAACAGATTTTTTGGCATTTTTTGAAAATTTTTCAGAAATTATCTAGCAATCTAAATCTCGCAATGTCCAGATTCTTTTACACTATAGTTTAGAATCCTATAGTTTTCATATTGATTTGAATTATATAAAATTCACTATAATATTAAAGACATTCAAAATAAATTATTTTAATAATTTATAATAATTATATTAAATTTTATTAAATTCTTTTTATAATAAAAAATATTTATAACATATGTAATTCAAACTGTATAATAATTACGTAGGTACTCACTCCATAACAAGGGTTGGAAAAAAATATCCTCAGGATATTTTAGTATATTGTGACTGAGGATAATAATGTCTATTTAAAAATTAAAAAAAAAAAAATATTATTTTATTTTAATTTTTTAAAACATTGCAATTTTAATGACATAATGTAAATATAAAATATTTAAAATCATAAATTATCAAATTTAAGTGCAGTAATTTTTTATTCATTTTTGCCGCACGATTATAGTAAGGGTATCAATTTCCATTAATTGTGACAGAAAAACAAAGTTCAAAAACAAAAGAAAAATTAACGAAAGAACAAGAAACAAAAAACGAAATGAAAATAATGAACGGATCGCTTATATGGTGTCGCCTTGCTTAATTTTTTTTTTTTTTGTTACCATAAAAATTCACTTATTTAATATTCATGACAAGCACAGAACAAAAATGCCTTTTAATTTACTATACTTTTCTGTTTTTTTGAACTTGATTTGGTTTTTTTTTTTTCATAAAATGTTCACTTCACCATTGGATCGCATTATTTATCGCATACGCTACGCATAAATTGTTATATATATTTTAATAAAGCAGAAGATGGACCCTTTTATGAGTCGCTTCTGCACAATTCATACAACTCTGATTTTTTAATTTTTTGTTTCTTTTTTCGATTTTTTTTTTTTTTGGTTATTATTCTTATTTTGGGTTTATGATAAATTTTTAATGTGTTGAAATTTTTGAAGGCACCTTTCACATTTAACTGAATCGATTTGCATTTATAATAAAAAATGTCCACTACTGTACTGTTTTGAAAATTTTAAAGGAATCATAATGAAAAAACGAAAATAAAAAAACAAACCTTAAAAATATATAATTTTTTTTTTTGACAGTTATCGACAAGGTACTTTTAAAAAAAATATATATGAAACCTAAAATTATAATTTACCCTATATTATATTGAAATTATAAATGTATGTGCCAAGAATAGCGGAATAGGATGAAATATTGAAAGAAATTTTTTTAGGTACATACCAGTATCTATACAAGGTATGTTTACACACTAAAGAGTTTACGTTATATAGGAAATTGGTTTGTATAAAACATTATGAATGAAGGTGTACATAATTTTTTTTTGTTACTCTTTTTCTGGTTTTGACATACATATATACACATAAACTGAAAATAAAATTCGTATACAAAAATTGTATTTACTTTTAGGTTGCAACGCAATTTTTGAATTTTGCTTAAGGGTGCAATATATACGATAATTTTAATACTATATTATTTTGTATTAGAATAAAGAGGAGCCTATCATTACTAAGATAAGAATTTTGAAATTATTTGTATAATGATAAAAAATTAATATTTTAGATTACTCATAATTTCTAATTCTATTAACAATAACTTGAGGCTAATGTCAATAACAAGTTTAAGTATAACAGATAATTCAACATATGGAACAAATATAATAATAAGATAACAAGATACGAGATTAATAAGTAAAGAAATTTTTGAAGAAGATTTACTATGGGACTTTTAAATTAGTTTTATGCAAAAAATAGAATTGAGTAAGTTTTATATGGCAATTTGAAAAATCTTAGTGTAGTTAGACTCATATTGTCAATACATACAATTTTTAGTTCAGAACTAAAATTTATTATTCAGTTTATAATTTTCTACAAAGAATTGAATTTTTTAAGAAATGTTAATAATAGCTAACTTTTAGCTAATAATGGTTTCCGTTTTTGGATTCTGCCGAAATTTTTGTAAGGAATTATTAATGGAGATTTCAAAAAAACCTGCCAAATTCCAACAATATTGTTTGTATAGTGTTTGTATCAGATATAGAATATAGAAAGAAAAAATATTGTATCAGATTTGTTGATATATACACAAAGTAACATGATAACTTGAGCACCAGTTCGACTGAGATTATCGTATGCTAAAACAGAATTTTAATAATACCAGCAACTGTGGTAGAGTTGTATATTTGTACAATCGGGGTAACAGTGCATCGCGACCATCTGAGTACGAGCCATTCCCTACAGCACCCGCTTAACAACAACCCTAGTAATTTTTTTTTAGAATTATTTTATTAGCGAGACAGGCACTTTTGTCAAACATTTTATTGAATTTTATTTATGGTATTTTAGTTTTTAAGAATATAAGAATTTTAAGTTTTCGAGTTATTATGCTTCAAACATATTTTTCACGGAAACTATTTGATTAAATTACGATTTTATAAAATTTTGTTGTATAAACTTTTGTTGTGGATTTTGTTTGATCGAAAAAGCGACTTGCCACATATTAATTCAGTTTTCGTTAGAGAAAATACATTAACATTATCATAGGTCCAAACCATTCTTAATATTTTTATAATTGTATGAAAATTACAAATAAAAATAATTCTAATAATCAAAAAACATGGAATTGAAATTCTGAAAGTAATAAAATGGTTTAGTTAACGCATTAGCTGCCAAATACGAGTTATCTCGTAGTTTGAATTCGTATCAAAACTGCCAACTACGAGATAACTCGTAGTAAGAACTGTGCAACTATATGAAACTTAATTTCTATATGGCCTATTTTATTAACTTTATAATATAATTTTGGCATAGAAACAAATACCTTTTATCTAAAAAATTCAATTCGGGATTTTCCGTTGTTTTATTATATCGGGTATTCCTCAAAAAATAATTTATTACTAAAGTTGGATACTTATGCATGTAAAATTTAGTAGTACTCAGTATTTTGAGATTAAAGGTTGTTGATTGATGTGAATTTTAATAAAAAAAGATTTTTTTTTAAAAAGATGGATATAGAAGATATAGAAAAAGTGCTTTATGAAATCGATTCATCTAGTGATAACGATTTTTCTGCTGATGAAGAAGAATACTTTACTGATAAAAAACATTGATTCTCACATCACACTTACAGATACGTTCCATTACTTGGAATCAATTCAAACCTACGGAAAAAAAACTAATCCGACTAAGCCATGTCGTTTTTGCAATAGAGCAAAAATACGAAAAGAATCGCGATATATTTGCGCAGTGTGCCCTGAAAAACCAGCTCCTTGCGTGAATAATTGTTTCAAAATTTACCACCACAAGTAATTTACTATATTTAATACTTAAAAAAAAATATGAATTTTGTTTTGTTATGGTTTATTTTATTGAAATAAAGTTGAATTTCGAATATTACATTTAGACTTTTTCTTTTTTATTTTGAAATCAAATAAAAAACTAAGTACGAGCTATCTCGTATTTGGCATATTCAAATAAAATTGTCTAAAGTAGGCCAAAGTACGAGATATCTCGTATTACCTAAAGATACCTAAAAACACCTTACAATAGTTTTGGGAAGCCTCATGAGTGTTTTTATGCAATATTATTGTATTATTTATCTTGTAAAATAAAAATTTTGAATTGGCACCAGGAGTTAAATATTCCAAAACTCTCTTGGCAGCGAATGCGTTAAACAAACGCTTAAATTGAAATTGAAATTTAAAGCTAGTTGTTCCTGTTTCATAGAGGATTTCTACGATTTCTTTCGCAACGTTTAAAAAAAAAGAAAGTATTTTTTTTCAATTTTGTCCTATAAAAATCAATCATAGCCCTGTAATATTATTATTCTTTAGTGTTATAACATTGTTCGCATAATCCTATAATAATACTGTTAAAGTAGACTATTTTAAGAGAAATTAATTATTTTCAGACATTACTCTGTTTAAAAAACAACAAAAGAAACAAGAAGGTCTCAGGAAAAAGCATTGTGCTGAAACTATGTTGCCCGAAGGAATTTAAAAAAACACCAAACCTAAGAAAAAACCTAAAAAAAAAAAGAGAAAACTGAGCAAAAAAAAAACCTGAGAATTATATTATCATAATTACAGCAAAATTTAATTGCTTCATTTATCTTTATGTTTGTCCTAATGGCATCTTGTGTTGTTCGACAAAAAGGCACAAAAGGTCTAAAAGCACAAACAAGTTGGTATAAATCAAAGTAAAAAAGTAAAACAAACCAATTTAGGACTCTTACTTTTCTTGACTTAATTTTCAAGTTCTTCGAATAATTTTTTTGTTTTTTACTTAAGTGTAAAACTACTGAAAATATTTTTACAACTAAAAATAATCAAAACAAAAAAAAAAATGGTTTTACTTCATAAATTACCTCATCAAAGTCAACGCGTTTAATTTTATTACAAAAATTTTATAATGAATGAAAATCGTGCGCTAATAAAAATTAAGATGTAATTTTTTTCACCATTTTTTTTTTTCAACTATCAAAATTTCTACCAGACCTTAAATTATCCTATTAGGAATTATTATTGATTTTTTTTTAACTCTGAAATGAGACAGGTTTTCAATATAGTTTTAATTAATCAGCAATATTGTAAAAAACTACCAAATAATTTATATATGATTAACAAGAAGAAATCTTCGAAAGTAATTTAAAATATTATTAATAACATGGTGATCCAGATTACAAAATGAGTATATAGGAGTTATAATTAAAAAAAAAAGCAAGTATTCAGGGACACTTTACTTTTAGTATTTCATAAACAAATTTCATGCCACATAATATTATGTACCTCAACTAACTTATTTAGAATTAAACGTATTTTTTATGATAATTTTTCTAGTTAATTAAAACTAGACTTTATTAAAAAACTTTATTATGAAGAGTCAATAGTTTTCTCTATATCTAGAATTAGAAAACAAACATAGAGAAAATTATTGTCTCCTATGTCGTAGGTCTAGAATGGTAACGTACGATAAGATGATGACATATAACCAAATTTTAAAAACCTATATGGACGTATGACTAGCAGCTATGGGGTTGTGCCAAGCAGACACACATCAAACAAATACAAACTTTTCGTAATAATTTCCTTCGTAATATGGTGGTTGCCCCCTGGTATATGTGCGCAATAGTGATATTCATAGGAAGGATCTGGGTGTTATTAAGTTAAATGAGGAAATCAGGAATTGTGAAATGAAACATAGGGCGCGTTTGAAACAGCATTTAAATGTTGAATGAAACGAAATCTTAGTCAGTTTGGCTAATTTTGGAAGTTTATGACGATTCACATGCGTTTTAGGTTGGGCTTAAATCCCCCACTCTAACCAGGTTTAATGACAGTTAGGATCCATCTATCTTTGTCTTTCAATTATTTTTAACACCTGTACTTAAAGAAAATAAATGCTTTCACATAAAACATTTCTGAGGAATTTAATTAAAGAAATGACACTCTATAAATCACAATTAATCCATTGTGTGCAGAAATGTAGAAAAATAATTTTGTGTCTGCACTCATTTAACTCACTGTTTTTGCCTATTTTGAAAACGATACTTTAGATATTAATAAATAAACAGTTAATTTGAAAGAAAGCCTTTAAAGCGTTTCAAATAAAATTTCGGTGCAGAAACAAAAATTGATTTAAATTTACCATAAAATTTAAAGTTAAGAATTCGCAAAGGAAAACTGTAATACTTTTTCGCTCATACACCTCCGAATACGCCTCAAAAAAACATTTGATATTTTTTTTATTAATTTTTTAAAAACGATAAATTTAAACAAACATTTTTTTATTACCTTTATTTCTTCTGTACTTTCATGTGACTCCCTACTTTTATTCAATTTTCATATTAGTACTTAATTTTAACTCACAAATTATTTATTTGACTATACGTACCTTACTTACTTATTACGCAAAATATATTATGTGTATGAATGTGTAGAAATGTGCAATATAATTTTAATTTTGTTGTCTTAAATCATAATTTTCTTTTTAAAATGAATGCAATTTTTTGTTAATCCTCTCGTTATCCTGGCGTTGACGGACAAACATTAAATCATTTCAATATTATTATATACAAACATATATATATATATGTATGTATGTATGTAAATGTATAACAGAATAATATCAGCAAGTTGTAATTCACACCTTCCGGCAACCCTTCATTTTAATAATGTTTTCCTTTTGTTTTAATGTTATTTTTTTATACTTTTCATATTTAATTTTAATTTTTTAACCATAGGGTGCCTGTCGTCTCTAATCTCTCCGGTATGATCGGTTTCTGTTTTTCTTACATTTTTTTTTTCTTATCGTATACGTGCATGGTATATACGATATTCTTTGTAAAATATATAAATACGTATGCGTATTTCGCTGAATACTGAAAAAAACACAGCTGAAATAGTTGTCATATTATTATTAATTTTTTTTTTCTTTCTTATTTTTGTTTTAAAATCTTTTAATATTTAAGACAAGTTTACAGAGGTGTTAAATGATTGAAAGAGTTCGAGAATTGTTTTTTTTTTTATTCTTTTTCTTATTTTGATTTAGTTTTAAATTCTACAGGTGAGAGAGATTTATTCAAATTTTTTTTTCATTTTTTTTTTTTTTTTGGTTTTGGGTAAAAGAAAAGTAAATAGCAGAAAAAACCACCTTTTTTTTTTTGTTTTTCGATTAAAGTGTAATAAAATCAAATTTCAGGGTCATTATTTTTTGGTTTTATATGGTAAAAAGGCCAAAAAAAGAAGTGATTTTCTTTTGGTTTGTTTTAAGTCTAAACTTGGTTTTCCTTTATTTTATTATAATTAAAAATTTTCTGGTCTTGAAAAAGTTGTTTTAAATTGCAGAAAAATCAATTTATAATCTCTTAAATTTAAATTTTCATATTAAAAATTTGAAGTTGACTTAAGCCAACATTAAAATATTTGGCCTTATTATCTGTTTTTTATGATTTTTTTTTTTGGTTTTAGTTTAAAAAAATTTTAAAAGTGAAAAAAGTTTTAAAGAAAAAATTATATGAAAAATTTAATGAGAGCTTCTTTTCAAACCGCAAAATATATGGGTAAAATCGTGTAACACTTTCAGTGACGAAATGTTATACGTAGACGTAAGGTATACTCTGTTGCTTCATTTACTATAATTATTATTGTCCTATATGACCATTCAAGCATTTTCAAGAGGATTATAAGTATTTAACCTGTAACCTGTTGTAATTTACAATTTTTTGTATAAATAAATAATTATTATATTATAAATATAATTTTAATTTAATGCATATTACATATATATGTAATATATATAGATATATTTTATTTGGTCATTATTATGTGAAAATTTTGATTGAAACGCTTTTATTTCTCGATAGAATTCGTCACAGTAGCGATTTATATAAATAGCAATAAATCAAAGTAAATACTGTATATAGATTCAAAATATATAGATTTTATATAAGATCAGTATGTCTACGGTATTTAGAATTTTTTAATACATTTTAATAGTATATGAAAAATTATGTGATTCTGATTAAAACGGCAGTTTGCATTACAATAATGTAATTAAAAATTTTTTAAAATTTTTGTCTTTATAAAGTAAATGGGGATTTATATATTTTTAATTACACATTTCTATGTGAGTAAAAATCACAAAAATTTATAATTAACCAGACCATAGCATCTTAGATTTTACTTTAGTGATGTTCGAGTACTAACTAATCGTTATTTCAGCAGCCTCACATAATCAACAATATTATCACATTATGTACCTATAGAATATGGCAGATTCGTATTAGAATTTTTTCTTCCTTGTTGTTCTATAGGTGCGGTAACTACATTTGATGTTTATTTTATTAAAATATTGTATTTTTGTAGAGCTATCAGTGAAGATAATTTATGAATTTTTTTTTTACATTTAAATACTCTCAATATAGTATAAATTTAATATTTAGTTGGAATAGAGTTAACTTCGCGTTAACATTAGATTTTAGATTCAAAATCTGTTCTGATATCTTGGAAACCATGGATTAATTCAAACAAGAATATTCTGAATTAATCTTTTCTTTAATTCAGAAAAGAATCAGCAATTTTTTTTTTCATTTTATTTCCCCAAATTCAGGAATATGTTTTTTAAAATCATGTCTGTCCACTTCTGGTTACCAAGATACAAAGCTTGATTACAAAGCCTTAAATGTATTTGTTACTAATAATATTATGTTTGATCACATTTCTCTGATTGATCTTATAGGTTTATGTCACGATCATATTTAAATTAAATACGAAAAAATTAGCTATTAGAATGAGTGTTCCTTTTCATTGTGGTTTTAATTGAGTAATCAATATGATTGAAAAATCCCAGTTTTTTCAAAAATAAAAAGAATCAAGGAGTACCTATAGTAACGCGTAAAAAGTAACGGATATTGATCAATGAAGTAACGAGTACTCTTGAATATCACAAAGTAACTCGATTACACATTTCTACTTTACTTCTTATAGTTGTTTTAAAACTTGTTAATTTTGTTTATATTTCATTCAGATTAATTTTTGTTAGTAGGAATTCAAAGATGAAAATGAAATTATGAGTGTTAACGTAATTATTTGGTCTTTAAGAGAATAAAAAAGTATACTTCATCTAAAGAAAGACTTTTAAAGTAATCAATGCGTTTGGTGTCATTTAATAGCTTTTATTTTAACTTCTATTACCATTGCTTGCTGATTATTGGAATAGTATTGGTTTTCATATTCTCGTAATATTGGAGTAGTATTGGAATGCAATTATGCAATATTGTTGCAATTTTTCGTTTTTTTTTTTGGCTAAATTAAATTTAAAATCACCCTTCACAATTCACATGAATTTTGTAATTATGTATGTTTTTTTTGGGGTAAAAACGTACTAAGTTCAAATGGGGGCAAATTGACCAAAAAAAAAGTCATAAATTGAGTGCAATATCTAGAAAATTAAAATAATTATAAAAAAAACACAATATTATGTACGTATAAATAAGTAAGTATGTCATACATAGATTTCACAAATGAAAAAAAAAAACAACAGTGCTTGTTATCGAACTCAATTTATTCTATTTTCTTTCTACTCTTTTCTCGCTTTTCTTATTTCTTTAAAATTACAATAGTAAAAATTCAAATTGGTTGTATGTCTATGCGGTAACCTACATTTTTATTACTCTAAAAATTCAAAATATGTTACTGCACCACCTTATAATTATAATCCTACATACATTTTAATCTTCAAAAAAAATCTTCAAAAAGCCTTAAGCCATTTTTAAACTATGCATTGTACAATAATGTTGTTTTGTATATGTACGAGTTTAGGTGTATGTGTAAATGCTATGTGTTGCCAATACTATGCTATATATACCTACATAGGTACATATATCTTAGGTAGATGGAGTGCCTTTACATTTCAATAAAGAATCATATTGGTGTTGTTATTTTTCTTACTAAACTATTTTTTACTTCATTTTCAACTACAGTTTCCGTCTGTGCATAGAGAAAAAAAAATTTTCATGCTCTCTTTTTATTTTGTTTTTTTTTCTTTCTTCTTTTCTTTTACATTTTCTATGTCTCCTTTTTCTACACAACACGAAGAAAAAAAATTTCGAAAACAAAGTAAAAAATATTCTGTTACGTAATAACCGATTGTGTACAAGGCGCGTGTTATTTTAAATTTTTCAAATACTAGATGTCGCTTTATTTATAACAATTTGATCTCATATTATTTTTTTATTATTATTCTTTGCTAAGTTAAAAAACTAGTACAAACGTAAAATATAAAAACGAGAAGAAATAAAAATAAAAAATAACACAGCTTTTGGTCTTTGCTGTCATATCTAATATCAAAAAACAAAAATATTAAGCAAAAAAAAAATAAATTTAAAAAAAAATTTAATATTGGAAGACTACATTGTATCTAGCCATAGATATCTTAAAAACTCTTAATATGGGGAATAGAAGTAATCTTCGTTATTTTATTATTTTCTTTTCGATCTACATATTTTTTTTCCTTTTGGTTTGTCTCTAAAATGAGGCATCATTTGGGCATGAAGCCACCAAAACATGTAAACTAAAATATCGCGTACTTACCTACTCGTAATATAGTCTCCATTTATGAATTCGTGTTTTGTAACAAACTCAGTTGGGGGGATGTCTGCTCTGCATCTTTATTTTTTTTTCATCAAAATATTGTATATAAGGAATCAGCGTGCATATTTCATTTTTCAAGGTGTATCAACGAAATAAAAATTCTGAAAAACAAAAAGAAAATAAGATGAAGAAATGGAATTTAGATAAAATGTAGCAATAATTTAATTAGTTTAGAGTAAAATATGTGGCAAATTTTCAAAACTATTTTAAAATGAATTTTATAAATCAAATGGCATTTTGAATATCCGAATCACTATAACTGTGCAAAACTTCCCAATTAATAAAGGACAAAGAATTAGAAAAAGGGAGATAAGTTTATTCGAAAGAAAGTTCTGAATGATGTGTAAAACACTACACGCATTAAAAAGTTAGGCTTAACATTAATTTAAGTACCAGGTTTATCTTTCAGGACCGCTCTTATATGGTGTTTAATAGGGAGAATTTCATAACAAATTGGGTGTTGTTATAAAATAAACATTTTATATTATACTTGCAAGTATTTTTATGAATAACATCCGATACTAATAGAGATACACCGGTTGGTTCGATTCTCATGGGTGAGATGACCTTAGTCTGGGGCTGATTAAAAACAAGTTACTGTTAAATGCAGACTTTGTATAATTTTATTAACTAATTTCTAGGGTTATTATGATGTTCCCTGATCTTTGTGTATGATGTATGAGTTCTGTTTTAGGATTTCTAAAATTTTAGAAATTTGATATTAGTTGAGTTGTTTGATATTCTTCATGAAGTAACTGACGGTGTCAGAATTGACTGGGAGATTGCGTTCTGCCTATTCTATTTCTTTAATTTTTGGTTCTTCTGTTAGTAAGAGATTTATTTATAGGTATGTGTTCAGCAAGTTATACGAGTAATCGTTTAATGTGGTTTATAAAATATCATTAAAAAAAATATATACATTTAATGAACACTTGTGTTTTGTAGATTCAAACATCTATACTGGAGAAACTGACACTTAACCTTTAATATTTCACTTTATTGAAACACTTTATTATCGGAAAAATTTAATGATTTAATATTGATGATGATACTAAGAAAATCTAATTTAAACTATGTTTGAAAGAAATACCAACGAAACGAAGAATTTCAAATCAAAATCAAAACAAATTATATAAAAAGTAGAAAAAATATCAAAGTATGCAGATATTGCACATGTGAGTAAAGCGCAACTTTATCTATATACAAAAAAAAAAAAAAAGAAACATTGTTGAAATTATTTATGAGAGCGCCTCTACATTTTCCATTTAAGGATTTCAAATAATAAAAACAAAAAAAAGAAGATTTAAAACAGAACAAAATCTGTTATATACTCGTATACGTTTTCTATATAAAGATTCAGTTCGACATCGCATCTCAAATTCGTACTGGTATACATACATGCTTTATGTTTTCGATACATTGCCAACATTTTTGTTTCTTCTTGTACATCTTATATGAAAATCATAAACCATAAGCGAATTTTATTAAAAATAAAAGCGAGTTCATCAGAATATTGTAATATGCTTAGCTTGTTGCTTCGTTAACTGACTGACTAAATTAGTTGGAAGATTGTGAACTCATTTTGCATGATTTTCAAGTTTTCTGCTCTTTTTACCGACCGTATTGTGTAAACAATAGGTAGGTTATGTGATGGCAACAAATTTTGCATATCGAGTTTTCGGTGGGAATGCACTTCTAAATAGTAGGGAAGTGTAAGTAAACTATTTTTAGCAACCTGTCGGTCCGTCGGTCTGTCGGTCTGTCGGTCTGTCGGTCTGTCGGTCTGTCGGTCTGTCGGTCTGTCGGTCTGTCGGTCTGTGTGTGCACGCGTGTATCTCAAGTTCTGCTGAACCGATTTTATATGTGAGTTTATTTCCACCATGGTACGGATTGATCAACTTTTGGGATATATCAGGCCTCTAGAACTGCTCTTTTTAGCGGGCCTGTTTTACATTTTTGAATATTTTGAAGAAAGTATTCAACCGATTTACTTGAAATTTCATATATAAGCTCAGCTCGACCGTCCGCAAAAATTCCTAACTTTTGGAAGAAATCAGACATCAGCAAATGGACGTTTACTACGGGCCAAATATACATTTTTGCATATATAAGGAGAAATAATTGACCGATTTCATTGAAATTTAATATTTGAAATCCTCGTATTAAAACAATGAACATATAAAGTTTTTGGAAAGATCAGGGCTCGAAAACTGATTTGCGGGCCGATTTTACATTTTTCACCATATCTACGGAACGAATTGATGGAATTTCTTGAAATTTAATACTTGAGTTCTGGTTAACTGTCGAGCATTTCTGGGAATTCGGGTAACACAAAGCGAAACTCTACTAAGAGCCAAATTTACATTTTTCTAGGTATGTTAACTATAAGCTTACTATAATGTCCTAAAAATTGGAAAGAAGTATTTAAAAGACATTTTTATAATATTCTGTAAATCTTTCACTTAACTAGACAATATACAATGCCGTCGGTTATGTGCTGACCACATCAGATTTTTTTCTTTAATTTTTGAAGAAGTCGTTTTGAAAATATGACTATTTCTTGTGTCTTTATTGGATATTTAATTTTCAAAAACAAAAAAATAGGCAAATACGCTAAAGGCTTTAAAAATACGTTAGAAATAATGTAAAAAATTTTAAAATGAGCATTAGAAGTAGTTCAGATTAAAAAAAATAAAAATTTCATTTGCAAAGCTTTTTAATTCTCTTTTTTTTTTTATTTTTTATGTAAAAAATGTTTTCAGCTTGCAGCAAAAAATGCAAATAAAAAAAAGAAAAAAAAAATGTTATACATCAAAAAAATGGCAAGAAGACTATATGAAAATAGCATGCCGCCTGCAACATTCATGAGTTGTTCATAAAGTTTTCGTTTTGTTTTTCAACTAAAATATTTTCTTATATTTATACTTTTGACTGCAGTATATTAAAAGTAAATATTGATCTATTATTACTAAAAAGCTGGCACGAGTCGCCAATGGCTTAAAAAATATTTTTACAATATTGTAGATTTAAATTTTTTTTTTCGTGTTTTTATTGATAATTTTTGGATTTGGACATTTTCTTGCGAATGTTTCTATCTCTTCTTTATTTATAATTTTTGTTTTTCCTTTTTGCTAAGAGTTCACGTAATTACTTGGATGTCTGATTGGTAAAAGAACAAGTTTTTTTTTTTTTTTTTGTACATGTCCATTTTTATTAGAGAGAAAAACAAAAAGAAAACCAAATTAAATATAATTTAGAAAATATAGTGTTATAAATCATAAGAAGATCCTTGTTTAATAACTTCAAAGAATTATGATTGCGGAATTCCAAAAAAAAAGAGTACGAAAAAAAGTAAAACAAGAGAAGCAATTTACTTCTTGACTTTAAAAGGAACTATTTTTTAGTTCAATATTGTAAATTTCCGTATAGAAAAATTTTTAATTTTTAAAATAAAAAAAAAACTTTTTTATAATTAAACAAATTTATATATTGATTTTAAAAGATTCAGTAAAAGAATGTGACTTCCAAAATAAAAAATAAAAACCTTAATTGAGCTAAAAAACATTATTTGACATAAAAAATAATTAAGGTGTCCGCCTTATTCTATAATTTTGCTGAAGAAATATCAAGAAAGTTCTGTGCATAAAAAATGTTCATATCTAAGACCGTTATTTCAATCGAAATGGTAAGCTTTTTTCAATACATGATGTATACCGCACGGCTTCAATAAGAGTTTTCTCTATATACAGCACGTATATTTGGGAAAATTTGAATGACAATCTCGCTTTAATGAAAATTTTGTAGTTTTCTAAAAGTGGAATGTATATATTATTCAATAATATCAATATTACATGAGCTTTTTAAAGTAAAATGTTAATAAAATTTTTTTGGGGTATTTAGTCCATTTCTACATGTGAATACATTAAAGTAAATTTATCCCAGTTCAATATTAAAAAATTATCTTGCCAATATTTAGTACTAAGTACGATGACATCCACTTGTCATATACGGTTATAATCTTCAGTTTAATAGGAACCCATGGCAGAACCTGGCATAATCTTATTTAAACTTAGGGGCGCGCGGTATCTAGAGTTCGCATATTAACGACTAAGCTAGCCGCTAGATACGCAGTCCTCGACGTGTGCTATTCTAAATTGACTTGGGACGCCTGTCGATAGCTGAAGTCTGGTCTTCAGACTGAAATTTACAAAGCAAGGGATTTACCGCAATACATGGCCACGACACGAATGTAGCTTTTGACCATTCCAATCGCCTTTTTATTCGCCAACATTAGCGGCATCCACTACTAGGAGGTCACATTGCGATTTTGAATCCCATCTCTTATTAATTAGCAAATATTTCAGTTTATAAATATTTCATTATTTTCTTAACAGACAAAAGCCATAATAAAATAAAAGGTTACAATATACTCGTAAAAATCATTAAATTTAAATATAATACGATATGATTAAAGTGATTAATTTATACTATACAAAATTAATAAAATTAAAGGTAATACTTTTGTATTATATTTCTTGAAATTAGACCACAGGGGAAATTATATAATAGAAAATATTTTCTAATTATATTTTACTTAGATTTAAAGCATCATCACTACAATTATTTTTATATCGGATGCAAATTAAATTATCGCTTATAAGATATTTCAAAATTACTATAATATTTATACCAACTTTTTAAAATTGCATATTATTACAAGATTTTCAAAAAATTTTTAATGTTTTTTATTTTATTATCAAAAGTATTAAAACATTTTCGATTTTACACTAAATATTAACTATTTTCTCGTTGTAGTCACTTCATTATCAGCCAATAAGTAAATCATTATTAATAATTTGTTAAATGTGCGGATTCAAATCAATAGCTTATGCATTTCATATTTTATTATATGGTTAAATTATTTTAAATATCTTCAAAGAGTATAATTTCATAATAATATAGTGTATATACAAGTATATTGAAGGTATGCACTGTTTTCTTCTTATTTTTATTTTCAATTTTATAAATTTCTTAAAAATAATTTTCTAAAAAATTATTTTTTTTTTGTTTTGTTGCCCCCTTTAGAATCCTGTTAACAATGAAGAAATTTATATCATAGTTACTTACTTAAAACAATTTACATATAATATTATTCAATAATACCTTATAATCGCACCTTTAAAATAAGAGTAAACAAAATTCAATTCATTGTATAAACACTTATAACAAGTTGGTATCTAAAGCACAACCGAATAAGAATTGATGACATGGAAAATTTTAAAAGACTTTTAGGTTGAACTTAAAAAAAAACAAAATGGCTACGTTTTTAAAATTTTTGATATTGTTTGTAGAAGTTCGTAATTTAAGAACCCGTTAGATACTAACAAGTAGTCCATATAGTTAGAAATTTCTTTCTACCTCAAGTTCCCCCCTCGAGTTATCGCCTCTCGAAATTTGTAAAATTTGAATTTTCGACCATTTATATTTCCGAAAGTGCCAGCTTTTCCGAATTTCCATATATTTTATTTAATAATTATTATAATTATTTTTCTTAACGCCACCAATTAACCGTTGAATTCAGTATTATTTTAACGCCTCTTTCCCTTGTTCTTCTTGTCTTATCCTAAATGTAGGCAATATATTGAAATATTTTGTTATTAAGAGCGGTATTTTGACTAGTTGAAGATAAAAGTGCTGTAAATTGTAGATTGTTCATTTTAAAGGAACCGAGTAGGGTAAGAGAGTCTCCCTCGGGCCACCTCAGCCAAGAGAAAAGTGATACTTTACAAGCCATTGACCCAATTTTATTTATTCTAAAACTATAATTGGGTTTTTTGATAAAAATTACGAGTGTGTACTTAAAACTTTTTATTTTTAGAAGCATTGTAAATATTCTTATTATAGGGGTGCAAAATTCATTTGTACTTTACAGCTGCATGCATCAATTTGTAAGACCTTCTGCTGCTTTTAATAATTGACATTTCGACAATTTTTCACTAAAATTCTTCACTTCGTTATTGAAAAACAAAAAATACAAGAAAACCATAATAAACTCTGTTGATCCTTATTGAAATTGAATAAAAAGGTGAACTTCTTCAGGCGTTTTAATTTATAAAAAAAAAATAAGAAAGAAAAGCTAAAAATGCAGTTAAAAATATTAAACTTTTAAAATCATTATCATCTTCTCATCTTTTGATCTCAATTCATTCAGTTTTGATATTTTTTTTTTTTATTCTATATAATTTTTATTTTTGAAATTATACAAAATTATATAAATTATATTTAAAAAATAATCAGATATTTTGTTTTTAGTTGGTATACGATATATACCTGTACAATATAAGGATACCATAAGAACACAAGTACATAGAGTACGGCAGTAAAGAGAAAATTATTTTGTTAGCGTAAATGATAATGTAATAAGCCGCCGAATTTAATGAGGTGTAATTTAATATTAAATGAAGTAAAAAATAACACGATTTTACCATTTTTTTTTTCTCTCTTTTCTTCTTCTTATTATTATTTGCTCTCCTTGTACAATAATGTATTAATGAATAAAAAATAAAAATGCTGTTCATAACACTCTTTTTTTTTTTTTTGCGAAAATTAAAACAGTAATGTGTACTTATATTATGTGTAACGATTCATTATTGTAACGCAAGTTTGTGCAAACTTAAAATAAAGATAAAAAATATACTTAATTAATTTTATCGTTGTATGAGATCAAAATTTTGTTTTTAGTTTTTCTTGCTATATTTAACATGAATTTTCTATTGAAATGGAATATTTTTCCATAAAAAAAAATTTTTCATCGATCTGGTAATGTCTTATTTATGTGTCGCAAATTTTTTTGTGCTTTTTTTTTTGAATTTTAATAATATAATTAAGGAACTGATACTGATGAGAGATTATATAATCTGTCTGACCTAAATATTAACTGCGATATACATACGTATGTATGTAAATGTACATTTAAGGATATCCGACGGCTAATCGCCTAAATTATTATCTGATTCTTTAAAGGTTTTTATATAATGTGTATGTGTGTATGTATGCATGTATTATATATTTTTTTTAATAAGAGATGGTTAAAATAATTAAAATAATTGAATTTAATGTGTTAAATGTGTAAATTGGGATTATGTGAAAAGGAAAAAAATTTGACGAACGCAACTTGATTTTTTATTCAGTGACCGAAAATATTGGAAATTATATGAAGAATCAAAATTCTAATTGAATATTAGGTGTCAAATAAATGGTTATCAGGGAGAAAAGTCCCTAATTCCAATGACAATGAATGTATTAAGTCTTTAAATCTAAATAAGTTCTTAATTATATGAATACAAACTAAGAACTGAATAAACCGAATTTGAGCTAAAATATGAAGCAATGAATGGTTAAATAAACAGGTAAGCGAAAATATTTTGTCCATTGTTGTTCGTAAATAAACTCTTGTATTCACGCTACTTTTCAAGTATGGAAACGTCCTACTTATCAATATCAATTATCTTGTATTATTGTGCTTTCCAACTGATTCAATTTTGTAAGTATAATCAAATCTTGTTAAAATATCCAAATTATGCACTGAACTAGCTCTAAAATAATTTTTATTAAAATACTTTTCAATGTTTGAAACTAAAATAACATTTTAAGTGGAACAGAAAGGTCTAAAATAATTTAAAAAATGTGGTGCGTTTAGGGCAGCAACTGTTTTCAGCAATAAATTATCTGAAATTTATTGAAATTTCAAGAAGCAAAATTAAAATTTTTTTTTTTCGCCGATATTAGCTATCATCTTGTTTTTTAAATGTTAAATTGAAAAGTAAAAGTTTTAGCTTAAAAAATTGCACTAACTTCATGTACGTTTTATAAATATTAATAACGATAACAAGTTCTGGTTATAAATTATTCTTTCAATGGCGCACCAAACTTCATTAAAATAATTTAATTGTGAACTACCTAATTTTAAAATTTTAAAGTGAGTATAGTAAGTAAAGAGTAAGTGTAAGTAACAAGTATATTATAGACATAAACATTAAATATATAACACTATAACATTAACTTTGAACTTACATGCATTCGCAGTATGTTGCTTCTATTGTAATTTATCTTCATTTTTGGACAATATATGGGAGCCTAATTACTTATATTAAATTGTATAGGAAAAAAAAAATTCGCACGCTCTTATAAATAATTTGAATTTTTTAAATACATATATAATATGTACACAATTTAATGAATAACCCAGGGTCAATTTTGCAGCTGAGAGGGATAAAATTTGAATACTAAGAAAGTAGTTTTCTTTTCTTGTTTAACAAAAAAAAAAAACCAAAACCAGAGTAGATGGGCATATATTTCGTAATTGAATGCAATTACAAACACTATATCTTCCTTTAAAGATAGTTGGTTAAATACCGATTATAATTTTCATTGTCTCATATACAAAGTATGTACGTAAATATCAGCCACCATTTTCATATATACATAGAGCTTAGTTGAAAGGTAAATTTTATGCGAAATGTACATTCAACGTGGCACGTTAAAGTGTTTTGTAAATGATTTTGGTTTTTTTTTCCACATTTTTCTTTTTCCAACGCATTCTTAAAGTATTTTTAAGTGTCGCATAATAATATGCAATTCTTGAACATAAATGGCTTTAATGTGAATATTATTATAAAATTCATTCAAATCTCAGATCTTCGATATTATCTTCGATTACCAAATGTATAATTTTTTTTAGGAAAAATTACAAGTAAAATGATACATCAAAATTGTTATAATATGTAACTATAAAATTTTACCGGCTATTATATTCAATAATATTTAAACGCATAGCTAGGTATTTATAGTAACACTGTATGTTACAATGTTTTAAGTCCATTGAGAACTGAATTGAGCGATTATTTCGCGTCATATACTATATCATACTATACCTCTATCAGATCGTGTCTTGTCTATCTTGCTTTAATATTGTGAAAACTTAGTGCAGAAAAAAAATTCAAATTATTCAGTAGAGAGCTGATGTCACTTACACAAATGTCATATTTATCTCTTAAATGGAAAACGTTCAACAAAACTTTTCGTTAACAATAATCACTGCAATACAACGAAGGGTTTTAGCGTGATAAATATACCAAATTTGTTAAAAATTACTTCTGAATTCGAAAACAACTTATTCTTCGAACAATTAGGCGTTTTATGTCACATTTATTATTTTTTCTATGATTTCTGGAAATAGCTTTTTTAGAAAATCCCTCGCAACTACGATCTTTATTCACAGAAAATGGGAAGTGTCCCTCATTTTTTTAACACCATAAAGGATAATTTGGTTTTTTCAAATAATTCGAATTTTGTCACTTAAAACTCTTTGGCTTGCATAACTATAAATTTGTGCATTAATAAACTGCATATGTACATTTTTAATAAAAACTACATAACTATAAACACTGAGCAATGAAAAATTACTTAATTTGTGTTCGTTCATTCTTCCGCTTTTTGTTTTATTTTTTTTTTGTTTCGTGGTTTTAGTTTAAAATCTAATGTTAAAATACTCCAATAGTAATCATAATATATCGTAAAAATTTTATTGTGCTGCCGGTATTTTTATAATATAAAATAATAATTATTTTTTTTTTCTTATTTCGTTAAAAATACTGTAATGGACTTGTATTATAGGCTTTCGATCAATCCTTATATTTCTTCTATATATTATTTTCAATTATTTATTAGTTCAGTTGCAATCAGAAAAATGTTTTGTGCTTGCTATAGTCTTTTTAATATTGATTGAAATCATTATTATAACATGTTTACTATGTATACAAGACTCTGTATAACTACATTTATTATGTGCTTATATGTAACAAAATATTCACCATTATAATGTCATAAGTAGATGATTATGTTGCGACAAGAGAAAATTAAAATAGTCAGCATATTATACGTACTTTTTTTTTCTACATCATTCGAAAATTTAAAAACGAAAAAAAATCGATTAGAAATCACATTTGAATTATTCAAAGTGCAGTTTAATACATTGTAAAGTTTACGCAATTGAAAGGTAGATTATCTATTTTAATAATTATTGTACCTACCTATTATATTAATTGTTTTGTGTTCTCTTTTATATTGAATATTAAAATAAGTATGAACGAGAATTAAAGCAATACACTAATCGTTGCCTGTGAGATTAATTTATATATTAAGCAGGGGACAAATTATAGAATTCTTAAAAAAAAATAATAATAACAACAACGGAAGGGTGAGTTCTCGTACTTATGGACGGCTTTACCTGTGGGCAGTACTAATATTTCAGAAAATGCAATATAAGTTATCATTAAATGCTATTAACCAAATTGTGTCTTTCATTCTGTACAACTAAATATTCCTATGTCGTTTTGAGATACAATCAATTTTCTGTGTTGAAAAAGTATTTTTTTTAATATTTTTTGAGGGTTTTTTCTGACTAAACCAAGAACAGTTTTAATTTTATTGATATTACTTTCAGTGCATAATAATCTTATGCTATTGAGCAGAGTCGTTTTACTTGAAATAGTGAATAATTTGTCTCAGAAATATTTTCTGAACTGCGTTTTTTAAAATACGTATATGTATGAGACAGTGCTATAAAATAAGTTTCTTAGTTTTACAGATTGTTCGTGCAATTTTTTTTGTGTAAGTTCATTATGCAGGCTGATCATGCGTGTCGATCAATGGTCATACCAACTGATGACGCACAATTATCATGCATGTTGGTCGTGCAAGTTTTTCTTGTATATTTGTTATGTTCGCCGAGCAAGCTGGTCTTGCCTATTTCTTATGCAAGTTTGTTATGCATTTTGGTTGTACATGCATGTTGGTCATATATGCTGGTCATGCATGTTGTTCATGCAAGTTGGTCATGCAAATGCCAACTGTTCATGCTATTTTTTTGAAGACATTGAGGGATTTTTCTTGAGAACTTTCCTTATTGAAAAACAAATTTTCTCGTCAAGCAAGTTTTATTAGAAATATTTTTATTCATCTCTTACATTTATTTTCCTTGCGTTATGATTTTTTTTACCTTTCTGTCCTGTCATTGTTAGTATTGACTTTGGAAACACTATATATGATAGTGTTTTCTCTCTTGATATTTTAGTTATTTCGTTTATGGTTAAGCAGCATTACTGTAATTGCAAATTTGTTGATTAATTTGTAACGAACAATATGAAATTTTTAATTTTAAAATTATAATATTATTGCCATAATATATTAGTCTTGTTAAACTCTCTAATGACCTAATATATTAATATAAAAGCCATATAATAATTTCATCAGATTTCTAAAGATAAGGCTAAAATAATTATCTCTAAGATCTTATCTTTTACTAATTTTTGTTTAATAACCGCTATTGAATCAATCATTCGATTTCTCAGCTCTTTTCCTTTTTTTATAAAATATTTTTATAAAATATTTTTAAAGAATAATTTTTTTAATAAAATTTATAATTTAATTTTTTTTACATTTTCTTAACTAGCCACCTATGTATATTTACAAAACGAATTCATTAGCATTAAAATTAAGTTAAATTCCTGAGGGAAATTTGTACATATTAAAAAGACTCAGACCAAAATCAAATGTGGAAAAATTAAGTTTTGAAAATTCAATTCTGTTTTAATGAATTGTATCAAGAACTGATATGGAAACTTAATTTTAAAGTAACAATATTTTTAATAAAATAATAAAAACAAAAAAGTAATATTAAAAATATTATAGCGATACGTTGTATTAAAAATTCAATGTGCTGAATGTGATATCAAAATTTAAAAATGTAAAATACACTACCAAAATATTTGTATAATGATATGTTCATTATATAAATAAATTATTTTTAATCCCCCATGAAAATCCATTTAAAATAAATCTTTAAAACTATATCCAAAATGAGTAACAACAGCAGTTACATAGTCAGTAGTAAATAATAAAGGCATTATAGCAATAAAACATTATCCAGCCAATAATAATTACGATAATATCATAATGAGAACAGAAGTAGTTAACTATGTGGTTATATATACAATAGTAACGTGCTATTACCATTTTGTTATCTAGCTAAATTTCATTTATAAGTTCTTATTTTTGTATACATTTTTATAAAGACACACATTAGTATATTTGTATATATAATGTTAAACTGTATCAGTCAAAAAAGTTTTACTTTCACTTTGCAAACAAAAAACATGAAAAATATAAAATGTAAACAGTAAAAAGTTGAAACTGCAGTTTCAAAATTAAAAAAAAAAATTCAATACAAAAATTATACTATATATCCTATATGCACTGCACAATATTATAATGTAGATCACATACAAGAGCGTAAATAGCCAACTACATGCTTGTGATTGCAAATTAATATGAGATATGAGAATTCATTAAGGTAAATGATATGCTCTTATGGAGTTTACTTATAAAATCGTTTCGAATACACGTATTAATATACTTTGCAATGTATTATATATTTCACTCTCAGATGGTAACTTTAACTATAACGGAAATGGAACTAATACGAGTAGTGTGTGAGAGCAAATACATTCAAAATATCCATTAATTGATTTTCTAAAAACATAATATTTCCTTTCTTGCATTTTTTCACTGGGCTCTTAATGTTTAGTTTGGTCAAAACTCCATTATTCCATTTTAGTTTCAAATTCATAAAAAGCGAATTAAAAGCTGAGTAGGTTATTAAAAACTGAGTAGGTATTAAGTGTTATATTATTTACGAAGTATACTGTACCTATAAATCAATGGAATAACTATAAGCATTCGACTTCAAATTATTCACCCTTAATACTCGTTTCTTGACAATATTGAATAAACTGGAGCAATTTTTGATATTTTTCGCAATATATCGCAAAAAAAAAAAATTAATGTAATCGATCAAGGTAAGAAAATAAAAAACATGAAGAAAAAAAAAACACGGACTGTTTAAGTAGCTTGAAACTTTTGCTTTTATTTTTGCATTATAGTGATAAAAAATAAATATAGAGGAAATTTTCGGAAAATAAAAATGGAAAATTAATGAACCAATGATCGTTTCTTATTAAAATGATATTTCTTAAAAGATTTTAAAAGATGTTCATTCAAAATTTATAGCTTTTGATTTAATTTTGTTGAATTTACTTAATATTCTATTGATTTAATTCCAATAAAAAAAATTTCTAATACTATAAACTGAATTTGTGATTGAACTGCTATAAATTGCGTTTGGCATTATGCAAGCCAATTGGCAAAAAATATTTTGTTAAAACTACCAAATCTTAATTTGACTGCAATAAAATTAAATTTTTAATTTTTTTTTTTTTTAGTAAATGTTGGAAAACATAATAAAGAATCAAAGAAAACCAACTTCGCGGGTGAAAACTAATAATAACCGCCAAATATTAAATGTATAACAACGCGAGAAGATCTGGTGTACTTGCTTCTGAAGTTCTGTACATGCAAATTGTGAGAGATGATAACACCTGTTTATCGTACATAATCTAATTCGTCAAATGGGCCAGAATTTTCTAGTTTTGTTTGAAAAAAAAAAAAAAATTTTCAGGGTATCATTGCGATTTGATAAAGCAAAAAATACACCGTGGATAGATTTTGAATATATTTTCGAAAAAATCAAAGCTCTAAATGGCAAGAGCCGAAAAGCTTAACGATTGTCACACACGTATTTAATTAACTAATATTAATAATTGTTAATAATTTAAAAATGTTAATCATTTTACAATGTTAATAATTCCATACATGACTCGGACAAAATATAGACACTGTGGACATAGTTTTTAACATTTGATCGTAAAGTTGAAACGCGTCGCAATTTTCTTTTATAAGTTTCATATTTCTCTTATATAAAAATTTTTGTATGATTTTACTCTTCAAACAAGAATAACATTTATGGGAATGCTTCCATTCAATAAGAATTAAAGTTTTTCATATTTATTGACCATTTTGTATTCTATATGAGTATAAATTTGTACCTTTGTTTAATTGTATATACAGCTTTCGCTTAATGCACATACACATCAATACTTATATAGTATAATTGAACATATTATTATTACCGTATTATTTTAAAGAATTCTATTCAAATAAATTTTTTGTAAAATTAACAAAGCAAAAATGAAAAAACCTAATTACCTAAAGGTCCATTTTTAACCAAATAACCATAAATAATTTATTTATTTTTTTATATTTGCATATACATAATATGCACATACATGCATAATACTTTCATATGTACCAATATACATAATATTAAATTCATAAGATGCACACATATTTACAATATACTTTTTGTAATAAATAATATTTTTTTAATATTAATTTAAATTTTTTTTTGCTATACTTCTACAATGACTACTACTACTACTGCTATTTGGAGTAAAAAATAAGGCCTCAACGAAATATGTACTACTATTGTGCGGTAAAATGTTTAATGTATAATAAATGCATACGTATAATATGAATTTCAATTCAATTATTACTGAATATACAGATAACTTGGAATTATTACAATAAACTCGTGGCTTAACAAAATCGAATTTATAAATTTAAAATATGGGTTTATTGAAATTATCTTGTGATTATTATTGGTAATTCGATTGTTATTATTTTATTACAATGTTTTTTTCTTATCTTACCTTCTTCTTATGTTTTTAATTTTTTTATTTTTTTTTTTTTTTGAAACATATTTTATAAAATAATAATTTAATTCTAGCTCTTAAAGGTTTCAATATTATACTTCAAGTACATTATCTTACCTTTTGTATCTATTCAGGTTAATACATTTTTCATTCCTTTATTATAATTTTTTTATTGAAAAAGAGAGGAAAATAAAAGAATAAAATAAAAATAAAAAAAAAAATCGTTTAATTTACATCGTATACACGAGTATGGAACGTTTTTCATGTATTGTTGTTGTTGTTTTTATTGTGTATCTGGGGCTATACAAAATTTTTTCAACTTGCTCCATATTTTCATAATAATTTTATTTTTTGTTGTAAATTTTTATTGTAATATTATTTAATTTTCTTATATACATATACAGAACGTAATTCTATTATTGAAGCGTATATATAAATAAAAAACAGAAAAATTCAATAAGAAATGCGTTCAAAAATATTGTCTCTAAAAAAAAACAAAAAGAAAAAGTAGAACTTAACGAGCTCAATAGATATTTTTCTATTTTATTATCAAAGCTACTACAGTTATACATTTTGTTTTTTTTGTTATTATTATTATTTTTTTCTTAACTATTATTATACGGTGTATCTTTTAATAGGTATATAAATGAAAAGATCGCACAATTTGTATCTTTTTTTAGTAAAAGAAGCCAAAAACAAAAAAATAGAAAATATTAAAATTAAAAAAAAAGAAAAAGAAAAATGAGATTAAATAAAATTAGGATATACAGTGGAAGGCATCCTGCAATGTGCGGGACTATTATACGAAAATTATATTTTAATTTAATTTTAAAATTTTATATGAAAAATATCTACTTTTACAATCAAAATTTCATACGTTAACCATATCTTAAACAAAGGTCAAAATATAAATTTTAAAAAAGATAAATTTGGAATACAAAATAAAACCCAGCCGTACGAGTTTTCATGAGCACTTTTTTACAATATGCTGGGCGATTAACAAAAAATTCTTGATGATCTTTTTCGAAAATTCCATTCCTCATTAAACCCGTTTACACAAAGATTCGTCGATTTGCACCCTGGCAAAAAAACAAGGGCTTTTATTTGGTTCGTTCGTTTTAACAACATCCATATATTTACATATAGAAACAAAGTAATAGGTATCAGTAGAAAATCAATCCTGAGTAAAAATATATGAAATATTCGTGATCGAGAACACTTCGTTCTCGGTGTCATACCTCTTGACAAATGGATTATAACTTGTTTAATGATAAATTACTGGGAATATAAAAACTTTCAAATAAATCCAAGATGAAAGCGAAGTGATATTTAAATTATATGGATTTGCATAGAAATCTTCATTTATTCTTTTTTTCAATTATCCGTAAATCAGTTTGCTTTAATAAAAAGAAAACGTTCCTACTTTTATCATTTCATATTGTCTGATACCAAACAATTTTATGAAGTTATTTATTTATATTATTTGCGTTTAATTACAAAACAACAATCTTAATATCTAATTTTTGTATAACAACTATATCATTGAATTCAAGAAAATCCACTGTATATGCTGCACATTGCATATTTTATAAAAAATAATGTTTAAATGTATAGAAGCTCTTAATAAGTACAGATAAGAAAAAAAAAACCACTGGATGCAATTTTTTACTCTTGATATTATTTTATTTTTATCATTTTTATATATATTACATGTACAAATACATACTTATCTACATTCTGCTAACATAGCACTAGATTTGCACATTAATATAAAGCAGCGTACTAGAATTTATACTCATATTCCTTTCGAAATATTGAAATCAGTATTAAAGTTATAAAAATAATTCATAAGATATCTTTAATTTGGAATCTGTAATGATACTTTACTTACCCCTTTTTTTCTTGGACGTTTTCTTATTTTATTTTTATTTTTACAATAGATTTTACAATGGTTATTACCATTTTAATCTTAATATGTTGGGTGATTCTATGCTCGTTATAATGTAGTAGTTCTTTTACAGAATTTCTGAAACTATGTAGAATATTTTTTAAATTCATATTTAGGTTCCCATAATCAGGAGTATTGAAGAAATAACAATGATATAGATAGCTTCAAGGCAAAGCAGGCCTGATTTTGATAAATGCATAGTTAAAAAAAAACAATATACTAATTACAAATTTGAACTTTCGGATATTTAGTAATTTTTAACAATATTGTTAAAAATTACTAAATAATTTTAACTAATATTGTTTCTCATTTAATCTTGTCCTAATTTTTTCTTGTATGTAAAATTATTTGCTATAATGTACAGGTTGACACTTTGAAATTCTTAGTTTGTTGCAAAACACCACCACCTGTTTCTGCAAATTTTATATGCAGTATAAAAAATGTACAACACAAAAATCAATAAAAATCTCTGGGATCGATGTATTTTTAAAGTTCAAATTAAATTAGTTAATAATTATTTTTTTAAGTAAACTCGCTTTTTTAAACAAGTTTTCTAAAATAACTGATAAGTTCTCCTGTTTTATTTGATACTCAATCAACATAGAACGAATTTATAAGTACACAGTTAATTTGGAGTGAATAATTCAAATAGTTTATAAAAATATTTAAAATGTTCCTAACACAATCCACGTAGTGAAAACACACAACAATAGTAAGACAAAAATTAAGATTTAGGCATTGAAGTCTTTTGTTTTTAGGATGAAAATAATTATTCTAATTCAACACTTGGATTTTAAACATTGAAGACAGCCTTAGCTACGCGGCTTTCTATTAATAATTTTTTACGATATATTTCTCTAGAATAACCTATTGTTAAATAGATTAAGAAAATATTCTTATATAGAGAGAAAAAAAAATTTGTTTTTGTAAATTTTTTTTTTCTGTTTTTGTTTTTTTGTTCGATTTCCTCACGATTGGGTGTGGTAGGTCAGTCATTTTATTTCTATTGCATCAAATATGATCATGCAACAGCTGCTGAATATTATTTTTGTGCGCCACAAACTTAAACTTAGTGAATTTGCGCGCAATAATAACGGATTTCTTGATTTAATTTTTTTTTTCTTTTTTAAGTTTTACTTTTCATTCCAGATGTTCAAGGTTGTGTGCATTTTAAATAGCTGTAGATCACCACTTTATATTTTGTGCTTTTTTTTTATCATATCAATTTTAGCTTTTTTTTTCTCTCGCTCTTTTTCTCTCTTTCTTTCTCTTAATCAGCTATATATTTTTTTTTTTTCTGTAGCTTGTCTTTGTTTTTCTACTTCTTTCTGTATGGTCGTTAGTTAATTTTATATTTTCTATTTTAAGAGAAGGCGGATAGTAAATGTGAAAGAATTTGTTATAAATTAAAGTAAAAAAAAAAAAGAAAAATAGAAGAATAAAGTAAAATAAATTAAAATTAAAACTAAATAAAGAGTGTATAGAGTAAAAATAAACTAAAGTAACGACACATACATAAAAAAGACAACAAAAACAAAAAAAAGTATACAATAAAATAAAAGAAATATTTAAAAATTTATATGACATGAACTTCTTAACTACATCACACCTTTACTTTCTGTATACTAGACTCTGGTATTAATTTTTGGTGGACATTATCAAACTGATCTATTTACACATATAAGTTTTATATATATAAGGAATAAAGAAATAATAATATCAACTATATGGTGACAACCATAAACAAGAGTGAATATTGAGTACATCAAATATACTCCGCCTACATACACTTTTACAAACAATGATAATAATAAAAAAGAAAAAAAATTTAAATAAAATAGTATAGGACGTTAAGTATTGTTTACTCTAAGATAAAATTCCTTTATTACTTGCCTGTTGATTGCAATTTTTAGTTTAGTTGAGAAATTTTATTTTAGAAAATTAAAAAAATAACATTAAAAATTATTCGTGAATAAATTACTTTAAAATACTTATATTTGTAATTTAAAAATTAAGACAGAAATAAACACAATCCTCAAAGCAAATAAAAAAAAGACTAATAATCAGAAATTGAATTCTCGCAATGTTACACTTATAGTAAAAATTTCAATTATTAAATTCCAGAAATTTTAATTTTAATCAATAATAGAAATCATCCGAATTAACAAAATTTGACATTGCCGAAATAAAAATCGAAATTGGTAATTAAAAAACTAAATTTTTCATAATTTCCGAAAATATAAGGCGAAATTTGGCACATTAGATACAAGTATCAACATGTTACATGATGCAACGAACAAAGTATAGAATATGTATGAAGGGGCTGTCCGAAATATCGAAGATTAGTAATAGGAATTTAGATAAACTCTTTAAGAGGTGGCTTAGATAGGCCATCTGTAAACATGCTCTCAATGACGGTCTGATAATTACGGGGTAGTGGTAGCAAAACGGTACATTTGTCTTAAGTGGAATGCGGTAGATCTGCTGCACCTGTCAACCAACCAACTAAAATTAGGTTTTTGCTAAGATTCAAATGAGATATTTAGAAAAAAGTAAGTTAGGGCTGTCACTGTGCTCAGGAATTGCTGAATTTACAAAATACCTTCCAAAAAATTTTGATTTATAAATTATTATTTACTGCAACGGTACATTTTCAACAATAATTGGTAATTAGACAAAAAATGTAGATGTAATTTACTGGAATAAATGTAGGATGTATGAGATTTCAAAAAACTAAAATATTCTGGAAGTCAAACATATTAATGAACGTATAATCAAATTGAATAGTCACAGCATATTATTTATAATTGATATGTGATTTAAAAATAAAACAAATTAAATAAAAAATTTTTAACGACAACGTTACATAGGTCACGCGTCGCAATTACATGCATGTTGGAGGAATTGCTTGCCGTTTAATTTAGATTTAGAAACAACTATAATGAAAATTTTATATTTTAATTTTTATTTATTTTTTTCTTTTCCTTGTAAATAATCAAACTGAATAAATTATTCAGGGAAAATTTTTTTTTTCGAAATTCTTAATTATACGATGAATATACATTATGTATGTACGGATATTGAAAGTATCAAGTATTCAAGTTTTTATAATTTTTTTTCTAATAAAATCTTTGTTATTTCAAATTTATTAGATCCTGAAAGAAAGACGAATATTTACGATCATTCCTATATAGATTTTTATAGATAGAGTTTTAAATTCAAAACATATTTTATTTTATATATGTACTTCGATTTACATTATTGTGAATGTTAGTTGAAGACATATACACCGTAATCCAAACTATGTTAGAATCATAATTCGAGTTTTAAGTAAAAATGAAGGAAAGAAGAGAAGGTTACGAAAAAACTGTGCACTTTTTTAAATAGAAAATATTAATTTATTGTCCCTCAAAATTAGCGTGTTCTGTTGAAACCATAAACAATTTTGAAATTATAGAAATGTATAGAAAGCTAGCGGCTTGGCTAGCTTGAATTGTAAGTTTCAAAAAATTACCTTTGAATTCATGTTTTTAAACAATAAATAATAGAAAGCTGAAATTCAAAATCGTAAATAATATAATATATTAATAGAGTAAACTCTTTTCTCATAAGAGAAAAGTTTGACTCTATCGCTACCTCTACTCTTAGCTTATATTCTTCCAAATTAATAAAATTTAACTTTTCAGAGATTATTTTTTTGGATTCACAGACGGGAAGAATTTATCAAAAATTGTAATAATATTTTTTAAATTACAGATTTAGCCCGGTTAATTTCAGCATTTTTTTTTATAATTTTTTTTGCCCCCAAAAGTATGCAAATAATTATATCTTTCAATTGTTTTAAATAACCAAATGATTTTAAATTTTTAAATTTCGTTGTGACTCCTAATTTGTTAGGAGTTTCTGAATTTCACTGATTTAATTTATATGTGTAGGAATAAAAGTTAAGTACGGAGAAACAAACACATACATATATGCGAACATAATATTTTATTGACAATATTGAAACATGTATTAAAATATTTTATGCTAAAGGTGTGCAATTAAAGTCAGTAATTGGGAAGGTGAGAATTTATTTTTATTGTTATATGTTCTAGTTGTTTTTTATTTCAGTTTTGTTTTTTCATTTAAAATTTATTTAGCCAATTGATGTTTGTTTGATAAATGATTTGTTTACTCACATGAATTACAAAAGAAAAAAAAATCTCAGTTATTTTTTGTAAAATTAATTTTTTTGTTTTGTTTTTTGCTGTTGCAGAACTCAAATTATTTTATAAATGTATTTTCAATTGTAATTTATCATGTCTTGTCGAATTTAAAAACATACATCAATATATATGCGAGCAATATACATATATAAGTACGTATGCAAAACTGAAGGCCTAAAGGGAATGAATTTAAAGTGTGTATAAGACAAAATTATTGAGAAATTAATGTCAATTTGAAATGTTAAATACATAACGCAAATATATATAAGAAATCTGGACAAAAATAAAACTAAAAATTATTTAAAATATTCAAAGTATCTGCGCAGTAATAGTATAATTGAATTTTTACGATTTTAAAAATAAAAAGACCTATATAATTTTGAATAGAACTACTACTTTGAATGGTAGTTTATTTAAAACCTTCAACTTTAAACTTTCTATCAATAAATTTTATAAAGTAAGTCAGTAAATTTTAATATATATGCTTCATTCAAATTCATTCGAACAAATTTCTTACATTAACTTTTGATTAACTATTAGCGTTTTGAAATTGTAATTTGAAAAAATTTCTTATTACAAAATTATTTAAATACTATAGTATATATTTAATGTTCGTATTACGTGTTTTTTATGTTAAGAATTTATTGATGAAAATTACTATACAATGACATTAACATGGGTAAATAACAGGGTAAATAGCAATTCAAATAGCTACTATGTGTGTGATTTTTAAAATTATTTAATAAATTTAATAATATTCAAACACGATAACTATCGAAATAACCATCAACGCCATCGGCATTAAATTTTTTTTCTCTCTTTCATTTTCTTATTATTTAAATATATTACTAATTACAAAATAACTATACTATATAATATATATTATACTATATAATAAATTAAAGTGTTATTAATTTATTCAGATAAAATTAATTTAAACCTTTATTTTTTATAAAAATGGGTTTAAATAAAAATTAAATATACATGCTTATATCGACAAGTACTTGACAATAAATGACAATGTCACAACACAAAATTTTATATAAGTCATCTAAGTTAGTTTAAGTAATTTTTAACTTTCAGGCCCAGTTCGGATTTATTGGGCGTCCTACATAGTTTCCAAAAAGGGCGCACCTTCCCGCTTCCGTAACATGTAATAGAAAAATTTGGAGAAAAAATTAGAAAAATATCTGTACTATGACGCGGAACATTCAAAAGTTCAACCAACCTCAAATTACTGAGATTCTCCCAGCACGAAATTCGATTCAATGAAACCGGGGTGATCATGTTACCCACCAAGAGTTGATGAATAAAAAGTACATCATAAAGAATGAAAATTGAGCAAGATAAATAGATCCGACCAATCAATAACATTAAGAGCAAAACGAAGGAAACGCCTTTATACAGTCTCAATATGATCTATATCAATATTACGAAGAGCAAACCCGACCTGACATGCGTATCACTTATCTCTTATTACTTTAATAACACATATCATCTTTACGTAAGCAAAAAACAATATACTCAGTAGGTAGGGTACCTACGCCTCTTCGAGACTGACCCATTAAATATTTTTAATATTTCTTACTCATTAAAATGGAAAATATTTTAAAAAGTTCAAAAAAAATTTTTCGTTACACAAATATTCAATAAAATATGAAACACGTGCCATAGTCACGTATCCCTTTTGTTTCATATTACAAAATCAATTAGCATTACAAAAATTAATAAAAGAAATATAGAAAAAAAATTATAATGAATGCATAAATAAGCTTGCTACCTTATAGTTTATAATATTATTAAAATAATGTACTTAATACTTGAAAATTCTAATTAATATTAATTTAAAATAAACATTTTTAATAGTGAAAAATTATAAAGTGACAGTAATATTTAATCCTTAATAAAATTTACAATATTTGTCATACCTATATGTGTTTAAATATTTTAATTTTTCGTATATATATGTACATATATATTTAATTTAATATTTTGTATAAATGTTTGCTGGTAATAATAATAATAATAATAATAATAACATATTACTGCCGACACACCTCAATCACCTGATAAATAATAGTAAAGGAAAAAAATGTTATATATTTAATTTGTGCATAAATCTAAGTGTGTGAATGAATTATTTGTAATAATGCATCATATAATATATACAAGATGTTCGGGACTTCATTGGTATTCTTAAAGTGTACACAGTGGGTCTAGATCAGGGATGGCAAATAGGGTTTGATCAAAGTGCCAAAATTTGGGGAAATTTATTGTCACACTTTTTCCCGTGCCAGCACAGTACCAAGTACAGGTATGGTTAGGTAAATACAATATTATGACAAGTTGTAATAATATTTATTTATACATATTATAGTTCAAGGTATAAAAATTAATAAATACAGATAGAAAAAATATTAATTTAATTTTTTATCAGAAACTTTTTGTTTCATATTACTTGCAAGAGTTTTTATGTCGGGCTGGTACATTGTTGACTGCAGAGTAATACATGCTGCCGAATCTTCCTCTGTTAATCTGTTTCTAGTCTTTGAATGTACATGATTCAAAACGGAAAAAAGACTTTCGCAAGAGTAAGTGGAAGAGAAAATCGTTAACAACGAGATTGCTAATTTTTTGAGAGAATAAAAGGTATGTGGCATACTATTCCAAGCTTCTAAAATTTTACTTTCCATGAAACATTCTGATTCCACATTTTGGGATTGATGGCTTTCTAAATCTTCAACAAGCTTCCGCATATTCACAAATTTATTTACCCAAATTGGATTGGATTGCAGATCAATAATTTGCATTTCTAAATTATCTAATCGCATCCAATTAAGGAGGTTATTGTCACAATCTTGCATATCAAATAAATCTGGGTAATTAATAATTTTTAAAATATTTTCGATCCTTTTAAAATCGAGAAATCTTTGTGCAAACTGTTGCTTAATAGAAACAAGAATATTTGTAAATTCATAGGTGAAATTCCAATTAGTTTTTTCAAAAATGTGTATTTCATCAAAAAAAACTTTTAGTTTTCGGAAATATTCAAATTTTCCAGATTCGATATCTCTAATGAAAATATCTAGTTTAACTTCAAACCCCTTTATAAGTCCAAACATAACTTCAATCGTCTTTCCACGCCCTTGCAATTTTTTATTTAGAGAGTTTAAATGTAATGTTAAATCAGTGGAAAACATTAATTTTGTTAGCCATTCTATGTCATCAAGTTCTTTAAAATCGACCCTATTGTTTTCACGCAAAAACAGACGTATTTCATCCAAGCAGCTCACAAATCTTTCTAACGATATGGCCCGGCTCAGCCAACGCACGTTATTGCACATTAATTTAAATTGTCTTTTGTGCATATCACGTGCAACAATAAAGTTTATAATTTTATTAACTTTTTCTGAAACTTCTTTTAAATCGCTAGTACCTACTTTTGCACAAAGCATTTGCTGGTGAATGATGCAATGAAATCTTATAATCGGATGTCCAACATGTTCTTGAAATAAATTAACAAACCCTGTTGCCGGACCAGTCATATTAGGTGCTCCATCCGTTGTAATAGAAACAATTTTTTTTAAATTGAGATTAAGGCTTTTTAATTCATTAACAACAACTTCACAAATATCTGCACCTCTTGTTCTTTCCGGTATATTTGCTAATTTCAACAGCTCCTCGCGTATTTCATTCCCTTTTGAATAACGTGCAAAAATTGCTAATCGGGCAGACGAGTTTATGTCAGTTGTTTCATCCAAACAAATTGAGAAGAAATCGCAACTATCAATATCGGTTTGAAGTTGTTCGGAAATATTAATGCTCATTTTTAAAATTATTTGTTTAAGAGTATTTCTACTCATCTGTAATTCTTGTATTCTTTGGAGAATTTTTTCCTTATTATTGAAATCTTGGAACAAACTGGAAGCAGCTTTTAACATAAGTGTTTTTATAAACGTTCCGTCAGAAAATGGTTTCGAGTGTTTAGCAATCAAATAAGAAATTTCAAAACTCGCTTCTGTTATATTATTAGGAGTTTTCACAAATCTTGAAAACAAATTTGATTGTTTTTCAACATCTTTTAATCGTTGTAATATTAATTCTCTTCTTTCGGCAATATTTTTTTCAGAAATTTCCCTGTGATTAGTTTCAAAATGTCGTTTAATAGAAGATGTTCGACATACAATAACTTCGGAACACAGACCACAACTACTCTTATCTCCATGTTTAATAAAGCCGTAATCAATTGTCCAAGATGGTAAAAAACTGCGAACATCCTGTAGTTTTTGTTTTTTTATTGGTGACATGTTAATGGGGTAAATAATTAAATCTAAAATTACACGATAAAAATTATATATATTTAAATAATGTTTATTTGTTAAATTAGTTCATTACCGAAATCAAGTTTACAGCTGTAAAAATATTTAGCATTAGAAATTGGTCGATGTTTTTCATTCACTTTCTATTAGAAGTATTTTCAATTAAAAATAACGGTAAAAAACTAAACACGACACGTGTTGTGTAAACTCAGAAAAACAATTATGACATTCACTCTTGCTAACTTCGCTCCAAATGAAATATGGATAATTTTTCATACCCTAAAAACCACAACTTTTTTGTTTTAAAAAGAAAACTTCAAAGTTTACTATGTTTTTTCTTTTTTGAAATTTTGAATACTCAATGCATTTTCAAAGCGGTTTGAATTTTTTTTCGTTTTCAATTTTTTTTCAATACTTTACTTAGTGAAGCGACAAAAAAACAAAAATAAAAAGAATATAACATTTGAATATGTTTGGTTTTGAATATTTGTCATTTCGCTATTAGGAAATTATCATTTTTAGGAAATTTTTCATTCAATAAATTTTTCAACGAGTTTTTAGATTTTTTATTAGAAAAAAAATCTATATAAAAATTTGTCGAGGCACAACTATAACGTGCCATCAAATTTTTTTTCCGTGCCAAGTTTGGCACGCGTGCCCTTTAATTGCCATCCATGGTCTAGATGGTTAAGAAATAACTGAAGTGTAGGAAATAAATGCATTACATTTATGTTTGACTTGAATTTTATAATTGAATTTTGCAAGTATTCCCCGAGTTATTTCACTCCACATCTCCACCACTATTAAGTTTAATGTAGAATTTAAGTAACTGGTTGCCATCTTGTTGAAAGATAAAAGTTCTATCTGGATAAATTTGTTCAACAGACGATAACAAAGATTCGTTAAAAATAATTTAATGCTTTTACCATTCCGTCAATAAAACATAGCTAACCTAACCTCTGATTGATCCAACAACTCGATACCATTATACTGCTAGCAGAGTTCAAAGTTAGTACGAAAAGTTGGTTCAGAGTTTTAAGTTGGTATTCCGCCTCGCTGATCAACTTCCATATAAAATTTTAACTTCTCACTGAGTACAACAGAATTCCATTCGACTTGTGTCTAGGTTTAGTTTTTTTTATACAGTAGTGAATCGAAATTTTATGTTTTTATGAAGGGTGATCGGATCAGAATATAAAAAGAGAAATACTTAATTAATTTCTTTGAAATTTATTATTTCAGCTTAATTAAACACTGAGATGAAATCGTTATCCCATTTTATCAGTCTACTTTTATGAGATATGATCGGGTCTCGGACACTCTGTATATATATGTGTGTTTGTAGAAATGAATTCAGATGTGGTTATAAATTTTAACATCTTAAAATAATAATAACACAAAAGTTAAAAAATCATAGTTAATTTTTTTTCTTGTTTGGTTTTTCTTTTATTTTTTTTTTGCACATTAAGATTTCTTTTATATTTACAAAGTTAATGTCTGTAAACTGTAAACATTTCCAATGGTCTTAAGGTGATCGGAGAAAAAAAAATTTCTTTATATGCTTTATTTCTGATCATTTTAATTTTTTTTCTTTTTTTTTACTATTATTTGTAAAATTTAAATTTACTACTAAGGTGTGGAGATTTGTAGTAATAGTAATAACTAGTAATAATAATAATAATAAAAATAATAATCAACACCATATTGTAATAAATGCCTTATTCTAATTAACCACTATTAAAAATGTAATATACATACTTGTATGTCAGTGTTAGTATGTCTGCATTTAATATAATTTATTTATGTGTTGCATGTATGAATATAACCTTAAATGATGCTTATAAATCATTATAGAAGAACTGTACTTGTGTATTGTATGAAAAAAAATTAAAAAATATTTTTGTATGCACATACATATTTTTTTTTTTAATAACTAATCAAGCGATAAATTCAAAACTAATTTTCTCTTGTGTAAAAAAAAATATTAAAGGAACTAAAAGTACCGTTATTACAACATCATCCTAAATAAAAAAATTAAATTACACAAAATCTATGAAAAAAAAAACAAAACAATTGCTCACCTTTATTCATATTTAAAAAAAACTCCATATGAGCTATAACTGTTAATTTTAAGTACATAAATGTATAAATTAAATAGACTGGAGAATTAAACAAAATTTTTACTGTCTAAAATTATTTAGAAATTTCATTCATTTGAATTAACATTGAATTATGATATTAAAATAGTTAATATCGTATATGAAAATAGTTAATATCTAATAAAAAACACTGAGAAAAAAACTTTGTACAAATTACATAATATAGGAATAGTGTATAGAATAATAGTCCTTGTGTATACAAATATTATACCTTACAAATTCAGTCACTGTGAAATAGAATATCGAATTCAATTATTAGAATGAAAAAAATGAGTAGTTTAAAATTTACTTGCATTATATTTTATTTTCATAAATATCCGGCACATAATTGTTTTCAAAAAAACAAACCATATTAATAACAACATGGAGAAGATTACTAAAATCTAAATTGAAATTCTAAAACATGTAAAGAATTGAAATTCAAAATTAAATGAGAATATTATGTAGAGATACAACTTTGTAATTCCCGTACGAATGAATGATTTTAAGTGTTGTATGTTAAATGCTACACGGTTTGAACGATTTTTTATATGTATTGTGCTTTTATACATATATGGCAGACAACCAGACACCACATACACTCAAACAATCTAAAAAAGTTTTACTGAAAACAATGGCTACATCGTCAAATTGTTTTGTTCAATATTTCAACTTTGTAGACTCATTTAGTTTCTGGACTATGAACAAACAGCTTATGAAGTTGTTATGATAAGTACCACAAGTAGTCGAGAAATTTCAACAACTTTTATCAAATTTTCAAAACTATTATAACCCTGAATAATTTTTAAGATATGTTCAAATAACTTATGGAGTTGTATGGCAGTTATTAGAAACAATTATGACATCTCAACTATTTTTAATGAATACAGCTGCCATTTTACCATAATTGTTTTTGCAAAATTTCAATATTGTAGGTTGAACAGTTTTTAAGATATAGCCAAATAATAGATTTCTAAGTTGTATGGCAGCTACCAGAAGGAGCCAAGTAATTTCAATAATTTTTATCAAACAGAATAACCATAATAACATTATTTCTTATGGATAATTACACTTATTACAAAATCATTAAATTTTTCTCCTTATAGCAAAAAAAATCTTTAATATATTAATATTATAATTTAATTATGTTTAATTTTTCTCTGTGTAAAACAATATACTATAAGTAAATATAACATATTGCAATATTGGAAATTGTATAAAAGATTTACTTTTAAAAATGTATTAAACAAAAGACGCCCGAAGACTATTATTATAATGTAAACTATTTAAAGGTATTTAAATTGCGACAATAAAAAAACTATTTGATTTCTTAAACCTTATACAGCGCTTATTTACACTAATTTAAATGGTCAAGTACTTAATTTAAATATTCACATATTGTACGTATATACACAAAATTTTATGATCACCATTATTGCAATTTTAATTTTTAATTTTTTTATTTTTTATTATGTTAAGAGAAATAAAATACGAAATATTTTTAAATATTTTGCAAATAACATAATCGGGGGTAATCTTTTAAATTTATTTAATGGGATCATAATTTTAAGTTGAATAAATAAAACAGAAATATAAAAGAATTGTTGTACTACAGAAATTTATGAATCGCCGTTAAAATTTTTTTCGTTTTTACGATATATAAAAGAGCTTATGCGATGTCTTATACTTATTAAGCATTCCTACAACTGAAGATTTGGTTTTGAAAATTTTAATACTTGAAAAAAAAAAAGAAATTTAGACTTAAAAAAATTCGTTGAACTAAGCGAGAAGAGCATATTTTGATAGAAATGAAATTGTCCGGAAAAACGTACGTGCGCTGCTGCAATTGTGATTTAGCGGGGCGATAATATTTTTAATAATAGTATAATTTATAATTTAATATTTAGACATCCCAAAAATATTTTATACCATCTCGTTATTAACGAATTGAATTCAATGTACTTGATGTCAATTTTTGGATTCAATTTATCTAAATTCATTCGGCTTTATGCCAATTAAAATTCAGGATTTATTAATGTTAGTTTATCAAATTTTAAAAATGAAACTCTAATTACCACATACTGCTTTATTTTCTTCTTAGACAGTAACAGTAGGTAAAACTATTTTAAAAATCAGGCCACTATTTGAGCAAAATTGAGTCGTTATGTTACAAGATCCAATAAAAACTGAAATGAGAGTCACTAAATACCATCCTTGCCTATTCTCATTTGATGGATTATTCATTCTATTAAAAATATATTGTTCTTAAGAAATTACTTCATAAATACCCTTAGTTCATAAATTTCATTCTCTCAAATGAAACCATTGTCATATTGCATCACGTTCTCACAAACTCCACCAATTTTAGTCTATCATGTATGCTTTTATATTTGTATAAAAATTGTCTTCAATATAACTATATAAAATTCCTTTCCAAATACTTATATATTATGTAGATACATATATGAATGACCTTAAGGCGTTTACATCTAAATAATAAAAATCTAGGATAAAGATAAATACACTTTTCTTGTAAAAAAAAAAAAATGTACCAAAATACGAAAAACAACAATTTCTCCTTTAAAAAACAAAAAATTACAAACGACCTTAAGATTCAATCAATTTTTGATTTCATCACACTACCTACTTACAAATTTTTACTACTTATAAAATCACAAAAAAAAGTACAAAAATTACACAATTTAAGAAAATTAAAAATTTGGGCCACCCAGTCATAATAAAAGGCACTTTTCCAAAAAATTATTACACTAATTTTTTCAGGCTATATAATAAGCCGCCAGTTATAATTTCGTTAAAAAACAATTCAATTTTATTGACTTGGATTTTTTCCAAAGAGTTTTCGAAAAAGAAAACAATTTTGTTTTTAATAAATATTTTAAAAGTTTATTAAGAACACGTTTAAATCCTTGTAAATTTACAGTATGTCTTATTGTATGCATATCTAAAATCATCTAAAATTTATTGTAATTAAAGTAGAAAATTTTAAACTGGAAAACTAAAGAATATAATATATAGGTAAAAAGAAACTAAAGGGTTATAATTGGCATAACTGTGCGAATTTATTAATAACCGAAAATTATATAAATTGGTAAATAAAAATAAAAAATACTCTGCTCGAAATATTTACTTTAATACTTGTAGTACTGGTATTCGCATCTGCTACAAGAGATCTTCTTCAACGCTAATAAAATCTTAATAATACGTACAAATATTTTTTAACTAACATAACTTTTAATATTACCAGTTATTATTATCAATAATCGCAGTTATTGTAAAAAATCATGTGTGTTTTTAAAGTAATAAAAATGGTAATTTTTTATTTATTGTGTTTCTTTAAAAAAAAAAAAAATATAAAATTTTGTTAACCCCAAGTTATTTAGTATTGAAATGGGTTTCTTATAATATTACATGTACACTATATACGAACCTACATACATTTGTTATGTATATTGTATACAATAATAATGTATGTACGCAATATTATCACCAAGCGGTATTTTTAACATTAATTGAAGAGTTGAAAAACAATCAGAAGTGTTATGTGAGCCATGATTTTATACTAATTGGAAATGATTGCTGTGTTTTCTTACAGGATATTTTACTTATTTTACGGTTACATGTTCAATATTTGACTTCTATAAAATTATTATACAATATGAACGAACTGTATAAAGTGGGTTATTATTTGGTAAATTGAATAATATTTTTCTTGCTATAGTATGTAATTTAATATTGAAAAAATTGGAAATATATGCAGTAAAATTATTATTGTTCACAAAGATATTGTTGTTATCATCAAATACCATAACAACTGATTGTATCCAATTTTTTTGGTCAATTATACCATAACAACTGATTGTATCCAATTTTTTTGGCCAAAGATAAAGGAGAAATTATTCACCAATATTTCTGTGAGCGCCCAGTCCTTAGGATATTTAAATCATCGTTTTAAAGCTACAGAAACTTGCTTTGATATCTACGGCGTTTTTGAATTTTCGCGTGACTAGGTAAGCAAAGCAATTAAATATTCTGGCGAACAGAAATTTTTCTTTACTAATTTCGTTCAACAACCGCACATTTAATGAATTCTCTCTGATATAACAGAAGCATGTCCTTTAAAAAAAGTTCTGCGGTCAATTAATAATTCAAAATTATTTTAAAATTCAATTATTGCAGAATTTCCCAAAACAATACAGATAACATTTTTTTTCTTGATTTTAGTACAATTGTAAATGAAATGGAAAAGCGAGTAGCCAAAATTTTAAATTCAAAATGAAATCATGAAAATAAAAAAGAAAATACCAAAAATCAAGAAAAGAAGTTGGAGCACATTTCAGTATATTAAATACTGAAATTAATCATTGATCAATTATATACCCTTAATTAAAGTTCAAAATTTGCAAACATTTTGAAATTTTTTCTTTCTTTCCTTATTTTTATCCTGAAAGCAAAAAAAAATTATAAAAGAAACAGGTACATTTTTATTATTTTAAGATCAAATTTTATATTTAGTCCAATTTTTTGATTGAATCGCATATAAAATTTAAATAGCCGTCGCTTGAAAGAAAACAGAACACAAACTGTGTAAAAAAATATTAAAAAAAACACATATAAAAATGACTGACAGAATAACAATAATAAATAAAATATCATATTACAGCCCCTTGGCATGCAATAAGTTCAAAAGTTAAGGGAAAGAAGTAAAAATATAAAACCTCAACAAAGTATGATAAAGATGATGTTGATGTTACTTGTTGGAATAAACAGGAGGTGAAATGTGTTGCATGACTCTTTTCAATCGCATTCTTAAAGTATTTTCAATTTTCGCCTTTTTATTTCGCATATGTTTTTTTGATTGACTGTTTTGGCAAAATTGAAATTAAGAATTTTAACAGAAATTGAAGAAAGTGCAACACTAACAGAAACTAGGAGAAAGGATTTTTTTTTGTGGTTAAGAATAATTTTTAAATTTCTGTATTTTTCTGGAAAATACGAATGAGAAACAAAAGAATATGACATTTTTCAGTGATTCTCTATTTCCAGCAATGAAAATATTCTAATAAATCAAATGTCTGGACATTAATTAAATCACAATTTTTTCTGTATATTTATTTATACTCTACTATTTGACTATAATATAAATAAAGAGAAAATTATTGGCTCCTAGATCGTAACCCCAATTTGGCAATTAATAATAAGGTATTGATTTATAGTCAAATCAATAAACCAATATGGCTATATGGCATTCAACTGTGGGGTTGTGCCAAGAAGATTCACATTAACACAAATAAAACCTTGCAGAATAAAGTTCTACGGGACATGGTAAATGTGCCATGGTATATACATAACAGTGACACTGAGGAATTCCTTTGGTTATAGATCAAATTGGGAGTTGTGCTACAAGGCATAGGGATCGTTTTGAACAGCATCTAAATATAGAAGGAGCTCTTCTGCTAGACAATAACGTTATGACAGAAAGACTTAAACGAACAAAACCTTTCGATTTAACACAAAATATCAATTCCTTATGGAAGGTATTTAATTCCTGTACGGAAAAACCAAGTTAACGGTAATAGTTGGTCTGTAGGACCAGTTTTAGAGTTTAGGTGATTTTTTGGGGTAGGAGTCCCCCTCTCCCACTATCGGATGAAAAAAGCAGGTAGCGCCGTCCTTCTTCGTCTTTCGAGATTTTTTCACCTAGTAGAAAAAAAAATTAAATCTCAAATTTAGATATTGAATAAAAATCAAAGTTGAGTCCTTACTTAATTTTTAAGTATGCAACATAATTTGATCTCTATTCCTACACTCTAATCTACTTGCATGCTATACTTTGAAAAATCAAATGAAAATCACAACTTACATGGATAACTTATGTAATTTGATAAATTATAATGTCTGCTAGTACGAAAAACATAAATGTTATAAAACTTTTACAACTTCTAAGGTACATAAATAAAAATAGTCCGCTTGAATTTCCCTTAATGCGCAAAAATTATGCATAAGGAAATAAAATTTTCCATTGAAGAAAAGTAAAAAAAAAAATTTCCAATATCTTTTTCTATGTTAATTTTTCTAGCATGTTAATAGTCTTTTTAATCGCTTTTCTTTTTTTTCTACGAACCAAAAATTAATTAGCCTAGGCAACACAAAAAAAGCCAAAAAAATTTAAATCAAAACCTAAGAAGAAAAGAAAAAAACTAACTAGATCAATTCATTGTAAAGCAAGTCAAAAAACTTTGATTGAATCTTAAAAGTTGATGATTATGCTACCAATGATACATTGAAAAGAAACACGCAATTCAAAATGCTTATAGAATGTTATAATATACAAGTATAGTGCAGGAAAGTGAAGGAAAACAGTAAATTATCGGAGATTTTCTTAAATATTGTTATTTTCCTGTAAAATCTAAATTTATATTTAAAATAGTTGAAAGAAATAACGTGAAAATAATTTATTTTATTCTTTAAAATGTCCTTAATAAAGCAAATTTCCTAAAACTTTTGGAAAAAATAATCTACTAAGATTGTTTAGAAAATGTATTGCATACTTTTAGGGATATTATTTAATTTTTTGTTTTTTGCTGTTTTGCGAATTAGCAAAAACTTTTTCTCATTAACAATTGTTTCTCGCTTCAATATTATCCAATATTAAAAATAGTAGGAACAATATTATGTGGTTTTGTATATGCTAAAAAATTCTTATGTTAGAGTAGTTGCAACATAAGAATCTCCGTTCTTTGGCATGTACATTTCTTTAGAATAAAAATATTTGTTACAGTTTAAATAATCTTAAAATTAGTCAGAAATTAAGAGCACATTTCATATTTCCTGTTTTAATGAATATGCCTTTAATTCTTGAATGAAACTAATCCCTTATAAAACAAATTTAGACTAAATTTATGAGATGTAAAAAAATAAAGACAATGTATAGTAAAGACAAAGCACCAGTTCAGTCATTTGAAAAATTTATTGATTAATCGCACCATAACAATAATAAAGTGAGAAAATAACAAAAACCAAATAAAAATAATTAAAAAAATTAAAAAAAAAGAGGTGTTATTTCGAAATGTATTGCAAAAGTGCAACAGAAATTTAAACTTTACAAGCTAATTGATATCAATATCGTTGATCAGTTATTTTGAAGTAGAAGAAAGAGAAAAATAACCGGTGAAAATTAAAGCAAAAATCAATAAAAATGCTATTATTTTCTATAAAAAAAATTACTTGAAATTACTTGAGAAACACCGGAAACTTTTATAGGTTCCAATTATGTTTTTTTTTGTTTTTCAGAGAAAGCTTTGAAATTATTGATATTTAAATTTTTTATAAATTTAAAAATTTATGTTGCTCAAAAAACAAGGAAATGTATAACATCCATGAGAATTTCTATAAGTGAGTGTTCAAGTTTTAAAAATACTCCTTTAAATTATTTTTATTGGGGCTGGCCATTGAAATATTTAGAAGAGTAACATTAAACATAATGAATTAAATTGAACAATATAATGAATATAAGATTTTGATTTTTTTCATCCTACTTTGCTCCTGACAGGAGCATAAGGACTGGCGCATGATATCGTAGACAATCATGAACCAGTTTCTTGCGTGATTGGGTTTTTCTAGGTAGATGACAAGCCTATCGTAATTTTTTCCTTTATATTCAATATTTAAGGTTATTGGTATTTTATTTATTGATGTTTTATTTTGCTGGTATTTTTAATATTGGATATATAATTAAAATATGGTCGTAACTAGTAAATATAATAATATTTTTACTTTTATATTTAATATTGAATGAAATATCGGGGGGTTTAACCGAGACATCTGTTTGGAAACCAAATAAGATAATTAAGCAGATTACTTGCCGTAAATTATTTTATTTTTTAAAATTCTAAATATATTATGTGCTAAAAAAAATTGAACAACAGTCGTAGGTAGAGTGAAAAACCATATAGTGTCAAATAATTTATGTGTAAAGAATTTTTCAGAAACAGGTCGGCCACACTACTTTTTTTGGCTTTTTTTATGAATTAAGCGAATAAAAACATGAGCTCCAAAACTCTTGAAAATTACTGGAACAACATAAATTTTTCAATCTCAAAACCTAAAATATTAATTGAAAATAATAATAAAAATGGAATGATTTGCCATAAAAAGAGATATTGAACTCAAATAGAGACTTACTTAATTTTGTCCAGTTGCAATTAATTTTTTTGGTGGTTTTCTTCCTTAAATATAACAAGTTTAGTAAATTTCTCACAGTTTTCCGAACCGCATTCTCACAATATAAATATTGTATAATATTTCGGGACAATAATTATGGCAGTCTTCTCTTTCTATCCTTGTTTTTCTTAATCATTTATAACAAATGTTTATGGTGTGATAATAATTTTTAAATTCCAATTACTTTTTCCGCACATTGCTTTTTTTTTGTTTTGCATTTCATTTAATAAAAGTGTTATTAATTGTATTTAATTTGTAATATGAGAAAATAAAAAAAAAAAATACTTGAACAATTTTATGGTTTTTCTTTTATTTTTTAAATTCAAGAAGTTCCTGTTAATTTGAGCAACATAAATTTTTTTATATAGCGGCATAAAATGTAACAATACGAGTAATTGTTAAAAAAAAAAATAATCAGTCAAAATCGCGAAATTATATTATGATCCTTTTGTTTAAAAAATATTTTTTTTATTTTTTGTTTTTCAATTTTCTTCTTCTGGAAATTACTGTTAAAGGTTAACATTAAGATAAATATCCATGATTTATTTATATTGGAAGTTCTTAAATTTCTCATCTTGATTTTAAAATCACCATCATTATTCATTTTTGTTCAATTGTTATTTTTATAAAATTCAAAAAAAAAAAGGAAAATTCAAAACGGATAAAGTTTTTCTTATAAATGCATATATGAGTAAATGATGTGCATATGATGATAATCCGTAAATCGGTTAGTTATATACAATATGTGAACTCGACATTACAGTACACATATGGAGTTGTATAGTGGCAAAAGGAGCAACATGAGTCCACTAAAGTTCATTTTGTTATAAAATAAAAATTTAAAACAAGAAGAAAGAAAACGTGTGGTAATTAACCAACCAACCAGAAAAAAGAATGAATCAATGATGCTGCAATCTGGAATGTTACATCTTCCTTTTTTTTGTTTCTTAAATACATTTTTGAAAGGTTGTTAAATTGTTTATTTTATTTTGTTTATTTCATTTGAAAAGAAGGCTCTTTGTTTTCACCTTTAAAAAAAAAGCAAGTTAATTAAGATATTTTTTCTCGGATGACTTCAGGTAAAATATTAAATGATATTGGAAAGTTGTTATTATGTTATACGACTTTTTAAATGCATTGCATATATAGAAGACATAAAAATAAAAATAAAACAACTGAAAAAGGATTAACACCTTTTAAAAGATTGAAATCGAAAAAAGAGTTGTAAATTTTTCTCTGATTTTCATTTTTTTTTTTTATTCCAATTTTTGGTATCTTTGGGAATTTCTGAAATTTTTCCATTTAACTTAAGGATTTTCGATTTTATTTTATGTTTTTTTTATTTCTCTCTGATATTAAAAGAATTTTAAGATTTTGATGAGGTCAAAATATTGCACTCAAATTACATTTATCAATATTTTGCTCGAATGCAATAATTTCTTTAAACATGACAATAACAGGGAAGTGCAACATATTAACTTTTAAGCAAATATGAGAAACATATTTGTTTTGATGTCAGATATTGTCTGTCAATTTAGAATTATTTGATTTTAATTCTTAATAATTTTATGTTATTAAATTGAATGAAAGTTAAAAATTTTTGAGTTAAAAAAGAAACTGACTAGAATTATTTAATAAAAGCGTTGAAGAAGAACACTGGGAAATTTTAAGGTACTGGAGTATACGAGTATTAAGGCAAATAAAATTGAATGATGAAATTTTCAATAATTTTTTTTTTTTGTTATACATGGTAATTATTAATTAATTATCCTTATTTATTTATTTATTTGTGTTTAGCTCAAACATTTTACAAAATAAAAATTACAGAACACACATATATGTATTTACTGAATTAAATATTAATTTTAAAAATTATGCAATAATAGAATTTATTAGTACTAAAACTCCGTTAAAAAAAAAATTAACGATGAAAAGCTAAAACAAGAATTAACGGAAGGAATTCTTAGCTATAGGCAAATAAAAGTTTTTTTATCGTGTCTTTCATCAGTAAATGGTCAAGTCTGTGTTTGTGTTTGTTGCACAAATTCAACACTCTATACTGACAGATTAATAATTGGTCCAATGAAAAGAGACCCTGAAAAGATCAGGGGAACGAGACCTAAAATTAATGTTAGTAACAATTCTATTTAAAATGTCGGGAAATATTAAGTTAATTTTCATAAGTTGAAAAGGCAATAACACTTTTGCGACATCACGTCTTTTGCCTAGTGTGAGTTTAATTCATTATTTCAATGAATTTAAATCTGTGAGTTTGATCTGCATATTATATGATTGTTTGTAAATGGTAGCTTATGATCGAAGAAAACAACAAGGTACATAATCGAATCAGTACTACTCAGAACTTTGCCGTTTAAAGTATAGTTTGTTAAAATTAGCCACCTTTGCCTTTTTAAAGTAACAGTCACAAGGACTGTTACTTTAAAAATTTTCAATTTCTAATAGGATATCGAGTATACCATATTGACTTTTGGAAAACATAAATCTTTGAAAGTTATCAACATTTCTAGATGAAATTTGGTGAAAAAAAAATACTGTTGCGAGAAAAGTTTTTACAAGATGCCCTAAATTTTTTATATTCTCATTCTAGAATTACATTATTATAATTTTTTTCTTTTCAAATTTTCCTCTTAACAACAGTGTCAATTTGGAATGAAAATAATATAACAAACGTGTTAATGTCAAAATATTTTTTGTTTATCCGTCAAACATCTTTCTTTTGTCCAATTCTTTTGTTAACCATACAAAATTTTTTGTATAATTGAATTTTCATACAAAATTTATAACAAAAGCATAAATAAATAGAATTTTCCAAAATAATACAATTATTTTGTTATTTTTATAAAAAATGCTTGAAAATTTCAACTTACTTAAAACTTCAAGATTTTCAATCAGCACACACACAAAAAAGAAAAAAATGTTGAAAAAAAACTTTATTTTGAAATGAATTTAAATTAAAAATAAAACATTTTCTAAAATCATGAACGAAATGTCAATAAGAGTCCGAATTGATAATCATAACATTTTAAAAAATTTTTTTATATCTACATACATCTAAGGTCTATAAACATGTATAAGTAGGTATATAAGTCTAATTCCATTTCGCGCACATTGTATTATAACCTCCACTATTTTTATTCAATTGTAAGCTGTACTCCAAATGATTTGACATCAAATAAATTTTTGACACAAGTCAATATTATTCTTATTATTATTGTTTTTATATACTTTTATTTGATTTTGTTTTTTCTCATTTAAATTTTTTTTTTTTTTTTGAATTGGGCATTTCAAATTGCGTGTCGTACAGTTTCAATGTTCGCCCCAACAACTTATCTCGTGTTTAGTATATACGGAATATAACTTAAATTTTAAAATATTTTAAAATAATTTTTTTGTATGTATGTAGCTGAGTACAAATAGATCGTTTGAATTAAATGCCAATAATATATTCGAGTTGAGTAAGTTTTGAAGTAAATGCGATTCGTCTTCTAATTGTAAATTGCAACAAATGAAAAACCAAAAACAAATTTTTAATAAAATGAATAAACTCTCTAAAACCAAAAACTTCATAATACAAGCCAAGAGTTTATTTATGCCAAGCGTCTTATTTTAAGAGTACATTCTGTTTCTGTTTTTTTTTTTTTTTTTTAATGTTATGTATTAGAAAATTTTAAAATATGTGACAACGCCAATGTAATTATGTAGTTCTTCCTCTTTATGCAAAGTTATGTACGTTAAAATTCGATGTAATGTTAAAAAGTAACAAAGCAAAAAAAAGTAAATATAAAAAATCAACAAAAAAAAAAAAAAACTTTTTAAATTTTTTTGATTCAAGCGTGGGTTTTTAAAGTCATGTAAACGCAAATTTTTTATCGTTTACTTTTCATTTCAATTTTACTCAGTGTAGTTTTTTTTTCCTTATGGTTTTGATCTTGTGTGTGTTTTAATTTTTTTTCTTTTTTTTTGTGTTTTTTATATTAAGATCAAGTTTTGAATATCTCAAATCGCAAATCATTCCAAAGAGTCAAAAATGCAATGCAAAATCCTGTTACGAGGTAAAATTAATATTAAAGTTAAAAATGTTGAAAAAAAATAAGAAAAAAAAAGAAAAAAAAATTTTCAAATTGTTTGATTGGAATTTGAAATATTTTATAAGAAAATAAAAATTAAATTATTTTATTGTAAATATTTTTTTTTTCTGGACACAATTAGATGGTGTTGTCACTATTGAATTGTCACATAATAAAATGCATAATAAATGCATCATGCTTTAGACATAGTATATAACAGTATTAAAATGTAGTGAAAATCTCCTGTATTAGATAAATTTGGGGTATAATGACCCTACGAAGTGTCTGAACTAATTTTAAGTAATATTTTCCGGTCTAATTTCGGCAAGTGTAGAGAAATTCTAGAATATCGTTCGAATTTACCAGAAATCCTGAGATTTCGTGACTTCCAAAATGCAGTATAAAAAATTTTAAAACAGTCTAAAACAGTTAGACAATACGGAAAAGCTTTTAAAACTGCTGCATTTTATGTAAGTTTTCGCTGCATTTTGGAATATGAATGTGAAGATAAAAAAATATTCAATGACGTAATGTACATAACTGCACCTTGTCTGTTTTTTTAAATTTGCTTATAATAAATCTTTGTTCCAATTCAAGAAATATTATTTTTGTATTAAAAATTTTTGAAATTTTAATAATTATTTGTTCTTGCCTTTGTGTTTCCTCGCATTTCTTTGCGATTTTAAAAAATATTCTAAAAAATTTCCCTAATTTTAAAATTATTTTTGCCAGAATATATTTTTCTGAAAAGAAAAAATGTAATAATTCTGGCAAGTGTTTTTATGACATTTCTACAAAAAGCAGTTTCCATTTTTACGCTATACGTTCTGCTTTTGTTTTACGTTTCGGTTGCATATTGGATATATTTAAGTATAGTGTGCAATGTCAAGAGATTTAATATTTTTTAATATGAAATATTGTAAAATTTACTTTTTCAGTGCGTTTTGGAAGTCAAGAATTTTTTATATATTACAGAAATCCTAAGAAATTCGGAAGAAATTTTGTAAAAAAAATTTATTTAAGAAATTTATTTTCCACTTCGAAAATATAATTGCCTTGTTTCTATTACAAGAAAAAATTAATTCCATTTTAAATTGAATTTTACAAGTTTATGTTAAATGTATTCGGCTAGAAAGAGCTTTCACGCTTATAACATTGTGTAGAATCGAAAAATTAATATCTGGAGAAATCTTGAATTTAAACCAACAGAAATTTTTTCAGAATTCAAATTGGATTTCATTTACAAAATAAAATTGAATTGGAAAACCGCAATTCTTTTTAAAAAAAAATATTTATTTAATCAGCATGTCTAAATAACGATAATTTTTTTGGTACAAATTCATTAACCTGATGACGCAATAATGAAGAAAAATTTCCTATTTGTAAAACTTCTCAAAGTAAAAGAAAAACGTTCCCAAAACTTTTTAATTACACCTTGCCTAACTTAACAAACGACAGATCATCCTCATCATTTGTGTTTTTAATTTTTCGCATCTTATTATTATTTTTATGATTGTTGTTTAGTTTGTTTTTTGTCTTTTTTTTTTTTTGCCTATAACCCACTAGTAAATTTTCTATATCAGTCCGCCTATGCAGAATTGTCTTTTAACAACAAATTATGTTGCATTCAACACGCATTCCATTTGAAAAAAAAAAAAAATTAGCAAAACATGAAAACGACGAAAGAAAAACAAAAGTTTTTGTTGTTGTCGTTGTTGTATATATTTGTCTTGTGTGCATCAGCATCAACAAGTCAACATCATTGCAGCATCATTGTAAATTTCAATTCAATTTAAAAAAAAAAATTCTTTTTTTTTTTGCATTTCTACTTTTAGTTTTTTTTATTAAAAATTCTTCTTGCACTTTTTTTTTTATACATAAAGTCTTGAATCAGAAATATTTCTTACTATTGTCAGAATAATAAAGTTCTGTAACACCTATGTCACGTCGTTACCAATGTTTACCTACTTCCTTACAAATATATAAAAAATTAGATTTGTAACTAAGATGATGGTTAGTGAATGTGGGGATAGATTCTAAAAAATAGAAATGTAGATTAAAAATGAAAATATTTTTTTTATAGTTGTTCATTATATATATGAGATACCATATAGTCGGTAGAATTATGAATATATTACAAATTACTTTAATAATTTGGTTAATGCTAAGTAATTTGGCTAATAAATTTATCAAAGATTATTAACATCAAATAACTAACCTCAGTTATTTAATTTGTTATCAAATTAGCTACTGAACAAATATGTAATAATTTCAGAAAAAGCGTAAATAAAACTAGAAGATTATTTGGGAACAATAATAAAATAAAATTTTAATAGCTAATCCTAAAAAATTCACGTAAATTACTTGAATCGAAGCCAAGATTAAATAATAATCACAATTTAAAAACAAATTACACGTAGTTCATCAAGTTGCAACGTGAACACTACTTTATACAAATCTAGTCCACCATTCAATGAACTAATTAGCACGACCCTGCTTAAATTCGTATCAAATTACTAAGAGTTAAAATTGACAGTAAATAATTGTCCTTGTCCATTCTATTCCTAATAAGAATCTTATTCCTTTTAAAATCTATTACCTAACTAAGAACAAATTTAATCTTAGAATGGCTAAATACCAAAAATTTTCAAATGAATTTACAATGATTGTTATTTTAACAATGAGAAATTTATCCTGCCGAATTGACTTGAGATGGCATGACAAACAGAATTGTTATTTCTAACATGGGGCATTTATAGCATTTATTTGCAAATAATTTTTGTGCCTTAACTACTAACTAATTGAGTTTTATTTTTAGGATAACAACTTGCTTCATAAACGAAAACTTAAACTAAGGATACCTTCACGGGTCATATAATGCACTATAAACGACGGATGTAAAAAAATATTACAAGAAATAAAACAAATATAGCCAGGAAAAAAAAAGTATGTACAAATTTTCAATTGAAAAAATCTGAGCTGGACCGTATAGCTTGACCATGTAATGAAGATTCATTCATTTAATAACAATTCAAAAAATTCAAATTAGATTTTTACATTTTACTTCTTCTTATTGCATCCCATTCACTCTACAACAATGTTGAATACGTATAATCATTAGAAATCATCAGTTAGAGTGGTTGGTAATCGTATGCCGTTTAAGGATTGAAATTAAAATTTCAAAAAAAAAAAAAAAATGATTTTCCATTTAAAATTATTTTAGGAATTCTTTACTTAAAATTCATTAATTTTTCTTATTTCGTTTATGATCCGCTTTCTATTTAAGTTTGGATTTTATTAAAATTCAATTATATTTCGAATTTCAAGTCAAATTTGTTTCGAAGTTGTGAACTACTGCGGTACAAAAATTTGTGTAATTTTAGAACTTTAGTTCGAATTTTTAAATTTTTGTGAGTCTTTAGTAATGATGTCGATGAAACCATTTATAATAAACTATTTTAAATTAATTCATAAATATGTTATTTAAGTTATTGGTACTTTATTATACGGGAATGTACTAATGAACTAAACTCTGGCCGAGAGTAGTATAAAGTTCAATTGATATTTCAGATATCTACAGTTAAATTGATGCCCTGTTCGAGTTTTAAAATTATGGTTTTAAAGTTATGAGTTGCAAGGGTTTGTCTTCAAAATACATGTATACATACATATGTATGTACATATTTAAAAAAATTTGCAAATAAAAATTTAATTGCCATCCTAAACATTAACAATTCATCAAATATTTCGATTATGATCATAAAACCGTTAGTTGAAAGAATAATAATGATTTTTTTTTACTTCCAAAATTAATGCAATAATTTTTATTTAAATGGTATTATAAATATTCCAATTTGTTTAGTATATCTGCAGAGTAATGAGTACAGCAATTTTTATTAATTTGAAATTATTAATAGGTACGATATTGAGCCAATTGGAATGAAATCAAAAGCAATATTTACTCTGTAGTTTCTGAGATAGTTTGTACACCTCTGAAATTTTGTCTAAATTTCCACTCGTGAATAAATTTTGTTTTTGCTTCTAAAAAAATGTAATTCTTCAAATACTTTGACTTTTAAATTTCGCCAAAACTGTAATTATTACTGAATTATACACTTTAATTGTAATTTGAAGTATGGGATGATATAAGTAGACTCTTCCCAAGCCTAAAACAAATTAATTCAAAAATTTAGCAAACTTAGAGCAAAAATTATACGTTAACCAAAAATGAGTAAACAAACAAATGCTGCCTAATTTGAATTAAACAGTATCAATCTCTCGATCATTATTTAAAACACAAGTACAACATAAGTTTAACACAAGTTCTATTCTCGTACAAGTTGATTATTGATTACTGGTTCCGAACAGGGATCTGAATGAAATTGCAAGTAAATTATTGTGTCCTCGTCATTCTATTGAGTAATTTTAACATTAAATTTCTAAAAATATCTCAGAGTTGATCTCATTTAATTTTTGTCATTTATATTTTTGTTCCCTTTTTGTTGGCTTTTGCAACTTTATATTTTATATGGTTAGAGAAACCAAGAAACTGAAAGAAATATATGTAATATATTTTCTCCTTTTCTATTGTACAATTTAGTTGGGTTTAAATATTTTATTGCGTTTTTCATTACGAAACACTAAAGAAAAAAAAAATGATATTAAGGAAAAGAAAAAGCTCAACTGAGATTATGTTCTATATAATCTATTGTAACAACAATGTGATGCAAATTTAAAAGAGGATCAAACTACTCCAATATTTAAAGAAAAACAACACAAAATAAATTTAAAAAAAAAAAAAACCTATACAATATATTTCTTTTATTTACTGTTAGACGTAGGATCTATGCAAATTGGATAACAAACGATATTTTTTAATTTAGCATTCTTTTGAGTTTAACGAAAGACGATTTGTTGCTATTACCAGCCATACATACATTATATGCAGTCTATTAAATTTATGTTACAGATGATTAAATTTTGTATATTTGAATTCAATGTACATAAATAAGGTCTACAAGCATAACATATTTAAGTCACAAAACACACATAATGTACGTACAAATGCACACATACATATTTCAAGGCACATATTTTGAATATTTTTAATGGAATTTTTCTGTGTATACAAAAGATAATGAGTTTTTTTTGCACTATTGTTATGATTTAAAATAAATAAGTCAAAGAAGGAAGTAAATGTTTTATTGTTAACTTAATGAAGGTGGTGATTTAAATTTGTTAAATAAGTGTTGAGAAGTATTATTCGTGAAAGAAATGTTTTATGAAAAAATTAAACAAAATTCTCATTAAAGTTCATTTAATTATTTTGTGTTACTGCTATGAAAAATAATTTCTCAACACCTCATATAATGAAAAATTGTAAGTTTTTTTTAACATTTTGCCAAAAAAAATTGGAAATTGCAATTCAATGAGCATTAATTGCAATTTATATGAAATTCGTTTTAGTGCTCCGTGTTTTTTACTTTTTTTTTCTTTTTGGGATGTTTAAATAAGCTAGAAATTTGAAACAAAGAGAACTTAATAAATTTTAATAGAAAGAGATCCGCAAGTGTAATGAACTTTGACGCACTGGAGTTTTTTCCAATTACAATCAAGTAAGTTTCAACAAGTACATGAGAAAAATTACCATACGACATGCCGTCAAAACGGTATCGACAAGACATCTAATGGAAACAATTCTGGAGGTCTAATCACAAAATGAGAACTTTTTTGTTTTGAAGCTGTCAAGAAAAAAAAAATATATTTTTACTGATCTTGGGTCTGTTCAGCCTTTCGTTCGGGATCACTGCTGAACAAAGATTCATATTTCGTCAGCTTCACAGTTATTTTTGTAAGCTGTAAAATTTTTAATAGCTTTTTCGTGAAATATACCAATTATACCAACATGAAAGTCAGATATATATTAAAATTTATTATATGATTTACAAATGGGTTATTCAAAATTTTATTCATTTTTAGATGGTTGTCTAAAAAAGCTGTAGGGGCTCCCCATGACAAGTAACCGGCTCAGATCCCTGCTATCGATCATATGCTATTTTGATGCTGTTAAGGCTAATATATTGAAATTTGAAAAATTTGGTAATTATATCTATATGCTTTGTTATATATCCAGTCAAATGATTCAACTTACAAAAAATATTTATATAACAAAATTCCTACGAGTACCATGAATTAATATTTGTAAACAAAATTTTGTCATTCTTACAAAAAAATGTTGGTATAGCAAATAAAATGTCCAAAAACTTAATATTAAAAATTTAAAGCGATTTGTCAAGGCTTAAAAGGTTTTCATTAATTCTTCTTACAATATTAAATTAAAAGTTTTCCAAACTAGATTTAATTCAATATTTTAACCCAAAAAAAAATTTTTTATATTGTGAAAGAGTTTTTCTTATTTTTTTTCAATTTTGTTTCTTTGATATATAAATTTCTTAAACAATTCTTTATACCTGTACGAACGTATGTTCGAAACCTTACCGTTTGTAACGTTTGTAGTCAGTGTCGAATTATGAGTCGATTTAAGTATGCCCATCCGTCAGCCCGTCCTAACAATAACTCAAAAACTAATTGAGTTAAGCTCACAAAATTTTCTCAAATGATTTATAATAATGAATGCCAGAACCCTATTGGAAGTGATCGAGGCATTTGTTGGGATAGCTGCCCTACAACTGCAAAACTCATTTGCAAATATATGATTGGGGCTGTTATCTGATAAATATCGTTCAAATCACTCGACTGCTTATGGTAGCTGCCATACAACTTCGAAAGGCATTTAGTCGTGTATTGTGGAAATTACTAAAATTACAGAGCTTAAGTTTTGCAGAAACGAATAAAAAATCAGGATTATGCATGGAAAGCTGTAGCAATTAATACATAGCACTTCATTCATTCGTACAGGTATCACAGAGTTGACACGGTCAACTCAATCTATTCTGATTTTTTTTTATTTTTGTTTGTGTAACAAGAACATAATATTAAATTGCAGTTCTAAATATATGGGTGTAACAAATGCAATTAACAAGCATTTTAAATTAATGTTAGAAACTTTTCTGACAACATTTAAATAAATGAATATCATTATTATGAGTACCCAACACAAAAAACTTAAAATGTAACGCAAATTATTTTATACAATTTCCAATAATGCGCTTTGTCCGTCCCTTCACCTACACACAATAATTTCCTCGTGTTAAAATGCATAATTCTACTCATATTTTTACATAATTATTGCATAACTTTTAAAATATTTCTTGTTTTTTTTTTTTCAAAATCATTCTATTTATTTATTTTCATTAAATTTAGCCGGATTTTTAATGGATTTTTCTATATTTTTTTAAACTCAATACCCAATAATACCAATTACCAATTCTTAAATATTTTGTTCGCATTTTCTGTTTATTTTTTTGTGTCTTTTTGTGTTTCATTTTTAACAAATGAGCATTTTTTTAACATTCGTAGGTTTTTTAATATCTTTTCATTTTGTTCTTTTACTATTATTTCGTTGGCTTTTATTATTCAAATTAATATTTTGTTCATCCATCTGTCAATATTTTTAACAAAACAAAAAAAAAGAATTTTTTTTTTAATTCAATATTCCTAAGTTGTTTTTTTTTCGTTTTGTTTTTTTTTTTTGTCTGAACAACAACATGAATGCAATGAGGTCAATTGCATCTGATAAGAGTTAACTTTTGTATAATACCCCTAACAATTTGCCTATTAAATGAAAATAACTATATAATAAAACCATATATACATACACACGTAAACACATAAAATATAATAATATATGCAATTTATAATACAAAATGGAGAACATTTTTAAACAAATGTTAAGCTTTTAAAAATTGTCTATGATCGTCTAATAATAGTTAAAAAGCTGATTTTAAGATTAACGTTTTATGTATATATAATATCACTGGTTATACCTTTTCAATACGTATGTATGTTGGTAAATAATATTTGAACTTAATTCAATACCCATTTGTGCAATTATTTTCTAAGTTTTGTTGTTGTTCGTCGTTCTTTATGCAATTTAAAAATGCATTTTTTAACCATTTAATATTCCATTAAGCTTTTGTCTGCATACTTACTATAAATATAACATGAATATATTATTATGGTTGTAGTTTTTTTTTAGTTTTTTTTTCTTCTAAATTATTTTAACTACCCATTTTATACGCAATAAAATCTCCATGAGTCAAAATGTGCACAGAAAAAAAAAATTGTAGGTTTTTCTTTCTTATTTTTTTTTTCCAAAGTTTCATCTAGATTCATAAATTTATTCGTTCCACAGATGTGCATTTTTTAATTCCGTTGCAGCCAAAGTTTATAATCAATATTATGTGTATACATATTATTTATTTATGTATGTACATAATATCTACATCTATTTTATTTTTAGGAAAATAAATATATTTTAAATTACTTTAACCTCATGATTGCCAACTTAAAAATCAGAGAACAGATTTTTTTTTTAAAATTTTCTTATCTCTGATTTGTTCCTTAGACTTTGTTATCCAATCACTAAACGATTGTATGAAGATATTGTTTTTTTATTATGAATAGCACATAAGAAATATTTAAATTGCTCACATATTAACTTTAAGTGCTGGAGAATTAAATTTTAATTCTATAGAATTAGAAACTATAAGGGCCCACATTTCAATTCAATAAACCAAACTTTAATGCACCTAATAAGTTTGATTTTGAAACAATCCATTTAAATTAAATACTCTTATAATATACTAAAATTTAATAAAGCAAGAAAATTGCATACTTTTAGGATCAGAAAATTTTTTTTTTTCTTTTTACTTGGAAGACATTTGCTGGTAGTTTCTTGCTTTTATAGAACTTTTTGGAATAGTTTACAGTTTCAAAAAATAAGCAGAGCTATAATTGAATATTTCAAAAAAGATTATCTCTGCAACGACATAAAGCTTTTAATAATAAGTACAAACAATTGGTATATTTGACTTATATTACTCACAGTCTAAAAGGAAAACTTATCGAGAGTTAGAAAAAATTGCGAATTTCAAGGGCCATTTTGTTATTTTGATGTTTATCCATGACGTTTCGAATAAATAAAAGAAGAAGGTTGTATTTTGCTACGTCAACAATTATTTGTAGCAAAAAAAAAATGGTATTTTTTAGGCTTTGAGCGATCATAACTCTTAGATTCTATAAATTCTAATAATTAATATAATAATATTATATTGTAAATTTTATTTTATAAAATTTTAATCTGGAATAAATGCTATAACCCTTTCTCGAACACTTAATAAAAGAGGTTAAAATTTATTAAATTTATTTTAAAGAACAAAATATATTATAATAATAATATTTATCAACATGACTCCTCTAATCCTTGATGACTAAACAAATTTTGGAATTAAAAATTGCAAAAATTATAAGTAGGTACACATACATACTAATATTAAAGAGTACAAAATAGTTGAATATAACAATATAAGAAAACAAGTTCGAAAAATAACTAAATAAAAGCACGCGTTTAAAAAAAATGTGCATATTGCAGAAAATATGAAATTAATTTTTTATTGTGTGGCAGTAGTTGCGGTGGTGGTTGATTATAACAGTAATAACTATTATAAGAATGATGGTGACGATGGCACATAATATTATTGTGCTATAGTTATATTTATTTAAAAAAAAATATATAACTGAGTAATACCATTGTGGCGGTCATTTGAACCGCATAAACCAGAAATGTTATAGCTTGCGTAATAATCCTGTAGTCATAGGATACATGGATATTATGTATCCATGAACATAATATACAATATATATATGGTATGTAACATAACTATGCATTATAAGTACATGTAAAGTATGATTGAAAATATTTTTAGTAAATGAGTATATTTTACGTTGTTTCTGTGAGTGGAGAAAAGCCGATTTAAAAAAAAAAATATTTTAAGATAGCAAAGAAAACGTCTTATATTTTAACACAAGTACCACAAGAATTTTCGCTTTTCATTTACAATACTTTGTATTATAATATTATTAAGGTACGATAAAATAAATGAATATAAGTGTAAATGTTAAATTTAAATGAATTAGTATTGTTAAATAAGAGGACGAAAATGATTTGAATTGGAATATTATGCAGTAAGGTATCATATAGTATGGTACTTGTACAATTAGATCCATATTATCTATTTCAAATAGTTTAAGTTATCTACTCAATTTAAGAGCTTTTTCTTCGCTTCTCATACTTTAGTACATTATGGAAGAAAGGAATGAAACGTTTAGCATTTCCATCTACCTAAAAGGTCACAAATAAAGTATAGAAAAATTTTATGAAATTTTGGTGCATGCGGTCGAAGTTTGCTAGTTTATAATGCGTAGTTTACTATATCCTCCCGAAATCGTGAATGTTAGAATAAAAACATTCTTTTTAAAGCTTTTGAATTGCAGATTGTAATTTTGAAAATTTCTTCGAGGTAACGAGATCTCCCAAATGCTAAGTATGTTTATTCACAATATATACAAGTATACTAGTAGTTATTTATTATGGTATTCACTGGTTTAAGTTAACGATAAAATACTCTTAGTCACCTAATTACATACATAGTTTATCATTAGATATAAATTATCTAACATATTTAAAAAATAAAAATTTGCATACCGTAAGGCGCTCTTACGGAAAAGTTGATTAAAAACTTCATAATTTTATTATGAAAACACAACCTCTGATTAGCTTAAATTCCGATCTAAAGGAGTCCTGGAATCAAGAACATGGAGCTGAATCGGAGCATGAAGCGGTTCCTCTCCATTCTAAACTAATGCCAGAAAGTTGAATATCCTTTTCGATTCCTTTTGTTTAGATAAATCAAACGGCACAAACCAAAATAACTCTTTTTCTTCACATTTAACAATATTTTCAAAGACGTTTAACAAAATAAATAAAAAAAAATTAAAATTTTTTTCTATCTCATTTATTTTATCTTTTTCTTTTTTCTTTTTTGCATTTAAAGTCATCTTATGATAGAATACTAAATTAAATAACTGGCTAGATAATATAATGCTCCAGACAATATCAAAAAAATTTTCTTCCAGCTGAGTGAAACAAGATTGCGAACATTTTGTATACAGATCGTCTTTATTACCGTATAATAAGTTTTGTAAATTGTGTGCGCGCGCACCCATAATATACGAATTATTTTAAGTTTAACCGATTTTCATGCATAACAGAAAAAAAAAAAACAGAAATTATCCATAAATAAATAAAATACTAGAGTTTTTTTTACTATTTTTTTATTACTTTTGCGATGAGATTATATAAATATTCACTGTGGCAAGAGTAAAACACAAGAAGAAAAACCAAAAGTATGACGATTTTAATCGTATAGTGATGGCACAACGACGACGACGACTATGAAGGTAACGGAGTTTTTTTCTGTGTTTTTTTTTTTTTACTTTTGTTTTCTTACTATTTTTAAAGGCACAAGCTTTTCGGATGATTCATCATTAGGTGTCCCATTGAGCATGATTAAATATGGTAAAGGAAACTTCTTTTATTATTCTTCTCTATAGTTTTTATACGTACATACATAATATACTCCTTATATACAGTAAGTATGGATAATGCTATATTTATAAATGCACATACAAATGAATGAAATATTTGCGAATTTGGTTTAAATTTTTTTCGTGTTGTTGTTTTATTGTTGCAGTTTGTTTATTAAATTTTGGTCTATTTGGTTGTCTTTGTTAATATTGCAAATTCATATTGTGGCAATGCAATCACAATTAAAATAATTTTTAAGGCAGAGACCATAATGTACTCAAAATGATTTTTAATGTAGATAAATCAAAATTTTTTCTAATTTTTTTTCTTGTTCTTCTCTTTTTTATCCATATTAGCGAATTTAAATGGGGAATATTATATAAGTAAGGCAAAGAATAATGAAAAAAAAAATGTAGAAAAAAAATCTTCTTTTAAAATTTGAGAAGAAGCAAATGAGCAAAAAATAAGAATAATCAAAAGAAAAAATGGAGAAAAAAAATTCATACAAAATTCTGAACAGATGTCCGCAGGGTACTTTAAATATAGAAGCTTACTTAGTGCTTTTTAATATTAATAAAAGCACTAAGCATTCTTATGATGCGTCATTTCTGAATATCTCGTGACACTCTGGAGGGGTTTTGTGTTTTGTTGTTTTGTTTTGATGTTTTTACTCATGTCTTTCCTAAATTTTATTAAGTTAAATTTTACTTTATTTCAGGCTTTTTTGCCTTATTTTTAAAAATTTACAATCTATATGAATCGTGAATTAAAAGAATTTTTGTTCCATAAATACTAAAATCATAAAAACAAAAACGTAATAAAAGTAAATAAAAATTTTATTGGGAAATTTATTTTCCATGAAAATTTTTAAGAATTTTTTTTTTTTTGGTTTTAATTTGCAGAATTTGTTATATATGCAATTTGGTAATAACCTTATAATGGCTACAAAATAAAATTTTTTCTAAGAAGCGATGATTAACACTTTGAAATTTATTAATTAAATTAATACTAAAATATTTTTTATTACCAAATTTTTTACTAATAAATTTTAGAAACAACTAAAGGTGATGCGGATAATTGAAATTCACATACTATTATTTTTTTTTAGAGTGTTAATGGACATTTCTGTTGAAATTAATGAGATTATAATAAACAGAATTTGTATTGCATAGATAACGCTGGATATTAGGAAAAGGAGGATTTCATTAGCTTTAAAATGAGTTTATAAAGTTGAATTTATCCGTCACATTGCCTGAGTTATAAATAAGAATGTGAAAATTAGACGGTTTTTGCAAGTTTCAACTTTGAGGCTCTATAACTCGAAAACAAGAGCTCAAAAATGAAATTTAATTTAAATAACTGTTATATTGTATATTATTGTATTATACAACATAACAGTAACGTTGAAAAAACCCGCAATAATAACATATTTTGTACAAAAATAAAATTGTGAAAATCAATCGATTAAAATAAAATTTAAAAACACTAGCATTAGAATTAGTAGCAGTTTAGTAACATGCAGTTCTAATTTACCCTTACATGCAGTTAGCTGACCCTTACATTGACAATATTAAATTTTGTTTGCAGAAAATCAAAATCGTAAGAAAAATGTTTAAAACATAGCCATTGCTATGTTCAGAATGAGATAAAATTGATTGTACATAGCAAGATTTTTTTATATGATTAGTGTGACATTGGATATTGTGTAGTATCCTCTATTGTGTAACACCAACCAATACTGGCACAAGCACAAATTTTATCAGTTTATCTTTTTTCTTCAATTAAAACAATCCGTTTTATATCCACCAAAAATAAATATATTAAAAACTGGTAGCTCTTTGACAATATTTATTAAATCCATATATTAAATATTACAAAAAAAAATTCATACTTTTGAATAAAAAATGGAAAAGAAATATTAAAACCAATTATAAAAAAAAATTATTTATGATTGATAGACAGATTTTGATTAAAAATATTATATTACATTTATAAGTGAACTACATTAATTCATAAAACCAATTAACACTTATATACAATATTATGTACATGCTTACCTACATAATACTATACAAATGTAGTTATAAATTTTAATAATTATTATTATTAATAAAGCACCCATGCTGCGTATCGCACAACTCAAAATTCATAAAATTACATTATGATCACATTTAATTTTATTGTATAACATTTAATTTTACATTATTATTTTTGTTTTGTTTTTTTTTTTCAATATGTGGATAATTTAATGTATGTATATGTAAATATATGTAGATTTATACATAAATATATTATTGTGGTTATTAAAAGTTGTTGAATGACAACATCCTTGACAACTTTAAAGATAAGATTAACAGAGATGTTTTAAATTTATACTCAATATAATAATGTGTACATAATATACTAAATATTAATATAAATTGTAAATCATTACATAATTTAAGCTCAAGACGTGTATGTATGTATATATAACGTTAAATGTATCAATATAGGCATAATAATTTAAATAATGCAATTGATTTTTCTTTTATTGTATTTTTCTGTTTTAAATGAGTGCGCATACTGCCACCCGTTAAGTAGTTCAATTAATTCATATTAAATTCACATTAAACAAAAAAAAAAATTAAAAACCAAAAAAAAAAATTGTAACAATTGCAAATAATGCAAAAATTTTTAAAGCTTAAAATAAAAATCGATTTCAATTTCCTATATTTAAAATGAAATGTAAAAATTACCGAAAGCAGGAAATTGAGTAACAAATGAAATGAAATGAATGAATGAATGAATACGGTAACAGTGCGCGCGATGTTCAATTTCAATTCTCAACTTCAATACAAGAAAAAAACTTTAATTTCTTTCGTAAATTAATTTCACTTTTCTTAATCAAATGAACCATAAACGGGTAATTATTTTATTGCGATTAAAGATATACAAAAGCTGAAACAAAAGACAAACAAAAAAAAAACATAAAAATCGACAAATTTAACAATGAAAAATTTGAATGCAAATCAGAAGCAAAATCCTGCGGTGAGCACCCATGTAAACATAAATAAAAGCAAAAAAATAATAAAAATTAAGAGCACACAAAAACGAAACCGATTGATTTTAATTTCGATTTTCTGTTTAATCGATTTAATTTTTCTGAGGTTTTGCTTTTTTTTTCTTTTGCTTTATTTCTTAATCGTTTTTCTCAACTCTTATTGAAATTTATTCAAATGTTTTAAAGTTTTCTTATATTATTACATTTTAAACAGGCCCTTTATCATTTTAACAACCAAGATTTTTCTGATAAGATAACAAGGATCTTTCTTCTATAATATGGGAATATTACAATTTCAGTTTGTGTGGTCAAACAGGGTACGAGAACACTAAAAGCAAAAAATTAGTATATTATATTGAATGTGGTAAAACATGTTCGGCAATAAAGTTTTTTACCTTGAGTTTAAAAAAAAAAAATTAAATCAATTTTCTATATTTAGCATTTTAAGTATATAATTGAAGGAAAATCACTGTGTTAAATTTAAATTTTAAGTATACTGAATAATTATTTCAATATTATGCAAATTTTCCATGTTAATGTTTGTATTATTGATTTTATTGAAATGCATAACAGTTGTTTGGTTAAAATTGTAAAATATTTAATATCCAAAAGGTTACCTTGCTAGAAACTAAATATTTGAGCTACCAACGAGAATATAAAAACTTAATTGAGTAAACTCTGTAATACTCAAATGACTCATAAGGAAATCATAAGGAACAGTTCCGGAGATAAGATTTATGACAAGCATTGTACTCTTTTACAATGCAAACTAATATAACTGTAAAATTTAGTACTACAATCACATCGTTTGTACAAAATTTCAAAAATGCAAATAAATTTATTAATTTTCAAATTATTTTGGTCACCTGGTCACATTAATTATACAGATACATAATATATAATTTCTAAAAAAATTTTTAAATTTCAATTTTTTGCTTAAAAATTATTAATTATTATAAATATAGAAAATTTATTAGAATGACAAAATATCAGTCACTATATGAATGTTAACATAAATTACATTTTCAATTTGTTTTTAATCTATTATTGACGCGAATGATAGTTCTAGCACAATTCTCAGCATGACTTCATCATCATGGACTCCAAACTAGTTACAGTATTGTGAGAAGATATAATATATTAAAATGCTCTTAATGTTACGGAATATTAAATGGTATTAATATTAAAGAATTTTCAAATTTTGACAAATAAATTCAACCCAAAATTCAATTGAAACCGAATCACAAATCTCCTATCAGAATATTTTCTATTCTAATATTTTCTTTGCTCTGCACATTATGTAAGTTTTTTCAAGTATAGAGCAAAAATTTTTTTTTAAAATATTTGGTCATAACGTACAAAAAAGCGAAAAAAATGGAGAAAATTGCAACATGTATAACCTTATTACCCATTCCCGATCCCATTCCCGATCATTGAATTTTTGCCTTTTATAATGCCAAAATTTTAACCTTTTCCAAATTTCTATAAAAGCAAAAAGGTAACAATAATTTCAACACCATCAAAAGAAATAGTTATTAAACATCACTTCACCTACTTTACCGTCATATTATGCTTTATGTTAAAGCTTCTCTCTTTTTTTTTTGTCTAATCCTAAATATATGCAATAATTTAATATATTCTGATGTGTTAATGAAAGTATAATTTAAGTAGCAATTATTAAGTAAATAAAACTTAATGTTTAAAACAAAATATTTTCAATTGCTCAAGGGAAAAGTGCTACTTTAAATATCATTGATTTGATTCAAATTTATTTATTCTACCAATTAATGCATTGGGTAATTTGTATTGCTTAGATTGCATATAATTATATATAAGTAAATAAAATGGAATTTACGATTCTTCTATAACACATTACCTACTATATAATATTGTGTGTATACCTAGTGTGTATACCACAATAACAATCTTTTCATTATAACCATCTATGCTAGTTCACAACACACCATATAAATTCAAATATGTTTCAAATACAATTGCAATTTCATTCATAGATTGTATTATGCAAAAGGTATTTTAAAAAAAATATTCTTTTAAAATTTCAGAAGAAAAGAAAATCTATGTACGTAAGTATGTATTAAAAATCCTCCGATTCATTTAAATTAGTTTGGCTTCTGCTCTAATATTTTACAATAAAATACTCTTTTAAGATGCTGGTGGTTCTGTTGCAATAATTATTAGGTACTACTGTTACGTTACTTATTGCTGTCCAATATAAATAATTTTTCTTACAATTTTTTTTCTATTTCTTTTTGTATTTTTCTCATTCTTGGTTATTTTGCGCGGTTATTATAATATGGCGAGTATATAAATGCTATGTTACTGTGCTGTGTTGAAAAATTTTTGTATGAAATATGCATTTTTGTATGCATATAGGCATGTAAAGAAGCAATGAAGTAACAAAAATTAATAAAAAGGAAAAAAAACAGAAATACAAAATTTTTCTTCCAGCTTTTGGTCTTTCATAGTATCTTTTTGTATTGTTTGGTGTAGATAATGTGGTGCTTCTGATGCAGTTGCTAATTTTTTGTTTCTTTTCTTTTTTAAAAATCTTTAGCTTATTATTTGAAATTATTTTTTTATTTTTAAACAGTTTTACTTTAGATTTCACTCTTAAGTAATATTGCCGCTAATTTTTCATTTGAAAATTTTCAAAAAGGAGTAAAATTTTTTTTTTTTCTTGTATATCTTTAGATGTAATTATGTTTATACAATTATTCCATAGAAAATTTAAAATCTATTGCATATACTGTTGAAAAACTGTTGAATTCTTATAATAATAATTTTTTTTTTTATCCTATAAGATTTTCAATAATATATTTTATGCGCACACATAATTTATATATGTACATACATATGTACATCATTTAAGTTTTGGTCCATTAAGTGCGGTGGCGTTTAATAAAAAAAAAATAAGAGAAACAATAAAATAAAAACCAAAAAGTTGTTTGATTTTCTTCCATAGAGGTTTTTCATATTCATTTTTTGTTTTGTTTTGATTTTCTTTTTAATTTTTTTGCGTTTTTATGTTGGGCGATTTTGATAAATTACAGAACAGGCGGTTTCATCTGATTGCATTATGGTAACAAATGAAACATTGATGAAAATTGTACTTATACGAAGCATAAGAATAATACGAACATAAGTTTAACATTATTAATAACAACACAAGAATAACAGCAGAGTAAATTTGAATCCATTATGCAAATAGCAGGAAGAGAAAATTATTTTCAAAAGAGTATATAGGTACTGCAAGTCAATGAAATGTAAAGAAAAAATAATAATAAAATTAGCGTACTTACACACTCATCTATACCTATTATAATTATTATATATTGAATATATGGAAAGTACATACCTATATATATATATATATATATATATATATATATATATATATATATATATATATATATATATATACAGGCGCGGTTCTGATGTATTCGTCGCCCTAAGCGGTTCCTAAAAAGTGCGCCCCCCCCCCTTCAACCTTTTCACCTATTTTATTACTGTGAACAAAATTTAATAGGCATTGCACATTGTGCATCATAAAGCAGTTTCTTGTAACCTTATTGTGCTGAATTATAGAATTAAAGTCTGGAACTAAACTTTCAATTTTTTGTTTTATAAATTCAAAAACAAGGTAATTTATTTAACTGTACGTTTTTTTATGAAGTTATGATCAGATTTATATCAATCACTTAAACTTGATTTTTTGATTTTAACAACCAAAAAATTTACTTTTTGACGTAAGTGAAACTTATTGTAAAAGGTTCTATGAAAATTATATCAAATGAACTTTTTCACAGCTTATTTGAATATGAAAAAAAGTAAAAAATTATTTTTATTTTTATTCGTAATTTTATTTTTATTTTTATAATTATTTTTATTTTTATTCGTAAAATTTGGCTTTTTATTTCACAAATCGCCTGAGAAATGAAGCTATAAAAAAAGTTTCGACTTGCATTCAAAAATTTAAGGAAAATCAAAGTTTCGTTCTAAAATTTGTGACTTAAAAACTAAGCTTTTCATGTACATACATAGCTATAAGCTTTTATACTGTTCATTATATTTTTTAGATTTTATTAAAATAAATGCATTTAACTGTTTTAATTTTGGAGATAAATGTGTGAAGCAAATTATGCGCCATTTCATTTTACTCTTATTTTTTGGATGACTTACACTACATCAATTCAGCATAAAAATTCTTAACATTCACTTGATTATTAAACAACATTTTTTCAATTCAATATAAGTAGTAGATTTTATCAATTAAAATTTAATTCTGTGATTGATAACAGTTTTTTCAAAAACGAAAGCAGAACATAGTAGTAGAAATTCATAACGATCATGTAATTTTAAAATTCATTCAAAATTTTTTGTTGTTAAACAAAAACAAAATATTGGTATACACAATCTCAATATCAAGCTATGCTTTCCATCATTTAAGAATATTGCTCTCATTCTCTTTTTCTAATTTCTTTCTATTCTCATTCTTAATTTGTGTTTTTTTTGTTTTGTTCTTGTTGTTTACTAATGCAATAGTATACAGAAAAGTAATACATTATAATAATGTGTTTGTTTGTTTGGTGAGTGGGCGCCAACTAAGCAAAAATAAAATTTTGCATGTATGAAACAATTTAAATATAATGTGTACGAACGAGTGTAGCCACTAAGCATAATAAAAACATTGCTTTGTGATATAATTATATGTGTACGAGCGAGTGTTGATAGGGAGCAATCTCAGCAAAATAAAAATTTTGCTTTATGAGATAATTATATGTGTACGCATGAGTGTTGATCTTATTCATATTAGACAATATAAATTATGTGTACATGTGTATTTTTGAATATTTTTATTTGTTGCGTACATTGCTTCTATATATGTATGTATATTATATGAGACGATTTCACTTATATATATGAACGTTTGAATGTATACAGCTGTGTGAAATAATATTCTGTGTTTATAGGCATATACAGTACATAAAAAATAAGAATGAAAGAGTAGTGTAGAGTAAAGAAATGTATGAGTAATTTTAATTCTATGAACATTTTTTGTTATATGGTGCAAATAGAAAATATGTGTAGGAACAAAATATTATGTTTGCATGTAGGTAGATTTTATTAAGTTAATTTCGCTATAAATTGATGTATAAAAAAAAACTTGGAATCCTTTTTTTGGGTGAAAATTTTTTTTTTTTTAATTTAGGGGTTTTTTAAGTTTTCAATGGCGCCCCTATTTTTTATCGCCCATGGCAAATGCATACTTTGCATGTATGATAAATCCGGGGCTGTATATATATATACATAATTTATATGCTAGTATATAGAAACTTATGAAATTGGTCCAGTTTCTTTTTATATGCTATATAAATTGCATAGTTATAATTTGAATAGTGATTAAAGAAATTAAAAAAGAAAATAATGTGGAAAAATTTTTATTTATTGAAAATTGTGTTGCAATCAACTTATGCTCAGTAAGAGTTAAAAGAGTTAAAAAGCTGGTAAATTTTTTTTAATTTCTTCTTTTTTTTGCAATTTTTAATTTCTTATTTGAATTTAATCAGAAAATATTGGGTAGAAAAAATTATTTATAAATCATAAATCATTGTAATCCGATTGATTTAAAATTTAATCTATAAAAATATTATATAATCCATTTGAAAATATTGTCATCATTGTCTTTAAGAAAGAGATAGACAAATATGAAATTTTAATTGTACAAAATACGTAAATATAAAAAATTTCCTCCAATATGGAACTTATTGAATTCTGACAAATAATTTTAGTTTGTATGGCACGTGTGCGAGTATCAAATGCGTCTAGTATTGTTCAAATTACGTAACAGATCCGCTACGCGTAGAATTTTCTTTAGCTTATTTTTATTTATACTGGATTTGTTTATCTGCGGCATTTCTAATAAAAAAATTAATATGAAGAAATTGATTTAAAAAATTTATTTTTAATAATTATAGCAAAATTTGATTACTCATAAATTTTTACATCCTTTCAATTTGAAAATTTTTATTGATTTTATAAATTTAATTGTATTAAAATACTAAGTTTCCAGCCCTGTTTTCAATTGAAAAAAAAAAAATTTTGAAATTTTAAATATAAAGACTTCAAAATTAACATTAATAAATTCTATTTGCAATTCTAATCATATTAATAAACATAAATTATTTTACTTTAATATTTTAGAATATCGTAATGTTGCAAGCAATACCATATAAATTACAATTTCTTAAATGTTAAAAGAACACTAAAAACTTTTCCCAAGCTAACATTTTCTAATTTTCTGAAGTGATTGTATAGATTTCTCTAGTTTAGTAATTAACTGGTGTTCAGTTTCAATCAAAAAAAGAATTTTGAAAAAAAATAATATTATAATTATACGATATTGCAAGCTACCCGACCATATCATACATTCCATCTTAAATATATAATGAGCCTTCTTTTCTTTCAGTACGTATACTATGATTCAATTAGATCAATGTAAGAGCTGTTAATCAGAAAATTAATATTAAAGAAATTGTTATTAAATTCAAGTTAATATAAAAGATTCGATATTAGAATTAAGAAATTCAACGATTTATTCATCATTTAATTTATTGTTTTAGATTCATAAATTTATTGAATTCATCAATCAAATTCATCACCCCTACATAGCAATTCTTATTTTTGAAATAATAACTAAGTGGTCTAATATAAGAATACTTTACTAAAGAAACTTTCATTTTTCATTTATTTTATATTATATGGGTTAATGGAAATTGGGTTAGATTTCTCATATTTATTACTCTGCAATCATTATGATGTAAGAATATATAACAAGAAAAATTTTAACTAAATATTATCCAATTTATTAATTTGCATATTATTTAAATAATTCAGAAAATAAAAAACATTTTTTTTTTTCAAAATCAAATAAAATCTTTATGAAATCCCTTTGAAATGCAATGCAAATACTAAAAAGTAAAATTCCAATTTGATTTCATTGAAAACCCATTAAAATCATAATGTCGAAATAAAATATCGATTATTATTTATTTTTTCTTGTTTTTTCATTTCTAACATAAAATCAGTTTTAACATCAAATATGATCGCATATGTAATATACGAGAGAGATATGACATCAGTAGTGATATGTTGTATCCCTTTTGGCTCTTTGGTTTACTTTCAATGAAAAAAATTCCATTATGAAAGGAAAAATTGTTTTTTTTTTTTTTTTTATTTGTTTCTTGGTTTTTGTGTTAAAAAAATTTACGTACCACGCCTTCTTCTATCATCATAACTAGGCAGGCAGGCAGGCAGATCTAGCATATTCATTTAAATCTGTTTTTTTTTTTTTCGTAACATAGCTATCCATTCTAGTTTGTTTGAGTATATTAATATGCGGCAAATGCCCTGAAACCTTTGGAAAACAGAACAATCAAAATTGATAAAAAAAAAATCTATTTTTGCAGATCTCTTATAATTTTTTTTTTCTATTTAATTTTTGTGTTTTTGTCATGTTGTTTGCGGTCGTTATGAATAAATCTACTTACTTATATGTTATTTTGTTAACTTAAAAAATATGCTTAAGTAGTTTACATTTTGAAAATTATACATTATAAAATAATTTATTGAATAAAGGAAACATAGAAGAAAAAATTTGATTTCGTAATATTCAAAGATTATTTAATTGAATTTTTGGTTGGATGCACCGAAATAAGTTCCATTGTATAATGATTTTGCAAAAAGGATCGTCAAATTTAATATTAAAGTGATAACTTCACTTCGTATTTAATATTTCACTATTTGGAATTAGTTGCTGCAAAGTGTAATTTTTTTTGTAATTTGAATTTTTTTCTATTAGGCCAATATTGGTTCAGAGTGAAAATTTCATCGAGAAACTCCTTTGTATTGCTTTGAAACGCGATTTGTTCGATATGGCTTTTGAAATCTTTGTGAATTTATATTAACTGGCTAGAAATGAGTTACGAAATCGATCGGACATTGCAGTAATATCTTTCGGCCCAAGAAAATATTTAGAAAATATAGTTTTTTCGTAATTTTTTATATAAACTGTATCAAAAGTGGACAAATATGGAAATATTTACTAACATTATACCCACTTTAACATACAATTAAAATTTTACACCATGATTTCTGATTAATTTTAATACAATCTAATTATGTTGCATAGCTTCTTTAACTAAAACTTTCATTTAACAATAAGAATTCAAAATTCTTTTACGAGCAAAAAATATTTTTAAATTGTGATTATCATATCATAAAAGAGAATTAGAATTTCTTGGTAATATTATGTAACTTAACAAGTGAAATAAAATTTCAATAGATTTACTGGCATCAAAAGATTTTACTTACCCACCTTTCTCGCTTGTTGTCCTTGTTAAGCGCGAAGCAGCCATTCGGAGTAAATAAGAGAGTCTATGATAATTTGCTTTTATGTTTTGCCGTAAAGAAAGATTCATAATCTTAAATTGAATGCCCATAATGTAAAAATGTATTTGGATTACACAAAACATTTTTAGCAAACAAACAAATAAGTAGGACAGTAGAAATCAAAAAGTTTATTTCCAAAATTTTAAATAATATTCAACTTGTTTTAATTATTGAATGTAATTTTTCATTTTCATGTTTATTTTATAATGCCGCTAACCATTTAACAGCCGATTTAATTGAATCAGAGCGTCCATTCAATAAAAAAATAAAACACAACCCTTTCAAATCTATACACGAACCCAAATTTTAAGGTGTTCATATTTTCTTTATTTGTTCTTTTCTTACACATTCAATTTGAAAAGCATAAAAGAGCAAATAATTTTTGTAAACTTAAAAAACATGTGATTTTTGTTTTTGTTTTTTTTTTTTTTTGTGAATGAATGAATGAATTGAAAAACTTTTCCTTTCATTCAAATTCATGAAAAATTTTCTTCAGAATAAAAAGAAGAAAAATATAAAATGAAATTTAAAGATCAGGAGACGTAGAAGAGACACGAAAATTTCAAGTTGAGAAATTTTATCTCATACACACTGACAGAGGCGACGTGAGCGGCATCTGTTAATTTTTTTCTACTTTTTTACTGTGTAAAAATATTTTCGAAAATAAACAAAAAAAAAATTTGAAGGCCAATATAAATTTTTTTTTTTAATTTTTAGTTTGTCTCCAATTTGTTGCGATCTTTAACAAAAGGCTTATTTATTATACGAATTAATTCGCTGAGTCGAAATATGAGGCACGATTCATTGTTGTAACACAATGCTTTGTAACAGTAATGGAAAATGTTTGTAGGTATGTGGAAAAATTTTATATTTTGCTATTATTAATAATCTCTTTTCTTATATTTATTTTTGTTTTTTTTTTTAAAATGAATTTTTTAAATAAATTTAACAGTGGACTCATGCTAACATTAAAAAAGTTAAATGAAAAAAAAAAAATTGTTGAAGAAAAAAAAGAAGAGGAATAAAAAATAAGAAACAGAAGAAAAATTTAGCAATTGTTCAAAATCTGATTAAGAGTGAGTGATAAATAGAAGTCTCCCTGTAATCAATGCCAATGAAATGTTACAGAAGTTAACCGGTCAATCATGAATTAAGACCCATTAACACGTAGCAACTATAGGATATATACTTTCAAATTTTTTTTTTGTCAAACAATTTAAAAATATTATTGTTTACAGTTTTATATTTATTTGAGGCATAAAAAATTTACATAAGAATTTTGTAATACTTCAAAATAAAATTTTAGATTTAAATATCTGCGATAAATTTTATACAAATATTTTATACAGCGTTTCTAAATATTTTCCACATATATATATAAACACTTAGATATTAGACAAATTATTTATTTGAGGATTTAAAGGTTCGAAAAGCACAATTTCTTCATGAATTTTTTTATCTTTTGTTGTAAATTTGTTGAAAAATAAAAATTTAATAAATATAAGCGTTCTACGGTCATGTAGCAAAATTTTCAAAAGATTAATTTTCAATTCTCTAATTTTGATGAAAGCAAAAAGGTAACGGTAACCGCGCTCTCATCCAAGGGTTAAAACTATTACTTAATGTTACTCCTAAATGTATGCAAATTTATACGGTTATAGAAGTATTATTTCATTAAATTTAGAAATTAGCTAGTTTTAAGACTCTAAATTTAAATTGTCAACAGGTATCGGTGTTCCTAATATTTTCCAGAACTTTGAATAAATTTTCATATTTTCAATAATTTTTCCTATGAGTTCAAACGCCTTTTTTCCTGAAAACTGTCTCTCTCTCTCTCTATCTCTTTATTTATTTCTTAGAGTAACTTTGATAATCACTCTTTCATTAGTCTTAATTTCGAACGAAGCAATGAAACGAGAATTCCCGAAAAGCTTTTTAAATATTAAACGTGATAAAATTTAATTTAGTTAATTAACTGATAGCAAACGAAATTTGACTTTCTTAATGTTAATGTAATTTTTATATTTTTTAATATTAAAAAAATGTTTAATATTTCTTAACAATAAAAAATTGAAATTTAATTTAAAAAAAAAAAAAAATTTTTTTTTTCTAATAAAATTTTTGATAATTTTTTTTTTTTTTTTTTTAATTTTTTTATGGTCGAATATTGAATATAATATGAAACAAAAGCGACAGCGATACAAATTCCCTCTGGGGTAAGGTGTGGTCATCACTAAAGAATTAGGCAGCCGCTTCAGCAGCAAAATGGCAATCATTTTGATGTCTAATTTAAAAATGTAAATATATATGTATATTTATATATGTATACGTACATACATTTGTATACAATTGATTTTTTATAGAATAATTTGATGTATTGCCAATATTTTTAATATTTTTTCCATCTTTACATCGGCAAACAAACTTATATTATACTATTTTGAAATTGAACTAAATTGAACGGTTTGCAGCATGCAAGATCAGCGTATGTAAGAATATACAAAAGATACTTACAATATTATAATTGTTATAATACCGTTATTTTGTCGTTTATTTTTTAGTTATTCACGTTATTATGTTTAGGTACTTCTGTTATTGCTGCTGTCGCGGCTGCTGCCGTTATATTGCGATGTTACTAGATTGTTATTATTATATTTGTATGATTGCTATGAGACGTCTTCTGAATGAGCAAAACAAGAAAATAAAAATCAAACTCAATAGATGGCGCGCTTTTTGTTTTTTTAAATTTTTATTGTAAAACTTTTAAAAAATTCCAATATAAAAATCCAATAAAAAAAAATCTCTTTTTTTGAAGATCTTATGTTGTAATTCAGTGTTGTAATCTGACAGATTTTTGTTTATATCGTATATATTTTAAGAGATTCTTTTGATACTTTTTATATACTTTACTTATACTAATTGCGCGAATTGAAAATGAATTAAGGTACCTACTACAAAAAAAAAATTTTTTTCTCTTTTTGTTGTTGGTTATTAGGGCGTCGGTAGGTTGGTATTATAGATTGTCGACACAATTTTTCTATTTTATAATAGCAATATGACTTAACTGGTATTTTTTGTTACTTTTCTATTATTAAAAATCAGATTTTTTTTTTGGTTTGGTTGCGATTTAATAATGGAATAACGATAACTTCTTTAAATTGATGGTGAACGAAAACAAAATAATTATAATTTTTTTTTTTTTGGTAAGATCGACACTAATGCTCATCAAAATAATATTGTTAAAAATATTAAAGAGAAGTATATAAGAAGATCAGTTCAACTAATTTTAAAGAAGTTTAGTAAATTGCAAGGTTATAACCTTTCGTGATTAAGCCGAAGTGTTTTTTATTTTTTTCTTCTTCTCTTTTTTATTTTTTTTATTATATGTAACACAATAAATTCCTTACATATGGATTACAAAAATAAATTTTTAAAGATTAGATAAGAAAAAAATCAGGAAAAATAAAATTAAAGATAAAAATCAAAAGAAAAACGAAGATGTCGGTAAATTGTTATACGAATGAAAGCTCTACTTTAAGATCGAAGATTTGAATTGAAGAAGGTTGAAAAAATTTAATTTGAAAATTGAAAGTGAAAATTTAAGGAGGAAATTTTCACGATAAAATGAAAAAAACGTTTCACATTGTATAGTGTTAATTGGTATTTTGAAGTCTTTAACGATTTCAACAAAAATTAAATGAAAAAACTTAAAAGAAAAATAAATCATCATGTAGATCTTAAAAAATGATCATTGATTATGTCGTGATTTTAATAAATTTTTTTTTGTGAAAATAATTTTGTTTAATGCGTGGCGGCATTGTATGTTTGTATAACAGATATTTTATATGATTTTACCAAAAAAGATCTTCACCAATCCTAAAATTTACCTGAAATTAATTTGGCCTAAAAAATTATTGAAATAATTTATTATTTCTATAATTTCTAATATTAGTTTAGGGTAGGTTATAAGTTTCAAATTTTCTATGAAAAAATTGTTGTTTTTTTCTTATTTTGGATAAAATTTTGGATAAAAAAAATTATAAGGCTATTTTTGTAAACTTTTCTGGACTAACTTAAACATGATTGCTTAAAAGATAAAATAGCTAAGGTTTTAGTGAAAAAAAATAAATTTAAAAAAAATTTGTTGCATACTTTTCGGGGTAATTTTAACTCGAAAATAAAAGGAGAAAAAAAGTAGAGTTAACTTTGTCAACTCTGTGATACCCGTACGAATTTGTTGTCCTATGTGCGAATAACTAATGTGCCCTAACTAACTATGGGGCAGACTATGACTTTAAGTTACCGTATTACCATATTAATTTATGCAAAATTTCAGTACTATGTGTTTTTCAAAATACTGGTTGTGCCAAACTACTATTGAAGTTGTATGGCAGCTACCAGAAAGAGCCAAGAAATTTTAGCGAATTTTATCAAGCACATCGGCCCTACTAATATATTCACTTGTGTGAAATCTCAATATCACAGTTTTTATAGTTTCTGAGATATAGCCAAATAACTTTTGAAATTGTATGGCAGGTACCAGAAGGAGCCAAGTAATTTCAACGACTTTTATGAGACACATTGGCCCTACTAATATATTCGTTTGTGTGAAATTTCAATACCACAACTTTTATAGTTTCTGAGATATAGCCAAATAAATTTTGAAGTTGTATGGCAGCTACCCGAACCGGTATCCCGATCACGTCCAATTTAAATAGGGTTCTGGCACTTACTACAATAAATCATTTGTGAAAATTTGGTGAACTTAGCTCAATTAGTTTTTGAGTTATCGTTCGGACGGACGGACGGACAGACAAAGCTAAATCAACTCAGAATTTGACGCTGATCAAAAACATACACTTGAGTCTATATCTAACACCGTTATTTCTTAGCGTTACAAACGGTAAGGCAAATTTAGTATACCCTTCGAACATACGTTCGTACGGGTATAATTAATCAAAACCATGAGTGGACGGAATAATTCGCAAAAGAACTGAATTTTTACAATTGCACTTGACTTTTGAGAATTGACTGACTGAGCATGACTCACTTTTTAAATGTAATATGCTCAAACGAGCGTTTAGTTTAGAATGTTGCATTTTTCTTATTTTTATCGAAATGTTAAAAAATGGTAAAATTTTCAAATTTTTTGTAATGGTTTTTAGAAGAGCTTTAATTTCTTAATGCTTGCTAGTATGCTAACGACTTTGTTTTTATAAAAGTTTTATTTATCATAGAACATTCGTTTTAAATACTATTATTATAGGACAAAAATCAATGTTAACCCGTAACTTATTTCAACAATAATTACGAAAAGCTAGTTTAATTTTTTTACAAATTTTGATGTTGAAAAGTTTACATACATGTTAAATGCTATGCATATTTTCATTCTGTAATCATATAACACTTAAAATTCGTTTATAATTTATGTAACCTTATTTATTAAGCCAATATTTTTATAAGATAATAAATTTATCGCGTGCAAATATTTTATTTTCCACATTACACCATTAATTTTAACTATAGATTAAGAAACTTCATTCTACTATTCTTTATATAATCACTTATATAACATTATACATATCTGATGGTAATTACATAGAATCAAAAACTTTATTAATCACTTAAGATTTTTGATTTTTGTTTTTTTCAAAGCACGCTTCTAAGAAATATTTATCAAGTTTTTCTTTATGATTTATGAATATTTTCAATTACAAATATTTTTTATAAAATAAAATCTTTATTATTTTTTTCTTATTACTCAATTAAAATTATTTTTAAATACTTATATGTGATAAAAATTAGAATAAGAATTTCGTATTCACACATCGTTCCATATTCAATTCAAAATATTTTGTTGTTGTTATAAAGGAATGAAAATAAATTTAGAAATTCTATATAGTGAGATTGAAATCAAATTTATAATTTTGGAATTTAGATATTCGAACTATAAAACAAAAAAAAAATTTTGTATACGGGTACAATAATAAAGAAAGAATTGAAAATTCTTTAAAATTCACGAAAAATTTTTTTGTTTTGTTTTAAACACGAGCTTCTATTTAAATATTACAAAACAACAAAATATTTTTATTTTTTGTCGATTTTTCTCAATTTCGAATCTGATTTCTTATATTGAGTTTTAACAATTTATTCTTATTGTTGTATGACGAAAAAAATGATAATAAGAATATCAGCTGCAAAGAATTAATAATAGAAAATCTTAGAAAAAAATACAAAAAATGTTTCAAAATTTAATAGCGAAAATCTTTTCAGAATATTTAATTTCAAAATTATTATTAACAACCATCATATCTCTGTTATCTTAATTCTATATTACGAAAAAGAAGAAATAAAAAGAAAAAAAAAAAATAACAATAAAATGCAACTTCTTTCTCTATATATTTTTGTTGATTACCTATTTAGTTTTGCTTTAAGCACATTTTGCAATTTTTAGTATAATTTGAATATGAAAATGTACTACTAGTTTTGATATTCAACCATAAATTGATTTCCCAATTACGTTTTTGTGGGCGATTTCGTTTCTTATTAACCATGTAAATGTTCTTATAATATTATTAATTTAAGCAATTAAAAAATATTCCCGAAAAATCGTTCAATTTTAGCAAAAAGATTATTGAGCAATTACTTTAATAAATGTCCTCAATTTTAGTGGCCATACTTAGCTGGAATCATACATTTTAATTTATTTAAATGCCACATCCTGGTAGGGCCAGAAACTAATTTCTAATTTTTGCTTCAATTCTGAAAATTATGGAAAAATACAAAAAGATTGGTAAGAATTGCCGGTACCCATAAACACATGCACTAAGTTCTTAAATAATTCTATGATTTACGTGTCATATACAAATTGAATTTAATTATTATACATATTATATAAATAGTCGTAATTTATAGGGGGTGTCGAAAAGTAGCAATTTATTTCATAATAGATTATAATATCTCACAGAAGAAATAACAGAACACAAGAATTGATTTCCATTTTTGGACTACTATCTTTTTCGCACAAACTAATGTCATTTTAGTAAACGTAAATTAATTTATGTTACAACTAACTTCTCTCAAATTTTTTTTGCAGTATTATTATCAGACGAATTGCTTTGGCCAAGCATCAATTATGATGAAAAATAATATTGCACGAAAGAGCTTAAACGATCATCATTTATACGCACAAAAACACAGCTATCATATTGCCTAGCAAAATTGTCTTCATTAAATGAGGACGGAAAAGGAAAGGAAATAGTGGAGAGTTAGTAAGGGTAAGATTTTATTAGGATGAGAGACACAACAAAAAAATACTCAAACAAATTTCAAAATATTCAAAGAAATTTTGAAAAAAAATTTGCACCTTTTCCAAAAATGTAATCCCGCAAATTTAATATAATTATACCGTACTGCCATCGGTACCAAATTGTGCCTCTGACATTGAGTATCATATTGAGTTCCCAACTGAATAAAATGTGCTTTTTATAATCCATTGCTTTTTTCTTAAATTTGAATTTCATCTTCTTATTTTAAATATTTTTAGCTTCTTCAACAATTTCTTGTAAAGATATCTAAATTCGTAGAATCAGAAACCTATTCAAAATATACACAGTAATATACAAGTAAATGGTAAATATGAATCTTAATAAATATCAATAATAAACTATGAAAGTTAACTAAAATCTATTACAATCTTTTCAAAGACAATATTGGATTACAGAAAAAAAACAAAAACAAAAAGTAGCAACTATGCAACCAAAAAAGAACAGTAATACCTAACAATAGTAACAACGACAAACATCTTAAATAGAACAAAAGGAACAAAAAAAAAATAAAAATAGTTAAAAACTTAACTGAAAATTTTACAAAACACAACGTGAAATCCTAGTACCTTGTTACTTTAGTCTTTATTTTTGTTATATAGATTCTACTTTTTTCTTGTTTTTTCTTTTGATTATTTTAAAATATCAATCTGGCAACATTTCGTGATATTTATTGTAAATAAGTACATAAACAACTTAAACAACAGGCAATAACAACATTAAGAGCCTGCAACAGTTAAACAAAGTTTTTTTAAGTAAAGACAAAAAAAAAATAATAAAGAAAACATCAGAGAGAAAAACAGTTAAAAGAAAAAGAAAATTTAAGTTACAAGCAATAGAAAAAAAAACAACAAAAACAACATGCTATACTAAAAAACAGAAAAATAAAAATAAAATTGAACTAAAAAGAGAGACAAGAAACATTTTCAGCAATAAAACGTTTGTCTCGTGCTTGTCGCGTGCTTCCCTGCCATTCTTCCAACCACTTACTAAAAAAAAAAATATACAATGTTTCTAGAGCAAAACTAACTAAATCGAATCTCAAAAATATATATTTTTTGTTTTTTTATATACTCTTCAGATGATGATGATGAAACAAACCTTTTTCTCATTTAACAATCACACATTCACATATAAGTGAATAGATATTTGTATATGTAGATATATTTACTATACGTGAAAGGAAAAAGTTAAGCACACAATATGAAAGGAATATAATATAAGTGCAATGATATTTAAATGTTCATCTATGTATGTATATGTGGGAGTCAAATTGATAAAAATATCAACTATAGGATATTTTAAATAAAAAATTTGATTTCCTAAATTCGATACATTTTGCTTTTTGAAAGTACTCAAATGTTCTAATAGTATAGTACTCGTATTCAAATAAATTTTAAGGGCCGCCTCAAGAAATCATTGATCGAAAACTTTAATGTGTCAGCAGGATTTACGGCATGCGGAAGGTCGTTTTTTCTTAAAGTTAAATATGACGGCCCCTGTACTGCCAATATTTCGTTTAGAGTTTGAAATATAAAAATATACTGATATAGTTTCTATTTGCAGTAAAAATTATACCGTGAATTTTTTGTAAAAGCTGCAAAATTAGAATATTAATATGAAATATTTTGTATAAAACTTACTTTTAAAATTATTCAAATTTACATTACTTTTAATTATTATGCATACACGTGGGGGATCAAATTGTTCTAAGTCAATGCCCATTTTCGCACTTTTCCAAAAAATTTGTTAAAAATTTGCTTATTAGTTTCACTCTATCCGTCCTGAAACTGCAATCTTTTCCAAATTTATATAAATAGAGAAAGTGGGCGCTATGTACCATTCCATTAAAATATACAACTATTTTTCTTAAATTTTCTTAACTCACGCAATTAACTCTTAAATAATATCAACGAATCTGTAATTTTTTTTTTTACTTCATCCTAAAGGTATGCAATCTTTGAAATTTTTTCGTATGTGGATGAAAGTTTGTAATTAATTTTAATACATAAATACATTGCTTGTAAAAGCAGTATTGTCATTTGTTGAATCAAAAACTCCGGTATTATAAACAATTGGTTTGAACCAACTTAATTAATTTATAAAGCAATCAATTTAAATTTTAAATTTTTTTTATGCAATCATAAACTAATTTTCAAATATAAAAGACTTTGTGGTCCTTCTCCATATATAGAAAATTTTAATAAAAAAAAGAAGCTATACAGTAAATTATTACAATAAAATAGAACAGATTCGATTGCATCGAATTTCTTTCATAAAACTTATACCAAAATTGAAAAATATATTATGTTTTATTAAACCAAAACCCGCTCAATATACATATATACATGCAAAAATATAGATATAAATAAAATACAATAAAATTAAACAATACGTAGCACAAGACATGCAAAACGACAAACAAAAACAATATTCAAACAGGGAACTCGCTCGCTTATTTTAAAAAAAAATAATAATAACAACGATATTAACATTAAAACAATATATTTAGAGAAACAACAAAAAATAAAAGTAAAAAGTTATAAAACAAGAAAAAATTACAAGAGAAAAATAAAATAAAAGTTAATCTAGTTTATGTCGGGTAGAAAATGAACAGTTAAATGGAAAATTATCGGATTACAAGTAAAATATTCGAAAGACTTTAATTTACATTATGCAGACAAATGGAATAATAAGCTAGGAAATTAGTTGTAATTTATGAAAAGTAATTACATAGGGAAATTTAATAGCTTTTGAATTAAGAGCAATTAAAATACATACAACTGTTTAATTCTAAATTTTGAGTAAATTATATTTGAACCTGTACATAAATCCCATGTTTCACGTGCAAATAATGAAAATATACTGAGTTTGGCCATCTATAAGAGCGAAGTTGTAAGAGTATGAAAACATTCGAATTTTCGGGAACGTTTAAGACTTGGCTCTGTTTGTTAGTGATATACTTAAAATCTAATTGAATTTTGTCCTCTTTTGTGAAAGAAAACTCGTCCTTAAAGCAAAACATAAAATTTTTCGAGACGATACAATATCTAAAAATTAAATATTTTTATTTTTCAAGCGGAAGACGAAAGCAATGAACAATATCCATTGTTAACACAGAACAACAGTGGAAATGCAAAATCAGCCGTTTTATATTTTGCAATGTCACACACATGGAAACAGATGTAGTCAAAAAAAAAAATCGTCAGCGACAAAATAAGATTTTAGACTATTCTAGTTACATTTTTGTAATATGTGTACTGTAAACAAATTTTGGTGTTTCGCCGCAGAAAACTGATCGTCTTCTAATTTATCTTCATTATTTTCCTATAAGTTCAACAGAGAGGGAGACACTACTCTCAAACAGCGAGGTAATGTAAACATAAAATAAGGTAAACGTTATTAAACGAAATTTATCTAGTGAATTGTCATAAATTTTGATATTTAGATACTAATCAAAAATTAAGTTACAAATGCTAAATTAGTTGGGTCACAAATCACAAATTAGTTGGGTATCAAATATATTATAATTTATGCTCTACAGAATCAAAAATAAATCATTCTAATCAAATAATCAATAATAGATTATTTTAGGATTATCATATGATTACTATAAAGAAAACGCATAGATGTAAGCACGAATTTAAAAATATTTATTAAGCTATCACTAATAATCGAACAAAAGCATTTCGAAAATAAATATGAAAACTGTAAAATGAAAGAATTCTTAAACAAAAAAAAAAATAGAAAAGAAGATTTTTATAGCAACTATAAAAGATTCCATATAGACAATCCTTATATATTTAAAAAATGTAGAATGTAGAATCTTCAAAAGGAGAAGGAAAAAATTTTTACAAGTCTAAAAAACATGAAATTATAGCATCGATTTGCCATTCGATATAAGATTTTTCGATTTTATTTTATTCTTTTGCAGAAAAATAAAAATAATATAACAAAAATGAGGTAGGTATTCAATTACTATAATCATTGAATTCATCATTATTTTTTTTTGCTTCATCAATATCAAAATGCGCGAAAAACGTGAAAAATTTAATTGAGAAAAAATTCTTTTCAATATTAAAAAAAGAAAAATAAAAATATTGTCGATTCGACAAATTTCACATTTTTATTATTTTTTTTTCTTGCATTTCTTTCATTTTTTTTTTTAAATGAAATTTTATGCAAATTGGTTTTTCGCATGATTTTTTAACCAGGAATAGATGCAACGGAAAAAAAAAACATTCCAAATTTTAGATTATGTTCTTACAGTAAAATTAAAATTTCAATGAATATTCATGTATTCTTGTATAGATATCAAGGTACCATGAACAAAATAGAGAAGTGCGCAATATAGTGAAGGAGAAGCATAAAGAAAATTTATAACCCTATAGTTATGTGAAAATAGGATACATAATAATATTGTGAAGAATGAATTGTTATGGGTTAAATGATTGTCGAAATTACATAGCATAAACTTTAACACACCCGCCATATCTTCAACACTTAAAAATTTTTTTACATATACTCTTTAATAGATTCAAAAGCATAAAAATTAAAATATAAGAAAATTATATTCTTGGTTCAACAAGTGTAATTCAATTGCAAAGTGCAATATTTTAAAGTGATTTTAGTTTTAATCGAAAGAAAAAAAATGTAAAGTGTTAGATGAATTTGGAACAACTTAAAAAATAATAATATTAAATTACATATTGTGTTTTTACTAAGGAATTTTTATAAAAAAAAAAAACATTAAAAATTTCTCCAGCATTTCATATTGAAATTATTATCCTATTAACTCCTAGGTGATCTATAAATTTATTCAGGTCAAATAATATTTTATTATACACTATATTATATTAACGAGCTAGATTATAAATGAACTGAAAATTTCAAATTTTCAATATTCTAAAATAAGATTTTTATTGGAAAGGCAATTATGTTAATTTTTGTACGGCAAGCTATATAAAAAGTGGAGAAAGAAATCCCCCTCTATATGAATTTATTTAATTAATAATAGTAATTTTTTAATTCGAAAAAAATTCTCATACGAACTTAAAAATTATATTACATTTTGCGAACAAGAATTGTTTTAATCTTGAAACTGAAGAGCTATAAGTAAAACTAATCCATGCTAAAAATTTACTTTGTAATCATGTAAAAGTAAAACCATGCTACCAAATTTGCTCTGGTAATCGGAAATGACACTTATGATTTGTTTAATGTTTGAAGTTGATTAATAGAAAAATTACCGCATTTGGAGTGAAATTAATCTGTATGAAATTTATTGGGCGTCACACCATGTAGAAAATTTTCTATGTATGTATAATGTTTAGTGTAGTTTAAATACTGGTGACATTCTAATTTATATCTAATTATTTCCTACATTGGAACATACAAAGGCACACACCTACGCTAGTAAAGCAGTTATGCCTGAAGCTTTTGTGGCTTATGTTTTTCATGAAGTACAATCTACAATGACCAAAAAGGTTAGGTTAGGTTAGGTTAGGTTGTCGTGGCTCCCCGAAGGGTACACATAGGCCGCCTAGGCCCGTTGTGGTACCACCGGATCTCTTCCCTCCCACTCCTCATTTGAACCAGCCCGAATCCTTTCAAAAATCGGTTCAAATTCCTAACGCTTACATCCGCTAAGTCTGTAGCGTTCCCAAAGAAGTATGACCAAAAAAGGGACTCTAAATTTCAATATTCTAAATGAGTTCCATATGAGAACAGTGCTTATTCAAATCCGAAATCTTTTAAAAGTTTTAATTTAATGAAAGTTAAAACATACAGAAAATATCTAAAACAGGGTGGTATTAAATATCGGATTAAATTGAAATTTTGTAGCCCATATCAAAAACTGCCAACTTCAAGAATAATAAAGTCTTTAAAAAAAACAAGGGGCTTTACTCTCCACCCTATAACAGATTTTATATGAATTTGTTGGTAAACCAGGTAATGTAATAAATTAATACCAATAATTCGAGAGGAGAAAAATTTTGGATTAAAAATTTGTTTTTATTTTAACAATATTGATTTCTATATTGGCCGTACCAGTATTAAATTTAGAGCAACTTATATTAATGAATAATTTTGAATTAATATAAATTAGTACAAATTATTCAATAACTTTCATAGGATGCATAACGAATACTTAATGTGCAATATCGTATTTTAAAATTATTGTAAATTCATAATAAATTTCTTTACGACGTTTTTTATACGAAAATTTTATTAAAATTAGCACACAAAAAGTAATAGAAAATATTATTAAACGAGTCCATTATTGAACCCATAGGCTTTTGTCATAAAAACTTAAAAGAGAAGCTAATCCCAAAAAAAAAAAAAATAGAAAATTTTGCATAGGATCAAAAGCTAACGAGGTATAGGAAATTATCATCTCCATAAAACCATAAAGAAGCGTTGAACCATTTATCGCATGTAATCTCGATTTTTCTTCATACTTTTTTTTTTACCGATTTCTTTTTGTTTTCTTTCTCTTTTTAAATTATTTAAACAAAAAAATTGCGAATGGAGAGTAGATAGTAGAAGAGGACCATCAAACATTAATTTTGTTCATTTATTTTCATTTTTCTTTTTTATTGTTGCTGGAGTTGCATTTACTACAAAATCTGCATACCTATAATTTTAACAATATAAAAAATAAAACCATAACTATCTGTAAAAAAAAATGTACGGTTTTATACTTAAGATGAAATTTATAATAAAGTTAAAAAGCGAAAAAAAACAGAAATTCGAATATAAAAAATAAATAAATCGTAGTTGTTCTTTTTTTTTGTTAGTTTCAACGAAAATAAATATAGCATATAACAGTTTACTGATACTACATGTAATTCTCCTACGGAATTTTTTTCCAATTTGGATTTAAGATAAAACGAATGAAATTCACAGTAAAGCTCAAACGAATGTGAAACACAAGATCTCAAGCAATTCGAAATTTTTAATTTCGCCCAAATTTGAGACTTTGGGGAGCAAAAAAAATGATCCTATAAATATTTTTTTTTGTTCTAATGCGCTTAGTCTTGAAATGCGTTCCTGTAAACGTGTAGATATCGGCTAGAATCTAGGATTCGGACGTTCTAAACAAAATAGTTTAGAGGTAGAGAGAAAATATTTCGGTCTTATTAAACCAAAAAGTTCTATGAGCTAAAACCAATTAAAGTTTCTCCAAGATTATCTTTAATTTTTTGAGTAGTTCGAAGCACACTTTCAAAAGATGACGTCAAAATTAAACAAGTAATAGAATTATACTGTCAATTTGATTATATAAAATAATTAATTTTATTTTCTGAAAAGAAGAAACAAGTTATCGTTATCGTTGATTACAATTATAGAAATTTAATAAAGTATATACAGTATCACAAAAATGGAAAGGTGTGAGATATAGAAATTCTTTTGACGAAATTTATTGTTTGTTAATTCTAGACGCTTGTAAGATTGGGATCCCTTATACCGTATTCAAAATATCGAAAAATTTAAAAAAAGTGTATTTTAAGGTAACGTTTTAGTTAAGCAGCTTTATAACGTAATGGTTTCTTCTAATAGTAATTCTGGCACAAATAATTTTCAAAGTATTGCATTTTTAAACTCTTGGATGGACTCAAACTTTTAGAGAAGGTATCTAGTTATATATTCATTTATTCAGCAAAATCTATTCGCTTATAAAATTATAGGTTTGAGTTTTTAAGGATGTAGAAATTTCTAAAGTAGGTGACAAAGCAGAAACCTTTTTTAATTATGGACAGACCGACAGAAGGACAGAAAATACAAGAAACGTTTTATTTAGTTTTCCAGCTATTACAGCAATAATTAGCCATTAGTTGTTCCGAGCTGAAGTAATTGCTATGTGGGTTGTACTAAGCTTATACGTTATGGTATAAAACTTCAATTAAATTTTAATTTATAAGGTAAGTATTCTATTAGGATTTTTAGCAGTATCAAAGATAGTTTACATAAAATCTTGGATGTTTTGATTTTTAATTTTTGTACATTCAGGGTTCGACTGTTTATTTATAAAAGTTGACTTTCAAATTTTTTTTTTCATTTATTTTTCAATTGAAATGGCACATCTCATCACAAAATAGTTTTAAAGTACATTTAGGCGCTGTTTTTATTTGCTTATATTTATTATTTTTTGTTTTGATTTTTTTTTCCTATGAGTTCAATAATTTTTATTCTATGACCACCATAGCTGATTATTTTCATTTCTTTTAATTTTAAACTATTTTTTTTTTCTTATTTTCTTCTTCTTTTGAATTTATATCTATTTGTGATGTCTTCAACTTTAAAAAATATATCAATACTTAATCTCGATACATTTTTAAAAATTTTTAAACCGACTGTGATTCTGCTATACACGTATAAATAGCAAAAACTCAAAAAAAAAAAAAATGTAAAAAAAGAAAGTAACAGAATAACTAACAACTTGTAAAGTGTGCTCAACTTAACTTAATTCAAAACTAGCTATATGCAAAATAGAAAAAAAAACAAAAATATTTAACTGAGTTCAATTTGCATTCAAGTGAAGAGATTTGAAACTTTTACATGCAAATATAACAGTAACTATATATAAGTATGTACTAATGAATCAATGCATATTGTATAAGTACCGTCCTTTTAATTTTATTGGGTTTTTCAATAAATTTGAAGAGTATTAAGGAATAAAATTTTAGTATATGATGCTGCTGGAGATATGCCTGTTATCTACTCGTAAATCAAATTGTATATTGTTGGCAACATTTGCAATTTTCCACTACAACAAAATTGATTCACACTTAGGGCGGTTGACAGATTTTGTTGCCACATATTTTTTTATTTTTAAGTTCGAATTGCAGAGTCTAATGCTAATTTAAACATATTATATGATGGTTACCATACGAGTATAACCCAATATAAAAGAGTTTAACTGAAAATGATGGCTACCACATTCGTTTGTTCAAAATTTCAGCTTTATGGTAGCTCTAATACTAATCATTATTTAATACTACTTATGCGGCGAGATATACTAATTATTATTTACGGTACAAAAACTCTTACTACACTTTTTTTTTAGCAGTGTTGCAAAAACTATTAAACTAGGTAATAAAGTAAAATCATTTTAATTATTTATAACCCAATTTACTATATTTTAACATGTACTTTATTTAATATTCACCTTATTGATATGGGACAACCCCAAAATAAAAAAAATACTAAAGTTGACTTTATTTGAATATTTCTAGTTTAATTTTAAGCAACTTGTACATTTTATTTTTCTTCTTGTTTCTCCTACAATCACATGGAGGGCATACTTTTATGTATGCAAATAGTTATTTGAATGTATGTATGTAACTATTTAAACTAAATAAACAGTTTTTTGTTTTTTTCTTTGCTTTTTCTTTTGTCGACTCTCTTTAATTTTCTTTTTTTTCTCTTTTTATTTTTTATAATACAATTTTAATCGTGCTGCTGCTTCAAGGGACATTTTGTGCATTCACAATAATAAGAAAATAATATGAAAATAAAACAGAAGAGAAGGAAAAAAGAGAAAGAAAAAGAAAACTGAAAAAAATAAAATCAAAATAGAATAAGAAAAAAAAACAAAGACAAAGAGCAAAAACAAAAAAAATAACTTATAAGAAAATCCTCTCAATTTATTATTTAAATTCAGAGCACCAGTCACCAACATCCGCAATCTTCCTTATTAGGCATTACGGACTATCTAATTTTGCCTGAACTACTTTGTTTTTCGCTTTGTTTTTTCGATTTTTTTGAATTTTTTTTCCAAAGTTTTCATTTATATTATTGTTATTATTTTAGTTATTGTTGTTTTTCATTTCTTATTTTTTTCAACTATCTTATATTTTGATTGCAGATGACTTAGGCTAGGTCTTCATGGATCAGTGCTGAGGTATACGCGTGATGTCCCTTGGGTAAAAATAAATTTAATGAATCTGTTTTTCGTATACATACCAAAAGGCTTTTATTTCTGATATTTTCTTTTATCGTATTTGAAAAATTTGGTTTAAATAGAGGAAAAATCTATAAAATGTAAAAAAAAAAATTAGAAATAAAAATTAAACTGATTGAATGAAGCTTATAATAAAACGTTTCGATTCAAATTTTCTTTTATTCTATGCTTTTTTTCATTTTTTTTTTATATTTAGGTTCTGAGGGCTTTTGAAATGTCTGAATAGTGAAATAATAAACGATAAAAAAAATTTTTTGTTTTGCTGAAACAACCATCTTTTCCTGTAATTTAATTGAGGATTTATTTTGAATCAAATATTTCGAAATCGATAATGTTATATTTTTTTTGTTTTAGCTTGTAAGGTGGTTATTTCGCTTCTAATTTAAAATTTTAGGTTTTTTTTTTTGAAATTTTTTTGCTATAATTTTGTATATTTTTTTTTCATATTATTACGATTTAAAAGCAAGTGTGAAAATGAGCTTTGATCTCTTTGAATTTATCAGGCAGTTAACAATTTTTTTAACAAGTATTTATGTATGTTTATAAAAATTACATTGTTGTACAATATTTTAAATGTTTATAATGCCGGCAATTATTGTATATCATAAGTATTGAATTGGTGATGAATATTTAAATTGAAAGTAAGGTTGGAAATATTCAAGAAAGTATAGATGTAATAGGATTATTTTAATATTCGCAGAAAAAATATTTTTGTACTAATTTAATTTATAAAATTGTAATACAATAAATATTACTGGTATTGGAATGTGATAGTATTAATACATTTACGATTAAGTAAGTCAATTCATTTAAATGTACTCATTTTTCATAATTTTTGGAATAAAATCAAAAAATTTTATTGGTTTAAGTGGTTCAATGGTTTAAGTGGTTAATTGAATTAAGTGGATATACAGAATGTATAGATTCGGGGATTGAGTATTAAACTAGCTGTAAAAAGATCATAATTTTTTTCATAATTTTTATAGACACTATTTTTGAAATGTGTTTGGATCATGTGATTTTCTATTATAATTCATTTAATTTACAAATAATTATTGTTTGTGAAATTCCTTGCCAGTTATTTATTACCGGCTATAAAGGGCGCAATCTTAAGATTACACACATTTCATATGTTCACCTTTAAGCAGGAAATTTCTTATTCGTAATGGAGAACTAAAAAAAACACCATTTATGGCAAGATGTTGGACTGTTTGACTTCTTGTCAACATTTTGGTTTGATTGTTCGTCTTTGCACTTTTTTATCGTAATTTTATTAATGTAAACACAATTTAACCGACTAGATCTCAGTTGGCTTTATGGCACATTTTATAGTTTCGCTAATATTGAAGAAAATAATAAAAAAAAGTATAATTATAAAACAAAGTTGATTAGAATTTTCAAATATCATTGAAAAAATACAAGATACGATCAGTTATGCGTTCATGACCACACGTTATCCTTACCAAAAGAGTTCCGAACTATATGAAAACGCATCATTAACCTAATTTTAGAAAGTCTAAGAGAAACTTTGTTACATTTTTAATCAATTAGTACTTGATGGAGACGGGAACGTCTTTCTGTACAAACATTTTTAATTGAAATAAATGAACTCATATATCGATTACGTCAAATAAAACATAATTGAATTTTTAATTAAAAAATAATATGAAAACGTCATTTATTACGAAAACACTAAAAGTTCTATTTGCATTGTTCAACATTATTCAATTAATTTCAATTACATTATAATATTATTTTCTTTATTAAAACAATTCACTTTTAATTTCAGCATAAAAAATTATAATAAAATATAGTAAATATAGTATCGCATAATAGCTGCAGAATAAAAATGATCGTATTATGTAATAAAGCCTTACATAGTTCCTCAACAAAATACTTTAAAATAAACAGTTTTAAAATTTACGTTTATCTAATATTCACTATACCTCAATATACAAGTACGTTCTATAACTGTATAGATGACGATATATCCGCCTTTTAGCTATAAAACAATTAATATTTTTAAGATAATGGTAAGTATAACAGTAAGTATAAATTATAATAATAACAAAACAGAAGAAAAAATGAAACGCCGACATAAAAGAATTATGCAGCACGACTGATTACGCAACAAACAACTTCTCTTCAATTCTCTTCTCGTCCTCTTAATTCTCTTCTTGTCTTTTTGTAATAAATTATTACATTTTATCTATTTACTCTTTTTATCTTTATAACTTCATTGTAAGTATAGACACATAAAATTTTGTATCTTAAATAATCAAATTAGACCAATATTTTAATACGTATTATGCACTCACTGTCATCACTATTACAAATATTTTACTATATTTTACGTGTACTCTATTTTTAAACGCATGTATGTTTAATAATATCTTATTGCGGTATCCGCATAACAAGCTAGCAACTCTTCTATTTGAATTCAATTAAAAAATGAAATAAATAATAATAATAAAAAAAAAGAAAGAAAAACAACAATAATTCTTATCGCATTATTTTTCTTTTTTTTTCTCATTTTTTTGTTTTCATAAAACCATAAATGCCAATTTTAATGTTATATTTATAACTTAACTTTATATTGTATACGTAGTACTATGAATATGCGGTTGGTGCATATTTTGCACGTTGCCGCCGCTTTCATTTCATTTTCTTTTATACTTTACTTACTTACCTATTCTTTTATTAATAATAATTTTTAATAATGACAGAACTGGTTAACTATTACGCTTACTTTTTGTTTTTACCATAAGACATGTGTGTACTCGTAATAAAAAATAAAAATATTCAAATAATGTTATAAAAAACGCATTCATAATAGTTAGGGATGTTTCGATTCGTTTGTTTATTGATTTCAATTATTTTCTGAAACAAAATATTTTGAAAATGGAGCAGAATTTTTATAATTCAGGGATTTAAATATTGAAAATTCCAACATAAATAGCCTAGCAACTATACAGTTGTTGGCACCCATAAGAAAGATAATGCTAAAAATCCATTAAGATTGTGTTTTTGAAGCCTGGGGATTAAAAATATTTAAAAAAACATAGCAACTCCCAAAACTATAACTATGTGGAACTTTTCTATAATAATTGGCACTTTCCAAACTATAACCATTGCCCTTTGTAAGTTATTATAGTTCGATTGAACCAATATTGTGATTTTGTACTTATTTAAATTTTTTGGTTTAACAGTTATTTTAAATTTCAAGTAATTTTTTAAACACTAAAAATAATCACTCACTTTTGGAAGATTCTATTAAAATAATAATAAATAATTATGTACTTATAAATTTAGGTTTCCTTGGGAAAATTATAACGCTGAATGGAAAAAAAGCATTCAAAAAATCTATTTGTTTATTTATTTAAATTTCTAAACCTATAAGGTTTTAAATACATAGAAATTCATTTGTACAATGTCTAATTGGGAGGCAAATCAGAAAATTTCTTTAATTTTTAAAAAAAGTGAGTACAAAAAATGCTATTTAATGTAAGGGTGTCAATAGTTGTATGAAAATTTAGAGGTACCTGTAGTTGTAGTTGCTACACTAATCCGAATTAAAAAGGAATTTAATTTATAAAAATTTGGAATAAAACGAGCTCGGCTGCATTGATTTTGCGTTCGGTTAAAAGAAAAAAACCAGATAATTAAAAATTAAAAACAGCATTTACAGAAGTTCCTATGCATTGAGAGTATTTTTGGATAAGTAAAAAATTTATAAAAATTTGTTTTTAGCAAAGGTTCTGAAGCACTTTATTGTAAATCATAAATTAATTAAATATCTACAAGACTAAAATATTATAGGTATACAAGATACAATGATACGAAATTTTTAAAATATTGGAGAACATAATAAAAATGTACAATAAAATAAATTGAAATATTACAGCAACTGGATTAAAATGGATATTTGTGTTTAAATGGATATTTGTGTATAAGGGGGCTGAAAATGCACGGTGAATTAACAATAAATTAATTTAATTTTCAACATATAATTGAATCGCTGCAATAAATGTCGTTGTTTATTAAAACTGTATAATAATTACTTAACAACAATTTAAAAAAACTTATAACTTTAAAATATCAAACCATCCCTGCATGTATAAAGGAACGTAGAAGTACCAATATTTTATCAACAATATTTAGAAAATGAAAAAAAAAAATTAAAACAAACAGACAAAAAAAAAATACACAAAACAAGCTTAAACGCAATGTGGTTATGCGCCACGCCGCAAACGCAATATTATTAATACATTATAAATTAGCAAAAAAAAAAAAAAAATTCAAAATCTTAACGAGATTAGCAACTTACAACAAGCAGAAGGAAAAACTAAAAATACTGAAAAAGGTAACAAAAAAATCGATGATTTTCAATGATTCTTTTGAACTTTTATTTCGCTTTTCCTCTTTCTCTTGCATACATTATAAACGCTCATAACTACAATAAACCTATCAAGTATAAAAAACATACTTTTTTTTTCCAGCCAGCCACCAACATTATCATTACTATCACAAATTGAAGTCTTTGTACAATAAAGAATAACATCGTCATTAATATAAGTTATACAGTTGAATGCGGTTAAAACTATTAATGCAAGTTATAAATATAGATAAACGATTTAAGGAAAAACAAATAAAAGAATACAAGAAATCTGCCTAAATGTAGAGCAAAAATATGTAAACAAAATGAAAATTAAACGACAAAACAAAATCGTAGTTAAGATTTTAAGGAAGAAGTCTATGTATAAATGCACATAGATATTGAATATAACATGCGTCTGAACTCATAATATGAGACTGAATTTATAATAATGTACATATGTATGTAGATCAATATATAAAATACCTTGTACATAAAATAAATGTTCAGTTTTACGTTACAATTTTAAGAAACTGGTTCACTGGGTCTTTTTATGGCAAACTTTTTATAAGTTTTTATAAATTTTTAATTCAGATCACCTTCTAAATTATTTTCTTGTTTATTAGAGTAAACTCATATTACTCGTATGTATTATATTCTAAAATAAATATTCCATTTAGAATGGATAGTGTATTGTGCTTTTAATTTGTATTTCATTGAATATTCGATTTAAATTATGGTAACAATTCATTCATTTACTTGGAAATTCGGTATGTTTGCTTATGAAAAATTTTTAATTTACACAGTTTCAAATCTTTCGAAGATTTACATAGTTCTCTTGTCAAAATTTTGCTAAACTTCCTTCAAATTAAATAAGAATTACTTGATAATATTTTACGATTTCATCATATGATACCTAATTAAATGCAGGACAACTTTTTTTTTAAAAAAAAATTTATATTTAAAAGATTATCGATTTTTACATGATTGCACCCATATATCTAAAAATGGGAACTTAAACGCGCATATTATAAATGTATATTGAGTTTTGTATTAAAGGAATGACTGTTTTACACTCTTGTTAAAATATAGAAAAACAAAAAATTCAATGATTATAAATTTGTAATTTTGTAAACGCAAAAGTTTCTCTCATTTGTTCGTTACAATTTCGACTTTGTTTTTATTTTCTGGTTTTTTTTTTCTTAAGTGTATTAATAATTTTAGAAATATAAAAAAACAGTTTTACAAGGGCCTTTTGTACGAGTAATGTCTGTCTGGCAGTTTATATATTTATAATAAATTAAATTATCTAGCGAATTGTAGTCTCAGGAAGCTTTTATATATAAAACACTAACTGCTCGGAAAATGTCGGAACTGGTCGGATTTAGGGGAATAATATGATACCATTACTAGTAAGTGTTAGCAGGACAGTGCAATCGCAACCGGCGAAGTCTTAATAGGATTCTGTGAGATATTTTTCATGCACTATATGGTACATTTATGATGCTTATGAAAGAAAAGAATATGACAAAGAAGAGTTACCAGAACAGGATGTAATATAGTATATGCATTTTAAATAAAAATTCATTGAAATTCCAAAAGTTTTTTTAACATCATAAACTATGGGGAAATTACTGGATTCGTTTTGGATTCCTAATTCTGAAAATTGAAAATACCCTATTTATATAACAGTTCATATAATATATTTAAAATGAAAGTTGATTGGAGCATACTTGATAAAACAACTTCATTAACTAAACAATTTTAAGTTAAATCAAGTTCGAAGATATTTATTTAAGAGCTTAAGTCAAGATGATTTTTTTATTTGACTATAATTTTTTTCTCTTTTGTTCATGCGGCTTCCAGAAATCCTCTGAACCGGACACTATTTTGTGCGAGGCACTTTACGTCTGGCTAACGCTTTTCAATGGATTCGACCTCCCTAAGTGTGGTTCGCCGCAATGTATTACGGAGCCTACCCACTCTTCTTTTTCCCTGTTGGTTCCAGTCTAAGGCCTGCCTGGCTATTGTATTATTTGGTTTTTGTATCTTTCTTTTGTGGGTACATTTATAGGTTTCTGGTTCGATGTCGCCCACATATCGTTGTTCGTAGTCGTTCTTGGCCATAATATTCCATATATTATTCTTAGACACTTATTGACGTATGCCTGAGATTTATTGATATACGCTGTGTCCACGACTCACGTCTCACAGTCGTGGAGTAGAACCGATTTTATACATGAGTTGAATATTCTAATCTTAGTGTTCTTCTTCAAGTGGAACGATTTCCACACGTGCCATAGCCGGCCAATGGGTAACCTCGCTTTCAGACAGTTTCTGATCGATGTTTTGTTTTGTTCCTCCATCACCCGCCACGATGCTGCCCAGCTAGTTGAATTGTGGCACGTCCTCAATTTTCTTGTTGCCTAATAGAAAGGGCGTGTTATTCCTAGTATTTCTCCTCACGCATTAATTTTTTTGGTGTTGATCCTGCAAGCTGACTCCCGCAGCTTCCTTTATTTGATCATAATTACGAACCTAATATTCGTACGAATAAAAAATAATTCGGTTACAATATATTGAGGCCTCCTTACATAATGAAATAGCTTAAAACCTATGTCATATTTAAATTAACTTAATTTTCCACATTACTTGTAATGTAGCCAACGATACCAATTTGAAAAAAATTTTGTTTTTATTAATTATTTTTGATGTTATTTTTTTTTTTTGTCTCTCTCAATATTTTTTTTTTATCTTCAATTTCTTGTTTTGCAAAAAGGAGCATGCGTATTTTACCGGTATTATTAGCGATTGATTTCTTAATACCATAATGTCTACTTATACAATTGCAGTATGACTATATATACACATTCACGTTAATAAATATATTTAATAAGAGTAAGATATTGGTTTATCATTATTACTCTTGTTATACTTATTCTAGTTTTTAAAAAAATACATACATATTATATTATAATTATATACATAAATATATATATATATATATAATTATATGTACATGTAGTATAATAAGCTTATATTTCGTTTTGCACTCATTTTTCTATATAAAGATAGATGAACTGACCATCAGTTCAAAATATGTGATTCATTAAAATTAAATATAGATTACATAATATTTAATGATGATATTCTTTATAAGTAATAAGATATCTTAGTTATACACATACATATACTTATATTTATGTACATATTATATACAATTATATAGATTGCATACATACGTATATATTGGATATTACTTTTGATGTTCATTTGCGAAAATTCATGCAATATACAAACAAGCAAACGAATGTATATTAAAATTTTTATAATAAGATGTGGTGAAGAATTTTTGATGTGCAATCTGATATTGCATAATAGTAAGCATTATAACTATATACAATATAGTCTCTTCAACATCATTTTGAATTTTTCTTGTAAAAATTTAATTTTGTTTTTATTAAAAAAAAAATGGAAAAAAAATTCAATAAATTGATTTAATTTGCACCTACATAAAATTATAGATTATCTTTGGATTAAATCGATTTAGAAAAAAAAAATTCAATAAGGAAATTTGAAATTAAGATTTTGTTTTAATAAAGAATTTTAAAAAAATTAATATATAAAAATTGCATTAAATTAACATGAATTTAGTGAGATTGAAGAAAAAAATTACAAATTTATTTAATTCTTATTTATAAATTCTGAATAATCAACAAAAAAAAAAAACAATAAATATTTTATTAGAAATTTATTTTTAAAAAATAAAATGTAGATTAAATAAATAGAAAATTAGTCTAGTCAACTTTGGGTATACTCTTTACTGCGTATACTGCAATATACTGTCATTTTTCTGTCGTCATAGAAATTTTTTTCCCCGTAAAGAAATTTGCAATTCAATTAGATTATATTTTGGTTAGTTTATAATAATGGATAAGCTCTAATATTTTTGAGAGTATTTTCAACTCAGTTGGAAAACTATATATGTACATATGTATATGATTTTACAATGTCGCCGCCAAAAATGGTATTGTGAGGCCAAAAATTGTATTTTTTGTATTTAAAAATTTAATTTTATTCGTTCTTCGTTTACGTTTAAAACGTATAAATTACACTTTTGAATTAATTATATTTAAACAAGGGTATAAATTAATAATATTATATATTATTTACTTATTTTGTAATACAAAATATGAAATTTTTGGAAAATTAATGTAGTACAGATGCTGTAGAATCATATAGCTTTCCAAACCTATTAAAAACCAATCCATATTAGTCGTTAATTCGATTTATAATGTTGTAATGTAATATATGAATGAATATCTCTCACTTTAATTATTACAAATTTAATTACTTCAAAAAAATATTTAAAAAATTTAATTGAAACGAGGGTGAAATATTAAAAACAAGTTCTATTAATATTGCTTTTTAAAATGCAATAGAACGATGAGCATAATTGCGTTTTTCTATTATATTTAAAAATGAAATTGAAAATAGTGCCCGTCCTTGCTTCTTCTATTGTAAATTAGCTTTGTCAAACAGTAAAATCTGAAATTTTAACATTTCGTTAGAAGAAAAATTTTTTTTTTCTATTTTGCCATCCTATTATCATCTCTTTCTTTAAGTTATACAAGAAGTCCATGGAAATTAGAAAATTTTTAGTCATTGACATTCTATTGTTTAATAAAGTCATATGCTTTATCAAATAATTTTTAGGTAAGCTAGGTAGGTAACGAGAATTCTATCACTTTTGCAATTTCTTCAAATTTCGTTCAAATCAGGTATGCTTACAATATGGCAAATTAATATGATTAACAAAAAGAAAATAAATAAATAAATTTTTAACACATTACCTTGAACTAAATTTAACCTCGCACAAATTTTCGTTTGAGGCATCACAAACGAAAGGTTTGCTTTTGTGCACAAAAATAATTTTAGAGACTGTGCATTAAATTAATTACACTCAATATATGAGTAGATTTTATTATATTTATATAAATATGTATGTTTAGTATAATTCTGATTTTTAATTAAGATATGGAAGAGCACCATAGTAGTAATCAAAACTGTTAAGAAGCATATAAACATTGATTATATTATTAATTGTTATTAGAGGATTTCTCTGACTTTATTTGAAACAATTAATACTTATAAGCCTCATACTATTTTAATTGCAATTTTCGATTAAGTTCCTTTTAATGTTACAATATAGTTAATGTCAGTGCAATAAAATTATTTAAAGAAATGATATCGCACAATTAGTTTATTTCTTTAATAACTTGCTGTATTATAGCCATCAAATATTTATTATAGTTATTCAGTTAAGAATATGATGATCATATCAATAATAGTAATTTTTGATATTATTAATGATATTTTGTTGAATGCTTTTAAGAATTTGTATTAGATCAAAACAGTAAATTCAATAAATTTATTATAATAATGTAATAAGTGAATGTGTTTGTGTGTGTGTATTTAAATTGTGAGTAGAAAAGAATATGATGCAATTACTGTGTAATTTTACTTAATTTGCGAATGTTATGAAAGCTTCTCTTCATATCTTAACAGATTTTTCTAAATAAAGCTTCTGACAATTTTTTCTAAGTATTTTCAGAATTTAGTACTTTTTGATTTCCAAGTATATTTGTCAAGGTAAGATGCAAAAATATTTTGAATCTAATGGTGTTCGGGTCTCAATATTTCTATAAATATTAATTATTATAAATTAGCTTATTTAAATTTTATTTTTCAGCAAATTTTATAATTCCGTCGACAATAAAATATGCGCGACTAAATGTAACAGGAAAATGTGGCAATTTTCAAAAATGCGTCTAGCAGAATAACATTGTCGATGTTCTTTGTGACAAATAGTGAGATGCAAATAGCAAATGTGTCACCTCACACATTTTTGTATATGCGGCGCGTTTATTAGAATAATGCTGAATATAATTAATATAATAAAAGTAGTTAATCCTCAACAGTTCTCACCGCCTCACTTTAAAAGATTCTGCAATAATATTTCTGTAAAATTTCAAAAAACACTTAAATGTCAATAGTCTTAAAGTTAAAAGTAAAAACTTAATATAGAAATAAAGAAACACTTCCTCTATAATAGGAAACCGGTAACACAACAATTGCTGTCGTTTGCTAGAATTTCATTAAAATATTTTTAAACCAGTTGTTTTGTTGTCTTATCACTTTCGTATTCTTTCAGAGCTAGATTTTCAATTAGATCTAGTTTTTGTTTTAATGGCACATTTTTTTTTGTTTTGTTTTTGCCTTCTTCATAACATTCCATGATGCAAAGGAATATACAAAACCTATATGTATGTATACGTATATTTAATATACATATTATGTATTTGTGTACATGTTATATAAATGTTCTTAAATTACTGTCAAATATACAAAATAACTAGCTTATAGTTACAGATATAAAAAAAAATAAAAACAAGAAAAAATTAAATGAAAATGAAAAATAACAGCGAAAATTAACTTTTCCCCATCAGACTACAAAAAATTTTTAAATTTCTTTCATTTTTTTATGCATCTACATTATATTCGAAACGTGTTTGACGACAATTTTTTTTTTATGATATTATTTTGCACTACATAAAATAGGTACATACATAATATTACAGTTATACATACATTCATTTTTTATGGTCTTTTTTTTTAACTACGATGGAAAAATTGTAACAAAATAACTTTGTTTAATAGCTACAGTCATTCTTTTATTTTTCTTGTTTTACGATATCTTAAAGTGAGACAAATAAAATAAAATTTTATAACTAGGAAGAATAAAAGAAGAACTATGAATCAAAAAAAAAAATTAACGAATGATGAAAATTTGCCTCCAAATTAATATTTTAATATCTAATATGTGTTTTACTTTAACAGCATATTTTGTAATGAGTCATAGAGCAAGCAGGTTTCCTGTTTCTTAAAGTTAATATTAAAAATATGGCATTACGTTACTCGAGTTATGTTTTAAATATTCTAATAGAAATTAATTCAAGTACAAGCGAGTATTGTCTAAGTCGGGTACACAGTCGAGTAGTCGTACTACATTAAAGACATTGAACCAAATGCTGGAAGTAACAAAACTGTAACTAGGAATTTGCATATTTCCATGACATTTTTATGTCAAATTTATTTCGAAAGCTTAAAAAAAGTATTTTATTTCGTAGCATTATCCGGTTATATTCATGTACATGCTATGGCCACATGTTGCTGCCGTAAAAACGCGTATTATTTTCGTAGGGTTTTTTGTTACATTTTCCTTTTTCCTATTGTTCCTTGCAAGTAAATGCAACATGCGACAACCTAGAGATTGGTTTGAAATTAGTAAGAAATACGGCATACTCGAGAAATACCTTACATTCCTCGCTCCGCTCTTCGCTTTATGTACACCACGTTAATTAACAGCATTTAAATAAACTTAATTTTACTAAACATAAAAAATTTTAACATTTCAGAAGACAAAATAATCAAATACAATTTAAAATTTACCAAGCTCGGAATTTTTCCAATTGCATGACAGTAATTGTGCGTATACCGAAGCCATTTGGTATATCAAAACAATTTCGGCTTATTTATTTGGAAATATAAAGAAGAATTTTCTTCTTGGAAAGTTTACCTCATTATTTTGAAAAATTTTAAACAGGTTTTATTTCAAATTTTACTCAGTGTATTATGTTTTTTTGTTAAATCGGAACAAAACTAAATACTTCTATATGGAAAAGCTATAATAGTTCAACACAAAATCCAATTGGAATCCAACTAAAATTCTGTACCTAAATTTGTTTAATTTGAAATTTTTTTACTATAGCCAAATATTATTAGATGCATATTTTACCTAATTACATACATAACCGATTGACTTTGCTTTTGCACATCAAAAGGCTTCTTTTAATGTAAATATAATGTCAATGTCAGCAGTTTTAATATAGGAACTCAATATGTTTTCATAAAAAAAATGCATTCGTATTGTAAATGTAAACCGCCACTTATTAAATATAATCATATATATATAGCTACTTGAATTTTGTTCTAAAGTAGAAATTCAAAGCTGTAATAGCAATAATCAAATAACAACGCATTCTTATGTAAGCTAACATATTGACAAGACTCTACATTATAAAATTTTGACCTTAATAACTAATTTAGAAACTAAAAAATTTATGCTTTATAATCGCAAAATATTAAACTCAATTGGTATCTTAAATATTCTTTATTATTAGCACTTTTTCAAAAAAAAAAATATTAAAACAGTGCTTATTAGTTTCACTCTGTCCAATCGTCCGTGGACATGTTTACAAAAGTTCTACAAGATTGAAGACAGAAAACTTTAACTTTAAATGTACAAAAGATCTTCACTAGGACTTCACCGTCTACAAGTTATAACTCCTAACAAAATGGCATTTTGTTAATTGAAGGAAACAAAATATATTTTTTAAATTCCTGGCTGGTTGTCGGAGTCTAACATATTAGCAGCTTTTAGATACTATTAAATAGTTCATTTCGCTAGAAGAATTTTTTTTTTCCCAACTCCACTCGTTCTTAAGTTATCGCCTTTCAATATCTGTAAAATTTGAATTTTTGCCATCTTAGATTTATTTGCGAAACTGCAAGCTTTTAAAAATTTCTATAAATGCAGAAATCTAATGTGTAAATTCAGTGCTATTAAAAAATTCAATTATTTTTCTTAACTCAAGCAATTAACCCTTAGTCACCCTTAAATTCGAGATTTATGTTAACACCTTGTTCAATTTTTTTCCCTCGTCCTAAATGCATGCAATTTTTAAAAAATGTTGGTATATGAATGAAATTAATTTTAAGAATAATTTTAACAAATAAAGTAATATTTTCAGCTGTTCAATGGAAAAGTGCTACATTACAAACAATTGCTTTGACGAAACTTTATTTTAGTAAATTTCAACTTTATCCTTACATTAAAATTCCTTGAAATTTTAATTTAAAAATTTATAACCAAATACTTTTAATTGCATTATTTAATATTCTCAATCTTTAAAACCTTATTTAAAATTTATTTAGTAATTTTGTGTATTTTTGAAATTATTTGCATTCTTTGTATATTTCGAATGTTAATTTCGTATAATATTTTCCTTTAAATAGGTTTACTAATATATTTATTTAAATTTTAATGAGAAGTCGGTGAAAAAATAAATTTTTCAAGTGGCATCGTTGTAATAAAAGAAAATGTCGTCTTCGGACCCAACAATTGCCAAGCATTATAATTTTTTTTTTTAATTTCCTTATAATAAAATCATTATAAATTTCTGTAGTTTTTTTTCTTTAGTTTTTTTTCTTTCTTGCTTTTTAAATTCAATTTAAATTTTAGTATTTCATTAGTACACAGAAAAAAAATAAACACAAGAAACAAAACAAAACAGAGAAAGAAAAATGTTGAAAAATTAATGAAACAGAAAACAGAAAAGAATTAATAAGGCTGACATATTTTCCCTTTCATTTAAAATGGGTGGAATAACTGGTTAGCACATTGGGGATATTTTTATGCTTTTGTGGTGATCTTTTTGTTTTTTTTTTTTTTAAACATTTTTAAACTGAGTTCCAATTAAGTTGTGCGTTGTTTTTCAATTTTTCTTTTCTTGTTTTTTTTTTTATTACTTTATTTTTTTTTTTTTTTTATGACTAAAATTAGAGCAGTAAAGCAAGCCGCAATTTTAAAGTATTTTTATTGTTTTTGTTTTTATTTTTTTTTGTAATATTATTTATTTGTAGTGTAACCGCCACACAGTATACAAAATGTTGTAATTATTATTTACAGAGTAAAATACTGGCGCTTATATATGTACTGTAACGTTGTTACATTTGTATATTATGTCGTATTGCTAATAACGAAAAGATAACGATTACGACGAGGATGACGATGGTAACGACGACAATGTCGACGACGACAATGATAAAGAAGAAGAGGATAGGCTCATTGATTGGCAAGTTCTTATGATAATTTTGTTTTAGTTGTTTGGTTGTTTGTAATTTTTTGTGTTTTTAAAATCTTTTATAATATAAAATGCCGTTTTCATTCAGATTCAGGAAAGGAGTGCCTTAATGTAAAAAACAAAAAACCACAACTGAAAAACACTAAATATTTTCTGATTTTTTCCTTACATTTATTTTTGTTATTGTTTTTTTTTTTGAGATAAGAAAAGAGTTTACACATAAAACAAACAGAAAACAAAAAAAAACCAAAAATTGAAAAGATAATTTTTACTTTATCACATTTAATTTAATTTTGATTTTTATAGAATATTCAATAAAAATATGGTTTACGGTTATTATGTTAACTACTTATTAAAGACATCAGAAAAGAAAAAGAAAAAAAAATGAGAAAAAAAATAATCTCTAAAAGAAAGGTTAAAAATATTCTCTCGTTCACTCGCATATTATAAAATTTCAATTTTCGCCTTGTTTTGTTTATGTTAGTTGTAGTTGACTGACGTACCCTACATATATTGACACATTTTTACTTGTAGATTTCCCGGAAATTAATTCTAATTAAAACCTTCATACAAACAAATATTATATATATATATAATAAAATATTTATATAATTATACAAATTAATATTTTGTTGTTCGCAAAATTGAGATATTGATTTTCGGAAATAATAATATGTTAATTAAATATAGGGTATATAATTATAATTATAGTATATATATGTGTGCAGGGTGTTTCGCATAAAGTGGAAAATAATTTCAGGGATTGATTCTTTTCCACAAAAACAATTGTATGGAGAGTAGGGTACAGATCCAATAATTTTCTAGCTGCTTGAAAAAAGAGGGTACCAAATTTTTCTTGCATATAAATAAACTATTATAACTTCCGAATCATGCGACATAGAGTAACTATTCGAGGCGTGTTTTACAGGCGATTAATTGCTCTTTATTCTTGGTGCTACCATCAATTTGATCTGAGCCATAGTTTTCGAGATAGAGCATGTCAAATTTAGAATTTTTTGTTTTTTCATCCTTTTAAACAATTTTTCGCTATAAATTGATGAAGGAATCATTTCTGAAATTATTTGCTACCTTATAACACTCTGTATATAGGTAAGTAAATAATATTTATAATAAAGCATATAATTTTATTAATATAAAAAAAATTTTTTAAATACCAGATCAAAAAAAAAATGTTGAGTATTTTCTGCTGATTTAATTTTTTTTTTTTTTGCTTCATTTTTTTATAGGAGTGGAGGTGAATGTTTAAAATTTGAGTTTGATATGAAGTCGCAGTTTTTTACGTTTTTTTTGCAATAATTTTTTTTTTAATTGTACGTTTTATTATAATAATTATTTATTGTTACTAGACTTTCAAAATTGTTAAGAAAAAGAAAAATTAAATTATTTAAAATTATAATTATTAATTACTCAAATTTGTTGTTATTATTTTCTGGTTTATTTTCATTGTCAAGGTAACATTTAAATTTCTTTATTATGCAAAATATATTTTCCAAATTTTGTATATTATAAACTTGATTTTGTTTCCCACAAATTTTAATAAATTTACCAAAAAAAAAATCTTTCTCATCGAATTGATAAGCCAAATAGTTTTAAATGGAATATTGACAGAAATTATTCCAATAACACCAAAATAAATAGTTTTTAGTATACTCTCCTGTTAACCACTAAATTAGTTCCTTAAAGTAAATAATGTCATAAAAGACTGTATTTCAAAATCCCTATAAAAAAAAAAAAAATGGAAGTCTATATACATAGATATGTAGATGGAAAATTCGGATTTTACTTTTGGAAATACAGAAGGAAAAGTTCTTATAGTTATTCAAGATTTTCAACGATTTGATGCAAAACTGCTTTGTAAGTTACAGTTTTAAACCATTCTCAAAATCTTGTTTGGGATTGAGGATCATATTTCAAAAAGATCGTCAAACAAATACTGTAATAATTCCTGAGACCCTTCCCATTGTATTATATTTGAAAAATTTTGTTAAATTTTCTTAAAGATCTGATTTTCACTTCATTTTACAATTTGTTCAATCAGACCGGTGTTGCTTATTTTCAAATTTAATTTCTTAGGGAAAGTCATTAATTATGAAATACCTATTAACTTAATGGAAGTTTCTTAAAGGCAGAAAAATTAAAAAAAAATTTCTCCTCGAACTGGACTCGAACTAGTGACCTACCGCTTTCTAAGCGGATGCTCTATCAACTGAGCTACAGAGGCTTGAAGAAATTTCCATTAAGTTAATATTGTTAGTGTAATAGGCACAATACTTAATAATTAAACAGCTACAAGTTATATTAATAATTCAGTATGGAATTACATTTTATGTTTAAACAAATCAATTTGAAGAGCTCTTTAAAATACTATCATTAGTGTATTTTCGAAAAAAATAGAAAAGTATTATTTGAAATTACCATATTTATGTGTCTCTTGAGTGTAAAACAAATTAGCTTGTTGAAGTCCGTCCTCACATTTGAACAAGTCCTGTTCAAGTCTCTGCTTCAAAAAAGTAAAGACAACAACCACTTTCGCAGTAATCGTAAAATTTTTTATTTTGTCAAAGAAATCTGTTGGAATGATTTAGAGGAATCTTAACTAATATTAATAAAACCGGAAACTTAAAAAAAAAATTAGTTAAAATAAAATAAAAATGAATAGCGAGAATTCAGCTGAATGAAATTCAAAAAAAAAATTTTTTGCATTAACTGTTTTGTAATAATAATACAATCAAAAAGAGAAAAAAATTGACTCTCTGTCATTTGAATGACATTTCAAAATAAAGAAATTATTCTTTTCCTTGTGCCGTTATCAGTGTTGCAAAAACAAAACTTTACAGCGTACCGTTGTAGAGCGACAATTATTGTTCACCGAAAACCACTATTTTCGCGCTATAGGAAAAAAAGTTGTTCTAGAATAATATTTGAGTGAAGTTTTTGAAATTGAAATAAACTCTAAAATTAATTCTAATGAAACTTGCAATTAATAGCGAAATTACACATTCTTTATAGCTACGTTACAAAACAGAGTTTTCGAACACTGAAACCATTATAATGAAAACATTTTTTTTCAATTGATAATTTATTATACACCTGCTTTGGCGCAATCCTACAAAAGAAATTGTTATATTTGATTTTTTGCATAAATTTTTGTTTGCAACTATAGACGAGTAAGTCTATACACAATTCTTGTTAGTGTATATATATAGTAGTAAATGTGGTAGCTAATGTTGGTTAATTTACTTTTCAATTTTAAAAATCACCATTCGGCAAATATTATAACAATCAAATTCAACACTTTTATTTAAAATTATGTATGCACTACTAAATTATTAACTTCCCGTTTCAATTTTGTAATTTCAAATTTATTTTATATACAATTTTTTTGACAGGGTATTGTAATTTTCAAAATATTTATTTTTGAATTCCAAGAAAGGTTTAATTTTTTGTTATAGAATTTTTATATCGGATAGCCATAAATACCGAGACAAGTTTTCTTCTACCAGGAGTAATACAAAATGAATAATGCCTGAATGGAAATTAAAATTGTTTTATTTTTATGTAGGTATTCTTTGGTTTATAAAATAGCTGAAAATGATTGAATTTTATTCATTTTTGTTCCAATAACATTGTATACGACCGGCATATACGACGCCCGAGTATATGCAATTTTAGCAATAAATTATTTTCAATAGTAATTCGAAATTCAAAATCATATAACTTTGAATCTTCCTTCAATTTTAAAACAAAGATAAGTATTAATGCTTTAAGACTATGGTTATCTCCACTTTTAATAACTTCACTTCTTTATTACTGTTTTAATTCTCAAAATTTTCGAATTCGCCTTTCATACGTCATTATACCAATTCAGGTTTTCTTTTTGCCTATGTACATAATAATATCATTAAGTTTATCCTACAGTAGCAAGATATAATTAACATTTTCTATTCACTACATTTCCATTTTTCTAGTAATAATTGTGTATAAGGTTTGATCTAAACCTCATGTACATTTTGTAGATCAATTTTAGATCTTTCTCCATTATTTCCATTTTTGAGAATGCAAAATTCTGAAATTTTTTCACTTATATTTGTACATATACCATTACCATCATGTATAACGAGTTTCAATGCACAATAAAAGAACAGAAAGAAAAAATTGCAATGTATAGGCAGCAATATACACAAAATGGTCAAACAATACTATAAATAAAGGATGAATGAAAAAAAGTGCTCTAATAATAAAAGAAATTTTACAACGAAACACACAAAATAAAAAACTAGCAAGCGTACAAAGTAACATTGTGAAAAAAAGGTGCATAGCTTTGACGTATGCAGATTAAAATTCCATTCTATCAAATAAATCAATTTTAAATGTGATGATCTTTAGATATTGGAAAAAGAAAAAATTTTCATTACCGCATGCATACCAACAATGGTTTAAAAGTTATTTTTAGTTACCATATAAGTTTATTATTAGCAATAGAACGGGAATTTTTGAGAGTAATTTCAATTTTTGTTTCCCATTTTCTAGGTTAGGTATTCTAAATGCAATTCTTTACTTTTTTTTTCAAATTGAATCAATTGAGTTTTTTTCGTTTCTTTTTTCTAATTTTATAGGTAATTTAAATCTTTCATTATAACACATAATTCTTCAGCTCTATAATGCATATAAGCATGTATATTAGAACAAAACTTAATTGATCTTTCACCTATTGAAAGTGTAACACCTGATTGATATTAGAGTGCAATTTCAATAAGAGGAAATTAGGAAATTATTTTTTCCTTTATCTTTCTCTTTTAATTCTTTTCTTATACACTATGTGTGGACATAATTATGTACTTGAAGATAAAAAGTCATGGCAAGCGTGATGAATATTTACAACATATTTTGGTTATGTATAGTATTACATAGGGTATACTAAAAATAATAATAATATATTGGTAAAATAGCGTGATATGATTTTAAAATTGAGTTGAATACGGAAGATAATAATTTTTTAACTAATTCAAATCTTCATAATGAATTTCATTGAAAAACAAAATACAAAATAAAGTCATAATATTAATATGATGTTCTTTTTTGTTTTCTAGTACAAGTCAATTAGAAAAATTTAAATAAAAAGAAATCAAATTGTACCGTGATCAATTATATTAAATATTAACTTAGAAAATATTTTTCGAAAATTGTCCAATTTTATTTATTGAGGTTACTTTAAAAAATTAATTCAATTAAATAACACTTTATTACAGGGACGAATTATTGAAAAATTTCTTGATATATTGGTTATAAGTATTTGAAAGTAAATTTTTAAATTTATTAATTCTATTTAATAATGAACGTATCCTTATTAACCCCATATATACCAGAAATAATATAACAAAACAAATAATAAATTAACCTATTTTAAGTACCTATAAATTATTCTACTCTACCTAAAATACAAATTCAATTTTAAAAAACTTTAAAATATTTATTCTTCTAAACATTAGTAGATTTAGTAGAGCAAGTTTAGAAACTTATAGCAATAGGTATTAATGCAAAATATTTATTATATACTAGAACACGACATGCATTAGTATATTATGCATTACAATATATTGAGATTTGTAGATTTCTGTACTAAAGAAAAGAAAAGCATTTACGTTGTCCATTTTATGAAAGATAGGTGTATAATTTGTTATACGGATAAGAACAGAAAAATAGCATTAGTCAAATTAAATATCAAAATTTTTATATTTAATATCATCATCTAGGAAGAAAAAACCTTCGATTAAAAACTCGCCACTTTTAACCAAATATATTCTACATTTTTCGAAGTCGAATTTCAAAATTAAGTTTGACTATACCTACTTAACATAAAATTTGCTTAAATCAGAACTTTTATAATGAAATTCGCCAAAAAGTATGCAATTGGAAAATTTTTAGAGAAAACTCAACAAATAATTTCTGTTATAAAAATCATGTTACATTTTTAAATTCCTGAAGAATTTTAATCTTCTGAAAAATTTCTTAAAATATGCATTTAATTTCAAATATTTCCATATTTTTGGTAATTTAAAAAAAAAATAAATAAACTGAAGCCCAAAAAAGGAAGAATAGCTATATTCACAGTTTTTTTCATAAAAAAAAATTTTTTTGCTCTAGATTCTAAATCAGATCAGATATCAAATAACATAATCCGGTAGTTTGCTATACTAAACATAAACTTAAAACCTATAATAATTTAATGAATATAAGATACTTAAAGAAAAGTTAATGTACAAAAATTGTTATTTATGATTTTTAGTACTTCATAAAGAAAAAAAAAAATCGTTATAGTTTTGTACAATATCCGCATATAACAAAAAAAATCCGTATGGAATTTCTTTAATTCGATTTCTCGTTCAATTCATAGTTTCTTACATTTTGTTTTTAGTTTTTCATCCTCTCATATCACCTCTTCCTCTGCTGCACACTAAACACAATATTACATAATTGCATGCAGTCCATACAAAAAATTCCATAAAAATATCATAAAAACTATAAATATGTTTCACTATATGCACCAAATCTTCATCAATACAACAAAAAAAAAAAGTAGATTAAAGAAAGAAAAAAACAACAAACTAGCAAGGATAAAAAAAAAAAACAAAAATTTTTCCTTTATATAGAAAAAGTATATACCTTAAGAAAATAATTCTTGCCCGAAGGCCTTTCTAAAATCACCCAAAATAAGAATACCCAAAACGATGAAATTATACAAAATAAAATGAGAAAAAAATTCTTTAATAGCACGAGTAAAAATCGCGATCAGAATTGTACCAAGAAAAGAGAAACAAAACACTACAACCGAGTAAGTACAGTAAAAAAGCATAATCGTTATATTAAAAAAACAACACAATCATCCTATACTAACAAAATATAAAGAATAAAATATAATAATAAAATAACCATAATAATAGTATAACAATAACACGACAAGACGACAAACAAAAGAAGGCATTTCTGTTGCATGATATCAAAAGATTAAAGAAATGCGACAAAAAAAAAAAAAAAAAAACAAAGCAAAAAAAAAAAATAAAACACATACAACTTAGTGCAACAACATACCATCAGCTAGAAAAAAAAAAACAAAAAGTAACTAAGATTCAACAGCTTAACATGATTGCATCTTCAGATAAACTAAAATCCAAACCACAAAATACAGAAAACAAAATTCGTATTCGATAAATACCATGTAGCCTTTACAATCAATGAAAATTTTGAAAAACAAAACACAAATCTAAAGAAAATCTACACTTACTCATATTATAGCCTACACTTGGAACGACTAATCTATATCCATATACCTGTAATATACTTACCTGGCTGAAAATATGCGGAAATCTTCACTATTTAACCACACTACACTCTCTTATTTTTTTTATTTTTTTTTTTTTATCTTCTTTTTCTTGTTATTATTATTCTTGTTGTTATTGTGTTGTATTTTTCTTTTAGTTTTCAATTTTTTAATGCCGTTCTTCTGTTTGTTACCTTTTACAACATAGAAAATTTTAAATGAAAAAAATCATCAGCAGCAAAATCAAACAACACACACTTTAGGTAACATCTTAAAGCCTTTTTTAAAAAAAAAAATGAACAAAATACAAAAGGCACATATTTTGTTTTTTCAATTTTTTCTTCTTTCTATTTTTTTGAGCTTTGCGCGATCGGAATGTATTAGAAAAATAATTGGATCAATAACGATAACTAAAGCAAAAACCAAAACAAAAAAAACCCAGAAACACAAAACAAAAACAGAAAAAAATTTTCCAAAGAAGAGGAAAAGAGCAAAAAAAGAAAATACAAAAAAGAAATAAAAATAGAGAAGAATTTCCCAATTTTTGTTGTTATTTATTTTTTTGCTTATTTTTATTTTCCTTTTCTGTTATTTTGAAGAGCTTTAAACAAAGGAGAAAATATCCGTTGTTATAAGTATGTATGTATGTATGTAGGTGAACGAGAAATAACAACAACATCAACAACAACAACAATAATAGTAGATTCAATAGATTTATTACTTATTTTTTTTGTTTTTGTAATATAGTTAAATTCTCTTTAATACCAGTTTACATTTTAAACAAAAATTGTTATAAAAGAGACCAAATAACTGTAATATAGGTAAAATTCTTAAAGGAAATGATGTAAAGCAAAATTTTACATTCAGTATTGAAAAAGCATTTAAATGTCGAATTTAAAGAAGACCGCAGCCATAAATCAAATTCAGTGCACTGAGATTTAATATGATAATAAGTAGAAGTACTACATCCACGGAGAAAAATTATTATTTAGAAATCAAACACTATTACTCATTACCTATTATTGTTTTGTTTATCAATACGTATTAGTCTCAGAATCATATAAATTTTACTACTTGGTTATCCTAAAATGAAATAAGAATGCAAAATTTTTGGATACTTCTCGTGTTTTTGATTTGTATAGCCTACAATAAAATAGTATACGTCAAATTGTTGCCGAATTGCCAATATTTTAAAAATTTATTTTCGATTAAATAATTTCTTATGATTACAACTTAAATCATGTACAGCCTCGAATCTACCACATAATGCAAAGTAACCATTTGCAACGAGCGGCGGTAAAAAAAAAACTAAATTTTGAAAAATAAAAATTTTTCATTCCATTTTCCAAAAATTTTTTTCTTACTATTTATAGCGAAATTAACATACTAATCATTGCAAAAAAAAAAGCTGATATTTTCATCACAAGATCTTATTCTATGACTAATCTTGCATTCAGCATGACAAAGTAACAAGAAAGACATTTTTTATGCACTGTTAAAGTTTTTTTCATATTGTTCATTGCCTTGAAAGCGATGGAAAGGGGCGAAGTGGTGCACTTTTTGGAAACAACGTAGGGCGCCAAACAAAACCGAGCCTTCATGTATGACAGTTACTATGTCTGACAACATGTATGATCACAATTTTAAAGTTGACCATTTACCAACTGCCTTTTTTCTAAATGAAAGGAAAAATTTAAATGAAATAATTATTGGGATTTTTTTGTTAGATATGTTTAATGCTCCATTAGTACAAAGACGACAATATTGCCGAACATTATTATTACATTTCATATTAACTATAACAACAGTAATTTTGCAATAGGCAGCAACAATAAAAATCTACTTATAAGCTTTAAATTTACAAATTAATACAAATACGTTATGTAGGCACAAAATTTACGTATTTAATTTTAAAAGTGAGCCTGTATGCATCCGTATAGGAAAATGATGGCATAGGAAAATGATCGAAAATTCCACAAGTAACAACAAAAATGCATTTTAAACATTTTGTAACTTTGTATATATTATGATCTGCCAATTCATCACATGACCAATAAAAATATTAAAATCATTTGAAATAAATCAAATTATGCAAATAATAAATATTTTTAAAAAAATAACTACGATTTCAAGAAATATGAAAGTATGAATAAACTGTAAAATTATGAAAGAAGTATTTGCGTTACATATGTGCTGTCCACTATATTTATGTCTTACTTGTCATTATTGTATGAAAATACAGAAAATCAACTGATCATGACAACAATCTTCAATAAAATAAATTTTGTAATTCAATTCAGTTATAATTCAATATCCGTTGCTTCTTAAACGTACAAACATATCTTCTATTTCTTAATTTGTTAACGCAAATGATTCTACTTTAATATTTTTTATGTTTACCATATACACATTGTTACATACATATTGTTAAGGTACTTATGTTATACGCCGATGTCAATATGTTCAAATAAAAAATAATAATATAACATAAATTCTAAAGATGAATTAATCGCTAATACCCTATCACTATATTCAAAAAGAAATTCATCTTAAAGTCAATTAGTCAAGTATTCATTTCCTCAATCCACCTACACATTAAATCATCTTAAAAACTAAAACTACACACATAAAATAGCAATAATCAAAATAATGAAAAAAAAAATAATAATAAAAATAATAAAAATAGTTATAACAACACAAAATATATCTGTCAATAAAAATATTATTGATTGGTCAGCTCAATGACCGGTTAAATTTTACTTACATAATAAACCTTTTTTTGTACCAACATATATGAAAAATATATGTATAAGACTGTAAGATTAAGAAGAAAAAGAAGAAATTCTGTTAAGATTCTTCTTTGATAAACTGTCTTAGACTTTTCATTGCATGTACAAACACATTATACGTGATTTGAACAAAGTTGTACTACAAAATATTTGAATTAATGCATAAAATTTGAATTAGATTGTAATTGAAAGATTCGCTTTCAATGCTTTCTTAGTATTAAATACTCTAGAACTGTGATTGAAACCTTACAACATGTGATTTGATTAAATAATTTCATTTTTGGAATATGAAAAATTGTACGATAGCTCTAATCTTAGAATTGATTTGGAAAACCTGATTCTTAGTCGGATCAAAATTCCAGATTCTTATAGTAATAAAATAATCTAATGTCAACTCAATCAGAGTCAAGAACTGTACATTACTTTTTTGAAATAGTTTTATAAAATCGCTTTGTGCGTTTATTTCAAATTCAAAAACCATAAATGAAAAAGATCAGAAATCCACAAAAGTAGTTTGAAAAAAGATGGTTTGGCCAACTCAAATTCCCAGGCAAGTGCTGTTCTATAGAAAAAATGTCTGCAATGATGGAAAACTATCGATAATTACATTTTTCTCAAGAGAAGATGTTATGAATTTTGTGCCCCAGAAAGTTTTAAGTACCGAACAATAAAGTTTTCAATATCGATTGTTACAAAATTATCTACCCATATTTTCAATATTTTAAGAGGCTGAGCTGGTCAACAAAGATTTCTATTTCCATATACCATTCACAAAAAATACTGAAATTTTTATGAAAATTACTTCAAATGTTTTAGAAAACGACAAACAAAACGGCGGATCAATTAATATCTCACTAAAACTACTTGTATTTTATAGTTCTCTAAAACGGAGAGAATCTGAAAAATTCTTTAATTGGATATTAAATGAGTAATGAAGGCGATATTAGCACTGAATGACTTGAGCTTAAATTCATTTAAAAATACTTTAGTCAATAACAGTACAGCTAATTATAAAATTTATTTCACGTCCAATTTCCAATAATGGTTTATGTAAAACTTTTGAACAATACTTTATATTGCAGATTATTTAATAATCGTTTTATTAAAAGAACCTTAATTTTTCAGTCAAAACTTTTTTATAAATTTAGATTTTATGAGTTAATAACAACAGCCTAATTTCTTAAATTAAAATTTATTTACATAAATAGTTTTTTTTTTCAAAATTTTTACATCTAATTTGAATCACTTATTGAAAATATGTTTATGGCATCAAAGTATTAGAATAAAAACCGAACAGAAAGTCAACTTAAATTATAATTTTGCGTGCTCTTTTTTACCGACCGTATTGTGTAAACAATAGGTAGGTTATGTGATGGCAACAAATTTTGCATATCGAGTTTTCGGTGTGAACGTACTTCTCCATAGTAGGGAAGTGTAAATAAACTATTTTTAGCAACCTGTCGGTCTGTCGGTCTGTCGGTCTGTCGGTCTGTCCGTCTGTCGGTCTGTGTGTGCACGCGTGTATCTCAAGTTCGGCTGAACCGATTTTGATGAAATTTTATATGTAAGTTTGTTTCCACCATGGCACGGATCGATCAACTTTTGGTATATATCAGGCCTCGGGAACTGCACTTTTTAGCGGGCCTGTTTTACATTTTTGAACATTTTGAAGAAAGTATTCAACCGATTTACTTGAAATTTTATATATAAGCTCAGCTCGACCGTCCGCAAAAATTCGTATGTTTTGGAAGAAATCAGGCATCGGCAACTAGACGTTTACTACGGGCCAAATATAAATTTTTGTGTATATAAAGAGAAATAATCAACTGATTTCATTAAAATTTAATATATGAACTCCTCGTATTAAAACAATGAACATATAAATTTTTTGGAAAGATCAGGGCTCGAAAACGGATTTGCGGGCCGATTTTACATTTTTCACCATTTTGAAGAAAGTATTCAACCGATTTACTTGAAATTTCATATATAAGCTTTGCTCGATCATTTGCAAAAATTCCTAACTTTTGGAAGAAATCAGGCATCAGCAACTGAGCGTTTACTACGGGCCAAATATACATTTTTGTGTATATAAAGAGAAATAATCAACCGATTTCATTGAAATTTAATATATAAATTCCCCGTATTAAAACAATGAACATGTAAATTTTTTGGAAAGATCAGGCATCGGTAACTAGACGTTTACTACGGGCCAAACATACACTTTTGTGTATATAAAGAGAAATAATCAACCGATTTCATTGAAATTTAATATATGAATTGCTCATATTAAAGCAATGAACATATAACTTTTTTGGAAAGATCAGGGCTCGAGAACTGATTTGCGGGCCGATTTTACATTTTTCACCATATCCACAGAACAAATTGATGGAATTTCTTGAAATTTGATATTTGAGTTTTGGTTGTTACCCAAACTAACTGGCGAGCATTTCAGGGAATTCGAGTAGCACAAAGCGAAACTCTACTAAGAGCCAAATTTACATTTTTCTAAGTATGTTAACTATAAGCTTACTAATGTCCTAAAAATTGGAAAGAAGTACTTAACAGACATTTTTATAATATTCTGTAACACTTTCATTTAACTAGACAATACACAATGCGGTCGGTTATGTGCTGACCACATCAGATTTTTTTTTATTTGATTTATACCAATCGATCATCATTCGATATTCAGTTGTTTGTACATTAAAATTCATTTAATTCATTTTTAAATCACCACAGGATTAAAAATTATTGAATGAAAGCATGCAACAAATTTATTTTGCGTGAAAAAATTTCATAATGTTAATTGAAAATTCCACCGCATTTAAGATCGTACAGCATAATAATAACATTATAAACACCTAGCTATATAAATTATTAAAAGGAAAAACTCCCTCTTCCTGCACTGTCATTTCAATATGCAGTTGCTGTTTTATATAATTTAAGATCTTGAAAAAAAAATTTTTGCAATATTAAAAAAATTAAAAGACGTTGTTCATCCGCTCGTTTTTCTTACTACTAATAATGAAAATATTGTTTCATTTTCTAGAGGAATAGAAAAGAGATCCCACTTTTTTTTTCTTTTACATTTAATTTACTATTTATATGCGTACATTCGCCTTAAAATAATAACGAAAATAAACCAATTTTTGATTTAAATTTTTAGACAGTTTGCTTGGTCTTCTTTAACACTACTATCGATCTAAAATCAATTCATCAATGATGTTTCTATAAATGTATTTATATCTTCTTAACTTTATAGTTTTATTGAAAATTCAACTGAACTTTTCTTGAATCTTCTTCTCTTCGATATTAAAACAATCGTGTATATATATACAAAAAGTGTAGATAGTTGTTTTAAATAAGAAATTTGTGTCTTGTCATACCTCTAGGCAATAATATCTTTGATTCTATATACAATAATCTTAAAAAGAAATTAAAGAAAAAGAATGAAATAAGAAGAAGATTATTATTACCTGACAATATTGAAGATTCATTCATATACATAATGTATTTGAAAAACAGGCACACTTACAAACACTCAAGAAATCTATTCCAAACATAAATTGTAAAATTGGTTTTTTTTTTTCATTTTTTGTTCAAGTTATTAGGGTTTGGCTGTTGCTTCTGTCAAATTCCATTTCAAAACAAATTTTAATACGAATATTGAATTCTAAATACAGGCATAATTTTTTATGTACTTTTAGTACTTAAGTACACAGTAAACTGTCCGGTCGTCCATCTGTGTGTTTGTTTCCACAACTCCTTAAACATTTATACAATTCACAAATAGATCTTTATTAGAAACTTATTGCTTAAGAAGAAAATATTTACCTATCTCCACCCCTACGGGAATTATGACCACTTATATTTCCAAAAATGCCACTTTTTGACTATTTGTGTGGAAACCCAAACATATTTCAAATTCAGAAAGGCGTAGAAAGTCAACAACATGCTTTTGCGGTCTTTACATAATAAAATGGCGGCAAAAATTAATCGTCATCTAGAATTCGTCATTTTCAAATTTTTGATATTGGTTTTCTCCTAAACAATAAAATGTAAAAGTCTGAAATTTGTGCGGCTTTGAGAAAATTTGAAAATTGTTTATCTCATTGAAAGTAAATCTTTTTTAAGTTTCGGCACCTTATATTTTCAAAACTGGAAACTTTTCCGAATTTCTATACTAAAGCAAAATTTTACAGTAAATTTCATGCCATCAAAAAGAAAAAAATTATTTTTGATAAATCGAGCAATTAACCCATGAATCCGACCACTATGTGAACCTTCTTTTTCAATTTTTCTTTTTGCTCATCCTAAATGTATGCAATAATTTCATATATTTTCGTAATGAATAAAGTTAATCTAAATAATGCAGTAGATTGTTTTTACAAAAAAATATTTTTACTATTTGATACTTGTTCAATAGAAAAGTGCCTACTTAACAAACTATTGGTTCAGCCCCACTTCTTTTATAAATACATATGTATGTATATACAAGAATATGAATAGAAAATGATTAGAAGAAGATTGATTTGGATCATTAAAAATTTTTAAATGTTAATCGATTCAAGTCATTTTTCCTTCCCACATTACTTACACATTACTTATATATCTATTGTATGTATTTAGCGTTAAAACTTTCGAAAGGTGTTACTGATTACTGTATGTAGTAAATTATATATAGAACTATAATCACACACATACAGACACCAAATATGTATCTATACTATTATGAATGTAATAATTGTAGAAAATTTCTCTAATTTTTATTTCAATTTATATAAAAATTGTACATCTTATCATTATTATTTTTATTTCAAAAATTTGATATTATAGCCTATATATGTATAACATAATAAAGGCTAGGCCTAAATCAATACATCGATTAATGTCTTTTCCTGTTCTCTTTATCTAAATAATCATTATTTTCTGAATTTAATATTATTGATGATGAGTATAGTGCATTTTAGAAAATAGTTTTGCGGTAAAAACGGAGTATATTACTAGATATAAGTGCACAGATGATTTACTTTGATTTGTAAGAAAGAGGAGGGGGTTGTGAATAATCAAATATAATGGAAGTTGATCTAAACAATAATAATGATAATATATCACTATATGTATTATATAATATAGATGTATGTACATATATTATTATACATAATATGGAAAAGAGAAATTAATAATAAGATGAACAATTGCATATTGAATTGAATAAAAATAAGTAACAATAATAATAATAATAACAGGAAGAAAAATAAATGAAAATTTTGAAAAAAAACAAAAACAAAACCACTCATAATTTTAAGAAGAATAGTTGTAGAACAAAATTTTTTGATGGATTAAATAATTCCATACATACACGCGATGACTTCAAATAGAGTATAGGAACTTACATACAAGAAAATGAACTCTCTAATGTAAAAAAAAAAATTAAAATTATTAATTGTCATCATCGCATAATATTAAATGTGGTAACGATAATGATCACTGCTGCTGATGCTTCTGATCATATACACTATAATTATATTTTAGATGATAATAGTTAACTATGCTTTTGATGATCATCATCATGATATTGATAATAATCTTATGATGATGATCTTTAATTTTATTGTATTACAATTCAAATATGTTCTAAAACTTGCTGGATTATGACATTTTTGTTTTTTTTTTGTTTGTTCATTCGTCCCTCTTTTTATATTATTTTGTACAATCTTTTAAATTAATAACAAAAAAAATGAATTATAAAAAAGAGATGGGTGTCTAATGAATTTTACTTAGAAATTTGATTATCATTTCGATTTTGTTCTTCAATTGTTAAAGCTTTTTGCTTTAATTTTATTGTCGCTATTTTCCATTGTCAACTATTTTAAATCTCAGATTATTAGAATTTTTTTTTTCTTTGTGAACCTGTTTTGTTTTTTTAATCTTATGAGTTCGAAATATTAAAGTAGTTCATTATAAATTTTATGTTACAAATTGTAATACCCTATTTGGCGGTTGTGTTCTCAACTCTCGATAAAACGCGTTGCTTTTGAACTCTCGATTGAAACGCGTTAGAATGAATTGTATAATACGTATATTGTTAAATTTTGAAATTTATGTCGTTTAAGAGCAACGATTTTATTTATCAAAAGAAATTTAAGAAATTTTTCTAAAACATGTTCGAATAAAACAGAGATGACAATTATTTGTAATGTAAAATTGCTCATCGATGAAATATATGGGGCATGTTTAACTTTTTTATTTTTTCAATTTCATTTTGCATCCGCTAACAGAATAATCGAATAAACTAAAAAATGCTCCCATAGTTTATAATAAATTATAAATATGTCATACAGTAATGCAAGCGCGTAAATACAGAGCGCTTAATACAGGCTGTTTCGCATAAGATCGTTTATTGCGAGTTTAAAAAAAAAACTAAAAAAAAACCGAAATTCTGACTTTGATGAGCTTTTCTCGGAAACTATGGCTCGTACCTGAAAAGCAAGCCGCACATGTTACTCCATGTGAAACAGTTTCGAAATTGTAGGAATGTACTTATGCGCAGAAAAAATCTGATAGTCTTTTTACCGACAGGTTGTAGGTCAAAAACGTGCAATTTGCAAAACAAGTATATCTGCATCGATTATCGACAACTTTTAGTAATTATGTACCTTATAGTCTTGTAAAAATTTGTTTTGTAAAATTTTTGGAATTTTTACGCCTACAATAAACTGGATCAACTCTATAAAATTTCACTACAATATTTTTAATTTAAATCAATTTTCTATTTTTGGGACGGGTAGGTTTGTCAATTTTTCCGTGGTTAATTTTTTTGAATGACAAAATTAAGTAAAAAAAAAAAAAAAGAGGAAAGAAAAAAAATATTGAAACGATGATATGATCAAAAACGACACCGACTAATTCTAATTATATGATGATTTTATTTTGATTTGGGATGATCTTACCAAGCAGGTACGAATACATAATGGTAAAAAAATATATTTTTTCAAATTTTATAATTCTTTTTGATTCATGAAGAGGCTATTATTTACAAGAAATTTCAATTAATGGACATAGAAATTAAATGAAGATGAAAAAAAAGTGAAATAATTCAAAGTAATTTGATTATATTTAATTAAGCATCATATTTCGTACAAAAATTATTGAGTTGTGATGTTTTAAGTTAATTATGACGTTCGAAAACTATTACTTAGAAGAATTTATTTCACTTTAAAAAGGTCAATTTTCTAATCAGTCAGAAGAATGTGATATAAGATAATTTAGGTTAAACAGTTTCGTAATGTAGTTTTAATAAAACACAAGCGATTACGCAGCAAAAGTCTTAGGATAATTTAGAATATCAAGAAATTAAAATTAGAGTTTGTAACCATTCGAATGTGTCCAATAAAAGTGCCACAGTTTAAACGTGTTTATACTACATTAATATTAACTTATACTTTGCAAATTTGGAAATTATCTTATACATGTCCTGAGACTGGTGTTATGTCAATTGGCCCTAACATATTTTATTGGTCCAAAGTATAGTAATTAAAATTTATTATTTGAAACATACAGAATCAATACTGAATTTATTGTTTAATCATTAAAATTAAAATTTTTTTTTTATTCTAAAATATCGATCGCCCCCTATGTTTTTGTTCATATAACATACAGCTGAAAAATTTTTTTAATGAAAATTTCGTTGAAATAAATTAAAATTTGAATCATAATGAATTATAAATGCTTATATTTTCAAGCATTTCAAATTATTCGCGAAAAAACGCAACCCAAAAAAAAAAACAAAATAAATGAAAATAATTTTAGTATAGGTTTATTATATAGAAAGAATTTTTATTGACAAATATTTGAGATTAATGGTTATTACTTTTATAGTCATTTCTATTAAACGCTAATATAAATTAGCCGAACGAAATAAATTATACACATAGTATTAAAATATTTTCATGAATATTATGTAAATATAGGTATAATTTCGCTATAAGTTTATTACCTTAAATGTTACATTAAAAAAACAGGTAATTATATATTGTTGAACTTTGTGTCTGAAATATTGGAAAAAAAATCATTTTTGCATAGCTGATTTATTTTCTAGCAACACTGTATACGATTAGAATATGAAAATTATAAATTTTTAAGATTTAATCAACATTATAAATACGGCAATTTTTGTTAAATTAAAACAGAAATCATATAGGTTAAATAGAAAATTTAAAAATATTACCATTGAAAATCATTTCAAGAAATTAAAAGTACCTAATGCATATTTTACAGGATCGTGTTAATAAAATACTTGTAGATTTTTTGTTTTCTCATTCTATTAATAATTTTTTTATTGCGACAATATTGAAAAGTGCTAAAGGAAGTGTAGAGTAGGGTTAAATAATTTTAAATTAAATTATTAATCTAGTCTTTTAACCAAACAAACTATATTAATTTTTTATACAGCATGATTCTTTAAGTGTTGGATTTTATGGCGTTGTGAATGGCTACAGCATTTAGGCTAGGTAAAAAGTTTTGCCTACGAAAGTGAGCTCCCAGTAAAGTGCAGAAGTTTTGTAAAAATGTCCACGAACGGCCGAACGAACGGACGGACGGACCACCGACTGAAGTAAATAAGCACATTTTTTCAAAGATTTTTCTGAAACAACGATTAACTGAGGTGATCAATAAGACAGAACTGAATAGGACATACAAATAGAAATTTAGAGTATTAGTAGATAAAGGCAATTTTATGGAAAAATTTACGAATTATCTAAAAATTAGATGAATAATATTTTGATTTAATTAACCACTTTTGGCTAATAAAAAGCATATTGTTTATTTTCCTAACATTTTCTTATTGAATTAATGAGATTTCTGAAATTTTAGTAATTTTCTGAATTGAAAGATTACGTCAAATTTTTTGAGAGTAATTAGTTCGGCTTCAAGCGGATTGCTTATAATTCTTCAAATTAAAATTAAAATTACATCAATAATTACATAGATTTCAATATAATTATGCCTAATTGCTAGTGAAATAGTTAATTTTCTCAAAGAATAATAAAAATAATTTCTAGTTATTTGGCTGAAAATAAATTAGGGACTCACAACCAAAGTCGCCTAACCCTCACTGCCAAAATTTTTGCCACAATATGTGTAAGTAAGTTTGGGTTTTGGGTCGAAATTAAATTTGGAACCTAATTTTATATACATTTCTTACAAAGAAGCAAAAATTTTAGGAATGAGTATTTTGGCCGCTTTGCTTCAGAACCGCTTGTAATAAATTTTTGCTTTTCTAAAATTTTCTCTACTTTCCTCAATTCAAAACTGTATGACTTTTAAAGTATAAAAGTGTAAATTTGGCTAAACTTCCTATAAAATTAATGAGATTATATGAAACGTAATTAAAATCCATTAAATTTAACTAAAAATGGAATTAAAATCCGATATACTAAAAATAATGCAAAAAACCATATTAAATAAGTTACGATAAAATTGAATAAAACTATTTTAAACAACCGATTCAATTCCATAGTGTATAATGTCCTTACAATAGCATTTAACAAACAAAAAAAAACCCCATATATCACATTTTCAAACAATTAAAACTTACAAAAATTAATTGAATAAAAAATTTTTCAATTTGGTGTTGAATAGAAATCTCCACCCCAATTAACTAATATACGTATACATGGTATTTATATTTTTTTATAAACTCCAATACCCACATCCATCCTCATGGCAATTTATTTGAACTTTCGTTTAATAATATTTTGTATATTGTACAAAACTTATTCATTCATTCATTTTCACCATTTATATAGTTATATGTGTAGTACATTAGTACATTATACAATTCTATATACATTCATATATTTACCAAATATTTTTTATTTCTATTTTATATTTTTATTAATTATATTCTCTCCATATTTATATTATAAAATATTAAACCCACCCTGTAGGAAAATTTTATACTATAAATATATATGTACAAAAATATCTAATAAATATTGTATAGGAATAGTAACAACCAGGAGCTATCTAATGCAATAATTATAATTAACTTTTCTTAAATTATTTTATTTTATGAAAACACTTCCCGTTTTACCTCAAAAAACAACATAGAAGAAAATAAATTTTATAAAAATAATATTGAAAAAAATTTAACAAAAAAAATAAGTGGATGCAATTGAAAAGCTCAATATAGTAGTCTAAAATCAACCAATTTAATCCCCCCAAAACAATAAAATGAATAAAAGTCTGAAAGGATTAAAAATATTAATATTGCAAGTTATTATTGTTGCACTGCGCTGATAGTGAACATAACCATTATTTTTGCTCTCTTTCGATTATGTTTACAATTTATATATATTATATATTAATACATATTATAAGTAGGTGTATAGTCGAACCTAGATAAAACCAATTCGAAGGGTTCAAATTTTTGTTCTACTTATGTTGAACTTATTGTTCAATTTTAAATCACGTATTAATCGCTCTCTTTCAAAAAAATATGAGTACACTGCAATCCTTGGGAAGCATTTTAATATTATAGTGTAAAAGCACTATCAAAAGTGAAGGACATTGTCCTCTAATAGAAAAGTAAAAATTCTCTTTAAAGGGATAAATTAACTTTCCATACTTTTACTCGTATATACAGTTAAAAGTACCCAAATGTAAAGAGTAAAATTTACAAAATTACTTAGTTTTATAGAGGACGATTAGATTTTCTTAATAGCGACTACTAATTTTAAAAATTGAAAATTTTCATCTTACCTGCCAGTACCGTATATTCTGATTTAACTGTATAAGTAATATAAATAAATAGAAAATTTCAAGCTACGTTCTACTGCATAATAGTATATAGTTAATAAATGTATATCTATATGGGTAGTTATGACTTATGAGCAATTATTATTTTATTATTAATAAAATAATATTATAAAAGAAAATTTTGTATGTGCATACTTATAGCATGGCACCCCTACAGAAATAGAGGGGCACATTCTTACATTTTAAACATTTTTAATATTAATATTTTTTTATGTTTTTTAAACACAAGTATAGGAAGAGCTAAATGCTACATGGTATTTAATTTTAAATGCGAGAATAAAAAATTGCCTGATATATGAATCAGGAACGATCAGAGTTGAGAATTGGAGTGGAGAATCAAAAGATTGAACAGTATCTAAAATTTGAGAAATTAAACTCGATCTTAAAAACCAAAAAGGAAATTATTTTCGAAAAGCCTCATTTTGTGTGAGAGATTGTAGATTTTTTAATTATCCTTAATAATAAACGGCCATATTGGTTTAATTTTTCGTTTAGATTTAAAAGTAGTGGTTGTAATGAAATTATTCGTTTGTAATGTAGAGCTGAGCTTTAATCGTGAGGGTGCAATACAAGTGCATGTACATATATATTGTTACAACTAAATTCCAATTCAATTTAAAATTGCTATCTTGCATAGCTCGAATTTAAGATTATACCAGAGCTAGCTGTGCACTAAATTTTATTAAAATTCAAAATTTTCATTTTCTTTCTTTTTCTTTTTTTTTCGTTCTTATTTAAAAGTTACGTTTGTTGTAGCTTTTTTGGTTTTCAAATCATCAAAAGGTTGGCTACTCTTTTTTTTTACATTTTTCGTTTTTTTTTCCTTTTTTTTTTTGTCAAAGACAATTGTTTGCCTTATAGCCTTTATTGCATATCGAACAGTTGCCAATATTTATAAAATTCACACATTCACATAATCACATCTAAAAATATATATATGCACATTATGTATAGGATATAGTTATATACATACTTATATACATAATATGTATATTTTGTGCCCAAGTAGATTATGTTTTTGTTTTTTCAAACGACACTGGTGTTGGATATTGCCGATGGCAAAGGTGTGGTTGCAATATTGGATGAAATAGCATTTAAGTGTAGATTTATTTCTAAAAAAAAAAAAAATAAAATAAAAAAGCTAAATAATTTTTTTTTTTTTTGGTTTTCAAAAGAGAGAAACAACTTTCAGATCTCGGATCGGTCGGTTTCTATATCATTTTTGTGTATTTTTCATTCTTTTTTGTTTTTTTTTTTTGCTTACAATATACAAAAAAATTTATGTACATAATATTATTTACGTTTATATATGTATGTATGTATGTTCCTTTGTGTATTTTGCATTACTAGAAGAATGAAAAATCTAAATGAAAAGAAAAAAAAAGAATAACAACAAAATGCGGCCACAACACGATATTCATTTCAAAATTACAACGATATATGGGTCTTAAATATTCCACCCTCTCACAATTTGTGTATTGGATATAAGTAGGTATGTATGTTTGATTAGATTTAAATAAAATGAAATGTGGTTTAAAATAAATTGATTTTTTGTTTTATTTTCTAAAATTTTTATGTTTTTTTTGCATAAAATTTATAATTTAGGAACATGAATATCTGGGGTAATTGATGAAAATAAATTAGATGCAGCTAATATTTTTTTTCACTCTTAAAACCAAAACTAAACTAATAGATTAAATATTTTGAACTCCATCATAAAACTCCTTTAAGACTCCGTAGGTATAAACCCTTACTGGTAATAGTTGTATGACATTTCATTAAAAATTTTAATTGTAAAAGAGAGAAATTCAAATAATTCGATTAATACCAACTGCCCCATCACATATTTATTATAATGTGTGTGCTTATGTGTGTTCAAACTAATCGCTTTGAGTTAAAAATATAATAGTATAACCATAAATGTGAATGTTGGTGACAAACATAAGCGCCATCTCTTAAATTTGCTATTCAAAATCTTTTTGTATTGCAGTTGTTGTTTGTGTGTTGTGTTTTTATTTTTTACTTCAAATTGAATTTGTACAAAAAGGTAAAAAAATATTTTGTCATCTATATACTTTGTATTTTAATCTAATAGCTTTGACTAATTTAATTATTCAAAAGGTTATGTAACAAATCTCCAATATTAAAATGTTCAATAAAAATATACAAAAAAAAAAAACTGCACTATTCATAAAAGAAAAAATTAAGTTGTAGGCGAAGGCGTCTAAAATAACACACTAAATTCTACAAAGTATGAGCGAAATAATGAAAATTTTTAATTGAAAAAAAATTTTTTCAAGTTTTCCTTTGATTTTTCTTCTTAATTTCTTTTTATAATTGAAAAATTTACGGTATTTTGCAATAACGAACTTGTGATATTGTAAAATGTGTTGATTACCTTAACTTTTTTCTATTTTAGAGAATTTAAATCACTGCGATATATTATTAGAGCCTACAATTGAAAGCACGAGTTGATGATGGGTGAGGAGACACAAGTAAGAGAAAGAGGTTCTTTTTTTCAATTTAAAAATTGAAACCATCAAATTGCGACTCTTTATATGAAGCAAATAATTATGTGTCAACCTCATCGGCAAGCGTTCATAATAATTTGAAAATATTATTAAAAAATTTAAATCTGTTACACTTTTATCCTAAAAGATTATTATTTTTAATAGATTTTAAAAAAATTACTCAAGATAAAATTCAAAACTCGTGATTTATTTGTGAACCATTAATAGCAGCTTTGAATTCCATATAATGTATTATTTACTGAGTGTATAGATATTTCTTAAAATTGTAAAGGCTAAAGAATATCTATGAAATATAATGAACTTGGGTCTCAAATAAAACTGAAATAAATAAAATAATTAAATATATTGAAATTAATTTTTTAAGTTACGGTACTTTCGTTACCTTAACCTACCGAGTACACTCAATAACGCATGGTTATCTACAATATCATGCATCAGTCCTCATAGGGGTGAAGTATTATAAAAAAAAAAATTCTTAATTATAGAACTATTTTAAATTTCGAAAGAAATTTATTAAAAATACTAATTATTTTCCGGAGTAAGAGTTTGTTACTGTAGTTTTTTGTTTAAAAAAATTTCTGCTTGATAAGGTTGATGAATTTCTTTTTAAGTTTCACTGAAATCGACTCATTTTTGTTAATAATGTAAAAAAATTTTACATTCTTAATATGGTATTTTGTTAGAATTCAATTTTAATATTAATCAGAGAAAAGTTGTACACTCAATATAGTTAAAAATCATGGTGCATTCGAATATTTAGTGCTATTTATAAAAAGTTTGTCACAAAATTCTATTTGTAATCTAAACAAAATTGAAAAACTTAGCGCAGGGCTGTCAATTTTGTTGATTTCAACTTGGTGTATAATTTCTAATATGTATATTACATATTAATTTTGGTCTTTAAACCACATTTTCGAAAATACCCAAAAATACCCAAGCGAAATATCAACGAATCCTTTAAAGTACTACTGGAATACAGGTTTGAAAATAACAAAAGCTCTACCATAGAAACTCTTAAATTAGTCTATGTACTTAAAACATTGTCACCTAAAATATAATAAATCACAAAAAATTTTAAAGCTTTGTAATATTAACGATTAACAAGTTGACCAAAAATAAATTTTTATTTTATTATTGTAAAAATAATCCTGCGTTGTTGTGCTTTATGCATGTCGAAAAATTGTTGCGTTGTTTTATTTTTTCTTAAAATTAAATTTGCGTATTGAGAACCACCTTCATTTTTATTTTTTTCGTTTTAAACAAATTTAAAATGGAACAAGACGTTCTTATCTATTTTACAACCATACCTCAAATAATTATTTCATTTTATGCATTGCGCGCGGTACTCGAAAATGTCATGATTTTAAAATTCATTTAATTTAATTTTTGAAACACGAAACGTTTGTTGTTTTTGGTTTGTCACTTTTTCTCAAAAATTTTATTTGTTTTGATTTTTATACATTCACATATAAACAAGTAAATAAGTCGAATTACCGTAAAATTAAGAACAACACAAAATTTAAAAAAGAAAGAATAAAAAAAAAATAGGCAGAAAAAACAGAAATGAAACTAATCCTGTGCGCATAAATTATCTAAAATGTCTAAGTCATCAGGTCTATGATGACAGCAGCTGTTACACTAAACTCATTTTAATGATCAAGATTTTTTTTTTCTCGTAAATATTTGTTCTATGTTTGTTTTTTTTTTTTAACAATTTTACCCAGATAAATTGCACCATGTATTTATATATCTACATATGTATGTGTTTATGTGTAAATAAGGTTGCTATAAAAAAAATAAATGAAAAAACCTGGGCCGGTTTTGCAATTTTTTGAAAGTGAATGTTTTGCATTTTCCTCCTCCTATATGCTATACGAGTACGTTTGCAATCCTTACAAAACATTTATTATGACGTGCTATATGTGTGTGTATGGTCTTATTTGCGGGTTGATTTTTTTGTCTTTCGTAAAATTAAGTTGCAATCTACTCATTTAATTTTTATTGTCAAAATGTTCACCTATTTAAGCATTAAGTGGAAGTATTCCATAGCACATAAACTGACCACCATTTATTCTACTGATTTTTTATTAAATTTTTGTTTTATTTTTTTTTTTAATTTATTTCATAAAAAATAATAATAAACAACTTTACACGACAATATTGTAAAAAAAAAATAAAGAGAGAAAAGTATAATAGAGAAAACAAGCAACAAAAAGGAAAAAAATTAAAAAGAACGAAAGCAAAAATGGTTGCTGTCTTGTCTCTAACGAACAAAATAAATCTTCTAAATGCAAGCATACATACATACATAAATACATAGGCATAAATCCATAGATATTTTGTCATTTTATTTTTTAATCAATTCAAACATTTTTTTTCGATTCATTTTCAAATGAACAGAACTATTGCATATCTATATGAGTAAGAACTGGTCAGCAGATCACAAAAAAAAAAAATCAAAAAGAAAAAGCAAAATACTGAAAGGAAACAAGTAAGTAGAAAAAAAAATAAAATTAACGAGCTAAAAAATTAAATCATAAAAAAACCGTAAAAAAAACTACCCCACAAAACCCTGGTTTTATTTATTTTTTATTTTCGCTGTTTATTTTTTTTTTATTTTTATTTTACAGTTATTTATTTATTTGTTTTCATATGTCATTGAGGCAAAAAAATTTTTAAAGTAATACTTACCGTTAGAAACAATTTATAGTATCTCTACTACTTTCAGAATTGTAAAATATTCCAAATTTTAGAACAGCAGTTTATTTATTCCAATCCAAATTAGTTTGACATGTCCTTCCAATTTGAAAAGTGGTTCATTATTCTATATACAGATTGACAAAGACACTAGCATATTCAAAACAAACTGACGTACTCAATAACAAAATTTTTCAAATACGTATACAACGGTATTTAATGAGCTAACACAAGAGACCTTTATACATTAGTTCAGGAGAAATATAACGATAATAATTAATGTCTTAACATATGTAACTTATTTGAAGAGCAAACTAGCCTCGCTCCCTAGTTGATCTTTAATTTAGCTTTTCTCCATCCACTGTTACGACAACCTTAATCCCGTCTTTCAATAGCATCCTTTCTTTTAATTAGAATACTTATCAGTCACGATTTTTCCGAACAGAAAAAAGTAAAGGGTTACCTTGATGTCCTAGAATCTATTAAAATAATGTATTTTTTCATTCAATTTTTTGATTTTGTTATATAAAATATATAGGGCTTGAAGTGGTCCAAAATTCGGGAATTAGTTAGTTTTACTTAAATTTGGATTGATATAATATTGTACCCACGTAAACGGAGAAAGGATTGAAAGACATAACATTTTAAAGAATATTCAAAATATTATTTCTGAAGAATAAAATATTAATGTCATTTTTTTGCAAGATTCACAATGGCCTCCACTATAGGCTATGATGTTTCAAAGTATAATACGACTTTTTATCTTCAAGAAAATTTTTCGACTTTATAAAAAGATTAACTAATATTATATTCGCTATTAGGAGCAAGTTAATGCAAAATATTTCATTAAAAAAATTTTAGCTGGAAAAATTTTGTTGCTTCATAATTTGCTTGTCTTCTTTTGTTTAAAAATAAATTCTTCTTCTGAACATCGAATGTACCCACAACGAATGAATAAGTACATACTATATAATGGAATATGAAAATCTAACAAATTTTACAAAATATTTTCAAGTACATTGTTAGAATTTTTGTTTTATCAAATTACATTTGACAATATTTTTCTTACATTTCAGTGTTACCTCCAATAGTTGTTTTCCAACACAATTTAGATCTAATTTTTCCCATAATAATCACTTTATATGCAAATTAATTAATTTACCTTTAAAGTAATTAATTCACAAAGGCCATCATATAGAAACATATAAGAAAAACAATAAAATAGCAAAACAAAAAAAAAATCTTTAAAAAGAATTAAAATGCAAAAAAAAAAACAAATAAAATTAATCGCATAAAAAACAGTTCGACTGCTCTACACATTTTTAATATTCAATTATAGGGTACCACACCCTGTAATGATAAACTGTGAAATGAAATCGAAAAAAAAATATTCATCTTATAAAATGTTAGTTATGTACGTACATACATGCAAACATATACATAGTTCGGTGGTTGAACGATTGGCTAACTAACTGGTAATTGATCTGAATTTTCAGATGATTACTAAGTATATGGTTATTTTTTCAGCTAACTTAATTTTTGTGTATGAATGAGTGTATCTGTACATAATTTATACGTATGTGCACAGAGATAGACTAAAAATATGAACCAAAGTCCTTGGAGTATATAAATATATTGTGTACATGTACATAAGTATATTGTACATAAAGAAAAACAAGAAAAAAACAAACATCTATGCAACAATAGCGAATGACTTTTTCATATTAAGTTGCAGAACACAAAAAAATAGAAAAAAAAAATTTTTCCTTTACCATTATTTGATGAATGTAAAAACTTTATATTTTGTTGTACACACAAAGTTTTTATAAAAATTCAAAAAAAAAATCAAACCAAGCAAAAACATCGCGTGGTACAGAACTTTTTTAGATTACAAAATATTTGAATTTTTCCTTTTATTATTTTTACAAATTTCTGACCAGGTGACCGTTCTTTTTTCGAGTTATATGTCTAGGATTTCCGAATATATTGGATTTGTCGTATTATTTTGAAAAAATTTTGTGTGATCAGCACATATACAGTCACAATCTGTAATTGTAAATTCGATTCAGCCAAACTTGAGATACACTTGTGAACACCCAGATAGTTTATTTATGCTTCCCTACCATGGAGAAGTGTGTTCATACAGAAAACTCGACATCCGAATTTGTTACCACACTAGAAAGAAAGCTCAAAATTTTAATTAAATCCCTAAAATAAGTAGCCAGAATACATAATTGAAAGGCAAACTACAGACACTTATATAACATCAAAAAATTATAAGCTTGATTTTTTAAATGCCAAATATTTAAAAATTTGTTAATTTTTTTACTCTAACGGAACATAAATAAAATATTTTAAAGTGGTCATATTAAGTATATGAAGCTGTATTTTCGTAAAATTAATATGAATGACGAAATCTGTTAATTTGGGCAAATGTTTCAAAAATATTTTCGATTTATAAGAAACCTTAATCTTAATTATTAAAAACCTTAATATAGCGATCTTTTATCTGCTTTACACACGTATCTGAATACATGAATCTGAATATCACACGTAACACACGTATCTCAAATGTACTCATCGGCCACTAATCATATTTATACAAAATTCGAAACATCTGGCAAGCTTTTTGTATCAAAAAATATGAAAAATATTTTTGTTTTCTTATTTTCATTTTTTTTCGTTTTTTTTTTGGTTTTTCTTTATGCATATTTCAGTTCAAAGCAAAAATCATGAGCCATTTATTAAGTCAAAAAATATCTTATCGTTATACTCAAAAATATATAAGAAATTCATATGTATATAATATACATGCATGTATATTTATGCAAACAATATTATAGGGGGTTTCTTTTTTTTTTTGCTATATAATTTAATCTTTATTATTTTGGAGTAATTTTTAGCCTCATCTCTTATGCATTCTATACTTGCAAACATATATGTATAAGAAAATTTATAACAGACTGCCAAATAATATTAATATATTATGTATGTATGTACAGCAGCATGAGCATAAAAATTTTTGTGTGTGGATCTATGATGCAAAAATATTATATTACGCAATATTTGGCTATTGCATATCATATGGTATGCAGGAATTCTAACATATTATTTTTTTTCTTAATTTTTTGATGTAAGTTTTTATTATTCAATAATATTGTTGAACTATTTGTTATAACAGTTGTTGTTAATGTTAGTTTTGTAGTTCGTTAATATTCAATATACGTAACATCAATATACGAATCCATACGTAAATACACACACATATATGTATGTACATATATTATTATTTGCTTATATTTTCATATGAAATGAAATATAATGGTAAATAAAATAAGATAAAATTCAATTGTATGTAAGAAAACAGGCTATTCAGAAAGGGTGGTTAGTTTTATATTTGCTCAGACAGGGAATTTTGTATTTAAAAATTTTTCGTATAAAAATTTTGTTTTTTATATTTATATGCAATTTTGGTTGTAAATGCGCCGGTCAAGTCGTAAATTTAATAAAAAAAACAAAAACACATTAATTTTATTTTTTAATTTTTTAATTGTTTGTTTTATTATTCATATACATATAGGTGTGTTTGTATATATGTATAAAATTATAGTTATTTTTTATTGTAGAATTTTAAAAAAATATTATTGTTGAATAGTTTTCAAATGATAAAGTATTTTGAAATTGAAAGTAAACAAATTAAATTAGATAAAATGCAATAACAAATAGCAAATAAAAATAATGCTAAAGAAAAAAAAATATGGGTAAAGTTGAAGGAATTTTAAACGAAATGCAAAAGAAAAAAAAAACCGAAATTATTTGCAAAATTGGTGTAATAGTCATGTTTTTAAATCTTGGAATTATATTGCATATATTTAAATAATAACATATAAAGTCTACATTAAAAATACTCATATTATATAGATAGATAAACACAAGTACATCATGTACATATATACTTTTTGAAAAATTTATATTAATTAATTTCAGTTTTATATTTATTTATTTGTATACGATAAATTTAATGTTCATGTATAATAAAATCAATTGGAATTTGGTTCTTTAACAAATTTTTTTTTTTTTTTAAGAATTTTAAAATAAAATTTTTAAAATGACAAATACTTTTGTTTTGGCATATTTATGAATCGGGCAATCAACAATTTTAAATTTGCTAGTACATTAAATTGTTATACTTTAAAGATTAAATTGTTATACAGTATGTGCATGTATATAATTTGAATATATGGAATATTAGGAAGAAAAATTCTATCAATTTGCAAAATTAATGTAAATTCCAGTTTGATTTTAGTTAATTTTTGTTTTTATTATAGATGAAAATATAAAGGGGACAACTCCATAAATTATGTTATAAAATTAAAGATTAAAAAACTTTGACCAGACAAAAGCTCTTTATATACACGTAATACATACATACTTGAGAGCAAAAATTTGTTTTCTTGAAAAAAGATAAGATTTATGATTTCTAAATTTTTTGTCACATTAAATTTTTTTTTTTTTACCACAAAAAATTTTTAAATAATGTTAAATAAGAATTTCACATCTTATAGCTGCGTTATGTAAGTATATTACACTGCTATATGTCTAGCCGATATGATATGTCTATATAGAAATATATGCAATACATGTTTGCGAGTATTACTTAGTATGCGCTTATTATGCATCTCATGTTGTTTTAAAGAATCCGAAATTATACTAAACATTCTAATATTAATTTAATTTCATAAAAACAACATATTTTAAGCAATTTTTCAATAAAAAATTAAAAAAAAAGTGCTTATTATAAAGTGGAAGAAAATTTTTCCCTTGTCCTCAACCATTCTAAATGTTATAGTCCTCCAAAAGCCTAAATATAGCATTTTTTAAATATTGATTGCAACGAAACCATAAGAATTTTTGAAATTTTGAAAAACGTAAGAAAGTAGTGACTTCTTCTAACGCAGCATATTTGAACTTTGAAAAAACAAAATGGCAGTTAAAATGTACAGTTTTCTAAAATCCGTGTTTTTTTAATGTTTGATATCGTGTTTCTTCTAGACAGTAGGCTATAGAAGTCTGAAATTTTAGCAGCATTTTGACACTAATAGTTAAGTTGGTTAGAAAAATTTTGCACCTTCGTTCTCTTTCATTTATTTTTTTGCATCTTCGCTCCCTTTCAACTTCTCGGTTCTCAAAATTCGTAAGAAATTTTTTTTGTTTTTGTGCATCATCCTACATGTATGCAATTTTTGCAATAATTTCTTATGTGAATAAAACTACATTTTGTAATTCAATAATTTAAAAATAATTAAAAATTTCTTAAATTATAATATTGTTATCATTTATTCTAACTCCTTTAATCAAATTTTTAGCTAACTTGTAAGCATTTGGTAACATTTTAAAAACCTCACATGTAAAAGAAGAGTAAAAGTTTCATAGCTGTATGGCACTCGAATCCTTTTGCGACCGCTATAATTGAATACTTCAGTTATTTACACCGGTTCGAGGAAAATTAGACGTTTTTGCAGCTGTTACCGATCTAATTCTGTCTAAGAAATTTCTCATTAAACTGTTAATATTTTAATTACTCATTAATGACATTATCATAGTTATTAATTTCCGAAAGAAAAAAATTGAATTGTCTTTCATTAACAAAAAACTTTTACGAATAGTTCATCAATTCATTAAAATATTTGTACATTTGCACACAGTGTTTAACAATCAATTGATATTCACCTATATTTAAATTTAATTACCATATTAAATTAAGTATACTATAATCTGTTTGAATACAATTTTATTACAGTTGGAATTTTAATGAAATTTATTTTTCAAATTTAAATTTTATTATTATAATTGTAATATAGGTAATCATTTCAATATTAATAAAAATAAGTCTTAAAATATTTAATAGATAAAATTATATTAGGAAATAGAAGAGAAAAAAAATAAGAAAAAAAATCAATCATTATTTTAATTAAAAACTTAATTTTCGATTATTAAATTTATCTATACATATATAGGTATGTATATAAATTTTAGAAGAGGTGGAAATATAAAAATTTTCAATATACAATAATATAGTAATATAATCAAAAAAAAAAATCATTCCAAGTCCAATAATATAAAATTCAATTAAAAATTAAAATCGATTTTATTTTTATATTTTTTCATTTTTTATTTAATTTCAAGAGTTTCTTATTTCCAGATCAACAAAATAAGATATTTAATTATATTAAGAAAAAATCATTCATTAAAAAAAAATATCGAGGACGACAATCACCTTCTCGGTTTCTCCTTCTTATTTATTAAATATATTTATATGAGCATATAGCCGCCATTTAGAAGCCAGAAACATTTGTACAGGGTGAACCTGTAACATGGTATAACGTCTTGGAACGTATACTATATTACATATTCAAGCTGTATACGTCTCGGGACAAAAGGTGGTTATAAAAAAAAATCCTTCCTTGTAGGGAGAGGGCTATCACATATGCCCTTAAGACTATCTCATGGTTTAAATCGTCGACTAGGTGAAAGAGGATGTTTTTGTCCTTACAGTCAAGAATCATATGGGTCAGGTATAGTCAATTAATCGATAATGAAATACGGGAATATAAGTGTAGTCAATTAATCAATAATGAAATGTTTCTTTTAAAATAAAAAGCTACTTTTTAGCTTTTCATTGCATATTATTTTTTTAAAACCAATTAATAATTTTTGAAATTTTTATCGATTTAATATTTTTTATCGAAACCAAAAATTTTCAATTGGCATTTTTGGGGTTAAATATTATTCATTTGTGGTTCCTTCTCTACCCAGGAATGATTATTTTTATGAAATTTTCCAATTTTTGGGAGGCAGAAAGGTTCGAAAATTTTACAGTTTCACCCTGTATATACAGTTAATATACGAATATATAAAACGTGCTATATATCCACGTAATAGAATTCTACCTATATCTCCGCAAATATTTAGTTTGGGTTTCTGCCATTTCTTATATATAATAAAATTCTAATATGTTTTCTAAGTAAAAATTTTATTAAAAAAAAAAACCGCTAATAATAATTACAAAATAATAATAATAATAATATGATAGTAATGATGAGGAGAATTGCAAAAAGAAAAAAAAAAAAATAAAAAAATTTTAATGTTATGTACCCAAAAGCGTATATTAATAAAAATCGTTTAAGTCTCGACTGGTAAAATGAACAAAATCTTTTATAGCTTATTATTTGCAATATATTTAAAATGCATAAAACATACATTCGAATTTTATTTTTTATTTTTTCTTTTTTTGATTATATTTTCTTTTGCGCTCGTGCTTATTTCCGTATAAGTAAAAAACGTAAATTTTTTAACAAAGCTTAAGTTTTCAAAAAATAATAATATGTATGTATAGCATTCACATTATAACTACACGTCATTTAATATATTTTAAACTAATAAATGTAGTTCAATATTATTATTATTATTATTTTATACTTTTATTCATAAAAATCTGTAACTCTGCATAATTTATTAGATATTGGTGTTCATATATACTATATATACTTACATAGTATAATTTTGTATATTTAAAAAGTATGGTTAACAACAGCATCAAAAAAAAAAATATAGACGGGTGTGGTCGGTCGATCGGAATCTATCTACAATTTTTTCATTTTTTTTTATTATCATGTTTTTATCATGTTTTTTTTTTTTGTTTTTCATACATATTATTTGCCTATTTATTTCATTGCAAAAAAAATATATATAATATACATAAGTACAACGAGAACGTAAAAAAAAAATAACCATCTTAGTTATTGCATTAAATATAACGGTAATCAAGGTTGTACTACTAAAATAACTACGCGAAATTATTATTAAATTGAGGTGTTCATTATTAAATATAAAATATGCATATATATATACAATTAAAAGACATTCAAAAATATTCTATCAAAATAATAAAATACTTACTGCGATAGAAGTAAGTGATATTTTTAGAATGGAACAAATTTTTATATATATACCCAAAGTATATGAATAATATAATATATGTATATAAAGACATTTTGGATTTGTTATATTTTACATTGACCGCCCCCCCCCCCCCAAATGCTGATGGATATTTAGGTGTAAAAACATGCGTCATTGTAAAGTCCAATCTTTTATTCTTTTATTGCAATTGACCTGTTTACCATTATTTACACATTGTTCTACATGTCTCATAAAACACAATATCCAAAATAAAACAAGCATTTATCAATTTCTCAATGTATCCATTTTCTCCATTTTATATGATTTTATAGTTAAGCATTTCATTTGCATTTGAGCGAAAAACTGGCTAATTATTCAACTCAAAGGGTTGTAATATATTGTAGAATAATTCTGTAATTATTTCTCAAAGGTTCGTCAAGAGGGGGAGGAGGTGAGTTTTTGGCGTACAAAATTATAAACCCAAAACGTAATTACTCCAAAATTATATTTTGATTTTTGTATAATGTAAACATCTTTAACGCCTAGAATTTGTTAAAATCTCTTTATTATTAAAATATTACCCTCTAGTGGTACCGGTGCGATTAATACTTAGAATTGAATAAGAATAAAACAAATGTAAAAAAGTACAAAAAAAAAATGATAACGAATAAAAGAAAAAGCATTCGCTATAATACACAGAAGGGGTTAATATAGCTTACGTATTTAAATTCGATCAACTAAAAATTTATATTGCCCACTATATTATTTGAGATGTAACAACATAGCAACACACAAATACATAACTCAATATACGTGCATTCTATTACAAGATAAGAATAATAAAATAAAAAAACAAATCACAATTATTATGGTGTACATAGAATGTGAGTTGGCATAGAAAATTATTAAAAATTAAAAGCGAGGCTCTTACATACAGAAAAATAAAAAAAAATCAAAGGAAAATTAAAACAAAAAAAAAATGCTAATATAATACATTCAAGCAGAAATATCGTGATTTTAAATTAAAAAAAAAAATAGCAAATTCTTTACTCTTCAACCCCTCTCTAATTTTATATTCACCCTCTGTCTCTATCCCTTGTTCGATATTTTCTTTGACTTTTTATTATTTTTTTTATGTATTGAGATCGTTTCTATCTCTTATCTCAATTATTCTAATTTTCTAACTCTTTCTCTCTAAAGCATAATTTTTTTTTTTACTCTTCTCTTTTTTCCTATGTAATTTAATAATAAAATGGTAATTAGAAAAAACAAAATAAAATAGTGGTTGTATGATCAGAATATAAAATTATATTAAAAAAATAAATATAGTTGTTAAAAAAAACTTGATTTTAGAGGGTAGTTCTAGTTACAATAATGCCAGATTAACGGAAGATTTTTTTAACAATATAATATAATATTTATATAGGAAAAATATAAGGTAAATTGCAGAATTATTTGTTGAAAATAAATCAGCTTTGAAGGGATGAAGTCACTTTAAGAAAGTATTGAAGGATAATAACTATAAAATAACTGAAAAATACTGTTATTAAACTTCTAAAGGTCTTCCTTTCACATTAAAATTGTCCAATTTTGTGTCATTATTGCAGATCCATCATAGATTCTAAATAATGAATAATTTCCGGAAAAATCTTATTAACCAATATTTTTATGTGGCATTCAGCCGATTTTAAGATCATCGCGAAATTGATTCATATCTCTTAATCTCAAAATTAGTTTGTGCGTTTTTTTTTTCACTCAACAATTTGAGTAACAGTTTATTAATTACTTCAGTCGTGAGATAAATGAAAGTAAATTCTAAAATATTCAAGATTTCTCCTGGACTAATTTACAAGCGCAATTTATTGTAATTTAAATTCTTATAATCTGGTAATACTAAAGTTTATGATTTTTTTTTTCGTTTTTTTATGAAAAATTGTGACAATTTATATTATGTACTATGCATAAGCTCATTTATACTCATACTTATTTAAGTTAGCATAATATCTACGATATATTTAATTTATTAATTCTCTTTCCAATATGTTATCGATTAAAGTAAATTATAATATTATTTTGTTCAACACAGAGGAAAACAAATATTAACGGATTGTAAAAAGAATGCGGATGTATGAAATTTACTCGATTTAAGGATTGCTATTACTATGTACAATTATTAATATTTGTTAAATTGGGGTTGTTAAGAAAACTTTAGTTATGAAAAACTTTTTATTCTAAGTTAAAATCATATTATGATACGTGTAATTTTCTTTTTTATTGCAATATACCCGGATTCACTCTTATTATCTAAGTACAATTCAAATGGGAATAAAAAACAATATACATTATTAAACAAAAGATTCAAGTGAGAAACTACCTTGCAATTTATATTCTAGTTATCAACAATAATAATAACAAAGTAATCAAAAAATCAGTAAAGTAATTAAAAAGGACCAAGATAATATAAATTTGTTCATTTTTTAAATGCTGTGTATATTGTTAATGGTATTTTAACAGAAATAGTACCTGCGAATATCACCAATCACCAAATCTGAGTCCTAAATTTCTGTATTAAAATCAAGTTTTCTTAAATTCGTGAAATTTATGGAGCAAAATATAATATGACACAGCATACGTTTAAAAAGGTACAAAAAACTATATATTGTTCTATAACACCGTATTACAGATTCTTCCTTCATATTATGTAAATTTGATTTGTATATTATTTTTTGTATTTTAAATTAACCGATTGTGTTTTTTTTCCCCATTAAAATTTTATCATTTTCATCATATCATTTTTTTTATGTGCTACTCCATACTATTTTTTTTTCATTTTATAAAATGTAATTTTTAAATATGAAGATTCAACCTTCATCTTTCATACTGCCTTTAAGGTAATCTTTAAATGTGTTATAATCCACACATTGAACACTTGAATATGTAGATCACGTCTAATTTAAATTGTTCACAAAAAACTTAAAAAAAAAAAATCAAAAACCACTTTGTATATCAATCCACTTTAATGTAAGTGATTTGTTTCGACTACAAATTTTTTTTTTCTTTTTTGTTGCAGCAATATGTAAAAAAAATATTACTACAATTGTACAATACTTGGGATTATCGTATTCATATGAGAAGGTATATGGAGAAGGTAAATAAATTCAAGTAATTTCAATAATAATTTTATTTTTACTTCTCTTCTGCATATAGGATCAAAAAAAAATTTTTTTCTATTTCAAAAAAAAAAAAAATTTCATTGTTTTTGACAATCAGTGCTATTAAAATCATAAAAAACGAAAAATAAAAAAATTCTGAAATTTAACATTTTATTTTTTGTTTTTTTAAAGTTTTAATATTTCCACAGTTCCAAACAGTAGATAATCAAATTTTAACATTGATCCCAACAAATAACCATAATATCAAATAATAATGAATATATCCAGCAGCTTGTCCATCTCTCAAACAACAATTAAAATGATTTTTCAATTCTATAATAATAAATATCTTCTTACCTTCAAATTAGAAGGCTTTTGTTACCATTTCATAGATAAAATAAAATTAAAAATTGTATAATATTTGGTATATAGTATGTGATGTCGAATCTCATATAGATTGTAAAATTGTAAAATTGTATTGATGTACAAAGTGTTTATGATCGAAAAGAAAATATAACAGCTTTTTGGACCAGATTTTTGGCTGTAATATATTGTTACATTGTACCACGGCGTCTCAATTTTTATAATTATAACTTAAAATAGTTTTTGAAGTCGATCTGCTTTTAAATTCTTAATAAATTTTGAAAAATATCAAACAGATACAGTTTAACTCTACCACAAAAATAATTTGTCTTATAAACACTGAAACACTTTGTAATTTTAGTAAATTCTTTTAATTCCCAAATTTATTTTGATAAAGGCTAAAATAGCCCTTAAGCAATTACCGATATTTATAACTTTTATTACCCACTAGCAATTAATCCAAAAAAAAAACTGTACCTAGATATAAAAAATATCAGTGCTCAAAAAGTGAATACAGTAGATTCCATATCATAATTTTTTTCAGATATTTTTATAAAGATATAAATATTACTTAATAAAAATAAAAAGTAAAAACAAAAAACAAAACAAAAAACTAAAACACCAAAATCACATTTTGAACCATCTTGACTAAGACAAATTAATTACAGAGTGATTGAAACATGCAGGGTCAATTTACAGTTTCATTGAAATTAAATTAGAAAAAAAAATGCCCTGTAATTATATTGAGAAATTACAAGTAGTATACTAAGTATATAAGTATGGCAGAAGTCAAAAATGCGTTTCAATTTCATCTTACCTCAATTATACTCACTTATTTACTTATTACAATATTAATATACGAAGTACGAACATAAAAACTAAATAATATTTGCAGGGTGCTTATATTGGTACTTGATTTAAATTGTATAATTCAATTTCATTTTGTTTTCTTCATTGTTTTTGTATTTCAAAGTATATTTGTGTTTGTGTATATAAAAACAAATATTGTACGTATGAAGGAGATCTTAAACAATTTGTTTATATGTATATAATTTTTGCAATTCCATTATTTTAAGAAATTTTTATTTTTTTTTAAGGTTATTTGAAATAAAAACGAAATAAAAATTATTAAAATTTTAGATATCCGTCTATAGTTGTATACATTTTACTTAACAGTTAAAAAAATTAATTGTACCAGCGTGCATTATTTATTTATTCATTTCCATAATTTATTCCCATAACAGATTAGTTAATATTTCATAAATGTGATGTAATGTAATCAATATAACGTAATCCTTTTGCAGTCTCCTGCAGAATTTTTAATATCATTGAGAATATTGAAATATTTTTTTATATTAGAATTGGAAACATCATTCTAAAAAAATTATATTATGATGAATAACTCTTACATTATTATTATAAAATTTTGTTATGTGATAAGATAATCAAGCTACATTTTATTCAGAATTAATGTACGGGATTTTTCATTGTTACAAGATTAACTTTAATTGTTTCATAAATCCATTAGAATTCTAAAATTTTCATAAAATACTGCATTGCCTCAATTTTTCCAAAAATCAGTCTCGCATTATTTAAAATGAATTGATAATATTATGAATTTAATTAATACAATACGTAGTTGTGAAATTAATAAGTAATGTGCTTATTGCACTAATAATCTTAACTTAGTGGAAATTTTTTCTCGAAATGGACTCGAACCAGTGACCTACCGCTTTCTAGGCGGACGCTTTACCAACTGGTTCGAGTCCAGTTCGAGGAGAAAAATTTTTTAATTTTTCTGCATTTAACTCGTTCATTTGATTACGTCATCCATCTATTCTGCAGTTGTATGAAGAAATTTCCATTAAGTTATGAATTGATAATTTAATTGTATGTAAAAAAAATTTATAAACCGAAAACATGAATTCAAACCAGTTTTATCGTAAACTAAAAAAGCAAAAGCCAAAATTTCTAAAAATTCGATTGTTTTTCAAATTATAATAAATATTGGCGATTTCTAGTGACACACAGTATAGGTAAGTCTGTGGAAAACAACAGTGAGAAAATATGATGAGTACTGAAATTCATTTACTCAAGAAACGATATACATATATGTATGTAGGTATTTCGCATTGTTTCAAACGCATTTCAATAGATATTGTAGGTTCCAGTCAGCAAGAAATATTACTTATTTCCATAAATATTCTCCAAATCTAAAATATGTGTTATAATCTAATAATTTAATATTAAATTAATTACTCTATTTGTCAAAATAAATTCATTAAAATTAAAATATTAAGTTTGTTACACGATAGTCAATTCACATAACAATTAAAATTTTTCCGCTCAATTTCATTTTATATATGTATGCATGTGATATAGTGGCGATACTCAAAACACGACGAGAATCGATCCTTCATTGAGTGATCATTAGTATATGAAGTGTAATATGAGCACAACATGACTTTTAAATTTTTGTTTGCCATTATTTTGTTTTCTTATGTTTTAATTTTTTTTTTTGCTTTTTTCATGTTTTTTTCTTTTTTATTTCTTTTACTCTTTAATGAAATGAATTGTTCACGTCTTATAAAACAACCGTGTAAACAAATTTTTTCTTTTATTACTTTTTTATGTTTTTTTTTTTATTTTTATTTTTCAATATGAATTTTTTCTTATTGTTTTAGTTTATTTTTTTTTTTTTTACGTAAAACGCACTTTTATTCCATTAACAGATTTCAATTTTTATAGCTATGAAGTAATGGATTTAATATTATGGTGAACAGCAGCGCCTAGATGGTATACACAGATGAAAATTAAAAGAAACAACTCAAACGCAATCAAAATTAGTTACAATTTTTTAATGTAACTGAAACTATAATTAAGGATACCATTTGTGGAATTTGTACAAAATAATGACATTTTTATTTTTTTTTTTTCAATAAATTGAATTTTTAACATGCTTACATATAGTTTTAAAATATGTTTTTCATTCTATACGTATAACTGTATTGTATATAGAGTGAATTATATTAAAAACCTATTTTATATTCTCATGGGATACTTATGTACCCATATGTTAAAATTTACTGTATATACAATTTGTGCTTTGTTATATGGGTGTGTTAAAAAATAGAGTGACAATATTTTCCCTCTATTAATTAACACTTGCAATATTATTTTGTTTTTTAGCATTACCACCAAAACTTTAAATTATTTGTAAGAAACAATAAAAATTTTTATAATAAAAAGAAAAATTTCTTGTTATTCATTATTTTTTAGTCTGAGTAAAATAAGACAAAAAAAAATATAGTGTTGAACTGTTTTTTAACTAGCGTCATTCGAATATGCAATTATTTAAGAGCAACTACTGGAGTGTAACCAAAAATAATTAAAAATTAATCGACTACTTGTCGTTAATTAATCATATTTCAATTGAAATGATGTAATAATGTTTTGTTTAATTTTGTAAATTTAAGTTTTAAGTTAATTTTTGGTTGAATATTGACGATTTCTTAAATGAAATAGTCAAAACTGTAAAAATCAAAATAAAAACTCAGAATGCAGGAAAATTAACAAAAAATTTTATTTTTTCGAATCAGACTAGAACTTTTCCGCTTGGTCATAAATTTAAATTGTGGTAAGGAGGAGCAATATAATTTTATTCTTCATGTGTAATGAAAAATAAATTCCTCGAAGGCAAGGAACCCATATTTTTACTTTTACTATCACTTTCTATTGGCAATAGCTTTGTGTTTGTAAAATATTCAAAATTAAGACAATGAAAAATTTTAGAAAAATAAAAATGAAATAGTTAAGACCAATAAATAAATTTATAAACACTTATTTGGAATATTACTGCTTGTAAAAGAGAGACGGGACTAACTTATCATAATTTCTTTGTTTCTTTGAATATTCATGTATACTTTTTATTCAAAAAGAAACTCATAGTGTATAATAGACCCTATATTATATTATACATTACATATCATAAATTCAATTGCAAATGTTGGGCAAGCGTAAAAATTCGGACTGATTTTGCACTCACGTAGTACTTTTTATAAAATTTTTAGCTTTTCAGTTCTCAAAACTGGTTATTATAATTATTAAGTACTATACTAGATTATTAGATTTTTTAATATTTCTAAACTAATAATATTATAGAATATAGATCATATAATTATAAATTAACGCTGAAAATTTTCCTAATACTAAAAGTATTATTGTGTAAGTAAATTGCAAAATAAAATTATATTTAAAACCTTCGTTTTCTTAACGCAATCGTATCACATCCAAGAGTCTCATTTTTATTGGATCAAGATGTAGGTATATAAAAAATTATACTTTATTTATAGACTATTACTGTTATATTTCTGTTTACCGAGTACAATCGTAAATATTTACTTGCATACATAAATATACCATATTATATAGCATTCTTATATTAAAAAAATCTCATTAGTTAAAGGATTTAAACCAATTAAGGATTAACAACAACCAATTAAATTTTTATTATGCACATAATAATAATAAATATGTTTAACAAGAAAATTTTCTAATAAAATACCTTATTTAGAATTAAACACATAGTCATTATTAAAATTCAATACAATATTACTTTTGTCTTATATTACGCTCAAATTTTATAATAATAATAATGGCGATATATACAACATTATAAGCTTCAAATTTTTTTTTTTTTTTGTTCCTTTATAACTATTATTAAAACCGCATGTTAATTAAAAAACAAAAATTTTACATGAATATTGTCTGCATTTTCATTATCGAGATAATCACAAGAATTTTAATCGATTCTGTTTTTGTTTTTTTTTTAAATACCAATTATATACAGACGATGTCGACGACGACAATTATAAATTGAAAATGATTTTGTTTAACAAAAAAAAAATAATTTTTTTTTTTAAATAATTATTATAATCTTTTTATCTTTTTTGTAAAATCACAATTCAAATTATTCAATTTCAAATATCACGATCTCAAATAAATAACTTACAAAGAATTATACAAAAAAACAATTCTATAATATTATTGGAAAAAAAAATATGTGAATAAAATTATTAAGATTAACAGTTATTTAACAACAATATTAAATCATATAACTATAGTATAGGAGACCTGCTTATAATTTCAATAAAAATGTCCTCTTATTCTATTCCTATATATTACATAAAAGCATGCTCCACAGATAATGCTCTTGCTAATATTAAATCGAAATTCAATAAACACACTCACACACATACAAACAAACAAAATCATAATATAATTTTTTCCCTTTTAACAAAAAAAAAAATGATATTTTCTTTTATTCTTATTTATTTTTCGTTTTTGTTTCATTTCCATTTTTAATATTAATAACTCATATCTGAACATCTATGAGTATATAAATTTGACGACCTTCACCTATTTAATATCGATTTAATAATAAAATTAACAAAAACAAAAAACAAGAAAAAAAAAATGCAATAAAAATAAAATAATATGGTAGCCCAAACAACAGTAACTGTGTTAAAGCTACCACAAAAAAGCAGTAAAAAAAAATAAACATATACAAAACAAAGAGAGAAAAACAAAAAGAGAGAAAAAAAAACAAAAGAATTAAAATACCACCTTTTAAAATTTTTAATATACAATCGTGTTATTCCCCTAATAATATACAATACCATCAATCCATCTATCTTATCCACCATCCACCAATATTTTAAAATGGTTAAACTTTTAAACAATACCAATAACAATAATAATATTATATATAGTATAAGCAATAAAAAATAACAACAAAAATAAAAATTATATGAAATAGTTACAAGATATAATAATTCTATAATATTTAATATAAAGATAGTTAAAAGATAATAAGTGGATTAAAATAAAAAGAAAAAAACAAAATGTAGCACCAAAAAAGAATAAAAATTTTTTTTTTCTTTTGAAATTAAACAAAAATATTTTTAATTCGTAACAATGTTGAAAAAAAATTATTATTTTTTTTTTAATTCTTACAATACTAACAAAATTCAGTGGTAGTTAATTTGTATATAGTACACGAATAATATATCAATATAATATTAACAGAGTAGAAATAGAAAAAGAACCACATAAGCTTTAATGAGACGGCGTAGAATATTCCTATAATGAAAACTCTCAATTACACTTAATCTTTGTAGTATAATAATTTTAAATAGTTGTGGGGCACGTGTCATACTTCACCTTTTACCTCTTTGATTCAGATAGGATTAGAATTTTGCATCACTATACATTTATTTTGTAAAATATAGAAAAAATTTTCGTAGAGCTTCGTTTTACGAAATATATTGAACAATTTAAACTACTGCGAGGTAATTGAATGTACCAAGTTTGTAAAGAAAGCGCTCATTTAAATGTAATTCCTATTGTATATTTACATAGCTATAAAAAATTAACTATGAATTTAGTTTACATCATATACCTATGAATAAATTGAAAATTTTTCGTTTATTTCCTAGATACCGGAACAAATCTATACTTTGGTATATTTAAGATTGCTACCCTTGAAAATGACACTATGTCGTTATAAGTTATGTGTTTAGGGTATTTTATTTTAGGTACGAAATACTCGTATTTTGCAATACGAGATAATGCTAGCTGTCTATGCGAATTGTTTTAGTATGACGCATATAGAATTTCTATATCTCTTAAAACAATTATAACTACAAAACTATGCTCTCCATTTGCATTTAAATAGATTTTAATTTATATATTAATTGATTGACTAAATCATTGAATTTTCGATTGTGATTGTTACAATTATCATAAAGTTAAGAATTTAAAATTGATTTGGTAAAAATATTATTGGGAATTTTTGATATTATTGTTAGGAGATCTAAACTGCAAATGGTATGTATTTTATTTATATTTTATGAATAATAATGTCACCATGAAGCTTCCTCAGTGTGCTAAAGTAAAATTTTATGAAATATTATTAAAAAATGAAAATTATATAATTAAGTCAAAATCTTTTCACAAAAAAATATTATGTTCCGTTTCTTAGTTTTTCAATATCAACTTCGAATCAATTTACGGACCGCTTATTAAATTAATAATTTTGAATCAATTTCCGGCATATTTAATTTAGCTTTAAAATAGTTAATTTTACTCATCTTATTCATTCAATTCAAGTCATAAAATCGGGAAACTTTTCAACTCATCTAAATATTTCAATAACAGCTTCTTAATCAATACCATCTCCCTTAAAAATATTTCATAATAAAAAAATAATTTTAATTAAAAAAATACAATCATTTTACTAAAATAACAAAAATTTATTTTGCGGGCCAACATTTAAAAAGATATGGAAATTTAAAAAAAAAAAAAAATAAAAATATATGTAAGTAATTTTTTCCAATAAAAATCTCTTTAATCACCTTTAATTTTCTGATCTTAAGAAACTTTAAACTTTTATTGAACAAAATATTAAAATTACAACTTCTTGATGATAATTTTTTTAGTAGCCCAGGCCAGGTTATAAATTAAAAAAAAAAAAATGTTTTTTTTTTCACAAACATTAATAGAATAACGGAATAATAATAAAACACCAATATTGTATAAAAATTCTCCTTCTCCTTTTCTCGCATTGTCTTTAGTTTTAGAAAAAAGCCTGAAAATTGCCTTAGGGTGACCATTGCACAGATTAATATAAAATTTTTGTTTTATAACCTTTTTTTTTTATTTTTTATTTTTCTTTTTTTTTTTGATATCTTATTATATTTTATTAATTTGCTTGTTAATTTCAACTACCTTTTAGCTAAGCAATATAATAATATTTATTGGCAATGAAATTAAATTAAAAAAAAAAAAAGCGTAAAAATAAGAGAAATATTTTCAGTTGCTTATTATTATTAAATAAAAAAAAAAAATTAAACAGAGCTTTTTGTTATCGCGAAAAATAAATTACTGCTTTAATTTTTTTTTTTTTTTACTGTTTAAATTTTGTATATAGTTTAAGTGATAAAATAGCTCGTGCCGTAAAAGTTATCAAAGAAAATGAGTGATAAAATTTATGTTGTTCATAAAAAAAAAAAAAATTTCAAAAAAAAGAAAAAACATTTTTTTCATCATAAATTTTTAATTAACAAAATTTTCAAACATATGGCATGAAATGTAATAAAATTTTATTGGTATAATCTTAATCCAATTTGAAATCATACAGAAGCAGATAATGAATGATGATATATTTCCATGATTTAAAGAATTTTTATTCATAAATTTAAGCTCTTAACCTGTTGTTTTGACAATAAAATACGTAAATATAAATTCTCCACTCGACCTCTATTTGAATATGAGAAAATTTTAAGCTTCTTTCTGTCCACTCTGTTTCAATAGCCTGTAACGTATGTACATATATCCGTCTTTATTTACTTTTCGACGTTATGTGAAATATATTGTGGTAGTTTGAGTTAAAGCTCGAAATTTGCATCCAAGCTAAAATAGGCTAGGACTATGTTTTACCTCTGTAGAGGGAAATAAGGTTTAATTTGTAAGAGTTTCTTTAAAAAAGTGTTAAAAATTCTATTTCAAATTTAAGCATTATTAGAACCAGAGCTGAAATTCATTAAAAACATCTTTATGCCTAAAATTGCTAAAATATTTGAAATTCATAAAAATGTTAACAAGTTTTTATCTATTTTGAAAAATTTATAGCGAAAAATTAAGTAATAGACTTAAAATATTGCCATATTATAGTGATATATGTAGATCTCACGATATAAGGGATAACGTGTTAGATGTAATAGCGACAAGTTGTCACACAAAAAACTTTATATTAAGAGTTTAAGAATTACGTAACGTAAAGACTTAAGTAATGAAGACTAATCTAATGTAGACTAAATAAAATTCACAAACCAGCTTTTCCTGTGTACAAAATTCACTAAAAATTGATGCCTATAAAAATTGATTTTAAATAAAAATTTACAATCAAATTACCAAACGACTATCGTCTAACTTGACTACAATCCAATTAAATTTTTGCGATTTATCACCACACTATAATAACATTTCTTCAAATCTACAATGAAATTATTTAAAATCAAAAAATTTGAACAAATTATTATTATTTTTTTTTATTGTTTCCATTAAATAAAATTATTTTTAAAATTTTAATTAGTAAACGTAATCCCCATTTATAATGAAAATCAATTTAAATTTTTGATCTTGAAAAAAAATAAACAAAATTTCAAGCAAACGCATCTAAAATTATATTGTGTGCTCACGTCACACATTTCATATTTTATTTTATTAAAAAAAAAAAAAAATAAAAGTATTGCAAGTATAAATTAAAAAATAGTTAAAAGGTTTCGAGGTCAATTAAAAGTAAAAATATTAAAATGAATTGCAATGAGAGTGAAAAACAAAAAAATACAAAAACAAATTAAAAAATCTCAGAGTGAGTTATAAATTTCAACAGGAAGAATATTTCAATTTAAATTTATTATGACACTATAAGGTCAATTTTACGACAGTTGAAACGTATTATGAGGTTCACTAAAAAATGCTAGATACGCTAGATTTTTTCATATTATGAACACATTTTTTTTTAAAATTAATTGATTTTATTAAAAAAAAAGAAAAGAAAATAAATTAAGAATAAATTGTTCACTTCGATATAAGATTATTTAAATTTTTAATTAGATTATTAGCAACTTTTTATGGAAATTATTTTTCTTGCAATATATTTTTAATTTATATTAAAAAATAAAACAAAAAGAGAAATAAAAATAAGTAGGAAAAAAATCTGGTGTGGTCAACACATATTCGACCACAATGTGTATTACCTACTTTAGTGTAAGTGTTAAAGAAAATTATGAAAATGCCTTTTGAAAACTTCCTTTTAAATTTAAGGAAGTTAGCAAGTATTTGGTTAACAATCCGAGAGAAATGTAAATTTGGCTCTTAGTAGAATTTCACTTTTCGTCACCGGAACTCCCTGGAAATAACCAGAAGTCAAATGTTGAATTTCATGAAATACCATCAATTCGTCCCGCAGATTTGGGATCTGATCTTATATCTGAATTTCTAGATCCATTGTTTTAATACCCCCAAATTTAAATATTAAATTTCATAGAAATTAATTGATAATTTCTCCTTATATACATAAAAATGTAAAATCGGCTCGCAAAAAAATTCAGTTCTGTTAAAGTTAGCCAAAAAAAAAAAAAATTCACATATATTTAAAATTTCATCAAAATCAATTCATCCGAATTCGAGATACACGTGTGCACATACAGACCGACATCTCTCTAAAAGTAGTTTATTTACGCCTCTCTGCTATGGAGAAGTGGACTCACACCAAAAACGTGATATCCGAAACTTGATGCCATCACATAACCTCTCTTATTGTATACAATGCGGTCGGTAAAAATTGATTATATTTTTTTATACGATGGTGCGTTAAAAACTTGAGTTTTAATTTATTGTGAAAATTTTATATTTTCTTATTTTTACGCTAAACTACTGTGAGATATTGTAATAATATTCAATGATAATATAAGCATTTCCAATGTTGTGAATATTTAAATATTGCTATGTCACTAATGTAACCCAACCCAAAAATTTCAAGTATGTATATGTATATGGAGATAATAATAATACGATAAATGAAAATAGAGTAAAAATGAAAATTTTATTAAAATAAAAAAAAGCAATCCTTGAGCAAATATTTTCCATCTTTTTAAGTTTGATATAATTTATTATGGTATATAGGAACTAAAACATTCATCGAGAATATTGACTGAATCAATCGAAAATATTATGATTATTACATTTTATAAAAATTTTGAATGTAAATTAATTCTTAATAAAGAATCCTGAAATTTAAACTATTTTCATATTTCCGTTTATTTAATATAATAGAACAACAATGTTCTTTTATCTTAAAATATCTGATTATAGCCGAAATTTAATTCTTAAACCAATTAAGCTCCAATTTTAACATCATGTTAAGTTTATTGCAGGGATACCTTCTGAAATGAAGATTTTAACATTTATCACTGCAGTCAGTCGAGGTCTGTTTAGCTCATACTTGAGATGTAATGAAATCACATGGTATAATGCCGCTAAAAAGTTTTTACAAAAAAATCTTTTGGAAAATCTTTCTTTCGTACACCTTTATAAGAATTAGTTTGACTTTAAAAAATATTGTCAGAACAATTATTATAAAACCGCAAGAAATGCGTCATAATTTTTATTTCATTACTTATATTTTTTCTTTGTATTTACAGAAAACAATCTTCGTTTTGCTCTACTTACCGATCACTTATTGGAAATAAAAGAGAAACATTTTAATCAATTTTAATGCATGCATTTCTCTAGCAAATTCACACGCTCCACATTTTCCAAAAAAAAAAAACAAAACGAACATCAAATAACAGAAAAATATTAACACAAAACTCTCTTTTATACATTATTCACCAAAAAAAAAAAAAAAAATATTAAAAGAAAAAAAAAAAGAAAATTTTCACAGCTTCCATTATTGATTTGACTAATATTTCTCTTTAGACCGTAACTAAGTAATCTTTAACATTTTGACTTCTATTTTTATTGTTATACCTTCCAATATATAAAATCGAAACAAGAAACCATAACCATTTATTACAAATTAATATACTTTTAAAATGAGTTTTAAAAATTCTATCATTGATTTCAAAATTATATTTTTCAGAGATACTTACTTAGTGGAATACTTAAGTCATTTGGATTAATAAGGTTTAAACATCTTTGATCTCTATTTTTTTTTTTAATTTTCCTTCTTTTTTTTTCTCAAGTGTCTTATACGCTTTGGTTCAATTCATTTCAACGAAATGCTTTTACATAGATGGAAGTGTTAATTTTCTTTTATATTGTTTGAAGTTCTTCTTTCTGAGCACTTGTATAGAGTGTGAATTAGATGATGCGTGCGAGAAAGCAGAAAATTTTCCCATGATAAGTACTTAAAAAGTTAAAATTTTTTTTTGTTTTTCTTATACATTTTATCTCATACAGTTTACCATAATTTTATATATAAATTCTTAAATAATCTTTATCTTTAAATTTATCTTCATTTTTTTATTAATCATAACAATCAAATATTTTCATAAAATATATAATTCCGAAAATTTGAGGAAGAGGAAGTGAAACTTTTCAACTGGAACTGAATGTCGAAAAATTTTTTTGGATATGTTAAAAATATAATTTGTATTGATGACTAATTGAGAAGGTATTGTTTGAAGAAACTTAAATTTATTCAGAATTTTCTGAAATCTATAGAAATTTGAGAATAGCGGTATTAAAAAATATAGTGTTATAACACTCGTTTGTTATAACACTCATTCAAATCAAATGTTCTTAATTCTAGTAATTCTTTTTAGCAAATTATTATTAAAGGCAATTAGCAGAACTCTTCAATAAATCCGATTTACCCTAGATTTGAAATACGAAAATTAATTCCAATATAAATTTTTGAGTTAATTTTAAAATTGTGTACAAGTGGAGCTTAAAATTGTTTCAATATCTTATTAGGACTCTATTACAACAATCACTTTTATTTTTACGTTTAAACTTTTTAAATAGTTCAATTAATAGCGTTTTGGCTATTGATGCAAAAGAATCTTTTCAGTTTTTCTGATTATTTGATCAAGAGAAAATAAACAGAAGTTAGAGCAATAGAAATCACATTATACTGCTCGTCATAAGACTTTCATTTGAATTTTCCCACATATTTTGATTGGTCTTATAATTTATACACTAAAATTTCAAAACAGGGATTAAAACTAATTCAAACATTTGCTTGAAAAACAAAAAGAAAATCAAATAGAAAATTAGCTATTATGCACATAAAATACTTTAATGCAAAAATTGCATACCATAAGGCGCAAAAATAACCTAGTCAGCATTAAAATTATTAATATATTTTTAATTGCTTATAGCTAACTAGTAACTTAAAAAAGAAAAATTACTCTTTCGTCTATCACATAAATTTTGCTTTTCAGAGAAAAAAAAAAACAAATTATTTACTTAAGCTATTAAAAAATAATTTATTAAATTTTAATATTGTTGATTTTTATTTGCTTTAAACTATAATATAATTTTTATTATGTACATTAATAAATATAGAATGCCTACATTTCTAAATACAAATATTATGAATAGAAAAATAAATATAATAAACTTGATATTTAAAAATATATATATATATATATATATAAATAATAGAAACTTTTGTATAATATTGACAATGTCAAATATTTTATATTAATTTATTATTTATTTTAGCACTTAAGTGCGTTTAAAGTATAATATTTTATTAATAAATAACTTTTGCATATGAAATATTAGAAGAGAAAAATATAAAATAAAATTAATATCCTGCTTCACTTGAATAAAATAATGATGAAAGCTAAAATGTAGCTTTGCCAAATCTAATTTTTCAAATAGTAAAAAAAAATATTATGATTATTCTAAAACTATAAATAAGGTTGTTAGTTGAAAACTTACTTGAAATTTAAACGCTCTAATTATTGCAGTTTTATAAACAAAGTAAAAATTAATTGAAAGTATCAACTTAAAATAAAACGCTTATTAGCCGGATTACAGTCATAAAGTTGTCATGATAATATTCTTTATAAACAATATTGAAGGTGTTGAGTATGTTCAGATTTCCGGATTTTCATTGTTTAAAAAATTTCTATCAATTCTCGTTGAAAAAATTCGTAAGAAAATCTGTTCAAATATCTTAGTGTTAAGCACGCTATAGTTTTACGGCTGAATAAGCATTATATTCAATCTCAATTCGGCATTTAGACACCTAGATTTTGGAGTCTAAGTATTTAAGTGAAAAATGACAAATTCAACAAATTTTCTGTTTTTTTTCTTTGTTCCTTAAAATTTTGAATAAGCACTACAAAATAAATTAACAGACAAACATTAAACTTTTAATCAAATAAATTATTTTTATTTTTTTTTAGTAAAATATTCTAATAGGAAATAAATATTTAATAAAAAATTAACCTATTAAATAATTCTATCACCATTTATACTTTTAATTTATTTAATTTCAATTCAAATAAACAAATTATAAGATTATTTATCATTTAAATTAGAAAAATATTACAATTTTAAATACATTATTTAAAATACAAATTAGAAAATACTGAACGTTTAATTATAGCTCTTAATTTGTATATTATTTTAAAGTGTGGTACTGGAATATTTTTGATGCATAAAAAATATTCATTTAAAAAAAAAATAACATGTTTGTGTTAGTGTAACCCCATACTTTATTCCAAATTCATAGTTTTTTTTTTATTAATTATTGAAATTTAATATTATAGGCTTAAATACTAAATTAGAATATTTGAGTCTTAAATACGATCTTAATAATTATTCTACGATCTTAGAAATTTATCACTATATTAAAAAAAATTTCCTACTAAAAGCAAAAAATAAAATTTTTAAATTCCAGTGCTGTACTTTAATTTTAATTGAAAATCTGAACTAAAACAAACCATTTTGAAATATTTTGTGTTGTGTAATTTAATTGGTTTTGTAGGATTCATTCATTTACAATTCATTCTACAAATTACATTATAGTGATCTCGCGTTTTTAGTTAAGAAATTTGTTGTACTCAAAAAGTTTGCAATAAAATTTGTTTAATTGTTCCTTGCAATAACTAGCGACACTTATTGGGTATTTAAATATTTTCGTTCGGGGCTCCTTATTCGAAAAATTTTTTAAAATTGTTAAAATTGTTGTAGGTATTGTGTACAAAATATGTTATACAGTAAATGACCTAAAAAAATTGGTCAAATATGTTTGTTTCAAATAAATTTCTTTGAGTATCCTTATAACTTTCGAATATTTTGACCATTATTTTTTTTTTCCACTGGGACCGAGGCCCTTAGGCCCCCCTCACGTCGACCCATATGATCTTTTGTGATTCCTATCCCCCTACATTAGCTCTATTCCTAGGTCCCTGACAAACCGCAGTATGGCAGCCACATGAAGCTGCGGGATCCTCCAAGGGGTCACAAAGCCCCCGCCCGGAGCATCTCAGTCGCAGGCGAGCAACCGCCTCGCACTCACACAGTAAGTGCTCCATGGTTTCGTCCTCCTCCAGGTATAAACGGCAGACCTTTTTTGTTTACAAATAACAATTTAATTATAACAACACTGGTTTATACTCCTCTACAACACTTCTCTATTACTACACATATGCAAATTGTGCATTTCAAACATTATTAGTGGCATGTTCACAAAAATTAAAATCATCTAAATAATTACTTTCCCCTATAATTATATAAAATGTTTCATTCGTTTTAATTTGGTTTTTTTTTATTCTTACGTTCATAAATAAAACTATTACTAACATGGCACTGCAACAATTAATTTTTTCTTACAAAACAAAAACAAATTCATCACATATATAAAACAACGCAATGCTAACACCAATACAATTCTAAGAAATAATATAAATGTATGAACAGTATATAAAAAATGAATATGTAGAATAATTAAGTAAATTGCATCGTCGTGTCGTTGAATGTCATTTTTAATTTGAATCGGATATTAACATATACGGTGCGAAAAAAAAATACTAAAGAAAAAAAAAAGCCACAAACATACATTTCAATATTATTATTTAAATTTTATCACTCTAGGTCTGTACATAATATACAAATATGTCGTTTTTTTCTTATATTATTTTCGCCGTAGTTTTGTTACAGTTAAAGTCGCCTACATTAGCATAACACACATAATAATTATAGACTATACGACGAGACTATGAATGATTTTTAATAAGTAAAGTTATTGTTCATCGCATCGCAATAGCACCAAAGTATCCTTCATCAATTTATAGTTTCTGTTATTAGCACTATATACAATTTATAAAATATAAAATACGATATAAAAATCACTGAAAACAAAAACAACAAAAATAAAAAAATTAATTTTAAAAAATTAAAAAATTCTAAGAGAGCAGCACCTTCTCATTATTATCATGTAGGTATTTAATATTTAAATGATATATATAAGAATAATAGCACACACATTCACAAATATAGTAATAATACTTTAAATATAGAATAGTTTAGCAATAGAAAATTGATTTCTAGCTCTAATTATAGAGTATGGTAAATTGATTGTATATACATAGCTTGTACATTAGAGAAAATATCAATAATAATTATATTGTGGTAGTTCTAGAAAAGTTGACCATGTTTGAAAATGAAAACTGAGAATTTTTTTTTTATTTTTTTTTTTCTATTTTTTTATTTTATGTTCTATTTTTATTGCATAAATTATTATGAACGCCCATTTATGCAATTTTTTTTTTTAATTTCAGTTTCATCCATCCGACATTTTTATTCTATAGTTTGAATTTTGTCTCGCAAAATATTATTATATGGTTATAATAAATAACTGTATTACAAAACTTTTTTAATAGATGTTTTTTTTGCTTATGAAATTTTTGTATCTTGTTTCCAGTAACATGATTTTAATATTATTATGTACGTCACAATAATTGAAGCAAGTAAGTTACCATGTAATCACAAGTATGTAATTATAATTTTTTTGTTTAATATTAGAACAATTTGAATAAATTATTCTAGGGTATGGTAACTAACATCAAATTTCATCAGGCTTGGATCTGATTCCCCTCCATTCCCAAATCTTTATTAAGATTTATTGTGACTTTCAATCAATATTTCAAATTACAATATTATTGATAACTACATGCTCTGATTACGAAACTTCAAATGTTAGAAAGAATCTTTTCGTATAAAAATCGTAAATTTTATTAAATGATCTAAAATTTTGTCTAAATAGACTTTCAGTATTAAATCAATTTTAATGTTAAATCTATAGAAAAGGGTACTATTAAAAAAACAACCTTTCTAGCCAGCTATAAATATTATAATAAAATGACTTCCCTAATTATTACCTACGGTTGGTCGCCGATATATTAGGTCAGCCGCATCAAAATTAGTACAAATGTATAATTTTAGCACTACCACCAACTGACCATGAGGTCGTCATCAAGCGTTTAATTACAGATTTTCTATACGAGCTACCCCACTTTTCTTGAGCAATCTGTCTGAATCCTCGCTGGCAATCTCGTCATTTCTCAAATTTCGATATCTCGTCCAAACCCGTCACAATTGTTGTGTCCACGTGATCACCTTAGCCGAACCTGGAGCCATGCACTCCCAAAGATAGTGGAAAAAACCTTTTAGTGGAAATATTTTTTTCTAAATGAATCAATTACAATATAAGATGCAGAAGTTTTGTGAAAATTATTACAATATTATATTATATGAATGTTAAAAATCTGAAAGTTTTATTTAAGTTAACAAGTAATGATGAATAAAAGCAGTTAATAGATATCTCTTTGGCCATATCAATTGGCTGTTTTTGTTAGCCAATTAATATGACTGACAATCACACTTGCGCATTTCAGAATTATTATTTTAAGAATAGATGAATAGATCATTTCATAAAGATACACAAAATATCACCACTCTCACAAGTCACAGTGTTCATAAACCAGTATGTATGCTACCCAATTAAAAAAGCTTTAAAAAAACAATTATTCAATAATTTCGAATATTTTAATTTTTATGTATTTTTCATATACTCATTTAATGAAGCACCATTGTTATGATTAACATTGTTAAATTATAAATTTAAAAAAATTATGATACATAGAATCATAAAGCATCATTTAATAATAATTAACTATAGAAATGATTAAAATTAGAACGTGACTAGAAATTTAACGTGACTGGACTCTATTCCTGCTTTTGAATCATAAATTTTGCAATGACATAATATTAGTTTGTGAACGAGACTTCGGCTTTCAACACAGTTTTAAGTGCATAAATTTTTGTTCCTTTTACGGGATAAAATTATAATTTATAAAATTTTTATTATTTTTATGTATAATAAAAGTTTTTTATAATTTCCTTGATCTTAAACGCAGATTACTACCTCATTTATTTATCTATTTTGGCCCGATTTCAATTTTATTGTATAAACTTTAATTATTCTTCTAAGAATCAGAATAATGATTATAAGTTTAATTTCTACCGGAGGTGTTGAATTTATAATATTATAATCATTAACCAATATACAATCTCCCAAAACTATGCAATTTTTTTGTAATTCAATATAACGGCGATCTATGAGCAGAAACAAAATTTTTCTTGCAATTTAAAATAGCCATGGTTGTAATAGTTGTAATATTCCTTGTATGAAAAATTTTCAACAGTCAATCATATTGCAATTAGATACTAAAATGCTAATTTATTAGAAACTAAACACGATCAAAAGAGCTATTTAAAAGCTCAACGAACCTTTATTTAGTAAACTTTTAGGAAATTAAGCCATTTTTCATAGTCAGTTCTAAAACATCAAAAGTAAACCGGATGAAAATTATATAAAGGACTCAATAATATTTATTATGACATTTAATTTAATGATAACATTTAAGTGTCATGATACCAATTGTCAGTTATTATTTTATTATACTCGTGAAAGAACTTAATTATTAATTAAATCATAACAAAGTTTAAATTCTAAGCTCAAGCATTAATAATTAAAAGCATACATACGTGACAATAACTACTGCAATTGCAGCAGATTAAATTGTATGTCAGAAATACTAAATTAATAATTTCGTAATTATTTTGAAATTAGGTGTTTTATTTTCCTCAAATAAGTTTTCAATATATTGCAATTTTTCTTTTCTTTTCAGTTTCCCAATTAAAAAATTGCATCTTTTGTTAAAATTTAATACCAAACTATAATAATGACTCTGATTTTTAAACTAATTTTTATTTTTTATCGAATGGATACTCGAACGGATTTTTTTTTTTCTTTGAATTTCCGTTCTAAATTTAAGCAATATTTTGTCAATGGTATCTAGGTTAATTGAATATTTCCAAATAGGTTTACAACAAAAAAAAAAATGTTCTTTTTTAATTTCCTTTCTTCATTTTTAGTTACAATGAGCATAGAAGCAATAAAATATTATCTGTATTGACTACTGAAACAGTAGAGTGACTATTGCAGCATTGGGTCTTTCTTGTTTTTTTTGTTTTATAAATGTTGGTCTTGATTTTATTAAATCACGACTTAAAAAATCAACACTAAAAATAAGAACGACTTTAAAGTAATTACTTTAAAATGTTCATCCATCCGTTTCTTAAGAGAAATAAAACAAAAACAGCAGCAGAAGGCAAAATCAAAAACAAAAAAAAAACAATTGCGGCTTGTGCATTTCTTTTCAATACTTTGGAAAGGAGAATTGTTTGAGTGTTTCTGTTTTTATTTTTTCTTATTTCTTAACTAAAAATTTATTAAGACGGAAAATATAAACTTAAAAAATAGCCCTGGTCTTCTATTCTGGTTTTGTATTCTTTTTTGTTTTTCTATAGATTTTTATATCAAATCTAAAGTACAAACCATGCTTATATGTAGAGCGATACTGTAGATGTAAAGATAGCAAGATAAAATAAGATTTTAACCGCAATTCAGCATCCAAAAACACACGAATGCATTTTACACAGAAAAACATAAAAAAAAGCAAAATCAAAATAGATACTTATATTTCGTTTATTATCTTGTGATATCTTTTCTAAAAACTAGAAGATACTAGAGCTATATAAAGTTAGAGGAACAACTTTCTGTAAAACCAAGCCAAAAAAAAAACAAAAAATTAAAACATAATTGCAAACTTTAAAAAAAATTGGAGTTGCCAACCTGTTAAAAATTAAGAAAAAATCAAATAATCAAAATTGTCGTAGAACAACATTTCCTAATATCATCAAAATTATGTAAAAAATTTTCAAAATTTTAAGAATGCAGCGCGAATACAGGTTGTAACCATTTTTTTTGTCATTCACACCATTTAAAAAAAATTAATTTGCTTTCAAAAATGCTATACGTATATTAAGCCTTTCCGTCAATCTACAATCTATTTACAATATCTGAGAAGTAACAGAGATTTCATATTCACAATTATTTTCAAAGCTTTAAAGCAGATTTACGCGAAGCTTCAAAAGTTTTAGGTGACTCTTTTATAAATTCGTGTTTTCATTAATCATATATTTAAAATCTGAATATCAAAATCAAATTTACAGTCAGATTGTCTAACTGTAAAGATAGCAAGATCTATCTCGTTTTAACAAAAAGAAAGCAATTCAGATATTGCAAAAAAAAAATATTTGTAAATTAGGATTAAGTAAAATCGAATATGAAACTTTTGGAAAAATTTAATTGTGGCTTTAAACAGCATTGCTTAACCAACTCGCACATCAAAAAATGGAAAACACAAAAATAATTGTCAATAACATCAATTTATCCCCGCTATTTTACAATTCCACTATATTTGACAACATACTGAAACTGACATTTAATTTCACTCACATTTTAACCAGCTCCCAATTTATATTTTGCGAGATGTAATAAATACTTCCAAAAGCGAGTAAATAAAATTAGGCGAGGCGAGAAGTGAGTGAGCTGGACGAGCCTAAATATTATTTATTTTAATTTTAGAATCGAAAATAATGTTTTCTAAAATCTATGGCTGTTTTAACTTATAGCAAATTTAAGCTGTTTTAATTTATAGCAGTTGTGTAGCTTTGTCCTTTTTCTTTTACAACAATTTGTCACACAATTTAATTTAAGTTGGCAATTCTAACATGGCCATTTTATTAGAGCTGCCATCTAAAAAGAAGTTTTTGCGTTCTTTTTTCTATGTTTTATGCTTAAAATATGATTTTTCATTTAATTCTTTTTTTCTTTCTTGTTTTGTTTTTTATAATAAATTTATCTATACTTATAGGTACAATACATTTGATTGCGATTTTTATCTAAAGGTAATTGCTAGTATACACCATCATCAGCTCTTTATGTATTTTTTTTTTCATATGAAATTAAAAAAAAACTAGAGCACTTTTCTTTAAATTAAAACATGGAGTGCACAAGATTGCATAAGAAATTTATTTTTGTGTAATATAAGACATACTTTAATATACATACAAGCATACAAGCTACATATACATATGTGGATTTGTAAACGTACTTTTATAAAGTTATCAAAACTTTTGATAATAATTACATACAGTTATAACGGTATATAAAATTATAAGTGGCAGAGAATAAATTTTTTTCGCTCATTTTGTTTGTTCAAGCTCTCGGTTAGCAAATATACACTTAAATAATTTATTAATATTAATCAGGGTGGTGTATTTTATGACAGAAGTTGAAATATAAATTTTATTCATTGATTTTTAATTTAAGACAAAAACACATACAAACACTCCACTTATATGAGTAAAATTTCACTTTCATTTAATTTGAGGTTCAATATTGGTAATAAAAAAACATCGTGCTAGTGTGATATTTAAAACAAGGAATAAATTAATGTAGAACTTAAGAATTTAAATTATATTAAGAATTATTGTCACTAGTTTTTCTTCAAAATGCCAGCAATTTTTTTTGTAATTTTAGTTTATATTGTAGTAGTGTCATACAAAAATTTTCAACTACTGACACTAAACGCAATGTTGAATATTATATTCGCGATTTTTTTGCTGATACGACCAAAATTTAAATAAGATATTTTTATTTTGAAAACATATTTAAATAAGGCTTACGCTTCAACGATATTAGAGATTTTGCAAGCAAAGTAAGCTATTGTGCTACTATTTTGCTTCTTGTCAAACCTTAAAATTTTATAGCAAATTTAAAATTAATTTTAATACATGTGAAATAACTTTGACAATTTCTGAATAAAACATGTTGATTTTTAGAAAACAAAAGAAGCGACTATGCCGCGTCGCTGCGTTCCGTTAAATATAATTTTTGAATTAAGTTTATCTATTAACTATCAATTAACTTTTTAGTTTAGCAATAATAAATGCGTTTAAGAAATTCGTTTTTATTGTATTCCTCATCTGATTTGGGTAAATCAGAGTTTATCTAAGAAATATGTTTGAAATATGAAAAAATGTCTGATTTGAACCAAATTTGTAGGTTTCAACGAAATGCAAATGTATATATTTTTGTGTTCTGATTATATTTTTATAGAATAAATTGGCCTATCATACATTATAATTAATATTTTGAGGCTGATATTCGAAATGTATTATAAATCGGTTTTCTTATAATTCAGATGAAGACAGATTAACATCTACTCTTGAATTCCGCCAATCCATCTACTCTTGAAACTTTCATTTAACACGTTTCCTGTCCCAATAAGAAAATGCAAAATTGACCGACAAGTCCAACAGGGTTTTTGGAACAATTTTCTTTTTTTTTTGTCATAGGATAGCTTTAGTAAAAACGGATGTAAGGTATTTCTAACTGAATCACATATGGTCCATATATAATAATTTGTGATTTCTGCGAAAAAAAAAAGATTTTTTCTTATGCCCCGGAGTTTTTCTTTACTTTATTATCGTACCAGCACGTTCAGTGCAGAAATTGTACAGTTCCGTTACGTCTAGTCGAATAATTAGCTTTAGAATTTTCATATAACCCCTGAGGCACATATGGCTCAGGAACGTATCAGTGCTTATCAAGCGCACGTTTCCTGAATCATATGTGGCTCAGCGGACAGGGAACGTGTTAATAAACGAAAGAATTGCAAACATTTTTATAAATTTTTTAAAAAATAATTTTACCAAAACAATTAATTAAAATATTTATAGGCAAAAATTAAAATAATATTCAAATTTTGAGTATAATAAATCGGGAAGTCATTTTGTATACCATTATATTTTTTTTTTATTTGGATGAAAATCTTAATTCTAAATCAATTCGCACAGTTAATCAAATTTATATTTATTAGATAATTTGCATTTAACTTTTTTAATAAATTTTCATCCAAAAATAGCGCCCATTATAACAAGTTTCCGTATAAACTCTTTTTTTTTTTTTTTTTGTTAAATTAAAATACATGCCATCTGATGGTATTAAGATAGCCTAACTTTACTTATGCTTATACAAAAAATTAAGGAAAAAAACAAAAGATAAATAAAATTAAAAATTTACATATGAGGAACGCAAAGAGCAAAAAAAAATCTGAAAAGAAAAATAAAACACTTTTTTTTTTAATTTTGTTTTTACTCTTCTCTGAAAATGAAATTTACAAAACAAAGCCCAAAATCAAAATATAAAAACAAAAACAACAATGAAATCAACCAACAAAAAAAAATAAATCGCGCTTTCAAACTGCGCTCGACTCTATAACTCAAATGCCTTTGATTCCATATTCTGGTTGAGATAAAAATCGCAACATCATGAATTACTAATGGATTAATAAATTTTTCAGGTCGTCTCTAAGATGATGAACCAGTCAGCCTACGAAGATTAAAGAGCAAAATAACAACGAAATAAAAAAAAATGAAATTGTTTTGTTTTCCTTTTAATTTTTTTTTTCTCTTTTAAATTTTGATTTTTTTTTACTCAGTTCATATTTTATTCTAATATAAAATTTCAAGTTATTCATGAATAAGATATGTATATATATACTTTTTTAATATACATATATGGGTACAATTATATTTATATGCCTGCATGTTTATTAGCTAATCTAAAGCCTTGTTATAAGATTATGCGGTCGATTATGCCATCATATACAACTCTTTTATTTTATCTAGGTACATTTTATTAACTGAAATTTAAGACGCTTCCTTATAGTTATAGACTTGTATAAAATGAAATTTTTATATTTAAATTGTCTGTTTAACATATTGGTTTTCAATATAGGATAGGGTAAAATTTTATTTAAAAGAAATGACTGGATTTTGTTGAACAGTTCAATATAATTTTGTAACAGCTCTACGTCATGAAAAATTGCCTTAAAGGTCATTTCAGGGAAAAATTTATCCACAATTCAATTTTATATTATTAGTCTTACAGTTAAACTATGAAAAAATTACAATAGGTTTTTGTGATATAAAATTAACGCCTGATGGTATGCAATTTTACAAAATTTTGGAAAATCAAAACTACTACTTTATTATAATGAAAATTTATGAAAAATTGTGTCAAAATAAGGAAAAAAGAAATCCTACATTTGTAAATACGCATTTCCGGCCTTAAAAAATCCTTCTCAATTTTATAGCAGCAGTCTATTAATTTTTCAACTAAACTTGTGTAAATTATTCAATTTGAAATGTGCTTTATTTGATTAAATAAACTCACAATAAAATATTAAATTTGAAATATTTTGCTAATATAAAAACTGATATTAATTTCATTTCAAATAACACTTATTATCATTATATTATATACATGAATGTGTAAAGATGGTGATGGGTAGAAGAGCAATATGATTTTAATAATAAATTTCATACTTCATACCTTCTTTTGGTATGAATTATAAAGTAGGATCAAAACGTATGTACATAAAAGGTAAAATTATTTAAGATCTCAATTTATATTTTTTCATCATTGTGGGTGGGACATCTTCGTTGTCGATCTCGATTTATTTTTATACACACTTATGTGTTGTTTCAGGTACATATTGTTTTATAATTTTTTTTTTTAATATTGTATTTTGTAGTGATCTGAAGTTTTTGATTGAAATTTACTTTCAAACTACAAGCATGAAGAAAAATTACATCTCACATCGTAATACGCAGTAAGTGAATATTAGTTTGACTTTCATCTTTCACCCTTCTTCAATAGTTTTAAAAATAATTGAAAAAGTTTGTTGTCATTCTTTGTTTGTTTCATAGCGATAACTTCTTAAATCTTCTTTCAATTTTTGTTAATTTTTTATTATGAATAGGAAGATTAAAAATTTTTTCATTAAAAATTTCAAAATTCTTCTTATAAAAACTAAAAGGTAATCTAAAAAAATAATTGTAATAATATTGAAGATCTTGATTATAGTGATGATGATGATAACAATGTTCACAATGCTACACATTACAATGATAAAATTAATTTTATTGGTATGCCAACACAAACAACACACACTATATTGTCAACAAAAAAAAAAATAAATAAATAAAATTCTTTTTCTCAATAATCATATTTTCAATAACAATACATAAGACTCTTATTAATTGTAACATAACATAACATGTAACATTTTAATATGTAATTATGTTTATTTGTCCATATGGAAGGTTATGTTTTTTTTTTCCAAAAAAAAAACAAAGAGAACTAAATTATGTTCGTAAAGTGTATAGAGTAGTATACGGGTAAACATGTTGCAAAAGCAACGTAAATAATCGAAAATTTGTTAACAACCATGACTAACAGAAAAATTAAGATGTTGCAGTTAAAAAATAATAATGTTTTTAATAATTTCATTGTTAATATTATATGCTATTGTTGTTCTTGCTGGTTTTCTGCTTTTTTTTCTTCTTTCTTGTTATCATTATTGTCAATGTTGTGGATGTAGTCAGTTATTATTATACTTGGTTTGTTACTGATGTTGTTAATTCTTGCGTCTAATTCAAGTAAATATTTTTTAGGTAGAAATATGTTTATGTATTTAATTTAGTTTTTGGTCAGTTAAACAATATGAAAATACAATAAGCGCCTTCATAAATTTTTTCTCTTACTTCAGATTGATAAAAAAATTCAATTTTACAATTATGTTCCTGCATCATAATAAGATATAACTCAAAAATGTTTGATTAGCTGTTGGGATAACAACTAGATGATCCATCGTATTTGACATTTTTATTACATCACAGTCAAACATTCTTGTATTTAATTCGGAATAATAAAAAATAAATTTTCTCCTCTTCTACAAGTATTTGAAAAATGAAAAATTTTAATTGAGCAATACCATTATAACACGGTGCACGGTAAAAAAGTTTTAATAGTAACATGAAATGACCATTTTTTTTTTTGGTATAGCTGATCAATTTTAACGTACATTACAGTCTTTGCTTATCTTTTTAATGAAATATCGTTGGAAAATTCCGTTGGTTCTAAAATTATGAAACATTATTTTTTGATAAGTTGGGAACGAATAGTTCAAAAGATACTGTACGTAATAAAGAACCAGTAGAACAAAATACAATTTCTAATATTTCTAACTCACAGCTTGAACTCATCTTTTAAACTCACTGCAACACAGTTGTTTATATTTTTGATTTACCTTCAACATACAAAATTTAATTTCAAATAAACAGGATGTTTGCATAGAAAGGCAAATAATTTCAGGGATGATTTTTTGAGCAATATCCAAGAAAAAATTGTATTGGTGGGAAGAAGTGCAGATGAACTCGTTTTCAATCTACAGTCGGTTAAAAAACAAGGTGCCAGAACTTTCTTGCACATAGTAAATGGTTATAACTTAGGAGCCATTTATGGTATAGTACCAATTAAGGGCTTGCTTTACAGACTATTAACTGCTCTTTATACCTGGTCTTACAATCATTTTGATTTGAGCCATAGTTTTCGAGATAAAGCTCGTAAAAGTCAGAATTTTTGTTTTATTTTTGAATTTTTTTTTTAAAAACTGGAAATTTCTCGAAAATTTTTGTTATTATTTTTTTTTTCTTTTTTTTCGTTTTTTGCGATGGGCTACAATAAGATCTAAAAAGTAGCCCATTGTATATAACATTTTACTCTATTTCTCATAGTTTTGGGAGTAAAACGTGTTTAATGTGTTCAAAAAACACACGAAATATGCAAATTTCATACATGTATGAAATTATTGATTATTTTATAAAATTTTTATTTTGACTTGGAAAAAAACTTGAATACGTTACAAAATATATATGATATATTACAAACGAAAACAATATAACAAAATTTCGGTCATAACCAACTCAAATATATAGTAAACTCATATGCAGAATGCATAACACAAACAAATCATATTCAATATACCATCCAATTGCGCCTTTTTGAATTCAACTACAGAAAAAAGAGAAAATAATAGAAAAAAAAATGTATTAAAATGAAAGCAAAAGATTGTGTTAGAAGCCACCTTGCAAAGATTAGAATTCCAAAAAAAAAATTAACAAAAAAAAAATGAACGAATTTATACACTAAAATTTTATCATTTCCTGTTGTTAAATTTCAGAATACAAAAATAAAAAAAATTTATTTTTAAACTTCCAAATATTTTTTTTTTTTTACCTTCTTACCTTCTTGATATTTTTATTGTTAGTTTGAATTCAATTTCAATGCGACTTCTTGTAGCCTTGAATTTTTTCTTTTTTTTAAAGTTTTGACAAATTCATAATCTGTAACATGAACGGTAATTGTTTCAATAAAAAAATACGATTGTATGTGTACGCATGTGTATATGAATGTGATTCAAAAAAAAAAAATTAAAAATATCACCTGATGGACCTTGAATTAAAATTTTTTCAAAAAGGCTTACACAAAATAAAAGAAAAGAATTTCAAGTAATAATCGAGCGACTAAAATTAAAATAATTGCAAAACTTTAATAGAAAAAAAAAGCACCGTAATAGAAATTAGTTCAGAAAATTAATTCAGAAATGAGAAAGAGAAAGAAAATAATAATAAAAGTGTGTTTACTAAGCACTTTTTTAAGTTTTTTTTTTTTGTCTTATACTAAAAAAGCCACAAACATATTTTGTCATTGTGACACTAAAAATATGTGAACATGATTCGTTTTTTTGCTTTTATTATGACAGTAAATAACGGTGAATTCAGTTAACAAATGTAATTTTGGTTATTTTTTATTGTTATTGTTTTTTTTTCTGTTTTTATTGTCAAATGTTTTTATATTCTCTATTTGTTGATACCTTCACGTAGTGTTAATTCAATTTAATTTAGTGCGCGATTGCGTTATAATCTTTGAGGAAAATTAAAATCATTCTTTAATTTAATAATGACTTCCTGAAGAATTAGCGCTTAATATTATGGAGTAATGTCATAATTTTGATAACTATAATGTCAATTCATTCTATACACAATAAAATAAAATAAAAACCGAAAGAGTTAATTTAAATGTTTTTTTTTTATTCTAATCTTTTCCTTATTATTTTTGCTGGCTTAAAAAAAATTTATAATTAAAAGTTGTATAACAAAAAAAACAAATTTTGATGATTTATAATTTGTTTAATAATTAGAATTATATTATGAGATTAGTTGAATAAAATATTTTATGCGTTCATAATTTTTATTAATTTTTAGATATTGTACGGTCTTGCTTAATGTTGTGAGCATCGAAATTTTTTTGAAAAATTATTTTATTAAGAACAGGTTTCCAATTAATAGTTACCATATAAAGTATAAGAGTAAAGATTTATGAGTACACTTTTAAATAATTAAAATGGTATATTAAAATTTTGGAATGTATGCGAGTAAATTCATGTGTCAATTATTTCACATATCTTACATTTTTATGCGACTGAATTTAAAAATCAGGACATTAGTATATTGTATTAAAATTTAATTTCTAATTGAATAGTAAAATGATCACATACTCCTGTTCAAATATAATATTGTAATAGTAAAATATTTTTTAAAAATATTATTTCTATCGAATTTTTTTAATATAAAACTGCTTACAACATATCTTATATTTTACAAAATTATTACAAATACGCTGAAGCTTTTCTACACAATTTATACTTATACGTATATATGTTATGACACAATATGCGGCTATATAATTTGTAGCAAATAAACTCAATTTAAAAATTTTAACAATTAACATTATTATTAGAATATAGAATATTTTATAGAATATTAAAAATTTGAAAATATTACACAGGGTGATTCAAAAAGATATACAACAAAGTATACCACTGGTTTTTTTGTCTCTTCTTCACTCCTAGGAGGAGCATAGAGGTGGTGCATGATATCATAGATAGTCATGCTCCAGTTTCATTACGTCATAGAATTTTTAGAACCATAAGTAGGTGACTAACATACAGTAATTTTGGCTTTTATATTAAATATTTAAGGTAATTGATATTTATTGTTTATTTTCCTTAGTTTAATATCGAGTATTATGGATACATGAAAATTGTATACTATAATTTTTTTTTTTATTTTATAAGTATAGATTAAGGTATAATAATTGGTCGCGGTCTTAATAATATTAAGACAAGGATTTGATCCCGAGAAATCTCGTCAAATAGAGGATCAAAAATGGGTAAAACTTTTTTTCTGAAATGGGTACCAAACCACGAGTTTTTACGAAATAGCCAAAAAGATAGAAGCTTCATAATAATTATACATATTATATTATAGCGTTGTAAATGCAAAAGTACGTGTCCGTATGTAATCATATAAAAAAATTATATAAATTGAATTATTGAAAAATTAAGATTATTGTGGTAGTTTTGTTTATAAAAGGTATTTATAATAAATTTTTGTTCAAATTAAAAAGATACCACATAATATTACAATATGTGATTGTGAAGAGAATAAGATGACATTATATTAAATGTCACTTTGCCTAATTCCTACTCATATATATAAAAATGATTCCTTACTATTTAACAATGTTCAAACTTACAAAATATTTTCAATAATAAAAAACATATAATAATGAAATTAATTTATATATAACAATTAATTTTAACAGATTTAATTAACTCATAAATAAAATGTAGAGAAAAAAATTTATTAATTACCTTTCAATAAGTACATACTTTCAACATTACTACAACTATGTAATTATTTCAAATTAAATAAAATAATTATTCTTGACTGCCATTTTTATTTTGTTTCTTTTTTTTTATTTTTTTGCTATTTTATTTGATGATTTTTTATACGTATTCATATATAATATATTATAATTATGTATGCACGCATATAGATATACCGTTCTAATTTTTATCATAAAAAATTAATCATTAAAATAATTAATTAATATTATTTTATATTTTTATATTCACAATTCATATATAATTTTATAACTCATTCTATAGGGTTCTTAGTACAACATGGCTGCTAACTATCATATAGTGTACATACAATATGATATTCATGTTCTATCTAATATAAATATATATTATAAGAAATTTGTAAGAGTAATTTTTGCTACCAAATTTTTTGCCATTACCCCAAAAATATTGGATTTTATCAAATATTTTTCATAATAAAAATTTAAAATTCGTTACAAAATTTTGACTTAATAGTACGAAAATGAACACAAAATTTTGTTTAAAAACTATAAGTAAGTATTGAATAAAGTATGAGAAATATAGAAAGAATCTGGTTGCTTATAATAATATGAAATAAGCTATTCATTTTATTGATTTTATTATTGAAATAAAAATCATTTATATTTTTTGTAATTATTTTTGAAATTGAATTAAAAAATTTGAAATCACACACATATTAACATCAGATATGTATGTATTATGTACTTGGTATATACACTAGCATACTATAAAAATAAATTTGCCTTCATTAGGGCTACCATGCAATCTCATTTTTTATAAACCATCAGGCCTTCTTTTTCAAGAGTTTGAATATTCGCCCGATATCTCATTTGAACTCTATTAATCTTCTTTAATTTTTATTCTACCATTTTCCTTTTTTCTAAACAAATAAACTTATTAAATTACTCTTAATAACGGCTAAGAAAGAAAACTTTAATTTTCCCTTTGTTCTCTTTTGTTCTTTTGAAAATATGGCCACTCTGATCTATACACAAATTTTTATATGTGAAGTTATATGTATGTTAACATGTGTGAGCGTTTTTAAAATATACTAAATAAATTATAAAAAAGTATTTTTTTTTTTTGACATTCACAGGCATACATTTAATCACGAGCTAAAAACAACAAAAAGCAAAAAAAAAAAATAAAACATAAACATGATTCTTGCTATATATTTTATAAAAATTTTTCCCCATATATTTTAAAATTGCATATATACATACATACATTCATGAATATATGATTTATAATATGAATTATATAAGAATATGATTTTGTAATATGCGACCCAAAGATTTAAGAAAATAAAGCAAAAAAAAAATTGTCATCATAATTTTATAGTACATTTTTCATTCAAATGAAATATTATAAACATATATACATACATACATATATATGTATATATATACTATTTTTTTATCTAAGTTTATACAAGGAATTGCCAATTATATAAAATTTTGCAGTTAATTTTTAAAAAAAAATTAATTTGAAATAATGAAGAATACCCATAGGCAAGTAGGCAAACAGAAAATTTTTGTTCGGTTGAATGAATATGAGAGAATATAATGACCACCAAACACAGTTACCTAAACTATAAAAATTTGTTAAATTACCCGAACGCAAAAAAAAAAGAGAATAGCTTCTTCTACTTTTACATTGGAAAATGTCACATTGTTGAAATGACCGATGGAATTAAATAATATTTACAATTGATTTTTACCTTTTGCACGCAACATGAACTACGGAACTCTAACACTTTACCACTTCCTAGAAATTAACAAACTATATTCGCTTCGTTAGTGGAAATTTTATACTATCTCCTTTCCCTTAGTATTAGAAAATTTAAACTTCTAATAAAAAAGCAAAAACCTAAGATAAAAATTTACAACTTCGCCATTAAAAATATAATTATTAATTTGATCAAGGGTAATTAGTCGTCAAATTCGCTAATTTTAAAACTTCTTTTAATTTTCGTTATTATCCTGAAAGTAGTGTTGTATATTTTATTACAGTAATGAAAATAATATTAATGCTTAATTAAAACTTGTTAAAACTTCTTTCTTAAAAAGAAATGAATACGATACTTGATATTATTGGCTTTAAAAGGCAAAATTTTTTTAAATTTGGAAAACTTCCAAAGAATATATAAAGGAAACGTGAAAGATATTCAAAAACAAAATCATCAATGGTAATAAACCGTCATTTGCAATAAACGGCTGTCATTTCCCAATTACTGGGTAAAAAGGTAAGTGAAGTAGAAAAAAAAACAGGGGCTGTTTTTTTTTCGATACGATATACCATATAACTATACACCAGATATGAGTAATAAAATAATTAAAAGTTAAGGTCTTACGATTTCTGTAATTTCATTAAAATTTAACCAAATTCTTCTGGTCACTCTATTTTATACCCTCATTTCCATAATATTTAGCAACATAAATGTAGTGTGTAACTAATATATAATATTCATTTTCCTTGTTCTTTATTTCATTTATATATATTTTACTTATAATGGATTTTCATATAAATGAATTATTTACATATATACCTAGTAAATATTTACATATGCATATGTATATATATATATTATTGCACCCCACCGTGATTAAGGTAGGTGAAAACGACAGTTTAAATGCTTCGTTACTTCAATATAAGTTCGGATTCACTTTTTTTTTCTCTCTAGTTATTTTTTTTTTTCGTATTTTTCTCAATTTTTTATTTTTATATTTATTTAATATAAAAATGTCTTACTCATATGTTTATAAATATGTACATACACGTATAATTGTTATATGTATAATTATTACGTATAAAATATTACAATCTATATTTCAAATTTTCTTATTTTAAAAATTTGCTATATTATTTTGCAGTATATACGTATACATTTATACAAACATATACGGTAGATAACTCTGTAGCAAAGTAAAAAACAAAAAATAGTTTTATACAACGTAACAAATAAAGAAAAAATAAAATGAAAATACAAAACAACAGGCTTGACCAGTTAATATAATATTTTCAATTTGAAAAGAGAGTAACATAACAAACATTAAAATTTTATAATCAAAACATCTACAAGATTCATAATAAACTTATTTCTACATACATACATAAAATATTTTTATTATAAAATATATAAACAACCCTATATGCAATTTCTTGCAAACATACATCCTTACATACTTACACACATTCATAATGAAATATATGTATGTGCTTTCAAAGAAATAATAATATCAACAACGAAATATTAAAATAAACTCAAAAGTAATAACAACTAAAAAAAAAAACAAAATAAAAAAAAAAAATCCACAAGGTAACCGACGCGCCACGAGTGGGAGAGAATTCAGATCACCTTGCTTTTAAATCTATACATGATTTACATCTGTATATAAATACATATATCTACTAACAAAATATCCACACAATGCACACTATTTTATAACAGTATAAACATTTTTTTTTTCATTTTCCTTTTTAAATCGCACCACCAAAGCCGTAACAGTAAATACCATTAAGTTTTTCACAATAAAATAAAAACAACAACAAAAAAAAAACACAAAGTACTGAAAAAAAAAAACGAGACAAGAAATAGCATCCATATCAATGATGTTAAACTTGCGACACTTTAAAACGATGTGCATTTCAGTAACCCAATAACAGTTATAATAAAATTGCGAAAATAAAATCAAACTATTAAAAACTTGTACACTCACACACATTATTATTATTATTTCTTTTCCTATAAATATGAACATAACTTTATACATACTAACTATGTATGTATAAGTTAAGCATCATTCATAACAGAACTAACGAGTCGACTCCCGAATTTATAACATTTTTTTTGGGGTGGAGACGAATATGGTCATAAAAGGAAATTACAATACAAGAAAAACCGATGTATAAAAAAAAATAATATTAAAAAGGAATTAATACATAATTTACCTTTCTCTCTTTCTATCACTTATACTTCTATTGTCTTATTGTTATTATATTTTTATCGGCATAATAACTGTTAGAAAAAAACAAAATAATATAAATATTTATATAACATAAAACTAGACAGACTATAATATTACCTTTAATGTTATTATGATGATCGTTTAGACGACGGCGATCAGTTAAAATTATTCAATAATAATGAAAAAAAACAAAACAAATATAATAAATAAGAAAATTTACTCGTCTTCTTAACACTAATGTCATTGCATATAAGTTTCGAATTATTTTAAAGTGCCTGCTAAAAAGAGCTCCACCCGTTTTTTTCTGTTATTTCAATATTTTTGTCATACTCTCTTTCTCTTTTAATAATAATATTTTTCTCTGTTTTTTTGTTATCTCAAATTCTCAAATATTTATTTTGTTTTTATACTCTTAATATAAAGGAAAATTTTTAAGCAACACTAAAAAAGAGTAATTATTTTAATAACATAACATTAATCTGTTATTTAAGTTTTGATATGGAATTTATTTGTAATATGTGCATGAATAGAAAATAGTTATTTGAAAAAATATTTTTAAAAGATTTTTTTTTAGTGTAGTTCGTTAAAAAAATTTAAATTGAGCTTCATATTTTTTAATATTCTAGATAGAATACTATTGCATGAATTCTACTTTTACCGATTTAGATAAATTACGTAAATTCAATTATTGATCGCCAAAGCATTCTTAAATTCATTCTACGACTGATAACAATATAAATTTCCGTAAAACTATTCTCTATTAAAAATTTTATTAAATCAAAATCAAAACACAAGCATGAATTTATCAACTGTTTCTAATATTTTCAATATATTCTAGAAAGTAAGAAAAAAACATGAAATAAAAGGAAAATTATAGTTAAACAACAGACGGAACTCAAAAAACACTTTTCCACACTTTCTACTAAAATCAATTCATTCCAATTTTATTAAAGACGTCCAATTTTAAAATTATTGTGAACATGTTTACAATATAAATAAATTATACAGATATAAACATGTTAAAAATAATTTATCCTTAATATGTCAGTAACAAACTGTTATCAGTAACATTTTACATAACCGCAATTTCATAGCAGTTGGCTTGTTCTCATTTAAACTGTAACCAAAAATTATAAAAACAGAGAAAATAAAATTTCGTATAGGTTTTGCAATATATTTGAATCTTGAAAACATTTAATATACAAGTATATTTATAAATTTACATAGGCAGAAAATATACAAAAAAACTAACAACCTTAAGCAGAGCTTTAAGAGTCACTCCTTTTCCGTGACGAATAACTTAATTTGAATTGACAATTACGGCTCATATACGTTTGTTATTTATGTTTGATTTTTTTTTTTTATTAAATTTTCGCCGTTTCACAATTTTTTTTTTTTATTTGAATTTTTCATTTCTATAAATTTAAACTACAAAAAAAAAGGAATTTATTTGTTTAGAGGCTCCGATTTAAATTTCACAATTATTGTTGTAACTCAACTTAATAATCAATGGTATAGCAAAAAAAAACGAAAATGAAAAAATTTGAATAGAAATATTGCAGAAAATTAAAGTAACAACGAGAAAAAATTAAATAAATTTTATAAATTTATGTACATACAAAAGGTGATAAAAATTAAATTTGGAAGGCCATTGATTGAGAAAAAATTAATGGTCAATTTTTTGTAATAAAATTGTCACTTAACAACCAACATTTCTGAAGTGGCTAAAATTATAGTCCTTGTTCTAATCACATTGATTTGCTCCGAAATAATTATTTATAACTTCTGTAGAATTCAGTAAAATTTATTTTATTGATTTTAAAATTCAATACTAGTCGAGTTACCACTAGTGAAAATTCCAACAATAATGAAATACATAAAATAAGAAAATTAAAGCTTCTCAATTTGTCTGTAGATTCATAAGATTAAGACTCATTTTATCTGAATACTGAAAGTAAATTGCAATTTTTTAAATAAAATATCCGCATCTTTTATAATATGATATAATCTAGATACTTTAATATTTTTGAAAATTTGGTAGATAAGCAAAAAGATAACTTATACCAAAATTAGTGCTGAAAACAGTATAGTTTCGACTGATTTGAAACAATCTTTACTTTTAAAAATTTACTCATTTTTTAATAGTAAAACTTCTTTTATTAGACATATCTGACATTTTTGCCCGAATCTGCAGTCGAAATTTTTAATATGGCTAATAACCTGAAAATTGGTAATTCTGGGGACCCAATTTTACAAAAAAAGATTCCCTTTCCTTTTAATCACACAAAGCTCCCAAAAAAAATTAATTATTTTGTTATACTTTATTCTTCATCCAATTTGCATTTTATTTTGAACTGAAATATTTTAATTTCAAATTTGAAGTCTCATTTACATAAACCAAAAATCTTTTTTTTTTTATTTAAAATTCAAAGTGTTAAATAAATCTTTCATCAAAGACATCTACAAAAATTTCAATTAAATATTGCTGAAAACATCTAAATCGTATAAAAAGAGAAACAAAAAGAACAACTCAAAATACTGAAAAAGCAAAGCAATACTAAAAAAACCAAATGTGACAAATTCATTTTAATGAAATAAAAATTTAAAAACAAATAATGATGATAAATTCATCGATAAATCAACTTTTACCCATAACCATATAGTACTGAACAAGAAAAAAAACATCAACCAATTAAGCTTTTCTGACCGATTTTCCAAATAAACAAAAAAAAACAAAAACCAAATGAATAAAGTAAAAAATCAGTGTAACAACAAAATTCCAAAGCAGAAAACTGCGCAATTTTTCTTATTATTTTTTTTCTTAATTTTTTTTTTACATACCACCCAACCAAAATTGAAGATTTTATGCAAGAGAACGTCAGATTTAAATTAACATTTATTGAATCGAAACCAAAGTAAAATGTAAATTTACTGAAAAACGAACCGAAAATTCACTTAAGAGAGGAGTATGTAAAATGGAATTACAGATATTCATGTTATCATGTTAAATTTCAATTAACATTTAAGTTTCCATTAGATACTGTTAAAGTTAAAAGAAATATTGAAATAACAGATAATTCCAATTTCATATACGATTTGCAATTAAGAAAACCGAATACATATGTTTTTCTAAATAACATAACAGGTAACAGTTGGAGAATTGGAGCATTTTTTTTTCATATCAGTTTTTCTTTTCTTTTTTTATTTTTTCAGATTACATCTGTTTTGTTTTTTTGTTCCTTTTTTAATCAATTATATCATTTTTAGAAAAAGAAGAGAGAGAGAGAGAGAGATCTAAATGAAAATGAGAGAGAAAAAGCGAAAACAAAAAAGAACAAAACCAGTTCGTGGACAGCGAACGACAAAATAATTTAGTAGTGTGCAAAAAGCACGTTTGATACAATTATTTTTTTTTTTTGTTGTTTTCCTTGTTTTTGGTTTAATTTTTTATTAATTTATAAATTTTCCGTCTCATAAATTTTAATTTTTTTTTTTTTTGAGTTTGTTATATTTATGTCTGTATTTATTTTGCTCTACTATTATGTTAAATGTTATGTTATATGTTATATTAATGAACATTATTTTTATTAATATAATTTTTACAGAACAGAGACAACAACAAAATTATAACAGTAGAATCATCTTGAAGTTAAACAGAAAAAGTAGCAATAATATATAACAGAAGTACGAAGACGACGGGAACAACGATGATAAAAACGACGGGACTTGTGAATTTTTTTCTTATGAAGATTATTATTGAGATGATTTCTAGTATTTTAAAATTTTTGTAGATTTCAGTTTAGTTTTTTTTTACCACCGCTTCTGTTACCATTTTCTCGGTTCACTGCAATTGTTAAAATTTAACCGATATTACAGTTTTGATTATTTTGATTTTATTTTTTCTGTTTAGTTTTCTTTTTTGTTTTTTATTTTTTTCTTTTTGTATTTTTACTAGTTTTTATTGTTTTCTTCTTGATATTCTTCAAGTTTTCTTTGAAAATTTAATACAAATTTTCAGTTCGAATTTAGTGCTCGTGGTTGAAGTTTTAGAAGAACTTCGAACGGAAAAACCTCTTCCTTTTTAAAAAATTTTTTTTTATTTTTTTTTTATTTTATTATTTTTTTGTTTTTAATTTAAATTTTCTGTGTATAGTAAAACTTTGTTAAAATAAAAAAAAAATACAAATAATAAAGAAAAATCTTAATGATTGCGTTTTATTTTTGGAAAATTAGAAAAAGAAAAATATATACATGTATATATTAGTGTGTTATACAATATATTGAGGAAAATTTTTAGAGGAAAACTGTTATATCTGATATATTTTAGTACTTTCTTACTTTTGTTTTTATTTTAATTCTTGTTATATGTACTCTTTATTTTTATGTTATTCGTTATCGTGATTTTTATATGGTAATCTATTGGGATATTAAATGGATATTACAACTTAAAAAGGATATACATATCAAAATATTATAAATAGTGAAGTTAAGAACTAAATTAAAAATAAGTAAGAATTAAAAAAATTGAAATAGAAAAAGAATGATTATTCAAACATTCAATTTAAGCAATCAAAAGGAAAAACAGAATATTTAATTAAATTTGGATTACTTTGATTATATTTGATATTTTAATAACACAAATTTCAGGAACAAAAAAAAATTTAAAGGATTATAGCAAAGTATTTAATGTTTAAATGTATGCAAACAACATGTTAAAATATTTTCTGTTCAATTAAAATAAAAAAGTAAGAAAATTAAAAAAAAATATTCAAAATTAATCAAAAATGGAAAAATGTGATTTTGAATTAATTTAAAGTGATGAAGTTTTGATTAGTTTTAACCATCTAATTTTATAATCTAAAATATAATTTAGAAAGAAGAAATAGTAATTTAAAATTAACCACAAGATATGTAAAGCGATTCTGAATTATAAATACGATTTAAGTAATAATTAATTATCAAGTGTTTATTATTAAATTAAAAATCAAAACTTAAACTAAAATAAGAAAACATCTTCCATAACTATAACATTAAAAAAATATTTTTAAGTCATATAATTGAATTTATTCTAGTGTAATAGTTTTTTTTTTTTAAATTTAATGAAATAAGTGTATAATCGATCATAAGTGTTATTTTAGAGAAAAAAAAATTAACAAAAACCATTTTATTGAAAGAAAATTTTCTCAAATTCTTGGAATATTATAAAGAAAACTTCTTTCTATTGTGGATTATGTAAAAAATTATTCATAACGGTAAGTAAGTTTTAAATTATTTGAAGAAAATTATAATTAATCTCATTTGCAAAATATTAGAAATATCTTAAATTCTTATTCTATTACAATGTAATGCGATCACAATTTAAATTTTAAAAATTTAATAAATAAATTGAAATTTTAAATTCAAACAACTTTTGACTGGCATTTCAAAAATTACAGCAGATAGTCTTAAAATCAGGCATTCCGCAATTAAAAAAAATCACTCTTTATTTAAAAACGAAAGACTCAAGCGAAAAACTTTTAATCAATTTTAAATGAATTGTGTTGACACTTACAATGTTATTATAACACTTACATTTACCAGTTCTATTATACAGAGTGTTTCGCATAAGGTGGAACATAATTTCAGGAATAATACTTTCATCAATTTCCAGTAAAAAATTGTATGGGGGCGTGGTCCAGATGTACTCATTTTAGAGCTACAGCCTGTTGAAAAAAAATGTACCGGACTTTTCCTGTATATGAACAAAAGCTTATAAATTCGGAATCATACAATATAGAGTTATTATTAGAAGCGTGTTTTACAGGCGATTGACTGTTCTTTATTTTTGGCCTTACTATTAATTTGATTTCAACCATAGTTTTTGACATACAGATCGTCAATACAGTTCAGAATTTTTGTTTTTATGTTTTTTTTTTAATTTTTTTTTAAAAACTCGAAATTTTTCGAAAATTTTTGTTATTATAATTTTTTCTTTTTTTTCGATGCGTTATGATAAGATCTAAAAGGTAACCCGTATAACATTTTACTCTATCTCTCATAGTTTTGCTAGTAAAACATGATGTGTTCAAAAAACATTCGAAAAATGCACATTTCATACAAATTCCAAATTATACATAACTAAACTAAAAAAATATATATGAATGTTGTTTATATGAAAAATGCATGTTTTTAAATTTCATTCGTATGGACTTTAGCATATTTTAACGCTATTTTTTCAATTATATCGACCAATTTTCCGATCGATAATTAATTCAATTATATCGACAATTCCAATTGATAAATAGTAACTAATTTTAGTGAAAAATTGCAGCTAATAGTGCTTAAATCTATTCAGTTATTCAATTAATAAATCTTCAGTTATTCAATCAATTGTTAAAAGCTATAATATCTTGTCAGATCAGAAAAATCTTGTCAGGAACCCTTAAATATACTTAAATTTGTAATCTTCTAAATACCTTTACAATTTTTCATTTTCAGAAAATTAATTTTAATTAATATTTTTAAACTATTCGTTTAAATGTTCGAAAAATACTAACGATGTTACGGCAATATTATACAATTGAATAATTGAATATTTGAATAAATAAAGTTTGATATGCTCTATAATTAAGTGCAATTATTAACAAACTTTGAAAATAAATGCAAGTATTTAGATGACGATTGAGAAAGTTGGAATTTAAAACTTAACGTTATACATTTATCACTTAAACTTTTATAATCATTTCTATTATATGCGTCATCTTAAAAATTGTAGCTTCTGCATTGTATAAGCCCTATTATAAAGCTATTAAATTTCCTCTTAAAGTTAAAATAAAAATTTACATTAATGCAGGGGGCGTTTACAAAATCTGATTTTTTTTTTTTGTTATTTTGCAAGTAGCTCAAGAATCTCATTATAAAAAATGTCAATGTAAATTTTTTTTTTTCAATTTCATGTTTTGTAAACTTGTAAAAAATTCAATAATTGAATTTTTTTTTTTCAATAATATTTTTGGAGTTATAATTCCAAAAACAAATTTCTATATCAAATATTTTTTTGTTTCTTTGATTTATGGCTAATTGAACATAAGTAAATCTTCAAGAGCTTTTTCAAAAAAAAAAAATGATTTATGTTTTGTGTATCTACATATTTGACATCACATTAAATTTAATTTATTTACTTCTGTTGCTATTGCAACTTGTCAAAACCAGGGTTACCATATTATGATTATATTTCAAAAATAATATACCAAAAAAGAAAAAATTACATTTTATTTATAAATATGAATTACTTTAAGTAAAGCAATTTATGTTAATGTATGCAAAGTATTACAATAATAAGAGATTCTTATCTCTTCAAATTTCAAATATTAAATTATAATTTTGAAATAATTTTTAATCTTAACTAGTAATTTGATGCTAGCAAATGTATAAGTATCAGCATTGTGCATTAATTTACAGTTTAAGCAATATTTTAAATTACTGTTAAAAATTCTTGGCTAATTTTAGTAATATTCCCAAAGTTATGATTTGAGAACTTAAAATATTTTGGTTGAAATTAGTATCAATTAATTTTTATAAAATTTTCAATCAATTAAATTTAATTATGCAATAATATTTGTAATACTATTACAACGTAGAACAAAGTAAAAAAAGCTTACATAATTTTCTTGTTTCCAAGTAAATCTTATGTAATTTTATGGCTCGATCCAGGAATAAATTGTAATTAAAAAAATTTTCAATAATGTATATAGAAAATGCTAAATTTCTTATTAGAATATTAAAAATGTTTTCTCTTGTTAATCTTAAAAATTTAATAATAATTAGCTACGTTAACTAAACCTTTTGTTAGACTCTTGTCAATATAAAGAAAATAAAATAAAAAAACTTCAAATTTCTGTAATAAAGTAAATAGAAATATGCAATTGTAAAAGAACAAATACCATACATAATAATCGCTACTGTTATCTTATTGCAAGTTTATTTTATATAGAAATTTTTCAGATTTTTAACAAGATCCCCATTATCACATGAGTTTTCACCAGTTATGAGTTGTTAACATTCAGAGTTTGTTAAATGCATAATAGGAACTAAGTGGTCAAATTAAGAATTAATAGGAAATTAGTTTAATTTCTGTTCCGTTTTATAGATTAAATTATCAAAATTAAATTTCAATGATTTTTAAAAATTCAAATACAAAAATTGTACTTAGTTGTTTCCGGAATTGCTTACTTCAATAAAATTATCAAATTTAGAATTTATATGAATAACTTTTGTAATAGTTTGCATTTATTAAATAAGAAGTAGTTTAATTATTAAATTCCTTTCTGTTATTCAATTTTTTTTGTACTACACATCCTCTTTTATACTTATTACAAAATGGGTTAATTAGTTTGAATTAGTTTGTTGTTGTAAAAAACGAAAGTAATTTAAATTAAAATTTATTGTTTTTTTTTTTCTTTTAATTATTTCAGAGAATGTAGAAGTTCCTAATGACATTAACTACTTTTAAGGGAAAATCTGCAATGCAAAAATAATTTAATGACAATATTATAGAAATTAAAATTCCTTTTCTCTTAAAGTCTTTCATTAACAGTATTTTAAATGAATTCTAAATTCAGTCTGAAACAAAAGACTTAAGGAAGGAACCTTTTTTTCAATCATAACTATATGGTTTAAAATTAATTGAATTTTCCCTTTATAATTTAATTTTGAAAAAATTTTAATAATTTTTGGGATTTATAATGATCACTGTTGCTATAATGGTAGTATAATATACTGCCATACAAAGGAATCATATTATAATTGATAGCTATAAAATGACTATTTGCTAGTAGTTATTAAAATTTGAAAACAAAAAAGTAGTATAAAAATGATAGAAATTTTAACCGAATTTCAATAAAAAATTAATTTCAAAATATCAAGATTTACCGTTTTCGTTCTCCAGAATTAATTGCACAGTGTTCCACTCAGTTTCTGTACGGAAATGCCTTTTGTAGTTATAACTAACACGAATGTAGCTATTATGTTTATAATCGTAAGTGTCTGTTTATTTCATATATGTCACAAATTTCTAACTATTAGCTTAACAAAAAAACCCAACAGTAGCCTAAAAATAAAATTCATTGTTTTGGCAATATGCAGCAATAAAATGATCAGATTTTTTTCACTAAAAATACGAATCTTTTAGACATTAACGCTAATACGTAACAAAACTGTTAAAAATTGTAAGATGAACGTAAGAAATGTGAAACAATAAAACTAAATATAATGTGGCACTTCTTGAACCTTAAACATAGCACATATTTAAACTTTAGAAAATTATCAACAATATTCATTAACTACTAAAATAATTAATAGCAAATAAATATGGTTAATAATTTTATTTCTTACAATTTTCATACAACATAAGATTATAATTTATATCCTGTGTGATATCCTTTAATTAACTTATGAGCATTTTTAAATAGATATAATAATTTTAATGATATATGATACAACTTTCAACATTAATAATATTAAAATAACAATATCTAATTCCTATTAAATATTATTGAACTCTTAATATTATTTGCCCTCCCCCCTGCTACCCAGAGATTGATTACAACATTGTCAAAACATTCGATATCTCATAAGTTTTAATATAAGACCAATAGGCTAATTAATGTTTTTATTTACAACTTTATTTTTCCTATTTCCGTAGAAAAACCTATAAAAATTTTATTAAAATCTACATTGAATTTTCACATGTACTCGTACAATAAATTTTCTTTACAACAACAAAAAAAAAGGACAAAAAAGTTAATGAAATTTTTTTTTTACTTACCAACTAAAGCGTTTTTTAATATAGATACTGCTGAATTTTTTTAATAAATAAAAAAAAAATACAATTTATCTTATTTATTATAATTGATATCTATAAAAAATGCTTTTTGCTTTCATACTACTGAATGTGAGCCAAAAGAAAGTTTGAAGAAATTGAGCGGTAAAAAATTTTTAAATGCGAGTTTTGTGAAAAAAAAAATTAAAGTAATTGAACTTTTTTTTTGTTTTTAATTAAAAAATCTTTATTTTTTTTTATTTAAACCTAGATTTAATATCTTATAAGTGGCTTAGATCTCCATTGCGTTATATTGATTCACATGCAATTATGAGACCGGACCTCAATTTTAATAGATTCTTAACTTAGTTAAGTAAAAATTTATATTATGAAATGAAAATATTAGTTAATAAAATAGTGTTAAATAATGTTAATACCTAATTTAACAAAGCGTAATGTTAACAGAATACCGATAGAGAATATAGAGAAACATTTTTTACCTAATATTAACAGAAATCTTTTATAAAGCAAACTCCAATGAAAAAGGCACATTGAGATTCGATCAAGATATTTATTGTACAGTAAATTCGACTTGAGTCTCGTTCAAACAAAACTTACTCTGGGCGGAAACTCACACTTATTGTAAAAAAAACTTTGTGTTAAAACTGTATTGCATCATTGTTCCATTGCAATTGCCATAAAATGACAAATCCTTGAGTTTACATTTGAAAATCCTTGAACCAATATACTTTTTTTATTCCAATATACTAAAATATTGTATGTGAAATTCCAAAGTAATATTCAATTTTCAAAACAGGCACGAGTACGTTATCCAAAACCATTTGCCGAATACTTTTAGAATAAAATTAATTGATTCAATCAGAATTGTTAGAAAATAGTCTAACACGCCTTTAATTAGTATGCAAAGTTCTGAACTTATGCAATTACAATATGTCTCTTTTTAATAGATTTAATTGACAATAAAATGTGACATAATACACAAGTGTTATATAAGGTTTTAATCTCTTGAAAATATAAATATGAAATTTTTCAGAGTAATTTTCTTGATTTTGTTATTTGAAATTTCGTTTTTTTGTCGATTTGATGACATATTTTATAATAACAAATAGAATCTAGATAACAAGGGCGAAAATAAACGAAAATAAATTTTTTTTAAAAAGACAAATTGATAACAAAAAATTACGGTCTTATTCAATCAGTCAAAGGATATTTTGAGGATAAATTATCGCTCTAATCTGTAACATGAACTCAATAATTTCAAAATACTTTTATTAAATATTTAATCCCATAAGTAATTTTATTATTTAACCCAATTTTTACTATAAATTTTATTTTTATTCATCAGCCTCTCTAAAGCTTTAAATATATCATCTTAATAACGTATGCTATAAAATTTCTTCACAATTCATTTTCCAATCCAACGAATACCTTAAGTCAATTTTAATTGTTCCACATTCCTAAAATATACATTTTAAATTTAATCGATATTTTCTCACGGTAATCACCTTACCAAGAATACACCTAATTAAAGTAAAATATTTTCTTTTTATTCTCAAATCATTTATGCCCTTTCTCTTCAATAAATTAATCGAAATATTCAATAAAAACAGCCCTCTTTAAAAATACACAAAAAAAAAATCTGGAGCACTTCAATATTCAATTATTCATGAAAATAATTCGAGGCAGAAAATTTACAAAAAAAAAAAAATTAAACCATTTTCTGTATTTAAAGGAGAGCACGAAACACAAAAAAAAAACCCATATATCAACAAAAACAAGTGCCGCTACTCCATTACACACACTCAGCAATAAGTACACAAGTTAAAAACAAAAAAAAAAACAAAATTAAATTTTTTCATCTCATTCATTCGCCTTTTAACAGTAGCACTACTATAAAAAGAATAAGAAAAAAAGCAGAAATTATTTAAAGTTAATAAGCGCGTAATAAAAATTTATTTTAAAATTAATGTGCCACCTTTAAAATATTCAATCCCCAGTTATACTCAATTCGCTTATTATTTTATTTTGACTGCTTAATTTATATACTAAATTTTATATGCTCCTTTTTCAAATATATTTTACTTAAGTGTAATATACGTTTTTGGCATTTTGGTTCTGTATATATATCAGCTAACTAACATAAATAGTAAGTATAATAAATAACGAGCATTATAATATCGTGTATCGGTTATAAAACACTAATAAAAAGTCATAAAAAATTTTAAGAAAAAAAAAAAAAAAACAATTTTCATCAGTCAAAGTACATGAAAATGAGCACTTTATATTATCATTTTTTACTGCCACTACTGCTGCTGTAGCTGCCGCTGTTGCTGCTGGTATTTATTACCTCTGTAAAGTTTTATTCTCTTCTGTCTTTAAGTGAAAATATAAAAAAATATTTTCATTTAAAATTCAAAAAAAAAAACTTACTTGAAATGCGGTGCTTTATTAAAATTTTCAATTTCAATCATCAAAACTTGAACACGAATAATATTTTTGAGCATAAGCCTAAACAAACCATTAATAAAAAATTAAAATGCATAAGAAAAACATACACATAATTTTTTCTATACCCAAATCGCCGCTGTATTACTTACTTCTTAGTTTTACGAAAAAACACACACACATATGAGCAATGCAGGAAAAAAACTCCGTGCATATATAAAATCAAAATAAAAAAAAAGTAGAAACCAAAACTAATCATCCACACATTTTCAATTCAATCATATTTGAGTTAAGTTTTTTTGGTAATCTGCGTTGATAACGTACAGTTAACATGAGTGCACATATAGTCAAGATTACATTCATATAAGCACATACAATATACACTTAATGTACCCATAACAAAATATAAAAGTATGTTGTAGAGCACTAACAGAAAAAAAAAATTATGTTGTATATTTTTAAGTATGTGCAATTTTCCATAATTTAATGGATTTTTTTTTTTCCAAAGATAATATCACATGTATGTACGAGTAGCTCTATAAAGAACTAACAATATTGTATAGTATATTCCGTTACAGAAACCAATCATTTTTATTAAAAGCTGAATATTAAAAAGAGGAAATTATATATTAATTGCACAACATGCTCTATATATTACAATCTCTAACAACATATACATGAGTCTTTTAATATAAAATAATAAAGGAGCAGTTTCCCATACACATACTCACGAAAACAAAAAAAATTCAAATATATTTGAACTTTTGTTCATAAAAAAAATTACTGAAATTATTATTGAACCAATATCGAAGCAATGATGACAAGCTCAAATTTATGATGATTTCATTTCAAACACGTCATATTGAAATTTTTTATTTAATGGAGATTTTGTAGAATACTTTTATATGTATGAATAAGCATAGGTTCTTACATGCCCATGTATGGATTCATAATTATTATTTGTACAAATATTTTTTTGTTATTCCCAGATCAAAATCTTTGAATTAAATATTATTTTGTTGATTAAAACAGCTTAGTTAATTCATTTTCTATTCCCAAATTTTGTTATAATTAATTAATAAATTTAATATTATTTGCAAGTTAATTGAATTATTTATTTTAAAATTTTTAATTATTATTATTCAACACCACTCACATCCAATTTGATAGCAAAATTTTTCAATTTCTATGTACTTAAGCAAATATTATTTAACATTATTGTATAAACAAATTATTTCTCAAAATATTATACGCATTACACTAGGCTGTCTGAGAAGATCTAAATAGGGCAACAATGACAAATTTAATTAAAAAGTGTTGAAAAATAATAAATGAAAATTTGACAGTAATTTTGCCTGCAGTTTTCTCATATTTTATGAAAATTAGTAATTATACATAAGTAGTGTATTTAGGTATATGGAAAGTTATAGGTTTATAGCTTCTAGTTTTTTCAGTAAATAGCAAGAAATCTATATAATTTTATAATAAGATTTTTGAACAAAATTTAAAAAATTAATTTCTTATAAATTTTACTACTATTGTCAGTATTTTTTCAATAAAAATTAGCAAAAATATTGTGTTATTACTAAATTTCAAGAGCATATCTTACACATAATACCAACAAGTAAATGATTTGCAAAAACGATCGCATTTTTCACAAAAGAAAGTCAAGGTGACTTCAAATTTAATTATAATATATTGACCAAAGAAAAATATTAAATACTGTCATCAGGTGCGATTCAGACTTGTTTGATGCGATACATCTCCAAAAAGTGCACTGCAAATACGTATTTTGCATATATGATAGTATCGGCGCTATGACTGCCATTTTCTGGAAAAATGTATGTGTTAATTATTTTTTTTTAATATGTAATGGAAATGAGCTTGATGTAAATTGCAAACGTAAAAGAGATTTTTTATATTCATTTAGGCTATATTTTATGGGAATAAATATTATGAAATCGAAATTTTTTGATAAATTTTAGGAAAGTAAGAGAGAGTAGAGTTTATTTTTCCATGCAAACTTTTAAAATCGCAACACTTATTTGTAGTATGTTTCGAAATTATAATAAAACTAACATTTAACGCTTATTTACCCGAGAAATCTCTCAAATATGAAATTTCATGAAAATTTAATGAAAATTTTTTTATTTTTTGCCGCATGTCAAATATAAATTTCTTAATGTCGGATCAGCTAAATATAGAAAAATTGTAAATGTTCTATATTGTCAACTTGCACAAAATAGTTTTGGCAGTGATGTGACCAGGGTTTCAACTCCACACCCTTCACTTAAAGGACGGCTTTAACATCCATCAGGTCATTAATCAGATAATTATTATTAATATGATTCGATGATATTATGGTAATATGTATCAGAAAACTTAATTTAGTGTCCTATAGGAAAAAATCAAAGAAAAATTTAAAATATTTTTCTAAAATAAAATAATGTTAAAATGTTGAATAACTTCTAGCTTGTAATTGAAATGTTGAATAATTTCTAGTATATTGAAATCAATATTTTTGAGCCTTTTGTGTATATTTTGTCTTAACGCTTAGCAATTTCATAGTTATTACAATTTAATAAATAAGTTATTAGATTGCCAAGTAAATCAAAATTGTAATTTAATAAGTCAATCTAGTTGTCTGTTAATTATGGAAAAAAAACTTTTTTTTTTCCTTTTTCTTTTAAACGCACTCGCAATTAATAATAACGCTTATATCATAAAAATATTTTTTATTTATATGCACATACCTATATGTAGGTATATGCATATATTAAGAAAACTATAAGAGAAATCAATTAACTGTTTATTAAAAAAAAGTAATGTTATAAAAGAAAAGTTAGTATAAAAGCTTTGCAGAGCAATTAAAAAATAACAATAAGAAAGAAAAAATAAAATAGTGTACAAAAAAAAGTATAACAGAGAAGGGATAATTAAAATATAATTATATGTATGTATGTATGCATGTTTGTACATTTAAAAATATCCAATAAAATTGTTGATTTAAGGCCTATACGCCTTGAATATAATTTTTTTTTTTTTTTGCACTCTAAAAACAGTTATTTAATATGACACTGAAATAAGTGCATATAAAACATACTTACTTACCTACATATATTTATTATATTTGCGTAAAATTCTAGGCTAGTAATTTTTATAATAATCTCGTTAACTGTAAAATATAATCTAATATATGTAATTATTATTTATATTTAGATTCAAATTGATTACATTCTAAATGGCATAATTTGTTAGCAATATTCCTTTAACATTTTATGTATGTATATGAATGCCAGTTCTGTATATTACGTGCTCATAACCTACCCAAAGCTTAAAAATGTTAAAAATTAAAACAATTTTATCAACATTATTTATAATTGAACAGTTACAAATATACATAAATATATAAAATTTGATTTAATCGGGTGAGTCTGAAAAAAAAAAAAAAATTGTCATTATCAAAGGTTAAGTATTTGGTAACTGTTTTTGTTATCGATTTTCAAGAAATTTAAAAGTCCATATTATAAAAATTGAATGAGACATGAAATACTTTTCAACAAGTTTGCAACATTGTAAAATATTTAATTATTACTAGATTCATATGTATGCATATTTAAACTCTGTTAATTCGGTAGTTTAGTCGGAACAATGTTGCAGAGTAGTTATTATACCTTTTTCTCCGGTTTTTTAACTGACGGTCTAGGGTTATGTCTTAAGTAATCACCTATATCCATAAAATTCAATATTTAAACAAAAATAGATTGTAAAAGTGTCGTTATTTTTAAATATATAATACATCCGTCCAGTTAATGAACTTACAAAACTGGAGCATGGCCTGAGGTCAAATTAACTAAATCAAAAGTAAATCTAAAGGAAATTAAAATAGATCTTCTTAAGCTAGTTTAGCTTTCGTCATAGTTTCAGCAAAATGAGCCCAAAAACATGTTAAATCAGAATATATCAGAAAAATAGTATAAATGCAAATAGTTAAGTTTGAAAACCAACAAATTGAATGCTTTCAATGTAAGTACATTGATTGTTTTGTACATTTAAAGTAGATGAATAATCGTTTTTAATAATTATACAAGGATATTTGAAAAAAACATTGTTCCTGTTTGTATAATATGCAGAGCTCGTTGTGAAAATGTCGAACATGTGAAAGATTTTTCTTGTTTGTATACAATATCAGAGCTCGTTATAATAGATGTCAAAGAACTGAAGCAGCTGCTATCTATAGAAGCACTTTGGAAATTTAATTATTATGCAGATGGGTATTTCTGCGATTCAATTCTGTTCAAAAAAAGGAATTATTTATCTTAATCACAGTTTTGTAATATTCCAATAATTTTAGAGTCATGTCATACAATTATGCGCCAAAGCATATTAAATATCAATCTCAGTCATTTATGAACATTATAAATGGCACCTATACATTTTGATTTGTTTTTCTAGATTTCAAAATATTAAAGTCAAATTAATTTATTATGAAAATCATCATTTTTCTCAATAATAATAAAAATTCATAATTTTAATAATTTTTCTTAAGTTTCGAAATATTTTAATTTATCTTAACTCCACAAAATGCAAAGAATAAAAAAGATGAATATAAAATGAAATTTTTTTAAAATTTATTACGACAGTTGACAGTTGTCATAAATAAATTTAATAAAAATTAAATAAAATTTAACAATTTATTTGAAAAATATTTTTATGACATTTTATACACACTTAATTAAATTACAATTATTATATGCCGTTACATATCTTTAATTGGCTATCATTATTAATTAAGTGCCATAATATAGTAAAAATTGAAAAATAAAAATCAAATGTACTTTAATTAGGTTAAATTATCTTCTACATACAGTGTCTAGCTTATAAGTACTTAATTGAACAAAACAAAAGAAAAAAAAAATAAAATCAAAAGATCTGAAAATTCCAGATTTGCTGTACAGTGCAGTGCAGTGCACAAAGGTAAAAATGCAATTATAATAATATAAAACAAAAACAATTTTCAATATAAAACAAATTCATACACAGTAAGTTGCAAAAAAAAAAGAAAAACAACATTTGACAATCACCATGCAACAAATATACAACCATTCATTGCACTTGTACAATATTGTGAGCAATTAATGGTAAATGTTTTCAATTTTGATAAATTTTTATTTTTATTACCGACAATGCTATAAAGTTAAATAATAATAAAAGGTTAAATTAATTGCTAAAAAATTTTACAATTCCCTCGAGTTAAGTTGAGTAATTAATTTTTGCAACAACAACAATACAAAAAAATACAAAAATCACAAGGAAACTTTATAAAAACAACAATCAATGTAACATAAAAATTGTGCCATACCTAAAAAAAAAAAAACAGAAACAGAAATAAAAACAAAAACAAATTGTAATCAAAATACGCAAATGTACTTACACAGTACGATTGCACTAATTATAAAAAAAAAAATTCAATTAGAATGAAAAATTATATTATTACAAATTAGTGACAATTAAATTGCAATATGCACCAAATTAATATTGACATTAAAACAATCACAGCTACATTCAATATATAAAAACGGATTTCACTATAAACGCGAATACGAGTATTACTTTAACATCGCATATATTGGCGAAATCTGTAGTTTTTTGAGCTCTGTTTAATATATTAGAAATGAAATAAAATTTAAGAAATAAAAAAATTAAATAAAGCAGTTGGAGAAATGAAGTGGGTTGAATATCTTAATTAATTTGAGTGTACACATAAAATTTTAAATGAAATATGTAGGACTATATGTGAACAGTACATATTATATGTGTTTGTGAATATATGTAAGTAAAATATGATCATATTTCATTCGATGTTACATTAATATTTCAAATCTAAATTCAAAAATAATAAGAATGACCAATAATGGTTCCCAAATGTGCTAATTTTGCTGTCACTATCTCCTTATCACGAGGCTATGATTAAGCGTTCTCTTGAGGAATCCTAAAATCTAAATCCGCGATAAAAATTTTCGATATATCATCCGGCCCCGTCAGACATGCTCTGTTTTACGTGACCAGTCTGACTCGCCCAGAACCAGATACTTGCAGAGACATCGAAAAATTATCTCCTTCTTGTCCATTTCTTGGCAGCTGCGACACGTTATGTTCATCGAGACAGTTCAAGGAACTTATCCGATATCCGATATTCAATTTCCAATATTTCAAGTAAATCTATTGATTTCGTATATAAGCTCTATTCAAGCACCTCGAAAAATTAACTTATCCGAAATTGAGATACTGGGATACACAAACAGACCTAAGTATCAGTCAGATTTTTCTTACATTTAGAAATCAACATTTCAAATTTGGTATAATCACTATTTATCTTGACCCTTGTTGCACGCAAATTGAGCTTAACAAAGAAAAATAAATCTTCATCAATTAAAATTTTTATTTTTAACGAATTAAGTATAATTTTCCAATAATTTATTCTAAAAATTTACAAAAATAACCGAAAAACGATTCTGCTCCTTTTGTAAACAAAAACAAAAAAAAAACACAAAATTTCAAAAACAGCTGGTTACAAAATTTGTTTTCTGTTTATAATTTTGATCTTCTAATTTTCCATAAGCAAGGTGATATTTTCTTTTATGCCCAAAACTAATAAATAAATAAAAAAAAAAATAAAAACCAAAAATCAATCATTAAAACAAAAATAAGTGCTTAAGTACTTTTATTTTTTCACTTTTTCATTATCTTTATTTTTCACTTACAAAAAATAATATAAAATGAAAACTAATCTTAACTAATTTAAAAGGCACTTTTGTTATGTAATAAATCCTAATTTACCGAGGAGAAGAAACCTATTTAAAAATATATAAACCTATGCAAGTAGATGAACTCATAGCTTAGCTACTTAACAATCTTTATAAAATATAATCAAGAATTACTCCATTTTTATTGCAAAAAAAAAAAAGTAGCAAAATTTTAAAATAAAAGCAACAACTGTACGATCCATTTTACCTATTTAACAAAAACAAAACAAAAAAATAGTGTATAAGTAATAAAAACCAAAAATTCAAAAAATCACGATCTATCATTTTATCGTTTTTAAGTGACTTACAGTATAATTAGCGTAACTTTTTAATATATTTTATTTTTCTTTTTCATTTTTTTTTTTACTTCAATATTCTTTTCATCTAAATATTTTGCTATAGTAACATAAACACATATACATACTTGTTTTATTATTAAATATACCTTCATTCTAAGAAATTTTTAATTTATTATTCACAAATTTTAATCGCGCGCTCATTTATACAAAACAATATATGCACACATACAAACACTATATATACTTATATTTTTAATGTATCTATATCATCTACTCATATACATAAATTCAAATATATTTTCAAAAAGAATAAATTTTACAGACATACATATATGCAATAAGTTTATGTACCATGGTTAATTCTAATTAGAAATTGTTTTTTTTTAATTCAATTAATGACCTATCCCAAATGATAAATGCCTATTAACTGCTACATTACTCGTTTCATCAGTTAAGAAAATTTTCAAAAAAAAAAAATACAATGAAATAAAAAAGACGATATGCATTTCAGTCATTAATCTATTTGGACTTGCAATAAAATAAAAAGTTTGAGTTAACTACATATACTCGTATGTATAAAGAAAATCTTATAAAATAAAATTAAATTTCAAAAAATTGAAATTCATTTCTTATTTGCTATACACGAATTAATATTGCGCTCTATTTTTCCAGAAAAATTATAAAATCAAAAGAAAAATTTAGATTACAAATAAGCATAAAGAATCCAAATTATATTTTAGCAAATTTATACGATATACTCTTATATATGCAACACAGGTAAAATTTGTTATATGAACATGTGTATGTATATATGATACATATTGGAATAGGTACATATTTAAACAAATTTTAAAACATCATCTCACTTTAGTAAAATAATCGCGTCAATAATATGGTGATTGCCATGTCTATAATAGTCATAGAATCTTACCATTGTATATACTTGCTTGTACTATATGCGCATACATTACATGCAAGCACTAAATATAACACCTTACCGAAATGAATAAATATAATTAAATTATTGATATTTCAATTGAATTGTATATAATATTAATAAATTTTAGTTTAGAATAGCAAACAACAAAATCTCTATCATAATAGGCTAGGACTTTAAACCATGTATATATAACATGTTAAAGTCAATAATAAATTCCACAGTAAATTGCTTAATAAAAGTAGTAAATTAATATTAAAAACTCATTTAATAATAATTTTCACTTTATATCCAATTTTTAATAAGACTTCACTTTAAACATGTGATGCACAATACACTTTTTGATTAAAACACTATTTAATACACATTGTTAATTAAGATTATCACAATATTAGGGTAGAAAGAGCAGAAGTATAACACTTATTTTAAATATTATTCGAAATAAAAAAAAATTATTTTAATTTTATTTGGAAGTCGGAGTGTCACAATTGAGGCGTAATAGTCTTGAAACCAAACTGTGAGAGTTGGATTCTAGGGGCCGTAAAGTTTTTAGACCTGGTCATAAATTTATATCAAACATAAGTCAAAACAGCTCTATATGAGTTATATTACTCTATGCCTACAATTAAGTACAATGAAAAATTTATTTTTATTCCCATTCCTGTAAATATTTTTTCTTTTGGAGAAGGCACACCTTGGAGAGTTATAGGGCCTTATACCTCAATTCCATAAAATTAAATCATAGAGTCATTTTTAAAGACTAGGCATAATTTTTTATAATGACCTAATGAAGTAAGATTTAAACATGAAATTTTTTAACAAAAGCATCAATACCATTACCACTACACAATTGGCCAAATATTCTTGTAAAAATAATTACTCCTAAAACTATGTATTCAATATCTTATTATTGACTGGAATCAATATCTTATTATATTATAACAATATTATGTTTAAAAAAAAACAAAGTTTGAATGAAATTTTTATTTTCTAAATTTCATGCTTTAAAAGTACAAAACCAAAAACACTTAAAAAAAAAAATAATTTTTTTTACTAACCAGAAACAATAACAATTTAAAAAAGGCGAGGAAAATCACTTAAAATGTGGAAATTTTTGCACAATTCTGACAAGCAGACAAATTGAAGGCGAGCACAACTAAAAATACCATCAAAAATAATGTATCAGAATTCAAAACAACATACATATACTGACACACATGTATTATATACTTGTAATATAAACTAAGAAAATATATATGTATGTATATATATGATATATAATATTATAATATATAAATAGACACAAACTTTTTTCTGTATATTTCACTAAAAAAAAAATTAATGTAGAACATTGTTATAAAGAAAGAAGCATAAATTAGGTACCTTCTTATAAAATGCAATAGATCACACCATAAAAATAAAAGTTAAGGACTAATATATAACCGAATACAAAGTGGATACATACACATATAAATAAACAGGCAGATAAATGCATATATATATATACTAAATATTACTATTGACTATAATGTATAAATGTATGTGCATAAATAAGTATACTTTTGCTTGAAATTAATGTTTATAGCTTAAAATGAGGTTATATGGGCACATCAGATTAGATATTTTTGCAAACTACATTAATACTGCATACATATGTACATATATGTATACATAATATATTTTAATATGAAGAAACGCGAATAAATTGGAAAAAAAAAATGCAAAAACAGAACAATGAAAGTCAAGAAAATAATAACGATATGAAATAGATCTCTTTTCACTCAATTACACATGCACATATACATATATAAGCAATTTTATTATTGAAAACTGAATCTAAATATAGAGAGAAACAATTTTATAAAATTTAATAAGAGTTAGAAATATCCTTGGAATTTTTGAGTGAACCAAAATACATGAATACCATTAGCGTGTCAATGTTAAATTGTTTTTTTTTTAGATAGTATTGTTGCTATATATTTTTATGAAATTTGACAATAAAAATTGCCCACAAGTTAATATTATTTGGCAAGTTTGAAACGGAATTTATCTACAAATAAATTTTTAACTGTATAATAGAATAGGAGTAGCTCAATTAAATTCGACTGAAATCTCTGAAAAAATATTAACAAGTACGGCTAATCAAAAAGATGTTATTTCTCTTTTTCGAAATTTTCTATAATTAGAGCACAAGTTTCTAATTTAGCAATAATACAATTTAAGCATGGTATGTGCTTTTTACTATACTACATTTTTAAAATCTAGAATGCAAACCAAATATTTTTGCATGTGCACCTTTTATAAGCTCTTGTTTATTTCGATATTATTTCAACAATTTATTTCTATTGGTAGTTAAAGAGTCCATATTTAATAATTTTGTAAATTACACATATTATGTCATAAGATCGAAAATTAAAATTCCTTTAATATAGCCAGTTAACAAGATCTCCAATTTATATATTTGCAATTTTATCATTTTATATCAAAATTCATATTAAAAGAATTTCAAGAAAAATCGTTTCTAATATGATTTAGAATATACTTTCAAAAATCCATGATAATTACAAGTACATATACAAAGATTGAACTGAGATTCTTTATTTACAATATGAGTATAAATTCGTAAATTTTTTTTCAACTCTAAGATATAAGGGAACATTATGAAATTTAGAAATCTTATAATTTTGTCTAATTATATAACATACAATTATTGTAGTATTTTTATTTATCAAAATTACCTAATTTTTCGATGTTTAATAAGTGTTAATTTAAGTATTTAGGTAAGTTATAGGTGAATAGAAAATTTGTGAATATAAAATTACATTTGAAATTTCCCATTCTAATATTAGATTCTAATTAATTAACATATTATTAGATGTTATTCAGTATTATATTTTGGAAAATTATTCAAAAACTTTGAAAAATTCTCAACTATCATAAAATATGCCTGCATTCGAACACGGACTTGGTTAGCCAAATTCATTCATTTTAAAATTCCATTTTCTTGAAAACTTTTCCATATTAGAAAACATTATACATACTAACTTCAGCCGGAAGACTACTAAAATATTAACAACTCTAACTCAATTAACTTTAAAAGAAATTTGTGTGCTTGTCTCATATGTAATTGAGCCCATATTCAACCGATCAATTTACTTTTATAAATTAATAATACAAATCGAAAAGCTATATACGAGTACTGCAAGTAATCACAATTTTCTAATACAATCCCATATTATTTGCTCCTGAACGACTTAAAATGTATAAAGAAATACAAAGTGTTGAAAATTTAAGTACAATATACGGCTAATACCTAAGTATACATATTTCTTTTTATAAGATTAATTTAGTATAACAAAAATCTAATTTTTGAAAAGAAAGATGCTATATGAAAATATTGTTTAACTGGAATAATAGAAAACAGTAAAAGGAATAAAAGTTATTCATTATAAATTTTTCTTTTTTACTTAATCAAGTATAGATGATTTTAAATGAGTTTTCAATTGCATTACATTTATATGTATATATACGGGGTGATTCAGTAATCAGTAACATAACACATATCATTATTTAGGGCATCGAAAATGAGTAAAATTTTTCTTCAGAATTAGGTGTTAAATCTTAACGGTGTTTGAGGTATGCAAGGGTTTTAAAGAATTTTCACGAAATTTTTACTTCAAGTCCAAGTTTTTTTTACTTTCGAAAACTACAAATTCCCTTCCGAAATAAACAGTTTTTGAAAAGGTTAGTATAGGGTTCGAAAGCAATATATTATTTGATTTTGTATTTTATATACTTTCGGAATACCGAGCGTTCGAATTTTAAAAAAATCAAATTTTTATTTTATTTTATATTTTTATTTTTCTGAAACTCGATAATTTCGTACAAAATTTTTTGAAACTTTGAAATTTTTTTTACAGAATTTTGGCTACTTTCTCAAGCTTTAATTTAAGTCACTAAATGTTAAAACATTTAGTATGATATAGGAGATAACGGAAAAAACCATTTGTAGTTCAAGATTCTAAACCTCAAAAAATTTTTGGTTAGTTATATCATTCTTAAAGGCAGTTGACATTTTTTAGAACCATTAATCTACTAACAAAAAACTTAATTTTAAGAATTTGGTTGAAGTCGAATACAAATTTTCAATTGCCCAAGTTGATTACTGATATCAGAAGCAAAATAAGCTGGATAAAATCAAATACACAGACTTTGCTGACTAAGAGACTAAGGTCCCAGAAAGAGTGTGTAAGATGACAATCGTTGGTTCTTTGGTTAGACCGGCAATCTCTGGTCACTTATTTTATTGAATCACCTTGTGTATACAACTACTACATTTTATGGTATATGCACTCTCATTATTATGGTTGAATACAATTTGAAATTATTTTTAAACAAAACAAAAAAAAAAGAGAATAATAAAAAATTTTCATCATCAGGCCTCAGGAGTTGATCTTTATTATTGTATTAGATTTTTGTTTTTTTAGTTATTATTATGTAGAATATGATCAGCTACCATCTATAACCTTTACTTTATTCTTCTTCATAATGCATATATAAAGTAAAGTTACTACTGTTGTTTTGTATACTTACTTATATCACATAATATTATAAAGTAGAGTATACAAAATATTAAAGAATTTCATCAGTGCTATATTGAAGAAGATAAAAAAAAATAATAATAAATTAATTCAATTTCCTTAATAATCTTTATACATTCATTTCATTCTATACTTATCTTTTACGATATATACATAGTATTCTATATATCACAGCTTAGCTATATTGGATGAAAATATTGACCTTGTTAAACTTTTTACATATGTAGGTGAAAAGAAGTCAAAAAATTGGTAGTATAAAATTTAAAAGACTTGTATATATTATACATATACATCAAATACAATACACATTATATAGACTTACTTTAATAAAGAAACAATTCGTATAAAGTGAAAGATTTAAAAGATTAAATTTTATGATGAGGCAGGCAGGCATGCAATGCACCTTAAACTCTACATTATATAGAAAAAAGTTCTTAATATTGCAATTTTTATTACAATTTTTAATCTTTATTTATACGGATAGCATTATAGATATGTGAATGTCAAAGGTTTCTTACATACACATATTTACATGAACTCCTATGTATACATGTGGATACTATACATATAATTAATTATATAAAGCTTTCATTATGTGTACAATACTGGTGATGTGGTATATTTATGTATAGAATATGATCGTGATTTGATTATTTTTAAGAAATTTATTTGTTAGTATAAAGGAATGAACAAAATTTTTAGTATAAATTAGAAAGGATTAAAATTATCTTATTGTATAGAAAAAAAAATTTTAATTAATATATTTTACGTATGTGTAGATACAGAAGAAAATTTATAAAAACTGCTAGAAGATTTTGATCAAGTGAAAAATGCTGCTGCTGTAAGGTTTTAGATCAAATGTTACTAAAGATGCAAATCAAATGTTTTTGATTTTAAACCAAATCCACTAACTAAAGTTTATAAAGAATTTAAAAATTAATAACAAAAATTTTTTTAATAGTATTTTTAATTATTTTATTTTATCACAATTTTGTCACAATGTTAAGTTCAAACATATTACAATTTAAAAAAATTACTGAAAAATTTTAACAACTTACTGAAAAATTTTAACAATTGTTCACCGTATCTTTTATTAGTCTTACATCGTATGTGTTCTTAAATTTGTTCCACATATTCAGCATTCTCTACTGAGTGGCTCAAATTTCGCATAATTATTTCTATGAACATGGACAACAAAAAGATCAGGTGAACAAAATGTAATATTAGTGTTCCCGATGAAAGATGGACATCACATACGTGACATCACTTCTGTTCTCATATGATGGAATAAAAGCAAGTTCACCCCAAAGAAGGTGGTGAATCGCAAATCTTAAGAAATCTTTTTGAATCGACTCAACCCTACAAATTTGAATGCCGTAATTAGAAACCAAACCTGTGACACAAATTCCATATGAGCATGAACAAGGGATGAATACAGGGACTTAATGTAAAGTAATATATGTAAGGATTGCTTAGAATTTATAAAAAAGAGAAACAGAATCAATTTTTGGAAATTTTTATATATGCTCTCCTTTATGCAAATAAATTATGAACAAATTTATGTATCAGATGATTGCTTATTATAAGCATTTAATATAGCAAAATAAACATCACTTAGCTAACGAACGTAGCTATCAGAAAAAAAATCGTCACAGATGGAAGGAGAAAGAAAAAGGAAAAGGGGAGGAAAAAATAATATTGATAATATTAATTTAATATTATTAAGTAAATTAAAAATTAAACAGCCAAAACCCAACGTACAAAACTACTGTAGGGCGAGTTAATAGAATGCGTCACATAGAAGCTAAGAACAAATTAAACAAAATTAATGCTACCGTATGTTGGCAAAAAAAATAGACGAATACAAGTTAGGTTTGCGCAAAATACGCGTCATCTGCTCATGCATTCCATAGTCCGTACTATAACGAGTCCGTACTATATTTTGCCTGTAAGAAATTTGATCTAATAAAACTGAGGCAACCATATTAAACACTACGAATGATGAATGAAAACTATATCGGACTACGACAACAAAGGTACCTTAAATCCCAAAACTAAAGTTTACTTTGATTTTGAGCAAAAATATTGATGTAAGACGCAAACAAAATTTCTGTTAAGCATTGATTGATATAGTACTTAATAAATTACTTGGCCTTAATAAATTTATTACGTCTTGATAGACAATTAGATAATCTATTCTATATTTACGATCTAATAATATTAAACAAAGCTCACTCTTAAATTTTAATTCAATTTCGATATTAAATATTTTATTTCAAACAATTTTTTTAGATACCTACAACAATTAAAACAAATAAAACATAATTTATATATAATTAAACTATATGATGCAATAAATTTTAATGATATTATTAATAATTTTCCATTTTAATATGCTCATACCTTCTAATTGGATAAACGTATAAAGAGTCAATCTAAATTAGATTGATTTTATTTTCAATCATCAAATCAATATTGTATTATTTTATTTTTTCTAACAATATGCAGGAAATGATTTTGTTACTTAAGTTTTTTTTTCTCATTTACAACAAAAAAAAATAGAAAAATTCCATCAACAGAAAATGAAAGTTTTTTTTTATTATTTGACATAAAAATTAATGAAAATAATAATTTTCAAATATTAAAGAAATTATATTTAATTGTCACATAATAAAATGAATATGTTTTGTATCTATAAAATATATAGAGTAAAAAAAAAGTAGAAAAAGAAAATTTCCGTTGCGTTTGTTTGGTTTTTTTAGTGTTTTGTAGTTATTTTCCTCTAATTTCCCTTCTTTTTATAAACTGATACAGTAATAAAAGTAAATGTTTTCTATATAAAAAATTAAAAAAACTAATAGAAGATCGGATCACGAAGTTACAGAGTACTGTATTTGATTAGGTTGTATGTAAGGCGTTGAGAGAAACACTGAAGAAATTTTATTATTGAGCCAAAATTTACTTTAAAAAATTTTAAGTGTTTGAATAGTTTATATAGAGACCTGCAATATTATTATAATATTGAATTAGGTATCGTAACATGAAGAAAAGTACATAAATGCTTTCTTTGCGAGTATGTAGAACTGCAAATTAAACAAGTTTATTCATTAGTTCTGAAATAATTTCATACTAATAAATTTTATACAAAAAATTTTGTCTAATAATTACTTAGCAATTCATAAATTATAGCATTTAAATACAAAACGCCGTTTGATATGCAATTTTTTTCTCTACTCGTTTTGATTTGTAAAGTTTCTCACTTAAGTCTTTTGATATTTTCAATTATAACGTAAAATTAACAAAATCTAATTTCTCTGAAGGAAGGATAATATAAATTGAAAGTAATTTTGTTTAACAAAATTAACATAAAATCTTATTCGCTCAAGAGATGTTAATAAAATAATATTTAATAGTTTTATTAATAATTTACTGCGCGATTAAAATTTAAAAATTCGTAAGTCTTCTTTTTTTTAAACACAATTTTTCTAACAAATTTCGATTTGGTTTTACTTGGAGTGTCTCACAAAACTCATGTTGTACCAAAAATTAAATCTTTAAAAAGATTATATACAAAATATATATAAAGCGATTTATTAAAGGAGAAGAATATTTGAAGCTGAAAATTATTTTCTTTACTTGTACAATGGTCATTAAATATTTTTCGTAATTTTTATTTAAATAAATGAAAAAAAAAACTCTATAATAAAATGCAAAAAACATTGTCTGTGGTGTTGCCATATTATTATTATTATTGTAGGATATTTATATGTTTGTTTAATTTATTTCTTTTATTATTTATTTTTGTTTTCTTTATTTGTTATAATATTTAGTTTAGTTGAATTTAAGCAATTACTATAATTAACTGAAATAAGTTTCAGTGTTTTATACCATGAATGCTGTGGTATCAGATGAAATTGAAAGTTGATTCAGACGAATTTTCCTTTTTCTTTTTTTTTGCTATTTTAATACAATAATAAATATGTTACAATAAAAAATCAGAGTAACTTTTAGAAAAGTCACAACCAAAGAAAAAAAAAGAAATTATAAACTGGATTATATAAAATTATATTTTATTATTTTATTATTTTCTTGTTTTGAAGTTATTATTTCTTTACTTTTAATTTTTCTGTTTTCCTTCGCAGTATGAAATCATAAAGTTTCAAATAAAATTAAATTTATATTACGGTCATGTTGCCGTTTTTTTAGTAAAAATATTTTGATTAGTTAAAAACGAAAATTATAAGGCATAATACTAGAATATTTATTTTGTTATTTTTAAAGTAATTTAATCGAATTTCAAGATTTAATTTTGTTGATTTGTTCTAAAAAGTCTCTATTTACACACCTGTAAATTTGCTCGATCTTTAATATTCTAATTTCAAGATATTGAAAAATTAATGCCAGATATTATTGAGAAAAAAATTATTTTTAAACGAACTTCAGAAAATCCATAATAATAGTCTGGGGAGAAAATAATTATTTACGTCTGAAAATTACTGTTTTCTCCTTTGGTATAAATATTTCGTCCGTAAACTTAATTTTATTGAATATTTGTAAAAGAGCCTTGAAAATGCATATAGCCTTTACTCTTCCACTGCAAGTTTTTCAAATAGAAATACAGGGAAACATTAACAGGGTCGATCTATAATAATATAATTATATTGGAACCAAATATTTAAAATTATATGCAATAGATATCAGCCATTAGTATAGATCTATAATTCAATCTAAAGGAATGCATTTATATCAAAGTATCGTTGACACATAAGGCATCCGATATTTTACGATAATAAAATAATTTTTAATTTTTTTTTTGAAATTGTGTATATCAACATAAATTTTCAATATTACCCTTATGGCAGCGGCCAATATTTTTAATTTAATTCTAATATTGTCACAACTTCTACATTGGAAATGTATGTGCGCATTTGTTTTTTATAACAAAAATATTAAATTTAATAAAATTACAAAATCAAAATCTTTTAATACATAAAAATTTCTTGTTAACAATATTTTTCTTTTTCGACTCTATTCAATTTTACACACTACAATTGAATTTAAATTTTCCTTTCTTTTCAAATTTTTATAATAAATATTTTTCATATTCACTTTCATTTAACGAAAATAAACAATTATATTTCATTTTCAATTCTAATCCTTATTTGGATATTACAAATTTTTACAAGTTTTTAAAATATTGTTAAATTTACGTATGTAAACTTTAAATATTTTGTGTTCTTTTTAAACAATAGCATGTGAGCAATATAAATCACAATTAATTTTTTCTCCCTTATTGTATTTTACTGCATGTAAAACAAAAAGTGTATGTTAACATCCGAGAATTGTTATTTATATTTTGTTATTGCATTTTTTCTTAACTCCAATTAAGTAAGTTAATCGTTTTGAACTCCATGTCTTTTATTGGTATTTATTTTTCGAGCTTTATCTACTATTATATTAATAATTCTTTTCCTGTTGTGTAAACCTTAATCCCATTGTTAAAATTTCTTATCATGTGCTTATTTTACAATAAAACTTTTACATGGCCAATAGGTTTAATCATCTGCTTGAGTAGAAGGCATATAAACTATTCCTAGAATGTAGTCACCTATACCAAAGAGGAAACATGATGATAGTTTTTACAATTAAAATATTGATTCCATGTGAAATAAATCAATTAATTTTCCATAATAAATTCGGTCTATTTCAAAACAGCTAACTAATTTTTTAACACTTTCTTTCTCTTACAATAAACGTAAAATATTTAAAAAGCTTAACATTTAAAACACTATTGTAATAAACAGTTTCTTTAGTACTTCTCTATTGATACAGACACATGATAACTTGAATAATCCAATGCACTAAACTTGATGCATCATTAATAAAAATCTTAAGGCTGTAAATTTCAATTTAAATAAAAAAAAAAGCCTTTTATTTTTTTTTTTATTTCTTTGAATTTGATAAAATTTAATCCTAGATTCTCCAAACGAATACATAGATTTATGTATATTTATAACACCAAATTGTAAAATATGTAGAGCAAAATATTCATTTTTTTTCCGGTTTTGTCCCCTAAGAAGAATGAAAAGTAAAACATATTTAAAATAAAAAATAACAAAAAAAAAACTACAAAATTAACATATGAGTACATACTTTCCCATATTGGAATGACATAATCGAACACACTTTCATTTTTCATATACAAACATTTTTGTTTTAACTAAATTTAGGTATTAACAAGTTAACTAACTTACTACAATACTTGTATATGCTACCAGGCTACCGACACATTTTATATATTTAAATCAATAGCGCAAATACAATATATATACATATAAATATTTCAATATAACCTTTTACTAGTTTTGTATATTTTTTGAATTGAAAAAGAAAAAAAAAATAAAAAGATCATCTATAGGAGTTAAAATATAAAAAAGGAAAATCAAAACGAAGAAGCTTTCAATAGAAAAGTCTAATACTAACGTTAATACATATACATTTATATACTGTGTATAATTGCAAATAAATATACGTAATGCATTCATTAATGCAGAATATCGCACATATAAAGAAATAATTCAGGAAAAATTTTTAACATTCTCTAAATGCAAAATAAATATGCAAGACAAAATTATAACAGTTTTTATTTTACATATACAATAAAAAATTTACACTGTTATGAAGAGCTAATTCCCAATTGGAATTCTAAGGTGATTAAATTAAAATTAGGAAAGCCTACCCCAAGAAAATCGAAAGAAATTTTCAGATAACAATATTGACCCAGTTTCTATACATTCAATTACAATTACAATTGAATTTTTTCAAAAATTGCATTAATTTTTTTTATTTAATTTTATTTTAGTTTAGCGAATGATAACTCTAACCCTGCTAGGTTGCCAGGAATAAATTCATACGCAAATGGTTTATGCTTTTCATATATTTAAATTGGAATATTTCAGGCTATGTCATCATTATTACAATAATCTCTTGGTAATAATTATTATTATGAGCAAAAAAAATATTGTAGCTACTTTGGGTTTTTTTATTTAATTAAACAGCTGCTAACTTACAAACATAATATTACAACTTAAAATAATTATTTAAAAAAAAAAAACTTGTCCATATAAATACATATACATGTACATAATATATTAATTTAGACATATTTACGTAAATGAAAGACATGTAGACTATATGAGCTTATAGTGTTAATATCATCACAAAATAGAATCTACAATTCAACTTATTTAACAGTGAATTATTAAATGGAGACATACTTACATAGAAACGAATTACAAATTTAATAATAAATAAAGTTGGGTCAAACCAATGGTTTGTATTGTAGCACTTTTCCCTTCAGCAAGTGAAAATTCTGCTTTTAAATACAGTCTATGTATAGCTATCACACTATTAAAATTATTTTCATTCATATACAAAACTATTTCTAGGATTGCATATATTTAGGATGACGCATATATGCAGTCTTTGAAATAAAGCAAAAATTAATATAAAAAGGGGTTAACATAATGCTCGATTTTAAGGGTTAATTGTGTGAGTTAAGAAAAATAATTATATTTTTTAATTTCACGGAATTTACCGTTAGCTTTTTGCGTTTATAAAAATTTGGAAAAGCTTGCGGTTTCGGAAATATAAGGTGTCAAAAATTCAAATTTTACGAATTTCAAGAGGTGATAACTTGAGAGGGGGTGGAGATGGAAAAAAATTTTCTTCTAACAAAATGAACTATTTATTAATATCTAAAAGCTCCTAAAATTTCAAGCTTCTACAGTCTAGGGTCTAGAAGAAAAACGACATCAAAAATTTGGAAAAAAAGGACTTTAAATAACGGTAAATTTGAGCGGCCATTTTGTTTTTCTTAAGTTGAACTATAGTATACCGCGCAAGGGGAAGCAAGCAACCGCCTTTCTGCGTTTGCAAAATTTGAAAAATGCTTATGGTTTCATTGCAACAAATATTTAAAAAAGGCCATTTTTAGGGTTTTGGGGGGGTATAACTTCTAGAGGGGGGGAGATAGGTAAAAATTTTGTTCTACGGAAATAAGTTTCTAGTGAAGATCTATGTACGTATTAAATTTCAGCTTTCTATCTTCAAGGTGTAGAAGTTTTGTAAACAGACACACGGACAGACGGACGGACGGACGGACGGACGGACGGACGGACAGAGTGAAACTTATAAGCACTTTTTTCAAAAAATTTTTTGGAAAAGTGCTAAAAATCAAAAAAAATACTGCAAGAAATATCAAATATGTGTATATATGTTTATACTAGAGCAGATTAACATGATTAAGCTGGTTTTTCTACTCTAGATTATTTTTTATATTTGAATATAAACACACTTACATACATACATATATGTTAGTCTCATTTATAATTACATCTTTTATTTATATTAAATTAATATAGGCTTAAAAATGCCGCAATTCCATACTCTTTACGCTTATGATTTTTTTTTTCTTTTTTTTTTTAATATTTAATTCATTTATTTATTTTTTACATTTAATTTTTATTTCTCTTCATTTCATCTTCAGGTACCCAAGCTAATATAATTTCATGTTTAATAGAAAATTCCTATACTATGTAATATGTATACACAATATACATATATGTATGCGTTCATATACATAAATTACAAATAATTACATATCAAATCTATTATGGATTATTGGGACGATGGGGTGCACTGATTTTTTTCTTTTTTCATATTATTTTTATAATTTCTTTACATTGTGTATGTATGTATATATAACGTATGTTTAATTTAAAATTTAATTCACAATATTTTTGTACTTACACACCTATTTGGGTATATATGTACATATATACATACATACATAATGTATATTATGCAGTTATTTCTTTAAAAACATTAAATATTTTCAATTCATGTTCTGTAAATTGCGCTCTCATTGCAAAGATATGACCAAAATTGGAATTTAAAATTAGAGAAAAAAAAAACAAAATATAATGAAATAAATAATAACATAACAATTTCTAATTACGTATGTAACAAATACCAGTATTTTATGAACATACACGTAATAAACTATAACATAAACTATATTTTAACATTTAAAAAAATTCATATAACATTTAAGAAAGAAGTTATAGAAAAACAAACAGAAAAAAATCAAAAATATAAATAAATCTTTAAACCAGTAGTATATATACATATATGTATATGACTGCAATAACAACAACAGTATTTGTTTTTTTGATGAGCCGTATTATAGGCAATCGCCGCAATAATATTATAAACCATAAAGCCATACAAGTTTTTCACAAATATTTCTCATTTTTTTCCTTTTTATTTTTTCATTTTTTTTTCTTTCTCTCTCCATATATTCTGTGCAGCAATTGTAACAACATGTAATATTCAAGAAATTGTAAATAACTATATGGAAAATTAGAAGAAAAAAAAGAAGATTATAACAACAACAAAAAACTAAACCAGATTTAATATCATGAAAAGTGTCAAAGGTAATTCACATTGCAATTTATTTAAAAATGAGAGTAAAAAAAAAAAGGAAAAACTGAAAGATATAAACTAGATGGCGTTACATTCACAACCATAAAATATACCGTATCGCAAAATGTCACATACCTTAAACTATAAAAGAAATGGCAAATGAAGAGAATTAAAATCTACAATAAAAACAAAAAATAAAATTATTTTATAAAAATAATAAAACCGAACCGAAGAATTAAGATTACAAATAAAAAAAAGATGATGAAAAATTTGAAAAATTGAAAAAAAAAAAAATAAAATATTTTCAATTGGCAATAGTATTTAAACAAAAAAATAACAAATTACAATAAATTTTAGAATGAAAGGGAAAATATTTGTGTTTGTAACGAAAATCCCAATGGAAATTCATAATAATTTAATTTAAGTTGTATAACTGTATCAAGGACTCACAGTACATGTTAGCAATATTGAAGCTCTTGTCAATTAATACATGAACATAAAATCTATTACAAAATATTGCTTAGATTAATATTAGAAAGCCATTCTTATAACTACACAAAATATGTACATAAATCACAAAAATACGCTTCTATTAGAAAAACAAAACTTGTGTTGTATAATGATTGGCTAAACAAAACGAACATACCTCATCTAGTATGAAACAAAAGTTTAAGATAAAATGGGGCAAATGAGTAGAATGTTGCGCTTTAACTTAAACTATAATCATATAGAATTGTATAAGTTGAACAAATAAAACCTATACCTCATAACTAAATGTACAGTGGTACTTTAACAGGCAGGGCGTCTTCAAGATAGAAACCAAAAAGTAGATCTTCATATTTGATAAATAGTGTAAATTAAATGTGTGAACACTAGGCTATGTGATAATGATATTGTTAATTTTATTAAATCTCGATCTATTTTAATTTTGTTTTACAATAAAACACAGTAAAAAATTAAAAATGAGTAATGGTTTTCTTTAGAAATTAATGACAGCACTTAATTAATTCCAGCCTTTAATAATTTTCAGAAATTTTCAATATATTCCCGTTTCTTCACACTATTGTAATTATAACCACGTTTCTAGTTCATATTGAAACTTAATAAAAGATATTTTCCATTTTTCTAATTAATAATAAATTAAACATAACTATCTGGCGTTCTCTAAATCACATCCACCTATAACAACGCAAAATTGAACTAGCTTTTCGAATTTTTATTTAAGAATATTAGAATTTTCGTAAATTAATCTTTAATCTCAATTTGATATAGAAGTGGATCAAATTAAAAAAGTTATGAACAAATGTAAAATAATCCACACAAATCCATTTTGATTCCAATGTTACGCATAAAAATTCCAAACAAAAATTTATTTTTATAATTAAAATACTGAATTATCAAAAAAATGTCTAATTAATCTTCCAAATATGCGCTTTTTAAAATCTATATTAATTAAAATTGATTGCAATCATATTTTTTTCATTTTAGTTATTAAAAAAAAAAAAATCAATAACTTCAATAAAGGCTTAATTTAATCAATACAACCATGAAAATTATAAAAAAAAAAATTAAAATCACCTCAAGCTTAATAGATATTTCAGCCTCTAAATTTCTTATAATTAGTTCGACTACAATTCGAAAAATTGTAAATCGAAATAAGAAAAACAATTATTAATTATCGTATTCATGTGCTGGTGATGACCTTCTAGAATACCCTAAAACCGTCTAAACCTATAATTTTGATTGAAATTGAGTTATAGCTATTTTTTTTTTTTGGTTTCTAAAGCAAAAACATTTTTTGTTGTTCTTCTAAAGTAATTTTTCACGTTTACTTTCTACATATAAATATTTTGATAATTTTACCTTTATGATCTTATTATTTTATCTTCATTTTCGCAGTTGCATTACAAAAAAAAAAAACTTGTACCTGTCAATTTCCTATAACTCCTATTACATAACTTCACTAAATGATCTATATAAAGTACAAATAAAAATTTTTTAGACAAAAAAAAAAATGTAGACAATTATATCAGCATTTTTGCTTTTGTAAATTTTCAGCCTATAATTAGCAATTCATGTATTTTGCCAATCCCAATTGATGTACTTCAAATTTATTTATAAAATCAATATAGTAACATAACATACAACAGCTAACAGTATCTCAATAATAATAATAAAAGCAAGAAAAAAATTATTAATATTTCAAATTATAAAAAATGATTATTGAAATTTTGTACAATTATGTACCAAATGAAGACGTACGCACGACATTCAATGCCCTTAAATATAAAATCGCTCGTGTGCCTGAATTTAGCGCGATATTATTATGTCTATATAAATATCTTCACATTTTATATACATAAATCATAATTCATGTATATATGGTGCAACCATGTGGGTTATAATAATACAATAAATAATTTTAAAAAAAAATTTTACTACACTACAGATTGATTTTAAAAAATTTTATCTCAGAATAACTATAGGATATTACAACAAGTTGTGTCCAAATTAAATTGAGAAAATTATTTCTAAATGCATGTAGAATTACAGATGCTATAATATGGCTGTCCTGTCTTAAAAATATTTATATAACATATTTATTATATTATTTAAGAACCAAAGATATTAGACATTATTTAAGAATAATCGATTTTAAAAATTCGTGCTAAAATCATCCTGCAAATTTTTCACAATCTTGTTATACAGGTACTTATATCATCACACATGCGCTTAAAAGTGGAGTGGAAGAATTCCTACTTGAATTGAGAATTTTTGTTTGGAAGCTTCAGTGATTTCGCTGTTCAGTTTGGCGTTGAATGTTAAATACACACCGTTCATTAATGATAAAGGAAATGTGAAAACACTTCTTTTGGTGTAAGAAATGTAAAAACATTTTTTGTTAGGAACCAAAATCTATACTTATAGAAACAGTTGTAAAAATTTTCCGCTTAAAAATTAGCTACATTAGCCAGACTATAATATAGGAAAATTATTTTCGCATTCCACTTAGAAATGGTACAACTGTTTGGAAATACTTGGAACTGAGAATTTAAATTTACTATATTCTAGAAGAAATTTAGATTCTAAAATTTTCACTGAAGTCTAGAAGAAGAATTCTCCTTTTTCAAGTACCTTATCCAGAAATATATATTTTTTAGTATACGTATAGCTGAATATAAGAATCATAGGGTTGCAACAGAATCTTACAAAGTGCGCTCTATCATTCTGTCGTAAGCAAATTTCATTTGTATAAGTTCCCATTTCATTATTCAAAATTAATTATTGAATTCTTGATACCTTAAATAAATCAGTTTGAAATAAATTTATTTTTTTTTTGATATGGAATGAAAATATTAACACCATAAAATTTCAACAAATTTGATGAAAATACCACTAAATTTGAAAAATTTAAAGCAAAAAAATAATATACATAGACTTCAATACCGGTAACATTAGGAACCAGAAAAAAAATATTAGAGCAACAAATAAAAAAAAAAACTCAAAAACTATAATTGATGATGTGTAAAAGTGGAACAATTTCGTCGGGCAATGTTATGAATTTTGCTTCCAAAAAAATTCATTTGTTTTTTATTTTATTGTATACCCCTAAAGCGACCGCATGATGTCTATTTAGAAACATCAGTCCAATTCAAGTTAGCTTCCATGTTTTTCTTCTTTTGTTTTTTCTTCTTCGTTTCGTTTTGTTTTCTTCTTTTAATTTCTGTTATGATTTTTAAATTCCAAGGTCTAACCATAGAAATTGACAGCATCAGTAGTTATTAAAATTTTACTAGTTATATGATGCAACCATTGAGAACTGCGAACCACAATAATTAGATCATACCAAAAAGCAAAACAAAAAAAAATTAATAAAAACAAAAAATACAATAAAAATTAAAAAAGAAAAATAAAATATACACTGCATATGATGACCACTATTGTCGTTGGTAACGTTTTGTATACGGTAGGTCATTGAATTTTAATAAATAAAAATTTTGTTGTTATTATTTGTTATTATTTTTAAAATAATGATCTCAGTTAATAATTTTTGTTCATCTGATATGGCTTCGTCCCAATTCGAGAATATTATCGAATATCAAGAAATTTATGCAGTAGGTATTTAACATAAATGTAAGCTTTTTAGAGAAGTTAAGTCTAAATAATTTTCATATATCCGATTTTCAAAAATTTTCATTTGTTTCAATTGACATGGTCATATTTTAAAATATTACAAAATATCTTGTCAGTGTGGCATATTTTCAATCTTATCATAATGCCCTAATGAAATGACGTTCCAAAAATTAAAATTTTTTACCTTTAAAACGAAAATTCATATTGGTCAGTAGATTTTCAATTTTTCAATGCAACTACAAGAGGGGCTCAGAAGCAAAGTGGCCTAACCCTCACTCCTAAAATTTTTGCCGCAATATGGAGTTTAGGCCACCTTTGCAATGGCAAAAATAAAATTTTTAGGAATATTTTTGGGTTTTGGGAATATAGGCAATATTTGAGTTTTTTGTCAATAATATTAAATTTAGAACCTAATTTTACATACATTTCTAACAAAAAAGCAAAAGTTTTGAGAGTGAAAGTTTGCTTCTGAGCCCGTCGTAATTATCAAGCTGCGCTTGACTTTCAATTTCTGCACCAATTTTTAGTATTTTAAAAACTTAAATTCAATTTTCTACTCTTTTTATCATAAGGGAACCCAAAAGGGTTTAACAACTTCTTTTACCATAAGGTAGCAAGTCTTTTACTAAAACCAACTGCTTATATTATTCTAATATCATCCTCATATTACGCAATATTTATTTGAAAAGTTCAAATGTCTTCAACAAGTCAAAAAATTACTTATACAATTCGAATAGTAAATTTCATTTCATCTTGACCTGCAAATTTGAGTTTAATGTTCAGGAAAAGTTTTTGCTCCTAATTTAAGTGTTTTTTTTTTTTGTTATTATTGTTATTGTTGTGTTCCAATTTGTTTTAAAAACAAAATATAATTAGTAAGACAAACAATTGAGGTTTTTTTTTTTGGTTTTTACGGTGGATTTAGATTTAAAGATTTTTTTGTTTAGTCTACGATCAAAATATTTTTTTTTTTCTTATTATTTTATTAAATAAAAAAATGACCTAAATTTAAAATTAGAAAAGAAATAAAAAATTTATTATTTTTATATAATTATGGATTATTTCCAAGGTCATTTCTGAAAAAACAAAAAAAAAATATTTTCATGTATTTTAAATGAGATTTTTGTATTGTGTATTGTGTATGAAATTTTTAGGGAGTCGTTTATTACTATACTGCAGGAGGGCGTTTTTTTGAAATTAAGATCTTTTTTTTTAATTTTATAAATAAAAAAAAAATTTTTTAACTCTATATTTATAATTTTGTATCCATAGAATTTTTAATAAAAATGTAAAGGTTAATGATATAATAATTAACTTGAGCAGAAAATTTTAGAGGTCCTAATAATTAACATTGTAATATAAAAATTATTTAAATATATTATGCTTGCTTTTTCTCATAAAAGAAGATTAAATCTAAATAATAAGGCTAATAATTAGGTATAAAATTGTACTAAGACAAAATTTTGCATATGCGTAGGAGTATTAATACCGTACAATGTTATTATTATGAGTATATTATGTGGGGTAGTACTTATGCATTAAAATATTCTTTTCAACAAAATATTTTTTAATAAATTAAGCTATAGTGAATAGCAAAATTCTATGATAAATTTCTTGAATTAATTTAAATCAATTTTTTAGCATCTCAATGTATGTCAATTTAGGTGAATGGATTTTGTCAATCACTGGAAGTAGTATACAATTTTTAAAAATACCATATGAAGAAAATTCTAAGTGAAATGTATACCTAAAAAATTCTCTTTGGTAAAACATATTACAATAATTCAACAATTAAAGTATAAGAAAATATATAAATATGCTATATGATTTACGCCCCGGTACAGAAATTGAAATTTGGCATCTACTTCCGTGAAGGTCAATTGCAATATTATACTACCGCATATAAAGATTGCTGATTTTTCAAGCGAGATAACAGTATACACCTTCTAAATGCAGTATAATGAATCCCTCAAAGTACATTCGTCTGCAATACCTACCCGAGATCTATCTTCTAATGAATTCACGTAACCCGCAAAACTCCGAATCGAATTCGCAGTTTCGGAATACCAAAAATATATTTCTATAAAAGCGAAAATAAAGAAACTTTTTAAAGGAAAATTATTTGGTATAAATTCTAGATTAGTGCAAAATTGTTTTGAACTCCGAACTGTTACAGCGAATCCAAACTAAATCAATTAACAGGATATTGCATTTATATATATCAATAACAGGAGATTGTATATAATTTAATAATACAGAATAAGATAGTATAGAATTACACTTACATCTTAAGTAACCGATAATAGTATGGTTTTAATTAATGAAAACAAAATTTTAGTTTAATCTCAATATCGAGGGCTTATATTAAAGCGCCATATACTAAAAGTTCAATATTCTGTACTGATTCACTTACAAGTGTCAATAAAATTATGTTTTTAGAAATACTCAAATAACAAAAAACCATAAAATCAAATATATGATATTAATATTTTTAATAACAAAATAAATAAATTTTTTAAAAAAATTATTTCCTAAATATAGTATACATAGTTCATTAACAGATCCTTTAATGCTTATAGCTTTCAACGTAATTCACCGAACATATCCTTAAATTAATAAAATAATAATATTACACCTTTCTAAAATCCAAACTATTAATTGCAACCATTTATAATTTTTAATTCGAGTTGTTGTAACGCAAGCATAGTAAAAGAAATCGATTATTAATAATTTAAACATTATAGGGTCAAGCAAATAAAAGTTTAGGAGTTGAATACCTAAACATTTCTCCTATATAATAAAAGTGAAAATAATTTTTTTACAATAAATTGTAGTCGAACAATATAATAAAAGTGAATGATTTTCCATATTGCAATTATATATGCATTATGCACATACTTTATGCGCATTTGTTAAATATCAAATTTGTTATTTTTTATATTTTCTATATTTTTTCTGTTATTATACGCCGCTCATATTCAATTTAGTGAATAGTTACAACTATTTTTTCTCCTTTTCTAAAATATTTTTTTTATAATTTTAGTAAAGGAAAAAAAAAGTTATTATAAGTCTAATCATTAGGTATTTATATTGTGATCAACATATCGCAACTAACCCGCCTTAAAAAAAAAAAACATATTCAATAAAATAACTTGAGAGTTTTGAAAATAACATGAAGAAGAAATACACATAGTAAACAAAAAAACTCATCTTACAAGTTGCGAATTACCAGTTTTTAACTGAATTAGATCACACAATTAATTGAAATTTCATCCGCTCAAACTAAAAACGACGACGATGACGACGACAATAACAACAACGGCAACGACAACGAAAGTGATTATTTTTTTTTCGTTCTTATTTTTATTTGTATTTTTATACTACATATTTTGTTACTATATTGCAACACTTAACTGTAAATGGACTTAAATATAATTTTCATTTTATAAGACACAGGATGCTTTAAATTATATGTACATATTTTGTACAAAATATTTTTATACAAACATACATATGTACATACATATCGTAATTTACACAAACATTAATTTTATTTTTTGTACATGAAATTTATATGAAAAGAAAATTACTAACCATCAGCGCCACCTAAATGGACATCGCAGAAATTTTATGTCAAACTGCAAAATATTATTGTTTTTCTTCTATTTCTTTTTTTTCTTAATTTACAACAACAAAATAATATTAAATAAATGAAAAAAAAAAATTATAATAAAGCGCATAGCATCTTATTGCAATACTATTGTATTTTTTTTTTATTTAAATTGCAATATAAATTTCTATTGCAAGATGTTAAATATAAAATTTAGAAGATAGAAAAAAAAAAGCGGAGATGATGATTTTATAAACTAGATAGGTAAATATATAAACTATCCATATCATCATTCCGCAGGTTTTATAGTTTATTTTTTTTTGTCTTTCCTTTTCAATTCTTTTTGAAATCAACCAAGAAAAATGGCTATCTAAAATAACCTAAGCGTTTTTTTTTTCGTTGTTTTTCTATACTTAAATATTATCTAGTCTTCAATTACATTCCGAAAGCATATACATATATTCATATACAGAAAAAAAATAAATCTAAGATACAGTTTTAATATTATAGTGCGCGTAATATCGAGCAAAATATTTACAACGCCCGGATGATTGCACACCATCTTATGTATACATACAAGTGCACAATTAAATCTGTGTATAATAAAGTGCTTATACAGGATGATTCAGAAAATTATACAACAATATATACCGATGGGGTTAGAAGATTGAAAATGGGTAAAACTTTTGTTCCAGTATGGGTGCCAAATCCCAAAGGTTTCCGAGTTTCAGGGATTTTAACGAATTTTCATGAAATTTTTACTTATTCAAGGTTTTTGATTATAACTTCCATTTTGAAAAAGATAGGAATTTCAAACAAACAGTTTCTGAAAGCCCTAGTGAAAAGCTTAAAATAGAAATGCTGCTTGATTCTGTATTTTACCTTCGGAATACTAAGCATTCGAACTTTAAGGAAAATCAAATTTTTCCCTTGTTTTATTTTTTCAGTTTTTTCCAACTAGATAATTTCGTAAGAAATTTTTAAAAACCCTGAAATTTTGTTTTTAAATAGAATAGAATTTTCCCCAGCTGCTCAAACTTTAATTTAAGTCCTCAAAGATTAAAAAGTTTTTTATCATACAGAAGAAATAGCACAAGAACCGCAAATATTGTGAGCCACAAATTCAATTAAAATCAAACCAGATGTTGATTAAACTAAAATTAAATTCAATTTATTATTCCTTTATCAAAAAATTTGGAAAAATACGAATTCCTTTTCCAAAAATTTTACAAATTTCTCAAAATAAGCACCAAATTTTCCGATGAAATTCACCAAATTCGGGAAAAAATTTATGTTTTTCTTCTTTCAAATCTATTTTTATTCAATCGCATATTTTAAATTAAATGATTTACTGGACCACCTCTTTTGTTGCTTCAACCGTACACCAATTTAGTTTTTGCAGAAATTTGTTTGAAATTTATTAATTCCGTTAAATTATTTTTTCATTATTTATTAACTTCATAATGTTAATACCATTTTACATATGTACTCCATTTTGTACAAAAAAAAATTAAATTTAATTTGAAATTAAATTTTTTTCCTTTCGAAAAAAATTTGTTTCCAAATTAAATAAATGTCAAAATTTATATGGCATACCTTTAAAAATTCGCTTCAGCTGGATAATTTTAACAACTTCAGATGCCAAATGGTGTCTAGATTTCGAAAATATTTTTTTCAAATTTTTAAATTGCACCCAATCTGAGAAAAATGCATTTAAAAATTTCAAACCATATAGGTACCATTTCTTATAAAAATTGGCAAAAATAAAAAATCTATAAATTTTCTTTACCAAGAAAAGTTTCGAAAAAAATTTTTTGATTACTAGATTTTTTTTTGTTTTTGAAAAATGAAAATTCTACTTTTTCTTTTCAAAAATTTCAAATTTTTTATAATCAATTTTTGTTTTTCAAATTAAAAATTTGTATAAAATTTCGTTTCAATTTTGTTATTATTTGTCACATTTCAATAAAAACATAAAAATTCAGATCTTTTATTAAAATAACGGCTCTTAATAATAGTTGATAATTACAACGCTCAAATACTTGTCTTTAAGGGTCTTTAATAAACTGATAGATAGAATAAACTGAAAAAATAAAACAAGGGAAAAATTTTATTTTCCCTAAAGTTCGAATGCTTAGTATTCTAAAGGTACAAAAATACAGAATCAAGCAGCCTAAATCTGTTTTAAGCCCTTTACTAGGCCTTTCAGAAACTGTTTGTTTGAAGTTCCTATCTTTTTCAGAATGGAAGTTATAATCCAATAGCCTTGAATAAGTAAAAATTTCGTGAAAATTCGTTAAAATCCCTGGAACTCGTCAACCCTTGAGATTAAATGCCCAGTCCGCTGCAAAAGTTTTACCCATTTTCGATCTTATAACCAATGGTACATGTTATTGTATAACTTTCAGAATCACCCGGTATATTCATAAATATATGTACAACCCAAATGTAATATATATAAATATTATTACAGAATAAAAAAAATTATTATAAAAAATTATTTAAAAAAAATAAAGGAATTGCCATATTTTCTTTTAATAGTGGTGCTGTTCTTTGATACAAAATTTTCTAAAGAAAAAATTGATGTTAAACATTCAAAGCACAGAAAACGGCTTAATAGTAATGTAGAGTTAGCAGTAAGTAACCCAAGGACAATTAAAATTGTAGACTATTATGCATTGAATAATTTAGTCAAACGGACAATAACGATTCCACAATAGCAAATTTAAAATTCATCGATATTTTACCCAAAATTTAAAACAATTGTCCTACCGTGGTGTTTTATTGTGGTGCTGTTTTTAAAAATATAGAAAAATATAGAACTATTATTTGCGCAACAAGAAGATAGTATAATATATTTTCCTCTTAATACGAATTCCAATCGTCCTTGACTTTAAAAATGGTAAAATGTAGAAAAAGATTTACAATTTACGAACTTAGTCGCAGCCGATATTTTAAATTAACTTAAGATTGAAGCCAAATTTAATGATTTCGAAAAAAAATATCAATTATCCTCTATTTTTGTTGTTCAAATAATCTGGCTATTCTTTATTTTACAGAAAATGAGTAAAAAAATCTTCAACAGAGAAAAAATCTGAAATGATAGTTTTGAAAAAAAAAAAACTGTAGCAAATGAAATAATAATATGAAAATAAATTTAATCGGTTTACGGAAAAAAAGTATGTTTTAATAAAAAATAAAATAATAATAAAAAAAAAAAATAAATATTGAAAATACCACAAGATAAAGTGAAAGTGCTCTAGTTGTAATTTACTTTTTTAAAAGTAAAACTGTTTCTGTTTCTGTTTTTTTTTTCGCTTTTATTTTTTTTCGCTCTGATCAGTTGTACAAGTATTTCTTATTGCACGATTTTTTTTTATATATTTTTAATTCATTTTATTTTTTTTACTATAATAGATTCCACATATTCGTATAAATATGAGCAAATCTCTTAAGAAATTTCCAGTTTTTTTTTTTTTTCAAAAAGAAAACTAGATCTTTAAAGGAGAAATAAATATTAATAAAGCAGGTAAACGATAAAATATCAAATAAAAATAGAAAAAATTGAAAAGCGCATCAAAAACTGCATTTGAACGAACTCAAATGCTCTCTATATGTATATAATATAAAAGATGTTTTGAAAAAGTATGACGTATGCATACTAAAATATCTAATAAATGCGATCATGATAGCAAGTATAACAATGTATAGGCAGCTGAATGGTTAAACTGGCTAACAAAATATATAATATTATTTTGTATACAGTGTGTGTAAGGCTTTTAGATTGCTTAGATATACAATCTTGCGTTTTTTTTTTCGTATAAATTTTCTTCAATCTATGATAGGAGATATTAAAATAACAAAGAAAAACCTAAAACGAAAAATGCGATTAAAAAAAAATGATGACTTTATAGCTAATCACGTATTTGCCGCTTTTAAGAAGCTTATATTCTTATACAGTAACGTACCTCCCCTTAATGTAAAGTGCATTTAATTAACTAGAAGCAGTTCGTCGAAACTTTTAAAATTATTATTGCAGTATGAAAGTTATTTTTTGAGGATTTCATTTAAGGAGTCCTAATTGTTTTACAAATTTTAGTGTCGCATTTAATTTAAATTCCAAGTTTTTCATTTCGATGCTATACTATCTACTATCGAAAAATAGTATTGCATGGCAGATAATAAAATGAAATATCTTTTAAGCTTTTGAAAAATAACAGAGCGCTTTAACCTTAGTAAAATATGTGATTTGCACATTCATATGTTTGTATATCAGTGTATATTGTAAAGTAAAATAATAAATTGTTGTACAATTTTAAAAAATTGTTTACAATTCTGAAAAAATAATTTATGTTTAAAAACTCTTTATGAATTTTATTATTGTTTTATGATTTAATAACTAACTACTTGAATTCAAATTACAATAAAAAATACCGACACACTTTTAAGCTTACCAATAATGTTATATTCATAAATACTTATACAGTTTATACTGACATTATAGGAATAATAGTAAAGTAAGAATAACTTATTAACCAAAAAATCACCACTTAAATACATTGAACACATTGAAACACCACTAAATACATTGAAAATTTTTCAATATTTAATTATTATAAGATTTCAGGTAAAAACACAGTCACATGAAGATATTCGATCTCTTATTAATTTAATTTCATTACAGAAACACCACAGACCCGAAATTATATCTGAATCCGAAAGTTTATTTTATTTTCTTAATTTTTACAAACACAACACTTTTACTACGTATTGTCGTCAGCTTAGTGGATATTCTTTTGTAAAATATAGTTGAATTTCTTCAATAAAAATGGAATAGGTATTTTGGATATTTTAATAATAAAGATTTGAAATTTTATTCTATTTTCAATAAATAATTGTGATGATTTCGATTTTAATTATAAAGTTATTTTAAAATATGAAAACATTTTTAATTTTACATTTAAACATTTATCGTTAATTTTAAGTCATATAGTACATTTTTGAATTAATAAATAAGTAATAATGTTTCAAACAGCATAAACCGATTAAATTATACCCTGTATTTTTCATTGTTGCATAGCAATTACTCGAACCTGTAAAACCATTCTACAGAAACTGTCAATTTTCATACAACTATTAAGCTATTGTACGATGAGAAAGACGGATGCACGAACATAGCTAAATCAACTCCAAAATTTATACTGAGCAAGAATATATATACATGTCTATACCACAGACGAATCCTTCAAGTGGTTATAAACTCCATACTAAAGTTAATACACCCACGAAGATGCAGGGTATAAAATTTGTTCTGAAATATTTTTTAAGCATTTTGATGCAATAAAATAATTTAAATAATTAAAATGTTCATAAAAATCTTATTAAAAATTTTGTTGTTAATAAAATATAAGATACGCGTGTACAAAATAATTAAGGCGCTAAAAGAATTGAGGAAAAAAACGAAAAAAATTTAATCAATTAAATTATTCGTTAATTACAATCAACACGGATCTATCATCATAAAATTTCGAAAACAAGTACACCACAAATTAAAACATAAAATTTATTTTAATAATAAAACTAAAACTGACTTTAAATTATAAAAATTTTTAATTAATATTTAAGAATTTTAATATAAGCACAAAAAAAAAGACATTTATTTTATAAAACACAGAAGAGATTTTGAATAATATCGCCCGGAAGTTAAAGTCTACACAGAAAATTTCATATAATAAAATATTTGTGTATATGTATGTTCCAATAAATTTTGCATTTTTACATATCATTATGTAGACTTAAATTTTTGATACAACATACTATTTATTAATCTATAAACTTACAGTCGCAAAAAAAGGGGGGCATTCTGAACGCGTCCATTCATAAACAAATTTTGTACTTGTAAGTTAGCACTCATAAACATAAATCTATCATATTTATCATATAAACTTATTATATACATTGATGATCATCATCACCTCAATCATTAATTTTAATAATAATTATAAAACACTGGTTGTTTTCTTGTATATACCAACGAAAGAGAAAAGTCGTGCAAATTGAATTGCTTCATTTCTTGTCTGGGGTCTTTTTAATTGCATTCATTCTACTGTCATTTTTTTACATACATAAAAAAATGATTTTATTTTTAATATTACATCTTTATGTTTATTTTTATTTTTTAATGTTTTTAATTTTATATTACTAAAAATTTAACTACTGTATTTTTGGACAAATTAAATGAAAAATTGTCACATTAAAACCAACCCAAAAAAAAAATTAAAAAACAAAAACTATGTTTGTTATGTTTCTTTTTTTTTATATTATTTTTTTCTTTTCTAAATGCATACTACATTGCTGTTAATTTTTTAATTTCAAAAGAAAAATTTTAAAAACTGTTTTGTTGTTGGTCCAGTTAGTTAATATTCTCAAAATAATTAACGAAAAATTATGGTTAATGCGCCTCATTTTATGCAATTTTTTTCAAACTTGATTTTATAAAATTATTTAAATTTTGCTTGTAGGTCGATCTATTCCTAATAAAATGAATGAATGAATGTTAAAATACTTTAAGTTTTCATACATATTTTGTGATAAGATAACAAGAATTTCTGCTAATTTTAAATTAGTATCTAAATTAACGAATCCTAAATTTTTAATTTGAAGAGGGCAAATCTTTGTTCAAAATTTTTATAGAAGGCAAAATACATTACTTACATTATTTTGTAAACACACATTATTCTAATTTTTTTTTATTTCCTGAGACAAAATAAGTTGAATTTTTTCAAGCTTAACATTTTAAAAATTCAGATTCTATTTAAAATTACTCACGAATTAGAAAAATCTGGATAACTTAATATAAGAATTTAATTTTGATGAAAAATAGAAATTATGTCAATTTGCTAAATTGCCAACGATTTGGACCGCATACAACAATACATCTTTGGAAAATATGAACAAATTCTTTTACAAGTTGAAGAATTTTGTGTCTCCTTGTGTGTTGTAATTAATATTCTATTATAAAACATATATTATAATAATTAATGAACTGTCAAATATATTGTTCTGACTACACCCTCTTTACAATTATATTTGCCTCAATTCTGAAAAAAAAAAATTAATATTATATTAAAGGCTTATAATTGCCTCAATTCTGAAACCTAGTGATTCCAAAGCAAATTTTAAAATTATCACCATTAAAGAAATCTATAAAAGACTCAAACCAAAATTATTTTAGAAAAGATGCCTTTGATTTTGTAATTTTTTCAATACAACATTCAAAAGAAAAAACTATTCGGAAATTGTAATCATTAGATTACGATATGACACATACGAGTACAATTCAGTATAGTCTAATTTGTTGCTTTAATAATGTTATAAATAAAATTACCCACTTCAACTTAATAATTAAATAACAATTTTTTTCCTGAATTCAAATTATTTAAGATAATCTAGATTTTTTTTTTCCGAATATTCTGTCGCGTAAACAAGTTAATTTTTCATTACAAAAAATATATTTTCAATACAAAGTAGTCCGATTAAAAATAATATGTTCTCATTCTATTCCGTTGATTAAAATAATTATTATTGTCATTTTAAATTTATTTTCAAATGAAGTTATTTAAAAATTTTATAAATTATAATATTGTATAATTAATGTATTAATGCTATAACTTCTAATTAACACATAATAACTATAATACTAAAATCAATAATATATGTACAAATTAAAATTAATTCATTTTTAGATTCATATACGCAGACTTGCCATTTAATAATTTTTGTTTGTTTTTTTTTTCTAATTTAAATGACATTTTTACCTATTGCATCTATAATAGATTTTGACATTGCATCTAAGTTTTCTGTTAATAACTTTGTATTAATTTTTATGAAAAGTAAATAGTTTCTATATTGAAATATTATGCATAATCTTAAACAGTATATAAAGTAAGTACAATAAATATTATCTGACTTAATATACACACAAATACATACATAATATAACATAAAAATGGATTTATATATATTATTGGGAAGGATCTATCATATACAATTTTTTGACTTCTACATTTCATATATGTAAGGTATATACATTTTAGGTAATTCTTTTTACGTTATTACTTCTCACCTATTCATATACAATGCTTAAATACTAACGTGCAGTATTGTCAGATTAAAGAAAACTTAATATAAAAATGAAAACAAAAAAAACAATAAGATAAATTAATCTGGATTTGTATTTTGCAGTGTTGTAAAATTAAAAAAATTAAAAAATAATAAAAAAAAACGAAATGTCAAAATTTTTCACAATAATCGTTAAAATGTCAGTGCCAACAACATACTTTCATGTATACATCTTGTGTTTTAAAATAACATTGGTAACAATAATTGCATTATAACACAGTAGAATTTCTACAAATTTGACCTTATTTTGTTTAAAATATGGAAATTGTGATAGAAAAATAAATTTTTGTGAATCTCTATATTGTTGGAATAGTAAGCTTGAATATTTATTTTATGTTTTCTGCAGAGGTTGATTTGACCTCTTCGAAAGGAGCTCGGAATAAAATATGCGACGGGTATATTTCTATATGAATTTTGAATCTTGAATCTATAAACGATCAAGGTTGGCATTTAAGCGTATTCCTAATTTCAGCAGTGTTCGAAATATCGCTGAAGGTAACAACGGAATAACCGAACAATTGTTAAGAGGAGGGAAAAATTTTTGCTTAAGCTAAAAATAAGAAAAAGAGTTTTCTAATTACATCTGTTTTGTTATGGAAATTAACTATAATATGTAGAAAATGTATTATAGCAAAAGTTTTTTTCAAATTTAATCAAACTACGTATAGAAATTTTTGAAGTGATCTAGACTGCAATGGTATTGCTATAATCGCATACTTACTCTTACGATCTCGTTTCATTCCTCCAAATAAATTTGAAATTCTATTCTTGTTTCAAATCTTGAGCAATTACTGTAATACATACATACATTTAAAATAATCATACAAATAAAAATAAAATTAAGCTAAATATGTACAACCAAAAAAATATTAAAAAAATTAAAAAAAAAAAATTCTTTTTGATTTGTTATTAAACCCGTTGTACTTTCACATATAAGTATTTTTAATTTCTTACAATAATTATTTTCATTACAATTTTTCTTATTTTTATTATTATTATTACTCATTTACAACTCATATAATGTCATCTACATAAGTACAATTATATTCATATACATATATATGTACAAAATGTTATATGAATATACAACTCGTGATTATTTATGAATTTATAAGTTCGTCCTATAAAATAATGGGTTTCATATCAAAATAAAAAAAACGAAAAGATAAAAATAAAAACAAAAACTGCTAACTGCGACTTGTTGGTTTTAACACCTTTTAAATTTTTTTTTATTGCCCATATTTTTTAAGCATTAATTGACCAGAGTTGCAACTTATTTTGAATTTCCTTTAACTTCGATTTTATTTTTATTTTTTTTTTTATTATAATGTCGCTGCTGTCTGAGGCGCAAACAAAATTTTATTTTTTATTAACTCGTAATTTATTAACTTGTTAAGTTCTGGACTTGAATTTTTTTTTATAAAGTTATACATGCAATTTGAATCATTATAACTTGAAGAATTTATAATGGAACACTTGCTTTTTTTTCTTTCTCATCTCTTTTTTGGATGACAAAATTTCAAAAATTGAAAAACAAGTTATTTATACGAATTTTTTGAAATTATAATATGAGAATACAATTATATTTCAATAAAATTTTAATATTTCAAGTAATATTCCACATTTTTATTATATATATTTTGTAGGGTTTCTTTTAAAGAGAAAATTAATGGAAAGTTAAAAGAAATTGAAGTTTTTATTACAATTTTTAAAATCATTATAACACTTGTTATATTATAATGATCTATAATAAAATATAATATTGTTGAATATACAAATAACTTGAATCATTGGTTTTTATATAATAAAATTTATTTCGGTAAATATCGGCAATGAAATAGATCTGGCTAACTTGAAATACTTTGGATTTTCAAAAAATTCAATTCCTGTTTGCAAAACTTAAACAATGATTAACAGAAAATTTTCCTCTTTATATACTCGTACATATTCAAAAGAGGCAGTAGTTGAAAATAGTTCCTATACCTTTTACACAAAATTTATACAATATCGTCCATAAGTTTATTTATTTTAATTGTCGGGGTCAACTTTCGAAATCGACTAGCGGACTATCTCGTATATTTTACACAAAAATTATACATATTTTAAAATTCTATTTCCAATTATTTAAGCCACGAAAATCTACCATTTTACCATAGAGTCTAAATATTAATAATTTATTATTAATAATATTTAACTTTCTACGAGTATGTATATTGAGTTTTGAGTAAATAAAAAGAAATTCCAGTTAATTTCGTCCAATATTCTTCTCAATCTGTTAACACACTTAAAGTTCTATTAAACTGGCACTATATAATAATAAAATATGTAAACCCACGGCCTCCCTATATAATATGTGACTATATAATATGCTCACCGGAAGAATTATATTCAAAATGTTGCTATATTTTTGAAATAGAAAATAATTCTACATTTTATTGAAAATATTTTAGAATGAGAAAAATATGGGGTAAATAACAGTTATACACTACCGTAACCTATATTTGCGATAATTAAAACACAAATTACAGTTTCTTAAAATTTATTTGAAATACAATAAGACCACACACACGCACATTTTATTAAATTTTATTTCTTTAAGTAACATCAAACTTTAACCCCATAATACGGTTTACCGTAATTATTATTATAAAAGCAAAAAAAATTAAGATCACTTTTGTTATCCTTCTGACTTATAATACTTCAAACCGAATTTCTTCTAACACTTTTTCTCTTATACTATATTCAAAAATTTTCCTTAATGCAAACATTTTATTTTTCTACGATTTTACAATGTGTAAATGTCATGTAACAAGGAGTTAAAATTAAGCCTACGCTTTGTAATTGAAAACTTTTACCACTTTAATTTAATTTTAATACTGTAATAATTGAATATGTGTGTATAGTAAATTGGTCAAGAACTTCATCAACAAACACTTAATTAAAATAAATCTTTGATCACAACAAAGAAAGTATAATCCAATTAAACCGCTCAGAGAAATAAAGGCGTAAAATCTTTCAGTGCAAATAAATTATTGTAAAAAAGCATAATTTTAATAGCATTTAAAAAAAAAGAAAAGAAGTACAAATATTATTATAAAAAATTTTGAAAATGAACTAAATATTATTTGCCATCATCCTTAAACACCTGTCCAAAATATATAACTAAACAAATTCAATTGCAGAAAAGTAAAAATAATAGAAAAAAATTTGCCGCTTACTATCTAAGTGTTCTTTTCCTCTTTACCTTGCCATTGTACATACATATACGATTCTGATATAGCATACATTTCTCTCTCTTCAAAATATTCATCATCATCATCATCATCCCAGATGGAAAAAGCAGTAAACTAAAACTAAACTACAAATAAAAAAAAAACTGCTATCACGAAAAAGTAAACTTTTCAATTTTTCATTTAATTGCACTTTTTGACTACTAGGTAAAAATTTTTTATTTCTGTTACATTGTTTTTATTATTGTTATTTGTATATTTACCTGTACATTATACCTATATGTAGACTGTGATGCACCTGTGCCTTTCACCTGTTGAAAAATCAAAATTTTTTATTTGTTTTCTTTTTTATGTTTTTTGCTTTTTTATTTTTCTATAATAATTTTTGTGTTTTAGTTTTTACTTTGATTTGTTTTTCTTTCAATTTAGTGTGCTTTGATGCTCACCGCATTTAAAATTTAATTTTTAATTTAAAGTAATAAAAGTTAACAAAAATAAGTGATTCCCTATCGACTCCTTTTTTTCATTTCTGTATCAAAAAAAAAAACAATTCACAAAAAATTGCACGGTTAATATTTTGTACTCTTTTCTTTATAACTTCTTTAGTTCATTTAATAAAAAATATAATAATAATAATAACTAGAAATAAGAAGAAAAAAATAAATGTCGTGAAAGAGGTATAAAAAATACAATTTCTTTATTATGGTTACAATCAATATTCGAAATTCAATAGATAGAATTTCAGTAATTGGCCCGTTTGCAGGACAATATCAATATTGTAATTATTATTGTATTTTATATAAATACCTGAAAAATATTAAACTAGGTTTACTTATCTTAAAAGCAAATCCTTGTCCTTGTAAATATTTAGAGCCTGATCGTATATCTCGCTATATCACTGGCCAATTGAGAAGAAAGCTGAAGACTATTTGGTATATATTTGTATATTCACTTTGTTTATGTAGGTGATCCAATTGAACAAATGAGTAAAGTTATAGGAAAAACGAAATATTCACTAGCAAAATGGAGAATTCTGATTTGAAAGTGAATAAAAAGTGAGATTAAAAGTGAGATACGCAATTCGGTTGTAAGAGCAGCGCCTACTTACATGTTTTTTAGTTAATTTGATAGTAATTTTATAGCAATTTATATTAAATGTAAATTTCGAATGTCATTGTTTCCTTGTTGGTCCCTTTTCATAATTTAAATCTCTTTTTCAAATCAAAACCCCTGAAATTCCTGAAATCCATACATTAAATGGTTAGTTTTATGTACTTTCCAAATGTTAATTTATATGCTTTACATTTAAAAATTACTAATTAGCTCGGCTTAACATTTTCAATTTATCTACGTCAACGAGTAGCTACATATTCTATTGAAAATTTCGAAATTTTCTCTGTTACTCACATTTTCCAATAATGTATGTACTCGTAATTATAAAACCGATATCAAGACGTGCCCTTAATTTCGGACCCTAGGTGTAAAATATATAAAAAAAATTATTCTATATTTCAGTATATTCATTCATATTTGTTAATTTAATTCTCTTCGTTATTTTTTGACAATTAAAAAAACTGACGTAGGTAAATTAAGAGGTTAATTGAGAGCGAAATTAATGAAGTGTACCACAATTTTGCTGTTTTTGTTGCTATTTTTTTTCCTTTGAAAATTATATCGCCTTTTAATATAACAATAATTATTAAAAACTAATAAAATTATCATTTAAATAAAATTAAAATAAAAGCATTTTTATTAAAAAAAAATAAGAAAATTTTATTCAGTCACACGAAAAATTTTTTTGATTTCTTTTTAAAAGCAGACACAACACTCGAATAAATTGCTTTAAAACTAACTCTAAAATACTTACAGAAATTATACTTAGTTTATAATTTTAAACTGATGTATAAATTTGACTTCAAGTGTCCATCTTAGACTTTTCTAAATCAGAACATCTAGATATCTTTATAGGTTCTTAAATGTAAGTTTTTAATTGTTTGGATAATTTTCAACTTGGGCGATTTTGATCAGCATATGCTTAGCATTATTATGTAATGAGCATTACAAAGAGGAATTGGCAATACGATTCAAATAGAAATTATATTATTGGCATAAGAAAATTAAAAACGACTTGAAAGCAAGTAAAATAAATGAAAATTTGTTAATCACATTTTTAAAATTAAATATCGCAATTACCTTAGTATCGAAATTTTACGTCATAATAACATAAGTAACATGTACGTATTTTTTGATTTACTTTCTCTTTCCTATTTCACATAAAATTATTAACTTTATTTATGAAACATTAATTAATCTCATTGAAAATTATTAAGAATAATTTGAATTATAAATGATCAAATAAACACTGTAATTGAAAACGAAAATTACTGATTCTATTACAAAACAAGACATCTTTGGAAATTAGAAAAATTACTGTTATGACAGCTGTAAAGCGTAGTATAATCGAGTTTAGTCACTTTAATTTAAGTTCCAACCACCAACTATAAGGTCCGCCAATAAGATCTTTTGCGATTCTCATTCCCTTCTAGGACATCAGCCCTATGTACCTTGGCTTTTGAATATTTGCAACACTGCAACCAAGGATCCTCCCGAAATATCTTTCTCGCAATACTCCTCACCGTACGCTATGCATATCCCCTTCAGGTGTACCAATAGTCTCAAATGTGGAAGACCAAACATGGCCAGTTTCCAACCCTCATAGTCCTGAGAATGGCATATATTTTTTGAAGTTCAGAAGCCTGGACGGCCTTTCTAGCAATCGACCCTGGCTCCCTGTGCCTTCCAGTAATTCAGGTCGTGCAATATTTGTGCCAACATACGGACTCGGGGCTCACTTCAGTACAATGTCATCTATTTTCTTGTTGCCGTTAGGTGATAATAAATGAACTATAAATATTTAATGATTTGATAAAAACTCAAGAATTTACTTCCGAATCGCTGCGTTATCTTTTCCTAATACAGTAATACCTACTTTAATAAGTAAGATTTCCATAATAGATTTACAAAAAATAATTAAAACGAAAAGCTAATTAAAGTTAAATTTTTAAATTTTATAACCTACTAAATAGCAAAGTTAAAGCAGAAGAAATCTAAATTTGCAAGCTAAAGTGTCATAAAAATTTACTCATAATTAAATTCAACAAATTGCTGATTGTTAATCGGAAAACTTGCTTTGTATATAAAAAATTTTTAAGAAATTATTATTTTCATTTCATTGAAGCTCAGTTCAACTCGTGTAATCGCGCACCCATCTAAAATAATTTTATTACTTTAAACTTTAATTTTTATTATAACTATGTTTTTGTTATGAATTATTTGATGTTTACAACTTTCTATAAAATATCCGATCCATTTTAGATTAATTTTTACGAACAAAGAAGATGACATGAGATAGAAGGAATTGCATCGTATTAGGAATTTGTAAACACACTATTTGAGATTGAGTTTGTAAAAATAGTTAGGTCGGCTAAATTGTAATTTAAATATTCTGTAAAGTTCTTGAAAAAGGCACTGGTTATGATCATTTTGGTTCAAATGGGCCAAAATATTTCATTTTTTTTTTTGTTTCAAAATTGGATGCAATTTCAATTTACTTGTTTTTGCTCTTGCACAAGAGCCTTATTAACGTTATAAAATTTTATTTTATCAATTCTATTTAGGTAAAATGATTTAAGCTTTTGCATACAATACAATAATGTTCACATTCACACTAAATTTATGTACAATTTTTTAGGAAATTATGTACAATTTTTTTTCGCAATGCTAAAATATTAAAAAATTTCAGGATTTTTAATGCATAAATCATAGATACATTTTCAGTAAGCTAATAGAAAAGCAGTTTTCTATAAATTATTAAATGAACTAATTATCAATAAGTTTAATTAACTAAACGTTTATAAAAATAATTCATTTAATTGAAAAAATATTATGGATCAAAAAAATCATGCACTAAAAGTTGTCTTCCTTGTAGAGTACAAAACCCCGTAAACTTAGGATTACCCCTAATAAATTATATAATATTTCTATATCAGTTCCACAAGTTTTTAGCTGCTAGATTGTGCTATTAAAATTTTTTTTTCTACTCAACATAATATACATTTTAAGTAAAATGTATAAAATTATACTATGAAAATAATTTTGAAGTATCATAACATAAGAACTCCAACTGTGTACCAGTAGTAGCATTAAATCGTGAGTGCATTTTGAAATTAATCATTTTTTTTTTTTTTTTGATTTCAATAATATTATTTTTAACATTTTTCCAAAATCTTAATTTAAATACATTTCACTATTTCTAAATTGCGCCTATATGTACATGCTATACAGCATCCAGTAATGCTTCAATATAATATTATTGTAGCTTCTGCTATTTCTTTACTTTTTATGTGCGATATTTGTACAAAATATTATAGAAAACCTGATCCCAATTTAATAAAATATGAGGTTAATATTTATATATTATGTATTTGCATTATACGAGTGTATTGCACTTATATTATATTCTACTATATATATAGGTACATATATTATAACGTCGAATCATAATAATACCATTATTATTATTAATATATGAATGATGATAATAAGAGTATATTTTAAATTAAGCATCCTGAATCTAGTAAAAAATTTATTGTTTTTTTTTTTGTTTTATATTACTTCTTCAGATAATATCGATATACTTAATAACAATTTTTGTTTTGTTAGATGAAAATCCAAATTAATATTTCTCTCCTTTCTATTATACTTACATAGTATCTTTTCTTTCAACAAAGAAAACAAAAAGAAAAAAATTATTAAGTTCATCATCATTGTCAGCAGCTTCATAATCATCATCATCATCACCATCATTAATAAAATGAAATTAGTGATGATCACGCTCAATATTGGTATGAATAACAAGAATATTAACTGATTTATCAATATCAATATAATTATTATTATTAATCCAAATCATTTTATATATGTATTATGAAAGTTAGTTGGGATGCATATGATATTAAATATATGTATATGTGATAAAGAGGATGCCTTTAAAATAAAGAATTTTGTTTTTTTTTTTACAGTTTTAATATTTATACGTGCAATATTATATTATGATGCAGATGAATGCAATTCAATTATTAGTTCATATATGGGTGAATATTACACATACTATGCAGTATTGCATAAATATTAATTGAGTAAATGTTTTCAACTTACAAATATAAAATATTATAGGCTTTACTTTCATCTTATAAATTAAAGCAAAATTGTTAAAGGAGTTAATTGCAATAAAAAATAAACAACAATTATTGGTAAATATTTCTTGAACTTGTGTGAATTTTACAATGAGAACGATTTAAAAGTTTAACGCAATATTTTGAAAAAAAAAAATTCATAATTAGCAATCTAAAATTATATTGGAGCTAGGCATAACATTTCACTAGAATCTTATATGTAATATTATACTAGACTTTAATACTATTTTATTGCTCTGATATTCTTGAGGGCTAAAATCGATTACAAAATATTCGATAGTTATAATTCACTACCATTTAACTGAAGTAAATATATGTACTCAATTTTAATTGAAAACGAAAAAAAAATAGACTTGACCTTGTCAACTCTGTGATACCAGTACGAATTTGTTATCCTATGTGCGAATAAAGATGCCGCAACTGACTATGAGTTTAAGTTGCCGTATTACCATATTAATTTATGCAAAATTTCAGTACAGTATTTTTCAAAATAGTGTGTGTGCCAAATAACGTTTGAAGTTGTATGGCAGCTACCCAAACCGATGCACCGATCATATCCAATTTAAATAGGGTTCTGGCACTTACTACAATAAATCGTTTGTGAAAATTTGGTGAACTTAGCTCAATTAGTTTTTGAATTATCGCTGGGACGGATGGACGGACATACAAAGCTAAATCAACTCAGAATTTGACGCTGATCAAAAACATACACTTGAGTCTATATCTAAGACCGTTATTTCTTAGCTTTACAACGATGAAATACCGATCGGGAATTGTATTCGAAATAAAGTTATTATATTTTTGCTATATTTTAAAAGGAAAATATTGGAAACCTTTCCCAAATCATATTATAAATAAATATACAGTTAGTTTATTTTACTGAACTGATAACCAATATTATTTATATAATTATGTATGTATATATATAAAAAAGAATTGCATTCTTTAATGGGCTCATCATAAAAAGAAAACACTATAATTTCTTTTTTCTAAATTTAAGATTTTTAATATTAGAAAAATTTTCAATAAAAATTATATTGCTTCCTTTGTATATAGTAAGTAATATGTTCAATAATTTTATATAAAATTTAACGATGGAAAGTTTATGATGGAAAACTAAATTTTAATATTATATAATGATAATATTTTATATCATTAAATTATATATATATGAAGACGTAGATCAATAAATAATATTTGACTGCAATTTGTATAACATTGTATGAAGAAGTTATTTGAAAAATAACAAAGTGCATATATGTTTTAAAATGTGGTAGTAAAATTTATATCTGATAAAATTTTAATATTTATAGCAAATTCATTTTTATTACATTTTTATAATAGTATAATTATTGTACAATTTGTAACATTAATGTACTTGTAAATTAAATTTCATTTCATTTTTTTACAGATGGACAATGGAAGAGGAAACTCTTGTCACCTAATTAAAGATTTTAAGTTAATTTGGAGTCCAAAACAGAAAGTAAGTTATTATAATAGTATTATTGTTCATAAGAGTACCTTCATAAACTAAAACACTACCCAAGTCCACTCTACGGCAATACAATTTTCAGCAATGAGTATTAATGCTGAATTGTATGCTATAGAGTTTAATTTTAAAATGTATGGAATAATAAACGAGTATTTATTTGTAAACTTTATGCTTATATCACAAAATATATTTGAAGTGAACACATGAATGAAGAAGGGTTCAAGTCATGTTTACAGCTTCTAAAACAACTTTGCGATAAAACAAATTCGTACTTGCTAGACATAACTGTGCTTTTAGACTTTCGTTAGAAATGTGGTAAATTTAAGCTATACAAATAGCGTACAAAGAAATTTATAGCGTTTTTAGTTCAGATACCAGAACCGTTTCAAAAATGTCGCCTTCAAAAATTTTTCGTCCTTTTTTTACAAATAAGAGTTTTTTTTTCAGGTTGTACAACATTGTAGCTTCACAAGTTTTTTCTAAAATTAATCCTCCAAAGTATAAACTTATAATGCCGTATTGTAATTCGCAATCGTAACGAGTCTTATTGCAGAAAAACTACATTTTCTAGCATCTTGAAGAAAAAACTAAACTGCAACAAAACATAATAGTAGGCAAACTCAAAAACCCCAAAAATGCAATACCTAATATCAGCTAATAACCACTACCTTAAAACTTCTAATAAAAAGCTTTCTAATTCTCTCCGTCGGTAACCTGTTGAAGTCTACAATTTTAAGAAATAATATTCATTTCGTTAAAATAAAATTTTTTTCCCACCTTCTCCCTGTCGAGTTTTCTTGTAGAGTAAATAACAAAATTTCATTAATTTTCTCTATAAAACAAATATCTTCTTGTCAGAAAATATAATTAAATATTTTCGCAATAACCGAATTAACCCTAAAAGTCCATAAATTTATTAAGACTTTTAAATTTATTCTAATTTTAAATGAATGCGATAACTGTACAACATTCTAATATTGTTTTACATTGCGAAAAATCTTTACTACATTCTCGCTACTTTGATTAATCATTTCAGTTTAATCAAAGCAATCTATTAAAATTTTTAGATCAGCACTTAATTTTGCAGGTTATTATAAATTTTGTTTTAATACAACATCAATAATAAGGTATAAGTACAACAAAAGAATAGAATTTCAAAACTTCCTTTACTTATAGAACAAAAGACTTTAACTTTTAACCACTTATTAACTGAAAACAGAATAATGTCAATTAATTTAATGTTGAACAACATTAGTTTATTTAATTTTAAAGAGTTTTTGCAATAATGTTCAAATAATTGTTTTTTTTTTTTAAGATGACGTTCATGCATATGTCCAATGTCTTTTTACTAAAAATTTAATAAAAAAATAAACGATAAACGAAAAAAAAAACGCAACGGATGTACGTAAAAAAAATTGCATACTTTTGTTCTTCAAACTTAACTTATTTCATGCTTCTTTTGTTCTTCTTCATTATAAACTACTTATTTGCATGTAACATTTAAATGATAGTTAAAATTCATTTTTAAAAATCTTTTGTCTATTCAAACTTCTTTAAAAATTAACAAACACAAAAAAAAAATGAATAAACAAACCTTTGTTTCATTCATTTTACTCTAATTCTCATGACAATTTATCTCATTGAAGATTATACCAAAATAAACCCATATATGAACCCATATTTTTGTCTCCCTTCATCAAATTTATTAATGGCGAAAAATAAATTTCGGATACCTTTTGAAAATGATTAGTACAACAGAAACCGTGATGAATAAAGATGAATCACTTTAAAAAAAAATTTAAAAAAAAAAAACAAAAAATTTGTTACTTCTTTCCAATTGAAGATGCTTGTCTAAAACTTGATCTTAATGTTAAATTGAGTTCGTTTAGACAATTGGAAGACACACTTGAAATTTTTTATAGTGAAAAAAACAAAAAATAGAAAAATAGATGAAAATTCATAGAACAACAATAGAGAACCCATCCATTCCATATAATAAAAATGTAAACTAATGTAAAAAATATTTAACAAAATATGAGAAAAATTCCCGCGAATAATTAATTTTATAAAAATGAAAATAATACAAAAACACAAATTCCAAAAATTATGTAATCTCATGTTGTTGAGATTTCTGAAACGTTTTAATGTGTTGACGATTAAGTAATTTAGCATTGTTGGCAATGATTTCTTTATAAATGATGTTTGCTCTAGAAAATAACATTTTAGAAAAAACAAAAACAAATTATGTTTTTTTTTGCTTTTAAATATTTTTAAAAGTTGTGCTATACAACAATAAGATAAATTACGTACACCGTTGCAAAATTTATAAATAATATTTACTAATTCAGTAATTTACTTTTGAGAAAAATTTTAGATTTTAGTACCGTGTTACACCAATATGAATATCAAGAAGAGAGTCGTCAAGTTTCTTCTCTACCTTTTATTCTATACAAATTATACTATAAAAATATATTCTTCACAAAATCTATAGAGTTGAATTTATTTAAGCTTCACTTTGATATTTTGGCAAATATTACTAAAATCAATTCTATCTTTTGCACAATATACCAAAATTTAGAAAAATCTAACTCACGTCCTGTCTCTAATTTAACAGAGCTAATGTAGAAACAGAACATCTATAACAGAAGCAAATGTTCACTGAACGTCTACCTTAAGTTATTCAGGGCTCAACCTTAAACAAAGTAATTGAATTTCATAAATAAAATTCTGGCTCATTGTGGATTGGAAAAAACATTCATTAGATTGTAAGAAATTTTTTTGTAGAGCATCCTCTTATAGGGTGATCTGAGTAAGAGAAAACATGGCAATTTGTACAGTGTCACAAAACTCTTCCCTTAATCATTATATTTGTAAAACTTTGGCAACAAACTTTTCGCTATTTCGTTGCTTGGTTCGGACAGTATCAACACCATGACCGAAAAGCAAAGCAACTATAAAACAAGTAAATTATAGAAAAATAACACATTTGTGAGAGTCTACCACCAAAAAGGGTTGTGCAACAAAAATTTTTAATACTCAAATTATTTTTAATTAATTCGCAATTTATTTTTTTTTTTTTAATTTCGTTTTAAATTTTTAAATGGAATTCAATGTTCTTCAGCATATGTTATCATATAAATTCTGTCATCACAGAAATGAATTATATTCATCTCCTAGAGCTCAAAATCCACATTATAAACGTAATAATAAAATTGTGTCATTAATTAACTCTTATATTAAATTTAATTATAAAGATCAAGTTACCTAAATTTTATGAAAATTAAAAATTTTAAAAATGAAAAAATTATGGCATAATATTCATTGTTTTTATATTGCACGCACATTTGAATTGAAAGTGAAACAATGAACTTGATGAGGATTATTGTTAGCGTATAGTTGGCAATGTACAACTTACATGTTAATTATGGTATAATTATTATAATATACAAAGTAAAAATTAGAATTTATTATAACAAGTTTAAAACATTAATTGTAGTACATAAAAAACATTTCGCAATCTTTCAACTCATAAAATATGGAGTGGCTCTTCACTAAAAAAAAAACTTTTTTCTTTAATACAATGTAATTTTTTTGTATAAAAAAAGCAATGTTTTATGGTATATAAAATGTCAAAGGCTACTTGCAAATAATTATGAATGGGTGTAACAAGAGTGCAACGTTGAAGTATTAAAAATCAATCAAAACATGAAATACAAAATGTTATGAAAAGGCAATTATGTTTGAAAAAAGAAAAATTTACTTACAAATTATTTTGTTCACACAATACAACTAAAAGGTATAGGAAACATTGAGAGATATTTTCTTAACATACTCGTATAAAAGAACTGACGATTGCATGTCAAATTTTTAAATTTTAAACAATTATACATTGATATTGCAAATGGCAGTTCTATTAGTTTAACTATGCCTATATGCCATATTTGTTCTTGATTGACATCTCAAAAACATAGCAGTCTATGTTTTTGATTACATTGTTATAAAAAGAATTTACAATATTAAAACATTGTTAACGCAAAATATAAGTACTTCAAAAGTTATTCGATGCTGCTTAATATTCATTTCGAGAAATATTTAAGTTTTCTTTTTTGAACGCTAATTTTTTTAACTAAAACAGCGATACAAAAGTACGCACTAAATGACGGTGATTAATCGAAATTCTTCTTCTATTAATTCAGAACGAAAATTTCATTAATAGTGTTAAGAATTACGAAATGCGGATGAAAAATTTTGAAAGAGCTAATGAAGCTTTTTTAAAATAAGATACTACATTATTTGGTTATTCGTGCCAAATTACTCTTCCGAGCCTTTTACTGCATATAAAGCCGTCAAGGGAATCTGTGAGCAATATAAGTGTGTTCCAAAATCGCTAGAATACTCAAATGACAAAACCATTGCATCATTGTACAAAATATATCCTTTTTGTACGCTAGTCTCTTGGTCAGCAAGATTTGCTTATTAAATCCGACCATGTAGCAAAATATTTAAAAATACTAAAAAATATATACTAGAAATTTTCTCTGAAATTTGTTGCAATACAATAAAAATTTTAAAATTTTGGTTTTTCTCTCAAAATGTCGGTTCTTTAAAATGTCAATTGCTTTTTATAATAATCATTTTGATGAAAAATTATTATAGTGATTTAGAAATAAAGAACCAAAAATAAATGAAAGCAACAATAGCCACATTTGTTCGAGTTTATACTTTATTAATGTTATTAGCAGGTATGTACATATGTAAATATATTAATGACATTCAATTGTTTTATATTAAATTTATTTTTAATTCAATTTTATATTGCTGACCTTACCTTTTTCAATTCGTACCTAAACCATATATGTACATACATAAATATGTGATAATTTTTAATAATTCATCAACTAAATAATAATATAGTTATATTTTATAATAAAAAAAAATCTACTTTATTTTTAGTATTTTTAATACTAAAGTAAGACCTAAAATATAGGTCAGCTAACTGTTAAATAAAAATATTACCAACCTCCAAACCAAACAAAAAATTTTCACTTTCATATTAAATTTTTTCCTTTTTATTTAATTTACGAGAAACGCAATCTATTAAATAATAATAGTACTCGTATGTTTAGTTCAATTTATTTTTTTTTGGCCTCATATTATGCATGTAATATTTAAAATGATAAAGCATAAAAAAATCTTGTAATTTCATATATTTTTATTGCATAATTTTTTCATAAAGAAAAAATTTTTTTTTCCTCTATAAAACTATATTAATGACTTTATTAAGGCATTACTCATAAATTAATTAATTTTCTATATGAAAATCTAAAATTAAAAACAAAATTACACGACTTATCATTCTCACCTACATTTTCGAAGAAGATATCGACACATATTTGTGCTCTATATACACACATGTGTACTTGTACGTTATACCGAGCACACACTTCATTATTAAAAGCAAAATATATATATGTATACATTTACCTAATTAATATAATATTTTTCCACTTTAATCATATACCTTATGCCACAGCTCATTTTTTTTCCAAATATAATTTTAACCTTTACAAGTAGAAAAAATATAATGAAAAATAAAAATAAAATAATAAAAAAATTACAACAGATTACCCACGATTTATTTTAATAAAAAAAATATATATATAAAAAAGTGCCATAAACAAAAAAAAAAATCTTAAGTTTTATCCACTTCTCACCTTTAATTTGACATAATTACTTTATTCATATGTATTTATTGTTTTACGTTAAATAATATTTTTATACCTGTTGAAATTTTTTTCTTTCTCAGTTTAATAATATTTTTAAACTAATTTTTAAACAATCGCATCAAAGTCGACAGTTAATGATACAAATTAAAATAATGTTTCATCTTCACATACCTATGCTTTAATACAATAATAACATGGCATAATAAATATTAATGTTTACATTATATTACCCATATAATATGTATGAAAAAAAAAACAACAAAAAAATAAGACATTAAGAAGAAGACAACGAAAATCCATTGAATTGGCGCTAAAAATTAAATTATCTTTACCATATCTATAAAGACTAAGTCAAGTTTAACATTAAAATTATAAGTAAATTTTTATTTACACTGAAAGAAATTTATTTTTTCACTTCATATTGTCTACTACGTACAGCGTTACAAAACTCATAATACATGCGTTACATAAAAATTTCTCGGTACTTTTTTTTTACATACCTCCTGCAGTTCAGTTAGTAGAGTGTCCGACTAGATAGCGGTATTTCACTGGTTCGAGTTTAATTTGAGGAAAATAAATTTTTAATTTTTCTGTCTTGACTAGTTCTATTGATTACGTCATCGTAAGAGGAATCCATAATTTATCTTTACAATTAGATAAAATATGTGATCTGTGTAAAATGACTGCAATTTGCATCTTCTTCTTTTAAGTTGCCCTGCAGAGCTTAATCATGAAAGATCCAAACAAAACATCATTAAATTACAAGAAGATACTTACCGTTCAATGTCTTATGATAAACTTATAATAAAAAGAAAAATTTGCATGTACTTCTTGAATTGTTTACACTTACTTTGAAAAAGAAATCAATAAATTAAATTCTGTTGGGGTCTACCAGTTTCCAGTGTGATTATCCCGGTATCAGTATAACAAATTTTACTCTAACCAGAATAAAAAACTTAAATACTTAAATAGCTACTTCTACAATTTTTTTTTAAAAGTGTTAAAAAAAAGTTATTTGATTTGGTAACAAATAAGAAATATCATAATTAAAACTTACAACGATTTTCTATTCTTTTATTAGAATATTTTTTCGCTGTGTAATAATAATCAAAGGAAAATTTCATATTAAAATTATAAACAGTTTTTTTATTATTATTATTGTTATTGTTATTATTATAGTCAACATTATTCTGTTAAGCGTTTATCATAATATAATCATTATCAATATCATCATCGTCATCATCATCATCAACATCTTCATCATAATCATAATACCATCATCATTATTATACCTATGCCATTATCATCATTGGCAGCTGAAGTAATAACAGCAGCATCAGTATGTTACAATAACAACCATATATACACAAAGAGTATACTGCTGCTAGTATCACCTGAAAAATATACAAAAATTTTCATTTTCTTTTTTTCAGTTTTGAAATATACATATATTTTATACACATGTATGTATGTATGGTGTGTATATAACAGAATACAACAAAAAACCATAAAGTCAGATGATAGATGGCTCTTTACGGCGCTATTAAGATGTCAATATATTTATGGTGGAAGCGTGTCTGTTTAACTCGGTTTTGCTTGTTATTCTGTCTTATCGTTTTTTTTTTATATTTTTCCTTATTTCTTCTTATTGTGGAATAGAAGAACGATTATTATTTGATGGTATGGGCTTTAAGCCAAACATTTTTTAATTTAAGTTTTTGTTTTATTTGTAAATTTCTGATTTTTTTTTTCCAGTTGAACACTTCAATTTAATTTAAAATCACGTGAATGTCAAAAAAAAAAATTAAATTATTTTTATGTTTTAAAGTTTTTTATTGTGACTTGAATTTTACGTTTAGAATATGAAAAAAAATCATTTTTGATATAATGAAATTTGTTATAGTTATTATTATTGGTGTTATCAATACGAGTAATTCTGGAACTTTATCATGTGATTAAAAAAAAAAAAATTCATAATAATTCAGATTCAAGACGAATATAGTGAAAATTCATAAACAAATTGCTTTTGTTGTAAAGTAGTTGGTACTCACAACTGAATTATAAGGGAAGCTTAAAATATCACCTTAAAATTTGTTGAATGAATTGAAAAAGTAGATGTTAATAGCGATTTTTCGAACAGTTTAAAATTTAATTGTAGCTTTTAATTATAATTTATTAATGGTAATTGATTTATAGTTACTTCTTTAGAATTCAGCTCTTCGACAGCAACATCAATTCGTAATTACAAAATTCGTAAATACAAAAAATAAACCCCTGCCATTTATGCTATTTAAAATTACATTCAGTAGCAAATTATAAATAAATAATATTGTATAAGTATTACAACTATGTATACACCCGATACTCATTTGTAAATGTTCATAATGCATACCTGAATGATAAATCTTAAAATATAATATTTTAGAGTTGACTGTCATCATAATTTTGTAAAAATATTTCATAACTGTTATACAAAAAAAAAACAATACTTATATCAAAGGTTAAAATGTGAGATTACACAGGAAAAAATTAATTTGATCTTTTCCCCTATTGCTTTTTTCTAGATAAATTTTTTTTTAATAAATTCTACGCGTGAACATTCAAAGATATTTTCAAATACACAGAAGGATGCATGTTGTATATAATGAACTACAAAATAAAATTATTTCAAATATACATGTAATAATATTAAGCTCGAATATTCATATATGAAGAAAACATGGAAAATAATAATTTTTCTTTTTTCTATTTCTTCTATTATATTCACCAAAATTAGAAAAATATTGGAAAATTTTTTAAATGATTCCCGGTAGCATAAAATTATTATTAGGAGCACGACTTTTCAAATACTATAGAAAATGATTTTTAAATATTCAATATAAAAAAAAAGAAACAAAAATTAAGCATTTACAGCTTCTAAAATTGATTGGTTTGATTTTTCAAATTCCTTTAAATGCTTTAAGTAAAATTTTGCATAATAATGTTATATGATGGTTATAGAGACTTTATAGAGGCACAAGACTCAAATTCATTTATTTATTTACATATAAATTTCTGACAGTTTTAAAGAAAACATTACTCTAACATTTAAAATAATTTCAAATTAGTATAACTAAAAATTATAATATAGAGACATAAATATTGTTAAATATTGCAGCCAGAAATGTATTTTAAATATTTTAGTACCAAATCCTTAAAAAAAAACCTTCAGGTCATTTTTCTTCAGAACTATTATTTTGTAAATTCTAAAACGATATAATCATCACTTGTATAACAAATAAATTATTAATTTTATTTTTGAAAAGTTTTCCAGCTATTTTCCTAAACTGACATGTGTAAAAATTTAAAGCATTAATCATAAATGAAAATTTTTATCATATTTATTTTATTGACAACATAATTCGTAGTGTTTACATGATAAATTTAATACTCATAATATTGTATGCTTAAATTCATATCCAAGTTCAAAATTTAAATTAAGTAAATCCGATACGTTAATAAAAAATAAATACTTTCATCTCAAAAATTAGTTTATAGGTGAAAATGCCTAATAACAATCCGTACACTTTTATACATACTTATAATCTCTATATATATATATGTATATTATGTATAAATGCATACTTAAGTTTGTTATCGAATTTATGAATACAATCACTCAAAATTCAACATATTTTGCACATTGAATTTCGTGATTAACTGAATTATAAGAGCAGTATAACGGTACTGAATATTGCGCAATGAGAAAGCGTTCGATAAATTTTTATATATTCTATTAATTTTCATTTTCGATATATAACTGGACGTCAATCGTCACGACATATTATTAGAAAAATTTCAACGAAATATATTATTATAGTTTGTTCCCTGTAGCCTTGCATTTCAATTTTAGTTAAATTAATATTCATGAAAATTTGTACCAAGATTGGGCTTTCCCCAAGAATATCCGATTCCTGGGTTTGAGTCTCCAATAACGCTTACTGGATTTCTTGACACTTGAAGTAAGTTAACATTTTCATAATCATATGCCATCTGATGAGTTAAATCATCTGAGTAATTCTAATTATAATACAAAAAATTCACAATGGAATTGGGTATGGAGTGAACAAAATAAGATATTTTTTCTCCATATTTATCACTTTTATTTTATTTAATAAATTGATCGTAATATAAAATCATTTTCCCCACATTAACCTGTTATTCCTATACCATTGATTTTGACTGATAAAAGTTGTGATTTTAAAAAAAAATTTGTTTTCTTATTTTTCTTATGGCAGTTTATATGATCATTGGTCATTTTTAGTATATAATAAGAGAAAGGAAATGAACTTTAAAATTGTAAAATTGAATTTAAGATCACTAAGGAATTACTATTTTAACTAAAGCACATAAATTATCCTAAATAATAATATTTTAATAAAAAAAAAAAATAAAGATTACAAAAATCTTTACGATATAGCTATTTTTATCTGGACAAACTATAGAAGTATCAAAATTCAATTTAGTTTTCAATTCATTTTAAATATACTTGTATTTGAGTTTTTCATTCAAATGTTTTAATAATCTTTGACATTTTTGAATTTAAGACTTTTTCTTTACATATATCTGAATAAACCATATTTATAAAAATAAACGATCTAGTTTTAAATTGACCTAAAATTCTCTATTATAAAAATATACTTTCTTTGAAAGGTCATCAATTTTATAAAAGTTTTCTTTCACCTGAAGGATTTATTTTTTTCTTTTTAAATTTATACTTTGATTTATGCAACTTTTACTTTTTAACTTATAATATTGAATAAGATTTTTATTTTCCTCCTATTATATGCAGGTGTTAAAAATTAATTATGGGACTTATAAAAAATCCAATATTTTAATTAACTGTAATATTTGTAGAGAAATAGAACTAAAATAATAAATTTTTATTGCAAAATTTATAATTGTTTCAAGGGTATTGCCCAATACTATTCGATTGTTAATTATTACTGATTTATTCATATAAAAAAAACTCTCACCTGTTTTAAAAGCAGAATGAAATATTGTACAACAAAGAAATCCTTCCAATTTTATTTTACGAGCATCTCAAGGAAATTTAATTATAAATTTTCTATAAAATTCTCTTAAAATTTATATTAGCAACCATACTCTCGCTAAAATCTTATTATTGCTTACATATGAAAATAAAATTAAAAAAATTTTTTTCAATCAAAATCTTTTATTATTCTTAAAATAATATTAAAAATCTTTAATTGTTAATTAATTACTTTCAATATTTCACATTCAAATAAACTTAAGTTTTAAGGTTAATTAATTTACTCTTACACAAAAAGCTAAAACAAAAATAGTTTATTCAACAAAAAAAAAAACAAAATGAAATTGAAAACCTCAAACCGATTAAAATATTTTTTAAATCAATTTTTCATAATAAAATTATCTTCTAAGGTCACTTACATAGCTCTAGTATAATAGTTTCTAGTGTACCTATACCAGCTGTACTCCAATACATTTGTTAAAAATTAAAACTTTTGCTCCAAATAAAATAATTATTTAAAAAAATCAAAAGAACAAAAAATTGGAAAAAAAAAATTAATTTTATATCAAATTGAAAACTGAAATTGTAAAAATAAAAACAAAAGTGTTGTTTTTTTTTTTCTTAGACCACAACACAGAATAATTATTATATTATTGCATAACAGTTTTTAATAAATCTTATATATAAGTATAAATAAATTGCTTCCAATAGCCTATAGTGTAGTGTAGATACTGGTTGTTCTTTTGTAATATTCTTATAAGAAATAGGCAATTATTAATTTATAACATTTTGTTTCAAGAAAATCTTCGGGCAATGTGTTGTACAGATTATTTAATAAAATAACAATGTGATACCGTTAAGCAAATTACAGTTATAGCAGGTGTTAAATATTATGTTTAGCACATTTTATATTTATGTGAGTTATTGATATTATTTTATATTTTAGTAGTTTTCAGCACTTAAATGAATTTATTTTTATGGAATTTTTAAAAATTTTACTGATCTCAATAATTTCTGAGTTAACAATTACGTAAATACATTTATAAATTAATTATTTATTCTCGTTTTATTGTTTACTGAAGTTTAGACAACTTTTTATTATCTTGTCATATCTACGGATACTCTAAATACGCCTATGTTTTCAATAATTATTTCAATTCTCTGGCTAATTTGTTTTTGAAAATTATTTATTTCTATTGCCACTCTATTTTTTATAACAAAGTGCTTATTACTTCCAATCTTAATCTGTCTATCCTTCTGTCCGTTCGTTTGTAGATCCGTCTTCCTTTCGCCTTTCCGTCTGCCACACGTCCTTCTTGTACCACGAAACAATGCAGTCAAATATTCAAAATACAAAATGGCCGTTGAAATTAATCGTTTTTTAAAATCAGTTTTTTTTTTCAAATTTTTCATATCTTTTATTTTTCTAGATCTCGTAGAAATCTGAAATTTTACTGACTTTTAGACAAGAATAAATAATTAACTTCGTTAGAAATGTTCTAACTCCTTTTCCTTTTCAAAGTAGCACCTCTCGAAATTTGCAAAATTAAAATTTTCAGTATATGGTTTCTATATAATATTTCCAAAACTGCAACTTCCTAAAAATTTATATAGAAACCAAAAACTAACAGTAATTGCCATGCCATCAAAAAGTATTATTATGTATGTATTTTATCTCACTTTATTATTATGTATGTAACTCACTTTATTTAATTTCAAATTCGTTCATCCTTAATATATGCAATAATTTTAAATTTATTTTTAGATAATATTTTTGGTAATCGAAATTAGGCATAATAGATCAACCAAATTTCCATAAAATTCTGACAATTTCCATTTATTCAAATAATACGTATCTACAGAAAATTTTTAAAACCAACAAGTACATTATATAATTAATTATCATTAATTCTAATTTCGTAATTTTGATTAAAGACGGCCGATCGAGTCAAATCACAATATTTAAAAATTATTTTAAAAAATCTTTTATTTATAGTTTACAAGTTATTCATTTAAATATAAATCTAAGAAGTTAACATTACAATTGAAATAAATTAGGCCGCGATAATTAGAAATAATAAAAAACAAAATTTGAAAACAAAAGCAAAATTCTCATCACTTAACATTATCATGGCTAATTTTGTTGCTGATTTTGTGGTACAACAAAAAGAAAAAATAAAAAATTTCGATAAAATTTAGATTTTATTTTGATTTTGTTTTTTTTTTGTGTACCCTCAGAATATTTTAAACTACTGTTATAGTTAAATATTTCTCACAGTGACGAACGTTTATAGCAATTTTAATTTTAAAACGAGAAAAAAAGTAGAGTTGACTTTGTCAACTCTGTGATACCCGTACGAATTTGTTGTCCTATGTGCGAATAACTAATGTGCCATAACTAACTATGGGGCAGACTATGACTTTAAATTGCCGTATTACCATATTAATTTATGCAAAATTTCAGTACTATGTGTTTTTCAAAATACTGGTTGTGCCAAACTACTATTGAAGTTGTATGGCAGCTACCAGAAAGAGCCAAGAAATTTTAGCGAATTTTATCAAGCACATCGGCCCTACTAATATATTCACTTGTGTGAAATCTCAATATCACAGCTTTTATAGTTTCTGAGATATAGCCAAATAACTTTTGAAGTTGTATGGCAGGTACCAGAAGGAGCCAAGTAATTTCAACAACTTTTATGAGACACATTGGCCCTACTAATATATTCGTTCGTGTGAAATTTCAATACCATAGCTTTAATAGTTTCTGAAATATAGTCAAATAACTATTGAAGTTGTATGGCAGGTACCAGAAAGAGCCAAGTAATTTCAACGACTTTTATGAGACACATTGGCCCTACTAATATATTCGTTTTTGTGAAATTTCAATACCATAGCTTTAATAGTTTCTGAAATATAGTCAAATAACTTTTGAAGTTGTATGGCAGGTACCAGAAGGAGCCAAGTAATTTCAACGACTTTTATGACACACATTGGCCCTATTAATATATTCGTTTGTGTGAAATTTCAATACCATAGCTGCAATAGTTTCTGAAATATAGTCAAATAACTTTTGAAGTTGTATGACAGGTACCAGAAGGAGCCAAGTAATTTCAACGACTTTTATGAGACTCATTGGCCCTACTAATATATTTGTTTGTGTGAAATTTCAATACCACAACTTTTATAGTTTCTGAGATATAGCCAAATAAATTTTGAAGTTGTATGGCAGCTACCCGACCCGGTACCCCGATCACGTCCAATTTAAATAGGGTTCTGGCACTTACTACAATAAATCATTTGTGAAAATTTGGTGAACTTAGTTCAATTAGTTTTTGAGTTATCGTTCGGACGGACGGACGGACGGACGGACGGACAGACAAAGCTAAATCAACTCAGAATTTGACGCTGATCAAAAACATACACTTGAGTCTATATCTAACACCGTTATTTATTAGCGTTACAAACGGTAAGGCAAATTTAGTATACCCTTCGAACATACGTTCGTACGGGTATAAACAATACCGGTTAGTTTTCATTGTAAATGTTATGGAAGTCTTTTTTATATTTTTGATGTTTTTCTATTCTTTCATAATAGCAATTTGAAATAAAACCTCAACAATTAATAAAAAAAAAAATCAAAAGACAAAAAAAAATGAAATTCTGTTTTTTATTTTTAAAGAGACCTTTTTGAAAACAAAAAAAAACACAAAGGAATCTTTTAAGTGCTTATTGCTTGAATTTCAAAAAAACAAAAACAAGGGCACGCGATTTTAACAAAATGCGATGTTTCTCTTCAAATTATGTAGAAAAAAAAAATTCCCTCCTTCTTTATATCTTAGGAATCTTGTTTTATTCATGTCTTTAATTTTTCTTAATAAAATTTTTGTATTTAATTACAAATGGACAATATTAGATTGCAACATAGAATTTGTTTGTCTAAATTGCATCGTTTTTTTGTACTGTAACCCCCTTATAACTATGCATTTTTTCTTAATGATTTTTTATGGTTCTATAGAAAAGAATAATCATTATTAAATACTCTGCTAAAATAGTTCACTTCGTTATTACACAATTTGGTTTCACAGTTAGATTTAGAAGTTTTATGACTTCTCGATGACAATTGATTTTTAACAATGTTTCATTATAATTGTTGTAATATTAAAAATTAACAATCTCGCGTTTTTATTGTTACCAATAATTTATTGGTATAGAACTGTGTTAATGACTTTTTGTTTTGAGAATTTTTATTATCACCTGTATCTTAAGAGTAGAAAATAATTTTGTAATCCAATCGTTTAAATTTCATTCGAAAATATTATGTACATACATAATTATTTGAATTCTGTTCTAGATGTTGATTTATAAGGTGAATAAGAGCAAAAAAAAATGGAAAATCATTATTTCTCAACATTTTTCATCTTGGGCATTCTTAATTTTGTTTTAATGTGAAATATTTAGTGTAGTATAATTTTGTGTACTTCTGTAAGTTTTCCAAAATTTTGTATTAGAAAGAAAAATCTACATGTATGAAGGTATACTTGTCTAGCACCAAATTTTTAGAATACTATAATTTTTATAAGTTTTTATTTTTGGTAACTTTCTGACTTAATTGTTAGTATATTGAGCAAAATGTTGCTATGTGGTGAATATGGTCTTGCGCCGTTAGATAGCAAGAGAATTCTCATATTTATTCTTTCGATAAATTGTGTTGAGTTCACATGCTATCATACCGGGTGTATTATCTTATTGTGCATAACACAATTTAATATTTTACTTTTAGGACACCAAACGTCGCTACAACATGAAAAATAGTTCAAAAAATAATTAATAATCGTTTGTGTAATAAAAATTTTGCATTTTTAGTTCTAAAACAAATTTTTTGTTATAAAAATACGACTAGCATTTATAAAAAGAATCAAAAACAATAAAATTCAGAGTGCGGTCCCGGTGTAACAATTTTTTCTGGGTTGCTAATTTAAAACACAAGAACGAATTTTTATTTTTTTTCTCTTGAGAACTGCATCTGGATGCCACGTGTATTTAGTTCCCATAATCAGTTTAAAATTAATACCGTCAGTAGAACTTCTGCACTTCACCAAAAAAAAAAAAAAATCAATTTAACTTTTCAAGTATTAAGTTTAAGTAAAATCACCATTTATTTGAGTGTCTTTATTACGCTACTATAGCCATAAATATAAAGATCACCTGGACAAGATGGTTGTATAGTAAATTTTCGAATTTTGTATTTGGTGGTGTAATTATTGTTAAATGTGATCTTTACTTATCTGTTTTGTTTTTAAATTTTATTCTTTGTACCACTGTACTATAATTTTTTTATGGAATTTTACTGAATTCGAAATTGATTACTTTCACCTAACCCGGCTTTTAACTCACGTAGTTTATTGGCTTAAAATTGACAGTTCTTAAATTCATACAAACATTTTTTATTCCAAAAATTTACGTTGTGGATTACAGCCAAATAATTGTGAACGAATTTCAGGTGAAAATTCTTGCAAAGTTTTTTGTAGTCTTGATTGTAAAGTGTTTATAACTCTCGCACATCCCGTCACTGATATAATTTCGATGCCACCCAAAACACTTTCTGATAAAAAAATCTCCCTGTCGATATTTATTTTTATTTCCTTTGAAGTAATTTTTTGATATTTTTGAAAAACTTCTGGTAAACATTCTGTTATTAAAGGTTGATCTCTTTTAATACAACGTAAAATAACAATTGATTCTAAAATCTTTAATAAACTTTGTAATATTAAATTTGATAAAATATTTTTATAACACAATTCATTTTTGATATCGTCAGTCATTTTTTGAGTTGCTTCTTCTTGTATTATTTTTATTAAATTTTCACGATACTTGAGTATTGAAAGACGTGATTGACATTTAATATTTGATAATTGAATTTTCTTTTGCAATTCAATTGATTCTTCTTTTTTCATATAAAATTCCATTATTTTTAAACGTTCCTGTTGTAAATAGTTCCCTTTTACAATATTATACTCTTCTTCGGTTTTCATTTCAATTTCAATAAGCTTTTCATTAACTTCTTGTTCAATAAATGCTTTCATATGATTTATTTGTGTTTCAACATCGATATCAGGATTTCCTAAACCATCTGGAGTACAAGAAATCAAATTAAATTTTTTTTTTCTTAGTAAATATTTGTTTTAGAACATTAGAAGTAAATGAAGTTAAAATTTAGCCTCCTTTATACCAACAAATTTGTCTTATATAAATTATATAAATTACTGAACACTTTTTAACTGCTTAATTATTTTTAAAAATATCCTTCTGATAGAAAGTGTGGCTATTATTTTACAGGACTTATGAAGCTTAATATTATGGAATAATACAATTGGAACTGTCACGAAATTTGATAGAATCGGCTCAATAAACCTCGCGAAAATAAAACAATGAGTCATACAGGATTTAAATCTATTATCTTTTCTCCAAATCTACTAACTAAACTATAAGAACAAAATTGGGCTGGTTTGCAGTACACATATATGCTAATATTAATATGCCATTTGTAACAAATGTTAAAAGTTATGCGTTATTTATATATTTTCAAATAAATAAAACCATTCGACATGTTATACATTTTTGATATATGAACTTTCTGAGAAATTTTTTCAAATTGACATTTTTTTTTCCATTTTCGATTGTCATTACTAAATCACCAATTTATTGCAATAAAAACAAAATTTTCATAAGCCTAAAAATAAATGGAGATTTTTTTTTATAATATCATTGAACATTACATTAAAAAACAACTTATAAAAATTGAAAAACTTTTAATTACAAATCTATTAAAAAAGTGATTTATGTGTATGTAAATTTTTTGAAATCGAAAAAAAAAAGCAAAAAAATAATGAAAATCTAAAAATATCTCAGGTGATAATCAATCAACCATGGTTTAAATTTCTTGAATTTCAAATAATTTAGAAATAAATTTTCTCACGATTGGAATTAATTTTTATTTTCTATTTTTAGTTTTTGGTCTTTTTTTTTCCAATTTTTTATTCTGTTTTTAATTTCCTTCAAATATCGGTAATTTACCTTTATTTTTACTTCAATTTGCTATATAAATTTTCTTTTACATAATTTCTGTACAAATTGATTGTTTCAATTGAAATCACTTAAATTAGTTCAGATTTCAGAGTTTAGGTGATTTATAAGAATTAATATTATTTTTAATTATTTTACAGTATTTGTTCATATTAATGGACTACATGCTTTTATTTGCAATATTTCTCTAATAATAACGAAAAAGTAGATTAAAGAAAATACAAATCCGAATTTGTACATTAATGAAGCCATTAAGAGACGAAAATTCACAATAAAAAAAATTAACTTTTAAATAATTCGTGATATGAAATCATTAAAATTTTATATAATTTCAAAGTAATTATATAATTACTTCCATTTTATAAACGAGTAAGTAAAGCGAATCAAACTAAAAGTTTTATGGAGCATAGGATTATTATTATTAAAAATCAAAACTGGGAGATATAGCTTCCAACTAGCTTCCGTTTACTGGTATACGTAAATCAACTATAAGAAAGTCGAGATTATCCCAAGATTCCAATCCATTTTCCGAGATATCACACCATTATTGAGAACAAAATTTATGAATTTTCAAAATTATTGTTTCTAATTTAAATTCATTCATTTCATTTCTTAAAGCAAAATCACTGCACTATACAAGAATATTAAATATAAAACTTTCAGTGCATTAGCAATCATACTCTATTAACTTTCAGATACAATAAATTTCCACTACCAAAAGAAAAAAAAAGCCATTTTTTCCGCGAAAATCATATTAATTAAAAATATTTAAAATCTGCTTCAAAATTTGTCTTCTATCAACTGGGCAATAATTTTACTATTTTAGATTTAATTTAGAATTTATTAGATTTTTAAAAAAAAACTGGGTTCAAATTCATAATAACTTTCAGCAAAAATTAAACTCATGAATGAGACCCTTTTTCACTATCTCTGCAAATGTCCGGCTCTGGGCGGGACTAGACCGGTCACGTGGAGCAGAGCTTGTGTGGTGGGGCATGATAGGATATCGAAAATTAGTATCGAGGATTTTGATAGATTCCTTAAGAGAACTAGGTGGCTTAAATATTCCACCTGTAATCGTAAGCTCAGTGATCCGCCTGTAATCGGTCTGGTGGTCACGGTGTAGTGGTAGCAAAACGGCATTTTTTGTGCTAATTGGGATGACCTGCTTCACCTGACACGTCAATCAACAAACCAAACGAGCCCTATTTCCTCTCCAAGGAGTGCACATCCCACTCATATAAAAAATGTAAATTCATGTATACAAATACGTAAATTGATGGTTTCTCTTTCTCGCGAAGAATACACCAGAAAACTTGATTAATTAAATTTTATGGCCGAGTGGAAAATAAAATTGGAAAGTACTGTTATTGTACCGTACCGTTTCTTGCGTAAATTTTCAATTTTTTGAATTTTTTATTTTGATATTTAACATGAGTGTCATGTACAAGTGCCTAGTATATACACTAATACTAAAATAAACGCACATATATCTACATTGATTTCACATAGAAGTTTTAAAATATAACTTACTGTTAGTTTTAGCCTTGTTTTTTCTTTTAGTTTTTACTTATCTCCTTCTTATTTAATTCTTTTTCCGATCTAAATTAAATGAAATTCGGTTAAAATCCATTAAATGCAAAATTTTGAAAGCTAATAAAAGCAAAATAACAAAAAAAAAACAAACGAAAAAAAAATCAATCAAATTTGGTGTGACCACCGGATGTAATTTTACTCCATTTGTAAAAAAAAAAAAGCAAAAATAAATAAACCAAATGAAAAAAAAAAAATTGAGATAAAAAAGCGTTTTATCGTACTATTAAATAACAGTTTTTTTTTTCTTCTTCTTCTTCTTTTTCTTTCTATCGATCTAAATCACGTGAAATAAAAGAAAAAAAAATTATAATTAACATAGGACAAAGGGATTGTAGTGGGGAGAAGAGCAAAATATTGAAGAAAAGAAAATTTTTATGTTTTAGGTACGCATTCTTTGCGGTTACTGCGCGCCACTCTTTAATTTGTTCATTTTGCTGTATGAAATTTCACTGAACAACTAAAAAAAAAAACAATAACAACCATAAAGAAGAAACGTAACTTACGTTGCACTTAATCGTCTTGTCTTTTTTCCTGTTGTAATGGAACTGATTGGAAAACTGTAACATTTTTTTTTTCTTATTTGTTTTTTATTTTCTTTAATTCCTCATACTACATTGACCATTTTGTATTACAAAACGAAAAATCGAAAACGTTAAAAAATTTCCAAAGAAGTTTTCGAAGAAAAAAAGTAGGGTGATTTTTCGAAATAATTTCATTAGTAATAACTGAAAAAAAAAATTAACGAAAAAATAGCATATCAATCAATTGTGATTAAAATTATAAGAAAAAGAAAAACAACACTTTCAGATTCATTCTTGGGAAATATTGAAGCTAAGTGCAATGTTTTTTGTGTGTTTTAACTAAAAGTCTTAAATTTTAAATCAGTTTTTGTAAACAACTTTAACGGTACCACACTATAGTAAAATACTGATATGAAAAACACATTAACTGACCGCAATGTGTACGTTCTAAATAATATGAAAAAATCTCTATTAAATTATTCTTACTGTAGCGTCAAGCAAATATTGACCTAGATTGTTAAAATGTTCCTCAAACATATTTTTGAAGATACCACCAGTGTGTATGCGGATGTATATGTAGATATTAATCGGTTAACTTTTATTATGAACTCTATAGCATCTCCTGTGGATTTGTCTCACTCCAAGGTGAGATTAAGATGAATTTAGCTTATAATGCACAAACAATTATTGAATAAAAAAGGTCTTTTTATCGATAATTAGTGACAATGGATTTCTTAGGTAATCAGATATTAATGTTTAAATTGAGTCTTTGCATAATGATTCACCGAAAATTAAAAATGTCAAAATGTGGGCATAGTATGCAGCTTCGGATCTATCATATATACAAAGTAAGTATTTGCAATTAGGGCACCATTGAAATTAAAAAAAATTAACTTGATAACAATTACAAAAATTGCATAACAAAAATGATCTTCACGATTTAATACTGTGACTAATCTTGCGTTCAGCATGATAAAGTTACACGAAAGTGATTTACTATGTCCAATGTCCAATGTTTAATGCATGTTAGTCATTGCTTTGAAAACGGAAAGAAGGAGAAGTATGCTCACCTTTTCCAAACTGCGTAGAACATCGAACTAGTCAGAACCGGTCTTGACTATAAGATAGCTTGTTTGGTAGTTAGTCTTTACCTCTATCTGAGCTTGAAATAAAGAAAACGCCCTTTTGATAATAGAATGACCACGAATAACTCACAATAAAGAAAATGGAAGCTGCATTTTGTGTCGTTAGTGATGTATTCGTTTAGTGTTGCCTAAGTATTATTATTCTATAATTGTAAGATTATATACATAATATACCAAATTATGAAAATCAAAAGCATTATTTAAAACGAAATTCATGAATTAAATTTAACACACTCTCAAACCAATTACACAAAAAAACTTCATGTAAGCACCTGATTACCTACAATATAAGTTGTAACTCTTTACACAATTATAATTTTACCCACATCTTCAAATACTCAAACTTTTTCATAAACTTTATTACATTTAACTTTAATACTGACTCAAATATGACATAGCGCTATCAAATACGATGTATAAATCACAATTATGTGAACAACGTTATGTGCACGTTCATCTTAATTATTTATACATATGTATCTATGTATAAATATCTGTCATGTTTTACTCTTTAATCTTTTATGCGTAGGCACCAATATTATACCGAATAGTTCCATTTCTTAAAATTTTTGCATCCTTATTTCCTCTGGCATTTTAATAAAATTTTTCTAACTTCAAAATGATTTGCCTTTTTCTTATTTTTTTCATTTATTTATTATTTATTTTATTATTTTTTATTTTTTTTTACTATTTCATTCATAAATTTTTTTTTCATTTAAATCTATTTTTTAACAAATAATAAAAAGAAAAGCATTTAACCTTTTTTAAAAAATCATTATTATGAAAAGAAAAACGTAACAAAATTTCTCCCCTTTTAATAATTCCTGGAGCACTATAATGCTACTTTATAATAATAATATAAAAATTATTTCTGTAAGTCATTTACATATCTACTGATTATAATTATATGCTTCATAAATATCTTAATCATCGCCTTCTGTACTCAACTAAATTCAAATTATAAATACATACAAATATAGAGGAGAACAAGATACAAAATGTTACAAAAAAAAAAGATAAAATTGGAAAAATTGAAGTCATTCAGAAGAGAAAGAAGTCATTTATGTAGATAAATGAGAAAAGAAAAGAAAGAAGTCACTATTGCCTTTCTTTTCTTTTTATTCAAAAAAAAAAAAAAATAATACAAAGAAATTTTTTTCCTTTTAATAATTTTGAAATTTTGTAATCAAAACTCTTGCGATCATCTTCATAATAATAAAAAATTATAGTAATAATAACAATAATAAGAGTATAGTGTGTTCATTCTTCTTCATTCAATAAAATTTGAATAGAATTGGAAACAAAATTTCGTTTTCTGTCTGTTTACTCATTTGTCTTCAATACAAAAAAAAACTTGAACTCAATTTCAATTGAACCAAAAGATGATATTTGTAAATGAATTTAGTTCAAAACACTGAATTGGAGAATCACTCAAAAATATTTGAAGCCCTTTTTTCTCTGGAGCTGTTATTCATACGAAATTGGTCTAAAAAGCTCGCAAAGAGATAAGAATATAGAAATTTCAAAGAATTTCTGAAGGTGGAACTAAATTAAAAATTTTCTTTAATTTGTATCTACATATTTTCAATTTCTCTATTGTTTCATTCCTATTATGCTCCTCAAATTCCTCTCGCAATGTTATTCTAAAATGAATATTTTATTATTAAAGAAGCCTCTATATCTAGCATACTCTACTGAACTCACTCTAGATCGGAAAATTATCAACATGTTTTTTGAACATAAATACTTGAAATTTAATTTTTAGTACAAGTTTTGAATATTTTCAAGTATGACAACAATTTTCCACATTAAAATTTAGTGCACTTCACTCTCTTTTTAGTTTAACTCCACTCTCCACTCTCTTACAGTACACTCAATTCTCTTTACTTTAATTTAATTATGATTGTTTAAAGTTAATTAATTTGCTACAATCTAGATTGAAATGTGCTGAACTCAAATATTACACTTTAAGGACAAACTTAAAATTTTTTTTTTTGAAAAGCAGTGTTTTTCATAAAAATCATTTCCAATTATTTTCAAAAACAAAAAAAAAAATTTTGTATTATAAAGAAAAAATCATAAAAATCATTACAAATCTGTAGCATTACACATTCACGATGGTGCCACTCTGGAGTTCATTAAAATCTGAAAAAAAAAATAATATAAAGCATGAAATGAAATCAGAATATCAAAAAAAAAAAAAATAACAAAAAACAATATAAAAACTCTCAAAAGTCGCAAAACTTTAAAGAGAAAGAAATAACAAAAATGACTTTTTTTTTTAACATTTCTTTTCCAGTTCATTGGAGCTCATTATAACCCCATCTTAAAACCGCATAACGAAAACTTATTTAGTGTCAATCTTCCTTGATAGTCATTCCTTCAATACCACTTTGAGGTTTTCTTGTTGTTGCATTCTTTCGCTTGCGTTGTTTTTTATGTTTTTCTTTTAACTTTCCTCTAAAAAAAATATTTTTTTTTGTGATTTTATTAAAGTTTTTCTTTTTGCCAAATCAAATATAAAACTGGCTAACTGATTGTGGACATCTACAGTCTACTTACTTATTGTTTTGTTTTTTTTATATTTTAAACTTACTAACATGAAATCCACTTCGCAAATGAATGAAAATGAATGAAATTTTATTTATAGGGATTTTTATTTTTTTTAACTTTGATATCCGCGTGAGCGAAAATTTTTAAAACTATATACTGTAGGTACAAAATAAAATTCAACTTGGATGGTCTTTGCGGATATAAGGTACAAAAATATAGACATTAAAACAGTGATATCATCTTTCCTTCTATGTAAAATTTTTTATTACAAATGTGGTTATCAGTGCTAATGTAATCCAGTTGCGTTTATGTATTGTATAATATTTCGGTAATTCTTGTGCTAAAGTTGTTGCCCAAAATTCTTTAGTTACTATGAATTTTACGTATATAGGGGAAAATTTCAAATAAATTGCAATTTTTATTCTTTTGAAATTGATAAAATTTTTTATAAAGATTTAGATTTTGTCAAATGAAAATGTCTACCCCGTTTCAGCCTTAAGCCGTGTACGGATACAAAAATTTTCAATCAAGCAACAAAATTCCTAGGGTTTTAATAATCTAATTGACATGATATAATTTCAAAACCAACAAGGAACTTACTTAACAGAAAGCCCAAATATTTGTCACTTGTTTTATAATTGGAATTGGAGTGGAATTTGATTAAATTTTAAGTCAAATTCAAGGACAGACATTTTGCAATGTGAAAATATTAATTTACTACAGCTTTACCTTTTTTATACCATTTTTTATTTACCTTTTTTCCTTGGCCTAATAAACAGTATGTTATGTCACAAGATAAACTTAAGAAAAAAAATTGTAAGCTCTAGAAACCTTCTGCCTCGAAAAATCTTGATTCTTAATTTGCCTCTGAAGAGAAACATCTATATTATATTTTGAGGTAAGGCATAATAAATAAGGTGTAAAGTCAAATATAAAAAATTGTGTCCAATAAAAAAAAAATCTAGTCTATAGATGACCAAATGTTCCAATCCATAACTAAACAATGGTAAGCAATTGATCAAAATGATACGTGTACGATACTAGTTACCCAAGAGGAGATCCAAATTGAGAATTATAATAATATCTTATTTTTCTATAAGAAAAAATTGAAATTTTAAATGAAGCGGATTCTGGTTATTTGAAGAGTAAAATAATTATTATATAAAATGGCAATTAAAATAACACTCATTGGATATGTGATAAAAACGCGTTCCTTTACTAAATTAACAACTAATTGTTATAATTGCATTAGCAAATATTATAAAATTTAAGAGTTCCCTATGATATCTTAAATCTCTACAAGAAGAAACAAATCGTGATTAATTATATTAAACTATTAATTATTCTAGAGTTGTCACCTAATTATGAAAATCGTTCACACTCCATTTTATTTTCTATTGGAAATACCTTTAAGTAACTGCTGATAAACAAATACGAATAAATACAAAAACAAAATTTTAACTCCATAAAACATACTAGAAAACTTTTCTATCGTTTTCGCAACTATTTTTCTTTCCAACTTTTTTTTCCCCATTCAATTTTTGCTTGTCCTTCTTTATTTTTCACATTCAAAATGAATTTATTTAACGTTCTCCTTAATTTCGTTTTTCTTTCTTTTATAATCCAAAAATATTGTTTGCAAAAAGTTTATGTAATATAGAAAAAGGCTAGAAAACTTATAAGCAAATTGGGCAAATTGGAAAAAAAAAACAAACTTTTTCGCGCTCTATGAAATTTTAAGGAGTAGCAACTTTGTATTTTCACAGAAGAAAAAAAATTACTTTAGTTGAAAAAGTCATCTTAGAGTGCACGTTCCAATGGTTTTTTTTAAATGGAAATCGCGCTACGACATTTTTAAATTCTTGTGTTTTTCTCTTCAATCATTGCATTGTAATTTGGTCTTGCACTACTTTATGTCAGGCGTCTAATATAATTGTCAGATGTTTGCAGCATCTCGTTTACTCGCAACAATAGAAAATGTGGAATAGATTTTTAAGTTCCTAATAACGACTCAAACAATTTTCACTGTAGCAAATATTTGTTTGTAATAGAATAATTATTTTCCTCTTCCATATTCTGAGTAACTTCCAAACTTTTATAAATGAACTCCTTTTTCTCTAGAGAAGATTAATTTCTGTAGTGTTTCACCATAACAAAGCCAATTCTCAACTTATTTTTGCATATTTTTTTAAAATTAATCTAATATAATTTTACGAATTTCATCTAATTGTTGTCGGTAATGTCGGTTAAAATAATAACAATTTGCATCTACTTTTCTTTTATTCTTCTTCTCGCTTTTTCTTTATTCGATGCCATATACAGCGATACTAACTTCACTTCTCTATTCAAACAGCTATTCAAATGAAAAAAAAAACAAGTAAAAACGTTTCAGTCGGTATAAACCGATTGAATTATACCCTGCACCTTTCATTATTGTGTAGCAATTACTCGAACCTGTGAAATCATTGTATAGAAACTTCATGGATATGTCTGACCTACAATTGGACATCCGACTGCCAAGTTTCATGAATCTGACTTTATTATTTTTCCAAATATTTAAAGTTAGCTTTTTGAGTTGCATGGCAAGTACCTGAACCTGTCAAGCAATTCCACTAAAACTTCACAAATATATCTGATCTGATACTTGGACACACAACTGCCAAATTCATGAATCTGACTTTATTATTTTTCCAAATATTAAGAATAAGCTTTTGGACTTGTATGGGAGCTACTCGAACCTGTCAAGCAATTCCACCAAAATTTCAGAAATATATTTGGCCCATAATTGGACACATGACTGCCAAGTTTCATGAATCTGACTTTATTATTTTTCCAAATATTTAAAATTAGCTTCTGGAGTTGTATGGCAGGTACCTGAACCTGTCAAGCAATTCCACTAAAACTTCACAAATATATCTGATCTGATACTTGGACACACAACTGCCAAATTCATGAATCTGACTTTATTATTTTTCCAAATATTAAGAATAAGCTTTTGGACTTGTATGGGAGCTGCTCGAATCTGTCAAGCAATTCCATCAAAACTTCAGAAATATGTCTGACATATAATTGGACACACGACTGCCAAGTCTCTTGAATCTGACTTTATTATTTTTCCAAATATGTAAAATAAGTTTTAGGGTTGTATGGCTAGTAGCCGAACCTGTCAAGCAATTCCACTAAAACTTCACAAATATATTTGATCTATAATTGGACACACAACTGCCAAGTTTCATGAATCTGACTTTATTATTTTTCCAAATATTAAGAATAAGCTTTTAGACTTGTATGGGAACTACTCGAACCTGTCAAGCAATCACACCAAAACTTTAGAAATATGTCTGACCTATAATTGGACACACGACTGCCAAGTCTCCTGAATTTGACTTTATTATTTTTCCAAATATTTAAAATAAGCTTTTAGACTTGTATGGGAGCTACTCGAACCTGTCAAGCAATTCCACCAAAATTTCAGAAATATATTTGGCCCACAATTGGACACATGACTGCCAAGTTTCATGAATCTGACTTTATTATTTTTCCAAATATTTAAAATTAGCTTCTGGAGTTGTATGGCAGGTACCCGAACCTGTCAAGCAATTCCTCCAAAACTTCAGAAATATATTTGACCTATAATTGGACACATGACTGCCAAGTTTCATGAATCTGACTTTATTATTTTTCCAAATATTTAAAATTAGCTTCTGGAGTTGTATGGCAGGTACCCGAACCTGTCAAGCAATTCCTCCAAAACTTCAGAAATATATTTGACCTATAATTGGACACATGACTGCCAAGTTTCATGAATCCGACTTTATTATTTTGCCGAATATAAAAAATTTGCTGTTGGAGTTGTATGGCAGCCACCCGAACCGGTGCAGCTATCCCATTATAATTTTTAGAGCATGTGTAGAATATAATTGGACACATGTATACAAAATTTTATATTTATAGCTTTATTAGTTTTTGAAATATTTAAAATAAACTCTTAGAGTTGTATGGCAGCTACCCGAACCCGTTGTCCGACTTAGTCCAATAACAATAGGGTTCGTCCTTGGCACAAAAGAAAAAACTTGTGAAAGTTTGGTGTTGATTGCATTATTCGTTTTTGAGTTATCGTGCGATCGGACGGACGGACGGACGGACGGACGGACGGACGGACGGACGGACGGACGGACGGACATGTCTAAATCGACGCAGAATTTTACGCTGAGCAAGAATATATATATATGTCCATACCGCAGATGACTCCTTCAAGTAGTTACAAACTCCATACCAAAGTTAATATACCCTTCACGAAGTGCAGGGTATAAAAACAAAAAAATTTCTTCACCTAAGAAACAGGAGCATTTCAACCACTTTTAGGGAATTTCGCTTCTTTTTCGTGCTTATAATTTATAAAGATATAAAAAATTATATACGCGTGCTAAATGTTGTATCTGTTTAAGAAAAAATATATAGTTTCGTTCACATTTTAGATTTTCTTTTTTCGGTAACGAGCTATAATCGAATTTTTTCACAATTTTTTCTGTTTTCATTCTAATTTTTTTATTTTTGCCATTTAGTCACCTAAATAACTGTTATAGTCAATATACTCAATAAAAGGGAGGTGTGTTGAATAAAAATGATGTGCATTAAGTAGGATAAAAATTTTAATATGTAATATTATGGTAAGTTTAAATGAACACGTTATATTAAGGGAACTATGATATATTGAGGGCATTAAAATTAAATCACTTGACAAAGACTCTTATGACTGACTTTATTTTGTTGCGATGACCGAAATTTTTATCATAAATCAATCTTGCAAGCGAAGCAGTTAATACAAATTGTCATCCTGATTAAATAATTTTTATAAAGTAAAAGTTAGGGTATACTTTTCTATTAAATAGGGGGTTAGATTCAGTTATTGAAATATGAAAACTTCCACGGATTTTTTTTTTTGGTGGAAAAAATATAACATTGTCCAATTCCCATTAATTCTAAAATATTTTATGAATTTGTGCATATTTCGCAGAGCAACAAGTGATGGATTTAAAAAATAAAATTGACTGATATAAATTGATATTCGATAAGCTATATATATACGAATATGTATATCATAGTGTACATATGTACACATGTAATTTAAATTAATTTGCATTTTAACCTATTTCTTTAGTTTTGAAAACTCATACCTGCCATAAATTCTAAATTAAAATGCGTTAAAATAAAAATCAATTTATTCAAGGTCATTTTTTTTTACAATAATGTTTACATAGTTTGTACAACTTTTCATTTAAATTCTAAATTCGTGATATTTTACTTAAAGCAATAAATTATACTTAAGTATTTCAATGCATTTATCGAATTATTTAATTAAGCAGTATGAAATTTTTACTATTCATAATTGTATTTCTAAAAAAAAAATGTTTTGTTTTTGTTCTCTTTCATAAAAATATTAAAAAAATCCCACGATTTTTAAGATGTAAACAATGTAGGAGAATATAAAAAAGAAGACAGGTGAATTTTACATTTCTTCAATCAATGAAATTTTTTAATATACGTTAAAAATTTACAGCAACATTTGAATTGCCAATATTGAAAATATTATCTTCATTGTAAAAGGCAAAGTTTTAGCTATCTTACTTAAACTACCCTAATGCAGACAATATATGAATGAAGTTCAATATATAGAACATTTGAATTTAAAGAGAATACTCACAATACGATCGAAATTATGCGTACCTGAAACCTTGTATCTGTTAAAATGAAAATTGTGCAGCGAAACTAACTGTATTAATATCTTAAAATTTGTTGATCTAGATTGAAAATTAGAACATTCTTTTAATAAATTTTTGATCTCATATATAAATTTAATTTATCGTGGAACACAAATTTGTTTGCTTTTGAATAGGTGGTTTTTGGAACTTACATTTTAACTGGCTAAAAAATTATTTATATTTTTATATTTGAAATACATCGAAGTTGTCAAACCTTCAAAAGATATTTAACAAAAAAAATATTTTCTTAATTCACCTTATTTTCAAAATATTTCTGAAACTATCCCGAATACAAAACAAAAAGTAAATAATAAACTCATGTATTAGTGAAAAATTATCGCATATACTGCAAATAAAATAATAAAAAAAAATGAAGAATTTTATGCACGATTTTATAATTTCAAAGTTTTACTATACAAAATTTTAAAAACTATTTTAGAGCGATTTGTTCAAATTTCATTATAAGTATAGGTGATTTTACAAAATGACAAAATGATTTACAAATTTGAATTGAATTCAAAAAAAATTTCTATTTCAATTTTTTGAGAAAATCATGATGACCCTTACTTATACGTTTGTCTTTCACTAAACAATGGTTGAAAATAAAAAAAAAAATAAAAAGAAGTCTTGTATAATAATTTTATAGAATTAGTAGAAAATAGTTTAAAAGGAAAATCTTAAATTATTTCAACACAATTTTCTATTCCAAAAACACACATACATATGTTTCTCTATATATACAAAAATTAATCTACTTAAGATCCTACATAGGTTTGAAGTTAATTTCATGTGAATAAAAATTACTTGTTTCTATTCAATCTCCATAATTTAAGTAACATAATATTTTTGTAACTGCTGTCTAATTTAATGTATATATATATATATATAGATATAATAAGCCTGATTGTTAACGTTTTTATAGTACAAAATATAAATTACTCATATGAAAAAAAATTGGATGTAGTACATACTTTTAAACTCAAAAATGATTTAATGACAAGTAAATTTTATAGGATTTCAATAAATTATTCTAAGTACATAAAAGATGAACCCAATATTATGATAAAAATTCACAATAATTAACTTTCTTAATTGAAATTTTTTTCCAAAATGAAAAAATAATTATAGGGTCGAAAAGTATATAGAAGACATACGGTATACCGAACATATAATTTTATTGTTGAATTCATCATTGTTTTAATTAAAATCTCACAATTTTTCCATTTTACATGACGCACATACAAATATACATACATATACGTTTTTCATTTTCTTTGTAAGTAAACCATAATTTGACATTATTTTGACAATTTTTAGTTTTTAGAGAAATACTTGACAATCTGAACAAAAATAAATAAAAAAAAAGTTGTACGAAATATTTTTTTTTTGTTAAAAAAAGCCTATGACTATAGGCTTTAGTTGTAGAACAATTTCATTTTGATACAGTAAATTAATAAAAATAATTAATTGATAAGGCATTTGAAAAATTCACGCCAAAGTTCTTATAGATTTCTCAACAAAAAGTGTTGTGGCTATAATATTATAATTTTAATAAAGTAAAGGTATTTAAGCAAAGTAAATAAACAAATAACCAACGCACTGTTTATGTTTCAGAATAATATTTGCAAATTCCAATAATATTCTACTCTTATTCCAGTGTACATTGTCCCATTCTCCCATAGTCACTTAAAAAACCTAGAGAACAAAGATCAGCACAAATAAATGCATATAGGCTATACGCATTGATCTGGTAAAAAACGCGTCCATCATTTCTAAATTCTCTAAAGCAAACCTATAATTAAAGTTGCCCTTGACGATGTAGCAGCTCAAGTCTGGCGCATATAAAAAATAATTTTTCCCCTTTAGTTCGAAGAAAAACGTTGCTGTTTAAACTTTTTTTTGAAAATATTATTTGTTTTGTATTAAAATTTTATCTTTTGCGCTTATTCTAAACGCAAGTTATACTTATATATTTTCAATCAAGCAAAAAAAAGTTTTTTCTTATAAGACAAACTAAGTTTTTTAATAGTTATAGCTACTATTAAAATTGCAAATTTTTTGTAAAAATATTGCTTTTCTCCTAAATATATGCAAAATTTAATAAAATCAATTTATTTTATTAAATTATGCAACGAATTTTGTTATAAATTCAAATAATTTTATAACTGTTGTTGAGTTTCTGCAAATAGTTTATAAAAAAATTTTGCATAAATTTTGGAAAATTAACGTAAATATACATACATACACTTTTAAAACTTATTAATTATTATCAAAAAATTTATTATATGTATTATGACCCTACATCTTTCAATGTTAATTAATAATTTACTTTAAATTTTTTATTTATTTTTAGATAAAGAAAAAAATCTGAAGTTAATGAATTTCTATGAAATCTCAAAACACCACAACTTACAATTGATCGAAAACATTCCTACATCTAAAAACTTTAAGATAAATTTAAGATAATCTTAAAAATATTAAAAATTGAACACGCCACTTACTCGACAACATTGAACATTTCAACACTGGTCCGGTATATTCAATAAAGTAATGGTGGACTAATAATGCGAGAAAAAGACCATTCGCCAAGGAAAATGTTACCTAGTCCAAAACAGGGTTCAGTGTACCCGATGTTAGGTAATAATCACAATCAACATCATAATCATAATCAGCATACAACATCAATACCAACATCACCTTATAATTCTTATATTCCGTTTGATTTATCAATTACGGCCGCCACTCGTTCTTTATCTTCTCCAACTAGATTAACATCGCCCACATTGAATTCAAATATAAATTGTCCTAATACAAATGGCAAAAATATTAAAATATTAAATGGAATAGAAGGTACTGAAAACTCATTAGTAACAACACCTGAGCAACCACTCGATTTAAGATTAGAATATAAAAAAACTAATATAAAAGGTGAAAATTTAGAAGATGAAAATAGCAATGTACTTATGATTGATGCCAATCACACAAACGTTAAGAATGAAGAACAGCAACCTTTACCACTAACATCATCAAAATCTACATATTCAAATATTAATTTAAGATTACAATTATCACAGTCCCCAATTAATTCTACATTCAATAATGCAAACTTAAATGCTAATAGCAAAAAGAATCTTTATGTGCACCCATATAACCAACATCATAATGACAATAATAATAAATATCGTATAGCAAATAAATCACATAATTTTCGTCATCAGCAACATCATCTTCAACCGCAACGGAATCAAAATAACAATAATGATAACTTTAGACCTAATTTTAATTTAAGTAACAATATTAACAATAATAATAATATTAACTCCAATTATTCAAGTAAATTCGAAGGTTTATCACCAACGGAGCGTTACACATCTTCTTTACATAACAATAATAATAGTAATAGCAATAATTCATTAATAGATAATTTATCTTATAAGGATGATATTCAAGTCACAGCAGCAGCAAATTTACAGCAACAAATGTCAAATTTATTTCCGCCTCATGTTGCCTTACATCCATCAATGTTAGCTGCAATGGAGGCAATGGCTAAGGCGGCACGAATTCCATTACCATATCGAAATCCATTCAACGCAGCAACAAGGCAGCTAACAACAAATACATTTGATTTGTTGCCACCACCAACATCAACGAATCGAGATCTTTTACAATCACTACCTGTACATTTAGTTTCATCTCTTGTCAATCATCAATCTCATCAACAACAGCAACAACAACAGCAGCTTCAACCTCATCAAGAAAGGCAACAAAGTAGCCCTTCCATAAATTTAAAAAATCATTCTCATTATCCCTCAATAAATAACTCTGGAACTCATGCGCACCCAAGAAACTTAAATTCGGCAACTTCGTCAAATAAATCAAATATTCAACTTAATGATATCAAAGAACGAGAGGCTACTACACCTATTAATTGTAACAATACTAGCAACGGTAATTTAAATAATCATAATAATAATATCAATAATAAAAATAGTAGTAATAATAATAATAATAGTAATACTAATAATAATAATAATAATAACAATAGCAACAGTGGCAAACATAATAATAGCAATAATAAGAATTCAACTCCTGCTCATATTAAGAACAAAGACCGATATGTATGTAAATTTTGTGGAAAAGTTTTTCCACGTTCTGCGAACTTAACACGCCACCTGCGAACTCATACTGGTGAACAACCTTATAAATGTAAATATTGTGAACGTTCCTTTAGTATATCAAGTAATTTACAACGTCATGTTAGAAATATTCATAATAAAGAGAGACCATTTAAATGTGCGCTATGTGAACGATGCTTTGGTCAACAAACAAATTTGGATCGGCACCTGAAAAAACATGAAGCTGATGCAGCATCTTTAGGTTTAGGTCTAGATGAAAGAATACGTGGTTTACGTAGGCACAGTCGCATTTCAAATAATAATTCATCATTGAATTTCAATCATAATAATAACAATAGCAGTAATAATAATAATAATCATCATCATCAAAAACAACAACATCAATCACAGCAAAATGATGGCAACACAAACAATAAAAATAACAATAATAATAATAATAGTAATATAAACAATAAAAACAATGATAAAAATTTACAAACAATTGCAACAACAAATACTACCTCCAATGTAAATATATCAAATACTCTGGCAACATCAACCGTTGATGAACCTTTTTTTGATGAAATTAGATCATTCATGGGAAAAGTAACATTACCACTTACTTTAAGAAGTCATTTAAAACGAAACAATAACAACAATAATAATACCAATAATAATAACAATAATAATAACAATAATAATAACAATAATAATAACAATAATAATAATAATAATAATAATAATAATAATAATAATAATAATGACAATAATAACAATAATGATACTAGTACTAATAACAATAATAATGATAATGACAATGATAATGATAATAAAAGTATTAAAAATAATTTACCTGATGAAGAAGATTTAAATAAAACTATCGAAAACCATCGCAATAATGAAACTAGTTCCTCATCATCATCATCAGCTTCATCTTCAGCATCATCTTCATCATCAGCTGCTTCAATAGCTGATGAAGAATTACCATCTCCAAAGTACATAAAATGTGATGAAAATCGAAAAAGAAAATCTCTCGAAACAAACAACAATAATATTATTAACGATAACAATAGTAATAATAACGATAATGATAACGATGATACTAACGATCATCATACAATCATAGAAAACAATATTATTAAAAAAAATAAAAATAGTAGTAAAATTAATAACGTAGTTATTAAACAAGAATTTACAAATGATAAAGATTATGAAACAAATGATGATACAAACAATAATAATAACAACAACATTTTAAATGTTAATAAAAATAATAATACTAATGTTGATATTAAAATTGAAGATATTAAAAATATTAAATCACCTACATTATCGAATTATGAGGATGATAACAATTGTGAAACTACAATTAAAAAAATTAAAATTGAATCTGCCGAAAGTGTTCAAGTTACCTGAAATTTTAAAAAAAAAAAACAAAAAAACTATACAAAAAATAAAATTAATGGAAAATTAAAATGCAAAAAATATTTTACCTATATAATGTAAAAATAACTATATACTTATAATTACTGTAAAATTGAGAAACAATGAACTCATAAGAATAGTATATAAATAGTAAAATATTAAATAATTTAAAAGTAATTATTAAATTAAAATTTATAACTATTTGTAAAATAAAAAATCAAATTTATTTTTTTAGGATTAAATTATAAATACTTGTTTTCTATTTTATTTTTTTTTTTTTTACTTTAACTAAAAAAATGTTACTACATACACTATTTTATAATTATTTTTAATAATAAGTACAACAAAATCATGTAAATTTTCCTTTTTAAAATTATAGATATATATACATTGTAAATTATGTACAAATTTATGTAAAACTAAAGTTAAAAATATAATATTGTAATATATAATTTCTATTGTTCATAAAATGTGCTAAAATAGATTAAAATAGTACTCTTAGCCTGAGAGTATACTATCTCTAATAACACAATATAAGTAATAATATACTAATAAAACATAATATAGAATTGGTCTTTTGACAAACAATTATACATAATAGCCTAAAACTATAAACTAATCAAATAGTAAACAACAAAAACTAGTATTTAATTAAATATTTTAACAAAACTATAATAGTATTATGACAAAGCACAAATTAATGAATAAAATGTTATGTATTTGAATATTATTTCTACATATGGCTGGCCGTTTTTTTTAAATAATAATAAAATTTTAAAATTTATATTTAATTGAAATATATTTTCGATAATACTAAAATACGATATTACTGAGATATTGTACTATTTATTTTTTTACACTGAAAATATCAATTATTAAACAAAAATTCTTAGAGCAAAGGAATCAGAGAATGAACACCAGCTAATGGAATTTTGTAAAGCCAATAGAATATTAGTGAAGACTAAATAAAAATATTTTCATAGCCTAAAGAAAATTTTTGTGAATCACTTTTAAAAAATGAAATATTTACTTTACGCAAAACATAAAAAATAAGTACAGGAATTTACTGCTATAAACAATATTTACAACTAATTTTTCCGATTAAATTGAAATTTTTTAAACCTCATTAAATATTAAATATTTATTTACAAATCAAAACATATTAGATAAATATCGACTTATACCGAGATATAATCAATCATACACACATTTAGAATACCAGGCAATAAAATATTTCGTTATTATATATTGCAAAGTTATGATTTACGTAATTATATTCATTGAACATAAAAAAAATTTTCATATGTACATGTGTTTGTCAAAAAACAATCAATTATACTCTAATACATCTGTAATGATAAGTCTCACTTTATGTCATATATAGAATTTAAATTTAAACTTTAATAATACAGAATCAAACTTCAATCCTTATATAGATGGTACATTATTGGAAATTGCCGAAAACAATTTTATTATAGCGTCAAAAAGTGTGATCGTCAAAGGTTATTAATCTACTATTGATACAACTTATCGAATCTATTGTTATAAAATATACATACATATATATAAAAATTTCATTTAAAACCGAGAAATATATTCCTTATTACAAATTACAAGGTACGGGTAATCATATTTTATAATATATTCAAATACATAATCCAAAACTAAATTATTAACTTTAGTTTTAATTTTTTTAATCTTATGTATAGTAAATATTAAAAATTTTGTAAAATAATGTAATTATTATATATACATGTATAAGTTGTAATGATTTTTCCTTTAAACTTTTTATACTATTAGTGAAAATTAAGTAATTTAAAATTAAGCATATACTTACAAATATTATATATGCTTTTTCTATATAATTTATAAGCTTTGCTTTTTTTAAATAATCAAAATATTTTATAGTATATATGCATTTATTGTGTAGTATACCAATTGCAATACTTACAATATTTCATAAAATAATACAATAATTTAAATAATTTAAATATCAGTTTTTTTTTTGTAAACAATAGCTACTTTTAAAGATACATATTTAATAAATATAAATAAAAATTTCACCGCAAACGCAATGTTTTTCCAATACGAAAATAATAAGTTCTAAAAAACATAAAATCCTCGAAATATTCAAAATTATACATAAATTTAAAATTATTGAACAATAATAAAAACTATTATTAATTAAATTGTTATAACACTCATAACAAATTCTATAATTTCTAAAACTTCATTTTTAGAAAGGTCTGTTTTGTATTTTTTGGTAATTGAAATTTCTTTTTCTTAAAAGTTTGTAAGGTAGCTAACTATATCGAGATTCCTCATAATTAAAACTTTTAAACGACTTGAATATTAAAATTAGAATTTTATATTTTGAGGATTTTAAATAAATTTTAATTTTTTTCATCAATTTGCAATATTAATTTTAAATTTAAATGTGTAGATAAATCAAAGAAAATTAAAATAATTTCTTGTCATTGATACATCAATAGAACAAATTTAATATTGTAATACAAACACACATGATAATATAGAACATATTAAATACATAATATTACAAAAAATAAAAAACACATCAATTTGTCTTATAGAGAGTAATTCAGTAACAAGCTCCGAAAAACGTCTAAAACAAAATATTGCTCTACTTTTATTAAAGGCCTCTAATAGCCCTTTCAAAAAACGTTTGCATGAAGCAAAAAAAATTTGATATATTAAATTTATTCAAATTTTCTTAAAATTCCTGTAGCTCCGAAACGGTTCCGATTTGACACTATGTTATGTTCCCAACAAAAATTCTACTCATTTTCGATTCTTTCGAAACCGTTGATGGCTTCTAACTTGTTACTGAATCACCCAGTATACTTAATTTTTAATTTATCTTATATGAAAAAAATAATTTTAATTTACCTGTTTAAAGTATATCAAATAAAAATATCATTTTGAATGACTGAAAGAAATAGAGCTATTTGTCAAAATATAAAATTAAATAATTGAAAATAAAAACTTCGCTTTTATTAAAAATTACTTTTTTCATCTAATCAAACATATTCAAGAAAAAAAAAAATATTAATAAAAAAAAATATAAAAAAAATTTTAAAAATAAATAGTCATTTTTTTAGGAAAAATTAATAATATAATTTTATGTACTTAATAAACTAAATAAAAACAAAAATACAAAAAAAAAGAGTTATAAAATTAAATAAAAAACAAATACAAATAGATAATATTAAAGTAAAAACAAAGCGAAATTAATTCTTAAACTGTTAACATTGATTTTTACCTTCTTGCTGTAAATTATTTAACAAAAAAAAATGTACATACAAAAAACATAATTACATACAAATTATATATTCGGTATAATTGTCAAATATTTTCGAATAAACTATGACCTTTCAACAGTATTACAAATCCTGATTGATAATCCGGATTTTTTATTTTAAAGTTGCTTTATATTTCCAAAAAATCCTGCTAAACTATTTAAAAAAAAAAACTATATAAGAAAAATATAAACATATTTTAAACATACGTATTTGCAACATCTTCTATTTTACATTAGACTGGATTCAGTTAGGTATTTTATATTATATAGGATCCTATTAATATGTTAAATAACTAAAAATTTTTTTCCCCAAAATTTGCATATTTTGCCCTTCCAACTTCATGCTTACTTTGAAAAGTAACAATTTTAAAATGTCACGGAATTATTCTCGAGCTGCTGCAAGTTTGCATATGAAAGAGTGAGAAAATGAGAAGAAAGGCAATGAAATAAAGAATAAGTAAAATAATTCATGAGATGTCAATTGTCGGTTCTTGCTTTATAAATGGAAAAATCAATCTACTTCAATAAAACTTTACATACCATTATGTGTATGACAATTATACCCATTTATATGAACATTATCCTTTAGATAATGGCCTATATCTTTTAAAACAAGTACATAGTTAAAACTTCTTTAGCATGAAGATTCTGTCTTAAATCTATACTTTTGTAATAATATGTAAAAATTACTTACTTATATTAGATGTGCTACCTTTAACCTACTTAATATTGTTTTTTCTTTTTTTTTTTTCAAATATTTTAAGTAATTATAGAAAATATTAATTAAAATTCAATTTGTATAAAAGAAAAACTAAATAAATTTTTTAATGAAATTTAAAATATATTATACTATATACATATAGGTATAAGTATGAATATAATATATATAAATTATCACATTGATACCTTAAATTTTGTACACATATAAATTAAAAAAATTATGGAAAATTTGTTTTTTTTTTAAATAAAATAAAGGTGCTGACAAAAATATCTTCAAAAGAATATGAAGGAAAATTTATGAAAAAAAAAAATTACTATATACTTTAAGTAAATATATTATATATAATATATATACATATACATATTATGTACATAAAAAGTATAATTATAATTAAAATTAAATAAAATTTAAATACTAAATTAAAATTTGTAAAATATTTTTTTTATTTTTTAATTAATTTTTTGTAATATTCTAATTATTATTTTGAATAATTTTTTTTTTTATTTTTTTTTGTATAAAGACAATGAAAAATTTTAAATAAATTAATTTCTTATTTTTAATTTTATTTTTGTTTTGATTATATACACATATATATATATTTTGTTAAAAAAAAGTTTCTTTTTCGTTTTATTTTGTTATTTGAAAAATATATGAGGTTAAATTAAAAAAAAAATAATAATATATTAAAAAATAATTTATATGTGAAATATACACCTATATATATATATATATATATATATATATATAAATAAAAAAAAAATCAATAAAAGTTAGATACATTAATAAATATATTTTTGTTCGTAATATATTTTGAAAATGCATTTTTTTTTCTTATTTTTGCCAACAATCGTTATATACAAGGGTCTCATATCAAAGTTCCCTACTGAGTACCACTGCATCAACACGTTATTGAAATCAAAACTGATTTACATAGCTATATTAATGAAAGACGCCTTATGATATTCTTTGGGTTATTAATTTTTGCAAATTAAGCCGAACACTTGCATAACAGTAGAGAAACGGACACAGACATCTTGAACTATTGTTGTACATTCTTCAATCTACAATACAAGTTATTGAAGAAAAAAATTTGGTATAAAGAAACATTTCCAATACTATAGATTTATTAAGAAAACTCCTAAAATAGATCAGATAACATGACGACTCATATATACAAAATTGAACATTAGTTGAGAAATTTTCTGTTACGTCAACTAAAAAAATTAACGGTTCTTAAAAATGAAAAGTTAAAATTACAAATTTTTCGAACTTGAAATGTGGTTCCGAAATTTAGACAAATTATAACTAATGTAGATATTCATAAAAAGGACCTCATCCTGAGGTTTCTAAGTCCAATTTAATAATATACGCCTGTCTCACACAGGCACGCAATTATACTTACAATTACAAAAAGGAAAAAAAAAATCAGTCGAGATTGATTTTAAGCTCCTGTAACTCCGAACCTATTAAGCATATTGGAAATGTACATCACGTACATATGGAAATAAGATTTTAATCTTAAATTTGTCGGTGATACTGCCATCACGGCAGTAATGTTAAATCTTATTTTTATATTTCGCAATATTTTTTAATGTTATTCATCAAAATATTGATAGGAAATATTGATAAAAAATTTACGAATTTTTTTGCTAAAATTTTGAAAATTATGAACAATATTATGTTCTACATTAATTGTAAATCTTATGCTTTGCAAAATATAATAATTTCTCTAAAAAAAACTTATTTCAGCAAATTAATCTTAATATACACATAATTACATTGAGTTTTTAACTAAACTCACAATATTATCTCACTTATAAGTTCAAAAAAGTAAGTACATTTGAAAGAATACTCACCCCTACCGTAACAAATCCATAATTATATATATATTTTCATTTACCTGAAATATAATAACATAACAATATTTAACGTTAATTTAATACGCAAGTTTTTGTAAAATTGCCTAATTACAGGCGAACACACATTTACGTTTCATAATGAAAACTTAATGTATGCAGTTGTTCCACGTTATTTTATAATTTTATAAATTTTTGATTTTTTGCAAAACAGTTTATGAAAATTTTTGTATTAACTAATTTGAATCACTTGAATATTCAGAAAGTTAGTAATTCTAATAAATAATTTTTTTAAATAAATTTTATTATTTCTTTTTAATTAAAGTGATCAAAAATTATTATTATTAAAACAAATTGAGAATGAAACCATTTTAAAAAAATTTTGCTCCTGTAGTTCAAAGAAGATAAGAAGACGAATATTTCTAAATGAAAAGAATCCAATTCTAAAAGAACTTAATTATTATTATTAATAATATTTTATAGTAATAATTCTATAATAGTAAAAAAATTACTGGTATCTATGATCCCAATCAAAGGATCTATATATATTATAAATCACTCTCGAAAGAAAAAATTTCCAATAATGCAAATAAAAAATATGTAAAATATCTTAATTTAATTTTTTAAACTCGTAATCCTAATGGACAAAATACAGTAAAATATAAAAGAAAACAATTTTTCAAATAAAGACATTTACGTCAGTGTTGCTCCAAATTCACATACAAATACCAAAAACCTCTATCGCTCTGCGTCATTAGTATCAAACATAAAAAAAAATATATCTATATTTATTCAAAGTTGGTTATTATTGGAAACGTGTATTCACAATATTCAATATTAACTTGTTTTAATTGTAAGAAATATTTTTTATACTTATAAGATGCATTAACAAAACAAAATCACATAGTGCGTAACTTTCCCGATTAAGTAAAACACAATTTCTTTACTAGTTACAATGATTAAGAAGGATTTCATACAAAATTTTGCTGTTGTTAACAACTCGTAACTACTTTATTGCATTCACAGCGAACCTTTCCACTGTTTTTCATAGAAGCTGCCATAAACAATTGATATAAATAATTCGAGTAATAGCTGTTTTAGGTTTTATATCAATTTTATAATTTGATATAAAACCTAAAACAGCTATTACTCGAAATTTCAAAAACTTTAGTTTTTCCATGAAATATTTGGTCTGACATGCACACAAAAATTCTTTATATCAGACCAAATATAACAGCTGACTTTTAAATTTTGATCTCAACATTTAAAATGTAATAACTATAGTTTTAAAAAAATTTATTTACATTATTATTCTTAGAGTTTACCTATACAATACATAAAAAAATCTTTTCCATATAAATTTCAAAGTGAATCCCCCAAGCAGGCAAAATACTTGTATTTAATCTAAAAAGAAGTGGGTAACTTTTATGAATCATATATTGGAATTTCATTTTATTCAATAACAATTTCATTGCAAAATTAAGTACGTCTATGTATAATAATATAAGTAAGTAGAAAATCAACTAAATGAAGTTTTAAAAAATTGAGTTCAACGACATTTTGCAAGAAAAGAAAAATTTAATTTTTAACTTCAATTCGAAAAAATTTTCAATGTGATGATTAGGTTGATTAGTTTTAAGACTATGATAGATCTGTAAATATTTATATGTATATGAGATTGTATGACACAAAATGCTTTTGTAAAACGAACAATTTTTCACACTTTTACAATTATTGTAAAGACAAAATTTTTATTAAAAAGAGAAATATAAAGAAATATATAGAAAAAGATGGAATCTTTCAAATTTGCAAATTAATGTAAGATTGAAATTGTAATGTTAAACAAATATACATAGATACAAACCTACATACACTTACATATTTAATTGTGAACAGTTGAAATTTTTAAAATTTAAAGCAAAGTAGGAAGTAATAAATTTGTTTACTGTTGTAAACAATCATGAAAGAGAAAGTACAATATCTACTGTATCAGAAATTTGAAAAAAAAACTTGCTGACTTGCTTATTCAGTTTTTGTATAATAAATTTATCATATGTTCATATATAACATTAATTTCAAAAATTTTCTTTATTTTGAAATTCGATAACTGATTAATTCCCTGTTTGTGGTTTTGAAACTTAAACTTCTTTTTTACACAAAACTCAAAATTTACATATTGCATAGCTTTCTGATGCTACTGGCCTTAATATTAGATTAATATATATCGTAAAATTTAATATTTGATTCACTTTTTAAATGGTCACCTTCTTAAAACAAATTTTAATTACAATAAAATCTCGCTAATACGAACCGCTTTTAATATCAGTAAATTATAGTTTGAAATAATTAAGAGAAAAATTCAAATTGAGTGGATTTTGTTCGAGTTAAAGAAGTTTCGAGTCAAAAATTTGTATATAAAACGAATTGCTTAGGCCAAGCATCGATTATCATGCATAATTAAACACTTTAATAAGTGTACACTTGTCCTTAAAACAAAATTAAACACTTATCATGTACACTTTAATAAATTTTTTGCCAATATAATGAAAGAAAACCGCTATCCTATAGAATCCTAAAAGCCGCAAGAAAGACCTCGAATAAAGGCAAGCGGAAAGATATTGGGCCCTATCTGATAAATACGACCAAATCAAAATTTTCAAATTATGAATAGCAAAGCCGATTTCTCTTAATTTAACTAGAAAATATAAATTTCGGTGAAAAGTTTTACTAACAAAAGTAAATAACAGCTACCTCTTTTTGGGAAAACCTTCAATAGTATCTTATCAAATAATTCAATAAACGAAATCATGAAATAATTAAATAGGCATAGAATCATTATAGTTAATTAATTAATATTATAAATTAAGTATTATTTATTTTAGTTGAAGTTTTTTATTGATCATGGAATTAAAGATATTAAACAAAACTTATACTTTCAATTTCTTTATTACAATCTAATAAAAAAAATTATAACAAAGTAAGAATTACTTCTAAAAGAACACAAAGCAATATTCCAAATTAAAAACTAAGGTAGCAACAATATCAAATGAATTAAGTGAACGTTTTCAGTTAAACAGATTGCAATTATAGTTAGTACTTAATTTTTTTTGTTTCGTATAAAAATATTGAGATAGTATTATTTACATTTTTATTTTAAATATTTGTTATTCTTTATAAAATACGAGAAAATATTCACGATAAGAGAGTTAATGAGAACACTATGAAATTCGCCTACCGCTTACTAGTTATAAATTATCACGGTTTTTTTTTCTTTTTTAACGTGAATTGTATTATGTATAAAATCAAGTAGAGTAGAATGTAGAGAACACCTGAAATCATAAAAAAAGCACAACGAATAAAATAATAAAGAGATAATAATAAAGAGATATTTTTAATGAGATTTCAGTTTTGTTCGGGATCGTTTGAGAATTTTGCGAAACAATATAGGTCAATAAATATCCATAAACAAATTTTGAGAAAATATAGTAAATTATTGCCTGAAAGTTCTATTCTATTTACCGCTTACGAGATATACGGTCTTATATAATATGGTAACACAATTTTAATCATTCCCAAACATCTATGAAAGTCCCAACTAGTGCCGAAATTTGTACTTTGTAAATTATAAAAAAAATGGTGCTTATAGTTGGAAATTTTCTAATAACTAAACATTCCCTAATTAAGTACGAGATTCTCCTTGATATAATATATAAAAATTTAATTAAAAATTAAAATTATTTTCCTTTTTAGTTCAATTTATACTCAAATTTTAAACCAAAATCAGCGTTCCATCCAAAATTAATTTGCAAATTAGACAAATTTCACAAATTGTGCATTTATAAGGTTTTCCAAAAGATTATCAACAAAAAACAAACGTACCACAATAAGAAATGAAAACTGTAAAACACGTAGATGAAAATCTAAGCTATGTTAAACTGACGCTAAATGTAAAACTAGCCCTTGAATCTGGTTTCTTACAGTTCTTATATCATACCAATTCTTATACCATAAGCAGATCGTTCGTTAGTGACGCCAGTTGACTTCACTTGTAAATTTTAAGCGAATTGAACAATATTTTGTATGTCAACTACAGTTACAAAGTATACAATTTCAGAACACATTAATTACTTAACACCTGCGGTACAATATCCGATCAAGCAATTATAGTCGCCATAAAACAATTCCCATAAAACCATAAAGATAATAAAAATTATGCCAGAAAATTAAATTATATTTCATAAAATCAATATACATATTGGCATAATATGGTTTTATTTGTTTCATTAAATCCAACAAAACTAAAGCTTAAAAATATTATCGACAGCTGCAAAATATAAAGTAGGAACTATAATCGATAATTTTATTGAACTTTCTTAATCAAACAAATTCAATTATAGTTAATACTTAATGTTTATTAACTTTAAAACGCGCTATATAACACATACAAAGATAATTTTGTTTACAATAATTTTTCATGCAACTAAAGCACTCCAAACAAAATGAGAAAAATAAATTTTATTAAGTATTTTTATCGTGAAATGAATAGTTTTAAATTCTCCTTAAACTAACCGTCACATTTTTTGTACTCTCATTATTATTTACACCTGAAATCTCAAAAGAGAAAAAAAGTTACGACTGGAGAATTAAAGAGAAAATTTATAGAATTTGATTAACCTTGATGAAATGTGTAAGAGAGTTTCTTCAATTTAAAATTGAAACGTGAATTATGTGAAACTAACGAAATTTTACAACAAACTCTGAAGAAACTGTGATAATGAAGCTCAAAATAAAAAGTTTAGACTTGAAAATTCCCAGTATGTACTTATCTTCTTTAAGTATGTAAGTTATTGTTGAACTATCAATTGAATTACTAAATAAACCAAATCTCTTATAAGGTTTGACTTAATAACGCACGTTTGTTTTTCGTACAACATAAATGTTACCGCATTTGCTCTTTTACTTGAGTTTCCTAAATAAACTATTTAGTTACGAATTGCAAAAAATCTATTTGTAGCAGTTCATTACGGTAAATCATTTCAATTCCCAATTCTTTTACTGTATGGCAATTTAGTGATCTTCCCCACAAGTTATAATATTATAACACTCAAGCCTGTTAAAATGATGAAAAATACACTCATATATACCAAATTTACATGAATATGGCCACATTAAAATTTACATGACTTCGAAACTAAATTTTATGGAACATCATAGGGCACAGTCTTTAAGAATTGATGCAATAATTATATCTTCTCTTAATGTTCACGAATTTTCATGATCTTTTGTTTGGATCGGGAATTGTAATAACAAAAATATACTAGAAAAAGAAAACAAAACGAAAGAGAGAGAGTAAAATTTTAAAATTATATTTTTATTTTTTTTTTTTTTGCAGTAGTAGTTGTAGTATTATTGGCTCCCATTTCAGAATATCAGTTAATTCGATCTTTTTTAATTTTGAAATTTTCCTCTCTTCTCTCATTTTGAGTGTACCAGGTATGTACCATATAAATATCATATAACATATAGGTAAACAACATTTATCTACCTGTATTTTGTACATAAACAGAATTAATAAGTGTGTTGATACACAAAATATTTTTTTTTAGTAATAAATACTACGATCAACTTTGGTATATTAGTTACCAGTTTACTATAACAATTTTCAGTTTACAATTTGATTTGACTGTGGAAAAATCATTTATAAAGTCAATTTTATGACATTGTTATTTGTCATAAAAAGGACTTTTAAAATAACATAGGATCTACTAACTTTAAATGTTTAATTTGCTATAAAAAAATATTAAAAAATGAAAAATTTTATTAGTTATATATAAGTGAAATATAACAAATATTAAATGACGAGTTTGTATAAAAATTTATAACGAAAAATAGATTCGATTGGCAAAACAAAAAAAAATATTTTACTTAATAAGAACAGGAAAATTGTTGTGATATTTGTTTGCATAATTTTTAATTTTTTATTGTGAATTATTAATACGTAAAATAAAAAAGAAAAAAACTAAAAGAGGACAATGAATTCGACTGATGTTTTAAATTTAATAATAAAAGAGCTTGCTACAAATTTAACAAATGCAAGCTCTTCTTCAAATGATCACCATCATCATCCCAGTAATAATGCTGGAAATATTTTTGCGAAATCATTAAATGGATCAACAGATCATGTTGATGATCATGATCACGATCATGACCACGATCACGACCACGATCATGAAAATGATCAAAATGATATAATAATTGCAAAAGCAACAGCAATGGTAGTATTATTTTGTGCTTCTACATTATGCGGTTGCATACCTTTTTTATTGAATCGCCGTTTTAAATGGACCGAAAAGAATACAAATGCTAGATCAGCAACTGTTGTGAAATGTCTTTTATATTTTGGTGGTGGTGTTCTGTTATGTACAACATTTTTACATTTATTACCAGAAGTTAAAGAAAATATTCAAACATTACAATCGAAACATGTTTTACCTGATTTTAATTTTAATTTTGCTGAACTATTAATGTGTTTAGGTTTTTTTGCAATGTTTTTAGTTGAAGAACTAATACATACATACATACATCGACATAATAAAGATGCACAAAATGCTACTGGAGCATTTGTACGTGGTATTAGTATAACAGATAGTATATTAGTTAAAAGAAAATCAACTTCATCATCATCATCAGCAGCAACAACAACATCATTGGCAAATAAGGAATCGATTGGTGATCAAAAAAATTCAAATGGTATGAAAAAAAATTATGCATCAGATGATGTTGAAAGAAATCAAACCGTATCAAATATGATAATCGATAATTTAGTTGAAAACAGTTTAAGCAAAGAAAAGGAAATCACAAATCAGACAAATAATTCCTCACAGGAACAACAACAAAATCCTGGAATAATTAATCATAGTTATGAACATGAACAAAATATAAATGGTCACCATCAGCATGACCACATTTATAAAAAGAAACCACTTAGTCGTAATAATAGTAGTTTTTATAGTCAAGTACATGAAAATCAACAACACAATAATCAACATCATCGTGATCATCAAAAAATTCACAATAATAATAATGATAATATTCATAAACATGATGACCACAATGGTCATGGTCATAGTCATGGTCACAGTCATCTACCAATTGGAGCTTTAAATGAAGATCATATTGTAGCATCTTTACGTGGTTTATTAGTTGTTTTAGCATTATCTGTACATGAATTATTTGAAGGTTTAGCTGTCGGTCTAGAAAGTAAAACAGATAATGTTTGGTATATGTTTGGTGCTGTATCAGCTCATAAATTAGTATTAGCATTTTGTGTTGGTGTTGAATTAATTGTAACAAGAACAAAATTATGGTTATCAATAACATATGTTATCACATTTGCAATTGTTAGTCCACTTGGTATTGGTATTGGTATACTTGTAAGTTCATATGATAATGGTACTGCATCAGCAATTCCATCAGCAATATTACAAGGATTAGCAACTGGTACTTTATTATATGTTGTATTTTTTGAAATATTATCAAAAGAACGTAGTGGTTTAATACCATATGCATCATTTGTAGTTGGTTTTGTTGTTATGTTTGGATTACAATTTGCAAGTAAGTATTAAAATATTTTAAATATGATTTTATAATAATTATAATTAATTTATTGAATTTGAATTAGTAAGAATCATTAACCGGCAAAATATTTTATAAAATATTTTCTTTTAAATCATGCAAGGCTGATAATAATTGTATTGTGTTCGAAATTTTCATATTTTAATTTTATTATAAAGAAAATGTTGACATAAAAAATTTCAGTCTATAAACCACAGTTTCAGTTAAACTAATAAAAAGTGTTTATTGCTTTAAAATTTTTTTTTTCAATCGTAAAACCTTGTTTATATTCATAATATTTTATATGTAGTTCTACTTAATGTCTACGCAACTTAGTCATATTTTTGAAAATAATAATCATTATGTTAATAAATTTCAAAAAAATTCCAAGTAAAAATTTTTTTTTTTTGGAATAGTTAAGAACTATTAAAAAAGCACAAAATTTTTCTTTTTAATTAATTAAAGCCTATCTATAATGAATGTACTTAAGTTTGTGTATTATAAAGTAGCAAGTATGCAATAAAAATATACGTATTCTTGATATATAGACTACTATTTATATACAATGTAATCTTTTGTATAGTACCTCAAATCTGGTACTTCAAATAGAATTACGATAGCAAAATCGTAAATGTTATCAAAATTCAAATCAATCAATTCAATTGAATAATTTAGATATTAAAAATTACATTCCTTTTCTTTTGTATGTGCCCTAAAATATTAACAAGAGCCATAACCGAAATTAATATTGTATGAAAGAATACCGAATTTATCAATTAAAAAATTGCCAGATTTTTATGAATGATTGATAATAAAACAAGTAAAAACGTTTCAGTCGGTATGAACCGATTGAATTATACCCTGCACCTTTCATTGTTGTATAGCAATTACTCAAACCTGTGAAACCATTCTATAGAAACTTCACGGATATGTCTGACATATAATTGGACACACAACTGCCAAGTTTCATGAATCTAACTTTATTACTTTTCCAAATATTTAAAATAAGCTTTTGGACTTGTATGGGAGCCACTCGAACCTGTCAAGCAATTCCACCAAAACTTCAGAAATATCTGTGACCTATAATTGGACACACAACTGCCAAGTTTCATGAATCTGACTTTATTATTTTTCCGAATATAAAAAATTTGCTGTTGGGGTTGTATGGCAGCCACCCGAACCGGTGCAGCTATCCCATTATAATTTTTAGGGCATGTGTAGAATATAATTGGACACATGTATACAAAATTTTAAATTTATAGCTTTATTAGTTTTTGAAATATTTAAAATAAACTCTTTGAGTTGTATGGCAGCTACCCGAACCCGTTGTCCGAATTAGTCCAATAACAATAGGGTTCGTCCTTGGCACAAAAGAAGCAACTTGTGAAAGTTTGGTGTCGATTGCATTATTCGTTTTTGAGTTATCGTGCGATCGGACGGACGGACGGACGGACGGACGGACATGTCTAAATCAACGCAGAATTTTACGCTGAGCAAGAATATATATATATGTCCATACCGCAGGTGACTCCTTCAAGTAGTTACAAACTCCATACCAAAGTTAATATACCCTTCATGAAGTGCAGGGTATAATGATATCGTTATCTCATAAAGCAACTATTTTTAGACAATTAATTATTTTGTATGTGTACCAAAAAAAAAAAATAGTAAATAAGAATTAAAAAATAATACAAAAAATATTCTGAACTTGAAATTAATAAAAATACTTCATATTTTCGCTAGCATCAAAGCAAAACTCCTATATTACTCTATTTTGATTAATTATTAACAAAATAATAACCGATTGTTGCAGTCAAGATCATTGCCATAAATTTAAACAATAAAAACTATCTTATCTTACCTGAAATAATATACATATATGTACATATATATATATATATATATATATATATATATATATATGTATATGAAAAAAAAACTAAAATAATTATGAAAACAAAACGCTTTTAAAATCATAAATTTGATAAAAAATTTTTTTTTATTTTAGAAATTTTTTATTTTTAAACGAAATGAAAACTTTCATACACTTAGCGCATTTAAGCGGAATGTAAATGAACAAAATTAATTTTTTTTATTTTTATTATTGTTATTTTATACTTACCTCTCATTTGTATGTTTACTTTCTTAAAACTTTACGTTATTTTAATATCACAAATTATTTAGATAAAGCTATGTGACAACATTTAATTACACATATGTATGTGTATTTGTATAATATAGTATTATGTATGTGATACAATGATGCGGTATTTGTAGTGCATATTAAAATGTGAGAGAAAAAATTGTATAATTTAAAATAATTAATTAAGTTATTTTTGTATATCGAAAAATGCAATATTCATTTCTAATATAAAAATTTTTAATTGTTTATGAATTGCATAATTTATGTTCCCTCCAATTTTCTATTCCAACAACATCCCGATATTATTAACTGTCTTAAGTCTAAAAGTCTTATATTATAACACACTTAAATACCAACTGATCTTATTATAGAACACAAAAGTTTTATGTAACATTTTAAGCATTTATTAAAATTTTCTTATAATGTCCCCCTACATAAATTTTAATTAAAATACTCAACCTAATTTTTGTCTTAAAACATTTAATATGGAATATGAATCTTGTATCACTGTACGCATGTAAAAGTGTGTATACTTAAAATCACAATTATTTTTGTTTAAATGAAATGAAATATTATTATTAATAGATTTGCTACCATTTAAAATATTCCATACATCAAAAAATATATAATAAAAAATTTATACTAAATTGATAAGAAATGCCGGTTTAACTTATCAATTTATTAGGAACCCAGCAATTACATTAAGCGTTAAAACAATATTTATGTACAAATATTATTTATGTGTATTATCGATTTCTAGTAAACTAATTATAATAGTTATACTCGTATATGTGTATTCTTAAATATTTTTATAGCACCTCAAAATACGCAAATTCTATATAAGTATTTCAGGTATTACACAAGTTGACAAATATATATATGTAGGTAATTATTAATTAAAAATAACCCCCATTTTATATTTACCAATCAAAAATAAAAATTTATTTTATTTATTTTCTTTGTTATCGTATAAAAACCTTCACCTGAAACTATCTTTTTTTACTAGATAAATTGTAATCATATCAGATAAATTTAATCAATTAAGAATTTTAAAAAAAAAAATCAAATTAACGTTTACAATATTAAGACGATTATTAATCCAACTGATTAAATTAAAAGAGTGTAATTGGGAATTTTATAAATGCAATTATAGTGTTATAAATGCAATTATAATATCATTGCTGTTTTCGGTTTCATTGTATAAATACAAATATACTTGTTGACATCTATATTGTGAAATAAGTAAGACAATAAGTAAGACAAAGGTGTCGTAAAATATGTCTTTTTCTAAATGTTATATAAATTAACCCTTTCCATAAGGCTTAAATTTAGTAAAGAAATAGACTCACGACACGCAGAAGTGTGCAATAATAGAGAGGAAGTAAGGATCAATAGAGATACGAGTACCTAATTTACAAGATTAATTATACGGTAAAATTATTTGTACCTTTAAACACAGAAAAACTTTTAAATAAAGTTCACTTCTACTTCCAACGCTACAAATATGAATACCGGGGCTATATTGAATATTACTAATTTATGTACGAAAATTCATTTAAACAACTATGTATGTAGAACAGACAATAGATAATTTACCATTTTCTAAAAAAAAAAAATCCTCATTTTTGATGATTCTCTACGTACGTCATAACGATTACAACTTATGTTCTCTCTTGACTTGCACATCTTTAAAATAAGAAAGAATCAGATCAATTATTTCAATTAAATTATGACGATAATTTTGAAAGAAAAATTAGTCAATGATATCATTTACGTCATTCGCACGATACGTCCAATTAAAAACATTTTCCTTTTTAATTAAATTAACATTTCAACGGCGCTACTAATCAATTAACGGTTTTAATTATTTCGTACATATAGAAATATACGTGTATTATAAAATATTTTTAACCAATTCAGTATATTCAATTGAAAAATTACCTTATAGATAATTAAGAAACTGAAAAATTTAATATTTACAAAATTTTACCCATTCATATCGTTATACAAACACATACATATATGCGAATTTGAAAATTAAAAATAAATAAAAAATTACGTTCATAATGCGTGTATTGTGCCCTCTCTCATCCACAAATTAATTTAAAATTCAACAAAAATTAATGCTAATTAATTACAGAAAAAAATTTTGTAGTATTTTAAACCCATAAATAATTTTTTTTTTATTCTGAATAATTTAGAAGAAAGCTTTCAGTAAAGTGAACATTTTTATTTTAAGTTCACATATAATATTTTAATACTCACCCTGTTTATTATAGCCGTATTAAATTAAAATGTGTCAACTTGTACTTTTTATTGTTTTTAAATTATGCAAATTAAATCACTTTTCAATGTTAAAGCGTGCCTTCCGTTAAATTAAATTTTATTAATAAATCAATATTTTATGATTTTTTTGGATGTCAATACCTGCAATATTTTGCCACCTACAGAAAATTACTTTTTTTTATCTCAAAATTATTTGTTGTGAATGAAAAGATTTCCCGAAGAAAGCAGAACATCATAACTTTAGATTTTTTTTACTAAAAACAAATCTTTTTACTAAAAACAAAAAGAGTCAAATTTAGCCTAAAATTAACATATTCAAATTCACCGTGATTGTACATACAACCATATAAATTGAAGTTCAATTCAAACAATTTAAATGGGTAAATAACTCGCCTTGAAAAATTTAACCAAATTATTATTTCAACAAATATTCGCAACTAAGATTCCGAAATTTTAATTTAATTCAGATCGTTTATACTTGATGTGAAACCATTAATTTTGAATCAAGCAGTTTTATCATATTGCTACAGCTATGTAAATTTATTTTAAAATGTTTAAAGAAAACCAGATTTTTCAAAGAATGAAATAAAATTAAATAAGCTTATTCATAAATAAGACTAGGACTAAAAATACTTAAATAACATGCTAAATTTATCTTAAAATTTCTCCAAAATTGGTTTTAAATATCATGTTTTGTATACAAGTATAGAGAATTAATCGTCACCAAATTTAAAATCTGAAAGAAAAAATACTAATAGCACTTCATCATATTATATAAAAAACAAAGATTTTGTTTTCTTTTTTAATTCTGCGATTTGATTTTAGAGAAAATTCTTCAAGAAAAAAAAAATTTGAAAAAAATTCCCCGAAATATTTTATGATTACGTAATGAAGATTTTTATTAATAATAAACAAAATTCCCAATTTTTTTTTATTAATATTTACATTATCTTCAAAGAACTGATATATTAAATCATCAAAAGATGAGCATATATTAAAACCTCATCGGAACTGTTATTAAATTAATTAAATCGAATTAATTATATTAATTATTAATTCATAATGACTTTAATATTTCAAATGAATAATTTATTATATCTTATGATAAACAAAAGAAAGTTTTCAAACTTAATAAAGTCTACTGCTCGGCAATAAATTTTGTATTCCATAAATTTCAAAATCCTATAATAAAAACAAAAGATTTCAATGCTTAAAATTTTTAACACAACAATAAATTTATGCTTAATTAATCGTGTTCCTTATTATAATACCGCGTGTATTATATATTATAGACGAAATCAACGGCCGTACATTTAAGTTTTAAGACACTTTTCGAATCTTTACTTACATGTTGGAAATATATAAACACACATCATAAAAATAATAAATAAACGCTGACTTTCATTCGATTAAAAACATTTCATAGTTAAATTATCTTATTTAATTATAATATATGAATAAATATTTACAAAATTTAAAAAATAATTATAATTAATTTTGAATAATATACTATAAATAAAGCTAGAAGTCACAACCAAAAAAACAAGAACGAAAACACGTTAAACATCACGTATATAAAATTTTTATCCTCATAAAATTAAACTTTGATCTTGTACTAATTAAAATTTTTAAAAAGAAAATAAAAATATTTTGTAACACAAATTGTGTATTTTAAATAATTAACACTTTATTTAATTTATTATAATTAAATTAATTAAAGAAAAGAAATACAAATATAATATTCCTACAATTTAGTAATTAATTCTGCTATACTAATTTTAACCCACGTATGTTTTGGTTTTTGTTTTCAAAATAACTTTTACCAAAAAAAAAATGAAATTGCAAACTCATTATTGTCATTGTTTTTTTAATTTAAAGAAAATAAAACTGTAATACTACAATCACACAAGCGAATTTTATACACGTGTATAATAGTTTTATGAAAATAATATAGAATTTAGTTAAACGTGTACAATAAGAATTTTATTATTTTCAATTGATATTATTGCATATGCCGTTTAATATAATAAATTTTATTAATTTTGAAATTATCTTAAGTAAGAAAATAAACAAAGAATACAGCAATAAGTAGTTAGTTATAACATATAATTTTAATAATTATTAAAATATTACAAGCAAGTAATAATTATTTTATATATTTACGACATTATTTTACGATACACATACCATTTTATAATAATAACATATAAGTTACAATACGAGTAGTTATAATTTCATATTGTTAATTATGAATTTCGGAAATTATTTTACTTGCAGGCATTATAACAAATAATTCTTAATAAATCAATTATTAACTATATTACAAATTATATAATGATTATTTTCTTAGGTATATATGTACATATACTGGTTTTATAAAGTAAATAGTAATTTATATAAAGAATAAACACAAAATATAGATAAATAACCTTGTTCTTTTAATCATAGAGCGAAAAATAGAGAAAAAACAATAGTGTTGAATAGCAAGAATAAGTTTTTCTTTTTATTATTAACATTAAATTATATAATTAAATGGATTCTCTCATCAACGATTATTATAACTTAAATACCATGTATATGTTTAAAGGTATATCCACTTATAAACATAGAGGTCTACATATAAATTATACATAAAGTATATATAAAAAAACTGGAAATTCCTCATATAATATTTTAATTTTTAATTTTTGCTTTTTATAATTTTACTGAGTAATATTATACCATTATTATAATCAGAGTTATACGTGCACATTATATTGTTATAATATGAATTACAATTCTGTTATATATATATATATATATAAAATGCATGAAAATAATACTTACGCTTCAAATACTTAATAGATCGTTGACACAATTATCATAATAAATTCACAAATGATTTTTTATTTAGATTGTATAAATGTGTAGGTAAAGTGATTGTATACTTGGCATTATATCAAAAAACCAAAATTAACTTTAATTTTAATATATAATTAATATTTTACAAAATGTATAGTATATATAAGTGTAAGTATTTCTAGAAATCGTTCCACAAGAGTCAAATTTCAGTTTCATTAATAAAATAAAGTAATCGAACACTTACAATTAAAAATATACAAACCTACCCATGTATATGTACATTTAAAATAAAAATATATTAAAAAATATAAAATACTATTATACATATATTATTTATGCAAATCAGATACTCAAGTTTATTACACTCTTTTATTAATAAATTCCAATTTTATTTATTATAGTGCAATTTTTAAGAAAAATACATGTTTGAAAAAAAAAATCCCCAAATCATAAAAACATGTTTTATTACTCTAGACTGTTGTCCAATTCAACATAATAATTTTGCATTCAATGTTAAAATTAAAATTTGTTTAACAAGTTTTCATACTTATATGTACGAACATAATATAAAATTTTAAATATCAAACTGAAAAAATTGTGAATATTGTAGATAAGAGTTGAAATATTGTTTTTTTTGAAAATATTGCTAAATGTAATAATAGACTTCCAATATATTGCTTGTGAGATTAATTATATGTAACAGGTTATTGCATATTCTAATAATTCTTGTTGATATTCTTAATAATATCTATATAAAAATATTATGATCTTAACAATATCATGAATACTGTGCTAAACGAATTATTTTAACAATTACAAAATATTTGGAACACGAGTTTATGAGAAATTATAGGTAACTATATGCAAAAAAAAGCTAACCCAAAAAGAAAATATAATAGAAATGAGGTAATATTAGTACAGTATGTTCTTATTTCAATACTTAATTTCGAGCCAGTCCTAGCAACGTACATTATAACATTGGATATTTATATACTTTGTATATGTTATTATACAAAATTTTGCTATTAAAACAAAGATACTGCGCAGCAATTTAACAAGTGATATTATAAGAGTATCATAACTTTAAGAGAGTTCAGTGAACCGCAATAAATTTTTTTTAAAACCCACAAAATATAAAATTTGATCTATTTTAAAATTAATTTCTTCATATTAATTAAATAATTAAAATATTCCAATAAAACCCTATACTAAATTTAATTATGTTAATTTTTTAAAAATCTTAATTTAATACAATGTGTATTTGTTTGTGAAATCATATGTAAAGTCACAGCAGCTTAAATTTAGGAAAAAAAATTTTTATTAATTTTATTCAAAATTAAAATTAATTACTTATTTTAAATGTTTGCTGTTTTCGTTGATCGCAAATTCTCCGCATATGTAAATAATTCGAAGAAATATGTGTGATATTTTGAATTAATGTGAAATAAGCCCACACCTAATGTAAACTCTATATAACGGTCAGTTATGTAATATAAAAACTTTAAACCAAAAACTTAAAAAAGTTATTTTAAAATTAATGACGGCATTTATTTACATTAAATTTAGTTAACAAAAAATTAGCAAAAAAAAAATAATCTCAAATATGAAAAATAGTAAAAAATATGCTAATTAAAATTCATCGGTTAATGTAAATTATAATTTTAATTAACATAAAAGAATTTAATAAAAGATTAATCCAAAAATCTCAAATATCCATACATAGGGCAATTTAATGTGAGATAGGTGAATTTCAAAAATCCAACACCATTGTGCTGAATTGTAAATAAATTCAATTTTCAAAAAAAAAGTGATACAAAAGCATAATTAGCAAAGTAAATTTATTGTTATAAGTGTACTAAAAATTGAGAGTTACTGCCATTGCCGTTATAAATATTAAATTAAGAAGTATGCCTTATAGTGCCAACAACAATTAATAGAAGAGCAGAAATGTTCAAAATATTAAAATTTATATTGCTTAAATACACAATATTGTATGAACTGTACATGATAAGTGGTAGGAATGTATATAACATTTGAGTGTTAAAAAATAGCAAACCGCAACATAATGTTATTGACTTTATTCTTTTTATTAAATATTAAGTGTACATTAACTTAATTGAAATTTCTCGGTGAATAAATCAATCAATTTACGTCAAATAATAAATATGCATATCAATATTTATATATAGTTCAATAAATTTAATATAAAGCAAATATTTTCGAAAAAATCAATTGGTATATTTTTTTGGTAATAATTGAGTTGTTGCTATCCAAAATTTTTCAAATTTTCAATTTTACTTTGTATTTTTAATAAACACCTTTGATTTACACGAGCAATCAGCTGTTCTTCCATATTACTCACATAATTTATTATTGAAATTTGATACTTTTATATTTTTAAAAGAAATTAGAACACATATAATTTATTTGTTATTTTGAAATTTCATTTAAAATGGCTGTATCGTTAGTATTTTTTTTTGTTTTCTTTTGTTATAATAATTATTATGGTGTATAACACTTCATAAGCACATAAATACTTTTCTATAAAAAATGAATAAAATTTTTAACTCAAATATTTATATATGAAGAAAAAATAAATTTATAAATTAAATAAATAACAATATTTTTTTTTCTTTATAAATTTCTTAAATAAACAATAAATTTGATTTAATATAGAAAATTTCTTTTAAATTACTTATTGATATCAGTACAATATAATATTGTAATGAAATATACGAATGTACATAATAAACAAAAAATTAGATCACAATAAGAAAGATTCAGAAATGAATTGGCTTTTAATAACCTTATTTATAATATAGGAACTACTTCATAAATTCTGTAGTCAAAATTCTTGTCAATATATCACATTAATAGCAGTTAAAATTGAGTTTTATTTCTCAATATTTTAAATGCGTATTGTAATTTTACAATTCTATGGTTATTTTTACAACATTTTAATGTATTTTTACACTTTTATTCTATTACAGAAGATATTTCTTACAACTACTAAAATAATGCACAGATAATTCCTCTGCTCACGTTTAACATGAGTAATATAATATTAATGTGTACAACTTGCATCCAAAATAATATTCTATAATATTTGTGTAAATAAAATCACTTCTGTGTACTAGGCAAATTTCGTTTGTGTAAAATTACAAATATTTTTTAGTATAAATTTACCATATTTAAATTTTCCATATTGTCTTCTTACGTTTTAATTTCCAACTTTTATAATTTTTTGCTGTTACTCTAAGAATTAAAATATATCATTAGTAAATATGTTATTTCTAGTGAAAAATACACAAAATTGTGAGCAAACATTTTTTGCGTTAAAACAACCTTTGGAAACAGAAAACCTTAATTATTTTCATTCTAATAAAGTAAAAGTTGTAAACAACTTTTAATACACGATTAGAATGAAAAAAATTTTATTGAAATAACAAAATTCAATGTTTTTAAAATAAAATATTTAGCAATAATATTTATTGCACAATTAACAAAATAATGTAAACTGTATTAAATTCTTTAATAATGTTATATTAAATATCACGTGATTTCAATAATTATTTATATAAAATTATTTCACATCACGTATTATTATAAATATATTTTAAATACCAATCAAGAATATTTAAATAATTTACATTATAAAAAAAATAAATAATATTTGAAAAATTTAATCATTTGTCATATAGTAGAACAAATAAATAAAATATTTATTTATTAATTTACAAAATAATTTATAAAATTTCAGTAAACAAAATTGAAGAAAAAAAATAATGAAAAACTTTCATAATATTTTTAATTTTTTTTTTATAATATTAAAAAATAAAAGTTATTTAATTAACTAATTAATACAATGGTAATATTATTTAACTGATTCATAGAATTACAAAATCTTGATTATAAATAAATAAAATTATTTTGTGTGTATGTATGTATATTTGAATTCAAGTTTTCAAATTCATTTTTTCTCAAATTTAAAATTATAATGAAATTTTGAGTAAAAAAAAATTTTATGGAATGAAAATTAGTACGCATCATCATTTTCAATTTACTTAAATTTGGAATTAACACTGAATATTTTTAACCCTTTGTTGGTATTCTAAGTTTTTTGTGTTCTAATGCAAAAGAATATTGCATTATGAAAAACACCCTGGAAGTAATGAAAATTATAAATTAAAATTATAAGCAGGTTCTATTAGAATTATATTAAAATTCTATAAAGATTTAAATTATATTTTGAAATTCTCCAATAACAATAAACTAATCTGATATAGTTGCCTTCAAGTTTAGTAATAATTTTTTTCTATTAATAAATTTACCAAATAATGCAAAACTTTCATAATTATTTTATTTAAGGTTTGATTGCGGTTTAATGCTCTTAAATTGAAAATATTGGAATATTGTTAGAAAAATCCAATATTTATAGCTTATAAACTTTATATAGGACATAGGGACCAAGTATTACTGCAACTCTGATATGAAAGAAAGCATATAAAAAATTTTTTATAATAACATCTTTAAAAATTAAATTATTTTAATTGCATTGAAATTACACTACAACATATACTAGGTATTTACATAATTTTAATGCCATTAGATTAGAAAAAATATGATGGCACCAAATATTTTTGCGCATATATCAATGAATGCTTGCAAACAAAGTATGAGATATTGATCACATTCCACATGATCTTTAAAATTTCAATATATGAATTTGAATAAATAATAATATTATAAATTATAACTTAATCATTAATTGTATTGTACATAAATCTATTTAATTTTCAAAAATCGAATTTTATTAAATGTTCAATGTATTTATTTATCGAAAGCACAATAATTTTTCAATACAAAGCAGAAACAAAAGGCAGCTATATACCATAATAAGTTTATATAGCTTTTGTGTGTATAAAAAACTAAAAATAAACACAATGGAATTTTCTCAATTCATTAAAAATTTTTACAAATTTAAATCTCAATAATTTTTCTAAATGAAAAAGAAGCAATTGTATATTTTGTTTTATTCATATTCACTTAATAATTATAGTAATAATATGCTTTATTCAAAAGCTTAATTTATAAGTCATTACTTAATTATTATTATATTAAAATATTAGTAATTACGCGATATTTTTATACGGAACGCGGAAATTGTAATACGTCATCTGGCGATAATCATTTGTGCATATATGGTTAATTTTGTTTTTCTCTTTTTTTTCTTCAACTATTATAGAAATGGTATTCCCTTATACTTTGTTAGCAAATAACTTTATATTATGTATACTTACAAAATATGTTATTGTTATATCGTATAGTTTAAAAAATATTTGAATACCGTATACATTTTTAATCATCTGTTCATCTACAATTCATATAGAATTCAAGTCATTATATTGTAGCTATTTAGAAAAAAAAACTTTAAAATTCTAATTGACTTAATGATTATGATTAGAATTATTGAATTTTGATCACTAATTCATTACACTTAATCTCAATATACATATATATATAAATAAGTTAACATTAAAGTGTTAATATTACATTTAAATAGTTATTATAGTATATAGATATTTTATTGTGAGCAAAATTAATAATGTTATGTATATGGCCATTCTCATAATATTCAAATACATACTTTGTAAATAATATCAATAATAATGATATAATAAATAACATTTCTAGCACGCAACAATGTTAACAAAAGTGAAAAATTTATTGTTAATAATAAAATTATAAAATAATTTAAAATTCAAATTTTTGAAGCCATAATATTTAAATAGAATAATGTGCTTTTCTATGGTTTTTTAACATACTATATTACACAAAACGAAATCAGTGAATATGACGAAATAATTTAATCAATATTGAAAGATGATTGTAGATGGTACAGGAAGATTTACAATAACATTAAATTTACAAAACCGTGAATTCTATACTTGCTATAATATGCCCTTATATACTTTCTTTTCGTAACTCAAAAAATCAGACTAATCAAAATCAAAGCATTTTGATTGAAAAATTTTAAGAAATTATCACATTTTTCTCAATAATTCTAATTAACTTCTGAATAGGACATAAGTATACAATTACATTTACAAGTAGATTCTTCGCAAAATTTGTTTATTTAAGTGCAAGTGCTCGTGTATATTTCTATTTTGAGATTTAACAAAGGTAAAAGTTAATATCGTCCTCTAGGAGGAAAATGTGACCAAGTCGTAAAAAAACAATTTTCTAATTATAACATTTCTGTACTATAAACAACTTATTTTTTTGGCTGATCGAGTGTTCTAGTTCATATAGAAATAGAAAAGTCCATAAAATTATTAAATTATAAAGACTTTTTACAAACATTGAACATTAATTTTTAAAATTGAATTTAACACAAATTACTTTTTCTCGCTAGATCAACATATGCTCCAAAAGAAGGATTTATGACTCCGAAATTTGTACTCGTACTACTAAATTGAATTTTAAAATGAAATTTGTATTTACTTTACAACATACATAAGCAAATTTTATATCAAAATTAACCTTAAATTTATCTTTAAAAATTTAACACTATAAACCCTTCTCAAGCCCTTTATAATTAAAAAATATTTTGATTAAACTATGCTTTCCTATTTAATACATATAACAAACATATTTTTTTTACACTTGACCATATCATGACACACTTAAAGCACACGTCTAAAAAAATTACAATTTGTCTAGATTAATTATAATACAATTTGTAATCGATTGTGAATTGAAATCGGTTACCTTTTTTGATAAATGCGTGTGCGCTTAAAACGCAACTTAAATTTTATTGATTATTGTTATTTTTTATAGGTATACGTATAAATTGAAATTATTAATACTCATGCATTGTAATCAATAATATTTTTATAATAATTATTATGAATTTTTGATTTTGTTTATTTTTTCACATTATAAGTAGTTGACTAGCCACAAATTCCTAAATTGTTCGCCATATATTATTAAAAACTTAAGAGTTTCAGATAAGTTAAAAATTACTTTAAATTGAAATTAAAAATATTTTGTTAGGCCTAAAAATTTTCAATTAAAAATTTTTTAAGTGTCATCATACACTTATAAAAATAAATAGATTTTCAACAACTTATTATTAAAAAAAATTATGAGTTGGCATAATATTTTTTTTTTGGAAAATAATTTATTTGTTTTTAATATTTAGAAAAACAAAAGATTTTAGATTAAATATAAAATTAAATAGCCAATTAAATTGCGTATAGTCACTACATATTGTGCATACTTATGCAAACGTAAGTCTTAAAAATCGAATAGTTGCATTCAGAACACTAAAGTGCTTTGATATAGTGCTTAAAATATGATTGATGGCATTTGGTAACTTTAAAATTACATTAAAAGTGTGCTTTTGGAAACAAATTTCGGGAATTACAATTCATTAGCTAAATTGTGTATTATTACCGTATTAACGAAGTTTTGAATTCCTTTATTCAACATTTTTTCAAAAATTTTCACAAATTTTTCAAACATTTTTTTCAGTAACACCTAACCTCTTTATTTTTCATCTTTTCATGTTTGGTACTTGAATTTAATATAATGGAAAAATATCAAATATGTTTTCGTGCTGCAAAATAAGTTAGAAATCTTGACTTCAATTAGTATTTATAAAGCAATTTAAAAAATAATTTTGTTAAAAATCCCAAAAGAAAATAAAATTTTTTCTTTACAAAATTCTAAAGTTCATTTACCTTCTTTATATAGAAACAAAGAGAAAATTTTGTAAGTAAATAATAAAATATATAAGAATTTTATCGATTAAATCATTAATTATGAAAAAGAAATTACTTACATTAAAATAGAAATTGAACACTCACCGAAAGATACAAAAAAAAAAGATATTATAAGTTTCGACAAATTTCATTTGCATTAATCTCAAGTTCAAGAATCTAAAGTTCAAGAGATTAAAAAAAAATTAAAAATTGTTGCTTATTGTAAATATATCACGAAATTCTTAATTTCTTATAATTTTAATCCTTAACACCTCCCATCTTTCTTAGCACTTTTGCAAAAGAAATTTTGAAAAAGAGTACTTATTAGCTTCACTCTGTCTGTTAAAATTTACCGTTATCTAAAATCTGTTTTTTTTTCAAATTTTTTATATAATATAAAAAGACTAGACTTTTTTTTATAATATAAAAAGACTTTTTTTCTAGACCTCAGGAGTTCGAGATTTTACCAACTTCAACTCTAGCAATTAACCCTTAAACTTGAGGATTATGTTAAAACTTCTTTAAATTTATTTTCGTTTTTTTTTTTTAAGATTACAGTCTTCTCATCCTAAATGTATGCAATTTTTAAAATATACTCGTATATGAATGAAAGTAATTTTAATAATGTAGTAATAAATTGCTCTAAATTTTCACTTGCTAAAAGGTAAAGTGCTACATTACAAACCTTTGGTTTGACCCGAGTTTATTTATATATTTGAACTGATTCAAATCATTTATCATTTCCAAGTATTATTATATGAAAAAAAAATCAAACACTAATTCATAAAATTTAGAACATTTTGTCAAGAAATGTGCCATTTATTGATAAGTTAACCAAAAATAAATAAATAAAAACTTTCGCTCCAGAATACTTAAGCATGTACAAAAAAAATTTTTTTTTCTTTTCATTCCATTTTTTATATAGGAAGACATAAAAAATGCAAATTTTCCGTACTTAAATTCTTGATGTGGGTGAATTTAAATTGAACCCAGTTTTTTCCTTCTTGTATTTCTGATTGATTGTATTTAATAAAAAAAAACCAAAATAAGATCTGAATTTAATTTAAATAATAATCGTATAGGTTATTACCCTCTTTGATATGATCGGTATCAAATAAAGCTTTACATTGTTTGCTTTCTAGAATATTAAGTTTCTTTATATAAATTGCATTTATCATTGCATACTAGGAAGAAATAATTTTAATTTTTGAAATTAAATTTTTTTTTCCGATTCAAAATATTTCAGACTTAACTAAAGTTAAACATAAATTTAAGGGTAAAAATGCTATATATATACATACATATATATGTATGTATATATATGTATATTCAAGAAAGTTTTGTCACCTTGAGAGATCGTATTGGGTGTTAAAATACCACAACTTATATTTTATCAAAACTTGCAAAAAAAAGTGCAACAACGCCACGAATTCGTATACTCCTGGTTATTTCTTATCTGTTAATAGTCTTTTAACTGTGAAGCAGACCATATGACATGATTTTTTAATTTTTGTTAAATTTATAAAAAAAAACTACATGAGACTGTTCAAAACAAATTGGAATTTTTATCGTTTTCTTGGAAATACAAATTTATACATACATACCAATTATATTTTATTTGCATAATTAACATTCAAGAAATTAATAAAACATCTGGAATTTTCTTAAAAATTACAAAAATTTTTAGAACAATCTTTAAATTAATTTGATAACGGTTTCCATTTAATGACTACCATATGTTTTTTTTTTAATTAATTTTATTGATTCAATTGAAAATAAAATTTAAAATATGTTTTTAAAAATAAGAAAAAAATTTCATAAATGTAATATTACACATGCACGTATAACATGTATATATGTACTGGCACACACATATTCATACTTATATAATAATGTATTTATGATAAATATTCATAGTGATGTCGTTTTTTAACTACTTTGTTCCTATATATAGCAGTTATTTCAAAACTTCATCTACAAAAACTGAAGAATTATCTAGCGACTTTTTTCCTTATATCACGGTAACACTGCATATTACCTACATGAATAGTATTTACCGCAAAGATCATGTTAATTACTTACATATATTATTACCAGCTTTTTAAGTGAATGCCCATATTTGCATTAAAAATGTTATTAAATAAAAAGAAAATTATAAAAGAAAAATACAGTCTGGTAGAAAATTAGTTTTATGAATTTCTAGCTAGAGTAATTCATAAAACTAATTTTCTATTATTAAAATATATAGAGATATTTTTGTTAAAAATTCACCTTATGCTCAATCTTCACCTTGTGCTCAATCTTCACCTTGTCTTCTTTTAATAATATCTGAATTTACCGAATAGCAAAATGTCTCATATATAAAGCTATATTTTCGATATTGCGAGACAAAGAAGACAGCACATTAACCTGTCGAAAATGTATAAAAGCTGAAAGATTAAACAAATTAAAATGCAGAAGAAAAGTATTTACTTCAAAACAAAATTTCAAATTTTAATTAACCTTTTTATTTTTGTATCCCATTTTTGGTTCTTTCATTAAGATTCAATTGCAAAGAGGGGATTTTTTTATTCAGATATAAAAAATACGCATCTATTATGTGCTTGAACTAAATTTCTCAATTATAACTCAATTATATAGGTTCAGCATTTTAACCATTATAGTCATTTTGTACCACCTTGTATTTGATATTTATTTGTATAGAATTTATAAATAAAAATTTTATAAAATAATTGAACATTTTTGGGAATATATCCGGAATATTAAGGTTGATAAAACATAAAATTTTTAATAACATTAGGAACATTTCCCCATGTAGATAATTAATTCTTTTATATTTTTACTTTTTAAAAAATACAGAATCAAGAATTTTCATAATAATTTGTAAAGAAATAACTATTTTTTTTTCGTAATAAATTGTCATTGTCTTTTTCTTTTCATCCCATAATGCCCATAATTATATCTAGTCTAATTTAAATCAACGGCAACCTTGACCTGATTTAAAAATAAATAAATTTTATTTTTTTTTGCGCAAACATTTTGTCATAAAACAAGCCGAAAAAAGCAGACAGATAAAAAAAAAGAAAAGAAAAATCTAAAACAAATTCATAACAAATAATTTTTTTTATTCAAATTAAAGCGTTCAAATCAAGTAGACTACGCAGTCTGTTTAATTTCTACGATAAAAATGTTTTATTAATATTTTTATAAAAGAATTTTTATTTTGTTATTTTGTTTTACAATACATAAATAACCTTCATCCTTATAATAGATTAATATAAAGTTGAATGATCCATTAGAATAGTTGAATAGGTTAATTATAACCTTAAATTCAGTTTACTTAATCGATAATTTTTTATGAAATTTGAAATTTAATATGGCATCAATTTGGTATGCTATAAATTTTTGCTATAGTAGAATTTAATAATTGAAAAATTTTTAATTTATTGTAACTTTTACTAATGAATTCACATATTTATATGGACTGCATTCATAAGGTATTTACAAAATTTACCACTCAAACATAAATACGCACATTATACATAGTTTTTTATCAGCGTTAATTTTTGTTAACTTAGTTTAACCATGCTTGTTCCTCTTTCCGTTTGTTCCCGCAGTAAATTATATGGCAAAGAAACTCTAAGGATTATAATTTCTATAGCTTGAATGAGAGGGCTCATATTAAAACCGTTACCAATACAATTCCCAAAATGGGTTGTTCCTCTTTCGCCACATTGAAAACCCTCGAACGTAAAATACACGTAACAATGTTTTAATTTAGAATCTTTTTTTTCGACTACATAGCTTCGCTACACCACGAATGTGGACGAAAACTTCTTATTGTAGTTTGATAAATGAATAACTATTCTTAAAAAAATTGAGGTCTGAAGTATAGATTTGTACTCTAAGTTCAACATATATAAAATTGCCATATTATGTGAACAAAATTATTTAAACTTTAATATTTAAACTTTACATGGCCAAAATCTGTAACAAGCCTCTTTATCGAAAAAAAAAAATTTGACATTTTGCTAATCGTTTAATAACGTTTGAGAGATAATTTTATCATACCTCATAAACCATAAAAATTATATAAAGTTCTAAGATTTTCATGAAACATTCACATGGCTGACATGATCAACTCTATTTCTTCTCCTTTATATGTTCTTTATATGTTAAAATTCATAAATTGTTTTAGTGTCTATCCCCCATATACCTACATGAATATTTTAAAAATCTTTTACAATTCACACTTTTATCTGCATGCTAATGATTGGCCATTTTAATTTTAAATTTAAGTAATGAAATTTTAAATATTTATTTAATGCCATTTATTTTCGCGCCATTTTTAATTTCCAATTCATACACCTGATCAGCTATTAAAATCATGTATATCCAAGTTACATATATACCTGTACTTTTCTCTAGAAGATTTATTTATTTTGGATTTTCTGCATTAAATTGAAAAATTATTCGATAATAAAAAAAAAAAATTTATAATGTCGTATGCATTCCACAAAAAATTTATTGGAGATAAATTGAAATTCAACATTTAAGGTTTAAATATACGAGTATAATCAGCATTTTATTTTAAAATATTTTTCACGCCAACTCTAAAAATACTTTCTTTTTTATTGTTTTCGGTTCTTATTTTTTTTTATATTTCATCAAAAGCACATTAACCTTAAAGCCTTGCCTTCATATTTATTTTTAATTTATTTTACATTTTAATCTAAAATTTCGAATTGTTAAATTTGATTTCTTATCAATAACTGAATTATAACAATTGTAAGGGAAAACTAAAATAGCTGCTATGGCAGATCTTAAATATTGCGTTTTTTTCCCCATAATTTTTTAATTTAATCAAAATAAGTTGGTAATCCGCAGAATAATACATTCCATGCAAAAAAAGAGAGATTAAAATTTATAGATATAAAATTTATTACAAGGCATAATGAAAAAATTTTAGGTTATATTCCTTTTCTCTCTGCCACATTTTCTATTTTAATTAATTTACGTGGTAAAGAGGTGAAGAAGGAATGCGTGAGACATGGGTATGTAAAAGTTTATTCACGTACTTGGATTAAAATTTTTCTCAAATAGAAATATTGTGTTTTTTAATGAAGTTTAAAATATGAAGACTTGATTATAATAAAATGAATTTTTATAATTGAAAGAGAGGAATTTTTTTACCGTAAAATAAATTCCCTTAAATAATATTTTTTGAAATATGAAAAGTGATTAGAATTTTTAAATCCGTTTATTTTAATTTAGTTCTAAAGTATAGGTACACGTAAAAAAATATTCTTGTCTAGTTTTACCAAACTCAACGAAACTTATACAGCTTAAACCATACAAGTATAATTTTAATTTTAGGTAGAGGTAGTAGGTTATAAGTACATTAACACATTTTACAAATATGCAATCAACTCCATAAAAATTTTTCATTTTATTTGAATAAATAAAGAATTTATAATTAAATACACTTAATTAAAATACTGCTAAGTTCATAGAATATTAAAATTATAAGATCCAAATTAGTACCGTAAATCATGCAAAGAATTATAACTTTTTTTTTTTATAGTATTTGCTTTTTAGGAACAAATAGTAAGTTGTTACACTATACTAAGACGTCAATTCACAAATATTTATAAGATACCTAAAAATGGAATAATATTATCGTTTTTCGTTGTTTCATTTGAATTTCTACGATAAAATAAGCGCGCGAGTTTAAGAAAGCGCACAAACGGGACGCGTAATTAGAAACAGATTCTTTAATTTTTTTGATCAAAAATTTGGTTTTCATACTAAACAGACTAATAAAGCATCAATTTTCTAATGTCAGACAATATTTAATATCAGCCATTTTATAAGAATAATATACATGCAGTTGAACTTTTTCAGCTCTATATAAGAGAAAAATTCGAAATTTGGATATTAACCAAATAGCCTGACTATTATTATCAACATTCGGAAATCGTTCTCTTCAGAAATTACGTAACATGGAGCAGTTCGGTTTAAACATATACATATGTATGTACATTTCTAAAAGATAAAGTTTTGCATGGTTTAATATTGAACAAATTGGTTTAGGGGTAAATTAAATAAAGCACTTTGATTATAGAAATTTCAAGGAGAATTGTAGCTTTTTTTTTTGTTAAACATGAATAGATATCCTGTTTTTAATCCCCTATAGACCTATAATGTTTTTATGTTTCGCTCATTTCAGTTCGAAAATACGATTGAGTTATACTTATACAGAAAAAACATTTATGAATTATCACTTACAATAAAATATAAAATAATGCTATAAGAAAAAAAAAATTAAAATTCAATTTTCTCAAATCTGCAAATTTTGAGTTATGTCAATTTTATAACAAACAACGGATTTAGTTTTCTATTTATAGTTTATATGTACAACAAATCATAGGCTCTTAATTACAAGGCATATTTAAAAAAATATTTTTTAAATGATTATGCTAACTTTTTATACATTTATTATCTTATCTCCATTTAAGATTTTATTTACTTTTTCCCGAGGAAATAATCACAATATGTACACAAGGAGCACACACTTAAGTTTTAAATTCAGACAATTTAACAATAATTTTTAATTTGAATGATTTTACAAAATAATACTTTGTATCTATAATAACCATATCTTACAAAATCTTATAAAAATTGTTGTTTTTTTGTATACTTCATTGATAAAAATTACCTTGATAATACTTGTACAACATTCAACTATCATTACGATATTATACTTTTTCTGCTCGATAGCATGTAAACATTTTATAAAAATCAATCAGAAGGTGTGGAGAAAAATAAATTGAAAATTCATAAATATTTATTAATCATACTTTTATAGGACCTACATAACACCTATCATATTTGCTTTACAATAAAATTTTATAAAAATAAAATAAAAGTGTTAAATAAAGTATTTTCATGCGCCTATGTATTTCATTTTTAAATTTTTGATACTTTTTAAAATAAATAAATAGCTGGTGGTGAGATAATGGGTTAAATTTCATATAGAAATTCAGTATTCTGCAACAATAGTGGTTAATAAACTTTGGATCTACTCCAAGAAATTGTTTTGAATTTTTTAAACCGGTTGTAACTGGAGATGGTCTTTGAATTAATTAGGATAATATTTATTGTAATAGTACTTAACCCATATTGAAACTCGACTGAATTTTGAAAACTAATCTTTAGAAGCCAAACTAAATACTTTGGACAACAATTAAATAAATTAAATTTTAATTATTTATACGAAGGCTTTAATCAGAAGTGTATTTGAGAAACAAATCGCCTCTGTAAGTCAACTTTTGTTTAAACAAATTTTTTGTATTATACTTCTTCTCCACATTGCCCATAACAATGTTTCTTAAAATTTCTTTTCTATAAAACACAAAATAGGATTTCTTAAAATTTCTAATATACCTAATACAATGTTATTATATCACACTTACATCCTTTTATAACCTATTATCTTACCATTATATTAAACCTTCAATTATTGCGTACACACATATATGTCACGTGAATTTCTCTTCAAGAATTTTTTATGATAGTTTCAACAAAAAAACAAGAATGTTGACGAAATTATAATTAAAAATTCACAAAAATGTCAAGTTCATTTTTTTTTCATTCCATTTGTTCTTTCTTAATTAAAAACTTATCATTCAATATCATAAAATTTTACAACAATGTTATCAATAATTGAACTTAATTTTTAAGATTGTTTCAGATATTATCGGATTGATACATGTAATTGTGAAAATTAAGTATAATATTTAAGTTTTTAAAGTGAAATTGGGTCTAAATTGAGTTCTTAACTGTAATTAAAATCAGTGTTTAAACACAAATTTTCAAATAAATCAAAAATTTGTTTCAGGAAAGTTTTGCTATTTTAAAGACTTCTAATTACTCTTATTTACAAAATTTTAGGTCTAAACGAGAATAAGTATAGAGATAACCTAGTCAATTCTGTGATAACTGTATTAATTAAAATACAATGAAGAGTCCCAAGTAATTTACGTGTTTTTAATAATTTATATGTTATAGCTTCAATAATTTCTAATTTGAATAATGCAAAATAGCGTTTGACGTTGTTTGAAAGCTATCGTAAGCAATCATGATATTTCATGAATAGATTTTAACAAAAATAATGGCCATTTTACTATATTTTTTTATACAAAATTTCAGTACTTTACCTTAAATAGATTCTAAGATATGATCTATTTAGTTAACTATTAAACTTTTATGGCCATAAGGAGTCAGCAAATTTCAACTTTACCTCATGAGGTAAATTTCAATTTTACCTTATTTAACACAGTGAGAGATTTTGATATTATAACTTCAATATTTTTTGAGATTCAGCAAAATAACTTGTAAAGTTGTAAAACAGCTACCCGAACCACTACGCGATCACATTCAAATTAAATAGGATTCCTTCACGAAGGTGCACGGTACAAGAAGTCAATTTTAATAACTCTTTTTATCGTATATCATTTTGCATACATTTAGGTGAAATCTTGAAGGCAATGCAATTTTTAGTGATTTAATCTTAGTGCGGAAATAGAACTTATAACATCAGAAAATAATAATAACCTATGAAGTACGGAACATATTTGAAAGAATTTGAAGTGCAACAACTTGTCAGAGAAACGTATATGAAAAAGATCTTTTCTATTTAAGATGTATGTATTCTGTATACAAAATTTAATTTTTCTATTTTTGACGTTGTAAAAATTTTGTAAACAAACAAGCTGGCGGACTCTTAAATATACCATTGCAACATAAATTGACAATAACACTATAGCAATTTGAATTATTTTAATTGGAATTGCTGAACATACGGCTAGCATAGGAGTGTAAAGATTTTCATTTACAAAAACAGTTTACTACCGCACTCAAATTAATTTCTTAACTTTAAATGACATAATGACATTTTACATGTTTTTATGTTTTCAATATTGAATATTTAATTGAACTTTGTCATATTATAATGCTCATATATACGTAATAGCAAAGTGAAATTCCTCAATCGTAATTCTAAAACTAATAATTTTACTTATACATTTACGTATACGTGTTTAACCTCAAATGTTAAAATAAATGTCAATCAAATCATGTTATTAAATAAATAATATTAAAATTACAATTAGATTTAGATGTATTAGATGCAACTTAGTAACTATAATTACGATATTATTAAGTATTAGATTATTTTTTTAAGTATAATATTATTGGAATAAAATCTTTGCAGAAAAAAAGTAATTTTAAAACTTAAGAAGACCAATTCATTTCTAAAAAAGTTTTCATAAGGATAGAGACACGATATGGAAAGGTTAATGACAAAACCTTAAATGACTTCCCAAAATTCATGTTCTTCAGTTAAATCATTCGAATTATTCGAGTAAAGAAATTTTATACATTTAAATTGGCAGTTAAACGAGAAACTGTAAGAAGAAAGCAATTTAACAAACTATAATACTTGCATATACTTTCATATTACAATATAATTTTTACGATAACATAAATCTGTTAATCTACCACAACATAAACTGAGATGAAATCAATTTGAAATTTACTTAATTAATATTAAAACAATATTGAAGGTTAATTTATACAATGAAAATAAAATTTTGTAAAAATAAATACAAAATGTGCATGAATAAGCTAAAAAAAAAAATAACAAGAAAATCAACATTTATTTCCGTATTACTTACATATAGAGTAAATTAAGAAAAACTTTATAAAGAAATCTTTATTTAAATGTATGTAAATTAATTTGAAATGCAAATAACACGGCCATGTACTTTATGTAATTACTATTACAAGTAATAAGTAAGTATAGTACAGAATATTTCTTTAGGTACAATATTAAAAGTAATGCTTAGACAAAATTCGGAACTCGTGTATTTAATATTATGATATAGTTGTAACAGTAATGTTTGTAATAAATTATTAATCACATAATAGTAGAGATAACTAGTATATAAATTTGTTATAAATTATTTAGAATTTTATAAAGCACATCTGTAATACTAAAATTATAGAATATTTGCAATATATGTATTACAATAATGCGTCCGCCTTATCGTACTATTGATTTTTCAAGGATCAAATTCATTCAGAAGAAATTTCTCAGTTTCGCATTACGTGGTTTAAGTTACTTGATTTCTCAGGTTGACTGCTTGCAAAAATTGATTAGATTGTGCTCTCTTAGAATAATCGGTGATATAGTTTTTAATTATCAACTTGTTTCGGGAATTTTGTTTTCGAACGTTGTATAAATAAGAATAAAAGTTAAATAAATTAAATTTTACTAGACTTATTTCTTGAATTATAAAGTTTTGGTACACTGTTATATCTAGCCTAAAGCATATAAAAAATTGTAATAATTTTTTTTAATACATGCAGTATTACTACGTAGGCAATTATTTGAATAAATTAATTTGTACAAAATAGTTGTACCGGGGTGTCAATAATTGTACATTTTGATTTTCACGCAAATAAACTTAATTTTTAATAATTTTATTTAATATTTAATAAATTTTTGTATATGATTATGAAAAAGGAATATCCAATTTGAATTTTTTACAATTCTGAATAGAAAATATTTTTTGAGAAAAGAGTGTCAATAATTGTAACCAGTATGCTATATTCTTACATACGTACACTATTATGTAAAACACATTTTGACTATAAATTATAAAATTTATTAGAAAAATTAAGCAATAAAATCAAAATTTCTTTTCTATTTTAATAAAATTCAAAATCAATATAGACGCCGGTAACAACAGCATAAAGTTCATTCGATTTTTAAAATATAATGTCATCACATCATTATCAACTTACTGTTATACACAAGTCTCTTCAATATATTTTTATTCTAAAACTTATTATACTCAATAATGATTTCTGTGTCTAAAAATTTTAATGTATAAAATTCTTTTTACTTTCGCTTTTATGAATTCATTTACAAGTCAAATATTTTTTTGAATACGAATAGCTCTATGGCCTTATTAATACAAAAATTCAATATGCAAAGAATGTCAGTAAACTTTTAATATACAAAAATTATGATAATATACACATGAAATTGTTTTTTTATTTTTATTATAATAAAATGAAATTCAATAATGAATCTATGCTAATTAAATTATACATTTTGAGTGTAAAGAGAAGAAGATGGGGGGAAGAGAATACTCTCTCAATAATAATTTATTAAAATTATTGACTTATTGAATGCTTAGAATTCATTATAGTTTAAGATTAAAGTACTTATAGTTTAAGAATTTCATATAAAAACAATAATAGAAAAATGAAAATTTCCTTTTCTGAATGAAGTGATGTTCAATGAATTTTAATTTTCTTTATTAATTTGAAAAATATTTTAATTCTCATACCGTACTATTCAATATATACTATATTGTTAAGTGAACGCTATTCAAAACGCTAGACGGTCTTAACATTGTTTTGTTCGTTTTATTATATTTTATTTATAAAAAAAAAAAGTGTAAAAGAGAGATGGGCACGTGTAAAGTTCAATATGAAAATTTCTTCTTTTGACTTTCATTTTTGTTTTTTGTGGCAAGCAAACAAAGCATAGTCTAAGTCAGAATATATAAATTTTAAGTAAATCAAGTTTAATAGAATTAAAATAATTTTGAGCAACTCAAATTAAATTCAAATTCGCTAAATATTAATTGAAAATGTTATTTAACTTACCCAGTGGTTTAAACCCTGTTAATTAGATTTTGTAAATTTTACTACATTTTAATGAGTGTTTGTTTACTATCAATTAAATTTCTACCCCTTAAAATAATATTCAAGTTCGAATCGAATCAATTTTTGCAGCATTTTAAATTTCAATTTTTAATTTTGCATTTTAAATCCACATGATACTTCATCATACTACAATATTTTAATTTTATCATAAATTGACTTAGCATATTTCACCATAGTGTCGCAGAATTTTTGTTAAAGAAAAAAAAAACAAGAATTTATTTTTTATTAAAAAAATTAAATACGTGACAGTTAATTAATATTACTGCATAAAATTGTGAAGTTTTGATTTATTAATAAAACGTAAAAGCGCTAGCATTCCAAAATAAAAAAAAATAATTATTTTAAAGCACATTTTGTCTATACTTTGCTTGTTATTTGCTCGACAATAATCGTGAGTGAGAGTCCTTGAATTTCATAGTAAATTAAATTAAATTATTTTAAAACGTTATCCAATATAGTGTTGGTTTAAACCAGAACTAATTATTCTTTTCTATAAGCTAAATTAAATTTCGAATAACTATACTATGGCGCCAAAAAATACTTATTCAATCACGACGGCCGAATCAAATATAAGCAATTTTACAAATATAAAATTGCAGGGTTACATTAATAATTTTGTTTTTATTCTTGGAAGAACTGCAACTAAAAATAAGGTTTTTTAGAAATTTTAAGCAAGATTGGTATTTTTGTTTGTGCAACTGTGATAAATTTGAAAATTGTGAATGAAATGATCATGATGAATGTTTGCATATGATATTTTTATAAATTTGCATACTTACAGGGGCCAACATATGTAATTCAACAAAATATTTATAAATCTGTTATCTCTCGCTTTTTTATATTTAATACAAACCTTAAATAATAAATAAGCCAGTATAAAATTCAAGTAAATTCAAAATTATTAAAGTAATTGGAGATTCAATTACAAAGTCAAACTACTCGCATATATATATACATATTTTTCATAAAATTTATTTTATTATTACAACATTTAGTTTTAATTTACCATACTAAAACAACTAAAATATATACTTAAACAAATTATAGTAGCACAAAACATAATTCAAGACATCAAGCTCAGCTATTTTTCTTTTCTTTCGGAAATCACGATCATATTATATACAAATTGCTTTAAACTCTTAATGAATTTTAAATATATTTTGTATACATTGTTATTAAGAAAAAAAATTTTGAACTAAACTGTAGTTTATTATAAACATTATAAAACAGCGATTCAAAAACTGCTTTCAAAATCAATAAATGCGTTATTGTTGTAAAACTTAATGTAGAGCTCATTTTATTTTAATAGGTAATAAAAAATCGTAGATATTTTAATAAAGATCATCCAAGAAATTTTATGTTTCTATAATGATTCAAGTTTTTGTTTTTTCTTTAAAGTTCTATATACTAACCATATTTATTTTGAGAACTACTGTACACAAAATGAAAAAGAAGTGGCCGTCATTAAATCGCAATTATTTACAATTCACATAAAAATTATTTATTCTAAAATCGTATTTAAAAAAAATTAATAAATAACATACTTTTACATAAAATATTTCTTAAGAGATTAATTATTTAAAAAACTCATAAATAAAAATCTAATAAAAAGGTTTGGTCCATTATAACAAAAATTAAATCTTTGATATACTCATGTATAATATAACAAATTTTAATTGATATATTATACTTGTGCACATATACTTTAAGATTTTAATAAAATTTATTGTTATGCAACTTATTTAAATATACTCCGACTTATAATTACCGTATTAACATTTTATGTACTATGTTTGTGCATCTTCGGTGTAAAAAACGATTCAATAATAAAAAATAAATTAAATTATGTACAATGGGTCTTGCCCTTGATTAGTTTAATGCAGTATACCCGTAGGCAATTTTTATTCCAAAAATTTATAAAATATTTACATAATTATAAAAATTTATAGTTTAAATCGAAAAGCTACGATAATTTCAAAATTGGCTTTTACATTCTCGGACTGATAAAACCCTCGCAATCACTGAAGCTCCAGAGCTGAATTCATTAAATTTGTAAAAGCATAATGCATTTTTAGTAAAAATTAGTTAAACTAAAATTTTGGTTATATATACAGGGTGTCTCGTTTGCACAATAGAAGGTAGACACCATTTTGAACGATTGTTGTACATTTTTGTAAGTCATAGAAGAAAAAAAAAATTTGAAATAAAATAACATTTGCAGTACTCTATTTTACTTAATAACTTCTAAATCAGGTAGAAACACAACCCATATATCAAATTTAAGTTCAGCAGACAAGGTTGCCTGTGGCGAAATTGAAGAAAGCTTCAATGTTACGTCAACTAGAAAACTAACGCTTTTTAAAAATGAAAAGCTAAAATTTCAAAATTTTTGAACTTTAAATTTATGGGATTGCGATATCTGAACAGATTATAACTAATGTAGATACTATTCGTAAGAAGAACCTTATTCTGAGGTTTTCAAATGATTAATTGATTAAATTCAAATGAGGTTTTCAAATTATTAAATAATAAAGCGCCTGTTCTACACATGCATACCGAATTATACTTTAAATTTCAAAATTGAAAAAAAAAGCAGTCAAAATTGACTTTAAGCCCCTATAACTCCCAACCTGTTGAACTGTGAACATCACCTCTATAACAAAATTTTGTCTACTCATGAGGTTCTAAACAATGGTGTATGGCAATGCACTTTAACAGGAGCCACCCAGTATATTTATTAGATATATACTTTATTGCAAATAATGGCCTCATCTAAGTCTTAGCTGTTGATACATCCGAAGAGTTCAATTTTTAATAAAACGTTTCAACTCATTTCAACCAGAATATTAACGATTAAACATTGACGACATCCACACTTTTAATGTTTCATACTAAATTTGACTGTAAAAGCGTCAGGGCACATTATTTAAGTGGCGAATTACAAAATTCAAAAATACAGTTATTAAATCCTGATGTTTTGATTCTATACACCTTGTTATGTTTCAAATAACTTAGCATGTTGACATATTAATTTTGAAGTATGTACTTCTATCATATTATCAGTATAAAAATTTTTTTTAGATTCAAAATACAATTTTCAATATTATTAACTTATGATCTGTTTAATGAGAAATTCGTGTTATTATTTATTAAACTTCATATTTTCATATAATTTAAGTGTTATACAATTAAAGTATAACACTTAATTATATTTAAACATTAAGATAACACACAAAAATACAAAATTGAAGTTCAATTTTTCTATTTGATGGACGACATTTTAATTACATCATATAACTAGTAGGTATAGGTACATTTTATTGATTACGTTGTATAGGTACATTGTTGTAATCAATAAAAATTTCATTTCAAAATTCAAGTGTACTTGTGTCACTATCATTGTGTACGCAGTATATAAATAGAAAATTGTCTTATTTCCCAAATTAATTTAATTGAATTTGTAAAAATGGTTATCAAAACTATCAATCATCGCAGTTTTGACAAAAATTATAAATTCATACGAGTATATATAAAAATTTCTTAATCAAATTTAAATGTTTTTATCAGAATTATTTTTAATTCGTGCTTAATCGATAATTACAGTCGAATATCAAAATGCATGCTTTCATATCTCTTAAATATTTAAATTCTTATACATTTGTTGAATAGTATAACAAAAGAGTTACTCACTTCTATTTTAATCTTTGGTATTTAAAATTTAATCCGAAACGCGTCATACATATATAAAATATTCGTAATTATTATAATTCTTTTTTTTTGGGAGATTATTTTTGTATTATCAAAAATTAAATAGATTTTATAAATGTTTTATCTTAAGCTCTAGTTAATATTAGTATAAGATTTCTATCAGTAAATTGAAAATATTTTTTGGTTATTAATTTAATTTTTTTTACGCATTCAAATCGCTAGTTCAAGTAATTAAAAAAAAAAAGAAGAACTGACGATTTTTTGGAACACAAGCTCAAAATATCTGGCAAAGCTATAGATTTTCGCTAAATAAAAATTTGAATTTTAAAAGTTCATTAGAATAATACACAGATTGCTTTTACAAGTAGGCAAGTAGGTTACTATGTTTTAGATTTAACATACTTAATTGTTAATTTCGTAATATAATATCGTAATTTGATTTTATCGTACATAAAGAACTCATTTAAATGCAAAAATATTCAATGGTTTTTTCTAAATTACTTATATAAATGGTGTTTAATTATTCATTACCATTTTTAAATTTTTTACCGAAAAATAATTTTTTCTTTGTTGTTTTTCTATTCTGTTTGGCCAAAGCTATTGCGTTTAAAAATTTTTTTGGAAATATTCATTTTAAATTTGAAATTTGATTTATTTGTGATGTTTACATCTTTCAACGTATGTACGCACTCTTTACATTCAATTAATTTTATTCTACATAGTTTTCTTTTGAATTCAAAGGGAGAAAAATAGAGAGAGAAGAAAAAAATTTGTAGGAAAATTTGTGTAAAACAAAGTTGTAAATCTACTACATACTTAGCAAATTAGTTAAGATTTTTGCAAAACATTTGACGATTTTCTAATATGTTCAAATTTATATCATGTCATAACTCGAAATGTCGTATTAGAAGATGTCGTATCTCGAGGACTTAGTGTACTTAAATTAGGGTTGCAATTCAAATACATTTTCTTTAGTAAAACAAAAATTTAGGGAATTTTCTATAAGGGAAATTTGTGTTTTGATTTTGTTCTTACTTTTTCTATTAATATACGGGGCCTTTTTATAAACGCAGATCATTATAAACTTATAGCGTAAAATGCAATTTATTGAGCCTTATTCTAGTTGTCGCGTCACTTACGTGACATTTGTCGTTGTCGCTGTCACATCATTTGAAATGTGGTATTCTGGTTGTCGAGTGACGTGAGTGCGAGAAATAATCGAAAATGAAACGTTTCAAGTGAAATTGATACATTTTAAAAAGAAATTTCGGCGAGTAAAATTCAAACAAAAAAAATTTTCAGTGTATATATTTATATTTTTAAATAATAAAAAATGTCATTTGCATTTACGAATTCATCTCATTCCGGTAGTGATGAAATTAAAAAAAAAAAAACAATTAAGGATCGAAAGACTTAAGATTAGCGACAGCTCTAAAAAGGAGGTCTTTAAATATTTACTGAATATATTAGAGGGAAAAGCAAGTACCCGTAAAAGGCGTGTCCTGTCATGAAATTTCCAATTCATTAAATTTATAAATACTTTCACGCTAAAAACAAAAATTAAATTATATAGTTTATGACTTGATTTATGTATAAAATTAATTTTTTTATGATTTTGTTAAATTCTTTTGTTTTAACTTGCATTTTTGGTGAATCCTTCTTTCTTGTCACTTGTAAATACTTTTCGACAAAAAACGTCGTTTCACTACGACATATCTCGCATCAGAACGACAACTGGAATATGGCTGAAACACATTTTCCCGCTATTCCCTGACGATTGTCACTGCGATCGCCGCTTAGAATATGAAATTCAAGTCGTAATGACAATTGTCGCTCTACTTCGACAACTAGAATAAGGCTCATTATTTTATCTTCACAAACAAATATTGGTAATCTATGCTTATTCATAAAAATTGCTACATAATCAGTTATATAACGCAGTATCAACTGTTTTGTTTGAAAAAATGTTTCTTAATGGAATGAAAATTTTTATATGAGTTAGTTTGTTTTACGATATTGATAAACTCACTTTCTTAATTCACTACATTAAATTTAAAAAATGTAGTAGATTTCATTATATTTTTAAACAAGCCAACTGCAACACTGGTATGTGAAATGAAGTGTAAAAGAGTTATACACTTTAAGAGTTATACATGCCTTGAAAGAAGTAAACTGCAGCATTAAAAAGCTAAAATTTTGATTAAGCAATCACAACATAGAGTAGAAATATTTTTTATATATTTTCTCATGATTTTAATTTAAATTACAAATTAATTTTAAAGTAATAAAACGCAATTTATAAAATCGGCAATGAATTTAATTACCAAAATTCGTGTTTGTCAGAAAACAAATACTATGTATGTAAAATTAAGCTAGCTTAGATTTAAAATTCCATTTAATAGCTACAACGGAATAATTAATTTTATTGAAGTTAATTTCTTAATTATAAATTAATTCAAATTGAAGAATAAGATAAAATTGATCAGAATTGTAAAGACAAGTTTAATAATATGTAAAAAGACAGTCAAAGAATAAGTTGACATTAAATCAGCATATTCGAAGGCATACCTACAATTTAATAGTTATTAATCCATATATGAGTTATTCTAAGTATTTAAATATTTTCAAATTCAATTATTTTAACTTGATATTCGAAAAATTCATATACTAAGCAAAAACTAGAGAAAATTTAAGCTGGCAAACAATATTATCGTAAAATAATTTTTATTCATTTCCGTAGATCAAACTGAAAATGGTTACTAAAATGTTATTCATCTATTAAAACCTTTAGACCTATTCGGCAATAAAATTTTAACTATTAGATAAAATACATACATACTTTTCGAATTAGTTTACACTCAAACAAATATCTCACGAGTTATAGTTTATGAAATTAGAAAATTTATTTAGTGAATATTCCCGACTTTAATGCAATTAAATTACATTTAAGGTCTTAATATAACTATGAGGTCAAAAATACATAACTATATTTGATATCACATACATATACATATTTTCCAATTTTACATTTTCTATGCACTTGTATACACGGTGATTCAATAAAGAATACAATATTATATATATCATTGTTTAGGGCACCAAAAATAGTAAACATTTTATTAGGGACCTTAAAATCTGGACATAGAAATGGTTTCTATGCTATATCTCTTGTACTGTAAAAGATTTTTTATTGTTCGAGAACTTAAATTGAAGCTTAATAAAGTGATCAAAATTCAGTAACAAAAAATTTAAAGTTTCTGAAACTTTCACAGAAAATTGTAGAGGAGAAAAAAAATTTAAAAAAATAGAAAAAATTGATGTTTTTTCAAAGTTTGAATGTACATATCGAATTCCGAAAGTACATCAAATATAAAACCAAATAATATGTTGCTTTCAAGCTCTCTACTAACCCTTTCAGGAACTGTTCAGCTGAAACATTTATGTTTTTCAGAAGGGAAGTTATAAGCAAAAAAGTTTAGCCAAGTAAAAATTTCGTGAAAATTCATTAAAATCCATGTATCTTGGAAACCGTTGAGTTTTGCGACAATTTTTGACTTTCAATCAAAAATTTTATCCATTTTTGATGCCCTAAACAATTAGTATCCTTACTGAATCACCCTATACATAATCATTTGTTTGATGAAACTTTAATAATTTTTTTTTTATTTTCTTTATGTGAAAACTTAAGCACGCTGAAAATGTTCATTTAATAAATTTAACGGCAATTACACAAGTACACCTACATAATTATTGTCGTGATTATTTTTCGTTTATTTCATATAAAAAAGCATTATAAACTTTATGGTAAAACATAAATCAAATAAATTATTTTCACTTACGTTAAATATTTTGAAAGTTTATCTATTTAATTATCGCTTCACGATTTTTACCATGAAACCAAAATTTCTATACATAAAATATTTTTTAGCAAAATAAAAATCCAAAAAGCCGACGAATTAATCTCACGTTTATTTGTAAAAATTGCAATAAACTTATTTTTATTGTTTTTTAATTTTATAGGTACCACAAATACTTAATGTTAAAGGGTTATAAAAATTTTTTTAAATTATTTTCGAAATTTTTTTCTTATTTTAATTTTTTGGAAATCCTCAGACGAAACCTCAATAAAAATATACAATTTAACAAATAATGACTTTCCTTCCAGCAATTCATTTGCACTTTTCTTTTTAATGATTAAACACGAATTTATCATGAAATCTTATTTTTTATCAAAAAAAAATTTGTTTTTTTTTTAATTTTAAAGTAAATTAATATAATATTCTTATCATAATATTACGCACATATTCAGTTTGTCTGTTATAAGAAATTTTTATTTAACTTTATAAAAAACACGCATGCGTCTGAGACACTTTGCGCAAAAATAAGAGAAAATGATGACGTTTTCATTTTTGAGAGAAAATGGTGAGTTTTTTTTCAAATTTTATACCAGATAGACCTACTGACTTGATACATTTGTATGTGTTAAATCAAAAATAATAATTACATTCAACAATGTTAGGCTACTAATGCTATATTATTCGAAATTTTCTGATAAGAATAATTTTACGTAAACAGACAGGAACTTAAGATCGCCCCATTGCCGTAGGTGACTTTCTCTGATATAGTTTTCATTCATCAACTTGTAATCAGGAACATATGATTGCCTCGGTTTTATTATTTCGAGTTTCTTACAGAGAGAATCCAAATAACTTGAGATCGGTCGAGCTTTTTAACGTGCCGCGTGATAGTACGGACTATATGTGAACCGGTGACGCTTATGTTTCGTGAAATTAACTTGTATTCGTCTGTTTTTTCTACGAAGCTTAAGTAAGAGGGCCAAACTTTACGGTAGCATTGATTTTATTTAATTTATTTTTAATTTTGTGACACGCTTTCAATTGACTCGCCGTGCAGTAGTTGTATACGTTTGAATTTTGTTGAATTTTGCTGTTTATTTCTTAATTTACCTATTAATCTTGAATTGTTGCTACGAATATTATCTTTTTCTCTCCTTTTCCATTTGCTTTCATTTTCCATCTATAAATTATGACAATTTTAGTAATAGTTATACAAATAGCTATACATACGTTTATTAACTAAGTGATGTTTATTTTGTTATACTAGACACTGTTATATAAACTGCATATACAACTACAAAAATATATACGTTTTTTACAAATTAAGAATAAACTTATATATAACACTATATTTATTTTGAGCTCTACATAAATTTGATATCTTTTTTATGTATGCAATCATAAAATGGAAAACCATAAGCTTTATAACAATATTTTTTTATTGTATAATTCTGATTCACTGCTATAACAATACTATTATCAATATAACAATACTATTATGCGTATATCAAATTTTATAATTAAATTTCAAATAAATTTTGGACTCCTACATGTATACGACACTTCTATATGTATATGCATTCAAAAATTAATATATTTTCCTCGATATTCTACAATTATATACGATAAGAATTTATTATTTTCTAATATTGATAAGCTACATAATTTGAAAATACAATAGAATAATAAAATTATAAATTAAAATATAATTAATTAAATTTAATTTGATTATTAACAATTTTCTCTTTTATTTTTTTTTTTAATAAATTACAGCTGGACACGAACATTCACATGATCATGGACATAGTCATGGAGATGGTGCACATGGGCATAGTTCAAAAAATCATGATAATCAAAATGATGATGATATTGATTATACAAAAAAATCAATACAAGAACAACTTGAAATTATACGTGCTGCTGGAAGAGAATTATTAGAGAAAAATCATTATCAACTTCATCATTTACAACATCAGAATACAAATCATGATCATCATCATCAACATCATGAATAGAAAAAAATCATAATGAATTACGATAATAATAGTATTTTTTTAAAATATATAAAAATTAGTGATTTTAAAAAAGAATTTTTGTATTTAATTTCTGTTCGATTACAAAATGAAAATTGCCATCCGGAAGCAATAATTTTTTGATAAAAAACAAAATAAACAAAAATTTTTTTTTTTTTAATATTGTAAAACGTTTTGAAGAAAATTTGCTACAAATGACGTGTATAATAAATATTTTATTGGTTTTACAAAAAATTGCCTCCAATTTTAAATAAATGTGAAAATTTAGATTACTTAATTAATAATTGTACACAAATTGTAATTATTTTATAAAAATAATTTAATTGATATTTTCCAATTTTAAATAATATTGTAGATTTTATTAAGACTTTACTGTATAGCTAATATAATAAAATATTATATATAGAGTTTAAAATTATATAAAATAGAATCTTAAATTTTAAGAATTTTTAATTTTCACGAAAAATAAACAAAACATTTAAAGTTATTATAATAGTAAGTTTGATATTAGAAAATAAATTAAAAATTAATAAATAAAAAAATTATAAAAAATAAAATTCTTTTATGAAATTATTCCTAGTCTATTGAAAATTCTACAAATCTAACTACACAAATAAACTTTAACAACATCTTGAATTTTTTTCACAATTAAAATATTAACCTTAACTTTTAAACACCTTATAAATTTCATCGATTTTTAAAATCAATGAATTAATTAAAATTCAATATTCGATTCTATATTTTTCTTCATAAAAAAGATTTAAGGCCAAAAAACAATTTTGTTTTTGCATTAAATCACCCCAGTCTACCTTAAATCAGAAGTAGAACATTGTGTTTGCTAAAAAAACAAAAAGAACAAAAGCAAATTCTCTTCCTTTTTGTCTCCTTTTTCGTCCCGACTACTATAAGAACCGTTACATTTTACTGATTCGTAAAAACAAAAACAAAATACAATTATTTTTTTTTTGTTATAAATGATTCTTATGGTTTCCTTTCTTTATTATATTTTGCACAAATTACTAAAAACTTACATTGACTTATTAATAAGCACAATATAATATTGTGTAAAGTAAATAAGGATAAGGCAAATATATCTATGTATATATAATATTAATACATACATGCACATATATCGCACATTTGCGAGAATAATGACATAAGTAAAAAATGCTGAGTCGCAAACTTACTTTTATTACTATTATATTTTAATATATAAAGATTTTCTGTAACAAAATAATACAAAAAAATTTGTTCATAATATACTTGTAGAATAGTTCCACACCGCTTTCGTTAGTAATTTACACTAGACTATGAATATTTTAAATTCCGGAAATCAAAATTAATTTTTTGAGTTGGGCTGTTATTCTTCCCAATGTGCGATATGTATAAATGTACATAAATATTTAAAGGGCACCCAGTTAGTTCTTTTTTTAAAAAAAAAATCCTTGTCTCTCCTTATACAAATAAGGTAGCTACAAATACTCATAACAAATATGAGAGAATCGAAATCGTAATCTATTTTTCATATAAAAGGTAAGTTTGCTAAATAGCACTTGTATCTGCTAACATATAAATAATTGAAATTTAATTTTGAATACGCACCAACAGTAAACCATTCAAAACTACATATGTATATAGAAATTTTCAAATAGGTTATGAAATTTAGTCATAATTTTCTTAAATATAGCAAAAGTATATGTAATTAATTATAGGAAATTTGAAAAAAATTTGTATAGGTCCCTACTTACTTTAAACCAAATTGTCTACTAATAAATTTGTAATGTAAAGTTCTTGATATTGAACTCTTCTTCATATCGTAATGCAGCAATAAATAAAGATCAATAGAAAATCAAATACTTGAGTTTTTTGTACCCTATTCAAAAATTCTTTAAATCTATTTTAAAAGCTATTACTATTAAGGAAATTATAATTGAAAATTATGAAAAATCGAACAATTATTTTCTTTGCCATTATAAAGCGAAACTTTAAATAATTTTTGCTTATAGGGATTATTATATTGTTTAGTATGGTTGCCAAGGAAATTTTATTTGGTTCGTTTTATATAAACAACCCTCTTTTCCATATATGTACATACATACATATTCAATTATACCAACTATTCTGTCTACTTTTTAACATGCAATATAAATTCTACATATGAATGTGCATATACACACACCTACATAATACATACATACATATCCTTTTACTACTATTATTATACACTAAAAATAAAAAATAAAAAACAATGAAAAGGTTTTATTTTTATTTTAACATGACATTGTTAGATTTCTGATTTTTTCAATAACTTCTATGCTCTTTGTATTCCTGAGTTCCTTTAATTTTTTATTCATTAATATTATTTAGTAAAGTGCGTATTTGTATTAGTTAAATATTCATTTTGATCTCGGAACAAAAGAGTAACAAAAAAAAAAAAATATCTATTAAAAAGGACTAAATACAGAATTATTTTTATTACGTAACACTAACTGTTATCTATAATTTTCTACAGGATATTTACCAATATTAAATTCAAAATTAATTTTAAGTAATTCAAATATCAAGGATAATAATAACCATCATGTTGCCTACATATCATCATCATAATAACGATTCAATAATAATTCAATATAATAACAATAATGAATTTAAAAATGATATTTTAAAAACAAAAATAACAATATTATTTTTAATTGGAATTTTTTCAATAATATTCGGTTGCTTACCAATATTTTTTGATAGAATTTTATCAATAAAAAATTTCTTTACAAGAATATTTAAATATTTAAAAAAATCAAAATCAAAAAATAATAAAAATCAAAATGATGACCATCCAATGACGAATTATCAAAGTACAGGATTACCAAATCTACAAAATAGATTACCATCAACATCAGTTAATCAAAATCAATATATTGATAATAATAGTATAACAACACAACAATCATCATCATCCAAAGTATTTGTTAATCAAAAATTAAAAAAACATAAAAGTTTTCATCAATTAATTAAATTTTTATTATGTTTCGGTGGTGGTGTATTATTTTTTACATCATTTATACATTTGCATCCAGAAATTCGTGAAATATTTAAGAATTTAGAAAAAAGAAAAATATTTACAAATACAATCGATAGTATGGGTGGAATTCAAACATGTGAATTATTAATTTGTTGTGGATTTTTTTTAATTTATTTATTAGAAGAATTAATGCATTATTTAATTGGTATAAGAGAAAAGAAAAATAATTCAGAATTGATATTACATCATGCTTTAACAAAATGTAATCCATCAGTTTTATGGAGAAGAAATCGAAATTTAGATAAATGCCAACGTCAAAAAATTGATGAAGGAATAACGAAAAGGTAGGTTAATTATTTTATTGAATTTAGTAGATGATTTTAATAGTTAAAATTCAATATTTTTAACTGCCGATCTTATCAGTGTAAAGACCTAGAAAAACATAACTGATACAATGAAATTCTATTCAATCAATAAATAATTAAACATACATTAGTCTAATAATATGCAATACATATGATAATTTAATAATTTATTTTAAAAATTCTAAAATTATTTAACAATTTTCAATATTTCATTGTAACCAATTTGTATAATTTTAGAAAAAATGATGATCGTAACGATTTTTTAGACACGTATGAATGTCATTTTGGATTCGATCCAGATATGATTGTAATGGATGAATTTTCAAATAATTATAGAAGAGATTCCTTACCGATGGAGTGTCCATTATCATCGTTATCATCATCAAATTTTGGTGATCAACAACAAATTCAATCTACAATAAATTCTCATTCAATGTCTTATATTCATTTACAAGGTATTCAAGAATATGGTATAAATCATCCGTTATCAGAATCATCAACAACACTTCTTGTGGAAACTTTAGTATCTGCACCACCTCCAATACCTCCGCCACCATCACAAGCTGATATCGAAAATAAATATATTTCAAATAATTTTGAAGATAATCCAACAAAACAAAATCGTACCGGAAAAAGTGTTACATTTTCAATGGACCAAAATCTTAATAATAATATAAAAAAGAAATCAACAGAAAATCATAATTATCATAATACATCGCCAATACCATTTCAATTCGATAATGATAGACAAAATAATAACAATTATTCAAATTTACAAACAATATTAAGAGGTCTTGTTGCAATTTTTGCACTTTCAATTCATTCACTTTTTGAAGGACTAGCTGTTGGATTAGAAAAAAATATTTCAAGTATTTGGTATTTATTTTTAGCCATCGGTACACATAAATTTGTTATAATTTTTTGTATTGGAATCGAATTGGTTGCAGCTAAATTAAAACCATTATGGATTCTAATATATATTATAGGTTTTGCAATGGTCACACCATTTGGTATTCTTATTGGATCATTAATCGCACATTCATATGAAACAGATAAAAATGAAATTTTAAGTCACACTGAAATTACAAGTGAAGGAATTTTACTTACTATAGCTGCTATGCTACAAGCGGTCTCCGCTGGCACATTATTATATGTAATATTTTTTGAGATTATGGTTAAAGAAAGGCATCATCATCATCATTTTGAAGCCGAAGACAATAACTATTTAAATGGTAATGATAGAATTGGTCATTTACATCATTCGGCAGAAAGCTTAATTCAATGCTTTGCTGTTGGTTGTGGATTTATGTTTATGGTTGGCATACATGCTCTTATTTGTAAGTAATTAAAGTTACTTATATAATTCTTATATATTTTAATTATCTAATGTTTCAATTAATTTTTAGACAAAACTCCCCACAGACATGTTCATTAATATTACAAAAATTTTATGAAAGGAGGCATTTACATATTATATTGAAAATATGTGTATATTTTTCCTGAATTTACAATTTTTACATCACGGTATATATAACTCTTTTTTAACCACTATATTTTAAGCTAAAGTTATTCGAACCTTCCATATATGAGTTTATCTTGATGTACTTTACAATTGAATCACTTTAAATTTGTATTTGAAATATATTTTTGGAAATCGAATCAAACAAAATAAACCAATCATGTTGTGAACACGAAAAAATATTTTTTTTTTTTAATTAATTTAAATTAACCATCTAAAATTAGTTTTAAAATTTGTCTCATACGAAGTTTCAAATATACTGCATTATTAGAAAACTAAACGTTTTTTAAAATATTTCATAAAATACAAAATGTTTGTTATAACAATCTACAAAATCTGATCATTGATTATTTGCACAATATTTTGAAGGTCCGATTTTGCAGTTATGGTGAATAACAATTAAATAGCAGAAGTAAGTATTTGATCGATAAGTTCCTAATACACATAAAATATTTAATTGCGATTTTATTTCAATATTTGTGTCACGTTCAAATTCTGATCCAAAATTTAAATTTGAATGTAATACTCTAACTACAAAATAAAACTGTGTTCCAAAAAAACTTATACCTTATTTTTCATTTTAAATTTTGATATATTGAATGGTATAACATATTGTGTACAAATGATTCTGCAACCATGTGTTCGGATTAGCTACTAAACTAATTATGGAGCAGTTTGTATAAATGGATCTTCACAAATAACATCTAATATAGCTTTTTGAATTACAATCTGCAATTTTTCTCTCCTTTTTTTACTAAGTATTCTTAATTGACTTGCTACAAAATCACCAAATATTTGTGTTTCTCTAAATTCATTCTCTTCAATAAATTCCCGTGGAGTCCTTTTTATCTTTTTCTTAGGGGGTAACGTAACTCTTTCAATTTGTAAATTAAAATTTTTACTTGTTTTATTGTTTTCATTAATATTTAAATTGTCGCAATCATTTTTAAAGTCTTGGAAATCAAATGAAACAACACGAATTTCATCCTTGGAATCAATAGCATCATTTGCTGTTGAATGATTTGACGTTTCTAATACAATATCATGAGTGTTTTCAATAGGTTCTCCAATTTCAGATTTATTTTTTTCCTCAGCCCAAAAAAATGAATCATCTGAATCATATTTTTCAAACTAAAGCATAGATTAAATAATATTTTTATTTAATTTACTTTAATTATTGATATTTACATACCTTTATGCTTTTATCATCATGTTTTGGTTTATTACTTTTTAACATTTGGGAGACATCTATTTCTTTATGTTTATTTTCTAGATGTCTTTTAAGATTAAAAGTTGAACCTCTAAAATGCAATTGTACACCACAGCTATTGCAGCTTGCCTTTTCTGTATCCTTAATTTGAAAATGCTTCCACACTTGGCTTCTTCTCTTTGAGTTTTTCGGAATACCATCCATGCTTTTTTTCGCAGATTTTAAATTGATTTAGATCAGAGGCAAAAATATTTTAAATAAGTTATATGTAAACTTGATTAAAATTTAAATTTTTTTTTGTTTTTAAGAAGGCAAAGTTTCTGTAGAATTAATATTTTAATTCTTTATTTACCCTACTGACAGCGTCAATTCTAATTTTCAATAATGATTAATGACAACTTCAATGACAATTAATAACTTAGGAAAAAAAACTATTGAAAGACAGATGACTCTGTTCGACATAAATTAAAATTTTATGTTTTTTAACAATGTTTGACACACTAAAAATATAAGTTTGGTCGGAGTGGTTTCATTGAGTGCATACCTCTATTTTAATTAGATAGTTAAATCGAAAAAGTATTAAAAGCGAAATGAAATTTTCAAAGCGGTTTTCCTCCTTTAAAAAAGTTTAAAACCCAGCTTACATGGAAATAAAATTGAGTTATTTGTTCAATATACCAAAGTTAAAATTTCAACTCGAAGTTGTTTACAGTAGTTTTGACTTAATATGTTTCATAAGGTTTTGTAAATATACAATTCGGTATTTTTGTCAGCTGTGATTACTATCTGCAATGACAATTACACTAAGTTCAGCATTTTTTCTCAAAACACAATTTTTCAAACAAAAGCTTATATCTTTGTAGTTTTTTTGCATAAGTAGGCGAAATTTTTTTCTCAACCACATGCCGGATACTCTGTTGTTTATTTGTCGACCGACTTTGAAAAAATATTTGAATTAACTATTCCCGATTTCAGTTCTAGTATAAAAATAACTAACTATATTCTTCCATAATCTTTTTTTTTTGTTATATTTGCAAATTGGTCTAGTATTTGTGGAAAACAGCTTAAAAAATCTAGCAAATTCTATATGAACGATAGAGAAATATGAAATGAAAACAGAGCTACTCCAATTTGTCAAAGGTAAAAAGAATAGTTTATTTAAAAAAAGGAAATTAAATATTGCCGTCGCAAATTGGTGAATAAATACACCCGCCGTACAAAAACACCAAATGCTAGCAGCGAATTCAACTCAAGATAAGTAGGTTCGGCAGAATGACGAAATCTTCCACAATTTATTAAATAATATGGTAAATTCGTCAGGCATTTATTATACATGGCTATTTGCAATAAGATATTAAAATTCAAAAACTAGTTGAATTACTAAAATTAACTGGATTTTTATTATTGTATTTTTGAACATCTTGACATTGTATAAATGAGCTTAATATGTAGAAAATTTACTGCATAAGATTTGACAACGTCAATAATGGTCAATGTCATGAAAAAATAAATATTTGCGTATTTGCAAAAGTTTTGTTTCAATATGAAAAACCTAAAAAAATTTAAAATTTCAAACTAAATATTGCATTTAATGACACAATTGAAGATTATGACCAAAACCAGGAAAATATTTACTTAAGAAAACAACTTGGAACTAATTAAAAATAATGGGTTGTTGCAGTACTAAACTTTATCCATATGAGAATTGGATGGAAGAACTACCACCAGATGTTAGAGATTATTCTGTGATAAATTTAGCTATACCAGGTTCGCACAATTGCATGTCTTATGGTATTAACTGGTCATCAAAACCATCTTTAGACGCTGACGAAGAAATAAAAGACATTTTTAAATTTTTACCTTGTTTTGTAAGGAAATGGTCAAAAACTCAATCAGTTGATATTACTGAACAATTAAAACTAGGTATTAGATATCTAGATTTAAGAATATCGTTAAAAGATAATACTAAATTCTATTTTGCACATGGTCTTTATGCTATGGAAATTTTTCAGCCTCTCAAAGAGGTTTGTTCATTTTTAGACGAGCATCCAAAAGAAATTATAATTTTGGATTTCCAACATTTTTATGGGTTCGAAGTAGCACACCACAAACAACTTCAGTACGATATTCAAAGAATATTTTCTGATAAAATTTATGCACCACAAGATGGATCGCTTAGTAACGCCACTCTTAAAAATTGTGAAAATAAAGGAAAACAAGTCATAATTATTTATAGGCGTTGCAAAAATCGATCAGAAAAATTTTGGGCTGATGACAACTGGCCAACGCCGTGGCCTAATACTACTAGTATAAAACAGCTTAAAAACTATTTGAACAATATGTTAAAATATCGAAACCCACGATACGGTTATGTGTCGCAATGCATACTCACACCAGATGGTAAATATATAGCTAAAAAATTTTACTCTTCACTTAAAGGCACTGCCGAAAAAGTTGACAAAAAAATGTCTGATTGGATTGAAGAACAAAGACCTGGAAAATGTACCTGTGATTCTGAACCAAAAGTTAATGTATTTATAGCGGATTTCGTCCATATTTACAATGGTGATTTTTGCAAAAAGATAATTGAGCTAAATAACAAAATTGTAGATCCAGAAAATTAAAAGCTTTACACAATATTTTATATTTTTATTATACTTGGGCCATATGTGCATTAACGAAATATTATTGCTTTATTATAAGGAAAAATAAATTTTACAAAGATGCATTCATAAACGATATAATTTGTATGATTCTACATTCTATAAGTAAAATGTAAGTGACTTATGAATTTTCAAAACTCAAAATGCCTAATAGGTATAATTCATTCCAAAGAAATTAAAATCAATAGAACTCCAATCTATCTACTTAAATTTATTTCTTCTTTACTATAATCAAGTTTTTAATCTAATTATTTTTGGAAAGGATAGTAATCAAGACCTGAATTGTAATTGAATTTCTTTTTTTGCTTCTTAGCTGATATTTCTAACATTTCCTTCACATCTTTCCTATATGCTGGAGGTAATAATTCTTCGGCTAACGTACATTCGATTTTTTCTTCTTCTTCAACTCTGTAAATATTTCTTCGTACGAAATCAACATCTCGGATAAATTCTTCCTTTAATATCTCAATATTATTCGGTGCAGTATCAAATAATATTGTAAAATATGAACCTTCCCGGTGCACTGCGTCATGGCAACTAATTTTGTATGGCAAAGCTCTTGTGCCTAAATTTTCCATATTGCGAATAATTCCTCCTTTATCAAGTATACTTTCTGCAGCTCTTTTAAGCGCTGTAACAGTCTCAGGCTAGAATTTCTCGATTTCAGTTATACTTTTTTTTTTAATTTTGTATATTCATACCCTTGTCATTCGACGTAAAACCAAAAGCAATTCATATGATGGCATTTTTATAATTAAAAATTTTCAAGGAAACTTATAAAAAGCAGTAAATATATAAATATGAAATCAAAATAACAAATTTAACCTATTTACTGTCATCTGGACAAAATAAAAATTTCGTGACAGATAAATGAGGCGGCTTCAATTCACTTAAGCCGACTTTGGACTGCGTTATTAGGTTAGGAGTCATTATGAGGAGTCGTCTTCAATTAATCAATTAAGTTTAGATGAGAAATTTGCAATAAAACTCATGTCAAACTGGAAAACAGACGCAATCTTAAAAAGATATTAAAGTTTTTCTAATAAATGATAACGACTCATGCATACTTCTGTTTACCCCACTTGATTTTATTTTTTGACAAAAAATGTTTTAAATTGTCTATATGAACTCTAGCCGCTTTTATATTTATACAACTGTTATGACAGATATTAGATACAGGTTTGTATCCTAAAGATGAGTTTCCACTTTACAGCCGCGCGGAGAAAATTTTTAAGCAAACAATTTTAATTTTACTAGCACATAAAATGTGCAAAACTGATATTGCAAGAGAGTTTATTTATTTACTTCTTTGAGGTAAAAAGATGAAGTGGCACATATATAGAATTAGATATGTATGTTCTTCGGAATAAGTGAACCCTTCGGAACTAAGTTCTCCGGATTAATTTTTCATTTCTTCATATTTTAGTTTGTGTATTATTTTTTTTTTACCTCTTTTTTCTTTTGAAATTTTTTGTTTTGAAGTTATAATAATTTATAATGTTCATTTTTGCAGCGTATGTTGCAGCGACAAATATTCAATTTTTCGAAAGTCTGCAATTGCCGGCGTCTCATGTCGAAGCAATATAAACTACACTATTTAAGAAAGTGTATTGAATTATATTTTGACATATTATGCCACTGTCACTATTGCAATCTCGCAGTGTCGCCATAATAATTGTCAAATTATTTTAACATAGTGCATGTAAAGATGAGTTTGCCCGATATATTAACATAATGTATTATCATGCATGAAGTTTATCATTTTGTCTTAAAAGATGTAGAAGTTTTGTAAGCAGTAAACGGTTAATTTACAAATTTTTATCAATCTTTTGGAAATGTGTTAAAAAGGACAAAATACGTATGGTAAGTTACTCATTGGAAAATTTATTTTGGGATTTTTCAAATTAAGAAGAAAAACGAAGAAAAATATTTTGGTAATGTTTGGAAATAAAATAACCAATAATTTTACTGACATACTAAAAAAAATGAATAATAGTAATAGAATAGAGAACATTAGACATATTGCACATATTATTTTAATTGTAATTTTTTATCATATGCAATTTTATATTAAGTAAGTAGATACCCTATAGAAAATTAAATTCCTTTTAGTTGTTCCGGTTGAGTTCCTCAAAAGCTATTAGAAGAAATTATCAAATTTTTGTGAGTAAATTTAAATCTATATTTCAACTCCATGATTGTTAATCAAATTACGTTCTTTTGTTTTTTATTATCTATATTTGAACTGTATATGAATGCGAAAACCAAAAAAAAAAACAAAATAGAAACAATTGTCAAATTTCATTCAAAGAGAATATTATACCCTCGACTTTATAATTTAATAATTTAAGTCGTAGGACTAGTAAAATTAATTATACCAAGAATTATTGTATGTATGCAGCTTCATTCAATCGAAGAAATTACGCATTGTACATTTTTAAATATTTACAAATTTTTTTAATTTAATGCACATAACTACTCAAATCTGACATATGACATCAAAAATATAACTACATTATTAACAGTTTTAAGAAAAATATATAAACTGTTAAAAAAAATTTAAGAATAAATGAAGAAATCAATGACACCAATTAAAGTAATAATATAAAACATAATTGAAGATAATTATAAAATGATCTTAATAATTGAGAAATAAGATTATACTTAAAGAAAAAAAAAAAAAACAAAAAATAATAATAAACGGACGATAGTGCTCATTATTAATGTTATGTCTTCATAATTTGTTCCAAAGGTGTGGTAAAACAGCATTAATTTTTCAACTAAAACAACAAAAAAATTATTAAGCTCAAATTGTATATATACATATATATATATATATATATATACATGTGTGTAATCATCATATTATAGTAAAATGTTTAAATAACAATTTAAGACTGATTCGACACAAATCAAAAATTGTTTACAAAAATACAAATAGAAAAAGAAATAAAAAATCAAAGGTAAATGCCCCCCTGTTAGGTTTTAAGTAATAAAATCACTAATAAATTTAAGATTCTATTCAAAAAATTAAATTGATTTTTAGATTTGATTATTTTATAAAAGTTAATCTAAAGCGGTTTAATTTTTTACTATATAAATTATATTACTTATAAATACGCTAAATATATATAAATATATATATATATATATATATATATATAGATATATGTATAACACACTGTATTATTTTAATTATGAATACTATTTCGTATACATACATATATATATATATACGTTACATTTATGCATGAATAAAAAATTTCAGTTTTATTATTATTTACTATTTTAATTATGTGTGCTTATATACAGAGTGTTTAATAATAATTTTGCTTGTAAAATGTAACATTATAGTCTTAAATATTTACCTTAACAATAGTAGTATATGCCTTTCATATATTAACTTTAGTTAAATCTCATAGTATACTATATGCATTGTATTAGATTAAGATTTAGGTAAATGTAGGTACATGTGTGTATATATATGTTTAAACTCATATAAAATGTATCATGTATTATAAAAGAATTTGTTTAGGAAACAATGGTACAAAAAATATAAATAATATTTAAGAAAATATTTACTAATTTATTTTTCGTAATTGTAGAAAACAATTAATATTTAGAATTTGTATATCGAAAAATCAACAATTATTGAGCAAATACGATAATAAATATTTAAGATATCAATTTCGTACAATATAATATATGGAAACATCAAGGAAAATAATATTCTAAGAGTATAGGTGTCAGTTTGTGCATACTTAATAACAAAATTACTTACTAGACACATACAATATTATTTTGTTTTAAAAAATACTATTATTTAATAGATTTATGATTTTGACTAATTATTTAACTAAATTGATAAATGTTCAATTTTAGCACCCTGTTTACGTATTAGAAACTTTTCATAATTATTTATTTTAATTTCTTATTTATCTGTTTCGAATTTGTGTTACAAAACATAAAAATTTTTCGCTAAAATTTACTGCTCATCGTTATTATTCCTGTGGACTTTTATTACTATTATAGTTTCTTTTTTTTTTGTTTTTTTTTGTCAAAAAATTTTTTAAAGAGCAGCCGAAACACCTAAATAAAATAAACATTAATAAAAGAAATTTATATGAAAATGAGGGAAAAGAATTCAATACTTTTATAAGATACGAAAATATTCTTTTATAATATTGATTTTAAGTTCCGGTCTAATTTTTTTTTTCTTATGCAAATTTGTAGTAAAAATTTCTTTTGTTCTAAATTCTAATATTGTATTGTTCTTTTATTCGTTTAGTATGATACTAAAAATAGTATCGGCGTACTTTTTCTAAATTTAATGTTATGTAAATTCAATGTATCATTTTGATATTAGAGAAATTAGAGAATTGAATTGACATTTAGTAGCTGCTACTGCATTATTTTTTGACAATATTTTAGGAAATGAAGTTGTAACAGTATGAATTAAAAAGGCTAACCTTAAGAAGAGTAAATGAAGATCTATTATCTTCTAATGCAGGATTTTTGTATTATTAGTCTACAATTGAAAATAATTTTAATTTTAATTTCGAAGTTTAAATTGTAATGACACATAATTTGGAAAAAGTTGGTTAGTAGTACTTGAATTTAGTAAATATGTATGTATATGAAAATGTTCGTTTAGTATTACTGTGTCTTACGCACAATATCGTATGACTAAATCTATACTAAAATATTAAAAAAATTAACTATATCTCGTGTTATATTTATAAACTTGCTGAAAATAGGATTAATACAATAAATATATGTAACTGTATAAGGGAGGGAATTGATACTAAAACTTTATACTCATGACAAACAACAAATTGAACTAAATTTGTAGATGTTACGTAAATTTTTGTAATAATTTTTGCTGTATTTACGAACTTATAATTATGTATATTATAAACTTAAAAATAATCTAATGATAAAATTCCATAATTAATTTTGTGATACATTAAAATTAGTGATTTATCACTTTCTAGTCATTTTTCTTAGATTATAATTTGCTAAATTTTTTTTTTTATTGTAGGATTAATCTTGGTCAAAAATAAGTAATTTACATTTTTATTAGGCCAAAAATTATTCAGAATCAAATTAAAAAAAAATTTTGATTTTAGAACAAATGTATTTTGAATTTTTATTTTACTTTCTAGTGTACGTACTTGTGAATAGATGGACCAGGTAATGTAAATAAAATGTGGTACTTTTATTATAGTATTAGATTATATAGTAATGCATATGAAAATGTAGTAATAGTTCTACAATATTTAAAATTTGAGGACCATACTTTACTACAATATTTGCTCTTTTGTTTTTAAATTTGATTTGTAAAATAAACTACTCGGGGATTTATTGCTAAAGACCGCTTTCAAAATTGGAATACTTTAAGTATCTGATAATGTCGACGATTAATTAAAATTATGGAATTAATATGAAAATGTCCAGCATTTTTGAAAGAAATTTATGTATACTTTAAAATTAACTTTCTTTAAAAAGAAATTGTTTTTTTAATTCTAATATTTTTCTTGACCATTCTTTAAATTAAAAAATATATTTTCAATTTATTATTGTCTGTCTGTACATTGCATATTCGTATTAAATAACATGGTTTAAAACTTAAACCAAAATACGGTATGTACATATAGTATCTAATTTTTTCATCTTAAAATGGTTGGGCAATACTAAGTTTTCAAATAGGCATGTCTTTTAGTAATTTTCAGAAAAAAACAATTAATTTAAATGAGAATAGTTATATATAATCCTCCTCTTACTCTCGTTCTCACGTTTTGCTTTTCTTTTCCCTATTCTTCTTCAGAATTTGGTAATTAACAATTAAGACTGTACCTTAACAAACAACGCTTTTTATTTCTTTCAAAACCAATTAAAAAATTGTCAATTTTCTTAGCGTCTTTCACATTTACTTTACAAATTTACAATCCATTATCTCATATTTATCTAAATTTCGGTATTTATGTATATATTTGCAACTTTTATTTGTATGTCAATATGTATTTGCGTAAAAAAAAAAAATTTTTTTTGTGTACATATATATATAAAGAATAGATCGATAGGTTAAGAACTTCAGTTAAGAATTAGATTTGTTTAAGAAATAGTTTAGGAGTATTTATTTTTTCAAATATTTTTAAAATTATCCATAACCTACCGTACATAATTTTTTTGTTTTGAAAATAAGCAAAAAATAAAAAAAAAACAGAAACATTATTAGATACACTAACGCGATGTTAAAGAAATTTTTAAAATTAAATTTTTTAATTTTACTTGTAACATCATGTGTTACTGCAGGAAAATTACGTTCTTCTTACAACAATTTGAACTATTTAAATAATCAAGAAAAATATTTATTAGAGCAAATAAAACATGATCATCAAACATTTAAAAATAGTGACACTTTTTCAGAAAGTTGCATTAAAAAACGTTTAGAAGAATTAGATAAATTAAAGGATAAAGCTGAAGAAGTTCAACAAGAATATGCAAATCAATTAACACCACAAGAATTTGATAATTATTTAGCTGAAGGTTCACCATTTCAAATAAAAGATAATTATTTAGAATATCATTGTGATTTAGAAAGTAAATTAGGTGGTATACATGGTGGTATTTCAATTGAAAATTATTATCCTGAACAAAAACTTGAAACTGAATCAGAACAAACTACGTCTACATCAGATTCAAATAAATTTAAACCATCCGAAAATCCAATTTATCCACCTATAGAAGGAATTATTGATATATTAAATAGAACTGAAGTTGTAGTAACAGAACAACAGCAACCAGATGATGGTAAGGAATAATATGAATTTAGAACTTTTTACTTTTAAGTTATACTGCAAATAAAAAAGCAATTCATTTCATAATTTTCCATATAGAATATCTAATAAAATAAGATAATTGAGATCAAATATTCAAATATTGTGTAAAAGAGCTTATAATTCTTTGATATATTGTAATTTTTTTGAAATTTAGAAGCTGATAAATAAAATTTGTTTTATGTAGGAATACCAAGATGCAATCCAACTGATAAAGTATCAGTATGCGATAAAAATGCTGAATGCTCATTTGTTGGTAAAGAACGTTATCAATGTAAATGTAAAGCTGGTTGGGCTGGTAATGGATTTGTATGCGGTTTTGATACTGATTTAGATGGTTGGCCAGATGAAAATCTATCTTGTAACGAATTAAATTGTAAGGCAGATAATTGCATAGCTATACCAAATTCAGGACAAGAAGATTCTGATTCAGATGGTCTTGGTGATAGTTGTGATGATGATGCTGATGGTGATGGTGTCAAAAATAATTTAGATAATTGTCCATTTGCATATAATCCAAATCAGAAAGATATCGATAATGATAAAGTAGGTGATGCATGTGACAATTGCCGTCATAAATCAAATGGTGATCAATTGGATAGTGATAATGATGGTTTAGGTGATGTTTGTGATAAAGATTCTGATAATGACGGTATTTTAGATATCGATGATAATTGCCCACTTAAGTTTAATACAGATCAATCTGATTATGATGGGGATGGAGTTGGAGATGTTTGTGATAATTGTGTAAAAATTTCAAATTCTTTACAAAAAGATTCTGATGATGATTTAATTGGTGATGCTTGTGATAATGATAATGATAGTGATATGGATGGTATACAAGATGATATAGATAATTGTCCAACAGTTTTTAATTCAGATCAATTAGATATCGATGGTGATGGAATGTAAGTATTTATTTAATAATATTAAATATAATTTTTTTTTTTAATTTTTATTTTATTATAGTGGAGACGCCTGCGATGATGATATTGATGATGATAATATAAAAAATATATATGATAATTGTATTTATGTTAAAAATCCAAGGCAAGAGGATCTTAATTTAGATGGTATTGGAGATGTTTGTGAAAATGATGATGATAATGATGGTGTTAAAAATTCATTTGATAATTGCCCCCATAATCCTTATATAAGTTCAAGTGATTTCCGTAAATTCCATACAATTAATTTAGATCCAACATCAAGAGAACCAAAACCAAATTGGATAATATTAGCAAATGGTTCTGAAATAACACAAACTAAAAATAGTTTTCCAACTATTGCAATTGGATATGAAAATTTCAATGGTGTTGATTATAGTGGTACATTTTATGTTAATGATGATATTGATGATGATTTCATTGGTTTTATATTTGGTTATCAAAGTAATAAACGATTTTATGTTGTTTCTTGGAAAAAAGAATATCAATTATTTAAAAAAGTTAATGCTAAACCTGGTGTACAAATATCATTGGTAAATAGTATTACAGGACCATCTTCAACATTAGGCACAGCATTATGGAATTCTAATAGTACTAAAAATCAAGTTAAAATATTATGGAATGATCCAAAAAGAGAAGGTTGGAAACAATTCACTTCATATCGATGGGAACTTATACATAGACCAACTATTGGTTTAATTAAATTGAGGTTAGTTTTTAAATATTATGCATTATAAATTGAAGATGTAATTTAATTTGGTTATTATTTTATTTAGGATATACGAAGGTAATAATCTTATATTAGATTCACCATTAATATATGATGAAGAAATTAGGGGTGGACGATTGGGCGTGTATTGTGCATCACAAGAAAATGTGATTTGGTCTAATTTACAATACAAATGCAATGGTAATATAATGTTATTAGTGGCTTATTAAATTAAATCTAAAAATTTTTTTTAAATATGAATTTCAGAATATGTTTCGAGCTCAATTTATAAACAACTTCCAAGGAAACTTCAACAAAAGATTCGTGAAGAATTGGTTTATTGATGAATTTGAAATTTAAATTTTATTTCTCGAAAGGTTTTTTTTTTATTTTAATTATAAAATTCAATTGTGAGAATAAATAAATTTAAATAATTAATTAAACGAAGTAATGATGAAATTTTATCGATTTTATATGCTCGAATTTTAAAGATTAAATATGAAAATATTTTATAACAAAAATATGATTTTTCCCTGTGGTATCTTTCGGTTAGTGCTACACATTTTAAACTTTTACATGTGTTAAGGCTTTAGTTTTGCTTTACTATCAGGAAATAAACAAAACAATTAATAGTTTAAAGTCCAAAATATTGAAAGTATCTTCGAAAAACACTTTATCCCGCATACACCTCTGAAAATAATTTTGTATTACAATATTAGAGCAATGTTTAATTATTAAATGCGCTGGAAATCAAGAACTAAATTAAAATTGGATTCTTGTAGCTATGAACAACGTTTGATTTTGCTAAGATCTCAAGTATTGGTGAATATTTTTTAAATTGTTTTTGTAAAGCTAAAGAATATTTATCAAATAGCAATTTTAATTCTTTTTTTGTCTGCTATGTCGAACAGCAGACAAAAAAAAATTAAAATTTATTTTTATTTTTTTTTACAACTTTGATAATTTCTACATTTATATGTAGTGGTTTATGTCTGGTTAATGTAATAAAACAAAAATATCGTCTTTTCAATTTATCGTAATGCTCTCAATTATTCCGCATGCGCGTCCAATTTATTTAAATATTTTTCACCTTCAGCGTAATTTTTCTTAAATTGTAAACATAAATTATTGTAATTTTAATATGAAATATGAGAAATTTGTTTGTATATGCTGATACACTTTGTTTTTTTTTAATATGAGAAACATTTGAAAGAATTTTTGTTATGTCTGTAACAAAACATTTTGATTATTTCATTTTGAATTCGAGTTCATGTTGTAGATTCATAGGTGTGAAATTTTAATTTTTTTTTTTATCATCTATAGGTGTATACATATGTATAAGTAGAAATAAAATATAAAACAAGTAAAAACGTTTCAGTCGGTATAAACCGATTGAATTATACCCTGCACCTTTCGTTATTGTGTAGCAATTACTCGAACCTCTGAGATCATTCTATAGAAACTTCACGGACATGTCTGACCTATAATTGGACATCCGACTGCCAAGTTTCATCAATCTGACCTTATAATTTTTCAAAATATTTAAAATTAGTTGGTGGAGTTGTATGGTAAGTATCTAAACCTGTCAAGCAATTCCATCAAAACTTCACAAATATATCTGATCTATAATCGGACACACAACTGCCAAGTTTCATGAATCTGACTTTATTATTTTTCCAAATATTAAGAATAAGCTTTTAGACTTGTATGGGATCTACTCGAACCTGTTAAGCAATTCCACCACAACTTCAGAAATATATTTGACCCATAATTGGACACGTGACTGCCAAGTTTCATGAATCTGACTTTATTATTTTTCCAAATATTAAGAATAAGCTTTTTGACTTGTATGGGAGCTACTCGAACCAGTCAAGCAATCGCACCAAAACTTTACAAATATGTCTGACCCATAATTGGACACACTACTGCCAAATCTCATGAGTTTGACTTTATTATTTTTCCAAATATTTAAAATAAGCTATTGGGGTTGTATGGCAAGTACCCGAACCTGTCAAGCAATTCCACTAAAACTTCACAAATATATCTGATCTACAATCGGACACGCAACTGCCAAGTTTCATGAATCTGACTTTATTATTTTTCCAAATATTTAAAATTAGCTTCTGGAGTTGTATGGCAGGTACCCGAACCTGTCAAGCAATTCCTCCAAAACTTCGGAAATATATTTGACCTATAATTGGACACATGACTGCCAAGTTTCATGAATCTGACTTTATTATTTTGCCGAATATAAAAAATTTGCTGTTGGAGTTGTGTGGCAGCCACCCGAACCGGTGCAGTTATCCCATCATAATTTTTAGAGCATGTGTAGAATATATTTGGACACATGTATACAAAATTTTATATTTATAGCTTTATTAGTTTTTGAAATATTTAAAATAAACTCTTGGAGTTGTATGGCAGCTACCCGAACCCGTTGTCCGAATTGGTCCAATAACAATAGGGTTCGTCCTTGGCACAAAAGAAGCAACTTGTGAAAGTTTGGTGTCGATTGCATTATTCGTTTTTGAGTTATCGTGCGATCGGACGGACGGACGGACGGACGGACGGACGGACGGACGGACATGTCTAAATCGACGCAGAATTTTACGCTGAGCAAGAATATATATATATGTCCATACCGCAGATGACTCCTTCAAGTAGTTACAAACTCCATACCAAAGTTAATATACCCTTCACGAAGTGCAGGGTATAAATATGCACAATAATTTTTATGGAAATTTCATTTAATAGAGCATAGATCTTTTAAAATTTTTTAACGGTGCTAGTAACAATATAACTAAAAAAGTTTCCATCAAAATTGAGTACTTTCTATTCCACTATTTTAATTTTAAAAAACGATATGTTTTATTTTCAGAATGACGTTGTAGTTCTGTTAATTGCATTCCCATGCAAAATCTTTAGTTAATAATGAAAATTTTAATATCAAGAGCTTATACCTTAAGTTTATTCCATTCGATTTAACAATCAAAATATGTATTACTGTATAGTAGGTTGGTAATACTTCCAGCTACATCACCTTTTGTAAAAGTAGTTGCAAATTAATATTTATAAAGATATCTTTAAATTCTTATTGTCAAAATTTTGGGAGAATTTCAAAATCACTTTATTGTGAACAAAAAAGACTAAACTTTAGTAATTATAGTAACTATACCCGTACGAACGTATGTTCGAAGGTTATGCTAAATTTGCCTTATCGTTGGTTAACGCTAAGAAATAATGGTCTGAGACATGGACTCAAGTGTACGTTTTTAATCAGCGTCGAATTCTGAGTCGATTTAGCTTTCTCGGTTCGTCCGTCTGTCCGTCCCAACGATAACTTAAAAACTAATTTAGCTAAGTTTCACAAACGCCAAAAAATTTTACAAACGATAACCAAATTTTCACAAACTATCGTAGTAAGTGTCAGAACCCTATTTAAATTGGAAATGATCGGGGTGCTGCCATACAACTTTAAAAGTTATTTGAAAGACTCAAAAGTTAAAGAAATCTCGTGAAAACAAGTGTATTATTAGGTCTATTATGTTTGATAAAAATCATTGAAATTTCTATCATGAATGAAAATATTGTAGTAAGCAAGTCAAATTTTTTTTATAAGAATTTATTATTTTTTAATAATAAGGGTTTTTCTTTTCATTAAGAATTTCTTTGGTTTATTTTCAAAGAGCTTGAATTTCTAATATATTGTATGTTTTCTTGAATATTAGTAGATTAATTTTTATAATCTGATATCTCTAATATAAACGAGATTACAAATTTCTTATAAATCATTTTTCATCATTTGTGCAAGTATATATGCACATGTATCCAAATAACATGATATATATCTATACATGCGTCTTTTAGAAAACAAAAATTCCAGTAATAATTAAAATTACTAAAATAACTCATAAAATTCTTACAGTTAAAAATAAAAATATGCAAAATTATAAAATGCGATATAAAATGAGATATACATTAATTATAAAGAAGGTCTGTAACCCATATTTTAGCTGAAACTGCATAATAATAACTTGAAACGACCTACACAATAATTGCACTAGAATTTTGTATAAGTATAAGAATAAATAAAGGACAGTAGAACCTTTGTAAATTTTTTCATTTTTTTTTAAGATTTTAATTGAAATTTATAATTAAATTTTGTCATTGTGAATAGTATTGCATAGTATGAGATTTTTGAAAGGGAAAAATGTTATTATATTGAAAAATTTATTTAGATTAACAAATTTATTTGCTGTGCATTTTGAAAAAAAATTTGAATTTTTGAGTAATTCTCACACAATTATAAAACCTAATGGTATGTTCCATAAAAATTAAAACGGACCGGTCAATTTTATCTATCCTCGTTATTATTAAATTTATATAAGGCAAAAAATTACTTAGGCATGCATTAGGTATTTATGTTCAAAAAAAAAAAAATAATTATTTTTTGAATAGGACATTATAAAATTGTGATGACATATTTGAAATGGAAACCTTATTTTTTTAAATTATACATAATAAGATATCGGTAAAATTTTTGGTAAACGCTGCATTTTTTCTGCAAGGAAGTCTTCATTTTAAATAAAATAAAAATTTTAAAACCAGTTATGTTCAGGGTATCAAACCGTTTAGTTTAATGTGTTTTGGAAAACGAAGTTATAGAATATCGGAAAAAAAATTATTTGAAGCATTTTAGAAAATTTTCGGTATTGTACAAATTTACATAATTTATGAGTACATTTATTTTGTAGTATACTCTATTTAATTTATTTTATTAAAAGAAGCACAAAATGTTTGATATAAAATTCAATTAATAATCGTTATTAATTTAATAAAGAATATCTTATATATTTAAGCTAGTTATTCGTATAACAAAATTATTTTTTTATATTAAATTTTGATTTTCGTTAAAAATCAACTAATTTTAAATGGAATTGCAAGTTTAATATTAAAATTTTTTGAAATATAATTAAAAGTTTCTTAAAATCATAAAAAATTTTAATTAAACAATTTTAAGGGGAAAAAAAACTCATTTTATAAATTACATATTTCAATTTTTAATAAATGAAGTGAAGTGAAATTATAATGTTTATAATTGCTAAAAATAAAATATTTAAAAATTATATTTAATTATCTGGAAAATTTTGTTAAAATTCTAATGAAATCTCTCGTTTGGAATCTCTTTAAAAACAATTTTTTGTAATAATTGCAACTATTAGAAATGTTTTATATGGGAAATTTAGTTTTCTATTGTGAATTATTCATCACTACATGTGTAATTTATAAATTATCAATAAAATTTTAATTATTGCATTCTTTACAAGTATATTTGCCATTGAAATTCCGTCGGTCGAAAGTGATATTTGAAGTGAAATATATTTCGTTCAAAAAAAATTGAATAAAATGATCCCTAACAAATACATATATACATACATAATATGTTTAATTCACATTATATGTTAATAAATTTTAAAAAAAATTATACTACATAATACTTGTGTTTTTTAATTGTAATTTATATTATTTTTATTGATTTAAAATTAATTGCTATCGGAAATTAAGCTTTCAATAAAGAAAAAAGGAAAAAAATTATACCTAATGGTGGTGTCGAAATACTACGACATAATATGTACCTATAACAATTCTATTTTATAGTTCAAAAAGAATTTTAAAACCTGACTGAACCAAAACGTGACCACATGTTTAATTAATCAAGTATGATTAAGCAATTAGGACAACAAAAACATACGTACTTTGAAAAACAGACAAATTTTATCTTTGGGCGGCGGCCTAAGTTTCTTTTATTTTATTTACATTATTTGAGAATTTATTCTTTCTATATTTTTTTAAACGTAAAAGAATTTGCAGAATTATTGGATTTGAAAAAATTCTAGAGAAATTTTTAATATTAAAATTCAATTTTGATTGTAATTATACATATATATATATATACATATATATTTGGATGTGGTAATTTTTGGATGTGGTATATAAGTTATATATTTTTATTTACTGATATATTTAGGTGTTTTAAAGTGTCATATTTCTTACTAAAATTCGAATTTATTATTTTTAACAACTAAATTTATACAATTTTCAAAAAAATATTTTGAAATGAGATTTTAAAATAAATTTTTAATGGTATCCGTTTTGAAAAGTATTATTCAACAATAAAATAATAATTAACTGAAAAATAAATACAGAACCGCTTCTGTAAACGAAAACTATTATATTAGTTATATAAAAGAAAATATAGCAAGATATATAAAAAATATTCGAAAGATATTCTATTGCCTAAAATCAAATTTCCACAAAATTTCCAGTAAATCTCAAATTTTTAATATATTTTATTTGGGATTTTTACATAATTACATAAAGATTTATTAAAAAATACAATTATCTTAAGTAGTTTTATAAGCAGTAGCCGGAGGTCAAAAATTCCCTTGCCCATATCTTTTTGCAATTAATTATAATCTACAATTTACAATCTCTTTTGTAGAAATCTTGCCTATATTGGTAAAAATTTTAATAGATATTCTCAATAAATTTAATAGATTTATTTAATAGATCAATTTTGATTTAATAGATCTATTCTTTTTATTGTTTTCGAAGAGAATACTCTGGTCCTTTTAAGCAACGAATAGGCTAAACTTAAAAGGAAATTTGCTTTTTTTGTAATCAAATTTATTTCTGATAGATTTCTATATATTTTCTTAATTTCTGTTAGATGAGTGTTATATATATTATATAAATATATTATATAACTCTTTTAAGTACATCATACCACAATCAATTTTAATTATTCAATAACCTTGGTTTAAATTTAAATTTTACCGATTAACAAAATTGCTATATAAATTATTGATACATATATATTTGAAGCATTATATAAAATAAAAATATAATCGAACTTAATATACAAGTACATATATAAAAAATTTCCACAATATATTTTAATTTATAAGGTTGTTAGCCTATTTTCTTTTGTTTTCTAAGCACGAAGTAATTGCAAATATTGCATTTTTTTAATAACCATGCTTAATTATATACAGGGTGATTCAGAAAGGTATACAATATCATATATACCATCTAACATATACCAATATTACATCTTTTTCGGAACGGAAGTTATAATCAAAAAAGCTTGGATAAGTAGAAATTTCGCGAAAATTCGTTAAAATCCCTGTATCTCAGAAACCCTTGAGATTTCGCACCTAGTCCGGAACAAAAGTTTTGCTCATTTTCGACCTTCTAACCATTAGTATATGTTGTTGTATACCTTTCTGACTCACCCTATATAACTCCGTAATTTTTAAGTTTAATAAAAAAAAATAAAATAGGGAATTCATGCCACTTTAATTATTGAAAAACGTATGTATGTGTTATTTGAAATAAATAGTTTTTACATGATATGACCATATTGAAAAATAATTTTAATTATGTGAGTTGTTTATTTTGCACATATGGTGTAAATCATTTTTATTTTTTAATTCGATATCTTTACAAGCTTACGTTTCAACACGTTATACTGATACCATCTTTTGAGATAATTTATTTTAATTTGTTAGTTGAGGATATCTATATTCTATTTCATTTATTAATGATTTTATAAAATCGTTGAAAAAGTCACCATATTTCATTATAGAAAAGTTGCTCATCCCACCAAAAATAATTAAGAAAACTTAGTAGCTAATAATGATATTAATTTTACTAAAGCTATGAAATTTGACGAATAGATCGTACATTATAATAAAATTTATAAAATAATGCAAGCTACTTTATGCAGCATTTAAATTATTAATTAGTTGAATAAGTCAAGCTGCCGTTGAATCGGCATTAAGTAAAAATGCTGTCTATAATAGAACTAAGGAAAATTAAACAGAGTAAGACCAATCTCTGATAGTGCCCTTTTTGTACTCAATATATATAATATTTTGTTCTAGTATATAGAGAAAAACAAAAACTTTTCAAAGTTTCTTGCATTATATACGTGGGTATATACATAGTATAAAAAGTTAGATGAAATTGCAACCTGCAAAACTTTGAGTTTATATTTAGACAAAACTCTATATTTAATTTATACATGAAGCTTTAAAAGTTTTGTGTAATTTAGAATTGAACCTGACATTATCGATTTCACCTTATTTATACATTTTTATTTATTAATACAAAGAGAGTACGAATACACAAGCACCTTCTGTCATTTAAAAAAAATAATCAATTTTATTTGTTAATGCAATTTTTATAAATTTATTATTTCCTTTTTTTTAGTTGACATGAATTTAAAATTCTTATTTTTTCTAATACACATAACATTTCTAATTGAATGCGGATTTTCAACAAATATAACAGCAATTCACCATCCACGCCATCGGAAATCTCGACATATTAAAATCAATTCTTTAACACCAGCAAATTTTAATTTTAAAGCTGAAAATTATGATTACCTTGTTAAATTATTACCAAACCTAAAGCCAGATGTATGTTCATCATCAATAAAGAAAATTTCACCTTCATTTATTTCTGTATTAAAAACTACTGATTCGTTACCATTAAATAATGATGACCTATTACAATGTGAAATTACTAACGACAATTATAACAACAGGAAACCCAGATTAAGTGAGTTAAATATATTAATTTTTAAGAAAATAATAATAACAATTTCAATATACATAAATATTAAGATTTAATTAATTTATTTAATTTAAATTAAAATTAAGAGTTGTACAATTTTGAAAAAGTTTTTAGTTTTAAAGCGTTTATTTTGAGCTTTAAATGCGACAATTTATAAGAAAAATTTCAACTAACTTCATAATTGATAGAATTGAATTTGAGAGCCTTAATATGCAACACAGCAACTCTTTTTTTTATTTAAACATTAATGTTCCTTATAATTTAGCAATTTAGCAATTAATTTTAATATTTAAAATAAATTGAAATTATTATTAAAGAATTAATACAATTTGCTGGTACATTTTTAATACTTACTTGTAGTTTCCTAAAAAAAAACAAAAATAATACATTAATTATATTTTAATTTTATTTTAATTAAAAATTCAGTTATACATACAGCAGGATCACAAAGTGATCCATCTCAAACAACAAAATTTACAAATCCTTCAAATCAAAACTGTTTTTCATTCACTGTTAAAACTGCGGGTGTTGCCACTATTGCTTTATATAATGATATAACATCTTTTAGTTACATAAATATACAATTGGGATTATTGAATAATACTCAATCTCATATGTCGTATAATCACCATATTTGTAGCCATAATTGCGAAAATGAAGATACACCAGATATTTTAGATCAAGACAATTTTAAAGGATTTTGGATTAGTTGGAATCATGATACTGTTACAATTGGTGAACAGAATAAAGATGATTACATTTTTCAGAGAAATTTTGATTATATTGGAAAAATACATTATATTGGATTGTCTACACCGGGTGCTTTACCAATGAGTACATGGACAATTGAAGGTAATATTCATATTAAATAATACTCATATGACGAACATAATAAGATTAAAAATTTTTATTTTTATTTCGTTACCAGAACCTTTTTGCCCCGAAAAATATTTAGATCCTACGATTGTTTTAGAAAAAGAGCAAAATGTTGTTACAAAATGTCATAAAATTTTTGATAATGCACATTTAACTTTATCAAATTTATCACCCGAAAAGAAATTATTAAAAAGATTGGAAGCTCTTGGTGCAGAATATGATATTGAAAAATTAACAAATGTATTAACATTCAATAGAGTTAAAGATTATTATTATACTACTTTAGATTCATTTTACTTTGAAGAATATATGAGTTTATTAAAAGCATGTATGAGTTTGGAATGTGATAAGGAAACATTGGATATAATTAAAACGAAAATTGAAGATTTACGAAAAATATTAAAAGATAAAATTGAAGATTTTGCGTCAAAACCACAATGCTCTATAAACGGATATTTTGACAAGTCCTATCAAAAATGTACTTGTAATTATGGATATGCTGGTAATGGTATATATTGTAAAACTGATACTGATAATGATGGCATCCCTGATGAAAATATTTCTGAATGCATTGATAGATCAGAATGTCGAAAAGTAGAATTTTTTATCGTATAAATTTTCAATTTTTTTGTAATTTTTGTTTTTTTTTTAATTTTTAGGATAATTGTCTATATGTTCCAAATCAAGATCAAGAAGACAGTGATAAAGATGGTGTAGGTGATCTTTGTCAACCGAAATCAATATATAAAATAACCAATGATGATCAATTTTATGATTCTAATACAGATATTGAAAATATAGGGAATTCTGTTAAAACCGTAGACATTGATAATAAATTAAATTGCGCACATTTAACATTACCGCTAGATACTATGGGTAGAAAATGTGTATTAGAATCAGATTTTACAATATTAAATGAATATAATAAGAAAAAATTGGAAATAATATTTTCACAAAAAAATTCTAATAGATTCTTTAGATTAACTTGGACTGATAATTATAAAGGAAGATTTTTACTTAATAAATTAAATAGTTTAGAAGAATCATCTGATGATTGGGAAGATCATTGGTTAAGATCATCAAATTTAATTTGGTCAAATAATAATAAGAGTACTTTTGAAACTGGTGCTAGTTATCGAATTACTATTCATTATGCTTCAGGAAAATTACAAATTAGGTAATTACGAAAATTAATTTAATTTTAAAATTTAGATATTAAAATTTTTCATTTTTTGCTATTTTCAATATTTCAGACTTGAAAAGGATCAAGCAGTTATAACAGACACCTATGAATTAAATATTAGTGATATTGAAGGTGATGAGCCTATTAATAAATTATGTTTAACTTCAAATAAAATTGAATGGATTGTAGCTGTTCAGAAATGTAATTAAAATATTAAAATAAAAATATTTGTGTACATTGAATGTTTTTCATTTATTTTAAAATTAATTTTAATTGCTCTAGAAGAACCTTCATAATTATCATTTTTAATAAGTAAATTTCAAACTATTGCACTAGATTTCTATAGATAATTAATTTTAGAACATTATCAGCAAATTTTGAGTTCTTGCTTTAGTTTTCTTTTAATATAGAACTTTTGTTCATTTTGGCAAACTTTTGATCCTGATATTTTCATTTAATTTACCTTAAATTTTTAAATAATAAAAAAAAATTCCATTACAGTCGAACCAATATTTCCATAATAATTAAAGAGTAATGACCTTTTGATTTTTAAAATATTTAAAATAATTCTCCATTTTTTTCTTATATTTCGGAACGAATCACTTAATATTATGATTCTGATAAAAAAATTTATAAAAAAAATTTCCTTAATCGTTTCAAAATTAAAATATTACACAAAATAATTTTAATAAGATTATATTTCGCCTATTTTCAGAAAGTCACGTTTCGGTGTTTAATGCATACTGATTTCATATATTCTATTAATTTATAATTTTACAGATAATATTATATATGTTATGGTACATACATTTTGTTTCAGTATATTAACCTTTTTATACCCTGCACGTTCGTGAAGGGTATACTAACTTTGATATTTAATTTGTAACCACTTGATGGAGTCATGTGCAGTATGGAGATGTATATAGATATATTCTTGCTCAGCGTATATTGCAATGTGTATTGTCTAGATTAGTAAAAGTATTCCAGAAGATTATGAAAATGCGTTTTGAAGATCTCTTTACAATTTTAAGGACACTAATAAGCTTTAAGTTAACATACCCAATTATAGGTCAGATATATTCCTGAAGTTCTGGTGGAATTGCTTAACAGGTTCGGGTACCTGCCATACAACTCAAAAAGCTAATTCTAAATTTTTTAAAAAATTATAAAGTCAAATACATGAAACTCGTGCTTCCATGAAGCTTTAATAGAATTGTTTCACAAGTTCAAGTAATTGGCATAAAATAATGAAAGGTGCAGGGTATAATACAATCGGTTTATACCGGCTGAAATCAGTATACATATATATATATATATATATATATATATATATATATATATATATATATATATATATATATATATATATATATTGCATAAGTATAAGGAAGCTCAATAAATTGTAATTTTATTGTACATGCATTTCATACACAAAAAATACGCAACAAATACTCTGTGTTTTTGTATTAGTAAGCTAAAAGTTAATACAGTTTTAGAATAATATAAGTACAACCCGAGCTTATTCGTTTTTACATTGTAAAAGAATTTCATTATCTTTTCTTATAAGTGTTATATTATATTCTGTATTAATATATTGTATTAACATCACACTGTATAATATTCTGTAAAATATTTTAATCTATTTTAAATTATACATTTTTCTTTTACGTAAATTTTTTAAACAGTATGTAAATATATACATACATACATCGATATTAAATTTGAAATAAGTAAATAATTTGTAAAATTATGCTTTACATGATGTTCAATATTTTGTTTTTAACAAATTATCAAACGTATACAGTTCATAATTTAAATTCGGGAATTCCCCTTTTTTAAAATGATTCAAATCAAATAGAGCAATACAAAATTGCAAAATTTTATGATTATTTTACTTTAGAAAAAAATAATGAAATTGATTATAGTAATTTGTTTTTCAAAAAGGGCAAATAGGGCAAATAGAAGATCGAAAGTAGAATTCTTATAACTTATTCGAAGAAAAATTATAATAGTGCTATTTACTGACTGCATTGCACACAATAAGGGAAATTATGTGATGGCAACAAATTTTGCATATCGAGTTTTCGGTGCGAAAGCACTTCTCCATGGTACAAAAGCATAAATAAACTATTTTTAGAGAGGTGTCGGTCTGTCTATCAGTGCGTGCACGCGTGTATTTCAAGTTTGACTGAACCAGTTTTTATGAAATTTTATATGTGAGTTTGTTTTGGCTATGTTACGGATTGATTAACCTTTGGAATTGGGAACTGGACTCTTTTGCGGACCGATTTTACTTTCTTGCCCATATAAAGAGAAATATTGAACCAATTTCCTTAAAATTTTAATTTTAAATTTAGAGTGTTAAAACAATAAACATATAAATTTTTTGAAATTATCAGGGTTTGGAAACCGAACTGCGAACCGATTTGACATTTTTTACCATATCAACGAAACGGATTGATGGAATTTCTTGAAATTTGATATTTGAGCTCTGGTTGTTTCCGAAACTTACTGGCAAGGGAATTCTTTTTTTCAGGAAGAGCCAAATTTATATTTTCAAAGGTATGTTAACTATAAGCTCACTAAAGTCCTAAAAATTGTAAAATCGTACACTTTTCAAAATTTATATAAATACAGAAAGCTAAAGGTAAATGTCATGCCATTAAAAAATATAACTATTTTTCTTAGCACACACTATTAAACATTGCAAAGAAAGCATACATTGATCATCCTAAAAGTATGCAATCATGTATGAATGAGTACACAGATTGTTTTCAAAAGCAGAATTTTCACTTGTTGAAGGGAGAAGTGCTACATTACAAAACATTGGTTTTGCACAACTTTATTTAAATGGCTATCCGGTTACCAAGCACGATTACTGGTTCTTTAAATTTTTGACAGTTTGTAATTTTTTTAAATAATAAAAATTACTTTTATATTTGTTGCAAATAATCTTTTCAAAAAATTTTAAAATTAAAATTAGAAAATTGTATTTTAAATTGATAACTATTTTAAAAGCTAGAATCAATATTTCAAATTATGTGATTACAAAAGGTCAGCACAAGTTACAAAGCAAATTGTTAGAACACAAAATGTTAATGAAAATGTTTTATATATTACATACATATATATTTATTATATGTGTGCGAACGTGAATATTTTAGTATTAAAATTTAGAATGAAAAAATTGTAAAGTAAAGTATCTAATATATTTAAGATACAGTAGAACTTCCATAAGGTGACCATTTAAGGACGAAAGAAAAATGGTAACCATATGAAGTTGGCCAACATGTAAAATGAAATTTTCTGCAAAATATCCTTAAAATATTTCTGCAAAAAATTTTGTTTTTGTATCTATGTGTTTATGTCTATGTGTGAAATATTTAAAGACAAATTATTCATATTAAATATGTTATCAAATATTAAAAGAATCACATTTAAATTGTTAATAAAAAGGATCCTTAAGGAAAATAACATTTATTTGACAATAATCTTAATAGTAATTTGCTCAAATAAAATCATTACACATATTTGTTGTTAAGTAAGATTAGTACGTGTTTGTAACATACTGATTAGGTGCAGTTGAAACATTAAACATTTCTCATTCATTTTCTTCGATTATGAATTTTTAACAAATTTCTTAAATTTAATTAGATTAGATTGAATTTCTGTTTTGTTAAATAAATTCGAAGAATATTCGTACATTCAAATACAATATTCATCAAATCGCGTACTATGTCGCGTAATAATGTCAAAGCTTGCCTTACCCAATATTTCAAATATCCCCAATATTTCAATATATCCCTTACCCAATATTTCAATATATGGTAATGTGTTCAACTATTCTACCATACATGTATGCATGTGTCTATAGTCACGTATAAATCGAAAATATTTTTTAATATTTAACATTTAAAAGCGCAGCGCGTTTAAGTTGAAAGATTATAATAAAATTGTAATTAAGATTAAAAAATGCAAAATATTATTTTAATAATTATTTCATATATGACAAAATTATACAATGTATTTAATGTTCGTGCTTAAATTGCAAAAATCAAAATCTCTATATAAGTCCTAGTATATGTAATAAATTCTTTAGTTTTGATACAACCATCGTTTGAGCAGTTTTGCATATAGTAAAACGGAAGCTGTGTGCTTTTCGTTGCTAAAGCTGCTATTTTTTTTTCTGATAGTGCACCTAGAATTAGATATCGATTTGTGGAATATTAATAATAATAATAATATAATTAACTAACAGTGCAAATATATTTTAAATCGTTATACATTAAAGTACTTCTGATTTGTTTAAAAAAACCTACTATAAAGATTGAATCCGCACAAAACTAATAAATTACATAATTTTAAAATCCTTAAGGTATTTATTGATATTTCGTAAATTTTTTTTAATAATATTTTTTGCTTATAAACTGTGTGCATCATAATTATTGAATTATTGTGTTTTAAAATTTTTGTTAAAACTCTTTTGCGGTTTCCATTTGATTTTAGTGTTAATTATTTTAGATATTGTTTCTATTTTTATTTTTCCAAATATGCTGAAAAAATTAAACGGAAACCATTAATATTAAAAAAACATATTTGAAATTTTGCTTGACTTTTTAAAACAAAATGCTCGCAAAATTATTCAGAATTTCTAAATTAAATCGCAGCTTTAAAATCTAATTACCATGAAATTATTTTAAATATTTAGAAAAGTATCTAATAATAATTAATGCCAAAATGCAGTTCGACTAAAAATAATTTCTTAAATGTTTTGTATAAAAAATAAAATAAAATTTAAAAATTATTAAAATAAAAATTATATTTGGAATTTTCTTAGTTAAAATGGTGAATATATTAAAAAATTTAATAACAATATTGATATTTGGGGTCTTTACAATTGACGGGTTAATCTATGATTCGCTAAAATCTAAATGGGATCCATACGATGTAATTAAAATTTCGAAATTTCAAGAACCGATTTGCTATCAAACACAAAAAATATCTCAAAATTATTATGGGATGTTAAAAGTTAAAGAAAGTCTGCATTTGGAAGCTGAAGATTTGCTGCACTGTGAGGTTACAAACCCTCACTTGAACATAAGAAAACCCAGAATGGGTAAGTAGTTTTTTTTTTCTTTTTGTTAAAAACTTGTAAATTTAAAATTATTTCATGATTAAAATCAGAATTTTAATTTTAGTTTGTAATTTTATAAATTATTGAAACCTTTTAATTAAGAACGGTGTTATACTCGTATAGCACATTCTATAGATGAAAATCTGAATACTTCTAATAAAAAAAATTCTTCTTGGAAATTATTACACAATATTTTCCTCCTTTTAGGTCAAACATTCTATTGCTCTGTAAATGTTGTCTTATATGATAACTTCGGTATAACTCCAGCGGTTTTCATTATTATGTTTGTAATATATTTTTTAAAACAGCAAATAATTCAAATAGAATAACATGTTTTCAGTTTTATATTACAGTTTTTGAAAAAAAACCTTTTAATGTTGTAATTTTCTATCCGAATTTTTAAAGCGAAATGTTTTATTTCTAATAGTAATGATTCACTCCTAAAACTAACACTTTTAGGTGTGAATATTTTTAATCGAGTTTTATTTAATTCAAAATTCTTGTTGTTGAAATTAATTTTTTTTGACACACTTCCAATAAACTATAGTACTAGTCAGTTCAATTTTCACTAGTACACTTGAATTATATTATACAGTAAATAATTTATGCTAACTTTCAAGATGAGAATAATAATTAGCGAATGTTTCATTAATGTTTCAACTAAACTATCGAAATGAATCGCTATGTAGCTTGGTTGTGGAATTTGAAAGCTGTTTTTTGTCTGGATAAAATTTATATAGAAAAAAATGGCATTGTTAAGATTTTGTGGGACTATAGCTTTTGGAGGGTAAAGGTTAAAATTTTCCTCTAGAGAAATAAGTTTCAGTGATAAGAGTGAAACTAAATAGCATATTTACTACTCAATTTTTTTTTGGAAATATTGTAGAAATTTAGTACATTTTTTATGTTCTGGATTTAACGTTTTCTTCTGAGTTATTTATATTTTATATGAGTCAAAAACATTATATTTTTTGAATAAACGAGTCTAATATTGTTATTATTTTTATTATCAGTTATTCACACAATGGGATCAACAAGTGACCCGTCGTCTGTTACGAAATTTTCCAAACCCACCGATAAGGATTGCTTTTCTTTTTCAGTAAAAACAAGCGGTGTTGCATATATTTATTTATATACCGACCTGAGTATCTTTACTTATAAAACAGTTACTTTAGGTATTAAAAATAATACCAAATCGCTCTTAAGCGATAATCATCGAACATGTACCGCTTGCCAGCCAGTTTCAACTATGGGAATCTTAGATCCTCTGGAATTTAGAGGATTTTGGATTTCGTGGGACGACGATCAAATAAAGGTCGGTAAGGAAGGAGAGAATGATACGATAATAGAAAATAGTTTTTATGGTGGTATCGGAAAAATCCGGTACATTGGAATAGCAACTCCAGGGAGTTTGGGTCATAGCACTTGGAAAATAGAAGGTAAGATTTTTCGTAAGAGATCTTTTTCAAATAATGTTTACGAAAATTTTTTTTCGATTGATATCGTGATATTTTAATGAATTCACTATATAAAACCAATATAATCGAAACTAGAATTAGTTTAGTACATATACATACATATTTAATTTAATATACTTTGCAAGAGTTATTATTATTTTTGTGCTATTTATAATGTTCCGAAAATAAATTCAAGTTACAATCAAAATGATTGCTAAATTCAAATACATAATTATTTAAGCAAATAAAAATTAAATCACTACATTTTACTTTCAAGAACCATCATGTCCGGAAATAATAAATGCACCAGATAAAGAACGAACGGTGTTAACAAGCTGTCATAAAATATTTGACAAAAATGCACTAAGTTTAACTAAATATTCTGATGAACTTAAATTATTAAAACAAATTCAAGCCTTAGAGGCAGAATTTATGGTAGAAAAAGTAGAAAATAAATTGAATTTAAGTAAAATTTATGATTATTATTATAATAATCTAGATGACTTTTATTTCAAAAATTATATTAAACTAATAAAATATTGTAAAAAAAAATGCAATGAGGAAGTGTTGCAAATAACTGGCAAAACAATTGAAAATTTAAGAACGGTACTAAAAGAAAAAATAGAGGAATTAGCTGCAATTCCACAATGTTCTGAAAATGGTCATTTTGATGATTTATCAAACGAATGTGTTTGTAATGATCGTTATGCTGGTGATGGTATTCATTGCGGATCAGATCAAGATCAAGATGGCTTTCCCGATGAAAGTATTTTAGATTGTATTGATAATCCAAATTGTGTGAAGGTAAGATATTTTAAATAAATGAAGAATTTTTGTTCAAGAACTTTTTACATATAAATTGATATAGAATATGTACAGGTAATATGGATCAAGTAGGTAATTCGCAAGTCTCGTTTCATCAAAAATTTCTCGTTGAATAAAATTTATAATAACTAATGAATTAAAGCGAATCGCATTCAATCACATTAAATTTTGATTCAACTTGGAAATTTATGTACGATTTGTTTTTTTTTTTTTTTAATTTTGCTCACTACTTTTTACAAGCACGATAAAATTTTCGATTGGTCTGAATTTATTATCCTAGAAAGTTGTTTTTATAGCTAATTACTAAAATTTCTTATTCAAATTGTGCAAATTCAAACGGCAGTAATAGAAATAAGAATTGGTATGAATATCACAGAGATGAAACAAATTACTCAACAATTCTTGATATTTTAGCGAAAGAAAAAGACTACGTCATATTACCTGCATTTAACCCAACTGTATATAACTGTAATTTCTACCAATTCAATTAATATTTTTAAAAAATTAAATTTAATTAAAAAAGAAGTAAATTACATTTTTTTTATAAAAAAAAACTTAAGATTTTACATAAGATGAAACAAAAATTTCGTTTTTAGATTTTAACTTATAAGCATATTACAATCAATTGAAACGGTATAATAAAAAATTTTTTTTGTTACCTATAGGATAATTGCCCTTATAATTTTAATCCCAATCAATATGATGAAAATTATAATGGAATTGGAGATATATGTGAATTTGATTTCGTACCTAAAAGTTTAACATATTCGGATAAAAGTCAAAATGATTTAAATAATGAACAAGAAATGCATTGTGCAGATTTGGCCAATATGATTGAAGCAACAGGAAAAAATTGTGTTTTTGAAATTGATTTTAAAATATCGGAAGATTATAAAGAAGATTATGTGCTTTTAATGTTTTCCCAACAAAAATCACAAAAATCATTCATACTTTCTTGGGGTGACTACTATTTCAAAAGATTCCAATTAGATAAATATGATAATGAGAATGTGTCAAATGTCAGCTATGATGATTTAAAAAATACAGAAAATTTAAGGCCAAGCTCAAATCGTTATAGTTTTGAAATAGGAAAAAATTATCGTATTGTATTATTTTATTCGTATAACAAATTACAAATAAGGTATACTTTTAATTATTCAGTCAATTAAATTTTTTTCAAAGTGTTAATTACAATTAAGATAATATTAAATATTTTAATTTTAGAATTCTAGATGCGAATGGTACAATTTTGGAAACAACCGATATGAATATCGTGGAAATTGATAATAATGAACCTATTGAAAAAATTTGTTCTATATCGGGCAAAGTAGATTGGCGAAATGCGAATCATCGATGCTATTGAGATATGCAATGAGCTTAAAAATTATATGGAATTGAATATTTTTACAATTTTTCTTACAATTTACTGTTGTGTGTTTTGAAATTTGTAATAAAATATTTTTTGATTTTTTGAAAATTTTAAGCTTTCATTTAATTGTAGATATGTGAATTTTGTAATGAATAATTTTACTCCCAGTAATTTCTTTATTAGGAAATTATTAATTAAGGCAAACAATTTGATTTTTCAAGATGGGAATGCAAATTATTTTGATAAAAATTTTATATTTTCAATTTTTCTCTCACTAAGTCACAATTTAACTCTAAAATTTTTTTAAATTCTAAATCTATTTATAGATTAGAATTATGGTGTTCACCTTCAAAATATTGAAGTAAAGAAAACGTTCAGCATAGTTCAAATATGTAGCGGAATATATTACAAAAATCATAAAATTAATGTTGAAACTTTTATTTTATTAATGTTAAATGTAAAATTCAAGAAGAATTTTTAATAACACAATCGATTATTGTACGTTAGCAAAATGAAAAAAAAAAATTTAAATGATATTTCTTAAGCATTTTTGTCATTTTTATGTTAAGTCATACCGAAAAGTTTTGTAAGAAAAATGTAAACTCAAAAAATGTTATACTTATAGTCTGTGTATAACCATGTAATATGTACATATATGATGTATTATGTAAATATTTCTGTAAAACATTCGTGAAAAATTAACATGTATTTAGGTTTGCACAAACATATTAATATTTTTTACTGAAATGTTTGTAGAAATTTCTTGCAAATCATACTTATTGCAAAAAAATCTGATGCGGTCAGCACATAACCGACCATTGTATTTTCTAGGTTAGTGAAAATGTTACAGAAGGTTATATGAAAATGCCAATTTTGAACAATTTTAAGGAAATTAGTTATTTTTTGGTTAACATACTTAGAAATGTGTAAATTTAGCTCGGAGTAGAATTACAAAGAAATTTTAAAGAAATTCCAGAAAATATCAAATTTCATGTAGGTAGAAAATGTAAGAACGGCTCCACAGTTCAGTTTCCAATCCTTGATCTTTCCAAAAAAATTATGGGTTAATTGTTTAAAAAACTCAAAATTAAATATTAAATTTCAAGGAAATTGGTTAATTATTTCACTTTATGTATGCAAAAATGTAAAATTTATAAAAAGGTTAAGTTCGCAAGGTCTGACGTATCCCAAAAGTAAATCGATCCGTGCCATAGCAAAAATAATCTCATATAAAAAAATTTGTACACACTATGACAGACCCTTCTAAAAATAGTTTACTTATGCTTCCAAATTATGTAGAAGTGCGTTCCCACCGAAAAGTCGACATCCGAATTTTGGTTCCATCACATAACCCGATGAAAAGTGGTGATAAAAAAAAAGTCGATAAATTTTCTAATAATTTATTTTTTTTCCAGTGCTGAAGATATTATATGTATTGCTTTTAAAAAATATATTATCAATATAATCAAACCAGCCAATTTTCCAAATCTGGTGTAGTTGAAACACAAAAATGATATTCTTGTCTACTAGTAAAGCAATAAAATATTTTAAAACGTTAAAATTCGAAATGCAATTTACGATTAAGTATAAATCATTAATGAGAAATAAATGTCATTGTTCAATTACTTTGAGTTGCTGAACATAATCTAGGTCAAATTTATAATTTTATAAATCAGTAAATAATTGAATTTATGAAAATTTTTTTAATTTATTTAAATTTTAGATACTTTACATCAGCCTCATTAATAAACGACATATTTGAAAAATTAATTTGAAAATATTCAAATCGGAATCGATCTGAAATGTGCCTTTTGTTATAACTAGAGCTATAACATATGTTTTTCAAATAAATTAGAAAATAAATTCTTGTTATATATCATGTGTATAATCTATTATACGAGTATAAATGAGAAAATTTCTACTTATTTATCAGTAAGGCTTACTTCTTTATTATTAAATAAGTTTTTACAATTAATTTGCCTATAGCAGAATGGACAGACACAGCTTTATGGTAATGAGCTTACTCTCTTATTTTAATAAATTTATTGGCAGAATTTTTGTTTGCAATGTGTTAGAAATTTAAGAAAAGTTTAAACCCTTTTCCTTATATTTTTTTTTCTTTACTTTTAATATTTTGTCTAGTCACAATATTCATTGTAATATGTTCAAAGAATTTTAGTGTAACTTGTGAAAAAAAAATCTTAATGACTTTGAAATATTTATCTAATCTTCTTGCAAATATGCAAAACAAAAAATCAAGAAAAAAAAAAAAGAAAATTTGAAAAAAATTTTTTACAATCTTTAATATCGGAAAAATAAAAAATTTTTGGTATATCATCGTTATTATTTACCTGAGACTCTTTTAATCCTTTAGTCCTTTAACAAAATAATTTTCATGTTATGCATAAGATTTTTCATATTAAATTCATGAATTTTTTAACTTATTAAATAAATTATTGCGAGTTTTTTGATAAGATTGATTCACAAATTTTATGAACTCCAATTGATATAACAGTAAAAATTTTATCGTATATAAGAGTTACAATATAAACATGCTAAAAATTATTGGACTGCCACAGCAATTATATTATTATGAGATTAATGTTAAAAGCTAGCTGTATGAGTTTAATATAGTTTTACAGTTGTAAACTTCAATTTAATGTTAAAATAAATTCTAATTATATTGGACCTGTTGTTTTTGTTTTTCTGTTCTCATTATTAAAATATGAAACACATGTTTTTGGACAGTGTATATGGTAATTTCATTCATAATTGTATTCAAAGTGAGCAGAAAGGAAATAAAAATGTAAACAATTTGCAGGAAATTATATGTGTATATATGTATATTAAATATATGAAAGCTTTTCTGTAATAACGCATGCGTGCAAAAAAATAATAATTTCTGTATTAATTTATCGTCGTACATACTTATATATACAATCCATTTAGAATGATAAAAAGAAAATCTATATTAACATTTCCTTTGAGGCATAACATAAATTCTATTAGTGCTATCAAGTTAATGCAACAAGGAAGATGTTTAAAAAATTTTTTTGTACTGCTGAAAATTTTGGAAAAATTCAAAATCGTATAGCTACTTTTGTCAAATCTCTTAAAAACTACCTTTCTTATATGCGTATACAAATGTAACTACATTACACATTTCTTCTGGTATATCAATTTAAAAAAAAAACTTTTGTATTTGATTTTAAGTAACAATATTTAAGTTTATAATCTTAAAAATAAAATAATCCTAAATGTTGAATAATAACTCTTCTACTTGTCGTTCTAAGCATCCAATATATTAAATTTCTTAAAAAAGTTTTTAAAATATTCGGTTATTTTAATATTTTTCTCAAATCTTTAACACAACAAAACCGTCATTACCCAAACTGAATCAATATTACTGTCAAATCCTTAAGATTTGCGATTATGAACAGTTTATATCGAATTCATTTAAGTAATAATGAAACTCTAAATAATATCACATTTCAACTGAGTCTTTAGTAAATTTTAATTAAAATATTATAAAGGCAATTGAAGTGAAGCTTTAGCTGACATAATTGTAATAATAAAATGGTAAGTACATAAATGAGTTTAAATGTTTCCATAACTTCATAAATTCCGCGGATCATGTTTTTTCTAATTCTGATGTTTTACTTACATAATATATTTATATTTTGTTCCTAAATTTTAGGTAAAGGAAAAGATGAATTTATTTAGCACAATTCACTAGATTATTATGTATATTATATTCTTGATGGTAAATTAAAGTACTTTCATTTAAAAAATATTGAATAGAAATCTAGATTGAAATGAAAATTTTAACAACTTTTTAATATCATAACTTTGATAAAATGCTTTGCTCTATGTATGCCGGTAATTCGTGGTTCTAATAAAGAAAACTTAATTTTTTAATTATTATAAAACATCTGGTAACAAAACTGAGCTTTAAGTATTTTTACAATTGTTTTTATATCTAATAAAAGCAACAGGATTTTTCTTTCATATGAAATTTAAAAATAATATTGCAAATATGTAGTCAGTGTTAACAAAAGCCAATAAAAATCTTTCAATTTTATTTGCTTTGCAACAAAGATTTCTCTAATACAATATTGAGTACCTAAATACTTTTATAAATAAACTGTATTTTTATATTTTATGTGCATATTTTCTACAACATATTAAAAAAATAAAGTATATACAGATGAGGACATTAAAAGCGCGGCATTGAAAATAAGAAAAATATTACGATATTAAATTTTGCGATTTGTGACAATAAAAGCAATAATATCATGGAATATACTTTCTATTTTTTTAAGTACAACCTTTTACGAAATAATTTGTACAAAATATGTTGTAAAATATTTTACAGTCATTTAAACTGAAAGAGATTTTACAGTCAGTTAAATTACTATTGCAAGTTTAATTAAATTTAAGTTTTATAAAAATATTATAGGTAAGCGAAGAGTAACAAATTGTTAAGATAAAAAATTATTTCAACTTAAATAGAAGTAGAAGTTTAGGTTGTACAAGATAGGCTCTTTGAAAACTTCATCATAATGCTACAGTAATGTTTTATATAAAATCTTTTAATTGTCGTAAACTGAAAATGATTTTCATTAAACAGACATATTTTGTATATTTTTTTCAATAAAAAATGTTTATAACTTTCAAACTTTTAAATCTGATTTCTTTGATTTATACCTTGATGTGCTTCACAGCTTTCGCTGAAATTCTAACTAATTTTTGAAAAAAATCTTTCAAAATATTTAATAAATATGAAAAACCCGAATAAAATGGTGAATATATTTTTGATAAACAAATTATGATATGTTTGTCTCTTAATTAAATTATTGCTTTTTGATAAGTTTCATGACAACTGATTATACAATTGAAAGTAAGGACTTTTTAGGCAAGTTTTCTTTTTCAAAAGTCGAAATTTGCAAATTCATACTACAAGGGCCACTAATCAAAACACATATATACTTTTATAATATTAATATGTCAAAACGTATACAGTCATTTCTAAAATTATTAGTGTGCTGGCAAATTTTTATATATTGTGTATTACTTTCTGTAATAATCAGCTGTAATTTTGTTAAAATTAAATTAATACAAAAACCAAAATTGTACATAATTCATTTGTAATAATTAATTTATAAATAAAGATTGAAATTCCCAAAAATATTTGTGCTGGTGTTTTATGCGAAAAATATAATTGGAGCTTATATTAATATAAACTTCAATTTTACGAGATTTCAGGAGGTTATATATTTTACTAGATATTTATTTTATTTTTATTTGAGATTATTATAAATGAATTACCTATTTCCCTGTTTTTGCTACAAATTTTGTTTTTCTTTTAATATGTATATTTGGAAAATATGCGTAATTAATTTTTGGAATGACTGTATATTCTAATTGAATAAAATATTTTTATTTATACTATTCACGTATATGTTTATGTGTTTTAGAAAATTCTGCAAAAAAAAAAATCAAAATAAAAGTAAATAATAATTTAAATCATATGTTTTTGTGCAGATAAAAATTTATTTTACTTTAAAAACTAAAACAGATTTATTTTACATACAATTGTTACAATATGCAACAAACACATACTCAAATGAACATTGTGTTATACAAATAAATATTCTTATGATTATGTTTGAATATATTAGTTCTGTAGATATAAAAAAAACAAAAACAGAAAAAAATAAAAATATTTTCTGTAAAATAAAAAAAAATTTCTTTCAATATTACTAATCTTTTCTTACAATCTCAGTTTATCTTGATACTTCAATTGAAATTGATGTGATTATTATTATTCACCGTTATTTATAATGTCAACATAAATATCATATATAAGTATGTGTAAATATATTATATATTATAAGTTGAACAATAATATTTATAAAAAAATTATTAAAAAGAAATTATTATAAAAATTATTTATAAAATTATATTAGAAAAAATAAATAACAATTTTAAAGCTTATTATAAAAAAAATCTTAAAATTTTATTTAAAATAAAATAATAATTATTTTAAATATAAAATATTTACATAATAGTTTATTAAATTTAATTAATAAAATAATTTAAAAATTAATTATATAAAATTAAATTAATATATGTAAGTATATAAACTGTAGAAATGTTAGTGAAAAATTAAAGTAAAAGTGAACGATTACATTTTTTTTAATTTAATTATTTGTGAATAATATCAAATATTTTGAAAATAACGGTAAAACAAATTGTACTAAAAATTCTCTTTTATAACAAAATGCTAAGGACAAAATTTAGAAATTAAAATATGACATGTATAAAAAATAACATTAACGGTATAGAAAAAAAAACCATTGAAAATTTTCGTATTTTTCCTCATAAAACTTTTAAACTGTTACCTACCAAAAAGAATACTGTAGAAAGTTAAGAAATGAAAAAATAATAATATTTTTGTTATAAGAGAAAAGTGCGTGTTTGCATGTATTTATGTAGGTATATATACATCTACACATATTTATATATGTACATAGGTATATAAGTATTTAATAACAAATATAACATTCCGTTTGTGTTTATAAGAAATTTATAGTTTTGTTTTTTTTTTTTTTATATTTCCTTCCATTTTTTTTCTTTATTTGTTAAATTAAGTATCCCAATGGTAACACTCGCACTGTCACCTTTCAATAATATAACCGAAAAAGAAAAAAAGATGAAAAATCAGAAGACGGGAAAAAAAGGCAACTTGAATATAAAATTTTATTATTATTTCACATTTTTCTTAAAAACTTTTTACTTACACTTTCATATTTACATTACATATTTTTTATACCTATGTATTTACTTTCGGTTACGTCTACAGGATATATACATACCTATAGATACACGTGCGCTACTATAATTCAATCTCACTAAAATATTATTAAAATCAAATTTAGTTTATACTTTTCTAATATTCAAATTTTGATTATACCACCGAAAAATTCTTCGAAATTTTTGAGTTTTGATTAATCAAATTAAGTTTAATTTTAATTTCATAATTTTATAAAATTGAGAATATTTTATATTCATGCATAAAATATTAAAGTTGTTTTCGAAATTCCGGTACCTAAAATTATAAAATATTTGTAAATTTATTTTCCTTCTTTGAAATCTAAGTCGATGTCTAATGGTGTGTAAATAACATAAAAACTTTAGAAAAACAAAAAATATTACTCATCGATTGGTAAAATATTGCTGACATTTAGTAAGTATACGAGTATTTATATAGAAATTTAATTGATTTTGTTAATACAATTCAAATAAATATTATTGTTCGCAAAATAGCATATTTCCAAGTGAAATTACTATTTTCTTTGAAAATTATGGTCATTTTAACACGTTCCCTGTCCCAATACAAAAATGCAAAATTGATCGACAAGTCCAACAGGATTTTTTGAATAATTTGTTTTTTGTAGTCATAGGATAGCACGTCCAGGGCAGAAACTGTACAGTTCCGTTCCGTTCAGTCGAATAATTTGGCTCAGGAACGTATCAGTGCTTATCAAGCGCACGTTTTCTGAACCATATGTGCCTCAGAGAACAGGGAATGTGTTTTTTTGTTTTCAATTTTGTAGGAAATGTGCTGAAAATTACAAAATATTATGATTGTATTAACAAGATTTCGTAAAACAATAGCGTTTTAGAACAGTGTTTTTAAATTTCATTGTTGAACAGAAGAGCATAATATGTTTACTCTGAAAATTTTTAAACAATTTAAAGAAAACAAAATTTGCTGAACTGTATAGTTTTCAAATTTTGAATATTTTCGAATTTCAAGCAAATTATTTAATATATAAATTATATTTCTTATTAGCAAGCCCTTTTTTCGTTCAGTGTCAGTGTATATAAAAACAACAAATAAGAGGATAATTTCAAGATACGGACAAGCATTTGAATTGTGGAAACAAAAAATTTAAATCATAAAATTAAAAAAAATTAAAAAACGTTAAAAAATCATAAAATTAAAGTTGGCATATGAATCGGCCATAAATTTAACAAATTAATGCTTTTCAAAGAAAAAATTACGATTTATTCTACTGTTCAACAAATTTTTCAATAGGGGAATGAGTCGAATTTTGGTTAAGGGATTAGAGAAATTAGAAAAATAATTTCGAAAATGTGAACGTGGTTTAGACCGTTTTTCTTAAAAACTGGATATTTCTAATATTACGCGTTATTTGATTTTAACACTAAAACGTATTATGAAAATCAAATGGTCAAAATGTTAAATTTATAATTTTAATTGCATATTGTATTACAATCTTAGTCTAATAAACAAAAGTACTTAATTGTAAAACTACTTTATTTAATACTTAAGAAAACTGAATTTGAAATTCGATAGTTTTTTACGGAAATTGTTGAATGGATTTGTTCTGCGCTATAATTTCTTATGTTCATATACTATTCAGAAATGTAAATCTTTAGATTTCCAAATCATTGTGCATGAAAACGGACACGTAGGATTCTTAATTCGTTTTGCATCCTTACAGATAAAGATTTTCAATATGAATGTAGCTGCTTTCAACTAAGAATTTATTTTCAGTTTATTATTTTATAAAATTAGATTTTCATCAAAGTTGTAAATGTTTGTACATATATTTTATTATAAGTATATAGTAATGGTAACTCTATCGTTAATAGTTTAATGCTTCGCATAGCGTTACCTTATATAAATCTCATAGATCATAAATTTTATTGAAATTTACAATGATAAATGAATAATAATGTTAAATAAATTCTATACTTTTCGTCGCTAATATTTTTAGCATTTCTTATTATCTTATATGTAGTCTTTGAATTTTTTAATTGTTTTAAAATGTGATAAGCTTCTGTATGCCCTTACAATGTCATAACATTAAACTGTAAGGAGTGTAAGAAATAAATATATATAGAACACATATGTAAATATATAACATATGCATATAATCCAAAGTACTAAAACAAATATTTAAATATACTTTTACAAAAGTTCAAGTGTATAGAAAAGAAAATAACTTTCCCTTTACATACAACTTCCACTTCCTTTTTATATTCCTGCAATAATATATATAATATTGTATTAAATTCAATATATATATTATATGTAAGAGAAAAGAATAATACAAGTTGAACCTTCAATTCAACTATAAATAATATATAAACTGAACAAACAACAAGAGTAACAACAATAATAATAATGATAAATAAGTTTAAACGATTCATATTATTATATATATACAAAATGATTTTGGCGGGATTCATATTAAGCGATTACAAAAGTTTGTTTTTAGTCAAAGTTTAATAAATAAAAAAGAATGTATTTTGTATATCAAATTTAAGTATATTTATTATATAATATTACTTTTAATATATATATAAGCCTATATTTCCACTTTCATCTAATATATATAATATTTCAATACATATATGTACATGGTTAAATATTATATAAATAAAGAGAATATTAAAGTGCATTGAATTTTAAATTTCGTTTTTGCTATATAACATCGCGCTCATCATACGCACTTATTTTTGTATCTTTCTTACAAATATGAAAAAAAAAAATCAAAAAAAGGATATGTGAATATAATATAAAAATAAATAAGGAAAAAATATAGAATATGTACATATATATATATATATATATATATAAAAGAGAAAAAGGAAAAATTATTATTATTAATATGGAATATATCATAAATTAAATAAGGAAAGAATAAGAAATTTAAGAAAAAGAGGGAAAAAAAAAGAAACAGAACCCTAAATATGGTATATATACAAAAAGAGAGAAAATAAGAATGTAATATAAGATTATAATAATTCAGAATGAATGTAACAAAGAAATTTATTTATATATATTCATATATATATATATATACATAATGAATACATGATATATATTATATACTTACGTATTATTTATGTTAAGAACGTTAAACTTCTTAACTATTGTATTTATTGTGGTACCAAAAATCATTCTGATATCATCTTCTTTTTTTTTTTTTTGATAATCTTTATTCAAAAAAATCATCTTTGTGCTAAAAACCTTTATTCGGAAGAAATTAAAATGAATTATATGTCATATTATACTGTTATACAAACTTATACAAGTTAACAAGTTATAATATTCTTTATATTAACTGATTTATTAATATCCGTGACTATAAAAGTTAATGTACTCTTCATAAACTATATACAATTATTGTGTAGGTGTTATATTATAAAAATTTAAATCCTAATTCAAACCAATCATTATTGAAATATAACATTGCATACTTATAACAAATAAGGTATATTTATATTCCATGCAATTTTATAACACAATTCAATATTATACAATATAATCTCTATGTTTTTCAACTTTTCCTCTAATTAAATTTAATTTTTTAATGAATTTTTTTAAGTAAATTATAGAAAATTATAAATAAAATTTTTATTTTAAACAACCCCAATTAAAATATTTTTAATTTTAAATTTTAAATTAGTCTTTGAATGCTAAATTTTTGGAATTAAAATAAGGCATATGAAGTGAGGTTGGAATTATCAATTTAAAATTAATAAAAATTTACCACCATTCATGCATTATTTATTTTGATATTAATTTATAGTTTTGCAATATTATTAATGCAATTATTAATTTTTCTACTTGCCAGTAAAAAATATCTAACTCTAATTTGGTAATTCTTCTTAATATTATTAAAATTTTGAATGCTGTACAATAACATCGATTGGGTTAAGTTTTGATTATTAAGTTTTGATTGGGTTAAGTATTCCTTTTGAATTTGATGTTATATGTAAAAGTACCATAGTAAATTACCGTTCTGTTAGTAGAGCAAAAAATAATTATCTCTCGTGTAACGATTTTCAGTCCTTTGTTCCGTCGGTAGCTCTAAATTTAATTTAAACGACTTCAGTAAATATTAAAAAATATTTTTTAAAAGCGCATTTGAAAACCATATTTAATGGCTAATGCTATAAAATATGACCATTTTTCATAAGATCTACAAAGCACAGTACTGAAATTTTCGTAGACAAATAGTAACAGTAATAGAGTGAGTATTATTATAAGAAAAAGCTCCAAATTTTATTTTATAACATATTCAAATATAATTTTTTCAAATTTCGAATCCGAAATAAATAAGAGATTCTATACGAATTTTAATTGATTCCTTTCTCCATAATATCTTTTTCGGTTTAATGTTAATAATTAATTAATGTAACAACAATAACCGTATACATTTCGTTTTTTAAATTATAAACGTTTTTAATTTTTCCAGGAATTTATATGAGAAAATACAAAGAGTGGGTAAAAAAATTCAGTTATTATTTTGTCAACTCTATAATGAAAAATTGTAGTAATATTTTCATGTTAACGAAAAGGTGAAAAAAATGCAAAAAGAAAGATCAATATAAATATTTAAAACCTGTTTAATAAAAAAAATTTAATCTGCTATAAAGAAATTTTTACAAAAGGACGATATAAAGTCAAAAAGAAAAAAAAAAAAAAATAAATTAAACAAAAACTTCAAAAAACGTTAAAAATTAATTTTTAATCCTTTCTTTATAAAAATTAAGAAAATATCATAAAATTTATGAATTACTAAGAGTATATTTCACAATAACTCGTAATAGGGAGATAAATTATAATATACGAGTATGTATAATTTTAAATTATTCTTACATAATAATTAAAATAAACAATTTATAAATGATAATATCAATTATATTATAGTTAAGCGATGGGCATAAAATTGCAATTATTTGCAATGAATATTTAAAATATAATTAAGCTATTCGATATAAGGAAGCTAAAAATTTCATGTTAAGAAAAAATATGCCATAGCATACAACCAGATGGCTATAATATTTAAGTAGTTATGTTATTATTTCAAAATGTTCGAGTGACATACAATATAACATATTAAGCTATAACAGACAATATTGAAATATCAAAAACAATTGACTTCATGATAAATATTGTGTCTAATAACTTTATTAAAATATAACAAATTTTTTTATAATTTCTTACTTTTATTTAATAAAATATAATAATTATTGCTTAATTGCAGCTAGGTACATAAAATATAAAATATTTCAATAATTTTCAATTATATATATAGGTATATACAACAATTCATTTATTGATAGATTTTAAAAATATTTTATAAAAAATTATAATTGAAATATGCATGTAATTCTAAAAAGTTAAATTTTAGAAATAATAAAAAAAAAATTAAAATAATAATTAATTTCTATAATATTTTAAAATAATAAAATAAATTTTATTACAGTGTTTTTATTCTAAATTTCAATTAAAATATTATTCATAAATTTGTGTGTATTTGAAAGCGCCACAATTCAATATTAAATGACAATAATATTATTAAATAATAATTTGAATTCAAATAAAAAATCATAAACTTTAAAAATTTTCATACATCAGAAAAGTAAATAAATAAACAAACAAAAAAATGCAACAATTCATGTATTTTAAAAAACAAAATTCAAATTTATTTTATTATAAAATAAAATAATAAAATAACATTAAAATTATTATTCAAAAACTGTTACTGTTATTGTTAACAAACACAAAGAAACTAAACATAAATCATAATTGTTAAATATTCTATATGGCGCATATTGTAAAGGACCTGCATGCAAATAGCCATTATTAACGTTATTATTATAAGTTATGTGTTAAATATACCTACATTGAATTATAACGGTGTATTGAATTATTGGGTGACAAAGTTCAAATTTAGTATTTTTTAATATTTCATGTATAGTTTGTTTTAATTTTTGTTTTCATTTTTGTTTTGACTACCAAAAATTATTTATTGTTAAATTGTTTCACTACACACATATACACGTTATAATAGTATTTATTTAATATTTTGTATATTTGATTGTTTTCCTTTGTTTTCTCTTTGATTTTCTGATTCAATGTAGCATTTTCATTTTATTACTTTTTTTTTTTTTATTTTTATCTTTTATTAATTTGTATTTCTTTTTCGTTCTTTTTAAGTAAGCAAAAGTCAAAAATAAAAAAAAAGAGAATTTTTATGACATATAAAATATACAAAATAATAAAATAAAAGAGAAACATATAATAAGAATAACAAATAAAAAAAAAAAGAGAGAGAAAAACAAAAAAAATTAAACAAAGTACGAAAATATTCCGAAAATTTTTTCTGCCATTTATGATTTATAGATACAGTGGGAGAATAAATTGTCCATTATGGATTTGATAACCGCAAAAACAATTACTCGGATATTTTGGATTGCAATAAATCTGTCATGTAAGTATAATTGTTAACTATTTTCTTATAACATTCTTTTATTATTGATTTTTGGTTTTTCACAGCTATTCCATTTTGGTTTGTTCTTTAATATTTTTATTTTTTTTTTGTTTGTACAATATTATGTATTTATTATACCTATATGTATGCTTGTATTATGTAAATTTTTCATTTTTGTTATTTTAAGATAATATTTTTAATATATTTGATTATTATATTGTAACATTCTACATACATAGGTGAAGTTAATATTGAAATATTAAAGTCTTAATTTATAAGCTTACCAATTGAAAAAAAAATTGTATATGTATAAATATACCAAAAACTGCAACTTTGGATAAGTACTATCTTACATTTTTCCCTTGAACAAGTTAAATATTAAGAATAAAAATATGTACTTGTTTTTGAAAAAAACAAAACTAGTAGATTGTGTTAATTTCTTTTATTAAAATACTGAAATACTTCAAATCATTGCATATATTTAGGATGAGAGAAAAGATTTAAAAAAAGATTAACATAGAGGAGAATTTGAGATTAAAGTAGGAGAAATTATTAGAATTAAGAGATTAAAGTAGGAGAATTTTTTATAATTTTGATGGTATAGAATTTACCGTTAAATTTACGCATTTACAGAAATTTGAAAAATCTTAGTTTCGGAAATATAATGTGAATATTATACGGATTTCGAAACACGATAACTTTGGTCCGCAAGTGAGGGGCGTGAGGGTGGAAAAAAATTTTCTTTTAATGAAATAATAAATTTAATATTATGTAGAAACCGATAAAATTTCAGACTTCTACAACTAAACTTCTTGACTTCTACAACTAATTTCAGACTTCTACAACTAAACTGAAAATTTGAAAAAAATTTTTAAATTAATCGGAATTTTACAAATCTTTATGGTTTCGGTACAATAAATAGTCAGAAATTATTCTATGATTTAATGGAACTATGGAAATATAATAGAGAGGGCGAATGGGTTAAAATGTTCTTCTGTTAAATTTAAAGAAGCTTATTTTCGGTTTTTAAAAAAATTAATAAACGTGTCCTTTTCAATATAAAAAGTATAATACGAGTAATTTTCTCTGTGTCCTATGACAATTAATTTGAATATGATTTTTAAATTTTTCGTTAATTCGAACACCCCAAAAGTTATCTTTATTTCAATTATTTTCGTCTTTTTCTATATATACACACATATAATTGTACTGATATATGTTAAAGTTTAATTTAACATTGTTTTATTGAAAAATTTTTCAATTCTTGTACACAATCTACATAATATGTAATATCTTTGATATTCGTCCAAGAGTTTTTCGATAACAAGACAACAGATTAAGCAAGCAAAAAAAAAAACAGAGAATGTATGTACAATTATTTTTACATAAATTTAATATATAACTATACCGACAAAAATATTATATTGTAAATTATATATGGACTTGTAATGTAAATTATAAGTACAAAATAATAGTAAGTAACATGTAAAATTGTAAAATCAAATACATATTTTGTATATTATCATATATATACATATGTATGTTTACATAAAATAATATCCTGTTTATAAAAAAGAAAAGGATGAAATGTTCTAGAAATGACTTTGCTTAACGTATATGCATGAATAAACATTCTGAAATTCTTGTACAATCTACAGTATGCATGTTATATTGTTTTAAAATATAATATAGTGCATACACATAATATGTTCATACATTTATATGTATACATTATACATATATGTGGGTCAGAAGTGAAAGTAATAAATTTTATTTTGATGTTTGTTGTGTTCATGGCCAATAAAAATGTTGGTTTTCTTTTTATTTTTTTAATTTGTTTTTATTTTGTTATTTAATTTTATTGGAATGCTTTTATTATTTGAGCAATTATAGATTGAAATTTTCATTTAATTGAATTTTATATTTATACATATACACAATTTAAAGATACAATATATATACATATGTACACCTGTTTGCTATGTTTATAGTGTTTGTGTAGAAATTCATATATGAAATATGAAAGTACATATTGTATAAGGAAAACTATAATTAAAAATTTAATTATAAAAGGAAAGTTTTTTTTTTCAAAATTTTTTTACTTTTATTTTGCATTTGAAAAGTTTATCTTAAGATAATTTTAATTAAAAAAAATTTTTATACAACTTATGATTGTAATTAATTATTACTTACTTTTCCGCTCTAAATAGTTTTTAATAGATAAAAAAGTATAGTTGAATTTTCCATAGGAATAATTAAAATATTTTTAATATTTTTTGCAAAAACTCATAAATTTTTAATACTTTTGCAAAGATTATAATATGCAATATCTGATCAGGGTAATTTCATAAATTATTAAATAAAATCTAGATAATAATTAAGACTTTTTTATTCAAATACGAAACTGGCAGATGTTGATTATTATAATACTATTTGCCTAGTTTAGCGAAATTGTTACAGAAGAGTATGAAAATGCCTTTTGAACATTCCTTTTCAATTTTATGTAAACTAGCAAGCTTTTAGCTAACATACCTAGGAAAGTGTAAATTTGGCCCTTAGTAGAATTTTGCTTTCTGAGAAGGCAGACCCCACAACAGAAGAGAGACACCATTTTAAACTGCTATTGTAAATTTTTCTAAATTATTCAAGAAAAAATATCGATATAGAATAAAACAGATCATTTAACATGACGACTCATATATACCAAATTGAAGCTCAGTTGTTTGCAAAGGTTGTTAACTGTGAAAAATTGGCGAAAGCTGAAATGATACGTCACCTATAAAATTAATGTTTTTAAAAAATCAAAAATCAAAATGTGACTCCGAAATTTGAACAGATTGTTTGAACAGAGTGTAGATATTCATGAGAAGATCCCTATTCTGTGGTTTCCAAAACACATTTGAAAAAAGCAACGAACTTACGCAGGGATGGAGTTATACTTAAAATTTGAAAAAGTAAAAAAATTAAAAAAATCAATCACAATTAACTTTAAACCCGTGCAACTTTGAACTTGTTGAGCTGTGAATATCGCCTCCATACAAAAGTTTTTTCTACTTATGAAGCCCTATATAATAGTATATAGCAGTGCGAAAAATATTTTCACTACAAATTGCAAAACCAATGATGTCCTTTTTCGAAAAATAATTTTGTTTTAAACATTATTATTACAAAAATCTATCAGAAGTTGTGAAAGTGAAAGATATTTTTAAAATTAAAGGCAAACAAAAACTATTGATTTGTTTTCTTTTAAAACTATATTAGAGTAGTGTGTAATTGTGTGCTATATACATATATAGTGCACGCATTTTGAAATATGAAACCTCAACTTTTTAAATCTAATTTTTTTTTCTTAAATTTTCTCCTTTTCTTTAACTTATATTTAAGTAATTTATTTGCTATAATAATATTTGCTTTCCAATTTACTAATTCTGATATATTTATTATTAGTTTAGTTAAAAGTTTTTTGTTTTTGAGATTTTTATTTCTTAAAATATGAAATTTATTTAATAAACATTCTAAAAACATATTTTTTATATAAAATTTTCAAGGACTTTTAATATACGTTCATACTTATAGTATACTAGTTCATATTATCTACATACAGAACATGAAATTCTCAATTAATATCCTTAAAATGAACTTTACTAAATCAAATAAGTTTTTTAAAAGATGATATTTTTATACGTATATGTATGTATTATGCTATACTTATGCTGTATTATGCTACTGTTATACATTATTGGAATAAGTTAATTACTATGTGTTTAATATTGATACTCATTAGAATGTTAATTTCATTAAATTTTAACAATTGTCATACATGATGAGCAAATGTACAAATAAAAGCTATTGCATGATTTAGAATATTTTTATTTCGCGATTAAAATTTCGGATAAGCTTACGAGTATTATAATTTTCTCGAAATATTCAATTTTATTTGCTGCAAATTACTTCCATAGTATTTCATATACAGTATTTTAAGTGCCAAAAATTACACCTTTTGAAGAAAGGTGTAAGATATAAGAAGTTTTGTTAACCCTTTCTTGACTGGCTCTACTCTCAAATATCAACAACTTTAAATCATTTAAAAATCACAATTATACATTAAATTTCAGTTTTAAGCTGTTGATGCTTTAAACTATTTCATTATATCGCATATTTTATCACGTTTTCTTGTGTCATTCAATTTTGAAAGTCGTATTGTGAGTTTAAGTGTAACCGGCCAGTGTTGTTTAACGAGAAAAACAACTCAAATTAATTTTGTTAATTCTGTTTTTACTTTTTTTAAGAAATAATAAAAAAAAATTGGTTTACAAATAAGGAATTACTTCACATTTTTTCAGTTATACTTTTACTTACCTTTCACTATATTCGTAGGAAACTCATGATACTTATGCCTAAACTCAGAACCAACAAACGAATTCCAAAAAATTTAGTTGTTCCAGGGGTACATTTGTCAAAAAAACAAAAAAAAAAAACCAATTATTCGACAGATTTCGTCTATTCCTACTCCTCGGCAACAAAGGGTTAACAAATAGAGTTCAAATACAAAATTTAAACAAAAATTTTTGATTATTTTCTATATTTGAATACATTTGAAGTTTGCAGATTTAAAATTAACTTATAGTAAAATTATTGAAATATAAGGAATTAATTAAATCGTTGTAATCGCAAAAATATGTTCATTAGTATATTTTTCATGGAAATCTCAAGCTCATTTCGAGATACAAGAGTGAGCAGGAGTACATTCGTTATATAGTTCCCGCATACCTTGTGTATGAATAGCTGTTAAATGAATTTATTATTAATTTTGTTCTTAGTTTGTTATTATTGTTGTTTATTGTTGTTTCATGCTTAATTTGATCTGTTAATGTTCTATTTTATACATTTAAAGAAAAGTGACCTAGAAAGCGGTAAGAAAAAGCGATTTGAGTCTTATTTGAGAATAAAATTTTTAAAATTTTCTATCTTGGCTTGTTCAATTGATTACATCATATATATGTTTTGCAGTTAATTGAAAAAAATTTTCGTTGTTTGTTTTTTTAACAGAAAAAATTAACGCATTTCTTCACAATTCCATGTTTTAATTATTTCAGTGTGCATTCGTATAAAGCATATTATGTAAAACAAACCATTTAAAAGACTTTAAAAAAAAAATAAAAATTAAGTTTTTTTCAAATGTTTATTGCAGCACTTTAAAAATGGGATCTGTTTTTCTTCTAAATTTAAAAATTGCGTCACATTAAGGAATTTTATGTACAATTAAAGAAAATTATTCACTGGTTGATTTAAAAATTCTTTTAATTTTTGTTCAAGAAAACTTTTTCAGTAAATAAACAAATTTTTTCCACTTTATTTTGATTTTCTTTTTTTTGATTTTTGTTTTACATGTACAGCACATATACCTTACTACACAAGAATATTTTAACTAAAATCTCAATACCTGTTACCGTTGTTTTTTTTTTTTTTTTTTAATTTTTTAACAACCACTTTCTTAATTCTACTGTAAATGTTCATCATTAAATTTTATAAGACGTGTACAAACAATTTCACAGCTGGTGAAACCCTTTCTTTAAAAGCTTCCTTGTTATTTATCTTGTTTGTTTGTTTGTTTGCTTTTTCTTTGATTTATTTTTTGTTTTTAATTTTGTTGTTCTTATATATTTTTCTGTGTACCTCACCTTGTTGTGTGGAAAATATATTTTTGCATTCATTTAGAGGTTCTTTAAAATTAAAGAAGAAGAGAAGAAATCACGGTGAAAAAAAAAGAAAAATGATGTAAAATATCTAAAAAGCTGCAAAGTTATAATGTCTTGCAATATGGTGTTAATAATAGAGAAGAAAAGATGATATTGTTGTTATTTTCCATATAATTATAGAAAAGTAAAAATAAAAAATTAAACAAAAAATTTCTATATTCTACTTATTATTTTTAAAGTTAGACGTAATAAATAAGATGACAGATTTCACGTTAACATTCTGGAATGATGATGAAAAACACAAAAGTCATAGAATATGCGACAAAAAAATTTCTCTTTTTTTTTATATTTAAATAGTTTGAAAAGAAGAAAACATGTCATTTAATAAATATATATACCTATATATATATATATATATGTACATATATGGATTTGCTTTATTACACAAATTTTATGAAAAAATATTGCAAACAATATTGTATAGTAAATTCAGCATATGAATTTAATTAATTTTTGCCCCCACATTATGTACATATGTATGTACGTTGTATATTTATGTAAGTATATTTTAATCGTAACCGATATGTGTACATTATATATAATACAAACATAGAAATGTATAAATTTTAAAGATTATAAGTAAAAATTAATTGTATAGCTACTATACGAGGTTTTTAGTACTTTTCAAAAAAAAAAATATTGAAAAAAAATTTCACTCTGCTCACCGTCCGTCTGTCCACAAAATTTCTTAGATAGAAATTTTCCTTTAAGATAGAAAACTGAAATTCTATACAAATATCTTACAAGCTTATTTGCCTAAAAGAAAATTTTTGTTTATTTTCGCTCCTCCCCTCCCTAAATGTTATAGCTCTAAATGTTATACATATATATAAACCTTTACAAATTTGTGTCACATTTTTGGAACTATTAAATAGTTTATATTTATAAGAAAAAAATTTTCCACACTTTCTCCTCTTCCAAGTTATCGCATATACCGAAATTCGTAAAATTTAAATTTTCAGCGCTACACATTTTCTAAACTGTAAGCTGTAAAATTTAAAAGTTCAATAAAAAGCAAAAAGTTAGTGTCATGGTATGAAAATAGAAAATAATTTTTCTTAACACACTCATTTAATAGTCAAATTCAACCAATATTGTTCAAGTATAAAGTGCTACTTTACAAACTGTTGGTTTGATTCAACTTTATTTAATTTTATCGTTGGAATAATTGGAGAAGTTTAATAAATTTCATCTAATAGACAACCCAATATTGAAATTAAATTAATTCTTATTTAACATTTTAGTATGAAAACCAGATTCACATTAATATATTCTAGTGATTTTAAATTATAGAGCTTGAACTATTGTCAATCCCAATAATTTGAATATTTCTCCAGGAGCAGTAATATAAAATATGTATACCAATCGTATTTTAGAGAAATTAATAACTTTTATAAAAGTGTCAAATCACATGAAATGGTTGAAACTTCAAGATACTTTTACATATACTTCGTTTGATTATTTCATACGATACTCCGCTTCTATAGGCAATGATAATTTATGCAAAACAAAAATTTTTTAGACTTTGAAATTGTATAACATGTGGCCGAAAATGTTTAGTTACTAAACATTTTTATATATGGTTTAGGAATTTTAATTTAAACAACAATAATACTGAAGAATTAGCAATACTAGAATTATGTGTAGACTTGCACAACGTTTTTTGACTGAAATAATTAAAAAAGTATACCATTGTATTTTTGATTCTCATATTTTTACCTGATATTTTTGCCTCAAAAATTCGATGTAAATGTACATTCGTACGGGAAAGTTAATTTTGAACTCCTTTTGATCATAATTTCATAATAAAATTTGTAAAAGTTTCCCATATATTTTTTAATATTTAAAAATAAATTCTCGTTTTTACCTATTTCTGTAATGAAATCTTTTAAAAACTTAATAAAAATTTCACTTGAAATCAATTAAACCTTATAGTTGAAAGTATAACTTTTTAATTTCTACATATATGTATAAAAAAGTTTTTCTTTTATACAAAAGGAAAACAAATTATGTGATTAAAAAACTTAAAAGAGAGTAGTAGTAAACAAAAGGAATAAAATATACACACACGTCATATTCTCATATTATGAGAAGAAAAGTAGTTGAAAACTGTTCAAGAAATCGTCATGATATCTAATTTGCATATATGTAAATTATAATATGTACTTACATAAACACATTATATAAGTACATATGTACATAATTGTATGTATATAGATATTAAAAGTTTTTACCAAGTAATTACTCGTACGATAGTTATAAAATTAAAAAGTTTTTTCTTTCTTTTGCCTTTTTTATATTCTTCTGTTTTTCTTCTTGATCAATGTTTAAAAGTGATAATTTTTGTTCTTGCGGTTGTAACAGAAACTTTCATTAAAATAATTGAATAAAAAATCTGAAAATTTAAACTTTTATATGACTTTACATTTTATCAAAAAAAAAAAAGAAAAATTTTAAGGGTTTCCCATATCTGAAAATAATTTTTAAATTAAAATTCATCATTTGAGTGGCTTTTAACAACCATGAAAAATACATATGAGAATAATGCTTATGTGCTCTTATATAGTGTAGGAGTATTTAATGTTATAAATTTTTTTTGTATATGTATACATTTCTAAGAGAGATTTAACTATTTACTTGAAAGGAAATTTGTGTGTGTGTGTGTGTGTTTTTGTATTAATTGCAATTACTTATTTTAATGAATGAAGAAATGTGTTTTTTACTTAAAATAAGTATTATGGATTTATTTGGAAAAAAAGGGAGATTAAGTAGTTAAAATATGATGAAAGAAAATGATGAGTGATTCCAAAATGCACTATATTGAAATTCACATAATCTTGAATGTATAGGGAAAACAGTCATTCGACCGAAACGATTAATGAAAAATATTTTTATTAATTACTCACAGAAATACCTTTAGTTTGAAGTATCAAGGCTAATATTGAAGAAAAATTTTAAAGATTGTGAAAAATTAAAAAAAGAAATAGAAAAATTTCAACTCTAACTCATTTTTAAGCCCTTTCTATATAATTTCTAAATTCAGATGAAAAACAATCAAATTTTTATGAATAATCTGGAAGACGACAGCAAGTAAAGTATCACATTTGAAAGTCAAATTAAAAAAATAATTTATTTTTTATTGGTGAGCACGTTTAATACAAGGTATTGGATTTTTCAAAATTTATTTGTCATTTTCGATTTAAGGCGATATAATGATTGCTCATTTCAGTCATCTTTCTAATATAAAATAAAAATATTTTCAAAAATTCTTGAAATAAATGCGAAATAAATTCTATAATTAGCGTATAAGTGTAAAAATAATTGTAACACTTTTGTAAATATTTGAGAGGGTTATAAAATGAGAATACTAAGAAAAATTTTTACAGAATGAGTTTAAAAACGGTTTTATGGTTTACACACATAAAGACAAAATGGTTCTATGGTTTTTCAAGAAAAAAGAAATTTCAATTTTTGTCTTTTGACGAAGAAATTAAAGGCAAAAGCTTAATATTTTTGGTAAAGATTATCATTAGACCCGAGCTTCAATATTTAATAATATATAATTTATAGAATAAAGTTAATTTGTAATTAAATCATATGAAAAGTTTTTCTTGATATTGCAAAGATAGAGAGAGAGAGACAGAGAGACAGGGAGCAGGAGAGAAATTGAAGTGAAACAAATTTCATTTAAACAAACCTCATATAAGAATTTTTGTAAAACTCAAAAATAATTTTATAACGTTTATGGCGACAATGAAAAATACAATAGAAATTGAACTTTTTATATTCGAGCCGATTGAATACTTAATTCAATTCAATTCTGCCTTTATTTAACACCAGAATTAATTATGGGAGAAACATTAATAAAGAAAAATTTTAACTTAAATCCAAATTCACCAATTTGTTCAAATTGTTGGAAAATTTTCATTTAAATCTAAAATTATTCAAATAGTTTTGATTTCTACAAATTTTATCATAGCAATATTCAAAAAAATAATGAGATCATTGTTTAGTTCAACAACACCTTTTTATACTTTCCATTCCATTCAATTGAACTTGCATTTTTTTTGAACAAAATAAACAGTACGTGTTCATAGGAGGCCAAGGTAAAAAATTCTTTTAGAAGATAAGAAAAATAAAATATTCTTAATCATTTTTTACGATCAGTATTTTAAAATCTTTTTACTATACTTTTCAATCTCCGCTCTTTTGCATTGGAAAAAAAAATTAGAAAATAAAAAGAAATTAAACAAAAAGCACAACAAAATTACAAAAAGTATAACATATTTCAACTTTTTCCTTCTTTTTTGTTTTTTTAAAGGATAAATGCATCTTCGATAAATACACCATTTACAATATCATTTTAAAAGTAAACTTATGAAAAAGAAGAAAACTTACATTCTTTAAAACACAAACACATGTAGTATAGTGTGTATATTGGGAAGAAAAGCAAAAAAACAAATCACGTATAATAAGAAAATATAAAAGAAAGGCAAAATAAGAATTTAAGAGTAACAGAACTCCTTCAGGTGAAAAATAAAATTTTCGTTTTTCTTTAACCTTTTGTTACCTTATTTTTTATGCATTTATTCCGTTATATATTCTAAAGTGTCTGCCTTCAAAAAAAAAAAAAAAAAAATGGGAGAAAACTTTTTTTATTTTTATTTTTGTTTTTCAACTTTAGAATTTTTTTTTTTTCTCTCTTTAAGATTAAGTTGTTATAGCTTTCTTATATGTAAGTAAAGTGTTTTTCAACAAAGAATAAAAAAAGAAGAGATAAAAATATAAAAAATAACTTTTCAATGGAACTCAGGTGATAATATTCCGAAATCGAATACCAGTCTTATGGAAAATGTATGGGCAAAACAAAAAAATAAGAAGAAGAAAAAATTTTCTGAATTTTTCTTTAAAATATTGGATGGTATATAAAGTAAATGGGAAATCAATTTAGTTTAAAAAATATTGAAAGAAAGAAGAAATGCATAAAAAGAGAAAAAAAGACAAGCATATGTAAAAGATAACTGAAAGCTAATAGAAGAGGATTACATGAGACACAAAATTTTGTATGCAAGAATTTTAAAAAATGGATTTACAATATTGTGAAAGTAATTAAATAAGAATAAATTGGGTCAACAGTTGTTTAAGGGAAAGATTTTTTTTTTTTACAAAAGTTTTCAGTTATTTTTTTTACTATCCCTTCTTTGGAATATTCTTGTAAAATTTATGCAAAAAAATATTACAATTTGCTTCTTTTTTCGATATTACGAGTACAAAAATTGTTTCGAATTCCAACGTATTTGAAACGTTCAACGCTTTGCTATAGTTCTGAAGTAATAAATCATACTTTGTCATATAATCATGGAAATGAAGTATTCAAAACTATAGATTTATTGTAAAAACTATAGATTTATTGTAATTCCGGAACAGAAATGGTTATGGTTTGGCTTACAAAGTGGTTGTTATCTATAATATGTTACAAGGTGTTGAAAAATTTTGAATTAGCTCGTTAACATTTTTTTTTTTTTTTTTCCTTTTTCTACTCCCTTTGGGAGCATAGGGCATCTACAAAGCTTCGCCATCTGACTCTGTTTTGCGCCATTTCTTTTATTTCTGACCACGATTTTCGGGTGCCCCCCACTTCTTTGTTCACAGATCTGCGCCATGTCTCTTTTGGTCTGCCTACCTTCCTTTTACCCTGTGGGTTCCATTCAAGGGCCCTTCGCGGGATGTTACTTACTGGCCTTCGGAGTGTGTGACCTATCCAGCTCCACTTCTTTCTCTTGATCTGGGCGTACACTGGTTCCTGCCCCGCGTTAACATATCTTAGATTCATTAAAATAAATTTTAACTGAAATTGAAAGTCAACATTAAAATTAAAATTTTTGTTAATGAAACACCAGTTGTAGACTTAGTAGAAAAAATTTGACGAAAATTTAAATCGGACTCAGGTGACCAATTTCAGGATTTCGTACACATTGTAGTTTCATTGTACTAGGATATACGTTTTTATTTGGTAAAGATTTCATTTTTCAATATAAATTTCTTAATGATAAACTATCATAATAACCAATTTAATTTCGGTTTCTCATAATTAAAATTTTGAACGAAAATAAAATTTCCGTTTTTATGTTATACTATAAAAAATTAGTTTCAAATTATTTTAAAAAGCAGGCTAAATCATATGTAAAATTGATCACATTAAAGAGTTAAAAACTATTAGCTGCACATTGTAGAATAAATTTATTATTATGGCAAGACTAAGATAACCATATTTTTTTTTTGAGTGTATGTTATGTTATTTTTTGTTGCTCAAGTATTGAATACAAAATTTTTTAGTTAATACTAATGTTTACTATTATAAGGATTGAGGGTTTTATAACGCTAACCAAAAGTCTTATCCATTCTTGTTTTCAAGCAATGTGTTAAGCTACAAGTTAATGTACAAAATTTTTGCATATAAAATGTGTGTACTATTTCAGTAATAATTTCATAAATAAACTTTTTCTTTGTTGCTAATTAATAAATTTATAAGAAAATTAAAATGAGCTTGCAAGTTGTTCATATTTTAAAGATTAAGGAAATGACAAAAATTTTTAATCTTAATTTTACTAAAATTAATTCTATTCTTTTTATTTATATCCATTAAATGTTCTACCTACGAGTATGTATAGGTATTTCAAAAAATTAATATAATTAATCCAAATGTAAAATATGTAAAAATATCATATAATATGTATGTATGTGGGTACATGACATAGTATACATTATATTGTATGAAATTCACTGCGAAAAATATTTTGCTAATTCAAATTTAGTTATTTACAATTTTAATTTCGGGAAAAAATTCGCAAATTCGGGAATTTATTTGTAAACATAAATAAGTGATTAACTTTTTTAATTCCAAGAAATTTTTAGTTCAATTTTGTTTGTTGGTATTTTTGCATGAATAAAATTTAAGGGCCGCAAAAAACTGAACTTATTTTTAAGATAAAAAATTTGAATCTTTGAGAATTCTCTACTTATTTTCTTGATATTCAAAATAAGTTTATTACCCATAGCTGTATATAGGGATTTATTGGGTACAATACAAAAATTAATTTTTCTGCAGCAACAGTTACTCAGAAAATAATAACATTAAAAACTTGAGCAATCGCAAGTTATTGTGTTTTAAATCTGCATTGAAACAGAAGAAGAAGGAATTACTTTTAACTCAAAAATATTTTTTTATATAAAGTTCAAAACGAAATTTTATTTAAGAAAATTTTTAAAATTTCTTTTCAACTTTTTTTTTTTTTGGGTGTATGTGGTATAAATTTTTCTTTATTTTAATACAATTAAATTGTAAAAGTACAAAAGTATAACGTACGTAAATCTATTCATATATTACCCGTACTACATGTATATATACATAGTATAACAGTATATAGGAGTGGCTTTGTTTTCAATTATATAATAATTGAACTGTTTATATTGCTGTGTACCGTATATAGATGTTATGTGTGTTTATAGTAAATGTATGTTTGTTCTGTATAAAATCACACTAAAATTATTTGAAGAAGAAATGTGTTTGTATGTATGTAATTTTATTTATTTTTAAAGTACTTTTATATTATATGAATCTTGTACGTACGTATGTGAACGTATAATAAAATTATACAAGATGAATGTTTAGTTGTATGTATGTGTGTATGAAATAAAATAGCATAACCTCATCACTGAGAGAAAAACCACAATGTAAAATTTACATTGTTCAATGTAAATTTTTTGCATAGTAAAATTAGTCGTTTTTTTTGAAATTTTTTTGAAAAAATTCAAAATCATTGAAAAATCAAATATGTTAGTTATGAATTTATATCGTTTTGCTAACACTTCAATTATTTACATTTTTCACTGTGCATTTATATATATTCGCTATAATTTTACAATGCAAAAATGTAAGACTTTGAGAACCCCAAAATAAATGCCATGTAAATTGATACACAATCTATATAATTTTTCTACTACTTTTGTTTTAAATTCAGCTGTATAAATTTATAGAAACCAACTATTATTTTACAATCCACAAAGTAAAAACACAGTGCTTCCATTGTGAAATTACAATGAACGCATATATATTGACATCGCACACATGTAAAATCATATGGCATAATGACGTTTTTATCAGTAAGTACCTTTAAATTTACAATGTTTTGTTAAAAAATTTAAAATTTTCTAAACGCGTTTAAGCACGTTCATTTGTAAAGTGAAGTTTGTAAAACGAAAGTGTCGTTGAGTAAAAAAAAATAGTTTGAAAAAAAAAAAATCATAAAAGCTATAAATTATAATTTACAAACGGTTTATTATTTATCATGTTTTAGACAAATACAAAATAAAATTTAATATATATAAAAGTGTATATGTATATTTAATACCATACAAAAAATTTTTAAAACGTCATAAAAAAGTGCACAGTTAAATCAAGTAAAAACCTATTAATAAATTTTTAAATCGAAGTGTACTTATAAAATTTCAGTCCTAAAATTAAATGGATAATAATGTAATATTAAAATAACATATGTACAAGTGATATACATTACATATAGAATATTACAAGTTTATTTTTATTATTTAATAAATTAGGTATAAGAAGTAAGAATGGAGAACGAAAATGTTGAAGAAAATGGGAACGCGACTCAAGAAATTTTCATTCTGCAATCGGACGAAACAAATGACTTTGACCAAGAACTCTATAGTTTACTACTGGAATGGAACTTAACAGAATTATACTGTATTTTAAAAGGTGAGTTCAAACTACATGTTTACTACATTATGTTTATACATCATTATCTTATTTAATTATGTTTATAAATTATAAAATATTCATTCGATATAGTACAAATTTTAATTATAGAACCATTAGCTAGTACACATTTAACAACTTTGCAAAACTGACATTCCATTTTCCTTTAACTGCTATATCGTTCAATTCTTTTTGTTATGTTTTTCCAAAGTAAAAATATATAACGGCTTCTATAAATAAAGTTTTAGCTACATTGGATAAATATTTTGTATATACATATATTGCAGTTTTAGTATAAAAAAGTTTATTGTTTGACATCTGATTATGTAGTATTTACATATTTACAATTTTTTTCAGAAAATGACATTACATTTGAGAATTTAAAATATTTGTCGTCAGAAGACATCAGGGATGCTGTTAAAAGTATTGGACTGAGAGCAAAATTTCGGGAAAATTTATTTTTGTGGCGGAAGGAAAAGGTAGTATATATATATATATATATATATGATTTATGAAAAGAAATCATTTTATAATAATATTTAGTACGGTATTGAAGATGAAACTCTAAGCCTTCATACAAAAGTTATTTCTTGGCTAACATCGACTTCCAATAAAGAATCAGGAGCATCTCAACCAACTGACAGTTCGTCTACAATAATGGTAAATTCAAATAAATTATTTTAGCTGAATTTATTCTTTTTTAATTTGCATCTTCTTTGCAGGATTTAGCAACGATTTTAAAAAAGTCAAATAGGGGGCAAGCGATTCTTACATTTTACCAGAAAAATTCATTTATGTTAGACCATCACAGAAAAGATCTGGTTTCAATTATTCTAGAGGAAAATATAAATGCTAATTTAACACCGAATAATTTGGAGCAAATAGCTGGAAATATTCTAAACATATTCCCAAATGAATGTAAGGTAAGTAAAAATATATTTTTTACTTCATTAAAACTTTTGAAACTATTAATATTGTATTTCCAGGATTACTACTTCACTCCGCGACAGGGAAAGAAAAACCCAGGAGGTAAATTGTATGACAAATACATTTACGCAAGGAGAAAACGAAAAATTTATGAACCACTTACCCAAACAAATCAAAGCGATTTATTAAGCGAAGACAGTCATGATTGCGATCTAGATGATACCACACTGCAGTCGTGGAAAACATCACTGAGCAGAGATTCTTCTGATTGGAATGACGTGAAAATCAAATGGGAAAAAACTTTTTACTTGAGGCAAAAGGAAATTAAACATGCAAAAAACAATCTTAATTTTTTTAACGAGTGGCCGAAATATAAAGATGCAAGAGGCCCAGATCTGGTAAGAAAATGCAAGAAACATTATTTTAATAATTTTTGAATAGTTTCTAACTTTATACAAACACGTAAAAATTTTAATAGATTCGAAGCGATTTTAAAAGGCTTTATCCAGGAAAAGAGCATAGTTTTTTAGGGAATTGGGAAGACTTTAAAAAAAAGATAGCACCGTACTATGAAAGGCAAATACATGACAAAGGAAGCAAAGAACTTTTTCAAGCAACAAAAAAAATTACTAATATCAGTAAGTATTTTAACAAAAATTTTCTACTATGAATTTACAATGAAATTTGCTGTTCTGACTTGTAGATTCTATTGACTACATATATACAATTTTACTAAATGCTGTCATACAACCTTCAGCAAGATTCAAGGATGAATCGAGGCCATCCGGAAGGCGCAAAACTTCAATTTCGGATGCTCAACAAGCTCTTGTGTTGCATTTAACAACCATAAGCGACTACCATTTAAAAGTTAATGAGCTTGTAAAAAAATATTATGAGAATGGAATAACCATTCAACCAATGATCATTGTTGTAGGATCCGACATTTTTGAGTTAAGTAATTTTTATGTTTATTTAGATAAGATATTGTATAAATTTGATTCATTTGTTGAAAGTGTTGATATTTGCTTCAACTGCTTTCAAGCTTTGTCTTTAGAATACCCTCGTTCTTGTATAGGTTCTTGGTTATTCATACAAAAATACTTTTATAATATTAATACTAAGTTTGACATAAATATTTCATCTGTTTCAACATTAATTAATTTTTTAAAAACAAATTTGCCTAAATAGTTTATAATTTACTTTAAATTATGTATAATTGTTTTGTATGTGAAAAGGAGTTTTCTTTAACCTCCGACTTAATTTATCATTTAAAGTATCTTCATTTTATACGTGCAACTCAAACTATTAAATGTGCACAGCAAAAGTGCAATCAATTATTTCCTAATATAAGATCATTTCATTCACATCTTGAGTGTGTTCATAGCAATGTGCATAATAAGCAATATCAAAAGTATAATATTTCGCCTCAGCCAAACGATATGATTAAGTCTCACAATATCACCGAAAATAGTTCTAACTTCTCCAAGAAGCCTAAAGAAATAAATAATTTAGATACTCTGAAGTTTAATGAAAATGTTAATTCAGCGGAAGCTATTGAAATTCTTAAAAAGAAATTTATTAGTTTTTCTCTGAAATTGTACTCCCAACGCTTTATGCCACGGCAAGAAGTAATTAAAATTCAAGATGATATTACTGAGCTATTTTCTTCATTGGAAATGGCTCTAAGGCCTGTTTTTAATTTGAGTGATAGAGGAAATTATGTTAAAGAAATACTAGATTTTTGTAACAATCCTTTCCAAGAAATCAAGTCTGAGTATAAGTTTTTCAAAGCATTGCAGACAAATAATCTTTATGAGCCAGTACAAAAATTTTTAATTGATAGTAATATTGCTCAAAAAACGATTAAAAGTAATCCTGTTTTAGCTCCACTTACATCTCATTTACATTTAATGCCATTGAAATTTCAATTTCAAAAATTTTTTGAACTCCCCGGAATTTTAAAATTATCAATTGAAAATATGAAAAATTTTAAAAAATGTAATGTAATTTCAAATTTTACAACTGGCGAAATATTCAAGAAAAAAATTAAAAATATTGATAAAGCTTTAGTAATACCATACTTTTTATATAGTGATGAATTTGAAATTAATAATCCTTTAGGAAGCCATACAGAAAGGATATTGGGTTGTTATTATACTTTTCCTATTATACCTCAACATATTTTATCTAAATTAGATTTTCACTTTTCGGCTGCATATGTATGTGGAAAAGATTTAAAAACTTTTGGAAATGAGGTTGTTTTCTTCCATTTAGTACAACAATTAAAAGCTTTAGAAGAAGTAGGAATAGAAGTAAATACACTTGAGGGAACATTTAGAGTTTACTTCGTTTTAGGTTTAGTTCTTGGAGATAATTTAGGACTTAATAGTTTATTAGGTTTTACAAAGTCGTTTAATTGTAAAAGATTTTGTCGTTGTTGCACAAAAGCAAAATTTGATATCAAAGGAGAGCATTGCGAAGACAGACATCTATTCAGAAATATTGAAAATTACAACAAAGATCTTAAATTGTACGATTCGAAAGAAACGGGAATTAAAGAAAATTGTTTTCTACATGAATTACCAAGTTTCCACGTTACAGATAATTTCGCTTTCGATATCATGCATGATATATTCGAAGGCGTTTGTGTTTATGATCTTTGTAGGATTTTAATGTCGCTAATTAATGATAATATTATATCTCTTGAAATTCTCAACAACAGAAAAAAACTTTTTCAGTATGGTGAAACTGAAATAGGAAATGTTTCACCAGATATAGATATAAAGCGATTAAAAAACAATAATCTCAAAATGACAGCGAGAGAAATTTGGACTTTCACACACTTGTTATGCTTAATGATTGGTGATTTAGTTCCAAAAGATTATCGTCCTTGGAAACTTTTATGTATTTTGGTTGAGATAGTTGATATTATTTTAAAAAGTCCTCTTGAACCTCAAGATATAGATAGACTCGAAGGATTAATAACATCTCACCATATACTTTTTATTTCGTTATATGGACAAACATTAAAACCAAAGCATCATTTTTTAACCCATTATCCAACCGCAATTAAAAAATGTGGTTGTTTAAAATACATATGGTCGATGAGATTAGAAGCGAAACATAAAGATTCTAAAATGTATTGTCGCAGTATATCTTCAAGAATGAACATACCATATTCATTATGTTTAAAAGAGGGAATAAGATTTGCTAACTTTTTGCAAAAATATTCTAATGGATTTGGTAATGATTTTAGCTACGAAAAATATGAAACATGCGAATTTTCAGTGATCACTAAAACTCTTAAAATTGATAATAATGGACTTTTTTTCAACTTAGTTAAGCTTGTGTCTTGTATAACTTATAAAGGGAACTTATATAAACCAAATTTCTACCTAACTATTTATGTAAAATATAGAACTATAGATATATTTAAAATTAAACATATTTTTATTGACAAAAATGATATATTTGTAATATGTAACACAGTAAATGTTACAACGTTTGACGAGCATTTTCAGTCATACGAAATTGTTGAAAACTCCGACATTTATCAAACAAAAAAACTTAAGGACTTTACAAGTCCTCCTTTAAATTCATATTTAATTAATAATGGTAAAAAATATATAAGAAATAAAATAATTTGAAATTACTTAGTAATATTTATGATTAATAATTGTTAAAAAAAAGTCTAATTTTTAACTTACTTTTACCACATACTTAATATGATTTAAGATATAAAAGAAAAAAAAAACTTATTTTGTTATTTATTGTTAAGAGATAAGATTTCAATACATACTTATATAATATATTATATAGGTATACATATATTTTTGTGTTATATAAAAATGAATTTGTTTTTCTTTAAAATTATGTTAATGAAAAAAAAGAAACTTGTGAAATAATAAAAGTTTTAAATAAAAATGGTATGTTAATTTGAAAAATTATGTTTTCTTATTTGGCTACATTACAGGTACAAGAATCATATACATACATATATATTTCTAGTAAATATATTCATATACATACATATATATTTCTAGTAAATATATACGTATGTATAGGTAAAAAAAGCATGCATCAATGTAGTTTTCACTATTTTGGGCATGTAAATTCATATTTGTTACAGGGTAAATTCACATCGCAATGATGTAATATTTGCATGTTTTCAATGTAAAAGTGTACAGCACAAATTCATTATTTACAATTTTTATGTATGATTTTATATTTATCATGGGGTAAATGTATATAGAAGAAGAGTAAAATTTACATGTTATATATTTGAATTCATACATTTGAGCTTGTAAATTTATATATACATCATAGAAAAAAACGCAATATGTCATTGCAATTTTTACTATTTTATCATGTAAAATCACAGCGAAAAGTTATAACTTTACAGCTTTATCAATTTTTACAATTTTCCATTGTAAAAATTACCAAAAACGCGAATGGCGCATTTTTATAGTGAAAATTTATGAAATGATATATGTTTTTGATCATTTCGCAATGGTTTTTTGCTCAGTGGCAAAAACCATAATTTCTTGAGATTACTATATACTTTTGATTTCGACAGCTTTTTTTTTTTCTTCTCAACTTCTTTTTGATTTTATTTTATTTTTTTTTTTGTTATTTCCCCACGTCTTGTATTAAGTAGATTTTATCCTTTATCAATCATCCTTATCCTTTTTTATACTATCTTCGTTCAATTCCTTTTTTCTTTTCTTTTTGCATTTTTTCTTTTTTTTTCGTAATTCACTTTATTTTCTTCTTTTAACTATTTTGTTAGTATAAATGGAATAAATTGCATTTCCACAATAAGAAGAGCAAAATAAAGAGGAAGGATGAGAGGAGAAGAAAAATGAGAAAATGAAAATGTCTTTTCCTCTTCCTTTTTTATAAATTTTTTTTTTTTTTGTGTGTGTTTTTTTTTATGGATTCTTATTACAATTCTTATATATTTTCTACCTTATATTCATTATTTGTCAGTTGGAAAATTGAATACATGTCGCTTGTAATAATCCATTTCCATTTACTCTGAAATTTGCATAATGGTCTAGAGATTGTAATTTAGTCTTTTTCTTATTAAATATACGAGATTCTTACTTATGCGATTTTATGCAAGCATATTTTTGTTTTTATATAACAAGATTTAATCAAAAAGTTTGAAGATTTACAGTTACTTATAGTTACACATTGATTTTTGATTACTAGATAATACTCATAAATATTTTAGTAAATTGAGAGTAGAATTTAAAAAAAATTTTTTTGTTTTGAAAATTTTTGTTTAAATAAGTAGGTAATTTAAAAAAAAAATTGAAATATTAAATTTTACCTTAGAAAAGTCATCACATTATTAGTTTTTTAAAATTCATAATTTTTCATTGTACGTTCAAGAAAATTGTACTATATGGGGTTAGATTCGAAGATTTTTTTTAATATTTTAATGACAAATTGAAATATAAACTATGACATAGAAATAAATGGAAGAAATGCTATTAATGAGATCAAATTTTGCGAGGTTGTGGGGAAATCAATGTGAAAGTTTCATATTACAGAAAATATTTATATAGAAATATTAATCGCAGAAACATTACAAGAAATTACAGGAAGGTCGAGGAATTCTTTGAGTTATGCTTGAATTTTGACTACTAGCCAAATTTTGACTACTAAAGGTAAACTTCTTGAAAATCATTTAATTTTTTTTTTACTCTTATGAAACATGATTCTAATGTGCAAAAATTTTGTACAAAATAATTCAATCACTTAATAATTTTAACATTTTATATACAAACCAAAGAATTGCGCAAAAAAAAAATTCCATTTACCCTATTAAATTTTCTTAGTCTTGTATTTTCTTATATAATATCCCAACCTTAGAATATTTTATTGCAATTTTAATAATATTCATTTATGCTTGACAAGATTTTTGATCTTAACCTCGTAAGATTCTTAAAAAAATTTACACATTGTATGGTTACGTTGGCTATAAATGTACAATTATAATATATGTGTTTGCGTATATTCTTATAGTACACATATTTGTGTACACATACATAATATATATTTAGACTACTTGTACACCTTCCTTAATATTTTTCATTTTGTGTTTTTTTCTTAATTTTTTTTTTTATTTCACTTTCATTCTTCTTATTTTATCCTTAGTAATTTTTGAAAAACTTAAAGGATATAGCGATAAAATGACGGGTGGGTTAGTAAGATAATAGCATCCAAACAGGATTGGGAAAAAAGTAGTGCTTATTGAGAAACAGAGAAAAAATGAGAAGAGCAGTATAATTTTTTTTTTAGTGAATTTTTTTTACATCTCCTTCAACCCAAGAGAATGAAGATAAAGCAAATTTATTTCACTATCTCATATTCGTTTTTAGTGTAGTTACCCTCGCAACGTGTGCAACATTATATATTTATATATATACGGATCTTTGTGTATCTATGTAGATACGTTCTTATTTGCACTACTAACTATTTGGTACTTGTGCAAATATGCCCACATAATATGGGAATGCAAAAAGTATATTTACACAATAAGTATATGAAAATGTGTTTATTATCATATATGTATATAAAAAGCGTAATGTTAATGTAATAATCTTATCTAAGTGAAAACTGAAAGTTTTTGCTCTGCTTGTAAAGCTCAAAAGTCGAATACGAGATCGTAAAATAAAAAAAAAATAACAGAAAAAAAAAAAGAAATATACGTATGAAGAAAGTCATCATTCACAATATTTTTTGGCACAATGCAATTTTCTTTTTACCGTTATTATCATTATTTCCTGATTATTCTCCTCTATTCTTATATATTGTGAAAAAAGAACAAATACATATATAATATATGAATATATTAAGAATATTTCAAAGAGAAGTCCAATTTAAGGATATTCTATAAGTAAGGATATTCTTCTTTTATTCCAAATTATAATAGGATGTCCAAAAAATGGAATTTCATTGACTATGCAGATTATATTCATCTTGTGACATGTGTTTTTAATAAATAAATATAACTGAAATTATAATAATGCAAATATTATGACTGTTGATGTTTTAACATTCTACTTATACAAATTCCACAGACTTATGAAATTAAAGTTGAAATTATTGAATTAAACCAAATTTTCCGCTAGGTTGGCAATATTTAGTTAGCACAATCCAGTGGAGAAAAAACTGATTGGATTATAAGTACGTTTAATATTTTACAATTTCGAAATTCGGAATAATGTCTGCAGCGAATTTTGACAATAAGGTACAACGTTTACAAATCATTTGTACTGTAGGTGTAAATTTAATCTATGGTCTTTGCAAATTTCGACATTATTATAAATCATTTTGTATTTTTTAGTGAGATTTATCATTTGTTAACTAGGTAACTGTGCTAACTACGAACTATTGAACAATAGAGATTCCAATAGTGACTTTAATATATGTAATTAAGTGAAAACCATAACCAACTAAGACTATATAATAGAATTTCAATGGTTATAGCATTTATACAGCATTTAATTTACATTATATATACATAATTTTTTTGTTATTAAATTGACATACGAGAATATTTCATTCTGTTTGGGAAAAATAATTTACAAAGTGAATATAAAACTATTTTTAAGCAGTACTGTATTTGAAATTGAATAAAAATTTGCGAATAAAAAATTTATTAAATTTAAGGCAGAGATTTATATGTGCCAAATAAAATATTTAAATTTGGTTGTCCTAGTAATAACAAACATACATGTTAGACCTTAAAACTATTTTTTGTTTTAAAATAAATCTATATAGGAATTATTCAAGTTTTTTTTAACGAAATGATGGAATTACATATTTTAAGTTGATATTATCAAATATACACTAACATGAATAAATGTTTTTATTATAAAGGTAGTTGACTTTTTGACTCATTTATAATAAGGATTCTTTGTGGCAGAATTTTAAGACCAGTTAAGGTATTCTTGCTTGATGATATATCATGATGTATGACAAGTCATATAATAATAAAAATTCCTAAATTAGAACTAATGCGCTTTATTTTTCAATTTTTTGTATACAGAGTCGAAAAAAAAATAAATTATACGAAATTTTTTTCTTATTAAATTGTAGAATTCCTAGTGGCAAATATAGTTAAGGAAGAGCTTTAATTTTGAAAATTATTAAATGAATTATTTTTATTTTAGTAAATTGATATGTAGCGATTTTTGTCTAAAAATAAAAAAAAACTTATGTGATCAGCACTGGCAAAAGATTTTGAAAATGCCTTTTAAACACTTTCTTCCAACATACATAGAAAATTTAACATACCTAGAATATTTTAAATTTGGCTCTTATTAGGGTTTCGCTTTGTGACCTCACATAACCTAAGTATGCAATTCCTCTCTATAGTCAGTAACAATTTTTAAGTTTTTTAACACTTCAATAGTCAGGAAATCAGAATATTTAATTCCGTTTAATTTTCCTTTGTAGTCCTTCTTGTCTACTTTAAATTCCTTGGCATCGTAATTATATTATATAGGTAGTCAGGAAAATTTAGAAAAACCGAGAAAATTTCAGTGCTCTCGTCTTGTATAAGTTCAAAGATTTATTCAAAAGTTTATTCATGTAATATTCCGCATGTGACTTACTAAAAATTTTTGATGACACATTTTTAAGATTTTAAAGTTTATTATTATTTCTATGACATTAAAAAATTGACAAATTTTGAAATGGAGGAGTTCATAATCAAAACTAATTATCAAAATTTCAGAAATGTTAGCGCAATTATTAATAAATAATTATATTCGAAAAATGAATGATTCCGTATGTGGAGAATTTTAAAAAAAAAATTACTGTTTTCATCTAAACTAAAAGCAAGATGCATTTATAAATTAATAAGAATTAAATTAATTTTAGAGAATCTACAAACGATACCACATTTATATGGTCTAAATTCACCTCACCTCAAATACTCAAGTTGGCGCATATAAAATTGCGTACTTTTTCTTAAAATTATCCCATTTTTGCCATGTTTCGTATTCCTACATTATTAAAAATTATAAAGTATACCAATTAACTCTTAATACGGACATTTTTAACATTTATCCAAAATAAAATAGCAGTGTACATTGCATGAAACTAAGAATTGCAAAATTTTTATTTTTTTATATTTAAAAATATTGCATAGATTATGGCGTTGCGTTAAGAAAATCTTATTGTTGTAGAAAGATTAAATTGCAAAATATCGTCAATTGTGCAAAAATGAAAAAAAAAAAAAATGTTATAAAAATTTTTACCTTATATATACTAAACAATTTACCGTTATACAGTAAGAACTAAAATAAATATACATTTTAAATGATTACAAAAATTAAAATTCAGGATAAGAGAGGATTTCGGACAAAAATTATACCACAAAAGTAAAATAAAAAAGAAATTATTATACAAAAAGAAGAAAATAAAAAACAACATTTTCAAAAGTTTCTAGTAATCTCAATGTGTTGTTCCTTATGAGAAAGGTAGAAACAGTAGCACTTAGTTAAATACTTAAGTATAAAGATATGAATTTGTTATCCTTTTTTTTTTTGTTTTTCTTCTTTACATTTCTGTGCTTATCTATGTATGATATTTTTATTTTTCCCAAAGAAAATAATAATTGTATGAATTGTATAATATGAATGTTAAAAAGTTTATGAAAATAATAAGGAAACAGAAGATAGAAATATAAAAAAATAAAAAAAATAGGAAAAAAGTAGAAAGGAACTTGCCTCAACAAAAAGGCTAACGAAAGTTTTCATCACCTTTTTAAAACTATCCACATTTCCATTCTCAGATGCATACGGAGAGAGCTTGTGTTTATGACATACTTAACCGCAATGCTATTGTTAATATTAAAGTGCTCTTTCATAGCAAGAAAAACAAAAAATAAAAATTGTTGTGAGGTTTTTTTTCCTCATATTTTTTTTTTTTTATTTTTCTTTGTAACAAAATTTCATTTTCTTATATTTATAGTTTTCTACATTATTATATTAAAGGACATAATGTATGTTTGTATATTTTGTAATATTATATGTATATATTTACTGATATCTCATGTACAAATATAAATTTTCCTGTATGTGTAGAAGTTCAGTTTATATTTTGTTGTTATTTTACTACTGCTACTACTACTATTACTGTGTTATTATTATTTTTTATTGTTATTGTTATTATTATTGTTGATGTTGTTCTTTTGGTTAAAAAAAAAAAAAAAAATTTTTTATGATGAGAATTTTTCCGTATGTCCTTTGATATTATCCTTTACTACATATTACATGCATATGTATTTAACTATGTATATATATAATGTACTCAATTACAGTTGAAGATTCTTTTGTTTTCCTTTTGAAGTTTTCCATTTTTCTGTTGTTTTTTTTTTCTTTGTAAATTGTTGCTATTATGAATAAGTTAGTCATCACTACTAAATTATTATTCCAGGGTTGAACTTTTACCTACATACCCTGATATAGTAATATATCAAGTGTATGATTTTAGCAAAATGAATATTAAAAATTAAAATTTTTTTTATTTTCTTTAGAAAATTGACTGAACAAAAAATTTTTTTGAGTTGCATTTTTTCGTAATCTATTTTTATCAGAAAAAATTTAATTAATTTTTATATGCATATATTTGGTATCTGTGCTGAATTCTATAACGTTGATTTTGTTAAAATAAAATTTGGTGACATTTTAATATTTATTGATAAAATACTGATAATTTTTACGAGGGAAATTTGTCAGAATTAAAAAAGGACAAATTACAAATATTTCAGTCAACTAAGTTAGCTAGTTTCTATACCCAATCCAAGGCGGAGAAACTCAAAATTCGACCAATTTAAAATGTAGGTAATTAAATAAACTATTTACAAAATGTAAATGTACTCTAAAAAATTCAAAGCGATAAATTTCATTTGGAAGATCAAATATAATTAAGCACATTGGCATGAAAAGGACAATTTTCATGTCGAAAAAACTCTGATAAACATAAGCTGGAAATAACATCGAATTTTTCAGATTCAAATTTATGCACTTCTTTTCTATAAAAAAATTTATGTTATACCATTTGATATTTTATTAATTCTATATTTTTTAAATGAGAGTTTTAGTTCTTGAGTGGTTTATCAACTTCAATTAAAATTCGAAGCAAATTTAAATTTTAAATTTCAAATGTTTCAAATTCATTTTTCAAATTTTCATGTTTAATATGTATTTGTGTATGTAATGTGTTATTATACTCTATAAAAATTATTTAATGAGTTCAATCCTGAAATTGTTATAATTTTAAATTTTTTCCTATTTAAAATCTATAAATTTTTTTTATTGCGAAAAATCTTAATAGGGTTAAAACCCACAAAAAAAAATGCTCTTTTTTTTTTTGATGTATCCAATAGAATGTACAACACTTATATGTCATATTATGTCTATGGTATGTAGATTGTACCATTTTTATTGTTTCAGAAAATAAGGTATACTTTTTTGTATTTACCCACAATATTCGACATAGGACCCATATACATATACATATACTCGTACATTATATACTTTATTGTCTATTGCTACTTATTTATATTTGAAGTACGTGTTTATTTGTATGTCTCCTCTTTTACTTTTCATATTTATTTTATTTATTTAACTGTAATTTTTGTAGTTTTGTGCTCTCATTTTATATTTGATATTGTGTAAATAATATATAATATGTGTGTGTATATAAAACTACAACCTTATACGTTTTACTAAATGAAAGGTTACCGCATCGTTAATGTGATAAGTATGACATTTGAAATTTATTAAGTTTACATTGTTGTCAAATGCAATGTGCAAGTGACATATTTAATAAATTCGGATCAAACCAATGGTTTGTAAAGAAGCACTATTCTCTTAAGCAATTGCTTAATCTAAAATAATTAAGCAAATCATTTTTAATTAACAATCTAGTAGCTATATATTGAATTCCTTTTATTCATATACCAAAAAATATTAGGTTATTGCATATATTTAGGACCAGGCAAAAAAAATAAACCAGAAAGCGAGCACGTAATGACCAAATTATTGATGGTTAAAAATATTTAATGCCATTAAAAAATATTACTAAATAATTTAAAAATATTTTTTGATGGCATTGAATTTACCGTTAGCATTTGGCTTTTATAAAAATTTGGAAAATCCTGTAGTTTCTTGTATGTAAATAACAAATTTTGAAAATCTGCTAAGGTAATAGTTTGGGAGGGGATAATAAAAGGCATTTTAAGGACTTTTAGAGGCTTTAGCTTTCAGAAGGGGCATATGAGGGAAAACTTTTTCCCAAAAAAATAAGTAGAAGATCTCTCCGTGTGGTATACAGTTTCCGCTAAATACTTATATCTTAATACTTCAATAATAAAATTTTTTTTTTGTTTCTAAATACATTATGTAAAAAGAGACATACTGAAGGACGGAATATGGAAAAAGGAAACTAATAAGTACTTTTTTTTCCAAATTTCCTTGGAAATGTGCTAAAAATACCTTTCACTGAATAAATTGCATAAAATGCAAAAAAAAAAAATTACATTTAGAACAAAAATATTAAAAATTTTATTTTTTGAATTTTTATAAGTTTGTGCGATAGTGTTTAAAACATCTAATTTTTCTATTTAAAATTTCAATTAACATTAAAGTTTAAGAAAGAAAATTAAAAATTGCAAATTATTTTGCAACAAGCATCTAAAAATTTTCTCAAATACATTTGCATCATTCCTCAAATAGTTGCCCAATACTTACACAATTAAGGAATAATTAAAATCAAAGTCCATTCATGTATAGAACACTCAATCAAGACTAAATAATTGTGAAAAATTCTTTTTTGTCTATTTCACGGACAAAAATAAAATTATAAAGCAATTCATTTTTGAGGTTGAAACTGAATGGTTTTATAATTTTATTTTAATCGACCTTATGAATTTTAACATAAACAATGGAAGTAAAAGCAATATTTGTTAAGTGAAATATAATGTCACTTGCACTGGTCTTATTTTGTTACTCCTGATAGTAATTTTTGATTTGGAAGATTACTATAAGAAAATCGAAAGAAAATAAAGAAGAATTATAAAATGTTAAAAAGAATAAAATTTGAAATACAAAAAAAAATTGATAACCTATACATATTGTAGCATTATGATGTTGGCTTTGCCCCCTGTACTTATAAATTACAAAATAATATTCAGTCACTTTTATAATTTCGAACATGTTATAAATAATTTTCTATATAGATAAATTAAATGTTGGTTTTAATTAATAATTTATTTTCATTCTTAATCAAAGATTTCATAAAATGTCGAAGTGACGTTTTATTCAATTAAATATAAAAAATTAAAATGTCATATTGTAGTATAAATATTTGTGAGAAGAGCAGGAAACTCTAATATGACTCATCATTTGATTTTTTTTTTTTTTTGTAAATAGTTGTAAATTGTAATTTTTCTCTTTATTATTATTGTTATTATTATTTTTATTTTCATTTATTTTCTATTGTATTTTAACTATTTAGGTATATATGTATATGTGGATATGTAAATGAAAATATATTATTCTAATAATATTTATGTGAATATGTATATATGTATGTATGTATATCTTTATTGTTTTTGTCTATTTTTTATTTTACTTCTAAAATATTACTTTTTTTGTTTTTGTTAACGTAATACATATACTGTTATTAAATATATAATATATATATGTATATATACATATATTTATTTATTTATTTTTATATTGGTATATAATTTTCATTTTATGTGATTCTTTAATTTTTGTTTCATTATTTTTTCCTATTGTTTTTTATTTTTTCAGGTTTAACGATTGCTCTGAAAGATGTTCGAGTAACGGTCCCAGCAGCTGTTAAACGTGGTGATAATGCCAACTTAACATGTCATTATGATTTGGAAAATGATACTTTGTACTCAATTAAATGGTATAAGGGTAAAAGAGAATTTTACCGTTATACACCAAAAGAAGATATTCCCATGAAAGTATTTACAGTTACCGGAATAAATGTAGAGGTAAATTATTATACATACAGTAAAATAAAAACTTATGTTATAAAAATAATATAAAAATTATTATATAAATAATATAATATTATAAAATTTATTTATATTACTATTCTAATGGGGGTATACTCTTATACATATATATTTTGAGTTTGTTCATGTATGTGCATAAACATAAACGCACATATAAACGCACTAGCATTAATATTAAAGATGTTCCAAATATGTATATATATGAGTACATTATTCAAAAATATATAGATTAAGGTTATTTCATTCTTTTCATTAAAGATGTTCCAAATATGTATATATATGAGTACATTATTCAAAAATATATAGATTAAGGTTATTTCATTCTTTTCATTATTATTATCCTTTCTTTATAATATTTCATTTGATTTAAATTACATTTATGTGAACATGATGCATACATGGGTGTATGTGTGTGTATTTATTTATACACAATATAATATTTATTATTGTATTTTTATTTTTATAATTTTTTTTTTGAAAAGAAGAGGGAAAGAGTTAAAAAATTTTTTTTTCTCTTTCGCTTTTGTTTTATTTTACTACTTATCTTTTATTTTTCTTTTCTTTTATTATAATTTTTTTCTTTTATTATTATTTACTTATTTAGTTAAAGTTAAATTATACTTTTATTTTAGAATTGAATTAGTTATTTAAAATAAATATTGTAAAAGAGAGATGAAATGTTATTAAAAATATGATAAAAAGACATGTATGTAGGTTTGTCTATTTTATATATGAGTTATTGTGGGTGTATATGCTTTATATATTGTGTAATTTAAAATATTTTATTATTTGTACATAGCATGTTCATTATAATATAGAGTAGGGAACAGGAAATTTTGTATTATAAAGAGAGAGAGAGAGAGAAAAAAAGTTGTAAAAAACCATAGTTTTTATACTCTCTTTCATTTTTTTGTTTTCCTGTCTAGAACTTATGGTACACCAAAAATGATGAAGATAATAATGGTTATATGTTATGTTATAAAACGACCTTTGTGCTGTTATTAACCAAAAAAAAAAATGATAAAAATAAAAATTGAGAGAAATTGGGAAAAAAATAAGTTTCTGCTCTTTTCCATTTTTGTCCTTTTAATAAAAGAATTTTTTTTTTTGACTTCATGTGTCACCAAATCAACACTTAAAATCGTTAATAATAACATTAACAATTGAAATGAATTTTATATTTTGAAACTGTTTTAATATAATCCAACCAAGGAGTGGAATAATTATGATTTAAATTGGACTTTGATATTTGTTTCATTTTTTTCAAAAGAGAAGAAAATTACATAGACATTTGAAAATTTTAAAAGGATCATATAAAAATTTTGATTTTAGACTATTGTATTAGCCATTTTATTGTATAAATATGGAAAGGATTCATATATATTGATTTATGTAGTTAAAATTTTTCATTTTAAGATTTACGATAAATTTATTATTACAAAATTAATGAAAATTAATAAAGCAATATGAAAATACGTGCAATTATTTGGATTTTCTTGTCATTACTTATCATTTCACTATTGTAATCTCAATAGATTTTAAAATACTCGATTCCTTACATACAACTACTTTAAATTCTGAATAATTCCATAATTTAGGATTTGCGGTTTATGATGTAAAATTATTTCAAATTTTCAATTTCGAAGATTAAATTTTTTATTCTGTTAATGTTAATAATGCAAGAAAAAACTATAAGGATAATGTAAGAAAAATAAATGATAATTTCTTTAATTTTGATCCAAAAACTTTTATTTCTAGAAAATTTGAATTTGAAATTTGAGATTATAAATTTAAATTTACTGTTTGTAGAAATGCTTACACATTATTTGAAGTAATTTTTCAATTTTAATTTAATAAACTTGATAACACATGAAATTTATCTTAACACCTTTTCCAGACTCAATTATATTTCATACGTTTATTTCTGTTTATTTATTATTAGGAAATTAAATCGTAACTTAAAACAACTATTAATTAAGTAACAATAATCGCTTAAGTTATTGATAAATAAAAAATTTTAAAAATTTTCACTTTAATTGCTTTAATTGTTGGAAAACTATTAGAGATGTGTCTAATTCCGTTGCTAATCAATTTTAAATTAAGCAATAAAAATATGGAAAGCTGTGAATATTATTTGGGTCCTCTTACAAATCCATAAGCTTTTGAATATAAATTGGAATATTTATTAATGAGCAGCTAAATAAAGTTCTAAATAAATTTCATATAAAAAATGGCTTTCCCCGGAAAGTATGCAATTATTTTTTAAAATTTAATTTTTCAAGAATTTACTAAATTCTGTGTTGATAAAGAAATCAAATAACTTGATCCATTCAATATTTCGCAAAATTAACCAAGTGAAATTGGAAAGGGTCAAGAAAATTAAATATATATATAGTTTTAAAAGTTCTATAGCTCATACCAATATTGTTCTATTTTCAATTTTACATTGTTCTGGAAGTTTTAAAGATTGGTTTCACAGATGTAAAGACGAAATCTTTATAAATAATCGTATTGAGTGCGATAACTTATTATAAAGTGTGCTTGTTGAATGAACATTTATAAAATTTTCACATACAAATATACACATATATATGTCATTGAATGTGTAATTGTATATGCATGCTTGTTTGTAAATATATGGTGATGAGTTCCCTTTTATCCATCTATAGATAAAATATTCTGAAAGGTCCCTTCTTTTTGTGGTTTCTTTTTCTATTTTAATTTCAAATGTGTTCAGTTCAAATGTGCCCTTGTGCTTTTTTTCGATTTTCTTAAAAAAAAAAATAAAAAACTAAAAAAAAAAAAATATTTTTTTTTTTAATGTTTTTGTTTCCATCTTATCGGCACTCTTTTGTTGCTTCTTTATTTCTTTTTCGACTACCGAAAAAAAAATTTTGAAAAAAAAAATAGGAGAAAAAAAAAATAAAAGGAAAACGGAAGTCTAGTCGCTTCAAGTGAAATTTTGAATAATGGTTAAGGACAAAATAGGATATAATGTGTCATTTTTTGTATCTCCTTATATTTTCGTATAGATGACGTCATTGTCAAGAAACATTCGAAAAAGAAAATTTATTCTGTTTGTATATGTGTGAATATTTGAGTACATATGTGTGTATAAAAAGTTAGAAAATGTGACATCGTAACCAAAATATGTAAATCTTGTTTTTATATATTTGGATTTTTCTTGTAAAATCCGGGGGTTTCGAATCTTAAAAATTTTTAAATTAAATTTTGTACACTAGTTGGATTAAGTACCGAAAAGAAGCTTTTAATTCTTCAATTTTCTTAATTTAAAAAATAGCTGATTTGCTAATTTTTTTACAATTAGTTACACATCTTCAACTTTAGAAAAATTAGAATTGAGTTAGAAAGTAAGTAATTTTTAATAATAAACTTTTATCCTCTTCCCTTGGAAATGCAAAAAACAATAGTTTTATATTAAAATATTCATATTTTCTTATTTAGAATTACATCAACAATGAAGGGTTTCTGCATCTTATTTAGTGACATAATCTGGCACTAAAGTACATTGTGTGTTTTAATTTATTACTATCATCAAGGGGATGTGTTCATATTTGTGATTTTTAAACATTTTTTTCCTTCATAGTAATCAAAGATCATGAGGTCATTAAAGTCTATAGTATATAACAAAAATTTTTAATTCAGTTTAAAAAAAATATTGTAGAATTTAAGGAAAATTATTTCAAATTGCTTTTTATATAAATTTGATAAAATTTTCTACAAAAACTTTAAATTTGTGCAAAATTCCCCATAAAAACAGTTTAATTCCTTTGCCTTTTTATGATGTTTCCAACATATTTTGCAATTTTTCGAAAAATTTAAACACATTTCTTAATCAAGGTTTACAACGATACTAATTTTCGTATAATTTTTTCTTAAAATTAAAAATATCCTTACTAAATCATTTTAAAAAGTTGTAAATCCTAAATAAACTATTTTATATGTTGAGCTGTGTGTGTATGAGTATGTAATATACATTTATATTTGTTTGAACATTTCCAGTATCCTTTAATAATAAATTCTATTTTTTTTATATATTTTGTAAATGCTTTTAAGAAACTATCTCTCATCTTTTTGTATGAGGAAAAAAAAATCTTTATGTAGGTATATGTAACACATTAATATTTATAATATTGTTAGTTTTATTTAATATTTGTATATGTGGAACACATATAACACATATACTTCTATTTTATGTGTTACATTAAAGGTATACGTGTATGTGTGTCATTTCAAATGTGAATATATTTACTGAAAAAAAAAATTTTTTCTTATCATAAAAAAAATTTAAAATAGAGGAATTTTTACTGTTGGGTTAATTTTTAGCACTATTTAAAAAAAATTTTGGAAAAAGTGCTTGTTATTTTCACTTTGGTCGTCCGTCCGTCCGTCCATCCGTCGACGTGTTTACAAAATTTCTACATCCTTGAAAATTGAAAGTTGACATTTCATATGTACATAGACCTTAACTAAAAACTTATCTCCGTAGAAGAAAATTTTTACCTATCTCCCTTCCACCCCTTCACTAGAAGTTATGGCTACCCGAAACCTATAACAAAAATGGTAATTTTAACTATTTATTATAGCAAAAACACAAACTTTCAAATTTTCTGCAAATGCAAAAAAGTAGTGGCTGGCTTCTTCTACCATATACCATAGTTGGATTTCAAACAAAACATTACGAGTATACCGTTAAAATTTACCGTTATCTCAAATCTGTTTCTTTTAAATTTTTGATATCATTTTTCGTCTATCGTTTACAATAAATTATGGGGCAGCTTTTAGATACTAATAAATTGTTAATTTCGTTTTTTTTCTACCGCCATCCCCTCTTAAGTTATCACTAATCGAAATTAGCAAAATTTGTAATATTTAAATTTAACTGCCAGCTCTTCGAAATTTCTGTTAATGCAGAAAGGTAACGGTAAATACCATGCCATTAAAAAATATTGTTATTTTTCTCAAGAAACTAACTCTAAATTCGTCTAATAAAATATGTTAACACGCCTGTTTCAAATATTTTTCTTGTCTCATCCTAAATGTATGCAATTTTTTTAAAAATATTTTCGTATGTGAACTAAATAATTTTTAATAATATAGAATAATAATTTTAAGATTTTAAAAACAGCATTTATACTTGTTGAACTAAAAAGTGCTACATTACAACCCATTGGTTTGACTCAATGTTATTGTATATCGTTGTTTTACTTGTTTTATACTTTGTTTTTTTTTTAAATAACTTTGAATTCGGTCCATGTATTTTATAGCTTCGTATAGTGATGGCGGTGGTTTTAAAAAAGATTTATAGTTATATTTATCTTTTTTTATAGGCATGTTATATATTATATTGTTAACTATATAAGTAAAAGCAAAAACAAAAACAAAATTTAGCAAAAAAACCAAAGTAAACGATTGAGTTGTCAATCTTAAATTTTTATTTTGTTTATTTTTACTCTACATTTTTGATAATAATTGATTAGTCAAATGATCTTTGGATTCATTGATTTTCTGACGTATTTTAATCATTTTTGTTTTTTTTTTTTTTTAAATAAATTTTTGATTTTATTCCTGATTTTTTACATCTCTGTTAGGTTTTATAAATTTTAATGTTTAAATTTATTGAATCAATCATTTAATATTGTTTCAGTTGGCTCCGAATAATTTTACTCATTCTTTTTGTGTATTTAAATATGTTAGAAAGTAAGTAATTGTAAATTTGAACTGTCAGAACCAAAAATCAAAAATTACAAAAATTAAAATTCTGTATTATAAATTCAACTGTAATACTACAAATATTTCTGTTCAAAATCTCTTGTCATTATTCCCATCCAATAATTTAAGAATTTGTCGTCCCACCTGCAGAACTCTTCATCAATCGGAATTATTCCAAATAATTTTCTTCTGAAAATTTACATTAAAATACAAAGCAATTTTCATTTGAAATTTCGCCAAAAGTGGTAAATCAGTACAAATTTTGAAATTTTATATGAAAAACTCTAGGAGTGCAACATCATTTCTTTCATAGATATCGTAAAATGAACACTAGTTCTTTCAGAAATCCCAACCGTTTTGTCTAAAATATGAATTTGTATTACTACATTTTATGAAATAAGATTTATTAGGTGGGTTATTAAAAGAAATAATGCACATGTATAATACAACAAATGTTCTCTTTCATGATAAGCAGTACAGGGCCAAAAGCTAGTTCTATACATAAAATTTTTTTTTGTAGTTAAACTCTTTAATATATTTTTCTACCAAATATTCGAATGTACTTTAGCCAATTTAATGCCTTTCTCTTTTCAGGAGTAAAAATTTAGTAAATACGTTAACATTTTCATCTCTTCTCGTGTTGAACTACTTTTCAATGTTACTAGTACTAGCTCCAAATTTTATTATTCGAACCCTTTTTCAAATGATACAATACATTTAGTATGTTCTTATATAAAATTTTTATTTTTATTTCACATATCTACAGGATTTTCTTTCAAAAAGAAAAAAAAAAGGTCTTTTAAAAATAATAACCTTTAAAATTGTATGAAATTTACTTGTTTAAATATTCATTAATCTTCAATTGAATTTGTTGGGCTTCATTCATTTTAAATGATGTCAATATATACTTTTCATTTTTCACTTTTACTTGAATTTTTATTTGCCCCGAAAAAAACAAAAACAACCCAAAAAAAAACATAAATGTGAGTGAACGTTAAACGGACAAAAGACCCATAATTGTTTCATTTTCACTTTTCAGCGTCATTTTTATATTTTTTTTTCTTCCTGAAAAGTTTTTCTTTTAATGTCATTTAACAATATCATTTAGGCAGAGATTTAAAGTAAAAGGAATCATTTATTTTAATAGATTTGAAATGAAGTACCTAAAAGTTTTATTTAAATTTTTTATTAGATAATTTACAGTTAATATATCCTTTTACATATTTTAAAAGCTTTATGTTATATAATAAAGTTCAAGGACATATACACGTACATACAGACATATAATATCATATATGTATGTATAGAAATGTGAAGACATTCAGTGTGTATTTTTCATATTTATTTAAAATTTAAATATTTAAAGAAATAAGCAAAAATGTTGACTATTGTAGTCTAAAGAAGAAAAAGTTGAGTTTTATAAGGAATAACTTGGAAATGAAAATTTAAATCAGGAAAATGTTAATTCTAATGAAATTATAATACAAAAATGATTTTAATTTCCATATAATTTTACAAGTAAATTGTACGTTAATAAATAAAAATATTGCCATTTTTAGTAAATTTTCCTCGGAATTCTCTAATGAAAAAAAGTTAAGGGCAAAATAACGCGCTAACCAGCTGTAAAAGAAAAACTGTAATCGATCACTCAATAACAAATTTTACTGCAAAATTGTTAAATGAAAATCCAGAAGATTTGGTAACACAACAAAATATAACGCACTAAACAGCTTAGAAAAGCGTATAGTCGAATATAGTACGAACTTTCCAAATTTTAAGTATTACTAGATGAAAATTTTTTTAAACTTGAAAGTCTGGGCATTAAGCTATTTTTAATTAAGTTTTTCAGATAAACGCGTTTTTTAATTTAAGGATCTACAAAGCAAATTATATAAAATAAGACCAAAAGTTTTGAAATTTTAATTAAAACTATGTGGTCATTTTGCTTTTTCCATTTTAAATTTGCATTAATATTGAATAGATCTTGGATCTATCGGATTTGGAACCTTACCTTTCATAAATATTATAATTAAAAATCATGTTACTTTTGTTCGACTAGACTTTATTTATTTATCTATATGGTTACCAAGACCCCTATGATATACTTATAACTATTTAACATTTAAATTTTGATTTGTATAAAATAAGAGTTAAAATAAAATTGTTAAAAATGATAGAATCATATAGAATTCATAGAATACATTTTGTTTCTGGTATATGCCTGTAGCAGTTTATTTAAATTAATTTAAATGGATTCGAATTAACTTTAAATTATGTGAGTTCAAAGGAAAAATCAAAAGAATAAAAAATTTAAAAATTTTTAATAAAATTTATTAAAATTTAATAATATTATAAATCAAATAAGAAATGTGATATTTTTAGATTTGCCTGAAAATTTTTCAAGGGTTATATAAAAGTTGTTTATTGATTTACATATAAATTCTAGGAGTATATTTAAAATAAATTTTTATATTTTTGAAATTAAATTATTAAACTTTTAGGTTTGAGTGATTTAAACTTGTCAAAAAAAGACTATGTGTTTAATTTAATTATGATAGTTATGTCATAAGATTATAATACTCACATAGTAAATTCTTGTTATTTTCATTTAATAAAATTTAAAAATTTAAATTCTATTCAATAATATTTATAATATTTATAAAATTAGTTTTCTATCAATTAATGAACAAACTGCAATTTTATTCACAAATTAATTTTTTTTGGAAACCTTATTCCTTCAGCGAAGAATTTTTAAGTTTTCCTATTCGTGAAAACTAGGTGTAACCGCTTACGATTTTTAACAATAAATTATGTTTCAATTTCAAGTATTTTATAAGTATTTCACAAAATAAATATAATAAAAACGACAACTTTTCGCTACAGTAAAATGACATTTTATGTGCAAGAAAATTTTACTTAAGAAAGTCTGGAATAAACAAAATACAAAAATATGTTTGAATGAATTAATTACTTTCGTTAATTTAAACATAATTTCTCTTTTAGACAAAAGGTTGTTAAAATGTGAAGTTTTCTACACTAATTTATTGGTAGACTCTAAGGGAACCGAATGAGGCAAGGGGACATATCCTCCTGGTCACCGCAGACTTGTTGTAGCCGCCCCACGCTCCTACCTTAAATATCCCTGTCCAAAAAAAAATGGAGATATCCTCAGGGAAATTAGACAGCAGTTTTCAAACCGGGCAGTCGCAAAGAATGTAATCAAATTACCCAGGTTATGCAAGTGGCACCTTACTGGTGAGTGTCCTGTAAAGAAAATTGCAATAGCACTAACCCGGTTTTTGTACATCCACAACAACTCCGCGGTTAATTTTGTCGAACGCGATACAAGAAACATCTTCCACAGCCTCAAATCCCTTTTGCACCAACCCATCGGCAACCGCGTTGCCCGCATGCCCGCTTTGGCCAGGCACCCACTAATTTGTAAATGTTAGCAAGAAGTTTTTTTTTATTGCAACAAAATATTTTTCTACATTCTTCTTATCTTTAGAAATTCTTATGATTAGCAATTATGTATTAGATTTCCAGATTTTATGAAAAAAGAAAACGGCGCTTATTAATAAACTAATTTCCGTAGTGTACTAGTGATTATTTTATGTTTTCATCCTAGAAGTATGCAATGACAGATTCCATGATATAAGAAGAATAGTGTAAATGAAACATTTTTTTTTATAATTGTTTCAACGCAATACTGATTTTATTCCGAATTTACCATAATTAGCTATTAGGACGAAATTATTAACTTTTCTAAATATATTAGGGTATATATTTACAAATCTAGTGATTCTTTTGTTACTGTTACCAATTACTGTCCTTTAAAATTAATTCAATTTAAATCTGTAATAAAAAATAAAATAAATTTTATACATTTGTTTTTATTAATATTCTATATTTTAATTAGCATTCCATTCTGAAAAATGAAATCAATTCAAAATGTGTAAAATAATTTTAATGATAATTTTGAAAATTTCCAATATTTAATGAAAATATCAAAGTAAAATTGAAGAAAATCGAAAAATATTCGGGTACTAACTTCAATTACATTAAATATAACGAGTATTTTTTCTTCTCTAAAATAATTTGTACAACAAATTACTATTCTAAAGTTTAATTGCATTTAAACAAAAGTTAAAATTGTAACAAACATATAAAAAGAAAAAAATTGTTTTCTACTTTTGTCTAAGAAATATCCTTATTATTTTTACAAAAATATTCTAAAATACTGAAATCTTTAAAGTATCCATTTTCAGTATTTTACATTTCATTGAACTACCATAAAACTAAAAAACAAAAAAAAAACAAAACTTGTTTTTCAAATCGTATCGAATTACTAATTAGAACAAAAGGAAAACATAATCTAACCAACAAATTACAGGATAATTTTAGGATAACTACAGACTAAAATTTTCAATGCATATCATTTTATGTACACAATGAACCATTAGGAAAATTGAAGTTTATAATAGTTTTGTTATATTCAAAATGTATGTATATCTATATATGTAGGGGCTGCTCTATAATTATATTATATAATTGTAGATAAGTATGTGACTTATTTCATTTAACAGTGTATCAAAAATTTTAAGAGAATTCTGGGAATTTTAATAATAACTAATTTTTCGCAATGACACAATTTCTTAATACAAAATAATTATTTTCTCATTTGAAATTTTCTATTTTAAAATTCAAATTAGTGATATCATAAGAATTATGATAATGACAATAACGTCATTATAATAATGAATTTTCTATTTAAGTGAATCACCTATATAATGTCCTCCAATCTTAATTTTATATTATGAAATTACTTAATCCTGAAAATCGTCAATCGTTTTCATATTTGAGATTATATATTTTATGTTTAATAATAGCTCTTAGTTTCTGTAGTAATAACAGAAATTATCTTGATTATTAAGAAACCATTTAATATTTGAGAAAATTAATCTTTGACTTTGTATTTTTGAAATAATCTTATTTTAGAGGAAGTCATATTAAATTTTTTTATTATCATTTGTTATGCGTAGAAGAATGTGAAAAATAATTAAAAATTTTAACCCTTGAATTCCTTAAATACCATTATAATAATAAATAATCTTATACTTCACGAAAACTGCAAAAATTGAGGAAATTACGAAAATCTTGCAATAGATGAATGTAATTCTTTTGATTTTTCGTGTACTCAGTATTACAAAGAACACGTGTAACAGAAAAAATAACCATTTTAGAAGAGTCAAATGAATAAATTGGATGTAGTCTTTCTTATACGTAGTTGCAGTCATAATTTATTAATTATGTAGTTCTTCCTATTAAAATTCATATTTATGTATTTTAAATACATCAGACGATTAATTAGTACAAGTATTTAGCATAAGAAAACATCATTTAGAGCCAATGAATGTAGCTATCAGTTCACTATAGTTTATAGAACGGTGAGTTAATTGAAAGTCTCATATAAACTAAGAACAAATAATTGAGAAAAATCAATGGTACCGTATAGTCTGGCCTCAGACCACCGATCTTAAGTTATTGGGATTCTCCCTGTAAGAAATTCGGTCTAACAAAACCGGGGCAATTACGTTAACTACGAATTTTGCAATGTCAGTATAGGTCAGAATTAAAAGCAGAAAGTTGAATTGTGGCAACACTATTGGCCTATTTCGCAGATGTTTGAGTTATTCTGGACAAAAAATATTTAGAAAAGGTAGACTATATTTTATTCAAGAAAATTTAATTTATTTTAATTACACTAGAGTAATTGTTAAATAAAATTTTATTAATTTTTGAGAAGAATTCAAAAACGGTTTAATGAAAATTAGTTAGATAAAATTAACAGTTTTGTTTACTGATCTTCACAATCAATCACCGGCATATTTGGTGAATATACATTTTTGGTGAATAAAAACTGTTTAATGAAACATTTTGTAGGCACGGATTTAAAATCAAATACACTATTAATTCATTAATTGACATATGTACTCGTAGCTTTCACAAATAGGAACGACTCGAAGATTTATTATTTACAATATTACTCGCTCTCATATTAACATTTAAAATATGAGGAAATTAAATAAAACCACAATGATATTTCTCATTATTTATTGACCTTTCGACAAACTTGTGCGGATTCACTCGGTACAAAAAATTACAACCCCTTAAAAAATATTATGTAAGTACAAGAAAAATGCTTATGTATGTAATACGAATGTTATTTACGTAAAGTAGACAATACTTTCTTAAATGCAAAAAAAACAATTTTGGATATATGAGTACAGTCTAACATATTTATTCAAAATGTATGCATATACACTTATGTGGTTTTTGCATTCATATTGAAATTAAAAAAATATGTAAACTGTTTAATGGAAAATAGAAAATTCTTATTATCCTTTATTATTTGGCCCCTCTTTTTATATTATAGAACAGATTCAATTTTCAAAAGAAAATTTAATATCCGAGAAAGACAAAAAATTAGAAAGAGAAAAACCATTATAGATGTAAAACCGATTAAAAAAGTGATTATCACTTATGTTTTTCCATTTTTAAAAAATTTTTTTTTCTTATTCTTGACTAATAATTGACTATTTTTGCTTTTGACTTTTGTATACTTAAAAATGTAAAGAGTCCTGTTTGAAAAAAAATTAAAACAAAGAGAAAAGAGCTTGCTATATAGAACAGATCCAAGAATTTAAGAATGTTTTATAAAATTTCTTTATTGGAAGTTATATTAAAGTCTTAAATTAAGATAATGGTTATTTGCAATATCAACAATAAAATAATGTTAGACCTTAATACTGTTGATGAGCTGAAATTTGTATGAGTTTTTATGAAATATTAGAAGAATTGAAATTTTCAATTAAAAATTTTTTTATTGTAAATTAATTTTAGATTTTCTATTTGATTTTGTTGAACTCCCCCTGTAATTATTTATTTTCTTCAATTCAAGTCATACGAAAAGAATAAAGTACTGTTTTGGGTTTAAAAACAAGTGCCATCATATTTTGAATTCAAAAGCAGAAAAATTAAGAAATTTTTTTTCTTGGTTCAAATACTGTGTTTCAAATAGAAGATTGCATGTAGCATGTCATGTAAACCATACTTATTAATCTTATAGATTATAGTATAAAGCAATGTAAAAATAAATTTACCAGAAATTTCTTCATACCTTTAAAAGTTTGTAGAGTCGGTATAGCACTGGTTCGAGTCCAAGTCGAAAAGAAAAATTTTTTAATAAATTTTTCTGTCTTAACTCATTTTTTCGGATAACCTCAACCATCTGTTCTGCAGTTGTATGAAGAAATTTCCATTAAAAAGTATTCTTATAAAAATTTTCCAAAATATTTTAACAAATGATTGACAAATTGCAAAATATTAACGCACTGTAAATTTTTCTGCTATTGAAATTAGATTTCGATGTGAACTCGGCATAAACTACGAAATTTTTAGTTTTATTTAATTTAATTTTTTTGTTTTTTACAAATATTAACAATGGAAATTCGTAATAAAAATAAAAAATAAAAACGAACATGAAATAAGACAACTAACCTAAGGCAATAACATTCATTAGAATCACGAGCAAGAATATAAAATCAAATACGATACAAAATAAAAAAGTATTTTACGATTTTACTCAAAAAATTTTCTACTACAAAATAGTCATTCGCATTCAATTAAGAATTTACATACCCATATGAATATACACATATACATACTATAATATTTTCCATTTCACATACATGCATGACTATGCTCTGTTTAGTTAGTTTCTGGGTAGGCAAGATACGTGAATACATTTTTATAAAGAAAAAAAAGAAAATTTAGAATTGTGGCTTGAATTTACACTAAAAATTCTACTCAGAATACAAAATGTTTTATTACTTTTGTATATACGAGGTAAGTCTAGCAACATATTATTACTCATGTTAAAAGGCAGTCATTATTTTTACTTTAGACTTTCTTTTAAGGTAAATATTTGCATATAATACAAGTATAGATATTTTGCTAAATATTTAAAAATTGTCCGAATTTTATAAAGATGAAAAGCCTCGCAAAAGTCTGTAATAATTGTGATAGCTTTATAAGTTATGTACTTAGTCGCAAATAATAATTTTTTGTAAAGCCAGAAATTTGCATATTAGTTGGTTATTTTATAAAAAAATAAACTTTTTTAGTGTTGATACCTAAGAGCGACCTAAGTTGAAGCTCAAAATTTTAAATATCAGCAACTTTTTTTAAATTGTTCATTACAATTCCTCGATATTAAAAATCTTCCCTTGTTTATCCAATCTACTTTTTGATACTACAAATTTTAAATCTATTATATTATTAAATAATATTTGACTGCTGTGTCAGGGTCTTAGGGCTAATAGAATTTCAATAATGGATTAAAATGCATAAAGTTTTAAATCTGCAAATTTTCGCAAAAAGAACATCTGATTAGCGCGAGTTTATCGATCTAGCACAACATATTAATCTATCTTAAATAAAACACAAATTATGTAAAAATAATTTACAATGCATTTAGAAATTGTGATTAAATTGTAAAAGCAACAAGCAAACCTCTCATTCAATTGTGGATCAAACTTAAATTTTCGTGATTAAAATTAGGAATTTTTCCACTTCTCTTCCAGGATTTTTCTATCTTTTCAAATAAATTATACAAAAACAGTTAATATTTTATCCAAGGTGAATTTATTGTAATTGAATTTCATTTTCTTTAAACTTTCAATTCAATTTATAGTATGTAGTTAGTTCAGTTTGTATTATGTAGGCATCCAAATTTGTTTAATTCTTAATAATCTATTTAGCATTTATTATTTGATTATGATTAATTCTGCTGCAATTTAATACTGATAAAATTAGGAAAAAATTGTTGATATTGAACCCACTGTATTAAACGCAATTATAGGCTCCAGCAGTCCAACCTCTGAAGCAATAGGTTGTTATAATTCATGTTCTTTGCCGCTTGGCACCCCTCACACGCATATATGTATTACATTAAATATTATTTTGTATTTTACAATATTATAATATTTAAAAACTTCAGAAAATTCAACTTCGAAACTAAACATTACAGAACAAATATCAATCACATTATTACGCTTTTGTTTAAATTTAGTACATTTGCCTACAAATTATTTATTAGATCCAATATCATTTTTATTAACAAATCTAGGTATAACTATTTTTCAAAACTCTAATCAACTACCTATGATAATAATGTATTTTTTGTTTTACTTTTCATTCATACTGACATATCACTGAGAAAAAAAAAATCCATCAAATTGACAATAACTGCTACTCTATTTGAAAGTTAGTATTGTTTTAAGAATTGTAAAGAATTATATGGAAAAAGAAAAACAACACAAAAAAAAAACAAAAACAAAACATAACACAAAAGGAAATCAAAAACTAAAAATCTAATGAAAGCCAAAGTTTGAATAACTTTTCAAAAAAAAAAAGAAAAAATAAAAATTCAAAAAGATGAAAATTTTTCACAATAACCAAGCAGCAAAGAACATAAAATATAACAAAACTGAACGACCTATTGTATGACATTTGGGGCATGACATTTTTTTAAAAATTTTTTATCTATGAATGTTCATAACATACGTACAAATATATTTCATATGTACAATGTGTTTTTGTTTTTATATGAAATTGTATATAAACGCTCCTTTTATAGCACCCAATGAAATCAGAGGAATGTGCTTATTTGTTTTACCTAGTCCGTCAAATTGTTCACGCTTCTGTTACCAAATTTTTAATTGAAAAACGTATTTTTCTGAAAGAAATTTTTTTAACCTATATTGAGATTTTCCCAATTTCTGTCAAAAGAATCCAAAAAAAAACTAACAGTAAATAACTCCTCATCAAAAAATACTATTGTTTATCTTATAATACTAAATTAATCGTCGAACTCGAACATTATACCATTAATTCATACAATTTTTATTGCTTCCCCGAAAAGTATGCAATATTTTTTTTTTGCCCAAAATAATTTTTATAAATTGATGAGAATAATTTATTTAGAGACTGATCATTTATTTCGCTATTTTACTCACCAAGTGAGAGGAAAATGAGTAACTATCATGTATTTGTAAAATGTGGTTTTGCGAGTGAGAAGAATTATTCCGTATTGCGTTCTTTTCTAAAATATATACAAAATTTATTATTCACTTTGTTTTTGAAGGTGAGAAGTTCAGTCGATAATTTTAGAAAAATGCTAAACGCCAATTAAAAATAAATGAATAATCTTATTGAAAAAATGAAATATCCATAATTCCGATAAGAAAGTGAAAATAAGGTGAGAGTAAAAAGCGATATACACTATTTAGGTTGTTAATGAGTAGGCAATTGTTTTATTTTTCTTAAAGTTCGTACATTTAATTGTTTAAAGGAAAAAGTGCTACTTTACAAACTATTGGTTTGATTCGAAATAGGTTTATAAAAAAGTCGAAACAATTTTTTTAAATTATTTCCTTACTATCCGCGGGATCAATAGATGTTCCTTAATATTCTTGGAAATTTGAAAAATATTTTTATTGGTTTTTAGTTTGAAAGACTCACATAAGATAGATGTGAAATTTGAAACTTGAATTAGTTTTAATGCTTAAAAAAAAAACACTTTATTTTCACTTACTTAATGTAAATAAAATAATGATAAAAATACAAGATCTTGATAAAATTCTTATTAAAAATTAAATAATGTTAATTTTTTCAATACTTAGTTGTTTACTTAATATTCAATGAATTGAAAATATTTTCATTTTTTCTTTTTCTTCAAAGTTTGGATTCCGAGAAAGTTTATTTTTATTTATTTTTTAACTTTTAAAATTTGTTTCTTTTCAAATGAGTGAATTTAATCGCACGATTTCCATGAACTGTTTTTGTTAATAAATATATAAAAATCTGGATTTTTGAAGAGATTAATTACTCAATCGAATTACAGTGTAATTTTCAATATTTTCCTTTTGATATTCCAAAACCAATTATTTCCTAGTTTGTTTTTTAAATTGCCAAAGGTCAATTTATGCTTATGAAAACTTAAAATTTTCTTTTAATATTGGTTAATAATACCCAATAGTTGATTCTAATTAATTATTAATTGTACACAGAATACAAAATATTAAATATTAAAATTTTCCATATTAAAATTGAGATGGCCCACTTTTATGTAATTGATATATGAGAATATATGTGAATTTATTAGATTGAATATGATGCGATGCAATTGAATTGAAATTGTATAAAATTTTAACTTTATAAAACAAAACATTTTCCATCAAATTTATATGCATTTTATATAAAAATTCACATAACCTAAATCAATTCAACAAAATAAATCTATTGAGAAGCATGTGATTAGAAAATAATGATTAATTTCTATCCTACTCTTTTATATATATACATACAATTTTAAAATATCATAGAAAAGTGTTGACGTTATTGAACTTTAAATAGATAAAGAATAAATATTTTTAGGTGGTACTATAGGTATTTATAATGCTTTTCAATTTAATTGTTACAAAATGTTTTTAAATTATTAATTTTAATTCATATTGCAGTTCATTTAATGAATTTCGATTTCAAATAATAATATTTTTTTGTTATAGAACGAGTTTGAAAATTATTCTAATTCAGTATTATCTTTATTCTGAACATGATGAATAAATTTCATTTAGAAGATTTTATTCTTCGATTATTTTGAATAAATTTTTATTTCGGATTTCATTTGTGAATTAATTCAATTGAACAAAATTAATTTTAAATATTAAAGTCATTATTATTTAATATATTGGCATATTTTGTTTGTAATTTTGCGTCTATATATGATAATACTAGGCCCCATATAAAAAATTTACGATCAGACAATTTTAAAGTGAAACTTTAGTAATATTTTATAGAAGAGATTAAGATATTATTAGTTATTGGGGTTTAAGAATATTTAAGAATATTATTAGAATAGACAAATTTTTAACAAATTCTAGTTAACGATTTTCTGTAAAACTTTCTTACACATAGCTTGTTAAATTGATAAATTCCTTTACATAATCCGCAAAATCATTATTAACACAAATTCATGCGTTAAAAGTGGAATATTGTCATGATTAGTGCCTCAATTTAGAAGAACCGATATATATACGTTTACAATTGTTAAATGTTTATTAGCTTAAAAATTACGATATTAAATTGTAATAGGCAAATTTTTAAAAGAAAATTCAATGCAGCTATTTTTTACACAAAACTGAATTTGTATATCACATTTAATAAAGATCAGCTTATTTTGAATAATTGGATTAATTGTTTTCTTATTTCATTCTGAGCTCATTATAATTTGAAAAAAAAAACTTTTACTAAACTTATTCCTAAATGGGAATTTCAAAGTTAAAGGTTTCATAATCCTAATAACAATAACCATCGATAATGTATTGTTTTTATACATGTTAGGTACATTGCATTGGAAAGTAACTTTTTAGACTTTTTCATATTTTCCCCAAATATTTTCTATCGAATAAATTAAAAGACTTTCAAATATTGAATTTTTAAAGGACATAAAAACCAATTTGCATGTTATCCTTTTTTTTTTATTCTCAAATATAAATAATATTTCAGTTATTTTTGTCATTCTATTACTCTCAAATAGACCTACATAAAAGATTGTAATTTATCATTTTTTATTTCAATTTTGTCTCTTTTTGTTTCTTTGTCTTTTTATTGGCTTTTTTTTTTTGTTATACTTGTGTTTCCTATAAATTTTCTTAGAACTCTAATGGCCCATTTGTCATATTTTTTCCCTTCTATCCAATTTTATCATGCTTTACACTATATTATATTTTATATAGGTATATGCATTTATATAATTGAGTATAGCCCAGTACATAAATTATGTATTCAACATATTTTTATATTATACGAATAATTGTAGTTATAAATTTATACCCTTAAAAAAATAATAGGCAATATCATAAAATTTTTTTTTTGTTTTCTTCCTAATTTTAGCGGTCAATGTCGAACGCATCAAATGTTATGCTAATATCGATGGAACCGAATTCAAATGGAAAATATAGTTGTGAAGTATCAGCTGATGCACCAACATTTCATACAAGTATTGTTTCAGGCGAATTGGAAGTTGTTGGTAAGTAATAATTTAAAAAAATATATTGACTTTATTTAATTAAATGACAATAAATTATGACGAAAATATTATTGCCGTTTATGTGGTGTGATCATTATCAGGGTCTGTAGCGTAAAAACATTAATTTAATAATTTACAGATGTTAAAAATTTATAGGGATTCACCCTATATAATTTACACTTTTTGTAACCTAATATCTAAGATTTTAAAATCGCCGGTTGCAAAAATGTGGTATTTAAAAAGAAGTGTATTTGCAGCTAAAGCAATTTTCATACTTGTTTGCCTTAAATAGTGCAATATATGCGAGTGTAAGAAGCAATTACTGCCAAGTGATATCACAATTACATTTTTGTCTTTTCATAAATTAAAAAATTTTATTTGAAACTGCATATTTAACTCGAAAATGAAAAACGAGTAATAAATTTCATTATTTACATTTTATCGTAAAATACTTATGTAAGCGATTCCTTCAATGGTACAACGGTTATTAAGCGGTTAACGTAAACTCACGGAAAACTTCTACCCCCTAAACTTCTTATAATTTTTATATAATTTAAGAACTTTTTATAGGTATGTAAAAAAAAAATAGTTCTGCACATTAAGTTTTGAAAACTACTTTAAAATAACGCAAGGTTCATATTAAGTTTTCGGAGACATATTTGTTCAGGCTCCTTTTCATGGAACTCACGCTTTACAATTACACTTTTAAAATAGTCCTGATCCTTAGGTGTATATCAAATTGCAGAAACTCCTATACAGTTTTAATAAATTTATTATAAAACAAAACTTCCTCTTACAATAAAACACAAAACAAACTATTGTGATGCAAGGTATACAATATTTGCAGTATAAATTATGTGTGTATAAGAACCCATTCTATAGTTAATTTATATTCATTTTAATTCAAGTAGATCTTTTTATTAACATTTTTTCTTTTTATTTTTAAGTTGGAAGAGCACTCAAGCAACGTAAACAATCCTTTAACTTTAAAAATCCAATCTGAATATTTTATATACGATTTCTTAGAAGAATAACAAAATTGACCTTTTCCCTGAATTTTTGTCCTTCTCAGTTTGTTTGTTCATTCAACAACCACACTTTATTCACATATCGTGCTTCTATTATTTTCCTTTTTTTTTGCTTTTATGAATCATTAGACATATGATTTTTGAGCTAATTACAAATTTCCTAATCCTTTTCTTGTTTCCTTTGTTTTTTGTGTATATTATTTTCTGTCTTCGAGACAGAGTAAAATAAATAAAAATAAATGGAAAGTATATAAAGGGACCAAACGTGTCAAAAACTGCAAATAGGAAAAGAAAATAAGAAAAATAAGGTAGGTTTAAAACAAGGGTGTTTATATAAGGGAATATTGTGGTGGAAAACAATTGCAATTTCTGGTTTATTAAATTTGGTGTAAGCAAAGTGGGAATTGTTGTTATTTTAATCTGAGCAAGGTTCGTAGTTACCAGTTTTATCAAAGTAATTTCTTTATTTTAATGATATCAAAAATCTTGGAAAACTATGGAAAAATAAAATTGTTTAATGACAAAATTTTGCCCAAAGTACAAAATGTAACTAAATTTGCAATATCACAATCCTATAAGTATGCAATATTCTATTTAATAATTAAAAAAAAAAATTGTAAATTTCTTTTTATTTCATTAAAGCATCCAAAATTATTTTGAAACAGTGGTAAAACTGTTTTTGTTTTGATTTCTGTGTCTTTAACCATGTTATCTTGAAAAAACGACAGTAATTATGATTACAATTTTGCCACGGAGCTAAGAAATTTTACTTAACCAGAACAATTCAGCTCTACAATTCAATATACACCTTTTAACAATGATAAGATAATATATTCTTACCTGAGCAATGATAACCTAATATAGTCTTATTTAATTTTAAAGTTCTTCATTGATTTTCAATATGAAAATTTTTAAATTAGATTTTTAATAAATTGTTTCCATAGCCAAGAATTCAAAAATGTTATTTTTATGCCCCAACTTTTTCACTTTCTGCTTTTGTCAGTGAATCGTGGAAAATGAATTTTAGTTTAAAAAATAATAAACAACAAAAATCTGATGTGGTCATCACTTAAGGAGGAGTTCATTGAAGGGAGGAAGCAAAAAGTTTCGCTAGTTATTTATATTGTTGCTCATAGCAAAAAAACAAAATATTATTGCTAATGAACTTTTACACTTTACACAGCTTTAACTGTCTAAGTTCACATGAAAACAAAATATTTATAATATGTTTAACATGTCGAAAAAACAGACAGCCCAAAAATTTAGTATCGATAATCAAAAATTTTACAAACAATGCCTTTTTGGTTTTGTTTTTTTTGTATTATTTTCCTCATTGTCTTAGAAGGACATTGTACTCAGTGTAAAAAAAAGGTAATAAAAGGAAAAACAATTTGTTCCTGCATTTTTATTTTTGTTTTTTCCTTTTTTACTTGTTTTGTTTTTTTCGCTATCTTTAAATATCAGCAATGTTTTCTTTTCCTCAATCGAGAAAAAAAGCCAAATGAGATATATGAAATGAGATTTCGAGAAAGAAGAGGAGTGGAGAGAGCGCTCTTCAAAAGAGGGACCGAAAATAAAAACAAAAATGAAAAAATGATTTATATTTGTATTTACTAAAAATACTCTTCAATCCCGTAAAGCTAAAAAATCAGGTGTGTGTAAAAATATTTTGTTCGATTGTTAGACAAAAAGAATTCGAGTGCGCTTAAACACAACAAATAAGGAAAATAGAAGTGGAATGAGAATTTTTTTTTTAAGGTTATGATACGTTTTTTGTTTTTGTATGTTTTTTGTTCTTTAAAAAAAAAAAAGTAAATAAGTTGGCACTTGGGAGAAATAAGAAAAAATGTTATTTTGACTTTGCTGTCCTTTAACGGTTTATTTATTTATATTTATTTGTTTTGTTATTCCAAAAAATTTTCTTTCTTCCTTCTTATTATCGATTTTTTGTTTTTTTTCTCTCTCTCTTATTGCTTTGGTTTTCTAAACAATATTCATTGTGTATTATGAGTTGAGGAGCCCTTTTAAATAAAGACATCGGATGAGTTAGAATTTACTTCTAATCTTGATTTACAAGTTGTTTCCATATTATTATTTTGCTATTTCTGTTATACTTTTATTGTTTTCTGTTATTCTTATACTATTGTATTTTTCATTTATATTTTGTTAGTTATCCTTTACTTTGTCTTTTCATATCTCTTTTTCCTTTTTTTGTTTTTTTCTTGTTTCCGTTTTCTTATTTTTATTTTTTAAGGGAAAAGGAAATAATACTTTTTGGCAGAGCGCTTTCAAAATGTAAAGGGAATAGAATGAGATCAGATAAATGGTGTAAAAATTGATTTGGTCATAATAATTGTTAATTATTGGTAACCGGTTTAGATTAACAATGTATGTTGGTATTTAACGAAATTATTCTCTTCGGCATTGAAATTGTGAACGTATAGATTTAAGATTAAATAGATTTTAAGGTTTCTGATAAAAGTTAATGAAATATTTTTGGTATTTTTAATATTGCATTTAATGTTCAAAATAAATCTACCAATTTTAGTTTTAATAAGGGAGTGATGTGCTTAATGATGATGTTAAAATTAAACAATAAAAAACATTGACATAATGCAAAAATTAGTAAATTTTTCGGAAATAGAAATCTCATTTTAGATATGGCACTCATCAAACATATTGCTAATGAATTCAGTGCATATAATCAGTGCATAAGAAAATCTTCCTTGATTGCGTTAACAAATGATAGCCTATTGCTTTCATTCATAACTTCTAGTTTAATAATATATTATATAAAATCAAGTTAGCACTCGGCTCTCTTATTTACATCGATGCTCCCCCAGATGGTGTGGTTTGTATTTCCGTCACTTCCTATCAGTTGGAAGTTTCTCCTTCCACAGGTGTCCAGTAGGCCCTTCAAATGTTCGTCTGGATAGTCACAGCTGTCCGCCGTGAGATAGGATGATCATGCAACAAGCTCTGTTCACCCTTCCGGGGACTTTATCTTCAACAGTGCAGCCACCGGATCCTTGGAGTAAAATAGAAGATAATTTAGTTTTTAGAAAATACTTTTCACTTCTATGTCAAAATTGTATCGAGAACATACCGGTATAGTTAAAATTTACTTGTTAAAAAATATTTTTAAATGAATCGAAGATGAGGAATTGGTTATGTTGATCACTTATTTCCCGTGAATAGGTGGTGAGCACGGGTAAAAATAATAAGAAATTCTTATGAATAAAATTAGTGAACTTTTATTTCTATATTGGTGTATAAAATTTTTTTTAAATTAAATTGAAATTTCTCAGTAATTCAATGACTCATCATGTCGTAGCAAAACACTCATAAGAAGCTAAGCCTGATTCTATTTGTGATATACAAACACTAAAAGTTAAAAAATTTTTCTAAATTACTGAATGGAATACTGCTATCCACACATTTCAATAGACTTACAAATCCTTAGCATGCTAAAATTAAGAAAGTATAATATAAAAAATTTTATTTTACGGGGGCAAATTTCGATTCTATGAAAAAAATTTTAATCTGTGATAAAAATATCAATAAACTTTTAAAAATACCTTCAATTTAATTAATTTTGACTAATTAATTCTAAAGTTATTTTGATAAAATAAAATTATTATTTTTTTTACAAGACTAGCCCAAAGCTACAATATTTTATACAATTACCAATTTAAACACTTACAGTCCGACAGCTTAACAAGTGTAAAAACATTTTAAATATAATTAAGAAGATTTTCCATTATTTTTTTTCACTTTATTTTTATCTCAAATCTTTTCTTTCCTTTACTAGAATGTTGTTGCAAAAAAATAAAAAAAAAAAATTCTAAATCTGTGATTTCAAAATGAATAAATATTGTATATCCTTAAGGTTTCCTGTTTATACATTTTTTTATTCCCTTTAAATTTTAGCCAAATAAAAGCGGTATGAACAGAATTTTGTTTATGCTCGTATACAATAATAGTCGGTATATATTGTATATTATAAATTGAATTGTATATATATGTATATATATATAAGAATAAGTATATATGTATATATATAACAGTATATTTTCAAGTTAATAAGGGACAATGTTTTATTTGTTGTCTTATGTCCTCGTTCCTCTTATTTTTTTATAAAAATATCATTTAGATTTTTTTTTCAAATGGGAAAATTGTTGATTTTAAGTTTGTAAGGCATTTGAATGAAATATGAGATATTCTTTAATTTTATTATATTTTGATTTTATTCAATTATCACTTATAAAATTTAGATGAAAATAAAGTGATCAGGGCTTATTATTACATTTTATTTTTTTTAAATATGTTATGAGGAAGAATGACAATAAAATGATAGTTTCATCGTCTACTAACTCTGCTTCGAATCAAAATTTTGAATTTTGATATAATTAATATACTCTGTTATAATAGGTATTGTATTGTACACATAGTGCCATTGCATATGTAGCACAGGTATTTAACTTAAAACGCTGTGAATGTTCTTGTGGATCAGTTATTTAAATTCTAAGTTTTTCGAAAGTAACATTTTGCTTTAATTTTTATTTAATTTTATTAAGCGAATTAAGAAATGTGTAGGAAATAACGCGTAGGTCGAAACCGTATGATTTACGAACTTATAAAATAATATATGCGTAATATGTTCATTATACCATGGGTCTAGTCACAAGTAACTTAGAAAACTACTAAAAAGACGTACTTTTTTAAGGCGAAGGGAATTGATTGGGGAAGGGAATTGATTGGGGAAGGGAATTGATTGGGGAAGGGAATTGATTGGGGAAGGGAATTGATAGTGTTTTCGGAAAGAAAAAATACTTTCTAGAACTGTACCGCATATAATGAAAAGTTTTATATTATCTAGAAATATTTCTATTTTCCACAAATAAAGCCGTCCGTAGGTGATTCATTCTATATATAATGAGAAATTTAGCAATTTCCTATTTAAGTTGACAAAATCTTAAATATCAATAGGTCTAACGTCAATGTGTTATATTTACATTATTAATATTTAAAATTAGAAGTACATTTAATTTATAAAGAGACAAGAAATTGCAATAGAAAACTGTATTCAATTTATTCAGTTGCAAAATCATAGTGAATGAATTTTTTTTAAAGTAATTTTATAAGATCATGAGTCGACACATTAGGCACTGTTTAAATCCCATGAAATTTCGTACAGCATTACAAAACAAGTTTCTAAAGTATTTCCGAATTTCAATAAAAGATTTCGAAATTTTATTTGCTTAACTTAACAAAAATATCATGTTGGGTGAAAAGTTTTAAAAACAATAGCACACACAATGATTTTGATATTTGTTTTACATCAAAATTGCTACTATTTTAATATCACCTCTTCCTCTGCTATAACAGGATTCAGAAGTGATAGTATCATATAACGAGCTATTTGCATACAATACGATTGCCAGAATATGAGTAATAATTTATTAACTCAGTTGTAAATAAATTAATTAAATAATTTGTCATATAACATGGCAATTTTCAGATTTAAATTTATCACTCATATTAATTCTTCAAATGAAGATAGACTTCAATCTTAATGTAAATCAAGTTGACGCTACATTTATTTACACAAATCCTTTTTATTTCAATATATGCTATCTATTCTTTTCTAGAATACAATAATAATAAAGTCTATGACAAAGGCAACAAAAATGACAAGATCTCTTATCCTTCCTGAATAGTTAAAAAAGAGAAAAATTAAAGCAAACCTACATATATCTAAAAATTTGAAAATTTTAATAATTTTTTATTTATGTTTTGCTTATCGTGTTTGTTTTTATTTTAATTTTCAAAATTTTAAATTTTATTCAAAAATAGTTTTAAGCTACACGTTTTACTTCTCTTCTTTAATGTTCAAAATCAGAAACCGAGAGTAGATGATGATAGAATAAATTGAATATAGAGTGATGGTATTACTTAATAAAATTACATTTACCAGTTTAAAATTTATTTCATATCCTTTCTAGTTTCTTGTAATTTCCTCGTTACCATAAACTTTTTTTCAATTTATATTTTTTCTAAGTTTTCTTTTGATCAACAAAAAAAAAAAATTTCCTTTTTCATTTTAATTATATTATAGTAAATTTAATAAAAAGTTTTTCTATTCTATATACTATAACTACGGTAACAGAAAGGATAATAGTAAATATCGTTGTTTGTTTGATTTTATTTAAGTGTAATCATAGGGTTCGTTTATTTGAAATATTCTGTGATAAAATTCGTAACATTTTTAATATTAAATTAATAAGATTTAAAAGATTTTTCTTAAAGAACTAGCTATTTGGCAATAAGACTGCTAGATAATAGAAAAATTAAATTTCAAATATTAATTTCGAAATTTTTTTACGCCAATAAATTTGAATTATGGCCTCTAAAAATATCGTTTATATTATATCAAAAAAATTGCATAAATTTAGGATAACGAATTAATTCAATTGTACCAATATATTATCTTATGATAAGGAAGTGCCAATTTACCGTTACTTTTAGAGACATTTGATAAAGCTTCCCGTTACAATGAAATATGTTTACAAAAACCCAGATTTTGCTAATGTCCCATTGAATGAGAATGGAATTTTGCTAATGTCAACGGATGGAAATGCAAAATGTAGAAATTTCCTTTTAACGAATTTAATAATTTGTTATTGTTTTTTTTCTAATATTTTAGACTCATGCAGCCTAAATTCGAACAAAAATGATCTTAAATATATTTCGTACAAAGAAACAGGTATAATGGATAATGTCCACGCCCATTTGCTAATTTCAACGTTTTGTGTAATCTGCTGTTTTATAGTACAATTATTCTAAATTTCAAAAATTCTTATGGGTTCGGCACAGTACATTTTAAAAGAATAAAAATTTTTAATTTTTGGGAAGAGGGGTATATAAAAATTTTGCTATAAGGAACCAGATTTCTTAATAAGGTCCATTTGTATTTAAAAATTTATCTTAAGCAGTGTGTAAGCTTTGAGTGTACATGACGCACAGATGAAAACCAATTTCTTTTCAATTTTGTTCAAAATGTGTGGGAAACAAATATTCCGGGAAAAACTTCAAAACATAAAACATCCATCTAATTATTTCTAACTTTCTAAACGAATTATTAGTGGTCTAACAATTCTTCATGGTTATTTTATGGTTTTCTTTTACCCATATTTTAAAATAAAATGGCAAATCAAATATATGGTAAAAAAAAATTAAATTAAGAAAATATAAAAATCAATTCAATGATAAAAAAAAATCACAGTCCTGTTAAATTAAATCTCATTTAATTGCATTACAGTTGCAATATTCTACTTTAAGAGAAAATTTTATAGAATAATACTTAGAAATTATGTAAATTAGGTTAGATTTATAATATTATATAATAGATGCATTCGTAAAACTATAAAGTTTAAGGTATACTTATAGAATAAAGATTTAAAAAATATTTAAAGTTGAGCTTCACGGAACTTAAAAGCAATAGAGTTTTTGCCTAAAGAAATTATCCCAGGAAAGACAGTGATACTGAAATGTCAATTTAACGCTTTAGGTTGTTAATTTCATCAAAAACAAAAAATTCAGTGGATTTCGGCAGAGGTACAACAAGAAGATATAAAAATTGCATTTGTTTTAAAGATAAATACCTAAACTCGGATCAAATAAATTATTTGCACCTAAAAGCATTTCCTATAATCAATTATCGACAAGTTGCCAACAAATGGCTTCTTGTTAATAGGCAAAGCCATTTTTCTAGAGAAATTTGTTGTTTGTTGCTCATTAATTCGTTCAAGTTGATAGGCAACTGATGCTAAATTTTAAAAGAGAACTTGTTGAAAATTATGATCAATCTAATTTGAGCTTTAATTTTTTACATGCGAGATTTTCTCAGGATTTTAGTAAGTTTATTAAGAAAAATCACAACCTTTCCAATATATCGACATTAAAAATTGCTTAACGAGTAGTTCAATTCAAGATGAACTGAAAAGTTTAAACTTTTCAATGTTATTGGGAATGTGCTAAGTTTTAATATTTCAATAACAAAGAGAATATTTTTGATGCGTAAAGATTTCTTTAAATCAAAGAAATCTAATAACTTTCCATCATATTTTTAATTTCTATATATCTGACCCAATTCCCAAATAAGACAATAACTTTAATTACTACATACATTAAAATTGAAAATAAAATTTCGAGTTTTATTTTATGCTTCATCCGAACACAAAACGGCGAACATAATAAACGTTTTCTCCTCCAGGAGTGTTGAAGTAAATTTGGCACCATATGATAACACTCTATGAATTAAAAGTCCATTTAAATAACAAAAATGAAATTCGTAAGCGCGTATACGAATAGGAAAGGATATCAGTCTGTTACCAGTTCGACCTTAGATAATTTGGTAGCATATGATTTCTATTCTACGATTTTCGAATTTGCTGTTTTTTTTTTCTATTTTTTTTTTTATTTAAATTCAGTTTTTTAATACATTTTATTCATTTTTATTTTCTTTTGCTGTTATTTTTTTCAATTGTTTTGCAAAATTTTCAACAAAATTTTAAAAAAGTTTTATTTTAGTTTGTTTCTATTCGGCCGTCCGATGTCGTCTGTAAAAAACTTGAAATTTAAGAAAAGTTCAAAATTAACGTATGAGAAAAATCTATTCCTCCATAAAAATTATTTTTACCTATCTTTTACGAGTTCGTTCGTTTGAAGTTCCATCAACCCCAGTGATAAACTGAAAATTATTTGCGCTAAGTTCACCAAATATTCAAAAATGCTTTATTATACAAAATGCCAGAAATTGAATGTTTTAGTTCGGGTAGCTTTAGCACAACTTACAAAGTTATTTGACTATATTTTTGAGCCTATTAAATCAACAACATTGGAATTTTTGAACAAACGAATATAGTAAAATGGCCTTTATTTGCGGTAGAAGGCGTTGAAATTACATAAGCCCTTGTAGTAGTCAAATGATGAATAACAAAGAAATTATAAGAGAAAATACAAAGTTGTCCGAAGCAATTTGGCAATTATACCATTATTTCCGCTCACTCATTAATTTCACGTAAAAAGTAATAAATTGCTTATTTTGTTAATTAGAACAAAAAATTTTTTCAGCCTCCGTCCATTTTAGAGTTGTTGCCCGTTTATAATAGCGATCCTGAGATTTTCGGACTCTTATTTTTATGAAACTGTAAACCATTCCAAATTTTTATAAACACGAAATATTACTGGTAAATGTCTTCTCCAAAAAATGTAATTATTCACTGCCAAATTCTTTATTTTTGTTTGCTCCCCTAAAAGTATGCAATATTTTTTTTAAAGTGGAAGATTTTGTTTTTAAGAAAATTTTTGCGTTAAGTCGAGCGAATGTGCTACTTTAGAAGCCCTTAATACGATCCCAATTTATTTTTTTACGATTTTTTTCGTTTTTTTCATTTTTGTGATTAAATGCCTAAAAAAAAATTAAAAGAAAACAAAAACGAAAGCAAAAAGGGTTTCAAATTCTAGAACACACACATACTCGTAGTAACAAAATTTAAATAAAAATGTAAAAAAAAAAACAAAAATTTTTATTTTTAAAATTTTATGATTGTAAAATAAAAACGCAATACTTTAGGTACAGCGAACGAAATAACAACCAACCACCATTACCATCAAAGCGGATAAATACTTAGAGATGCTAATAAAAGTGTTAGAAATGAGAAAGAAATTCTGAAAGCTTAACCATGTTTTATTATTAGAATGAATTATGCTTTCAATTGCCATTTTTACTTTGCCACTTTTTAAAAATGTGAAGCTTAAAAAGTACATAAAAACAAAACCGTATCCAAAGAGAAATTTTTGTGTTCTGCTTTTTCTTCTCGTTTTTTTATTCGAATTTTTTAGCGGACACAGTATTGTTAATTGTTATACTTTGTCGGTCTATCTATAATGGAACAGAAAAATATTAATTGCAATTGTATATATGAAAGAATTTTATTAAGGATTTTAAATGAAAAATCGAAAATGATTTTTATTTTCATATAAAATAATAGAAAAACAAATTTATTTGACGGAAGTAAATTAAAATTTTTATATACGATCCATTTGATATTGATTTTAATTTGCTATACCTTATATGTGTATATATGTATAGGAAATTCAATATAGATGCGATTGCAATCTGAATATGTGCTTTTATTGAAATCCAATTAACTGGTATAGTATACTCTTTGAATTAGAAATATTCGCTTATACTCAAAATTTTATGTAATTTTTGTTTTTATCCTTGATTTATTCCCGAAATAGCTATGCACCTAGAAAGAGATCAGTAAAAAATTTTTAAAAGCCTATCAAATTTTATTTTTATATTTAGCATCATAGATATTTTATATGCACTAATTGAATAATATTGGCTTGACGTAAAGGCTAATTGAACATTTACAGGCTCTTCCATTTTATTAAAGGAATTTTACAATGCATAAGCATATATTTGTTATTTAGCATAAGCTTTTTCTTTTTTTTTGCAATTAATATTCTAAAATTAAGGATCAAAAATTTTTGTTTTCTCTATTGTCAATGAAAGACTAATACTTTCGAATAAAACAATTAAGAAAGGCCTAAGAAATAATTCATATGAACAATATTAAGTCAGTAAGCAATTTTTAGACAAAATCCAAAAAAATATAGAAGAAAGTTAGACTATATAGCTCAGGATTTTATTTGCAAAGAGTAAAAAAAATTTTGGTTGCATAAGTGACTTACACTTTTTGATTTCTGAGCTCTCAAATTTAAAAAAACAAGTAAGTAAATATAAGTACTTAAGTAAAATTAAGTAAGTATAAATTAAATTTTCTAAATGTAGATTAAAAATAAAAAAAATCAATATTTTGATGCACTCATTCCAAGTTTCAACAATTGCAAGAGCTTTTTTAATATTATTTGATAGAAGTGCATAAATGTAAATTAAAAGCACATGTATGTGTGTATATGATTTGATAGCATTTTGATTTTTATACAAATTTTTTATTATTAAACTTCATTTTTTAGTAAGAGTAAAAACTTAATTGCTTAAGAAGCAATTCTATTTCATATTACACAAATTAATATCGACTTTGTCACAATTAAATAAAATTTCGAATATTAATTAACATAGGATAATCGTAAACAGCAACTTATTAGCAAATTGGACAGACTTTTTAATATTTAATAAAATATTGTACAATAATTGTACATATAAAATATTAAAACGATGGTGAAATTCAGGACCTACATGCATTAACTTTATTCTGAATTTGATTTCTGATTAAAGTTATTCTGACTAAGAACTTAATAAAATGCACAGCTCAGTTTGAGATGAACACAAAATTTAATTAAAATTCATAAAAATTAATTAAATTTGAAAAATATTCGTACTGCATTTTAAAAATTGTAATTCCATTTAATTTTTTTTTTTTTTACCCCTAATTGAATTTAAATTGTACTTTGTGTCAATTTCTCTTCCTTATTTTACCATGACAACAAAATGACAAGGAACGCAATTAACGTTACGATAAAATTATTTACATATATTTATTTTAATAGATAACAACAGCCGGAAAAGGGTTTTTTTTATGGACTGTTATTAATTAAAAATAAGAAAAGGAAAAAAAAAATAAATAAAACGCAAAAAAGAAGAAAATAACGTAAACTGAAAGCATTTGAAGAGAAAAAGTGAAATTAGGGTGAAAGGCAAATCATTTATAATGACTTTTTAATGCTCGACAGCAATTAAAATTTAAAGGACTCAAAATAAAAAAAAATTAAAAATAAAAAATAAAAAACAAATAAAAATTAAATTCAAAATGAATTTAGAAAAAGAAAACGAAGTTCTCAAGGACTACAATCTTTTGGATGAATGCGAAAGAATGAAACAGGATTTTGTTTTTTGTTTTTTTTTTTTTATATAATTATCCTTACACAATTTCTAGTGGGATTTTTATTGAAATTTCTTATGTACAGCTGCCATTAAACTTTGTTTTACATTTTTAATGTTTTTTTTTTTTCCTTGATTTTCTGTTTTTTTTTCTTCGTTTTTGTTTGCCTATCCAAAGGTCAGATAATTTTTTTACGGATGATTTTTTTTTTTTGTTTTGTTTTCATTGTATAATTAACCTGCACTTTTTTAATACACCTGTTTTCTTTCAATTACCTCATTTATAATATTGAAAAGAAATTATTCTATAAACATGAATTCATTAAGCTTCATCATAGAGTTCAATAGCACTTTATAATAAGGTGAGGTTATTATGGCTTGATTGTTAAGTTTTTGTTAATATTTTTCTATATTCGTATTAAATATAATTTTTATTCTGAATAATGCTAAAAAGCATCTTAATTTTATATTTTTTTTTTAAATTTTAAGACGTAAAACTATCTCTAATTTCGAATTAATAATTTAATACAAGACGCGTGGTGTTAGATCGAGAGTGAATCGTTTAATTTATATTAATGAAAATATACGGTATAAGTAACTTAATTAATATAGAAAATTGATGAATTGTTTTATCAGTGGATTCCCTCTAAAATTTAAATATTCTTGCTCTTAGAAACCCTGGTTACAAAAGGAGTTTTAATCAAATATTCTCGGAAACGCAATAAATATATGAAAATTAATACTATAATTATAAGTTTATAGAGTATAATCGAGAAACTGTACGTTCCTGTTGTGTTTGCTGTGAAAATAAATGAAAAAAATTCTAATTTTAAAACTACTATTAAAAATCATCTTTTTTTTTCTATTTTTAAAATATTTTCCAATAATTTTCTAATCTGTTATGGAAACAATAAAATTCTATAAAGAAAAATCCTTAATTTATTTTTATTATTTTGATAATAAGCTTTAATTTTAAGTAAATCCTTTAACATTTTTTTATTTTTTTTTGGAAAATTTTACAATTTTTGTTTTATTTTTTTTTTCTGGCAGAGCTATGCTAATAATTTAAATGAAAAACTGCGTACAAAACAAAATAATTTTTCAAAAAACAAAAATAAAAAATAATGACAACAAATTCCATTCAATTGATTTCTTTGTTTCTAAATCAATATTCAATAGAGGAGGCTTTCCATTTGATTGCATTAAAAAAAAAATTCTGTTAGCTTTTATTTGCTGAACATTTTACCTCGTCAGAAAAATAAAAATTCTTATACATTTATTTTCTTATTATTTTGTTTTCTATTTGATTCATTTATTTTTTTTTTTTTTTTTTAAAAATGTCCATATCCTTTTTGCAAATATTATATAGTTTGAAAATCAATCTTTATTTTACATTATTTAATAAAGATTACCAGATGAATTATGCAAAGGGAGAACAAGAATTTATGACTACCAGAGAAATGAATTATTTTTTAAATTTTGGTAATATTTAGCGAAGTTATGAAGTAAATTAGGTGAGAAAACCGAAACTTCTAACTTGTCTATTAAAGTCGTATATATATTTAATATATAAAATATTATGATATATCTAATAATCTACATTAAGGATCAATGTTATTATTTAAATTAGCGACTTTGACTGTGAATTTCCTGTCAAATTTGCTGTAATTTTTTTTATTTTAATAGTATTAGTCGTACCTTTATCGTATTTGAAATAATTATATTGAAGAGACAAATAAATTAACATGAAGTTCAATTACAATTGTTAGTTAACTTAATAGTACAAACATGTGGCATTGACAAATAATGACAATATTGTTAAAATTTCAATAGACATTTCAAAAAAGCAAACATATTCTTATATAATTTAAAAGTTTCACCAAAACCGTTACAATATTTTCCACTTTTTACGAATTTTATTCAAAATAATTGCAAAAAAATTCCAATATTTCGTATTAACAAAAAATTATTAAGCTGGTAACTCTATTCATAATAAAATTTCACTATAATAGCTATATATGAAAGGATCGAATAGCAAATAATTTGTTCCTATTCTCATACTCTTCTTTAATATTATATTACACTCTCTATTTTCATTCTATTAATGTAAAGCTACGCTGTAAATATGCGTGCGTGTACACTTCCCACAGTATTTTGTATGAATTTGTACATAGTCTTTAGCCAAAAAGTAATTGAATGCCTATCTTCTCAATAATCTATCAGTTTTATTATATTTTTGCCTTTTTTTTTCATTTTGTAACATTTCTACCCTCTAATAACAATTTTTAAGAAAAAAGAAAATTAATTTTTTTCTTCTTTTTTTGCTATTCCTAAATTGAAAACACTCAAATCAATCTGTTAAAAAATTTGAATTCTTTACGTCAATAAAAAAAACAAAATTATATTAAAAATGTTGAGTAAAAACAAAAAGTAAAACACAAACAAAAATATTGAAGAATAAGAAGAAAAAAAAATTAAAATAAAGTAAAATTAAAAGAAAAATGTTAAAAACACTGCGAATAAAGAGAAAAATCACTGAAAAACAAAAAGAAGAAAAGAAAAACAAAACCATGTTATCACCATCCACAATGATATAAAACACTTTCTTTGATTGAATTTGAATTCCTTTTGAATCCTTGCAAGGATTTACGGAAGGAAATCAATGAATTTTTATGCTTTGAAGCGTGTCATTCATTCAATTCTCGCACTCATTCACTCGCTCTCACTTGATTCATTTATTCGATTTAGAGTCCAAGAAAATACAAAAACAAATACAAAAAAAAAAAATGAGAGGAAAAGGTGAAGAAAAACATTAAAAAATAAGAATTCAAAATTTCAAATAAAAATGAGCACAAGAAGAGCAAGAATAAAAGTAAAGAAAATAAAAAGTAAAAACAGAGATTTTGTTTTTTCGGTTTTTGTTTTCTTTCTGATTTTTCTTGCAAAGATGAAGCGCAACTAATGGATTTTTATATAATGCAGAAAGGGATTTTGATTGAAATGGAATTTAAATCTTAAAAATTTTTAAATTAAACTTACAATATGACAATTGATATTGAAAAATAAAAAGTAAATCAATATGAATGAATTTCTCAAACCAAATTTTAATTTTTCAATTTCATTTTGTGGAATTTCACTAAATTCATATTATTAAATTTTTGAAATTTTCAAATACAAAAGTAATTTAATTAATATTATAGGTTTTTCGAAAAATAATTTCAATATCAAAACAAATTTTTAGAAAAATTTTGTTAAAATTAATGAATACACTCGTCGACAATATCATTTATAATTAACACAACCAAATATGTACAAAATATTTATGTAAATTGAAATTAGAAATCATGAGAAGATTATGAATTTTGAAAAATGTTTAAATACACGAAAAATTCATCGTAATATTCAAGATGGAATTTAGGGGAAGGGGATTATTATTAAAAATAGTAAAAAATATTTTAACCCACAATTTTTATTGAGTTATTATAATTTGAGTTCATCAGGAGGGTGGGTCTACAGCGTGTGTTGTAGGGCATGCTCCGCACTCGCATGGGGGCGCACAATAGATCCATATACGTGGTCGCGGTGCACTGTTGCCCCCGTTTTACAAATCTACAAATGTACAACCCCCAATTTAGACTAATATAAACAAATTGATTAAAATATTAACCAACCTAAAACATAACTGGAGGAAGTGATTCAACAAAAGTAAGCTCCCCATTAACACCGACCATATTTGAAGTTCAACACTATTCCATAAGATTTTTTGTATCTTTGTGTTGTAAGTTGATGATTGATTTGACTTTATAGTATGAGGACACTTCCCTGAATACAGTTGAGACAGAAAAAAAAACTTAATTATTTTAAAACTAATTTTAACTACTCATTGGCGATAGGAAGACAAAATTTTCCTTAATTAAAAATATTTAATTAATTTAAGAAAGGTAATTATTCCGATATTCCATCCGTTAAGGCATATATTTCTGAAAAAAAATGCAAAAAACTAAAACAGTCAAAAAACTGTTTGCTTATGTTGTATACAATAACGAAGTCATTGTTCTCGCTCAAAATTTCTTATGTCAGATTTTCAATGAAATTTTTGGAAAAAAACCAAGATTATAGTTGCCATTTTTTTTGCTTAAAACTCCACTTTATTACAGTTTCAATCTCTTGTAATTTTTTGTTAAATGTATGCAAGAGTATGCCAGTTTAGAATTAATCTTCAACTTCAGTTTTAATCATTTTCTGAACTACGCACCCCTACTATACATATATTCAATTTGAATTTTAATTTTAAATGGAATAGTTTAAAAATTTCTCATATGTAATTTTTATACCCGTACGAACGTATGTTCAAAGGGTATACTAAATTTGCCTTACCGTTTGTAACGCTAAGAAATAACGGTCTTAGATATAGACTCAAGTGTATGTTTTTGATCAGCGTCAAATTCTGAGTTGATTTAGCTTTGTCTGTCCGTCCGTCCGTCCGAACGATAACTCAAAAACTAATTGAGCTAAGTTCACCAAATTTTCACAAATGATTTATTGTAGTAAGTGCCAGAACCCTATTTAAATTGGACGTGATCGGGGTGCCGGTTCGGGTAGCTGCCATACAACTTCAAAATTTATTTGGCTATATCTCAGAAACTATAAAAGTTGTGGTATTGAAATTTCACACAAACAAATATATTAATAGGGCCAACCTGTCTGATAAAAGTCGTTGAAATTACTTGGCTCCTTCTGGTACCTGCCATACAACTTCAAAAGTTATTTGGCTATATCTCAGAAACTATTAAATTTATGGTATTGAAATTTCACACAAACGAATATATTAGTAGGGCCAATGTGTCTGATAAAAGTCGTTGAAATTACTTGGCTCCTTCTGGCACATGCCATACAACTGCAAAAGTTATTTGGCTATATCTCAGAAACTATAAAAGCTATGGTATTGAAATTTCACACAAGGGAATATATTAGTAGGGCCGATGTGCTTGATAAAATTCGTTAAAATTTCTTGGCTCTTTCTGGTAGCTGCCATACAACTTACAACAGTAGTTTGGCACACACAGTATTTTGAAAAACACATTGTACTGAAATTTTTCATAAATCAATATACGGCAACTACATAGTCAGTTATGGCATCTTTATTCGCACATAGGATAACGAATTCGTACGGGTATCACAGAGTTGACAAGGTCAACTCTATTTTTTTCTCGTTTAAATTAACATTCAATATAGTAATTAAATAAAAATTAGTTTACATTTGGAAAACTGGACAATATTCATAGTTTCCAATTCCTTTACATCTAAAGTTAATAAATTACTTATTTGGTTTTCATATTTTTTTCATTCTTGCGATACTCTCAATATGATATGGAAAAAGGATAATATTTTTCAGGATCTAATAATTCGCTATTTTCTCATATTACTTTTAATGTTTTATATTATAAAAAATTTTGACGAAGAAGAAGAAGAACAAAGTGTAACTTTATTTCAATGAAAAACAAAAAGGAAAAACGCAAAAAAGAAAAGATAGAAAACAATATGGAAAAATTGAAAAGGATGACAAAACCGAAAGGCAAATTGTCTTTGCTTCTTCATTTTTCTCTTTATTTTTTTATTTTTATCAACATTTATTATATTAATTCGATAATGATCAAGAGGAATTTTTATTACGCGTGAGACTAGTGATAGAATGAATAAAGCTACTGTAAAATGAAACCAATAAAGAAAGTTGAAAAAACAAAATCGCTGATATTAAGAGGAAAAAAAAGAAGAAAATAAAAAAAGAAATATGTCAAGTAAACTGTACCGAAGATTTTTTTTATATTCATGTAGATGTCGTTGCTGTCATTTTCTTTCGTTTTTTTTTTTTTGTTTTTTATAAAATAATTTTTGTTCACTCATTTTAAAATCTTTGTCGAATTTAGTTTTTTTTTTTTATTGAGCGTTTTGTTATTACTTTTATTATTATTTTCATTTCCCCCGAAAAAAAAAAATTACTTTTTAGACTGAAGAAAAATTACATTTTATTGGAACCTATTGAGTGTAAAGTACAGTTAAAAGGAATTTCATTTTATTTAATTTCTTGTTTTTTTTTGTTTTTTTAATTTTAGTATTTTATTTCTTTGTTTTGTTATTCTTCTTGAATAAAATTCTCATAAATCTCGTAATACCATTTAAGTAAAAACAAAATTGCAATGGGAATTCATTAGTGGAAAAGAGTGGTAAAATGTGTTGGGGCAGTAAAAAGAAAAAAAAATTTAAAAATTTAAGTAATATGAAAATTACAGGCTTTGTTAAAAGGACATTGATTTTGTGCTCTTGGGCATGCAAATTCGTATTCTAATAATATAATTCATTTCAAGAGTTTCTTCAAGTTACTATTTCTTATAAAAGCAATTCTAAAGAGTAAAACAAAAATTATTATCAATTTCAAATAATGTTGAAAACCTTGTTTAGTTTTAATTTCTTATTTACATGCAACAAAATTTATTTTTGATTATTCAAACAAATAATCTAAGACAAGACATGAAGCTTAACATTAATATTATGCTAAAGTAAATCTATTAAACGTACATATAACCACCGAATATTAAATTCAATTAAATGCAATTCGCTAATGCTGTTAAAGTTCACTAAATTACGTCACCAATTTATCAGATGAATAATGGTAATTGACTGATGCCGCTCTTTTTAATTTAGTTTATTTAAGTATATTAGTAAAATTATTAAAAATTAGTTGTAAAATTTTGAATATTTCTTAAGATCTAACTTATGCAACTTATTTCCTAGTCAACAATGCAACCTACTCGCGATAAATTAAAGTGTTTTAACACGTTAATAAATTTGACAACATGTATTATGATGTTAATTAAGAAGAGTAATTGTAATAATATAATCACGGCGTAAAAATCATTTTAATAATATTTATTTAAATTTGGAAAAATTGCATACTTATAGGGGCATGTTTCAACTATATACTGCAATTATTTTATCACACACTCTACAAATTTTTAATTATCACTTTATATTTTTTAAATATTTTTAATCTTTCAGAATTATTTTAATTTACATTAACATTTTCAACACAATGCAATATTCTTTTAAAATAATCACAAAGTACAAAAATATTAAACGAATAAATTGTATGAGAAATGGCTACTGAATTTATTTTGCTAAATTTATTTGTGAATAATTTGCCACCTTATATCAATAAAATAAATTGTAGTTTAATCCGATTTACACATTTATAGGAACTGATTTATTAAATAAGCATAAATTGCAATAAATAATTTATAAAAATAACAACGGAACTGCAGCACAAACAATATTCTACCATAACAGGGTAATTGATAATACCCAAACTGGCTAACATAAAATTATTTTAGAATTTTTATACTTTCAAAATTTCATCCAAGTTGAATGTCAAATGGTCACTGAAATTGAAATTTTTAAATTTTTCAGTCACTTTAGTATTTCATTAAAAAAAAAATCTTGGACAAATTACAGGATATCGAAATATCATTTAAATGACATGAGAAATAAAATAAATAAGTGCTATAGTAACAGTACATACCATATAAATTTCATATTTATTTAAGTAAACGAAAAACAATTCATTAAAAATAGCTAGTGTTCTTATGAATATTTATTCTTATACATTATCGTATCACAGCTTTATACACACGTTATAATATTATATGTACCTAAATATATAAAGGATAATCGAAAAAATAATAATAATAAAATTAAGGAGGAGGGTTTGTGTCCAACCTTTATTTATTGACTTTTCGTTACTTTCATTTAATTAAAGTACAATTTTTCTATTTATTTTTTGTATTTTTGCCATTTTTTTTTTTGATTTGATTAGTCTGCGATCCTCTTGCATAATATAATCGATGATTAGAAAAATTTACAAAAATTTAATATAAATGAAGCAAAAAGAAAATAAGTCAACTGTGTGGAAGTTACAAAATTAGAATTGAAATAATTTTTTTTTTTTGTTTTCGTACTTTTGTGTCGATTAATTTTGTACAAATACATTTTGTAATTCAAAAAAATTTACTTTTCGTCTTTTAGGTACGAGTATATATACAGATTGTCGATCTATATTATAAAAATCTAGTAATTCACATATATGTTAAACATACATATACATTAATAGTGAATTAAATATAAATTCGAATTTATCGTTTTTTTATTATACGAGCTCTAGTGAACGAAAAATACATTTGTTTTAATGTAGAACGATATACAAATATTGTCGACAACAATATTTTTCCATTGAAAATTCATTTCTGAATATTTTGCCACTAAGGCTCTTTCAATTAGCGAACACATTCAATTGCAATATAAGTCGACATTTCATGCTACAATTTTAGAATCCTTGATGTATATAACATATCGTAATTATGAATTGACCAATTCAATATTTGTTTTGAATTATTATCAAGTTTCAAATGTTACTTTGTATATGTAAAATTCATAAGTAATATAGGAATGCAATCTAACCTTAAATTAATTTTATTTAATAATTAACATTGTATTGCGGAACATTTAATGCTTGCGTCATATAATATATATAAAATTTTAATACATGGCCTGTTTAGTCTGAGTATTCTTTTACTTATTAGCGTATTTTAATGCTTTATTCCCTGTAATTACTTAATTCATTTCTTAAATTATAGCAAAATTACGATAAAAAATAAAGTTGGCCTTGTCAGCTCTGTGATACCCGTACGAATTTGTTATCCTATGTGCGAATAAGTATGCCATAACTGAATATGGGACAGAATATGACTTTAAGTTGCCGTATTTCCATATTTATGCAAAATTTCAAAGTACTGTGTATGGCAGCTACCAGAAAGAGCCACGAAATTATAACGACTTTTATCGAACACATTGGCCCTACTAATATATTCGCTTGTGTGAACTTTCAATACCACGGCTTTTATTTTGAAGTTTTATGGCAGCTACCAGAACCGGTACCCCGATCAGGTCCAATTTACATAGGGTTCTGGCACTTACTACCATAAATCATTTGCGAAAATTTGGTGAACTTAGCTCAATTAGTTTTTGAGTTATCGTTGGGACGGACAAATGGTAAGGCAAATTTAGTATACCCTTCGAACATACGTTCGTATAGGTATAATAATCAAAATCATATTTATTTGAAGCAATTTAAACATGTTCTTCCAAAAAAAAATTTTCTACCATTTTATTGAGAGATAAGATAGTTTCCGAATTTTAGTTTATCATATTATTAAATTACATGGAACCGAAAATAAATTGTAGCTTTGAACTTAGAAACGCTTAACTTAGTTAATTGTCAATTATCAAAAATTATTATACGAAAAATGTATCGGACGTATGTAAATACAAGGACATATTCATTTCAAAATGTAAAATATTTCATCTATAATTGTACCAAACATAATATATAATTAAAGGGACATAAATTGTTATACAAACACTTTTTCCAAGAATTTTTTTTTCGCTAAATAGCACTTAATTTTAATTTGGCAATCCTCTAATATAAAATGACCATTGACATTAATGACAAAAATTAAAATCATGTTTTCAAATTCGAATATTTCAAATTCATTAAAACCATATTTAATCCAGTTTGCTAATTTATAACAAATAATTTACTTTAATTCAGCTCAGTTCATCTTCAATTAATTCAACCTAACCAAAAGTGTAAGTAATTATCTCTATATGCCCTAATATTATCCAAGTAATATTGTCCAAGTGATAAAATTTTGTAAATTTTTCATTATATAGATGCAACAGATGGCTATATTAATTTACGATAAATATTTCAACATAACTTTTAAATTAAAGGAGTAATGAAAGGAGTAAATAAGAAATAAAAATCTGGACTTGTTTGAAAAATTTTTAATAAAATATTATTTTCTTCTTCATTTTTTTCTCAAAAAAGCGAAATTTAAGTTTTCTAGGATAGATGGCAAAAGAGAAAATAAAAATTTCCTTTTCAAGTAGTTTCAATTGCAGATTTATTATGAAGTTTCATTAATTAAGTTTGTGTCCGAAATGATTTTTAAAGAAAACATTATCTAGTTGCTTTTTTTTAAATATTATATCTGCTTTCAGTTTTTTTTAAATTGTTTTTAAAACAATTAAGAAAGTAAAGTGGAAACTTTATAATGAGTCTCAATGCCAAGGAGACATAAATTTTTTAACCAACTTTTTATTATTTTTATTTCGAGTATTTTTTATACCCTGCACTTCGTATATTAACTTTGGTATGGAGTTTGTAACTACTTCAAGGAGTCATCTGCGGTATGGACGTATATATATATATTCTTGCTCATCGTAAAATTCTGCGTTGATTTAGACATGTCCGTCCGTCCGATCGCACGATAACTCAAAAACGAATAAAGCAATCGACACCAAACTTTCACAAGTTTTTTCTTTTGTGCCAAGGACGAACCCTATTGTTATTGGACTAAGTCGGACAACGGGTTCGGGTAGCTGCCATACAACTCCAAGAGTTTATTTTAAATATTTCAAAAACTAATAAAGCTATAAATATAAAATTTTGTATACATGTGTCCAATTATATTCTACATATGCTCTAAAATTTATAATGGAATAGCTGCACCGGTTCGGGTGGCTGCCATACAACTCCAACAGCAAATTTTTTATATTCGGCAAAATAATAAAGTCAGATTCATTAAATTTGGAAGTTGTGTGTCTGTTATAGGTCAAACATATCCGTGAAGTTTCTACAGAATGGTTTCACAGGTTTGATTAATTGCTATACAACAACGAAAGGTGCAGGGTATAATTCAATCGGTTTATACCGACTGAAACGTTTTTACTTGTTTTTAACTTCTTTTGTAACAACCAAACAAAAAATTACTTAATCTCTATTTTTTTTATACATATAGAAGAAAAAGGAAGAAGAGGAAAGTTATTTTACGTAAATTATGGAAATCTAATTCCTAGTAATCACTTAACAGACTTTTGGTGAATGAATACTAAAAAAAAAACATTTTTTCGTTAATATTTCAACTCCTTGTTTTTAAAAAATGATAATTTAATATTGCTCAATGAAAATGTTGCTGTGTCGTTCAATAACAATAACATTCTAGAATGAAATTTGGATCCATTTTTCACTGTCTTTAAATTTAAAGAAAACTAACTAGCCACTTGCTTCTTTTTACACTAAAAAAGCTCAGGATTTGAATTTATTGTTTAACAATTTAAAATTCTTAACCGTTTCTATGTTCTGTTTCTTCTATAACCGTTTCTATATAGACCGTTTCTATATTAATAAATAGTTTTTTCATTTTAACATAATTTTTCCTCTGAATGAGCTATCACCATAGAATATTAGTAATTTTTCAATTTTCTGGTACTCTAATTTCTTTTGAAACTAAAGATATAAGGTCAAAATGCTTTCCCATCTAGAATGGCTCAATTGACAGTACCTACTACCTATGACACTTCCATTGTTATATATTATTGATTTTTAGAATTTTTGTTCTCATCCCGAAAATATGCAATAAAATTATATCATTATTTTAAGCTAAGTATTTACATATTACAGGTCTATTAAAGGCTATTATAAGCAGATACGAAAAAAACTTTTCAGTTGTTTAAGGCAAATAGTCTGCTATATACAAACCATGGTTTTGATAAAAAACTTAATAAATATAATATTATTCTATTTAAAATTCACCTTGCGATTTTACTTTTTATTTGAAGACCCCTTTCTATTTTAAATTTGTTTCAAATCTTACCAAAAACCTGGTTACTTTTTCTACTGGCTGTTTACGTTAAATATTCCACATAAAATTTATGCCTCAATAATAATTTTGACTTAACAATAAATAATTTCAATTACAAAATTTTATTTTTAAAAATTACGAAATTTTGGCCTTAATTTTATTACAAAAAATTATTACAAAAATTATTACTCTTAATTTCTCTAAATGCAAATTAACATTTCGAATATAAATTAACAAAAAACAATTTTACTTCGACCTTAAAATTTTACTTACACTTAATCTAAATATATGTATATATTTAGAACCTATATACCTACATAGAATCCTTTAAAACAGAAAAATTTTATTTAAATGCAAAGAAAGTGTAAAGTGCGTAAAACATTTTAGTACTTTTTTTTTGCTTTAAATTTTTCTCTTCATAAAATTTACAATTCTTTAATACTTCACTTTTATAATCTTTCGAATTTAAATTCGAATATAAAAAAAAAAATATTCGCTTATTAACAGTAATAAAATTCCTTTTCGCCCAATAATTTATTTATATTGTATTAAGTATATATCTGGATGTACAATTACATATACATACATATTTTCGACTGTTAATTCATACACAAGAGTATTATTTTATAATATAAGAGTATAGCGATATACTTGTCAGGATATTTAATTTTATATGAAATTTAAAATTTTACAATAAAAAAGTGTATGCAGGAGTGTGTGTGTGTGTGTATTGTACCTATTGTTGATGTACCCTTATCGAAATTTTAATACTCGTAAATAAGACCAAAAAACGTAATTAATTTTTAACAACCAGCAATAATTTATTCTCTCATTTTAACTGACCTAAAACACTTGTTTTTGTATTTCATTTCATTTATTTCATTTTGTTATTTTTCGATTTTTACTTTTCTTTTTCCTTTTTTTTTTATAATTTGTGTATTTCTTTACTTATTTTACATTTCGGTTTTTTTTGGTTTTTTCTTTCTTTCTTATTTTCGCTTACTTTCTTTTCAACAGTTATTATTATTATTATAGGCAATAATTATTCAGTTAATTACCCCAATTGACATCTCATTTACACTCTATTAATCAATTCGAAATTTTTCCTCATTTTCTTCTCTTTCTTTTATTTCTCTTTCATCTACATTATATTTAACTTTTCTGTATTATTTTTTTTTTGCTTTTGTTATAATTTTTTGGTTAGTTGTTTTATTTTTTCTCTTTATCTTATTCTCTATCTTTCCCTTTTGTTATTTATTTCTTTCTCTTTTTCTCTTTTCGGTGTTCATCTTTATCTTTCTTAATATATTTCTATGTACATTCGCTTCGCTGAATTTTATCCTTTAATATTCCTTTTTATTTTTCGCTCTTATAGTTGTTCTTATAATTTTTATTGTAATATTACAGCCAAATCTTAGGGTATGTGTATACTTACGCATCTTATAATATTGTCTTCTTTTATGATATATAGATTGCATACGCATTATAGTTATATACATATATAATTTTGTTTACCATTATACTATGTATGTATAAAAATATTATATGAATATTTATAAGTATATATTTACATAACATATTTGTATAATTAAATGTTAATTTTATTACATTTACAGATCTACCAAAAATTCCTCCAAGAATTGATATAGATGATAAAATTTACAGTATTGGAAATATGTTATTAGCTAATTGTACAGTTGATAACAGTAAACCATTGGCTAATTTAACATGGTTACTTAATAATAATACAGTAAGTTAAAATTTATTTTATTGAGCTTATATTAAATATGAATTTTAAATATTATTGGTACTGTAATGTGTATATTATACTATATGAGTATATCATAGTATATAGTATTTAGTATATATGTTATGAGTATATTTTAATGAATCATTATACAGACACATAGGTATTGTAATTCTTAATTTTTACTTTTGCGTTCCAAATTCTTCACGTAATAACCTAAAATCTGTTTATACATTTTTATTTCACCTTTATATTGTATATAATTTTAAATAAAATACATTATATGTTAATCAAACGCCAAAAGCACTAAGTCACATTATTCCAATAGTTTCGTTGCCCAGATATACAACCAGACAAAACTGTTTCGAAATAAACCAACGCCTTATATAAAATTACAAAATATGAACTGTTGTTTTGACATATTTATGACTTGATTATCCGAATACTCAAAATAAAAATCCAATTTATATACAATTTTAATTTTTCTTCAAGATTGTCGGGATTTACTAAGAACGTATGAGCTTCAAATCAAATACATAATTCTGTTATACTCAAAGCAAAGGAATTAAAAACTTCATTTATAAAATTTGATTCATATGATTACAAGTTAGAAACTATTAAAAAATATGAGTGAATAATCTGGAAATTTTAATTCTCGTTACCATTATAGTAATAATTAATAAGAATATCAAAACGACTAAATTGACCGAAGTAATCATAGTACATTACTCTTATATCAAGTGAAAAATCTCTTAGTAACTTTTAAATTTTAAAAATTTACGATAATCGCTTTCTTCTCTAAAAAAAAAATAATTTTCAATACAAATTTAATTAAAAGTAACCTATACTTGGTTACTTGTTAATTACTCCAGATTTATAATAATTCTATATAAGTATGGATAAGTACGTACATAAGAATGTATATATTACGTATTTACATATAAATATGTACTTTAATAAATTATGAATAATTTCATTATCATGAAATTTTTTTTCTAATTGAATTTTTTTTTTAACTGAAATTTCAAACCAAATCTACAATAATCTTTGATTAATTTATTTTGATATGATTATATATAAAAAAAAAAGCCCGGTATTATGATCCTTGAAGAAAATTCTCCAATCGCCAAGAGAATTTATAAAGAAAAAAAAACTCATTACAAAAAACAGGTATAACAATGGGCAAATTACAACAGTTTAACTAAAGAATAATCAAGTCAAAGATTAAACCAGTCTAAAATCTACACTACAAAAAAATAAAATAACTGTAAAGATAATAACAGGTATATTCATATAGAAATATGAAATACAACGGAGAAAAAAAAACTATACAGTAAAGTATATAGCTACAAGAGAGAAACAGAGAATGAAAATAAAGATATACATATACATAGTTGAGAAACAACAAAGAGAAATACAAAATTATAAAACAAGAAAAAATATAAAAAATAAACGCAAGAAAATTCATTAAAAAGGAATCATTTGACAGGCGATACTCTCATTCCAATATACCGTTACGGAAAAAAAAAAGAAAGCGAGTGAAAAAAAAAAAAAGTATAGAGATAATAACAACGAACGCAAAATAAAATAAAATATAAAAACATAATAATAAAATAAATTAAATAACGACAAAAACCCGAATTGAAAAATTTTTTAATTAAAGGCTTCAGAAATGCCATGCTATGAACTTTTCCATCTCCATTATAGCATAAAAAGCGAAGACAGAACACAAGAAGAAAATCATAAATTCAAACAAAAAAGAAAAAGTGTATTTTGTCGTGTGTTGTGTTGTCAGTTCAATTCAATGGCAGGCGGCCGTGTCAGTAGTAATAATAACAGTAAAAGTTACAACAATAATATAACTGTAAAAACGATTTTAATGATTTTTCAAGTTTCATGATTGTGATTTTTGTTTTTCAACAAAATTTTTATATTTACTCTCGCTTTTCGTTTTTTTTTTTTTTGATCTCTGAATTTTATTAAATGAGTATGGAATTAAAATTTATTTTTTATTTATTATAAATTATTATGAAAATTCTGTTGAATATAAATTTAATTACAGTTAGAAATAAAAATCAATGAACGTTTAATTAATAAAATGAAGAAATAATTTAACATTCATTTGAAAAAATAAATAGGCGAAATCATGCTTGCATTTTGATATGAGTGATTCATAAGAACGTGTTATGATGTTTGTACTGTACCTCGCTCTTGATACCCCAATTGAAAGAGGGTTTTAATTATTATCAATGTATTTTTATAAAAATTTTTTTCCTCCAAATTGCTTATTTCTGAAATATTTGCTCTATATTCGACTAAGTTCTACTATAGGTTTGTCGCCCAACTATCTACGATATCATGTGCCCATGCTATATCCCGCCCAAATGTGAAGTAGAAAAAACAAAAATCGAGTAATTGCATTTTCACAAAAATTTCCGAAAACGTTTTGTGAAACGTACGTAATGTTTTTATACAACGAATCGAAAAAAAATTGGATTCTAGCTAAAATATCCCTTAATTCCTTAATATTCACATTTATATTAAACTAAGCTCTGTACGATCTTGTTTTTTATAATTTTTAATTTTAATTTTCGTACTCCTTTAAAGTGACTCGATATTGTATTAAAAAGAAATGTTCTATACCATAACGCACCTCATAATAATAAATAATTATCTTGATCCACCATGAATGAACCGCGAATATTTACATTTTGTTTCCTTTCAAAACTCCTTCTCAAAGGATTTCTATATAATACATATAGAAAATCTGTGTTATATTTGTTTCTTTATATTTTCATGAACTCTGTATTTAAGGTATACACAAAACAGAAATATATGTACGACCTTCATAAAAATAAAAAATTTTAAAAGTTATAAAGTAATAGTTTTTGTAGAGCTATACTAAAATATATATGCACACCTTTATAAATTATAAAATAAATAATAAAGTTTTTATAATATTGAAGCTATTATACAGAAAAGAATTTATTTTAACAAAAGAGATAACATTCAAAGAATCGTCCTTTTTTGAGTAGAAGTCTATTAAATTTATATATGATGTAAAAATATTTTTTAAAAATTTATTTATCTATTCATAAAATAATATCGGATCTTTCATGAATTCTTCTTTTATTACAGTACATCGGATTTAATATAAAATATTTTATTGAAAGGAATAACACACTACTATTTCTGAAATCTTTTTTTCTACATTTTAAATTCTTTATAACTAATAAGCTATTCTGAATTGGAAATTAAAAGAAAAATAAATGAATGGTTTTTTCAGATTTTTTCGACTTTGTTCAAAATTTTTTTGGAAAATAAATTTCTTTTGAGCTTCAAATTTTATTATACCTTGAGTTTCATGCTTCAAGTAGTTGTACTGGTTTGTAAATACAATTCAGAAATTTTGTGTTTAAGCTAAATAAAATTTAAAACCTATCTTGTAGGTGTACGAATATTAAGAAAAATTATTAGTATAATGGTAATTTTTGTAGTTTTTGAATTTTAAACTATTTGATTTATGCCACATGAGATGGACGTGCTGTTATACTGTCAAATCGAGGTACAATACCTTATTCAAATCATGAGAATCGCCTCTTCAAAATGTGTTTCGTCATTTATGATATGTTTTCCGAACCTCTACATTCAAGCTCCATTCTATGCATATGAGCTTACAAAAGTTATCCAACACTATGAAACAGGTAATACATGTACAATTACTCCGTTAATAACTAACGATATAACAATTTTTATTAACATTAAACAAAATTTTAGTAGCATATCCTATGGACCAAATACATGGAACAAAATTGATATTTCTAAAAAAATGTTGAAATTGTTCTAAAAATTTCATAAGATCATAACTCAGTAAACCTTCATAATACTTGCTCTTTAGGAGATTGCATTTTGATGGAATTTTTAATTTTACCAAATATTTTCTAAAGGCTTACGTTGTTTCCAGATGTTGCAAGATTTATTTAAAAATGACATACTTATTATTTTCTTATTTAGATAATATTCGTGAATTATTTATTATATACGTACGAAACTCAAGCCATTCAAAATTTTAAAAAACTTCTTAGCTTATATTTACTATATTCCATTTAAAGGATATTCTTTAATAATTCGACTTAAATTCCGTGGAATAGCTGAGCGGAACTAGTATATTCTTTATGAAAACCTTGCTGTATTAGAGTAAATCTATAAAATTAAATATTAAAAATTTTATCTTTATTTTATGTATAACATATTTATGGACAAAAATGTAAAACTATTCACCGAAATGAATTTGCATAGCTACCCTTACCATATCATTAAAAGGAACGATATAAATAAATCATAACCATGTGTATAAAAGAATAATATGATTTCGTCAACCCTACCTAATGTATCTAAATAATGTACTATGATATAAAATAAAATGTCTACTACTATTACGATTAATATCATTTTGAATATAACTTTTGTTATATTTTATAACCTATATACTTATTTTTATGTATATATGTACTGGTTTTATTAAGAAAGAAAAACTATTATACAACTAAATACTTATTTCTTTAATAACATCAATTTTATACCATAAATTTTACACCTAACTGTATTATTGCGTATCACATTCACATCTGTACATATTACGGGAATTCATATACATTTCTTATAAATATCTATATAACAATATAATAAATATAAATTTTATATGAAATTATATATGTGTATGTGTATGTATATATACAAACATAAATATTCATTCATTAAAAAAATTGTTTTTTTTTTTCTTTTTTTTTATTATATTTCCTTTCTACTTTTTGTTTTATAGCTGCGACCGCATGAAATTATACGATATAATATTATCGGTGATTCAACATTAAATTCAACGACATCTGTTTTAGGACTTAAATTAGTTTTACAATCAAAACATTTTCGCTATAAGAATCTTAGGGTAAGTACCAACTTTTTAAGTTTTTTTTGTTTTTGTGTTCTCTTTTTATTATTTTTATATAGGTATACGTATAGCGTTTTTGTCAAGAAAATTTGAAGGAATAATTTTTGGACAAAATTTATTACAAAAAATTTTATTATTGAAATAAATTTTTGAATATGAAAAACAATTTAAATTGAGGAAAATTTGTGAAAATTGTGAATAGCTATATAGATATTTCTTTTAGAAACTATTTCTATAAAGAATATTCTTATATATGGGGGTAAATTATATCTGGCTATCAAATAATAAAAAAAATCCTTTTTATCATGATTTTTATCATCATACATCCTGACCTCGATTTCGAATAATAAAAATAACAAAATATCTGAATAAATATTTGGTTATTTGTTTATTACTTAATTCTTTATCATGCTTTAAATGCGGTATTTAAGTGTAAACTAACATTTATGTAAAAATATTTCAACGAAAGTAATCTAAATTAATAATGCTGTGGGATATTTTCCAAAAATTTTATATATGGAGAATGTTAAATGGTCATAATTATTGTTATTGTAGTCTAATTAATATTATGAAATTTAATACATATCCTAGAAAAGTTTTAATTGTCCGTACCAGTGTAATATTATAAATACAAATTGAAGCAGTCACAACAGAAATAATATTAAAAATATGTCTATCTAGCTTACGTGATAATTATTTTTAAAATTAAAAAGTTTCACTGAGCAACAATCCAAAAGTATTGCCAAAAATTTTCTCCAGCAAAATAAAATTAATGGAACATATTGATACTAAATACCCTTGATCTCATACCAAGTACTTATCTTTTGCGTACAGCTATAATTTTTCCATACTAATCAAAAGGGTATATAAGAAATGAGGTCAAATTTGAAAATCGTGTTATGAAGCTGATCTTTTTGGTGAATATTTCTAAAATTTTAAAGTATTTTTTACCCATAATTTTCTCTTTTCATATTTACCCAAGCAAAGCTGATTTCCTAGCGTTCATTCTGGGTAACTATTATACGCACTAATATTTCTGAAATAGCATCTCTTTAAATAAACCTTATTAAAAAAATAAAAACCTATTTAAAAAATAACCTATTAAAAATATGTAATTCTGAACAATCTATAGTTTTCGTTGTAAATAAAGTTTATGTATAACAGTTAATAATACAATTTGATAACCAATAGAAAATCTCATTCCAAAAATCAGCCAAGCTCCTTTAAATTTTTTTAATATACCTAAATTTTAAAATTTTATAAAATCTATTATATATTTTTATAGCTATCTACATACATATAAGTTCCTACACTAAATTTAACAAATTTCAAGTGATATTCTAAAATCCCTCTACATATATTCTTATTTTTACAGTTATCATGTAAAGCAACTATTTATAACATATATGAAAATACTACTGAAAAAATTTTAGAATTAAATACAACAAGTAATCAAATCTATACAGATGATTTTATAACAATAGGAAGCAGTAGACATACACAATATGATGGAGATTTTAATGGTTACGGTGATCCTTATGATATTAGAATGCATCATATGCAAGGTAAGTATTTTTTCAAGGCAAAAACTCTTTATAAAAAAAAAAATTATAAAAGATCACACATAATACGTGTGAATACTACAATATTTTCACATACATTAATATTCTACATAATTTAAAGGAGTAAATAAATGTGTGTGCGTTTTTTGAAACTTAATTTTGAATAATATTCTCTCTTAATTATCAAAACTCAAGTAGCCTACCAAAATCTTAATTAATTCCTATCTAAAACAAAGGCAAGTAATTTTTCAATTTAAATATAAGGACAAAAATTTTCAACAACAACAAGACATAAGTTGTTCAACACAATGCCCAGAAAACAAAAAAAAAAAAAAATGAAAAACTTTAAAAATATTTTCCACTTCTCACTTGAATAACAAAATAAAAAAGCAAAAACAAAAAAACATCATCAAATTTATTCTTTTTTTTGAAAAAAGAAAGAAACAAAAAGAAAAAACTAGAAAATAAAAATAAGAACGTAAATTAAAGTTGTTTGTCAAGAAAAACGGAAATTTGAATTCAACTTAAAAGGAAAAGTTTTACGCCCCCTTCCCCGCAATAATTCACTAATTCCAATTTAAGTTTATTTTTATTATTAATTTTAATATTATAACTTTTAATTTATTACCTTTTTTGCTTTACTTACATTATTCTCACTACGTACACACATATATGTATACGTACGCTTATACTTTAGGCAAAGTATAATAAAATCGCGTAAAAGTTTATTGGTGTGTTACAATTAAAATCCTAAATCTATGCAAGCAAATTATTTTTAATCAATATAGTATGATTTTGGTTCTGATTATTAGAAACTGTTTTAGGTTTTACAATGTATAGTTATTAAAAACAGTACAATATTTTGCTATAGTTGAATTATTTGATGTATTGTATGTCATACTCTTGTTGTTCCTTGTGACAAACTGCAATTACCGTCTCGTACATACACACTTAATGCAATTACCGTCTCGTAATTATACACACTGTCATTCCAGTCATATTCTAAACAGATCCAGCGTCTCAAAGATGAGAAAATTGACTTGACTTAGCTTAAAAATGTCGGTGTTATTCGAATTCAATTTTATCCGAAATCATGAATTCATACTATCGAACCAAAAACTCTACTGCTTTTCGTTTCAAAAATTTAGAAATATTATCCTTCTTCTTATCTTCCGAAACTGTAAAATAATGAATTCAATTCCTTTCAATATTGGAAAACTAGAACTCTGCACTGAAATTCTTTGCCATTAATAATAACCAATTTGGCACGTGAATCCAATTCTCACCTAAACTAGAATTTATGCTATATTTTTTTTTTATTGTTCACTTTAACATATTTTTAACATATCAAAAATATTATAATAAATCTCAAATGAATCCATATGAAATACACATTTTACATATACACATATTATGTACGTCATAATTATAGAATTATTTTGTTCATATATAGGTGTGTATGTATGTATTTGTACACTATATAATACACGTTTAAATATCAGAGGAATGCATATAAATACTTTCATTGACTTAATGTAAACACTTAAATCACATCACCACGAAATGAAAATGAAGAAAGAAATGGTTGAAAGGATAAAAAAGGGGAAAAAAAAGAAGGAAAAATTAAAAAAAAAAAATAAAATAAAATGCAAGATGTGGGGAATTCAAGGAAATAAGCAAGAAAACTGTGTAATAAAGTATGGAAAAGTTTTTTTTTTTCCTTTTTTTTTGTTCTTCTTCTTTAAATATTTATAAATGCAAGCGTATGTACGTAGTAATAATAAGTTTTATCACTATGTATGGCTCTTATACTCTCTTTAGGGTAATGTACTACTTTTCTTTCAACTATTCTTATGATCTTCCATTTTGTTTTTCTTTTTCTGCATCATATTTATTTATGAATTTTGTAACGCGTGTGAAATAAATTCACTATTTTTGGAAATAAAATAAAAAGTGTAATGTTGACAGTGACAAAATAATCATCGATCTTACAAATCTTCCTCTTTTGTTATATCCATACGAACGAAGAGTATGTTCGAAGAGTTTACTAAATTTGTCTTACCGTTTGTAATGCTAAGAAACAATCGTCTGAGATATAGACATAACTGCATGTTTTTGATTAGCGTTGAATTCTGGGTCGATTTAGCAAAATCTGTCCATCCGTCCGTAAGTCTGTTTCTCAAATGATTTATAATAGCAAATGCCAGAACCCTATATTAGATGTTATCGAGACAGTGGTTTGGATAGATGCCCTACAACTTCAAAAACTATTTGGCTCTATCTCAGAAATTATTGAAATTATAATATCAAAATTTCGCTCGTGCAAATATTTTATTAGAGCTCTGATATTTGATAAAACTAGTTAAAATTTCTTGACTTGTGATTGTGGCTGCCATACAACTTCGGAAATCGTTTGATCGTATATGTGTTATGAAAACTGTGGAAATTAGTGTGCTGATATTTTGCATAAACGAATAAAAAACCAACACCATATATGGGAGAGTGTGTCAATTAACACGCAGCACTTGAAATCATTCATTCGTACGGATATCACAGAGTTGCCACGGTTGACTCTACCTATTCCTGTTTTATTATAATTTTCATTTTAAATGCTTATAACAAAAAGAGTATTTTAACCCAATCAAAAGTTACATGCCGTATTGCTAACGAAAATGCATTTGTACGTGGTGAGAAAAATGAAATAACTATTTTAACTGAAATTTCGGCCTATAGACTCATGTGTCTCAATTTCAGATGAACAAATTTTAACGTTTAGATTAAGCTTTTACCCGTTATTGTGAAAAACAATTAGTAAAAAAACTTCTACACCCTTCAAGATAGAAAACTATCCCACTTTATAACTATTTAGCATAACTCACTTACTTGATCGTTCAACTCATCTATTATGTTAGCGCTTCTTTTCACTTATTATCTCTTATCTGAAATGTTCGGTATATTAATAAAAGTACGTATTTTAAATAGCTAGTAAATTGGTTACTTAAAAGCAAAGTATTTTCAATTTTACATCGGAACAGTATTATTTTACAAACCTTTTGTTTATTGTGAATTTATCTATTTAAGGATACGATAATTAAGCTGCTTTTATGATTCAGATGTGTCAGTATCATATTTACGATGAAAATTGGAATACAGAAACAACACCTTTCCAAAAAGTCATAATTCGTATTTTTAGAGGTATTTTGGATTAGAGTATACCAATTTTGAAATTTAAAATAAGTTTTTATAAAAAATTTTTTCCATCTCGTGCAACTTTGTCATTTTACTGATACAAAGACAAATTATATTTCATAATGCTCATGATCCAATGTGCTCATGAAATTTTCAAAGAAATAAAATAATCTCATGTTATATATTCATCAAAAGCAAAACGCCCCAGCGTTCAGGAAGCATCATTAACCCGATATTTTCAAATTCAACTTATTCGACTCTCTAATAATTTTAAACGTTAACAACTTAGTCACTTTTCATATGATTTTTTTATTTCGTGTACAAAAACTTTACAAATATTTGCTGAAAAATAATTTTTTAAATTTCATTATGACAGAAGATAGAGGAGGGCTTTGAAAGTGATAACTAAATAAGACATATAACAAGAATTACTTACTTAATATAGTGTAACACAATACAATAAACAAAATTAACTGTAAAATTTTCAGTCTGTTTTCTATATACGTATAAATATTGTGTGTACATAATAAATCCTTGCAAACTTTAATATTATAATGTAATTTATGGGGGCGTACATCATTACACATTTATATATGCAAAATAAATAAGTATATATGCAAGTTATAACTATAATTTTATCGAGTCTAAATAAATTTTTATGAAGTGAGTATTTGTAATAACTACTAGGATTCAATAAATATCTCTTTAAATTTTCTACACATCTAAAATATAATTTACAATGTACCATAATATGTTATGATTATATGTACAGGCACATTATATGTATATAAGTATGTATGTCATTGAAAGGATTCCCTTCTTTTTATTTAGAATTATTATGTTAAGAAAGATAAACTTTAAGAAATATTGTTGAAAACTTTTGAAAGAACAGAACAAAAATTTTTTTTTCTTTATAATTATTTCCGAAAAATGAGGAAAAAAGGAGGAAACTGCTTTTCAATTAAAAAGTATAAGGACTTAAAATGTTTACGCATAGTATATTTATATATATATATATATATACAAAGTGAAAATAATGATTTTCTTTAAAATTCAATGTTAATAATGTCAAATAATTTATCGGCAATTATTAATTATTATGAAAATTTTATTATACGTATATATTCTTCGTCATTATATTAAATATTATAAAAGTTTATAGAATATATAAATAAAATTTTTAGATGCAACAAAGTCTCAACTCTAATATTTCTTAACTTGTAAAGTTAAAGTTAGAGGGATTATACATAGGAATAGAAAATGAAGTGTTTGATAATCTGTACATAGTAAATAATTTACCAATAGGATAAAGTAACAACAAAATTGTTTAATGGCACCATCTTCGAGTAATTATGCTCTTATATATATATAGAGAAAATTTAAACGTTGCTGCCAGTAAAGAAAGGAAAACTTACAATGTATCCCTACAATTTTTCATTATTAAATGAAATCAGGTTCTTTTTAGTATAATTTCAAGCACATTTCTAATAAAATAGAAAAAGAATCCCTGATCTTAGTTATAATGTCTATTTTAATTATTCCTCCCAAAAATATGCAATATGCAAATTTCATTTTCATACGTTAGTGAATTTTAGTAAAAAATTGTTCCCATTTTTAGCACTTTTCCAAAAAATTTTTGAAAAGAAGTGCTTATTAGTTTCACTCTGTCCGTCTGTCCGTCCGTCCGTCCGTCCGTCTGTCCGTGTGCCTGTTTACAAAACTTCTACACCTTTGAAGATAGAAAGCTGAAATTTTGCATGTACATAGATCTTTACTAGGAACTTATTTCCGTAGAACAAAATTTTTACCTATCTCCCCCACTCTAGAAGTTATACCCCCCCAAAACCCTAAAAATGGCCTCTTTTAACTATTTGTTGCAATGAAACCATAAGCATTTTTGAAATTTTGCAAACGCAGCAAGGCAGCGACTTGCTTCCCCTAGCGCAGTATACTATAGTTAAACTTTAGAAAAACAAAATGGCCGTTCAAACTTAGCGTTATCTAAAGTCTTTTTTTTTCCAAATTTTTGATTTCGTTTTTCTTCTAGACCCCAGCCTATAGAAGCTTGAAATTGTTTAGCTTTAGGGGCTTATAGACATTAACAACTTGTTCATTTCGTTAGAAGAAAATTTTTTTCCATCTCCATCCCTTCTCAAGTTATCACCTCTTGAAATTTGTAAAATTTGATTTTTTGGCGCCTTATATTTCCGAAACCGCAAACGTTTTCAAATTTCTATAAACGCAAAAAGCTAACGGTAAATTCCATGAAATTAAAAAATATAATTATTTTTCTTAACTCACACAATTAACCCTTAAAATCGAGCATTATATTAACCCCTCTTTATATTAATTTTTGCTTAATTTCAAAGACTGCATATATGCATCATCCTAAATATATGCAATCCTAGAAATAGTTTTGTATATGAATGAAAATAATTTTAATAGTGTGATAAATATACATAGACTGTATTTAAAAGCAGAATTTTCACTTGTTGAAGGGAAAAGTGCTACAATACAAACCATTGGTTTGACCCAACTTTGTTAATTAATGTGCTTACGTTAAGGACGTTAATTCTTAATTTCTTTTCACCAACTTTGCAATAATTATTTATTTTCAAATTTCTTTCCTATTGAACAGCAATTTGAACATGACATTTTGAATTCATGTGAGATTTTTTAACATTCAAAGCAAACGTTGCTTGTCTGTTGATTTACGAAATGGAATAATTTTTCCAAATTTTCATATTACATTTTAATCTTTGAAGTAATCTTGAGGCTCAAGTCTATAATTTGCCTTAAATGAAATTTAGTGAATTGTAAAAATTCCACAAAATCCTTGAATAGATTGTTAATTTTCTGATTCAATCCATTTCGATTTTATTAATATCGTGAAATGAACAATTTACTTGACGAATAAAATTCTGTTGACAAATTTTGTTTAGACGACAAACCAACAATAAATTTTATACCAACTATTCAAATTTTTGTTGTAAGCTAAAGTTTTAGCTAGAATATTATATGATTAAGTTTTGTATTCTTATTTTCTTATTGGATGGAATGACCCTAGATTTATATTATTAAAAATAATTTTAAGTCATTAAAAGGTGTAAGAAATATCATTTCTCTAAAATAATAAATTACCCAATCTGGAAAAAGAATGATTTTTGAGATCAAATCATTAACATCTAGGTAAATGATAAGTCTACCTCCTATTTAATGCTCAATTTATGTCAATATTAATATCTTCGGGTTGAAATATAAATTTGAAAGGATAACTTAAATCTATATATTTATATAAGTATGTAGACAAATACATTGTACTTATTTATATTATATTATGATACTAGAATTTTCATAATTCCAACTCTAACACGTTTTCCACAAAAGCTAAAGGAGCTCAGATGTAAAAGAAATTAATTTAAATTCTTATATTGTAGCTGATTTAGGTTTCTATATTCCTTCGTGAATAATTTCATTCAGATGTAATAATATTAAACCCAAAATCAAATTAAGAAAAATATAAAAATGAAAAAAAAAAAATAAAAAAATTACATAAGAATGGAAAAATTGTTCAAGAAATTGAAAAAAGAAAAGCCTCTATGTGCAAAAACATAAAATAAAAATTTTTAAACTTTATTTAACAGAAGATTTCAAGGATTTTTCAATCAGGACGCACACATTTTTTTTTTGTTGCTTATTTGTAGTTGCTGGTTCTTGTATTCTTTGCATTTTTTATAATATTCTGTTTCACTTCTGTTTTATATTTTTTTTTTGTTTTCTCATAACATTTTTAAGGAAAGTTATTGTTTACTTAATAAAAATTCAAAAGTTCCTTTTATAAATTCGCTTTAATAACATCATAGCTCGTACGTGTACACACAATTGTTGTTATTGTTGTTATTATACTATGGTTCTTTTTATAATTAGATTTTTGGTGATTTGTAAAAATATGAACAAGAGTGAAAATTTGTTTCTTTTGGTTTTATTTTCACATTTTCATTGTTTTTTTTGTTGTTCTGGTTTTTCTTAAGAAATATTCATGAATATGTTAACGTTTATTTAAAAATTTAAAGAAAATTATAAAATTATTTTAATAAATTTGTATGACGAAAAAACTACTAAAACTTCTCTGTTTGAAGTGATAGCAGTTTTGTTTGATGCAATTAAATGGAGCTACACTATAATGTAGTTGCAACTCAGGCACTTTTATTACCTATAAAATAAATTATAAGGCCTTGATATTCATTGAAATATAGTAATGATTAGGTTTTCAAGTTATAGAATTCAGAAAAAAATTAACATTATATTAATATGTAATGCGTCGACAAAATTGTGGTACTATTTATTTAAAATATTACAGCATACTTATTATGTGATATAATAGTTTTGCCGACACATTGGAACAGTAAATCTAAGTTTATTCATTTGACATGCACATTTCTACTGCATTCAAACTCTTGTTTAAGAAAAACTATGAAGAGCCAGTCATCTTTTTTTCGTACATTTCAAATTTGTAATGCATGGATCAAATAACAATAACAAGTATTTTATATTTGTATTACGTAAACTTACTTACGTAAACTGGTTTGATTTGTAATTTTATCTATATCTGTGAATTTCCCAAACAACTTTTAAAGTTTGGCAAGTTAAAAAACAATAAAAATTTCAAAATTTTTTGATGTTAAAAAAATATATCGACTCTAACATTTGATTGAGTTAACATCTTTCTATTTTCAATATTTAATATTTATATTTTTACGAACTATTTTACATCATGAGGTCAAAAAATCTATATTCTTCTTATTTCTTCTTATTTCTGCAATGAACAGCTTTTATTTTCCTCCGCATAAAATTCATTTCCAATTTATGAGAGCTTAATACCTTATTAAAATCATATAGTAATATTAAGCATATTCGTTTGGCTCTTTAATATTAAACTTATTTAAAAAGTTTTCTTACCAATTTCTTAATGAAATTGAATGATAACGCGTGGGTGGACATTTATAAATTATAAAATATTTGCAAAACGAAATGTCAAAATTTTTTTTCTTTATTAATTTCGCCAAACAATGTGTCAAAATATTTGAAAAGGGTTTGAAAACTAGAAAATATTTTTTAGTAATTTAATTTGCAAACATGTAGCTTACATACATACATATGTATTATATACATGTATAACGAAAATTAGTGTTATAGACAAACTACAATAAATTAATTAAAAATTTGTAAAAATTGAAATTTTCTATAAATTTTTAAATTTAATAATGGTTTGTGTCTATAATAAACTTGTAGATCTTAGTTATAAGCTCAAAATGAAAAAATGGTATTCAGAATTTTAAGGATAGAAATTTTTTATATCGACTTTTTCCATGCTGAGATGAATTTATGTGAATGACTACTGTACCGAGAATGTCACATGATTTGAGTTGCAAATGATAATATTTTTTCATAGGATCCAATTTGGTTATTCTACGTTATGGCAACTCAGATGATTTGCATTAACTATCAAAAATATAAAAGACGTATAGAATAAAAACTGAAGGAAATTTTGAATTTTCAAACTAAAATTTTGTTTATCTTAATGGAAATTTCTTCATGCAACTGCAGAACAGATGGATGACGTACTCAAAGGAAAGAGTTAAAGGCAGAAAAATTCATTAAAAAATTTTTCTCCTCGAACTGATTACGTCATCCATCTGTTCTGCATTTGCATGAAGAAATTTCCATTAAGATAAATTAGTAGTGTAATAAGCACATTCTTATTAATTCCGCAACTATGATGTTGTATTAGTAAAATTCATACTAAAATTTTGCTTTATTAGCATTCTAAGTTCTTTATTTGCATGTTATTTGCAATTTTATTTCCGATTTCGATCAATTTTTTTTTTGCGATAAATATCACTAATACTTATAGTGACTTATTTCTCAGAATCAGAACTTACTACTGAGAATTCCAAGAACATATTTCAAAATTACAAAATATTAATTTTTTGTTTTGATAATAAATTAACAAATCTTCGATATTTATTCTTAGCTGATTTTATACAAACACACACAAAATTTTGTATGCTTAATCTTTCATTTTTCTATAAGTATATAATATGATATATACATATATATATACCAATATTCATATACATATTCAATTGTATTTAAAGGGAGTAAAAAACTTTATGATAAAAATAAAACTTTTTTTTTTCTTTTTAAATATGAATTTTATGTTGATGTGCCTCGGATGATGTAAGAAATAATTTTTTTTATCCTTTACTTACTATACATACAACTATATTATTTTGGATGTTAATGACAATGATGATATAAACATTCAAGTTGATTTGAATGATGACGGTACTCTGTACTCTGTACTATAACACTATAATAATTTCTATATAATCAATATCATCATCATTATCAAAATCATCAATATTGTCATCAGAGTGAATATATGTATCTATATAAGAAAAGCTCTCTTCTAAGAAAAAGGATTTTTTTTGGCTTTACTTATTTTCTTAAAATTATAAAAAAAAACTGATAGAAAGAATTCAGGAAAAAATGTTACCAACAAACAAGACAAAAAAAAAAAAACTAACTAAAGATTATCACGCCGCAAAAATTAAATATTTAACATCATCAGTAACATATAAACATATCCCAAGTGCTTAAACAACCCAAGCACTTCCACCCAAAAACGTTGAATACTTTATCATAGGTATACGATAATGTTATTATATTTTTTTTAGAGTAAACACGAATCCTTGTGGGAATTTAGTACAATTGTTCAGTAATAAAATAAAAAACAAAGCAAAAAAAAATTAAAAGAAATTTTGGAAGCAAATAGCAAAATGAAACAAAAATGTGGTGACATATAAAATACGTAATTTCTCATGCGCGAATGCCAACCAAAAGATGTATAAAAGTGTGAAAATAAGAAAATAGCAAAAAAAAGAAGAAAGTTTGAGAAAAATGTAAATGTAAAACAAAAAAAAAATTAATTTCATTTTCTGTTCCTTTACTTTTTTCTCGCTTCTTCTTTTTATTTTTGTTATTTTCTGCTGCTTTTTTTCCTTGTGATAATTATTACCCGGTTTTAAGATGAAATTAGTTTCCTTATGATCCTTGTAAATATATCATCATAATTTTTTTTATTATTTAATAAAGCAATTGCAAAATATTACAAACGAGTAAAACAAAAATATAATTGAAAGAGTAAACCCAAAACAGGATATCATAAAAATATAAGTATAACAGTTGACATTACTTATATAATAATGTTATCCTGAACATTGTTTCATGTAATTAAAATTTGTGTACATTAATTCAAATAATTTTAAAATAATTTTCTGGTTTTGATTAATAATAAAAATAAAATATTGCAAAATTAGAAAAGTGTTAAAAAAAAAACTATTATACTTCTTGTATAATACTATTTCAAGGAAAAAAGTTTTTCAATTAAAACTGTATAACAGAATTTGTTTTTCTTTTGAAATGTATGGGTAGCAAATATTACATTCTGAATTTCGAAAGAAATTTTTTTTAATTAATTCTTGATTAATTTTATTATAACTTCAGAAACTGATATAATTATAACTGCTTATTCATAGAAAAGGAAATTCGATTTGGGCAGCAGTACAAAACCGAAATTAATATTAATTAAAATTCATGTGATTTTAAAATTACGATATTAGTAACCTTCTAGTTAATATTATTTTAGTAAAGTTATGCTTAAGATTCATTTTGTCGAATTCAATTTTCCCAAAAAGTTTGTCAGTTAGTGTTAAATTCTCGAGCTTGAGCCTAAATAATAAATTTCCAAAACCCTATAATTATTTCTTGAAATGTAATCCCAAAAGTCTATCGGCCTTAAATCGGTGTAAATTTTCTATCGGTTAAAAACTACTGTTTCACTAATGCCTAATTTGGTTTATCCGCGAGAAATATTTTTGTTTTATTTTCTTAAATACGAAAAGTGAAAAGTATTAAAGATCATCAGTTGCTGGCACCTGAATTTTTCAAAAAATTGTTGCTAGTTCGTAATATAGTCAAGGAAAAACTTATATACAAAATTTCAAAAACTTAAAATAGATTCGTTTTCAGTTATATGGTTCAGGTGTTTAAAGCCTCCATATTTAATCAACTCTGAATTTTGATATGAGTTTTCAATAAAAAATTGAGATTCACGAGTAAGACAAACTAACAGACTAACGTGTTACTAAAGCCAGTGTAATTATGAAAGTTAGTCTTTAAAAACTTGACATGTAAAATTTACATTTTTATACTCTTATCCAAGGCAAGTTGGAACTAATGTAAATTGATAAGGTTTGAAAGGAAAATAAAACCAAATCTTCAAAAAAATCCAAATTTGAAATATCAGTATAACAAAGGAATGGCTGCAACTGGTGTTATAATTAGTGTCTTTCAAAACTATATACGAGTATATACGAGATTTCTACATAACTTTCTTATTAAGTTTAATTTTTCATAATTAAAGTATGAATTTGAAAAATTTTTGTTAGACTAAAGTAGCACTTTAGCAAATGTATGAGAAACTTTACTTTCAGTTTTCGCTGTTATTTGCAGCTCTTTCCTTCAGTCTTTAGTTTAAGGTTGACGTAACCGCATTAGAAGTGTTAATATGATGCTTCATTTTTATTAGGAATCCATTTAATATAAGTTAATTTATTATACATTTTATTAATACCGTTTTATAGAAAATCTCACATTGGAACACCTTGAATCATTCGGTAAAAAAAAAAGGAAAATAAAGAAGAAAGTAAAACCGTTTCCCTTAATGACGTATGCAGATATTTCATCTTATCTTGAAGATTAAAATTAAAATTCTTTCGTTAATTGACATTACAAAACATTTTCTTCTTGAACATTTTTTTTTTACTCCTTTCATACATAACGAATGTACTATTAAATAAATTTTATCTAATCTATGAAAGTATAGGGTTACCAAATCACCATTCATATAATTTTTGAATTCAGTATTTTACATCATACGGTCGTTACAAAATTATATTTAAACCAGAATTTCCACATTTCAATGGATTCTTCCTGTTCTCGCCGAAACTTTAGAGTAGGAATCAAAGTTTCAAGTTTTTTCACTTTTTTCAAATTTTTGATATAATTTTTTCTTGTAGTTGGTAAAATGTAAAAGTACAAAATTATAGTAACCTTTAGATACTAATAAATAGTTTAATTCTGAAGTTATCGTCTCTTGAAATTTATAAATTTCGAATTTTCGTTATCTTATATTTCCGAAGCTGTAAGCTTTCCCAAATTTGCAGCAGTAAATGTCTTGCGATCAAAAAATTTAATTATTCATTTTAAGTTAAACAATGAACAATTAAGTTCAACCGTTGCTTATGCTTCTTTCCATTTTTTTGGTGTTTATCCTAAATGTATGAAATAATTTGATATATATTTGTTATGCGAATTAAATGCAATTTAAATAATGGAGCTCATTTTTTTTAAAAGCAGGATTTTCACTTGTTCAAGTAAATATTTCTCCTTTACAAACCATTGATGTAACACAAAGTTTATTGTTTAAAAACCTACGGTGACAAATTGAAAGTCATTCATATTTGAGAAATATTTGTAGTTTGTTAGTTTGTTCTAAAATGTATACTTTACATTGTGTATTATTTGAGTGCATACATTGTGTAGTTCAAATTTAAATTCATAAATTTAGTATTGAATTGAAATCAAAATTTAAATTTTCCCATTGCAAATTAACAATTACTATCAATAAAATGTGAACAATTTGGCAACCCTAATAGATCTATAACATATAACAACACTATAAATTTAAGATTATGTATTAGAGTGTAGTCATTAAATATAATATTCTACATACATTAAGAACCCCCCATATATAGCCACATTCTGTTATACGACAATACATTTTACATTTATATTATGTGTACATACATAATGTTGTATATATAAATATATATTAAAAAATCTTTTATTGTTGTCTCTTTCTGCACTCTAAAAGAAATTTATCATTTTACGTAAATTACATATACAAATATACAAATATAGGTAACTACTTTTGGGAAAATCCTTTATGATTTCTGATTTTCTCTCGTTTTTATTTTGTAGTTATCGTTGTTGTTATTATTGTTGCCGTTAAATAAAATCTGCGAGTAAACTTATTCCATTTTTTTTGTTTTCCTTCTTTTTCATGCTTTTGGTTGTCGTTAACATACAACTCATCATTTGTCTTTCATCATGGGAAATTTTATTGCATAAATATACAAAATGACTGACAGTAAAAAGTGAATGAGTAATTAGGATTTAAAGAAAAACAAGAAATTTCTTTTTTAAGGGAAAACATTTATAAAATATCAAAAAGAAAAATAAAAAAAGAAAAAATAATAAAAGTAAAAAATTATGATTTAATCCATAGAGTTTTCATTTTGTATAGAGAAATTTTTTTTTCAAATTGGATAGAATTCCATTATATAAGGAAGAAGTGGATCTTTTTTTAAAATAAAATTTCCTGTCGAATTGGAAAAATTTTTTACTTTTAAAAAAAGTATTAAAATTAAAATTATTTCATTAAATCTGTAACACGAAGGTAATACTGCCTCCACAAATTATTGCAGCTATTGTGAATAGTTCCATTGTAAAAAATGAAGGAATTCTTCATATAAAATTATAAATTCAAATCTAAATTTTTTTTTGTGTAATTGAACGGCATTAGACAAAATTTATAAGAATTTCCAGTTGATATAGGCGTAAAATGTACAATTAATGATCTTCTCTGAAAACTTGTTCTAAATCTCTCTTCTGATTGAAAGGAAGCTTTAGTTAGAAAACCGTTAAATAGAAAACTTAAGTGTCCTGCAAATTTTTCATTTTTTCGACGCCACTGATTTCTATCTGCAATAATTTGAATTTATTTTCCTAACTTAACTGATATTTACGCTTACATAAACTTCTTTCAACTCTTTAAGAATTAAGAGCAAAAAATCCAAACAAACATCATTGTCATGTATTCTTTTTGACAATTAATCAATTTTTTTACTCACTTCTATGTTTCTAGTACCATTAAAAGCATTTAGCCACTTATTTCTTCCCACACTTATAGTGTTTCTTACATTCCTTGTGTTCCATATGAAAGAGTAAATATGTATAAACAATCAATTTATATATCTTTATATATGTATTATGTATATAATGCGTACGAGTCAATATAAAAAAAATTATGTATATCCAAAATTAACAATATATTTGACATACACAACCATAATATATAAAATTATGTTGATCGGAAATTTTATATTAAAAAATTATATAATATTTTTATATATTTATATAATATTATTTTTATCACTCTTTCATTATTTTATATATTTGGAATTCATTTTTCAGCATCACCGGACAGATCAACATCAGCGTCATCGTGCTCTAAGTGCTGTTCATCACTTTTGTTATTTTTTTTGACAGCTACAACATTATATAGTGGCAGCAGTAGCAATATTAAGAACAGTAATAACAGTAGAACAAAAAATATCAATAATAACAGTGATAATAATAATAATGAGAATAACAATAATAATGACGACGACAGCATCAGAAATAGTAATAATAAAATCAATACAAGTGACCGTCATATAAAAATTAATAATACAACAAATATTAATAATAGCGGTAGAAGTAGAAAAAATACTAGCAGTAGCAATAGTAGTAATAGAGGTAACAGCAGTTGTTATGATATACGTATTAATCGTAATAGCAATCAAGACAACAACAATCATAATAATAATAGTAATGATGATGATGATATTGATGGTGATTGCGATACCATACCAAATCTTATTGTATTGATAATATTATTAAGGATATCAAAATTATTTTTATCAAAAATGTCACCATCATCTCTGTTGTTCGTATTACGAAATTGGTCAAATGTTCATTTAAAAGAATTTATCAATATCAATGCTACTATAAAAAATATGTTAAAGAAAATGAAAAATTATATAAAAAAATATAATATTCAAGTATATAATAATACTCGTATAAGTAAAATAACAATACTATCATCACAATCATCATTATTACTATTATCAATACTTTTATTATCAGAGAAGTCAACAACAGAAAAAGAATTATCAATAAAACTATCATTATCATTATATTTTTTTTCATCATTATCATTATTATTTTCAATACTTATTGTTATAATAATACTAATCTCAAGAATCTCATGGTCGATTGCGACTATTCTTAAATATTATCATGATGTCAGTGACTTATTATTAGTTAAAATACAAAAATTAAATGACATTTGTGGCTATGATATTGACAGTTGTTGTTACTATTATAGTTACAATCATTTTATATATAATAATAATAGTTATTATTGTTGTTGTTGTTATTATTATTATTATGATTATTATTGTAACTGTTGTTATTCTTCTTTAAAATATAAAATAATTCATATAAAGATAAATGAATATTATCGACAAATGATAGTTACTATATTAAAAATATATTCAACAATAAAATTAATGAAAATAATAATAACAACAAATATGACATTAATAATGATTTTAATGATAATTTCTTTAATATTAAATCAAATAAGATTACAACAACTTGTGGATATAATTATAGCTATAGTTAAAAGTATATTATTATTTTCGTTTCATTTAAAATCATATTATAATGGAAACATGTTGAAAATTGGAAAGTATATAAGATGAAGAAATTGGAATAGTTAATAAAGACTGACTTTTTTATTTTTCTTTCTTTGATAATAGCATAAAATAATTAAGAAACAAAAAAAAAAAGTATTATATTATATATTTATGTTCTACAGAATGTTTCACTCCTGACATAAGTTACAAATGTTGAGTTATAAAAAAAAATTTGAATAAAATTTTAGTATCTAAGGCGATCATAAATGATATTTCCCTATAAGTCATATGCAAAAAATAATTCATTAAATTTTTTAGAATTTCGAATGATTTTAATATTCAAGGAAGAAATTCAGAAGGAAATTAATTAAAAATGAAATATATTTAATTCAAACCGAATTTTAGTCAGAATTCACAATTGATACAAATAGTTGAAACAGGGAAATCACGGCTAATAATAAAAAGACGGTATATGATTCTCCAAATATTCTTCTCGGCCATTTTTTTACATGTACAATCATATATGTATTCGAACGATATAAAAATGGTCGAATTCTGAATCGTTTTAAACATGTCTGCCCGTTCGTCCGTCTGTCCGTATGTATGTCTAAACGACAATTCAACAACTAATTTAGATAAGTTTACCAAATTTGCAAAAACGCCAGAACCCCATTTAAATTGAATATGACCGCGCTACTGGTTCGGGTAGCTGCCATATAAATCCAAAATTTATTTGGCTATACATCAGAATTATAAAAGCTATGATATTGAAATGTCGAATAAGCGAATATATTAATAGAATAGTCTCGAATATATTAGTCGAATAGTCTCATTCGCTATTTGCTACAAAAATGTTGAACAAAGTAATTTGATGATGAGGCTATAATTTTCAATAAAATTCTTTTACATTCCATGGGTTTATATGGTAACTATCATATTGTTATATAAAATTGAACTAGACATAAAAGTTTTATAAAATTTTATTAAAATCTAATTTAAGTGCAATTAAATAAATTCACATTTTTAAATTGTGTACCAAATTGATAAATTTTACTAAATTTTTAAATGGAAATAATGAAAAAAATTCTTTATTAAATATTGTTCTAACTTCAACTTCTTAAAGTTTTTTTGAATGACTACTCCGCACATTCCATAAAATTTTCGGAACATTCTGTACTTTATAACATAAAAATCATGTATTGCTATTTATGTATATTATATAAATATGTATAGGAATTTAATGTAATTACATTTCATATTTTTCAATTATATAATTTATATTATAAAGAATTTATAATTTAATTTAATGTTAACATAATAATTAATAGAATATTAATTGAAAAAAAAAAAACAATGATGACAATAATCTGTCAGTTACAATATATAAGAAAATTATCCATGAATATATTATTATAATTATACATATATAGATATAAATTTATATTTTAAATATACTGTATGTACATAAGTTCATATGTATGCTAATAACATATATACTTAATGTAGGGAAAATTATAAATAATGAAATTGCATACATATTATTATTAGATATAAAATTAATACGGCTCTGGTAGAAATAAAAATATGACAAAGGTGACAGACGACAAATTCAAAACAAAAACTCAATGATTGCAAATTCTTTAAATTATTTTACAAAACAGATTTCAATTTTTCAGGAATCGATAAAGAAAAATTTGCTTTTTTAATTTAATTTCAATATAAAAATGCATTTCATGGAAAGAAGAGAGATTTAAGGTAAGTAAACTAATTTTTTTTTGGGTCCTTTACAAGGATTTTGTTCAATTATTTAAATTAATCTTCACAATGGGAGGATTAAAACAAATAATAATATTAATTTTTCAACTATAAAATTTTTGTGATTTAAAATCTTTAAATTGTAAAAGGAAAATTTTTCCAGAACGTAATTTGCATACAATTTGCAAAAGTAACGATATCTAATACTTTTTGACGCTAGCGTCATAAATTTCAGTTTTCGTTTCTAACGCAAGTGATAGCCATTTTGTGATTTTTTTTTCATTTATTCATGTATTACTGCATTTACAAAAACTATTAAATATGACTGATTTTGAATGAATAACTCACTAGAGTTGCTTCATTTATGAGTTCATATGACCGTCATTTCCAAATGAAAGTGAGTAACCGATGTGATTGACATGATGATGTTGCGGGAAAGTCAATCCAGTTTTATGTTGAGATTTATTTTTAATAAAAAAATTGTATCCTTTTTATTATTCCGCAATTTAGGAATATAACTATTAATTTGTATACGTCATTCCGAAAAGAAATAATCAAACTCGGTTCAAAATTTTTATAATTAAAATTTTATCCATAGAATCATCTGACTTATGATGATTTTTATTGATTATAAAATCTCCCAAATGTCATTATCCATAATTCGTATCTCTGTATACTACAATTCTAGGTGGTAACTTGTGCTATAATAAAATTCTTTTTCTAAAATTAACATTACCAAGTGTGAAAACTTAGCATGCATACGTCATTGTACAATATTATTATCATTTTCATATTTTGGATTTCAAAAACGTTCAAATTAACAATATTGATTTCGGAAATAACGTTAGTTTTGTTATGACGTTAATTTTGTTATACCGTGAACAAAATATGAGGCGTTCAGTAGAATAAAATAAAAAAACAATCACCATGATTTCTAAGAATACTTTAATTTTTAAATTTTTATGCATAGATTTTCATTAGTTATACATTCAATTACTACTTACACAAGGAAGTATAAATTAAATTTATAAAGAAAAAATTAAAATAATAGTAATGTAAGTACTACATTGTACATTTGTTTCCAAAATAATAAAAATTTTTAGTATAAAAAACAAAAGTGTAGATATGTAAGAATAATGTAGCAAACTAAAATACTTAGTAAGTTTAAGGTTATAATATTACATATATATATATTAACTGTAAAATATATTATAATAAAAAGCTTCTAAGAATTGATTGAAAACATTACTGAATAATTAACAAATATATTATATACTTATATACATACATACATGCATATTTATTATTTATATAGGTAAAAACATAATTAAAGAAAATTTGTTAAAATTTTATTCAGATAAATGAAAACTTTCAAAGCTAAACAATATACAAGCATACATACAAATACATACATATATATACATATATATTCGATTTATGCAATTATAATAACAAAATTAATGATTATGTGTGAAAAGGTAAGAAATGTGTAATTTATGCATAATATATACAGACGTATGTATAAAATAATTATAAAAACAATACAAAATAACCTAGAAGAAAAAAATAAAATTTTCAAAGAGTTAAAATTATAAAATTGTGTTTTATTCTATTCACTATGCCAAATGAATATGTCCGATAGATAAGGATCTTCAATTTCCAGATATACACCTATCCCTAATTCCCATGTTTCAATTTATTATACATGCCACATATAAAGAATAGAAATGCCATAAAAATGAAATAGAAGCTTTAAATAAACTTTGTTATTTTAAATTTTACAAAATACAACAACTACAGCTATACCATGGTCCAAATCGATCTTAACAGACTGAATATTTACCGAGATCTTGACAATCTGATTATAGAAATTAATTTTTGAATTATTTAAAAAAATCGTTTTTAAACGTGTTAAAGCCGTCCTTGGAAAAAAATAAGCAATTTCTGAAATTTTTGTGGCGTTCTTCCATTATGTTTTTGGAGTTATCATGCGAGCAAACAAAATAGACGGGCAGAGAGACTGAAGGTCGAACGGGCAAACAAACAGGCAAGCAGACAGACATGTTAATATCGCAGTTTGAAATTTACATTAAATTTCAAGAAAACCTTTTGATTATTTCTCTGTTTGTATGTGTATACATAATATGGAAATTGTTAATTCGAGCCATAGTAAAAGAATAGTTACTGCTATATCTGAATGTTGAACAATCTAAAAAATTAAACTGATTGTGTATAATAATGACTCTTAAAAAATGTATTCATGAATCTTGGATGTAAATTGAATTATTTATTTAAAGGATTTCAAGATATTTTAAACACGTTAATCTCCAGACTTGATGTACGTTACTTTTTAAAGACACTAATTTTAGTATACGATGTTGCATCCCTAATTCTATAAGAAATACGATTAAACTTAATATCCAACCACATATTACAATCGCCCAAACCAATAGTAAATCTTTAACATTTAATGTTTCCATTACGTCACTATCAATAAAATTATTTTGTTTAGCGAAACCATATTCAAGAGCCATTTTTGTCTCCCAATAATTGTATAATCCTACATCTTTAACAAATATTGAAAATACTGTAAATTTTTCGTGGTTAATTGATGGAGACACACTTGCCATATATATGTAAGATTTTCCGAAACATATGGTGGTTTTACAAAGTCCTGGTTTTCTTCCTCGGAATCTATCAACATTATTTATGTGGTTAAAATAATCTGTTGAAAATAAATATCCAAAGTTTACCGAATTTTCTTCTTCAAGCTTTTTTTTTGACATCAGGCATAAAATTCAATATAAATAATATGTTATCAGATCCTTTTAATTGAACGAATTATATCTTGTTTTTGAGAAGGTTGTATCATAATTTTTAAATTATTTTTACTCACTTCGTTCAGATTTTTCGGAGGATTTTTATATGGAGATCTTATAAGAAATGTTGTAATAAATGCTAAATAAATGCTAAATAATTTTTCATGATGAAACTAAATAATACGAAGCCTAAATTAAAAAATCTCATTTTCCATAAATGTTTCAAATGTTTGTTATAAAAACTAAAAATGTTTGAAATACAATTGTTTGTAAATTATTAAAATATTGCCAAATCCAATCAGCAGTCGTATTAAAGAATATTATATTTAAAAAAATTTTAAAATTCCCAAAAAAGAAAATTTATTATAGAAGCATGTAATATAATCAAATGGCAAGATAAAATAAGCTTCCTTTTTTATAATATTCGATTGTGGAGGAAAAACCAAACAATAATCCATATATGACATAGGATAGCTTAAAAAAGTTCCAATTTTTTCCAATTGTATTTGCATTGTAAACTTTTGCTGGTACTACCAGATCTACCTTAAAATTTTTTTTACAAAGTTTTTTCTCAATATTATTTTAAAGCCAGTGGCTACTAATAGCACATGTTATATTACCATTTAGTGATTTTGCAGAAACTTCATTTGCATTGAAGAGAGATAATACCACCTTCTATGAATATATTGATTAATTACAAATATCTGCTAATACTTAAGCTTACTTACCGTTCTCCTTATCGAAACAAATATGGAATCGTAGGAAATGCAATCACTTTCAATTCATAATCATGCAAGTTTTTGGTTCTGTCAGGATATAATATTTGATTGCTATTCCGATTAAATTTGGAAAGTAAAATCTTTGCTCGAGGAAATGGTTGCATTCGATAAATCATTTTTGTTTCATTGAAATTTTCCAGAACTAAAATTGTGTTAAATAATTTCGCACTGAAGCAAATTGTTTTCATTTGAATGGCAAGATTTTTATAACCAAAATTTTCATTTGATCTGATTGGCAATAATAAAATTTTTGACATGTCGATTTGATTGAAAACAGGCTGCTATACAGTTTAAAATATATTCTTGGTGTTTATTCCAGTAAATGGCAATAACGAAAATATTATGAATTGGTGTATTCTTCCATGACATATTAAAGTTTTTATCGTCATAAGTAATGGCTTGTTTGAAAAAGAAAAAAACTTGTTAATGCCTTGAAATCAACTTCATCAACTGATTAACATTATATTTATGACACAAATATAAAATTTGTGTTTCTGGATTTTCAAATTTATATTTGTGTTTCTGGACACAAATATAAAATTTTATAGATCTCTGTATTCTGTTTTAGAATTTTATTAATTAAATCAACTATTAAACTGCATCCCGAAAGAGTTTCTATCATTGAAACTATTATTAATATTTCAAAACAAATCATCCAATACTTTTTTTCAGTTCATATAGTCTTAAACAACGTGTATGTTTAACGAATCGGGGCTTTACTTTAAAATCTGAACTGTTTCAATATTGTTAGCAGAAGAATTGTTGATTCAAAAGAATTTTTTTTAGAAAAAATTTTTATTTTTATTTGAAAATTTTTTATAAAAAAATTCTGTAAAAAACAAAGAATAACCAAGCTAAAATTTATTACCCGCTATTCAATTTACGTAATACTCTATTGAAGTTTACTAGAAATATGGGCTCTCTTGACTATTCAATGCAACTCTCTTGAATAGTGAAAAAAAAATTAGGACAGTCATTTAAAAATCAAGTTCATTACTTAAATAAAAAATAAAATCAGGGGGTCGTGCGTCTAACTTTTTTACGTATGTTTTACAAAAAAGTAATATGTATTAATTGCTTCCTAGAAAATATGTGAACTAGTCATAATTTAATCAAAAAAACGTATAGTTATTAAAAATAATTGCAGTGTGTTTAGTAGATAATTTTCGTATTTGAAATGATAAAATTCGTAAAACTTTTTATATTAAACAAAAATAATTTAATTAAAATTAATTAAAGTTATTAGTATGTATTATTAATATGAAATGGGGCCTATACCCCTATGTTAACGTACTTTCTAGATACCACTCTATGGAGATGGTATATAGAAACCACAAAGAATTTTTCAAGTTCAAATATTCTTTTTCAATAGAATTTTTTCCCAAATTTGATTCTTAAAAGAGGACTCAAACATTCAGTGTCCCTAATTTATCAAAAGAAGAAGAATTTGAGGTATAATGTTAAGTAAGGGGAGAAGGTACCTATTCCAATTGTGTGTCAACATCAGTGCTCCATAAACTAATCAATTATATTTCTTTTTAAATACCTAGTCTTCTAGGTCTGTGATGTAAAAGAATAACGTAAAATTGACCCGCAAAAAAGTTCAGTTCCCAAGATCTGATATATCCCAAAAGTTGATCAATCGTTGATCAACAGAACGAAGAGTTGATCGACAGACCGACAGAGAGACAGACCGATAGACCAACAGACCGAGGAATGGAGGAGTGCGTTCCCACCGAAAACTCGACATCCAAAATTTGGTGCCATCACATTACCTACCTTATTGTATACAATGCGGTCGGTAGCTGTAGACACTAATTAGTCTAAGTATAATCTAGTCACTAATAAGCGTATATACGTTAAATATTAATGATACGGGTGATAAATTTCGCTTGAAAAATTAAACTATCCAAAATTTATACGAGACAATTTTTTAATCTAATAAAAAATTTTAATTGTGGGAAGTTGTGTCATGTCAAATTCTAAAAGTAATTTTTCTTTACCTTTAATATATAATTTCAAAAGAATTCAGGGTCATGGTTCAATATTTGAAATTTTACTAAGTAATGTCCAGTAAAAGTGACATTCAATTTTTTTTTTTATTTTTATAACTTACCACTATAGAGGTTTGATCCTTTGATTTTCTTTTTGTTTGACTAAAGTAACTTGAAATGATTTATGGTTTTCTTAAATGCACTTTTCTTGTGAGTTTTTTCTTTTTGCTTCATGTTGGTTTTTTTTTTCATATTTGTATTCTTTATTGAAAAACTAATTTTCGAAAGAAAAAAAAAATTAAAAAATCCTGTGAAAGGTTTCACATATTTCAAATGATTTTAAAAAGAAGGCTACAAAAAAAAAAAATCAAAATTAAAAAATAAACTAAAAGAAAACTGTCACCATCCAAAAAAAAAAAATAATGTCCTTTAGATTTGATTGGGGATTTGCTCAATTATGTTTATATAAAAATGTCCTTATGATATTAGAGACAAAGTCCGACATGATAAATAAAATCAAAAGAGAAAAAAAAAGGAGAATGAAAAAGCAAAAATAGGAAAATAAAAATTTTTTTACTATTCTCCTGTCAAATTTTTAAACAACTTTTTATTTTCTCCTTTATTTATGTGTGTACATAATGACAAAGGATTACAAGACTTTTTATAACAGTTATTTAACTTACTATGAATAATGTAATAATTTACAAAATACAATGGAAGTGTATACGCTTTATGATATTTAAACATTTTGATTATTCGCTTCTGTTTAACAAACAAAATTTTAATAGAAATTTTCTGCTCAAATTTTTTAACAACACCCATTTTGTATTCCTTGCAATTATGCAAAATTTTTAACATTATTCAAATTTATCTGCTCAATTCATAATGGCAATCGAAAATAATTTCTGATTTAATTGGTATTTTATTTTTCTTTTTACAATTTAAACAATATTGAATTTGAATTTAGAATATACAGGGTGTGTCATGACAAAGTGCACTGCTATATGCCATTGTGTAGGCCTTCATGAGTAGATAAAACTTCTGTATGAGGACAATGTTCACAGCTCAACAGGTTTGCAGTTACAGGAGCTTAAATTCAATTTCGATTGAATTCGGTACTGATTTTTTTACTTTCTGAAATTTTAAGTATAACTCCGCGACTGTATAAGACAGGAATAATTTAGAAACCTTTACAGTTTCCTATGAACATTTATATTAGTTATAATCTGATTTTCAGATTTCGGAAAGACATGACTTTAAAGTTCGAGAAAATTGAAATTTTAACTTTTAATTTTTAAAAAACATGAATTTTCTATGTGACGTATTATTGGAGCTTTCTCCAATTTTAGCACAGGTGGCAATCTTGGCAACTGAGCTTCAATTTAGTATACAAGTCATCAGGCTACTCGATCTGGTTTGCGAGTTATTGACAAAAATAGAGTACTATAAATGCTATTTTATACAAAATTTTTTTCTTCAATAACTTAGAAAAATGTACAACAACCGTTCAAAATAATGTCCCTGTTCCGTTATGCAAATGTATAACTTAACAACGAGTTTCCCTCACATTTGAAAAAATTAATGGCTCGGAGAATAGTATATGGGGTCAGAAAGCTAACGGTAACTGTCATGCCTTCAAAAGACATAATTATTTTTCTTAACTTACGCAATTAACCCTTAAATTCGAGTATTATATTAATATCTTTAACAACTCTTTCACTTTTTATCATTTAAGAGACACCTCATGCAATATTTGAAATATTTTTGTATATCAATGAAATTAAATAACTTAAAAGCTAGATTGTTTTTAGCTAGAATTAAAACCTATTTCCAAACCATTGGTTTGACCCAACTTGATTATCCAACTAGTCTGATCAGATGCTTCTCCTGTTACAATAAGAATACAAAACCTTATAATAATTTCAAAAGTTATATACCATTTTAAAAAGAAATCATATAGCAAATTTCTTTTTCAAGCCAAAGTGAATTAGAAAAGAAAACTTATTTTTGCAATCTATTAAACATTCTTAGAATCCTCAGCAGATTTATATTATAGTATATTGCATAAAATTTGCAATTTTTATTAAATTGAATTTTATTCCCTGGGGTATGGGAGAGGAAGGACGATTAAAGGACGGGAGATTTTATTTTGAAAAACTATAATTATGAACTGAGAATAAATTTGATTTTTGAAATATGAAATCTTGCCAACTTTAAAATTTAAAACGACCTTCGAGATTTTTTTTTTTAATTCCTTCCCTTCTTTCTTTACATTTATAACAAAGCCTTTCTTTATTTCATCCTGTTTCTTTTTATTTTGTCATTGTTTATCATCATGGTTATAAATGTTCTTTTTATTCATTTATTATCCTTCTTTGATTGTTAATACAAGTGACATAATACATTTTTTATTAAAAAACAAAAAAAAAAGAAAACAAATGAAAACAATGTAAAAGGAAAAGGTTCGTTTTCCCCCTTTACATAAGTAAAAAAATCCAAAAAGAAGGAAAAATTCTTGAATTTTTGCGTCATAAGCTAAAGGCGTTAAAAATGTCCTTCTTTATCATTGCAGAAAATTAATATTTAAATAAAAAAAGAAACTTGAAATTTCGAAATAAAGTTTTTTTTTTAATAGCTGCTATCATCATGCTTTTATTTTTTTTTAATAGCCAAAATCCTTAACTGTCAAGGTTAATTAATGTCGAAATCATAAAATATAAAAATTAAAATAAATAAAATGTCCTTTTAAAATCCTTTTCTTTGTTTTTTCTTATTTTGCATTTAAATTGTTTTGAAAATGTTTCTATATTTATTTCATATGTATTTCAAAAATTAAATTGTAAAGAAAAATGTATTTTCTTTAATAATTTTCCAAAATGTTGTTGAAAAATATTAAAAATATATGAAGTGGAAACTAAAAAACAGGGATGAACGTCTCACTAGATTAGCCTAAAAAAGTTTTAATTTACAACTGAAATTGAAACAAAATTTAAATTTAATTATTTATATTGACATAGAATGTAGCAAATTGAGACAAAAATGCAAGGAAAATGTCCCAGCCAACGGGAATCTGCCCAAGCGGTTCCTTCTCCTGTGGACCAACGGTTAATTATTTATATAGATATGGATTATATAGCAAATTGTGGAGAATATGAAACGACAGCGTACCCGCCAACGAGAATCTACCCAAGCTGATCACATTTTTTTTTCATTTCATGATTATTACTGATCACATTGCGTACAATAAGAGAAAAACAGGATTTTTACTGTGAACCGATTTTGCATTTTAGACCATTTTAAAATAATGGAGGGATTTTTTTGAAATTTTATACATAACCTCTCCGCAATAATGCGATGCTGCATGCCGAATTCACAATTTTGTCTATGGGTTTAAACATGGACAGAAATGCGAACCAGACTGGAAAATGAGATTATTATTGGCTCAACATTCAAAATTAAATAATCTTTTAACATATGCATATTAAAAATATTTTTGATTTGGGAATTAAGGTTGCGAATGGGTTTTTTTTTATCTTGAATGGGTTTTTATCGTACTTCCGAGACTCATCCTAAAATTAACAAAATTCATAGACGTCAGTTGTCTTATCAAAAAGGTAAATCTTGTCAGTTAATACAGTTTTAAATTTTACTTAATTTTTTTAACTTTCTTCATTTGCTATCATTATTATTTAATACTAATTAATTGATTGCCTGTGTATTTATAATAAAACACCAAATTCATCTCTGTCCAATCAGTTAATTTTAATTGATATAACACAAATTAGAACACTTATCTATATTTAATAGTGTAAACTATATATGTTTTCATCACTTTTATTTTTAGCACTATAGAATTACTTACTTGCATATTATATGTTACGTATGTATGTATTCATAGAAAATTTCATTAAAAATACATAAAGCTATTTTGATAATATATACATACTTACATATATTTAAAATGAGATATTTATGAAGAAGAACAAATGGGTGTATAATAATAATTAAAATAATAAATGAAAAATTATATTCGGATTTTCCGACTTTTAAGCTATTAATACAGTTAGTTTCGATGCAACTGATACAATTTATAATTAATATGCTTAAATTTCGTGGAGTGTTAGCATAGGTTTAGGAGTAGAACTTTTAAATATTACATATTTTTACGAATTCATTAATATTTTGAAATTTTATTCTCTGATTTTGGCAAATTTCGGCAGCTATGTTGTAGTTGAGTTGCATTAGAAATTAATATACTAATTTCAAAATTATTCCAAATGCGTATTTGAACAAAAATTTGTTTGAGATTGCTAGATTGGTATAACAAGCTTTAAGTTTTGATCTACCTGAGATTCACCTTACAAATTACTGTTTATTAATTTTTCTTACAAACTACTGTTATTAACTTTGTTGTAATAAAATAATTAAAGAATTTGATTTTTTTTTTTTAATTTTTAAGTAAATTATTTTTAATTTTCAAGTAGAATAAGCACAACTATTTCAATTATATGAAAAATTTTAGATCAAATGTTTGTGATAGTAACTAACATTCTAACCAAAAACAATGTGAACTACCACAGTAATTTAACATTTAATTTCAATACATACACACAAAAAAAATGTCTAAAATTAAATAGACAAAAGAAAATATAATTTCAAAAAAAAAAACAAGTTCATTTGTTTACAAACAAAATGTTAAGTAGTATAAATAATTTATTTAAGCAAGTATATACACACACATAATCCACTATACGAGAAATTAAATATATGTACATATATAAGTATGTGTGTATTTACTACACATATGTATTTTTTGTTATTTACTTAAATAAAAATATACTTCAAGAATATTTTAAAGATTAAATAATAGCAAAAAATGATTTATTTATTTTGTTCTTCCCCTTATGCACCAATTAGCAAGCAAACACTTCACATTGTCAACTCAACTTTAATACTTGTACATACTTATTAACCTGGCCATTCTAATTGTTTATACTTGTATTTCATACTTGTGTAACCCCTTCTGTTTGTTGCTTCCTTTTGGAAAATTCCTATATAATCATTTTGCTCGCCTTTCATATAATATACATACTTTCCCGTTATTTTATATTTGTTTCACTTTCTCTTCTTCGTTTATTTAGAATTTGATTTTATTTAAGTTTTGTTTTCTTTTTAACATTTTTCATATAATATTCTTGTCTCTTTTTTTGTTAACGGTATGCATACTCTTATCATCATTGAAAATGTAGACATATGTACATACATACATATTTCAATATGTTATACACATGTTCATGAATTTTACTCCCCTCTTCCTCGTTTTAATTTTTATTCAGTCATTTTGCTATGCGAAGAAAATTTATAATGGTGAACGCGAATTGAATTTTTTTAACTAAACGCTTCCGAATCTTGTATATGCATGTATATATATATATATATATATATAATTTGTACTCATAGTATACAAAATGTTTTCCCTTTTATTTACTGTTTTTTTTTCATTGCAAAATTATTTATCATACAAACTTAATATTTTCTTTACAATAAAATCTATATAATGAGAACCTTAGATGAATCTAAAGGTTCCTAAAAGAAACCTAAAAAAATTAAATAATTAAATAAAAATTTTCTATAATTATCTTAATATATCAATACAAATAGGAGCGAGGAAGGACTTCATATCTCATATGTACCTACCTCCAAATGTTTACCAAGTTCTCGAAGCGATGTTATGTAGCATTCTATTCCATTCAAAATAGCCCTGTTTTGTTTTTCAAGTAAAACACCATATTTGTTTTCTTGTAGTATAATTGGGGTATGAAAACTAAGAAATGAAAAAAACTCTGTTATTCGCCTTAAAAGAAATCGTGAGTAAGGTTATGAGTCAGGAAAAATCCACGTTTTATATTCCAAGACATTAAATTTCCAAGACATTACTGTGCGAAGAACAAACTTGAATCTTTATATTTATATTGAGACTCCTATAAATTTAAATGAAAATAAATTTAACATTCGAAGAGTTATTTATGTATATAAGAATAATCTGTTCCCGTCGTCGTCCTCCTTCTATAGAAGATTAGAAAGCTAGAAGAAAGTGTACACTTCTATCTTCTTTATTTTAATTCTTATTTTTTTTCCCGGTATTGAAAAAAAAAAGTAAAGTTTCAAAGGAAGATTTTTATTTATAATTATATTGAGTTTCCGAAATTTTACGATGAATGAAACAGAGGGAACTGTTCAACGCTTATTGTAACTGTAAATTATAAGAAGACATATAGAAGACTTCCTGCATTATATTGTACTTCCTGAGTGATAAAGTAAGCTGTTTTGATCTTCTCTATAAGAAAAATTGCATCTTCATTGAAAAGCCGTCATTTGAAATTTGGCCGAAAATCAATCTTCTGCCATTCTGCCTTTTTTCAATACTATAGATTTTAACAAAACATACTAGAACTTTTAACGTAATATAGAATTTAGTCTAGTATCAGAGAATTTGTGCGAATTTTTGAAAGATATTGTTGCTGTATCCTGTATAAGAAATTTGCAGCGATATTTTTTCCTATATACTAAAGTAAACTCGGCCTAAACTTAGTGCATAATTTAGTTAAAAATGCCAGTAAACATATATTTTTGATAGAAATCACCATTAGGTCCTTTACGTAAAAAGGACCATTACGCAGTTACTGGAAGCTTCTTATGTTCGGTAACAATCAATAAATATTAGACAACCATAATATTAATTACATGTAATTTAGTTATTCAAAAATCGATAAGTCGGCTCAAATTTGGGTCCTTCGCTCAATGGCAGAAATCATTGTGGAGAAAACGATTTAAGGGTCTCTGTACAACTAAAAACAATTAATAATACTCGTATTCTACACAATAAACACAATTCGCCTTAAGCATATCAATAAATCAAATTTTTAAATTTAATAATGAAGTTTTATATGTTTGAGAAAGCTACGTAATTACGTTGCTTATTATCTATCTTTTCATTTTACACTCTTATTGAAACACTTTATATAATATAAAGGAATTGCTTGACAAATATACAATTTTCAGGATGAATGAACTCCTGTACATTATTTGAATTTTTCTTCTTATAATATTTTTGTTGTTGTTGTTGCTATTCCTGCTGTTGATATTGTTGTATAAAAAGTATATAAAATTTAATTTTAATAATAATAATAATATGTAAGCGTATAAAATATAACATTGTAGATATACCATATATATATTGTTATACATATATACATAATATGTACATAGATATATAATAAAATGGAATGCATACATATTATATACCATATATTATATAAATACAATGTTAAAGCCAAAGCGAATTTGAATCCTTCAGAATTTCAATTTAAATGACATTTTATGGAGATGAAAATTCCACTTGAAAAACTCTTTGTTGTTGTAGGTTGTTTTTTTTTTTCCTGTTTATTTTTTATATTTTTATTGCTATTATTTTGTTTGTTTATATTCTGATATATTGTTCTTTTAATTTGCTTATATATGTATGCTTTTATATGAAAATATAAATATTAGATGTAGGTATTGAAACATGTAAGGATATGTAGGTATATCGATAAAAGATTCTGTTCATATATGAATATAACAATTATAATTTTCAATCATTTACGATATTTCAATACTTTATTAATTAAAAATTTGAAGCAGAAACTTTTGAAAAACATTTTTAGAAACTTTAAAAATTCAAAATTGTATAATATTTATTAGTGTAATCCTGTTATGTCCTTTAAACGATAGGATTTCAATAGATTTTGAAGATAAAGAAATAGAAACAAGAAATCATTTGATTGATAAAAAGTTTGCACTATGACAAGTCTGAATTTTTAATTATTATAAACTGATTTTAGTTACGATTAATCGAAAGACTGCATTATAATTTCGATAGATTGATAACGAAGTAGTCGCATGTTTGGTAAAAGCCATGTCTGTACATATTCGATCGGGGTGCATTGTCACTCTGTTCCTGAACTCTGCAATGAAATCTAAAATATATAGGTATTATAATTAGGAATTGTACTCAATTTTAATTTAAAAGTCTTATTCTTATTTATTTTTATTGCAAATTGCACTAGCATAGTGTTTCCTAGACAATATTTTCATTTTTAAAAGATTTTATATAATCTATTTAATTTTTTATATTTTATATTTTCATTTCTTTACATATTGAAAAAATATAATTTTATTCTAATTTCATGACCAAAATCAAATTATAAAAACAATTCCATTCCAAAAATTATTTAATTGCAATCCGTAAATAGAACAACTCTAGGTATAAAACATTCCTTTTTTTTTCCTTAAATTATTTTTGAACAATAAAAATTTTAACAAATTTTAACAAATTTTTATCATTCAAAAAAAAATCTCAATTTAATATTGTTAAATTTCATTGTTTTTATCTCAATTCATACATTCGATAAAAATCAATAATAATCTCATAGAATTTAATAACATCTTGTACATGTGCCTACATAAAGTATAACAGATTTGTTTATTAGTTAAATCCTTAGTATTCCCAATAAATATTTGAATGAATTTAAATGTATGTATACATGTGTATATGAGCATGCATTTAATGTAAGGTATTTACATATATAAAATAGTGTATTGGTCCTTTATTTTTATGGCTCTAGGGGATGGCTCCTATTACAAATATCGTACTAAATATTGTTCTAAATGCAAAGTTTTGTTTTTCTTGTTTTCTTTTCTTAATATGAGAAAAGGCCAGTATAAATAGAAAAATGACAAAAAAGACAAGTTTCGATTTTAAAAGTTTTAGAAAAAGACACAACTATATTTCGTTATTTTTTTTTGTCTTTTGAATATTAAGCATGTACTGAGTAATAAGAAAAAGAAAACAATGAAAAATAAGTACACAGTACACTACATACATATCGACAAAATATAAAAGATTTTATATTATATAAGCAGAGAAAAAGCCCCGATGTGATCAGCACATAACCGACCAAAGTGTGTATTTTACAGAAGATTATGAAAGCGAAGGTAAAACATTTGCTTCCACCTTAAAGTACGAAATTCCAACAATTAGTTTCATAGATATGGTAATAAATGTAAAATTGCCCCTCAATTTGGTTTCCGAACCTTGATTTTGACCAAAAATTTATAGGTTCATTATCTCAACACCCCAAATTTAAGTATTAAATTTTAAGGAAATTGGTTGATTATTTTTTTTATGTGCTCAAAAAAGTAAAATTTTACATTTTATTGTGCTCTATATAGGAGGCAAGGAAACTGGACATTTTATGCCATCATATATTCTCTCTTATTTTATGCACTACGATCGGTAAAACTGACTGAAAATGCTCGCTAATAAAGTAGAAAATTTCATTTTGCGAAAAAAAAAAATCAAAAATTTTTATATTGCAAATGTATTGAAAAAAATTAAAGCATCTTTTTTTATGAAACTTTGATTGAGAGAGCTTCTTCCTTTAAAAAGCCATGTAAGCTGTTAGGATGCAATAGAAAACTTATAATTTATTCGAAATTTCCAAAATATTAATCGCGTCTAATTTTCTACTTACTGTCCTTTGCGAATAATATAGGACAAATTATATGAACATTTTGTGTAAATTTTACCATTGCAAAAATCAAAAGAATGAACATCTTCTTAGCTGTTCCGGTGAATTAAGATTAAATTCTGATTAAAGGTAAAATTGAAAGCAAGAATCTAAACTTAAAACCAAACTTATAAAGTAAACCTACCAAAAATCTTATTTCTGACACAAGTTTCACAATATTATGCAATAATCTCTTTTCTTATACCGAAACCTATAAGTATATATGATCATTTGGATCGCATTAAAAATGAATCGGCCCTCTATTAATATAAAGAAAAATAATTTTTATACTTTTGAAATTTATACGTTATATAAGTCCCTTAGGTAAATGAGGACCAAATTATTTTGCAAATTCGTTTTCTTTTTCCTTTTATTTTTTTTTTTTTTTTGGTTTTTTTTTCATTATCCTTACCTAAATGATAGGATTTTACAAGTAAGAACCTTGTTGCTTCTGAACATAAATTGCTCAATTTTTATCAAATATAAGTTTTGCTTTATATGCACATATATATATATATATATATATATATACATATCTATTTAGCCCCTTGTGTCCTCTGTTACCAATTTTATCTATTCTTTTATATAAATTTTGTGTTATAGCTAGTTTTTATTTTGTGATGAGTTTAAGTGAATTCTTGAAATGAAAAACGAAAAACAAATCTTTTGGATTAGTGTCATGACCTAATATGTTTTTCAATGTTGAATATATATAAATTATATATCTACTGTATATACTTATATGTAGAATTTCATAAAATATTAACATGCAAAAAATATATACAAACAAATATTTTGTATACAATTTTATAGAATTTAATTTGTCAGGACCAATATCATTTAAGCTTATCATTATAAGTTTATTATATTTATAATACTTGTACGGAGTGTAGATGTATACATACATGCATATATTAAATGGTAATATAGTTGAACATCTTCTTAACAAAAAATGAAAAAATAAAATTTTGTCGTTTTTTAATACTCTGTCTGATTATTTTGTTTCTCTCTTAAAATAAATTTTATATAGAATTTCATATCTCTCATGTTATTCTAAATAATTTTAAATATCGATTAATGCAAAATAATATGGCAAGTGTATATATATAGAGAAGAAATTCTTCCAAGAAAATTAAAAGATGGACTATAAAACTTGAGAAATTAAAAGTACGTCGTAATTGTTCTATGAATTCTTAAGAAAAACATCAATTAAATGTTTAAATATGTAATTAAATTCATTTGAAATTGATTTTCTTAAGATTTTAAATTAAAATTCAAAAGAAATAGTAATATAGTTTAATTTTAATAATTATTTGACAAAATATCAAATACCAAAAATAGCAAATTTCCATAAAATTTTATATGCATTAAATAACTTTATACAGAATTAGAAGTCCATAATATAAAGAATAAGGATCCAGGCCCGGCTGGCTTGTTCGGTGCCCCACGCAATTTCTAAAAAGAACGCCATTCCGCTTTTAAAGCAATGAACAATATGCAATAAACATTTCACATTGCACATAGAAATTGTATCCCTGTTTGCCGGCGCTCGTTGCATATGCTTGCTTTGCTGAAAGGATTAACAACTAATGATTTTACTTTTGATGAACTAATGATGAACTTTTGCAAAAAATTAAACTTTAATTAATTATTCCATATTTTCCATAACATTTACAAACTTTATAGTATTTGCGATTTATTAAGCCTTAATTAAGGCCTTAAAATTTCTATTAAAAAATTTGCTCTTTGATTTCCATATGCAAATAATTGTATATTAATAGTATGGGGTATATTTTTGGGAATAATAGGTACAACCCCAATCTTGAAAAATTTTAAAAAATTTTAAATTTTTTGACAAGGTAGGGGGTCGTGCAAAATTTTAAAAAATTTTAAATTTTCTGACAAGGTAGGGGGTCGTGCAAAATTTTAAGAAATTTTAAATTTTTTGACAAGGTAGGGGTCGTGCAAAATTTTAAAAAATTTTAAATTTTTTGACAAGGTAGGGGGTCGTGCAAAATTTTAAGAAATTTTAAATTTTTTGACAAGGTAGGGGGTCGTGCAAAATTTTAAAAAATTTTAAATTTTCTGACAAGGTGCAAAACTTTAAAAAATTTTTAATTTTTTGACAAGGTAGGGGGTAGTGCAAAATTTTCAGAAATTTTAAAAATTTTTTGACAAGGTAGGGGGTCGTGCAAAATTTTAAAAAATTTTAAATTTTTTGACAAGGTAGGGGGTCGTGCAAAATTTTAAAAAATTTTAAATTTTTTGACAAGGTGGGGGGTCGTGGAAAATTTTAGAAATTTTTAATTTTTTGACAAGATAGGGGGTCGTGCAAAATTTTAAGAAATTTTAAATTTTTTGACAAGGTAGGGGTCGTGCAAAATTTTAAAAAATTTTTAATTTTTTGACAAGGTAGGGGGTCGTGCAAAATTTTAAGAAATTTTTAATTTTTTGACAAGGTGCAAAACTTTAAAAAATTTTTAATTTTTTGACAAGGTAGGGAATCGTGTAGGGGGTCGTGCAAAATTTTAAGAAATTTTAAATTTTTTGACAAGGTAGGGGTCGTGCAAAATTTTAAAAAATTTTTAATTTTTTGACAAGGTAGGGGGTCGTGCAAAATTTTAAAAAATTTTTAATTTTTTGACAAGGTAGGGGGTAGTGCAAAATTTTCAGAAATTTTAAATTTTTTGACAAGGTAGGGGGTCGTGCAAAATTTTAAAAAATTTTTAATTTTTTGACAAGGTAGGGGGTCGTGCAAAATTTTAAAAAATTTTAAATTTTTTGACAAGGTGGGGGGTCGTGGAAAATTTTAGAAATTTTTAATTTTTTGACAAGATAGGGGGTCGTGCAAAATTTTAAGAAATTTTAAATTTTTTGACAAGGTAGGGGTCGTGCAAAATTTTAAGAAATTTTTAATTTTTTGACAAGGTGCAAAACTTTAAAAAATTTTTAATTTTTTGACAAGGTAGGGGGTCGTGCAAAATTTTAAAAAATTTAAATTTTTTGACAAGGTAGGGGGTCGTGCAAAATTTTAAAAAATTTTAAATTTTTTGACAAGGTGCAAAATTTTAAGAAATTTTTAATTTTTTGACAAGGTAGGGGGTCGTGCAAAATTTTAAAAAATTTTAAATTTTTTGACAAGGTAGGGGGTCGTGCAAAATTTTAAGAAATTTTTAATTTTTTGACAAGGTAGGGGGTCGTGCAAAATTTTAAGAAATTTTTAATTTTTTGACAAGGTGCAAAACTTTAAAAAATTTTTAATTTTTTGACAAGGTAGGGAATCGTGTAGGGGGTCGTGCAAAATTTTAAGAAATTTTTAATTTTTTGACAAGGTGCAAAACTTTAAAAAATTTTTAATTTTTTGACAAGGTAGGGGGTCGTGCAAAATTTTAAAAAATTTAAATTTTTTGACAAGGTAGGGGGTCGTGCAAAATTTTAAAAAATTTTAAATTTTTTGACAAGGTGCAAAATTTTAAGAAATTTTTAATTTTTTGACAAGGTAGGGGGTCGTGCAAAATTTTAAAAAATTTTAAATTTTTTGACAAGGTAGGGGGTCGTGCAAAATTTTAAAAAATTTTAAATTTTTTGACAAGGTGGGGGGTCGTGGAAAATTTTAGAAATTTTTAATTTTTTGACAAGGTAGGGGGTCGTGGAAAATTTTAAGAAATTTTAAATTTTTTGACAAGGTAGGGGGTCGTGCGAAATTTTAAAAAATTTAATTTTTTGACAATGTAGAGGGTCGTGCAAAATTTTAAAAAATTTTTAATTTTTTGACAAGGTAGGGGGTCGTGCAAAATTTTAAGAAATTTTTAATTTTTTGACAAGGTAGGGGGTCGTGCAAAATTTTAAGAAATTTTTAATTTTTTGACAAGGTAGGGGGTCGTGCGAAATTTTAAAAAATTTAATTTTTTGACAAGGTAGGGGGTCGTGTAGGGGGTCGTGCAAAATTTTAAGAAATTTTTAATTTTTTGACAAGGTAGGGGGTCATGCAAAATTTTAAGAAATTTTTATTTTTTTGACAAAGTAGGGGGTCGTGCAAAATTTTAAGAAATTTTAAATTTTTTGACAAGGTAGGCGGTCGTGCAAAATTTTAAGAAATTTTTAATTTTTTGACAAGGTAGGGGGTCGTGCGAAATTTTAAAAAATTTAATTTTTTGACAAGGTAGAGGGTCGTGCAAAATTTTAAAAAATTTTTAATTTTTTGACAAGGTAGGGGGTCGTGCAAAATTTTAAGAAATTTTAAATTTTTTGACAAGGTAGGCGGTCGTGCAAAATTTTAAGAAATTTTTAATTTTTTGACAAGGTAGGGGGTCGTGCAAAACTTTAAGAAATTTTTAATTTTTTGACAAGGTAGGGGGTCGTGCGAAATTTTAAAAAATTTAATTTTTTGACAAGGTAGGGGGTCATGCAAAATTTTAAGAAATTTTTATTTTTTTGACAAAGTAGGGGGTCGTGCAAAATTTTAAGAAATTTTAAATTTTTTGACAAGGTAGGCGGTCGTGCAAAATTTTAAGAAATTTTTAATTTTTTGACAAGGTAGGGGGTCGTGCAAAACTTTAAAAAATTTTTAATTTTTTGACAAGGTAGGGGGTCGTGTAGGGGGTCGTGCAAAATTTTAAGAAATTTTTAATTTTTTGACAAGGTAGGGGGTCATGCAAAATTTTAAGAAATTTTTATTTTTTTGACAAAGTAGGGGGTCGTGCAAAATTTTAAGAAATTTTAAATTTTTTGACAAGGTAGGCGGTCGTGCAAAATTTTAAAAAATTTAATTTTTTGACAAGGTAGGGGGTCATGCAAAATTTTAAGAAATTTTTATTTTTTTGACAAAGTAGGGGGTCGTGCAAAATTTTAAGAAATTTTAAATTTTTTGACAAGGTAGGCGGTCGTGCAAAATTTTAAGAAATTTTTAATTTTTTGACAAGGTAGGGGGTCGTGCAAAACTTTAAAAAATTTTTAATTTTTTGACAAGGTGCAAAACTTTAAAAAATTTTTAATTTTTTGACAAGGTAGGGGGTCGTGCAAAATTTTAAAAAATTTAAATTTTTTGACAAGGTAGGGGGTCGTGCAAAATTTTAAAAAATTTTTAATTTTTTTACAAGGTAGGGGGTCGTGCAAAATTTTAAGAAATTTTTAATTTTTTGACAAGGTAGGGGGTCGTGCAAAATTTTAAAAAATTTTAAATTTTTTGACAAGGTAGGGGGTCGTGGAAAATTTTAGAAATTTTTAATTTTTTGACAAGGTAGGGGGTCGTGGAAAATTTTAAGAAATTTTAAATTTTTTGACAAGGTAGGGGGTCGTGCGAAATTTTAAGAAATTTTTAATTTTTTGACAAAGTAGGGGGTCGTGCAAAATTTTAAGAAATTTTAAATTTTTTGACAAGGTAGGGGGTCGTGCAAAATTTTAAGAAATTTTTAATTTTTTGACAAGGTAGGGGGTCGTGCAAAATTTTAAAAAATTTTTAATTTTTTGACAAGGTAGGGGGTCGTGCAAAATTTTAAAAAATTTTTAATTTTTTGACAAGGTAGGGGGTCGTGCAAAATTTTAAAAAATTTTAAATTTTTTTTCAAGGTAGGGGGTCGTGGAAAATTTTAAAAAATTTTTAATTTTTTGACAAGGTAGGGGGTCGTGCAAAATTTTAAAAAATTTTTAATTTTTTGACAAGGTAGGGGGTCGTGCAAAATTTTAAAAAATTTTAAATTTTTTTTCAAGGTAGGGGGTCGTGGAAAATTTTAAGAAATTTTAAATTTTTTGACAAGGTAGGCGGTCGTGCAAAATTTTAAGAAATTTTTAATTTTTTGACAAGGTGGGGGGTCGTGGAAAATTTTAGAAATTTTTAATTTTTTGACAAGATAGGGGGTCGTGCAAAATTTTAAGAAATTTTAAATTTTTTGACAAGGTAGGGGTCGTGCAAAATTTTAAGAAATTTTTAATTTTTTGACAAGGTGCAAAACTTTAAAAAATTTTTAATTTTTTGACAAGGTAGGGGGTCGTGCAAAATTTTAAAAAATTTTAAATTTTTTGACAAGGTGCAAAATTTTAAGAAATTTTTAATTTTTTGACAAGGTAGGGGGTCGTGCAAAATTTTAAAAAATTTTAAATTTTTTGACAAGGTAGGGGGTCGTGCAAAATTTTAAAAAATTTTAAATTTTTTGACAAGGTGGGGGGTCGTGGAAAATTTTAGAAATTTTTAATTTTTTGACAAGGTAGGGGGTCGTGGAAAATTTTAAGAAATTTTAAATTTTTTGACAAGGTAGGGGGTCGTGCGAAATTTTAAAAAATTTAATTTTTTGACAATGTAGAGGGTCGTGCAAAATTTTAAAAAATTTTTAATTTTTTGACAAGGTAGGGGGTCGTGCAAAATTTTAAGAAATTTTTAATTTTTTGACAAGGTAGGGGGTCGTGCAAAATTTTAAGAAATTTTTAATTTTTTGACAAGGTAGGGGGTCGTGCGAAATTTTAAAAAATTTAATTTTTTGACAAGGTAGGGGGTCGTGTAGGGGGTCGTGCAAAATTTTAAGAAATTTTTAATTTTTTGACAAGGTAGGGGGTCATGCAAAATTTTAAGAAATTTTTATTTTTTTGACAAAGTAGGGGGTCGTGCAAAATTTTAAGAAATTTTAAATTTTTTGACAAGGTAGGCGGTCGTGCAAAATTTTAAGAAATTTTTAATTTTTTGACAAGGTAGGGGGTCGTGCGAAATTTTAAAAAATTTAATTTTTTGACAAGGTAGAGGGTCGTGCAAAATTTTAAAAAATTTTTAATTTTTTGACAAGGTAGGGGGTCGTGCAAAATTTTAAGAAATTTTAAATTTTTTGACAAGGTAGGCGGTCGTGCAAAATTTTAAGAAATTTTTAATTTTTTGACAAGGTAGGGGGTCGTGCAAAACTTTAAGAAATTTTTAATTTTTTGACAAGGTAGGGGGTCGTGCGAAATTTTAAAAAATTTAATTTTTTGACAAGGTAGGGGGTCATGCAAAATTTTAAGAAATTTTTATTTTTTTGACAAAGTAGGGGGTCGTGCAAAATTTTAAGAAATTTTAAATTTTTTGACAAGGTAGGCGGTCGTGCAAAATTTTAAGAAATTTTTAATTTTTTGACAAGGTAGGGGGTCGTGCAAAACTTTAAAAAATTTTTAATTTTTTGACAAGGTAGGGGGTCGTGTAGGGGGTCGTGCAAAATTTTAAGAAATTTTTAATTTTTTGACAAGGTAGGGGGTCATGCAAAATTTTAAGAAATTTTTATTTTTTTGACAAAGTAGGGGGTCGTGCAAAATTTTAAGAAATTTTAAATTTTTTGACAAGGTAGGCGGTCGTGCAAAATTTTAAAAAATTTAATTTTTTGACAAGGTAGGGGGTCATGCAAAATTTTAAGAAATTTTTATTTTTTTGACATAGTAGGGGGTCGTGCAAAATTTTAAGAAATTTTAAATTTTTTGACAAGGTAGGCGGTCGTGCAAAATTTTAAGAAATTTTTAATTTTTTGACAAGGTAGGGGGTCGTGCAAAACTTTAAAAAATTTTTAATTTTTTGACAAGGTGCAAAACTTTAAAAAATTTTTAATTTTTTGACAAGGTAGGGGGTCGTGCAAAATTTTAAAAAATTTAAATTTTTTGACAAGGTAGGGGGTCGTGCAAAATTTTAAAAAATTTTTAATTTTTTTACAAGGTAGGGGGTCGTGCAAAATTTTAAAAAATTTTAAATTTTTTGACAAGGTAGGCGGTCGTGCAAAATTTTAAGAAATTTTTAATTTTTTGACAAGGTAGGGGGTCGTGCAAAACTTTAAAAAATTTTTAATTTTTTGACAAGGTAGGGGGTCGTGTAGGGGGTCGTGCAAAATTTTAAGAAATTTTTAATTTTTTGACAAGGTAGGGGGTCATGCAAAATTTTAAGAAATTTTTATTTTTTTGACAAAGTAGGGGGTCGTGCAAAATTTTAAGAAATTTTAAATTTTTTGACAAGGTAGGCGGTCGTGCAAAATTTTAAAAAATTTAATTTTTTGACAAGGTAGGGGGTCATGCAAAATTTTAAGAAATTTTTATTTTTTTGACAAAGTAGGGGGTCGTGCAAAATTTTAAGAAATTTTTAATTTTTTGACAAGGTAGGGGGTCGTGCAAAATTTTAAAAAATTTTAAATTTTTTGACAAGGTAGGGGGTCGTGGAAAATTTTAGAAATTTTTAATTTTTTGACAAGGTAGGGGGTCGTGGAAAATTTTAAGAAATTTTAAATTTTTTGACAAGGTAGGGGGTCGTGCGAAATTTTAAGAAATTTTTAATTTTTTGACAAAGTAGGGGGTCGTGCAAAATTTTAAGAAATTTTAAATTTTTTGACAAGGTAGGGGGTCGTGCAAAATTTTAAGAAATTTTTAATTTTTTGACAAGGTAGGGGGTCGTGCAAAATTTTAAAAAATTTTTAATTTTTTGACAAGGTAGGGGGTCGTGCAAAATTTTAAAAAATTTTTAATTTTTTGACAAGGTAGGGGGTCGTGCAAAATTTTAAAAAATTTTAAATTTTTTTTCAAGGTAGGGGGTCGTGGAAAATTTTAAAAAATTTTTAATTTTTTGACAAGGTAGGGGGTCGTGCAAAATTTTAAAAAATTTTTAATTTTTTGACAAGGTAGGGGGTCGTGGAAAATTTTAAGAAATTTTAAATTTTTTGACAAGGTAGGCGGTCGTGCAAAATTTTAAGAAATTTTTAATTTTTTGACAAGGTAGGGGGTCGTGCAAAACTTTAAAAAATTTTTAATTTTTTGACAAGGTGCAAAACTTTAAAAAATTTTTAATTTTTTGACAAGGTAGGGGGTCGTGCAAAATTTTAAGAAATTTTTAATTTTTTGACAAGGTAGGGGGTCGTGCAAAATTTTAAAAAATTTTTAATTTTTTGACAAGGTAGGGGGTCGTGCAAAATTTTAAAAAATTTTTAATTTTTTGACAAGGTAGGGGGTCGTGCAAAATTTTAAAAAATTTTAAATTTTTTTTCAAGGTAGGGGGTCGTGGAAAATTTTAAAAAATTTTTAATTTTTTGACAAGGTAGGGGGTCGTGCAAAATTTTAAAAAATTTTTAATTTTTTGACAAGGTAGGGGGTCGTGCAAAATTTTAAAAAATTTTAAATTTTTTTTCAAGGTAGGGGGTCGTGGAAAATTTTAAGAAATTTTAAATTTTTTGACAAGGTAGGCGGTCGTGCAAAATTTTAAGAAATTTTTAATTTTTTGACAAAGTAGGGGGTCGTGCAAAATTTTAAGAAATTTTAAATTTTTTGACAAGGTAGGGGGTCGTGCAAAATTTTAAGAAATTTTTAATTTTTTGACAAGGTAGGGGGTCGTGCAAAATTTTAAAAAATTTTTAATTTTTTGACAAGGTAGGGGGTCGTGCAAAATTTTAAAAAATTTTTAATTTTTTGACAAGGTAGGGGGTCGTGCAAAATTTTAAAAAATTTTAAATTTTTTTTCAAGGTAGGGGGTCGTGGAAAATTTTAAAAAATTTTTAATTTTTTGACAAGGTAGGGGGTCGTGCAAAATTTTAAGAAATTTTAAATTTTTTGACAAGGTAGGGGGTCGTGCAAAATTTTAAGAAATTTTTAATTTTTTGACAAGGTAGGGGGTCGTGCAAAATTTTAAAAATTTTTTAATTTTTTGACAAGGTAGGGGGTCGTGCAAAATTTTAAGAAATTTTTAATTTTTTGACAAGGTAGGGGGTCGTGCAAAATTTTAAGAAATTTTTAATTTTTTGACAAGGTAGGGGGTCGTGCAAAATTTTAAGAAATTTTTAATTTTTTGACAAGGTAGGGGGTCGTGCAAAATTTTAAGAAATTTTTAATTTTTTGACAAGGTAGGGGGTCGTGCAAAATTTTAAGAAATTTTTAATTTTTTGACAAGGTAGGGGGTCGTGCAAAATTTTAAGAAATTTTTAATTTTTTGACAAAGTAGGGGGTCGTGCAAAATTTTAAGAAATTTTAAATTTTTTGACAAGGTAGGGGGTCGTGCAAAATTTTAAGAAATTTTAAATTTTTTGACAAGGTAGGGGGTCGTGCAAAATTTTAGAAATTTTTAATTTTTTGACAAGGTAGGGGGTCGTGGAAAATTTTAAGAAATTTTAAATTTTTTGACAAGGTAGGGGGTCGTGCGAAATTTTAAGAAATTTTTAATTTTTTGACAAAGTAGGGGGTCGTGCAAAATTTTAAGAAATTTTAAATTTTTTGACAAGGTAGGGGGTCGTGCAAAATTTTAAGAAATTTTAAATTTTTTGACAAGGTAGGGGGTCGTGCAAAATTTTAAGAAATTTTTAATTTTTTGACAAGGTAGGGGGTCGTGCAAAATTTTAAAAATTTTTTAATTTTTTGACAAGGTAGGGGGTCGTGCAAAATTTTAAGAAATTTTTAATTTTTTGACAAGGTAGGGGGTCGTGCAAAATTTTAAGAAATTTTTAATTTTTTGACAAGGTAGGGGGTCGTGCAAAATTTTAAAAAATTTTTAATTTTTTGACAAGGTAGGGGGTCGTGCAAAATTTTAAAAAATTTTTAATTTTTTGACAAGGTAGGGGGTCGTGCAAAATTTTAAAAAATTTTAAATTTTTTTTCAAGGTAGGGGGTCGTGGAAAATTTTAAGAAATTTTAAATTTTTTGACAAGGTAGGCGGTCGTGCAAAATTTTAAGAAATTTTTAATTTTTTGACAAGGTAGGGGGTCGTGCGAAATTTTAAAAAATTTAATTTTTTGACAAGGTAGGGGGTCATGCAAAATTTTAAGAAATTTTTATTTTTTTGACAAAGTAGGGGGTCGTGCAAAATTTTAAGAAATTTTAAATTTTTTGACAAGGTAGGCGGTCGTGCAAAATTTTAAGAAATTTTTAATTTTTTGACAAGGTAGGGGGTCGTGCAAAACTTTAAAAAATTTTTAATTTTTTGACAAGGTGCAAAACTTTAAAAAATTTTTAATTTTTTGACAAGGTAGGGGGTCGTGCAAAATTTTAAAAAATTTAAATTTTTTGACAAGGTAGGGGGTCGTGCAAAATTTTAAAAAATTTTTAATTTTTTTACAAGGTAGGGGGTCGTGCAAAATTTTAAGAAATTTTTAATTTTTTGACAAGGTAGGGGGTCGTGCAAAATTTTAAGAAATTTTTAATTTTTTGACAAGGTAGGGGGTCGTGCAAAATTTTAAGAAATTTTTAATTTTTTGACAAAGTAGGGGGTCGTGCAAAATTTTAAGAAATTTTAAATTTTTTGACAAGGTAGGGGGTCGTGCAAAATTTTAAGAAATTTTTAATTTTTTGACAAGGTAGGGGGTCGTGCAAAATTTTAAGAAATTTTTAATTTTTTGACAAAGTAGGGGGTCGTGCAAAATTTTAAAAAATTTTAAATTTTTTGACAAGGTAGGGGGTCGTGGAAAATTTTAGAAATTTTTAATTTTTTGACAAGGTAGGGGGTCGTGGAAAATTTTAAGAAATTTTAAATTTTTTGACAAGGTAGGGGGTCGTGCGAAATTTTAAGAAATTTTTAATTTTTTGACAAAGTAGGGGGTCGTGCAAAATTTTAAGAAATTTTAAATTTTTTGACAAGGTAGGGGGTCGTGCAAAATTTTAAGAAATTTTTAATTTTTTGACAAGGTAGGGGGTCGTGCAAAATTTTAAGAAATTTTTAATTTTTTGACAAAGTAGGGGGTCGTGCAAAATTTTAAGAAATTTTAAATTTTTTGACAAGGTAGGGGGTCGTGCAAAATTTTAAGAAATTTTTAATTTTTTGACAAGGTAGGGGGTCGTGCAAAATTTTAAAAAATTTTTAATTTTTTGACAAGGTAGGGGGTCGTGCAAAATTTTAAGAAATTTTAAATTTTTTGACAAGGTAGGGGGTCGTGCAAAATTTTAAGAAATTTTTAATTTTTTGACAAGGTAGGGGGTCGTGCAAAATTTTAAAAATTTTTTAATTTTTTGACAAGGTAGGGGGTCGTGCAAAATTTTAAGAAATTTTTAATTTTTTGACAAGGTAGGGGGTCGTGCAAAATTTTAAGAAATTTTTAATTTTTTGACAAGGTAGAGGGTCATGCAAAATTTTAAAAAATTTTAAATTTTTTGACAAGGTAGGGGGTCGTGCAAAATTTTAAAAAATTTTTAATTTTTTGACAAGGTAGGGGGTAGTGCAAAATTTTAAAAAATTTTAAATTTTTTGACAAGGTGGGGGGTCGTGGAAAATTTTAGAAATTTTTAATTTTTTGACAAGGTAGGGGGTCGTGGAAAATTTTAAGAAATTTTAAATTTTTTGACAAGGTAGGGGGTCGTGCGAAATTTTAAAAAATTTAATTTTTTGACAATGTAGAGGGTCGTGCAAAATTTTAAAAATTTTTTAATTTTTTGACAAGGTAGGGGGTCGTGCAAAATTTTAAGAAATTTTTAATTTTTTGACAAGGTAGGGGGTCGTGCGAAATTTTAAAAAATTTAATTTTTTGACAATGTAGAGGGTCGTGCAAAATTTTAAAAAATTTTTAATTTTTTGACAAGGTAGGGGGTCGTGCAAAATTTTAAGAAATTTTTAATTTTTTGACAAGGTAGGGGGTCGTGCAAAATTTTAAGAAATTTTTAATTTTTTGACAAAGTAGGGGGTCGTGCAAAATTTTAAGAAATTTTAAATTTTTTGACAAGGTAGGGGGTCGTGCAAAATTTTAAGAAATTTTTAATTTTTTGACAAGGTAGGGGGTCGTGCAAGATTTTAAAAAATTTTTAATTTTTTGACAAGGTAGGGGGTCGTGCAAAATTTTAAAAAATTTTTAATTTTTTGACAAGGTAGGGGGTCGTGGAAAATTTTAAGAAATTTTAAATTTTTTGACAAGGTAGGGGGTCGTGCAAAATTTTAAGAAATTTTTAATTTTTTGACAAGGTAGGGGGTCGTGCAAAATTTTAAAAATTTTTTAATTTTTTGACAAGGTAGGGGGTCGTGCAAAATTTTAAGAAATTTTTAATTTTTTGACAAGGTAGGGGGTCGTGCAAAATTTTAAGAAATTTTTAATTTTTTGACAAGGTAGAGGGTCATGCAAAATTTTAAAAAATTTTAAATTTTTTGACAAGGTAGGGGGTCGTGCAAAATTTTAAAAAATTTTTAATTTTTTGACAAGGTAGGGGGTAGTGCAAAATTTTAAAAAATTTTAAATTTTTTGACAAGGTGGGGGGTCGTGGAAAATTTTAGAAATTTTTAATTTTTTGACAAGGTAGGGGGTCGTGGAAAATTTTAAGAAATTTTAAATTTTTTGACAAGGTAGGGGGTCGTGCGAAATTTTAAAAAATTTAATTTTTTGACTATGTAGAGGGTCGTGCAAAATTTTAAAAAATTTTTAATTTTTTGACAAGGTAGGGGGTCGTGCAAAATTTTAAGAAATTTTTAATTTTTTGACAAGGTAGGGGGTCGTGCAAAATTTTAAGAAATTTTTAATTTTTTGACAAGGTAGGGGGTCATGCAAAATTTTAAGAAATTTTTATTTTTTTGACAAAGTAGGGGGTCGTGCAAAATTTTAAGAAATTTTAAATTTTTTGACAAGGTAGGGGGTCGTGCAAAATTTTAAGAAATTTTTAATTTTTTGACAAGGTAGGGGGTCGTGCAAAATTTTAAGAAATTTTTAATTTTTTGACAAGGTAGGGGGTCGTGCGAAATTTTAAAAAATTTAATTTTTTGACAAGGTAGAGGGTCGTGCAAAATTTTAAAAAATTTTTAATTTTTTGACAAGGTAGGGGGTCGTGCAAAATTTTAAGAAATTTTTAATTTTTTGACAAGGTAGGGGGTCGTGGAAAATTTTAAGAAATTTTAAATTTTTTGACAAGGTAGGGGGTCGTGCGAAATTTTAAAAAATTTAATTTTTTGACAAGGTAGAGGGTCGTGCAAAATTTTAAAAAATTTTTAATTTTTTGACAAAGTCGTGCAAAATTTTAAAAATTTTAAATTTTTTGCCAAAGTAGGGGGTCGTGTAAAATTTTCAAAATTTTCAAATAATTTTTAAAATTTGTCGTGCAAAATTTCAAAAATACAGATATTGACTTTGTTAATATTTTTGTATATTACTAAAAGTCTGACCGTTTTCTTGTACTTTAAAAAATATTTTCTTAACAATTTTTTGTTTAATATTTATTTATAACAAAAATTTAATACTCCATACAATTAAAATACAAAATTGAAACACAAAAGAAATTTTTTAAGTGTGTGTTGTTATTTCCATAAATTTTTCATTATGTTAATTTTTAAGAACAGTCATTATTCGAAAGGCGATTTCTTTGCCTAATAAACTTATGAAATTGACCCCATACATGGTATTTTACTCAATAATATTTTGCTTAATGATCCATATTGTGATTCAAAAATTTAATATTAAAAAGCCATTTGATTCATAGTTATTATGTCAAAAATATGAAGTACATACACTCAATATTAAATATAAAAATTCATCATTCATTTTAATTCATTAGCATTCCATTAAGAGAAATATTAATCGTATGAGTTATAAGAAATTAAATGAAAAAAAATTTAATTTTTTTTCGGATAAATGTAAGGAAAACATTTTGCAGGAAAAAACAAAATATTATTTCAAATTATTATTAGCTAGCTATCCTTATATTTTTTCATCAAAATATTCTTGTATTTTTGTAATTATATGGGTCTTTTTCAACATCTAACAAATATTAATAATACTTCAGAAAGCTTACTTTAACGATTTCTTTAAAAATATTATTTCAAACAAACTTAGTAAAGCTATCGAAATCCGAGGGAATAATAATCATTAGTTATATTAAATTTAATTTAAATTTCTATAAAAGCAAAAAGCTAAAGGTAAATGCCAATGCATCAAAAAATTAAAGTTACTTGTCTTAACTAATTAACTTTACCGTCCAATTCATCTATCACATTAACGCTACTTGAATAGTTAGGAAGGTAGTACATAATAGGTCTTAATATAGTTAGTGCAAAAGACCGGGTATCAACCTAATGTTGTATGAGCGCCAAACCTTGCACTGCTACTACAACAAATTATATGTAAGAAAAATTTTATTCCCTATCACATATTTGCTCCACAAAAACATCCTGTAAAATACTTTTCTTTCGAGCAAAATTAGATCGAAACCATAAACATTTTCTATAGAAACCCCTAAATGACAAAGTGCAAAAATTAACTTTTTTTATCCTAGTAAGCAAAATTTTTAATTACAAAATGATCACTATATGTAGAATTAAATGTGTTCTTGAAATTTTTCGCTTAAAATGGCAAATTAATATAGGATCTTATTAAACAGCTTAATATTATTATAAAATATAGTTACACATCCATTATATATGACCTAGATGTTAGAGTATACTATTTTTACTACTCTATTAGCTGCCCCTAGCATTATGCAATTAAAGCACATTTTATTTAAATAAGAAGCATTTTTGGTTGTTTGAAAGAAATGTGGCACGTGAGTTTGATTCGACCTTATTCTCTATTACTTTTTAATACTTCTATAATAAAGCCAATAAAATTATACAAACAAATTTCTTTAATATCAATTTATACAAAAAATAATTAAATTTTGTTAATTTTATAGAAAGAGCTTCACTGTATTTTTCTAAAAAATAAATATTATATCACAACAACAAAAACATGGCAAAATAAAAAACGAAGAAGGACCGTGAATAAAGGGCAAAATGAAAAAAAAAATTAATACGTTTATGGTTTTCACATTGATACTTGAAATATAATGTTTAGGATATTTTCCCAATTCGTTGATAAAATGATGAATGCCACACAAGAAGTCAAAAATATTATCAACTTGTATACTATCGAAAATAGTGGTCCAGTAAATAGTATAATATACAAGGATATATTGTACAAAGATAGGGCCTTATATAATATAAAATTATACTCTACTTCATATTGGAATAGTATATTGGAATAGTATTAAACGCTTAAGTTTTAGTTGGTTTCAGAAAGTATAATAGAACTTTTACGTAATATGTATAATATTATCTTATTTTATTTCATGTTATTTAAAAAATATAAAATTTGCCATTTAACAAATTGATCAGACTCTGTAAAAATCATATTGAATTGAATATGCATACATAACATACAGATTTATTACAAAAAAATATTATACATGTCATAGCATTGCAGACTTTCGCAAATATCAGTGGAGATTTTTCTTTATTGCAATTAGATGTATTAGCCTATATAATCCCATTAAAGGATTATTTTAATATAGAATATGAAAACTTCAAATTTAAATATATTACGTAATATGAATATAAAAATTGCATTATAATAAACTACATAAAAAATATTTGTAAAATTTAAAATAGGCTTGACTATGTAAAATTGCATGCTCCTTAGAGAATATTTTTAAAACTGAATGAGACTTAACTGTTGTAATTTTTACAAATTGAAGAGGAATAATTGTATTCTTTTAACTCAAAACGGTAGGGAATAGTTCTTGAACCAAATTATAGTAGCTAAATTTGTCAAACATAATATATTTGGATTTGAAATAATATTTCGTGAGTGAAAATCTAACACTTTTAACATTCTAAGAAAAAGAATAAAAAAGAAATTTAATTGAAATTATTTAAGAAAAAATCAATGAAGTTGACAGCTAAATTAGAAAGCTGGGCCCTTTTAAATCAAATACTTTTTATTTTATTTCCATCAATTAATCCAAAAATTTTACAAAGTTTCTATTGAGCAAAAAGAAAGAGATATTGATTTCGTTTCAAAGTTTTAAGAATTTAAAATTCTTGAAATTTGAAAATCTCAAAAAGTTTGAGCCTTTGTTTTATTGATACTATTTAAATCTGTAATGAAACTAAAAATTTTTCACATTTTCGTAATTTAAACTATAATTTATGTATCTACTTATAATTACTCAAGTAATTTTTTAAAATACTGTATTCACATTATATCACTGGTCATCAGCGCCGGATCTAACATATATGGAAAGTAAGCATATGCAATGGGCGCCGGAAAATTGAGGTGCAATTATTATGCGAAATTATGTGATATATTAATTGATATTCTTCATTAATTTGAAAGCAGGAAGAATAATCTTAGGGCGCCGAAAAATCAGAACCCGACCGTTTTATTTAAATCTATATGTAGAATTGCAATAATGAAAACTAAACTTTGGTTGTTAAGTTCACGAAAAACATAATTATTACATTTTATTATCTTTCAGCAATAATAAATTATGAAAGAAACTACATAAAATCTACAAATTTATGAAATATTATAACAATTATTATTACCACTACCATTTCGATATTAATGACACATAAACGTACTATATTATACTTGTATAGTTAAGTTTAAGGTACAAAATTTTCAAATAAAAAAGTAATAATGTTCATTTAACATCTACATACAAATAAAACCTAGTAGACGACAATTTTAAATAATTGGAAAATCTAGGTATATAAGACTTATAAACTTTCACCTGCATTTCCATTATTAAAAAAGGAAGAAGTAAAATGTGTAGTTCTAAAAATTTACTGCATAATTTTCAAAAATTTTATATAATAAATCTATAATAATGTGCTAATATAAAAAATCAAAAAAAAAATATTTATGAATATGCAAATCCAAAATGTAATTTTCATTTTATTTATTTTTATATATGCAATTTTCATTCAAACACATACACGCACTTGTGATGCGAATAAAATTTGATCCTTTTACTTGATTCCAAATAAAGTTTATATGTGTAATTTTGTATAGCATACACGTGTTTATATCTTTATAATATGAAGAAACGCAATATTCTTAGAACACAATCATAATAATAATTTATGTTGATTGCTTTTTGGGTATAAAAATATTGTAGTATAACAATATGAACTAATTATTTTTTGATTTATAGAAGTATAATTGTATTTCCCATTAAATTAAACAAAGATTCTCCAATAGATGTCGTTTTTATTTGAATATTTCTTAAAAAAAATTTATAAGTGTATATGTGTTTATTGCAAATTTATTTTTTAGATTTCTTTTAAAAGCAATATAATTGCTTGATAATTATAAAATTTGTTATATAATATATATATATATATATATATATACATATAAACATATATAAATAACGAATTAATAATATTATTGAAATGCAAACAAGAATTAAATAAAAATTTCATTCAATTTTAGAATTTTGAGAGAATATATAAAAGTGTGGAACAGAAACTGAGCTGTGTCGTCTCCGCTTAGAGAATGATGAGACAGGATGAAATTTGCTGAGCGAATGTGATACTGTGGTCTGTTTAAGTTTAGGGTGGTTCGGGCGGACTCCAATAACCGACTAATACTAGCTACCATCTATTTAGAGCGAAAAGTTGTAGTTTTAAAAAATGTGTCTACAAAATATAACTCTAACAGACTTGTGCTGCGGCAAATCGTGGTTACTTTTACTTCTAAACTTCACTTATTAAATTTTCGTATTCATTTTTCAATTAAGATATTCAAATATTTATGAACGTTCCGCAAAAAATTTCGAAGAAAATCCATAAAGATATATTATACCAAATTCTATGCAAAAATTCTTTTCAAAAAAATATAAATTAAAGATCAAAATTTAAAAGCATCCTGTCCAGACAAGGCCTAGTTTAGTGGAATTTAGTCAAATTATATAAATAATTTTGTATGAGAACTGACATGTGTCTATCTTTCAAACTGAGCTACTTCTGTATACATATGGCTTTCACACGGATAAATTCAATCAAACTCATAATTCTCCAAGCAATAACAGCTGAAGTACAGCAAATATAATACAATTTCCAGACTACTTTTTCATATATAAAATTGAATTTATATCTATATTACATTGTTATAATAATAGTAACAGTATTATAAATATTTTATATTGGTTTTTATGTTAATCAAACAAATCATCTTGAAAATTTTCACCGCAATACATAAATTTAACCAAATAAAACAATTTTTCCCAATGATATTGATAATACGGTACATATATTGTGCATAATATAATAATAGAATATTATGCCAATGGTGTATAGTGATAATATGTTAATAATACCGTTAGTGAATGTATACTGTAAAAAATATGATAATAATGATTACAATAGTATAATTGTTATAATACGAACATAAATTTTAAAACAGTGCATTATAATATAGGTACATTGTGTATATACCTTGGTCATATAATGGAATATATTCCATTTACAATACATATTATATGCATATATAAGAATCAACCAAATATATTAAATGCAAAACAAATTAAATTATTTTGACCTTTTATATATCGTTTGTTAAATAATATAATACTTGTAATAATCCTATTTTTTAATAAAAAGGATTATATATGATTATCATACCCACTAACAGGATAATATATAACGTACGGTGGAAGAGTACAAAATTTTTACAATTTCTCATTTATATGAAATTGAAAATTTTATGCACCAAATAACATACTTTTATTTGTGAAGAAAAGCCATAATTAGAACTGTAAATGAGATTATACCCAAGTAGTTAGAATTTTAGATGAAAATGAAATTTATGTAATGTTTATTTTCTATAGTAATGTTTATTATACTCTTACGAAAACAAATGTTTAGTATTTGATTAATTTCAGGATATTCGTTAAAAAGTTTGGTTAGCATTGTTATACCTATAGCTACGAATACTTTAAATATATTATATAAAATACGCAAACGAGACTGAAATAATTCATAAAATTCGGTTTTAATAATAATTAAAATTTTTTTATTAAAGAATTTATCTTGGGTAATATTAAGTACCTTTAAATATATGAGTGTTGATTCTAATAACATTTCTTCAAATGAGATTTCATAAAATATTGAGTTAAAAAATTTCAACATTTCAGCCTAACCATTTGGAAAATCTTCTATTAACAAAGATTTACCGCCATGATTTTACTATGCGAATACAATGTCATGCTCTAAATGTTTTCTTGTTCTAAACTCTTTAAAATTTTTAATAGCCTATGTAGAATTTTAGAAATTCGTTTGCGTACATTAATACAGTAGATTATTGAAATACTTTAATTTTACAAACTCGAGTAAAATATTCATTTTAATAAATATACATTTTTTATTTCAAAATTTTAGTAATTAACTTAAAAAAAAAAAGTAAAATTCTTTTTTTTTTTGTTTTTTATTTAATATCATGCATTTTTAATGATTTTTAAATACACGTGATAGAATATGAATTTTATGAAAGTTCAGATTTCATTAAGGTAACCAGATAACCTTGTTAAAAAAATAAAACGTATATAACACTTATAAATAGTTAAATTCTATTCAATATTTATTTTAATACTTAAAACTGCTGATTTCCTTCGAAAAACTAAATTCAGAATTATTTTTTTTGTATACTGATATATTTGTTTCAAATAAACAAAATTTCTGTTATACAATTTCATCGTCAATAATATAACACTTATTCTATTGAAATTTTTTTATACTAATTATCTTTCTAATAAAATAAATCACGGAATATGGGGGCTGAACGGGACATCGAAGATTAGTATCGGTGATTTAATTAAATTCCTCAAGAGAACCGAACCAACCTGTAATCGTACGCTCAGTTACGGCCTGATGATTACAAGGTAGTAGTAGAAAAACGATACATTTGTGCTATTTAGAATGAAGTGGACTATACTAACCAACCAATTCGAATATGCGAATAGAACAAATAGAAAAAAATTCGTTCTATCCAAAAACAGTTCACTAGGAAAGTTAGTTTAAAAAATCTTCGTCTTTTATTGATTAAACTATACAAAATTAGAAGCAATATCCATTTATGTACAGGTACATAATAATACCCAAGATAAATTGTAGAAAAAATTTTAATTTTCCCCGAAATCGTAAATTTGGAGCTAGTTCTTATTCACAAACATTCACTTCCGAATCACTTACTTGAACTTTATACATACTTTTTAAAGCACACTTTTTATCTATAAAAAACATTAAACAACTGATCGAACAAAGTCCATTTTTTATAATTAAAATAATATGGCAATTCTACATATATTTTTATTAAAAAAAAAAACGATAAGTAATATATTTTAACTTTCATTTTATTTAACCTTTTTTTTTTGTTTTATTTTAATTTTATTATTTTTATACCAGGACTAAATAAAATTAAACTAACCACAAACCAAAAATACTACCCGCCAAATAAAAACTTTTTTTTTTCGCTTTTATTTAACCACAACGAGAACAGAGAAGCACAAAATTATAAAAAAAAAGGAAAACAAAATGAAAATTATACGTTATTTTTGGTTACAATTACTGTCCATTTTTTGTCGCGTCTGCATCCAATATCAATATACAATTTGTACATAATTTTTATATGTATTTATGTATGTAATACAATGTGAGTAAATATTAGTAGAACATATATTTGCGGTCAACGAATATTGATTTATAATTTAATGCTATTTTACACTTTTCATCTCTAATGGTGAAAAATTTAAAATGCTTTTAAACAAAAATATTTACAATAAATTAAAATAATGAAAGTTGTACACATATAAACATATCTACATACATATATATGCATAAACATTATATATGAAGAATATTTTGTGCTACAGAATTTCATTCAGTTTTTGTAAAGAAAAATAAGTGAATTAAAAGAAAGAAAGTAGTGAATTATAAAATTAAATTTATTTAAGTGAATAAATGCAGAATTAAATGGACTTTGTTGTGTATTCAAAGGTTACTGAAATCAAAACCAATTTATAAATTGTATTAATGCAAGGTGTCATAAGGCTAACCTCGGACCATCATTTTTAGCAAAACCTCAAATAACTTGTTTGTTAAGTAGGAAATTAACAACACAGGAGAGTTTCCTTCATTTTGGTCGGTAATTGAAGGTTTTTTAAGTCTTTATAAAAAAATAATTGTAGTTGATTTTTTTATCGAAAATTTCTGAATAATAGCTATTAGGAAGATGGTTGATATAACAAAAAAATTAAAATTTTGTTTAAAAGAAGGCCAAATATTCTAAAATTACATTTTTAAAAATTAAAAGTTAAAAATTCAAATTTTTCGAAATTTATTCGAAGATTCCAAATTTAAAAAAAGATTATAACTAATGTAGATTTTACTGAGAAAGTTTTTATTCTAAGGTTTCAAAATCATATTTTATCATGTTTTAATCATGACCTCTGAAATTTTTCTGATAATTTAAAACAGTTAAAAAAAACTCTATATTAATTTTGAACCCGTGTGCTCTAGATCCTGTAGAACGGTGAAAATTGTCTCAATAATGGTATATAGGGTAATAAATATAAAAAATTGCCTCAAGTTATAGAATTAAGATATAAAACTTGAAATTTAATAAATTGATAATAAAATAATATTCAAAGATGGCATATGTACCAAAATTTTCATTATATAAGATTCAGTTTGATATTTCAATGTGACAGTGCTTGTATCGTTTCGGTAGAAGAATAGAGTTAAAAAATTTTATTTAATATTAAAAATCCCAATATTATGTACGTAAATTTATCTGTAGTATCACTACTTTTGAGTCTTTTTTTATTTTAAAATAATTTTGCAAGAATTCTATTCAGGATCATTTTTTTAAGAATTCAAGTCATTAATTTGTATCAAATACAATACAAATTTATTATAGAATAAACTATTTATATAACGACAATAAAATAATATTAAAAATCAAGTAAAATTTTCAGAAGTTTTAAAACAGTTTCACCCTCACAATGATATGGAAATGAATTTAAAAGAAAACTACAATTAAAAAATAAAATTAATAAAGTGTAAAAAAACACAACAAACAGAATTAAAAATAAAATCACTACATTTACATTTTATTAATATGCAAACATGCTCCTTTTCCACTTACTCACAATACAAGCCTACCATATTAAAATTTTGCGTACTCAATGTACGCTCTGAAAGAAATTATATTAAATATTTTTTTTGTTAGTTAACGTAAGATAAACATCTGAACAAAAGTCGACCAAAAAAATATAAAAACAATTCCCATGTGAAATTATTGCTTGTTAACCGCAAAAATTTTGACCACAACAACATAGCTTTTGCGTTAAAAATAAATTAAAGAAAATTAGACCATTTAAGTACACACAAAGTTACATAAATTTAACATGAAAATTCTATTTGTACATTTTAAATACATATTTTTTATTAATTTTCCTTTTCTCATTCAACAGTTACTTTAAAAAGTTACCATTATTGATCGTGGAACTTGTTTAAGTTCATTGATATGGCGAATTAAAAAATGCTTGTCCGTGTAGTAAATTTCCACATGGATCGGCATTTGCAAACAGTTTAAAGTTTTTTTAATATACTATTATGAAAATTAATTTTAAACAATATACTTGTAAGATTTATTTCCGGAATAGCACTCATAAATCAAGAGAAGGCAAGAAAAATTAAATAAAATTGAAACTTGAAACCAAGATGTAATTTACCTTTATTTTAAATTAAAAATTTATTTTCTAGTCTATAATCACATTCGTAGCATTACGTAGTTTTTAACATTTTCCAACAAAATATGAAAAAAAATGTTTCTTGGTTTCACTTTGCCCGCCCAGTCATGTTTACAAAACTTGTACACCTTCTCAAATAGATAGCTGATATTATTTACAAAAATAGATTTTCGCGAGAAACTTATTTTTCTAAACGACCGACAACTTCGACTTTTATTATTAATACTTCTATTAATTTTTCTTCTTTCTCCGAAAAGTATGCAATTTTTTTTTTTGAAAAAAATAATTTTTCAACAAAAAAATATGAAAAAGCACCATATTTTGTTTAAAAATTACTCAAATTGTAATTAATTCCAAGAAAGAGATTTAAATCCAAACGTATAAATAGGATTTAACAATTATTTTGTGCAAACAATTATTTTAAAAATTATGATTGCCGATCTCAGTGTCATATATTTTCAATCTATGCTTTTACCTATAATCGCAGCACTACAAAAAATCGTCATAAATTGTAAATTGTAGATTGTAAGTTGTTGAAGCGAGACATAGGCAAAGGGGCTGCTCCTCTACGGCCACCGAAGCCAACCATTGTTTTTTGTAGCCCTCCGATATCCCACATAAATTATCCCGGTTTTAAGTATACACCCAGAGATATCCCTCAGGGAGTTGGATGTGAGCTTCCCAACACTGAAAAAGCCGCACCGAAATCATCTGCCTCTCTTGACAGCCAGAGAAGGATAGCAACACAGCATATGTGTTGTCGTCATCCTGGCAGAATCTACACAAAAGAGAGTCCGATTTTCACAGTTTTTCCACGTGATATTTCATCGGACAATGTCCAGTGAAGAAACTAGTAACAGCACGGACTCGATTCCAGTCTATCCAAAGAAGCTCTGTGGAAAACTTCCTTAAGCAAATCTTCAAACATGCTTATAAGTATATTATTATATTATAAAAACTTATTTTACAATACGAAAATTGTTAATTCAAATTGATTTAATTCTAGTGAATTTTTTTTTTGAAATAATGAAAATGACATGCACATGTTGATTCGATTAATACAGTAGTATACAATGATAAATATTAATACACATACATGTATACACATAATATACATTGGTTAATGTACATTAAATGAACCTAAAATAACCCTTAGCCAAAAAAAAGAGAAAAAAAAGTTATACTAAACATTGTGGTGTAAAAAATTTCATTGTTAAAACAGAAAATTTAAAAAAAGCGTGTGGGAAGCATGGAAGAGAATATAATCCCAAAATCAAAAATTCAAATCACACAAACATTTATTTTATAATTCGTTGCTTCTTTTTTCAATAAATTGAAATTCCAAAACGTCTGAACATTGATTCCTTCCGATATACTAAAATAGATTTTTCTCTTCTTCCTTTTTGCATATTGTACATGGTAAGAATATACATGGGTGTATGTATATGTATATATACTCGTATATACATATATATATATGTATATAAAATCACCTGTTACAGTTTTTATTTGGTTTCTTTATGCTTTTGTTTAAAGATTCTTTTTGTTAATTTTAGTTTTAAATAAACTAAAAAGAAATGGTGTGTAAAATGATATCTCATGTCCATTTTTTATTCGATCAAAAAAGAAATTTTTTTTTTCATTTATTTTCTAAATGAATTGTAAAAACAAAAAATTCATGTATAATGCTTTCAATCAGATATTAATATAATTTTACGTATGCTATATGTATATGTGTGAGTATAATATTTTATGTAAAATAGAATGTAAATATACAATAGTAGATAGGAAAGATTAGGCCCATTCAAAATTATTACATATGTAAATAAATAGGACGCAGCCTTCTTCAGCGCTCCGACCGCATCCATTCTGATTCTTTTCTTAGTTCCCAACGAATAGTATGTGTTCCGATTCCGCAGAAGAGTTCCGGCTGAAGAGGAGGTGTGTTTGTTTAGCTTCTCACCACAGCATCAGCTGCCTCATTTCTTTCCACGGCCACATGATATGGCACAAAGCACAAAGAGACCTAGTTGTGCCTGCCCTATTCATTAAGCTTCCCAAGACAACCCCATACTGCAGCGTAGGATTCTGAAATCCTGAAATTCAGCGCTTCAATAGCAGCCCGGCTCACCGACATGTTTGATATGAAATTAAAATAATTTATTTTAAAAAATAAAATTTTTTGAAAATTATTGTCAATATCATTAAGTTTATTTATTCATTGTTTTAACTCTTATTTCTGAAAATTTTCGGTCTCTAGTTCAATTTTCCAAATTGCTAATTGTTAATTGTTTAGAAACCTTTGGGGTCAATTATACACATTTAGGGTAAACACAATTAACAGCATCATTATCGTGACATAAGCATTTAAATGACCTTTAAATCATTTATTTATTTATTTTATATTATTTATTTATTTGTATATTTTTATTCTAAGGATATTGTTCTTACAACTACATTTTCGACATGTGTACATATTAAATTTAAAGTTAAATAATCAATACACACAGGGTCAAACTCACAGATATTGGACAGTTCTGTTATCTCAGAAATTTTAATACAAATGTTTTTATAATTTATGTAAGATAAATTACATGGCTCTAAAAGAAATTAGATCCAAAAAATCTAAATCCATTCAATATTAAAAATTAATTAAAATTCACCTTTGGAAAACATTACTAAAATCATTAAAAGGTTCAATTTGCTTTTAAACTTACATTCTATTTATATTCAATTTGAACTCTTTAAATAATTATTTTAATTAAGTTTAATTTCCAAATCTAAAGGAGAAAATCTTATTGAGGGAAAATTTACACAATTTTTAACTGTAAATTTAATTTATGTGATTTTTATATCCCTTATCATTACGTCTCTTGTTAAAAAACACATATTACATAAAATTCTTTGAAAGTTCACAAAAATAAATTGTAACATCTTGAAGATATTTCCTTTAAGGACTTTGCATACAATAAGGCAAGAATTGTTTTTATATTAAATTTCATATGTTTAATTTTCTATAGGAATGCATATGTTCCTTCCGAAGAAATACAAAGGTACAATTTTAAGCGAGACAACGTTCGGCATATTAATTTTAGTATCTGAAGTTAAGTTACTACTATTTTTAAGAAAACTTATGTAAGGGATGATTTCGGGTGTTACAGGACTTAATTAACTTTATAGGTAATCAACACTTCGACAATTTTTAAGAAAATAATTTTAAATATTTTTTTTAAATTTTAAAATTTTTCTTGACGTCAAGGACCAAAAATTAAACCTTCAGGGCCTTTAGTAACTAACACATATTTAGAAAGATTTTCTGGTTTAGCAAGCCGAAACGGGTTATCAGGGTTTAGTGAAAACTTTTCGTTGAACCATCGTGAATAAATTTGTTGGAATTTTATTCAAAAAACACAAGGCGGTAGATTATGTGCTGATCATACCATATTTATTTTTCCCTCTTATTCCAATTGAAATTCTTCAATAGACTTTTCATTTGTTTTTTAATTTCTATTTTTCATTTACACAAAAAAGAAACACATTCTCAAGGATATTATGTTGTGCGATAAAATTGTGATTCTTTGTCATTAAATTTTTTTCAAATTTTGTGTATTGAATACGCAATATTCATTAAATATTATTTTTTAAGTATAATTAAAAAATTTTGAATTACAAATTAAAAATGTATGTATAGACTATATGCAAGGGTAAACAATATTATACGCGAATAAGCAGACGAAAATTTTTTTTTCTTTTTATAAATTTTATTAATGACTTTTGAATGTTACTTGTATACCATATGTAATTAAATAATTTTGCTAACAAAATTCAATTAATACATAACATTGTTTAAAGAAATTTGTAATTGAATATCAGACTAGGATAAAAACTGTTGGTAGATTTTTATAAGACGAAAATAATACGAAAACAAAGCAAGAAAGAATAAACAGTCTGTCAGTTTTATTTAATGGAAATCATCAATTACTTATTGAATAATGTTTTCTTCAGAACTCAGAATCTTATACATTCTTCCAAAAAATTTATTAGAATTTCCAAGAAAATAACATATAACATGTCCAGTAATATTGGACAAAACTCTTTACCACCTGTAGATTAAACATTAATTTAGCCATCATAAAGTTCTTCTTGGTTATTTGATCATAAATCATCTTCAGTGATATTCATTTGATTAGATATCCGGAAATAAACACACAAAACTTTGAGTTCCAATTAACGTGAAATGCATTCTTTTAAATATCTTATTACTAGTAGATTTTGATAATTAACATTTCATATTCTAATATTAAATTAAAACCTTAGATTCATAAAAATTTTAAAATCTTCAAAACTTAATAGGTAGTAGGTAGCTTTCTTATCTCATATAATTCTTATCCTAAAAATATGCAATTTTTATGAAATTTTAAAAATATTGTTATATATACAAATAAGATAATTACAAAAATTGAATTAGGAAGCCATTGAATACAAAGCAAATTACTTACTTTTTACTCATTTGGCAATTCACCTAATTTCTCCACTTATTTAGGCATTTAATAAAAATATTATTGTACGTTTTTAGGAAAAAATTCTAACTTGAAATATACTTGTGGTTCAATTTCGAATTTAAATCAAGAAATTTGCTGCTTTCTGAAAATTTTAAATTTTCTTTTCTTAATTTAATAAAAATTTTTTTTACTTTAAATCAAAATTACTTCAATATGTTCGGTAATTTTTTAGTAATTAATTTTTTTTTATATTTTATAATTCAGCATTGTCTCATATATGTTCAGAATTTAAATGTATATTTAAAAGTTTCTTAACATACACTGAATGTAAGAGATTGAAATTCTTACAAAATATTAAAACATGTATGTATGTTAATAATACATATATATTTATATAAAATATAAATGGTTGTTAATGAGAAGGAATCTTTTCGTAATTAGTATTTTCATAAAGATTTTTTCCTATCAAACAGCATATGAATATGGAAAATTAAAATTTTAGCGATATTATTTTTATGTACATAAAATTTTCATAAAACTGCTAAAATTTCCAAAATTCAATTTTAAAAATTATATTTGAATCTTTTACGATTATAATTGAAAAGAAACAAGTCTAATAAAAATATATAGTTCAATAAGTGTAATAAAAAAATTTAAGAACAACTTCAATAATGAAGTGTCACAAAGAAAATGAATAAAATTTCTTGTCAACGAATTGAACGGTTCCTTAATCAGAAATAATGAGAATGGTTTTGAAATGAAAAATATTTACTTGGCGATCAGTACATGTAGTAGAATATTTGCTAAATGTTGTATAAATTAATTAAACTGATCCGATTTTGTTCATGTTATAGTTTCGTCGTACATTCGAGAAATCGAAATCGAAGTTTGCAGCAAAATATTTCCAAACTGAGACAAAAAACCTATAATTTTTATATTCTATCTTCCTAAACGGTTTTGTTAGCTCCCTTTTGAAACAAATTTTATTAGGCTCGACTGCAGGGATAATGAATTTTTTCAGGATTTGTCTAGAATTTGTCTATACATCCATACGTCATAGTAAATTATAAATAAATTTTTTATAATATTGCTAATAACATAAATTTTAAACTCATAAAAGTTGAATAAGGAATTTCACTTTAAAATTATTATTAGCTACAATAATTTAGCACACTGAAAAATTTAAAAACAAATTTTTTAGTTCATCTTAAAAATAATAGAAAAATATCAAAAATATTTTATAAACATACATATATACGTATGTTATGCATATGTAAATATTTGCTTAATATCACTTTTATAATTCATTTTAAGGCGACACATTTATATTGTCTCTTATTTAAAGTCTGTTAATTTTTACATGTGTGAGTGTGTATGAGGAAGTAAATAATTAAAATTTCTCTTTTTGCATTTTAATTAAATAAGTTTTTTTCTAAGTTTATTGTAGATTGAGCAATAAACAAAATATTAGTTTTCATTTCAACAAGATGTCACAGTCAGTATGTGAAAGTATAACTTAATTATCTTAATTACATACTGATATAATTCATTCGTTTAATAGTTGCGGTAATTCAAAGTCATAATGTTCTAATAATAGTAAATAATAATAGTTGGTAGAGTTCGTTTAATAAAATATTTAATGAACTCGTCTACTGGTTCTAAGAGTTGAACCATGTATTTATATTATGTATTCCAATTAGATTCGAAATTCTTCATAGAGCAGTGACACCCTGTATACCGGCTATATATTTTGTTATTGTCATTTTTATTTGGATTTCAATAAAATTTTTAATCATAGTTATCTCTATTTGAAGTATAACATTCTACTATTTATTAAGTTTATGATATTATATAGACACTACGCTATATAGATACATTATATGAACACCTTAGCTTAGACTAAATAAATATTTGTATTCATTCCTACATATAATAAGATAAAACTTTGATAATAAAATTATTGTTTGTAGCTATTTAAATTTTGTTAAATTTGCAGATTATTAAATAAATTTCTTACAAAATTTTTGTGGACAACTGGTATTAGCATTAACATATGAACTACTATATTGTATGCATACAATTGGCAGGAGCCTTTTGTTCTTGGCATTTTGGGCAATATGCCCACCAAAAGGGAGGGATCGAATTTTAAATAAAATTAAAATTTAATGAAATTATCCGTTAGTAACGAGATTTTTCTGTACCTAAAAAATCTGTCAGTGTCTAAGCCTAGTTGAAGTAATATTGTAATACAACTTTTTAAGTGTACTTGAATATAGTTTAATGTGTTTTCCACCTTCAGTCTGATAAAGCATAAATATGCATAATTAGATAGATACCATGATTTTGGAAATACTTATAATTTCTGGAAATAAATTAAGATTTTAAGGCAAAAAAAGATAAATTAAGATTTAATGCAAAAAAATTTATTTACAGCCTTTACATGAAAACTGGTCTATAAATAAAATAGAGTCTTATAATATTCTTCATAATTAATAGTATTTTATTTTAAAATTCGGTGAACTTATAAAAATGTGATAGTGTCACAAATGCTTTTCAGACTTAACTGAATAGCTATACGAAAATTTTCATTTCATGCAATTTGAATAGTTTTAATATTTCAATTCATAAATTTAAAAAAAAAATTAAATTACGTATTCTATAGCCTCTCTTAATTAAATTAAAATATATGTACATTAAAAATTCCAGCTTTTTATAACAAATATCCTGATCCCTTCTGTAATTCCATAACCAATAAATTTTTATAGTCAAAAAACAATAATTACACTCAAGTGCTAAAATACAAACAAAACTCCAACTGAATCCGGACTCAATTAAAGAAAATATTTTCATAGTTTTAGTGATCTGGCATTATAAATTAATTCACAAATATTTATTATACATATATAAGAAAGAAGCTGTCATAACATATTATTTAAAAAAAATAAGCAATTCATTAACTGAAGTCCTCCACAAAAATGTACAAAACAACAAAAAATACGAAAATAAATAAAACTTTTTTGTATTTCAATGTTTACTGACATTTCAAAGCAATTTTCAAACAAGGCAGCAGAATTTTTAATAGGTTTCTTCTTTTTACCGGCCGTATTGTGTATACAATAGGTAGGTTGTGTGATGGCAACAAATTTTTCATATCGAGTTTTCGGTGGGAATGCACTTCTCCCTAGTAGAGAAGTGTAAGTAAACTATTTTTAGCAACCTGTCGGTCCGTCGGTCTGTCGGTCTGTCGGTCTGGCGGTCTGTCGGTCTGTGTGTGCACGCGTGTATCTCAAGTTCGGCTGAACCGATTTTGATGAAATTTTATACGTAAGTTTATTTCGACCATGGTAAGGATTGATTTGGGATATATCAGGCCTCGGGAACTGCCCTTTTTAGCGGACCTGTTTTACATTTTTGACTATTTTAAAGAATATATTCAACCGATTTACTTGAAATTTCATATATAAGCTTTGCTCGACCGTCCGCGAAATTTCCTAACTTTTGCAAGAAATCAGGCATCAGCAACTAGATGTTTACTACGGGCCGAATATACACTTTTGCTTATGTAAAGAGAAATAATCAACCGATTTCATTGAAATTTAATATATGAATTCCTCATATTAAAGCAATGAACATATAAATTTTTTGGAAAGATCAGGGCTAGAAAACTGATCTACGGGCCGATTTTACATTTTTCACCATATCTACGGAGCGAATTGATGGAATTTCTTGAAATTTGATATTTGAGCTCTGGTTGTTTTCTAAACTTACTGGCGAGCATTTCAGAGAATTCGGCTAGCACAATTTAAAATTCTAGTAAGAGCCAAATTTACATTTTTCTAGGTATGTTAACTATAAGCTTACCAATGCCCTAAAAAATGGAAAGAAGTATTTAACAGTAATTTTTATAATATTCTGTAGCATTTTCACTTAACTAGAAAACACACATTGCGGTCGGTTATGTGCTGACCACATCAGATTTTTTTTTATTTTCTATCCTTTTTCACCATTTCTCTTTCTTTTTTTATTATTCTAATATTCTCTTATTCACTTTTTTGTTACTGCTGCAGAATGAGGTTTTCAAAATTTTGTGTTTCAATTTTTTTTTTGTTTTTGGTTTTTCTTTTATTTTTATTTATATAACGAGAAAAGTTGATAAATGCAGCACTTATTCTCTAGGATCTATCACACAAAAAAAAGTGAGAGAGAGGATTGAATAAAATTTAAAAGTGAATGAAAGTTTTTTGTTTTTTTTTTTGTTCTTCAAAGAGAAAAAAAGGGATTGATATGAGGTTGAAAATTGTTTTAAAAATAAAAACTTCTGTTAAACTCTTATGCAATTTTTATCCTTTTACTCTTTTTGTTTCTTATATAGTTTATGCTAAAATTTCCTGATTTTTATATTTTGTTTGTCATCCGGTCTCTATATATGTATATTACACACATTCTTGTAAAACACACAAAATATAAATTTTGTAAATTTACATATGTGCGTACATATATGTGTATAAATATTTGCGTTATATCATTAATGTATGACATGAATGTGTTGAAGTATCTGTTATATGACACCTAAATGCTAACTGATGAAATATGGGATTTTAATGTGTATATAAAATGCTTTTGATAGTATAAACTTTGAGGGACAATTTTTTATTTAAATATTTACAAATATATTTTTATTTATGTAAAATCATATATAATTTATTTATGTTTGTGTGAATATATGTACAGGGTACATAAAACAATTATTTATCTGTATATATTTCTGAAAGTAAGTACAATACAAATCTCTAAATATATATGTGAAATGCATGTGTCTACATGGTTTTATAAACTATTAACTTTATGTTGTGACCTAAATGAATGTATGTACAAGTAAATTTGATCGAAATTAAAGTGTCATACATGTTCGTATGTCTATTAAATTTTGTAATACTAAAAATTTTGACATGATTTCATGCTTATGTGAATAGGTTCTTAAATTTATTTAATAACGTATAACACTTAACTTATTAACACAATAAAAATTTAATTAAATTTAATTTAAAGAATTAGAATAGTAATTAAATGTATAATTATGATAATTTTTTTTTATATTTTTCGTATGCGGTTTATTAAGGATTCATAAGGATGACAAGTTGACATTATTTGGAAATTTGCCTTATCAACACGTTATGAATGAGAAATATTGTACATTTTCTGAATAATTTTTAGTTACTCACTTTTTTAATTTAATATGATAAAATAGAACTTCGGAACTTTTTCGGAAATTTACAACCTATAGGTATACCAGCCAAAAAAAACTGAAAGGTATAATTACAATTACCTGTTAAAGAACTTAATTTTCCCTTACAATAGATTGTAGATTTGTATAACGGGGTCAACAGTGCATCGCGACCACGTATATGGATGTATTGTGCGCCTCTCCCTCGAATGTGGGGGCATGCCCTATAACACACGCTCGAGACCCACCCTCCTGATGAACACGAGGACCGGAAGACCGTAACTCCGACGTCGTTAGAGCAAAGGCCATCAACACCTCCAATTTTAGTATATGTTCTGCCGAAGCAAGAACGTGTGATGTTCCCTTACAGTAGGCAGTCAGTTCTTTTAAGACACTTTTTGGATAAACACTAATTTATTGCAGTTTAACTAAGCTTAAAAATCAAAATTGTAGTGATTTTATAGATAAATATGGCATACTTAAAAGTAGGTTCTTGTAAAATTGAAGAAACCAATTCGTGAGATTCTCAAAAAATATACGTAATCATTAATCTTCAATAAAATTATGGTTGAATACGTGTTGCGTCAAGAATATTTTTGTGAATATTTTTAGTTCTCTCTTACAGTACTCAATCGGTGGTCAATCTGTCTAATTTACCTTGATTTGCAATTATGATCGTAAATAATTTTATTTAAATTCTGGATCTCATTGCACCAATCACTTTACTTTTATTTTTACCTTTTCTTTTCAACTCTATTTATTAGCATAAGTTCATAAGTGTTTTGGCTCTTGATGCATTAGAAACTTTTCAAATTTTTTCATTAATTGATTAAGAAAAGGTAAGAAGGTTGAAATAGAGCCATTTGTTTTATAATAATTACCAAGTTTAAAATTTTAAGGCTCATTCTTACATAATAACGTAATGGTGTACATATGACATAATTTTTAATTTGTAAATTTTTTTTAATAACTTTTCCATATAATAGAAATAAAATCAAATACCTTTTGATTTGCTTTACAATTTTTGCTTGTGCCTTTAAACAAAAGTACCTTTACCTACATAAAACATTTTTTAAAATAATCAAAAGCGAAAGTCTTTCATGTTCCATAGTATCTTTGTGTTTTTTTATGAAAATTACGAGAATACGCTTTGAGAATACATTTAACTATACAAAGAGTTTATTTTGTTGGAGCTGTGTGTGTGTGTATGTGAAAAATCTTTAGAAGATTCTTGGGAATCAAATTTAATTAAAGAAGTAGTTTAAAAATATTTCGAAAGAGAAACATTTAGTTCATTTATTTTTGAATAGAACTCCTAGTAATCGATTTCAGAAGTAGAGTAATAATTAAGTATGTTGCCAATATAGGGTCTACCCTATTATTTTATCCGATATAAATCGTCTAGTGAGAAGATTTTTAAGTTTTCCTCTGACGATACATATAAATTAAGGCAGTATTATGGTAGGCTATTGTTGATAGACTTCAAATTTTTATAATATTATAGGGTGATTAGTAATACAAAATTTGTAAATCAGCTTACAACATACATCATTTTCAATATGGAATTCTCATTTCGGTAACATTGCTTCAAAAGCTTGCGTGTTAATTATATGTAGGATTAACTCTAAGAATTTGAGACCAGTAATTATTTAATATTATAACATTGTTATGAGATTGATGTTAGGGAGATACTATTTTTTGCAGTTCTTTCTGAAATTTCTTGTCTGTAATTCTATTATTAATTTAGTTTGCTAACTAATAAAGTTGATTACCGTTTTTCTTTAATTTTCTTCATTTGGAGAGAATTATCACCTAATGTAATTAAATAATAATTTGGAACCGAACAGCACATTTAAAAAAGAGAATAATATATCTAACTTTTAATTAGAAAGCAAATTGTACATATCTACATGCATGTATAATTGTATAAACAAGACAATTACTTTCAGAATGATTTCTAAGTATAAGAAAAGCAATTCAGTAATTTACCCTATATTACAATTACAAAGAAAGAAAGAAAGACTAGAGTAGTAAAACAAGGATTTTACAAAAAAAAAACAATAAGAACCTAAAGGGAATATTTATTTTATTCTTTTATTTTCTCAAGCATTCGCCCATTTAATTTCTTTTTGTTCCTGTGTAATATTTCAAAGTATGCCAAAAACATTTAAGTCAAAAAATCACTTTTATTCTCAATTCAAAGATTAACTGACTCTAATTAGATTTTTTATTATTTTTTTTTTATATTTTTTCTGTAATATCTTTTTAATAAACGGTGCTTTTCAAAGGCGCGAATCTTTTTTTATAAATAACTTTAAAATAACTTCAAAAACAAAAATTAAGACGAGAAGAAAAAAATTTTATTTTTTAAAAAAGAAATTTAAAATAAAAAATAAAACAAGAAATCTATTCACTTTTTCCTGTTTTGTAATTTTTTTATTTTATTTCTTAAGGACATACCTTAATGCCGGATAGTAAAATTTATTTTTTCTATGTTACATGCGAAATAAGAGATTTTTTGTTCGACTCTTATTTTTGAATTGAAATTCTTCATAATTAATTATTTAGAATTTTCTTATACAGGATGTTTCAGATAAGGTTGGAAAAATTTCAGGGATGATTATTTAATAAATTTCTAGCAAAATGTTATATGAGTTGGGTGCAGATATTCCCCTTTTTGGAGCTTGTTGAAAAAAAAATCGCTAGATTTTCCCTACATATAAATAGTTATAACTTCCGAACCACATATCATAGAATAGCCAACGTGGATTTCCTTTACAGATAATTGATTGATCTTGATTTGCAGTTTGACAACCAGTTTGATTTGAGCCATAGTTTTCCAGATAAAGCTCTTCAAAATCAGAATTTTTATTTTTTTATAAAAACTTTTTTTTTTAAATTTCGGAATTTCTCGAAAATTTGTTGAAATATTTTTATTGTATTTTTTTATATAACATATTCCTCCATCTCTTACAGTTTTTACAGTTAAACGTGTTAAATGTGTTAAAAAAAATATGCGAAAAAAAGAAATTTCATGCATAGCTCTTCCATACAATGTTTTGTTGCAAATTGATCAAAGAATCATCCCTGAAATTATTTGCCATCTTATGCGAAATACCCTGTATATAAGACTTAATAAGGAAATGAATAGAATATATAGGTATATGGAGGTGTATAAGTACAGGTATAAAATTAAATTATTTATATTTTTAAATAATATGACAAAATTCTAATTAGACATAAAAAAAAAATATATAGCGTTTCCGGTTGCATTTCCGGAATTTTAAATCTATTGTTTCCGGAATCTAAACTAAAAGTATAAATGTAATGCAAAAACCTTCAGTTCAAAGGAAGAAAATTTTCTTTGAAATTTTCAATAATATTTTTAAAAGCATTTTACGGAATACGAAAGACATATGATTTTGAAATAAGATGGCCAAATTAATTATGTCCATTATTTTGAAAATTTGGTTCCTTTTATATAATGTATGTATATTTGTGAATGAGTACGTTTTCAATTGATTTTTTTGATTTAATCAAAATAAAAATTATGGGTTTAAGTTGATTATTTATTCTGAAATTCAGGACTTATTCCGTAGATAACTAATTCCATTGAGAAAAAGAATAAGATTACCAAATTTCGGAAAAACCTTTGATAATTGCCTTATCTATATGCAAAAATAGAACAAAAACCTGAACTAACCATTAATTATGATAGTTTGAATTATTGAGATTTCATTTCCTGAAAAGTTAACGAAATAGTTCCCGTCACGAATAAAGCTCAATTAAAATTTTACGAATTAAGATTACAAAAATTTGTTTTAGTCCTGTAATCAAAAGTGACTCAAAATGCGATTTCATTGCGTCTACAAATGAAACTAATTTTTATTTAAGCAAAATCTGGTTTAACAACTTCAATAAATGCACAATACAATCCCATAAGTATATAGAGCACAACTTAATTGTTACCATGTTAAATTTTTTTTTCATTCAGAAAAATTAATTAATACTTTTAATCTCAACAATTATTTTCAAAATAAATAACCAACTTCAAGAACAACTAGCCAATATTAAATGTAATTTACTTTTGTGCTTCCCTCACAACCCACTTTATTATATTTTATATAAAAATATTGTTATTTTTCTTCTTTAATTTCAGTTTCCGAAACCTATTAATTGTTAACTTTCATTTTCATTTGTAATAATAACAAAAATATGAAATTCAAACCTATTGGGAAAATATCAATTTGAAACTTACCTATCTCATATACAATTTTTGTTGAAAATAAATAGAAAAAAATAGAGCATTATTGCAGAACTTAACAATTATATTTTTCCGTAAAGGAACAATAAAAACTGTACTGAATAAGAGTAAAAATTATTGCAGAACTTAACAATTATATTTTCCCGTAAAGGAGCAATAAAAAACTGTACTGAATAAGAGTAAAATTTTTTTTTCTAATTTAAAATTTAATCAAGTTATTGAAGATATTGTAAAAGATTTTCTTAAAAATCACAAAGTTTTCAAATAATTTAATTAAGAATATTGATGATTTAATTTGATTAAATCACTTGAAAAGGTGAAAACATTTTTTTATTTAAAGTGATTTTCAGAATTAATTTTAGAAACAAATCGAAACAACAGTATACAATGAAGAATTCATTTTGTAACAGGTGATCTAAGTGACTATTCAGGTAGCTAATTATTTTATTGTCATGTGAAACTTCTACATCAGTTTCGTTTTCGCAAAATTTCATATGTATCCAACATTATAATATTCTGAATTTCGGTATATGGAACTAAAAGTTATTTGGATATGATGTTAATGGGGCTACATGTTACGATTAATTGAATAAAAATTAATTGCGCAAGTTTTCGAGGAAAATAATTTTTCAAATTGCGTCTTTCACACTGACTAACTTCATCACTAATATCATTAAGTTATTATAAAATTATTAGGGGTTCAGAAGCAAAGAGACCTAACACTAACTCCTAAAATTTTCGCTTTTTTATTAGAAATGTATATAAAATTAGGTCCTAAATTTAATTTTATCAACAATAATATTAAATATTTCCTATATTCCGTAATTTATTTGTTCTGAACCCGAAATTTAATTTTTTTCAGTGAAAAAGTGGCCTAAACCACATATTGCGCAAAAAAATTTTGAGAGTGAGGTTTAAGCAATTTTGCTTCTGATATTTCCTTTAAGATAAGCTCACATAACACTAAAAAATTTTAGAAAAATAAAATTGTAATCTAAGAGAATGTCTGTAAAATTTGAAAACTACCAGTTGTAGCCGAAAATAAATATTTTAGAATTACTTGTTATATACAAATTAGAACTTAGGCTATTAAAGTTGCAATATAAAACTAAAATGGCATTATCTGAAGTCGGTTCCAAATTTTGAAAGCCACTTCTAAAGGATAAAAATCTTGTTAATTTTCATAGTAACGTAGACAAACAATACAATATGTTAGTGCTCTAGGTATGTGTCTGTTATCTCTGTAAATTTGAGCAATTTTACGTTGATTACAATTTTTCTAGTATTCTATAGAAATTTTATATTTTTTTTCCAATATTTACCAGTGAAAATATTTTAGTATTGAAAGAATTTAATATTTATTATGTACATTGTTATATAGCATATATAGATTTATACATGTATATTGTATCATATAATATGTAAGACCATTTAATATAATTATTATTGTGTATAGATTTAGGCAATATCAAAATAATAAACATTTTTCGAACATATCCTTCATTTATTTCATCTATATTTTTCTTATAGAGGTGAACTTTAATTAAGTTTTCATGTTTAGCGAATTAACCCTTGAGAAAAGTTCTATTTAGATAAAAATGTAATCTTCTGTAGGTATTTTTGGTTTTGTATTAATTAAGAATTTTTTTTTTTTTGAAATTTATAAGTCTCGATAAATTTAACCAACAAAAAAATTAAATTTAAATTCAAAGTCAAAAACTTCTTAGGTTTTTTGACCATTTTCGTTTACAAAAATTGACGATAAATAATTGAAATTTCTCATGTAAATTTTATTAGGCAGAATATTGTTTATCAATGAATAAAATTTTATCTCCCCACTCGTTCAAGTTATAGCCATCTAAGTAAAATGAAAATTCCAATTTTCAAAACCTTCATGTTTTTTCGTCTTAGCAAAATTTTCAGGCAATTACATATATTTCTTTGAATTATTATTTTTTTTATAAGAATCTCTTAAAAGAATAAATAAATTCGGATCAAACCGAGTGGTTTGTAAAATAGGATTGAACAAGTGGGAATATTAATTTATTATAACAGCATTCTATTAAATAGCCAACTATTTAAATTACTTTTATTAAAATAGCAAAATATATTTAAAATTCTTGCATACATTTAGGATAAACGAAAAAAAAAATTGAAAGACGTGTTGAAATAATGGTCGAATTCGGTTCTTAAGTAAGTGAATTAAGATTAATTATTACTTTAAAAAATTCGACAGGCGATTAAGTAAAACCCATAAAACTGTATAAAACTGATAAATAAAAGTTGTCGATCGAAGTAAGAATGGAGGTGAAAAGAAATTTTCTCACGAAATAAATTATTCATTAGTGTCTTTAGAACTGCTACAATTTCAGATTTCCACATTTTATCGTCTAGTTAAAGACAATGGTCATTTGTAAATATAATCGAGAATGTACTGTGTACGCTCTCATTAAAGAAAAAATATAAGAACATTGAAAAAATACAATTTCTGATGTTCTATAATTCTAACCATTGGTAATGATAGCTTCAATATGATTTCAAATTATTAAAAATTTTTATGTAATATAACATACAAATGACCTATATATATGTGTGTATATCTAATTTTCAGCATTGAAATTTTGCAATATTTTTATCAAAGAAAAAATTATATTGGCAACTCAAGATTGAAGTCATAATTATTTTCAGAATTCTTTAGTTATATATTAAAATGTTGTAAGCTCAGAGATGAATGAAATATTAGATTTATATCACTATATATCTAGCTACATATGTTGTAATAGTATTGATGTTTCATTATAAAATAAATAACAAAAAATTACTTAGTTCAAAAGAAAAAACTTTTGCTTTTACAATTTTTCAAAATTAATATTATTTAAAAATCTCATATTATATAATATGTATGTATGTAGATACAATAATTCATTTAATATGTGAATAAAAAAAAATGATTTTATTGTAAAACAATAAAAATGAATATTAAGTATATATAGTAAAAAGAGGAAATCATTTCCCATATCCTTATTCTCATGTATCGCATAATCCTTTATAGTACCCATAATAACAAAAAAACACCATCTGTTCATATGGATTAAATTTTTTTGATTTTACAATCGATTTAATGCATATACAAATCATTATGTACATTAGATGCTATATATATAGCACATGTGTATGTTTATATACTTCTATTACACTTAAAATATATAGCTATACATTCAATATTATTATAATACTTGAAAATTGTAGCTGTACTTCCTTAACAATACAAAATATTAGAAAAATATTAGACGCATGGTAATTTTGAAAATTTATTTTGAAACAACTACCACCGAAATCCCAACCTAATCAGCCACATATTAAAAAAAAAATTAAAAGAAATTATGTTTATTAATTTAATTTTTTTCCGATACGTCCCTAATCTTTACGAAAATTGAACTTTCTTTTCAACTTTCTTAAATTCATAAACTTAGTAAACATTACATTGGTTTTGTTAAGAAATTTATTATTTCTCTAAAATATTCGTAATTTATTTCTATTCTTGCTCTTAAATCTTTAATTTTTATGATTTGAGAGATTTTAGCTCTATCGACTTTGTGCTTTAAAAAACAACACTGAGCGTTAAAAACGGAGTGAAGAATTTATTATACCCTTAGAACATTATACGTTCGTACGGGTATAAAGCCATGTAATTTTTAATTTGAGTGACAAATATTGCATATGTGTACAGGAACTCAGATAAAAAATTTTAAACTTGTTTATACTCAATTAAGATACAGATTAAAATTTTAAGATTAAATTTCTTAGATTACTTTGCTAAACTAAAATAATATGGGAAATTTGTATAAAAAAAATTTAATTTTATAAAACTCTATACAAAATTTCCCCTATTTATTAATGCATAACTCATAAATTGTTTTTGAAGTCCAAAACCACATATTATAGAATAAGGTATATAGGTAAGCTATTTGAGTAATTCTAAGCTCTGATAATTTATTTTTAGAATTTTATTCTTCATAAATGAACTAGCTTTGCCACTCCCAAGAATTATACCGAGTTCATAAAAAGAATAAAAAGGACCTACAATTTTTATATCTATATACGAGTTTACCATGACACAATGCGTTTTTGTTATGCATATATGTATGTAGATTATATTTGAGTAAATTTTTTACTATTTTCAGCATTACCGAAGTCCACACACTCTTCCGTTCCTTATTTAATATATAAAGAGATTTTTATAAAAAAAAAAAAACATCTCTTTTAGCATTGTTTTCCTTCCCCATAGCTTAACATGAAAAATCTTAAAAATATATTAAAATCTAAAGTCCCTAATTTCAATATTTCTCACTTTAGAAAGACTTTATTTTTATTAAAAAAGAACAAAAACAATGACAATAACAACAATAAGAGAAGGCATACAGCAACAGCTAAAATTATTCTCTTAAACTTTTTTTTCTACTTTCTTTATTTTCTTCTTGTTTTTATAATATTTTGTCCTTCGTTTTTACTGTCTCTTTTTATACCCGTACGAACGTATGTTCGAAGGGTATACTAAATTTGCCTTACCGTTTGTAACGCTAAGAAATAACGGTGTTAGATATAGACTCAAGTGTATGTTTTTGATCAGCGTCAAATTCTGAGTTGATTTAGCTTTGTCTGTCCGTCCGTCCGTCCGTCCGTCCGTCCGTCCGTCCGTCCGTCCGTCCGAACGATAACTCAAAAACTAATTGAGCTAAGTTCACCAAATTTTCACAAATGATTTATTGTAGTAAGTGCCAGAACCCTATTTAAATTGGACATGATCGGGGTACCGGTTCGGGTAGCTGCCATACAACTTCAAAATTTATTTGGCCATATCTCAGAAACTATAAAAGTTATGGTATTGAAATTTCACACAAACGAATATATTAGTAGGGCCAATATGCCATATAAAAGTCGTTGAAATTACTTGGCTCCTTCTGGTACGTGCCATACAACTTCAAAAATTATTTGGCTATATTTCAGAAACTATTAAAGCTCTGGTATTGAAATTTCATAAAAACGAATATATTAATAAGGCCAATGTGTCACATAAAAGTAGTTGAAATTACTTGGCTCCTTCTGGTACCTGCCATACAACTTCAAAAGTTATTTGACTATATTTCAGAAACTATTAAAGCTATGGTATTGAAATTTCACACAAACGAATATATTAGTAGGGCCAATGTGTCTCATAAAAGTCGTTGAAATTACTTGGCTCCTTCTGGTACCTGCCATACAACTTCAAAAGTTATTTGACTATATCAAAACTATAAAAACTATAAAAGCTGTAATATTGAGATTTCACACAAGTGAATATATTAGTAGGGCCGATGTGCTTGATAAAATTCGTTAAAATTTCTTGGCTCTTTCTGGTAGCTGCCATACAACATCAATAGTAGTTTGGCACAACCAGTATTTTGAATAACACATAGTACTGAAATTTTGCATAAATTAATATGGTAATACGACAACTTAAAGTCATAGTCTGACCCATAGTTAGTTATGGCACATTAGTTATTCGCACATAGGATAACAAATTCGTACGGGTATCACAGAGTTGACAAGGTCAACTCTATTTTTTTTCTCGTTTAACTCTCCAATTTACTTTATAAATGACTCAATTGAGTCACTGTTTTGATATTTAGTTGAGACACAGTGCATGTTTATTACTGTTAATATAACATCATAAAAGCAACAAAAAATAAGAAAAGAACAAAAAAAAAACAACCAAAATAACAATATAAAAAAAAAAGAAGAGCAACAAGAACAATAACAAAAACAAGAACGACAGCAACAATAACAGTAAAAACAAAAGCTTCAAATGAAATATATATGAGGAATATAAAATAACAGTAAAAAATAACTGTTGTACGTACATTCGTATATACAATTCAAAAAAGAAAACAAGTTGAATTGAACACAAGAGGACATGGGCAAAAAAAACACAATAACAAAAACACAACAGAAGAAACAAAAATAACAAAAATAGATAAAAATGAAGAAGCAAAACAAAGAAAAATAACTGGAAAACTTCTCTTGATTAGGAAAAGTGATTAGGAAAGCCTCAAAGTTAATAATAAAAATGTTGTTTCCCAATGATGACAAAGGAACTTAAGAGAACACTATTGTATATGCGAGTATTTTAACATCAAGAACAACAATAATAATAATAGTACTCGTATATGTGAATAAAATATACCAAAAAAACATAAATAAAATTTCAAACACCAAAATAGCTTGTTAGTATTAAGGAAATAAACAGTACAGTCAACCAAATAAGACCAACGATAGCGCTATATCAGTTGGTACGTGATTCTTTATTTTTCTTAATAGAAAATTCTTATATTGTTAATGATTTCTTTATTTATACTAGTAAATTTTTAAATTTTTCTTTTTATTTTATAATAGAATAAAATGTCACAAAAAAAAATGTTTTGTTTTTTAAGATGGAGAAGAAAAATTACTCTAGAAATCAACCGAATAATACCATATAAACTATACGGTTCCAAAATATTTAACAAATAAACAGACTGATACCGTAATTATTCAATTTCTGCTAAACTATTAAGCTGAATTACTACTGCAGTAAAAGTTTTAAAATGGTTCTTCAATCTAATCCAATAAAATTTTGCTCAATTTATATTTGAAATTCTGTTACACAATTTATCCGTTATCTGTTACATCAATTATCCATTACATTATATATATATATTTTAACAACATTAAGGCTAATAAAAATTAATATTAAAATTCGAACTCAGAGACGTCCTGTTCTTTAGCTATATGTACAACGTTATGTTCTGTGAGCTATATGTACAATTAAATTAATATTATAGTTAAATTTTGTTCAATATTATGCCCTCATATCATATTCCCAGAAAACTTTCATTTTCTTCAAAAATAATTTCGACTCCGGGACAAAATATCAATTAATTTATTTATAATCATTCAGGCTTAAAATTTTAGCATTGTTCCTGTATACTATTGGATTTTATGAAAATTTAATTAAGGCTTATTTGTAGCAGCAAAAACTATATAAAATAAGGTTATTGATACAGTTAGATCTACGGCCTAAGAGTCAATAATTTCTTCTACATTCAAATTCTTTCCATCTTAGTATAACAACCATTTTCAGTCTCAGATATTTTTACTGTATTTTGCATTATTAGAGCTCTAGCATAATATTTAAATTTAATTCTGGTTGGTCTAACAGATTTTTGTATGTGAAATTTACATTTCACAGCTTCTCTTTCATTAAATTTTTTTTCATTTTTTAGTCCATATACATTATGTATATTATTAATTGCTTCCTATGAATTATATAATTACTAAAAAAAAGTACCAAAAAAAGTTCAATTTTCATTAAAATACATACATAAGGTCCTCAACACTATTGAAAGAAACGAAATTATTATTTAATTTTACATATGGTGTCATATAGATCCTATTCGATAAACATCAGTGGGTAACCCATATACGCTCATCTAATGTAATAAATTATTATTTTATTAACATTCATTAAAATTATTATTGTTATACATAATATATATATATATATATATATATAAAAATATATAAATTATGTGCCATAAACCCCTCTACTCCTACCATTTTATCATTATTTAATTATCATAATAAATTTAGTTCTCTTATAGTTTTCCGGAATCAAAAAAGAAAAAACAGAAAAAAATTTAATATTTTTTTTTTCCAAAATTTTCCTTTTTTTTTTTTTGTCCTATTGTTTTGTTTTTTTTTTTTTAACCCCAAATAACAATGTACAAATTTCTTTTCCTTTATTTATTTTGTATAGCAATATAATTTGTAAACCACGAAATAGTACAATTGTGCGGTCTTATAATGATGATTGTAATATATGTATGTATAATATGTATGTATATAATATAAGAATATTTTTGAGGATGATATAGTGGTGATGATAATGTTGGTGAAAACTAAAGTGATAGGATCTTAATATAAGTTGTGGTGTTACAGAAACAAAAAAAAAAAAAATTGTATTGTTTTAGTTTGTACCATCCATCAACCCACTTCTGTATTTAAACTATACAGTCACCCTAAATGAATAAGAAAGAAAAAATAAGGAAAAATGAAAATCACCCACATTTAAACCACAAAAAAATAAATCGTAAAAGAAAGAATCTGAATAAAATAAAAAATCAAAATAAAAAATCTGAAATGTATGGGGCATGGTTTTGGTGAACAAACGAACATTTTGTACGTGCGATGACGTTAAATTTGTTACATTCATTGTTTATTTTATTTTTTTTTTTATTGTTTCTGTTTATTTTTTTTTTTTATCAAAAACAAAAATAATTTTTTCTTTTTGAAAATTTTCGTTTTCTTTCTTAGATTTTCTTTTTTCTCCGAGATTTCTTTCTATGGGTTTGTGCATGTTTGTGTAAACATATGTAATAGCTATGTGTTTGTGTATAACTACTTCAATAATTTTCTCTCAAATAGAATAAAGAAAAGACAAAAATTTCAAGTGAAAATATAGAATGTATATAAAAAAAAGAAAGAAAATAAAAAATAAAATGAGCATATTATTTTATTCTATTTTGACTCTAAAGAATTAAATTTTATAAAAAGGATAATCGTAAAAAAGTTGGTCTTTTTAAAATTGTTACAATTTTTTTGTTTTCTATTTTCTTTTTTTATTTTTTTATATATATATAAATATATTTGTCATATTTCTTATTAAAACTCGAAAATCTAAAAGAGTGGTGTGATATTATTACGCAGGTTCTATTGTGTTTATCTGAAAATATTTGAGAGAATCTAAAAATTCGGCAATCAACTGAGCATATACGGTGAAAAAAAAATATCTGAACCATTCTCTTATAATTTAAATATAACAGTTATTACATTGAAATTTCAAAATTATAGCGATATTATTTCAAATTCTTCCACAAATTATGAGTAAAGAATTCCAAATTTAAAATGTGACGTCTTTTTTACGATAAAATTTGCAAGTTTCCTTATATTTCGATAGGGTTGCTTATTTTTTTAATGTTTTCATTTGAAGAATTTTTAGAATAAAGGCTTAATTTTATGCAAACTTTTTAAAACTTGGTAATCTCATATTTTTGCCGAATTTCAATTAATAAAGGAACTGAAGTACAAAACTTCTAATGTGTAAAACTTACAATTTGGCGAAAAAAAAAAATGGAATTTTTTTTTTACAAATTCAAAACTTGATTTTAAAATTTTCAGACTCCTGTATTGTGAAAAATTTCAATGATACAAAGCGAAACACTTATAAGAGCCAAATTTACATTTTTCTAGGTATATTAACTAAAACCTTACTAACATCGTTAAAATTGGTAAGTAGCGTTTAAAAAGCATTTTTATAATCTTCTGAAACATTTTAGCTAAACAAAATAATAAACATGGAGGTCGGTTATATGCCGATCACATCCGAATTTTTTTAATTTTATTTCTGTTTTCCTTTTTCGGAAGAGTAGTTATCTTAAATAAATAATATGATTGATTTCTGCTGTTAAGTAGATTCAATGCAGAATCTAGAAACAGCATCTTACTACCGTCAATCACAAATTATAAATGGATATTACCACGCATTTCAATTATAAGATATGTTATAATAGCAACGTACAGATTTTGATAACCCCATACCGAATCTTGAATATGGTTGCCAATAAATTGCACTCATTTAAGAAAAATATACTGTAAAATCGGTTTAAAAAATATTATGCCAAATTTTTTCGACTTATTTCAGATTTTAATTTCATGATTGAATTGAAAAATCTACATAAATTAAAAAACTAGAAAAAAAAACCAAACAAATTAGTTAAAAAATTTGCGGCAGCACCTTAAGTAGCCGGGATTAATTTTTTCTCTTCTTTATTCTTTTCATAGTACTATAAAAGAATAAAAGCTTTCTCCATGGTGTACTCAAACTTATTATGATTGTTTAAAAAAAATAAAAAAAGAAGTAAGAAAAAGTTACTAAAAACATTTGTTATTTTGTAAAATTTTCTTTTTACTTTCGTTTTGTAAGATTTTCTCTTTTGGTTCTTAAAGTTTTGTTAAGACAAAGAATATAAAACGTCATTCCATTCTATCTTTTATTCATTCAGAGAGTTTGTCTTCAAACAAAAACAAAACAAAACAGAAATAGAAAAGTTTTCAAATGAAAATTTTTTTGTAACTTGATTAAATTATTTTGACACGCGAAAAGAAAATATAACCTTAAAATAAAAATTTATTTATTTATTCAAATTATTTGGGTGACTATTAAAAAAAAAATGTTAAAAAATTTAAATTTGTGCATAAATGAAGGTATGTTGACTAAATTTCGAATTTGATAATCAGTTATCGAGAACATATTTGGAAAACATATTTGTTTAACATGTGGAATAGAAAAAGAGAAATTTTATTATATCAACTCCCCTATACTACACCAAAAATTTAATTCGAATTCTAAAAATTTTCGATGTGACCAGTACTTATTACGCCAACTACTATTTCCCAATTTTTAACGAACTAGTCAAAAAATTTGCAAAACTCTATTACACTAAGAGTTCAAGTACTATAATAAGCTATACTAAGAAAAAATAGTACTTTTTATTACAAATTTAAGAAAATGGTTGGTGCAGTAGGGTCCTGATAGTAAGTTTATAGCAAAAATTAATAAATATTTGCCCTAATTTCCAATAATTAAATCAAATTGTCTTAAGTATTTTATATAAATTAAATTAAATTTTCATTTTTTGTAACAAATTATTGAACACGCCGAAAACTATATTGCTTTAGTAATCATAAGCTGTCTTTAATATAAAACAAAAATTTGAACACAACCTTAAATAGTTTTGTATAATAGGTATCGTTAGAATTTTCAATACGAATTCAATCCAAATGCTTCAGAAAATTTTGGAATGTTAATTTATAATTTGTTACATTTTTGTAATGCAAACTTGTAGTCCTCGCTGGATTCCCCTTTAAATAAAAAACCACTACTATTTCATCATAACTCAATTCGTACACTTTTCAAATTCCAAATGGAAAACAAAATTTACAAAATTTACCTGTAAATCTACATCTACTTTATTCTCAAAATAGAAAACCCTATACATATATATATACTAGTTAAAAAATACAAGATAAAAAAAAAATAAAGATTGTCTTTATTTGGAAATTAATTTTATCTACTTTTATCTACTTTCCTATATAAAATTTATAAAATTGAACAAAGAATAAAGCTATTGAACAATTTATAAAGAAAAAAAAAACAAAACTAAAAATTAAAATACTTTTAAGTGAATTGCATGCACTTTACAATAACAATATCGTAAAATATCGTAAAAATACAAAACGTATGTCAATTTCCTTTGAATTCAGAATAATTTTAAAGTTTTTTTTTTTGTTTTTTTAAGTTCCATGCTCATTATGAACTATGTAAAAAACAAAAATTTTAACTTAAGAATTGAGGAAGAGATAAGCTAATTATTAAACCAAAAAAAAAGTATAGTTTCTTTTTATCTTGTCTTATATTGGAAATTAAAGTTTCTCCATTAAAGAATAAAGAAATTTGCACATCTACGCCCGACAATACAATGTCTAGTTAAAAAAAAGTTCGATCTAGTTAAAATTGTTTTTCCAATAAAATTTCCATTTCAAGTTCACATTAGTTTTAAGGGCTTTTCAAAAAAAATTACAAAAATATGGGCTTTTACTCAATATCTTACCATCCATCCGGCTTCCATTTCTACTGCACCTTTTATTGAATTTTTTTACCCAATAATTGTATTTAAAATATTTTCACTTAATGAGAAAACGGTTGTTTTTGGCAAAAGACTACGCAAATTAAAAGCAATTTGTAAATTCTGGTACAAGTTTTTTTTTAATTTACTGTTATTTCAAACTAGTTTTTTGGTAATATGGCAACTCTAATACATCTCAAATTTTTAAATACGTAGTTTATTGTTGTAGACACAAAAACTAATGGTTAGTCATTTTGACTAATTTGGGGAATTTATGACCATCCAGATGCGTTTAAGGTTGTGTTAAAATGCCCCAGTATTGATAGATCTAATAACAGTTTGGGTTCGCCTATCTTTGTTTTTCGACGATTTTTAACCCCTGTATTAATTAAAAATTGTTTATTATTAATACTTAGATATTAATTTTCATAAGGCAGAATTTCTTTCTACTCCTCCTCTTCCTCCATTCTTTCTGAGTTATTGCCAATACAATTTTGAAAAATTTAGATTTCCGATTCATTATTTATATATTCAGCATTATAAACTCCATCGAACTTTCAATTAGCAAATAAAAATTTTTTTATCCAAAATTATACATTCATTTATGCCTTAATTAAATTTAATAATTAGAGTCTTAGTTCAATTTCAAAATGCACTAATAAAAACTTTTGCTAAAATTTTCAATTTAAGATTTCTCCTAAATTTATGCAAAATTATATGGAGATGCAAATTGTAAAAGTGAAATGTGCTTTTTTACAAATCATATGGATTTAATCGACTAAATTTTTGTAAAAATTATGGGATTATAGAAAATTCAAAAAAAAAATTAATTGTCTTTGTCATTTTAAATTTTATTTTTAAGCAATAAATAAGTAAATCAATCTTAGACATAAATGTGACTTGTGTGCTCGAACAAAAATTTCAACTTAAATAAAGAAACTTAGTGTAAAATAACTTCCAGTTTTCATAAAAATATTTTTTTAAATTTTGCAATTAGGAGTAGAAAACTATAACTAACAAGCGTGTCTTGTTGCTGTACCTCTTGTATTGAGTGTAAATTTTGTTGCATTTTTCATAATAAATAAATTCGTGAGTTTTGTCATTATGAAATTTGTAATAATCACTTTTTTATACTCACTAAATTTTGAAAATTTTTTGTTCAAATGCCGGTTGTGAACAAGATCGACAAGAGTATTAATTTTTAATATGTCCATTATTATGATTTGGTTTGAGTTTTTGAATTGATTTATAGTGTATTAGTAATTCTGTTTTTGAAATGTTAGTAAATTATGTAGGGTAAATAATAATAATTAATTATTAATTGCATATAATTATCTTAATATAGTATCTTAATTAATGAGTAAAACACAACAAATATATTATAGTATCTTGTTTAATACCTGTAATTAGTTATAATTGAATTGATTATAAAAAATTTACAAAACTTTAGTAGGCGACATTTCTTATACAAAACAGGAAGTTAAAAAATTGCAATGATGTTCTAAACACACATGTTTATGTAAAAATTTCTTTAATACAGAAACTTTTGCATATGTTTAGGAGAAATAATTAAATATTACTACTAAACATATGCAATAAATTTATAATTTACGATGGAATTTCTAAAACCATTTCTAAAAGGTAGACTTGTTTTAGTCATTTGTGTTTTGGTTGAGGTAGTTTCTATGGTGGGCTATCAGTCCAAAAACTGAAATGTTAAGGAAGAAGTATGTGTTGCGTATAATCTACGAATTTATGCAGAAGATTAGAATTTAGACATCTTCTAAAGATGCAACAATTGGTTTTGCAAACATTTTAAAAACTTAAAAATAAAAGAACATCGGTTATTGCATCTTGTACTGATTCAATCAATTATTAACAATTCCTGTATAAAAAATTTCAAGAAAATTCGCCGATTATTTTTTTATAAATAATAAAAAATGCAAAATCGGCCTGTAGTAAAAATCCAGTTACAATGACCTAACATATCCCCAAAGTAGATCAGAATGTCTCATCCTCAAAATTAAGAATGTCTTATCCTCTGCAAAGACTCTTATTGCAGGCAATGCGTTCAATTGAAAGAAGCAAAAAATTTCAATAACAATAATATTGTACTGTTGTTTTAACAGAACACGCAGCTCGAGTTTACTTTGCTATTTATCAAGCAATATTATTCTTGATAAAAAATGGATTTAGACTCTTTTGAACGCTCACCATAGGTTCAGTTTAACTTAGGTTTAAGTTTTAGGAAAAAAAATGAACAAACCCGATTTAGAATAACAACTAATTCAACATTTTAATATTTGTGTAATGACATGTTTTTAAGAAAGTGGCAATTCTGTCGTGTTCACCGAATTTTAAGAAATATAAACAGCACAATAAACTCTCAATATATAACATTTCTAGGATAATTTGAACTACCATACGGGTTTGATTTGATTTATAAGGAGATATAGAATGAAATTTTTCAAACATTCTTACATATCGTTATACCAGTGTAGAAATTTTGGAAATTAAAAGAACAGACACACTGACAGACTAAATGCAAATTAATGAGCATTTTATTTTCTAATTTGAATTAATATTTAAAATATTTCTGCACGAAAATTATTTAATTTTATATACGGAAATCTTTAAATAATATTAAAATATCAATTATAATACCACAGCAATTGATATACGATAATAGGTAATTATATAGAATATTGATAACACAAAATTATATTATTATTTATAAACTCAACAAACAAACACATTATTATTATACATAAGACGTAAGCATTTGTATATGTACACTAAAATATTGTCATGACAGAATGAATGACGGCAAATATAATAAGATATGGACTTTTGAATCCTTGAAATTGTTTTTTACAATACTGAAAATAAAAAAATTATATTCGAAAGGATTTTATTTGTCTATTAAGGATATAATATTATTTTTTTGCAATATACTTGCAAATACATATATATATATATATATATACATATTATATATATTATACACTTTATATATTTCAATGACATATGAAGTCATTTGCAGAGTTAATAATACATACATGTAAAAATATTAAATCTACTTTGACTTTATACATATAGGGGGACACACAATTATACATAATTATTTTAAATTTTTTTTTTCTTTATAGTTATATTGTATGTAGTATGTAGTATATTTGCAATATGTTTTGTTATACTATATGTACATGTATAAATTTAATTACATACATTAATAAAGATACTGTTATACAGTATTACAATAAAATCTTATATTGAGATCAAAAAGAGAAAATGAAAATGAATGGAAATGGAATGGAATTTTTATACGGAAGGATTCTTTAAAGCGCTTTAATTACTTCTTTTCTTACATTTATTTGCAGAAAAAGGAAAATAGAAAAAAAAAATTTTTTTTCTTTTTCCCTATTAATATTACATACATACTCGTACATATATATATTTTTTTTCAATGAATTTCTTTTATTCAGTTTTGACATTTAAGAATCCTTGAAGAAATTGTTGAAAGCATTTCAGTTTCGATAATAATAATAATATTAAAAACTAAAAATTATAAAATAATTTTTATAATTTTTTTTGTGTTGTTTTTTTTTCTCTTATTGCACACAATATACTTTTTAATATAAATTTATGTATACAGGATGTGTCGCATACGGTGGCAAATAATGTCAGTGATGATTATTTGATCAATTTCCCACAATTGGAAAAAAATACAAAAAATTACAACTACAAAAATTTGTACAGGAAAAAAGAGGTGGTGGGAGAGAGGGGGGGGGGAGCTCGGTGCAAATATACTCGTTTTTCCACATTTTTCCTATATATGTATGCTTATAATTTTCGTACAATGTGACATACTAGTAACCATCGGGAACTTGTTTTACAGGCAATTGATTGTTCTTCATTTCTGATTTTATACAATCAATTTGATTTGTGTCATATTATTTGTCTACTTATGCGAAACACCTTGTACAGGGGTGACTTTTTCGAATACGTATATTTGGAGAAATATATGACACAATAAAATAAGCGCATTATTTAACTAAGAAAAACATTTAAAATTTTTTTTAAATAAATTGATTTTGTCCGGTTTACTTCTCAATTTTGTTAAATCAAATGAATGGCTTTTGATGTAGCACATTTCCAACAATTGAATGTTTCCCGCCCACCAAAAGCGATGTTTTAAATTATAATATTATTATCTTAATATATGCTTTTCTGAGGCATATCTTTAGGAAGATGATTAAAAGTAATAATTCAGATTTACTTTTCGCAGGTCCATTATTTCTCTGTTGTTTTAAAAAATTTTTTTTGACTTAAAATTTAATTTTATGTGGCTTAAATTTTGAATATTCTGTCTGATGTCTTATATATAGAAAATAATCTTTAACTAAATTGAATATTAATTATTTGGAGAGCTTTTAGGTACATTATTATTGAGATATTGAAGAAAAATCAAAAAATATTCATAAGCCGATAGCACTTGTTTTGATAGCAGAAAGGTTGCGTATTATAAGATATACATGAATTCATTATAAAGAAAGATCTCGGCGGGCTACTTTAGGCATCATGTCTGTATTTTACTTAGTCGAAGGGGAGGCCGTATCAAAATTAATAAAAAAAACTCATTTAATAATATATTTTTCTAATGTGACTTATGCGATCCTTACGAATTGGATATCGAAGGTCTAGTATTCACTATATAATTATGTATATAAGAACAAACAAATAAAATTTAAACAAATTAATCGGAAATTAATCCCTCATTATGTGATTTGATAAAAAGATGATCGCCGAAAATATATCATGAGATTAATGCTACAACTAGATAACTCACAATTATTAGTTCAGGGATATTGAATTTTAAAGATTTAGTAATAACAAATAATTTATCATGAAAATATCTAGTTTTGCCATTATCATTTTCACATATTTCACATGTCGCAGATAAAAGACCATTCGATTTTATGACGCCTAGGTTAATTATTTAAAAATATAAAATTTTTGAGTTATCTAGTTGGAACATTAACCATTGCAATATGCGCATAATATATCATAAGAAAAATATTGCAATATATCATAAGAAAAATAATTTAAGTCTTCAATGTTTATTAGTAGTTTCAGAAACTCGACTCATTTGATGACGACATAGCCAGTTATACAACAGTTTGATATCATTTGCTAATTTGTTAAATGAAATCTTTACATGATCATACCGATTTCTACAAATTTTCCTCAATATTTTCAATTATAAGATTTTGATCTGAATTTTACTCTCATTTTTAAATAATAAAAATTTTCAATTATTCCAAACCTATGCGCTTGTAACTTAAAACAAATCACCATTTTCGTGTAATTCCTAAAACGCAACAATATTTTCCATTTATATTTAAAGTTCTATTTTTTATTATATAAGTCTTGATCCCCGTCATACTTTTTTCCCAACTTTTTTTTTTCTTATATAATTTTGTACAAATTTTCTTTTTAAATTATACATAAATAAATGTTTATTGAATTCTTGATTACCGAAATACCAATATATTTTTATACAAAAAATAATTTTGTCTCTACTATCACATACATATACACATACTATATATACATATATATATAAAATACAATAAGAAACAGAAAAACTACTTAAAAGAATAAGGAAAGTTGCCAAAATGTTGAATTTTTATTATGGACACTTAAAAGTAAAAATTAAGAAAAAAAACAGAAAAAAGTCCTTTAAGTGGAAAACAAGACAAATAAGACTATAAAGAGAAAATATTCACATGATCATAAAAAAATAATGAGAAAGTAGAAAAAGGAAAAAAAAGTTCATAATGAATCCTACAAATTAATTTTTTACTTTTTGTTTTTTTTTTTTGAAAATATTCCCGTTTAAGAGTCTAAATAGCAATAAAGGATATAATTGAGAAAAAGTAAAAGAAAAAATAAATTTTTTAGCAATAAATTTTTGGTTTTTACTTTATCAAAATAATCTTAAAATAGGCAAACTCTTATAGTATACAGGACCCATACGTACTCACATGATGTCAAAATATATATGTGTGTATGTACGAAGAACAATTGCATAGGTTCTTCTCTATGTATAAAATGCGTTTTTGATTTTCCTTTCTTGTTTTTTTTTTTTTTTGGTTTTCAAGAGGTTAATAAATAATAAAATTGGTTTATAAAAAAAAAAATTATGAATTTACTGCATTAAAAAGTACTTTATCATTTTCAAATAATTTTATTAAAAAAAAAAATAAAATAAAAATATCCAATATAAATGAATTAGAAAAGTTTACGTTATAAAATTATTTTTTTAAATAAAATTCACAAAAATAAGGAAACATATTTCATAAAATACAATAGAAAAATTGAGATTATTTTTCTATATTGTCCAAAATTTATCCAAGAGAAATGACCTTTATAGTATTCTGGTATATCAAAACAGAACTGCATAGGCATGTAAATATTCTTATTCAGTGCACTTGGTAAAAACAAAATGTATCCAATTTCGAGGAAAATATGTATCCAAAATGTATCCAACCTCATAAAGTAGAATTTTTATACCAAGCCGTCCTATTGTTGTTTTTTTATTTATAGTAAATTCTTTAAGAAATCACATACAGCTTCTATTATATTTTAAATGTGAAAAATAGGGTCAGAAAAATCACATGCATATATTCCTTCTGTAGTAGTTGAACTATGTGCTAAAGACAATTCACCAATTGAAACGGAAAAATAAAAACAGTATGTACAGCCATTGCATTTTCTACTACAACTACCTTACACCAAAATATTTCTGGTACGTTCTTGTCTAAATGTTCTAGATTTGAATACAGGAAGAGGCAGTACCCATTTAAAAAAGTAGATTTCTTAATTTCTTGTAGTAAACTCGGAAATCTGCTTAGAAAGGCCAGCAAATAAGACTTTTTAAAGATAAAGCAATTTCGCGTTTTAATATTAGCAGCATTTTAACAGTTTTGTAACATTTATTTAGTGTTTGAGAAATAAATGTATCCATATTTCAGCAAAATTTTGAAATGTAGCCAATTTCGGCATTATAGCAAATTTGAGTATCTTTGTATCTAAGCTAAATTTAAAGCAAAAAATGTATCCAAATGGATACAATTGTATCCAAGTGGGAATGCTGTAATCTTACTCGTATTAGTTAATTTTAATATCGTAAGTATTCAATTAAAAATAATTTTAAAAATCTTCTTAAATTAATTGATTGTTTATATAGAAAACAAATTAAAATTTATATTTTACGGTATAAGTTAAAATTTAATATTTAAGTGCATATCGTAATCTCATTTGATCTTAATTATGTTTAATATGATTACTCCATTGATCGTTTTTAAAATACATAGTAACTTTGTTTGCTGTTCCCTTTTTTTTACCCTAATTCCTTCCTTCTCAATCATATTTTAAAAAATTTAAATTACAAAATATGAAAATTAACAAGTTTTTTGCCTCTGTTATATAGTCGTGAATAATTCAAAAGATCAATTTGAAAGATGTAGATGATTTATTTGGAAAATGACCTAAGTCAATTTCAATTAAAAATTAAATATTTGGGTTGAAATTTCCGTTTGGGTTTAAAGTAACCAAAAATTTTAGTTTACTATAGTTATTTATTTTATAGAATATTCATTTTTTTTATCCAGCAACGTAAGTTTCAATTCCCAACTATTGAAATTATCATATTGCTTTTAAAATAAAACATTTTTAGAATTGCAAATCGACTCATATGAGGGTCACTTTCATAATTAACCGTTAATGTAAAACTTAATATCTAAATTTTAAAATTATTAAAAGAATTATTTATAGAAATAAAGTTTTTAGTTAAAGTCCGGTTGATATAGCATTTGGGCAAAAGTACTTAACTCACTTTTTCTAAGCAATGCTCAGAACTACATATTAACAATTACATTGGTTTATTTGAAAAATTTCTCGCATAAATGCAAATACTCGTAAGTAGTTCCATAAAAATAAAATGACCAATATTATAGCAAAACGAAAAAAAATAGAGTTAACAGTGTCAACTCTGTGATACCCGTACGAATTTGTTATCCTACGCTATAAATTGTCGTATTACCATATTAATTTATGCAAAATTTTAGTACTGTGTTTTCAATATTTTCTATTGAAATCTGAAAATGAATATCAATAATTGAAATTGTACTGCAGCTACCACATAAGAAGTAAAGAAATTTCAACGATTTTTATCACACCCAACAGCCCTAATAAGACGCTTGTTTTCACGAGATTTCTATATTATAATTCCAATAATTTCTGAAAAAATTCCAAATAACTTTTCGTGTTGTATGGCAGCTATCAGTTTTATTCACATAAACAATATATTCGTTTCTGTGAAATTTCAATACCTCAGCTTTTATAGTTTCTGAGATATAACCAAATAAATTTGGAAGTTGTATGACAAATACCCAAACCAGTATCACGATCATAACCAATTTAAATAAGGTTCTGGCATTTACTATAATAAATCATTTGTGAAAATTTGGTGAACTTAGATCAATTAGTTTTTGAGTTATCGCTGGAACGGACGGACGGGCAGACAAAGCTAATTCAACTCAGAATTCGATACTGATTAAAAACATGTACTTGAGTCTATATCTCAGACGATTATTTCTTAGCGTTACAAACGGTAAGGCAAATTTAGTATACCCTTCGAACATCAGTTCGAACCCGAATAAAAACCTTAGTCAATTATTTTGTGAAATGTGCTCTAATGTTAGAATTTTGAGACAATTAACAGAAATTAAAAGAAAATAGATTGATACATTCCAAAATAACTGTATAACTAAAGCTAAATCATAATATTATTAAACTTAGATTTTAAGAAAAGAACATTACATTGTCCTTAAAACTAATGCAACATGATTTACATTATTATGTTCTCTTACCCTGATTTCAGTGAATCACCTGATTGTGTTTTCCAAAAAGATAAGAAGATTATATTTTTAATACAAAAACAATAAATAATATGAAACAAAAATTAAACATCACTAAAAAAATGTAAGATAGAAAAAAAAATCTGTGATTTTTCTCCTCAGTACAAAAAGTATAATAATTTGAATACATACATTAAATACCTACATACATACTATATGGACAGTGTTTCTGTATTATTTATAACTTATAAGTAAAATAAGTCAAAAATTATTCAGAAAATTGTGTTTTTATTATTATTTGTGCAGTGTCTATTATAAGTCAGGTTGGCCGAGCGGTCTAAGGCGCCAGATTTAAGCTCTGGTTCCCAGATGGGAGCGTGGGTTCGAACCCCACACCTGACATCAAAAAATTTTTTTTATTTTTTTTTAATAAATTTTTTTTTCTTCTTATTATTTTTTTTTAACATTTAATAATTTTACAGAATTTTAAAATAATCAAATTTAAAATTGAATAACTAAGATCTTATAAAAATTTTTAAATAATTTCTGGAAAACTAACAAACACAATGGATACTAATATTTTGCACTAAATAATAAATTCTAATTTACCATTTCAATTCCTAAAATCCAGTTAAATGCCTATTTACCAAATTATTTATGTACTGAAAATCGAGGTCCCAAACCAAAAGTAAAAAATTTTTGTTTCACTTACCATAAAATTCATCCAAGCTAAAAACCTTAATTTTTAAATTTAATTTCATTGTTCCGATTTCTTAATTTTTCTTAATTGTCAAAACAAAATTTTAGCCAAGACACAAATTTTACAGATACAGAATATGAAAAAAGGAATTTTGATTTCACATTTCATTTTTAATTATTTCGTGATTTAATCAACTGCGAATTGTGGTTGACGAGCCCCCAACGCCTTCCAACATTTCCAGTAAAAAATCTCAACTTTCCATCATATAAGAACAACATCATTTACCATATTACAGGATTTCCCACACTTTCAGATACTATAAAATAAAGACATGTGCGATTACAGCGTTGCAACCAACCTACTATAGGATAACATTTCTAAAAATAAAAATTAATCTTTATTTAATTATTTGTACTTTTATTTAAAATTAACTAAGCAAGTCCTCATTATATAATGAAATTTTCCATCCTATACATTTCGTGTAGCTGTTATGAATGGGCAGATATTAGAAAGCAAGTATGTATGTATTATAAGTAATGAAGTTTCATTTAACAGAGTTTGCCAGAATTGTTTTAAGAATGAATAAGTACCTATAGGTATAAGAAAGAAGAAGTATGTATGTATAAAAAATTTGATCAAAAACAATACATATTCACAACAATACAGATTGGCTATCTACTTAGTGTGCATTTGTTAAGTGTGAAAAATTTATAACAATCATAAGAATACGATAAATCGCAAACAAAGGATAAAATTTAAGAAATTTTAATAAACTTAATCAGATGGGCTGAATGGTATTTTTGTGGAAGGGGACCGTCATGCCCATCAACAGCACATACCCCTTATAGTTTCTATATGCATAAAAATCTATTTATGTTTCATCTATTCTGTATTCATATGTATTTACAATCCACTAAGATTTTAATTTTAAAAGTTTGAAAAAAATGTAGCAATATAGAATTGCCCCACAGGATATATAATTTAAAATCTACTAAAATTCTTAGTATAAATATGTTTTATTAAATGCAATATGAAAAATAAATTACATATTTGTAATTATATTATAATTTTTACAACTGTTTAAATATTAATATTAAAATATATGAGTGTATAACGAAATATTTTAATTTGAAAGTAAAACAAGTAATGTTAAAAATTTGGTTAAACTAATTTTAATTAGACTTCAAACTTACAATTAATTTTACAAAGTTATGATATTTTTGATAGAAACTATAAATTTACATTTACCGGTATAAATTATTAATCCCAAACTTGAAAAATTAAATTCAGGTTCTAAGTTTACACGCCTTGGAAAAAAAATTTTTTTTTTTTGTTATCAAAAAGTTTATGTGCCGGCAGTCTTTAGTTATTTTAAAATAAATTGGATCCTAATTTATTAATTTACATTAAATTAATTTTACAACTCATCTTTTTCATCTAGATCTACATCAGAAAGATCGATATCTTCAATTTCTGGTAATTTTCCATCTTTTCCATCCCATGGTTCAGTTTTGTTTATTTTTGGTTTTTTAGCACCTCGTACTGGAGCTGTATTTCCACGACCATAAGATATATCTCTTAAGAATTCATCAACGCCTTCCTTCGAGAAGCTGCCTTTCAAAACTGAAAATTTCATCTTTTTGAAATTAACTACTGCCATAGCTGGGTAACCAAAACCCCCTATTTCCAATGATTCCTCTAAAGATAATTGTGCTGCTCCTTCTGCCCAAGCCCAACCCCATAATTTCTTTTTATATTTTTCGCCCAAAGTTTTCAACATATCTAAATATTTATTTCTACATTTTGCATCACAATCCAAAATATGAGGTAAAACTGAAACTACACACAATGGTTTATTATCACAGGCTGAATCAAAACTCTTCTCATCTATAATTTCGATTAACTCTGGAGCTGGAATACTATCAGAATATTTTTCCAATGCCCAAGATACTATGTCTGAAGATGTTCTTCCGCCTGTATAATCTTCTGCGTCAGATGAGGATTTACGACCACCGGGGAAGAATTTAATTGTTGGATATCCATTAACACCATATTGTTGAGCTTTTGCTTGATGAACTGTTGCATCTAGGGCACCCAATTTCACTTTACCTTTAAGCTCTGTTGCTGCTTTAGCCCAATGAGGTGCTAAGTTTTTGCAGTGACCACACCATGGTGCAAAGAATTCAACTAACCAAACATCATCACTTTGAAGCACTAATTTATCGAAATTATCATCGGTTAATTCAACTACATCTTTAGAATCACCACTACTGCTATCAGAATCTGAGCCACCTCCACCGAGGATAGATTTTACTTTTTTCTTTGCTTCAGCTAAACCAGCTTCTGCTATTCCTTGGGCTGTTCTTTGTCCATTAAAATCAATTGGAGATCGTTTATTCTGACCAAAAATTTTAATTGTTGGGAAACCTTGTACACCATATTGCCCGCCCAAAGATTTATGATCATCTGCATTTACAGCTCCGACTTTAACAACACCCTTTAGAGCTTTAGCTGCTTTTTTATACTCTGGTACTAAATTTTTGCAATGACCACACCACGGTGCGTAAAACTGAAAAAAATAAATAGTAATAATATATTATATGGGCACAAAGGATTTTTACATAATTTTTTACTTATTAAAATTAAATTATCTAAAAAAACAATATCTAAAATTAATATCAAGTCCTCCAGTTTGAAAGCCTAACAATCTCAAAAAGTAAATGTAAAAAGTTAAAACTATTTCTTTCATAGAATTTTATGTTTATAACACTTAAACAATTTTAATGCGCGTGGGAGGATCATAAAAACTATAAAATAATGGTCATTGAGCTCTTAAATGACGTGTACATTTCTATTGTTCACATCGTTCAATATATTTGAATAAGTAGTTTTTTATGTTTGTATTTAATCTGTTATCTAATTTCAAATATTTTCCTAATAATTATTAAATTGTACATGTGAATGTACATATATATATATATATATGTATATGAAAATGTATTATTTTACCTCAACAATCCAAATAGCATCATCTTGTAATACGAGTTTATCGAAGTTGGAGGGTGTCAATTCTACTACATCTCCATTTGTTGGGTAGAGAGCATCAGCACAATTAAAAATAATAGCCAGTACTAATAATAAATCTAAAATATAAATATTTAATAAGAATTTCTCTTTTTCAGATAGAAAAAAGGAAACATACACGATAGAGTTTTCATCTTGCTACGTGGTCCTACACGCTAACCAAAAAAAAAAAAATGCCGAAAATTTTGTTTAAAATCCCACAAGAATATGCTTTTTCCTTTTTTTTCTTAAACTAAAAATTGGAAGACTTAACCGTCAAGTATTCTTTTACTTATTAATTTTTTAAATAATTTATTCTTTATCTGCCCAAAATCAAATTTTTTTCTATATTTTATTTTTCACTTAACACAATTTTACTGACTAACTGAGTGAATATTCAATTGTTGCTAATTTATATTGACATTTCCTAAATAAAATAAGGAAATTTGCCGTAAGTATAATGAAATCACTCTATATTTGAGTATATGTCATCGTGTAAAATTATGATTGGTTCTTTGTGAGTTAAAAATTTGAGTCGGAAAAAAGTTGTTCTGAGTGGGATTTTTGTATTTATTAATTAAATTTTACCGGCACAATAGAGAACTCTAGTGTCCATTCAGAAAAACTGTTTTCAACTAGAAAATTTTTTTTGGTAACACTACCATCTACTGGATGTTGATAGATCTTTCAGACGTTAATATTGAATAAATTTGCTCATTTGCGGCAACAGTGACATAACTCAAAAAATCCGGTTTCTGAATTATTTCTTTTAAGATTTGATTTCAAATTTAATTAATTGTGGTTTTTCTTTTTCCCACATACCATAAAAGATTTTTTAACGTTTAATAACTTAAATTAAAGCTTGAAAGAAACTTGAAAACAAAATTTGAAATTTTAAAGTTTCAAAAAATTTCATACGAAATTATTGAGGAGGAAAACGAAAAAAAAAAATCTTTACTCGAAGCCTCTATCTTTTTCTGAAGCAAAAAAACTTGAATAGTAGAAATTTTGTGAAAATTAATTAAAAACCGTGTATCCCGGAAGCCGTTTAGATTTGGCATCTAGTTCCTAGACCTGCCAGTAACCAATGAATAATAATGAATACCTGGGTGGTATATGCCACATCATTGGTTACTGAATCATTTTTTAAATATTCATAAGCGCCATTGAATTGAGATGAAAAGTGTTCTAACAAACAGAGAGATTAGGCACCTCGAATTCGCTAATTAGGAATGAATTTACAATAAACGAATTTGCGCTATGTTAAACATAAAATTTCCTGAATTAAACATTTAGTTTTTTTGATAAATAATATTTTTATTATTTCACATATTAAATTTATTAAATAAAGTTAAATATATTTTTAATTATGTTTCTAAATGTTTTATAATTAAAATATAATACTGGCCTTATGCATATTGCACTTTGAAAGCAATTAGTTTACAAATTAAAACAACATGAAATTTTAAATATTTTATAAAATTAAAAAAAAAATTACTTAATTATTTTCTAAGTATATATGTACATGATATTGCAATATTTATAATTTATAAATTATGAAAATTTAGATGAGCAAGTACAAAATATAACTATAATTTTATTTTCTAGCATAGGCGACTACTAATTTATATGGTGTTGGAAATATAAAATCATCTCCATTTTTTTGACTGAAACCTTTTGATATCACACCTCTAATATAATCGTTCATAAATTCGTCTTGTAAATTAACAGGTAATCGATTAACAAATGGATTGACAGCTTTATTATTACCTAAAATAATTTAAACAGAAATTAATTAAAGTAATTTATAAAATATTAAATTAAAAAATTTATATTTATTTTCTCATATTATTTAATAATTATTATTGTTGCTTGTGTTCCTTTTAAATATATAACACCTTCAAAACACAAAATGTCAAATTATTGTATCACATAAGTATAACATTTTATATAATACGACTCAATTCCATATTAATTCGGCCACCTTAATATTTCTTTGAAAAACACAATTATTATAATTGGTTTCCATATTTATATTTAAAAATTTATAATAAAAATTATTTCATATTAAAATAGTCATTCTTTGGTAACTCCAAGAGATGTGCTTATATTAAAATCAATAATTAGAAAAAAAACAGCGCAAATTATAAGCAAGTAGAAAGGTACTTGCAAAAGCAATTTTTCTTGCTCAACTGCACTACAACACATTAAGAAGCTGGGGTATAAATTTTATAAGTTATTTGTAATAGAGGCAAAAAAAGCCTCAAATTAAAATATACAAAAAAAAAAATACCAGCGGGATTGATGGTAAACACAATATATAAAGCCGCAATCTTTAATTTGATGTGACGAATCCACATTTGAAGTTTGTGTAGGAGATTCAAGAAAACGTATTCTTGGTACACCCACTGAGAATTACAACGAAGATTACTTAAAAAAAAAAATGAAATTTCCAGCAAAGGTATGAGAATGTACACATACATTGGTATACATAGATATTTTTAAAATGTTGCTATTAGAGACCTAGTCAATGACTTTTTAAATACTATCTATGTACGCTATTTTAAAGAAAAATTAGTAATTTTTATTATGAAATAACTTTAGTTAGAAATTTTTAAAAATAAATATGAAAACTAATTAAAATAATTGTGTTTTTCCAAGAAATATTCAAATGGTCGAATTAATATGGAATTGGGCTTGTAATATATAATAAAAAAACAAACCATCTATCGGAATAAATGACAAGTGCTACTTTACATAGAGTAGGTATAGATAGACAAATATTTTAATTGTATTTTTTAACACTTGAAGCTATTATTCATTCAGACTATAATTTACCCTTGAAAGGAACACAAGCAATAATTAAGAAAATCAAATTAAAATAAAAAAAAAATAAATTAAAATAATAAAATAATATTTACTTACGTTTAAGATTTTCTAAACCTTCATAAACAAATAATAAATTTTTCATTTCAATTTGAATTGTTTGGAAACCTATCGATTTTAATAATAATCGAAAATCTTGATCTGGATTCTCTTTATATTGAAATGGTGATATAAATTTATGTACATCTGTCATATATTTACACCATTTTGGATTCATTGAAAGATCATTATAAATATCATAAACTGGATTATAAGCTAAAAATGTTATAAGACAATCACCATCCTCATGTAAAATATTATAGACATTTTGTAAAGCTTTCCTGCAATAATAAAAATTTAAAAAAGAAATATAAAATTAAAATATTTAATATTCAATAGCGACTTGTTAAAAATTTTATTAATAAATAATTGTTAATGATCTGAACTGTTTTCAACGTCAATTTTGTATTTTTAGGATTGTAGCACATTGTAAAATGAGAAAACTGAAATGTACTAACGCTCAAAAGAATATATAAATTTTTAAAACTCTGAATTGGTAATGTTTTTTTTTTTTTGTATTTTGAAAGAATAAATAAAGAATCGGCATAAATAATTTTAAAATAATTTTGAAATTTTCAGAGTGAATTTATTTACATATGAATTGGGGAAGTGTTGTTCAATATCGTTGTTCACTGTCAAGTGTGCTGGTAATATGGTTTTACAACTCAGTTGAAAATTACGAGTATTGAGAAGTAATTAATATGACAGGAAATTTTTATAGTTGCATTTCTAAGTGAATCAAACTGAGATTGGATTTGAGATGTTGCTTTTGACAAATTGCAAAAGTGAACTTCAAAAATGCATTAATTATGCGATTTTAAAAGTGAATTCATAAATGAAAAAAAAATAATTAAAAATTTAGTTATACAACCATTAGTGACCATATGTCAAATTCTTTATGTTCTGAAATTTTATTCTATATTTGCAATTTCATACACTTTTGGTTAATAAATTTCATTTTGCTAAATTAAAAAATTTTTCTGATATTAAAAATATCCAAAAAAACAAAAATCTGTTATCCTATTGTATTTTTTGTTCTGTACTGTAATCAACCATATTTAATCAGCTTTAAATTAAAATTATTTTGTTTATACTTAAAAAAATTAAGTATAAAAAAAGAGGAAAACAATATTTAAAAATATTTTTATTGACATTCATAATTAAAGAGATCATTTGCGTTTTATTCTTGTATTTATTTAAATTATGTACCCATGTATTTTAATTTAAAAAAAATTAACTATACTTAATCTTTATTATTTGAATTTTGGTTTATGAAATTCTAATTATTCTAACAATAATTTTTATTCTGTTCGAAAACTCTTTTCATAATAATTATTTACTAAATATTTTTAATTATAATTTTTTTTTGTTTTACGTAAATTGTATAATATTTTTCTAAAAATATTTTTTATATAAAATTGTTTATACAACCGATTTTGACGTATCGAACAATTTAATGTTGGTTCAACAAATTTTATGTTTTGTATTTGTTCTAAACTTTGTTCTTAATAATTACGCAAATGTATATATGTATGTATATACAAATATTTGTCTTAACTACTGTTTTTATAATCAATGCATAATTATTAATTTAATTTGTAATCTTTTGAATTTGCTAAGATAAATATTGAATTTATAAAATTTCAATATTCACAAATTAAAGGCAAACATTTATTTCGATTAAAATACATTCGAATTGTTAAGGTTTTATTCATTATAATGGAGCTAAGTGAGGTTAAATTTTGATTCCAAAATTTAGATTATCAATTATTGGTAGTTCATTAATAGTGTAAATATACTTAATTGTCTATTAATTTAGAAAGTTGTTGCTTGCTACTACAGAAATAATATAATAATCTTGACATTTTGTAATTTTCAAATTTATATTATTTTCATTTTAGGTTGGTTTTTATAAAGTATAACCTTCATTATAAATTTTATATAAATAAACAAAATTAATAACAATTATTTTTGACAATTATTTATTTTAATTTAATCTCATACAATGTTGTAAAATACCAATTTTACGTACACCTTTATAACAGTTTAAAAAATTACTGATAAAATTATAAGTAATTAAAGTTTTAATTTTATACATAAAATTGAATGTAATCATATTTAATTATATTAAATGTATACTTATTAAAAATTAATAATTATATTATATTAAACTCAAAGTTCTCAGTTAATTCTAAGTGATTGTTAAATTACTTTTAAATTCTATATGTATTACTAGAGTATTACAATAGAAATGACAACGCAACATTGTTGATTATTAATACACCATTCATTTTTAATAAATTCATGTGAGAAAATTTATAAACTACTTACACATATGTAAGTATATTATATGTAATAAAATCTGGCACGTGATAACCTAGTTTTATAAATAGAAATACGAGTATAAACATAAAAGTAAGTATTCTAATTTAACAAATATTAACAATTTAATTTAAATAGTTTACAAAATATTGTTTATTTTTATTTAAGAACAACAATAATTGATTTTCGTTTATTTTTTTAATGTATTAAGTGTTTATGAATATATAATTAGTAAAAGGCGCGTCTTTTTTTTTGTCATTTAAATTTTAGTAAAAGAAGTACAAGAAAAACTGGGCGACTTAAGAATAATGTGATTGTATATCTGGTTTTTAAATTTTTATCTTGGCATTAAGTAAGTATATTTATTTGAATGTAATTTTTTGATAGTGTACTTTGGAAGAATTTTCGGGCCTTTGTAAAATGCAGATGGAATATATAGAATTAGATATAACAATAAACTCGAAGAGTTAATTACAAGGCGAAACAATTGTGAAGTTTGTAAATTCGCAAAGAATTAGGTGGGCAGGGCATGTAGCCCGCAATGCCTAATGAACGTATTCCAAAGAGAATAATAGAGGGCAGAATCGATAATGTTAGAAGGCGCGGTAGATCTAGAAAGCGCTGGAACAACGCCATTGAAAAAGATTTAGTAAAGTTGGGGGATCGAAAATTGAAAATGACCGAGCAAGATAGATCAACATAGAAGAGAATCGTTGAGGAAGCAAAGGTTCACACCGAGCTGTAACGATAAGTAAGAAGAGAGAAAAAGAGACTTTGGAAGTAATCCATATCCATTATCATAATATAAAATTTTTAATTTTTTTACCGTTATATTAAGACACATAAAAATTTATACTTTAAAAGTAATTATTTTGATGCGTTAATATTAATTCTCACAATATACATATCTACCTATACCTATACATATTTATAAGAGTAATTACTAAAAAGTAGAAAAATATTGCAAAATTACAAATGCAAAAAATATTGCATACTATAATGTTCATCTAATCCTTAATGTATGGGTTGTTCTCCTTTATAAGTGTATACAATGCTGCAAATTACGTTATACATATTTCTGAGTATAGTATACAATTAATATATATATATAGTTTATATACGAGTATGTATTAAGTAATAAGAATAACATATAATGACAAAGTTATTATACTAACAGAATATTTGTTATATAAATATTAAAAAGTAGTAATCTACCGAAATAAATGCATAAATGTAATTGACTCTTTCGACCATCAAATATTTTTTTCAGTAACTGGTGTAATGGAAAGTTCTGAGTATACACGTTTAAGAGTGTTGTATACTTACTAGTAAAAGAATCGCTAATATTTTGAAAATCTAAAACTCTTGACTTATATTGTAAGAGATTATTATGAGAGAGCTATTTTTAGAGAATATTAGCCAATATCTGTTCAGTGTTTTTTGCAATGTTTAGCACACTTGTGCTATATGTACATTCTTCTTTTTGCTTCTTCACAAATTTTAAAATTTTCTCATATACAAAATCAAGTAATTCTTGCAATTCCCATCTTTTGCATTTTCTACATATATTATACTACTACTACTTTTACTAATATTCAATTATAGCTGGGTTTTAGAATACATTTTAATTATTAAAAGTGTGAATAATAATGATTTTTTTTATATACTTAAGGTTAGAAATGTTATCACTATTATAATGTTAAAGTACTTTCGAAATCTAAATAATAATCATAATATTGTTAATTTATAAACTCATAATTTGATTATAGTATTTGATAAATACACACAAAAAAAAAACTTTAATGAATTTAATTGTTAAATCGTATTATTTAAATAATAATAAATAATAAATGTATGTATGTATATGTAGCATAAAATATGTAAATTATTTGGCCTACATTACATACAGAACGTTCAAATATCAAAAAAAAATATAATTACATTTTAATAAATAATAAAAAATAAATTCAAAAATTGGTTTTTTTTAAAAAGTAAACAATCATTGATAATTTTCACTTTTATTTGAAAATAAAAATTTTGAAAGTCAGAAAATAAATATTATTTATTAGAAAATTTATTGAAAACAATTAAATGCTTTAAAAATTTTGGAAAATATTTCAATTTTAGGTGAATTTGTGTTCAAATTGAAGTTATTAGAAGAATATTAAGGCTATTACTCAAGAATTTTACTCAATATGGAAAACCTTCTGCTGCCACACTACAAATTCTAGTGGCTTAGCATTTTTGCAGAATTTTTTTTGCAAAAGCAAGATACTTACTACGTTTTGTTTAAATATGTCCCTAAAATTATTTAATCTTGCAAAGTACTTATGGACTATTCTGCAACTTGAATAATTCATCCAATACTAATTTTATTGCTAATATTAATTTACAGATAAGCTTAATACATACGAGTACATTCATTCATTTCATAAAATACAACTCTTTTCTTTAAAAAATAATCTACAAAAAATATTTAAATTCCAAATTGAACAAATGTTGTATTTATTAGTTTAATGTTTAGTAATTTTATTTACACCATTTTGAATTATTCACCTAAATAAATTAAATACACATACATATTGTAAACAAATTATATAAAATGGATTAAATAAGTCAAATAATTGTATATATATATGTACATATGTGTATGAATTAAGTAGATTATAATTTTTAAAATACTAATTAATCAAATTAATTAAGTTATTGAGCATGAAAATCATTTTCTAAATTTAATAATATGCTTTAGAAAATTGTTCATGAATACTGCAGAAAATATAATGTGTAGGTACCATAACTGATCATATTAATTACTTATAATAATAAATAATGATAATAAAAATTATTAATAATAAATTTTATAGTAAATTTTAAATTTCAATATAAGTACTTTTTATTTTATTTTAATGTGATTGTTAAATTTAATTTACTTTTAATGTATGTAATTATTAATTTAAATTCTCATTAAACTCATTAAATATATTATGGTATGAACAATAATTATGAATTAATATTATATGGTGATATAGATAACATTGTATTAGATATACATATAGATATAAGATAATTCTACTGTTGAATTTACTTTCCGTAAATCTTAGATCATTCTTCATACTTATGTATTTGAGCAAAAATGGAATTAAAATTTTATTATTAAAGAACTCAACTATGCATTCTGTGAGAATTGAACTGTATACATATTATATATAATAAATACTCTATATATAGAAAATTCAAAAGAATTTCAAAGGTATACATAGAAATATATGCGCAAAAATTTAAATAACCTGTGTATGTAGGTAATTAAAGGGTAGTTTTTAAATATGTACATATATTATTATAAGAGTCAAAATATTTTTATTTTTTACATTGCAGTACTTAGGGTAAAAAAAATAAAGTTAAGTAGCTACAGTTGTAACACATAACAAGTATATGGAAGTATCATACCTGATGATTTTAAAATGTGTTCATTTTTTAGATTTAACACAAGGCAGGCATAGTATAAATTAAGCTGGTGCATTAAAAGAAAAAAAAAAACAAATTATTAATTATTATGGGCAATAGAACGTTTTTCCATAATTAAATTAGTAAATCACAAAATGCTTAATACTTAATTCCAACGTAATACAATGAAACAAATTATAATATACGTTAACGGTATTTCAATTAAGCACTTGAATTTTTTAACTCTTTGATTTAAATAATAGAAAAAACGTCTAAAATATAGCTATAATTTAGCAAAATTATTAAAAAAACAACTAACCACAATGGATTTTTATTAAGATTAGTCTAGAATCGACACAATTTAAAAATTTCTGTATTTTATTTACAATTAATTCATTTTTACTACAAAAATGTTGAATAAAAATTTTTAATTTAATTTATTTCGAAGTAGAGATCATTGTACCGTTATAGATTTAAATGACATTTAAATTTTGACACAAGTTATTCCCAATTGTACTAATTTAAAAATTTTATATATCTAATTAATTATACCTATACACATACATTGTATGTATATGTATGTATCTTTTTGAAAAATTAAACTCACCTCTGATTTTGTATCCAATGCCAACAATAAAATGATGTTATATGATCATATTGATCATAATATATTTCATTTAAATCATTTTCAATATCTAATACATTAAATTCAACATTTTTAATATTTTTATAATAATTTTTAGCATATTTAATCATATTTTCACTAATATCGATACCAGTTAATTTTTTAAATTTTTTTGGCATTATTGGTAATATATAATCAATTAGAACATCACCACTACCACAACCAATATCCATTAATGTATCTTCACCATCATAACGCCATTGTAATATTTTTGAATATTCTTTAACAACTTCTTTAGCATCACGTCTCTGTACATAATTACTACGGCAATATAATGAAGCAGCTTGCATTTTTTGTTATTTGTTTTTTTTTTTTTTTTTTTTGTTTTCTATTAAATATAGTTAATTTAAAAATTTAAATATATGCGAATTAATTTTATTATACAAAATTTATTAAATAGATTAAATAACTTAAAAAAATTTTAATTTAATTACGAATTTTTTTCTTTTATTTTTTTCAAAATTTTAAATTCTCTCGGAGAAAAACGTCTTTACGGTATTGTTGCCGGAAACACTTTGAGATGCGTTATGATTTCTACTTACTGTTATGTATTTTATTACTGTATTTTTTTTTCTCAATTTTAAAATTTAATTTTATTGCTACTTGTATAAATGTAAATAAATTTTTTTTTTTTTTTGTTCTTGTGCTTTTACTTTTTATTATTATTACTTTTATATTTTTTTAAATTATTTTCTTGTGATTTTTTACTTTTTTCTTGAAATATTAAAAATGATCTAAGAACGAAAGCTTTCGAAATGCTTCTGAAAGTTAGCAGACAGCATGTTGAAGTTTTTATAAGTGCTATTATTTTAATTTGTTTTGTTTTTTTTTTTTATTTTTTTGTTATATGTAGCATTTTAAAACAGAAATAAATTTCACGTCACAATTATAATTATATTTATATAAATATACATATATGTACATATTTATATTTGAAAAAAAATAAAATACAGTAGAAATTTTTTACATGTGACGCTTTGTATTTTTTAATTGGTTTGTGGTGATTATTCTAATTCGATTCTTAATATGAAGAATCAAATATATTTTGCATTTTTGGTAATTAAATTTCATGCTTTATTAATTACAAAATTGGGAAATCAAGAATTAACTTTAATTTATTCACTTAAAATTTTTAAAATTTTAAGTTATTATTTCGCAAATTTCGGCCAAATTATAAGTTATTAAATACAATATAAACAGAATTAAATTAATTAAATAATTATAAAATAATTATTAATTATATCTCCTAACGGGACACTGCCGACTCAGATGTCATATGGGAAGGAAAGATGTCATATGGAAGATAAGTTCACTTTTTTGCACCTTTTCGGTGAATGTGCAGCTTTAATACTCGAATTTTGCAGAAGGATAGAGAGTGTTTTAGGTGTGATAAGTAGAATGCGAGGTACAATTAATACACGTTTAAGATTCCGGTGCTTTGATACCGCATATCCAATTTAATCTAATCTCAATAAATAAAAAATGCTTGAGAAAATTTTGATGCAGCCATAACAAGAGTTCACTGTATATTCAAGAGGTAAATAAGCAAAATTTTCTTATTTATTATTCTTAAAAATTTATTAATGAAATTTCATATAGAATTTCCAGACTTTTGTTCTCTTAAAAAAAAAAACCAAAAAGGAAAAATAGATGAAAATTATACATATACATATGAAAATATTATTAATAATATGGAAAAAAGTGATTTTATAATTTGAAAATGATTTGAAAGTGATCTTATTACACATACACTATGTATCAACGTACAATAATATACAAGTATATACACACAGATTAAAGCGAAAAACAAAAAACGAAAGGTAAATTTTAAAATGTATTACGACATAAAATTTTTTACAAAAACAATAAAATTTTAATTTTATTCTATATAATTTTTGTATGGGGTGTGTTATGATCCTAGCGAAATTCTCAATAATTAATTGGAAATCAATATTAAACTTAGCGAAAACTGTCAAATTGAAATATTAAACTTAGCGAGAACTAAACTACTGTGCATTTTCTTGCCTGTGAACAATATGAATATGATAAATTAGATCGTTGGATTACCAAAAGAGAGGTTAATTTTTACTTTTTGTAATATTAACTAGCATGTTCGTATACTATACTCATATTTTTCTCTCACTTTTCTAGTTTTATTATTATATTTTAATACATTCATACATACTTATATAAATTCTAATCGAAATTTATTTAGTTTTCCACATAATGTCCATTCAAAATCAAGTTTATCAACTTATATACACATACTACATATGTCAATATAAATATTCTGATTTCTGAATGACTTAACCAGTTATACAAATTGATATTTTTTCAGTGTTTAAAGCTTGTAAAACTTTTTTACCACAATATGTAAATATGATATGTAGGTTGTCAATAATACTTATATTTCTAATTGAATAATTAAATGTTAATTAATATCACTATGATATTGGTTATTATTTTGGCGCTCTCCTGTTTCAATTCTTACATACCGCAATAATTTAAATAATGATTAATTAACTGTCAATAACTTAGAATTCATATTTTATAAATGAAAGCTTAATTCGATCAATTAATTACAAAAATGTTTTTTTTTATTGTAAAATAAATTTTTTATTAAAAATAAATTTATAATAATATATTTTATTTAAAAAAAAATAAGAATTTTAATATGAATAAATTTTCAATAATTTTAAATTAGAAATTTAAATTAAATTATGATTGTGTCAGGTAGATCAGCTGTTGCTTAATAATAATACTATGTTCCGTTAAGTAAAAAAATATATGTATAATGACCGCTGTCATAAATATTTAGTTTCCATTATTTTCCTCAATATTTATAGGGTATTCCAGTTCTGATTTAAAACTCTCGGAGGTGATTTCTTAGAATTTTTTAGCAAAATAATTGTACATGGGCGGAGGGAGCGGGGGTTCTCGATAAAAGAATGAACAAGTTCCTCTAGAGGATGTTTCGGAGGGCTAAAGAATATCAGATTGAAAAAGTTCTGCTTTTCAAATACTCGTAACAGTTACGAAACAAATAAATCAAGAGCATTGTTCACAAAAATTTTTCGAACATACGATTTTTTTCCTAAAAAGAATCCCGGGGAGTGATTCTTGCCTCTGAAGAATCACTCCCCGACAACTTTAACACCAGAATCGGACCACCTTTTATATCTTAACTATATAATATTTATTAAAAGATGAATCAAACTCTTCTGAAATTCGATTTTGTACTTAGTGAATTTTACTTTTTGAAACTTGGAGCCACGACAAAATAAAGTTTTGATGTTATGCAAAAAAAACAAAATTTAAAAACAAATTAAAAACGCATTAATTAATAGAAAAAACATATTAAAAGAATTTTCTTAGAATTGAAATATAAAAAAGATGTAATGTAAAAGCTAAAAAAATAAAAACAAATTAATGGCACATGGACACATGAGTTCTAAAATATTATCAATAAAAAAGATATTTCAGTGATGAAATCATAAATAACAAAACCATCTCGAAGATCTTGAATGTACGTAGGTATATGATGCGAGTACTGCCAAATCACACATTTATAGTGATAACACTTTCATGATTTATGCTAACAAAAACCTAAAACATCAATTAAATTCTTGCGTAAATCATTTGTTTTTATTTCTTCTATTAAATTCTTCGAATAGCTTTGCTGTTATTTGTATTTGTACCTACAGTAGTAATATTAAAAATTATATTTATATATGTACACTAATGTAGCTGTACACTAATGTAGCTAATGTACAGTATGTTTCGCAAATCATTTCAGTGATGATTCTTTGATCAATTTCTAGGAAAAAATTGTATGAGTATGAGACTGTAGCTCGAAAACATGTATATTGTACCTCCACATACAATTTTTTACTGAAAACTTGATCAAAGAATCATCCCCGAAAGTGGCAACCTTATGCGAAACACCTTGTATGTATAAAATAGCAATAATATATTTATACATGAAAAAGAATGTTTATTTCCAAAATTTTATTAATACTTCTCAAAAAATAATTGTTAACTTATGATTTTAAGCAAACAAAATTGAAGACACCTAAAAGAGTAATGAATAGAGTAAAGAAGACGTAAGTACATATGTACGTGAGTTTAGTGATCCGCTCAACATTTTATAAAATATTTTGAAATTAATGAAAATTCCAAACATTGTGTATTGGTACATGAAATAATTGCCAAGTGAACATTTGATTTTGACATTACGCAATTACATAAGGTGTCAAAATTTTATGCAATAACAAATTCCAAACTGACATTGAAAAAACATATTACATTATATATTAAATTCAAAATTACATTAATAAATTCCGATGGAATTTAAACATTCCATTTCAGAGCAATTAATCAAAATTCACAAACTTGTAAAACTGATCACATTTCATTTTAAATTTATTAAAGTAGATTTTTCTATAATATTTGTCTGAACTCATATTTTAAGCTTAAATTGAGCAACACTGAAAAAATATAATAATTAATTGAATATTATAGAACGTAACACAGTTTCAAAGTTCACACGTGAACGCTCCAAATAACATTTTTCAATTTAAAGAATGAAATGAAATAAAAAGAAAAATCGCAGTTTGAAATAATCATACAGAGCAGAGCGTTCGAAGAGAGAAAAGCACATTTTAACGAATAGTTTTGTTTTTGTTTCATTCATGATTAATTTTGTTTTTTTTTTTTCTATATATGGATACATACATACATACATTATGTAGATGTTTTTCGCTAAATTGGTTTTTGTACACGTTTCAATGTCAATTGATGCGAAATTCATTTAAATTATAATATTGGAAAATTTGGTAAACTATTTGATTAATACAATTATAATTGAACTTTATAAAAACTTTTCGAATTTTTTATTTATTTAAGTACTTTCGAACTTTCTATGAAAATTTTTATATTTCGCATGTGTTAAGTAAAATATTGTGACGTTTATGATTAATTGGCGCTGCTTTCGACCTTAAATCTTTCCTCATCGGAAGGTATAGTACAACGTTTGGATTGCATCAATTAAATTTTGTCATTTTTATTTGAAGCTAATCTAAATTTCATGAATAATTAAAAATTTAATTCTAATAACTGCAATAACTTAATTTCTTTACAGTTGTTTGAATTTGCATAATTAAATCATTTGATCTACATATTTTTAACTTTAGTTTACGCGGAAATAGTATCACTCCAGCGAAATACTTAGTATTATTTAGAATTTTTGGTCTACGTCTCGTTTTTTATTTATATTATAGACGAGTTGTAATGATTGCTAAATTTATTGTGTATAGGAATATTATCAATATTTTGGGAGAATATTAAGCATAACATATATAGAATTAGTATTGTTCTAGAAATTTACGGTAAAGTGATTTTCATGTTACGGTATTGTATTATATTACAAATAATTTCAGTTAAAAGTTTCGTCATGTTTACCTAATTTATATAACAATTAATTATGAGTTATGAAACCTTAATTGATATATTAATATTCACAAATTATGTAAATGCGTCTTAAAAATTTTAATAAAAAATTTTGTCAATCGTAATTTTTTTCTGAATTTCGCCTGATATTATTTTCGAATAAAAATTAATTCAGAACATATTAAATGCCATCTTGTAATATTATAAAATTTATGTGGTTTTTAAATATTATGAACTTGAATTATGAATTTCAAATTTTTAGAATTATAAGTAATTCTCCAAAAATTAAACATTTTTTTGTTTTATTTTAATATTAAATAATAAATTGGGAGAAATATTCAAAATATAACCTTAAACACCTTGTTTTTTTTTTCAGTTGTCCCTGATTTATTACAATACTCTTTCTTAAAGTTCTAATTAAAAGATAAGTAATATCATGCAGTTTAATAACAGTATTACTCTGTTTGATGACAATGTAGATATTAAACAGTGATATGGATTGCATTTATTGACATTGTAGGCAAAGTTCGTAAAATACGAATAAAACAACAAAATGAAATTTTGTCATTTTGCCAATTTTGTATGGATATTTCTTTGTTTACATTACTGTCACATCATCTGACAATTTAAAAATTAAGCACTCATTAATTTTTTTATTCATACTCGAATTTTTTATTATCTGCTCATTTTATGCTAATGGCAAACTGTATTAAATTTTGAACTTTGCAGATAATTGTGCATACATATAAAAATATTTGACACTAATTTTGATAGCATTTCGGTATATGTATTTTAACAATTCAAGTCGAAGAATGTTGAGGTTTATATATACATACATACATTTATGTTTGACAAACCTATTTTAAACCTTAAAAAATAATTAAATTTTTAAATTTTAATAAATTCAGATCTAATGACGTTTTTAATATGTAAATCTACATTGTCAACACTTACATACATACGTTTAGCTTTCTTTTGAACTTGTTTTCATAAATTAACAATAAAAAATATAAAAAAATTCATAATTTTAACCGAAAATAAGCATATTTAATTAAAAAAAAGTCATAAAGAAGATTAAAGACACAAAAAAAAAAAAATTTAATATTTTCATGTGTCTTTTTTTAGATTTTAATGAAATTAAATTTTATGATTGTACGTATCATCATCAACGGTAAAAGTAAAATACGAAAAACAAAGCTATTAAATAAAAAAAAAGAAGCTTTCAAAAAATTAATGCTAATGAAAATTTATTAACATCTATGTAAGTGTATTCATTAGGCTTAAAAACAGAACAATACAGATCAAAAATTAGCATTTCTTCTTGAAAAGCAAAAAACAAAACATTGAGTAAATTTTAAAATTAAATTTGGCAATTTAATTTAAATCTTTTTTGAGCCAGAATTTAAAACAAATTAATTATTTGGACCATAATCCACCCATTGTTTCAATTAGTGTTAACGATTGTTGTCACATATACATATAAAGTATATTTTAAAAAATTTAAATCTAATTTGCTTAGTAATACTCGTACAAATTTCTCCATTGAATTTGAAATCAAACCAAAATATTGCCTTTAAAACTCACATTTTGTTGAATGTATCGTTAAAAGTCAAATATAGTTGACATTGCATATTGACATTAAATATGGAAAACGATTAATTCAAATCAATTAAATTATTCAAAAAAAAAAAAAATGAGTAAGTGTAAAAACAGAACCAAAGCGGAGAACGGCAACGTCAGACAATTTTTGTTGTTAACACAAAACAATAATGAAACGATAAAAGTGAACTATTCCGTATTTTTCATATAATGTGGCACAGGCATAGAAACGGGTGATGTTATAAAAACGGCTAATAATATAAAAACGTTCCATATGAATTTTGACATTTCGCTGCGGCAAATCGTATCTTGTTCGGTTTTCCCTTTAATACATGACTTCAACAATTATAAATTTTGAATTGGTTTTCATGTTATGAACATGTGTTGTGTTAGAAATTTGTTATAAAAGTGATAACGTCTATTAAATTACAAAAAAAAAAACTTAAGTTCAAAAAGATAATTAATTAAGAATCCTCGTCTGGCACAAAATTCTTGTTTATAAACTGATTTCGATTATAAGGAAGACCAAACATAACAAACTGAAATCCTAGAATTTTTTGATGTTAAACAGTTAAAGCTTGACTATCAAGTATATTCTATAGTACATACACATTTATACATAATGTATATAATATATTAAACATAACTGACTTAAAATTTTAAGTTGTATGAGAAGAGTAAACACCTTGCGCGAAACTTACATTTGTTTCAACTTTTAATCTACTTTTCAGTCTTTAAATTATATTGCATTTTTTTAAGGTGAAAATAATATTATTAAAATTCAAGACAAAGTGTTAACTTAATTTCAATTAGATCTGTCTAAATTGAAGAAATTAACCATTTAGTACACAATATTTTAGTCATACAAATGCGTCACATATACACGTACATATGTACATATATAATGTTTGATTTCGTTTGAGCAGTCGATTTTTTTTTAAATAATTAAAAATAAATTTTGAAAAAGCAAATTCGATATTTATATTAATAATAATTTCGTGTTGTTTGCGAAAAAATTATAAATAGTAATATTAATTCAACATTTAAATTTTAAGTATCATATTACAATTTTAAATTTATTTTTGATTACGAGGCAATGACGCGTATTTCACTGATTAAGTGATTTTTAGCCAACCCTAAAATATATTCATGAAATTATGAATGGTACATTCACATATATCTACATATATGACATACATATTATTTATGTACAAACGCATTGTCATAATTGCCTTCAAAGTACAAAATAAATCTGTAATTTAAATTTATGAAGTAAACAATATAAATTATAATTTATATGGTAATTTCTTAATTTTAGAACAAATTCCAAAAGAAATAGCAGACACACTTAATGTTGAAATTAAAAATTTTTTTACTGAAAAAATTACTCCGAAATTAAATTTATATATCTGCTTGTAAATAATTAAATAGTTATGTAGAGTAAATACAAAAGGAAAATATAATAATTAAATATATGAACAGGTGGCCATACTCAGGTGAATTTAAGCAAATTATCAATATTTAATCAAAAACAAAATAAATATAATTTGTAATTATTTACGAATACTGACAGTTGTAATGAACTAAAAATATTAATTTAGCGATATTTCGACATATTTTTTAAACAAAATACATATATATTTTGATAATGAAATTGCAATTCGACAATAAATTTTTGTGTTTGACATGCCAACATACTTTTACAAGGATGAACACATTATAAAATTATTTAAATTACGGCGCCATAAATTTTACTTGCAATAACTTTACATTTATTGGACCACTAATGATGGATGAATGAACGGTAATATTTGAACAAAGAATTCAATTTTTGATAATCTGTAATCATAATATGTACATACATGCATACATAAATTTGTATGCTTTTTATTAATTGCCTTCGGAATTTGTTCTAATATTAAAATATTATCAATTAAAATATGCCTTAGAGTTATTTTGTTATACTTTGTTATGTATTTACCATAATAATATTTTGATAAATGTTATAATTGTTGTGTGTATGTTCAAACGTATGCACTTATATAGGCGCATAGTGAATAAATAAACACGTAAATTTTGATTAAATTAAAATGTGAAATTCCCTACATTGTACATGACCTACGACTTTTATAAAATTTAAATAACCTACATTTATATCTACATAGTTTTATGAACTTTAAGGCATGGAACTTAAAATTCAAATCAATATAAGTATGTACATATGTATATGCGATAACAGTGATAGCATAGTAATACCCACTGGGCACTGATATAATATACACATATGTATGTATAAATATACACAACGAAACTTAATTTCTTTAGATTTGTAGAATAATTTTAAAAACGATAAGGTAGTAATTTGTTATAAACCAAACGGCACTACGAGTTAAATATATGGCACGAAACTAGCGATCTTTTGTGGTTGCGAAAAAAAAAAACGTGGTTGCGAATTTATCAAATACCCGATACAGGGAGATATTACATAATAAAAACTTTTGTTTGGATGAAAAATTTATCCCCCATTTCAAGTTCGCATTATGGGTCATCCAAAATTGAGATTATTCATCAGCGTATACTTTCCGGATGTTACCTTTGCACCATGAATAGCATAGATAAGGCAGAGGTTTTCTATTGTCATGTATTGAACAGAACGACATGCTCTCTTTAACAAGCAATAAAAGTTAAAATTAATATTAGGCTGCCTATTAGCGATTTTTTGATATTTAAGAACATTTCTAAATCCATATTAGACAAGTATTCTTTAAATTTCTTGAAAAACTGATCGTATATAAAAGATTTACATTTCTTAAATGTATCTTTGCTATGTATACATATAACATACATAAAGCTCGTATTATAAATTTATAAAAAATACTTAAATAAACTTCAATATTGTGCTCTTATCTTCTAATGCTATAAAATTTATACGAATGAAAATGCTATTTTTACATACATATGCTTATAATATGTACATTAATATACATATACAAATTATACTCGTAGTTACTTGCAGAGGTGAATAGCATTTAATCGCTGTCAAAGTTTTATAACAAATACAGTTATATATAATAACATATTGTGTATATCAAATATACTTGATTTTCAATAATTATATTTATACTGTATTTAATTATAAATTAACATGCAGTAAGTATATATATATATGTATGTATGTAATCTTGTTAAAAACTTTTACCAAAATTAGTATTTGTCAAGTAATGAATTTTATATAAATTAAACACTAATTTCTATTGCTTTTTATTTAAAAGCTTTCTTGTTTCATAGTCAATGTATATATGAGTATGTATAATAATTACATATGTAATTATCTATATTACATATAATTCATATACATATATGAGCTACAAATCTATTTGTATACAAATATACGTACATATGCATAAAAACGTGATATTTAGTTAAAAAGGAAAAATGCAAAATTATGAAAATTTTATAGACGCTTTTTGTTCTTGTATTAGCAAATTCAATCATAAATACGTGCCTTTAAAACTAAATGCGCGTAAAATGAATGAAAACTAAACTAAAATAAATAAAAAATTTAATGTATATATACATACATATCTATAAACCTAATATGATTTGAAATGACCTAGATCAGTAACGTGGGAAAACTATATATGTAGTAAGTAAATCACCTAAATATCAAGTACTCCTGAATGACAAAGCTTTGTCATAGCTTTGTTTATAGATGAAATTTCTATTTTTACTTATAAAATTTAATTCATATACACCTGTGAAAACTTGCACTATCATTTGCAATATTAATATTATACTATAGTAGTTAATGTACACACATAAACGTATATATGTAAATTTTAAAAACAATAACATTGAATTGAAACTTTTTCGTATTAAATCTACTTATGAGTTAAATAGAGATGAACAAATATTTACGTATGATGCCAACGGAGAACCAGTAGGTTCAAAAACATTTATTGAAAAAATTTAAGTAGTGATTTTCAATTTTTTATACTAAAAAAAAACTTATTTCATTTCGAATTCGGAGAAAAAAAAACTATTGCTGCTTTCAACTATTCTAGTTGCAAGGAAACCTTGAATACTAGTTTTCAGATGGTAGATTGCAAAAGATGTAAAAACTCATGACCCCATATTATATATACATTTTGACTGATTGAAAATTAGGCATTTTTGAGGATGCAATTTAAAATGTTAAATGTCAAAATTTCAAAAAATAATGTTTTCAAAACTTTAAATTTTTTACCTTCAGAGTAAGAAATTCATAGCTCTGAAAATGTTAACTTTACTATAAGTAATGAGTTAGAAATGAATATTCCAAAATTTAATATTATTTTTTCTAATGTAATTTTATTCCTTAATTTTCTCTGCAGGTTAAAAACTAGAGTGCCTAAGTTCTGGAGTTTCATAAACAAGATTAAAATTAATAAAAATAACGATGAACAGGACTAAAAGCAAATATTTTGACATAAACACACAATAGTAGTCAAAAAAATTTTAAGTATTCAAATAATGTGCACGCATCAGTACATATACACACATACAAATTACAAATTATTCAGTTACTTCTCACAATTGTTTATTTATAATTAAGAATAAAAAAAAAAATTTATCTACGTAAAGGTGGGAATGTTTCAGGTGAGAATGTTTATTTAAATATTTAAAATTTGAAAATTTTTTTTTTATTTAAATTAAAGATCACATGAAAACTTAAAGATTTACAAATTAAATTTGTGTTTTTTTTTTTATTTTTTACTCTTAAAATTCAATTAGAATATGAGAAATGTAAACAAACATTGCATTTAATTTGTAAACATTCTGTCAATTTCTTCTGTTTTTCTTTTTAAATTATTTAAATTATTTTTAAATTATTTAAATTATTTTTGAATTATTTTAATAATAAGACAAACGTTAAAACATTTTAAAAGTATGTGTAATTATTTTTTTTTTAAATTGCATTTTTCAAATTTTACAGTGGAAATCTGATCTAGTGAACACCCAAATTTATGGACTCCGCAACCGGGTGAATATACAAATTTTTGGGATTGACTGCCTTACACTGTGATCAAGAATGTTTAGAAGACTTCAACATATAGAGAAAAATTTTTATAAAACTGTTGTTAGAGAACAAATTTTTATTTTTCTTTCTCTTTTTGTAGCCGAACTTTCCATGTTAAATTGGAAAAAACAGCAGTATTTTCTTTAACAAAGTAAAACTTATGTAACACCATTGTGTTCATTTTAAGTATAATTTAAGGTATAGTTTTTTTAAAATACCAAAAATTAATATTAAAAGAAAAAATTTAAGCTTAAGTAAGTGTTACAACAATATCTAAAGAATCTGGTATTGCAAATAAACTGTGTGCGATTAATAAAAGAAAAGTGCAGGCAAATTGTGAAAATGTTCATTATTAATAAAAGGCAAACTATGGTAAAGTTCTACGAACAGAAGAAAGTTTTCACAACTTTTAAAAACTACTTTTTAGTTTAATTTATTTGATATTCAATATATAGTGAACTTGTTCAATAGAATGAATAGCCCATGTTTTTATTCTGTTCACTAGATCAGATTTCTGCTGTACTTTCAAATTTTTTCAATACATATTTATAGTGTTTCGGTATCAAGTGGTTTTTAATTGTATATTTTAAAAATTTTTAAAGAAAGAACACTCAAAATAAAGAAAATTATTTCTGATAAAATTATTCTTTTACACTTTATTTTGCGGTTTTTCTAATTTCATTTTAGATTTTTGCATACTTCAAGAACACAAAATTATTTAATTTTTTTCAAATTTGTTTTGTTTTAATTTTAAAATTTGTAAACAAAACCGACCCGGTGGTAAAAACAAACTGTCATCATTAATTAATTAACTTATAAATTAACCATTTAATTCCAATAATATTCATTATTTTACGTATAAAAGAGAGAGTTAAATAGCTTTTATGATAAAAAACAAAAAAGCTTAATATCTAATGTATACGTATATGCATAGGTATGCAAGTATACAATTATGCGAAAAATTTTTTTGCACATTACAAATAAAAAAATTTGAAATTTAATGAATATTAAAATTGTTTTTCTGAGTTTACTTTTCTGACCCAACAAAATTTCTTTTAAGAACTAAAATTGCAGTACTACTGTCCTATAAGTAAAATATATAAGTATAGCATGACCGTAACCATTTCAACTAACATACTAGGTATATTGCGGTATTTTTCAAAGAAAAAAGTTTGAGAATAAATGAAATTGATTAAATTGTCGAAATTTTTGCTGTTTTAGTTTGCAGATCAAAAAAATTAGTAATTAAATTGTAATTTTTTAAAAATTTGTTAAAAATTTTTTATTTTTTAAAAAATGTGTATAACAGTATAGCTATAGAAATACGTGCATATACTAGTACAACAAATAAATTATTTTTTGTAATTTTTAAAGGAAAACTCAAATAACATAATAAATAATATGTTTAATATACATTTACACTTACATAACTTTTAATAAAATTCTGAACCAGTTTGAACAAATTTGAATTAAAATTAATATTGCATATTGATAGGAGAAGTTATATTCAAAGAATTGAATACAACAATATTATAATTGACTTAGCGCAATTATAATGGTAATAATTATTTTGTAATAAGCATACATAACACATAAGACTATATTTTTGATATTACACCGTTATCTACTTGAAAATCAGTAAAAAATTTTTGGGCAAGTATTTATTGGTTTAATAAAAAAAAAATCCTTGATAAAGATGATTACTACCATGCGCATTCAAATTATTTTCTTGTTAATTCACTTGAATTATAAAAATGAAATTATGTATTGAATATAAGGGCTTGAACATGTTCGGCGAAGCGAATTACATTTTTAGAACAATATGAATTTTTGGTATAGTAACAGATTCGAAACTTCACCTGTAATGAATGATTGCCAAATGAAAATTTTGTGTAAAATTGAAAACAGAACAAGAGCGATTTTCACAGCGAAATTTCAGAATTCATATACTTAGAAAATTTAAATGGGACGCAGCAAATTTAATATGCTTATTTTACCGTTAGAGATTTTTGACATCATCTCTTTCTATGTACGTGACCATTATAAGGGCAATGTTAACTCTATTCTGAGTTAATAATGGAAATCGTCCGGCAGGCGTTTCTTCGCTGTGGTTCTGTTTTTGCAATAACCTTGGCGATTGAAAATAGAATATTTTGATAAAATAAAAAAATTTATTAAGCGTTATGGATAATACATATAATTTTCCATGTCTTGAAAAAGCAACATTTTGGATCAAGAAATCGTTAACATTATTTTAGGGACTGAATTTGTATTGCTATACCAAAAGAAATTGACTAAAATTTTAAATTCGCAATCATAAAATGTATAAATTTTAGAATTTTTTATGAAAATTTACGAGCGATTAACAAAATAGAAGAAAATTGTATTTATTTTTATTTTTTATTACACTCATTTAAAGAACCTTGAAGATTTTTCGCTCGCGACGCCCATTTGTCTAGATTTTAATTTTAATCTTACATAATAATATAATAATATGTATGATTGTATATACATACTTATGTAAATACATAAGTATATTTGTTGTGTGCACATTAGTGTTAGATTTCAAAGTATTTCCAAATCATTTTTTAAGTTAATCTGATTCTGAATTTTTTAATTTTTCCGACGCATATATAAACATATTGTTACGTACATACATACATATGTACATATGTGAATATGATTTTAGTTTCGTTTATAGTCGCAAAACGCTCGCGAAAATTGTTCGCTAATAATTCTTTATTCTTTTTATTTTTACTTCAAACAAATGTAATAAATTATTTTTAAGCGTAAGCACATTTCGATTTGATGCCAAAAAAAAAACAAAAAATTAAAATTTTTTATTCGCTGTATTTTTTTTTTCTTTTTCATAAAAGAATATAATAAAAAGAGAATAAAGTTAGATGACAAATTATTTTAGATTATGCCAAAAAAAAAAAAAATTAAAATTAAAAAACTAGACAAAAAAAAGCGAACTAGAACCAAGATGTTTTAGAATATTTGTGAAACGCGTCAAAATTCGAAAATTTATTTCATACTTGAGATAAAAAAAAATGTTATGAACTTTTATGATAAGCAGAAAATGTCAAAAAATAGGATAAAGGTCCGACAATTTAAGTAATGAAAAACAATTTTAAACAGAAATACCAAAATTAATGTAATATGACGTACGTATGTATATATAAGTGCACAGTTGCGTACCATTGTATAGACCCTCATGAGTAGACAAAATTGTTTATAGAGATATTGTTCACAGCTTAACAATTCTCGAGTTGCAGAGACTTAAAGTCAATCTCGACTGATTTTTTGCTTTTTTAAAATTTTGAGTATAACTCCGTTCCGGTGTCAGATAGCAGCATTCCTTAGAAATCTCAACGTCTGTTCAATGGTAAGAAGGAGTTCACTTAGATATGAGCTACTCTGTATATTTTTTTAACCAAAACCTTTTTGAAAGCACATAATATCCTTAAGATAAAAAAGCACTTTATTCGAGAGCTTAAGACGACAGGTAATAAGTAAATGTTTTTGTTACACGAGCATTTGTTGCATTATATTACTAAGTATTTACAGTATTGCACTTCTTACATTATAATAACCATATTCTTCAATATAAACATTCAGTTTTTTTCAAATAAAATTTCAAATATCTAATTTTTTGCTTAACTTTAAAATAATTTTTTTGTTCTGTTCCTTTCATATCTAAGAATGACGAATTGACGTACTTTTACTTATTTAGAGGAACAAGACAACGCTATTGCAAAACATTTTTTTTATTATTATATACGAGACCTATTAGAATTGAATGTCAGCTTATTTATACAATTATGCAGATTATTACATTGGAGCCACCATAAATTGTAAATACCATTCTTGGAAATAAAAGATTGAAAATGTCAATTGAATCGCAAATAAGTATGCAAATTAAAATAAATAAACGAAAATAATAATTCAGTAGAATTTCACCGTTTATTCATATTTTCATTAGAAAATCCAATAAAGAAATTCCATGAAATACCATTTTTCATGTTCACAATCCTTTTTCTTAAGGTATTATATAATTATTGACATATTATTATTTTTATTATTATACAAAATCAAATCAGCTGAAAATAAAAATAAAATTTGTAATTATAAGTAGTGTAGAAATTTTCTAGGAAACAGAAAAATATTAAAAAAGAGGGGGTTGTTTTGAAAGAAATTTGAAGAACTTGCTAAGTTCTATGATTACAGAGACTTTTGCAATTCAGGATTATTTTTATACTCTTTGTAAATTTCGAAGAATAGCAGTAACATATGTATGTAAAAACAGGTTATATTATTATTAGTAACAAAATAATTTAATATCTAACAACAATCAAAAATTAAAAGTTCAATCAAGAAAGAAAAATAATGGTTGTTCAAGACCGATTAACGCGGATTACCTTCCAATAATCTCATTCAGTTTTTACTTTTGAAGTTTTTGAAATTTTCTAAATTGAAAGTGAATGAAAACTGTAGCCATTGTTGTTGAGTCAAGAAGATTATTGGCAAAATGACTCTATTTTACACTTTGTATAACGTTGTATCTTTGAAAACAAAATGCAAGAAATATAAAAACGTAATGAATTGCGTTCATAATCAAGATTTTGAAACTATGGACATGTATGCTAACTTCGTGTACTCTTACAATGGTGTTAAAAGCCTTTTAACATTTATCTAACATTTATCTTATCTATCTGATGATAATTATTGTTCATAAGTATTATTTTATTTTTGGATAACATTTATGTTATTTGTCTTCATTAGCTTTTTCATAATCAGGTACGTTGGAAATTAATTTAATAATATATATTTATTTATTTAAAAAATCATCTTAAAAAAAGTTTAAGCATCTTGATAACAAAACTTAAATTTATTTTTATTAAAAATTGTAGCTTCTAGACGAATGTATTTAATATTAATATTTAAAATTAACTGAAAATTTTAATTTTTCCGGTCCATGGATCCCTTTTCCTCTTGCCATTGACAATGTTTTTCATATTGACTATACGAATTTGGTTTCATAGATTTTAAAATGTCAATCAATAGCTGTGAATTAACACACACATCCTTTTTTTCAATCACATCTTTCATTTTAATATTAGAGTTACTTCTCTTTATTAATTTTCTAATTGATCTCATTTTAAATTCTTTACAGGAAATTCTTATTTCATCTCCGGTAAATCCATTTGATAGTTTTTTTATTTCTTCCATAATATGATTAGGCCATTTTTTACTATCTTCCAAATAATAATGAAATAATGCTTGTCTTTCATCAATTGTTGGTAATTTTATAAGAATTTTTTTTTCGAATCGCCTCAAGAATGCACTATCAATTAACCATGGAACATTTGTATTTGCTAATACAAATATATTGTCATTACTATCATGAATACCATCAAGTAATGTTAAAAATTCACTTTTTAAACGATGTGATGATTCATGTTCATGTATTGTATTACGTTCATTTGTTAAACATTCAATTTCATCAAAAAATATAACAGATGGTGCCATATTTCGTGCAATTATAAAAAGTGTATTCAAAATTTTTTCAGAATCACCACGCCATTTCGAAATGATAACACTGGAAGTAATATTAAAGAATGACATATAATCATGAATTTCTGAACATAAAGCTTTTGCAATTAAAGTTTTACCACAACCTGGCGGTCCATATAATAGTAAGGATTTCCATGGTTTCAATTCATTTTCAAATAATAAAGGGTTTTCTAATGGTAATATAACTGCTTCTTTAATAGTTGTAATAGCTTCATCATTACCAATTATATCTTTAAAATGAATTTTTGAATTTTTTGATAAAGTTGTTCGCATTATCATATCTGAAAATTGCTTCCATTCTTCCGGTAATTCTAAATTTGTATTAATATTTGCAAGATTTATTGTTTTATTTAAAGTATCATTATCAAAATTTTTGATTGAAAGACTACCATTATTTTGAAGAGGTAATGTATTTTCAATTTCAGAAATACTTTTCTGTAAATTTATAAGCTTCTTTTTCCCTTTGCTCTCATTTTGTTTCAAATTTTCTGCACTGGGATTTTTTTTCAAAATATTTGGAATTTTACCAAATTTCAGTTGTTGATAACTACAGTATTCTAAAAATATTATGTCAATATCAATATTATCACAAACTTCATAGTCATTCAATAATGCTTCCGATTTTAAGGTTGTTGCAATATCAGGATAACCGTAGTCATTTAAATATTTTTGTATGAGATACAAAAGAGTCCTTCTTCTTGTGTTATAATTTTTCTTATCAGAATCCTTAAGTCCAATCATTTTTAAAACAATTTTTTATTGAGATTTTATAATTACAATATTTACTCTGTTGAATGCTCTTTACTGTGTTAAAATAAAATTCAGAGGTCTCAGATTGTTGTAACCGAAGTATTTAATTTATCAGTGAAATCTAAAATATAAATTATAAAAGAAAAATAAAGTTTATTAAAAATTTTAAACAAAGCTACCAAATGTAACTAAGGAACAAAAAATTTGTTCCGATTTTGTCAATGCATATACATACTTACATACATTAATACGTAGTGTGTGTAAATCATGTTACTAAATGGAATTTGTACATTGTGTGTATAACGTTGAAAATTTTATATTTATATAATTTATAAAATTATCATCATTAAGGCAAGCTAACTCAAAATACTGTCATTAAGAATTATAAATGTGCAATTGCACCCATCAATTAATATTTTATACCATATGAAACAATGTATGTGTTTATGTATTCGTGTTATACGTGCTTTCTAGTAAGTGAATTTTTCCTTTTATTTTGAATTGTGTTTTCTCTCTAGAAAAAAATAATTCTACCACCCTCTCTGTAAAAGATAGTTCCAACTTCCAAAGAGTTAAAAAAAGCACTTTTTAAAAATTTTAAATAGCAATAGAACTCCACTTCTTCTGTTACGAAACAGCATAGGGAAGTGTTTCGATTACATGTGGCCGTTGGAAATAACAGTTGTCTTAAATAATTTGTTTTTGTGTTCAGTTTTTGTCAAATTGCTTTTTTCTCTTTAAATTCTCAAACTTCTGAGTTATCGCTTCACAAAATTATATACTCAAATATACATAATTAATTATGCAATAATGTCTTATCTTATATTCTTAAAATTTAAAAATTGAAAGACCCACCGTTCTCTTTCTCTTCTCTCTTTTATTTTCCACAAACCACATTTTCATGTATCTAACATTTTTTTTGTAAATTTGTGTTGTTACTGTCATGTCATTTGATGCTATGAATCTCTCTCTCTAGTATATATGAATGGGAGAGTGATGATTTTACTCTAAAAGTGACCTTTTGAAGCTGTTTTAATTAATAGTCATTTTTCAATTTTTTCAAATCATAAAATGCAGTTATGAACAAAATTGCATGTTTTACAATTTTAGTTATTCTAATAGTTATTTATTACAATTCTGTAATAAATAACTATTAGAACTACAATTCTATAATACATATAGTAAAATATAAAGACTGCTAAAAATCTACACAAAATTGAACATTTGAGTAATGAAATGAGTACACATGCATATTTCTGTTCTATGTTCGAATTGTTGTTGTTAAAGGCGACAAGAGAAAAAAATTACAAAAAACAAAGTATATATGTAGTATTAGTATGTATTGTTCAAGAGAGAATATTTTTTAATATTAGTGCAGATAACAGTATTGATGAGTTAAGAATAATTAAAAAAATATTTAGAAATAATATGTTTGAAAAAAATTTAATTAAATAACGAATATTTAAGCTAAACAAACTGTTAATTAAACATTATATTCTATCAAGAGAAAAGTTTTACTCTTTTTCTCTTATTTACACCATTAAATTTTTTTCTCCCTCTCTTTGATTCTCTTTTTGAATTTTAGAAAGAGAAATAAAATATGAGTATGTATGTATACAGTATTTCATATTATACTTTATACAAAATATATATTTGACCGCTCATTATTTATAAAACTAGTTCGTTTTCAACTCTTGTTTCAAATTTATCCAACGTTTGCTGAGGTAAAGATTTGATTAGAGAAAAATACAAGTCTCTATTTAATTTTTTTTTGAAAATGGCGACACAACGAGCGGATTTAAGTAAATATGTACATTTTGATCTGGTAACGAACAAATCAACTTGTTTAAAATGTTTGAAAATTTTAAGTGGAAACAAACGTTATAATATTGCAAGACATTATGCGTTAACACATAAAATAATAATAGGTGAAAATGACTATAATAGTTTTAATATAAGTATGAACAAGAGGGAGTTTTTAAAATGTTGTGTGGGGCTAGTAACAGTAAAAAGTTTTCCACTTCGAATATTTGATGACAATACTTTTTTCAAAAAAATTATAAAACCATATGAAAAACAATTTCGAATAAAATTAAATTCTACAAACGTCACATTTATTATTAAAAGAACGAGTGAAGAGATTAAGAAATTAATAAGAGACCGTGTGAAAAATAAATTAGTGTCAATTAAAGTAGACATTGCTACTAGATTGGGCATAAGTGTTTTGGCTATAAATATTCAGTACATAAGCGATTTTAAAGTACATGTTAATACAATAGGTAAGTATTTCTATATTATATAATTAATATATTATTATCTGTTTTATATTCACCAATATGCTTATTGTCGCCTCTCTGACTTTCTTGCTGCTTTCTTTTTAATTTTCAGAGACTCAACTTTCATTTGCTTTTTAATTAGCTTCATATGATCCTCTGGCCATCTAACATCCTGAACCATCTATAAATGGTTTAATTTCTTAACAGCTCCATTTTTTCACACCTTTTAGAGTATATTGAAGTTGTTGTATATTTTAATCCTCCGTGTTGAAAAGATCCAGCAGCTGGTTCAACGTTTATTGGTTCCCTGTTTTTAAGTTGTATCTTGGAATTAAATAATAGATTTCATAAATACACTAATATGAAATACGTTTATTACTTGCATTTTTTTCGCCAAACGTATTCTGCTTGGGTGAACTATTTCCTTTAGGCCCAAAATTCGGTTTACAGATTCCTCCAAGTTGGTTAGTTCTTTAGGTCTATTGGGTCCCTCTCCCGTATTTTTAACTTCTTTTTTATTAAACGTTAGTTTGTTCTTTACTGTGCTTCTGAAATGATTACATATACATGCATGTGTGTGTAGAAATACTTTTAGCCATCCTTCTCTATCATCTCATTAGGAATCAACAAACTGCTTCGAATTTGTTACTTTTTTGTTCTATACAAATATCGATAAAAATTATCATCAAAAAAATTACTGTTGTATGAAAAGTTTTACAGACACACACATACGACTATTTTGACATTTGCATCACGTCAAAGTTTGTACCACTTGCAATTATAACGTCTACGACTTCTAAAATCACTTCATGCGATATTTGCATGTGGGTGATAATGCTCAATTTACATATTATGTGTGAATATTGCATTTTATACATACATAAAAAAAATATTAAATAACAACAGTATAGATTAAAATTTTGTTTTAAATTTATATAACCCGTAGGAGTGGTGGAAATGACAAAAATGTGCAACTCAAATGATATTATGGACGAAATATCGCGTTCTTTGAACGAAATAGGCTTAGAAAAAACTCAAATATATCCAAATACCGAATGTATATATGACATTGGAAATGTTAACTTGGAAAAAGGAGAAGTTTTTTCACAAATAGGTGGAACATTTTCAGTACTCAAATGCACTGCTGATAACTTAAGATTAGTGGCTCAAGAAGTATTAACAAAAATTGAACCCGAAATAAGAGAGTTTGAAAAAACTGCAAAAAAACTTTCTAACTCGAAAAGAGAAAACTTTAATTTTAATATTCCTGTTATTAATAAAGTGACTAAATGGGAGAAAATTTATAGCACGATAGAATGTATTTTGCCACAAAAAGATTATATTGAGTTTTTATCGGAGCTTTTGGATGTTGAATTTAATTGGACATTTATTGAAAAAATTGCCTCCGCATTCAAGCCATTGTTCAATTGCTCACTGAAATCGCGAAGCCAACAATATATTTCAGGAGATTTTTATAGAGACTGGCTCAACTGTGAATTGGAATTGTTAGATATCTCTGTGGAAAACTGTTATGCTGGTTATCTGTATGAGGCTATGGTTAATAGAAAAACTGAACTTTTCAATCATATAGCTTTTTTGGCTGCGCTGTATTTAGATCCCCGCTTCAATTTCGAAAATTCAATGTTATTATCTAATTACCAGAAACAAATAGCATTGGTAAGTTTTACAGCTTTTTCGAGCACACTTTTAAAAACTTTTACTAAGCTCCTTTATGTTGCAATTACAAATAAATTTTTTTTAGAATCATATTTTAGAAACTCATGAAATATTTAAAGATTTGGGTAAAAGAACTACACTAGACCGACAAATAGAACCTTTATGTGTTTCAAAATCATCTTCAGCTACTTTTTCTAATCCACCAAAGGACAATTTCGAAAAACTTACGCAATATATAGATAACCATTTCATCAAAAACATGCAATTACCTTCTTCAAAATATTTAAAACAAAAATTATTGCTATTATGTGAAAGAAATAGAGAACCATTGAACACTGATGTGTTGGAATACTGGAAATCAAATTACCAACATGAGCCAGACCTATGTTGTTTAGTTGAAATTATCTTTTCTGCTTCAGCGTCTCAAGTATCTAAAGAACGAACTTATAGCGCATTATCAACAATACTTACAAAATTAGGAAGTAAGATACAAAAAACAACTGTCGAACATATTATTTTATGTAAATTAAATTTTGATTTACTTGAAGCTTGTAACAACAAAGAAATAATAAATTAAATAACGATATATATAGATATATGCATAACAGTTTAATCTAATGCAATGTAAAACTTTTTTGACACAATACTAATTACAGTATATAGTATATACGTAATACAGGTTTAACATTATTAAGGTTTGGACATTCGGAGAGGAATATTAATAGGTAATAAATAATAACTTTTTAAACCTTCCAATAGAAAGATTTTGGTTTTTTGTTATTTTGTTCTTGAAAAATCTTAAAATTATAATATTAATGTAAAAATTCAAATTTCTCTATTTTTAGTAAAAAAATATTTATTAATCTTACTTACCGTTTTCATTAATTATTCAACAAGTGTATTTTTATTATGTCATGTACATTGCTTTTTTTCTATTAAGCAGAAATTTAGCATGATATTAATGTGTTCATTTAAAAAATTTACTTTTTAATGAACACAAAAAATTGCTTAATTTTTGTTTTTAATTGATTAATTTTCTGTCAATGTAGTACTGTTATAGTGCTATCAACTGCCGAGTGAATCCACTCTCTTAAATCTGAGTATTTAATGTTTACTTTTGAAATTGCGTTCAAGTATGAGAGTGAAGCAATATCTAAAATTTAACCTCTTTAGAATCAGGATACAATTGTGATTTTAGTTGAAATTCTAAAAATGATTATTCCAAATTAAAAAAAATTATACTTGAAAATTTCTAATCGTACTTCTCTATCAAATATTTTTACTTGAAGTAAAAATTATTGAAAACTAAAACCTTTTGCCACTTTTTATTATACTATGGTAAATTTATTATTGTACAAAATATTTTTATGCACTATTTTAATTAAACTTTATATTATATAGCTTGACTAAATTATTGACCGAACAAAAGCCATGTTGGGTTAGCGACGAAATAAGAATTTAACTACAGAATTAATAGGAGTACAAAATGTGTACTCAAAAAGCCTCAAACCTCTTTCTCTTAACTTCTTTCTACCAAATACTCATTTTCTATATTAAATATTAATTTGTACATATGTAGTTAAATTATTTGAATGTCTCTTTGAGTGTATCAAAAAGAGAATGAAAATAAAGAGTAAAATATTTTTTCACAAGAAATTTTATTGTGTTGTATTTGTATTGTATTGTTACATTGCAAACAATAAAGCATAACATAAAGAGTTTCTCTTTTCGCTGTAAGCAAACAAGAAAAAGAGAAAAAACTCAAATTAAATAATAAATGTACGTATGTACATATCTATATTTTATGATTTTTTGAATTAAAATTGTTAATTAATAGTAATTTTAACAAAATTACTTCCATAATTCTTCATCTTAATAAGCATAGATTAAGAATTGCACATACATATACATATTTATCTAAGTATGTAAAATGTTCATAATTAAAAACTGAAAATTTAGGAAAAATGAGAGCACTAAATAAAAATGCGAATGCACGATACGAAAGTGAGCTTCATTTTATAATAATGAGAAACAGAATATTGAGCACAATAAAATTAATATAAATTAGAACTCTCGTTTGCTCATAAATTAGTTATTCTTCAATTCTCATTGAATTTAAATTGTATTTGTAGCGGGATACTCCGATATTATTTTACGTAAAATTGAGTAACAAAGATGTATAAACTAAATTCAAGAGGAGAGAAAAGAAAAGAACGAAAATTGAAATTTATAAATAGATTGGTATCTTATAATGAAAAGTTAGATAAATCAATTTGTTTAATTGAAAACTGTGGAAAAGAGTTAAGTGGCAGAAGATTATATAACATAAAAAGACACTACAAATTAGCACATGATCTAATAATAAACAATAATGTTGATTATAAGGGAAATACAAATTTTATTTCGAACATTTCTATTCCAAAAACCATTCCCACTCCAAAAGTTAAGAAACTCCATACTAAAATCAAAACTGAAACAATGGATAAAAGAGAATTTTTAAAATGTTGTGTTGGGTTGGGAACACTAAAAAACATTCCACTTCGAATATTTGATGACAATGACTTTTTTAAGAAAATTATAAAACCGTACGAAGATCAGTTCCAAACCAATTTGAATTCAACAAATGTTACATCCGTTATCGAAAAAGCCGGTGAGGAAGTTAAAAGGTTGATAAGAGAACATGTTAAAAATAAAATGGTTTCAGTAAAAATAGATGCTGCTACTCGTATGGGAAGAAGTATTTTAGGAATAAATGTTCAGTACATAGAAAGTTTTCAATTGCACGTAAATACAATCGGTAAGTTACATATACACATTTTACATAATGTATACATATGTAAGTAAAGTGAAACTTTGATAATTGGAAACTATACGATTAATTTGAATCTTAAACTTATAAAAATTGAAATTTGGATAACTTTGTGTTGTATTTATTTCATCTTATCGAAATAATATATGTATGTATCTTTATATTTTACACTAGGTATTATAGAAGTAACGAATATGAGAACAATCAAGGATATTAAGAAAGATATTTCCATCTGTTTAAAAGGCGTCGGAATTGAAAAAACTCATGTGTATCCGAATATAAAGTATAACAGTAGTGATAGTATTGTAGAAAAAGGAGAAGATACTACGCAAATAGATAAAATTTTTTCGGTAGTTAAATGTACAGCTGACAATTTACGATTAGCGGCTCATGAAACATTACAAAAAATTCAACCAGAAATTAATGAATGCATAAGGGTTGTAAAAAAACTTCGTAACTCAAGAATAGAAAATTTTAGTTTTGATATTCCAAATTTCAACAATTTTACTGAATGGGAGACAATTTATAGGACAGTTGAATGTCTATTATCCCAAAGAGAATATGTTGAAGCTGTAACAGAACTCATGAAAATCAAAGTTAATTGGGAGTTTATTGAGAAGTTTTCGTCTGCCTTTTATTTTCTATTTCGCTGCTCATCAAAATCACAGAATGTAAAATATATAATAGGAGATTTTTATAGAGATTGGCTTGATTGTGAATTACAATTGAAAGGTTTATTAAAGGATAATTGTTATGCACGTTATTTACATCAGGCCATGGCTAATAAAAAGAGAGAAATTTTTAAAAATGCGTGTTTTTTGGCAGCAATATATTTAGATCCCCGTTTTAATTATGAAAATTCAACATTATTAACTGAACATCAAAAAAAAATTGCGTTGGTAATGCTTTGATTTTTTTTTTAATAAAATTAATGTAAACATTTCTTTCGTAGAACCGCATTTTGAAAACCTATGAAATTGGTAAACAACTCAAAATAATTAATTCAGAGCAGGCAACATTGTGTATTCCAAGAAAATTATTAAATACTCCTAGTACTTCAAAAGAAACTTTTGAAAAATTAGCTGAAGATATGAAAAAAATTATAAAAAATGATTATAAAAATTTAATATCACTTACATCACAAGATTTAAAAGAAAAATTATTATTGTTGTGTGAAAGAAGGCAAGAAGCTATGCACATTAATGTTTTAGAATATTGGAAATTAGGTTATCAAAATGAGCCAGAGTTGTGCCAGTCTGCTGAAATCATCCTTTCTACACCAGCATCTCAAAGATCTACAGATCGTTCTTATAATGCATTATCGAGCATAATAACAAAACTTGGCAGTAATATACCAAAAGAAACTCTTGAACACATTTTCTTATGTAAACTAAATTTTCATTTACTAAAAAATTATGAGTTCGAATTATTCGACAATGAATTATTTCAAGATTCAAAAACATTATTGTAAAACATTATTACAAATGATTTTAAATGATTTTAATTCAAAAAGCAATTAATCCTTGAATAAACTTTTGAATAACCACTTTATCTTGTACAAAAACCAAAAATTGTAAAATTATATAAACGTCAGTCATTCGCCACCTGGTTTGTGGCATTCATACTAAATCCAAACCACAAAAAAAAGTAGAAAATGTCAAATTTATTTGTTTATGCTTTCCTTATATTGTATGCAGTTAAACTAGGATTAATTAACTTGAAAATTTGTTCAGTTCTTTGAAATGTTCAAAGACAGAAACAGGTAATTCGTAAAAATAAATACTACATTTAACTAAAATGTCTCTAATCATAATTTTTACAATTTTATTCTTATCGATTTTAGGATGAAAAGTTTTAACTGTATTGCTAAAAGGAGTTCAATTGTGTATATTATTCAAGTACTCCAAGTCTTTGAAGCGATCACAATGGGCAAACTCAAAGAAAGCTTCAAGTGCTATAATTTGTTTTTAATTTGAGGGACCAAATTTGTGCAAAAACCTACAAAAAAATGTGCTGATGCACATGCGAAAAACCTAATTGAATTGCTTTGTACATCCGTGTACATACATATGTATGTACGTAATATATATTATGGCCAAACTAGTAAAATTGGCAAAAAACCGGGAATTGCAAATTATCTAAAATTTGGCTTTTCATAAAGACAAATTAATTATTCTGACGTTTATATATATAAACAGGGACCTACGATACTGTCCATCTTCATTGATCAAATAAAAGCAAGCATGAGTAAATGTATATATATTTATTTACTTCATTAGCTGCAATATGTTGTAGAAAGGTACAATTTTCCTTAAAAAATTTATAATTTATAACACTTTTTTTTTAAATTTTAGGGTACCAGATAAGGTACTTAGATAGTGGCTGTACAGTTATTATAAAAGCAGACGATTTCAAAAGCCTACTTCATAGAGTTGCGGGCAAAATATTAGCACCAATTTTGCTACTAGAAAAACCTAATGTAAAATTTTTAATGCGCAACACAAGTTATTCGGTTTGGTTATCAAGACCGAATAATGTTGAACACAATCCATTGTGAATCCAGTGCGAACAGTTTAATATAAAATTGTAAAAATCTGTGTTTGGGGGTTTTTACCAATAGTGCTGCTAGTGTAATTTTGTATCAAAACTATTATGAGCTAATCTGTATGTCCACACAATGTAATATTTTTACTCTATGTTAAATTGACTACCCGGCTATACTAGGCTTATCAGCAAAATAACCACCTAAAGGTATAAGAGTAAAAGGCGGAACAATTATTTTCATTAAATAGGGTTGTTATGAACTAGCCGACTAAGTTGGCTTTAACTACATACATTGAAAAACGAGTTGTGTTGCGCTAACGCGTTTGTGTTGTGTAAGGTCACCAACATGGGAAGTGGTCTCAATCAAAAGGTTTAAGAAATTAATTGAAAACGAGATTAACCTTAATTGTCAAAAAAGTTTGCTGGATCAATTTTCATTTATTTATTTATTTTTTTTGTAAAAAAAAATAATGTACATATTTTTGTTTTGTTTAAGGAAAAATTTTTGGGACCTACTACTATTACTTTGTTTGAATTTTTGAATTTTGAAAATAATTCTGTTTAGTTTTGATGAAAGAATCATCTTAAGACTGAAATATTTTGACTTTTTTTTTAGTCATATTAAGCATAAATTATTAATAAAGAAAAATAGAGATACATATATGTACTATTTAATATGTGTTATTAATTTAATTGAAATTTTTTACTCAAGGTACTGTACTTAACACACAGATTTTAAAATAAAATCTGATAAGTTTACGCATTTTTATAGAAAATTACAATGTATACATATCAGCTGCAAGACATGATTATCTTATTTTTTTAATTTTTAATAGTATTTGTTTGCTTTTGTATTTAAATTTTATCTGAACAATTATCAAATAATTGAGTATTTTTGAATTTATAAGCTATATTATAATTAACCTATTTTATAATATATAAGCATTTCCACCTCCAGATTTTGTTATTTCAATTTATTTTGTGTTTTTGATTATTTTAAATATTTTCATTGAAAAAAGTTACAATTTGCAAATTAATAATGGAAAATGTTTCCATCTCCAGATTGTCTGGAATAACCTTTATTTGTCATTTGTGAATGATGACCACTGTGGATTAATTTAACGCTATGAGGTGATATTTTATCCTTAAGTCCACCTTATTATAAAATTAAAAAACAAAATGTGATACATGTACTTTTACAATGTAGTATATTTTTACCAATTTGTATTGGGTGTCCTAAAATGGTTTCAGGTTCTACATAAATTTCTCTCTGATTTCGTAATACTCTAAAAGTTTTCTTTCCCATTGTTTCATTTTGCAAATAAACATCGGTTTTACATGGAAATGTTTCCTTAGAATGATTGTAATTTGATTGTAATATAAAATCTAAAGTATCTTTTGGAATTAATTTGGATTGTCGAAATCTAGCACTTTTTCTAACTGCATTTAATGTTTGATGATAATACAATCTTTCATAAGGTTGTAAGCCATCGTACCAAAATTTACAATTCTCTTTACAACGTTTTGGTGGTTCAGGTAATTTTTTTGTAAAAAATCCTTCTGAATCCAGAATTGGAAGATATTCTAAATTCCTTATCCTTGGATTCCGATATTCTTCAACTAGTAGCATTTCACCGTTATGAGACATTTTTTATTGTATACAAATTTAGTAAAATATATAAAATAATACTGCTTTTGAGTCTTTATTATAAAGGAAATTTAAAAACAATAACATTCCACTTCAAAATATTCGAAAATGTATTTTTGTTTTGTTTGATAAATGTATGTACAATTGATTTTGATGTCATAGTTTCAATAGAAAATTTTTGTTTCACATTCAGTTTGATCAATATTTTTTCTGTAAGTTTGCTTGTCATTATTAGCAATCAAAACTTCTGTAAAGATATTAGATATTATTAAAGAAGAAGGAAAGTCAGTTTGGCATTTGTGCAACCTATTTTGTGGGCATTATTTTATCAAAAATTAATGAATTAATTTAACGATAAATAACTTAATTAATAAGACGTCTTCCCAATTTTTTACTGATTCAATTTTATTTTAATAAAAGAACATCGGAGTGAAAACCGTTCTTATACATATATAGCCTATAGCTTGTTTAATGCTTTATGTTCATTGCATTCATTTACAATTTGATGTCTAAGGAAATTGCTAGAATTCACCTACGATGCTTTCAAAAATAATTTTCTTAGATAGCAATGACAATACGCTTTGGATTTTTAAATATAACGAAAAAAAATAGAGTTGACCGTGTCAACTCTGTGATACCCGTACTAATTTGCTATCCTATGTGGGAATAAACATGTCATAGCTGACTAAGGGACTGACTATGACTTTAAGTTGCTATATTATGTACCATATTAATTTATGCAAAATTTCAGTACTGTGTTTTCAATATTTTCTAAGATATGGACTACTAATGTTGTATGCCAGCTACCAGAAGAAGCCAAACAATTTCAACAAATTTTATCAAACACATTGACACATAATATACATACGAGTATTTATGCACTAAAGCTTTTATAGTTTCTAAGATATAGTCAAATAAATTTTGAAGTTATATGACAGGTAACCAAACCAGTACCACGATCATAACCAATTTGAATAAGGTTTTGGCATTTACTATAATAAATCATTTGTGAAAATTTGGTGAACTTAGACCAATTAGTTTTTGAGTTATCGCTGGGACGGACAGACAAAGTTAAATCGACTCAGAGTTCGACGCTGATCGAAAACATACACTTGAGTCTATATCTCAGACCATTATTTCTTAGCGTTACAAACGGTAAAGCAAATTTAGTATACCCTTCGAACATAATATGTACGTTCGTACGGGTATAAAAATGCATATGAAAATACAGCATATTCATGATGTTATTGTGTTTAATACAATTCTCACTATTCATAACTTTTAACAACACCCTGCAAATTAATCAAAAAGAATTATACGTATGTGCGTGTATTATTGCATATTTAAATTAACTTGAAGCAATAATTTTAATTGAATTTCGAATTTGTTTTCAAAATTTACATTTTGAATATTAACAGAAATCATAATTAATAAACAATCGTCATCGTTTGACACGTGTCATTCTATATATTTTCTTTATTTCATATTTTATTTTATTATTGTTTAGAATACACAAAAGTATTATGTTACTCTTAAGGAATATTTTCGAAAGGTATATTGTAAGTGAGTTTACGATGACAATATAGAAGTTTATTTATATTATTTATTTTACCTTTTCCAAGAATTTTCTAGTTATGTACGTACAAACCTGAGGTGCCCATTATGTGTTGTGCAATAAAAAAAATTTAAAAATAATTTAAGTTAAGCAATTAAAGTCTAGTGTACAAAGAAACATGTGTACTTATGCCATACTGTCGTCAATCAATAAAGATCAAGGTAAAATCATTTACGAAAACTGGGATTCTCAACTACATCTCGAATGCCACTAAATTTTCTAGTTATGTACGTACAAACCTGAGGTGCCCATTATGTGTTGTGCAATAAAAAAAATTTAAAAATAATTTAAGTTAAGCAATTAAAGTCTAGTGTACAAAGAAACATGTGTACTTATGCCATACTGTCGTCAATCAATGAAGATCGAGGTAAAATCATTTACGAAAACTGGGATTCTCAACTACATCTCGAATGCCACTAAAAATTATATAATTTTAAATCTAGCAAGAAGTCAAATGATTAAGACTATTACATATACATATTAAGTATATCGATAAATTCTCCATCTTATTCTCCAACTGTATTTATAACCATTTTATATTATTATTGGAATAATCTTATGGTTCAACTTTGCATATAAAATTTGCATGTAAGAGTTCTTAAAGGTGCTAAGATAAAAATCATAGCTTTCATTGAATTGAAATGAAAATGAAATTGTGTTAGTAGCGAAATGTACTTACTTTCTTGAAAATAAAAATAGAATACAATAAGCAATATTATGCATCTAAATTTAAATACCTTAGATATGGCAGGGATAACTATTTTTAATATTATAATTGTTATACCTATAATAATATTTTATAATTTTTATAATCTTTTTACTTGTTTATAATTTGGCACTGTACACATTTTCGTTTCAATAAGCATTATCGTTATTTTCAATGCAATGAAATAAAAGTTTAAAAGTAGTGTTTGCCCTTTTATTCCATTACAATTGTTCAGTTCTATTTTTTTTTCCTGTTATGGCGTTGGCGTTATTTACTTTCTGAATAAATAAAATACCTTTAGGCGATGAAAAAATTGAGTAAAAATATTATAATAAAAATACACTAATAATAATAAAAATTACAAAAATAACAAAATTGAAATTTTCTAAAAAAAAAGCAAATAATAGAAATAATTTCATTTTTTAGTCGTCATCTTTTGTTTTGTTATTTCAAAATATGAAAAAAAAATAATATTATAAATTGGTAAAGAAAATGTTATTCCATTATATTTACTTATTTTATTCCATAATTTACATAAATACTATGTTTACAAGATGAATGTGTATATTAAGGGCGTGATCGGACGCCACGCTATTTTACTCGCCAACTGAGAAGAAAGCGAAAGACTATTAAGTATATATTTGTATAATGTAACTTTCGAGTGAGAATCATTTTTAGGTATTGCATATATTTTTTTTTCTAAAATGGTTCAGTTCATAATTTGAGAATAGATGCAAGAATCCATAAAAAAATTAGTAATCTTATATAGGAAATAAGGAAGATTCTATAAGTTGGAAGTATCCTTTAGAAAAATAGGAATATTCTGATTTGGAATTATCTATTAGAAAAAAGGAAGATTCTAATTTGGAAGTGAATAAAGAAGCAATTGGGACGCAATAGTGAGCTATACAATTAGGCTATAAAAATACTGTATAATGTATATTAAATGGAGATTGAATGCATAGGTCCAAGATACATATTAAAACTAGAAAAAATTATTCCATAAAATATATTCCATTATGTGCATATTTCCATATTTAATTCTCCTGAGTTTTAACCGAACTGTATGGAAAGATTTACCTCTTTAAGGAAATATTGCTATTTTTTTTAAATAAAAAATATTTTGTAAAAATGATAGTGGTAGTTTAAATTATACTTAATAGTTATCACATTTGAATTTTTAGTTAAATTTGTAGTATTTTTTTTTAAATTTCTTAATTATTCAGTAATTGAACTCGATTTCTTACTTAAATTATTGGCAATATTTTTAAAACCGATTACTTACGTATGATCGACGTATTTTGGATTTGAATCAGGTTTAAATTCATGTAAACTCTTTTGCAAAATAGAAAACTTTCTCATCTTTATAATACGAATATGTAAGTATATGTATGTATGTTATCATCTATTATTGTAATAAATATAAATATGGACGTAAAGACATGTAAATTTACGGGGGAAAAAAGTAAATGGATTTGTAACGCGTTTGAATGCATAAATTTGATGTAAAATGAGTATTTTTTTTTTTTAGAACAACAAAGAATCGACGAATTTTGTTTTTGTTCTACAAAAATTTTTTAGGGACAATCTTTCTTTATGACCTATTTATTCTTGTAATACTCGTAAGTTCCAATTAAAGGTACTTATTCTACTTGTTAGAAAATGAGTTTATTTTGATTTAAGATATTATTTGATTATAGAATATCGGACTCCAGATTCTAAATTATGTATACCTACACAATTATTAATAAATGTTTTATTGAATATTCATGAATATTGAATCTTAACTCTATTGTTTCGAAATATATTTTGAAGACCTGGTATGTTACTGATATACATTCATACATAATGTAGATATGTAGGTACATAAAACGTTTAATTTAAATTTGAGACTTGCTTTTATTTTCCTTCAAACCCTTGTCATAAAATGATTTTTGTTACCTAAACGCATTTAGTTACACACGTCAAAAATATTAAGCGCTCGTCAAATTAATCCATCAAAATGCAATTATGTTCTACTTAGCTAGGTTAATGGTAATATAATAAATACATATTATATAATTTTCATCGAAAATTAATAAGTATATTGTAAGAATGATAATGACAGCTTTACATATCTACTTAAATTGATCCGCATAAAGGTAGTGAAACAAAGTTTAGTTAGACTATGTACTTATTACTGGTAAAAGTTTTTAACAGTTAAAAATATAGATAGCATATAATAACGAAATATTTCACTAAACTTCAAGGATTGCCCAGATTTTATATTAATATTTGAATATCGTCGTTTATTCTTAGGGTGAGGTTATTACGATTTTGATTCTTGCTTTTATTTTATTTTTTTTTCTATTTCATTGTTTACATTTGTTAAAAAACCGGAAAATAACAAACCAAATATAACGTACTTACATTGAATGTACAATAATGGTAAAATAATGGTAAGATGATAATAGAAAAATTTGATTATTTTGCACTCCTTTTTCCATTTCTCGTTTATTGCTGTTTTTTTGGCTGACTTGAAATATAATCGTTTTGATTTTCGTTTTAGTAAGTAGTTGAAGGTCCTTTTCTGTTTTTGATTTTAGGGTGTTTGTATATTAATAAAATGTTTTAAATTTTCTTTATTACTGTAATTTTCATTCTTATAAATTCTTAATGCAATTTTCTATTGGATTACAATTTCACTTTCTTGTAATTTCATTTCTATTTATTTAATTTAAATAATTTTGTTGAAACAAAAATCTTTACACTTATATGTATCTTGTCGAATGCGTATAATATACGTACATATGTATGCAGTAGATATGACGCAGGTTATAGGTGCTGCTTTTTAAACTAAATTTTGTATAATTTCACTATTTTTTAATAGATTTTTGTTTAATTATTTCAAATTACACTTTACACTATTATTTTGAGTTTTGTGGAAAACTAGAAGTTCATTAACAAGCACAATTAAAGCAGTTTTGAAAAGATACTTTTAATTTGTTGATATTTTACATTTAATTTAAAATTGGAACTATATTTTTTCACATAAAACTAAAAATTTATCATTAACAGAATACAATGCCAAGTTGACGCTGAGACTAGACGCCAGCAGATAGCGTAGTCAGCATAAAACTGTTATCAGCCCGTGAGTTGACATATTATTTACTAGTTAATCAGAAGTTGAAATTTAGGAAAAGCTGAAATTCAGCAGTAGTTTTGTAACAGCAAGAGGAGCTACACAAGAAAGAAATAAAAAAATTAATAGTGACAGCTTTAAACACTGTCGAACGAATATACATAGAAATTTTCGAAATTGTATCTGAAATGTTGAAACAAGAAATAAAAAATAGTAATGTTCGTCTTAAACTCCAAAAATTTGCTTTAATTTCATTATTAGACCGTTTATATTTCTGGTGCTTTTTACTAAGGTTCTTGTAATTGATGTAATCCTCAGGGCAATTGTTGCATTTTCTATATTGAAAAATAAAGAAAATATTTAATTTTTTTAATATTAAACTTCGTTGAGTAACATTATACATATTTTGTTCATACTTACAATATTATTCATTGCTATCTTCTCACTTAAAATGAATCAACTATTTTAAATTAAATAAAGCTTTGTTTCGTGAATATCTTCGGAACTTGCACCTGGATTTTTTGCTCCGTGTTACGTACCACGCAGAGATTTTATTCTTTTCTTGACTTCATCAATCGACTTAAAATTACGTTTTTCTTTAATTTGTTCAGAAGCATTTTGAATTTTCATATAAATCTAACAATTTAATTATATCCTAGTTGCTTAATTTTACATTTTGAGTTCTTTAGTCGTGTTTTCACTTTCAGTCATCTTAAATTGCTTTTGCCATATTATTTCAAATTTTTCTGCGCTAGTTGAAACAGCGCTCTAATATTATGGTGACTAGTTGCTAATTGAACCAGTTAGGTGTCAACTCAGCAAAACATGTTTTTATTCCGTAATTGTAAAAACAGAAGCAAAGTGATGAAGGATAAAGGCGGATGATTTATCATTCTTTTTAGACGATTTGAACAATAGCGGAATAACAAAATCACCTGTACAGTATTTTGCATATAGTGTTATACGCACATGGAAACAGATGATGTCAGAAAGAACCACTAGCAATAAAATAAGAATTAGGACATTAGATCATAGGTCATTTCACCGTCGGTGAGCCGCAGCGGTAATTTACCTTGGCAATTCTTTTTAATTATTTTATATGGATTCTGACATTTCGCCGCGGAAAACCGCTCTGTTTTAAGATCAAAAAAATTTCATGTGACGTGCTTCCGTTACAGAAAAAAAAAGACGCTAGAGTCTAGATTATCTAAAAAGTAAAAATCCTCTATGGGTGTTTTTGTTAATTTTTTGAGTATTTCATGATTTTGTAATACGGCGTCAGTCAAAAAGCTTTTAAATTTTTTTTTTCAAGTTAAAATTTTACAATATTTTTAAAGAATCAAATAAGATTTAAAATTTCCTTTTTTTTTCAAAAAATTTCAAATATTTTGCTTTGTATAAAGTGTATGTGTTGTAATTTGTGATAAAAATTCAAGATTTTGATTTGATCAGTGAAAAAGGTGGGAAAAAAAGAAAAGCTAAATGGGCTTCACAATGAACCAAGACTTAAGGTAAGTTTTGAAAAAATTTCAGTATAAAAACTAAAAAGATTATATTTATAAAGTATTTTTCATTATACATTATTGTAAGTATTTGCATACTTAAATAGTATTAGTACCTACGTCCATAAGTCAGCACAAGCGTACATATGTATATACACTCATCCACACATATGTGCATATACTAGGACATATTAAACCAGGCAATGGTGACCAGTGCAAGAAAATATTCCTAAGAAAAATATTTTACTTAAGTACCTACACACTTTTCTTCTTATTAGAGCGGAAAATCAGCTTTAATAAAGTGCATATTTGTTACAAAAGTAAATAGAAGTCTCAGCAAACTGCTTTTATTCCGGATTAAATAAATTTTTTATTTAAATAATGTATGTAAGATAAAATTTGATATAATGTATTTAACTTTTTAGTTTCGGCTATTTTAATATTTGATCAAGAAAAGCAAACGCATGAAAGAGGACATTTACAAATATATCACAGTTAATGCATAATAACTTTTCGCCAAAGCATTAAAAACGTAGTCAATAAGGGCCAGAATTTTCCAAGATTTTAAAGTAAGCTGACAAGAACCCTCTTCTCCAAATAAAAGACGAAATAGTTGGCCACCTGAAACTAGACACAATTAGAACTTATTCTTGATCTTTCTTCTAATGAAGAATTAAGAATTTTATGGGGATTTTAACTATGTATAAGCTTTAAATCTGTTGGTTATTATTTATTAATAATTTAATCACTACACTTTCTATATAATAATAAAATGCAATAACATTCTTAATAAGAAATGGGAATCTAAATGCTGTATTACCTATAAAATATCCTGTTACATTATAAGTATAGTATGTATTATAGTTAAGTATAATAAATCAACAATAGAAAGTTCATTTGATATCTTGAAATATAAAAGCTATGTATTGTCACACTATGTACAAATATATGAATATATAAGTATGTAGTGAGACATATGGATTGATTTTATAACGTTTGTACCTAAGTATGTGTGTTATACGTACATATATCGATATTTGTACTGTATATATATACATACATACATAAGCCGATAAAAATTTAAGTCTTAATAAATCAATCAATTTTCCTTTTAAATGCTTTGGTCCTGTCAATATGAATTTATCAATTAGATAATATACACATATACATTTATACAATATATGCATATAAATAGATTTTATTTGTAGATATGTATGTACAATATAAGTATATTAATGTCGATATGTTGTACCTATTAATATTGTTAATATCTAAACATAAAAAAAATTTAGTAAATTTTATTTACCCTCTTATAAATGTAATCTTTTTTTTTTTGTTAAAATCAATAAAAAAACATTTATAAAAATGTATTGAGTACTGTTAAATGGTTTTTTTTTGTATTTTAAATTGCTTTCATATTTCTGACTCAATAAATCTCAATTTTATTTTTCCGGGTTTGTAATTTTTCCGAAATTTTTTGGTTTTTTTCTTCATTTCCTCAATATTTTAATACCTACCTATTGACCATTTATTAAGTTAACTTTTCCTATAATATTGTTTAACTACATATTTTTTATTTCGGTTTTCTTCAATTGAGTCCATTATTTAGATTGACCATTTCAGTAGTAACTTAATCCGGGGCTCATGTCTAATAATATTTTATACATACTATGTCGGTTGAAAATAATCTGGATTTAAATAAATATTAAATAGAAATAAATTTTAAACAAAAATATTAAAAAATAATGAGTTTTTAAATTTTTAATGAGTGTTTGAGTCAGGAAAAGTATAGAAGCTAGAACTATAAAACATTAAAATCTCCACATATCTACATAAAAACGTAAGTAAAATTTTAATAAATTGGGTGAAATCATCAATAAATTCATTATAATATGAATTATGTCATTGATAAAATTTAGTTCATTTTAAATAAATTTGTTATCTCTAATGTATTTTTTGGGACATTTTTTTTTGAAACATTTAATGTTGCCCATGGGACCTGATTGATCATGGTCAATCTATTAGTATTTGTATTTCTTCCTCAATATAATTTTTAGAGGAAATTTTCAAACCGATTAGAGGGTTAAATATAAAGTTTGTTTTATTTTCGATGTATTCTTTCTTTTTTTTCTTTTTTGATTGTTTTTCCTGAATTTTAGTTATTTTTTTTTTAAATTGTTAAAAGATTGATTTACCGGAAAATAGAAAATTAGAGCGAAATCAAAAAGTTTAAACGAAAAGCTTAGGGTTAGATTAATAGTTAAAAAAAAAAGGAACATTAGACTTTGATTTATGTTTAAGTTGAAATTGTGGACAGTATTGTAAACAGAGATTTCTTAGTAAATTTTATTGTGAATTTTTTTAGGTAAACCATTTCTAAAATAAAATGATTTGTGGTTTTAGAAAAATTCTTATTTTGAAAATACGATGACCAACAGTCTCGTTGAATTTAGAGCAATTTTGTTTTTAAAATTTTTAAACGATACTAAATGTAAATAAGAATAAAGTACTTGCATATATAATTTTTTTTTTTTAATAAGGAAGTTTTAAGAAAATTTCGTTTCGGTCAAATTTGAAATTATCATGTACTTCTATTATTTGTATAAAAAATAAATGTTGACCAGTTATCATAAATTATAATGAGTTTTTGATTATAAGTGCTAAATGGTGTTCTACCCGAAAATTATTTATGGTGACTCGCTTTTTGAGTATTAGAAAATTTATATTTCGCAATAAAATATTCAAAGATCTGAAAAATTCGGTAAGAATAGTCAAATCTTCTATCAAATTGAAATATTTTCTTTTAGATTTTAACGTGCTAATTTTTAATTTTGCAATTTTATTTCTCCATTATATATTACTACATATTAGATAACACTAATTATAATAAAAATAGTTAAATTCTAAAGATTTTGATAATAATATTGCCCTACGGTCATCCGACCCTCTCAGTCGCACACGCCATCAATGATATTTTAAGGTAAATATATTATTATTTACCAAATTGCGTAAATTTTTTACAACGCTATCAAATAACTTGACATGATAAAACTAAATGGAAAATTTAGACAAGCAAGTTTTAAAGGAGATCTTCAAGCTTCGTCATATCTTAAAATAATATTAGTATATGTGTTAAGAAAGCTGATTAATTTGGGAGGAAGGAGTAGAATCCTGGGAAATGTTTAAAACAAGCATATAAAATGAAATAAAATTAAAAAGTATAGTAAAGTCATGTTCAATACAATTAATATAAAGTAGAAACGATAAGCAAAGGCCATACAACACTAAACTCTACCATATAGTTGGGGCATCGTAAAATACTAACATTTAGTATTAATAATTATTATTATCAAAGTTAGTGTATTTAGTACACAAAATGGGAAGGTTAAGACTTTGACAAACGCACAAAGCAACACGAACGATTTGTAGCTGTTCAATTTTATAAACTCGACCTAAACTTGAAAATAATTTGTTTTTAATAACCTCTTAATTGTTGAGTACGTACGTACATACGTGATACAAGTATGATTGTGAATTTAAGTTTATTCTTTTCATATTCAGACATAAAATTTAATGCAAAACTAAGTATAATTTTAATAATTTTTTTAATTATTTCCAATAATGTTAAAAATAATAACATATTTTTAGTTATTTAAAAGAAAATAGAAATTATTGTTGAAATAAGAATAGGTCTATGGAATTCGATTAGATTTTCAAAGATTTCTTATTCATATTTTACCGAACTTAAAAAATTCCTTCAGATTTAAATAAATTGAAATAATTTTTTAAATTTTCACAACCATTGTGGAAGATGAAGAGAAAGAGAGAAAAAAAAAACAAAAATCCATTAAAAGGAGTGAAACATGAAAGTGAAACAACGGGAAGAAGGAAATAATATTTTGATGTGGCTCCTGGGAATTCGATCTTAACAAAACAAAAAATAAGAAATGGTGTACACAAAAAATATATATGTGAAAGAAAATAAAAACATTGTAAATACAGATATTTATTTTTTTATTAATAAATAAACTGAAGTAAAACGAACAAAAAAAAACAAAAAAAATGCAAAGCAAGAAAAGTAGATTTAGGGATAAAAAGCTATTTGAAATGAATATCCGGAAAATCGCTTTTCATTTTATATTACAGTAATTTTTATTTAAGGATTGCCAAACTAATTGCATTCAATTGCAATCATTCTAATCAAACAAACTTTTTTTTGTATTAATTTTTTGTTTGGAGCTTAAAAATTATTTTAAAAACTATGGTTAAACTTGCTTCAGACGAATGCAGTCAATCTTTTTATCAAGAAATTCACTTTCGATACTTTAAGTATTGACATTATTTCATAATTTTTGCGAATTCTAGTCGGCCAAGTTTATCTTAAATTAAATACTGCTGTAGGTGAAAATTTTTCATTAGAAAAATTTTGAAGCTGAATTGGAACTATGTTGATTTGGAAGTTCATTTTCTTACGCAAATACAAAAGGAATTTCAAATAATTTTTACAAATTTGGTAATCTTATTTTACGATATATTATGTATATACACCGCTTATACATACATATAATTGTATATAATCTTATGTTATGCTATCATAAACATAATGGTTCTTATCACACGCTCTATGGTGTTTAAACAATTTTTTAAGAAAATAAAACGGAAAAAAAAAGTAAGAAAAAATGCGATTAATTTTTTCAATAATTTTTTTTTCTGGCGATTTCTTTTATATTATATAAGAAAAGCAATTCTATGTTAAATGGGGTGAATATATACTTTATACTCTCCAGTTATTCTTGTCTGTTGTTGTTTATGTTCTTAATGTTTTCTTTTTTTTTTTCAGCTTCATATCCTTTTTTTTTTAGGACTATGTATATTTATTTCTTGCTTGTTTTATTCTTAGTTTTCTATTCATTTTTATAATATTAAAACAATTCAACCGACTACTAATCTGAAATAGGAAAAAAAAAATTGAGTAGAATTTCAGGATAATCAAAAGAGATCCAAGATTCCAATGGCTATAATATGTGTTTTGAGTTATGAAATTTGAAACTTAAATCTGATTTTGTTTGCTTCATTCATTGAGAAAAAAGTAAAGGAAATATTTTGTTTTTTTTTTTTTTTAAATATTTCAAATGAATATTTAATATTAGGCTTTTAATAATAAAAATAAATAAATATGTTATATATACATATATGTATATTTGAACATATATATGTATGTATGTATATATGTAAGTGGATATGTTGTTTGTATATCATGCAGATTTTTTAAAATTTGATATTGAGGAATAATTGAGGAGGATATTGAAAATGTTATTTTCTTCAATTTTTGCACAATATAAAAATGCTGACATTAACAACCTATTTATTTAGGTTTATCTTAAATTTTTTATGCGTGCAATATTTTAACAACGGCGAAGACAAGATTATCATTCAGTCACCTTTAGTTGCTAAGCAACGCTATTCAAAAATTTGAATATTTTGAATCTGAAAAGATGTACAAGAAGTGATGCAAGTATGGAATAAAAGCAACTTAATTAACTACATATACTCGTATTTTGCACGGAAAAAATTGAATCCTACGAAAATATTTGTATTCAAACCGTCTTATATTCTTACATATATTTATCTTCGTTGTGTATTCAATTTGACAGCCGTTAGCAGTAAAAAGTACTTTTATAAGCGGTATAGTGTAAAATTGACGATGAAAAATGTTAAATTTGAAAACGTGTATTTTTTTTTATTTATGAAAAATATTTTAAGGTACTATAAAAAACTTCTACTTGCTTTTAGATCAATATTGTTTCTAATGTGAATGCAAATTTTTAAGTCATTTAGGTATAGCCTTTAATATAAAGGAAACACGCTGGTTTCGTGATTATTAAAGGCTAAATAATAAATATTTTAATCTTACATACATCTGTTAGAACGTTCGAATTCCTGGAAAGCTTTTAGAAAACTCTTTTACTAGAATATTAGTATCGAAAAATTTAAGTTACATTAATTTGTTTTATGTACACAATAATGTGCTGTGTAATTTACTTTAACACAGAATTGTAGATCATGTATAATTCCAATATTATTTGTAGACTACGTGAATTTAAATACATCAACCTCTCATCTTATGTGTTTAATGTTCCGAAATTTGTGTTTTGATTATAAAAAGATATGTAATATTAAGAATCTACATTCTTTTTATTAGTGTGTTATTTTTTTTTTACGATATTTCGTTTTTCTGTTTTAAATGTCCGATGGGAAAATTATTGATTAATGATTGAAATGTAAAGAAAAAGAAATTTCTTAGAAAATATTTAAAAAATAAAATATTTTGCTGTTTTTTTTTGTTGTTGTTGTATTTTATTATCTAATAATTTTTTAATTAAATTTTTATTATTAAAAGAGCATTTTATTGAATTCAAAAGTGTTTTATAAATTGGAATTTTATCAAGTATTCGAGTGCACACATATTTTTTATTATTACAAAAAAAAAAATTTAATATATTGTATTTTCCAATTTATTATATTAATAAAATTGATAGTAAAAATGTAATTTAATGTTTAAAGAACGCATTATCTATCGTAGGTCTATTATATTTTCATTTTATTACCGATAAGATGGAAATTGAGAAGTTTTTATTTTTGCAAGTGGATTTTCAAAAAATTTGAAAATTTTTGTATATGTATATATTGAACAGATTATTCTTTTGATGGTTCTAATTTTATGTTATCAATTGCTAATATGGCAATATAGAATTAATTTAAATTAATAATAAAATTTTTATAAGATGTAAAATCACTCAAATTAATTTCTAATTGAATTGAATATTCGAAAATGTTTTAAAAAGTCAAAATATAAATTTTCTGCTAAATATGATAATAAAATAAAAAAAAATTGAAAGCAAAATAGTTTAATTATTATGTGAATAAATTATGTGTCGTAATTTTATAAATCTTTTCCATTATTTCAGCCGTTGCTCTCATTAATAAATTTTCTGGTGTTGGCTTCAGAAAATTCAATAGATCGAGAATTTAATATATACATACATCATAAATCTACACTGAAAAAAAAGTGGATAATAAATTTTCCCATTTTTATAAGAACCCCTTTTTTGATAAATTTTCCAATTATTTTGAGTCAAATTATTATATTTTTGAGACAATCGCCTATTTCTTTTTGAACCTTTACAATAGCAATAGCAATTTAGTCACTTGGTATTTTTTCTTATATTTATTGGATGCGTAGCTAAATAAAATAATAATCTATCTTACTATATATTGCAGTAAGTCTGCTTTAAATAATATATTTTAACAAACGAAAATTCCTATATTTATAAGAATATTTACAATAATTTTCTTATAAATATAGTAGAAGTTCACATTTGAACAATAACCTTTGCATGTTTTTATAGTAATGTCTCCAATTTAATATATATAATTTGTTATTTTATTGAGGACCAGATTAAAAAAAAATTATCACAAATTCCTAATAGTTGTGGGAATTTTTATCGAACAAAAGTATAATATCTCCTATTAATTATGTAAGCGATAAGTTTATCGTAGCTAGAATTACTTTTTACATAGGAATATTTACCAAAATTTTTTCAAAACATGTTATTAAAAAATTAATATTCATCATTAAAATACTTGGAAAAGTTATATTTTTTTATAGAAAACTTCTCTTCCTATTAATAAAAATTCTAATAAAACAAAATAATAATTCCTATTTGTTTAGCAGATAATCTCAAAATTGTAATAATATTATGTTTTTTATTGTAAGTAATGTATTCAAACGAATAAATATAGGAAATTTTTCGAAAACTCAATGTTCATTTAAAATATAAAAAAAAATAGGTAAAATATTTTCTAGCGCATCATTAAATTATTTTTTAAATATCATTTTTAATATACGTAATAATTAAAAACGATATTTAAAATATTTGTATATCATCAAAATATTGAGAAAAGTAACTGTTTTTTTAAAGTAAAAAAACTAACCAATAAATATAGCAAATTTTCCTAAATCAAAGTGATCGTTGCAAAAATACAGGAAATTTACTTAGAGTTAAAGCGATTGCTCCAAAAATTATAAGAAATTTTACTAAAAAGTAGGGAAAATGCTCTTAGTTGTTAATTTAATATCATTGCCATACACCCAATTGGCGGTAAAAAGAACTTCCTTAGAATTAAGTTCAATCAAAATGAAACTAAAAAAGTTAACAAAGATAATTTGCAGAACGTAAATGACTTGATCATAAATAAGCAACTAAGGCATTGTATATAAATTTTTAAATATTTATTTGTATATGCCCTATTAAGTTATTCATAACAAAATATTAATTCAAGGTTTGGAAAACTTTATCTAAATTTTTTTTACCATATTCTATTTGCTTAAAGAAAAAAATGCACATTTCTCTAAATTAATCTTTCAATGTCGTTTAAAAGGTTTTTTAACTAATTTTCTAATTAAGTTTTTTATTTTTCTCTTATGTTTGTAAGAAACTCAATTTTTAAGAAAAGTAGAAATCCAGAATAATGCAGATTAAGAAGTGGCAAGAGCAATCAACACTTGTACAAAATTTACACCTTCATATTTCTGATATTTCTATGCATAAATTTCCTTTTATTCTAATCATATATGTATGTGTGTATATCATTATTATAACATAAAATTATTATTATACATAAATCAGATTTTTAGAAATAGAAAAATACATTGTTTTGATATTATGTAAATCTTTTATTATTTTTTGTTTCTTTCATTGGTGAAAAAAGGTTGAGCTTATAGTAATTTTTTTTTCCATCAGTGGCAACGCTGAAGCTAATACTCTCATCAAATTATTGTCAAAAGCTTTGTTTTTTTAAGAGAATTTCCCTTCATATTAACAAACATCGTAACACAACAATGTATTGGTTCCTATATTTTTAGCAAGTATTCTTAAAAATGTAGTAAAAATGCTTTCTGTTGCAAGTGGGAACGCTTACCAACAAATATAGCAAATTTTCCTAAATCAAAGCGACCGTTGTAAAAATATAGGAAATTTTACTAAAATCAAGGAGATCGTTACAAAAATATAGGAAATTTTACTAAAATCAAGGAGATCGTTGCAAAAATTATGAGAGACTTTCCTAAAAAGAAGAGAAAGTGTGTTTTAGTTTTACTCTCTAAAAATTTACAGGTTCACTTCAGTCGTGAAATAAATTTTCTAGCGTTAGCCGGTTCAGTTTATAGTATAAAAGTACAAATTAAAAAAAAAATAAAATAAAAAAATTAAGTGCAGAATTTTTGACTTACAAAATATTAAAATTATTTAAAAAAAGTGTTTTAGAGGTTTAAAAAGTTGCATAAAATGGACACGTTTGTCGTTAATAAATTAGAGGATTGGGGCTTGTCTGAACTTATTGAAGATTTTCAAGGTAAGCAATATTATAAAGTTTAAATTTTATAAATTTTTGGCTCACGTTATTTTTATTTGAAAATGTTTATTTAAGTTTTCATTTATGGCCGATATTGATATCATTTACACTCGATATAAGTTGATATATTTATTAAATTATAAGTTAATTTATTTATTTAAAATATAAAAATCAAAAATTGATTCAGATTAGTTGATTCTTTAAACTTATGTATTAAATAAACCATGTGAGATAACTGTATACAGTAGAGTCCGCTTATAGTCACACAAAAAATTTCATAAAAATGTGTGACTATAAGCATCATATGCCTATAAGCGTCAGTAGAAAAAAAAAATTTATAAATAAAACTCAAAACTTTTTTTTTTTTTAAATTTAATTCTAAATTAAGTACTTATATGATTATGTACATAAAAAAAAGCCCATTTGCTTTACGCAAAGAAAAACAAAAACAAAAAATTCAAATACATACTTACATAAGTAGTACGTATGTTAAAACAAAACAATATTCAAAAAATCCTTTAAGGAATCAAATCTAACGTCTACATGTATGTAATGACAAATTTTTGTTGGGGAAATAATGTACCTATGTATGTACATACACAAAAGTGACAGAAAAAAATATTTAAGTTACAATATTTGCCGCTACAAATTCGACAACAAATATTGTTATTAAACTATTTGCCGTAAAGTAGGTAGTAAAACTACTTACCGCTTTAAAAACAAAAGGCGTTCAGAGTATGTGACTATAAGCGACGTCAAATATATGAATTAAGCAATATAGTTCACAAAAAATACGATCCAATAACCATATGTGACTATAAACGTTTGTGACTATAAACAAATGAAAATACATGAAAATATAATAAAAAAGATGTTGACAACGAAATTGTTGACTGTAACCGAATTATGACTATAAACAAATGAAAATACATGAAAATATAAAAGAGATGTTGACAACGAAATTGTTGACTGTAACCGAATTATGACTATAAACAAATGAAAATACATGAAAATATAAAAAAGATGTTGACAACGAAATTGTTGACTGTAACCGAATTATGACTATAAACAAATGAAAATACATGAAAATATAAAAAAGATGTTGACAACGAAATTGTTGACTGTAACCGAATTATGACTATAAACAGTAGTGACTATAAGCGGATTCCACTGTAGTGCAGTAAATAAAAGTTTTTTATATCAGTAAATACTAAGATGTCACAAAGTCTGAAACCATTTTCTGAAACCACATAATCGCTTTAAAAGCCTAAATAACTTTTTGTTAAATTTTGTTATATTTTAAATAATTATTTTAAAGTTATTTCGTTATATTGAAATGTGCTTTGTGTTGTTTAAATTTTGTCAATAACTTGTTTTAACTTAAGTTTAACTTTGCTTTTCAATTTTAAATATATTTGCGAAAGTTTAAATTAAGCTAAAAACTATGTAAAATCATTATTAAGGAAATGTAACTTATAAAAAAAATAGCTCGATGAGCTTTCAAATGTGACCAACAGTTTTTTAGTTACAATAAATTAAATTAACAATCATTGAGATACATACATGTCGCCATAAATAAAAATTTAAATAAATAGAAACTAAATTACAAAATTTTTGAACAAGAAAATAACTTAAATCGTAATCTTTAAATTATTATTAAAATATATTACTTAAATGAATTCGAAATATAAAGAAGAGTTATTTATTTTATAGACACTTTCTCCTCATATTAGAATCTTGACTTGAAAACAAATTAAATACGTTATTGTGGATTTCATATTTTGTAGATAATTATTAAATGCTTCAGCAAACAAAACTAAACAAAAAATAAGGAAAAATTTTACCTGATATTGTATTTAAATTTAAAAATTGAAAACTTATTTTAGCCGAAGACATAAATGAGGAATCATTTAAATTAATTCAATACGAAAATTTAAAAGAAATTATCAAGAAAGCAGGACCGCGGATCTTATTTTGGAGTAAATTCCAAAAGGAGTTTAGCCCAATAACATCAATAGCAACTACTGAGGTAATTTTCAAAATGAAGCTAACAAAATAATTAAAAGTTAAATTTTAAAAGTTATTTTACCAATATAAAATTTTAATAACAATGAATTTGTAATTCTTTTTCCAGGGTTCATATTCTAATCAAACTGCTCAAAGTGCCCCTTCTGAAAACTTTCTTGGACCATCAACGAGTGCTCAAGCATTGAATTCAATTTCAGATAATCTTAATGACACTTTTTTCACAACATTACTGGAGGTTCCACCAATTACATTGCCACAACCGTGTGTTACAGAATACTTAAAAACTTTTAATGGATCAGTTGTCAAAAAATTTTATGAAGAAAACGGATTTTTAGATAACACACATAAATCTATGCTTACAAATTTAATTATTTCTTCCGAACTTGATAAAAAGCAAAGTAGTTATAAAAATATAAAAATTTCTAGTGAGCGCTTTCAAGAATTGACACAACAAATTATCGCAATATTCCCAACTGAATGCGCTGAACAATATTATTCACCATATAATTCAACCACTAAAATATGTACCAGCGGAAAGCTATACGAAACTTTTAATTACTATAAAAAAAAATTTAAAAAAGCCCTCAATACTTCAAAAGCAGAAACTTCTGCTATTATTGCTACTGATAAAACAATCGAAGACAAATTGCAATTCTTAAAAACAAATATCGAGCCATGGGAAACAGTTAAACTTTTTTGGAATGAATGTAGAAGTTACAGGTATAAATACTAGTAAAAACGATTTAATAATTTAATTTTTAATAATGATCTTTCTTTTACATATCATTAATTCTAAAAGTTTATGATAACGAACAATTTTCTCACTTAACAACAAACACCATTCTATTTTTTTCAGATTAAAGCGACAATTTGATTTTACTATTCAAGATTACTTTGAAAAATTTAAATGCCTTACGCTAGCTAAAGGAATCGAACTCTTGCTTTCAGATTTTGATGCTCGTTACCCAGACAAAATTAACAACCTTTTCTGTTGCTGGGAAGAAATAAATAAAAAGCTTGTAACTATTTGCAGAAGTAAACAAAAACCTGAATTGAACAACTTATTGGAAATACATGAAGGACCTCTTACGGGATTTGCTCTTCTTCCATTCTTATTATCCTCATCAGTTTATAAAACAATTCAAGAAAAACCAGAAATTAAAAGAAAAAAACGATATAAACTAACTAGTACGGAAGTTCAAGAGTCATTTTTCATGTTTATCAACGTAAGAACAAATAAATTGTGTTAAATAATTTAAATAACTAACGTTTGAATAATTGTAGGACGATTATCTTGTAGAAGAGCACATAAATAATATTACTAACAAGAAATTCAAAGAAAAGAAGAGTATACAGCCTTATTTGTTATTTGTCGGTCAAAACTTTGGTAAGTATAATTTAAACCTTAAATTTTTTTCTCTCATTATTTTTGTATTTTAGGAAAAATTTCAAAAGCTTACGTGATTATAAATTCTGTGCGATACGAGTTTTCTTCAGGATTAATTGCAATTGATGCAGCATTTAAAGTTTTCCAAGTTTTAGATGCTCGATATCCAACTGATTGCGAACCTGTTTGGCAGTTTATCCAAAAACAAATATACGAAATTTCTACAAAATTCGACAAGAATTTCCATAGTGTTCTTGAGTTAATACAGCAAGTTAAAGCAAAGTGAGAAGTATTTTAAAATATAATTAACTTTTTCTGATTTCTGAAATTGACGTTTAATTTTATTGTTTAAACTTAAATTAGTTTTACCACTAAAAAATTATTACTTATTAAGCCATAACTATATAATAATATTAAGTTAAGTAGAATTATTGTATGAAATTTAATTTTTAAAATGGAATGTTTTTTATGCAATCAAAAATTTGATTCTGGTAGAAGTTATATTTTACATATTAGTAAGGTGCATCAACATAAAAAACAATTCATTTGTCTGTCATGTCCTGTACATCGTAAATTTAGTTTATTTAATTCATATCGTAGACATATATATAACCACTTTAAAAATTTTGAAAAAGAAAAAAAATATTTAACGAATAATCTTGATGAACCTGGTACACAATTCGATGAAATAATACCATCTTTTCCACATAGCTTGTCTGATCCTCAAAAATCTTGTAATAGTAACATAATTTCCTTCAATAACATCTTAAAGGAAATGAACAGTGAATATGTGGGTGAAATATATAAAAATAAAAGTATTCCAAGAAAGTACATCCAACATTTTATAACAGTTACGCAAAATTATAATTCCAAAATATTTTCATTAATGGAAAGTGTACTTTTAGATAATCTGTCAAATAAAATTTTAGACTCCAACGTAATTCATACGGTATTTGATTCCGCTAATAAAAATTTTCAGTTGTATAAAAGTGAATATTTAAGAGAAAAAATATTAACTAATGAATGTTCTTATAATTCCCCTGAATTAGTTAAAATTGGTGAACGGAAAGATGTTCATAAACCAAGTTCTGAAACAATACTGAAAACAACAACTGTGAATTCAACATTCGTTTCGATTAGACATACAATTAAACAAATATTTGAGTCAACTGATGTAATACAAAATGTGACAAAATATTTACGAGATTTAACAAAACAGACAAATTATGTTTCTAATATTATGCAAACTGAATACTGGAAAAGAAAAATTGCGTCTTATCCTACTGGTGAAAAATATTTCGTTTTGCCAATATTTTTATATTACGATGATTTCGAAACCAACAATCCACTAGGATCAAGAGCTGGTCTTCAAAGTATAGGAGGTGTTTATTTTTCGTGTCCTTTTTTTCCACCACGTTTTCGATCTAAATTAGATCATATTTTCTTAGTTATGCTCTTTAATAGTATTGATAGAAAAGAATGGGGAAATGAAATATTTTCTCCAGTTATAGAGGATTTAAAAAATTTGGAAGAAATACCTGTTGTAATAGGTGATTTAAATTTTTTTATTATTCTAGCTTTATGTGTAGGAGACAACAAAGCAGTAAATTCTATGTTAGGGTTTACAGAGTGCTTTACAGCAAATTATTTTTGTAGACACTGCAAAATGCACAAAAATTTAACTAAAACTTGTTTTGAAGAAGATGTTACAAGTTTACGAAACCCTGAAAATTATTCAACTGATTTGAACTTAAATAATGTTTCTGAAACAGGTATTACTTCCGCCTGTTTGTGGAATAATTTACGAACATTTCATTGCGCAGAAAATTTTTCAGTTGACATTATGCATGATTTGTTAGAAGGAGTTTTAAATTTAGAATTGTGCCTAATACTCAAATATTTTATAAATGTTAATAAATTTTTTTCACTTTCAGACCTTAATAGACGAATTTTAAATTTTGATTATGGGCAAACTGAAAATATTAACAAACCTCAGTCAATTACTCAAGATCACCTTAAAAATAATAAATTACGCATGTCTGCTTCGGAAATACTTTGTTTCTCTAGATTTTTAGGTCTTCTAATTGGTGATTGGGTTCCTGAACAAGATAATAAATGGGAAATATTTCTTTTACTTAAAAGAATTTTGAACGTTGTACTCTCTGACGTAATTGATGAAAGCTCAACTAGAGTTTTGAAATATCTCATTGATGATCATCATAAATTATTTTGCGATGAATTTAAAAAAAGTTTGACCCCAAAACAACATTTTATGGTTCATTACCCTCGAATAATGAACACTTCAGGACCCTTAGTTCAATTTTGGAGTATGCGTTTCGAATCTAATCATAGAAAATTTACTGCAATCGCCAAATCTATTACTTCTCGTAGGGATGTATGTTTTTCTATGGCTAAAAGATATCTTCTGTCGGAATGTGTTCCTAATAAAAAATACTTCCAAACGAAAATATTAAGGGGTAAGCAATATTTTCCTGATTCCTCAAAGTTAAAAGATATTTTGTCTGCTTATAATTTAGATTTTTTTGATTGCAAATTTTATAAATGGATATCCCTTGGTAACGATAATAACAAAATTAAAATCCATTCCGTTTTACATTTGCTTGAGAAAAATTCACTTCCAGAATTTGGTTTGGTATTAGAAATTTTTTCGACAGAAGATAAAAACTATATTGTAGTTGAAAATTTAAATATTGAATACTTCAGTGTTCATCAATATTGCCATGTTGTAAATAAAACAAATAACAAGCAACTTATTTTAGTTGATATAGATTACTTTTCCAAGGTTTTACAACTTATTCATTATAATAATGAACTCTACATTGTTTAAATTATTTTTTAACTTTTTTTTTAAATTAATGAAATAAATAATAAAAATATGTGCACATAATTTAATGCATATGTGCATTTAATTTAAACTTACAAACTAAGTTTTTAAGAAATACATATGTTGTATTTAGATTATTTTTGCTTAATTTCTATAATCAATGTAATGATTTTTATAATTAAAAAAACTATTAAATTTCATATTATAATTAAGTAGTTTGAAAACTTTTTTATTTGTTCAATATAAAAATATTTACTTTTAAGAATAATAAATCATTTTATGTAATTAGGTCGTAAGTATTTAAAAATATGAAATAAATTTCTTTATTTTTAAAATCATATATATTTGATATTTTAATTTTAGCATATGTTCCTATATAAAACCAGAGAAATTTCCTATAATAATAAGAAAGATTACAGAATACTCATAGGAAAACTTCCTGACATTTAAGAATTTTTCTTTAATTTTTAGTAAATATAATTAATCAGCTAGGAAAAATTATTGCAATTGCACCAGTGATTCTTATGTTCATACTCAATTTTTCCTACTTTTTTCGGTTGGAAATGCAACCTGTCTAGGAATCATTACTATGTTTTTAATAAAATTTCTCATATTGATTTTCACCTTTTCTCATTTTTTTGATCAGTATTACTATATTTTTGGGGAAGTATTGCCACAATTAAGAGAATTTTTTCCTTTTAGTGTTCAGCTTTTCTTATTCTTTTCAGGTAACAATGCCATTTTTGTAGGAATCATTACTTTTGTTTTAGTAACATTTCTTATGTTAACATCAAATTTGTCTCATTTTAATCAGTCAATGTTACAAATTTTTTAAGAAACATTGCTACAATAAAGGGAACTTTTTCCATTTTAGTACTCAATTTTCCTAATTTTTTGCAACTAATAATCCCATTTTTTCAGGAACAATCGCTATTGTTTCAGTAATATTTCCTATTTTAACGTAAACCCGGTCTCATTCTTTTTAGTAAATTTCGCAAACGCTTTAGGAAACATTCGTATAATTAGGAGAAATTTTCTAGTTTAACACTAAGTTTTCCTAATTTTTTAGCTAGTTATCCATTTTTTTTTTGGAATTGTTGCTATTGTTGTAGTAATATTCCTCATGTTGGCATTAAAATTTTCTCATTTTTTTAAGAAAAGTTGTTATAATTATGGCAATCTTTCTTACATTGACACTGTGTTGCTCCTATTTGTGTTAGTAAATATTGTTCATTTTTTAACAAGCGTTACTTCAATCAAAACGATATGTCCCTATTTATTAGCCTATTTTCAAATTTTTTGGGCAATTTGTTGTATATTTTTTTAGAACTACTCTTGAATTTTTGTATCTAATTCCCATATTTTCAAAATTTTTAGTGTAAACTCATATAATTTTATGAAATATTCTTAAAAAAATTGTTCTTATCATCATTAGCATGAGAATTGTTATAAAAAAATATTAAGTGTTTGTTAAACAAACGGGTCTAAATTTCCAAAAAAAAATAGGAATAATTCTAAAAAATCTCCACTATACCGCTTATTCTCATAAAAATAGGACTAATGTTTCAAAAAACGGGCAATCGCTCCTATTTCTTTTTTCAGTGTATAAAAAGTATAGTTTAGAAGTGACCATTAGTCTTTCTCAACCATATGTCATAACTGTACAAAATCAAAACGCATACTATTGGCATAATTGTGAGTGTTGGCATTATGTGTATAGGTAATATGTGTAAAATAATTTTTGAAAATAGTTTATCTTATTACGCGTGCAAAGTTGGCCAAACAGAAATTTCTCGTTCAATAACAAAACAAATTAAAGAAAATACTTGCTTATAATGCATACTTTTCTTATTTCTGTTCCATAAGACCAAAGGAATCATATAACGTCTTGCAATATTTTTTAATAATTAACGAATTTTTAAATAATTTAATAATTAATAGTTTTTAATATTAGTGAATCGACGAAATTAATATTTAGTACTTTTCTTTGACGGGTTAATTGAAACATTATAAAATCAAAGGATTTGGTACTAGTGATTAAATGAATTATACTCCTATAGTTTTAAATTTTAGTTTCATCAGTATGTGTACAACATTAAGAATATGATGCCACTCAAAAATACTTATACCTATTTTTTATTTGCTTTAGTACTTTTTTTTTCGTAAATTTGCGTATTCCTTGGATAATACACTTTCCTAAAATAATACTGTAAAAAACACAATTCGAGGGTAAATTTTCAATCTCAATGGAACTAAGTATATAATGAACACTTTTAGCGTGATGCCATAGCACACATAATATGAGCACATAATATGAGTTTATGTAAACGCACGGGGTAAATTTCAACAAAGATTTCATATTTTATTATTTTTTTATTAAATTTTTTTTTTATGATGATGATACGGAGATAATAATAGCTCATGTGTGTGATTTTTTTCCACTACTTCAAGTTCATGTATACATTAAAATAACAGCGTATATAAGTATGTGCACCGTCATATCACTGTATTATAAAAGCAATTGTACATTAAATTTATCAGGTTTTTTTTCTGATTTTTATGCTGATAATAATATTTTGCACCCTTTTCTTTTAGTATAAATCTGTGTACATAGTTATATCATAAATGCAAGTTTGTTTATAAATATTTGAATGATAAGTTTATGCCTGTACACACATATTATAATGTATATAAATTTTTTATAATAAATGTTTGTATTCTACAAGTTAAGAAAAGCAGAATGGCTTACTGAAAAGTACATTTAGTTTTAAGCAAAAAATTTTTTAACGCTTTATACCGTTTTAAAGTGATATTTTAAAGAGTCAAAGTTAAAATGACGGAGTTCCACATTCGCTATCAAAATTAAATTGATTCAGTTTGCTTTGTCATTTCACAAGCATGAGGCAGACGCTTAAACAACCCTTCTAAGTGATGGAACTATTTCAAACTATGTGATTGCGTCTGAAGACCAATTGAATTTCAACTTTGTATCCACTGAGATTATTCAATTGGAAGCCTTTAGAATATTTCTGCCTATTGATCCGGTTTAGCTTGCAGCTTAGAGTAAGGAAAAAGTAAAACTTTTTAGTTTTTTTCAATAATTTCTTTTTTCATTTTATTTGAATTAAATAATTTTTATACAAAAATTTTGACGCTAAACGATCTACAATAGAAATGTAAATAGTCTTTTCGATTTTTTTTGTATTTTTTCAGAATGTTCTAAAACAACTTACGATTATCGATTTTAATATTCATTTTCTTTTCAATTTTAAATTTTGGTTTTTTTTTTAAATTCTATTCTTTTGAGACCATTGAAATGTCCTTTTGCGTGCTAATAAAATAGATTATGCGGATATTCAATTCCACGTAAAAATAAACATATATGTATGTATGTATCATATATTCGTTTATGTGAGTATTATGAATATACGTATATGTGCATGTGTTACAGTGATCGCCATAGTTATTAGAACAACGTTTTAAAAGTTAGAAAAAAAATGTATGTGCAATTGTATGTGAAACATGTTTTGTTTTTATTTTAGTTACTTTTCTGTAAATATTTTTAAAATTTTGAATTTTGTGAGTTGTGAAGTCCGAGTATCACTCTGCGAAATTCAGTTGCCATGTGCATGCGTCATTTTATGTGTACTTTATGTATATTTTAGTATAAGTACGGAACACTGCAGGCTTAAGAAAAACTTGGCTAAATCGGGCTAAGTGATCGATGGGTGGCGAAGAACAGTAGATTTCGATCCAACTTCTCAACTTGTCGAGCGTTGGCCCATAAGAGGAGGTACAGTTTGAATTGTCTCTCTCTCTGATGAGTGTTTCGTTACGGGATATTTCTGTCAAAATTTTGTTCGGATTAATCAGAAATGTAGGTTTCGGGAGGGTGCTCTTGGTCAGAAACTGGGCGCTCGTGAGGGAACACAATAGATCTTTTAAGTCGCGGTGCATGATCGCCTCAATCTAAAATTTACAATGCTGGTTTTGAAATAGTTTTTAAAAGCATCGTTCTTGAACAAATGAATATGTTTTATTAAAACTGTTGCTAGTGTTAAATACTTTTGATGATAACTGTATATGAACATTATATGATGAGTATTGAATATTCAATTTTCATATTCATTGAGTTTTTTTTTTATAATGTGTTTTTGGTTTCTTTCATAAATATTATTTTTATTATTTTGAATTCAAATACAAAAATACATAACATAAAAAACCAAAATAAACGAAAGAATTTTGTAAGGATTCGGTGATTTTTGTGTTTTTTTTTTATTTATGGGAAAGGATAAGTAAAGGTGAAACGATATAATGTTCAATCGAATGAAAATTGTCTTTTTTATTATAGTCATTATTGAATTTTGGGATTGAATTGTAATATGTTCTTATTGACATCTAGATATATGTATATTAGCTTGTACATAATATTTTTTCTCCGAATATTATTTCTATATTTGAAAAATCAATCGCAATATGTATGTAATATGTTTTTGCATAAGTGTTTTAACAATAACATACATAAATTAAGATAAGATGACAGTAGAAATATGTAAAAAAAGAAAAATGGAATAAAAATAGAATTAAAAATAAAAATATAGGAATAAAATTGAGTCATAAAATTTTTAAATGGAAAAGTGGTTTTAAATACATATATATAAGTGAATGAATTATAATATTTCGTATGTATATTAGTGGAAAGATGTACATATATAAGAAATAACGAAAATATTTTGCTTTAAAATGAAAGAAAAAGTCGATATATTACCGTGCAAAGCGAAAAATTTAAAGAATTGTGAAAGTTTATCTTAAAACCCAAGATAACATCTTAATTTGATTTATCAATCAAGTGGAATAGAATGCATTTGTTGGAAATTTTCTGAAACTTTATATTGCCGCGGTCTTCCATGCAATCATTGTTATGATGCTACTATTATTCAAAAATAAATAAAATGTGTGATAATAAATATAGTTGTGAATATATTTTATACAAATACAAAAGGACATTAATTATCATTAATATTAAAGGATTGAAGGAAATATATTTTAAATGTACTCGTATGTAACTCTCATTCGTATAACAATGTAATAAATTTAATAAATAAATTCTAATATTTATTTGCACAATATATCAAAAATAATAAAATGAAAAATGTCTACAAATCATTTTCAAAATAAGAAACAAGCAACTCGTGTTATTTTTATGTGTGTGATATTATTATATAATATACATACATACAAGATATTTTCGCATCTAACACATATAATTTATTAATTTGATCTTACTTGGACATAATAAAATAAAATATCCTTTAATATTAACTTATTTTGTTTTCTGTTATTAAATGTTATAATAATAATATTTACTGTCCAGACAGTAAATTGAAAGTGAGAAAATTTTATTTATTAGTTTTGTGTTATTTTCACGCAATTTCTCTTTTTTTTTTGTTTTTGTTCTTTCTTATACAAGTAACTCATACCACATATATAATTCTAAATGTCCTTCATTAATATCTCTATCCTTTTCTATTCTATTACATTTATGTGTATGGAAAATTTTATCAGAAATAATATCGACAATATTATTTTTGTAATACAAACTTATAATTTAAGAAAAATTGCTATTGAATATTGGATTGGAATTGAAAAACATGTACATATAATTTTATTTATCTATTTTTTCCTTCGAGTTTTTTTTTTCTATAAGGAATGGACCGAATAGAAAAATTTATTACCTACCAAAAGAAGGAAAAAAAAAATAAATAAATAAAAATCGTCGTCTGCTAAAGTAACAATTTGAAGATAATTTTCGTACTATCATAAAGTACAAGACAACAAAATGTTTACAAAAAAAAATATTAAGTGTGTAATATTATCAAGAAAACCAAAAGCAAACAATAAAATAATGTTGTTAAATTGATTTAGTAACACGCACCCAAAGAGAAAAATTAAATTTATTGCACAATATTTAAGTGATTCTTATACAATATTTTTTCATTTTTCTCAAAGATAACATTAGAAATAAAAACGATCTAAGACTAAGGGGACGTCGGAAAGTAAGAAAATAAGTAATAACCTTCAGTTTATTTAAAGTAAGACCCTTCAGTTTATTTAAAGTAAGACTTGAGGTGATAATCCTTTAAATAGCCAGTACGATTCATCTTCGATAATTTCCTCTGAAACATAAAATTGATTTTTGAACGTTCGCAGAGCATTTAATTTTACATTTTGAATCTGTGAATTTTTGACGCATAATTTTAACCAATTCAAAAATTGTGAGTATAACACTTTTAATCCACAGTTTTGAAGAAAATTTACACAATTTTATATTAAAAAATTAAATGGAAACGATCGATTTATTGTTTTCAATGCAAAATTAAATACAAATCTGGAATTTTCGTTTATTTTACCCTCATAATCTGGTTATTTATTATTAAACAAGTTTTATATATCTAAAACTCGCAATTCTTAAAATATAGATTTTTTAATCTTACTAGAATTCAGCTTCAGCTTGTACAGTTTCTAATCATTTCATTAACATTTCTATAAATTTTATGTATTAAAAATCTTGATGAAACAAACAAAAGAAATGAGAAAATTATAAAAATTGGAACAATTTAACCAAATTTCAATTCATTATTTTTTTTTTACTAAAACTCATTAATATTTTATATTTTAATATGTTACAGCACCATACATACAAAATTCCTGTACTTTTGTATATACATATGTACATATGCCAAGTATCCTTTATCGTTTGGACTAAAATAACCAAAAATACGAATATCTAGAATTTCGAGTAACACAATTTAAAAAATTGTTTTCCTTCTATTTGTTCATTATTGTTTTTTTTTACTTTATAATCTCTGCGTAATAGAATCCAATCATTAATTGAACAGGCACAAAATGTATCTGTCCATCTTTTCATTACTTGAACATTTCTATGAGATGAAATGAGATTTTAAAGTTAACGAGAAAAAAATAGAGTTGACCTTGTCAACTCTGTGATACCCGTACGAATTCGTTATCCTATGTGCGAATAAAGATGCCATAACTGACTATGTAGTTGCCGTATATTGATTTATGAAAAATTTCAGTACAATGTGTTTTTCAAAATACTGTGTGTGCCAAACTACTGTTGAAGTTGTATGGCAGCTACCAGAAAGAGCCAAGAAATTTTAACGAATTTTATCAAGCACATCGGCCCTACTAATATATTCCCTTGTGTGAAATTTCAATACCATAGCTTTTATAGTTTCTGAGATATAGCCAAATAAATTTTGAAGTTGTATGGCAGCTACCCGAACCGGTACCCCGATCATGTCCAATTTAAATAGGGTTCTGGCACTTAGTACAATAAATCATTTGTGAAAATTTGGTGAGCTTAGCTCAATTAGTTTTTGAGTTATCGTTGGGACGGACGGACGGACGGACGGACGGACGGACGGACGGACGGACGGACGGACGGACGGACGGACGGACAGACAAAGCTAAATAAACTCAGAATTTGACGCTGATCAAAAACATACACTTGAGTCTATATCTAACACCGTTATTTCTTAGCGTTACAAACGGTAAGGCAAATTTAGTATACCCTTCGAACATACGTTCGTACGGGTATAAAAATAGAACAGAAAATGATATGGAAAAGATGAATATGAATTTCAAATTAATTGATTCAATGTGGTTAAATGTTGATTTACTGAGAATCGGATAGGTGTGAAAACAATTTAGAAAATATCCCCAAAAGGTATATAAAACCATATGACTTTATATTTATAACAGAATATTTTTTTAAGGGATATTAAATATATAGACTGATTGGTATGCCTATATATGTATAAAGTGTTTGATTGATTTTGTATTTTATATAAAAAAAGATTGCTAAACTTTCAAAACTTTCATCATCTTATAGTACATGGACATCATTGCGTCATTGTTTTCGATTGAATATTTGACGCGTGCTAAACAACTTTTCACAAGCAAATACCAAATAAGTTTTTCAGTTTGCCAAATATTCTGTAGTTTGATTGATCGGCAATATCTGAAAATTTTTTAGGCTTTAAATATATTGTTAAAATAACAAAATTACACAAGATCCTTTTCGGTTCATAGTTTTGTTTAAATTCCTCATAATAGCATTTGATTAGAGAGGCCCCTTTAAAAAGGGATTTTGTGTAATTCAGTTTTGATGTCTTCTTCTTCTCTCATTTGTATGAGAACAATATCCACATATTTTTTATAAAAATCAAAATTCTGTAGAAAATGTACAAATCTGGCAATCATATGCCATTTTCTCTTTCGAAAAGCAATTGTAATTTTAACTCTCAATTTGGTAACAAATATTGAAATCTCTAATTGCAATCCAAATTGATTAAATATTGTTAGATTCAATTGCTTTAACTTCATTATATAAAAGATTTATATTGAAAATTGTGAAATGTAAATCTAGCTACATACGCCTGTATATATATAATATAGAAAGGACTGAAAATTGTAAAAATTTTTTTTAAATCATTTAAATGGAAATTTTCAATTTTCTAATTTATTTTGATTTTCCACAATTCGTAAATTAATCTTGATAAATGATAGAATTTGTTTTTTGCCTTTTATTTTTTTCTTCTATACTTTCCTCTGAAACATAATTAAAGTATGAGGACTAGGAAAAATCAGTTCATATTGAATTAAATCACTCTACACTTTCGTTATATAAACTTAACTATATACGTATTATGCGTGCGTAGAAGAAAAATGATTTAAAACAATAAGGTAGTTGGCTATTCATTCAAATGATTTGTTATGTTTTTTTTTTCTTGCCGAAGATATAATCCCTCCAATTACATACTCGTATATTTCAAATTGTATTTATAAATCCTGATAAGTAATAAGTCCCGATGCTGGGTGTTACATTGAAATTGTACACATGATACGAGAGAAATTTCCTATATGAGACATGGAGAATTGAAAATTTATAGATACTCAATTTATTTCCTTTACACCTAGCATAAGTGCAAAATAACTGTTGTACTAGTAAAAAATACACTTTTAATTATAAAAATTCATTTTACGGCAGATAATTATTAGAATTTAAAAGTTGTAATAGAGCTAATAGAATGTACTAATGTACTAGAGTAAACAGAACTCTTTCGGAAAATAAAGCGTTCGGATCTCTTCATAAAAAATTCGGCTACTTTCCGTTATTTATTTCAATGCTTTATATTAGAACCAATTTCTAAGCATGCTACTGTGCACTAATCATTATTAAAAAGCAATGAAAATGATATCTACATACATAATAATATGAAATCGATATCAATCACTTTTCTCCCCCAAGCGAGACACCACATTGTATGCAAAATAAAAATATAATTGAAGAAAAATGTGAAATGATAAATTTGAATGAAAATATATATGAATGGACAATCATTTTGTTAACTTATCAACTTACTATCGAAAATTACAATATATAAAGTCAAAATATATCAAAGTGAAATGTGCTTTGCCATGTAGCACATTTTCTTTCGATATTTGAGTGAAAAACTAACAGTGTTAGAGCTTTATTATCGCAAAATTTAAAAAAAAAAATCTGGTGTGATCAGCACATAACCGACCGCAATGGTATCATTGTCTAAATTAGTAAAAGTATTCCAGAGCATTATTAAAACGCATTTTAAACACTTCTTTACAATTTTAAGGACACTAATAAGCTTTTAGTTAACATACCTACAAAAATGTGAATTTGACTCTTAGTGCTTTCATTTTATTTTCTTCAAAATGGTTAAAAATGTAAAACAGGCCCGCTAAAAAGTGCAGTTCCCAAGGCCTGATATATCCCAAAAGTTGATCAATCCGTGCCATGGTGGAAATAAACTTGCATATAAAATTTCATCAAAATCGATTCGTCCGAACTTGAGATACACGCGTGCACACACAGATAGATCGACAGACCTACAAACAGACACATTCCTAAAAACAGTTTATTTAAACCTCCCTATTATGGAAAAGTACGTTCCCACCAAAAATTCGATATGCAAAATTTGTTGCCATCACATCACCTCCATTATTGAATGCAATTGCGGAAGGTAAAAATGTATTGATTTTTAATTCAAAATTATTGATTTATATTTGGGGAAATGCTTTTTTTTCAAATGAACGTATTTAAACGAATGAATGGATGAAAGGACAGATTTATATTAATAAGCACATTTTTCTTTATACCCGTACGAACGTATGTTCGAAGGGTATACTAAATTTGCCTTACCGTTTGTAACGCTAAGAAATAACGGTGTTAGATATAGACTCAAGTGTATGTTTTTGATCAGCGTCAAATTCTGAGTTTATTTAGCTTTGTCTGTCCGTCCGTCCGTCCGTCCGTCCGTCCGTCCGTCCGTCCGTCCGTCCCAACGATAACTCAAAAACTAATTGAGCTAAGCTCACCAAATTTTCACAAATGATTTATTGTACTAAGTGCCAGAACCCTATTTAAATTGGACATGATCGGGGTACCGGTTCGGGTAGCTGCCATACAACTTCAAAATTTATTTGGCTATATCTCAGAAACTATAAAAGCTATGGTATTGAAATTTCACACAAGCAAATATATTAATAGGGCCAATCTGTCTGATAAAAGTCGTTGAAATTTCTTGGCTCCTTCTGGTACCTGTCATACAACTTCAAAAGTTATTTGACTATATTTCAGAAACTATTAAAGCTATGGTATTGAAATTTCACACAAACGAATATATTAGTAGGGCCAATGTGTCTGATAAAAGTCGTTGAAATTATTTGGCTCCTTCTGGTACCTGCCATACAACTGCAAAAGTTATTTGGCTATATCTCAGAAACTATAAAAGCTATGGTATTGAAATTTCACACAAGGGAATATATTAGTAGGGCCGATGTGCTTGATAAAATTCGTTAAAATTTCTTGGCTCTTTCTGGTAGCTGCCATACAACTTCAACAGTAGTTTGGCACACACAGTATTTTGAAAAACACATTGTACTGAAATTTTTCATAAATCAATATACGGCAACTACATAGTCAGTTATGGCATCTTTATTCGCACATAGGATAACGAATTCGTACGGGTATCACAGAGTTGACAAGGTCAACTCTATTTTTTTCTCGTTTTTTTTTAATTTTACTAAAAAGCTATATTATAATGATGACGACTTATTTTGAAATTTGAGATTATTTTAATACACTTGTATATATTAAGAATTTCGTAGTTTCGTCCTTTACATGTCTTTTAGCCATTTTGGTTAAATTTTATTGTTGTCATAGAATGCCAATTATGGAGGAAAAATATATACATAATGTGATATATATATATATATATATATATTATTTGGTTTTCATTTTCATTTTCAAATTGAAAGCATCTATTATCTTTATTTGCTTTTATTTATTTTTGTTTTCCTTAGAATTAGGAAATAAATAGCATAAATATATCTGGTCCTTTTTGAATTTGTATAGATATTTAATTTCCATTGTATTTATGGGATTTTTTGAAATTAAAATAATACATATTAATAAAAATAAGATTGTTTTATTTGATTTTTGCTTTTAAAGTATGAAATAATAAAATAAAATCAGAATTAAAGAATAAATATGAAATTTAATATTTTCAAATACTGAAATCATTACAATTTTTATAATGTATTATATTATGACTATTTTCTGATTTAATACTAAATGTATGATTTAATACTAAATGTATGATCTACGTAATGATATTATTTTTATTAAATAATGTGTTGGAACCCATATTATATTGTTGCAATCTATATAAAAAATTTGGTAAACACATGTAAATACTTGATTTGGAACTGATTGCGTCACATATAGTCAATTTCCCAAACTCTTTTCACACTCCTTTGAAAATACTTGTTTATAGAATATTTTAAAAATTGTTGTAATCGGTTCAGAGCTTTCCAAGAAATTGATTAACAAATTAATTAATATAATTTACAGGATTAATTTCGAAATATTTCCTTAAAAAAAGTTGACAACAAAATGACAAGTTTAAACATTTTAAAATCAATCCTAGTATTTTAAAGGAGTCGCCTTTTATTAGAAGTTTGTTAACCTTATACAAATTTTTGAATTTACCTTGCACAAACATGCAGAAAAACTTTTTTCTAACTATATTCTAGAAACTATATGTGAATTTAATTGTTTTTACATTAATCAACTTAAATCTTAAAGATTTTCATATATTCCTCCGGTATATAATGTAATTCCTTCAGTATACTGATTGTACTTGGAAAACAGGAAATATTAAAAATTCAGTGGAAAACATTGTGTACTTTGAAAATGATATATGCAATTATATTAATATTTCAGAAAAAAATTCTCATTATATCAAGGGTTCAATGAGATTGTCAAAACGAAAGGAGACCGAAGACATGCAATTTTATATTATTTTTTGTGACAAATCTCGAAAGGACAAACATTTCCTTTTTCATATGACGAAAAGTTTAAACGTGTTTTTTTTTTTTACCTTAATTCTATTCATCAAAGGATACTAAGTAATTTGAAGTTCTTCATCTATTATTCATGTGCACGTATGTAATTAACAGTATTCTAGGATTTTTTTTGAATTAATTTCTTTTTTTTTTTTTGTACTATCTATTACACATACACGTAGGAGGTTTCTTTTTATACTTCCTATACATGATACAGAACATGTAATAATGTATATGCAGAAAATGAAATAAATGAAATTTTTACGTAAAGACTGAAACGAGAGCAATTCTTAGAAAAATGAGAAAAGCGTGTAAATATGTGTATAAAGTTAAAAAAATTTTGGAAAGTAACCTGAAAAACTGAAAAGTTTAATTTAAACAGCAGGATAATTGTGTCATGCATTGTATACAGGAATTTAGAAGCGTTCACCGTCTTTCGATTATCACGCCGCCCTTGATATTGAAATTATCGATATTGAATTCGAAGGTAATTAAAGAGCACGACAAGCTAAGTGCCTGGGTGGGTAGGAGTTTTAGGTTTTCTCATTTTGGTTTAGAGATCACTGATATTCTCAAATATGTTAAATGGAACTGCTCTACGATATGAATACTAACATAGTTGATCATGGACGCAAACCTCTTAGCAGAAATTTTTTACAATTACTTTTTAAATGTAATTAACGTACGTACTACTCTTTAGCTGTCAACATTATTCGATTATTTTAAATATTTTTAAGTTTAATCTATAGATAAAAATTTTTCGAGATGAAATTTGCTGCGGGCTGTGTTGCTCTTTAAACGAATTCTGTAAAATGAGAATAAGCTGGAATAAGAAAATTGGTATTTTTGCTGATTTTGCAAGATTCCTTTTTTAAAATAATGATATCGGAGTTGCATTTGGCATTACTATATCTAAAAAAGGTTCGGAAATGATTAATTATTCTTGAATTAAACATAGATCTCATCATTTTCAGAACTACCATTATGGAAATCAAAATTGATTAAAATGTAAAAAGAGAGTGAATTTATGCAAATTAATTGGCCCAATATAAAATTTTTAAAGTGAAGCTATTGTAATTTTAGTGAAATTTTTCATATTCAGTTGCGTTATTTTTCAACATTACTCAGTATTATATGCCATTTTTAACTAATAAATATTTCATTTATATTAAATTACAAAAAAAAAAGGTTTCTAAATATTTCGTCATTCAATGTTTCACATATCTATTGAAGTAATTTATTTAAACTTTTCTCAAACCCAAGTTTCTTTTAAGGCAGTTTGCTATATTGAACGTTTAAAAATGCTCGATGATTCATTAAAGTAATAAATTATTGCGTTATAATTCAATATTAGTTTTAGATAAGTGTACCTAAAAATTCCAATCTAGAAAACAAGAGGGGCTCAATTTTAGTTCGATAATTCGATACTATAGCAAAATAAAAATAATTTAGTGTAGTTTTCTTTGTAAGCTTGGGAGGCGGAAAAAATTATTTTTTGTTTTTGGAAAATTACTCTAGTTTTAAAAAATATCAATAAGTTTTCAAATGTAATATTGGACAACAAAGTTGAAGTTAAAAATAAACATTTTTTTTGGAACACTTAGTACTTAATTGGGAGACGTGTATATTTTTGTGTATTCACATTATTAAATTAAAAATAATATAAATATCGCGGAAATGATATAAAATATTATTATACATTTAAATCGTTGGTTTGAAGAACAAGGTCTAGAAGGAAAATTGTCAAAATAACGGTAAAAAAATTGTAAATATTATCTATTCATATAGACATAAATATAATACAGGATAACAGATACATAACACATAACATACACGGCATGGTAAAATTTTAGATGGTGGGATTTTAAAAAGTAAGTAAATTGTGGCGACTGATGATGTTGATATAGAGCCCCGCGTTTTGTTCTTGCTTACATTTTTGGATACCTATTAATTTAGCAACTGAATATTGAAGAAGCAAATTTTTTTTTCTTTTTTGGGTCTATGAATGTAAATTTTACTATGTGCATTTTGTATAAAAATTTAGTCACATATGTGCAAACACATATTTACATACATGTTTAATTTAGAAATTCACAATTTCAGTTATTTGAAATTCATATGGATAATGTATAAAACATTTTTTTTTTGTAATTTTTTTTTATAATAGAAAAGAAAAGAAAATGTGGAAAAAGGACAAAAGCACAATTAAAGATAAAATAAGAATAATGAGGAAAAGAGGAAAAAAATATTTTACAATTTATAAATTAATTATAACATTCCATTTATTCTCTATGATGACTTGTTCACATATTTAACATACATATATGTGGTTATATATATATGTAGTTGTTGAATATATACAAAATCATGTTTTTAGTTTTACTTAGACATAAGTACCTTATATAGACCTTATATAGACGTACGGGCAAATTTTTGTACGAGAATTTTTAACATTAATTTCGAATTCTTTTTTACAATTACGTACACGTAATAATATATTTGTTGTATTATTCGAATTCATTGTTTTGATTTTACGTGTACCGAAGTAATGCGCTCGTAATGCTCGCATATATGTATTTTATGTGAAAATTTGAATTTGCCTCAATTAATTTTTCATATCTCAGCTTTTTAATCAACTTCCTGGGGTGATGAAACTTTAAAAGTAGATCGCCACGCACCTTAAGAATTCACCTTAAAGGGAGATAAAAAGCGAAAGGTGCATATACGTATATACATACAAAACAATTCAAAACGAGCCATAAAGTAATTCCGCATGTTAGAATACTGGAATTTAGTTTTGACAAATTGTCAAGTGTATTGGTACTTATATACACAACTCAAAATGTGTATGAAAAAATTATGCAAACTACCGCTAAAATAATCTATATTTAAGCCCCGAAATATAAAACAAAAAAGCTGTCGCAAAATTGTCGAAAAAGGAATACAAAGCCAAACTTATTGTTTCAATTGAACAACCAATTAATCTTTTGTATATAACGTATGTCAAGATGTTCACTGAAAATTATTTTACGTATTTTATTAATATTTTTACAGAGGTTTCAGAGATATATTGTTTTTCCTGATTTAATATGGGCACCATAATTGACGGGCGAATTGTTAGTACTTTAAAGAACGAATAGCCAAATCACTATTTGGCAAGCTTAATTATAAAACAAAGTACGTGCATAGGAAACTTTTTGACATTTTTCTTTACGCATTTTTCACCGATTTCCTAAACATCTTTTATTTATAACTTAATTTCGTTTCTTAAGCGTTTTATTTTTCTACCACGACTTTATTTTAATTACACAAAAATTATAACGTATTTTTTAAATAACCCCTTAAATATTCCTTAACCCTTTACCAAATAAATCATGTTTTACTTTGAAATTTTTTTTTTCTTGCTAGGAAAGGTAAAAAAATAATAAAAAATAAATGAAAATTACAATAAAATAAAACAGTAAATTTTATGTCATTTACAATATTTTAAACGTGGAATGTTTTATAAATTATATAAAAGTATAAAATATAATAAATAAAAATATTAGATGAAAAAAAATTTGAGAAATTGAGAATAACAAAAGTAAAAGAATGAAATTCACAAACACTTACATATATTTAGTTATACAAGTTGTATAACAGTAAAAATTCCTTTTAAATAATGTTAAATGAAAGGATAAATACGGAAGTCGCAAAGAAAATCTATTGCTAACAATAAACCATAAAATAAAAATTGCATATAAAATATTTTTCATATACTTACATACATACTTAGGACAAACAAAAAGAAAAGCACATCCTTTATATAGAGAAAGGATTTTGTAAGGTATAACCAAGCCAAGCATCATAAATTATTCATTTCATGTTAAATATCGTACCTATACATATGTATGTACATATGTAAATTTGCGTATACTATAGTATGTGTAAATAAAAATGATAATATACGAATATTTTTTTAGAAAGACGATAATGACAATATCAAAACAAGAAAATAAAAAGAGAAAATCTCACATTATTGCTTTTTTTCACATAATTAATAAGAATTTTATTCTAAAATCATACGCATACACTTACATATTAACAACATTATAATTATAAATTAATGTACACTAGTTGTGTATGTCTAACCACACTACCTGTATATATGTAATTATTTAATATACTATTCATGTAAGAATGTACTAAAATACGTGTATATGTAAAGAGAAAGGAAAATATAAAGTACTCGTATTCTTAATGTGTTTTCAAATAGGACAATAATTATTTTGATGAAATCCATGATTACAATGATAATGATTGCAAATGATATATCCCGCATATATGTATACATAAATATATATATTTATGAGATACAATATGTATTTAGTTAGCGATAATAAAGCGGACGACAACCGTATAATTATGTGGAATTTACTACACATTTAATAATAATATATGGAATGTAATTATATTCAAAAATGATAGAAAAAACCACTGTTAAATAACTGCTTTATTATTATTAAGAAAATATTTTATATAGTTGCATATGATTTTTATATATATTTCTTATTATGCATATACATATGTATGTACATTATATTGTATAACAATGTATAACAATATAGGATGTTTTGTTTTCAAAATGTTAAGTCAAATTTAATTTGTTCAATCTACTATTGATGTGTAATTAGAAAAATACGCAACTACAAATAAATTTTTTATTCAATAATCTTTAAAAGGGTTTAAATTAAATTTTTTCGTGTAACATTTATTTTTTTCCAAAAAAACGCGATGTTATTGGGTATCAAAAATCTAATTCTGGAAACGATTTTGAAATATGTATAATAAATTGTTTAATATAATAAATATAATTAATATAATTAAATTAATTAATAATTAGGTGTTCATATAATTAAATTAATTAATAATTAGGTGATTTACTATACCATTTTTGCTGTACTTAATCAAAATATTTCATAAATATTGCAGCGCAGAAAAAAATGTTTAATGGTAAAAAAACTGACTTTGATATTTCTCTATCATTTAAAATTTAAGAACTCTGACATTCAAGAATTAAAAAAGTAATGGGAAAAAAGGAGGAATTTCATAATTTAGTATTCAGAATTTTTTTAACGCCGCTGTTCAGCTATAATAAATTTCTGATTATCCACGTTATTTTTGATCTTTGATCTATTTTTTCCAATGCGATGTTGACTACAACTCAATCAAATAGAAATGACTTCTTTCAAATCCTCGTAGCAGAAACATCCTGTATATTAGATTCGTGTGTAAGATTTTTTAAGTAATAAAATATAAATTACGGGTATAATAGAGACATTTAATTTAAATGTAAAAGAGTATGTATAAATGAAATTTGTGATTTCTTTAGTATAGAAGTTAATGACAACACTTGAAAATTTAATAATATTATTGTCTGAGCTTTATAATTAAAACAATTCAAAGTTTAACTGTTGATTCGAATGTAATATTTAATTAAAACAGTTCTATTCTAAAATTAGAATAATTATAATATGATTACTAAAATGTATGTAAAGTCTGGAATGTCCGGAAAGTATAATTTTCAAAAGTACATTTAAAAAATTTTAATAAAAATTGATAATTTAAAATTAAGGAATTTCAATTATACTTTTAGTATTAAACTAAAAAACTAAATTTGTTAATAAAATTTTAAATTTTAAATAAAATTTCAATTTTAGAGAGTTAGTGGTTTTAATGAGGATATGGCAATACTTACTTATTTTATATTGAACTTTAATATTCAGATTAAGCTATTCAAAATACATATTCTGCCAAAATTTGGCATAATATGTATATACATAAAATGGAATTATCGAGTTCTGTCATTTAAAGAAAAATAAAGGAAGGAATTCAAATGCTTGTATTTCCGAAAAACATGTAAAATCAAATAGCACGTTGTTCTTTATTTATAGCTCTCTTAAAGCTCTTTTAAAAGCTATTTATTTGAAACTTCCATCTTTTTTGGAACGGAAGTTAAAGGTAAAAAAACTTAAGTATGTTAAAATTTTCTTTAAGTCTATGTTCCGAACAAATATACGTACTACTCTATATACTACCTGGTGGTTTATGGCTCCTAACTTGTTGGTGAAAAACCCTGCGATTGATTATTGGAGTTAAGTGCAAACTTTTTCCTTAAATTTTTTACTCATATTTTCTTCTAAAATTGTGGTTGCAACCTCACTTAAGATCTGTAAGTATCAATGTTGCCTGTTTTTAAGTTATAAAAAATTTTTAGCTTTTAGGTTCTACTGAAAAGTTGAATTTTCCGATTTATCAACTTAACGCTTGGACGGTACAATATAATTGCACATTTTAAGCAATGCTGATGCTAAAAATTGAACAAAAAATCATAATTAGAACATGCTTTGAGTAAGGCAATTACATGTGAAAAAAAAACCAAAACTTAATAAACATTTTTGGGAAAATTAAATTTTCCAGGCCATATACATATCAACATATGTACGAGTATGTAAGGGCGTACTGTATAGGTACAAAAAAATGTGTAGATTTTTATGTACACTGGAATGTAGTGTAACCAAAAAAACACAAAAAATTTATTATCGTTTTATAATGCAATAAATATGTTTTATAATCTATCTATTATGAATATGTGCTTATACGACGCAGGAGTTTAAAATATCAAATTACATTTGAAAAAAAAAAAATAATTTTTTTTTTAAATATTTGCAATATTTTATGATCCCCTTATAAAGATTACGCTCTTGTGTTTTTTTTCTTTTGATTCCAATTCCACCCCATTACAATTTTTCTTTTTCATTTTTTAATTTAATAAATTTTTTCCATCAAAGCCACATCATCACATTTGAAATCAATTTTAAAGTAAAAAAAAAAAAAATTAAATTAAAATAAGTAAAATGGTAAAAAAAAAATATTTTTCTGCTTTTTTTTTCAATAAAAATAACAATGCAAACTCATAATCGAAAAAAAAAATTTCTATCAAAAAAAAAAATCAGAATATACTCATAAATGACCCCCCCATCTACTGGCAAAAATACAAAAAATCATATGTGGAATTTATGTAATAAAAATAATGTATGTACTCATTCGTACACAATCGTATACAATCGTATTACATTCATTCGTACTCACATAAAAGAACTAAGGAGGGAAAAATTTTAAAATCTTAACATATGAAATTCCGGAATTGTAAAAGTCAAATATCTACCGATATGTTTGTATAAGTATATATGGGTACATAAGTATGTTAAAATACTTAACATTCACATAATATATACAATAATATTGTCGTTCATCATCATTGTCGTTGATTTTTATTTTAAATCGCGCATTAAAAAGATCAAAATTTTTAGATAATAATAATAAAAAGGAACAAAAAAGGAAAAAAAATATATAAAAATTTACAATATTGAACTTTAAATACACACATACATAATTATATGTATAATAAAAGGATATTAAGTACTGTCATTTCATATATTTCAAATTTACATACATACATACATAATTTATATGTATATTCAGTTTTAACAATGGATGGTTTTTTGATGATATATAAATATTGCTGATCCCATAAAAAAATAATAGTTATGTTATATACTATATGTAGTAGAAATGTACTCGAATATTACACTTGCGCGTTCATATACATATACATATTTTAACATACGTTCATACAAGTTCTATATATGATTTGAATTGAATACCTCAAAAAGTCATAATGTATAATAATAAATATTTAGAAGATAAGAACCATTCGTTATATAAAATGATTTTCATTTTTTTATATTTTTTTTTTTATTTACGATTATCTCTTATTTTTATGACATTTTAGAATTTTCTTTCAATAAAATGAAATTCTAAGTAAATCTGTCATAATTCCATATAATATTATAGTCCTAACATATTATAGGCCTATAGGGTGAAGAAATTCAAATCAATATACATATTATATATATAGGACGGGAGTATTGTTTTGTAATATACTGGGAAACAACAGTATATTATATTCTAATAATTTTCTTAATATGTTTGATCTAAATTAAATTTTTTAAGTGAAAACACTAAATTAATAACGTAATTAAGTTATTATCCCGACTGGTACATATAATATATTAATTATTGTAAGAAATAATTGTCCATTCAATTTAATTAAATAAATAATTAGAATTTATTTATATATAAGATTATTATATATATTGGTTAAATTAAATATTAATTAGAGAACTACATACTCGTAGTATACTATTTTTATTCCATTTAAAATATTTATTTTTACGTTCTATAATCTAAGAATATTAACACTCTAAATTTATAATATTTCAGGTGTATTACATAGTTGGGAAATGTTAAACGTTTGGAAGCAACTATATCAATCAGACCTATTTTAAAGAATTCCCTGTGTTTCAAGCCGCATATAATTCATATTATCATATAAAGTTTTCATTTATGGCAGGACAGTATAACACTATGGGTATGATATCATTTTAATTTATATAATTATATAACGTTAATTTTGCATTATGAAATTTCTAATTCTTTTTAATAATTTTTTGTCTTCGATATAAGGAAATTTAGAACTAATATATATAAACGTTTATATATAAATTAATGTAGAAGTATTTGCTTTTTTTTGGTTGAACTTGATTCTCCGTATGATAGAGAAGCGCAAGTAACCTATTTCTATTGCTGTAACAGCCAAAATTACATTTTTCTAGGTATGTTAAGCGAATTTTCATGACGTTGCGCAACAATTTCGTTAAACTTGATAACATACACCTTGCATTCAGTTATGTGCTTATCACATTAGATTTTTTATAAAATAATATGTACACTATGTTCACTCGGCCTTTCTACTCCTTTTTACATTTACAATATTAATATGTGTATAAAACGATTTTCAATTTTTATTAGTATTTAAAATATTTAAAAAAAAGCCAATATATAATGTCTTAAGAGGAAAACCATTACAAAAAAAAAAACAAAATTACATTATAATGCTTAGTTAAAAGTACACAAACAAAAATATTATATCGATTCACTTTTGATTACAGGCTTAATGAGCAGATTCTGGAGAGGGTTGATCGAATTTGTGACCGAAATGCTGCGCTGGATTATACGCTCTATTTTACGACCTATCTCAATTTGATGGTTATTAGGGCGAATTCTACTCTGGGTTATCTCATGAGGTGGAGTACGCGATTTAATGATCCTTTTCTGACGAAACATCTTTATGTTGCTCTCGTTAGGCCCGTTTTAATAGTACACATGCCAGGTCTGGTCTCCTCTTCGTAATATTGATATAGATCGTATTGAGGCGTTTCTTTCATTTTGGTATGAATTGGTATGATCGGATCCGTTTAGGTCGCCTCCTTATGAAAGTAGGCTTTGGACTTCAGGTCGCTTCGTTGTTGTGGGTGACATGGTTGCTCCGGTTTTATTGGTTTGAATTTCTTACATAGGAAGAATCCCAGTAACTTAAATGATAACGATTTTAGTTACAGTAACTGATAGCCATATTTGTTGGCTACGTGGCGCTTGTCTTGCTACAACTTGTACTGTGCAATCATCTGATATATAATGTAACATAAATGTTTTATAGAAATTTTGTAATAAGTTTTCAGAAATTAAAAACAAAGTAACTCAAAATAATAAAATGGGTTGAATAGATTTATACAACAGCAAAACACTGCAAAATAATTTCTAGTTTATTGTAGTTTAACTGTTCAATCTTAGCTGACAAGAACCCTGATATAGTTAATAGTCTTTTCATGTAGAATTAGAACTTTTGTTGTCAGTGTTTTTACTTTGAAAAATTTTTTTGTTAAATTTAAGTACATTGTATTTTACATTGATTTTTTTTTATCAATATGCGACTATAAAATTTGGTCATAATATATTCACGCTAGAATAAATTATATAACAAAAATATTGATTGTTCGTGTAATCTGCTCTTCTCTAGATTTAAGCTAAAAACTTAGTTGAAATTTTACATTTTCTATGGTGCTCTATTAACATTTCATCGCGACATAAATTCTTATATTCACCTTATAAATTAATATTAAAGAGAATTTTTTGTTAGCGAATTTCTAGGTTTTTCAAGAAAAATAAAATTTCCGTTTTATGATTCTAAATTTTGTTTGGTTTTTATTTTATTTTTTAGAAAAATAATGTTCACATATCCGCACTTAAGATAAAAAAATAATTTTTTTTTTTGCGAACGAAATTGATGAAATGCCTCTGTTTGAATTAAGGAAAAAATTCAAGAAAAAGGAACAAAACTAATTCAATCATATCGATAACATTTTAAAATATACCATCATTGATGGCTCGATTACTACTTGATATTACATATCAAGATGGCTCATATGGGTGGTTAATTTTTGTTTTTGAAATCATAATAATAAACGCATTTATTAGTTTTAAATAGAACTTATATTTTATCTGCATTTAAAGAACGTAGTTAAGTGGTTAAGAAAGTATATATAAATGAAATGAGGCCATAATATGATTACGAAAATCGCAACAACATAAAATTTCTACTTAATTTATTGATGATAGATAAATGAGTAAATGAATAATTGAGTGACAATTTCAATTTATGAGTGTTTTTGGAAAAAGAAATACGATTTACATACAATATATGAAATATAAATTTTTAGCATATATTCAGGCGATTACACTTTTAGTATGTACTAAAACTCTTATGATATCAAAAAAATTTTAACTATACTTTGGTATTAAAATTAAATTTAGTTGATTTTTTTATAAAAAAATATGTTGTAATAGATAATATTTTAGAAATATTTGTTAAATGAAATGATTAAGAAAAATATGAAAATAAAAAATTAATGAGAAAAAGGTATTCAAATGAAGTGAAATTTGATCGTGGTTATTTTGATCTTACATCCTAAATGTATGCAAGAAATATTTTTCAACAAGAAAATTATGTTGGCTTCCCATGTCTTTTAAATTTAGACTGCAATTTAATAATAATATAATACAACAATTTCTCTGTTTGTATGATTATATTATATAAAACAATTAAAGGGGAATCACTTAAATCGAACTACTTCTGTAATCTGCAAATAGTTTTTGGAAACAGGCAAAGTAACTAATGATTAAGTGATCGTTGGAAAAATTAGCTTAATATTGTATCTACGTTATCTGAAGACATTTGATATTATCTGGAAGTAGTGAAATGATTTATTTTAATTTTTTTTTAATAAATATTTGCAGTAATTTAAAATATCAAAATTTAATACGAATTTTACTATAAAATTCTTGTGTTAGAGTTAATTTATCATTATTTTATTCTTTTATCTTATATAATACAACTTGAAAATTGTTGTTAAGCATTTAATATCAAACTTTTATAAATTTTAATAAAAATTTTTTAAAGACTCTTCAATATTATCATTATTATTATTATTTGAAGCATTGAAAAAGCTTGAAAATTTAAAATCTTGGAAGAATTAAATATTTAAATTAATATAATTGTATGAAATTGTTGTGTGATATTTTATATTACATCGACGTGTACATAAGTAGAGTAACTTACCATTTTTGTAGTTACTTACTTTAAAAACAATGAAAAGAAAGAGAAAACAAAAAAAAAATAATCAACCAACGTAAAAAAAAATAAATAAAGTTGGGTCAAACCAATGGTTTGTATTGTAGCACTTTTCCGTTCAGCAAGTGAAAATTCTGCTTTTAAATACAGTCTATGTATACCTATCAAACTATTAAAATTATTTTCATTCATATACAAAACTATTTCTAGAATTGCATATATTTAGGATGACGCATATATGCAGTGTTTGAAATAAAGCAAAAATTAATATAAAAAGGGGTTAACATAATGCTCGATTTTAAGGTTTAATTATGTGAGTTAAGAAAAATAATTATATTTTTTAATTTCATGGAATTTACCGTTAGCTTTTTATGTTTATAGAAATTTGAAAAAGCTTGCGGTTTCGGAAATATTAGGTGTCAAAAATTCAAATTTTACAAATTTCAAGAGGCCATAACTTGAGAGGGGAAGGAGATGGAAAAAAATTTTCTTCTAACGAAATGAACTATTTGTTAATGTCTAAAAGCCCATAAAATTTCAAGCTTCTACAGGCTGGGGTCTAGAAAATAAACGACATCAAAAATTTGGAAAAAACGGACTTTAGATAACGGTAAATTTGAGCGGCCATTTTGTTTTTCTAAAGTTAACCTTTAGTATACCCCGCTAGGGGAAGTAAGCCATTGCCTTTCTGCGTTTGCAAAATTTGAAAAATCCTTATGGTTTCATTGCACTAAATAGTTAAAGAATGGCATTTTTAGGGTTTTGTGGGGGTATAACTTCTAAAGGGGGGGAGATAGGTAAAAATTTTGTTCCACGAAAATAAGTTTCTAGTAAAAATCTATGTACGTACAAAATTTCAGCTTTCTATCTTCAAGGGTGTAGAAGTTTTGTAAACAGACACACGGACGGACGGACGGACGGACGGACGGACGGACGGACGGACGGACGGACGGACGGACGGACGGACAGAGTGAAACTAATAAGCACTTTTTTTTCAAAAATTTTTTGGAAAAGTGCTAAAAAGAAGTTTTATTCATCTTTAAGCATATTATGTACACGTTCTTATATAACGTTCTTATTATTCTTATTCAATTTCACGCAACAATAACTGTGAAACAGGATAATAATAAAATAAAAATAAAATGTTGTAACAATTATTGTATACTCAACTTATAATAATAGGTGTATGTATTATTCATATTATTCAGTTACATATTATATTTTACGTGAGTATATAAAAGAATTAATGTTTCAAGAAAAATAAGAATATTAAATAAGAATATTTTCAATTTAGAAGACGCCGGTAAGTTTTACCTATGATCTAAAGTTTCTCGAAAATTTTTATAAATTTTCAGTTTATTTTATTATTGAAAAAGTTTAATGTATATTAGATATATTACTCAGGTCAAGCTACAGTTTTCATACCAATTAATATTACACATAAGAGACAAAACAATCATCATTTTGATTGAGAACACAAAATGCGGCTATCGAATAACCTAACCAAATCGTCATTATTAAAATGAAACAGGAAAAGTAAATGATGGAAAATTAGTAAGGGTTAAATTATACGGAAAAATAAGGAAAACATGATTGTTTTACGATAATTAAATTGCAAAAGTTGTTTACATTATTATTGCATTTATATCTTTTCTCAAATTTCTCAAGAATATTTGCAACAAAACCATCTACACATTAATGCATAAAAAATTGATGACTTTTCTGGGCTTGAGCTCTTGTTATGGGACTTTTTAATAATGAAATTTTTTTAAAATAATATCACATTTTTGGAGTTTCCTGTCTCTTATTTAGTAAATTTGTCACCGTTTTTATACTTTAACAGTATATCTTCATTATTTAACATTATAAACTCTTGCAAATTTTCATTATACCTTTGGAAATTCTACTCCTTTTAAAATAAGGAAAAAAAAAAAAAAACAACGAAAAAATTACTTTGTCAGCTTTATTATAAAAGAAGTGAAACGGTTGTTCAAACTTGAATAAAAATTATTAAAAAATAAAATTTTCAAGAGATGAAAAAATGAAAAGAACAAAAAAAAAAAAAAAAACAAATTAAATTTTCTTTAAAGAAAAATAATTTTCAACTGAAAAAATTCCATTATTTTATACGACATTTATAAAAGATTTCATTTAAATGAAAAAAAAGAAAAAAAGTTTAAGTGTGACAAATTAAATTTTATTTCTAAATTCAAAATTATTAATATAAAACTTTGCACTTGCTTTAACTTAAGTATTTTGTATAACAAAAAAGGGAAAATTATTATTATATTTTGAAGGTTATACCATAATTTAAAAATCATGAATTGAATATGATTAAGATTGTGATTCAGATTTAAAATTCCTTGAAAAAATTCCTTGAACAATATTTTTGAGCAGCATTATGAATATTAAGCGCTACTAGCTTAGGTCTCCTTAAGAGAGTAACACATTAAACAGCTTCGTGTTAGTTTGAAGAAGTTTGTAAATAGAAATGTTCTTATAATGTATGGGAATTCTGTTATACGGGAATAAAAATTAATATTTAAAATTAAATATGTATTAAAAGTTTCTTCCTGGAATAAATTTGAGTGAATAGTATAGTCTCAGTTATTCCTCTATATTGAATTTCATTTAATTTAATTTTCAACTAAATTTATTTAGAATTCAATTAAATTTATTTTTTACTAATAGATTGAATAATTTTAATCTCATAAATTGAACCTAACCTAAGTTATACCCACAATTTTTTAAATTGTTATTATTTAATTACAATTTGAAATTTACAATCTCAAATTCACATCATCACCAATTTTTAATTTATTCCTGTGTATATAAATTAAAAATATCAAGAGGTGATTTTAATATTCTAAAAAATGATTTGGAAATTTAATTTAATTCTAACAGAATGAGGACAATCAAATTTAAAATCGAATGGAATTTGGATACTTACAAATTGAAGTGAATTTCTTATAGAGTAGTTCAGATGAATTTAATTTTAGAACTTACATAGCATTTATTCAATACCTTTAATATACGAGTAATCGATAAAATTTGCAATGAAGAACGTATAATTTGTAATACTAAAATTTGATTTCAAGAACAAGATGCTTGGTTGGTGTCGTTTTGAAAAGCCGACCGCATGGCTGAAGACTAAAAAATTCCAATACTTTTAATATTAGAATAAAATGTAATTTTTTTATTTGAATTTTGATTGAAGTGTGTTTGTGTAGGCAAAATTACTAACAGTTATGAAATTTTTTACTTGTGTCAGTGTCAAATAATTATTCATATTTGTGTTGTTTTGTTCACACACACTTCTATGCATATCGTAATTTTGAATTGTTTTTGTATTTGTTTATTGATTTTAATAAAAAATGTATGCATTTTTATGTTTATCTATATGAATTAAATGTGAATTGAAAAAAAAAAATGTAAACATTTGATGTCATGAATGAATCAAAGTTATTTGTAGTCCGTTATCATTCGTATGTGAAGATCAAAGTTAATAGTGAAAAAATCGATTGCAATCTAAATAAATTGCATAAAAAAAAACAAACTTTTTGTATAAATACTAGAGATCACTTAATATTGAAATCATTTTAGTTGTGCTAATTCAACACAATGGAAAGAATTTTTAAAATATTTTTCGTTGCTTTAATATTTTTCATTAACGTGAATTATATAGTCGGATGTGAAATTAAAAAAAATATTGAACCCAATAAAGAATGGTGGCAAACAGCTCAATTATATCAAATTTATCCAAGATCCTTTAAAGATTCTGATGGAGATGGAATTGGTGATTTAAATGGTATGCATATAAATACATGGGAAAATATTTTATCCTAAAAATATTGATTTATACTTACTATTTTGTGTTTCTTCGTAGGAATTACGGACAAATTGGATTATTTTAAGGAAATAGGGATAACAGCTGTGTGGTTATCTCCGATTTTTCAATCACCAATGGCAGATTTTGGTTATGATATTAAAGATTTTTATGACATTCATTACGAATATGGAACAATGAAAGATTTCGAAAATTTAATTAAAAAAGCAAAACAAATTGGACTTAAAATTATTTTAGATTTTGTACCAAACCATTCAAGTAATGAATCAGAATGGTTTAAAAAATCTATTGACAGAGATCCAGAATATGAAGATTTTTATGTTTGGGAAGATGGCGTGGATGACCCTCAAAACCCTGGTAAGAAATTACCACCAAGTAATTGGGTAAGTTAAACATTTTATTCGTTATAAATAAATTTTATATAAATAAAAATAATTAAATACTCATACAATTCAATTATTATTTCTTTAGCGTTCGTCATTCCGGGGAAGTGCTTGGCAATGGAATGAAAAAAGACAACAATTTTATCTTCATCAGTTTGGTGTTCAACAACCAGATTTAAATTATAGGAATCCTAGAGTTGTTGAAAGAATGAAACATGTTTTAAGATTTTGGTTAAATAAAGGTGTTGATGGTTTTCGAATTGATGCTATATTAAATTTATTTGAAGTACCACGATTTCCTAACGGAACTTATAGTAATGAACCAAAAAGTGGTTTAACTGATGATCCTGAGGATTTTGATTATCTTGAACATATTTATACTCAAAATCAACCAGAAACAATTGATATGGTATATCAATGGAGGCAATTAGTTGATGATTATAAACGTGTTCATAATACTGAAACTAAAGTTATGCTTCTTGAAATTTATTCAAGTCCAGAAATTACTTCAAAAATGTATGGTAATATGAGTATGGAAGGAGCTCATTTGCCGTTTAATTTCAATTTTATTTTTCAATTAAACTCAAATTTAAATGCTAAAGATGTTAAAGCGGCCACAGATAATTGGTTATTAAATATCCCAAGTAAAAGAACTGCGAATTGGGTGGTAAGTTGTGAATTTTAAATATTTTTCTTTATAGTTGATTTTAATGCTTTTGTTTTAGATTGGTAATCATGATAGAAGGCGGATTGGAACTAGATATGGTTTAGAAAAAATCGATCATATGAATATGTTAGTAATGATTCTTCCTGGTGTTAGCGTAACATATCAAGTAAAATTGCAATTGTATTATATGAATGCTAAAATTTAAAAAAATTTTTAAAAAAATAAAATGCAGGGTGAAGAGCTTGGAATGTTAGATGGAATAATATCTTGGGAAGAGACTGTTGATCCTGCTGGTTGTAATAGTAACAGTTCTATATATGAAAAGTTTTCAAGAGATCCCTGCAGAACACCATTTCAGTGGGATGATACTAAAAATGCAGGTAAAATATTTTCAGGTTGGATTAAAGCTTTCATTAAATTTTGATTTCTTTGTAGGATTTACAACAAAAGAAAAACCTTGGCTTCCAATGGCACCAAAATATGAAGAATTAAATGTAAAAATGGAATTGGCAGCAAAAGAAAGCCATTTGAAAATTTACAAGAGTTTAATGGAATTACGTAAAACAAAAACAATTAAATTTGGTGATTACAAATATGATGCAATTAGTGATGATGTTTTTGTTGTACTCAGGTATAAATAACATTACTTGATCTTAAATAACATTAAATAATATTAAATAATATTATTTAATATTAAGAAAGAAATATTGAGAATTTAATAAAACAATTATTTTTATAGGACATACAAAGATTTTAAAATCTTATTAGTCGAGAATTTCAGTAATAAAGAACAAGAAGTTGATTTGGTAAAAAGATTTGGTGCTTTGCCAGAATTAAATTTGAAAATTAAAAATTTAGGTTCCAATAAGGATTTGGGGTAATTTTATTTTAAATTTATTTTACTCACTTCTAATACTTATTTATGTTTCAGTGCAAATTTTAATGTGGAAAAATTAATTTTAAATAAATTTGAAGCTTTAGTTTTTACAACGAAATCACTTGAATAAATAGAAAATGAATAAATAATTTATTATTAATTTTATTATTTTATTTTACTATCAACTAATTGAATTATTCATATTTTTAATCATATATGTATAATTTTTTAAATATTTCAAATTAAATTTTGTATTTTTAATGAAACTTATGTGAAGAATGATATTACGAGTATAAATGTAATGCATGACCTTATTGAAGTTATAACCTTAATCTCTGGCAATTATTATTGTAATTAAAAATTCCACTTTAACAGTAGTTTAAATTTCAATGCTCATATTTATATAATAACTAGTCTAGAATATAATAACTTTTGTGTTCTAGGGATTTAAACATTTCATATATATTTAGAGCTTTTCGATTACATGTTATTTAATATTAACTTTCTAATACTTTTTGAGTCTTATTAATATATGAATTTTGTCTTGTTTATTAGTTTAAAAAAAGAATAAACTAGCGTTTTAAATGTGATTTTGAGCTACATTCTCTCCCTTAATTACGCCACTTTAATTCACATTCTTAAATTTAGTTTTCGCTTTAATATAAATTTATTATAATGTAGAAACAGAATTTCGGTAAGGTTTTTATGATTTCGTAAAGCTTTTTTTTCTTTTTTTTTTTTGCATATATTTAGGATCTATATTGGTCAAACTTTCGATGCAAATAAGAGCAAACAAACTTTCCCAAATAAAAATTTTAATTGAAAATATTCCCTTTTTATTGGAATAAAATGTTGCCTATTCAATTTTTTTGGCTTCGAAAAATGAATAATTATGTTGTAAAACCGTTATCATAAGGTTTTTAATTAGAGCAAAAGCTTAAAAGTTTATTATTGTGCTTTATAGCAGAATTTTTAATATTAATAATATAAGAGCTTTTCTTGAGAAAAATTCCTTTTCTATAAATTCATAAAATACAATTGTAAAAATTAATTTCTAGAATTTTTATAAAATGTTTAAAATATCCCAGAAAATATTTAAAATATTCCCAATAATTTTTTTTGTAAATACAATTTTTTATATTTAAATAATTGTCACTACCTGCTGATTTCTAAAACGAATTTTCTAGTTATTTTCTTTTAATATTTATGTCAACAATATTGTATTAAAATTAACAACAAACATCATTGTAGACTTACTGTAGTATCTCCCCATTTTTCTTTGTATTCAAATAAAAAAAATTGGCTTTTCAATAAAAAAAAAAATACATAAATAAAAAAAGAAAAATGTTCTATGCAATCTATGTTTATAACGTCAAATTAGATTTTCCCTTTAAAAATAAATTTTTATATCATATACAAACCATCATCCAATCCACCCATTCAATTCATGACCCGGAAGCAGCAAACAACTTAAACGGTATTTTCCTATTTAAAACGAACGCTTTTATTTTCTTTTCTTTCCCCTGTTATCGTTTTTGTGGTGTAGTGACAAAGAAAATAATTTTTTGTATTTTTTCGTTTCGTTTTCGGAAATCTCAAAACATTGCGACACTTAATATGGGGGAAAGCAAAACAGAGTTTTTTCTTTATTTATTTTAGTTTTTTTTTTTTTTTAGAGTTCCATATCTTTTTGCGATTTTAGCTATAAGCTTGTACACATTTGTCATACGTGTATTCCATTTTTAGATTAGGGTTACCCACTTAATCATTCCATAAAAGTTATATGAAATTTGAACAGAATTTCTTAGACTTTTAAATATTTTCATTACAAAATGGAAAATAACTTGAAATATATTGCGCAAAATATTGCGAAAAATTAGCACTGTTTTTGAACAAACTAGATTAGCAATACATAATTTGTTTAAGAATACAATTATAGCGCAGCTTTCGCTATACATATAACAATATACTCCGTTTATGAAGGGGCCTATAAGTTTTGGTAGAAATTAATATTTTTCACAAAGTAATTTTTTAATTTCCGAAATTATATAAATGAAATGTTTCTTTAAATAAATCTGAGTTTATTTTTAATAATTGTAATTGGTAATCCTAAAAATAAGTTTTGCTTTTTATACAAAATTTGTCGAATATTAAATAAGATTTGGAGTGAGTTTTAACTTTTATACTAGAGCATAAAGTCAGTCACTGTTGATCATTTTACGATTTCTTTTTGATTGTGTTTATCCAAACATTATCGTTGCTCTAAGCAGAGACACATTTCCTTCTCACCCTAGAATAAATGTTTTTTTGGTCTTTTTAAAAATTTTGGAATGAGTGCAAAAATTACTTAAGAAATCTACCTTGGTATCGCACGATGATATTTAACTGTTACGAGTTTTAAATCCAAGAAGTTTATAAGTTATTAAGAAGACACAATAAAATGTCACAGTTCTCTTTTATATCATTATCATTTTTTATTGATTGAAATATAAGAAAAACTTAATAAATGAGAAAACTCTTATAATTGTAGGCGGCATTTATAAGTTAGATATATAGAGAATCAGTGAGGGAGTGAGGGAGAAAACTTTTGCAAATAATTATGCTCATATTAAAATGTTGGAATTATATATATTTAATTAAAAAATTGTTATTATACATATTTCAAGTTATTTTATGGTTTTAATTAGAATTCATGTAGAATTATTCTTATATTACATTCTAGTATGAACGTAAGAAATCTGTTTCTTTGGAAATAGTTGGATTTATGATTATAGGTGTGTCCTATATGGTCGTGTTCATGAGTATAGTTAGACATTAGTTTTAAATGAAAAATATTGTTATTTTCAAAATTTGTTTTGTTATATAAACTTTAATTAATTGCATTTAGTTCTACATATTTATTTAGAATAAAAACGAAATTTTAATTAAAATAAAATTGAAAAATTTTATTAATATCACTAATTTTCAAATTATTTAATCGATTTTGATTCAATTATTTTTACAGAACAGTTTCTGTAGTAAGCACCAATGCTTCATATTTATCCAATTGTATATTGTTTGCCAGAATGGTAGAACTGAAATAAATAAATATAAAATTATTTTTTAATTAAATTGATAAAAATTTTTTGATTTAGTTAATCAAAGTTCATTTGAGGATGCAGGGTAGGTACACCATGGATTTATGTACCTTAACTAGTATTAAAGTTATGGAGAAAAACGTTAGGAGTTATGAATTTTTTCAAAAACTGAAATTTTTACTTAAATTTTTACACTTTCAATTTAGTTCTTGATGTTAATTTTTAAAATGAAAATCCTAATAACGCCGGAATTCGCTTATTACTACGTACCTGTAGTTTAAAGGTTTTAGATTAAACTATGAAGGGTACGATATCTAATTTAAATATTCATTCTGAACCTAATTTATCTTACTCACTTTTTTTCGATTTAAGCAATTGTTTTAAAAAGCATAGAAGTATTACTTACCCAAGTTCTTTTTTAGATCCTAAATTTCTAATTTTTAAAATCAATTTATCAAGATTTGGGAAGCTCTTTGTTAAGTCGATTTTTTCTTCGCTATTACCAAAGTTTTCAATTAATAAAATTTGGGAATTATTATAGGTTCTGTAAATATAATTAATATTATTAATAAAAGTTAGATATTAAGTTTCAAGATCATATGAATCTAAAATGTTACCTTAATACAACGAATACATTTTTATCGACAGCATTATATTTGTAATTGCCAAATTTTAAAGTTTGCTTTTTACGTAACTCAATTAAACTTTTATAGATTTTTAAATGACTTTCTTTGGCTGCCATTTCAGTTTTTATATTTAATTCTTCATATTTTGGTGCCATTGGAAGCCAAGGTTTTTCTTTTGTTGTAAATCCTACAAAGAAATCAAAATTTAATGACAGCTTTAGTCGAACATTATGTTTCGAAAATATTTTACCTGCATTTTTAGTATCATCCCACTGAAATGGTGTTCTGCAGGGATCTCTTGAAAACTTTTCATATATAGAACTGTTACTATTACAACCAGCAGGATCAACAGTTTCTTCCCAAGATATTATTCCATCCAACATTCCAAGTTCTTCACCCTAAAAAAAATAAATTTTAAATTTTCAAAGAATACATACCATATAATCCTTTCATAAATTACCTGATATGTTACACTGACACCAGGAAGAATCATAACTAACATATTCATATGATCGATTTTTTCAACACCATATCTTGTACTGGCACGCCTTTTGTCATGATTTCCAATCTAATATCAATTTATAGTGATATTAATAAATGAATTTTAAAATTTCAAATAGCAAAATTTTTGATTATTTTAAACTAGTTTTTATGTATATATATGTATGTACTTACAACCCAATTAGCTGTTCTTTTTGAAGGCATTTCTGGTAACCAAGAATCTATAGATTTTTTAACATCTTCTGCTGTTAATTGAGAATTTAATTGTGTAATTAAATTAAAATTGAATGGTAAATGTGCTCCTTGAGTTGTTACATTTCCATAAAATTTCATTGTATAATCGGGTGGTGCATATGTTTCAATTAATAATACTTTTGATTCTGTATTAAAAATTCTTTGATGCTCATCGAATACTCTTCTCCATTCATATACTAAATCTATTGTTTCTGGTTGATTTTGTGTATAAATATGTAATAAATAGTCACTCTCTTCTGGATCATCAGTATAACCACTTTTAGGTTCATCCAAATATGTTCCATTTGGAAATCGTTCAATTTCAAATACACATGGTACAGCATCAACCCGAAAACCATCGATACCTTTATTTAACCAAAAACGTATAACATGATTCATTCTTTCAACAACTTTTGGATTTCTATAATTTAAATCTGGTTGTTGGACAGCAAACTGATGAAGATAAAATTGTTTTCGTTGTTCATTCCATTGCCATGCACTACCACGAAAACCTGCCAGCTGAATATATACTATTTGAATATAAAGAAAAATTGAAGTGTTAATAAAAATTTACTTACCCAATTACTTGGTGGTAATTTTTTTCCAGGATTTTTTGGATCATCTATACCATCTTCCCAAACGTAAAAATCTTCATATTCTGGATCTCGTGCAACAGATTTCTTAAACCATTCTGATTCATTACTCGAATGATTTGGTACAAAATCTAAAATAATTTTAATACCAAGTTGTTTTGCTTTTTTAATTAAATTTTCAAAATCTTTCATTGTTCCATATTCCTTTTGAATTTCATAAAAATCTTCAATATCATAACCAAAATCAGCCATTGGTGATTTAAAAATTGGTGATAACCATGTTGCTGTTACACCAAGCTCCTTTAAATAATCAAGTTTTTCTGTTATACCTATACATAATAAAATATTTACATATATTATTTTTAATAGAAATTACATAATATATTCTATAATTGATATTGAGGTTTATCATTTACCATTTAAATCACCAATACCATCTCCATCAGAATCTTTAAATGATCTTGGATAAATTTGATAAAATTGTGCAGTTTCCCACCAATCTTTACTTGGTGCCACTTCTTTTTTATCTTTACATGCAAAATTTAATTTCGCACTTAAAGCAATCAGTAAACCAAAAACAAAAGTTCTATGAATGAACTTCATTTTAAAAATTAATTCAGCTAAATAATTTCGTTCTCTAATAGCTAGCGCTATTTATATATTTTGTAAATTTTGTTATATAGTATAAATAACGTTATCATTTTATCAATTTTTATTATGAGTTTTAGTTTTGATTTTTAAGTATTTAAGTAAATATTTAGTGGAAAAAAAAATTGCAGCTAATCTAGACACTTAAATATTATATTAGAGAAATATTGTTTGCATTTTATAATATTCTACATTAAACTAACCTTGTTAACATGAATGGTTAACTAAAATCATGTAATTTACAAATATATTTGTTTTAATAATACAAGTATTTTTGAGTATAAGTATACGAATAGGTCAACATATGTTATACAGTGCTGCACATGAGCTTAATAACAGAAACATTTCATGTGTTAATTACGCTAATAAGACTTTAATTAATTTTAGTATTATGTAAAATTATAATTTTGATATACAAAATGAATTTTATTTTGATATACAAAATTCAAAGCTGTTTTGTCTTGTCATATCAGTCTTTTTGTCTGTCTGTCACAATGAATACTTTAAAATTAACTTTGTAATAATTATGTAGAAAATTTTACCAAATCATTTATAAAAATAACAATGAATACATAATTTAATTTGGATGTAAATGAAGTATATTGGTTGGAATATTGCTATATCGTACAATTTCAAGCCTAATGTCGACATTTTATTTCAGAAACTATTGGGGCTTAAGGATTGCATTTTATAATTACATATATAATTTTTTGATAAAGTTAATCGAAAATTTTAATAAATGCAAGAGATTAATTTAAAAATCAAAAATTTATTCAAATTTTTTAATTAAATTTAAGTAGCTTCTTGTATTTAAATATGAAAAAAAAAGTCATAAATCTTTCACAAAATCAAATCAATTTTTAATATCACGTTTTTTTTTTTTTTTTTGTTGTCTTGAATACTTTTATGTCAAATATTTTGTAATTAGCGAACGTACAAGTTTTGCATAAACATTAATGTTTACTCGTGTGTTTTGTTCTCTTTTATCATAATTTCGTTTAATCTACATTGTAGACTCTCTTACAAAATATTCTTACCTATACATATATACCATATTGTAATTTTATCAAGAAGAAAAAAATCTTTGAATTTCAACAAAAAAGCCTTTGAATTCAAATCATTTTTGTGTTGTTGCTTTCTCTTACATAATAAATATAAAATTAATATAGTAAATTTCATTTTCAAAAATAGACACATATTTAACCTGCCACTATAATATTATCAAAAATAATTAAAAAACACTAAAAAGTTAAGATTAAAATTAAAAAAGGAAAAAAGAGAGAGAAAAAAAAAATATGAATGGAGAACAAAAAATAGAATTTTATAGCTTTTAAATTAGATAATAAAAATCTCATCAAAAAACTTGAATATCCTTTAATAATAAGAAAAAAAAAAGGGATAATACAATTAAATGAAATCAAACAAATGAAGAAGAAAAAAAACAAAAAAAAAATAAAAAGGATACAAAGCCTATGTTGTATAGAAAATCAAATATATAACGGGTATTTATAGATTTTCATCTTTATTCAAATTTAGTTTTTCATTTGCTACTTATAGTTTCCGTTTTGTTTTATATATGTATACATATGTATATACTCTTAAATATAACAATTTTTTTTTTGTCACATTTCCCCCAACTTCATTACAACTCTTTGTAGGAAAACTAAATTACAGTAAGAACAAAATTGATTTTTAAATAAGCTTAAGTAATAATTTTGGATTTCAATGGAGATTGCAAGCTATCTGTTATTGTAATTGGGAAATCCTCTATTCTCAGTAAATTTATTTTATTTAGCTGGTATTCTTTATTTTTATTTGGCTTTTTTAAATATTAACCCATTAAAGACTGTTGGAGGATTCAATTAAAATTTTGATTATTTCACTAAAACAATAAGAAAGCTAATATTAATAATTATGCTCTTGTAGATTGTATAAAATGGAAGTAGATTCGTACAAATTTGATTTTTGAGTATTTTATTACAAAGAAAATTATCTATTTTTGTGTTTTTTCAATATATAAACAATTGACGTCAATACCGGTTTGGTAAAATTATAAATTTAAAATAAATTTTTTCATTTTATTCCCTATAGTGAATTTATTTATTAGTAAGACGCTTTAGGTTATCATAATACCAGATCATTAAAAATGGTCTCATTTGAATTTGAAATTCAGTTAAATAAATTTCTTTGTAAAATATCTAATTATAGTTTATACATCTGGAAATTTTATTGGAAGTAATTTTGTATACCATAATTATTATTATGTAAAATTCACTGCTAATTCACCATACTATGTAATTTATTGAAGTGAAACTGATGTGCTAGTTCTACCAATTTACTAAACATTTGGTTTTCTAATTTTTTTTGCATTTCCGCTAATTCGATACTAAAAAAATATGTGTACGAGTTTTATTTTCGCTGTATTTTCAATGAATAAATTATTAAAATCAATTGGTATATATAACATTTTTGTCCACATTCACCATAATGTTTCCTTTATTTTATTCACTTTATATTCACCAATCTAAAGTTTAATAAGTATTTTAAATAAATAAGAATTAAATTATAAAAATAAAGCATACGTAAGTGCTTGTGTTTACTAAGATAATGTAAGTTTTTAGAAAAAAGGGTTTTAATTGCTATAAACGATTCTAATTCAAGATCTATATTGTTGATAGTATATTATTCTCATTAACTCCTTATCAACATATTACGATAATTAAATAATATTTACGAAATCCACATTTTTAGTTCTATAAAGAAAAATAAGAACATTGCATATGAAATTTTTGATTGAATTTATGATATTTATTTTTCTATAATGTAATTATATTTATGTTTTTAACTGTATAACAGTTTTGCTCTCAAAATTGTAAAATAGAATATTTGTTTTTCTATATTAAATATTATAATCAAATATTTTCATAGTTTTTGAATGAATGTATTTAAGTATATGTAAAATTATATGTATATTATATTGTTATATAAGTTGATTTACTGTTATATAAGATGTTTACGATATGAAAATTCATTAAAAATTTTCTTTTCTTATTCACATTTCATTTAAATAACCGAATGGTTGGCAGGAGTAAAAAGAATTCTGTGTTCCGGATATGGTAATTGTCTTATTTAATCAGGTATAAAATTTATAGTTCGAAACTGTTATATTTAATTAGATTTATAAAAAAGGAAAAAAAAACAAAGATATAGAGAGAGAGAGAGAGAGAGCAAGTGTTTAACCATTAACCACTTTGTTTTGAAATCCTTTTTCTTTTATTTTGTTTTTTTTTTCTACAATTTCTTTCTTTTTGTTTGTTATAATAGCTATAGAGGGCGTGCGAATAACTTTTTAAAATAATAATACAAAAAAAAAAACAAAAACATATCCTTAATAACTATAAAAGAAAAATCTAAATGTATAAAATTTACGATTTCTTTACAATAGGATTTAAATATTTTTTCTGTTTCTTATTTTTGATAGTTTTAATTACAGTTCAACATACATGTGAATTTTATATATGTATATAACAATATGTTATTAAGTAAATATATTAGAATTAAAATATATATTATGGCATATATGTAGATACATGTAATTTATAGCTATACTGAAAATAAGTGCGTGCATGAAGAAAAATATGTGTAAATTTTATTATTTTAATTATCTGAAAAAGATAAGGGTAAGGGTATTGTAGGCTTAGAAATAAACTTTAAAGTAAGATGGAAAAATAAGATTTTTAGTTTTTTCTTTTCGTAAGTGGATTTACTGATGGGAATTCACTGATTTTCAGTGTGAATTTCATTTATATTCATTTACACTTTGATAAAGATTTTTAACACTTAGTTTTGTTTTTTCTAATGTTACCATATTATAAATGTTTTTAATTTGGTACAAAATGCAAGCGGTATACCGAAAATTTATTAAAATAATAATTTAAAAAAATTATTTTTTTTGTGGTTTTTGTGGTTAATGTTTCCGTTTTTGATAAAATTTATTAGATCGGCTATGAACGTAAAATCGATTCAATTCGGTTTTCAATTTCCCGATTAAGGGAGCAATAATTATGTTTCCAACTTGCTTGCAAATTGTTAAAATACATGATAAATGAAGTATAAATCATAAATTATATTATTGTTAGTATTTCGATTATATGCTTATATAGATTATTTTTTTTTGAACGTTTGTTAAATCTATACAGTTTATATTATGTAAACTATCTGGCTATAATTTTGGGAAACAATATTAAACATGTAATTGGTAGTATTCCGGCTAAAATGTTAAATATTTTTCGTCAAAAAGTAAACCCTAATAAACGCAATATCTTTAAGAAGTTTCTTTTTGAATTTCTTATTCGATTTTATAATAGCAGGCCCATTAGAATTTAATGTGTACATTTTGAATAACTTCAAATTGATAATCTCTCCTTAGAAAATTTAATAAAATTATAATGGTCACTCTATAGTACATTTTATAAGATAATAATTGTAAATAAAAAAAAGTTAAAGAACTAAGAAAGAGAAAACAAAAATTTATTGTTAAATCTTTATAAAAGTGTGCGTATAACATTAAATGAAAAGGATATTTACACACAAAAAGAGAAGAATGAATCCTTTTCTTTTCTTTAATTATTATTATATACATCTTGATAAGAATTTTATTTTTAATCAAGAAGGACATATGCATATGATTATATGTATAAAATGGTTTTTATTTACTTACTTTAATTTACATACAAACATACTAACATGAATTATTATAAACATAATAATATTACGGTAAATGCTAATAAAATTTTCTTATTAGAAAGAAAAAATTTTTGTCCTTATTTTTGTTTACCTTCAATATTTGGGTTTTCCTTTTTGTTTTTAAATTAATATTAAAAAAAAAAAAAATTAAAATTCTTTTCTTGAAAATTTTTTTATAGGTAAGGGTTTATTCCTTTCTTTATTCCTTTTTCTTGTTTAATTTCTTAGGATTTTATTTTGTAAATTTAATTTTTGTTTTCTTTCTCATTAATTTTTAATATTAAAAATTTTAGTTTTGTTTGTTGAAAAATAATGTGAATTTTTTTCTTTTTGCAATTTTTCTGTAGTTTTTTTTATTGAGGTCTTGCGAACTACTTACTTGAGGCTTTGTTATTCTTATAAAAACAGACACCCATATACGCGAAATATTGATTTTAATAGTTTGCTTCGTTCGTTATTCTTAGGGGCAAGTATTTTCTATATTTTTATTGATTTAAAACTGCAAACTTTCAGATGCTATTAATGTTTTATTATTAATGAAATCGATTTTATGTAGCTTATTAAAAAAATAATATTATTTTAATATTTTAAGGTTTCTAATGACGATCGTTTCCTCATGTAATATCAATTAATAGAAGAACTTGCAGATTCAAAAACAAATTGGAATAACTAAAAGAATAAGTAGATTTAACTTTTATTGAACAAATATTTTTCTCCAAAAATTTTAAGAACTTACAAAAAAGAAAGCTAGCTTAAGGAAGAAAGTAACCAATGATGAGTGAGTCTGAAATGTAAATCATATTTTTCTTAATAATTAAAATTTTATAATACTATATTCTTACATTTTTTAGTTTGGAAATTAAGTTCACTACCATTTAAAGGTCGCAACGCGTAACTTTTAGAAAAAATAATAGAAGAAAAGAGATGTTCAGGGAGGCGAACATTTCGAAAGCAAGACCTTCCTAACAATGAATTTAAAAGGTTGTAGATTAATGCTAACTTACAACCATAGTTATTGGACAAAAACCTATAATAACCATTGAAAGAAGCAGAAGAAACAGTAAAAAAAATTAGGTGGAAAATAGTGATAGGTGTGGAAATTGTGTGTAATATCATTACTAATATAGATTATAGATGTAGAAGCTTTTTGTATTTATTTGTATAGATTATAGATAGAGGAGCTTTTTGTGTTCTAGGCTGATCAAAAATACACTTAAAACCAAATGAATTCGAATAAAATGAATATTGTATTCCATGTGATTTTTCGGTGTAGTAGAATATTGCATTGGTATCAGAATTTATGAATTTATATTTGGTTTTCTGTTCTCAGGTTGAAATTATTATAATAATTTATCCTTATTTCTATAATAATTATAATTTTATTTAAAATATTGAATCAAGAAATTCAATCGTGAAAAATTAATTCGGTTTCATTCTTTACATATAAATGCAATGTTTGCTTTATAATGCAATAAATTTTTTTAAAAATTAATACTATTTGAAATTTTGTGCCAAAAATCTCGAAGTGTCAACAATTTTAAAAAAAATTATAGCATAATAATATTTCAATTGAAATAATTGCATTTTAAATCTTGTAAAATTTGATTGAGGCTAAAAAAGAACTTATAGTTTATCTAAAGTATCTACTACGTTTAAAGTATATATCCTTGATAGGGCGATTCAAATGTTTTTGTTTATTGAAAATAATTTTAAACTTAAAAAAAAAGCAATGAAAAAAGGGCTACATTTTTCGTTTTAATATTTTTAAAGATTCAGCAAAAAAAAACAAAAAAATTATCGTACATTGTTTTATTGAATAAGGATGAAAATGAAAATTTTAAAATAAGAAAATGTGAAGACCTAACATTTCTGATGAACATAATTAAAGTATCTCTATATTCACACACAAAATAATATACAAAAATATTGAAATATTTCCTTATTAATTTTATTATGAGTTTATATTATATTTATTTTTCTTGTTATACATTCGTATATTAATAAGGATTCAATTTTCCCTATAAGGATTTCTGATTTTAAGAAAAATTTCTTGTATAGTTAAAAATTGTGTCTTAAAAAATTCATTATGTTTTCTCACGTTTCCATACAAGTATAATAATTATATTTTATTATTATTATTATTTTTTTCTTGTATTTACAATATATTTTATCAAATGAACTTAAATATACAAGTATGGATGTAGACGCATACATTATATGTTTATGCAGTCCCTTGAATATTTCTTAAGATTTAAAAAGTTGAAGAGAAAAATGAGACAGTAAAAATTTTATCTATCATAAATACAGAGTGTATCACCATATCATTATGAAAAGTGTTGGAAAGAGAAATAAAATTTTAAGTGAAAGTGTCACAAATTTTTATTATCCTGTAAAAGTTGAATAACTAACATCCAACAAAATTGGTTTTTGATTTTACACCTACATGTATATTTCGTGTATTCCGCAAATTTAATTTTCTGTTGTTCGTCTGATGTTATGTTTTGAGTCAAATGTTTTCTCTAAATTTTGCTCTGCAAATTTATTAATCTTATAAGCAATCTCTTCGTTTCACTTGTTTATAAATTTTTGTTAAGTTTCGGTCTAATTGCCATTAACTATGAGATGAACCTTATACCCTCAAAGTCTTATAAGTCTTGTATGAAATGTGTTTATATTCACTCGTACTATCTTAATTTGAATAGAATAATGATGGGTATACTCTGTAATAAAAATTGTTCTTATTTTATTTTCGTAGAATGGTGTAAAAATAAAAAGAGGTAATTTTATAGTTTTATACAATTATGATGGGATACAGTTATGTATGCCAGCTAACTTGTACCTTATATAATTATGTTTAGATTTTGTGCATTTTATATTGTATAATATGTATTATGTATTTCAAGTCATATTAAATGGTCATTAGTCAAACAAGAGGATAATAATAAATTGGTTGTTATTTTAGTTTCTCTACATTTATGTATCAAATAATTTTATAATGTATTGAATGTGACAAAATGCTATTATACAGTGTGTTTTGTGTGATAAATTTTTCTATCGGTTGTTGCTATGAGATATTTTGTGTTAAATTATTTTATTCTATCTGTTTAAAGGAATTCATTTTTCTCTGAAAGGTTTTGTAGACAAATAAATATTTTTCTGTTAAATATTATCCCAGTGTTCCTACGAAATTTATGAGTTCGTCACAAATCGCACGAAATATTAAATCCATTTTCACATGAAACTTAGATATATATATTAGGTTTCGAGACAACAATGTAAATTTAATTATTCTAGGTGCAGACCACAAGGTGCAATATTCAACTTCATTAAGTCTATATGTGGATTCCAAGTTTTTAAAATCGTCTGTCAAACATCTAATTCCCAAAATGATAAGTAGAACTATTAAAGTGTTATTACGTGTTTTTGTTTACTATGGCGTTGATACAAAAAGTGTCATCTTTATATTGTTTTTTCAAAATGCCAAATGTCTTGTTTTTGGATGCTGTTATTATGTATATTGCACTGTATATTCCAATCTTATCTTTTGTATTGTAGAATATTGTTTATTCTTCTTTAGGCAATAATATTAAATCTAATAAAAATAAATTTAAGATTTTTGTACTCCTCGAATAATAAATTTGCGACTGAAAAAATTTAAGCAGAGTGTTCAAAAATTAGTAATAACATTCGGTTGTAGCTACTACAAGTCTATATAAAATGTTATAACTTTATTTAGAGCGTGTCTCTCAAATATTTGAAAATTCTGTTTGAAAAAATGTAGTTTTTAATTAGAACAAAAAATTTCCAGAAAATTATTGTTATTAATTTCCACAAAAATTTTGTTCCAATAATTTTTAGACACGCTGTTCTTAATATTCTCATTTATTAATTTTATTTTATTTTGTATGGAAATTTTTATTTAATTTTTTCTTCTCTATGTTTCAAATAAATGATATGTTTGAGATATTTAAGAATATTTTATTTTACATATTGCTTTAATGGTTTAAGTAAAATTTTCATAAATTTGGTTTAATGTCGAATCTTAAGAATGTTCGAATGTACGATATATAAGAATTTGTGCGTTTGTTTCTCAATATACAGCAAAATTTCTACAAATCATTAATTTAACTATTTCGCTTAGATTTTCAATATAGGGTTAGAAAAATTTTTTTACTTTTTGTTTTTAATATTTTTGCTTAATAGCAACTTTTTTCATTTTTCCTACATATCTATGTATATGTATAACTAGTTATTATAAAAATCATAAACTTTTCCTGGTAAATTCATAAATTTTTAGATACATAAATGTACATACACATATGTTTTTCTAAGGAAGTTTTCTTAAAAAAAAAGAAAAATACTAAAATAAAATAAAGCATAAAGTTTTTTCCGAACACAGACAGAATTAAAGAAGAAGTTTTTTTTTTTAGAAATTTCTTAAATAACATGTGGGAAAGTTGATCCTTTTTTTCTTCTATTTTTATAATAAAATTTTGTAATTGTTAAACAAAAATATCATAGAATGAGTAAAAAAAAAAGTTGATCTTTTGTTTTTGTCTTTCCCTTTATATTTTTAATTAATTTTTAAAGATTGAAAACAATATTTTAAAGGATCCAATATTAAAAATTTATTAGAAAGGTAAAAGTTTTGATCTTGATATTTTCTGGTTTGTTGTTTAAATTAAATTGATATTTTTTTTTACTTTTTCGTTGATTGTATAATTTAAATTTTTAAATATCAGGAATTTGAGTTTGTATTTTATTCGGATATCGTATATCGGATAAGAAATATTTTATTTTCATTCGCATTATAACATTTTAGTATATAAAATTAGACTAGCTGGAATGGATTGCATATAAGTAAATTTTTATAGCAGTTTGTTTAGCTTAGCCTGTTTTACTTTTTCAAGAATAGAAGGCAACTAAAATTTTCGCTATTTTAAATTTAGTTTTCAGACCTGCATTCTTCTGGGAGAATCGCCTTCCAGCGTTTAATTTTTTGTTTGTAGAGAAATGTTTTATAATTTTGATGTCAATGAGCGAAAGTGAAATAGCTACCCTTTTTTTTTTTAGAAAACTGTGCATCAAATGTTTGAAAAACCTGTCGAAATAATTTTAATATGCCTGCATGTTTTACAGCATCTGCAGGAGTTTAAAATTAAATGTGACTTTCATTAAATTTTGATTCCGATACAGAAATAATATTTAAATTTTTTTTAAACACTTCCTAAGTTTTAAATATTACTTACACACATTTATTATTAATTATAGAATTTTGGAAGGAAATATTATTTTTTTTTCGTAATTTACTTAAAAACCTAATTTAAAATTTTGAAATTTTTCTAAAAATAATTCTATTTTTATTTACTTTAAGGCAATAATTTGTGCAGGTATAACATAGATTAATTGGAAATATCCTTTAAATTAAAATTTGAAAATCAATTTATTTGTAGAAAATTGAAATTTTAATTTTTAATCAAATCAAATTTTCAATAATCTTAAAAGTATTTCAATATATTTTTAATATTCAATATTTCATATTCAATACATTATAATATGGTTTAATATTAAATGAAATATTCATTCAATTTCACAGCCTTAATAATACACAAAATTGAAAATTATATCAATTCTACATTTTTGGTCAGTCAAATGGAAAAATTACAATTTGAAAATTATGTTTATTTTTTGTTACATACAATATACATAAATATTTATGTACATATATTGTTATAAATAATGTTGACCATTTTCCTTCAATATAATATTGTCCTTAAAAACCTAGAGGATATTTATTTTCATTGAACCATTTCATATATTCATTATTAAATTACCAAATATAAATTTTTTTAGATTGCATTTTTTTTTCATTTATTTTGTTAAATTTCTTTTTGCTTTGCTTAGATGGTCACTTCTTTAGAACAATATTTTTGTGTTTATTAGATATTGAGGTTATATGTATAAAATTGTTGGCAGTTAAAATTTATTTTATTAAAATTATTATTTTTATTATTTTTGATTTCTTCATTTTTATAAAATGTCGTGTATTGTAAGTTGATGCTTTATTAAATAAATATGTAAGAATATAAAATTTTGTGTTCATAACATGTGAATCAAAATGGTAGTAAAATTATTGCTATTAATCAAAGTAAAATTTTAAGACCAACGGCTATTACGATTTTAGTTGTGCTTTCTGAAAATATCAGTTGAATTCAGGCCAATTCACAAACAATGAGCCATATAATTTAAATTGCTTTTAAGTTTAGATAAAAAATTTTGCGGTATTAAATTAAGGTAGATGTAAGCATCAGTCCTTAAGAGTCACGACTTCAATTTTTATTTATTGAAACATTGTTATTCTACTAGTTTTGTTGGAGCACATTGCCATTCTACTAGCTTTCACAAATCTGGTCCGTCAAACATTTTATAAGAAAGTTCTCATAGCAATGCATCAGTGTTTTTTCCTTATTTTCATTCACCTTCTTGCTGTGGTTAATTTAATTTAACAAAAAAATGTTTGCAATTTCTTTGAATTAGTTGATTCTAAAAAACTTATTTTTTCTGAAGTTACAAATTTTGGAATGTAAAGTCATTTTGAAATTCTTAAAAGTAAAATTTAAGGAAGTTTTTGTCAAAATATGAAGAAAATTACAATTTTCTACATTTCAAAATATAAAGAGTCCAAGAAATTTAGTTTTTCTCAAACTTTTTCTTAACTTAATTTTCTAATAGTTTTATTTTAATTTATTTCATATTTATGTATTCAAAAATGTATCCCTTGAATAACAAATTGTTATAGAAAATAAAAATTGCTTACAATCGTTTCATAAATAAATTTATTAAAACAAATTAAAATATAAAGCTTCTTTTAAAGTAAATGTAACACCTGTGATTAAATTTTAACTCACCATCATAGTAGAAAGAAAAATCGTTGAGGAACAAGGCATGTATATATACATATACATTCACAAATACATTTATTTACTTAAATATGTATATAATTTAATATAAAGATTGGTACATTTATATATACAGGTCTTAGATCCGGTCTCTTCTACACCAAATTTTGGCATTAAATATAACTTTTTTTTTTGACTAATATAAATTTTGAGAACACGGGATGAGTGAAAAAATTTTACATTCTACAATTTTTTCATTCCAGAAAAAAAACAGCAAAAATATGAGCCACCACAATAGTTTCTAGAGAGAGCATAAATTAAGAACTCTGTGTAAGAACACCTCAAGTATACCAAAAATTTTGTGGTATCCCAATATTTAATAACTTGTATAAAATAAAACCCATTCATATTATTTTGCAATATAATGATAGCCAACACCATGGTACTACAAAACTAAAGTGAGGATTTAGAAAGAAATTTAACTATATATGTACTTATTTTTCAGTATTATGATGAAGTAAACACTATTATAGGTTTACCACAAAAATATTCTTCTATATATTAAGAAAAAGGAAAATAATATATGGATAAATCACTCTTACACAAAAAAAAAATTCAATAACGAGTGAATGGTAATCAGTCTGAGCTCAAAATAACTTTTTCCATTCTTAAATTTAGCTAGAAGAAGAAAAAACATAAATTGCAATTCTCTTTCTACAGATTTTTTCATAGCAATTATGGTTTTAGTTTTGGTCATATTGTGGTACATATTTACAATTTTTTATAGAAATAATAAAAGAAATAAAGTAAATGGAATTTAACGATAGCTTCTAATGCATGTTAAAAGGATTGTATTCTAATGTGTTTTCAAATCAGTTGCCGTCAAACTTACAATTTAAGTAAAATAAGATTTTTTGTTTTGGAAAATGAAAATTTGACGATAAGATGATTTCGAAAAATTGATCAATATATCAGTTAGCCATCCAAGATGGTCCAATTTGACACCTATCAATTATTTTATGTGAGGCTATACTATAATTAATTCTTATTATGGACGTTCGTTTTGTACTTTGTTGAGGGCAGTCATACATATTATATGCTTGAAATTATGGAAATGTTAAAGCATTGACATGACTTAGAATTTTAAATTTGTTTGATATTTTGTAGTTTTAAAATATTTTATATCTTGGGCAATGCAGCTCAATTACATTTTGGAATTAAATTAACCGTTAATACTTACCGAATTAATTGTTTTGTTACCAAAAACTGAAAATTTAATTTTCATTTTATTGTACTAGTTGTTTATAATACGAAGCTTCAGGTTGAGCGTTCTTATATATTTGCTTATAACCGCTACTAGTATTTTCCTGATAATTCTCAATTATATTATTTTAAAGTTGCGAACTGTTGAGTTGCTTAAATAAACCCCACTTTATATTTACACTAAAACTATTTATCCGTTAGTTTATCATTCAAATTGTTTTTTATTGTTATACATATATAAGGTAAATAGTTTTTAAATCAAATATAAAAGATAACAATTATCACGATGTGCAATCTATTTACGATATGACTAATCCGCCGTACACTTTTAAAAGTAAATTATAATTAAAAATTATAAATCAGTTTGTTAGTTGATTTGACGTATAATTGATAAGCCCTGGTTTAAACTAGTTGTGATTTTTATTGTTAAAGTTTTTTTACTGGAAATTGCACGAAATTTAAGTAAACTTTAAATATTTTTTGTATTCATTTTATATTGTACATAAATTTTTTTATACAAAATGTATAGGATAGAATTTCATTAAGTTTGAGGACAATTGTAACAAAATCTAGTTGAATAAGTACATACAACGGTTATTATGTTTTCTTTTTAATACAACTATAAGCGTTTTAGAGTTATGACCTTAAGAAAATATGATTTATCCGAACCATATGTTACCAGTTTTCGTCGTTGGTCTTGTATTTTATATTATATTCCTTATTATTCCTTAATTCCTGTTAGTTAGGATGAGTACAAATAAAAAATTTTACATAAGAAAGCTATTAAGGATTTGTTCTCTTATATTATTTTTAGTTTTATTTTTCTAATGTATATATTTTGAATACAGCTATATACATATTTGCATATTAATGTGATATTAAAATATAATATTATTTAATTTAATATTTGAGTATAATGTACCTATAGCTGTATAAAACGGATTGTTATTCTTAAAAAAACTTTAAGAGTCTACCAAATTTGTTGCAGTAAAAAATATGGTTATTTCGAAGACAAACTACTTTTGAATTAAAATTGACTAATTTGTTTAGAAAAAGGATTAATATTATATTTTATATTGTGTCATATTATTTAATAATAAAAACAGGTCTTTTTTGGTATGAGATTACCTTGGGTTTGTTATTTTCTTTCTACAAACATATGAAATTGAAAATTTAAAGTTGAAGGCTTTAAAAGTTGTTCGAAAATATAATTTTGATTTTAATTTTAAAATATTCATCATTTTTAATCGGATTCTATTTTTAGTTTTGATTGTCGATATGAAATCGAAGAAAATCACCACACTCTATTTGTAGATTTCAGGAATTCAAAGATATGCTACATTATCACACAAACTGAGAGATATATAACAATTAATTGTACAAATATATAATGCATTTGATATCCAACGCTATACCTGCGATGAAAATGCACCATGATTACAACTACAATCAATACTTCTTTGATTTATACATACTGGAAACAACCAGCGTGAGGCCGTTCTGTTTTTCGTATCCAAGATCAATAATATTCGTTTGTATTCACTTTCGTTTTCTAAGACTGATTTTATTTACCACCTAGTTAATCTAACTAATCTTACGTATTATTCATATTAGAAAACTTTCTATTACTTTTTGAAGAACGTTAGGATCGGTATCGCGGTAATCTGCGTAAATACGTAGATCGTTTTAATAATTATTATCATTTCTTTGATGTAGGATTATTATTTATCTATTTATCAAAACTGACCTAGTGTATATTAATTAAAACAGAGAAAATTTAAATTTAAAATTTATACTAACTATACTTTTATGAAAATAAAAGTTGTCACAAAAACTTCCCCTACAGCACAAAAATTACCAAATCGAATTTGCCTTTTAATAAACGAAGTGTAAAAAATTGAGAATAATGTCTTTAAAAAGTTATTATTGACAGAAAATTTACATAAATTTTTGTTCATTTTATATATATATATATATACACATACATACATATATTTAATATTTATATTATACGCAATATTAATATAAAAATAAATAATCAAAATATTGAAAATACCATAATAATTCTAAGGGTTAAGAAATCCAATTTACATATTTATTGCCAAATCATTACCATTTTTACCATTTATTATAAAAAAATTAAAAAAATGGAATAAGTGGAAAATTTTCTTATCATTTTTTATTCTTTTCTTGTTTTTTATTTTTAAAAACAAACCAAAAATAAACAAGTATTTCCAAAACCTAAAAATAAATAAACGTTTGAAATGCAAAATATCATATTTTTTTTCGATTATACTAATTTGCATAAACGTACATACAAATATAAATGTCTCTCAAATACACTCTCTCTTAAATTATTCTACAATGAGTTTGCAATAGGGAAGAAGTGTAAAACTAGACTAAGAAAACAAAAAATCATAATGACTCCCAAAATTCCGATTTTTTAAAACTACAAGCGTTCTTGTATACAAATTTTATGTACATATATTGTCTTATCTCCATTCCGCCATGATCTGATGGTAAAGACGTGTGAAACGGGAGACGATTAAATGTTACAGTATTTTTTTTTTTGTTAAACCATAACCAACTCTTTTAGCCCCGTCTTCACCATTCAACTTCTCTAATTGTATTGTGTTTTGTGTATGAAAAGAAAAAGTCTTTTCAAATCATATTATTATTACATATTTTACACAGTAGAAACAAAAATCTATAAATAACAGTAAAATATTAGAGAAACGAATTGATTGCGAATTGAATACGAACTAAGAACGAATATTATATTTTTAAAAATAATCAAAGTGTTAGTAATGGAACTGAAAAAGTGGAATAAAGAAGTTGTAGGAAGGAAGAAATGTACAAAATTTTGTTTTGTTATTTCTATATTTTTTTTCATTTTCGATAAAACATTGAAAATATTTTAAAATATGTAATAAAAATTTCATATTTCTTTTTCATTCATACATACATATGTACCTATATACTTTTTCTTGTATAGCTTTTCCCTGTCGATTCGAAAAGAATGAAAGTAAAATATAAGAAAAGAAAAATAAAAACATATCAAAGCATATTTTCAATTCATGCTGGAACGATTTTTATGATTTTTCAATAAACATTTATCCGATTTCATTAACTCTCTGCCCCCTTCGATATTATTATATTTATAAAATTTTATAAAGTCCTTTTTTTTTACAAAAACAAAACAACAGAAAAGCAAAAACGATACAAAAATAAACTTAGAAAAAAGTGAGAGTGAAAACATTTCTTGCTTTTCCTTTTTCATATTTCGTAAATAAGATTCGCATATTTGATATGAAAATATAATATTAAAAAGTCTTGTGTATATTTTGAATTCAGGTTTGTAATAGATTAAATCGAAAAGGAATTGAAAAGTCTTTATATTTCAGTTACAAAATCATATAAAGACATAGTAAACGTTTAAATAGTAAATTCCAATAAGTGAATTTATAATCACTTGTTAAATTGATGACATTAACAACAATTAATTGATTTGCTTCTAAAAATGTAATTTTCGGATTCTCGACAGTCTAGTTCTATTATTGAACGGAATCTCTGTGTATAATACTTGCAACAACACCAGCATACTTATATATTTACGTACAAAGGAGTATTGTAATATATAAATACATTTATTGCGGTAAATCGCTTAAAATTTTTATAATATTATTGAGAAAAACCTCAAACCTTCAAAATTGAAATTTATACTTAGGTTGTAGCTTTTATTTTATATACCAAACTATTTATTTACATTAATAATCTACTCCCAATTATTTCAGACTTGTACTAATTACCTTTGTATATGCAATTTAAAAATTTTTAGTTTGCTATAAGGAAAATCAATTTGCAGACATTTGTTCAAATGCTGCAAATTCAAATCAAATCAAATGCTTGCAGACATTTGTTTTCGTTTTATTTGATTTCGTTGTTTTTAACACAGTTCCGAAAAAATTTTGCTTATAAATTTTACTCTGTTTAATGTGTATCCGTCTGGCAACCCGTCTGTCTGTGTCTTACAAAACTTCTACATCCTTGAATATAGAAAACTGAGGTTTCATATATTAAACCATCTTTATTAGAAACTTATTCCCGTAGAAGAAATAAAAAGGTACGAATAAAAGGGTAAATACTCTGCAGAAGAAAGAAGAAAACGAACTACATAAAAAATCGAATTCTTTTTATTTACACAGAAAAAAATGAATTAGATTTTCCAACTAATCGTAATTAGCTGGTTTCAAATTAGGTGTTTTATATAAACAATTAGAAGTATTGACAACTTCTTTAGCTGTTTTAAAATTCACTATTAGCTGGCTCAACTATTTGGAATTAGTTGAATGCAATATTAAAAAGATTAGGTGATTGGTCTACTCATTTAGATGTATTATCTAAAATAAATAGTTGGAAAAATTCAACTAATTTAATTAGATATTTCACCTAAACATTTAGTTATTTTAGAAAAGAAAACAAAAAAGTAAGTTTACAGTTTTTATGTAAATTCCTAATCAATGACTACATTTTTAAATATTTTGACTACAACTTTAGTTGATTCAGCTGTTTCATTTTATATCAAGAGATTGACTAAAACATTAGCTGAAGTACCGAAAACATTAGTTGAGTTATGAAAAGATCAAAATGTTTTATTTAGAAAAAAAACCAAAGTACCGCTACTTTTCTTCTTCAATGACTACTTTTCTAGATATTTTAGCTACAACTTTAGTTAATTCGGCCACATTTTTTTACTTAAAAAGGAATTAACTAAAACATTAGTTGAAATATCGAAAACATTAGCTGAATTTAGAAAAAAACACTTGTTTTATCAAGAAAAAAATTCAAAATACCGCTACTTTTTTTGTATTCTAATTTTTAAAGTATTTGAAAAGAAGCTAGTATATGGTGAATATTGCTATAGTAAACAAGCATGGTTTACATTTTCAAGATTTTAAACAGTCAAGAAATAAAAACAGTGAAAATCGTATTAAAAGTAATACCAACAACTTTTTATGCAGAAAACATAGTAGAATATTGGAATGAAATTTTTAATTAATTACTTATTCTAAAACAAAACTTTGAAGCTTCTTTGGTAAGTTTTTATATAATCAAGTTATTTTGTTTAACTAACCAAAAATATTCAATTGTATTTTAGATTGAATTTTGACTTCGAGAAAACATTTTCACTGAAAAATTTGTTACTTCTTTCAAAATTGGAATCTTTTAAACTTAAAATTATTAATTTTTATAAAAAGGAAGGATCAGAAAAACATTAGACTTTTATTACTTTTACAACAAGATATTCAAAGGCTGTTTACATGAACGGTCATGTTTTTACATTAAAAATAATGTAAAATAACTGTAAAAATATTAAACAAAATAAAATTAAATGAAGCAAAACTTAAATTTTAATTTATAGCATTCTTTTATTTTCAGGATTAAACCTAAACAAATTTAGAAGAGAGCCGAATTTATTTAGGTACTTTTTCTAATATAATAGGTAAAAATCCTATTATAATTAACTAAAAAATAGTTATATTTTCTATTCTCTAACTAAATAATTAGGTATATTATCTATTGTTGAGAATATTTTTTAACTATTTATTGAGGTGAAATTCCTATTTCTTTAGTTAAATTTCAAAAAGGTTTTAAAATAAATCAACTAAATGATTAGGTGAACCGACTATTTGCTTAGTTCTAATCCACCTAAATTTTTAGGTATTTTAGCTAGTATTGTAGATAAATCAGCAAATTTATTTAGCTAATTTTCCTAATTATTAAAAAGTAAATTCAGCTAGTTTAAATTAGGCAATGTAGCTAAATAGTTTAGGAGGCTGAAAATCAAGCATTTCATTAGGTGATTTATACTATTGTTTTAGCTAAATGTTGTACTCTTTTTTTTCTGTGTACATTCCGGAATTTCGAATTTAATAAAAACGAATAAATTTTAGAAATAAAGAATTGCCAAATCCGGATTTGGATTCCCTACTCTCAAGTCATCGCTTTTCGCAATTTCTAAAATTTGAGTTTTGAAAAATATAAAATATTTCTAAACTGCAAGCTTTTTAAAACTTTTATAAGTGCAGAATGCTAACGGTAAATTTCATATCAAAAAACATAATAATTTTTCGTAACTGACGCAATTAACCTTTGAATTCCAGCATTATGTTAACACTTCTCTTAATTTTTTTTTGTCATCCTTAATGTATGCAATCCTTGAAATATTTTGGTATACATATTCGAATTAAGGTTCATAGTTTAAATAATCTAATAGAATATTTTCCATATAATTAAGTATCGTTAATACTTTGTGTCGTTTCGATGTAATCTGAATTTTGACCCATTATTGTAAGGAATATTGTACTGAATAAATGTTTTTCGGCTTGTATCTTTGTACGTTCATATGTATATATATATATATATATATATATATACATATTTTGTGTTACCTGTTTTCGTTTGCTCATTTCACATATTGATAACTCATACATCCATGCATGTTTTAAAAAAAATGCTAATATGCATATTCACATGTATTCTATATTTGACTTTATCATACATTTCGGTATAGAAAACTAGAGATATTAGTACATATTAATGTATTATGTTTGTATGTATGATTATGTTTGTACAAGTTTGTATATAAATGTATTATGAATTATAAAACTGGATATCTTTATGGTGTTATGCCAATAATGTTCCAATATTTTTATGATTGCATATCAATGCTTAAACAGTTATCCTGTTATTTGCTTTTTACCTCTCTTTTATATATTACCGTTATGTATAGTTTATTTTTTCTGCACAATAAAGAAATCGGTTACAAAGAATACAAAAAAAGGAAAAAAAAAAATACTAAGCGCCCAAGGGGAGTATTTTGGGAGCATCATAAAATTTTAGGTTTGTATGTCGGTAGATATTTTGTGAATATTTTTTAACACTACTTATAGGCCAATTTTTATATGGAAATAAGAAAGAAATAGAGGTATTGAGAAGGAGAGAATATAGAAAGAGTAAGAGATAAAAATGTAGACAAAAAATAGAAAAAAAAAACAGAAAATTGAATGAAAAATCCAATGAAATGAAAAATAATTTTTTTTTGTTTGTTTTTAAATAAATATTTGGAATTGTTCCGCTACTTTTTCATAGTACATTTACCATTTCAGTTTTGTGTATTTTTATAATTCGAAAAAATTGGGTAAAAAGCAAAAAAAAATTCATATCTTTTGTGCCTTTAAAATGAGCAAAGGAACAGTATGAGTAATAGTAAGAAATTCAAAAGAAAAAGAAGAAAGAAAAACAAAAAAAATATTATGAATAAAAATAAAAATATTTCCCCCTCATCCTTATACTTTTTAAAAGATCCCCGAAAAGAAAAACAAGAAAATAACAAAAAATTATTATTTTTAAATTTGTTAAAAAGAAAAATAAAACGAAGCAAAAAAAATAAAATTTACCGTAAGTAAATGGATAAGAAGTTAAAAATTTTTTATTAAAGATAAATTATGGAACTAATTTTTATACGTGTATGTATGGGTATGTGAATGCACGATAATAGATTTAAGTACTTTTGTATGTGCATTTCATTTTTTAATATTGAATATTTCTGGAAATCCTTTATAGAAATTTTTTAATAAAAAAAATTTTTATCAAAAGATTTACAATTCAATTCTAGAAAAGAAAAAATAAATAGAATAAATAGAATAGAAAGCTAAAAAATTTATAAAATAGTAAAATTGAAAAATAAATAGGAAGCTGAAATTTTATATATAAATCTTTACTAGAAACTTTACTAGAAAAAAATTTTTGGCTCTCTCTAAAATTTAAAGTCCATCAAAGTTTGTAAAATTCTATTTTTTAAATATTCATTGTAGCAAATCCACAAACATTTCTTAAATTCTGTAAAAGTAGTAGGGAATTTTATCTACTGCATTTATCGGAGCATATTTGAACTTTAAAAGAACAAAATTACCGTTAAAATTTACCGTTATCTAAAATCCGGTTTATTTTTTTCAAATTTTTAATATCGTCTCTGTTTTTGATCTCAGGTTGTGAGAGTCTGAAATTTTAGCAGTTTTTGGACACTAATAAATAGTTTATTCAGGGTGAAGAAAATTTTTTTTCACCTCCACCCCCTCTTAAATTATCTATCGCCTGTAAAAATTTATAATTTTTTACCTTATATTTCCAAAACTGAAAGTTTTTCCAAATTTCTATAAATACCGAAACCAAACAGCAAATGTCATGCCATTAAAAAATACTTATAATGCTCGAATCCTTAAATTCGAACATTATATTAAAGCTTCTTTACATTTTTTTTTTGTTTTATTTCAAAGATCACACAAAGTGTTCATCCTATAAGTATGCGATTTTTGAAATTTATGAAAGTAATTTTACAAGTTATAGTATTCTCAATTGTTAAAGCGCTTCATTACAAACTATTGGTTTGACAAAATATTATATTTGGTATTTCTTGTATTTTTTTTTTTACCAGTTTGTCACAACAGGAAGTAATAGAATGCAAATGCAACAGAATGAATTGATGTATCGATACTTCTTATGAAATACATGTAAATACAAATTTTCAACAGCAGTATATTCTCGTACTGTTCCAGGGTTATTGCATGCACTCTTTACATTTTTTCCTTTACATTCTTTACATTCTATATGCTCTTTTCTTTACATTCTATATGCATACCAAAATTTCCATTTGTATACGATTTTATTATTTAATTAAGATTTTTTATTTTTTTTTGTCTTATTAGCATTTCAATTTTTGAATAAATTAAACAGTTTAATGAGTATTTTTAACCTCTGGTAACTTTTGAACATTTTAAATTATTTTTGACTTTTTAAAACACTTCAAATTTAATTCAAATGTAAAATTATTCAATCGAAAATGAAATAAGAAAAATGTATATATTTTTTAATATGTATGTACATATATGATTAGTATATATATTTACTTGTATAAATAAATTTTGTAATAATTTTAAATTGTTTTATTGTGAATAGCCTTAAGCAATTATAGAATTTTGGATGTAGGAAGTAAGAAAATGTAGGAAAATATTTTTAAAATATAACAAGAAGTTTAAAATTCTTTATGCTTTATGTTATCTGCGCTATATGAAACGTAGTGTCAAATACTTCTTCAAGAGTTGTGATTTCTGGTATTAAGAACTTTTTGAAAATATATATTAATTAAAAAATGTAAGAAGTATATGGTAATACAAAAAAATGTATAAATGTAACTAGTCATAATAGCCGCAAAAATTGTTATTTGAAATTATTGCTTTCTATTTTAATATAATATGTAAAATATGACATTTTATTTTACAGATTACCAGTGATTCCAAAGAAATACTCTAGATTGGCCTTTTTCTGCTAGTTTAGCGAGGATACGAGTTTATCGTTTGCTTAAATTTTTTTTTCAAATGCTTTCTTAATTATTGTTGTCGTCTTATGTCTTTTAACCGGCCACAAAATTTCGCCACAAAAAACAACCAGATTGTTCAAATTACCAATGACCTAAACTTAGAAACACTTACAAGTTTTCTATCTGTTAAATTTTTATAATAATTTTTTCAAATATCTTCCAAAAGAACCGCTCAAGAATGAAAACTTTTATACCTCTTGTTTCAATCACAATTAAAATAGGAAAAGTAAATAAAATTTAAGATAATTTTTTTGTACATGAAGAAAAAATTAAAAAAATGTAAAAATGCGTGATAATCAAATTTGTTTCAATGGGTCCTGTTTCTTTCCTTCCTTTTATTTCTCTTTACCAATAATGGTGACTTTTGAAAAAGAAAAAAGTTTTATTGACACCACGGGCGTTAAAAAAAATTAAAAAAAGAAAATAGGAAATTTTTTCTAAATCAAAAGTATAGATAAAGTCAAAGTAACATGCAAAGAAAATTAAGCTGTTTGTGTTTTAATTCACTAAATGGAGAAAACTAAAAACCATTTAAAGTTCATTCACTCCTACATTTTCATGAATTTATTTTTGACTTGAAATACAAATCTGATTTTGTTAAAAGAAAAAATAATCGGACTTTTATAATTTGACAAAATATTTGAGAAAAAATATGAAATCAGAATTCTCATTTTTTGAATTAAAGGTGTCGAATTTCCCAAATCAATAAAATAATGAGAACGTCATTAATTTTAAAAATTTTAATAAATTTCTTATATTTCTAGGAATGTTAGCATTTTGTACATACATAAAATTAAAAAATATCTAACGGAAGATATATATTTACATGAAAACGAATCAATATGTGTTTGGAAAATTGTCACTTATATTTTTGGTAAAATCATGTTCTATGGAAATGTGAGGATGGCATAAAATACAAAATCCTTTTCTCACTTGAAAATATTTGTTAAAAACAAAATGAAGGAGTTTGTATCATACCTAATATAAATTGGTCACTTCCTTTTTTTATTCACGTAAGTAATTTCATTTTTAAAACTGTTAAATTAGAAAATTTGTATTTTTAATCAAATTTTTAATACGATAAACTTCTTAATAAAACGGCAATTTATATGACGATATAATTTTTTACCTGGCTTATTAATCGTAATTCTAATTCAAAAATAAAAAATTCGATTTAAATTTAAATAAAAATTAAAATTCTAAAATAATTTTTTTAACATGAAAGGATTTTTGTTTTTTTTTTCTTCCTTTTTCCTCGTTTTGACATTTTCCGTTCCTATATATAGTTTTGTGATGTTCAAAGCGGTTTTTGAAAACTTTAAAATACATAACGGTATTTTTAACCCTTTGATTTTTATTTTTTTTTTATTTTAATTTTATTTTGTTGTTGTCACATAACTCAACAAGAAAAATAATTCAAATTATGCACAAAATAAAAAAAAAAAAAGAAAATATAAGAGAAACAAACCTTTGACATTATAATTGTGTTAGTAAACTTTTTGATCTTTATTTCATATTAAATAATAATAATTTTTATTCATATTTTAACTGTACTTCAAATTTTATAAGTGCGAAGGATGGTTATACAATCAATTTCATATTTTTAACTATATGGTGTTGCTACAAATTTTTAATTTAATTATAAGAATTTCAAATTTGGAATTTAAATTAAATTTAACATTTTTATTAGATTTTTAAATTTTTAACTACATATACATCTACAAATTAATCCAGTTTAAATTTGATTTAGGTATAATGCTCATTGAGATTTTCATCGATTCTTTTAAAAAATCTTAAATTTAAATTTAGAGGCACGCAGTGAATGTTCCATCTTGTTTTTAAGTTAAACATGATAAGAGAATTTATTGGTTGTTTAATAAGGTCATTGTCATACTTTAAATGAAGTCTTACATTTTGGAGTCATAAGAAATCTTTGTTTTGAAAGTGATAAATATAGGATTTTTTTAAAAAATTGAATAGATTAATCAACATCAGTTAAAAGTTAATTAAAAATTCTTTTAATTGGATGGTAAGGGCTTAGAAAACTATAAAAATTTTCAATTTTCGAAGCTTTTATTTTTGAAAATGTTTTAGTTCTATTGCTTCTTAAATCCAAAAAACTGTTAACATAATAAAGATAAATTTAATTTGAGGGTTTTATTATGCCGCTTAAACTACAATGATGAATAAAAGAAATTCTTTAATTTCGAATTTCTCCCATAAAAAAATTTAAAAATTTCAACAAATATTCCAACATTTATCAAATGCAAAAATTTCCACCAAAATTCTAAAGTAACAATAAAGTGACTCATAAAATATCTTCACATAGTCATGGAGATACTAAATGATCAAAAATGATTTACAATCAAAGAAATTTCAAACGTAGATTACGGTAGAAGAAACGCCAGTCTTTTAGCGTAGAATTATATGTGTATCTGACTTTGATGACAAAATCTTTAGCAACTTCATATAAGGCACTATTTTGATTCTAAAAAAAAAATTGGATTTTTTGAATTTCAAAATTTACGATAAATTCCCATATATTTTCGTTAAATTCCTTTTTGTCTTCTTTAACTTTTTTTTAATAAAATACTCATAAATGATCCCTCCCTATTACAGCACTGTTCCTCAATATTACAACACTGCTACCTCTTTCTTCACTACATTGTTTCAATCATTGTTGGAAATCTTTCACAACCATTGTTTAGAATAACTTTCTACTGTTAATATCCTCCATAATTTTTTTTTTAATTTTATAAATATTTTAAATTAAAATACAAAATAACACAAAATAATGATTCATAAAAAAAAATCAGAGAAAAACACAGAAAAAAAAAATTCAAGCGTTTTCAAAAGTAAAATTCAAATTTTAAATTTAATTTTGATGTCAAAAATTATTTCGAAATGATTTGCATATAAATTGACTTTGCGTACAAAATACACGACAAATATACATATATATAAAGATATATTTATATAAAATAAAACGTTACTATGCAAATATGAAAATAATTTGTATGTATATGTAAGTACAATTTATTTTGTTAAAATATTTGTATATTTGTATGTATGTATATCAAAACATATTTTTGTATAACGAAATTTTATGTGCACATATTTTAATATTTCTTGATCCTTTGAGGTAAAATATTTTCACCTGAGTCCTATATTATTGTATACTCATATATATATTATGTGTTCCCTAAATACATATATGCAATATATACAAATACATATATGTAAATATATTGATGTTTCTAATTATGATTGAAATAATTAATTTTTCGCTTCAATGATGGTAGATTTCATGTTGTTTATTTTCATTTAAAAATTTATATTCTCTAAAATACATAATAATATTGTATGCGTAACATATAATTATATGAATTTATTATTAATTTAAAATTATATATGTATATAGTAAAAATATAATATTTTAGAACAATTGCCTTGTTTTTATACAAAAAAAAAAAAAATTATGAATTAACATACAAAATAATAATTTTATTAATTTATTAGTCGTTTAATATTGACTTAATTTATTTAATTTTGCACAATTTATAAAGGATTTTTCTATTGTTAAAAATTAAAAAAAAAAATGTAATTTACGCATACATACAAAAAAAAAAACATAATGTTTAATTTAAATTTTTAATTATAATTTTTATTAGTGATTTATTGTTGCACTTTTTTTTTTCTTTATTGGAAAGTTTTTTTTTTAAAAAAATAATTTATAAAATAATTGAATCAAATTTAAACTTAATTTATTGGAATGATTTTGTTAATAAATTTATGTTGAACTTTTGAAATTAAAAAGAGGAAAACAAGTAGAGAAAATATTAACGCCAATAAAATAGGGCAAAAATGATAAAGCGCGCAACATAAAATGAGCCTAGTGGCGGCAAAATCGCGATATTATTGTTTGTGCGTTCTTCAGTTAGTTTTAATATGCAATTTAGTACCATTAGCCCAAAACTATCGTAAATATTCAATGCAAATTACAGTGGAATCATCTTGCAAGAAATTACTTTAAGTTTTAAATGTCTTAATTTTTTCTTACTCAACAAGAAGTTTTTTTCTTCTTTTTTATGCTCTTTCTATTTTCATGTCGAATTAAGACGTTATTTATCAAGTCAGAGGGCGAATTATCAATTTTATCAGTGGAGTCTATGTGTATTAAACGTTATTACTCGCTCCCCCTTTGAGCATTCAATTACATTTCATATACTGCTCCGATAAAAGATGTTTTCTACATATAAGAAGAATCTGCAGTATTTAACGTTCAGTTCTGCTATCTTGTAATGTCCTAATATTTCTAAATGAATGTTACTCTTAATGTTCCGCTTCTCATTTAAGGCGAAATACCTTAGGGGGCACATTAAATTCGGGAAGTTAAAAATATTGCTTTTGCAAACAATTGTTTTATTCCTCCATTAGTCTAAAATTTTAAATTTTGTTGAAAGTTTGAACAGTTAGATCTAAAAATACGACAAAATATATTCATTTTCTAATAAACGGCCAAATACGTTGAACTTAGCCGATGAATTGACTTGGTCTTTTTCAATACATTTTCTATTAGCAAAACTTTGAAGTCATAACATAAATTCTTAGAAAACATGGCAGTGTTATTCTATGTGTGTGATATATGAAAAGTTTATTGTACCATATAGTATCATTATTTCAAGCTTATAATGAGCTATTTACCGATGGTGTCCGTGAATTTTTTGATAAGAAATAAATTTTTCATATATTTCATTCTGTTCTAGTAGAAAATACCAAAAGACTGACAAAAATCTATTCTTCTTTCTTTTTACTTTTCAAATTTCATTTTTCAAAAATTTTGAGGTTTTCAAAATTGAAAAATTTTAACCAAAATCCTTATTGTTTTCTTTTTGTGTTTCGTTCGTGTATTTGTTTTTCAAACATCAAATTAACGGAAATTAAAGTTCTTTAAATTTCTTATTTAATCCTTTTTAATTTTAATTTAAAATAACTGTTAAAACTCATTCTTAATATTCTTCATTTTCTCGGTGTATATTAAGGCAGAAAAAAAGCCTTAATAAAAGATAAAACAGAAAAAGCCAAAAACTGCTTAGCAAGATTTTTTGGTAATAATAATTATATGGGTTTTTATTATCCTTTTTTTTCCATTAAAAGGAGTTGGAGAATTTTCTTGTTTTTGCCTTCCCAAATGAAAATATTTAAATTAGATGTGTAAAATAATATTATATAAGTAGATATGTTGTAAAAATTAAATATGAAATTAAATATAAAGGATCAAAATAAAATATGAAAATAGAAAAAAAAAGACTGGTTTTAAAATCACATAAGAGAAGATTTTAACCACATTTTGGTACATACAATACACAGTTGTACATTTGAATATGTTTGATATAAATAATAAATATATACCAACACACATGTAATATGTATGTACATATATGTATGGTCGTAAAGAAAACCAATTGTAACAGTCAAAAATGTTTTAAGTACATGTTTGTTAAAGTTTCAGTTAAGTGTAAATATTTAGATTTGTTAAGGATTCAGAATCATAGAATTTTGAGGGTCTATTATATGTAATACGAAATTAAAAATAAATTTGAAATTAAATGGGTAGTACACAATAGAATTGTTTTCGAAATTACCGATTCGATGTTTTCAAAAACTCTCTGAAATAAATTAAATTTGAGATTATTCTAAAAATCGAAAAATAATTTAGTTTACTTCGAAATCGAAAACAAATTTAACATATCTTAAAATCGAAAAAAAAAATAATTCGGAATGAAAAAAATTAATTAATTTCGAAATAAGAGAAAAATTTATTTCGAAATTGAAAAAATTCTTAATTCATTTCGAAATCGCAGAAATTTAAAGTAATTTTGGAAATGGAGAAAAATTTTATTTTCGAAATTAAAAAATTTGTTGATTCGATTCCAAATTGAAAGATATTTAACGTTTATTTTGAAATCTGGAAATAATTTTTATTTCAAAATCGACTATTTTTTTTAATTAAAAAAATATGTTGCATTTTCTCTAAAATTTATAAATTGTCGCTTAGTACATTCTAACATATATATTCACATATTTGTGTTTTCAATATACGTATGTTCATATACATATAGAAATTAAAATTGTAGTTAAAAAAAAAGCAGAAGGACGATTTGTTGAAATGAAATCGCTCTCTTGTGGGAATTTTAAACAAATGTTAAAACATTTTTTTTTGATTTTTCTTTTTCTTTATGCCTTACAAATGATTAAAAGGATTCAGGACTTAGAATTATTATATTGGAAAAAGAAATTATTATAAATATAAAAAAAAAAGTTGAATTACAATAATAACATTTAAAATAGTATAGTTTGTGTAATATGAGATCGTAAATATTATTTAAGATGAAAATCTAGGTTATGTTTATTACGGTCGGAATAGAATACGAGTACTAAAATGAAATATATTTTATGTATGTATACAAATAAATATTTAATTAAGTAGAATTATGGTTTTGGGATTTTATTTTATTTATTTTTTTTTTTTTTCAAAATATATTTAAAATGAATAAAATGAATGGTGTATAAACTATATTTAAAATTGAATAATGTATGAAATTAAAGATATAAAATTAATAATTAAACATATGTGAAATGAATGTTAATTTAAAATTTTATTTAAGATATTAAATGAATATTCGAATATGTTATGTATGCATTAGTGGATATGTAATACATGTATATGTATCTATAATGAAAAAAAAATGATGTAGATTATGTGCTATAACATGAGTTGTTAAGAAAAGAAGGAGTGGTTTGGTTTTTTTTTTTTTTTTTTGTTGAAAAATAATATTTGAGCATAGGGAATGAATCATCTAAAACTAAGTTTTGCTGAAATTTATATGTTATGAAGCAAATTATAATTGAGGCGAACTATTCCAGGAATTTACATAAATTAATTTATAAGATCAACAAGGTATAGTGTATACGGAGTCATTTCAAACCATTTTCATTCAGTTTAAGTATAATTTATCACTTACTATTTTTGACTACTATCTTTCTAGATTGTAGATTATTGGAGAGAGATATTGGCAGAAAAATTACCCTCTCCAACCTGACCACCGCAGCTACTCGCGGTTTATTGGAGCCCACCCGTATCCCGCTTACACTACACCTGTCCCAAGAAAATACCTGGAGGTATCCCTCAGGGAGTTGGACGCGAGCTCCGCAGCACTGAGAGAGCTACACACAGGATAATCACACAGAATATGTATAGCCGCCTTCTCACAACCTCCGTAAAACTTACAGAAAAGGGAGTCCGATTTTGCAAGTCATATTTCGTGAATTTGTGCAAGTCATATTTCACCGGACAATGTCGAATGAAGAAGACAATAATATCACGAACTTGGTTTCGATCCATCGCGAACAGCTCTGAGAAGAACTTTCTTAAGCAGGATGGAAAAATTAGCTTTCCATGATTATCTCCCTTAATAGTCCCTCAGTAGACTACTACCTTAAGTTATCATTTTGATTTTGAATGACTTGAATATATTTTAACTAAAGATAGAGCACGAAAAATTCAAAATTTACGCAAAGGGATAAAAACTAATTTTGCATTTTTTTAATTTTTGCATTTTTAAATTGATTTGTTTTTAATGTTTTGTTATCAAAAATACTGTCTTAGTTTAATTCGATATATCAGGGCTATATGCATATTAACATTGTTTGTTGTTTTTGTCCCTCTCTATACGCTCTGAAACACTAAATTCATGCTAAATATCGGATGAATTGGTTTTATCAATATAGAGTGTATTGCCGTGTATTCTTATAGTAATCAAGTTTTTCATTTTACGACATTCTTATTTTTCAAATACTTTGTATTAAAAACCTTTCAAATCATACTGTTTTCATTTGTACCTCGATTTGCTCTCAGAATTTTGCCACTCAATTTTCTTTAAAATAAAGCTAGATTTCTGCATAAAAAATTAAAAAATATATTTTTGAAATTTCCGGCTTCCACTTCACCCCTAAACACTTTAATTCCCATCTTTTTAGATTTATTTAATAATAAACTCTAAATTATTTTGAAAGTTAATTTCACATTCTCTCTCCAAATGTATTCTTTTATTTTCTTCTAGTAAATTTAGATTACCAACCATTAAATTAACCATTTATCAAATTTAAGTAATAAATTAAAGATAGAATGAGACAACAATAATAATTTATTTTTATATTCTTTAAGGTGTCAAAATTCAACACGAAAACTTAGTCGTTTCATTGAAATAAATACTACTAACTTCAATCTCATGCAACAGATTCCATTTTACCTCTTTAAAATGCAACAACAAAATAAATGCTAAAAATCAACTCAAATATATTATTTTAACAATTCAACACTACACGTACTAAATATAAAAATTTCAGGAAAAAAAATATCCTTTATTATTATTTTTTTTTTTTTGGTACACTTCTTCAGTTTCTCCACACCTTAATGTTCTCAATTTTCGCATAATAATCAGACAAAAAAAAATTCAACAATCACAGTTACAGAACAGATTTCGGCTTTAAAACCCTGCATTCTAAATTTACAAGAAGAACGGAAAAAGGAAACTAAAATGAAAAATTGCAACTGTTTTATAATAATAAACTTGGAATTTTGAGGAAAAATTGGTGTGAGATATGTTACATACTTCCAAACTCACTGCTTATACAATCATGTCATGTACCTACGCAAATAACAACTATTCAACAATTTGTACTTACAATAAAAATTATAAAGCAGAAAAAGGATCAACTGAATGTCGTATATATAGTTATGTGTTTTTTTTTTCCCTGTGTCCGCAGGACTAATTGTTACCGGAGATTTATAAAGTGTGACAAAAGCATAAATAATTTTAATTAAATGCCCTTTGGTCCTTGTCTTTGTATTTGTTCAGAAAGAAAAGTTGATTTTTTTTTTTTTTTGTGTAAAAGGAAAAATAAAATATCCTTTTTCCACTTTGAAAACATTAATTTTCCCTTATTTTTTTTTTTGTATCTATATCTTTTTGTTTTCATCTGTTTCATTCACTTTTAAAATGATTAATCTATATTTATGCTTTTATGTCAGTGGCGTGTTTTGAGGAATATTTTTTGAAAATTTAAAGAATAGGAAGACTTCTTAAATTTCTAATGAAAAAATTGACTGTTAACCGAAAAAAAATTCTAATTTGAATTGATATATAATTCTTTTGATATCCCAAATTTGACCCATAAGACGCGGTGCAGAGATGCAAAAAAGTTTCTGGCGTTATTTTCAAATTTTTAAATTTTTGTGACGTACTCGATTAGTAATTTGTCTATTGTTCGATACTCGTATCTATGCGTATGAAATAGTAGTGAATGCATCAATGTTTTATTTTGTGTTTTAATGCTCATGGGGGTCGCGATGCACTGCTATGTGTCGCAAACTGAAATACGTCGTTTGTCGTTGATCAAGATGCTAATTTTGTAGTCGTTTTTTTTATTATTATTTTCACAGAGTATATATTATTAGTAATTATCAATTTTGAATGAAAACGTTGAATGTTGGGGGTTACTGTGTTAGGAATATTAAATTGTAATTTATTGAATGTGTTATATAAGGTCAGATTTAAGATCGATCTTAGATTAAATTCCGATTCGTTCGCTACTACGGAATGATTGACTGAGCGAGATATTTTGTATGAGCGTACATTATTTTTCCAATTCTGTGCAAAGATCAATTTTTGTGATCATAAACCTGTTTACAAACAAATCTGTAGTCGTCTCTGAATTAAATGTAAATCACAACATTACACTGGTTACGAATACTTGTTCGTCGATGGATTTATGGTTTCTGGCTCTAAAGTAAAAAAAAAAAACAAGGAGAAAAAGAAAACATTTAAACAGTTAACCAACTGAAAAATCATTATCCAACTGAAAACCGCTCCCCATCTCCGGTATGCGATGTTACTTTATTTTATATTTTATTGTTAAATGTCCTTTTTTTTCCTGGTGTTTTTATTTATATTTATATTCCCAAAATAATATAAATTTTCCATGTTTTTTGCTTAAAAGCGAAATTTTTACAAAAAAAAAAAACAAAAGAAAAAAAATTAAATAAATTTTTTGCTTTTCTCCGAGATGAAAAGAAATCATTTTCACAGGTCGAAAACAAGAGAGAGAAAAAAAAAACAAAAGACAAATATAATTTCTGTTTCTGTTATTATCTCTATCTCTCTTTTACACTATTTTCGTTCTCTGCTTAACACATTAATATGACATGTGAATATTTTTAGGTTATTTTCGGACAATTAAAGTGTTGTTTTTGATCGAATGAATCTTATTTGAATACACACATGTTCTCATTCCATTATCACCGGTTTTTGTTTGGAATTTTGACATCTAAAAAGGTGAAAAATATTTTTATTAAAAATAAATTTTTTTGTATTTTTTTGTTTTTTTTTTCATAAATTTTAAATGCTTTTTATAGAAATATTGTTTGTCCTGTAAACAGACAATTATGTGTAAAAGAGTAAATATTAATATTATATTATACTGTATGTATATATGTATATACATATATGCGAAAGGATTGGAGAAATAGAATGTAAATAAATTATTAATTAAAAAAAAAGCAACGAATCTTGTTTTTACTCTTGTTTATATTAGGATACTTTGGAAGGTAAGCAATATACTAGCGATATCTAAATAATGAATACTAGCGATATTTAAAATGTTAGCGGTTCGGTGGTATTCCCGAAGCTTCCGCTTTATATAATAGGTTATTCTTTAAAATTTATGAAAGATGATTAAGCATGGCTACTTTTAAAAAAGAATGACTCAATAATTTATAGAATTGCATAAGTAACAAAGAATTAAACAATATAAATAAATCAAAAGAAAATTTAATGAAGATTTTTGTGAGCTTCAAAGTTCAATATCGCAAGAAGGGGTAAGGAATAAGACATCTTCCTATATCACCATGATTTCTTCTTTTAAACCTAATTATTGTAAATGAACTTCTAAATTTTGAAATGTGTGATAAATTTTCCCGTTTCAAAAAAAAAAAATTTAAGTAAAAAAAAAAAATGCGACAATGCTGAGAAATAAGAATAAAATGTATGTGTTTTTTTTTCGTCTGTTAATAAACAAATAAATTTAAAAATATTGTGTTAAATGCAGTCAGCAGGAGTTTATTTTGATGTTGACCTGAAATTCTTTTCAAGTAGAAAATCATTTAAAATATAAAAAAAGGAACACGAAAAAATATGATTTAAAAAAGAAAAAGGATTCGTGATCATATTTGTGGTTAAATTTATTTTAACGCAAATTGTACAAAATATAAATTAAGATCAACGGGCGTTGGTTGAATTGAAGAGACGATTATGTTGAATATCATCCTTACAATTCCTAAAGTTAAATAAATTAATATTAAAAAGGAAAAATAAATCACAAATTGAAGGAGTGATAAGGCTTATAAAGTAAAAGGAGGCTATTGTTATGTGAATGTTCTTAAGCTTCGGGAGTAAATTTAGTTTAGAAATCCAGTAAATTCCTTTAACTAATTTGGTTGCATTTAATTTTAAAAAATTCAGTTGAACTTAAAACTTTGATGTAAATTTCGAAAAATAGTTACAATTAAAATAGTCTTCAATTATAATTAAAAATTAAAGTGTTAATCACAGCCAAAAATTCAATTTTTAATATTGTATGTATAATAATTAGATAGGATGGCAGGATTCTGGAGCAAGTTAATTATTACAGATGGTTTCGTTATGAGGATTATGGGAATCAGATTAATATTTTTAAGATCGAATCTATTTTAAGGAGATCTCTGTTGGGTGTTGCGTGATTTAGTTTAGTTTCAACCCCTCAGGTTGTCTCTTTATGAAGATATTTATTTTGATAAACTTCGAAACGTTGCACTTTTGTAAGTTGTTTGCTGAATGTTGATGCAATTTTTATTTATTCAACTTCACGGGCATAATGCTTTGCTTTTGTTGTTGGGGTAGGCTTCTTTTAGGCAAAATTCAATATTCTTGCAATTTAAGTTTTAGGAGCCTTTTAATATTCGTCATTACAATAAGAATTATAATTCTTATTGTAATACTATTACAGTAAGACTATAATACTATTATTAGTAGGAGTGAGTTGATGTCTAGAATGCCGTGAGCCGCCAATTCCAATTTCAGTTGATTTGACCTTTTATCTAATTTGATTTAATATGTTAAGCTATATTTTATATAATAGTAGGTTGATTTATAACTCATTTCATGCTGGTTGGTCTTGTTGTTGATTTCCTTTTCATTGACATGAACCCAAAAAACTTTGAATCTCTCATACTAAACTAAATACAAACTGTTCACCATTTATTTTTGTTCCAAATTAAATGATAACGACTTTGCTTTACAATTTGATAGCAGAACTTTTGTCATTGTAATAGATCATTGTTTTTTGCTTTAACCAAAGATTTTAAAAATTTTAATGTCTTTGCTTTAATGTAATATTTGCATAAAAATTTATTCTTGGCCTATAAGCAATTCGTATGATAATTCTTTAAAACAAAAATAGAAATCTAATTTATGAAATATTCACGAACTGAACAGCTTTGATTGTATATAAGCGTCTTTAATTATTAAACTATTATGAATATTGAATGTTTTATTAGTGAAATTCTTTACATTACTTACAAATAATGATAATAACTTGTACAATAATTTTTACATATAGATTTTTGAAAAAGAATACAATAATGTCTGTTTAAAGTTTTCCAATTTACTTGAATTATTATAAACTTCAACAAAAAAAAAAACTAATAAACGTTCAAAGACTCCCCATGTTTTAAGGAATCCAATGAAATGCCATTAAAATGTCGAGAATTAATAAAGAGAAACATAATAATAAAGTCATAAATTTTATTTAAAATGTAAAAATGGAAATTCTTAAATAATTTAGCTATGATTAAAAATTTTAAACATCTGAAAATAACATCTTATTATTCCAGTTTCGTGAATTATAATTACATTTCTAACGATTTTATTCTATTTTGTTCTGGTATTGTGGTATAAAATTTTTATACCGCATACTGAATAGCAGTGTTGCCGCTATAATAGTGTTGACTTACGTATAATAATTTCTGGATACATTTTATTTACTCTATAGACATACAACTCCATTTTTATGTGGAAAATAAACGACTTCTGCCTACTTGTATGTTACACTATCGAACATTTACGACGGATTTGCTGCGTTTCGTAACAAAATCCTTAGAAAAACTTTTCCGCATTTCTCAATTTCATCCTGCACCATCTCCCTGTATCGTATAAAGATGTCTTACAAGTTAATATCCGGGAGGGTGTTATAAGTGCACTTAGCGACTCCCACAATGGTATAAATACAACTTTTGGAATACAAGAAACTTATTTTATGTATTTCGGAATAATTTTGCATATTAAAAATAGACAGACGAATTGAAAACGCTTAAAGATTTTAGGTACCCTCATTGTATTTTTTGCATTCAAAGAAGCTAAAAAAATAATAACCGTGAAAGGGTGAATCTTGAACCTCTCTCTTTTGTTAATGTGATATAAAAATTCATTAATGGAATGGGGTAAAAAAATCCTTAAATTTACCACCAAATTGAGAAATTTTTTTTTCTTTTATTATTTCTTACTTACTCTCTCCTTTTACTCTAATAGAATTACTCGGCACAGAATTGAAAGAAGAAAGCTGAAAATAATAAAATGAAAAAGAATTATTAAAAATGAAATTATAAAAAAAGAAAAAAAAACAAAATATTATTATGTATAAACTCATAAAAAGGGTTCAACAAGAAAAAGGAATAAAAAAGAGAAAAGTACTAACGAAGAAAGTAAAAAGAAAGAAAGTTATTTTAATTTAATACCCAATACATGGGGTTGCAAGAACTCTTGTAAGGTGGCTTGGTTGGATATTTAAAACATAAAAGAACAACATTGTTGAAGCTTTAAAACAATTTTATGTCAAAGCTTGGCAGATGGTTTAATAACAAAAAAAAAAACAAGAGAATAATAAGACACGATGGAAAAAAATATGAAAAAAAAAAGAAATAATTAAAAATTTGGGAATTTAAATGGAAAGAACAAATAAACAAGACCGCATTTGTATAAGTAATTTTCGAATTATTGCAACACCCTTTCGAGTGGGGGCAAACTTGCTAAAAAAAAAGATATTACGAGAATTTAAAGATTTGCTGAAAAAAAAAGAAATAACAACAATAGTCTTAATGAAATTTTTGTTTCATGAATTAATTATTAAAAATTATTTTGAAGGAGTTTCTAAAAATTCAATTTGAGAAAAAAATGTCCCTTCTACTTGAAAAATTTTAAAATTTTTTATTACAGAAACTTATAAAATTTTCGGAATTCTCTGAAAAGTAACTCATTTTAATGCCCTGCAAAATCATAATATTTAAGTTAATTTACGTAGAAATAAATCAGAACGTTTTCTGTGTACACAGATGAATTTTACTTTCTGTTAATTTTTCTACTAAAGCACTATAAGCCAAACATTAAATGCTATACTAGACATATAATACTACATGCACCATATCGATGAAATTGCCGTATCTAAAACATGCACCATATCTAAAACATTATTGTTAACAATCTCCTTTTAGGTCCGGAACGGAACTTCACAATGACTGTAAAATTGTCTGCTCCTCTTCCAGATAGATATGAAACTTCGATTCCCGTAAATTTTCGAATTTCTTATTTGCTGATGTACGTGACAGGAGTTGTTTTATATATCCACGGAAATCCTGCAGTCCGCTATATAGAAAAACATCAAGAATTCTGTAAGGGTGTTTTTACTAAAATATCGGCTATTTTTACTAAAATTTCGACCGTCGCTTTTCATTTCATCGATTCTTTTAAATTTCGTCCACTGCACAGTAATTTTTTACCGTCTTTTATACATTCACATATTATTTGTTAATTATTATTCTCACACATAATTAATGTATTATTCATTTTAAATTGATAACCATGGTGAATTTATAATATAAGCAAAAAAAAAAAATCAAATATTTTTTTTTAAATTATATTAAATTGTAAATGTTTTTATAAAATATCAAATACTCTATAATGTGGTATTAAAATACTGAAGATAAAATCCCCCCCCATAAGTAAAATCATTTAAAATTATCCTTGATAAATTTTTACACCATTAATATGAGAATAAAACGCGAATGAAACAGAAATAGCAAAAAAAAAAAAATGTCAATAATAAATTTTAAATGCCAAAATATGTGAGACAAATCTTTTATACAATATTGTTTAGTCAATATATCGGATTAGGTCAATTAATGAAGCTATGGGCAATTTATCATGTCATACATACTCGAAATACTAAGTTAAATCACAATATGTATTGCAATTCATGTATGGTTTGAATTGGTGTTAAATTCATTCAAAATCCCCCAATTTGATTTGGTCTTCTCTTTCAAATTACATGTAGAGATTTCTTGTCCTTGGTATAGTTTGATCATTATATTATAGGTATATTTTGTCTGTTGAATTATTTAAAATTTTGAAAATACTTTGCCTATGAATCGTTTTTGGAATGAACTAAAAGTTGAATATTATAAAAAAATAACAATCCATTCGAGTTGAGTTTTCTCATACCAAATATAATCCTTTTATTTGCATTGGAATATAAAAGATTTTCCATTGATATTTTTTAAATTTTCGCGTGTCGTGTTTTCTTTTTCCTCCAAAAAAAAAAAGTTTTAAATATCCAAAATATTACAATATTTCTAATAGCCGTTCTTATGCATATTCTGGGTCCAACAAACATCCTTTGTTATTCATGAAATAGAATTTTTTTTTTTTTTGCTTGGTACCTTGTAGCAACTATTGAACTTGAAAGGTTACATGAAAAACAAACAGAAAAATATCGTTTTTCATTTTGATTTTCGTATATATATATATATATACCATTAGTTTTTTTTCAGCAGTTCATGAGTCGTATTTGATGGTTTTTAATCCTTTTCACAGAATTTTAATTGTGCTCGACAAACAAAACGAAGCGGACAAATAGGATTTTTTTTTTTTAAAAATCTTTTCTTTTTTTTTTTTGTCGTTTTGGATTTTTAAATTTCATTTTATTTCTGTCAAAAGTATTGCACTCTTTTATAATCAGAGCGTAAAATTAGTGTGAGTAAAGAAATGAGTAAGGGCATTACATAGTACTTGCAGTAGATGGACATTTTTTTTTAAAAAACAGAGAAGGGCAAAACAAAAAAAAAGGGTTAATTTGAAATTTTTGTTTTTTTTTTTTGGGATTTTGGTCGCGATTTTAAGTGTCACTCGAAATTCAAGTATTTTAACATCATTTTAAATTCAAAACGAATAGACCATTTTATCCTTTGAACATGCATTATGTACTTAGATATTATGATTGTTTACTTGTGTATACAAAAACCTTATTGTATAGTTGTTACAGTCGTATGAAATTTTCTGTGAAGTTCAAAAAAAAAAAATTATTTTTATTTTGTATTAGATTTATTTTTTTTTGGTTTGTTATTCCTTTTTAGGGTAGATTAGTTGAGGAAAATAAGGGGCGATTCGATTTATACAAAAAAAAAAAACGAAAATTTGCATAAAGATAGATGAGAAAATTGGTACAGGACATAAGCGAAAATAAAAGAAAAAATTAGCTGATACAACATTTGTCGATTCTATTAAGGTAATAATGAAAAGGAGTTACAAAATATGAGAATATTAAAAAGAGAAAAGTTTTTTCTTCTTTTGCACTGGATCTTACTAAAAATCACAGAGCATTCCAATTTTTTTTGCTTTTTGTTGTCAATGATAAAATTAAGTTGTTTTTTGATATAGATAGCAGTGAGTAAAATAAGGGACGTATGTTAAATACAGATAATTTAAAATCTTGTAGACCAATTTCTCAAAAAAATACACACCATCTTAACTTAATTTTAATAAGTTTATGGTTGTGGTCATCCGGTTTTCATATTCTAACATCTTGTCTGCAGGTTTAATGTTATCAATGTGTTCAAAATAAAAATCATTGACATTGGTACATTAAAAATATGAATCGAATTTCGGTTGCAAGTATTTTTGGATTTGCTGACGTTTTGAAACTTATTTTTTCTCTTTGCCTCTTTTTTATACACTGGGATCTGAGATAAAGGATTTTTAGGAGAAATCTTTAACATTGCTAATTGTGTAAATAATTGAGATATAGTTCACATTTTCCCGGCTTCCAGTTTAAAAATTTCAATGTCAAATTTTAGTGGTTTCCTAGTTTAGGCCGGCTCTATCAAGTATTTTTTATTTTAAGCCTTTTTCTCTTGTAAAAATAGACAATTTTTTTTTATAAATTTTCCGTTGTTCTTTTCACTTCAATTAAATTCTGTTAGCCTAAACCGGCTCCGAATTTATAGTTTTTTCTTCGATTTGAATAGCAAAATCCCATCATTTACCTAGATTCTACTGTATTGAGAAAGAAAAAGAAGAAAACAAATATTAGGTCTAACGCATTTCTTAAAAACAAAAAGAAAAAAAAAACGGACTAAAATTTTTTTATTAGCGAAAAATGAAACAAGAAAAAATAATAAAAAAAAAGTCCTTATGTAATAAATCCTTGTAAATTTTTTTTTAGAACAATTTCTGTTTTTTTTTTATTTTTCATATTTATTGTAATATTTTTTTTTAATTCAAGGACTATACAATATGCTGTTTTGTTATTGTTGTTATTATATTGTAATTGCAATAATGGAGTTGGCAACATTTTTTTTCTCTTTTAAATTATATAAAATGATGTCGAAAGTGACAGAAAGTAATAAATTTAAGTGAAATGCAAATTTTTTTTTTTGATTATTTTAAATGGGTGGATTTTATAATTTTGAATTTGGTTCTCTTTTTTCTCTTTGTAAATTGTAACATTTTGAAGTTGTTCTCTTTAACCGAAAAATGTGTTGGGAATAAATTTAGATGAAGGGCGCAAAAAAAAGAAAAAAAAATTTCATACCACAAAGTTATGTAAACATAAAATGTCATTTGTAAAATTATATTAGGTACAATATTAAGTGAGAATACCATAAGCAAAATGACTTAAGAGCAGTTCCTTAAGGAAGAAAATAAAATTTGAAAAAAAAAAAAAAATTATAAAAGGAACAATTGATTCAAAATTGGGTGTACAATTATGGTTGATGGTCACAGCTGTTGTTTACATTTTAAAAGCAATTTTATTGAAATGAAATGTCTATAAAAATTATTTTATAATTTCTTTTCCTGTTTTTTTCTTTATTTTTTATGAAGAAGATCTGTAAATTAGTTTTGATAATTTCATTTTGGTTTATGCTTGTGACTCTCTACAGTATAATATTAAAATTGATATTATTGTATATATCGTTTCTGCTAATTTGTTATGTTAGTTGACTTTATTGTTAACTTTAGAAAGGAAGCTGCCCACCGAATTCAAATAATTAAAAAAATAAATCTAAATTTTTGATTTAAAGTTTATGCTAAAATTAAACTCTTTGACAATTTAATTACAATCATACCTAAAATTAAAAATATAACATAGTTTTTATTTACCATAAAAGTCACCTTTCCCTTCTTAATTTTTGGATAGCGAGTAAGGTACCGCAATAACCCTGTCCGCATGGGTGATTTTCTATTTTGTTCCAGAATGAGCAATAGTAAGATGATAGAGCAATATTGTTGAGCAAAAACATTCATTTGATCATTGGATGAGCAAAACATTCTATAAAGTTGCACAAAAATTTTCCATATCACTGAAATTGGATTTTTAATTTAAAAATTGTAGTAGTCACAATGAAAAGAAAATAAATTTAAATTCAATTTAAAAATCATTGAATTGGAACAATATGATACTCACTACATAACAGTTCTATTGAGAATTGAGCATGATATCTATTTGTTAATTTTATATTTTGTGTCATATATTTAGACAAATGCCAAGGCTGGAAATATTTTTAGTCTGTATCGAACGTACCTAAAAAGAAATATTGAAAGCCTCTGTGTAAATAAACAATATTTATTATAGTTTTGTAATGAAGTTCTATTTTTTTTACAATTATTCTATTAGAATTATCTACAGTTCTATTTTTTTTTACAAATTCTCTTATATGAGAAAGTTGAATGTAGAAAAAGAAGGCTGCTGCAAGTCCTGCGAAGATTTGTAATATCATTCATTATACTTTCTGGGGAAACGTACAACTTTGATCTGCAAGAGATTTAAACCTGTGAGTGATTGAGTCATCGCAGCAGAGGAATACGTAAAGACTTGAACTCCAAAAGAAACCATAATTTGTGGAGAATATTGGTCAAGAGAAAAATGTTTCACGCGCCATATTTGATTAAAACGGCAACTCTACTTCATTTTTATCCACGTTGCACTGTAATCTAAATCCCGTCGTCTGTAATCTACTATTTTTTCAAGAAATACTCGAAAAGTATTTATTTAAACCTTAAATTTTAATTTTTTATAGATAAATTTTTACGGTGTATTGAAATTTGATCACTCCATTCCAAAAACTTCGATTAATTTAAAAAAAAAATAATTTTTTCTCTTTTTATTTTCCATGTAATCTTATTAGTTTTTTTTTTACTATTATTTACTAAAAATCTTCATTTCAGATTATAATTCGAATTTTGTTTATTTTATATTAATTTAATTTTCTTATTTTTTGTTGTGGTTGTATGTGCTTTTCTGATTTTTTCAATAACAATGTAAATAACTTTTAATTTTTTTTTTTTTGATGTTTATAATAAGTGAAACTAAGATTCTTTTTTTTATTTATTTATTTAAATTAAAATTATTTTTCATCATGATATTCCATTATATTTGGTTTATATTTATATATAGGTTAGGTAGGTAAAATGCTTGAAAATAAGGCTGCTACTATTGTCTACATTGTTTTGATCGCTGATTTGAAAGCAAGTGTTGTTTTTTTTTTAAGTTCACCTTTTGCTTTCACCTCTCTGACTTAAAAAAGAAAACAATAAACATTTACTTATAATTTTTGTTTTTTAGTTTCTCTTTATTCTTTTTATATTGAAAATCTCATAAATTCTTAAAAAAATCATCAGCCGTAACAAACAACCGAAATAAAAATAGGACGAAAAAAAAAAGAGAAAAAAAAAAATTAAATAAATAACGGTACTTTTTTTTCATATCTATCAAAAGGTGAATTTTTTATGTAAACATATTGTAAGAGAACAACAAAAATAACATAATACTCAAAAGAAAGTGAGAGAGAGAGAAAGAGAAAATTTTTTTTTTCAAAAAAATAATAAGCGTCACCGAGAGAAAAAAAAAATTCAATAAATATAAAAATTTGATGAACTAAAAAAATTGTTGTTTTTTTTCTTCTATTTTCTGTTTCTATCTCTTTTACTCTTATATTCATTTTTGAAATCTTTTCTTTAGATTCTTATTGTTCTTTACCTTTAAATCAAGCGCGTCATAATGCTAAATCAACACATATTTTATATTTTCTTTATATAGAAAGAGTAGAAAGACAACAAAAACTCACTTTGGTTCATGTAAATTGAACATGAACAGTTGTTTTTTTATATTGCCTACATTTAGGCACTTATTTATATACGAAAAAGAAAGCCAATTCAACTGCTGAATTATTACTTTTGTGTTGCTGTTGTTGTTCACTTTACTGTTGTTCTGTTATTATTAAAAGAGAAATTATATACACACCCATGTGTGTGTTGGAGTAGAAATTATTTTCATTGTAAATGAAAATTTTTGTGGCTTGTTATAAATTATTATTTCATGCAACAAACATGGTAATCTCATTTTTTTTTTATTTTTTTTTTTTTTGTGTAAAGCAGAAGTATAAAGAAAATTTTCTTGTTATGAATATCAAATGATACCCTCTGCAATGAAAAAAAAAAATATATAATAAATAATGATAGAGAGACGAGTAGAATTATCACAGAGAACGAATGAAAGAGAAAACATGATGATGTTGATGGGGAGATTGAGTTTTAAGAAAAGTGTGCTACAAAAAAAAAAGTAGAGAAAAGTATGGTCTAATAACCTGACGAAGCGTGTGTTTGCATAAAAAAAATGATTATTTTTGTTGAATTAGACTTTTTCATCTTAAAAAATAAAGCAAAAAGAAAAATAAAAAAAAAAATATTTCGTGTTATTTTATTCTTTTGTGTTCCGTTCGCCAGTGGAAATTTTAAGGAATCCATTCAAAAATTATTTTTCCTTTTATAATTCATTAATTTTTATAATAAGGAATCGATTACTCAAATCTCAATAATCGGGCTTATATTGAACTAGAGAGGAATCGTTATTCTTGGGCAGTGACCTATTTTAAATGGAAGCAAAAGCTGAATTGGAGTAGAAATTATTTTATTAGAAAAAATTATCATTCTTACTTAATTAGAAATTATATTTTTCTTAATTATGTGCACAATCATAATCATAACACGATTGGTAGGATTTCAAGATAAACGAAAACTCATGAAAAACACTAGTATTAGGCTTATAATTGTGCCATCCTAGCAAAAATTTTAATAGTGTGGGTGAGATATGTATAGGAAAAGTAGTACAATTCTACGTTGTATAAGTATAAATTCTTGTATAATTAGAAAAACTACTATTGACTAAACAATGTCCTATAGATTTATTAATTAATTTATTTTAGAGAACACATGTATTGCAGAAGCTTGATTGGTTTAGAGGTTTGAAAGCAAATTGAAAATTTTATTCCTATTAAGTTAAGTATCTATATACTTCACCACAAAAACTAATTTATAAGTTATATTAGGCTAGTGAGCCATATTCAATAGTCATACCGTATTTTCCTTATTCTTTATTTCACTACCAGGTGCAGAAATTTTTAAATAAATTTAATGTTCCCATTACTTATTTTGAAAAGTTTTACACTGATAGTACGCTTTTTAAATGGAATCTATAAGATAGTTGGAACAACGTTATTTCGTGTTTTTTTTTATTTTAATTTAAATTTCTATTTATAATGTAAAATTTTATACTGTTTTGAGGATATTTTTGCAACTTTTGCCTATTGTTATACGAATGATATCAGCTATAAATATAAAGAATAAAGAAAAGCTCATACCACACATTTTCTCATGTAGTGATTTTATTTAGTGGATGAGTAAAGTATAATAGAGGGATGAATTTCTGATATTTTTAGATGAAATTTTCGATTTTTTCGCTTCCTAATCTTTAACGGTTCGTGAAAATAAATAAAGAAAAAATTCAATTTAATAAATTTTATTTTGTAATCAAAATAAAAGTAAGAAAGCAAAAAACAAAATTCAAAAGATATTAAAAATAAATAAGAAATTTTTTTTTCCTTTTGAATTTTGAATTATATTCTGACATACATATATGTGTATAAGTATGCTACTGAACGAGAAAATAAAATGTAAAGTATTGGCCTATTTGTATTTTTCAAAAAGTAATTTTTGTTTTGAAAATGTTACATAACATCAAGAGTTTTAAATATGGGTTATTGAGTTAGATGAAGATTTTGGAACATTATCAAAATGAACTAGAAGAGCTTTAAAATGTTCAAACGATAAAAAAAGAACATATTTTCAATTATATAACGTGCTCCAAAATGGCAATGCAATTCATGTTCTTTTGCTTTTTTAGAGCTACTGAATTGTCAAATAACCTGTTTTATTTCTATGAAATTGTGCTAGTCATGTTTAGTTATACTTTAGAGTTTTTGCCTTAGCAAAGCTTAATTAGTAAAATTAGTTTATTTGTTATGTGCAAGAAAACAAAATAAGCAAAATTTTTAAATTTTTTAATTCCATTTTCCAGACTTTTATTTTCAAAAATAAGGCTGAAGCTTCCATTATGGTCATTTAAAATATTTAATGTGCCACAATCAATGATTTTTGTTTAAAACTATAAATAACATTTATTTGGATTAGATGTAGTTTTAACAGGTTGGTGCTACATCGCTGTTAAAAATGAAAGGTGAAAATAATTGAAGCTGAAAGATGACGAGGATTTTAATAAAACGGATCTCTTAATTTGCCTACAAGAGTTGCAAAGCTTATGTTAGAAATACGAGTATTAAGAAATTTTTGGAAAACCATGAAACTAGTTGGTGCAAAAATTTTGTGAAATAATTAAACTAAAAGAAAAAATGTTTATGAAATAATTGAACTAAATTATAATTTCTGCCTCACCTAAAGTAAACTAGAGGATTTATATTAAAATAAAAGAATAGGAATTCCGAAATTTCATTATGATGTAACAATTGTACTTCATCTGCTAAAAATTATGGTTTTCTCTTCACACTGATGTAATATTTATAACAATACCTAACTAATATATTTCAATATTCAATTGAAATTCAATTGAACTGGCTATAAAAACTGGCTATAAAATAATTGCAACTCTTCAAAATCAACAAACTTTTCCTTTCTATTCATTTCAATATTTCTCAATAAAGTAAATATTAAAGTTGATAATATTCTCTTCTAAAAATGGCATTATCAGGCCCACAATATTAAATTTCACATAATTTAATTTGTCTGCTCGTATACATTGTGGGAAAATTTTTTTAATATACAACCAAGTAATAATTAATTAATATTATTGAGACAGACGGTCGAAAAATTCAATTAAATTCAAAAATTTAATATCAAACATATCTAATAATAGAAATTTTAAATAATAATTTAATATTATAATTAGAAAAGAAATTTAGTCTCTACAATAATTGTGATCTATGTACATTAACATTAGAATTAATTAAATTATTGTGTATAAAAACACACACATATACATTTACATCTTATTAAAATTTATTCTCTAGAATTTTTAAACTGAATAATCTTTTACAATTGCGCGCGTGTATGGGTAATGATATAGAATGAAATATAAAAATAGAATACGCAGATTAAATATTTATAATTCCTTACATTTAATATTAATAAAAAAATATCCTTTTTTTTTATTAATCCACCTGTATCCTTGCTGTTTTCGTTTTCTATTGCTATTTTTATTTTTCATTCTATATTTAAAAGGTATAAGAATAATCTTACAATTTTTTTTTTTTTGGCTCCATATTTACCGTGTATTTAATTGTAGAACTGGGGAAAAAAAAATGTCATAATTAATCCCATTAAAAAAGATTTATTATTCTTAATTTCAGCATAAATAAGAAATTCCGCCACAATTTTTCTATTATTTTTTTTTTATTTTTTTTTTCTTGTGTAACTTATTCCTATATTTTGTGCAATAATAACGAATTTATATGTAAGAAAATAATTATAAAAATAAAATGAACATAAATAATTGTTAATGAAAAAATTAAACAATAAAATTAAATTCATTTTCGTAATAATTTATTTTTATTTTTAATTTTTATTTAATTTTTAAGGCAAATAAGAAAAAGAAAAACTGACAAAGTATATAAGAAGAATTTTCATTTAATTCCATTCAAGTTTAAGACAAACCTTATATTCGTTATGTAATTTTTTCTAAGATACGAGTAATGTGATGTTTTAATTGGAATCATAAAAATTTTTTACCCTTATACTCGTAATAAAAATTGTAAATAGAAAATAAGGATTACTTGAAAGGAATACACACACAAACACATACCTAAAATATAGAAGTTAAAATTTTGGTTTCTTTCTTGTGTTGTAATAAGGTACAGGATTTTTTTTCCTTTAGGAGGAACATTGACACCCCATTGTGTTTTAATTTCATCTGAATATATACGTTATTGTATGGGAATGTAATTAAAATAATGTGGATATAAAACAGTAAATTGCCAACAAAATTAACTTTAATAAATTAAGTAATGGTTTAAGAATGATATAGGTTACACAACGCGACTACAAAACTGATGGGCAATGGTTTCGTGACCTCCGATTGTTTCATTTTCAAATTTTTCATTAATATTAAAATGAATTTTATGTTGTTCATGTCCCTTAACTAATTTATCTACTCTTCCCTCTATTGAATTATACTCATACTTTTCCTTCTACCGAATACTCAATTATACTCAGTTTTATACTGTCCCTGACCACACTTGTTGTTGTAATCCTGTTTGAGAATCGCTGTTATGTATCGAACTTTAGAAATAATCATCGATCTTGTAGTAATCTGCAGAATTTCTATGTAGAAACGTATTAATTAAGAAAATTTCTATGTGCGTATAATGTATGCATTTCGTTAATTTGTTCCCGAAATAAGATATTTTTCATAAGTTTATGATAAACGAATTTAATTCAAATAGGTTTCAGAAAATCCGAATCATTTGATTTGTAATAATTTGACAAAAAATTTCAATTTAAAATGAATATTACTATCACGATTATTATTAAAAACTAGAGGAAGAAAAAATATCAGGGAATATTAAAAAAGAGTGGCCAAACATAGGCAAATACAAGAAAATAACCATAAATATTATTTATAACCGTACATATTAATTAAAGGAGTCTCTTTAATAGAAATTGTTCGGCAAAGTGTTAAACTATCTTTTATTCTAGAAGATTAATTATATAGAAGATTAATAATATTGACTATGAAAAAATAAATTTCAATTAGCAGAATGCTTAATATTTTTTATAAAAAAATTCAGTTTCAAAAAATTATACAATTTATTTTGATTCTACTGTAGATGATATTTGAATACTGTAGTGTTTTATATTTATTTGGTGAAATAAAAATACAAGCGTAAAAATATCACATTAAATTAAATTAAAAAACTGATTTTCTAGTGTGTTAATTCGCTTATAATGATTCAAAGTTCATATATGATATTTTTGATTTGCTCTTTTATGTTTGTTAAGAAATTAAATTAATGGGGAAAGATGAAATTCTTTATATTATAAACTCTTGTGTGTAGTTGTATATAACAGGGAATTTTAATGTTTGTTTTATGTCAAATCAAACTATAAAAGTGGTGTACTTATACACATTTACAGGTATTTATGGTTTATTACGGCATATTTTATATAGTCTTTTGATTATTTGAAAGAGAAAATATTATTTTGTTGAAAAAATGTACATTTGTTCAGATTTTGTAGAAGAATTTACTGCCAGAAATTTGAAGTCAATGTTGTAAAGCATTGACATTCTAAACTTAAAATAACGTAAGTTTAAAGACATACTGAAATAAACTTTGGTAAAACGTCCAACATTTATGTTAGAAGTTGGCTTTAAAGCGGAAAACTAACAGAAGAGGTGAAGGAATTCTCTAAAATCATTTAATGTTCAACATATAATCAGAATTAAATACAACTAAAAGAAAGTTTTAATTATCATCCATACATACAAAGAAAATGTACAAAAAAGTAGATTTTTTGGAAAGAGTTGGCGATTACGGCAATGAAACAAATTATCTGAAATCATTAAGATGACTAATTATACATTTACATAATGGTGCCATGAGAGGAAACTATTAATTCATTCTTACTAAGTTTGTAACTATTAGAAATCAATATGGGACGCGTGAAGAGAGACAAGGATAATGCGAATATATTTGCTGTCCCTATATTTAAATGCCACTCAGGTAACGTTGGAAAGCTATGAGATTAATTGTATTTTCCAATGCATTACAATTTTTTTTACAAATTGGCAGCAAATAGTAAAAGGGAGATTTTTGTGGAATGAATTTGATTTTAAACAACAAATTCAGATTTCCTCGGGAACACTCAACGGCAGATCAAATTCATTGTGTATTGAAAAAAATAGAAAATTTTCGGTCCATACCTCAAGTTGGTCAAGGAATTAACTATTTTGTTATTTAAATATTTCCATTTCATCTTTAAATTTTTCACATTCTAAGAAAATATTTAAAAAGATTTTCTTAAATTTCCGAATTAATTTTTTCATTTTTTTGTTTTCATTTTGTACTTCTAATTTGGATTTATGAAAGCTATTTTTCGTTTCTTCAATAACAATAAAAATCCAAAGAACAACATAATTTTTTATTTTTTCCTATATGTAGTCAGTTTTTTTTTTCAATAAATAAAATACATAGAATAACAAAAAATAAATAAGAGAATAAATATTATTAGAAAAACGTTTATTATAATACATGAAATATTTTACTATGTATACGTATATACAAAAATAAACAACGAAAAGAAACGAAATTGAATCCTTTTTCACGCTTCTTATATTAAAACAAGAAATCCTTTCAAAGCTGGATACATGAAATAGAACACTATTACGTTTTTAAGGGTGAAATATTTTTGGTTCTTAATAGAAAATAAACTTTATTCTGACAGCGATTGTCTCAATGATAGTGTTTAATAATGAGAATAAGGCATGAGAAACATGAGAAACACGAAATATAAAAATGATAATAAGAAATTCAGGATTATTTTTATAAGTCCTAGAAATTTTCTCTATTTATTTTTTATTTAGAAAAAAAATCAACTATATAAATGCAATTCGATCTTATTACAAAGTTAATAGAAATCATAAATTTTATTTATAGTTTTTGTCTTATTTTTTGTTTTTTTACTTTTTTTTATTGTTATATTTTTGGAACCTGGTGGTCTACCATGTATACAAAATTAAATATTACCTTAAATTATATGCCAAGTTTCAGGTTTTGGTAAAATTTTATAAATTGTATTTTTTATTTTTCATTTTAGAATTATTGTAAGAAATTTTACCTCATTCTGGTGTCTACAGTTTAGAACTGAATTTATTATTTTTTCAATTAACATACTTTTTATGGTTGAATCCATGGTGTTTATATTATGTTGAAAATATGCAATCATGTAAAGCTTAGATTAAATTTCATTTAAGGAGTTGTAGTATGATGTTCATAGGTTAAAAATAGGCAATAATATAGAGCTTTGATTAAATTTTATCGATTAGAGTTGCCGTATGCCGTATGACAAAAGCATTTGTTAATTCTTCTTAGATAAAAGCATTAATTCATAATTGTTAAGACTTGATAATCATGTTTATTTTCTTATTAAATCGCTAAAACTACTTAAAATATTCACGTTTAATTAACAAGAGGGTAATTCTTTCAATTGGGAACAAAACCTAATCAAAAAAATTGTAAATAAGGTTTGACAAGTACTTGACATTTATTTTATTTTCATAATGTAAATATGAAAAACGCTCCATCTATCTTAATAAAATATTCGTAAATGTTTTTCGATTAATTTTTGTTGCATATTCTGTTAGGCTGTTGTTTTGAGCAAATTCAATTTTAAATATGGTTATCAAAAAATGTTTTCGGTAGTTATGAAACTTATTTAGGGAGAATTGCGTAGTAGACTACATACGAGATTTAATTCATATCAATAGATCTACTCTTAAGAACAAAAATTCTTGTAATTCCAATCGAAATATTTGTGTCGTATTTGTTTTTATGATTTTGTGCCATGAATTTCGTGGTCCTTTTATTATTTTAGAATTGATATGAGAATTTCCACTGAGATCAGCTTTGTATTTTCAATCCTTAGCTGTTGTTGCTTGCAGCGGTTTATTTTATGTTACTACTTTAATAAGTTTTTTTGAATCATTAACAGCATTATGGACAATAAAGTTCTCATTATTTAACAAAAATATTTTAAATTCACAAAAAATTGACAATAATTTATTGAGACTTTCCATAACTTTAGAAAAAAAAATTTAAAATTGAGGGAGAATTTTTTTTTTTTTCGCTAATGAAATTTTCTATGGTTGCGCCTTTTAAATGGAAAAATAAGTAAAAGCAGCGAATAAATAAAAAAAAAATAAAGTTTTTAATGTGTTTTCTAATTTTTTAATGGAAAAGTAATTTTTTGTTTTTCAAATGTTTATTTTTTTTGTGTCACTTTTTTGTTTTTTTTTTCTATATTCCCAAACATTTACTTTCGCTGAAGTTCAATGGCATTTTAGCGGCAGCAAAAAAAAAGAAATTAATTATTTAATGTGTTTTTTTTTGGGAATAAACGAAATTTACCACGATTTTTTATTTAGTATTTATAATGGTATACACTATAACGCACGATCAACTTCACGAGTATTTAGATGAGTTCAAACATGATTCAAATGTAGTCTTTTGTTTTCCAGTCTGGACAAAATCCGCCCAACTTGCGGTATTTTTAATTATAATTAAATTATTGTATTATGCTTTTTCGAATAAATTTTGCAAGTGTAAATTTTTTTACAAGTTTCGTTACGTTTTATTAAAGTCTGCCAATCGCCTTAGTTTACGTTCACCTATAATTAACTTCAGAATCGATGTTAAATAATAAATGATCTAAACATGATCAAAATTAAATAATTTTTCAAAATGGGTCTTCCATCGATTGGAAAGTTATTCGTCTTTAAATTATCCATTTTGGTAGTGTAATGCTTGATTTTTTTTAAAGCTATACTTCAATTTCACGCGTCATTGAATTAATTTAGGAGGATGGTCAGTTAGCCTGTTGCCGGTTTTTCTTTAATATTATATATCTAAAGTTATTGATAGTTTTATAATTTATTTTTACATCAATATCGAGGAATTTGTAGCTAATATCGTAATATAATGATTTTTGTAACGGCCTCGTTAGGGATTGAAACCAAAATCCTTCGGTTGAAGAACGCGTGTCAGAACCAGTGCACCACTATGGTCAGATGCAATAATGCAGTATACCATAGGATTTTTGAAAGTATCTTGATTTGGAATGAAATGAGTGTCTAAAAACGAATTTTAATAGTCTCTAAAACTATATTAGATTTTAATTATTCATTTGCGTAATCAATAATAAATTTGAGAACGTATCGTCGAAGAGGACGAATACGAGAATTATTAAATTTTTTTTTTTGTAGTATTTTAACACTCTTATATATTCAAAAGAAATAACAAAAAAAAGAAAATTTGTATAAAAAAAATAAATTAATAAAATCTCCACAATTTAATAAGCATTAAAAAAAGAGAAGAAAATCAAGAATAGCGAATTAAAAAGACCATAACATAATTTTCTATAATTACCTCAATTTGAAGCCTCCTTTATATTTCATTTAATGTGACCTTTTTCCTTCAAAAATTACCAAAGGAAAATTTTATTATTTTCCTTTTTTCCTTTTATTTCCCGATATTCTTCTCTAAGAAAAACGTTATAATTCATTTTACGATGTTTTTTTCCCTATTCTTTTCATTTTCATTATTCTTTTTGTTAATAGTCTTCCTTATTAAATATTTGAAATGTTCTATGTATGTAATAGGCTTGAAAAGGAAGAACAAAATAAGAAAAAACAAGAAAAATATTTTTATTTTCCTTAATAAATACAAAAATATCATAAAAATATGACAAGATTGCCACAAAAGAAAAATTACAAATAAAAATATTTGTAATGGTTTTCTTAGTGTCCTTAATTTAATACTGAAAAAGAAAAAAACATAATAAAATAGAGAAAAGTAAGAAAATAACACAACAATTCTAGAGATATTGTAAGAAAGGATATTTTGATGAGCCTTTTATACTACGTTGTTGTTTTTATTTTTTGTGTTTAATGAAATCATTTTACAAGTCCAGTGTTATGTTCTTAATTTAAGATGTCCTAGAGGGAATAAAATGAATTTTTGTCGTGCAGTCTTGTAAATTTCTCTTCTTATACAATATTTTCTTACTAATTACAAAGTGACTTTTTGAGTTTGATTTTTTTGTAAATATTGTAGTGTTTCGACCGTCTGTTTTAGTTTGTTCAAATAAAGTGGAAAATTTGATTTGAAATTCAACTTTTTATTGAAATTTTAATTGAGAATTTTGAATAGTCAAAAGTCAGTGAATTGATCAGAGGGAGTTGGGTAATATTCATTTGATACCGGTATGGTGGGAAATAGGAAACGTTTATGCTAAATTAAATTTTTTGAAATTTGAACTATTTAATATATGTCTAGAGCGTTAAATGTAATGCTTATCTCATAAAATGCGGAGTAGAAGTGCATTGAGATCAAAACACGTCATTATACGAAAGATTCCCAGTTTTCTCAAGTTTAATTTCAATAATTAAAATATTTAAAAGTTGGATATTTTTGAATTAGATTGAGAATTTTAAAACTGCAGACACTTAACGAAGGAATATTCTTATTGATTTGTATCTTGCAAGTTTAAAATTGAGAACTTTAGTAAAACTGTTATTCTCTAGATGTTAATTTTTTGTATTTACATTATATTAGGACTCAAGACCAAGATAAAATTAAACGAAAATTAAAAAAATAAAAGGTAAAAACAAAAAAAAATAAACAAATCAAATTGACTAAAATATCAACCCAAAAAAAAATTACTTTAATTTCTTGGGGGAGAGTGTCAAAGCGATAACCAGTCACAATTACAAATGTTTAGGAAAATTTTGATTTGTTTTTCCAGTTTTTGTTGTTCCTGTTTTTTTTTTTACTATTAATTTCTAGGAAAAGGAAATAAAAGTCCTTGTAAATAAAATAATTTTCTAACTTTCGGAAATTCATGTTTTTTTTTTGCTTTTACAATTTTTATATGGCAATAATATTAAAAGGGACATCGTACACACACAATTAAGGATCACAAATGTAACACAACACATAAAGTAATACAAAAATATTGTTTGTCTACTTTTTATGTTTTTTGTTTTGTAATAGACAAGTGTCCGTTTTATTAGAGAAATTTATAAAAAAGCAAAAGGAAGAGATAGAAAGAAATAGAAATTATAGAGAAATATTTGCACTTCTTCAATAACAGTTTTCTTAATTAGGATCAAAACACTTCTTTGATATCATCTAATTAAGAGGATAAAAAAAATCTTTCTTTTAATATTTGTTTCTATTTAGATTTGATTATGTTTTTGTAACTTAATTCCAAAAGAGTAATGAAATAGGAATATGTGAACGTTTTATGTCATCGTTTATCAAAATATAAGGTCTGTTAATCTATAGGTATGTATACCTGTAACATTAATTTTTTGTCAGGGCCAACTACTGCTATGACTGTATTCTACAAAGTTGGAGGGATGTAAGGTGTAGTATTCATATCAAAGGATAATTGTCCCGATATTCACCCTAAGTCATATAAACCAATAAGTCTGATGTCGTTTCTTTTGAAGTTAATAGAAAAAATGCTTTAGGCAAAGTAGCTGCATGGAAAACAGTTCGCCTAAAGGGCAGGAATGTCCACCGAAAGTGCTCTGCATGTCTTTTCTCAAGAGGTAGAAAGGACGTTAGAGGCCAAATAAGCGGCCATTGGGGATTTTCTTGATGTGAAGGCGGCCTTCGATAATATCTCTTTGAGTCAATAGTAAGGGCAGCTGCAAACAAGAGAATAGAGGCGTTCAGTTTGCGGCGGATCGGGGCCATGTTTGCCTTCCGAATCATTATGACAAACGCGGAGGGCGCCAATATCACTATTCGGGTGATGAAGGACTGTTCGCAAAGAGAGTTTTGTCTCTTCTGCTTTGGTGTATGATGAGGGATGATTCAAGCTGTCCGATGGCAAGGGGCCTTGAACATCTGACTGGACGCAAGCGGTAGGCCTTTGCATTATGTTAAAATAAGTGGGGGCCTGTGTTAATATGGGTGTGGGTAAAAGTAACGAAAGAACTTTTAGGTCGACGTGAGAAGAACCTTTGGGCCTTGGCTCCCCATGGGAAGAAAAAATTTCCCTGTCAATATTTCTGCCACCTTCAATGTTTCTGAGTGGGAGAATGTGACTACTTTATTGAAAATATGCCTTTAATATGTATAGTGTCGGCTTGAAAATCATTTAATTTTATTAATATTAATAATTTAAAATTATTAATATAATTTGTAATTGATTATTTTTCCAAAATTAATTATCGGAAAAATATATTTACATTTCAATTATATTAAAATTGAAGTTTAATTACTTTTTTCCTTTTTTATATACCTACATACATATGTACATATATGTTAATAATTAAAATTAACAATCAATATGAAAATTGTGAAACATTGGAAATCTTTTGAAATTTCAATTAAAGATTTAAAAATCATTAAAATTTCAATAACATTGCTGTAAATGAAAATGAAAATACAAATTTAAAATTAAAATAATGACTGTATAAGTCAGTGTTACAAGTGATTCATTGGAATAATAATGATAATAAAAATAATGTTTTGTTTGCTTGTAAATGTTTATTTAACACACCCATAAAATAATTTGGTTTAACAATAAACAAGAAATCAATTTGAATCAAAGTAAATTTATTTTCATAAATACATGCAATACATGTATGTATGTGGCCGGCATGTATAGAAATTGGACATCAATATTTTTTCCTCATAAAATCTCTCATATCTATATCCTTTCGTATAATTGTTATAGATTTCAATTTTATTCAAATATATACATAAATGTATGTATACAACATGCAATCAAAATAAAGTGACCGGCCAAACCCATAAAAGCAATAAAACGGTGGTCAGATGAAAGAAATCAAAAATTGAAATGAAATGTACAAAGGAAAACAAGCATAAACAAAAACATAAAAAAAAAGGAAAATTTTATTTCAAAATAACGGTACATTTTGGAAATTACAAAATCCGCCTCCATATATCTACACTTTATATTTGTTTAAGCTTTTTATTTTTTGTTACTTTTATTGTTTTATAGCCGTGTGTAAAGTTAAAAGAAAAAAAGGAAACAAATTACAATGTTAGTCCTTTCGACTTTTTATTGTTTGCTTTGGCCAAATACGAAAAATTTACATAAAAAAGGCTATCGGCTATTTGAATTTTATTTTATTTTATGCTTTTTTTTTTATATATTAATGTTATTGTCTTTTTTATTTTTTCTATTTCATGATTTTGTATCTTTGGTTTTCTATGTAAAGGAAAATAGCAATTTGAGTTGTTACGCACGAAACGTAATATTTTTGAAATTAAAAATTTAAGAATTCAAATCCATCATTGAATATGTCGAAAAATCAGTAGTTTCAGTATAATATTCATCTACTTGTTTTATCGGGGTTTTGGGAGAAACAGTAATGTACGTTAAAGGCAATGAGGAGGACTAGTTAGATTAAGAGCAAAGTTCATGGTTTTTTCTTTACTGAGGAAATTGAGAAACCTCATATAAATTTATTCATCAGATTCCCTAAAATTGTTGGTTACTGCCCGAGGGAAAGAAAATTTTACGAAGTGTTTACTGTCTTCTTGTTAATTAGAGCTAGGCGATGTGAATAAAGGCAACATCTTTTATTCACAAATTAACCAACATTTTGGAAAGGCTTTTGTCTGCTCTAATTTATAAGAATGGTTATACATAGGTCTCAATTTTTCATCAGATATTTTTAAAATTTCAATTTAAAAATCACGAATAGTTTGCAATATTTTTTGTGGAATCACCGAAATCTCAAATGAATAATTTATATAAAAGGATGTTCAGGAATTTTACTAGTTTCATTATATTGGATAACACATAAAAAACAAAAGAATCGTCATACATTCATTTAAGTACACACATATACACCAAAAGATATTCAAAAAATATTTTTATGACTTATCATTTTATGATGATTGTAATTATCCTGAATTTGTTTATTTTTTACTTTGGAGATTTCCATTTTCCGTTGTATTTTCCTCCTTCTGCTTTAAAAGACAGTTGAATTTTTTCAATGTTCAGTTTATAAATTCAAAGTTTTTAAAAAGTCTATGGAGCAATATTTAATTATGAGCCCACAATAATGGACTTTTAGAACATAGAAAAAAAAAATAAAAGAAACAAAATGCAAAATCCTATTCAAATAAAATAAAATTTGAATTTATTTCCTTTTACCACTCATTGTACATTTTCGAGGTTAAATGATAGGAAAATACTTGTGTGCATATGTAGATACACGTCGTATATTTTAAAAGAGACTAAAAAAGAATACCAAAATTCAAAAATAGGACCGTCAAAAATAAATTTTTTCACCGCTTTTTTTTTGTTTTTTCTTTTCATTTGATGACGCCATGAATTTTAATTGTTTTTAATATTATGTAAGAGCCTTCACACATGAGATTAAAAAATAACTCACTCCATAGACTGTGGTGTCGTTTCACGTATAGAAGTCCAAACAAATTCATCGTAGTCCACTTTATTTACAATATTTTGTTGTTGTAGCATAGCAATAATTTTGATTGCGTGAAAAAATCAACAATAAATTTTGTGTTGTTTTTATTTTTTTTGTTTTTGTATGTGTTTGTTGAAGGATATTATCATTATTATTATTGACATGTCCTTTTAAATTGCTGTTTAAGCAAATTAATAAAGAGGAAAAATAAAATTGTAAAATAAAAAAAAAAAAGTGTTGATTTCAATATGTGAACAGTTACGATATGTTAAGAGCAGGATTTTTTCCATTTAAATTTTTTTTTATTTATTTATTTAGTGAAGTAATTAAAAAAATGGATCTTAATTACTGTTAAATGTAGCTATGATTGAGTATATAAATGGGATATTATTCATTTGAGGATTTTGGTAACTTTTTCCATATTGATTTCGTATAGAAAATGAATTTGTTAAAGAGAAAAGATAGTAGTGTTTGTCAGGAAAAAAAAATTTGATTCATACGAATGGGCCTTTAATATTTTTTATTAACTCATCGATTTAATCGGTATTGAAAATTCCGGTAAAATAAAAATTTAAAGGTCCAGGTTTTTTAAGAACCAACTCATTTTTAACGGAAATTTGTATAAAGAGTAGAAATACAGTTAATATCATTTTTCAAAAATTGTTCTTCTTTAAAGAATTTTTTAGACTCCAAAGTTTCTTGGTGCAATAACATGTGTGCAACAAGCCGATTCAAGATTTTATTTGAGATTGAATTGAAAGTTTAATTCAGAACTTATCGTACATTTAACTATCACATTGAATGCATTGAAAAATCATAGTTTTACCACCATGTACTAATGCACCTTCGAAAAGGCAGAGAGCAAAAAGGTTGGTGAAATTTGATACGGTCGAGTTTGAATTTATGATTTTATCTTACGGTAACCGCTGGTTTCTGAGCATTTCTGAGCCCAAGAACGGATCCTTGGTAGAGCTTTTAAGGGTTCGATTCTATAGAAGGACTGACTATGGGATAGGGCTGGTGGGTATTTATAGTTCACTGAAGGATTGAACAAAGTCTGCTTCAGTTGCCTTGGTAGAATGATTCGTTGGCATGTTTGTTATTTACTATTATGGCCATTAATTACTAAAAGCTGAAAAAGACATATGTTATTGAATTAAGTGATACGGGACATGTTCTTGAGACATTCTCTGTGCCCTCTCGTTTGTTTTGGCTATAACAGTGAAATCTTGATGTGGCTTCTGAGATATTATAGTATAGACTGAAATGAGAAACGTGATGGGCTTTCATTAAATGGAAACTATGCTTAGAGGTGCGAAGTATAAATGTCCTGCACATGAAACAGATTATCCAATGGCTCTGCAGTACTGTATGATGAAATATTCGTTGTTTACCTCTTACAAAATAGAAAATTATTATAAATTTCTTCAAATATAAAAGATTTTTTCTTATCTTTATTATTTTTTTTCTTTTTGCATACTTTTGTACATATATAGCTTATTTCAAAATTCATTGTATTTACTAAGCTTACCTACTAAATACTTACCTACCACAATTACATATTTCATTTTATTATCCTAAATATATGCAATATTTTCTTAACTTATGTATGACAAAATGAAAATTATTTTCCATGTATTAACAGAATCAACAATTCCTTGTATCACGATAACAATTTAAAAGGTTTTAAATATTACGTTATGGTATGACTTAAAACTTTGAATTAGATTTTAGATCTGCTTTATGATTTTATTCCGGAAAAATTTATAATTTTATGATACGATATGTCAATAATTTTTAAATTTAATTTACGTTCCACCCGAATCCTATATTTTCTTAAGCAATATTGTTAAGGCGTAATAGTATAATTTTTGTAGCTTTTTTAAAAATTTACTTACTAATAAAATTTGCCGATAAAACCGGTCATTTTCATTAGTATGTTTATTAAATATGCGTTCCTTTTTAGCAAACGAACTTTTCTATTGTACTATAAAGTTTTTTGATCTAGGTTTTAATTTTTTCTTGAATAAGTTATTTTTACAAAATCAACTTGTTTTAACCTACATAACATATAATAAAATTTCAGAAAAATTTGAATAGCCTTCTGTTCACTTATATCTCTTAACCTTTATTGAAATTGAATACACATGGCTTGAAGATGAAATTAATCGTTTTTTTTTTTGTATTCATCTTACACAATATAAAATAAATTCAAAAAAAAAAATATATTAAAATCAGGATTTCAATGGATTACGGATCCCATATCTAATATTAAATTTAATTCAAAAATCATACCTACTAGCTATTCTTGCGAAAACGGAAGCAAAATCTAAAAAGAAACTAAAAGAAAAATAAAAATAGGAAAACCAGAAGTAATTTTCTTAAGGAAGTGCGTGGTTAATATAAAAAAGAAATATTTTATATGTTACCAGTTTGTACACCACTTTTAAATTTAAATATTCTGACTTATAAGAGTAAATCCTTAACAGAAAGGATAATTCTTTGACTATAAATGTTCTTTAATAATATGATTCCTATTTTCTTTACTTGTATATAAACTATAAAAATAGCCAAAGGATAAAAAAAAAACTTTTTAAGAAAAAGGTTTCTCTTTAAATAAATGTATGTATTCTTTAAGAAAAGTTTTAAGGAAAGTTGAAAAAAAAAGGAAAACTTTCAAAAGATTGAATAATTTCCGGTAAAATATTCAAATTGACTGTATATAGGCATAATATATATAGGATAATAATTACCTATATTTTTGTGTGTATGCAATGTTTTATGTGATAATAGAGTAAAAACAAAATGTGGTTCATGCAATTTTATACCTTAGCTTATGTAATGTAGCTGTGCCATGTAAAAAATTGCAATCCATAATTTGTTTCAGTAATTAATATTTTTGTCTATTTCTCGATATATTCCTAAAATTCTAAAAAATATATGAACTTGGATTAAAGATTTTACGCCCGTAAAAGATTTGATTGATATTAAAATTAATAAATTGTTTGAATATCTAGGATCAATTCAGTTATAAAAGAATTTTGAAAATATTCAAGAATGTTGGATAGCGTGGATTTATATTCACAATCTCTTATTCACATAAATATGACAAAATTAAAATTGCTTGAATTAAACCTAATTTCGTTAGATCACCGGTTTCAAGGTAGGCAATAAAAATTTTCTGATAATTTTACTCTAACTTGGCTAAGTCACAATTTTGCCTATAGCCATAAACATTATAATTTCTATTTATGTATAAATAATACGAAAATTTTTAATCTTGTACCTTTGACTAGCAAAGTAATATTATACAATCTACGATTTGATTTCTTTAAAACTTTTTCAACTAATTTAGTTATAGAGATTTATACAGGATTCAGAAGTTGTTAGTGTTAAGAATGTGGAACTCATGTATGTATACAGGGTGGTTGGGATCTGGCTCTCGGATGTTATTTGCAGGGTGGTTCGGAACTAGTTGTCGGAGATGATTTCTTTAAATTAAGATGATTAAATTAAGATGATTAATTATTGAGATGATTTTAAGAAAAAATTAGCTTAGAGGCTTAAACTAACACGTCTAGCAGTAGTTTTAAACGGCTGTAGAAAATCGTATAGAAAAAATTCTGTCTAACAAATATTCATATTCATATATAACTGCTTGAAGCTGAAGCTGTTGAAACCTAATTTTTGCCTCAGTTAATAGATCTACATTACAGTAATGTATTTAATTGAGATCATTTTGATTGAGAGATTAGAAAATTAAAAATTTTCCAAAAAACCCTACGTCATCCTCTAAAACTTGATAATATGTGGCTTTTTATGTCACCCGTTTTCAGGTTTTTCGATATTTTTATTTCAAAATTCAAGCTTTTACTTGAATTTTCCTTTAAAATAGTACCTTTGTACCTCTACCCAAAAATTCCAAGGAGTCACTTATCGAGAGTTTTAATCCTATCCGGAACACTCTGTATAATATATTGGAAAATCATTATTATATCATACTACTTACAATCTCAATATTTGTAAAATATTAACTATAGTAAATACAAATATCTCTATATATTTATTTTTCAAGATCATATAGAAAGAATATAGTTAAGAAGGATTTATTTTGTCTTATAACAAATTCAAATTACATATATGATGATAATATAATGATTTTTTTTGTCTTACCATATATAAGCACTTGTAGAAAGATTGATTTTCTTTGGAGAGTATGAGATTATTATGTAGTTCTGTGATTATTTTTATATCATTTTATGTAGATAGATAACTACATATTATGTGTATGTAAATAATTTGAATAATGTAAATGTACTCATGTATACATATTTTGTTATTGAAAAGTTCTTAAAAGATATGATAATCTTAGACCTTTCTTAGAAGGATTAGAAAATTAAATCAAAAAGGAAATGTGCATATTGTTAAGAAAATTGGATATAATGATAACATGAGTTTTTATTATTCAAATTTAATTCTATATATACATACTTATTTTATATATATAAAAATAATAACAATAAAAATAATAATAAAGAAAAAAAGAAAAGATAATTTGTTGTAAGATATAAAAATATTGTTTAAGTTGCTTAAAAATTTTTTTTTAAATATTAAAATAATTTTCTTGTTAAAATTAAAATTATTTTCGTATCCTGAAAATTACAATTTTTTATACTGACTGACTATATCGTAAATTTTAAAACAAATTTTTTCATACCACTATTTTCGTTATTTTTTCTTCAATAGGAAATCTTCATATTCTGGGGCTTTGACACAGTGAAAAACTAATTACTTTGCTGCAATGCTTTCTAATTGAAAGTAAAATTCTACAGAAATTCATTGATTTGGTTTTGATGAATTTTCGACATAAAAATTTATGTTTAATGAGAAAAATTCAGTCAGATTCGACAATATATTTGCTTCACGTTAAAAGGATTAAGTGGTAAGTGTTTCATCATATATTAATTTTAAAATACTATATATAAATTTTTGTTAATTAATATTATATAACCTTAATGTCGAGTTATCTAGTATTCAATTTTAAATTTTGAAATACAAATTTTGAATACTCTTGAGCTACCGTACTTTTAAAGTTTCAAACAAATTAAAATCAAAAATCTTATTAGATCATAAATAATTGCTCTTAAATATTTTCATAAAAGTTATACAAAACTCCTCAACCTTGTTTTTTTTTAACATAATCAAATCTTATAAGTTCCTTGAGAATTCATCAACAACTCATATGGGAAATAATGAATTTTACAAAAATTGCATGGATAAAATAAATTTTATCTAAATATATTCAAAAAAAAAAAAAAAATCAAAACAAAAAAATTTTTAATCGTATATATAGGAAAGAGGGGAATTTATTTTTTCATTCGAAACAAAAAAAATAATTTAAAACGATTTCGAATTAACAATAAAACAAAAAAAGAAACGTTTACAATTTTGTTTTTGCTTAATTTCCCTGTTTGAACTTCTTAAGATCTTAAAAAATAAAATCTAAATTCTTTAAGGAAAAATTTCCACATTCAAATTACAAATGAAAAACAAAAAAAGAAAAACGAGATCAGAAAACCTTAAAAAAGATACTTTTGAGTCCTTTGTATTTTTTTTTTCATATACGAAAACATTTTTGAAAAACTTCATGGAAAATGTAAATTGTACACACGGAATAACTATATACGATACTGTCATACATACTCTTAGTACACATGTTGTATGCGCATAGTACTGGTAAGAAAAATTAATTGTGTTATATTTAATTTTGAGTGAAGGGAAATTATTCGAAACCTTTTTGTGCATATTGTTGAAAATTGGCTATTGGACGAACCCAAGAAAGAGCATAAATTTTTATTTTAAATTGTGTTCAAATTTTGAAGTTTTCTACGGAATAAGGAAAAAGTCTATCTTTTTCTTATTCGGTAGAAAGCTTAATTCGGAGTATTAAATAATATAAATTGAGTTCAAATCTAGAATAAGTCAATCAGGCTAATTTTGGAGTTAACTAAATTGCGCTTTATAATATAAAATGTAGAGATTACGGGTCATGGTTTCGGTGTATATTAAAAAATCATAATTTAAATATGTTCGGTTGAGAAAATTTTCAAAATTTTTCGATATTTTTGGACTGGAATGCAAAACGCTCAATTCAGGTCCTAAACTATTTTGGTACAAAAATTTTTAAATCTTTTAAAAATAAAATATAACATGTATAATTTAAAACTTCTAGAATCTACTGTACATACCCATAAATTTGAACATAACATAAAACTTTTAATCTAACAACAATATGCATTTGAAACAAAAAAAAAAAAAAAACAAATAATATTGTAATAATGAAAACAGTATAATAGTAATTTCACAGTCATATAATAATATTTCTTATTTAATGCATAATATTTATTGAGATAAGCGAAAGGACTTGAAATAATCAAAAAGCGCGCAATCATAATTTTATGTTTCGCTATGCTCATCTTAACATTTCAAAGAAAAATTATGAAAATTTTTGAATTTTTCCTTTTTATTATTCTTTATTCTTTTCTATTTGAAATACATACAACAATATTGACAATGTTAAGTAAAAATTCTTAAAAAAATTCCCCCTAACTGGTAAAATACTTTAAATATAATATTTTTGTATATACGATTACAAAACGTACAATATTAAAATATGAAATTTAAATTACACATACATACACATACAGATATACACACACGTCACGGTCTATTTTGAACCCTAAGATTTTTATGTTTCGTTTCTTTTTTTTTTATTGTAAATGAAAACAGTAAGTCTCCTTTTTTCATTACTCCCCATTTCATTGCTAACATCAGTATGATTATTTCATCGTAGTCTGATAAAAATATGGAATTCAGTCATCATCATTTTATTAGTGCATATATATGAATGAGTGTTTCTTTGGTACAATAAGCTATGTGGCTCTATGTACATATAAAATTGTGTGTGATAATAACGCTTTATCGTATATGCAGTTGAATTGTGTGATAAAAATCTGTATTATTTTTGAAATATAAACAAAAAAATCTGTTTCTATTCTATATTTTGCATAATGTAGATATACATACATATATACAAATAATGTATACATATGATTTTAATATATGAAATAATAAGCCACCGCATCGCTATTTAAATGAAAAAAAAAATACCAGTATGAATAAAAGTAACAATCATCATTATAAAGAGGGCAAATCAGTGTCGTAAATATTTTTTTACTGTTCCCTTTAATATTATACAAGTATGAAGTAAGAAAAATATGTGAAAATATTTCATTGAAACAATTTCATGATAACTATAGGATATTGAATCGATGTTGCAACTCACGAGATAGAATAAATGCAATAAAGTAAACGTAATACTAGTTGTTTTCATTATGATTTTCTGATTCTGAGCTATAACTTTTTATGTTATTGTGATATTGTGTGACTAATTTTATTATCTTGCAATATTTTATTTTCTCAACATATTTTATATGACGTTTGCAGAATAGCATTTACCAGAATTCAATCGAGATGTTTGAAGTTTAATTCATAAAGTTACAAAATTTAGTAAATATATGATTTCGTCGTGTTTTTTTTTCCAAAATTATAAATTCGTTTTTGTTTCTGATTTCGATTCCAACATTCTGTACAATATTTTTTGTTAATTTATAGAATTTGAAATCAACTCGAGACTATAAGAATTGAAAATATTTTAAATATGCAATTTTAATTCACAAATAGTCATTACTCGATTTCGACTTCTCACTGATTGTGTTTTTATTTTCTTAAATTTATGAATCCTACATGATATCGGTTTGAAAGCAATTCAAACTATTATTAAAAGCGAGAATTCATAAGTCATTTTTACAAACGTATGTTCGAAGTTCACCAAATTTTTACAAACTATTTATTGTAGTAAGTACCAGAACCCTATTTACAACTTCAAAATTTATTTGGCTATATCTGAGAAACTATAAAAGCTGTGGTATTGAAATTTCACACACAATTCCTTAAAATTTTTTGGCTCTTTCTGGTAGCTACCATACAACTTAAATAGTAGTTTGGCACACACAGTATTTTGAAAAACACATTATACTGAAATTTTGCATAAATTAATATGGTAATACGGCAACTTAAAGTCATAGTCTGTCCCATGGTCAGTTATGACATATTTATTCGCACATAGTATAACAAATTCGTACGGATATCACAGAGTTGACAAGGTCAACTCTATTTTTTCTCGTTTTTTTGTATGAAATTTCAAAAACAAAAAATTCGTATTATAACACCGCACGACGCACTGTGACATTATTCAGAATATATACGCATAATTCACAAAATCAAAAACAAATAACGAAAATTTGAATAACATTAAAAAAAAAATTTCTTTCCAAATAATTTTTATATAAAGATTTTTGTTAAATTATTTTCTTTCCCATATTTTCTGATATTACATACATACATACATAATATAAAGAATAATAATTGTGATTGTTGCGACACAGGATATTATTATTTAAGTAGGAATACACATAAGTATATTATTTGTTAGGTATATTGCTCAAGAGTATTAAATAATATAAAATAAAGGATTTATTACATATTGTAGGTATTGTGTTTTTTTTTTGTTGCAATATTGTTTGTTTTAAAAACAAAAGAAAAATAGAAGAAAATGTATAGAAAAATTCCGCGAAATGTAAAAGGAATTACACACTACAAACAAAAAATTATTATTTTAAAAATAAACAACAAAAAAAAAAAACACTTATGAAAGATGAAACAATTGACAATTCTTTTGACAATAAATAAAACGCTCCACTGTTTAAAAGACAGAAAAACAAAAGAAATTTCTGAAATGTAATTATAGGTTTCAAAGTAAAAAATTTTAAAGGGAAAGAGAAGAAAAAATAATGTTTTCTTATTATAAAAAACAAAAACCATATTGAAAGCAAATCCTTTATTTAAAGGATATCGATTTTAAGTGTTACAACAACAACAAAATAAAATTTAAGAATATTTTGCTGAGGGTAAAAAAAAAACATAAAATATTAATTGTTTCCCAGTATGTAATTGCAAATCAATTGAATTAAACTTTTTAAAATGTCTGAGATTAAAAATGTTTCTTTATTCATTAAGTGCCGATACTTTAGAATTTCTGTTTAAAAAATCATTCAATATTTTAAGATTAAGCCAAAAATATAAGAAGAGGAAATTCAAATACAATTTTATAATTTAATATTTTTATAAAATTATTTTTATCAGGGTTAATAACACACTTAATATTCAAGTTTAATATCAGTATATTGTTAACGAAAATCGAATTTTAGGGGACCGGAAATTCATTTATGTATTTATAATACTTACATTCTTATATTATATAAGTGGTCTCAATTATAAATTATTTTTGCTCAATATAGTTTATAATCAATTACGTATTATTGACTGAGACGTTCAAGAAAGTACGTATATTTTGAAATATTACTCAGATTGAAAAAAAAATTTGGTTCGAATTCCTTATCACGCATAGTCATATTGATTGGTTTTCATACCCAATTTATAGAAATTCACAAAAATATTTAAGAGTATGCCCGAATTAGTTTGGGCAATTCGGGAAAATCTTTGTGAGTGAAATAATAAGATTTTCAGTTTAAACCCCCAAAAAATTGTTTCAAAAAATAAAAAAGAATTAGAGGCTAAGCTTTACTGGAGTAACAATGGTTAAGTTAAAAATTTTTAACACGAAATTATTCTTAAAAATTTTAAATTTAAATTTAAATAATTTGCAAATTAAAAATGTGGGTAAATGTGGGTAAATGTTTTTGCATTTATTAATATTCTCAGTATCATAATTTTAATTAAAAAATAATTATTGCTATATTTATTGGATATTGAGTTAAATTTTCACAATTAACAAGAGTTTTTCGAAATATTTCTAATAAAACCGCCCTCAATTATTATAGATTCTAAAAATTTAGATAAGTAGTTTAATTCTAATAAGTATTTTTTGCCTTTCTTACCATACAAATAGATAACTAAAATTTATAATTCAAATTTATGAAATTTTATTGCTTCATTTCAGTACATTTTTAAGTACATGCGAAGGATAAATTTTGAATTTAAAAATTTCATATTGTCGAAATCAGCAATATAAAATTATAATAAAATTATTTGAAATCTTTTGTATACATATTACTATATACATATAACATGTATACATACAAATAAAATTTCAGTTATCCTTTAAAATTTATTATAAGAATTTTAATTTATTATTAATGATCAAAAGTCTGCCTATAAGTTCTCTATTATCATTAGTACATACAAATGGGTCATAATATAAAAAAAGTTTTTGTTTTTTTTTTTTCATTTAGACCTAATATTCACAATATATTTATTAATATTTTCTTAAAATCTATTTCCGTTTATTTATGTACAAGAGAATTTTATTTTTTAAGTCCTTTAAATCCTTTTATTTCCCATTAAAATGTGTATGTATGTCTGAATGTGTATAATTTTATTAAAATACATGGTTAAAGAATAGAAAAAAAAAAACTTTTTACTTAAAAATTATATAAACATTTTTGTGTATGTGTTTAAGATTGTAAGATGGAAAGAGAATAAACGAAATCCTTTAACTACTCGTAAATATTTTTGTAATTTGAACTTCTTATGCTCTACATCGCCCATCTATAATGTTTTTTCTATTATAAATGAAAACATAAAAAAGTTTTCTTTTATTTACTTTTAGCTCCATTAAAGGAAAATCATTATTATTCGAATTTAATTTTATTTTGTTAAAATAAATTCAAAGGATACGTAGAAATCAACCTTCAAATATTGATAATTTTTTTGTAAAATGCTCCTTTAAGAATAATCACACACATCATATACAATTTGTAAATGTTGCGTATTTATATTTAAAAGCTATAGTCTTTTCTTTAAGAAAATCATATTCATTATTGAAATCTTAATGCTATACTCTTGCTGCCCCCTTTATTTTTCATCTTTTCTGAATTATTTACCGCTAATGTTTCTTAATAATTTACAAAAAAAGTTTTTGTTTTTCTTGTACTTTTGTAACTTTTCCTTATTATTTTTTTGTCTGTTGCTCTTTTCCTTCTTCTCCTTTTTCTTATTCTTTTTAATATTTTCCTAACTGTGTGGCTTAATATTTTTCCTTTAAGAATTAATTCAATTGTGTTTAATATCTTCATTTGATTTCATTTACATTTCCAATTAAGAATCCATCAACGCGCTTATATTACATCCTTTTATTTAAAATATATTTATATATATGTATATGTTTGTGTACTCGTATTATAGTATGTGTAAATATATTGTTATATTTTGTATATTATATAGGAATAAAATTAATATAACAGGAATTGAATCTTTAATCCATTCAATTTTTTTCTTGTTTTTAAGTTTTTAAAATTATTTGGGAATATTGAAAATTAAAATATTTTTTTTGTCAGAGTTACCAAATAATGCTGGTTGAAATTGTAAATTATCATCAAAATCCTGATTTTAAGTGTTATATCGGCAACGGCAGTGATGATGGCAACATCGTTAATCTTAAAATGGGTACTTGATTTAAGATAATGGGTAACAGTTTCATATTCAGTACATATTTTACAGTTTCATTCTCCTCTACATAAAAACGACACATTTGACATTGCACATCCTTTTCAGGTGGACTATGGAGAAAAACTGTTCAGTAACTATCCCAACAATTAAACTCAAGATTGTCGAGTACTGACTCACCAATTTATTCCTAGCTTTATCGACTTAGTCATCGTTTTCGTTAGAATTTTTTAAATTGTAATTAAAGTCGCACATTTTAATTTATATTTTCTGGGCGAAGTCAATGATGTCATCGGTGTCTATGCACTTGTGTGCTAGCAGAAAAAAAAAATTCTTTTAAAATCACAAAATTACAAAATCTCTTAATATTTTAATTACATGGGCGAGACAGACGAACAATACGGCAATAATTTTTCATTCTAATTTCTGTTCAGCTGCTCAATATTTACAGAAACATACGAAATTTCAGTTAAATGAAGAAATAGGACAAAAATGCTTTTAAAATTTTAAAATCCTTAAAAAGTCTTCTTTTTCTGTTTTATTTTTCTGCTTTTCTTTTATTGGTTTTTCAAAATAATTTAAGGATATTATTTAAGGATCTAAATGTTTTCTTTTGGGAGAGCTACTGTTTTTACTTTTCTTTTTCTTTATAACTAAACGTGTATTTTAATACGTACATAACTTTTGTCTTGTAAACAAAAATGTTTTTCTTACCAATATGCATGGGTTTTTCTAGGTTCATTTGAAAAAAAAAAACAATAACAAAAGAGAAAAACTTAAAAAATCCTTTTGCCAGCCAGCCTTCTTAAAAGACAACAAAGTAATAATTTTTTTTTCTTATTTTTAATTTTTTCTTTTTCTGACTCATCTTATTGTTAACCCTTTTTTCGATTTTTCTATAAACATTTTCAGTGAATTTTTTTTTTCCTGTTTATGAGGAATGAGTTTATTGCTTGAAGGTGGTAGAAGGTTGATGATAAAGTCTTGGGAATAAATGTACGGAAGTTTTAAGGAAGGGAATTAAATATTTTTTAGAATTTAATTGATAAAGTGGGGAATATAATTTTGAATCCTTAAGGCTGTAAAGTTTTACAGTTAAATGGAAAAAACAAAACTAGAAAAAGAATAGAAAAAGGAAAAAACTGGAATGTTTTTATTTCTTATTTAAAAATCAATTTTCGATTTTAAGGATTCAAGAAAAAAAAACAAGAAAAACAAAAAATTTCGTATAAAATACGAAAAAGGAAATTTTTATGTTGTTTTTGTTATGCAGTAGTGAAAGTTAAAGACGAGTAAATGGTTGTGGTTATTTTATGCGTAGAATGTTTTTGTAATTTTAAATAATTTTTAAGAAAATGTTTGTATGCTTTGATTTAATTATCACTTAATTGATGAAATGTAAATTTTCATAAGTATTTAATTGAATTTTATCATTTGTCTAGCTTTGAAATTTGATTATTTTTGATCCAAATTCCAATTTTTAGGGTATGTGTAATCAAATTGAAAAGATTTGTTTACTAATTTATTCACTATATTTGATGGGCTACAATATTGGAAGAAGATCGAGATCTAATCGAAGACAGTTAGTTTTTATAGTATCTATTTGGAATTCTTTAATAAATGAAAGAAATGGTCAAATAGAGTTGTAATATCATGAGATCAATTTTGCTTCAAATTTGCGCTTATTTTGTAGCGAATTATAGCGAACCTCAATAACATATAAGGAATCAATAGACTTTGAATAATGACTATGTTAGAGAAGAATTTAAGAGTGAGATATAAACAAAGATATTTTCTAGAATGCAGTCTGCATTCTAAAGTCGAGATTCTTTAGATTTTACATTGAAGATTTAATATATTTTCTAGATTTCATCTGTGTCCCATAAAATTTTCAAATTTGCTATGGTATTGTAGATTATTCAGCGTATAGAATTGAAATGCAATTCTGCATTTGCAATGAGCTTTCGAAAAATCTGTTTGATCTATTAATATTTTATTATAAGTGTTTATTATAAAAAAAAAACGTTCAACTCTACCTTTAATTCGTTTTGAAACGATTTTTATTATTCTTATTACTTTATCGAAATTTTACTTTTTATTTACAAAATTAATTTTAACATTATGCTTAAAGGGTACATGCGATTATAATTTTAATTTTATTTAATTTTCAATTTTATTTACTCATTAAATCTAAAAAAAAAAAAAAATATAAATGTATTCATTTATACATTAATTCCTTAACTTTCCTTTAAAAAGTGTGTTAGCAAAGCCATTAAGGTTTTGGAATTTGCAACTTAAGTTTTCTCTTTATCTAATTCATCATCAGTTTGAGTTTTTTCTTGTTCTTGATTTTTTTTCTCGGGTTGTTCTTCTTCCTCTCTTTCATTTTTATTTTTCTCTTTACGATCAATTCCTTTTTTTGAACGTAATTTCATTTCAAGTCTTCGTCTCAATTTAATACCCAATTTTCGTTCTCGACTGTATCGTTTCTGATATAAAATTCTAAGTTTACGTTCATCTTCCAATTGTTTCTCTAAAGAATCTTTAACTTCTTTCTCTTTAACAATATCCATTCTTAATTCAGCTTTTTCATAGAGCATTTGTTTTTCATGTTGTCTTGCATTATCAGTGGCCATTTTTAATAAACTTTGAATATTCCAAAGTAATGCACCAATCGAAATATTTCCTTCAGATTCAAATTCATTTGGTGGTGGCAAATCATCTCTTTCATATGGTAAAGTTTTATTAACAATTTCATTAGCTCTTCTTTTCAATTCCTTATTATATTCTGGATTATTATCAGATTTTTCTTCATCAGATATTAAAGATAAATCATCGGTTGATTCATTTCTCATATCATTTGAGCTTGAATGGCGTTGTGGTGTTGGTGAATCACTTCTATTACTCACATTATAAACACTTTCACCATCATTAACATTATCTTTAATATGATTATCGGATGTTGTTTTTGATGATAAATTTAATGCCGGATTATCACGTTCATGATTATGATCTCGAGTATCTGAATGATCTGATGTTGTTGATTTAACAAGTTCACCCAATCTGTAACTGTATACAATTTAATAAAAATTTCTTAATTTAATTAGCCAAAAATTTTTTGTATATAAATTGAATTTATTCTTATTTTTAATTGATAACACTTACCGTTCCAAATTCTTAACCAAATCTTCATTTGATGATTGTCCCCACATACCAGAACGTATCATAGCTTCAAGTTCATCTGGTGGCATACCAGTTTGTATGGCTAATTTTAACATTATTGAACTATCGAGACGTGCCAAATTATCCAATGGACGTTGATGTAAAGGACCATTTAAATTGAACGGTTGACCTTCTTGTTGACGTGCTGCTGCAGATGTACTAAATTGACGCATTAATGCCAATTGATTTAATTGCTGTTGTTGTTGCTGTTGCTGCTGCTGTTGATTATATTGAAATTGTGCTGTCTCATTGTTAAAGCTTTTCGATAATAAATGTTGTGTTGAATGATTTTCTGAAATTAAATACGGGAATTTTTGAATTAGGGTGGGGTTTTTGTTATATTGTGTTTTTTTTGTTCTTTCATTTTAATTAGTTTAAATTAATGATATTTTTTTAAACTTACCATTATTAAAGAAGTTATCAGGGGAATCAGTTTTGTATTTCTGAAGATCTGAATAATCACCAAATTCTCCCGGTGAAAATATTTTTTTTGCTGGTCTACCCGCTTTTGAGCTGAAAAAAATTTATATTATGTTATTCTATTGGTATGTTAGGACTTATTCAAAAGATTTATTAGAAAGAATTAAAATGTTAATATTGTCAGTGAACTGCAGAATAGAAAATGTTATTTTTAGTAATTATTTACTATAGGACTGGTCGATGAGCTTTATATTTAACAGATTGGTTTCAAACTTTGTATTTTGATTAAATGCTTCAGTCAAGCTTTTGTCCTTTTTAATTTACTATATTTATTTAAGGCAGTAATTTATTTTCGGTGGCTACGTTCAATTAGAATCTCTCCCCAACAATTGACTATTTATTGAAATTCATTGCGATAGGCTGAAATTTTAGAGAGAGTGAAAGTCTAAGTACGAAGCCAGAATTTTAAACAAAAATTGTATTGTGATTCTTAAAACTTCTTAAACGTTTTCCTCCTCTTTTTAATTTTTAACTATAAGACAAGTTAATTTATTTTCAATTGAAAGCAACAATAATCTGTTTGGCTTCATAAAGTAGAAGTTGAAATGAAAAAAAAATTTTGTATTTTATGCATGTTAATTAAATTGCAACTCAATTTTCCAATTGTTTAAAAATTAAAACCACAAAATTGTTAACTTCTGTTTTGTAAATTATAAAAGAGATCCGCACACTTTTAACCTTTTTTTCACTTTAATTTTTTATATTCATTTCAGTTTTGTTCTTTAGAAAATTGCATGTCTTTACAATTTTGTTATTTTCTTGGTAAACTTGGTTATATTAAATGTTAAATTGGAATTTGTAAAGAAAAAAAAAAAAATAAAAACAAAATATGCAATAAAACACTTGAAATGATTGATTGGTTGGCCACAAAATTGAATATCACTTTTCAGAAATAAATTTTTATTTATTCATTTTTGTTTTTTATGGTCATTACTTTTAGGTTGCTGCTCATCGAATACCTAGGTGTAAAGAGTTAACATTTTAACCGATGACTTTTGTATCACCAAGATAAAAAAAAAAGAATATAATGTACGAGAAAAGGAGGATAAAACCCTTTCCTTTTTGTTATTTTTTTTTTGTTGTTTTTGCAATTATTATTAACAATCTTTTAAAGACCATTTAAATGAATGATTGAACAATTTGTTGTAATAAAAATAATGAATTGACTTTGTTGTCGCCGACTTATGATTTTAGTAGCTAGAATCGTTTGATTATAAATTGAAGTACATAAAAAATTTTGAAGAATTTTGCAAACAAGAATTTTTTAATAAACATTACGTAGAGAAACTATTAAAATTTTCACTTGCAGAAAAATATGTGACTGTTAATTTAAAAGAAAATAAACATTATTGTGAATAATTATTTGGTTTTCAATTTGAAATGAAATTTAAATTGTAATAAATTTTTTGGAGAATAATTTTGTGTTACATAAAATAAAAAGAAGTTTTAGATCCTATTTTCGGTCATATAGGGAGGAATATTTTGATTTTTCCGAATTCTTCACGGGATTTTCAAGTATTAGAGAAATTTGAAGCAATTACTTTAAACCAGCTTTTCGTCGGTCTGATGGTTTGTTTAATCTCGTATAACAGTTTTTGTCTGAACCGATTGTCTGAGCTTAAATTTTTAAGATACAAGTGACCAATTTTTCGAAAAAATAACATATGAAGTTGAAAACTGAGAAATTTCAGACTCCTACAACCTGAGGTCTATAAAAAATATGAAAAAAAATTGTTTTTAGATAACGGTAAATTTTAACGCCCATTTTGTTTTTTTAAAGGTGAACAAAACTATGCCTTGGTAGTAAAAGCTTAATACTACTTTTCTGCGTCTGCGTTTACAGATTTTAAAAAATATTTGTTTTTTACCTACAATAAATAGTCAAAAAATGACAGTTTTTAAGTTTTTGGAGGCTATTACCCTTAAAAGAAGGGGTGATAAGTAAAAATTTTCTTCTACGGAAATAAGTTTCTATTAAAGATCTATGTACCCATAAAATTTCATCTTTTTATCTTCAAGGGTATATCAGTTTTGTAAATAGACACACAGACAGACGGACCGACGTATAGAGCGAAACTAATAAACACTTTTTTTTAAAAAAATTTTTGGAAAAGTGCTAAAAAAGGTAGTTAAATTTCTTAAATTTTAAAATAGGTATCCAAAAATTTTTTTTAATGATTTTGTATAACTTTTTTGTCAAATTATAAAAATAAAATTATTTGAATTTGTAGGAATGACCAAGAGAATAATTAATGCTATTATTTTGCAGTCAACTGATATTCTTTGAATGTTACCAAATAAAGATTGAATGAAAATAACAGAAAACAAAACTCTACAACTTTGTAATTTTCATAGTAGAATTAGAAATATGCAGTTCCGAATTGGAATCATTGGTTCTTAAAGTTATCAATCCCCTACTAAATATGCACAGTCCCATATCCATATTCCAAACCAAAATATTTCGTTTGGAATTTTCTTTTTAATTGTAATTTGATTAAAAATGTTATAAATAGTTTTACGCGTACGTTTGTCCCATTTGATAAAAATTTTCTTAAAAATTTTTTAGAATAACGCGTTTTTCGTGAAGTAAAAAGTAGAAAAACAAAAATAATTTTAAATCTAATCAACCGAGATTTTATTTTATCCTTAAAATTAATTCATTCAGAAACTTATTTTCATAAAATTTTTTAATTTCCTCATGAAAAGTTTTCTCGCCTTTTTTTTTCAAAAATATTGTTGCGGTCATAAACAACTTTTAGAAATTTCCTATCAAAGTAAATAAATTAAATTTGTTTGTTTTTTTTTTCAAATTTATTTTTATATAATATTTTAATTAAATCCGGCCATATTCAGGTGATTAAATGAAAAAAGGAAAAAAAAAAGAAATCATTTAACATTCGGACAAAAGTTTTGATCTAAAAATAAAAAAAAAAAAAATTATAATTGTTTGGTGTGCAATTTTCAATTCAATGAATTTCTATAATCAACTTTATTTGGTGTTAATTGAACGCGTTTTAAAACGAATAATTAAAACAGAAATGAAAGAAGAATGAAAACAAAAACTTGTGTAAGAAAAAAGGACATTTATAGATTTAATTTGAAAAAATCATAAAAATATGATTATAACTATATATACATATATTTAAAATTATATTGAAGTAGACATATAAATTATAGAACTTATTACAATATCAATGAACCTGAGCAAAACTTCTACAGCTTTCCATTTACTAAAACTATTGAAATGCTTTCTTCCAATGTTATCAATATAAATATCAGCAATTAAGTACCAATATATTAATTTACAGTAAAAAATTCTGTGGTCCTACAACTATTTTTGTAATTTGTATATGAAAAATTTTATAGTAACTGAAAAAACACTACAGCGAAATTATTTTAATTGAAAGACATTTAAGACTACTCTCAAAAACTAGAAGAAAATTGACAAATTGACAAGTTGAGAGACAGCTTGAAGAGTTTTGGCCTAGTTTCAACATGATGTAAGTTCCGCTAGGGAGTTTCTCAAACTCTGTTTGGTGTCACCAGACTCCCTCTAATGCGGATTGGATCAGAACGGATTGATGTTGTAGATTGTAGACTGTGCAGGTTGAGTTATACGTCTCTAGAGTACTCCCTTGAGAGCAATCATCCTAATGAGCTCGAGTGTTGTGAAAGGTTCGGCGGAGCTGCGGTTCGTAGTTCTCTAGTACTTGTCCTGTCAAAATAGCGTTAAGAATTCTCAGGTGATTCTTGGCCAACCCTATAATTTTCCCAAATCACTTCTCGTAATAATCTTCCAGAAACTCCATGGCTTTCTGCAATACCGGATGAATTTTCCAGAACTCCGACCGCCTCTCTTCTGATTCCTCCCTTAGTTCCAAACGAACAGTATGTAATCCGATTACGCAGAATGGCTCCGGGCCTAGAAGAAGTATCGTCATTTTTCCCTTACTCAAAAACACATCGGCTCCCTTCCTCGCCAACACAACGTCCGCTTAGTTTCTTTCCACGCTCACATGTCCAGTCACCCAGCAAAGTGTGAATGGGCCGCTTCTATTCAATTTATTGATCAATTTATTGAACTTTCATAACGAAGGCAGAAAATTTTTGTTCTAGATGGAATATGGTTGTTAAGGGCCGAAATAAATCAGTGATTGTTGTTGGGTGTTTTAATTACATTTAAAATTACGAAAATTCTGTTTTAATGCCATTTTATTCAATATAGCTATATATTCGATAGCACTGAACTGTATCAAACGGATACTGTATCAAATAGCCATTCATTTAAATAGAAAAACGTGGCATTCTTAAAAGAAATTTGAGAAACAGGGACATTTATGATTTTCTAGATTTAACTTAATAATTTAAATTAGACAGTCAAATAATTTAAATCAAGTGTTACTTGAATTTTTATATATTGTATTAGGAAATTGAAGTATCCTAATTATAAAATCGACACTTTGAACTCCTCATGTGATTAACACAACCTTGAATGAACGTGATTTTGAATTATAAATTTTGTGTAATTTTGTGAATCTATATATGTGATACAATTTTTATGCTATACATATATACAAATAATATGTTCTTCACTTGCACCATTGATATAATTAAATCATAAAAGAGATAAACTTAAAGCTCTTAAACGCGTTATCAATACGTCTAAGTCCATGTATAAGAACTATTAGAAAATTTATGAAATAAAATTTCTTTAAAGTGCGAAAATATTATTAATGATATTAAAAAAATATTTTCATAAATAAAAATTCATAAAGTTACCAAGCTAAACCGCATACATGTGGAAAATGGAAACTTGATTAATTTCGAAATAAAAATATAATTATATAATATCAAAGGAATGAAAGGGAGAAAACAAGAAACAAAAAATAATTTATTTGTATTTACAAATTATTTAATTTTTTTTTTTTGCGTTCACCTGAGTGTATAAAGAATTTCACACCCAGTTGATTAGTCAAAAGAAGAATTATTGGCTTTAACACCTTCACTTAATTTGAAACTGTTTTTTTTTTTGTTTTTCATCATCTTTATAAATGTTTTTGTTTGTATATGCTTTTTTAGTCCTGTTTTTTTGTTTTTATTCATTTTCAGATTGTTATCATCGTTTTTAACAACAGAAAGGACAACAAATTTATTTCTATCATAACAAAGGACCTTTTTAATATTATAAAGAAGATAAATGTGTATATATGTTTGTGTATAAATATTTGTATAGTGTAAAATAAAATAATCATTTTTAATGATAATAATCATGATAAAGAAAAAAGATAGAGAGTAGAGCGTATAAATGTAAAACACAAAAAAAAAAAATAAAAGTTAGAAACGCATAGGAAAATGTAAATAAAGGATATGTGTATGTTTGTGTGTGAATAAGAACATAGAACAGAAAAATATAAGGGTTATGGTGGTTACTTCATAAAGTCCTTATAAAGTAATGATAAATTAGATGAGCATTAAGTTTTTTTTTTTTACTCTTCATACCTTTATACGTATAATGTAGTATGTTTTAAAAGACCAATCAAGAAAATAAAAAAAAAAGGATCAGATTTATTTTTCACTTTGATATAAACATACACATTTGTTTATTTTATGTATAGTACAATGTGTTCCAGGTATAAAATGCCAGGAATATTTTGCATGATTTATTTATTTAGAACTCACATTGAATGCGAAAATTCTAACGAGCTTAGGGAGATTTGTGGTGATTTTAATATTTAAACTTGATTTAATTAGTGAACACACAACAGTTTTTAATTAGTTAGAAAACACAGTACCTTTACGCTTGTTTTAAATGCAACATATATAATAATTGAAAGGAAAAGATTAAGAAGTATTTGAAATCAAAATAACAGAGAACTTTGTTGGAATAATTCTAGAGACCGGTGGATAATATTTGAAAACGAGTAAATAAATAAAAGTGGACGTTACAGAAAAATGTCTCAATATTCTGAGAACGCAGAAGCAATGTCAGCGAAAAACCCAAGCGAATCATAAAATACATTAAATTTCATGTTGAAATATGATGAAACCATCCCTGAAGTAATATACAAACAGCGACCGCGTGTTCTTCAATTTCTGTAAATATTTTATTGAAAATTAATAAACTAAACTTGAGGCGTGATTTATATAGAACTTAAGTTTTCTTCAGGACTTTATAATTTTCCGGCAAAACTCCTTTAATTCGTGATCTAACATTTAAAGGTTTTTAAAAAATTTTTCAAATATTTTGCTGCTAAAATCATGAATTAAATAGTGGGGATTTCTCATACTGAACTGTTATTTCGAAATTCCAAATGTTCTCATTTTAGAATACACTGAAGAGGCACACTGTATTTAAAGAGTATAAGAACAAAAAAAAAAAAATACAATGTTAAATGTATAGTATAAGTATTTAAAGCTGAAAAATTTATTAAGTCTTGTTGAACTTAAAAGCATGTAAAAGACTTTAATTTGTTTTCTTAAGAAAATAATCGAAAAGAAAAAAAAAGATTGGGAATTTATCATGGGAATATACTGGATATGCCCTTATTTATAAAATTATATCTATATAAAATAGAATATACATATAAGACATAGATATAAGTCAATGAATTTTAAAAGAAATTTTAAAACTTACTTACAAATTTATGGAATTTTAATCAAAAGGCAAATTTAATATATATGTGAAATTTGTTATACAAATACAAAAATTAAGGAATGATAAAAATATTATAGGGTGCATTATTTATGGTTTAATAATTTAAAGTCAATTATAAAGATGTAAGGCTCAACATTATATTATAGCATTTCTAGACTATTTCGGATAATTTGTGTTAGTCTGTTTTACAAAGAATCTTAAAATTTGGTGGCATGGAGAAGAAAATACCCTAATTGATTTAGCGAAAAATTACAATAATTGAATTTTTCATATTGAACATAGGACAGCAAAATTTTGTTCAGTTCCACTCATGAAGCGATACTCTTACTAATTGTTCTAAAAACTGAATGATGGGTTTTTCAAATGACCACTGAATTTTAAGCGATAATTAAATGATATTATTTAATTTGAATTTAATTGAATGACAAATGCAATGTGCGTGCATTTCTTAAAAACTATAATGAATAGCTTTCATAAAAAACGTTCCTCTTCATTAGACGGTTTGCTATTCATAAATAGTAAATATAGATGAAGAAGAAAAATCATATTATTAAAAAAAATTCTGATTTGTTTTACATAGCAATTATTTGAAAGACGCATAGGCATGGCAAATTCTTGTATGACTTGAAATGAACGTTTATAAAAAAACGAAGTCATTTTTATATGCTCAAAATAACGAGAAGATTAAATAAACTATACATGAGTCATTAAATAAAATAATGATTTGCAATAAATTGTATAGGTTAAACAGTCAATCAATAAGTTTGCCGTTGATTTGCAAATACAAATAAAACATTAGACCATCCCATTTTGATTAAAAAATGAAAATCGTGTCACTTTTGTTATAGTAATGTGTAGGTAGCAGAAGTGGTGCCTAAAGAGATAAAGCCCAAATTATTAACAAAAAAATTTCATTGCTTTCTTTCAAAAAAATTTTTGGAAAAACGTGCTTAAGCAAAATCTCTACATCCGACAAAATTAAAATTTCATATTTTGTATGTAAAATGTTAGTACTCGTATGAAGTTATATGGCAAAAGTACATTAAATAATTTTTTTGTATTCCCTTCGCGCCATTTTGAGTCTTTTACAGCTCTTTAAAATAATGAAAGCTCTTTTCAATTTATTACAAATACTGTACCAAATTGATGTATATTTTTTTAAGTTTAAAGCGTAAAAGTTTCGATAAACTTTTTCTATATAAGAAAATACATCACATCTTCACGGACACTTGAAGGAGCCGAAAATTTAGTTTCAAATTTGATTCGATTTCTCCTCACCAGTAACTGAAAAATTTTTGTTTTCGCTCTACTTGGACAGGATTCATTCATCAGATTTGTGAACATTAAAGGTGATTCCAATTATAGGGACTTCCTGCAATTATTAATTAAAACTAATGCAAATTTCTAATCATTAAGGCATATTTCTGGATGTTATTTCATGTACTCTTATTTCATTCAGCCTACAACTGCCTTATTGTAAAAACTTCTTGATTATTTACTAATTTATTTGTAAAAGAATAGAACTGTAAAACTCAATTATCGATAGACATTGAATTTAACAGATTCGAAAATAATCTTTAATTCATTGTTTCTTAATTGTTCATTTTATTGTACTCCTCTTTTTATAGATCACAATTTCTATTGTTTTAAATTAGAAAACGACGCCAACAACAATAAACAATTCGTGAACAATCCTCTTATAGCATTATAAACTTCGTATTATACAAAAATATACATAAATATCTATTCATACAATAGAAATTCAAAAAAGGAAATCTAAAATTAAATTATTATTGAGTTGAACAGAAAAAAACAAAATTCAATTTGTTTGTTTTAAGGAAACACAAAATCCAACTACAATAAATTTGATCCTATACTTTTAAACTATATAGAGAAATTATAAAACATCAAATAATATATACTTACATTGTTTTTGTTGTACAATCATCAAATAAAGTATCAAAATCTTTAACTGATAATAATTTACAACGATTAACAAATGGTTGAATTGCCCCTAAAGCTCTTAATACTCTAACTTGTTCAACATTACATACAAGCGGTTCAATATCCAATCTTTTTAATTTACAATAAACGGTATGTGGCCCACCAACAGCATGCTTTAAAAATAATTCAACAGCTTGTGGAAGACATAACATTGTTTCACCGGATATTGTAAATGCAGCAACCTTTTGACCACGATAATCAATAAGTTTACATTCATTTGCCAATGGATCTGATGTTGATACTGTTGGCTGATGATGCATTTGATGTGTTAAATTATTATGTTGTGATGCTGTATGATGTGAATGTAAATGTGAATGATTAACTGTACCATTTGATGCTGCTGCAGCTGCGGCAGCTGCTGCTGCTGCTGCTGCCGCTGCTGCTGCTGCTGATGGTGATGTTAATGAATTTGGATAATTATTTCGTCCACCAGTTGGTAAACCAGTTGCTAAATGTGAATAATGTCCAGCAGCAGCTGCCGCCATTAAATCTAATGGTGATACATGATTTAAAATTTGCAATGAACTTAACATTTTTGCTATTGTTATTTGTGATTTTATTGCTGGTTTTATTTTTCTTTTCAATTGTTATTCTTAAAGTCAATTGTGTTTTATGCAAGTTGTTATTATTAGTAACAGTAATTGTAACAAAAATATTAAAGAATGGTTGATTTTTTTTTTTGTGAGATCGCCTTTTAATGTTTACATGTTTTGTGAAAATTTTAGGGTGTTTCCTTGGTCTTCAATTCCTGTAATAATAGAAAATAATTTTTGTTTTAATGATTTTTTAATTTTTAATTTTTCAATAATTTAATTGGTAATGAAGTGTTTATATATAATGTTAAGCTATTATTTTACAAAATAATTTAATTATAAGGCAAAATTGATCTTAAACATGTTTGATTTCCTGTTAATCATATTATTATTGATACGTAGCATGAATTGACAATTGATGACAATAGTGAATTTCTTCCTCAAACTAAAATTAAATACCATCAAATAGGAAGTCGTAGTAAAATAGGAAGAGAAGTAAAACAGGGTATTAAAATCAAATAATAAGTGACATTTATATGCAGGCTTATTGATAAATAATTGAATATTTTGAATTTTTATTTGAAATTTGAAATTTCAAATGTTGGCATACTAGTCTGTAGGATCACAATGCAGAAAGGATGCGTAATATCATAAAATATTATAATGTAACTGCAGTATTCGCAATATAATTGTAATAACATCTGTGTGACTGAAATCAGCTCAATTTAAAGGTTGGGTACTGAATTTAGGTTGATATAAAATCAATTTTTATAAACCCTTAAAGTATGCCATAACTTTTAAAATGTTTTTGTTCCATTCTAACAATATGCTCAATATGCTGAATGACAATATTGTAAGTTCAATCCATATTGTGCCACATGGGTAATAAACTACAATAACATAATCACATTTTGATTAATTTTTGAGTTGGCATAGAAAAATTTGTTATTGCTTAACATTTCTTTGCAACTATTATTTTGCATCTTATTATGAATATTTGAAAATTTTAAGGTTAATTTCATATACTGATTCGGCGTACTTATAAGTCGAATTCACTATATAAATTCGTATCAGAAATTTTTTAATTTTATTTTTTACCAAAAAATCCTTAAAAAGTTAAGATTATTGCCGGGGATGTCAACTTTTGTAAAAGTAATTACTTCGGTTTAAATATTCGTCATATTTAAATTGTGAATCTAACGCTTTGTGAGTAAAAAATAATTGTTTTAGCCTTAAAGTATGCAATATATTTTAAATTCTTTTGTTTACTATAATAATGGTTAATGGTTATTTCGAAAACGGGTTTTCAATGTAAATATTTTAAAATATGGTTTTGTTACTGGTATTGAGTTTCTGTTCAAAGAAAATTTCACAATTATTGTTAAATTAAAAAAAAATTAATAATACTCGTAATTTCTTGACCAGTTTGTTTTACAAGTAAATTTTGTTAAAATAGACTTTGAAAAAAAAATTATTTAAAAGAATATTTGTGAATTAAAATTTCCAAACCCATTTTGAAAAATTATAGAAATAATTATGTCCGAAATGATGACTTTAATTGATATTATTAAATTTTGCTTTTAATTATTAAATTAAATAACATTAAACAAATATAAATATGTGGTTATATGTACTCTACGTATATATGTATAACAACTATATATAGAATGCACTTGTAAATGAATTAATTTAATTGAAAATGCATAAGATTTGTATAAAAAAAAATATTTTTTTTGTATGATGAAATTATATTTTTATTTTTTAGCACTTTTCCAAAAATTTTTTGAAAAAATGTGCTTATTAGTTTCACTCTGTCCGTCTGTCCGTTTTAGATAGAAAGCTAAAATTTTATATGTCTAAAAATGCCATTGTTTAACTATTTATTGCAGTGAAACCGTAAGCATTTTTCAAATTTTACAAACGCAAAAAGGCAGTGGCTTGCCTCTCCTATCGCGGCATACTATAGTCAAACTTTAAAAAAACAAAATGGCCGTTAAAATTTACCTTTATCTAAAATCCATTTTTTCCAAATTTTTGATGTCGTTTTTCTTTTAGACCCCAGGTTTTAGGAGCCTGAAATAAGCAGCTTTTAGACACCAATAAATACTTTATTTCGTTAGAAGAACAATTTTTTTTCATTTCCACCCCATCTCAAGTTAACGCCCCTTGAAATTTGGAAAATTTGAATTTTTGACGCCTTATATTTCCGAAAACGCAAGTTTTTTCAAATTTCTATAAACGCAAAAAGCTAACGGTAAATTCCATGACATTAAAAAATATAATTATTTTTCTTAACTCACGCAATTAATCCTTAAAATCGAGCATTATGTTAACCCCTCTATATGAATTTTGCTTTATTTCAAAGACTTCGTAAATCATTCATCCTAAATATATGCAATCCTAGAAAATTTTTTTTTCGTTTTTGAATGAAAATAATTATTAAAATTATTAAATAGTGTGATAGGTATAGATTTAACAGTATTTTCACTTGCTTGATGGAAAAGTGCTACAATACAAACCATTGGTTTGACCCAACTTTATTTATAAATCAATACATAAAAATTAAATTACTGTAATGAATAAATAATTACAATTAAAAAATAATAATAATAATAAGATAAATAAATAAATTGAGAAAAACAAACTCAATTTTTTTTTCCATTTTCATTTAAAATTAGCATTTTAACTGATTAACCGAGAACTCATTATGAATATTTAATATTAATTATGAAAATGAAATATAATTTTAAAAGCTTTGTGTCTAAATTCATTAACATAATTGTTTATTAAAATTATTTGAAATTAATTTATTATTATTATAAAATATTAAAATTTGTTTGCATATTACTAAGTGTCCAGTGTCATTTCGTCATATCCTTGCATTTAAATTTGGGATTTTTTAATTTTAATTTTGTGAAATTGAAAATAAAATGTGATTGAATTTTTATTAAAGTAGCATTAATTTTGATTATTGGTAGTAGGTCGCATTGATAAGATGAAATTGGTTTAAATATTCTGGAATACATAAGCCGTAAAAATTATTGGAGTGCCTTCCTTTAAAAAATTTGAGTTTTTTCAAATAATATTCATTGTGAATAGAAATTTTATAATTTTATTAAAAATATCAAAAAGATAAACTATGTTAATGACACGGTTTTTAGTAAGAATGATCTTAACAAGTTTTATAATTAACATTGCACAAGTAATAACCTAAAAATTAATTGGAATAAACGTGCGCTATATAATGTGTTACTATCCAGAAAATGGTATAACAAATTATAATTTAAATTTACAGACCCTATAAATAATCGATTTGATTAACAATGTAGACGTTTTCTTCATTAACCTGTTAATCGATTATAAATGACTGTGATAAGTTGAAATTCATTAAACGATGGTCTAAGGGGTTTAATGATACTTGTTTTGAAATCCCTCTACTTGTGTCTCTACTTGTTCGTCCTCGTCCTAAATGCTGTAAATTTTTTGAAAATTCATATAATAATTTAAAAAAAAAATTTAAATGCTAGACAAGCAGAGATTCTAAGCGTTTTACGTGATCACTTGAAAAAATCTCTTCAAAAACTTTAAACGCGTTAAACTAGAAGAGATAGATCATTTTTAACAAAATTTTAAATCACAAAAATAAAAGTGTAATCATCAGGCGAATAAAGTGTATGTAAAATGAAATAGCTTTATGTTATAAAATTAGCTATAGAATGGTTGGTGCAGCATGTTCACTACCGCCCAACTAGCACAAATGTGCCGTTTTGCTATAACTAAATCCTGATCACCATTCCGTCATTAAGCGTACGATTGTAGTTGGCCTATTTTAAGCACCCCGTTCTTTTGAGGAATCTGTCTAAATCCCCGATGCCAATATTCGATATTTTAAAAAGAAATAATCTAGAGATGAAAACTAATTGCAAGGCTACATACAGTAGTACTGCAAATACGATATATAATTTAAAAAGACGAGAAAAAAATAAATTAAAACAAAGTTGTTTTCTATGACTTTTATTTCTGTGAAGTTCTTAAAAACATTTTTGTTATTTTTTTTTAAATTTAGAACAAAAAAAAATAGCTATAAATTTTCTAATTTATATTTTTTAAATAAACCAAATTCCAAGCTATTATTTTTATAGACTTTCAATCATTAAGGTCAAACGCTAAAATACAAAAGAATTTTTTTTCAAAATTTTTATCCATACTTAATTTCAATTTAAAATATTTTTCAGTATGTTTGAATTTTCAAAAAAAAAAAATTTAAATATAAGGTACTTGGTTCAATTACTGGGCATAATTTAATGAGAAATAGAAAATGAAAAATGGGATTTTTTATTTTGAGTGGTAATGGAATAGCAAATTTATAATCTTATATGTTTAATTGTATTAAATTTTTTCGATATGGTGTGTTGTCCATCATTAAAGTTACTGGTCTAAAAAATTTCTTTAACAATTTAGATAATTTTGTATACAGTAAAAGGATTATGCTAGAATGTTCTTATATAAAAAAATTAAATATTAGGAAATTAGTTTAGTAATAGCATGAAAATTCTCATTATTATTGAACTGAATTTATATAAAAAAAACAAATCATCTATACAGTTTTATAAGTGGATTAAAGCACAGTCTAGGCTTATAATTTTAAAAACCTAAATGTGTATTAGTTAGTACTTACAATATATATTACTTAGTACTTTGGTGCTCGAGCAAGTTATTTGTTGTAAATTCTTATATTCATATGTATAGGTATGTATTGGTTGAAAATTCATTTTCCGAATTTTTCAATTATTTTGAATTTCAATTGACAAGTATTTGCTCTGAAAATCTCTTTTTTTTGCAATATATTGTTGACGTGAAATGCTAATTGAATTTTCACCTAAAATTTTTAAATTTATTTTCTTTTGAATCAGTTGTTAATTTTCTGTTGTTGATCTTATATAATATAAGATCAACAATTCGAAACAGAAAACCTATAATGAGGTTTGTGTGTCTCAATTTTATTCCCATATTAATAATTTTTTTGGTGTTCCATTAACGTAGTTTTTACCCTATATTCAAAATATATTTACTTGTTTTCTATTTTCGTAAATATTATAAAATTAATTGGCGATGTGCAAGTAATCGAAAAAAAAACTCTTATTTAATTAATATTTTTTTTCTAGAGTGTAATTATATTTATTAACAAGTATATTAACATTACCATGACACCTTATTTCAATCATAAAACTTCTAAATAACAATTTGTTATTTTAGAAAAACAAATAATTAATTAATAAATTTTTTGAAAGTATACATATATGTCCGTGTTTAAGCATATGTATACTATGTGTGTGTGTACATATGTGTGTATTCAAAATTGTGGTATAGAAAAAATCGCATGAGATAATTATAATTTTCTAAAAGGTGTTCGTTTCAACACGATGATCAATTAAAATTGTTTTTTTTTTCTAAATTTATTATTGATGTTTTATTAGAAGTCATAGTATATAAATTAATTTGTGTGTGTGTGTTAGTATTTAGTTATTACAGAATGATATTGTAATTTTTACTGAAATTTCGCTATAAATTTTCTTTGAGTGTTTTTTCAGATTCTGATTTTTTTTTGGTTTTTTAATCGTGTTTTATATATAAACAGTTAATTTCTTGATTTCAACAAGATATTTTTGTTTTTTTGTTCAATTTTGGCACTTGGTTGTGTTATTCATTATAAGGAAGACATATGTATATATACAAATGTGTGAAAATTAATCGGTTAACGAAAGCAACTAATGAATCACATAGAAAACTTATGTTAGTTTTGGCATGTTTCCCTGAAATTTGAAATCTTTTGTATTGGATCTTCTAATAATTTTAATAATTTTAAAAATTTTATTAAATAGTATTGATTTTCTTGTGTTTGTTGTAACTCTTTTATGTGTAGGTGTAACTTCAAATTAGATTAATATATTTTGAATCTGAAATTACGTTATTAAACATGTTTTCATTTAATTTAAGTTCAACACTGGAAAAAAAACGCATATCTAAAGTGGAAATAAACCATTTCGAAGATCATATTTTTGCTTTGTAAATTAAATATTTGAAAACTCGTAATATTTTCACCCAAAGTAGAACATGAACATATGTCAATACTTCTTATAGTCAAACTTACTAAAGTTATTTCAATTTTGTGGATAAAATGAAACCAAAAGGAATATAATGTATAGCAATCATAGATAGTTTAATGTTGTAATAAAAGTATATGAGCAGCTCCTTTTTGTTTTCCAAAATAAATTGTAGCTGAATAAAAAATGATGATGGGCACAAGGTTGTCGGCATTCAAATAAAAAGACTACCAAATGAGAAATAATGTATTTGCAATTGTGCTATAAAAATTTTTCAATTTCTCGAACAATTTTTTGAATTTGGCTACAAAATATTATATGTACAAAGCTATTGCAGCTCGTTAAGAAATTTCTTTTATTCCAAATAAATAATTTATTTTCATATATGGCTCAAGAATATAATTAATTTGAAAACAATATATTTCCCTAACTGATTTGAATTATATTAAGAATAAAAATAAAGGGGTTGAAATTAAATTTATGTCAAAATTAGTTATAAAGTATGGTTATCGTGAATTCAAATATAGTTTTGCGTCTGTTCGCTTTAAAAAATATATGTTGCAACTTATAGCCAAAACGTAGCTATCTCAAAACATTTATTTAAAAATCTAAGTAATTATATTTCTTAAATTAACTTTTCTAGTCTTATTTAGCGTTTTCAATTCAGTTTTGCAAAAATTTTATCAAATTACTACTTTTGTTTTTGATCCTCATATGGCATGTGACCATTAAAGGGTTGATATTAAAATATTTTCAAATTATTAATTAAGTGAAAAATTCAATTTCAACAAGTGAACTTATTTGGAATCTCCTATTTTTGATTTATTGAAAATAAAGTAAGATTGCTGCAAATCAAGTTATATAGAAAAACACACTGCTAATAGGGTATAGAGTACATAAATAGTTATTGTATAGAATTATAAAATAATAAGACATACTGAAAAATTTAGTATGAATTCTTATATTGATTAAAAAATTCCCTTAAAAGTATGAAATTTTATTAACAAAGAGAACTCAACATTTGAGTTTACTTATTATTTGTCCTGCTACACGATTCTACAATAATATAAAATTAACAATTGCATAAGAATTTTAACTATAATTATGAAATTGCTACAAGAAAAATTCTGTATTTCAACAATCCTACTCGTAATACTTATAGTAGTGCAAAAGTGCAATCGCTCAAATTTCAACCGCTCTATTTAATTAATTGTTTTCTTTTATTGTTTCAAATAACAATTTGTTTGCAAAATTTCCAGGAATTGCAAACAGGAAAAAAAAAAAAAACAAGTGAGCTGCCATTCTCATTTTATAATTTTAGATTAAATTTTTTGTTTTTTTTTTCCTTTCCAATAAAAATTCTACACCATTCTTCTTTTTATACCTTGCGGCTATTTAGTTCCAAAATGAAATAAAAAATCCGCAAAAATATTTAATGCACATTGCATATAATAAGTTTTTTTTTTATGTCACCGCAATTATTAATTCATACCCTAAATGTAAAATAAATTTGTGAATTGCACTTTAAAAAACAAAAATAGTGTTTATTCAGGAAAAAAAGCATTAAAATAAATTTATTTCGATTGCAGAACGTAAATATGTAAGTTAAAAATAAAATCAAGAAATGCCACCAATCATGAAATTCTGACATCGTATTGCTGCTAGTTGTTTCTTTCATTTTATTATTAATACTCGTATTTTGCATTTGTATATGGTTCGAATGCATTAAAAACGTCTCAAACTGAAAAAAAACATGGAATTGTATAATTAAAATTAATTCACCCTAAAGAATTTTATTATTTAACATTTTGTCTCCTTCCTGTCCTTCTCTCCAAAAAGTGTTGCCATTTTTCTATTCTTTGCTTTAATTTGCTAAAAAAATTCTGCCAGTTATTACCAACTCAATTTTCTTCTTTATAGAGTACTGAAACAAAATCGTTGAAATATTTTACAAAACAAATAATTTTTTAAATAATTTTTTCCCAGCCCCTAGGCGAGATGTCAACTAAACAAAGAGGAATTTGACAGACCGTGTCTCTTAAATATTATTCATATGTAGAAATTATGTGAGTAAAAGTTTCGCTAACGCGATTTTTGATACAGTATTTTCTTTTTTTCGTTTTATACACTCTCATAGGAAAAATATCTCTCGTACATTAATCAATCTCAATTCAATGCTTTGACATTCCGTTGTAAAGGAAGATCAAATACGTACAAATCAAGTTGCATGAGTGATAAGTACCTAAGTGAGTTTTATAATGTTGAAAACTTTAAAAACAAACTAATTAGTTAATATTAAGGTTTAATATCATCATTGTCTTCGAAATATTAAAATTTATAATATTTTGATCAGTTGATCATTTCTAGCTGGAACTTGTTTTAAGGTTAGTTCTAGTAAACGTTTTTGCAAGTTTATTTATAATGCATTTTTCATTATTAAATAGCTATTGAAATCATAGAGTGTAAAAATTTCATCACAAAATTAGTTTTAAATTTGCACTTGAGAACGTGTCTCGAACGTATACATTATGTTTAATAGGCCAGAAAATGTCATTTTAAAATACGCCAATCGCATTTAAATTAGAATAAAAATAGGTCGAAATTATAAAACGACTTTATGCCATTGTATTAAAGCAAATCTGGAAAACTGTATAATTTAAGTATCAATTTATAATTCGATTATATATACTCGTATTTACTTTCGTATTGTTTAAAATAGCTGAAAATTATTGACAGTATATTTACGATACAACTTTCATTTTCATTAGTTTGATATTACCATTGCCATGTATTGAAGTAACTAGCTAGGCTACGTGCCTGTCGCTGACTATATTTTAAATTATTAATATAGAGAACCTAACTTGCATAATGGTGTGTGCTGTAACAGTAATAATTATGATTTGCGACTGGTTTTTAATTTCAAGAGATTTGGCACCTCTTAATGTGCATTTATCAAAATATTTTCCATTTGAAACTACACAAAACTATATAATTTGATCACAACGATAAACAGATACCTGTTTTATTAGCGGAAATGCAATTATAAACATAAAGACTCTGTAATTGTTTTTTTTTCTTATAAAATTATGTACATAAAATGTTATAGTTGAAATTTTTATTGTTATAACTTTGGTAATTCTAATTTGAAATTATAAACTCCATAACCTATAATATTTTGTTTTACAATTTTTTCTCTTAATAATTAATTTTGCATTCATTTAAATTATACAATATATACAAACGAATTATATTATTGTGGCATGTCACAAATTACTTATTATTCAAGAATTATAAATAGAAAACAAAAAATAATTTAAATAAAAAAATTATAATAATCTAAAGAATTAGTCTTGACTTCAGTGTACTCACATGATATTTATGTATAAGAATCGCATAATATGCATGTCTGCTATAAAATATTTCACTTTTGATATGTTTTTCATGATTAATTATTACATATTTTAGATTTTAATTTAGAATAGTGTAGAAAGATTAGGTTAATGTCTAGCATATTAAGTAAATAAATGCATTTTTTTAATACTTGCTCTAATGTTAATGATTCACAGGTCACATACTATACTGTATTACATTTTTATTAAGTACAAATATTTCTTGTGTTGACTATCGTTGAAACGCCACCTTAATGTACAAAAAATCATTATCCGAAACGTCATCTTAAACTCATGAAACTAACGTCTCCACAAGATTTCAATTGATTAGAAATTATAGCAAAAACTGTTTTATTCAAATATATTGAAAAATTCCTAAATGGTGCATTGTTATAGGTTTCAGAGAGATACTGAAAATCTTAGAGCTATATTTACATATTTGAGAAATACGCTGTAATTGTATTGCAAAATTTTCCTTGCGGATAGGCAGACATGCAAACGAGGCTTGTATACTAACGTGGTACGATATAAAAATTTTAAATAAGTATAAACTTATTAGAGCTTGTTCAGCTTATTGTTGTTTAAAATTGCATGTTGCCCCATATATTTTGCGGTTTTGATCGATAATACAAAAGAAATTTAAGGCCAATACAATTCATATTTAAAACAATACGCTTGGCAAATGCATTGAAAGATATTTGATTTTACACAAAGTCGATTTTGAAAATGTGTTCGCTAAGGTAATAATTATTTTTAATTAATATTTAAGTTAATATTAAAATTAAACATGCGTGCGTTTCTTAATAGGGTAAAAATATAAATTTATTTTATGATTCTATTTTTAGTTTTAATCATATATGTATGTAGTTGTGTGTATGTAAGTATCTTGTAAAATAAATTAAAATTAATGCTTTTGATAAATTTAATTAGCTCTTCTGCTTCTACTGCACGTATGTTCTGCATCTATTTTCAAAAAAAAAATAATTTTATGCTCATTCACAGGTATTAATTAAGTTGCAAAAGTTTTTGACTTGTTAAGTGTGCTGTAAACTCCTATATGTTTTTTTTTCTTAATTATAAATAATTATAAATTAGATTATAAATTTTCATTTCAGAAAAAGAATGAAATCAATGTAAATCATAAAATTATTTTATTATTCTTTTTAATTTTTTGATCCCATATTTGAAATTTTTTTTTTGAATTTATAGTGAAAATGAAATAATTAAACAAAAATTCATGTTCTTCTAAAATATATATGTACTAAAACTTTGAAAGGGGGATTTTTTTTTATATTAAATTTGAAATCAGTTTTCAATTTATAAAATTTTCATCCTATTATTTTGGCCGTTTTGCATAATCGCTTGGACAAATGTAATCAATCAAGTTCATGATTTATAAAAGTTAATATTTCTCATTCGCAATTTGAGTTTAGAGGTAGGATTTTGTATAAAGTCTACGAATTCCGCAACTAACAATATTCCGCACTCCTTAAAACAAAGTTGTACAAGCGCCGTAGTTAAATTCAAAATTAAATACAATGATACTGCACTGTTAAGCAAAAATAAAGTTATTTTTTACATTTTGGGGTACAAATAATTTAATTGACGCTATAGACAATATTATAAATATTGTTACCACTTGCCCTAATTTACCAATTTTATACACCAAAATTCAACGTAAAAGCTTAGAAATCAGCGTTATGTTATTTTTAATATTTGAAAACGGGAACTGTTAACATTTTATCGTCAAAATTTAATAGGCCTTACAAGGGATGTAAAGAAGTTGCGTTTCTTTGCGTTTCAAAAATGCATTTTATATTCAATTCGGAAAGCGTAACATTGTAAAACTTTTTTAAGATTAACCAATTACGGAACGTGTTACAACGCTAAAAAATTTTTTTTTAAACACGGAATACTGCTAATATTTATTTGTTACTTAGGAGAAATCTTGCAACAAACTAAGGCTTGAATTATATTTCCTATTTATTCATGTAAGGTATGGCAATCTCCTTTCGGATAAGAGGGAAATATTACTGTTACAATTCTAATTTCATTTTTTATTCACAAAAATTTTTTTTTATATAAAAATTGTTACCATATTTTAGTTGGATCTGAAATTATGGAAAAAAGTTACCAATATCAAAAATTAATTTTCCAATATGAAATCTAAGCTACGAAATTGAATTTCGAAAATCTATTTTCTGAATGTTTTTTATGAAAATCGAGCCATATTTGAATTCATTATAGCTTTATTTATAAATCTGTCAAACTATATTTAATCAGTACTTTATTAAAATCCGATATTTAAATCTAAGTATTGAGCCTTATTTGTCCGTTTTATTCTTAAATTAAGGGACAAACTTAAATTTAGAAAATATTTTTTATATGGTAATTAATTCATTTATTAATCAATACTATTTATTTATTAATTAATAACATTATTAGAAAATATTTATATGTATAGGTATAATATGGTAACAACAAGATCTAACTGTTTAAGTCGACTTATAGGATAAAGTCGAGATATTATATTATAGCAAATAAATTTTCGTAATTTAAATATTCATTTCAGCAAATTTATGTCAAATTTAAAACATTCTAAGGAAGTCAAATTAAAATGTGAAGTTCGACCAAAGTAATTTTCGGATAAAAAATACCGATGCGGCGATTCTCAAAAATTAAAATTTAAAAACAAAAAATTGAAATGTTAATAAAAGCGGCTAATTGGCTTTCCAATTAACGGGCATGAGTATATAGTTCCATAGTCTTTATATTCGGAATATTAAAAATTTATAAATCAAACTTAATTATTTTATAAGAAAAAAGCATTTTAAATTTAAAAAATATTTAAATTACTTAAAATTACCTGAAATTCATTTAGAACTACATTGGCACACAATTAAAGCCTATTATTTAATTAAAATATAATTAAAATATTTTAAGCCAAATTTTTACAAAGGTTAAAGTAAAATGTTGCAGTTCATTAAATAATCAAACAAAATTATTTTAATTAATAAAATAAATAATAATCTTTTAAATTAATTTTTATATTCCAAAAATTTTGAAATTTTGAAATTTCACCTACCTTATTTTCCTTGATTTTGGATTTTAAACAAATTGTTTTGCGTATTCTAAACCAATTTTTTTTTTATATAAAAAACAATTTTTATTTTATTCAAAATTCAATGTTATAGTTCATATATCAGTTTGTTGATCAGCTGCTTTTGTTTTCTATGATGATCATGAACTTTTTTTTCTTAAAATTTTTATTAATTTTTTTTGATTATTTTGTATTTTATTGCCAAAATTCCTTTGTTATAATTATATTTTAGTTTATTTTATTTTTTAATAATATTGAGTATAACATTTTACATTTATATTGCATTAATTATATTAATATAACAAGTAAACAATTCTTGTTTTTTTTTTTTTTTAATAATTATATGCAATTTTTTATATAACACATTCTTATAATTTAAAAAAAAAAACAATTTCTACATACAATAAAAATTTTGTTCTACAAATCAAATAGATGTATGTATGTAATGTATGTAATGTATAAATTTCATTAATACTATATTTTGTATAATTGTTTTTATAATTTCAATATTAATATATAATTATTATTGTTATTGTTATAATAAATTATCTTTGTGTTTTATTTCTATTTAATCATATACATATAATATGTTAATATAGATCTATATGCTACTTTAAATCAAATATATATATTTATATTATAATATGTGTAGTAGATATAACTTATATTAATGATAATATATTCTATATAAAATGCATTATACCAGTATATTATAGTTATGTGTATTAAAAATTTATTATTGTTATTATTATTATTGTTGTTACTATAGAATTGTTTTACTATACACACTATTATTGCTATAATTTTTACTATTATTATTTTCTTCTATATATTATATATACTTTTTTTTTCAATGTTATTATTTGTTTGCTTTAGAATATTATTATACATACATTATTATCTAATAATATATTATTTATATTCGTATATGTATATATATAAATAAGAATGATAAAATATTTTAATATTATATACCGGAAATCATTTGTGTTAGAAAATATTATACATATAGGAGTATAATAATAACATTTATTTTAAATCCGTAATTGTTATAAATTCATTCAGATATAGTATATTTTTTATATAGTAAACATTGTTTGTAGTAAATCAAATTGAATGTATATTTAACAGTTATATTTAGTAGAAACGTCATTTAAAAAAAATATTTTAATATTTTCAATCATAATATTAAAAATTAAAAGTATTTCTTTTGGTATTCCAGAATTTTATAACAAATAAAATATAAGAAATAATTTTCAATATAAATTAATTTTCATTAGTAGAACACTTAATATACGTAAAAGAATAAAAAATCCTAAATTTTTTTTTGGATTTACTATAGGATTTGAACAATGAATTTTTATCAAAAAAAAAAATTTTTGTATAAAAGAATCCTTTTTTTTTCAACCGTTTTTTTTCGATGCTACTTCACAGATAAACACTACATTGACTGGTTTTACTTGAATCAATCTATTAGCTTATAGGCTACAAATTAAAAAAGATTTTTTCTTTTTGTATATATTGTTTTGTTGTTTTCATATAAGAAACAAAAGGAAATATAAAAAAAATACAAAAAAAAAGAAAAAACCGTAAAAAACAAAAAACAAAACAAACCTACATATTCCTATATATAGTTAAAACTTATTATATACAAACTTTACTACATCTTCAAAATCTGTTATTCATATTTATTTATACTGTTATACATTATATTCTCTTCTTTAATAATATGCATGTGCTTCGAATGTATGAAATGAGATTATTGTATTTATATACACATATTTTTTAATTTTCACATGGCAAGTATAAAAAATTTCTTTTTGGTTACTTCTGTAAACAAGAAACTGGAAAAGACAAACTCCTGGAATTATTGAAAAAGAACAAAAAACAATAAAGGTATTCTTATTCAATTTGAATTATCACATTGTAACAGATTCTTGTTATACTGAATTCATACATATATTTAAGTATATTAAATTCTTTTATCTTCATATTCACAAGTTAAAATTGTATTTCCTTTCACTAACACCAATAATATTTTCAATATATTCATACAATATAATATTTTGACACAACTACTTTGATACTGTTTTTAAAGAGCACTGGCTGTAGAATAAAATTACAAGTAGAGAGTAAGAAAAGAAAAACAAGAAAAAACTCTCTCATTTTTATATTAAACTTTTGTACACTGTACTGTTTAATCAATACTGTTATAACAGTATACATATTTGATTTAATTCCATTTGCAAATTTCAATAAGTATCTGCAAAAACGAATAAGGAATAAAATGCAATGAGTAAATCTGTAAAAATGTAAGTAGATTTGTTAATAGTTAACATGATGCAGCGTAAAAAATATTATGTTATATTTTCTTTTATTAGAAAAATATACTCAAAAAAAAAAATGCTCAAATCTGAAAAGAGAGAAAAATATAATGAGTAATAATTTAATATGTAAGTTGAAGGGAGTTGTTTTCTGTACGAATTTTTGAGTCTGCAAATTTTTTACATTTTAGGTTTTAGCATAGGAAAGATAGGAATAAATGTGTTTGTATTAGAAAAAGAAAATTAAATTTTCTGTAAAGAAATATTTTCTGAATTTTAGGGGTAATTTTAGCATCCATATACAAACGTATATACATTGACGATTATTTTAAGTGCATAGTTTGAGTTTCTGATTAAATTTAAATTAATTTTAAATTTTACTATTTTAATAGCTTTTTTTTTTTTTGAAGTAAATGTCTTATGCAGCAATTTAAGGAGTAAATTCTGTTTGTCATTATGAAAGAATAAAAATTTATAAAACTAACAATTTTTTTTTTCTAAATGAAATAGAATGGAGTCTTAAGAGAAGAAGTTCAAATCTAAAATCAAAAATAAATTTCGTGCATATTACAAAATTCATAGAACTATTCATTTGCAAGTTTGTGTTAGACTTAGTATTTATGGTTGTTAATTTTCAAAATAAAATTTGAATATTTTTCTTTTTTTTAATTATTTCCTCTACTTCTTAATTTAATTTTATTCTTTACATTCACTGTATGCATATATATTTTTTTCCAATGAATAACAGTATCGTAGAGTTTCTCCAACAGGTCTTTGGGCAATCATGACTTTTCTAATTTTTTTCTTTTAAATTTATTTAATTTACGAATCAGCCTCTGTTTCGTTTTTTATATTGAAATTACATGCATATATCAGAAATATTAAGTACAATTTCTACAATTTTTAATAAAAAAAAACTAAAAAAAATAAATTAATGTAGGAGTAATTAAAAAAAAGGCGAAGAAAATCGTTCCAGGGCACCAAAGAATTCAATCGGAACGTTAACCTTTTATCCTATTTCATTTTTAATTTCTTATTACATACCTAACTAGGCGCAGACACTCACACAATCAAATAATATGCACATACACAATGAAGCAATGAAAAAAAAATTTTTTTTTTATATTTTTTTACTGTCGTGACAAACACTCAAACACAATAAAAATATTCAATGATATAATAAGAAATTTTTTTTTTCATCAAATATGAATGAACGTTAGAGTATTTGTAACATAAGATGTGTAAATGAAACAAACAAATAATATAAAAAAAAAACAAACAAATATCAAAGAGTAGTATACAGAGAATTTGAGTTTTTATTTCTTTTTTTTTTCTCTTTCTTTTTTACAATTGTAAAACTGTTAACGAATCAGAATCGTTATATTTTATTTCATTTCCATTGGAATTATCATGAAACACAAAAAAAAAAAACAGAAATAAAATAAAATACAAAAGCAACAACACGAAAATTTATAAAAAAACCGAAGCAAAAAAACAAACAAAAAATGAAATACGAAACGGCAAATTCAAATAAGAAATGAAACAGAAAATGTGAGACAAACAGACAAACAAACGAATAAAAAAAGAAACTTCAAATTATAGAGAAAAAAAAAACGGTTTTTTTTCTGTTCTCATATATTTTTTTTTTCATTCGATTTTTCATTCTCAACAGAAATGTTCAACCTTTATGCGTACATATGTATGTATACATAAGTGTATATATAAAAGAGTAATATGCCATATTGAAGTTTTATTGCTCCGAACAAAATTCATTATAAGACAAGTTTTATGACATTTATTTTACTCTCTCATATTACAGCCCATTTTTGTTATTGTTTTCTCAATGTTAAAATTTTAGGAAATTTTATTTTAAATTTTGTTTTTATATTTTTTATTTATTTTAATTTTAAAATTAGTGATTGTAGCAATTTTGGAAATTTAATTTAGGCAGGAGAGCTTGTTTAAGATTACACAACATTGTTATAGAATTTTAAGATTTAATTAGAAAAATTTATTAATTTCTATAGTAACTATTTTTGAACTGATTTAATTAGATTGTCAGCCCACAATATTATTTTGAATTTAGGGCTCTATTTTTGTTTCAATTTGTTTGTAAAAATTTAATTCTTATTGAAAATTATAAATAAATTTTCCACCGATTTTAGGTCTAACTGTGCTTGATCTTAGAAAACATAAGATACAAGCCGAATGATGTATTAATTTTCATCGAAATTTGAAGACAGATACTATTATTCCTATAGTTATTGAATTATTTAAAAAGCCTTGTCGAATTATTACAATTCCTAATTTTGAAAAGTCTGAATCAATTGAAATTTTTTATATAAATCTCTTGTATCTTATCAAATACCGTAGGTGTCGAAAATAATAGTACCTTCTTGGTCTTAACATTTAGGTACTTGTACAATCTAGATCTTTCTTAATACGGTCAATAAGTTTTATGAGATTGAAATTTAGTTTGAGGTTTTATTGAATTTTAATAAGAAATTTTTGTATTGTAACGTATGCAAGCAATATTGAATTAAATTCAAAACTTGCTTGAACTTGTAAGAGGCAATTTGATGTATTTTGAAAAAATCTAAAAATATTAAAAATACGTATGTAAAATAAAACAAAAATGTATATGAAAATAAAATGTATGTAATGAAATAAAATGTATGTGTATTATTTAACATTTCAAAAGTTCCGCTAGCATGGAATATTTAAAACAAAAATTTTTAGTAAACTTACCATTATCGTTAAAATTATCGATACAATGTTTAAGAACATAACGCAAATGTGACTCAATTAACCAAATAACGGTTATTTTGCAGTCAGACATAGAGATCTTCTTTTTAAGAAATTAAGTATATAAAGTATAACAACTGTGTTACCAGAAAATTCTACAATTTCAATTTTATTAAACAGTTTAAACCGGTTAGGGCTTTACTATATAGTTTCTCTTGCGTATTAAGAAATATAGATCTTTAAGACAAAGAAAGGGAACTCTAATTTTTTTAAGATTTTCCTTAATTAAAACTTAATTTGACATTTAAACTACAAAATTTAAATTTCTTTGCGGAAGAAATGTCTCTGATTTTTTACATATTTGCGTATATAATTTCTTTAATATTTACGTGGGTATAAAAACCCACTCATATAACACAGCAGCACAATTGTGCAAATAAAAATATAAAATGATATTTTTTCTCCCTCAATTTTTTTTTTATTTTATTTTCATTCGAATTTATTTTTTAGGTGCCGCCTACCTTTATTTTATTTTTTATTTTCTTTCCATATGTGTGATTTTATTAATTTTTTTTTCTTTTCAATTTTTCTTTGTATTTTTCAATTTGCCTTTGGTTTGGTGTGTTCCTCTTTTTACATTTCTTATACATATATGAAAAGCAAAGGATTTTTCTTAAATTTTAAAGGAAACTCTTTTAAACAAAAAACAAATCATAAAAGAAAAAAGGATTCTCAATTGAAGTTTTTTCTTTTTCTTAGATTTTGGATGGAAGGAACTATTGATCTGAAGCATTCTGAATGTAAAAATATAAATAAAAGAATTGAGAAAAATATTGCCACTTGTATAAGCTCGTGATAAAAATGAGAGAGAAAAATGGGGGTAAGGGAATAAAAATAATTTTTTTTTTATTATTTTGTTCGAAGGCCTGTCAAGTAAATAAAAGAAAAATTCGGCAAAATAATGAAGTGATTTTTCTTCTACTCCTTCTGGGTTTAAGGAGAATTTTTTCGGAGTATGTTTTACATATTTACATATTATACTTATACAAATGATATTGATTATTTACAAATTTTAGAAAAATGAAGGAATTCGGTCTTCATAACTTTTTTTGGAAATTTTCTTAAAATATTTTATTATTCTAAGATTCCCAATGACTCAATGGTAAATTAATTAATTTTTAATAAAGCATTCTACTGCACATTTGAAAAAGTTTGAAATTTCGAAAAAATTGTAACAGTCGCTTTTGTCTGCGAACCTACAGTTCCTTAAATTATTTATTATTAACTTAAAAGTAGTCTTCATCAAATATGTAGTGAAGTTGTTACAAAATGTTCATTAGATTTTTTCATAAAATCTATTACAAATTTACTACAAGTTTATTAATTCCGAAAAATAAACCATAAATTGAAATTTTAAAAAGCTCTTGGATATAGGAGATAGAGTTTATTCTAAGTAGTTGTCAAACTTCTTGTACCTATTTTTTTCTTTGTTTTTATCCTAATTCGCTAGAAGTTTTTATCCTAATTCGTAGAAGGAGCATAGGGCTGGTACATGATTATTGTAAATAACCATGAACCAGTTTCTGACGTCATTGAGTTTACTAGGTAGTTGACGAACCTACCGTACCTTTACTATGAAATCATTTTTAAGTGAATGATGCTAGTATTTTCTATGAAAAATTCTTTACTAATTTAAATATAAAACCAAAATTGAATTGAACGCTTCAATATGAATTCAATGCATCCAATTCTTTGTGCAGGTACAATGTTTATTATTTTATGGTAATATGTGCTTGAAATTTTCTGTAAGCGTGGTAGTTCTACAAATAAATGTGGCTGACTTTACTTTATCTTAAATCTTTTCATTGAATTTTCAATTATTATCGTTTAAATTTAATAAATAGCTATTTCAGGGGATTAGCTGTTATTTTAAATTCTAAAAACGCAAAAAAAATTAAATAGTATCAATGCCCCAAAATAGAAGCTGAATATCTAAAAAGTGTGGTTTTAATTTATTCATTCAATCTATTTAACCTGTTTAATAATTTTTCAACTTTTTCTGGCCGTAAATGAATAATTTCAAATTTGTTTTTATAGCAGTGTAAATATTAATATTGACAATTATAGTAAAATATTAATGATAAATTTCAATGCGACTATCAAATTCCTAGAAAGTCAAAATTAATTTCTTCTTCTATATGTGCGGTTATGCATTTAAATTTAGTTATAGCAAATATTATGGTTTTCCCTTTAAATTTAATGTTGTCTTTTCTAATTTATAATTCACGGTAATTCTATAAAAGAGCTAAGAAGAACCCTTCATTAAAGAATTTAATAAAAATGTGTACCTCTACTAATTGATATTAATCTCATTTCTAATAATAAATAATAATAATAACCTTTGAAAGAGAAGATGAAAAAAAAAAAAATATTTCGAAAATATCAAATTTCAAATAAAAAAAAAATTATCTTTTTTTTTTTATCTTTAATTCCATTGTCACACTTTTTTTTTTGTTTTGTTTTATTATTTAATTCTTTTATTCATTTAAATTTTTTTTTAATATTTTTTAGTTATGTATGTGTATTTTTTTTTTTGTTTCAATAAATATTAAACAAGAATCGCGACTACCGCGTACATAAAACTCTTTGCCAGTGCATGAGAGATAAAGAAAATAAAATTAAATATGAATAACCATCAAAAGAAGAAACTGAATATGAAAATTGAAGAAAAAAAAATGTGCACGAAGAAAATGATTAATGACTTTTAATTATGAAAAGTATCTGTAAAAGAATACGAACTGGCGGTACACTGAGCAAAAATCCATTGCGAAATGATCAAAAACATATATCATTTCATAAATTTTCACTATAAAAATGCGCCATTCGCGTTTTTGGTAATTTTTACATTGAAAAATTGTAACAATTGATAAAGTTGTAAAGTTATAACTTTTCGCTATGATTTTACATGATAAAGTAGTAAAAATTGCAATGACATATTGCGTTTTTTAAATATAAATTTACAAGCTCAAATGTATGAATTCAAATATATAACATGTAAATTTTACTCTTCTTCTATATACATTTACCCCATGATAAATATAAAATCATACATAAAAATTGTAAATAATGAATTTGTGCTGTACACTTTTACATTGAAAACATGCAAATATTACATCATTGCGATGTGAATTTACCCTGTAACAAATATGAATTTATATGCCCAAAATAGTAAAAACTACATTGATGCATGCTTTTTGTACCTATAGATACGTATATATTTACTAGAGATATATATGTATGTATGTGATTCTTGTACCTGTAATATAGATAAATAAGAAAACAGAATTTTTCAAATTAACATAACATTTTATTTTAAACAATTATTATTTCACAAGTTTCATTTTTTTCATTAATTTTAAAGAAAAACAATTTCATTTTTATATAACACAAAAATATATGTATAACTACATAATATATTATATAAGTATGTATTAAAATCTTTCATTTTAACAATAAACAACAAAATAAGTTTTTTTTCTTTTGTATCTTAAAACATACTATTTGGTAGGAATATGTTGAAAATTGCACTTTTTTAACAATTATTAATCATAAATATTACAAAGTAATTTAAAAATATTCTATTTCTTATATATTTTTAACCATTATTAATTAAATGTGAATTTAAAGAAGGACCTGTAAAGTCCTTAAGTTTTTTTGTCTGGTAAATGTCGGAGTGTCGAGCCGGATGGTCTCGATTTATCCTTGAATCTTGCTGAAGTTTGTATGACAGCATTAAGTAAAATTGTATATATGTAGTCAATATAATCTACAAGTCAGAACCGCAAATTTCATTATAAATTCCAATTAGAAAATATTATAATACTTACTGATATTAGTAATTTTCTTGAATAAGTTTTTTGCTTCCTTTGTCATGTATTTGACTTTCATAGCATGGAGCTATCTTTTTTTTTAAAGTCTTCCCAATTTGCTAAAAAACTATGCTCTTTTCCTGGGTAAAGCTTTTCGAAATCGCTTCGAATCTATTATTAAAATAAAGTTAGAAACTGTATTTGTCATACAATTTACTTCCCGGATTTTTTTTCCTTGTGGCGGAGTGAAGTAGTAATCTTGGAAATACAATATTAATAGTTCAAAAGTTTTAAAGATGTAAAAAATATATTTTTATTTACCTTACATTCATTTGGAAATATGTTTAAAATATTTCCAACTATTTGTTCCAAACTATTGGATGTTAAATTAGCACTTATATTTTGCTCTAGAATGATTGAAACCAAATCTTTTTTGAGATGGTCTAACATAAATGAATTTTTCTAGTAGAATGTAAGAATCGCTTGCCCTCTGCTTGACTTTTTTAAAATCACTTCGATTTAAAAATTTATTAATAGGTTTTTACTTGGTTTGACTGTGCAATTTTTTATAATGTTTTAAAAAATTTTTGTCATGTTTTAAATATACATATATACACTTTTATATTAAATTTTACTTTATATGTGCCTAAAATATGGTAAATAATACACCGTTTTTAAATTAAATTTGTTTTATTTCAAATTTATGGTTTTTATGCATTTTTTTCAAACTATGTATTTCTTTTCAACTCAACGACACTTTCGTTTTACAAACTTCATTTCACAAATGAACGTGCTTAAACGCGTTTATGAAACTTTAAATTTTTTAGCAAAACACTGTAAATTTAAAGGTACTTACTGATGAAAACGTCATTATGCCATATGATTTTACATGTATGCGATGTCAATAGATATGCGTTCATTGTAATTTCACAATGGAAGTACTGTGTTTTTACTTTGTGAATTGTAAAATCATATAGTTGGTTTCCATAAATTTATACAGCTGAATTTAAAACAAAAGTAATAGAAAAATCATATAGATTGCGTATCAATTTACATGGCATTTATTTTGGGGTTCTCAAAGTCTTACATTTTTGCATTGTAAAATTATAGCGAATATATATAAATGCACAGTGAAAAATGTAAATAATTCAAGTGTTAGCAAAACGATATAAATTCATAACTAACATATTTGATTTTTCAATGATTTTTAATTTTTTCAAAAAAATTTCAAAAAAAACGACTAATTTTACTATGCAAAAAATTTACATTGAACAATGTAAATTTTACATTGTGGTTTTTCTCTCAGTGTAGCTCATCAGCCATCCTTGATGAGTTTTATATTTATGTTATCCACAAATAAAACAAGTTACGAAAAAAACAAACCAAGTTTGTTTTTGTTGTTTTTTAAAAAAAAAATGATGTCGAAAATTAAATTGCATATTTTAATAGTTAAAAATTTTAATATGAAAATTAGCAATATTCTATAGGAGTGCATTAGTAACAGAATTAACTGAGAGTAACAGAAGATTTTATACTAAAATGATAGCTTTTTAAAAAACCAACGCCAGCAATATTGTACATATTAATAATTACACTTAAAAAAGATCAAAGTGACACAAAGAAATTGATGCATATTGAACAACTAACTCAGAAATGAAACAAATATAGCAAGGTTTGGGAGTTACGTGGAGTGCAGAAAATATAAGAAAAATACTTGGTTTTTTAATTTTTGGAGTCGAAATTCAACGGGATTCTTTGATTCCATTTAATGGCAATGTATTTATTATCAAAAATGATATTGATTTTTCATAAAAAATAATTTTATCAAAATTCCAAAATTTCTTAAATTTCCGAATTTTTATAAACATGTTAAATATTTTCGTTTATTTCTGACTATTCTGAAATTTATAATTTTTATATTCCAAAAATATGTTTGTTTGTCATACAATCAAATGCCGTTCAGATAATTATCTTCTTTTATTAACATTTTTTTCATCTTGTAGGAAATATTTTGAAAATACCATTAGGTACTTAAAAAATTTTTCTTTGTTTATAATTAGTAATATTTATGCAATTGGACGGACAAACTAAAAATGTTTTACTAAGAATATTTCAATATTTTCAATTGAATAGGTAGATTTATGTATAGGTACATTACATTTATAATTTCATTTTTTTTTTCGTTAAATCTCATTTTAAATTTTTAGACTAAGAATTTTTCTATATGATGATACATCAAAGAAAATAGGGTGGGGTAGTTCTTATATTTTTTTTATTCATATTATTATGTACTGTTCATTACACCAAGAATGCGACAATATACAAAGAAAGAAATATAATAAAAAATTAGTCTACAATTGTAGTGACCATTATCTGTAGTGTAATTCAACTTTCCACAATGGAATATTTTAATTATAAAGCATTTTAACTGAGAAAAGCTGATTGATAATAAATTTTACATTAAAATATTTTCACAAAATTGGAGGATTTGATGTATTTGAGAATCAGAGCTGTAATTTAAATTAAAAAATCTCAATAAGTTTTCCTCACATTCATGGCAATAAATTTGAAATGGCTTTGAAATAAGGGATGTGTCACAAAAATAAAAGAAATGTTTCAATAATCCCAATTTTTCTCAACATTTGCAAAATTATAACAGAGAACTGAGAATAAATGTATGTACATAATATTACTGCTCTCATAATATAAACAATTTTACATAATGAAAGAGTTATTATGACAATACTTTCACTCTTTGACTGATAATTTACTGTTATTTTTCTCTAATTTACTATTAAGAGTTCTGTTATGTTATTATTATTGTCCCGCAAGTTATTATTTGAACTAATGGTCTTTTTATATTTCAACATATAAGATTTTTTAATGAATCGAATCGCGTATAATAATAATAACAATATTATGCTAGGCGAGAATAAGTCAAGTCAAGACTGATTGAAGACGTTGTGAATGGAAAAAATAAAAAAATGAAAATAAAAATTTTTTTTTATTTTAAATTTAATGAAATGTTTTCTTTTTTAATTCATCAAAGTCCATTATGTTTACTTAATTTTCTTATAAATATACCAGGAACAGGATATAGGAAAGGTATATCCTTTCAAAAACAAAAAAAAAATTAATTTATACGCATAAACACACACACAAACAGACACACGCATTCTAAAATATTCAAAGTGGGAGTGCAGACCAAAGATAAAAAAAAAAATTATTAATGAAATAAAAATAAAAAAAGAAGAAACGGTTCTTTTTTTTTATTTGATTAAAAATTAACTTTGGCCGGTTTCTACCCAAGCAAGGTACACTCGCATAATGTAAATTAAACATAGAAATGAAAAAGAATTAATAAAAATAAACATAGGAAAATTGAATTCTTTAAGGATATTTAATTTTGTAGTTGGTTGTATTTGTTGTTGTTGTTTTTGTTTTTCACCGTTAAATATTTTTTTTTGCAGTTTCTTCTTTTAATCTCATTAATGTCATCTGTTTTGAAGGAAAACGAAATCCATTTGAAAAGGATTTCTTTTTCCATTTTTTTTTTATATTTTTTTGTTTTTGCAATGAAATGCTTTTTTTTCCTAAAACGTTACTTAGATGTTGGGTAGAAATTGAGTAAGAGACTGAAAATTTATTAAATGTAATATCGTAAAATTTTTAATTTCAAATAGGAAATTTAAAATGTCTTTAACAGAAATATTTGAAAAAAATTTTTTTATAAAAATAATTTGCAAGAGCTAGCATTGAAAACTCGTGCTATTAAGTGCTTCAAAAGCATTACTTATTTAAAGCTATAGAAAAAATCTACAACACAAAAAATTATTCGAAACTCGCGTTAAAATGAATTGTTAAAGTGTGACCAAAATTTTTCTAGAAATAGAAGTATTTTCAATTAAATATTGAATACGGCAACTTTTAGTTTTGACAAATCTAAGACTGCCGTTTGACACATAATACGGCTCTCCTTAAATCACATGTCGTATTGGTCAAGTTCAGTCCAGGCACTTTGATATGAAAAGAAAATTTTAAATTATTGACTAATAATCGATATACTATTGGCAGCTAACATTTCGGCAAGCGACGTTTCTGTGTGAGTGTGGCCTAGTCTTCAGCAATATTTTAATAGGACTGTATGCTTTTTGAGTTTTTTCGACAGCTTTTATAATGCTATTCTTTGTTCAGAGGATATTTTTTTTTCTATTAATAAATTCATTTAACTAGAAATGAGCTTCGTTGTTGAACACAGTTTCTTGGTAAAAAAATAAATATTTGACCAGTTTTACTAAGGGTGACACTCGCGAAAAACTCAGCATTGCGACTTGGTTTACTGAATTTAGATCTTGCTTAAATTGTAAGGACAAAATCAAGGTTTCGAATCTCTTAGGCATTTGGGTAACTAAGTATCAATTGCTGTATAAAGCAATCAATAGAAAAAATTATGGATATACTAGCAATATTTTTAATGAAACGCACTCAATGCGCTCTCGTCGTTGGCACTCTCGTTTTCCATACTATATAGATGCAAAATATTTCTGAATAAACTGCTCAAATTGCATTTTATTTATAATTTGGCAGCGACTATAAAATCTTAATATGTTTATCTTGAAATCTCAGATTCCAAATAAACAAATTTTTTTTTAAATCAATTTTAATTTATCGATCAATTTTAATACTCTATGTAAATAAGATTTTTATTGCCTTGCAATTCCATTATTTTGTAAGATTCTAAAATGTCATCACATTTTTTTTTTAATTTATAATGTATATATACACACACACGTTATTTGTATTTTACAAGTTTTGTATATGGAAATTACGAAAAAAAAAAATCATATTAAACTAAAATATCCAAATTTGTCAACTGGAATCAACTAAAATCAAGTCCCATATTAACTTAATACTATTGCAATTCTGTTCCTGAAGGGGAGTTTTAAAATTTCCGTTCGATACTAATATGCAAATAGGTGATTCGAATATTTTCACATTCTCATATATGTGAATGTGGTTATAAGTAGACGCTTGAATTGCGAATGCGTTATTTGTTTAGAATTGATATTGGGTTACCAGATGTTTTAAATAATCAGTATGAGTATATGCAAGAAAAATTGTGATGTGTGTTTTGTAACCTTATAATCTGTACCGAATTCTCTTGAATTGGCGAATTCGCTATAGCGTTTGGCATTAAGTATTGTGAATGGATTGCTTTATATCAAATTAATTTTATTTGGTCATCCCTTACGTAAAGCTATTGAGTATAGATAAATGATCTTTGTGAATATTTTTCATTGCCAATAAACTTATCTTAAATTCTTTATCAGTTACCAACGTACGATTAGCACAAATCGGATCAGATATTGCCTCTGTTAAACACAAGCCTGTTTTAATTTAATTTTTCTTCTTTAATTTTTAAGACATGGTAAGCTTTATTTTTTTTTTTTTTCATAAAAATTTCATTTTCAAAAATCTTAAGAGAGTATATAACATAGAAGAGTAACTGTTAATACTCTTCCGTCCAATTTGATTGATCTTTTTCGAAAGCATATAATTTTCATCTCTTCTATTTTATTAAGTGTATGCACTCATCACACATGCATATTTTTGTGTTCATGAATATATGCACATTTACATACATACATATTTATTTACTTTACGGTTAATAATATTGCAAAGAGAAAAATCTTTTAAGAACACATACCCTTTTTTTTTCGATGTTTCAAATATTTTTTTTACTGTTATTCTTTTGAATGCTGAAACGAGGGGGATTTCTTTTTTGTTTTTTTCAATTTTTTTTTATAAATAGAATTATTTCTTTTTTGTGTACGTTTTATGTTTAAATAAAGGACCAAAATTTTTTTTGTGGTTTTTTTTTCTTTGATTGTAGACGCATTTACTAATATAAGTAACGCATATGATACAGTTAATTTTTTACTTAAATATCCTTTTATAATATTGATTTGAAACTATTTAAATTGATTCATTTTTTTTCCTGTTTATTAAGTTTAAATGTGTGTATGAATAAAATGTTTTTGTTACGATTGCACAAATTACCCTTCATTCTCAAAATAATTCGGTAGTTTACTGTTTTATTATTGTTTAATAACGGGTATAAGGATTTATGTTGTATGTATGTATATAATATCCGTTTATGTTCGGTTGTTGGTTTTCTTTTTTTGATATTTTTAATATAGTAATGTGGAAATTTTTTAAGAATGAAAAATTTGCCAGGATACCTTGTTTCTTTTTTATTGTTTAATTTTAGTTTTTAAATTTGAATTTTTTTTTTATTTTATTTTTGAATTTTATATTTTATTTTCTGTACAGCTTAAATTTTATGCCATTCCTTGTGATGGATTATGATTGATCTATCAGCTAATTATATAATAGTGGATGACGAACAGAGAAAGGAAAAAAAAAAGGATAAAGTATTTGAAGTAAAGAAGGATGTATTTTTGGGTTGCAAATGAAAAGCAAAGAAATTTTTTGTTTTATTTTTAAATTATAATGTGAGCAAATTCCCGTTTAGCAAAATAGGGTTAAGAATTTGTTTGAAATATGGAAAAGTATATATTATACTGTTAATTTTGAAGGTCAAAGACAATTAATAATCTCTGACTAGTACGTTTCTTTTTCGAATTTTTGAAGATTCTAGTAAAATACTTCCGTTTTGTGTTTCATTATTTCAATTGTTTCATTTATCTCGTTTTTTAATTGGGAACAACAAATAAAATAAATCAAAGAGACTAAATGGGCTTGAGACGTTTAATTAGGTCATATTTGGTTGATTGCCGGGATATTTGGAAGTGGAAGGGAACGAAATGTCGAATGCTTTAGTGACTGGTGCATGATTTACCACATTGAGCCAATTAGAAATTGATTTTATATTTTTATTAAATATTGAAGACAACGGCTTAATTGTATTCTTATAATGAAAACATATAATGCTTCTATTCAAGTAGTTCTTATTACTTAGTTTATTACCATAGAGTTTTTCTAATTTTCTTAGTATTTATTAAAAGACTATATGTGCTTTACAATATGACTATAAATATTGGACGATTAAATATTGCAGCATACTTACAATAAATCTATTCAAATTAATTCTGCCTAACCCTAATAAATGAGAATTTTATTATTAATGCAAATTTACTTTTAATTTTTCACCTACTGTAAGATTTACTTCCTCTTCCAATATTAATATGCACTTAACTTAAATATTCCTTAAAAACCAAAAATGTTACACGGGATTGTTTTGAAACATATGCGTAGAAATAAAAGAATAAAAGTTAATGTTGGACAATTGAATTTTTATGGGTTGGTGAATGTATCAACCTACTAATTTTCCGATGTATACTTACATATATCTAGAAAAATAAATCTAATAATCTCTAAAATGTATGCAATTTTGAATTCTTTAAAAAAATATACTATTTTTTTTTTCCAATTTGTGTGAAAGGTTTGAATTTTTTAAATTATTATTAATTTTATAATATGAAGAAATAATGGGTTTAAAATTTTTATTTTAATTGACAACTAAAAAGTGTATAATTTCAAATCAAAAAAATTTTTGTAGGCATAATGTATAATTATACTCTTGCAATTTATGAAAAAAAAAATTGAAACTTTTTACAAAAATAGTTCAATTTAAATTTTCATAAACCCACCCATGCAACCCATTCAAAAATTACCCTGAATGAAATAATTGTAGTAAGTACTTGTTAATTATTGTACATATGAGTGTATGCGTACAAATACCCATTTTGTAATTGGAAATTATGAGGGTGTACGTATATTGTAATAAATTTAAGTATCGTGATATTTTAGGGCCTCTTTTCTTTTCTTTTCAACAACGTTGTAACGTAAAAACTAAATATTTCACTTTTCGTAGAATATTTCAATATAGCAACAAAATTTCTAATTGTTGTAATGATCCATATTTTACATGAAGACAGAAGTTCTTACAAATTTTCGTCTGTTCTAGCATTTGTATATTTAAGTTTCACTTTTTCCGGAAAGAAATTTCGTCTTTCCTTATGGCCGCGCTTGTCCTTCTAGAAATGTACAAGTCTTAGCTAGAACAATATTTATTTAAAATAATTTTTTTTTATGTACAAACAAAAAGCAATTTACTAATTCTGGAAAGTTAGAAATTATTTTTTCTATTATCTATGAAAAAGCTTCAAACAAATGTGAGACTATTAAATCGCTAATTTCAATTAACGTTCAACTAAAATCGGGTTTTTGCTAATATTCGCTACAATTTTTCTCCTAAGCGCAGCCGAAATGAGTCTCCAAATTTATATATACTATTAGTCTCCAATATATACATATATACTATTTTTTATAGTTTATTTTACTCATTGTTTGAGTTTATTTGCACCATATCTTCTCCCCTGATCTAAATTCGGAGTTAGTTCATTTTTGCTTACCTTAAGCTTAATCTAAATCATCTATAGGAGAAAAGATATCTGTATAGATAAAAGATCTGAATTAATTAGCATCAATATCTAAAGACTGAATTAATTAACATCAATATCATTTAATCTGTATGCTAGTAAATGAGATTTTTTTATTACTTTAAGATTTCTCCGAAATTCAAGGAAATTTTATCGTGGTGAAAAAATAAAGAACTACCCGTAATATATAATAAGAGCTGTAGAGTTAAATTTTTCTAGTATTTGAATTTTCTATAACATAGAACGTGTTCCGAACAGACATTTATCTGCATTTCATTCATTTTTCCACTGCCCCTAGCCTGTTCTCTCATAATCAAATCATACAGTTTGAAAATAATTATTTAACTTGTTTTTTTAAATTTTATAAAAAAAAAAAAAGTTTTTTGAGAACAGCTACCATTAAAATTTTTTATATAATTAATTTGTATCACCTTGACCAGAATATATAGCAGTGTTTCATCTATAGCATTTATATATATATATAGCAAGTACAATAAAAGACATCAAAAACAAGCAATAAAAGTAAACGATATTTTCTTTTTTAACAGTCCTAAAGTGATTTAATCATAAAACTTAAGTGATTTTTCGTTACTAATGTAATCACTTTGTAAATCACTTCCACTTTGTGAATAAAAATAAATATACAAGCGTTATACTATAGCAAAAATTAAATTGAAAAAACAGCACAGTAAAAAAAAAAATAAAAATTAAAAATAACATAACATTTCTTTTAATGGAGGACAAATTGTGCACCATATCCAAAGGAGCACAAAATCAAAAACAAAACAAAAAAAAAAAATAAGAGAACATTAGAAGTAAATGGCATCACCTTTTGGTAAGAATTTCCCTCCAGAGAGAGCTTTAGATTGAAAATTGAAAAAAAAAAAATTCAAAAAAAAACAAAAATTTTCTATTTGAAAAATAAAAATCAAAAATCAACAATGTGCACAACAACTGCCGCCACCTCACCTGATTTAATATTGGGTACCTGAAATTAATGGTTGGGTACAGAGAGATGTGAATAAAAATAAACAAACAAACAAAACAAAAAAGAAAATTATTAATTTAAAAATTTTTATAAATTTTTTTGCATCTTTTTATTTTTTTACAAAATTTTTCAACTAAAAGTAAGTATAAAAGAAAAAAAAAAAGTATTGAAGTGATTCAACGCCATTTTAATATTTTGATTTTTTTTTTTTTATTTTGGGTTTTTGAATTTTGATTTTGCTTACTTTTATTTTTATGCTTAATCGGAAAACTTTTTATCAATGGCGATATTGAAACAGCTGTCCAGAATTTCTGTTCTTGTTACATGAAAAAAAAAAATCAAAAAATTAAAGTTCTTCTGTTTCTTAACTTCAAATCGTGTACAATGTACAATTTGAATAGGGAAAAAGTTTGAAATGCTCCCTCTATGTATTTTTTTTTTATGAATGTAGATTGGAATAATTTTAGGATTAAAGGAAAAGCAAAATAAGATTTTGATTAAATTAATTTTGTTAAATAAATTGCCTCTTTATTGTAATACTGCGTCCTCCATATTATTTTCTGTATATGGATTGCGGGACTTCAATCATATTCAGAGAATCAATATGTATTTGGATAAGGCATATTGATTAATTGATATTTTATGCATATGGATAAAGGATATGGATTCAATTCCCAAATAAAAATTATTATTTATTCCGCAGTTAAACCTAACTTGTTAACTCGCCAAAAATTTGCCTCACATTTCTTTTCTGTTCATGTCTGCGCGGAAGTTTTGCTCATAAATTAATTCCCTGACTAAATTTGTAGTATTAGTTATTTAATTTAATTCTGAATCTGATGACTGAATAGTATTGCCATCTAATTGTATAAAAATTTGCTGCATTAAAATGTTTAATTCACAGTGTGTTTACTATCTTTCCGTGATAATATTGTTCAGTGTAATTCTGAGTTTAGTTCAAATCGATTTCGAAAATTCAAGACCCCGGATCAATTTTTTTTCGACGAATCGTTCTACAAACCTATTAAATATTAAATGTAAAGCTCTCGGCTCTTCTCTCTTATATTATTAATAGATTATTTAATTACAATATTTTTTGTTGTAAAATTTTCTTACTTCACAAAAAATTAAAATTCAAAAGAAAATTCAATCAAAATGTAAAGTTTGACGTAAAAAAAAAATTTTTTTTTTTGTTTTGGTACCTTGGTATTATACCAAAAATTAAAAGAGAAAAAACAGAAAAATTAACAAAGGCCATTAAAAAATTTGTAATAAAGGTGATTTTTCTATAACTTAAAAATTGTTATTGTAAGTGGTGTTGACTTCAGTTTAAGTTTGAATACTTCTGCGATACTTTCATATATGTGTAGGTATTTTACAATCAAACCACAGGTATGTTTTACATTTTTATATATGCATGTATAAAGTTATAAGTTTATAGTATTTTGTAAATAATAAACAACAACAGAGAAAAATAATATAAACTCGTGTATAGTAGAAGAAAAGAAAAAAATGTAAAAAAAAAGCGATATTTTTTTATGAGTTTTGTGTTTCATTAAAAAGTTTTCAGACTTATGATGAAAACATCAAAAAATATTGATGCAATATGTATGGTCAACATGGGTAATATACTCAAATTAAACTACGAACAGGTGTATAATATTTGATACAAGTTACTATAATAATAATTTTTTTTAATGTTCCTCTTTTTTTTTTTTGCTTGGCTCAATTTCAAAATGAAATTATAATATAAATACGAGTACATGTATACTAGAATGACAAATACAGGTTGATCTTAAAATTTATGTGTATTAAACTTTTAAAATAATGTTTGATGTGGTATGATATCAAACATTATCGATTATACCTAATGTTTGATGTTTTCTTCTAGGACAAAATTCAATTGAAATTTAAACATAAAATATTTTTCTAAAGCAAATATATGTATGTCTTCCTTCATGTCAGGATTAATATAAATCGAATTTTATAAAATGCCTAACGGGAAAATGAGTTGTATTTCAATATTTACTTGTATATTTTATATGAATATTTATATTTCTGGATTTCGGTTTAGTTCTTTTTTTCATAATATGAAAGTTTCTTATGTATTATTAGAACAAAAACTAGATCATACTGTAAGAATCTTGTTATTCTAAATTATTTTTTAAAGTAAATTTCCAAAACCGACCAAAAATTTATCGAGATTTTTCCAACCACATAATAATATTTGCTTAGTTTTAAACTAAATGCGGTATGATGGAGTTTGAATAGCTGATTCTTGTTTTCTTCGTATTTGTATTTTTTACAATTAATTTCAAAATATTGAATTTTATGAAACAAACAAAGCAAAAATGAAAAAATTGTTTCGTAATTTTTGTATGAAAATTTTTTTACTCCACTGTATATATTTCGAATTCGTTTATAATTCATAATGTTTACATTACATTTAAACAAAAATAAGTTTTTAAAACTCAAAATTATACAATCTTTCTAATAACTTATGGGAGGTTTCAAATTTTTTTTATTATTTTTGTTCATAATAAAATTATGGAGTTTTTCTATTGTTTTTCTTAGTTGTAGTCTCTAATTGAATTTTATTGTTATGTATTTTTTTTCCAAAAAAAAAGTTTAAATAAATTAATAATTTTTAAGTGAAATAATAAAAATTTTTGTAATTAAAATAAAAAAATTTCAAGGTAATTAAAATCTATTTGCGTAAATTGTTTGATTTTTTTGCTAAAAGCAAATTAAAATTTCCAATTTGCTTATGTATATAAGACAGTGGAAAATCAGTTGGTATTATTAGAAAAATTAAATGAATATATAAGTAGGTATATGCCCTCCATTTTAAATATTTTATAACCTAAGTTTAATAATGTAATATCTAATGCATTACCTTAGTTGGCTAGTTGACGTTTTGTGGATCTGTCGCACCCTAATTAGCACAAATGTGCCGTTTTACTACCAATAGGTCGTGGTCACCATGCCTTCATTGAGCGGTTCTTTTGAGGAATCCATCTAAATCCTCGATGCTAATTTTCAATGTTTCGTTCAGCCCCATTGTACATACTCTGCATTAGCTTAAGTGAATTCACTAATTTATATTTTCCACTCAATTTTAATGTATATTAATTTTTCAGCTGACGTTTTTTACTTTATTATGAATGTTAGTTAAAATTAATTCAGTGTTGCAAAATTATTTTAATTTATGACTATATGAACTTGTGTAGTGTCACTGTTGTATTATGATATATGATCAGTGTATTGAAGGTCTGTACTTTACATTATTCATTAAATTAGGAATTTTATTAGTTTTCGCGTATAATTTTTTTCACTTTATTCATTAGGTTTCCAAATATTCTTTAATTTCAGTGTAGAGAACATCAAGTGAATAAAATGTCCGTGCAAATTACGAAAAGCAGTTTTATTCTTATAAGAGTAATTCGATTTTTTTTTCAGCTCACGTACTCAACTTCAAAAACAGTGAACGCTATACACATGATATTTATCTGTAAACGCTATACAGCGTTTTATCTGTAATTTTTCAAAATTTTGGAAAAAAAAATTGGTTCACGTGAATTAAGTATTTATGTTATTTATTTTTTAAGGGAATTCACCTATTATCACTTATTGTAAAGGAACTTTAGTCTATCCATTTAGTTAAACATGTAAAAACAATTGAAATTAAAATGTAAAAAAAGATATTAACATTAACAATCACTCAGAATTCCAAATTTTTTTTACGGTTTCAATTGGCAACTTACAAAATACGTAACATTTTTTCATTTTGTTTGAAAATCTAATAATTTCAATTTACAGCTGTCAACTCAATTTAAAATTTGTGATTTTAAGTTCAAAATGTTAAAAAATTTTCCTCTACTAGAAAAAACCTATAATTAAATTTTGTTTGCTAAATTTTTAAAATAAGCAGCACGCTGATTTGTAATGATTTTAAAAGCTTTCAAAGTTTGTTTGGTTCTTCCTACCAATAAAATTTTTATATTTTTGACTAACAAATACAACTGTGAAAACTTACAACCAATAACAATATAATTTTGTAGTTGTAAGCATTACAAAAATTTAATTTTTAGTTGAAGAAATTAAAAATTAAAAATTAAGTACACAAATAAAAATTAAAAATAAATGAGGGAAAAAAAAATTTTATAAAATTTTTCACAAAAAAAAAATTTTTTTTTTGTTCTCGTACCATTGTAGAAAATAAATTGCGAAGAACAGAGAGGAACCGCTATAAATTCTTATGTTAGCAAAAAAATTTTAACCCACCAATACCCTCAGTTAACAACATAATCACCATTACCGTTATACAATTACTTTTTATTTTCCTTTTCTTTCTTTCTCTTAAACCAAAAATAGTTTCTATTCTTATTTTTATTCTATTATTATTTTTATAATTTTACTTTTACAATATAATATTTTAATTTTTTATGTTCCATCACCATCTGGTGGTTAATATTACAAACAAAATAATAATTTCTTTGTATATTAAAAATAATAAAAAACCACTATAAAAGGGCTTATTTCTTTGTATTTTACACCTGACACTTTTTTCTTTGAAGAGAAAAAATTTTCTATACACCTTGATGGTAAATTAAATTTTTTTTGTGTTGTTTTGTTTTTTTTTTTTTGAAAAATTTTTTAAATACAAAATTTTCCAAACTTATTTATATATTATTTGTGTTGCAAATGTATATATTTACGTACATACATACATGTGTGTAGATGTAATATTGTAAATATAAGAAAATTCATTAAAAATTATTTTAATGAAAAAAATATTTGTTCTATAAGTACACTTACATATAGATTATATTTTATGCGTTAGGGTTACCAATTTTGTAAAAATTCTGTCGTATAAAATTTATTTTTTAAAAACGATATAATTATCTTAATGTATAGCTCTCAACAATCTAGACATAATATAGCGATTCGTGTTGCAAAAGTTCTCAATGTATGCCGCATGTTCAATTAAAATTTTAATGACACAAAAAACATTCTACATAAATTTTTGATATGACACTTTGATATGACACTTTGAAATTACATGCATTCTTTGGAATGTAAAGTAAGTAAAATATTTCCCTAATTTCAAGTCAGGCAGTATTACCATCTATGAACATTTCAAGAACTATGAACTTTCTGAAAATTCTGAAATTTTCAATTTAGTTCTAAAAATGCAATTTACCGAAGCAATACTTGAAGTAATTAATTTTTAAGTTCGTCGTAGCGTTTTTATTTTAGAAATTTATTTCATTTAAGTTATACATGTACATGTTATACATTCATACAAGTTATACATGTGTACACCGAAATAACTCTTAAATTTCTCGGATTATGTGAAAAAAAAAAATTATTTTACTTTAATTATGTGGCAATCTTTATGTTTATTATTTTGTATATGATCTCATTTGTCAGAGAGTTGAGTTGACATTAAAGAAACGACTATAAAGGGAATTGACAATTTGAGTAAAAATGAAAAAAATAACAAACAGCATTAAGTAACAACCAAACAAAGGAAAATTTTTCAGAAATGATAAAAGGCATAAATTGAGTTCTTATTTTACAGTTATAGAAAAAAAAAATTTTTATGATTTGTAATATTATGTATAAAATTGTAAAATTGCAGCACGTGGCAACACAACCATAAAAATCAAGAAAGTGAAATTTAAGACTTTTTTTTCCCACCTTAGCACAAATTTTTAACTGTACTGTACTTATACAATACTGTTTTTAATAACATTTTATTTGCTGTTATGCTCTTTTCGTACATATTGTACTCCTTGAAATGGGTATGTAGTCTTATATGTAAGTGGGTAGATGTCGCATTATTATAACTTGTCATAATTTTCTAAATTATTTTTGAGTGAAAATAGTCGTAATTTTTTTTATTTTTTTTTGTTTTTGTTTGTTTTATTTGCTTATTTTTAAAATGTTGTAATAATAATTTTACCTTTGCATTTCTATGTTGAGTTTTTTTTATTCTTATATGATTTGAATAAGGTAAAAATTTTTGCTAGGATTTTCTTGTTGGGGTTAAAAATTTTATATTCGTTTCTAAGAAATATTTTTAGAATCTTGACGAAATTATAATTCGTTTTTTTTTTTTTTGTTTTTGCTGGTTTTTGTTGAAAGCAATGAAAAATATTATAAATAAAGTATAAATGTAACATAGAGAACATTTCATTTATTATTTCAGCAACTTGTCATATTTTCTAAATTTTATATTTAATCCGAAAGGTATAATAATCAGTAAACATTATGAAGAGTCTTATATACATATATATTCTTACATATTTTTGTTTATTATATCCTTGTATATAACGTTAATAATATACTGTGATAATTTCCATAAATAAATACCGTATGATATTGACAAATAAAATTTTGCTTTGTGATTATGAGAGATTTTGTCTTAATAGTAATAGTAGTTGTGCTTGTCTATTATGAGATTTTAAAAATTTTAAATACTATTTTATGCTATGATTTTTCATTTTAAGATCATTTTGGTTTTCAATCAAATCTTGTTTAGTTCTTAATTGGTTTTAGTTTTAATATGTCAATTGTTGGTGCTTAACTTACTTCTGATGATAACTTTGAGAATAACACTTCGAAAAATAAGTGAAACTTTTTGAATATGACTCCATTTTTTATTTTATTTTGAGAAGAGTTGAATAGGGTTTTAGGGAGAAATACAGGAATTTTTTTAATTTTAAATAATTTTGCATACTTCTAGGTGTAATATAGGATACTAATTTACTAAGTTTGCATTTTTTTTATTTAGTTAATAACTAAATATAATAGCTAATGTACTTAGAGTATATACATTCAGTTCCTTAAGAAAAGTTCAAGTAAATTAATGAACTAGATTAGATAAGATTCGTAGATCTAAAGTGGCTATAGGACTATAATCCCCATGTAATTAGAGATTCGTCAAAGTGCCACATCCGACAAGTCCGAAGGTGTCACCACGTATCCCCCCCAAGTGATCATATCGCCTCCTTGGCGCTGCGTCACAAAAGCAGATAATAATATGTTCAACCATCTCATCTTGATCATGGCCAAATCTACACAAACGGTCCCGAGATGGTCCCAATTTGTGCAAGTGATAGCTTGGCCTGGTCTTCTATTAGGTGCCAATTCATTAAGATATTCTTAATTGTACGTTCATAGCTTACTTATTTCTTAGGTATTCAAAACCATGTGTATAAACTTCTTATTTCTTAACTACTCCTATATTTTATCAAATTTGTTAACATTATTTATTTTCATATACATTATCCTTAAGATTATCAGACTAACTATAAATTTTCTCACTATTTCTTCTATTTCCTTTCCTTTTTTTTTTGTGCAGCATTTTAATTTTTGTGATGACAGTTAAAGTTACTGTTGCTAGTATAAAAAAATTTTTTCTTTTTTCCACCTTATCCAAGTTATCTTCTATTCTTGGTTACCATAATAATAATTTCATTTTTTAAGATTTTTCTATTGTAATAATCAGCTAATAAATTATGTATGTATAAATATAAAAGGAAAAAGATATAAGAATAAAAAAAGAAAATAATAATTTTATAAAATACTTATGTTCAATTGTTAAAGTATCCGCGAACAAGGATTTTTCTCGCAAAATATAATATAATGTAAAGGATAATCATTTTAATATTAATATATATATTTGTATTATATATTATGTGTATGTCAGTATTGTATGTGGATGCAGTATGGTGAATGGTGCGTACTTCACAATATTATCTTTGGAGTATTTTATTTTTCTCTTTTTTTTTTTTTTTAAATTTTCTTGCTTATTACTTAGTTATTTTTCTTTGAACTCAATTGTATATCCTTAATGTATAGATTATTTCATATATACATATATACAACTTTAATATTTTGTTGACTATGCAAATATAAGAGTGAACTCAATTTTTATTCCTCTAAAATTTTTTTGGTTTCTTGCACTCGCTGTGCTCCTTTATTGTAACTTTAAATAGGTTGGGGTGCAAAGGTATTAAAAAAGAGTTTTTTTTATTAATAATTCTAAATATGTACACGCTTACATATATATAACGTTAAGATTTTGTCATAAATTTGACAATATAACAAAAAATATATTTTTTGCTATACTTTATTTGTCTGAAATTTAATTTTTTCCAAAAAGGAACAAAGCTAAAAAGAGAAAAGAAATTTTATGCAATAATTTTAAGAGAAAATTTTACAACACTAAAAAGGAATATTATAGAAAATATAAGATTATATAAGAATCACCTTTATTTCCAGATGCAATGTATGTAGGTATACATATAATATAATATACGAAAGTATAAGAATAAAAATAGGAATTATAAAAGAGTAATTTTAATACTTGAATTTTTAATAAAAAAAAAAAAATGAAAAATTAACAGGATATGAGCCTCATTTTTGGTTTTCTATTTAAAGTATAATTGCATTTATATTATATTGTACTTGATTTTATACAAAATATTATGGTAAATTTTTAGAAAAGGATCATTCATATTAATATGCATATATGGATATCCTTGTAAAGGATTTATAAGAATTTCATTTTAATCATAATATTTTTAATTTTTTTTGAAGGTGAAAGAAACAAGAATTTGATTATTTCTTAAAATTAAATTAATTGGCAGTTTGTTTTATTTTTTCGCGTATGTGATTCTATAAGATCTTTATTATAAATTTTAATTAAAAAATACAAAAGAGATTTTATTAAAATTCATGAATCTAAATATGTGATCATCCATTTTTTAACTAATATTCTTTCATAATGTTAATATTGAAATTTTGGAAAATATTACAATTTTTGTGTCTTTCATAAGGAAGACATTCAAGTATCTAGTATTTGGAATTTTTTTTTGAGATTACATAATTATTTTCTGTAATTTTATAATTTTTTCTTTTATCACATTTTATAATCATAAATTATTTGAACGTTTTCATTATGCATGAAAAATATATTATTGTAGTTATTAATTTTAAAAAATATTAAAAAAATATTTTAAAAATATTAAAAAATTTTTCTGCTATTCTAAAAGAAAACGTTAATAGGAAATTTTATTAGATTATAAGCTTTGAATTTTTTATGTATTATATTGAGAATTAAAATTCTAAAATGCTGATTCTACTGAATCATTACTCAAAAGCGAAAAATTTTATTAAAAAATATTGAGATCATTTGCTGTTTGAAGATCTGTTATATAAACATTTGATTTAATACAAAAAGGATGTCATATAAGTAGTGATCAAAATCAGTTGTGATTGACTTATAGAAGTAATTTAATTTTATTAAATTTCTTAGCATTATTCTCTATAAAATTCATCTTTGAGTGTTAATCATCAGAATTAAAAGACTGTATGTACAGTGAATTTATTTTATTATTGAAAATACTTAAAAAAAAATTTAATTATACAGAGTGATTCAGTGAAAAATACAATATTATATATCATTGTTTAGGTATTATAATATTGGGTAAAATAAAGGATGGGTTCAAATATGGATAAAAATTTTTGTTTGGAACTAGTTTTAAATGAATTTTCACAAAATTTTTATTTGCCCAAGTTTTTTTATTTATAACTTGTCTTCCGAAAAAGATAGAAGCTTCAAATGAATAGCTTCTTGAAAGGGCTTGAAAGTAACATAATATTTGTGTTTGTATTTGATTTACTTTTGAAATACCAAAGAAAAAATCAAATTTTACCCTAATTTTAATTTTTAGATTTCTCTAACCAGATAATTTCGTACGAAATTTTTTTAAAAATTTGAATTTTTTTTTAAAGAATTTTCTCTGGTTACTTAGGCTTTAATTCAAGTCATTAAACGTTAAAAAATCTTTTATGATACAGGGGATATAGTAAATAAATCATTTCTATGTCAGGATCTAAAGGACCCTAATAAAATTTAAAAAATCAAGAAATTGTCACTATTTTTGTATTTTTATTGATTTTAAATGTTGCAATTATTAGGTTAGGTTAGGCTAGGTCGACAGGGCTATCGCAAGGTACACATAGACCAGTAAGGTCTGTCGTTATACCGCCGGATCCATAAAATTCCCTGCCCTCACGGGAACCAGCCCGAGCTTGTCGGAAACCGACAACGGTTCTTCATTTACATTTGCCAGATCCGTAGTCCGAAAAAAGAAAAATGACCAAAGGAATCTTCGCTTCCTCCCAGCCAAAGCCGGACATGAGCAAAGGGGGTGGGTCACCGTTTCCTCCTCCTCCTCGTTACGGCAGCTGCAACTATTAAGTATTAATAATTTTTGAACACAATATTTACTCAAAAGAATTAACATTTTAAAAACCAAAATTTTAATATTTTTATTGAAAAACAATAAATTTTATGGGAAATTCATCATGATTTTTTAATCATAAAACTCAATATACGCAGTTTGCTCGATAAAATGCTCTTAGAAAGAGTGAGGGAGATTTAGTTTGATATTGTTAAAAAGTGCAATTTTTTCATTTAAAATGTGCCAGAGCATATAAAATCACTCTATAATGTATAAGTTGCCAATATTTCAATTTTTATAACAATAAGAGTATATGCACGACTCTGCCACTGGAAAGCATTTTTATTTTCCTCAATATTAACAAAAAATGCATTATGTGTGGTCATGTATTTTTTTTTGTATTTATACAATCTTATTTATAATTATATCGTTATTTGGTCAGTTACTCTACCATAATTAATTATAATATACAAGTATTATATACAAAGTAATCAAAATGTAATTAATTTATGTTTGATAGTTTCTTATAATATTATAATAATTTTGAATACTCTTTTGACCTAGTGAATTGAATATCTATAATAAATAACATACATACATGCAAAATAACATAATTAAATTATAAAATATAAAATAATAAAAAATTTCATATTCATGAATATTTTTATAATAATTGATCATTTCTATGTTAATTATTAAGATGTTAAACATTCATTAAAATCCATATTTAGACTATTAAGATTATAATTCTAATTAATTCTAAAATTTTTATCTATTTGCAAAAATCTAGAATCTACAGATTGTTAGCAAATGCTTTGCGTCTTTAATTACTATAACAAAATTTCGAAATTAAACTTTTAAATTACTTATAATTAATAATAATGCTTTGGCTAAAAAATATACTTTTAAGTTTTAAAGAAAATTTCAGTTTAAGTTATTGATATAATTAAAATATAATTGTATTATATAAAATAATTATTAAAATTGGAGAAGGAGTGGTGGAAGAGGGGAGGGGGGTAGAGATCACGAGTATTGGTTATTTACATTGCAATGCATGTTCACAATCAAAATGGTGAATAATACACAAATTAATGAATAACGTATAGAGTTTTATTTTTTATTTCCTAAGGGAATTTTAATATTCATGGTGGTGAGACATTAAGGATATTAAAAATAATTAAAGCAAGAAACAAAAATAAAGTGAATAATAAGTGTGTTTAGTAATGACTTTGCAACGCTCAAACTGAATAATAACGTTGCTCTTTAAAAAAAAAATTTTTATTTTTAATTGAAAAAAAAAAAAAAAATTTTTTTTCTAGAATTAACTGCCATTTGAAATGCAATGCTAATTGATTTTATATATTGTTTTTTTTTTTTTTTTTTTGTTTTCTATATAAAATTTTAATTCCATTATTATCGTGTTAAATGATCGTATTAAATACAAAATGAAGTAAAATGCTATTATATAAAAATAATAGCAATAATAATAAAAAATAGAAATTATTTTCTATATAAAGTGGTGTAAGAAAAAAATAGGAAAAAACTTGGATAAATTTTAAGAAAATAATTGTAACTTCTATACATACAAAACTAATTATTCGTATATGTGTGTAAGTAATTATAGAGATTGAAATCGGTTAATTGTTTTGATAAGAAAAAAAGGTTTCTTCAAATGAATGTACCTTTGAAAGAAAAAAAAGAGACCATTAAAAAACAAAATGCATTTTTAAATATTCAAAATTGTTTTACAAAATTCTATTATAAACAAGTTTTTCAATTTATAATAAAAAAGATTCAATTTATAATACAAAACATACCCTTTGTCAGTGTTGGATCATCATGGAACACGGAAAACAAGGGCACAATGCCTATAAATGACATACTTTAGGGCACCACAAAAGTCAGAATCGAACCTACTCCTCGTTTTACAGTCGCCTCGATTATAAAGGTGACGCTCGCTATAAAACAAACACAAATCTTTCAGAATATTAAACGATATGTAAATCGTTCAAATTCAATGATTGTATTAAAATTAGACAGTTACTCTCAAAAACACTTATCTGTGTAAAAGAGTAGTTGCTTTCCAACATTTTCTTATTAAAAAAATTCCTTATAAAATTTCCAGCACAGCTTCTAACCCCATAAGTCCACACAAAATTAATGTAACAATAGGAATGCATACAATACCAAATTTGATTGATGAACAACAAGAATATCAAAAAAACAAAAAAATTTGTGTCATAGTAAAATTATTTAATTAACTGGGTATTACGATTTATCTGAGTTTCTAAATTATATAAAGGTTTTTTAATATTTAATTCTGTTATCAAAGTATTTCGTAGATTCGTAGATTCTAAGGGAACCGAGTGGGACAGGAGCATCCCCCCAGGCCACCGCAGCCATTTTTGACTTATTGTAGCCACCCCACTCTCCCGTCTATAATATCCCCGTCCCAATCACAAAGCCGGCGATATCCCCAAGGGAGTTGGACAATAGTTCCCGAACACTTAGGGACCCATGTCCAAGACAATTGCGGCGCCGAACAGCCAGTGCCGGACAGTCGCAGAGAATGTGCACGGCGGTCTCATCGCCACCCCCACAAAATCTGCACAGGGGGGAGCCCGACTTCCCCAGCCTGTGCAGGTGGTATTTCACCGGGCAGTGCCCCGTGAAGAAATTCGCAATAGTACGAACCCGGCTCCTGCTCATCCCCAGCAACTCCGCAGCGAATCCTCCGGAGCACGCCGGAACAAACACCTTCGCATGACGGCACCCTTTCGTGTCCCGCCAGTGACGACTGCATTCCGCCGCGAGTAGGCAGGCAAGCCTGGCCCCCACGGCGGAAGAAGGCATACCACAGAAAGGCAGCGGCTGCACAAAGGCAGCCCCAGATCCCCTCCGCGCCAACTCATCGGCAACTTCGTTGCCCGCATGGCCACTATGGCCCGGCACCCAAATGAGCATCACTCTGTTCTCCGATGCCAATTCCATAAGTGCAGCAAGGCAGCTCCAGACCAGCTTGGATGTAACCTGAGCTGAACGGAGCGCCAGCAGTGCAGCCCTGCTGTCTGAGAACACATAGATGGTGCGGTTTCTATACCCCCTTTCCAAATTGATTCTCAGACAGATTTCTATTGCATGTATTTCGGCCTGGAACACTGTGCAATACGGGTCAAGGGTTGCATATACACGCGTGTCCGGGCGGACACCGTATACGCCCGAGCCCACCCCCGACTTCGTTTTGGACCCGTCCGCATACCACACGCTCGAACCCGACCTAAGTACCGGACCACCCCGATCCCACGTCCATCGATCAGGAAACAGAACCCTGTACTTGTGGTCGAAGTTGTACCGCGGCAGACAGGTATCTGACATGGTTATCCTAAGAATCGGATCGCCCTCAATGAAGTCTCTGTGAGTTCTGTGGGCCAACTTTAGCCCTGCCCCGTCCTCGCCAGAGAGAAGTCGGTAAGTCACCAGCCGAGCTTCCTTCAATATATGGAGGTGCAGTGGCGGCAATCCGATCATCACCCCCAATGCAGCGGTGGGAGCCGTCCGCATCGCCCCGGTCACTCCCAGGCAGGCCAGCCTCTGTAGCTTTTCCAGCTTGGCCCGCACACCCGCCTGCTGAGCCCTACGGCACCATACAATCGACGCATAGGTGACGATGGGCCTAGCAAGGGCCGTATATAGCCACAGTGCTATTCTGGGACTAATTCCCCAGGTCCCCCCGATAAAACTCCTACACGTCCACAAGGCCGCCGTAGCTCTCCCGATAACTCTATCGATATGGGTATTCCAAGAGAGACGATCATCCAGGGTTACCCCCAGATACTTCACCTCCCCCGAGTAACTAATACGTTCACCAAACAGAATTGGGCTCGTTAATCTGTCCCTGCTTCTGCGTCTGGTGAAGGCGACCAAAGTGCTCTTGCTTGGATTTATATTTAACTCAACGCCTTTGCACCACCTTTCCACAACACGTAAATTTTGCTGTAGAAGATCAGAAATAGTGCTCTCAAATTTTCCCCGCACGACGAAGGCCACATCGTCAGCGTATCCCCAGACACGCGCCCCGGAGCCCCTGAGAGCAGCTATTAGATCATCCACTACAATGGACCACAGGAGGGGCGAAAGAACCCCGCCCTGCGGACATCCTTTTGCAGCGGAGATGAAGAGTATATCGTCAGCTATGGTGGACTTAATAATCCTATCCTGTAGCATCCGATTGACCCATCTGCTAGTCGTCGCATCAATCCCTCGTTTGTGCAACGACTCACAGATGACATGATATGGGGTGTTGTCAAAAGCTCCCTCTATATCAAGGAAGCAGCCAACTGCTACCTCCCGCACCTCCAGTGAGTTTTCAAGGACCCCCACCAGACTCTGCAGAGCGAGTACAGTAGACCTTCCCGACTGATAGGCGTATTGAGATTCATGCAAGGGATTGCTTCCCAGTGCACCGTCCCGTATAAATCTATCAATCACTTTTTCCATTGCTTTCAATAGAAAAGAAGTAAGGCTGATTGGACGGAAAGACCTTGGGTGGTTGCTTGGTCGCTTACCCACCTTCGGAATATACGTCACTTTAGCCACCCTCCATGCCTGAGGGATGTAACCCCACGCATAGCTGGCGCGGAAAATTCCCAACAGTGCTCTAGCGATATGTTGGAAACCCCTCTGCAAAAATGCAGGATATATCCCGTCATCACCTGGAGATTTGAAGGGCCTGAAAGAGAAAACAGCCCATCTAATCCTGCCCATCGTGAAGACTAGACGGGATCGTTGCCAGTCATCCCTCCTGGGACAGGGTGCCCCCGGTTCAATGACTGCATTTGAGTGATTCCGAAGAATCTCCGAGTCAGGAAAGTGCGTTGACGCCATAAGCTCCAACGTCTGCCTTCCGTTCTCAGTCATGGAGCCATCAGGACGTTCCATTAGGCCCAACCTGCTAGCATACTTTTTGGAAAGCACCCTGTGAAGACGCGCACTGCTGGGGAGTTCATCAATGCCCCTGCAGAACGCCCTCCACGAGATTCTCTTCGCTTTCCTAATTTCTTTATTGTATTTTGTGAGTGAGTCCTTATACTCTTCCCACGAACCTGACGCTTTGGCCCTATTGAATAGCTTCCTGGTCTTTAGTCTAAGCCTTGAAAGCTCCTCATTCCACCACGGGCACTTCCTATTGCTCCGCCTCGGCTTAGCACGGCAGCTCCCGTGATAGGCATTAGTAATAGCCGCCGTCAGGGCCTCGCTGGCCAGTTCGATATCCATCACCGTTCTGACAGAAGCAGGAACGGATCTAATCCCATCCATGAGGAGCGTTTCGAATTGACTCCAATCTGTGGATTGGGGCACCCGATAAATTTCTTCTGCCAGGCCTCCGGAGACCATGATATCAAACCTAATCTGCCTATGATCGGACATGGATGTCTCATTTGAGACATGCCATCCACCAACCCTACTGCCGATAAATTCAGTGCAAAGGGTGATGTCAAGGACCTCTTCCCTAATTGCATTTATGAATGTCGGCCTATTGCCTTCATTCATAATCATTAATTTATTGCTATATATAAATTCAAGTAGGCACTCACCTCTTTTGTTTATATTGCTGCTTCCCCAGACGGTGTGGTGGGCATTGGCATCACTTCCTATTATAAGTTGGAAGTTCCTCCTTCCACAAAAGTCCACTAGATCCTTCAGTTGCTCGTCCGGGTGGGCACAGTCCCCCGGGAGGTAGGATGAGCACACAATGAACTCTGTCCAGCCCCCGCAGGACTTCACCTTCACCAACGCAGCTACCTGATCCTTAGAACAGTAATCTGGAATGGGAAAATACGTTAGCTTTTTACTAAACAAGATGCAAGCCCTAGGCCTGCCTCCAATTGTATTATCATACAATAGCTCACCTGTTAGGCCCTTAACCTGATCCTTCACTATGTAAGGCTCTTGGATAAGGGCGATATCGAGGTGATCCTTCATAAATCTATGAGCCAGAACATCAGTAGATGCCCTAGCATGCTGTAGATTTATTTGGATGCACCTCACAGCCATATTATTTCCTCCGGCTCTTGTCTATGGGCCTTGGCCCTTTAGACAAAGGCTTTACATGAGCCTTACCTCCCATTGTCGCCTTTTTACACATCTTGGTGGGCGCCTGCCCTGCCACAGCCTCTTTTGCCGCCCCAGGTGCCACGCTAGCCCCTCTAACAGCAAATACCGAAGCATTTCCGGGCTTCCCAATGGGCTTGAGCCCTTTTGGTTCACCCGGGACGCTTGTATTTGGCGTGCTGGTCGATGGTCCTTCCGTTTCCCTTGCCGCCATTTTCGGAGCAACTTCAGACTTTCCAATGAGTTTTGGCTCTTTTGGTTGGCCTGAAGTGCTCGTCGTTGTCGCGGTGGGCACTGGTTTTTTATTTTGTCCTGCCCTGCCGCCAGCACCTTGAGAGGATTTTCTTCCTTTAACCCGAACGGTAACACGGAAGAAATTCAGGAAAAGTCGGAACTCCGCTTTCCGTAGATCTTCCAATCCGGAATCATCCACGGAAAAGGTGATGGAGCAGCCCCCGTCCTTTTCCTTATCCATCCTCAGCACCCTCCAGGAACCTATCTTGAGGCTGGGATTTTGCTTCCCTATCCTACTTAGAAATTTGTCCCTGGAGAGACTGACGGTTGTCTCGTCCTTTGGTACGTAGGTGACGCAGACATGCTGTTTGGGCATGCTGTCGCCATCCAGTACCACGACATCGCAACCGTCCCAAGGCTTTATCTTCCTGCAGACACTGGTTATCCACTCCCTGGTGTTTTGATTGTTGCATGTTACGGATATCCATCCGTCCCTTTGCAACGCTGCAGTGAATTGTGGATGAGAGTCCACAACCCTATCCATTTCATCCATGATGGCTACTTTGATTTTCCCCATCTGGACTTCAGATAGCCTTTCCTCTGGATGCAGTCTATGAGTGATGGCCACCTTGACCTGTGCTACTGCATCCCGATAAGAAGTCATTTTCGGGTTTTGTTGAGGAATGTTCCCAGGGACCTTTTCCTCAACATTGCCCTTCATCGACCTCTTCTTTGAGGGCCCTGCATCAGGGGTGTTGCTTTCCGACCTTTCCCTCTTTTGGGGATGGTCGGCCACAACACCCGATCCGCAGGCCTTCAGCTTTTCCAGCCTTTCCTTCTCGTATCTGCGAGCTTCCTCTGGGGACATGCCATCCCTGATATAAGCCGCGATACGCCGCTTGGATGCACCAGAGAAATATTGTTTTTTTCCCCTGATGTCCAACCTTTTCAGGTCCTCCTCAGTTTTTTGGATAATAGGTCCAAGAGGATCCTGATTATCCGTCTCCATCGGAGGCGCCGCCTTTTCCTCCACTGGCGTGAGAAGGAGTTCCTCCTCTGCGTCAGTCAAGGGAAGCTCTGGTTCCGAAGACCCTTGAGCACTAAGTGGTTGTATGTTGTCCTTAGTGTCGTTGTTGTTGTTGTCATTGTTGTTATTTGTCTTGTTGTTGTTGTTGTTAAGTTCCATTTTTTGTCCCACGAGTAGCGCGGGAAAGTAAAGTCACCCATGGCAGAGCCCGGCATACCATGGGAAGGCTCATTTAAACTGGAGGGCGCCTGGTATCCAGAGTCCGCATACTAACGACTAAGCTCCCCCTTAGCCACGCAGTCATCGGCATATGCTGTTCCACCTTGACTTGGGACGCCTGTCGTCAGCTGACGTATAGATATAGGGCTGAAACTCACAAAGCAAGAGGCTCGCCGCGAGACATGACCACGACACGAACGTAGCTTTGATCGTTTCAATCACCCCTTTATCCTCCGCCATTACCGGGGCCCACCACTAGGAGGTGACAGTGCGGTTTTGGGCCCCTATCAAAGTATTTACAATTTATAATTCACTTCAAAGTCGAAGCAAAGTGGAAGCAAACCTCAGAGAAGAGCAAGTATTTTCGTAGCAACACTTATGGCGAGGAATATAAATGTAACAACATTCAATGCTTTTTCAAAATCTTTACTGCTAAATGGCAGTGAAATTACAAATTTGCAGAAAATTTTACCCAAAAAGAATTTCTAATAAAAATCTCTTGTGAAACAGTAAAACAGGAATCAAAATGTATCTCGATAAGGAAAAAGTGAATCAGGTCATTATGAAGATGATCATATTAATTAGGGTTGTACCACGTCAGGCCAAAAGAAATAAGGAAATCGGTAGACGAGGATCTGTTTGAAAGCCAAAGAAAACGCTTCCAAGATTATTAAAAAATGAAATTTCTTCTACCCACCTCATACAATAAGTACATTGCTTTCCAACTTTTAAACAGCAAACTTTCTCACATATCAATTTAAATAATATTTTATACCTGCACAAATGACCACTAAGAATTCTCTTAAATAGGGTTTTTCTTTCTTTGAAATCCTTAAGTTCTACGGTGTAACTTGGTTCATAATATAAAAGTACCTCCTTAAGTTTTTCTTTCTACTTATATTTACAAATTTATAAGTAGCTATTTATGTATAATATATGATATTTTCATAATATGTTATAATTCAAGATGGAGATAAAGATAATAAGATAAAAAAGCTGTTGTATAAAAGTCCAACATTTAAAGAAAAAGATAAATTGGATAAAGGTGTCGAAATTAAACTGCTTTAGGCTTGTTTAAAAATATTAACATATTAATCTTTTTTGAGGTCTATATTAAAATAGAAAAACTATTTGAAAAACGTTGGTTATATTTGTGCGAAATTTGGATTTACAAGTACACACACTCAAATAAAGTGTAGTCGTAATTAAGTTTTTTTTTTTGTTTCGTTTTTACGAGTAAATATTTTGCTTTTAATTATAAATTATGTAAATTGTTTTTTCAGTTTTATCACTCAAAAAAATCTCATTAAATTAGATGCAAAATTTACGATTTCAATATTTTTTTCGAGTTTATTAATAATGTTTTTGATTATAGTAAAAACTGTAGTAATTTGAGTTTAAAAATATAATAAAGTGAAATATTGTGAAAATTTATCTAAATTTTGGTTGAAAACACTCTAGTTTCTCTTGCCTAGAAGTTATGAGAAATCTGCAACATTTGTACTTTGTATCAAACCCTAGGAGATTTAAGAGAAATATTCTTTACGTTTTTGCGAATAATAATTGAAATCAAAACTGTATCAGAAACTATATAAGAATAAAAAGCCTTATGGAAGAAGGTTTGCATAAAATTACACAAACAGCATGTGTGAATTCCATCGCAACCTTTCAAAATAATTTTTCTGTAATTCTTAACTTAAAAAATATTTTTTCATAATAAAATGGCATAACCTCTCGGAGAGGTGCAACAATAGCCGTAAATGAATATTTACCCCTCAAAATCCCGAATTAAAATTTTCAGTTTCGACAAAAAGGTGTATCAATTTAAATGTCTATAGCTACCATAATTATTAACCGATTTAAAAAAATTTTTATGCAATGGAAAACTGAAAAAACTCTTTATTAAAAAAAAGAAAAGCGTGTGTCATTACTAAAAATGTTATTGAGGTAATAAGTCAACAAAAAAAAAGTAAAAAAAAATGTCAAATTTTTCACAAAGTGACCAATTACTAATAAATTTACCCTATTCAAATTTTTTTTTTTCATAATTTGAAATATTTCGTGTTCGTCTTCAAATTACCTCTTAATAATTTTTTTTGTGCAATGTCCCGTTACTGATATACTCGTAACATGACTGTACCAGAACGGTTTTTCGAGAAAAATTGTTATTAAAAGTTACACTTTATCTTCAATTTAGTTTATTAAATTTGGCTTCTGAAGCTGTTAGAGTAAAATAAAAAGATTTTTGTCCCCAAGAGATTATACCATGTTACAGGATCACCCTGTATAAATTAAAAACACAATTTAGATGTTCACAATTATTATTGTTGGAACATATGCCGGATTTTCTTTTACTTTCTTAATGTTCATATAGGATACGGTTTGTAGATTTAAATTACTTAAATAATGTGTGATAAATGAAAAATTTAACTTGCTTAGAGGGACTTAATGCAAAAATTTAGACATAATATTAGAATTTTTCGTCATAATACTGAAAATTAAGTAAAATTTGATTTAGTTTTATGTATGTATTTATTTTGTGTTGACCACTTTAAGATGAGTAAAGCGGCGTTTCTAATATAGTAAAAAACCAATATTTTTAATATATGTAATATAAATTTCGACATTATATAAATAATCATATAAATATTAATTTAATAATTTTTATTAATTTATTAATTATATAATGGAAATATATTCGAAATACATCATTTGATAAAATATTGAATAAGATCAACTAATGTTTTCCTATAGCCTTTAAATAAAATTTTTCCCCAAATTTATATTGCACATTATTAGATACGAACCTGGATAATTTGTAACCATTATAGTTAATTACCTTTCTTTTTATATACCAAGCTGTTATCCAGTTATTTGAGCAAAAAAAAAATTGTTAATAACTTCATATTAAGCAAAATTTTTTAAACAAAATAGAAAAAAAAAAAAGAAAATTCGACATTTTTAATTTTAATTACATCCCATTTTAAATGAAACTCATTAAATATAATTTCAAAAATATTTCATAATTGTAACTTGTAATAATGTACATGACAAATCCCTAAATCCAATTTAAGTGTATACCTTATAATTATTATTGTAACTGTAATTTTTTTTTTCTCAATAAGGTAATTGATTTTCTCTTTTCACTGTAAGGTACTTTTAATTTTTAAAATTCATTAAAGGTCGTTGAGTTTAATCTGAATTAAGAACATTAATTATTGTATTTAACTTAACTACAGTTTTATTGCATTCTGTAATTCAATGTTAAATGGATGTTAAATGGATTTCCGCTGAAATTGAATTCTTTCAGGGAAAACAGCAAATATACGAGAGAGAAGGTTTTTCTACACAATTACAAAATGAGTATAGTGTACAATATGAATCATGTTTCTATAATTATAAATATGCACATTGAGCATATCTGAGTAGCTTGTGAATTTCTAGAATTAATTCATAATTTATTTATTAAAATAATTTTCTAAATATTTGTGGTTTAAATGCAAATTCGTTAAATGATGTTCAGATATAACATTTAGTAAGAAGGTGGGTACCTTTTCCAATAATTGCTCAATAATTTCCAAAATTATATTGGAGCATATTCAAATATGAAATATTATTGAAGATATTTATTAAGTTTTAAAAAATTGTACCGAAATATATTTGATCTGACCTAAATATTTTTGACTTCTTTTAAAGAAGATCATTACAAATTACTTTTCAATAATTATTAAGAAATTTTTCCGGTTTTGTTTGTTTCAATTATTTTTTTTTTTTTTTGTTTTTCTTCTTTAATAATATTCTTCACACATTTTTATTTTAAAGAAATTTTAACAATCTATAGATATTTAAATTTAATAACTGTTCAATGCATTTATTAAAAAAAAAACTTGAAGAAAAATCCTTAAAACCTCTATTGCACTGAGCATACACACACACACAGATACAGCATGTAATTTAGGTACAAAAGCAATAAACAAATGAAAAAAAAAAATAATAAATTATGATAAAATACGCTTGCATATTCATAAAAAATAAAAAAAAAAATTTTTTTTCTGAAACTGGAAAAAAAATAATTTATTTCGAGCAGAATGCAAAACAAAAAAAAAATTAGATTGGTAAAAGAAAGGAATGAAAAATTATGCAAAACTAAACAAAATGGCAAAATATCGCAGGGAGAGAAAAAAAGAAAAATTTATAAAGGCTACAAACAGTAGTTTGTTCCATTTTGTATGCTCTCTAAAGGAGGTCGTTGTATTTTGTTGTTAATTTTTTTTTTTTTTTCATTTTGAAGTACTCTGTGTCACCAAACTGCAGCACCATCTTGATTTAAAAATATTGTTTATATATAAAAAAAAAAATTTATTCATGTAGTTGAAAACTACTTCATATTTTTCATGTTTTCTTATTTTTCTTGTTTGTTTTTTTTTTTAAATAATTTTCTTTTTTCTTCATTTTATTTCGATTATTATTATTTTATTTAACAACTCACGTACTCACAGAATTTTTTTTGTTTTTGTATATTTTTATTTTATATTAATATATTATGTATAAAATGTTAAAATATGTGTGTTGCGTTTTACTGCATTTATTCACGTGCTAAAATTGCATATTTATAATGCAAGGTACAAAAAAAAATAAAATTATATTGTTTCTTTTTTCTTTCATTATTATGAATTTCTTTTTTATTAAAAGAGCAGTGACGTTGCTTATAAAATTTAGGAAGCTTTGAGCTCCTAGAATCAAGTTGCATAAAATAATGTTAATATTGGAGTTCAATTTGGATTCAAGTTGGATTGTATACAGTTTTCTTCGTATAGAGCATTCGCTTTGAAAGCGATAGATCACTGGTTCGAGCTCTTACAAATTTTAAAGCTCCTACAATTCAAATCTCAACATTAATATACGAGTAACAACATTGATATTGATATTGAACAATTCAAGAAATTTTGAATTGAAACTAGAAGTTATCACCAATAATTTCTTCATATATCTGTAAAATACTTTGTGAAATGAGCGCTTAAAGGTAGGTCAATGGTTCGTGTACAGTTCGAAAGGAAAGCTTTTTTAATTTTTCAGTCTTGACTTCTTCCGTTGAGTTATTTCAAAAAAAGAAATTTTCATTTTTTACTTCTTAATTAAACAACAGTTTGGAATCACATACATAAAAAGATTATAATTAATTTTATTTGGCAGAATATTTCGTGGTTTTTACAAACGTGCTTGTACGTTTACAAACGTGTTATTTATATTGATTTAAATATTGCAAAAAATATCCTATAAGTATGCAATTTTTTTTTTAATTTTAAATTTTTTTCGAAAAATAACTTTTTGCTTCTATTTTTCTTTTTAATAGAGAATAAGCAAGTAGGAGTCAAATTATTGCAAAAAAAATATATATATTCGATTAAATAAACTGCGAGTTAATGGGTTAACTGGAAATTCTTCATTTAGAATGCAATTTTTTTTACATTCCTGTAAGCCTAGCTTTGTTATTATGTTTAAAATTCTTGCTATAAACATGCAAATTTTTAGAAATTGAGCAATTTTCATTTAAACGTTTAAGTCCGAATTAAATTGAAATTAAACCAAAATTTCATTTAATAATTTTTATAAATTTTAAAATGATCCACGACATCACTGTATCAATATTGATTTAATCAAGAGCAGAGAGAGAGAGAGAGAGAGAGAGAAACAAAAATAAAATAGAGGAATAAAATAAAAGAAAAATATCATAAAGATGCAAAGAAATATTTGAAATAAAATGAAAATAATTTAGAAAAGAGAAGCTCAAACGACGATGATGACGATGACTACGACGACGATATTAACAAAAAAAAAAAACAAAAACAAAAACTATTTATATATGTATGAAAGGTAAATTATTCCACCTTTTTTACCATATGGTAATCAAAATGAAACAAAAAAAAAATTAAAAAACAAAAAAATACAACAGAAACAGAAATGAAGTAGGTACTTCAGTTTATGTTTAGTTTGCAAAATGAAATGAATTTAAACTCCGCCTTTGCATAAATATATAAATAATTTCTTTTTTTTTTCGAGAATTTTATTAATTTTTTTTTTTTTCTTCATTAATAAATGAAAAAAAATAAAAAAATTGAAATGAAACGTTGAAAAAAAAAATTAATATAAAGGAACAGAGAAAATTAAAATAAAAAGGGGTTTTTTTCTGTTTTTCTTCTCTTTCTTATTGTATTTCGGCTTCCTTCTGAATTTTATTATATGGATTCCACTCTGTATTTAATAAAATTATTGTAGAAATGTGTGTTATACTAAATCGTCACTCGAACATACACTCATTGTTCGTATATATACATTATTATTTTAACATTATTATTTTTATTTTTATTTTTTTTTTTTTATTATTTTCTAACCATCTCCGTTCTCTTAAGTAGTTTTGTTCGCTGCTGTATATTTTATTTTTAATTTAATTTTCTTTTCTTATGTATTCGATTTTACATACTTAAATATAAGTATATAAAAAGCATAAATACAGTTTGTTAAAAAAAAATTTTATCATAAAAAAATTCTGTATACAAGCTTCGATTATTGCAATTAATTCCAAATTTTAATAAAAATAATCAAATATACAGTGAAATTGAAATTTCTGTATCACTAAATTCTAATATTCCTATGTTACGAATTACAAAAATGGGTTTGGAACATTTTTGTTCGTCTACTTGTTCTCTTCATAATTTTACATATGTGTTCAAATTTGTAAGGTGCCCAATTGTTTTGTAACAATTACTAAAATATCGAACGTTTCGTTACGAACATGTAATAGAAAGAGCTTTTATAGAATGATAGGTTGTCCTAAACAGTATTAAATAGTATTTCGTTAACCAAATATGAGTCAATGTAGATTTAATACATTTGGGGTGAAGTTACTTACGACATATATAAAAGCAACATGCTTAAGAAAGAAATATCAAAGATTCTAAAAGAAAAATATTTTGGCACGTTATTTTCAATTTGTATTCCACGTAAATTCAAGGTAAATTTTTGATTCGGAAGATGAATATTTTATAAAAATTTTCGAAATCATTTGAATTTTAAAGTTCATGCCATAAAAATCAAAATCTATCAAAAGTTCACATGTTCTATTTTCGAAGCTTTTACCTTTGTTATATTTATTTTTTATTTTTATTTTATTTATTTATTTATGTTTAGCTCAAACATTTTACATGCTGCTGACAGGTTCATATTTCCCATAATTGGTCCTATGAAAAGGAACCATGAAAAAATCAGGGGAACGAGACCTAAAGTTAGAGTTAATCACAATTTTATTTAAAATGTCGGGAGAGATTAAGTAAGTTTTTATAAGCTGAAAAATGAATAACAAATCCGCAACGTCACGTTTTTTACCCAGTGTGGGTAGGTCAATTAATTTGAGCCTGTGTTTGTGAGGTGGAAGAATGATCAGGGTTTTTCCAAGCAAGAAGGCGCAGTGCGAACTTCAAAAAATTTTTCCTATTAACATGTGTATCGTAATAGGGTGACCATACTTATGAAGCATATTCAAGATGAGGACCGACCAGGCATGTGTAGAGCGATTTTAAGACATATTATTAGATCATTAAACTCCTTTGACCAGCGATTAATGAAACATAACATTAAGCTTGATCTGCATATGATATGAATTTAATGAAAAAATTCACTATTCTTACACTATTTTTCACAAAATTCACTATTGTTCTACCTATACCTTTACATTTAATAGATTAGATTTCGAATTTAAATTGGTCTAATTCTTTTTTTTAACAAGAATTGTAAATAGTTAAAGAAAACGGCAAGGATAACGTTGCCATTTAAATTCCGGCATTTTACTGAATTATGTAAGCAGTATCTTAAGTATAGTAGTCAAACCAAAAACAATTTCCCCCCATATAAATTTTAGTACAATTTCTAAACATACTGTAGATTTTTATGTACATAGTGCACTTTATTTTTGAAGTGCATTCATTTTGTAAAGTAGTTTTTTTTTATATAAAAAAAATAAGAAAAAAAAAAATGAAATTATTATTAAAAAAAATTATTTTTATTTTGTTTCTTTTTTTAATATTTTATGCAGTAGCGTTGATTTTTTATAATAATTTTATTAAATTCTTTTATAATCTAAAATTCTGATATGAAAAAATAATAAAAAAAAAACAGAAATAATTATAAAGAAGCACTTACATTGATTACTTGAATAAGAGCGAATACTTAATAACTGTTATAAATAAAATCTGATAAGGAAAAAAAAAATATAAAATTTTTTTTTTTGCTTAATTTTATGTAATAAATATGCACGGTTAAAAAATATTTATGCGATATAGGTGACCAATAATGATTGAAGGAAGGCAAAAATATTATATGGTAAAAATACTTGTTTTGATTTTAAAATCATAAATCAAAAAAATTAAGTATACAAGGTACTAGGTACATGACATACTGTACATTTGTAGACATAAAAAAGTATGTATGAGTATTATTATTGTTGCGTATACGAAAGTATAATTATTATTTGTAAATACAAGTTTTTAGTTTATAAAATGAATTTTAAATTTGAAATTTCTATAATAATTGAAATATGAAATTATGATTGATCCAAATCCATGTTATGCTGAATAATTTGATTCTGCTTCATATTTCAAAATTACAAAATGTGTTGGCCCTCTTCCTCTGTCTGATTATTATACGGCCTTAAAATTCACTATTATATATCAACAGCAAATAGTAGTGATTTCTCTAAAATGAAGTTATTCTCCTTTTTTTTTGGAAAATGCGGCATTTTGCAAGATTGACAGTATTTTAAAGTGAACAATCACATTTAAATTCTTTATACTGTTGTATAAATTCGAATACTTGTCTTATACTTTCATTCTCCATAGCATCTATTCCCGACAGTATGGCAAAGAAATCTGGCGAATTATCCATACAAACAATACCAAATTGTCAGATTCGACCATCTCCTTGGTGAATTCGCCGTATATTATGGGGCAGTTAATAATATATTTAGAAATTATTTTTACATAATTGTTTTTATCTACGTTAGATCCCAGAGTTGTTTTTGTGTACTTTGCACTCTCCATTCGTTATTCTCAACTTCTTAATTTGTTATAATTATGCACAGGGTTTTTTATATAAATTTATTTTTTTTAAATTTTATTACGAAATTTTTTTTTTTTTTTTTTTAGTTTTTGTTTTAAATTTTATTTTAAAATTGAGGTTAATAATTGTCGTTGCGTTTTATAATATAGAAATTAAAATTTATTTTTATTTTTATACATAACTTTGACAAACTTCAAGAAATAATTTTTTTCTACCACAAATTTTTATAGTATCTGTTCGAAATGTATAACAGGAGAATTTGTGTTACCAAATCAACAAATAATTTCAACAATTTCAACCTGTTTGAGAATATTAAAAATTTTTAATACTCTCAAATATTTAAATCAGAGAGTATTCATACTTTTAGATTGATTAATCAGAGCTGTTTTGCATTAAGAATAAACTATCTATTCCCATATGCAGATATTCCCTAAAACATAAATTTATCAAGAAATTAAAATATAGAAATGACAGGAAAAACTTAATAGGGAATTAAATTGTACCAATTTAGCAGAAATATTTTTTACCTTGAAAATATTTCTAGAAAACAAAATGTTCTGCATTCCTTTCTAAAAAAAATTAATTATTTTCTTTTCAAAATGGCTTTTGAATAATTCAACTTTAAACGACAAAATGATGCTTTAGCTCAGTTATTTTCGCTCAAACTAAAATAAATTCAATAGGAAGTTGTTCTCCTCAATAATAATATTCTGGCAATCCTATACCTACACCAGTTTTAATAACCACCTTTTAATTTAAAAAAAAAAGAGAAGAGAAAAAAAAATTATTTTAAAATTAATTTTTTTTTCTATATTACAATTAAAAAGTTATTTTTTAAAATTTACTTCAGTAATTAGATCTCTTTTTATGCAGTTTCTTTCTTATAATCATATACATTGATAATGTTATTATTACTTTCGTCTGTTTTTTTTCTTACGTGTTCATTTTGCAGCCTATGTTCCCACTTATTAATGATATAATCGACTAGTACAAAAAAATGTATGAAAAAAAAATTTAAGTATAACAATTTTAAAATATGTATAACAAATATATTCTAGATTAAAAACCGGATGGCATAAAAAGTTCATGTATCCAATCGAAAATAAGTACAAAATAATTTACTTCTGTTTGAAATTAATGTCAACTCAAGCAAACTTGTATACCGTAATTATTGTAGAATACGCAAAGAAAAAATGTAACAGTTCAAAACTGTTATTGAACTTTCATCTTGTATAATTTTCTGTAGATTCTATTAGTGAAACAATACTGACCCTAAAATATGAATTAGATTAGATTATAGCTAAAATGTGTGAAAAGACAAAATAAGACAACAATGATTGGGAAAATGTTTACGTTAAGGTTAACTAATGAGAATATAATATTTGACTGTCAATCAACAAATGAGAATAAAATTGAACAATATATATAAAATGTCATTAGAATATTGATTAAGAAAGTGAGGCAAAAGTAAATACAAATATTTGTTTGTAAGAGAAAATCAAGTAGCCAAATGAAGAGAATTAAAAAAAAAAACAAGTGTTCAATTCTATTACTAATTAGCATCACAATTTGCAGTTGTTTATCGTTATTATTGATTTCTAATGGGAATAACTAATGGAAATTTCTTTATACAACTGCACAAAAAATTTTTGACGTAAAAGGAGCGAGTCAAGACTAATAAATTAAAAATTTTTTCTCCTCGAACTGGACTCGAGGAACAGTTTGCTAGTAATTTCTACATGTCTCTGTATAGCTCAGTTGGAAGTTCGTCCGCCTATGAAGCTAGAGGTGACTGGTTTTAGTTCAGTTCGAGAAGAAAAAATTTTTTAGTTTTTAAACAAAATTAATTTAAAGGGTATAGTTATGTATTACCTCAATTTGAGTCAAATCAAGTCTAAGATTGGTATACGAGTAATAATAGGATAAGAAACGTAACATATGGCAATTGTGTTATATTTACAATAGATTAACCAAGATATTTGCTTAACTTTATCTGAATGTCTCATTCATAAAACAATAAAATCCCAAATCCTATTGAGGGAAACCTTTGTTTTTTCCAGACTTAATTTTAATAATAATATTTTAAAAGTCCGCCCATTCTTTTATCTAATTGCTTTTTCATCTAAATTTTTTTATTTTTCTTCTAAAATATTTTCTCAAAATAATAATTATCTTAAACGTTTTCCAATTTAATTTTTCCATTTTTTGTCTTATTTTTTAAATTCACATTCAATCAAAACTCAATCATAATATTTTTGAATTTCAATTCAAAACAGTTGTAAACAAGCCGTGTGAAACTTTATAGGTAACTCAAATAAAATGAAAAAAAAAAATTAAAAAAAAACCAATGATTTAGATGCTTATGTATATACTAGATATACCTATACTAAATATTCTAGATAGATTATAATTTTAGTATTAAAATTAAATTATAGATTTAAAATAAAAATCGAAAAATGAAATGAAGTATCCTTCAATAATTTATTAAAAAAATATAAAAGGGAATAAAAATTGAACCAATCAATCAATCATAATATAAAATGAAATTATAAAAAAACAGAGTCGGATTTATGTTAGTGTTGAGGCTTATAAGAAAGAAATTTTAATGTAAAAAATTTTGGGAGGACTAGACTATGTTACTCGCACTGTTAAAAAGTTATCAGTTAAAATGAGAAAAAATTTTGAAGAATGAAAAATTCAATAAAGGTGAAAAGTGAGAGTTTCCATAAATTGATTTCTTCGGGAGACAAGTACACATATTTTAACATATATGAATAGAATTCGAAAAATATTAGAAATTTTTGAGTAAAATTTTTAAAATATTTCGGATCATATTGTAACAAATTTCCATATTACTTATTCGAAAATCGATTGATGTCAAGACGTTTTTCCTAAAGGTGTGAATTATATATGGTATTAAAAACGATAATAACATATTTTCATTTTTTAAAGTTAATTTTCTACTAAAAGTCTTACACTTTGATCTAATTTCTCAATAGTTGCAATCTCAATCTGTTTATTATTGCTTCCGATACCTTAAGAAAATTAATCAATATAATCGATATTACTATTGAGTTCATCATACTTTCTGATATTCTGAACCGTTCTGTTTATGTCTGTCCCAAATGACAAATCATTTTGAAATGGTAGCTGTCAGTATATTGTGAAACATGTACAAATTATAAATTTAGTTCTAAAAATATTAAATTTTATTATTTAACTAATTTAATTTTAAGAAATTGAAGCGATTCTGTTTATTAATAAAATAATAAGAAATTAATATTTAAAAAAAATTTATTATTGATTGGATCTCATCTTCTTGCTATATGTTATATAGGTATACTGCATATACCTGCGTCCACTTTATGTACACATATATCTTTTCATCAATCCTTCAATTTCCACTTATTTTTTCTTATTTTCAATTTAATATTTTGTTATTTTATATGAATATATATAAAAGCACATGCTTAAAATATAAAATGTATAAATAAATACATGCACATATATATATATATATATATATATATATATATATATATATATATATATATATATATATATATATCACAAATCTTTTAATTTTTCAGTTCTGTTTTTCTTGATTCTTGTTTTTTTTTCCAATTTAAAAACTTAAAATCAAACTAATTCTTTTAATTTTACCTTTTAATACGTGCCAGGTGAATTAATGTGCTTTTACTAAATCGTTTGACTATCCTTATACATATATTAAAATATAGTTATATATATTATATATTATAATAAATATAATATTATATTTATATTTATTTGATGGGATATTTCAATACATAAGCCGCAAGCGTATAGTTTCGCAGATGTTTGAATTAAAAAAAAAAAAAAAAAACTGAACAAATCGAATTGATTCTTTGATGTAATCTAAAACTTATAAGAAAAAATTAAGTAAAGTTAAGATTTCGTCAATTTGTACAGAAAATAATAATGATGGAAGTAGAAAGAAGTTACAAAAAGTTTTATTTTGATTTTCTATTTTTTTTCTTGTTTTCTGCTAAAAATTAATACCATAAGGCATCAACTTAATATTTGAAACAGGTATGTATATGTATGTAGGTATATAATACAATATTTATGTATAATATTAAAAAAATATTTATATTATATAAATATGAAATGAAATCAAAGTAAAAATGTTTATAAACATAACCTATAATTTAACCTTAAATGCTTATAAAGAAAAAAAATGCTACAATTTTTCTTATTTTCTCTGCTCTTACCAAAAAAAAAAAACTTAAGTTACAATTTAGAGCCTATATTATACCTACACAAATATATTGGATTCCATCCCTCAGAAAATTACAAGATGGATAATGAAATTTTGAAAATTTTCTTTATAAATAAATATTGTGTGTAATGTTTATAAGCAAGGGAGTGTTCTAATTCGTAATTTGAAGAGAAAATTATTAAACGAAACAATTTGGAAAAATTAAATCATGTTTTAATTTGATTTCAGCTTTTCAATTGAATAAGACTCCAATTTTTTATTTTAAGATATTGCATTGCAGTTTTAAATTCAATTTATTTCAATTGAAGCCGAAAATTTAGTCGTCCCGAGTATGATTTTGTAGGTAAAGGAAGGTTTTATAACATTGTTTTTAATTGTAATTTGTCGCATGTTTTTAGAAAAGTTTGACACACATCAAACATTATTCATACATTTTGTTGGATATGATTAAAGTATGTATGAAGAAAGTTTGATGTTTATATTTTTTTCTATTAACCAAAGTAATTTACGTTAATTTTGTTTGAGAAAAAAGTGTGCATGTAATGCTTTTTAAGATTAAGAATTTTGTAGTTTTGTAGTTGATTGAAGATTACAAAATTTTAATTGCCCTAACATGTGTGACCAAACCGAAGTGATTCATCACAGGTAAGGAGATAAAGTCGTTTTGTTTTTTATTTTACACATTTTCTATTCTTAATTTACAATTGCCTGAAATTCCCTGAATTTTGAAATACGTCTTTACTTCCTGATTATGGTTATAGCCTCAATTGTGAAACGTGCAACACTCTGTACCTAAAATTAAATAAAATTAAAATTAGCAAAATTCTGGGTTTTGCTTCTTTTTGTTATTTAATATAAAAAATGACTACTTTTTTTTAATTTTTATTCTTAATATTGATATGCGGTTGACGATGAACAACGACGATGATGACGACGAAAGTAAAGACGACAGTAGTTGTAGCAAATATTCTTGACGACAGTTGATGATATTATGGGTACTATCATCTTCTCTATCCTTCATTCATTCATTTATTTAAATTTTTTTTCGTGTTTTTCTTTTTCTTATAGATTTTTCAGTACTCTTGGAATTACTCTATCTCCTTTCTACTCGCATAATATTTATAGGTGGAGACACATGGTTTTTTTGTTTTGTTTTTTTAGTTATTGTAAGAATTCTTCACCTTTATGTTTTTTTTTTTTATTTTTTTTTTTTATTTTTTATACCTTTTAATCTTTGAATTAAATCAAAAGATTACGTGACAAGAATAACTGAATTGAATAATAATTTTTGCTCAAATTTTCTACATGTTCAATCTCTTATATATTGGCTGTGTTGAAAACTGTAGATACGAATTACGTGTATTTTATATGTACATAGGTGTGTATATGTGTATTAACAATGTATAGGTATTATTATTAATATTGTATTTTATAAATTCACATACATAATGTATGTACGTTTTAAATAAATGATATGGGGTTATGACGGTTGCAAATTGGTTTCGATTGAGTTGATCTCCTTTCCATCAAGATTTAATTCTTATGTGTATGCATAATAATATTATATGTGTACATATATACATATCCATGCGTATATATTGTTATATATTTCATATATAGGAATGTAAATTTGTATAAAATTTTATTTTTATTAATTTTTACATGTAATAATAATTTTTTTTTAGCCTCAATATATTAAAAAAAAAAAATAAGAAAATTGATAATAAGAATTTAAATGTAGAAGCAGAGAGAAGGACAGCAAAATGTTGACGATACAGTATGAACGCAACGTTGGAGCAATAAGAGATTGACTTCGATATTTCGGTCGAGCATAATTATTTTTAAGTAAATTTTTAAGTCAATTCATTTATTTTCTTACCTTATTTTTATTCGTAACAACACAATGTATGGAGAAAGTAGGGAGTCTCTAATACAGACTTTGTTAAGTAGCAGAGAATCACGAATACTGACGCTGTTTCTGATAGAATATAATTTTCCACAATTATTGCAATATTCATATAGATGCGAGGAACGGAGGAGGGTATATAGAAGCAAGAATCATAACACCATAGTGAATCGTAAAATAATAATAGAATAGGAATTAGTTGGATGTGATAGTTACATAAATATTATTTTCGCGGAAAAGGGAGATTTCGGTCGTCTTATTGTGGAATAGTGAGTTGAGCCTTCTCACCAAGCAGCTAGTAGGCTCATCGGTATCAATTGCGTTGTAGATATCAAAGGGTTATAAGTAGCTTGGAATTATTAAAGTGTGAAATTCAATAAGAGGTTCCACCACTTCATTTACGTGGATAAAATAATGATTAACGCCATTCATATACTCATTTCTCTAACCCTGCTCCAATAATACAAATAAATGTCTGACACTGTGTATTGTATAACATATATCATTAATAAGTATGTAATAAACTATATATTTCTTCTAGGCTCTTAAATTTTACAAGTGTGTTAATTATAACTTAAAATTAAAATATTTATTCTTTTATTAGAAATAAAAATGTTGAAATAATTGACGCACATGCGTATCAACTGCATTGCGTGATTCCAAATCCATAGTGTATGTTATTATGTTTTTCCGTTTTAATTACACTTCTCAATTTATGTCACTTTTTTCAAAAAAAAATTTTATTAATTTAGATTTGAAATTGATAAATTCAGGTTTTGTTTTGAATTAAATTACTCTTATTAATTCGAAATTTGTTTTTTTTTTTAATTTTAATTTAATGAAATTTTTTTATGTTTTTGTTAGTGCTAATTGGGGCTAGTTTAAATATTACAGAATTGCAGTCTGTGCAAAATAATAATTTTAAATTTGTAACACGTATATGTTTTTTTATCGTGCAATTTACCTACTTTTATGATTTTGTGGAGGATTTAAAATTACAGTCAAGCAAAAAATAATGAAATAAGCAGATTTGAGAAAAATAACTTAAAATTTTTAATTGTTTGTCTGCTGTAATGTAAATTTTGTCCTACTAAGGGGAACTTTTTATTTTACTCCCAAGAAATGACCTCAAGCTGATATAACTTTGTTCTATTTGCCAAAAATTTTTCGAATTTATCATATTTTTGGAATACAGAATTTCAATGTCCATTTCAAAATGTATGCGAACATGTTCTAAATGTATTTTCTAAAAGGAGTTCGTATATCATATAGATTACCATATTAGTCTTAATGGGAATTTAATTTCAAGTCGCATAAGTCATTGACCTAGTCATTGACCAGTTGAGAGCCTTTATTCTATTAGTAATTACTTTTATCTCAGAAACAGAAAACAGGACATGTTTGCTGAAGTTAAAAGCTTTACCAATGAATGAATTAAACTAATGAATGTACATATTAGCCACAGAACCATGAACCCTTAAATTTGAATACAAAAAAAAATATTGAAAATTGAATTATTCAATGATTTAGGACTTTTTTTTTTCATAAAGTTTGAACTTTAATCAATCATCAATTCCGTTTTCAGCAAATTTCATATTTCTTAAATTTCAATGCATACACACAGAATGTTTAAAGATCTTTTTTTTTTTTTAAATTTAATATAAATTTTGTAGGTCTATTGTTGAATATTTTAAATCAAAATTGAATTAAATTTTGCATTATTTTGAGCAATTCAATGTGTGCTACAAAATGTAATATAATAAGTACATGTAAGTATGTGTGTATGTGTTGAATTCATAAATATTAGATTGCTTAAAAAATCCTTTTATTTAAAAATATGCTCCTTTTTTTTTTTGAATTGTAACAAAAGAAATGAATGGAAGAGAATAAGAAAATGTCTTGGAAAAAAGATGGATTAGCCAAGGATGACTTTTTAATTTTCAATATTTTTATTTTGTTTTATTTTTTTTTTTGTTTTTTTTTTTATTATTTCAGCTCAATCACAATTTACTGTTATATTTCTGTAATTTTGATTTACTATGGTTACATGAAATTTTTTTTGTTTTGAAAATTTTTAAATTTCAAAGCCTGCAATTGCAGGGAAAATTGATAAGGTTTTAAGCGCCATCTATACGTACATTTTTTGTAATATTTTGCAATAAAAATGTTAAACAATGCGTGGATATGTAGACGGTGTTAAAATTCTTCAAGATTTGGTATAAATTATCTTTGGCAATTGCATTCTTTATCGAATTTGCTGAATAAACTTAAAATAAATTTTTAGCTCGTTTTTTGCTCGAATCTGCTAAAAAATATTCAATTAAGAGTTCACAATTTCGGCTTGAATACTATGTAAACGTGATATTTTAATTTTCAAAATACCCATAAATATTTCACCCCTTTCAACAATCACAGGATTGCGTTGTTCGTTCACATATTTAAAAGAATAAAAATTTGGTCCTTTTTTTTAACATTTAAATTGAAATAAATTTTTTGTACTGTCATTGCCATTTTTATATAAATTTTAGGGAAGCCAGAATTCAATTTAAAATGAAAATGTTTTTGAAATACACAATTCGAAATTATATGAAATAAAGATTAAATTGTTAAAGCAAAAAACAAAAACTTTACCAAATGATTTGAAATTTCATCCAAATACAAAAGAAATTTTTTAGAATGTTTTCAACTTAAAAAAAAAAACCAATTCAATTGAAAAAAATATAAAAAAAAAGTAAACAGAAAATAAATTGGAAAATCACATTTTATAAATTTATTAAAAATAATACAGTTAGAAAAGAGAGAAAAAATTAAAATTTCCAAATGAATGATGAAGTCATTCGAATTAAAGGAGAAGAATTATTTTTATGTAGTACAATTCAAAAAAAAAAATTTGTTACGTCATTGTGGTGTAATTATTCATTTGTAATATTGCAAATGTTTGTGCAATAATTATTTTATCCCTTCCTTTAAATTCATTTGATTTATAAATAAGAAAAATGTTGTGTTTAAACGGATTTCCGTATTATCCTTTTCAAAGTTTTATGAATAAAAAATACGTCATTCGATGTAAAAATAAAAAAAATTTCTTTTGAATTCAAATTGAAATTTTGTTTTTCATACAATTGCATCTTTTAAATTTATTTTTTATCTACACAATATGCAATAAATGAAGATAAACTATAAGATAGTCTTGAAGTACAATTTTGTTCTTAGAGCACTCTTATAAATTCCACATTCAAAATCACTTCGGTCAATATAAATTTATATAGCATAATGGCGTGTACGATCGGAAGATGTTAAATTTCAAAATTATGAGGATCAATTACTAAATTATATTAAGCTGAGAATAGTAGTCGCTATTAAAAATAAATTTAAGATAATATGCAGGGTGTTTCGCATAAGGTGACAGATAATTTCAGAGATGATTAAAAAAAAATCTGATGTGGTCAGCACATAACCGACCGCATTGTATATTGTTTAGTTAAGTAAAAGTATTACGAAATATTATAAAAATGTGTGTTAAATATTTCCTTCCAATTTTTAGGACATTAGTAAGGTTATAGTTAACATACCTAGAAAAATGTAAATTTGGCTTTTAGTAGAGTTTCGCTTTGTGCTACCCGAATTCCCAGAAATGCTCCCCAGTTAACCAAAACTCAAATATTAAATTTCATGAAATTCCATCAATTCGTTCCGTAGCTATGGTGAAAAATGTAAAATCGGCCCGCAAATCAGTTTTCGAGCCCTGATCTTTCCAAAAAATTTATATGTTCATTGTTTTAATACGAGGAATTTAAATATTAAATTTCAATGAAATCGGTCAATTATTTCCCTTTACATACGCATAAATGTATATTTGGCCCGTAGTAAACGTCCAGTTGCTGATGCCTGATTTCTTTCAAAAGTTAGGAATTTTTGCGGGCGGTCGAGAAAAGCTCATATATGAAATTTCAAGTAAATCGGTTGAATACTTTCTGCAAAATGTTCAAAAATGTAAAACAGGCCCGCTAAAAAGTGCAGTTCCCAAGGCCTGATATATCCCAAAAGTTGATCAATCCGTGCCATGGTGGAAATAAACTTGCATATAAAATTTCATCAAAATCGGTTCAGCAGAACTCGAGATACACGCTTGCACACATAGACCGACAGATCGACAGACCGACAGACCGACGGACCGACAGGTTGCTAAAAATAGTTTACTTACACTTTCCTACTATAGAGAAGTGCATTCCCACCGAAAACTCGATATGCAAAATTTGTTGCCATCACATAACCTACCTATTGTTTACACAATACGGTCGGTAAAAAACAAAAATTCTGACTTTATCTCAAAAACTATGTCTCAAATAAAATTGATTGTCAGGCCGAAAATAAAGAGCGCAAGTAATCGCCTATGAAACCAGCCATTAACCAGGCAAGGAAAATCTAGTACTTTTCATTAGGCTGCAACTCGAGCATATCTAGCAACACCTTCCCTCTACCGCATCCATATACAATTTTTTGCTAGAAATTGAACAAAGAATAATTCCTGAAATTATTTGCCACGTTACGCAAAACATCTTGTATATAACACTAATAATAAATTTAACTAAATTTTCAACGACACCGAAAATTTGTTTAATATGTAGTCTTTATAGTTGTCGTTCTCATTCATCGTCGAAGATGAGGCAACCGCTTTTAATTTGCAAATTTTTAGTTCTAAACTATACATTTTTCAAGATGAAATAGAGTGTTTTATAGTGTTCTTTGTAGACTGTTTCATTCTTTACATGGTAAATTTATTTATTAAGACTATTTAACAAATTTGTTACAATTAGGCGACTGATTTTGAAAATAAATAATGTTAATAATTCTTTCCAAATTAACCAGAAATTTATATTATAATAATTACATGGTAATTTATACAATACGAACAGCTTTCCTTATATATAATATTAAATTAACACTTTAATAAAATCAAAATTAAGTTAAATTGAGTGTTGCTTACTTTATTTGTTATATATGGGGTCACTTTATTTATTTCATATTTAGATCTTAATTAACAACAATATTAACTTTCAACCATAGCTAAATAAATTCTATAATTTTTTTCTTTTATCCTACATAAAAAAAAAATAACAAATATTAAAGAAAATTATTTTTAGCTTTAAGTATATTAAATGAAAATATTTCTTTAATGAAAATATTTTCTTAAAGAAAACTCTATATACATACGTACAAATTTGTTTTAATAGACGTAAAACTTTCTTAATAAAAAATATCTCTATCTTTTCATCATCCCTATCTAAGTACATATAACGTATACATTTATTTTGTATAATGAGAAAGAAAGAATTCCATAAATTTTTCTTAATTTCCTTTTTCTTTTTCCATTTTCATTTTCATTAACATTTTCCATTCTTATCAAATAATAATGAACAAATGTTATAGAAATAATATTTTGTATTCGCCTACGAATAATATTCCAAGGACTTAATTTTATTTAATAATAATTTTCATCTTAACAAAATGGTTCTTAAAATGTCGGCTGAACAACAGATGAAATTATATTGGCTAAGTTTTTTTTTTTTTTAAAAATGTTATTTTAACATTGGGAATTTCCTTTGTCAAAATAAAGAATTAATGCAATTATTTGGTAAATTTAGTTTTTTTGAGTTCAATAGAACCCTTTGTCATCTTAGCCCTTTAATGCATAAAATCGATTGAGGTCAGGCTTCGTCTTATCAAATAATAATTCCTAGCTTAGCTATGACACATTTTTCGATTTAAATATTTATTGCTAACTGATTCTGCTACTTTTTAAGGAAAAATTTGTAAGTTAGTAGGTTTATTTCGTTAAGTTGCGAATATTACTGAAATACTGGAAAAATTTTCCGCTACTGAAATACGAGTACTAGAAAATTTTGTTCTATAATCCATTGTAGACCAAAATGTTTGTTAAAAAAATATAATTTATTGCTTATTAATTTAAACTTGCTCAAAAATGAATTTTTATTGACCCTACAATTGCTGTCGACACTCTTATTTGTAACAGTAATAAATTTATAAAAATTTCAGAAAATTCATGGCGGTAAATTTTTAGTATAACAAGTTTCAGAAACCCTGTAATAGTAAAATTTCTTAAATTTATAAAGCTTTAGAGAAATTACCAGCCATGACCATTTACATGATTATTATTCTTCGTTAATTTTCGCAATCACCCAATTCAATAAAATTAAGCTGTTTAGAATTGCCAAATGTGATAACAGTTATTATTATGTACAAAATTATTGACATTTTTTGTAAGATTTCTTTTTCTTATTATCATTATTTTTCTTTTCATTTTATTCTCATTATACTACAGTTAATCGTTATTTTTATGTTGTTTCGGTACATTTACCATTATTATGACTATTATTTTAGTGGTTAGAGTTGCTGTAAAATGTCATTTTTACAGATGAAATGAAAATGTGTTACATGAATAGATCTGATTATTTATATTGATCTGAATAAGGTTTATATTATTATTAATATTATAAGAGAAAATTAGATAGGAAATTATTTAGATAATAAAAATGAGTATCAGTGGCTTCTGTTTGATTTCAATTTGCCTATATATTTACTAAGGAAATGTATTAAAAAATAAAAAATGCTGACACGTGTAAAATATTGTGATAATAGTAGTAAAAAATGGTAATAAAAATTAAAAAGTATATGATTTTTAATTGATATTATTTATGTATTAAATTGAGATTTATTTAAATTTTTATTTTATTTAAGAAAACTTCGTAATTCTTGAAACCAGAAATCATTTTAATATTTGGTTCATTAAATTTGTTATCTGGTATTGGATTTTTTAGAATTATTGTAAAATAATGTTCAATTTCTTAAATTTATTGTAAATTGAAGAATTGAATAATATTTTCGATTTGTAAGGAATATGAGAATAAAAATTCCAGTTTGTTCTTTGTTTGCTATTTTTTTTTTAAATGACTGTAACATAAATTTATTAAATTATATTCTTTTATTGTAAAAGTCGTATGAGATTTGAATCTTGAGTCTCATTAGAATTAAAAAATTTAAGTCTATTCTAAATATTATTGAATTATCTACCGTTCTATAAAAAATGAGCAACGCTACATATCATTGTGTCATTAATCGTGTTAAATGAACCTATTTATTTTTTTATAAGGAGTTCAAGAAATTATGTAATTTTTAATATGATTCTGGTGTTAAATTTATTAAAAAAATCTTCAAAGTTCTAATAATTGTTTAATAACTGAATACGGAATGATGTTGTGAGCAAGAATATTTATTTATATTATGATAGACTCAATAAGTTCGTGTTGCCATTATTTTCCAATCTACGACTGAAGCATTCATTTACGAAATCTTTCTTGCACAGAATTATCATAAATAATGACGCATGTTATTAGTTCTCCGAGGTTATTCAGTTGCATTGATATTTTAGTACGCGTATCTTCCTCCTTTGGACAATTATTTATGAAAAATATGGCTGAAATCCTTTTTTTTCCGATTCGTCTCGACTCTGGTTGAATTCGGTATATAATTTAGGATCTACATATCTTTGCTATGAACCACCAACACGAGAAGTTAAGGTATCATAGGTTGGAATTTTGTCGGCATATCTTTGAATACTGATTTTGGAAAAATTCTTGAGATCGATCCAATGTAGTTGATGAAGTGTTTCTCAGGAAGAGATACGGAATTTTTTGCTTGATTACGATAAGGTAATTGGATAGGCCAAAAAGCGGCGACATTGGATTGGCATAAAATGTGTGACACATGTTCCACGAATCCCTAGTTTGATACAGAAGAGGAGAAGCTTTTTGGTGGTGTAACCATTTGAAATATCTGGAACCTTTTTGGAGCGTCTCTGAATGATCTGTTGAGCTTGTTTAACGAACTTGGAATGTGTTTTTTTAGAGAGGTGAGGTAGAGCGTTTCATTAGATTAATATTTGGTAACAGCGCTGGAAGCACCACACTCCTCCCTTATTTAATTAACCTAATGTAACCATTGCCAAAATAATTTGCCGAAAATCTACAAACCTTCTTTTTATTAGACATTTTTATTTTATTTATATAAATTATTTTATTATATTGAAATAAAGCATAACATCGTTCAGAAGCGATTTTAAGCTGCACAAATTACTAAATTGACAACTTTGGAACAAAAAATGGAATTGCAATTACAGGATGTTTTAACATTATTTTCAGTCTATATGCACATATTTCTCTAGAAAGTCATGTTACAGGCCTGTAGAAAATTTGATCAAATATTTTTACCTACAAATTATTTTCATGCGAATGTAAGCAATGTGTAATACTAAGGTAAATAAAATTATTATGCCTTAATTTATTCCTATACAATAAAAATTCTTTAAACTTATTTCATGTCTAATTTTTAATTATAAGTTTTAATTTCATGTCCTTAAATTCATTTTCGATTATTAAAATTTTTATGGATGACCATGTTCAAAAACAAAAGTTATGATCAAAAATCGTTCCCTACAATCTAACTAAAAACTTAATGATCAAATTAATTAATATTTTATTCAAAAGAAAATTTTGAAAGAAAAAAAAAAAACAAACAAACCATAAAACAAAATCCTCAAGAAATTAAAGGGGAATTTTAGAAGGGAGAAAAAAAAAATTAAAATAAATTCATGAAACCGTGCATCTGATAAATCCAATTATTTAAATGGCGACGTCAATATTTACATTTGCACAAAGGTAAAATCTCGATAAAATATAAATAAAAGTTATTTTATTTTCACCATATAGGAATGAATCTAAATATTCAATAAACGATTTTTTTGTTCCTGGCTTTTATTTTCTTATTTTGTACGGAAAAAATTAAAAAAAAAAGAAGGATTAAATTAAAAAATAAAATGCACCATTAAATGAACAATAATGCGACGAAATTCCTCATAAAAAACCAGCAGCAATTCCATTTTACAACTTCTTAAGCAATATAATAAACATGTGAAATAAAAAAAAATAAAAACAAAAAATACAACAATAATATGCAAAAAAATTACTTTAGTTGTGACAACTATAGGATACACAGAGCTTATATGTAATAATTAAGTAATTTCATATCAAGTTTAGATATTATGAGAAGGTTGTTAAAGGGCCTCGAAATTAAAATATGCATACACAATTGCAATATTAAGAAAAAACAAAAAAATTCTATATAAATTTGGAATTCATCACAATTGTTAACATTAGTAAAATTGGAAAAGTATTTGTTTTAATTTACGTATGGTGGATAATAGGATAAAAGAAATCGTTTCTAAGTCAACAACGTATTATCATATCAATGATCTTGAGAATGTTTTTTAATAATCGAACTGAAATTGAAAAAAACTTAATTTGTTGTCAAAAAGGTCTGAAGCAATTTCCCGTCACACATAAATGAATGCATTATTTCTAAAAGCAAAGGAGATTTTTGACGGCACAGTTGCTATTGAATTTTCTAGTTAGATCTTATCAGCTTAGTTTTTAGTCAGAACTTCGATTATTTCCTAATTAGTTCAGAAAATTGCAAAATTGCGACGCATTCTTTAATATCTTTTCGACACATTTTGAAATGTACTCGAAAAGTATTTCTAAATCAGAACTAATCAATTACCATTCGTTTTCTTGCGAAAATTAATATGAATACGTTGGCTAGAGTACACTATGTCCTCGATTTAATACGGCAAAGCGTTTCGAAATACTGCATCGTAACTCCAAATCGACGTGTATCAGGCGCGTCGTAAATCGAGGACCTAGTGTATTTTTAAGACAATTTTTTAAATAAATAGTATAAACGTTGCGGAATACTTTTAACTACAGAATATTGCAGGCTTTGCAACCTATATGCTTATTAAAAATAAAAATCCAGGAATAAAAATTAAATGACTATATCGTAAGGAATTAGATAATATCTGTATATTTTTTTTGTTTTTGTTAACATAAGGTGCATATATTCCATTTTATTCTTTTAGAAATTTCCAGACTAAAATAATAACAAAAACAACATTAAACAAATTCGATCATTACTGCTTAATAATGATGCAAATATCATCGATCCTTTTAAAGCGCAGTTAAATTGAGATATCGACAGAATATCTGTGGTTCGTTTTTTTTTTCATTCTATTAACCATAAAATGTTTTATTTGACTCTAGAAATTCAATAATATTTATTTTTTCTTCTTTTCTACATAATATCGCTGTCTTTTTCTTTCAATTTGTTTTATATAAAAGATTAGTACTCTTAACATGTGTACTTTTAAAATGAAAATGAAAAACACACGCTAGTTTCGCTTGCGATTAATTTTTGTTTCAAGATTCGTTTCTTGCCCCTCTATTAAAATTTATTTAGAAAAAAAAAACAAAAATCGTTTCTTATGGGTTGTGATTGTTTTTGTTTACGTTTTATACAAGTCCGAAATTTACACAAATTTTTTTTGTTTCTCATCTTTTTTTTTTCTTGGCTTTATTTGAAAATATCGCTATTCTGTTAAAGATTTAAATCTCGCGTACAGCTATAAAAAAGATATTGTAAGGTAGTAAAAGGTAGAAAACAATTAAAGAAAATAAAAATAAACAAAAGTCAACTAAAATAAAAATGTTAAGCGCATGTAAATTTGTTATCCAAGTCGTGATCTTGTTAAGAGAGCAAAGTGAAGAGAAATTGTAAGTTTTTTTTTTGTATTTTGGTCCCTGCCCTGTATATCTTTACGGTTTTTGTCATTATTATCAAATAGTACATACAAAACTCTTAAAAGCCTGTATTTTAAAATTAAAGTACGCGTGATTCGTTCAACTGAATGATTTTTAGTTGTTAAATATAGAGGACAATAAAAAGAATGTGAGTAAGGTAACAAAAAGTCTTAACTTAACAAAACAAAAACCTAGATGTATTTAACAGGACAAAAAAAAACAACAGTAATAATGTTGTTGTAAACAATGCGAAAATTGCATGTAAAATTGTCGTGTTCCATTGGTATGTTGCATTGTCGCCTTAAAGTTCACCTCGCTTTTAATTAAGAGACCAAATATTTAATTTTTGCTTTTTTTTAAGGAATTTCGTTTTTTGAAATCTACTCGGTGAAGTTAATATTTGCTAAACAGTTTATAATACTCGAAGAAGTTTGGTTTAGGGTTAATTTAGGATCAAATGGATTAAATTTTTTGGAATCATATTTTATACTGGAAAATTATTACATTTGGTTTATTTCTTTGAATAATTTTTGGAAAAAAGTTTATATGAACATCATTTCTTGTGAGTGTGAAAAGTAATTAACATCGAATCGTTAAATTGAGCAAATAAAATTTCTAAGTTCATAGTTGTTTGGAATCATTTATAATAAAACCTGCCAATAGATGAAAAAATACACAGTTTTTTTGTGTGCAGTAAAGAACAAAGTGAATCATATTTATGGTGTTTGTGGGTTAGTTTGTTCATTACAATTAGTGGCGTTGAAGGTTACAAATATGAAAAAAGTAAAGTAAATTTTAAAAGTTTTTCGAATATAAAATCTCGTAGCAAAAATTTATTTGATTAGGACTGATCCAAGCAGTATACTCTGGCGGACTTCCTAGATGTGGACCTCTTTACCATAGTCCCAAAATTCCGAACTATCGGCTGCCAAAACTACTAAGTTTTCGCATCGCTGTTAGTCCAACGGTTAAGTACTTGGATATTGTGCTGGACTCAAAGCTTAACTAGGTTACCGTGGAGGATTAAAACCTGGCATGGAACTCTACGGCCGTGGTAGTATATTTGGGTCGCCTGCTGCGGAATGACTGATGCGATCACGGAGTATCGGATTCCAAAATTGAGCTTCGACCACAATTTTTTTGTTGAGCTTCCCTCTCGAGGACAGTGAAAGAAGCTGGCCCCTTTCCGGGGTTTTGAGTAGGTTTTATTCACCGACGGATTCAAGAATGGGAATATGATGGAAGCTGAAGTTTTCTCCATGATGCATGGGGTGTCTGAATCGTATCGGCTTCTTGACGGGTCGAGTGTCTTTCAGGCGGAAGTTTTCACCATGCATTTTGAAAGCATGCGAGCTTTTTCGGGGCTCTCCATGTTGTAACTAATATGGTCGCAATAGGCTCTAAAGTCATCTAGGGTGTCTTCGAAGCTGATAGGTCAACGCACCGGCTAGCTGACAGGGGTCTGCGCTAGGTGTGGCTCAGCCATGGACATTCCTATGGCGGAACGGTTCCTATGGTTTTTACTTCCATCAACGCAATGAAAACGAATATATATAGGCATTATTTATCATGCACCGACCGCAAGTGGACGACAGCAAAAATATGTGCCCAAAATACGAATTTAGCAAACAGAATGAGCTCCTGGCGATGTTTCGGAAGGTTATTGCCTCCCTCGGAGATCATGAGGTGATGGTTGCAAAGCAGCATATTTATGCTAATTCAGGTGTGGTGCACCTGCGGCACCTACAACCAACCAGGGCGGATCAGCAGTCTTAGATTTTGAATTTTAGGATGTTTGCAAATTCCAGTATCTTAGCATAAAAATGATAAAGGACCTGTTTATCATTTTTATACTAAGTTACTGTAAGTTTCATTTACAAGTTAACTAATGGTAAATATACTTTTGAAAATTTTGTATCGAAAAATTTTTTTTTCGTATCTTTTCCACTTTTTTTTTATTTTTTATTATCCTTCTTTTTCTTTTAGAATTCTTTTGGAATGTTACCGTGCAATATTAAATCTTGAGAATTTATGTAATTTGAAGTTCCGATTTAAGTTTCTGAAAAATAAATTGAATTGTTTCGAATTTATTAAGATAAAAAAATAGTAAAGAAAATAATGGTAAACGAATGATGTTTCTTTTATTAAGAAAAATGCATTTAACGGATTTTATCTCTGTAATTGCTTGCAGTTGAACAATTTAATAAAAGAATACAAAAATTAATGATAAAATGGCGCTTAACGAAAACCATGAAACATCAATTAAAATAAAATTTTTTGTGCTTGTTGCATTTTCTTTGCATTTATATTATTAAAGCGGTGATTTGAACATGATGATTAAATTTATTAGAGTATATAAGGAGGAAATCGGTTTAAATGAAAATGTTATTAACAATTTTATTTTGGTATCTGTAAATGCTAAGTTGTTGTACTATTGTAGGGCAATTTACCTCTTGTGAAATATTTTGTTTATACACAATTAAAATAAGAGTTTTCTTTTGTATTTTAAATAAACGAATGTTGAATTTTTAAAGGTTTTTAGTGCTGTTGTTTCTCACTTATTGCCGAAAGAATTAAAAATTCTTTAATTGACGGAAAGCCTCTTAATAAATTATTGTAGATAATATATAGCCCTTTTTGGAATGCAAGTGTAATAAATTTGTGGTTACAAGGAGTAACTGTATAATAATACAGAGCAGTAATTAGTTTTTTTTTTTGTTAAATATCATTTATCAGTGCATAGCCGTCTGAAATTCGTATTAGTATTTTGAAAATAATACACAAAATTGTGAAAATATCCTCATATGTCAAATTCAAAATTTTATAAGATTAGTATCTCTATAGAAAATATTTAAAAAAATAAATTTTGTTTATGTGTTCGGTTCTAATTTTTCAGAAAAGTTTAATAAATTTATTGTCTTAAAAACTGATTTAAAAATTCCTTGAATATTGGATATCCAACTCGTAAACATATTTGACCCACATGATACTAATGGTCTAGCTGTAGAATAAATATTCTCATTCATATTCAATTAAATACAATAAATATTCTTTAAATAGAGCTCATGTTTATCTAAAGTTACAAAGAAATACGAACAGAATTTTAAGTTGATGAAAAATTTAAGATCGATCAATATTTAAAAGATGGTTGATGTACAAATTTGGTTGCACTATCAAAAGTTTATGCTGTTTGAACGCAAATAAATTTAATTTAAATATTCAGAAGGATTAAATAGATTACCTATGAACATCATCTAACCATAAAAATCTGAACATTAAATACAGATAATTTTTTTTTTTATTTTCTAATTAAAATTTTCTTTAAACAAAATTTTACTTTCAATCCTTTGTAAATTTTCTATTTAATAATAATGGTTGTCCATAGATTTTCTTTGATTGTTTAATAATATCCTGCTAATTTCTTTTCAAGGAGTTTCAATTTTATAGCTAATATCACAAAATTCAAATTAAAAATTATTTATTTTATTTTTTTCCAATATAATCGCTATTAAATTTAAAATAAACTTCGATTTTCTTTTGAAGTTTCTGTTTTTCATTTTTTCTTAAGTATTCTAAATTTATTTTACCACAAATACTTGAATTAATCCGATGATTGTTTGTATTTTGAAATAATATTGAAGTGTACAATGAGAAAATAATGAGAAATATTAAAAGAAAAAAAAAATAAAATTAAAATATAATCAGACCTTATCCTTTAAATCCTTATTTGGATTATGTATTATATATATATATTTAAATTTACATATATATATGTGAGATTTACTTACCTTGTTAGCATTGTGCAAATGTAGATTCGTTTATATATATATATATCTACATTTATTTATATGTAATTAATTTCGAGAACAATAGAATTTTATACAAAAGAGAGTTTAAAAAGTTTCATTTTAAAAATATAAGCAAAGAAATGAACAACTCTTTTGTATACAAACAAAAATTTATTCAACATTTTTGTAATCTAAATAGATTTTGAAATATTTAAGAGATCATGGTTTATAAAATAGCACATTATATAATAGCAATATACAAGTTTCTAAAAATATGAATTTATACTTGTAGCTTTAGGATTAGAAATTGAAAATATTTTATGTTTAGACAGTTCTATTTAAGCAGTTTTTTTATTTCAATGTAATTTTGCATAAGTTTAGGAGCAGTTTTGATTGAATAATTAAAAACTAATTTACATTGATATAAGTATTTGGGGCCTGATCGTCTATCTTGCTATTTTACACGGAAAGTGAGAAGAAATTGAGTAACTATTAAATACTTGTATAATTTAATTTTCGATTGTGAAGAATTGTTATTTAGTATTCCGTATCTCGTTTTTTTCCAAATTGCATACAAAATTTATTCGTTTTCAAAAATTAGACGTTCAGTTGATAACTTGAGAAAAAATGTGGAAATCCAATTGAAAAAAAAATGTGTAATCTTATTGGAAAAAAGAAAGATCTATTAGAAAATGCGGGGTATGCCCTACAACACACTCTCAAGACCCACCCTTCTGATGAAGAAGGGTCCGCCGTTAGAGCAAATCACTCCAGCACCTTTCCCCTCCTGTGAGCAAGAGCATTACACTCCCCCAGGAGATGCACCGAGGTCTCCTCATACTCCCCACAGAATCTGCAAGTATCCTCATTTTCCAGGTCCAGCCGACTGAGCTGTTCCCTAAGTCTGCAGTAACCCGTCAAAATCCCGGTGAGGATTCTCACCTGATTTTTGCCCATTCTTATAATTTTCTTAAAACGCTTCTGTTCATAATCTCCCAGGAGCTCCTTGAATTGCCGCAGCCCCTGAAGACTTCTCCAGCGCTCCGACCGCCTTCTTTCTGATTCCTTCATCTAAACAGATAACTGACAGTCACAGTTATATTTATAAGCACATTTCTTTTTTTGTAAATCCGGCCAAAACGAGTACATTAAACAAAAACGGGAAGAAAGTCTCAGTTGAAACGAAAAAGTATAAGGATATTATGAGCTAAATGAAATATTCAATATTGAAATTAATGCTATAATATCCTCTTTGTTGTTAATTGTTATATTTGGACGGCATTTAAAAATTCGGAATGAATTTATTTGAGTAATTTTGGGTTTTTCTATTTAGAAAAAAAAAAAAATACTAAGATTTCTTATAGCATAACTTTTTGTATTCGTTAAAACATTTTAGAAATGAAAATTTAAATAGAATTTTCAACTTTTTCCTATATAACCACAGGTTGTACAAGCCATATAGATCTTTAATACACTCTTTTATATTCACTTATTTTTGTTTGTTTGGGCTTTTTACTATTTTTTTTTTTCTGATGTTATACGCTATTTACTGGTATCATTTAATAGTTAAACTGTTTCACAAATTGTTATCCTGCCAATCTTTTATAATAGGGAAATAAGAACATTTTATTTTTTCTTGCTTTGATTTTCCAATTTCTCATTTTTATTGTAATTTTTATTATTGTTTTGATATTCATCCTTTTATTTCCACTATATACAAAAAAAATATATAGAGATTTTCAGTAGCTTTCTTTTTCAAAAAAAAAAGGGCAAACGAAAAATTCAACAAGTTTTTTTTATTTCAATTTTCTGTTGTGTATTTTAAGAAGCCGCCCTTTATACATTGTTGTGTTACTTCATATATCTATACCAATATAGTATATTGTATAAAACATATAATAAAATGAAGTGGAATATAAGCCTTGTGTTTTCCCCACAAAAAATATAGAAAAATTATTTAGGAAAATTTCAATTTTAACAACACAAATGATTAAATGTGAAAAAGGTAAATGAATGTAAAATTACTGTAAAAATAGGAAAAAAAAAATTCAACAACTTGCCAAAATAATATTCAAGGGTTGTTAAATTGAAAATCTTATATATATACATATACATTTATAAAACTATATCAATTCTGAAAAGGTCCTTGAATTTCCGTTTGAAATGAAAATAAGAAATAAAAAAAAAAGTAACAATTTTCAAACTTTTGTTTTGCTGTTACTATTATCCTTTTACTTAACAATAAAAAATTTATAAAAAAAAAATTAAGCCTCATGGGATGAGAAATCGTATAGAATTTTTGTAGCGAAACAAGAGGAACCGGAGAGGAATAAGAGACAAGAATAGACCAGTAAGTTATGGTGAATTTAAAATACGTTTAATATGGTTATAGGCTAGTAGCATTTGGGTTTGGTTATTTTTGGTAGTCTTTTCTTTTTTGTATTATTAAAAATATTTTGTATTAAATTTGGACTTTCTATTAAATGATTTATAAACTTTCCTTTATGCAGGGTCGGACTGGTGGTTTATATTAGGGTCTCTATCAGGATTAAATTAATAAAATTTATAAGAGAAGTGAAAATACAAAATCACAATTTCCTTTTTCTTTAGTTGTGTGTTCGCATTTGCAATATTAGTTTTCTTTACCCTTCAATTTATATACCATATTTTTTGTTAATATTGCCCTATCTTTAATATTATCTACATAGTTTTTCAGTCTTACCTTGTTCGTTGTTAATATTTGTATTGTGGCTGTTGACAAATTTTGCTTATCTACTAGTTTCTCAAAAGAACATTGTCTTTTGTTACCAGACTCAAGTTACGAGTCAATTTTGTATGTCCTGTACTACATAACATTCTCTACTACGATTTATAACGATGTTGTGTAGCTACAATAAAGTATTACATTTGGTACATACTGGACATTTTGTATTTTTGAAGCTGACTCTGTTTGAATTTGCCTATAATATATATACATATAATAAAATTTCTGTTCTATTGATGTTTATATACGTTTTAAATTTATATGTATAATCAGAAATTATAAGAAGGAATTAGGATTGTTTAAAATCCTTTATTATTTCCTTTTCACATTTAGATTTGTTATTTTTATTTTTCTTATTGTTATAAACGTATTTAAGGATAATCATTATTATTGTGAAATAAGAGGCTAATATTTAAGAATTAGAATATTATTTAATTTTTCATACATATTATAAGATATAAAATATTTATGAATTTGTAGTCCTTTCTTTGATCTAAATTTAAACGATATTATAATTATGTATGTGGGGTATACAATTTACATTTAGGTATACAAGTGTGTGTATACAATGTGAATACATTCTATTTATAATATTTGTTTGAATTGTTTTGAAATTTAAACGAAGAAATTAATATTGAATCTATATTCTAATCGATAAAAGATAATCTCTCCAGCATTGAATTTATATTATTTTTTATATGTGTATAAATCAGTTTTACAGAAAATAAAGTGTTTAATTTGAAAATTAGAGGTTTTAATATATTATGAATATTTAACGTATAGGTTAAGAACACTATAAGCTTCTAAAAAAATTATTTCAACAAGTTGTTAGAAAAAGTAAATGACCAGTGCCAGACTTTTTCTGTAAGACTTATTGAAAATTATTTCTGAACTTTGAGTGAGGAAAAATCAAAGTTGTTACTAAATTTTCTAATTTAGCGTTCCAAAAAGACTTAGAATATTATTATTAAAATTTTAATAGAAAATTTTTGTTTTTTGGAAGAAAATATTTTTGACCAGTCTTGGATTAATAAAGTTTAAATTCTGATCACTTGGTTATTAATTTTGTTTTTACTGACCATTTTTCCATGCAATAAGCGAGGTTATATGATGGTATCAAATTTCGGATGTTGAGTTTTTGGTGGGAACGTATTTCACCATTGTAAAGAAGCATAAATAAACTATTTTTAAAAGTATGTCGGTCTGTCTGTCTGTCTGTGTGTGTACGTATGTAGCTCAAATTCGGCTGGATCGATTTCAAAGAAATTTTACATACGAGTTTATTCTGGCTATGTTACGGATTGATTGATTTCTGGGGTATATCAGATCTTGGGAACTGAACCTTTTTGCGGGCCGATTTTACATTTTTGCGCATATAAAGAAAAATAATCGACCAATTTCTTTAAAATTTAATATTTAAATTTGGGGTGTTGAAACAATGAGTCTGTGAATTTTTTTTGTTAAAATCAAGGCTAGGTAACCGAACTAGGGGCCGAATTTATATTTTTTATCATATCTATGGAACTAATTCAGAAAATTTCTTGAAATTTGATATTTGATTTCCGGTTGTTATCGAAATTATTGTCTGAACTTTTCAGGGAATTCGGATGGCAGAAAACGAAGCTCTACTAAAAATTAAATTTAAATTTTTCTAGGTATTTTAATTAAAAGTTTACTAGCATCCTTAATATTGGACAGAAGTGTTTAAACAAGATTTACACAATCTATGTCTAATTTAACAAAGTGCATAACAGTTTTGTTAAAATAGACAATACACCTTGCGGTTGGTTATATGCTAATCTCACCTGATTTTTTTAAATGTAATTTTTGAAACACCCTATGCTTAAAATTTGCTTGGATTGAATAAAATTGATTTTCTAATGAATTCATTAAACAATGAACATTTTCGAAACGTAAGCTTTTATGATTAAGTGTGAAGTTCATAAATGTTATCAACATTATAAAATAATAATTACCGCCATCTTTTAATTCATATATAAAATTTTATTTTATAACATTTCACATAAAACTCCAAATAATATCAAAAATATTTATTTTAAACGTTTTATTACTTAGGATTTTAATGTTTCATTCAATATAAAAAAAAATAATCTTATGAATTTTCCAGATTAATCAAATTAAAATTGACACATCATTGAATTCCTTTAATTATTACAGTTATATGATGAAAAATAAATAATAATAATAAAAATTTGCTAAAAAGACATCTTTTCTTTCGTTATCTTTCAAATTTTTATTCTTTGTTATAGATAAGGAATAAAAATTTCATTTTTACATCTGCCATACGTTATTGTGTAAGTCTTGCACCATTCGTACATCTTAATGTTATACGAGTTGTAAATTCAAACACACATACGTTCACAAATTATGACTGCGATTGCATGAAATCTATTTCATCCTCAAATCATAAATGAAATAATAACAAGATAATGAAATTGTTAAATGGTTGATTTATGTGGATATTTTTTCAAAGGATAAAGAAAATTCATTTTTATGTAGCAAAGGAAACATAAAAAAATATTCTTTTATTTTTTATATTTTGGAAGTTTTGCTGAATTTTCTATATAATAAAATTATCGAATGTTCTGAAATAAACGTGTAACTTTTTTTCGGACATCATAAAAATGTCAGACAAATACTCATTTTAGAAAGTGTGAAATAAGATAATACTTGTGTTACAAATCACAATAGCACTTATTTCTTTCACTATTTAAGACAAGAATATTTATCTGTATAACTTTGAATCTCAATTTTAAAAAATAATTTTGCATAAACTTAGGGGAGATTTAGCATACAAAATAAAATGTACGAATTAGGTACTAATTAAAAGATTAAGGGATAAGTAGTGGGCAACTCCATACATCGTAGAATCACCGCTTCTTTTTCGTCAAAGAGTTCATTGTCTCCTATTTGTTTTCGTCATAAGATTTTCTAAAGTTCGTGGGGTGACCCATTTAGCTGTCTTGTTTTTACAATGCACAACCGTTACCCCTGTGTTTATTGCCATTTCATTAGATTTCGCAGAGTGACACATCACATTTTGTCTCAAACGACGCAAAACTAACTTCGATTACCGTTCTATGGTCGCGTACATGTTGTTTCGTTTGCCTACCAGTGAACCTTTCATACACTTTGCTTTGATATGCTCCCAAAACTAAACCAGGTAAATCTCTATTGGCTTCTCGAATTCTAGACTCTCAAACATATAGATATAACTTGTAATAGCGGAAATCGTTCTGGAGGTGAGAACCTCTGATTCTATAGATGTTATGTCTGCCTGGGTTCAACGAAAGGAAGGAGATCTCCACGTGAAGTTGCTTCTAGGAGATACCAAATTATTTCCCGAATGCCTATATTCAGTTCGGATACATTTATGTCTACATCGGTATCTGACCTCCACAGATCGACTTTAGATATTGACATAGTCGCACGAAATTTATGTACAAATGCGAAATAATACTAGCAGTAAGTATGAATGGTTAAGATGTCTTAATATTTCTAATTCGGTGTAACTTTCGTAAACCAAATCAAAGTGCTTTAAGACTGGCAATATAATATGCCAAGCTTCAAAACCGGAATTTCTTACACACATCTTGTTACTGTACGGATAAGAAAGGAATGCTTGTGTGCAAATATGAGTTTTTTGTATATTGTATTTCAAAAAAGAAAATCGAATATTTGTTTTTTGTTAACATTTAATAGTTAAAATGTTTTGTAATAAAAATGACTTTATAGATTTTGGTATCTGTGAATTTTCACGCAATAAAATTTTACTGTTGTTGATATAAAAAGTTTTTTCTTTTTCTTTTTGGAAAACATGAGTTAGAACACAACTATAATCAAAAAATTTATTTATGTTTTGTGTACACAATCAAAAATGACCTAATCATCATTATTAGTTCTCAAATGTCTAAATAAGTTTTATTTTCTCATATCCTTACTTACCCTGTTTTTTGCCTTAATTTTATAATACATGGAATTTTAACAAAATGGATTAGACAACAATAATATGAAAAGCACTTGCTTTTTCCTTTAAATACATTGAAAATGTAAACGAGTTTCCTGACCTTTGGAAAATTTTCGATATTTGTTCTTTGCAGAGCAAATGTAAAGAACAGAAATAAACAGGTCAAATATTTTGTTGTTTACAAAAAAAAAAAACTGACAGGTATAGAATTTATTGATTTAACTGTTTTGTTTTCTACCCTTTGATAAGTTTTGGGTTTTCATAGAAATTTTTGACACATGTGTATTAAGTATCAGAACGTGAATGACTCTGAATGAATCACATAATATTGGTCTATACGGATGACCTTTGATTGAAGCAGATTGAAAATCATACGTTTGCAAGTCAAAGAGGTAAAACTTTATTATGGACATTTGAAGTTTCTCCAAGACCTTGTGCTTTCTTTAGTTTTTTTAGAATTGCCTCACGATGAATATTTGAGTAGTTTTGGGAAAATTAATGTAGCACTTTACATACGTATGGTTCCAGTCTAAGTCGAAGTCTTATCGCTTAAATTTTCTGTACCATATTTGTAATAGGGAGCTAATATTTAAAGTTTGCATCTTAATATTATTTAAATAGCATATTGATTATCAATCTGAGTATTTGTTTAAAATTTCCTTTTCTCTGTTTAGTTCACTTTTGCAGGATGATACATTAAATAGTGCTTTAACATATTCCATCACTTACGATATGGAAAATGAATAAATTTATTATTTTAGAACTAAGTGTGAAACCACAACGGTTTAATTCTGGAATATACTTGATACTTATAATATTTAGAAAATTATTCGCCTACAAAAGTAATTCATATCCAAGTACTCTTTAACTATAAGCGTAAACTGTATAACAAAATTCAATGAAACAAAAAATAATCAATAAAAATTTGAAACTTATGTACATAAGGATTTTTTCCTTTCTCATTTCTTTTCTTTTTCTCTCCAAAAGTTCTTTTTTATTTCATTGTTTTAATTCCTGGAATGTTTCATTTTTCTTCCTTACCTCTTGTGTCCTTGATATAATGTGGCGGTGTTCCTGAAATACTTATTCTTATATTATTATGATTATGTATTATTATTAATATGTATTGAATATCTTGTTTATGAATTAATCCTGTCTGAAAGGACTTTTTCATAGAACATACTAATAAAAATATAGACAACACAATACATACATACATTTTTTTCTTCAATATTATTAAATCATAATTTGTATCGTGTTTACATATATGTAATAACTATAATTAGAAGCACGTATATATGAAGAAATATATGGTCACATGTAGGTATATGTGTATGTGCTTCAAAGAAATGTTATATAGATGTATATGAAAGTTATAATATATAATCGTTATTAAAAAGAATTGCATACTTTAGGATAAACTCTTTTCTTCTTTACCGTTTTGGTGTCTATATGCTTTTATACTATCTCTTTAACTTGTTATACTCAGTAAGACTTTCTTCAAAATCAAAATTATACGAGTAAGTTTAAAGATTTGGTGATAAAAGTATGTATAGGGTTAAGGGGATGTTATGCTTGTTGTTACTTATGCACGTACATAGGTATGAATTAAAAAAATTGTATCCTTTTCTTGTTTTTTTTTTTCAAAAACTTGCGATATTCAGAGGACATAGTGCAAAAGATATAAAAAAAAAGAGTTGTGTTCAATTCAAAAGCAAAAGAAAATAAGAAGGAAATGGAAATTATAAGAAAAAAAGAAAAAAATTTTATTAAAAAAATAAAAATTTTTTTTTTCGAATTTATACGCTTGCATTTGAAAAAGGTGTGGTACTTCTGCTTTATAAAATCAATGAAAAAATCCTTATACCGTATTTAGCTTAGCATTTTATCAAATATCTAGAGATAATATAGACTTTGTATATGTATATGTGAGTATTTGTAAGTCACTGGCATATTAAAAGGGTAAATAACCCTTGCAAAATGAATAACTAATTTTTCTTTTATATAATTTTAATTATGAATCCGTGTGTCTTACATATTTTATTTTTTTTTCTTTTTTGTTGTTTACCATGTTATTGGTGCTCGCGGAACATATTTAGGAAGATTCGAACAACAAGAATGCTAAAAAAAAAATTTTGGAATTATTTGATAAAAAAGAAATTTAAAAATCAAAACAAAAAAATTTTTTTTTTTTTTTACATTTTTATTTTTATAAACGCTAAAATTACGTTATGGAAAAATATTGGGGAAAAAGTTTTTTTTTCTTCTTCTTACGTTACCTTGAGGAAAACGCAAAACAAAAAAAAAATTGTAATATTGAAACATTTCTGGAATTTTTTAATTATTAATTTCAATTTTTTAATAATTAATTGCGATTGAAGATTCAAAATGCATAGTTATGTTGTATGTGTTATGAAAAGAATATTAAAAAGTTCTTATAAAAATTTGCTATAAAAATTCATGAAATCGAGATCGTAAACAATATTATTAAAACAAAAAAAAAGAAAAAGCAACTCAACTCGGCTAGTGTTAAAGCAGAAAAAAATTTACAAAATATTGTTTTAAATTTTTGCAATTTGGTGAAATTTGCTCCCAGCTCCCTATAGGAATAACAAGAACATGAATATTATTGTTGTCAAATATAACAAGGAATTTATAATTAAAAAATTCGTCATAATATTAAGTTGAGTATGCATGTAGCTCACATGGCCTCTGTTATAAGCCTCTGTCTTTATATCTGAGTGGTAGTCCTTTCTTATATTTGTGTATCCGAATGCACTCGTGGATTTGTTTCCTGTATCTTTATTTTACATTTCTCATGAAATTTAATTTATGTATGAAATTTAATTCTGTAATCTGATTCATAGAAATTTTTTACAATCAAATAAATGTTTCTTATGTATATCTAGTCTGCTTTTTCCAATTTTGGAAACTCAACGGTTTGCCAATTTTGTTATCATTTCAGTCACTTTACAATTTATTTTGTTCATACCGGAGCTTTCATATTTCTTGTTTTCGTCATTGGTAGAATTTAATAAGCTTCTTAGTTTGTGTTTACTCCGGGTCCATATATTATGTATGCATTTTTTTTAACTGTTTTATGTTAAATTGATTGAACGAAGACAATAAATTAAAAATTTTAATTTTCCTGTGCATCATTTTGTTCGAGCAAAGTTCTTACATTATGTTCTCCTATTCCAATTTTTGTTACCTCTTCTTTTATTGCTTCATATCTAATTTAAAGTTCCTGTTCCGCTTTTAAGCCCTCGTTTTCTATTGTTACATTTTATATTATTTACGATGATCATGGATTAGTAATTAATACTTGCAATAGATTACTTGTATTTTAAGCCAGATTCACTAAGACTTTAACCTTTCATTATTACAGAATGAAATATGCCAGAATACTAAGAATTTTAATAAATTAATATGCACTTATGTTTATTTATAAAAGGTCAACAATTTGGTTTTGGAATACTGTTTTTTTTGCTAATGTCTCATATGTGATGTGGTTAGAAAAATATGACGTTTAATAAATACAATGAACGACAGGTGTTTTTCGATAACATGACGAATATTTTTAAAGAGTAGTTCTAGAAAATTTCTATACTGTCAATTATTTTTCTAACAAAATAATTGCTATTTCAATAATAAAAAAAATAAATTAAATAACAATGCATTGTAATTAAGTAAACAATATTATTATTTTATATATCAATTATAATCAATCCAAATCAACAATCAATCAATCGCTATCGATTGAAAAATTTTCTATAAATTGTTCATTAAAATTGTGTTTTTATTGTTTATGGTTTTTTTTTTTTCTTGGGTTTTCTTAAAAAAATTGTACGAGTAATAGAAAAATGCTGTAATAAAAGCATTTTTTTTTTCTGTTTTTTTTTTTTTTCTTAATTTTACAAAGTCATCGTCGTGTATCAATCAAATTTTTCTCCTTTTTTTAACTTTTCAAAATAATAAATATTACAAAAACTTTAAATTAAAAATTCTTTTTTAATACAATTTATTTTGTTGTAAAGATTTTATGTTTTTTGTCTTTTTAATTATTTCTTTTATAAGAAAAACGAAATACTTTACACAAAAGGTGTCTCAAAATTAATATTAAAGGGCGGCAAGTGTGCTTAGGTTGTGCCTAAAATGTCGATTATAATAAGTTAAAGTTGGGAATCGTCTTATGTTCGATTTCAACTTCATATCAATAAAAAGGCCTTAAAGTAAATAATTTTCACTAAAATGAGAGAGCGAAATTACGTCATTTTATTCAATTTTCATTTAGTGAATGATTTAAGAGAACGTTACTCTTGGTAATCTGCTTGCGTCTTTGTACGTTTCTAAAATGAATATCGTTTAGTGGTATTGAGACAGTAATAGACCCTCGATAATATTGTGGAAGTTAGTAGACCCTCGATTCAAAATACGCGAACCTAAGAATAGTGAGTAATTTGGGATAAAATTTGTAAAAAAAGTAAATTTTCTGATGTTTACTTTAAAAGGTAACCCTTCTTGTGATTGAATTTTAATAAATATCAAATAAAATATAATGTCGATAATATTGAATCACCTTGTATTAAATACAATTATTTTCATTTTATATTATTTGTCTATTATGACCTCAATAAAGCACACCGCTAAAGAAGTTCAATCAAATTTTTTTACACAATTAATACACATAAGCATAAATTTCCAAAAAAAAAATATACCCTTTTATTTTAGAAAGACAACAAACACCTATTAGAAAAAAAAAAGTTCGGATTTCTTTTCAATTCCATAACTGATTTAATTTTAATTTTTCTAAAATTTCAAATCGGTAAAAAAAAAAATTAGTTTTTTTAAATGGCCGCATAAAGTAAATCAAAGAAAAGCGTGTTAATTTCTAATGTGTTACATTTTTTGTTTCAATACACTGTTTTTTTTTGAGTATTTTTATTTGAACGTTTCTAATATTTAATTTACTGCATATGTGTGTAGAAACATACATTGATTTAATGAAGTTTCACTTATGAGTACGTGTATATGAGTAGGTACAACAATAAAATGAGAAATTGTTCAAAGTCATTTGGCAAGAGGCGCCTATTTTGTTGAAAAGCAATCACAATCAATATTTTTTTTATTTTAAATGTAAGCGTATATATAGTAATGATTATTGCGGCATCTAGTATATTTTAAAATGAATTTTGGAAATTTATAAAAGAAATAGAAATTTAACAATAAAAAATATAAAAATTTGTTGTTAAAATTTGTTATTAAAGGAAAAGAAACTGTGCACGCTTATTTTTTAATTTTTTTTTAATTTTTTATTTTCGTAATATAACAGAAAGAAACTGGTGGGTGCATAACATATTAATTTTAACGTAAACTGGGACTTTGTGCAAAAGTAATCTAAAAGTAGTCATTGAAATTGTCATACCGATGGGTGATGATACTTTTCGACAATCCATCCTCACCCAATAAACCCTTATTTAAAAAGGATACTGTGTCACCAACTAAAGATTAACGCATATGCCTTCCATTCTTCATTTATGGCGTTATACCTCTCTATAGTGTTTGGTTGTTTTACCAAAGCAGTTCTCAAGTATTCCCCTTTAAAATAACAAGCATCCTCGACATAATTAAACAACTATATTTGTTGTCACGAGGCTAAGGCTTTAAGCTTATCAACGGAAATGGTTGTTTTCGGGATCCTATCTCTAAGGGAATGCGTTGATTATCTGCAAGCTATTGCGGAACACGATACTTTCCCATTAGAGTTCAAGAAACGAATATTATTCAATATCGGGCAATCTGTTATATTATAATTAGGACAAAAATTTTTTAACTGTTAAAATTTTTTAACTTGTTAAAAAATTCGATAAACATTTTTACTAACATTTTAATATTTTTATTTTCTTCTTAATTTCAATAAAATGCTAAGAAAATTAAACAAATTTAGATGTTTTTTTTTTTTTAATTGAAGACTTCCATTTTTGGAAAAAAGCGTTTTGATAGCCGTGATTTATTCTTTACTTCATAATCGTACTAAATAATAATTAATCTATTAATAATTATTTTGTACATAACGTTGTCGACAATGTGTGTATGGAGATGGAAAAAAAATAATAACGGTACTAAACACAGTAATTAGAAAATTATTTCTCATTACTGATAACTAATGTTGATTTAAGAATGTAGCAATAATGTTTGTGGAATTTAATAATAAATCACTTACAAAATGGCTGTTAGTTTACTATTTTTTTAATCCTTGGTTTTTTTATAGGTTAGTCAAGTGTACAAATATTTAAGTATTTAATTACTAAAAAAAAAGTTTTCAGTCATGATTTTAGCATATTACTCTAGAAAATTGAAAATTTTTTTTTTATTTAATAAATTCATTTTACAAGTCTTATAAAGTCACGCATTGCACTAGATAATACCACCAAAATTAAACCTACCAAGATATAATATAAATAGTGTGTACATCATACATACAAATATATGAAATTGGTACTCTACAGTTTACTAGGCCGGCTTTGTCGCATGCTAACTTATGAACAAAATTTGTTAGTGCGAGTTTCATAAAGCCATCATAAATGGAATGATGTAAAATATATTGTAAGAAATTTAATAAATTTGGAGGTGTAAATTTGAGAAACTAAGTGACTAAATCATGTTATGTCAACAATTATTTCTGGGATCATGCACTCGCATTTCGAAAACGGCAATATTGTGTATCATCTTTGTGAGCTTACTAGAATTTTTGATTAATAAAAATTTAAAACGATTAATTGAACTTAAATTAGGCAGCAGGTATTGGACATCACATTCGACTGTCCGAATATGGGGTGTTTGATACCTGAACTGCTGAGTATCGGAAGAGATTTTTATAAAGCAGTTTTACGCGCACTGAAGGTATTTTTTTTTTTGAAGACTAAGAAGAATCTGAAAAAATTACAGAGACTCGCAAGCTTTTGCATCATAGAGAATAGTCAGATGAGTACAACTGTAGCAATCGAGGTTTTGTTATGTTAACCTGACTGCATCTCGTTGTCGAAATTGCACCTAAGGTAATCATTTTGAGACTTGGAATGATTGGTGGCATGAGATCGGGATCGTTTTATAAAGGAGGTTTAGCTCCTGGTGCTAGTCAGGAACGGCATAGTAAGGACATGCAGCTTCGACAGAAGCTTTGCTCGAGCGAATGTTGTAAACAGTACTTGCTCGACAGCAGGGCAGAATATAAAAAACTACAAAAATCAAGTTTGGTAATTTATACAATAACAGTTCAAACCGTCGATAAATTATGCAAATCTACAAAAGTATACGCAAAAATTTTAATATTTTTAGTGAGTTCATGAATTCACCTTAAATTCAGTTTTGTCTTATGTTTAGTTAAAAATCTAGAAAATTTAAAAAAAAAATTCATCAAATTTTTTATGGTTTTTTCTAAATGCTTTTCTATAAACAGCTACTTAAATAATATCTTTATTGGATAGTTTTATATATGCCAGAAATACAGAAAAATATTCTATTGTACCTTAGAAGTCCACATGTGGAAATGGTACTTTTTAAGTTGAGAACAATTTTTACCAAAGAATTTCTTAAAGTTAAGAGATCAAACAGAACTCCTTTTTATTTCATTTTTTAATAATAATAAAGAAAAAAAAATAAAGCAAAAATATTTAAAACGGTAATATTGCGGTAAATGGATTTTTTTTTTTTGTTTAAGTTTTGGGACCCTTTGTATACAAAATAAAAGGAAAAGAAATTGTTCAAACAAAAAATTCTTATTTCAAATTTATTCTGGTAATCAGAAAATGTTTTGCGGTTTTAGGAAGTAAAGAGAAAAACCCATTTTTATCTTTTCAAATGCTAATATAAAAATTGTTTTATATTTCTTGATCTCAATTTTAAAAAATTTAAGAAATTTTTGCTAATAAAATTTTTTACTTCAATAGTATACTTGTTTCAGGGCAAAGGAACAATAAAAATTTTTTCTTCAAAATCGTTTTTAAATTTTTTTAAATGCAAATTTCAATAGCAAAATATTTTCGATTATAACTGCTCATCTACAAAAATCTTATTGTCTTCCGTTTTCCTTAGAAATCTAACTATGTTTCTGGATATTTTTCCGGCATATCCAGAACACTTCTCTTGAAAGCATAATATTACACATATAGTCAGTAAAAATAATTTTTGATTTTCTGTTAAATATTCTTAAATTTGTCAGAAGTTTTGTTAATTCGAAGGCGGTGAATTAAAGCGAAGAGAATGAAGAATAACTGATCAAATTTAAATATTGAATAGGAGATGCTTATGATTCATTATTTTTATAAAAAGTACAATTGCCTAACTTGTTACTTATATTAGATTTACTTACTCGGCAACATTGTTTTTCATTAATTAATATAAATTAATAATTAAATGATTAAATAAAAGGATAAAGACTGTTCGGATTCAGGTTCATTTCAGCCAAAAAATGTATTAAATAAATTAAAAGCTACTCATACTGAAATTTTAATTATATAAATTTTGTTTGATATTTGAAAACCTTTTACAGGAAAAAATAGAACTCATTCCATGTGATTTAAAAATTTAATTTTAAATATTTTATAAGGTTCCATATGAATAGCACAATTATTGTATTTGTAAGTTTAAAATACGTGCAAAAAATAATCTACACCAACACAAATTTTTAATAAAAACAAAGAACTGAATATGAACTATAAACTATATACAACCAAGAAACTATTTTAAATTACCAATTCCATTTATTTCTAATCATATTAAGGACTTTTAAAAACTTCAAAAGGTAAAAAAAAACAAAAGTCTCATGTAAGTATTCTTATTTTTTGCCTCAAATGTATTCTAAAACTAAAAAGCATTTTATCTATTATTTTTCTATTTGTTTCTCTTACTACAAATGTCTGCATTAATGTCACTATCTAAACAAAACTTTTTTTACCAAAAAATCATTCCCTTTAAAAATACAAAATCATTTTTAACAAAACAATATTTCAATTTTTGATTTTTCTATTCTAAACAATAACAGGATATTCGATAGACAAAAAGGATATTCTAAGCATATTGCAAGTTATAAGTATATACACACCAATATAATTTAATTCAGAAGTACACATATTTTGGCAATCTCTTAAAATATTTCCAAAATATTGGGAGAGAGAAGAAACCCATCTTTTTTTGCTGCAATGCATTCATCTTTCTATTTATATATGATATATAAATACTTCAGATTGCTGAACAGTTAAAAATTTCTTCCTGGTTCGAAAACAAAATATTTTCAAATATAATTTTGTGTTATTTCAATTGCATTTTCCAATTTATAAATTAGAATATGCAAAAATATAAGTATTGTGCATTTGCAAATTTTTCTACATGTATAAATAAATGTGCTCAATGTAATATTTTCATTAGAGAATCTCTTTAAAATTATTGAATTTATCTTTTCCTTGTTTCAATTTATTCTGTTCTCCTGTTTACAAGTATATAAAATTTTTAATTTAATTTTGTAAATTCGTAAATGTTTAATTTACTATTTCTGGTTGTCTGTCAAATATTTTTGATTGGCATAAAATTCCGAGATGCAATTTATTTGCATATTAACAATATTTCAACCTTGTTACTACAGACTCAATTATTATGTGAAGCTAGGCCATACTCTCTCTGAATTTTGTTTGTCAATGGGAAAGAACTGTTCGTGTTGTGTCTTAGGAAAATATGGCCTAGGAATGCACTAATAATTTATGATTATTATGAATTAAACAACATGTATGTTAATCTATAGAATATAACGATATGCCGCTGCGGTTATCCATTCTCTGCGTTAATTCGTTTTCTTGTAAATCTAAAATATTTTAAATTTTAATTAATTTCAATATTCAATCATTTCTGATTTAAGACACAATTATAATTTGGAGTAAACTTGTTGAAAAATTGCAGGTCTTCATCAAAAATAATAGGTCAGACAATATCACATTTCATTTATATATATAGAGTGCAGTGCAATTTAAGTTACGGATTAAATTTTAATTTCAAATTTATTATTATTTAAAGAATATTTTATTTGCCCATTTCTATAACAGAAATGTTTACATAAGATTCAACAACATGTTTATTTTGACAGACAAGCAATATTAAGTGACCAAAAATTTACAGACCTAGAATTTCATTTTACATTCGAAATACGAGTAATACATAAATAAAATTTTTTCTTCATTTTCTTGGTATGAGTTCGAAACGTCAATCAAAATAAAATTTTTATTGAAGGGGTTTTGGTTGGTATTTAAATGCATCTATTATGTTTTAATAAATTGAAAAATTATTATATATACTTGCATAATATATCTACATCAATACTCATATATACATACATACTCTTATAATAACAAGAACAATTTAGAAAATCAACCAACCGAAGTGGGCAGTTTATTATCATCTCTAAATTTATAAAATCAGAAAAATTGAATTTTCTATTTTGGTTTGATTTTCAAATAATAATAATAACAATTATAAGAACAGTACGCAAATATAGGAATTTATATGGGAATGAGAAAATTATTAAATAGACAAAAGTGTTAGGATTCCTAAGGCTATATATAAAAATTTATATGGTGCAATTTTATTGAAATTTCAATTTTTTGGATTGCACTCATACAAAATTCAAATTGAAAATGAGAAATTTTTGTATAATAACAAAAATAACAATGATGATGAAGGAATATGGTTTTTTGGTTTTCTCGGTTTGTTTTTCATAAATTTTATTGACTGACCTTGGAAAAGTCAATTTAATAAGGTTTAAATGTTTTTGATCTCTAAAAAAAAAATACTCTTTTGTTTAATGAAAATTTTTTGAATTGAATGCTTTAGAAAATTTCCTATTTAATTATGAATTTAAATAAAATTGGAGAAAATTCAATTATAATGCATAATATTGAGTAAAATATTTTAAATTGCTTTTTCGATTTTATGGCAAATTGTTTTAGTATTTCATACTTTAAGGAGAAAATTTTGTATAAAATTGAAATTAGAAGTGATTTTAGAAATATTTAAAGTAGCAAATATTTTAAATTGTAAACTATTGAATAATAATAAATTATTGAATGATGGTAATGATGAAAATTTTCTAAATAATCTTAAAATGGTAGTGAAAGTGGAAAATTATCAATTATTAATGAATTTTGTGAAAGAATTAAATAAATATTTTTTAAAATTTGAATGAAATGAATTAATTATTTTATAATAGAGGTGTTAAATTTTCTTAATAGTTTCCATTCATTAATAATATTTTCTATTAAAAGAAAATAAAATTGAAAATATGTTTAAGTTCTTCCACTTATATTCTAGCAAAATTCAGTGTCATTTTCCTTTGTTAAATAATTTTAGATGAAATTTATAAATTTATATGAATAAATTCCTGATTTATATACGAGTACAATAAAATTTTTATTTAGAAGGAAATATATGTAAGGAACCTTAAAGAGAAATATCTCTACGATATACTGAAATTCGTTAGCAAAAGGGTATAAAGTATGTTGGCATCACACTTAAACAACTCTTAACTTTTAAAAATTATGCAAACGAAATTTAAAAAAAAAAGCCAACAATTTTATTAAAAGTTTGTTTTTAAGAAGAATTTTAATATTTTCTATCTAGTTTAATAGTTTTAATCTTTTGTGGGAAAATTCGGAAAGCAATTGAAAAATTTACAATATTTGCGAACGCTTTTAAGGACATGCACGAATTTAAACAGAACACCTGAATCTCATTATATTAAATATTATTTTAATAGGAAAATTTACGAGTTTAATAATTTTTAGAATAGATAATCATATATTATTTGCTCAATTCGCGTAATCATATTCTAAGATGCTCTAGTATCACAAATAATTCATTAATTAGCCATGTTTCGTTTCCGAATGATATAAATACATAAAAAACATATTATAGAATTCAGATTTAATTCCACCAGAGATAAAAAGCTCTTTAAAGATCTAGATGATAATAATTATATAGAAAATTCTAATTACGTCCCATTAATTTATCACTTTATCAGAAATGCGTCTAATAAAAAAATTACTTTATATTTATACAAAAAAAAAAACATTCATTTTACGAAAAATACATTCTAAATTTAAATAAACTCGTAAATTATAAGAAAAAATTACTTTTGGATACTGTACAATAAGTTAGTTATGAGATCTTTTTATTCTAGTATATAAGTTTAGTTTAAGTCATTTTAATTATAAAACATATCATAATTGCTTTTTTTATTTGAATTTTTAGCAATACCTAAAAATAATCAATATAAATTGTTTGAAACATAGAACTCTTTTAGTATTTAATTTCAACTTCATAATATGTGGGTCCGACGGTATCATCACAATCGATCTCAATAGCTCATGGGTTCCTCATGATAGCCACGTTAAAAGAATATAACATAACGATCTAGCATCGTATATCCACCTTACTGAAATATCTCTGACATAAGAAACTCTTAATTTCACTCATTGTTTAATATTTTTGTTTCATTCAATGATTTTAATTTTATTCTCTTAAAAATTATGAAAAAAATGAAAAATTCAAATGTCAGTCTAAAAATATAGACTTAAAAAATTTTTGATTAGTGCGTTTTTTCTTTAAAATTTTAAATTTCCATTTAAAAGATGATTTTTTATTTTTTTCAATTAAAATTCTAATGTTTCGACACCCTTTTAGTACTTATACCTATATATATTATGAATATATTACAAGGACATCAATATTATATGTGTTATCGCTTTTAATCGTAAATCAATCCCTTTTAATTGAAATTACAAAAACAAAAAATAAAAAAATCAACGGCATTCTTTTGTTTTATAACCTTTTATAATTAATTAAGGGAAAAAATGAACTTTTTTTTTTTATTTTTTTTTTCGTTAGTAATTTGTAGTCTTAATGTTAATGCGTTTTTTTTTTTATAATTTGGTCGTTTTACTTTATATTTTTTGTTTTTGTTAATAATTTTAAGAAATAATGAAGAAATTCACATATTTTCATAATTTTTCATTCTTTCTCTTTTCTTTAATATTTTTTTTTTGTTTTATCTTTTTCATTGATCAATTCAGATCATCAATCACTGAAGAAACTTCAAAGTGAAAAGAAAAAAAAAAAATTAGTGACTTCCTCCACTTCATTTGATTGGAAATGAAAAAAAAAAAAATTTTTTTTTTTTGGGTGCTAAGCCCATGTGCCTTTGCCACATATGTGCGTACACACGTATAGATATTTTGTAATTAGAAAATTTTGGAAAGGATGGGGGGAAGGGGGGTTGGAAAATGTCGAAAATTGTAAAGTTTTTTTTTTAATTTTTTGCCTTTTAATTGAAAATAAAAAAAAAATTCTTTCATAATCTTAATGTGACTTTGATGAGCTTCCATATTTTTCGAGAGAAATAAAAATCATATTTTTTTTTGTTTCAATATTAAATTAGTTACAATATAAAGTAAAAACTATAAGCACTTTTTTTTTGGATAATTTAGAAAATAAAATTTTGTAATGAAATTCCGGGCAAATGTTATTGTAAAAGAAAAGCGTAGGATTTAATGGTTAATGAAAATCACTGATCGTTTCTGAAAATTATCGAAAACTAAACTGTTGATAATATTTTGATTACAATTTAAGAAATTGTTGTGTGCATAAAAGCTTAAATCGCTGTAATAACGTGAGAGATTTTGACATTCAAATTTTATTTCGGACAGCGACATCTAGGTAATATTATTTATTCAATTAAAAATATTTGTTACAAATTTTAACTAAGTTGATCTTGAATAATATCCCCGGTAAATAATATCAATTTATTTCAATACAAATTGCATTTGAAAATTAAAATAAATGGGAAGTCAATTTAAATTTTTGAACACCCTATATTGATTTTTATTAAAATTATAGCGTGAATATGATCGGCCCGATCGTACTTATAACCAATGCACGAAAAAGCTTTCGTGAAAAACGTAGAGACAAACGACATTGAGAGAATCATGGTATTTTTAATATAAATTACAACTTACCACTATTGTTATCTTTTATTCAAAATTATCCAATTAAACCAATAGTCTACGATTCGAATGCATGATTTGCAATTTGTTAACATCGAATTGAAATGAATAAGAAAATATTAATTGACCGTATTGCATACAATAAAGGAGGATATGTGATGACATCAAAATTTCGGATGTCGAGTTTTTGGTAGAAGCAATACACATTGCTGTCGATTGTGTGCTTACAACATCAGAATTTTTAATTAAGTAATCACAATATACGCAATTTAGTTACCCTTCGCCTTAATGTATTCTTTTCATTGTTACTTCCAATTCATAGTGTACAAAGTCGGTAGAATTGCTTATAAATTTTGTATTTTGTGTGTCGTATGTTTTTATATAGGGTATGGCATAAGTGATTTGCGGCTCTTGTGTAAGACAAAAAAAAAAATTGTTTTTTCGTAACTAATCGATAAATATGCGATTGTTTTTGAATACCTACGAAAAGATGAGCTAAAATTTTTTAATGTTTTTTTTTTTTTAATTTAGATTTCATAAAATTTAGAAAGATAACTGTATAGTTATAAAAATTTTTTTTTTGTCGTTCATTCAAATTTAATTACTAAGAATTTTTATGCTACCAGAATTTTTTTTTTCGATAACAATCAAAGCAAGTAGCTTGTTAGAAAATCTTATAGTTATTAAATTTTGTTTCTGTGTGAAGCTTCCGAATATTAACTTATTTAATTGGAGTGTTTGAACAGGTTATTTATAAAAAGTTACAAATATTTATTAACTTTTTTTCACCTACATTATAATCTACATCGTTGCCTATTAATTTATTGTAATAATACTGAAATTTTAATTATTTAAAAGAGATTTAAAGTTGAGAGGGTTTGAAATTGAAAATTAATAGTGCCCATAATTTAACTTATTCATTTCTAAATCACATTTTTGATTAGAAGAGACGTAAGGCAACAATTTTAACATGTTTGCCTTTTAAAATCCACGAATTATATTAAATTAAGAAAGCAAAGAATTATACATGTGTCCATGTTTAATAAGGTATAACTCGGATATTGCTTAATAACATGCTGTTTAGTATAATTTTGACGAAACAATTATAACAATGTCAGACATAAATATCACCATTTTTCTTTGAGTATTTTCAACTACAGAGTATGTTTGTCATTCCGAAATTACAAGGTGTACGAATTTAGGTTTCATGCTTTATTTAAAAGTTCTCGATAAGCTCTATCAAATAGTTTTTACTCGAAATTTATAATTTTTTTTTCAGACTGTATTATAAGAGTATCGTACGATCAATCGTATTCTAAATTTCGAATTATATTCTTCACCATAATAGGGTGAATGAGAAATATTGACGAATTTATCGTTGAAATTGACAGTTTTGTTTTTTTAAAATCACTCATAATCTCATTACAGATTATCGATTAATATCAGATTTTTTTGATTTGAAAAGTTTCGTGCCTCTTCCTAAACTTCATTCAATGTAAGGCTGTTAATTACCAAAAAAGAAACATTATTATAGTTGAATGTTTATCTAGTAATGAATTTTATTTATAATTTCATTTTCTTAGATTTTTCTTATACATCTACAATATAATATACATTATGTATATATAAATGTAGGTATGTGTATATTATGTACTTATATTTAACATTAATTTATTTTTTATTGTTTTTTCTTTGTGTGTATGTATGAGTCATAATAATAATAGTATATATTTATAATATTTAATATGGTTGTTTTAAATATATTACACTACCAAAAACATTTAATAGTTGTTTATGATAAGGATATTTAAGGATATTTTTGTATTACATAAAATTATTGACATATACAGTTATCAATTTTTACATATATATAAGTATATTATATAAAGTATATGTATATATGAAAAGTAATAAATTATTATTATATACATGTATATATTGAATATATATATTTACAGAAAAATTACGATTTACGAGTCATATGTAATATTCATGCATATAATGTTGGTTATAATTTATAATTGTATGTTTAAAATTATATTTTATAAAAATTGTTATAATATCAAAATTAATAATTTGGGGCTGATGATCAAACTGTTATTATTGACATTAAAAAAATTTTGAATTAATTTAATAAATTTTCTAAATAATACATGGTATTTTAAGAAAAATTAAAAGCCTCCAACAATGCACGATATCATTTTAGTAAATCAGTGCGATCAAATTAATGAAGGCGAGTAGCGAATGTATAAATTTTAATTTATATTAAAAAATTGAATTGATGGTTTAACAACAAGTCTTGAAGACTGAATTGGTAATATTTCACAAATAAATTATTATTCAAATTGAATGGTAATGTTATGAGACAACAGCGTTTTCGTATAAAAAAACCAATTAACTTCTTATCAGTCAACAATATTTGTTATTGCATAAAATTGTTACACAATATTTGTATAAATATGGCATGTTAACAAATAAAGGAAAATATCTCACTTAAAACAATTAAAATTATTTAGTAAGTGACTTTACTAAATCAATACTGTGACATAGAGTGCTTGTTTCACACAATAATTTTTATTAATATCACAATATAACAGAAACAATCATATGAGAATTAAAAGTAATATTAAAATTCGATACTAATCCTGATCATTCGAAAAAAACTATAATTCTGTGGTCATAAGGAAAACTTTGTAAGCGTAAAAATTTTTGCAATAATTAACAGATCCAGATAGTTATGAAATTTAATAGATTTAGATAGTGTCATTATTGTGTATCTATAACAATTTTATTAGAAAATCAAACGCATACTACAAATATAGTATTTTGACTTTAAAACCACATAATACAAATTTATATTTTGGTTTCTTTCTATCCGATGAATACAAAAAAGAGAGGTAAGTCTTGAATTTAATTAAATAAAAATTTTGATTTTAAAACACAAAATTAAGAATTGTTAAACTTAGATAGATTTTTCTTGCTACCACAGAAATATATTTTTAATAATAATTTTTCTTAAAAAATTTAATAAATATACACATACATATATACTTATAAATAATTGGATTCCGAATAGTTCTATGTTAAATTTTTATAAAATTTAATTTTATATAAATTTTGGCATAATTAATATTAATATGTTTGTGTCTACAGGTTGCCTACAATTTTATTACAATATGAATTTTCATCATTGTTTTTATGATTTTAGATTTTTTAAATATTTTTAATTTACTTTTTATTTGTTAAATACTATAATGGTAATGATTATACTCTAATGGAGGACATACTTGTTTGGGGATCAAATACATTAATTTTTTTTTTTAAATTTCTTTAATAATTTTTTACTTTAATTGCTAACCAAGCCTGGCACGCAATCGCTTCTCCTTGCGATAACGTTTCTGGTACAGAACTGTAAATAAAACAAAAAAATTTTAATATTTAAAATTAGCCTCCAAAACATCTTTTAAGTTTAAATTAAGTGATTTTTATAAAAATTCACTATTATTTTAAAAATTTTTGAAATTAATTTTGAAAACTTACCTCGTAATTTCCGTTCTTCATTCAATTGTTTTTCTATAGAATCCTTGATTTCTTTTTCTCTCATCACATCCATTTTCAGTTCAGCTGTAAAAATAAGAAAAACAAACATTATAGATTAAAAGAAACACATTCATACACAGGTTTAAAAACTCACCTCTTTCGTATAAATTCTGTTTTTCATATTGTAGAGCATTATCGGCGGCAATTTTTAATAAAGCTTGAATATTTCGAAGTAAAATTTCCATTGAAAATGTTGGTTCTTCAATTAATGGTGATATATTACGGCTTGGTGTCCTTGAAATAATTGTTGATGGTGGCCTTGAATTATCATGTAATAAATTATCATTTTCAATTTTTGGTTTAATTAGACCATTTTCATTATCATTATCATCAACAGCAACTTCATCATGATTTTCAATATTTTCTTTTTCTAGTTTTTCAGGATTATCTGGAGTTATTGAACGACTTTTATGACTCCATGAATCATCACCGCCACCACGACTTATTTCTGTATTATCAGATTTTGAAAGATTTAAAACTGGACTTGATGTTGAATCTCTTGGATTATTACTATCTTTATATTTATGATCCAAAGAATTTCTGCGATTTGTTTCATTATCTTCTTTTAACCTAAGAACCAAGTTAAAGAAATTAATGTTATAATTTTGTTTTACAATTAGAATGGGAAGAAATTTTACCTCTCTAAATGTTTTACCATATCTTCATATTGACTCTGATAATTATTACTATTCGTAATATTTTTAGCCCACAAACCAGATCTAAAGAATGTTTCCATATCAATTTCACGATTAATTATTTGATCCTTTAATATTGATTCATTTTGTCCCAAAGAATGATGATGATTAAGATGATGTGCAGGATGATTAGTATTTGTTGATGCTGATGATGATGATGAAGATGTTGTTCTTCTCAATAATTGATCTTGTTCAGATGATAGTGATGATGGAAATATTCCTGCTGCTGCTGCTGCAGCTGCAGCAGCTGCTGTTGTCATTCGATTTGCCATTAAACTTGGAAAACTATTCATTTGCATAAATGCCATATGATTGATTTGATTTGCTGTTTCAGCTAGTAATTGTGTTGAAGATGCTGCAGAAGATGATGGTGATGATTTATTTGAGCCATCTAATAAATGATGATGACCTGTTGGTTTTAAATTTCTTAGATAAAAGTTTCATTACAGAATTGGAAAATATGCGCTCCAAAATAATTGCGTAAACTAGTATTGTTTTATCTATACTAAGGCGATAATTTTATGGTAACAGTTTTAAAGAAATGGGAAGAGTTTTATCGGAGATTTTTGTGGGATTTGAAAAATTTCAATTTTTTATATGTGAAGCCATTAAGTATAGGATATGCTCTGAAGGAATTAATTAATATTACTGATACTAAGGCCCGAAAAATATTCGAAATCGTCAAAATATGTGTGAATATTGAATTGATAAATCCAAAAATGATTTTAATTGTTATTAGAATCAAGATCATCTTATTCATTATGATTATTACGGTAATTAACTATCATAAAAAATGAAGTAACATTTTTATAATATGAGAATTATTTTGTGTTTTGCATAACAACTATTTTCTCTTAGAGTTGTCCTTGTAAAATCTTTATAATTTCTTTGTTAACAACTAAATGTTCTGAAAATTAAAAAACTTGGTTAAGTTTAATATTTTAGAATTGGCATTTTGCATCCAATAAATTTTCTATTCAAATTGTGTGGTCGTTTTACAATATTGTTTTACATTTTCGATAACGGATGAAAAATATGCGATTATTAACGCATATGCGACATTTATACCGAAATTCAATACAAAAATTTATTTAAATAATTTTTAAAATAAAAAGTGTGTTTGTTTGAAAAACTACAAATGTATAATTAAGCACTGTAATTATAAGTTGAAAACCCATTTAATAAAATCCAATTTAATTTGTATGTATACCTGTTAAATGATTTCGATCTTCATATAAATTTTCATCAGAATTTTCATGACGAAGTTTTTTTATTTGTGGATGTTCTGATCCTGTTGCCCCTGGCATCATAACAGCAGATGATGATGATGATGATGATGCTGATGTTGCTGATGCTAAATATGCTGCCGCTGATGGTGGTAATGGCATACCAATTGAACCACGTTTTGGTGGTCTTCCAGGTCTAGAACTTAATATTAATTAGTTTGAATGTAGAGTTAATTAAAAAAAAAAGGAAAAACATAAAACAGAAAACTTGGAAATGTTAATTTTCCTGATAATTATCCTTAGAATATTGAACATGACATTTTTATGAAATGTTTAACAATTTTATTACGAAGAAAATTATTGAAAGGAATTTAATTAAAAGAGAACTGGACTTTTTTTTTAAATTGGAATTTATTGAATTAAAAATTGTTGATTTTTATTGAATTGAAAATTTAAAATTTCTTAAAGAACTGAGGAATTAATAAAAATTTTAAATCAATATTTTAAAATTAAAAATATATCAAAAATATTAAAATAAAAACAATTACAAAATAGCAAAGTCAAATCAAACTTTAACGACAAAGTTAAAGGCTCAACCCAGTGGTTTGTAATGTAGAGGTTTTCTCTTCAACAAGTGAAAATATTATTTTTAAAAACAATTTATGTACATAACTACTACATACATTATTAAAATAGCATTCATTCACATACGCAAATATTTGAAAGATTGCATACATTTAGGGCGAAGGAAAAAAAATCGAAATAGCAGTTAACATAATTTTTGAATTTAAGGGTCAATTGCGTAAGTTGAAAAAAAATAATTTTATTTTTTAATCCGTTAGCCATCTGCATTTATAGAAATTTGGGAAAGCTTACAGTTTCGGAAATATAAGGTGCCGAAAGCTCAAATTCTATAAATTTCGAGATGCTATAACTTGAAAAGGGTTGGAGATTGGAAAAAAATTTTCTTCTAACGAGATGAACTATTTATTAGTGTCTGAAAACTGTAAAATTTCAGGACCATGCGGTCTAGAAAAAAAATGACGGTATTTGTTTTTTTAACGGCGATTTCGTTTTTTTTGAAGTTCAAATATGGTATGCCGCGGTAGAAGAACTATTTTTGTGCGTTTGCAAAATTTTAAGAATGCTTATAGTTTTGCTGCAATAAAAATTTGAAAAATGGCGTTTTTGAGATTTTGGGGGATGTAACTTTCAAAGAAGGAGGAGATAGGTAAAATTTTTTTCTACCGATGTTTCTAGTAAAAATACCCTGTTTAATAGTAGAATACGTTTGATTTGTATTGTTTGTAAATAGTGCTATTATACGGATGGAACAACTTATATAAGATTTAATAAATCAGCGTATGGTCTTCCAGGTCTAGAATTTAATATTAATTAGCCATCTTAATGCAAAAACACAATTTGATTTAGAAAATTAATTATGACCTAACTAACTAATTCCCTGAAGACGAACTATAAAGCCAGTTACCAGATCAGTAATATTAAAGTAAATTTGGGAAAGAACTTTTTAAACCGACGGCTTAATGAAAGATCCTACTCTTATTTTTTAAATTTTTTTTCATTTCTCAATATTGCTTCTACTCAAATTATTAACTATTAAATGGAAGAGTGTTCAGATAAATTCATATTCTTATAATTGTATGTAGCTATTTATATAATGTATGTATTTGGGAAAAAGAATTAAATATTATTTTTAAACATGACCTATTCCTGAAAATTTTTCAATTTAAATTGTCATTGACATTTTTTTTTCCATAATTATAAAAAATTAAATTTTATTGGCTTTTTCACTTCTTGTCTTTCATTTTAATTTTAAAACCTATAGCCATAATAAAATATTTATAAAATATTTCAAAAAATTACTCATTCTTGACAAAGCAAATTACAGCAAATTGTTTAACAAATTACTTAAATTGTTGAACAACTTCTTCTGTTTTACTGCTTATTTAATAAAATTTTAATGCAGTCCGCGTTTGTTTTTTTCTGTTTTTAATTTATTTTAATTCTTTTAAGACTTTAATAGACCAATATATGTAGAAGAAGAATAAAAGAAAGAATTTTTGGAAGGAGGGGATAAGAAATAGTAGAAGAAGTATAAGAAGAAAAAAAAAAACTGTCATTTACGGTTTTATTTTACATAACCTTAAAAAGTCAATTTGTCTTAACTTTATTTATTCTGTTTTATTTTTAATTTTAATTTTCTTTATTACTATTTTTTTTTTCAAATAGTTTTCAACTATTTTTTTCTGTTTTTTCTTTTGTTTTTTCATTTTCGTTCGGTAATTGCATTGTGTGCATTATTTTTTGCAAAACAGCAAAATCAAAAACAAAGATAGTAATAAAAGTTTTCCCCTTTTTGAATTGAAAAAGCCGCAACTTCAAAGGATTTACGTTTGCCGCGTGATTTCCGTTTTATTTTGCATTATTTATTATTTGTTTTTTACTTCTCTTTGTTTTTCATTTTCAGTTTAAGCCCATTCGAAGAGATAATCTATTATGCATCCAGGAATATTTATGCAAAATGCAAATTCCTCAATACTTAAAGTAAAACTCTTCTCTCTTATAAATAGTTTTTACTGCCCGCATTTTCAATAGCAATCCTCACGAGCGATGAAGGTTTTTAATAAAATATTAAACTGAGTAAAAATTTACTTTTTATAATACCCCTATATTAAGATGGAAACAAAATTGTTCGTATATGTTCGTATGCAACATGAATATGTGAAATTGTAACTAAGATTTAATTTGATGTTGAAAGGTTTTAAATTTTTACAGATGAACAAACATTCAATATGCAGTTTAATAGTTAAACATTAAAAGAGAAAATTATAACAGAAAAGAAATAAGAAAAGAAAAAAAATTAAAACGGCATCGGCAGCAGCACCAAAAATAAAAAAAAATTTGAAATGTTTTTTTTTATAAAAAGATTTTACGAGTAACAGTTTTGAATTGTGCAACTTCTGGTAGGTAGATGCAATCAATTTTGTAGGTAATATTGCAGTTTAAGTATTTTAAATACGCATAAATGAATTTCCAATACAATTTGATGCATAAAAAAAAAAAATTTTTTTTTTTGTTTTTTTTTGATACATTTTAAGGAGTTGGTCAGTCAATCGATTGATCGATCCGAGTCAGCCGAGTCGAAAAGCGAAATAATATTTATATGAATTGTTATTGAGTTGTCGGTGGTGGCTAATTGACTGACTTAATTTTTATCTTATTTTACATTTTTTACTTGTTTTATTTTTACTCCTTTCAAAAGTAATCAATTTTGATTTTTAAAATGAATTTTTATTTAATAGCTTGTTTTTGTTTTGCTTTTACAGAATTTTTCTTCTGTACGCCGGACAACAAAAAAATATTTGATCTTTTATTATAAATTACGTTCTCTTACGTTTTGGTGAGCTCTAAAATGAGTTGTAAAAATAAGTTTATTGTTTATAGCATTTTTTATTATCGTACTTACATTCTTGTATGTAGAGTGTTTTTTCTTTGTTGTTTTAGACCTTGTTTTGTTGCATATACTTAGTTGCATTCAAATAATTTTAATATTTTGAGAAATTGTGCGTTGGTGGGATTTGATTTTAGTTAAGTTGAAGTGAATGATAATTGTATTTATTCATTCTACATGTATTTGGATACCAAATTAGAATAACTACTTCGTTTCACATCAAGATTTTTGATAAATTTTTAAAATGCTTTTACGCATATTTGTATTGAATTTAGAAAAAATATATATATATATATATATATTTGTATAAAAAAGGTTTGTTTATTTTTTAAATTTTCAATTCACCTGTGACAGAGAATTTTGTGTTTTTATGTAATGCTTTCAGAAATAAGCAATAAAAGTGGAAAAAAAATAAATATAGTAAATCGTGGATTAAAGAGGAGACTCAGTATGTGTAATTTTTTCTTATATTGAGTTGAAAATGGATAATGAAGAATCCCATATAGAACGGGAAAAAATATTTTAGACGGTTAGAATTTTTACTATTTGGGGATTATGCCAAAATTCAATGCGGATTTCGAATACAAAACGGACTGACATCATTTTTTTTTATAATTATATTTATAAAATTAATATATGAGGTTTTCGAACAGATTAATTTTATATTGAACAGAGACAGACAAAACTGAAATGCAATAGCCAAATAATTAAAAGTTTGAGTCACACTTACACAACAAAAATTTAGATAAAAAATCGACTCACGTACTCTGTTCTCAGATCCACTATGAAAGCTTATGGTTGGGAATGTTTCAAATAGAAAATAGTTTTAACAAATTAGGATGCCTAATTTTTAATAAGCTTAAATCTTGCACAGAATATTTTTAAAATCAATAAACTTTAAAATTTTTAATCAAAGTTGATGTGATTTGAATAAAGTGAATAAAATAGTTTTACATTATTGTACAATAAAATAATTGGCATTCTACAATTTTTGAGAAAGCTGTCCCGGAACGATTAAATTTCATGATTTTCAAATTACAATTTTTTTCAATTAAATTGTGAATTAAATTTTTTATACTAATTAAATTTAAGAGAATGAACAGATCGTTTGATATTATAAAAATTAAGAATTTCAATGTTTAATGTATTGTTCAATATTCTTACAGGAACGAATTTTTTTTCGGGTTTGAAATTTAAAAATATAAAATTTAAAAAATAAAAATTATCAATATTAAAATTAAGAAAAAAACAAAATTTAAATTAAATTAAGACAATTAAATTATAAGAAAAAAAAACTTTTGTTTTCAATTACCTTGCATTCTCGCAATCATCTAATAATGTATCAAAATCTTTAACTGATAATAATTTACAACGATTAACACCTGGCTGTAATACACCTAATCCTCTTAATATTCTTATTTGTTCTGTATTACATACTAATGGTACAATATCTAAACGTTTTAATTTACAATATACTGTATGTGGTCCACCAACATAATTTTTTAAAAACATATCAACTGCTTGTGGTAAACATAACATTTTTTCACCACCAACAGTAAAACTAACTAATTGTTTACCACGATATTCAATTAATTTACAATCATTAACAGTTGGATCAGAACTTGATATTGGTGGTGGACTATTATATAATCTTGTTGGTATATGATGATGAGAATGTGGATGATGATGATGATGATGATGTGGATGATGATTATGATGTGATGAATGATGATTTGGATGATGATGATTATGAGAATGATGTGATTGTTGTTGTTGTTGTTGATGATGATGTATACTATTTGCTAATGATATTACTGATGGTGATGTTGATGATGATGATGATGCTACTGATGATGATGATGGTGGTAATTGTTGATGATGTCCAATACTATTATTATTATTATTATTATTGTTATTATTATTTGAATTATTTGAACCATTAGATGTTAATGAATGATGTGTTAAATGTGGATGATGTCCATTAGCAGCTGTTAATAGATCCATTGGTAATGCTAAATTCATCATTTTGTTTTTATACAATTGAAAATAAGAAGTATTTAATAATTTGAAATTTTTTTTTTTTTCTATTTGAAGGATTTATTTAAAATTTTTTATGTATTTTATTATTTTCATTGTTTAAAAATTTTTTTAAAATACAAACACTTTTTTGTTTTTATTTTCAATTTTTTTTTATTTTATATTATTTATTTTAGATTATTTTCTAATAATATCATTTTATTCATTTATGTATTTGTGGAGAAATTCTTTAAAATTATTTTATTATAATTATTTTCTTTTATAAATTAAATATTAAATAAAAATACTAATAATAAAAAATTTATTCAACTGCCTTTATTTTTCAAAAATATCAGATATCAATATTAAATATCTAAAATTCTACCATTCAATTAATAAATTTAGTAACTACATATGCATGTATTACAGATTACAGTAATATATTTTGTTATACTAAAAACATGTACATTAAGAAATATAATACATTCACATATGTTGCTTGTGTATAAATTTATTTTCATTTTGTTAACAATATTCTCGAACCACACATATGTTGAGTATGAAGTATGTTATAATTTTTTATACACAAATATTATGCCATGCTATGCTCTAAACATTATTTTATTCTCTTCACTTTATTCTGAAATTTTATACTATAAAAAAATTTTAATTCTTATTCTCGTATTAAGAATTTATTATTTTTTTTTGCTTTAATTTTTTTTAAAAATGAGAGCAAATCACTGTAAAATTTGTTAAATTCACTGTTTGTAACACTTACTTTTATGACAATAATTTTGAAATTTAAGATATTCTTGTATTAATATTATTAATAATTTATTTAATATTTTTCTCATATATTATACAATTTAATATTTTTAAAATATTTTATGTACTTGTTTATATTATTATTTATTTTTCATTTAGTATTAATGCAAACTTTTATACACAATTTATTAAAATTATTATTTTATTGTCAAGTATGCTGTTTACTTCTTATTCTTATTATTATTATTAAAATACTAAATAAATTAATAATTAATTTATGGAATTATAAAATTATAGTAGATTAATAAAATTTTGTAGTAGAATAGTAATTATTAAATTAGTAAGTATTAAATAATATGGGGCGCTATGTCTCTGATATTAATTATTATAATTTAAACAGTATACAAAATACTACTAATATAACAGTTTAAGAGAATTTTGTTATGTTTTTTTTTTTTTGTTTTATTTTCAAAATTTGATATTTACATTTAGGAATTTAGTATTTAGAAATTTTTTTTATTGTTTTTAGTTTTATAGTATTTATGTTTGGGTTGTTTTTCTGTTAATTTAAGAAGAGAACCGCCCGCTATTGTTTGTGAAGCTCTTTCAAACTTCATAATATTACTAAAATATTTTACGGTTTATTCAATTTATGACTCTGCAATTTTCTTTTTTTTTTTTTTATAATTTTTTTTTTTTGCTCTGTTATATTTTTTTGCTGTTATAATTTCTTTTATTATTTTATGATTATTATTATTATTATTATTTTCTTATAATTTTTTTCCTTTTATTACATTTAATTTTATGTATAATTTTTTTTATTTTTTACTTGTTTTTTTCACATTTTTGTTATATTGTATTTTATGTTGGTTTATCAACATCAACATTTTCTTACATCGTAGTTATTATTCTGTATATACCTACTATTATATTATGCTGTGCTTATGTGTCTTCCTTACCGTGAATATTATTGTTATTATTTTTATTATTTTTATTATTTTTTTTATTATCTGTTTTATTTCTTCTTCCTACAATACACCGGCAGATATTATTTTTCTTTTTATTTTTCTCTTGTTTTTGTATTTTTGTAGTAAAATTTGAAAAAATAATAATAACAAAATAATAATATTTAAATAAAATAAGAAAAAAAAATCAAAATACCTATAATATTGTATAACAATAATAGTGTGTGTTTGTATATATTACATAAATATGTAAGTATATGTATTGAGAAAAGAAATGGTTCTATTTTATCTGATAACAGAGTTTGTATATTTTGCAGAAATTTTCATTTTAATATTAATGTATGTATGTATGTATGTATGTGGAATATAATTTTTCTTTTTATTGAGAAAAAAAAAGCTTCTCAATTTTTTTTTCTTCTTTCTCAAATTTATGTTCGTATAAATTAATGACTATGTATATACAACCAAAAATACATACACATATAATTATAATATGTGAAAAAAAAAAACTGTCTTTAAAAAATAATTTTTAAATAAATTAAAAAGAAAAGAAAAAAAATAATAAAATATGAAAGGTAAAGAATGGAAAAGGTCTCCGATAAGGTGACAACGTATATTCAATTTAAATACTTGCATACACATAAAAATATTTTGTTGCATAAAATTCTTATATGGCATGACAGTCATTTTATTACCATTTATTTTATATACACTTAAACTATACAAACACGTATACATTTAAATTAAAATTTTAATATATATGTATATGCATAATATTAAAAAAGGGGAGAATATTTTATAAAATGAAATTGAGAAATTTTCTCTATATACTCAATTCATTTTGGTTTTCATTGTTTGTGAATATTGTGTTGTAATGTAAAACGCAAATTTGGAGTGGAGCACTTTTTTATCTCCATAAAATACATTTTTTTTGTTTATTGTTGGAGTATAAAATTAAATTACGGTCATACTTATAGTATTGTATATATATAGTATTTTACTCTCAATTTTTTTAATTTTATTTGAAAGAGAAGAAAAATTTATGTGCATGACAAAATATTGTAGCAGCATAGTTGTTATATTACATGAAATGTATAACTTAGTACTATTACTATTATATTGTATATTAGTATAAGAAGAAAAAGGAAAACAAGATTATTATTTCCCCAAGTTTTTATTTTATACAAAGAGATAAAATTTAATGTAAAAAAATAAAAAAGAACACCGAAAAAAACAAAAAGCTTTAATATTCAATATTCTTCTATAAATTCTATAGACTGTCTATGTATCTATCCATTCCTTTTTGGATTTTTGTTTTTCTAGATATTTTTACAATATAAAAAAAATTTATACATTTTATGTAGTTTTACATCGTTATAGTATTGGAACCACATTGTAAAAAAAAATTAAATTGTATGTATATAATCTAGTTTATTATACTCGTATATGTATAACAATTAATATATATAGTGAGAATCTGCAATGTAATGTAATAAAAATAAAAGAAAAATTATTCTAGAAGTATTTGTATAAAATGTATAAAGGTATTTTAAGGAGGATAAATAATTATTATATATAGATAATATGTTATATACTTATATATTCATGTATATATTTATTAATAATTATAATATTGTTATATGAAATTGTAATATTTATTTATTGTATATTTATTTGAAAATTAGTTTTTACAATTTATTTTTTTAATTATTTCAATATTATTAAATAAAATATATAATTGTACAAAACAAAATATTATGTATTTTTATAAACAAAAAATATTGAAGTGATTTTTGTTAATTTCTATTCGTGTATTGATTAAGACCGTACTTGATAGTTCGAATTTCGTAAATATTTGAAAAAATTTCAAATTTTTATAATATATGTAAATGTATATAGTAACTTGAGATTTATTAAAAAAAAAATTTATGTTTTAAAAATTCAGCTATGAATAAAATATTTACATAATTTAGAAACTTACTGTTGAAGGGCTTGAATTCTTAAATTTATAAAAATCAATAATAAGATTCAAGAATTGATGGTGTAAAACGAAAATAGTTCAAAAATGCTCAGTAAATTTGAAACTAAATTAACTTTTTACTGCTACGGAGAACTACGGCGTCTATTTAAAATATATTATACCATTCTATGTTTAGACTTAACAGTAACCCAATTGATGACATTATAAATTTATATTTTGATTTTCCACTCTGCCTATCGATATTTTTCATATTAAAATTCTACTTGTAGCGTCCTTGATTTTAATTACTAAAAGATTTTATATAGTCCGGTGTAGGACAAATAAAACAATGTTTTTTAATTTTTTATTAATGTTTCAGTTTATTTTCAAATCTTCATCAGGGTATTAATTTTTTGAACAAATTTTAGTTTCATGCTTTAATCATCAAATTTAATCAAATTTTTAAAATCGTCAACTATTGCATTTTAATGAATAGCATGTAAGCTCCAATTACCATTGGATAATGCAGAATTTTTTGGAATTTTAAAGCTCAGGTTTATAAAAATTTTGCAATTAACAATTCTATGTATAAAATTTTTTTTTCGTAAGAGTTCATATCGATTTTCCGCAAAATAATTTTTAAATAATTTAGAACTTTTTTTTAAAAATGAAATTGGCGGTAGTATAAGTAATTTAAATTTAATAAAATTTTTTAGCTTTTAAAACATCAAGCTAATTTAATTTTTTCTAATTTCCCAATATTATATAAAGAATAGGATGTTTCCTATGTATGAATTAAGATTTTGAAATTCTGACTTCAATATTTCATAAAAAACCATTAAACCTAGAATTTTGCTTGTTTTTATTGAATTAAAACTAAAATGTGTATTTATGTTGTAATCGAAATTGGTTAGTAAATTTTTTATAAGATATACAGGGTGTTTCGCATAAGATGGCAGTCATGATTCGCTGTTAACAAAGAAGATACCAAATTTTTCTTTTATATTACTGTTTATATCCTCGTAACCAGATAATTGCCAGATAACCAGATACCATCGTAACCAGATAATGTTTTACAGATAATTGACTGCTCTTTATTTTCAATCAAATCAATTAGATTAGATTTGGAACAAAATAAAGAGCAATCAATTGTCAATTAGATTTGTGTTATAGGTTTCGAGATACAGCTAATCAAAGTCCGAATTTTTTTTTTTTTAAGTTTTGTTTTTAAAAAATTTCTCGAAAATTTGTGATATTTTTCTCTTTATTCCTTCGACCCGCAACAATAAGAGCTAAAAGTTAACCCATACAACATTTCCTTTTATCTCTCAAAGTTTTTTCAGTGAAAAATTTTAAAAGCATGCAGTGTTATTTTTCATAAAATATCAATATTTCCTTAGAATCTTCAACACGGGAGAATTCTTGAAGCGCGGAACTGAAATTGGCACCATGTAATTCCAATTCTTGTTATATGTAGCATTGCAATTATAGCTACTATTAAAAAAAAATGTTAAGGAAACTTTGTAAAAGTTTTTCCTCAACGAATCTATATTTTAGTTATTTTTCTCGTTAAAATAAGAGAAAAATGTAAATAAATCTATGAGAATTTTTTTATATATATAAAAATAAAAATATAAAAAGGATATAAGAGCAGAGAATAAATATTTTTTTTTTGTTTTTTTTTCTTTTTAATATTTTACATAAATTTTTGGAACTGTAACTTATATTCTGCTTATATACTATAGGAAATTTAACTACTATAATATTTTTTTATACATCTATAGTTCTTTTTTTTAACATGTTTAAAAAGTTTCAACATTATACTAGTATTAAAAATGCCATTTGTAACAACTTAGGTTCAACTAAACTTGTTTTTGGATTTAAGCCAGAAAATAAACAATGCAAAAAAGAAAACTTTTTTTTTTCCTGAAATTTATTTTATTATTCGAAAGTATTTAACGAAAAATGGAAAAGTTACAGCCACTATAAATTAAAATTAAAAAAAAAAAGAGTTTCTTATAAGAGTATGCATAATATTAAAATTTATAAAGAATGAATTTTTAACAGTTTTATCGACTATTATTTTGAAGCTTAGGTTCTTGTTTTCATCCAAAAGTCGATTTGAAAGTGAATTAACAGAGGAAATCCGGAAAAATTTTTACTAATTTTCATGTTTGAATAATTTTAATAAGCAAATTGATGATTGAATTTTAAAATGCAATTTTTATAAAATTAAGCAGCCAAATGTCATTTCATCCTGGTATGTGTAGATTTTCTCTTTGAATTGAGCTTATTCTTATTAATTTGCGCATTTCAAGAAAATGATTTTGGTTTTTTATATTGGAATTTTCTATATTTCAATAATTGATTCTGGTTATGGAATATCTACTATAATTTTAATACCAAATTTATTACAAATTGTTGGTAAAACAATGCACAAATAATAATTTTAATTAATTTTCCATTTTTTGCCAAAATTGAACTGGAATTTGGGACGAGAAATTCGAACTATTGCATTTCAACACGTTTTTTTTTCGAACTATACATTTTTCGAAAATTCAAAATACTTAAACTAGAATAATTGAAAAATTTATTTGGAATTATTTTCTAATGGATTTATTTATAATTTTTTGGAAACTATTTTAACACGTAATCAATGAAAACTTATATAATGCTACAAAAGCCTCTAAAATGCTACAAAAGCCAAAAAAAATATCCTTTATTGTGAATGTGATAACAAGAATTCTAAATGTTTTTATGCATTCTACAAAATTTAATTTTACCTTTTTGATGCGTATTAAATAATGTTGTAAAAATTTCTAATTTTTAATTTACTCACATTTTCCAATTTCGTTAGCTTTTATCAACTGCTTTATAATTTAATTACCATCGGTTGTATGTATGTGTAAATAAGGTTGTTAACTAGTTAATATTTTGTTCGGCATTTTATTTTATAAAATGTGTAATGTTTTATAAACAAAATATTCTGGCGAATATAAATTGTATTTTGGTATGACATGCTGCTATATAGGTAATCTCTACAACAAATGAAAAAATTGCATATTTTCAGGCGTAATCAATTTCATTTTTGATTCATATTTTAAATCGACATAGATTTCCATTGAGAATTCCAAAGTAAATTGTAATATTATTTTCCATATTTAATTGCTATTACAATATTTCAGATATTACTAAAAGTGTTTATTTGAATATTGCGCTTAGAACTGAGTTAAATCTTCAATAATGGTCTTTATATTGAGAAAAGAGCGTTTTAATCCCAGACAAGAAAAATATTTATCGATGTAAAATACTGTTAAATCGCGAAATATTACTTAAAATCTAGTATAGTCTCACCGTTGTAAATGAATATCTAACAAATTCATCAGACTACAAAAAAGTGCCATAGCGAGAACTTACCAATGAATTTAAATCAAAAATTTGAAAAAAAAAAACCATCTGATTGACCTTAAATTGCTAACGTTTCATACGATTGTTCTAACACAAAAATCATATTTAAAATAAATGAAAAATAAAATTCAAAATAATATTTACAACCATTTCAAAAAACATTTTTCCCATATTTTTTCTCTAAGTAGACTCATAAGCACCTAAATATTCCAAAATCATTCCTATACCATCATAAATGTTTACTTAAAATTAAACAATGTTCAATTGCAGAACAATTCTTGTATAATCTATTTGCATAATGTTATGTATGCACCTACTCATGTACCTCTTACAATGACTGCATTCATTTAAATTTTTAAAATATGTACTAAACTATCGGTTGTAAAATATATGAGTATGAGAAAGAGACATGTCCTTGTTGCCAGCCATTATTTTCATCTTTCATTGTAAAGAAAAAGAAAAATTTATATTTTTAATTTTATTTTTAATTTTTTTTTTTGTATTTGTTCTTTTTTCTATGTTTAATTTTATGATTCCTTTTAATTGGACTTGGTTGACTATGAGGTTTCTCTTCTATTCTAGAAAAAATTTTGCAATATTTAACATAGAATTTCTATACATTGTTACGTAGTATAAGAAAAAAAAACAGCTCCTATAGATGAATGGAAATTTCAGTATTTCCAAACACACGTTCATTTGTACATCTATATGCAATATATATACGTTTACACTTATAAACACAAATGCAAATATATAACAACGAACGGTGATAGCATTGGTTGGGACTGAAATTATTTCTATGAACCGGAAGGAAAAAGGAATATTTTGCATAGAATTTTGAGAGTTTTTTTCATTTTACTTTTTGTAATTGCAAAAAAAGAAATAAATAAAAAAAAACATAAATTTTCATCCTGAAATAAGGAAAAGTTTTTTTTTTCTTTATTTAAGAATTGGAAAATTTATTCTTTCTCTTTTCATTTCTCTATTCATATTTTCCTTATTCTCGCTGATCTTGTCGTTAATTTTTTTTCTCCTAAATGTATGCATATAGGTTGACTTGGTCTGAAGTGGAGATGAAAAAGAATTGTTGTTTTTGCATAAAAACAATGTCAATGCAGAAGATTTGAAAATCGATAGAGAAAGAGAAAATACCACAAAGGAAAGAGAATGTTAAGGTAATCAATATAAGATTTCTGAAGATAGAATGAGCAGAGAGAAAAAAAATAACAATGTGTCTATATGTATGTATGAATATGTGTATAAATATGCATTTGAGTTTATAATTGGAAAAATTGTTAAAAAATGGAAGTTTAAAGGAATTTTATTTTACGATTTTGATTCTCTCGTTTGTTTTTTCTTCAGTAATGTGGATTTTTCCTGTTGTGCAAAGATGAGACTTAATGTGAATTAAATAATGACTAAATTTGAGAATTACTAACATAAATTTTGCAGCAGAATGGAGGATGTTTAGATTGAGGAAGTATCTGAGTTCGAATTCCCGTTGAGTGCTATATACACTCTCATTCAGATATAATATAGGGGTACAAAAGGCGAAAAATATCTTATTTCTGCAGTTTTCCTCTGCAGAAGCAATGTGTAATTGGTAATGCAGAATCATATGTAACAAATACATAATGTCGTTGTTAAAAATTGTGTAAAAATTGTGGATCATATGCTTCTGCTAAGAATATTAATTGGAACCTTGTGATTGAAAAAATTAAAAGAAAAAATTTTAGGCCACAAGTAACAAAGAATGTTGATAGTAAAACTAGAGAAATTCGAGGAATGGTCACGTAATTGGGGACCTTGTAAAACAATAAGAGAGCAAGGAGAAAAAAAAGAAGAATTAAACGCGGTTACCAGTCGTATATTTTGAAAATTTTCAGTTGTTCTCATAATATTTTCAACTAAACTTGTTCCATGGTCCTTGAAATTGTTTGATTGTTTTAAAATTTTTAAATTATAATTTTTAATTGGTAAGAAAATCGGGAAAAATACTGAGGGTAGTTTGCTAACTTTTTTTTTTCTTTAATTTTTTTTAAGGATTTTATCAATTTTATTATTTTTTGAGTTTTAAGTTTGGTTTTCAAAGTTTTATTTTTTGCTTTTTGTTCAAAAGAATGAAAACAAAAAATATTTTTTGTGTCGTTTAATGAAAATTTGGGGCGGTTGCTTGTGCAAACAGACATACTTATAAGTTTTTAGAAATTTCTTCTTCTCTTAATTTTTATTTTCTTTTTTTTTTGTCGTTGGTGAGTAATGGCAAATTTTTTTATTTTTTTTTCTTAGAAATAAAAAACGAAATTAAAAAAAATTACTCTTTATGTTGAAACTTGCATAAAATAAATTAAAAATAAAATCCCGTTGTTTTTTTATTATTAAACATTTTCCAATATGAAGGAAAAAAATGGTGTTTTCGTAATTTTTTTTTGGTTTTTTTGATAAAAGAGAAAAGTTATAATTAAAATTTAATATTTAAGACAGGTGTGAAAATATTTCAGAATTTTGGCTTAATATTATATATATGCAGTGTATAATATATATACATATATATATATATATCTATACACCACTGTATTAGTAGCATTTGTATGCGATTGAAATATTTAAAATGCAGAAATAAAATACAATATAAGGGAAGGCGTTCGACCGCAATGTTTTATTTAGTTAATGCTATACAGGAATATTTCGTGGTTAGCATATTTTACGGCGCATCTAACTAAGAAACAAAATTAAAAAAATTTTGCTTTGTAATTTTTGATTGCCAAAATTTTTATTTCTTCCTCATTTTCTAGATGCCATCTCTGTTCGAGGTTGCTGAAATTTATGCATTATTGCTGAATTTTATGCATTATTTAATTTCGGAATCAGTATTTAGCTCTTTGTTCCGGTCTTATGGGAGTTTTATTGGATGTTTTTAAAAAATTCATAAAATTTTTTCTATAAAATATTTCTACGTTATTTAAGGTGGAATTATAGCTATTTAATTTGAAAATGTTATTTCCGATTCAGGGAATGGAATAAATAAATCATTCCCAAGCTAAAATTTCAGAAGTTTCATAAAAATTTATTCCACAATTTTCATTCTTTGTTAAGCTTTCTGCGTTTTAGAAAAAAAAAACCTTTATTTTGCATTGCATCTTTGATAAAAACACAAAACTTGTGTGACACTAAAAATTAATTTTGAAATTCACTAAAATTAATTTTGAATTCGCCCTGCCTCGTAAGAACTATTACATTCACTTAATTACAGTCACTTAATAAGTATTATATAATAATTTCTATTCAAATCTCTCAAAATTCCTATCCAAATTCTCGTCTTGAATTTTTCAATTCAATAAATATTTTTTTTTTTAATTTTTATATTTCAACACTTAAATTAAACGTATAGGAGGTAGGCAACACTCTGTCTCTTCCATATATTTTTCTATATATTTGTCTTTAAGTATGCTTGTTTGTATATTTACTAATATTTTATATATCGGTAGATAAGAGCGTATGTAATTTATAAAAGAAATAAAATTTATAATTTAATTTAAATAAATTATTCAAGTCTGTATGTACATACATAAAATAAAGGACCTCTTTTATTTACCTACCATACTTTTACGTGTATTACTCGTATATAGTGAAGACATACATACACTCATACATTATGTATGTTGGAAAAATTTAAGAAATAAAATGCAGAGTGGATATAACGGAATCACAAAAAAAGAGACACGTACTCTTAAGAAAGAAGAAAAGCTCCTTATTTAAATTTATATAGGGGCTTTATTTGTTTTTTTTTTGTTGTATTGCTTTCTTTTTCAAATTTTTCGTCTTTTGAAATGAAAAATGACAAAATTCGAAAGGTATTTATATATAAATAATATAAAAATATTTTAATTTTTCTTTTTACAATATTATTTTTTACTTTGTATTTGAATATTATTGAAATGTAATTGTATGTAGGTGTGCTACACACATCGTTGCACGTAAATGTTATAAACTTAAATATAATTTAATATATTTGTTAAAAACTTAAAATTGTAAATAATTTACACTTACATAGCAATTTCGAGTGTAAATGGAAATAAGAAAGTAATTTTTGTACAGAGCGCAAGTCCTTCAATTCTGTGTTCTTCTTTAAAATGACACAAAATTTATTTCAAATGTAGATTTTTCTTTTTATTCGTATGTACAATTGCTTTATATAATTTTGTATATTATGTACTTTATGTATGTTATACATATATGTATATATAAGAGGACGGTATCAAATATATTTTTATCAAATAAAAAAAAAAAAGGTTTAAAAAAGTAAAATGATTGTCAAAAAAATTAAAATTTTACTTCTACTTAGTTGGTTTCTGTTTTTCAGAAAAAAATTTTTTGAGAACCTTAAAATTTTTATAGTTTCGGAATTTGTTTCTGGAGTATACTGAACGTATATTTTATGTAGCCATTGTAGATGGCGCTATATTAAATATAATTGTAAAAGAAAAATATCTGATGTGGTAAACACATAACCGACCGCAATGTGTATTGCCTAGTTAACTGAGACTGTTACTGAATATTATAAAAATGTCTGTTAAATACTTATTTCCAATTTTTAGGGCATTAGTAATCTTATAGTTATAAAATACCTAGAAAAATGTAAATTTGGCTCTTAGTATAATTTTGCTTTGTGTTACCCGAATTCCCTGAAATGCTCGCCAGTTAGTTTCGGTAACAACCAGAACTCAAAAATTAAATTTCAAGAAATTCCATCAATTCGTTCCGTAGATATGGTGAAAAATGTAAAATCGGCCTTCAAATCAGTTTTCGAGCACTGATCGTTCCAAAAAATTTATATGTTCATTGCTTTAATACCAAGAATTTAAATATTAAATTTCAATGAAAACGGTTGCTTATTTCAATTTATATGCGAAAAAACGTATATTCATTCGATCCGCAGTAAACGTCCAGTTGCTGACACCTGATTTCTTCCAAAAGTTAGGAGATTCCGCGAATGGTCGAGGGAAGCTTATATTTGAATTTAATTGAATATTCAAAATGATCAAAAATGCGATAAAGGTCCGGCAAAAAGTGCAGTTCCCGAGGCCTGATATATCCCAAAACTTGATCAATCCGTGCCATGGCCGAAATGAACATACTTATATGTATATGAAATTTCATCAAAATGGGTTCAGCATACACAGACCGACAGGTTGCTAAAAATAGTTTACTTACACTTCCCTACTATGGAGAAGTGCATTCCCACCGAAAACTCGATATGCAAAATTTGTTGCCATCACATGACCTACCTATTGTTTACACAATGCGGTTGTTAAAAATCAGGTATCGGTTTGAAAATTCTGTTCTTATAAAATTGTTTGCATAATTTTGCGATTATAAATGGAAACTACTTAACACAAGTTTGATTCTTTTTCATTCAATTAATGATGCCACAGTTTTAATTTACGTTTTGTGAAAATTTTTTCATTCTTCCTCGAATATGTTAAAAGTTGTTTGCAAAAAGTGTCAAAAATTAAATTTTTTTTTGAAAATTTAAATTTAAAGACTCACTTTAAGCATATAGTTGATGCTAAAATATCTTCAAAATCTGCCTGAGAGCTAGTGTTAATTATTGGCTATTTTTATTTTATGGAGATGTCCTCAATGTTTAATTAACGTACGTTTGTAGCTCATTTAATTTCTGATTCATTTTTAAGTTTTTACGTTTTACAGGTAATCATTAAGAAATCAATCTAACATTTAGTTGCTGACCTTTTTTTTCTCCATGGGGACCGAGGCCCTTAGGCCCCCCTCACGTCGACTCATCGGATCTTTTGTGGTTATGACATATGTGACTTTTGTATTTCGACAAATTTAGCAAAAATCGAATTTTTTTTGCCTTTTCGGTATGGTAAAATCAAAATTCCCAAAAATTTTATATGAAATTCTCAAATTTTTTAATATATTTTGTAATATTCGAATTTTATTTCGTCAATATCAAAATTCTGAACTATAAAAAGCAAATTTGGATTTGAGCCAAAGATCCCGAAGAAAAATAGCCTACATGGTTTGGACTAAAACAAATTTAATATATAAAGCTAGTTGTACACTTATACAAATACAGAAAATTTCAAAATTGCATGCAACACAACAAAAATGTCATTACAAGAAATTGCTTTTATTTATCGCATTTATTTTTTTTTGTAATTTACGAACTATTTAAAAATTTGCATTCCTTTATTCTTGGTTTTTATATTCTATAATATTGCTTTCATTATAATTTTATTTGTTTATTAATTAAAGATGCCGTTCCCCAATTTTAGTGGTGAATTTTAATATATACACATTACATTTATAAAAGTACATGGTGCATACAATGTTTTTAAATTTTTATGTACAACATAGAAACGAAAGTATATACAATGTATACCGTTTTATTATGAACATTATTTTCACATTTATACTTTTTTTGTTCTTGAAAATTTTAAGATTTTCTTACATATTATTCAGGAAAATAAGCTTTAACCCATTGAGTGCAATGTATATTTTCATTTTATTATGCGATTATGATATTGTATTTGTGGTTAGTTTTCTTCAAAAGAACATTAATTGAATTTAATACAGAAAATTTTGGGGAAATTTGCATTTATCGAATTTACGGGAAACAGCTTACCAAGCTATTCGAATAAAATTCTAAAACTCTTTCCCGATTTTATTAATTCTAAAAGTTACAAAAAATTCAACAAAATCAACAAATTCTTTAGAGTATAAAAACATAATAGTGTTCGGCGTCGTGTTTTATCGGAAAAATAAAATCATCGTTCGCGTTTTATCGGAAAAATTCGTTTGACTGAACGTTTCAAAACAGAGAAAATGTAAGAGTAGAATTTTTGCAACCGGTTCTTAAAAGGTTAAAATATTCCTCTACATTTCTCCTTACCAATAAACGGGATTTTATTTTTTCATTTCATTTCGATTTTCCTTTAAGAATTTTTTTCTCTATATGGTTTTTTTTTTTTGGGAAATTGAGTAGTATTCTCATAAGAAAATAAAATACATCTACAAAAATCAGTAAACGAAAGAATGAACATACAATCAAACATTATTATCCGTACACTGTATAGTATAGAACATTGCACCTACATAAGTTTTCCAGAGAGAGAAGGAGAGGGAGAAAAGAGAGAGAAAGAAAAATATAATCAACAAAAACCACTAAATAGGGGAATGAAATTTTTTTTTTCCTTGCGATAAAAGAGTGAGAAGAAAAAATAGAAATGAAATTAAAGAACTGAAAAAAAAATAAAACGGAAAATGAAAGCAAAACGAAAAATGACACAAACAAAACAAGAAGAAAAATAACAAACAAAAACAAATCTTTGATAGTAAAATGTAAACGAAAAGAAAAAAGAACAAAATAACCTTAAATATGAAAGAAAGAGAAAAAGGAAGAAAAAGAAAAAAAAAAATGAAAATCGTAAAATCGAAATAGAAATATAAAAAGGATATTTGAGAATGTCGTTGAATGTGTATTTTTCGTTTCTTATTTGTAATTTTTTATTTTCTTTAGGTACGAATAACGGTTTTTTTTAATGTAATATATGAATGTATATAAAATGAGGACTTAGGTATAGATAGAGCAAAATATCTAGTATGTATAATAAAAATTTTTACATACCAAAATGTTGTACAGTATAATGGATTACAGTGATGCCGCATATGAATAAAATTCTAAAGGATATTTAGGAAAATAGTGGTCAAAAATGTTGAAAATTCAAATACCAGTGTATGTGATATTATAAATTGAGCTAAGTTAGGTTGTCGTGGCCCCCCGAATTGTACACATAAGCTAACTAGGCACGTTGTGGTACCGCCCAATCTCTCCCTTTTCGCTCCTGATTCGAACCAGCCCGGACTCCTCAAAAATCGGTTAAAATTTCTAACGCTTACATCCGCAAAGTGCGTAACGCGCTCGAAAACGTAAAAGATAAGAAATCTCTGCCTGCAGTTCGCCAGCCAAATTGAATTATGTAATAATAAATTATGCGAAACTAAAATATTTTTTATGGATTTTCTTAAGAAAAGTCATTATTGTGAGGTAGAAGATACAAAAAAAAGCTTCAGATTTCTGAAATTGTAAATTTATTAGTTTCAAATTCTAAAATACTGAAAACTGAAGTTATGATTATATTGCTATGACAATAATATTATAGGATTAAAATTGAGATTTCATTAATTGTAACCAAGAGCCTTACTGTATAGAAACTTTAAGCAGTCCTTGTATTGTAAATTAACTTTCGAGAACGTTTCGATTAAGAAAATTGTAGTTGATATAGGACTACTACCACTGTAAGATTTGTTACATTAGTTTAAATTTCAAATTAAATTTGCATACTTTTAGACGTTGCATAAAAAATTTATTTCAGTCTCTAAAACACATTTACAATTTCCTTCATAATTACAAAGGTATCTAATAATATTAGTAATTTTATGGACCAGCAGATAACAAATTGTTCTGTAACTCAATACAAACGGATAAGTTGCAAAAGAATCGGAAATAAGTCAACAAAATTTTGTACATAAATTGTGGACTCAATTCTGACTGCATTATTCAAATTCAAAATTTTATTTAAAATATTTTGGAAAATTACACATTTGGTAAACCTAAAATTGACATACTTACATAACAAAAATCTAGGTATGTAGAGAAGAAAGAGATTTCTTTTTTTTTTTTCATTATAGATTTTTCTTTTACGATTTCAACTTTTTTTTTTCCTCATTTCCTTATATATATATATATATACATATATATTTTTTTTTTGCCAAACAATTTTTCTTTTATTATTTGGTATTTCAGGGCGTTGCAATATTTGAGTCACACCTTAAAAATAATAAATGAAATAAAATTAAAAATAAATATTATATAAAGAGAAAAACCAAAACAGAAGAAACAAAAACAAAAAACTTAAAAGCAATCAAGAGAAAAAAAAAATATATAAATAAAATGTAAAGAAAGAAAAGAAAAAAAATAACAGTAAATATTATAAATGCAATATTCTTTAAAATTCCGAAATGTATAAAGAAAATTAAATAAAAAACAAAATTGAAACGAAAAGAAAAATAAAAAAAAATTGAGACAGCATACTTTGTGTCTTTGTTTTGCTATTGAAAAAAAAAATAAGAAAAGTTAACCACTGTCTCGTATATCAGGTTTATTTTTAAGAGAATGGGGGCATACACGCTAAGCTTTTATGATAATAAGGACCTCTTTTTTTCAAAATTTATCAAATATTTTAATATAAACTTGTACATTTGCATACATACACGCACATGTACACATTTTTAATATTTTTTTATGCAAACTAGTATTTTGTTGTATTTTTAATTTTGTATGCTCTGTAAATTTACACCCTTTAATTGTAAATATAATTGTGATTTAAATTGAAGAATTGAGCGTTTGTAATGTATGTAAATGCTATCATTGTGATTTGATAATCACCAAATTAAGAATTTTTGCTGTTATCCACGTATTACGTGCAGGTTTTATTCATAAAAACTGTTTCTAATTTGAAAAATCTTAAACTTTAAATTTTTAAAGTTTATCCAAATTCAAGCATTAATTTTGAAAATATTCCGCACTATTTCATTCAATTGACAAGAAAAGTAATAATTCTAATTACACTTTTCTGGTTAAAAAAAGTTTCTGCAAATTTCACTCCTTTTGAATGAGAATACTTTGGCCACATTTCGTGTCACGAACTAGACCTTTAGTCAGAGCACATTTTTCAGATTTGGGAAAACGTTTACGAGTATAACAATTAAAATTTTATTTCTGAGTTTCTGAAAATTTGAAATTTTATTTCTGAGATTGGTTTTAAAAAATTCTCGTCCATATACGCTGGCATGACACTGTTTTTTTTACATAATGCTCTTTTTGTATTAGCTTTGAAATTGTTTGAGTTGCCGTACTTAAAAAATTTTACTCATTTACTCATATTTATTCATATTTACTTCTTTGTTTTTTTACCAAAAAAAAAAAAAATTGCTTTAAAAAGTTTCATTCAATAATTTTTACAATATTCCCTCTTTTGTTTTTTTATTTTTATTTTTTTATAAATTTTCTTTGTAATTATTTATTTAGCTTTGAGCTTTTAAAAAAAATTCTCAACTTTTTCTTTTGTAGACTCGAGTTAATTTTTTTTTTTTGTAATTTAAATTAATTATAATCCTTTTTTTTTTGAGGGAATTTGCATTCAAAATAATAATAATAATTAGAAAGAAAAAGGTGAAATTTTCCGGAAATTAAGGTACTATCAAAAAATTTTAACTATAAAGTGGATTTTTCGAAGTATATAAGAGCTGTCATGATAGTATTGTACATTATGATAGTACTATGGCTAATCTGATTATAAATTTTTAGTCGAAAATATTAAAATTGCTCTTTAACACAATGTTAACAAAAATCGAGAGTATGGAACTAAATTTTGTTTTATTAATTAATTATTGCTTCCTTAATTAAGCTGCTACGTGTACTTTTTTTTTCTCACACCTTTTATTAACTTTTTTCATATTAGTGCTAAAAATTATTATTGTTTTCTTTTTAAGAGAAAGTAACGCTCAATAACACTCTTCCATCACTCTGTTTGCAAAAGGAATATTTGAGTAGTTGAAAAAAATCTTTAACTCACATCTCAATAGATGTTTCTTTATGAAGCTATCACATGTACTACATGTCTCTTTCATACAAGTATTCACATACTTAATATGTTTTGCCAAATTTTTAATGTAATATCCTTGGTATAATTTAAGCAGAATTTTCTTACAAAACCACGCTTCATTTATATGTTACGTTCATCATTACTATACAATGATAAATTACAACGTTCTTTGAAGGAAGGCGGGCGTTGTTTTCTAGAGAGGTGAAACACTAGTGGGGCAAGCATCAAACGTTCGTCGGCCACCATTTTAAAGTAAGTTGGCTTCATTTTTTATTTTATAAAGTTATTTTTCAATCTTAGGTAGGTTCTACTTTTTTCTATGTTTAAATATTTCAAATTAGGAGTAAATGCTTAATATTTGAAGCATAAGCAACCTTTTTCTTAAGAAACATTTAATTTCTTTTTTAATTAATTTTTTTTCTTTTTGTAAATGGCTGAATGTTTTTTCTATTTCTTGTTTTTAACAATGCCCTTTTTTTGTTAATAATTTTTTTATATTTTTTTTTTTGTTTAAATAAATTAATTTTCAACATTGTAAAAAGAAATTAAAATGGCTGCTTCAAATTTTCTTTTTGTTGCATTTTTTTTTTCTCTTTTTCAAATAAGTTTTTTCTTTTCTTTTGAAACGAAAATTTAAAAAGTGGAAAAATTTAAAGGAAATTAAAAAATAATTAAAAGAAGTTATTAAAACCTTTCACTTGAAAGAAGTAAAGCGAAAAAAAAGAGTAAGAAAAAAAAATACCTTGCATTGCGCCGCTAAACATGCAAATTAAAAAAAAATTTGTTTTTGCTTAACTGGTTATTTATTTCGTCCTTTTTGATGACCCGTATCCTTTTGATGATGCTTCCTATACTTTATTTGTTTTGTTTTTTTTTTTTTGTAATTCATTCACTAATTGGAGTGAAAATACCCTATTATTTATTTTTATTTTTTAAAAATTAATTTATTAAGTGTTGGAGGCATAAAATAATAATTATTTTATAATTTGAGAAATTTGTTAATAAAAGAATTCTTATTAGCAGAATAGTGTAGATTTAATGAGATCTAAATATTTTTTTTTCCACCAACGGATCATTTGATTCCTCAACAAATATGTTAGAAGTAAATATAGTCACGCTTTGATCTGAACAAAATCGTTTTAGTATACTTTTCACTTATTGAAATTTATGACATTTTGTAGAGTGTTGAGTAAAATGTAGCGGAAACACGCAGAATGGATATGCCAAATATGTTATTTCTGAAAACGGACTCGGTAGATATTCATTTTGGAATACTGGATGAAATTAAAAAGTTATCGAGGAGCAATAACAAGAGGATAGTAAAATATTAGCTACCTAGAATGCAAATATTTATTTATTGAAATTTCTTTGGGCTAAACATAAATATTTCATGAATTCTACTCAATTAAATCCAAGATGTAATTTTCGTATATCGTAAGTCACATTTATTTATACCGGCTTTTATTTTGCAAATTAATAAATTCCTATTTAAATATTTTTTCTCTAATTTCATATAATTGGATTCACACACAGAGGATTTTTTGTACTTTAATTTATATATATATATATAGAAAATTTCTAGGCAATCATCTGAAAATTATGAGAATATCGAAAGAGTGTTACACAAATTTTATGCACTTTATTTATCCTACACGGAAAATGTAATAAAATAATTAATGAAATATGTAGTGCCACAAGAAATTTTGTGTAAAAATGCTAATTTTTCAGAAAGATATTGTACATATAATCACTTTTAAATTGAAATTTAATTAAAATTAATTTATTTCGGGTATATTATTAAATTGTGTCTAAGGAATAAAAATAAAATTTTATATAGAAAAGACAGATGTTTGCCACAAATTCTAAAAAAAATTATTTTTTTTTTTTACACATAAATTTTTAATATTTTAATAATATTTTTCATATTCAATCATTCTCAAACTCTTATACAATTACACGAAAACGAAAAGAGTTTAAATATTGCATATGTATAGTTAGTGCAAAAGCAATTAAAATCAAATTTAAAATTGAAAAAATTTTAAAGCAAAAAAAGAGAAGAAGAAAAAAATGTAATTTTAAAACTAAACTTTTTATAATAGTTTTTATTTCAACATTTTAACCGCAATTTATTCCCCCAATGCAAATATCCTTTTCCAATACATAAAAATGTCTTAAAATATTTTTCAAATTTTTAGCACTTTTACAAGAAAATTTTTTAAAAACGTGCTTATTAGTTTCACTCTGTTCGTCCGTCTGTCTGTCTGTCTATCTGTGCGTTCGTCGACATGGTTACTAGACCTCTACAACCTTGAAGATATAAAGCTGAAATTTTATTTGCATAGATCTTTGGTAGAAACTTATTTCCGTAGGAAAAAATTTTAACCTACCTCCTCCCTTCTAAAATCTATAACCCCTCAAAAAACCCTAAAAGTGCCATTTTTTAACTATTTTTTGTAAGAAAACTGTTGTATTGTAGACGTTAGGTTGTATAGGAGTCTAAAATTTTAGCAGCTTGTAAATACTAATGAATAGTTCATTTCGTTAGAAGAAAATTTTTTATCCAATTCCAGCCTCTGTCATGTTATTGCTTCTCAAAAATCGTAAAAGTCGACTTTTTGGCACCATACATTTCTGAAGCACCATACATTTCTTTATTTTTTCAAATAAATGCCATGACATTATAAAATGTAATTATTCTTCTTATCTCATCGCAATTAACCCTTAAAGTCGAGCACATTATGTTAACAACTCTTTCAATTTTTTTTCTCGTTCTATTTCAACTATAGATGTATGCATTGTTCATCCTAAAAGTATGCAATTTTTAAAATATATTCGTATAAGAATGAAAGTAATTTTAATAATGTAGTACCTAGATTGTTTTTATAAGCAGTATTTTCACTTGTTGAAGGCAAAAGTGCTACATTACAAACCATTGCTTTGACTCAACTTCATATATTTTTTATACATGAGCTTGTAAGTACATATACGAAAATTTTATAAAAATGAGATTTTTTACTTTGAGTCTCTTTTATAAATTTTTTACTTTGGTTTGCGGTTTTTTAATATTTGAAAAAAAAATTTTATTTTTATTTTAAAATTAGCATAATACTTACGTCATCCATCATTTCCTGTCAAAGGCAAACCAAGTTAAAAGAAAGGAAGAAATTATAAATAAAGGCGAAGGAAAAGAACTAAAAAAGGCGAATAAAATATCAATTTTGTTTTTCGTTTATATTGAATAAAAAAATACAAACGTTCACATGTCCCGTTTATAAACCAAGAGAACAAATTTCTCTTTAATTTCAATTCAAGCATAATAGTGTTGTAACTAAATTCTAATTTTTATACTGTTTCTTTACTTTATTCCACTATAATTCAGTTAGACCTGTCATTTATAAAGTAATGAGTTCTTCTAAATTTGGTGTTCTCTTTCTATAAATTCGAAATAAATTCTGGGTAAGTTCAGTATAAGTTTATTGAGTAGAGAATATTACATGATCAGTTTCAACTCGGCTTACCTGAACTAGTGTAAACACACTAAATATGTTTTCGTACATTATATAAAATTTTAAATATTATGATTTAATTCAAAAAGGACATTAGAGAAAAAAAAATTTAGGAAGAAGGAAAAAAATAATCAAAAAACAAAAAAAAAATTGAATTCGATTAAAGAAATTATTTATTTATACTATATGCTAAGTGATACGTTAAAGTCAATTTCAGGGACACGTTTATTTTTTAAGTGAATTTTCAAGTAAATATTAAAAAAGAAATAAAAACTTATTGAAAATGTGGTAGCGCATATATTCAATGAAGAGGAGATTCCAAGAGTTTTTTTCTACAAATTCTGCATTGATTTGAAAATTTAAACCTTTTATACCACTCAATAGAATATTAAATAAAAAAAATTGTAATTTCTCATCTTCACCATTATATTCTTAAGCTGCTGAAAATTTATTGTAAGATATTATGCTTATATAAGTTTCATTTAGATTTGAGAGTCTTTAAGGCGAAAATTAATTTTAATAATGGTCAAGCTGGTAAACAATGACTTCAAGCTGGTAAACTTTTGAATATTATATTGAAATATGTTAGAAATTGTGAAGATATGCGTGGTGTTTTCTTTCCTTCGCCATATTTAGTTACAATAAAATATTTAGTTACGAATATTATGAGAATGTGCTACAAGATGTAACCACGTAAATACGAGTAATTTAAAAATATTTCTTAAGGTTAATGTTTTTCTTTAACAAAATAAGTAAAGTAAATAATATGAGCATTTATTCTAAATATGACATTCCCTCTCCCTCTATTTGCTTTCGAATTTTGGTTTCTCATATTGGATTCCGCTCTGTTCTTGACTTTTATAATCCTTAGTATTTAATTCAAAAATTCTCATTCAACAAAAGAAAATTCCTCAATATCCAATCAATTATGAAAATAATGAGATACCATAATTTCTAATTGAAATAAATTGATGGCGGAAACCGTTGTTGTGTTATGCCTAATCAATAAAATCAAATTATTTATTAAAATTCCCAACATTTATTTGTGATTCCCACTAAGTTATGCAATATTTAAGAGAAAAATATTAAAACTCCTCTTTTTATATTAAAATTTAAACAGATTCATTTTATGGACTTCTTTTATTTGTATCTGAAAGGATCAATCATGTCGTAATAATTATTTTTTTTTGGACAATAATAATATTGGTAAATAATATGTATTCCTTAGTTTTTTGGATGAGGGTGATAAGTTTTATATATTGAATAAGAAAAATAAGTGTAAAATGCTGGTAAAAATTACTTTTCTTTTCGAATTGTTCAATCAATCAAAAATTATTAGAATAAATTAAGGAATTATGTGTACATTTAAATATTGAGATTCGTAGTAACTATTGACGGATTACAAAAATAATATTTTAAAATTCATAACCTTATGAATTGTTTGTAGTTATTTATTATAGTGGGTGTTAATTATGAGAAACATTTTTAATATTCTGAAACTATAACAATTTTTAGCAGATCTGCAATTTATAATTAAAACTAAAATCCGTCCCAAATTAAAAGAATATTCTAAAGAACTTAATTACTCATTATGTTGTTGCGTCAAGAACAGTACCTAGCAGGTTATATAGAAAATAAAAATTTATAATTAACAATCAGCAAATTTTATACTTCCAAAACGTTTAAATCTAAATTTTGTTCTAAATCATTGGAACCATTCTAAACTTATTGTACACGAAAATTGTTAAATATTTTGAAAGCGAATAATTTTCTTTAAATCCCAATATTATAAATACAATACGGGGGGCAATTTCTAAATGATTAAAATATAAAGTAAATTACTTCGAATCTTACCAAATCCAAAAAAAAACTTTCTGTCATTAACGCAAATTGTCCCACTTAATAAAAATCAAATGCAACATAATTCTTAATAAAACACTTCATAAAAATGAGGAAAACTTAAAAGGATTTTAGAAATAAAATTTTAGTGAAAAATTTCAAAAATCACATTTGTTATATAAAAGAAAACCTACAAATAAAATTTCCATGAAAATTTTTAATGAACGCATCTATATATAGATAGTATAACAGTTATAACAATACACTAAAACAGCTATCACAACTAATCAAAATGGAATTGAAATGAGGTTCATTATAGTATTATTTTTGCTTTTTGTTTTTATTAATTTCTACCCTCACCCTTAAAAAGAAAGTAACAATTTCAAAAAATATAAAATAAGAAATACAAGAAATTCAATCCTTTTTTTTATACTACAGTAGCAAACATTTTTAAATCCGTCATATTTTTGACGAATAAAGTTTACCCATTTTATAATAAGATATGTACAAATAGAAATTAAGGTCAGTTGTGTGTTATTCTGCAATATGTACGAGAAATGGTCAGTTGTGTAACTTCTTCTTAAAGAATTTAGAAGTATATAGAAACTCCATACCGGTTTGTTGTAAGAGAAAACTATTAATACTCTCACTGTTTCGAATTTAATGAGAATACGATACTTCTTACTAATTACGACACTAATTACGACAACAAACGTTCGCCAAAAATTTTAAAAATTATATAAAAATCTGTGTAAATAAATTGGTTATAATAATTTTTATTGAGAAAATGTTTTGTAGTTAACATTAGAGACTTGTTAATAACAAATGCCAAGCCTCATACTGAAATCAAACTCATCTCTAAATACGTGCTTCATACATATGTTTGAAACATATATGTGGAGAATTTGTATTAATGCAGATAGATATTAATGTAGATAGGAAGCACTTGTGTGTGAAAGAAGTGTGTGGATATATGTTTGCAGCATAATACGCGTGCTTGTATGAAACAAATCCAGTGTGTTCAACATTAGTATGAAAGAAATGTATGATTATACGTATTCAGTATATCTACGAAGCTTGTTCAAAAATCAATACATTAAAAGATAATAGTATGAGATAAATTTGTAACACAAAGTGTAAATTAACAAACACACAAATTATATTATAATAGTTGAGTTCATATTTAGATCATACACAACATACTGAATATTTCAGATATTACGCATTACAAAAGAAAAATAGTATTTAAAATATCATTAAAAATAATATATTCAACTTTTCAAAAGAAGAGTCCATCACATCCGTGATCCTCTAAGATGAAATACTATCTAAAATATTTCTTTACAAATAATACTACATACATTTGAACGCAACTTTCACATACAAACACATTGTACACTAAAATAAGGGTATGAAAGTTTGTAACTATTCAAAAATATGTTTCTATAACTACATATTATAATTTTGGATTCTTAAAATGTAATTACAGCACATTTTTCTGTCTTAACAGATAAATTTACAGATGAATAGATTTTAGAAATGAATATTGTATTTGGGGCAACAGTTAGCATTTATTATTATTATTATATTGTTCTTATGTTGTGTTGCACTGTAAAATAATATGATGGTATCCCATTAGAATTGTTAAATTTAGTAAAAAATGAAAAAAAAAACAAAAAATGACAATGGAATTAAAAAGTAGACAGAGAAACAGGGGCGAAATTATTGTTATTATTATCATTACTATGATTTCTCATTAAAAAAAGAAAAGGGTTAAAAATGTCAAAATTAAAGGGTTTTCTGTTATGGTTTTAATTATTATTCAACACAATTCAAAAAAATTGTTTTTACTTGAATGTTTACAAAATATTGCCGTAACGTTTTGATTTGCACATGCTATTCTAATTTCATTTTAAAATATTCAAAAATTTACCTAATTACTTTTATAATTACCTGGGCTGTCGCAAAATCTTATATACTGAATCATGCTCTTAAATTTAAATGATTTTGTATAGGGATTTAATGCTACAAGAACTAAATTCTGTAGATTTTACAAAAATTTAAACGACACGCAAGTCGTAACAAACACTACGTGGATATTTTTTTGCAGATCTGCTAAAAAATTTTGAGAGAGATATTTAGAAATAAGAGAATATTCTACAATTGAGAGTAAGATACGCAGATCTGCTAAAAAATTTTGAGAGAGATATTTAGAAATAAGAGAATATTCTACAATTGAGAGTAAGATACGCAGATCTGCTAAAAAATTTTGAGAGAGATATTTAGAAATAAGAGAATATTCTACAATTGAGAGTAAGATACGCAAAAATATTTTCAATTATAAAAGTGTTACGACAACACTTTGTCCTTTCATTTTTGCCAAGGATGGCTGCTATTGTGATTCGATCAATTCGGACAACGGGTTCGACTATCTACCATAAAACTCAAAGAGTTTATTTTAAATATTTCAAAAACTAACAAAGATCTTAATTTAAAATTTTATAAGAGCGTGCACAATTACTTTCTACATATTTTCTGCAAATTCTAATGGAGTGGCACCAGTAGTTGCCATGCAACTCCAAACCTTATTTTAAATATTTGAAGAATTAATAAAGTCAGATTTCTGAATCTTGACAGTCGTGTTTAATTAAAAATCAGAAATGTCCATGAAAATTTTGTAGAATGGTTTCACAAATTTGAATAATTACTATACAACAATAAAAGGTGCGTGGGTATAATTCAATCGGTTTATTAATTGTTACTTGTTATTTATAAAATAGTTTTATTCTCCGATTTTTTTTTAAATATCCTACCTTAGGAATGTACTGAATCATATTTTGCAGCACATTATACAAACTTATAAAACCTAATTCAAAATTAATAATATAACCGCATAGGTATTCTATTATTTTATATATTTAAGAGTGTATAGAATACATAGTTGCTATATATAAGAATCCTTTGATTATTTTGGAAAAAATAAAATTTTCATTTGATAAAAAAACGGAACCAAATTGAAAACTGCGTCATCATAATATAAAATAATCTACAAAAATAATATCAAGATAGAATTTTTCACTTTGTATCTCACACCATATACGTACATAACTATGTGTAAGTGCCTAAATGTATTACATACCTCGTTTTGTACATTTGCGTTAAAATTATATAATTTTTATTTATATTGAAAAAAAAAAAACAAAAACAAAATCAGAGAATCATCATCATCAGCGTCGATCATAATCATAAACAATGTGGCACAGTTGTTCTTAAAACTTCTTAGAACAAAAAAAAAATTATATGTAACAATATTAAAAAACAAAAACAGAAATAAGGACTTCTTGCCAATGTTATTATTATTACCAAAAAAAAAAAATCTGATGTGGTCAGCACATAACCGACCGCAATGTGTAATGTCTAGTTAAGTGAAAATGTTACAGAATATTATAAAAATGTCTGTTAAATACATATTTCAAATTTTTAGGACATAAATAAGCTTATAGTTAACATACCTAGAAAAATGTAAATTTGGCTCTTGGTAGAATTTCGCTTTGCGCTATCCGAATTCCCTGAAATGCTCGCCAGTTAGTTTTGGTAACAACCAAATTCTATAAATTCGTTCCGTAGATATGGTGAAAAATGTAAAATCGGCCCGCAGATCAGTTTTCGAGCCCTGATCTTTCCAAAAAATTTACATGTTCATTGTTTTAATACGAGGAATTCAATAATTAAATTTCAATAAAATCGGTTGCTTATTTCTCTTTATATACGCAAAAATGTATATTTAGCCCGTAGTAAACGTTAAGTTGCTGAGGCCTGATTTCTTCCAAAAGTTAGGAGGTTTCGCGGTCGGTCTAGTGAAGCTTATATATAAAATTTCAAGTAACTTGGTTGAATATTTTCTTCAAAATGTTCAAAATTGTAAAACAGGCCCGCTTAAAAGTACAGTTCCCGAGGCCTGATATATCCCAAAAGTTGATCAATCCGTGCCATGTTGGAAATAAACTTACATATAAAATTTCATCAAAATCTGTTCAGCAGAACTTGAGATACTCGCGTGCACACACAGACCGACAGACCGACGGAAAGACAGGTTGCTAAAAATAGTTTACTTACACTTCCCTACTATGGAGAAGTGCATTCCCACTGAAAACTCGATATGCAAAATTTGCTGCCATCACAAAACCTACCTATTGTATACACAATACGGTCGGTAAAAAATAAAACAAACAACACAAAACAAAAGTAAAAAAAGAAACGAAATTGTTATTATTACTTTTAGAAATCCTTTTTCATATATTTATGTTATTAAAGAACAAACAAAAAAAAAAAAGTAAAAAACAAAAAAAGGATATTAAATTTTTGGAAAGAAATTATATTTTAAGAAATAAGAAACTTTTATTATTTACCCAAAGAGTTATGTTTCTTCATCTTCATCTTCATCTTCATCTTATTACTTAATATTTTTACTTGTTACCAGAGTATTTGTTTTTACTCATTATATTGTTTTTTTTTTAAGTAAAAAAATAACAGAAAAAAATCAGGTAAATTTCATATACGAGCATTAAAAAAGGAAACAAAAAAAAAAAAATCCCTTAAGGATTATGTCAAAAATTTATAAATTTTATAGGTTTGTTTTTCTGTAATTTTTTGTGCAAATATGAAAAAATAAATGAAAATTATGGAATCTTTTTGATTTTTTAAGATATTTTGGTATTGCTCTAGAGATTATAAATCGAACTGTTTAAAAAAACAAAAACGCTTTGTATTTTTTATTAAAGCACTTCATATTTTATCAGCTGCTTCCTTTTCGAAAAAAAAATTATCATTTTTATATTTTGTAAATGTATGAAATTTTAAGAGGCAAAATTTTATAGAATAACCACGTCACATTTAGAAGACTTTAATATTTAAGACGAATTAAGTAACACCAACTTGAACATTAAAACAATTAGTCAATTGACAAAAACAAAAAAGTTCATTTATTCCCTCTAGTTAACTTGATCTCTTCGAATCCACTAAATTAGAACTTCTTCCAACCTTAAATATTCACAATTAAATTTGACTAGAGATTTTAAGTGCACCGCACCGTTATGTCAACAGAAATTCCAGCGTTCATAATTGATCAAAAAATCACAATGAATGCTCTCACTTACAAATAAATAAATATTTAACTTTAATAGATTATCATCACCTTGCTTAGAGTATAATATGCAGGCGGTACCTTAGGACTAATAGAATACTTTAAGAATTTGCCTTTTAAATTCGATTTTTCACTCTCAATTTCAACTTATCGAAGGCTGATATTCTTTCTGTCTACTTTGATGTCATACCTTGTTCAATATCAAAATTTTTTACAAAATAATTTCTAATAACGTATTTACAATAACTTCAATTCTCTCTCGTTCTCTTTTAAAAATATTGTGCCATAAGAATATTTATATTATAACAATAAATATAATAATCAGTATGATGTCGTTTGCGTGATGAAATTGAAAGATCCCTATGAATTTCTACCCAAAAATAGAAGAAGACAGGTTATTTTAAAGGATATGCTCTTCTGACATTTGCAATTCTAACTTAAAAATTTTCAGTTCCTTACTTTTAACCTTAAAATTTTAAGTTACAGATTTAAAATTAAATCAACAATTAATATTATTACAATATTAGTTGCCTGCAATAAAATTAAAACGTGCAATTCTACTGAGCGTTCTAGTTCTTTATAAATTTCATTTAGATTTGAAAAAATTATTTTCACCCTTTAGCAGTATAACGTTAAGTATGTGTATAACATTAATTACGAAAATTTTCATTACATTTTTTTTAATTTGTTCATATTTAAACCAATTCACTTTTCATAATCAACTGCAGAATTTCATTTTACTTAAGTAATCATTTAAATTTAAACTAAACATTGTTATACAACATACTCACATACATCTATTATACTGTATACAAGTAGGTCATATAACATTTACAAGTAAGTACGATGTAGACAAAATATTTTGTTCTCAATGTAAAACTTCTTAGGTAGATCATTTATTAAAATCCTTCAAGATAAATTCATTTCAAATACTCTTCTCAATTTAATTCTATAAAATATTAAGTATAACAAATTAGTTAGTCTAGAAATTAATGACACAATATTTTTTTTTCATATTATTGTTTTTGTTTTTTTTTTAGTAAATTGTATATGGATTTGGAAAATAATGAAAAATTGTATGATTTTTTTGATATTCTGGTAAAGTTCAATACAATAGGGAGTATAATAACGTAATCGAACCTTTTTAGTTACAAATAGAAAAGAACACGTTAGCTCTCAGATTCTAGCGGTTTGAATGGTCTTCTTTCTCGAATCATTGAATTCGTTCTCTGAGGATTTTCCAAAGAGAAGAATTTTGTTCCTTTTCTTGTATAGTAAGGAGGATAAACCTTGAGTTATAGAGTTACCAGAGGCAAATTCTTCAAACTGTACACTGAGTTAAATTCTTAGGGAATGAAGAGTAATCAAGGCGGTCTTTATATCAGGCTTTAATCGAAGTAGTTGCATCATTATGAAGTATATGAAATAGGAAATGAAGGAGAATAATTAATAGAAGCGTCAACACATCAACAAATCTGTAAAGGCAGATCTACATGAGATTGTTAGGTAAATGTCTAGATTCCAAAGCGTTTTAGTTAGCACCATTCGTTAATATGGAGGACGTTTTTAACAATGTAAAAATGTAAAAGACAACAATACAGATTCTTTCAAAACGGGAATAGGAGGGTCTTAGCTGAGATTTGAATCGTGTTGACGAGAGACGTTTCGCTAAGCGGAGTTCTTTCACTATTACTTGCCGTTTGGGTTTTACATAAATTTCAGAATCATAGCTTAGGCAGTTGATGTGGTTATATTGACCTCAGATTATAGGCTGTGTTGTAATTTCAGAAGGGTCCACACAATCTATATTTTATGAAGAAGACAATAACAAGTATAGTAGGAGTTCAAGAGAAAATGATGTATGAATAACTGGCGGACTTATAAAAGGCCTATTCTTAAAAGAATTGGGTTTAAAGATTTGATTGAACTCAGTGTTGCCGATTTGCCTTTTTCTGGTATAGTTCTAGGTTTTGAGTAGGTAGAAAGGAAGGGAGCTGCCTTTTTGTCTAATATAAACGGGCAATAAAAATTATATGAATAAATATTAAATAATTCCAACTGAAATTTACTTAAATCCAAAACTTCATATATAAACAAATAATTCAGATTTTTCAATAATATTTTTACTAAGAAATCTGTTTGTACAATTGCAATAATTTATAACCTTAGTTTAGTAAGTAAAACATATACATTTTCTCTTTTAATTATAAAAATTTCTAACTTTTTAGATAAAACTATAGATAATTCAGTATAGATAATTAATTGAGTATATACATTTATTCACTTAATCAAAATCTCATTCTACAGAACAGTTCAAATACTTGTTTAAATCTGACTGGCTATTTATTTAGATTAACTTTAAATGAACTTTTAAATATTTTGTAATAAAATTAATAAACCAAAACTTTCCAAAAACTTAAAATATAATATACTTTTGATTGTATATATATTCCGTTAGTGTATTATATAGGTATATATATACCAAATATTATATGAGAGCATATTACATATGAAAATGTAAACTTAATTATTTAAATACATACACGTGTATATACGCATCAATATTATGTCAAGGATGAAATCCTTTAAATAGAACAAAAATATATTTTCATTTCTAACTGTAAAAGTTGAACTGAAGTAGGTATGAAAAAGATTCTATTTTGTTTTTTGTTTTAGCTGTTTTCTACCTCATTAAGGATTCTTTTAACTTCATAAACCCTTAAATATCATGGACTAAAAGAATTTATTTTTTGTTTTCATAAAATAAAAATAAATATGAAAAAAAAAAAAAAATAATGAAAATCCTGTTAAAATTCTTTTATCCTTTTTAATTTGATATAAATATACGTTTAACAAATTAATCAAATTTATCACGTCTCAATGGAATTTTTCTTTATTTTTAGTTTTTTTGATTTTGTTTTGTTCACTTACCATACTTCTCCTATATGTTGTATATTATGCTATTATGGTCATGAGAACACTCTGGACAATGAAGACACAAACAATTTATAATACCAATAATAATATGTGAAGGAGTTTTTTAGGTGTTCTATATAAAATGTGTGTAAAAATATATAAATTGTGAAGAGAATTTGAACTGATCGAATTATAAACGGATTCTGTTTAATAAAAAATAAAAATAAGAAAAAAAAAAATAATAAAAATTTTTTTTTCATAAAATTGTTATCTGGCCGGTCATTTAATTTCCTTCCACACTTTTTTTGTAATATTGTAGTGGGTATCGTTTTTGATATACATATATATAGTATATAAGTATGTATATATTAAGTAATATATTTGACTGACCCTTCAGATGTTAATCTCCCTTGAGTAAATCGTCAAGCTATTAAAAATTGACAGAGAACAAAAATAGAATTTCTTTTTTTTTTTTCTAGTCAAATTATTTTCGCATTTTTCATTCAGGATCATCATTATTGGAATTATATAAGTATGTATAGGAATACCTTATAGAATATGATTTTTACGTATTTTACGCATTATATGCATATATGAATCTAAGTACGTTAAGTAGGCAACACTCTAGTAAATGTTATAAGAACAGTGAAAAGAGAATAAGTTGGGTGTGAGAGAATAAAATGAATAATATTGAAGATACCAAATTGTATATTGAAATTCAGTATTGAATACATTTCAATTGTTAGGTCTAGATCGAATATCATTTTTTATGATTATTTTTTTTCCCACGTCTGTGTGGATAAGTTGAATCATTTCAATTTGAAAAGATATTGTCGAAATATTTAAGTCGCCTTACAAAGCAGAGTGTGAAATTTCAAATTGAAAGTGAATTGGAAAATACTATTTTTAAGAAACTCAAAGAAAGCTTTTGAGGAAAATTATTTGGTGCAACGTACACTTTGGTTTACAAAACAATATTATTTTGTAAAAAATTTAAGCCTGGCCAAAGACGGCGGAATCAATATTATTCAACTGTTTTTACTGCTATTCAATAGAATGGCAATGATTGGCATAGTTTCTTATTGCCATCTTATTTCATACGAAAGCATTAGAGAATTTTAATTGACTGTCATTGAGAAAGCTTGTAATTTTTAGGGTTTCACGTTTAGGTTTTCAAAAATTTCATGAACCAAAACTGATCGAATAGGTATGGCAATCCAAATTCAAAAGAAGAGAAATTGTAAGAATTTTTTTTTGAGGTTATGAGCACAATTTAATATTTTTTTTTTTTTCGTTTTTTTCGTTTTTACTCATTTTTTTTTCCATTTTCTGACATATTTTCTAAGGATTAAATTAGGCCAGACAATTAATGTGAAATATTTATGTTATTTTATTATTTTTCATTTTATTTGATAATTTTTTTTTTTTTTTTGTATTTTCATTTTGCGAAAATTGATTTTATGACAATGGACGAGGAAATTATTAAGTAGGTTGTTGTTGTTGTTGAAAATTATCAAAAATATTATTTACCAAAGTTTTATTATTTTTTTCAGAAATTATAAAAATGATTAATTACACTAGAGGGCTGATAACAATATATTTTTTCCTTTATACAATCGAATCGTTAAATATTATTATGTACAAATTGTCAGTATTTTAAAGTTGAAAATTGAAACGAATCAATGTACCCGCATCAGAGAGACCTTAATAGAATATATAGAGTTATGCGTATATATGCGTAAAATTTTAAATAGTTTTGTTATTATAAAATATTCGGGCGTGTATAAAACTGAACCGTTGTGATCCTTTAATAAAATATGTGTATTATGTAATTGAATATCAGGGATAAAAATTTCATTTAGTGTAGTTTCTTTTTTTGTTAACAAAAATTAAAATTTGATTGATTTGACAGTTTAATTTTTAAGTTGGTATGGAAATCTTACATTTGTATACAGAAATTTATTTTTGGGTTTTCCATTTAAAAATGTTGCAATGTTCATAATTTAAAATTCTTAGTTGTTGTAGGCACACTCGTATTTCAATTAACTTATGTATTTCAGAAATTTTTATTGAATACCAACAATTTAATTAAAAAAAGATTAGAAACAGAATAATTTTCGTAATATTAGAAATTTATTTCTTGCTCAATATTTTGGGGAGTTCTTTTGAAAATATGATTAATTTTGTATAACCTTCAATTTTTATTAATTAATTTCTTAAATATTCATTTGCTTTCTAAAACTGGAAATGTTTTCCAAATTAGACTTATTCCTAAAATAAATTAGCTTTAGTATAATTGAAGTGAATTATCTGTAACCGAATTATATTAGAGGTAGAGTTATTGCTTTTTAGAAAGTTATAATTTTTCGAAATTCATAGAGAGACATAAAAAATACTGTGGAATCACTAATGGAAATTTCTTCATAAAACATTAGAACAGATGGAAGGCGAAATCAAAAGAACGAGTCAAGGCAGAAAAATAAAAGAAAAATTGGACTCTTCGACTGGAACCAGAGGTCTACCAGTTCGAGAAGAAAATTTTTCAATTTTTCTACTTTGATTCGTTTCTTTAATTACGTCATCTATCTGTTCTGCAGTTGCATGAAAGAATTTCTATTATTTACTCTTATAAAGAATCAATTAAAAAGGTAAAGAACTACGAGTGATATTGGTAATTAAAATTATGATTTGCGTAATAGACACAATACTTGTTTATTGTGTTCTTGTGATTGCGTGGAATCATTTATAATAAATTGATGTCAATTGCCGAAACGCAAAACCCTTAATTCATAAGTTTGTACCAATCATATTGAAATTTTAAAATTTTAATATAAAACCTTTGTGTTTTTTGTATTTCATTGTAAAAACAAAATAATACATTTGTGAGTTAAAAAATGAGTTGAATTGATTAAGGTTTTGTTTCGCTTTAATAATCGTTTTCTTTCTTGTCTAGAGTGGAAATCTGAATAGAAACTCATTTATGAAAAAGTAGTAATTTGAAACACGAAATTTTGTTCTAACTTCCATACTACAGCTTCAATAGTTTTTTTATGTGGAACAGTATTGTATAAAAGAAGTACTATTTCCTTCGATATCGAAATGATGAGATTGACAGATTTTGTGATGCTAGTATGTAATGATATCCTTGTAATGAAAGATATTATGAATTTGTAATAAAACTCCCGGGTACGGGAGTGCCAGGGATATCAGGAACAATTTTCCACATTGGCTTGAATATTTCATTATACTTACATCTATAAAGTTTATTGCGTGTATTAAACTTGCGCCGTGTTTGGAAATAACTTGAACTTTCTTCAATTTTCAAATTAAAGTTCAAATTTATAACATAAATGAATTCTATATGGTACGTTATTTCCCCCCCATGTTAATTTTTATTATTATCACTTTATAAAATATTATTTGAAATAAAAATAAATGTCATTTTCATATCGTTGTTATAGAATACGGAGATAACTTGTCCAATAAAAACTTAAATTTTTTACATCATATTCTTATAAAACCGGTGTAAATTCAATGGAATCTTTAAATATTAGATTGAATTTTGCGATTTTTTTATTTGTAACTTATGAACTTAATAAAATGTCATCCTTAAAAGCAGTTAAATTTTTCGTATTTTTTTACAAATGCTTTTCTTTTTTTATATAATTTTCACATATAGACTAGACATATTCTTATGTACAAGTGTATTCAACATTTGGTCATAATAATAAAAAAAAAAAAAAAAATAATAAAATGAAAAAGACTGTTTTCGATAGCAAAAATGATGAATGACTTTTCTTTTTAATCAAGAGCAGCAGTAGCAAAGCAATAACAATAAGAAGCAAAATATACAAGGATAACGATAAAAAAAAAAAGTTATAAAAATAACTTTTTTTTTTTTTCATATTTCTGACAAAGAAAAGATCAAAATGACAAAAAATATTAATATTGACAGCCGAATATAATACAAAAAAAAGAATTAATATGTTTGTATGTAATGTGTTGATACTTACGCAATAGTGTTAAAAATTACATTTCCTTACGTGATGATTTTCCATAAGACATTTTTATCTTAATACAAGACAGTAAGAGGACAATTTTTTAGAATATGGGTGCAAAGAATTGAAAAATGCAAAAAAAGTGTGAAATTCAAAAGAAAAAATAATATGAAAAGTCATGACACACCGCACATTGTTATATACTTTTATTCTTTTTATACATTATAACTGTGATATTATTTAACCATCATTGTAATTTTTGTTTTTTTTTTTATGTTTCGATTTCTTGGTTCAAATTCTTGTTGATGATGTTTCTTGTTGTTACCACCGTTTAGATCAAAATCTCTCTCTCTCATACCATATTTATTATTAATGTTATTAGCTTTCCTCTCGGGTTAAAATTTTCATAATATGTGTATACCTTTTCATTCATTCATTCTGAATATTAAATTTTTTTTTTTTTCTTATCAAATTGTATTTTATTTTTTTCGTCACCTTTTTTCCTGGAAAACATTGGATGATTTTTTTTTTTCTGTTCAGCTTTTCTTGTTGTTATTTTTGACATTTTACGCGTGTCATTTTTTAAAAATGTGGCGCCCGAACAGAAGTATTGGAGTCTGAAAAATATTTTTAAAGTATTGAAGAATTGTCGTATTCTTGTAGCGATCACATAGAAATTTCACATTTCCGACATGTTATTTGACTGACTGCCATGACTTTGGGAGTTTTCACTTTCCGTGCTTAATTTTTTTTTTTAGTGTATGTGAAATTTCTTGCTTCTAGTTTCTTAACCATCCACTATTCGAAATAAAATGCGCCTTTTGAAAATATTGAACATTTAAAATTGGTTATTATATTTGGCACACGAAGATTGCGGAAAAAATTAATTTAAATTGGTTCCTTCAAATGGTCCATCATAGGTGGACAATCGCAGTTAACATTTTTACATGATATGATTTATGAGTAAGTGGCAAAATTTGATTTATCAATTAAAAACAATATTTGAAAATTTTTTTGTGCTTTGAAAATAAATTGAATAAAAAATCACCCGTTACCATTATAGAAAATTTTAAAAGATAAAAAAAAAATATTTAAGAAAAGTACAATTTTCATTTTTTGCACATTGCATTTTTAACAATTTTCGTTTTCCACTTAAATATTTTGGTTTTTATTTAAATATGAAATTTTGAATTAAAATCCTTATATTATAGACTTATAGAGAGATTTCATATATGTACTCTGTGTATGTGTGCACAAATTATTGGAATTCATCACTTTATAAAATTTTGTTGTAATTTGCTTAGTTGTCGTTTTACTTCATTATTTTGTTATTTTTAATTAAATTAAAGGATTTGACTTCCAAATTTTCACGAATACTTTATTAAAGACTTTAAAATTTGTAAGTTATTGGAGTTGCTTTAAAATTTCTATAAAATTTTATTGACTTTATTTTCCAATTTACTCTAAAAAACTTAAACTTTTCTCTTTTTTTCTTATTTCTATTTACAATCTCAAAGATTTTAACATGCCACGCTTTTTGTATTGATTTTTATTCAAAGTAATTTAATTTTTTTTTTGAAAAATGAAACGTTTAGTCAAGTCTCAGCAACTAAAAATTTGAAGGCGATGAAAATTTTGCTTTTTTTTTCCATGCCTCAAAAATAACCATTTATCAAAAACTGAAAAAAAAAAAACATACTTTCCTCCATTGGGATTGTAAGAATTACAAAAATTTACCGTTAAAAATTGAAAAATGAAAAGTGAAACTGTATTAAACAAAAATGACAATACAAGGGTGAAATGTCAAAACAAGATTTTTTGTAGGTATATGTAGACACAGTAAAGAAGCAAAAAGGGAGCAGAAATATAAAATGAATGATGGTAAAAAAGAAAATTTTCAAACTGTTTTTATTTTTGTTATTAGAACATATCGGAACAGTGTTATGCCTCAAAATATTAAAGTGTTAACAACTTATATTAAATTAGTTCATTAATATTGAATTTTTAGGATTAATTAAAAGTTTTCGTATGGTATTTAAAAAAAACTCTTATATTTCTTATATAAACTTAATTTTAAAACCCCCCATTGCCTGAAATATCAAAAATCCTACATTAATATTCTATATTCTCTTGGATACTGTACTGAACTTTAAAGTTTTTTATAAATATACAATAAAAGAAACCTTCTAATCTGAAATAGTTTCAATAATGAAAAAATATTTCGATATTTTATTTCATACTTAAGAATGCATTTACTCATACCTTATTGCAAAAACACATGAATTTTTATAATAATGAACACATTGATTTTTTACAGATTCATATCTATAGGTACATATATCATGATGTATATATATAGGAAAGTTATTTTCGGTAAAGCCTCATATAATTTAATAGAGACATAAATAAAAATTTTGCATTTTTATATTATTTTTTTGTGTTTTCTCATAACTATATCATGGTTGTATTTTACAATTTGAACAATTTCATTAACATACCCAAAAATAATATATACCAACCTTTAATTTTCTAACTTGAATATTTTTCACATATATCATATTTCATGTTGGTATATATTCAAACGTCTTACATTTCCGCGAAAAACAAATCATAAGAATGTTTATAAAAATAAAGGAATTCAGTGAAATTATTAAAAGGAAAAAAGTTTTTTTTTTTTGTACAATAGAGAATGAAATAATGAATTTTTAAAATTTTTAAGGGCAATCTATAATTTTTATACTCATACTAATTTTCTGAAAAATGAAAATAAATATAGAGAAAATTATTGGCTCCTAGGTCGTAAGTCCAATTTGGCAATTGATAATAAGATATTAATTTATAGCCAAATCATTAAACCAATATGGCGATATGGCATTCAATTGTGGGGTTGTGGGGTAAATATGGAAGCAGCTCGGATGCTAGACAATGGCGTCATGACAGAAAGACTTATGCGAACAAGATCATTCGATTTAACACAAAATACCAATTTCCTTATGGAAGGTATTTAATTCCTGCACGGAAAAACAAAGTTAGCGCGGAGGTAATAGTTGGTCTCTTGGACCAGTTTTATCCGTTCAGAATTTAGGTAATTTTTTAGGGTAGGAGTCACGCTCTCCCACTCTTGGAGGAAAAGGCAGATAGAGCCGTCCTTCTTCGTCTTTCGAGTTTTTTTCACCTAGTCGAAACAAAAAATACTAGCTTTCTATATTTAAATGGATATGAATAATACAAATATTAGAACATTCGTAATCGCAATGCAGGGCTTCTAATAAAATTTTATCATAAGACTATAATTGTAGTGGTATTGAAATTATCTAATGTGAATAAGAATGCAGCTGATAAATGTTGACCTTCGAATTCGATTCAAAATTTTTCAGATTGATTTACTTTAAAATATGAACTTTGATATAAAAATATGAATTTGGATATGAAAAATATTCACTAATATTATTAAAATTTCGGCTGGTCAGGTCATTTCTATCATAAACTCTATATACAAGAGAATTTTACATTTTGATAGCTTAAAAAAGATTGATTCATAGCTATAATGGAAAATGTTGCGGAAGGAAATTTAAATTTTAAATATATATTTTTCATTTCTTAGTTAAGAACGGCCATGTGTAATTTTTTCTTCTAAGTATTGCAATAAAATATTAGTTAAAGATTAATGATATTAAATTACATAGCCAGGTAAAGTTCCAGACTGATTTTTATTTTCTATTTTTTGTTTTCTTTTTAATTTTAAACAATTTTATTATAGACTTAATAAAAAATGAATAACTTGCACGTTCTTGTTTTTTGGAGAAATACACTTGCTCTTGTTTTTTATAGAATAAATATTATATATGCAAAGTAAGTAGTCAGGTCAAAAATTTTTGAATTTTTTAATAAGTAAAATTGGAATAATACACATTGCAGGCATTTAAATATTGAATTGCTATATATATGGACTTTTTTAGGCATGTCATTCTAAAGATATAGAACAATATGAAAGAGTAATGAATGCAAAAATATGAACGAGTTCTGCATCTATAAATAAATATTTCGAACTATACAATTTCAAATAATCATTAGTCAATTTTAATAAATATTAGTACCGAATAAATGTGGTAAAGCAATATATCCGATATTAATAGGTTTATTGATTTTATACTTTTCAGAACCTTCATATACCAAATCTCTTCAAATTTTAAATGTACCGGTTGTGCTCACTTCATAAACTAATGCTAATTTGGGTAAAACATATTTAACTATAAACCTATATAATCATCTCACTTGAAAAATGTGGATGTCTGCAAGTGCAAAGGCAACTTCACCGTACTATAAAAAAAACAAGAAAAAAAAAAACCAAAATATTTACAAAATAATAAGAAAAACAATTGAAAAACAAAAAATACTGAAATGCGATTATCTTTGAAAATTGAAAATTAAATACATTTTTGACGAAAAATAATTTTATTTTAGCATCCTTCCTTAAGTTGCACGTACAAAGTATTTGTATATATAAATATTATGTAGACACGAAATTTATTTAAATCTAAGAAAACATTACACATGGGAATTAAAATTTTTTTTAATTTCATAGATTTTACTATTTATTTTAGAATATATTCGGAGTATTATTTTCAAACATATATACACATAATATTCATTAATCTACATGTAAATTTATATACGTATATGTATGTGTATATATTGAAAGAGTTTGAACATTTAATATCAGCAAAAATTAACCCTCTTAAAATTATTCTTTAACAGGATACAATCATAATTACATTATACATACATTATAAACAAAATTTTATTTGATACGTATTCGTCGTAATTCATTAAAACTGGTGCTGTGGGTAATTTTATTTTTCATATATACTCCAAGTTACTTACGGGACAATATTTTATTGTACATTGTGCTTGTAGTAAGAATAAGTTAGGCTTGTAATAAGTACAAAAATTATGGAGATCGTCGTAAATCATTGATATTTGGGGTTATTGACTGGCATACTTATAGAATGCCATTTCATCTGAGAGGAGTGTATAAGAGAGAAATGAATATCAGCTTTGTCAACAATTTTCCTGTTCAATTGGGGCAGATAGTTTACGAGTTCGTAATAGTAAACTCACTAGAAACAATTAATAACTATGAGTAGATTCTTAGATTTTCACTGTTCTTGGTGCGCTTTTTTCTAATATAGAACGTTTTAGTTGTTACAAGCGTTAAATTCTATTAATAGTACAATTCAAATTTTTAAATTAAAAAATACTAAATGAAAAAAAAAAACCAAATTATTTTAAAATATAAAAATATTCACTTAAAAATTGAAAAATAAAAAGTAAGTGTAAATAGGTTTGAGAAATAATTGAATAAAAATTTGATTAAAAAAATGAAAAATTTTGATAAGTAATCCTGGAAACAATGAAAGTTTTCAATAAAATAAAATGTAAGCTTGTCATTTATACATATACTCGTATAAATCCTCATTTGTGCAAATATTTATATATGTAACTATAATCTATTAAAAATATTTGTATGTCTTCATGTTGAATAAAGTGTTGTGTACATAAGAAAAAAAAAGTGTTATACTAATTTATTATTTTTATAATTGAACAAGTTTTTCTTTTTTAATTTTTTCAAAATCTACATTAAATGTTTTCCAATCTTTTTCAAATAAATAAATAAAAGAGTGAGATGAATCTCGGTAGATCAATTTAATGAACAAGATTGAAAAATGAAAAATTCTTTTTAGAATAATATTATTATAAATAAATATGTGTTTTCTTTAATTATTTTAAAAATTTTTTATTATTTGCGTATATGTTAAAAATAGAAGCTATTATGTGATAATTATTCATGTCCACATAGAGTGCTTACGAATTGCAGCTGTTCCAACCGTTGATTGAATTAAAAAGGGTTTCGGAATTTATATACTGTTTGTATAGATCTGATGAACTTAGCTGTAGTGTACAAGTTTTCGTGTTATTACTGGTAAAGACAGATTCTTTGAACTTTCAGTAGGAAGAGTTTGATTATATACAGGCATGAAAAATACAAGCAAATTAAACAACCATTAAATAGAATTTTTAAAAATCAACTATTAAATAGAAAATTTAAAAATACTGTAATTAAAAAAAAATATTTAAAAATACATATCAGTTTGGAAGGTCCTTTACGTTTCGTTAAATTTACACGTGTGTGGCAAATATTTTTAAAAAAATTTGTGTACATTGTTATACTACACAAAACATAGTTTTGGTCGCATAGAGCTGATTTTTTTAAAAATGGTATAAGTTCACTTCTTAAAATGACTATAGATTAATGGTAATTCTGATGAGCTATAACCATCTTTTCTCTACAGTTACAATCACAATTTCAACAGAGTTCTATTTAGACCTGAAATAAACAAATTATATTATTAGGGCCGATTTTTTTAAATTGATTCAAACGCAAACCCATAAATATCTCAATATACGAAAATATGCACTTACATCACTTTCAAAAAAACCATCTCGTATTTGTTTGTACTCTTATATTTCATTATTTAAAATAAATTTATAATATGAAGATTGGTGATTATACCAAAAACTAGACGACTATTTAATAAAATTTATTCAAAAATTTGTTTTAATTTACAGAGAAGGCTCAGTACTGAGATTTTATGGTGTATGCAGATGCAGAGTATGAAACCTGTATGTATATAAATGTGTATACAATATTAAAAATTTTTAAATATAAAATTTAATTACTATTCTGAGTATACGCAGGAAAAATCTAACGTAATTTGATTTTAAACTGTCGAATTAACACACTATAAAAATTTTATTTAGCTGCCGAATATGTCAAGTTAGAATTTGGATTTTGTTATACATATACCAAATATATTTAAGCTATATAATAACATTCGTTCTCTTATAATTTCAATTTTTTTGTTTATTTTAATTAAATTTATTAAAAAAATAATTATTAATTTTTTTCGTATTTTTAGACACAGTCCTGCTTTTATGGCTGTGCAAAAACAGAGTCAAGTAGATTATTTTGAAATTTATTTACTATAGTTATTTTATTTTTGAAATTTCGGTTTGTTATTAATTTTTATATATTTATTTGTAAAATACAAATTTAATTAATTGTTATACGTATAATATTATTTAAAATTTTAACATTTTGTAACAATATTTATAAAGCGAAATAAGAGTTAATTTAAAATTTTTAAAATAATTACAGATTGTTGGCAAAATCATTTAATTTAAAATATATAATTAAAATATATAATTAAATGAATTTTCTCATTAAAATAATTATTTTTTAAATTATTTACTATATAATTAAAGAAACCCATAGATATATAGTAAAGGAATAATTAAATAATTAACATTTGATAATGTTTTCCAAAGAAGAGTAAATAATGTAAAATTTTCGTTTTGTTTACGCTTCATGGAAGCGCAATTATAATCTTCTTATGCGTGTATTTTTGAATATCGGGCTTATTGAACGTGTTCTTGAAAATTTTTTAAAATAAATAAAAAATTACTGCTGAGTAAGTGTTTAGCTTTTAATTGATCATTTCAATATTTGGTCGGTCATGTATAGATATTTACATACATAATTGATTTTTTACAATAAAGGAAATTGAATAGTTTGTAATAATTTTGGAAAAATTACATTTCTTGTACATATTTTAAAGAATTTTCCTTTGCAAATTTATATAGAACTCTATAGAGTTTTAAAATTTTTCACAGTAATTTTACAAGTAAAGAAATTTATGAATAGTTTATTAACATTATAAACATTTAAAATAAAAATATTATAATTAATATTATAATTGAAAAAAAAGTAGAAACTTGTAAATTTTACGTGTTTAAATACATAAATTAAAATATACATAGTTATTTTAGTTGCACGCGCCAGACCTGAAAATATAGAAATTTTTTGATTAAATTGTTATAGAATAGGTGATGAAAGGCGTTAAAACTACAATTAATGACAAAATTTTACACTTTTGTTTATTTACCTGTGGCTTTATCCGCATATTCATACATATACATAGAATAATAAAATCGTAGTGTAGCTTTGAACATTAAATTAATTAAAATTTATAAACAAGCATAAGTTGTATGATTTTTCTTTCTATTTTTTTGTTAATATTAAGCTTAACTCGCAAAATCATCATTAAAAATCACGCACTAAATTTTTAATATGAAAATATTATATTGTTAGATTTTTATTGGTCAATGAAGATATTCACTTCACTAATTATATTATTTTGTATAATGAATGCAATGTTAGTGAGAAAAAAACATTAATATTATAATTGTGTTTTTATATTATTTTAACCCTCGAGTGCACTTGAAAATAAATTTTCAATTATATCTTTTACTTGTTGCCGCAAAAATTGTTAATTCAGACGAACACTATCAATTCTTAATAGTGTTTGCAAGATACAAGACTTGGGCTTATATATTCACAAATTTGAAAGTTGATAACTTTTTTTAACACACAATGGCGAAGGAGTTTTCATGTGATTTGTGGTGATAAAATATTATTTTGAGAATTGGTGAAATTAAGAGGGAAATGCAATTTTAAACGGAGGTTGGCTATTAATTTTTTTGCTACCTATTATAAGAATATTAACAGACAAAGGTTAAAAACTCAATTAAGTTCATTATTGTATTCTGCTCGTTTAATTATTTTCATTGCGATCGTTTTCCTTTTGTGTTGTAAGTTTATTTTGTAAAAAAAAATTTTTAATATTTGCACACTATTCTGTAAAAATTATTTAAAAAATTCTAATTTTTTTCCCAAAATTAAGAAGTTTGGAGTAAATATGTAAATTTTTCTTTCTTTTATCATATTTAATTTCCAGCGACTGGTTTCTATACGTTAACAAGAAAAGTCTTCATTTTAGTGTCTTAATAGTTTTTTAAATAATTGTCGAGCTTATAGAAAATAGAAAAACAAACACTTTATAAATAAATTACTATGGTGTTGAAAGTAAATTACTTTTCGGGGAACTACTTTGTATTGAGTGTACATATTTTTAATGGGAGCTGTATGCATTCTAGCGAATAAATCAAATAAATATTATGCTAATGATGATCTCCAGTAATTGAAGGTATATATAAAATAAGAAAGAAACTAGAACTGAACTGATCAATACTAATAAGAATAATGTTCATGCAGTAGTTGAAACTGCTTAAATTTCTTAAAGTCAAATATATTCAACAAGAAGGACAACAAATCAATCTTCTATCTTAAAGCGAAAGTATTAATAGTCTGCTGTTTTAATGAGAGTTTTATCATTCACTACTACACTATTATCTATAAAACTTTAAAGAAGTTGCTAACAAAACTCGCGTGGCGGTCATGTAAGTTCATCATGCATGTTGGTCATACAAGTTGAACAGATACGTAGACCATGTTTATGAAAAGGACATGATTATGTCCTTTAAAGGTTTGTTACAGTTAAATTAAAAACTTCCATTTTTTGTAGTCACATTTACAGGATATTGCTGGGAGACCCCAGTGAAGTGTACAATTTTTGATCGTGGAAATTATTGAAAATCAGCCCGGAGGAGCCCTAAGCTCTAAAAAGAAATTCTAATGAATACATGTTAAATAAAGCTCTATATACCGAATTTATTTTCGGTGTAAAATCGTTACAAGTATATGAGCTATATTTGGAAAATCTGTGGTTTACACATGAACAACTATATACTATGATACCAGCTGCAGAGGAAGAAAACCTTCTGGTACATTCATATACGCACAAGATGGAAAAACGAAAAACTACAGCCGCATATATAAAAAAGTTGAAAAGTTATAGCGGCACATATATAAAAAAATGTCAGCCCGAAAAGTAGTAACATAATTTTTCCATCAAACTCCACAACGATAAAAAATAGATGCTTTGTCAGACTAGGTATGACTCATTCACATTTAATAGAACAGATAGCCATGGTAGCTAGTGCTTTATTGTATTAGTTAAAATTTACTGTAGTGTTTGTGAATAAACTAATTTTTGGCCGCATCAACATGCGACCGGTTAACTAGTACATAATAAATATTACTTAAAATTAATTATAGCACGTAAATTTCTGTTCAGAAGTAAAAAACAAATAGCTATTGGTAATTTAATTAAAAAAATATTATAATTTAATAAATTAAATTTTTTTCCTTGTATAAATAAAATTGTATATTCAACAGTTAACATTGTGAATAATTTCGGTCCAATATAAATATACTGTCATTGACTACAAAATTTCTAATTTGAAGAAGCATAAGAATATTTTATTCATTATGTTATAAATTTCAGAGAGCCTCTGGTGTTAATAACATTAACAATTAAAATCAATTTTAAATATAAAATCAATCCCTAAGGATTTTTAATAAGAATTTATTATTTTAATTATAAAAAAATGTTCACTTCTTTATGCTAAAATTTTCTTAAAATTTAATTCCCAAATTAGTAAATTTTTATTTTAATTCCTTGAAAATTACATTTCTTATTAAACAGAAATTTTAATTAAAAAAATTGGAACTTACGAACTAAATTGAAAACAATATAAAAACGAGAACAAAATCAAAGTCTTAGAAAGAAAACAATTTAAGAGTAAAAAGAAATTTTAGCTTTAATATGACAAATACGTCCCAATGGTCTAATACAAAATATTTAAAAAAAAAAATTAAACAATAAAACCATAACAATTATCCTTAATGCATTTGTGTTATTGTACTTTCCTTCACAACCATTAAAAATTATACCGTATTCCTTGTGCTCTCACAAAATAATATGAAGGTGAATTGTAAGTGTAATTTTTATTCCATTATTCTCATATTGGGATTATTTAAAAAAAGAAAATAAGAAACATAAATGGAAATCGCTGAATTAACAAAAATCAACACCATAAAAATTTTTACTTGATATCCTGGCCAGGGATTTTATAAAATTTAAAAATGAAAATTTAAATTTTATTTTTTTTGCCGTACCCATAATGCTTTTTTTTGTCCTTATAATATTATGGCATTCTTAGCGACTTTTTTTAAAAATTTCTTTTCTGTCTTTATTTCTAAAGTCATAAAATAAAATTATCGGATAATATATGTATATTCAGAAAGAGGACATGGTTTTTTAGAGAATCTTCTTTAAAATCCTTAAATCTTATCGTATCTGTTTGAATATCAACACTGTACACGAGAATATGGTGGCAGAACATAAGAAAACTTCTAGATTTAGCAATATCTGAGGATAATTTTTTTGAGGATATAATCTTAGAATATGTATATGTGAGTGTATTGTATATTGCATAAATTTAAAATAGTCTTATATGTAATTTTCTTTTATGAAAGACTTTACATTGAAAATAGCAGAATTTGTGAAAATATTGAAAAACAAATAAATTTTCCGTTGACAGATCAAAAATAATAAAATTATGAAAATGTAAAGTGCACACATAATATTTTAGTTAGAGAGCCAATTTTGTTTTTTCTGAATTGAAATTTAAATATTTAGTGCAAGGTATAATTTTTTATTCCAAAAATAATAAGAATTCAATTCAGGAGTTATTTTGTTATAAAATCCTTCCGCTAGTACATTTTTTTCATAACATGATTTCCTTAAACCATTACATACTTTCAAATATTGTAGCGATTTGTTTTTCATTAAAAGCCGAAAATATATTTGGCAAAAAAAAATTTTTCAAAGAAATTCGTAATTCAAATATTAAAACTGTTAAAATAGTTAGATTTTAATGTTTTCTATGTTCTAAATAATGATTTTATTGCTGAAATTATTGACTAGAATGTTGCTGGGCAATTGATAAAAAAAGTAGTATTGTGTGAGATGTGAGTACGGCCAGAAATCGCCAGAAATGTGCACGTGGCAGTCTTATTGCCTACATAGTGTTATGTTAGTCAAAAGTTGCAGAAATCATCGATAACTTCTCTGAACTGAAAAGGCTTATGTAAAAGTGTTTTTCTTAATTTGATGTCTATATTCTTTTCGCTATTACTGTTACAACGGAATCTGCATTATAAATTTCATTAATCGTACAAAATTAATGAAAATTTTTGGGAATTTGACTCTAAATTTTGAACATTTGACTTCGAAACATTTGATTTCGAATTATTTACGTTGATTTTTCTTCAGAGTCATAAAGGAAATATTCAACAGTTTCTTTAATTTTTATTTTCATCTATATGATCGATTTTTTTTCCTAATAGGATCAAAAATTTTCTTATAAACCTAAAATTGTATTAAAAACAATGTTCGGTTCATGTATGTATGAGTAAATCTAAAAAAAAAAATTTCTTACGAAAAACAAAGACAATTCTAGAATAACAGTAAAATTTCGTTCTTGCAGTAAATGGTGTGCGGTCAAAAAGAATTACATAAGCACAAAAAAAAAAAAAATAAGTGGGGTGACCAAAACAAACATTCAGGACAGATTTTTGAATTTTGCATGCTCAATGAGGGGTGATATTTTTTCCTTTTTTTTTTTTTATTAATAAAATTTTGGATATTGCTTTTTTACTATATAGCTTTTAAAATTTTATACCCCATCAGAAAAAGAGACAAAAAGGTACTTATCGTAAAACAAATAGTTACTTTTTAGTTCTTTGTTTTTTCAATATCCTTTTTCTATATTTATTGTTATATGTAGATTATCCTCTTACCAGCACCAGTTTACATTATACGCAGTCCGAAAACTATAATGTTTTATAACGGATTTTAAAAAAAAATCTATTTTTAAAAATTTTGTAAATATTAATTGTACACCAGTTTTGGTTATGTTATGTGTTTTATGACTGAGATTGCCAGACACGAACGATTTTAAATTTCAATAATAATTATTTTTCAAAAATGAAATAATTTTTGATTAGAGAAATAGGACATTAATTTATATTAGAAATTATTTTCGAATTTATTCCCACAGTACTTAAATCATTCCGAATTTGTGTTATATAAAGATGCTTAAATGTCTTTAACTTGGTTTCACCGAAAACTTCTATGCAACTTTCCAAATTTATTTGAAAGTTTGGCAATAACATAAGAAAATCATTTAATTATAGATACCATTGGTTTAACCACTTATAGTTGGAAAAAGTGATACAAAAGAAAATGTCTTTTCTTACGATAACCTTTGCATAGACCTTTGAGTATCAAATTAAATTCTTAATTTGGATTTATGTTACACCACACTTTTTAAAATGAGTAGTTTTATTTTACACCAGTACTTTTAATTATTAAATTTTGTAAAATAATATTTTAAGAAAAAACAAAAAAATTTTCTTTTATTTGTAATTCTTTTAGAAATTTAAAGAATTCTATGGTAACACGACCGAAAATATTGGAGTGTTAAAATTAAATTGTTTTAAAATCATTGAAATTTTTCATATTTTAATAGAAAAATTAAGAAAATTGTGGGCAAAATTTAAATCAAAAATTTTGAGTAAATTTTAATATTAAATTTCAAAAGTTGGCTAACTATTTTAATAAACAATTTGACTATTTTATAGAAATTTACTTGAAAGAATGTGTACGAGTACATAAGTTCGAAAAAAAATTTCAAATGTTCAGAAAAATATGGATGAGTTTAGAATTCTTAATGTTTCCGTGCTTATTTTCAAATGTTCAATTTGAGTAATATTAAGAATCGTGTACGCAAATAATTTTGGACATTAATTAAGTAAGTAAACAGAATTTTTCTGCATTATATAAAAACTGTGCCAAATTTTTTAAGAAAATATTTTTAATTCTTGAAGTTTATTGCTTAGTTTTTAAAGAATTAAAGTTTCGTTTTAAATCTCTTGGCATTGAAGATGATCAGTTTTTAATTTTTATTATAAAAAACAAAATTTTCAACTATATCTTATTAAAAAATTGTTTTCAAAACAAAGCCATGCACAAGAGAACAACAAAGTTTTTCATGATCTATTTTAATTTTATTGATTGTACTTTAGTTTTTCTACCCGAGAGATCAATGAAAATTTTTGACAAATATTTGCTTTATTCAAATTTTTTATTCATAATGGTAATTATTGTATAATATCCAAATTAATAGCTCTCAAATTTCTTAAGTAAATTTTTTCCTTTAGTCCGAATTTTGTCCTTCTAAATAACTATGTTAGGGTTTTTATTTTACTGTTTTGTTCTAATCAAATTTCAATAAATTTTAATTGGTGCAATCTGTTTTCATTTTTGAAATTATTTAAGTGGAAAAGTTTCTTTTTTAATTTTTTGTTTTGTACTTTTTGTCTTGTGTGTGTTCTCGAAATTTATTTTGTATTGCATTACATTTTCTTTTATACCTTTTCATTAATGTATCCACCAATATTACCCTAGAGTTCAATTTCATCATGACTTCTTCAAATTATTCTCTGAGGAGATTTATCGGAATACGAAAAAACAAAAAATTGTTCTTGCAAGTATAAATAATATGTATAAGTGTAAAGAGAAGTTCAATGTAAATTCGTTGAATGAATTTCCAAAATACCAACTTGTTGCCTTAGGTATAAAGCAATAAAAAATAGCGTTTTTGTAATTTTTGAAGACTTAAAGCTAATTTTTTAAAAATTTTGATTTGAATATTGTATAAGAACTAAACATCAAATATCTAATTAAAATAAACTAAATTAATCTGTCATATTATGAATATGGTCTTAGTACGAATCTCGTGCTTACGTTGTAATCAAATATTAGGAAACTAAACTTTACAATGAATGTGAGCTTTCACGTTTGAATGCAAATGCTTTAAATGTTAGACCATTATCTTCTCTGTTCGACTTTTAACTGTTGCATTTCATTCGAATTTTTACAACGAACTTTAAGTAATTTCAGGTTCAATCACATTAATTCATTTGAAATTATTAATCAAAATCACGGACATTTCAAACTTCTCAATACTTAAGCTATGAACCCCTCTCTGAAATTTCATTTTCTTTGAATTAATGTTTTCTCTGCTTCGTATAATTTCAGAATTATTTGAAATACTCTTAGACATGTGGTTGTGACCAAACAAATAATTGCAAAAACAGGCATTAAACGGAGTGGACTGACAAATTTATGAATTATTTTTAAATTTTACAAAAAATTTAATTAATAACCAAATATTTTAAATGATCAAAAAGCAAAAAGATAAAAATTATTTTTTATTTTTTGTGCTCTTTGTGTTCTGCAACAGATGCTATAAAATATCACCTTTTGTCTTTCTTTAACCTTAAAATGTATGTAATAAGTAAAGAATAACTTGAAATTTTTGTTTTTTTTTTGTTAATAATTTTTAATGGGGCATACAGAAATCAAAACACGAATCCCATTTGTTTGTTATTTACACTTTTATTACTTCTTATAGTTTAGTTGATCTTAGTTATTAGAATTGAAGATGAAAAAAAAAAAGGAAAATTTGATGTTGATCTTAAAATGAAAATATTGAAATAAATGAGAGCTGGCGCCATCTTTAACTATATAATTTTAATTTATTTTAAAAAATTAATAATTATTAATCGGGAAATTGATTGGCAAATACATACAACTATATTCTCTAAGTCGTTTCATTTGAGATGATGGGATATTATTAAAAAAATTTTAATTTCCAGTTTCTCAGAAAAGTAAAAGATTTTTGAACAACAAGCCATTACGTCAAGTGATGCGTCTAACAGAATACGTAATAATAACGAATATATTTTACGATTCTCTATGTGTGTGAGGGTTTAAAATTCACAACGAAGTCAAATTTCTAAATTGGCATTTAATTGAAAAAATTTGGCTTATACCTGAACTTCGATCCCAATATTTAATCAATTATTTGTCTTTGGAATTTCTATTCCAAAGACAAATAATTGATATATATATTTGAATATTCCAAAATTCTCCAATTTTTACAAATTTCACCCAAATGAGCTAAAGTTAGTTTTTTGTTCCAAGGCATTACGAGTATTAAGTAATTTTAAAGCTTCAGAACTTTTGTTTAGGCTAGGAATACCGAATTAGTACTTTGGCTTGTTCAAGAAAAATATTTAATTTTTATTAATCTTCTTAATTGTCTGCGTGTTTATGGCTAATCATCACTTATTACTTAATATCCCGAGTGAAATATTTCCTACAGTTACACTCTAATATTGAATTAACAAATTTTGTTACTCAAATCAAACTGTAAGTCACTAGGTCTTGCAAAAATTCACCCGATTTAAAAGACTACTTCATTAAAATGATTTAGTGTTTTTTAAAAATGATTTAAAATCAAAATTTAAAATTTAATATTAGATGATGGGCTCAGAAGCAAAGTAGCCTAACCCTCAATCTCAAAATTTTTTGGCTTTTTGTTAGAAATGTATATAAAATTAGGTCCTAAATTTAATTTTATCGACCAAAAAGTCAAATAATTTCTATATTTCATTATTTTTTTTTTTTTTGCTGAACCCAAAGTTTAATTTTTCGTAGTGCAAGAGGAACCTAACAGATATATCGTAGTCAAATTGTTGGGAATGGGGGTTAGGTCATTTTGTTTCTGAGCCCCTCAATTAATAGTTAGGCGTGATAAGTTTAAATTCTAATACCATTCCATATTTATTGACATACCCTTTTCTATTTCATTTTGACTTAAAATAATGGGGAGTAAACAAAAATATATACCGTTTTAAAAAATACGTACATACTCACATTTATAATATTTTATAAAAAAAAAATAAGAAAAAATCATATTCTATTTTTACTGATCAGTTAAAATGTACAAATCGATTAAGGCAAATGTCAATTGGTATAAAATTTTTATATGCAAATCGTTGTGACAGGAAGCGTTAAAAATTGTCAAATCCGTTATTTTTATTTTATTTTATTCTGTTTTTTTACATTTTATTTAAAAAAAAAAGAAATTTGTTTTTTTTTTTTTTTTATTTTCCGATTAACCGTTACATCAAAACAAGGATAATAGAGAAATTGAAACAAATAAAGAGGGCGCCATATGTGTTATAAGATTTGATTGTTTTTTTGTTATTTTAACTTTTTTTTCTATATAGGAAATGAGAAGAAATTGGCGGGTGTATGGTACGAGTATTAGAAGCGTAAATAAAATTAAAGAAGGTGAAATTTAAAAAAAAAGAATTTTAAAAATTCTCAAAAAAAATTTTCCTATAAATGTGCGTTTTATTCAAAATTATTAAATTATTTTGTGTTTCAAGCGAGCATACAAGTGAAATTTGAAGAAGAGAAAAATTATGTTCAAAGAAAATGATTTTTCCAATAGAATAACAAAATTAAAGAAAGTAAATCAGTTAGAAAGAGATAGAGAAAAAAACAATATTGATGACAGTTGTGATGAATTTTTTTCTTTTTGTTTTTTTTTTTTTTTGGTGGGAGAAATGTTCAAATGACTGATTATTATTGTTTTTCGTTTACTTGCTCTCTGGAATATGGCGGAAAGAAATGCAATTGACTTGATTTTATTTTTTTAAAGTTATTATATGTAAGTGGTTAAAAATGGAAAAGAAAAAAAATTGGAAAAAAAATATTAAGAAAATTTTTAGTCGCGTTTAAATGACAAAACACACGCACAAATACACACATTTCCAAAAAATTTTTTATTATCCTTTATAAAAGGATAAATATTATTATTAAGAGGATGTTTAAGCGTTTTAAAACTGATAGAAATGATGGAAAAAGTGAAAATAATAAAAATAAAAAAAAATCGAGCAATGAATACCAAATAGGTATTTTTGTGGATTTATGCAAATTTTTTTTTTTTTATTTCATAGTCGATATTTTCACTCTCATTTACGGAGTCCTTTTATAGATCATATTGTGCGTTTATCTGTATTTATGTATGCTGCGTCTTTATAATACTTTAGTGTTTTATAATAATACGTTTTGAAATATTGTTATTTTCATGATGATTTTTATGTAAATTATGTTTTGTTACTATATACTTATGAACGAATGTTAATGTGAATGTATATTGTATAGAACACAATATGTGGGTTGGTTAGTTATAAGGTGGTTGGATGATTGGTTTTACGATAGATTCCCGTTAAATGCTGATATGACAGATTATAATTTTTTTTTTTTTTATTTTCATTTCGTGGTATATTAAGAAAAAAAAAAAAGAAAGATGATTTAATATGCAATTTTTTTCAGCTTTTTTAGCGATATAAAAATGAAGCTGTATAAAAAAGCGGAATGATTGTTTAGAGAGCAATTACGTGAAAGTGAAGCAAATATTTTATGACGAGTTCATTTCGATTTTTCTTTAGCATGCTAATGCAGACATATAAGTGAATTTAAGTTTGGAATTTGTAAATTTCGCTTTGTTTTTTTTTTAAGTGCATATTAGTCAATATAATTAATTGGTTTTAAACAAAGTTATACATTTTCTTGCAGAGTATTACAAGAGGACAAGTTGCTTTTAAATTATCGTGGTAAATTCAATACAAACAATACACAAAACACATTTTTCTGGTTCATATCAAATTTCCAATGCATATAGAAAAACCAAAAGTCAATGTTTGATAAAATGACTGTATTCTTTTTATCACAAGTACTTGTGTACAATCCCACACGAGAATTGGTTCAAATTTTGTGTGAGTCAAGAGGGCAAGTCGCCGCCTATCATTATCTGAAAATAATTCAGTATTTTCTTTACATATCTCTTACGATATGGATTTATAAAAAGGCTTCCATCAGGGAAACCGTTAAAAAATATCCAAAGGTTATGAAGAATCTAAAATACAGCTTTACATCGAAAACATTGTTTTATGTATCTATCACCTACCTAGAAGTGTCGTCCCAATTTCTTTTACTGAAGAACACCACTTTAATCGGATTATTACAATTGCTAAAATTTTAAGATTATTACAGTGTGGTACTGAACTTAACAAAGAATGATCTAAACTAGTCCGCGACATATTCTGCTGCCAGTCTCCCAGCTTTTATGCTGCTAAGGACAGTTATTCTTCATTTAAGATATTTGCTTAGCCGTGCTGTGACCCAGTTACAGAAGAATACACATGCAGTTAAATTCATATATTATACCTTTTTCACACAAGGCATTCATATCTAAGCTTTCTAGATTTTAAATGAATTTTAAGACGTAAGTTTTGTATTTATTTCCCACGCGCTTTTCCACCATGCTTAAACCTGTTTTTTTTATACTACTTATATTGTAATTTTATTAAATTAAATATTATATTTTTATTTTAATAGTTTGTTTTCGTTTTTTTTTTTTTTTTTGTGATCAAATTGCAATAAATTGCAATCTCATTGTATCTCAAATTCACTGCGAATTTAACTACGTTCCCAGTTTTTATAACTTTACGGTAATTTTAAAATTAAATTATTATGAAAAAATTTCAAAATGGAAAAATAATCTACTAAAATTACTTTTTAAATAATGATCTGCAATAGACAAACTATAGACAATACTATTGATCATATAACATCAATATTTTTCTGATAAAATCACCATTAAGGTCAAAACGATAATAAACTTCTGTCTATTAAAATATAATATTATTTTTTTCATTATTTATTTTGGATGTGGTTATTTTGTACTTGTTAGTAAATCATTGGGAATTGCCTTTTAAACTATTTAATCAGAAATTGCAATTTATGCACCATTCACAAGTTTTAAGAAATAAAAAAATCTTATTCAATCTGGCTATTTGAAATTTTGTTACATGGAAATTAATGCAATTTTTGCAGATTTTTATAGGTTTTCAAAATATGAGTACTGTAGGGGAGTCTTTCAAAAGGTGGGATCAAAATCGCTTAACATTTTATAAATCTTGTAATAATTTTGTGAAGTTTTTAAGTACAACTTCTTTTTAAATATAATATGGCGATTAGGTTGAAGAGTGATTGGACTTTTTATTGTTTCATAAGCAGCAACGTTTAGCTGGCACTGTTTACTATGAAATTTCAATTCGAAAATTTGGTAATTTTATTTTATATGGTGTGCTTTAATTCAAGCTCTTATTTCAATGAATTTCATATATTCAGCAAATCGTCTTTCAGAATTTATTAAAAATAAAATTAATATTCGTTTTGATTATCATTTGCTAGAATGATCAATTGAATAACTGACGGTATGAACTTTGAATTTGAGATAAATATCAAAACAATTTTATAAGATTAAAAAAAATTAGCAACACAGATTTTTATAAAAAAATATTTTTTTTTTATACTTTCAATATCAATTTTCTTATTTTGGTATGGTAGAGGTTAATTACATGAGATTGAAGAAAATTATCGTCACGATTTCTTCAAAGATTTAACCTTCACCAATCAACACAATTTATACTACAAATTATTTTAGTATTTATGTATTCAAAACTGTATATTATGTATTGTTATGGTGTATACAAAATATATAAATTGAAAAGTAATAAAAATATGCAATTTTCTGTTTTAATCGAATTGGATTTTTATAATTTTAATTTAAAATATTTTATAAAAAATGGTGCGCGACATTAGGCAATAAGAAATAAAATTTATTTAGGTATAATATGTTTAAGTGTACATATTATAAAGATGGTGAGGAGTGTATACAAACATGGAAATTCAATAAGGCTCTTGCGGAATTTAGACACAATAATGTAAGCCGTAAATTCGTATAAAACTCGCGTAACGAATGAATTGAAGGACTTTAGCATACAATATGAATAATGCTTATTCAAAAATTCTGAGTAATTGAGTTAAAAAAATTTTTAGTGATTTAAAAATAATTATTTGGTGTTTAGATTTCAAATTAAAAACTCGAACATACAATTAGATTGTCACCGAATTTGTGTCTAATTTGTGATTTTGTGAATATTTAAAATTTTGAAAACAATAGTGTAAGCCAATGTTGGTACCTCAAAAAATTTGAATAACTTGAAATTTTGTGGAAATCGAAACTAAATTTTATGATAAGATTGAATAAAGATTTTCAATGTAGCTCTTTATTTATGGGTTGTATATCAATCATCAAAATCATGAATACATTCTTTTCAGAATTTAAGATATTATAGGGTCGATTTTCAAGAATTTTCGGATGGCAGGATTAATAAGAATACTTGATGAATTATTTTAAGCAAGACGGTATTTGTGAAGCCAAGTATTTGTTAGTTAAAGAATATGCAACAGTTACTTCAATTTTCTTTAAGACATTGAAGTTTTTATGATTTTCCGGGGCGAAAAATTAATACATATTTTTTTTTTTTTTTCAAATGTACATTTAAATTTAAATATCATTTATAATTTGTGAGTTATTATTTGTATTTGTTTTAATAATACAGGTTGGGGAAAATAAAATGCAACATTTATTTCACACAATAAAGCAACATAAAAGTAAAAAGAAAAAAAAAAAAAAAGAACTTTAACAACAAATAAACATTTATTTCGCAACAGGAGGTTTCCTTATTCAAATTTCAATTTTTCTTTTTTCATCTTTTTTTGTTTTTTTTTTGTTTTTGTATTTCAAACCGCATCATCACCCTAATTTTTATGGAGTATAACATTTTTTTTTTTTATTTTTCAGCTCACGTTCTTATAATTTCCGTAATATTCTATTCTTTTAGCATATTTTCATATATTATTATGTTTATTTATGTGAGTACACGGTGTAGAGAAAATGTACATGTGTATGGCTTAATTACAATTTTTCAATAATATTGTTTTATCAAATTAAAGTCTGGAATGAAAAACAACTAAAAAAAATAATATTTTACTGTCAATTAACATCGCAGGTTTTCCCTAATCTAGAATCTAATATACAAACATTTGGATTTTGGAAGTAAATTGTAGTTTGTTGATTCAGGCGATGATGCTCCATGGTCATAAAGGTGTATTGTCCTTCTCTAGTGACCTAGAATACTTTTTTTATACCCACTTTTCTGATAGATTTGAAGAATTCTTCTGTTATTGATCAAGGCTCCACACTCATTAGGAAAGTGCAACGGGGTCTCCTCGATTTCCCTCAGAAAACTTACAAGACCACTCTGTTCATAAGTCAATATTCCTTAGATGTTTCTTTGATGCCAGTGTCCCGTTAAGAGATCACCCGTAAGAATTCTTATACATGATTATTTTCTGATCAATTTTATGATCCTCTTATGAATTTACGTGGGAGTAAGAAATATGTTTTTTTAAAAGTTGGGATTAGGGAACCGATAAGACCTATACTCGCCAAAATAAAGACGATAATGAAGATTTTTCTCATTTTTAATCGATCTATTTTCAAAATTTTTTATTATGATATTTTTTTAACAATTTGGTAGATAGCGTTTACACATCAAACATTATTCATACATTTTGTCTGATGGAAGTTTGATATCAACATTTTTGTCAATTTTGTTTGATTTCAAAAATAGAACGTCATACAATTCTCCTCAACCAAAATCCATTAACAATGTTTTATCAGTAAATGTTCCGTTATACAATTTTTTTTTGCCCACCCTCAAACTAACCATGTACATATACAATATTAAATAATGACGCCTTATTATATTACATTTGTACAATATTTTACAATCTTATTACAAAATTAAATGTCTTATATATCATCTCCGATCATATTTTTCTATATTTTTTTTTACTTATAAATTTTTATTTCTATTGTCCTTATTGTCTTTTTACTATCTTTTTAAAAATTTACATACTAAAGAAAAAAAAAATTAAAAGACAAGGAACTCATAACAATAGACTTACCACCCCATCTTCTCAATTCTCTTCCCATCAACAACTCCAAAATGAAAAAAAAAAATTAAGGTATCTGACTGTAAAACTTGCATAATAACTGTATTTAACTTGCCCCTTAGATTTTTTTTCTATATCCTTCGTCTGCTTTTCTTACACATTAACTCTATCTATCTCTTTCTTATACACTATTGATATTGTGAAAATTTTGAACATTATTGAATGCTTATATCGGGTTGTAAGGTTTAAAATATGACATGAAATTTACTTGTTTTTCAGTGGTGTACTGTAAGCTCACCGCAAAGAGGGAAAAACAACGGGGAAAAAAAAAAATTATAAAAAAATTGACTTTTTTCCGCGGTTTTTAATGGAGAAAAAATTATCCAAGGATATTAGCGGCATAAAAAAAAGGACAAAATAATATTTTTTTTTCTTTCAATTTTTTTTTTTTATTAATGATAAAAGGAAATTCACCATTTGATACTATTTAATGCTTTTATTAGGTAAAAAGCAGTACAAAAGTAAGACAAGACAAATATAAAAATATAAGGGGGAATGGGTAGTTTGGTTTTTCCTCTTTATTTTTTGTTTTGTTTCGTTTTTTTTTTTATTTTGCTGAAAACATATTCTTATTGTTCTTTATGATTTTGTGTTTTCCATTTATATACAAACTGTATTAACTGTAATTTCAATGTCCTTTTAAGAAAACGTAAAAGGAAAGAGAAAAAAAAAGTTACTTTTGAAATAAAAATGAATATGTAAAGTTTTTCTTCGAACAGGAAAAAGGGGGTTACGAAAATGGAAAGAAAAAATTTATGAAAGTTGAAATTATTGGAAAAAAAATATAAGAGAAAAAAATAAGAAAAGAAATAGAGATGTAGAAGATTTTTTAATCGGTGCTGTTGAACTTTGCTTTCAGAAATCTGAACATAAAGAGTTGATGGAAGTGCTTTCTATATAGTATGACTAGTTCCATTTTATTACAAACGGAACATCGGAGCCTCATTGTTATATATTGGCTTATATTATTCACGGGAATAAATTTTTTACTCACGAGTTAAAATATCAAATATGAAATCTCTCACATTTCCAATATTATTAAAAAAGATTCTTACGATCTAAAAGAAAAAATCTCAGTATATTTTAAGAAACTCGCATTTCCGAGAATTTCGTCATTTCATAAAATAAATGATAGAAATTGCATTCACAACTTTCTTGTGAAAATTTTCAAATTTATTGTGAGAAATAATTTTAGTATTATCATAGAATGCAGCCTTACAATTTCCAAATTTACAAAGAAATTGGTAATTTGTTGACAGATTTCATTTCAGAAGCTGATCCCAATATGAATACCGAGTTAATATTTTTACGATATTCAAAATTTCATTCAACATTTGCCATTTAAGAATCAAACATTTGCCTAAAATTTGAATATTATAATTTGAATGGTAGGTATAACGCGATTGTAATAAATGGGACGCAGTCTGGAAAATGGACAAAATATAAATATTTTTTAATGGATTATTACAATTAGCCGCAAGGAAATTTTATATTTTTATTATGCACTTTTATTTATTTAGTTTACTTTTTACTTCGTTTCTATATATTTGATTTTACTTGTTTTACAGATTTTTGTTTTTCGCTTTTGTTATAAATAAAATTTAATATCTTAAGATAAACAGGAAACATAAAACCAAATTATTTCTGGTCTAAATCATTAAAATGTTTACTTTGAAAAATACTTTGTCTTTTCGTATTTTTTTGTAGTTCTGATAGTAAAAGAATTAAAAAAAAATTGAATTTATAATGCAATACAATTTTGCCTATAAAGTTTAAAATTTTTGGGAGAATGAAAGGGAAAAGCATGTTATAAAAGAATTCTTAAATTTGGTTGATTTCAAATTGCAATCGCATTTTATATTTCTTTCTTCTCTATTCCGAGACATCTAAAGGATGTAAAATTTTGAAAGATATTTTAATTATTGATTTTATTTGAGTTATTTAAAAAACAGTCTTTAATTACCTGAGCAAAATAAATGTAAAGATGAGGTCTATTATTAGCAGCAGCAGTATCAACAATTTTGGGGTATAATATAGGTGTTTGTTCGTATTCCACATATTAAAATTGGAATTTGAATATTATCAAATTTAGAAAATTGGAGGAGATTTAGAGTGAAGTCTAAGTATGGGATAAAGTCTAATGGGGATATTGGTCTTCATCTAATATGTCTCCAAAAATATATCGGATCAAGATTATATCCCCATATACAATACTATTTTTATTTTTTTCAATTTCTATCATCTTTAATTCAAACTTTTAATTTGGCCAATATAATGACACTAAATAACTGCTAATAAAAATTTATTGGTTCAAAATAAATATGCAATAAAGCAATGTTAACATTTTAAACGATTTTATGATTTCTGATGCCATTTTAAATTGCAATTTTATCGTTTTGTAATATTATAAAATTTATGTATGTATATTACGATTTAACAGTTAATTGATTTTTTCATATAATTTTCAAATTTATTTGTTTATTTTATAATAATTTTTAAATTGAATTTGAAATGTCTAGGACATTAAATGTATTCGATTATTAAAAATCTATAATACAAATTTTTATGGAAAATCTGTAAAAATACAAAATTTATGATGAAAATGTAAACATTATTTTCAAATGTTTCCTTATCATTCAATTAAATCAAACCGTATTTATGTATGTATGTATACAAATGCAAGAAAAATATTTTATAAAAATTAATAAAATAAAATTTAATTATTATAAAAAAGATTTAATGCAAACTCAAAATATTGAAAAGAGACAATTTCTGTAAACGGTTTGGAATTTTGTGGAAATTTCAATGGATTATTGAAATTTCTGAAAGCAGAAAGCGATCATGAGCGTCAAAATTTCAAGCATCAACATAGAGGCAATAATACATGGTAACTGTCATCTTAAATTCAACTTAAATTATAATGTACAACTGATAGTTTGCATATCAATTCAATTTCTTTGAAAAATTATTGGTTTTGATTAAAAAATTTAAAGAAAACCTTGAACTTTCGAAAAAAGGCATTTATTGTATACCACATTTTAAAGTTCAGCTTCGTTTCGATATGAAACCTTTTATTTTATTCGAAAATTTTCGATTCTTATGGTAAAAGTTCAGAACAAGACCACTATTCGAATAATAATTTTTAGGTGTTGAAAGGAAATTTCAGAAATCAAATAAATCCAGTGTCGTCTCAAAAGTTTTAAGATCCGACCTGCAGGCTCATTCTCTAGAACTGGTCCATAATGCAACTACATAATTTATCAAATAATAAGAAATTCTAAATATTTTAAAGTTTTATTTTAAATTTTTAATTAATTGTAATTTAATATCCTTTATTCAAACTGATATTCTTTCAGATCACATATACATACAAACCATATTAAAATCATAATGAAATTTCGACAGTTTTTGTCAACAAACATCACTGACCACTAATAAATTAGTTGATAACACAAGTGAACATAATGGTAACTAAATGTTCCTGTCATGACATTGAGAAACAATATTCGTTTTTAACATTGGTATTAAATATGTTGCATAAATGAAAATGTGCACACAAAATAATTGTTTACTCAAGTAATTAGTATATTGAATTCAAAATATTTTCTAAAATTCTAAAATTTTTTATCTATTTATTATAATATATAGTTAATTTAAGGTAGTGGACATTTAATATTGGAATATTTTGATTAGATTCTATTAAAATTAAGAAAAACAAAAATAATTTTTAAAATAATTTCGAAAATATTGTCCAATGAAAGAACCATATTTGACATATTATTGAAATATAGTTGATGGGCGATTTTACGTGGAATTGTATAATAAGTTTTATATAACATTTTCATGTGCTTATTCTACAAATATACAGGCAACAACAATATTGTTTACTATCAACACTAATATTACTCTATTTTCTTTCTATGTACTCAACACTCAAATATTAAAATAATATTATGAAAGAAATGGAGAATACAACAACAAACTAAAATTTTTTTGCAATGAAAAAATATTGCATATACTCGTATTTAGGTGCCCTATAACGCCTATTTATGTAATAAAATTTTGGAATGAGATTTGAAATAACAATTTAGATGTATGTTCGTACTGTACCTATATTTATACATTAAATGCTGCAACTGTAAATAATTTTATCATTATTTTGTACAATAAACAAACATACCTTTAATATTATTAATGTTATTTTAGAGAACATTTGAAATAATATAAAAGTATAACAATATTATATTAATGTATGAACGGACATTTTTGTGTGAACATATACGAATAGACATATTATTGTTGATGATATATTGTGGTTTTAACTCTTTCAACAAAATTTCATCTCAATATTATAAAATGTAATTTAATTCGACAATAATAATGACATTTTAAATAAAGTATATATTTATAGCGGTTTGATGGCAAAAATATTCACACATACATACATACGAAATAATATACATAAATACATATATAATAATATTGTTGATTTCATCCCATAAGAAGGATAAATATAAATAATTTTTGGAATTTTGTAATAATATGAGGATGTCAAATGATTTTATGGATTTTTAATGTGAACGTACATTTATAATGTCCATATGGTAAACATTTTTAGGCTTATATTATATATTTGTATTTAGATATACATATATTAAGTGTGCATCAGACATATACACTGTAATATTATAGAACTGCTCATTGTGAGCATCTAATCAAAATAACATGGTTAGTTTGGAAATTTCCATTTTGTAATGTATTTATAAAAGGTGAAATAGTGATTTTGTTTAAATTTTATTAATATTATAATTGTACTTACCCATTCCTGTACCCATACCTTACCCATACATACATTTGTTGTATTGTATATAGCAGTTATGATGTATAGTACTACGTAAATGGGACAAATCACAGCATTCTAAAATTATATTTGAAATATTTTTGGACATACAAATTAAAATCTATATACTAAGGAATTTATTGAACATATTTTAAAATAAAAATATTTTGATATTTTTGTGTATAACAAATATTTGCATTCAAATAACCGCGAAATTTCATTTGGTGTTTTATTGAATAATATACGGAATAATGTTATTGATTAAAATCTCAATTGCATTGCAATACTTTGATGGGGAATTTATTGCACTAACAAAACGTATACCTATATTATTATTTAAATTGTTATATTAGTTTTGAATATCATGCGAAATGCATGCATATGAAATGCTTTTTATTGTTAATCTTTCTAACTGAACAATTCTAATGATTTTTGTTCTAATGATTAATTTCTAATGAACAATTTCTAATTTTTTTGTACTCCGTCTGTCTTTGAATTGTTAATATTAAACCTAAGCAAATATTATAGAATAATTTTAGAGTTTAAGTCGATCCAGTTCCTATATAGATAAATAGAAAATGATTATCTTTCGTTCTGAATTGCAAAAAAAATAAAATAATATTGCAATATCGCTGTTTGAGAGGTACACTGAATAAAAAGCAGTTTTACAGCTATAAAAACTCCAAATATCATAATATTTCGACAGAATATCATACATAATATTTTTCCACTTCTTTTTGAACAAACCTTCAAAACCTTTCCAAAAACCTACCTAAAATGTTATTTAAAAATTTTCGACAAATGTCAGTTTCAGCTTTTGCGATGAGATTATTGATTAATACAATATGAATTATTAATTTGTAGCATATAATACCTCCATGCAAGTATGAGATACATGTATGATTGTATTTTAATTATAAAACTTGTGTTATGTATGAATACAATGTTTACTTATTTACAAAAGAGAATTTTAATAAATAAATTGTGGTTTGGTTTCTAAACAGAAAAACAAAAAACTATAAAATTTTCTATATTATAATTAGTAAAGGAAAACTTTTATTATTATTTTTAAAATGAAAATCAATATGGTGGTTTGCATTATAGAAAAATTATATAAAATTAAAAAAAAAAAAAAAAAGAATAAAAATTATTTTAATGATTTTGTAATTTTATTGTTCAAATAACCACAAAAATTCATTTTGTTTTTTTTTGTTTTTTTTTTATTAAAAATGCAATATTTTATTAGAAACTTTGATTATATTTGGGTTTGAGTGAATTACTTGGATATTTGAATAATTATATTGAAATTATATAATTAAAAGTTGAATAAAAATACTAAATTAATAAAATTTTAAATAAATAGGAAAAGCAATATAACAGTGTTGATGAAAATTTTAATATTGAAGTCTACAATCTACATTCACAAACGAGTTGGTATAAATTTAAAGTGGTAAAAGATTTTTTGGTTTACGATGATGGTGTTTTGTTGGTTATTTTTTCATACAATGTGTCGAGTTCTACAGATCCATCCTTAACTGATTCACAGAATATTTATTTCGTATTTTTGTTTGCGGTTTTAATATGTATCTCAGCACACTTCTAGCTTTAAAATTTTTAATTGTTTCGCTATTTGTGCTATGTTCGATTATTTTTGGCCATTACTAAATTTTCTACAAGATTTTGATTCTGCACAAATTTATGGTGGCTAACAATTTTCCTTTTATTATTAGGATTTGATTATGAATGAATGCAGTGAAGGCTGAAACAGCTGATATATTAAAAAAGAAAGGCCAGGGTTGATTTATTAATCTTTTTCATATATGTATATTCACACACCGTTATGTCTAAATTATCGACACCACCCTTTGTAATAGTCCTTTGGTTATAGTCCAAAATAATTTTCGATTTTTTATGAGATGCAACAAAAATGTTTCTTTCATAATGAACATTAGATAATAGATTATATTCGAGCATATTGTAAATACGATGTAAATTTACATACTAAATTTACTGTACCGGCTCATTTAACAATTATTTTTTACAGTGTGAAGTTATTGGCACACATGTACCTGCTTTTGTATTTAAGATTTAATTTTATTTGAATTTCTATATTTTATTGCAACTTATTTTTTGAGTATCTGCTTTCAATCATATTTCTTGTCAAATTCCACATAAAATGTATGAAAAGAATATTATTGCTTACCTGGAAATGTTGGGTGTACAAAGTAAGTGGTATAAAAATTAAATCACTTGGAATGGATGAAGTTTTTATAACATATAAAAATTTTTATTTTGCAATCTTTAGGAAGCTTCTTAAAATATCAGACCATTTGCTAATTTCTTTGAAATTCTTGACCTGCTTAAATTCATTTGTTCTTATTATGTTCACTAATATTAAATAGTAGCTTCTTAGCCTAAAATAACTTTTAAAATATTAAATTCTAATATTATAAATAAATAATGTGTTTAATGACTGAATTTGAAATCTTTTTAAAAATGAAATGTCCACTCATTTGTTTATAAAATTCAGTTTGCTTTCTAAAAATGTTGCTTAATCCAGTGCAAAGCTTGTTAAATACAAAATAAATTTTATTATTTTTCCATGTGATCCTCTTATTTTTCTACACATTTTTTTCTCAATGTTTTTCTATTCATAAAAGTCCATTTACCTTTTTTTTATAATTTTTTCTTTGCTATTTTCATTAATTGAAAATTTTAACACACTCTGAAAGAAAAAGAAATGTGTGAAAATGAAAAGGCTATTTAAGAAACGCAAAACTAATACGAGAAAATGAAAACAAGCTTATAAAAATAAGGAATTCAAAATAAAATAAATCAAAAAAAAAAAAAAAATTAAATTGCATTTGTTTACTTTGTCAATCTTTAGACAGAAATGAAATTTCATACAAAGCCACTAAGAAAGATTCAAACATTTGAGATTGTAATTTAGAAAGTGAGACTGTCGTATCGGCAATATGCAACTTGTATAAATTCAACTATAGGTATGAATAAATTAATTTTAATAAAAGTATTTATAAGATTAATTGCTTGAAAATTCGTAATTTTAATAGTACAACTCTTCGAGAAGTTGTAACAAAAAAGCTTAAAACTGTGTATTTAGAAATAACCTCAATAGTGTAAATTTCATTATTGTCATACAATTTGTTATATTTGAAATTCTAAATTTAAATGTTCGATATGTACTGTATGATTATTATTTGATAATATTTTAGTTATGCATAGTGTGTGAATGAAACCAAAAACGGACTGCATTGTTAACAGAAAGAGACCGTATTTAATTAATGTTTGATAATAAATTTGTAGAGAGCAATTTTAAAATCACAATCACATTAATTCAAATGTTGCTCAATGTTCAAACGACATTAATATTGTTAATTGGTTTTGTATGATAGGATAAAAATATGTTGGAAGTTTGATCTATATAAAATGTAAATCCAATTCCCGACACACGAAATCCATAAACAATGTTTGATATCAAAACACTTGCTAATAATATTCAATTTCTCACAATGTCAATCAAGTATTATGATTTGTGAATGTCGCAGTACTAGTGTTTAATTAATTTTGTATATTATTCACGAAAAATGAAATTCATAATCACATATTTGAAATATGCGACCTTAATATACAATTCTTTCGAACTGTTATACAATTCATTTTTCAATTTGAATTTCCATTCAAATATAAATATGATATATGTACATATGTGTGAAGATATACCTACGTATATTTACATTTTACGTTCATATGCAAAATATTTTTTCGATTTCATTCCCATTTGTACAAACTAAAAAAAAAAAAAAGAAAAAATATGAAAAATATAGAGAAAAATTCAAGTATAAAGGATGAATTTTGTTTACTTTAAATTTAAAATGCATAACATTTTCGTTTATTCAAGTATTATGATTTGTGAATGCACATAAGAAATAAGGATATACAAGGATATTTTCTTTCTTTTGATTTTAATATTTTCTACATTTTTTTTATGTACAAATATAAGTCAACAACTTTTGATCAGAAAATATTAGAAGTTTTTTTTTTTTTGCTTTCGAAATACATTCAGAATATTTCGAGAGCTTAATAAACAGACTTATTTCAAGTCATATAAGGAGTCAGCCAATGGAACAGTACGAATTTATAAATAGAACAAAATGTATTTTTCATATTGAATAAGAAAAAAGAAAAATATGAAAAGGCTCATACAAACAGAAGGTGAGTGCAATGGAAAAATTTAAAATTCCTTGTTTGACATTTTTTTTTTCAGTTGAAGAGTTTGTGAATAATCATTCATATTGCATCATTTATTATAGTTACTATCATACTTTTACATCTTGTGTAGACTTTTGAATATTTTTGTATTTAACGAAAGTATGAAACGTACCGTTTTTTGTTGATTTAATTTGAATTATTAAGATGGGTTTAGTTTCCGATATGAATGAATTTCCATAGAATTTTATTTTCACAAAAATTTTGTAAGCTTTGTAAAATTTCTTGTGGAAATGACTCTAATATATTGTTTTAGCATTTATTTTGAGCGTTAGAAGAATTAGTACGTAGGAGAAGTAATAAAATAAATGAAAACTTAACTATAATGCAATCCTAATCCTATTCATTTCAGAACGGAAATTAAATTTTACATCTTAAGTAATTCTTATGTTATTTTCATTGATTAAACAATAATTCATTGTTATTTGTTATTTGCAATTCATTTTGTAATGTACAAATTTAAAATATAAAAACAAAATTTATAAAAAATAAAAAATTATTTTGTAAAGATTAATTGTGATTTCTAAGTTAAAAATAACAGTGGAATTATACAATTACTGTTCAGTTTGTGCTATGAGAGCTGCTCGAAAATGTTATTCTTTATTTTCGCGCAGTTGAGAAAAATAAAGCAAGCAGTGATATCCTGTTAAAATTAATCGAATCACAAATACAAAATGTGAATAACAACAACAAAATAAAATGATTCCAGTGTTATTAATGTCATAATGCTGTTTATTGCATTCCTATAAAATAATTGATTTTTATGTAGGCAGGATTTTTTTTTGTGTTGCCGTTCTTTTCTAGTTTTAAAGACCAATTTGTTATTATGTTTTTCAAACCACAGGTAATCTTTAATCGTAGTGATTATTATCGATTTTCTAGTGAAAATATTCTTCTGTCATTAGAAATCTTTTATTCCATAAATTATTTGCTTTTTCCGTTCAAATTTTTAAGAAAAATAAAACATTTTGAAATAATGAGTGGCAGACTTTTCATGACAAATTCTTCAGTTGTTAACTGAATTAATAAGCAATTTTCATAACGTCACTGGAAACTATCAATTGGATATCATAGAATTTTAAATTTTTACACTTAATATTAAAAATTAAATAATATGCTTGCAATTTTTGTGAAAGATAAATGAAAAAAAGAGTTTTTTTTTTTCGAAAAAAAAAATGAATAAATAAAAGAAAGAAGAAAAGAACACAAAACATAAAAACCTCATATTTTAACAAAACAAGAAAAAATGTAAAAAAAAAGACCGTCTCGTCCTTTTTATTTCAATTCGAATCATTCACACGTGGTACAATTATTGTGGTTTCATCTACAATTTTACACCATCAAAATCTTTTTGCATTTTTAATATCAAATGAAATTGTAATTTGTGAATATCAACTGAAATGGTTGAGAAGCGTCAATGAATTCAAAAATTGAGGTTAAAGAACTGGTTTTTGTTTTTATTTTTTTTTTTATAAAAAGAAAAAAAATGTGTTTATTTGCAATTAAACAGTGAAATATAAGATTAAAAAGGAAAATATATTATAGAATAGGATATGTTAGGCGATATCCTTAGGCTGTTTTCTTACTCTGATAAAAATCATTAAAAATAAATAATGGAAAAAGGATATAGAGCTATGTGTGATGATGAAGAGTCATTGATATTTCTTTTTATATTTCTGCTTCTTTTTTTTGTTTTTGTTATTTATATTTGTTTAATAAAAAAAAAAAACAAGAAAAATAAAGAAATAAGAAAAGAAAGAAAAAAATTTTTTCTCTTGTCAGCAAAATCTGTTGACAAAGTTTGTTAAATGATTTTTTTTTTCCCTCCATTTTACATTTTCCATTAATTATAACCACATATAGAGGTGTTGATTTAAAGAAAAAACAGAAGAAAATAGAAAATTATTGTGTGTTTCAAGTGTGTATTTGATGATCTAAATTTAAAAGTCTTAAACAATTTTCAATTAATTCAAATTTTTCGCTGTATTCTTGTAGTTTTAAGTGTGTGTGTCTTACGTTTGGTGCGGATATGCTAGCAGAAAATTCCACATTTAGTGTTTGATTCGTTGATAGATTAACTTAAAAGTTAAGCTGAAAAATTTTTAATTCAAAAAATTTTATTTTATTTAGAAGGCAGAGAGGTGACTTTAAAATATAGTTTAAAATTATTTTTAATTTCATTATAAGTTTTACATCTAGCTTAGCCTAAATTTCTGAACGAAAGTAATGCAATTATTTTTGTTTGATACTGAATTGTTGAAGTCAAAAAAGTACGTTCCTTATATGTTTTATAAAATTATTATGGGATTATAATGATTAACTTAACAGTTTAAATTTTTACTTTTGCCGAATGATTGCATTTTAAGAAAATTGGAAAAGAAAAATCTTCCTTTATTCTAAGAATTAAAAATCTCTATAATTGATAATAGTTTTATAAAATTTTAATTAATTTCGGAATGCACGCAAAATTACCAAACAAACACAATGCATATTAACTTTTCGGATCTTACAGGATGTTAAATAAAAGTAATAACCAGTAGGGTAAAATTTAAGGACATGGAAAAATTTCAGTTAAAAGTTTAATCATATTTTGTTTGATAAATGAGCAATCAATTAAAAACACTATAGGAAGTTTAAATTTGCCTTGAACACTGGACGTTCAGATTTGTTTGTTTCAATTATTAGAATAATTAAGAACCGTATGAGTATTCTTTCAGATTTCTTAACAAGAATTATTCAACAGTTTTACACACGGGGCTGGTTCGATAAAATTGGAGAAATAATAAAATATTTTATTTCTGGATATCGATTTTGTTACTTAAAATGATTCGAGTTCACGTGGATCCATAAACTCCGAAAAATTCGACGGGGTAAAGCTTCGACGGACGGGGTAGAGACGGATTTTAATGCCACACTAGAAATTGTGATTTTCATTATATTCAAAAGTTTGCAACATAAAAAAAACTGAAGAGGACAGAATCATTCCTTATTCAATAATATGCAAGGTAAGTTTATTTTTGATGGTATTTTCTAAACAAATAAAAAATCATCCTTTTGTAAAATGATTTCTCTAAATTAAAAAGCAAAAAAGTCAAATTTAAAATTCCTATTACAAGTGATTTAGATTTAATTGAAATATAATTTTTTTTTAAGTATTTTCAAGAAATTTTATACGAAAATTTATTCTGTACATTTTTGTATCCCTTGGTCATAGAAGTTTTCGTGCAATCCAAGTACAAATACAACAAAAATTTTTCTTTAAATAAACTTGTTACAAAGATTACCAACAAAAGAAGGGTTGTAAGTTACAAGTACTTTATTTAAAAAAAAAAACAAAGCAAAATTCTTGACTTTCATATCAGTTTACCGTCTGTTCAGTTTCAAGGACTTTCTATTATTTTATTACCTTTAATTTTTTTTTTCTACAAGTAAGTACATCCTTAAATTTAAGTAATTTGAATTACCTGCAGTATTAAGTTACTTATACCTATACATAGATTTGAATTTTATTTTGTAATTGTAATAAGGACTCCTTAAATTCAATAATGATAAAAAAAAAAGTAATTTTCTTGTAACTTGAGATTTGTTTTTTTTTTCATATTTTTTTTTGCAAAATTTTAAATTTGTTTAAGTCTAAATTGAAAAAATAAAAGAAAAACAAGGAAAGGTAGATGTCTGAAGAGGGTCATTTAAGTTAAAATAATAAGCCTGTTCTTGGAAAGTGCCATTTTTATATTGGCAGCCGAAGTAAATTACAAAAAAAAAAAAACAGACACCAAGCAACAATTATTATTCTTTGAAATAATTATCATAAAAAATAAATCTCTTCTAAATTGCTTGTTTTTTTTTCGTGACTTCAGAAGAAGTCAGAAAAGGGATAGCGAAACAAGAACTTTATAAATTTTTATATGAATTTAAAATTCAACAGTAGCTTTCTTTTAAATTTTCACTGTTGCGCTTCTGTGTGCTTAAAATCACTTATACGATATTACAACAACAAAACAAAAAAAACCATAACAGCAAGTAGAAAAATGAATAAATAGGTAATCAAATTGACTTCTATCAAATTTTAGGCTTTCATGTGACACGCTTTTCATAACATTACAACACTACCATTTTATAACCAACATCCATCCATCTATCATTTTATTATAGGCATGAATGTATGTATATGAACATCAGAGTATCGGTAGCACAGCATGAATTGCAACAACCCTATATAATATGATTATTTTGGTTTCTTTTATAACAGTTCTTATTTTTTGCTTTTTCTACGTGTCGTATAATAAAATGTGGAACTTTCTATATATTGATTTTAACCCCTTATTCATATATGGTTATGCATATATAAATTTGTCAATATATATATTATAATATATCGCTTATCAATATCACACCTGTATGCTCACATATGTGAGTTTTTTTTTTTTTATATCACCCCTTTAAACATTTTTTTACCAATTCAATTGGGAATATAAAAGAGTAGAAAATTTTATTTGTGCAAATATTAAAAGTCAATTTGTAAAAATGTTATTTGATTTGTGATATATGTACATATATGTATATGTATGTATGTATTTATATGGATTTGTGTTTATATGTAAATAAACGTGTCATATATCAAAAATTATAATGTAAATAAATGATTTAAAAGCGTAGTTTGTGATATTAGTGTATAAAGTTATTGAAAATAATTTGGATGTTTCTAAAGCAAATCATCTGACTATTTGTCACTCGTCACTAGGTTTTGGAAGTAAAATTAAGAAATTCGAACAGAAATTTTAATAGTCTGCTAGTGATAATTCTTTTACAGATTAACGTGTAACTAAATTTTCAAACGTTTCAATAAATTTTAAAGAAGGCACAGATATCAAAAGTCACAGATTTGTGAGCAAGATTATAAGTGTTTATTATTTTCTATTTACTTCTATCAAACAGAAATAATGCAATGTTAATTGCATTAGTTCTGTTTAATGCCGAGGTATATTAAGGAGGCGGTACCGCCACAATATTGAGAATTTATTGTGTCTTTTTGTAAAGATACAGTGCATTACTAAGTTCACATCCTAGAAAATAACATTTTTAATGAAAAATCTCCTTTGAATAACATACACTTCAATGAATTTAATTTGTTTTACTTTTTACCTAAGAATTTAGTTGCTTGAATCGCTTTTTTGGAGTGTGTCAATTTTCAAACCATTTGAAAGGTTACTTAAGTTAAACAATAGAAAAACTTATTATTTATGAAAAGCAGATAATTTTCATGAACTTTTCTCGCAATTCATAATAATTTGAGATTATAGAACCTTGTCTAATTAAAGAATTGGCACATTATAAAGCAATTGCAATGAAAACTAACGTCAATTCTACTTACGATTTTCAATTCAAAAAAAAAATTCATATTTTATGCATAATCAAATTGAATTGAATTTACTAAATCAAATATTTATTTAATATGTCGAGGTCTATTTCGCTTTGAAATGTCAATATTTGTGTTTTCAGTTTTACTTTTTATTCGATTTTAATAAAGAAAAGCAAAAACATACCAAATATTGAATTGACTTTTTATCTAAACACCATGGGGTCCACAAAATAAAAAAAAAATAAAAACAAAAGTTTTCCCTGTAAACACGAAAATAAAAATTTCTTTTTATAAAAATAAAATTTTAAGAAAGGGTTTTTGTTTTCTATTTTAAATATTTAAAAAAAAAAAAAACAAAATATTAAAAGTAAATATAAATTGAAATTTAGGAAATTTAATTGTCTGTCAAATCCACATTTATAAAAGTTCTTGAAGGATTTGAAAATGTATCGTGTCGCTAAAATAATCACGATATCAGAAAAAAATGAAAAAAAAAATATGACTGATTATGACAAACCAATGAAGGATTATGAACTTCCCCCCTTCCCCTCTCCCACCGTTATTACTATTCGATACGTTTTGTAAAAGTAATTGAAATCGGAAAGAAGTTTATTTTTACATGAATAATTAGCATATAATTTGCGCGAGTTCGAATTAGAAAAGGGTACAAAAGGCGTTTTGCTTTGCCGTTTACAAAATAATGTTATATTTTTGTAATTATCATTTTTTATCAATTTGTAACGTTAATGGAATCTTATAAGTTTGTACAGTGTGTTGCAAACTGAAGATCTAATATAAAATCGACAAAAATTGGCTTGATATGATTAAAGGATTTATAGGGTATAACTATACTAATAAATTATTTTCCAATAGATTTAGTTATAGTAATAGTGGTATTAGCAAGAAAGGTTACTAAGCTTTCATAGAAATTTAGGCAACTCTTCACGATACACAGCTTAGAATGATGCGAACCCCTTTATTATTCTCAGTATGTCTCATGGGCATTCTTGCAAGCTCACAAATCAGATTTTGTCCAGTTCCAGTCCTTCTCAAGAAAATGTAGCTGTATTTACATCCTTTCGCTAGAACACAGCGTCCTCGACCTTGTTTATAATACCCTTATTTTTATACTTTATTTATAATACCCAATGGTGGAGCGCCGATTCGTCCATATTTATCCCTCCACATTAAAAAGATTAGAATCCAATACAGATTCATCTTTGAAAATCTGCAAAGCATTCGTAAAACTGCCATACAAAATCCGTTTTCGCGTTGCAGAAGACCAGTGCCAAAAATTACCACGCTGCTATATAAAAAAATGGTTACCGCATATATGTAAGAATAGGTCTGTCACAAACATATATGAGGGGCTCAGAAGCAGAGTGGCGTAAGGCACAATGTAGGTTATTCAGAAAAAATCGGAAAATTTTTGCAAAAGCAAAAGTACTTTTGTGAAAAATACATAAGAAAAAAACTATTTCGAAACTGGAAACTAATATCACTGATTCTAGAAGATGTACATAACTGATTTTATTTGTAGCTTACGCCACTCTGCTTCTGAGACCCTCATATAACTAGAACAAAAAGCATGGGACGCTTCCCTCCTTCCATGGTTTCTTCCTTCTCTCTACTAAGTTTCTGTCCCACGTCTCATTCTTCAAATGCAAAGTAACGTTATACAATTGCGCCACTCTGAAGTACGACACCTTACTTCCCTTTCTTTTTAAAATATTCGAGCGAATTAATTTTCCAATATCACAATTAAGAAAATATGATTTGTCCCTCTGTAATTCCAATTTTGAGATTCACTGAGAAATTCAATTTTATTTAATAACTCTTTTTCCCAATGAAACTCATTCTTTTAAAATACATAGCTATTCGCCATATTTCTGTTCGCGACAATTTGTGACAAGCGTGAATTACGAACGTACCTATACATGAGAAAATTTTTAAACGAATATTATTGATATGTTATAAATGCACGTGGATTTTAAAGAATCATTGGAATATAATTTCTGTCTAGAAAATCTAAATAACATTTTCTTCAAAATTCAAAAATAATATTTTTATTATTTTTGTTTTTTTTCTGATTTTTGCTATAGTGATTAAAAATTCTGTGTGGACGAGAAATAATTGCTTAAGTTTAGAAATTATTGGGGGGTTAAAGAAAATTTTAAAATAATTATAAAAAGTTGATCCTATCAGATACTGGTTGCTTTATAACAGAAAGAAAAAAGTTATATTCTTGGTATTTTCAATAATCTATGTAATCGGCTGTGATTGTTATGATAAATTCATTTTGAAAAATCAAAACTTCTTATGAGTAAATAATAATTGAAGATTGAGATTTTCTGTGGACTTGTTGTTGTTTTACCTTTCAATGATGGTTGATATTCATCGAAATTTGCAAATCACAAAATTACAATAATTAACAGATGTCTATTACTATATGATTTAGAAGCTAGTTCTTCACCACCACAGAATTATTTATTTCCAAATTTTATGCAAAGTTTTTCTTTTAACCCTTTTTATTTTTTATGTGAGAGTAATTTGGAAGAGTAGCATAAGAAAGTGTAAATTCTTAAGGCAAAATGTCTTCATAATATCCTTAAAATATACAGTCATATAATGTTATATGTACATTGTTATGTGTACATTTTTTATTTAATCCTTTATTTTAAGAGTTCCTTACATTATTATAGTAGAGCAGTCGGGTATGTCTTCTTAAATTTATTTAGAAAATTTTAAAATTGTTCTTTAAATAACACGATGATAGTGACAATGATGAGATCTGATGTAAACGACAGGAATTAATTTAGATAAATGATTTACAGTTATATAACGTTTAATTCTAAAGTATCTTAAAATTTTTGATTTGTACTACAGAAACATGAACACCATATACTTTTTATAGAACTGTATAAACGAAAGGATCTTACTCTTTTTGTTTTGATTTTACTGTATAAAATGTAAGATAAACATTGATTTAAATAATTTCTGTATAAAATGGTTGGGGGCTAGTACAAAATTCCATCATGTATGGAATCAAAAATAGATGTTAAAATAAAAGAATTTAGAAAGGTATAGGGGAAAAGAGTAAGTTGCTTCAAAAATTCTTGAGAATTGATTTTTTTTTTTTTTGGATGGGAATGAGGAAGCTCAAGAAATTCATTTTTATTTCTTTAAGTAAACTGAAAAATAAATTTTATTCGTTGATTTTCTATTGTTTTTTTTTTTTTGTTTTTGGAAAATCCTTTAATTTGTTTGTTTACTCTCATGAGATTAATTGATAGGAAAATTCAAATATTCGAATAATTATATTAACAAAGAAAAAGAGAAAAGGAAAACATAAAAGGAAAACGAAAAATTTATATTTTACAATAAGCAGGCATTATTGAAAAATATTTTGAGTTTTGAGTATTTTTGACGTTAATAACAGTAGTACAATATGACTTACTTACGTGATGTGTAAATTCCAATTAAAGTTAAAAATTTTTATAAGCAACTTTGTTTATTGAACTCTCGGCTAATATCAACTGTTTGAATTTGTGTCCATATTCCAGTCATTTTCAAAATTTTCCTCTTCTGTCAACCCTTTGCAACTCTCAGAAAATTCTATTTCTTCACATCTTTATCATAAACGCGACCTGTAAATTAAAAAAACTCAGTCATTTTTTCTTATTGTAAAATCAACAAGCTTAAACGAATGCAGAGTTCTTGACGATTGCCGGTCGGGCAAATTCAAATTTTTAAAAAAAATTTAAGACAAAATTCAATTCAATATAAAATTAATTCCTAAAAATAAAAATTTTTTTTTAATTTTTCTTATTCATTTTCAAAATTTCGAAATTGATGAATTCTTTTCAGTCATCATAGATTTGTTTTCCGACATTATAAAATTAAATAAATTTGTTTTTGAATTAAAACCGAATTTGGATAAGAAAAAGAGAAAAGAAAAATAAATATAAAAGGGAAATATTTTAACGAAGATGAATGAAGTGAAAAAAGGCTAATAAATTAAATTACATAGAAGCAAAAAAAAAAAAAAAACAAGAACAACAAAAATGCAAAGTACTGAAATTGAAAAGTTTTGATGTGAAATTCATGATATGCGTAATGTTGCAAGAAGCAGATTAATTGAAAAAGAAATGGAAACAAAAAAAATTTATAAATTTGTGAAAAGGAATGCTATACCAGGAAAAGGAAATACATAAATAATTTCATAAAAGTTACAAAACAAATGAATCTAATAAAAGGATAATGTTTTTAATAAGAAGGCAATTAAATTTAAATATACATACGTATATATGTATGAATTCTGAAGAGGGCTAACTTGATATATTTACTTAAGAAGGAAAATGTAATAAAAAGCAAAAGAATTTCTTAGATAATTTAATTGGATTTAAAAAAAAATATATTCTTTTTTAAGGAATCGTTTTTGAAAATCAGAAATTAACAGCTGATAGATGACTACTGTAAAAGTTTCTTTGTGGGTACGCTACCACCTACAATTTATTTCACGGTTTACTGTTATCACTGCAATTATTGTGTCACTCGTTATGTCAAGGGCTAATCAAGATGCTTAAGGATGTACCTTAAGTTATTCCGTTCAAATATCTAAATAGTACAATAAAATTTTCAAAGTTTTTGATTTCAAATCTGATTTTAGCTGTGAAAAAATGGGTAACTTCGACTTCAGGAACGTGCCGCTTCTCTTTTTGAAGTATGAAAATTTTAATATGAAAAATTCTTCAAGATATAAGATTTGTTAAGAAAATATGATGGAGAATTCACATTTTAATTTAAAAACAAATCCTAGAGTAGATAGAAGAAAAAAAAAAAGCCACAAGCAGATATTTTTCGGAAATTACTTAACCAAAAAATGTTTCAAAACACAATTTTCGATCTCTGAAATCTCAAACTCCCGAACTACCACAATATATTTCAATTTTTTTTTTGTATTCAAATAATCGAAAACAATTTAATTACTTTTGTATTAAAATCAGATATTTGTACGTTGCCATGCTAAAATCTATATTATATGCAATCAACTGAATCAATTATATTGCAACAAAATGCAATTATTTAAATAATTAATTTATTGGATGGAAACACATTGCAATTATTTGCAATTAATTCAATTTGATTCAATTGGTTTTTAATACATAGAGATATGATATAATAATAATATTCGAGACTGTTTTTTTTTTTTTTTTTTGGCTTTTTACATAAATGACCACTTCTAATCGTTACTTTTATAGCTAGCCTTCCTATAACACACTATACATTATTAAATATTAAATGCTATTAAATTTTATTTTTTTTTTCTGTTTTTGATACTGAAAAATGCATTATTTAAAATTGTAATTGCATTTTCAATACTCTTTCAAATTGCAGTTTTAAAAATGAATATTTATTCCAATCCACGTACATATATAAAAAGGAAATGTTTATATAACCTTCAGAGTTGCGAAAAGTTATTTTCTGGAAATTTTTGATTGTATAGGTTTTAAGAGTACATGAAAACCTGTGAAAATTATTCAACTAAGAAATTTAACAAGTAAACCATATTGGCAGAGGAAATGGTTTTTTAATGAAATACAAATTTACAATGCGAAATTAAGCTTGACTTCAATTGGAGTGCTCATACTCGTATATGTATGAGTTTAGATTATATTTGATAAGTTGATCCTAGAAGTTAAAATTTAAAATTGATTTTTTTTTGTAATACAGTCGTTAAATATCTTCGAAAGACAAAAACCCAAATCATCCTATCATCAAACCTATCAATAGGGGACACTTTAACCCAATCTAAACGTACCTGGATAGTCATAAAATCCCAAAATTAGTTTTGCTCGATCGTGTTTTCGTGTTTATATTCCGGTAAGTAAAGCACGGAGGTGATATCATAGCATCTTAAGCTAAATCGAGAGGTCTCGTCCGCTTCAGTCTTTTTCTGCCATATAGGTCGAGTAACTTCAACATATACATGTTGATTTCCTTATTTACTTGGGGGACCCTCAAATTCCTATGAATGTCATTATTGCCCACATACCAGGGAGCACCCTCCATATTACGACTGACTTTATTCTGGGAAGTTTGTATTTGTTTGATGTGTGTTTGCTTGGTATAACCTCATATCTGCAAGTCATACGCGTTCATATAGGCTTTGTTATTTGGTTGTATTTTATCGACACCTTATTGTATACTGTCAATTTGCACCTGGAACTTAGGAGCCAATAGTATTGTATTCTTTCTTCTTTACATGTTATTTCCATCTTAGCTCAATATCCAAAGTCATACCTAAGTATTTCTTTGAATTGATGTTATAAACACAGATATGTACAGATTTACTTTCATTTAGCTTTATTTTCCATGTATTTGTTCATTTGTTACAAATTGCATTGTTTTTTGATTCCTGATTTTTCAAGATTAGATCATACTGCCATTATTGCCGTATCGTCGGCAATTGTAACCACAGTAACACTCTCTAAATCTGGCAAATCGCTTGTATAAAGCACGTATAATATAGTACCCAAAATACTGCCTTGACGCACACCACCCCTAATTTCTCTAAGCATGGAGTATTCCTCGCTCTGTTTGATTCGAAAAAGCCTGTCGGATAAAAATGGTTCAAGTAACTTTTGAAATTGCTCCGGTATCAATTTCTTAAGCTTAAATTTAAATCTTATGATATAACACCAGAATTTTTCGTGTTAGGCGATTTCGTATCAAAAATCGAATTCAAATCTGGTTTTATAGTTCAATCCGAGTACATATTTTGAGCTTAAAAAAAATTATTTTATATGCATGATCAGGTTTCCATAATGTTCGTTCTTCAGATAGTCCTACTGAGTTCGCTAACCAGACGAGTAGACTGACTAAATATTTTTCTAATAAAATCATTTTATTAATAAATTTTATTTAATTTTTGATTGCATTCGAATATCCCAGTATGCATTTAAAAATTATTATCATTTTTGACTTCTTTTTTTTTTTATTGACCATTAATTTTTTTGTTTTTGTTTTTCATATTTTAATGTTTTAAAAAAAATAAATTGCATTTTGTCGTAGTCGTATAGTAAATTGCATCCACAGATTGCATTCAATAAAAGTTAATCATTTTATGATTATTTTTATGTTTTTATAGTTTTCTTTTTGAAATACGTTTATGTTTTCTACTTTTTTTTATTCTATTAAAAACTCTATAATATTATATTGATATTTACCAAAAAACAAAAAACCCATCTTATAATTCTGATTACCATATGGTGATATTTTAAGAGTCAATTTTATGTTGCAATATTGTTGCACAATGTTATATAATAACAACAACGGTATTACAATTACATATACAATAGAATTGCATTTTCAAAAAGAAAAAAGTTTGTTGGACTAACGTTTATTTTGGTTTTCTTTCACAGCTTTTGTTGTTGATTCATATGGTAATGGTGTATAAGGTTATGTAATTTGAATTATCCATTTAATATTTGAATAGAAATAAACTACAAGGGAGTTCCGATACATCCTGTTTTTAAATTTCAAAAATATTAGGTTATTTATTAGAATGATTTGGTCGACGAGGATACATGTAGCTCAGTACCCTGTTCAAATTAAACTCGATTTCCTTGAAACTACTTAAAATCTTCGGCGTTCACATTCACTCAATTTTTAAACACGACAGGAAAAAGAGCGATTGTAAAAATATTGTAAAGGTTGTAGCGAGGATTCATCCTTCTGTTCGCACACCTGATAGCGAGTTGTTACTTTTATGTACCAATGTAATTGATTTATTATAGTTAAAAAATTTAACTCATTTTTGAATTGATGATTGCCCTGTGTTTGCTTATCTGTGATTGATTTCGTCCATTGTCATATTGCGTACAAATATTTTATAAGTGATCTTAGGCACAAGATGATCATTACTAAATAATTTTTTTAAAAATTTAATTAAGAAATCATAGACACATAAAATTTATTGAAAAATTTTGAAATCAACAATAAATGGCACATTAAACTGTTAAATTTGAAAATCTATTTACTAAATGGCTAACACTCTATGAATGGCTTTTTTTCTGCATGTTGTAGATGAAATCGGCTTTATTATTTTCAATATGATTTTTAATAATTGAGAATTTTATGTTCATTCTATTAACATGAAAGCGTTCCGAAACAGAAAAAACACAGAAAAAAAATATTTTTATATTAAAACATTTGTAAAAATTTTAAATGCATTTTGTTCTATAGATATTGTGCTCTTAATCCCTACATACATACATACGCATAAAATGTTCAAAATTATGTGGGTGTATATGTGTCGCAGTTTAATGATGCAAATGATATTTAAAAACCGTAAAATTGCATAATTCTGCATTATAGGTATTCCATTATTAAGTAATTATACTTATTTTGTTTTGATATTTCCATGAATATTTAACAGGAATGTTATTGATATTGTTATTGGTTTTAATTTTTTTGGAAAATTTTTTTATTTAACAATAATATGCAATTATTAATTAGGAAGTCTCACTAAAAATTGCTGTGGAAATTTTTGTATGAAAAATCGGACAGGATATTAAGGGTTACTTTTATATTAAGCCTCCAAAACGGTTTCGTAATGCGCTAAAGTATTTGTTTAAATGCTATTAAAAATAGTAATTTTTCCATGAAAGGGGAAGGAATGGAAGGAAAGAGGAAGGAATGTGAGAAACGTAAAATTGTCTTTACAATAAGATTCTTGTAATAGAATTGTTTGATAAGCTAGTAGGATATGTAATTAAAATTTAAAAGAATGCAAATGAAATTTACTTATAATTAGACTTAGAACATGATGGAGAGAAACTATTAAGTGTGCTTGTACAAAATTCATTTTTTTGAACTGGAAAACTAGGCCAACGACTGTGAAAATAGACAAAGAAAATTGTTATATCTGAGATTTTATTTTAAATATAAGTTTCTTGCTTAATTGGATTTAAGCACGTGCTATCAATTTGCTATTTGACAAAGATCAAAACGCTTTAAGAATCTGAGTTAACCTATTATAACTTGTCGCGAATTAGTTGTCTAAATATGCTGCATAAGTGAGAAATTCTCCGTTTCTTTTCTTCTACCTTGTTCAGTTTCAGTTATTACGTCCTATTATTCATTACTAAATATGATCAAATTATTTATCTTGTCCTTTATTAAAATTTTTATAATTTTTAAAATTTTTATAACTTTTTATTATGGGTTGATTTTCCTAATGAAAATTTTTCATGCCACCAATAACTATCGCTTTTACATTGTAAAACATTTAAAAATTCATAAAAACAATTTTAAATATTTAAAAATTATGGATTTTTTTTTTTGAATTTGAAACTCTTACATAAAAATTATGAAAAAAATCTTTACTGCATTTTCTATAATATATGAGAGTGTATGAAATTTGTCTCTATTTATACGTAAACACAAAAAAAAAAATGTATTCTTGGTGCGTTTCCAATTTGTATGCAAAAGACAAAATAAAACCAAAAAATAAAATGAGCAACAAAGAACGCTTTATTATATCCTTTCTAGACTTTTATACTCTTTATAACTTTATTCATATGCATATACATATGTATATATATGTACAATATGTGTAAGGATGTGCATTCATTGTTGATAATAACATATAGGAAATCACTTGAATCACTAGTTAGTTAAAATATTGTTAATACAACCATTTTGCATTTGTTAAAAAATTGTCTACATTAATTGCTTGTAAATGATGATTATATTGCAGTTATTGCAGCTAGAACTGCTTTTCTACTTGTACGTTTTTGTTTTTTTTTTTTTTTAATATTAATATAGAATATTTTGTAATTGTAACTTTATTGCTCTATTATAACACAGAAAAAAAAGAGTAGAACATTTAGCTAAAACAATAGTATAAATCACCTAATGAAATGCTTGATTTTCAGCCTCCTAAACTATTTAGCTACATTGCCTAATTTAAATTAGCTGAATTTACTTTTTAATAATTAGGAAAATTAACCAAATAAATTTGCTGATTTATCTACAATACTAGCTAAAATACCTAAAAATTTAGGTGGATTAGAACTAAGCAAATAGTCGGTTCACCTAATCATTTAGTTGATTTATTTTAAAACCTTTTTGAAATTTAACTAAAGAAATAGGAATTTCACCTAAATAAATAGTTAAAAAATATTCTCAACAATAGATAATATACCTAATTATTTAGTTAGAAAATAGAAAATATAACTATTTTTTAGTTAATTATAATAGGGTTTTTACCTATTATATTAGAAAAAGTATCTAAATAAATTAGGCTTTCTAAATTTATTTAGGTTTAATCCTGAAAATAAAAAGGTACTATAAATTAAAAATTAAGTTTTGTTTCGTTTAATTTTATTTTATCCAATATTTTTTCAGTTAATGTCACATTATGTTAAATGTAAAAACACGAAAGTTTTTCTAAGCAATACTCAACAACAATGATGATGGGTTTTGTATTTTTAAAATTATTGACAAGTTAATATTCCTCCTTTATAACATTGAGTTGTAATTTGATGAACGATGTGTGCTTAAAATATTTTATAAGTTTTAATATCGTTAATAAAAAAATAGAGTAAAAAAAAATTCAAAGTATTGTAATACCGTAAGGTGTAATGCAAAACATCTAAATTTGAAGGTTTCCATTGTTTTTTTCGTCACATGTAAGACTTTATGGTTTGTGGTTTCTAAAATTTATATTTTAATTATATAATTACGATTTATTCAGGATTAATATTATTTTTGAGCCAAATTACATTGCTTTAAGTTTCAGTCTCCTTTTTCTTAAACTGGGAATTAAAACTTGAAATTAATATTAAAGTTATAATAATTATTATAAAATTTATATAAAATTAAAATTACCTTCAGGCTGCAAATGTAATGATTGACTTTTCAAAACTTCTACATCATACTAGAACTATATCTTCGAAAGTAAGAAGCTGTTTTTATTACTATTAACACGATTATCACTTTTTTTATTTAGTCCAATATGTAAATTTTTTGAATATTATTTTTAATTTTTTTTTAAAATAATAATAATTATTTTTAAGTTAATTTCAATCACGAAAAATTTATTTTACAATGATAAAACTATGCTTATTTACTACGCCAATATTCAACATGTACTAATTTCTGTTCAAAAACTTTAAAAATTAGAATACAAAAAAAGTAGCGGTATTTTGAATTTTTTCTTGATAAAACAAGTGTCTTTTTTCTAAATTTAGCTAATTTTTTCGATATTTCAACTAGTGTTTTAGTTAATTCTTTTTTGAGTAAAATAAAGTGGCTGAATTAACTAAGGTAATAGTTAAAATATCTAGAAAAGTAGTCATTGAAGAAAAAAGTAACGGTATTTATTTCTAAGTAAAACATTTGATCTTTTGATAACTCAACCAATGTTTTCAGTAGTTCAACTAATGTTTTAGTCAATTTTTGCCAATAAAATGAAATAGCTGAATCAACTAAAGTTGTAGTCAAAATATTTAAAAATGTAGTCATTGATTAGGAATTTACATAAAAACTGTAAACTTATTTTTTTGTTTTCTTTTCTAAAATAACTAAATGTTTAGATGAAATATCTAATTAAATTAGTTGAACTTTTTCAACTATTTATTTTAGATAATACATCTAAATGAGTAGACAAATCACCTAATCTTTTAAATATTGCATTCAACTAATTCCAAATAGTTGAGCCAGCTAATAGTGAATTTTAAAACAGCTAAAGAAGTTGTCAATACTTCTAATTGTTTATATAAAACACCTAATTTGAAACCAGCTAATTACGATTAGTTGAAAAATCTAATTCATTTTTTTCTGTGAACCAATTTTTTTTTTTTTAATGATTTTAACTTTTTTTTTTGTTGTTTTTGTTAACAATCTTTTTGACCCCCTTTTTTTCTGTGTGTATACCCCATATATTCGTAAACATATTTTTGTAAAATGTCTTTTGTAACCCTCTTATTTTTATTTTTTATTGTATGTATGTTTCTTCTTGTTTTCCCTTTTATATTATAGACGGCCTTTTAACTGCCTTATTTATTTATTGTTAGGCCTATATGACTATATTATTATGAATTTTGTGTGCATATTAGAAGTAACTTATACCAAATATAATATGTAGATCCTGTTTAACAAAAAAGAAAAAAAAATGCATATATGTGATAAATAAATTCCTGTATTGCAGTGGTTGCAAAAATATGCATGTTCAATAATAGATTTTTTTTTTTTTTTTTGGGAGAGAGAGAGAGATGTGAATTCTAGCGGTTTTCTGAAGAAGATGATGCAGCAAATTATAATATTGATATTCAAATTTGTGTGTATGTCTAGAATATTTCATATATGCAAATATTAGGTAGAGAAATGTCGTTGTATATAGAGGAAGAGAAAGTTTTTTCTTTTAAAGGAAATTATGAGTATTAGGAAAAATGTTCCTAATTTTCAGTTGTTTTTTTTTCTCTTCTTGTTTATTTTTTGTAACCCTTGTTTATGTAGAACATTTTAGCTCTATATAATATTACGTATATGTGCTTATGTGCACATTCAATATTATAATATTTTGTTATATAATATGCTTGAAAACATGGAAAAAATTATGATATTGTTGATATTGATGAAGATGTTCAAAATGATGATGCAAATTTTGTAACAGTTTTAAGTGCATCTCAACAAAAAAAAAAATACAAAAAATTACACCAAAGTTTATCGAAATCGTTTTAATTTTTTCTTTTCCTTTTTCGTTTTTTTTTTTTTTGTTTATATGAGAAGAACAATAAAGAAAATAGATGAAGAGATCGGATGTACAAAAATGTATGTATGTAGCATAAATTGCATATTGCACACAATGTGTACCTATATACCTATATAGTAACTGTAAAATAATGAAAGTAAATATAATTATATTCGGATACACACATACATTATGTATATGTTCATATACTCAGTTATACATAATATATAGTAAGCAGATATATCCGAGTGTATATAATGTGTATATAGTAAATATTTATATTATACAATTATAAATATGCAGGCAAGAGTGTCTAGATAATATTAAAAAAAAAAAAAGAGAACGTACAAATAAAATTGACTGAATTTTTTTGAGTATGTTTTTGAGTATATTACAATTGATATGCGGAGGACTGAGGAGTACGTACGGCCTGAATATTTTCTTCCTCTTTTTTTTTTTGTTTATATTATTCTCATCCTGTGCCTGTTTTTTTTTTTTTTGAATTTTATTCATATACATAGGTATACTATATATTGTATATGAATACTTGATGAGGTAATGGAAAGATCTACAAAATATAATGTATAGGAAAAAGGAAAACTTTAATTAATTGTGTAATAAAATTGTTAGCTTTTTCCAATGACAACAATATCATCATTTTCATAATTTTTTATCAATATCATTATTTTTGTATCATCAATTTTTTATATAATAACTTTAAAACAATATTTATACTCGTATAATACATCCAAATACATGACAATTAGGAAAATTTAATAAATTTTTAAAAATTTGCAATTATTGCAGTTTGGGTCGAAATTAAACCGAAAACAATAAAATCTATAATAGTTTTCGGAACAATTAAAAATCTTAATCGAATTTGTGCCTGGATATATTTAGAAGGGGCGTTTTTCTCATTTCGATTTGAATTTGCGAAATTTTACAATAATTGTTATCGTAAATTAAAGTGGCAAAACTAAAAGTGAATGCAAGTGGGTTTTTGGCGTTACAATTAGATCGTTTATTTGAAAATAGTATCTAAGTCCGAGTATTTCTTTTACAATATTTCGTGTTGCGGTAATTTCATTCTGTATAGGTACGACATATTGTGTATAGATGAAATCAAATAAGTTTATACTGTATTAAAATATTTTCAAGTTCTATAACAATTCATACTTCTGTTTTTAACATTTACTAACAACTATAATATTATAAATAACACCTATATACTCATGAATATGAGTGTATCTGTGACATTATAATATTATATAGAGGTAAAAAATATAAATCTTCATTGTTTAATTATATTTAGGAAAAAAAAAAAGTTCATGGTATCTAAATAAAATATGAGGGAAGTGTAGGGGTGAAATTAAATTAAAATTTTTTTTAATTGAGCAATAATTTTATAAAACTACATAAAAATACTACGTAAACACTATATAAAAATTTATTTTTCTCATATTTTACATAATAAATAAATATAATAAAAAAAATATTATAATATTATAAAATTATTTCAATAAAATATTGAGAAAGTAAGAAAAAAAGAGGGAAACTATACAACACCATTGAAGCAAAATTCATTTTAATAATCACATTATCAATTTATATAAAATATGCATATTAAATACAAAAAAAAAAAAAAGAGAATAGAGAACTCTAAGTGATGGAAAATATATTCATTATTTTATTATTATTTAATTAAAAAAAAATTGAAATTTTTTTTTTATAAGTTAATTATAATTTTAAAATATTTATTTAGTTTTTTTTCCTTTATTTATTCAATATTTAATTTAAATGAAAAGTGTATATAATAAGGATGAATTATATAATGTGCGCACACGTTACAATGTAATGAATATTTACAGGAAATGTTTACTTTAATTAACGCTAAATTTTATGTTTTATTATTCAGAATCAGTGATATGTGCGCTAAGATTTGTAGATCTATGATCTGTAACATTAAATGACAAATATATGACGGCTACACTATTTGATTGTCGTAGTATGGAATTAATTTTTTTGTTATTTAAGCGTCTACCCGTATTCAATTTTTAACCGCTCCTTTAATTCTTTCAAGTCGAACAGCCTTCAGATTGTTATTTGACTCGTGCAAAGCACAGTTTCTAATTATTTTATAATAAAAAGTTTCGAATTGTCACTTTATTCTAATACATCCTGCAAAGCTCTTCTTCTCTTTTACCACTATGTTACAGCTAGTCAAAAAAAAAAAGTGTATAAATTGGTAACTGCCTCAGCTTCGAAGCAGTTGATTCAATAAATACATCTCACTTCCCCTCCGTTTTGATTAGGTGAGTACTAAAAATCTAATTAAATCTGCATGACATAAAAATTAATATTGCCACATTCTCGATGTATAAATGTCAAAGTTAGGTATTAATTTGGTCGTTCACCTAATTCTGCAAATATTCCTCCACATTGATTGGACATATCTGTATTTGTCTGTATTTTTTCTTTCTTTTTTATATATCAGATTTTGTAGATGTATTTCTTTTCTATTTAGCGCTAGTAAGATAATCGAAATTATAAACCCATAACTACCAATTTTACAATTTCTGAAACCATAATATTAGCTAAAGTATATAGCTTACATATCCTATAAATTGAAGATTTACGGTCAGTGATAGTTTTTTAAAATCCCACATAACGTTCCAAAGAACAGAGCGTTTGATTTATTTGCCTTATCGTTTGTAACGCTGTGTGTATGATGTGATAAATAATATGGTCTGAGTTATAGGCATAAGTGTATATTTTTGATTAGCGTCGAGTTCTAAGTTGATTTAACCATGTCTGCCCGTCCTAACTAACGTCAACTAAAAAACTGAGTAAGTTACGCTCATCAAATTTTCATATACAGGGTGATTCAGAAAGGTATACAACACCATATACCATTAGTTAGAGGGTCGAAAATGGGTAAAATTTTTGTTGTGGACTAGGTGCGAAATCTCTAAAATAAAATTTCTACTTATCCAAGCTTTTTTGATTATAACTTCCGTTCCAGCTTTAAATAAACAGTTTTTGAAAGGGCTAATACAGGGCTTGAAGGCAACATATTACTTGATTTTATATTTTATGTACTTTCGGAATACCCAAGTATTTGAACTTAAATTAAACTTTGAAATAAAAAATAAATTTATTTTTTTCTAATAATTATTAATTACTGATCCCCCCCCCCTCCCACCAAAAAAAAATTTTAAAATATAATTTAAATTTTTTATTTTCGATTAAAAAAATTAATTATTTTGAATAATTTTTCTCAATTATTAATACCTACATACATACATATATAATTTTGACCTTAAAAAAAATCGTGATTTAAATATAAAAATTACTAAATTTATTAAAAAAAGTAAATCTTCTTGTTTATATGCTGGAAGGTAAAAGATAACTTTAATTTGTATATAAGCAATAAAAGAAAAGAAAAAAAAAAAATTGATAATTCAACTCATGCAATCTTCATTTTATATTTTAAAATTATTATGAATGCAATCATATATATAAATTTTCTTATATGTGTGTATAACGATATGCAGGTGTATAATAAGAAATTAATATAAACCTGAAATTTCATCAAATATCCAATCAAAAAATGGTTATGACTTTTCACTTTTGTGCGATGGCAATGATAACCCCTTCACAACCATTAATTCAATCTTCCATCTTATTGCGTTTTTGAAAATTTTTCTTCGCATTTAGTTTTTTTTTTTTTTTTTTTTTTTTTTTTTGTAAAACTTCTCTCATCAATCAATTTTATATTGCGAATAAATAATTTTTACATTTTGAATTCGTAAGAAAATGCATTTAATTCAGAAAAAAACACAGAGAAACCATTAAAGCCATCATTCAAAATGTAAAATGCTCTTATATAAATTTTCTTCCAACTTTTTAATTCTTTAATTCTATAGTAAAGAACCAGATGAATGCGAAAAATCAAAAAAAAAGAAGCAAAAAAAAAAAAAACAAAAATAATAATAAGTTTTTTGATTCATGATTTCTTAACTTCATTTCTCTTCAATTTTGTATCAATCCAACAGAATCCATGGGCTCAATTTAATTCTTATGGTTTTTTTTTTATTATTATTTCGGATATTGATATATCTTAAAGGTAATAATGCTTCTGAGTATAAATATAATGGTAGAAATGGAAAAGAATTAAATTAAAAAATTTAATTTTGCAAAAAGAAACTTAAAGAAGAATAAAATGGAAAAAACAAGAAAATTTAAAAAATAAGGCGTTTTTTTTCTTTTTGATTTAAAAGAAAAAAACCAGAAAATAAAATAATCACAGCACAGATCATCAAAAAGAAATCATCCCAAAACATCACAGACATACAATAATTCAATCAAAATTCAGTATACTCAAATTGGAATCCATCATAATCATTAAATCGTTAATAAAGGGTTTTTCAATAGGATCGCATGCATCCTTCATAATATCGATTTGTAAATAAACAGTATATACATAGGAGATGATATAACAAAAATTATGATGTTCAATAATATTAACTTTATTGTGCAGAAGACGAGTCTACTTTATAGGCAGATTTAATTTCTCTAAGAACAATTGGTTGAAATTACAATTCTAAAATATTTAGAATTATTTAATGGTAAGTTAATTTCTAAATTGCTGAAATAATCAAGTATTTGTCTTATATAAATTTTTGTAGAATCTTGCCCATTAAGAGGTAAATACACATGAGTTCGCTGCTATCCTACAAAATATTTTTTTAATAATAAATCAAACTGTACGAAACCGTGTCAGAAATGAATTTACTCTCAAAAAGAATCAATATGCCTCTAAAACGCCAGTGATTTATATGATGCTATACAATTTTTGTATTACAAAATTTTAATACATTATTATATACCGTACATGCTTACAGACCTCTTCTTAAAACATTAAACTGAAACTAATAAATTTTGAGGGAATAAAATAAAAATTTATTATTGATGGGATGCATATGAATTTGAAATTTATCGCCAATATTATAATAAATTTTTTAATAAAATTTATGAAAAAAAAAGGCGAAAAAGGAAAACAAAGTTGAATTAAAAAAAAAAAAGTAAAACGAAAAAAGTTTCCTGTTTTGTGCGAAAATTTCGAAAAACAATGAAATTGGAAATAATCACGCATAATAACATAGAATGCAGTCTTCACTAAAATTCACAAAGTATGTGCTTTGAATTTCAAAAAACAAAATTAAAATTAAAATTATTGGCTTGAAATTGTTTTTTTTTCTTTTTCTTTTAGTTATTCTTACCAATTATAAGGTTCAATTGAAAGACAATTATAAGATTCAATTGAAAACAATTGAATCGAAATGAATTGAGCTAAAATTACAAAAAATTCCACAACAAAAAGAATTTCGGTTGTAGGAGAAATAAAAATTTTCTACTTTTTTATTTGAAAAAGTACGATGCAATCTCTTACTTAATCAAAAAGTACAACCTAAACAGAATCAATGGAATTCAAATAAGTACCGAATGTATATACGAAAGAAAGAGGAAAGCAATGAGATTTCGAATTAATAAACTTAAACTAAAGAATTGATGCCTTACTCCCGTCCAATTACAAAAAATTTCATCTCCAAATTCCTATTTTTCTTATATTCAATTTTTGCGTAGTACAGAAAATTTACACATTTAGTTTATAACATATTTAATGTTGGCGTCAATAATTATAAAATGTCAAAAAGCACTACCTATACCTAATTAAAAGGTCCTAAAATATCTGAGCCAAAATATCATCTTTGTTCAATTACTTAATTTAGAAATATGGCACTTAATTCCCTTATTTTTTATTTGAGCGTCAAAAACTTACTAAAATTATTTGACTGGTAGAATTGTTTGTAACATTTATGCGTATTAGGGCTAATTTTTTACTTTTCACTTTTCTAAAATTGTCATATTGTGTTTTGGTTTTACGTCGAGCTTCTTGGTATCCTTTCATTTTTGCATAATCTTCTAGATCCCTGCATTCAAAAGAATTTCGAACTAAACCTACTTTTGCTTTGATCAAATATAAATTTTTATTATTAATATTTTTCTTATGAATTTTTGCAACATTCATTTTGAAGATGCTTAAACACTAAAGTTACGAGTTAGGTATAGACATTTAAACTTAAATATGTATGGATACCATTCTTTTCAATTCAAAGATCATTGATGATTTCTGTAATTAATTTGTGATGGGTATTCGATTTTTGTTTTCTTCGGAACCATTTTGTTTTTTTTTAAATAACTATTTTGCGTATTGAAAAAATTAATTTCTAAAAAAAAATTCTTATTCATGCTGGTTGATTATTGTAAGTGGCGTGAAAACTGAAATAACAAAAATAATAGTGGCTTTATGTAAAAGAAAAACTAAAAAATAACATGATATAGTGACTGAAAAGTCCAAAAAGTAAATAGTAGGTTCTTAAATTTTTTAAATGCTTTTTATAGGAGAACTGTTTCGTTTTCATGTTTTATTGCAAAGTATGTTGCAGAGGCGTTCTCATATGGCATAAAATTATTAATTTTTAAAATTATACGAAAATTATTTTCTCCATGGTTATATGAGGATTACTTAATCATATGACGTGCTTTAAAGTATTCTGTAAAAAACAATAGAGCTGCATACATACATACATCGAAAACATTTAAATGTGCTGAAATAAAACAATAAAAGTGGTAAAAAATGGTGATGATTCGGAAGAAATATTTGTTATTAAGAATTTTTGGCTATCAAGCAAAATGTGAATATATATAAGGGGAGTTTTTTGAGTGAATTCATGATTTTTGAGTCATTTCATGTAATTTTTATGTCATATTAGCAAGAAATGCTTAGTTCTTGTTGGTTGTTGTATATTATTTAATAATTAATAAAAGTTATGTAATCAATCCTAATTATAAAACTCACTTAGTGTCTATTACACGATTGATTTGCCCTTGTCATAATACCCAATTACTTATTAATCCGAATCTGAGAGAGCAGAAGACTAGGAAATTATTCGAAAAGCCGGTTTCATTTGTACGTCTTTGTTTATTTTGGTGTATAGTGACGTGTTCTTGCTTCGAAATGGTAAGATTGAAATTACTTAATTGTGATTATTTCAAAAGTGAATTTGAAATTATATTCATGTCAACTCATTTGATACTGATTGTACTTGAAACAAATACGTAAGACTTAATGTCAAATTAACAAGCTTTTTCCGTTTGAATAATTTTAATAAAAAATTCAAAATTATTTATTTTCTGGGTATATTTATAATTAATTTCAAAATTTATATCTACAAAATATTTTCTACGATCATAATTTTTCAATTTATTTTTAATTTTTCAATTTGCTTATGAACAAATAATATTATAAGCGGACACACCTTTTAATTTATTAAAATTGAATTCCACCCAGTTTACAAAAGATAATCGTTGATTTAATATTAAAAATGTTAAATTAAAGTAGAGTTTGAAATTCACCTAAAAAATTAAGAGTTTTAAGATTTTCTTCTTAATAAAATTTAATAAAAATTTTCTGTTATTATAGAATTATGAAATATAATTTGATTATACTTAAATTCGTTTAATATTATTTTAGTATTTTAACTTAGATAATGCAAATTTTTAAATTATAATCTGCTAAAGCAGCAAATGCATGTCTTAGAAGCATTATAAAGTACCTCATTTATTCAGCTCCTTAACTCTATATAAGTAAATTAAAATAATGCCATGCTCATTAGCTATTTTGTAAGTTAATATTTTTTTTTTTTACATTCAAAATAATTTTTGAAGATTTAGATTTTGCTTTTTATAAATTATTTTATTGTATAACTACTTTTAAGATTTTTCAATTTTTTTAATGATCAACCCATGGAAAGTCAATAATTTTATAAAGAATCTCAAATACAAAATATTAATATTGTTATGATTTAATAAAAAATGCTATAATAGATTTTTTTTCTTGACTCTTAGACTTTCTTCCATGCTCTTTAATGCTCTTTTTCATGAGTCTTTATGATGCATTATATGATTAATTTTCATTGCGATCTTTTTTGAGGTTAATTAACAAATAAAACCCCTAAAAGATGAATTTTTTTTTCAGAATTTTCAATTTTAAGAAACATAGCACTTTTCCCATCAAAATATTTCTTCTAAAACAATCTACTACATTATTAAAATTATTTTTATTCTTAATAACAAATATTTCAAAGATTGCATACATTTAGGATGAGGTAAAAAAAAAATTAAAGTTCGAATTTAAGGGTTCATTTCGTAAGTTAAGAGAAAATTTATTTATATTTTTTGATGGCATGGCACTTACAGTAATCATTCCGCATATTTTATAGAAATTTGAAAAATCATGTAGTTTCGGAAATATAAGGTGTCAAAAATTCAAATTTTATAAATTTCGAGAGCCTGCAACTTGAGAGAAAGTGGAAGTGGAAAAAAATTTGCTTCCAACGAAATGTATTGGTATCTAAGTATTGGTATTGAAATGCTGGTAAAATTTCAGACTCGTACAACCTACAGTCTGGAAGAAAATTTTAACGGCCATTTTGTTTTTTTAAAGTTCGAACATGGGAACTCACGGTAGAAAAAGTCATCCACTACTTTTCTACTTTTTTAGAATTTAAGAAATGTTTGTGGTTGTGCTGGGCTATAACGTTTAGAAGGTGCGAGACAAGAAAAAATGTTCTACGGACGAACGAACGGACTAATAGAAATTCAGGTTTTTCTTGTTAATTTTTCTTATTTAAAAAAAAACGCGTTTGTTTTACGTTAGCAATAAGATTTTAAAATCTGGTAGGTACCCAAATTTTAGAAGTTATTGAGTGTTTTCGTATTAATAAGAAGAAAAATTATTTCTTTTAGAACTATTTAGACCCAAAAATTTGTGCCATATTTTAATAAAAATGTTCGAAAAATTAAATATTATTTAATCTTTAAAGTATAAATATGAAGGTCCGGTTGGCTAGCAGGAGTGAAATAAAACACAACGATTTTATTCAAGTCTTTATTTTTTTGGTAATTCTCTTAACCTTAACTTAATCATCATAATTACTATACGATATAGCTAGTATACTAAAATATATTGAGAGAAATGATGCTTTAGTGTGATGAATAAGGTGTTGTACTGTTGGACAACAAGAGAATTCTCATATTTATTCATATCGGGACCGGGCTATTATACCAGGTCATTTTATTGCATATAATATATTTAATATTTTACATACTAGTATGAAAACGATGAGGTTATAAAATGTGAACATGTGAAAGCAATAAAATATGAACATGAAACTTCGTCACAATAAACTTTATTTAAAAAAAGGAACCCCCACAATCTGTATTCTTTTTTGAATTTAGTTAATAATTTTAATTTCATTTTATTATTTATTTTTATTTATTTTTATTAAATTATTATTTATTTTTATTTAAAAAAAAATGTGTTTTTTTTTGTTTTAACAATTTATTAAACTTTCAATAATTAAAACGATTACCACACACAATTTAAATTTAATTATTTTACGGTCTTACACTCTTTGAATGGTGCCAAATTAATTCTTTAAAAACCAATAAATAAAATTAATATTTAAATTAAAAAAATTTGTGATTTATTTAAAATATAATGTGAAATGAAATGAAGTGTAAGTAATTATTAATAAACAAATTTAAGAGTTGTACAAAATTTTATTAATCGAATTGGGTGGGTAATAAAATCTGAACGGAACAAGTATGAAAAATGTCATATAACAATTTTAACCAAAAATAAAAATTAACTTTCAACGCGAATTTCCAAAATTGAATTTAATTAAATGACATTTTAACAAGTTTACAATTTTATTAAGTATGGAGCACCAAATCCAAAGTAGAGAAGAAAAAAATTAGTCTACTTAATATTTCAGCAGAAATAATCAATTATATTGTGATCGTATATAATTGAAACTAGGTGCCAGAAAATTTTCAAAAATACCTTGTTCTGTATAAAGTAAATACAAGGATCGCCAGCCCTTTTCAAATAAAATCTCACTATCGAAAACAATTCGGCACACTTCTATGTTAAAACAAAACTGTTTAAAAATTTTTCAGAACCATTCAGAATATTTTTCAAGAAGTTTTCAATCAGTGGTGCAGTGAAAAATAGTCATTATTTTTTATTTTATTCAAGTTGTCGTTCATACTTTCAGTAGGCGAAATTGTAATTGAGATATTCTTACGTACGGTGTTTACACTCGCATATTATTCCAAAAAATGAAATGTGCATATGAATATAAAAAAAAAAGAAAGTAAATTGTTTTCAGTTCTTCTTTTATTTTTAATAAATTGTAAATATAATATATAAAAAATATCCTTAAAACTAAGTTTACAGTATCGTAGCTGAAAAATAACTGAAAATAGGTAGTGTATTTTTTCGTAATCCTTTGTAGCTTTGTGATATTAAAGTGGACATCGGAAATGGAAAAAAAACACACGATTCATACTTGAAATTTTTAGTACCATGGCAGTTATTACAAAATTTCATTTGGAAGAGCTAAGACAACTCTAACGTTAGTACTCTAACGTTAGTATATTACCAATTTTGTTATACTGGTCAATTCAAGTCAGAAATTGACCAACAACGTCAAAAAATTTTTCCTTATGAGAAGGTGTCATAACTGATTTTCATATTCCATTCTATTACTGAAATTTTTTGTAAATACTATTTGAGTTAGATAATTTTAAAATTAAATAGCGAGTATATCAAAAACCGAAAGGGGCACTGAAATATGTGATTATTGCTGCAATTAATGTTTCTTTTGCTTTTCATTAGCTTCCTAATTTTTTTACCAAAATAAAACTTCTCAATTCCAACCTTTCAATATTCTAGTTTAATTCAAATATCAAATCAATTTTAATCAATATTTGTTATAAAATATTTCAGTTGTGCTGTGTGAAATCTTAAGCATTTCATTTTTATTCATTTCGCTGAAAATATTCATCTGAACTGTAAACCCAGTTTAACATAACATGTAAAATATTAAAAGTTATATTTTTAAATTCACATATTGCAACTTGTTTTTTTTTTGTTATTTTTACAATTTTTATTTTTTATTTTTTTTTTGACAAATTGCAACGAAAGCAATTTTATAGTCGTTGTCCTTTTATACGAAATGAAAATATTTATGGAAATTGCATATCAAGTGCATCTGTTAATTGCTTTCCAACAGAGTGGAAAATTATTTCAGAATAATTTTTATATGTATTTTAACATTTTCTTTTTTATTCTTGTATTTTTGTATATTTTTTGTATATTTATTTTTACCAGGGACGTTTAAATACAAAATATAATATAATATTTTTATTTCTTTTGTTTTCTGGCTTTTAAATTAAAGTGGTGGAGTGATGTAAATCCAACCAAATCGGAGATTGAGTATGGGTTTAATATTACAGAGTTTAATTCTCTAATCTTGAGGCTTTAATATTTAATAGAAATTTAAAATTAAAATTAGTTTTAATTGAATAGGATTTCGATGAAACTCGTTGATATTACTAATTGGTTATTGATTTTTTTTATTTAAATGCTTCGCTTTTTGTTTTGAGAGTTATATTTAACATGGCACAATTTTTATTTAAAATTAGCCTAAAAGAATTTTTTTTAAGATTTTAAATTTCTAATCTCTAAAAACACTGATCAATTAAAAATCCTTAATCAATTTATCAGGTCAACTTTTTAATCCTATTTCAATGCTGTGATTTTGATTAGTATATTCTTTATACCCGTACGAACACATATTCGAAAGGTATAATAAATATGCTTTATCGAACCAGAATCCTATTTAAATTGGATATGATCGAGTTACTGTTTCGGATAGCTGCAATACTCGTACAACTTCAAATTTTATTTCGCTGTATGTCAGAAATTAGAGAAGCTGTGGTGTGGAAATTTGGCATAAGCGAATATATTATTAGGACATTGAAATTTCGTGACTGCTTGTGGTAGTTTCCATACATTTTCCTTAGTTGTTTGATCATAGCTCACAAAATCTCAAAGCTACAAAGCTAAAATTTTGAACAAACAAATTTAATAATTTGGCCATTATTTTCCGTAAAACTCTTTTACTAAAAATACGCTATTCAACAATAATTTATCCGTGTGGATATCATAGTGTTGACTCTAATTGTATTTGCTCTAATTGTATGAAAATTGTTCCTGTAGATGTTGGTCTTATGACCCGAAACCTTTAATGTAACTTAAATCTTAATTACTTTTCGTGTTAAAAGAATAAAATAACAATTTTTTTTTTTTATTTTGTATATTTTTATGTGTGTTGTGATTGCTAAATTAACAAAAAATAAAAAAAAAATGTGTGTAAATAAAAAAAAAAAAACAACAAAAATCTGTTGACATTTAAAATGATTTCATTTAACTAGTGGAAATTTATTTTTATTGGTGTTAAAAAATATTTTATATACAGGAAACATTTTTTATTTTTAAGATTGTCACATAAATTTTAAATATTGTTATTTTTGTATATAAATATTTCATAAAATAATAATGAAGATAACAGAGGATAGTAAAATATGAAGCACAGCATAGCGTTCAGGTATTTTGCAAAATGCAAAATCTGGCTTCTTTTTTTTTTTTGGAACCAAATTGCTTTTATAAGTTATGGACGTAGATTTTATTTAAATACATTTTTTTAAATACAGCCTGTTATTTTTATTGATATTGTAATAATGACATTGCTGTTAATGAAAACAAGTTATGAAAGAATTCCCGTGATTTTGTATATTATAATTTGTGTATTTTTAAATGGAGAAAATCACTCAGAAGTTCAACATTGAATCATTCAAAAATTCATGGGACTATAATGTAGGAAATCCCTCATAATATTAAAAAATCTTAGTTACTAGTCAGTTGTCGGTTAATTATATATTTTTATAACAAATTTTTATATAAACCAATTTTTATATATGAGAACAATGAACTCACAAAATAACTTAACTAAATTCCAAAAATTTTAATTTATTAATGAATTATAAGATAATTTTATAAGGGAAGATTTAACAAAAATAAAACGCATAAACCCATTCCCTAACATTTCTATCATTAGTATAAAAATTTTACACTTATTTTCCAATCATACACAATATTATAAATCTTTTACAAAATACAATATTAATTAATAATGTGTAGAATTACATATAAAACACATATAATATAACAAAATAATTCAAACAAATATTTCTTATGTATATAAGGAATTCAATATATAAAAGCATTGTTAAAATGTTAAACACTTCAGTATTGTTCATTTAATACGTAAAGTAGTTAATTATGTCCTATAGAAATACCAAATTTTATTATTACATACTTATCTTATAATAGAATATTTATTTTAGACCTATATATGGTACGTACTTGTCTATTTACTATGTATATTCGTATATATTGAATAGGAATTAAAATAATATTATGTGTAGTACAGTTAATAACTCTCTATATATTAAACAATATATAAAATCTTTCATTGTGTTATTTTGATTATTACCTATAATAGAAAATATCATCTAATATAGAAAATTCTTTAAAGAATTTCTAAAATCCTTAAGTCTTAACACATATTTTACCTTGTATGTATACATACTCATATACAATAGTATATGGACTTAAGAAAAGTCAAAAACAATAATATAGAAATTTAGAAATTTAGAAATTCAAATGTGTATATAGGCATATTTTCTTAAACTATGTATACATATGCACTTATTGGTTCATATTATATTTTGTATGTTTTTTATATAATGTATAAATTTTATTATTTACGATAAGAACATAATAATAATGTATTTCAAATATTATAATATGCATACAATAATAATTAAAGTATTATATGTATATATTAAAATATGTACACCTACAGTATAATATGTATAGATTCTTGTATAACATCTTAATTCCCGAATCCTTGAAGACAATCTATATAATATGTAATATAACAAGGATAATGTGGTTTTATATATATATATATATATGTAGAAATAAGAAATTATAAAATTATTTTAATATTAATTGTTCTTTTGCGGTCATAAAGTGATGCATTAAAATGTGCAATAATGTTGATATTTATTTTATTTATAGTACATATAACATGTACATAGTATATACCTACGTTTTTAGAATATTATAAGAACAATGTATATTTAAGGAAGATATTTTATAAGATTTTAAAATTGTCTTGTAAAACAAATACCACAACTAACCGTAAAATGTTAAATTTTCAAGAAGAAGTTACTTGGTTACAAAATAATAATAATAAAATAATAATATAAATATATTATGTATATATATATATGTATATATATAATAGTATAATATTTAAGGTTAAAAGAATTCTTATATCTTATAAAGTTAAAATATTTTAAGGAGCTATTTTTTGAATGTTATAATATTCTAAGATGTTTTTAAAAGTCAAAAGGGCTTTTATAAGAAATTTTCTTCTATTATTTTTTTTTTTTTTGTATATTATTAATATATTTGTATATCTATATATGTGTTATATTTGTTTCTACATTATTATACAGACAAAAGCAAATGTTCTTGGTTTTGTTAAACAAAAAAAAAAAAGACAAAACTAGAGAAATTAAGAATGTTGACATTATTGAAATTTATTGCTATTAAATTATAATAAGAGTACATTTACAAATTTTCATATTGTTATACATAAAATAAATATAATATACACAATCATATAGATACTATATATACGCATACATTGTATTATAGGAACTCGGATAATGAATAAAAGATTTAAGAACTTGTTGATTTTTTTTTCTAATATTTTACGTTCAAAATTCTATAATATTTTGTAATATATGTATGTATGTATGCATGCACAGGTATTTTGACAATTTATTAAACATATAAATGAGCTTATAAATTGTTTTAAATTGGCTGGAATTATAAATGCTGCTGCAATTTTAAATGTTGAGGAAATTTTAGTTTACCGTCAGGTTAATGACTTTGGCGTTGAAATAGATAGCGGCATAAAATTATTGTTAATTTATTATAATTTTATTATTAATATTCACAACAAAATAATGTACAAAACATAACAATTTGAATGTATTATAATTAATTTTCTGAGCATTGGTGGCAGTGGTTATGGCAGTACTTTAACCGAAGAGTCTCGGTTTCGAACCTCGGTCAAGTCAATATAAAAATTATATTCAATATTATAACTTAATATATACTTATAAAATAAAAAATTAGTATTATTCTTATATTTCAAAAATTTGAATTCGAACATCGTATGTAATTTAAGCTTAACAAATAAATTTATTATAAGAAAATATGGTGCATATTTAACTATTAAAAGATAAATAAAAAAAATTTATGTAAAACAAGCATAAAATTTGCTTTTGAAATCAAAAGTAGTTAAGGGTACTACACTATGTACATACCGCGTACATAGTTAAGGGTTAATAACTTTGTTATAATATTTAATATAAAAGATAAAACTACGGCAAGCTAGTCACCTATACCTAGTTAAAAAATGACGCATTGAAACTGGGACATGACTTAACTATGATATCATGCACTAGTTATGTGCTCCTCCTAGGAGTGAAGAAGGAGGAAAAAATATTTAATGTCAACTGTACTCTCTTTTATGTACACATAATTCACTTATGAGAGTGAAAGTACCAATTTATTTGAATAACAAGGATGAAAGAAGGATTTTGTTACATATATCTTTAGAATTAACAACCTGCCTGCTATTATCTTAATGACCAATTTTCTTTCATCATTATCTGATATCTTTCTTTTTCCTCACCCAGTTTATCTATCAGCCTTTCCTCATCCATATGATAATTACGAAGCATTTGTTTGCTTGTGCAATTTTTGCAATGCCCATATACAGCAATAATAACCAAATTTGAATAAATTTATTTCAGTATCTCAAATTCACATGTATTTGTACACATTTTGAACTCTTAGAATAATTTTTGCAATTTCTTATAGATAAAAATATTGAAATCCTAATTCATTTGAAAATATTGAGTAATTTTTTTGTGCATCTATAATTTATCAAAATTGTTTTAATCAGATAAAAATTTTATTATTATACTAAATTAATTGCAATCAAATTAAAGTTATTTAAAATATTTTCTTTTATAGTTGTAAAATTTCAAAATTTTTGGCAAAAATTTTCTTTATAATTACGTAGGCAGTAATTATGTATAAAATATATCGAAAACAGCCTATTACGAAAACCTTCATATATAGCAATAAACAAAATCAAGAAAAAAAATATTTTCAACTTTATAAAAAAATTTTAAGCGCTTTTAATTTGGATATTAATTTGTACACAAAACAAAAACAAAAATTATTCATCAAATTGAAGGGAAAACAAAAATTATTATTATTTTTATCCAAGAATCCCCCGCGGAAATTAATTCTCATGTTGTTCTTAACATTATTATTATTATGCACATATACAAAACTATAATAATTGTAATACACACATCCATATACATATGTATATATTAACAAATCAAATTACACATTAATGCAATTTTATTATACTTTGAATTCTCCGAAGATATGAAAATAAAATTGAGAAAATTTCTTTTATTTTTTAAAAATATTTTTTCATCTTATGTAATTTCTTATTGTTTTTTATTTTTATGTATATGTAAGTATAAATGAATTTATATATCTTCAAATATTTTATTATGTACATATACATTTTATGCATATTTGATATTCGTATAAAAATTAAAAAATTATTAAGAATAAGAAGAAAGAGTAAAGAAAAACTTAGTTAATTTCAAGTTCCCGAATATTTTAATTTATTATGTATACATACGAGTACATATTAAATTTATAAGTATGTACATTATATTGATATATGCATATTAAATGGAATAAGTATAGATTTACATATTCAAGATTGCAGTCCCACTTTAAAATAAATTTCTCGATTGAAAATTCCAATAATAAAATGTAATCAAAAAACAAAAAAAAAAAATGTTGAAAATAACGAATTTAAATTATGCATTTACAGTATACCCCACTCCATTTGCTACATTACAACTTTACGAACGTGATTTAACGATAGAATATAAAATTTTTCAAAATCTAAAATTGAACAAAAGTGGATGTTTAATTTTAGATTACGTATTTCTAACATTGCTACATCAACCTCTTTAGTGGAGACGATCAGTTGTTTTTTTAATTTTCCTTACAAAGTTTATACCAAATATGGATAACACGCCTCATCCAAATATGGATAACATGCGTCATCCAAATATGGATAACATGCAATCCTAATCGTTGTCATCCATATTTTTAGATAAATAATCATTGCTATTAGTACGGTGTACAATATCCTTTGAGTAAAACAAAAGTTGCCAATTTCCGAAATTTTTGAAAGTTTTTACTTCTTACATAGTACCTTGGTAAGGTATCTTTCATATATACTTTCATAGATACTTCACATTTTAGACTAATCGCATCATCACTTGTGAATGAAGAAAGACATCAGATAATGACGAACAAAAACTTGTCGTTAACACAATAAGGGGTAGTACTCTAAAGCTATAGTAAACTGTTACGAAAAAACCCCATTGAATATAATCTAGATAAAGCGATCCTATATATCAGTAATATCATCATCTCTACGACACTCCAATACAATAATAGCCTTGGGGACAAATCTTCTGAATCTGTTGTTTGTGGAATGTAAAACAAAAATTTTCGAAAAATTATAAATTGTTAAATATTTCTTATTAACAATCTTATGAATTGTTGTTGCCTTAAGTGCTTTGTCCGGCACACATGAAAAATCATAAATTCATATATTAAAAAGAAAGGAAATTTAATGAGAAATGAAAGAAGAATAAAAGTGGGTAAGAAAGTTCAACATAATGTCTCTGAAATAGCATTTGCAAATAAGCCAATAATGACGATTGGGAACTGTCTACAACACATTTCACATAAAATGACCTCCACAGACGCAAACAACAGCTCCCAGCTCAAATAGTTTTCTCTTCAACATTAGATCTATATATGCACAGAGTCCCTCCTAAAACATGATACTCATTCTGCCAGCTGTCTTACCTTCAATTAGTCAGTATTGATCACATTGCTGAGCCTGATATCTTGTTAATGCCGATAGCGGTTTCAGGTAATATTGCTGCGTAAATCAAATTAATTTATGTATAAATATATTTTGTTCTGACATTTATCTAGAGAATACTGTTAATGTACGTGCAAGAAAAAGAGTGGAGCCTGTAAATTTGCTTTTAAAACGTTTTTTTTTTATATTATGCATGTATATTTTTTCTCATATTAGTCGTGAACGTTATGTGCGTACATACAAACATTAAGTATAAAAATGATAATTTTCTTTTATTTTATTCTCATATTTTTTTTCATATTAGAGTCAATATTTAGTGATTTCTTCAAAAAAAAAAATTTTATGAAAAGAAACGCGAATTGATTTCGTATTCATAAAGCGTACAATGCATATTCGTCTTCCATTCTTTTCACTCTTTTCAGTTCCATTCTATGTTATAGTAATTTTTTTTGTTTTATTATTTTTCAAGATGGAAATAAGTTTTTCAAGTCTCAAAATGGAAGATATAAAATATAATTTTTATAATTTTTATTGATTGCTCTGGAATTATTATTTTTTTTCTTTCTTTTTTAAATGATAGCACTTTTACATTATAATGATATTATAAACGCGAAACAAAAAAAAAAAAGAAAGTAAAAAAAAATTCGACATGAAAACATGAAAATGAAACATTTTTATTATTATTTTTAATAAAAATGAAAATGGTGCCATTATAGAATTTACTTATGTATAATAATAATATGTAAGTTATTCACAATAATAAAATTTTTCAGAATATTAGTGGGTAAGTTTGAAAAGTTCTAGAATTATTGCTAAACTTTGTCTTTTACTGATGACGTTATGCTTATTTATGTAGGACATCTTCTGTGGCAGTTTTATAACTAGTTGTTCTTGGATGTTTTTATAACATTAAGAAGATGATGGAATACTCACAAATTCTAGGATTCCACTCCAGATACATTGTTGGCGAAACGTCCGGCTTTCGCTCGAATATTATCGTAAAAGTTTCAATTTTAATTTCAATTGAATTTCAATAAATCATTTATTATCCATGAAAGCAATAAAAATCAAGTACCTCTTATAATGCATTATAAGCAAGGGTTTAACTTCAAAATATATGTAAATTATTAAAAAATAATAAAATTCAAATATATCTGATAATCTATTAAAAATAATAGGGACAAGAAAATCATAATAATGACAAAAATACTGACCATCGGAACTATAAAAAAATTAAGTTTATTAATATGAAGATTATAAGCACAAGACACCCTACTTAACAAGTTTTAATATTTTAGAGAAATATAAGTGATGAAAGAAATAAAAGTGAAAAGGTTCTTCCTCCTTTTAGTATTTAAATAGAGAAAAACTTGAACTTAACTTACATTTCCTACAAAATACAAAGGAAATGTTTCAGGAAAATAATAGTTTGTGGTTGAATTTTCTTAAAATTGGTGTCATCCTAACAACTAAATGCATATTGCAGTTTTGAATCAAAATGGGTAGAGTAGACCATACGAATAACTTACTGGGAAGGACCAGTTGATTTTAAAGTCAAGAATCAGATCCATTATTTTATAACAATCAACAATTTCAACCTCAAAGCAAGAGTTGTTGTAGGATGACAAGCGATCAAATCCCCATACAAATATTTCCTTTGTTTTAGAAAAAAAAAAATATTCAAATTTTTACACAAATGCATCATTTTACCAATCTTACGTCAATCAAAATGTCAATAGAAATATAGAAAATTTAAATGACACTCTCATACATGAGAGGATTTTATTGGCAGTTTTACTCTCTTAATAATACCCAATATAAGCGCTCTTAATGAGCTTAATAATAAATTTATATTACGAAGTCTCTACGTCAAATGAACTGATCTAAAAATTTAATTATTTTATTAGTTAAAGTATAAAATTTCAGTAGTGTCACTTTTTCGACTTTTTATTAACAAATTCGAAAATTTTATTAAAAACTTCCAACACAGTTAGAGAACCAACCATATAATAATTTTAATTTTCATTTCAAATGTACCTCGTATAAGAAAACCAACAAAACTAAAAAGAACAAAAACAAAAATTTATTTTAAATTCATTTTGATCTCAAGACATTTAACATATTTTTATATATGCATAAAATTGCCTGAAAATCTTTTTATAAATAAATTACAAATCAACTTTAATAACACAAAAAAAAAACAAAACAAGTAAATGCAAAAATAAAAATCGAAAAGGGTAAGAAACTGCAAGCAATAAAACAATAATAATATTATGAAAAATATAGAAAAGAAAGAGATAGAGATAAAAATAATAGAGAAAGAAAAAACAATCTTAAATTCAAAAAATTAGTTATGCATTTTTTTGCATTTTGCAAAGAATTTAAAAAAATAAAAAAAATTTTTTTTTTTTTTTCATTTTGTTTTGTAAACTTACAGATAACTTGAAAAAAAAAAATGTTGCAGCAACTTTTATTGCTTACCAGAATTTCGTACAACAAAAAAAAAATATTCACTTGCACATATGCGCATTAGGGATTGCAATTTAACCAATCCAATTCACAATATTCTTGATATTCGTATCGAATTTTAATTTTTAATTTTTTTTTTTTTTCTTTTCCAAACTCATTGCTATGTATGTACATACACATACATATTTACATATACATTATATGTTCGTACCTTTTAAATTTATTTTTAAAATCGAGCCTTAAGACTTAAATAAAAATTATGCAAAAATCGCATTTAACATATATAAATGAATGAAAATCAAAGAAAAAACAGAAACAAACTATTAAAGGTTTGATATTAAATGTAAAAAATAAAAATTTAAGAACAAAAAAAAAAAACAAAAAGTGTTTTGACTTCTTAAAAACTTCCAGTTACCGAATAAACAAGTTGCATATTTAGTACGGTAATCGTAATTTTTTTTTTTCAATTCATTTTATCGGAAAAAAAAATTTTTTTCGCGTTTCAACATCATTTCCATCATCATCATCATCATCATCATTATCATCAACATGATCATTATTATTATCAAAATCATTTATTATTGACATCATCGAAATCATCAATATCATCGTGTTTTCAACTTACTTAGTTCAATTTCAAGTATAAGATGCTGCTCTCCTCTTATATAGTAGATCCCGGAGGTTATATAAGAATATAAATCAAAACTACTACAATAATATAAAGTCATATAAAAACACTAGGTACATTGTACATACTTATAAATGAAAATAAAATAACAAAATAAAATAAAAAAAATGGTGGAATCGGGAATATTTTTTTTTTGTATTTTTTCTTTTAGCGATTTTTAATACTTTATAACTTTTTTTTTTTTTTGTTTCATTTTAATTTCTTTTGATCCGTCTTGTATTTTTATTTTTTTTTTTTTAAGAAACGAATTGAATCAAGTCGAATAATATCGTAGAAATGCCAAAAGAAAAACAATAATAAGAACAATAAAAAAATGAAAAGGAGGCAAAAAAAAAAAAACGAAAGGAAATTAGCTTATCTTGACGCGGCATTTAAATGGGTGGAATGAAGAAGTTCTGTTGTGTAGCCCTAAAGGTTTTATTTCAAATGTAATTTTTATATTATTATTACTATTATTACCATTACATGTATAACTTATCAAAAATATGTTCGAGTATAAGTACAAAAAAAAAAAAAATAATAAAAAAAAAATAAAATGTGTTTTTAATATTTTTTTTTTTGTTTTTAAAAATGAATTTCGAAAAAATAATAACTATTCTTTTTTTTCTGTGTTTTTATTTAAATTATTTTACATATAAAGCTGTAAAATAATTTAATCGCATTTTATTTGTTAATAAAACATGAATATATTTAATATTTATGTATATGAGCATATATAAATACGCTGCAGTGTACAATATGAAGGCAGAGTTTTTTGTCGGAACCCATTATTGTCCCGAATAATGAATTTTACAATCATAAAATCTTATTATAGAATTTTTTTGCATTTCGTGTGTTGTGACTTCTTGTCTAATGTCAGGAATAGAGGCAACATTGGATACGTCTTTAACATGAAAAATTCTTTTATATTTTTCTTTAACTTGATCCACTACCCCATTCTATATTTTTGTTATAATTAATGTCAGTAATTATCTTAATTTGGAACGTTACCAAATTAATTCTCTTAATTTGAAACTCGAACGTTACCAAATTAATTCTCTTAATTTGGTAACGTTCAAGATCGTAAAATTTAAGATAGCTTTGCCACAAATCTACAAACTCATTCTTTCAAATTCTTTTATAAATTTCATTCAGATTTTTTTCACGGAACAGTGATACATTTCTTTAATTTGTTGTGATGTTTTCTGCGCCTACACAAGTTCAATATCGAAAAATTCAATTCAAATGTTATATTTTTCCACAAAATCCTGTGGTCTAAAAAGTCTGCAAGATCCCATGAAGGAGTTTCCACAATTGTGATTTCGTCTTCTCAACTTCTTATTTTAAAAGAGTTACTTTTGGGTGTTTTCGATTTCCAAAAGGGTTTTGGATATAGTTCGATTCCCAAAAGGGTTCCGATTTCAGAAGTTCGATTGTGTTGGCTTTTACAAATTTGTTAAAAATAAAATTCAAGAATTCTATTCTTTAAAAATTTATTTTTCAAATTGTTTTTATATTAAATTCATTTTTATATAATGCAAACTGTATTTGAAAATTTAAAATGTAAATATGCATGGGCGAAACCCGAACTATGGCAAAAATTTACGAAATTATGGAAAAAATATCACAACAGAACAAGCGGCATTGGTCACCTTATTTCGGTTCATCAAAACAAAAAAAAAAGTTTATAAATTGAAGTTAACAGAAGAAGCTGAAATCATTTAAATTCCAACCAACTTGTTTTAAAAATTTTTTTTATGATTTTCGTTTTTTTTAACATTTCTTATTTTGCTTTTAACTCTTTTGTAATTATTTTGCAAGATTTTTTTTTATTTTCGTGAAGAAAAAAAATTAAATGGTATCTTATACAATATACCACCACCTCACCTTCTTAACTCATCTTAAAGTGTAATTCTGACCATAAATGAATGAAATGAACGAAAAATTGTTTGAAAAAAAAAACGAAAAGAAAAAAGGAATCTGTTTCAGAAAGATTTTTATCTTTAATTTTCATGTAGGGCTTTAAGTGGTTTTACTAAGTTTAGAAAAAAACATAATCGTAATTTTAAAGTAAACGTATACAAAAAACGTTTTTATTTTTTATTTTGTGATAAACAATTTAAATATTTTAATGCACACTAAAAGAAATATAAAACAAAAATAAAACGGCAGAAATTACAAAACATGATTGTATTAATTTCAAAAGATCAACAAATGAGATGGAAATTCTAAGAGATTCTATTATATTATGTACGTGTATATAGAGAAAACATAAAATGACCTGATAGGAAAATATTTATTTGTGTATAGATAGAAGTGCACAAATTCTATATGTAACTCTAACCAAGGAATTATGTAAGTTTCAAAATATGTATTTAAACTATATAATATAGAAAAATTTTAACATATTGCATATGAAGCAGTAAATATTGACAATTTAACTATAGATACTTATACCACCTATAAAGTCTCTCTAAAATTCGCCACCAATAAAGAAGTATTAAGTTTAGATTTCAATTTACTGCTTGGAAAACTCATTGCACACCAAATATTTTATTAAGAGCAATAGCTAATAATTATTACAATTTTTATCTCTTTTTAAAATTAGGTATGTATATCGTAATTCGCTATTAAAAACTAAAATTTTTCATTTATTGAAATGATAATGGCTTATGACATAAATTTTCAGAGCTCAGAAATGCTCTTAAAAAATGTAAGTATCATGCGTCTTACAGAATGAGCATGCTATCATTTATTTACTCAGCAATAATGTTACAACAGCAAAATATTTTTAATAAAAGCAATATTGTAAAAATATTTAAATAAACTTATAATATTACATTCAGCCTTATCGTGAATTCCCCTTGTAGAATCCTACGAATTATGAACTTAGCTACAACTTAGACTTTTGTATTATCACAAATTCATTTCATAGAGATTATGAAGCATCAATGGCAGCACCATTTTTCAGAACATCCAAATCAGTTTTGAATATTTTTGAAAAGTGAAAAAAAATTTTTTAGCAAAAATGAATTCATTTCTTTTTATGGTGGCTGCTGCATAAGAGTTATTCAATAACTCAAACAAAAAAAAGTTAAAACTTGAAAATTCAAAACGGTCGTTCTCTTTAAATTGCTTGTTACGTGTGATTATTTCTTTCGTAGACTTTTGACATGTATTTTTATTACGAACATAATTAATGATTGTCCTGTTACGAATAATCGGAGGAGAATTTTAGTAATTCGGGATCGACAATATTATATTCGTAATTCTCCGAATTTCAGCGTTGCGAATGAAATTAATGATAGGGCTTATTATATTTATCTACATAACATCATTAAGTACAGCATAATGTTTTTTGATATATTTTCTAGAATGTCTAAATATTGGGATCAGTCAAGCACCTTGATTTATATTTAATTAATTCTAAACTGATTTATTTCGCTTAAAGATTTTGCACTTCTTTGTGCATTGGTTTTAGATTTCCAGGCATATGCAAGTCATATTAAATGGATAATTTAGAATCAAAAATAAAATTCTATCGGAAAAATAAAAATGCGAAGATTCTAAAAATGGATTTATTCATTCATAAAATATTTTTCCCCAAATATTCTGATAATCTAAAAAATTTACCTAAAAAATTTTAAAATTTTAAGTTTTTTTAAGAAAATGCCCGCTTGGATAGCAATTTTTTTAACTTATTAAATAATTATTCTCATTTCTACATTTAGTTTGGATTATATGTTTTCTTTCCTAATAATTTAACCCCTTAACTGCACTCTTAAAACCCATAATTTCCATGATAGAAAATATGGTATTTATGAAATGGCTACATGTTTATGAATTCACCAAAAAATATTATGAATTATTTTAAGTTTTCTAAAGAAAACAACTTTCCATTTACAAACTTCTCACAACTACTTTAGAGTAGTTTGAAATGGTGGATTCCTTTAAAGGAGATGCACCCGACTGTATGTACCAACCCAATGTATACTTTAGTCTGCCAAATTTTTTAAAATATTTTTTATATGAAATTTATTGCGATCAAATGTTTTACAAGAAAATATTTAAAAATTTTGAATTCAAAACCCTTAAAACTTTTCGGAAAATAGCAATATTATTCTAGGCGCAAAAATTAAATTTGAATTAAAATGAGAACGTTACATTTCACTATTTATATACACACATATATATTTACATAAATATCAAGAACTCAAGTGTAAAGAAAAATGATGAAAAATTCATTTTCTTCAAAAATTAATTTGTAAGAAAAACAAAACCAGAAAAGTTTTCATTTTAGGTATGATTTTTCAAGTGGAAAATAATCTTCTTAGTGTTATTTTGCGACTGTTGCAGGTCGCCTTCTAATATTCTTTGCTACAAATTAATACATTTTGTGTGTTTTTCTGGTTTCTTCTTGTTATTTCTTTATGATTCACTAAAGTAAGAAGTCATCAGAAGCCTTTTTTCTTTCTTAAAAACCAAAAAAAAAAAAAAATCTAAAAATCACCTTTTTTCATCTCTACTTAATAATAAATCGTTTTACATTGTTTGTATGCATGTGTTTGTGTTTTTTCTAAGAATTTGTTTTTAACCACTTCAAACCTTCGAGCGTTTTTTTTTTTCTTAATTTTTTTTACAATTCACTTTTTTTTCCTTTTTTTATTTTTTATTTGTTGTAAGAGTATTTTAAGTAAAAAGTCCTGGAAAAATCATCAGGAAAATTTTATATTTTAAATATCCTATGTAAATAAAAACCCTGAACCTTTTTTTTTTATGTTGCCAGCATCGAAAATTACTTGAATCGTAACAATAACAAAAATAAAACAGAAGAGAGCAAAAAAAAAAAAAAATACACAAATTAAATGTGAATATTTTGACAAATTCAAAGGATGAGAGAGAGGTGGTGAGAAAAAGGAAAACAAGACTTATGAAAAAGAAGAGAGAAAAGAGAAAAATTGTAAATTAGATTTGTTTTTATTTTTATTTTTCTTTTTCTATATTTCTAAGTTAAATTCATCGTGTTTTTCCAAAAAATTATTTGAACTTTGCTCTTCAATTCTATTTCCTAAAATATTTGTTTTTCAATTCTCTAAACTTTTTTCTGTTTAATAGGTAATGTCGTTTTGAAATTGGAATTAAGTCGAATTCGGAAATTCATCGATGGAAAAAACATAGAAACTTTGCTACTTTGCTGTTCAATTGTTAATAATTAAGGCTCTTATATTTCCAATTTTATTGTATAAATGAGAGTTTAACCTTATACGTTTCACTTCAATATTTTAACATGTAGTAAATTTCGTATAATTAGCTGAAAACGGTAATACTAAATTTAAATATTTCAAAATATAAAAATGAGATTAATTTCTCTTTTGAATCGCATGGGGGTGATTTTAAAAGATTATTTTCTTTTCGCAACAATAATTCAATTATAAATGCACGAATAAAAAGCTTTAGGCGATTATTCCCACCCTTTATTTTTTCCTTTTTTTTTGTGTTTATGGTAAAAAATCTTAGAGGTATGGAGTACAAAAAAAAAAAAATTTTTTTTTTTTTTAAGGAAATTGTTTATTTTTTAAAAGAAATAATTTTTGCCTAGATTTTTTTTGTTCTGGTTGTATTTTCTAAGCTGTTTTCCTTATATTTTTTTTTTGTTTTTTATTGAATTTTTGTAAAAATTATTTTAATAAACAAAAAAGAAAACGAAAAAAAGGTTAATGTATTTTGAGTTTTTGTACTCCATTTTCATATTTTATTATTTTTGAATCACTGAACCCGTCATTTCAAGTTCTAAACAAAAAATTTTCAAATTTTTTTTAAGTAAATTTCAAAATTAAGAAATAAAGTACAAAAAAAAAAGTACAAATTTCAAAGATTAAAAGGATTCTGATGAGTGCTTTCGTCTTATTTAATATTTTTGTTAATTCTTAATTTTTTTTTTCACTTTCACATATTCAAAATTCTTGTTTTTGTGTTTAAATTTGTACGAATACTGCGTGGATTTGACAGAATTAACTAAAAAGAACAAAAATTTACCGCATACACAGGTGAATTTGTTTATGCACAAAAAAAAGGAATTTTTTTTGTTTTTAAAAAATAAAAATATTTCAGTAAAAATGAACTTCTTGCATATGTGGCGGAAAAACTGGGGTAAATTATTAACGAAAATAACATGTTGTTAACAATAATAATTAATTAAAATTTTAATTAATCAAGGAAGAAAAATTTAAAAGAATGTTAATTCATAACAAATAAACCTAAGTCAAATCAATGTAATTGTAATGTAGCACTTTTCCTTTCAATAAGTAAAAATAGAGTTCTTCGTAACAAAATATTTAAAAATATTGCATACATTTAGGATTAGCAATGAATGCAATCTTTGAAATAAATCAAAAAAAAAAAACTGAAAGAAGCGTTAACATAATGCTCGAATTTAAGGGTTTTTAAATAAATCGAAAAAAAAAAACTGAAAGAAGCGTTAACATAAGCTCGAATTGCGTGATTTTAATGGTGTGGAACTCGCCGGGAGGCAATAATTTCAGATGGGGTGGAAGTAGAAAAAAATTTTCTTTTAACGAAATAAACTATTTATTAGTGTTAAAATTTCAGACTCCTGAAATCTGCGGGCTAGAAGAAACACGATATCCAAAATTTAAAAAAAAAAGCGGACTTTAGATTACTGTACATTATAACAGATATTTTGTTTTTTTTATAGTTTAAATATGGTATGTCGCGGAAGAAGAAGCATACTACTACTTATCAGCATCTTATATGGTTTCGCTGCAATAAATAGTTGAAAAATGGCTGTGGAGGGTCATACGGTTTTAGAGGGTTATAATTTTTAGAGGGCCGGGAGGCAGATTGGTAAAAATTTTCTTTTACGGAAATAAATTTCTAGTAAAGACCTATACACATATAAAATTTCAGCCTTCTATCTTTAGGGTTATAGAAGTTTTCTAAATATGTCCACGAACGGACGAGCAGAGTGAAACTAGTTAACACTTTCTCAAAACACTAGATAATTACTATATCTAGAATTGTATATTGTACAAAGGATATTGCGCCACTTCTTTACACCCTCTGGCCCACTGCACTCCGAATAAGTTTTAGCAGAAGTTTTTCTATGTTTAATATTGTTTTTACTGACATAAGAAACTTTTCGAGCTTCGCGATCAAATAAATTATTGTTGTTCAATATTTCGCGTATGGTTCTACCACTCACATTAGCCTGACATTCTTTTAAAATGCTTTTGAAGGTTTGAATGGATCTTTTTTACATATCATTACAATTTTTCTGTTCAGTTTTTTACTTGTTTATTGCTTTCTTCCTCATGTTTCAGGACTTTTATTACTTTTTAAAGCGTTAAAAACTAAATGTACTGAACGTTCAATAATTGTGGCAATTTCTTTTACACTTTTTCCTTGGTTTCTTAAGTTTTTAATTATTTATTTTTCCTTAAGACGACAATGATTCGATCGACCCCTAATTCTGCAATATTTTTCCAATTTTTCAAAAAATTAAATTATTTGATTGTTATAATTTAAATATTGTTCAATATTTGCTTAAATAGTTTAAAAAGAAATTAATTTTATTCATCAATAGAGCTACATTCGTCGGGTGTTTCTATTATTTTGACCAGATGAAATACGGTATTTTTACTTTCAAATGGTGAATTCCCGCAGATTACAGTTTTTTAGTGACTATTAATATATTCACAATAGAACATAATATAGCAAAATAATTTTGGAAAAAATTACATTTAATTCGAATATAATTTACAAAAAATATAAAAGAAATTAAAAACGTATATTAAGTGTTTCTATTATTTTGACTATAGCTGTACATTATAAATCTATTAAGTCAAATACAAATTGTACTCAAAATTCAAATTCAATAACAAGCCTATATTTAATTGTGCAAATTAAATATGAATTTTCCAAATGAACTCCGAATTATACACTTACAACACAATTGAATATTATTGCTTTTTTATTATACTTAAAAGCCGTATTGAAATCATAATAAAATTAAAATATGAAAAACCATTACCTTTCAATGTGTCATACTTATTGCTCTTGCTTTTCCCTGCTATAGAAAAATTATAACTTTTATTTTTACATTATTATATTTTAATATTAAAAATTCAAATTTTTTTTTCTAAAAAATGCTACCATATTACCACGACTCTTGATTTCCATTTTAATTTACTTAGCACAAACATCCAATTGCCAAAACAAAACATTCAGGATTTTTCTCCTTTTTTTTCCATTTCTTTTAATTTTTTTTTCTTTCTTTATTATCTTTTGGATTTTTCGTTTTTTGTATTATTCTGATTATAATTCAATTATCCGAGCGTAAAGAAATAAATCTCATTAATGTTCAACAAAAATTTAAAAAAGAAATGAAAACAAAATAGATGTTTAAAAAAAGAAGGAAAGAAACAAAAAAAAAAAATCTCTTATCCCTGATCCTGATTTCTATGCTGTTAAGAATAAAAATTCACAAAGGTAAAATTATTGTGGCCCATTTCATTGCAATTTCTATCCAAAACAAAAACAAAACCGGCAAACAATACTAGTTATAAGTTTTTGTTCAACAAGAGTATTTCATCTTTTAATGACTGCTTTAAGACAATAACAATAACAAAATAATTTTCGATTTACCCCTCGATTAGGTCATACAATGGCAAAATTGTTTCAAATTCAGAGACAGAGTGTGAGGAAAAAAAAAGTGTGTATATGAAGTAGAGTAAAAGAACGTTAATAATAAGATGATAAAATAAATTTTTTTTTCTCTTGATAGCTGTATAAATGCTTACTAAAATCCTCTTGTGAATATTCGAAACCCTGCCCGGGCACCCTCATACATTCCATATCATCTCTTAGACAATTTTTTTTTCATTTTTAGATTTTTTGTTTTGTGAACGCGTTTAACCACAAGGGAAGATAATGTAATTTTTATCTTATAGAAAAAAGGAAAAAAAATTTATAAGGAGCAGGACACTTGTTTAGTGGTGGACCGAGTCTTTTTTTTTCTTGTTTTTTATTTTATTTTTGTTTTTAACAGCGATAAAATGAGGATTTGTCAATGCACCAAATGAAATTAATGAATAGGATTAAAAATACAAGAAAAAAATAAATAAAAAATTTAATTTTAATAAAAAATGTGAATAAAGAAATTTTCTTGTGCAAAGTTGGTAACCATAATGAATTTTGATCACCAAAACAATTTTGACAGAATTCAAGCGGCAACACTATTAAATTTTATTATAAATCACATCCTGTATCTCATCGGGTCATATAGGCACCATAGCTTGAAAGGCGATAAGTTATTGCGGGTCAGTGACAAAAACAAAAATTCTAGCACCCTTATTTTACAAATCTATTCATGCAAATTTGTAATAAAGTTGGATCAAACCCAGAGGCGAACAGTTCATATATACAAACTATGCATTTACAATGGGCGACAAAAAGTAGGGGCGCCATTAAGAACTTTAAAAAACCATTTAAAAAAAAAAATTCTTTTAATACAAATTTTTTATTATATCAATTTAAAGCGAAATTAACTTCATAAAATGTACCTACATGCAAACATAATATTTTATTCATGATTGAAATAAATCTGATCATAACTTCATAAAATACAGTTAAATAAATTATCTTGTTGTTGAATTTATAAAACAAAAAATTTAAAGTTTAGTTCCAGGCTTTGTTTCTATAATTAGTTCTATAATTAGTGCCTTCAGCATCATGAGGTTACAAGAAAGTGCTTAATGATGCACAATGTGCAATGCCTAGTATATTTTGTTCACAGTAATAAATTAGGCGAAACGGTGGAAAAGGGGGGGCGCACTTTTTAGGAACCGCTTAGGGCGACGAATACATCGGGATCGTGCCTGGTCATACTAATCCATTTAAACTAAAATCAGTTTGAGGGCCTATAATTTTTAGATGAGGAAGAGTGCTAAAAATTAAACTAAATCAAATTTCAATTAAGTCAATTGAATTTTTTTTTAAATTGAAGCGTGTTGCCATCTCTAAAAGAATTTTTGTACAAAAGTAACAAGCAAAAATGTTTAGAATTAAAAAATGGAGATGTTAATGGAAAATCAAAAAATTGAATAAAAAAAGAAGAAAGAAAAAATTAAATAATTTTTCTTTTTTGTTTTTCAAATAAAAGTTATGAAAAAAAAAATGAGAAAATTAATAAAAAATTGTTCGGTGAATAAAAAGAAAGAAAAAACATAAAATCAGAGAAAAATACAATTATAGAAAGAGAAGAATGACATTAATAAGATTTTTTTTTTTCTCTCTTTAAAATTTCGATATACTTTTTGTATTAATGAATTTTTTATTTAAAAGTAATTTTCATATTCTCTTCATTTTCGCCTTTATATCTTATGTGTTCATTGTATTTCATTTAAATAGATAGTCTTCTGGAAGTATTGCCGATTCAAATTTCAATTTTGTGGACTAAATTTAATTAGATTATTGAAAAATTGACTTAATAATAATGTCATGGTTTTATAAAAATAATTCATATTATTCATTTGGAGCTCGACTTTTTTCCACTCTACCTTGTCCCCTTTCCTAAGCCACGACAATTGATAAAATTAAATAGTACTTGTCAGTCCTATTTTTATAGTATTACATGATATGCAAAGGGTCCTATTATTTTGTACTTAATTAATAATTATTACAGAATGTTTCGCAGTCATCTTCAATAATAAACGAAGTCTGGTACAGTCAATATTAGGAAATGGAAACATTATGTTCAAAAGAAGGCAACTTCAATTGCATTGAAATCACAAATTTAAAATATAATATTAGTTACTAGCATAGCATATTGAACTATTTTTCTAGTCAACCTAAAATATATTGATTCAGATTTAGGAAAATGTAGTAGATTTACTAGAATTGAGATATCGCGTAAACATTGTACTAAATTTTATAGGTGGGACGGCAATTTTTTTTCTTCTACTTTTTGTAATATTTTTAAATATTTTTTTTTTTTGTATTCAATCAAGTCAGTTTCTTTTTTTAAGTGTGTGTCTCTTCAATATTACGAAAAGATGCTACCGCGCTTTTATTAATGAATTCAATGAATTATGATGGACTTTGAATCAAAATATTAGTCTTTATTTTTTATGATTTTTTTTTTTCTATAAAAATTATCAAACTTTAATGAGATTTTGCTTTTTTTATGCACCTATTTTTGTTTTCTTTTCCTTTTTATCTCTTTTAACTTTTTTCTATACTTATAAAAATCTTTTATTTCAAGTTATTGGAATTTTTTTCTTCTTGAATCTAAAAAAGAAAAACAAAAAAATAAAATTGTGAAAAGAACAAATTTTCAATGAAAATTTCTTTTTTAATCGCAATTTATTGAAAAAAAAAATGAGAAAAAAAAATCTAGAAAAATTAATTAAAAATCATTAATCATTTTCTTTTCCTCATAATTTTACTTTGGCTTAATTCATTATGATGACATTCTTATTGATTCGTTTAAAAATAAGGACATGGAAATTCAAAAGAAAGAAAAAGAATGGAAAAAAGGTAGCTATTTTGAAAAACTAAAAATACCTCAACATTTTCATCCACCTTATATGTGAGATTTTTTTGTATGATTTTTCATTTCTTTTTTTTTTCTTTTAATTAATTTCTTTTCAAGAGGTTTCTTTTAATTAAAAAAAAATTAATGTATTGTATTTAAATTAATTATAATTATTAATAATAATTATGAATGTTGAATTAATACTGAATAGGAAGCTGGAAAATGATAAAATTGAATATGCAATTTTATTTTTTAAAATATTCTCAAAAAATATGATCTTTATACATACGATCTTTGATAGATTCTGTTTAGAGATTTAGTGAAGTTTCAAGTGACTTCAATTTAGTGACTGCCCTTCAAGGAACATTTGTAAGTAACAATTATGTGTGTTCGCTTTAAAAAATATTCATTTTTAGAAAATATTGTAGAAAAATAATGCTCTAGAAAAATTAGGTCCAACATTAACAGAGTGCTATTAAAAAATATTGACAAAAAAATAGTAATTTGATGTTAAAACTTTTAATTTAATAAAAATGTCGTTTATGAAAAATCTTATATTATATATTATATTATTCTAATGATCTAAACAATGGTTCAGTGGTTATATGACACCGATTTCTTAACCGAAGAATCTCGGGTTTAAATTTTACTCAACATTACAACTGTAGTTTAATATATGCAATATTATAAAACTAATGTTAATATAAAAGTAATTATCATAACTTTTGATACTTCCATAATGTTCGATATTGAATACCAACAAAAATAAACAATAAAAAATATAAATTGCCTTCAATATTTAATTTAAAGGAAAACATATGGCAGACGTTTAGACATTCTCATAGTTAACACTAAATAACTAATTCTCATAGTTCTAAAAAGTTAAACGGAAGACCTTAACGCTTTCAATTGGAGTAAGAACAAAAAATTTTGGTATGTGCAATAAAATTATTTTTTGAATATTTGTAAGATTTTCTATTTTGATTAAACCCATATATGTAGCTAGTGTATACCCTAAAAATTTAAGTTCTTTAATTTATATCAATTTTATTTTTTTTTCATTTGAATTTATTTTAATTAATATTTAAAAAACTCTCCTCGATCGTTAGTGTATTCATAAAATTTCAAAATTTTGTATTACAAATTGTTAGAGAACCAATTTATTATGCACTTTTTCTAAATTCATATTATAGTTATTGAACTAGTCAAATAATTGAGACCTCATTACAGCTGCCTATTTATTCACAGCTGGGGAAAAAAAAAGTCCTTTTAGTTAAAGATTTTGTTAATCTGAATTTCATATTTCAACTGGATCTAGAGAGTCCATCACTATGTTAATACTAGGAATAACAATTTTAATCGTCTAGAACTTCACATTTGCGACATGGTACAACATTATATCGTGGAATTAAATTATTATTGAGCCACTTGAAATTACTTAATAGAAGACAACTTAAAAATTAATTAATTAATAATGAAATAATAAGTATCTATAAGCTTTTGTTTTAATAATTATTTTTGCACAGTTAATTATTAAAAAAATTTCTCTATCGCGCCATAAATACTTAAATGAGTGTAATAAAAATTTTAAATTTTGCAAATTACCAAGCAAACCACAGGAGTTGTTGGAATAAAAAATTGAATAAAATAATTAAAAGATGGGGTGTTTTTGACAATGCAATATACTTTCATCTTTCTAATTTAGAATTTAAATAGTTTACATTACAGAAAGACGCAGCTGTTGTAAAAACTATAAATTTGACATTAGCATAAAGATTAAGTAAAGTGAAAGCTCTGAGAATGTTATAAGTTTTATAAAGTTTCAAAAATGAAATCAATTATAAAATTTAAAAGAAACTTAAGTTAAATTATATAAATCTCCATTTAAGTAGAAAATTATTTACACAACAGCAAAATCAAAACTTTGTTGCTACGGCCATATGTTAAAAAATTTTAACATGCAATTGTTGTAGTTTTAAAACAAGTTCTTTATTGCCAAACAAATGACAAAATTTAGTACTAGGTTAGAATTCTCAATAATTATCAAAAACGCAGATAAGTGGTACAACAAATTTGGTAAGTTTAATTTTGTTTTTGATTATTACGCACTAATTTATATTTCCATGAGTCACTTTTAGTACTGTAAATACAAGTGACCATATTTAATTATTTTACTCAATTGAAAGTTTTGAATTTATAATGTCTATATACAGGGGGGAAATAAAAACCTCATAATTTTAAAAATTTCTAGATATTTAATGAAAAATTAATATTCACGTACATACATACCTTATCTAATATAATATTGTATGTACATGGTGTTTATAATATTTGAACATGTTTTATTAAATTGTGCAATTTAAAAAAAAAATTGTAAAACACTTAATTTTATTAAAATAATTTTCTTATCTAGTACAAGCAAAAAAAATAAAAATATTTGAATAAGTTGAAATTAAAAAAATTTTTTTTTTCTATAATATTTTTCCGTCAATTTAATTATTTTAAAAGGAAAATCTTATTATTATTATTAATATTCCTCTATATTGCCCTAAATTTATACAGTATAGATATTAAATTATTGTATAGTAACCATATTTATAATATAGCAAAACAACAAACAACAAAAAAACTAACACCATTTTTTTTTTAAATACATGCATACACAGTGATTTGAAATTGTAATTTAAATGAAGAAAAACAAAAAAACAACAACAAAATTAAATTATTGTATACCAGACATGCTAAGCATAATTTCATAAAAAAAATTATGGCTACCATCATAAATGGTCATTAAATATGGTCATCGAAAAAAAAAAAAAAAACTACTGCTTACACATTTTAAATGCATAAAATAAAAAAAAACAACAATAATAATAAAAAAGAAACAACAAGAAGAAACAATTAAAATGAATGCAAGCTTACAACTATTAAACTAATTTGAATGTTTTATAAACATTAAATATCATTTCAAATTTTAGAATTACGCTGGCTGAAAGAGAACAAGAGAACAAGAGAACAAGAGAATATTTTATTAATGTATAGGCTCTAATAATTCAACTTGTTAGATAGCGCAATATTCATGACCACGTCATAATCAACATTAAAATTATGAATGTTTGCATATATGTTGGTACATTATGTATGTGTGTATGTTAATTAGCACTGTTAAATTTTATTATTGCAATCGACCATTTGTTTTTTTTTTCTTTTGTTCTTGTTTTCTTTTCTCATTATTATTCTTTATTATTTTTAAAAGAATAAAATTTGGGTCGTCAATTGTATTATGCTCGTATGTCCATGTTTTTTATGAACTAAAATTCACCTTTTTTTTTTTTTGCTTATATTTTTTTTTTTAAATCTGACAGTACGCAGGTGATTATGTTTTTTTATGTTGTATAATATGTTTGTCGTCTATTTGATATTGATAGAGTGGAATTTTTTTTTTTTCGTTTTTTAAGTAGTCACAATAAATAATAATAACAAACATACTTACATTATGTATTTATAAATTGTTAAACATGAATGACATGAGATTGGGGAAGAAAGAATGAAAAAAAAAAAAATAAAAATACAAAAATTAACAGGAAAAATAATATTTTTTTTAATTCTTTTTTAAATTATTCATAACCATTCATTAAATTAATAACTCAAAAAAAGTAGAATAAAAATTAGTTAGGTCTGGGAAAAAAAAGGCAGTTTAAAATGAGTATAGGTAAAGAGGAATAATATAGGGGAAGAGTGAGATAACACGATGTTTTCATATCAAAACAATAATAATTATTTTGTGGTACTGATTTTCTATGGTTCATTTTTTTTTCTTCTCCTTTGATTAAAATTATTGTAAAAATATTAAGTACAATTTTATATGTATGATGTCAAATAAATTGTTGTATGAGTAAAATTTTTAATTTTATAGGAAACCTATAAGAGGGAACATTTGATAATGAAAATTTGAGACTTATACGAATTAGAAATTGATTACCATTTTGATTTGATTCTATTAGACTAAAAGCAATTGAATTTTTAAAAACATAACTCAAAAAAACCAAAAAATTTTATTTATTTTACCATTAATTTTTAGTTTTCAGTTGTAATTTCAACTCACGCCTAAATTTTCATTCATTTCCAAGTAAATTTCATAATATATAAATTTGATTTTTTAAATTATTATTTAAATTTTATTAATTTTGTCCTTATATTATTCTGACAAGTTGTTTTTACACTGAATATAGTCTTTCTAAGCACGGGCCGTGCCTAATTACCTAGCCGCCTGTGTGCTTCATTATATGGCCACCTTAGTTACATAAATAATTATATTTTCAGAATCACAATATCGTGCGCATATTTTTGTCAATATTGTTGAATTTTTTTTTAATTTATTTCCAAATTTTTTATTTAGTATACAATTTTCAATATGAACTGGTGTTTTTTTATGGCGAGATAAATTTTCCGATGTATGTAATCCAAGGGAGTATCCAAATGGGAAATAAAGTTGAAATTTTAGTCTAGGAGTTAAAGCAATTCTGAAAGTATCACATACTTGTCAAAAGAACTAAAAAATATTATGTTTCAAGACGGATTGATTCTATTATTAGAATTATTAGGATAACAGATGTAAATATAGTATGAGCACTTTTGAAAACAATGTAAGTAAAATTTCATGATCTTTAAATAAATTTTTGAAAAATTTATTTTTTGTAGATAATCGATTGTTCGAACAGTTGTTTTTTTTTTATAATTAAAACATCTAACTTAACGTGATGAATACAAGTTTTTAAACGATATGTCATGAAAAAATAAAAAATAAATTTTTAATATTATATAAAATTAATGTTATAAATATTTTCTATATTATGGTGTAAAAGAAACCATTTTGTTTTCTTATATGTCTGTATAGTTTTTAATAATATTTTTAGTGTACTGAATAATGCATAATTCAGTATATTATTGAATGTAGCGTTCTATTTCAAATTATTAATTTTTTGTTATCAAATTGTGTTTTTGCATTTTAAAGATGTCAATTGCAGTAAATATATGTATAGAAAATAACCTCTACTAAGTTACAATAATAGATTTTATTGAGGTTATAATATGTAGAATCAGTTTTCAGTTAATGCTTAGGCATTTATTATAAAAATTTATTTGAAATTGCTTTCAAAACCTGATCTATATTATCTGAAAGTTCATAACCTATTTGTTTTACAGAAATTCAATTGTAATTGGTTAAAATATTGTTATATATGTATGTGATTGAAAAAACTTGTTATATCTGTTGCTATATAATATGCAAGAAAAATAATTTTATCCATTGAAATTATGGAAATCTTTCAACTAATTTACAAATTAGAAAACCATAAATTCTATAAGGTTAAGCTTTATTTACTTGTCAGCATATTTCAAAATTTCTGAAGAGTTATATAAAAAATTTCAAATTTTATTTTCGTATTTACGATATTCAAGATGAGAGGCCTAATGTACATAGACAATACACTGTAAAAAAAATAGAAAACTTTTACGAAACCAACTCTAATAAATATTAAATTTATTTCTAAATGTTATCGACATAACAAAATACACATTGCAGTTTCTTCGATCACGAGTTGAATTTTCCATATAATCAACGTAAATTATTGCAAAATATAGTGATTTTTCTTGTACAAAGAGTAGTAATAGTGTGTCAAGCATCACTCTTATCTGAAATAAGAGTGAAATATGCTTAGTAGAACAATATTAATTGGTAACCATTTATATTGCAGTGAATTTACTAATCTTTCTTGAATTGCCATTAGAAAATTATAGCGAGAGTCTCATGAAAAATTTTTACAATTTACACAGTTACTTACGAAGTAAAATATAAAGAAGTTGAAAGTGAGAAATTGCATAAGGCGGTAGAATTGGATTCCAACAGGAATAACAATAATGGAGCGAAGATTCGGTCAAAATGTTTTATATTGTAATTTGAAATGCTATTTTTTGCGTCCATGCATATTTTTAATATCTCCCCTAAAATAATTTTTAATAATAAAATATTAAATTCTAATTATAGCCAGAAATTTTTATGATTTTTAATAAAAAAAAAAAAATTTTAATTTTTTCGATGGTTTCCTTGTGAATATTGAGTCCAAAATTTGGAAAGTAAAATAAAACCAAACAAAATTATAAATAAAAAATTTAAATTAAATTTTCTTATTTTTTACCTCCGTTTTTCTTTTATAATTTTCCCAATTATAATTTTTTTTTTTACTTTCTCGTATTTTGATTTTTAATTAATGCCCTAGAGATGTTTTGTATCTAAATTCTAGAATTACTCGCGAAATCAAATTAATTATTTATCTTTTTTTTTATTTTTGTTTCTCACTCCTTTAATCTCAAACATTGTTATACAATATAAATGTTTTTCTTTCCTTTTGTTTGTATTTTACATATTGTTGTCCTTTTTAACTTTTTCTATTGTTGTGTTTGTTATTTATTTTTTTTTTGTTTTTTTGTTGAATCAAAATCTTTTTACAATTTGGGTTTCAGTTTACAAAGTTGGAAAAATTTTAGATATAATTCGTAAGTATTTGCGTTTGTGTGTTTGTTGATTTTCTTAATCAATTCTCTATAACAATGAGTTGTAAAATATGACAATAATAACGTTAAGAAAAAGGGCGATTTAATATAGCAAAAAGAAGTGCTTACTTATTTAATTACTACGCATAGATACAATTGCAAATAGAAATGAGAATCATAGGAATCTCATGATTTCTTTTATTATTATTAAATAATGGTATGTAGAGCACTACAATGAGAACGTTTCTTGTAATCGTTGGTTATACTACAAAATGCTTACTTTTGAAAACAACTTTAAATGTATCTGAAACAATCAAGATTAATTAGAATTTAAAGTTTTAATTTCTTAATTTTCAGCTTAAAAATCTAAGGGCTTCTTTGAAATATGTCCTCTTCGGTCATATTCCATAATTTTTTTTTTTTTTGGAAAATTAGTGTATCCTCTAACTTTTTCTAAAATTATAAAATTTCCTGGAAAATTAGTTAAGACCATTTATGATATCATGACGGGTTTTGAGCTTTATGAATTTAAGATACTGATATACATTGATATACCATCCATTTTAAAGGACTTGTTCGAATATTTTATAATTTATTCATCTTTTTTTATATTCAATATTAAAAAAATAATTTCTTAACAAAAATAACAAATTTTAATTTAGTTATGATTTGTAATTGTGCTATTTTCAATAAAATTTATTATTCCAAGTTAAAGAATCAGATTTCGATGCTCAATTATACTGGCAATTGACTCAATTTTTAGTGTTTTTCCTAAAAACTTGGAAAAAATTCTTTTTTATTTCACTCTGTCTATCAAATTTTTAAAAATGCAATTAACCATTGAATTGGAGAATTATTTTAACGCCTCTTCAAATTTTATTGTTCTTTTATTCCAAAACTGCATATATTTCTCATCCTGAGTGTATGCAATCTTTAAAAGTCTAATCGTATATGAATAATAGTAATTTTAATAATGTAATACATAGATTTTCTTTCTAAAAGCAGTATTTTGACTTGTTGAAGGAAAAAGTGCTACATTACAAACCATTGGTTTGGTCGAACTTCTTTATCTACATTATTTTAAAATAAATTATTTGATATCAAATAATAATTTCTTGTGAATATTATTATTAAAATAAAAAAGCATTTCTAATTAAATGAATAATCAAAGTAATGACATAGAGTTCAAAATTTTAAGCTAACAAGTTTGAGAATATGACCATTATCTGTGAAGTTATACAGCCTTTTGTAAAGTATACAAATTTTTGCTTAAACGAGTTTGGTAATGTTGTGACTCTTCTTGAATTGGTTTTGGTTAAATAAGTTCTTAGCGTATAGGTGATCTTTTTACAGCTCAAAATTTAAAATATTCAAGTAAATCAATATGCATGCTCAAATTAAGAAATATTTTAGTCTGAATAAAATAGAAATTTTTAATCATTATTTTTTTTTTTTTGTTGAATTAACAAGTAAAACTTTTAATTGAATTTCCTATTTACTTTTTACTTCAATAATAATCTAAATTAGTTTAATAATGCAAAAAGTAATTGCACTAAAAAATATCTCACTTTATTATGGTTCTTTAAATTGCATTGCAAAACTTATTTAATTAAGTCCGAAAGGATGAAAAACGGAACAAAAAAAAATTAATTAAAAAAGTCATATTGCAATTTCCAAAGTTTTATTGAATTTTCATTGATTTTAATGTTAAAAGCTAAAATAAAATTTTTTTGATGTAAAAATTTTGCCATTTTCAAAATAAAGAAAAATTTAATTAAAATTCAAATTACCCGACCGAGGATATAAGGTTCTAATATCATTTTGAAAAACGATGAAATTCAGAGAAGAATAACGTGCTTTTAACTGAACCGTTGATAAAATGATTTAAATTAGTCTAGTTGTAGATTTAAAGATCCTTTCGGAAGAACGTAATCAGAATTCACTCGTATGTCTTTAACAATTTTTTTTGTATAAAGAATTTACGCAATAATCATATTTTTATGGAAAATTAAGTTAATTTTAGCAGGTGTTACAATAATCGCAACTAACCTTCTTTTTCTATGGTTTTGTATGAATGAATATTACTGAACAATTTGTAAATCCTTGTTCTCATTGTGTAAAATTAAAGGTGAAATATAAATCGTATTTTTTTTTTTCCTAAATTTTTACAATATTCATGAAAGACGGAAAACTGATTGAGAAAAGAGGACAATAGTATAGATTTATGTTCAGATGTTTGCTTTAAAAAATTGCTATTTCATTGTTCGTTCTTTCAAAAAGAATCGTCCTGATGCATCAAACACAACTTGTATGCATGTTGATTTATTGTCTTTCTAGATAATAAGGGAAATAATACTGTATTAATAATTAACTGTTATATACGCAGTTAATACAATTCTTTTCTTTTGACTTTATTGCTGTTCCTGCGATTTTCAACATTTTTTTCAAAAAAGGGCATTATTTCTTTAAGTCTCATTAATTTGTTTAATTAATATATATGTGAATTAGTTGTAGATGCACAATAAAATATTTTTTGAAAAAAAAAAAACAGGGTTCAGGTGTTATTATAAATCCAATCATACACGTTGTAAGGTTGGATCATACATAATGTATGACTGAACTCTAAAATTAATTATGCCAATCTAAACCAAGATTACTGATACAGATGTTTGATATCTATCACAATATAATATCTATGACAATACAGTTTGAAAAGCACTATTTATGAATATAATAAAATAAAACTTTAAAAAAATATTAAATTACAATTGAAATAAATTCAATTCTCATAAGAAAGAGCAGTAAATCGATTCTCAATCGATGTAAATCTTAAAATTTACATCAAAATAGACTTATGTTATTTGTAAATTATTATCTTCTGTTCTAATACAATCGAAGTAAAAGAAAATTCAAGTCATTTTTAAATGATCCTGGGAAAATTTAAAATGAGTTATACAATATCAAGGATAAAATGTGCAAATGATTAATTATGGCGCCATGATATTTTAAATTTTTTCGAATTTCTTTTTATTGGTTTTGGAACGTTAATAATTTTGTTTCTTGAAATTGAAGTATTGCATTTTTTTTTCAAATCAAATTTAGTAGCTTAACTGAATTTAGGAAGTATTTATTTTTTTCAGTTGTAATAAAAATATCAGAAAATAAGACTGAGACAAGAACTTGTGAATTTTTGGGTCCGAATCATTTTATTCCAATTTTAAGATTTATTCTAGACTTACTATTTTAAATTGGCGATTTATTGACTTTTAAGTACAATTTCTTGAAGCGAAAACGAACAATTTCTGATTATTAGCAATCCCAATAGAGAAAATTAAACAGTGCCTACACTAAACTCAGTTGAGTGCGTAGTAAAAAAATATTTTAAGTATTTTGTTTCAATTTCATTTTCATTATTTTAATTTTAAATTCAATTTTTTTGTTTTCAAATCCAGATAAAAATTGATTAGCACATAAAAAATTCCCCTAACCAGGCATTTAATGTTCCTGATTCAATATTCAATGAAAAAAAATTAGTTTTTAGAAAATAAGAAAATAATTTTAGTCAGCCCAGAGCAACAATTAAAGCAGCATGAATAAAATCTGTATAACCTTATTTTTGCTCATTACTAATGTTAATTTATCTGTAGACCATTAATTTATCTGATGGTGATCTAAAAATAAGTACAAGACAAGAAATTGAAAAACTTCTATCCTTCAGAGACAGCTATTTAGCAATCGTAAAAAAGAGAAATGGAAGAAAAAAAAATATTAAAATTATTTTCTGATAATTCAATTGAAAATTGATTTCTCATCATTACCAAGCATAATACTTTGGTAACTTGAATATAGTAATGTGATTTAACTAGGAAGGTTGATAAGTTTTTCAGTTTTATTGACTTGAGTCTTTATACTATAATATTTTATAATGTGAGCCAAGATTTTATGAAACAATAATTTTAGTTTCATTAATCAATTAAAGTAATTTATATGCCGTAGCCATTGATAATTCGATTAGATGTGTGGCATATTGATAAATATTTCCTCTAATAAGCGAGATGCTGTTTAATTTAACTGTATTTAGTAATTGAGAAAGTGGTAAGAAAGCGCTGTTAAATCGCAATCTCACTGCAATGAGAAGACAGAGTAGTATAAAGAAGTAAAGTTAAACAATTAAGTGGTATACTGCCATATCAAAGTACTATTTTGGGAAAGAAATTAAAAGGTGCACCTAATTATACCTAGTTAGAGTCTTTCGGGTGAATTGTAGCAAAACTTTCGCAGCTGTGTCTAAACAATTTTTTTTTTCTAATATTATGGGACGAATGTGTTGGCTAGGCTGGGCTTAAAATCTGAGGTGCGAATAGAGTTCTCGATTTTTCTTTTAAAAAAAGGAGTCCGTTAAGATTTATTTTTAAGAAACAATGTGCACACGAAAATTCTAAATCTGCACAGGGGAGACTTGCGGCTGTTGAAATAATGACCACAACTATTTTAAAGTAAACAATGAAAATTGGTAAAACTGATGTAGGAACGCGCTAATGTGTTCTTAATCTAGTCAGTTCTCAAAATTAAAATTTTTTACAATACAAAAGATCGGTGAATCAAAAAAAACATTGAGATTGTGATGTTTCAATTTACACTGGAAGTAGATAGTCAAAACATACATAAATAAATTGTGAGACTTTGTAATTGAACAGAAAAGTCAAGTACTCTTTGTAAATAAATTTTATATAAACAAAAGTTAAACGTAACACTATTAACCTTTTGTCACTCTCCTTATCTTGTCGTCGCATTTTAATTGCATGAGCCTTGTAAATTTGTGAATTTTAAATTAAAAATAATATCATTTAATCGTCTATAGTACTAATGTTCTCATTGTAACATGCTGAAAATTATTTCAATTTCTAGTTTCTATTTCAATTTTAGTATTTTATTATGCAAAAGATATGGAGGCAAAATCATTTTTAATTTCAAAAGTCAAACTAATTTACATTCGCCGTAAATGTTTTTTGTTCTATTTATTTTTTATATTCAATTTAATGCGAATGACGTAATAACGAGCGTAATTCAATTGCCATTTAAAATGTGTAACTTCATTTATAAGGTCGAGAAAATTTATTGCGAGATGTGAATGTGTAGATTTTAATAATATTACATGGTTCTAATAAACCTGTATAAATCAAATCTCTATAATTCAAAGCAAAGTAAAATGTGGCACATTGTATTTAACTGAATTCGATTCCAAAAACCCAGAAATATTTTTAGAATTTTAAAATTATTAATATTTGTAAAACCCTATAGTCAAGTCCTATCAAATCTAGAAATTTTTTTTAATTTCTTTATTCGTTAACTTTAGACATACTCATTATAAAAAGAAGTAAATTGAAACGCTAAATTTTCTTTTAAGGAAATTTTTACGATTATGTATTTGACTGACTTTTTACGTAATTTAAATCACGGCATGATATTTCTTACCTTATGTAAACAACAAAATATTTGGTATTACAAGCTGAATACTGCTGTTTATGTTTTTTTTTTTAATTCCAGATTTTTATTTAAACTGAGGCGCCCCCACTTCTTAATTTGTTTTTTGTTTAAATTCTCTGTCAACCTAATGTATATACCATTGACCAAGATGTAAAAAAATTTCTTTACCATTTAGTTGAAAATCAAATTGAAAACAGGCTATTAAGTGTTTTAATTTGAAAATACAGGGCAAAAAAATTGGAAAATGTAAACTAAAGCAGAAAGTTATGGAGTTTAAAAAAATAATGGGAAGAAAATATTATAAAAGGATAACCAAGAATCAGGAAGTTTAGGAAGAAGGAAGATATTTAAAACGAAATACAATGGAAGCAAGCTGGAAAAAAACAACTAATTAGCGGGGGAAATAAAAAGCAAGAGGGAACCTTGTTTATGATGACTGTTCAGTATTTTATTGAGACCAATGCTGTTGTTAAATAAAAAAGAAATATAAAAAGGATTTTAACAGTAAGATTTGCAAGGAAAAACGACAAGAATAAATAAAATAAAGTAAAAATGTTGTAAAATATCGAATTGATAGCATGTCAACTTTTGATATCTTATTTTTATTTACGGTGTTGTTTCTTTTTTAGTTTCATCATTACAAAGAAATATGACGCCAATTATGTTGACCTTTTATAGTTTTTAGAAAATAAAAACATAAAATTATAAAGGCATTTAATCGATATAAATGAAGAGATAGAGTTTTAGCAAAAAGGGCAAAAATCAAATAAAGGTTAGAAATTTGTAAAGAATTTTGCAAATTAAAATTTTGTAATTATCATAGTTACAAACTCATCTTTATTGCATCAAATAATGAAAGATAGGCCAATAAAGTAAGAAAGTTACCGCTGTAATTTCTGTTGTGGCAGATGTCGGGCGTTGATTCCGAGATGTTTTAGTTTTAATGATATTTTTTTTGGCGTTTCGTGATTGGAGAAAAGTAGACAAAAATGCACGTGCCTCACTGGTATCATACCTAATTAAATAATTGTAATCAATCTCTCAATATAATGATTTATCTATAATGGAAGAGGTAGATGAAATGTTTTGAACTATGATTCATAATAACGCATAATGAATCTTTAACAAACAAAAAAATTATTTAAATTCTACGAAACCTTGTATAAATTCTTTAAAGTAAGAATTTTGTAATGAAAATTCTAGTGAATATTTTCAATTTCGGGCAATTTTAAAGTTTAATTATAATTATGTTAGACTGCTTTCAGTCAAGATAAAAGCGACTAATTAACACCGCCAGTATTACAAAATTAATATAATTTGTATATTGTTTCTGTGGCATTCAAAAAAATTTTCAATGCAAAAGAAATTCAAAAATTACTTTTGTAAAATGTGTACAACTTTCCAATATCTACTCAGAAATACGATTACGCACATCTAAAAATTTCTATTATTCTAAATTTCAAAGCAACATGCACACTTTTTATACAAAACATACAAAAAAAAAATTTGTTATAATCGATTTGAAATGGCGCTATAATTTTATTAACATGGTATTACTTTAAAATATAATTTAAATTAGAAATCTGAATGAAACAGTTGGAAAGCGTGCCTGTATATGAGTAAATTTTTTTCTATATCTTTATACTATACGTATGTACATGCATAAGTTCAATTTCTATTTTGGTTTTTATTGTTTGGTGTTGTAATAATCATTGTTGGATTAGACATGGATGGTATTTAAAAAAAAAAAGATCGTAACACACCAAAACAAAATCCATTCTTATTGATATACAAATATTATAGGTATTATCAGATGTATATAGTAACAGGAATTATGTATCACAAAATTCGAAAAGTGAAGAATATTTGAGAATGGAAAAATTTTTGGATTTAATTCCATATCGTCCGAAAAGTAGTTTACTGCTTCTGAACTTGATTTTATCCAAATACTGAAATACCTCAAAATTTGTAGCGAATTCTATAACATTGATTATTCGCAATCAAATATCTCGTAAGGGCAACAGCCCAAATATTGATAATGCTTTCCGCAACGGTGTCTTAGTTTAGTTCTCCTTCTACATTTCTATATATTTAACATCTGCAATTTTCGATATTGTAATAAATTTTCAATGATACAAACGAAAGCAAATTTATTTCTTCTCTATTAGGCAAAATTGCTCGTACAACATTATTCCAAACAATATCAAACATCATCGAACATGTTAGAGCATCGTGATTGTATTATAAACGAATTACTATGAAATTTCTTCACATTTTTATTAGTTTAATTTTACATTCATAACAAAAAAAAAAGAGTTGAAATTTCATTGTATTTTTTGTGTTTGTTTTCCGTAAAAGCGGTCCGATTTCTTTTTTCCTTTGTTACTTTTACATTTTATTTATACAGAATAATTCACCGCGTGTACCTAATTCTTATTTCATTTTTATTTTAATCAAAAATGAAATAAAAGTATCTATGTTTTGAAAGAAATGATATTCACAAATTCAATTTCTTATATTATGTTTGTTTTGTATACTTTATCTTATTTGAAGTTGATTATCATTATCCATTCAATGAAACAGCAAAAATTTTGAATTAAAAAAAAAAATGTTGTAAAGGTATGTTTGCACAAAGTGAGTTTATATAATATTATGTTAAACTAATTTTTTGAATCCATTGTAACAGATGCGGTAGAATTTGTTTTGCTAGTTGAAATGTTGTGTAACGAAAGCCTATATTATATATACATACATACAACTGCTTCTGAGGTATGATATAGTACAAGTACTTCTTCAAGGTCTAGCGACCTGTAACAAATGGCGTTAGATAGGATCACATAAAATTCTTCTATTGGAACTTTTGAACACCGAAATAGTCCTATTTTAAGGTTTTCTTTAAAAATATTTGTATAATGAAAACACATATTTTTGTTATACAAAGGTTTTGTTTTAATATTATATTCTTTATACTTTCAGAAACACAACTCAATTGTACAAAATTCGCAGATATTGGAAATCGAATATATCTTCTTATTTTTGTAATTTTCAATAAATGGACCCATAAATATAAAAATTTGGAAACATGCCACTTTCTTGTATTTGTATTACATTCTTTTTATCCTTTGATAAGATAGTAAAATGAGCTATATAAATTGGAATTAATCCGTAATTTGATAGTTGAGTCGAAATTTGACAGTTGTTCCGAAATTTGAAATGTCCGAAAATTGGAAATTTTGATAAGGACAATTTTTAATTCTAAAACTAATTCTTTGTTTAAGATATTACTAATTATTCCTTTAGAATAACCTATAAATATCTATTCATATCTTTCAGTTGAACGTCTGAACTCACCTTTATGTATTATACCGTTCTCTTTATTATATTAACATTAAACTAAATCAAATAAAAACAATGATTTCTAAAGGCGCCTTTATTGACGGTAGTGCTTTGCGGGTGGATCATATTGCTATTATATACAGTTTTTTTTTTTTTTTTTTGAAAGTTTACCATTTTTTTTTTTTTTTTGGTATTTTTAATTTTTTAATTCAAATAAAATAAATTAAATTAATTTTATATTTTCTTTCAATTTCTTTTATTTTTATTTAATAGAAACCCACCATATACAATAGAAAATCATTTGTAACAAAAAGAAAGAGTTTTTTGAAATAAATGATTCAGCAAATTTACATAAAAAAAAATCATTAATTCGATGGTTATCAAATAAATTAAATTTTTCTTTTCAATTCAAAACGATTTAAAATTATATTTTTCAAGTATTTATTTAAAGACAACACTAAAAAACAATTGGAAATTAAAAAAAATTGAAGTTAAATTACAATTTTAATGCCCCTATAATCAAAACTTTCAATTTTAAAATTAATTGTTTTATAAATTGAAAATGTTGAAAAATATTTTTAGAGCTTTAAGTTGGAACAACTTAATTTAAAGCCAGCAAGAGTCTTTGACGGCTTTGCATAAATGCCTTTAAAACCCAGCAAAAGATATAAAAAATCTACAAAAACAAAGCCGCAAAATGAAACTGAAACTACAGTGCTAGTATTTTTGAACTGCAGTGGATATCTTAATTGTTATTTCACATATGACATTCCAGACACTGCCGATTTACTTGCAGATAAGAAATAAATTCAAATATAAATGTAAAAAATTCACAAATGTGTGCATTTGGTTCTTATATCAAAAATTATGCTGAAGATTTTTTTTTTTTTATTTTATTCCATGGCAAAAAATCTACCGAGCATATACACTCAGTCATTGAGTAAGCATACAAAAATTGTCATTGACATTTTAGTTTATTTTTTTAATGCCGTCCCCAAATTCCAATAATTTGGTTAATTTATATAATTTTTAAGGTTCTGGATTTGATTATGAAACGCTCTTTACTTTGATTCGCTTTTGTTTAATTCAAGCAAATTTGTTTGATTCAAAACATTTATAGTGTTATTTTTGTCAATATTGAGGAAAACTAGAGGCTCTTATTAATACGTCCCTTAATATATAGCACTTATTTTGAGACAACTAATTCATTAACTTTTTGTATTTATTAAAAATTGTTTATCCGTTTCAAACTTATACAAATTCCTTCAGTGGTCCACACTTTGATTAAAAAGTACTAACAAATAATCCAATATAATTATTGTATATACTTATGCATATACTTAGCCGTCCCGTCATATGCGTCATTCATTTGCGTTTAGGAAACCGAAAAATTTTTTCAAAATTGAATAAAAATTGCTTTTGTTTATTATATTTTATTTGTTAACACTGAAAAATTTTATTTCATCAATTATTGTAAATAGTCTAATTACCTACATCAGTTTAATTTAATGTATGTGTATAGAGGATAGCGCCGCATTATGAAAACAATGAAAAACTATTAAAAAATTATGTGTATTTGATAATAAAAATGAAAATTTTTTAGTTTTTCAAATTTCCAATCGTATGCGAATAATGGAAGATTTTTATTTTTTTAATATACGGAAATGTATCGATTTTTCAACATGGGAGGTCTATATTTATTGAATAATTGTCTATAAAATGAGATCTTACTTATAAAATTAAACATCGTTAGTAGAGCAAAACAAAATTGATTTTCAATATTTTTGTTCGAATTTAAAGCAGTGTTAGGAACATGTTGCAGTAATACTAGAATTAGTATAACACTTCAGAACATGATTATTTTATAAGGGAAAATTAAATAATAGTAAAAGTTATAGTAAAGTTATAAGTATGGAATACATAAAGAAATATAAGATGCTAACAATTAATTTGGCATTAACGTCGCCCCTAACAAAATATTTAGCATTATGTAAAATATTCAACAGCTGTACAATATTTGGAAAGAATGATTCGATTTTGTAAAAGGTTGACCAACACTGTAATTATTAAGTTAATCTGTTGTCTTTATTTCAATTTTATTAAAGTTTTTTATGACTTTTGAAAGCTCATTAAATTTTTAAAATCGTTTTTGTTTGTTTATTTAAAATCGAAATAAAAATTTTTAAAAAATAAACCTTTTTTCTCGAATAGATATACGAATGTCTTGCATAAAATATTGTAGATTCCAAACATAATTGAAAATAAGAAATTTTTTAATAATTAAGATAAAAGAATTTTTGGATAAGTAAAAAATTTGTTAATCTAAACTTGCATCAAACATTGTACCTAATAAAAGTTTGTTTATTAGGAGACTTTCTACTACATACTTTTACGCAAGAATGTTTCGAACACCAGAAGTTCAAAAATCGCTCATTAAAAAATTTCTAATGCCATCCAAATTTAAGAGATTTTTTCAATTTGCTATACACTAAGCTACAATTTTTCTGAAATCAGTGAACTATTCTATTAACACCGTAATTATTCTGTTCCTGTATTCATACAAATAATTCATATCATTTTAATTATAACAGTAAAGCTCATTCTATCATCGCGTTCCTATATACACATACATTTTTTTTTTTATTTTCCTCTTTAATTTTCAATATGATTTATTAATTTATCTTATCCATTTATTTTCAGTTTTTCATTATTTTCCCAGCTCACTGTTTAAAGGTGATCAAACTGAATGATCATATAATACATGTTTGATATTCGACTCAATTAAATTAAAAATGATATTTTTTCTTTTTCTATTTTTATCCCTTTCTTACTTATTTATTTAAATAAAACTTCTTACAATACTATAAAAATTTTTGAACGCGAGTAATTTTTTCTTCTTATACAATTTTATTTACTAATTTAAACGGTACGGCAAATTTATTTTTCCATTTGTAATAGTACTTTGAAAAAAAAAATAAGTTATATCTTGCTTTACAGTTATACTTCGAACGGTCGGTTCGAAAGGTATACCAATAAGCCTTTTTACACTAATATTGAAAGAATTTAATTATACGGGATATTGTTTTGATGTTAGGGTGTTTTCTAGTAAGCATAATCGTAAATACTGCATGCTGTTTGAGGACATCCCACAACTGCCCACTCGTATCATTCCGGCAAAATAATCTAAAATCATATTGGAATATTTCGAATATTTTGTTTATTATATTTATCCCTAATTGTTATTTGTTTTCCCCTCTTTAGTTGGAATTTCCGCTGTGTTGCATTTAAAAAAAATTGTGATCTTGGTTTTACAATAAATTTATTTCATTAATGGATGATTGTCGTTGGTTATATTCAGCTGATATACCCTAGAGTACCAGGCTATTTTTATATTTTGTTAAATTTTTTCTTTGATTTTTTTTTTCAAAAATCATGTACGTTGTAAATATTGTGTGTCTCGAGATAATAAATATTATTTGAAATTCATGAGTATCAATATTTTGAAAATATTTATTTTTTTTTTTAAATTCTGATTTTATTCAATGAAATGTTTTATTTTCTTTTAAGTGGGATCAAAATTTCCTTTAAATTTTAAGAAGATGATAATTAATGGAGAATTTTCTAGATGATATACGATGAAATTGCATACCAGCCACAGTTGGAGTTCTTATAAAACTGAAAAGTGTGTGTGAATCATATAACTGATATATTTTTAACAGAAACGTAATCAGTGCGGGACTATTTGATTTTGAATTGGAGAGTTTTTTTTATACAAAAATTCGTAATAAGAAAGGAATATAATTTATGCAAATAAAGCTTATGGCCTAGAATTATGGTATTTATGGTATGATGGACCAGTTTAATGACGCATTAACGTTAAGAAGAAACAATTTCAGTAAAAGTCGCGAAATTCAAATGCTGTTCATAAGAAAATTTCTTATGTTAAAAATGCTCCGCCGGAAATTGACGTATTCCTGACATGAATTTACATACAAATCAAATCTACTACAGAAAGTGAAAAATTCTCCTTGTATGCTATGAAAATGCTTGTAAGCTACTTCAGCAAGAAGTATTTACTACTTAACTTCTCAATTTATGAACATAATTTCCTACTCTGATGTAGGAATTTTTAATTTTGTGGTAAACCTGCACCTACATAGTTATTTTGCTTTTATTCATAAAAATTTTCATAAAATTTCTTTTAGTACTGATTTAAAATCTTTGTATTTAAATTTTCGTCAACCTTTGGGACATACTATATAAAGATTTGCTTATTTTCCTCTGAGCGGTTCTCATCACTTTATTTTTTTGCTTTTTATTTTCATTATTTCTTTTTAATGAAGACAATAATATTGCTTCAAATAACCTTTTTCTTTATATCCCTTAAGAATGTCACATTATGATTTGATCGCCGCACTAAATCTGGCACCAATATATTGCAATGGTGTTGGAAACGCAAAATATTTAAGATATTGATTTTCTTAATATTATAAAATTTGATGAAGAAAAAAACAGCATTAAATTGAATGGCGACAACATTTTTGTTTTATAATATTGGAAAAAAGCAAAAAACTAAGCGAGACAAGAGAAACGTATAAGTAAAATAAATTTTCATACTCAACAGGACATTTAATAGCCCTTAAGAAATTAAATTTTCGTCGTTTTTTCTAGAAGACATCATTCGTCTCTTAAAATGCATTTCAAATGTGCAATAAAATGTACAATAATGGATTTTTTGCAAAACAAAATAAAACACAGTTCATTTGGTTTTTGACTTTTCATAGATGCTTCTAATTTTACAAAAAGCGTTTCCTTGTTTTAATATGATTTACACAGGTTTTGGCACATAAATAAAATTATAGAAATTTTTTCACTTTAAAATATTGAATAAAATTTTGTGAAGCAAATTTTTTAGTACAAATAAAATCCACGAAATCTTACGAGTATTCAGGAATTTAATAAAATTTGAACTGTTTGTGAGTAAGTTCAAAGATAACTCTTATTAAATCAATATTCACCAGCATTCCGTTGCAACCCGCATATTATTTCTAGCAAAAGCCAACTTGTTTGAGGTCAGATTGCTTACCAAGTAATTATTTCCATATTTCTCAAGTTTGTAAAACTTCAATTTTATTTACCAATACGATAAAAAATTATTTATTCGGAATTCCAAAGTTCCGAACCAAAAAAAAAAATCTTTAATAAGAATTGCTTTTAACTATAATTTTATGTAAACAATAAGCAATCCAGCCTTCTTGGGAACCATTGTTATGAGTTGAATATATGTAACTCCAATTTTTGTGTATCATGACCAGAACATAATCTTTGGCGATCGAAAGAAAAATAAATAAGAGATTTCGTTTACCCTGGAATAACATAAACTGCGGCCGTAAAATACCGACACCTTGAGGGCCAATTCACAGTTATACAAAATGTAAAATTAATCGCTCATCGAATGACCAACAATTTAACCAATTTAATCATTTCAAAATTTCAAATGATTTATAACCGTTGTTCGAGTGTTGATTCTTTATTATGAGATGTTGAAGCAAAGGTAAACCTGAATTGAAAACCAAAAAATACTAATATCAAAAATATTGCCCATTATTTTTGTGTCATTAATATTGATCTGCTTTTCAATATTACTAAGTTCAAGGCAGGGGTTTGTATTGGAAAAATAGTCAATGATGAGGGCACTGTAGAAAATTATATCGAAAATCCTATAACATAAATAAATAGAAAAAATTAAAATACAAATTCCCTGTTTTAGTAAAGATTGGTGTGTAACATAATTCACATAGAAACGTTATTGGATTTGTAATCGTGTAAATTTTTACATGATTGCAATATTAATAAATTTAAAGTAATAAACAGCCATAATTTTGATCTAAATTTAATAGTGTAAAATAATATTTCCAAATTTAAATCATTTTTAGTATAAATTTCAGGTATTTTCGCGAAAATTTTTAAAAGATAGACAAAATACAATATTTACTGCACGTATAACTGCAAAAAAAAATCAATTTTCCTAGTATACTAATACATTTGAAAATCCGGTAAATTTATTAAAGAAGAAAATACTGAAAAGAAGAACGGTGTCATATAAGAATTCAAATAACAGCAGGTGGTTCATATAATGATCATATAAATGAGGCACAAAATTTTGCAACTGATATTTTTTGCTCAAATATTTTAAATAAGACATAATCGTTATATAACATAGATATACTATATTCAAACCTATAAAATATGTACATACATATATAGCATATTCAGTATTTTGCCATTTTGTAGACTACAAATTGAGTGATGAGATTATCTCTAGTAATTTTTACTTTTATGACAAGATAATCATTAACCTTAAAAATTTATAAATACAAGTACTTATACAAAAATATTTGTATATATTTTATATATGTATGTACGTAATTTATGGACCACCCACTATGTTAAAAAAAACTGAATCATGCATACAAAAATCGGGTAGCACATTTATTTCAACAACAATAGCGCGCAAACGACACCAGTTGAAAAAAACAGCGGAATTTTCATAAACACGAAAAATTGGAATTTAGAAAAAAAACAACAAAACAAAGATGAAATGAAAAAAAAAAAACAAGGTGTTATGAATTGCGGTTTAAAATTTAAACAAGTTTTCAATTTCTTTTTTTTTAATATCACATATACGAGTAATTTGTTTTTTTCTTTTTTGCCCCCCTTTTTTAACGATCTATTGGCGCGCGCTTTCTGACCTCACTCTCTATATACATATGTACATATGTTCATACGAGTATCAACATCATTATACTATTAACATGTCTATCATTCAATTTTATTATACTTTGAACATTTTGTGTGTGTTGATTTTTTAGTATGTATATGTTCGTACGTATTCATCTCTGAACACTTAATAAGGCTTCTGGTTCAATTTATCTAAATAGAATGTAAACAAAGGCGCTAATCATATCGTTAATTCAATAAATTACTTGTATACCACATTTTAACATTTAATTAGATTCATATGTTTTGAATACTGCCAAGTAACTTAAGAGATATTCAAACAGATATTGTTCTGAAAAGTTTAAACGCGAACGTACACCAAAAGTATATCAATATTCTATATGTCAGACAGACGTATCGGTAATTAAATTTTAAACAATAATTTTGTTCACATTTTAAGTTTATATTGTTATAAAGTAAGATCTAACATTAATAGAACCAAATTGTAATGTTGAAAAGAAATTTCGTCAAAATTTTTAGACTTAAGTTAAAATTTTGAATTTGTTTTTTTTTATCAGCTCACCGGCATTGAAGATCCTTATTTGTACTTTTTTAATTTGATTTCTGTAGGAATTCTACAGCTGTTTATAGCTTTGTATTTGCAAGTTGGTAAACAAAATTTTAAAAATTGTTAAAAAATACCAGTTTTAGCGTTTTGGGGGGCTATAACTTTAAAAATGCGGAAAATGGGTAAAAATTTTCTTCTACAGAAATAAGTTTCTAGTAACGATCTATTTACATATGAAATTTAACTTTTCTATCTGTTTAAATTTTTTTTAAAAAGGGCCAAAATTTTTTACAATACTGTGTCAAATTACTAATATTGACAACTCTAGCACTTATTCCCATTTTTACTAAATTACTAAGTTTTTAGCTAGCATTTACTAGCATTTACTGAGCTTCCTTATTGAGTTTATTTTATGTATGTATGTATATCATTAATATCATTGAAATCAAAATTATGTATACATTATTGTTATATACGTACATGTAGGATTAATAGCACAGATTATTTTTCATAGTGTAAAAGCCTGCGTGGCGGACTAAATAAACATTCGATATGCGATCATTGAAAAAAAAATTTTTTTTTTAAGTTCAAAATTTTTTTTTAATCCAAAAAATTTTAAATAAAATTTTATCTAAATATAGATTTTATTTCAATCTTGTCTAGTCAAAATATAAAAATTTTTGTGATTAATAAAACAAAGTTCAATATTTGATATTAGATAGTGTACTTGACAGGGATTGCTATTAAACAAAACAAGAAAAAGTTAAACAGAACTTAACACTAATAAAAAAGGCTGCAAGTATTTTAAAGCAAAGGCATTGTAAAGAGAGTACTTTACATGTCTGGTTCTGACAAAAATTTTGTGAAACAAAACTACAATTTTTTAAAAACGAAAACATTCTGACGAATTAGGGAGAAATTACTAGGAGAATAGAGAGAAATTAGGGGGAATAGAGGAAGAATTTTACTTCTACTGACTTCCGATTTTGTATTTCATAAAATTTTTCGAAATTTACTTCATTACCTGACCAGTTGTGCGTAGTTAGTGGTTCTTTGACCGAAGGATCTCGGGTTGAGTCAGGTCAGGTCACTATAAAAATTATATTTAATTTTATATAGCTACATACACATTACATATAAAAATAAAAAATTAACATTAATTAATTACCAAATTTCAAAAATATCCAATATTAACAAAGTACCAACAAAATAAAACAATAAATAGTAATTACTTTAAATATTTAATATAAAGAAAAAATTACGATATAGGCCCCTCCCATACCTAGTAAACTCAATGACATATAAAAATGGTTCATGCTTATGTATAATAGTATTCACCAGCCTTGTGCTCCTCCCCGGAGCGAAGTAGCAAGAAAAAAAAAACAAATATTTCATAGAACTGCCGACTATTACTCCCAAAAGAACGAAATTGATTCTATGTACACGTATACAGAATTCTTCCATCGCAATCCGCAAAGTTAACCGCGATGTTGTTGGAGATGGATAGATACCGGGTTTGTGCTATTTCCTTACTAGCAGTGCCCTTCATAAGCTGAGGAAACCGGGCTCCCTCTTGTGCGGATCCTTGTGAGGACGATGACGAAACTGCTACATATTCACACTGCACATTTCTTGCAACACCCCCGTACTGGCTGTCCGTTGAGGCAATTGTTTTGGACAACGGATCAGAACAATAAGAACGGCACTCGATTTGCTTGGAATCTACCTTGGCAAAAAATTAAAATTTTGCAAAAAATTAATTAATCAAAAAAATCCGGAATTTTCAAAGAAAATTTTTGGAAAAACTTTTAATACATATTATTTATTTACTTATGCTTCTGTTAAAACTTTCTATAAGCATATTTATAATTTGAATACGGAACACCTTCCACATTTCTAAATAAAAATTATAAGTTCTAAATGTAATAACCACAATTCACCTATTTCCAGATTGGCAATGAACTGATTTAATTAAAAAATAAATTTGTTATATTCTTAAATAAAACTCCGCTAGTGTACTCACCTTGCATCTAAACTGAGACCACCCAATCAATACTATAAATATTCAAAAATTATTTGTTGAAATTTTTAGATTATTTAAAAAAATTTGAACAAATCATAAAATTTTTGAAAAATATAAAAATAATAAATTATTTTTAAATAATTTAATAGTTAAAAGTTGTAAACACAAAAAAAAATTAAATTATGTATGTATTTAAAATTTGTAATAAAATTAATTTTACAATCGCGCCATTACGTAGCTAAAAGAATGTGAAAAATTTTATAAATAAAATAATGGAAAAAGAAAAATATAAACTATTGGACACGAATTTGACATCATCAATTTTGAAATTTATGATATTTCATCTAAGAATTTCTGCCAATTTTAAAAAACTATGGTTACCTATGTACATACCTAATACATACATGTATAATAATATATTGCTTGTACAAGGCAAACGACTGTTATAGCTATAAGAGTACCAAGAATCAAAATTATTTTATCGTGGACATGAAAATTACACAATTTCATAAAAAAATTTTTTTTTTAAATAAAATTTAAACGGCAATAATTCAAATGAAATTCATAATAGTTATAATTGCGAACACAAATCATTCGAACAAAACCATTTCATTATTATTTCAAAATTTATTTTCTGTTTCATTCATTCATTCATTCATTCATTTGTAATTATAATCGTTCATTCAATTTATTCCTTCGTTTGTTGATTAAATACAAGGTATTTGGTACTTACATTTGATTCAATCGTATATAATAATTTTCGATACCAAATACAAAAAAAAAAATATTTTCATGTTGTTAGTTTTAATGTACTTATACTTTTATGAAGGTATAAACAACAAATGGAGTTCCTCATAAAATTCTGTACGTCACGTACAAATTCGAAGAGAAAAAGTTAAAAAAAAGAGCCAAAAAAAATTAAATTATCGAAAAACAAATTGCAAAATGAATTAAAAAAAAAAATAGCAGATTTTTTTTTTTATTTGCAATAATACTGAGCAGAAAGATGAGTAAAATATCGAAATGAAAAAATTTTCGGTTTGTGTAAAAACAGGTTGTGCCACATTTAATGGAGAGTACTATGGAAGTGTTTAAAAAAAAAATTATTTTAAAAATTTTGTCCTAAAGAAAATTAACAAAAATTGCATAAAATTAGGCTAAAAATAATCGGAATTTTCTAGTCTTCTCTTAATTGGTAATGTGGTAAATTCGTATGAGGTGAATTAATTTTTAATGATTATTTTCCTTAGAATATGTCCGATCCACCTGTACTTTTTTCTTCAGAATGTCATGTCAGAACTATTTTCAAATATGACCGGAATATTCTGAGCTTTTGATTTCTGACTGCTTCTTCATATTGGCTGCAACCTGACGAAAGCTGGTCTTGCTTTTAGTATGTTATCTATATCTTCTCGGGTAACGTTATCAGGTTTTATGATGCTGCCCCATTAGCAGAAACGTTAAACGAACTTCTTGCAATATAGTACTAAAATATATTTGCAATACAGTACTAAAAAAACTGATACATAATATTAAGTTTCACATATTTATTTCTTGGGGGAGATCCGTGATAAGATATCGTTAACAGAAATATGGTAAAGTGCAATGTAGTTTTTTTTTTTACCTAAGAATAAACAAATAGCTTTAAATATCGTATCATCTATTGCATGTAAAATAAATATTGTCAATGCATTTTTCGATATTTCCCTAACAGTATAATAAAAATAATATTAAGCATAAACACCGATATATCGATTTCTAAATATTGAGACAATTAAATTATGCAATTCCTTGCATCGTTGTACTATTACTGAAGTAAGAATTCTATACTCAAATATTTGTAAAGCATCATTTCAAGATATCTGTAAAAATTTAACTTAAATCTGTTAAATTTGTATAAGAATTTTGAAATTAATTCATTGACTTACACATTAGCGAAAAACAGGCACTGCTGTACCTTAACGTTTTATGTATATAATCATGTTACTTTATTTTCAGAATATTATAAATTAAAAAGCGAAAATTACTGAGACTAAAATTTAGCAAATCACGAATTCTTTTTCAATTCCGTTTTTCTCTCAAAGATTCCAATTGATATTTTCATTTTTTCTTTTTTTTTTTGACTTAAATGTATGATCTATATGCCATGCGTTTATTTTATTTCTAGAAATTTTTAAATGATTTGTGTTAAAAAGAAATTACACGTTTTAACTTTTTATATTATTTGAATAATGGTTATAAGAAAATTTAAGCACAATGAAAATGAATCCGAGATAAATTATAGGTTTTACCAAATTTGAAGTAAATGTTCTAAAATGCATTTATGCATTTAAGATGTCACTGAATAAGAAAAGTATAAAAGTCATATTTTTATTTTAATAATATGTTTTATTCACAAATTCCATTAAAAGTGCTTTTTTTACGTGAATATTATGGGTAAGGATAGTATAAGCTATATTCATAAAAATATAAACATTATTGAATTCAAAAACGGTAATTTATTGCAGTATGGAACTGAAAATTTCTTATATTCCAAAACTTTTCATATTGCCTGATTTGATAATTTGTACAGTTCTTGCCCGAAACTTTTAATAAAAATCCATTTTAGATTCCTCTTCAATTAGCTGAAATTTTAGAATTAATATTGAGTGAACTTTTTTTATTTGCCATCTAACACTTATACATAAATATACAAAGAAATTGTTAATGTTATTTTAAATGAAAACTCTAACCCAATTCTTGAATAATTTTAAAACAATGCCATATTGACTTTTTTATTTTTTTAATGAACGAAATAAGAATCGTGCAAAATTATTTAAATAAAGTGATAAATTTAAACAATGACTTTCACAAATATAAAAAATTCTACGATAATCTCGAATATTTTGAATCTTTAACACATCTTTATCAATGTAATATGGGGACCAATTTCAATTTTTAAAAAAAATCTGATATGGTCAGCACATAACCGATCGCAGAGATCGCAGATCTATTGCAGAAACCTGTTACAGATGATTATAAAAAATTCATTTTGAACACTTTCTTTCAATTTTAAGGAAGTTAACAAGTTTTTAGATAACACAGTTAGGAAATTGTAAATTTGGCTCTTAGCAGAATTTTGATTTGTGCTACCCCTGAAAAGTTCACCAGTTAGTTTCGGTAACAATTGGAACTCAAATTTCAAAGTTAAAAAAACCCCATTAATCCGTAAAATGTATAATCGTTCCCCAGCTCAGCTTCCGAGCCCTGATCTTTCCAAAACATTTATAGATTCATTGTTTTAACAACCCGAATTTGAACATTAAAAACCAAGAAAATTGATCATTGAAATTGGTTGATTATTTCTCTTTGTACATGCGAAATTATAAAATCGGCCAAAAAAAAGGTCCAGTCCCTTAGAATCAAAATCGATTCAGCCAAACTCTCTAAAAGCAGTTTTTTAACGCTTCCCTACTATAGAGAAATGCGTTCCCAGCGAAAATTCAACATTCAAAATTTGGGGCCATCAAATAACCTCGGTTATTGTATGCAATACGGTCGGTAATATCATAATGTGTTAGTTATTGTTATACAGTTATTATTATATATGGTGTAATATGGAAGACTGCGTTGTAATTTAAAAAAAAATGTGCATTATGGTCTTTTAATATGTTAAAGTATTTTATTTTATCTTGAATTCAAAATCAGAAAATTCTTTATTTTTAAAAGATATTTATTTAATTTTGATTCCAAAAAAAATTTTTGCTTGTTAAGAACGCATATTGTAAGGTTTGCTTTTGCGAGATGCACATTTATAAATGAAGTCCTTATCAGGAGTTCTATATATGCAATGTCACCTTGTTATAATAATGTGATTATGCAAGGGGATAAAAATGTGATTTGATATCTTAATGCTAAGCTAAACAATGGAATTTTTTCTCTTCTTTTTTTTGTATCTTTTATACTTTTTGCTTTCCTTTTACAATTGATTTGAAAACAAAAGAAATAAGTTGTAATTAATTTTAAGATTTTTAATCGAGCAAATTTTCTATTAAAACATAAATAATACGCATATCATACAAATGCATTCATAAAGCGAGAAGTAAAAAATATGTGTACTGTTACGATTTACGACTATTCACGTTTTGTAAAAGCTGGTCTTGGAATAATGCGATCAAAGTTAAACGAGAAAATATTAAAAATTCTTGCAATGAGGTAAAATGAGTATAACTCAGATGCTTTAAGAGTTTCCAACCAAATCGAAAATTAATTTATTATACGCTAAGTTAAGATTTGACAAACTGACCGCAAAAACATTTTAATAAACTTATTTTCTTCTGCAATTCGAATTAATATGGGAATATTTAATACGATATATAGAAAAAAAAAGGAATCTAAAATATTTTACAAGTGTATTCAGTAGTGAATTTTTGTCTGAAGTCGTAGAATTCCTTTGTTAATGATGTAAAACATTTTTTTCTCTAATTGAACACGACGATACTTATTGTGTATTTTAAGACTTAATACGAGTACATTCACGTTGTTATACTTCATCAGGTTTACTTTAAATATTATTGATCATTGTTATATTATTTCTATTTGCAATGGTTCGAATGGTTTTTTAATGAAATCTTTACAAAGTTTTCGATTTAAAAAGCTTAAATTAATTAATCAATAACAGACTGTTAGAGAATTAATAATACTTAACTTGTGTATTTTTGAATATATTAGACGAATTGCTTAGGCCGAGTATCAATTATCATACAAATTGCATGAAAGGAGCAAAGCAATCATCAATTAGATGCGCAAAAATGTGACTATCAGATTGCCTATAGCAAAAACGTCATTATTTGATTAGGATGGAAAAAGATAGTGGAGAGTTAGTAAGGATGGAGTTTATTAGTATGAGAGATACAAAAAATTAATGAATTATCAATAATTTTGAAAAGAACTAAAATAAAAATTAGCAAAAACGAAAAAAAGAATTAAACCTTAAGACCACCACTATTTAAGTCATAGTTTCTAGATAGAAGTCCTAGAAAGAACAGACCTCACAGTACTCTTACCGGAATTAGAATTAACGGGTCGCAACATCATCGTCTGCTTCTCATTCCTGCCATATAATCGGTATTGTGATGACAAATATTGAAACTATACACCTACAGGGTTAGAATATTCGGTTTTTATTCAATATTTTAAAATAAATCAAGTTATTTACAAGAAGCTCCAAAAATTTTTTTGGAATATTTAAATTACAAATAAATCAAATGAAGATTTATTCAAGAAGCACTTTTTCTATTCAATGAAAGCCTCTTTTAATGGATGTTGATAACCATATTTTGGATTATTCAGTCCTTCCTCAAATAATTGTAAAATTCAAATGAAAACTATAAAAATAACTGTACATCTTTCAATATAGCATATACCATATTTTACTTATAGATTTCAATAAGAAAAAAAAATAAAATTTTCTAATTTTATATTTTTTCTTTTTATTATTCAAAAAATGTAATATTTTCCAAGGAAACGGATTAAAAATTGTTTTTTTTTTTTTCCAATATTTTTCTAGGATAATTTAATTTTCTCTGTAAAAACTAATTAAGTTGTTATTAATTTTATCCTTGTTTTGAGTTACAAATATACCCATATATGTATACAAATATCATTATTTGCAATAATAGTAAGGTAAAAAAATTGTAACACTATAATTTCACTATACAAAAAGGAGTAAATACAGAAAAAAGAAAATATGAAAATAAAAAATTTACTACAAAAATAATTATTTTTAGAGAAGTTTTTTCTTTCATAATTTAATTGTAATTTCCACTTGACTTAATTATTAAGTGGATTTTGGATTCAAGCGCAATTAAAACGAAAATATTATTTTTTTTTTTATAGAGATAAAATTATTTTTAATAATAATTGTAGCGACAGGTAAGAGGTTAATTATTATTTTAACTATAATATTATTAAAAAGTAGTTTTAAATTTAATAGAAGTCTGGTACAGTTCCCAAATCTGAAAATGTTAGATATGCAAAGAAAATCTTAAAACATTATCACATATTTTGAATGATTTCTCAATGGGAAAAAAACAGTTTTCAATTTTTGTATTTAATAATCTTGTTATTGTACATTTTACACAGAAATAAGACTGACCGTTTAAGAATATTGAATGGAAATTTCTTCATACAACTGCAGATACAAATGGATGACGTAATCAAGGCGTCTTCGAACTGGACCCGAACCAGTGACCTGCCGCTTTCTAGGTTCTATTTCTTAACTACAATTTTTTACAGTAAATTTAATAAATTTAATAAATATGCAAAACAACACCTTTAAGTGTAATAGAAATCGAATTTTTGGGTAATATTTAAAGCAGCGGAAATCGCCATGGCTATGTTTTGATATGAAAATTAAATTTACATGAAAGAAGAATTATTCGTGGTAATTTCGTTGTCGCAACGCTTAAACCTGATAACAAGTGGATTTTTCATTAAATTTTAAATGTTTTATTATTTTAAATTTATATTATTTTTTTATATTTTAAAAAATGCGTTATGATTTCTCTATGTTGCGGTATTCATACATCATTAATATTCGAAATTTATTCGGAAAAAGCAAATCGTGTTTATTGTCGCATTCTAAAAATGGTTACACACAAAAGAATCAAAATTGCAAAAAATGAGAGCGATTTTAATCAAGAAGCGATTTTAGTCCAAATTATTTATAAAAAAATATATTTTACCATATCATATATAAAAACTAATTAATATACAGAATTAATTTTTGAACGAATCTGTGAACCTATTTAATTTTACATAATATTTACGAAAATATTCAATTTTTATTTTATAATATTACAAAACAAAAATTATTAATACTATTATTATTATTATTTTCTATATTATAAAATAGTCCTTTTATATTATTTATTCATTTATATTTATTATAATATTATAAAAATAACAATATAATTTAGATGGATAATAAATTAATAATAAAAGAGATTCTAATATTTGAAATATAAAACAAAATTGTGTAATAATTAAAAATAAAGAGAAAATATTAAATACAAAATAAAATAAGAAAATTCTATACAAAAAAAAAAAATTATTGTTTTCTATATAAATTTTATTCAAAATAATTTCAATCTAGATAAAATAATCATATTGTAAATCTACGACTACATACAAACCATACAAACACTCACATAAATAAATTTCATACTTCGAGATTCATACACCATATAGTAAAAAATTATATAAGCATATTATATAGACATTGTTTTTATTATCGCATGAATGAAAATATCTGCAATAAATTTTTATACTGCAATGCAATATTTAAATAATGCAATATTTTCTACTTTTTCATTTTAATTTTTATTTTAAAACTGAAAATAATATTGTTGTATTATTAAACAATAATAACGTTTTATTCATACATACCTACATACATAATATTCTATTATATGTTATTAATATATATATATATTTATAAATTAATATTGAACCCCGAAAAATATATTATAATAAACTGTGAAACATTAATTTTTGGTTTTTTTTTACTAAATTTTAAAACAAAAGCAAAATTCATTTATAGATTAAAAACAAAGTGCATGTAATAAAGTGTATATGTGAATTACGATATTGTTTGATATATATATATATAATAGAAATTATATATAAATAAAATTATAAACATTTATATTAAAGTTATCCATCTCTTTCATACTTACAATAAATTTTAATCTAAAAATAATAACTAGATTATGTGTATATTATCATTATTACTTTATTATTGTGATTATTATTATTATACAACAATAAGTTAGTAGCAATAATTTTTCATTCGTTCCGTACAATGAAAAATCATAAAATATATTTAAAATAGCATATTATAATAAAATTATAAGTGTATAAAATCATAGAATTGGTTTATTATCGAATATAACAATAATGTATATATGTATATTTTGTATAATATCCTCAAAAGGATAATAAACTTTCTATAATATGTACGTTAATATTTTATGAGTATACTATATATATATATATATATAATAAAATTTGAAAATATTTGAAATATTATACACTAAAGGGTTAATACGTAAAATTGTCATTAGAGAAGAGACAAAACAAAGAAAAACGAAAAAAAAATAAAGTTGATCATGTCAACTATGTAATTCACGTACGGACTTATTATCCTATAGTTGCTTAAATATGCTATAGCTGATTTTGGGAGAGACTACTTCAATTACGCTGGTTTTGTTTTGAAAATGGTTAAAAAAGTAGTGGTGAATTTATAATAACACAAGAACATATGTTCGTGAGGAAATTATAGTTGCAGTATTACCATAACAATTTATGTAAAATATTTCTAAAAATTTCTAAATAGTTTCTAAAATATTAACAAACAAATATTGAAGTTGTATAATAGCTATAATAAGCGCTCATGATATTTCAACAGCTTTTACTGAAAACAGTGGCCATGTTACAGTATTTATTTATACAAAATTTCAGTATTGCACTTTACTCCTGCATTTAGATATGGCCAAATAACTATTGAAGTTGTATGGTAGCTACTCGAACCACTACCTCGATCACATATAATTAAAATTGGGTTTTGGCACTTACTATATTAAAAGCTATTAGGGAAAATTTTTGGGAGCTTAATTCAATTACTTTTTGAGTTATATAGTTGGGACCGACAGACGGAGAGATATGTTCAAATCAATTTAGAGCTCAAAGCTGATAAAAAAACATGCAGTTATGTCTACATTTCACATCACTATTTCTTAGCATTACAAACGGTAAAGCAAATTTATAATACTTTTTGAACATAAAATAAATGCAATCTTTTACTTTTATACTTCGGATAAAAAAAAACAAAAGGACTTCTTCTTTAGTTAAAAAGAAAGAGCGCCGACATTTTTTTTAAAAAATATTTCAATGTTTTTAGTTAAATTTTATAACAGAATTATTTATTGCAAAAAAAAAATATTATGATTTAATCTAAATTCAAGTTACTATATGGTTGAATCTTATAGTAATATGAATTTAATTTAAAGCATACTTAGAGCTGATTTTGGTACTTCGTACAATTGTCTAAGACCAATTTATTGTTTTAAAACTAAGCCATTTCTATTCCGTATGCTTGTTAGAAATAAAAGAAATTATAATTTTAATATAAAAAGTATTTTATCCTGGCTTGATTTTTTCTTACCACGAAGCAGATTAAAACTTCAGCTATATATGATTTAAGATCATCGTTGTTTCCTCATAATTTATTAGTATGACAATGATTGATTTTAAGATTTCAAAATCTGTTCGGGAATTCTGTTGAAGTTCGCAACAAAAACTTAAAGAAAATTTAAGGCTTAAAAATTCATTTCCCATATAAGAATAGTTTCAATATAAATTTAATATACCAACTTCTGTTCATAAAGGCAGGATTTACTAGTGTAATGGAAAATTAAATTAAAATCAATTTTATTAAAGTGTACCGTAAATTCAAATCATGCCAACAAAAAATTTATCTGGTTTTTCTTTGGCTAATGAGTAAGTGAACGAATGTTTAATATAAAATCAAAGCAGAGCAAAAGTTCGCAATATTTCATTGAAAGATAATCAACCACTAGAAAGCAATCAAAAATCGAATAAAAGCGAAATAATAAACATAACCTCAAAAAACTCCATTTAATTTCTTCAATTTATTTTCAGCAAACTTTCGATTTTAAATTTATTATTTTTGGTATTAAATCAAATATTCTAGCCAGTATAACAAAACAAAGACAAAAATATTCAAAATTTTTGTGCATCCTCAATGGTAAAATTAAATTAAAAAATTTGATTTTGTGTGAATTATTTATTTTATTTTTTTTTTTTTTTGTAATTTTGCAGCATTCTGTATTTTTTTTCATTTTGTGTTTGCTGTTTTCTTTTTTGCTTTACATATTCATATTGTCATTCTTTTGTTGAAATGTCATTTATATGGTTCATACACATAAGATATACGGTACGGTAGAACAAAAATCCAGAGAAAAAAAAAACACAGAATAATAACATTGTGATGACAAAATATTTCAACAAAATAATCTTGAACAACATAAATATAATTTGATAAAATCATCTAATTATAAAATGCACAATGCAACACAATACATTGATAATACATTGTAGACATCACATGCAATTGCTACAAAAAACTTTTTTTTATCGATAATGTAGACTGGTCCGATGGTGAGACCGGAAAACCAATTCAATTGCAATGATGCCTGGGCTGCATTCTATACGGTTGTAAATATCTAAACTATGAAGAATAATTTTTTTTTATTTATTTTTTTTTTTTGGTTTTAAAAATAGAGAAATTGCAATTTTAATATCAAAGTAAATATTTTGGGTAAAATAAAAAATAATATATGTAATCGTGCGTAGATATATGTACGTATACGTAAAATGGCCAAAAACATAATTGATCTGTGAAGAATACAAGAGGTAACACGATAACAATATTATTATTGTTGTGGTCTGATCCAATATTTTATGAAAAATGTATGTGTGTGAAAATAATAAAGAATACATAGTGGGATTTCGGGTATGTAGATTCATAAGTGTTTCGAATACGTATGTAAGTGTTTTCATGATTTACTATAAATATAAAATCCATGCATATGATACAGGATTTTTGGAATGTGAGTATTTTTGAACTTTATATAATTCCAATTCAATTTTTTTTTGAGAATTGTAAAGTAATGACAGCTTAGAAAATCTTAATTCATATATCGTATCTTTTCAGATGAATTCTATTCAATTTTCTAGTTACATCTTTTAATATTTTTTTTTGTTAATTTTTTCGAACAGAAAATCCGAACAGAAAATTAAGATGAAGGCAGAAAATTAGTCTTAAAAATCTTAATAACTTTAAGGAAAGTGGGGCATACAGATTATTATTGCCAAATTTTTATTTAATAAAATCTAGTTCTAATTATTAAGACGTGGTTGTTACGTTTAAAAAAAAATTGTAAATTTACAATAAATTCAGCGTCATCTAAAAAAATTTAGGGTTCAACTTCGGGAATAACTTTGATATAGTCTTCCTTGAATATCCGGCAACTTTTTTACGCGATGAGACCTTGATATTTTCATGAAATTTAGCACAATTTTGGTATACAAAACTAAATTAATTCAACTAGTACACCAACATTTTCTCAACTCTCACATAAAAGTTACGGAAATGCTATTAAACATATTTCTAATCACACAATTCAGTTAAATGGATTTTCAATTAAACATAAAAAAAATAACTGTGTACCTACTAATTATTAAAGTCCTTGTATTGTTAAAAAAAAATTTCGAATTTAGAAATTCGAAAGCTTAATTAAACTTAAGTACTCAATATTACAAGCCTGTACTAATTATTTATGTCCTTGAAAATTTTATTTCCTGAGAATAGAATTTCAGTTCAGATTAATTTTCCAAATTATTTCAACAGAAAACATAAAAATAAAGAGATAGGCTAAGTCTCTTAAAATTTGAAAAAAAAAACATTATTTTTGAAATAGATTTTTTACAATATAATTCAATTTTTATCTTTAAATTGAGAATCTCACTTGAAATACACAAGTAAAAAAATTTACAACAATTACGATATTAAAAATATAGGATAAAAATAATAAGGATTAAAAAATTTTTGTTTCTCTTGAAAATTGAATAAAAACCAAAAGATTATTGAACCGCAATAATACTCAATCATATTCAACACATATGCGATTCGAAATACAAACATTTTTTTTTTTATTATTTCAAATTCAAAAAATTATTAAATCTAAAATAATTCGCTATAATAAAAATATAAAAAAAAAAATTATTATAAAAAATTACAAAATTCTTGTATAATAAGAAGGAAATGAAAACGATTTATAAAAAAAAAGAGCAGAAAAACGTTAATACCAAACCTTAACAAGGTTTGTTTCTTTCTCATTATTATTGTTATTGCCATTATTACATCTCTTTAGATATGAATTTGGGTGAAATAATCCTACCATTTATTTACCAGATTCTCTTTTTCAATTAGCTATCATTTTTGTATTAAATATGAATTTTTATCTTTAGATATTGTTTGCGCGTATTTCGATCACATTTATTTATAATGCAATTCATTTATGTGAGGAATGAGGATCAGTTATTAATATCCTTGAATATTCCATACTTATATTCATTGTGACTGACATTTTGATCAAAAATTTATCATGATATTTTTTATTTTCCTACGCATCGTATAATGAATATAATGAGTAAAATTACAAAAGTTTATATAGTTGTTCCAGTTAATCATAGTCCTATATATCAAAAATAATACATTGTGATACGGGATTAATTTAATAGGTGTCGATTGACAAGAATGTTATGTTATTCCTTGAAATGTATACATGATACGCTTGTTCGAGGGCTATAAGGTGCCAAGAATTCGAATTTTACAAATTTCAAGTGGCGTTACTTGAGAAGGTGGAAAAAAGTTTTCTTCTAACGGAATAAGCTATTTGCCACTGTCTAAAAGCTTCTAAAATTTCAAACTCCTACAACCTGAGATCTTGAAGAGACGGATGGATAGAGTGAAACTAATAAGCAATTTTTTTCAAAATTTTTTTTGGAAAAGTGATAAGATGCAGAGATCACAGCTAAGAAAGAGTGTACTGAAATTTGAGTGCAATAATTTGAATTTTTTTTTTGATACGGCAGATTGTATGGTATTATTTTATATAGAAAATCTTTGATTGATGGTTCTAAACGTTATCAAAAATTTTAATAACCTAAATTTCACTTAATTTTTTGCTTAATGCAAAACCTATCGTTCTACAATAATAACAAATACATTCTATTTCTATAATATAGGATTCTCTATAACATTATCTCTATGCACATCTGCCGATTATGATTATTTTGCAAAGTACTTTATTATTTCACATTGTTATATATGAAGATTTTATATAGAATGTAATAAAGGATAAAAATCTTTTTTTCATTTTTGTTTTCTTTTCAATTTTTATATGGCGTGCATGTGTATTAATATATGTATGTATATTTAATATATTTAGATAGCATATTATTGCGCAATCTTTAAGGTTTTCATGCGTTCATAACTACTCGTATTATTATATGCGAGCATTATACATAATAATTGTAGTGTCATTGTATGTGTATTATGAGCATATTATACTTAATTTTATATTGGGTATAAGTAGTTATATAACAGAGTGCAATATTATAATGACAAACTTATATAATACACATAATATGTTTATGTATAATTATGTATATAAATTTGTAAATATATTTTATATAAAAAAATTTTTTTGATAACAGTTATATATATACATTTTCGTTTTTATTGTATTTTTCATGGAGTATAACCGTGAATTTATTTTATTTTTTACTAAATACAATTAATTTCGAATTTTTGAGTACATTAGAGCGTATGCTACGTAGACATTTTGTAATATACTCTCAATTATATTTATTCATTTTCTTTCAACTATACTAAAGTATTTTTGTATAATATGCTATAGATTTTTGTTATATAAATAATTTTAAATTGTTAAACAGTATGCACATTTCTATTAAAAAATAAAATAAACTGTTATAATTTTGTTGCCAATAAACAATAAGGAAATAAGAAAAAAATTCTCATTGTACTTAGATGGTTAAAGGAGCATACAAGAGTGCACTCTACATAATACTCGTATACAAACTCTTTTTAATGCGTCTAAAAAAAATCGAATAATTCGAAGGAACAAAAAGTGTTACAAGAATTTTAATAAAAAATGTATTATACAAAAATTATAAGGATCTTAATATTGTTTCATATTTGTATTTTTTGAATTATAACAGAGATGAATACAAAAATAATAAGAACAGAAATTTAAAAAATAAAGAAATACTCGTAAACCTAAGTATAATTTTTCGTCTCGTTTGTTTTCAAAACTGAAAAGATTAAGAGTAGCATATGGTAGCTTAAGAAATAATAATAAATAAAAAAAAATTTATCAAAATAATGGTAATTAAAAATGAATTGGTTTCAATTTGCTTTACACCAAAATTTTAATACAATATTATTATAAGGATATTGTTTGAATGAAAGAGTTGCGGATCCTAAATGACAAAAGAATGAACAATTCTTTCAATAAGAAAAAAATTAAGCTTTTACCGTTTAATTACATTTGTAATTTAAATAATTATAAAGTGCTAACTGTCTTAAGTATAATATTGGGTTTGAAATTTCAAGGACACATTATCGTGTTTACCATATTTTTTTACATGATTCTTTAGCCTGTCTTTCCGCAGTATTAAATTTTATATGATGTTTTAAGGGTTATTTCTATTCCATTTCTTGATATAATTGAATTTTTGGCATTACACGTAGTGGTCTAAGTTAGATCAAGTTTATGGAAATCCTCTTATATTCTCGTTATTCAAATTTGCCTTAAATTCTTAAAAACCAATAAAAATTTTTTAAACCCCTTACCCTTGTATGGAAAATCGAGTTCCAAGTTATTTACAAATTTCGTTCCTGAATTTAAAACTGAATTTTCGAAAAGATTTTCCCTTTTCTCTAGCAATCACCGAAATAAAATGGCGACATAATTTCATGTTGTGTCAATTACTGTGTTCTTATATGAAATAATTTTATTCTTGCATTTTATAGCATGCAAATGGCTCTCTGAATTTTATTGCTCAAAAATAGCTTCGATTGAAAATTCTTTTTTATTAAATTAATCGTTGTATTGTAATGTTAATAGCCATTTTTTTGTATCGTAAATAAATTAATTAAAAATTTAATTAAAAAATCCTATATTGCAAAATTATATTGATTTAATGATATGAATTAATTAATTTTTGGTGTTTAAATAATTTGTTTAATTAATTTATTAATTAAATTCTAATTTTTATTCAAGGCAAATATTTAAATTGAATAATATTGTTTGTTTTTTCTATTCATTTCTAATTTAAATAAAATTTTATTATATTTAATATGATTTTTAGATATCCGGTTCTGAATTTGAATATAAAAGAATAAGAATATTAAATTATTTGTAATGCCGGACTTTAGATGGCAATTCTAATAAAATCGGATTTTTTTCATAAAATAATTTTTTATATTGAATTCATTGGGGATTTTGTAAAACAAATAATGAAATTTTTTTTCATGTTAAAATATAATAAAATTTAAATAATTTTTAAAATATTTAAATTCAAACGACAATAGCTATTAGAATAAAATATTAATTTAGAAAGAAAAATATTAAAATTAATTGGGTATAGGATTTGCAATAAATTATTTTCATTTTAACATTGACGCAATTGACTTTTTTCTTTTGCGAAAAATTTTTTACGAAATTATTTTTAACTAGTTCGATAATGAATTTCTAAGTTGTATATTGATTATAATCCTAATTTTACTATAAGCTTACTATATAATTCAATAATTCGATCACATATTCAAAATGTACAAATGTTTCCGTCTAAAATAAAATACAAAGCTCGATTCTGATTGATTTTTGAAATCAATAATTGGTTTTCAGCTTTAACTATGCTGTTAAAATAGAAGTAGGCCTTAAATTAAAAAAAAAAATTTATGGTGAAAAAATGGCCTGATTTGTACTTAACTGAATTTCCTTAATACTTAACTAAATTTTCCTAATTTTTAATTTATTGGTTTTTCTTGTTTTTAAATATAATGAAATTATTAAAATAAATTAGCAAATTAGATCTGCAGACATGTTATGATTCAATATTCAAATTTACTAATTAATAATAGTAATTAGAGTTGTATTTTAATCTTGAGAAATATTAACTGTTATTATAACATTAGAATTATGTTGTAATTACGTAAATAAAAGATGAAATTACAAAAAATACTACTTATATTTTTAATTGTAGTAAATGTACTACACGTACAACGTGTGTAACTCTAAGGTATCTTATTTTATAATAGGTGATATGCAAATTTTTAATTTTAGTTATTAACTTTTCTTAACAATTTAATTTCTCTCAATTATCTGAACGTTTTTTTATCGACTGCATTGCATATAATAAGGGAGGTTGTGTGGTGGCACCAAATTTCGAATGTTGAGTTTTCAGTGGGAACGCACTTTTCTATGGTATAGGGAAGCAGAAATAAACTATTTCGGGAGAGATGTCGATCTTCCGGTCTTCAGTCTGTCAGGCTTTTTATCTGAGCGTATAGCTCAAGCTTGTCTGAATCGATTTTTATGAAATTTTATATGTGACTTTATTTCGACTATGTTGCAGATTGATCAACTTTAAAAATATGTCAAGCCTCGGGAACTAGACTTTTTGCGGGCCAATTTTACATTTTTATATATATACCTAAAGAAGTAATCAATCAATTTTCTTGAAATTTAATATCAAAATTCAGGATGTTAAAACAATGAACCAATAAATTTTTTGGAAAGATGATTGCTAGCAAACAGAACTGGAGCCTGACTTTACATTTTTTTAACCATATCTACGAAAATAATTGACGGAATTTTTTGAAATTTAATGCTTGAGTTCTGATTCTTATCGAAATTAAATGCCAAAATTTTTAAGGAATTCAAATGGTACAAAACGAAACTCTTCTAAATGTTACCTAAGAGCTTTCTAAAGTCGTTAAAAGTTTTCATAATATTATGTAACACTAAACTAAACAACGTCCGTTGCATTCGTTTATGTACTGACCACATCAGATTTTTTTATATAAATAGCACCATTATTTTTCTCTGTGTTCTGTTTATTCTGATTTTGGTTTACTTCAATTTGTTTGTTCTAAACATTTTATTCTTAGCATAATTTTTATTCTTTTGTCTTGAAAATCCTGATGATAAATTTTTTTTTCATTGTTTTCTTATTTTAATTGTTATTGCAATTTTACCTTGTTAAAATTGAAATAAAAATTTTTAATTATAAAAACTTAAGCTACGAGTATAAAAAGGGAAAAAAAAATAATATTTTCACACTATTTAAACCGTTCAATGGGGTGAGAATTTTTGCGGCATTAAAGGTAATTAAATTATTATTTTCTCTTAAAAATAAAAAAAAAATGTTGCATTTTATTTTTTTTTTGCAGATTTCAAGTCTTTGTATAAACTGTAATCAAAATAAATATATTTGCTTATACTAATACAGAAAGAAAACTAAATGGTGTTAGTATGGGTATTATAGATGAAGAGTATGCAATTTAATAATAAGAAATAATAATAATTTGAAAAAAAATTAACGTTTTTTTCTCTTACTTAATAATTTTTTGTTATTTTTACACTTGTAACATTGTAATTATAGTAAAATTACCCAGTTTTTCTACTCGTAGAAGACTATATAAAAATTTGTATTTTCAATTAAGATTTTTCTTCAATTTTTTTTTTTTTTTTGTTCCATTCAACAAAATTAAAAGTTTTCTTTAATATTGTTATACAAATAGAAAAAATAACCATCGTACATCAAATAAACTGCTTATGCACTGAAAGAAAAATCAATTTAAAATCGTACATTAAATTGAACTGAACTGAAATCAATTCTGATTTCACATCAAACTTATACATGAACTAAACTGATTTGGAAATGGCGGTAAGAATGTAATTGGTAACATTATTATTGTTGCCACTCGTTCTACCTCATCATTCACATGATAATCTTGTTTCCTTATTTTCCAAATTTAAAATCTGAGAATATATAAACATTAAAATTGTTCACGGTATGGTTGCCTGTTTTTGAAATTACATTAAAAACACGTTGTAACACTATGTACAATATTTTCTGCCCAAGAATACCAAAATTAACTTTGACTTTTGAATTAATCTGCGAGTTATGAATAGATGTATGTATGCGACAACTCTCTTTAAAATTTGAATTATTTTCAAGTAAAATTTTTCTCAGTGTACATATTATCATAGTTATAAACAATTTATTTTAATCAGCAGTATAATGGCCAATTGAAATCATGGAATTTATCTTTGTTTATTTATAATATTTCTAAAGCTTTTATATTAAAAAAATTTTTAGATTTATTTGATTACATTTGAACACGATACAATTCTGCGCTTTGTAACCATTCTTTTCTTATGAATAACCTGGAAAGAGAAAAAAAACGACTATAAAAAAAAGTGAAATATTTTTTTTTTTTTATAAAATTAATTCAATTAAATAAAAGTAGTTTCAAGTAAACTGAAGATATTTTCAATTGTTTACTTATTTTTTTTTTCCAAAAAAAAAAAATTTATTTGTGCACCTAAAAACTATTTTGATTTCACAAAAATGTTTGAAAATAGCCGCTTTTAACGCCATGTATTTAGTTATTTCTATATCAAAACTTCAATTACTAAATTTAATTAATTTTAATATTATTTTTTTCTTTTTATATAATTTAAAGTCATTAACTTTAACAAACTATTTAATTGCAAGAAGAAGAAAACGCTGTTTAATACAAAATTTCAAGCGCAATTGAACACAATACGAGTATTAATGTTATTGGACTAAAAGATATTTTTCTATATATAGGATGAACATTAAATACTTTTTATAATCTACTCAGGTATATAAAAATTTCAATTAATATAACATATACAAAATGTACATGAAAAAATGTCGTGTTATTATCAAATTATATTTTTATACTATTTAAATTTACATAACTTTTTATTTAAAGTATTACCGTGGGAGAAATATGTGGCATGGCTACCCCGAGAACACAGTTACTCCAAGGAAGCTTCTATATGAGTACCGTTGGCCAATTTTTTGCTTGTGGCATTATCGTTAATAAGAAGTCGGTAAGTTTCTAGTCAAGGTTCTTCGTTATGGTAAAATACAATCGAATGAATAAAGCAGTCCAGGAGCCATTACGATGACTGAAAAACAAAATCTTCACGTACTCCACGTCACGACGCATAGAACACCATCAGGTCCTTCAAGGGTCGTTCATAGGCACAATGCTATCCTGGAACTGATGATCCAAATCTTTCCAAAGAGCTTCTATATCCGAAAAGACAGTTATAAATAGCCCTTTCGATGATTCTTCCGAATACCCTACAATGGGTCATACCGTTTACCTCTATATAACAGGCCATGCGTTCATCACACAGAAGTGGTGCTAGTTCTACGTCTGTTGTCTGGTGAAGCGACTAAAATGTTCTTGCTAGGACCGCCGTTTTGCAACACCCTTCCATAATTTTTAGATAAGATTTCGGAAATTATGCTCTCAAATTTGAATTTCACAACAAAATTCATGTAATCATCCCAGCAAATACTGAATTCCGCACAATCCTTACTAGACATTCCAGAGCGATAGTAATGACAATTTTTTAATTCCGTTTTTAGCAGCCTGATAAGGGAGCTGCAACATATCAATTATAAATAAATTGTTACATCGTCTTAATGCACTTAAAAAAAATATAAGAATAGAGCAGCTCAATGTATGATTTTAGAAAATTCCAGTTAGTGGTCGTACATACCTTTCTTAATTAATCAATACCTTAAAATAGTACATTTTATTCGATTAGACTATTAACAGTCTTCAATTTTAAAATTTTTAAAGTTCAAAAATGTGTAGATATTGAAGTGATATTCCAGGAATACTTTGTATAGCAATAATGTGAACTTTACCTAAGAAAATAATTATAATACGAATTAACCGAAATTTATAAAATGATTTATTAGTTCCTTTCATATAGTAAATTTTGTTTTTCTTTATATATACCTTTTACAGTTTTCAATATCATCGATTTCTTATTTATTCAACTTAAAACATATTATCACTTATCTGACCCAAAAATTCTTTAATAAAAGTGCTCTAATAAAAACTCCGTTCAATTTAATTGAGTTAATTGATCGCGTTTCTTTTGTTTCGACAGAAACCTTCTTTAATATAAAAACGGTTATTCGAAAATTACTGTTGTATTAAAAAAAAAAATTACAGATGGTGCAAAATGTTCTGGGTGAACTTATGGTAAAATTTGTAATAATATCTTTTAAGTCTGTTGTGGTTTTGATATCAAATTCTATCAAAATACAGTTATATTTTTCTAAAGTCCTTTTTTTTATTTAATGTGACTGAGTATGAGGGTTTAAGTGAGGTTAAATTTTTAGATGATTCCTATAATTAAATAATTTTAATTTTAGCTTTAAATGAATTCAGAATTCAAGTTCTTCTTTTTTGTTCTTCAAAAGCATTTTATAAAAGATTTTAAATTTAAGAATTAAATATCGTGTAAATAAAACGAAATGAGATTTTAAGTTAGAGAAAAGGAAAAAAAAAAAAAACAGGATACATAATTCATAAAAATTTTAAACGGAATAAAAAATTTTTTTGTTTGTCTCACTATAATTGAGTTCGGATCTATATGATTGAGTTAAATGGTTTCTTACGTGACCAATTAAGGACAATTTTTAAAATAATTTTTTCTCTCTTTTTTTTTTTTTGGAAATTGTTTTTGAAAATTTTGTGTATTGAAATATTTAAAAATTTTTTTCTTCAGTTAAACTAATCACACAATATTCTTTTAAAATTTAGATTTCTGACACAAACGTAAAACGAATGGAATTTGGAGTATTTTTGCAGTTGCTCATAGAATTGCTGATTGTTGTTTAGTTTATGCCAGAAATTAGAAATTTAATTTAATTAAATAGTACCTCCTATGCTCTTCTTTTCTAGCTATATAGTTGACTATATGAACCTGTTATCTAATTGTAATTGTGGGTGCGACGGATATCGTTTTATAAGCTTTAAACTTTAATTGCGACTAATATTTTATACACAAATTTAACGAGAATTTTTTTAATCAATTGCACTTAGGAATTACGATTACCAAGAAATATTCTTGTTTTTTTATACCAGCATATGCATATCAGCTTGTATTTTCAACATTCGGTGCATCAAAGCAAAAAAAAAAAAAGAATTTTTTTTTTCTAACAACTTTTTCAATCAAATTCTTTGCATATTTCTCGTCACAATTCCAATTCAGTTTTAATTTTTTTTTCTTCCATTTTTCTCTTATAAGTTGCTGCTTTTTAAGTTTTTGTTTAAAAATTGCAATCAAAAATATTTTCATTTAAAAAAATTCCAAAAACTTTGGAATTTTTCTATAATTGTATAATGATTATTACCTTAGAAACCAATAATAAAGTTAAATCGATAATTACTGGTCATTTTCGATGAATCGATTTCAAATGATAATATTCTAAAAAAAAGAGTAAGAGAAAAAAAATTCTATAAATGGTTTTTAACATTTCGTTTAAAATTTTGTTTTTTTTTTTTATTTTTTTTCATAGTTCTTTTTATTAAAAATAAAAATTTGTAAAATCATTCAAAATAGACCTTCAGGGATTTTAAATCACATAACTGTCAGCATATTAATGTAGAATAAAGATTAAAACAAAAGACTAATCAAAAAAAAAAAAATTGAGAAAAAAAACAAAGATGATCATAGGGACGGACAAGAGGGAAAAACTAAAAATTTTTTAAAGCGCCATTTGGCGGTGAGAAATCAAAAATTAAAAGAAAAATACAAAAAGAAAAAAAAAAAAGAATTCTAAATCTTATTTAAATTGGTTTCAGATTGATCTGAATTTGATTTATTGTCTTTATTTAGACAGTCTAACAACAACAGGCACTTTTTGATTGTCTCTTATAAATTTTTTATACCTAGTGTTTTTTCGTCAAAATGAAATCGTTTTTATTATTGGAATTAAATAATTCGTTGGGTTGAAAAAGAGAAGAATTAAAAATTATTTTGAAAATATTATGGGTAATCTCAATTAAAAATTTAAAATTTAATTAAATCAATAGTTTTATCCGAAAATTACTCAAACGCATAATAACTATCTACATGTTATATGTGCATTCATATTATATTGACCACATGCTCACATACATACATTAACGGGTAAACATTTTACACTCGTCACCCTTGACATGCATACATTTTTAACAAAATTCTTTAAGACGCATCACGGACCTCGTATATAAGCACAATTATGATATATCAGAAAAGCATACTAGGACACAAAAAGCGTCTTGTTAGTTGTTCGCTTCTTTTACGTCTGGTAAAAGCAACTAAAGTGCTCTTGCTGGGATTTATATTTAGGCCCAAATTTTTGCATCACCCTTCCATAATTTTTAGATTCTGCTGCAGAAATTCAGAAAATGTGCTCTTAAATTTGCACTATAAATGACAATAGGCATAATTATAACTGTTCCAGCGATGCAGTGCGATAGCACCCATAATTTTAAGAATCCTTTTGAGCAAATTTCATTAAACGATAAAGGAGGGTTTTCATGTCAATTATAACCAAATTAGTACACTATCTTTTTTTTTTTTTGTTTCCTTATTCACTCCTAGAAGGAGCATAAGGCTAGTGCATGATTTCTTATGCACTAGTTTCATAGCGTCATAGAGTTTAACTAGGTAGGTGACTAGCCTGCCGTAGTTTTTATTTATATTAATTATTTGAGGTTATTAATACTCGTATTTACTGTTTATTTTCCTTATTTTTTAAAATCGAATATTACGAATATTTGAAAATTACTTGTATAATATTTATTAGTATTGTATATTAAATTATAATAATATTAAATATAATTTTTATAGTGACCTGACCGGGGTTTGAACCCGAAGGGTCTTGGGTTCAAACCCCGGTTAAAGGACCGGTGCCATAACCACTGCACCAATGGTCAGATATTACACTATCTTAAGGTATTCAAATTGATTTTAAAATATTTTTTTTAAAAAGGTCACTAATTTGAATTTAAACAAAGTTAAACACTTTAAACCCGTTGCCCTTATTTACTGCCATAGAGACATACGTACATATTTAATAAAATTCCCTTAGACTCATCACTTTAGATGATGTCATAGTTAAAAGTTAAAATGCAATGTTAACCATCAGTATTCACTTAAGAATTGAGCAAAGATTTGTTTTTTAGTATAAACTACATTGTCATGTTTTTGATATTTAATCTGCGATTTGGTACTTGTTCTCATTACAACTAAAATTTTTTATTGTCCAAAGCTAAAAATTAATTTCCAAAGTCAAATCATAATATTTTACGCTTATCTATTAAAATATTACATTTAATTAATTATATTTTTAAGAAAAGTTGAAATGCGTTCAATAATCCAAAGAGTTTAATTTCAAAAAGTTTAATATATAGGAATTTTTTTTCTCTTGAACATTTTGACACATTTCGAATTTTTAATTCACATTTTTCTCCTAAAATTTTTTTTTAATTTCAACCTTAACCAAAAAAAATGCAAACATTTTTGATATAGTGCCAATAACACCAACTAAAATAACTTAAATTCATAAATAAATTTTTTTGACATACGCACAATATTTTATTTAGTACAAACATAATATTTTTCAAAAATAAATTAAATTTTAAATCATCGAATAAACATTCACAATATTTAATAGTAAAAAATTAAGCTTAAAGGAAAATTGAATAAGTTTAAATTGCATTTACTTATTAAATTCAATGACAAACAATAATAAAATTCAAATGTTGTATTCGCAATCATCGATAGTTGGAATTTACTAAACTAATGATGAATGACATTATTTTTATTTTTAAAAGTATTACGCCCTCTTTTTTATAGCCTAAATTTCACTTTACTTCTTTTATTAAGTTTTTATTTCTTTAGTATCACGGTGTTTTAATATTTCATGGAATTTATAAGATACCTGAGTTTTGGTATGAAAATAACACAAGCATTTTTCTGGCGAAATATGAGACTATAGTCTCCTGATTTATTTCAGTTTTTCCCAATTATAATATATAAAAAACTCAGACAGTCAAAATTAAGAGAGCTATAGAGACTCGGAGTGAAGGGCGTTTATTAGGGTTCATTTTAGAGAACACCAAATTGAATTTGATATTGAAATTTCTTGGTTCGGAATAGCTTTACTTAAGACTTTTTCAATTTCATTCATAAATCACCAAATATATTCATATGAGAAATACTGAAAAGGTCATGAAGAGCTTTAGAAATTTTGTTCGTGAACTTCTTTAAAAAATGCTTTTGCATAAGATTGTAGAACCAAAAAAAATTGAAAAAAAAAAACGGGATGAAACAAGGTATTGAAAAGCTCTTGAAATTTTGTTGGAGAGTACATACATTTGAAAAACAATTCTACTAAGCTCAGGTCTTAAAAAAGATTCTGCCTCGAAGAAAAGTTATAAGATTACATAACATACTGTCGAATTTTTTGGCGATCTTTAAAAGTTTTATTTGTTGTGTCCTATAAAGTTTTAAATGTAATGTGACATATTTTCGAACACGTTTTAAATAATTATTAATTTTTTTGGGAAATTTCTGCTTTAAGGCGCCAGATGCTAGGAAAGTATTTAAGTAAAGATCTTATAGAAATCATCGAATAAGATTTTGCTTAAAACTCTTATCATATATCATACATATCTCTTAAAACTTCTCTTAACAAGAATTTATTTCTACTCAAAATATTTTAAAGAATCCCTGAATTCAATTGATTTCTAGTGAAGAATATTGAAAATCAAGGGTATTAAAAGCGAAAAAACTATATAAGAATTCATAGCCGCATATACAATTTTGCTACAGTGTTTATTCGATCTTACATTTGCAAATAAATATTTTTAAATACTATTATATTTATATTATTAATAACAATTTAGTATAGATGTCATACCACAAGTTACAAATAAATTAGTTTTATGAAAATACCCTAAAGCATTTTATGAATGAATTAAAAAAGAAAAACAAAATACGATAATAGCAGAAAAAAAAAACTAAGGTAACATAAAAATTTACAACTCCAACTTTATTTATATTTCGTAACACTCGTATTATTGAATATGACAACTGTAGAGATTTTTGTATTAAATTAAAAGCGTTCATAAATGTTTTCTTTATTTTTGTTGTTTTGTTGTTTTTTTTCAATATAATCGATTATTGCATTTAATTATAAAATATTATCGTAAATGTATCGATTACATAAAAAAAAATATTATGACATGATTTTTTTCTTATTTTTTACATTATTTTGTAATTTAGTTTGACTTTAGAAATATTATTATAATTAATATATTTTTAAATTAATCGAGATACACATAAATTTAATAAATTTTTTTTTTTTAAAATTACTTTAAAGCAAGTTGTATTTTAATTCACTTGTAAATTTATACACGTAACATAAGTGATCAATTTTGAATCGATTATCAAAACAATTTTAATATCATTCACAAATAAATAAATTTTTGTTTTTTTTTTGTATTTTCTTCTTAATTTCGATTTGTATATTAAGGCTCTCCCCTGCTGTGTTAAGAATCTGATTGCAAATTTTATAAAATATGTTTTCGCTTGTTTTTTTGTTGGTCTCTTTTAATATTTTAAATTTAAAGCTACTACTGCTGTTTAACTGCTGTGAATTTAGTGTTAAAATTTTTAATCGATTCTAATTAATTTGATGAATAGATGTCGTCTTACTATTACAATGTGTGTCTTTGAACTATTATACGAGTAAATATGATTCGAGTATATGTGTATGGCTGCAAAAAACGATTAAATTTAAAATTGTCCTCGAAAAAATATGCTTGCGGTGAAAATTTATTGTATCTATATGGTTTTAATTATAAAACTTGAATAATAAATTTTGATTTTGTAATATAAAAATTTTTGTTTTATACTATTTTGTAATAATTGTTAATATTTTATTAATCATATTTTGTTATTAATTGTTATGCTATTACAGATTTTATGAAATGTAACAGTTATTACAGTTATTGAAGTTAAAATTGTGTTTTTGTTACAATTTTTCAATATTGAGAAAAAATTTGTGATTTAAAACAAAAAAATAAATTTTATTCAACTTCGATAATTTCGATTTTTTAAAGCAGTTGGGGGACTTAGATTGATAAGCTGCGAATAAATATTCGAGTGTGATAATTTGTTAATCCAACCAACAAATACGATTTTATTTTGTTACTACTTTACTCCCCATAGGACTTCCAAAAAGCTTCGCCAATATTACTCAGTTAGGGGCTATTCGTTTTACGTCTACCCTTGTCATGTTAGGCGTAGCGATTTCTTTTTTTATTGTTCTTTGCCATGTTTTCTTGGGTCGTCCAATAGTTCTTCTCTCTTGGAGGTTCCACTCCAACACCTACCTTAAAATTTTTCAGCTGATCGTCGCAATTTGTGGCCTGTCCATTCTCACTTTTCCTTTCTTATTACTCTTGCGCCTGTATTTTGTTTGTGTATTCACTTTTTACGAGCCATGTTTTGGAGCCGTAAAATAGGACTGATTTCCCACATGTGTTGAAAATTTTTAATTTTGTATTTCTGAATAAATGTGAAGATTTCCAGATGGCCCATTATCTACCAAATGCCGCCTTAGTCAGCTTTAATCTGTTTTCTATATCTTCTTTGACCCCTTCGGTTGTCACTGTTATATTGCCGAAATAATTGAATCGTTTGACATTGTATTGGGATGGCACCTTTGACAAAGTGGTAAGGGTTTTCTGTGTTTATTCGGAGTGATTTGGTTTTTCTTGTGTTAATTTTTAGATCGACTTCTGCCGCCATATATATGCAGCTCATTCAACTTTGCTCACATGTCTGAATGTGTGTGGGGTAGCTGAGCAATGTCATCAATCCAAATCCCAATCCTCCAGGAGGCTTGTTAAAGTTCATTTTATATCCCTTGGAGTGACTGTTGATTTCCGGTTTGCTTTATCTAGAGAAACTCACACAATAATTTAACAAAATTCTATTCAAGATTTAAGAAAAAAAATTGTACAGAGTTATTTTAATAATTTAATTTTAAATTGTGCCTAAAATTTTGGTTTTATTCTAACTGTCGCTCTCTCGTTGGCAACATTTTATTCTAAAAAAACCACAGAGAGCGTAGACATAGTTAGAATAAATTAATTCTAAAGAATAAATCACTTCCTTTGAAAATCGTATAGGTGTAGTTGTTCGTATGTTCCTATTATACGGTAAAGCTCATGTAGATAATGTACCCTGTTAGGTTTAAGAGTTGAATATGTATAAAAACACATAGAAACATATGTATAACCTAGTCTTTTACTTCTGCATAACCCCATGCGAATCATTACCCAGTTAATATAAAAAATATCCAACTATTGCAGGAATATAGCTGAATTACGCTATTGCTTTTAAAGAGAGATTCAAACATATATAACAGAAAATAATATAAATCATAATTAAGCATTTTGGATTTTGCGTACGACTATGTCAATTTAATTTTTATAATGATTTTCATAAATTTCTCTGAATTCCAAATATAGCTTTCAAAATTTTCAAAATTTTTCATTATTCTTTAGTTAATTTGCTTGTTTTCAAAAATGAATATCTAAAAGTCTATATCTACTAAAGTTAAAAAATCTACTAAAGTCCAAAATAAATTATAAATAACATTTTTACATAAGTACATACATATGTATTCAATTTGTATTAAAACATAACCTTTTTTTAATCACAATTAAACTATGACATAACTTTGCGTGTACGTTATGCTCACTGCTTTTATAGGAAAAAGCAAAAATTTTAATAATAATTGATTTAAAATTATTTTTAATTTCCTTTAACAGCAAAAGAAAAACAAAAATAAAATTTCATCACTTCCAAGTTCATTTTATTCACCTATATATTATCATATTCATATTATTACCGCATATAGGTACGTACGTGTTAACACGATTATTATAAAACTTTTATCTGAATGGTAAGTTCAGATTTAATTCCAAGAATCAAATTCTTTAAATTTTTCTTTTATTTTTGCTTTTGCAAAATAAAGAGCTTCGCCCTTTTATTATAAACAAATTAACAATTATTCTTAAGACAAGATGAAAAAACCTAAGCACATTCAAATAGATGACCAGTTAAAGTTCATAATTGGATGCAAAGGCATACATAACATGTACACTTCAAGTAATAATGGCCGCGACTCAAATTTTACAATCCGATTGAAAACTAAACAATTGGCAAATTATATTATTTACACTTTGATAGCTTAAGATTACACTTAAATCCAAATAATACCCACCAAAAAAAAAAAAAATTATTTTTAAAACCATAGTGTATACAAATGGTTGCTAATGAAAAGGGCGATTTAAGTGATAGTCGAAAAATTAATTGTTTCAGTTGTAGTTTTAGAACAAATATTAATTGGCATGGCATTTCTTTAATAATAGTAAAATTACCAGGATTTATTGTAATTTTTTTGTTTAAGAATGAGATTTTTAAATAGATGAGATAGTTGATTTCTTAGTGAAATATTATTTGAGTAGATCGTATTGTGACATTAGTGTCATATAACCCGCTTCAAACTAGTAGTAAATGGAAAGTAATATACAAGTGAGTCAAACATTTGAAAATAGAGAGAAAATATTATTAAATCATTTTGTGAATTCTTGCCACATTAAGTTATTCGTCTAACTTATTTATTTAAAAACCAACATAATATTGTTTTTATATGGTTTTTAAATAAATAATTGTTATTAACCAATATAATAATATGGTGATTAAAATGCAAATTCTATATTTCAACTGACTGCCCTATTATTTTTTCCTTTTAGCACTTTTCCAAAAATTTTTTGAAAAAAAGTGTTTATTAGTTTCACTCTGTCCGTCCGTCCGTCAGTCCATCCTTCTACACACTTGAAGATAGAAAGCTGAAATTTAACACCTACATAGACCTTTACTAGAAACTTATTTCCGTACAACAAAATTTTTACCTATTTCCCCCCCTCTAGAAATTAAACCGCCCTAAACCCATAAAAATGCCATTTTTTAACTATGTACTGCAGTGAAACATTAAGCATTTTTCAAATTTTGCAAACGCAGAAAGGCAATGGCTTGCTTCCTCTAGCGCGGTATACTATAATTAAACTTTAGAAAAACAAAATGGCCGTTCAAATTTACCGTTATCTAAAGTCCTTTTTTTCCAAATTTTTGATGTCGTTTTTCTTCTAGACCCCAAACTGTAGAAGCTTGAAATTTTAGGAGCTTTTAAACATTAACAAATAGTTCATTTTGTTAGAAGAAAATCAATTTTCTATCTCCACCCCCACTCAAGTTATTGCCTCTTGAAATTTGTAAAATTTGAATTTTTGACACCTTATATTTCCGAAACCGCAAGCTTTTTCAAATTTCTATAAACGCAAAAAGCTAACGGTAAATTTTATGACATTAAAAAATATAATTATTTTTCTTAACTCACACAATTAAACCTTAAAATCGAACATTATGTTAACCCCACTTTATATTAATTTTTTCTTTATTTCAAAGACTGCATATATGCGTCAATCTAAATATATGCAATCCTAGAAATAGTTTTGTATATGAATGAAAATAATTGTAATAGTGTGATAGGTATACATAGACTGCATTTAAAAGCAGAATTTTCACTTGTTGAAGGGAAAAGTGCTACAATACAAACCATTGGTTTGACAAAACTTTATTCTAACTCTTTCCTTTTAATCTGACCGTTGGTGCAGTGATGGTGGCAACCGTCCTTTAACCGAAGGGTCTTGGATTCGAATTCCGGCCAGTTCACTATAAAAAAATTATATTCAATATTATAGCTTAACATACAATATTTTTAGAACAAGAAAATTAGTATACAAGTAATTTTCATGTATCAATAATATTCGATATTAAAAATCTAAAAAAAATAAACAATTAATATTAATAACTTTAAATATTTAATATGCAGGCTAGTCATTTACCTAGTTAAACCTCTATGACGCGATGAAACTGGGGTTATGTTTATCATGCACTAGCCCTAACTTATTGCCCTATAATCTAAAAGAATTAATTTTATTATACCATTTTATAACATTTATTGGTATGTTATAAATCAAATTAAAATCTAAAGTGCGTGTTTTAATAATTGAAAAACTTTGAAATAAAAATTTATTTTAGAAAACTACTAAATAATTACCATTGAATTAAATTTACAATTTTTCTTTCTCTTATTTTCCTTTTTCAATTTTTTACTCTTCTTTATATTATAACAAAACAAAATGTAATTAAATCCTTTTGGAAACTTGTTGATTAATTCCATATATCGATGCATATACCGTATTGTATGCTACTTAAGAAAAACCACAATTGAATTCATAATAATTTATATGTATAATTGCTTGTGTATAATATTAAGAGAAAAAAAGAAATAAAATAAATAGTAATAATAATTTTATAGAAATAAGGAGTGAACCCACTCCCATTGAATTATTACCCTAAATGGAAAAAAAATTAAAAATTAAACAAGTAACATAGCATGCTCATTGCAAAAAATAATTACTATAAATAAAAGAATTACTTAAAATATAAAAGTAAAAATTATATTTTTAACATTGTGAATACACGTATAATTGCATTTAAAATGCTCATTGTATACGAAAACAAAAAAAAAATTGTTTTAATTTCTTTTATACATATATAGATAGTTAGTTACAAGGTTTAATCAAAGATTAATAGGATACACTCACTTAACGTATTTACATAAATATACTTTAAATATATTATTCTGTTATACTATATATTATAATGTTAATGGAACTCTTTTATTAAAAATTAATTTTAAAATTAATGAAAATTTTATATGAGGAACGAGTGATTCATTTCTCATTTTGCGAATGTTTCACTCAGACAATCATATGTTGGGAAATAATCAACAAGCTTTCATCTATAAATATGATGTACTTAAATTTGACGTTTAGCTATATATAGAACTTTGAGTTTCGTCAACAGATTGACACATTACATTACCCAATTATTTCATCCTTTTTGACTTAATTAAGGGAGATTCCTGGAAATGGAATTTCAGCAGCTATTCTATGTTGATTAGTCACGTATTCTAGTAAAATTTCTGGTTTTTCTATAAAATCAAATTTTTAATTTAATTGCTAAGATTTCTACTATGATCTTTAAATAAAATAATTAAGTAATTTTTAGTGAAACGGTTCTGTACGTTATTTATTTTATTGAATACCCTTCTAAATTTTTAAACGTATTGTGTACGTATGCATATAAACAAACATACATGTGTATGTAATATGTGAAACTCCTTCTAATTTTTGAAATAAATAGAAATAAGTTCCGCAACAATTAAATTTTAGTAAAAAATTAATTCAGAAAGTATTAATTGGATTTTGTTTTTTTTTTTTTTTTTGTGATTCTTATTCTTTATTTCTTTACAATTAATTATAGTTGTTCTGTATTATTATAAGTGCATATATGTATGTGTGTATATAGATTTTTTTTCTTATAGGTCTATGTGTATTCAATTTCAACAAAAAAAAATAATTCTGTCATTAAAATTGTGGGTGAATATAAAATTATTATTATATTTATTATACATACAAATATGTATATTTTTACATATTTGATTTCAATGAAGAGGAGGGTCCAAATATACTACCAATCTTAATGATATTCAAAAACAATTACAATAATGAAATAATTAAAAATTTTTACAAATACTTATTAGTAATGAAGTAATTTTTTTTTCTATATTTATATAGAATAATTTAGTTTTCATGCTCTCATCATTTCTATAAAGCGCTGTTAAACAGCTCTTTCATGTAATCAAAATTTATATTTTATAAGAACATTAAGTATATAATAATATAATTATATTTGATTAATTATCATAACTAATTTCATATTGGATGAGACAGAAAGAGAGCGTATAACAATATTACATCTTTTTACATGTGTATACTTAATTTTATTAGAGGTATTAAAAATATGAGTATATCATGTATAGATATGTGAAATATAATTTTAATTATAATGGTATTATACTTCATTACTAATAAGTATTTGTAAAAAAAATTTAATTATTTCATTATTATATTCTGAATACTATTGTAATTGTTTTTAAGAGTGTTATTATATAGAACCTACTCTTCGTTAATAAATAAAATGTAAATATTATTGTACAACAATTTGATGTTGTGTTAATATAAGTTCACGCAAATTATTCTTAATTGTAAATAAGTATTTGATATAAATTTCGTTACAGACTGACATAATATTTTCATACTCTAACAAATTTTAATAGTAAATTGCGCTCCAAACGAACGTATTTCTGTTTCGCTGGTTTTTTTTTTTAACTTGCGTTCCAGACAGACGTGCTTCCATATTTTGCTGAATTTGGATTAAATTGCGTTCCAGACAGACGCATTTTCATACTTTGCTGAATTTTGATAAAAATTCCGTTCCAGACCGACGTATTTTCATATTTTGCTGAATTTTGAATAAAATTGCGTTTCAGGCAGACGTGTTTTCACATTTTGTTAAATATGAACTAAAATTGCGTTCCAGACAGACGTATTTTCACATTTTGCTGAATATGAACTAAAATTGCATTCCAGACAGACGCATTTTCATATTTTGCTCAATTCTCTTATAAATTGCATTCCAGAAGGATGTATTTCCATGTTTTGCTAGATTTTTTTGTAAATTGTGTTCCAGACAGACCTGTTTCCATATTTTGCTTAATTTTGATTAAAATTGCGTTCTAGACAGACGTGTTTCTATATTTTGCTAAGTTTTGATATAAATTGCATTCCAGACAGAATTTTTTTCATATTTTGACAATTTTCCCTGTTTAATTGTTTAGATTAAATTACTTCCTATTTCATCCGTCGCTTAATGAGTTTAATGCCCATATAAATTTTAGTCCCATCCTAATAATAACGAATCAAATCGTGTGAATGAAACGGAGTCTACTGTCAGAAGTTCTAAAAACAAAACAAAAATTTTTAAAAAATCAAAATAAAAACAAACATTTTTAATTTTAATTTTTTTTTAATTTCTTATTTTCTTTTCTTTTCATACTGTCATGATATTTAAAGAGTGTCCTACTATCATATTTTACCATAAAATTAAGGTAATTCAAAGTTGTGTATGCAATCGCAACTAATCAAAAAATTTGCACGACATTTACTTAACTTCCCTTACTGAATTCTATTCGAAAAATTTATCAAATGCATTAAAAAATGTTAACTGTCATCTCAGTTTAGCTATAAATCAAATCCAAATAAAAATAAAAGTAGAAAATATAAAATTATTCTATAGCAACTATAGAGTCGAGTTTATATTTAAATGAAATATTTAAATAGATCACTGGACATAATTTAAATATTTATCATAGCCGAGTGTATTTCAACTTAAAAAGTATTTCATAGATCTTAATCTTACAATAAGAGGGTATGTGACTGTTATACGCTCGAGTTGGACAACAATTAACGTTATATTCATTTGTATGGTTAATGTTTAAATTTATTTTATCCTAAGAAAGTAATTTAATAAAATCAATCCTGAAGAGATATTTAGGTACCTGAAGAAGTATTTCAGAGGCTGAGCTTTTCAAATTACATATTTTCTTGGTCTGAAAACAGGAACAAAATTAATAAATCACACCTTAAATTAGGCTTTCATTAAGAATAAGAAAAACTGTCACTTTTCACATGCCATTATTGTGTATTATAAATTGTAATACAAAATTTTAAATACCTTAACAATTAATTTTAATTCAGAGTTAAATATTATTTTATTTCATATAAGACTAAAAATTATTAGTATTTAAACACGTTAAAAATTTCATTTGATTTGATATCGCGTTAAAAATACCCTTACTCTTTTTTTAACCTTAAAATAACTCACGAATAGCATAAGAAATGAAAATAAAATATACTGATAAGTTTTTGCACAACATTACCATTTTAATATTTATGTTTAACCAGTATTCAAAATTTTAAAAAATCTTTAAGATTACATTAAAGACCCATTAATACAAATTTGTTAACTGATATGAAAAATCATCAATGAATGTTAAGGTAAAATATCGAATTCAAAAATGTCGTATACACGTTTGTAATATAGTAAGAGATGTTATAATAGTAATAACCAAGAATTGGAAATTTGGTCTATTTGAGACCATACCGAAACGTCAGAATTTCTAAATGAATTGAGTGTTGTATTTAAAATTAGAGCAGAATGATGTCTGATATAATATCATTTTTGTAGGAAATTTTAACGAAATTGCATATTTTTTGGCGTTATTATTTTGAAACATTTTCAATGTTAGAGCTCTGTTCAAAATTTTAAATGTTCTGATCAATTTAAATGTTCAAAATTACCGCATCAATTTTGCAAATCTATCATAGAGTGTATAACAATTTTGCAAAACTGTTATATTGAATAATATATTTCAACCAAGTTTTAATTGTTAAATTAAAATCTAGTTAGCTTAAATGAAAATGTCTAAATTATTTTTTATTTTGGCATAAATAGAAAAATCTTCAATTTGGGTTGCAGCAATTTGGGTATTCCTTCGTAACGAAAAAGTTTTGAAGAAAAAAGGCGCCTTCTTTTCTATAAAGGAATGAAGTTAAAACTATATACAGTAAATAAAATAAAAAAAACAAAACAAAATCGTTTTTATTCCATATAATCTTTGTGTTCTCAATTCGCATCTTAAAAGAACGCATTCTTTTCTAAATTCATGCCATTCTAAGTTCAGTATTGCAAATTTTGTTCTTTTTTTTCTCTTCAAAATGCAAAACTATAAAAAGTTGAATCCCAATAAAAGGAGAAAACCAATAAATTAAGAATCCATTGATGACTGGGCAACACGATAAAATGATGTTTTCTTATTTTTTGTAGTTTTTCTTTTTATTTTGCTTTATTTTTTTTTCAATTCGATAATCGTGCACCTAAATTGACCTGGATTTAAGTGTAAAACTTAAAAGAAATAAGGTGAAAATTTTTAAATATTGCGTCAATGCAGCACATTTTCATTAACAAATTGTATGCAAAGCAAATAATTATAATTCACACTATAGACTGCTTCCTTCCTTTAAGGTTTCTTAATATTCTTGGATATTCTCATGGGATATAATTAGAGAAAACTTTCGGATTTACCAACATCATAAAAATTCTTTGGGAAATTCAAAAATCAGCTACTTTTAAAATCAAATGGCAAAAGTGTTGTATCTCGTCGGATTTTTCTTAAATAATTTGGAAATTCTATTGGGCGACAGACGTACAATTAAACGAAAAATTTACAAATATTTTTTAAAAATAATTTTGAAAAGACTTTAACAAGCACATTAAAAAGTACACTAAAAGCCGATTTGTAAGTCGCGGCAAATTATTTTCTGATAAAACATAGTGAAAAACAGGATGAAAATGAAATGGAAAAAACACATTCTTGTTTGTCTTTTGAAATTTATTTACTATCTCCAGCTTTATGTAAGATTAAAATAAAAATTTAAAAATGTTAAAAAAATTGTCATGCGTTTTTCAATTTAATGTTTAAAAATTTTTGCATTATTTTTAAAATTTCTACCTTTTGATTGTATCTAGTAAAAATTTTCAATATGAAAAATAATTTTCAAAAATATAAAATTAAAATTTTGAAGGATGTCAATTGAAAAACGAATTAAAAGATTTTGGTTTTTAAGGCTTAAATTTCATTTGGTCTCAATTTAGTAGTGAATTAAGTTTAGAGATAGATAATGAAAACTTCGCACCTGCTCAAATAATTCCCTTTTTAACATAAAATTTTACATAAATTTAGGCGGAACTTTAAAGTGAAACGAAAGTTTGATTGCTATTACTAATTAATTTAGTTGAAGAGGAATGTTATACTAGACACACTGAAAGTTTAAGTCTTCACCAAATGATGAATTATTCATGACAAAACATTTTATAATTTCATAGTTGAACACACCAATTTTAACATTCGTATTCTACACTTACCGTCAAATTCATACGGTCAAATTCGTATTCTATAGCGGTCAAATTCATACAGAACCTATACTTCTTATGAAAGTACTTAAAACATGTTAGTCTTTATTTCGTGAATATCTTGCAAGACCAAAACAGCCAATATTAAACAACTAAAAGCCGGTTCTCAAAGGGTATGACTTGGGTAAAGTAGAACCGCTTGAAATTTCAATATAATATTAAGGCATCCCATAATATTGAAAATGAAAACCAGGTAATCCTAAAAGAAAATAAATGAAACAGAAATAAGAAAAAAATTTTCCCAGACATTGTAGTTGTAAAATAATTTTTTTGATGTGATAGCATGCAAAACTTTAATTTTACACGAATAATGCACGGAAGAACAAAATAAAAAATTATAAAAACCGCAGCTATAGTAAACAAAAAAAGAATTGCTTCTCAATTCATCCGTGCCGTCTTTCATTAAAAGCGTGAATTATTAGAAATTTTTTTGATTATCATGTAAAAATCCTTGTTTCAATGTTGTTCTGCTCTTTATAAAGTCTTTTCTTTTTTCTCAATACTTTTATTATTGTATAGTAAATATTTTTTTTTTCATATTCTTATGGTTAAATTTTATAAAAGGATTTTTGTTAAACATGCACGGACACATTTTTTTTTATAAATATTTCAAAAGGACAAGACATGAATTAAAATAAGAATAAACCAATATTTAGAAGTTCATTCTGATATTTTTGGTTTTTTTTGTTCTCTGTTCTCATTTGAATAAAAAATATAAATTTTATAAAAAATTTTTAATATTTAAGAAATTTTTTTTGCTGGTGCCAAATTAATTAAAAACGATCAGTGATCACAAATCATAACAAATTATAATAGTTTTTAAGTTAATATAGGCTTAAAATTCGTTTAATTTCAGATATCAGACGAATTGCTTAGACTAGATTATCACGCAAATTAATATTGCACGAAACAGCTAAAACAATAATCATTTAGAAGTATAAAATAGGGCTATTAGATAGTCTAACAAAATCGTCATCATTTAGTGAGAACGAAAATAGGACATGGTGAAGAGTTAGCAAGGATTATAGTTTATTATTATGAGCGACACAAAATATATTTTGGATTAAGTTTCACAAAAACTTAAAACAATTAAAACGAGAAAAAGTTGGGTCACAATATTACTGATATTTAACCCATAGTTAAACATAATTCAATTAGAAAGTATGAACCTTAGAACACCCTTTTCAATAACAAGATCAAAATAGCCTGAGTTAGAGTTGACGGTACGCAACACCCTAGTCATCGGCTCATTTCTATCACAATACGTACTGTGATGACGAACATCGAAAAGCTTCACCAACCTTAAGATGTTAGAATTTTCCCTAAAAGACAAGTTTCCCGAAACAGGTCGATGAATGAAAATCATGTCAGCGATAATATTATGAATAGAAAATCTTTAAACAAATTTACAACATTTTAGTTAAATAGGCAATTCAAATACATTCGTATTGAACGTTGCGTTCAAAATAATTGCAAAAACTATGGGGCGTACTCTATTTATTTCAAATTCAATTTTTTGTATCATTGTCTCAGACACTAAAAATATTTTATTTTTGCCATACAATTCTATATTTGAAATACACTATTTCAGATTAACAAAAATTTTTATTAAAATTAATTAAATTTGTTCGAAATCACTTACCTCGTGGTCAGAATTAAACAATAAAAATTTCAAATTTTATGTTTTCGGCCGTATCATTTCTGCTTTATAGGAAATTTCAACAATAAGTAAACAAAAGCACATTAACCCATAAGTACTATACGTTTCTATTTCGTACACTGATTTAATTTAGTTGTGGATATTTGAAATATTTCAAAACATTTCTCAAAAATATTTAATCAGTTTTATACTGTAGGAGCAAGCAACATTAGCTATGGAACTTAAATAAAAGTCGAAAAATTTAATACTTAAATAAAATTTCTGAATAAAAATATATACATACATATATACATAAGTACAGCCCCGGATTTATCATACATGCAAAGTATGCATTTGCAATGGGCGATAAAAAATAGGGGCGCCATTGAAAACTTAAAAAACCCCTAAATTTAAAAAAAAAAAATTTTCACCCAAAAAAAAGGATTCCAAGTTTTTTTTTATACATCAATTTATAGCGAAATTAACTTAATAAAATCTACCTACATGCAAACATAATATTTTGTTCCTACACATATTTTCTATTTGCACCATATAACAAAAAATGTTCATAGAATTAAAATTACTCATACATTTCTTTACTCTACACTACTCTTTCATTCTTATTTTTTATGTACTGTATATGCCTATAAACACAGAATATTATTTCACACAGCTGTATACATTCAAACGTTCATATATATAAGTGAAATCGTCTCATATAATATACATACATATATAGAAGCAATATACGCAACAAATAAAAATATTCAAAAATACACATGTACACATAATTTATATTGTCTAATATGAATAAGATCAACACTCATGCGTACACATATAATTATCTCATAAAGCAAAATTTTTATTTTGCTGAGATTGCTCCCTATCAACACTCGCTCGTACACATATAATTATATCACAAAGCAATGTTTTTATTATGCTTAGTGGCTACACTCGTTCGTACACATTATATTTAAATTGTTTCATACATGCAAAATTTTATTTTTGCTTAGTTGGCGCCCACTCACCAAACAAACAAACACATTATTATAATGTATTACTTTTCTGTATACTATTGCATTAGTAAACAACAAGAACAAAACAAAAAAAACACAAATTAAGAATGAGAATAGAAAGAAATTAGAAAAAGAGAATGAGAGCAATATTCTTAAATAATGGAATGCGTAGCTTGATATTGAGATTGTGTATACCAATATTTTGTTTTTGTTTAACAACAAAAAATTTTGAATGAATTTTAAAATTACATGATCGTTATGAATTTCTACTACTATGTTCTGCTTTCGTTTTTGAAAAAACTGTTATCAATCACAGAATTAAATTTTAATTGATAAAATCTACTACTTATATTGAATTGAAAAAATGTTGTTTAATAATCAAGTGAATGTTAAGAATTTTTATGCTGAATTGATCTTGTGTAAATCATCCAAACAATAAAAGTAAAATGAAATGGCGCATAATTTGTTTTACACATTTAACTCTAAAATTAAAAATGCATTTATTTTAATAAAATCTAAAAAATATAATGAACAGTATAAAAGCTTGTACTAATGAACATAAAAAGCTTCGTTTTCAAGTCATAAATTTTAGAACGAAACTTTGATTTTCCTTAAATTTTTGAATGCAAGTCGAAACTTTTTTTATACGCTGCTTCATTTTTCAGGCGATTTGTGAAATAAAAAGCCAAATTTTATTCGTAAATTAAAATTATTTTTATTTTTATTCGTATTAAAATTACGAATAAAAATAAAAATAATTTTTTACTTTTTTTCATATTCAAATAAGCTTTGAAAAAGTTCATTTGATATAATTTTCATAGAACCATTTACAATAAGTTTCACTTACGTCAAAAAGTAAATTTTTTGGTTGTTAAAATCAAAAAATCAAGTTTAAATGATTGATATAAATCTGATCATAACTTCATAAAAAAACATACAGTTAAATAAATTACCTTGTTTTTGAATTTATAAAACAAAAAATTTAAAGTTTAGTTCCAGACTTTAATTCTATAATTCAGCACAATAAGGTTACAAGAAACTGCTTTATGATGCACAATGTGCAATGCCTATTAAATTTTGTTCACAGTAATAAAATAGGTGAAAAGGTTGAAGGGGGGGGGGGGGGGGGGCGCACTTTTTAGGAACCGCTTAGGGCGACGAATATATCAGAACCGCGCCTGCATAAGTATATATTAATATGAAGTATACATACCCACCAATGTTACTATGTTTATGAGACTATAACCTACCTACATGCATACGCGCATATAAATATTTTATGTTCTATATTATTGTATCGTACGTGAAGGAAGAAGATATATGATAATTATTGTGAATAAAATAAAATAGTGAACCATGTTTTATATCGTAAAAATGTGTAATGATGAAATCAGCTATCATCACATTTTAAAGAATGGTTTTTTTATTAAATTCCTCCTACCTTGTCAATTTTTTGACAAAAAGAATAATTTTTTTTTTTTATATTTTAAAAAATATTTGATTTTTGTAATATTACAATTTTACGTATAACATGTATGTAGTTAGGTAGGCTTTAAAAACGTAATTATAAAATGAAACAGAAATTTTTCACTCTTTTGGGTTAAACGTACTGTCCTGACAGTAAAATACCGTCAGCAGTATTGATAATAAAATAATTTTTCATTGTTAGGTCTAGCATTTACATACCAAAAAACTTTTTTTAGGACTTTATTTGATTTTATCAAAATTTTCAAGTAGATCCATAAGTTGAATTCACAAAAATTTGTATGAGCAAAGTTTGATGTCAAAGTTCTCGACGCAATTCTTTGAAAATATAATATAGGAATTTAAAATTTTATGTTGCTGAAATTTTTTTTTGGTATCGCCATTTTCTTAAACGTCATTTTAGTGTCAAACCTTTTAATATATTTTATTCCATTCAAGTCAAATTCTCTTTATACTTTTGATAAAAAGTTTTATTGCCAGTGTTTATTTGAAAAATACAATTTGGATTCTGTCATTCTAGCAACATAGCAAATAAATCTAAAAAAAATGATCGAATTTCGAACACTGCCCTATAACATTTTGTATAAATTTAACAATAATTTATTAAAGAGTTCAATATTATTGGAATTGAATATTTCACGCAATTTTATCTTCGGAATCGTCTTGATATTTCCAAGTTGTTTTTTTTTTTAAAATACTTTCGATACGATTTGATTGGCAGCTTTTCATTTATAATTTCGATTTGAAAAAAAAAAAATTGCTTTTATATTTCAATTATTGATTTGTCAGATAAAGTTTTTTTTTTTCTTACATATTCCTGCGGTTAAGTAAGTATTTTGAAAATCAAAGAGTTTTTATGATCGTATAATTGAAATGACCGAGCATAATTGCATTCAATCTTGTTTATAATATTCTGAGTTTTTTTTTGATTCTTTTCACTTTTATTTCTTTGAATGTTATGATTTCAATAAATGGAATCATTTGGATGAAGATAAAAGGATGAAATGATTTTATAGAAAGATTTTCAATATAAATTTAAATTTTTCTTAATATGTTCTTGTTATGAGGTGAATAAGAAAGTTAATAACTGGTTTCAATCATTATAAATCGTAAAATTTATCTTTATTTTCATTATTTGAAACATATGATTATCATGGTATGTGCATGAATTGTCGATAAACTCTTTTGTAAATTTTTGTTTTATTATTGTAACAATTTTATTATTTGTATATTGTGCCTATATAAGTTCACATTTAATTATAATTATTGTACACGTTTTCATTTCAAATATTTTATGGTTTATTTTTTTATTTCAATTGAAAACTAATAATCGAAATAAACCTTTTGTTTGAGCTTTGTATTTGATATTTGTTGTATAGAAATTAAATATTTATTCTTTTGTTTTGGATCCCACAGAGCAAATAGTATTTTATGTTGATTTTTAAGAGAATTTAATGACTATTTTCATTATAGAACGATTATACAGCACAATATAAAAATAGTGACATAATTTTACAGCTCACTTTAGCTTTGTATGTTGAGCGAGTATATCAAGGAAATTATATAAATTTTATATTTTGTGCAAAAAATTATTTAGTATATTGTATAACTAACTCAAAATGATTATAGCTCTATACAGTGAAAAAATACAAAAATTTACTTTATTGGAAAATTCTGTAACAATGTAAGTCCTCATTAAATCTAATCTTAAATTGTGTCTTTATCTTACTAAAATTAAATATTGAAACTAAATGAGCTAAAACTTTTATGCAAAAATTTGTTATAACACGAACAGAAGAAAATTTAATACTGTTTAATATTGAGTTTAGAAAAACTTTTACTTGTTTCTTCAGAGTAAATCATACCATTTGTTCTGAATTACCAATTTTGTTCGTATACAAATTTTAAAGAAAAATTAAAGAACTACTTTTACCAATATACCATCTATAGGTAAACATTCATACCATAGTTAATGGGACCTTTCAAAGAAAATGAATTTTCATAATGTTTTGTTTAATAAAAAATTTATTTATCAAAAATAGTGAGTTTTTAATATTGAAAAGTTTAAGTTAAATAATTTGTATTTTTGTTGGAGCAATCATATTTTTAGTAAATAATCATACTATTTGTACACTGTTTTTTCAGGTAATCCCGAACTCTTTAAATCTCCTATTATATATATTATTTTTGTTATAAACCAAATTGCAAATAATCTTCGTTACATAAAAAATAGGTTTTTCAACACACGTATTTGAAATTACTTGCTGTATTTGAATTGCTTGCTGACATTTAAAATACTTCGTTGTATTTAATTATACAGTATCAAATGCAAAATATTTTGTTATTTTATTTAATTAAGAGTACTTCGTTACATTAAAAGTACTCAATTGCATTTAGAATACTTCGTTATATTCCAATTATTCTTAAATTTTTAATTTCGTTACATTTAAAGAACATCATTGCCTTTATTATTAATAACTTCCTAGTATCTACATTATAATTGTATAACAAAATTAAATTTTAACATACTTGTATAGTTATTATTATTCTTGTTTAAAAATATACTTATGTGTTGTATGTATACTTGTTTAAAATTAAAGATTTCCTTGGAATATTCCTTGGATAGCAATTTTTTTAAATAATTTTTCTCATTAATATAATAATTAAACAAAAGATTTAACTGGGTGGCCTATAATCATATAGTGTATAACATTATATTTCTACGAAATATTTTTGATATAAGAGAATCATAATGGTACCGTTATATTTAAGAAATTTTATAACATCAATATATAAGAATATCCTTTAAGAATTTTTGTTCGAACTTATAGGAAAAATGAAATAAAATAATATCGAATTGCAAAATTTTATATGTGTACAGTAACACATGTGTATGTACATACATACAACGACTAAGATTTCAAATATAAAATTTCTTTCCGTTATATTAAACAGTTCGATTAATAACAAAAATTATTTTCTAATAAAAACAAAAAATTTCTAAAAATATTTTTTAAGATTTTGTTTTTTGAAATTTTTACGCTTAATGTGTTCTAACATCATATTCTAGATATTAATTATGTTGGTATGTATACATACATATATACATACATGCCTTTTATATATTGTATACATAGAACGCAGAATTCACTGTTCACACGATGTTTTCAATTTGAATTCTTCTGATTTTTTTTACTTTTAATTTTTAATAGCTCGCTATCAAATTTTAGAAAATCGTATCGAATAACTTTTGCATTAATGTTGCTGTGTTTTGTTTTTTTTTTCGAATTTCTAATTTTAGGCTGCTACGCACTGAAGTGTTAAAAAAAGAGAAAATAGCAACAGCAACAAATTATTTTTTGTTTTAAATTTTGATGCTATATACATATATGTATGTACCTTTAAATCGATATTATTTAATTTGTATATTGTGTACGCGATATGAAGTCAAATGTATAAACTACGAATTTTGGAAATTGTAAAATAGATGTTGTACGTGAAATGTGCCCTCTATAAATTAAAAAAAAAAAAATCTAGAAACTTTAGAGTTAAAATAATTTAGTAATATTATTTTGAAAGGGAAGTAAAATTCTTTCTTTATGGTCCATAGGGAATGAATCATAGCACCTTCATAATATAGTGCATTTTGCTTCAGTACTCCTTTATTGTTAGTTTTAAGACAATGCTTGACTAAATCTTCGACGATGTTTTATCAAGATCTACATTAAAAGTTTACTATATTAATAAGAACCATAATACAAAGCTGGATTAGTTCAAGTTTAACCACACCAAAAAACCTTGGATTTCTTAATTGTTGTGGTTGTTTTAATATAGAATTTCTCCTCATAAAACTTGAATTAATTACATTTTACTTAATTATGTAAGTGCTGCCAAAATATGCTTAATTATGTAAGTGTCGCTTTACTACAATAAAATAAAATATTTTTATTGTTTTCAGCAGTATTCAACTTTCGCATTAATTGTTGTCATTCATTTATTTAAATGAACTATGAGTAATTTTTATTACTCATAGTTCATTTAAATAAAATGAAAGAATAATTATTATTCTTTCTGCATCTATATAGTAGAAATTTATTTCAAATAGTTTCTTAGTCAACTGCACTGTTATAATTAATTTTAGTATAAAACCACAACTTTTATATTTCATTTAATTCAATTGTATATTATTATTTTAATACTAAAATTAAAACTGATTGAAAATCTAATAAAAGAAAAACAATTAATCGATCAATAAAAATGTTTACAGGTGTTAAAATACTCACCTTAACAATTTATTATCAAATAATGGTATTTACCTTGGCTTTAGTAAATTAATATTAAATATAAAAAATATAAAAGTTGTCAGTAAATAACTTGCAATAATAAAAGAAAAAATAATAAATGGCAAACAATAAAACAAAAAAAAAAAACAAAATTTTTATTATTTTTCATTTGAGTTTTTATTGTTGTTATCGCACCATTAATTGATTCTGACTAAAACAATCTACAATTCAAATTGATATTGAATTTTTACTTATCTTTGGGTAATCACGAGTCAATTATAATGTCGGAATGTCGCTCGAATTAAAAAAAAGTGATCCATCAAACATATAACCATAAAAGTTTATGATACATCCCTCGCTCTCTGTCTATCAGTCGTATTGAACGGTTGGTAATTGGTTTTGCTTTTATCCAAAAAACAAAAGTTGAGGACTGATGCCCATAAAATCTTAAACTCCGCAAAACATATACATGTGTATTTTCATTCGTTTTCTTTCATATAGGCAGTTCAATTGAACGTATCAAAGGCACAAACTATATGGCTTCATGTTCAAGAATTTAATGTCAGACAGACACAAATTGATCATCAATTCTTTTTGCAAACACATATTGGATATCTCGCAATATCTAAATTTTTCAAATACTTAAGCTTTTGGGACTGGGCAAACAGTAACCCTATAAACATTTTGCAGTTACCTCATTGAAAAGGGGTATGTAATTTAGGTTTCAATGAATACTCAATCTTTTGAGACATACAATTTGAATTGAACAACGTTATGATTTCCCTAAACTTTTTTTTGTGGTAATAAGATTAAAATATTATATCAGTGTCATTCGCCCACCAAAATATAATTAAGTTGAAATAAATAAGGGTAAGTAGTAAATAAATAAAATATTTTGAATTACACATTCAATACGTTAGACCTCAGAGATAAGTTTTTTTTTTATCTGTAAATTATGTGGTTAAACGAAAATGTTAATTTGCTGTCAATATCAATGTAAACATAATGAAAATTTGTGTTAAAACTATTTATTTAATTTAAGAACTTTTATAATTTTAGTATTTTTGTTTTGTTTTTGTATTTTTGTTATCGTTATTAGTTTTCTTTTTTATTAAAATAATAGAGTACCTATCTGTATGCAAATTTATACTAAAATTTATTTACATATTTTTATTAACTGTACAATATGTAAATGTGCACAAATTTTGTATCTCGTACTTATATAGAATGCTTATATTGAACTCAAAATGGAATGCTTGTAATGATCCCATCAACAAATTTGAAGATGAATTAAAGAGCTGGCCAAAATAATTTTGCTAAAATAAAACTTAATGGAATTTTTCGAATTCTTAAGCAATATTAGATATTTTCTAGAGTAAATCTGTCTTACTTTCTAACAATAGTATGGAAATTTAACATAATTATATGATGTTGGAGGAAACAATTGTTGGGAGGAAAGATTTTAGCAATTGGAAGATTATTATTGTATTATTAAATATCTTAAATATCTTAAATACTTGTTATAAGACACTTAGAGTGTCATTAGTATTTAGCTACGTTGCATTCAAATTGAAAATATAATTATATTATTAATTGAAATTAATTCATAATAATCAAAGAGAGTTAAAAGAAACCACCAGCTCATCAAGGCAATTGAATGAAAAGCCGCAGAGCACCTAAGCATAATATTATTCATTTTCTGTTAAACTCTCCTCAAACCTTATTTTCCTTTTCGAGTACCTGCATACCATAGGTATATTATTTGTGTTTGAATTTCGGTATTTTCTCAACAACATTTTTTTATCGTATAATAATAAAGTTTTTTAATTTAAAATTTTAAAATATTTATTTTACCATAAAAAATATTTTCGAATTGGCAAAATAAAAAATAATAATCCTTAAGAATAGCTATAAGTATAAAATAAATTCCCTAATTTATAACTATAACCTCATTCTTTTCCTCACCGCATATAAAATTTCCGCTCTTATAGTAGGTACACTTCTTTTTTGCAATATTTTCCGGCTGCAAATAATGCGAACCAAGAAATTTATATTCTATTTTAGACACAGGTATAAATACTCGATTTCTCAATGTGATTATATAATATGTACATACGTATAACAATGTGCATATATCAAAATGAATAACTAAATTGAATGTATTATTGTTAGCTTGCATTGCAATGAATTGTAGAAGAATAAATAATTGGGAAAGCAAATAAAGGTCTTGCAAATAAAATAAAAAAAAAAAATAAAACAATTTTTAAAGTAATTAACAAAAACAAAAACAAAGATGTAGAAAATCCAAAATGAATAAAATTGCAAGACAATACTAGAAAACATTGAGAAAAAAAAACGAAAACAACAAAAGAAATTAAAAGAAACGACGACGATAAAAACGACATAAGCGAAAATTAAAAGAAAAATTGCAAAACTAAAAACTTATTTTTCGTTTGTTTTTTTCTTTTTTTTTTATTTCTTTCTTTTATTTATCGAATTTCTTTTTCTCTGTCTTTATTCCAACAGAAACGCCCATTTTCAACAAAACGTAATCTAAAAATACGAAAAAAAAATATATAAGAAAATAAAAATAGAGCGTTCCTTTTCCTTTTCTCTTTCGTATTCCCGACTTACTTTTAACTGTTGTTGCCGTTATCGTTGGTTTTTCAACTATTGTAATCACAATTAATATTGCACTCAGAGTCAGAAGAAAACAAAATTTCTTTTTATTATTTTATATTCATACTTTTGAAAAGGTTCGAAATTTTTAAAGGTTTCTATAAATTCAGTTATAAACAAAACATACACCCATTACCATCTACAGTAATTCAAAATTATATTAAACGTTCTATTTCAGATACCTAAAACCATAATATGTGTGTATGTACCTACTATGTATCTACATATACGATTGATGTGATTACATTTCTATAAAGTCTATCAATGAATCGAATTAATCGATTAATAGAGAAAAAAGACGAAAATTGTGGCAAAAAATTATTGTTATTTTGTTTTTATTTTTGTTATAAGGAAAAATTTCGATTTTTATTTTTTATTTTGGTATATTCAACTAAACTTAGGTACCTATACATATTATACATAGCTTAGATATAATTATATATACATATAGGTATTTTAAGTATAGTTCAATATCCATGATATTGTGCTAAGCAATATAATAGAAGTAGCATTATAGATATTATATAAGATTTAAAAGATAGAAAAGAGTATTTTTCATTATAACGATCACAAACCACCTACATTGTGTTCAAGGAGTTAAAGAACATACTCCGTGCATTATGTACATATATTCCGAATCTATATACGTATATATACATAATTGCATGCATTCTAATATTATTACTCTGGCATTATGTCTGGAATAAAGTGATGTCATTATCATCAGTTTTGGCTCGTGAAATATTCAAATTTTAAGCGTATTATTATAAAAAGTGTTCTATACTAATAATAATTTCATATAACAATATACATACATATTATTAAAACATCACTATATATTTTAATAAAATTATTTTAATGTTCGATAGTGAATTTGATGCTCAAAAATTTATAATATTTATCACACTTTATAAACATATAAATAATTGTGAGGAAACCGTCTAAATTTATGCAATATCCAAAAAGTATATTTACAATACCATTGTAGGTAAATACAAAATTAGCCAGCACGTAGGAACTAATAATAAGTCTTTTAGAATATTTCATATTATTATATGAATAATAAAAATATTATTTAGTAAAAAGTGTGTAAGCGCGAGAATTAATATTCTCATATAAAATTTGGCCGCTCATATCATTTATTCTTATGTTTGCTATTCTTTACCGTGATTTATAAATTTTAATATGCTCTAAAGTCTAAAGCTTAGTAATATTAGTTTTTAATTTAAATATTTCAATTTTTATTAATCGTAAACTTTTTAATGTAAGAACGATGTTTTGAGAGGATCGCGATAAAAGGTATAACAGCGCAACTAAAAAAATACGGTAAGCGTACAAATTATTTAAATCTGATCAAAATCTGTACAATTGTAAATCACAATTCAAGATTATTTCCCTTCAATTATGGCTATAGAAAATTTATTCTATACTAGATTTTATGAAATAGATGATTACAATAAATTTTTTGATTGTTAAAATTGAAAACATTTATTGAATCTTAATTTTTCAAAAATATTATTACTAGAATTCTTGTTAAAATTTTATACAAGCATCGTCGCCATGTCCAGTTAATACAAATCAAGTAAAGAAGGTCACACATATTATTATGTGTATGTGCATAAACCAGATATAAATATACCGGATTTTGTTATTACATTTCTGTCATTATTGCTGTCACCTATAAAGGTTTAACTTACTTTTATCCGTTTATTATTTTAATTATAAAATAAAACTAACTAAAATATCCTTACATACGTACTCATGTAGTGTATTTTACAACATGGAATTCTTGACTTTAATAAAGATGAATAATTTACATATTTTCAATATTAAGGTCATCCATCTATCAAACGATTAATAATTGAAAATTTACTAGTATATGAGAATCAAATATATAATTTTTAATATATTCATAAAATATTACGAGTATAAATGGAATGAATAAAATGAAATATCCAAGTGTATAATTAAAATATCAAAATCATTTATTAATATTTCTTTTGATTTTTGTTTTCTTATATTAATTTTGAATTGGTTTGATGTTTTGTAATCAATATCAATGAAAATTAATTAATTTGATAAAAATTAATTAATTTAGTAGAGATGAATATTAATGCTCCGACGGTCTGAATTCATAAAAACTGTATTTTGTGTGGACATTTTAAATTACATGGTTTTTAACAAAAATGGAATTACTTATTCATATTTTGACAGTAAAGCCTGATTCTAGAATGAAGCAGGGTTATGAGAATGAGATTTAAATAAAAAATTCTCTTGTTTCGTATACAGTTCTTTAGTCAAAAATAATTAATTATTATCAAAAATAACTCTATAAGAGTGGTATAAGTGCGGTTGAAATACTTCTGGAGAATATATCTACAGTCCTATAATTTATTAATACGTCCCTATAAATATTTAAGAGAGCATTTCTATCAATACTACCGGGAGATCCCTATGAATGTTGCAGAAACGAGCGTTCAATTGCATTATTGGATATATAAGGAATGCTGATACTGATCCTTACACCATTGCATCTAGCGGTTCCTGTCGCCGCTAGGGAATGACGGAGTTAACCCTTAACCTACCTGATTCATTATTCCATTACAAAGTGGTATAATAGTGGATCCAAGATTTAATGCTATTGGTTACTGGACTATATGGTTCAAAGACCAGGTTATTCGAGTCAATAAACATAATCGACTATCTTTAAGGCGGAAGTGTATTCAATTGATATGTATGTGCATTTTAGTCTGCAAAAGGGTTTGTCGGGGGTAAGATATAGTAATAATGCCGGACAGTCACGTTTGTATTGCAGCGTAAAGCTCAGTCAACTCCGAAATGATGTGTGTTTGCACGGCACAGTTACACTTTACTGGATAGCAGTGCACGTTAGTGTAATTATCTACCACAAGACAAACAAATTTATCAGGGGGGTATATCTATATATCTATCTATATATATTCTAATTAGAACAATAAAAATTATAGCAATATAGAGAGGTGGGGAAGTCTTGCTTTAAAACTCAAAAAATCTGCATTTCCGATGAAATATTTTAAACCTTATTTAATATTTCTATTCAAATATTTTCTTTATTTAATTTAATTTTATTTGAATTAAAATCGGTTTTAGAATTTTGCACTTAATGCTAATAATGTAAAATCTGTTGCCATTTATTGAAAGTTTGAAAAACGAATATTTGAAATAAAAGGTCATCTTGTGAATTTAATTCTATGTGTGGAACAGGGTTCCTTAGAGTCAACTCGAATAGAATACATTTTGGGGAATTCTAAAACCCTATTATTTCATTTTTATAAATAACGTCGACCAGTTTTTTATTCTATTACTGTAACCATTACCAGTTTACTATACAAACTATCAATGTTCAAAATAAAAATTTTCTTCAAATATCAAATGGTATTCTTATAACTCCAAAAATTCATTTTGTATACCTTCAAAAATTAATGCACAAAAGTCTACAAAATTAAAATGTCTTCATTTTTATGTTAAGTCTATACATATGTACATACAATATATAAAACAATTAAATGGCCCATATATCAACCTCTGATACTCATATACACTATTACATGTATGAACATACATACATAATATTTAAGAATACAGAATAGGCATTTATATTTTAAAACTATAATTATTCTCAACATTCTTTCAATTTACATATACCTACCTACATCTGTAAATTGGTACCTAAATTCTTTACTTTTCGGTATACTATATAAATTTCTTAATGCACATGATTCAATTTGCGCAGAAGTAAAATTTGCCGACGGGAAATAAAATTTCATATTTAACCACAAAATTTTAATTTAAAAATTTAGTAAATTTCAAAAAGAAAATTCTTATTATTTATAAATTCTAAAATTTAATTTAATTTTAGAATTTTGTTGAATACCAATCTAATATATCGGAAATATTTTAAAAATTTTGGTTAGAAATTTCTATTTTAGCTATTATAGTCATAATGTATATGGTGTTAATTGTTAGCGTTTATGAATGCCTTAATAATAAAAAAGCAGAGTAAAAATAAAATTTTTTGGACTGAAATTTGAAATTTGTAGCCCCTCCTTTATAAATTTTTATTATTATGTATATATTTATTTAATTTTATTATTTTTCTTGCTCCCGATATTTTTGTATCAATGTATTGATTCAAAAGTATAAGCTTTCTTTCTCCTCCAAAATAATTTCTATGTGTACACACATTTTGTATACACAAAAATTTTATTTTACATCATAAATTTCAACAAAACTAACCAAAAATTATACATACATACAAATTGAAAATGAAAATTGTACAATATTGCATAACGATACGAAACGTAACAAAGGAAATGAAAAAAAAAATGAAAGCTTTTTATAAAATTTTGAAAGGAAAAGTTTTTGCGCAGGATCCTTTTGTATTTTCTTAATTAGATTTTCTCAGAAATTACACATAAAAACGGGAAAAAATAAAATATTTTTTTTTATAAATTTTTTACAGACAGAAAAATAATTACGATTAAATTTTTTCTTTTTGTTTTCCATTTATTTGTTTTGCAATATTTTTTTCCATATTTAAAAATAAGGATATGAAATTGAATTGTTTTTTCTCTTTAATATTTTGCTCTTTCTTATTCCAGAAATATTTTAAGTTTATCATCCTTTAAAACACCATTTTTAAAAAAAATAAATTTTAATTTAGTAAAAAAATTTTTGAATAATTTGGAATTGTTGGAATAGTTTGGAATTAAAATCTAATTATATATTAAAAGCAAATCGAATGCTTATGATAGAATATCTTCGTTCCTTATAAGTGAAATCTTAAATTAAAATATGAAAAATTTGTTTTACAGTTACAATATAAAGTCGGGACTATTAAAGCTATAATATAAATTTTATCGTAAAGTCGGGACTATTATTAAAGCGTGAATGAGCTCAATGAAGCAAACATCATCTAAAAGCATAATAAGTCGGCACTTGTTATACATTTTCTGACAATGACGCAGATGTGGCTGTATACTGTAACGTAATATAGTCAGCTAAAGACATATATAATATTGTATCTCGAATATTCTCAAACCACAAAATTGGCCCATATATAAATCCCATATAAAGCCTAGAAATAATTGCATATTTGAAAGTAAAGTAAAAATTCCATGCTTATAGATTTATATAATTTTAAGATAAACCTATGTCCAATAAGATTTTTTCTAATATTTTCATCTCATATAATATTATTCCAATATTTAAACTCTTTTTTAAACAAAATTTAAATATTTATTTTTACATATTGCATTTTACTGTTCAGTGATAACAGCCGATTAATCATTGTAAAATTCAATAGCTAGATTTAAAATTCTAAAAAATATGTATATCGCGTTGAAATCATTAACTTTTCCGGTAAAAATTTTATTCCAATTCTATAATTTTTGTATAATCTTGCATTTTCTATTCATTTCTTCGTCTCTTCTCAAGACTAACATAAAAGAATTGTATTCAAACCAAAAATTATTAAACAACATCAAAAATGCAAAAATTGCGTGAATAATGCCACTAAATTAAGAATAAATATGATGTAAATTATTTCTTGTAAATAATTTTATAATGTAAAATCAAAAAAAAAACAAGGAACAATAAAAATAGGGAATAAATGAAAACTTACATTAAAAACTTATTTTTTCCTAATTGATTTAAACTATATGTAAAAATTTATTAAAAATGGCAAAAAGATGAAGAACAAAAAAAAACCGCTTTTAAGAAACGTTTTTAATCACAGCTCATAATTTTCACATCAACCATTTAATTATACACGTACTCAATGCATCATCATGGAAATTATTAAGAAAAAGAAAGGCGCAATTTGTTTTTGTTTTGTTTTTTGTTTTTATATAGAACAAACGATATGGGTCTCTTCTAGAACTATGTATACCTAGTTCTAGGTAATATTTATTACCTAAATTATTATAATATGCAATTATCTCAGGTTTATGAACATGTTGAGCAAAAGAATTTAAGTTGCAATTATCATCAGTTTTAAACACATTCATAATATTGTTAGCGGAGCATATTTTATAAATTATGAATTTGAATTAGATTTCTATATTATGTGAATTCAATAGAAATTATAATTACATTAATTAGAAATATAGAAAATATTTTTCGTTTAATTTCAATGTACGACAATTTTTTTTTGTTAAACTTCATTATTTCAATTTTATTTTATGGAATAATAGATTTTTTGAATGAAAAGTGCCAAATTTTACTTCATACTTTAAGGATTATTGTATTAATATATAGATGTTTTCCATAGGGATGTTAATATGTAGATGTTTTCCGAAAAACTCCCTAATAGGTTAATTAAATATAATAAATAATGAAATTTCATTAACACATTAAAATTTTTATTATATTGTACTAGAAATTGTACTGGAATTGGGTATAATTATTAATAAAGTAGTTGTATAACAAAACTTATTTGTATAACAGAGCTTAACGATTATAGATTTTATTATACGAATTATAAATGGAAGATCCCATTTTTGTATAGCCCTTATGCTAGGAGTATAGCTAAATATTTTTTTAATGGAATGTGATTAAAGTACAAGAAAAAAATCTAACGAAGAGCGAAATGAAAAATATTCTTAAATTTCTGAAATTTTCAGGTGGTTTAAAACGATTCTCTTCTCATTATAAACCTTAACGTGTGGTACGTAACATGGAGCCATAACGTATGGTACTAATATTCAACAGAAAAAAAAATTTAATTTTCCCTACAGAGTTGACAAAATTTTTTATATACTGAGCATATGCCAATTACGTAGATTTTATTTCATTATACAACATACACAAATGCGTATACTTTCATAAATCAAATATTATGTAAATGAAAAAATTTTGATTTTAGTTCAAAAGGTTTTTTTTTTTTTTTTTGGAATCCCATAAGTTTTGATTTCATTTATCAATTTTATCCACTTTGGTTTTGAATTTTTTTTTCTGATGTATGAAATTCAATACATTGCTAGTAATTGAATTTTACATAATATTTTAAATTAGCAACAAGGCTCAAGAAAAAGGCTTCATGTATTGTGAATTTGTGATGAGTCAACAAAGTTCAGACTAAAACAAATAAAAAAGAAAAACAGATTGAGCAATAAAAATAATAAAGTAAAAGGAAAAGATTTTAAACATGAAATCAGGAAATTTTTGGTAACCACAAAATCCTTTTGCTGTACATTCAATAATGAAAATTATCATTACGTTACGTTGCGTTCCGCATAGCTTTTTAATTTGAATTAGTTTTTTTTAATTATAATTTTTTCTTTTGTTTTTTTTTCAGCTACCTTAATTTAATGCCACCACATCGTTGTTGGTCAACTGCAACAATAAAAACAAATGCAAAAAAAAGAAACATCATAAGGAGCAAAAGTGGTTGGCTATACTTTGGGTCATATTCTCACACAAAAATTGTTAATTCTTGAATGGTATTTTGGCGCACTCTTTGGTTGGTGGCATTATTAAAGTAAAAATTTTGTTTTTTTTTTTTTGCTTTTCTTGTTGCAAATTCCTGTAATGAACTCCAGTCCAAGGGATAAAATTAACATAAGAAAAAGAAGAACAAGAATAAAACAAAGAAAATAATAAAGAGCCCATATACTCTTTATGAAAATTTAATGTAATGGTTGTTGATGGCGCCAATAAATGAAATTTACTGGGTGGTAAATATTATTCAATAGGCATTATCAATATCACAATGATATATATATATACATATATGTAAGCGAATTTAAAATGTAAATAATCCATTGAATAGATCGATAAGTTGGTATTTATAAGTATGTAAACCACATTCTTGCACATAATACCTGTACTCTTGTATATTTGAGTACAGCTCTCTTTATGTAATGAGTTTTAATTTCAATTTATTCTTGTAGTATTTTAAATTTGTTTTTTTTTTTCTTATCATATTTAACGACTTAATTAGGAAAATATTGTAGTTTTATTCATTTTGTTTGTCTTGTTTTCAAATAGGTAATACAGACTTTTAAACAATAGAATTTGTTGGTTGTGTTGGGAATGTGCCAATGAATAGCTAAAAAATAAAACAAGATCGTCTGAACTTTAAAAATTCTAAGACTATCTGTAAAAACTGTAATATACTCAGTCTAGTTCAGATTTATGCATAAAACAAAGCTCCAAAAATTTTTTCTTAAATTGTTCTCGCACAAGAAATATTAAAAGTGCAATATTGTTCCAGATTTGACAATCATACTTCTTCAGACACATATAAGTATGCATTTTTTTATTTATGTAGATCAAATAGGGCTAAAATATGGAGGATGTCTCTGAGTTCTGCTATCTTGGTAGTAAATTTACTACAGATGGGGGTGCTGAAAGAATATGCAGATTCAAATGGCACTTGTCAGAAGAGCATTTGGGACACTGTGGTGGAAGCAACAAAACTTGGCTAGGGGCACAAAAATAAAAATATCCAACATACGCATAAAATCAGTGCTGCTATACGGAAGTGAAACCTGGAAGTGAAAGAAAAATTGCACAAACAAGATGCATATTTTCATACGTAAGTGCCTCAGATCAATCTGTAGAATATTCTGGCCGAGAGGAATCAAGAACTCGGATCTGTGGGAATTAACATTGAAGAGGCCAGAAAATGACATTCAGCGGAGGTCCTTTGAGAGGAACTCTCAGAGCAAGCGCAAGGTAGGCAAACCGAGAGGAACGTGTTGAAGGTCTATAAAGAAAGAAATTAAAGAGAGTCACAAATCGTGGCCTGGAATAAAGCTACAACAGGGTCAGATGGAGAAGCTTTTGTGGATGCTCTATGCTCCCAAAGAGAATAGAAAAAGTAAACAAAAATACTTACGGGTGAAAATCATTTGCCTCATATTTGTCTGTAGAAAATCAAATTTTATTTTTCAAAAAATGATTATTCATAAAAAAAAAGTTTTTTTTTTTAATTTTTCCACTTTATTTAAATTCATAACACCTGCGTTGAATAACTCTTAGAACTTCAAAAAAAGGCATAAATGTTGGCATTATATCACTAGAAATGAGCTATAAAATTTCACATAACGTCATTGCTGTGTTTGTAATAAATGTAATATTTCCTCTGTTTTAATAAGTAATTCTTAATACTAATAGAGAACTGCAAAACCAATTACTCCGAAGAAACACAATTCTACAAAATCAAAGTGCATACAATAAAAAAGAAAAAAATTACAATAATCCTTAAAGGACAATGACAAAATATGCATTGGTATCTCTTGTATTTTATAAAAATGAAACAAGAACAAAATGAGTCAGTTGACATTTTACTTTTCTTTCTTGTACTCGTATTCCTCCTTAATAAAATTTCAAAACATCGGTTTCTATTAAAGAATAGCTGGATAAACACTATTTAAGAAGCGTTTTGGCTCATCTAATTATTACACGGATCAATAACATTTCATTGTAAAGTAACATCTTGTCGGCTATGATCAGAAAGATGTTGAACATTAGAAATATTTTTTTTCACATCTTCTTTATTTTTCTCTTTAATTTAGATTTATTACTTGATGTCCTCTGTGAAATTTTGTGTATGTGTTGTTTAAGGATTATGGAATTTTATTTAAGGATTTCTTTTTAAATCTTTAATAATAATTGACTAATATGGTTTGTCACAAAGTGTTTCAGCCGTTAAGCGGAATTTAAGCATTTTCGAAAATTGCTTAGAATTTTTCATCATTCATCTAAAACTGTAAGAACTCAATCAAGTTAACTGAATAGTAAAATATGGCTATTGTACCAACAACAAGAAATTTTAGCAACAGCAGCTCTTCTGCTTTTAATGCAACTCTATATAAAAATATGCAACTCTCAAGTAACAGAATTTATTAAAAATCTTCTAAACTCAGATTTGTCTGTTTGATTTCACTGTGATAATGAAATAATTTTTAGTATTTTTAGAAAAATATAACATTAATGTTTTTCTGTGAAGCACTTTGTACTCAAATACTCTTGCACTCTTATAAATATTATTATTTGAAAGCAATACCAAGTTAAATGATGTCATCATTGTCCTTATTTGTAAGAGTGTTAAAAAAAGTAAGAAATTCAGTCCTATTAGCGCAAATATTTATTCAAAAAGGAAAATAATACTGTAGTTTTCTTTTCTTTTCCTTATTATTAAAACTATTGATAAAAATCTCGATGACATCTAGAAATTTGGTAAATATTAATTGGGATTAAAAAATGAAATGTACAAAAATATTTTGAAATCTTAAATCTTTATTTCAATGTCTTGTCCATTGTTAACCAAAGAAACAAAAACCCCAAATACAAATAAAGCATTATTTTGATTGAATGATGGTATTTTCCGGTTATTTGAGAGCATCAAGGACAAAAGAAAATGATTTTTTTCCTTCTCTTTGTTTTGTTTTGAAACAACGGGAATTCAAAATGGGAAGAACTTTAAGATTAATTTTTTTTTCATCATAAAATTAAAGTATTTCAAGGTTTTTGTATTAAAATTTTTCAATAAGTTGTCTAATAAACTTTATTGTTGATTATAACTTAGATCTAATTTTGAATTAAAGATAATTTTGAATTAAATTTAAACAAGGAACAGCGATTTATTCAAGCAATTCGTAGAAATATTAATGAAGAAATAGGATCACAATTTCTTATGGTAATGTAATAACTGAAAATGAAATCTCCTATATACATCTAATTTTACACAATACGAGTACTAGTCTACATAAGAGAGCACCACTTTAAAGTATATGGTTTTAAACTCGTATAGGGTATTAATTAGATTTTAGTGTGGATTTTTAAATTTGCTCTCTTTTATTTAAAATTTTAAAAATTACTGGCTTACATAATGATAATAATAAAATCAGGAATGCGTAACATTTTTGGTTGAAACTGCGTTATTGGTGTCAAATCTTAAAGGTTTCCGAGTAGACGCGATTTTGAGAAATTAAAAGTAGTTTTTGCTTGCTCTTATTAACTGGGGCACGAAGTAAATTGGTTTCGAACAATTTTTTTAAAAAATATGATGACATTTTATCATAATTATATGAAAATATTAAAGCACTTTGAGCTTTTTTTTTTTTTAAAAAAATGATTCGAAGCTCTTACCCTTCCTAAAATTGAATGTATTGCAAAACCCGTTTGTTTTATTCATTTCTGCTGCCTTAAAAATGCTTTAAGCACTGATTACTGAATTACTCTGTAAATAGAAAAGGGGAGAATAATATCATAATCGTGAGATAACATCATACAACAAGTGTTAAAATATGGACGATGTTTGTTCTACGTTCTATTCGATGAAATTTGAATAGACGCAAAAAATAGACGCAACTTGAATTGAAAAGTCTATTCTACGTTTATTTTGCATCATATGGGCGTTTCAGCTGATTTATAATTAGAAATAAATCTACGTGTGTGACTCTACGTGTGTGATTTTAGGAATTACTTGTTATTTTCGTTCTTATACAAAAATGTTTACAAAATAAATTAAAACAATTTCAATTTTTTTCTCTCAAATTTATTTTTGATTGAATAATTTATTAATTTCAGTTTATAATTTTTATTTATTTTTTTTTTGTTTTTTTTTTTCGTTATATATATTTTTATATTTATATATTTTCCTCGCTTTTTTTTTTAAATTTAATTTTTTTTAGTTTTAAATTTTTTTTTTTTTAATTTTTTCATACTTAAATTTTAATTGTAACTTATTTTTAATAAGTTTTTTATTCTTGATTTTGTCGTTTTTTTTTCCAATTTTTTAATAATTTTTTGATATTAATATTAAAATTTTATTATAGATTAAATATAATTTAGTATTATTATAATAATAAATTTATTTTAATGTATTTATATAATTTTTTTTTTAATATAATAATTTGCTTTTAAGTTTTTTTTTATTTGTTTGTTTGTGTTAAAGTTCCTAGTGTTTATATTTTTTTAATATGTGTGTATGTATTTATTTATGTATATATATTATTTATATAATATCGCTATAAATTAATAATGTTAATTTATTTGTAAACTTAATTATATAATATTTATATTAAAATTATATTGTAATTATATAATACTAAATATTAAAATCTAATTAACTCTTAAAAAACTACAATTAGCATAATGAATGTTTTTTTTTTTAACTCTGTAATGCATTTTTTAATGCCTTTTTTTCATTTAAAAGTCATTAATGTATTATTTATATAATAATTATTATATGCTCATAATGTACATATTAAGTATATTATACATATATATTATATAAGTATATATAATGTATATATAATTCTATTTTAAAATATATTGTTGTATATAATTTTTGTGTAAGTAAAATCAATTTTATTATAACTATTTTTGTTTTTCATATAATGTGATCTTAAACTATAATGTTTATAAGTTCGGACATTGCTTTAAAGAAAATTATAGCAAATAAAACAAAGAAAAAAGTTTTAAAGTCAAATTGCCGAATTCTGTTAAAATTTATTAATATTAATGATTAATGACTTATATGATTATGTATGTATGTCGTACAAATTCACAAATTTTTTAAGGCGGCGACATACAAGAAAAATTTTTTATGAAGTTGCTGTATTTCATTAATGTTTACTTGTACCCAAAGTTTTAAACAAGTAAAAATGTTTCAAACAATTTTAACCGACTAACAGAATTATAACCAACAATTCGGTATTCTGACTTAATATTAGCTTTTATGGGTTATATAGCAACTACCCATTCATAGGGATGTGTCTGACAAATAATTGTGCACGTGATTTTCTAGTGCCATAATTCTAATTTTGTATTGCTTATTCGAATATTTAAAATAAACTCTTGGAGCTATATGGCAGGTACCCGAACCCGTCAAGGTATTCCACAAAAAACTCCAGAATACATCGGGGTTATACTTGGACATTTGATTCTTAAATTTTACATTTTTTTATAGGGTTTGTTTTTTTTTAGTTTTTCATAAGTTTAATATTAGCTTTTAGGGTTCTATAGCAGCTATCCAAACAAGTACAGCCATTCCAATAAAATTTTCGGAATATATGTATATAGTATATAACACACTATAACAAAATTTTATATACAAAAAATATTTTTATAATAATTTGAAATATTTAAAATGATCGATTGGTATTGTATGGCAGCTACCCAAACCCCGTTGCTCGAATTGGTTCAATTACGACAGCAGCCACCCTTAATTGAGAGAAAATAAAATATTTGTGGAATTCGGTTGGGATTTGCTTTATTTAGTTTTGATCGTGCTTTCGGACAGACGTACAGACGGATTGAAAAAATTTATTTTGAACCTCTACAATTATAGATTATTTTGAGAAATGCGGCCATAATTACTGTTTAAACTTGATTGAAATAATTTTTGGTATAATTTGTGCTTTCTCGTAATCTGTTCAAGTTTCTGATCGTGACTTTGGCAATCATCAATAAAACTTTTTCTTTTATTTTAATGCTTCATTTTTCTTTGTAATTAAATTTTCTTTTTTTTTTAAATTTATTTAATAATGGCATTCATTGTTCAATTTTATTATTATTGTTATTACACAATTTTTTTTTTTAAATTAATAATTATTTTATGTTCAAATAATTTCATTTTTACTGTTTAAAGTAAATTGTTGTGTTTTTTTTTTTGATTTTTTTAATATTTTTTAAATTATATTAAATTTTTATTTTTCTATGTTTTTGTCACATTTTATAGCTGTTCTTCAAATTTATTTAATTTTTTTGTTTTATTTTTCTATTTACAATAAATTTTAAAAGCATAATTTCAGATTTTTTTTTATTTAAATAATTTTTATATTTTTTTATTAATTGTTTTGTTTTCTAGTATTGCATTAATAAATGAATATATAAAATAATTTATTTTACCTCAATTTTTAAAGTATTTCGGCTTTTTTTATTTTCTATAGTTAAAAAAAGAGGATAGAATTAATTCAATTTTAAATTCTCTTTTTGGGTTTTATTAAAATTTAATTTAATTATAAATATTATTAATAAAGATAATTAAATTGAAAAAAAAAAAGGTTTTTAAATGAAAGGACGATATGATGAAAATGAATTGAAAATTTATAATGGGTCAGTTCAAAACAACAGAAATTTTTTTTGTGTATAGTTTTGGGAGCATGTTGCGAAGCATTTACGGAGTTCCATTAAATTTAATAAATTGAAGTTTTTGATTTAAATGAAGTGAAAGAAGAATAATAAGAGGACAAACTTCTTTTACTAGGTATACAGGGTGCCTCATAAATGGACAAGAATTTTGTATGGAGACGATGTTCACTGTTCAACAGGTTCGGAATTACAGAGACGTAAAGTCAATCCCGACTGATTTTTTTACTTTCTGAAATTTTAAGTATGATTTCGTGCCTGTGTGAAACAGACGCATTATTAAAAAAAATTTGGAAACTTTAGAAAAAGAATTGAATATCTACATTAGTTATAATTAGTACAGAACTCGGAACCGCATGGTATGAGGCCACTATGCTATTAGACACCCTGTATTTATAAGTAAACATTTCGTGGGACAAGCAAATATAAATTCTGTATAAAATTGATTCAAATAAAACAAAAATTGGCTGAAAAATTGTAAAATGGTTCCGGTAAATTTTTGGAGATTTTGAAAATTTAATTGTCAAAGTTAAAATTGTGTGAAAAAATTAAAAGTTTCAAGCATTTGGATCAGTAAAATTTCAGTAAAAATAATTGCTAATTTTTAAAATTCGAAATTCTTTTGGATTTTTTTTTCGAAAATGAATTTTTTTCAAAAGTTAATTTAATTATTAAATAACATAACATTTTGAGGTACAAAATATCTAAGAAACGGGAAAAGAATTGAATAATCTGCAGAAGTAAAATTGTTGCTACAAGCAATAAAAATACTTTATTCACCGTTTGATTATTCTGCCAAAATTTGATCGATGTGTGTAACAACTGATTGTTTTCTCAGCTTCAATTTCGTTTCGAAATAATTTCGAACTTAATTATGCTGTTATAAAACATTTTTTGAAAACACGTTCAATTTTTATGTTATTTCTCAATCGTTTGATCTATGTTTAATCGAAATTTAATCAATGTACCTCATTGAGTTACCATAGTTATAGACAGAAGTATATATGAGTTTTAGACCACACAATTGTTTCAATTTATTTTAATCAATTCACAATCATCTTGCCGAAATTAGAATACGAGTATACAAATTTCTATAAAACATAATCGCTTCATTTTTGATAACTGTTATACATTTTTAAATTTTAATTTTTAAGTATGTACTTACATTTAAGGTTCCTTAAAAGCCAGGTTATTACTTTCATTTTGCTTTTTTTTTTTTTATTTCGGATAATTTATACGCTGCTTTTGTTTTATTTCATAATTTCTTAATTTTATTTATTTAAAAACCGATTTTCTTTTTTACATTAAAATTGCATTTTTTTTTTGTGTTTTTGATTTTTTTTAAATTATTATAATTATTATTTAAAAACTACTTTATTCCTATTTAATCGGATTGCACTTGAGATCATCGCAGAATAGCCATTTCATTTTCTAAATAATTTAAGTTTTATGTATGTGTGTAAATATAAATATTATGTATACAAGTATTAATTTGTTTACTCTATATTGGTTATAATACAAGATTTATTAATTATTTATATTTGTGTATAACACTATAATATTATTTTCTTTTATACACAATATTATTCTTTTATATTATATTATATGTATATTTATTCTTATTAGAATAGATTTTTGTATACCTATGCATATATATCTATGTATTTATAATATTTTAACTATAATTAAGTTGCACTACCAAATAAAACTGGATTTTTATAATATCCAGGTTGTCGGTCCTGTAAAGGACTTTTAACATCACGTTCAGAATTTTGCTGTCTAGCTTTACGTTCCATTTCAATTTCTTGAGCTAATGATTCTGTATAAGAATAAAGAATTTTTTTTAATATAGGGAAATGTTAAAATTTTGTAGTATAGCAGTTTTTGCTAAATGAGTATAATAAATTATAGTCAAAAGTTGTATCGTAATGGCAAACATTTGATAAAACAAGAGCTTCTTAACTGGCTCGAGGCACTTAATGCTATCATAAAAATGAATAAGAAATGTAAGAATGAGAATGATAAAAATGAAAGAAGAATGAGAATGAAGTGAACATCACAGAATATTAGTAATTTAGACTAGTAATTTAGATCTCTGGCTTAATTTAGAATATTCTTTATTTAACAGATACTTAAAATATAACTTAATAAGACCAGAGAAATGAGATTAAAGTAGAGTAAATCATAAAACCTTAATTGAAATCTTTGAAATCAATCACAAATCACGTAAATAAAAATATTTGAAATTGAATTACATTAATTCAATAACATGTATAGGGAAATTTCTTCATTTAGGTGTTTTTAAATTCAAATATGTTATGCCTTTAAATATGATTCTTACTAACACAGTTTTCATCCTCCTATTCCTAAATTTATATATGCAAAATAATAACTTTCTCACCTGAATAATTTTGCCAAAATGCACCTGTTGTCATGAGATCAATACCAGGATAATTCCATGATTTTCCATTATTATTAGCAGAATTAATGCTACCATTTCCACTAATATTTGGATTACCAGCAGTACTACCACTAGCACCATTTCCACTACCAATTGCATTGATATCGTGTGGACCACCAACTGATGATGGTCGATGATTACTATTATTATTATTATTATTGTTATTATTATTAATTCCATCACGATCTATATTACTAGTAGTATTAGTTGTTGTTGTACCGGTAGTTGTATTACATGAACTATTTCTATCATCACGATCTCTTCTATCTCGATTTTCGCGATCATTTGAATTTCTATCAGATAAATTATCTCTTTGATGATTAAGACTAAGATTGGAAGGACTTTCAGATGATCTTCTATGTTGATTTTTATTATCATGATTATTGGACGATGATGATGATGATGAATGACTAATTTTATCTGATTTTTCTCCACAATTATTAGTTTTATCACCTTCCGCATCTGTAATAGATAAAGAAAGAAAAAAAAAAACAAATAGGGAAAAAAGAAAATTTTAAAATAAAAATTGGATTTGTTGTATTAAAAATTATTTTGTTGTAGTAAAAATTATTTAAAAAATTTGGTTGCAAAACCCAAACAAAAACCAAGATTTCTAAAAAAATTTTACTGATTGAAAAAGAAAATAAAGTTTACCTTGACTATTTTTATTTTGTTCAGATGATCCATCATTATTACTTCCTTTTCGTTTCCCTTCAATTCTTTGTTGCAATCGAATTCGAAGTTTTCTTTCTCTTCGATAACGTTTTTGATATAAAACTGTAATTATTTAAAAATCAAGAAAAAAAAATTATTTGAATTTAAATCAATTTGAATAAGAACTTGGAATTTTCAAAAATTTGGAGAAAACTTCAATAATTTTTAATGGAAATTTCTAAAATTTATCCATAATTCAATTAAACAGATTTTAATTCGAGCACTTTCAAAGAATTCGATTTTGAAGAAAATCCTTCCGAATTATATATAAATTTGAATACTAAGAATTCAAAAAATATGCTAATATCTCGATTTAGGCGGTTTTGCTTTCAGAAATTTACTCTTAATTTATACATACATAAATGACTCATTTAGCATACTCGTAATTAAATTATAGTCAATTCCTTAACGGCGTCAATATTATTATACAACTTTGCTCATATATCTACATTATATCGCACGAATGCAATTTAAAAAAAATTATATTAAAAGTAAATTAAAATATTTTAATTCAAAAAATCAACTGCCAATACAAAAACATGCAAAAATAATCGACAATAACAATGTGACAAAAAAATTTTTATGGCAACAAAAAAAAGCAAAAACATACAGCACTTTTTTTAATGCTATCATCACTGCGACTGTTCCAATTCTTTTTAAATATTTTTTATTCTATTTTTTTTTATATATTTAAATTATAACTCCTTTTATCATACAATATGTATATATTTTTACAAATAATATGAAATTTAATATTTATATCGAACGAACAAAAAAAAAATTTCTCTTTATTATTTTTCATTTCAATAAACTGGAAACCAACATGAAAATATTAAAATTCTTAAAAATTGTAGGCAAAAAACAAAAAACAAAAAAATAATGTCTTTTTAACATTTTTAGCTACAAAAATAAAAACATGGATCATAAATACAGGAATAACTGAAAAACATTGCATTTACAGACATATTAAGTATCTTTATCGTATAATTTTTTTTCGATATTTAATAATACATGGGTAGTTTAAAAAGTATTCGATTTAAAATATAAAGCATTCACTGAATGCAATTTTTACCGATTTTTTCAATTAATTTATTTAAAAATTGTTGTTAATGTCAATTTTGTCCAAAAACTCTGCCAAAATCCAAGAGAACAACACCTTCATTACAAGAGCCTGCTACGTTTAATTGTGATTATTTAAGGCTCTATATATTAATTATAAATTTGAAATCTTTTTGAGTTTTTGAATGATGCACTATAAATTTTTTGTGCAGTTGCAACTTACAATTTAATTAATTTTGGTTAAGGACTTAAACTTTGCCAATAATTTCAAGTTAAAAGAAAATTTCTTAAGTTGAGATTGTTCAATTGCAATGTATGTCTTAAAATTTTTAGTCTGTAACAGTAGTTTTCAAATAAAACTGAGAAAATAAATTTTTTCGTATATAACATCGGCAATCAAACAGAATATTCTAAAAGTATTCTTTAGAAATTTTTTGATATTTATCAATCAAATCATTAAATTGCTACCAAATTATCCTTATCACTCGGTTGGCTAACCATGCCCGCTAAACTATTTTATCAAAATGAAAAAAAAATTGTTATAAAAGGTAATTCAAAAAGAAAAATCTACATTATTCATGAGATAGAAAATTTTACCAATACATTTAAATTTTTGTAAGGTTATCGCTTGTTCCAAAAATTTTATGCCATCGTGTGGGTTTTGAATTTTATTACCTAAAAATTATTTAATATTTGATTCCGTATTAACCGTTTGAGTGCCAAAAATTTGCATATCTTTACCTCAAAATGCCGTGTAAAAAATGACTTTTTTAAAAAAAAAACATTTTCTAAAAACTTCTAAATTTTTATCGATAATTAAATAATTAACCGATTTTCTTGATTTTTTCCGTGTTTTTTTTGAAGAATTGTAGTAGTTATTGAAATAAAGTAAACAATATAATGAACACAATATTTTATTTAGAAAAAAAAGAAAAAAAAAACACGAAATAAAAAAAATTAACAATTTTGTTTTCCTGAACATTCGGTGTGCATCCCTTTCTTACACCGAATGCACATCCATGTTGCTCGACGTAGTCCCGCACCATCCTTGTGACAGCGACACATCATTACTTTGGTCAATATAATCATCACTCGAACTATCACAAGTTTCGGACGAGAAACTTCGCGAAGTATTTGACCGCGACATTTTACGTATAAGAATCGTTGAATATCAATAAAATAAAATATTATTTGCAAAAAAATATCTACTTCAAAGAATAACACGAGTTAGGTTTACAGTGTGAAGAAAAAACACGGCCAGTAAATCCGTACTGTACGCGGGAGCGTGTGTGGGAAGTGACGCCTACGTAATCGCCGATTATCGACGATCGGCACTTTTCGGGAACATTCGATTCGACGAAAATCGACGATCGGCACTCTAACGGTTAAATTCATTATAAAATATAGGGCAGTTAACAACTAGAAGAGGGTGTTTGCAATGATAAATTCAATTCCAGAATTTCAATTTCGCACAATATTCTTAATCGAGTTCAAACTTTACCGATAACTTATCTTAATTCATTTTTTATGTTTTATCGAATAATTATTTTTTAATCTGAAATTTTTTTAAATCACCTCCTTAAACATAATACAATATATTGGCAAAATATGTATTTGTGTATTTGCAATAATAAAAAGAGCAGTAAGAAAGAAAAACAAAAAAGGTAATCATCAGAAATCATTCAACAAAAATCATTGAACTGAGATTCCTTTCTGCGGGTGGGCATACGAATCACACACAATATAATTTTTTCGACCCTGATTGTTATTATTTTCTTATGATTTTTTTTTTTCGTTTCATTCTCTTATTGTACTTTTCTTAACTGTTGTTCTTTTTTCAAGCAAATAACAGCAAAATTATTAAATTTATAAAATATACACATACTTATATAATTATAAAGATTGTATATCTCAAAAAGATATTAAATTATTAAAAATATCTTCTTTCATATTTTAAAATAATATTGAAGAACCAAAAAAACAAAATGCCATCAAATTATATAACAATATGAAACACAGGGAAAAAATCTGCAAAGAACCAACTGCTGTTTATGTTACGGCTGTTATACTACTATTGTTCTGTTAGTTTTGTATTTTGCTCAATAATATTACTGTTGTTTTAAAAAATTTTATGTATTTCAAATAATTGTTTTTTTTTTATTGTTTTTATAGTTTATTCCTTGCAAAAATCATTCAATGTTCATTGAAGTGAATCAATAAAATACGAAAATTTTTTCAAATTAAAAAAAAAATGTTCAAAGATACTCGTAAAAATTACAAAATCATCATTTCACCTTAATTTATTTCATACATTCCAAAAAAACCGAAAAACGAACAAAATAAAAGGCAACAATACCATTAATGGACAATAATTAATATGAAATGAAATCAATATGAGAAGTCAACCTATTAGCTACATAAACCTATACCTACACACGAGACCTGAAATATTTAAGGAATCAAAGAAATAATAAAATGAGAAAAGAAAAAAAACAAAAACAAAATTAAGGAATGAAGGGCATAAAACAAGTAGCCAGAATTTATGTAAATCGAAATCAATAATAAAAAAAAAAAACAAATATTTTAAAATAATCAAAAAATTGATCAAAAACAGTGGAAAAAATAAAATGAAATGAAAATTTCAATTTACAATTCAATAAATAGTCGGATTAAATCAAGATGAAAAGATAAATTTTAAATATATAGCACAGTATGTAGGTATTTAAGATTTGTTTTATTAATTTTATTTTGTTATTTTTAATTGTCACCATAAGTATCTGACACAGTACGAGTATAAGGAATCGATCTGTTATATTGTTTTTCAAACTTGAATTTAAAAGTTTCAACAATTCTTTTTAATTTTCAGAATGCTGGTAGCTTGATTTTTCTAGAAATTAAAGAAGGTAATATTGACTAATAGGAAAATTTTATTTGTGAAAATTTTTAAGTTCCATAATGCAGTATTATATGATTTTCACCTAGATCCAAGCTGAAGTTGGGACTTAATTAAAATACTTGTAATAATAATTGATCTCAATACTGATGTTTCGTTTTGTGAAACAATACTTGTAATAGAAAACATTTCTAATTTAATGTCATTCAACTTCTCGACCGATTACTTATGAATGATGTCAATCATTCTGTAGGTGTTTCTGTCTGAACTCATTTGAAGTTTTCTTTAAGATATTTTTTGTTTTCATAGTGTTTGTACACCCAATATGTTTTATAAGTGCATAGCTTTCACGTTTTTATGTATTCGTCTTAAGTCATACCGTGTTAACCTGCTCACCTATCGATCTTCTGTGTAGATTTTAACACTTCTAGACACTTGTAGATTTTTTAGAAAGGCTTTTCTTGTTTCCGTCTTTAATTTACAAGTTAAGGCTGATAATTTCATCAATATATTTATGGTTCTTTTAAATTTTGTTCTCCTCCTAACTGTATGCATTATGGAAACATAATATCATTTAAAGAAAATGGTGTTCCTACAGAAATGGGATAACATTTTTAAGTAAAAAGGATGTGTTTTGACCAGGCTAAGCAAAATGTGCTACCACAAAAACTATGAGTTTAGTACGAATTTGTTTTTACGGCAAACAAAATATGTCACTTATAAGTTAAGCCGAATTGGATTTTAAAACCTATAACAATTTCTATTATAAATTTATTGCGAATCTTAAAAAGTTTTGATACTTTATAAGACATAATCGATTTACATTCGCTACAAAAAATGAATTTCTATGTATGTATATCTAAATAAGAAAGATTAATGAAATCGAATTTTATTAAAAAAAAAAAACAAAAAAAAAATAAAAATTTCCTTAAATTTTAAAAAAATTGCAGGCATTTACCTGTTTTGCTACTTCTGTTTTAACTGGTTTTCTCTTTTTCGCTTTATTTTTTTATTATTTTCAGCATTTGAAGAACTGACAGACGCAAAAAAAATTAGTCCGAGTGAATGTAAATTGAAATTCGATATTCTCTTTTTTTCCTCTTTATTTTTCTAGATTTTATTTTATTTCTTGACAGGTACAGACAGTACTCAGTTTTTTTTGACAAGTATAGACAGCATATTGTACCTTTTTTTCTTAGCATTTTAAAAACAAATTGGAAAAAAATTAATATTTTAGCAAAAAAACAAGAAAAACGCAACATTTTGGATCAGGTCTACCGGTTTAAAGTTGAAAATTCAATTGAAGAGAATTTGATACGAATAATTTTTTCATTCAACTTGATTAGTTACAAATTAGTGTGTTCATAAAGGAATGAAAAAAAAATCGTAAGGAAAACTATATAAACGACATTCAAAAATTATGAAAAAAAATTGGTTTTAGTTGCTTACTGTAAGTTTTGAAAGAATTGTGTATCTTCAATTATTTTGTTAATGATTCATAAGAACAGCTTATAAAATGGATAAAAATTTGAATAAAAGAAAGAACTCACCTCTTAATTTCCGCTCTTCAACCAATTGTCTCTCAAGAGAATCTTTAACTTCTCTTTCACGTAGAACATCCATTTTCAGTTCAGCTTTAAAGTAAAAGAAGAGTTAATAAAATTAAAAATTATTCAAAGTTTATATTTATATAAAAACAAATTTGCAGGCTTTCAATATAAATAATTAGATGGAAAAAAAAATTACAACGAGAAAAAAAAAGAGTTAACCTTGTCAACTCTGTGATACCCGCACAAATTTGTTATCCTATGTGCCAATAAAGATGCCATAACTATGGGGCAGACTATGACTTTAAGTTGCTGTATTACCATATTAATTTATGCAAAATTACTATGTGTTTTTCAAAATACTGTGTGTGCCAAACTACTATTGAAGTTGTATGGCGGCCACCAGAAAGAGCTAAACAATTTCAATGACTTTTATCAAACACATTGGCCCTACTAATGTATTCGCTTGTGTGGAATTTCAATACCATAGCTTGTATAGTGCTTGAGATATAACCAAATAACTTTTGAAGTTGTATGGCAAGTACCAGAAGGAGCCAAGCAATTTCAACGACTCTTATGAGAAATATTGGCACTACTAATATATTCGTTTTTGTGAAATTTCAATACCACAGCTTTTATTGTTTCTGAGATATAACAAAATAAATTTTGAAGTTCTATGGCAGCTACCCGAACTGGTACCCCGATCATATCCAATTTAAATAGGGTTCTGGCACTTACTATAATGAATCATTTGTGAAAATTTGGTGAACTTAGCTCAATTAGTTTTTGAGTTATCGTTGAGACGGACAGACGGACGGACGGACAGACAAAGCTAAATCAACTCAGAATTTGACGCTGATCAAAAACATGCACTTGAGTCTATACCTAAGACCGTTCTTTCTTAGCATTACAAACGGTAAGGCAAATTTAGTATACCCTTCGAACATACTTTCGTACGGGTATAAAAACGGAAGATACTCTAAGAAAAAATAAGAGTGGAGAGGCCGCTAATTGAGTAGTTGCCTCTACAGCGGTTGTTAATCATACGAAACAAATTGTAAAATTTAAAAAAAAAGCATTTTAGAGTTCTATATTTTCATTGTACTTACCTTTTTCATAAGTTATTTGCCTTTCTTGTTGTCTTGCATTATCAGCAGCTACTTTTAATAAACTTTGAATATTTCTCAGCAATGTTTCTGTTGATGAAGCACCTTGTTGATCTGGATGATCAATATCATTTGGTAATGGTATACTATTATTGGGATTATTTGCAGCAGCAGCAACAGCACTTGCTGCTGCTAAACTTGAATAATTAATTGCACGATGATGAGCTGCAGCTGCTAATGCAGCTTGTTCAGCTGATGATGTGTTTACTGGGGGTAATGGCGGTATTGTTGCAGGCGGTTGATTTAATTCTCTTTCTTCTGTATCACTTAAATCTGATTTAATGGAAAAATTTTTGATTAACATTATTTTACAAATAATTTTTGTTTTAAATTCTTTACCATCATCTTTATCAATTCTACCATCATCTTCACTAACATTATCATCTGTAATATTATCAGCTTCATCTTCTCTAACAGATGGTGCTGGTAAAGGTGAATGTTGTCCATCACTTCTATCACTACGATCATCACCACAATTACTAATATTGTCATCTGGATCGGCTCCATTTTTAGATAAATTAAGTACAGGACTTTGTCGATTTGGTGAACCTATACATAATAAAATCAATTTATGTAATTCGTGTTTACATAATATAGGTATTTAGGTAATTATTATAAAAATTTACCATTTCTCGAACTAAGATCTCTTGGTTTTTGATCATTGACTGATGGTGGTCTTCCATCATCTGTTCTTTCTTCTCTCAGTCTATAGTTTCTACATAATAATAGCGCGAATAAATATTAAAAAATACTTGATAAAAAGAGTTTTACTAACCTTTCCAAATGTTTAACAATATCTTCATAAGCAGCTCTACAATTTTCCCAAATACCGGAACGTGCAATAGCATCCATTCCAGCTGCTGACATACCAGCTGCACCAGCTGCTTGTGCTGCTGCTTTCATCATTGAACCATCTGGTCTATGTAATCCATGTGGTGGTAACGCTGGATTCATTAATGCTGAACCAGGATGATGATTCATTTGCATAAATGCCATATGATTTATTGGTGGTGGATTGTAGCCATTTGCTAATAGTGGTGATTTATCCATTCTTGCAATATCTGCACAAAATTTTAATCAAAAGTCATTTTTGTTTTTTTAATAACATTTAGGAAATCAGTAAAACAGTAGCAAATCATTTTAATTAAAACCATTATTCTTTTAATATTTTTTTATTATCTTTTTTATCAACTGTTATAATCTTAATAGGTTTTTAGTCTAATTTTTTTTCGGTTTATTTTAATATTTTATATTAAAATTTTTATTATTTTTGTTTTAATATTTTAACGTAGTTACATAGCAAATCATATATGAATATATCGTGCTTATGGTAGAGTCAAAATTAATAAATATATACTTAATCGGTGATATCTAAAACTTGTAATTACGCGCAATTAGTCAATTTTAGATAAATTTAAGAGGACAAAGATAAAAAAGAAATAGCAACATTTCAAAGCCCACGTTCGATTTTAATATAAAAAAGTTTTTTAAACCAAAATATATTTACAATGTTATAGAAGTACAGTGAAAATTTATTATATTCGTTGTTGAACTAAAATTAATTTTTAATTTTTTCTGATTTACTTCATCAATATTTTAATAAAAAACAGTTGGCAGGTATATCTATTAGGGTAAACGCTATTGCTAGATATGCATAGAATTTATTTTAATGATGATTGGGAGATTTTGTTTGTATTGAATCAATGACATCTAGCTACTGTACGAAAATAAAAATACTAAAATTAAGTATGAAGTCAATTCTGATCTTATAAGGTAGAGGCATCCATACTAATACACCTTGAAATTAATGGAAGAAAGACCCGTTAAAAGCTTAACTTAAGACAAAAACTAACTTAAGAGAGCCAATCATTCGATTAGGAGGCCGAAACAAAATGCTCAATGAAGATCACTGGACTGGAACTCTCAAGATTTTACTTTCATTAAGCAGATGCTTAGACTAAAAAAAAGGAGTAACATTTCGGTATAAAACAAATTAGGATCCTATTTTGTTGTACACAGCGCACATAATAATATTTGGGAAACTCCTAAAATGAGTAGAAAAGAACCTTGAATCAATTATAAATTTTATTCTGTACTATGAAAATTTTAACCTATGGTTTCCAAAATTTTCATTAACTTATAGTTTTTCGCTATTTCTCTTATATGTACTCAACATTATATTGAGTTGAGTTTAATTTAAGAAAATTATTACAGGGTTTAACAGACTAAATATTATATACTTTTGATTTACTGGAACAAATTTTAAACTTTTTTATAATAAATGAATTTAAGATAAATATCATATAACTAAATTTACGGTATATCGAAATAAAAATTATAAATATTGATATCTGATATTGAATATCTAAATATTTTTAAAAAAGGCATAATAAAACTTCAATATACAGAATACATTATGTATGCAATGTTGTAACATGTAGTATATGATGAATATACTTGCATGCATATGAAATCTCATTAATCTTCTATAACCCGAATATAATTGCAATTATCTTGTTAGACACACCACAAAAGTTGATTACTGCGCTATAATAGTAATATATTTTTTGTTTTATATTGAAAACTGTTAAAATATTTTTCAACTCATGTTATTTATGTATGGCTGTAATCACATGGCTGTAATAACATATACAATTTGTGTGGCTGTATTATACGTACAAACACACAAATCTGTGATTCTATGTTAAAAATAAAATTTTTAAATTATTTATTTTATTGGAAAGTAAAACAAAAACGCTATAAATTTGATAGTCTTATTTTAAATTATTAAAAAGTTGTGCCTTTTCATTTCTTTTTTACTTTTTAAATTGTTTATAGCACAATATTCATGTGTTATGTACCTATGTTAGGTATAGGTAACATTTTATGCCTTTACAATTGAAAATATAATCACAAAGATCAAATGATGATCATAGGATATAGTTCAATAAATCTAAGTTAGAATAAGTGTATACAAAAACAATATACAAAATATATAGATAAACATCTCATGAAAATAAAAATAAAATTATTGCTCTCTATGCGAAAACTTATAATCAAATTATTGAAACCTAAATTAGAATACAAAAAAAAAAAAAGAAGCATTCCACCTAATTGCAAGATGCTTGTACATATCAAATTGGGAAATTTTATTAAATCGGAAGAAAGAACGCATTCCAAAATACTATTGAATTTTTGTCACTAATTTTAACTATACGAGTACAACCATTATTTATTTAGATTTCCGATCAACAACCGTACGTTGAGAAATTTCTAGAAAAGAGCTCACGACACTGTCGAATTAAGCCTGCATAATGCTGTGTGAATACTTCTAAAGATAACAAAAGTCAAGTCTAAGTAGTAGACAATGCAAACGTTTGCTGGTCTAAAATCGCATATACTCTTGTTTTGCATTAAATATTGAAAAATTATAAACTTATTTATTTATTGATATTACAAATATAAATTAAAACTTTAAATGTCACTTAAATTTTGAGAGTTTTGTAAAGAAAACTTGTTATTTCAAGTTTCATTTATACCTTAGTAAATACATAAATTTTTTATTTTCTCTTGACCTAAACTATTATAGGGCAAATTTACTAAATCAAAGGTTAATTCAGTGATCGAGATTAGTTTCTTGAAATTATATGTAATCTAATATTGATTGTAAACATTTTACACAATAAATTGTAATTTAGCACTGCATCGAAAAAGAGAGAAGTGACATACACAAAAGTGGCTGGACAGCGTCTCAAGTTCTTAGTAATGAGATTGATGAGAATTATTTTAATATTATATTCAATATTAAAGAAAATCTTCCAGAATATTAAAGCGTAAGTTCCCTAAAAAAAATTTTCTACGCAACTAAATTAATAATGATAAAATGACAGCGGTCCAAAAATCATTGTAAGAAGAATCTTACCTTTTCACTTTAATATCAAACCAAACGAACAAAACAAAAAAAAAAAAGAAAAAGCAAAACTCAACAAAAACTGTAATTACAATTTTAATTCAATTATTTTAGTATTTTATTGCTTTTCTTTAATTCTCTTACACATGTTTAAATATTAAAAATTTATGTTTAATTTGTTGTTATTTTAATTATAATACAAGCAAACTTCCACATGAGTAGAACAAAAAGCTGATGAGATAAAGGAAATTCGTATATTGTGATAATTGATTATATTGTGAGTAAAACGCCCATACAAGGTATTTCATGTATGACTCATAAACGTTATGATTATGATAAAGGAAATTGCAATAAAAAATTAATTTTTTACATGGGACTCTTGAATAAATGTTATGAAATGTGTAGATAGGCATTTAAAAAATTATTAAACAACACACAGTACTTTCTACTATATAAAAAATAAGTTTTCTTTTATATTTTTATGCAATTTAATACTTTGAAATGAAATTCGTACTTGTTCCAATCATAGATAAAATTTTGTAAGAAGAAGGAACCCCAGTATAATGGAAAACGACTGTAAGATTACATAAGAAAAAATCCTACTCATACAGTGCAAAATATAAGGAGGTATCAAAATCGTTTATAGTGTTACGAGAATTATGATCATGGCTATAAGTCTCAGCATAGTTGAGAAACTGAAAACCCCAATCAAATTGGTCTGGATGATATGCAATTACAAGAAAGCCAGATAGAGTAGGTAGAAGAATTTGGGTTCTTGGGCAGTATATACTAACAACTGATGGCGACAGGAACAAAGAATAGACGCGTCAACTTTGCCAATTACAGTTAAGTTTTGCAGTCCTCATAATTTAAAAAAAAAACAACAGATTGCTTCCCAATTTATGCAAAGTTTATTACATGATGTAGAATATTTTCATTTTTTATAATTAAGGTTGAATTTTTTACACTTATGTTTACAAATTTGAGTTACTTCGTTTTAAGAAGTGTCCAATTTAGTCTTTTTGGTTGGTTGACGTAGCCAATGTGGCAGTTTTACCGAACTCTAAATAACACAAATATCTCTTTTTGCTATACCACTATCTCGGGATTACAAGGCCATCATTTGGTCTACGTTTACAGGTGGCGTATCAGAGCCACTCAATCCTCTTCGAGGAATCGAACTAAATCTCCGATGCTAATCTCGATATCTTGTCCAGCTCCGCAATATTTTCTTTCTCCCACGTAACCAGTCTGGCCTCGCTTAGAGCCGGGCACTCGAAGATATAGTGAAAAATAATCCCCTTCTTGTTAATTTCCCGGCAGCGGTGACACATCGTATTGGAATGAAATTCTAGCCTAGGCGCATGCTCCCCCAACAGCCAGAGTCCGTCGTAAACTGACGTCATGCAGGCAATGTCTCCACGAGGCCATGTTTTAACCAAATTTTTCTTACCATTTCGTATGTCTTCTTATCTTAGTAATTATCTTAGTAATTATTATCTGAGTCTATTTTAGTAATTATTATTATGTCTTTCAGTAAAAGTATCTTATTATTATGTTGAACAACCATATTTTCTTACTTCTTAATTTTTCTCTTTTGATTTATAAAAAATACAAAATTTGAAATAAAATTCATAATATTTTTTTTTGTTTTTTATTTAGAAATTCAAATAAAAATGAAAAAGTATAAAAACCCTTTAAGTTAAAAATCAATTGTAAAATATTTTCTTTTTTTTTCCAATTTATATCCTAAAGACATCAAATTAAAGAAATAAAAAGAAAATTCAAATTACAGAAAGTTAATCATCAATTCGTTATACTATAATTGTAATTGTTTTTACTACTGTTATATTGAATTTGTAAGTATAGTTGAACAAAAACAAAAGAAAAAAAAATTTTTTTGAAAACTCGAAAAATGTTGCATAAAATGCTCTAAAAAAAAAGAAGTAAAAGAATTTCGAAACCAATAATTTTCTCGAAATAAATTTAAAAAAAATTTTTATAATGACATGCTAAAAAATTATTTCTTTAAATTCACCATTTCATCTCTTCATTTTTTTTATGAAATTACTTGCACATATATACCTACATGCATATATATTAAAATTACAAATTTGTAAACTGTTTAAAAAAATTATTGTTCAGTTTGGTTATGCTTTATTCTCCGTCAAAAAGATCTTTGAACATAATTTAAAAGAGGGGTGCCTTCTTTTATATTTTTGTTTTTCTTTTGTTTTTTTTTATTGTTTTATTAAAAAGTAATAATTTTTGCAGTAAGTACAAATTTAAAAGCTGCGATAGATAAAAATATTGTGTAGCTAGTAACTTTGTCCTTTCTTACATTTTATAATTTCGAATAAATGTTAAATTTTCTCCCCTATATAAAAATATTTTTTTTTTTATTTTTTTTTTTTGATAATTTTATTATTTTAAACTTTTGAAAAAATTATGCCAATACTACTATTAAATATGCATATAATATAGGTATGTATGTATGTGTGTATGGAAATTTTATATACAAAATAATTTATAATTATTAAAAATTGAGTTTCATTTGTATTTATATTCCTATATGTATATGTATATATGTATATAGAATTTTATTAAGTACGTTATTCGACGCGTGTATACCAAAAGGGTTATATATGTACATACGATGCCATTTAATTGAAGGGTAATAATAAATTAAAACTAACTATAAATAAGATCCTTTTATATTTGCTTACTTTTTTTCATATTTTCTATATATGTCCTTAATGAAATATATAATTATGTCCTTAATACAAAAAGGGAGAGAAAAATAAAAAAAATTAAATAAAATTGTGATCACCATGTAATAATCGGCTGCTTTTATTAATATTCGCACAGATAAAATGTTTTATTGTTGTTGTTTTTTTTTGTCGTAATTCAATAATTTTTTTTTTTTTTTTTGGAATACGCATTTGTTACAATTTAAATTCTTCGCGTATTTGCAGAAATTTTTATTATTTTTGTTCAATGTATACAGAGTAGGCATACGGAAGAATAATTGGTCAGAACAAGTTAGTTGAAATATTTGAGTTTTTTGAAACTGTATCGAGTCTAACTGCAAACATTTCAGTAGATATGCAGGACGTTCCAAGTCGAAATATACTGTATACACCGTTGCATAAACGCTTAAGGAGGATTAAAATTTTTTTTTTGGAACCCAATATTGCCCACTATTCCAAATATTTTTATTTAATTTTTGAAATTTTGAGAGTAATTAATTTTTCTCTATCTTTTTATATTTTATTATATTATCACTCTGTATTTCAGTAATTTAGTGATAATATCTGTGAACTAATAATTCAATGAAATTTCAAATTTGTTTAATTGTTGCTACAAAGAAATTTTGAAAAAAAAAACATAAATTCAACAGGCTTTTTTATTGAAGTTCACAAGAAACGAAGAAGATAATTCCATAAAACATTGATTTGAAGCCCCGATAAATGCATATCATATTTCACCCCCTTAATCCATTTACAAAGTTAAATTGTTTTATGTTAAAACTTTTTTAAAGTATTTTCAATTATTGTTAACAACTGTTTCACTATTAACTATTCTTTTTAACCTAATACATACTTTAGCTATCGTTAAATAAGAATAAGAACAAAAAGCAGAAAAACAGTTAAAAACCACAAAACATAACTCTTTTTTCACAAAATAAAAAACAAAAAAAAAAACATAAGGGAGCATAAAAATAATAATACGAGTATAAGGGAGCAGAGTGCATACAATTTTTCTGTTCAATTTAGCACAATACCAAAATGAAAATAATTTTAAATTGAACACCTTTTGTAAAAATTTGCTATGTCTATATGCGGCTTGACATACTTGTTTATATTTTATTGTAATCGTCATAAAAGACGAAAAAATTAAACAAGAATAATATTCTTAACAAAATGCAAGTTATGTAGAAAAATATATGTGAGTATTAAAAAAGAAGTGGTCAAGTGAAGAAACCGAAAGAATGCAAAAGAAAAGAGAAAAGAAAATTTAAAACCTTGTAAAAATTTCGTGTTTACAGTCGATTAAAAAATTTTTATTTAATACCAAACTTTCAAGTTTGTTGTTCATTTTCATATACGAAGACGTTTTGTGTTTTACAAATTTTTATTTGTACACTACACTCATTGACGTTTTGTAAATAACTTACCTTTATAACGATATTCCTTTTGTTACGGCTTATAATAACAGAATTAATCCGAGAGAAATAATTTTTTTTTTGTTTGTAAAAAGGGCTGATTTTATTGTTTATATTTTAAGTAAAAAATTCTTTTCAAAATAATTACATTTATGATTTATAAGAATCAAATTTAATATTTCACATAACATGAAAATTAAAAAAGAGAGAGAGAGAAAATTAAGGGGTGCTTTCGATCTTAAAAATGAATTTATAAAATACGTTTCAGTTTAACACAGGCTTAGAGTACATTTTATGCGATTTTAAAAGCAAGTAACCTATCATTATTTACTATAAGTCATACCGCATAGCAGAATGTGTGGTATACAAAATTTCCAATTAAGTATCCAAATAATTCATTGCAATTCATTAATATAATTAAATATTTCAATTATTACACATTTTTGGTTTTCAATTCAATTTTATTTTACTAGATTTTTAAACATCTTCTTATCACTTACTGCACAGTAAATTAATCACAAATTTATAAAAGAATCCAGTTGCACAGGGTGAACGATACACGATTGTATACCATCGAAAATACTAGAAATAATAATTAATAGTAACCTTCTTCACGAATTATTGGGCTTAATTTCTACAAAAAAGTTGAATTCACATATTTCTCCTTGAAAATCGAAAAAAAAATTCAGGTAGATTGAAATTGTCGTCACCAATTTACGAATTTCGTCTTAATTCGGCCAAGATGTGAGTCATTAAATTTGCTCTTTGCAAAAAATTCTAACAATTTTTCCTTAGACAGTTATAATAATTTACTCGTAATAAACTTAAAATCACAAAATTTATACACAACACTGGTACAACATAATTGAATTCTAAAGATTTTGTCTTAAAATTCACTCTTTAATCACTCAAGTTCAATAACATTATTAAATATTATAATAAGTACTTGTTAAATTCAATTTTATATAGTATAAGCAATATTTTTCTATAACAATAACATTTTAAGAAATAGAATAATAAATTGAATATTATTTTCAAAACAAATTTTTTTTTTTAAATTTAATGATTTTTGCTGCGAGTAATCGCCCAAAACCATGTCACGGAATCAATTTTCAGACGCCTAAAATTTCTATTTATAATTTTATTAAAGTAGGACTTAAGTATTTCAGCTTAATCAAAGTTTATAATCAAATTGAGTATTTAAATGCTTAAAAATAAAGTTTTCAAAAAAATTAAATATAATTTTGCTAATATTGTTGAGGAATTTATAACAATAATGTTGAAAAATGTTGGTTAATAATGGTTTTATTCGATTTGCATAAAAAATTTTTTCTATATTTTTCTATATACGAGTACTGGTAAGTATAATTTGCAATGAAATTTTCAAAAATATATTCGCTATATTGTTTTACAATGCTTGATTTATAATTTTACTATTTTATTGTTGAAATATATTAATAACACTATAAACACTTACCACTAATATGTCCATTTTCATAGGCGTAATCACCATTATCTAATCGATGTTTTTTCAATTGTGGATGACCAGATAAATGTGTTGGTGGTAATGATAGCCCAACAGGTCCACGTTTCGGTGGTCTACCAGGCCTATAATATATTTTTAAAAAAACAAAAATTAGAAAGTAAAATTTGAAATTTTAGCCTAAAATTAAACTAAAAATTCTTAAATTTAGTTTATATGAATTTTATTAATGTCAATCAATTATAATCAAATAATTGTGTTAATATAAAATTATACAAATATATTATTTGAAAATAATCGATACAAGTTGTTTAATCCATTGACGATCAGCAAAATTGATTGATTGAAAGTTAGAAAAAATTTCTTCATATAAAATAAAGAGAATATCAACCTTGTTTTTAGCACTTTTGCAAAAAATTTTTGAAAAAAAGTGCTTATTAATTTCACTCTGTCCGTCCGTCCGTCCGTCCGTCCGTCCGTCCGTCCGTCCGTCCGTCTGTCTGTCCGTGTGTCTGTTTACAAAACTCCTACACCCTTGAAGATAGAAAGCTGAAATTTTGTATGCACATAAATCTTTACTAGAAACTTATTTCCGTAGAACAAAATTTTCATCTATCTCCCCCCCTCTAGAATTTATAATGCACCCTAATAAACCCTTTAATGCACAATACGATAATATTTAAAAGAAAAGCAAATTTTTTTAGATTACCATTAATTTCGGATAGTTTCTTAATCCGGTGATCTTTGTAGTTTTAATGGTAACTTTAATATCTTTAAAAATAAAAACAATAAACATTATGCGTTATGTATTTAAAAGCTTAACAAGATTTCCGGTCTCATAGAGCGCCTAATATATTATTTTTTTCTATTTTAATGTTTCCTTTAGCAAATATGTACATATTAATTTTCTTTTCTCATCTTTATCTTAAAGCAAATACTGTAAATATTTTCAAATCTTATACTTTATATTGTTATATTCTGTTTACATGCTTAATTTGCTAAATACCAGTAGTTTAGAATTTCATTCTAATTTTGTTTTTTTCTATTTAAATTCTAATTTCCCTATATTTTTGTATAGCTAGATCTAAAATGCTTTCATACACATATTTACAGATTGAATAACAACAAAATAAATAAAAATTACAAATATGTGTATGATCATACAGACACTGTATATTTAATTTAATTAACAATAGATAAATTTTCATTCAGTTTTTATTAAGATAAATATATTTTAGAGTACAAAAACATGAATGTTTCTTATTTGAAAAAAAAAATAAATAAATACAAAGTTTATTGTTATCTATAGGAGATTGCTAAGTAAATAGTACAACCTCGTAATTAAAAATAAAAAATTAACTGTTTATTTATTTCTATTTGGGAGAAAAAATTTACTTTCATTTCCATATTTGAAACAAAAAAAAAAATAAATTCTGTTTACATTTTTATTATATGCAGTGATATTTTTAAACTTTACACCGCATTCGCTGATATTTGTGAATATATCGTGACTAAAATAACTTATATATCCGTATAATATTTATTCGTAAAACATTGTGTTTATGCATAAAAATATGGTGTATATTTTTGTTTTGAATATATATAAATAAATAAATATAGTTACCTACATCATAGTTTAAGTAAATAAATAAGTTAAAGTGCCACTAGTTTTATTATGATTTTTATTTAATTATGAATAAAGTGCGTTCTGAATAAATTTAAACAATAAAATTATTATTTTATAATAATTATATGCCTTTACAACATGTTCGTGTATGAGTTGCATATATTCTATGTTATTATGTTTGATTAGCATTTTCATTGTATGTTATAATAAAAGTTATACTTATAGGTGTATGTTTAAATCCAAATTCATGCATAATTTCAATATTAATCTATTTTTTCAATTGATAATAAAAACTTTTTTTTTTTTTTGTGAAATTGTGAATTGAATATTAAATTGAATGAAATAAATTCTGTTTTGATAAGTAGTATTGATATAAACTGTTATACAACTATAATTTTTACACCCGTACGAACTTATGTTCGAAAGGTTTTCTAAATTTGCCCTACCGTTTGTAACGCTGAGAAATAACGGTGTTACATATAGACTCAAGTGGATGTTTTTGATCAGAGTCGAATTCTGAGTTGATTTAGTTTTGCCTGTTCGTCTGTCCGCCCGCCCGTCCGTCCGTCCCAACGATAACTCAAAAACTAATTGAGCTAAGTTCATAAAATTTTCACAAATGACTTATTGTAGTAAGTGCCAGAACCCTATTTAAATTGGACATGATAAGGGTACCGGTTGGGGTAGCTGCCATACAACTTCAAAATTTATTTGACTATATCTCAGAAACTATAAAAGCTATGGTGTTGTTATTTCACACAAACGAATATATTAGTAGGGCTAATGTGTCTGATAAAAGTCGTTGCAATTAGATGGCTCCTTCTGGTAACCGCCATACAACTTCAAAAGTTATTTGGCTGTATCTCAGAAACTGTAAAAGCTGTAATATTGATATTTTACACAAGCGAATATATTAGTAGGGCCGATGTGATTCATAAAATTCATTAAAATTTCTTGGCTCTTTCTGGTAACTGCCGTACAACTTCAAAAGTTATTTGACTATATTTCAGAAACTATTAAAGCTATGGTATTGAAATTTCACACAAACGAATATATAAGTAGGGCCAATGTGTCTAATTAAAGTCGTTGAAATTACTTGGCTCCTTCTGGTACCTGCCATATAACTTCAAAAGTTATTTGACTATATTTCAGAAACTATTAAAGCTATGGTATTGAAATTTCACACAAACGAATATATAAGTAGGGCCAATGTCGTTGAAATTTCTTGGCTCTTTCTGGTAGCTGCCGTACAACTTCAATAGTAGTTTGGCACACAGTATTTTGAAAAACACATTGTACTGAAATTTTGCATAAATTAATATGGTAATACGGCAACTTAAAGTCATAGTCCGTCCCATAGTCAGTTAGGGCATCTGCATTTGCACATAGGATTACAAATTCGTACGGGTATCACAGAGTTGACAAGGTCAACTCTATTTTTTCTCGTTTTTATTTAAATTATGAAGCTTCATTATACGCTTATTATATTTCAAGGGGAATTAATTATAACGTGATCAATATACTGTGGTTTTAAAACCGTTTTATTTTAACTCTCTAAATTAATTGACATATATTCCAGTTAAATCTATTTTTTTAACCAAAAATAGCAATGCAACATATTTGATTGCCAACATTTTGTATGAACTTGATTTTTACTTCAGCTTGACAACGAAAAGTTGTTATCAAAGTAATTATCTACAGTTTTGCATTATTATTAATTGTTTTGAGTTCGGAAGCTAGATTTATTACACCTGAAGTTAAATTCTTCTAAAGGCCAAAAAAATATTAATTTAAATTATGAAATGTTCAAGAACTTTTTCTCGTGAAATTTAAAAAGTACGTGAATGTCAGCAATTTTCTATTTTTAATTATTCATAAACTTTTCTATTATTAAAGATGGTGTATTGTTTTGCTTTATATTTATATCATTGCTAAAAAATTTTTATATAATTTTATTTATATTCAATTTTTAATTCAAATCAATAAAATCCATAATGTTACAACAGAAGAAACCACAAAAAGTGCTTCTGTAAAGGGAACAAAACAGTAATAGCAATTCAAACAAATAAAAGAAAAAAAAAACAAAAAATAATCAAAAATTGATCCTTTTGGCGGCAAGACAGTAAAATCATAAAACAAAAACAGAAACAAAAAAAAAACAAAAATATAAAAATTACTTTTCTTCATTTAAACTGCTTACACACAAATATAGAAAGAAAATTTTAAAATAAAAAAAAAAACTCCAATAGACGGCGTGATGTTAAAACCACAAATTCATCATCAGCTATTCGGTTTCTTTTTAGAACGAATGAAATGGTTAGGGTAATGGTACAATGGTGGTAGTAAAATTTTTCTTAGCAATAATTTTATAAATTTGGACTTGTTTTAAGTTTTGTTTTTGTTCTTTGTTGTTTCTTTTTTTTATTAATTTTGTGTTCTTGGGCTATTGCACCTTAAATTGAAGGCATTTAAAATCTGATTTAATTTTGCGGTAAATTTTTTCCATATTTTTGTGTTTTTTAGTTGTTGATTCGAAATTATGCAAAATCATGCTATTTTAATTCTGTTAAAATAAACTTATATAAATATATTTAATCTGCATATTATATTTTTGTAATGTAGCGGGCTATATTTTTCTAATTTAAGAATGCATACAATTTGATTAGAACTTAAACTGGTTCAAAGATATTTTAGAAAGTTTTTATATATTATAACGCCTTATTATTGACAACGAGTTTTAAGTACATATTTAAGTTTGCGGTGAATAATAATAAGTATATTTAGAAATTCAGTGTTAATGACATTTTACCATTGAATATTCAAAAGAAATGGATTGGATTATTTATTGTAAGACAACAATTAGAAAAAACGAGAAAAAATAGAATTGACCTTGTCAATTCTGTGATACCCGTACGAATTTGTTATCCTATGTACGAATAAAGATGCCCTAACTGAATATGGGACAGACTATAACTTTAAGTTGCGTATTATCATATTAATTTATGCAAAATTTCAGTACAATGTCTTTTTCAAAATACTGTGTGCCAAGCTACTATTTAAGTTGTATGGCAGCTAGCAGAAAGAGCCAAGAAATTTTAACGAATTTTATCAAGCACATCGGCCCTACTAACATATTTGCTTGTGTGAGATTTCAATACCACAGCTTTTATAGTTTCTGAGATATAGCCAAATAAATTTTGAAGTTGTATGGCAGCTACCCGAACCGATACCCCGATCATGTCCAATTTAAATAGGGTTCTGGCACTTATTACAATAAATCATATGTGAAAATTTGGTGAACTTAGCTCAATTAGTTTTTGAGTTATCGTTGGAACGGACAGACGGACGGAAGGACAGACAAAGCTAAATGAACTCAGAATTTGACGCTGATCAAAAACATACACTTGAGTCTATATCTAAGACCGTTATTTCTTAGCGTTACAGACGGTAAGACAAATTTAGTATATCCTTCGAACATACGTTCGTACGGGTATAATGAGTCGCCGATTTGGAGCAGTTGTTATTAAAATGAATTATTGTAAAGTTAATTTGAGTGTATAATCTTAAAATCTGTGTTTTATCATATTTCGTCAATTTCCTAGTTATTTTTAACAGTAGAAGTCAGATATAGCGTACACTCAATGGACCAGCAAAAATGAACGTATTAACCGACTTTCGTTTTAACCGGTGTACAAATAAAATATATGTACCATTTACTTTTCAATTTTTATCATTGTTTTATTTACTCTTCAATTTAAAATCAAAATGAAATTTAAAATTAAATTAAAATGACAATGTTCTGACGAAAAAAAAATTGTTTTCCTACATCTCAGCTACCTACATAACAAACTAGATGTCGCATAAGTAGACGTAATCGTTGAACAATTTTATTATTACCGTTTTTGTACGCTATCATCGTTATTTGTACGCAATTTCGTTATTACTGATATACGTTATTACCAGTTTTTACTGTAATTAGTCCTTTAGTCAAGAAAAAATTGTAATTAATGTTTATAATTTATATAAGAGAATTAAATACATTGAATATGAATAAATTTATAACGAAATATTTTAAACGAAAATACATTTTGAATTTCTTCTAAAGTATCTATTGATAATCAAAATAAGTAACCAAATTTATTTTTCATGTCCTGTACCAAAACGATACTAAAATTATATTTGACATTCTTTACTAAATATATGAATATATTATTAATATACAAAATAAAATTTTCGCATACATTGAAATTCAACCAATTTTATTGTTGTATCCTATATATGAATACCAATAATTATTGAGGACAAAATTTCAAATCACCATTTTGAATTTATGACTAATATTTTATGCTAATAGTACACTAGATAACATGTATTTATTATGAAAATATATATTATACTTAGATAAATTGAATATGATATTTTCCAAATGCATTTTATCCAAGGTCCTTTTTTCACTTTATTATTTATGAATATATAACAGTTTATACATTTGTTATGTAAATTATATTATTTCCTTTTAAATGATATACCATTTTGTTAATAAATGAATTAATTTCTATGAAATATGTAAGTGTATGTTAAAATAACTGTTTTTTATTCGTTCTTACCATTTTAGATTTATGTATATATGTGAGTATATATATGGCCTATATTATATAGAAGAAGCATTCATTATATAATTTTCTATAATTTTTTATTTAATATGTGCAAATATATGAATATTGTATATAAAAGCAATATTATAAATTAAAAAAAAAAAACTATAGTTTATAAATTTATTATTGAAAATATTTTCATTTTCTAAAATACATAAATTAAAATAAATATTATAAGTAGTACAGTTTTCTATCTATATATTACTTTTAAATATTTATGTATATTAATAATTATTATTTACCTCTCAGGTGGCTTGATTGATAAGCATCTGGAATAAAAAAGAAAAAAAAAATCGACCGTTTCGTTTCAATGAAATTTTTTTTTTTTATTTTTAATTTAAAAAGAATGTTTTATAAAAAAAAATATTAAATTAATAAAAATTGATTCGAATGTTAAAATTAAATTTTTATATTTTAATGAATTTTATGTACGTTGCCAAAAAAATGAACAATTTCCGATTGAGAACTACAATTTTGGACATAAAATAAAAAAATTCAATCCATTTATTGGCTTACACTCGAATTATATAATAGTTTAAACAATACATTTGAATTTATCTAACGTTAGGTGCATGAAAGCAGAGATGGTTTATTTATATGAGAATACTCATTAAGTTGTGAGTGTCTCGAAACTAGTTATGAGTCGCTCAAAAATTAAGCTAACGTGATTATTTCCAAAAAATAGTATATTTGAAGTTAATAATGAAAAATTAATAAACCCTTATTACCTCAATTTTTTAATCAATTTCAATTTTTATATTTATAGAATTTTCCAAACCCCATACAGTAATTTTGAAACCAATTTTAGTAAGCGCAAATATTTTATGTTTCTTTGTTCATAAAATACACATAATTCTAATTTTAAACATTTAAAATAATTTGTTTAGAAAAATCATTCAGTGTATGTTTCTAAAGAGATTTTCAGTATATAAAACTTTTAAGCTACTTTAAGTTTTTCAAGTTGTAGAGGAAATTTCCAACGAAAAGGTTCCGATACCCTGCTTGTTAGGATAAAAATGGTCTATAATTCGGAAAACTCTTATTTAGATTTCAATGTTTAAGTTTTATTAAAAGACATTAATTTGGCTTCTCAAAATTTCTTTAATTACGGAACAAATGCAACTTGAATCGTCCAATCGATAATTTCATTTTGTTAAATTAATTTTAACATTCGAATTTTTTTTAAGAGAAAAATTCATAATTTATTAATTATATTTTATTTAGAAAAAAAAATATTAAAGAAAAAAAGTTTAATAATTATTTTATAAAAATCTAAAAGAATAATTTTTTTTGCATAAAAAAATTTAACAAAAAAAAACAAAATAAATATTTTTTTTTTATTTTTTTTTTTAAATGTAATAAATTTAATTTATATTTTTTTCATTTTTGGTTTATTTGAGAGTCGAATACAATAAACGGTGCCCTAAAGTTAAATATAATATAATTTGTTTTTTTTATTCAATTTAAAATTTAATATATAAATAATATTAAAACAAAATTTAAAAAAAAACCTCTTTTATTCCAAATGATATTTTAAATTAATAATAAAATATTACATAATATAAGTATATTAAAAAAATTAAATTAAATAGTAAGAGAGTACAAAAATTAATAACTGAATTATAATGAAAATGAAAATATTTAAATAATGTAAAATTAGTATTGAAAATGTAATTTTTATAAATGAATAGTTTCAAATAAACTGAAAAATAAATTAAATTTTATTTAACAAAAGTACAAAAATTAAGTATAAATAAGAAATAATGAAATATAATTTTAAATAAGTTTGTAGAAAATTAAAATTTGCATTTCAAAAATAAATTACAATACATAGATTTTTATTTAGAGCAAAGAGTGAATTTTAATTCAATACAATAATAACCAATACAATACATCCAAAAGTAATGATTCCGGCACAGCTACTCGTATCACAGGAAAAAGTAAAACACAATAAAGAAGTGTAAAAGAATTGCAGTAAGTCTTAAGCTAATTTCTCTTCACGGAAAAGTGCCTTGAGATAAAATATAGGGAAATAGAAATTTTGAGAATAACTAATTAAGTGTGTTTTAATTAACAGTATGGAGATGGAGAGTAGGTAGTCTACAAAAAAACCTATTACAAGAATCAATAAGGAAGTAGTTTATTTATTCGATTTTTCGGTATTCGATTTCCAAAAATGAAGAAAAACAACAGGCGGATTTCTGTAACAGGCTGAAAATATTTTCGAAAAAATCTTTTTGTTTTTTAATCAAATCTGTTGCTTATAATTTTTAAAATTTGAAAATTTTTTTAGCGTTTTAAAAATTTACGATATTATATATCGTAAAATTTGAATATATCGTAAAATTTGAATATATAGTAAAATTAATGATTGCTAGTCTAATCATTAATTTCATATTTTTATTAAAATTTTTGAAATATAATAAAAGTTATACACAGTACTCAAATAAAATTCTACATTCTAAACTTTAATTATAATTCATATAACAGTATATTTATTTGTTTTTAAAAGAGTTACTATATATCACTATACATATGATATTGCTATATACGACATATTTTAGTAGGCATACAAATTGTAGTTGGCAGCCGTTATTTTATTGTATGTTGGTAATAAAGTGAAAATATTCATATATGTAGATTTAATCTTAATAAAATAACAATAGAATTTTAAATTATTATAGCATAGAATTATGAATATGCCATTCAAAAATAAACGATCCCGTCAATAATTACTTTAAAAAAAAATCATTTATATTTTTGTATATCTATACATACTTGTTTTATTATTATTTGCTAGAATATAATACATAGACTAACAAATAATAAAGTGAAATACAATTACTAAGGAAAAAAGAAATAAAATAATTCAATAATTGCTAGTTCTGGAAATTGTTTTAGCAAGCGAAACTTAGATTAAAATTTTTCCATTCTCATATATAGATTTATCTATATATAATGTGTAATTTTTATTCAAGAATTGTAGACAATTATTTTCTTATTTTTAATTTACAAATTTTATTACAGATATGAGTGTGCATGTACATATATATGAATGGAATAAGTTCAACTACTTTAGAATTCGCGATATTACATATATTTTATAATTACGTCTACGATATATATATATATATATTTTGTTCATATACATTAATTATACTGACAATTATATTTTATATTATTTTTATGCAATTAATTTTAAATTTTCTATTTGATATTTTTTTTTGTTAATTTTATATTAAAGTGAAATATTAATAAGATGTTTAGATTTTAGTATTTATAGTTAAAACTCAGCGAAATCGCTTTTTCAGTAATTGGAAGCGCTAAATTTGAAAATTATATTTTATGCTTAAAAATATTTTTATTATTTTTTTATTACAGGTAAATTAACTATAAAAGAGCTACCATGACTAGGCTATATTCGTCCAAAATCTATAATCTGCTTAATTATAAATAGAGTATGCCCTATAAAATACAGACTTTACAGACGCAAAAAAAAAATTCTGAAATTTGCAAATATTTGAGTGTACAGCAATATTTAAAAGAGCTTTATTATTGTTCTATATATATATGTATGAACGTAACTTGTCGTATTTTTGTTGATTTTCACATATAAGAAAAGAGGAAGTAAGGTGAATTTAACTTACATTTAAAAAAAAGAAAAACGAAAATAATTATATGCCAGCATGGAGGCATAAATGTACGTTACATACACTCGCATTAAACGCCCGAGTAAAGAATTTTTCCATCTTTTAATTTCTCTGCTTTTTGCATTTTTTTTTTTTTTCAAATTATTGTAGTGATGACCTGCATTACAAATTTTTAATTTATAGTTAGAATGTGATTAACTTCACTTTTTATTGTATACAAAAATAATATTAAAAATGTTATTTGAATTTTTTTTTTTGTTTTATATCACAATTATTTGTGTTGCGCGTGCAGAAAGTTACGAGTTAGTTTTTTCATTTTTCTAAATAAACTTTAGAATGATTTTTTTTTTTCTAAATAAAGCAATTTGTTCTAAATTTATGGTTTATTTCAATAAAATGCTTATTTTAAAATAAAAATACTACAACTGAATAAAGGAAGTCATTTTTTTATTCTGGTATTAATTATTTCAATTATATTTTGCTCATACAGTAGCAAACTATGAATTTCTTTAAAAAAAAATGACGCAGGTGTAAAAAGAATTATATAAATTTTACTTACACGTAAGAAGAATATTTCTCTGAGGTTGATTCGAAATTATTTATTTCGAATTCTATAGTAGAATGGCAGAATTGCAAAAATTATTATGCAAAATTTTCAAACTAAAATTGCATATTTATAGGCGTAAAATTTTTTCATTTATTTCTGAGATATACAGCTAATTACATACTAATGTAAAACAATTTAAAATTTAAGTAAAATTATGTTACCTATACAATTGTTTACTTATAAATTAGAGAAAAAATTGGTTGGGAAAAGCTATTTTCAATTTGATTTGACAGTATACTAAACGGCTATGTATGTTAAATTTTCATATATTATTTACGCTAAGATTGTATTTTACTAAATTTTAAAGGAAACATACGCTAAGATTGTATGTATATTCAGGTAATAACGTACCGCGTTTGAAGAGAATCTATTTAGTTCAGATCGAAAACTATGATGAATTCTAGCATCTTGTAGAATTCAGAGAATATCCGACACATTGAGTGTATTTTAATTCAGTATTAATCTTTTATTACTGATCATAACCCTGCATTCTAGCAAAATATTACTTATGTACCGAGATTTAAGCTATTTAAATCTCTCAGGCTACATGGGTTTTATTCGCATTTATATTAATCTATAACTTTTTTTAATTTTTGTGTCAATAATTTTCTAAGCGTTATTTTTCGTGTCGAAATTTTATAGAGTATTTACAGTACTCCATTCCTCGCCTCTTCTCTTTTTTATTTGTTTTCTCTTTTCATGTCGTATGTAGTTCAACCCTGCAGACGGGCACTGTTTTTCTTTACTGATTTTTTAAGTTACGTTTAAACAAACAGGCAGCTCGTATTTTTTTTGCTTTCAAATTCGCAAATCTATAGTATTTGGTTTAATATATTTTATATATGTATGTGTATTATTCATATCATTTATTATCCTTAATTGGATTTATATTTATTTTCTACATAATTTATATTAGAATAAAAAAACAAATGAAAATATATCCACAAAAAGGGAGAGAGAGAGAGAGAGAGAGAGAGAGAGAAAGAAGAAAAAAAAACATTTTTGTTAACAATCAATTTATTATTTACAAAGGATTTTAAATTACTATAGAATAGTATAACAAAAAAAAAAGGATATGCTTATGCATGTATTTTGAAATTTGTACACGCAACCTTTCAATACAACAATTTCACTATAAAGGTGAGCTCATTTCATTTCATATCAAAATTTTATTGTGTAGTTTGCCAAATATGCCATTATTTTGTGTTTCTTTGTCTTCAAAAAATTCCAATAAATTGTAAACTTTAATAATTTTTTTTTTGATATTTTGTTTTTAATAATATAAAATTATTGTTGTTAATTTTTTTATTATTTTCAATTTTTCTAAAAAAAAAAAATAAAAATATTTTGTTTTTGTTTTTTTATTTGAATATGTCAAGTCATATGATTGACGCGTTTTTTTTTTTTGCTTATAACACTCCCACTATATTTGCATGGATACACGTCCTTATTTGAATATTTTAGATTTTACATATTCTACATCATACATACTCCTATAATATAGTCAGATAGTTATTGTGCAAATACGTACCTATATGTATTATATATTTGTGTGTATGATTTATACTGAACACAAAATAAACCGGAAATGACAAAAAAATAAAAATTGAACTTTTCTTTTCGCAATAAATTTTCGCAATAATTTCGCGAACAAACAAAGAAAACAACAAGAGAACAAAAAAATGGAATGCATAACAGTAAAATATTGTGTACTCAAAACAAAAATATTGCGAGTTTCTTTAGTTTTAACTTTAACTGATTTTTATGATTGAAATTGGTGAGGTAACAAAAAGTTTTAAAATACAAGGTAAATTGCATATATATAGAATATAACTGTAACATTTTTCTGTTCTTTTTTTTATTTTTAATTTTTTCTTAGTTTCCGGTTCCGGTTTTCTTGAATTGTATTTCATTAAAAGGTGCCTAAACTATATCTTTTACGATATTACGTTTAAATTTTTTTTATGTTGTTTTTTTTGCCTTTTCCTTTTAGTAATAAATTTTCAAAGTAAAAAACCAAAAAGTATTAAAAACTAAAAAAAAACAAATTCAAGCAAGTTGGTTAACATTGGTCTACGTACGTCTACGTATTCTGTCAATTATTGTGTTTTGTTGTTGAATTTTTTTTTTTCTGATAAGAGTCAATATTCAAATCAATCAAAAAATAATGAAAATTTTAAATATAAAAATAAAAACACATGAATTTGTAATCGACTGAGAAATTCTAGATTATGGAAAAATCTCCTTTTCATTGGGTTCTTAACAAAATGTTTAAGTATATTTTAAATGTATATACATGGAGATGTGGAGCTGCTTCAACAGAAAATCAAAAATCTGAGGTCTCCACAAAAGGAGTGTAAAATAAGAGCGCTCATTTCGACTTCAAAACCTTAATTTGTTTCTTTGGAATTCAGTGACGTACATTGTCAGTAGAATACATGCTAAGGTATGGAGAATATATTTATATAAGACTGTGTAATAAAACTTGGAACTATAAAATTTGACTTAGACAATTCTTGTTCTTTGCAACGATTCTTGTTCTCAAAACGCATACGATTTGTTATACATACGATATCTAATCACAATATACATGTGAATAATATAAATTGGTAAATTTTCCTTGTCTTACTTTCATTACATCTCCTAAATAATGCGGTTTCGTTATTTGAATTTTTACTCTACGTCAAACAATATGCGTACTCGTTTATAATAAGAAAACTAAATACTAACCGGCATTTTTAAAATTTCAATATTTCCAGTTCATTTCGAAATTAAACTTATTTAAATTTACTATTTTACCTGCATATTTTACATTAGTGTATAATATACAATATTATTTTACAAAATACAAACATTTCACTTTCCTAGTTATTCTTCTTTTTTCTATACAATCTCGAAATAAATCTCAATACTGCAACCCATTACTATTCGACACCCCTTAAATCCTAAATTCAATGTAAACGTCTTGTTTAGTATGACTTAAATTTTAGTTGTTGTGAGAATCACAAAGAGCTGTCAAAAAAAAAGGATTGTCCTAAATCAAAATAAAATTTAAATAAAATGGAAAAAAAAAATATAACAAAATAACCGTAAGCGTTACTTACTTTAAAAATGCAAACATTTTCTAATGAAAATTTTTTTAAAGTTCTGTGCATGCGAGTATGTGTTTTTCATTACGAACACACACATACATGAATGCGAATATTACAGTAATTATGTATGTGCAGAATACGAGAGTGTAAATTGTCTGAATTTAAATTTTGATTTTTTTGCGTGAGATTTTTTTTTCTTTCTCTTCTCTTCACTCTTATTTTTTATACAATTTTCTTTTTAGTTTTTTGACTTTATTCTCCATTATTGTATAATTATTTTATAAAGCACCTATATTGCATTTTTGATGATAAAGAACAATAAAAATAATTTTTGTTTTTTTAATTCTAAATTTAATATTTCTACAAACATATATATTATGTATATTTTATTATATATTCTTGAATATATGCGCGACGCGAATATAAAAGATATTTTAACAAAAACAGTAAGTTTTATGAAAGTTAAAAAGAAGAAAAGAAGAAAAAACAATTTCATATCTTGATATCTAAGTTGTTTTTAGCTTAAAAAAAAATAACAAAGGTGTATTAAGTAACAACAAAATAAACTGTGTCTGTATGTATGTGTAAGAAGAAAACATGGTATAATTTTTTTTTAAACTAATACTGAGAAAACAATAATAGTCGACAATCGACATGAGTAAAGTAACAAACAAAAATGAAAAGAGAGTTTAAAACCTAAAATTATTATTAGCTTGAGGCTGCAACAAAAGTATAGAAGAAAAATAAAAATAACAGAAAATTTTTTTTTGTTTTTTTTTTTTTTTATGTTTAGGTACACAACATGGAAACAAATCTATATCTGTAATGCAATATGAACAATGTTTTTTTTTCTGCTATTCCTTTGTTAACAATATTTTGCCAATGTTGATTGTAGTAGAATTTTAAAAATACCAGTAATTTTTAAGTAGTTATGTAGAATTCTAATAAATGTAAGTATGCATTAAAAAAAAAAAAAAAAACAAAAAAAACCGGTTCGATTATGAAGGAAATTGTTTAAATTATTAATTGTAATTTTTATGTTTTTGTTTTCCATTTGTACCCACACAAGTTAAAGAAAAAGTCAATTACACTGGTAATAATTTAAAAGTTATTAAACATCTTACTCTATACTTAGTTAGTATGTTTCAGAAAATCTTTAATTTAATATTTTTTACACTAAAATCAGTGGAGCACTGTCACTAATTAGCTTGTCGAAATCTAGCAAAATTTTTAGTAGTTCATATTATATAAATTTAGCGACTTAGATTAGGCCAGAAAATGCCAAATTTTGTGGAAAAATCTGATCTTACTAACTGGGTCGTGGGATTTTACGTTTTTGCTCATTTTTAAGAAAATAATCAACGGATTTTTATAAAATTTTACATAAGTTCTCCTCTAATAATAAGGTAAGCCTTCTAGTTTTTCAGAGAAATCAGGTGTTACCACCTGGACTTTTATATTATTAGCTATACATTAACATTTTCGTCGTCTATATATAGAGAAATAATTAACAGATTGCAAGGAGATCTTGCATTCAAGGATATAACAACACAAGATGGTACCCGATATGACATTATAAAGAACTAGGGAATATTTTTGAGAATGTCAGAGTTGGGAAGCAAGACTTTCATGGGTACCGATTTTGCTTTTTTGTCCTTATCTAATCAATTAATTAACGGAATTTCTTGAAATTTAAAATTTGAGTATACGGTTTGTGAATGAAACTAAATAAAAAAATTTTTTAAGGAAATCGGATTGTAATAAAGTTGGGTCAAACCAATGGTTTGTATTGTAGCACTTTTCCCTTCAACAAGTGAAAATTCTGCTTTTAAATACAGTCTATGTATAGCTATCACACTATTAAAATTATTTTCATTCATATACAAAACTATTTCTGGGATTGCATATATTTAGGATGACGCATATATGCAGTCTTTGAATTAAAGCAAAAATTAATATAAAAAGGGGTTAACATAGTGCTCGATTTTAAGGGTTAATTGTGTGAGTTAAGAAAAGTAATTATATTTTTTAATTTCATGGGATTTACCGTTAGCTTTCTGCGTTTATAAAAATTTGGAAAAGCTTGCGGTTTCGGAAATATAAGGTGTCAAAGATTCGAATTTTACGAATTTCAAGAGGTGATAACTTGAGAGGGGGTGGAGATGGAAAAAAATTTTCTTCTAACGAAATGAACTATTTATTAATATCTAAAAGCTCCTAAAATTTCAAGCTTCTACAGTCTGGGGTCTAGAAGAAAAACGACATCAAAAATTTGGAGAAAAAGGACTTTAAATAATGGTAAATTTGAACGGCCATTTTGTTTTTATTAAGTTGAACTATAGTATACCGCGCAAGGGGAAGCAAGCCACTGCCTTTCTGCGTTTGCAAAATTTCAAAAATGCTTATGGTTTCATTGCAACAAATATTAAAAAAAGCCCATTTTTAGGGTTTTGGGGGGGTATAACTTCTAGAGGGGGGGAGATAGGTAAAAATTTTGTTCTACGGAAATAAGTTTCTAGTGAAGATCTATGTATGTATTAAATTTCAGCTTTCTATCTTCAAAGGTGTAGAAGTTTTGTAAACAGACACACGGACAGACGGACGGACGGACGGACGGACGGACGGACGGACGGACGGACGGACGGACGGACAGAGTGAAACTAATAAACACTTTTTTCAAAAAATTTTTTGGAAAAGTGCTAAAAAGTCAACTTCTTCCAAATCTGGTAACTCGATGGTTACTAGATTTCGGAAATAATGGATTAAACGGCATTTTCACAGTTTTGATCAACTTTTTCGTTTAACTAATAAGAATAAATTATTGGGAGTTTCTTAATATTATTTAAGAATACACACTGTTATTACAAAATAAAAATTTGCTAAACGAAATTTGGCATTTTATTATAATCTAGATTCTAAGTTATTCACTGACTCACCTTACCTAATTCTAAAGTAAAGAATAATAAAACCTTTTTCTGTTAAATGAAAGCAATACTTTCAAGTGAATTCAAACAACTTACTCTTAACACGTTTTTTCGCCTACATATAAATGTAATATGAGAACCATTAGATTTAGAGGTCAACTTAAATTAAATGTTAAAGTTAATTAACCTATATTCAATCAGTAATTTGTAACTGATTCAAAAACCTTTATGAAAATTGGAAGTTTCAAATCAAGATGCTCGTTTAAATTTCAGTTTATACCATTTTCCTAACGCATCCCTAATTGGTTGTATAGAAACAAAGTTTGCAAGCTTTTTCCAAAATATATAATTTTTTCATAAAAAAAACAACACAACTCAATCTAAATTTCTTGTTATTGAAAATTTTCTTCAAAATATTGTTTTTCTTTTTTTTTTATTTATAAAAACTTAAATTTGAAACAGAAATACACACAAAATGAAATTGTTTTTTTTTTAATAAAAAAAAAACATATGCTAACACACAATTATTTACAGTTTTCTTTTTTACTTTCAGTTGCGAAACTGGGGGAAAAAGAAATTTTTTTCTGTGTTTTCTTCTAAAAACAGCAAAGGGTCATTTATAAAATGATTTCGTGAGAATTAATATAGTAACAAACATATTATAAAAGGAACAAAAAAAACAACAAAAATACAGTGATAACTGCCCAAGGTCTCAAGTTCTTAATGTTCACTAGACTAGAACATGTTGTATAAAGATTATTGCAAATATGAAAATTCATGAAAATATTAAAATAACAATTTTTATTGATATGCATACAATAAAAGTTAGTAAATTATGTAATATTTACATTTCAACGTAGGCATACACAATACACATGTATGTACATATTGTATAGATAAATTTCAGGTAATCATTATTTAAGTAAGTATATGCGATGAAAATTCTTAATCGATAAACAATAGAAAATTTTAGTTCATTTTATCAATGCAATCTGAAACCAATTAAAATTATTAACGTTTAGATATATGAAACTTTTGCCAACCCCAGATTCTAGCATTAAATTTATATAAAAGAAAATGCAAATGAAGAAAAATATTAAATAAATTAATAAAGAATTAAAAATTGAAATTTTTGTACTTAATCGTATTCCATTTTGTATTACGTTTTTGGATGAATACTACTGTCAGCCAGTCGGATTTTGTTCACCGTCGTGATTCTTACTTAATTACGATTAAATTTTCAATATTCTATTCGAAAAATAATTATTATTTTGCAATTGTTAAAATCAAACTATAAGACACTATGAAGCGCAATTAATCTTAACTTCATATAAACTCTATATTTTGACATAACTGGCCCAAATCACCAAATAATATAATACTTAAAAGCATCACTACTAATGTTGAAAAATTCTCTTAAATTTCTTAGACTGTTCCTCGATGAAATATACGAAAAAAAATATTATACCACGTATCGCTTTATTCGAATCTTAGAATTGCAAATATATCAACAATAATTCATCTCTGTGTATGGTGGAAAATCTACAAGAGCGCTTTACAGTTGTATCCTTTTTAATCAATTTATTGGATCCACAAACTTTTCCATTCATGTTAATACACATTTAATTTATTTTTATGAACATGCGCAAGTAATTGATATTTTAAACTTCCTTATAAAAAACGAGAAAAATAGAGTTGACCGTGTGAATACCACAGCTTTTATAGTATCTGAGATATAGCCAAATAGCTTTTGAAGTTGTATGGCAGCTACCCAAACCAGTACTCCGATCTTATTCAGCTTAAATAGGGTTCTGGCATTTACTATAATAAATCATTTGTGAAAATTTGGTGAACTTAGCTCAATTAGCTTTTGAGTTATCGTATCGTTGGGACGGACGGACAGACAAAGCTAAATCGACAAAGAATTCGACGTTGATCAAAAACATGAACTTGAGTCTATATCTCAGACCGCTATTTCTTAGCGTTACAAACGGTAAGGCAAATTTAGTATATCCTTCGACTATACAAAAACAGATTTTATATACAGTGTTCACTATTACTAAAAATAATTTATTATAAAAAATGTTATACTTCAAAATCTATTCTTTTCTCTTTCTGATATTGTTAGTTGGAGGGTCTTTTTTGAAGCTAGCTTACTAGCTACTTAGATATTGTGAAAGTATTTTCTTCAAATTATTGTTTAATGTTTTTGAACTTTAAATTACCGCGACAGCAAGCAAGTTATATTCTTAGAAAATTTCAATTTATTAACACCGGTTAATTGCATACCAAGATTACTGCGTGATATAAAACTTTGAATAGTAACAATTAATTATAATTCTATTATTTTGCTTATATATTATATTATGCAGCCAGTGCGCTCCACCCAATAGGTACTTCAATAATTTGTTTAAAAATGAAAGGCACGCAATTCCAAATCACATAGTTACTATTCAAATTTTCATCAGCTTTATAACAAAGCATGAAAAATGGTAAGCATCACATTTAATAACAATTATAGAATGTTTAGCAAATGTCAAAATTTTGACATGTTGTACGAGTAATACTCAAATCGTGAAATTTGTACGCGTATATTCATTAAAGTAAATGCTATTAATTGTTGTCATCATCATCACAATTAGCTTTTAATATAATAGTTGCCTTATAATTTTTAATTTGTGGTTAGGAAAGCTATTTATAAATACTTAAATAGCATACTTCAAAGGTTACACTCTAAATTCATTCTTTTTATACATTAAAATTCACAATTTGTCAAATTGCCTTATTTTAAGTGTGCTTTCAAAGTTATGTGAACTAGCCAAGGTAATAAAGTTTTCAACAAGTTAATTCACAGGTATATACATATGTATATGTATAATTTATTAGCTTAGTTAAGCCACATAATTACCATAATCAGAACCACACATCACGCTTGTGGTGCGATTAAACGATGTTTTTTTTTTAATTTCATAAACGAAGTTGGAATCGATTGTGGTTACTTACACCATAAGTTAATTAAGAGCTGTGTCACTATTCATAAAAAAATTCAAAAAATAATCATCAAAAAACCTTACGGATGTGCGAGAAATATTCTGGAAATATTTTTGTAAAAATAGTTATCGGATTCTATGGAGTTGTGGACACGATTTCGATTATTTTTTTATATTTTATAAAAATTAATTGACTTTGCTCTAGGAAGAAATTAATTTCTATTTACAAGAATTTTAAGAGTTTATAATTTATTTGAAACACAGTTTAAAAACTTTTGGTTATGATTTCCTAAAGTGTAGAGATTTTATAAAAAGAAAACTTATAGCACAGTTTGTATCAACAGGAATCATTTTAAAAGTACAAGTTATAGAAAACATACGAGTAGTAGATCAAATAGGTTCACCAAAGCCTCATCTTCAAGAGCTAAAGTTAACGTAAACGTAAGAATAATTTATATTTATTGAAATTTTTGTTTAACTGGAGTAAAAAATTAGAAAAAAGAAAGAATTAAAAAAGAGTATTCCAAAAGCAAACCTATGAAGAAAATAATTTATAAAAAAAATATTAAACAAATATTAAAAACTTAAGTTTTAAGATAAAATGAGAAATCAAAGACCAAATAATATAAAATTAAAATAAAAAAGGAATATAAAATAATAGTCATAATTTTCATACACACCTGGCTGTTGTACAATCTCTATATAATATATCAAAATCCTTACAGGATAACAATTTACAACGATTAACACCTGGCTGGATGGCACCTAAACCTCTTAGTATTCTTACTTGTTCAACATTACAAACTAACGGTACAATATCTAAACGTTTTAATTTTGTATAAACTGTATGTAAACCACCAACTAAATGTTTTAAAAATAATTCAAACGCTTGCGGTAAACATAACATTGTATCACCAGATATTATAAATGCGGCAACTTTTTGTCCACGATATTCAACTAATTTACATTCATTTGCCGTTGGATCTGATGTTGATATTGGTGGCGGCGAATTATATGAACGTGGTGGTACATGATGATGTGCAGCTGCCATTAATTCTAAAGGAGATGCATGATGCATCATTTGTAATGAATTTAATAATCCTAAACTATGCGGTGGTAAATGTGGCATACCACGTGGCCCCATTTGTGCACCTAAACTATTCGGTGTTGATACATGCGGTGGACTTAATTGATGTTGCATTTGTTGCATCATTTGTTGATGTGATAATGCAGCTGCCGATGATGGTGGACTTGGTGGATGACCACTTGATCCACCACCTAAACCTCCAGTACCACTAAGTGCAATAGTACCGCCACTTCTTAATGATGGTAAAGATGGTGGTGGTGGTGATGAACCTGGTGATAAACTTCTTCGATGATGTGATGATGCACCTGAATGATGTGATTCACGTCCAGGATCACGATCATTACGATTGCTAAGACTACCGCTGCCGCTGCCGCCACCACCGCTATTTGTATTTGGTGTACCGCTGTTTGAATTTTGACTATGATGATGCTGCATAATTGTTGGTGTCGTTGATGCAGTTGGCGGTATTGATCCTGTAATTCCAGTACCTAATGATGATATTGTTGGACGTTGATGAAGATTTAATGACGAATGTGAATTATTACTTATATTACTATTACCGCCGGTATGATTACTACTATAATTTGATGGACTATTTGATGAACGTTTACTACTTGTTTGCATTGCAGTTATTGATTCAGATGAGGATGCAATACTATGTTCACTTGTTGTTGATAATGTATCAATTGCAGAATCCATAATTTTAAATTCAATTTTTTTTTTTTATTAAATATTTTAAAATTTTGTTTTTGATATCACTTTCATTTTTTCATTTAAACAATTCAATTTTTTTAAAATGTTCATAAATTTTTATCAATTAAATTTGACGTTAAAATTAATCATGTTTATTTTGTGGTCATTTACTATTATTTTAAAAATGGAATTATAAAAATTTAATATTTAAATTCTAAGAATTTGCTATTATAACGTAACTATGTGAAAATTATTTATACAAATTAAGTAAAAATTTAATTTTGTTGTTGTCATTAGAATTAAATCATGAATTTTCTAAAAAACAACTAGCGTTGCATAATAAACCGCTTAATATAATTAAAATTTAAAGCTAATATTAAATTTATAAGGTGCAACAGATCATAACTCTGAAACTGCTGCTTTTTTGATAATTTTCTTTCACGAATGACGGCTTATTTTTAAAGTTTAGATTTAACTGTAAGCTGTTTTATTTGAGTAATCGGGTAATAGAAAATTTAATCATTCTTAAAATATTAGACCACAAGAAAATCTATTTCTTGTGAAAATTAAAGCAAAAATCTTCAAAACAGAATCAAATATTTAATTAGAAAAATTAGCTTTAGCATAAGATAATGACAAAAATGTGAGATAAACATTTTTAGTTCAAATATTAAAATAAGGGGCAAACTAACAAAAAATCTCATGGATGACGTTCAATTCTTGAAACTAAAATGTTTAAATATTCTTAAAACCTGAATTCATTCTGCGGATAAGTTAAGGCTAAATTTATTTAATTTTATTAAATACCTCGTATAAAATAAGACCTATACCCTATAGAAAATTTTTGATTACTCTTGAAAAAAATTTTTTATTTTTTTTTTTCATTTCGAAATGAAATCTAGAACTAATTTATTTATATTACATAATTTAGTAAAACCATATTAATTTTCACATAGGTATACAAAAATAACAAAACTTCGAATTAAAATTTCAGATTTAAATAAACAAAAATATTAAAATAGAACATTAAAATAAAAGAAAAACCAATATATTTAAAAAACAAATTTTAAACACTTCAAAATTATATTTCAACTGTAATAAAACAAGTAGTAAATTAAAATCATGAAACGAAAGCAAATTTCAAAAGTAATCGCAAACAAAATTCACACCGGCACTAAAATATTTTAGTTAATTTCTTTATATTGTCTATTTTTTTTTTGTTTTTTTATCCATTTATTTAAATTATACTTTTTCTTAATGAAATCGAAATATATAAAATTCTTAAAATAAGTTTCTAATTAATTTATTTTTATTTTGAGTGCATAATTTATTCAAAAATAAAATTTAATTTATTATGAAAAAAATAATTAACTTATTTAAAAACAAATAAAATTTTTCAATTATTTTAATTTAAAATCAAAAATTTTCGGAAATTGAAACACAACATTTAAACTGTTATAGAAATTATTACATCTAAAAAATATGTACGAATAACCGACGGATTTGACAGTTCAAATATAACTGTTTTTTTTTTTCAACTCAGTGAAAATAAAATAATAAAAAGAGAAGCGAACAAACAAATAAAATTAAAATAAATACAAAAAATTAAATAAAAAATAAAAACAGAACACAAAAAACGAAAAAAAAAATTTTTTTTTTCAAATTAAAATAAAAGTTTCACATTTATTTATTTTTTTTTTTTGTTTTGTTTCTTATAATTTTTCAAATGTACATAAATGTATTATTAAAATTCATTTTATTCGTAGTGAGTTTAAATATAAGTGTAAATAAAGGTTCATGTGTATGTACATAAATGTGTATATACTACAGTTTTATTTTTTTCTTGAATTCATACAACACAATTGGAAACGAATCAAAAAATATTTCTCAAATTTTTTCATTTTTATTATTTTCATATCATTTCTGTTCATTTTTTAGTAGAGAAAAAAAAATAGTCACGTATATGTTTTATAACTTATATTGAATATATCATATATATACTTATGTCAAAATTATGTACATACATATATACATAAAGTACAATAATATTATATTTATATAAACATACATGTTTTACAGAAAACACAAAAAACAGGAGAACAAAACAAATGAAAAAGAAGAACAAATTTATGAAAATAAAAAAAATGTACCGTTATAAGTTCCTTATTATTTTTTTTTTCTTCACTTTATTCTTTATTTATTTAAAAACGAAAAGAAAAAACACCCCCTGGCACGAGCCAGTTGTTGTATTTTAATATTACTTGTGTATATATAAATATATACATACATTTATTATAACAGTTACATTATAACATTGTAGTCGAATATTAATTTTATATTATTGTTTTTTTTTTTTTCTAAAAAATTTCATTTCTTCATTCTTATTCTTTTTTTTTTTTAATACTCTTATATTATTTAAAAAAAATTTTTAATTGTTTTATTTAATTTAACTTTATTATTTTTATTTCACTACATTTTTTAATTAAAATAATAATTAAAATTTGCATAAATAATTTTCATTATTCTTGCAATGATTTGGTGTCTAAGTTCATTTTTTCAATAACTTAAATAAAAAAATTAATTAATTTGTTCAATATTTATTAAATAATATTGTCAATTAATGAAAAACAAAAATAACACTCAAATTAAATATTTAATTTGTTTATTTGTTTTTTTTAATTAAATTCATTTTCACTAATTTATTTTAACTGAATGCCCGTTCTTTCACTTTAAATCAGTTTCAATATTTTAATAATTCCAATAATTTTTTTTTTTGCATTAAATTTTAAAATAATTTATTTAAAATTTTCAATTTTTTTTTTTAATTTCTAAGTTAATGTACATATTTTATGTATATATATATATATAATGTATATATATTGTATATATTCAGCACATTTTTCTTTTTATTATAATCGGAGAACGGACAAAATTTCAATTAATAATGTTTCCGTTTCGAATTGAATCATAGAATACTATTGCAATAATGATAATAATAATAATAACAAATAGCAATAATAAATGAATAGCAGCAATAAATGAAAATATATCTAGTATAGTAAAAACAGAAAAAAAAAAACGTATTTCGTTCGCTTGTATACAATTTTTAGGTATACACAATCGAAATGATTTCTACCAACTGATTAATTTGTATTTCTCGAATTGATATCATTCGACATTTTACTGTATGATTTGCTTATTTCTTTTTCGTTATTTCATTATTTTTTCTTCTTTTTGTTTTTGTTGTTTTTATTTTATTCTTATTATTTTTTTTGCTTTGTTTTGTTGTTTTTTATTATAATTTTTATTATTTTATATTTCTGTTTCTGTTTGCTTTCTGTATTATTTTTATTTTTTTTCTTTAATTTTTTTTTTCATATTTATATGTATTTTTTTTTTTAATTTTATTTCAGTTTATTTCATTTTTGTATTTTTCTTTTTCATATTATTTTTTTTTTATTCCTTTTTTTATTATTATTATTTTTGTACTTTTGTTGCTTTCTTCTTACACACTCCTATCGGTATAAATACGGTACGGAGAGAAAGAGCAAGAGAGAAAAAAACGAAAGAAAGAAAAAGAGAGAAAGAGAGAAATAAAAAAAGAAAATATAAAAAATAAATAATCAAAAAATTTACATTAGATATAAAACTGGAACTGGAATTGGCATATATAAAATCATATAGCCAAAGCAAATGGAATAAGTAAGTAAAGAAACAGCACAGTAAAATAAAATGTAAAGAGAAATAATAAAAATAAAAACAGAAAAACAAGTAAGTATAGTAATAATAATAAAAAAAACAAAATTGAAATACTGAAAATACCATATTAAAAAAAAAAATTTGTTTTTTGTTTTTTTTGTTTTGTTTATTTATATAAATACATATGAATAAAAAAAAAAGTATAAACAATCACACAATCGCATTCATAGCAATAATAATATATTGTATTTTTTTTTTCATTTTAATGGTATGTAAGTAAAAATCAAATTCAATAGAAACAGCAGCAGTATTGTGAGTGAGGTATGGTGGTATAGTTAAGTAGCAGATACAGAATGTAGTAGTACAGTTGTATAATAGTATAGAAAAAAATTAAATGTTATATGTAGAGAGAACAATCTCAATAAAATAGGTATTCAATAATAATACAAATAATATAGAAGAGAGTATAAAATATTTGTCATGTAAGAAGAAAAGAAAGAATGTTTTATGAAGAGGGTGAGAAGAGAAATGAAAGCAATCTAAATGGAAAAAATATAACAGAAATTGAACAGAAAACAGTACAACTGTATAAATTTTTGTTTTTTTTTTTCATTTTCTTTTAATTTTTTTCGTATGTTTCATTTTCGGTTTGTTTTCTGTTTTTATTTTTTCATTTTATTTATTTTTTTTTTTATTATTATTGTAAATTGAATTGAAAAACGAACAAAAAATATTATTTTGTATGTATGTATTTAAAAGTTATAAGAGTTTTTCTGTATAATTGTATTTAAATAATGTAATATTGGATTTTTGTGAAAAAAAAAAAATATATGTATAAGGAGAAATGAAAATAAAAAAATAATATTTTAGTTATATTAGTATGTTTGTATGTGAAGATATATTTGTATAAAATTTTATTGTATATGTTTTGTCTCTTTTCAAAAAGTTTTTTATTTTTCATATGTAATATGTTTTCTGTTTTGTTTTTTCTTTTTTTTTTGCTTTTATATTCACATTTTGTAATGCAGAAAGTGTAAGTAGGAATATGCATACAATATAGAAATGCGAATATTTTAATACGAATAATATGTATATACAAAAAAATATAAATGAGAAATAAAATAAAAAAAGAAGAAACATGGAAAAAAAAACAAATAAGAAGAAATAATCAAAAATACATACAGAAAGGAAAATGTATTCCAATCGTAAAAGAACGATTTGAGCCAAACCCATCGCCGTTTTTATTATTGTATAACACAGTAGCAAAGTAAATTCTTATTGTAAAAAATTATAGAATTAAATATATATATATATATATATATATATATATATACTTATTATTATAATTTTCTTCTCTCTCATTCATTTTTCAAGATTTTTTTTTGTTAATTTTTTCCTTCTTTTCTATTTCTGGTAGATTTGTATTTTCACAAAAAATAAAAATAAATGGAAAATATTTAGAATTTAAAGTACATATACGAGTAGTATTTGTAAATTTTTTTTTTACAATTCACCTACACAAACAAACAAATATATTATTATATTTTATTTTTTATTATTTGGAATGGAAAATCTTAAGAAAAACGTCCTGTTTCAGGATATTAATATATATATTGTATGTGTGTGAATATACATATATATTATATAATATTAATATCGAAATTATAGTTTGAGTTTAAATTCATATATGAATTTTTATAATATTAAAAAATATATTAATGTACATAGTATTTTATTATACGTGTACATGTGTAAGTATATTTATTTTTTTTTAAATATTTTTATTTATTTCTGTCAATGGATTATTATTTAATTAATTTTTTTTTTTTGTTCTATTACTTTATTTATTTTTGATTTTTTTCTTTGCTTTTTTGCTGTATTTTTTTTTTTTAATTAAAAAAATACCCATATATTTATTTAAAATAATCACCCATTCTTAAAATAAATGTTATTGTTTGTTTTAGAAATTTTCGAATACCATATTGGAATTATTCAGTGTATTATATAATATTATAAAATTTGATTCAATTAAAATATATCTTAAAAGTATGTTACTTATATCTTTTTATATAAAATTATTTTAGTATTATTTTGAAATATTGCATAAATACTTAAATTTTACATCATAGTTTTGAATACAGGAATAGTTTTTTATTATAATATACTAAATGAAAATAAAATACAATTTAATTTTGTTAATTGACTTTAAGATAATTTGCAAATTCTTTTACTAAATTGATTATTGTAATTATGATTTTCGTTTTAACTATTTAAGTTTTTAAAATTTTTAAACACAAATATTTATATTGAAAATTAAGTATATTTTTCGTGAATTCATTTAAACGCGAATTTCATTTCGTGTATATTAAATGTTATTAAAATTATTATAAAATAGTTTAATTTATTAAATTGAAATTACAATATTTTACATCCCATTAATGTTTAAAAAAAAAAAAAAATATCCCAAAAATTTGTTATATTTGTTAAATTTTTACTTAATTTGGTGATTAATACTTAATATATTATACCTAATATGAAAAATTTGTGGGCATAATTATGTTGCATACTTTTAGGGGAAATTTCTATATTTATTTTTTTTAACGAAATAAAATACATAAATGTAATATAGTAGCATCAAATGAATCCCAGTTATTGATCTATCAGACTATATAATATTTATGTAATGTATTATTCAAGGTGAACCTATTATGAGTAGGATATTATGAATAGGTATACATAGGCCGATTTGTGAGGAGTTCCGGCTGGTTGGAATGAGGGGCGGAAAAGGAGAGATCCGGTGGTGTCACAACTGGCCTCGATGGCCTATGTTTACCTTTCGAGGTATAACCTAACCTGTCTTACGTAAGAATTTATGTTGTATTTTATAATACTCAGTTCTATAAATTAATTATTTCATTATAATATTAAATTATTGAACGATAAATACAAAATACGCATTTACAAAGTTTTACATTTCGAAGTTAGTTTATGAATTTTAATCATTCTTTAAGTATGTTATGTTTATTAAAAATTTTATCTATTGAAGTAGATTTCTTAACTCATTTTTTTGTATATGTTTTTGTATACTTTTAGGGGGGCAAAAAAAAATTAATTTTTCATTTCAAAAATAATTAAACTTTAAAAATCTCAAGTATGTTTTAAAAATCTTCAAATTTCAATAGAACAAAATTACATTGAAAAAGAGTATTAAAAATTATTTACTTAGATTTATTTAAAAATTAAAAATTGTTTGTAAAATTGTAATATAAAATTTTCTTTAATATTACATTATAATTATATATATAACAATATAATTATATATCCAAGAAGGTCCAATGTAATTTAAATTATTAAAGTTTTATCTGAATTTGTAACTAACAAGATGTAACTGTATTATGAATTCAACTATTAAACTGAACGCAGTAGTGTTATTTGAAATCCAAGTCTCAATAATATTCAAGTAGATTTGTTATGGAATTATTAAAATTTTTTCGTGAAAATTAATTTTATTTCTCATTTTTTGAATTTTCGAAAATTCTTCTATTAAATTACATTTTCCAATCATAAAACAGTACCATATGACTCAAATACATACTGTCTAATCAATAATAATAATTTTATTATTATCTATAGATCATTTTTTATTTAATAAACTTTATTTTACTTACATAATAAAATTTTAATTCATGCTATTAGTATAAATGCTTTTATAGTCATTAATAATAAAAAAATTTTAATTTTACATTTAATTTACTTTGTTCCTTTAAAATTTAATCAAATTAAGTGGTATAGCGAATAGATCAATATTTTATTGGTATAATTTAATAAAAATTTAAAATATTAATCAAATTTTGTGAAAAATATTATATAAAATTAAAATATAACAATAATATTGTGAAATTTTAAACACTAATGTTAGGTATTAGGCTGTAAATACCTTCTTATTGACTAAAATATTGATATTTTCTGTATATAAGCCCAACATGAATAGATTTACATTTAATATTTATAATATTATAGTTAAAATTTCATTTTATGTTATTATCAAAATTTTTAAAATTAGATTAAAAATTAAATTTTCGATTTTAATTAAATTTTACTCATAAATGAAATTTCTTCAGTACATTAAATTTTACATTACAGCTTCTTTTTAATAATAATAAAAATCCACTCAACAGAAATTATTTTTTCTGCATTCTTATAACATTACAGCTGTTATATTAGCAGATTATAATGTAAATGTTATTTTATTCCATTGTATTCTGGATAAGTTTTAAAATTGGAGAAGTGAACAGAAGCGAGCTGAACAGATTTCTGTAAAAAAAATATCTATAACTGTTATACATATATTATTCTATCGCTGTGTAAGTGTGTTGGTTGGCATTATAAATGTATTTCTTTTTTTTTTTTTTATTGTTTTATTTGTAAAGAATTCGAAACGTTTTTATTTCTTATTCTTTTATTTTTTCGTTTAATTTTTTTCTGTATATTTGTTTTTCTCTTTTCTGCTGTATTTTTATTTCAATTTTCTTATTTTGTTGTTGTTTCTTAATAGAATGTGAAAATAAAAAAAATATAAGAAAATCAAAAAATAAAAACAAAAAAGAAATTTGGAATTTTTTTTATTTCTATTTATTTAATTTTTTTTTCTATATTTTTATGTACGTAAATATGTGTAAATTGTACATACATATTTACAATGTAAAAATGTATATAATTTACAAAAATATTACATATTGTTGGTATTTATTTTATTTTTACATATTTATTTATTTACTTTGTTTTTTTTTTGGGAAATAAGGGGTGGGTAAAAAGACATTTTGAATCTTATAAGATTTTTTATTGAATACATTTTATTACATTATATTGAAATATATACATACACATCATGTTATGCATATTATTTATATTTTGTAAATACATACTCAGAAACATGTTGTATATATGTAAAACTATATTGTTATATAATTTAAAAATTCTATTGCTGGATCCTTAGTTTTGTATTCGATATATTATAGTATATAGCGTACGTCCGCAGTACATTCATGGTTATATTAAAGATATGTGAGCACCTATATTTATTATAGTATCTATATTTACCCATAGTTTTCTCTAAACTAATAACATTATGTAGATACAAATATTTGGACAACACAATATAGTAATGAAATATTATGCTAGAGGCGAGCTTTAATTCAAAAAATATTTTATTCACAATGTATAAAATATTTTTTTTTTTTTCAATTTTATTTGTGTGTATGTATGTAGAGGTACTCGCATTTTTTACTCGGTTTTTTTTTTGTCTTTTTATATACAAATAAATATGTATAGTATTTGGCTTATATGAATATATATATACATAATATTTTGTTAATTTAAGGTACAATAATATTAACCTGATATTAAAATAAAAATCAGGATATCAATAATAATAAATAAATGTATGTATAACAGTCTATATACAAAAGTATTTGTAGAATATACCAGTATATACCATATTTATCTGAAAAATAGATAACAATATTATGTGGCAGCATATTATAGGGAGTACACTTAATATTTTAGTTCCTTTGATTAAATAATTGTTGGATTTCTTATATGAAAGAAATAAGAAAAAATTAAAATAAAAAAGAATGCAAGTAAAAAAAAACATGAAAAATAATTAGAGGTTGAAAGCTATAATTCGAAGGAGATTTTAATGAAAAAAAAAAGATAGGCTACCGTCAAGTAATCTTTTAAAATTATTTTTATTTTATTTTTTTTGTAATTTTTTATTTATTTAAAAGGATTATTCTTTTGTTTAGTAACCATTTACGTATATAGATATGTTTGTATATAAGTGTATTATGCTGGTGTTGTTTCTAATATTAGAAGGAAATTAATTTTTTTTTTATATATAACATGTATATGTAATATATTCTTATATATAAAATATTATTTTCCATCCAATTGGTATAGCATTTCCAGCATATTGGTATAGAATTTTGAAAATAAATTTAGAAAAAATTAAAGTAAATATTGAATAAATGAATTTGTTTAATTAATAATCTTATTTTTGCAAATACAAATTAGTTATTTTATTTTTTGCCTTAGGGGAGGTGGAAGAATTTTTTTGATAATAGGTATACCTTTAAGAATATTAAATACTGAAGCTGATTTTAAAATTTTTCAGAATTGCTATTGGAAAAAGCGAATATTTTAAAGTTTTGTGGGTTTTTTTTTTTTAAAGCATCTCTATTATTCTATCTCTATATTATATTTTAATCTACATAAATAAAATTTAAAATATTAAACAAAAAAGTCCTGTTTACTTAAAAAAACTTCAAAACTATTGTAAATTTAAGAAAACGCAATAACAAATTTATATAAAGCAAACAATTTTTTAACTATTCGAAAATGAGGAAATAATTTATTATTAGACAAAAATTCTAATTTCGAACGTCAATTTATGAATATGAAATTTTTGTGTCTTAAATATTTTTATTTAAATTGACTTTCAATTATTAATTTCAAAAAAAATATTTTCCGCATTTATTCACCAAATTATTACTAGAATACTAAATTATACTGAATTATTATATTAAATTGTTATACTAAATTATAACACAAAATAATCATAAAATTGTTATAAAAATTATTTATACTAAATTATATCTTGCAAATCTAAAATTATAACAGTTTGTTAATATTATGTACAATAAATTGTGTTTTATAATATTTGCTAATAAAATCTGAGTGAATTCTTACATATATAAATGAACACTGTTCAGTATTACTTTCTAATCTAAAACTAAATATATTCTAAGCAACGATTTTGAAATTGAGTAATTTAATATTGCCGATTGTTGAAGAAAATCCATTTCCGCTAAAGTAAAATCTATTATTTAATTTCATTTCATTCACATTTTTATTACTTTAAAAATTTTAAATTTTAATATTTTTAGAATATATTTTTCATATTACATTAAATAAATAATAACAATCTATACAAAATTTTCATATTAAATTTTAAAATTTTTTATTTGTGTTATATGTTGTGTAATGCAGACATTTCAATTATTGAAGAAAAAAATTATGAAATGATTTGCAATTTTTACTTATTAAATTTAAAGTACTAGATTTAATTTAATGATCTTAGCATATTTTTAATAAGGATTTTCAAAATTTGATTTAATTAGAATTACCGCATGAAAAGTTGGATAAAATTTAAATTTAAATGCATAATTTATTTGATTATTAAACTTATCATAATGAAATATTGTGACTTGAAGTTAAAATATTCCTGAACTTCAACAACTTTTAAGCTTAGTAAATAACCACAGTATGCTCTTTGGGTTAAATATGAACACCTCCAAAACTAAGTTCATGGTTATATCAAGAACCAACTCACACGATAGTGCAGCTTTAACCGTTAACAACAAAACGATTGAGAGAGTTCCATGATTTAAGTATTTAGGTTGTTGGTTGAACGAGAACTGGGACTCACAAATGGAAATTAAATGCCGAATCGAGTACGTCCGTAGCAGTTTTATCAAATATCAAAATATCTTTTGTAATCGAGATATTCATCTGAGCAGTCGCATTCGCTTTGTAAAATGCTATGTGTGGTCGGTACTCCTCTATGGAATGGAAGCGTGGATACTGAAAGTTGCAACACTGAAAAGGCTGGAAGCTTTTGAGATGTGTGTGGAAGCTTTTGAATATCGAAGAATATTAAAAATACTGTGTGTAGATAGAGTTAGTAAAACAGAAGTTTTGAGCAGAATAAATGCTGATCGTCAGCTGTTATTAACAATTAAACGTAGAAAGACAGCATATTTAGATCATCTAATGCGTAACGAAAAATATCATATTCTGAATTTAATCCTGCAAGGTAAAATAAAAGGCAAAAGGCGTGTTGGACGAAAAAAAATGTCGTGGCTGCGAAACATCAGGCAATGGACTGGCCTACAAACAATCGAGCAACTAGTACACACCGCACAGAAGAAGGAGAGCTTTAGCAATGTAATCGCAAACATCCAGTAGTGGATAAGAAGACGCAGTAGAAGAAGAACTTGAAATGTCTAAATAGGATTGTCCTTCTTAACAATATTGCTTATTTATTGTATTGTGTAGAAACCTTGGAAAATCACATTATACAAGAAATAAATAACTGAGCAATATCGGAACCGAAGTCGCAAAAGTAAACAAAGAAAATGAAAAAAATTTATAGTGGAGAAAGTTTTAAAATCAAGGATAAGAAGATTCTATAGAACAAGAATTTGAATTTCAAGCTCACAAACTTAATACCCAAAACTTTGATCGAAATATCGAAATTATTGAAAAATTTAGCAAAGCATTAAAAATTAAGATTTTATTTGACTTTAAAAAATTTTTCTGGCTTTAAAATTTAAAGACTTTAAAATTTTTTTCCAGCTAATTATAGATTAAGACATGAATATTAAACCATTCACGGACCCAAGTAGAAAATTTTTCGTAAACACGTTTACATCAAATTTCACAGCGACTAGGATTTAATTGTGTTACATTTTATGAAATTTTCTTAAATTTAATAAATTATTTTAGATGGACTTGCCGTATAATAAGTTTAATTAAGTAATTTCAACTTGATATCAAAAGCTACTATGACAATTTTGTTAATATATAAAATTTTTTTCAATCAGTTCTGCAATTTTCAAAATATTTCTATGAATTTAAGTATAAAAATTCAAATAATTAGCTACCTTTTTTTTATAGTAATTTATAAAATCTTCCAATACTCCAAAAAATTTCTCATTTACAAATTTTGTGCGTCATGTTACAGTAACTGACCTTTCCTCTATAATATGCGAATATACAAATTATATAAAAAGTAACTCTTTTATCCCTTTAAATGTTCCCAGAAAATTTAATAAATATCCTAAACTTTAATAATGGATTTTTATTGTTTTTTCATCTTTTGTCGTTCTTGTTTTTATAATTTTATAAATTTACAATATTATTTTAATGTTCATAATCTTTAAAACAAAAAAAAAAGTATATTATTTTAATATTGTTAATACGCTCCTGTTTTTGTAACTCTCTTTTCATATTTTAAATTTGCTATAGATATTTTTTTGAAAACAAAGAGTAAAACCAACAACAAGAAAATCCTTAATGTTTTTTTTTTTTTTTAACTAAAGTATTATTGTAACCTTGAAATTTAATTCATAATTTTAATTGTATTATAATTTTAAATTCCCTAACAAATTAACTCTTTCTCTATATATATATATATCTATATGTATAATGAAAATACCTAAATGTATATAGATGGGTATGTATTTAAGCATAATACTTTAATGTTATTTATAATAGTATATAAATATACATAATGTATAGTAAAAATTGTAAAAGACTTTAATAAATTGTAGTTTAAATGGAGTGTGCCATGTGTCGGCACATATTTTCTAACAATATAGCTATATCTATATATATATAGATTATTTATGTTAGTGCTTATGTACATCTCTTATTTCATAATACATAATTCAGGTGTAAAAACAATTTTATATTGTTTACATTTTTATGATTTTTTTTTTCATTTTTTTTGGTTACACAAAATTACTTGATCCTCGTACGTACCCCTTTTATATTTTGTATAGGAATTGAAATTTACAGGTGCTTTTTTTTTAATAATTTTAAAATTGATTAGATACATAAATTTTTTGCCTTCTTTTACACTCATATTTTTGACCATCCTTCTCATATCCTTGATAAAATAAATATATTGGTTTTTTTTTTTGTATTAAAAGAAATTTTATGTTAAAATAAATTTTAGGGAGTAGAAAAAAAAATTTTTAAAATTACTTCGAAATTTTAAAATAAGAGAATTTGTAGCTATTGTTCCCTAATATTTAAGTATTTAATAAAAGCATACCAATAGGGGACGTTTTAACCCTCATCACACTGAAAAAATAAAAATAATTTTCCATTTCTCTTACTATAATTAAAATTTTTTTTATTGTTATACTTTTTGTTTTACGTGGTAAGTATTAAATATCCCTATTATCCTTCCATATTTTTTACAATATACATATACATTTATGTATTAATAAAATTTTTGATAATTTAAAATATATAGATAAAATTATCATGTTATTTTTAAGCTTGATTGAATGGAATAGGAATGAGAATATTGAGGACTTGTGACAAAAAAAATTCTCTATTTAAAATTTTTATAATTCTAAATTTATTGGAGAAATTTCAAATGTTATTGAGCAAATTATAAAAAAAATAACCTTAAATAATATTTAATTTTGATAAAATAAATAAAATTATCCGAAACTTGCGAATTTGGTGACATTCGAAAAGTTTTACTTATAAGCCCTAGATGCGGAAAATTTTAACAGGCAATTTCCTTTACTATAACGAACACTCTATAGAGTAAATGGAGTGTAATTCAAATATCAAATTATTTTTGAGCTTAAATGCCTTTAAAAAGCTGCTTATCCTAGGAGTATATCATGTTATGCTTGTTGTTCTAAAAGTCTGTACCTATTCTTATTATTAAAATCGATAATTTCATAAAAATTTACACAAAATGAAAAACGAAAAAGAAAATATGACAAACAAGAATTTTTACATATCTATGTATTTGAACGCTGAACGTGTTTAAAGCATTCCCTACTTTACTTTATTTTTAATTTTTTTTTTCCAAATTAATACCGTCGCCATTACAATAGAGGACAAATTTAATTTCAAATTTTATTTTTCATTTGTTTTTTTTACTATTTGTTTCTTTTCCTTGCTTTTTTTTTTTATTATAATTATATTTCCTATTTTAGGCGACATCTGTAAATGATTTTCAGCGAATCAGAATTGAATATGTAAAAAAAAAGCAGAACAAAAAATCGATGGGATTGGATTTGTAAAAATATAAAATAGGAAAAAAAGAAAAATAAATAAGAAAAAATAACAAATAAATACAAAAATTAAATTAAATTTTTTTTTTTGCTTGTTGTTTTTTTCGAATATATGCAATTTGTAATGTGACATACAATATTACACATATAAATACAATCAGAAGGAAATGAAAATAATGTAATAAAAAAAAAACAACGAAACAAACAGAAAAATATGAGAGACCAAAAAAAAACAACACAACAACAAAAAAAAATTTCATTTATTTGAAATTCGAAATGTAATTGTTGGTCTCTATTTTCTCTCAAAATTTGTTTTTTATTATTCGTTTTTTTCTTCTTGTTTTTTATTTTGTTTATGCACTTCCTTCTCATCTCTCCATCATAATTTTTTATTATTGTATTTGTTTATTGAACTTCATTGCTTTATATTTTTTATTTTAGTTTAGTTTTATTCCATTTTCCAAATTGAAGGGGAAATCCAAAGAATATTTTTCACTTCCACTTACTACAATAGTAGTGGTAAAGAAAAATAATGTAAATAATAAAATAAGAAGAGAGAATAAAAATAAAAACAAAAGAAAAAAAAACTGAGAGGGAGAAGAAATAAAAACCACACCTACTTGCAAAGATGTAAGATTTTACAATAAAAATAAAATAGAAAGAGATGACTATAGCTGTAATTCAAAGAGAAATTGTAAAAGAAAAGGCACTCAAATCTTAAATGTTAATAGTGAAAATCTTACTCGATTTAAAAACACTAAAAAACGGTTTGTGCCTTTAATATTTATTATAAAAATGTAGGAAATAAAACGGTAAGATAAAATAAAATTTATAATAATTAATTGGTAACTTTGAACCGAAATTTTGTAGGAAATTAAAAAAAAAAGGTTGAAAATTTGAAAAATGGTTTATATCTTTGTTAAATACTACCATATCTATTTACTAGGTTTTGACACTTGATAAATAATTTACTATCGTAGACAAATAAAAGAACTTATAAGAATTTTAAAATTTACAGTTTTGAGTTTTTGTTTGTCTATGATGACATAAGGCCATGACAAAATTATTTAATAAACAAATTCGACGCGCACTTTACAAATGTCAATGTTAAAATTTATTTTCTGTTTTAACTTTTATGAAATTGAAATATATGGGAGAATACAAAAGTACGAATTTGTTGTTCGATATTAAGTGCTTAAATTTCAAAAAAATGTCGATAATATTAACTTAAAATGTCAAAATATAAATTTGACATTAAAAATTTTTTTACATATTTCCTACATTTGACAGCTAAATATTAAATTATAAAATAATGTAAATTTTATTAAATAAATTTTATACCCTGCTCTTCGTAAAGGGTATATTCACTTTGGTATGGAGGTTGAAACCACTTGAAAGAGTCGTCTCCGTTATAGACATGTATATATATTCTTGCTCAGCGTAAAATTCTGCTTTGATTTAGACATGTCCGTGCGTCCGTCCATCCGTCCGGTCGATAACTCAGAAACGAAGAATGCAATCGACATCAAACTTTTTCAAAGTTTTTTCGTTTGTGCCAACGATGGCTGCTATTGTAATTGGACCAATTTGGACAACGGGTTCGGGTAGCTGCCACTCAACTCAAATAGGTTTTTTGAAATATTTCAAAAAGTAATAGAGATATTAATATCAAAGGGTTCAGTCAGTTTATACCGACTGAAACGTTTCTACTTGTTTTTTTCTTAAATTTTGACAATTATATTGAAAATTTTTAAAATACAATAATAGATTTATAATCGATTAAAATACGAGTATGTCCATTTTTAAAATGAAGTATCGGAAAGTTTTTGCAAATGGCATTGTAAGAATACGTTGGATCCATTCATTTCTTTCTCAACCGATGAATGCAGAGGTAAGATACAGAAGTTATGTGTGCTATGGTTATTTTATGGATGTGAAATATTTTTTGTTTCGTTTAGTTTAGTTTAACGACTCTTTTAAGTATAGTTACAAACTCCATACCGAAGTGAATATACCCTCCATGAAGGTGTAGGCTATAATAAGTTTAAAGAGTTTTTTACATTTTGATGAATTTAAGCAAAAATTTTTACTTTCATATGAAAGAGCTGTTGTATGGAGCATTAATTGCTCCATACAACATTGCTATTATAAATTACATCAATTTAATCTGTTGGGAATAATGTCTTATGTCAATACATAGTTGATCGGTCTTACGCATTTTGAAATTCCGCAGGCTTTTCGTGAAGAAAGCAATTTAAACTTCTTTTCAGGTTGTTTTTGAAGCTCTTATTAAAAAAATTTTTTATTACATAAAAATTTTATTTAGATTCTTATAAAATAATCCATTTTAACCTAATAAACATTCTTATACTCGTACATATATAACATATATATACATATTTACATACATACAATATTGTTTTAAACAAAATATTTTTTTTATGTACAATAAATTAAAAATTATTTTATGAGGATAAAAAATAGTCTATAAATTTAATGATTTTTTTACATAATTTTACATATTAATAGGTCACACGTATTAAAAAAGTATAAAATAAAATAAAATGGCTACAAGATGAGAATTCATATTTTAATAATCTCATATAATAACATTAATTTGCAAAATTATGGCCAAAATGTAATGGACCCGGAGGGGCTAATGTTTTTCTTGTTTTAGCATCAATAACAGCTTGACTTGCTTGTGGAGCAGTTATATAACCCAAAGAACCAGAACCTAAATGTGCAGCACCATTTCTCAATTGTATATAACCTAATGATCCGGAACCTAATGCAATTGGACCATGATTTCTTGTAACTGGATGTAATATTTGTCCTGCTAAACTAGGATTTTGTGCAACAAATTTCGATACTATACTATCGAAAAATAATGATGGTGAACTTAATAAATTTCCAGGATGTTCAAGATCATTAAGTATTCGTTCCATAACTTCATATTGTTTTAATATTCGTCCATCATCAGAAAAATATATGTTATCATCGGGTGACAAAAAATTATGTAATACAGCTGGTGGAATATCGAAATGAATTGATTGTGGTAAATGACCAGTATGAAATTGATTTGATGATTGTAAACTTGGACCACTTGGTGATGATGGATGAAATGAAAGTGGTGATAATGAAGGAATTTGTGGTGATGGTCCAGCAATCGGTATTGATGGTTGTAATGTTGAAAATGTTGGGAAAATCGGTTTAAATTCAGTTAAATGAGAAGATAATGGTGATGCTGGTTTATTATAATAATAACCAAAGCCTGGTCCATTATGTAATTTCGGAGAATCCTGAATTAATACTCCAATAGTAATTTTCGTGTATAGTAACGTAAGTAGAGTGAATATTATTCCCCGCATTTTCTGAAAAACAAAAAAAAATCTTAAATTTAATAAATAAAATGAATTTTAATCGTACGAATTTGTTATTCTATGTGCGTATAAATATGCCATAGCTGACTATGGGACAGACTATGACTTTAAGTTGTCATATTACCATATTAATTTATGCAAAATTTCAGCACTGTGTTTGTGTGAAATTTCTATGCCACAGCTTTTATAGTTTCTAAGATATAGCCAAATAACTTTTGAAGTTGTATGGCAGCTACCAGACGGAGCAATTTCAACAACTCCCATCATATACATTGACCATACTAATATATAGTCCGAAGGCGGCTTAACATAACTCAAACTTCCCTTATCATATTCACATTCTCCACTATTGTCTTTTTGGCTATTTAATTGTTCTCGAAACAATTTCAATTAAATTATAACTGAATACAAAATTCAACTGATACAAACTTTTCTTAGGTTGAATTTGAAATTTTAAATCCGAGCTACATAATCTTAATATTATTTTTAACATTACAAATTTTCGCATTAGACTCCACCTTGAAATCCATTGAAATTAATTAAATTTTCTCAAATAAAGTTATTCTATTTTAATATTCAATTATAATTGGTCCCATTTCATTCAAATAAATCTATTAACACCATTTTTCAATTTAATAAAATTATATTATAAAAGTTTATATTTAGGTACAATACAAATTTCATGCTAGAAAAATAATGTAATTACTTTATTATAATAGAACACATACAGAGCTACATTATGGGTACTGCTACGATAATTTTTAAATGCTGAAGAATACAAAAATGAACCCCAAACAACTTAAGGGTAAATCAAATTAGTTTGTTTGCATTGCATTTTAATAAGCCATGGAATGCATTCCAAGAAGCTATGATTTAAAAAATTTCAATAAAATATGTAGTTGTACTTGACCCTACATTTCTTGTAATACATAATCTACCCTTAGAAAATTTACGTAATTTTGAGGAAAAGACGTCAGTGCTTTATAAATAGCAAAAGTCCCATAACTAAGGCACATCATGTGTTCGGGATAACATAGATAACATGATTTGTTTCCATGAAATTTCTCTAAAATGCACAAATAAAAATCCGATCGTATTATATACGGGACTGTAAACGTATAACATTTTTAATATCTTCTTAATTTCTTCAAGATCAAAAACTAATTTTAAAATTATAATACCAAAAATATTTATTAAATAAAATTGTAAATACGAGTATGCAGACACATATGAATTCAAAAAATGAAATGAAAAAAAAAATCAAAATTGAAAATTTAAAAAATGTGCTCCTATCAGTGATCACCATCTTTGTAGCACATGTAAATGAGTTAATTTTATCGCATGCAAAATGAATCATGCAATTTATTTAAAGAAAAACACTGTACTTTGTATGGTTTAACAGCAGTTTATAAAATCCTAACAAAATTTTTGTTATTCAAATGCTTTTTTTTTTGTATTTATTATTTTCAATTGAACTTTGAATATTTTTAAAAATATTTTATATACTTTAAATCAGGATAATAAAGAAAACTAAAACTGAGGAAAAAGAAACAGAAAAAAAAATCATGATAGGATCAATTCAATTCGTATATGGTTTAGGTTGCAATAAAAGAGAATTATCGAATATTTTGAGAATTATAACAGTTATTTAATTGGAAGTGTAATGATGCAATAAATGTTCCGTTTCTAATGCCATGTAATCTAAAAGTTGCAAAGGCTGTGGTAAAGATTTGCACCAGCTGGTGAAAACTTTAAAATTTTTACAAATTGATTTAATTATAGCCTGTCTCCGATTTGTTGTTAAATATTGTTGTTATTATACTATTCAAATAACCGTATAGAATCCCTTCCACTTTCTTATTATCTTCCAAAACTGTAAACTGTAAACGAAGTGAATAAACTCTAATAATGAATAAATACGCATAAACTAGACGTAAATTTAAATTTACATATTATTTTATATCGATTATTTTGAAAAAATTTATAATTATGTACTCTTAACGTAGACAAGAACATCTCTTAGAGCACATGCACAGTATATAAAAATTAAACATACCTATTATATGCTGATCCAGATAACATTCAACTATGTGTCTATAACTATATTGAAAACACTGCGTCTTTTATATATGATGAATATCTGTTTTAGGATCTAATTATATGTATTTTTTGCATAATTTGCATTTTTACGTGGTAAAATAATTCTAATTTTTCCCTTTTAGGTCACCTATACCATATGTCTCTCATATTATGATAAACAAAATGTAATATAGTAAAATAGACAGTGTATAAATAATTGCATGATTTTAAATATATTTTTGTGTTCATAGTCTCATTAAAAATTCAAAATTTGATTGTGACATGCATTTGATCTTAAAAAAAAAAAACTTAAATTTTATGCTTTACCATCTTAGCCACTGGTATTTTTTAGAAATTACTAAGAATTGAGTATTCCCTCTCAAGATGATTTTAAAATCGAAAATTCTATATGTTTATTAAATTTTTAATTTATGTATGAATATATTGTTAAAATGTTATTTAGAGATTTGGAATGAATTATGCTTAGAAGGTACTGAAATATTTAAATGACCCAAAGATATAGAATCAACCTGAGAGAACTTAAGGTTTTCTTACGTTAAGCGAATTTTATAAAGAAATATAATGGCTCGGTACAGCCTTAAGTAATGGTTTGAATACTTATGGGATGGTGGACAATCTAGTGAACATATCCTTATATAACAAAGTTTTTACTTCGATTCCTCGCACTAACCAAAAAAAAAAAGTTTCGTGTAAATAGCATGTTTGAGACTGGAATTATATTGATGAAGGAGCATTGTTATGAAATGCGAATGCAAATACCGTATGAGAGAACTTTCAAATTCCGCCCTTTATTCCCCTTTGTGCTCCATTATCTATTTATGGCTCCATAAATGGAGCCATATCACTCTGCATCGTCTGCGGAGTAAAATCGCGTTTTGTTATATGGAAATATTTTTTAGCAATATTATCATATATTCGGTTAGGTCAATATATTTAATAAATTATTGTTATATTGCATATACTGAAAATATTTTCGAGCACATTATTTACAGAATTCATTTTAAACAATATACTAAACTGCTCCCAATATCAGTTGCACGTTCCATTCCTATGATGTAGAATATCACGTACGCGGAAGCAATTATTTTGAATTAAGTTGAGCCGACATGACACGAACTATGTTTAATGTACTTGCGGTAACGCTATAATTTTCTAATTTTAATTACTTATACATATGAGTCCTTCTATTATAATTCAAAAACATTATTACGAGTAATGATAAAAAAATCTAGTTATTTAAAAAATTAGACTTAATTAAGTAGTTAAGAATTATGTAAGAATAAATTAAAATAACGTGAGCATTTTATTATAATTTTTTTCCCCAAAAAAATTACATCTAATATAGACTCAAAATAATCTTGAATTAAAAGTAATCATCATTGAAAATTTTGTATTAATGGTTATGCTTGCTGCCATCATTAATTTGGAATTTTTTTTTTCTTAATCTCGTTCAAAATGATTGCATTGAAAAAGAATAAAAGTTGTTGAACGTGGTTGCATTGATCTAAATTTTAATTTAAATGCAACAATTATATTTGAGCTTTTTAGCACTTTTCGAATGAAAATTTGAAAAAAAGTGTTTGTTAGTCTGACTCTGTACGTGTGTTCTTTTACAAAATTTCTAAGTCATTTAGGATAGAAATCTGGAGCTTTTTATATAAATTGACCTTTACTAGAAACGTATTTCCGCGGAAGAAAATTTTTACCTACATCTCCCTTCAAAGTCTATAGCCCCTAAAAGCACTAATAATTCCTTTTTTTGACTATTTGTTATAACAAAACCACAGACATTTTTTAAATTCTGCAAACGCAGACAAATAGCTTTGTTGACTTTTTAAAAATCAAAATGCCCACTTAAATTAACCATTATCCAAAATGTGTTTTTCTGAAATTTTTGGATGCCGCTAGACAACCTGTAGGAGTTTGAAATTTTAACAAATTTTAGATATTGAAAAATAGTTTATTTTTCTAAAAGAAAATTTTGTTCTAGCTCGATCTCCTATCAAGTTATCGCCTCTCGAAATTTGTAAAGTTTGAATTTTTTTCGCCTTATTATATCCGAAAGTACTACCTTTTCCGAGTTCTATAAATGCAGAACGCTACTTGTAAATGTCGTGCCATTAAAAAATATGATTATTTTTTTTGACTCATTTGCTTAACCGTCCAGTTCGACATTTATGTTAAGGCTTCCTACAATTTTTTTTTTTTGCTCATCCCAAATGTATGCAACATTTTTCTATATAAACAATCTGTTATTATGAATGAAACTATAATTTAAATAATAATAAAGAAATATTTTTTGAAGTGAAAAGTGCTTCTTTACAAACCCAAATGGTTTGACCCAACTTTATTTTTCTTACTTTTCAAATTTTATTTCAATACCGTAAAATATTTTGTTTATTAGCTTCAATTTAAATGAATTACGACAATTTAAAAATTCGGTTAATCATTTATCTAGTTTTAAAATCAGACATTTTAATTAATTTATTGAGAATGTCTTTTGAAAAATTTTTAATATTTAATCAATATTGTTAGTTACGCGTTTCAATACAGCGTGTTATGAAAAAAATTAATCGAACTTCACGCGTTATTCGGTATTATTGATGAATACAAGTATGAGGATTTTTTAAGGATGGTTTGAAATACAGTCAACCGTTAACCTTCCTCTTTTCGAAATTGTTTAATTTATTTATCAACATGTTACAAATCTGAATTGTATTCTTACAAAGCTAATAAAAGTGGTCTAATTATATTATTCGGTTAAGTAGCCGTTACTCCCTCTCCCCCTCCGCCCTATTGAATTTTACGATTGTTATTTGATTTCATAAAAATTTATCATGTTATTTCTACTACAAGTGCGGACTAATTGATTTTCGTACATTATGAACCAAAACAATTTCAATTAATCAACATTTATTTTTCAAATTGCAAAATTTATATTAAACGAATAATTAAAATTCCAGTTTAAATATCGTATTATTTAGATTACTTTGGCATCTAGTATACAACAATATTGTGATACTACAGAATTCAAGTAATCGCCTAAAGTTATGTCAATTATAGGTTAGAATAATCTCGTTCTTATTTTTAAGCTTATTACAATTATTACTTATAAGCTAAATTTTGTACAGCAATCAAGCAATAATTTAGGAGTGATATTACTAGACGTTACAGTAATTCTTACTCTTAAACTGAGTTCTGGAATTAAAACGTCATATACGTAATCAAGGTATTGAAACATGAGCAAACTTTATTTTTTATTAAGCAGAATAGCACGACATAATTTTTTGTGGTACTGTGAATATCTCTGAAAATGGAATTTGAATTCACATGTAAATCCACTACAGCCAATAATTAATGTCAACACTTACAATTTTACTATTAAGCTTAATTTTTTGCAAAGATGGTTTTCATTAAAAATATTTAATATTTTTCATTTATTTACACATTTAATTGCGCTACAGTTATATTTTACGAATTCGTTATAGCATTATGTGATAATTTAAAATACAAAAAAAAAATTATAACTTATGACATCATATTGTGCTTATGCCTTCACCATAAACTTTTATTAGTTTAAAAATTTTAACAATATTATTTTTAAAAACCATTCATTCATCATTTTGGTAGCTTTTTATTAGATCATAAAACATGGTTTCATACGAGTAAATGGAAAAAAAAAAGTTATTACTCGTACAATGTTTTCAACTTAAGATTTTATTGGTAATGTAATTTTATTATTTAGCAATTTTTTTTAACCTCCACGCGTGTTATACAATATATGAAAGCTATAATCAGTTTGTATTTATGTAAATTTGCATAGATAAAGTTGGTAAATATTCGTATAATAGTATTTTACAAGGTGATCCTTTAAAATAATAAATTTTTTAAAAATTGATTTAATTGTTAATAAACTGTGTACGTTATATTAAAACTAAGAAATGGAGTGTAAAGTAGTATCTTCACATTATACGTTGCAGCCGGTGTGCTTCCCACATTATAATGAAATTATGCAGCATTATACTATACAATTCTTTCATACTATACAAGTATTCAAAGGGTGAAATCTACGAAAATTGGGAAGTTGGGAAAGGAGAGGCTGAAATTATCTGGGTTATACAGTGTCTAACTAATAAGAAGTCAAGTAGTAACATTAGAGGTAGAGAAATACATATTAAGCTTTTCCCCTTTTCTAATTTTGAAATCAGCTTGAGTAATTTTACTGGTATATGGTATGGAAATTTCATTTGGTGATGCATAAAATATACACACTCTATAATATACTTTTAACTACGTCCTACTATTATATCTTCTGAAATCATAGTTAAAATTTGACAAAGATTTTAATAATTAACTTCACTTTTTTTCTAAGGCGCCTATTCCTGAAGTATGTAGAATTATTACAATTAATTCAATATGACAAGAACAAATATAAAGATAACCGTGAATATTGTCAATTTCGTAGGATGAGAAATTCAAAATTCATTCTTAATCTTTTTGGGTACTAGATATGAAAATGTTTCAGAGTCTATGCAGATTAACCTTTTTTAGCAGCACAGTACTATTAAACCGTATGCTTGTGCTAAGGTATTCAAATGAACACTACTGTTAAACTAAAAAATATTCAAGATGTCAAAGGGGTTAACCTTATATTGTCGAGAACAAAAGTAGTTATACTATGGTACGAAACCTATTTATGTTAAGACTTTATATGTAAGGTTATAAATTATATTTAAAAAAATTATAACACAATTTTTCTATATACGCACACACCTACATTTTTAATAGAAAAAAAATTTCTATTCAAATAATTGCGCTGAAACCTAAAGCTTGAGGCGTTTTTCATTTTATTGACGTGTATTACATATGTTTTATACGCACATTTACGTACACACAATTTATGATTTTCTTGTATATAAATTAATATTTTCGCGTTTTTTATTCGCGATATTTTTTTTTAATTTGTTTGGTTTATTTTATTTTTTAAAATATGAAAATTTCTGATATTTTAAACTTTCAATATAGAATTATGAATTAGATCAAAAGAGATATATGTATGTCTGTTTGGGTTTATATTTTTAAATAATGTTATATTCGTAAGTGTTATTTGTTTGCTTTGAAAACAACTCGTGTACTAAAAATTGTTGTGTACCAAATATAATATGCAAATTATTAATAAAAATACAAAAAAAATATTAGCATAATGAATATGAAATAATGGGAAAAAAATATGGAATTAAAATTTATACAATAATATAAATTTGAATTTTTTGTATCCTATGAATTCAAAAATATTGTAATTGTACAATTATAGTATGAATTTGTATCTATACATTGTTTGGAAACAGTTCGATATAGGTACAAGAGTCCATTTAAAAAATTTATCTAGTTATTTTAAATGTTGTCTTATTAAATATTTTTAACTAAATGCACAATAATCAAAAACATAAAAAATAGCATAAATAGCTAATTTTAATGAGATTTGAATTATACCTATGCATTTTTTTACAATATCATAAAAATATTTAAATTATTCAAAATCTTTAAATAGTGCATAATTTATCATGTTGGTTAAGTCACGAATTCTGTTTAGTTTTTTTTTTCTAATTTTAATTGCTTAAACATTAAAATGAAAATAATTATCTTAAATAAGGGAAAGTAGTTGATAATATTAATAAAAAGAAAAAAGAACAATAAATATAAGTAATACAAGAAGTACATAACATAAGAAAAATGCAATAAATGTGGTAAATAATTCACAGCCCTAGTTGTAGTTTTCTATATTTTGTACTTTTCATTATAGCTCGTTGTAACTTAATTTACGCTATACAAGGAAGCTGATTTAGAAAAAAAAATTTCATATATACTGTCAACATTTTCTAGTTGTGCAACATTTCTTTCAAAGGTTATAGAAAATTAAGTCAGACAATTTTAACTTTATTTATATTTTTATATCACAATTGGATTTACAATAATTATGCTTGAAAATGAATGTTGTAAGTTATCTTACTAATTAATATGATCATTTTTTTGTCCTCAAAAACCTCTGAGAGCTCCTCCGGGTCTGTCTATATTAAATTTCATGTCTAGTTTAAAAGTTACATACAAGTTCATATCTATATTAAATTTAAGCAGTCGCAGAGCATACATGTAATATGTTCTTTGCCACCTCATTGTCCTTACAACAGATGATATCCTGTTTCTTAAGCAACTTATCCGAGAGACTGTGCTCTGTCAAAAATCAAGCGCACGTTTAAAAAAAAAATTTGCTCAACAGTAATTGCTCAACAGTAATTGGAACTCAACAGATGTTTTGTTTTTCTATGTAATCGGAGAATTTTTGTCTAATCTTGTTGAATATTTGGAAAACAATGATAAATATTATTTTGGCATATCAATAGAAAAGTGCAAAGATGTACTAAGTATAGCAAATTTAAAATTTTACAGTGGAATGTTTTGAAAGTTTGCCAATTTGCAAAAAATGGCATAATAATGTTAAAATTGCTTATACCAATATTGATGCACTTAGCATATTTGTGTTTCATTACCATATCAGATTTTGTAATATAAACATTCTAAGAAGTTAGCCCTTTTTTACTACTTCGACTTAGCACCTAACCAATTTCAACCACACCGATCCCGCAAAATAATGCACGTACGACACTGAAATCAATACCACATAAAAGGCCATTCGGAATTGATATTGGTGTAAAAAAACGTACATATTTTAAAAAATTTGGAATTTAGCTTATCTTTTGCACTTCACAATTGTTATAAAATGTATTAGAAATGTTATAAAATACATCACACTTATCTTTTATATTTTAAAGTTCATAAAAATTTAAAAACAACATTATCGTAATTAAATTTGAAATTAAAAATCTACTAGTTATATATTTTATTTATTTAAAGTAAGGTGAGTCGGAGTATAAAAAGATATTAAAAAGGTCAAAGTCACAGAAAAGCACATAATTGCGTAGGAGCAGCTAATATTTTCAATATTATGTATAGCATGGTTCTTACTCAAGATATTTAATACAAAACTTCTTAAAATATGCGACTTTTTTAATTTTTATCCATTTAAATTTTTGAATATATTATTGAGTTTTAGAGCAGAGTTAAACAGAATATTAAACAGAGATTTTTGTCATATCGTTGGATTTGGTTTGTATTATTATATAACATTAATTTCAGCTATATACATACAAAACTTATTTGCAAATTAATTTGAGTGTTCTGAGTGTGGGTTGTAGAAGAACGCTGCTTTTAATGTAAACCTTGTATTATTTTAATTCGAGGTAATAGCTAATAGAGAGAAACGTCCGTATTATGCTTCTCTCATTAACGATTGCCAAGAATTTCGGATAAATATGCTTGAATTGTAAAATATTGCAATGCGCGTTTTCATCTGCATGTGGGCGTTCTAATCTGTTACTTATCTGAGTCCAATCATTTGAATACTCACTCAGCTATCAGTTACAAAAGTTAGTTTAAAAATAATTCAAATTTCTTAAATTTTGTACAGTTAATCATTTAGTCACTAGGCTACTGTTATGAGAGTGTTCCAGTATGTAACCCTCTGTTTTAAATTTTAACTTAATATTTCATTTAAAAAATTATAAATTTGTTTTGATCTATTATTTCAATACAATATAATTTACACTTATTTGTTCCTTAGCTCTTAATCTCAAATTTATGCGCTACACGAATTTTCTAAACCGTGAATTTATTCAATTAAGTTTTACTATAAAGCATTTACTTTGTCATTTTATGTATACGTAACTGCATGACAAAGCCTAATGCCATGATTTATTTCAAAATAATTAAATAAAAAATGATCCCACATAATTTTAATATCTTCAATCTTTTGAATTCATAAATAATTATTTATAATAATATTTTTTTTTTTATTAAATTTAATAAATAAATTATTGATTTTAAAAACTTGTCAAACGATCAATCAACATCATTATCATCAAAAGCGATCAACAGATTAGGCTATTATTTTTTTCTTGCCAGTTTGTTTTTTAATGCACCGCGATTAAAATGATGTTGAACTATAAAAAATTTAAAAGCTCATAAATTAAATTGTTATATAAAATGAACGTATAAGATATGAATTATGTATGTATATTGAAAAACGTATAACCTATACCTTTTGATGACTGCTCATGACATGAGCTATAAACTAAGGGAGTATTTTGAGTATAAGCTCTATATCATGCTCAAACATGGCATATAAGAGAGAAAATCAAATATAATATTTTTAAAATTATTTTAATTTATTTGTTTTTCTAGATTTTCTCAATAAAAAATTATTATGCAATATTTTATAACGGTTTATCATTGATATTATATATCACTTAATAAATTTATATAGTTATACATATTTTATAAAAATATATGCATAACGGGTGATTTTCTTTTATAATAGAAAATTCTAGGATTGTTTACAATTTTAACAATCAATTTAGTTTGGTTTGCCATTTCACCTACCACATATATATTAATATCGGAATAACGCTTAGAAAGTACTAATACTTAATAAACATTATAAGAATGCGGTCGTAAGCATCTTATTTTGAAAAATGTTGGATATGTCAATCGATCAGTGCGATCATTCAATATGGTGCCCTCAAGTTACTATATTTATGGGAAATCTCTTATTTATATTCATTATTAGGCATCAATTATTGAAGCTTGGAAGAACAACATTGAAATTGTACAAGGAATATTCCTGCCAAAATGGGTCAGTAAATGGAAAAGTAAATCAAAATTACACTCTCCGAAAAAAAGTAGTAGTGCTAACTCAAAACGTAGTGTTTGCCAACATTTTTACAAGATTATTTTCAAAATGTAAAAGGCCAACAAATTGATTCATCAATTCAAATAAAAATTTCATGTGAACTTACATATTTTCTGTTTTCTTTTCAATTTAAATAACAATCGCTTAAAAAATCACCCTCTACATATGCTGCTATGTAAGCATAATGAATGTCCAGTTTGTGTTTCACCATTTTTTATACCCTGCACTTCGTGAAGGGTATATATTAACTTTGGTATGGAGTTTGTAACTACTTGAAGGAGTCATCTGCGGTATGGACATATATATATATTCTTGCTCAGCGTAAAATTCTGAGTCGATTTAGACATGTCCGTCTGTCCGTCCGTCCGTCCGTCCGTCCGTCCGATCGCACGATAACTCAAAAACGCATAATGCAATCGACACCAAACTTTCACAAGTTTTTTCTTTTGTACCAAGGACGAGCCCTATTGTTATTGGACTAATTCGGACAACGGGTTCGGGTAGCTGCCATACAACTCAAAGAGTTTATTTTAAATATTTAAAAAACTAATAAAGGTATAAATATAAAATTTTGTATACATGTGTCCAATTATATTCTACACATGCTCTAAAAATTATAATGGGGTAGCTGCACCGGTTCGGGTGGCTGCCATACAACTCCAACAGCAAATTTTTTATATTCGGCAAAATAATAAAGTCAGATCCATGAAACTTGGCAGTCATGTGTCCAATTATAGGTCAAATATATTTCTGAAGTTTTAGAGGAATCGCTTGACAGGTTCGGGTACCTGACATACAACTCCAGAAGCAAATTTTAAATATTTAGAAAAATAATAAAGTCAGATTCATGAAACTTGGCAATCATGTGTCCAATTATGGCTCAAATATATTTCTGAAGTTTTGGTGGAATTGCTAGACAGGTTCGAGTAGCTCCCATACAAGTCTAAAAGCTTATTTTAAATATTTGGAAAAATAATAAAGTCAAATTCATGAGACTTGGCAGTCGTGTGTCCAATTATAGGTCAGACATATTTCTAAAGTTTTGGTGCGATTGCTTGACAGGTTCGAGTAGCTCCCATGCAAGTCTAAAAGCTTAATCTTAATATTTGGAAAAATAATAAAGTCAGATTCATGAAACTTGGCAGTTGTGTGTCCGATTATAGATCAAATATATTTGTGAAGTTTTGATGGAATTGCTTGACAGGTTCGGGTACTTGCCATACAACTCCAAAAGCTTATTTTACATATTTGGAAAAATAATAAAGTCAGATTCATGAAACTTGGCAGTTGTATGTCGAGTTATAGGTCACATATATTTCTGAAGTTTTGGTGGAATTGCTTAACAGATTCGAGTAGATCCCATACAAGTTTAAAAGCTTATTCTTAATATTTGAAAAAATAATAAAGTCAGATTCATGAAACTTGGCAGTTGTGTGTCCGATTATAGATCTGATATATTTGTGAAGTTTTGGTGGAATTGCTTGGCAGGTTCAGGTACTTACCATACAACTCCAAAAGCTAATTTTAAATATTTGGAAAAATTATAAGGTCAGATTCATGAAACTTGGCAGTCGGATGTCCAATTATGGGTCAGACATGTCCGTGAAGTTTCTATAGAATGATTTTAGAGGTTCAAGTAATTGCTACACAATAACGAAAGGTGCAGGGTATAATTCAATCGGTTTATACCGACTGAAACGTTTTTACTTGTTTCTATTTTCTTTTCTATCAGAATAAATTTTCTATATGTATATAAAAGAGAAAAACGATATTGAAGAAAAAAATAAATAATTTAATCAAGTGTCCACAATATTTATAAATTCGCCTTTGAATGATCTTAAGATTATATTGCATGTCCATAGCATTAAGTTGAATTGAATTGAATTGCAAATAAAGCCGAAAACATAAAATAAATAAAAATACCTTTAATACCTGTAATACCTGTATATTATAAAAATAATTCTACTGTAAATAATACTAGATAAGTCAATAAATCTTTTTACCCATTTTTATTTTGTATAATTTTTAAAGAAAAGAACAATAATTATTTGATTTAAAATTCAATTTAGGTCGATTTTAAACGTTTCACTATGAATTATGATCCGATTAAATTCAAATATTATCATAAAATTATCTTTTATGTTATAGAATTCTCGATATTTTTTTTTTCAATATTATTGCGTTATTAGTAAACATTTTACTTTGGTTAGATCACATTTAATGTAAATAGAACAAAAAATTTATGCGTTTTAAAAAGAATTTGAATTTAAATAATATTTTACGTTATCAGGGGCGAGTGGTCATTATTTTAAAAGTGTCCATTCAAAATTGTTAAATTTATGACTTCCTAAGTGGTCAAACTGTAGGAGCAGGGTGAGGAGTGGGGAATAATAGGACGAAAAGAGAGAGAAAAGTGTTCATTCTCAGACTAAGATGGAAGCTAATTTCGATTTTTTAACAACGAAGCAAAGGGAGAGAGGAGCATTGCTATTTTTCAACTAGTAATGAAAAAGAGAAAAATTTTCTTACTCGTAGTTTAATAAAATGGAAATAGAGAAATCTTTTATTTTATTAAAATTAGAGAAAAGGAAGAGACAAGGTATAATTTCCTGATTAAGAGGAAAATATAGGAAGTGTGAAAATTTGCATCCGAAATTTTTCGTCCCATATGGAACTTAGTCAACAAATTCACTCTTTTAATTTTACTCCAAAATTTAGTGATAAATATATTCGTACACGCCACTGATTTGAATAGTTTATTATATTATAGCATTTATCGTTTTTTTACAGTGACTTTGGAATAAAATATTTATGTAAAGGCATTGTGATAAATTTCTAATTGACAGAATAATGTTCATACACTGAGTCTGTTTTGAGAATTTCTGGTTAGTAAATAAAATGCTATCATTTTTGATTTTTATTCAAAATATCGAAAAATAAAGTACAATAACAAGCTATTCTTAAACTAAGGTTTCCAATATTATTTACAATCTTATAGCACATAATCATTAACATAATTCTCTATTCATACGCAAATTTCCAAATATATCTATACATAATTAGAAATTTTGATAATATGGAATTTTTCTTTAAAAATTCCCATTCGTAAAAATTTCAAAGGAATTCTACTGCCTATCAAGAAAATATGCTCTAAATTTAAAAAGAAATAGGTACGTGCCAACATTTCTCCATAAATTAACTAAAATTTCATATATATTATTTACCTTATATGTACTAGATTATGTTTATTTATATATGGCTTTTATGTGAAGTTTATGAAGAACAAATTATATTATTTCTTTCATAAAATTTTACATAAAAAAGTTGCACGATTGATTTGTACGTTAAAGATCGATGAAGTCTTAATTCTAAATAAGTTAAGTAATCACGTTTTATAAAAATCTGTTAATTTAATTTTATATAAGATTTCGTAATTTAAGTGACCTACCCTACATTTTACCTTACAATACTTATTATTTTATAATATCAAAGAAAACCTGATTAACGTAAAAAATTTCTTCATATTATTTTCTATAAAATGTTAACTAAAATCTGTGTACGTACGCAATTTGTTTTTCATATCATATATGTATCTAAATGTGAATAAGTATAATAATTATTAATAACACCTCACTATATTAATTATATAGAGTGTGCTATGAGAAAATTTTTTGTTGTGTAATCGCTTACTTGCAATTATAGTCGCTATGGCGCTTTAAATTAAACGACATTATGAATTGTGATTTAATATTGTTATTTTTTTACTATTAATTTTTTAATGATTTAAGTTTAGGTGATTAGTTACAAATAAAATTAACCACTGTTAATTATTGAACCTGTTAAAAGCAAACATATTTAAATTTTTTTTCTAACATTTAAAATATTATTTAACTGAATTAAATTGAATTACTTTGATATTTTAATGATTGCATTAATCAGAATTTAATATAACAAATTATAAGAGTGTTTATTTTGTAGCCTGAGGTTGGTCTTGTCAGGCTTGAAAATATTTTTTTCTTTCTGATACTTAAGTGATATTAAAGGCTTACTTATATTTTTGCAATGCAATTTAATTGTGATGAAAACTGTGTATAATTACACGAAAATTGCAGCGAACTTTAATATCTTATATGATTTGTCATAATGTTTAATAGAATTGGGTTTATTAGGTTATTTAATTTTGTTTTATAATTAATTAAAAATAAAATAATTGTTTTGTTTTATGAATGGTGTGCGTATATGGTATATGAGTTGTTTTAGTACTGAATAATTTTTCTTTTCATTTTCTCTTTCACTAAATTTATAATTTTCGCCTTTATTTCTTCATCTATTAATATTTCTTTTATAAATTGAAAGAATCCAGGCATTTATTTGAACATAAGTTTAGTTTTTCAAAAAAAATTATGAGGATAAATGTAATGATGTTAAATTTAAACCTTAAGCGTTCCGGTTAAGGTTTGATTTATTTTTAGTTGTTTACCAAGTGTTTATTTGGTGTCAATGATTTTTACTGAAGGAACTAACTTCTGGATCCTGGTATACTTTAACTTATTAAGATTTAAATTTTTTCTTTCCAATTTTGTATTTTAGATATCACTATATATTGCGATTAATTTATTGCACTGGTTTAAAAATTAATAAAGTGTGGTCAATAGTAAGGACTTTTTCCTTCAACAGATAAAAATACTGTTTGTAAAAACAATCAATTCCATTATTAAAATTATTATTTTTATTCATATAGCAAAATATTTCAAAGATTGCACGCATTTAAGAAGAACGATTTATGCAATAAAAATAATTAAAAATAAAAAAGTGTTAAGACAATGCTCGAATTCAAGGGTCAATTATATCGGTTAAGAAAAATAACTATATATTTTTATTTGTAGAAAATTCGAAAAGCGTACAGTTTCGAAAATATATGGTGTCGAATATTAGAATTTTACAAATTTTCGTGAGACGAAAATCTGCTAAGATTTTAAATCTAAAATAAGAAAAAAAACAACCTTCGGTCTAGAAGAAAAAATGGTATCAAAAATTTAGCAAAACAGAATTTAGGTAACTGTTTTTTAAAGTTCAAATGTGGTATAAGAGGAAGTCACTACTTTTCTACGTTTTCAGAATCAAAAAAATGATTGTGGTTTTGTTATAACAAGTTGGTTTAGGGTTTTGTCGGGCTATAACTTTTAGAAGGAGGGATAAGTAAAAATTTTCTTCTACGAAAGTAAGTTTCTATTTAGAGATCTATGTACAATCGAAATTTGTGCTTTCTATCTTTCAAAATTTTTTTGGAAAAGTGCTTAAAATTGATAAATAATTCGGCAAGCTACAATTATCGAGCAATAATTTATACAAAAATGTCTTGCATTGCATACTTTACGGCTGCACTGAATTATAAAATTCAGAAAATTGTATTCCAAAACTTACTTTAAACTGAGGTTGGATAAAGAAAAACCTCATAAAATCCCAAAATATAATTTAAATTTGTCAGGCTCTGGACTATTAATTACGGTAGCAAACTACATTGCTAACAATTTTACTGTTCACAATATAGTTTACTATACAAAAATATTAATTAAATCTGTAATATATAAAAAATTTAATAAAATTTGCTTTTTCTAAAATATCATTTTCATAAATTTCATTACAGTTTTATTAAAAATTCAAAAAAATAAGACAAAACAACAACAACAACAAAAATAAATCAAATTATGTATACGATTTTGTTTTACATATTGATTTTTATCAATTTTCTTAATTTGCATAAAAGAAAAATATTTCGAAAAAAAAAACTGTAATAATTACACTTTTCTTAAGCGATTAATGATTGCAAATGTATGCATTTTTTATTACCCATACCCATAATTCGTAACAACCGCACACCATCGTCTTATCAATTTTGCATTAATTTTCCTTTTTTTTTTTTCTATTTTTCTTTTTCTTTTCGGAATATTTACTGGTACAACTTTTCATTTTAACCCAAATATTAAACGATACAATTTATCTAAAATGCGTTAACGTTATAATATGATTTTATATTATTATAGTGTTGGTGGTGTGTTGCTGGTGATTCTAAAAGCGTAATTTAAAAAATAACAAAGAAAAAAAAAAGAAACCTGTTTACATTTTTTATTACGCAATATTGAAGTTTTACTTTATTTTGGTATATTAAATTTTACACAAATGTGTTGTTCTTATACGCGCTACAATTTATATATAAGATTTGAAATTTAGATGAACGCACTCTATTCAAATAAACAAAAAAAAGTAAGGCTTGGCCCTCAATACTTTTTTTAGATTTTTATATGATATTTTTTTAAACTCTTATTGCATTCAAAAAGATATTGTACTAGGACTTGTATACAAGGACTACAGCAATTTTAAGTGCTTTTGTTAAAGTAAAAAAATAATTGAAGCACTAGTACATATATCTAAGACTGATTTCATAAAAAAAATTTGAGTCAAGCAGTTGATAATTAGATTTGCAAGTTAGTTTTGATTCTATTTGCAAATTATTTGTAGCTACTGCCATTCAAATTGTCGATTCAATGGTGCATCAAATAATTGTGCATGGAAAAGCTCTAGTATCTCAAAAAATTGCCTTATTTCAGCCCACAATTTTCCAAAATTAAATTGCCCTGCATTATAAATCTTTGAAATGTTAAGTAATATTGATAATTTCGATTATTGTTTTGGTCACACTCTTCAAACGAAACTTAAAATTTCCAAAGAATTACTTTCATGCTAACAAAATTGAATAACTAATTCGATTGCGGGACACAAATTATTTCAATTGCAAAATAACTAAAAAATATCAAGAAATTTCTTAACCTCAGAGTTCTTTTAATTGCTTATACACCCTATTGAAATTTATTTCTGAATTTTGAACACATTTATTTAAATTTTATGTTCGCCAAAACATTTATTGCGTTTATTAATGGCTTAAAACAAGATTAGAAACATAAATAAAAAGAAAATTAATTTTCAAAAAAAAAAAAATTAAAAAACAAAAAAAAAATCTGCGTACTATCGCACCATAAGATTTTTTTTATTTTTTATTTTCGGTGATTTTCAAATTTATTAATAAATTATATCATATGATATTGGAAAAATTTATGCAATATTCTCTAGTAGAGACCGACCAATCAGTTTGAAAAGTCATTTATTGCAAAAAAAAAAATGCATACATTTTTTGTTGTCGATTAAAAATGCGTGTGTGCGCAATTTTATCGTTTTTCAAAAATTTTATAATTAAAAATTTCAGTTTTTTTTTTTCTTATGATTCATAATTTTAAATAGACCACATATGCATATGTACATTAGGCTTTTAAAATATTATAAAAAAATTTTTATACTTTTCAATTAAAATAAAACTTTTGAAAATAAATTTAACCTCACCCAATATGTTTCCATTTTATACAGACTCATTATACAAAATCGAGATCAAACTCAAAAATTTACTACAATATACTCGTATTATTAGCCAAACTCCGTAGTTCTTTCAGATAATTTTTATGAAAAAAAAAAACCCTTTTAGTTAATTGAAAATTTCGTGGTTTGATTTAAAAATTATTCGGCACATTTTAAGAGCCACTTTCTTAAAAAATAATGTTTTCGTTAGTAAAAGCAATAGAAAATGTATATATTGGCGAGTGACTAGGTATTCTTTTGAAAGGATAGGCGGAAATGTTTAATAGCGATTTTTTATTTTGTTTGCATTTAATTAAAACTATGAAAGTCTTCAATAAATTGTCTACCTTTAGAATGCATGATTTTTGATTAATTTTAATCAAATTCTAAACAAAAATTAAGTTTCGTATAGGAAACGAATGATAAATTTCAATGTTTTGTGAAAGTGACGCAATAATTCGTTTCAATATCCAACATGAAATTGAGTCAGTTGATTTTTTTATCGTTTAACCTATAATACAGAAAGTGACGCCCGAACAACACTTTCAAATTATTAAAATTTAACAAGCATTAATCAAGAATGCAGTTGGTGAATATTTCATTAGACATTTTACAATACCATTTGGCCGCCGAGATAAAACCATCTGAGAGTTTTAAAAAACTTATTTGACAACAGTTGCAGTTTTAGAAAACAATATTGAACAAATAATTGACGATTAAATATATCTATACAAAAAATACTTTAAGTATAAAAACCGAAATCTTATTTTAGATCACAAAAACGATTTAAATAGAATCGAACCGCCCAACAAATGACAAAAGTAGTGTACTAATTATATCTAATGTACACAATATTTCAAATTAATATGCTCTTACTTAGATTTTCATCTATTCAGGGGTTTCAGTTTCTTAGTATTGTTTATTGGATTCAGCCCCGGATCTACCATACATGCAAAGTAATCATGTGCAATGAGCGGTGGAAGACAGGGCGCAATTATTATGCGCAATGTGTAATATTTGCATATTATTCTTTTATTTGAAGGCGGGAGAGCACTCTTTTTGGAAAACGCGTAAGGCACCGAACAGGTCAGAGCCGGACCTGATTGGATTGTATCCACACTGTGCTTTTGAATATAAAATTTATGAGTAAATCATTTTATTCAAAATTTTAAATTTTTATTTTATATTTCATTTTTTCAAGGTTCCTTTTATTACTGTAAGATTAAGTGCGTATTCGTTCTATATATGGAATAAAATATTCATTTTTTAAAATTCTTATTTTATGTTCTCATATAGTGTAATGGCAATGCTCAATTCTATTATCAAAAGTATCAAAAATATTTTAATACTTAAAGAATTTTTTTTTAATCAAAATCATTAAAATATTAAAAATTTTAAAATTTATCTAGAAAAATTAAGCGATTTAAATTCATCTGAACCAATTAAAAATTTTAATTTTTACTTTTTTTCAGACTTGAATATCAATATTTTTCTTTACATGTTTACATGTTTATATATAGAACATTTTATCAACATGAACAAGTTTAATTACATTAACCACTTAAATAAAGTGACCTTCATACAAAAATTATTTAAAATTGTAAAAAAATATTTAAATTAAGATTAAGAATTTATAAGTAATTTTATTAGTTCTATGGTTATAGACATGTTCTTCAGATTTTAAAAATCTCAAGATTTTAACTTAAATTGTAATTTTCAAAATATTAATAAGAAATTTTTAAAAATATTTTAGAAAGGGTTAAGAAGCTACCACAACAATAATTTATTATTTAATCGAAAACCTAGTTCTTCAGAATAAGTTTTTGATAATATTGAAAATGAAATTTGTGGAAGAATTTCAAGCAATTCTAAATGCAGGGACATAGTTCTTCTAAAAAAGTGTTTTGCTAGATTTAAATAATGAAAAATTTTCACATTGTATTTTTTAGTGAACAAAACTGCCACAGTTAATTGTAATAATTATATAAGTTATAGTAAGTAATTGGCAAAAATTTTATTAGAGCTATCAAAAAAGTATATTTTTTCTTTGTAAAGAGCATGTGTGTAGCTCTATATTAGTCGCCGGTTACAAATTCTTTATGAACAATTTTGAAATACTTAATTTTTTAATACAAATTTTATGTAAAAATTATTGCTATTTCTAGAACTCTTGAATTCCTTTAAAAGTCTCTCTTTTAAAAGTGTAGAATTAATAATTGTTTTTCTTTTTATAAAATTAACTTGTTATACATATTCTTGAAGAGCAGTGGAATCAAACAAAATATCGTTTTGACTCAATAGTACAAAATATTTTGTCACTTCAAATAGTTATCAATAATAATTTCACTTTTACCTACCAATGTGTGATATTTTTTATATCTATATCCTCTTTCCAAATGTAATTTAATGTAATCCTTGATATGAAATTAATTTAATTATTTTTTTGTATCCAAATAACGATTTTAATTAACAAAAATCCATTTAAGATATTGAAAATTTTTTTAAATTTAATTCGAGTATATTTTCTTTATTATTTTTCTTTTCTTACAATTTGCTTTTTTTTTGTCCGCGTACCGTCAATTCGTATCGAAATGTAAAAATAAACTAAAGTTAATTTCATTTCTGCATGCTAATTTTAATTTTCATAAGATAAAAGAAAAAACTGCAAAAACATAAAAAATAAAATAAATCAAGCCCTCAACATCCTCAAAATATGAAAAGTGTAATATCGTCGAAAGTACTGTCAAAAATGTAAACATTTTCTTATCTACATTCATTCAATAAATTATTATTAAGTACAAAATAATTGAGAATTAATTTCAGCAACATGTTGCTTAAGTTTTGTTTATGTAATAATAGGTTCATACATTTTGTATGAAATGAATGAGAAAAAGAATTGCACAAAACAAAAATGAAGTAAAAAAGAGTAAAAAATTGATGATAGTAAAAATTCTCTTTTAAGCTTAAGTGCAATAAGCTGAATTTTTGGAAAAAGAAAAAGAAAAAATTTAACCGAATTGAAAGAGTGTGGGGATTTTTGTAAACATATAAAAAAAAAAAAATAAACAAGAAAAAAAAAATTACCGGTTACTGACAGAAAAGTGAAAGTGTTTTTGTTTTGAATGTCAGATATAAAATGTATCAGAGAGAGAATAATTATTATTATTTTAATGCTGTTGAATGTATCAGAGAGAAAAAAATACTTTTTATTAAGAATGATGCCATATCTATACAATGGAAATAATTTAAATGTGCCTAAGTATATTTTCCGCGTTTCATTTGCCCAAGAGTATTTGGAAGTATGTAGCAGATAATTTGAAAGTGAAATGTGAAAAAACTTTTATTTAGCTGTGAAAATTAATCTATAACTTTAAATATCGAAGATGTAAATTTTACTTTCCTTATTAAAATGCGAAGCAACTACCGCAAGAAATGTGGTTAACTACTCACCTTCTTAGTATAAGGTTGTTTAGTTGGAAGTAGATTATGGTTAGAATGTTATCGCATACTACGTTATTATTTGGGTGATATATTTTATATATAATACTTTAAGTTGCATGCTACTATTTCTTACAACAATGCACATTGGTATATACATAATACCAATACTATTTCTTCAAAGTCAATTACTATATTGACAAAACAATATTAAAGGCACAAAATATTGCGATTTTAATGAAAAATGTTATTAAACCTTTCTACGAAAAGCGATAAATAAATTATAATTTGAAAAATGCGTTTTGGATTTTTTTTTCGCTCAAGTTAAAATTTAAAAGGCTTAAGGGGTGTAAACATATTGCTGCAATAATATTATTTTTCATATTAATTTTATGTGTTGAACAAAGTTTAATGTTGAAAAGTGTGTAAAATGATTGATTAATGATTAAATTATGAAGATTTTGCAAATATATAAATTGCAATATAATTGATTTTGTTGAATAATAACTATAAATAATGTAGTTGAAGTAGGAAATCTTATGAAATTTAAAAATGATGAGAATACATAAGGAATTCTGTAAGGTATAAATGATCTATAAATGAAATGATTGAACTCAAAATCTTTGAAACTAAATTGAAAAAGTTTTAAGTAAATATTGATGATTTATAATTTGCTAACCAAGTTGCATATTATGTAAGACCATGTATAGTGAAATGCACTTAAAAAACTAGTATGATAGTTTGAGTAATTTATGAACTTTGCCGGAATTTTAAGAGCCTTGCGGTGAAAAAAATTTTAATATCTTAATATTATGCGTGATTTACATTTTTATTTATTATAGGGAATAAAGGGTAATATTAAAAATTTTATAGAAAGCATGTTAGTAAATGCAAATTAATTTGGATTCAGTTCATGGTTTGTTAAGAATAGCACCCATACTTAAGTGCTACCTACTAATTATCACAACTCCTTTATATATTTTGTTTTCGTTCTGGATTTTTAAATATTAGTGTATATATGTATGTCTTAATAGTGCCTTATAATAGTTATTATTAGACTTGCAAACGTTGCACTCTCGTAAGGTAATCACTGACGTGGTTTTTATTCATCAACCGGTTTCAGAGAATGTTGTTTCGTCATTTTGTTTGAATCAGGTATTTTTTAGAGAGAATTCGAATAACTTGAATTAATGAATAACTCAATGAAACTTTTCAATGTTCGTCAACACTGCAAGGATTATGATAAGAATGAGCTGATAACTAAAATGTTGCGTGCTACCAATTCTAACTGTGGTTATTTTAATTAACCGTTGCTTATATTATCAGTAGTATTGTGGATCAACGCTTTTTTGAAAACATTTTTGTGTATTGCCGATATTATTAGATAATTTGATAGCTGCATAGCTCTAAATGATGGTTGTTTTGTCTCTGTCATACAATATTAAATTGCATGATAATTGGTGCTTGGCCTAAGCAATTCGTTCGATATATACATAACAAGCTTAAATAACAATTGAATATAAAAATATTATTGGTACTTACATTTTTTACGCAACTTCTAAATAAAATTATCTTTAAAACATAATACCGTAATCAAAATTTTATCGGGCGCACCTTGATATTTTTTTGGATTAAATGTGTTAATGCTGATAAATAAATCAACAATTTGGTTTTATTGAACTCTGATCGGACCATAATTAAGAGACTTATACATATAAACACATATTATGGAGTTTCTTTTATAAGATTTTTGTATATGTATAATACCTTTTAATCCTTGCTCTACTTCAAAAGAAATAAATTTAAAATTAATAAAGAAAAATTTTTTAATTTAATTTGGAAAAAAAAATTAAGAATAAATGTAATTTACCTAAATTATGAGATTTGATCATGAAATAATTTTGTGCTATCTAAATTACACTATATTATTAAATAATCAAAATATTGGAATATACTTTGGAATAATGAAAAAAGCAAGACAGCGAATGATTTATAAATTTTAGCAGCAAAATAATTACTGTGATCACAATAATCAAGTTGGTGGTCATTCTCTACATCCTATACAATAAAATTATTTTGACATATTGTGGAATAATATGATTACAGAAATTTTGAATCAACTTGGGACTCAAACTAAATTGCAGCAATATTGTATTGTACAAAATGTAATTTGTAAAAGTAAATGAAAATTTGCTGAATATCTTGTTTTACCAGTGTTATACTGCAATTCGGATGTCAGGGAAATAATTTGCAATTTTAGTTTTATTAAAATCAAATTTCTTATTTATTGAAGATTAAATTCACAATACTGAAAGTTACGGCAAGGTTACAATGGTCATAAAATTTTATCATTTTTTTTCCGATTTCTTATTAAAATATCATTTTCGCGTGCAAAATTTTTTTTAACCTATTTATGAATATTTGCCATAAAATTTAGTTGCTAATTTTTTTTCTAAAAAATAAAAAATTTTTGTTCATATTCAGATGTTAAAATGCTGTGAGAAATGTAAATATTAAATGTATATAGCTATACATATACATGACTTGTGTTAAAAAGGCACTACATAACTCTCATCTTCTATTATAAAATGTAGGTAAATAATATTATGTGTGCAAAAATTATGTTTGATTAAGTAATTTTTTTATGAAAATATTTTTTTAATTTAATTTTTGCATAGTTTTTTAGGGCACTATTAAATATAATAAATTTTTTTTGACACGCGAATATAATGTGTTATAAGAAGATATCACAAATAAAAAAATTTTTGAATAATATGAATTTAATTTTATATATGAAATACCCATGAATTTTCATTTTTTAGATGATTGTTGAATAATACAGAGAATTGGCAGACAGAGTGAAACTAATAACCACATTTTGTTTTAAATTTTTGTTTATGTTAAAATAATGCTGAAAATTTGAATAGCGCAGGCTCACATCTAATGCGTAAACTTTGATTTAATTTAAAATATGTTACTGATTACTGAAATTGAATAAAAGTAAATATTTTGAAACTTTAGTCAAAAGAATCGAATATCATCATAAACAATCAAATATGACCTAATGACCAAATTCTTAAAAAAATTTATAAAATTTCCATGACATAATTTAAGAATAAATACTTTTGGTTTCAGATTATCAAAAAACCAATTCAATCATTGTTCTTTACACTGTTGTACTCATTAAGTTGTATTAGAAATCAATGAAATTTCTTATTTATTCTTATTAAGATTAATAATAAATATAAACAACTACACGTTGTATTAGTTTTTAGTATTATTAGGCACCTATTTATATGTTCTTGTGATTATGTGTTTCAAATAGAAAATTGTATGTAGCGTCTTACGCAAACAATACTTGGCAATCATATAGAGTACTGTATAAAAGAATGTGAAGAACAATTTGCCGGCAATTTCTTCATACCTCTGTAGCTCTGTTGGTAGCGCGCCTTCCTAGTATGCAACTTGACTCGAAACAGATTGAAGCAAAAAATTTTTTAAAGAAATTTTCATTAGTTAGGTATGATAATTAAAGAATGAACAACAATTTTTTGTAATATTTATAACTAAAACAAGAATATGTGTAATATTTCCTAAATAAGCAAGAAATCTGTTAGATACCTATATACATTTTTCTTTTTGGAATACAAAAATGAAATAAATTTCAAAATTATTTGTAAATTTTCTAATTTTTCTTATATCTATTTTTAGAAAATTAAATCATGTTAAAATGTTAAGAATCGCTTAAAAATAATATTGAATTCCTGTATAAGCCATATTTGAAATATAATTCAATTAAATTTTAAATTGTACAAGAAAAATAGGTAAGTGAAAATTCCTTAAAAGAAATTTATTTAATTAAAAACCTATTTGATTTTTTTTTTTCATTTTCACCCCATAGTTGTCAGTATTTTGCTTTTTGCTATAGCACTTGCTATAGGTTATGGGCAAATAGGTTTATAGCAAAATAATTTTTATACCATAGATTTAACAATGTAAAATCTGTAGTTTTAGAAGAATAGTGATTTTGGAAGAACAGAAAAACCAAAGTGTGTGACCGTATGTTTTTTTATAAAAATTAAAATTTTCATTACGGGTACGGACTGTAATCTTTTTCGGAAAAATTTGCCTCAACTGTAATTCTGAATATTATGTGTTCTAATTTTTTTTCCAATTATGCAATTAGACAAAAAAAATTTCAAAAGTGTCCTAAGTATTGAGTTTATAAAGCCGTAGAGAGTAGATAATATATTTGCGAATTGTGTTTTCTAAAGTGTTTTAAAGCATTTATAAGCCAAATTTAATGTATACCTATAGTAAAAACCTTTTTTCCTTTAACTTTCTTAAATTTAATATTAATTTAATTACAATATCTATGTTAAAATCATAATATTAAATTAGTGTCGAATTTCAATCACATTTTATAAATTCTTGTCAGTAATCACCATTGTACCAAAAATAATGACTCTATTATTCAAAATGTTATATAACATAGGTTTTGGCATAAATACTTGCAAGAACTTATAAATGTTATATGAGCTCTTTATTTAATTTATTGCATTCTAATTTCAAAGCATTAACTAGAAAGCAGTAGCACAATATAATGTTATTGTCATAGTAGTTCATATTTTGTGCTAAAAGAGAACTAGAACACTTTGATTTGTAGCTCAATTATTTGACAATATGTATTGTGAATGAAAAAGAAAGAAAGAGAAACAAACACAAAATAAAATGTGGCCGCAGCATGAAAATTTTATTGCATAAAATTGTTTTTTTTTTTTTGCTTTTTTACTTGTATTACTGTCACAATAGTAAGAACGGATAAATTACGATAAAAATCACAAATACTCGTATATAGATTGTATAGATGGTATAGATGGTATAAAAAAGCACATTTTATATTTAAATAGAAAAGAAAAACCTTTAGGCAATTTGCTCTAAAAAATTGTTTTTGATTCATATATGGCATTTTGTTTCTTTTGAATTAAAACTTGTTCCAAAACATATAAAATATGAATATTAGTGTTATTGCAAGATCTAGCTCTTATTATTATTGAGCGCATCAAGAATAGCTGCCGATATTTTTATTAACGTAAGAGCATGTCACGATTTTAATACTATATCAATTATTATTTACTTACAGGCATTCAATTACCTATATTGTTATCATCCATGAGTTTTATGAATTTTCCCTACAAAATTTTAATTCAACTGGATTTATGTCAAATACTATAGGAATGTAATATTTCTGCACTCTAAAAATGTAGTAATTTTTTTATATCTACTGTTAAAAGAGCTCATCATTTCATTCCATTGTGCTACGAGTATACATTAACTTTCAAGAAATATTGTTATAAAATCATTACTGAAATTGTCTGATTTCGGCCGAGTTCAAAATCAGATTATGTTAAGCTCTATATGAAAAATAGAGAAATTTGAGCTAACATGAGATTTCGTTAAAAAAATTTGAGCTATATTTGAGCTTTTATTGAAAGGTTAAATTTTCAAATTTACCACAATTAAAGTTTTTGTCTCACATTTAAACATTATGTTGTGTGTGTCATGAGGCCAAATAAAATTTATTTATATATTACTATATTATTATAAAAAATGTTATTTAAAATTAAAATTTATTTAATTTGTATGTTAAATTTTCTTATGTCGGTAGTACCTTTTATTCTTAAATTGTAGTTTATATTCAATTTATCACCCTATAATGAATATATTATTTGTCAATGACATTTTTAGTTGCTACTAACTTTAAAATATATGAAAAAAATTTATATTTGATGAATTAAATAATAAATTTTTTAAATAATTTTAAAAGATTAAGATCAATTTTGGAGAAAATGACAACAATTTATTTTTCAAAAAAAAAAAAAAAATTATAGAATTAAGTTTACAATAAATTTACAACACCATAAGGTAAAAATGTTACAAAGGCAAATTGGTGGTTATAAAAATTATAATTACTACTACTATTACTGCTATTTAATTGAGGAAATTTATGATATTAAATAATTGTTTATAAAAAGTACTCCCATAAAATTCAGTTTTTAAAAACGATTAAATTTATTTAATTGAATTTTCAACGAATTTTACTTCTTGTTTTTACATTTTTTCTTACTTATAACTACTGCGGTTTTTCCTTTAAATGGGTTAAACTATAGTCAATTGATTTTGAATCAGTTATGATTTTAAAAGTGATTTTTCTTATATTTTTCGTTTTCTTATAAATCAATGAATTGGTATAGTAAATCTGTTGAATGTAGAAGGGTACACATAAAATGTAATGTAAAGTAGCAGAAAGGAAATTGGTAACTTGCATTATTTGATTAAACAAAATTATATGAAAAGTATAGGAATTTTTAATTGCTCTTTTATCCGATTTAATTTCTATATTTATAACTAGTAATTATTTATTTAAGTATTTGAGAAATTTTGTAATATTTTTTTTTAATTAAATGTTATTAGACTTAATAATAAGATTTTAATAGAATAAACTAGGGCTATTTTTTAATTATTTATTTTGCTGTAAATAAAATAGAAATATGTTCGGTTAAATTTGGCAATTCTTGGGTTGGCTATTGAAAAATGAATAGCATTTGAAAATTTTTAAAACGGCTTGCTGTATTTGATACTCGTAATATTGTAGGTTCGTCTCTCTTATTTGTCTGCATTGAAGGATATTCAGATTGTTCTTATACATACTTGGGGCAACATTCATAAATTTGTTAAGATGTGGGAATATTATTAGATCTTATAATAAGGATTGCGTTGTAATTGCACGTATGATCAGAAATTCTTAGTAAGCGATAACGAAAAAAACACAGTTTTACTTCTACATAATTATAAGGGATTGCTATTAAATAAAACTGGACTATATGCAATCGCTATTATTAGTGAGTTTACCATTTTACTTTGTTAGTAACAATTTTGTAATTCACTTATTAGAAGGCCAGTTATAATTAGCTATGTTGAAATCACTTGTAAAATTTAATTGTAAGTAAAGTTCAGCTAGAAGGTTATCACATTAAAAAGTATCAGCATTTTATTACATTGTAATTTTCTTTTCTATAAACCATTTTCAATTTAATTTTTTCAAGTTTGAGGGCTTAATTATTTAAAATTAAATTTTTATTCACTGACACATTAAAATTATTTATAAATCTAAAAATCTAATTTTTTTTTAATCCAAAATATCATTTTATTAACCCAAATTTTTATTTATTTCACTTGAACTCCATCAGTTGCCTACCTTATATTAACCACAAATCAGAAAAAACAAAATAAATTATTAAACTAGATATATTATTAAATTAATGCTAATCACCTGTTCTTTAAATTATCATACACAATTAAATGGCGTTACATAATATTGAATTTATATATATGTATGTAAAATACTTACAAATAATATCGAAGTTTACAATAACCTTTCAATTAATAGTCAAAGTCATTGCCAAATAATATAATAATTACAGACATACTTACATAATATTACTGCTGATTTTTCTTTCATACCAAAAATTTTCTAATAAAACACCTACGTACGTGTGAATTCAAAGTATAGCTACAAACTATATAGAAAAATAGCAATTTACGAATAAAATTTTGCCGCAAGTGCCAAACGAAAATAACTTTTTTTTTTAAATACATAATATATGCTTGAATAAAACTATGGAAAATGCCAAGAGCAATTACTTAACAATAATAATGGTATTTTATAGCTATGTAGTGGACTGCATTACCCATTGTTCAAAATTCATATACGCATACACATGCTTATAGGTGACGGGTGAAGTGTACTAATTTAAAAATTAATTAATTGCAAAATTAAAAAAATTTAAATTTAAGAAAAAATTAATGTTAAATAGATTTTGCATCAACGATTTGTTTACAACTATAACCATTTTCCGACTAAAAAATCTAGATTTTATCGAAAAGGAAAGTACCGCGAAAAAATTTCGTATTTTATACCATCGAATTTTTACTACACGAACATTTCTAATTGAATACTTGTTTGGGAATTTGTTTAAAAATATAAAATTGATATTTTTATTCAATGTTCTTATTGTAGTCAGTGGTTAACATTAAATTTACAATTCAATTAATATCTTTTCTTTATTACCGGCAATATTGGAAGATTATCCTGATGTTACATATTGTTTCTGGTGTTATTTTTTCTATCTTTGAATAAATAGAGAATAGAAATAGAGAATAGCCTAATATTGTAGCTACATTTTCAATTCTAAATTTTATTATTTAAAATATACACAAATACCACAGCGATTTCAGTAAAATGTTTCGATTTTATTAAAGTTTTCTTGAAAAAATCCAAATGTGAAGTAATAAATTTTGTTCAATATCCGCACTATTATTTTTAATTATTTTTGCGCCTTAATATATGCAAAATTAGTTGAACCATAATTTGTTAGTCACTATATTGCATAATATATCAAATTATTTCTGTTGTTCTAACTCAAAAACGGCAGTCTCGTTTCCGATATATTCGATCAGTAATTTCTGTGTTTGTGCCGCAGTGTATATTTTATAAAGTATTTGACTGATCTGATTTGACCTACGTATATTACGTAAGTCAAATTGACTGATCTGATTTGACTACTTAAATTTACTGCCCTACTTATATTGTTACAGTTGTTTTAAAATTATACTTGTGCGCTTTATCGTGTAATTTCGTGTGTCTAAAAATACAATCATTCCAACACATTTTATTTACAAATCAGTTAAAAATTATATGAAATAGCTACTATAGGTAATCCCTTCCTGGGACATCAATATTTTTGCGCCATCTGTACATAACATATGCACAATTTGTTAAAACAAATTACAAAAGACATTTTTCTCTGCTACTTTATACACAAAATTGCAAATCATAGAAAATTTTAAAAAGTCATAAAATTTTCTTTGTTTTCGCAAAATCAACTAAAATGAATTTCAACCAAATCTAAAATTTAAACAAAAACAGGGAAAAAAAACAACGCCCAACTATATTTTGTATTAATTGTACGATTTATTAGAAATTAATCACTTTTTGAAAGGAAGATGTAAGTAAAATATTACCAGCACACAAAATTTTAGTGTTCATACAAAAATTTCTTAATTTTTTTTTTTTAGGGTTGGATCAATTGCGATTTAATCATTATTAACAATTATTGATGGTCTTCTGTTATACTAAATTTAAAATAGTCGGTTTGTAATTAAATGATTGGAAAACTCTCAGGTTTTTATAATTGGAAAATTTTTGAATAAAAAAAACGAGAATGCCGAAATGTGCAATTGTGTTTTTATGTTAAGACGGTGAAACACAGTTCATGCTTCCATTTTATTGTTTTTCGCAAATTTTATTATTACTCTAGATTTTATTCACTCATTCATTCTCTTACGTATTAAAGTTTTGTCTTTGTTGTTTCTTTTTCCTTATTTTTGAAGACGTAATCACGAGAATGATCTTTAAAGAGATCGCATGAAGGTTAAAAGTTTATTTTAATAAAAAATGAAGGCCTATTTAATTTGTTTATAAAATTTTTATTAAGCGAATGTGGAAAAAAAAAGCCGCACACTGCACCTTCTATGTTTCTTTTGAATATGAAATAAAAAAAAATTGAATACCTTAAATGAAATAAAAATTGTTTGAGAGAAAAAAATTCTTAATTTAGAATTTGAATTGTTTTATGAAATAGTTATTTAAAATAAACAAATAAATATAATTGGAATGGTAGGAGTATATACAGAAAAGAAGGTGTGAATATATTCATAGACTTGTATAATATGTGTTTGTTAAAATTATTTGTAAGAAATTTATCAGAATTTACAAGAATATTCGTTCCATTCCAAGATTTTTTTATACATAACCTTATAAATTTAGAAGAGCATTTTTATTTTTCAAGAATGCGCCGACTCCATATTTTTTCATATACTTTCCACATATGTCCCCTATGTCGAAACTTTAAGTCTATCAGTAAAAATTTTTGAGAATCTCTTCTAAAAATCCTATTTTCCGAAAATATCCTGGAGCGCACCTTTAAAACTTTCTGATATTAGCAACGCCCGTTTAGTTATTTTGAATAAACGAATTTAATTCGAAGAGAGAAGGATACTAATAATAGACAAACATTTAGACAAAGATGAAAATTTGACTGAGATCTATTTCATGTACATTATGTAATTAATTTATAATAAAATACTGTGGTTAATTTAAAAGTATTTGCCAATTAAAAATACGGAAGAAATAAAATAGATATTCGTCATGCAACTACTCGTATATGATTCGACACAACTAAATTAATCGTGAAAATTACATAGAATTTAACGCAACTTATATTACATAGCTGTTTAATTAAAAAACCATAAATAATTTCTTAATTCCCAGTAGTATTGCAGTAAAAAAACAAAAAAATTCCAAATGCTTTATTTAAAATTAAATTTTAAAATATATTACAATACAATTTTGTCGTTCCTTCCATCCAATTTGGAAACGTAAAAACTTTATATCACATTCTCTATTAAAAATTATTCAATTCTTTGAATTTATTCTATAGAGATTTGACCACCAACGCACAACGTCTGCGCTTAAGTCTGGTTCAGGTGCGAAAAATTTCGTAACGGATACTATATACTTTACAATAAAGCATAAGCAAATAATAAATAGAAACAGAATTATTATATTAAATAATTTGTAATGGTGCATTTGTTTGTAATCTACGATTGTTGATTCATTAGTAGAAATGATTTGTGCGTTCAGGTCATGTAACATTTCAGTATCGTATTATTACGTATACTATCGATTGTTGCTACAATTTACAAAATTAGGTTGTCGTTGAGTGGTTTTGCATATATTGTCATTTTATCTCCACATACAATTGCCTACATAATAATAATTACGGATAATGCAATGGAATTTCTTTTTTGGCCACATCGCCAAAATTATGGTATTACTTATTAAATTGCAGCTATAGCCGAAGGTTTTACCACGGCCCGTTAATAAATACTGTCCGCCATTAAGTAGACTCTATCAACACGAAACATTGGCAGTTGATTTCATTTAATAAACATTAGGCAACAAGAAAATCAAATAAGAGCATCAAAGTATATTGCAAACCACATTTACTTTGAAATAAGTAATAAAAAAATATTGAAGAAAAATTTGCATATCTTACAAAATTCTACGTTTTATTTAAGGCTAAAACTAAGAAATTCAAAAAAAAAAATTTTACACTCCTTTCTTTTATATGCATTTATTTTTATATATGGGATCATTTCCCCTGATGATTTGTTTTTTGTATTTCATTACTGACACAAATGTTTTTACAATTCCAATTTTCCAAATTCGAGTCATAATTCAAGCTCTAATATTGCATAAAAAGTGCGTGGTGCGTTTATAATTTTAATTTTTTTTTATTGCACAATAATTGTCCGTACACTTATTCACATTAATATATATTTATATACAAACTTTTTGTATATAAACTCACAAACCAAACTCTTTATTTCTTGTGTTTTATATATGCAATATCTAAGTTCAGGTGAATATTATGTATTTTATAGACGCTGTATACCATTAAATTTTAAAAGTAAATGTGAACAATTTAATCAAAGATTTTTCAAGAGATAAGATATTCTATGTGGGTGTCTTTGATAAAGGTAATCCATGTTTAATTTTATTTATGTATTTTCAACAGTTGAAATATAAAGATTGTTTGATTACGAAGTGCTAAAAACAAAATTACACACACCTTTTAATCTTAACATAAATGCAAAACTTTTATAACCTTTTTAAAATATACCTTTGTAGGTTTGTGTTTCATCAAATTCTCCAATGTTAGTGTTTCTTTTTCTTGTTTTAACTTTTAGTTCTTTTAGTTGAACTATGCTCTTACATCTTTTAAATGCTGGCAATTACAAGTTATAAAAAGTTAAACTTATTTTTATAAAGGTACCTTACTTTGATATACAAGTATTTTTTAATAACACTTACTAATTTCCACTCCTCTGCCCTTAAAACATTTATATTTTTTTTAAGTTTTAAATCATTTTATTGATTGGTTTATTTAACTAGCCTACTATTAAGTATTCAGGTTGATTGATTGGTCAATGACATAAGCAAGTAAGTAGGTAAGAGAGGGGTCCCGACCGTATACCCGCACAAAGCCCATGCACTAGGGCCATCGCCAAACCCCAAAATCCCAACACCCAACAACCCCCATGCAGTCCGACACACAAGACCTCCTATCCAAACCAGTCAACCTCCCTAGCGAAGTCCAAAAGACGCGCAAGAGACACCCCGGAAAGGTTCCCAAGGCCATCGTAAAAATAAGCACCCAAGACACCCCTTCTCTTCCACATCAGAAACGGATAGGCACAGAGGACATGCTCTACATCCTCCACCTCCGCCACATCCCGACACATCCCGACATCCACGACATACTTCCGTCATAGGTCAATGACATAACATATACCCTCGTTTAGGCCATCAAACAGTAGTCAATTTTTTCTTAAAAACTAGGTACCAAATATCAACGGTTTCCTTGGTATACGGGGATTTTAACAAATTTTCAGAAAATTTTTCCTGCCCAATTTATTTTACTTATAACTTTTCTTCTGAGAAAGATAAAAACTACAAACAAACAGTTTGCAGGTTTTATCTGTAGTACTCTGTACAGCAATCTTATCAAATGTTTTTTATTTAGGTTTAATTTGAAACTTAAAACCTCTTTAAGGAATCTAAAATAAACTTAATCATAAATATTAATAGTATAGAATATTTTAATTTAATACTGTGGTCTTACTTGTATCCTTATAATAATTCTAATAAGTATAATGCTAATCCCACAACACGTCAAAATAAATTTGGGGGTAACAAAATGCTCCAAAAAGAATTTGGGTGAGTACAAGGCTGTTGTGTCCTGTTTCCTCCTTTTCTTGCCGCGTATGAACAAATAATAAAGCAATTTGAGATGAGCTAGGGATAGATAATGATATTTTGTCTTCAGAAAATTTGTCTTACTTGGTCATTCAGAATATGGATGAAAAGACCTTGCGGGCGTTCCTTGCCTTGCGGACCTTGGATGGCGTTTTTTAAGTTTTCTAAGATTCTGAGGTGAGATTGAAAAACATCCCAAAAATATACACCGTAATGAAGTACCTTTCTTGTTCAACCAAATTTCTGAAATGTAGCAATGAATTATTAAAACTTTGTCTGCGATAAATCAATTGAAAAGGCTATTTTTGCATACCACAAAATGTGGAGATCATGAAGAACGTTCATCTCCACATCATTGTTTTTTCTAAAAATTTAAAAAAAAATGTTCTTGTAAATTGATTTAAATCAATTATAATTTTTTTAGTATAATATTTTTTTTATAATAAAACAAATGTGCTTAGTGACTTTTCAAGTGGTCAAAGATTATGTGAGAATTATTTTAAACCATTTAATTAACAACAAAAATCAAATGAATTTGAAATTTTACTTATTTATTTAATAATAAGAAAAAAAAATTCTGAATTTTATTACAGAATTTAATGTAAATATTGGGTTTTAAGTTTTTATTTTATAACATTCTTATATGACCTCCATGGTCTTTAGCAATCATAAGTTTTTCATTTAAATTACATTTGAAAAATAATAATTTGTGTATTGTAATTAAATTAAAGGTTTTTAATTGGATTCATAAATAAGTAGAGCATTTTTTTTTTTGTTGTTTTTTTTTGTAAGTTGACGGAAAATTTTTATTAAAAACACAAAACAGCACGTATTTTGCAATTATTTTAAGATTTTTTAATAAAAAATAAAAATTTTCATTACAGGCAAGGTTAAAATTTGGTTTTTTATTACATTACATTTATATAATTTTAATTATTTATTTTTTAGTAAAATTATATTAAAATATAATAGTCAAAACAACAATTATTATGCATTAAAAATATTTAGATCTATACTGTAATAATAATGTCTTAAAAATCATAGCTTTTATTAAATAGAACCTGTTGTATAGGGGAATGAATGATTGACATTTTTAAATTTTATTATAAATTTTAAAAATTTTAATTTGATTTAACAATAATGTTCTAGTAAATGTCATAGAACAATGGATTATTGTGGGACAAGTTCCATAATAGAATGTGATATGGTTATAATAAAAATGATGTAAATGGCAAACAGAATCATTAATTAACAAATATTATTTAATCATTATATTATATTTATAATGAATAAATAATATTTTGCGATTAAGTTTAATGAATTATGGAAAATAACTCATTCAAAAATTACTAAACAATGCAACACATACCAAATTTAATATTCGAATTATACATTACAACAATTTAGTGCGAATGTTATCTTTGGAACTAAACTTTTGGCCTAAGCAGTCGTCTTATAATAATATGACATTTAAAGTAATTTATTGTAAAATGGCAAACGGCACTTATGTCATCTATAAAGTATAATAAATTTGATGATGTTAGTAATTTTAATAGCCTGTAACTAATCATATTTGAATTTTTAAGGCTTCTTTTTTCTAATTTTAATTTTGTTTTGAGAAAAAAATTTATTCTAATTGTTATTTTATTCTAAAAGGCTTACATATATTAAGGCTTCCGAATTGAAATTTGGATTGTCAATAATAATACCAAGTTGGTGAAGTAAATTATTCTATAATAAATCAAACCAAATGCATTTCAACCATGAAACAATATTAAACGAGAGAAAAATTTATTCAAGATTTGTTAAAAAATTTTATTCGAATTAGAAAAATCTGAAAATCCCATATCTAGTTAAAAAAATCTCACTTACTTTTATTGTCACTTTGGAAATGTTTTAGGATGCTAATAATCTGAAGTTTGCGTTTAAATTAAAATTCAATACCCTTTATTTCTACATTTTTATTTTGTAAGTTTATTTTGGAAAACTATGTTTTGTATTAATCGATTTTTTGTTATGTTTTTTCTCGTTCATTAATTGAAATCATTGAATTTCTTATGAAATTTTATTATAAGACTGACTAAAGTACCACTAATGTTATTTTATTTTAAATTTATTCAGCTGTTCCCATTATAGATAATTCACATTCTTTTAGAGTTGTATGTAGCAATTATTATTCTAGAACTGCTCTAGTATTTAATTATTTTGAGTTTTAATGATTTTATAACATATATGATTAAGAATACTAATAAAATTAAGTAAAGTGTCATATTAAATTTAAGCACTTTATTTCAAAAAATTATTTTCACATATTATTGATAAATGTGTATTAATATTTCTGCATTAACAGGATTTCTAAGGCTAATTAAATTGGGCAATCTCGTTATAATAATCAATTGAAATCTCGTGAAGGTGCGATAAATTTTAAAAATTTATAATATTAAAATATTGTCGAAGACAGTAAAAGAAACAAGAGAAAATAATTTTAATTACTAGCATGACATTAAAAACAATTTATTTTAGGCGCTTTCAGTTAAGACGATGTAAAATTTTATCAAGGTAACACCAATAAATTCTACAAAATATATTTTAAAAATTTTACATGATTTTATTAATTTAAATTACAAACTATCATTCAAAGTAGACAAATAATTGAAATTAAATTAAAAAATATAAGCAGAATTTGAATTAAATTTACGCCTAAACTATTTAAAATGCTCTTAGAATATTTTTATATTCCAAACATATTTCTGACGAAAATTAAATAATTATTAAATCAAAAACTAATTTTAGCCTTAAGAATATAGTCTAGCAATATTTTTATTTTCTTGTTTTTCTAATACTTCTAAACGATTTTAAATAAGGCTTAAAAAAAACAACCTTTCAATCATAATTCTTTTGTGTGTCTTAAAACATGTCACATTCGAATATACAAGAATTGCTGTCTCTATATATTTTAGTTTTTATTTTTCATTTTATTTGATTTTATGTACAAGATTTGAAATCATTTTATTTTTAACCTCTGGTTATTTAATTAATAATTGATTTAATAGTTTACAATAGTTTATCATGATATATTTTGATTTATTCACGTCAGTTATAATCAAAGTAACTACAGTCTTATTTTAATGAAATATTATTAAAAAAAAATGCTTGAATTCAAATGGACAGTTCGTGGCTATTAAAAATTATTATGTTATGGATTAAAATATAAAATTATTAAAATAATAATTTTAATAGTATAAATGTATTTTAACTAAATAAAAATAAGATATAATTGATATTACTATTGTATAACGCAATAATAAAAGGTGTTTATTAAATAATTAAAATTTGTATATTGTTCTAATAATTTTTTAATTTACATAAGGGGTGTTGTGTTGTAAGTCGCCTATCTTTGAGAATCTACAACTGATTTGGACTTTAATTATTTAATTTAATTTGTTTAAAATTCGGTAGAAAAACATCTGAAAACGATTTCAAAAATTAAATAAAAATTTCAATTAGACACACAGTGCGCAGACTGCAAAAACATTCTAATGTTGAAGTGGCCCTTAAAATTGTTGCTACTTTTACGAGAAAAATATTTAAATATCCAACCATCTGTATGGAAGAGAAGAATAAAGGGTGTCTCCTATCACAGGGCACTGCTTTGCACCATTGCATAGGTCATGAGTAGATAAAACTTTTGTATGGAGGCAAGATTCACAGCTAAAAGAGTTCGAAGTTACAGGGACTTAGAGTCAATTGCGTCTGATATTTTTTAGTTTTTGAAATTTTAAGTATACCTCACCGTGTGATAAATATTATGTATACACAATAAATTATGGGTTTTATTTCGTTCATTACATACTAAGGAAGTTTCTCGCTTAAGTTTTTCATTTTTTTTTTAGAATAAAAAATTCGAGAATGCGTTTTCTATACTAAAATTAGGAAATGCCTACACCAGTTAAGATTTATGTTTTTTTTTTTAATTTATATACATTAATATATATGTAAGTTATGAATTAAAGTATTAAGGTATAAAATATACTTGTATCAGTAGATTTTAAGCTGAATGAACAAATAAACGTAGTGTGAATAGTAATTCAATTGATTTGACATAATAAAATTTTATTCATATACCCATTTTGTGCTCATAAAACTAAACACTTTGTATTTTGTGCATAGAAAATGAAAGGAACCTAACCATCACAATGTGTATAAATACTGTTATAAATGTGAATTCATAAAAACTATGCTATAAAATAAAAATTTTTTAGAATTTTCGTTCATTTTTAATTCTTTTGTACGATACACTAAAATTCAATTGATATTATTGTAACCGGTTTAAAATTAAATTTTCTGGATTGTTGATTTTTCAAACATGATTTATATCCACATACAGATACATATATCACATACATATAGATTAAATATGTGAGAACATTAAATAAAAATTGTTATTGAATTAATGAAAATTGTAGCTACCAAATTTTTTCATAGAAAAAAAACTTAAATAAAAATAAAAAATTTAATTTTCAGATTAAAATCGAATTAGGTTACAGCAAAGATATTTCTTAAGGTGTATTATGTACACATTTATAACCGAAAATTACAAAGATTTAACATAGAAAATTTAAGTAATTGGCAGGTGTACTTTATTTACCAAGTTATCGTATTTTTAAATTTTATAATTAGAATAGAATTGATGCAATTTTCTTTTTTTTTATTTATAACACTGTAAGATTTACGATAATATTTTCAAATGAAATCAATAGAATTGTGGAATATTATAAAATTTAATTAAATATATTATTACACTTTGACTATATTTTAATTACATTAAACATATGCAAGTAGTTTGGAAGATTTCTAAATAGAGATTTGCTATCATTATAAAATCTTATCCAATAAAATTTAATCTAATATTACATTTTAATGGCATTATTACATGACAATACATGAATATTTAATTTTATTGCAGTCAAACATAATAAATTTTATAATTTAATTATATTTTGGGTAATTTAGTGATTAACGATTACATAATTTTGTGAGCAGAAATTAAATAATAAATAATAGAGACTGTAAGATAACAATAATGAGATTTACTAAAGTCATATAAAAAAAAATAAGAGTTTAGAGAATAAATTGTAAATATCGGCAGACTAATTGTGAGACATCCGAAGATTCCTTTGCACAATATCATAAAGGGTGCCCTCGTATTTGTCTCTGGCCTTGTAAGGAAATCGCCAGAATAAGGTTGTTCGTCGTCGCCATGGTCATGCATATTAAGTCAACAAATTGTATATGTTTCCTTCCAGACGAAAAAATTTTTTTACAAAAAATATTTTTGCAAGAATTTTATGAGAAATTTTAATAATATTTTATAAGATATTTAGTTATAATTTTTTAATTTGCATCTAAACCAGGATCTAACCTATAATCCCACTTCCTGTCGACATCATCTAGCCACTTACTGAATTTTTGTGTCCTTTTATCCCACGCCACTCAGAAGAAGTAGAATCCGTCTTCCATTCCCCGTCTTATGTGTAATATTCACGTGGCTGCGTTAACGATGCCGTGTTCATCTTATTATTTTTTATCAATGCTCTGTGTAGAGTATAATTTCAAATTTTTACGCTGCTCACAATTCCTTTCGTTTTGTTTTATTTTGCCATTAAATTGAATAAAAATTAAATTTTGATACTATTGATACTATTCACACTTTACTCTTACTTAAAATCTTGTAAAATCTTAATAGTTCAGTATTAATTTAATCTTATCATTTTAATACCTTTTAACTTCGTAGAAATAGCAAGTTCTGAGATGAACCTTGGATGGGTTGCTTTTAAGAACAGCAGTTTGGTATTATTATGATTTTTATAAAACACATAATTTTGAACACATCTAATTGTGTTACGCACGCTTAAAAAATTATTAGAGAAAAAGAGTTTACAATTCTTTCATTGATTTAATCATCGCTCACATTTCAAAATAAAAGCAAATGAAAAATTAAATAAATTTCATTTTCTTTTGCCGACGATAACATTATGTAATATTGTGTAGCCGGTAAAATATCAATTGAAACAAAAATTACATCAGCTGACTCTTATATGAAATAAAAGTGATTCAACCAATATTATTTTAGATTGTAGACGATGAAAGTCTGATTACATGCATGAATACAATGTGCAATATCAACTGGCATAAATTATATTTAACTGGTTGGTTACAGTTATACAGTAAGATTGTATAAAACCGGTTTTCTTTTTTATTTTAGATAATGGTAATGGGGTAATCAAGACATAATATATTTTTTGTATGAATATATTTGCTGATCTTGAACCAGTATAATAAGATGATATTTTTGTTTTATGCCAGTAAACTATGGTCGATATGCTAGGAAAAATAAAAAACAAATAAAGAAATTTAATGAAATCATAAACACATACAATTGTATATGTACACAGATGTGTGTATGTAATAAATTAAGGGGTATATAATATAGGTAACTCGGTAAATAAATTAAAAGTTTCAATTATAGGATGGATGAGCAAGAGGTGAATGAATTGCTATAAAAATCATGAATTATTGTTTGTTGTTAATTTTTTTTAAGAAATTAAGTAAAAAGAAATTTTGTTTTGGTTTTATTAATTGCAAAAATTTATGTTGATAATTAAATTGTGTTGGGTGGGTATTTTGAATGAATCACAAAAAATGTTGATTTCTTTGTGCAAAAAAAAAAGGTTTAAATTGAATAAAATTATAATTAGGAAAACATAAAAGATTGTGTGTATGCACATTTAAGTAGGCATTAATTTAATAAGGATGCCGCCGACATTATGTACGTCAACCACTCAATTTCCGTTTTAAAATTTATTAAAGCGCCATAATTGAATTGAATGAACTTTGAAAAGTGAATTATGGAAAGAGAATTATGGAACTTGTCGGTAATTATAAGTGAATTTTATTGCCACTGTTTCTTTTCGAAAAATTTTAATAATAAAATAATAAAGTACAATTCAACACACTAACTATATATGAATTTAAAATTTTCCTAAAATGCAGTTTAATTCAATCAGGTGCATGTTCTCATTTATATACTCAATTCTTTATAATGTAAGTAACAATATTGAATAAATTATTCCACAACGTTTTTTTGTTCCATCACAACATTCTTAATAGATTCATTTAAAAATTACACAATTTTGTCATACCAAACATTTTATGAAGACATATGTAAGTACTTATATTAAATTTCTTGAAACCTTATGTAATGTATGGTATAAATATTTTTATTCTTAAGAAATAAATTTTAATTTAAGATAAAATTTTTTTCAATTTAACTTACTATATCAAAAAAAAAGCAAAATAAATCAATTATATAAGTAAAATAAAAGCTAGAAAAATAGAGTATTTAATTGGCATTTTAATCAAGCAATTAAATTTAATGGTATGGTTTATAATTAACAAATATACGATTAATAATTAACAGTAATAAGAAAATCAACGCCACAAAATCATAGCCATCACAATTAACATTTAACTAGTGATTTAATTTAAAAGAGAAAAATTATTTAAGCATGACTAAATTTTTAATATAAATTCATATAACTTATATAACATTATCTACAAATATACATATAACAGTTTATATATAATTAATGCTGTATAAAAACAGGCTAATTATAAACTGAGATAAGCATAAGAAGAAAAAAAAATTATTCATTCAGTTTTTAAATGAAATTTTACCCTACACTTTAAAAATTTGAAAAGTCAAAATTAATTTGACATAAGCAAAAATTTCTGCAATATACATATATTGTCTAGTTTGGTGAAAGTGTTACAGAAGTTATGAAAATCCTTTTAAAACACTTCACAGGCTGACTATAGCAGACTAACCGAGAGGCAGAAAGACCGACAGACAGATAAACCGACAAACCGGCAGGCATATAAATAGACAGACAGACATACCGTTTAATTACACTGCCTTACTATGTACGTTCCCACCGAGATCAAAAGTGCGTTCCCACCGACAATTCGACATCCGATATTTGATGCATTTTTCTATGTAATGCGGTCGATAAATATCTTCGTTTTGCTTCACATTTTAGTTATTAAGATACCAATCAAAGTTGTGTGAGTGTAGAGTATAAAAAAAATAAGCTTAAATGAAAAAAAAAGGTAAACGATAAAGTTAATAAACAGTTTAGATAACAGTACTTTAATAAGATATTATAATTTTAGTTTAACCCGATTATTATTTTTATGGATTTTTAAAACTGATTTTGACTATAATTATATTTTCATTTTTTTCCAGAAATTTTATAGTAACCTTTTTTTTTCTCCTCAATTCATAGAACTTGAAAGTTGTTTTGATTTTTTTCTTTCTTATTCTCTTGGTATTGAACGCCACAATTGTAATTATATTTTATGAAGTTAAAATTTAAAAAACAAAATTGTACAATTAATAAGAATTTTAATGGTCAATAACCGGAACCACCTTCTTCGCAACTTCTATAAATAATAGTGATTATTTTTCATAGTAAGTAGGTGCTTACTTATACGAATAAGCTTAAGAAACTGTTTGTAATGTGATGTTGTAAATTTGTAAGTATTGTAAGTAATTGACTCCAATTCTATATAAAAAATAATTTTATATTTAAGAAAAGATATTGGAAGCTTTGTAGTCAACTTAGTAATATACGCACATAAACGCATGATTAAAGGAAAGAAAATGTTATTAAGCAGATGTAAACTATAAAAATATTTTCTCAAGAAATTTTAAAAAGACAGTTTAACATGGATATAGATAATGTTCGAATTTGATTTTGGTCCTGTAGATCAGATAATAAACGGTCAAAAATTAACACATTCCCTTATTTTTGTCCCAATACAAAAATGCAAAATTTAAAAAATATTTTTTCGTATGTCCCGGCGTTTTTCTTTACTTTATTATCGTGCCAGCACGTCCAGTGCAGAAACTGTACAGTTCCGTTACGTCCAGTCTAATAATTTGCTTTAGAAGTTTCATATACCCCCTAGACGCACATATGGCTCAGGAACGTATCAGTGCTTATCAAGCGCATGTTTCCTGAACCATATGTTGCTCAGCGGACAGGGAACGTGTTAATAATACATTGAGCATTCTAAAATTTTTTTGGGAAGTTGATTCGAAAACGCCTTCTAGTCATGTATAATGTATGAATATCAATTTTGCATTGTGTAAAAAATTGTGTAGTAATCGTGCATAGTTTGCGTACTTTCTGAGTGTTTTTGGTTATCGTTACTGGAGCTTACCCACCCGAATTTGTAAACTACTATCAACTAAAAATGGAAGGTCAAAATAAAGATTAAAAAGTTCCTTTCAATATGAATGCACTTAACCATTCTTGAAATTGTGAATTTTGGTTCATTATATAACAGTGTTTCTTCAAAATTTTACAGTTAATGTAGCAAATTTGTTTGTATATCTCTTTGAAAAGTTCTAATTATGTGTATTATAATATTTCTTTTGATTAGCTAAAAAATAATGAAAAACGCAAAGATTCCGCCATGTACTAAAATACACAATTTTTAAATATTTGATTATTATGAATCGAAATTTAGAATCAGAACACCACTACTACAATACAATATGATCTTGAATCGTTAAATTAAAGCAACTACAAAAAAAAAGTTTTAATAAATTCGTTAATCACAGCACTTTTGATTTTATTTTCAAAATAAAAATAAATTTTTATAGAATTTTTTTCCCAATTATGTAGGGGGGGAATAAAATTATTGTTATACAATAACCAGCCTAAGGGCGAAAATATTAAAGTATTAGAATTTTTTCATAAGAAGGAAGATACAATGTTAAAAAAAGTACGAGATCTATGCTTATTAATAATTTTGCAAAAAACTTAAAGATTTTCAGATAAATGTAGGTCAAATAAATTTTGATCAGATTAGAAGCATTACTAAATTTAGGTAAATCTTATTAGAATCTCATTATGAAAATTAATAAATAAAAAAAAAAAATTGTTATAAAACAAATCAAACTACTTTGTTCTTTTTACCGACCGTATTGTGTAAACAATAGGTAGGTTATGTGATGGCAACAAATTTTGCATATGGAGTTTTCGGTGGGAACGTACTTCTCCATAGTAGGGAAGTGTAAATAAACTATTTTTAGCAACCTGTCGGTCTGTCGGTCTGTCGGTCTGTCCGTCTGTCGGTCTGTGTGTGCACGCGTGTATCTCAAGTTCGGCTGAACCGATTTTGATGAAATTTTATATGTAAGTTTGTTTCCACCATGGCACGGATCGATCAACTTTTGGTGTATATCAGGCCTCGGGAACTGCACTTTTTAGCGGGCCTGTTTTACATTTTTGAACATTTTGAAGAAAGTATTCAACCGATTTACTTGAAATTTTATATATAAGCTCAGCTCGACCGTCCGCAAAAATTCGTATGTTTTGGAAGAAATCAGGCACCGGCAACTAGACGTTTACTACGGGCCAAATATACATTTTTGTGTATATAAAGAGAAATAATCAACCGATTTCATTGAAATTTAATATATGAACTCCTCGTATTAAAACAATGAACATATAAATTTTTTGGAAAGATCAGGGCTCGAAAACGGATTTGCGGGCCGATTTTACATTTTTCACCATTTTGAAGAAAGTATTCAACCGATTTACTTGAAATTTCATATATAAGCTTTGCTCGATCATACGCAAAAATTCCTAACTTTTGGAAGAAATCAGGCATCAGCAACTGGGCGTTTACTACGGGCCAAATATACATTTTTGTGTATATAAAGAGAAATAATCAACCGATTTCATTGAAATTTAATATATAAATTCCCCGTATTAAAATAATGAACATGTAAATTTTTTTGAAAGATCAGGCATCGGCAACTAGACGTTTACTACGGGCCAAACATACACTTTTGTGTATATAAAGAGAAATAATCAACCGATTTCATTGAAATTTAATATATGAATTGCTCATATTAAAGCAATGAACATATAACTTTTTTGGAAAGATCAGGGCTCGAGAACTGATTTGCGGGGCCGATTTTACATTTTTCACCATATCCACAGAACAAATTGATGGAATTTCTTGAAATTTGATATTTGAGTTCTGGTTGTTACCCAAACTAACTGGCGAGCATTTCAGGGAATTCGAGTAGCACAAAGCGAAACTCTACTAAGAGCCAAATTTACATTTTTCTAAGTATGTTAACTATAAGCTTATTAATGTCCTAAAAATTGGAAAGAAGTATTTAACAGACATTTTTATAATATTCTATAATATTATATTATACACAATGCGGTCGGTTATGTGCTGACCACATCAGATTTTTTTTTTTTAATCAAAGAACTTTAAAATTATTGTTCTTTAAATGGACGTGGATAATTGATGTTTCCAAATGAGATTTACTTATTAAAATATTTTTTTTGGTTTTTTTTTTAATTTATAAGTCTCGTTTTAGTAATTTTAATTTAATTTTATTATTATTTTCAATAATACAAAAGTTTGTATGTACCTATGCAGATTGATGATCACGAAAATGATCTTAAAGATCAAATGAAGGTTAAAAGTTTATTATGGTTGAATGAAAATAATAATGATGCTGAGAAAATAGAAACCGAAAAGGAACACTCCTTGATATTTTGTATGAAGAAAATTTACTCACAATAACTTTTACTTTTTTTTTTTTTGTTTTTTGTTTTTTGTAAGATAAAATTTAAGAATTTATAAACACGCATTACAAATTATTTTAAATAAATTTTTTTTTTTTTTTTTTTTGTTTTTTAGTCTGAGATACGAGTACAAAATTTTGGTTTCATTTATATTTGTTAGAATTGGATTGGAAAGCTGAATGAGATCTAGTTGTTGTCTTGTTGTAGAATTTTTTATACGCTTATAAATGTACATGGACTTTTCGTAGATTTGTACCATGTGGTGTGTATCAATAGGTTATGACCATAATAGAGAAAATCAGTGTTTTTTTTTTCTTATATTATGGAAGGTGTACTTAAATAATTATGTAGTGATTAAATAAGTATTAGGTATATATAATTACGAAATGTCGGTTATTCTAATAGGTTAATAAAACTAAGTTTTGTATAATAGCACAGTTCGGTTAGTTATTATTCGTAGTTGTCGCAAAATACTGGATTAGAAAATACTAGCTGCTTGTAAATTCAAAATGACTTACATTATTGATTCAGTTTGCACAGTTATACTTCGATAATTAAAAATTTTTTGCATCTATTACAAAAGTTTGTTTTACGTTTGGTAAAATATTACCATAACACTTATAATATTAAAAGTGTAATTTAGTGACATCTTGTGGTAGAAAATCACAACTAATAATTTTAATCGTTGACTACAAATTTTATTATAATATGGAAATGTAAGTATATACAATAAATTTTCACATAAGAAAAATGTAAGCAAAATATTGGTGTCTTAATGGTATCGATAGAAACGCAGAAAGCAAGAAACAATAATTGATGAATTGTCAAATTGATAAACCAAAGTTGAGCTCTTGCTTGTAGCCCTTATCGACCAGAGTCTTACTTACTTAGATCTTCAATACCATAGAACGAGAAAAACCCACAAAAACGCCAATTTGCAACTAATGCCAAAAATAAAGAAAAAACAAAACAAACAAGGCAATGTTGTCAAAATATAAAATAAACAATCAGCTACACCAAATCAGTATTAATTTTTTTTGTTGAAAATTTTCTGTGGCAGGACTTTCGCTGAACTGTAAACTAAGATGTACTGATTTTCGCAGTATAGTAACAAAAATGGCCTTTGCTTTCAGCTATATTTTATAGCTGCAATCAAGGAACGCAACCTTTATTATTGAAATTTGAAATAACTCATAATTAATTTTGGTAAATTATTTTAAAAGTATTTGGTTGAAAATACAATTTTAAGCAGTATTGCCACCACTTTTTAATAGAAAATTATGTAATTAGTCTTTAATAAAAAACATGTAATGACAAATCCTTTAAAGCAATATCCAAATGTGTGTACTTCAATTACAGTGAATTTATATTAAAAAAGGCTTCCTTTGTAAAATATATTAGAATTTTAAATTAATTATTTATTACGTTTTTTTAATTGATTAATTATTTCAATTAAATTTACCGAATTATAAAAAATATATACATAAATAGAAGAACATTTTAAATAAAATCAATAGAATAGAAAAAACAAAAGTGCTCCAAAATACAAAAAATGTCTGCTATGTTTCCTTAATAAGGGTAAATTAAATCTTATAGTATTGTAAAAATCGTGTGTTATAAATTTGCAAATTAAAATCAATTTGCATATGCCTAATAAGGATGTCTGGTATATTTTATAGTAAAAATAAAATTCAAATTTTACCATCTTTGGAATACACCAATTTCTATATAGTGATGAAAAAATTTAATTAACTTCATTTTATATTCAATATAGAATAAAATCAATTGAGACACGTAGAACGTGTTTTATAAATTTTACTTTCAAAATATAGAACAAACCATTACAATAAATTTAATTTAATTATGTTACAAGTGTCTTAATATGTTGATTTGTCACAATTTTCAAGAGTTGAAAGTGAAAACTATGTCACACGACTCATTTATATTTTTCTAATTTAAATAAATTTATTTGTAAATGTGTGTTTGGTTTTCAATTGCACTTAATATAGAAATTTATTTTCGATCGTGAGATTTTATTGGTATATTGTTTGTTGATTCATTGCCATTTTGTGAATTAATCTGTTAACATTAATAAATTTCTTTAAGGAAGGTATTTTCAATTAGGTCTATTTCGGTTTTTCAGTAAGTTATTAATTGCTTGAAATATTATTGCAAATCAAGCACATTTTCTCTTAGCTGTATTTTGGAATTTGGGCTAAATTCAATTTTGTAGTACAAGAAAAACCTTAACAGAAACTAGTGATGACCATAATTTTTAAATTACGAATCATACAATTTAAAACAAATATCTAAGTTCCTTTATCACAAAATTTGTGTCGCTAATACTTATATGAACAATAACATTTAGATTGACCGTGAATAACTTCACTATTTCTCTTTTTCCCTATAATTTAAATTGAAATTTCTCAATTTATAACAAATAATAAATCAGTTGAGAAAATGTTATTTAATTTGTATATCTACGTCAGTTATTTACGATCTGTAATTTTCTAATTAAAATTTTTTAACTAGATGATAAAAATATTCGAAATTTTCCATGTAACACATAAAGATTGTAGCGGATTGGCACATGAGATTAAACTATATTAAAATATTTATGGTATTTTCCACTGTGCGGTGGATAACTTCCCTCTTTGCTATGTTTATTACAGAAGACAACTTAAAAAATATTACGTGCTTATGTTGCAGACTATTCAAAATGCAAATTAATGCATTCAATAAACTTATAAACAAATATTTAATATTTTTTTTTAAATTACTCAGTGTTTTAATGCAGTCAATTAGTAAGGCAATATAAATAATTTGAACTAGATTATCTAATCTTAACATTTTATAAATTTTTGAAATTATTTTTAATTTTATGCAAATAATGAGCAAAAAAATATAAAATCATACTATACAATTTTCGTTGTTATGATGCAATGAAAACATTTAGGAGATTATTGTTTTGACCATGGGATATGCGATATTGTTGAAGGTTTCGTAGTATATCCACATTCTTCTTCACATTTTTAGAATTTCTCATAAGTCAATAATAATCAGAAATTATCAGCAATTTACTTATTAATTTTTCTGAAAATTAAATAAGAACTGCAATCTCCGCTTACTTTTAAAATATGAACAAACATTTTCATTTTAAATAACCTTGTTACTTATATTACGATATGTATAAGTACAAATAAGTTAAAAATTATTTATTGTATAAAATTAACGATATAAGTATAGCAATAATAGGTTAGGCAGATAACCAATTTGAAGAATCATTGAGTCTTAAAAATCAAATATTTATAATTCAAGTAGCATCAAGTAAAATAAAAGAAAATTAAGAAGCAAACAACAAATTGATAATAATTTATTGATAACACAATACCGGTTCACTTATAAATATCACCACTCCTACTATACACTTATTTTTTAAGAGTCTAACAATATATTATTATCTAATACGTCAAAAATTCGTTTGTGATATTCACATTCGCGGTCGTATTGCCTGTAATAAAACCAATTTTCCTTGATCACACAATCATATTTTGAATTCTAAATAAATTTATTTTTGGGTATTTTAGTGATGCGGTTATAATTATGAGTGAACGTACCATAAAATAAATTTGGAAAATTGGTTATCGAAAAATTGAAAGAGGATTATAAATATTCTTTTAAGAAGATTGCATTTTAAATTTTTTGTTATGTAAGGTTTTGTATAATCTTTTTAATTGTATAATCATTCAGCATTACGGCTTTAATTTTTCAAATAATATTTTAACCAAAATTGTATTAAATGTGTTTAAACTTTTTAATATGTGATGAATGTTAACTGATAAATTTAACTCCAATAAAATCTGTGTTGACTCATAAAATTTTGAACTTGAATTTATGAATATAGGCTAAATTAATGTTGGCCATGTTAATGTTATAAAACATAATTGTTAATGTTAACAAAACAGTAGAGCGATTCATGAAAAAAGAATATAGCAAGAGAAAAAATTGCGAAATCTTAATAAAAATTTAATATCTCCAAGTCTATAAAACTGAATAATAATCTCAAGATGTCATTTTTTATCTTTTTTTCAGTAAAAGCAATTCATAGTCAACTGTTATATTTTATAAGCATCTTTCAGATATTAATGTTTATTATTCTACTTCTCTACTTTGAAAATAAAAGAGTAATAAAATATTAAAAAAAAATCTGATGTGGTCAGCACATAACCGACAGCATTGTGTATTGTCTAGTTAAATGAAAGTGTTACAGAATATTATAAAAATGTCTGTTAAATACTTCTTTCCAATTTTTAGGACTTTAGTAAGCTTATAGTTAATATACCCAGAAAAATGTAAATTTGGCTCTTAGTAAAGTTTCGCTTTGTGCTACCCGAATTCCCTGAAATGCTCGCCAGTAAGTTTCGGTAACAACCAGAACTCAAATATCAAATTTCAAGAAATTCCATCAATTCGTTCCGTAGATATGGTGAAAAATGTAAAATCGGCCCGCAAATCAGTTTGCGAGCCCTGATCTTTCCAAAAAATATATATGTTCATTGCTTTAGTATGAGGAATTCATATATTAAATTTCAATGAAATCGGTTGATTATTTCTCTTTATATTCGCAAAAGTGTATGTTTGGCCCGTAGTAAACGTCTAGTTGCCGATGCCTGATCTTTCCAAAAAATTTACATGTTCATTGTTTTAATACGAGGAATTCAAATATTAAATTTCAATGAAGTTGATTGATTATTTCTCTTTATATACACAAAAATGTATATTTGGCCCGTAGTAAACGTCTAGTTGCCGATGCCTGATTTGCTCCAAAAGCTAGGAATTTTTGCGGACGGTCGAGCAAAGCTCATATATGAAATTTCAAGTAAATCGGTTGAATATTTTCTTCAAAATGGTGAAAAATGTAAAATCGGCCCGCAAATCAGTTTTCGAGCCCTGATCTTTCCAAAAACTTTATATGTTCATTGTTTTAATACGAAGAATTCATACATTAAATTTCAATGAAATCGGTTGAATATTCTCTTCAAAATGTTCAAAAATGTAAAACAGGCCCGCTAAAAAGTGCAGTTCCCGAGGCCTGATATATACCAAAAGCTGATCGATCCGTGCCATGGTGGAAATAAACTTACATATAAAATTTCATCAAAATCGGTTCAGCCGAACTTGAGATACACGCGTGCACACACAGACCGACAGACCGACAGGTTGCTAAAAATAGTTATTTACACTTCCCTACTATGGAGAAGTGCATTCCCACCGAAAACTCGATATGCAAAATTTGTTGCCATCACATAACCTACCTATTGTTTACACAATACGGTCGGTAAAAAGAGATTTACAACCAAAAAAATGCACACTAATTCAATGAAATTATAAAAAGTACTTAAAAAAGGCAAGGTTAAATCCAGAAATTAATCCTAAAATTAAAAAGTTAAATAATATTTGCATGTAGGTGGTGTATAATGGATTTAATAATAAAAATGATTATAAAATTGTTGATTATAAAATTTCATAATTGGAAAATTCAAATTTTTTAAAATAATTATCTATAAATCATAGGTTAAGATGTTATATTACATCATAAAGAATAGATGACATATAAAGACTTTTCGGGATCAAATTGGCAAAGAAGAAAGTTTAATTCTTACCATTTCAAAACTAAAACGTTCTTTAACAATTCTTAAAAAATTCCGAAAGCTGGACAAAATATGAGTATCGAACTGATTCTATATTCACAATCTGTTGTACTATATGTTACGTGGTAGAAAGTACTCCATGTTATTTCTGAAAATGTTTTCGAAAATGATGGTGTTTAAAATCATTCTTGTATGTATTAGATTTATAAAAATATTACTGTATTTTATACGACACCTAATAGAGCTCTTTGAGTTTCGTTTATATTTTATTTTATACAATTATATTTTATATATAGGGTGTCTGAAAAGTTCTCATACTTCTTTTAAATATATTTACAGTTTAGAATTGCTACATGGATTAAGAAATCAACATTGTTTACTGGTCAGAGACATTTATTAGAGTAGTAATAACAATATTCAATAAAAAAATTAAAACAAATGCTCAAAATTAGCTCCATTTGCAGTAATACATGCACGGAGGCACTTTGGAAAATTGATGACAATGGTCGCGTTCTGTTTGATGGTCATGTCATCATATATAGTTCGATCATATAATGACAGGCCGCCGCTACGAGGACGTTTCGACATGCTCCCCAACTCCTAGTAACGTTTTATGGTATCATAGACAGTCATTTTTTTGTAACCAGTCGTCCTTATACAATCTGAACTGTCTTAATACCTGACCTGTGAAATTCTATAATAGTCATGCGCTTGTTATCGTGATTCATTGCTAGGCTAACAGAAAATAAAGAAACAGTTTTTTTTTTCTTCTTCACTGCTAAACAGTTAACAGGTAAAAGGTACTATTTGGGGTAAAATTGCAAAAAAAATAATGCTCGAAAGCAAATAATGAAACCAAATTGAAAAAGAAACCAGAATTATAACGAGAAAAATTAGTATTTGTAAAAGTACGGGAACATTTCAGACGCCCTATATATATTTTAGTTTTGACTGCACTTTTAAAATCACGATTACGTTCGGCATTATGTTCAGTAATTTTTTTTCAGGTAAAAATGAAATTTGGTAAATTACAAAGACTTGTGACTATTAGTGATTTACAACACCTATCTATACATTGAATTTTCCTGTTGTTACTAAAATAATAAACATTTAAGAGCTCCAAAATGAAATTCATCTGCTACAGATCTTACAGAATCAAAAAAATTAATTTCTTTCATTAAACAAAAATAATAATAAAAAATATAAAATATAATTGCAGTAAAATATTTTGCTAAACTAAAATAAAATTCCTTAAAATTTTTCAAGACATTCTTTTCAAAATTAATTGTTACAGTTTTGCCATAACTAGTTTTCTTCTATACTATATGTTACATATACATAATATATATGTATATATATATGTATTTATTTTTGTATATCATAAATCAAATTGTATGTTATTAATTAATGCGTAACACGCAATCTAACCGAGAGACAATATGAAAAAATGAAAAAAACAAAAAAATAAGAAATCCAATTAAAAAGCCCATTCTTTCAAATAAAATTGTGAAAAACTAAAAGATTGCCCTAATAAAACTGAATTTGTTCAAAATATTTTTTTTAGATATTGAAAGAGCATAAAATTTTTTTAATAACAAGTATTTCACATTCATACAATCGTACATATATTCGAATTACATGTAACATAACAGCAATTTTATTTCTTTCTATAATATTGAATTAAATGATCCATGGAATTTTTTAAATCAAATTTTGATTATAAAAAAAAACAAAAATAAAAAATTAAATTCACATAATCAATTTTATTTTTTTAATTCAATGAAAAAATTTTTAAAAATACTAAAGAAAAAAAAAATGCTTTAAACGTTAACATTAAAATTTAAAATAAAAAAAAAATACAAAATAGTGAACTAATTCAATAACTTAACACTTAAAATTCTACATGAGTACAATATTTTAGCAGAAATTTGAGAGCATAATAAATGATTTATACGCCTATATATAAACAATCGTATAAAACTTAATAATATAGACCGTATACGCAATAAAATAAGAGCAGTTGTTATAGTCACAATTTAGATCGATATACTGCTTAAATCAATAATAATGCAATACAATTTTATAAAATATATAATTTTCCATGTTGCCGACATTAAAACGCAACCAATTCATAAATAATTCAGGTGACTATAGAATGCTATATAACAGAAGAAGTTATTCGCATGTGAATATTATCTTGAATTATTTATTATTATGTAAGTGTGACTTATAAAGCAAAAAAATTATCCAATCTATATGTTAATCCTTAGTGTATTATTTAAAATTTATGTGTGCTTGTTTGAAATATGTATACTTGTAGGAAGGTATATGATGTGAAATTTAGGACACATTATTGTAGAAGAAATAATATAAATATTGATTCTTAAAATTATATTATAAAGGTGCAAACATGGGGGAAGGAAGAATACTTTAAGTTTCTCATTTTTTGATTTGTTTATTTTAAAATCAAGAGCTTCATTCAATATTCATTTTAGTTATAAGTACTTTTCATAAAACTATGCAGTGTATATGTCTGTCGCTTGTTCATCCCATTACTAGATATGCTTCTGTAATCAGGTGTGGGAAAACATCCCAAAAAAAAAACTTGATCCTCCCCTCCCCACGCCCGTTCTACAATATTCCCGTTCCAACCGGAGATATCCCTAAAGGAGTTATACAGCAGTTCCCGAACACTTAAGAAACCCTGACAAAACAATTGTGCCACCGGAAAGCCAGTACCGGGCAGTCGCAAAGTATGTGCACGGCAGTTTCATCACCGCCCTTGCAAAATCTGCACTGGACAGCGCCCGATTTCCCCAGCCTATGCAGGTGATATCTAAACGGGCATTGGCCTAGCCGAGTCTCCCTCACTATATGTAGATGCAGCGGTGGCAATCCAATCAGTACCTCCAATGCAGCCGCATAACCCCGGTCACTCCCAAGCAGGCCAGCCTCTGAAACTTTTCCAGCTTGGTCCGCATACTCACTTGTTGGGTCTTTTTGCACCACACTCTCGATGCGTAGGTGACGATGGGCCTAGCAAGGGCCGTGTATACCCGCAACGCGATCCTAGGAATGATGCCGCAGGCTCCACCGATGAAGCTCCTTTACGTACAAGGCCGTTGTAGCCCTCCCGATGACTCTATCTATGTAGGTATCCCAGAAGAGACGATAATGTAGGGTTACCCCCAAGTACTTCAACTCCCTAGAGTAACCAATACGTTCACCAAACAGAATTAGGCCCGTTAATTTATACCTGCTTCTGCGTCTGGTGAAGGCAACCAAAGTGCTTTTGCTGGGATGTATATTTAACCAAACGCATATGCACCACCTTTTCACAGCTGCAGAAGGTCAAAAATAGTGCTCTCAAATTTACCGCTTGACAAAAGCCACATCATCGGCGTAACCCCAGACATCCGCCCCGAAGACCCTGAGTGCAGCAATTAGATCATCCACCACGATTTATGTGACGGTTATTCGGGAGAAATTAATGAAAAGACAGAACTTCGCTTTCCGTAGATCCTCCAAACCGGAATCGTCTACGGAGAAGGTGATGGAGCAGCCCCCGTTCTTTTCTCTATCCATACGGAGCATCTCCAAGAGCTCATCTTCAAGCTGGGATTTTGCTTCCCTATCCTTTGTGACGGATATCTATCCATTCCTTTGCGACGACGCAGTAAACTGGTTGTACGAGTAGGGAGCCTTGTCCATTTCGTCCATGATGACTACTTTTATTTTCCCCATCTGGAAGTAGTATAGCCTCTCATTGGGGATTGAGCAATAGTTACTTTGATTTGCACCACCCTGATGAGAAATATTCCCAGGAAACGAGGTGGCGAATTTTTTTTCCAGCATGTAGAGGCGCTGAGTTTTGCAAATTTTTAAAAGCTTTGAGTTTTGTTAAGCTTGACCTTTACTGTTGTCTGTTGCGATACTACATAGAGACGTGTCCAGCCGAGCAAATAAGGTAATTGGGAAAAATTTCGCTATTAAAAACACTAGCCACCAAGCGATTGGTTCACTTACTGGATATTGTAATAGTAATTGTAGCCGGGTATAAACTGCACAAAAACTCCAAAGAAATTACTTGGATTATTTTGGCAATATTTCTTCATTTATACTTCACTTTTTCTAATCATTGCTTGTAGTGAAGCGTTAATTTTAATTTTATAAAATCACTTGGTTTCATAAATTTGTAATTTAATAATATACTATTAAGGTTACAGTAGTGATATTTTTATATGTTTTTAATTATAAGTTTAAGAAACTCACGCTTTAAAAAAATTAAAATATCGCGTTTTTTTTTTTTTGTTAAACCTACTAAACATTTTAATATGATATTATAACATTACTCGCACATGTAGTATTTAAAGTCAAATATTTAATAAAATTTTAAAAAATTTTAAATTAGAAAATGAAAAAGCTTTTTCTTTAAAAATCGTGACTTAATTTACTGACTATGTTAAATAACTAATTTAAATCTATGATGTAAAAGAAAGGAAATGTTTTTCGCTAAACAAACAAGTATTCCTATTTTTTTAATAGTTTAATATGCAGTTACAATTTTAATAAACTCAAAAAAAATGATAAAATTAGTTCACAACTCTTATGTAAATTCAATTGCAAACTTACATAATTGGAGTTCAATGTTTTTGAGTATTCCTCAATTTTTCAAGTGAACAGCTCTAATAAGTGTTTCAGCCATATTTAAAGTTAATACGAGTACTACCTTTCATTTATTTCATTATGAGATTATGCCAGAGGATCAAAATTAAATACAGCCGGAGCAACAATTTTGGTTGATAACTAGTTACCCTCTATACTTATTTTGGAATACTATCATTTTGGAAAATTTACTTAATTTTGAAAAAGGATGGCAGCACTGCTAATTACGCAGAAATATTATAGTTGTATTAGAATTATTATAGAATGAGCCGTAAGCGAAAATTAGGTTTTGTTCATGCGCTGTTTGAATGCAATCTTCAAATCTTAATTTCCAAAATAAGGATTTAAACCTAAATATTTTTTATAAGAAATGAATTAGTTAAAAAAGTTTAGGAATTAAGTAATTGTTCAACAATTATAATTTTTTAAAAATGGAATTAATGCAATTAAAAGATTAACTATGTTAATAACATCAAATTAAAAATTACTTTTAAGGAAAAAAAATAAATATGAAATGCTAAACAAATCTTTGTAATTAAAAAAAAACATAATTAAATCAATTTGATTTTAAAATAATTAAAAAAACAAGAAAAATTAATTTCGAAAAAAGGGTGAGCCTTTGCAATATACGAGTTCTTTTAATAATTCAAAATTGTGTCACATTGCTAATTTCATTCTTTGCAAATATTTATTTTTATCTATTCAATTTAGTTATTTCCATATATTTTGAAAAGATAAAAGATCTACAATATTATTCTTACTTTTATGCATTCAATGAACAATAATAATTCTTAGGATGCAATTTATATGCTAAAAACAATAACTTTGAATTTTTAATTTATTAGCACTCAAAGAGGGCGATTTTAACGAATATTTGCAAAATTTATATTTTCAGAGTTAAAAAATTACATACACTTTTTGGATTTACTAAAAATGCGGCGTCACTGATGAAATTGATTAGATTTCCAGTATTTGGAAAATTTTGTTTTTTATTATATGGAAAGTTTTTTAGTTTTTATGTTAAAGTACCAAATTTTTTTTTTGTACTGTGGAAGTTTCCCAACAAAATCAACAAACACTAGAAACTTTAAACAATAATGTTTTTGTACATTTAAGGTTTAACAGCATTGTCATACTATCATTATGACACTCGTATTATAATAATTTATTAACCCTAGACCCTAGGCGACATCCACAATAATTATTTAAATTTTTGGAAATTTAGTGAAACTTCATTATTCATTAAATTCTTTAGAAAATGCAATATATCCCTATATTCTATAAGTGCCTAATTAAAGTAATGTCTCTAAAAACACAAATTTAAGCGGATACATTTTTATATTAAGAAAATAAATTTATAAACGCTTTATAAGTAAATAAAGTTGCGTCATACCATCTGGTTTGTAATGTACCATTTTTGCCTTCAAAAAGTGAAAATAGTACTTCTAAAAACAAAATAGCTATGTACAACAGTGTTAAAATTATTTTTATTCATGTACGAATATATTTCAAAAAATTGCACACATTTAGGATGGGCAATTTCTGCAATCTGAAAAACGGCCAGAAAAGTTAAGGAGTTTTCAAAATTTTCAAAAACACTTTTGACATTTTGAAAATTTTTTTTGTTATTTTTGGAAAAATTAAGTCAACGTTTTGTTCTTACATGCACTAGTTTGCACAGAGTAAAATTAGCTTTCCAAAATTATTGATTTTAGATTTTATTAAACATACCTTATATCAAAATATATTCGAATAGTATGAAAATATATTCGAAATTTAAAAAAAAACAATTAATATTAAAAAATGTAGGAAATTTTGCAATAAAAATATCTTAAATAATTATTGCTTGTTACATTTCTTGTGCAAGCGCAAAAATGACCGACACGTTTACCCATTAAAAATGTACCTATGTATATATGCGCTTACTTTTATTTTTACAACTAAATTATGATATTTTTGTTTAAAAAAAAAATTAATTTTATTTATAAAATTCATTAAATACAATTATCAAAGTGGTTGTTATCATGTAACACTAAAAATACAATTTAATTAAATAAGAAATACAGAAAAAAACCAAAGAAAACTTAACACAATCAGAACAACTTTAGGATGTACTTACCAAATTATATACAAAATTAATATACCATTAAGTTGTATTTATGATTGAATATTGTTGCCAGATATACATTTCATATCGTTATACAGGTTTTACCTATAACGTGATTAACTTTGATTAATATTATATGCAGGCTGGTCACAGCCTAGTTAAATCCAATGACCTGATGCTTGACTCTCAAAAGTCAATTTGAAGTTCCTAATGCTCCCGAGTGGAGTAAGCAAAAAAAAAGTTTGTATTGCATCTTCAACGAAACTTACGGAGAACGAATATGTCTCATACTCACACTCTTGCGCTTTTGTATATAATTAATTAATAATTGATTAATTTAAGATTGCGATACGAGTGAAGGAATAAACAATATTCATATATTCATATAATCTCCCAAAAGTAATCACAATTTAATGATACTATTTCGACTTCAAATAATTTTTTGTCATACTGAAACTGGAATACTTTTAAATTAGATTAAAAATGCGTTTGTGAAAATTTCATCAGTTTATGATTAAAATTTATTATCTTTTTATTTCCCAAAGCGATAAAATGTGTACTTAAAATAAAATTGTACCGCCGATCATAATGAGCAAAAACCTCTTAAGACATAATATTAACGCTTCATCTGATTACTGATACGTTTTATGATTGAAATGTTTAGTAATTGAATAATAAATGAAATGATCTTGCAAAAAAAAAAAAATTTATCTTTTACTTTTGTCATTACCTTGGCATTTATGTGGTATGAATTTTTTTCTTCAAGTAAATAATCAAATGATTGCATTTATAAAGATTATTTAAATTTTCTTTTTTGTTTTGTTTTCTTTAATGCTCAATGATATTTTGTTTTTATTCGAATTGGGAGGTTCCGAATTTTTCAGATGAAATGAATAAAAAAATTAATTAACATTTTCAAAATATGGCAATTTACAGTATAATTTTTGTATATGATTATTTTTAAATTAATTTTAATCGGAATTTTTGTTTTTAGCTTTTCTCCATAATATTCTACAAAAAAATTTGAAAAAAAAAAACTTTTTAGTTTCTCTCTGTCTGTATATTCGTTTGTCCAGCCGAACGTGAGTTCGTCTGGCCGTCCATTCATCAGAATTTACAAAACATCTACACCCTTTAAGATAGACGACAGCTGAAATAGCCACTTCTACCGCGGCAATGACAAGTTGTGCATTAAAATGACAAAAATTGTTTTATTTTTTATGTCATCTTAAATGTCCTGAATCATTTGAAATATTTTGATATATATGAAACTATTATAAACCATTTGTTTGACCAAACTTTTTTATATAAGTAAGCTTGAATTAAAAGTTTATGTAAACTCATGTCTTTTCACTCTATAAATAACCCATATTTTTTAATTAATTTTGAAATAATGTTCCTATACCTTAATTACCTTCATTTTTAAGGTTTGTTTTTTCAATAAAGAAAATTAACAGTTTGCATACAAGCAATATTCTATTTTATTAATGTAGCTGGCATAACATAATATAATTAGGTATCTGTTTTTACTCATTACCGCACTCATACTAAATACATAAAACAAACAAACAACCTTTGTATCGCTTTGTGAACGAAACTCATAGAGAAAAGGTACCTCTTATACTAATACTTCTCAAGTTGTTATCATACATTTTGTTTTTACTTTTATTACACAATTTTTTTAACGCAAAGTATTATTTTGTCGATACAAATTTATGTCATGACACAAAATGTATCAGGTGCCAACATAATTTTTCGTAAATATTGCGAATTTTTTTATTTGCAATGATTGTTGGAAATGTAGCGAAAAGTCAGAGTTGCTTGCGTTCTCGGACATAGAGTATCTCACAGGGTATCATGTGAGACTGAGAGGATAAGAAAAGGAAATATTAAAACGGTTAAATCAAAAGAAAAAACGGTTAAATCAGAAAGAATTAAATACAACAAATTAAGACTAATCGAATCTAAAAATGTGCAGAGGATGTGAAGTTATTAATAACCTACCTTCAAACATATCATATTAGTATAATCTGTGAAATTACGAAGGAAAACTTAATTAAACCGAAATCAAATCTTTATAAATTTCCCGATCCAATTACATAATATTCTAAAAATATTATTTTCAATGTAGTTTTAGGAGTTTATAGGAATGAAGCATGACATGCTTTAACACTTTTAAATTTTTAATAATAATTTTATTAACATACAATAAAAAGACATTCAATTTGTTCGAGTACACCCAATTGAATCAAATATATGTAGAAGAAAAAATATGGAAATAAACTCATGAAATCTGATTGCACGTAAAATTGCAAATTATACAAAAGTATACAACACCTTTCAACATAAATTTGAATTTTTTATTTCATTTCTGTTCCAAATTTACTAACAAATCCAATTGATTTTATCAAAAATAAATATTTATGCTATTAGGATTTTTAGAAAGAAAGAAAAACAAAATGCCTATTAAATTCTGTTGGTCGCATTAAAAAACAAAAATCAGCCGTGAAATTATACAATGTTCTTATTGACAATTTAAAATGGTGTTTTTACAATAAATTGCATGAATGATTTGCATATAAGTGTAGATAAGACCATTAACATATTTACAAATACACTGTGAAAATTTTGATTACTGATACACGTTTTTCTTTTTGTTATACAAAATTTAATAACTATTAACTATTTTTATCTAATATTTTTGTACAGGTAATGTAGTTGTTACAGATTGTTAGAGCATATGTTTGTTTAACGCGTTTTTCATTTAAAAAGTTTTAAGATTTAAAATATTATAATGCCTATGCAATTGTCTATTAAAGAATCTTTGAATATATTGGTAAACTGTGTCATAAAAATCATATTTTTCTTTGAAGTTTTATCAGATGTACTGCTATCTGAAAAATAAAAAATTAATATCAAATTCTAAGTTAATAATTCCACACGAGCTGGAGATTTGGTTTTCGTTACTCACGGTTGTACACAGCATGTCCAAACTCAAAATTACTACTCCGGCGCCATTTTATGTCAGATCCAACAGTATGAGTCTTAGAATCAGCTTTATTACGTTCTTATGCCCCATGTAATGTAGATACATATATAAGTCTTTGTCTAAAACAATTTTAAATAACATGTCTTACCGAAATTGTGTGTTACGCACCAGTGTATACTCCTATAGTTCTATATACTAAGAAAGTTATGCTCATTATTGTTGATTATGATTAATATTAATTCTGTCTTGTTATTTACATGGAGACTCTTTTTTTTCGTTAAATGTAATGATGTCCAGTTGTTTTACAATAAAAAGTTTTACTGAAAAAGAAGGTCTATATTATAGAAATGAATAAAATTGAATTATTATATTTTATATTCCAGATTCAAAACTGAAATTTCTTTTTTTAAATCCTAAACAATTTATTCAATATTTTATTTTAATTAATTGCCTTGGGCCAATTAAAAAAATTTTTAATCCAATTTCGTAATCTCATTTTAATTTAATTTATAAAGATATTTTAATTGTATACTCAAAGGGACTCTTAGATTAAAATATTTTTATGTAGTGCAACGAGAATATTTTTTTTTTTTGCAAAATCATATTTTTTTTTAAATTTTGTTTGAAAAGGCATGCCTTATTTGTATGTTTCTTTATAATAGTTCCGAAATAAAAGAAGAAAATTAAAGTGTTGAATAACATTCAATTGGCTCGGTTCTGTTCTGGTCATTTCAAAAGATTCCACTCATTGTTATTATTGTGTTCCCTATCATTGAGTGAATATTCAATTAAGGACATTAAGTAACAAAAAAACCGCGAGTCACGTACTTCATTTTGTGATAGCACAGCATTCGTAAGCTGTTTCAGAAAATATTCAATTAAAAATTTTCTGATTTTGCTACAAATTCCAGTTAATTAATATTCGATTGTAAATTAATCCTGAATTGTAAAATTTTTTAAAATTGTAAATTTTTTATATTAATTTGGAATTTTTTTAATGTTAACTAACAACTTGTAAATTTGGTTTTTAAACTTAAAATTAATGTACGTATGTGGAATAAAATTTAATTTAGACTTGTTAACAAAATACACCATTTTAACTATAAAATCATTTGTATTGCTTGTTAAGTAGGTCTGAGAAATTAATTATTTTTAGTTAGTATAAATTTTTTCTTATTATAAAGCGTTTTAAATTTGTTAACTGGGAAATATTTTATATTAATTAATGTCCGGCACGCAATATGTTATAGTAGTTAAAATGTTTAAATAATGAAAAATTAATTAAATGTGCTAAAATTCAATGGTCGCTTTTATGACATTAATCAATCTTTTTTTTTACTCTCTTCATCCTATTGCATTTATTTGTGTGGTTTGCATTTAAACAGTTTTGATTAAACGCATTTTTTGGTTTGGAAGATAACTATAAAATAAATTTGTAAAGAGTTATTTACGGAATTTTAAACTATTGTACAATATTTATAATATATTAAATTTGGAAGTTAGTGTACGTGTACATAAAAGCAATGCTGACAAAAATCGATTAAAAAAGAAATCAGTTAAGTAGCAATTTTTACTTATTAGCAATTTTATTCATAATAATGTGTGAAAAAATTATAGTAAAGCTAGGTTCCTTGTTGTTAAATGATAATCAACACATTCTGTTATTAACCTGCTTTATATCAATCTTCTTTTGTTCTCCTTTATAACAATGTTCTCTTGTAGATACATCGCGTTATAATATTTGTATAACTGTTGTATGATATCTCGCGTAACGTAACTTAAAATATTTTACAAAAACACTAGAGTTACGTTACGTTAGATTACATTATATTAAGTTACTTTCCGTTACGGTTTGGGTAACGTTGCGCTAAGTTACATAAAGTACGAGTTCCGTTACTTTACGTATTACTCCTTATAATAGTCCATAAAAACGTGCTCTGACAAGTATTGTCAGAGCTAATTGTGTCCAATTCAGCTATTTAGTTTAGCATGATGATCCTTCATTATTTCTAAGGTGGCATTACGTGAGTTATGCGCCCCGATAGCAGTCCAATTATCCGACATGATTAAATTTAGACTGCAAAGAAAGAAAAAATTCTAGAAAAACTGCAGATATAAAAGATTTTTAATAATTTTGGAAAATCAAATAAAGTGTAATTAATATACTGAATTTGCTCCTGATTTTTACTGGGTATTATAAGTCAAATGCAATCACATGTTATCGTAAAAATTCAATTTAAAAGTAATATAGGTATATATAAATTTTTAGAAGGTATTCAGTATTGTTTTACATTTAAAAATAATTGAAAAGAGTATATTTGTAACCTTCGTGAAATCCATTGCAACATCAGTACTGTATAAGACCACATTAGTAAATGATGGGAAACTCTTTAAGATTTCTAAATTAATTAAAAGAAATTTATGTTTAATTAAACAATAATATTAATTCAATCCGTTTTTATCAATTTATTTTAAAACAAAAATTAATAGTTCAACTAAAAACTTTATTATTGCTAGTAAAGATGATTACAATCAAGGTGTGGAAGTTTTGAAATAGAGCTATTCGAATTTATTTAATTCAATTGTGACATCATTATTTGTATTTGCATATGATGAACCTATAGGTATTTTGCTAAGGGAACTGATTACTAAAACAATTGAAAATATATTCAAAAGTATTTTAAATTTTTAGTTAAACTGAAATTGCTTTAGTTTCCACTGTGGTCCTCAGTGACTTTCGTTGTAAAAAAAATTTTAATTTTTAATGAATGTTGACGACATTATTGTAGTTAAATAATTGTTTTGAAGTCAAAATAATTAGTAAAATTGTTGAATACGATATCGCCTCTTACAAATCGCAAAGGCTTAATTAAAAACATTTTTAATTGAATATTTAAACTTACGAATGTAAAATAATTAACTTGCATGTCTAAATAAGTAAAAATAATTTGGATTTTAAATAAGTATTTTACAGGTTCTGGTAAAACTGATACAATCGTATATTAAAATTACTGCTACTCCAAATTAACTTATTTCTATCAAATATAAAATTATCAAGTTTATAACTAAATTAACGATTTTTAAATTATTTCTTGTTTTACAAATTATTTTAGCAATAAATAAAATTTATAAAATTCGTATATTATGCTGAAAAGGAAATATGGGAAGTTTTAGAAGCATTAATTTGTATGTATATAGATTTTAGTTGCCTAAGCTTAATGGACATTTTATGAATAATTTTTTCAATTCCAAATTTTTGAAGTAAGAAATTGTAGAAATAATATTGGGAATAAATCAAATCGCTCAACGATAATTGCCAAATTATTTGTGCAGTTGAACTTGATCTAAATAAATTTTTAAAAATTAAAGTGAAACTAAAGGTTTGTAAAGTAGCACTTTTCCCTTCAACAAGTAAAAATATTGCTTTTAAAAACAATCTAGGTACTACATTATTAAAACTACTTTCATTCATATACGAATATATTGTAAAAATTGCATACATTTAGGATGCATTAAGCAATGTCCGTAATCTTTTAAATAAAAGAAAAAAAATTTAAAGAAGCGTTAACATAATACTCGAATTTAAGAGTTAATTGCGTAAGTTAAGAAAACTAATTATATTTTTTGATTACATTCACCTTTAATTTTTTGTATTTATAGAATTTTAAAACACCTTAAAGTTTCCCAAATATAAGGTGCCAAAAATTCATATTTTACAAATTTCGTGGCGCTATAACTTGAAAGAAGTGGAGGTGGAAAAAAAATTTCCTTCTAAAGAAATAAATTATTTATTAATATCTAAGACTGCGACAACTTATTGTTAAGAAGCAAAACAATATTAGAAATATACAAATAATCAGTTTTAGATAACTGTTAATTTAAACAGCCATTTTGTATTCTTGATATTAAATTATACTATGCTGTGGTAGAAGAAGCTCAAACATTACTTTTCTGGGTTTGCAGAATTTCAGAAGTGCTTGTACTTTTTGTTACAGTAAATAGTCAAAAAATTGGATTTTTAGGGCTTTGAGGGTTTTATATAGGGGGAGAGATAGTTAAAGCTTCTAGCAAAGATCTGAGAGGCTATAACAAAAAATCTTTATAAAAATGATAAAAAACTATAATAATATGTTATTATTTTTGCATCGACATACAAATATATATATCTCAGTTTTGTGACATTTAAATTTCCAACTTAATGAAGAGCTTATGATAACAATTTCATAATTATTGTTGTTTGATACTTGTAGTATTTCCACGCTTTTGCATACTCCTGGCTAATAATTGTGAACTCAAATTGATTTTAAGTTCTTTCAACATCTATAACACTAGACGATCGTATAGTGTTATAATATCGATATTGTTATTAAACTTCTTTTAAAACCCTAAAAATTTTTATAGCACTTCATAATATTTTCCAATAACATCAATTATTATTTTTACAAAAATCCTCATGTAACGTGCTTCATATTTTTTTTGTCATAAATCTAGAAAAAATTCTCAGCCGTTTTGTTTTTTCTTTTATAAAAAGGAACATATACTCGTACATACAAAAATTCTAAAACAAAAAAAAATGTTCAACATTAAAATAAATTCGTTTACCGTGTCTCTTTAAAATTTCAATTAATCATCGACTTTTGTTTACAGCGTTTGCACTCTAAAATGTTTTTACACATATGAACAACAATTAATGAGAATCACGAATTTTCATAATTGCAATTTGTGTTTAAAATAATGTTCAGAAGTTGTTTAATATTTTGTAAAAATTTATTTATGACACCCGCTTAATAACTAGTTCTATGTAGCCGTCTTAGCAAGAAAACTGTTTTAAATCTTTTTTTTTTTTTTTAATAAATTATGAGCGATTAATCTTCACACTATAAAATCATATTGTAACTTATAAAATTGAAGCGTGAAAATAATACTTAAAATAAAACAATTTAAATTATTTATTACCAATTAATTTATTATTTTTTTTTTCGTTTCAATAATATTATTAAGTATAAATAATAATAGAGTTAGAACAGACAACCATATAGTACTAGTACAAATTTCCTAATGTAAGTTGAGGGTATTTGTGAAGCAACGTCTAAAAATTTCTTTTAAAACTTCATGAAATTGAGAAAAGTTGCACTATATTTTTATAAAAATATAAGCTATAGCAGATGCTTCATTAACTATTGTACGAATTTCGCCAATAAATTAATTAGAGTACAAATTTTCGTTACAAATTATGGAAACGTGAGAAAAATTCCCGGGAAAGAGACATTTCACTCAGAAAACGTATAGTATAATAATATAAAATTACCTGAACTGAAACTGTTCAAACTGAAAATTTGAATTAGTTTGCAAAAGCTACTTGGCTCATTTATAAAACGTGCTATCATCGAGTATAAGAGCTGAGTGGAAATTTCAGCATACCTCTAAAAAATTTTTCTATCCGAGCAAGCATAAAACCGTTCATTTTCTTCGTTGAACTGCTAATGTTAAGTGCATCAAAGTGCAAAGAGCTAAGTAATAATTTCCCATTTTTTTTTTGTTTTCTTATAAAATAAATTAGAAGAATGAACAAATTATTATTAAAAGCGATCGGTTTTCCATTGTACCGAATAATAGTTATTTAATGGATTTGATGTAGTTGTAAGTAATTTCACAGTATTCCTATATTTTATTATATATATTTTTTTTATTTTTAATTACACATTTATCACATAATAACTTATTTTTCGTGAATTTACTTGAAGGTTTATACCTGTATTAAATAATTATAAAAACTATTTTTGATGTATGAGGCAATATAGGAGAGCTTATTCGCCCTTTTTGTATTTATAAAATTTTTTTTTGTATATGTACCTTCTGGAATTGTAATTAAAGAACTCAATAAATTTATGTAATTTTGTTGATATAAGAGAAGTGTATTAAAGTAGTGAAGCTTTTTGCTGCTATCACAAATTGCTATTAAAATGGTTTATTACACCCTATTATTTTCAATAAATTATGTGAAAAAATTTATTTATCTCTTCACCGTAACACTACAGCTACGGGTAAAAATTTGGTCGCTCATTAACTTAAAATCAAATTACTTATTCATCAAACTGAAAAATTTTTATTGCAAATTTAACAGTGATATTATTTTAATACACACTTTTCCAGAAAAATCCTTCAAAATTTAAATAAAGTAATAAGATGAACTCAAAAATTCATTCAATTATTCCTAATAATTATTCAAAAATAATTTTATAGCCTAAGGCTATCAATATAACAAGTTCACTTAAAATTTTTCAATTATTTCATAAATTGCAAATAAATTAACTTCAATTTTCTAAACTTTAGGGCATTAAACTTAAATTTTTGTTTACAAGTACAACTTTGAAATGTGAAAATAAATTCATAATGGCAAATTTTTTAAAAATGGCAAATTCTTTTCTTTATATAAAAGCAATGAAAAGCTCATTAACGCTCAATTATTAATTTTGTTCCCATGAATTCAGATTGCAAAAACTATCCATTATATGTGATGAAATATATTTTTATGTCATATATAAAACCTTTTTAAAATAATGTCTAGCTGGTTTGAGATGAAGAGAGTGTTATATAGAAAATTGGGTTAATTTTTTTTTTAATGAAATGTTATGAATAACATTTAAGATTTTAAAACCACATTTGATTTAAAAATTTACTTACATTTTTAATTTTTTTTACATTTACCTACAATTTTAAGGTTAAAAAATGGTTAAAAGTTAATTTACAGGTCAAGTGTATTCAAATCAGTTGTGACTAAATGAAATACTTGTTTGATTGAAATGTAGGAGAATGAAAGTAAATCTATTGCAGAAGGTAATAAGAAGGTGAAATGCAGTAAAATGTAGTAAAATAGTAAAATTAACATTAACATAAAAATGAATATATTTTTCAAATGCCAATTTCAAGTCAAATTTATCACGTTAGCGCTCATATAAATTACATGAGCAATACGTGAGTATTTTTTGTTTCTTTAAACTTAACACTGGATTTTCAAGTGAATGAGAGTTCATCGGCACACGCCACACTTTGTAATAAAATTTTTCAAAAAAATAATCTAATCAAGCCAGAAATTTTTTTCTCTCAGGAGATAAAAATATGTATGTTACCTACTAAATTTATATCATGATAGTAAATTTTTTTGTATGAAGTTTTGATTAGAAACATTTTCCAAAATCATATTCTCATTTTAGAATCAGAACAAAAAATAATTTTGAGTTACTAATACAATAATTATATTGTATGATTACAACATAATGTTGCATCAGAGCCGACGTTGAATTACTACTTAATAATTATTATTCTAAATAAAATGTAATAATATTGTCTCTCGTTAAAAGTACAGCAATAAATAAATTAATGATATTATTTATGATTATATGTAGTTGCGGTAAATTTGCATACAATCAAACACGCGCATATTAAATCAAAATTGAATCAATGAATTTTTTAATATAAATGAATTCTTTATACATAATTATTTAGCAACATGTTGCTAGTATAATTTTAATATGTTTTCAATATTCATTATGAGCACATAATTTTTTCTTTTTTGTGGGAATCCTGCTATTGATTACAGATTGGTGTTTTTATGAATATGAAATTATGTGAGTATGATATTGCATTGTAGTTGTAATTTATTGTTGTAAACATATTTTTCTTTTATGCTGAATGAATATTATTGTTATTATTATATTACTATTATGTAAAAGAAGAAAATTTATTTTAGTTCATTTTTACATTTCGGTTAGAATAAACCATATTCGCGGAATAAATATCTAATAAGGAAAAATTAATTTTTGGAAAATTTATTAATGTATGTATTTATAATATATAAATTATTAATGAATATTGTAAATTAGTTGATATAATATAAAAAATATTGTCGCGAATAATTTATGCACATATATAAGGTGTTAAATCTTGTTTGAAATTCTGAACAATATATCAACACAGGGTAAATTTGGTAACCAAAATTTAATGAATTGATATGGTTGCTCAGAATATTTGATGTTAAAAATGAAAAACAATACTTCTTGTTCTTCAACCTTTATTTAACTCCTCTTTATTTTCTACATATTAAGACTTATATACTAAATTTACAATCCAACGTATCCCTACTCCAATTTATTTTTAACTATTAGTTTTACGTTATTATAATTTTTATTTAAATTACAAAGAATATTTTATTTACAATATGAAACAATACAATTAAAAGTTGTATTACACACAGATATCTATTGAGCCCAAATATTTACACATAACCAAAATTGATAATTTTATGACGGTCGCAACAGATGAATCTATTTTTAAATCGTCCCTATTTTTATAATCTTTACACTTCGTAATGCATACTAAAAATTGTCATATCCTTATCATATTGTAGACATTATACAAATATATGATTGTAATATGTTACTAGTAAAGATTTCTCTCATAAACATAATTTATTATCTATTGTTCTTATCCCTTTTATTGTTAAGGTTTCTAAAAATACAAAATTAACTAAATAGTAACTTTCTAAACTTGACATGTGCATTGATAACTGGTTGTTGTTGTTGCGTCTTAAACATTCTCCCCCGCGTTGATTGCTTGCACATCAAACCTTAAGATCATTTGCTGTTACTGTTATTGCTTTAGATAATGGTTTAGTTTTATATTTTTTGACCACATATGTTGTAACGGTGATGATGCAGAACCCAATTGCCAAATAACTTATAATATATTGATGTATGTCGTGATTGGAAATTTCTTCGTAGTTGTTTTCTTGTTCCTTCAAGGTTCGTATATGTTGTTTGATTTTACCATACTCAAGAGAAAACGAATCGGTTATATTTAACAGATCAAAATGTGCTTGGCTGAACATAGCAGAGTCAATTTGGTGTTGTACTTGGGGTAGTACGTGTGGCTGCAGAAATGAATTGCTGAAGTTGCCTTCGATTATTTTAAACGTTTGAAGGATCTGCTCTTTGTCTTTTAACAAACAGTTTTGATTGAATGTTATTATACCATTGCCTTGCAATCTTATTTGGTATGCAGAATTATTGCAAACAATATTGTACAGATATTCGCTACTTAATGAGTACAACCATGAATTTTTTCTGATGATTTGAATCCATGTTCTACTTGGTTTTGTTATTTTGATTTTGCATCTATCCGCAATTGATTGTTGTGCTATTAAATTAAATTCACATTCGACTTCTTTTGCATCTTTGGTGAAAAATGGCCGGAGTTGATTACATAGATAATTTTCATTGTCATATGAAATACAATTATGCCATTCTGCTGTTGATAAGGTATATGCTAAATCTTTATGTAGATTTGTCATCAAAATTTCCTTGTCTGGTTCTATACTAACAAATGTGTTGTTTATTCTCGTTGGGAATGGCACAATTCTAAATATTTCCAATTCCAATGATCTTATTAAAGGAATGCTTAACGTGAATATGACAGAGCCGTTGTTTATTTTTGATTTGACTCTTGTTATTCCATACACCTGTGTTATAGTTGGTACCTGCAATTCTGCTGGAATGACCTTTTGTAATTCTTCTAAATATTCAACAAGTTGTTGAGGCTTTAATATCAGTGTGTTGAATCTTTCATGATGAACATCATGAATAATATTTAAAATAGTTAATTGAAGTTTTTCCAACTCGTCAATTACTAGAGTCATGTATTGACTCAACATTAAAAATACCTTTTGAAGCTTTTCATTTTGCTGGCTGGGTGTTAAGTGTTGTAATGTACGATTTACTTCATGTATTTCTTCATCAATAACCTTTAATTGTTGCAATCTTTCAGCCTGACTCTTTTTAAATAAATTAACTGTGGCCTCAATGATTGACGTTTGATTTTGAATAATATGAAAGGATTTTGTTTGTTTGTTCTCAAATTCTCGCATAATTTTTTCTATTTTTTCTGCGTATTCATCATCTAGAACTCCAAATAATTTATTTGCAATGTTGCCTACTATGTTGATTAGTCCTCGTTTGAAACGCTGCGGACTGACAGTGGTTGGGAACAAGAGTTGATTTCTTTCATGTAGTTCTTGAAGCTTATGTTTGAACCGATCTAATATTAACATTGATAGTTCTTTTTCATTCATTGTGTCTGCTATACTTGTCATTTGGTTTATACCTTCTATAATGGCCTTGTTATAATTCCAATAATCACTCATATTGTGGTATACTACTAAGTTCCAGTTAGTTGCAATAAGTTGTCCCTCTCCTAGTTTCTCGAAGTATACACCGCTATTGTTAAGTTGTGTAATTTGATAAGGTACTGAAGATCCAAATACTACTAATGGTAAGAATACTAATGCCAAGATCATAAATAATGTTGTATGTGATGAATATTTATTCCCTTTTTTCCATTTTGCCTTCGAATTCTCATCTGTTTTTTCTAATTTTCGTTTAGAACTCTCAGGTGATGTTAATTGAGTATCGGAACTCTCTATTGGTAACGGAGCTAAATTGTGAATTGCTCTTTTATATGTTCCGTGTGCTGTTTTTACAACAGCTACTCTTACCAAATTATCTTTACCCTTGATAACTTCTATAATTCTTGCTATTGGCCACTTCAACGGGGGTAAATTTTCTTCTTTCATAATTACAATTAATCCCGGTTTTATATTTTCTGTTGATGTTTTCCATTTATATCTTTGTTGTAGCTCTAGTAAATATTCGTTTGTCCATCTTTTCCAAAATTCTTGTCTAATAGCTGCAACTAGTTTCCATCTTGACAATGATGACAGATTTTGAGTAGATTTATTTGGTTCTTGAAGTGATGTCAATGGTTCACCTATTAGAAAGTGACCTGGGGTAAGTACTGATAAATCATTCGGATTTGACGAAAGTGGTGTCAGTGGTCTTGAGTTCAAAATGGCTTCTGCTTCAGCTGTTACTGTACATAGTTCCTCAAATGTTAGAGAAGCTGACACAAGAATACTTTTTAGCAGCGTTTTAACTGATTTAACTGCCGCTTCACACAATCCAGAAAAATGCGGTGATCTTGGTGGAGCAAAATGAAACTGTATCCCCTTAGCGCTACAGTTATTATATATTGTGGTTTTTTCTTTTTCTGATTTAAATATTTCATATAATTCATTCAATTTATTTTTTGCTCCAACAAAATTGGTAGCGTTGTCGCAATAAATATTTTTGCATAGTCCTCTTCTCGAAATAAACCTTTTTAATGCTCCAATAAACCCATCAGTTGTTAGGTCTGATACTACTTCCATGTGTATAGCCTTTGTACTAAAACAACAAAATACAGCTATATAAGTTTTTTGGGGCTTTTTACCTCGTACGTGAAAATGAGTTAATATAGGCCCACAAAAATCGACGCCTGTATTACAAAATGCTCTTTCTGGCAAAACTCGAGCTTCTGGTAAATCTCCCATTAATTGCGTATACATTTGAGGTTTGGCTCTTGCACATAATACACATTGACTAACAACAATTCTAGACAATTGTCTGCCTTGTAAAATCCAATATCTCTGTCTAGAAATGGCTAATAATGCCAACGGTCCGGCATGCAAATGTTGAATGTGTAAGTGATTCATAAGTAATTTTGACACAATGTCTGTACCTGGAAGCACAATAGGATGTTTTGCATATTCGTTAACTGCAGCGTTGTTTAATCTTCCCCCTACTCGTATGATGTCATCGCAATCGATAAATGGTGTTAGTGAAGACAATCGACTATGTGGTCTTACTAATGTTTTATTTTTCAAATCTTTGAGTTCTTCTTGAAAATGATTTCTTTGAACTCCTCTAATTATTTCTAATAAGGCTTCATTTAACTCATCTGTTGTGAGCCATTTATTATCATTCTTATGTGTCCCATTCTTAAATGTATTTATTGCTCGTAAGATGTATGCCATAGTTCTTTGAAGAAATTTAAAGCAGTTATGATGGTCAATTAAATGAAGTGGGTGTTGTTCTTGTTTTTGAACAGCTTGATTTATTAGAACTGTCACCTGTCTTTCTTCTTCCATATGTTTCAATTCTGCATATTCCCTCATGAACTGAATGTATTCATTTCTTAGGTTCACATTTTTTGACAGTTTGCCTTCCAAGTTTAAAAATCTTCGCATTGCTATATTTTTTGAATTTCCTAATAAGCTATCTGAACTAGTTATTGGTAGACTTACAACAAAGTGTCCTGATTCTTCTCTATACACAGTGTTTTTGAAATATTCTTCACATCTTTTCTCTGATGCATTCATGATTCTCTTTTCTGGAATTTTCTCAATTTCCCAAAACTTATTTAATTGTTCATTTAGTTGAATGTTGGTTATTCCAACAAAATTATTGGTTTGATTCTGTTGTGTCACTTTACCAAGAATCATCCAGCCGAATACTGTTTTTTGTAATATCGGTAAATTTGCTCCCAGTTTTAATTGGCCCCCGTTCACACATTCTGCATACATCTCAACGCCGAGTAGCATATCCACTTTCTGCGGACTATTAAATTGTGGATCAGCTAACTTTATTGACGCTGGTATTGGCCACTGTGATATGTCAATATATTTTTGCGGTTGACAAGTAGTTATTGATCTTATCACATTAGCCTCAATGCTCGTATCAAACATACTTGTTTTTGACATAATTTTCACATTCAGTCGACTTCTAGATTGAACTTGACAGTTTCCTACACCATGAATGTCCAAACTTTCCCCTATTGCATCCAAACCTAATTTTTTCTGAAGACGTTCCGTGATGAGGTTTACCTGTGAACCAGAGTCTAATAATACTCGACATTCGACTGGATTGTTTGCCTTATCAAGTACTTGAACTATTGCCGTTCCCAAAATTACATATTTTTCAGGTTCAACCTCTGACATTGATATATTTACTGTCGCTTGTTGTTTTGTAGTGGAACCTTGACTAACTTCTTTTTTGTATAGATCATGAATCAATGTGTTGTGCTTTTGCTGACATTTTCTACAGTTACTCAAAACACATTTTTTCCAAAAGTGGCCTTTCTTAAAGCAATTTGTGCATAAATTATGCTTCCTTACACATAAGCCTTTTTCTTGGGGCGTCATTTCTAAAAACTTTGAACAGTTAAATAATGAATGTTTCTCTTTACATACTAAACATTCACTGTTACTATTCAAAATTACTCCTGTTGTTACGTAAGCCGTTTTCTTGAGTTTTGTTGACTTGTCTCTACTATCACCTATAGCTTCTAGCGCTTGAAATCTTGCTTGGATAAACGTGAGAAACTCTTGTAGACTCTGTAGGTCCTTGGTACATTGTAAAGATTGCTCATATAGCACATGAGTGTCTTTGTCAAGTTTCTTCATTAAAATATGTAATAGAATTGGATCCCAATTATTGTAAACTTCCAATTCTAAATTTTCTAACATCATAATACATTCTTGTGTTGTGTTAAATAGTCCTTTAATTGATTTACTTGACCCAGGTACAATACTTGGTTGTCCTATTAACTTATCCAAAATGTTTGTTACTAGTAACCTTGTATTATTGTATCTCTCTTCTAATAACTTCCAAGCTACAGAATAATTTGCATCTGTTATTGTAAGATGTCTTATATACCTCTCTGCTTCTCCCGTTAAATTCATTTTTAAATACCACATTTTCTCTGTATTTTTTAGTGATTTTTGTCCATCTATCATCTGACAAAACATATCTTTAAATTGTATCCATTTGCAGTAATCACCATCAAACTTCGGAATATCGATACTTGGAAGTTTGATGCTAGGTGTCACCTCTTTGCTTACTTGACTTACTGAATCTTGAGGTTGTAATTTGACGTTTTTTTGTAAACTTATTATCATGTCTTGCACTTCTTCTTCCAATTCAAGTACTTTTACAACGTCATATCCAGCTTGTTCTGGATTTCTTATCATTCCAGCAATTTCGATATCGTCATTTTTTATTTCTTGCCATAAATTTTTTATTTCGTCTAATTTGTTCTTGTAATAGTTATCGTGCTGATTCTGAATTACAATTTTTTGTAACATGTAATTCAATCGCTGCTGTTTTCGTTGACAAATCCAGATTAATTTTTGTAATTCTGGATTCTCAATAACATGCTCTGGTTTTTGCATAACATCTTTGATTTCTAGAACACCTGCTTTGTTTAGGTTTAAGTCTTGCAATTTCTGATCAAATTCAGTCTTGATTTTTTTGTAATATTCTTGTACATTTTTATAACACTCTTCTGTGAAATATAAATGTCCTCTTTCTTTTTCGAACTTGGCTCTGATGTCATCATCACCTTTTTCAAACAATGCCCATAGATGCTCTACTTTTTCCAATTTGTCTTGGATTAACTTTTCGGTCTTCCTTTCTTCGGGTAGCTTCGTATATTGACCGTACACTTCCTTCAATTGCTTGATAATTTTACTTTGACTTGCAGCTGCTGACTCCATTTTACTTCTCGTGACTAGTCGTGATTACTTCTTTTGTTATAATTACTTGATGCTGATCTGACTTCTTAAATACACGATGCTTGTCGTGTTGTATTAACGTTGACCAGATCACGTCGGGGTCACCAAAATGTTAAATCTTGTTTGAAATTCTGAACAATATATCAACACAGGGTAAATTTGGTAACCAAAATTTAATGAATTGATATGGTTGCTCAGAATATTTGATGTTAAAAATGAAAAACAATACTTCTTGTTCTTCAACCTTTATTTAACTCCTCTTTATTTTCTACATATTAAGACTTATATACTAAATTTACAATCCAACGTATCCCTACTCCAATTTATTTTTAACTATTAGTTTTACGTTATTATAATTTTTATTTAAATTACAAAGAATATTTTATTTACAATATGAAACAATACAATTAAAAGTTGTATTACACACAGATATCTATTGAGCCCAAATATTTACACATAACCAAAATTGATAATTTTATGACGGTCGCAACAGATGAATCTATTTTTAAATCGTCCCTATTTTTATAATCTTTACACTTCGTAATGCATACTAAAAATTGTCATATCCTTATCATATTGTAGACATTATACAAATATATGATTGTAATATGTTACTAGTAAAGATTTCTCTCATAAACATAATTTATTATCTATTGTTCTTATCCCTTTTATTGTTAAGGTTTCTAAAAATACAAAATTAACTAAATAGTAACTTTCTAAACTTGACATGTGCATTGATAACTGGTTGTTGTTGTTGCGTCTTAAACATAAGGAATATTTATTTTAAATAAAAATTTTCAAAAGGATTATTTATACAGTTTTTATTCGTACGTAAGTAATAATTAAAATATTGGATTAAATATATTATAAAATACTAAAATAGAAAGCTTGGTTAATTTATAATGAGATTCTAATGGTGAAATTTTATTCAGAAAATATAGAGTTTATGAAAAATTTTATTTTAATAAAGTATACTTAATAATGAAAATTTTAATTGAACTATATTTAAGTTTTTGATTTAAATGGGACTCTACTTAAGGAATAAGAGAGTTGAAAATATTATTTGAAGAGACACAATAATTAAAAATTTTTGTATTGCATTGAATTAAATTTAATGAATTTGGCTAGCTATATTTTTAATAAAAATAATTAAAAAAGAGAAAAAAAATAGAGTTGACCTTGTCAACTCTGTGATACCCGTACGAATTTGTTATCCTATGTGCGAATAACTAATGTGCCATAACTAACTATGGGGCAGACTATGTCTTTAAGTTGCCGTATTAACATATTAATTTATGCAAAATTTCAGTACTATGTGTTATTCAAAATACTGGTTGTGCCAAACTACTATTGATGTTGTATGGCAGCTACCAGAACATCGGCCCTACTAATATATTCACTTGTGTGAAATCTCAATATCACAGCTTTTTTAGTTTCTGAGATATAGTCAAAAAACTTTTGAAGTTGTATGGCAGGTACTAGAAGGAGCCAAGTAATTTCAACGACTTTTATGTGACACATTGGCCCTACTAATATATTCGTTTGTGTGAAATTTCAATACCATAGCTTTAATAGTTTCTGAAATATAGCCAAATAATTTTTGAAGTTGTATGGCAGGTACCAGAAGTAGCCAAGTAATTTCAACGACTTTTATGTGGCATATTGGCCCTACTAATATATTCGTTTGTGTGAAATTTCAATACCATAACTTTAATAGTTTCTGAAATATAGCCAAATAATTTTTGAAGTTGTATGGCAGGTACCAGAAGGAGCCAAGTAATTTCAACGACTTTTATGTGGCATATTGGCCCTACTAATATATTCGTTTATGTGAAATTTCAATACTATAACTTTTATAGTTTCTGAGATATAGCCAAATAAATTTTGAAGTTGTATGGCAGCTACCCGAACCGGTACCCCGATCATGTCCAATTTAAATAGGGTTCTGGCACTTACTACAATAAATCATTTGTGAAAATTTGGTGAACTTAGCTCAATTAGTTTTTGAGTTATCGTTCGGACGGACGGACGGACGGACGGACGGACAGACAAAGCTAAATCAACTCAGAATTTGACGCTGATCAAAAACATACACTTGAGTCTATATCTAACACCGTTATTTCTTAGCGTTACAAACGGTAAGGCAAATTTAGTATACCCTTCGAACATACGTTCGTACGGGTATAAAAATTACATGACTGCAATATTTGTAGTTTAAAAATATTTATATTTATAATTTGTGAAAAATTTCTAAGCATAGATACAAGCAATTCATTTTCTAACATCTTAGAATCTTCGTGAGCCTGTGCATAATTTATATTTTCAAATAATTTTAGCGTTTTTAGTCAATTCGAAAACAGTGACCTAAATTCTCCTAAGACTTATTAAAAAATTTTATTTTTGATTGTTAGAATTTAAAAGTTATAGTTGTTTATATTCCGAATTGTAATTTAAATTTCCTTTTACTGAAAACTTCAATATATGAATTTAAGTATCTCACTAAAATTTTTAATTAATCCAACCAGAAAATTTGAAACTTAGTACTTAATTTTTTTTTCAATTGAACTTCAATGACATCAATGTTTACTGTAATTATTAGTTCTTTTCTTTAAATCATACAATACAATGTTTATGCAAATTGTTCCATTTTCCATTCTAATGCAATTTGTCCATTCTAATGGTTTTGAATTTATCATACCATCAATTAACTTTAAGTTTCAATTTTAGAATTTAGAATTTTTGCTGAAATTTTTATTTTAAATAATTTTCTACTGCTTTACTGCATAAATTTTATAATTACTGCATAATTATTTAAATTTTATTAAATGTAATTTAATTACCAAAGCGATAACATTTATTTTCATAATTTTATTAAGATTCCTGATTAAGCAGATTTTTTTTCGGTTACTCTCAGTAAATTTGATTTGCATGTTCATTTATTAAAAAACTAAGGTTTTGAGAGCCTTTAAAGCAGTTATTTGAAATTATTCTCAAAAAGTATGGATTCATGAGAATTATTCGAAAGCATAAAATAAAACGACACATAGATAATATTTTCACACAAGTTTGAATGCCATTCGAACGTGTTGCATTTAATCAATTCACTATGAGAAGAAAATCACTATTAGAATTCTTGTGAAATTACTCTTGCAATTTTCTTTACCGTTTCTTATTTGACAAAATGGACGATATTGTTTTAATGAACTTCTAGCAGTAAAGAGCCCCAAATTATATCTATTAGTATTAATGTCATAAAATGTGATTTAAAAACATAATAAAGTAGAAATTTTTTTTACATTACTCGTAAAACCGCAACGAAAATTATTTTAAACGTCTTGTGTCTTATTTTAATAATATCAGATTATACGGAAAACTTTTGCCCACAAAAGTATTTTTTGTTCGATGAGCGATGTAACCTATGCGTTTTGCAAGAACAAAAGCAGGGTTGTATTATTGTTATATGCATTATTATAATAAAATTTGACTATTATACTTATTATAGTGTTAAAATTTTATTAAGATTATTTCAAGATAATCGAAAATCAGTAGCGAGATTGTGTTGATTACATAGAAAATAAATTAAAAATCGTTTTTTGATTATTTCATCTTAAATAAATAAAAGTTGAAAATAGTTTAATACTATTTAATCTCTCCATAAAATTTACTTCATTATATGAAATAATTCCAAGGATTTTTATTGAACAACACTTATGTTTTATAATAATCAAGTTTTTTTTTTCAAATTCAACAATTTTTTTGTTTTCAACCCAAATCAAAGTATAAAGTAATCAAAAAAAGAAAAAAAAATTATTTTCTCAAATTAAATTATATATTGAAGTAAACGGTGGACATTTTGACCAAAATAAATCACTTTTTTTCCTTTTTCCAAGCCAAAAAAAAAAACAGCAAAAAATTCACGACTGGACACACGTTATACTCGTACGCATAACCACATATTTTAACCATTGAATAAATATTATGTGGCTGGTAAACATTGCGTCATTTTTGTTTTTTTTTTACTGTTCGAAAAAAAAAAAACGAAAATTTACACCGAAAAGTAACATAAGCCGTAACAAGCGTGTCCAGCATATTTCTTTTTTTTTTTTGTAATTCTTTGATTTGCAAGCAAATTTTGCTTTAATTCGGTACAATACCTTTCAAGTGAGATATACACTCTTAATGAAAATGGTGCCAGAGGATTTTTACCTGTTGTTTTAATATTATGCTATTATTTTTATATGAAAATAATTTTCTTATAATGTACAATATTGATTTTATTTAATTTTATATAAATTTAAAATTGATCGTGTTGGAGGCGATACTGATTATCTGAATGAAATCTGATGTGATCTTAAAAAATAATAATAAAAATTGGAAAAAATTACGATGAAATTAAAATAATGATTTTAATGATTTTTCAACATTTAACAGCACGAATTGATTTTGATTTACCACCAGATCAAATATGGTTTATTGATTGTTAAAAATTGAAAAATATTTTGTTCGATTTTCGCATATGAGCGGCGATTATAATTGCAATTTTTTTTTTCTTGTTTTATGAAAGGCAGATTTACTTGATAAATAATCAATCAAAATTAACCTATTTATAAATAAGATCGGATTAAAAATTGAGTGGAGCGGATTTTTCAAAAAAAAACCTCATGAAATGTTTTTCTTCAAAACAACAAAACTTCTTCTAATTTCTTAAATCGGTTTTTTTCTGCATTCATTAAAGCATGATACAATATCCAAGAGTAATTGTCTTGTCCGGGGATTTAGTAGTTTGCACAATTACCTGTCTTTATGTACCCACCAAGTTATTATATTCAAGTTATATCAATAATAACAGTTTGGGTTTCTTTCTTTAAGGGCTCTTGCAGGTATACCATTTTTAGTTTTCAAACTGTTTGATTGCTTATTTGTATTTGTAGCAATTGTATGATCGCATGTAATTAAGCAATCAAACAGCTTGTAATTTTTTAACAAATTAATTGCAATATTTAGTAGTTGTAATCGATTTGTACTGAGACAATAATTTAGATTTCTTTCCTTTATGATAAAATCATTCAAATATATTTTATTATCAGTTTTCTATTTGTATTGCCCTATCAAAAATTCGATTCAAAAACTTTTATTTAGGTAGGACTTTGATTACCAGAGAAAGGAATGACGTTCCATTTTTTTCAAAAAAAAATTCATTGACATTTTGCCTGATTGGAATCAATCAAAACCAATACGAATAATGAATTATGGTGTTAAATTTTATTATTACTGTTGTTGTAGCTCATTTCATACCCATTAAAAGTAATTTAAATGAATTTCTAAAAGCAACTGTTCTATTCATAATATATGCACATTACAAAATTTTCCTTATTATAATTCGATTGTTTGTAATTAAAATATTAAAATAAAATCTAATTCAATTTTGCCATATAACCTGTAATTGTAAGAATTGCCATATAACATGTAAAAGTATATAATCTAATTCATTTCAAAACAAGAACATTATAGAACATGAAATTGAAATCAGCAACTTCACCAAAAAAAAACTCTTATGCACACATATATGTAGGCTTATGTAAATTACAATTTGATTTGCAATGTAATTATTTTATTTTACTTTAACATTTTACATGTGGAAGAACATTTTTTTGTAATTTAATTTGCATTCAATTGCATTGTAAACCAACATTATTGTTTCAAATAATTTGAATAGCATGTACGCCTCTCTCGTGATTATTCAATTTAACCATAGAAGTCTAAAATATAGTCTCTGTGATTCGTTTCTAAATAAAGTTCAATGAAATCATGCAGATGATAAAATTTTACATTAAACAAGGTAATAATTGAGAAACAGAATGCACAAAGAAAATGAATATAAAAATAATGAAGTGCAATAAGTAAGTGAAAATTTTTTTTTCTCACAATTTAGCCTAGATAAAGCTACAAGTTTACAAGCTATAGAAAATTAAATTCGGTATGCTTCAATAGAGATGATTATACAATTTATTTGAGATGATTCTTTGGTAGATGTATGGTAACATATACAAGAATAGAAAAAGATGAATGAAAAGACATGATTTAAATAAGTAATTTCAAAATTATAAAATTACATTTTCCAATTGCTTTAAAAGGTACAGAAATTGAAAAGTATCTAAATCTATGGATTTGGGTCTTAATATGGTGTAATCAGTGAGTTAAAGAGAAAACTTAATTATATAATACTAATTATATAATAACTTAATTATATAATAACTTAGTTATATAATTTCTTTAATTTATACAGAATTACGAATAAATTAATTTTATTGATTTATCATTATACTTCCAGATTTCACATTACTTCTTTTTAATTACATAAGGATTTAGTAATTATTTTTATAATTAAATAACTGCTGATTCGTTTATTCAGCACGGTTATTGTTGTGATATGTACACGAACGGAAATATCAAAATTAACATTTAAAAATTTTACGCGTTCATTCATACCATATTCTTGCTAAATCTCAACACTAACACTTATTAAACATTAACAACCTATAAGTTTTACTCAAGTAATTAATACAACAATTACAATGTCATGATAACAATAATAAGAACATACGTAGACTCTCAGACATCCGGATTTAAATTAATCACAAATCAAGAAAATTATTTAAATCGATAATATTGTGTAATCCAAAACTAGAATTGTGGAAAAATAATTGAAATTGTTAGAAGGTCATTGATTTATTATAAAAATGGAAATAAAATTTATTTAAAAATAGAATCTTCCTTGGTAAAGTCGTGCTCACAAAAAAAAATATTTTATTTTATCTTTAAAAAATATACATATACATTTATATAGTTGTCTAAAATCTAAGTTCGTGCAATGTTAACTTGTCGATCATTGAAAATGACCTTTGAATTCAAAGAAAATTTGCTAAATAAAAACACATAAATAACAGATTGTCTGTGTCATGTTTTACATGTAAATAAAATTCGCGCAAGTACTAGATATATTTTTGCAAAACGGTAGCGTCATCATACAAGGTGAATGTATTAATATACTCGTATAATAAGGAAAAAATAATTGTAAAAATAATAGTGTTGGACAGATTAAAAAATATTATTCTTTCGGTTTAATTATAGAAAAATTATATACAGTTAATTCATTGTTATGACAAAGTATTACTGTAAAAATAACATTATGGAGCAAGATGATATTTAATCGGACTCTACATTGACAAAATAAAGGTAGAAAGTAGAATGGTGTAGCAATAGCAGAAAAAATTTCCTTCCCAACATTTTCTTTTATTATTTTAAATCTGACCAATTATGTAGCGGGCACTGTACCATTTCTAAAAGCGAAGAGCTCCGGGTTCACATCATGAACGGTTCAAAAAAAAATCTTCCAACGCCGATTTACTGAACATTCAGTCACCATTAGTAAGGTTTAGAGCTGTGCTGGAGATCCTCAACGACATTTTTCAGAAAAAATATTTCGATTCGCTCCTCTACCAATCTACAAAATCATTATTTTCGTATATCATGCTGATTATTAGTTATTGATTAAGCAGGATAGTTTTCTGTCAGACAGTAAAAATTAAAGAGTAAATTTGGAGAAATACTGCTGTAGTACTAGTAGTTGCATATTTTCATTACTGTTCCAGAGTGCAACTAAACTATTGATAAGTTAAATATCTAGATAATTTAAAAAAGCAATGACTTCGTTTGATTTCTTTCGACTAAGAATAACTTAGAATACACTTTTAGTATTTGAATTAATTGGATCACGCACATCAGTAGTCTATTTTGTGATTTCTAATAAAAAAATCTCATTAAAAAAAAGTGAATCTAAAAATTTACCATTTAACATTATTAAATTTAACCTTCATTCATTTATTTTAAACCATTCACTTTCAACATTTCAACTGTTCTTGCGGAAAATACATTAAAAAAGTACAATTCAAAGAAAAGAATTTTAACTTGAACAATAAAATGGAAGCATCAACCAGTTCATTTTAAAATACTCGTAAATTATAAAATAAAATGAAAAATTAAAAAAATTTCTGGAAACCTAAAGCAAGTATTGAAAATAAATGATTTTGCAAAATTTTATTGACAAGAGTTTATTATTTACCGATGCTATTTCGAATTATCAGAATTGGATTGAATAACTGTTTTGGTATTATGTTGTTAACTTATTTGTGATTGATGTTGTGGGGAGAAAACCGCTGAATCTCCTTATACGGGTCACTGACGTGGCATCTGAGAGGTTTGGTATATAGAAGAAAGAGAAGATTTTAGGCACTAAGATATTACAAGCACGAAGCTGCAGAAGCATTTAATCAAGAACTTACCTATATGTGTGTTGTTTTTTTAAATTAAAATCTTAGATATGATCAAGTGATGTTATTTTCTTATTATAGTACAAATTGGGTGCTGTAATTTACTCTTTTTTATCAGAACCAATTCTCCTATAAATTACAATTTTTTCTTTTTAATTCTTTAAGAAATTTTAACAGTTTGGTTATCTTATTAGTTATATTTTGGTATTCACTATGAATTAATAAACTGGTTTCAATGAAAATATTTAGGCGTTCCCTCAATTTTTCATTTTTCTCGACAATAATTGCATAAAATGTTGTAATCAATTATCAAAATTATTATTTCTAAAATTAATTTTAAAGATAAAATCATTTTAGAAAATTTAATTTCGTTTTTATAAATATTTAAATTTAAATTTTTGTAAGAAATTATTTCAATAAAGTTGGAGTTCTAGTTTTATATGAATTAATTTAAAGAGCCCGCAAGTATTCTTTTAGAAATAGCTCCTTCTAATTTTATAAAAAGAGCTAAAAGTTGTGCTTAGATTTTTTTATTTTGTGAATTGCGATAACTCAACTGCAAAAAAAGATGATTTATTTAGATTTTACAAAAAACAATGTGTTCAAGAGAAATTTGAGCTTGAGCTTTGCTAAGTGACCCAATTAGGTTTGTGGAGTACATATATTTTAATTCAGCCTTACTCAAAGTAATTCTTTTGAATATACGAGACTTGTAAGCAACTAATTTCAATTTAAGATATTTTTTTAAAAACTCGGACGCATTGCAATCAATATTACTTGAATAATAACGTTTAATTGTCAAATTAATGCTTTATTATATTGGTCTTATTTCCGATTTTTAAAAATTTTTAACTAACTTTATATTCAGTTTGTGTATTGATTTGTACAAAAGCATTTTCGCTTAGTGAATATTGTCCATTTAACAAGTTGCGAATAAAACTAAAAAATTTTTTCATTCTTCTCTCACTCGCAGCGATTACAATAAAATTTTATAATGTTTTTTTGCTACGCTAACGATTCAGCATTTTTCTTTGCCAGCCCCGGATTTATCATACATGCAAAGTATGCATTTGCAATGGGCGATAAAAAATAGGGGCGCCATTGAAAACTTAAAAAACCCCTAAATTTAAAAAAAAAAAATTTTCACCCAAAAAAAAGGATTGCAAGTTTTTTTTTATACATCAATTTATAGCGAAATTAACTTAATAAAATCTACCTACATGCAAACATAATATTTTGTTCCTACACATATTTTCTATTTGCACCATATAACAAAAAATGTTCATAGAATTAAAATTACTCATACATTTCTTTACTCTACACTACTCTTTCATTCTTATTTTTTATGTACTGTATATGCCTATAAACACAGAATATTATTTCACACAGCTGTATACATTCAATCGTTCATATATATAAGTGAAATCGTCTCATATAATATACATACATATATAGAAGCAATGTACACAACAAATAAAAATATTCAAAAATACACATGTACACATAATTTATATTGTCTAATATGAATAAGATCAACACTCATGCGTACACATATAATTATCTCATAAAGCAAAATTTTTATTTTGCTGAGATTGCTCCCTATCAACACTCGCTCGTACACATATAATTATATAACAAAGCAATGTTTTTATTATGCTTAGTGGCTACACTCGTTCGTACACATTATATTTAAATTGTTTCATACATGCAAAATTTTATTTCTGCTTAGTTGTCGCCCACTCACCAAACAAACAAACACATTATTATAATGTATTAATTTTCTGTATACTATTGCATTAGTAAACAACAAGAACAAAACAAAAAAAACACAAATTAAGAATGAGAATAGAAAGAAATTAGAAAAAGAGAATGAGAGCAATATTCTTAAATGATGGAAAGCATAGCTTGATATTGAGATTGTGTATACCAATATTTTGTTTTTGTTTAACAACAAAAAATTTTGAATGAATTTTAAAATTACATGATCGTTATGAATTTCTACTACTATGTTCTGCTTTCGTTTTTGAAAAAACTGTTATCAATCACAGAATTAAATTTTAATTGATAAAATCTACTACATACTTATATTGAATTGAAAAAATGTTGTTTAATAATCAAGTGAATGTTAAGAATTTTTATGCTGAATTGATGTAGTGTAAGTCATCCAAAAAATAAGAGTAAAATGAAATGGCGCATAATTTGCTTCACACATTTATCTCCAAAATTAAAACAGTTAAGCAAAACGACATTCTGAAATTTCAAAAAAACAAGCCTATAAATACAAGTAAATGCATTTATTTTAATAAAATCTAAAAAATATAATGAACAGTATAAAAGCTTATAGCTATGTACATGAAAAGCTTAGTTTTTAAGTCACAAATTTTAGAACGAAACTTTGATTTTCCTTAAATTTTTGAATGCAAGTCGAAACTTTTTTTATACGCTGCTTCATTTCTCAGGCGATTTGTGAAATAAAAAGCCAAATTTTACGAATAAAAATAAAAATAATTATAAAAATAAAAATAAAATTACGAATAAAAATAAAAATAATTATACCCGTACGAACGTATGTTCGAAGGGTATACTAAATTTGCCTTACCGTTTGTAACGCTAAGAAATAACGGTGTTAGATATAGACTCAAGTGTATGCTTTTGATCAGCGTCAAATTCTGAGTTGATTTAGCTTTGTCTGTCCGTCCGTCCGTCCGTCCGTCCGTCCGTCCGTCCGTCCGTCCGTCCGAACGATAACTCAAAAACTAATTGAGCTAAGTTCACCAAAATTTCACAAATGATTTATTGTAGTAAGTGCCGGAACCCTATTTAAATTGGACATGATCGGGGTACCGGTTCGGGTAGCTGCCATACAACTTCAAAATTTATTCGGCTATATCTCAGAAACTATAAAAGTTATGGTATTGAAATTTCACACAAACGAATATATTAGTAGGGCCAATATGCCATATAAAAGTCGTTGAAATTACTTGGCTCCTTCTGGTACCTGCCATACAACTTCAAAAATTATTTGGCTATATTTCAGAAACTATTAAAGCTATGGTATTGAAATTTCATACAAACGAATATATTAATAGGGCCAATGTGTCACATAAAAGTAGTTGAAATTACTTGGCTCCTTCTGGTACCTGCCATACAACTTCAAAAGTTATTTGACTATATTTCAGAAACTATTAAAGCTATGGTATTGAAATTTCACACAAACGAATATATTAGTAGGGCCAATGTGTCTCATAAAAGTTGTTGAAATTACTTGGCTCCTTCTGGTACCTGCCATACAACTTCAAAAGTTATTTGACTATATCTCAAAAACTATAAAAGCTGTGATATTGAGATTTCACACAAGTGAATATATTAGTAGGGCCGATGTGCTTGATAAAATTCGCTAAAATTTCTTGGCTCTTTCTGGTAGCTGCCATACAACATCAATAGTAGTTTGGCACAACCAGTATTTTGAATAACACATAGTACTGAAATTTTGCATAAATTAATATGGTAATACGGCAACTTAAAGTCATAGTCTGCCCCATAGTTAGTTATGGCACATTAGTTATTCGCACATAGGATAACAAATTCGTACGGGTATCACAGAGTTGACAAGGTCAACTCTATTTTTTTTCTCGTTTTTTACTTTTTTTCATATTCAAATAAGCTTTGAAAAAGTTCATTTGATATAATTTTCATAGAACCTTTTACAAAAAGTTTCACTTACGTCAAAAAGTAAATTTTTTGGTTGTTAAAATCAAAAAATCAAGTTTAAGTGATTGATATAAATCTGATCATAGCTTCATAAAAAAACGTTAAATAAATTACCTTGTTTTTGAATTTATAAAACAAAAAATTGAAAGTTTAGTTCCAGACTATAATTCAGCACAATTTAATTCTATAATTCAGCACAATAAGGTTACAGGAAACTGCTTTAAATTTTGTTCACAGTAATAAAATAGGTGAAAAGGGGGGGGGGGCGCACTTTTTAGGAACCGCTTAGGGCGACGAATACATCAGAACCGCGCCTGTTCTTTGCTACGCTAACAATAAACTTGGATTTTTTTTTCGTTTTTATTAAATAACAAACCAATAAATTGACCTGAAACAAAATAGATTACTACTGATTTTAAAGCTTACCATTGACTTTGACAACAATTCATGATTATTATTTTTTTTGTTGGAAATGCTCATTTTCCTGACGACTTATTTTTATTTGAATGAATTTTATTTTTAAAACTATATAGAAAATCTATTGATATAACTAGAGCATTTAATGGTTAAATGTAATAAATTAAATTACGAGTACATAATATAATAATAATGTAATAGAAATTCAATAAAAATTTGTAACAATGCGTAATTTATTTAAAATTAAAAAAATTTACAAAAATTACAATTTAATTATATATTGTGAGCTCTGCGGTAAAATATGGTTGTATTTGGTTACAAGGTCATTATAAAAGATTGTAAGAATTTAATTAGAAATTTAAGATTTAAAAAGTAGTTAAATGGAATTTGAATTGAATATAAGGCAATAATACGCATGCATAATTAAAACATGAGGATAATTAATCAGGAGAGTGGGTCTCGAGCGTGTGTTGTTGGGCATGCCCCGCACTCGGATAGGGGCGCACAATAGATCCTTATACGTGGTCGCGGTGCACTGTTGGCCCCGTTGTACAAATCTACAAATCTACGCATGCATAATTCGATATTAAATGCTATGAATTAAGCAAAATTTCAATATGAACATTAATGATCAATATAATGATTGAAACGGTGAAAATTCATGAAATTTTGCTAAGTGAATTACCATCATATTTTAAATAGAATATTCTACGAACTGTTCTAAAAAATTCAAGTAAAAATTCTTAGTACAATTTATAGATTGATAACAAATTGTTCCAAATGATGTTCAACGCATCTTTGATTTCAAATTAAAATAAAATACATATTTTTGTTTTTTCGTTTCAGATCATGCACCGTATTATAATTCTACTTTATATCTTATATTATTTGGAATTTATATGTGCCATATTGATTCAAGATCAAAAAGTTCCTAATACACCATTTGGTTATATTTATAATAAACCAACACCATCACAACCAGTAACAATATTTCCATCTTATCAGACACCATTACAATCACATCCATTATCATTTTTCCCAACATCATCGACTACATCACAAATTCAATCATCAAATCAATTTCATATTGGTCATATACCGCAATCAATTCATTTAGATATACCACCAGCTGTATTAAGTAATTTCTTTTCAAATTCTGATCAACTTATTGTAACCGAAAATGGACGATTAATAAGACCATATGAAGTAATGGAAAGAATAATTGGAGATCTTGAACATCCACATCAATTATTAGGACCATCACCATTACTTGTTGATAGTTTTGTATCAAAATTTATTGCACAAAATCCAAATTTATCAAGACAAATATTGCATCCGATAACAACAGGACATGGTCCAATTGCATTAGGTTCCGGATCATTAGGTTATATACAATTGAGAAATGGTGAAGCACAATTAGGTTCCGGTTCTTTAGGATATATAAGTGGTCAACAAGCTAGTAGAGCTTTACTTGATGCTAGAACAAGAAAAGCTTTACAACCACCGGGACCATTACAATTTGGTCATTCATTTCGAAATTAATTTGAATTTCAATTGATTTTTAATTGATATTTTTAAAATTAACAAAATTATTTTCTTTTGTTTTTGTTTGAAAAAAAAAATGGCAGAGTTTTAATTAAAGCTATAATTAAGAATAAAGCTAAAAAGATGAAGAATGCAAACGAACTAGGTGTAAAAACAAGAAGGAGAGGAATGAACATTGTGTAGTAACATATATGAGTGCCATTATTTAGCAGAGTTAGCAAATTCTATAGTTCTCTATTTATTTTCATAAATCTATTTCATCTATACCTTAAAGTGATGCAGTGTAATTATTCAAATTTTATTTGGTCACCATGCATTTTAATTCTACTACAAAAATGTTTTAAATTTATAAGTAGAAAAAAAAAATAAAAAATAAATTTTTGTAAATATGAAAGTAAAAGCAATGCTTCTTATTATTTTTTATTTCTTCGGAGTTGCAAGAAATTGATCAACATTTAAAGTACCGGTTAAATTATAATAGAATTGCCGTTTATAATTATTATAGAAAATACAAGTTGAGTACAAGCATTAAGTTATTCATGTTAAAATTACTGTTGTATCGTCATCATTTATAAGAGGAAGAGCAAACAGGAACAGAAGAGGAAAGATGTTTCATGTTGTTAGGAAAATTAATTTTACCAATACAGGCGCTATGACTATGGCCTAAACTAGTGAGTTTGTTAGCAAAAAAATTTTATATAAAACTAAAATTTTTATATTGGCTTCCATAAGCCTTGAGCATACTTGTAGTAATACTAATGTATTTTAATTTCATATAACATGCGCATTACCACAAAATACATCCAATGGTTCGTACTATAAAATGGAAGTTTCTGAAGTTTTCGCTTCAGAATATTTTGCCAAGAAAGCCAGTGCAATCACGTCAATAATCAACTTCCAAAAATACAGTGATTAGAAGTCCATTCACAAAAGCATATTTTCATATGAAATGTACCCATAAAGCGAAGGAAACGTTTATAATATTTAAATTTCTACAAAAAAACATTTTTCATTCGACTTGATTTGATTATAGTTTCTTTTGAATACCATAGATTTATGTTCTTCTCCTGCAATTATCTGTATCAATTACTCTGAGTTCCTGATTTCTGTGTTATAATTGAAAAGAACTAATTATCTATGACTTACGAATGATTTACTGTCCTTTATTTTTACATCATATGCTCCTAAATTATATCCAAATTGAGTGAAATTTATTGTGTCCACAATTTTCCGCACAATTTTCCGATTGCCATTCATAAACTAGTGTTTCTGAATTCAATTCAATTTTTTGTAAGCAAATGTGATTTGTTCACCAATTCACACGTGCATATAAAAAATATTTAATTATTTCAATTGAGACATTCCTGAATAATGTTGTGATATGTTTACACAGTTTATGATTAATTACTTCAGATAATTGCGGATTTTTACTTCAGATAATTGAATAAAATTAAAAATAAAAATATCAAAATTGTGTCAAAGTCAAAATAAAGCAGTGCGAAGTTTTCATTATAATGAAATTAAAAAAGATATAGGTACACCTTAATTCCTTTTCTTTCAACCTTAATTTCATGTTTTAATTCCTAAAAAGAGACGACATTTAAAAATATTTATGAGCATTATAAAGTCTTTACAGCAATTTTCAATGGTAATTTGTAATTTTTTTTTGGTTTTATAAAAAGTGAGTAATTTTAATTTATTGGATGTCATTTTATGTGATTGCATGAGACTTCACTTAAGTATTATAATAGTTATGTAATAAAATGTATATATATATATATATATGTATTTATATCAGTCCCACATTTATATTTGAATTGTACATAATATAAATAATAAGCAGTGCTATACAAGAGTAATCGTCTAAACTAAAAAAATGTCTATTAAACCTAGTAACGTCTAATCCAAAAACCATGGGAAAATCATATTGATTCAAGTCTGTGTAGGTATCATACGCAGAGACCGAAAAATTAAATTAAACTTATTACTAAAAACTTAACATATGCGATGTCTGATGGTTCGGTGTTGAATCAACATATTTTGAAATTGCCATTAGAACCGGTGACTAATGTTCGATATTTGGAGTTTCGGGCTTCACCAGATATATGATTTTGTTTGAACTGTGGGTTTCATTAAAGCAAAATTTAATAATCAGAAATATTTTTGATCTTTGAACAAATTGTCAGATATCAAAAGTTGAGAAATATTAATGTCTAATGATGAAATGCGGGAAAATTTCCGAAATTGATTATTGATTTAGATTTTTAATTAAAAGGTTAATTGCACTTAAGTCGCTTTATGCCGAAAGATGGATATATTTCCATCCATGCTTGCTCATCAGGATTTTAGATAATATTCGCGTTCGTCAAGAGATTAAGCTTTCTCATTTATTAATGTGAATATCCCCAAATAAGATATTAAACTCCAATCTACCACTTGTAATTTAATATCTTATAAATACAATCTTGAATTTGAAATTCTATATGTTTAAAGTGTAAATATGTAGTTGTTGTAAAATTTTCGAAAAATTGCTCTAATCCAAATAACTTATTTTTCTATATACTCGTAGGTTTCATGTATATGTACGGTTTACTGTTCTATTAATTTTTTTTGGTACTATATACCCTATATAATGTATTCTACTATTGTTACAATTTACAAATTGCAATACACTTTAAATTTATATTCGACCTTTTTACACAAAATACATGAATCGTAAAATTTTACAATAGTTACCATGGTGTAGTACATTTAACGCTTATAGGTTTTCGAAGTTCATTTATTAGCATAAATGTATAATAATCTATGTACGTATGTATATATAGATCACCATATTTTTTTCATTTGCATAATTTCAAAATTACATGCAAAAATCTGAACTATTGACCGTTTATTTTACTTAAAATTTATATAGACTTTTAAAATTTTCTTAAAACAATAAATAGAGAATTTTGTTTTTTTTTTTTGGTGCACGATTTTCATGTTGCAATATTTGCGCATATTTAAAATCAAAAATTATTATTATTATTGTAGACGACGATAACAACAAGAAATTTACATTTTCACTTATTTCTTTTTTTGCTATTTAGGTTTTCTCTATTGGTGTCTACATAAGTTTCATAATATTCATGAAGTCGTAGGATAATTATGTGCTGTTTGTTATGTTCTTCACCAGAAATTCTTTTTTAATAGTGTAATGAAAAAAATTTTACGAGTCTAATGCAAAACTTCTAATATTATGACAAAGGACCAAGAATTGAACCTTTACAAAAACAGAGAAGCCTTATAGTAAATGCCAATTAAAAAATTGCCTCTTGTGAAAAACTTGGCCTCTTGTGCATTGTCATTATTCTACATAATCATATAAGTAGACTTTATCGAGGATGATTTGTAATGATTTTTCTATGATGTGGAGAAACAATTGATCGAATAAAGTTTAATTGTGAGGTGTTTAATTGTGGCTGATTGGTGCAACTGCCAGATATGCTCTAGGACCATTTTGTACTCAAGTTTTTTTGTTGAATGTCGGAAGACATCCCATCTCTCTTAATTTTTCTATCTCTCCAAATGCTCATAAAAATTCATTTTGAAAAAAAAAAATATTACGAGTTCCTTGCATACGGTCTCGTTCTAAGTATTTAAGCTATAAAACAAAACTAGTATATAACAAAACGATATTATACTTTCAATATAATAAAATTCTTTAGCTCTTTGATAAATCTAATATCTTAAGTTATATATTCTCTTATTTGCTTGTTTTGTTCCCAATAAAATCATTTTTAAACAGTAGCACATTACAAGTAGCACAAATTAAAAATGTACAATTTTCATTAATAAAGTGTGTACATTTTTTTTTTATAGTTTTCTGTTTATTTTAAAAGACCAAATGTAAGTCATAAAACAACATGTAATTCTATGTTTTGTTTTTTTCCTTAGATATATTTACAACCTAAAATCTAATTGAATTATATTATATAGATGGTGTATGGTAAATATTATAATAAAACAATTATATTCGAAAAATACTGAAAGGCATAGTTGGTTATAAAATTATAAAACACAACAAAATAATTATTCTAAATCTGTAACGTACATGCTTCTTATATTGAATGTATCGCAGCATGTTCATTACCAAAAATTAATTTTTAAATGTAAATTTTGCTAAAATTTTGTACATATACAGTTAAATTGCGATCTTGTGCTGAAATACTAAACCAATAATTAGTAAACAGGTGTAAGAAATTTTTAAAATTAATTTTCATAAACAGGATTACAAAAAAATTGCTTGTAAATTAAATGGAGTAAGGTTTAATATAAATTTAATAAAGCCATACAAAATTCTTTAATTTCGTACACAATTTATTAAATGTTGTATGCTCTAGTTGATATTCAAGTAATAATTTAATTAAAATTAAGTTCAATAAACCTAGATATATTAAGAATTGCTGTTCTTACATTAGAATTCCATTGTCCACTAGTTTTTCCTATGCTCCAATTGATATTATTCTTACTGTGATCGATTGCATAATTGTTTGATTAAATTTGCATTGAAATTTACTATCTAAGAAAATGTGGAATCACTCTTAAACTTCACAAATTTTAAAATATACTTGTAACATAATTTTAAATATTTATACTGATTTTACTAAACAAAATTTACTTTTCTCATTAACCACTACGATCAGTCATTTGAACCGTAGAACGATTTCAGACTAAACAATACTGCCTAAATTTGAGATGTGAGTAAGATATCACAAAAATTAAAAACCAATAAAAACAACTGAGGCCTTTTATGACGTTGATGATTGATGCATATTTGCAGAAATTGTCCCGAATATTTTTTGGTGTGTAACCGATAGTCTTTGCTATGATACAAATTTCCTTTTTTCAATTTCATTAAATTTACTATATTAACTGCTTAAAATAATTACACCTTGAAATAATTTACATCACTATTGCTTCTGAATTTTACAACCAGTAGGCTTTCGCATGTTTCTTTTATTCTGTCTTTACAGTAGTAGTTGGAAATTGTTGAATTTTTACTTATGTTTTTAATATTCAAAATTGTATTCGAGCTTCTTAACTTTAAAATTTCCGAAAAATTCGGAAGAATTGCAATGGGAAATATCAATTAGTGTTAATGAACAACCCTGTAATATTTTTACCAAATACAAAAACTGCACCTTCGTATACTAAATAATTCAAGTTTACAATTTGATTTCATAAAAGACAATATGTTTTTTGACAGATTTATTATGTCATTTGAAATTTTGAAAAATATTAACAAGATTCCAATTTTTTTTTTTGTTCAAAATAAATTTCTATATTTTTAATCTTACAGTATTTCACACCCATTGATTGTATTTTATAAATTTGTCAACATTTAGTTTAAGATTTGTTCTCACACAATTTAACAAGAATATTAAAATATTTGAAAATTAATGGTGGAACATTGCTTCATGAGCGAAGATCAACATTAATTTTCTTTTTTTATTGATTTTTATTATTATTGGTTTTGATTGTTTAGTTCCAGAACAAGTGCTTCGCTTCAATAAATTTAGTTTTTCTATGTGAATTTTTTTATTATATTTTTTTTTCTTTTTCAATTTTCCAACTTTATAAGTTCAACTTTTACAGTTATTTATTAAAAATTATAAAATTGTAAATAACTACAGGTTAGATAGTTTTTACAATAATAAGTAAGAAAGGAGTTGTTTGTGTTCAAACCTTTATATTTTACCTGGAATATTTATAAAAAAATTTAATATTTTTTTAGATTAAGGATAAGATTAGCCTTTGTCGGAACAATATATTATTGGGAAAATGTCAACAAATTCACCATGATCATTTCTGATATTTTGTGTATTTCGCAAGTTCATTGTATAGGAACTTAGAATGTATAACACCTTTATAAACTTAAGCTATCTTTTCTTTAGCTTTATCTATATTTAATTTCAGCCATCCATATGAACCTGTATATGTATACAATTAAAAATTAAACCACTACACTCAAAGAAGATATGAGTGGAGCCGTCCAAAAAACATAGTGTACATGCCTTAAAAAGTTCGTTCTCTGTAATGGTGGAAACCGAAAAGCGAAGGTATAATTAAGGTATAGGGAGTAATAAAATTAAGCACACAATTACTAACAAATTAATTGTAATGACGTGAACAATAAATTCATTAAACTTTAACCATAAATAAGAATCTGCAGTCCAGATTGCAATTTTATAATGATTTCTGTAGAAAATGAAACTTTAGTGAGTATCTAACTATACACAATTTTTACCATAAAAATCGTTTAGGCGATTTTTAAGTACAAAATTTACAGTACAATTCACAGTGTTACCAATAATACTAACAAAATTTTATTTACTGCAGATATCCATATTTTTTTTTCTATTTTGAGACTCTAATCACTTTATTTACTCCGTTTTGACTCAATAAACATAAATTACGAGTAACAGTTTTAATTTTCTTTAAAATTAAAATTCTCATAATGTTACCCAATACTCGGCCAAGATATCGATATTTAAAATTTCTTCACATATACCTAGTAGTCATACTATACAAACCTATAAATAAATACGTCCTGTAGCTAAAATAAATTTTAATGAATTTCAATGAAAGTTTTAATTCGCCTGCAAATAAAAAAAAAAAGAAAACAAACAAAATTTAATTAAAAGAAATTTTATTTTGCATATGCGTGGTTTCATTTAATTTCTAAGGTGTTTTAGTGCAATTTGTATCTGTAATAAAAAGTTACGTCATAATATATCAATAATTTATATTCAAAATCTTATAGATATCGATCTTGTATACATAAGATAAAATTTAATTTAGTGAGATATTAAAATGTGCGTGCGTATGAGAAACACAGTCGTGGGTAACCCAAAATTTTTTGAATAAAATTTTGTAGATTTTGAATATTAGAAAAAATTAAAGTCATAGTTTACCATTTAAATAGTAAGGCACTTAAGAAAGTTGTGTAAAATTTTTACTATGTACATAGGAAATCTAAATTCTTAACTTATAAGTGTAATATACAATTCTAAGCCTATATGCAAAATACATTGTTAAATGCTCAAAATTAATGTTTCATAGTCTACTCATTAAATTAAATTTTAAGAATAAATTTAAAATTATGGCTTAAACGATTATTGTATGTTATAAATTTTGTAGCATGAATTACAAATATTTCAAACCCCTAACTGGGTAGCAATTTACTACACTATCATTGATAAATTTTCAAAATTTATACCTAAATACGAGTACATTTAAATGTTATATACTAAACTGTTATATGACATAAAATACGAGTATTTATTTACAAAATATCAAGCATCAAAAGTAAATCATAAATTTAAAATTTATTTATTTGAATAAACACAGCTGAGAATTGTACTGGGGCATAATATATTAAACTAGGTATTTTAAGAAAATTTTTCTTAAAGTAAAAGCATTTTTTGTTTTTTTTTTATGAAATATTAATGTATTAACTTTCAGTTCTAAATAATAACAGTTTTAATGGATGCCTGAATTTAATTTATTCAGTATGACACAACTTTTTTTATCCTGCAATAGTAAATAGTAAACAACTAATGACATACATATACTACTATCAGTTAGTGATGATTTTAATTTATACCCTACATGTTGATATCTGAAAAAGTAAAAACGTTTCAGTCGATCTGAATTGACTCTTTTTAACCACTCCATAAAAACTTCTCGGATATGTTTCACCTGTAATTTGGTACACGGCTGCCACATTTCATAAATCTTGTTTTATATTTTCTTCCAATATTACTAATTAGCTTTGTGGAGTAATATGGCAACTACCGGAATCATATGTAATTTTATATCTATTTCAGGATATACGTAAAATATTATTAGACATAAAATATTTACAAAATTTTATTTAAAATACCTGTATTATCTTTATTAGTTTTTGAAATATTTAAAAAAATATGGTAGCTACCCGAGCCCGTTAACCCAATTGGTTCAATTACAATAGGCAGAAAGGAAACAGGTGTTTATTTTATTCGTTTTTGAGTTATCGTGCGATCGGACGGGCGGAAAATTGTAACTCAACGCAGAATTTTAAGCTGAATTCCGGACGGATTCTTCAAGTAATGGTTATATTGACTTCTTACCAAAGTCAATATGCCCCTCACGAAGGTGCATGGTATAAAAAAAACCATCCTATGAAGAAAATTTATTTCTTAGAATAAAAATAAATTTTAAATACAGATGGTGTTTTCCTACTAATTTCTACTTGACCTATTCTCTTCCATTAATTAATAACATTTTAGCTTGGAAATCAATACGAATTCGTTTACAGCTAAAAAATTTCTTCTAAATTTCTTCTTCTTGTGAGATATTACAGTCAAAACCCATTTAGAGTGAATGAAGATTCCTAGCCGGTTTACCAATTATTTTCAATGCGCATTGGATTATTAATTGACTAATATTAATAGACATAGTTCAAACGAATTGAGCGAGTTTCTAAAAGATTGTTGTTTTAATAAATAAAATTTATCCATTTGTTTATTATAAAATCACAAAAATGATTTCACTTATAAAACCCCTGCATAAATATCTATAGACTCGCAAATAATTTGAATATTTCATCTTAAAAACCTGAGCTGTACACAGGTGTAGGGTATTTAATGAGTAGATTTTTTTTCCTTAATATCTTCTATACCTTTGCAAGCTTAAAACAAAATGTCATGCTATCACATTACAATTTTCTTTAATAAATTTTTATGTTAAAGACCCCCAAGGGTTTTAATGGAACTAACAAAAAAAAAAAAAATATAAGTCATTGTAACATATGGGGTGTTACTAATTTGATTAAATTAAAATAAAAAAAAAGAAACAACATTTACACAGATATATAGGAGAGCAAAGAACGCTTGTAATAAAAGATAATCTCAATGATTTTTTTGTTTTTTTCGATTATAGTGTTATTTTTTTTGTATAACTTTTTGTAAATTATTACGTCCAATAGACAAACCTGATAAACCTAGCAATTATACGTAAATATGATATGTATATGAAACTAATATGAAGATTTATATTGAATAATTATCCATTTAGAGTGAGTAACTACTCATTTTTTTTTTTGTTAGAAAAACTAGATTTACACGTAACTTAATATTTCATTTCACCTATATACGAGTATAATCTTAAATTGCGTGTTTTAATTCAAAATAAACTTAAAGTAAAATATTCATAAGCGTAAATTTATTAAACTAGGTGAGTAAAAATTATATAAGGAATTAAAAATTTTGTCACTATGAATTTATCAATGAATTCAAATTATTCTTGTACCTCATATACCTTCAATATAATAAATGTATGAGAATGGTTAAGATTTTTGAGCAAGAGAGTAGAAATCATACCTGTATAATATGAAATTTATTATGCGTAGGCGATTTTGTGAAATTATGTAGGTAAATTACAGAATGCAGGAGTGATTAACTTGAGCATATAAATTTTAAATATTAATTTTTGTAAAATTAAACCGCGACTGTCATTTGTTTTCAGATTATTGTGAATTTGCAACATAAAATTTTTTGAATCAATTAAAAATTTTTTTGATAATAATTTCTTCCAAACGAATTCCTCAAATATATATCCCAGTCATATTTGAAAAATCTGAGTCAAATCAGTGTTTCAGCCCATTTTCTCCGAAATAATTGAGCCGGTTTCAAAAATTCTTAGTTACCTAATTGAATTTCTTCCAAAATCTCTGCAGTTAATTATTTAATTATTGTGTATAAACAATTTTTGAATAAAGGTTTTGAAATTTTTGAATAAATTTTGAATTTTGATTCATTATTATCTTACATGTGCTTTATGCACATGGGCAAAAAGTTAACGATAACATTAATCAAATTATTATTTAACATAGTCTAATCAAATATAATGTAATTTTTTAAATTTAAAACCTAAATTTTTGTAAGATAAATAGTTTGTTATTACATAAGGTTACAATCATAAATTAGTACACCTATTGATTTCTTTTAAATTACAAGTTTAGGCCTATAGGCCCAGAGGGCATTATATAATACGTTGTAATTTACAAATCAAAAAAATTTTCAAAAATTCTTTTAAAGGTTAAATAAAAAAAAGCACAAAATTTTATAGCACAAAAATTTCATATCCACTTACGGGTGACATTAAGTTTTACTGCATTTTAAATAAGCTTCAAATTAATTCCAAGACTCTAATAAAATCATAATTAATTAAGTTGAATTATGCATATGCACACTTACATACAGGATGATTTAGAAAGGTATACAACAACATGTACCAAATCGAAAATATAAACGACAATTTTTGGAATTTCTACCCATTTTATAAGGAGCCTCTAAAATCTTGATATAGAAATATATCTTCTATACCATAATGGATTTTTCAACTTTTAGTAACCTAAATTAAAGCTTAAAATAGTGGCCAAAATTCTGTAAAAAAAATTTTAAAGTTGTCGAAAAACTTTGTACGAATTTAACGGGTAAAAGAAAACTGAAGAAATTAAAAAAAAAGCAATAATTTGATATTTCCTAAAGTTCGAATTCTTGGTATTCCGAAAGTACATAACGTAAAATACAAAACCAATTAGCCCGGTCAGAAACTGTTTGCCTTAAGCCCCTAAAGTTTTGTGGAACAGAAGTTATAATCAAAAAAAAACTTGGATAAGAAGAAATTTCGTAAAAATTCGTAAAAATTTCTGTAACTCAGAAACCCTTGAGATTTGACACCTAGCCCGGAACAAAAATTTTACCCATTTATAATATTCTAACCAACGGTGTATATGTTGTTGTATGCTATTCTTAATCACCCTGTACATATCTCATAATGTCCCATTGGCATCTAATTACGTTATATAATTAGTTATCATACGTTATTGTGTATAAACAATTTTTGAATAAAGGTGATGAAAATTAAGAAAAAACAATATGTAGAAAGAAAAAAATTTGATTTTTAAAATGACCAAGGAAAGATATGCTTATGCCTCTAAATAATTTAAATTTTGTCATTTGAGCTTGTGATATATGTATGGGAAAACCTTCTTTAAACCTCAATTAATTAAGGGCAAAGAGATCAACATGTGATTGTAAGCTATTTAACAAAAAAATTATTGTTAATAAATTTGTAATAGGCCCGGCCTTTTTGTTTCTTTGTCAATACGTAGGTCGAAACCATAATCATATACTTGCACTGTATACTTAGTACCACATAGTTTGTGTAATAATTAAAAATATAAAATCAAATTAATTTAATAAGGGTCATTTTTGAATTTTAAGATAAATTGACAAATATATAAGAGATATAATAAAATCTTAAATTTAAAGGTCAATAAATGGTCAATTGTAATTGTAATAATAGAGTAGAAATGTAATAGCATAGTTACAATTAACCTTATATAATAATTATTAAGTTTACATAATTATAGACAAAGTATGTGACTATTACAAATTTACAAGTTTTAATAATATTCAAAATATAATTATAATTATTGGTAATTTAAGTTGTTTAAATAATAAATTTCTTGGCATCTCATGGTTTTTATACCGATTTCAATGATTATTTTTAAAATTCTTAATAATTATTACCTTAAAAATAGTACTGGACTGTTGTCTAAATATTACCCTATAATATATTCCTTAAGAAATTCAGGACCGGCCGAAATTTCAGAACTGCATTCGTTTATTATGATATTTTCTATTGTAACGCGTATGCGGTTCTACACGAAGTTTAGAGTCGTTCTGAAAAATTAAATTGACGTGGAATCGGTTCTAAGAATACATTATAATAAGTAACTAATTAATAAATATAATTGTGATTATAAAACATTAAGCATTAAATTAATTTCTACTTATTTATGAATATCTTGAGTTCTATTATTAATCTTAACCTAACTTTGGTACAAAAGCTTTCTGATTTGAATGTTTTAAAATAGGTTATGGCCCAATTATGGTCCAAAATAACCATCAACATCAAATCTTTTCATTTAAATTTTTTTCAATCTTATCAATCCTGCTTTCAAGTTATTATGCATGCAAGTTATCGTGTAGTCACTTCCCTTTCAATTTTCCGTTGTATCTCGGTTTTCATAAATTGAGCGATTGCTGCGAGTACTTCATCATCTGAAATTAGATTTGGATTCTTACAATTTTTGTAAACAGAAGGAGTAAGTAAAGCAACATATAATTTTTTTTTTCAAATTTCTGACATATTTTGACAATTAATATTTCAAGTTAAATTTAAGAAACTACGAGTATTTTATTGAAAAAATAGGCACAACATATCAAAATAAATTTTTTTTTGCTTAAGATGGACAGATAAATATTTCATTGAAAATTGACAGAAAAAGTAAAATTACAAGTAAATATTTTTTTTCTAATAATTTTTAAAACTATTTCAACTAGAAAATCTCAACTACTTGCTACGTACTTTTCCACACCTTAAATATATGGTGACTTTTTTAAATAAGTTTTTCTTCTTATAAATTTTTTTTTTTCTTTTTTATCTCTGCTGGATCAAAAATGGAATCAAAATAAATATACTTGAGGTCTACTCGTATACATTTTGATTGAATAAAATTCCCACATTTGCGTCTTATTCTATTCCATATTTAGGTATGCAGTTATTATAAATTTTCTATTATAATATTGCAATATATAGGGAATGTTTTGACCAAGTCTTAAATTCATTATATACCAATGTACATTGGATTTTAAATTGAAAATTCATATTTTATACTATAAAAGTGATTGTGTGATTGAAAAGAAAAATTAGATCGTAGCTAATATGAAAATAAATTCCGATTCAAGCAATGATTTGAAAAATAGCACATTTTCTTGAGAAAATCAAAATACTTTTGTTAAAATTGTTACTTGGTTCACGTGGCCGGTACAGCAGGTCCATTGCATCACAATTAAAACAAATCTGTCTTTTTGCTACCGCTACCCCTTGACTGTCATTGAGCGTACGATTACAAGTGAATCAAATCCGCTGAAACAACTAGCTGGCCTCTAGTTTCTCTTAAATTTTGAGGCTTTGAGAAGGCGACTTAAATTGCTGAAAACTTTATTCTAGAAAAAAAGATTTCTTTCAAAAATAACTTCGTTTGAAAAATTTCGATTTTCTATATTAAAAGATATATGAGATTTATATACAAGCACACAGAATGAACAGATCTGAATGAATCTAATAAGCATATTTGTTTTTCAATTTTGTTGAAAATATGCTAAAAAAATGTGAAATAAATAATTCAAAAGGCCAGTATAAGATTATAGTTCAATATCGTATGTATAAGAATATAGTATATATACTTTGTTTATCAACAAACCTTAAATTTTTAAACTACTCAACCCATTAAAAATGGACGACCTAATAAGATAATTATCATCTTTTTATTATAGATCAATCAAACGCAATTCAAAGGTCAAAAATTTTTTATATTTTAAAATATTTTTTGTAATCCTTTTTATTTTTTGTTGGTATCTGATTTTTTTTAAAATGTAACATCGTTTAAATTTAATAATCATGAATTATAAGGGCTTTTAAGATGTCTTTTATGGAATATATGAAGTCTTAAACAATAATTTATTCGAAAGTTATTTTTAAAACTGAATTCTAGAGCTATCGCTACTAATGCATAATAGTTATGATTAATAATACGATATATTTGATAGAATATAGGAGAAAAAAATTATGTATGAATTGCATATTAAGAAAGGATTTTGTAACGAGAGAAGAATATTAAAGCTTACAGGAAGGCATTGTAATAATATAAGTGAATTCTAACAAAAGGTCTAGGTACTCAGCATTTTATTATAGATTATGAATTTAAATTTTGAAATTTATTGCAAGCATCATAAACTAATTAAATATACGAATCTTAATTTATTTTCAACTTCGATAATCGTTAAGTAATCAGTTTAATCATTTGGCATCTATACATACATTTATTTACTGAGTAATTCAAATATGTCCACAGCAATAATAAATAAGTTAATTTAAAACAAGTAGAATTTACACAAATTCGCAAGTAATAAAAATTAATTAAATTTCAACGATTTTAACATTAGATTACTTAATTTCTTTAATTACGAGTACATCAACAACAGAAACAAAACAATCTGATGTGGTCAGATTGTTTTGTTTCTGTTGTCAAATAAACTCTCATATAAAATTTCATCCAAATCGACTCAGCCGAACTTGAGATGAACGCGAGAACAAACAGACAGATAGATCAACAGGCAAACAAGCCGAAAAATAGAAAGACAGGCAAACCGACAGTCACAAAGATCGACAAACAGACGCACCGATAGACATACAGACCGATACCTATATAAAAATATTTTTTTTGCGCTTCTTACTATGGAGATGTACCTTCCCCCTAAAAACTCGACATCCGAAATTTGATGCCATTACATTGCCTCCATTATTTTATGGAATGCGGTTGGTATTTTGAAATAATCATTAAACTAGTTATTAACAGCGTGTGAATATTACAAGAGATTACTACAACGGTAAAGTTGTCGGAATTAGAACAACATAGACTATAAGTCTAATAGAAATTCAAATAACGTAAACTATAAGTGTAATGTAATAGCTTTGTTAACTAGCAAATGGTTTTCTTTAAATTTAAATATATGAATAAAATTATCATTGGAAAATTTAAATAAAAAATTTTTCCATTATGAATTTTTGCATATATTATTCAAAAATATTAAAAAACAAGCAATAAATCAATTAATTAAATTTTGAAATAGTAACTGACAGATTGGAAATGTCTTAAAAATGTAAATGAAGAAAAAATTATAATATTCGCCTTACAGCTAGAAACGTTTATGTAAAAATTTTGGTTGGAAAATTTTAACGAAATAAAAATATTAAAAATAGTTTCTTTACATTAAATTTTAAGGTAGTTGTAAAACATAATTGGAATGATAATTTAAATCTAGTAAATGAAAAATTAAAGATTTCTATGATTTTTATAGAACCAGTAGATTTAATGAATAAAAAAAATTACGATATAAATGAGTCAAGTTTCTCTTTTGAGTCTTTTGTATTTTTATCAATCGGAGAGAAAATTAATTATGAATTTGATATTAGAGTGCGCATTAGAAAATTAAAGCATAACATTGAATTTAATTTTTAACTCTTGTAAAATTTTTAACGCGTCCTAGCCACATTTTCTTTCTATAAAAGTCATTTAAAGTGGTGAGAATTCAAGTTTCTGACACTTCACTGTATGCAACTACCAAGTATACAACTTTCTCACAATTAAACCTTCAATTTACTACGACTTTAAGCAGGTTTTCGATTTCAAAATAATTTTTAAGTTGTTAGCAATATAATTGTTAATTATCACTTTACTGACATCCGAAACAAAAAATTGTAACTTAAGTATAGCAATTTAATTTAACACAATCATTATTTTTACAAATACGAGTATAATTTGCTATACCTAAAATATTAAGTACTCATTTAAATTTATTAAGAAAAAAATGTTCCTTCTAGCAGAAATCTGACCACTTATTGCTACCGTTATTTGGTATAAATAGCAGCATTTTTCAACACTTGCTCAAACTCGGCATAGTTTAAAGTTTTCTAGATAGTAATTATTATTTTTTTTTTTTGCATTATAATTTGCGTATATTATCACTATATTCTTTATCAAAAACCCACATATATAAAATCGTTTTCCAATATTTCCAAATAGAACTGCAAAAATTAAATGAAATGCAAGTCTTAAGAAAAACTTTTATTTATTTATTTTTTATTTTATTTCTTAATTTAAGCATAATAACACCATAAATAATTTGATAGTTTCCACCTACGATCGCGATTAAAACTAATTTAGTTGTAAATTCATTGCTTTTATTTAGGTGGTCCATTACTAATGTTCTTTAATACTGATCGTATACATATATTAAATATAGGATAAAATTATAGACTTGCAATTTGTTAAGATTTAATCTTAGACGAAAACAAATTGAGGAGTGAATATTGTTTATTTTTTTTTTTTGTTGTTTTGTCATAATAAACAAAATTTTGTACACTTCTAATAGTCATAATATTGAAAATTTTCGTATTTAGGTGAAAAACAATTGTTTTTTAGCCTACAAATGAAAAAAAGTCCACTAAAAACCAATTTACAATATTATTTTTTTTTTTTCTGAAAATAAATATGCATATTTTTTTTTGAAGTAGAGAATTATTTTTTTTGAAATTAATGATATTTATTTAAATTTGAATATTGTTCAGTGAATTAAGAGTTTTGTTTTTTTTTTAAATAAAATTAATGATCAAAGGTTCTTCGGTTTTCTTGTACTTCATTTATCTCGTATTAAGATTATCTGTATATAAGTTTATTAATGATCTACGATTAGAACTTATTTTTTTAAATTTAAAATATTATTTAAAGATTTTTCATTGTTTTTCGTGTTTGTAAATTTATTGTAGTAAAGGATAATATTGATTAAGATTTTGTAAAACTCATTATTCAAATTGTTAATATTTTAATTTGTGTTGGGTAGTATTGTTTTGCATTCTACTTTGATTGCAAACTTCGCAATATAACCAGGTACAATTAGCTTAAGCCCTCCTTGAAATTTTTAAATCGGATTGATTATTGAAACATGAACAAGTTTTTCTTTTTTAAATTTTGAATTGTTTCGTCATCAAAGAATACTCGTAAGGACGTTCGTAAGCATTCGAAAATTAAAAATATTTATATTTAAAAATTAATATTGATTCCGAGTTTACAAGAGAGAATAATTAAAGGTAATTGGTCACGAACAGTGACATTTCATATAATATGCTAAAAGTTTTTTCTAGTGTTGGTAGAATTGCCCGTTATTATGCATACGATAATATTACTTTCTCATTTCACTTACTATAGCCGTATTAGTGAAATAGTTTGTTCAATTAAATTAATAAAAATTTAAAAGGAATTTTGTTAATTATTAAAAATATTAGTGAGGTAGGCCTATTGTCTTTTTTGATTTTAATTAATAATTGTTTGTTAAAAATCAGTTCTATCCATTAACTTATTCTAGAATATTATAATATGTGCATAATATTATGTACTTTCATAATACTTTAGTTCTCGTGTACACAATTTATCCTTACGGTATCAACTTTTAAATACGATTAATAGAAAACATAGTTAAATTTTCAAGTTTTGAAGAAGATTCCGCCAAATTTTGTCTTCACATCATGATATAAAATTAAACCCTCTACGATTTAATTTTTTCTGAAATTTACGACTCACTTGACTTTGTTAGATTACGTAAATAAAAAAAAAAAAACAATAAATTCAAAAACGCAAAAAATTATAGTGCTAAAATTGATTAAGGGTATAAAACCCCCATAAAATGAGAAATTATTTTTAGCATTTTCCAAAAAAAAAAAATTGCTTATATGTTTCATGTTGTCCGCCTGGATGACAAGTTCCAAATTTTAGCATATTTTATACGCTCTAATTAATTATTTATTTCCTTAGAAGAAAATTATTTTCCACCTCCATCTTGAAATTTGTAAAAACATGAATTTTGGGCGCTTTTTATTTCGGAAAATGTATACTTTTCCAAATTCCTATAATACTAAAAAACTAACGGTAAATACCGTACCAACAAAAAATATAATCATTTGTTTTAACTCACTTACTTTACCGTACTGAATTCGACTATTAATTTAGTGTTCAAATTTTTTTTTTCATCCCAAATTTATGCAATAATTTGTAATATTTCAGTATTTTAATGGAAGTAATTTGAATAGAAAAACCATTAAATGAAAAAATGGAAAAGTCCTACTTTACAAACCTTTAATTTAATTTGAATTTATTATTTGTACAAATTTAAAGCTTAAAAATTAATTATTGCTGTTTATAGTTGGTCATGTTTTATCAGTTTTATGTGTACACTCTACATCTATACACTGAAAAATGAACTAAAACCAAAAGGTCACAATCACAATATGATCACAAGTTAGTGATTTTCTGTAACAAATTTTACTAGACCAAAAACAAAAGAACAAATAAAACAAGGATTTAAAAAAAAAAACGATTCAGTCCATTTTTTTTCTAATTGCCACAAAAATTATAGAAAAAAAAATAAAAATGTCACTTTTGAATATTTTTTTTGCATAATATGTGTAACAAGGCCAAACATAAAGAACGTGCCTTTATAATATTTGAAAATTTTAACATTTTTATAAATATAATTTTAGAGTTTTTCTCATTTATTTGAAATTAATCTTATGATCGCTGATGAAAAATGTTTTATTTTTTTCCTGCATAATTTATAAATTTAATTTGTAAATAACATGTCATAAGCATATGGGTAACGAATAACATGAACTTCTTTTCACTATCTTTAATCTAATTTTAGAAAAAAAAAAAACGAAAACAAACAAACAAATCAAAAATTATTTCAAATCAAAGCACACGATCTGCTTTTTTACGCTCTTTGCATAAAAACGTGATATTGTAAAATAAATGAACGTTTTCTACACCGATAAAAATTTGATTTCCTTTTATTATTAACCGAAATAAGAAAATTAATATATTGCTATATAATATGGTAGCTAGATTTTTGAATTAATGACAAAATCAACAACACTAACTCTAAATTATAAATTTTATAACAAAATTGTTCTATCTATAAATCTTATATAAATAACCAGAAGAAGTTAAAGGGTATACAAATTTGAATTATACTTGAATACGTTCACATTGTATTTGACATTGAGCCTAATTAAACGCAATGTCCAACCAATATATTTAAATTATATAGAGTTACAAGTTCGTTTGATTTTTAGCACTTTTCCAAAAAAATTTTGAAAAAAAGTGCTTATTAGTTTCACTCTGTCCGTCCGTCCGTCCGTCCGACCGTCCGTCCGTCCGTCCGTCCGTCCGTCCGTCCGTCCGTCCGTCCGTCCGTCCGTCCGTCCGTCCGTCCGTCCGTCCGTCCGTCCGTCCGTCCCTCTGTCCGTGTGTCTGTTTACAAAACTTCTACACCCTTGAAGATAGAAAGCTGAAATTTAATACGTACATAGATCTTTACTAGAAACTTATTTCCGTAGAACAAAATTTTTACCTATCTCCCCCCCTCTAGAAGTTATACCCCCCAAAACCCTAAAAATGGCCTTTTTTAACCATTTGTTGCAATGAAACCATAAGCATTTTTGAAATTTTGCAAACGCAGAAAGACAGTGGCTTGCTTCTTCTAGCACGGTATATTACAGCTAAACTTTAGAAAAACAAAATGGCCGTTCAAATTTACCGTTATCTAAAGTCCTTTTTTTGCAAATTTTTGATTTCGTTTTTCTTCTAGACCCCAGCCTGTAGAAGCTTGAAATTTTAGGGCCTTTTAGACATTAACAAATAGTTTATTTTGTTAGAAGAAAATTTTTTTCCATCTCCACCCCCTCTCAAGTTATCGCCTCTTGAAATTTGTAAAATTTGAATTTTTGATACCATATATTTCCGAAACCGCAAGCTTTTTCAAATTTCTATAAACGCAAAAAGCTAACGGTAATTTCCATGACATTAAAAAATATAATTATTTTTCTTAACTCACACAAATAACCCTTAAAATCGAGCATTATGTTAACCCCTCTTTATATTAATTTTTGCTTTATTTCAGAGACTGCATGTATGCATTATCCTAAATATATGCAATCCTAGAAATAGTTTTGTATATGAATGAAAATAATTTTAATAGTGTGATAGGTATCCATACTCGTAGACTGTATTTAAAAGCAGAATTTTCACTTGTTGAAGGGAAAAGTGCTACAATACAAACCATTGGTTTGACCCAACTTTATTTAAAATAATTTTCTATTAATTTGACGACTTCTTTTAATTTTATACCTTTCTCGGATTAATGAGACAACAATGAATGATAACGACTTCCTACAGACATACAATGAACTTATAATTTCCTTTTAAATTTTGAGAATTTCCGAATGCAATATGCAATACATTGAAAAGAAAAATGAGCCTATTTTAAATATCTTAGTCATACTTGGTTTGTAGGTAATTGCAATTCTTATCAGTTTATTGCTGTTACTCTCAATTTTCGTTGCATAATCGTATGTGTTATACAATTTAACCGAACTGATTAATAAAATAAAGTTAAAAGAATTTTAAATGTATTTACCAGGAAAACAAGAAACCTAAACAGTCTTTTGAAAATCTTCTTTTCACTTTAAAAATTTTATTTCTTGTTCAATCGGAGCCGAAACAAATCGCATTGTTTTTTAAATGTAGTGCGCGATCAAGTAAAGAAAAGCAAATCTCTGAAATATTGTGTTTTGTATTTAATACAAAAATTTCATTAAATTTTGTTTTAAATTACAGAGTGTTTGAAAATTTTTTTTTGTAATGAAGGAGTTATTCTGGAAATTGTGTAATGAATAACAGTTAACAATATACAAGAGTTTATTTTGAATACAAAGTGAGCTCTAAATAAAGTCTAAATCCGTTAGTTCTAGATCTTGTATTAGCAAAGTAATATTTTTACCAATTTGGGTAAATTTATCGAAAGACTACCAGGACTGCTTTTTTAATCCTTGTGTCTATGACATTTACGATTGCCCGGTACTGGCTGTCCAGCGGCGCAATTGTTTTGAACAGGGTTTCTTAAGTGTTCGAGAAGTGCTGTCTAATACCCTTAGGGATATCTCTGGTTTCATACTTGGAACGGGGATATTGTAGGAGGGGCGTCGGGAGGCTACAATAAGTCGCGAATGGCTGCGGTGTCCCAAGGGATACTTCTATCCCACTCAGTTCCCTTAAAAAATCTACAATCTATAATAACATTTAAGCTCAGTTTTGTTCCAAAAATTAACACAAAAAATTATATCTTTCAGAATATAGCTGATATGGCTAATATGTTGACAGCTGTACCAGACAATACCTATGACGAAAATCGACGATAAAATAATAAGAGTCGAAATTATGATTTTACAAATGAGAAACAATTAGTTTAAACTTTCAACAATTCAAGAATTTCAGCTAATTTCTGGAGACACACCACCCTGTACTCATTTAACGTTTTTTGTAAGACGTTATGCTTTTCATGCAGTTTTTAATTTATAGGTTATGTATATCATGTATATAAATATGCATGACATTTAAGGAACGTTAATTTTTATCTCATTTTTATCAGATTAAAATTGAGGTAACAGACAGCAAGCACTTTATAAGAGAAGAACAAATACAAAAAAAAAGGTGAAAGGAAAAAAGGATGAAAGCATAAAAGTATGCCAAACTCGGTCAAGTGTTCACACAATTTCATTTGACTTTGAAAGATGCTTGAAATTATGTAATAGTTTTGTACAACTTGTATAAAAATTATAAAATCTTTTAAGATATTTTTAAAGTGTGGAAAACTGGATTTTTAAATATTGCAAAATAAATGCAAAATTGTTGTAAAAAGTGACGAAATGAACACCATTTTTGTTTTTTTTTTGCATTTCATTTTCTTCTTAATTCAGACTTTATTTTGACAGAAGGAAAGCAAATCGGAATGAACCTGAATTTAATTAAGTAAAATTTTTCTTTTTGAGTTCAAGTTAATCTAATAAATTTAATTTTTAAATTTAAAAGCATTTATTAAATTTTATTATGACATTTTGTTTTTTGTGTTGCATAATTGAAGGTTCATTGCATTTAAAATTTTATCATTTTCTTAAAAATGTTAATGGAAAATTGGAAGATGGAGTGCAAGTAATTTTATGTATGGAAGAATATTATGGTGCAAATTGGTTGAATATTTTAAAAAATGAAAGTCAATAATATTAAGTTCTTGTTGGTATCAAATGTGACCGGTTTAGTTAGCTACTCGTATTTATAATTATAATTAAAATTCTGAAAGAATAATATGCAAATATAATGAAGAAATAAGGAAACAGTGATAAAACATGAGCATTAACATTAGTAAAACTATGATTTCAGAACTGTACATTCGAGAATTTTGAAGTCATTTTGAGTACATTATAAAAACAAAAAGTTGGACATATCATTTAAGGTTGTATACCTTTTGGAAAATTTCACATACACAACAAATTTCTCAGAAAATGTACAAAGTTTTAATATAATTTTCGGTGAATTCAGATGATTTGGCAGTTTCCTGTGTTTATCATTGTAGGGATGATATAATTTATGAATTTCATGATCAAGTTTACATTCTGGCATAATTTTATGATTTCATGACATTTAAACATAAGAAAAGGAACGACACAGTGAATAGTTTTTCATCATTTTGCTTCCTAATTGTATCATTATCATTCATTTTGCTTTCTAATACGCCGAGTGTCTTTCAGGCGAAATTTTTCACCATATTGAAAGTATGCAATATGTTAAGGGATCTCCCTGTTTCAGCTAGTAATGTCGCAATAGTAACTAAGGTAGCTTACGGAATTCTTGAAGTTGGTGGGAAAACACTGTCCCGAGCTGGCGGATAGGGTTTGTTTCGGAGTGGAATGAAACGGGTGGTACATACCGCTAGGGTAGGATTACCATTCAATATTACGTGTCGCAGCTGCCTAGAAATGGACAGCAAGGAGACAATTTCTCACTATCTCTGCTAGTATTCGGCTCTGGGCGAAGAAATACTGCTCACGTGTAGCAGAGCGAGTATAACGGGGCTGGACAAGATATTGAATTTTAGCATCGGGTAGCTTAAATAGGCCACCTGTGATCGTACACCCAATGACGGCCTGGTGATCACGGACTACGTCATCCAACAAATCAACCGACATCTTTCTTACTCGCAAGTACAAATATGGCTTGCAGATTTTAACACTTTACTTAACGTTCGCTATTTTTTCAAAAACGAAAATTGTAGAAATCTAAAATGGATGTTACTGATCGCCATTACAAAATCTTATATTCCACAATATTATCATTTTTGATTTCTTTTCGTGCCAGAGGTACAATTGGCAAAAATTTGTTATTTGCAAAAGCAACGCAATAGATGCTTTAATTATGATTCTTTCACAATCTCTTATTAAAATTTAAATTTAAAACACCGATTAGGTAAACCGTTAGATATATCAAAAGCTTATATTTTCAAATGAAACCTAAAACATTAATAATAATTATGACAAAATCTTATCTAAACTAAAGACTGAAATAATTTGGTGATTTTTATCTAAATATAAAAATTTTATCATTACCATTTTATAAAATTCAAAACTAACTAGATTGAAACAATTTATTTGTACTAAAATAGACCTATATTTAAATTCAATTTAAAAAAAAAACAAATGTACCTTTAATTTTGTACTCAAAATTTTATTTTACTATTTTTTTTTATGTAATTTATTAAAATAAAAATATAACATGAAAACATTTCAGTTCTCAATTAATTACTGACTGTGTACCAAAACAAAAAAATAGTAGAATGTTAGCGTTGCCCTAATATGCATACAAACGAATGCACTGAAAAAAAAAACAAATTTATGTTCAAAATGAAAACATTTTTGTTTTTTTCTTTTATTTTTGGTTTACCTTACATTTATGTCATGTGTCATATTGTTAATGTCATAAAAGCAACTGAAATGTAAACAAAAATATGGAAAGCATGTTTGGTTTTCTTATACCATTTTAGAAATTAATTCATAAAAATTGCTTGTTTTTCAACATTAAGACACTAGATAGACATTGTACACAATATTTATAAGCTGTACACGATGAGTTTCTATATACTGTATTGCACCATAGAAGTACAAATAGTACAATTTTATTTTCATCCTACACAAATAGTTTTTTATGGCATAATTATATGAAGAAAATAAATAAGGAATTGAAACTTTATTGTTTAAAGTTCTTCTCTTGAGTCTTTTGTTTTTTTTAGTGCTCTTATTAAAAGCTTAGAATTAAGGAGTTGTATTGCAAACAAAGCTCTGTAGATCTTGTAAAAATAATAATTATTTAAATCTTAAAATAAAAAAATGTTTCATAACAGATATTTTCTACTGGAAGTAAGTTAAGAAAAAAAAAAACTCTACCTAAAAAAAATTTGTATTACTTTACAATTCAATTTTTTCAATTTTTTCGAAATATTTGCGACAATAAAGCATAAAAATGCTGGGTTCCGGGGAAAAGCGATGTCAAAGTTAAAGAAAAGGCCGGCAATCTAGCCATATTGGGGGTGGTGGCCGACACTGCGGTCATCTTCATGGATTCCGTCCTTGAAGGAATTGAAGAACACAATAGAAAGGGAAATTAGAAGAAGGGAAGATTTGCTTTGATATCTCAGACATCGGAGATGGCTGAAAGGCTTGGCATTTCCTCATCGGATATTTGCCGGGGATGCCAAGACATCGGGGTGGTGGATGATATACGTCACATGTCGTGCGAGTGCTGCGCCCTGATGCGGAAGAGAACACGCTTTATGTGAGGATATCGTTTCGAGGGTTTGGCAAAGTTCTACAAGACGCCTGTTGGTCTGCTATATTTTTTTATGAAAGTTAGCATTCAAACATAAGTGTAAAAATTAAAAAGGCAATTCGACCGATAAGTTTAACTTCAATAAGTTAAACAGAATTTGCTTCCAACTTGGAAGTTTTCCCAAAAAAATTACTTAAAATCTGTAAATTTGATTTGCTCAAAACTAATAATTTTGACTTAGGCAATTTCACCTGGTTGCCAGCAGTTTTAAATTTCTTGCATACTATTTTTGTTATCTCTAACTAGAACATCCTTCGTACTAATAAGTGAATTTCAAATAAAATGCTTAAAATTATGCTGTAAAGAAGTCAATTATTTTCGTTTCGAATAAACCACATTAGAGTAACATCAAAGTAGGCTGTAACAACTGGTATCATATATTTACCGTATTTTTATGGAAATCACATTGTAATTGTCACCTTTTATTTAAAATAACACTTACTTAAATCACAAAATATTGTGATTTTTCTATAAAAAGGCACAAAAAAGTGAATAGAATTAGGTAACCACCTGCAAAATCTTTAAATTCAATTCTAAAATTTTCTATTTCCTTTTAATTGGACAAATATTTTTTTATGTTGTTTTTAGTGTGTTTTTATAAAAATTTTACATACAATACCAAAACTTGAATTTTAATATGAAAATTTTAAAATTCAAGTATTAAAGGTTAAAATTTTCATTTTTCGAAAAATTTTCATTTTCAATTTGATTAATAAAGTTTAGGTCATTGATTAAGTAATAAAAAATACAATAAAATATAAATAATTCAATTTTATATTTTTTATTGATTTAATTTGAAACACTTGCAAATTTTATAAATGAAAATTTATGACTCAGTTATTAATAGTGACGTGATGAGTTATTATTTTTGTGACACACCATAAATAAATTAAAGAAAAATATGAGTGTCATTGTTTTCTATTATATGGGTGTCATTTTACTCCCACATTCAAATTTATAAAAAATAGGTGAAGTAAAGAAAATCTGATGTGGTGAGCACAACACACAATCGAGTGCAATGTTTATTTTCTGCATAATATTATTTAATATATATTTAATGGACGAAGGAGTTGCATAAGATTATAAAAATTTCCTTTAAATAGTTACTTCAAATTTTACGAAAAATGGTACATATCTTCTGATTAATGTGTTTTTCCAAAATATAATTTTGGGTTTTAATAGAGATTCATATTCAAATAGAGAGCAGAGTTTCTACTAATTTCTTTGCCGAAACTAAGTCTGTTATTACATTTTAAGAAATTTCGTTAACTCCATAAATTACGGTCCTCTAGTTGATATCCGATTTTTGAGCCTTGGTATTCCCAAAAAATCTGTTTAAAGCATATCGGTTGTTCATTCCTCTATGTATTGTGAAAAATGTGAGTTTAGTCTGTAGTCCAATTACTGCAATCTGACATACTAACTCCAAAAGTTTATCAAATCGTTCCATAATTTGTAAAATTCAAGATATGGAATTTAGTGTCATCGTATAGCCTATCATATTAGTGCTAGAGAACAGTTTTGAATGATTTTTTTTTTATATTATTTACTAATATTCTTATACTTTTCAATAACAACCGCCGAATTTCTGTCTCAATTGAATTTGCATTTCAATTAGCCCAATTCCCAGATAAATTAGGTAGTTTTTAAGTTATCCCATGTACTGAATTAAAATACCAAGCTGAAATATTTTAAATAAAAATCTTCTAATGAAAATTTTTCACTATTTAATTATTTCGATAATACGATCCCAAAAAAATAAAAAAAAATTTATCAAGATAATGTCGCCATTTTCATGACAACATTCATTATGTCTTCATTAATTTTATATAAGTCAAAAGTTATATAGCAAGCATCAAAATTCAACTTTACTGAATAAAAAAAAAATAAATTTAATTTAATTTTACAGGAGCAGCGAAAGGTTAATGAGATTTAATCGGAATTATCATATTGGCACATAATTATACTACATCACTGTTGCATGTATTTTGGGACTTTTATACACCCAATATCTCTGAGTATAATTATATGAAAAACTTTAAAGCATTTAAAATTAAAATTAAAAATTTTATTAAAAATATTTCTAAATCTGAAATTTTAGTTTAGAAGCATTGCTACCACTAGAAGAGGATTAAGTGCTTTAGTAAATCACAAATACTAAAATAATATTTTACTTACTGCTATCAAATTTATTTTACAATATTATTGAAATTTAATCAGAATGAGTTTCAGTGTAGTTGTTCGATTTTAAATAAGTGTAGCTGATCAATTAATTTTGCAATGCAATTTTTTTTTGAAAAGTGAAATGTGGGAGTCAACAGTATATAACAATTAAGTCATCATGATTCTTTTATTACAATTTTCTGGTTCATCTTAAAATTAAATTGCAAATCGTGTAATTATGATGAAAAATGTTAAAAAAGTTCAAAAATATTATTGAGGTTAATTAAAAATAAAAAATATTTCTACGGTTTTCAATTCATAAAAAATATTTTGTAGTATATGGGGTCGTAGTAGCAATATATATCTTAGTAAGGTAGCTATATCTTGATATATTAATTTTTAGGATCTTAAAATTAATGTAATTTTTATACATACAACTATTGAATTTTCCGCATAATAGAAATGTTGTTAAACTTGTGAGTGCTCATAATGTTCTCGTTCAAATTTCAATACGTATGTGCAATTTACGGCATATGTGCTTTAACCACTTTAGAACCCAACCTCAATATTATTTTAAGAAGCATATTTCAAAAAAAATTTAAAAATTTTAAACGCAGTTCTTGTCTTAAACCAATATTTTACTTGAAATTTATTCATTTTCTTTTTTCTGTAGCATTAGATTTGCGATTTTATATTAACACTCTACTTATTTTGTCTAATTGGACTTTCTATTTTAAATGGAATTAATATGTAGAATGATTGATTCGTATTATGTTATAGACTTTCTTCATTTGATTGCACTAAATTCATTCAGACCTTTCCTAACTAATGTGATTACAATTAAAAATATGAAAATTACAATTTTGCCTACAATTTCATAAGTCGGGAAAGAAAATATATAGCCAGGAGTTGTATGTAAATGCATAAATCGAGAATTTGAAAATTTATTTTTAATTTTCATGAAAACCTCTAAAACCTTAGCCAATTTGCATTTATTTAAATATCACAATATAGAAATTATTGCTGTTTTTAACAATTACAAAATATTTTCTTCGAAACAACATACCCATTGATTAAAACTTTTGGCACTTGTTCTACTTAAAATTTTTAATTCTCTTTTTTATGAAATCAAATATAACGTAACATAAAAACATATAAGTTTGTTCCGTATTATTGTCACCTTGAATGACCTCAAAATATTATTAGTATAACAGACATTATTCTCTTTAAGCATTTACTTTGATAAACTTTAATAAATGATTACCTAAGTGTACTCGTATATACATAGGTGTGTTCTGTGCTCCTTTAATGTGCATATATATTTAAAAAATAAAAATTATGGAGTTTTAAGATGAAAAACGCGGTTCCAAATTCCTGTTTTAATAATCTTTAATCTGAAAATCACTTAATGCATTATACACAACAATGTGTACCTATACAGACGTAAATTCTTATAATAAATTGTGCACCTTAAAAATTGATTATATTTTAAATCTAAAAACGACCTTTCAACGATAATTTTATATTTAAGATCAAAATGTTAGAAGGTAGTTTTATTATACTTAATCTGCCATATAGACAAAACATGAACAAAATAAAAATTACTTATATATTTTAATATTGTGAATGAATGTGTCACAATGCATCCAAAATATGTGCAATTTTATAATATGTGAAATGTACCTATAGCTAGTACAATCTCTTTTTAGTACAATCTCTTAAATATAATGCAAGTGTTTGAAAATAAAATTAAAGGTTAAAAATCATTCTATAAAAAGTATAAAATCCCAAACTGTGCTATTATTAAAAATTCTTCAAGTGTATACAATAATTATCATCGAAAATAGGAAGAAGAAGAAGAAGAAGAATTGAATCACACCTTCAAATCAAACTACTGTCTAACTTGATTGAAATATTTTACTGAATTAAAATTTAGAAAGGAGTAAAGATAACACAATAATATTGATTACCAAGTATTTATGGAGGTTATAGATGACTATTAAATTCACCTGTCTATTTCATATGTGTAATCTAAACATATATGTATGTAAAATATGTTGTAATACATTCTACAAGGAAATATATTCAATTAAATATTTTTAAATTAAGCAAATAAATTGAGTTCGAATAAGAATTTTGTACGAATCAATTTCAATTTTAAGAAAATTAAATTGAATTTTTAATGAAAATTAAGCTTCAAATTTTATTACTAAATTCATATGTTCATTAAGACACTCAATGCAATTTAAAAAAAATACGAAGTAAAATTATGTTTAACAATATAAGAGTCAAGTTTAAGCTCAATGAAATTGATGTTCGTAAAATAATCGTATACAATTAATAATTTGATTGTGATAATAGTGATTTTCTTTTAATAATTGTGTGTAGATTAAATTTAGATAATTTGCCCTACATTATTAGAAATTATAACAAAATATTATTAAGAGATTTTTAGCACATAATCGACAGACTGACAGAGTAATAGTATAACAGATATTTCTCTCAAAGTAGTTTATTTACTCTTCTGTAATGTAAAAAAATCTGATGTGATCAGCACATCTAGAAGCTTTTATAGTTGAGATACTTAGGAAAATTTAAACTTGGCTCTTAGTATAGAATTTTGCTTTATGCAGCCCGAACACCCTGAAAAGTTTACCAGTTAGTTTTGGTAGCAATAAGAACTCAAATATTAAATTTCAAGAAATTCCATAAATCCTTTACCTAAATATGGTGAAAAATATAAATCGAAACCCTGTTTGGTTTCCGAGCTTTGATATCTCTAAAAATTTTACATATTCATTGTTTCAATACCTCGAATTTAGATATTAAATCAAGGAGATTGGTTGATTATTTCTCTTTATATACGCACTAATGTATTATCGGTCCGGAAAAAGGTCCTGTTTTCGAGGTCTGATATATCCTAAAAGTTGATCAATCATAATCAAAATAAAATCACATATAAAATTTTATCAAAATCAATATAGTCGAATTTGGGATACACGCGTACACACACAGACAAGCCGACAGGCTGACATCCACCTTATAATAGTTTTCTTTTATGCTTTCGTACTATCGAGGAATTTGTAAAAATTCATTTATTGATACAATTTCATCACCTTCCTGATTGTAAGCAAATGCGATGCAGTCTGAGGCTTGGAATATTTTTGTATCATCTTAATATAATATGAATTGTTTTGTTGAATTGTTGTCATATTCTTGCCAATTTCAGCGAATCATACTATGTAAACATCATTAACAAGAAGTGGCTACAATGTGGTCAAACGCATATGTACAATACTTTGGACAAATAACAACTATGTATACAAAAAAAATAATTACAGTACACAAGTATCAATTGATTTAAATACTAAGACCACTCATACATATTTCATCAAAATCTTAATTATAACTAAATTGATTTTAATCATTCATTAAGTAAATATACACGGACCTTAAAAAATAATCTTCCTTACAATTTACTATTGAGCTCCGATCAAATTAAATTGTAAAATATTTCCTTAAATAATTATTAAATTCAAACTTACTTCTACGCCATACAAAAACACAAGAGGAAAAATTTATATATACCCACCTATAAAGATTTCCAATTATTTTTTATGAACACCTTAAAAAATAACTAAAACTTTAATTAACTAACCATTCAATTTGCCCTAAAATCAAAATCACTTAAAACAGCTATCAAAAAATTTAATAATTTGTAGTTTTGAAAATAAAATATCTTGTAGCGCCTTATTTATTTTGGCTACTTGTACTTGTATTTCGCTATTAAACGCGTTATTATTTCGAATTTTTCTTCTTAATTTTTTGTTTTTCTTATAAAATGCTATACAGACGTAAGGGTAATAAAATAAAATAGTAAACATCAAAAATTATGTTTGCTTGTCCAAGTGTAGTGTATGCCAACATTGTTATTACATAATTTGTTCAGTATAAAATAAACACTGCATGTTAATAATGTCTCAGGTAAAAGTTGCAAGTTCAACCATAGGATATTCAGATTTATGGTATAAAAAATAATTTTAATAATTTTGCTAATGTAAATAAGTCTGTAAATGGGAACGTTAATAAATTTTAAAATTATAACTGAGAACATTGCATTTTGAATTTTGAAAAACTTTTGAAAGCGGAATAAAATATTTTATTAGTGAAAAATTTAATATTAGCAGCCGAATTCGGATGTAGTAGATGTCATAATTTCAGCAAAAATAATTTCAGAAATTTCTACTATTTTTCGTACTTCAATTTTTTTTAAATATACATGCACAAAATATTTGTGTATTTAAATACTCGGAATCTCACACCACTCTCCTCTATTTAATAACATTGTTGAAGATTGAAGATAATAATATTGCACATAACAAATAAGAGTTTATAATCCCGGGAATTCTTTGCAAAATTTGGGGTCAGTAAATGTAGGTAGTACTCGTATGAGCAGATCCATATATTATTTAACATCAAAATATAATTTTATTTATTTTCCAAGCGACAATATAGTATTGAATTTGTAGAATTAGCTATTATTCAAACCATAATTGTATAGAGCCATCTATCAAACATTTTAAAAATTAAAATTATTATATCTACTCTATTCTATAAGTACAAGTAGTACGAACATTTATATTGCTAAAATTAAATTTTTATTAATATTGTTAATCTATACTTTTTCTCACTAGATGTCACTTTATAAACTCCTAAATCTTGCAATTTTACTAGTTTCTCATAAATATTTTTGTTGGAAAGTATTTGCAAATGTATATGGATTTCACATTTTAATTGATAATTAATATTTTTTTTTCAACTTTTTCTAATACAAAATTACATTACCTACTACAAATTTGTATTAGTACTCTTCGAATCATATACAATTTTTCTGAAAATTTTATTCACCTCCGCCACCTTTTGATAAAAAACATGAACATTGATTGGAAACCATGCTTGTATATAGTTTTGAAACGAAAAAATTGATGGCGTTTACAAAAGAAAAGATGTTATTTCTATCTTTCACTAGATGTCGCACACATCGGTAGATGTAATTTTTTTATTATAAAATTTTTAAATTTATTTAAAAATTACCATTAAGGTTATTGTGAATTTTCTTTTTTTCTTTATTAAAATTTTGAAATCCTTACGATATTATTTCGTTTATATTATTATGAAGAAAAATAATATTTATAACGGTAACTATTTTATTACTCGTACATAAATGAAAAAAAAGGTATTTTCAAAATTGTTTGGTATTACTGTTTAGCATTAATGCGGAAAATTTCCTTCAAAATAAATAAAAAGTAATGTTTTAAATTTAGAAAATAATATGCGCTGTGGTCGAGATTTGTTAGGGTGTAATTGGGAAGAGTAATTAATAATTGAAGTGGTAAGTGAAGAAAGGGGTTAACTTACAATTGCATTGTGACTTATTTTTTCATTAACAAATTGTAAAACTATTAATTTTTTTGTTACTCATCTTCTATGTGGACTGCCAATATCGTCTTCTATATAAAATTTCTAGCTATAAAAATAATTGAAGTTAAAAATATATGAAATTTAATGATGGTCTATCAAAAAAGCTCGATTTTCGTCAAAATGTTAGTTAACCCCCTTTACCCACGTACCTCTTATTGATGGAAGATAAAAAATCTCCTGTCTGGATATTGCATTATTAAGCTTTGTACATGTATTTTGTTATCTTAATTAACGAACATATTAGAATCACATTCTCAAAATAATTATTCACAACCACTTTACAACTATCCCCGAATAATTATGATTGCAATTCTATATACTTATATTGTTAGGCACTCATAGAAGAACTGGTATTATTAGTTATAAGTAGTGATTTACATAAATAATTAAAAAAAAAACTCCTTTTAAATCTTCACATAGTACCGAATATTAACAAAAAACTGATTGTGAAAATTGTTTAGGTATCGGTCCTTTGAATAATTGTCAAGGAGTCTATTATTCCATTCATAACAAAATTGTGTTTACCTATAAAAATCAATTATTAATTAAGTGTCCTTATTCGTTTTTTTTTTTTTGTTGATTTTGGTTTTCTTATACTGAATCTATCTTGAATTTTACTGAATTTATTATACATGAATAAAAATTATGTTTATTTCTTGAGTACCTTTTTCAATTCTTATTTTATTTTACTTTTTCTTAAATCTTTATTATGCCCAGAATTTAAGTGCACACCATTTCAATTTAATATGAAATATTATTGATAATATTTTATTATATTATTTTTTACATTTTAATCCATATAAAATTATAAAATACAATAATACACACATAAATGAACTTAAAGAAAAAATTAAATGTGTATTAAAGCTAAAATAATCTTAGAAAATTGATCCATCTTTAATGAATTCATTTGAAGTCCTTCCATAATTTTTCCTTTTCCTTTTATATTTTATTAATTTCTCACCTTTTAATAAGATGTTAACAAAACCGTAAGAACAGACGGGGGAAAAAATCTCTTTTGTTACAATATTTCTTAATTTGAAAAGAATAAAGTGTTCTTTCTTCTGGGGCCATTGTTCAAATCAAAAATAATTTTATGTTTCTTCTATATATTTTGTATGTATTGTAAGTATGACTTAATAAAATAAAGAACGAATGTGTGTGTGTGTGCGTGTGTGAATTGTAAAAATATTTAAAATATATTTGTAACAATAAAAAATGTCCTTTTTACTAAAATTTTTTTTCTACTAATTCAATTGTTACTGGATTCCGAATTATTTAGAAAAAAAAAATAAGAATAATAACACTTCAAAAGTACCAATTTGAGCCTAATGTTCAATAAATATATAAGCATTTATAAGTCAATTTAAGCTGTTTAAAAAAAAAAATATGATAAAGAAAATTGTTCTTAATTGTTGAAAATTACGACAACACAAAATATGTTTTGTGTCTTCATTTTCTTTATGTTAGAAATATGTTATACATACATTAATTTTGAATTTTTATTGAAAAGGACATTTAGATATATTTGTAATTTATACTAAAACAGGGTGCTAAATTAAACATGAATATGACAATTTATTAAAATTATCATAAATAATGCCATAAAGCAAAATTTAAGTTGAAATATCAAAGCTCCCAAATTTTTGTGTTTATATGAAAATTAGGCTGCATTTTAGGCAGAAAATAATATTGCGCATGACTATTAAACACTGTACGTAATGTCAGGAATTAATACGTTGATCCGGAGGGAAAATACTTTTACATACTATGAATCACATTTTAAAGAATGTCAAACATCCCACTCAGTAATTGTATTGAAAAAATTATGAAACTAAATAAATAAAATATTCTTTTTATCTCTGGTTTTTAAATGCAATCAATATAGTAGAGCTGAATTTTCGAAGAGAGAGAGAGAGAGAGAGAGAGTATATATGCTGCCTACAGTTGCTGCGCGAATACGATCTTTCGAGATTGAGAGATTATTAATATTTTCGAAGCAGTGTTTAATATTATCTTAGATTAAAATTATGGATTTTACTCATTTATTCAGCAATTTAAATTAAATAAATTTTGAAAAATAAACTGAAATTCTCATTTTCTCAATTAGTTTTTTGATAATTTTCCCAAATACGCTTCTCTGGCTTCTCAAATTTCTATAAATTTACGAATACAGAAGTCTGAAATTTTGTTTTCCACCTTGAATATTTCGTCATTCTCTCATATTTTTCCTTTTACACTATAATAACTACGAGGTATTGGTATACATAATGAATTTCTTAATATTTTTATCTAAATATAAAGTTCACCCTGTACATTTGAGATAATGGGCCACACATAATACTATTTATGGTGTATTGAATGACACCAAGTGAGTAAATAAAATATTAAATAAAGAAATAATTGAATACCTTGTTTTCTTATAAATTACCAATATTATAACAACAATTTAAAGTCAAAATAAGGACATTTGGAAGTTACAATGATAAAAAAGAAAAATAAGAAACTCAGTTTTTCTTTCTTTACTCTCGGTTTTTGTTTTCTATTATTAACACATTCTCATTTATAAATTATTTGCCAAACATACCTATTTTTTTTGTGCTTAATTATGTGGTAAACAATCAAGAAGGATAACACTTTTTGTATTGTTTTCATATTTTTTATTTATACCCCTATATGCGTAAGAGTTTTTGTTAAAATCATTGTTGTCTCTAAAATGTTGGTTTTGTGTTCATGTTTAGTTTTTAATTTATATATAATAATGAATATATAGAGTAATTTATATTAAATAAGGATATTTATTTTTTTGTGTGTTTTGCTATCTACAAATATAGTCCTTTGTATTGAATTAAAATTTCTAAGGAAATCTCCCAAACAATCTTTTATACAGAACTATGTTTTTTGGTTTATTCTGTTTGCATCATTAAATACACATATAAATGACTTCAGGTGAGCAACCTTAATCTATGCAGGATATATAAAAATTATTGAAAAGAAAAAAATATTACATAAATCAAAAAAATTAAATAAAATTTCTAAAAATTTTTGGCTTATGGTGGTAAGCTAATTCACAGCTGGTAATAAGGTTGATTATTATTTTAATGAACAAAATTTTTTGCAAGAAGACAAAAATCTTAAAATATTTTTAAAAATTTGAACAAAAACAAAAATTTTTTTTTGCAGATAGCAGCTGGATTTCCTATAGTTCACCTAGAGTCTACTAAAAGAGAAGCTGTTCTATTTATTTTATTTTGGTTTCAATGTTTGTGTATATTGAAAAGAAACTATTGATGCTATTGGATTGTGTTCTTTTGAAATATTTTTGGCACACGCTGATTATATTTTGATTTGAAAATTGATATAGTTTTGAAAATTTTGAAAATTTATTTAATTTTTTTTCAAATATTCTATGAAATATTCTATTCTGTTAACGTGGAATATATTTGAACAAAATCCAGAGTGATTTTTAAAAGAATAACCTTAAAATTCACTTATTTTTAAGAAAGAACTCAATATTTTTAGGAATTTACAGAAAATTTCTTAAGTGACAAAAATTTTAAAATATAAAATGTCTTAGAATAATTTTGTTTCGATTATCAAAACTCTTCCGTTCTCCCTAATTTAACGCTGCATTTTAATGTTGTTAAGAGTTGATCAGTTTTATATTTTTCACTAAAATTGAGATAAGAATAAAAATTTCAAAAAATATGATTTACATACATGTGTGTGCTAGAGCATAATTTAAAATATTGCTGATCACATTTAAGCCAATTGAGGAATAATTCTTATAATTGCAGTTGCAGTTCACTGTTTTTGCAAATGATGTTTCTGATTATAATTTTATTTGGCACATAGATGTACAGAAATAGATGATTATTAAAAATCAATTTTATAGCTAAAACTCATTGGAAATTCAAATAAATTTTTCGCAATCTTAAAATTTTTGCTTTAATATTTTTGCAATCAAATTAAAAATTTAAAGAATTTTGTATACAACCATCATACATTTAAAAGTTATACTTGCAATTCTATTAATTTTTTTGGTTGTCTGCTATTTCTGGTCTGCTATTTCTGGTCAAATTTTTTTTTGTACTCTCACTTTCATTTGAATTTCATTCGGAAACAACCAGGAACGAAATTATCTACAAAATAATTTTGTACAATAACATTTACTACCCATTTTTTTTTCCGAAACTGATAAGAGAAACGAAATAATTTTAAGTGTTTGTATTGCAACTTCCCATCATAATCTTTAATGCTTCAGAAACTATAATGTATAGATAATAATATTATAGTTTTACACTTTAAAAAATTCTCGTGACTCTATACAACTTTCAATATTTCTATACACTTTTCCTCCACATTATTTTAATTGTTAAAAATATAAAATTTCTTTTTAGATAATTTTCACTTATTTCTTTCCACTTCTGATCATATTTTTAATGACACACACTTGTATATACAAATATTTTAATAACAAAAAAATATTAATCTAAAATCCTTTAAAACACATATACATATAGCTCTTATCAATATATTACTAAGTGCTTCTAAAGTATCTTCCCCCAAATGATAACTACATATAAGTAGATGAGACTCGCATATTATATTATGAATGATATTTTAAAGTCGGTCCAAAAAACAATTCTGTTTAATGTAATCATTAAAATATAGAGAGAAAAAAAAATAATTGTAAATTGAATTTTTATCTAAATGACTTCGGTATGACAAGACACCCTAAAATGTAATTGGAGAGCATAACGGTTTGTTTTTTTTTTTCTCAGATTGTACCCGCAGTATTCATTTTGCATTGTACTTAAATTGAAATTTTATTTGTAATGTGAAATATTTGAGAGAAAATTAATTTTTTCAATTGTTAATGGGTAAGTTCTAGTATCAGTCACCCAATTACGCACCTAAGCAAAATTCTTTTGACTCATTTACTTAAATTTACTTAAATTTTGATTAAATGCTTAAGTCTTTTTGAATAAGAGCAAATAGATTCGCTATTAATTATTTTTGATTTTTTAGCAAGGCAAGCGTATAAATAAACGGTGTTATATTTGTTGAATTTTGTTCAATTAGTCCATATATTAACTGTTCTCGCTCTTACTTTTGGACTATACATATATTAACCTAATGACTCCTGTCCTTAATTTCATATCTTTTCGATAATTAGCAGGTTCCAAGAAGAATTTTAAATCCGAATGTAAGATTTCACGTTTATTCTTAACAAAAATTATATAATATCTTAGAGTTGTCACAATAAATTCTAAAATGATTCCTATTGTCCTATTATTTGGTAAATCATTAATTGTAAATATTATGAAACAACTGTAATTTATATCATTATCAATTGCATCATTCAATTATCTTGAGTACATGAGTAATAATATGAGACACGATTATTTTCCATATATAACAGAAACGTATGAACAGAGTTTATGAAAATTTTGTGGGCGTCTGATATTCTGCTCTAGTTTATTATAGAAAATTCTATAATAATTTTAAAATATATACAAACATACATACTCATATAGCATATAGATATAGAAAAATAAAAAAACAAAATCATATGATTTTCCCATGGGGCAACTTACCAGATTGTAAAAATTTTATTAAAAGTGGTGAAATCAAGTGAATTGAACTGAACTGATGTGTTAAAACCGACAAAGTGAATAATTTTGTAATTTTTCTCTTATGTGCTTATATTTTAGAATTTTGTTATTTTTTTTTTTAATTTTGAAGCGGAAAACAGCAGCTTATTGTTTCACAAATTTTCTCTTGATTATTTTTTTTTTTTTTGTTGTTCAGATTTAATTGAGGCGGAAAGAATTTAATTTTTGTTTTTAAAGTAAACAAAATAATAAAAAATAAAAAAAAAAAATTTTCCACCCACTTAAAAAAAAAAAATTTTTTTTTATTAATTTTTGTTGTTGGAAATTTTGAGGGCTTTTTAGTAAGTACCAATAATAATTTTTAAGTGTTTTAATTCTTAAGTTTATTTTTTTTTTTCCAAGAAAAAATATTCTCGTTAGAATTTTGTATTCCTTGTTTAAAAGTTTTGAGGCAATATTAAAAGAATTTATAAATTGTGAACATTCCGAAAGGTCACATGTTATTTTTAATATGTTATTAAAGTTTTACTTAAAAAAATTTCAATAAATTTATTGATTACGTACTTGAACATTGTTCGCACTTTTAATAATTTATAAGAGGCGGTCATATATTGAATATACAAAGAAATTTCAACAAATTTTTAATTAAATTGTATAACAATTTGTTTATTTAGTAATATAGTTCAATCATAATTATAGTTGAAATAATATGGTCGGAATATTACAAAAGAAAATTCGGGGACAAAAATGTAATTCAAATTCTTTCAATAATTGCCGAATATATATTATGTATAGGGATATATGTATAAAAAATGTGGTCCAAAAATTATGAGCGACGATTTAATGTCTCTTTCAGAATGGTATGAATATTTCAAATATAATAAATTGGAAATCAATATCCCAATAAATAATTCCATATAAATTTGATTTCTATACTTATAAGAGCAAAAATTTGAATAATAATTGACTTGGTTGTCTCAAGACATCTACTCTAAAATGCTATCTTTATAGTTAGCGACGGTAAAATATTTTAGCAACTGCTCTTTTTTGGCTTTATGATGCCGTTATATCAAATTGAATTAATTCAAATTAAATCAGCATACTCAAATTTAATTCATGTTCTTTACTCCGTTTCCATATTGTAGAAAAAATATATTATCTGTCCTATCATTAAAAATTCTTATACTGTTATTAAGAAATTCTACTTTCTTAATACTTTTGAATTAAATTACAAGCATTAATGTCAACAAAGTTATTTTATTAAAATTATTTCAAATTGATTTTGCACCAATTTTTTACTTTAATTTCCGAAATTTCCATTCTAATTTCGTTCAGAATATAAAAGCCGTCGGTGAATTTTTTGTGAACAACACTCGTGCGTGTTTAGTTAAAATTTCTTTATAAAAATTTGAGTTATTTTATGGGAGTGAAAATTTTCTCTGTGTTGAAATATTATTGCATACTAAGATTAACGATAGTTATTCATTATATTTAAAGTATTATCAGCCATTTTATCTATTAGCGATATGCTCTTATCATAAAATTTTATTAAATATTTGTAAAAAAATATTTCCAATCGTTAATGTTCTGCATATTATAGTATACGGATGAAATTAATAATTTCCATTTTAAATTCTTCAAAATTTGCTTATTTTCATTAAATTTTTACAAAAATTGCAAATTATTAAACAAAAACTAACTTAATAGATCATTTTTACTCAAAATATACCTAGATATTTTCACGAAAAATAATTTTCGAAAATAAATAATAAAAAATAAAATCGCATGGCGTCATTTATAACACAATTATCTATTCATTATGTCATTCTTATTATGTCATTCTTATCTTATCATGTCATTCTAAAGTATTTGAAAAGAAAAGCACACTTCCCTATATAAATGAAACAATCCTTTTTGAATTATACTAAATCGTTTTTGAATCCACGAGCAGGCTGTAATAATTATGTACTAAGAATCCTAAATAAACAATAATTTTAAATTCGCAAAAAATTTTTTATTTGTAATCCTTTATTATAACCCTTATAACCACACAAAAAAAAATAATGTTTGCGAATTTTTTTTATTGTATACAAATATTCGCAAATTTGTAAAAACTCACAAAACATAAAAATTTTTTATGTTTTGCAAGGAAAAGAAAGAGAGAAATCCTTTCTTTAACTCGTTACCACATATATGCACTTTTAACCCTTAAAGCACGAGCACTCCTTTTCTTTCCTTCGTATTGTTTTTAGCAACTCTTTCATTATTTCAATTTATTGTGTCAACTTTTCTTTTTTTTCTTTTTCTATTTTTCTAACTATTTTACAAGGCAACAACCGAAAATTGAGATTTCTTTTTTCCCAAAAAAAAAATTTTTGCGAAATTACCTACGCGATTCCTCAAAAAAATCAAGCAAAATACACACACGCATATATGTGCAACTTTTTTATGAAGACTCGCAAATAAATCGTGTGCTTCCACGAATCTTCCACAGTTATAAATTGGATAACCAAAACGCAAAAAAAAAAAAGAATTGCAACCTTCATCAGAAAAACTATATAGGAAGGATATGAGAAGAAAAAAAATTGCTTAACCATTGCAATCATAAAAAAAAAGGCAATCCGTTTAACTAGAAAGAGGTAAAAAGTGAATATAGAAAAAACAAAAGAGAAAGGATGCAATTTTAATTTCATTTCTGATTTTTTCCGCGTTCACATACAAAAAGGATGCAATAAAAAATATTCGCAAAATTCGAATTTGTAAAACAAGCGAATAAAACTAAAAAAAAAAGAAACCCGTTGACTTGCTAAATAAAAAAAAACTGATGGCAAATTTTTTATTCTTAGTTTTTTACTGCTTAATTGCAAAACCATAAAATTTACAAATTTTTAGTGAAAAACAAAATAACAATTAAATTTGCAAAATAAGAGTTGTCATGGAATTTATAAGAGTTGTTACCAGAGAGATCTAAAATTATTGAGAAAATACCAGCACCATTACGAGGAGGAATTTGATTCTTTTAAATGCTAGCACAAGCTAAATCATTCAAATTGAAAAAAAGATTTTTTTAATCCGAAAATTTGGGAAATATTTTTGTCGGAAAAGCAATAATAATGATTTATATTATTTTATTGCATAAATCTAGGGGCAGAAAATAGTGGTTAAACTAAATTTAAATTTGACAGTACGTAGATTTTAGCACATTAAATTTAGTAAAGAAAAGGAGATATAAAAAAAATTTTTTCCCGAATAAACTGAGGTACGTGTTCAAAATTTGTATTCGACCCATCTTTTCTATATTCTTTAATGTGCTTTTATAGTCGATTTTCTATAGTCGAGAACAGCATTTGAATATCAAACATTTTTCATGGATTTTATTTGATAAAAGTTGAATGATAAACAAATATAGAGAAAACTACACTGGCTCGTACGTCTTAGGTCTACATTGGCAACATTAGATGGCAACAACAAGGTTTTGATATTTAACCAAATGACATAGCTTTTATGGATGTATGACTTGCAGCTATTGGGTTGTGCCAAGCAAACACATATCAAACAAATGCAAAACTTTCCAGAACAAGGTCTTTCGTGATATGATGGGTGTTTCCTGGTATGTGCGCAATAATGACATCCGTAGAAAAAGGGTGCATTTGGAACAGCATGTATAAATGTCGAGGCTTCTCGACTTATAACGGAGAAAATTTGGACAAAAAGACTAAAGGGAACGAAACCTCTTAATTTAGCATAAAGTGCTGTGACAGCATTCCCGTGCCCTCCTTCACGGAATGTAGACACAAAAACATGATAGAGCAAAACTAATGGTAAGTTATTTTGACTAGTTTTGAGAGTTTATGACTTTCCAGGTGCGTTTTAGGTTGGGTTATAGTCCTCCACTATTGATAGTACTGATGACAGTCTGCCTTTTTATGATTATTAACCCCTGTAGTAAAAAAAAAAAGAAAGAAAAAAATGTTAAACAAAACTAACGAAAATTTGCTCATCCAACTTCAATTGAACTTTTTGTCAGATCAAACAAAATCCAAGAACAACGTTGGATCTGTAAAGCTTAACAAATGAATTAAATAATTGTCACAGAATATGGCAACATTCAAAGTCGCATACAATAATTTTGCTGTAAAATTTTTATTTTTTTATTTCTTTGTAATTTTTTTTTACAAATTTCATCCTTTATGCATTTTTTCCTTTTGTTTTTCAATTTATAATTTTGTTTATAGTTTCATAATTATCCTTTTTTAATTTAAAATTTTTTATTTTTCAAACAATTTTACCTCCTCCTCTCTAATACAATACTTTTTAAATGGAATTTTAATTTTTTATTCTCCCTTATTGTTAAAATTTCTGTTTTACACAAAATACAAAAAAGGACTAAAATTGTATTCCAAAATATTTTTTACTTTATAATTATATGTAACCCCTAAGAGAATCCTTTTTTGCTTTAAGTTGAAACGCACAAATTAAAAAAAAAACAAGATGAGAAAAGCATGGAAGAAAAAAAAAGGATACAAAATTAAATCCCTTCATTATTGCAATTTCATATTTTTATGAGGATTCGAAATTTTTCCTTTTTTATATTTTTTTATTTTTTTACCATTTAGTTATCATCACACTTTTTAGTTTTCTTTTATCCTTGACTGAATAGATAAAAAAAAAAGTGTATGTAATATTCTTTATTATCCTTATTATTACCCTTTCAATGTACGTAGCCTGTACGGCTGTATTACATAATACTGACGACTGTTTTTGATGCAATAAAAAAACAAAAGGATAATTTTTTTTTCTATGATTTTTTTTTTTTATTGTAAAATCCGGATTTTATTTGATAGTCTAACTATATAGAGAAAGGAATATAGAAAAAGAATATCAGAAGCAGAAAGAAAAAAATAATAAAAAAATATTTTAAAAAAATTTGTTTTTTTTTTGTTTTGGTTGTATAAATCAACTACCAACCAGCTAACAGGATTCTTCTTCATTTTCAAAATTTCTTCTTCTTTTTGTTTTCAAAATTTATGGTGTAGTAGTTGTGTTTGCTCCTTATTTTTATACTTTTATAGTTTTACAATTTAAAATTTATATACAAACTGTATAAAAAATGGAATAAAATAAACTGTTGATAAAAATTGTATATATATATAAGTAATGATATTAAAGGATAACAGTGGATATACATATATAGTTACATATTGTAACGTTAGAATTGAGGTGAATTTTTTATTCCTCCCATTGAGTGAATAATGCGCGCGCATAATTTTTCCCTTATGGTTAAAAAATTATGGTTTCTTTATATAAAAAATGGTTTGTTTTTTTGTTTCTATTTCAATAATTTTTATATTGTTGTCCTTTTCTTTTAATATTTTCATCTTTAGTAATTCTTATTTTATGATGTCCTTTTTTATTATTATTTACATACATACTTTATATTCGCATTTATAATTTGATTATCCTTTTTCTTCCAAATTCTTGATTTCTCTCTCTCTTATGTTGATTTTCTTAAAAAGCCTTTGTATACGGCTTATATTTAAATTTTTATCTTTATTTTTTTGGGCATATTTTAAAAGATATTTTTTGATATTATTTGGGATGTAGATTATTGTATGTAGCAAACTGTGTCATAATTATAGTTTATCATCAATATGTCTTTTTCAACACAGTATTTTACATGTGTATATATGGTGTGTTTATGTTATATCTTAAGAATAATGTATATAATAATTTTAACCTTCACAGTAAAATTTTCCTTTTTGTTAATATTTTATTATAGAAATTGTATACATGGGTAATAATGTTAGGGATTGTGTGTGTGTTTGTGTTGGATGATAAGATGAAAAGTTATTGCAAGTAAAACGTGTTGAAAATAATGATTGTCTTCTCGTTTTTGTTATGAAAATCATAATGAATACATATAAAATTTGTATATTTTTAAAATATTTTACATACATAGTTCGATTAATAAGTTTTTGAAACCAGGTATATTCGGCGTTGTAAAAATTTGTTATTACGTTCAAGAGAGTTGATGGCCTATTAAATATCATTTTGAATTTTTAAATAGCCAGTTTTTGTTTCCTTCGTCTTATATCTATTAAATAAGTTCGTTTGTGCTTTTTCAAAAGTCTCTTAAAAAATAATGGAAAGGCCCGGCTTGTTTAAAATAATTCAAATATTTTTGACTAGGCTAATTATACGCTAAGGGTTTCAAATTAAAATTATGTTATAAAAATGTGTACCTATTACAATGCTTGTTACAATAGTAATTAATCTACTAGAACGTGAAAAATTCTCAAAATTTATTAAACAGACCGCGTAATTCAAAAAAAAAACCTACTCGTGTTTAACTTTATTTTTGTAAAAATATTTATAATTAAATTTGTTCCAGAATAGCAGCTTCAGGATATAATATAGAAAATATAAAGCAACTTAAAAAAAAATTGTATTTTATATTTTTAATTTTATTTATTAAATTTTGACAAAATATAAACGTGGAACAAAAGATGAAAAGGATAATTACCTTTTCATTTCAATTTGCTCTCGTTGCTGTTTTTTTTTTTTTTTTTTTTGGAAAATTGCTTTTATTTTATAATAATGTTGTCATAAAATGGTCGTACTTTTGCAAGAGAAATTCTATTCAATTGTTTATATGTACATATATATGTATGTATGTAAAACAAGTGTATTTTTGTAATATTATGTGTAAGGTATACGCAAAAATAATATGAAAATTATTAAAATTTTAAATATAAAGTCAAATAAACTGTGACACACAGTAAAAGATTTTGTGAATTGAATTTGTCAAATAGAATAAAGTAAAATAAATGAGTTTATTTCCCAGTTTTCATCTCGGTTGCATTGGTTCCCTATTTTCTATTCAATTGAAGTTTCGATGATCCTACCGTTTATTGATGTAATGCCATCTTACGGCTCTATTTATTGTCATTATTGTAATTTTTTCTCTGCGATTATTTTAATAAAACCCATATCCAACATAAATTTCATTAGAATAACATGAAATATACACAAAATTGAATTGTTCGCCCTGTTTCACTACAAAATCTTTTTCAACATTAATAAGATTTTAATCTAATCCCAAAATATTGTGGTATTTAAAATTAAAGTTTCTTGCAAATTTATATTTTAAACCTAAACCTTAAAAACACAATATGTAACCAAATATTTCGTCAACATTATTTAAAATTTCAATATAATTTGGTTGTACTGTAAAAACGTAATACAAAATGGTAAATCATTTTTTCCGTGAATGTAGGGTAAGTAAGAAAAAATTTTTTTAGAAACATGTAGTAGTTACTTAAATTGCTTAACTTTTATTACAATTTTTTGTTCTCATACTTTCAATGATTTTTAGAAATTTTTTTCTTTCTTTACCATTATTATATACGCTTTCGTAGGTATTATTATTAGAGGAAGCGTGATTATTTTTATTACTTTTCATTTTTAAAAGAAAAAATTTCCGCATTGTTACGAATTTTATTTTTTGTATAACAAGAATATTTTATTTTCTATACTTTCATTCTTCTTAATGCGCTTTTGTTTTTGTAAAAGTGACAAAGTTGATTGAGCCAATAAAAAATTTAAAGTAGTCTAAAAATGAAGAGAAAAGAAAACATTTTGGAATTATTTTAAGCATCCGTTTATATGACGTCCAATAAATTAGGTCATTAAATTTGTTCTTTTTTAAATTGAAAATGGTTAAAATTTTTAAATTTTGGGAAATGCATTTTTTTGTTTGTTACTCATAATATAATAAAAAAAAAACGCGGCATGGAATTCATAAAATACTGTTATTTCTAACTGTAATTTCACTGAATTTTTAATGATTTTTTAACCCTTTTTTTATAATTTTAAAAGTGATCTAATTTTTTTCAGAAATCCTTGAATTAACTATTTAAATTTTTTCTAAGAAAATCTGTAAAAATTTAAAAAATGTAACATTAGAGTTATAAAATAAGGTAATTAGCTGGAATTTTTTTCCAAATTACATAAAAAATTAATAAATAGAATGCTTTAGAAAGACTAGTGCTTGTAACATTTATTATTTCATGATTCCATGAAATTTTGGGTTAAAAATTAAGTCTAAAAGCATAATTTAGATTATTTATTAGTTCCCAAAACATCGATTACAAATTAACCCTCAACTATGTATAAGTGGTTTGAACTTGCAATTTTTTGGATGTGTTGAAAATTTTGACAACATTTTTAATTTTAAAAATTTTTAATGCAAATTTTATGATATGTTTTACATAAAATCTTTTCTATTAATCTTTAAATAATTAAAAATAAAATATGCACCATATTGTTTAATAATATTTATTTCTTAATATTAAATTAATTGCATTAAGTATACAATGTTCGGATTCAAAATTACCGAAAAAAAAATGAAATAATTTTTTCCAAAAAAAAACATTATTTCTAGTGTTTTTTCAAATTTTTTAATTATAAAAATGAATTAGATTCATAGTAATAATATAAAAATAAAAAGCCTTACTTGAATATCTTAAAAATTAAAGAAAATCAGGGACTTCAAAAATTTCAGTATAATATGGCCACTCGTTAAATATTTGTGCACAATCTTTTGGTCTAACCAATAGCAAATTTATTTTTTACAACTAATTCTGTTAAGTCGTGGAGAGTAGACATATTTAGCACATTATCTTCTATGAGACACTAGTAGTTGAATTAGTTGCATTAATTTCATTCGAACAGGTTTCCATTCTTTCCTTTCCTGAAATATCATGTTAGATAACTTTTCTTTGAACTACAAATATGATATTGAAAGACAGTCTTCGTAGTTTTCCTGTAAAAATCCCTGTACGTTGAACGTGTGTCAAAAATAATTCCAACAAAAGCTAACCTTTATATGGTATGTACGAGTGGAAAAAAATTTTCCTGAAATTTTCACAGTTGTGTACGTGTGTTAAAAACAACTCTTTATAACCAATCACACTACTTAGCATGTGGTTCTTTTTTACCACTAAACATTTTAGGCAATTACGCCCTCTCTTTTAAAATCAAAATGAATATTAAATTAAAGCTAGCCGCAAAAGAGAAAGCTACAAGTGATATGACGTTGTTAGACACATTTTAAAATTTTTGTAGTTTTATTTTAGAAGTATGTATTAGAAAATCTACCACGTACATAGTTAGAGGTTAATTTAGTGTATGCAATACAAAACACCATTTTCTGCAAATGAACAAAAAATTATTGTACACTTAAATTTAAATTTATGTTATTTTAAAATTTTGTTCATAGTTTTATCAAGACATAGTTTGCTTAAAATGAGGTAACAATACGACACCCAAATATTGCATGAAAATTCCTCAACGATTTCAATCATTTATTACAAAAACAGCAATGATCAATGATTATTTTAATATTCAATGATTATTTATTGAATTTTAAACTATTGAAAGGATAATTTTAAATAATAGATCAGCAAGATCAAAAATATTTCATCTTTATTCCAATTTATTTTATGTACTGTACATATATGAAAAAATTCAAGTATTAACATCCATAAAAATCCTTTTTTAAATTAATAATGGAGGGAATATTATTTTCAAGTCAGGAACAAATTGTAACCGATCTCAATAAAATAACAAATTTTATTTATTCAATTCAAAACAATATTAATTGTATAGAATGAATGAGTTCTTCAAAAGTCTTCAAATGATATTGAAATTTTGACAATTGGAATTTTTTTTTCTCTTTTCAAAAATATTAATTGACTTTCATATAAAATATTAACTGACCGGCCAACTATAATAATAATAATGATTATTACATTATAAGTATATTAATTTTAAATACTTGTCTTTTACATGTATGATCATACACAGTAATTTACAATAGCCATAAATATACAATATTAAATATGGTATGCTTATATATACTATACATTAATTTTGATTAATTGTAAAATTGTCAAATTTTGACATTTTAAAGTCATTGAATGTCCATATGAAATTGTTGAATGAATTAAGAAAATAATTTTATCATTAACTTAAAAAATTAAATAGGTATTTAAGAATATTTTTAATATGAACGTTTTTTTTATCAAAGATTTTGGCACACACACTGTGCCATTGAGAGAATTATAAGAGTGAAGAGAAAAAAAAAATATTTAAGAAATTTTCACGGTCCTTTAAATTTTCATTATTTTTTTATTTTTTTAATGAACAGAACAAATATTTTTAAGACTAGCTTATTGAAATTTCTCTCTTTCACCTTAATAACAGTTCTAATAAATAGGTTTGGGTATAAGGAAAAATTTAAAAGATTATTGAAAGGTGTGATTATTGTCTAATCATGTATTTTTTAATAATTTAATATTATTATTTCTATATTTATTTCATTCTCTTTCTTTCTCTTTCTCTCTCTTTCTCTAGTAATTCTTTTAAGTCCTATAAAAAATAATGCGTTTAAGTGATAAATGATGAAGCGATGAGGTGGGTATAAATTGGTATAAAACATACTAAAATAATGGGTCGTGTCAATGATTTTTTTACTTTTTTCTTTTGCTTTGTTTTTTTTTTCTTTATAGTGTTAAGTATGAATAAATATTGTACTATATCGTGTTCATAATGAAATATTACAAATTTAAAATAATTTTTTTTTTTTGGTTGCATTTTATGAAATTTTATTTTAATATTATTTTAAAAGTATACTTATAACTTTGGTTTGTTTGGTTGGCTGTCTTTGAGGATAACTTATAATTATATTAGAAAATGTAGCTCAGTAGTGCTTAAAAAAATCAAGTTTTCAAGGAGTATATAATGTGTATTTGACAAGAGAATCAAAAAATTCTTTGCAGCACACTGCAGCTACTTAGTTATGATGTTTAAATTTTAAAAAAGAAAGCATATGAGTATCAAATGTGAAAAAATTCTTAAAATTCTTAAAAAAACAATATCTTAAAAAAAATCTCTTACTTGGAATTAAGCTCATTACCTATATTAGAAATTTTTTTCATAAAATCCTCCTGTTAGAAATTTTTAAATTCATAAAAGCCTGGGAACTTAAAATTTGATTATTTGCAAGGGCGAAGATACTTCATTGTAAATACTATAATTCACGGTTCAAATACAACTTTCAAAATCAAAATTATGTGAAAATATTTGAAACAACTAAAATTTTTTATTCTTTTTTAATACTCAAAGGGGAGCAGGGGGAGGTGTTTGGAATGTTTCAGATTGAAAATATTAAATTACAGCTATATCCAAGTTATCTTACATCGCTTCAGCATTTATTTGAAATTTTTATTGCAATTTTTCCATATTTTTCGAATTTTTCTAATTGAAATTGGTGAAAAAGTTCGAGTACAAATTTAAAAGAATTGTCGCCTGCCCATTGAATTCAAAAATTTAACGAGAACTGAATATTCTGAATAAAACGGCAACTCGTTTTACGGTAAATTTTTTCAATTAAAACTTTTATTTTAGCATTTTTCATTACGTTTTATTGTTGTTGGTTTTTTTTTTTTATTTTTTTTTTACTAATGATTCCAATAATTTGTTAAATTAATTGACAGATTTTGAATTTCTTTTAGTAAATTTTGTACGGTGTTATGGTCATTTACTGAAATCAATGAATTAATTTACTTTCAAAAAAAAAAATTAAAATCTTAAATAAAAAAAAAAGTCATGTTTATTGAATGGAAATTCGAATTTTTTCTTTACGATTTTCTGCTTTAGAAGATGTTAAATGGTCAAAATTATGGTCACACGATCATAGATCATTTGTCATTCCGCCACTAATGGATAATTTTAAGCATGTATTTAAATTTAGAGAAATACTTGAAAGAAAAAATAGCTGTTGTATAATTTCGTTTATTTTTTTTGGACTTTATTTTCATATTTTGATATATGAGATGAGATTTTAATATTAAATTAAGGTGAATTTATTGCTTCATCAATCGAATATCGAATGCTATTTTAATGATACTTGAGAGAAAATGTAGCGAAAATAAGAAGGGAAAAAAATATATACGAGTTTTTTTTTTTTATTCATTTACTAAATACCATGATTATGGAAGCGAAAAGCTTACCGAACATAACAAGGTTAACAACCAACAACTGTGACTAGTTTGATTACTAAAAATGTTTTGTATATTAGCTAGTTTTTTTTTCGCATTTAAAAAATAAATTGCTGATGAAAATACACGATTATCTTTAATTATCATTCATCATTCTGTGAATCGCGATGATGGGTTGCCAATGAATAATTTTGTTTTTTTTTTTTATTTTTATTGACAAAAAAAAATAATTATATTTTTTAAAATTGCGTTGTTTTTATATTTTATCAATAAATTTTTTTATAGTTTTAACCTATAAGATCGTCATTTATTTCATAAACGATAATAAATACTGACTGCTGTGGCCACTGTTTACTATTCCGGTCTCAATTGTCTCAACAGAGATATCCTTTCAGGAAAGAATCCCTTCATACTGAAAAAGCTCAGTACAACAAAAGAATTATGCTCCCGGCCGGCGAGCGTTACAGAATTAATAAAAATTTGTTTGACAAAATCATCTCAGCTGACCTGAAAACGGCTCTAGAACTTTTGTGCTTCAATTCATCAACAACCTTGTTTCTCTTACAATCACTGTAACCATATTCTTGAATGAATTTTACTTTATTTGTTAATATATTTGTTGATACCAGTTTTCTAGGGCAAAAAGACAACCCAACACAATTTGAAATAGGAGCACTCAAGGACTCTGCTTTGTTGTTCACCCTTCTATGATTTTTGACGAATAAGGACCAGTTTCAGGTACTGAACTGCTGTGATATCAAATTAGTTCTATTTTACAAATATTCTGCCTTTAAAACAAGCTGCGAATACCAGTACAGGGTTAAAAATTTTTACAATTTTCCATTTTTTTTTAAATTTAAGTTGGAATTTAAGAAAATAAAATATGTAAGTATTTGTAATTTTATTAGAAAACAAAAATCAAAAAAAAATATTATGATTTTTTTTTTGGGCGTGCTTATATTAATAAGTAGCAACAGTAATCACAATCTCGCCATGTTCGCACAGATTTTAATCTTTTAAGTAGAAAAATAAAATCAAAATGAAAAAAAAAAAACAAGTGAATCTCAAGTATTTGATGAGCCTTGAATTTAGCATTTTCGGTTACTAAATAGTTATTTAAAAAAATTTTCAAGCTTTTAAATTAAAAATTTTGTTAACTGACACAAATTTTTTTTTTTTTTGTTGAATTATAACTGTTTGATTTTTAAAGCTATGGCAGATTAAAAAAAATTTTTGTTTGAGTTTTCAAGGTTATTCGCTTATAAATTTTATCTTTTAACATTCTTTTTTAATCCTACCAAAGCGACTCTAATTTTAATTTGTTTAATTAGTCATAAAATAATTTTTTTTTTAAATTAAGCAATTGTATAAGTTAATCGTTTAAATAATATTGTGTTAATAGCGGCATTCTTAAAAGATCGCAATTATGAGTCGTGGTTTTGAAGAATTACTTATAATTATGCGTACCTGTGCCAGTAGAATATCTGCAACATTATCTTTAAATTGTATAAAAGCAAAGCTAAAAATTTGTGAAAAAAATATTGGGACAGTTTCTTGGCGAAACTACTGTACACTTTAAAATAACTTACGAGTATTTATGTACTTTTGACTTCAAGTTTTTGAAAGAGGTACATTTTTTAATGGTCTAATTGAAAATTCGACTTTAACCTAACTGAAAACGTACCAAAATGGTTTTGATCTAACGTGTTTTCACGTCTACATTCCGTGAAAGGGAGCATTGAAAGCTGTTCTCACTATGTAAGGCCAAATCAATACCCTCTATCAGGTGCGAGGTTCCAATATTTACTGTGTGTTTTATTTTATCACTTACTCTGGGGATGTCCAAATCCCTGTAAAACAATTTATTTTAAATACTTTATAATTGTAGTAAAGTTCTATCAGGGTTAGTATTAGGAACTTTGTTCTAGAAAATTTGTATTTCTTTGAAATGCACAACCTCATAGCTGGATATCATATAACACTATAATCAACTAAGTAATTTAGTAAATTACCTGCGTTTTCCAAAATATAATTTCAAAATTTCTCCTATTGAAAGTCTGACTTCAACATACTGAAATTTTTCATTATTACTAGCCATAATAGCAAGAAATTCATATTTAACTTTCGTTAAATTATTAGTTATTTTTCACATTTTTATGAATCAGATGAATAAATATTGCATTTTCAAAATAAATTTCGATCATTAACCAAAACAATTCAATTCATATAAATTTAAGTTTTTTTGTATCATTAAAATAAATAATCATACGTTTTATTTACCAAACTATTCCTGATATTATTGCATTTAATCATCATGCATATAGAGAGAAATGTAACCCAATACGTTTCTATTATACGTTATCAGAAAACTACCAATTCCAAATTTTCTATTCAGAATACGTTCATATTGTTGTAATGCGTGTATACTATTGACAAATCATATAATCTAAAAGTATTCGTATACATAATAATATTATTGTCATAAAAAAATTTCCTTTCATAGGAAAGCTTCAGGCGGTCTTTTTTTTTAAATTTCTATCATAAATTTTATCAATTACCCCACTTATTTCTTTCCATTTCTATATTTTTCAAACATAAAAGTATTCTGATTTTATATTACCAATAAATGAATAAATTACAAAACTATACACAAAAAATATTTTATTTTCTTATATGGACATAAGCGTTTATGTACCCGCACTTATTGAATTGACGATGTTTGTATATTGTTTGCGAATTTATAGAAAAATTATGTTCTTTTGTAAATGTTAGTGTCCTGATGATGACTGCCATAATATAACAAATTTCCTTTATATATTAAATTTTATTTTTGTGCTTAAAAAAATATCATAAAATTCTCTTTGAATAACTGCAGTATTTGAAATTTCCGAAGAGTACAAATAAAACTCGCAAGCAAGTTATTTTATTCTATAAAAAAAAATTTAAGGATAAAATGTTACTGTTATAATACTTCGTAAACAATTAAAATTAACTTGATTAAAAATTCGATTTTATGATTATCATGTCGCCAGTTTATTAGATGCTCTGATTTACATTCATATATGAGATGCTCTGACATATTCATATAGTATATTTATTAAGAATAAATTGATACTAATTTTGTAGTATTGGAACCTGGTATTTTTACTTGATAAAAAGGTAGGATTCTAAAATTTTGAAATTCATTGAAATTGTTCTAACTTTAATTTTTATAACAATTTTCAGAATGAATTTCGCTTACAAAGATTTCCAATACTAAGATGACGATTTCCAGTAGGTTAAAATTTATAACAATTAAACTGTAAGTTCGTTTGGATCTAAGCTCATGTCATAAGAAGTATTAAATTTTCGATAATTTTATTTCTGGAACCAAGAATAGCAACGACGATGCTCGATTTCTCCCTCATTAAACAACAATCAAGCTTAACTATTATTATAATAAACCCTACAATAAAACTTAATATATTTTATTTGAAAAATGCAAAACCTACCTCCTGAATTTTGTTACATCAGCTTCTTAATTTGTCAATTAGATTGATATATGAGGTATCACGCCCTTTTATATAAAACACTATTCATAATATTGTAGTCATACCACTTAAATACATTTATGTATACATATAACTATGTATATATATAGATAGGATATATTCAATTAATTCAACACAAATTTGCACAATATTAAAATCACTTTTATAATATGTGCATGCGGACATTAATCAATGTTCTTGTGTATAGATTTCAGTAAAATAAACAATCGTAAAATTGAACTAATTAAATCCTGCTGGGACGCGATTGACGATATGTATATATACAATATAATATATATTTCATATATATTATATTGTGTATATGAATGTGCATATATGCAATAAAAATAACATAAAAATCTTCCTTTATAATATTTAAGTTTCCCCTTTTTTGTGCATTATTATTTTTTTTCCCACTTTATGACATCCGTTCAGGATATTACGGTACTTTAGATGATATAAATAATTTCATCATCGTTGAAATATTAAATCTATATTACAATATACAAGTATATATGTGAACATATCAGGCAGTCATATAATATATATGCGAAAATTTAAAGTTGAACTACCTTATTATAGGAAACGGTTGAAGTAAAATGTTGAACACCAGAATATTTTTATTAGCAAGTAAAATGATTTAATCGTTAAATGACTTTCCGAAATACACGAAATTAAACCGTTTCATCTTACCTGTCCCATTCTCACTCTAAATTCGTTGTAAATCTTAAAATAATTAGCAAAAAAATATTCACATGTTGACTTCAAAATTGCAATCACACGATATTTATACTGACATTTCTCGACTCCGGCATACTTAATATGGAATCACGTGTCAAATATTAAAGAAAATAATATGTACTAAACTACTAAATATGTTTGTATTCAACATGAAAGTCTTTCTCTCGATTATAAATGGTGAAATAAATTATTTATACCTCATGTATTCAACACATAATGAGAATCATAATCAGAACAAAAGTTTTGTATATTAGTAAATATTAGGGGAAGAAGACTATAAAACAAAACTTTATGTATAGACCAGAACTATAGATACATGAAGAGATAAAATAATAGCATCAATAATGGAAAATAATACAGAAGAGCTGGAGAAGAAGTAAGTGATAATTTTATTTATAGCTTCTATGAAATGATTTTTGGATTATTAATCTATAGTATAGATAGAATGAAGAGGATAACATAATTTAACAAATGACTTGATGATAGAATAAAAGAGGCATGATAGTAGAATAGCCGTTCAGGATATACTAGTTTAAATATTTAAATAATCTGTTCAACTTTTATATTTTATTGATAAATAAATTTAAAGGAAACAAATTTTTAATTGAAAAAAACTAATTTAAACGAAAATTTAAAATTCAATCAGAATAATAGATAAAATTGTCCTCTTCTTGGGTTGTTAGCACTACATAAATACAAAAATATTTAATGGATTTGTGTAAAATTTTCAATCAAATTTACTTTTAGAACTTAAAGAAGTCTTTTCAATCAAATAGAGTTGCTTATTAACGATTTCATTGTAAGAGGGACGCTAAGTACCGATTATGATTATTTGGAATTTTTTTGCTCAACTTAAGTCAGGAGTAGTTGAGAGCGAGAGTTGCAAGTTCAGAAACAAATCTAATGTAAATTTAATTTTCTTAGTTAATAATATTAATCGGAGTGTGTCTTCCAAATCTTAAAGTGTTTTTTTAATCAAACAAGGGCAAATCCAAAGGCAACATTTTCATCATTTTCTTACTTAATTTATTAAAAATTTTTGTATGTTATTTAAAAGTTTTCCTTGTTAATTTTATAAACAATAGACTATTAACATTTTTTAATAACTCAACTGATAAAACCTAAGTCAAAAGATTTATAGCAACTATGAATTAATATGAAGTGCATATAACAAATAAACACTAAAATAAATTTGTTTTAGGACAAAATTCCAAAATTTCAATGTGAATTCGAATATGAAATTAAGGAAGCCGCTTTAATAATTGACATTTGTAACATTGAAAATGCCTAAAAGGATTTTTGGAGAAACTTATGAGTTGAACTGTGTCTATTAAAGAATAAGAATATAAGTCTAATTCTGCCATAAGAATAAGCCTATTAAATTACAATTTTACCATATAAATTGTTCGGTGGATAAGGTAAACAGCTTAATTTTTATATAAAAGATTATGGTTACTCATGTCGCCCATACACATTTTAAATTTTACAGCATAAGAAAGAAAAGGTAAATTTATCCTTTGTCTTTTTAAGGTAAAGTAATATACTGTTTAATAGTAAGTTTTGGGAGGCAAATAACAGAGTCGGCTACTGTCGCACTGCATCGGCCTCAATCTAGACTAATTTTGAAAAGTAATAATATTAAATTGTTTCTAAAGTGTATGGTGTTCAAATTATTATATAAAACATCTTAGCAAAACAAAAAAAACTAAAACTGAATCCGGAATGTTCTTGTGTTGTAGAGCATTCTATTAAAAATAAAATGAAACTGACAGGTATCACAGTTTTCAAATAAGAAACTTAAAGAAAATAAACAAAATTCAACGAAGTTACAAAACTAAAAATGCAAGTTTTGTTCTTTTTTTTTCCTACACCCACTCATTCATTCATTCACTCGTTGATTCCAGTCTCTAGAATAATTTTATATAAGAAAAAACAAAATCCTCGCTGATGCAAACGAATGCGTGCTATGATGAATTTTTCATTTTCTTACGATTTTTTTTCTTTCTATGTTTTTTAAAAGTTCTTGTCTTCGAAGTCATCGTTATAAAAATCAGCGTCATTGTTAACGTCATAGTCATTCTTTTAGTTTTATATTTGAATTGTTTTGACGTTGTGGTTCCGGTTTTTGTGTTTTCTTTTTTGTAATTTTTGCTTATATTCTGAATTGTAAAGTTTCTATTGAAATCTCCAGGTGGACTCTCTGCCACATTTTTATTATATAGAGTTTTAAAGTAAAAATTAAAAAAAAAAAGTGGAAATATGAAAGAAAAAAATTGAAAACAGAGACACACCAAAGTCGTCGCCGTCGCGGGTTAAAAATGCTTTTTAAAAAGTTTTTAATTTTTTTTTTTTCGTGGTAAAGGAAGGTGGATTCCGTATACAATTTATACCACACTTATGACCTTTTCATAAAATTATTTTCATTGTGATTTTTCCCGATTTGATTTTTTTGATCTTTTTTTTATCTTTGTTTCTGTTTTTCTTCATATTATTCATATTAAGTTTCATCCCATTCTTGAGATTTTTTGTTCTCATACTCTTTTTATTTTGTCTTAATATTCTAAAACTTTATGAATGGGAGATTAGTAAAATTTTTTCCGTAATTTTTCTTATTTTGTTCAACAATTCATCACTTTGTACTCGATGTCGATACTTAAATTAAATCGATGTGGTAAGATTCAGAGTAAGTAAAATATTCTTTATAAAATCTAAGAAATAATGAAAATTCAAATAAAATATTGTAACTAAAGGTTAAAAGGTTAAATTAGGAGCAGCAAAAATATGGGTGGAATTGGAAATAGTTTGCCTGTTTGTTATTTTTTTTTGTTAAAAAAATATTGTAAGTTTATTAAAATTTATAAGTAAGAATTTTGATAAAAAACATTTTAAGGATAAAAAGGAGAAATCATAGTCAAATTTACAAATTCTCACAATTAAATTAAGAGATAATGAAATTTTAAGACTTAAATTATAATATTTTGGTTCTACAAATTAACATTTTAATTTAAATTAATATATATATACTGTAGGGATGTGCATTTCAGTTACTTTGTGGTATTAATGAATACTCACACAACACTCGTTATTTTTTACTCATTACTGGGTACTCCTAAATAATTTTCTGACGCTCTGTAATGAAAATATGTATCTTATGAACCAAAAGCCGGACAGACATGATTTAAACAAGATATTCCTGGATTTTGATAAAGAACATCTTTTTGTAGAAAAAAAAAATTGAAAAATAAAGCCGCTCGACTTTCTCCAAAAAATAGGTTTTAGAAAAAATTGTTCCACTTTTTGGACCTTTTTAATTTTTTGTTGTTTTTTTTGAGTTGCTATAACAATGTCGAGGAATACGTTTTTTCAATTAACTAATATGGATCCAAGACCACTTTATCACAATCCAGTAAAGCGTTTTTTGAATCACAATCATAATGTTAATGTGATGTAACGCTATTCTAATTTTACATTCGCATTTAACTATATTAATAATATTGACAGTAATACAATTGTAATAAACATTACAATGTAATAATCGCAGCAATATGACAACAACAACAACACATGAATTAATTCAAATATGAATCTGTCACATTCTGATTACCGCATTAGCTATATAACAAAAATAACACTAGTTAGTACTTGGTACATGATTTGACAATATGAAAGATTATATACGAGTATTGAGTAAAGAGTATTCTTGATTTATGAGGAACCATACTTACTTTGAATCCTTGAAGTAACGAGCATTGAAATAACGAGTAGTTGTAGCATTTGCACATCAATAATATGTTCACAAAATTATAGATTTTATTAAGAAATTTAAGAATATTTTTTGGCATTGGTAACTTGAACTCAAACTCCAAATACAGATACAAACTTAAAAGTAAAGGGTAAAATACCTATGTTAAATTATTCATAAATTTAATTAATAAGTTGCCGTATAAAACTTATCCATTCCATCACTAGAGCTATGTGGTACAACATGTTATAAAATAAATAAAATTTTATTTTAAAATTAGTAAAAACCTATAATCATTTGTTTATTTCTATAATCTCTACGATTTTTTTATTTATTTTAAATCCCATAAAATAAATAATTTGATCTTAAAATTATTTAACAGACAATAAGGCGCACCCATATATAAAATTTCCCAATAATTTTAAACATATACTATATACACAAAATATATAAAAATATCATATTCCTATATATAATGTTGATTTACAACTGAAAACATATGGGCGATACAAAACATCCTATTAAGGATAATTAAATTTAATCTAAACATTAAAATATTCTTAGGATATTCCTGAATATTTAAATAATCCTTATCCTTAATCGTAAAATATACCTATAAGTTTAAAGTCATATTATCAGACTACCATGTAAGAGTTGATAATTTTCTTCTTTTTAAGTGTTCAAGCCCACAAAAATGTTATTTGATTACTACTAAAGGATCAAAAAGATATGGATACATAGTACATATTATTATTATGTGTGTGTATATGTATGTGAATTATACATAAAATATTAATTTATTTATTTTACTGTAAATAAAAACACAGCAATTTCAAATTCAATCCAACAGCGCCACTTAAGAATTTGATATGAAATTATGACAGCTACACAGAGATAATATTCACATTCTTCTATATACGAATACATGTATGTGAAAGAGTACACTGAAATACTTACTGAATTCAAAAAGGAAAAAAAATATAAGCCAAAAAAACAAAAAAAAGGATCACTTATGAAAACTTGTATGATAAGAGAAAATTATTGTTTTTAGTTTTTTTTAATGATTTTTCCAAGTATTTTAAGATTCTTTCTAATCCGAAAGGAGGAAAACTTATAAAATGTAAAATTCTACTCTTACCATATTTTTTTAATAAATATTGTAAATACTAGAAATTTAACACCTCAAAACAAGTGTAATCTTTTGAATTCTTATGAGTTACGCTAAATATTATTTAATGTTGTATAACACATTTTGAGTACGGTACCTATACATCTACTTATGCATATATAATGAGTGCATCATAACACTTATCACCAGAAATGTCACACGACTTTTGTGTATAATAAATTATTTAAAAAAATTTATTTTTTGTTTTCCATGAATTTCAGCTAAAATTTACGCTGCAGAATAATATTGGACAATATTCTATTTATTTTCATTGGCAAAATAATTCTGCCATTTGAGACAATTTCAAAACTTGTTTAGAAGAAATTTTCTTTCAATATTTTTTTATTTTTAAAGTCCTTTTATGAATTTAAATTAAATTGAATATTATGAAAATAAAAATTAGAGATTTCACATTATTGTTTATTTGTATATGATAAGAAATTTGAGAGACTTCATGGCGCATCATGAATCTTAGTCTGATGTTGGCACTGAAAACAAGATATTTTGTAATGAAATATTCAAAATTAACTCTGTACTTGTATGGTGGTTTTTAGTATAAACTAAGATTATGAAAAACGAGATTAACGCTGCTGAATTTAATTTATATTTATGATATTTTGGTTTTATATTTCTAGTAAAATTTAATAATAAAAAATTTTCATATGTGTATTACAGATTTTTGAATCTAATTATGATCAAATTACAGACTTCTTGACGCCACAAGATAAGTTTTTTTTTTTTTCTTATTCAAAGTTTATTTTGGTTTTTAAATCATTCAATTGTTTTGGTTTCAGTTAATCTCTGATTTTAAATTTTCTTTAAAGAAAATTTATTGAAACAACCATTATTGTATCGGTTCATAATTTAAAATCTCCAGTCGCCATTTAATCTTGTATTGGAATGTTCATAATAAATATTCTTAACAAACATTTAATTTTGTGTTCAAATTTTCTTCGTCTGCTCTTGGATTCAAAAATCAGTAGATAAATAAATCGTTGTAGTAATTCATAGCTATTTGCTTAAAATTTCCTAAGCTATCGTTATACAGTGTGGTTCTAATATAAAGTATTTTCCACCTCTTTTGTTCTAAATAAAATCAGTTAACAATCTTAAGAGAAAGTTTAAGTGAAATTGTACTACTACAGTTTCATTTCTTGCTAAAAATATTTAAAATTTTTATCACCATAAATTTTAAAATTTAACATGATAATAAAAAGAAACTAGAGATGTAAAAAAATTTGAATATTAAAAACACTTATTGTTCATTATAAAATCTGGTACGAAATTTCATCTTTCTAAAGAAATTATTTAAAAATTTCTATACCTTTAAATTTTCAGTAAATTGACCTCAAAATTGTATAATATTTGTGTATATAACTACCAATACATTATATAAGTAAATATATAAAATATTTGCTTAAACTAATTAAAGAAAATATTGTAAAAACCAACATAATATTATAAAATATTAAGACATAGGCTTATGACCAAAATTCTGAAAAACAAATATAAGTCGTGTAAGTCAAAATAATAAAAGAAAATAAAAAATTAGAGCATAACTAAATTATTGCCTATTATATTGCTTATATAACTGATTTTCAAATTCAGTTAGCTTTGGTAACTCTAGGATATTCGCATACAACTATAAGATTAAAGAAAAAATATTGTGAATCTTGTGCAAACAAATCACATTTGATTTGCACTTTCTAATCATGTCTGAAACGAATGAATATCGCTAGTTTTACTATTCTAAACAACATGCTCTTGCTGACTCGATCGATTTATGGTCTGAATAGGAATTTTATTATATGAAATTAGATAAATTAAAGTCCAGATTGTTCATTTTTTATTCGTATTACAAAAGGAATTCCACATTTATTATAACTTTCAAACATATTTCGTATAATGTGAATATAAAATAAGACAAGGACTTGCTCTGAATTTAGTATAATATGTCATAAAAAAAAATTTGCATAATTCAAAATATTTCTACGTAATATACACGAATTTGTTATGCTATTTTAATTTTAGAAAATTTATGGTCATTTTAATAAGAATATTATTTCATAAACTACAATAATTAACCTTGAATAACCGTATAATAAATGAGTATATCCTTAAAATCTATATTCTCTTAGCCATTGTCCTCATTTCTTTATTTCTTGTGTGCAATTTTATGCAATTTTTCAAAAAAAAAATATTATTTTACATAAGAAATTTTATATAATTTTATTGTAATAATGGAAATGCAAAAAAAAAAATTAGAGCATTAAAAATAATTGTCCTTTAAAGTAAACCTATATAAAGAGTAAATGGAAAAGGATGGGACGTATTATGGCTTCTTTATTTAGAACTTTTTTTTTTACTTTTCAATTGCAATAAATTTCGATTTGAATTTAAAAGATGAAATAAACAAACAAAAAATACAAAATAAATTTTTTATTGCATATTCTAAGAAAGATTTTTGTCCTTTCTTTATTCCTTTTCGATAATTTATTACTTCATGTTATTTTGTGAACCACGCGACTCCATAGAAATAATAAAGAACCTTTATTACACAATTTTATTATGCCTTTTTATTTTCATTTCAATATTTTTAATCTCTCTTTCACATATTTTTTCTATTTCATTCTTTCTCATGTTTTTTTGTGTTTTTGAGATTGTTAAAATATTGAGAAGTTTTGCCAATACACACACGGCTAAGTGCAGACTTTTATTCACAATGCTGCTTTAAAAAAAAATTCTTGACTAACATTAATTCGCCAATGTTTGTGCTAGTTTTGAAAATGAATAATTGATCAATATTAAATAAGACTAAATAAGACAATAAATTGATAAATATTGTAAGTGTTAGTGGTGTTGGTAGACATTGCAAATTTCTTAATTTTCCACCTAATTACTTATGGTAGACTTCGACGCAACCTTGCATATTTTCAATTTTAGTATAACGATCTTGAAAAAACTCAAAATCAATTTTGTCAATTCCATTGCCTCTAAAAATCGATTTGTTATAACTGACACGGCATGTAAACGTCATAAGTAATCGGCATGAATTATTGAATATTTTCACATGAGAGTGAAGAAACAGTATTTCTGCAGAATGGGCAATCGGTATATTACCGCTTGCAAGATCAAAATGAAATGATCAGCTGACAAAATTTGAATTCATGACCAAATCGCTGGACTGACATGCATTTTAACTTGCATGACCAGTTTGCATAATTAATAAGCATGTAAAACTTGCTTAATCAACATGTATGACCAACTTGCATGATCAACTTGCATGACCAACTTGAATTACCAGCTTGTATGACCAACATACGTGATCAACTTTTCAAATTTTTCTATTGATAGGTTTAATAGTGCAATAGTGCGTATAAGGCACACAAGAAGACACACATCCTCAATTTTAGACATTCATTCTTATCTTTACACATTAGGTAAAAGATTGAAGATGTGGTATATAATTTTTTCTGAATCCTTTTATTGGGATCTGGGGTCTTCCATGGCGAATTTACCCAAAATCACTATTACCTGTAAGCTGTAATGTTGTACCAGAAGCGCTGTAATGTTGTACCAAATATCTCCAAGACTTTTTTAGCAATACCCAATAATTTCTCGACTTTCAGAGTTTACTGACTGGTTTTCCAAAAAAAATGTTTATATTTAGAAACCACCGCGTGACTTTTTTAATAACTCCCAAGAGCTCTATATATAGTATTCAATTGAATAATTTAGGAATGCACATATGTACTTTATGAAAATAAAGTAAATTCCCATAAACACACATACTTCAATTTTTATGACAGGGATAGGCATTTTTATTAGAATGAATAGGGATATGTTAATTTTTACGAGAATCATTGGAATCGATTCAATATTTAGTTTTTGAATTATACACAAAACTTACAAATTTATTGAACCGATCCGAAATCAAAATTTGCAATTGATTTGAATGAGCTCATTTGAAGCAAACATAACTACATTTCTAAAAAATAAGTTTTCAGCCAGCTCTTTTCTGTTCCATTACAATGTTGCATTTATTTTTTCTCAAAAATACTCTACTCTAATGTTTCGTTGTTATTTAAATGAGATTATTAAAAGCAATAATTTCACTCAGTCGCCCTTTTTTTTTCTTATTCTTACAAGTTATCTTTCTTGCACCAAAGTTCTTTTACGAGTATAACGCATTCAACGATACGTCCTTGTATTATGGATTTTTAGAATTGCACGGCAGGTACACCATAATATTTTTTAAACAGAAAATGAAATAAAAATAAAATAAAATAATCATAAAACCCTGCTACCTATTAAAATATTTTGTCAATGTTCATCTCATTTATTATACATAGTTATAATTGTTATAGGTACTCTAATATTAGAAATTTCAAGGTTTATTGGTGTAGTTTTTGTATATATAGCGGATACGTGTGTAAAGGTATGTATAATATGTACATATTTTAAAATGCGACATAACTAGATATTTACCAAATATGTTTACCTTAAACTCACTTACTGCACTGCATGTTGTTGTGATATTCTCAAAAGAAGCCTAAGTATTTTGATGATGAAAATCATTGCACGCTTAAAAATTAATAAAATAAAGAAATAAGAAAAATTATTTGAAAAATTTTAAACGCTCTGCAATAAAGAAAATACAAAACTATGGAAACTTGAAAAGAAAATATACCAATTTTTTTTTCGAAAACGTAATAATAATCTTAAATCTATCCGTAAAAAATTTTCGTTTGCCATTCTATATACAATGTAGTACCTTAAAACATACTATACTTCTTATAAACGTTCATATTTATTATAATGTATGGATTATGATGGTGATTTTATTTTCGAAAGAATTGCAAATTGCTAGGACATTAACGTTCTCGGTGGGAGTTTATAAATTTTTATTATTTTTTTTTTTTTATTTAAAAGGTCACAAATTATTGCTCTCCTTGGGGGAACATTAGGATGTATATTTCGGTTTACTTATATTATATAGAATGATAATGTGAAAGTATTTCTTTTACTTTGGTATTTTACTTAAAGTTTCCACAAACAGTTTCTACCATTAATAATTCGATGTGCACAACAGTTTTAAATTTTGTGATGAAGCTGGACTCGTTTATTTTCGTTTTCTGTTTTGTTGTTATTATTATTTACTTGATCTTTTATATTATTTAAGAATATCATTAATTTTTGAAATTATAGTATAAATGAGCAAATAATGAGATTCAATTTTCGCATTTTCATTGTCAACGCTCAAATTCATATTATTTAAAAAAATGAAAAGAAGACAATAAAAAAAGGAATAAATATGGAATGGAAAAAAATGTTAAGTATACGTAATTGTTTTTTATGAATTTTCAGTGTATGCCAAAGTTTTGATTGTAAATTGAATGAATATAATAGATGAGAAAGCCCCTATGATATAAAAGAGATTCAATTGTCCGTTCAATGGTTCTTCGTGAATTGAAAGACCATATTATGTAAAAGATGAGAATTAATACTTGCAAGTTTTGTTGGGTTGGTAACGACTTTAATATTTATGATTTTATATTTCATTTTTTGAGGATTTAGATTAGTTCGACTTGGTTCTGCGACGAGTCTATGGCTTCATAACGGTCACAAAACTAACTCATTTTATGGAAAATTATAAAATAATTTCTATAACTGCGTTAGCAATTCAATCTACTTGAAAAATCAGATTCTCATTGCATATTTTTGGGCGTAAAATTAAAAGAAAAATAAAAATTACACACTAGGTCAGACACAATTATTTTAAATGAAAATTTATAAATATTAGGCTTAATTTTCTCGCCTTGAATATATAAAATATATTTCCACTTTTTATATTAAATTTTTTCTAGTCACACATATACATACGTACTATATCATATAAGTTTAACAATCCCTGATTTATCAGAAGATAACTGGAAAATATTAACTTAATATGCATCTAGTTTAAAAACTTAAGACAAATTGATGTGTTTATGTGTATGAAAAACCAAAAAAAAATTAAAAATATAATTTAGCAATGAAATGTTCTTCTTTTACTTAAATTCAAAATCGATTATTATTGATCACATTCGATATTTATCTGTGTATATCATTTAAAAAGCTGTAAAGTAGCATGCTGATAACCTAATGGGTTTTAATATGAAAAAGAGGAAGGAATGTCTTGGTTTTGTTTTCTTTTTGTTTTTTTTTTGCAAATTCAAATAAAAATGATATTGGAAAATTTTAATTTAAAGTGTGATTATTATAAGAACCTATACAGTTGACGGTGTTATTTCGTATAAATATTTTAAAGTCATGGTCATTTAAGTGTACTACACGTACATCTAAATGTTATATAAAAATTTTTTATTTATTTTAAAATAATAAATATGTTTTTTTTTCAGAATAATTTTAATCGAGAGCAATAAGCAGCTACAGCCTGTAGGAAATTTATTACGAAGAAATTGTTTAATATTTTGCATAGCGGCAAAAACACTGTATATAATATTTTTAATAAGTGGAGACATCTAGTAAACACAACAAGAAGTCCATAATATTTTGACTTACTTTTAATTTTTAGATATACATATATATATATTTATTCGCAGTGAAGAATTTTTGAATTTAAGGAATAATTTATTATAAATAAATTGTTATAAAATATTGGCTAAAAATGGCAACAACCACAATATTAATAAAATATTGGTAGGAAATCACAGTATGGGCATTTATTTTTTTTTTTATTTTTCTACTTTTTTCGATTTATGTAAAATTAAAACGATTTTTAACATTTTTATTGGTTTTCAGGCTTCCATTTTATTTTTTTAATATTTTTTTTTTTTTCGTTTTATTTTATATGTAGAAATTTTAATTTGATTTTTGTATTTTATTTCATTTTTATATTTATTTTATTTATTATCATTGTAAAATATTCAATTTCAGAAGTTATAAAAGTTTGATTTTTATAGGTAATTTTTTTTTATTTTTCTGTTTTTCACTTGCTACTTTGCTGTTTTTAATTTGGATTTATTTTACAGGTGTAGTTATTAAATTGATTTTGTGTTTTTGTTTTATTTATCGCCCACATATTGATTTTCTTTTATCATAATATAATATTCAAATAAGGAGTGTAACAATACTGTGATGGTAGGTGTAATAACATTAAATATTATAGATATTGTTCGGTTGCTCACCCCGAGAGAAATATTTTAAAAATGAAAGATGATATTAATTTATGTCATTTAATGAAGGAAAGAAGTTCAATATGAAAAACAAAATCTTTTAAATGAACAGATTTTTGCTGATAATACCCTCCTTATAATATAAAGGGCCAGTAATTAAAGAAATACCTGCAATTTATGGGCACTTAATTATGTAGCTCTCAAAAATTTTTCTTCGAATTTTTTACTTCCTGATGATAGGTCTTAATACTGAAACGAAATTCATATGTTAATGCTTTGCCCGAATATATTTTGCATGTTGACATTTTGAAAACCCTCAAAAGAATGATTGACAAATTGAAAGCAAACAAAAACATAAAGTTTTATGTGAATATGAATAGCATATTAGGAATTAATGAGGGTTAAAAATTTAATTAGAAAATTTTTAATTAAATAATTTGCATTTAGATAATTAATTCAGTTATGATGAGAATTAATTTTTTATTTTATGACAGATAAATATAAAATGCTGACTCAAAATAGTCAATTTTTTTATGCTGTCTAAACTCGGTTGCTTTCTCCTATATTGAAAAATATTTTTGTGTTCAAAATTTATCAATATTAGCATACCAAGTCATCCAAAACTTCAATAAAATCAATTAAAACATGTAGATTTTGTCACATACAAAACAACAATAATTTCTGTTATTAAAATAATTTTATAAAAAATTTATGTCTAAATATTTTAAAACAAACATTTTTATTAAAATCATATTGTAAAATGAAATTTATTTCCGCCTATTAAGGCATTTGTTAAATTATTTTAATTTGAAATTATTATCGAACATAAATTGTCATCACAAAATTTTAAAAACACCCAAGAAATATCCATTAATAACATGAAATATATACATATATAACGTACGTACATATGTAAATTAAAATCACAACAATGTCAAAAATTGAAATATTTCTTTTATTGAACGATGAACACTATTTAATTATGTACATTGATACAATTCAAGTATATGAACAAAAAAAAATAATAATAATTATATGATGAACTAGATTTATAGTTTATAACATAGAAGTGCCATAAATATTTTGTATATGTGAAAAATCTGTAGACCACTGAAATGTCTCAAAATGAAATGCAAGTATTGACGACATCTGTTAATTAGTATTAAGGGAAGCATTTTGGTAATAAATATTTTCCATATGTAAAAATAAGTTCGATATATGTATACTTTTTAGTAGAGTCTCTATAAAATATTGCTCTTTAATATTGAAACCAAAATTATGAATCCTTATTTCAAGTAGTTGGTAACCATGGTCGCTATAAACAAGGAGAAAGTTAAAAATTTGCAATATTGTGTAGCTTTCCGTACGGTTCTCAATATTAAGAGCAATTTTTAATTTAATAATAAAAATGACAACTCTAATGTCTCAAAGCTTCTCACCTCACCCGCAACGAGCCATCAATCCATTACGGAAAGTTCATATTTACTATTTTCAGATTCGTATTATTGTTATTTAACAAATAACATCAATTTTTTGCAAAATCATCACGCGCCTTGACATTTAAAACTGATTGTAAAATTTAAGATAGCAAGTGTTAGAAAAGAATTTCAAGTTTCATCATATCCCAAAATAATATAAGTATAATGTGTTAAGAATGATGATTAGTTTATGGGGAAGAGAAAGAAAATTTAAAAAACAAAGTTACGTCAAGTTCAACACAATCAACATATATAGTAGAAACAATAAATAAAGTGCATATAACCCAAAACTACCATCTAGTCAGGGTGTCGTAACATACTAAAATTTAGTATCAATATGTGGAAAAAACTGTCTTATTTCTTTGAATAAAGGTGGTTTGGTGATTTTTATAGAGAAGTTTTCAGCGCACTTTTATAGTACAGTAAAATATCCTATTAAATTCACCACACTTGATTTTTCGAAAACAGGCTCTTGTGTGTTACAGATTTTGCAATATAAATTATAAATCATATTTTGTACATAACACAAAAGGTTACTATTAATTTTTTTGTTATTTTTGTTGGTTTTCAATAAGAGTCACAGATAATAATGAATAAATTTAATTTGTTTGTTTTTTTTATTTTTATTGATTTTTGATTTATGTCTATCTCGTTTTAACTCTTCTCAATAATTCTCTGTGTTTTTCTCATTTTTTGTTTTCTTTTTATTGTTAATTTAATTTTCCTGTTATTTTGTTGCTATTATTTTTGTTTTTATCAATTATTGTACAACATTAAGCATAACATCATGTCATTTAATTGTTTACCTACAGGTAGATGCTCTATAAATAAAAGTCAAAAAGTTAAAACTCAACTTTATCACCACATTTAAATAAATGCAAAATGGCTATTTTTGTTCTTCATACTTGCAATCATATTTTATATTTTCATATGTCCTAAATATTATTGTGTATGTGTGTATACACTCATGATAATCTTATAAATTGAATTTATTTATCATGGACCAATTTACAGCATTACAAGCAGTAAAATCAACAAAAAATATAAGAGAAAATTTCAGTCAGGCTATGCTCATATTTAACGTTATTATTATTGTTGCTGATGTTGTAGTATCAAAACGTACTGTAGTACCATGAATCGGAGAAAAAATTTGTATTTATATGTGTATATATGTATAAACAATACATTATATACCACTGATCCCAAAACCATCAACATTAATCAATAATTTTCAAAATTTTAGTCCATTTTGGTTTATGTATATGGAAATAAGTGTTTAAATTTTTTTATAGTAATTTCCATTTTCTGTTAGTTTGCTTTATTTAAGTACATATGATTATTATTTTTAGCGACCGCATTGCAAACAATAAGGTTGGTTATGTGATGGCAACAAATTTCGGATGTTGAGTTTTCGGTGGAAATGCACTTCTCCATAGTAGAAAGCATAAATAAATTATTTTTTTAGAAAGATGTCGGTTGGTTTGTCTGTATGTGCACGCGTGTATCTCAAGTTCAGCTGAACCGATTTTGATGAAATTTTATGTATGAATTTATTTTGGCTATGACACGGCATTGATCAACTTTTGAGATATATCAAGCCTCGAGAGCTTAGACCCAGAAAGGGAAATAATCAACCAATTTTCTTGAAACAAAGCGAAACTCTATTAAGAGTCAAATTTTCTAGGTATACGTTAATTAAAAGCTTGCTAGCGTCATTAAAATTAAAAAGAAGTATTTATTAGAAATTTACATAATCTTCCGTAACACTTCCGCTATACTAGGCAATAGACATTACGGACGGTTATGTGCTGATCACATCAGATTCTTTTTTATTGTACTATATGTATAATTGAATGAATTAATGTAGGATTTGTATATATATATTATGTACATATAAATTTTTTTTTTATATTTTATTTCTACGTTTATTGCAATTTATTCAAAAATAATGTGCCAATCAAATCAATATGATGCAGTATACAGTCTCCTGTGTAACTTGTTATGTTAAACATAAACGAGCATCAGCAACTGCAACAAAATAATGTACATATATTATATTAATAACGATATCACATGTAAGTATGTGCGTTTATCTGTTTATTATTCATAAATTTTAGTGTAACTTTTTTGAATTACAGAATTCTTTTATGAGTTTAAATTGTAGACATATATATATATATATATATATATATATATCATGTAAATATACGTAATCCTTATATATATATACGGTATACATATGTGTAAAGTAAAATATCCTAAATTGTATAATATAATTTTTACATTTAATCTGGCATGTTTTACAACAAATAATTATTGATTAATGGATCTCATGCAATCGTCCAACAAAATACTAATAAATTAACTCCTCATAATCGCCTCTCACTTTTTTTAAATGTATGGACATTTCCTTTGTATTTCAATCCAACTACATATATAGATCGAAGTTACATTCTATAATGTTATTGAAGTTATTTTTTTGGTATATTTATTTTATTTGTTATTTTGATTTTTAAAATATTTATTCGAAATAATTTTTTTTTTTTGATTTTATGAAAATATATTAAATATTTTGCACTACTTTTAGAAGATTAATCGTACAAAATCGACATTACAGGTTTCGTGAAAATTTCCTGGGATTTTAACCTTATATGCGGAGCGTGCTTAATTGAAGAACGCATGCAGATTTTAAGAGAAAAAGAAAGATTTAGAGTTTTTTTTCCATAAAATAGGATGTTTAGAGATAAATTAAGAAAATATGCGTTTAGCCCTGAAAGGGTTAAATGCAGTTAGTTGTAAATGAATTATTTACTATAAAATAAACCAAAATTTTGTTTACAAATTTGAATTAAAAATTTTTTTTCAATTGAATTAGCTAAGCTTAAATTCAAAACAAATGGTCTCTATTATCTAATACCTCTATATGTTGATCTTGATAATCTTAAAAATGCCTTGAAACCAACAAGAGGAACGAAGGAAAGATTTTTCTAAAAAATTTATTTTGAGATGAAAAAATGATCCAATTTTTCATTCCGATCGTTTACAATTTGAAAATTGAAGCATTTCCCTAATATCAACAATTTTCTCAAGGAAATATTAGAATATTTTTTTATAAGAGAATTTCTGTTATAGTCTGTTAAAATCAATTGTTTAACTGATTGGCTGCTTCTGCATTATAGGAAAAATTTATAATTATGAAAATTTCTGTATTTTGTCTGTTCTTGACCTGTATTAACGACAACGTATTGTATTATTGCATATATTATAGTGTGATCGTAAATTTAAGACTGTTCAATAAATTGAAATATACAAGACTCTTTTCGACTTAACAAACTGTTAAAAATTAAATAGGCTTGAATTAGATACTAAAAGTTCTCATAATTATTTCAAAATTGAACAGATAATTTTGAATTTGTCAACTCATTTCATGTGTTTACTCCAAAGAGTCAAAGAAAAAGTGAAAAATAATTCGAAATTTTTCTAAACTTAAGAACACTTTTACTAGCTCTGGCTCTCATATATTTCTGAACTATTATTCATAAGAAATTTATTCATATTTTCATTTGAGTTCCGTTTGCTTTAATATGTTTATTATAAGGGAGTCAAATATCATATTTAATGAGATCTTTACATGAACAATCAAACTAAAAATTTTTTTAAAGAAGCACAAACTTAAAATTTTTTTTAAATATTTGCCGGCGGTTTGAAGTGAAATGCCTTAACTTAAATGCTTTAATGCTAACTATCAAAAAGCATTCTTGTACAGTGTTATAAAGTAAGAATACATGACAATAATATATTAATTTTTATTGGTATGATTGGAATATTCTTTAAAATTGAAATTAGCTGCTGTTATACATGCCTTAACGTATAAGTTTCCTATGGTTTATTTGTAATGATTTAACAAGAGAAAATAAATTTTTAACCATTCATCAATCCATTTTATTGGCAGAAATATGAAAAAAAAAAAATTAAGAAAAAGAAAAGGAAAACTGGGAAAAACATTATTTTTACAAAATATTTTCATGTCGATCGGTGTTATATCAATGTTGAACTTTACTACTTTAAATGATTAAACAAGTTAAAAAAAAAAGAAATAAGAAACAAGGCAACAGGACGAAAATAATAAAGGAATCAAGAGAACTCTTATATTTCGATTCATCGTCTTATCTAAGTATAAATTTAGTATATAACATAAAAAATATTAATACAACTCATATTGTATATACAAATTTAATACAAATTTATCAGGTTAAAAATTCTTCCGTGCCAAAAATGTCTAAAATGGAAATTAATGATTGTTCTATTCCCCAAGAAATTATGTTATATGCAGCTATTGATTCTGTTGCGTTTTAAATGTATTAAACATGATTTTGGACATGAAATTCCTGGTGAGATTTTTGTTTAACTACATACAAAATAAAACAAAAAATATAAAAATTATTCTTAAAAAAAAAAGAATTAAGTTATGAAAATGACCTTTATACAACGGTTCTTGTCTCGAAAATCTTGTAAATAGAATAATAAACATGATTTTAAAGAATTTGTATTGAAAATAAATTACAGGTGATATTTTTATTTGTTTTGGTGAACAACAATGAATTTTTCAACAATGTCTGAAGCGATTTAATATTATTTAGAAATTGTATAATTTAAAAATTTTCGGTTTTAATGTTTAATTTGCTTCCTGTATTAGTCATCGGTTTGAATGTATTCATATTTTCAAATATTAGAACAGAATAGCTAGCTTCTTTTACAAATAAATTAGGAGTCTTTGGAATTAGAACTTTTTCAACAGTATAGCAAAGATTTTTCTAAATTTTTTGAAAACTATATTTAAATTTTTATGTATTGGAGATTAAATTTCAGTATTTCTGTGCCTATAAGGCTGCTGCATTCAAATCAATGCATTGACTAAATAGATTTCAAACTTTAAAATTTGTTTAGACCCTCTGTAGAGCAAAATATCAAAGACGTTTATTAAAAACGATATGTAAATTCAAGTAAACCCTAATTAACCTGTAAATTTATATATTTTTTCATTATAGGTTTGGGTTGAACAGCGAATAATACGATAAATCATAGCTGTTATTTTTAAAACTTAATCTAAATAAAAATTTTTTTAAAAATATGTGTGGCAATTTCTTTAATACATCCCTGAATATTACACTGTATGCTGAAATAATTTAAATATCAACGCACAAATTTACGTACTGAAAATAAAGTGATGTTCAAGTTGCCATTGAAGAAATTCTAAATGGAATCGTCCTTGATGTGTTTCTGATCCTTGCGTTTTTCACAATTCACAATTGTTATTATAAAAATTGTAAATATTGTTTTTTTTTTTTGGAATTATGAGATTGAAAATATTATGCCTGCTCAATAATTATTTAAAGTATAGTAAATTGCTATTCAAATGCCAAACATAAACATAATATTCATAAAAAATGACTACCGCTAGGTCATTTTTTAAAAATATTTTATTACATTAAATAAAAAATAGTTTAAATATTTTTTTTATTTTATTGTTTTAATTAGTTTCAGGCTCTAAAAAATATGCAAATTTTTATTTAAATAATAAATATAGAAATTTGGACATTTTTTATGCGTATTATCCTTAAAATGTCCTTTGTGTATATTAAAAAATTTAAAAAATAAAACAATAATTATTCTACGAAACATAAAATGCAAAAAAAAAAAACAAAAATTATTGTGAAAATTATTTAAATTTTTTTATGAGTCTTTCATGACGTTTTAGTTTTTAATGCCATAAATTTCAAAAAAAAATTTGAATATTTTGCATAAAAAACTGACCCAATACACTCATATAAAAAAAAAGGACATTGGACATTTTTTTACTAACTGTTTTGGAATAATTCATGGCATTTAAAATGGTAATAAAAAAAATGTAATATTTTTTATGTTTAAAATAAAAATTGACTTTTGTTCATAGTATTTTTAAAATAACCTTTATTCTTAGAAAATTTTTTAAGGAAATAATTTCTTAGAAGATTTTTACGAAATTGAAAATTTATTTAATTTTTATTAAAAAATTATAATTATGTAATGAGAATTATAGTTATAAAACAATTTTATAGTTTAAACAATGTTGAGAAACAAAAAATTTTAATGACCCGGTCTGCCAATTAGGAAACGTGATTTTTCTTAATTTCAAAAATAAGGTAATATTCGTGAAAATAAATAGTAGAGTTCTAAATTAATCACCAGGTTTCGAAAAATATTGGAAGAAAAATACCAGAGACTCAAATAATCTATTCTTTAAAATTTCTTATTTAATTTTTATAAAAAGTTCTTGTTCCTCAATTTGCAGCATATTTCCATTTCATACAGTATTCAATAACTAAGAATTGCGGACAACAATCTGTTATTTTATAATAAAATTTCTAGTTGAAGGGCCTTATCTTTAAAAAATGATTAGTCATTCAGATGAAAATTAAAATATTTAATTAAAAAATAACGAAAAATGTAGATATCCCATATTTATACCCTTACGAACGTAAGTTCGAAGGGTATACTAAGTTTTCCTAACTGTTTCATCCCAGCTATAACTCAAAAAATTAATTGAGCGAAGTTCACCAAATTTTCACAAATGATTTTTTATAGTAAATGCCAGAATTCTATTTAAATTGGATATGATCGGGGAACTGGTTCGGGTAGCTGCCATACAACTTCAGAATTTATTCGACTACATCTTAGAAACTATAAAAGATGTATGGTATTTAAATTTGACACAAGTATATATATTTGTAGAGCAGATGTCTTTGATAAAAGTCGTTGAAATTTCTTGACTCCTTCTGGTAGATGCCACACAACTTCAAAAGTTTTTTGGTTATATCTCAAAAACTATAAAAGCTGTGATATTAAAATTTCACAAAAGCGAATATTAGTAGGGCAGATGTCTTTGATAAAAATCGTTTGGCTCTTTCAGGTAGCAGGCATACAACTTCAATAGTAGTTTGGCAATGTCTTAAAAAATATTGAAAGTAGTGAAATTCTGCAAAAATTAATATGGTAATACGGCAACTTAAAGTCATAGTCTGTCCCATAGTCAGCTATGGCGTATTTATTCGTACATAAGATAACAAATTCGTATGTGTATCACAGAGTTGACATGGCCAACACTTTTTTTTCTGCTTTCCAATAATATTATTTTATTTGTCCAAATAAAATAAGCAGGTCAAATTATTACAGATGTTTAAATTTAAATCATCTTCAATTAAAGAACTGAGATGAATGAGATAAAACTCAATAATTATTTTAAACCTGTATTTGAACAAATGTTATTTGTTTAACTACACATGAATTCAATTGTAACTTAATCTGCCAAGAAATCTTCTATATTTCACATTTAATGTAATTATAATTTAAATCAAAACCTGATTTAAATCTAAATTTATAAATAAAAGATTCTTTAACAAAATATTTTCACAGCACGTCATCATATCATTTCTGTTTAAATTATTTTCTTATTTCTAAAGTCCTTTTCACATAAACGCTTTCTGGAATAAATGCAATAATTTTTATTCAAAACAATATCATTTTCAAGGATAATATTTTGTAATTTTATTAAATACTAAAAATCTTATTTGGAATATAGAGAAAATTACTCTAATTTTTTTTTTTAAATTTATTGAAGTATAGACTACTTATGGTGCGAATAAACTCACCTCTCATCTTTTGTCTCAAATAATATCTGGATATGCATAATTATTATATTGTATTTTATTTGCTCATGCAGGATATACATAAAGAATGAATAATATCCTATAATAACAACGATCCTATTTTCATGTTAATTATTTTCCCGAATTATGTAAAAGAATAATATTAATCAAATTAATGCCGTAAATCGTAACAATAATTTGAAATTACACCCTCAACTGGGTCCTCTACTTGCATTTGTTAAAACAAAAGATGTTTTTATAAAACAATTGCAGAAGCTTAAACTAATATCGTATAAAATAATATTTGCTGACAATGAGATAGAATGAGTGTTAACATTGTTATGTGCTAAGTCTGCCGTTTTTAAAAGTACAGAATTTTAATTACTCTTCACCGTCTTGCTAGCATTTATCTGACAAATAAACAAGCTTTTAAAATTTTGTTTCCCATTTTTGAGTGGTTGATTTTTTTTGTATATCTCTGTCAAACGATCACTATTTTCCAAATTCTACCTTGTAAAATAAAGAGACAGAATCGGAATGAAATTATCTGTCTGTGTGAAAATTTTCGGTACTTGTTAGTTTCACATTAAATAAAAATTTGTACGTCTGTTACTTAAGTAAGCAGTATAATTATATGTAATTTTTTTCCAAGAACGTGTTTTCAGAGCATTTCTCTATAGACATAAGACCAAAAAAGATAATTTTATTGGTAAATCAAATTGCCAGTAAAATAAATACAATTTTCTATTAACAAGGATATGCATTTGATTATTTCTCGCATCTTCCTTACATACATCCGTCATTACATATATATTTTTATTAACCCCACTCCAAGCACAGTGATTCATAAATCGTTTTTGAAATACATAATTAAATAAACTTATTTAAAATAATTTCCTTTTTAAAACAAAAACAAATTCAATTTAAATTATAAGCAATTATATTTTTTATCTATAATGCATTATAATAAAGGATAATATAAGTTTTTGATGTATAGAGATCGCATGGTGTGAAAATAACAGACTAATATTGTAACAAAATCTTCAACTGTACATAACACTATACAGCCCAAATGTTTTTCAAAAATAAAAACAGAAAACAATATTTCCAAAAAAAAAAAAAAAACAAGTAAAAACGTTTCAGTCGGTATAAACCGATTGAGTTATACCCTGCACCTTTCGTTATTGTGTAGCAATTACTTGAACCTCTAAAATCATTCTATAGAAACTTCACAGACATGTCTGACCTATAATTGGACATACGACTGCCAAGTTTCATGAATCTGACCTTATAATTTTTCCAAATATTTAAAATTAGCTTTTGGAGTTGTATGGTAAGTACCTGAACCTGCCAAGCAATTCCACCAAAACTTCACAAATATATCTGATCTATAATCGGACACACAACTGCCAAGTTTCATGAATCTGACTTTATTATTTTTCCAAATATTAAGAATAAGCTTTTAGACTTGTATGGGATCTACTCGAACCTGTTAAGCAATTCCACCAAAACTTCAGAAATATATGTGACCTATTACTCAACATACAACTGCCAAGTTTCATGAATCTGACTTTATTATTTTTCCAAATATGTAAAATAAGCTTTTGGAGTTGTATGGCAAGTACCTGAACCTCTCAAGCAATTCCATCAAAACTTCACAAATATATCTGATCTGTAATCGGACACACAACTGCCAAGTTTCATGAATCTGACTTTATTATTTTTCCAAATATTAAGAATAAGCTTTTAGACTTGCATGGGAGCTACTCGAACCTGTCAAGCAATCGCACCAAAACTTTAGAAATATGTCGGACCTATAATTGGACACACGACTGCCAAGTCTCATGAATTTGACTTTATTATTTTTCCAAATATTTAAAATAAGCTTTTAGACTTGTATGGGAGCTACTCGAACCTGTCGAGCAATTCCACCAAAACTTCAGAAATATATTTGAGCCATAATTGGACACATGATTGCCAAGTTTCATGAATCTAACTTTATTATTTTTCCAAATATTTAAAATTAGCTTCTGGAGTTGTATGGCAGGAACCCGAACCTGTCAAGCGATTCCTCTAAAACTTCAGAAATATATTTGACCTATAATTGGACACATGACTGCCAAGTTTCATGAATCTGACTTTATTATTTTGCCGAATATAAAAAATTTGCTGTAGGAGTTGCATGGCAGCCACCCGAACCGGTGCAGCTATCCCATTATAATTTTTAGAACATATGCAGAATATAATTGGACACATGTATACAAAATTTTATATTTATACCTTTATTAGTTTTTGAAATATTTAAAATAAACTCTTTGAGTTGTATGGCAGCTACCCGAACCCGTTGTCCGAATTAGTCCAATAACAATAGGGCTCGTCCTTGGCACAAAAGAAAAAACTTGTGAAAGTTTGGTGTCGATTGCATTATTCGGTTTTGAGTTATCGTGCGATCGGACGGACGGACGGACGGACGGACGGACGGACGGACGGACGGACTGACGGACGGACGGACGGACATGTCTAAATCGACTCAGAATTTTACGCTGAGCAAGAATATATATATATGTACTATATATTCTATTATTAGAATATATATATAGTTACAAACTCCATACCAAAGTTAATATACCCTTCACGAAGTGCAGGGTATAAAAATATCCTTTTGCACATCATTATACAAAAGTATGAGAGAATATAAATCACAAAATAAAAGGACATACTTTTATCTATAACAATTAATCTTATCCGGTTCATCAATTAACCCGCCCATTAAAAACTTTCATCTTTCAGCTGTAACAAAAACACAAATAAAAACAAATTTACAATTTTATGTTTAACAACATCATTACAATTACATAAATAACAATATGGTATAAGAAAAATGAAAAAAAAAAGGATCAAAAAATTTAAAATCTAAGTATTGTTGAAAAATATCCTTTTTTTCTGTTTATATTCCGCTATTAAATTTATTACTGCACAAATATAGAGTACACAAGTTAAATAAAAGCAAAAGAAATTTGCATGCCACTTAATAGCTTCTCGTATGAAGGGTGAATTTTATGAGTGAATTGAATAAAAGAAGGGTTCTAACATGGTTATTTAGGGTTTGTTGTTCAATTGAAATTTTTCATTGTATTCAACGTGCTCATGTATATACACAGAAGGTTAAAAATCCGAAATCTGAAAAGGTAAACTACAAAAATAAGGGTTGAATATTTTGCAAAATTTGTATTGAAAATTTTAATTACTAAAGTAAGTGAAATGTAAAACTGAAATTTAAATAATGGTAATAATAAAATAAATTTTTTTTTTTTGCATTGTCATCCTACTTTTTAGAACAAGATAAAATTTAGTTTATTACCAGGATTTAATTTAAAGGACATCTTGAGGTTTTTGTTAATTGGAGAATTTAAAAACTCAGTGAATGCATTTATATTGAGGTAAATTATTATTTATTAGAATATTTGACGATTTCTTACCTTATTGTATACTGCAAAAATGTATTTTGAATCGGAAATTTGAATTAATTAACGCAGACTTTGATGCTGAGCAAGATTATTTATACAACATAGGTTTATATCTCAGACTTTTTATTCTAGGCCTTAAAAAGGGAGTCATTAATTTGAAATTACTCTTCGAAAATTCATTTGTATGAGTACAATTATTCAACAAACAGGCTTAAATGTTATATGAGGACATAATTTTGTTAGAATCTATATTACGGTTTCATTACGAGTATCAATAATTATATTTTCTAAATTAGTTCAAAACACTAATTTTACCAATTTTACAAATAAGGTATATAATTAAAATATAAAAACATATAACAAAATTCCAGTAGAAAATCAATAAATACAAGGACAAAACTGTGAAATTTTTTGGCAAATTAATATTAACAAGAACCTTAATAAATTGCATGCAATAAAGCAAAAATAAAAAAACCCTTTTTATTCGAAAATTGTATTTTGAAGGAGTTGAAAAAAAGGAGTAAAAATTTTGCATTTCTATTTACAAAGTTTACAATACTCATACTATTCTTATATATTGTTTTCTAATAATAAATGGTTCAGGTAAATTGTCCTTGCGTTATTGTATTATATTCAATGGTTTGTGTTGTAAATATTTTAAGTTAATTGAATTAGTGCAAAAAAATATATAATATTTTTAGTAAGAAATTTTCTGCATTTTGAAAAATCTAAATAATATAGAAAATATATAAAATTTTAAAATTGAATCCTTTCAATAAAATATTCGAAAAATAAAAGGATAATTTTATACCAAAAAGTATAAATTTCAATAGAAATTCGTTCATTTTATTGTGTGTAGGCGAATCAAAAGGATTCTAATAACATTGTATATAAAAGTATAATATAAAAAAATTTTCAATTTATAAATTTCGTTCTGCCATATAAAAAAAAAAACACAAAAAAAACAATAAAGAGAAGAGTAAAAAATTTATGATATATGGGCGAATTCATTGGTAAATAAATTTGCAAATATTTACAAATCATTACCGAAATACCGAAAAGATTCTTCTATTTTGACTCTTTTGTACAATAAAATTTAGAATGAAATGTTTAGGTAAAATATGCATGAAGGTATAAAATTGTAAATTTCTAATATTTGAATTACTTGTATAGCTATTTTACATTTAAATTTCATAAATTAAAACATTAAAAATATTTTAATTTGAGAAAGGAGACAAAAACTTAAGAATTGCCTTTGAAACTTTTAACTTTTAAATATTTTCTAATTGTATATGAATTAAAATAAAGGGTTATAAATAATTGTAGGTTTTTAAAAGAAGAAGAAAGGGTTATTATGAGAACGAGTTAAAGTAGGTGAAACTGAAAATAATGAAAATTTTCAATTATCATTATAATTACAATAGATAATTTGACCGCTTGAGGTGTAAATATTTACTTTAAATGATTTTTTTTTTTGTTTTTGAAAAATTTTAGTAGATGATTTGAAAAGGGTTATCTTGAGGAAATTAATTTTGAATTTTAGCAAAGTGTTAAATTATTATTATTTAGTTATAAATATTATTTTTAAATGTGATTTTGAAATTATGTTATTCCTTTTAAGTTATTAGGTTTGTGAGTGATGCTAATCTAAATAAAAAAGTAAGTATTTATGAAAATTGAATTGCATCTAGAGTGTTGTATAATAGATGTGAGAAAAGAGTTCTCTTGAGAAAATAGATTACCTATTACATAAACTGGTAGAATCATACATTTGATGATAGATTCTGAGATTCAGTTTTGTGTTTAATTGAGTACTAAGGTGAAGGCCGACTAAGGTGACTATCTATGTGAATATATAACCGTGTAGCGTTTTTTTTTTGTTCTGAATATTGCAGGTTTGCTCAATTCTAGGTGAAACAAGCCCAGTCGATGATGAAACATAAATACTTGATGGGTTTTCTCAATATTTAGTTAATATAATTCAAATTATAATATTGCTAGTTTTTATGAGTCAAATAATATTAAATTTCATATATATAGCATTATTAGATATATTGGATCATAGCATTTTAGGTATTGAATATATTATCAAAATATTATTGGATATATTACATATTTAATCGATCGGGATTTAGAATTCAAAACGTTCTCGGTTGATTGCGATAAGTCGTTAATTAAATAATTTTGCTATTTATAAAGATACAATAAAATTTCATGCAAAATTTGATTTGATTGGAATCAGTTGAAGTTTAAAATTTTAAAAATATGTAAAATGTGTCTTCAAAAATATAATAAACCTTTTCTTTCACAAAGATAAGCTCTTGCCAGTTCGAACATTTCAAGAATTTTTTTTAAATGAGCTCTTGAAAGCTTAAATAATTTTGAGAATTTTAAGCAAATTTTAAATAGGTTGTTCTGGAAAATTAAAACTTGTTGGAGATCATTAGCGGTCAATCTTCATATCACTTGTGTTTCATTAATGCGTCAAATTTATTTATACATTGTTTAAAATTACAATATCTAAAGTAGCTGAGAAAATTTTACCTTTATCTTTTAATTTCTCCTTAATTTTTGATAGATTAAGTTAAAAAAATTGGAAACTTGAATTTAAAAATTTTTAGAAATCAATGTAATTGTAACGTTATGAAGTACGAGTATGACAATTTTTTTTAACAACTTTTTTTTAACAATTTGTTTTAATAAGTAAGACTCTTTCACCTTAAAACTGTTAAAAATCATAAAAATTTGATATTAAATTTTAATATAAAATTGGCCTGATTCACGTAATAGCTATAGTCTAATTTTTTTTTTAGAAAAACACAAAAAATGAAATCTAATTTCGGCATTTTCTCTTTAAACTTTCAATTTTTTGACATAGTATCAAATATTTCATTTCCTTATGGCATACAATATTAAATTTTTTTGATTATTTTCATATTTTCATATTTTTTTTTTTTATTAATTTACTATATTGAAATATGACTCTCAAAAATATTATTTATTTGCATTTTATTTAAATTTTCTCCTAATTTATAATTCTGTTCATATAATGTCGGTGATTTTATTAAACATGAATGGTGCCATCTTTTTTTTTTTATATCATACTAAAATCACATAATAATAACAAAAACAGAAAATTAAAAAAAAAAAAGTGAAAAGTAGGTAATTTTCCACCATTTTGTTATAATACAATTTTTGTGCATATTTTATGGTTCCCAACAAAAAAAAATACAAAAAAATGTACAAATTAACCTAAAAAATCGCAAATCTCTAATATTTCTTCAGTTTACAAGCTTTAATAAAAAAAAAAAAAATTTTTTTTTTTTGGATAGCTGATAAGAATTCAAAATTTTAACAAAATTTATATTAGAATTATTTTTTTCGGGGAATTTTTTGTATTTATTTTCTTTTATTATTCACCAAATAATTACTGTGGCACTTTTTTATCTTTACGTTTATTTTATTTTTAAATTCTATATGCTCTACCTATACAAAAATATTTTTTATTTAAACTTATAATTTATAAATTGTGAGGCGTTAAAGTACGGAATTGAAATACGACTCCCTAAGTCATAATAATTTTTAAACTTTCAAATTATAAAGGAAAATTTCAGAATATAGAAAACATTATTTAATTTTCATTTGAACCGAATGAATTTCTGTCCAGCATGTTCATCATAGTAGCATAAGAAACAGAATTTGCTATACTTTCATTTTAATTCTTATAATATGGCGAGCTTTGTTAACAATGTCATCCAATTTTTTTATTATTTTTGGTTTTTTGAATTTGACCTGCGAAGTGTGGTGTTAAAGGCTCAGTTATAATCCAATTTTTTTACAAAGCGTTGTAAATAGCTTACAATGATTTAGTGTAAAAAAAATTCGGGTTTTCAATGGAGATGTATTTCTCTTTGTACATACATGAAAAGCAAGTAAAATATTTATGAAACACTGTCCGTCAGTCACAATTCTTTGAAGAACATGGTCAGCATATTAAGTAAGTGTAATTCTATTGAAAAAAATGTGGCATACTGTCGAATTGCTAGGATTGATTTTACATTCCTTGGGCCATAGACAATTAGGATTTTCTTTAAACTTTATATGATCCCTTCAATTTTCTGATTTTTGAAAAATAATGTAGGGAACTTACTTCTAGCCGGAATAGGGTTGCAGAAACAACGAATTAAGATCAACAATTTTTGCATTTTTAAATACAAATTTTAGTATTCGAAATAAGGTGGCTTCATATTATCTTCATCTTCTTTCTGCAAACTAATATAAATAAGTTTTGTAAGTATAATAAATGTCATTTAATCATTTGGAGCATATACAATGCGATTGGTCCATTACAAGATACATAAAATTCGTGTTTGAAATTCTTGCGGCTTTTTTTTCAGATAAAAAACCTTTCCCCTTTTTTCATCTTCGTTGAGGTGCGTATCCAAAAATTGGGCTGTTTTTGTTAACCTTAAATTATTTAACTGTTCTAATACATAGATATTTTTATTGTCATCATATTCTTTTTTTTTTTATTTGAAAAATTTATCATTCCGTTTTTTTTTCGCTTTTTCTTCATTCCTTTTTTTGATGTTTCCGCTTTTCATGACGCTTTCCTTTAATTCTTTTTATATCGGGTATACATTTTTTTTTTTGATAAAACAAATTGTAATTTACCGCTTTCTTGTGCTTTTATTATTTTCCTGCTTTTTGCTCTTTTTTTGAAGTTTTGCGCGTACAAGTAAGTAATTATTTATGTTACAGCAAGGAAAAAAAAAGAAAACAAGCCGCACCCCAAAAAAAAAAAAGAAAAATAAACAAATGATTTTTGTTCATCATCACAGGTCTTTTATGACAACATTTTAACAACATTGACTGGTTAAATAACAAGAAAACTACAACAGGAAACAAACAAAAACAAAACAGAACAAAAACTTAAAGAACGACAAAGGAAAAGCTTTTGTTACGCTTAATAATCGATTTTGTCGAAAATTAAAAATACCGCCATATCACATAACAAAACACTCTTTTTTAACCACCCTAAAAATACGTTTTACCACCCAAGTTATGCAGCGACCCAGAACTAAATAAAAAAATTTAATTAATTTTATATCAAACATGATTTTTTAATCAATTGAATTTGAACAATAACACAAAAGCATTATTGTACGCCAGAAAAGAGAAAAATGGAGGCATATTGGAATAAGAGTTCCCCTTCTTACAGTTCCCGAATCGAAACTTTTTGAATAACTTTGGATTCTCTAAAAGGTGAGAAAATAATTATCAAAAATTGAAATATCAAAAATTCGTGACTCTTACAATAGCATAAAGTGGGTAACGTCAAAATAGTTAGTTTTGTTGTCACCAGGGTGAAAACTCATCAAATAGGCAACATTTTAACAAGCAATTACGACTACAAAAACAATTTCAGTTTAATTTGTCTCGTTTTTATTGTTTCATAATTCCACACTCTCGTATATTGCAATAATGACAATTTCAATAAAAATTGCTGATAAATAAATATACAGTTATTTATTAGAACTATCAATATTTAAAGAATAAGTATAGAACAGTAAATTTAACGGAAATTGTTACTTTGATCATTTTATAACACCACAATAGTGGTTTGCCGACAAACGGAACTTTTTTTTTTCATTTTTTTTTTGTTTTTACACTTTGTTAAAGATAAAGATCAATATAATAAAAAAAAGGAGAAAAAAAAAGAAAACGCAAAAATTTATAGAAAATCATTGTAGGTAGTCATCGGTAACTGATAACAGTAAATTATGTACTAGATAAATTATATAAGCAGATAAAATTTTAAATAAAAAAATTTTCAATATAAAATGTATTTTGATGATTAAATGGTTTTTTTAGCAAAAAATTCTAAGAAAAGTTAAAAAAAAATGTAAATGCATTAGTATTGTTTCTTAATAAGTATTTAGTCTATCCAAATAAGCAATGATTCCAACAGAATGCTTCAACTTTAAAACTTTATCTTCGTATCGCTGTGTGGGTTATTCTAACACCAACGTTAGAAACAAACTCTAAGGACCAAAATTGATGAGCTGTCGTGGATCGCAGATTGAATAGAAACGAAACTACAGTGATGTACTTTGGCCACAATAAGAAGAAAGTGGGAACTTCTGCATCCAATTCTTGTAAGGAATGTATAATTAAGAGGATCAATATCTTAGAGTTATATTTCGCAGAAAACTTCTATGTCGGAAATAGGCGGATGCTGTTGTGGCACTACCAGACACCTTAGAGGATATTTTGAGAGCTCCAGGACTAAATTCTTCATCCGACTCATCGGTTTGAAATATTTAGTTCGAGTGTCTTTAAAACAGAGGACATTACCATGATAGGTGCTTGCTCTTTATTCGTGAGAGAGGGTACCGTAGCCATGTTATAGCGAATATGTCGAACAGTCGAATTGATGATTTAGAACCCCGAAAGGCGTGAAGTTGCCTCCAAAAAAACATACTGAATATAAGACATAATAATCAGTTCGACATGCTAAAGAAGAGATGGTGAACAGATTCTCGCAGGAGTTGCAGACTTTTCGCGGAAGAATAGAGTGATGGTGACCAGAACTATGAAGGAACCATTAAGGGTTCCGAAAATTAAGAAAACTTGAACAGTGAGTTGGTACAAGAAGAATATTCGTAGGGGTATTCGTACTCAGCTTAAGATTACAGCATCGCTTTGTAATTAACCATACAACTATGTATTTAACTGTACAACTATGGTTAATTCAGCAAAATATTAATATCAGGTACACTCACGTTGTTTTTATCTTAGTCTAACAATTAATTATTAATTGTAATTTTGTTTACTTTTATAAAGTTGATATGATTTTATGCATGTTACTAGTAGCATTTCAGGTGCAATCTAGCAAAGCTAAGGCATTTAAAATTTTCAGTAAGCCTGTACATTTTAAATACTCTTAACAAAAATATTATCATTCTATTTTATTTATTTAAAAATTCTACATTAAAAAATCAACCATACATATTTGCTTCACTTTTTCTTGAATACATAAAGAAACTGATATAATTTGATAATAAAAAATAGGCGTGTAGAATAGGGCGTGTCTTTATAATCAAATTCAAATTATAATTTTTCTGTTAATTTTTTAGAAAACAGTTATAAATTATCTTCTGTTATGAAATTCTTTTAGAAAACTATTAGAAAATATTTATGTAAATACACTTGCAGTGTAATATTTATACGACTATTGCATTCTCAAAGTTTTGAAATAAAATCACAAATAAATCCGACTTAAATTTAGAATTATAACACTTTCAGAAAATATTAATGAGAACGGATAAATGAAGTGTTTAATGAAAACAAAGAATTTTCAATCATTTAAAAAAATTGCACGCAAATGTTGTGGAATAGTATAGGAAAAATAAGCGTATGTTTCATCTAGTGCCAATTAAAATGTCACGAGATATTATTAATTAATTAAAACGAATGTAAAACGAAGGAGGAAGCACTTGCGACCCCGTAAAAGGTAGAAATACATATTCTTGCTTAGAATTGAATTCTAAACCGATTTAACCATATCTATTCTTTCATTCATTTGTACGTTTGTCATTGAAACGCATATTTAAGGAGTAAGCTAAAGTATACTTTTATTTAACCCATACTTACATTCAAAAACCTTTTGCCGAAATTCTTGAAAACTATTATTCATAATTTTTAATATTATAATGTTAAACGTACTGTTTTGAATCTTGATATCCCATCTTACAGCTGTTAAAGAAAAGGCATTAAAGAATTTATCAAAGTGCTACAAGCTTAAGAAGGGGCTAAGAAGAGCGACATAGAGATAAAAACTTCAAATATGGCTAGAGCCTTGAGAATTAGTACACAGGTGTTAATTTTGACGCTGACAGTAAGTGTATAGAATTCAATAAATATGGTCATATACAGCATACAAATGAAAGGCTCTCGAAAATCTCTTGCAAGGCCTAAAGAATCTAAACAAAACTTGCAACTTTCACTTGTTGATATCCTCTATAACTTGTTACCTGTATACTTAATTGATCGAAGTATGTTTTAATTGTTATTCCTGCCCTTAAATAAATATTTCCTTACAAAAAAAATTCCCAATTTTTCACAAGTTCCAACAAATATTTATTTTTGAATAATTAATTATTCATAAAATTATTACAAAATTCTCATTGAAAACCACGTATATCTAAATTCAAAACTACATAAACACACATACATGTATACCTTTTAATAATTAAATGAATATCCGGTATTTTCATTTAACGAGAACTTATAAAATAAATTTCAAAAAATTTTAATATTATGCGTTATTCTGAGGTAGGACAATTCCACTTTCATACTTAAATTATATTTACTCATACGTGAATTTTATATTCATTGTTTTTATAAGAGTAACCAAATCGCACATTATATGTACCTTCCCGTGTTTATACATATGTGATAGATATTTTTACCTTTTCGTTTTAATAATAAAAAAAAAAATATAAAACTACCACCATATGTGATGCTTTTATACCTTTGTACATTATATGCATAATTTTTGGGAAATCGGAAAAAATATTTCCAGACTTTAAGACTGCATCTGTGCAAATATTAAAATAATAGAATAAGAAACTTTCTTAATAACATTGAATCTTCATAATTGTTTGTGTATTCCTAAATATATAAAATTTAAATTACATAGATTTTTATTGACTTATTAATTTTTGTATATTTTGTAATTTCTCTAACAGCCTATATGAAAATTCCCTTTAAAATCAAAAATTCCTACGTGAATTTTTGATTTTAACCTGTGCATTTTAGACTCTTAAATATTTTTTTTTAATATTTGTGTAAGATTATTTAAAATAATATAAAAATAAAATTTTTCGTTTGATTTTGTTAACGAAAACAATTTTAAATCCACAATAATCGTTTTGAAGAATCCTTAAACATTTTTTTTTTACTGGCTTTTCCAATTTTTGACTACTGTTAAATAGAGGCAATGTAAATATTAAAAACCGGAAAATCCTCAAAAGATAATTTTTTTTTTTTTGGAATATTTATTTTTTTCTAAACTCAAGTATGTGCCAGAATAAATATAGTAATGAAAAGAAAATATTTAAAATAAAAATATGACGTGCATTTTTGTATGCAAAAATTATGGTTTAACCAAGGTGTGTTTAATATTATTGTTTTAGGCTGGAAAAATTAAAATGTTTGTAAAATGTTTGTAAAATGAAGAAAAGCAATGGATTTTGAATGCATTTTCAGGGGTTAAACAGAATTAAAAATTAATTATTATTTTATGAAATTTTAAAATTTATAATAAAAAACGAATTTGCTTCGATACTTGGAAGAAATATGAAATATTATATGAAATTTCTAATTTACATAATTTATACTCCTTGCAAAATACTCGAACAACTAATTCACGACAATTAGTCAAAATTCAGCGGACAAATTCAACAGTTTTATTCCTTTTATCTGGAAGATGAGATTTTTCCAAAAAGAGTTGAGAAAATTCTATGAAAACAATGCTTAAGGGACAATCTTGTTAAATTTAACTTGGTTATACCCATTAATTTCTTCTTAATTATTTCGCCGACGATCTCTACACTTTTATTTTAAATTTTTGGACAATTAAAAAAATTTTAATAATCTTCATTGAATAACAATTAATTTTGATTGATCAAATTCGTATACCATTTTTCCATATTTTTTAATTATATATTTTCTATAAAGTTGTTTAACAACCAAATTTAAATTCTATACAATTTTTAAAAATTAATGACTACAATTAAATTTGATATTTTTCAAAGACGATTTCAAAACATCAATCAAAATAATAGTGAAGCCGCATATAATTTTTTTAAATACAGGTAATTTTGTAGAACATAAAAGATTTATTGAAATTTAGATAATGTTAAAATTGACACAAATTTTATAATATTAAGACTAATGAAGTTAAATTGATTTTATCTACTCTAATTTACTCTAATTTCTCACATTAAAATCGGTTGATTTCTTTTTTATATTAAAAATTGCTCCACCTATAATGGAATTGTTTGTATATAATTGGTATATAGTAGGTTTAAAATATTTAATAAAACATAATTAATTTAAAGAGTTTTCAATTTTGAATAACAAAATATTTGATGAAATGGTTATGATATTAAAAATTTTCTTTAATAAATTGTTTGTGCATAATTTTTTTTAATGTTCTTTATAAAAATGTTGCCAAATAAGTGAGTTCCCAGTACTCAATACTAATAATAAAATGCTAACTAAATACCATTAAGTTTTGAAGAACAGTCCTTAATGTGTGCTTTCATAAATTAAAAGTTGGTTGTGTTTAATAATTGTGTTCGTTTTCCTTTTCGTAATGTTTCAGTTTTTGAACAAAAAATAATTTATTTAAATATGAGTACAATTGATAGAGGTAAAATGCAAATACAATGTGGTAGGTTTGTACGAGTATTAATAGAGCATTATGCGGTTGAAACATATTGCACCAATTGACCAATTTCGTAATTTATACAACCAATTAAAGGTACAACATAGAATTTTTGAATTTGTATCAAAAATCCAGGATATACCAACAAAATTTCCTACAAAATTTCTTAAAAAAATTTTCCTTAGAAAATGCTTTTATTCAGTGTTAAGCTGTGAATTTGTTATAAACCGGCTCACAATCTGTAAGTTTATAAGCAAACAAAAAAGTGTTTTTTTTTTTAAAACTTGTATTCACCTTGAATTGTATGTATCAATTCTCAATACAATTGCGAAAGTCGAATTTGGTACCCTGAATACAATTCATCTTTTTTTCTCTGGCCGTGCGTAAACTACCGAATTTAATCTTTTTTTTTCCTCATATATTTATTAAAATGCTTACTAGATACATTTAAAATTTTCTGCCAATTTCATTCCAACAACCGGCTCGCAAGTTGTTAGATAAATTAATAAGCGACACGTGCGAGCCGAACCGGGCCGAATCCAGCTCATCACTGCTTTTATTCCAAAAATTGTAAGCAATTTTAATTAGAAATTTAGTACAAATTTGATACACTTGGTACATTAATCTTGATGCATTAGAACAAAAATGAGCCTATGTAAAAAGGCTCTTGAATAAAGCTAGACTTCACTTATATTAGATCTAATTGTTAAAAGAATTAATAAATTTAATAAAATTTGTCAAAAACACATTTGAAAAAATCTTACATACATGATTTTTAGGGTTATAGCAACTATATACTAATTCTTTCTTGTGTTTTAAATATTACTAATTAACAATTAAATAAAAATTTACAATGTTAACATAAATTATTTCTCTTTAATTAAATATAATAAAATAATTTGAAAATTTCTTATAAAAAAATTAATTAACAATTTATACTCGTATATCGATTCTTTGCCAAGACAGTAAATTAGATGCGATTTCTATAATATTTTGACATTCCATAATATCTTCATAAAAATTTTTAATATTGTCCTACTTTTTTAAGGGTATTTGATAATAATTTATAAAATCAATTTGAGACCAATAAAAAAACACAAAAATTTACACACGATTCAGTAATATTTATGTTTTCTAATAAAAATGCTAATTTATAGAAATGAAATTTTATTAAAACATTTTATTTTAAAAAGAAATCAAGAAAATAAAATAATTCGACAGCTTATCATAAATCTAATGATGAAAACAGCTTCTTTAACTATGCAAAATTAAATTTTTAATTTTATTATTGAATCTATTTTAATTTTATTTATAATGAAATCCAAATTTGGTGAAAACAAAAAAAAAACTCTTTGAAATTTGAGTTCAAAATAAAGTAAAAGAAAGACACAAAACCGAAAAACAACTCATTTGCCGTGGTTCACTTGTCATCTCTTTTATATAATGATGTTATTTAAAATATAATGTTACGCACACATTTTAATTTTATTATAAATTTTTGATTTTAAGAACCCACCCATATGTTTTCGGTAATAAATTATCAATTTTAATGCCTTTAAATCGTCGATTTAAACGAAAATCAATTTTTTTTCGAAAATTCAATTTCACACTTATCCAATACCTATATATATATTGTATACTTCTGCTTTAAATTTGTGTATTTTAATTTATCATATAAATAAAAAAATTATATTTTGTATGCCATGTGTGTGGAGAGGTTCCCTGAAATAGCTATGATACATAAATTATTATTTTTTCTTTTGAAAATAGGAAATGTTCCATAATATGAAAGTATTATTTATAGAACAATATGAATTTTGAATTTGAACTATTCGAAACTTTGAATTTAAAAAAAGTTCTCCAAAGTTACGAGCAAATCAAATAAAACGTAGCACTATAATAAACCTATAATTTATACATTTATTATTTTAGTAATTTTAGAAAATATTCCTAATTTTGCTAGGTTAATTTGTTTTTCTTTCTTAGAACGTCAGTAAACCGTACCTGATTTCTCACATCGAGACCTTTTGTGATTTTTTTTGCCAATAACATGAATATCACTATCATTGCCCTACCATTGAGTCATTTCCAATTGTGTTCTTATCTAAACCGAGCTACTGCCTCGCACTAATGGCCCATTTTTCGTCGTCAGCTCTTTCTTTATATAAAATCGACAGATTTCTCTATTCGTATTTTATCCATCATTTTAAAGGGGTTAAAACAGTGTCCCAAGAATCAATAATGAATCTCAAATTTAGATGATTCAACGCAATATCTCCCGAGCCCTGATCTGTGAGAGCTTTTCTACGTCGGGTTTTAAAAATATTTTCATCTGAATAAGTTAAATCAATTAACTGCATAAAGTACCTATCATATCATTAAAAAAGATACACCATCTTGTATGTGTTGTTGATTTAGTTTGGAATATAATTGCATGGTCGATATTTTATTTCTCTTTCAGAACGTCTTATTCTTTGAGCGCTTGATTGTATTCATCCCACCAGTGTTATAATATAATTTGAGAATGATGATAATTAAAATTAAGTAGCTATAGGTATGTCTCTTAAAACAGATTACCAGTTTCATTCTTGGCCAGTATTTTTATAAATTTCCAAAAAATTTAATAGTTTTATTACCTACTTACATACAAACACTTCCGTTAATAAAACTTTTTTCCCAGAAAAAGAATTTAAATACTTAACTCTAAATTGTTAAATTAACAGTATAGCAATGAAAAATTCAGTTTTCGGAAGCAGGTACGGTACACATATGTATATACGTCAACTGTATATATTATTTATGGTAAAAATTTTAGTTATTACCTAATAATAAATATAGTTTAAATTGAAAAATTATCCTTTTTTTCTAACAGCTTAAGAATTCGCACCGGATGTTAATAATAAAGTTAAATGGATTTATTTAAAACAAAACTTATATTTGTGTTCTCATTTAATGTTAATAGTTCAGGTAAAGCTTACTTTATTAAAATAACAGGTGACAGTATACATAGGGTCTATAACTAATAATAGGTGCATACTGAAAAAAAAATTTCAATGTAATCATAAAATAATTAACAATTTTAACCATAATCACTGAATTTTAAATAGAATACCTAATATTTTCTTTTTTATTATTTTTGGAATATATTTTATTTTATTAGTGAAGCGCTAGAGGTAAAAAAAAAAATCATTATTGTAATTCTAATTAGAGCAGTTGACCAAGCTACCAAAATATTCATAAATTTTTTAAAATATTTTTAAAATATTTTTTTGTTCCACATACGACAGTCACACGTTTTGGCATTTAGCAATTATTATATAAATAAAAATTTAAATTAAAATAAAAATTAATGCAAAGGTGCACTTTAAAAATTTTTAAAATTAAATTGAATTTATTAAAATTTATGTAATGAAATACTGAAAAAATGTATTTGAGTATGAAAAAGTATACAGGGTAGGTCAACAAGTTTAACAGGTTCGGAGTTACAGTGGCTTAATTATTTTTTTACTTTTAAAAATTTTAATTAGCTCTGATTTGGGAATCAAATGACTTTAAACTCAAAAATTTTGAAATTTTAACTTTTTATGAAACCTGGGAGATTTTAAAGTTAACCGGTTTTGCAAATTCTAAGAATTGAATTTTTGAAAAATCCTGAACTTTATGACAATTTTATAAAATTAACCATGTTATCTATACAGAATTATAGAACAATAAGTTTACTATAATATTCACAATTCATCATAATCTTGCAGTGAAATTTTTAGTCTGGTAAATCAATTCTCTGAAAAATTTATTCTATAAAATGAATTCTTAAAAATATTATTCACTATTAATATTTTAAATTTTAATTTTGGTTTATAATTTATCGCCGTTTTCTAGCAATTCATCTAAATACCTACATACATCAATATTTGGGTAACGTTGAGTCAAACACACGTTATTCGGAGTGTATTCGAAAGAATACACATTTCAACAAAAAAAAAATTGGCCTATGTATTATTAATGAAAAGTGAATATGTATTATTAATGAATTATTATTAATGCCATATAAATTAGTTTTTATATTTAATATATTTTTATATTTTAATAATTAATATATATATATTAATTCTTTATTATAAATTACAGAAATTTGAAAGATAATTGTGGTATTTTGTTAGACTTAAATCGCTTTTCTCCTATAACTGGATCTTCTTTTATTTTGAAAACGCACACCTGATTGATCTACTTACAAAGCAGAATGTGGGCCATATTATATTATAGAAGAACTATATTAAGGGAAGTAATAATAACAACTTACACTGAAAATAAATCCAAGGATTTGAATGCAGAAATTAATCATGAATCAAAGAACAAATTATGTGAAGTTAATTTTGAATTTTTGAATTTTGGCCCTTATTAACTTTAAATTTTTAGATTTTCAATCGCCTCAATTAAAAATCAATATATTGTCTTTTATATCTATTAGCTTCTTTTCTGAAAATTTTAAATTTCCAAATTTCCTTTTAAATAATGAATAAAAAACATTTTAATATTAATAAAATTCATAAAATTTCTGAGCGCATTTAAAATTTTGTGTAAAAATTTAAATTATAATTTTGTAAATTTTTTATTGTAACTTGTTCTCCATTTTTCCTTGTACCTCCATTGTATATATAGAAAAATTTTTAATATTCGCTTATAAAATCACTCTATTAAAAAAAAAAGTCATAATAAAAAATGAATTTTTTTGGTAAAATTAACAATAAACTTTTTAAAATCAATAATCAAAAATCAATAAAAAATCTATTAAAAATTTATTCTTTGTATATTTGATTATATTATAAAGATATTTAAATGTGTATTGTTGTGTATATTACAAATATACCTATACTTACCTGTATAAGTGTATAACAGTTATAACTAAAAACTTATAAAAATTTATGTAAAACATAAAAAATAAATCATTAAACTACCAATTTTTTGATTATATACCCACATACATACTTAATATAAAATATTAATTTACAAATATACATATGAGTGCCACATAATAATAATAATAAATAATAGAAAATTAAATTTTTTTTAAATTTTACATACATATGTATATACATAAACGAATTTTACATATGCAATATTAGAATTCAATTAACACCTGCTTTAAAATTAAATTAATTGCTAATCGATACTTATTTTTATATACCTGTTTATTATATGTATAATATAAATTTTCTAATAAAATGTCGCTGAAAATCGCTTTGATCTATTAAAAGAAAAGTAATAAAATGCAAAAAAAAAAAATATTTTAATCGCCAAATACCTTGTTAGATTTTATTTCTTGTTACCTTTTGTTTTTAATAAAAATATTTGTATAAATGGTGTATGTATAAATATTATGTATGCATGTATATTTATTATATTAACTATAGCTCACACCACACAGAAGTCGAGTATATATATATAAAGTATGTTGTTATTTGAATTTTAACATGCGAAATAAATTAATTTAGAAGTCATTGAAAGCTGATAACATTAGTTCGATTAAAATATGAATTTTTTGAAATTTAAAATTTTAGATACTTAATTATTAACCTGTGAACAAGAAATACGGTGCCCAATCGAGATTGCAAGAAGTTCATTTTGCAAGTTCGAAAAGATTTTATGCTGCAGAGATTTAAATCTAGGATTACGTTTACGCTTTATGAAATGTTACATTTGGTCTATTTTATTATATGGCGTTGAGTCTTGGACGTTGAAGGTTCCGCAAATGAACAAATTGGAGGCTTTCGAAATTTGGCTATATCAACGAATGTTAAAAATTTCGTATGCGGATCATGTTACGAACATTGAAGTCCTGCAACGCATCAACACTCAACGAGAACTATTATCAAATGTAAAAAGAAAAAAAAACGGCGTATTTTGAACATATAATGCGTGGCGAAAAATACGAGCTTCTATAGAACTGATAGTTCAAGAGAGAATTGAAGGCAACAGAAGTATTGGAAGAAACCAGTTATCATGGTTGAGAAACATCAGGAATTGGACTAGCGTTTCCAACATAGGTGACTTAATGCATGTAGCGACGAACCGTGAAGAGTACAATAACATTGTTGCAAGAATATAACAACAATAACCGCAATCGCCAACGACAAATGACCGCTAACATCTAGAAGTGGATAGGCACATTAGAGAGGAATTTTCATATGAATATACTAAAACTAATTGACATACCCTATATGACAGAAATCGGTCATATTTGACAAAAAAAAAAACATAGACAAGAGATTTATCGCAATACAATGCTATAATTTGCGACTGGAATTATGGTAATGCTATAGCATAATTCCAGTCGCAAATTATAAATTCAGAAGTTTTCTTCAACTTGCTAACTGATTTAGTTAATTTTAACTAAAAAGTTATGGGTACAAATAAATTAAGAATAATAATTTTAATATGTAAAAAATTCGCCTTTTAGATTACAATAGAGAACAATTTAGAGAATGGCATATTCGTACTAAAATATTTTGCACTTTTTCATATTTGATTTTTTTTTAAATAAAAATTACGATAAACGTGAAAATTCCATTTAATTTTGGGAAATGAATTTTCGAAATGTAATACATATAGATACATGAAATAGAATGGGCAAGGGTTTATCGTTTATATATTAATAATGTTTTTAAATATACAGAAAATATTAATAGGTTCTCAATTATATAAGTAAAAAGCTGTTTTGCTATAAATAATGCGAATTTCATGTTGGTATACCTAAAGTTGTCCTAAATTAAAATTTTGTTTCTGCTTTTTTTCCATTAAAAATTAAATTTTGAGTAAAATAACAATTTGAGTGTAAATTTTTTTAAAAGGACAAGTTTCCTTACTATTCAGTTTATGGCCACATTTTTCAGAGTTATACCTCGTATATTAGAATGTAAATATAATAGAGATTTTTATAAAATATTCTATAAAAGAAGTACTTTTTTGTAAAAGAAAATTTGTGAATAAAACTGTTTCACTATGAAACTATTATAATCACATATAACACTGCCAAATATTGTAGGTTCAGAGCAATAGAGACCTTGAAACAAAAACAAATTACCTTATAATGAAATTTCAATATGTGTTTTGAATAGTTTTATTCTTCGAAAATTAATTCACATGTTATGTGTTTAATAACGTTTTGCTATATGGAAAATTTGAGCAAATTTATTATACTTCTAGGAATATAGCATTTAAAAAAATATAGATTTTTAAAATGATTTTATATGCAGAAGTGATGGTGAGGGCCTCAATTCTATAAAGGTTTGTCTTTTAAAATTGTCCCTTATACTGCTAGGTTTAAGTTGAGATCTTATTATTTTATCTTACATTTTTCCTTGCAAATTTCCTAAATTATCTTTAATAAGTTTAACATTACAATATTGTTTTCCATTATAAAAATTCAAAATATAATATCTCTAAAGTTAAATGCATGACTAAATCTAAATAATAGAGTCTTATTAGATTTTTAATATACGAGTATTTTATAATTTTCTGATTGATAATTTATTCAAATTAAATGTTAAACGCTGTAATTTTAAAAATTCCAGAAATATAGTCTTTTCAATACCTATAGTGTTTTTCCTATATTCCATTCAAAATATTTATATGAACACCACTTGATGAAAAAAAAAAATTATAAACCTCCCAATCTAAATATCAACAAATTAGAAAAAGATTCAAAATCAGAAAATAATTTTAAGAAAATCATAATATTAATTTTTTTATATAGTAGGTGCTCGTGCGCATACCCAGGAATTTTTTCATTTGTTGTTCATACAACAATAACATAAGGTATTCCAATAATTCTTTATATTCTCATAAATTAATTTCATATACGTATATACATAACGTTATAAACTCAAACCAGAAGTAATTCTATATAATTTTATACATAAATACTTGCTCAGTTTTAATACAATATTGTTGGCTTCTATATACTTACTTAAAACCTTACCGTTTCATTTTTACTTATACATGTACATTACATGTACCTAAGTATATAAAATTTATATATACAATAGGTACATAAGTATAGAGATAATTTTTTTTTAAAATAATTTTATATGGGTTTGATTGAGCAAGCAATCAAACCTAGGAAAAAAATTAACAATAAATGAAAATCCGAATCAAAAGAACCTCAATCTTATACAAGACTACAATTCCTATGGTATTCATCATTGTTAAATATTCATCATTTATATGCATACAAAAAGTACTATAGAAAAATATTGAAATAAAAAAAGAACCCCCTAATTTTCAAAATAATCTTTTATATTCTGTACATATATATGTACATAAGTAAATCAAATGATATTTTCTTAATTCATCATCACTATTCTTCTGAATTTTTACTACCCATCATTATTAAAAGAAAAAAAATAATAAATTTCCAAACCCATCTTTTTAAAAATTTTCATTTGATTTTTTTATATTTTTTTCGAAATATCTTCTTCAGTCGCATATTTTTAACTGTTTTCCAAAACTATTTTTATATATTTTTAAACTACTACCTGGAGATTTTTTATTCTATACCATATAACAATCATAATCATCATCATCAGCTGAAAAATAATGATTGACAATAATCATAATAATCAACAATCTCATCATAACCGTCATTTTGTTTTTTGTTTTTTACTTTTTTTTTTAAATTATATAACCATACAAATACTTACATACATACGAACATTCGTTTTATATTGTTATATATTTTGAATACTCTTATATTTAATTTAAATAGTTTTGTATTTTTTTATATAAATGTACATATAAATCTCTTATACATGATTTCCAGATTAACAAACCCTCTTTTTTTTTTTGTTTTCAATATTTATTTTCATCTCGCTTTGCATCTTCTTCTCTATTTTGTTTTTAATATTTTATTTTTGTTTAAATATTTTTCTTTTTCTTATTTTTTTACTCTTATATATTTATATGCTACATCACAACAGCAGTTATACAGCAGGCTGCCAGTGTCAATCAGAAGCCTACTAGTATACTGCTGGTTTGCTTCTGATCTGTCTCTTTCATCTACCTACCTATCTACCTCTCATACTTTTACCCACCATATGGTTAAATATTTATTATATACAATATTGTAATGGATGTGTGTGTGTATAAATGACCGAATGATAAAATATATTATTACTTTTTTACTTATTTTGTTTTTGTTGTTTCTTTTAAAATATATTTTTCTTTCACTTTATTCAAAATCTCTACTATATTTGAAATCTATTTTTAGATTGAAATGAATGAAATAGAAAATAATTAATGAACATTATGTTTAAATGTGTGTAGGCAATAGTTTTTTTTTTTATTTTGATAATGCAACCAATCGTATTTATTTGATTTCATACATAAAATAAAAGAAAAATTAATGTAGGCGTTACCATATCGACCATCTTTAAAACTGTATACCGTACCATTTATATTAACGGTGTATATACTTTACTATACTAATAATTTCTTCACTTTGTACATAATATTTTACTTTATTATGTTTTTGTTGTTTTTCTTTGTTATTTTACTTCTCATATTTTATTTATAAGTGCTCTATTAGGCAACAAAAAAAAGAGAAAAAGCTAAAATTTATGTTCTGTTGTTGTTTGTATTTTGTCTCTCTCCCTTGATTCATTTGAAATATTCTAATGTTTGTTTGTTTTTACTTCTTCTCTTCTGTATTTTCACATTTTAGTTCTTCTCTTTGTAATTTTTATTCTTTACTTTTCTTATTCATTGTTTCCTTCTTTCCTTCAGTATGTTGTTGTATACTGTAATGTATACTGTTAATGCTACTCTTTATCTTTAATTTTTATGTTTTTTACTATTCTTTTTTTCTTGTTTTGTTTTTGTAATTTGTTAAAAAATTTTTCTCTGTAGGTACCTTCATTAACACAGCAAACTGTATTCGGAAAATTTAAAAGGAAACTATGAATATATAGAATTACAAAAATAAATTTTAGGGTAAAATTATTGAGAACGAATCGCAGGTACAAATTTTATCCCCACCACTTTTCATTTTATACTTTTGTATATGTTTTTATATATGAGTTAAGTAGCTGATATAGTATAGCTAGTAGTAGTATCGTGTTGCTTTAAACCAGTCTGCAATCAACGATTTTTAGTTATTATCAATCGAGACATTGTAGGAATAAGAGCAATAATACAACAAAGAAAAAATATATAAAAGTGGAAATACTAAAACAAAATATTAAAATATTTTTTTTATTTTTGATCGTGAGAGAATTGTTTTTGTGGTGAAATAAAGAGAGGAAAAATAAATATTACGTATATATGTATGTAATGTTAAGATTACTCTGTGGATTATTTTTATGAACAGAAATAAATAAGTTTTAATAGAATTAATGAATAAAACCGGTTTTGAGATTGCAAAAAAACAAAGAAAATTATTTGCTAAAGAAAACTATTAAAAAAAATTATTGAAAATAATTGAAAGAGAAAAAATATTTAAGTGAATGAAAACATAAAATTTATTTAAGTGAATTAACACCAATAATTTATGAATTGCCAAATATTTGAGAAATTGAATAAGGTTACATAAACAGCTTTTCTTAACTTATTTTTGGAATTAGATTTTTTGTGGAAAAATTATGTCTTCAGTATCTGCATCACCAATTAGTCATATTAGTGTTGATGACGAGATTCAATCAAGAGACGAAAGAGGTTGGTATATATGAAATTTAATTTTAATAAAACTGAACCTATAATAATAATTGATAGTTCTTAATTTATTACAAATATTTTCACATTCAACAAATTACTTATTTAAATCTTTATTACTCTTTTTAATATAGATTATTCACCAGAGTTATTGACAATTAAACAAGAGCGTTCATCAAGTATATCTCCAATGCTCACCCCACCGCATACACCAACTGATGAAAGATTAAGTATAAGCAGTAATTCTAGAAAATCCCAAAATAGCCCACTTTATGAAATGGAACAACTAAGACAACAAAATACAATTAATATTAATGCTTCCGCAAATAATCTTTTACTGCCACCAACACATATTCCAACGCATAATAATATTGGAACATATCAAACATCGCATGGATCTCCACAACATCAACAGCAGCATCAACAACAGCAATCATCTCAAACAAACCATTTAGAATTTCAACATCACCAGCAAGTTCAGCATCGTTTATGGTTGCAACAACAATTACAACAGCAACATCACCAACAACATCATCATCAAACATCAACAGTTCCGTCAACAATTCCAACTACCTATCCAACAATACCTTATCCATCAACAGCTGCAGCTTTAGCAGCATCAGCTGCAACAACACCATCACTTGTCCCCGGTCACCATCATCATCCACATCATCCGGTAACTCAAGTAGCAGCTCAAGCAGCTGTACACCATCAAGCTTTATTAATGAATCAATGGATTCGTAGCGCTGCATTTTATCATCATCAACAGCAAGCTCAACATTTGCATATGCGTCCATATCCAGATATGCAGCGTATACATGCAGCACGTGCTGGTGCTTTAGGTCCCATTAAATTAACTGGCCCAAATGGAACTAGACCAAAGAAACAATTCATTTGTAAATACTGTAATCGTCATTTTACTAAATCTTATAATTTATTAATACATGAACGTACACATACCGATGAACGTCCATATTCATGTGATATTTGTGGTAAAGCATTTCGTCGTCAAGATCATTTACGTGATCATCGTTATATTCATTCGAAAGAAAAACCATTTAAATGTACTGATTGCGGAAAAGGTTTTTGTCAATCAAGAACATTGGCTGTACATAAAGTAACACATTTAGAAGAGGCGCCACATAAATGTCCAATATGTAATAGAACATTTAACCAAAGAGCAAATTTAAAAACACATATGCAAAGTCATGAAAATGGTGTCAATGGTGAAAATAATACTAATAATTCTGAATGTAGCAATAATATCTTAGATGATCAATCAAAACTAATTCATAATACATCTGATTGTTTATTACAAACACAACAAACACAATTACATCATAATCAACAAAATATAATTAATCATACCGAAGGAATAACCAAAGTTAATGGTCCAATATTGGATCTATCACAAAAAATTAAAGATGAATTAAGTAATCAACATCAGCAACAACCAAAGAAAAAAATAGGATTTACAATTGATGAAATTATGCAAAGATAGAATTATAATAGGTGGTTCATCAATATAAATACGAGATTAAATAATTATTTAATGTGGCTAAATGACAAATGGAACTTAATTAAGTTCTTGTTATTGAAGAGATTCGATCACAGAAATTATTCAATTGGAAACGGCATAAAAATTATGAATATAATAAATATTTTGCCGAGGATTTACAAATAATGGAATGAGGACAACGATTATTATATTCCGAAATTTATGATATAAATACGGAATAATAATCAGCAACTGTTGGCAATTTAAGCCAGTTCAATTAAGTTCAAGAGATGTGGCTCGATAATAATGGATTAGGTGGTTTATTTTTTTTGCCAGGAAGATTTATGAAGATAATGTATGTGTAATATTGTTATTACAATATAAATGTTAAACGTATGTGTCAAAATCTGATAAAAAAGAATCATAAAATTCAATTAAAATTTTTAAAACTAAAACCGAACCAAAGATTAATAGAAATTTCACCAATAAATTCTGTTGGTTTGTTCATTAACTATAAATTCAACAATAATATAAAAAAAAATGTATTACTTTTACCTTTATTTCTTTACTTTAAAAAGACTGAATGTAAATTAAGAAAATTATTTAATTTAAATGTTAAATTCAATTATCGTAATTACAACATAATTAAATGTCCCAAATATTGTAATAATGGTAATAAAATTAATAAATTATATTAATCAATGTATGTAATTGAATAAAAAAATAATAATGGATAAATTATAAATTTCCTAATATAAGTATTTTAAAAATTAATTAAATTTATTCTTTAGTTTATAAGTAGCCAAATTATATTTAATTAAAACAAAAATTGTTAAATTTTAAAGAAGAAAAACTTAGTAAATATTGGAAACAAAAATATATTGGTACAAAAATCAAAAATCTAAATTGCTTTTTCTTATGAACAAATGAATTTTTCAAGGTAAAATTTCAGTAGCTAATTATTATTGCAAACGTTAAAGGTATTAGACAGAATTACAGGTAAGAATAAATTTTTACAGTTGTTCATTAATAAATGTTATTAAAAAATTTTAATTTTAAAGGCGTTTTGTATGTAAATTTCTTTATAAATTTTAATTTTACAACATAAATTTGGTATTGCTTCAGAATCTACCTTCCTAACATAAATGAGGGATGTATGTATACCAAAATTTCGGCTTACAGAAGTTAAAATTTTATAATTTGGGCGGTAGCTCATAATAAAGTATTTGTAAATTACTTGTTTTAGTTAAAAATTTTTATTTGCGTTTGAATATTTTTGACTTAAATCTTTTACATAGATCCTTTTATATTTAATAATATTTCCTGGAAAATTTCATATTATTCGATGGTTGTAGTATTAAATAAATGCTTACTATTTTTCAAGCAGTAAATTAAAAGATTTTTGAAACTATTTTTGAGTTAATAATACGCTGTAAAATCCGAGTTGTTGATATTTATTTAAATGCTACGCAATACTAGACATGTTATTCGTATAATTAGAAAGTTATTGAATAATTTAGGTAAGAAGTAAATTAATAATTTTAACAACAGTAAGACCATATAGTAATGTTATCCGATTAATCTTAAAGTAAATGTTCAAAAGAAAAAAACTAAGAATTTAGAACTGGACTCTTTCGAAATATTAAGAAGGAAGCTTATTGTTATATTTAATTACAGCCTCAAATCAAGCCTTTTTTTAGTTTATTTTTTAAATAATATCTTTTGTAACGGGATAATATAAAACTAATTAAATTTTTAGTCAGACATGATATCTGTCCAAGTATTAGTAAACAATTTAACTTTTGTTATGTAGAAACTGTCACAATACTCACAATATAAAAATTAAATTTGATAATAAAAATAAACACAATAACAAATTTATAATGAAATATGCAGCCCGAAATCTGGACAAAGTGACAGTAGTTTTTATTGAATTTTATATAAGATACACGATCATTAAATTAAAATTGATTTTATTAACCAAAGTACAATTGCATTCGGCACTGTATTTTCGATATGCATACGTAATCATGATACAATTTTAAATTAAGAACCAATTACCAACCATTCTGCATATTTCTATATAAATACTTTTATTTAAAAATTATTATTTTTAATATATGAATTTCAAGTTTTTAAATAAGAATTCAATTTAATTTTATTTTTCAATTACTCGCTTTTGTAGCTAATTTAAATTCATTCTTAATTTCTTGTATAATAATAGTATGCTTACATAGAACAATTTTCATAATTATTTCCTTTAAACATTTATGACTAAAAAAAAAATTAAACAATTTTTTTTTATAACCATTTTGGAAATTCCATATTTTAAAAGGTACAACTTTTAAATATAATTTCCTTCTATAGAATCTTAAAATTACTATAATTTTAATATAACCATTATTATATGTTTTGTTCTATGTATAAATACGACATGCAATATGGCAAAAATTATCGATAAACGCAAAACTTATAATGTAATAATTTTCAATTATTATGACTGCTTAGGAAATCCCCAGGATTAATTTTAAATGTTATTTTTAATAGTTTTAACCTTATACAAAAATTAATTATAATATAAATGTAGAGTGATGAAAATGTTTTAACTATTTTTATTACAAAACTTACATAACATTCATTTTTTATTTTTTTTTTTTAAATAATATGATTTTGTAATTGAAGTGAATTTATTTTAATGTGATCTTATTTATAATTATGGTTGAATGTTATAACATTTGAATTTTATTATTAAATAGGCAATCGTATAATTAGAATTTCAAGAATTATTTAATTGAAAAATTACTCAATTTGTTAAGGCTGTTTTTCATTTCTATAATAAAGACGTGCTAAGTTTAAAAACAAAATATTGACGGTATACATTGGAGTCATCAATAATATCGTAAATATTTATTTGGTATTACTGTTAGAAAAATGTTAATATTTTATATAGTTTAATTGTAATTTAGTAAAAAATAGCTTATAAATCGAAAATATTTGTAGATCAAGTTAGTAAAAATTAAACTATTAATTAAAATCGAAGACTATAAATTATTTTGCGTTTTAAAACCAATATTTTTTATTAAAGAAGAAATCTTAGGCTTTGTTTGCTTTGGTTTGGTGCATGCAATTCTTTAAATTACTTCAACTTGTTCCTAGAAAAAATTACACTTTTGAACAAAATTTCGAAGAACATTTCAATTACAAAATTTTTGATTTTTTAATAAGTTCCGAATGGCTCTCTTATTAACATACATACGTATTCTGTGATTAAAATCAATCTTTAGTCCTTTATCTTACATTGACACTAAAATACCCTTGGTTCATATTTACTCTCATATTTAATTTTTTTCACGTATATAACAATTATAAGAAATAAAGAAATAATGGCTTACGTTGCGTATGACTCTTATGTGTAACGGTTAGTAATTGGTATTTAATTTCGAAAATTCTAATTCGTTTTAGTATGTTAAAATTACGGCCTTTCATTTTAAAATGTTTTAGTTTTAAATCACTTTATTAGTGTTTAGAATATGAAAATTTCTAAAGTATATTTGATTGGATCTGCTTTTCTCTTTGATAATGATGACCATTTTGAATTATTTTTTATTGTAATTTTGGTTAATAATTTAGTTTAGGGCATTTTGATATTAATTTATATAATTATAAATCATATTGTTTAATTTTATTCAAGCAAGATTATAAAATTTCAATAATTTAATTTAATTATTAAATTTAATACAAAAAAAAATACTAATGCTTAATAGTAATACTAAATATGTATACCAAATACTAATTTAGTAACTCCTTCCAAATCTAAAAATTTTTGATCTTGAAAAATTTTTAAATTAGTTATTTGTTCATAGTACTGGTTTGAACAACTCAACCAAATTTTAAAGACAGAATCTCTCCAAATTTGCCTCTCTCATGTTATTAGAAAAACAATATTATAACCCTGAGCATATCACACATATTTACAATGGGTTTTCATTTCATTACCGAAAAAATTAAAGTATGTACAATATTTTATAATATTTTAATTTAGTTTATAATAGCATAATAAGTAACTTTTGAATTGTTCCTTATAGTACATTGCTTATAGTAAAGCATAAAAAAAAACCATTATAACATCTTTTTCCTACTATAAAAAGTTGAGAGCCAATAATAAAAATTGGAATCCTTTATTAAATATTTTCCCTTTTAATCTTTATAATATTATCATTCATTATCTTATAGTTGACCTTCATAAAATGAACATAGAATATCCTTAAGAAAAATTATGTTGCAGTATAGTAGATATTAGTAAAAATATCAAATGTCTAAATTTTAAAAATACTTTATGTATAGAGGAAAGAAAAAAGGATTCTCAACTAGGGTGGCATTTTTTGTTTTTGTATTTGTTGCCCGTTTTTTTATTGTTTTTAAAACGCAACGGGATGTAAGTGCTAGGAAAAAAATGTAAAAATTTAAAAATGTATCTATATATAATATGTTATTTAAACATTTATATACAAGGTGAACTAGTAATATGGTTAGTAATGCTCGTTAAAGGCAATACAATTAAATAATTTCCCTTTAACATCTACAGTTTTAAAAGATGTACAAAATTATTAAAAAATTTCATTTAAAATTACAACTTTTGTAATATATAAATTATTTTTAATATTATATAAATAATGTATATATCGTAAATAAATTACATGCATAGAAAATAATACTCTTTTTTTTTTTAAATAATGGAAGAACACAACATGAGTCGTACTCCCTAAAAAACAATGAAACTAAAACCTTAACAAAAATACTATACACATATTATAACTACTTTATACAATGGCATTGACAAGGAACACTACAGGATAACTAAATTTTGTTTTTTTCATATTTTTAAATTTAAATTATTTTGTCATGCCATTTTAAAAAAAAAAATTTATTTTTGTAACTAAAATTATTGTTTATTATTTTGGTACTAATAATCAACTGGAAAATTAAATTTACATTTGCAAGGATCAAAAGGATATAATATGATTATTTATAATGATCCTTATGTATACAAATTTTTATTTTCATTATTAAAATATTATGAGTATTCTTTATTGTATATATAGATTTGTTAATATAAATAAGGATGAAATTGTGTGACGAAATTTTGTACTAAAACTGACACAATGCATGTCCATTGAAAATATAGGGAAAAAAAAGTCTCTTAAGGTGAAACAAATTTAAAATTTTATTCAATTTTTGGTTTGAAAGTTGACATGTTTATTGAAAATATTTTGTAAATATGAAAATATTGTAGAGGATTTAAAAAATTCTAAAATTAATTTGGCTCGTCAATGTTAAGGTTTAGACTAAAAATAATAAATTCAAGAAAATTAAAGATTAGACTGTGTTTTAAACCTATAATGTAGATTAGAATAATTGAATTTTAGCAGAGTTTTCAATATTTTGTAATAATAGTCCATAGATTATTTCAATAAATGTTATCATCAATTATAATTATAAAATTTTTAAAATTAAAAGTGTTATAATTAATGGCAGTTGCTTCCAACAAAATGCTATGTTTTCCTGGTTTTTATGTCTTTAACTGTTAATTTTTGGTTTGAAAGCTAAAGAACAACTTTAAAATTATCAAGATTTTGTTAAAATATTAATTTTTTTCAGATATACACCAATAAATATGAGTTAACTTGTTTACTTCCAATTCACAGCTCTGTTGATTTTATTAATAAATTCAATTTGTATTAAGAATCATATTCTATTTCTATAATCATCCCAAATTACTGCAGTAAATGAAATTTCAAATATTCAAATAAATTGTCAAATATTTTCTTTAAAAAATCGATTAACACATTAAAAATACTATTTTAAAAGCAATTTCAATTTCATTACAAAATTACTCATTTATTTTACTCTCCCCCCCCCCCCCCCCCCCCCCCCCCCCCCTTTACCATAATAGAAATGTATGCGATCGTTTTTATTTTACCGACGTTTATAATATTTTATTATAGAAATGAATTTCCGTAGTAAATATTTTATCTATGTAAGAATATTATTAACATATTGCACATCTATAACAATAATTTCACATTATATGCGTGTATAGATATCGGAATACATGAGTAGTTATTCATTATTTGGATTATAATTAGAGTAAACATTGCAATTCGACAGAGACTCAGTTATTTTTGTAATTTATTATGAACAATTCCATAATCTGTCATTAACTTTAAATTATAAAATAGTGTTTTGAAAGAAAGGGAATTAAATAATAATGGAAAAAATGAAACAAATAATCAATAAAATGTTATCATAGTTAAATAGTGTAATTGTATGAATATATGTATGTATATTTTAATGTACATTATGCTATATGTTTCTCTAAATAAAATATCGAATTTGCTTTTATTCTAAAACACATGCTTATTTTTAAAATTTAGAAGCTTATTATAAATCGATTTTTATAACATTTGTAGGGCAATCTAAGTAAATTTTTTAATTCAAATTATTTCCTAAACAATTTATTTAAATCAAGTTTAAGTTTACCTCATTTAGTGAATGGGGCCAACTTAAAGCCACTGCTTCCATTATTTCAGATTACTCTTTTCACCTTGAATATTTTTTCTTGCTCGTTTCTATTAGTTTTTGTTTATTATTTCTGTTTATTTTAGATTATAAACATAATATATGCTATAGCCTTCTTCTTGCCTATAATATTGAATTAACGCATCTCTCCAAAATATTTCAACTGTCCTTGTTCTTTAAAATATGATTTTCTTCTGTTCTATGATGCAGCAGTGTCTCCTTTACTAAAATTACTTGATATATTGATTAATCTTAACAAATAAAAAGCTCATCTTAACAAACAAAATATTGAACCTCAATCTTTTCGTCTATTTGCTATTTGATTGTAGTACTCGTAAATATCTAATTAAATAATACTTACTTACTTCCTAATGCGATATGGTTGTTGATTAATGTGATCACGTTGCTCACTGTGTCTGAAACTGAACAATAAAATTATATGACATAGAAAGCTCTTTCGCGTTACATGATGCTTAGCGCTTCTGCTAAGTTTCAATATTACTGCAAGAGCATCTCTGAACACGCGCATCATAAACAAGCAGTTAAGACGTCTACTTCTTAGATGAGCCTACTGAACGCCTCATTTCTAAATTTGTAAAAATAAAAATTTATTCGTTCCATGAGCAGAGAAATGCTATTGCACTTATCAACATAGTTCACACTTATAAATGGATTTTGAAATAATACTCCATTTGAACTCTTTCGAAAAAGGGCCCGGAACATAGTTACACCCCTATAATAAACATTGAAGATTGCCTAAAATTATAAAAATATTTTCTATTCCGCTGTTTTTTTTTTTATTTTATTCTTTTCCTATATTTGTAATTTTTGAATTATCATGCATCATGTCTTATCGGTTATGTTATCGCTTTAGCAAAAAGCAATACAGTTAAAGTCAATTGACTACTGTAAAACCCATTTTAATAAGGTACTTGAATTTATGTACTTCATTTAAAATAATTTTCAATATAAAATATAATGTGTATAAAAAAGCTTTAATAAGGTAGTTAATTGAGCGGCAGAAAATCTTTTGAACTCTATATTATAATATAGCCCTGTATTACATCTACATGGGCTTACAATATACATATATAATTAGTATAAATATATATATTATGTAGTATGTTAGATATTTGAAGAGGTACAACAAATAAAAAAACAAATAAGAACACGATTAAATTGTAATAACGATTTTGATAATATTATAAAGAATTGAGTGGAAATTGTAAAATAATGAAGCCGCTTATTACTATTTGATTTAAACTATAAGTAAATATTATTATGATAGCTAAATTTATACATACATACTATAAAGTTACGTACATACGTTTGACAAGAAATTGAGATGATTTTGTATGTACATATGTACATATAGGGGAAAAAAAAAGGTGCGTCAAACGAAAAAATTTTAACACAAGCTGATAAGAAAAAATATAATGACTTACGTTCTGCTAGATAATAATTGTAACATTATAGCGGTATTCTATAATAATAAATATATAGTTGAGTATGTTAATATGATTTCAATAACTTTTAAATATGAGTATAGTAAATGAAGTGATAACAAATATCTTACGCATTGGTGTATGTAATAGTTTATACACGAAAGAATTTCAAAACTAGAAGCAACACTACTCTAGTATTACAAATTACGTAAGATAGATAAAGTCAATTGTATATTTATATTTAAATTTAATTATTTCAAGATTCGGATTTTAAAAGACTAACAATAAATGCATATACGTGTGAATCTGTCAAGCCAAGTGTAATGTAAAATTAGACGTTCATAGTAAATGCACCCTATTCTTTGTATAATCTTAGGGAAGGTATGATTTTTGTTAAAATTACAGTAAAATTTGTTTCAATGGAACATTAAAACATACAGAAGGAAGTGTGTACAAGCGGCACTATGTTGAAGGTAAAATTTCGACAATACAGTTAGAATTTTATCAGTGTTATCAAAATGAAAAGGTGAAAAACTGTCAGCTAAATTCTGCAACAAAAAGAAAAAAATTTTAAGAAAATATTTGAACACTTTATATACCTACCTAAGAGTTTCTTCATACGGTATCCTTACTCGAACTTGAGAGGTAACAGCTTTACTTGTTGTTGTTGAATATTCGCAAAAAAATAAAACTGTACTTAGCCATACTTCACTGTTGCGCTCTGTAACTTATATTTCCTTAGAAGTTTTATGAATACATTAACTACACACATAAATGTATGTATACCAATTTCATGTGATCATTACCGCTATAAATCGATAATTTTATACTTTTCTGAGGAATCAATATTGAAAATGTTTTATTAGTAAAAATTTATAATATTTACTTCCCAAAGTCATAAAATCATGACAAATGAATTATCGTATACGATTAATTGGTTGTGTCATAACATTTCCCTAAATTTTAAAGTTAAAACTAATAATAAAAATGAGGAAAAATTAAATTATTTATATAGATTACAATAGGATATTTCTCTATCTATAACACACTGCAAGCAGGATTTAACATTAGAATTCTTTTAGGGTTTTATATATTTCCACAGCTAACTAAATACGATGCGGGAAAAAAGAGCTAATACAATGCATGAATTGTCAGGAATTCGAGAACGGACCAGGAATGAAAGTAGCAAACGCGACACAATTGAGACAATTGTAAAATAATGCAATAGAACGATGGTTATAATGGAATGTGAAAACAAAATATTTGAAGATAATGATATTTTAGAAGATAACGAGTAGCTTACAAAGAACATTCGCTGTATAGAGCGTACCACAGATTTACCCGGATAGAAAAAAATGATTCATCTACCTTTCCATTTTAGTCAAAATTTGGGAATATGCAAACATTGGGCATATAAAAGGTCTAAGTTTATTATGCCATTTAAATTGTATTTTGTAGAAAAAAAATGTAAACGAAAACTATTCCGCAGTGAAATAAAAATACAAAGTATCCAGTTTAGGTGGAAGGAAGAACGTAAATCTGAAGAGTTGTGAGGAATTAATAATTGCGGATTATTTTTGAATGTATATTCCTTAAAAATCTTAAATATTTGGTTAAATTGGCATAATATAAATAATTTTGTACTATACATTAAAGTATTGAGATTAAATTGTAGCACTAGCAGTCGTAAGTTCATATTTAGTGCAAAAAAATAAAAACACAAAAAAAAAATCATTAAATTAGGAACCTGTAAAATTTAGTTTAAACATACTGGCGTCAATTTATCAAAGTCTACCGCAAAATATAACAAAAATCAACAAAATGTGCCGAAATTACAATATCAAAGAGAAACGAAATACAAAAATTAAAGATTAGATAAGAGGAAATCATTAAAGAATTGCTGTATAACAAACAAATTTTTTAACAAATTTCATATGATCGTATGATTAGATAAACATTTTTTTTTTAAATAGGGTAAAATTTTTGAATGACAATAAAAAATCATATACAAAATAAAAAAGTGAAAGTTTAAGAGTTAAAAATTTGGGAACTGCAATTGTCAGAAATTTTCTAAAACATGAGCTAATTAAACTTTTCTCCATAATAAATCTGACCGACATTAAGTCATACCACTTCTATTTACGTCTTATAAATATCCACGCAAATCGCAAATGCGATTTCAATATAGTGGAAATAAAGTATTAAAACTAACATTCGACCACTATGGCTATTTTCAGACTAAAAAAAAATTGCAAATACGTTTGTGTTTTCATTATCAATTTTTTGAGTAAAGCTTTAATAAAAGCTTTCAGATAAGAGACTAACACAGAAATCAATAACCCAATTATAATCAAAGATGGAGTGACAAAAATGGTCATTATTTACCAATTGATTTTTATTTTTGACCGAATTATTAATTATATCGGATTGATGTGACAAAAGAAGGAAAAATTTCAATTTGAAAGCTAATCTTCGCAAGCTTTTAGATAACTCAAAATAATGGGTATTTAATTTTTGTAAGAATCGTCAATTCGACTAAAAATTTATTTAATTTAAATTAAATTATTAAATCAGTCCCTGCCTTTTACATTTTGAATATAATTTTATGTAAATAATGGTCATGACTATTTGCTAGATGCAGAATCCACTTTATCGTGTATTTCGTACGAATAGCTCAAACTACACATCCAATCATTTTCAAAACTGGAAATCGTTATCAAAAGATCGATAGAAACAAGATATTTGGCTTGCCACCAAAGAAAATAACGCACGAGTCTAGAAATGCATTCGAAGACGGCCAATTAACAATTTCAAATTCTGAAACTAATTCCATAAAAAACACAATTTTAATAATGTGTTATTGAATACAAAATAATTCGAAATAATTCCTGGGCCTCAGTTATATTCCTCCGATTATACTTAATTAATATTTTATAAAAGTCATAAACTCTTTCATGTAATATTCAAAAAAAGCAAAGACGAATTAATGACAGTCTGGTACACTCTAAAATATCAAACTCTTACCTAATCCCTGTATGAAGAAAGTAGTGTAGTGCAATTTATTTTTATCCCAACTTTTTCGATATTATCATTTTCCCTTATACATACATACGTGTATAGGAAAACGTACATGAACACTCATTGAAAAATTCCTTTATCTTATTTTATTATTATTTTATTATATTGTGTAGATACAATTAATAATACGTATAGTTAAAAATTTGACATGTACTAACATCTGTTGGCAAATTCCTTAAACATGAAATATTCAGCACACCCACCATTAACAATTCACTAAAATTAAAATATTTTAACAGACAAAAAAGGAATAAGGATTTTTATAAAATCGCTTTTGTTTTAATTTTTGAAAGTAATTACCTTTCTCTTCTTTTGTTCTCTGTTAAATAACATCCTTAGAATATCCTTGTTAGTAAAATTCCTACTTTAATACAAATTGCAATGAAAATGGTTTTGAATTTGTAAATTACAAAATTTTTAAAAAGGCTAAGATAAGCATGTTGGGATAGTTAACAAGTATAAGGAGATAGTTAGAAAATAATTCATTAATTCGTAATAAATCTTAATAGTGGTAATTATATAAATTATGTATAATAATTTAAAAGAACTTTAATCATTAAGTAACAAGATAGTTTTGGGTCTTAATAATAAAATTTTCGGGTACTTTTTCTTAAACTATAATATACTACGAAATTAACAAGGCAGTTTGCTAAAAATCCTTGATTTTCTAAAAAAAAATTGTTATTTTTCTTCTGATTTTTTAATTCCTTCAGACTCATCCCGGCAATATATTATGTAGTTCCCATTGATTATGATTCAAAAGTTATAATTATAATACATTCACATTTTTTTTTTATTTCAAATCCATAATATATGTAACTTATACAATATACTTCCCATTAATAATACTAAATTAATTTTAATATTAACATTAATATAGAAATATTAAAAAATATTAAAAGTAAGAGCACACTTCAATCGCGTGACTGTCACTGATCATGTTCGGTTGACTTCTGTAGTACTTTGATTCTTATGATTTTTTTTTTGGGTTTATTTTTTCAATATTTATACTCGTATTTTATATACTCGTAGCTTTGCAAATGCCGCAAAAAAAAAATTTTTTGTTTTTAATGACTGACATTGTTCATTGGCTAACTGACATCCTCAATCATCTCCTCCTCAATCAAAAGCAGGAGAATTTTTTCTTTTTTAATCTTTTTGTTCTTCTTCTTTTTTTTCAAATATTTGAGATTAAATCGATGGCAATCGAATTCATTCAATTTAGTGAGTATGAATGTTATACTATTTTACACTTTAAAACGGCAGATGTTATAAATTTAATTTTGTTTTTGCAGCCATAGTTTTTATCATAGAACAAAATCAATTATGAATTCGGCGAAATTAAAGCGGTCAGTTTTAAACTAAAAAAAATGTTTTATTGAATTCTTTATAAATTTACCTGGTATTTATTGAATTTAGTATAAACTCGGGAGAATGTTTAATTTTGACCATTTCAATGTTCGGTATTAAATATGGAATAAAAAAAATCAATTTTTCCGCAAATAAGATACAATAGGCTCTTTATGCACAATCAAATACCTTGAATATTAATGTGGAGCAATATTGTTTTTACTTAAGCTAAGCCAGAATTCAAATGGAAATAATAATATGGCAGGGTTTAGTTAAAATTTTCGCCGAATTTGAAATGAGAGGGTCAGCGAAACAGAATTTTTATAAGAAAATGCATAGAATTACTTAGAGAAGAACCGATCTCTATTCTTTAAAAGAACCGAATCATCTAGTTGTCTTTTGCTTTCAATGGAGTCAAATTAGAACTATAATGCCTTTTGCAGTCAGAACACCACCTTAAAAACCAGATTGTCGTTGTGTATTCCAATGTACGTTGTACATCTCAGTTAATTTTATCGTTTAAGGAGTCAGTATATCAGAAATATCTTTCTTAAATTTTCGCATCTGGTCGTACTAGCTTCAGGCAGCGTCATATAATTTACTGTCAGTCTTCTGTCTTCGCTTAAGTGTGCAATCTAAATATATATGTATATCTTCTGTCAATTTTAAACCGTCCAAGTTTGTACGCTAATTTTTAATATTTAAAAACTGAGAGGACCCACAAGACTTATAAGAAAATTTTTGTGATGTATTTGTTTTGTTTCTCTTGATATTGTTATTTTATTGATTGTTGTTATTTAAAAACCTTACTTATTATAAAATTTTGTCTATTCTTTTTCATTTTTATCAATTTCTGGTGTATATTGGCTACCAGAATAACCCTAAAAATTTAAACATACTTGGTTTTTTCTTCGTTCAAATTTTATTCTTGTCCGATAACTAGTACTTTATATTAAAAAAATTTTACAGGATAAAATATTTTGTAGAACAGTAAGAATACACGTATATAAATAGTTCTTTCCTTCCGTTGAATTGCATTTCAAATGAATATTGCTTCCTTAAACAACCCACAATATAATAAAAGTTACCTACGAAACTAAAAAGACGAAATAAAGAAAAAAAAACCGAAATAATGCAGATTGCATGTGGTCACTCCTACAATCAATTTTCGCCGCAGGACACACTTTTCTTATATTTTTAAACTGAAATGTCCGTTTACCCACACATAAAAATTTTAAATTTCAAAAATTATACTCAAAGGAATAAAATTAGTTTCCAATTTTTTTTTTTTTAATTTTGTTCAAAACCTAAAAACAAAAGGATCAACGAAGGTGGACTGAACAAACTCCTACTTAACTTTTTGACCATTTATTATTAAAAATTTTTAGTACACATCATCTAAAATAGGACATGTTGTCGATTCTATAATGATTGATGGAATTTAATGTTAGATATACTTGTATAATTGGAAGATATTTTGATCATAGAGCATTTCTATTCCGCAATATAAGCATATCTAGTAAAAAGCATATATACACACGGCTTATTAGCAAATGAAGAATAGCAATTATTTGGAAGACAGATGAGAAAATAAAGCAAAAATATTTAATAAGAAATTATTCTTTTTTTTTAATTATTTTGATGAATAACAAAATTTTTATTCGGCGTGTCATTATTGTTGATTTTAAATTATAAATAGATAAGCAACTGTTACCATTAATTAAGTGTATTAAAAGTAGTCATACGATCGGTTTAGAAGCCAGCATTTCTTGCTTGATCATGTAATGTTTTTAATATTGAAGAGTTTTCTTCCTTATTCTCTTAATACAATTTATGTACTAAAGAAAAAGTTTTCTTATGCATGGTTATTACTTGGGATATATGGTTTCGGATAAATGCAAATCTATCCGAACTGACTATTTGACAATTCACACATCTTATTCAGCACATCTTGAATCATATTCAATGGGTGCTGTTAATTTGTTGTAAATCTACTCGAGATACCGTTCCAGGGATTTTTAATTGTTATATTAATGTCGATCGTTATCTGGAGCGTCTGTTGAAACAAAAAGGTACCAAATTTTTCCTGTATATAAATAAATGCTTATAACTCCAAAACTGTGTGATATATAGCTAACCATCGGGGGCTTATTTTATAGGCGATTGACTGCTCTTTATTTTCGGTCATACAATTAGTTTGGTTTGAGCCATATTTTTTGAGTTAAAGCTTGTCAAATATTAAATTGATCAAAAAATTATCCTTGAAATTATTTGCCACCAAACACTCTAATATACATACAATACACATGTTAGAATTTAAATTAATTATTCATTTGCACTATAAATTAAACATAGCATTCTGAGTATGAGTTTTAATTATATGCCATCCTTAATTATCTAATTTAAAAACAGAACAATCTCAAATCTTATCATGCAAAGACACTTTTTAATTTTTAAAGGGACAAATACTAGCCTATATTTCTCAACAAGTGCATTAAATTTCTATATCAGATTTTTCTTTTGGCCAGCATAAGTCATCCCATGTTGTCATATACACGTTATACAACATAATTTTAAAAAAATGTCCTTAAGTATAAAATAATAACACCGGTAACAATTAGTCTAACAATTTAATAAAATTATTAGAAAATCAATAAAATAATTTTGATTTCATCAAAGCATTTAAATGATTTCACTAATTTATTCTTGTAATTTTCAATATGATTAATAAAAAAATCCCATTAATCTCCCATAAATTTTTAATTTTAATATTATCTATTTGTTAAAATATTAAAGAGGAAAATTTGTAGATTACAATTAAAATTAAAAGAATTTAAGGATACAAAAGTATTTCTGTGACATTAAAAACAAAATTCAAAACAAAGAATTTCCGACCTTTAAATTCTGGACATTAGAATTAAATTTTATGTTTCTAATGCATGTCTCACGTATACTAATAACCCATAATTTTCGTTCAAATTTAAATTAGAGAAATAAATCTTGTCGAGAACTATTAAAAAAATTAAACAAAAAATTCAAAATGAAAATCGAAAACTTATGAATTTTTAAATGATTACTATTTCAGCTCGTAAATATCACAGTATGACTATGATTCTTACTATAATTATGTTCAATATTAAATTACCTTTCAAGTGGAGAGAGCAATAACACCAAATATAAAAAAATAAATTATATTTTATTTGGTACCTCATTAAAATCTATAAAACTTAATAAATCAATACCCTAACAGTATACAATTTTAATTGTATGATAGCTTTTATGTCCATCATACTGTATGTGTGATTTCATCATAAAATATGTGTGATATATGTGACGTATTAACTTAATGTATTTTTTTAAATAGTCAAACAAGGTGATAGAAGAGGAAACAGAAAGCAAATTGTTTAATTTTATTACTATTATAGAAAGAACGTCACATGTTTTTTTTTTGTAGATTTAGAGTTTGGATAAATACTAACACAAAATTTAGAGCAGTTCTAGTAGTTTTCGGTGAAAATATTTCAATTTCAACACCCTCATATAGATTTAGATATTTTTTATAATTTCATTCACCGCATTGTATACAATAAGCGAGCTTATGTATAAGCACCAAATTTCAGATACCGAATTTTTGGTAGAAGCGTAATTTGGGATGCGTAATAAATTACTTTTAGAGAGATGTTTGACTGTATGTCGTAATGACTTCTTTTAATGTCAGTGCATCTGCACAGATCTGTCTTCAAATTTTGGCTAAATCAATTTTTATGAAAATTAATTTGTGAGTTTATTTTAGTTATGTCATGCTTTGATCAACTTTGGGTATATCTAAGTTCTCGGAGACTGCACAAGCCGATTTTACAATTTGAATAAGTTTTAGGAAAATATTCACCGTATTTTTTTAAATTTTATATATAAGTCCCGCCTGACAATACAACAAGTCAACTAACTTTATGTTAACTATAACTTAGTGGCGTCTTTATAAAATTTGAAAGAAATTTTTTAAAAGAAAGAAATTCTTCTTTTATAATCTTTTGCAACACGTTCGCCAAACCGGAAAATATATTTTACGGTCGGTTATGTGCTGGCAACATTTTTTCCCTATAATTGCATCAGAAAATTCTACGATATGGAAAATTATATGGTTGAATTGCACATAAAAATTTGACGTTATTTACGTAGTATACCTTCGGTATATTGTTATAATTTCTGTTGTTATTAAACAACCAATTAAGATTGAAAATAAGAAAAAAAATTTTCTTCATTTTGATGAGTTGATTTTTTGATGGTCGAAACTTATGAGTTTTTTTTTATTGCTTTTATTTTTTCAACTATTTTTCCCCCTAAAGAGTTAATGTTTTTTTACCCCATAGAGGGTGTTCATAATAAAATGTTTAGTATATTTAATGAGTAAAAAACCTAATAAAATGTTATACCTTTGAGTATATAAGTATTAAATGAGCCAATTTACGCACCTTTTGTCTTAATGACTTTAACTACGCATATTCTGTTTAATACACACATAGTAATATTAAAACATAATTATAATAACTTAGCTTATGTAATATAGACTATGAATAAGGCAATGTTTAATTTAATGAATATATATGTATAACAATATAGAGAAACTGATTAGTGGCGTTGTGATTTAATTGTGTTCATGTTGAGAATTAACGAGTTGAAAGATTTTTTTCTTGTCGCCAAATGAAATTTGTAAGATTTCACACTATAGTTTTTTTGAAATTAACATAATTTTTCTCGCCTCTATAATTGATGAAATATCGTAATTTTATAACTATATGTATAATGTGCATTTGTTTTAATTTAAAATTTCTGTCGGATGGTTTTTGAACTTTAAGAACAAATATGTAATATTATTACTTTTATATTATTGAACTAGATTCTGAAAATTCCCTGAACTACAAACAATTATGACAAATTTCTTTTTATAAAAATTTCATTTTTCTCAAAATTAAGAAAAGTTATAGTCCTTCTAAAATCTGCAATTTTCAATTATATTCAACATTAGAGCCTATGTCATTTCTATACGATGTTCCTATTAGATAAATTATTTATCAAAAATGTTGAGGATTTCTAATTGCATTTAAGACAATATTGTAATCTAATCTGAGAATTTTAATCTTTTTCTGGAAAATATTCATGATCTCCATATACATAGTCCTGCAATATGAAAAATTTTTCAAACCTATACAAAATCTTTACATATTGCACAAATTTTAATTTTTGTTAATTTTAAGTCAAAAAATAAATCTTTCAATACTAAACGCATTTCGATTTCATTTTAACTAATAATAAAAATATTAACAAATTTTGCACAATAACACAAAAACACAAAAAAAAAAAATTCAAAGAACCCACCGTATTATTAAAAACTAATTAAAAATTGGACAAACCCCTTAACCTTTTTCTGTGTTTAGTTTTACAAAGTACGAATTAATGCATCAGGGACGTAAATTTTGTTTTACACCTTAAATACGCGGTTTGCAAACATTGTATGGAATGGAAATAATATTTTTTTTTTTGTTCTTTATTCTTAATATAATTTTTGACCTCTACATATATTTTAATTTTAATTTTTCTGGTTTTAACTGCTTATTACCGCAACTCCTTCCTTAGAAACTTTTATAATAGGAAATTCAAAGAGATTTACCGTTTATTTAAAGGAAATATTATTAGTAGATTTTTAGAGGCCGAAAAGTAACAATGTATTTTAACGATCTTATTAATAATCACTCAAAAACCAAAATAAAAAAAGAATTATATAAGTTGCGCATGCATGTTATTCTTATAGGGTCTCATCATCAATATGTCCAGGTGATATTTTATTATCCACTTAGCATTAAAAAACAAACCAACAATCGTTATTCATTCCGAAAATTACATACCTATATTAAACCTTTTTTATATTTTTGAAGTATGTATTTTAAAAAATCTTAAAAATCATTTTACACCTTTTATTTTATATTTTCATTTTATGAATTTTCGATGAAGTGGTTTAAAAATTAGACAGTTTTAAGATAGCTTTTATTTTCCCGATAGCATGTTAAGAAATTGTGAATTAAATTGATATCTATATTGTCTACATTTTTATTTCTATTTTATACATACAAAAATTTTCAAGTTCAGAATATTCGAAAAATTTTTTGGAATCTTTTATTCTAAATTAATCAATTGTAATGGTAAGAAACAGGAATCTCAGATCGATATTTTTCACTAATTAGTTACTATTATCATAATATAGATTAATAATTTCTTATTAAATCGTACAAACGAATATTCGAAGGGTATTGTTAAATGAGTCCATTTGTAACACAAGTAATTAACGTATAAGGTATAATCATAAGCATATATGACATTCGTCTCACAGATAACCACAGACAACACAAAAACGCATCGAATTATGGTAACCTAATTTTCACAAATTCCTTAAGTTTAATAACAGGGTCACTATTCGAAACAAACATTAGTAGTAAATCCTTCTGTCAACTGTCATATAACTATTGAAAAACGTTCCTACGGGCATCGCAAATTTGACACGATCAACTCTATCTTCTTTGCTTTTGTTTTTACCGACCGTATTGTGTAAACAAATTTTGCATATCGAGTTTTCGGTGGGAAAACACTTCTCCATAGTAGGGAAGTGTAAGTAAACTATTTTTAGCAACCTGTCGGTCCGTCGGTCTGTCGGTCTGTGTGTGCACGCGTGTATCTCAAGTTCGGCTGAACCGATTTTGATAAAATTTTATATACAAGTTTATTTCCACCATGGCACGGAATGATCAACTTTTGGTATATATCAGGCCTCGGGAACTGCACTTTTGAGCGGGCCTGTTTTACATTTTTGACCGTTTTAAAGAAACTATTTAACCGATTTGCTTGAAATTTCATATATAAGCTTTGCTCAAAAGGCCGCGAAACCTCCTGTCGGAACAAATTGATGAAATTTCTTGAAATTTGATATTTGAGTTCTGGTTGTTACCGAAATTAGCTGGCGAGCATTTCAGGGAATTCGGGTAGCACAAAGCGAAACTCTATTAAGAGCCAAATTTACATTTTTCTAGGTATATTAACTATAAGCTTACTAATGTCTTAAAAATTGGAAAGAAGTATTTAACAGACATTTTTATAATATTGTAACATTTTCACTTAACTAGACAACACACATTGTGGTCGGTTATGTGCTGACCACATCAGATTTTTTAATTTAAAATACCATTATATTTAATTTTCGGTATGTTACATATGAAATAAAAAAAAATTCAAAGAAATTTAAGAGCCGCCGGGAAATTTACGTAATGAAGTTGCTCATTTTCCTTGTTTTATCATTTCGTTTTTGTTTTTCTTTTCTAATTAAATCTTACTTTTATTTTTAAACTTTATTATTCACTGTCTCCTCCGAAAAAGAATATATAAAAACTAAATAAGGGTAAGATTGAATGCACCGAAAAGAAATTTAGTTTTTTGTTTTTTTTATCAATGCACTTTTATCGTCGTTGTACTAAGTTTTATTTTCGTAAAGAACCTTACAATCTTTTAATATGGTTTCAAGTCACTAAAATTTAATATTTGAATTATTCAAAAAAATATTTCCACACCCCCAATAAATTTTGAGAAAAAAAAATTCATAATTTTTCATATAACACACATTTGCTCCGTACGCGGAGTAGAGATGATAATAAATTTCCAGTATGATATTTCCAGTATGGTCTTAAAAAATCATAAGAAGGGAATTGTAAAATAGAAATTTTAATGAAGAGAATAAAAAAAAAATAAAAAAAACTCATTTAACAGGCGCCAGCGGCATAATAATTTTTCCCTTTAAAATTGCCTTAAAGGTGCTCATTAAGGATCTTTTCATCCATATTTATTTATAATATTTTATACAAATAATTTAAAAACTGCACAAATATTTTATATTTTAATTTTCCAATTGAATTTTTAAGGTCAAATTATATTTTTTTATTTTTTTTTTTATATTTTTTTCATTATATAAGCTAGAAATCCTTTCTCAATCTAATTCATTTTCGTTCTTTTCCTTTTTCAATTTGGGCTTGGTTTAGATTTTATGTAACTTGGAATGAATTATAATATTTCATCAGTAAAGCAAATTTAATTCAAATAAGATGCTTGGTTTGTAATCAAACGAAAATTATGTGCATAGTATGCATAAATATAAAATTTTTTCTATGTCATAATTCAGAAAACTAAGCCAATGACAAGTATGGTTATTGATATTTAATTTTCAAACTGATTCTAAAGATATAAAACTTATTTAAATTTAATATAACAATTAACAGTAAAATGGTATGAACGTTTCGTTGAATGTAACACTCTATACAATTTCTACACCTTTAGCTACAACAGTTTACATAAAGGATTAACATGAGAGGGATTACACGACCAATTACAAGCTTTAGAAAAATTATGAAAATGTTGAGAATTTTGAAAAAATATTTTTATATTCTAATCTCTAGGAGACTTTTGTGAAAACATAATTTAAGAAAATCAAGTATATGTTAGCTAGATATTTTAATTATTGGTGTCATCATTGGAATATGTAAATATATAAATGTTCGTCGAAAAGGCCACACTAATTTGTTTTGATATTTATATACATGAAGATATTCAGAACATTAATCAATTGCTTAAGTAGAAGATTATAATAAAGTCATTTACAATTAATTTAAAAGAGAAAGATAAAATTTAATCACTTTATAAAAATTTGACAAAATGAATTTGCTTGTGGCGATATCGTGCATGTTATTAAATGGTTTCCATGGTATCAAAATATTTAAATAAATTGATTCAAATCATGCATACTTTCGCAAAACTTTTCGATTTCAAAATTTTTTATATTCTCGGGAATACAAAGGGATCTGATAGCATATTCTCAAAATTGTTAAGAAAGAGTATAACAAACATTTTAGTTCTTTTGAATTACGGCAACAGCATTAGAATATTGATAAAATGTGAGTTTAATCTAATTCAAATTTAAAACTTCAAAATTTTATAAAGAAAATGTTAAAAATTATTTTAATAACAAGTTGTGTGTAATTTTAAAATTGTTTTCAAAAAAGGTTGACTACTAATTTGTTTCCAAAAATAGTTGTTGTTCTACATGTAACATTCATTAACGTGTTATAAAATAAACTGAAAATTATCCAGATTGTATTAAAACTTCGATTGAAAGTCTATCACAAAGAATATTAAAAATTTTATCTTTTAAAATAAATGTAATATGAAGAGAATAAAAGGATTAATCCGAAAAAAAAAGAGAAAATAATCACTTTTTACATTATATGATCCACCCTCATGAAAAACCCTAAAATTCCTAAAATATTTTAGATATTCAAAATTTCAGAATAAAATTCTTCTTTTTAAAGGATAATGATCAAAAATTTATTTAAAAATTATTTGAAAACATTCATAAAAATGTAGGCACAAACCAAATATTTAAGGTATTACAGAAAGAAAACACCCATTTGCGTGAAACATTTTATATTTTTGTGAATAAGTAAAGGATAAAATTAAAGGAGTAACTCGGATTCCTAAAAAAAAAATGTGATATGCAATTATTTTTTCTTTGATTTTAATCTTTGAAAGATTAAAAGTTAAAGTGAGTTAATTTTGATTTTATAAAAGAATTTCAGGGTTAAAAATATTCTTTTTCTCTTGTATATCAATTAATAAACTGCCATTTTTTACCTGAAATAATGTCGGGTTTGCAACGAAATTTTGTTTTTGTTTAAATTAGACTAAAATAATATTATCGAAAACTTTAATAAATCACAAATTCGAATTTATACATTCAAGCCATGTTTTTTTTTATACTACATACTACAATACTTATGTTGGCAAACTTTGTTCAGTCCTCTATTGTTCAATACAAGTTTAGATACAAGCTAACTTTTTAGTGATTTATTTCAAGAGAGCAGACCATAAAAACAATAAAAACAGACAGTAAGAACAAGTAAATCACATTTGATTAAAATTTTGAATTCTAACTTTTTGTGTGAATTTTTAGCTTGCTCCTAAATATAGGCAATTTTCGAGAAAAATAAACTCGACAGATTTAGCTCAATAATTTTTTACTAACAGGTTTTGTACTCTGTAATCAATGTAATTGAGAAATATATATGCTCATTCTATTTTAAATATTTGCAAACAAAACTTTTTTTTCCAAATCAATACTAATTCGCGTGAAAAAATTTTAGCGGCTTTCGGAAGTCTACATTTACCATATTTACCGATATATGTGCCATTATTGGTCATTTTGTTCTAGTAAATAGGTACTAGTATTTTAATAATTAATTTTTTTTAATTTTAGTTCATTGAACTTTATTACACTTCCATTAGTTTTCCTTGGGAAAATTTCTCACAGTACAACAAATAAGGTGCTACATAATCTCTTTTCTAAAATACTACACGCAATGAACCTTTCATATAAATATCCATTAAATTTTAATTAAAATTGTAAAATGGCAATTATAAATAAAGTTACGCTAATATTCTTTTTTACCTCATATTCTCTATATAGCACGCAAGTGCAAAAACAAAACGAATTTGTTATATTTAAGTTTGCGTATATAAGAACGGGAAAAATATGTGCACATATTTCTGTTATATTTACATGCTAAACAGATCCGTTCTCATAATTAAAGAGTAATCATACAATTTTAATTCATCATCCAGAAGAATATCAGTTATAAAATTTTACCAATTCCATTTATATCAAGATTTACTATCATTTACAGCATCATTATATAGTGCGAAATGTCCATAATAATATTTTTCGCATATACCAATGCATTTTTTCTTGCCTCACTATTATGTAGTTGTATTGAAGTATTTAACATCATTTTATTAGGCTTAGAAATCCTAATTAAAGTTTATAAATGATTTAGAGATCTCTGAGAAATTCCACATATTGAAGAGAATGACTGCATGATATGACTTAAGCACAATATATACGAAGCATTTAAAGAGAATAGAGTGGAAGAATCAACAATTTTATTATATAAAATAATTAAGAATTAATTTTTTTTTTTAGTTTTGTTTTTTGCCATTTTAATATTATGATAATGTTCATTAAATAATATAGAATGTGTGATGGAATGTTTAGATTAATGATAAATGATCCATTTTGAATACCACGAGTGCTTACCCAAAAAATGTTCGAAATTTTTCCAAAACTTAACTGATATAGCAGCTAAAATACATATAAATATAATGACTGAAATTTCACTCGTAACTTTTTTAATTATTGAACTATAAAGACCTAGGTACTTTTCGATTAAAATTTATTTTCAAGCTTTTACGTACACCAAACGATATCCCAAAAAATGTAGAAATCAATTTATATGGTACTACCTTTCCGTTTTCGCAAATACGACAATCTTATTACATAATAAGACCCTTGGTCTTTTCTCGGAAAATACTCCTAAAGCCGAAAATTTTACGCAATACATAGCTGATTTTTCATAGACTTGGAGCTGAACTAGATTTGCCAGTTTTTTTTTAAATTAATTCTATTATTAACAAGAACAACGATATATTTGCCTGTTCCCTATATACAATTCAAATAAAAGTTGAATTGTAAAGGAAATTTTTTGTTGAATTTCACACATTTTCTAAAGAAATGCTCAATAAATGATTGAAAAAAAATATTTTATTTTGCAAAAAGTATCACATTCACATTGGCCGTATAAGTGCAGTATCAGTTTAAAAATTTTTTTCTAAATTGTAGTCAATTTAATTGATTGAAATCATTAGTCTCAATTTAGACTGATGGGAATGGAATGTTTTATTACAATATTTTTGCTTTGCTGAATACACAATGAATTAATGAACCTAGTATGCGTACAGTTTAATTTTTATGCACGTTGGCATAGCTTTTGAACAATCATAAATACAAATTTCAAGGGTAAAAATGTAGTATACATAGTGAGTGATTTTAAATAACTAATTAATACATAAACAAAAATAAAGTCGATGGTGTCAGTAAAAGTGAAATAAAAACCTATATTTAATTCCAAGGATAAAAAATAATTTCAGCTGATTTCGACTTTCAAATTTCACTTATGTGTTTTAATTGAAAAAGTATAGAAAAAAAATTTTATTGTGTTCCAGACTGCATTGATATTAGGGGGAATACTAGTCGGTACATAGAATAAATCATCTAGCAAAAACAGGAATATTGTGTCTTGTAATTATTTACTGACGATTTAAGCAACTTTTGAAAAATGATGGTAATGGGGAGCTGTAAGGAATTAGAGAAGAACTCAAGATATATTTTAATGGGTATACATTAAAGAGAGAAACACTGAAGAATTATATAGCCAAAAGGCCAGAGGTAAAATCTGTCGAATCTCAAAATTGTTCGTGCTTATTGAGGGTAGTGAGTCTTTTGGAAGTAATTGAGCAATAGATAATAGTGTCATTTTGAAGAGAAGACAATATATGATTGTCCCTGAGCTATATTTCATAAGATATAAAGAGAAAACAATACAATTAGAAAAACGTTCTACGTCGTGTGTCTTTGATCATTCTTCCTTTACATTGTTCATTTCTTTAAACCCGAAATTTATCATATCTGATGTAATTTAATAAATTCTTCTACTCAGCATTCTAGAAACTTGATTGCATTATAATAAACCAAAAGAACAAAAAGTAGAAAAACAAAATGAAAACATTTATTTTAAATGTTTTATTAATTCTTTCAGTTAGTTTTAATTGTTAGCAATGATATTAAGTAGCGTTTACAGTATACGTCATTAATATAATTTTTCGGAATTTTAACAAAAACCGAAAAAAGAAAAAATTTTAATTTAGGTGTATACAAAACGATCTTCAATAATACTAAAATACAAGGATTTGAAAGCGCCAGTTTAATTCAGAAAAAAATTTACAACACGTTTATAATAAAAAGTTGTGTAAAAAATTCTTAATTTTGAAATTTTTTTATTTTATTCTCGTTTTGTTTTTGATCATTATAAATTTGTGAAAATTTCAATAAAATGTTGATTTACATGAGAATAAGAAGTTTTATGATTGCATTTGTTAAAAACGAAAGAAGAAGAGAAATACCAAAGTTTTTATTATTATGACAAGTAAAAAAGGCAAAAATCTTAAACTCTTCCGTGATGAACAACATTTATGCTTTACCATATTAATATAAGACATAAGCAATTATGCCATAAAATGATATTCAGATTTTTTTATAAAACGTTTTATGAACATTTTATATAATAATGGAACGTTTTTAAAGCTTCTTGATTGAATATTTTGATAATTTATTATAAAAGAAGCATTTTGCAACTTTTTATTGCTTAAGATTCTGCAAGAAAATCGTAATAACAATAAAAGAATAAGCATAAAATTGTGAATGCAATTTATATGTAGTAAAGTAAAATTAATGGAGCAAGGTTAATTAAAAATTTTAAAAGTTTATATTATAGTTTTTTCTTATGCTTGCAAATTGATATTTTAAATTTTTTGTAATTTATTGAAACAGAGAAAAAATAATTAAGTTTATACAAGCTCAAGGGGCTAAAAAATTTAAAGTTGTTGGAAAGTTTCCTGAATTATTTCGAGAAAATCAGATACTTGCAGTTTGTGTAAATTAAAATTATATAATATAATAAATTATGGCTTCGGACAACCATCGACAAACTTTTGTGGGTTATATGGGCAAATATTTACTACGTGAGTATGAGTATGGTCCATTCGATTTTCTTACATTATCGACTTACTAGAAGAAATGACATTTTTTACTAACTTTATTTACTGTTTTGTTTTGACAAATAATAAATTTCTATTAAATATTTTGTACCTATATCTATGTATTATCTATGACTGAGTTCTTAAATTTTTGAAAAATTTTAATAGTCACAATCGAATACATTTTGTTTGGAAGCAGAATGATAGGCCGCATTTTGAAATTGAATGAGCCGCACTTTGCTCTAAGGGTATTACAATTCGCCTCACACTGCCTCACACGATAAGGTACAATTTCGTATTTCGATAATGAAATTGTACTAAGGGACAAAATATATTTGTTGTTATAAAAGTATATATGTCGGCCTTTTTTGTCATTTCCAGCTCGAGCTTTTTGCTTTCCATAAATAAAATTCCAAATAAAATTATGCAGCTCGATTGTTGGAGAACACTAACGTACACTGAGGTCCATAGTGAATTAAGTGTGAATAGAAAATTCTGCAAACACAGGTATTAATAGGTAACAAGAGAAAATCAGGACATCAGAACATATTTTAATTTTATTGATCACAAAAATTTACATATTTGAAGCATATGCAAGCTTAAATGCAATTGTACCATGTGCAATATTTGGAAAATCCATTCACTAAGAAGAGACGAGGCTTAAATACGAAATTACAATTCCAGGTTCGATAGGTTTTATCATAAGCAGATAACAATGATATATTTAATGTAATAGAAAATATTCTATTTAATATGATCTTATGGTTGTGTGTCAACCACGGTCGAATATATAATAAGAAAACAGCATATATAGAAAGCAATCTAGACAACTATTTTCCAATTATTTCTTCATATCTGTGTAATTTAGTTTGTAGAGCCCCTCCTATAGAACGGTATAGACTTCTCGTTCGAGTTCAGTTTCTGTATAAAATTTTTATGATTTTTCTGTCTTAACCCGTTCCACTGACCAACTGATTTGAATGCAAAAATTTCTTTCTTTAATTCCATTAAGATCATTGAAATCATTTTAATTTTCTTATTATTATTCATCCATAAAAATCAATTTCAATATTCAAAAACTGTTGATCACAATAAGCTTCTGATATTTCCTATTTTATTATAAACGAAACTTAACTCAATTATCATTTCATTTTACTAACAAAAAACAAAATCCTAAAAGAAATACATAAATCCTTTTGTTAGAAATTTTAACAATAGGATTATAAAATGAAAATAGAACAAAACGAGAAAAAAGAAAATATAATTTTAATTCGTCACCGATTGTCTTGATTATTTTCTTCAGAAACATTATTAATACTATCACCAAAGTGATCATAATGCAATGTCTTAAATGTCTTAACTTATATAGGATAAATCGTAAAGGTATTATAAGAACCATAGGATAGCAGATTATTAAATTCCCGAATTAGATCATTCAACTAAAAAATTAAAAACAGTAAATAATTTTGCCGAATTTGACATTTACGTAAATAAGGTATAGTTCTCTCTTCTGCTACCTAAAGAAGAATTTATAGCGGATTGTAGGCAAATATGAATTTTCCATGTCCATGTTGAAATTAGGGTTACCATTTCCGTTAAAATTAGGGTTACTATTGCAATTGAAATTAAGACTACAAATTCCGAGATGAGAAGTCAAAGTCGGGGTATCAGAATTTTTCATTTTTTGAGGAAGTGATTGATTTTGTAATTCTGTTTGTCGTAATTGTTTTATGTCTCCGATCACTTAAAATATAAAATTTTTTACTAAACGAGCCGTCATTATTGTAATGTCATTGAAATTAAATAGCATTTAAAATCAAAAATAAAATCCTCATAAAGTAACTGAAACAGTTGAAATGACTTAAGAAATGAATGACAAAGAATGCCGGCTTGTCTTAAAGAAGATTCGCTTAGATTAAGCGTTTTAGTTAACAATGACGCAGAACAAAATAAGCGTTTCTTTTTTTTTTTCTTAACAATTGTGTTTTTTAAGTTTCTCTTGTTTGATGTTTTCATTTTTATTTTATTATTTTGTAATACAAAATGTGTTTTAAATAAAAAAATGAGAAAAAAAAGAGTTAAAATAAAAAAAAGAACAGAGACAGCGAAAGAGAAATTTTGCGGCGCTTTTTATTATTATTGTTTTTTTTTTGTTCTGTATTTTTTCGTCTTTATAACAATGAACTAAGATGATGTCCTAAGATGACAGATTTGACTTTTTTGTATCATTTAACAAGATTTCTGGCACGTAAAGTGTTGCCTTTATGTCCATTGTTTTTCTCTGAATTTCTGTCAAATGTCAGCCTTTATTTCTTTTCGCTTATAGCTTTTTTTAGTACCATTTTATTTTCCTAAATTTTTTTTTTTATATTTTTGTTGATAAAAAGTTGACATGGTGTAATCCTTTTAACAAAATTTAGATAACAAAATGGTTATTTGAAAAGATTATTAAAAATTATGTGATTATTTGTGAAGATGTTTGAATAAAAGAAAGCAGTGAAAACATAAATCATATTATTTGTCATTTTTATTGTACAATTATCAACATTTGGTGAAGTAGAAAAATGGTTAAGAAACTTTATAAGGTGTTTTTTTAATAAATAGCGTATTATAACTGATTGCATTTTGTTTGTAGTGAATGTGGTAATATGTTTATGTTTATTCCTCAGGTGACACTTGGAGTATTTGCACTGAAATAGTTCATGCCCTTTAGTGTTGCATGGTATAGGTTCTTTACACAGCATTGTTGCATTAAGTGAATAGATTTCGGACAATTTAAAATTGATCTTGTATTAAATTTTCGATTGCTGTGGGATGTCTTCCAATTCTTATAATTACAGGGACTTTATCGCCAAATCTGTAATAAACCATAAAATTTCGCTACATATTCATTCAACAATCGGATTTTCTCCTCATCCTCTTCTAAATCAAGTTGTAGCAAAACAATTTATTCAATTTCATTTCAGAAATACTATCTCCAGTGAATTGTTTCAAAAGCAAGTTACTTTAGTTATTCTCAAATTTAAGATGAAATTTATAAATTCATAGTTTACAAAAACATAACACTTTCAAATATTTGAAATATTTCCAAATTTTTTCCTTAAGAGATCCGTTTAATATCTAAGAAAAATTTTCGTAATTTTATTTACTTTTCGACTTATTGTAACTTGAAGACGAATTCCTTACAAAAAATTTAAATAAAATTACAAAATAATTAAAAAAAATTTTTTTTTCTTTAATTCATCTACCATCATAATCTCTTTTTTTGGGTGAGCTGAATTGAATGCTTTTGAAGCGAAGATGAAAAATTCCCACACTTTACACAATAAATGATTTTTCTCAAAAAAAAAAAAAAAAATTTGTCTGATGGTACAATAATGCTTAAGCAATTTCGTATTTAAACAAAAAAAAAAAACAAAAAATAAATTCTATTGATCATAAGAACGGTTTAGTGGCGGCGTTGGCGGTGGTGGCAATAACTTTAATAATAACCGTCTTATTGCTTTCTTTTGTTAACGAAAACAATTCCTTCTTTTTTTTTGTTGTTGTTCTCGAATAAATTGAAGAGTTTAAAAAATTTGATGGTTAATCTTTTTTATGTTTGTTTTTTTTTGTGCTCCAATTCAGGGATTAATTTTTTGAAGGAAATTAAAAATTTTGTTCTCCCGTTTATGATACAAAAATAGTATGACGGCGTCCAAGTTTAATTTACACGTTTTCCAACTTTTGAAACAGTAACGTTGGTCAACTAATGATTATTTATGAATATAAAATTTTTACAGCTGCTTTCTGTGGATCCACCACAGAGATTTTAAGAAAGTTATCGTTCATTATTCTAAAAAATCATTTTCTCTTCAGCTCTAAGATTAATTTTCAGCTTTCAGCTTTCAGCTTTCAATTTTCCCGATTTCTTGCGAAAACTAAATATGTAATGCCACTTAAATTTACTGAGACCGAAAATACCCTACAGTAGTCCGGGCGAATTAAAAACTTTTTTGGTCTCACAATGAAGTTATGAAAAGAAGATTTTCGGAAGAAAAATATTTAAATCGTATGCGTATGAACGCTTATACGTCATAACGTGCCAATGAAAAATGAATTATGAAAATTACTTGCACAAAATTTTTGATTTTTTTTTTGGAAATTTTTTCAACATGGTTTTGTTTGTTGAGAACTTTTTCTTGTCTCTTTTGATGTTTTTGTTCAAGATATTTGTGCGCACAATATGGGAATTATAAGAAGAAGTGATCGAAAACAAAAGTTTTGGAATATTATCATAGGATGATCTTTGTGTAAAGTTTTATGTTTAACCATTATAGTACACGACTGCCACGTACACGACTGATTCTTTAAATACTTCAAGAATTTTTGGCATTTTTATATTTAATAATTCGCTTTATTTTTTTGAATTAATCTTTTTTTTTTTTGTTTTCAGTCAGCTAATCTTTGAGAAAATTATATTTAAAAAGTAAATCAATTTGGATTGTTTGAACAAAATAAGAAATATGGGAATAGTGTCCTGAATGTTCAACTAAATGTAAGAAGAGCAATAATAAAGAGTAAAATATAATGTTGAAAAACGTGTTGGAATTTTTTTGTTTTTAGAATAATGGGAATTTTTTCAAAAAAATATTTATTTCAGATTTGATTTGTCTGGTGGTTGTTTTCTTTTCGGATGAAACAGGTGGAAAATTAATTTTTGAGGAATTTTTGGAAAAGTATAATAATAAAATCTTCATATTTATTGAATATTTAAATTTTTTTTTTTTAAATAGCAAACTGAAATAAAAAATAATTCTATTAAGCGTCCAGCTTTATTCAAGATTTTCTCCGTTGCAGTACTACTGTTTTGAGAGCCGTACTTTTTTTAAAACAAACTGTAAAAAAGTTCTGCAATATTTGCAATGTTTGATAAGGGTGAAAAGATAGATTTGCCGAGGTTCAAATAAGGATAGGGTAATTTCGCCAATTATTTTACATTTTATGAGTTACTCTTAACATTATCAGAGCATTTATTTTGCCAATTTGAAGTTAATTTATTGCAAATTCTTATACAAAAATTGGTTCATTAATATTGAATGCCGCCTTTACTATTGTAATACACTATATATGATCTATTTAAATTATTTGGAATTTACCCATAAAAATCATAAACAATTTTTTATTTCAGCATAATAAAAGACTTAAATTGTTGGAAATATTATTGGCTTCTCTGTAAATGTAGTTTTGTATAAAAACTATAAAATACCGAATCTCACACTATAATAAAATTAAATTAAAGGCGGCTACAATAAAGTGTGTATATCTACTTTTTTTAATAAAACGAAAAATCTTCAACAGAAAAACTCTTAAAAGAGTCTACAAAAGAATATTGTCATTTTCCATAAATTTGGAAGTGTACAATACCGTGACGGTAGTTAAATACTAACTTTAATATTTGACTTTGATTTCTCTTCATTATAGAACATTATCATCTATTATATTGATTATTTATGGCGTTTATCTGTATACAATTTTTTCAGCTTCTTTATTTTCCAAAAAGAAAAGAAGCTTAGATTTTTGATCGAAGTGTTAATTAATTTATTATTGTATAGCACTAAACATAAGCACTATAAGTGTTTTAGCAACTTTGTTTTTTTTTTTAAATTTTAATAATAAACTGACACTTGGATAATTAAGAATTGTTTATTAATACAATAAAATATCAAAATTTTCGGGTTATAAGAGAGCCATAATTGTTCTTCTAAAAAGAGCTGACAGCATTTCTATTAGACGTAAACAAAGTTAAATGGGAAGTGAGTCATCTTCAAGAAATATTTAATAAAACTTAAGTTAATTTGATCTGAGACCTAACCACTACAATACGGTTATTATAGTCCATCAACAACTATGATGCAGTTATTATTGTCTGAAAAAAATTTTACTCAATATGACTATCTATGCATCATGCACTAACCCTGTATCCCTCCTAGGGATGAAGAACGAAATAAAAACGAACGATTTTTGAGAAAATTTAAACAACAGACAACATTGCAATTTGTTCTCAAATTATAATATTTGAATTTGAATACAATGTAAAACTAAAGACTATACTGTACACTGTTCGGAGCTGTCTCGACTTTAAAATATTTTAAATCGTTTTTCTTCAAAACCATATTACTAACTTCAATCTTGAGTAGAAAAACACATTATAATATACGGCCACAATTGTTGTTAGACACGATTTTTGCTCTAAAAAATTTTATGACTACTATAGAGCCATCAAAATATTTTAAGAGTCCTAAATTTTTTATAAGTTAACCCTTAATTCTAAAAATTAATTTTATTTTAATAATAACGTACAGAGAGTATACTTATATGAATAATAAATTAATAAAATATCAAAGGCAGTAAAATACAAAATTTCAACTTCAAGTAAAGGATTCGGAGATTTCCATTTTTTTTTTGTATCATTTTTAATTATTTAAATGTTCAAATGTGCTTTTTATAGGAATATCGCGACTTAATTAGGGTTCAACTTTAAAGATTTATTTAGACACTAGAATATTATTGAAATTGAACAGACAGAAGGATTGGCAGACAATTTTAAAATTTTGTTTTCATTTTTATTTTATTCTTTTTGGTATGCTTTTTGACAGTTAAATAGCTACTATTGTTGTTCAAAGAAAGAAAAAAAGTGGGTTTTGTTTTTTCTTAATTTATGATTGATATTGGGTTCAAGAAAGTTTATAGTATAATTTATTTAACCAAAGTTTTTTGAAATTATTTATTCTCGGTACCTGGCTATTTATTGTGCAAAGGAAGGAATTGATTAAACATTTGAATTTTATTCATAAGTTTTGGAACTAAAAAAGTTGAACTGATCAAATTTTTTTAAAAAAGTGCATATAAATTCTCTAATTTTATATAATTTTTTGAAAGAACTCCCAAATTCAGCTTACCAGTTACTCAGTTCGAACTTTAAATTTAATTTAAAAAGAAATTGTTGCTTTGTACTCACGCAACTTATCTATAACATCGCCGTTATAAAGGCTTCGAGGAGATTTGAAATTTTAAGTCCAATTCGATGGGATCTAAAAAATTATCTAATCCGATGTATAAGCATTCTTTGTTACAACAGGATAAAACCTTGAAAGTGAGGCTATATTATCAACTAGTTAGCATTACTGCCGTTTATTTTTCATCGTTAAGAATTCCGAGCAAGGCATAAAAAATATGGTGCTCTACGTTTCTAGAACATTTTAATGTAAATTGATTTGGTAAAACTTTATTTCTCTGCAAACCATAGTTAGTTTAGACATTCTACACAAACAAAACAAATAAATTCATAACGCCTGAGAAAATTACTTCGCTTCGTTATTCTTACATTACGTTTTAACCTTATTTTTTGATTTTTATATTTTTTTATGATTAAATACACCTTCCTTAATTCAAAAAATCATTTATGATCCGAGAAAACCGTTTATTATGATCGAATATATTTCGGAGGCAAATGACTTCTAGAATTTTAATAATAATTATTATTATTGTGTTATTTTTTTTTTTATTTTATTAAAAAATTCTTAGAATTAGTATAAAAGATTTTAATTAAATATTTGATTTTAAAAAGGATTTTCAATGCTATTGGATTAATTAAAATTGAAAAATTTTATAAATCAAAATGATTTCCTATGAGACGATCACGTTTCAATTCGAAATGAAAGCCAATCATTTATTTTTTGACCCATAAAGTTAATTGTACTTTAAAAGGTCGAACAGTTTTATTTTGTTTGAAAATTTGATATTCGGGCAAATTAGTAAAATTTTTAATTAAAAGATTTTAGAATTTGTAAGTAGCTAAAATACAATTTTTGTTTTCTATGTGATGAAACAATCTTAAAGATTTGAAATGATTTTAAACTTAAATGGAAAGCTTTTGTATTTAGTTGCAATGGTTTTAATGTCTTATTTGTGATATGGTATTTGTTTGTACAAAATCGATTCTAAGAAATTCATATTAAATCTAAATTTTTCAAAATTTTATGCTATTAAGATTTTAAATAATTGAATTTGAGCCATGGGGTTTCAGCAGCACTTCTGTGGCGTGGCCTGGAAAATGTATTATCCTCCTTAATAAGGATATTCAGAAGCAGATGGCTCTCCCATAAATCCCTGAATCTTTGCGGGTGGCTAGAGTGTTTTTTATCCCCCAGGTGTGGGGGAAGAGACATGGTGTCCAAGTCATTCAGACCAATCAGCCTCACGTCTGACTTTTCGAATACGATAGAGAAAGTGATTGATAATCATATCAGGTCCACTATCTTGGAAGATAACACGCTAAGCGGCAGTCAGCACACGTATCAGGCGTGTAAACTCCATTTGTGCAATTTCTAGATCATTTCCTCATTGTTATCATAGTCATTTTCTGGATCATTTCCTCATTGTTATCATAAAATTTTCAATGTTTAAAAAGCAAGAGTAAAGAGCATATTAATTTACTTATGTAAAAAGAGCAAAGCATTCACAAATTCACTATGCTTGTCTGACAGCTATAATTATATAGATATATAAGTAATAGTGATGTTTTCAGAAATATTTTCTAGAAGTATAGCACTCACAACAATATACCTTCACCAACTGGGTTATTGTATAATTCTTGTACATACATACATATTTCGAATTAAATCTAAAATTATTCCCTAAAATCCCTTTTTTAATGTTAAAAATTAAACAGCCCTTCACATTATAGTAATAAATTTTTAGAATAAAAAAATGTAAAACAAATGTTCTAGAATAAATCATCATTTTGTAAAACAAACGTTTCGTTAATCAAAAAAAAAAATTAAAAACATTTTGCAGGCCTATTGTAATTTTTTTTTAAAACAGTGGCTGTTTAAGTACGTAACGTATACATAAGTTTTCCCTCTCAATAACCAAAATATTTCTTTTGATCTTTATAATTAAAAAAACAAAAAAAAAAAAATAAAAAACCTTTATGACAAATTTTTACCTGGTAATTTTATGATTTAAACGTACACATTTTTTGAAGTTTGATCCTGTTCCACATAAAATTAGATGAAATTTTTATTTGATCAGATTTTCAGGTGTAAGTCAATATTCACTTGTGTTCATTTAAAAAAAAAATATTTTTTTTTTGGTACCTTTAATTTTTGATAACGTTGTGGTTTTCTAGTAAAACACTTTTTTATTCACATATTTTTATAATTTATGTAATAAATTTCGGCAAGTAGTTAAAAAAAACCTTTAGTATTCGTTATACAAGCACAATACTTCATATTTAGTTGTAGTTGCCTTAATTTTAGGGTCCTTTGTAATTATTTAAAAAAGTGTAATCATTATCTTAACAAATTTATCAAATTTATATCGCTATACTGTACATTAAAACTATAAAACTTGTCATTTTTGTCTAGAATTTATTTGTGTAAAGTGTTGCCATATAGGAAAACAATTATCTTTATTAACTCGTTCTTTGTATAAAAAAATTTTTTCGTGAATTTTTCTGTAGCTCGTATTGTAGTCAGGCCCGATTCAGATTTATTCGGCGGCCAAAGCGGTTTCCAAACAGTGTACTGTTCACTGCAGTGAAAACTCACCCCTCACTTATTTTCCCAGCAGTGAACGATATGTAATAAACAGTGCACATATCGCATAATAAATTACTTTCTTTTAACTTTAACTTGCGTTTAATTCATTAACTTTATCATCTAGGAATAAAGGTTGGAATTAAACTTGCAGCTTTTTGTAAGTAGAAAAAAAAAATTAATTTGCAAAACACGTAATGGCAAAAATTGGCAAAAAAAAAATTGTTTTTTAAAATTTAATTCTTTTTTTAAGATCTCAATGGCGCTCATTGCAACTTTGGGTATATTGTAGACGCGGAGCTGACTGTAGTTTTTACATTTACATATTAATTACATTATATATTTTAAGATTTACCGAAAAGTAAACCTTAGAATGGAAATATTCGGACGGACATGAGATAGATTGTTAAACTGGGCCTGACAATATGCTTCAAATAATACTTTATGCCGTTCTCTTTATTTATTTCTGTTATTTTGTCTGTTATATATATTGTTTACCCTGTGACATGTTCAGTAGTCATTTCCTACAGTTCGGAAAGTCGTAAAATTTTTAATCTTTTATTCCTTTTATGATCATTTTCCAAATTGAATTATGTTGAATCAGCAAGGGTTTGTTGAAAAATTGTCAAACACAAATAATTGGTATACCTAACTTCCACCTAATTTGAGCACTATCAAGTCCGGTTTACAAATGGATGTCGTCTATGTGGACTTGTCAAAAGCGCTCTATCTATCGCCTCATAGTGTGACTCTACCTAAATGGCAAAATTTGTTGATTTGGATGAAATGATATTTCTGCGGGATACTAACTACTATGATTCATTCTTAAATTTTTAACATATTGTACTTTTCAAAAATAAAAATATGGCAACACTATAACAAACATTTTATTAAATTATATTAAAAAATAAATAAATTTTCGGTTTTCAACAAATTTTCTTAAAAATGAAAATGACATAAAAAACACCTATTAAAGATTAAGGATGAATTAATGCACTTTTGTTGAAATACTGCACGTAAGTCAACATACACAAATGTAACAAAACATACACACGAACACCAGCAAATTCATTGTGTAATAAATTACAAAAATAATAAAATAAAACGAAAAAACAAAATTAAATTTTAAAAATTAAAAATTATTACCAATCATTAAATTTGTAACGATTTCATCTGTTCCTTTGAAAAAAAAAAGAAAAACAGAAAAAAAAGTCCTTTTGTCTTGGGGTCAAAACCACTGTACAATCGCCATTCTATTGTTTTCTTCACTCAATAAAAATCTTCTTGTTTTCTTTATCACATTTTCATTGTTTTTTTTTCTTTTCTTTTCATTTCAACTTTACAGATTAGCTGCGCTTAAATTTTGCGTAACTAAAGCGGCTTTTCATTGTAAAAAATTGTAAATAAAGGAAAAAAACAAAGAATAACAAAATGTCCTGCACACACATTTAGAAATTCACTTACATAATGTTAGTGTTGTTTTATAAATCTACTGAAATGCAAGGAAAACAAAAATTTTACAAACAAAATCTTACTTAAACATTAAAGGCGATATTTGTGTAAAATTGATTACTTAAATTTTTGTTTGCCCAAGGTATTTTCGAACCATACATCATGTAATCTTGTGTATGTGATCATGCATACACAAGACATCAAAAGTAAAACACAAATCATGAAAAAGAAGACACTTTTTCAGATGAAAATAAGCAATAATAAAATTTAATGTTTGCAATTAATTGAACAAAAGAAGTTTACATAGCGGTTTTAAAATATTTCAAAAGAAAAGTTGTAAATGACAACAAGTTGGACAGTTCCTCAAATTCTGGACAGGACTATCTATCGCTATCCTAATGAGTTTGCTACGTTTTTGTTTATTATTTTTTTTTTTTGAAGTAAAAAGCTACGTTTGATTTTTTAACAAAAATATTACCTGCTATAAAAATCATGTCTCCTTTTTTTCGAACACTTTATATTTTTGTTATTATTTTAAGAACCTACTTACCTTATATATAATATTAATTGATTACCTTAGGCTGCTATCAATATTGCTGCTATTACTTCATATATTTCAAGTTTTTTCATAAGGTTTTTGCCAATTTTACTCTTATACCTTTTGTGTCAAGTCACTCATCAGATTAATAAAGATTTATTATTATTTTTGGTCATCGTCAATCATATTTGAAATTGTTCTTTTAATCAATTCATACTTTGTGGACCTTTTTCACAAGCAAGAAAAATATACAAGTTAGAAACATAAAAAAAAAGCGAATTTTATAGAAAAAGAAAACGGTCAACAGTCGAGTTTTTACTTTTTTATAACCATAGTTTTTGTTCAATTTATAGTCATAATTTTTGTTGCAAAGTTTTGGCATTCAGTCATCAATCTTAAATCAGTTTTAAATCAATTTTTTAAAGGTATATTTTTTTTTGTAGAAAAGACACCCTCAGTATTAAAAAAAAAAACCATTAGAACAGGAAGGTTTTTATACCTTTTCTGGTATAAAGAAATATTTTTAACTAAGCGTGTCAGCTTCCATTAAATGTTATTTCAGCTAAGAATAGTCTACAATATACAAATTTTGGAAAAGGTATACGAATAATGTTAAATGTAATTTACCTGTTTTTGCGGCAAATAATTTTTGTTTTTTGAAATTTTAGAGGACAGTAGCTAAAATAAAGTTTAATATTTTAAAATAAGTAATTAATTATTTTTTTATAATATAGAAATTAATAAATTACTTATAAAATTTTTGCAATAAATCATTTTAAAACTATGGTTAAGCCACCATTTTTTGTATAAATATGGAATTTATTGTTTTTGGTAATCCTTGAAGGTCTTGTATTGCTAAAATTTAATTTCATGTTTAAATTTTTTTTTTAATTATTACATGCATAAGAATTTAAAATGGCATAAATAATAAAGACACTTTTAAAAATTTACTCTATTTGCTGTTCTGAATAATTTCTATTTGAAGTATGTTGAATATTTGAAAGTTTGTTGAGAAATAAGTAGATTTTAACAAGCACGGAGATAATCTGTTTGTGATTACAGTGGTTATGTTCTTCGTTTTGAAAACTGGTGATAGTGAATTTTCTTTAGTTAATTAAGAAATAAGGGTTCAATCTATTACAAAGCGAACAGCAAAAAACCCCCACTTTTATCTCTTCAGCTACCACGTAAGGTCAGTACCACTGAGACCTCAGCATTTTTGACAACCCTTATATTCCAACGGCTCTATTCCGTGCTCTTGCACTAATTTGGATGACGTTATAACTCGGAACAAGAGATTTCAGCCCCCGTTTGCTGGATAGATATAGAAAACACATTTCTTAGGTGGATTCAATATTTTCTACCAATTCTGCTTTGTAGTTGTTTAATCGTTTCGGCCCGTCAGAATTTGCCCGTTTGATCGGCGTTGCTCCTCCGATTTTTCTGATTGATTTGTATCTGTTTTCTTCATTCCAAGTAACACGGTGAAAAGATAGTCTGCCAGGTGCGAGCCCCGCATGGCGAGGCTAACTATGCGTATAATACCTTTTGACATGACATGATATCAGAACTTCTTTGATTTCGAGACCGGATGTGACGAATTGTCATTCAGCTTCCAATTAGTTCACTGGGTACGGATCGTACAGTACCAACTTGAAATGGAAAATAATCAATTAGTCAAATTATCGATTAGTTTCGTAACAATAGCAAGAAAAAAGAAATATATGTTGCTAGATCAATAATTGTTCTTCAAGTAATAGAGCACAATAGTTTTTTTGATTGCAAAGGTTAATTCCTCTTAATTTGTTGTAATCTTGCTTGCATTATTTTCTGATCTTATGGTATGGCTGTGCTAAAATTATTCCAGTGTTTTCAACTTACATTTTTGTTATATTTTCATGAATGTTTTCATTTCAATTTCTAACACAAAATTTTATATATAATATTCAAAACATTTTGATTACAAACAAAATAAAATTCTTTAGAAATTGCTTCCTGTATCCAAAATTTTCCTACTATATAATTTTCTTAAAACTTAAATAAATTAATATTATACAGAAGAGTAAAAAAAAAAAATATCATGACATTTTAATAATAATTTTTTAAAGTCTCACAACAAAAAATCAAAATATATAAAATTACCGGAAAATTCCTCTCCGCCAATAACACTAATTTAAAAATTAAAATTTATCTGTTTTTTTTTTTTATAATATACAAACCTATAAATTTTGACCATTTATCACCATAAAATTCCTGCATAAATTGTGTATCCTGGATTAACATCAATCCGATTAAAAAAAAAAAAAATTATTTTAACATTTAAGCTCGCGTCTGGAATTCTGGAATGTGTTATATACGAGCGATGCTATTACAAGCTGTAAATTGCGTGCAGTTAATCGTCCTCAAATTTCCATTATGGTATATAAAAAAAATTCACCTTCGCTAAAATCTTTCTATATTTTATTTATTCAAACAATTTAAATCATCTGGCCATAATTTAAGGTTTCGAAAATAAATTAAAAATGCAAAAAAAGAAAAAATCATAATATTTTTTTCAGAAACTTACAATTTATTTAATCGATATAAATCGCATAGATTTTAAAATGAATGATTTAAATTTTTAAATTGGGCGATCTTTGATTGATCATCATTTTCAAAAGTTAAACGAATATTGAATGAATAATTCAAAAATTCCAAAAAATGAAAAAAAAAATTATAGTAGAATTGAAATCTTTTTAATGAATGGTTTTTAATTTTATGGCCAAAATTTAAAAACAAATTTACTTTGATTTACATTTTTCGCCTTTTATAATATTGGATTTGAATGAAAATTTTACATGAACGTTTAATTTAATTATAAGTTTTGCTATAAACGAACTTTGATTGGATTTGAGATTTTCAGAAAAAAAAAACATTTTTCTGCTTTAAACTGTTCGCTTTGAATTTAAATTTCCTTGCATATGGCTGAAAATATAAAATCAATCAAATATTAAATTTTGGATGTCCATTAAAACACAAATCTAATATTATTTCGACTTATTCAGCAATACGATTTTAATTGCTGAATATTTTGGCTTAAATAAGCCAAAAATATGCTATGATTTGTTGTTGTTTATTTGTACTGCTCATAGGAGAAGATATTTGTATTTTTCGTAAACATTATTTAACATGCTCTCCCGGTTGAACCGTTTTACTCTATGTCCGTAAACTAATTTCAATTCCATTTCTTTTAAGGAAACTGTACAGCCAGTCTTTTCCAGCAATTTCATTTATTTTAAAAAACTTATTCGAAATGTTGTTTTTTATCGATAACTTATACACCATCTGCCGACTATCTCGTCGTGTTAATCCAAAATATTGTGACTCCAACTCCTGAGTACATTCATCTTATTGCTTTTCTATTTCGATAATAAATACGGGTCTATGGCTTGGACGAAACACAGCAATAATAAGCGATAATTTATTATTATTTTACTTAAGAAATTTGCAAAAACCACCAATTTTTTTGGTTCATCCATTATTATCAGTCACAATGTACCCTAGTAGGTGGTAGTTCCGATTACCCCCAAACATTATTTTTTAATATTAAAAAAAAAACACCGTTTTGTGCTATTATCTTAGGAATACTTGACAATATAATCAAAAATTCAGACAACAAAAATACTAATAAAAAAATAGTGCAACGCCTGCACATTAAATTTTTTTATATTTTCAAAAAATCACTTATCACTCCGAAATTTGACAAGAAACTAAATAAAAGAGAGAAATTATTTATGAGACATACAGTTGCACATTTTTCATATTTTATCGTGTTTAATTTTGTTGAACGAATGTTATTTACTGAGAAATACTGGTGGTCCATTTTATCTAACTGGTCTGCTGTGGTATACTTGCAAAAGAAAAAATGCTGGAATACTAAAGTTTTGTCATATAAACATGGCCATTTTCATAACGATGCACTAAATATATTTGTAATTTTTGGAAAAAACTTTGAACTCTCCGAGAAATCGACAACTCTATTGCTACAATAGGAGTAAAGTGGATCATTTTCGGACGATCCTTTTCTTGTAATATTGTTTTTGAAACAAGACTCTCAATAGTTGAGAAAATCTATAGTGAAGTGGAACAACAATTTTTTCTTAAATTATAATTCTTTTGTTCCAAAAAACAAAATTTTTGAAAATTGAAATTGATATTGAATTGGGGTAACCAACCTTTATCAGATATATTTTCAATTACTTCTTTTTAATTGTTTTTTATTTGTCGCTAATAAAATTTTACTAATGTAATTTTTAAAATTTGTGTTCATTTTGTTTTGCTATAATATTAGAATACCATAAATCTTAAAGATCATTCAAAATTTATTTCCTCTATTACTCAAGTGAAATTTGATCAAAACATTAAAAAAAATCAACAAAAATAACAAAAACATAAAGTTCCTTTTTTCCATTCTTCTTATATATTTTGCTGCGTTAATCTTAATTTACGTCCACAGAACCAAATACAAATTACAATCATTCACGTAATTACCACGCAATTCAAAAAAGTAATAAACTTTAAGTTAAAGAAAATAAAAAAAAAATAAAAAAAGAAGTCAAGATAAAAAAAAAACTGTATCTGATTACATTTAAGAATTTTACTTGACTGAATTTCTACTCTACTGTTGTATGTGGTACGTTGAATTTGATAACTTCTTTGTACATTTTCACTTATTCTTCTTATTTAACATTTACCATTCTTTATTACTGTTCTGTCAGGTTAACATTTTGCACTTTACTTTTAATATAAAATAAATTTTCATTTCGTATTTTTTTTTTTCTTATTTATTTATTTTATAGATTAAAATTTTTTTGTTGGAAAAAAATTAAAATGTGATGCGTAGGCCACCCATGTTTTTAGATATCAACCCTCTACATTAGTCCAATTCTTATGATATTAAAACTCGCACTCACCATCTATATTAAGAACACATAATATAGAATGCATGCTTTTATAATGTCGCGAATAAAATGAAATTATGATGATGATTTAAATTACGTCCTCTGTTTTATTACAATAAAATACAAATATAGTTTGTGATTGTTTTATATACATAGGTACTTGCTATTTAACAGCAGCTTTTGTAATATTTTATTAATATTATTGGATTACTTGTTATACATATCAAAATTATTGAATTTGCAATATAATATTAAAACAATATAAAATCAAGAAACTGTTTTTATATTATGTATATGAAAAACTGGTTTAACAATACCACGAGCACCAGCCTGCTGGAACAGAACTTTAAGTAGTTGTTCATATAGTTTTAGTGTATAACTTATTGAAAAATAACCCACATATATTTGCTAATCGACAACAACTGAGATGATTTGAATTGCTCTCTGCATGAAATATTCTTTTATTTTATAGCTTTGGTGAAATTATTTTCAAATGGTTTATGAAACAGTTTTCTCTTCAACCATGAACTTTTTTCACAAAATTTATAAGAAATCGAAAATTTTGGAATTAGTACTATAATGTTTTAGTATCAAATACGATATGAGAGTTCAAAGAACTTTGGTAACATTGATTTGATTTGACGCTTCACTTGGAAGTGGCTAATGTTTTGGGGCAGTTTGGCTAGGTAGATGAACCACCAAGGATTTCCTGAAAAAATGAAATGCTGAATATTGGATCGCATTGGAAGTCTGCAAAATCGCAGGAAAAAAGGGACTTGGGAATCCTTGGGAAGAGAACAAATTGCAAGATGTTTGTTAAAAAAATATCCGACCACTACTACGTACTTAAGGGGATGTACGTAATTAATAAAGAAGAGAATATAACAAACTGATAGGTGATGATGGTGTGTTCGACTTATTCATGCGCTTGCCCACATGTAGCCTAAAGGTTTTTTTTTTGAAAATATTGACTACTCTATTTGGATTTAAAATTAACAATAAGGTTAAAGTTTAAATAACATAAACTGGTAAAAGCCCATCAGTTGTGCAAACACATTACATATGTACATACTTACGCATCCACATAAAAACATATAAACATTTTAACATTTATTAAAGTATTTATAAGAAAATATAGCTAGACATTTCTTCTATATCATGCCAGACTTCAGTATCTCATTCTGGCCAGCAGTAATGTTGTGACATTTTATTATTATGACTTTTCGATAAGAGAAAAATGTTTTTAAACCAGATTCTCTTTTTTTTTTTTGTTCAACTTGCAATGCAATGAAAATTATTGTGTTAATTTTTTATTTTTCGCGCAATGAAAAACATTTAGATAGTAAAATGTAATTGGAAATCATATTGTGTGTTTAAGTTAGATTTGGTATTAATGGTATTTACGAGCATTATCAGAAATAGTTGCATCATATGGGTAATGTTCACTTTTGAAATTTTTAAGATTGCACTTTAATCTTTTTTAATTTCTTTAATTTTTTTTTTACATTATTGCTCTATACTTAAGTTTTATTATTATTGTATGTAAATGAAAGTGTTTATAAAGATTTATTTTTTAATTTATAAAGTGTATGTGTCACTTATGTGTTTATGTATAAAGTTGTCTCATATTTGGGGTAAAAGAACTTCTTGAGTTCAATTTAATATCAAGAGAAATAATTAAAGAAGTATTGGATATCTTAAATTATGTAATATGTGTGTAATATTATGAATTTTTATTATATACTGTTGGATTTGTTACGAATATACTCACATTAAAAATATTTTAAGCAAACTCTCTTAATTATCTAATCGGGTTTTAGAGGCACACCTTCTAAATATGAATATCTATAACGCCATAAAGTAATGTTTTATAGGAAGTTTATGAAAGTAGCTTTTGTGTTGTAATTAAGAATTTTTGATAAAAAAAAATTTAGTTGAATACTTGTTTGTTATATTCTAAGTTTGTTTGTTGAAGCTGGATTCATTTCTCTGGTTTCCTTCAGAAGTTTTTGGCTTAACAGAATTGGCTTTTCCTTCAGAAATATTCCGCACACATTTGCACAGGCCTGGTTCTGAATTGTTCAATGCCTTATGCGGTTTCTAAAACGTGAGCCCTACCGCCCCCCCCCCCCCCCCCCCCAATTTTCTGAGAAATTAACAATATGCAATAAACATTACACACTACGCATATTAATTCACTTTCTTATAACTTTATTCTGCTGAATACAAGATTAGTCATAGAATTAAAGCTCAGAATTACACTTTCTGCTTATCAATTTAGTTTTGCTATAAATAGAAAGAAAAAAATTTTTAGAAAACACATTATGAAAAAATTAGAAAAATTTTTTTTTAATTTAATTTTTTTAGGTTTTCAATGTTGCCCTTATTTTCCGGTGCTCATTGCAAATGCTTACTTTGCATATAGGGTACATGCGACGCTGCATTTACACATACTATCCGCAAGCAGGCAGGCGAGCCAAGCTCGCACGGCGGAGGAAGGCAGACCACAGAAAGCCAGCGGCTGCACCAAGTCAGCCCCAGATCCCCTCCGCGCCAGTTCATCGGCAACCTCGTTGCCCACATGCCCACTGTGGCCAGGCACAGGCAGATAAGTATCACTCTGTTCACCGATGCCAATTCCACAAGTGCAGCAAGGCAGCTGCAGACCAACCTGGATGTAACTTAGGCCGACTAAAGCGCCAGCAATGCTGCCCTTCTGTCTAAAAACACATAAATGGTACATAAATGGTACAGTTATTATACCCACTTTTCAAACTGACTCTCAGACAAATCTCTATTGCATGTATTTCGGCTTGAAACACTGTGCAATACGGCTCCAAACGTGCCCGGGCGGATACCGTACACACCCGAACCCACACCCGACTCCGTTTTGGACCCGTTCGCATACCACACACTTGAACGCAGCTCAAGCACCGGGCCGCCCCACCCCCCGTCCGTTGATCGGAAAGCAGAACCCTGTACTTGCAGTCAAAATCGTTAAGATAAAATTTGTGATTTAAAAATTTAAAGCGCCTACAATTGTTGTAATCCCTTTAAAAACAAGCCTTCTTCAGCAGTAAATAATTATTCAAATATTATTTTTTGTTATTTAAAATTAAAATTTAATTGATCTCAATAAAAATAATATTAAACCTCTTTACTAAAATTTATCGTAGGAATTTATTATTCATCATAAAATTACATTGTGTTAAAAATAATTTGTGACAAAAGTTAAAATAAATAAATAATAGCGATTGTTCCAAAATATATATACATATATATTACCTATAATGACTACTAAATAAGTATAAGGAGCCAGGATAAATTTTATAAATCCCATTTATCTATTATTTTAGGTTTCTCTCTTTAGAATGGTTCTTTTTATTTATTTTGTAGTTTTGAATAAAATCCAGACCTATAGAAACTTTTATATTTTTGTTTTCAATATTATGTAACCCTTAAAGAAAGTAACCAAAAAGAGATAAAATTTAGTTTTTGTTTTTGAATAGAATTCGTAGAAATAAAATACTTTCTTTTCTATAATAATACAAAACATTCTATATAGTAAAAAGAAATGATCATTTAAAAACAACAATAGTTAACAATAGTTTGGTCTAGACATTTTGTCTCCACTATTCTTTTCTTCAGAAGCCATATAGTAATTTACTCCAATATGTCATAACGAAGAAATTCATAGCCAATTAAATTTTTTTTTTTTTTTTTGTAGAAGAATAGAATTCCCTGATTTCCAAAGAATTCTTTCTAATTTGATTTTAAACAAACAAAAGAGAAATTGGAAAAAAATTATATTAATCTCATTCTGTTATTGGTTATAATATCAAATATTTTTATTTTCGTTTATAACACCTACCGATCGTTATTAAAATTTGTTATACTTGGAGTCGAAATTCTTACGTACGTGCGCCTTATAGATAACTTCTTCAATAGCATGAATGCGTCATTTTGTTCAATTTTTATGTAGCAATATTTTAGCTTTATGAATTGTTGGGAATGTTTGTTAGGCATAATATTTTAGAAATAATTTGTTTGATTTAGGCAAAACTGAAGACACTTTCTTATACTTAGCCAATTTTCAAATTAAATAATTAAAGTGCAACTAGACTATATGAAACGGTACTTGAATGATGTACTTATACACATTAGATTCTCATTATGAATACCTTCCATTTTTAAATTTTTGAATTATGAAGTTCAGGAACAAAATATAATATATGTATGTATGTTATATCTCAATGTTGGTGGATCAATTTTTATTTAAAGTCCATTTTCTTCAAAAATTTACTTTTTATCAACTATTTTTACGAATTTTTTCATGGAAAATTTTTCTCTTTGCTTCATAAATTTTTAATTTTATTTATTTATATTGAATTTTTCTTTGTTCGACTCAAGTACTTCTTTAGTTTATTTTATAATCATATTGTATAATATTATGTACATTGTGATCGTATCCTTATTCCTTTAAAGGATCACAAGATAAGTGTTTTACGATGACTCTTTATAACAACAAAATATTTGAAAGTTGACAATAGATGAATGATTTTCTTTTATACACGTATTTGATTTTTATTATATAAAAAAATATTTTTGTTATGCCAGACACAATGGCAACACAATAGTTAGTTTCAATAACAACAATATAAAATTTTTGAAAACAAAATAATATTATCATGAAATTCATATACTATTTATGCGTTATTATGTAACCGATATAATAAAATTCAATTCAAGTGCCATTATTTATATTTTAACTATAACAAATTTCGAAAAAAAAAAAATTCTTGATTTTTTTTTTGTCTCCTTAATATAATGTTATTGCTCCTTATCGAGTTATTGTTCTGTTGCGTACAATTCAATGTCATAAACAATAAAATTCAAAAAATTTCAAAATTCAGAATGATCACAATGAATCCTTGATCAGAAAATATTTTCTTTTTGTTGTTTTTATATAACACATTCATATTAAATTGTGTTTAATTGTATTATACATTGAAGTATGTGGAAAACTATACAAAATTCTGAGGTTATAACATTTAAAAAATCTAACAATAGACAATTTTTTAAGTAAGGTACAACATCAATGATTTGTTTCCAGGATCATACAAGAAAAAACCAAAAAAAAAAAAAACAGATATTGTTACTTTTTTAATTATTCTCAAAAGATTTCTTTAAAAGGACCCAAGAGATGGACTTTATATTTACAAACTGCTTATCATTTTCAACATGTTATTCTTATTATATTTTATAATCTAACAAAATAAATAATTAAAAAAATATTTTTTATTATTAAAGTTATTTTTGCGAACAATAATAATAAAAATTAATGAAATCAATTAGAAATGGTGACACATTACAGGTGTAAAATACAATTTTGTATAGTAGGTATAATAAAGTGTCCTTATATTCTATTATATTAGAACGAAATAATGAATATGAACAAAGGGTACTTTAAAGATGACTTTATAAAATTTTTTTTTTTTTTTTTGTCAAATATCGTGGGAATATTTTAAGGATAATTTGACATTTGTGACGTTAAAAAATTTTTAAAGCTACTGAATTTTATTATTATACTTTTTGTTTTATCAATTATTGTTTAAAATTATTAGATTTAAATGACGAGATATACTAGTGAGTTTTAAGCTTTTCCATACTGTGAAGTGATAGTTCCATAATTTTTTTGGAATCCACTTAAATTCTGGAATTTTATATATAAATAAATGAAATATTATGTTAAATAATTGTTAAACTTTTAGGCATAGAGACCTTTCAAAAAATATTTCGGAGAATTTAACCAAAAAAACTATAGTCCTGCTACTACACATATTAAAAATCCTTGCCTTTTGTAAAAAATTATGAAAATCATTTAGCAAAGCAGTACAATTTTTTAAAAGAGTCATTTTAGTTTTAACGGTGTTTATGAAAGCATCTTTTGATCCCCACATCGGGCGCCATTCCTATTCATAAATCACAAGTGGAATATAGTAAGATATTTATTATCTGTGCAAGTGTCCGGTTCTGGGCGGGGCCAAATTTGTCATATGACCAAACATATGTGATGGGACTGGACGAAATATCAAAGATTGTCATTGTGGATTTAAACCTCAAGAGAACTGGCTACTGGGTATTTGCTGTATATGGCGGCCTGCTATTCCTATTTGACCTACAACAGGACATACATATGTTATCGATGTCGGGACATCGATATTCTTATGGAAATATGGAAAAGCATTACATTATGTGAAATTGTGGAGTCTAACAGATTGTTATCGTTATTTTATTTACATTAACCAATTCAATTTCAACTATGGCTCTGAAATGAAAATGCTTCTCATATTTTTTTTATTATTTTACTCAATAGTCAATACAAAAACCCTTTTTTTCCTGATCCTAATATTATGTTTGTATGCATGTATATATGTATATGTAGCTAATATTAATTTGAGTATAACATAAAATGAAAAACTCTCACGGTCGTCACAAAAATATTGCAGCCTCCATTAATTTTATTGAAATATTTTAATTTTTTTATCTCCTTTTTTTTTTTTTTTTTTTTTTGAGTACTTGAACTGCAGCATTTTTGTTTTTTTTTTTTTCTTTTGCTGAGTAGGTAGATATATTAAAATCAAAAACCATCCAAATCGAGCCACTCCAGCAGTCTTTTTGGTAATTTTGTTTCTTATTATTTTGTTGCTTTTTTTTTTACTGCAACATGAAAATAACGTCAAATAATAATATTTCAATCCCTTACGTGCAATGAATTTACCCCAAGGCAAAGTTGATGGACCGAAACATTAAATCACAAAAAAAAAAAATTTTTTTCTTATTTTATTTTGGTTTTACTTTTCGAATATAAAGGGGGTAGAGTTCTTGTTTTTTTTTGGTTTTTTATTGCATTTTCATTTCTCACGTTGTAATTTTTCTATTTCAGTATAAATTTTTGTTTTTTATTTTATTGAGATAAAAATAAGAAAATAATCAAAAAGTTCAAACAGTGGTGCAATTCTTGTTTTTTATTGTGTATTTTTTGTTTTTATTTTTCGTAAGCAATCAAACTTAAATTTGGTGGAAGAAAAATTAAAAAATAACCAGTAAGAATAGACTGAAATAGCAATAATATGATGGCAGTAATAACGTTTATGTAAGTTTTATAAAAGTATAAAACAAAATACAATCTTATTCTTGTTATAAAATCATCTTTGCCTTAGTAATTGGCAGAGAGGATCAACAAATTGATGAAAATGTTGATGAATACTAAATGTTGAATGTGGTGGTGGTGGTGATGATGACGATGATGATGATGATGATGGGAAGGTAAAATAACAGGCGGAGATCAACTAAACAACCCACTGACTAAAATATATTGTAAAACTGTAGCTGATTTTACTGATACAGAAGAAGTTTTTTTTGTTTTTTTTTTTTATTGTATGACTTACCGTCCAGTATACATCGTTCGGATTATTACCTTCCTTCTCATTTCTCATATATCTACATTTTTTTTCCAAAGTTAGAATTTTATTTCTTTGTTTTGTTTTTTTTTTTTTAACTTTATTTGCACGAACATTTTTATCATTTTATTGGTCATACTGAAAAACCAAAACCAAAAAAAAAAAATAGAATCATGGGCTTTTTTTCAACTTGGTTTTTAAGTTTTTGATTTTGTAAAAAGTATTACAAGATCAGAAATATTTTAAAAATTCCCTTAGGGTATAAAATATTTTAAAAATTTATACGAGTATGCTTGTGTAATAAAAAAAAAAAAAACAAAAAAAAAGAAAAGAAAAACCGTAAAAGGATTCTGAAAATGGTAGTTTAAGAGTAGTGCTTATTTTTATATAAAAAACAAAAGGAAAAAGGCAAAAGATTTTTCCTTCTTTTATTAATGACAAAACATAAAAATTTAATTTAATTCTAAAATTTAATGAAAACTAATAAAGGCAACACAATAACACAATTAGATAAATTACAATGTTAAATTGGATTATCTGCGTGATCCAATGATTAATTAAAGCAATGAGTATTCAGAATTTGGATGATACACCTTGTACTTGGTAATAAATTTAAGATTTGCAATGAGCATAAGAAGAAATTCTTTTGAAGAAAACCTTAAATGCAGAATATTCTATAATTAAGGATGCTACTAAACAGGAAATAGACATAATTTATAAAACTGTTTCCTAATAACAGGATTGATACAATTTCATTATGAATTTAAGGTTATAATGGAGACACCAATTATTTTAAAAAAAGGAGAAATAGTCTAAAAATATTTAAAACTTCAAATTTTAGTAGAGAAAATCCTTAAGAAAATCTTAAGAACTTAAGAAAAGAGTTACATTTGAAATATAAATAAATGCAAAAAATAAAACAGTCTGACTAAGTGAGCAATATAAAGAGCGCTACGAATTTTCTAATTTGGAAAAAACTTAAGATTGCCAGTTTTTCATCAACAATAAATTTTTTTCAATTCTTTTCTGGCAAATCTGATATTAATTAAAATTTTCTCTTATACATCATGCATCATGCTCCTAGTTTATAAATCTATGAAAAAATATAAAATTTTTTTGAAAACAAAATAAATTTTAATAATTTATAATAGATGTGTTTGTAGGTACCCCACATTTTCATATTGTATAAAATATTCAAAAAGTTTTAAAGTTCAAAATGTAACTTCATCATCAAACTTTACTGGATTCATAAGAAATTATTGAAAAAGAAAAAATATTTATAAAGGAAACTCAAAAATACAAATTTCATCTTCTATAAAAGTCATAATAATTTCGTTTTGAAAAATTTTAATCACTAATTTCTGATAGAAGCAGAGGAGTAAAAACAAAAAAATACAGGCCAAAGTTTTCATTTTGCTTTTTTTCATTGTCTATCGTTGCGCGATGACATGAATCATTCATTGAATTCCTTGAATATTATTTTACTTATATTGGAATCTAAGAAGGTTTGCAAAATAATTTTAAAAAATAAAAAAAAAAAAAAACAAAAATTTTTTTTTTGCTAATTTTTTTATTTTGTATTTTGTATAGAAGACAACATAAAACAACAGCCAAATTGGCCGGCACACGCTTGCGGGCACACGTCATTTCCCACGGATTTTCTGCACACTAGATTTTACCATATAAATAATGAAAAAAACAAAAAAAAAATGGTAAGAAAAATAATCATTCCAAATCAGGATACAAAATTACTAAAAAACATTGAAGCGCTCTATGATTATTGGGATGCACTTAATCGCTTTGATCGTTCATGTAATTGCAAAATTACAAAAAAAAATTTACAATCAGTCGGAAGAGTACCTTATTTTTTTAGCTCGCTTTTTTCTGTCAGTTTTGTGTTTTTTTATTGTGATTTTAATAATATGTCAGACTAATGCAATTTTTTTGTTTTTTTTACAAATTTTCATAACGCTGTACGGAATGTAATTGATTTATGAAAAATATTTTTAAGGTAAATTTTATTGATAATAACATAGTTTTTAAAATTTGAGGTTAGATTTTTGACAGGAATAAATCAGCAGGAATCATTTTTAAAATAAAATTTTGATTTTGATTTAAATTTTATGTACATAGAATTTGAAGATTTAAATTTACATAAGGTTATGAGATTTTAAAGTTTTACTTAAATGAATTTCTTGGAAATAATAGAGGAAAATTAATGAATGATCGTTAGAGCTATATAGAGAGCTAGAGCTAGAGTGTTAGAGCTAGAGAGTGTTGTAATTTTGCAAAAGTATAGACTCTTTCCTTTGAAGAACTTTAATTCAAAAGCAGTTCCTAATAATTTTTGAAAAATATGCAAAAAAAGTTTTAAGAAAAACGTGCCTAATGCTGTCAGTTTCACCCTGTTGTCTGTATGTTCGTTTGTTTAAAATGACATTAATTACCCCTCAGATAGATTAAAGTTTAGTGAAGCTCTCTTTCACAATTATTGATCTTTTAAAATATGAAAATACAAATTTTTGAAAACTTACTGTGTCGAATTCAATGGTAATTGGTTTTTTGTCATAAAAAATTATAAACAAATATTAGACCTTTAGTTTTACCGCTATTTTAAACCGTTTTGTTTTTTTGCTGTTGAAATGTCTTACGGTTTCTCCTAAATTTATGCAAAATTATAAAATAAGTTATAGTGTAATTATTAGTTCAGAAGTATTCACCTATAGAAGCTGTAAAATTGAATTGCTAACAGGAAATGAGCTGTTTTACAAAATAATAGGTTTTAAGAATGTAATTTTGAATTTTTAAAAAATTCAACAGTATTTTAAAAACGCAGTTCTAAAAATTACATATCTTGTGAAGGATTTATATTTCAAATCAAAGCAAATTTTACAAATTTCAAACGAACTAATAAAAAAGTGTCATTGTGCGTTGACCCTCACAACATATCAATGTAAAATGACCTACCATTTTATTACTTCTCCAATATATTTATCACCTTTAGTATAAAATTAACCAGTCATATTATATGTAAAATATATTAATTTTCAGTAAAAATCTTTATTTATCAGAAGCTTTCATGTGGATTTTAAAATGAACTACTATAAAGCAGGCTTTCCTATCGGGAGAATTTAATATTTTTTTTTTCCACTTTTGAAAGACATTCTGTACATATTACAAATTGAAATTTTAAGAAATTCTTTTATTAAATGAGAAGAAATCTACTATATTGGTACAGCTGTAACGATATTTTATTGATTTACTGATATGCTGATAACCGACTTAATTCTTCCAAAAATTTTAATATCCTATGGATGAACATCGGGACATATTAATCCTTTTTTCTTATAATATGTGTTTTATTACTTTAAATTTTGTGTACGAATGACAAATAATTCTTAAATATTAAAAAAAATTTTAATCATAATCATAAAATAATATTTTTTTAACCATTCTACACCGCTGTGATGAAAATGAATCTATGAAAGATATGAAATCAATTTTGAATTCTAAACAAATTATAATGGCTAGTAGGAATGTCCTTTCTCTTTAAAAAAATTAATAAATATTTATTTGTTTTTTCTTTTTTAACTCTCTCATATGTTCTCATTGTTACAAAAAATGAAGAATGCCGGCTTATTGTTTCGATCCATTGTGGTATAACAAAAGAATAATGTGAGTTTATAATATTTTCGTAGAATCGCAGGTGAAAAAAATTTTAAAATAATCGATTTTTATATTATTCGAAAATTATGATATTAATCTTTGTATAACATAGAAAATTATTCTTATTCTATAATTATAAAATTTTAAATGCTTTAATAATAAAAATTTTATTATTAAGATTTTATAAATTTTTTTAGTTTATCCAAAAATATATTTAATCGTAAAGTTTCTTTATACCGACAACAATTTTTAATCTCCCTTTATGGGCCTATGAATGTGTAATATTGCCGCATATTGAGTCATATTAGCGTAAAGGAGATACCCTACAGACTTCATTGCATTCAGGATATGTGATAAACTATGGTTCTTCGTCTTTTATTCCATTTGACGAATTTACGAAATCAGCGGATTATGCAAACATTACGGATCTATTAATTTCAACTTGGAAAACATAGAAATTTTATTAAATTACTTAAGCTACTAAGAAAAATAATTTTGAGAATTTTATACAGTAAATATTTAATTTTGAAATAGATTTCTTAAAATTTCTTAAAGTGAACGCATATTTTTCTTGAAATGTAATAAAAAATTTTTCAAAATGCCTTTTACAATTTTACGATAAAGAAATCAAATAAGCTGCCAATTCTAAGAAATGAAATTCTGTTCCATGTTCTATTCTATAATGAAACCACAAAGTAATAAATTTCAACTTGAATAAATTGAGAATATATGGAAAAGGTGTTGTTTCTAAATAAAAATTAAATGTTAATTAAATAAAAATTAAAATTCTGAGCATCCATCAAAATAATTTTTTGTTTACTTTCAACAAAAATTCCAAAAATTTTTAACTAAGCAAAAAGAAAACAACCACCGCTCTTATAAAAAAAAAAAGGTACATATTTTGTGTGTCTAAAGTGCGCCAAATTTCTTAGAAATCAATATTTACACTCTAGTTATGGTTCAGTTAATAAATAAAATAAAATGTTGGAAGATAGATAAAAATATTTGCATAGTGTCTTACATGTTTTAATGATCTAACTAAAACCTGTTGGCAAGATAATTTTTGTTGTCTTAGTTTTGTTTTGTTTTTTTATTTAGCGTTCCTCACATTTTTTGATCAAAAATTTTGTTAAGATCATTTAAAATCGCATACAATTCATTTTGGAAAATTTCTAATGTTGAAGTCGATTAGCATTTACCCTATTAAACGGCATTTTGCTTCATTTCATTAAAATTCATTAGGTTGGGTTAGGTTAACGAGGCCCTGCGAAAGGTATACAATAGACCACTTAAGCTCATTGTGGTGCCGCCAGATCTTTCCTTTTCCACCTCACATTCAAACCAGCCGGAACTCCTAACAAATCGGCTAAGATCCCAAACATTTACATTCGCTAGATCGACAGCGCAACCGAAGAAGACCCAAGAAATCTGTGCCTGGAGATCTCCAGCGCCGGATATGAGCAAAAAAGATGGGTCACTGTCCACCCCTCCCCCCTTTTTGCAAATAGGGTTCTGGCTTTTACTATGATAAATCATTTGTGAAAATTTGGTGAACTTAAATCAATTAGTTTTTGAGTTATAGTGGGGACGGACGGACAGATAAAGCTTAATCGACTCAGAATTGGACGCTGATCAAAGACATACACTTGAGTCTATATCTAAGATTATTTATTATTATCTATTATTTCTTAGCGTTACAAACGGTAAGGCAAATTTAGTATATACTCTTCGAACATACGTTTGTATACCCGTACGAACCCGTACGTATAATTGTAAGAAAATAAATATGTAATTATAATTTTAGATTTTTCAACAAAATATTTAATTCATTGCAAGCTGGAACCAGTTCCAAAATACCAATGATTTTTTTTTATAAGTTTGATTAAATGAACTTATAAATTGAAGGTACACTTGGTATGTTACAAAAATAGAACAAAAATAATTCCCACGGTTACTTTTTTCTTAGGTTTTCTTTTTTATTTTTTTTCTATTTTTAAGACTTTATTGTAAAGTTTCGTCATTATTTACTAGATTTAAATACAAAATAAAAAAAAGATGGAAAAGTCCAAATAAAAAGAATTGAATTGCCTTGAAGCAATTGAAGTCATGACCGAAAAAATTGATCTTTCCTTTTTTTCTGTTTTCGTTCTGTATTTTTACTCTCGTTACGTTTACATGTTCCGCACTAAAGATAGGGTACTATAGTTTTGTTTCTATTCATTCGGACATAAGAATGCAAATAAAGATATCCGCTTAAGTCTATAGCTATTGCATATATGCATAAGTATATTATATTCCCTGTTGCTTAATAATTTAACTTCAGCGTTTAAAATCTATAACAAGCAAATAAACAAAAGCAGAAGAAAAAATACAATCGTCTTAGATTTTACTAGGTAATTTTATATTTCAACATATATCAGCCTCAGGTTACAAAAATATTAAAAGAAATAAAAATTTTAAAAAAAATCAAAAGAAAGTAATAATTTTTATTAAAGGATTGAATAGCAATCCGTAGATTGTAGAAGAAAAAATAGAAACCACTATATTGCGAATTGGAGGGTCTCAATTAAAGGATCTTGTTTTCGGAATAAATACAACTTGTACAGCTAAATACTTAAGCTCTTAGCAGTCTAAATTGTTTTGTGTTTAAAACTTCATACCTAATTTATTGTTACTTCTTATAATATTTTTTGCAAACAATACTTAATCCACTATTAATTTTGTGCCTTTTCAGTGTAACGCCTATCATCTTTCTGAAATTGAAGAATCATGTACCTAATCACAGAACTGTGTAGTTTGCAACAAAATAAACATGAATATGATTTTTGAGTAAAATATTTTCCATTTTATACAAATAGGCTGAAATATAACAGAATAATGAGATGAAAGAATGTCAGCTTCCTATATAAATCGCTAACCAATTACATTTGTCCCAAAAAAATAGCTTTCTTTTCAGTAGAAGAGCTTTGCATTGCGGCAGTCGCAGCAACATTTCCGAAATTAGTTCTGAAATTCAATATCTTAATATAAAGGGGTAAAAAATCGTAGTAATTGCATATAAAGTAATGGAAAAATTTTGAGCCAAACAAATAATAAGAAAAAATTTTTGGTCTTTATGTGTTTCTCATATACCTATTTTATCCAGTTCTTATCCAGTATTTGCTATGTATCAAACTATCAATTAGAAGCAAAATATACATGTACTCTCCAATAATTCACTTATTAGCGGATCAGGAATTTTGATGCACCTACTTCTGTGTTTTGTGTATTCCTCTAAACATTACTAATTATTTCAATTAATTGTCATAATTTATTTCCAAAACAGTTATCGGATCACGTTTAATGATTAAAAACGAAAACGAGATTAGGGTGAGATTTAATTAATATAACGAAATGAAATGTTCAAAATTCCGTACACCTTGAAATTATGATCATTTTAAAATTCTTACATTTTGCTTATAAGATTGCAATCAACTCATTTTACACACTTGTTCATTGATTTGTTTTAATTTCCATTGCCATCTTTTTGGATCGTGCCATTGGCAAATAACTAACACTTTTCATTCGTATTCAGAACAACCAAAAAGTTAATAAAAAAAAAATTAAAAAAGAAAAATAAAAAAATTCCCTATCGTGTGTGAGACCAGTAGTCGTGTGTCTAAAAAAAAAAAAAACAAAAAGTTATAAAAAGAAAATCTTCAAAAAACCAAAGGAAAGTTAAGCAAATCACTAGTAATCATCGAAAATTTGTAGGGTTCAGTTCTTCTCTTCTCAATTATCCAATTCGTTATTGTAATTTTAAGTATATTTTTTTTCTCCTTACCATGATCATCATTATATAAATATCAACGATATCATCATTATCAACACTATCATAATCATAATGATTATATTATGTACTTTAACAGAATAATCTGAACCTAAAGGGTATTCTATACCTACCACCTTGTTCTTGTTCTTTTATTTTTTTCTCTTCATTAAAAATTCAGCCAGTATATTGAAAAAATAAATGTTACGTAAGTTAAATAATGAATAAAACACCAGTAAAAATAAATAAAAGAACACAAAAAAAATTTCTTAAATAAGTTTTTATTCTTGTGATAATATGAATGCCGCAGTAACACGGTTGCTCGAGGACTCTGCCAAATTGTTTTTCACCTCACATATGCATGTAGATAACCATAAAACGTAACAAAAATAATAAAAGAAAATAAATGTTATAAGAACAGCAGACAAAACACAAAAAAACAGAATAATAAAAAATTAACAAATAATTTGGCATGAGCGTTACACGGTAGTTGGTATACGAATATATAGTTACTCTATGATATTATGTTATAATAAAAGTAAGACTAGAAATTCTTAAATAAGTATTACATACAAATTGCAGTATAACCTGTATGCATCAATTTAGTATCATAGCCACATTATGCTCCAATTTAAAAGGTATCTGTATAACACTTAATCTTTGTAATCATACTAAGATCGTTTAACTATAAGCAATGAACGATCTCTCTTATTATGCTTTTCATATGTACGAGTAGCTATGTCCATTATAACAGATTTAACAACATACGTGCACAGCATAGTCAATTTAATTTGGAAGAGTGTGTTATAGCTATATATAGGTATTGAAAAGAAATTTAAAGTTGGAAGCAAATTTTAAGGTTGATAATGATTATATTTGATGATGATAATGATTTTATTTACCTGAAGGTCGAAGTAATTTGGTTTTAATGCCATAACCGCATGGAGTGTGTAATATAAGTATATGATTTTGCAAAGCATTTGTTACTCTTATGATTTTTAGTTTTTTTTCTTTCCTCTTAGCACAATAATATGCAAATTAGAATTTTTGTTATATTTCTTGTTTTTCGTTTTGTACTGGGATATTTCTGCCTTAAAAATATTTTTAACAAGTTAATTCACATTGCTCTTACTTAATATGCTTTGTTGATTTATTTGTTTACTTTAATATAAGCTTAAAGGGACGAGTTTTTGTAAAAAAATTTTAGTACACATACATATAAAGGTGTTCCTGTTATATCACAGGATTGTCAAATTGTTTTTATTAAAATTAAAATAAAAAGGAATGTATTGGCTCCTAGGTCGCAAGTCAATTTTGCCGATACAGAATAAGATCCTGCTCTATAACCAAATTATTAAACCGGTTTGGTTGTATGGTATTCAGTTGTGGGGATACAAATTTTCCAGAATAGGGATTTGCAGAATATGGTGGATGCCCCTTGGTATGTGCGAAATGGAGATTTGCACAGAGAACTAAAAATTCCATATGTAGTTGAGGAAATTAACGAAAGGACGTTGAGACGTAGAGCTCGTCTAGAGAAACATGTCAATGTAGAGGCCTCTTGGCTCCTTGTTGAAGGCTGAAAAGGACCTTGCCTTCTGATTTAGCACAAAATGCGCTTTACCAAATCCGGGAGCGTTGAATCTCTTTCAATCTATATTAAAGAAAATTTGATTGTTGGTCTAAGGGGACTAGTATCAGAATATAAGGTGGATGTTTTAGTGGTAAAAAAACATAACTAACCAAGGGTTGCTAGGGAATGGCATGTTAGTAGCATTCATATTCCTCCCTCCTTCAATGAAAAAAAAAAAATTGTTTATACTTACCCACATGATAAACTCTACACTTCCCCTTAAATGACAAGAGTGGCTTGTAGCAGTTTGAGAGTTACTCTCAAGTGAGAGCAATTACTTCACAGGTACCATATTTTGACACATTAAAAGCTCTGCACTTCATAACTTAAAATTTTTCTTACCATTCTTCTCAATCGCTGATGTCTATCTCAATTGCAATTAACAACTTTTCCACGGCTAATTTTTGGAATTGGAGTTAAGCTGCCTACTATTAATTGGGTAAAATAAAAATCAAATTTCTCAATTATCACTTTTCACAAATGTTATTTTTCTTATTATTTACACCAACATTTTCACCTAGCTTATAGAAAACGTGTGAGAAAATTTATATTCTCTCAAAATTTAATTAAGTTGAAAAACTAAAAATTCTATATGCAATTTTTCTTATTTTTTTTTTCTACCTCACAATAATCTCATTAAACACCTGACTCATTTTTTTTTTTCAATAAAAACAATAGAATTAATTTAGCGTAGGCACTTTTATCTTTTTTATCTGAGTACCAATATTTTTTATTTAGCTATAGTTATCAATCTATTTCAACAACATTAAAAAATTTTGAAGAATAAAATAGCATACAATTTAAATAAAAATTTTCATTTTCCCTCATTCTTGAATTTGTTCTAAACAATTTGAAAATTTTCACCTTTTACTTTTTATAATAATTTTTTTTCTTACCTTTCAACTTAATTATCTAAAACATTTGTTTTCCTCATATAATAAATTGCCCCAATTATTCATGTTTACACAATTTTAGTTTTTCAAAATTTTGGGTTAAGGTACCAGATAATAAAGGTTATAATTTCATATGTCCTTTATTTATAGAACCTTCTTGTATTTTATATAATAATGGACAAAGATTTCATTAAAACTTTATGCTACTTTTAATTTTAAATAATTTTGTTCACTTTATAATATTTTTAAATAAAATGGGTTATGCGTAATAATTTTAGTAATGTTGTTCACGTATACAACTGACAACGATTTTTCTTCAAACAAAATAATGGGCTAAGTTGAATTTAGTTTGGAACTTCAACATCTGTTAAGGATGGTGATAGATGGTATCTGTGTTTTTAAAGAATTTGTGTGATATGCGTTTTTAATAATGTATTATGAAGGCTTGTACACTATAGCAGCAGTCGAGGACTGTTTTCAGAATCAGCGCATCATAGGAAGGGAAAATATTCCCTCTCGCTTACTGTCCCCTTGGTTGTAATGGATAAATGGAACAAAACCAAGTTCCGCAAGTTTCTGAAAGCATTTACTAACAATAATTTAAAATTTAGTTTGTAAGCGACAAAAGATTACATTAAATTGGTTTAAGTATTTTAAATTTATTTTTCTACCCCGCACAAACATTTTCTCGATATTGAAATTTTAAAATTATTCTTTCTTAGTTATTGAACAATCCCTTGTAGATCTTAGTATACCTTAAAATAGACCTGATTTTTCTTTAATTTAAGCTGTAGTAGAAAATAATATTTAATATTTTCATAAAGTACCTCTGTTATTTTACTTCTGTATCATCCAAAATATTAACGTACACTCAGATGTAGTCATATTTTGAACTTTGAAAAGATAACAAAATTAACTGTACAAAGTTATCAATTTTTGATCCTTTCGACTTATATAAAATCAAATTATAATATTAGTAATATTATAAATATAAATTTTTCCTAATAATCAAAGAAAATAATTATGTCTGTGCCATCTGAAATTTCATAATTTTTCTTAAAATAAAGGAACCACCGTAAAAGTCGTTTTACATGGTTATTAAAATTTTAACCTTTTTTTTAACTGGCTTATAATTTTATCTTTCCCTTTTTATTGAAAGACCTATTTCACTATATTTGTAATCTGTAGTATTAAAGAAAAAGCGAATAAATTCGAATGATGACTCCTCCAGCAGCCAAATATATCATATTTTCTATAAGTAAAACATAAATTAATCGGCTGTTTAAATTTAAAATATACAAAAGGGGAAAAAAATCCTTTTTTTGAATTTGCGGATCTTAACATAATATTCTCATCCGCTGTGTTCCACATAAATTTCACATACTCCTGCATTTATGAATAAAATCATTATTATTGTTGATTATATTGTCTGTAGGTATTATCACTGTGCTCTAAATGCCATTTCTTAATCACCTTTGTGTAAAATGTTTAAATCTAGAGGCAAAAATGAAAAAAAAAAAAAAAACACAAAGAAAAGGAACTTTAACACTGTGGGGTATCCTTGTAAAATAATTTGAAATTCTATCATCGGGCATTTGAATTGATTCTATAATCTAAAAAATGAAAAGTCTATAAAGAAACAAAAGACAAAAATTATTTGATTTCATATTTAATTTATTTATTTTTTTGATTTTTTTATAAATTTTGAATATAAAAAAATTTATAATATAGTTTTGGTTACCTCAATTTGTTTATTTGTATTCCAGAAAATACACAGTACAAACGTGGTCATGTAAGATTTACTTACAATATTTTTTCCAAATGACTGCGCAGTATTTGTGTAGGATTTGAAAAAAAATTTTTTGTTTTAAATTTTAAATTTCCGTCAAGAGATAGTGTAGATACCTACAGATTTTTTATTTCAATATGTTTTTAGAGAAGCATTCGTTTCTAAGAGAATTAAAGTTTAGCTCCCGTAAGAAATGCAGCCGCTTGTTAGACTCAGTCGAATTAAAAATCTGTGATTCCTATTACACTATTATGTTAACACTTGAGTATCCTAGCAATACAAATTGATTTTATCCAATAGAGGATTAGTTTTGAAAGCGAAGGCTTAAATAATTTAAGGGGTCTCGAAGTCAAATAATTAACATCTTATACAAATCAAAAAATCTATTTTTCGAACAGCTGTTTTGAAAACACTGAATAAGCAATAATACCTTGCAGTTTATCAAATTTTACAACAAGTTTCAGAATATTTGCTTTATTATACTTCTGACCTGATGCTTCCCTTAAATTGCACCATAGTATACAATAATTTGGCCATCACTTTCTAGAAACAAATTTCTTTTTTAAAAAATATTATGAATTTCTAATGCCTAATTTATAAGTTAAAAGGAGTTAGTAAAAGGAGGAGTTCATTTAATTCGATCCGCTGGCAATATTTATTTATACCTACATCATCTCCTAAAACAAAAAATAATAATTTTTATAAACCTTTCAGTTATACGAGTATATAGGGTCCAGTAGAATAATTTTTTTTTTGTTTTAGTAGAAATTAATTTATTTTGGAAAAAAAAACACATGTTCTAATTTTCGAAATTAAATACACATATTGTATATTAGGGTCCTGTTAAAATGTATAAAGAGCAGAAGAAGAATAAAAACTTGAAAACATTTGACCGGCAACGCCCTAATGAGACCATAAAAATAACTTTGTTGACTCGAAGTAGTCTGCTTTTCAATTTTTTTTTTTTAATTCCCTTAAAACTGTTAATAGTTATGTTATTCTGCTATAGTAAGCCAAATATGAAAAATATATCAGAAGTTATTTAATAAGGAAATAATTCAAAAACCCAATGTTAAATTTTAGTTTGGAGCCTTAAGTGATCCGAAATATAAAATTGATAAAAAAAAAATATGAATTTTATTTATTTTTTTTTCCAATTCGGATGCATAAATGCATTTTAAGTGGCGGTTTTACTTGAATAAACCTTGCGGGATATCTTAACTGATGATTTTAATTCTTATACGATCATACCGCCTCATTATAAAATATTTTAAGGGAATTATATTTTAGGTATATATAGAAGATTAAGCATTGCCATATTTAAGATTAAAAATTATTAAAAAAAATAAATTTTCTATTTATTTTAAAATTTAGTAGATTGTTTTTTTTTTTTCTAATTAAATTTCTTTTAAACTAATTTTTTCCAAACATAATTTTAATTAAAATGAATCAAAGAATTCGAAATGGTAGGCGCTTATAATAGATATGTATATTAAGAAATTAAGAATGAATTGGTTTAAAACAAAAAAAAATCCTTCTTCAGATGTCATTATATAAGACGCCATAGAGTGTTCATAAAATATTCAGGAATTTTGTATATGTCTCTGATTCCTTCTCTAATTTAAATTTTGATTTTTTTTCCATTTAGTTTTACTTATTGCCGGTATTTAAACTAATAAATAATTAATTGATATTATACAGTTTGTCTTTTATATGGGCGATGTTATAATAGTTTTGTTTAAATAGCATTTTTACATTGTTATGCTAATTGGAGATATTAGGAATGAAAAATTTTGAGGAAGATTCCTTAATATATTGAAAAGAATTTCAAGAATTTCTATCATTTTAATTTTTAAGAAGAAGGCGGTATTTGTAATAAAATATTTCTGATATAAAATATTCAATACAATTACGAAACATGTTAACATAACATAACGTGTACATTAAAAGAATACAAATCAAAAATATGAAATTATAATTAAAAAAATTGTGAACTGAGAAATTATTCTGTTTATTATTTTTTGAGAGACAACCATCATTTGAATACATAAAATGAAATTATATTTGAATTCGAATTTCCAATTTCAAGCGGACGGTGATTGAACTATTAGATTAATGCGTGGCCCCTTCATACAGCACTGAGTAAATCAATTTCCGTAGTAGAATCTTATAATGAGAAGGCACGTAGTTGTATAATAATTCAAAACGGAGAAAGCTATTCTCCACATGATCTGCTCCCCTATAAACCTATTGTACATATAATAGATAAAATTGTTTCCAAACGTAAAACATGAAAAATAATTTTCAGACTTACTAACTCGTTTAAATTTCATAAACAATTTGTGATTTATTTTTCAAAAATTCCACATAATTATTAATTCAGCCATTTTTTTTTTTTTTAATCTGTTTTAATTTTAAAATCAAAATCGAGTAGGTGTTAAAAAAATCAACAAAAACATAATATAAATTTTTCCCATCTACTGAATAAGTAAGTAGTATACTATAGTAAGCTTTTTCCAAAAATAAAAAAAAAAAAAATTTTTTTAATTGGTATGGTGATGAATTTGCTGCTGTTTTGTTTGTTATTATGGTTGTTGTACGGAATATGTTTGCCATTTTTGGTATGAATTATTGTTATAATGTTGAAGACCGCCTTTACTATAATAATTTTTAATAATATGCCGGAATTATTTCAATGTTAATTTTAGTAGTAAGTCTACAAGTTGTTTTACTTTTTATTTTTAATATTTCTTGTACCATTTTTGAAAGGTGTTTCAAAAATATATGAGAAATTTTAATTTTTTTTGCCAACTGCATTGCATACAATAAGAGAGGTTATGTGATAGCATCATACTTCATATGTCCAGTTTTCGACGGAAATGTGTTTCTTTATGCTAGAGAAGCTAGAGAAACTATTTTTAGAGAAATGTCTGTCAGTCTGTCTGTATGTCTGTGAGGATCAGTAGATTAAGTTCGGCTGGAATTAATATCTGAACTCTTATCAAGGATTCATAGGAGAGAGTTTAATCAACTTGACTGTCTCTGGATGTTTTTTTATCATAGGCCGATTTTACGTTTTTGACTATATCTAAGAAGTTAATCAGTATATTTTCCTAAAATTTTATATATAAGTTTACTCTGACTACAGTACGGAAGAAATCAGGTGCCAGCAATTGGACGTTTACTATGGGCCAAATAAATGTATAAAAAGAAATAACCAACCGATTTCCTTAAAATTTAATATATTCAGGGTGTTGAAACAAGGAAATTGTAAATTTTTTTGGAATATCAGGCTCGGAGAACTTGAGACAAAATTTACATTTTTTATCAAATCCCAGGAACTAATTGACGAAATTTCTTAAAATTTAATATTTGACTTCTCTTTGCTTTATACTAAGCGCCAAATTTACAGTTTTCTAGGTATGTGAACTAAAGGGTTAGAAGCGTCCTTAAAATTTGGAAAAAGTGTTTAAAAGTTATTTTCATGATCTTGTGTAACATTTTCGTTAAACTAGACAATATACTCTACAATCGCTTATGTGGTGATCACATCAAATTTTTTTTCTTTGTTTCAATTTTGTGAAATATTTTAAGATAAGATTTGCAAATAGCCATAAGCAATTTTAAATTAGTTTTTGACGTTTTTTTTTTTTATTTAATTCATGTGAACAATTCTTTTAACATTTTTCCACATTAATTAGTAGTAAAAAAATTTTTTTTTATTCTGTTGGAGTTTTGAATTTTTGATTTACAAAATAATTTGTTTTGATTACTTTTGTTAAATATTTGTGGGAACGCCTCCGAAATTCGGTGTCTTACTGTTATATTTTAACATAACAAAACGTGTAATTAAAAAAAAATGTAAAATTTTTAAAATTTTATCAGTTCCCATTGCGTTTTTAAATGCAACTTTACCTAATTAAAGTCATTTGATTTAGAATATATAGGGTTCGTGGAATATTGCAAGAAATTTGTGGAAACTAAGGCTAGTATGCGTTTATTTAGTTTTCTTTGAAACGGACAGAAAGATTTTTTCATATTTCAGATCGAATTCGAATTCAAGGATAATTATATGAATATACGACAGAGTAGCTTTGGAAAAAATTTGTACAAAGCGTACATTTATAAATTTTTATTATAATGCAATTAGTAACATTTTAGAATAAACTATTAAAAAATAAATTAACCAATTATCTCTTCAAAATTGTGTTTATTAAAATTGGATTCTTAAAGTTTCTTAAATTTAAACATTCTTGAATATGTTTGAGAACTTTTTATGTGCGTTTTTACACCTTAAGAGTTGTATATAGCATTTTATCAAAAACTTGTATCTTTAAAACAAATTACAATCTACAAAATAATTAATTTAATTATATTATTTAAAAATATATATAATTAAGACACATTATACATTAGGCAATAGCAATGACTTTAAAAAATTATCAGCTTTAACAATTTTTTACCTGTATAAACAAGATTCTTATACCCTTACATTTTATCGAATAAAAAACTTAAGTGTTCCTTTGTATCCACTTTTTACGAGATTTGTTTTGAATAAAACGAAATTTAAATTTTTATTTTATAGCGTAAAAAATTGAACAAACATTTTCTCAGAAAATAAAATACAAAAATTATTTCCTTGTCTTCATACTTCAATTTTCATAAAACTTAAAGCTTTAAACATCAATAAAAATATTCTCAAGATAATCATAAAATTTAAATATTTCTAAATAATGCCAAAAAAAAAACTTTAACTTAATACTTTAAAAAAGATTAATAGATAACCATCTTAAGATGTTTAATAGTTAAATAAAAAAATAAATTTTCAAATTTTTTATTAATTCAAAAAAAAAAATGAAGATAAAATAATTTACTACCATATCAGAGAAAATGGACGCTTTTTATTAACCAATTAAATTTCTTATTTTATTAATTTTTTCGGAACTCCCAAAAAGTCGAGCAGAAAATGAAAAAAAAAAATAGCTTCGTACATATTTGCTTCTCAAAATTCAACGGTAACGAGATCAAATCAACAGCATGTTATTTTTACAGTCGAAACCTTTCCAAAATGCGGAATGAAAACTGCTGCTTTAATAAAAAGCACTTAAATTTTTTATTTGAATTGCAGTGGACTCAAAGATTTTTAAAGGTTACACGAAATTTTGTACACATATAATATACTTTTCCTATTGTTTTTAGTGATTGACATCCAGAATTGAATAATGAGGGAAAACTGCCTTTTGCTGAAATCAAATTCTATAATTTGAGAAATTATTCATGAATAATGAAAGAAACTCTGCCATAAAATTTAAATAAGCTAAAAATTTTACTGGAGAAACCCTTCTTGAAATAAAATAAAGCCAAAGTAGACTTGGCCATATTAGTCTCGGGATAACCGTAAGAATAAAATAATTTTAAGAGCTCTTACACTTATAAATATACTAAATAATTTATAAGTAATTTGGTAATTAAACTGATTTTCATATGGTGGCACAAAAATACTTATAAATACATATACAATATAAAATCATTCTCGAAGCTCTTGGATGAAAGTATGAAATAAAAACTTTACAAAATCAGCTACTTCTTACGAAATTTATTGTAATAGAGCCAGCCTCAATAGCGTCTAAAATATGTTATGGCCAGCTACCTCTCAAATGATTTTTTTAATGTCAGTTTCTCTATAAATTTTCTATTCATGTATAAACATATGCCTACGATTAATCTTTTTCTTTTCCATCTTCTTAATGTTTCTTAATATGTATTACAATTTTCAAGAAATTTTCTCAAAGAATTTAAAAGAGTTGTTTTTTATGTTGTATTTTCCATAGACATATTAATATTTATACATACATACACTATAAATATAGGGGTACATACTTGAGTGAATGTAACTAAAGTACCGATCAAATAACCAATCAACATGACATACTGTAATTTTTAACTGTTTAAAATCAGTAAAGAATTTAATATAATATTGCCACCATGATAGAAAATGTCGCCTTATATATGAACAAAATTAATATAAAATTCAAAATTTATAATGCATATATTTTGGTATTTATATATAGGTATATAAGAAATTCCAGAAATGTTCTCATGGCTCTATATAAGATTCTATATGTATACACTTACTGGTAAGTTCAAATATCAGTGAATTTTAATAAGTTTTGTGAACCAACTATAGTACATATGTGGACAATATCTGTTTCATTTTCCTTTCGTATAGTGTATGTATACAAAATAGGAGCAATTTCATAAGGTGTGGTATGGTTTACATTGATTTTCTCAATGTAAACTTTAAATAAATCTACATTCTTCTTTTAACTTGTTCACTTTACATACATTCACAATCACCTTTTTATTTTAAATGATAAACCGTAAACACAATAGATCCGACATTATTGGAAATAAAAACAAGAGATTAAATGTCATCAGCTTTACAGAATCGTCAATATTTTTATTCTAATATGGTGGTATATTCTAAGATTTTCAAAATTTTATTATCATTCTGCTTGTTCAGCGTGTATATAAGTATAACAAATAGTTATTTTAGGTGTTAGATTTGAATCAAGCGATAAAATGAGATTCACTTTTTCTAACAAACAAAAAAAAATTAATTGAATTAAAATATTCAAATTAGTTTTGCCTTTTGGAAAAAAATTTCATTCATAAAATAAATTCAAGTATTCAAAGATTACAAGAAAAACAAAACTAAACTAAAGTCATTCTTTTTGACCATAGTTAAATCAGAGCCCATTAAACTTTTACAAGAAAATTAAATGTGTCTTTCTGTTTTGTCTATAAATTTTATTTTTCTTCATTTTCCACTCTTATATTTTAAACCTCTTTTAATATTATTAAAACCTAGTTCTTAATTCTATATGGTGGTCTTCAATTTGATTTTTTAGTTAATTGAGTGTTTGCACATAAATTCCGTATATGTATAAACTTTTATGTAAATTATATTGTCCATATCATTAGGATATTACAAAATATTTAAATTTTAAGACTTTGGGACTGGCCGAATTCAATTTTCTTTCATGAATTTTTAATCGAATAGGAATAGAAAAAAATTCTTTTATGGCACCATGTAAGCATACATACACAATAATTTTAAACACTATCGTTACATTTATGTAACAGAGCCAAAATTTGGATGTAAAAGTACGTGTAATCATGTAAAATGTCGATACAAAATGAATTTATTGAATATGTTGTGTAAAAATGCATGTTGTATGTTTGTCTAAATGAAAATATGAAATCATGATGAAAAGAGGAAGTATGTGGGCTGATGAAAACATTAAAATTTTCTAAATTTTGATGATTATGTGCATCTATTTAGAAAATTTAGAGAATAAATGTATATAAAATTTAAAGAATATTCAGAGAATAAAATTGTTTTATCATTAAATGAATGAAATTCACATTTAAAAAAAAAAATAAAATGGAAAACGTTAAAAGAAGGTAACTGAGATAAAATGGTTGTTTCTTTTTATTATTTTAATGCATTTATTTTCACCTAAAATTTAATTTTTATAACTTTATTAGAAAAAAAAAGTGTTTTCAATTTTTTTAAAGTACCTAAATTAAAATTATCTATGTGTATATGGGAAAAATTTTAAAAATTATTTAAATGAATTGAAATATAGTCGGGTCAAACCAATGGTTTGGAATGTAGCAATTTTTCCTTCAACAAGCAAAAATACTGCTTTTTCAATCAATATAGATTAATTTTATATGTATGTATGTACTATGATTAAAATAACTTTCATTAACATGCGTACGAAAAACTTCCAAAAATTGCATACATTTGGGATGAAGCAAAAAAAAATTGAAAGAGGCTTTAACATAATGCTCGAATTCAAGGGGTAATTGCATAAGTTAAGAAAAATAATTATATTTTTAATGTCACAACATTTACTGTTAGCTTTCTGCATTTATAGAAATTTGGAAAAGTTTGCAGTTTCACAAATATAAGGTGCCAAAAATTCAAATTTTACAAATTTTTTAGGGTCATAATTTGAGACGGGTTGGAGGTGGAAAATAATTTATTTCTAATGAAAGTTTCTAAAAGCTGCCAAAAAGTTCAGGCTCGTATAACCTGCGGTCTGGGAGAAAAACGAAATCAAAAATTTGAAAAAAACCAATTTCAGATAAATTTTAAAGGCCATTTCGTTCAAGGCAAGAAGTTCATACGTACAAGAAGTACAAGAAGTTAGCCACTAGTTTTTTGTTTTTGCTAAATTTAAAAAATGCTTATGGTTTCGCTTATGGTTTTGAGGGGCTGTAACTTTTAAGGCAGTTTTTTCTACGGAAATAAATTTCTAGAAAAGATCTATATTATACATATGAAATTTCAGTTTTCCAGCTTTAAGAGTGTAAAAGTTTTGTAAACGGGTCACGGACGGACAGAGAAAAAACTAATAAACACTATTTTTCAAATTTTTTTTGGGAAAAGTGGTAAAAATGAACGACTATAATGACAATATTAGAGTATAAAAATAATAATGACATGACAGTTGTGACGATTTCTATGGTTAAAAATAAATTTAATTGACTAGAGCTGGTTTTAAGTCACTTAAGTATTTTAATATTATTTTACCCATTTTCTAATAATGGGCTTTTAAGCACTGCCTTAGAATTATCAAATACTATTTGAAAATATCAATACTAACTCTTAGAATGCTATTAGTATTCTAGAATAACATTCTTATACTAGAATAACATTCTATTTAAAAAACCCCTATTTATTAACGAATCGAATTTTAAATATAATCTTTGTTTTTAAGTTAAGAATTGCAAACGAGATCTTTTTATCTAAAATAACTTGTTCAAAATTCGATTAGCAAGAGCTGGTTAACCATATAACGAGTTAGAATTGTGAAAATATTAGTGCATTCTATATGAAAACATTTAAGTTGAATCAAGAATGACATTAAGTCACATAAATGGCAATTTTCATATTTATACAATTATAGCATTTACATATTTAAAGTTTTAATTCTTTTATAGCCCAAATTTGAAAAATATGATGTGGAAATAATTTAGAAACTATGCAAATCTGAATGAAATATATTTAGGTCTTAATTTTCACAAGCAATAATTTTTATAGTTTGGCACTTATATGCCTTAAAACATGTCATTATAAAAATTAGAAAAATTATAAAAATTACCAGTAAATTAAATTTATTCACAACCAAGACAAGTGAATCATTGTATTTATGATGTTTTTCTGAAATAAAAGGTAATCAAAATTTTTATGGTATTTCCTACACTCTTATGAAGTCAGTTTAACAACTTATTTAACTGCTTTAGTTTTAAAGAGAACTAATAAAATCATAAAAAAATATTTAAAAATTTTAATATTTTTAATAATTTTGAAATATTTTCATTATTAAGAAATTCCATAAATTCCAAGATTTACATATTACATACTTAATTATAATATTTGCGGCTTATGCTATGCAAAATATTACACTCATAACTTATCACCTGAAAAAAAAAATAAATAAATTTTTGAATAAATATGAAAAAATCAAAAAAAAAAAAAAAACCCCAGATTGAATAAAATATCAAAAATAACACCATCATTTTCATATTTTTCTTTTATTTTTTCATATTCTTTATATAATCTCTTTAATCGATCACTTACAGTTGTCCGATTTCAGTAAATTTTTAGCACCTGAAGATTCCCCGTACAACCAAAAACAAGAAACAAAAATAATAAACACTTTTTTCATTTCAATGCTTTTTTTTTTTTTTTTAAAGAAAACAAAAAATTAAGCAATAATAAATTCATCAAATAAATAAAATTCACGCAAGCAATCATACATACCTGCATACATAATCTTTTGATCTGCTTGAATAATATAAAAATATTTGTATATACATATTATAGGCATATACATACATACACAATAAGTACATTCGGCTAAATATATTTTTGTATATTCGTTTATACACAAAGTATTTATTTAAAATCAATAGTTGTAATCAGAAACTTTCTAGCCTCAAGTCATATAATAAATTTAATAATAAAAAATATTTTTTTTATGTGAAAAAAAAAAACAAAAAAATCAATATTTACATTGAATTATTAAAAAATTCATAATAATCTTCCATAATATATCAAATTCCATTCACAATATTTTAAAATTTGATGAAAAATTATGCAGTTGCACCCTACAATAAGGGGTTGTTTGTAGATACCCATATACACAAATAAAGTAAATAATTTTTTAATTCAACTGTCTCGAAAAATTGTTCGTCAATACTTACTCATTTATTTTAATACCCACACCGATTTCCCACAAAATATGATATTATTATTGGGTTTTCAACAATGAAATCTCGCTCCTGCAAGGAAAAGAATATCTCCACCATTCTTAGTTAAATTCATAAAATATCAAATAGTTTTGTTTTCTTGTTTCATTTTCATTAATCAGTGCCGAACTCGAACTAAACAGCAAATTCAGTAATTTTGAATTGAAAGCCAAACAAATGTCTTCAGAGATATAAAAAACTCACTGCATTTAGACTGAACAGACAAGCGATCTAAAAATAAAAATTCTATTTTCAATTTTGTTTTTAATTTTAAATATAAAACAAAAAACTTCCATTACCCTAAGTTTCCGGATTGCACTAGTATAATTGATGAGACACTCATGAAAAGGTGAAACATTAAGAGTTCCTCAGACGGAGCAGACCCATATCTCCAGCGAGACCAGAACTTAATTCCTGTCCATTCTCCATAAAAAATTCCACAAATATAAAAAAAACTTTTGCTTGGGGCTTTGAAATGTTGCAGTTGTACTTGCAGAAGCGCTTAGTCTTTATCAAATGGAACATTATCGTAAAACGTTTATTTTAAATAAATTCTCTTTTTGAGAAACAATGGTTGTATCCGGAAATTTCTATATTATAGATATTACCCTGTTGTTATAAACGAAATTTATGTTTAATTATATTAACATAATAACAGAATTAATGTTAACGTCATTGTTTTAAGTATTCCTAGAACATTAATTTTTCAAGGTGAAAATTTCTTAGTATTTTTTAGATTTTTTGTTTTTTGAAAGAGGGCATCGCAATAATTTTATATTCTAATAAATTTTATTAAAAATAAAGTTGGGTCAAACCAATGGTTTGTATTGTAGCACTTTTCCCTTTAACAAGTGAAAATTCTGCTTTTAAATACAGTCTATGTATAGCTATCACACTATTAAAATTATTTTCATTCATATACAAAACTATTTCTAGGATTGCATATATTTAGGATGACGCATATATGCAGTCTTTGAAATAAAGCAAAAATTAATATAAAAAGGGGTTAACATAATGCTCGATTTTAAGGGTTAATTGTGTGAGTTAAGAAAAATAATTATATTTTTTAATTTCACGGAATTTACCGTTAGCTTTCTGCGTTTATAAAAATTTGGAAAAGCTTGCGGTTTCGGAATTATAAGGTGTCAAAAATTCAAATTTTACGAATTTCAAGAGATTATAACTTGAGAGGGGGTGGAGATGGAAAAAAATTTTCTTCTAACAAAATGAACTATTTATTAATATCTAAAAGCTCCCAAAATTTCAAGCTTCTACAGTCTGGGATCTAGAAGAAAAACGGCATCAAAAATTTGGAAAAAAAAGGACTTTAAATAACGGTAAATTTGAGCGGCCATTTTATTTTTCTTAAGTTAAACTATAGTATACCGCGCAAGGGAAAGCAAGCCACTGCCTTTCTGCGTTTGCAAAATTTCAAAAATGCTTATGGTTTCATTGCAACAAATATTTAAAAAAGGCCATTTTTAGGGTTTTGGGGGGGTATAACTTCTAGAGGGGGGGGGGGGGAGATAGTTAAAAATTTTGTTCTACGGAAATAAGTTTCTAGTAAAGATCTATGTACGTATTAAATTTCAGCTTTCTATCTTCAAAGGTGTAGAAGTTTTGTAAACAGACACACGAACAGACGGACGGACGGACGGACGGACGGACGGACAGAGTGAAACTAATAAGCACTTTTTTCAAAAAATTTTTTGGAAGTGCTAAAAAACACAGAAACAAACAACACATTAATAAACACTCAAACATTAAATATCTTAAAATTAATATCAAACAATTTAATTCTATATTTTCTATTGGTGCTGGCTGGATCCGACATGTTAAAAGTAATTTTTCAAAACAATCTTTTAATAAATATTATTTTATTTGTACCTGTTGTTTTCTTTCACTTATTATTTCATATTGTTACTCGGTTCCGATATTCCTTCCAAATGTTTTATAAGCTACTCTTTCTCGGATCAGTGGTTTTTCACCGGTAAAAAAAAAATTAAATCTTTTCATCAAATTATCATCGGATTAAAACAAATAAATTGAATTTTTTATTTTACGAGTATAAGAAAATAAGGGGGGGGGTAATTCGATACTTAAAAAAATATGAACAATTTCAACAATTTTGAATGAAAACCACAAAAATGTTTTCAGAGACATATAAAAACGAATTTTTATGTTTTAATTTTTTTTTTGGATTTATCTTCCTTGTTATTACTTCATCTTCTTCTGGTTCAATGAAGATCACCTGTAAGATCACCTTAAATGAATTCTTTTAATATCTTACATAGTTGTTTGTTACATAGCATTGTTTTAAAGTTGATTAAATTAAGATGAAACGGAAAATGTTTTTCATTTGCCCCAAAATATTGAATTTTAAGATGGTCATTTTAAATGGACATTTAAATTAATAAAATACGAGTCCAATTATCTTTGGTGGTCCTTACATTGTAAACTTTAAATTTTTGTTTCTGTTTCTTTGATTTTGTTTTTTTTTTTAGCCATGACTGAAAAATAATTTCAAAAGGTGACAAATCAATAACATTGTAATCATGTTTTTTACCTCTTTATTACCTTAAAGAATTTCAAATTACCTGCCTCTATAAGTTTAAATGTAAGGTTGATGTTTTATCGAATTAGTACAAAAATGAAAGAATAGATCTTTTTGTTTGGGACTATGTTTTAAGTGACTAATTAAGTGACTATATTGTCGCCATTGATTTAGAAAATGTATGTGTATATAAATTAGGATTTTCTTCTTTAATCTTAGATAAAAAGTATGAGTACCTTTATTTTAAGTTTTAAGTAGTGAGATTATTTTATAATATGTGGAAGAAAACAATAAATATTTCCGTTCAAATTTTGAAATTTTTTAAAATAGTAAAGGTTAAAAGTATTTGAACAAGTTTGTTAAATAAAAATAAATAATTTTTAACATTCTTTGTAAAATAAACCACATTTTCAACAGACTATTATGAGAAACTGTTAAGAGAAATGTGAAACTGTTGATGTGGCTTTGAATGTTTGAATATGTTATCTGTAATTTGAATATACAATGGCTAATTTAGAAATTCGATATGAAAAATATAGCGATCTTCTTCATTGGTTTCTTCATGGGTTTCATTATTAATCCGATCGCCATGAAGCCTCAACATTCAGGAAAATCAAGCAATTATTCCTAAAAACAAAATAAAAAGTTAAAATTTTAACGTTATTTCCTCAGTAGGCACATCCTATGTCCCTACTGAGTTTATTTCTTCTGTAAATACAATGCAAATACCAAAAAGCAATATATCAAGTAAATCCCAATTTCAATTTAATTTTAAGTTTACAACGTAAAACTGTCACAACAAGTGAAAACAAAGGGAAACAAAATAATTGATAATTTTCTAAATACAAACCGTCAACATAAATAAAAAAAAAACACTTGACGAAACGGTAAGAGTAGGACAAATTGATAAAGAATTTTTTCTTCTTTTTCAAATATTCAATTTTTTCCTTATCTTTTTTTCAGATCAGAAACCCAAATGAAATTGTATACCTTAAATAACTACATCACTTATCTATGATCCCAATTGAATGCATAGGCTAAGAGCTGTAGACAGTATATATAAGAATGCATCCGCAACATTTAAACTTTTATCTCTAATAAACTCATCTCTATTAAAGGCTCAATCAAGTCAAATTAATTGGGCCTCCCAAGTGTTAAAATGTGACATACATAGATTTTTGAAGGTTAATAATATAATTTATACAAAAACGAGAAAAGGATAGTTTTCTAAAAGATAAGCTTACATTTTTATTTACTCTTGCTATATGAAACAAAAACAAAATCTATATAGAATAAGAAATAATGATTATTTGATATTGATGTGGTGACAAAATTCTAATAAAATTATTTAACACTTTGTAACATTGTTTTCTAAGTGATGATAAGGAGTAATTTTTCAAAAGTACGTATAGTTTAAGAAGACAAGTAAAACTTTATTCAATGCGTATATTGTGTACTCGTACTTCATCAGTAACAATATTCTGAGTTGGTGGTGCTTTACCAATATTATCTAATACGATTGAATTTCACTGGGTGCAGCATATGATTTGAAAACCTATACTCAGGGTTAAAAAATTTCATGAACAGGGGGTTTTTAATTGAAAGATTTAGTTGATTAGCACACATGGAGTGGTTAACATTTCAATCAATAGTACCGTGTTGATTGTTGTTTACAAGGAAAGTCACATTACTTTCCAAAGAGAGCAATATTTCTCTAGAAAGAGTTGGACTCTCATGGACATTATCAAAAAATTTATCTTTCTCCTATATTAACCGACAACCAAAAAGACCGATAAATATCGTATATTAACCGGGAACCGAAAATTCCGAGTAAATTTCTGCTAATAGGTTACCAAGAGTTTCCTGATCTCCTGAGATAATATTTTTGCCACGTCTTGCTCTCATTCAGCTCGAAAGAATAAAGAGATAACATGTATTTCAATTAGCTTAAGTTTAGGAAGTGTTAATTATTTGGAATACTCTGTACAAATAAAATGAACAGGTTCTTTTAAAAGATACACGTTTCAATTTCGATTAAGTTAAGAAACCAACCAAGAAGTCTTTGGTTTTTTTAATATGTTGATTATCTTTAAGACTTAAATTTAATAATCATGGAAAATAATTTACAAATTTTATTTGGTTGATTTGAATTTGTTTTTAGTTTTTTTTTAAAGGGGTCCGAAACGATGGAGGTCTTTGAATAATTTAATATTGGAGTTGAAAAAATAATAATATCAAATTTTTTTCTTCTAATTTACATAAACTCTGTTCTTTTTTATATTTTTTTAATTTTAAGAAAATTATGTGAGAAATCTATATTGAATAATATTTAAATAATATTATGTAAATGTTAAATTGAATAATATTGACTAAAACGGGATGGTGTCACGATGATCTCGAATTTCATTCACAAAGTAAATTAAAAATTTTTTTTCGAATGAATCTGTGATTAAGAAATTTTCCTTAATGAATTCCATAGACGAAGAAAATTTCCAAAAAATAATTTTAGGATTTAACAATTTTCATTTTGGGTAGTCATTTTATTGACCAAACGGAAATGAACTAAATTTTTTCATGTCCCGTACCATTTTTGAAAAATGGTTAATTTAAAACTAATTATACAAATTAGTTTGCACTTTGAAAATTGTTAAGGAGCAACATAATATCTTCTAATAAAAAAATTATTTTCATTAAATCTATAAACTAAAACTCTTAAATCCTTAGAATTAAGTATTTCTAAAGGACTTTAAATTTCATGAGAAGAGAAAAATTAAAATGACACTCAATAGACTGCGTTTATCTCAAAAAAGAAATAAAAGGTGGCAAAAATTAAAATTAAAAGTCATCATATTTTTATTTCAATTATTTAAAAAACTGATTTGAGAACCTTCATATCAGCGCTACGGAATCATATTTCAAATTAAAAGTATATTCAATATTTTATCTTGAAAATATTTATAATCCGATAATTTTTACTTTTTAAGATTTATGTACTTATACCTACTTCAAAATGAATTGCTAATTTTGTAAGCTAATATGTTGTGCGACTAATACAATCTATTAATATATAATAATTAGAAACCGGATTATTTATCCTTTTACATCTTCTTTGGAATAGTTACAATAAAATATTTTGCTAATATAATTTTTCCGCATCTAGATCAAAAATAAGAGTATGTCGGCTTTTTTTCTTTTAATACTTTGTAGGTGATTTGTTATACTCGTAATAAACTGGTAATAATTTTCAATTCTTTTGATTTTATATTGGAAATTATAAAATTATTGCTTATATTACAATAGATTTCCGAGAATATACAACGGAAGTAATTAATAGGATTAAGATATTTCATACAATATAATGTGGTTCTAAAAAACATTATTATGTTATTTGAGAAAATTAGCAATTTTCAAATTAGAGATTCATGAAATATTGTGAATGATATGTCCGAGAATTCATTGACCAGGAAATGAAAAAGCAAATAATATTCTGATTGTTTAAAAAGGTTTCCAAATAAAAATTATGTTAACTGAAATCTAATTAGCAAATGTGGTGTTGGAAATTGTTACAATTCAAAGCATTCCTTTTATTACTTAACAATGCGCATTCTTATGACATAACAATAAAACATGTGGGAAAAATATGGAGCTTTTAAATATGTAGTCACCAAAACATTTAATTTTATTCAGTTTTTCTTCGATTTCAGAAGATAGAACTCTTATGTTCTTTTGATTTCCGTGACATAAACTTGATTCCAGGAAATTAATCTATTCCCTTGATTCCAGTGAGACTTCAGTATTGTATATATGAAATATTTTTTACTACTTTGTATCGAGCAATAATTAATTAAAATTATTAAAAATTAAATTTTAATTATTTCATATAAATTTTTAATTTCTCCTACAACAAATGTTAATCTATTAAATTTATTCATTTATCGTATTTTCCTTAATAAATAAATGGTCATTTAACATTTTACCATTCAACACCTAATAACGTTAAGAATATAAACCCTTCCAAAGCTACATATAACTTTTTATAAATTTCAAATCGCCAGGTGGTAAAAGTGTTCTATAAATAACCACATATGAATATCCTGTTAACAAAGTTTGGTTTTTTCAAATACACAAAACGTTTTATTTAAAGAAGATAATCAGAAAACAAAGAAATCAAATGTTCATAGAAAGTTTCCAACTACAAGTAAAACAATTCGAGGTGTATAAAAATTGTAAATAGAAGAAATGTAAATTTCTGGGGGTGGGATTACCCTCCTAAAAAATTTTTTCTTTGTAAAGTGATTTTCAATAAAATGTTAGAAAATAGTGAAAACAAAAAACAATTTACATAAAAAAAATATTTTTTTTTTAATTACACCTGAATTGTTTTTTTCTGAATTTAAAGCGTATAAACATTACCCCTTTATCCGTTTTTTGATAGTTCTTAAGGTTTGTGTATAATTATGATTGATGACTTTTCATCACCAGGAAATTATTTTGTTGATAATTTTGATTAAGAATATTTCATTTTTTTAATGTTTTCATATACACTCTATTTGGTAAGCATTACGTCACTTACGATGTTCTTTATGTTGAAAATGGTTATTTTTTATATATTATAAATATTAATTGGTATTATAGCATTTGTTTGCTATTGACAGCCGTTAGCTTAGGTTTAAGCGGCTACCGTAGGATACATTTAAGCCAGATAGGTATGATACAAATAGATCTCCATATTTCGAGTCCAATTATTTTATAAATCGCTTTAAATTCGTGCCATTTACATTCGCCGATTCGTAAAAATCAAAAAGGAATGCGACCCAAGAAAGCTCCGTGTTCTCCTCGCCAAAGTGAACATGAGCACACAAAATAACCACCGTCTCTCCTTCCTCTCGGCACACCATTTCCTGCAACCAAACTTATACTCAATTATAACTAGTACTCAGCAGTCCGCTCGTGCCGCCTTTCATCCCATTTGCCTCAGAGGTATGCTCTCCTCCTTTTCAAATAGAACTTCAAAAGTCGTTCCATACTCCACGGATTTATCCGGCGTCGTGCAGTTTACTTGAATTTTCCTATCACTTGGAACGCAGATGAACGCATTTTTATCTAATGTATATTATATACTTCTGTCATAATAAATGCCCAAGAAGAGAATAATCAAAAACATAGCTCAATTTATGAATACGAACAACAAGTAGGTCATAATGTTTTGCCGGCAGCACGTTAAAACTATAACATAAACTATTTTAGTATTATTAAAGATATTTACATTGACCATCTTTTTAACACAGCTGTTTGAAAATTTTAATTATGGTAATTCCAAAACGAGTCAAATCTCTGAATTTGCCTGGACAACCCATCTATTAAGTAAAAATTGTAATTTTGATGAATTTATATTTTTTATTAAACAAAAAGAGAATAATAAAAAAATTTTTTTTTTATTTTTGTTTTTGTTTTGAATTAATATTTTATTAATCAAATTATCGACGCTTGATTATCGCTCAGTTAGGGGTGAAATTGAAAGCGTAAGCTTTTAAATCAAAACTATATTAATGCAATATCAATAGTACATGATTTGAAAGTGAATTAAAGTCAGAGAAAAACATCAGAGGAATAAAAAGGAAAAGTGTGCACGCGTCCTACAGTTTATAAATTTTTCGATGTTTTTCATTTTTTTTTTTCTTTTTACCTTAAAATTTACCTTAGGATTTTTTCTTTTTTCATAAAACATTAAAAGTATACCTTAGAATGAATTAAACACGTTGAAGTCACAAGTTGAAAAACAGAAAATCAAAAAATGCTATCATTGTAATGCTGTGAATTTCACTCGTTTTAAAGTTATTCACTGTTTGTGGTCCAACTATTTTATTTCTGTTATTTAGACTATATTCATTCAAATTATGTATTAAACAATAAAAAAAGTTAAAAATATTGTAAATTGTAATGAATCGCCGTAATATTATCAAAGTATTAAGGAAAAGTACGCTAACATATCGATTTTATAAGATCACCTGTGAAGGTGAAACTCCAGGAATTAACCCTTTTGTTGTTACTTTTTTGTGCTCTCTTGAAGTATTTAAGTAACTTAAAAAAAATTAAGGTGGGAATCAAAATGTATTTTGTTTTTTATTAATTTTTTTTTATATTTTTGTTGTCAAAAATCATTTAGTTGAGTTGTTTTTATTAAACTGAGTAAAAAAAAAACGAAGAGCAACGCCGGTTTATATAAAATTTTGTATGAGAATCACAAAGAGAACAGATTTGTATTTTTTTTTTTTTTGTTTTTGTACTTTTACATTCTCATTCAATTCGTTTTGAGCAAAAACAAAAAAAAAAAAAAATTCACATGCCTAATAACAATTGATTTAATTCGATTGTTGTTTTTTATTATTTCGATTTTTTTTCGATTATTAATCAATATTTTGATTGTTCAGAACTATTGAACAACAACTGAAAAACACAAAACGCACAAAAAATAAATTCTAAAAATGTTGATTGTTCCGTAATGTTCTTAAGCGTGCGCAAGACCTCAGGTGAAGATTTTTTCGTCTTTAACTTTCTTATATTTTGATTTGTGATTATTATTATCATTGTTAATAGAGATGGGTGGTTACCATATAACTCTTGTAATTCTCAATCCGTAATTGTATATATACGTATACGCGGCATGCATTACGTACTCGTATGTATTTATGTAAATTTCGATATTATATTGTATGTTAATTTTAAGTGGTTATTTATTCGCTAACGTTGATGGTACTAAGAAATAACAGAATGTCAATAGATATTGAAGAGAAATGTACAATTTAAATAGAATTATTTTTTTTTTTGTAATTTAATTTTTTATGCTAATATATGTACTAATAATATGAACTCTTAAGGAACTTATATTTTATTTTCTATATAGCTTAAATCTTATCTTAAAGAAAAGGACAGGCATGAGGTTGTGATTCCTACCGCAGGTGTTAAATTTTAAACTTTCCTGTTACTCTTATTATGCTCTCGAAAAAATTAGGAAATAACTAACTTCAACTTCGTGGAAGCACTGGCTTCGTCAGGTACTCGTTTTTCCCCATTTTAATTATGTAGGCAGGAAATATCCATGCCGATACAAAAACTTTCTAAGATCGCACAGTATTTCTAAGATCAGTTGGTATTTTGACAATTTCACCGTTCACCTAGTTTTATACTTATTGCCCCAAATATTTTCCTATTTATATTACCTGTATTCTCGGTTCCATTGCATCAAAAAGATTTGTTCTTTTAATCTCTTCTTTCTAAATTCAGAAGCAGTTCAATTAGGTGCATCGTCTCCGAATATAGGAGAAGCCACCCTATAACAGAAATTTCATGGCTCTTAATTTTGTTTTTCTGTTTTTATGGGTGTTCTTATATATTGTTTCTTGCCCCGTTATGATGTTATATAAGTAAAACTCAATATTGTTGTAATATTAAGGTGTTTTGGAGATTTCTTTTGTCCAATCCAATAGATCCATATCCAATAGATCCAGATTCCATCCAATCTTACGAAATCTATTTACGTTCCTATAAAACACAATTTTTTCTTTTTCTTCTTTGCATCGGCATCCAGTCTCAAATTTTTGTTAAATATTGAAGGCTGTTAATTACTAATCTTTATTACAAATTTAATAATATTTAAATCGTATCGATATTGATCGAATGACTGACTGAAGATACAGATTTTTGTTAGTCTTGTATTACAAATAATGTACATATTATAATTTACATAATTAAAATAATTTCCTTAATTTTTAAAATGCGTTTGTGTCATTTTTATTACAGGTCCATTATATACTCTGTTTTTTTTTGTGTGTATTGTCGAAACATTCAAAAAATAAATAAAAATTTAGAATTTTCAATAAAAAACATTAATTTTTAAACGTTCATTAATTATTATCATTATTGTGTCGACATAGAAGAGATTACAAAAAAAAAAATAAAAATTATCAACGAATTAAATGAATCGAATTGTATAACAATCACAAAATTCTTCAAACCATTTTAAAATTTATTACAAAATTTTATACACAGAGTGTTAAAGATTTTGTTATTCATAAGCTCATCAGAGAGAAAAATTAATAAAATACAATTCATAAATTTTAATATTTCTTTTTAAGACTAATATTTTATGGTCTACCGGCATTTAATAACTTCAACTCACTTATATTACGCACTAGAAGTGAAATGATTTTTGAAACCGTCGTTTTCCTGATCAAGCGTTTTTGACCAAAGAAGATAATATTGAATTTTTAACTGTGAATTGATAAGAGCTGGTGAAGGTTCTTTTGAATTTTTATGCCCTGCACTTCGTGAAGGATATATTCACTTTGGTATGGAGTCGTCTCCGGTGTGGACATATATATATACGATTATATATTCTTGCTCAGCGTAAAATTCTACGTCGATTTAGACATGCTTGTCCGTTCGATCGCACGATAACTCGAAAACAAATAATGCAATCGACACTTAACTTTCACAAGTTTTTTCTTTTGTGACAATGACGGCTGCTATTGTAATTGGACCAATTCGGAGAACGGGTTTGGATAGCTTCCATACAATTCCGAAAGTTAATTTCAAATATTTGGAAAAATATTAAAAGTAGATTCATGAAACTCGGCAGTCGTGTGTCCACTTATAGGTCAGACATAATATTCGTGAAGTTTCTATTACATGGTTTGACAGGTTCAAGGAATTTACCATTTAGTAATCAAAGTTATTTCTAAGTATTTCAAAAACAAATTTTAAACTCAGATTGTTAAAGTGCAGGGCAACGTTTTTACTTGTTTTTATTACACTTTTGTTACAAAAATGCTTACAGCGCTTACAATCGCTAGTAGGACAAACTACTATAAAAATTCGACTTTCATTTAATCTAACTCAGCGCGACACTTCGTTTCGGTGAACTTGCAAGTAATGCGGTGTGAAGTGAACTTTCTGCCAAGTTAACGTAATTCACAACTGAATTATGCATATGTCCAAATAGGAACTTTATAAACGTAGACATCTTGTGAACTATTAATAAATTTATAAAAATAATTATTCATTCATTTTACAATTGTTTATAAATGAAGAATATTTGTTGAACATAAATGTTATAAGCTAACTCTTCCTTTTTTTGTGATTGACATTTTTGTATATAAAAAAAAAAAATAATTGTGTACTCGTACAATAAATCAAAGATTTTCGATACAAATTGTTAAAATTTTCAATTCAAATAAATTTTTTTTTTTTGTTAAATCAAATGGTTACGTCCAGGGGTGCAATACTTTTTTTATATTCACAAATAATATGGCTAGTGTCCTATTACAATAGAGAATTTTTAATGATAATTAGATTTTATTATTACAAAATTATATTCTAAAAAATTATTTAACATTAATATTATATAATATGACATAATAATATTAAATTTTCGGGTTATTAATGTAAAATAATGTGAAATAATAGTTCTTTTGATGTTACTGGCGGAACAAGGTAATAATTCTTGAATAATATTTATGATATAATCGATTATTCATTAGATTTATTCAAATAATGACAATGATTTTTGAATTTTGATTTCATTTTTTTTTATTTTCACTCGAAAAATATTATTATTTAATTTAGGGATTAATTTATTATTGTATTATACAAAAAATATATACGTATACATTGGTATGCATATTAAAAAATTTTAATTTATCATCCCTGTATGTGTACGTATATCGTGAATAATTCTAAATAGAAATTTTTGTGATATTCGACACTAATTTGGAATATATACAATTTAATATTAAAAAAAAAAAATATTTTGTTTAATGGTGGTCCGATATCGGGGCGGTATTATTATTTTTATGCTTAAATTAAATTTTATTCATGTTATTCATATTACAATATCATTAATTTTATGAACATGCATGGATTGTAATTATTCTGATTTATTTCTCCAAATTTTGTTTCATAATGCAACAGCTATACTAGTTATTTATATTGTGAATTCAAATCCATATCAATATTATGAGTTATGATAAATTGGATCTAAACATTTAATGATATAATGGTAAAAAAAGCGGCAAAGTTATTGCTAGATTAGCATAAAATTATCGAGATTTTGCTGAATTAATTAACTACAGTTATATCATATAATAATTATACATATTCAAGTTCAATAATTGAAAAATTAAGCGAATATTATTGAATAATGGCAAAATATTGGCATAACCATCAAAATTCTAGGTTAAATTAAATTTAATAAAAAAATTTTCAAAATTTTAAAACTATGAAATTAAAATCTTTCTTTTTAACACCTATTTGATTTCGGAACAATATTTTAAGTAGAGCTATAATAAATTTTCTAAAGATACTTTGACATACTAGACCGACTTAACATTCAATAAAATAAAGTTTTTTAATTAATAATTTTGAAAAGAAATTAAAATTTTAATTGCTAACAATTATTTTTACTATTGAACAGTTATGATATTTATTTTGAATTAAATAGTTTATCAAGTACCGCACCTAATTTAAATCAATGATACTAAAATGAAAATGTTTGAAAAAAATATGTTTTGTGCAGATAACAATCATGTATTCTGCTTGATTACAAACTTATTAATTTCATCTTGAAATTAAATATTTAAAAAAAAAAACTAAAATTTTATTTAAAAATATTCTCAACTTTTGCATTAATGAAAACTAACATTTTACTTATATCTCAGTTTTTTTTTAAATTGAAAACATTTGCTTAATTCTTAACCCATTTGTGGGCAAATTTGCTTAAATTAAATTTTAAATTGCTTATAAGAAAATGGGTACCTGAAAAGATAATTTTCAATAATATGAAATAAATTTCAATTACTTTAATAATTCAATAAAGTTTTACTATTACAGTCCCAAACTATAAAGAGTAAAAGTAAGTTTCACAGAACAAGAAGTTTTCAGTTGTTAAAAAATTGTCCTATTAAATTTTGAAGTAATCCCAATTTTGATTACTGTTGAGCTTAGAATGCATTTCATTGAAATTCAGGAAAAAAATTTGTCTTCAAGTAAAGTTTATAAAATTGTATTCCGACATACTTTATATGAGATCTAGAATTTCTGCACGTAAAAAAACGGAATATTATGTTTTGAAGATTAAATTCCTCAATTAATAAGACTTCAAATATTCTATTATACTTATGTTTAATGCGTTCTTCGAAGTGTAATTTAGAAAGCATTAAAACAACTAATAATTAAGAGAGGAAACGTTTCCCTCCTCTATTAACAATTTTCTTTTTATAAAGAGCAACTTTCCTGATTTGTTCCAACAAAATGAATAATTTGTATTTAAAAAGAGATTGGAAATTATTATGACGGCGGTGACTTGTATAATCTATACAAATTCTTTATTAGTAAAATTTCTACAAAAATCTTAAGTCGCTTTTAAAGGGTTAAATATATATTCTCAAAATTATTCAAAAATATATTAAAAAAATTAAAATGTGGCCGGTACGAAGTATGTAAGTATATATAGTTTCACTAAATTTCATTAAAATAAAAAAAATTTGCGTACCTTCGCAAAAAGAATAAATAAAAACTAAAAAAAAAAAAAATTCATTTTAATTTTGCCTCCGGGTTTGTTCTCAATTCAGAAGCACAGCAGGAGGTTCTAAAAGTTATCACGGTCAAAGCTAATAGATGGACGACAGACAATTTTTATGTTGTTATTTTAACTTGCTTGCGTTGCTTTTGCTTTTTTTTTATACTTGTTAATATTTTTTCTTAATAATAATTGTTGTTACCCAAGAGCTATAAAGAGCTCTTGTCAGTGTTATATTGGTTCGAATTTAGTGATTTTGTTAATGTTTGTTATTAAAAATGAAAATATACAATAAAAATAAAATTCAGAAGATGAACGAGGTTATGAGCCGATTTAATTGGTATTCAGATTTAAGATTGCAGTGCCTTTGTACAACATTACATGGCATGTATTCATTTATATATAGGTATGTGATGTATATTATGTATATTAGATTGTATATTTGCATATTATTATATTAAAAAACGTACGCTATTCAAATGTTGTGTTAAAAATTTTTTTTAATGCAAAAAAAAAATATGAGAAATCTTTTTTTATGTTTTTCTTGTTTTCTGTTTTTGCCTTGATGCATATTTAAAATCGCGTAAAATTCTTCATTAAGAATATTACAAAAAAAAAGTAAAAATTATTTGAAAAAGGAAAATAAATATTTTTAATAATGCAATTTACTTGATATTTGTATGTATATGTACATTTAAACATTTAAGTTGTAATTAATGTGCTTGGAAAATCTCACATTTAACGTCATTAATATTTGGTATCTCATCTTGAGAAATATTAAATATTTTTTTATAGGTACTTATAAATATTCCTTCATGAAAAAGTACTGAAATTAATTGAAATTTGAAATGTCCTCTACATAAGTCTTAAAATGATGATGTCGTGGCTGACCGAATGCAGGGTGCTCTGAACATCATACGGGGCTGGAAGCAGGTGGAGGGCCTTAGCATTAACCCGGGAAACGCATAGTTATTGTACCATTTATTAGGCGGCGGAAATTTAGTGTGCGCCCGTTGCTCCTGGGGGCACAAACATTGGGCCTTCCAAGGAGTTCAAGTATCTGGGAGAAATCCTAGACCAACGACTAAACTGGGGGCCTCATCTTGATGGAGTCATTGTTAGGGCCAACCGCGTTCTATGGGCTTCGACGAGGCTATATGGAAAAACGTGACGTCTTAGACCTAAAATGGTCTACTGGACCTACACTGCAATTGTTCAACCAATTGTAACTTATTCTTCTGTCATATGATGACATAAAACTGAGCAGGCGACGGCGCGGGCTGCTCTCACTCGATTGGCCCACTGGGGCCGTGGTCTTCTATACGGATGAATACAAAACCAATGAAGGGGTGGGCGTGGGTGTTTACGGTGAAGGCGTAAGCATATCAGAGGCTCTCGGGCGCTGCCATCGATATTTCAGGCTGAGACATATGCCATAGAGTTGTGTGCTCTGGAATGTATCAGGAGGAACATTAGAAGGAGCAGGCTATTTATTATGTCGGACAGTAGGGCTGTTCTTGGGGCCCTCTTGTCTGATGTAGTGGGATCCAGGCTGCTAAAAGAATGCATTGACACCCTTGGCGTCCTGGCAAGGCACAACAAATTAACCTTGATGTGGGTGCCAGGACACTACGGAGTGGACGGGAATGAGAGAGCTGATATTCTTGCCAGAGAGAGAGCGGCAGCTCCTTCCATTGGACCGGAGCCATGCTTTGGGGTGCCCAAGACAACGGTCTTGCGTGCCCTCAGTGAATGGGAGGAGCGGGCCAGAGTTGAACACTGGAATAACTGCCTGGGCATGTCGCACTCTAGGAATTTCGAACCTCTGACCATGCAGTCTGACCATTCTCAGTTGTCCAAATTTGTGGACATTAGTGGGGGTTCTAATTGGACACTGCCGCTAGAGGGTTCATCTGAAAAGGATGGCAGGGTGTCGGATGAGGTCTGCCCTTTATGCCTGAAGGAGGACAAAACCATGGAGCGCTTACTGTGTGAGGGCGAGGCGGTTGCTCCCCTGCGCCTGAGATGCTTCAGGGGAGGCTTTGTTAACCCGTGTGGAAAAAAAAGTCTTAAAATGAAATGGGATCGTTTGGCCATAGTCTTTAAAGTAGCTTAACTTTTATTCAAATAATTTGTTTAGAAAATTTTTTTAGCAATTACTAACGGAAATTTCTTTATACATCTATAAAACAGATGGATAAAATAAACAACTACGGGTTGTATTAGTAATGTAATCGAATACCTACAAGAAAGAATATCTTTAATATTTTTAAAAATTTAATGAAATCATTAATTAAATTTACCAAAATTACAAATGGATAATTTTGTATTTTCCAGTTGGAAGAAGACATTACAACAACAAAGTTTCTTTTACAAGGAGCAATTTTCCTGATTTGTTCCAACATTGTTCCAGTAACAAAGTTTTGCCTAAGTTACAATAAAGTTTTCCAGAAAAATGAAATATAACGTCGATTTTATTATTAATCCAACAAAAAATTACAGAAATTTTACGGACTGAATCAAGTTTTAACACAAAATTTTAAATACTGTTACTGCTGTTGTGAGTTTATTAAAAGACGAGTTTCCAAATCAAGAATGTCTTGTACTTTGTTAAATTTTCATTCATCTTCGAAATTTTCTGATATATTGAACAAGTTTCATACTAAATTTTTCCTTTACCTGAAATTTTTCATTTTCATTCAAAATTATTTTGTTCCATTTTTAAAATCTTTGAACAAAATCCTAAGGTAAGAAAAAAAGATTTTTTTAAAATCATAATATTTACAAAAAATAAATACTTGAGTACATGCAATTTTTAATTTTTCACTTAAAATTGCATGGCGGCAAAAAAAATTTGCGGTCAATTTAAAATTTTTACACAATTAATGTCTAAAATAAAATAATTATTGTTTTTACAGTTGTTGCTTACCTTTCACGTATACACATGCAAATTAATAACAAAAATAATAAATTAAATAAATATCACACCTTAACATATTGCACAAATAAATAATTTTATTTTTAATATTTAGCATTCACCTTACCTTAACACTGTTTAAACGTTAACCAAAACTAATAATCAATACAAAATTTAACACAAAAATACACAAAACGATTTTAACAACCACTTCAGTTTTACAAGAGAATATAAGTGACTGTACATACAAACACATACAAGTGTACTCGTATATTTGATTTTATAAATAAACCACTTGACAGTTGCCATTTTTATTAATTTTGTTTTCTTTTTTACTAAAATATTAGATAATTTATTTATGTACAATAAAACTGATTAACACACAAAAAGAACCGCAATTAACATCCTTTTTTTCTTTCTTTTATTATTCTCTATTATCCTATTTTGTGGGTACGAAGTTATCACCAATGTAAACTTATAAACAATTTATTATTATATAAAATTTTTAATATTTATTTTTTTGAATAAATGGCAGAACAAACAAGGGTTTATCTCTATATTTCGACAGTCAAATAAAATAATTAAAAATAAAAAAAAAAAAATGAAATTCATTGGTGGTATTGCTTTTTCTTTTGTTTCCTTGTTGTTTTAATGTGTCTATTTAGGAAAATAATAGTTTAGCAAACACCCTTTTCCACAAGTATGTGCTAAAAAACAGAAAAAAAGGTAACCTTTACACTTTTGTATATAATTATAGTAAGAACGCTCTATCAGCTAATAAAAATAAAACTTCGGCGGTAAATAATTTATTTATCACAATATCAAATTGTGATTATTATACTTCAGAAAAAAAAATATATCTGCTAATTCTATTAGAAAAAGGTCTTATGCAGGATCAGCACATAACCGACTATGTTTTGTATTTCTTGGATAATACCATTTTGAATATAATTTATAGTGATATACGCTAGTGAGTAATTAACTTTTTAATTTTGAAATAGCGCCCCTCAAAAAACATAGTTCGTTTGTGTAATTATAAAAATTGTCTTGTGTATATCTCAATAAAGAGAATACTTACAAAATTCGGCAACCTTTTATAAATGCATATATATTAAATTTCAAATGATTCCGTTAATTATTTCCTTGGATATGTCAAAATATGTAAAATGAAACTCTATTGAAAGTTCGGCTTCTGATATGAGCCTTCATATTCCATTATATTCAAAAATGTACTGGTTAATTGTGTTGATTTAATAACGAGAGTGCATGACGAAAATGTCAAATATAGTCCCGTAGTAACTCTCACCTTACTTATGAATTACTCCCATTTTATATACAACTTAAACTCAAATAAGACTAACAAACAAATAAAAATTTATCTTTCTATTGACAATTCCATAAATGAAATTTGATTCTATCATAATACTTCCCTTATTGTACGCAATGAGAACGGTAAAACTCATATGAAAAGCGGAAATTGATTGTAATCGCACCATTTCAAAGGAATCGACGGCAATGACGGCAACAAAAACAAAAACAATAAACAAACAAATAAAAATAAATATACAAGAAAATACTGTTAAAATGTCGCATTTGTCTGTTTTTAGCGTGTTCTTGTAATTTTTTTTTGTTTTCGTAAAGTATGGAACGCGCGTTTACTTATAATTGTTAAATAAATATTTATTTAAAAATTATATTTTTTTTCTCTTTCTCCTGTTTATTTGCTTTTTGTTTTATTAATATTATGGCATATTGTGAAAACAAAACTATAAATATATTTTATTATTATAATGAATTAATGTATACCTTACAGGTAGGGCGGAACATAAAAATAATTATTTTTTTTTGTATTCGGTTTTGTTATATGTGGTGATGATCAATTTCCTTATCAACTTGTTGAGTGTCGTCGCATTTTTACTGAAGTTTAATAACGGCTAATTTTTTTTTATTATTTTTTTTATTTATTAGAAACGGCAAGTTTATTTGTTATTGTTTCGATATTATTTTTGCGGCATTTGAAAAAAGTTGTCATGGTTATGCAAAAAAAAGTATATAGTACATACATATATCAATTTTTTACTGCAAGATGGAACTTTAAAGATGGAACTGCAAAATTGTTGTTTATTGCTTTGTTGATGAAATAATAAAATTCAACTTAGGGCTCAGGCAATATTTAGTTTTGCAAATAAAATTTGATTTCATTTTAATTGCGCTTACACTTAACCAACTAAAATATTTGAAATTACTAAATTGCAACCAGTTTGTAAAAAATTACAAACTGTTTGATTGTTTAATTGCATGCGATCATACAGTTGCATGTGTGCGCCCTTGAATATAAACCTATGAAATGCAGAAATAAGCAATCAAACAGTTGCAAAAACAAAAATTTCATATCTGTCTCAGCCCTTAATTAATCGTAAGCTTATAGTATAAATTGGTATCATGAACCATTAATAGACTCGGCCTTTTAGGCATTGTGGTAATTTCATTTCTTTGAATTAATTCTTTTACTATCATATAATTTTGCATAACTTTAGGAGAAATCTTAAAATAGTTAATAAAATGATTTCCAAATTTTTCTAATATTTCAATTAGGTCATACAAATCCAAATATAGCAATATTGATTTAATTTCTAAACAGTTCCTGTTCAGATGCTCTAAAATGACCAGTTTTGTCCCAATTCATTCGATTCAAGACATTGTGAGCAGGACAATATTTATTCGACTTACAATTAGCTAAATAAAATCAACCAATAATTTTACTGAAAATTTTATAAAATATATTATAAAAAATTTTTATACTTGCTAAGTGTTAATTAGTTTTTATTACTAATTTAAGATTGATTTATTAGGTTAAGTTTATTTTTAAGGTTATCAACTATAATAATTTACAATCACAATATTAAAATTTCTAAAGAATTTAAATTAATAATTAATTATTGAACCCACATAACTCATTTCATTTAATCATATAAGAAAGAACTGAATAATATTGAAATGGTAATGTGGAACAGAAGAAAAAATTGATAATTTAAGTATTTAAAGTCATTATAGTTTTGTGCTTCTAGATATTTTGTGAAAAGAAGAAAAAATGGTGATATCCAAATTGAATATCTTGTTTTTTTTTCAATATTTCAATCATCTTCTCTAAAACAAAAAAAAATAATAATAATTAATCAATTAATTTTGATCAAAACATCTCATCATTTTATTATTAAGGTTTCTGATTCTCCAATAATATAACATTTTGTTAAGAATTCAATGAAAACGACAAAATATAACAAAAATCATAACAAGATTCATAAAAAAAAAGTTTGTAGCAAAATCTCATTTATCATCAGCTTATTGAGATTTTCTAATTTTATTTTTTTATTTTCATGTTGGATTCATAGGTAAAATAAAAATTAAAAGATAAAATTTAATATTCCAGGTGCTTTTTAAACGAATACCACAAATTCATAATTCATAGAAAATCACCAAAAGAATTAAAAGTTTACAAGTTTAAACGAACTACCGCTGTGCAAAGCGTTTCATACAAGACAATAATTTTTATTTTTTTTTTTTTTGTAATTTTTCGGTTCCAACTATAATATCGAAGAAAATATGTACATGCTTTCTAAATAAAAGTTAATTTTCATTTTGTGGGTTAAAAGGTGTGGGTTTTTAACCATCCACTACAAAAAAAAATCATATGTAATTGGTAATTTATATTAAAGTGTTCATACATACATACATACCTATTATTGTTTCACATGCATAATCCTTGGATACAAATGAAATGAATGCTAAATAATTGTTATAAAAATAAAATATTGAAGCAGTTTACTCTACCTATTCGAATCCATGAGGCGAATATGAAAATTCTATCAAAAAATATTGTGTAAATATTAAGTAAGAATTATTTTTACATACTTACTCTTGTATTTAGCATATTTCTAGGAAAATTTGAATGAATACGTACATAATCATTGTATATTAAATAAGCAAATTGGTTTTAAATAAAAATTAAACATGGTATGATCACAAATTCAATACGCTAAAAAATCTAAAAATATTAAAACAATGCTGTAAACAAAACCATAGAGCTTTATAGTCCAATCTCATTTTTCAACTCAATTCATGAAATATTTTTTGAGTCGCAAATTTTTGTCTCTATATTTCATTTTGCACAAATACGGATTAGTAAATTCGGAAATTCGATCACTTTTTTTTTGAAAATTACATATTTGGTAGTTGCTTTTGGTTTTAGTATTGTTCATTTCTCAGTTAATTCATCCATAAACATGATAGAGCAATACAAATCAGTCTGTCTAGTTTAAGTAATTTCTGACCATCCAGGTTGGTTTTAGGTTGGGTTAAAATCTCTTACTATTGATAGGTCTAATGACAGTTTGAGTTCGCCTATAATTGTCTTTTAATGATTTTTGACACCTGCATTCATTCATTATTTTCAGACTTTGTGACATTAAATAAATAAGCTAGGTTACATTACTCTTGCATCCTATAGTTTTATGAAACAATCTAACCAGTGTTCGTACTAATTTCCAATTTGCTTATTCTTTCTTTTATTTATATTATTTCTTATTTTCTTTTCAATTACAATAAAAGAATTTACATTAAGAAAAGCCATCTTCGAAAATAAAATGGGTTTAAAATTAATTTAAATAAAAATTTCCCACAATCAAGAAAATTTTCAAAAATTAAAGACAAGACAAAAAATCAGGGTGCTTTTTTTTTGAGAATCTAAGAAGAAAAAAAAAAAACGTTTGTCGAAAATTAAGACAAAGAAAAAGGCGAAATAATCAATTTCTATACGTGATCAATTTAATCATTACTGTACAGAGCGGTTCCAGCAAAAAAATAGGAAACAATAACAAAGGAAAAAAAAAATAAAGCAAATCTCATTCTCTACTTTTACTGAAAATTATGTTAAAGCTATTCAAAAATAAAGGAGATGAAATTTAAAAATATAACAAAAAAAAAAAAAATACAAAAACAAAGACTTGAAATTAAAATTCATGGTCCCGCTTTCAAAAAAAAGAACAAATTAGTTCAAAATGCATATCGGAAACAAAAATTATATTAATTTTATATAGAAATCTATAGGCGTGGGAAAGCTTTCACCTTACCTCACCTTTTTATTGGATATACGCGCAAAATAATATTGAAACCTTACAAAATGAAAGCAGCAACCGAATGAACAATCAACTGACTGATTATTTCACTGACTACATAATTTTTACGTTTGAAATTTTTTTTTGTTTTGTAATGATTGGCATCATTGTTTTTTTTTTTATAGTTTTTAATTCTGGAAAATAACTACAATTATGCGGGGGAAACTCATCATTATTAATTTTTAATATTAAGGTATAAAAAATCAAATAAATTCTATTTTCTTCCCTTTAAATTAAACTTTTTGAAAATTATTGGTATTTTTACAAAGGGCGGTATTTTATAATTTTGTTTTATTATAAAAATCGGGCTACTTTTCTAGCATCCGGGGCAGTAATAATTTGTTTTTATAATACTTTTAGAATTATAAAGAAAAAATTTTTATAAGATTATAATACCAATATTATTGAGTGATTTGTAAGTTAAGATGCTCTGTTTGATTCTTGCCACTTGTAATAATTGTCTTGCCAATATTTGAAAAAATATTGATTAATTTAATAATATTTGCACTGAAAATTAGTAGGTTTAAAAATTAAAACAAAAGAGCGGGTGTGGTTTACAATTTCGCTCATTTTTTTCGAATATATTTAGGTTCAAATATTCATTTTAACATTTTACTTTTAAGATTTTTAATAAATTCAGGCACAATTCTGAAGGACTACAAATAATTAATTGCTCATTGTAGAACTATTTTCTGATTTGCAAGGTTAGTTATATGTAGTTCAATTGAGTTATAGTCGGAATGTTATATAAGACATCAAATATCAATGAACCATTAGGCAGTTGTTGCTCTTTTATCATGAATTGTATTTTAACAAAATATATGAGCGCCTATATTTACCCTCCCAGCACCAATCTCGTTACTTCATTAACAAATTGATATCCTACCCGAAATCCTTTTCATTATTAATAATAATTTATTAATTACGTATTGATTTATTCTTCCAAAAATAGTAAGTATTTAAAATATGTTGCAATAGTTTCGCCTTCATTCTAACAACCATCCAATATATTCAATCACCCAATTAATTAAAATTTTATTTTAAAGAGGAAAATAATTAAATTATTAGATTTTTTTCAATTAAGTTTTCAATGTTCTATAAAAACTAAAAACAAATTTCTCTCGGAATTTGAACACCTGTTACAACCAATTGAATATTATTAATTCTGACTGTGGCCAACATCAATATGCACGCATCTATTATTCATTGTATAGTTCTTCTTTATTAGCCTGAAGGTTTTCTTGAAATTGTAAAATTTCTCAACCATCTCCATGGGAATAAAACAAAAATCAGAAACTACTTTTTATCCGACATCATCCTCGCATACGTTCAGCTTTCAATTTAAATACTTGAAATTACTTTTTAGGTCTACGTTATGCATATACCCAAACACTATCAATTTATTGCAAATTATGATAATAATAACGATGATGATGATGATGATGATATTTTTAATCATATTAAAAAAGATCATGATATTTGCGATGATAATGACAATGATTTTGATATCAATGATAAAATGTTTACAATGTGTTTTGAAGATGATGATAAAATTTTTTTTATATATAAAAATGTTAAACGTATAGTGTATAGCTCTAGCAATTGTTATAATAAAAAAAAAATAGAAAGCAAAGACAACAACTTTTCTTTCCCATATAATTTTATTGCATAAATTTCTGAAATTTAAATTTACCTGCCAATTTCATGTCTTCTGGTCATCAGCGTGCAATAATTATTATTCAAATCGGTTGGGTCAGTCAATCATTCAAAAATGATTACGAAACGTTTTAGTTTTCTGTTTTATTTCTCAAATTTTATTTTTCTCATTTTTACTGAAAGAAATCGCACAACTAAGAAAAAGTAATGATGAGTTTTTGCTGGATGATGATCGTATATTTTCGTTTTATTTTAACTATTATTTTGTTTTAACTTAAATTGGAATGATAATTGGTAAAACGTCGAAAATAGAATTGAAGAAGTGCCAATCTGAAGCGATTTTATAACATTTAAAGAATTTTAATTCATTAAAATAATAATAATGAAAAAAAAAAGAAAAAAAAATTTTAATCGAAAGGAAATTATTGCAAATAAATTGTGGGAAAGATTTTTACTGAGAAACAAAGATGAGAACATAATATGGTCTTCGCACTTATCATTTGTAGTTCAAAGTAATTACACTAAATTTTGCAATTTTAAAAGAATTTTAAAAGTAATAAATATTTTTCACTGTTATAATATGTATAAAATCTAACTGTAGTTGAATTACAGTTTTTGTATTGGGTATAGAAAAATTTTTATTTCATTCCAAACGTTACTTGGAAGGAAAAATTTTACAACTTCATGAACTTCTGTTTATCTGCGATGATTCAAATGCCTGGCTACCAAATAGTAAAAATGGAGCCGAAACTGGGACATGCAGTATTATATTTAGCGACACTTGTCAACTCAATGGAGCCATTATTCAATTGAATGTGTGTAAAAATGCCATGCAGCAGGAAAATATTTCAGAAAGGGTTATTACTCGTAATATTTAAAGAAATAAATAACACTTTCTGAGAGATTTTCTTAAACAAATATAAAATTTTGTTGGAAAGAAGTGAAAGAGCATAACTCTATAAGCAATTCGATAAAAGTAAATACCATTAAAAGTAGAATAGGTGCAGCAATGAATTAAAGATCTAGTTTGGAATCGATATAAAAGTTTCAATTACAAGTATTTAAATCAGTCTTGATATATTCAAGACATAACGCATTGATATCAAACAACTGCACTGGAATTGGGATGGTAGTTACTTTTTGGATTAATATAGAACAGTATTGACAGATTAATTAATATGGCTAGGAACAACCATATTATTTAATGTAGAAGGTAAGAAAGCAGCCCGAGTGATAACCAAGTAGGCAATTTATACGTTCATCCTAAAGGCTGAACTGTTCTGTTGATTTAAACAACAGAATGTTATAAGCAAAGCTGAAAACAGTAATTGAATCAGTAATGCCGGACTTCTGGAAAACTATTCCCGAAACTAGTGAATTATGTAAGTAAATTCCTCCGAAACTGTAATTACGGATACAGGATTAGAATTAATTAATCCTTTAAATTGAATTGATCCATATATTTTTGGCAATGCCCAAAATAGACAAACAATGCATATGTACATATATTAGAACTATAATTACTATATTCTAAATAAAATTGTTCAAAATGTTATCAATAAATTATAAGTATAAGATATTTTTGATTAATTTCAAATGATGAACGAATTTACATATCGGAATGATCTAATGGTCATAAATTTAAATTTCATTTTAATTTCTTCATAATTTCTAAGATTAAATTACATAATTGTTATACAATAATTTTAAGAATTTTTACCACCTACAATGTAATTTTAAGTTTAAAGTGTTACTTTGTCAAATTAATAATAGAATAAAATGAATTCCTATATCATTTAAGGAACATCAAGATCAGAAAAGAAGAATAAAGAGAAAAATAAAAAAAAAGGTTGGATGCTATTCCTATTCTAAATCAAAATATTTTAAACACTTCTTATTTAATTTGATTTCGAAACTTTTACACTCAAAATGCATCCCATAATTTATATATACAAATACATATAGATTTTGGAAGAAGAACAATATAATTCAAAACTTTTAAATCCATAAACAATACAATGTTTGCATTTTTATGACTTTAAGAATAATAACAACTTCTCGTAACAAAAATCAAAACGACAACAAGAAAAAAATTATTCAATACACTTTTTTATTTTGTGCTACAAAAAAAAGCATAATTCATTTTCACAATGAGACCAAAAAAAAAAAAAAAAAATTATGGGAATTTGATTTGAAAATAATTCATTCTCCTTCAGCTCAGAGTGCAGCATATATGTAGTGCCCATTCTTATTATTTACCGCTTAATATTTAAATTCATTCAAATTGGATCGCAACATTTTCCCTTTACAAAAAAAAAAAAACAAAATCATTATTAAATGGCGTTTTGTGACACAAAATCCACTTAAACGACAAAAAAAAAAAAAAAATGAGAAAAATAAAAATCAAGTGGCGCTTTCAAATTATTTTGGATTATCAGGACACCCCATTGTGCAGTCAACAATATCCAGCGTCAATGCCTTTTTCTTAATATTACAAAAAAAAAAAAAAAATTGTATTATAGCATAAAAATTTTTAAGAGTATGTTTTTTAACATTTTTTTTTGAAATTCTTTACTTTTTGTCTGTTTTGTAATAATGTTGATCCAAGAATACAAAGATGGACATGATTTGAATGGGGGACAAAATCTATACTCAATATAATGGAAAAGGCAACCAAAATACAACGAAAAAAATATCGTTTTTTTGTTGGTCGACAACAATGCGCTAAACAATGCTGATTTTCTAACTCTTAGTATGTTTTTCGTTTTTCATCAATAAATTAAAACGTAAATAAGTTTTTATGGATAAAAAAAAAATTGATTTTATTTTTATTTTAAAAAATTATCAAAATTTTGTTAAATTAGAAGAAATTTTGAAAAAAAAAAATTTTTTGTTCAGGAAAATGTTAAGATATACTGAGAGGCTCAGAAGCAAAATGTCCTAACCCTCACTCCCAAAATTTTTGACATATGTATGTTGTTTAGGCCATTTTTGCATTGGAAAAAATTAAATTTTGGGTTTCGGCTAAAAAAAGTAACAGAATATAGGAAATATTTGACTTTTTTGTCCATGAAATATAATTTGCGACATAATTTTATATCATTTCATTTCTAACAAAAAAGCAAAATTTTTGGGAGTAAGGGTTAGGCCAATTTGCTTCCGTAACCCTCCTGTAAATATGTAATTATTAAAGTTCATCAGAGTTGTAATGTACGTTCCTTTCACCCGAGTATAATAAACAAACAGTCTAATTTTGTCATATAAAAGCAAATATTAACCTGACATATAAAGATTTGATAAATTAAGCCCATCTGTTAGGATGAATTACAACTCGTAAATTTAGTAGAATATTACTAGATTACATGGAAAATATAGAAAATGATGTTAGTGGCTCCTTGATATACTTTAGATTGTTATGAACGAAATTATATTGAATTTACAGGGAATGCTTTCAGTTGCTCTTTATTTACTCTTTTGTTAAGCATAAAATCGTTATTGAAACCTAAAGCGTACGTGTTTCTGGGCAATTTTAGATAACTCACACTGCTAAAAGTAACATTTCAAAAATTAATATTTTATAAATTTCAGGATATTTGCTCTGAATTTTCATTACGCACTGGTGAATTTAATCGCCTTTTCGGATTTGTCTTTCAAATAACTACACCTTAATTTAAAAACCTTGAATTCTTACACTTTCACTAATAAACACTTAAATTGTTCATTATTTGAATTCCAGGAACGGTGTACATTTTTAATAAAAACAATTCCAAGGCTCTAGCAAATTATTACAAATTTAATAAAAAGTATTACAAATGGATTTCCAATTCTTAAACAAATAGCTCTACATTAGATTTTAATTTTAAGTACTCGTAAAATAGAATTCAATAAAAATGTCCTATAACTATTATAAAGACAACATTTTAATGTTATAATATTTTTGATATTAAAAATTAAAAATACAGGGATCCAAAAATTCATAAAGGAAAATTTTTTATTCGAAAAAAAAAACAAAGAAAAACAAAAAAATAGTCACAAAGAAAAAAGGTTTTGAAGTGAAAAAAAAAATAAGAAAAAAAATTTTTTGGTCTCATTTTTATTGGTAAATTTGTAAAAACCTAAAATGAAAACTAAATTGTGAGGGCGCTATTATATTTTTAATACTTTACTAAAGAGAATCAGAAGGGCCATGAAGTATAATTCTGTTGTATATAAATTCTGTATAGTTGGACACAATAAAAACGAAGGTTACACCAAAAAAAAAAAAAACAATAAATACAAGATTTATTTTTTCATACTAAATTAGGCATTTTTAAAATTAAAAAAAAAAATCGAACAAAACTAATAATAATTTCAAATTGGCTTGACCATCTTGATATTTTTTTCTCTGATTTTGTGGAACAATTAAATTCCAATAATAGCCGTGAAAAATTTCATTGGAATTTTAAATTTTTTTTTCTTTAATATTTTCCTTTTAAATATTAAATTTATTAGTTTTATTCTATAACCAATTGTTAACAAAAAACCAAGATCAAAAACCAAGTCCCTTTAATAAAAATATTTTAGTTGCTTGGTAAAAGAATAATTTTATAACAATAATTGTTGTTTTTGTTTTTTTTTTGTCCTCCCCAAAATAATAGAAAAATATTTTAAAATGGGCGGTATGGCGTCTAGACTTAAACAAAAGACTAGACTAGACGGTAGTAAATTTGAAGACAAACATATAATTATACAATAGGAAATTCTATTTGAAATAGAAAAAAAAAAATCTTCTTATGTTTGCATTCTAATTATAAAATTCTAATATTTTATAAATTTAAATAGATTTTTATGGTAGCGTTCTTGAATATTTTTTATAATAATACACAATTTTTTTTTTATTTTAATTTTTTTTTTTAAATTTAATTTTAATGTAAATTTTTTCCAGAATTAAAAAACAACACCACCACCATAATATGTTTACTTTCTTAAATAGAATCATTCCATTTCTATTATAATAATGAAGGCTCCTAAAAGACACATTATTTACAAAAAAATATTTTACAATACAAGGTTTAAGTTTTTTAAGTTATTTGTCTGGAGACATGAATAACAATATTTTCTTTAACAGAAGGACCTACTTAAAAATTAATTTTTATTTGTAATATGCTTTAATAATACCTGCATAAATATGAGTAACTAATTTGGTAAAGGGTTAAAATTTTAAATAAATTTTCTAAATTCGTCTATAATTTATTAAAAGAGGCGAGATTGTAGATTTTTGTTTCTTAACTTATATAGCTTATTAAAATGGCTGTTCATTTGTATAGAATTGAATTTGAATAGAAAATTTTCAAGTCAACAAAAAATGAATTTTAAAATTTTCTTTTGAAAAATATTTTAAATTGTGTATAAATAAGAACTAAAATATTGTATTATTTTTTATATGGAATTCCAGTTGAAAACCAAAATTGTTCCTGAATTTAGTAATAAGGAACTAATATACTTATAATTTCAATATTAAATTCGTGTCTCCAGCAAAATTGGTTCAATTTTTATAGTTACAGCAACTGTGTATATTTTAGCTATATTTCAAAAAATTCGTGTAGAAAAATTAACTTATAAAACTGCAAGAGAGGAGGGCGTATTTCATTTTTTATAATCTTCAAATTCAATTAATAGACTTTTTTCTTATATCAAACGTTTAAACATGTTCCCAATCAATTTAGAAAATAATTAAATGCATTGAAAATTTGAAAATTGTTTAGTTCCATCAATCAAAATCGAAAACACCTTTTAAGATTTTAAAACATTTAAAAATTAGTTTAATCTATTGATTATACGTATCAATAAAAATTTAATCTTAAAAGGTGCAAAATAAAAGTGTTTAAATTTTGAAAAACAATAAAACAATTTTTTGGAAACTCTAAAAATTTATTATGAATGAAATCTATTGTTAAAATTTATAACCGTGAAAAAAAAGGAACAATAAAAAATTGATTTAATAATGAAGAAAAGGATCCCTAAAAATTACCAATTTTTTAGTTATTCTTCTGGAGGCATGAATTGATTCACTAAATAAAATTGTTTGACAAAAATTTTATTTAACAGTGAAGTTTCTGTAACAATAACAAATACAAAAAAATTTTAGACATTTTGCTCGTATTCTAGAAGTTTTTTTATTTCGGAAGCGAAAACCACAAAATAAATGCTACTGCTAAGGAATTATTCCGTAGATAGAGATGTTCTTCGATGTATCTGTTCTTCATATACACATAAAAATTTTTTAAAACATTTAATTATTAACAATATTACAAAATTTATTTCTGATATGTGCAAGTATTTCTTACATTCCTTGTATTAGAAATGTAAAAAATACTTCGTTGTTGCTAACATAAAATTCGTATTAATAGTAAATATTTTTGGAATACGTGATTGACTCCATTTTTGTCTTTTGCAAGTCTTGCGTGTGACAGTGTTCAATACGTCACGTTGAGTTATTCCAATAATATAAAATATCCATTAAGGCAAATACATAGAACAGAATTACATTTCTCGAAAAGCATAAGATATGGAAGAATTTAGGCAATTCCGTTAGAAATTTTTTCTAACAGAGTCTAAATCAATTAAATAAACTCGGAAAATTCGGATATTTTCCCATATTTCAATCATTTATTCAAGTGAATATATTTTGTCTTTGATCAGAAACACCCATTTCCCTGTAAATAACTATACTGTTATGTGACACCTATGTAGTCAAAATATGTCAGAATAAAAACTCATAATAATTTCAATGAAAATATTGTGTTCCTTAATCAATTATCAGAATTTTATCTAAATGTGTTAAAAATTATTGAATGAAACAAAAAATATTGAATATTATCTATGCTTCTCAAGAAACATCTCAATCGGAGGAAGCATAATATTTTTAAAATTCAACTTATATGGAATCATAATTAAACATTTTTCCTTAATTCTGAATTAAAGTTTATTAATTGTGTTTCGTTCTTAGAAAACTTACTTTCCTTCTCAACTCACGACTTATTGACTTTTCATTTTGCTAAATAAGGACCCCCAACCGCCAAAAACGAATATAATTAACTATTTCAGACACAAATTCAATATAATTTTAAATATTAATGAACTTTCTACAAAAAAAAAAAATTTTGGAAAGGTGTTAGAACCCCCAATTGTTTTAAAGTATTTTTAATTCTTAATAATTCCATTTTTCTTACTATTTATAAAATATTTTATTTCAAATATATCAGAAAATGAAAATGAAGTCACAAAAAAAAAAAAACAAAACTTATTCCTATGATCACAAAGATCACAAAATTTATTATTCGATTTCGGAAAATCTTTTTTTTTTTGTAATAAAAAAGAAGCCGCTTTTATAAATTTTATGATTTTATCCGAATAGTCATAGAGAGAGTTGAAATGTTCAAAAAATAACGCTCCTTGATCAATTTTTAGATAATATTTTTAGTTTTTTTTTTGTTTTTGTTTTTCTAAATTAAATTTTATAATGGCTGGAGTCAATTAAATATAAAATTTTTATATTTATAAGTAGTAAAAAGTAACAATATTTCCAACTGATGTCATATAGTTGAATTGACTCTTCTAGCTCTTATACATAGGCATATTTCTATATGTACATAATTTATATAGTTGCTTAAATAGTAAATGATCCTGAAAGATGAAATCATCTATTTCCATTTTCTATTTTTTTTCTTTTCTTCATTTTTATATATTAACTCACGTCTGTATATGAAATGTACAAAATGTCACAAGTACCAAAATATGCATATATAGTGGGGCAGAAATACTATCAAAATAATGATGATAATAATAATAATAAATGAAACAGTATATATATTAAAGATATGAATCTTTAAAAATTATGTAGCTCCCAAAAGAATACTGTATACGCGATTACATATATTATGTACGACAATTCATATTAGCTAACATTTTCACATATAAAATTCACTATAAAATAAAATTCAAAAAAAAATAAAATAAAATTTAATAGAAAAATTCATTGCTTCCTGCTGTTTTTGACAAAGTGATGATCTTTAAACAAGACAGTTTTAAAAGTTAAAGAAGACAATAATAATAAAAAAACAATAATAAAAAATTAAACCTTAACACGCTGACATTTTTGTTAATTCGCTAAAAATTAACAGAACTTCATATTTTACTACTTATATTTTACTTATTCATACATGTTTTACATACATATCTACTATACATATGTATGGTAATCCTAAATGTTCATACAATATTATGAATTTACATTTTAGAGAAAAAATTCTGAAAATATTAAAGAAAACTTTCAATTGAAATTATCAAGTTAGGTCCATCTGCTTTTATATAATTTAACGGATTTTGAAATTTTTCATATATAGTTTCAAACATGTTGCAGAATGTTATATCAAACATTAAGTTGGTTCATTATATTTTCATACAAAATTTAAATAAATGTAGTACTCAATCAATCTGAAAAATTCTAAAAATTCGAACCGAATATAACAGAAATTAATTTTTCTCTGCTATTTTTTATTGTATGCTGTTCAAATTACTTTAAGGTTGGCCAATTAAGTGATTTTTTTCGGGGTATATTATATAGATACAAAAAATGCTCGAAAAGAAGTCTACGCCGGGCAGAATTGTCCGCGTTATATGAATTCCGAGAACTATTTGAAACGCGGCAAATTCATAGAGAGCAACTGCTTCACTCCTCTATCACAACCTATACTTAATAATTTTTAACACAAAAAAATTTTGAAAAGAAAATGTGCTTCATTAAAATTTTTTATTTTTTTTCCAACTAGATATTTTATTTGCATACTGCTCATTGTGTCCATTTATAAACTTTTTCCTGGATTACTATTTATGTCTCTCATTATAATCTAGATATTGTCATCACAAAGGTAGCAAATATTAAAAGTAACAAAAGGTAGAAAACAGAATAAATTTTTTTTTATTTTTGTTTCATTATAAAATTTTCATTTCTTTACGCCACCTCATACTCACTCTTACAGCATTTACATTATTTACTCACCAATAGTTTTTTTTTTTTATTTAAAATAATTTATTTTAATAACTCAATACAAGAGTAACCTTAAGCAACAAATTTATGTTATTTTTCGGATTGACGCTTATAAGTACGTACGTCCGTATTTAAGATACATGACAATTGTCACAGTTAAAATATTCTTTTATTTTTTCCGGTGTAAATTTTTTTTTTACAAGTGTTAATTTAATGACTACTAATCAACTATATATGCCAACTATTTATTGAACTTAACATCCGTGCAGTTATATATATTCTTAACCATTATTGTATGCGTATATGCATGTAAAAATATTTAAAAGTATTCAAATAAATTTTAATAAAGGATGAAAATAAAATTGATCGCGAATCCGATAAAGTATAATAAGAACGTTAATATTTTTTGATATTTTCTTTCAGTTTTTTCTTTTGGCTTTCAATATAATTTTTGAAGTTTTCTCAGTTACATTATGAGTTGTAACCGTACAGACTAGTTTACACCATTTAATAAATTTATAAATATTATGGTAATGTAAAGATACATACTTTTACATACATGTGAGTATGAGTGTTCATTTTGTGTTCCCTAAAATTGTGAATGTTAAAAATGTGACATTTTTCAACTTATAGTCAATTTTTTTTTTTTAATATTAATATTACTAAATGACATGCCCTTGTACATCATCAATAAAATATCGAATAAAATTGATTTAAATGAATAAGTACACATTTAAAATTTTAAATAATTGTTCTGATGAACTATAGGATATTAAAGAGGTGTAGAAAAATTTTTTGTGAAGAATTACAAGTAAAATTGTTTACGTGTCTTAAATAAATTTTTCTTGATGTTAATTTTTAATAATTTTGCATACTTTTAGGTGTAGCATTAAAATAATGTTCAAAAAATTTTCCCTAAAATAAAAATTCAATTTAATTCTAATTAATGTAATTACGTAACACACATTATTCTTAGTGAAGCATTCTTGTTTTTTATAAAAGTTCTATAAAGTTGATAGTGTATATCGAAAAAGTATTAAATCCAAAAATAACAATTTACAAATTTTGAGGGGATATTTTAAAAATATACTGGAAATTACTGTCAAAATAGGTTTTTTAAATATTTCATGTCAGTTACATTATAGTAGCGGTAATATGCATTACTTTTTACAGTAACATAAAATTTTTCCAGGTTTTATTTTCCTACTTTAGAACAGGCATACCTAATAGCAGGAAAATAAACTTTAACCGTATTATTTTATGGTACGGTGAGATTATTTTATCTGAACAGATTGTTTCTTATTTACAAAGTTTCCGAGTACAAGAACGAAAATATTTAGAAGAAATTATACTCATTATATGAAAAAGTCAAAAATATTTAAATTTACTATGAAAAATATTTTTTTATACCCGTACGAACGTATGTTCGAAGGGTATACTAAATTTGCCTTACCGTTTGTAACGCTAAGAAATAACGGTGTTAGATATAGACTCAAGTGTATGTTTTTGATCAGCGTCAAATTCTGAGTTGATTTAGCTTTGTCTGTCCGTCCGTCCGTCCGTCCGTCCGTCCGTCCGTCCGTCCGTCCGTCCGTCCGTCCGTCCGTCCGTCCGTCCGTCCGTCCCAACGATAACTCAAAAACTAATAGAGCTAAGTTCACCAAATTTTCACAAATGATTTATTGTAGTAAGTGCCAGAACCCTATTTAAATTGGACATGATCGGGGTACCGGTTCGGGTAGCTGCCATACAACTTCAAAATTTATTTGGCTATATCTCAGAAACTATAAAAGTTGTGGTATTGAAATTTCACACAAACGAATATATTAGTAGGGCCAATGTGTCTCATAAAAGTCGTTGAAATTACTTGGCTCCTTTTGGTACCTGCCATATAACTTCAAAAGTTATTTGACTATATTTCAGAAACTATTAAAACTATGGTATTGAAATTTCACACAAACGAATATATTAGTAGGGCCAACGTGTTTCATAAAAGTTGTTGAAATTACTTGGCTCCTTCTGGTACCTGCCATACAACTTCAAAAGTTATTTGGCTATATCTTAGAAACTATAAAAGCTGTGATATTGAGATTTCACACAAGTGAATATATTAGTAGGGCCGATGTGCTTGATAAAATTCGCTAAAATTCCTTGGCTCTTTCTGGTAGCTGCCATACAACTTCAATAGTAGTTTGGCACAACCAGTATTTTGAAAAACACATAGTACTGAAATTTTGCATAAATTAATATAGTAATACGGCAACTTAAAGTCATAGTCTGCCCTATAGTTAGTTAAGGCACATTAATTATTCGCACATAGGATAACAAATTCGTACGGGTATCACAGAGTTGACAAGGTCAACTCTATTTTTTTTCTCGTTTTTAAATAAATCGCACCTTCAAAAGTATATCATCACAAATTTTTGTGACATAGAAGCTAGATTTTACAAAATTGATCCTGATATTATTAAATATCTGAATACCTTTAATCTGATATTTAGTTGACGTCTTGGAAACTTCAAAAAGAAAACTTCAGTACAAAAATTGCATAAAATTTTAAACTTTAAACGTTTTTGAAGGCGAATATTTTCAAAAATGTGTGTTTGTGTTTTTGTATAAAAGTTTGGAAAATTTGTTATAAAATTCAAGTTGGTCACGGAAGTTGGTCATGTACGCTGGTCATCAAATTAGGTATGCAAGTATATTATATGTTTTGGTCACGGACATTGGGCTTAAATGTTTTCAACTTGGTCTGGTCGTATGATTTGTATGATTCCGTTTGGTCATACAAGTTGGTCATACCGATTACCAATGGCGTTTACACATGCATGACGTCCTAATTTTTCACTTACATGAGAAAATGTTCCCTGAAAAAAGTTGTCCTGTTTCAATTCATCTACAGTAGTCAGTTCTCGATGAAAATTTGGGAAGCAGTTAAGAAAACTACCGTGACTGTATGAATCGATTAGAAATACCTTTTGTGAAAGAAATTTTTTGGTTAGCGCATTGTGTACAAATTGCTCAAAAAACGATTTGAATTTGAAAGGAAATACGTAAAAGAGTCATTGAATCAGGAATAGGAATTGAGAAACAAAGCAAAACTCTAATGATATTAAAAAAATATTAAACTAAAAAATTTCGATTTAAATATTATAAAATTCCACGAAATACAAACTGTTTACAAACTAATTACATAATTCATTTTCTCATAGAAAATAATAATTAAAAATTCTGCAAATAAACTATATAAGAGACTTTTAAATTGACTATGATCTACATATTGAAGGGCTAAGATTATGTCGATTTCTCTACAAAAAAAAAACTGTTAAATATTTTCAATATTGCGAACTGAAGTGGTATACTATTTATGGTGTGACATTATGGGAAAGTAGAAGAAAAAATGAAAAAGTGAAATAAAATAAAGGTAATCATTAAAAAAATATATTGCGCACAGTGTCACAACGTATAGTACACCGACACAGTGTGTTTTATTCATTTTAAAAGTGAACTTTTATTTTTTTTGATATGGACTTTTATTTTTTTTGCTTAATTCGCTAAAATGACATGCTGAGTTAAAAAAGAAGTCCTATTGCGACTGTTATCACCCCCTGATGTGGAATCGCGTACATATATAATCAAAATATGATTTCATATGAATGTCTCATTGTAGGAGCAAGATTTAAAAGCAACAACACAACAATAATACAAAAAAATTAGAGTTATGAATTTTGTTTTTGTTGTTTGTTATGAAGTTTTACTGTCGTTTCATTTTACTTTTATTATGTAAATAAAAAAAAAAAAAAAAGAAATTATTATTATTATTTGATAAATATTTTTAACTGTTTATAAAATGCTAAGTTAATATTTTATTTTACATTATTTTTTGTCGTTTGTAGTTGTAATTGTTGTTGTTATTGTTATTGTTGTGGTGTTTCGGTTGTGGTACAACGAAAATTGTTATTTACCTTATCTTTACTCTTTTTTCTTGATTTATCTCATAACTAATTCTCTTATTTCTGTTCAAAATAACCTGAAAAAATAATTTTCATATTTTTTCCTTATGTTTTTTTTTGTTTTGTAATGTACCGCGAATTCAATTCATTCATATCTCTAAAGCGTTATCTACCGAATGAAATTGTTTTTATTGAATGATTCTTGGACTTTTACTGTTTTGATTTTTGATTTTTCTTGTAATTTTTTTTTGAATTATACAATGGAACATTTTCTTTTTTCTTATAATCAGTGATTATTTTTAAAATACATTTAATAGAGCATTATTTAAGTGGATTAAGATTAAGATTTTTAATTTTTCTAGGCAAAATTAGAGAAATGCTTATTGTATACAATAAAAATATAAATCAGTAACATATTATTGCTTCTTATCTCTAGAAAATATGGTTTTTATCAAAAATTTTGTTTAAAATTAGACTGATTTCGTCAAATAGTTGTTCCTACACATGAATATTGTATTTCTTTACCTTTCTTGTTTTATACAATAATATTTTTAATAAAAATTTTACTATAACATTTGATAATCTTAAATATTTTTGATGTATTCCTTGTGGTACAAATTCATTCTTTGGGATCGAAAAATATTTTGTATTTTCAATACATTTTTTCTTTATATATTGGGATAATAGCTTTCTAACTCGAAATAATTTAGAAGGCATTTGGTCAATACACCGAATGTGATATAAACTTTTTGAATACTCCCGATTTAGTTATTCTTTAATCTAATTTCATTAGAAGATTCTTATTAAGCCTTGGAATAAAAAGCATTGACATTAAACCGTTTTCGACAACGAAAAACAGAAAACTTTGGAAGCGTGAACAAAAACTGTTTTCATATTTTGCTTTAAAAGAAAAAGTTTTTTTTTTTTCGAACAATTAAAAAATTTGCATTTCAATTATTTTAATAAAGAAATTATTGACCATATTTCAGAGGATTTCCGCCATTTTAGGGGCTTTCATCTGTTGCAGTAATTTTATTTAGTAAAACCTGTACAACTCAATAGGAATGCTTAAAATTTATCATTATTTATTTCATCAATTTTTAAGCTCTACCTACTGTTGCTGAAAAGCACACACAGTTTACCAAGTAAGTATAAAAAAACGAGTAAAATCTAATGCCAGCGCTATTAACACAAAAAATTATTTTACGCAATGGTTTTTGTATGAAAAATACAGTAAATTTTCTTGGTTAATTATACCGTAAAACTTTTTCCATAAACCGTTATTTAAAACTTTTTCATTTAAAAATTTTCATTCAGAAAATTATCATTGAGTTTCCAACTTAAAAATTAAATTTTTTAATGAATGAAATTAAATGGATTTTAATATTTTTTTTATAAAATCTATCTAGAAGTAAAACTCTTTATTATAGATGTATACAGAAATACAAACAGTTCTTCATTAAATAGCGAAAAAATAAAAAAACCAAAGAAAACAAAATCAAAATGGTGTTTTATAAAATATTTCAAAAAAAAAAAAAGAAAACTTGCGAAATCAACGATATTTACGAATATTAAGGAAGAGTCGAAACAAATTCGATTTTTCACCTTACAATCATCATCATCAATATCATCATAAAATGAACGTCTAATGATTATCATGATTATTGCGACATCTAACAGAAATCCTTTTGAAATATCATTTTTGTTTTTTTTTTATCTCCGATTTTCGCTTTTTATGTTCTTTGTTACTTTTTCTTGAATTGGAACTGAACTAACATGGTTCTGTTTTTTTTTTTTTTCACATAATTTTTAAATTCCATCAAATGGCATTTTTACTTCCTTTCCACACAAAATGTGAATATTGTTGAGATTTTGTTAAGTGTGGAAAATTTATTCATTCAGAAATAAAAAAAAAAAAAATTAAATTTTTTTTTTTGTTATTCCGCTTTTTTTTTTGTTAATTTGATCGTTTCACTTGCACATTTTATATGCTTTTCCTATAATAATAGTTATTTGTGTTGGAAATGCACTTTAAATGGATAGTTTTATTTTGGTCTCATGTCACTAATATTGCTTGTACTTATTCATTTTGCCATCTTAAATAATATACTTTATGTTATACTATATAAATGTTTATATATTATTATATACATTATATTTATTAGTATAAGTATATAAAGTGTATCTCTATTTAGTTCTGCGTGGGCGCTATTCAAAATTACATGATCACGACTTTTTGTTTTCTGGTATTTTTAATAATATAGGTACGCTATAATATAATGTCTACATTTATATATATATATAGATATTGAGAGAAAAATTATATTTTGCCATTGAATTTTAAATGGGCAACGTGTTTGGTAATCATATATCAGAATCGATCCTCAATATTATATTTTGTAGTATTAGAGTGTTTAACATAAAATGTAAAATTTTAATATTACAATAAATTACAGGCAATATTATCGAACTAATCTACACTCTTACCTTCATTATTGTAAAACAATTAATTAGTCTTTTTGAGATATAATGAAATTCTATTTGGAATTGTAAGACCATTTTTGAAGGAATCTATCTTAATTATTAAAATTTTCTGAAATATGACCCAATAAGTTAGAAGTTAACTCAGAACACTATTGTGTCGATCGTTCCGAAATTAAAACGACTTCTGGTATTTCTACTGTAATACAAAGTATTTCTGAAAATTTAGTGAATTTAGATTATTTAATTTTTGATTTGCCAATAGGACAGGTGACCGGATGGACAAACAGAGTTAAATTTACTAAGAATGCAGTATTGAGCAAAAATTTATACATGCAATTTTTTAATTTAAAATTTGCGTACTGGAATATGCACAGAGAATTCTGAATACTGAATTTTGCTCTTAAAGGTATTGCTTTTTATATCAGATTTACTTCTCTGCTGCTCTCGATTTTTAACCCTGATCGATTTTCGATTTTAATTTTAAATTACTACTTCCTGGACTACAATTTTTTTTTGCATAAACGCAAAATAAGTCACAGAAAACCAAAAAAAAAATAATTTTCCTTATGTTTTTAAGTTTAGTCTTTTCTTTTATATCGTTTTATTTTATTGCGGATTTGATTATCTATAGAAGATGTTTTCATTCAATAAAGACGACAAAAAAGACGACGACAACATTCCCCAACATCGTATCATGAAAGGTACATGTACAATAATCTATGTAATAAGAAGATGGCATCTTACATATTATACTTGTACTTATCATCGTTTATCTCAATCTTATTGCTTAAACTCACAATTATTTAAGTATACCTCAACTATATATATATATGAATATATTAATGATTGCAAATATTCGTATACACCTTTTATACCATACTTTTTGTATTCAATAATTCACGTGTGCACATATGTTTGTGTATTACAACTTTCATCTATTCAAATATAATTTGAATTTATAGAATTTATTTTAACCATATATGAATTTTTAAATGGGCATATACGTAAGATAATGTGAGTAAGTGTGAGTACCTATAGTAGATATTTTATTTATGAGAGATAAAGACAAAATCTATAAAATAAAAGTATATTTATAAATTCTTGATTAGGTTGAGTTTTGGTGCGCCTTGTATTTACCTTGCCAAAAAGGTCAAATTAAGAATAAATTATTTAAGAAATCGATGACGATCGCGAATAAGATTTAATAATGTGAGTATTTTTTGTGCTAGTGGATAATATACATATACACAGTTTAGGTAAATTATTCAAATAATGAACGGAACCAAATAGATATAGGAATACAATTGTCAAGCATATCAGGTCCATGTCAAGCATAGAGTATTATTTTTGCAGTTGACTCTGGGACATTCAAATTTCTTTTGACGTAAATCAAACTGTTATCTTGTATTTTTTGTTAATTGGTTGCTTTGTTAATTAACACAAGTTTTTAACAACCCTTTGCTTTTTTTGCTACTATCTAGCAAAAATGAGTTTGCCATTCTCTGCCGCCATCAAATTCTGTAAGTACTATAGGTATTATCCTATATCGAAAAGTTATTTGAAAAAAAGTTTATAAGCTCTCCTTTCATGCTTTATAGCTTCTTCTTTAGAATCTACAATAAAAGTATATGAATATTTTGAAATTCCTCATCTTTATCTACTGAAGCAAAGATGAAGTCTTCCATTTATTTGTCCTTCATATCCAAGACATGTAAAATAATAAAATAATTAATTTTAGAAAACAACAATAAAAACAACCAAAAAATTATCGAACTATTTCATTCGTGACCCAAAAATATCTTGAATAGGCTCAGAACCAGCGATAGTATGATCAGAAAATCCAAAAAGGGCTGCATAATTTCGATCAAGAATATAAAATTCAATGTAGAAGAAAAATTAAGAAATTTAAATACGAAGTTTTTTCATTGACCCTATCTTAGATTTTAGTCTATAAGTCAAATTTTATAAATGCATAGGACTTGAATAACCCTGTATTTTTTTAAATATTTTATTAAATTTGTGTGGATATAGATTACTTATTAAATGCCAAGCAATAAAATAAAATTTTAACTAAAAATATAATTGAATGAATGAACAACGATTTTATAAAATAAAATAGAGAGAAAAATCAAGGATTCTATTTGTGTATAGATTGAGTGTGTAAGAAAAGGAAACTTGCTTATTTTATTCAATATTTTTTTATTATCTCTTTTTATTTCTTTTAAAACCGTATAATCTTTAATGACCGGAAATTGAATAGATTTATTACTAAATAATATGTTTTTGATTTTAAAAGATAATAATTCATTATTAAATCCATAACTTCAGATCACACATATCTACGCACATATTTAAATATTACATGTGATATATTGTATAACATGGAGTATATTCTAAACCTGCACCTCATAGTCGTTAAACTCATTGTTTCTTGTAAACGTATTAGTTATACAATCAAACATTGTTGATGGATTCTGTTTCATTTAATAAAAATTTGAAGGTTTGGTGTGCAGACGATTGTAGATTTGGTTTGATTGAAAAAAAATTTAACAAATTCTAATTCTCACCGAACAACATCAAGAAGAGTATATAAAACCTGCCTGATTTAGGTGTTCCTGTATATTATTTACTTTCTTTATTATTTCTAAATATTATTATAAATTTGGAAAAGCCTATTGAGCATGGATAAAATGTGTGAGCTAAAAAATCAGTTTTATACGCGTTGAAAATAAAGTAAGTTTATTCACAAAATGTAAAGTAATTGATATACAACAGTGCCTAAGAAGGTTCGATTTGTTTTTATTAATTTTCGACATGGACAGGCAAATACAACACAATTAAAAGAAAGAGTTGTTAGTATTTTTTTAATACAGTTTACTCAAATCACTTATAATCTGAAGATAAAAAAAGTAATTGAAAATTTTTAAAGTATTTAACGTATTGGTAATTCAAGGAATATTGTCCACAAGGATCATAACACATTGATTTTGAAGTAAAACTCACATGTCAATTTTAATGGTTTTTTTTTCCAATCATGAAAATCCAAGAAATACCACAATTTTTACACATTATTTTTTCCAAAAAAATAATGAAATTTAATTTGAATAACGCATGCTTTGAAAACGAAAATTGTTTTATTTGTTATATTTGAGGTTTGTTTGCCAAAAAACAGATGTTATTTTTTATTTTATTCTGAATGCATTCAGAAATGCTTTAGTGAAACAAAGTCACGTTTGTGAGAAGAAAATTTACGTTTTATAATCTAAGTGTTTTAATATTGGAACGCTTTATAATAATTTTCCAAAAATTTTTACGCTGACTAATACAACCGAAACTTATATATTGTTTTCCTGATCCTGATGGGAAGATTTGAGTATTTTCAATCAATTTTATTAGCATTTGTTTAGTACTTAAAATAGAAAGTGTGTGAAACCTAAAAAGTGAAACTGCATGGAACTTTCTATTATCTCAACTCAGGTTCTAGCATTCATCTAAAGTAATCTAGAATTTTATATGCTGGTTTTTATAGCATAATGCTATTCCAAGATCCGAGATCGCATTAATATAACAAAATACAATGGCCTTCAATCAATGCATACATGCATATGTAAGCTCTAGAAAATAATTTTAGAACAATTCTGCTGCAACAAAGAAGTTCTATCTACATCAAAATTAAAGGTTCCAATCAAAAGGTTTTTAAAATTTTGCATTGTTACGAATTCCATTGCGTTCTAATATAGATTTGAAATTTAAATCACTAGAAATTTGATTTGGTTTTATTTCAATAAAATTAAACATTCCACAATTCCCATGTTCAAATTTTAAATTTCTAAACTTTTTTTTTTCATTTCAGTGGTCTCTGGAAAAATCTTATGTAATTTATTTTAAAAACAAAAAAAAAAATTTGAATCTTAATTAACCGCATATCTTTTTTAAATTAATTTTTTTTGTGCAAAACTACGTTGCTTTTACATATACGAGTACATATACGTATAAGTATGTACACATCAATATGATGTGGTAAAGTGAACAATTAAAATAAAGTAATTTAAGGCACACGCGCTCGCTCTTCTTCAACAAATTGAGTTCCACCTTCTCCTACTGGACTTCGTATTAGTTATTTTATTTTATATAAATTTGGATTTTATGCAAAATAGATTTGTTTTAGTTTCTTTAGTTTATTGCTGGGATTCACATTTCTTTTAAGGAATTTTCAAAAAATATGATTGTATAAAACTCCAACCATGCATAATTCGCTTTGACTGGCATTTTTCTTATTAAAAAACCCTCTTTAAATTTGCATTATTTTTTTTTTTTTTTTTGCGTTCATCGAATATTTATGGACTTTTATTGTTTTTGTTTCTTTTTATAAACCAATTCAGAATAATTTTTCATAATCGTTCTTTTCATTTATTTCTCCAATATTTTTTTTTTTTTCAAGAGTTTTCGGACAGAAGCAATTTATACTTTAGAAATTTTTTGTTGACCTTCTTTATCCTTTTCATATAATGCAGTTGTATATAATATGTATATGTATAACAAATAAATTTATTAGTATAGAACCAGGTGCAAAAAGGGGAAGGATTAAATTTCAATTTCCGTCCGTTTTTTTTAAACAATAGCTATACTAAATCAAAAATTTTAATTAATTGTGCTGTTATTGTTATGTAAAATTGAAATTTCAAGAAGCTGATATCATAAAAAAATGCAAAAATTATGCATAAAAGAAAGAAAATTCGGAAAAAAATTAATATTTGAAAATATTTCTAAATATACGAATATTTGTTGTTTACTTGTTCTTAACAGAAATAATTTAACATTACATACAGACCAATTATTATGGCAATTTATAAAACGTTTTATAATAACAGATTATTAGAATTTATTATTAATAAATTCCAAACGATTTACGAGAGAATTGTAAGGAGCTTGTATGTGCCATGTCCGAAAGAAATGAAGTTTTTATGAAATACCGAATATTGATAAGAAGGTTTTCAAACGATGATATCTCACTAATAGCAAAGACACATATTATATCATCTTCCTTTCCACTCTGTCTTTAGCAATAAATTGTATAACAACAATTGGTTAATTGTTATATACATAAATAAGATATCTGAATAATTTTGCTAACAGTCAGTTGACTTATAAGTAGGTATTATAAAAATATAAGTAGGTTTAACTCTAGAATTGTGTAATCTCTTCTGATTCTGATAAATTATTAAAAATATAATATTGTGAATTGATTCTTATATTAATAGCAGTTTTAGAGTCTCTGAATTAAATATGATATCCATGATACCACGATATTCTATCATGATATTAAAATAATATGAAATTTGTGATGCTTCAGTTGTTAGCTAATATTTCTTATTTACATAACATATTTAAAGTTAATAATTTTCTGTAAATGAACAAAACCTATTGCAAGGTGATCTATTGAAATTTACAAATCAACTTTCAAAATTAATTATAAATTGTGTGTTTTTTCATTTCACAATAAAAATCTAAGGCTTCCAAATAGATTCCAATATTTTACTTTAATTTCCCTTTAATTTTACTAATTACTAAAGTGAAGTCTAATTTTCAAAGAGCCAAACACAATTTTTATGCTTATTGGTATTCAAATTTTTTATTTAAATTTCAACAAAATTATACGAAGAGCATAAATTAAAAATTATGAAAAACGCAGACACTACTTATTGAAATTTTAATAATGGCATCTGCTTAGTATCAAATTAATTTCATTTTTAAAAATATTTCTTTTCCTAAAAATAAGAACAAAAAATTCCATTTTTTTTTAACCCATTCGTATACCTAATATTTTTTTTTCATCATTAAAATTCAATAAATCATCTATGATAATTGAGGGGCAGAAAAAAAAAAGAACAAAAAATTACCTTTTAAACTTAAAGTCAAATAAGAACCCAACCTAATATTTAAAATGCACGTAATAGCTTTCCCAATTTTTTTTGGCTCTTGTTATGAACTTCATAAGTTTGTCTTAACCAGTGAACAAATCAAAATAAATTTGTCCACATTGAATTTCATATATTATACATTTTAGATATACTTAAATTATTTGATATGTTACTCTAGGGGCCATCACCTTGTTAATTTAAATATGACTTGAGGGAATACTTTTTCTATATTTTCATATTCACTTTCATTCGAGGCATATTCGATGAATTTTTTTCTCATGCTGTGAGTCACCTTTAGTTTTGTCTCCTTTTATTCAGTTATATTTGAATTATTGTTTATAGGTTTCAGTTATAGTTGAATTATTGTAAAAAAGGTATTTTAAATTTTCTCTTATTTTTTTTTAATAATTTAATATGTGTGTTTGAATTTTTTACGGTTGAAGTTAATATGATGGTTAAAAAACACAATGTGGAATGAGAAATAGTGGAATTTTTGTATTTTTGTTTCATATTAATAAAAATATTTAATGTTGAGCTTTTTTTTAAATATTTTGTACTTTATTCAGTATAATTATAAATACTAGTTTTTCAGCCGAAACGCCAGAAAGAGCAAGAGAAAATTGTTCTCAACATAGTATTCATGAAGATTAAGATTTCGTGCCCCCGATATCCTCTTGCAAGTTTTAACTGTGAACAAATGTCAATAGCGTGCATCTACGCCTGAAAGACGGTCCCCGCATGGGTTCGAGGAATTTGGTTCTTGACCGAAATACTCCCGTAATAATGCAGATGCATGCACATTCCAAGCCTCTTCTTTTCGTTTTAGGTGTCATTCTCTTGCCAATGTCGTGCACATCAGGAGCGCTCAGGTAATCTTTGCCCTCGCTAATTCTTCGTGTCTTTGTCAAAAAAGCTTACTGTCAAATACAACATATCTCATATGAATTGTATCTGATATGAATTCGCATATGAATTGTACGCAGGCGCTTCAGTTTTCCTCACCTAATGAAGGGCACCAGGGTCGTGTGGCTGGGGTTAGCTCTGAGCCCCACAATGCCCTATCAGGCCTGCGTCACTTTTCTGCACTATGTCGCAAAGAACCTACCCAAAGTTTCATAACAATGTCATAAGTGTACACTTGGACACCAATAACGTTATTTCTTGATGTTCCTGTCTTATTAACTTTGTTCACAAAAAGTTGTAATTTTGAGCCAATTTTATACAGTACTATAACAAAATTATTATATATGATAGTTAATTATTTTTTATTTAGAAAAGCAAACAAAAATTACATAAACAATTATTGTAAGTTTCAAAGTAGTATAGTGGCAGGTATTGGAACTTGATATCAAACACTCTACAATAGATCAAACTCTCGAATAGAATAGATAAGGAATAGAATAAATTCTCTAAATTATTATACAATATAATAATAAAAATTCATTCGCTTTTGCTTAAAATACTTAAGCTTTCCAAAAACTAACTTTGTAGTTTAGCAAAGATTTTAAGGTTTCTTATATAATCTGTAAATAAGATTTTAATTTTAGCCTCATCTTAAATTTGAACAAAATCTTTGTATTAGGTTTAATTAAACACAGTCTTAACCCGATATAATATTTTCTAGTATCATTGTGCAGCACAAATATTGGGTACTCTTAATTTTTTTTTTATAACAAAGAACTCTAACTTGCTCATCATCAACATTTTATCAACCTGAAAAAATATTCATTAATTCTAAGTTTTTTTTTTTAAGTATAAAATGCTCCTGTTAATCAATTGAAAACTTCCTTTTAATCTTTATTAAAACAATATTCAATTAAAGTTATAACTACTTGTTTAAAGTTGCCCCATAAACAAATTAACAAAAAGAAAAACTTAAACTCCCATTAAAATCCCAAAACAAGTTTAAATGAAATTAAAGCATTATGCTTGGTAAGGTTTTAACGCATCAGGATATCAATTCTAATATGATTATCCCTGTAATGACTGGTCAATAATTATTTTTATAAATTTAATTCCCAGTGGCTTTACAAAAATCTATAAATTTAATAAATTTTCTATTTAATAATGACCCCTCGAAAAAACAGAACCATGTTTTTTCTCATATTTTGATGTTCTCTTATTTCTTAATCGTTTATTATTAAAACTAGAAAACTAATATAAAAATGTTAACTATAATTTTATTTAGATTATTTGATTAGAAAAAATTTTTTTGATGATTAAATTTGTTTTTCAACAGCAAGGTGCCAGGTAATTAATGATATGAACCTGCCTTAACTGACATTTAGACCACTGTTCCAAATGTTGTCATATATACTATATAATATGACTAGATATTAAAATTTAATCTATGAAACAAAATCGTTTTCATATTAGAGGCATAATAAATGATCTAGTTTTAAAATATTGCCTCACATTGTTGTTGCATTTTATTGGCTTTTACATCACAGAGTACAAAAAAAATTTAAATGATTTCCCAAATAAATATTACAAACATTTTGATTGATTTTTTCAAGAAAACAGTCAGAAAAAAAAAATGTAGATTATATGTAGGAATCGATGATCGATGATTTATGATGATTAACTCCATACATGAACATTACAAATCATTTTTATTTTTGATTTTAGTAAATATAATATGGGCGTATACGTAAAGACTTCTTGAGCAGGTGATTTTAAACTATTTTGTTAATGGTGGAAAAAAAATTATAATTATAAATTTTGTGTTTTTATTAGGTAGTTTGTCTAATATGGTTTTGAAAATTAAATGAATTGGCATAAAATTTAATTAGAAATCAAATAAAAAAGAAAAAATTCCAGTTTGTTTGTTTTGCCCAAAAAAAGAAGTGAAATATTAATATCGAATTTCTAATGTTCAAATTTTTAATTGTTTTTTACATTTTTTTTTATTTTATTTAGAAAACTATTGTAAAATGAAGACGCCAATGATTATAAATTAAATTAAAATGTATAGATTTCTTTTTCGTTTTTTAAATGTTTTGATAGTTCATGAGAAAATTATTTATTAAAATTTTATAATGGAACTTGTAGTTTGAGAATTTGAAATAGCAATTGCTCTTATATTTGAATAGAAAATCACTCAAACTATCAAAAGGGGTCTATCTGGAACGAAAAAATTTCGAAAAATTGACTAGTTAACAAAATTTTGTTTGTCTGGAATGCAAGCAAATAGAAAAATTGTAAAATAATCAAAACGCGTCTGTTTGGAAAGCAATAATTTCGAAAAATGGACCAGTCAACAAAATTTTAATTTTCTGGAACGCAAGCAAATAGAAAAATTGTAAAATAATCAAAACGTATCTGCCGGGAACGCAATAATTTCGAGAAATGGTACAGTTAATAAAATTTTGCCTGCCTGAAACGCAAAGAAATAGAAAAATGGTAAACTAACCAAAACTGGTCTGTCTGGAACCCAAAATTTTTTGAAAAATAGTTAAAGAATCAAAATTTGATTGTTTGGAATGTAAAAAATTCGTATTATCTGAACTCAATGAATGACGACGGGTTCAGTAATTAGAAAAATTCAAAATTCACTTGAATCAAACTAATTTTGAATCAAAAAATATTGTGCTTTCTAGTCTGATTTGATCAAAAAGCATTACAATATTTCCTTAGAGTGGTGTTACCAAATATTATTCTTTTAAATTTTTTATGCTCGATGTCCAACATGTTTAATTGAATTAAAGTGGTTTTTTAAGATCAATCGAACTATAATTGAGAAATTTTGATTAAGTAACGAAAAAAAAATAAAAAAATACAAAAACAAATAATAATCAACACAATTCATTAATTTTTTTTTTTAAATTAAAAATTCAAATATTGCACACCTTTTGTAATCACGACTAAAATTATAGCAAATGCCTAAATACTTAGTGTGTATAGAAAAATTTTCACGTTTTATGACTTTCAATAGTGGCTTTTCTGTTACTGTTTTCTGTTTAGTGACAAACTATCAATTCTGAAATTTTTGTGTGTTTTTCGTTATTTTCTTAGTTTCTCATAATGAATTATAATATTATTTTTGGAGGCATATTTCACAAGAAATTTCAGTGGTTCATTCGGAAATAACTTGTTTTTGCGGTTTTATTTTATGTAATTCTTAATTTTCGTTAGTTTTTTTTTGTTTTTATTTTGTGTTTTTGGTCTTGAGAACATTTTTAAGGAGTGGAAATCACGACACAAACTTTAGCCAAAATATACAAAATATATATTATAGAAAAACAAGAAATACAAAATTAAGGTTTCGATAACAATAATATTGAAAATAAATTATAAGGCGTGAAATTTAGAATGGAAATAAACGTTCCATATATATCACCTATTTAGTTCAAAATTATCTTTAGTCGCATTTGGAAATTTATTCAGAAGACGAATTTAAGGTTTTTTTCAAAATTTGTCTCTCCCATGATTTTGGGATTAGGCATAATTTAATTAGCAAAATCAAGATTTTATTCATTTCAAATAAATTTTGCTTTAGCAATTTTTATAATATAGCTATTTTAAAAATAGAACAAACTCTACCATAGCCCATAAATTGAAATAAACCTATTTTATTCAAAAATTGATTTAGTACACTTCTGCTTTAGCATGAGGCAAATATATTTTTATTTGGTGTTTCTCAAAATCATTTTATATTGTTTCATTAACACTATTATTCAAACACTCATTGTGAATGAGAGAATGCAAATATCAAATTAGAAAACTCAATAGACTTTTAGAGTTTAAATTAAATTTTAATTTTTAATTATAATATGTTTGGTAATTTGTACGCCTATAAATAATGTAGATAATGAAATTAAAAGTTATATTTGAATTAAATTCGCTAATTAAATTTATTATAATATGACATTATCGAATTCTAATTCAGTATAATAATGTTTAAGATATTTGAAATAAATGACTTTGAAATTCGATATGGCGGCCGCGAAATATTTAATAAATAAAGTTGGGTCAAACCAATGGTTTGTATTGTAGCACTTTTCCCTTCAACAAGTGAAAATTCTGCTTTTAAATACAGTCTATGCATACCCATCACACTATTAAAACTATTTTCATTCATATATAAAACTATTTCTAGGATTGCCTATATTTATGATGACGCATATATGCAGTGTTTGAAATAAAGCAAAAATTAATATAAAAAGGGGTTAACATAATGCTCGATTTTAAGGGTTAATTGTGTGAGTTAAGAAAAATAATTATATTTTTTAGTTTCATGGAATTTACCGTTAGCTTTTTGCGTTTATAAAAATTTGAAAAAACTTGCGGTTTCGGAAATATAAAGTGTCAAAAATTCAAATTTTACAAATTTCAAGAGGCGATAACTAGAGAGGGGGTGGAGATGGAAAAAAATTTTCTTCTAACGAAATGAACTATTTGTTAATGTCTAAGAGCCCCTAAAATTTCAAAGTTCTACATTATGGGGTCTAGAAGAAAAACGAGATCAAAAATTTGGAAAAAAAGAACTTTAGATAACAGTAAATTTGAACGGCCATTTTGTTTTTCTAAAGTTTAACTATAGTATACCGCGCTAGGGGAAGCAAGTCGCTGCCTTTCTGCGTTTGAAAAATTTCAAAAATGCTTATGGTTTCATTGCAACAAATATTTAAAAAAAGCCATTTTTAGGGTTTTGAAGGAGTATAACTTCTAGAGGGGGGGAGGTAGGTAAAAATTTTGTTCTACGGAAATAAGTTTCTAGTGAAGATCTATGTACGTATGAAATTTCAGCTTTCTATCTTCAAGGGTGTAGAAGTTTTGTAAACAAAAAAAGTGTCCACGGACGGACGGACGGACAGACGGACGGACTGACGGACGGACGGACGGACGGACGGACGGACGGACAGAGTGAAACTAATAAGCACTTTTTTCAAAAAATTTTTTGGAAAAGTGCTAAAAAGAGAAATGATATTGTTATGCAATTGTTTTGGAGTGCTCATTTTAATAACAAACGAGTATCTGTTTATTATTACGATATGCTTGAGCTTTTTTTTTTTTTCTTAGCTATGTCGAAATGAGCTGCAAATTTAAATACGTGAACAATTTAATACAGTGAAACCTGGATAAAATGAGTTCCATAGGATATTAATTTTATACTAATATCTTACTGATCAAAAATGAATAAAATTAAAATTATTATTGAAGAAAATTTGGAAACTATGTATAAAAATACGATAATAATGCAAAAATGTATATAGCATTGTGTTCAATATATTCATATTTCATTTTAGCACAACTCTTTTATACACTTTAGTTAGCCCTTACCTTTATGATTATGATTTTTATTTCATTTCAAAACTTTTCAAAATAAGGTTATTTTGGAAAAGAAAACAGTCAGAGTATGTATACGCTAACACCGTACAGCAGAAATGTATGTACATACACAACATTTTGAAAATTTTAAATATCCGTATGACGTTGTATGACACATTTCGTATTAGACGCTCTTGGAATCAAACATAAACCTTATTAAATTCAAATTTAATTTTATCGAATTATACAGAAACTTTTATTACAAATAGAAATTTTTATTTACCTAAATTAACTGGAAAATGAATTTACAATTAAAAGCCATTCAAATATTACATTAAGAGCACACAAATCTTGCACATATTTCATACTAAATGCGCATACAATTTCATACCGCATCATACAACCTTATTTCATTTATTATGTGGACTCTAGAGAGAAAAAAAAAATATAAATTTTATTTTTTTCCAAATGTAAAACTCAAATTATTAATTTAATTTTTTTTTTTTTTTTTTTTGCATTTGTGCAATTCTTATCTGATAACAACGGTAATTTTTACATTTGTTTCATATTTTCCTTGATTTTATTCTTTTTTTTTTTTGCAAAGTAACATACAACTGTTCAATAGTTACACGTTTAAATGGAATATCGTTCGATCTACTAAAAGCATTTCCTGTTAATTTTTAATTTACTCATATCCAAAAAAAAAAAAAACACAAAACGACAACAAAAAAATCAACAAAATATCATCGAAATATTCTATATACGCGATCAATATTCTTCTCTGATCAATCCTCAAAATCACATAGAGCTTACAATAAAAAAAATATACATATATACAAATAGAAATTGAAAATCAGCATTACACACAAAAAATAAAAATAAAAAAGTGAAATAAAAACATTAAAAATATCCTGTAGCAGAAAAGCTGTTTCTCATACATGAAATGTTGCAATATTTGATTTAGACATGCATGTTAACTTGTCCATACTTTTAACAAGGAAATACTCTTAAGGCACGATCAGAAAAAAAATTTTTTTTTTTTTTTTAATTTTTTGTTTTATTTTTTGTTCCCATTTTTTGTTGAGTTTTTTTCTTTTTTGAATGTTAACAGTGAATAAAAACACATTTTGATCAGAAAATATTTCAACATATTGTACTTATATGCATATACATATATACACATATTTATATATACATAATATTGATGTAGAATCAATAAAATTTTACATATTAACACACAACATACATGATACAATTATAATACACAAGCATAAAATTTCAAATCATACATAATATTTACAAAGCAATAAAAAACATCAAACAGAAATTTTTAAACAAAAAAATAAAAGAGAAATTAAATAAATAAAAATCAAATCGAGAGAGAATAATTATTTTACACTATACACACTCAGCACAGCACTGCTGACTGCACAAATCATATGACAACAACAATTACAAATAACTTGATACAAAATATTTGTACTCGCTTATAATATGCATGTAGTTACGTAGAATTCTGCAAAAGAAAAATATAAAATGAAAAGAGTGATGCGATGAGTAAAATTAACTAATAAACGCATACATACATGCATCAAATTGTATTTTCTCTCAAAATATGGAAAATAAATTCTTTAAAAACTCAAATACGTTCGCAACAAAATTTTACATTTTCATTTCTATATTTCTGTATTTTTGATTTCTATATGAAAGCGCGAATTTCAGTTTTTTTGATTCCAAATCAAATCCATATGCTAAGAAAACCTGTAAAAATTAAAAATAGACATATAGAAACAATAGAAGATTGAAAAAATAATGATAAAACTAAAAAACAATCAATATGAAAAATTATATTTAAGTTTAAAGGTTAACTATATGTCCTACGGTTCTATATTTTTACAGGTTCAATAAAATTGAAAAAGATTTAGCATGAGGGAAATCAACCTATAATATTGTGGTATTAAATTTAGTAAGTATTTTTTTAACTGCATACTCGTAATATTAAAAGTGTGAGTTTTTTATTACCAATATACGAGCATATTAAAAAACCTATAAGTAGATTACTATCAAATATAAAATAGAAGAATTGAACTTTAAATTTACGACCATATGTTAAAAAACGTTCAGTTTAAAAGCACACTATTAACCACATTTGCAATTAAGTTGATAAAGTCTATCAATAATACCAAATTTTTTATCAATAACCGAGTAAGGGTCTAAGTGTCCCATGTTTGAATTATTTGATAAAATTATCTAATAAAACAAATTATGAAAAATATAATTATGAATTAAGAACAGAAGTCTTTCTTATATGAACTGCGCAAAACTAATTAGCAATATATAAATATTTTAAAATTTTTGTCCGCAAAGTATGCAATATATCCCTAAAAGTATGCAATTATAAAACTTAAATATTACATTAAGCTATGGATGAAATATTCAAAATTATAGCATAATTTTGTAGTCATATGATTTCGAAAGCATATTTTCTGAAATTTTTGAACATATGATTGATTGGTACCTGATACATATGCAAGAATGTACGTAAATACTCTACCCGTCATCGGACAATAAATTTTTTTTTTGGAAAATTCTGCAAAAATTTTGAATACAACTACATTTAAAAATGAAAGTAAGCCCCAAGTTGTCTCTAATAGTGAATTACAATAAAATATTTAGAAAATGAACGGGAAATTTATTTTTTTTTTTCCTAGAAGTATGCAATATCACCGTGAAAAAATGGTATTGTCAAAGATAATAAATTAATAAAATCACTAAACAACCGCAGGTTTCAAATTGTATTTTACAATAATATTATTTAAAACGTTTTTATTTTTAATTTTATTAATTTAAGAAATTCTAATGTTATTCTATCAGTGAGTTACTCAAACTCACCACACTATGATCACCAATATTAAATAATATTTTTCATCTACGAAAAATGTGATTGTAAGAGAAAAAAAAACTAAAATAAAAAATAACACTTATTTTATATTTTCTGAATAGTTGTGTCTATAGTGTTGCGTATTTTTTCACATACTATAAAAATTCTAAAATAAATTTAATTAGCAGTTATACACAAAATGTCTTAAAGACAATAAGGTTTCTATTTCAGGGATCTACCTCCTTTTTACCCTATCTTTTTTTTTTCTACAAAAATAATTTTTTTTAAGTATAAATGTGAATTATATGAATCAAAAGGTTTAAAAAATATTTTGAACCATAAACAGATGCAAATACCTGGTAAAAATAAACTCCTTGAACATTCTGAGGCGAACTATTAATAAAAACGAAAAAAATAAAAAATAAAAAATCTACGATAGGTTAAGATAAATTATTTTATTTTGAAGAATATGTACAGGTTGATCTACTCTATAATATCTACTCTATAATTATATTGATATTATAGAGTAGATCAACCTGTAGATCAAAATTGTAACTTCAAAATGAGCCTATCAATGATTGATTCATCATTTGCCTTAAAAACTTATGCGACATTGTTCAAACTTACCAACAATTGCTTTAAATATTCTCTTAATTTTTCAAATATCTATTTCTCATTCAAATGCCCAATTCTCATTTTGTAAACTTGGTCTCTAGTGGGTTCAATTTTTATAATTCCTTAAAACTGACATAATTTTTATACAAAGATTTAAAATTCGACACGAAAAGTGCACTTCATGAATATTTAGCCTTGGTACCGAAAAAATACGAGACTTTTTTAAGCCAATTATATCAATTTTAAGTAATCAAACTCTATAAATTATTATTTTCTTTCAAAATCTTTAAAAGTAATAATAAATATTATGGAAGAAACACACCCTGTATTCTTCATGAGATAATTACATTATCTTTCCAGTTTTGTTATCAAACAAAACGGAGGAAAAAATGATTTCATTTTAATAATTTCAAAAACAAAAATTCCAATTTCAAACATTATAATTATTATAAAAAAAAAAAAAGAGTGAATTAACTATTAACCTACCGTCATAATCTCTGCTTTTACGAAAAAAACCAAACAATTTTTGAGTAACCTAATTGTGGGAGTGATCAAAATGCGTTCACCGTCATCAAAGCATCATAGTAATTTTATGACTGTTTCTTGAATTCTTTTTGTTTTTTTTTTCTCTCTTATTTTTTTTAAACATTTAATTGCATTAAATTGGAAGTTTTTCAGTGAAAAAATAAAAAAATTTTTTTCCTCTATATTTTTATAAACAAGCAAATCTCGAATGAATATTAGCGTTCATCTCAAAAGTATAATTTTTTCTTTATCCTCAATTATTATGTTATAATAATTTGAATGTCTGGTAACTTCTCACTTATTGCGTTTACTAATGATTTAACTCTGGAAATCATTAAATCCATATAACCAAGATAATAAAGTTTAAATGTTTTGAATAAATGTTTTTTGAAAGGTTTTTAATATAGTCAGCGTGTATTAAATACTTAAAAAAGAATTAGGCGTAATTATATGATTAAGGGATCCTTAAATTTTTATATAAAAAGAGAAAAATCTTGTTTTTTTTTTCAACTCAACTACAAATACACACACACACACGTTGGATGCTCTTTAAATATTATTGACTGTCAATGCAACACCAGTTCAATTCGACTTTATATGAAAAAAAATTTAAGATTTCTTAAAAAAAGAAATTTTATTTTAATTTTTCTTAAAATGATTTTTAAAGCATTTTTTAAAAGACTTGACATACAAAAGTATTTATGTAGGTATACAAAAAAAAAAAAAATTTAAAGAAGGTAAGAGGTAAAAGTTGAGTTTCTTTTTTTTGATTAATGCCATTTGGGCACGAATATTTGTCATTACACTTTTGTCGGGCTATACGATTATTATAATTTTAGTTTTTTGGTCGGAATCCGGCTGGAGTAGTTGCTAAATTTAAAACAAAACATAAAAATGAATTTTGTAATTACCATTTTTATTGAATAATTGATTTAATTCGAGAATTTATAAAATAAAGAGCAAATTAAATTGGGGTTGAAATCAAGAAGTTTAGGCTAAAAATTATCATAAATTTAAAGATAATTATTTAATCAAAGTAACAAAGTAACAAAAAACAAACAAAATTATTTTTCATTTTGAACTCAATTTAACGAAATCACTAGAAATTCAGTTATAATTGAAAATATTTAGTTAATCATTTATTTTGATGCCTAACTATAACCGTGAAACGGTGGCTAATTTCCTGTGCTCGCGCCGGAATTTAGCACGGGGAAGGCAGAAAAACCGGTTTATAAAGTACTCGGGCTGGTTCACGTGAGGATGGGGATATGGTGATCCTGCGGCCTCACAACAGGCCCAAGTGGCCTTGGTGTATCCTCGAATGGCCGCATCAACCTTACGTAACCTATAACAGTGCTTCGTTGATTGGATATCAAAAGGAATGATAAGTTGATTTGTCGCTGATCTACGAAGCCACGAATTTTTTAAAAACCGATTCAGGTTTCAATAATTTAAGTAGGGCAGTATTTTCTCCAGCAATTTTATTGGAGCAGATTCTGAGAATGTGATCTCAGTTTCTTATCACGGCTGTTCATTTATTCAATGCTTGCAACCTCTATTACGGCTTGAATAAAATTTCTTAATTGTTTGATATGTCACCCCATTAACCAATTTAGTGCTTAGTTTTTTTTTGTTATATTGCATTACTTAATAAAATCTTGTAAGTTTACAGCAGCATAATTAGATTCTCATTTTCAAGCAGACCTCTTAAATCCATTATCGTGTATATTGTACAATAAATTCAGCCGCTGTACGGTCTCTCAAAATCCAAATAGTCACTAAAATTTGCTAATACTCACTTTATTCACTTTATATACAAACTCACTTAATTATTATTGTAAACTAAATATACAACACATCTTCTACAACTTAAAAATTTTTTTAAATAATTTATATTAGCATTTTATTAACAAGTGTTAAAGTAACACTTGTAATTGATTATTGAATAAATACCATTGAGAGTTTCTAATCGTATATGATATATCGAAAGTGATTATTAACGCCAATAATTTCATTTGTTATGATAGCAATGATGACCTTATATGCGCATATGAATCTAATAAGATGAACATAAAATACCAACAATAATTTTCGTAAATTTATAAATACTTGTATATACATTTCATGTAACCAAAGAATATTTTATAAATATTATAAGATTATTTTTAGTGTGATTATAATATAAATGTGAAGCTGTATAATATAAATCTATACATTTTATGGAGATTAAAATACAAGAAGAATTTTCTGTTCATTTTAAAAGTATTTGTTGTTACAATAGTACTTTTGCTAGGATAAGGAAAAATAGGGATAGTAATATCAAAAAGTACGAATAAATACACATAATTTTCTTGTTCGAATCAATGAATCCTAGCCTAATGAATATTTCATTATTTTTACTGCGTACAACGTCTGCAATATGAAAGGTATTGCATTTTCCACAAATTATGAAGCCGAAAATTTCTACATATAAATTCACTTCACCGAATATAAGAGCAATTTTTAACGGAATGAATTGTGCACTTTCACTATACGTTAAACTTAGTTCAAAAACAACGGTCCAGGATTCGAAGGAGCCAATTATTTTTCATCATTCTTTGATTAGCCTATTTCAATTTTAATATTTAAATTTGAAATTTTAATTACTTTAAAGGTATACTTATACACTTTATTTAGGTGTCATTATTTCTACAACTTTTCTTGTGACCTTAATAGTAAAACAATGATTTTACTATTATTGTATAATGCCAAATACAAGTGTATGACGCTTGCATTATCTTATTATATTTTTCGAGCGCATGTCATTGTATCATCATTGTATCATAAACACAAGTTGTTTTTGACTTCTCTAATAGAAATTTAACTTTAATGCTCTTAAAATTTAAAGAAAAATAAAATAATTTTTATTACAAATATTTCTTTATATATACTATATAGATACAACATTTACTTATAAATTTACACAAGCACTTGTTTATTATAGTTTTAAATGAAGAAGAAAATAAGAGAACGCAAAAAAAAAGAACTTCATTTATTGCAAAGATATACGTTTAATGAAGAGTTTTTTATTACCTTGTGGGTAATAATACAGGATTTTTAAAGTGTCTGTTTCAGTTTGAGTGCGCACTCTTCTCCTCTCCCATATTGGATTTGATACGAAACTAAAATGTACAAAATTTATTCTTTATTTTATTTCTTGATCATTTTTATGATTGCAATAGGTTTTCTACATTCGTAACATTAAAAATTAACAATGATAGTAAGTTTATAATATTGAGTTTTTTTTTATTGATTTTTGTTTTTCATTTTTATTATGATTATTGTTAACGTTTTGCAATTTGAAGTCTTACTAAAAATTGAAATTTAAAATTTTGTTAATAGTATAGATTCATAGCTTTCATTTGACATTTTAAATTGCATTTGACACTAAAAATTCGAAGTGAATGTTCAGTTATTGCAAATCATAAATTACTATTTTCAAATTGTGGTCTACACTCTGGAATAGACCATTAAATATAATTGTGGTTATTGAAAAATATTGAGACTGCTAGTGAACAAAAATTGTTCACGGGCAGTCTCAACATTCCTTTGAAAATAAGCAGGGAGAAAGCAATGCTAACAACGAAGAGCAATCGGTTTTAACTAATAAATTGCAGCTATAATTGAATAACAAAGGCATAGCTTATGTTTGATTTCAATAAGGCAGAACCACGTGTCATATAATTAGTTGAAGAGTTATTTCTATATTTGCGTTTGGTTGTTAGAGGGTTTTGTTAGTTAAGAATAGTCTGGTTGCGTGAACCGTTTGGTGATTTGATTAGTTCGATAAAATTAGGTTCAGTAAGCGAACCAAAAGCTGTTATTTTGTTATACAAAATCGTTAGTCTATTAACAAAAAAGGCAGTCGTAATTACTGCTTAATCGCGTGCGCTACATTCACGAGATTCGGGATCAGAATTTTGTATAAAACGACCGAGACCGAAATTTCATATTTTTCTACTTAATAAATTTTTTATTTTATTTGAATTTAATTTAAAATACTCATTCGTAAACTAAAAGCCTCAAGTTGTTATAAGAAAACTTCTTTTTTATAAAAACAAAAAATACAACCAAATCAAATGTTATAAAATAAAGTGAATTTCACTAAACATTTAAAATAAAGAGAATTTACTTTGTAGATTTTATTCAGAGGCAATATTATTTAAAGAAAAACAACTTAAGAATAAAATTTATGAAAAATATTTAATTCCTTTTCCATACGACAGCGTTAAAATAACAACTTGTCTAAGTTATGAATTGTATTTAACTTGTTTATTTTATTAGATCTTGCAAGAAATCAAAGAGTAAGTATTTATGTTAATAAATGAATCATCTTCTTTATTCGTGTACAATTTTGATATCAGAATTAGCAAAATTTTATTTCTACTAGCTGGTTATATTTTAAGAGCGGATGATTTGACTGTGTGGTGCTTTCAAAATGGATCACAACAATAATATTTAGTTACAATAGCCGTATTAACTCGTGGAGCTTAAAATTTTTGAGGCATACAATAATAATGCCAAGGACATTTACATTTCCTGCAAAAAGAAACAAAAAAAGTTGAAATTATCATACTCGTAAATGACCACGACGCCGTTCTAGCTTATTATTTTAAAGTTGGATGAATCTTTTATTATGCCAGATATGTCCCGTTTCTAAAACTGTTTCCATTGCAGATTGATTCATTTCGGGCTCACATGAGAAGTTTATATTCAAATTGATGCCAAAACATCCATCATGTCTTCAGTTTTTATTTCTGTATTAACTTTTTTTATATTTGCATTTGTAAATCTGTTTTAAAGGCACACTTAAAACGTATGGCAACACATTAAATGATCATCCCACTCATCCTATACCATATATACTTAACAATATTTTTTTTCCCCTTACACTTCACAACATAATATTTGGCATTTAGTCTTAAATTCAAATTTTTATGAATACTTCTAATTGCATTTTTGATCTTTTCCATAACCTTCTTTTTTATATTACTAAATTTTTTTTTTATTAAGTCTGCAAGAATTTCAGAGAGTTCAATATAAATTTAATTGCTTACAATATTTTAGAAATGCTAACATATTATTCAATAATCTGCAAAGTATCTCTCACCAACACCAATAAATCCAAAAAAAAAAAAATAAAAACAAAAGTACCTGTGTGGCACCTACGTAGGAAAAATTATTAAATAATCAGGTTTCCTGTTCAATCGAAAATATTTTTCTTTCAAACACATTTGCAGTTATAATAAGAAAAAGGTAACAAAATAAACTCTAAATTCTTATTGCCTTAGCATGATAAAAAGAAATACATAACGTACATACCTATGCTATACAGAAAAATCAAATAAAATATTCTCTTCTTTTTTACTCTGCCAGTTTTTGATTATATGAAATGAGAAAAATAAAAATGTTCTCTCTGTTTTTTAAATATTTAAGCAATTCTCTAGAGAGATTTAAATTTTTCCTTTATAATTGAGTGAGTAAATAAAATTTACTTACCTACCGGCCATGTAATCTTATAAAGAAAGCTGAGTGCAATTTAAAATATAAGCGAGAGGAAAAAAATTAAAAAAAAAATTAAAAAAAAATGTAGTGAGCAGTGACTAGTAAAATATACAGCACAGGTCCGTGTTTAATCAGCAATTTGTTAGCATTTTAGTAGTACCGTGATCTCTTTTGTTAAATCATTGTGCGCGCGCATGGATTTAACCGTGCGTTAAAATAAACATTTGTTATTCCATAACTGTACTATTTATTTTGTTTTGTTTTTTTTTTTTCCTGTTTTTTTTTTTTTTGATTTATTCAAATTGGAATCAACAAAATTTTAATAAGGAGTATTACCAACCTTGCCGATTTCCTTGTTTTCATTCTTGCTAATATTGTGGATGGAGAATTAGAGAAAAAAGGAAAAAAAAAATTTATGCAAATTATTATAATTTGAACATTCCAATACAAAAACAATAAAAGAAGTGAATCATTACAAAAACATTGAAATTACGAAAGTATATAAAAAATAATGAGTGTTGCCATACTGAATTCATGTTTTGAATTTTGACATTTAGTTTTAGTGAAATACGACTTTGAAAATAAACTTGCATGAAATTTTAAGCATATTTTGAAATATATGAACTTTACAACCATCTTATAATTTTAAGCTACATGTAAATGAAAAGAAGACTTTGTTAATTGATCAATTACAACATGGTTATTCTTTAAAAAAGAAAATTTACTAATAAGCGTGACCGAAGTGATTTATAGTCGCGTGTCGTAAACTACATAAATTTTCTAGCTGATGTACAATTACAAATTTATTTTTTTGTTTTTCCTTAAGTGTAAAATACAATATTTAAATATGTGCTTTATTATTAAAACGAATTTATGTTCTATTTGCTTTAAGTTCCTAACCAACTCATCTTGTTTATAAAGACATATTACAAAAGTATACGTATTTATTAACTTATAAAATAATATGTTTGTTCGATGTTCAAATAAAAGTAAAAAAAAGAACTCGTCCCGCTGAGAATGATCCTAAACAAGCAACGAATAATAAACATTGAAATAAAACCATGGAATAAAGGAAAAAAGATTTCAAAATAATCTTCGTCTTAATATTAGTTAAATAAAAGTAAAATAAGAAATCAACTATGTTAAAAAACATTTTATAAGAAAGCATTGTATCGAAACAATATGAGGCATTAATTTCTATCCAACACATTTAGTTGCTTTTTGTTTAGTTTTTTCTTTGTGCTCTTATACAGATTAAAAGATAATTGCCCGTAAGATATTTGGGCCCTCTTTTTAGTTTTGATCTGTGGTTAATATAGGTATAAAAAAAACAAACTATATTTAGCAATTTGTAAACAATATGAAAAGAAATAAAAATAAATAAACAATAATATATTTGTATTTTACAAGGAAACAAGCCTGAGTACAAAGAAATAATATTTTAGAAAATCATTTCAAATTTGATACAGATTGCAAAGAGTATTGATTTAAACTGCTTTAGTGCTATTCAAAATTCAAAAAATATACGGGTTTTCAAAAACCGAACTAACAGAAATTTATTGGAAAAAGGGTGCTTTTAAAAATTTTTCAAATATCATTTATAACATGGAACAGTTAACAGACACAATTCCAGCGTCAAGTGTTCAATCTAGTATTACAAAAATTCGTAATTCACAAACTTCTCAATCAGGATTATCAACAACTTCAACAATTGATTTTCAGACCCTAGCTGGTCTATTTAATACAGTTGCAGCAACAAATAACACAATAATTACATCAAACAACACTAATAATAATAATAATAACAATAATAATAACAGTTCTATGCTCCCAACATTATCAAACATTCAATCAATAAATAATAACAGCAACAATAATAACGGAAACGGAAATAATAATTTAAGTAGCAATAATAATAACAACAGCAATAATATGTCTTCAAATAATTTAAATACAGCAAGTAATAGCAATGCGGACTTAGCATCAGCAGCAGCTGCTGTTGTTTTATCATTACAAGGTGCAATGGTAACAAGTTTACAACAAGCAGCACTCTTACCAGCAAATTCAGCAGCTGCTGCTGCATTAAATTTACAAGCTTTAGAATCATATTTAACATTACAACGTATTACTGGAAAAGCTGATGTTTTACGTTTTACTGCTACAGAATCAATACCCGTATCACAACCAATATCATCAACATCTGGTACAATATCTGCTACAACTACTTCAATAGCTGGAAATGCATCTTCATCATCATCTTCATCTTCATCATCAACACATTTATCAAACACTATTATTAGCACATCAAATAATAATCAAAGTACAAATCATCAAAAGCTACCATCATTATTACCATCATTATTACAACGTCATAACAATCGTCATCAGAATCATAGCACAACTATAAATTCGGACAATTCATCAGAATTACAAAATGATAATTTAGCAAATAATAATAATGATGAAATCAATGATTGTGATAATATAAATTCATCTTTATTAGATAATGAGGATCATTTATCATTTGAATCATCATTAGATTCATCAACTGAACAACAATTATTGGTAAATCAATTAGATAATAATACAAATTATTCAAATTTATTATTGAATGCAGCATATCAACAAATTGTTGATCCAATACAATCAGTAATGTTACACGACAAAGTTTTACATGCAGCAATTACCACAACAAATAATAGTAATAATAATAATAAAAAAAATCATCATCATCATCATCACCATCATCAATCTTTAATTAACTCACACCAACAAATATTAAATATAACATCGAATTCTTTAAATCATTTATTAAGTACTTCATCATCATCAGCATCTACTTCGGCTACAACTACATCATCATCCGCAACAAATAATAATATTGTTATACTACAGAGAATATCAACTAACAATAATAATAGTAGTAATACATCTAATACTAAATCTTCAACCACAAATGATTTATTGGATGCTACAACTACAAATATTACATCTAATAATACATCAAGCTCTACATCATCATCATCTGCATCATCAGCAGTAACTGCAGCTGCAACTACAACAGCGACAGCCACAAATGGAAGTCAGCGACCGAAAAAACAATTTATATGCAAATTTTGTAATAGACAATTTACAAAATCATATAATTTATTAATACATGAGCGAACACATACCGATGAACGTCCATATTCGTGTGATATATGCGGAAAAGCTTTTCGTAGACAGGATCACCTTAGGGATCATAGGTAGGTTAACAATAATTCATATCAATCATTATGATTTGCATATTTATATTTTTTTATTAAAATATTTTTTATTTTTTATTATTGTACGTATACACACTTATACACTTAAATATTTGTGTATACACATAGTTAAATAGCATTTCATGCGTGTTAAGTATAATAACCATTTATAATTTTTTGTTAAATTTAAATAGCTTTGTTATTCCATCTCTTACATCAGTACTTGACAACAATGAAACAAATATAGAAAGAAAAATGTTTGTATGTGTACAGTAACAATATGAGATAAAAATGATTTTCAATACAGCATGATTGATTCTCGTAACTTATGTATTATTTGTTTAAATGCACATACAAACATGAATGCATTTACCTGTATAAATACCATGCACATAAATATTTTGCACAAAAATGACAGAATCATTAATAATTTTGATGAGGATTTTTAACTTTTCTTTTACATCTTATGTTCACCTTTGTACATTTTCATTAGAATAAAAGGAATGATTCAACATCAGGATGTTCCATAGGTGAAGACCCCAATTTAAATATTTGTGGTTTCACAATAGTTCTTTTTATATTTTTTGTATGCTTTAATAAACGATTGTCTGTCTACTTTTATTAGATTCTGTGTTCTGTGTTTAAAACGTAAGAATTTTTGAAGAAATTTATCTTTTTTTTCCTTGAATTTAAAATATTATTTGTTTTAGTTCCTGTTGCCGAAAATGACGAAAACAAAACTCTTAATTAGAATTATAAAGTATTTTCCTTAACATTATGAATTATAACTAATTGCTCTCAACTGCTGTTTTATATAGCACACAGAATATTCTTATTATATTATTTAATCTGTTATACTCTCACAAGCAATGGAAAAAGCGTACCATTTCTAATAGATTTTTTCGTCGTACCACCACTAATAAGTTCTCGTTATTACTTTCATTTGTTTGTAATTCGCCTAAAATTATGCAATCGAAAAATATATTTTCCTTTTACGTAGGTATATTTTTAAACAGAATATTAACAATGTTGATGCTTTATGATTGTGTAGATAAACAATGACATTATCTTAAAGCATTCCCATTTAAATGATTTCAAACCGGCTTTCAAGGAAAACTTAACCCAAGATTATTTCACATAAAAAAATTACAAAATAAGATTTGTTTATTTCAACTGATTTTAAATTCTTAAAGTAAACTTATTCGTTTTATTCAAATATTCGGCGTAATTTTGAGCCACTAAAGGCGGATAGGTTACCGTCGAAATATTTAATGGAGGAAAGATTTGATACGACTCCAATTATAACACACAGTATTATTATTTTTCTAAATTTTTCTTCATTGAAATTGAACCTCAAGTTAAATAACAGAGTGTTTGTTATATTTTTCTACCTAAAAGTAAGAAGTAGAAGGAAGAAGAAGTAGAATGTGGTAGATGATAGAAGATTATAGAAAACTCTGTATCTCGGCAAGAATGTATTTCATTTTATATATTATCACTATAATACGGGTATAAACCATCAAAATTTTTGACACCTTAAAAACAAATTACATGCAATATAATTATGTGATAAGAAAGAGAAATTCTAAAATTTTGCCGTCGGCCAATTCACGATATTCTCATTTATATCTATTGTGTATATATTTGTTGTATGTTTGTTTGTGAGTATAAAAGTTAACAACATATAATATATAGTGATGTAATGTATGACATTTATTATTTCTTTCTTAATCTTTTATCTTTAAATATCTTTATAAAAATAATATCGTTAAAAAAAGAACTCTAAAGTAGAACCGTATAATAAGATACCCACTTAAATTTTTTAAGTATAACTAAATAATAACAAGAATATAACAAGAAAATCTATAAAAATCTATAGAATGACAGACATTAAGAGATAAAAGAATAAAATAAAGAAAAATAAAAAAAAAAATTTTTTTGTTTAACTTTATTATTTTTATCTTAGAAAAAATGAAAAAGAAACGAGCTATAATCAACCTGTGTTAAAATTTATGGTCAAGAGTGTTATAATACGATGACTAACGTTATATGGATTTAATTTTATAATATATTTAGATCATGATTAACAAACTAATGGAGTATAAGAAGAAGTTAAAATCAATAAATTAACTTTTGTTTAGTTTCTTTTCATTTCTTTAAGCACATTAAGGTGCCTAATTTATGTCGCCATTTTTCCAGAGTAAAATTAAACGCAGATTCTAAAAATTCTTGCTGCTTCAAAACTAAAAATGCATGACCGATCTCGCTACATGACCACTTATATGAAACACTAAAATTATAAAATTTAGTTTGGATGATTTTTATTAATTCATATTAGCTCTATTAGCTCTACCATATCTCATATAATTTTAATTAATTGAAATAAACCTAAAGTCGATTGAGAGTTATAGTGTCGAAATTAAAGAACGGGCAATGTTAGACATCACAGCCGATAATGTGTTAAAATATTAATAACTTTACCAACATTATATTAAGACTCCTCCTCAAAAGTACAATAAATCGGAAAATAATAAATTCTGTTAAATGGATGGGAATCACAATAACATATAACAATAACATTCTTGTAGAACGTTGAAAAACCAATTGCTGCTAATTTATAGAAGAATTCCTACAATGCATAAAAATTACAAAAAAAAATTAACTTAATTTTAATGTTACACGAGTATGAGAATTAAAAAATTTTGGAGGAAATTTAGGTAGGTGAATAATTTCCAGGCATTAAATTCGAGTATCATATTTTACGTAATGCTCTTATCTTATAGAATTTCATACGTCGCTGAAATTTATGGAACGTTTTATCTTTCGAATAAAAAATATATGAGAAATCTAATAAAAATTTCTCGTAAATTCACAGTTTCAAATTAAAAAATGATGAATCATGAATATACGTTTAATTAAATGCATATAAAATTCCATAAGATAGTCTTTTCATCTGTTTTTCTACTCTTTCTACTCCTCTTTTTATTATAGGGGCATTAAATAACACTTTCCATAACTGCATAGTGTAAAATGCATAAAATAAACTCATTTTAAAATTAGTCAAACTTTAACATTAAAGTTCCATTTATCTTATATTATTAAAATTATTTTTCGCAGCATCTTGATTATAAAATTTAATTTATTATTTTCTTATGTTTCTTTGATTTTAATTTGAATTTATACAATTTAAATTTTAATACCCACAGTAGACCACATTTTATAATAAGATTCTTATTTACACATTCTGAATTTGTGAAATAAGTTTCAACATTCCAAATTTTCTTAAATAATTCCAAATTTTCTCAAATTTTTTAATTCAATTCGCTTCATGCAAATTTATTGCCCTACTTCATGTATAAATGTCATTGTGTAGTGTTATTCTGTACTGTTCATTAAAAATTATTAGAGATTTCGCCCATAAGTATGCAAATTTTCTATGTATCTTATAAAATTATGGGTTGGATCGTTCAAAATCGTTCAAAGATAATTTGAAACTATATACTATTAATTAAATTTATTATGGGTTTCCAAGATCAAAATTATTTTAAAAATCCATTGAAATTCCAAATGTTTGAAATTGTGTTCCCACTGTTTTTCAAAGTCCCACGGAAACTTTGTTGTAGCAATTTGATAAATATTTCATCCTTATGTACGAATTACAATGTACAATCTAAATACAATCTAAAATAATGTTGACTAAACCCAGTTCTAGAACATTTTACACCTATTTTCTTAACACAATTTATTGTCTTTAAGCTATGTACACAATAATGTATGTAATTTTAACTATTTAAATTATGTTATTTGTATGTACAAATTATAGAACTTGCTCCAAAAAAATGTAAAGAAACAATACAATTTTTATTTATTTAAAATTTTTAATATTTTACTTTAAAATTGAATTTAATCTGCTTTTCAAAAAAAAATAGTACTAAAATAATATACCAAAAGAGGAACCAAACAAACATCCAGAATTCACACCAGATTTTAATAAATTCATTGCCTTAAATTCTAATACAATTTAAACATTTTTATAAAAGACTGATTAAAATTTTGCATTATATCAATTACAATTTCTTTAAACAAACATTCAAACATGCAGTGGAAATCTTTTTTGCCACAGAACAACACACTCAACTGTAACGAAAATAAATTAAAAATAATCTTAATATACGTTTTCTTTCATACTACTCTATAAATTCTTCCATCTACCCGTAGAACCATATAACTATTCCACACAAATTTTACCAATTTCCATTTTCTCTGCCTTCTCTTATACTCTATCATTCTACTATATTTTTCCTATCATAATATTTTTTATTTAATAAACGTTTTATATATCGACTTTGAAATACACACGCGCTCACTGAAATCATTTTATTCTGTCCACTTTTTATCACAATAGTTTCCAGTTCTACTTAATAAATGTCCAGCAATTTAAGTAAAAAGCAAAAACCTAACAATAAACTCGGCAATATAAGTACATATAAAAAATAATAATACTAAAAAGAAAAATAATTTTTTAAAAGTTAAAAGGAGATAGAAATATAAAAATAACAAAACCGAAAATATAAAGAAGAAAAACAAAGTAAAAGACAACTACATAAAGAGTGTGTAAGACATTTTCATTTTTTATGATCGAGAGTGTACCATTTCTTGTCATGTTTACACTGAATGCACACGCATGTCAAACCTCATTAAAAATTCATTTGAAGTTATCGGTGATTAATTGCAATTGAAGAATTTTCCTTGTCAAGTTTAAATGTGATATTAAACACACACAACAAAAAAGAAAACAAGACGAAAAACAAATGCTTATAAAAAAACAAGTTCTATTTAAACTAACTCAGTTTGCAAAACCAGCACATTTTATTTAAATATTATAACAATAATGACATTTCGTGTGGTTAAAAGAGGCGGTTTAAAATAGTGATTTCGTGACACACCAATATATTAGCTGTAATTTGTATAAAATTCTAAAAGTGAACATACGATTTTTAACGAACTTACGAAAGGAATTCGAATTCGGCATTTCGCTTCTATTGATGAGCAATAAAATAACACAATTCAAATAATTCCGGTTTATTGGTGCAAGAGGCTACGTTTTTGAAAAACCTTATATGAATTAAGTAATGACATAATTTTAAAATAAGGTGCTAGAAATAAGTATTGACTTTTCAACTAACTTTACTGGAAAAGATCGATTCGAATTTCACTACATACAATAAAATTTCAGTGAGGACCGACACTAAAATGACTTCTTTTAACTACGTCATCATATTTGATATTCTGTTTGAAATACACTAAAAATTAAAAGAAAAAATATAATAATAAGAGTATAATGTAAAAAATGAAAATGAGAAAAAAGAGAGGTAGAATTAAGAGTTAATCGTACTTAAAAAACGAACTTACATATTTAAGATTAAAAAAGTTATTTATTTATTATTACATTGCACCAACATTCAATGTTGGGTTAGTTTGCTTGGAGTTATCTTTAAATTTAGTTTATTTAACCTACCAGCGATTGAAAATCTTTTAATGTATGACTAGGGTAGTTGCATTAATAAGTAGTTTTCTAACTGAATTAGGTAATGATTAACTAGCATTTGATTAAAGTTTTGGATAGTTTAAATAGTAAAAGACTGGATTCATGGAATGAGTATGAAATATTAAATAATTTTTTTAAAACAATAGCCCAGTTCACAGTATTTTTTCGGCTATAGATACTTGAGTAAGGCAGTAGATTTTAGAATCGAATATTAAAACTATTTTTAAATTTTTATTGTGAATTCTCGAACCGCTTTTTCAGTTTCATCCAAATTTAATTGGCGATATTTCTATTTGAAACAGTGTAAGTAACGTTGGCAAAAATATTTGAGTTTTTTTTTTGGATTACTTTCGGCACACACCTAAACTGCGAACACAGCGTTATAAGCAATAACTGAGCTTAATATTACCACTATTAGCTCTACGTATTTTGTTTAACTCACCATTGTGAGCCGAGTAGGAATAGTTCTATAACTCAAAAATAATCAACGGCAGAAGCAAATTCGAAATAGAGTCAAGAACAAATTCCGATCATTAATATTTGATCATTATATTTGACCGGTATTTTGACTTTTCAACCAAAATCTCATGCCAAAGTAGAAAATAAAAAAGGTTTTTCATTGTTGCGACACAAAATGTTGTGCAAAATACAAAAAAGTGATTGAAAATTCGATTTTAAATTTTAATTTTTTTTAATTTTTCTTTTTCTTATTCATTCTCTTTGTTTATGTTTTTGGTGTTTTATTTCGAATTTTTCTCTTTATATTTTTAATTTTAATTAATGAGTTTTTATTTCGGATCTTGACAAATTATTTTATATTTAGTTTGTAATATTTAATTTAACGTTTCTGTTTTTTGTTTTTACCTTTAATAAAATGCGATGTATGAAAAAGCCCGCATTTTCTTCATCCATTCAATTGCACACATATACACATACATATATCTAGTTATATATTTATATACATTTAATTGGATTGATTAATGGTCGAGATCAAATGAAAAAGATATTGTTGTTGAAAAGTAACAATTTTCCAATTTCAATATAAACATATAAAATTTTATTTATCGCTATCAATCAATAGGCGGTGTTGTTCATTTATTCATTTAACAAACACCATATTATATATGTATACGTGAAGGTATATAAGGAATCAACCAACTGAAATTAATGTCAGGTGCTTCAGGTTTGCTTTTTTTTTTGTTTCGTATAGATTTAAATGTTAAAGAAATGCAAATTCTGTTTTATAAGTATGGCGCAAGTTTATATCATCTTATACATTGGTGTACAATCTATAGACACAAAGTCATTTTATATTTGCATTTATTTTATTCATTATATATTTTTTTTTTAATTTTTATTTTATTTTAATTTTTGCATCATGCCGCGCTAATTAGACTTTTACTATCGATTTTCGATTATCAAATCCGATAAAATATTTTTTTTTTTGTTTTTTAATTAATTGCAATTTTGTACAGATATATTAAAAATAAAAAATGAAGGTAAGCTCTTAAAAAATTAATTTGCAAAAATTAAAATGCAATTGCGATTAATATTTTGAATTATGGCTATAACGTGGCAGTTACACCTTATAGGATATTGATTTCTCAATTTATATTATTAAATCTACATAATTATTAAAATCTCTTGCATAATCTTGCATTAATAACATTGCATTAAAAAAACCAATTAATGAAAAAGATTAAGATTTTTTTTAATATTGTTTTGCAATCAAGAATGTACTTTTATTATATTGAGACTCTTGGGTTACAATCGGACGATTCTGAAACTTTTGAAATTTTCGACAAAACTCAATTTTACCTTTTTATACTCCTTTATATTTCAAATTAATGTTGCTCATGCTGAAACCAGCGAGCTCTAAATTTTGGATAACATTATTTTAAAACGCATTTCGGTGTACATATAAAATATTTCATTCTGTTCGAAAAAATTTTCATTCTAAGTCCAAATTCTCAATCCGAGTAAAAAAAAAAAAAACTATGGCGAATCTTACAAGATATTTTTTCATTCAAATAATTCCAATTTCTCAAAAAAAAATTTGTTTCACATCTTATAGTACATTCCATATTGTACCCATGAAAATGATCTTCTGAAACCAGTACTGAACTCATTTTAGACTCAATTAAATATTAATCATTTGATTTAATTACATGTGCAACAAAAAACATGCAGATGGAAAATAAATTCGAAAAATATACAAAATTCCAAATTAACTTTTATATAGATATAAAATATTCACATAATTATTACATACACACATATGCATGACCAAAAGCAAATATTGACATTTTAATTAATTCAATACTCATATATGTACATAATATTTCTCACATAATTTTCGAAAATAATTTTATGTTCTACAATACATAAAAATTTTTAAAATTCAAAAAACAAGCCTGCAACAATATACCGTACGTAAATTTTGAGAACCGCATAGAGAAACGAGAGCAAAACCACAACAACAAAATATAAATAGAAAACCTTAAGCAATCAATCGTATTTTTTAAATATTCACAATTCATTTTTTTTTTGTGTAAATTTTGAATGATTTATAGTTTTCTCTCTTTATATTTAAATCAAAATAAAGCGCCTCCAGATTTACATTTCTGAAAAAAGAAAAATGCATTTTTAAAAAATAAATAAAATTTATATATATTTTTTCTTTACATATTTGTGTTCAGTCTCACCCCATGGGTTAGTTAAATTTAAGCTCTAATTTAAGATTATAAAGGAAAATCATGTTCGAATTTATTATAATTAGATTTATATTTTTATTATAAATTAAATAACCATTTAATTTTTATTATTTTCATTTTAAGAATATTTTCTAAACAAATAATCAAATCCAATGCTCATAAAATATTTCCAACAATAATAATAATATGAAAAAAAAAAAATTTAAATTCTCAATTTTCTCTCATATATTTAAAAAATTGAGAAGAAAACAACAATAATATTTTAGTTCACAATATAATTTTATAATGCAGAGTACAGACAATTAAAATATAATATTCACAATATAACAATAATAATGAACAATAGAAAGAGAAATATTGAAAGAATGTCTTTTTTTCTTTTCTTTTTTCAACTTGAAAAACTGGTTATAAATAAAAATTCATATACCTTATCATACTTATTCAGAAAAAGAAAGTCTATATGTAGCAGGTAATAAAAATTTATACCTACTTATATGAACAAATATATATAGATGATTACATACAAACAAAATGTTATATTTAATATATTTTTTTTTTATTGTTATTATTGAGAGAATTATTGTGTAGCATATGGCGCCCGATGTCGATTAAGATTTAATACAATATTAAGAATATTTTTCATTGCATCAATAATACAACCATGTCTTTTCATAATAAGTTGGAAAGACAGGCGTGTGGTATATATAGGGAAGAAGAATATTAGGGCTTTTTACAAGAAAATATTTTGAAAAACGCAAAAAGAAATTGAAGAGGTTTTTAAAATATTTTTTTTCAGTGTTCCTGTGTTATATGGAAAATAAAAACTCTTAAGGTAAATAATGTATACACGCATTTATTGAAGTTTTTCAAATCTTAAAGATTAATAATTTTACTATAGAAGAAGACATTGTAAAACAGCCACTATAAGACAAAAAAAACCATCTTTAAAGACAATTCTTTTGTTAGACCTTTATACATTTATTTTTTATGTTCTTGTAACTTGTACGTGTGTTTTTGTGTTTTGTTTTTTTTTTTCTGTTTCTTTCGTAATGTTTTCAATGCGCGATGATGATCATTGCGACGGCGTGAAGGTGTTCACTCTTAATTTATTATTTCGATTTTCTCCAAATTTTTTTTTTTTTTCGTTTAAATTCTTATTTCACCCAATTTTATTATTACACATATAATATCTGTATATTCTTCAATAATATAATAATAAAAAAATAAGAAAGGCAGTTAAACTTTAACCAAAATTTTTATTATTATTTTTTGTTATTTCTTTAACGTTATTGAAATTTAGTTTTCATATTTCACTTTACATACTCATATAATAAAATATATGTATACGAAATTCGTATAAGCATAAAATGTAATATTGACTGGGAGATCTTCAAAAGAATATCGTATATATATGTACGTATGTTTGTTGTTCGCCCCGAAAAAGAATATATTTATTGAAGTTAAGTATATCTTAAATGCCAGTTTTATATGAACTATAGCACATAATCCGTTTATAAATTTTAAGAGGTTTAAGGTTAAATATTCTTTTCAATTTCTTTCACTTTTGCCTTCTTATATATATATATATATATATACTGTATGTATATGCTAATAGTTATTAGTATTAAAGTGTTTAACTTTTCTGAAAATATTACAAAATAAAAATATTTTTTTATTGTATAACAGAATATTGAAATAGATATCGAACTACATTTAATGAAAAAATTATAAGCAAAATTTATGCTTTAGAGACAAAATTTCATTAAAATCCAAATCAGAATCAGACGGAATCAGAATAGATAAATTCGGAAATGAAATTTGATTATTAAAAATTAGAGTAGTTATTTCCATTTGATTTAAGAAAATATTCCAAAAAATTTCACAAATTGCAAAATTCTTTAAGATTTATTTAATATTTTATGTTAAGTAATTTAAAATAACATGTTTTTCTAGACATTTTAAGTAATACCTAGGGTTTAGTAAGGTTTTATTAAACCTTATAGGAATTTTTTAAAAATAGCGATGGAAAAAATAACTAAATTTTAATATTCTTTATCAAACTACATCATATAGCTATTTTAATTTCTCGCATTGAAAACTATTTCACGAAAATTGCCTACTTTTAGGTGCGACGTATGCATTTTTATTAATACGTTTCACGTTTTTCTGCTATAAATAGGCTGTTTAGTGTAACAATATTTGAATTATTTTAAAATTTTAATTATCTGGCTATAGTTGTATTCTCAAACTGACATCAGAACAATATTTTGAATTTTATTTTCAAAATACTCTAAAATTTTTTAAATAATTTCTCAAACCATAAAACTTGTGAAGTAAATTTTATTAAAAAATTGTATATTAAAACAAAAAAATTTAATAAATTTCAAATTAACTTACACTTTCAGTTCCTATTTTACAATATAGTTAAGCGTTATTCTTAAAAAAAACAGAATATTTATTTTAGTTCTCCTTCAACCCGCAATTATTGTTGTTTTTCAAACTGGAATATTACAAATACGTTCAGTATTAACGACCATTATATTCCAATAATAATTTATTTATTTTAAATAAAAAAATTTTATGTTCTTCTTATTTCCTTTACAATTTAAATGTGTTTTCTCATACAATTTGATGAGACCTTATCATACACATATGAGACCTAAAAGAAAACTAGAACTTTAAATGAAAAACAGAAAATCTTACCCAAAAACTCAAAAAAAACCATGGCTGATATACAAACATTTAATACTTTTAACTTAAAATATAAAATTCTTTAAAATATTGTTTAGTTGATCGTGATATACGTGAAATGAGACCAACAAATTAACGAAAAATATTTCAAAGATCATTTACCAATAATGTTTATACATAAATTGTAAATGTACCAACATTTATAAAAAAAAAAATCGCGAAGAATAAAAAAAAAATTGAAAAGAATTTTATTTTTAGTTTTTTTTTCTTATTTTTTGTACTTTTAATGGTTATAAAACTGTACTTTATGTCAGACATGGATACGTTGAATACCGTCGTAAATAATGAAGTAAAATACGAAAAAAAACGAAAACTATACGAGTATAAAAAATAGAAAGAGAAAAAATTTTAATAACGAAATTTTCACAAACGTGAAAAAATATTTAAAATTCTTTCCTAATTGACTTGAATTCCAAGAACAACATCGCATATATAAGAAAGAACCGGCAACTTTTAAACATCATTTAATATAATAAAATACTGTCGGTGTCTTCTTGTTCAAAAATTCATGTACTTACATAATATATTATTGTATAATTTGAGGAGAAAGATTTACAGTGTTCTCATAGGAACACATTTGCTCAACAAAAAAAGTTAAGAATTTTTAATACATCTATTTTTATAGTATGAATAAATTCTGGGACTAAAAATTAATATTAAATTCGAATAAGAATTGTAAATGAGAGCTTTTAAGAGCACTTTAAATTCAGACTACATATTACAATAGTGGTCCGCTACATTGTTTTGTTCTGTATTTAAACCTACACTCTCTGATAGCAAAAACAATGATTTTGGAACACATCCAATTATTTATTTACATTAATTTTATTATGCTAATTAACATAATTCCCTGAAAATTAAAAAAAAAAACATTTAATATTTATAAATAATTTATTTTATTTTTATAATTAATAAAAATTTTCATATTTCAGGTATATTCATTCAAAAGAGAAACCATTTAAATGTACTGAATGTGGTAAGGGATTTTGTCAATCACGTACATTAGCTGTACATAAAATTTTACATATGGAAGAATCACCACATAAATGTCCAGTATGTAATCGTAGTTTTAATCAACGTTCTAATTTAAAAACACATTTACTTACACATACCGATATAAAACCATATCATTGTAATTCATGTGGTAAAGTATTTCGTAGAAATTGTGATCTTCGTCGTCATAGTTTAACACATAATTTAGCTGCTATAACAACTGGTTTAAGTGATCAACAATTATTATCACCGGTCAACAATACAAATTCACCGATATCATCAACTAATTCCCCTGTATCATCATCATCATCATCATCATCAACATTATCTGGTAATAATAATATAAATTCACCTTCAAATACTACAATTAATAATAATAATAAAAATGAAAATAATAATAGCAATAATAGTAATAATAATAAAAATAATAATAATAATAATAATGATAATAGTAATAATAATGATGATAATAATGCTGCTGTAGTTGCATCAACAGCAGCTGCAATTGCTGCTATTGTTAATTCAACTGCAGGTTTTAAAAATTCATTATCTGATAAAAATTCTCATCATTCAACATTAGATCTTGTTACAGCAATCGATTAAAATATTCTGTATAGTTTTAAATATTTTAGCAATTATTTTTAATATAACAAGTCCGCCCATTATGTTTTGTAATTCTATGAAAATTTTCTAAAAAGATCTGGTAAAAAATGACTCAAAATGGTTAAAATTATCAGGTTTTGGCAAAAAATTTTCACAGAATTTAACAGTGATAAAATAGATTATTATTAATTGCATGAACGTTTAACTAAAATTATATTACGAAAATTCATTCTTTAACAAAAAAAATTATTTAAGGCTCTGCTCTTATTATAAATAACTTCTTTAAAATTTAGAATTTATTGAAAGTGTAAAATTATGGCAAGATTGTCTGCTATCAAATCTCCAACGTACAAGTAACTTTTATTACATTTTAAAAATACGATTATTAACTATATAAGTATGACTATATTGAGTAATTAGTAATATAAGAGACGAAATTTTAATAAACAAATAAAAAAATGAGATCATGTGTTCAACTGTTCAATTTCACCTTTAATGATAAGGCAATATCCCGAAAGAAAACAATACCAAGGGGGCAAGAATTTCTTTCAAGTAATGAAAATTGTTTGCTGGGCAGTATTTTAATAACTCAAAGATTCTTCAAAAATACATTCAAATATTTGAAAAAAAGTTGTTCTTAATGATAGAAGTGGACCGTTCTCTCTTGTATTACTATTTACTTTACAAGACAACTTTACAATTATTATGTAATTTGGTTTTTTTTATGTGATTTTAATTGTTTAATATTAATTAAAAATAATAATTATAAATTCTAAAAATATATTTTAATTAACTTAATTTTTAAGAAAGAATTTTTTATAAAATTACTCTTAAATTCTAAAAATTATTTTTATAAATTATAATTAATTAAATTTTTATTATATTATTAAGAAATTATTGTTAAGAAATAATCAGTAAAAAATTATTCAGCCCATTACACGTCCCATATCACATTATTTTTTTCGTTTATTTTACATTAAGCTTTTTTTATAAATAAGAAATAAAAATTACTTTAAAATTTTAAAATCTTATTAAAGAAATTATTGAATTATTTTAGATAATTTGGAAATTTTAGTAATATAAGAATAAGAAATGAATATATAAAAGTCTCTGTTTGTAGTTATAAGATTTGTAATAAAAATAAAATAAATATTCTAGCGATTATTATAAAAAATTGATTTTTCATTAATTTGTTCTTTTCCTCGTTTTAGTTTTTAATAATAAATTTCTCTAATAAATTTAGACAGGGAGTAAAATTTTCACAACCAAATTCATATTTCGTGAAGAACAACACTCATGTCGTTTCTGGAAAAAATTACATTCTAAAACAATCAATATTATTTTCATTCTAAAATTGTTACAAAAATCATAGTCTGCTTTGTTAGTTGAAGTAATATGTTTAAGCAACTTTGGATGACACAATCGTTCTGGCTGCTTCCCAATGAACTGTAAGGCAGAAATCTAATCATTTGTGAACTGCTCTTCATTAATTTTTTTTTTGTTTTTTTTTCCTTTGTTGACTCCTAGAAGGAGCATAGAGCTAGTACATGCCATCAAAGATAGTTGTGCCCCAGTTTCATTGTGTCTCTAGATATTTTAACTAGGTATGTGACTAGCCAGTTGCAGTTTTTTCCTCTTTTTAAATTAAATATTTAAGATTATTTGTATTTACTGTTTATTTTTCTTAGTTTAATATCGAGTACCATGGATATATGAAAATTGCATGCTAATTTTCTTTTTTTTAGTTTTTTATAAGTATTTAGATATATTAATATTGAATATAGTTTTACAGTGACCTGACTGGGGTTTGAAACTGAGATCCTAAGGTTAAAGGATCGGTGCCATAACCACTACACCAATGATCAGATGCAGTTCATCCATAATCATTCAATATATGCCATTAATTCATTCAATATTTAATCATTTATATTCAATATGCAATACTTACTGGCATTCACTGCAATGCTCAATTAGCTTTTTATTCGTACATATTAAATGTAAACACTCGTACAGCTATTAATAATGACTTAAAATTAACATGAGTTACTTTTAACCTTAAAAAAATTTTGTATTGAAATTGTTTAGTTGATATTATTGAATTTGCCAAAAGAGTACACTATTTTTAATAGTTTAACTTAAAGACTACTACCAGAAATATTCCAAAAATATTATTGTTTTTACACGGGAACGATCATAAGGGTTCACTAACATTTCTTTTGATAATGATATTTCAAATTTAAAAAAAAAAATCATAGACATAAAATTAATTTAATTATTTGAATATAGTATGCGGCTATGTCTTTAGTCAATATCACCCCTATATACTGATACTTTGAACGCAAGTATAAGCAGATTTAAATTCTCAAACAAATCATCTGGTGCCTAACAAATTATATCTCATAATAATAACTTATCATTCCCCTAATTACAAATTGATTTTCATTTTCTAAATAAAAATTCAATATAATATGTAAGTACTCAAACAAAGATGCTGCGGATCATAAATAAATAGTATAGATCATTTGAAAAGAAAAAGGTTAATTTCTTTGACTGGTCTGTATTAAAAATTTAAATTGCAAATTCAATTAAGAGTTTACACCTACCAGAATTGAATTTTTTTATGAAAATTATAAATGTGTACATTAATTATTTTATCTATACTATACGCGTACGAATATCTTGAATACAACTTGAAACAAAGATGCGTAATTAAGTTTCATATAGAAGAGTATAGCAATTAAGAGACGCGATATAACTATAGAAGTTCACATTAAAATGAGTAGCAATTAATTTTCATTAGGAGTATAGAGAAAGAATACAATATATGATTGGAATAGGTTAAATGATTGATCATTGGTGAAAAAAAAATTAAAGGTCTTTGATGGTACTTGTGACAAATGTGGAAAATAAACAAATTTGGATTGTAATTTTAAAATTCTTTTACCTAAATTAAATTAAAGTAACTTACATTAGTAGATTGCTTCCTAATCCTTATTGACTAATTTAAAGTTTCTTCATTTGTTTGAATTAAAATTGAGTCGGTTTTAACTTTTCAGCGAATATACTGGTTAGATTATATTTAGAAACTTACTGGACATTGGCTAGATGAAAATGTCGAATAACTCACTGGACATTCGGATCATTGAATTTTGTATAACGGAACATTATAGTAATAAAAAAAGTCTCGTTTCATGTTATTTTATTTCCGCGAAATGGCAGGAAAAATTTCTTTTTGAAATGGCTTTAATTTTTTAGTTCAATGTAAAATTACTTCAGAGGTTTATGGTACCAAAATATTATAGTGTTTCACTTATAATGAACTCCGGAACTGTTTGACATAGAAGACGAATAGTTTATTTATTGATAAGTTCGTCCGAAATGATATTATGCACTTTACTATGATATATTATGGGATATAATGTTTCTGTAAATATTCTGATACAAGGCATGTTCTACGAAATTTATGATAAACAGAAAAACTATACAAAAATGTTAAACAGACACTTTCAACTCTTCTCTATAACGTATTGTTCATATCTCTCTTTTCTTTTTCACACTACTTTATAAGTAATTGCCCGAAAACAAAAAATTTCATATAACAGTTTCATTAGGGAATCATAAACATTTTAAAAATCATAGTTAAATATTTGAAATTCTGACGAAGTTTGTATAACAAATTAAAATAATAATAAGCTTGTACAATAGAAAATATAATAGTTTATTTAATTGTATTCCTTAATAGTTAAGTTTAATGAATTTTAAAGACATCTTTTCAAAAAATTAGAGAAATTATTATTTTTGCGGTCTTTATACTTTGTAGCGGTGAATTTCAAAAGAATATATTTAAAAAAAATTTTATCATAATGAATGTCCTTTAATGTTTAATATTTAAAAACCTTTTTTATAATGCTAATAATTGAGTTTTTAAGTTGAAATTTTACAGAAAGAAATAATTATGAAATTTTATAATAAGAATAGGGTTTTGTTTTGCAAGTACATGCCTTTTATTTGCGGTTATTACACATACATATTTTTTTTTCGTATACATATGTGGGAACTAATGAACCGTGGGAGAAAATTAACAAACAAAAAGATTTGTCTCAACTTATACAATTCATTTATAAGAAAATTCGATACAAATATTTTTTATGACTAATTCAATTATCTGCTTTCACACGGATTTTCGGTATAACACGAATTTTTTGAATAATTATGAGTTTTAGTTTAGTAAATTTTTACACGTTCAAAAAAATTAATTAACTTCAAAGGAAATAATTTCTTTTTGAATTAAAAAAAAATTGTGGTTTAAACATATTCAAAATATTCAATTATTTTAAATCATCTCTTTTGGACGAGTAAAACAGGAGCATGAGAAAACAATTTCTTTATTAATTTGTGAAAAATATAATGGTGTTTTCTTGTATATAATTCAAAGGCCTATTATCAAATTCAAAGAATCTTATATCATCCTAGTGCCATATATATCCTCCATATTCTAACCGAGAATTACAAAATTAAAACCACTAAATTTACGATGATTACACGTGTAAAAAATTATTTTTAAAATTTTAACACTTGCGTATCTGGATTCTCCGCAAAAATTGTTGGCAAATATAAAAATATTTTGTTAAATACTCAAAAAGCTCAAACTTCAGAATGAATGCTATTCCTATTACAATATTGTCGAAATTCTACAATAAAATGCTTTCAATGTAATTTTGTAATACACCGACAATACCTGTACTCTAAAATGTGATTCACATATAGGTAATTAATTATTATATTGAATTTATAGTATTCAGTTATAATGTAAACAAATTTCGACTATAACAATTGAAAACCCTGAAAAATATTCCAATATTTTATTTTTTATAATACTTTTTCTATTTTTTACAACAACACATTTAAAAAATTTATTTAAGCAATTATTTATTCTTTCCCCTATACCCGAAAATTTAATTAATAATCTTGAACCTATTGATGCAAAAAATTGCATGGTTGGGAGGGAGGGTTCAGATATACTCGTTTTTTAACTACAGAATGTTAAAAAAATAGGTATTAGTTTTATCTGTATATAAATAAATGGGTATAATTTCGAAACCACACGACATAGAGTTACAATCGAGAGCTTGCTTTATATGAAAATTATTGTTCTTTACTTTTGGTCCTACAAGCAATTTGATCTGGACTATAGTTTTCGAGATAGAGCTCATCAACGTCACACTCCCACAATTTTTTGTTAGAAATTGATCAAAGAATCATCCCTGAAATTATTTGCCACACAAAACACCCACCCTTGCATATGTTAATCATAATTATTATAAGCTTTTATTTACAACTCTTCTTTATTTATAATTTCTTCCCAAACCAGTAGTTCTATTGTTTTGCTAAAAATACACAAGTTATAAAGATTTTTATTAAAAAAAAAAAAATTTTTAATGGCCGTATAACCGCAACTACAAACTAATCATTTTTCAAAAACAATTTTCTGACTATTTTATAGAAGGCAAGAAATTATCAAACGAAAAAAATTCTCTAAAATCACATTAAAAAGTAAATATTTAAAAAATGAGAAAAAACAACCTTAAAAACAGCAACAAACAAAAATGTTTACAAAGACAATATTTTTTTCATAAAAATAGTCTAACCGTTAATCTTATCTTTTTTACAATATTCGAACATTTTTCATAACAAATCATCAATAATCATCCTTTTCTTCCTTTCTCAGATGATTGAAAGCTAAAAATCAGAACAACACAAGTATTTGGTTTTGGTATCCTTTAAACTCTAGCGCTATTTTTATTATATTTTTTGTTTTTTCTTTTTCTTCTGTCTCGTCACTGTATTGGGATTTTTTTTTTGTTGTACATTTTTGCCGAGTCATTTATCAAATGATGAACTGCAGCTCAATCAAGTCAGTTAATAAATTATCAAAGTTAAATTGGAAATTTTTTTTCTCTTATATCTGAAATTTGTTTAATATTTTGTTGAATCATTTGTTTTCGATAAAAATAACAAATATAATCGAATTCATCAACACGCAGGAGTTCATCGCATAAATTAAAAATAATATTCAATCCGCTTACTGATCCTTTTCTTTCTTTTAACTGATCCTCATATTTTTTTTATTTTATTATTAATTTTTCTATGGTTTGTACATTTTATTCATATATTTTTGATCCTCAATTGTGAAATTTTAAAAAAGAAAATTTTTTTTTTGTATATTTTTCGGACCAACTAATCTTTAACTCATTATATTGTATCGGATGATCGGAAAAATTATTAAAAGTAATCAAAAAAACGAACGAGAACCAAAAGAGATCCTAAAGAAGCTCGAAATTTTTTTTTTTGGATAAAATTCTTGATATATTAACAGATTTGAACAAGTACAACAATAACAAAATAATAAGAATTTAAAAATGATTTATATTTAGACATCAATCTTTTGACATTATACACCTTATCACTACGACATAGTAACAAACCTGTCTCCGAAAATTCGGTTAACAAAATTCATCAATTTATTAAATTTTAATCAATAAATCTTTTTTTTTCAATTTATTTTATTATCCTTGCTTCATTTTTTTTTTGTTACAGAATTGGTCAACTTTTTATTTATTTAGGAACCACCTTATATAATGTACTCTCTTATCGTAAATTTCCTCTAATACCGTTTTTTAAATTTGCAATTAAAATATTCCGGTATTCAAATATTTTATAGAAAACCAATGTTAATTTACCATAAAAAATATTGAAAGTAGAATGGCCAATTACGGTACGCAATAATTTTATTAGTCAACAGTGCATCAAATAATTTTTCTTTGAAATTTTTAATAAATTTTTTAAAAAATGAATCCGCTCTAAAAATTCTCAGCAATTTTCATTTGAAATTTCAAAGATGAAAAAATCCTGATTCTAGGACTTTTAGGGGGAGCACATCATTCCTAGACGGCTTTATTTCGAGCTTTGCACTGAATACTTAATAACACTGAATATTTAAATTATTCCTGAAGTTGCCAGAGAGAAACGCTCTTCACTCAGAATTTTATAATGCTTTAACACGGGTATTGGGTCTTGTCAATGGACATCATATTGGCAAAGCAGCGGTTCAGATGCAAAAATCAAGCTGCACAAATTTACACTTTTTTCCTCAATTGCATTTGTATTTGACAGAAAGGCCGACATGCCTTTAGATATATAGAAATGAAGGTGTTCGAAATATTAATAATGCTTTATGAACTGACCATTCTGCTCTGAACTGTACAGTATTTAATATTGAATCAAATATTTTAAAAAATTCTAATACTTTTTATTTTATTACTATTAACATATTATACATATAGTACTTTAAAATTATGTATCAGTCTTGTGTGTGATGTTGACATGAAAATATTACAAGTATAACCAGATTAGATTCAAGATTAAAATCACAAATCAAAAAAGAAAAAAACGAATTAGGAACGCAGTTGAAAAATCAATGTATGTATTCCTAATATATCCGTTCAAAATTCATCATCTAAAACTATAACATTTGTCAGCATGTACCCACAATCTAAATTGATTTTTATCTAAGAGAAAAAGGAAAAAGTAATTTTTCTTTTGTTTAATTTGATTGCACTAAATCACGACAATTCACCTTAGGGAATTGAAATGCGTCAAAATCATATCACATTATTATTCATTCTTTCATACTTTACCCACATATACACACACAAACACTCTAGATAACTCTATATCCCTATAAAATGTAGGTATTTCTGTATATAGCAATCGCTTGAATAAAATGATTTATTCACTTAATACACGAAATCAATTTTTCAAAATAACCAAGAAAAAAGCAAAAAAAAATAAAATAAAGTAAACAGCCTCGATCTCATCTAAAACACCTAACAAATCAAATATTCCCTCATATTATATTGAAATTGTTTTTGGAATCCTAATTTATAATGGAGAAAAAAATAATTGGGGTAATATACAAAAGGTTTTAAAAAATCATACAAAAGATAGAGAGCGTATAAACGCAAAATAAGAACAAGAGTACCAAAAAGCAAAAAAAAATATAAAAAATTGAGATTTCTAATAATTTTGGTTTTTTATTTACCTGTTGTTAAACAGTGCACTCTAATCCTTTAAAAATTACTTTTAATCGGATTTTGTCTCATTATTATTATTAAAGTGTCATAAAAAAAAAATATCATTATTTATTACCGAAATATAAGGTGTTATGTCACCGCTGCTTAAAAAGATCATCTCAGAATGTACACATGTACTTTTCAATCACACAAAAAAAAAAATCAATTTTATAATAAATTTCAATTGTATACCCTCATCATTAGGACATACAGTGACTCCTCTATTTTTTCATTGCGTTTTACTCTTTTATTAGATTCCTTGATTTAGTGCAGTGATTCCCAAAGTGGTCTATATAAACCCCTATAACTGCTAGAGGTCTACGAAGGTAAAAAAAAATTGTGGGTCTATTAAATGAAAGAGGGCGTCTATTTAATGAAAAACTCTCTTCTAGAAGACAATGTGCTATTTCATTTATAAATCAAAAATTCAATTTTTTTCGCAGCTTTCCCATCTTCATACCTTGTAGAAAATGGGGTTTCAGCGCAGTTATAAATCTCTTAATAACAAGAAGAAACGGACTAGACAATCAGACATTATTAACCCAGGAGATTTGCGGTTAAACTTCACTAATTTATTGCCAAACATTGATAATTTATTATAAAACCGTCAAATTCATTCCTCCCATTAATTTATTTTAATTTTTTTGAAAAACAAGACAAGGGGTCTACGAGAGAAAAAAGTTTAGGAGCGTCTGATTTAGTGGATCCGTTGATGAGGTGGTTTTTAAGAAATATTTAGCAGTACAACGAGTGGCACACCATTGAGCTACCTGACGGGATTACATAATATAATACACTGTGACACCATGTTGAGTAAAAACCCTATTCCTGAAAGCAAAGGACATCCAGTTCTTGGCTTGCACTGCATGATTAACTCATGTCACAATCTGAAAATAACGTTGAAAATAATAGAGCCACTGTACATTAAAGCTTAACTAATTTATTCTTATTACGGTAAAACTCTAATACTTTCATGCACATAAATATATTTTTCATTTAATAAATTTTATAAATTATGTAAATATCATTTAAATTTTGAATTTTTAAAAGGGTAAAAACCTTATTTACGTAATGATTTCATTAATTTTTATAAATTTTATATATTGAGTCTTGTGAATTATTCAAGTAAACGTCGATATGTTCACACATACTTGGCTACATATTTAAGCTATAGTTATCCGGTGTTGATATGTATGTATAGAGCTTATAATTAAATTAAATTTGATGAACGATGACATTGGTACATAAAAATTCCATTAATGATCACCTTAAATTAGTAAAACGCAAACAAAAAAATAATTTTTTTTAAAGAACTTTATTTGACATTTTTATAACCGATTAATGTGATCGTATCTTAATAATTTATTAAATACACAAAATTAATTAATTCGAATTTTATTTTATCAAAATACTACATGATAATAGGATACTTTTACATACGCACGACGCATTCAAATTAATTTTCTTTCAAAGTTTAAGAACACTGATTTCAAATTTAGCACACTTGATATTAATTCAAGCTCTAATTTTTTAATAGTAAAATTGTTCTAAACAAATATTTTTCGCGACTATTGGATTGAAAACCTTTCCAGATCGTAAATATGTAAAAATGCATAATAATCAAATTGTAAAGTAATATTTTCCTGCTAAGCAAGTATCATGGACAAGTATTTTTTACAAAACAATTACTACTCTTATAGAATTTTCAAGAATATATAAATATGCTGAAAGAAAACGAGGCGGCTGACTCGTTGGCGTGGAAGGGGCAAACACACCGCTTCTTAGGCCGCAGAATTATGGATGGAAATGGAGAGGCGGCGTTCAGAGCGCTGCGGGGGCCTTGCGGTGCTTCAACAGACCAATGAGCCAAGCGCTTTAAGGAAATCATAGGGTCGGACAAAAATCTAATGAGAACTCTCACCGGTATCTTCACCTTCTGGTGCACCGAGTATAACAATTTTTTTTCAAGTATTTAGGGTATGAAAATTTGGCATTAAAAATTTGTGTCATTATAAACGTTAAAAGATTATCCAAAACTAAATTTAAAATTTAACGATTCACAAATTAATTTTGATTCAAGTAAATTTGCCCCTATCGATCTCTACTTATAAGATTAAAAATCGATCTTTCTCTTCACATGATTTAACCTCATAAAAAAAAAGGTTTATTGTGGAATATAAAATTTGAAAAGTAATTTTTGTACTTAAATCTCAAAGCCTATAGACTACTTGATACAGGCTTTAACTACACATAAAAATCAATGAAAAAAATTTCAAGAAATCTGCTACCAGTGAAAGCGGAAAAAATTTCAATTTCATGGAAAATGATTGAATACCATACAATCTTAAATCGAACTTTAATTCATTTCTAATGAATGCATTTGACAGCATCATTTAAATTTTTAATATATGAAGAAAGCAGAAGCACTTTTTAATGTTATAGAATGAAAAATAAAATTTTATTGATAAACTAATAAAAAATATATAGAGGGGTTTGTAATAGAATATTTTCATTGAAAAAAAAGAAAAATTTCAACTTTTTCTAATTAAAATGTTAATAAAAGGAGAACACCATAACTAAAGTGAAAACATTTTCACGCTTGTCTACCAGAAAACATCAGTTGCATTGTAATGCTATTGTTTGCTGTTAGTTTAATCAAAAATGATTGATAATAGGCTAATTCTGAGAAATAGAACGAAATAAGAAACTATTTCAATTATTTTGAGTGACTTAATTCCTTATTTTTAGTAAAATACACAGAGTCTTAAAAAACAAGGCATTTGAATTAGCTGGTGTAATGTTGTTAAAATTATAATTAGTACAAGAATGTTAGATTTGATGTGAAAATAATTGAAATTAAGTGCGACTTATATGGTTCGAATGGATGAATGCGTAGGATTTTTAACACACGTAATGGAATTCAAGAAATGAAAAGAAAAAATTCTACCACAATCTCGGCAAATATTTAGCCCAAAGCTGTTTGTCCAACTGAAGTATTTTAATTGAATTGCATCACTATTACTAATGACTTATTTGGAAGCAAAATTATTTAATTAACTCTTATTGGAACTTCTCTTTACCCAATCAATTGAAGTGTTTTAAGCTCAATTGTGTAAAATCGGCTAAAATGCGTTCAAATAATAATTGGCCTAGTCACAACAATTGGCCTTTAAACCTTGCGCCTAATTTTATGCAAAATAAAAAATTTTAATAAATAATTTGTTCCATTAAATCCGGCAAGAAATCATAGGTACATTCAAAACTATTCATTTTTTAAAACAATATTTTCAATTAAAATTATTTTTAGTTCATACTTTAATAGAACTTTTTCTCATAATTAAATATAAAAACGATAAAGGAACGAAGAATAAAAAAAATATAAATTGTATTTGTAGCTAAACTTAAAATAAACAAAAAAAAAATAACAAAAAAAAAAAAGCCAAACCCTAACTGAACCGGTGGGATTTCATCTCTTCAGGGTATATACAAAAATCGAAATGTATTTGCATCACACAAAAAACCGAAGTGAACCTGAGTTTTTTTTAGCAAGGCAACGCAAAGCAAAAAAATCCAAAAATTATTATAAGAAATTACAATTCTTTGTTTTTTATTTTAGAAATTAACTTGATGCACTTTATTTTTGTACTGTAACCAATATTATATACAATATTTTACAATGTACATAACGCATACATTATACATACACATGTTCGCTCACTCGAAAATTGTACGTACGCTCTATACTTGAATCATACAAAATTGCATTAGGGATGCCAAGAGTTTTGTTTATTTTGGAAAATATGAAACGACGATAAAAAATAGAGCTAAGCTTGTCAACTTTGTGATACCCGTACGAATTGTCCTATGTGCGAATGAATATGCCATAACTGACTATGGGGCACACTATGACTTTAAGTTGCCGTATTACCATATTAATTTATGCTAGATTTCAGTACTGTGTTTTTCAAAATAGTGTGTGTTAAACTGCTATTGAAGTTGTATGGCAAGTACAAGAAGAAACCAAGTAATTTCAACGACTTTTTCAGACACATTGGCCCTATTAATATATTCGTTTGTGTAAAATTTCAATACAACAGCTTTTATACTTTCTGAGATATAGCCAAATAAATTTTGAAGTTGTAGGGCAGCTAACCGAACTAGTACCCCGATCATGTCCAATTTAAATAGGGTTACTACAATAAATCATTTGTGAAAATTTGGTGAACTTAGCTCAATTAGTGTTTGAGTTATCGCTTTGACGGACAGACGGACGGACAGACAAAGCTAAATCAACTCATAATTCGACGCTGATCAAAAACATACAGTTGAGTCTATATCTCAGAGCATTATTCTTCTTAGCGTTACAAACGGTAAGGCAAATTTATTATACTCGTACCCTTCGAACATACGTTCGTACGGGTATAAAAAAGAAAAACTTTAGCTATACGATGAAGGTAAAGATATGGAAATAAATTTTTATTCATTAAAATTCTCGATTTTTATTACAACTAATTTTCTGCTCCGTCGCTTCAGTAAATATTAAGGATTTATAAAATTTGAGTTACAATGGGACTCTCAAAAATTAACCAACCTTTTAATTTAAATATGAATACTTTTAGCTGATAATTTTGTAAATACATGGAAAATATTTCAAATATCATAAGTAAATGAGGAATTACGGCATGCGTTCCATTGATACAAAAAGAGCAGCAAGGCTATAATTGCAAAGATTTGATTTCTTTTAATCGCTTTGGTAATTTGTATAGAAAAATTTCGTTGTGTAACTACTCCTTTAAACATGGGCTGGCGTAGACTCTCAACTGAATATAGGCGCAGTATGAAGTAAAAATGTTACCAATTGAAAGTTAACATTACAACCATGTTACTATTCATACTTATATTGGTACACTGTCAATACTTATATTGGTACAGTATGATTCAAATCATTAAAATTCAGTGCATCCCTAATATACAACTGTACATACATGTATACTTGTAAGTGTATATATAAACAACAATAATCTTTGTGTACATTGTCTTCAATAATAGTGGTATGTGAATTTTTAATATTATCTTTTTTTTTTTCCTCATTCCATATAATATAATAATAATGGTACCATTTGGTAAACACTTTGCAAAATATTTCGAAAGCAAAACAAAAATTAAAAAAAAAAATTTTTTTTTCTCTTATTTTTGTATCCAACATAAAAATCACCAATATCTCAATGCAATTTAAACATATCACAACACAGTTTACCACAGAACATCCATAAGTTGAGAAAATTATAATGATGCGTAGGCGAGCCGAAAATAAAACAACAGAATTAAAATAAAAGAATAAAAAAAAAAAACAGAAAAAAAAGCAAACTGAAAAAAATAAAAGGATAACCAGTAACAATAAGAAAAAAAAAGATAAATATAAAGTGAGTAAAATTCAAATATACAAGCACATTTACATATACATACATTATTATGAGTAGGAATATTTGCATTGTAAAATTTTGTATACTTTAAAAAAAAAAAATTAAAAGTAAAACAAAAATGGTATGTACCATGTTATGTTTAAAATAAATCCGTAAAATAAATCCGAAAAGGTAATCCAAGATGACGAAAAATCAGAAAACATAAAAAAAAAAAGAAAAACAAAGGTAACGCATAAAAAAAACTCTTTTGTGTGACTCTCTTAATCTCAACAATAATCCAATATTTTGCCCCATAGGCATACACTAAAACATATACATAAATACATTGAAATAGATAGGTGCATTGCATGCACATTATATACCACAATATAAGAGCACGATAATATACAATAATTGTACTGGACCACTGATTAACTAATGTATCAAGAATTTTGAGTATACTTTTAGGGGTGGCATAATTGGACCGAAAAAATTTCGATAAAATATTCTGTCCCGAACCACTACCTTACATTCAGTTTTTGATAAAACTGAAAATCGCTGAATTAAGTCAAAACGAGATTCTATTGATAGGTCACGAAAACGTTTGGGAATAATAAAGAAATTTGGATCAGTAGAATAAGTAGCTTTACATAAAAAAGCTAGTAGGTTGAGTAGAAAGGTGGAATTAAATGGCTTTTCCAAACTCGTCCAATAATATTTTAAAAATTTTGATGAAATCAGTATATTAAATGCAATAAGCACTTAAAAAGACGGCTAGTTCATCATAAATTTCCAGATAAGTGAATTATTATTAAAATAATTAAATAGTAGGAGGTTTTTATCTCACATTTTATTCCCACATTTCCATACATGGCTTCAGCTAATTTCAATATTCGCTTTAATTTTCAAGATTCTTTGCTATGTTATTTGTTACATTATTACGTTAAATTTTTTCTCAGTGCATAAGATAACTTAGATTAAATAAATGAAGTATGCTAATTCTACCATTACCAGGATGTTCCCGTATATGTTTCTAATAGTTGCCTCTTGAAATTTAGTTTTGAAATAATTTTGTTCGTTGCAATTTTAATGTATGTTCCTCTACTGCTACACTGAGAAAAAATTTGTAATGTGATTATCCTTCTATGGTTACAAAATAAAAATTTTTTCGAGAATTTTTATAAACAATTTTCTCTTAATACTTTGCAAGTTTATTCAATGTTTTACGCTTATGTTTTCCTGTTCGTGGATAAACTCAAAATAATATGATTACTGATTTTACTTACTCATAACAACTTTTTTTTTTGGTTTCTTATTTTTTATTTTCTTAACCATTTATTATACGAAAATATACTGAAATTTTTGATTCTTATAATAATTGAAACGACTTGAATGCTTATTTTATTCATATTTTTTTCAAAAAATATAAAAAAAGCAAAAACAAAATAAAAAAATTAACCCACCTACGGTTTTCAATGCGTTCAACTTCACTTACATCAATTTAACATAAGTATTGTACGAGTACATACAACAGTCAGTCAATTGTATTAAATGCGCAAGTTTTACTCATAATGCAGTCATGTAAACATAATATAAAAATATAATATGGTATGGTTATGATGGTAAGGTTGATTATTGCGTTTTTCAAACAGCAAGTTTTTTTTTTTTGTTTTTTCTATATTATTGTCATAATAGTCATTATATTGTTATGAACCTGCTATTGCAATAGTATAAGTCATATTTTGTTGTTTATTGTCAAAGCAATATAAAACTAATTTATAATGCAGTATGGATAATAACAAGAATTATTACAATATTTGCATATAATATTACATATTTTTTTTTAAATTTTGTTTTGAATACGTGTATACCATGTGAATATGCAATAGTACTTGACTGTTCAATATTGAGTATTGAGTGATGTAATGAAAGTGTTGCATTAAATATAGTTACTCATATAATTATTTAACCATCCCAATATCGGCCAGTTTTTTGCATTAGAAACTTTATAAAATAGATTACCCTTAAAAGAGATTCGTGTTAGACATAAACGTAAACAAAAATTATTCGGTTTGAAAGTGGAATATAAAAATATGTGAATTCGTTCTGTTACAACAATTGAAGTTCGTTTTGAAAGCACTCTCTTACTTTAATTTATTAACTCGAATAAGAATTACATTCTAATTAATTGAATAATTGTACACCAGAAAATTGTTCGAACCGCAGTATGCGATCAATTTGGAACTACTTTTAATTACATCATATTACAAATAAATTGAAAGTTACCTGAGTGCGTTATATAATTTAGATAGAAATATATTACTTAAAGAAATTGCTCTTAGCAAATCATTATCCGACAAACAACGATGAACAAATAGTCAAACAGAGGTAGCCAAAACAGTACAGCACGAAAATATTAACTAATTGAAATATCGAGCTGTCATGATGATTCACTAAACTAGTCCGACGTTTTTTGGACATCAATGACGACTTAACTCAAAATTTAAATATTGGAATTTGAACAAACGCTTTAGGTTGTAGTTTCATTGTAGTTATGAAATTTTTATTATGCCACAATTGAATAATTTCTAGCAATTAATTACGTTTACAAATCTTACAATTTTTAATTCAATTCTACACCAACTTACATTTGATATTTTATAAATTTTAAGAAAAAAAAAAACTTCAAATAACTTTCACTTCAACGCATCTGACAACATCTATTCGACTATAATTGAACTTTTTAAATAATATGACAGTATGCAAACCTTAGAAAAATAAAAATAAAAATTTCTCAATTAATATTAATAAGATCAATTCAATACTATTGGAATTCTCAGTTTCGGAAATTTTTTTTTGTTATAAATTTGCCGCTCTAGGTACTTCTGTCAAAATGTTAATATCAAATGAAATTATCATAAATTTTCATACCTTAAATCAATTTTAATTATTTTCAAATATTACAAAAAAAAAAAAAAAAAACAATTCATTCTATTGAAAATCTAATGCCTACTCAAATTAAATAACAAATTCTAATTTGCCGACAAAAAAACCTAGTAAAAGAAAAAATGTCTTAGATTTATTTTAATTCAGTTTTATGCTGTATCGGACGTTCATTAAAGCTTTCAAATGAAATTAACAAGAATAATCATTTTTTTTAGTATTCTTGAACATGTTTATAGGAGTATGAATTTTAAAGTAATATTTGAACACCTTGTAGCAATTTATTTACTTTTATTGTACAGCAATCAAATTTATGTGCGTATTAAGAACTGCAACAATAATTAATTTGTTATAATACGTGTCGATATTAGAGAATATATGCAGTGACATTGTGGCCATTAAAGGAAACGCTTTTAAGATTGGAAATGTATAACACCCATGAAAAAATAGAGAAAGACAAGTTCTTGTAATTCATACAAGACACTAGAAACCTCTTGTTTTCTAGGCACACGCTACAGTTACTTAATTAAGACAACACATGTAATTATAGAAACTCTCCAATTCTCCTCTAATTACAGCGTCTATGTACCGACCACTTGTTCTGCAAGGTTATGAAGAAAAAATAGATCAATATTTTTAAGGAATGAAATATTAAAGTTTTGCAGCCTTTATTAGCTGTTGTAAGTGTTGTGTCTGTAAGTGACAGTAGTGAATTATTATATTATATAAAATTAAGGTTTTCCGCTTAGTTTGTGTTCTTAGTCTTCTGCTTGGTCAAATTTTAAAATTTTAATAAATAAGTTTTACTTTGCATAAATACCTGATTAGTCAAACGTATTTTAATTCATTAACCTACATTAATAGATTATTTTCAAGAAATTCAATATTTGTCAGACCTCAAAATGGCACTACAATTTCTCTTCAATAATATTGTAGTTTATGAGATGTAAATATAGTTAGAACGGGCCAATTATTTGTGAAATAGAATGCACTTTAAGTCTATAATTTGAATTTTACTGCTAAATTAAAAAGTTGATTAAAGGTGAATGGAAATAAAATAGTAAATTAGAAAAAATTAATTTTACATCTTCAAGATTTTACTATGAAAAAAAATTTCAGATAAACAAGGTAAGTTTCACAAGTTTCCTATGTCTTAGATATTCACAAATGTCTTAGAATTTTAGCAATAAAAACTATTAAAAACTGATCGATTCAGATATAGGCAATCAAATATGAAAGAACAATGCCCATTACCACTTCCTCTTTAAATATAATTTTCAATTTTTTAATTTTTTAATCTTTATTATCGTAATTTATTAGAGATTTTCATTACCTACATTAAAATGATCACTTACAATGCGCACTTGTTTCATTCATTAATATTTTTGTAAAAATCACATGGTCTTAAAAAATAATTCCATAGTTTCATTTATTTTTTTTTCATTCATAAAATTCAATTTCAATTCATAATTCTTTTTTAAAATAATAGTAATGATTCATTTAATTTCGTGACCGCTTGTTTTTGTTCTATGAGAAACTCATCAGCATTACACCACAAATTGATACTGTAAAATTCATTGAATAAAGTAATCTTCTTATATAAGCTAGGCCCATTTTTTTAAGCTTTACAAATTTTGTATAATAAAAATTTTGGACGAAATACAAACCAAAAGCAATTCACTATAGCTTCAAGTTAATTTTTTTGGTATTTTTGTTTTTTATATTTCCAATTTTTCTATTTTTGAATTTTTGTATTCAATTGTTGGTTAAACCAGACCAAAAAAAAAAAATAATTTTCAATGAAATCTGTAATGTTTGTACTTACTCGTTGAATAATAATTTCTCCTTACGCCGTTCTCATATTATTGTCTTTCGTCTTCTCGCACAATAAATTTGAATAATTACGATTTCATTCATGTGATTTGATTTTTTCTTTTTTCAGTTTACTCTTGGAACACTTTATTGTTTCATTCATGGCTAATAGTTACAAAATGTTGAGAAAAGACAATAATTAATAGGAAATTATTTCAGAAAAGGACAAAAAATTTCGGATTCCTTTTTTGGATTCTACATTGTTTTGTACATGAACGTATTAAGACACGTTTTTCTTATTATAAATGTTTTTTTTTTTTTTTTGAAATTCATTCAGAGAATCTCTTTATGGACTCTTTTAAAACTACTATAAATCTAGATTTTCTTAAATGAACAAAAAAAAAAAATTATTCACAACAGAAAAATTACAAAATGTTCTAGTTGACTGAGTTGAGGCGCAAACCATTGTTTTTATTGTGTCTTTGGTTTTTTTTTATTTTTTTATCTCAGTTTTTTTTTTATTGTCGTCTTTTTTTTTCTTTTAGTTCTTTTGAAATTCTAATTGATGGCAGGCCATTAATTCCGCATACTGATGGTGACAAATTGAGTTATTCCGATGTTTATCTAGATCTTTGATTTTGGTTTGTTTTTTTTTTCATACCTTTGTTAGTTGGTCTCCTTTATATTTAAAAAAGTTGTTACTTTAAAATTTGTTGCTTTCGTTAATTTTTGTTGTTCTTGTTTCAAAAATATTTTGTTTGGTGTTTAAACTTGCGACAGCAATTTTTAACAATTTCAAAAAAATTTGTCTTATTTTTTTTTTCTTCACGTTTTTGTCTTTATTTTTAGCATCTACGAAAATAATTGTCCGCTTTTTCTCCCGGTTCATACGAGACAAAAAAGGTAAAAAAAGAAGAAATTGATTACAAAGATATTTATTTAGATAAACCTAAACTTAACCAGCCAACCAAAAATAATAAAAATGCAGCAGGATTTTTAAAAACAATAGTCAAAAAAACAAAACAAACTCATTTAAAGAATGTTAAATTGCGGGGTTGCTTTATCATCCGTATACAATCAGAGATATGAACAAGAATTTTTTCTCTTTTACAATTTTTTAACACTATTGTAAGAAGAAAATTGTGTTGAGGTGTGAAAATTAAAATATCAAGTATTATTTTTCTACAGCAAAAACACAGGTACTAAAATTATACTTCTTAAATTACATGTAAATGAATATTTATACTTCTTAAATTACATGTAAATGAATAATTAATTTTTTTATTCAAAATTATATTAATAGTTAAACAGGTGATAAAATATTTACAAGTATATTGTAATATACAAATGTTTTTGGAAATAATTAGGTAATCACACTATTTTCAATTTTATAGGTAAGAAATTTTAATGTTATCTAATATTTAGGCATATCAAAAAACGGATAGAATTAATTTAAAAAGAAAAACAAAAATATGCTTGCTTAATGGTGGCATTTATGACACCTAACCGCAAGGAAGTCATCTAAGAACATAGATGTTTTTAATATAGAAGTAACTTAATTGACAATTACCAGACATTGGAAAAACAAAACCTCGTCAACTAATCTACTAAATTTAATAAATTTCCTTCAAGAACCTCAAGCAGTAATCACATCTCCTTCACCACATAAAAAACTTGGATGTGCAACGGAAATAAATATCTATGGGGCTGGTATGGTATATCTTTTACTCAAGAGAAAATATCCCATCAACAGTCCAAAAAACATTTTAAAATCTTTTGTATTCCCTTATTAAGAATGGTTTATTTTTCACCTCATTATTAAACGACTACAAGAACGTTAATCTTCTTACATATTTTTGACACGTCAATTTTAGGTATCCAGAGACAATTGAACCTACGTACAACGCAAAACTCTTATATAAACGTAGTATGTCTCGGGAGCCATAATCTTCGCTCGAGTAACTAAGAAATAGGTACATATATTCTCATTTTCCACTAATTTCCACTGCATTTAACCGTATGTATTACAAAAAAAATCAAACCTATGTCTCAAAAACGTATCCCATGACCCCCTTAAACTAAACATGCGTCTCCATCTTTTCACAATTCCACTTGATGTATTAAATTTAAAAGCGCTTCTCAAAGTAATGCCTTTGTTAATTAATTGTATTCTGTATTCACCACAGGTTTCCAAACAGAATCAACGGCACTCTCTAACTCTTTATTTGTTTTTAACTCGCGACGCTGTCGATCAAACCAATAAACAGTCTTATTCATTCCGAATATATAAATTACTTTACGGTGTGTTAGAGTAGCTTACCACAATATAGCATTATTAGGAATCGAAATTCCTCTAATCCTCGTCTGGTAATAATTCAATTAAATAGCTTCAATATAGCAAAAATAAAATGACCAAAACTCGTTCGTATGATTGCTACATAAATATTTGAATATTTCGAACAAAAATTGTTACAATTTCATCTTATCGAAGATTTTCTCACCTTTTATGACTTCTGTCCACAAATCAAAATAAAATTGCATGGAAATCTTTGCAATTTATGTCAAAATTTAAGTCATCTTTATTATTTTTATGATTTTTATTGTTAATATTTTTTTTTTATAAATCTTCAAGTACCGATTCTTTATATGATATGAAATCATATTATTATACATAATAAGGTATTGTACTCAATCATGCATACCCGATTTAAGAAAAAAAGAAAATTAAAAAATAATTTTGTAAAAGAATATGCAAGATTTTAATCCTTTTTTAATATAGTCATATAAACACATGCTTAATCATCATGATGAGAACATAAAAAGAAATTTTATAAAGCAATCAAAATGATCCCAAAATTAATTTGTTTATTTTTTCTTTCTCTTTTTTTTTTTATTTATTCTTATTATACTCTCTTGTACATACATTTGAAATTACAGAGAGTTTTCACCATCTCCACTTTTAAATTTCATAACTTCTTTATTAGTCTAGTCAACAGAATTCTTGTATTAATTTGTTAACCATCAACATTAAACACCAATGTTAATATTATAATAACAATAATAAAAACAAAAAATTCAAGAGAGCCAGAAAAAGTTCATTGTTCTCAAAATGTATAAATGGCAGGATTGATGGGAAGATGGGAAGAAAGATTTTATTTACTTTTTTTTTTTTTCTTACACACAACAAGAATACACAATTCTTGGGGGGTACAAAATTAAGTGTTCCTTTCTATACTTAAGAGAGAAAACAAGAAGAGCAAAAACATAAGAAAAACTAATCGCTATGAATAATGAAAACATTTTTTTTAATTCAAGAATAATAATAAGTAAGAATTTTGTTTATTTTAGTTATTATGATGACACTGTCATACACTACTCCAAACACAAGATCAATGTACATAATATACAACATTCTTTTCCAAAAGGTTTCATTCCAATCGTAATTGGAATGAATTCCTGCCAAAATAAAGCAGCAATTTGCATCTCCAACAACTAAATGTATTCTGTTTCTGTATAGATTTTAATATTTGAATAAATGATGAGGACAGAAGACGGTTAATTGTACTGAAAGGAACCCGTATGATATGTAACCAGGAACGATATTGAACATTTCTAGGGAAATATTGTAGAACAAGTAACAATATGATATTTTGTTGGAAAATTTCATAGTTACTGTTCGGCATATTGTGCAAAGAACACATCAATTTAAATTTCATAATCATCTTTTGATCCGAACCCGCGATCTCTATTTTTAAATTTATATTATGGAAACACAAAATGCTTCATTAAAAGTAGAAGATTTTTCATGAAGAATCATGTAAACTGGATGAATAACTTCAGTATTTGCTTTAAAATAAAATGTCCAAATATTTTCTATACCTTTTCTTTCTTTCTTGATAATCATGATCATGATTCCAATCACCTTTAAAATATTATGATCAATTCTTTCGACAAATCTGATATTTTTACTTATATTTAAGTATACATTGTCTGTGATACAATAATAATAATGTAAATCAATATCTCTATATGTAATTTTATATAAAAAAAATATACTCGTATATATAAAATTTATTCATTTTCATTATTTCAGCAGCTAATTCGAAAATCGTGTTAAATGGCTGAAATGGACTGACAATTTTTTTGCAATATTATAATATATAAAATGCTGTAGGTCTTTAAAATTTAAAATAATAATAAAAATAAGAGAGAAAATAAGAAAAAGAAACAAATATATACAATAATATCATCTTATCCTGTTGATTGAGTAGCAAAAATAACAAATTTATTATAGCCATCACATTTTCAATTTTTTTTTGTTCTCTTCTCTTGTTCTTATTAGTTTTATACAAAAATATTCAAATAAATATAATAACTATATAAATACATACATATGTAAATTTTTTTTATTTTATTAGGTACATATTTATTGTGTCTTGTTGGACAATAAGAATGATTAAAATTAAATTGATGGTAATAAAAAATAAAAGCGAAAAATAAAAAAAAAAAAATAAGAAAAATTTGACGATTCGCGAGACTTTAACAATAATAAAATTAATATAATAAAATAAAATTGAAAGCTTTACAAAAATAAAGAGAGAAAACAAAAACTCAAATTTAGTTCCACAGTGTCCGGATTGAGGTTGTTTTCTTAAATCAAACACGAAAAACAGCAAAAATATTTTTCATTATCAAATTTCTCATGTCTATGTCAAAAGGAAGACAATATTACTTATTGTATAAAAGTTTACTGACTTTCAAATCAAAAACAAAACCAAAATATGATGGTAAATAAAACTCGAATTTTGGTAATTTAGAATTCAATTCAGAATTATTTGGAACTTAATTCAGAACTAATTCATTATTTTGAATCCAGTACAGCAAAATTTGATTTTTCTTATTTTAAATTTTAAGAATAAAACCAAAAATTATTGTATTCTATTTGAAGATATGCGAGCTCCTTAAGCTGTACATGAAAATATTAACTAAAAAGACGGAATTATAAAAAATTTGTAGAGTATACTCTAAGAGAAGGATAATTAAAATGACAACCGCAAATGCCATGAATATGTTAAGAGTTTCTCCCTTAATTCTTTTGTTTTATCTATGTATATTAAACTCATAATAATATATAGAAAAAACAAAAGAATTAAGTGAGAAACTCTCAGTTTTTAACACTAGAAATTTAATTTGTTCTATTTAAAATAATTATACATCATTTAATTCACAATTGCTTCCAGTTTATAATTTCAATGAAATTTCAATTGCATCGGCCAAATAGTTGAAATTTATAACATTCTCAGTAGCTATACTATGCTTCACTCCACAATTCATTTGAATTGCGAGCCCTTGAAATATTTTAATAAAATTTAACTTTTAATTTTTAACAAAGTTTCTAGCTCAAAGGTGCTCAATTCTCATCTTATTATATTGCTATCTTTCTTAACAAAAAAAAAAATTGCTTTGTCTCATTCTCTTCATTTTTTTATCAAACCACATAATATAAGAATATTAAAATATGCACACTATAAGATCAAACTCAATTAAATGATAAAACTATAACAATTTTTTAAAAATGCAATAAAAACCACCACACTGAAAACTTAAATTCTACATTATTTTATCGTCATAATTCTAATGCTGTAGAACGCATTACAACTTACATTAACATATTGAGGTAATCTTCACTTAAAACACATGATGGCATTTCTGTAGGTTTATCAGTTTCAGTTTTTTTTTATATTATTTTTTTTTCTCTCAATTTTTTTTTTTTGAATAATACAGAGTGGTAAAGAAAATATCGAATATAATTTTAATATTTTTGAATTTTCAATACGGAAAATATAAAATTTTATAAATTTGGTAATATTGGGTTTAAAGAAAATTCCAACTGTAGGCATCAGTTATTTTAAGACTAGTCATAGCAAGGGGGAGAGTGATCTGTGTTGGATCTGCTTGGAAAAGGATGGGATAGTGGTGCATTTGCTATGCGAGTATAAAGCTGAGACAATTTAGAAATGGCTTTGTAAGTGCTTCGATATCTAAAAGTAGTGATCATGTAAATGAACTGAGAGTGACTTTTGTGATCATATGGGCGGTGATGAGAAATTTGACAGTGGATCATTTGAGTCGCGATTGTTTGTGGAAAAAAAAGGAAGAGACCATATCATTACAAAAACTGTGCTTTTACAACATAGTGTAGTTCCTCTTAAAAATAATTTAATTCATATAACTTAGTTTTTTTTCCTGTTGACGGTGGTTAAAGTACAATTGATAAAACACAAATATTTTAACACTTAAAAACTTTTAAATTATTTCTTTTGATAAAGAAAATTTCATTGAAAGGCACAAAAAATAAAAATTTAAAAATTTAATTTTGACCGCGCTTTAACTCTCTTTTACATAAATAGAATATCATAAAGGTTAATATAAGACCTTCTTTTAAAAAGAGGGAATCATGATCATGTTTGGTGGTATGGTATAAAAGGTGTGATAATTTCATCTTTTCTTCTTATTTTATTTTCTTTAATAAATGATAAAATTAAATAAAAAAGAGAAAAGAAAAAATACCAACTAGATAACCTCACGCAATGCCAACCATTCTTGTTTTTTTTTTTGTATATGCTCTTAACTTTTTAACCAGAACCTACGACAACATAATATAACTAAGAAGATTTATTGGTTCAATGAAAACTTACTTTGTTGTTGCTTTAATTTTAATAGCATTTAAGTAAGTTTTTTTTTTAAATTCTATAAAATGAGTAAAAAAAAGATAAATTTTTTTGTTTTATTAGTTAAATTGGATGTTGAACCGTAATTATTATTTAAATTTATGCATTTTAATTTAATTTTGAAATATGTAAATATTTCTTGTTTTTTTAATATAAAAATTTAATTAATATTATTTTAATAGAAAAAATTTACTTTATAGCGGTGTCTGGTTCTATATTACCATAATAATCTTTTACCATTATAATTTTCGCGAAGCCAGAATATATTATTAGAGTACAATTGGTTACATAGATAACTTCGGTTAGAGTACGATGACAGATTGTACAATCGGTTTACATAGATAACTTCGATACATTACGGATCAATGGATTTCAAAGCAGCGTTTGAAACATCAAAATGCAAAAAAATGTGTGAAAACATTGAGCTATAACAAAATTAAAAGATATTTCTTGGTCGAATAATTGCTACAGAAACGCGAACGTAAAATAGGTTTTTGTTAGAGCAACGCTCTATTCTTCAACCTGATATACATGCAATAGATGTCTGTCTGACAGATTGACGATGCTTCGATTTGAGTCACATTGAAGTTGGTCTGAAGACTGGTTAAGCTCAACAAACAGAGTAATATTCATTTGGCTGCTGGGGCTCAGTATTGTGAAGCTCACGTTCCTGAAACTATCTCCTTGAAATATCTCCGAGTATTTACTTGGATCCGGATAATATATAAGTGGAATTCGGGAATTCATATCTCTCTCTAATAATCTAAAATCTACAATCTAGTTAGTACAGTGCTTAAAAAAATGTGAATGAGGTGAAGCTTCTTCAAATAGAGCAGAAAAATCAAATTGAACAAACTTAAAGATTATTTATAAAAACCAATACTGTTTTACGACAATGAAACCTGATATTGCATATTAAGCTAATTTAAATTATATCCAAGAAGATATGCAATATCTTTTAGACGACATGAATTTGTAGTATAAAGTACTAGCATTATTAATGTTGCTACTGTTCTATGCTAGAAATGCTAAAGTTTTGCCAAGAAGATGACGTTGGTTAAATCGTAAACGGCGTTCATTGACCAAAAATTTCAAATATAATTTAAGCATTTCACGACAAGCATTAGCAATTAAGCCTATAAGGAAAGTATGTGAAGAAAGCGAAAAATTGTTTAGCTTGGAATTGCAGTGCAAAATAATCATCAGGAAGACTTTGATAACTAACTAACACCAGTAAGGTTACGTGAACTTAGACTTGAACCTTAAGACTAAAACTTTTGAATAGAATCAACAAAGGAAAAATGTACGGCGTTATAATTTTTTTTTTTTAATTTGTGCACAATATTGTTGAATAACATCAAAATTCGGAAATTTTTTGCTAAAAGTAAATAAAAATCCTATACGGGAAAAATTTGGATTGCTTATAACTTAGTATTTAATTTTATTTTTTGCCATTTGGTAAGTGATGAATCACTCGAAACAAGTAAAAAATATTTTCTTTTCAAATCTTGCTCTCTTTTTCTAAAGGTCACTTTAATTTAATTTTATCTAATTTCAATGTCTTATTCGAAAACGAACCTAAAATTTACAATTTCCAAAACTTAATTTAAAAATTAAGATAAATAACAATTAGCTCCTAAAAATTTAAGGTCATTTACTACATAAAAATTCAAAATCATTCATTAAAACAAGTTCAAGTCAAATAAGGTTTATGTAAGGCTGCTGTCCAAAATTAATTATTAATGAAAATCCATGATATTAAAATATGAGCTACTCACTTTACACATTAAATTCAAATAAATTTTCCAAATTTTTTTAATATTAAAAATTAAAATTACTTAACTCAAAAATTAATGTTAAATTACAATATTATAATGCGAAAGAATGAAAACAAAACTAAACTAAACATAAAGTGTTGTTGTAACACAAAATAAACCATTTGTGTTAAAATTCTTTGTGATTGTCGCGAAAAGTGTTAAACGCGTGAAATGGACATTGAAATCAAATCCATGTTAAGTGATTCTGTTACATTTTTTATTTTTTTCACTTTTTTTTTTATTATTTTGTGCGTTTATTTTTCTTTATTTTCCTTGTTTACCTTATTATTGCTATTATTATAGTTGTGATTTACTAAAGTTTAACACCATCAACAATCCTCAACATCATTGCCGTTCTCATCATCATCATCATCATCATTAAGTATATTACTATCATTTGTAATCATCACTACGTTCAAATCATCGTCATCAATGAATATTTTCTTTGTTTTTCATTTTATTTTTTGTTTTCAGTATTTCAACTCTTTATTTTGCCTTCTTATATCGTAAAAGATACCAAAAAAAAGAAATAAGACGTACTCGTATCTGTATAGATTTTAAGATATACTTTAAAAACGTTACTTTATGAGTAAATTTATATCGCAAAAGTTAACAAAAAAAAAAAAGAACAGAAACAACAAAACTGAAATCAGAAAAAATTAGTCTGATCAAGCGTACAAAGTGTAACAGTCTCAGATTAAATTTGGAAACATTCAATCTAAACAAACATTCTCCTTAACAATACTTGGCTCCCCCTTAACAATACTTGCGAATTTAAGATTATTAAATAGAAAATTTCAGAATTAATATTTTCAAAATCTTGAATTTGAGCGAAAAATCCTGAATTTCGCTTTTTCTCCAATTACTAATGAAAATTTTACATTTTAAAATAAAAAATTTTCATTTTTAAAATTATAAAAATTCTTATTTTTAAATTTTCATTTAAAATTTCATACTCGTATGATTCCCTCGTAAATAGGACAAAATTATCTACTTCCATGCCAAATGAAATTCGATCAAAGGAACATGAAATTCGAAATCAAGGAACATGAAAATTTCAAAATTTTTAATGGCACATAGCAATATTACTACTAGAGTTCAGTTGAGTTTCTCATTTAAAAATTAAGTTGGTCAATTAAGCCAACATCTCGAAAAGAGGCAATATAAACGTGGCAAATAAATTTAAAATTGGACACTCTGTAAATAAAGCGAAAATTATAGCGAAATTTTTCAATTTTAAATTAGTGAACATGAAGTTAAAAATGTTTTAACACGAGAAAACATTACACTATTTTATTTAAAAAGCAAAAAAAACAAAAAAATGGAAATAAAAAAAAATATACAAAAGTGTTTTAAATAAAAAAAAAAAAGAAAAAACAAGAAAAAAAATGAGTTTTTTTTTTTTTCAAATCGACATCATCCTATATATGAGATTCCCCCTTTATTTGGCCGCATCAATTTGCCCTAAACTCGCCTAAAAGAGTAAAAATAAAGGTGTTTTAAAAATATTTATTCTTTTTTTCTGGTTTTGTTTTTCATTCTTCGAATGACTCGCTTGGTCTTGGTTATTTGAAATTCTTTCTGTTCTAAAATTATAAGAGAGTCTTGAATTCTTAATATTTTATTAAAATTTTCTGAAATATAAAGGGGTAAGAGCATTTAGAGAGGTAAGAAGTAAAATAGGAAAAATACTCGTAAGGTAAAAGAATAAAGAAAAAAAAAGTGCGTGGTAGATGACATTCAATCGTCTTGAATGTTAGTTAAACAATCGTAAAACATTTTATGAAATAACTTTGGGTGATAAAAATTTTTTCGCCAATTGATTGGAATTTTTTCTGAAAAATTCCTTACAACTGCAAAGTTTTTTCTTTCTTTTATTTTTTTTTTGTCATTTTCTGGGTTTCTTTTAAATCTTTAATTTTTTCTTCTTGTTTTTTTTTCTTTTTTTTTTGGAAAAATTTATTGGGGGAAGACTGACATTTTGTATCTCTATACAGTGATTAAATATTTAAACTTATTGATCAATAAAAATAAACTTAAAAAAATTATAATATTTGCATATTTTGTACAAAAATACACGGTATACAAGGTAATTTAAAGAAATTATGAAATATTTGTGTTTACGGTAAAATATCACGTATTATATAATTAAATTTGTTTAAGGTAATAAATACAGGCGATTATGACCGTACTTTCACTATAATAAAACATTTTACTTAATAAAATATTATTGGGATTTAGTACAAGTATGCAGTGTCCCATTAAAATAAAAATAAAAATAAAAATAATCATAAAGGTTATAATAATAACTTGTGTTCACATCTACCAATTAAAAATCATCAAAATAATTTGGTTACTAATTAAAATTCGAAATCATTAACCTAAAATGTTTTAAAATTGTATGTGCGGCTAGATTTGTTGATTCGTTCTATTTTAATTAAAAATATTTTGATCTAAACTTATTTAGATCAGAATGAGCGTTTCGTATGGTAAAGCCAAACAAATGTCCTCAATACATTTTATCTTAAGACACAAACTAAGTATCTTTAAGAGTGTATAACTTATTGTTACTTAGAGAATATGTGAAGATTTCATTAAATTGCTTTATTAGAATTTAAAGACAATTAAATCAACACGTAAAACTGGCACCTATAGTAAAATCTTCAAAATTTAATGAACGAAACATGCATAAGCATGTGAGCAGATAGATTGAACAACAGACTGAGACCTTGCCGAATATAAATTTCAAATTTTCTGACAAAATATATGTGACATATGAAATTTGGTTCGGACAGCTTTTTTTTTTTTTATTCCCACTTCGCTCCTGGGAGGAGCATAGGACTGGTACACGATATTGTAGATAACCATGAACACAAGTTTCTTAAGTCATTGAGTTTACTATGTAGGTGACGAGCCTAAAGTATGACGAGACTACCGTAACAGACAGTAATGTTAGTAATTGAATACAATGTTGTTCTATATGAAAAAAACTAATTATTAAGAATGTTTGATTGAGATTTGAATTTTCAAGCACCATCAATTCAATGGCTGTCGCTTTAAAAACGTAATTAAAATTTAATATTTTCTCTTACATTTTACAAAATTTTCTTATTTCGCGAAATTTCTTTAAAAGATACGTGACAGTAAAACTAGAATTTAACAATTGCACAGTCCAAAGCTTCTATAGCACAAAAATTTAAATAACTTTCTTGATAGATAAAATTTGAATAATAAGATTAAAGTAGAAATTTATCAATTTTCTAAATTCTTCTCCAAGCAGTACTTCTAAATATTAAACTGCGTGTTTGTAAATTTTAACAATATTTTAGTAGAACTTAATTTAAACACTTAAAACCTCTACTGCGTATTTAAAAAATTGCAAAATTTTTATAATTTACGATAAAGAATTTTTTCTAATTTTTAACAACACAACTGAATTTCTATTTCGTTTCTATAAAAATTCTATTTCGTTCCCATTATTATTGCCCTTTTTTCAAAAATTAAAGCAAAAAAAAATTTTTTTTTTATTTTTTTCCCGTCGGTAAATTTTTTTTACACTGGAGAAATATTATGACCGACGGTATGCAATTTAGTTTTTAATAAAATCGAAGCTAATCAATATTGGAAATCATTCAAAAGTGAATTGTTGGGTCATTTGTGATTTAGACCAGATTGAAAATTTTCAAATTATTTGTGCAATTGCAAATTTAAAAATTGAAAAAGTATAAATTTTTTTTCTTTACAAAAATTAATCAAATACTGCGGAACAAAATTCAATATAAACGAATTTCAATTCAATTTAATTAAAATCTTGTGATATGATTATGCTAGAAAAAAATTACATACAAGTCAATAATAAACAAAGCACCACCATTTTTCAGTTGTTTTGAATGAAAAAACACTCACAAGCATGGCAATAACTGCAAATGACATTATAAATAACAGCTTTTGTCTCATTCAAATATATTTGAAAGTTTTCAATTGAAATTTTTCTGAGGGAAACAAAAACAAAAAAACGAATTTCCACCTAAAAACACATTTTGACAACACTGTCAGAACAAATTATAAATCTGGTAAGTGAAGTTTTTGAAATTTCTAAAGATTTTAAATCACCATTTTTATTAGACAGATGCAAATTATTAAAATATAAGCTAAAATATTTTTAAAAATTTTTTTTTAATCCGAAAGGAAATTATAAAAGATCTGCTCTTTTATAGGACAATTTGGAAAAATTCATTATTAAAATATAAAAATAAAAAAAAAATTGCCGCACAAACAAATTCATTCGGTCCATTTGCAAATTCCATTACGGAAATTTTAAAAACTCAATAGATGTTTAGGAAGTTACAGAAATTTTTCTGAAATTTGGCAACCTACGAGTACAACTTGAAAGAAAATTCATTATAATTTTCGTACAATATTTTTATTAAATATTCTAAACGAAAGAACAATTTCATTATACCTTTACAACCTAACTAAAAAGAAACACATAAAAAACGGATTATAAAGAACCTTGACTATTGAATGAGATTTTAAATAATAAATTATAAAAAATAGTTGAAGACTTGTTTTTTCTACCATATTTTTGACATATTCAATCATAATTGATTTGACATTTCTCTTCTGATATCTTGTCATTTTTCTATAAAAAATAAGATTTAGAATGAGACAAAACGGGATATACAAGTAGAGAGTAGCGGTAAAAAAGAATCATTGAAAATTTTAATCTGTTTTAAAATTATTTTATAAAAAATGGGTGGAGATTTTGAAAAAAGAGGGTTAAAAAATAACAAGAAAAACAAAATAAATAAAATTTAAAATAAACAAAAAAATTAAAAATGGAATCTTACTGTGAAAGTTATAGAACTGGAAATAATTTTTTATTGTTAACAAAATTTTTTAATAATTTCAGAATAATTTTTTAAAATAAGGGTTAAAATGTTGATCCCTTAAACTACACGTCAAACATTATTGAAACCAGTATTGTTTGAAATTATTAAAATTTCAAATTCTTGTTAAGAAGAGAGAGAGAACAATTATTTTAACTACTTCAGAAGAAATTATGCAACAAATAGTTTTAATATTGTTAATTAGAAAACTAATAAAGTCCTGTAATTACTTCCAATTAATATTTGTATATTTTTTTAATTGTCATACGTGGAAATATTTGTTAAGAGTATATTTTGTATACAACACAAATGACTGTTCCTGCATGACAGTAATAAAAATCTACCATATCCAAACGTTAACCATAGTAATGCGTTTCACAGATTTCAAGTAAATGTAACACATAATATAATAATTTGGAAACTAAATGATTTATTCGATAATCAGCTTCTTGGCTGATGCGTTCAAAGCTTTCACTTAATTCTACATATTTCACATTATTCTACATCTGATTTATACTCAAATGTACTAATTTATATGTAGGTAATGTACTAGGAACAGTTACAGTTGTTTCAGAACTGCTAAATATACAAATATTTTGCTGACAGAATATTTCCCAATACCTTGTTGCAAACCTATAAAAATTCAGCCTGCTATTTGTTTCTTGTAGTACATAAATAACTTTCCTTGTTATTCAAATTCAACAATTCTGTTTGTATTTAATACTACTGGTGATAATGAACCCTGAAATGCAAGCCAAAAATTAATATTTTTAATAATTAGTAAAATTAATTTCCTTTCTCATTTATTTACAAAATATTTAATAAAATAGGAATTATTTTAACATTTTGTTATTAAATTAGACTTATTAAAAAATTTTTTAAAAAATTTTCCATATGATGTAATTATTTCTTTTTTTTTGTGGCTTAAATAATCCAGTCGCCACATTATAATCGTTCAGCCATAAAATTCTTAAATAATTATTTTGTATACTTTAATTTTTATTATACATATTAAAGCCCATATTAATTCTAGTTCAATATTTATTTTTTAACAGAAAAAATATCTTGTTTTTTCTTTTAATTTCGAGTAATAAATTATTCGGCAAAATAGACGAAACCAAAAGAAGCTGTACAACACATTATGTATATGAATGTATTCATAAGTATGTCCATGAATCGCACCTATGTAGTAACACTGCCACAAGAACAAATATTATTAAAATAAGTTTTAAGTAATAAAAAATTTCTACTTGAAATTTTTGTAAATTTTAATCAAAAACATTTGTCCAACTAATCATACTCTATTGTGTTTAAGTGAAAACTAATAATTGGCGATTCTTTTTGAATTATTGTAGACCAAATATATCCTTCATAGCAGGCCAATATTAAAATATAGCAGTGGAAATGCTAGTGAAATTGAAACTCAATTGAGTTTTAATTTCAGACTTAATTGTATTTCGAAGCAGAATGATATCGGATGAGTCTAAATAAGCAAAATATAATAAGTTCTTGGTTGAAACTCAATTATATTTCGAAGCAGAATAATATCGGGATGCATTTAAATAAGCAAAATATAAGAAAAAGAAAATGAATTAAGAAAAATTTAGCATTTTTACCTTCCCATATCAGGGAGTTACGGTGTATAGTATAGCTAGGGCGTACTTTGAGAAACAATTTAAATATTTGTTAAACTTCATTCAGTCCCGCACACACTGCATATAAGTATGTATTTCTACGTTCATATTCACATGCATATACATTTTGCATTTATATTGAATTCTTGTGAGTGAACAGAAAACAAAAATGACTGACATCATCTCATATGACGTAAATGTTTAAGTGTGATGCATGTAGGCACTTTCTGTTTTTTGTTCCAAATTTCATTTTTTTTTCTATTTTCTCTGATGTAAGGGAAACATAAACAAATTTATTTTTGTTTCCATTGCAAACAAAACAAATGAACATTAATTTTTTTTTTTTTTCCTCCATATCTTATCAACATATAGATCGTTCACAAAAGCAAAAATTAATATAGCGGCATTCTTGTACAATTGAAGGGTGCGTTTGATGTTTTAATTTTTATTTAAATATGATGAACTCTTTAGACATCAGAAACAAATAATTACACACTGATAAAGAAAAAATTTTTGTTATTTGTATTTTATTTGTTAGAAGTTTTAAAACGTTTGTTCAGCGAACTATACAAATAAAATAAATTTTATACTTTAAGATTTATAAGAAAAAGGAAAAAGTAAAACTGAATATTTTGGACATTTTCACATGATTTTGAAATTATTACAAAAGCGGCGCAATCAGCTTCAGATTTTATTTGAATTTTATTTAGATTGCAATTGCAGTGCAATTACAAATGAAATTTTAAAATAAATTAAGATTAAATTTGTAGAGTATTTCGGGTGTTCAGATTTGATACTTTTAGAAAGCGTCCTTCTAACTAAATCGTTAAATTTTCAATGTATTAGCCGAAGCTCCGCATCATAGTAGTTATTACCACATAAAAAACTCAATTGTGAATTAACTCAATTGGCAACCTCTCAATTGAATGATTTGAGTGAAAAACTTTTATGATTCCAAGCAAATTAATTGTGTGGAAATTTTTCCTGATTTTAAGTGAAATGCAAAACTTGCGAATCAATTCTAAATGATAATGGAAATTTTAAAGAAAACTGAAATAAATTCAATTCTCTATTCACATATAACAAATTCACTATAAAATTGAAAAAAAAATTATGAAACAAATTTATTGATGAAAATCTACCACTACCACTTTTATATTGCATTTGAGTGCAACACAATAAATCATAAAATTAAAATTTATTTGAAATTTTTAAATATTGATGAAAAGCAACAAAACCAAAAAACTTAAGTATAATTCTTCATAATTTAAGACCACATGACATGTCGTCTGTTGTTTATTCTAAAATTAACCAAATGGTCACTTTTTATTCAAAAAAAAAAAACAAAGAAAAGAAAATTAATCGCGCGCCGTTTCTATTCTCTACAAAATTATTGAAGAAAAAACCAAAAGAATTGCATGAAGGCGCATGCATTTCCGTTTTTCTTTTCTTTTCTTTTCGTCAAAGAGAAAAAAAAACCACCACCTCCACGAATTATACATTTCAAAATCAACATCACCTCCTTTCAAAAATTCTTCTAAAAAATAAAAAATATATTTTTTCTTTTCTTTTGTTTTATTTGCATTTCTATAAAAGTCTAAAATTCTAAAATGACTAAATTGAAAAAATCTTATTGATTTATTGATCATGAGAACTAAAGAATTTCTCCTGATTTTTCTTTTCTCTTTCATAAAGTGTAATACCTAAAATAAAATATGAAGTGTTGCCAATATTTTCTTTTTTAGAGTAAACCTATTAAAATTTAGCTCTCAGATTAGGAAATTTTATTTTGCCGAAATATCAAATTCGTTGTTCATTCTGTTCCGCCATCTAAAAAAACAACAAGGCTGTATCCTATACTCGTAGTTTTCATTTTCAATGCTTAGCATCGATTTACAAAATTTGGTGCTATAACATCAAAATGCAGTAATTTTACTTCAAAATTACAAAAAAAAATGTACTAAACGCTTATTTACACAATTCTTAATCAAAAAATTCAAAACATAAGGCAACATAATTGCAAAATTTTGAAAAATCAATGAGACTTTGCATTTTTCTTTATTTTTCTACAAATCATAATTTATGATATCCTCCCATTTATAGATAGATAGGCGCAACATATTGACTTGACTGCATTCTTGTGTTTTTTTATTTTGTTTCTCTATCTCCCCATTTAATGCTTTTATTTTACTTAAATTTGTTGTTGTTTTTATTTTAATATGACCAAGCTCATGCATTTCGTAACTCAAAAATTAAAGGAAACAGAAAAAAGAAAAATTTTTTATATTTAGCGTGTGCTCTTCAAATTCTTAAAAAAACCGCACACACCAGAATATCAAACGGAATGGATGATAAGGAAAAGAAAACTAAAAAATAAAAACCTTGGACATAAACCACTTTGCAAATTTCTTTAAGAATTTTTTTTCTTCTTCTCTTTATTTCTCTTTTTATATACGTATAGCGAAGGGTCGCTTATAATTCAGATTTCTTGCTGGTTGGTTAAGATTGATTCAAAGATTTTAATTTTTTTTTTTTTTTCATAATATTTCTTTTATTATTTTAGTGTCTAGCCATGCTCCCCATTACCATTGCTACATAATATTATCATCGTTATGAGCAAAATCATCACTACAATTATTTTTATCGTTACTCCAAGAATATATGATCCTTTTTTGTATAATACCATAAACTGGCTTTGATTATTATAAATATATTATTTGAGCTCTTTAAGTATAACAACTAAAATAAGAGCATAAAATTATTTTATTTTCAAATTCTATAAAAGAATTTAGATTGAGTAAAACGGACCAGATGAATTTTGTAGATAAATCGGCAGACATTCATCAAAACTTTTCAATAAATATTGAAATTTAATAAAAAATATTTATATAAAAATCATCATCATTTTGTATATAGGGTGTGTAGGTATACTAAATTTATTGAAAAGTTATTTAAATGTAACGATAGCAGTTTATAATAGCACGAATTCTATTTTCATAATAAGCGATTCAAAGTGATTCAGAAGGATATTAAAATATTCGGGTTGGTGTAAGGGTAACTTAGAACAATATCATTCATTGCACTTTATGGAGCCGCACATATACTTTATGATTTACGAATGACCTCAATTCGTACTTTTAAATTTTTTTTATTTCTACAAAATGTTATGTATGTAAAACCTTATATCTATAATACGCCTCAACAATCACAATTTATTGAGCGATGACAATTTGGATAGCTCAAATTGTTGAGGCTGTATCTTTCGGTTGAGGTTGAGGTTCTTTTGGATAGTCAATTTCTCAGTTAAGGTTGAGTTCAATTGGATGGTCATTTTCTTGTTAAGGTTCTCGTTCTAGTTAAGGTTGAGACTTAATTGGTTTTAGTTAATTTAATTGATTATACAAGTGTTATTACAGTGTAAGTAATGACTACAGTAATAAGATCATTTCTTAAGTACATTCGACATGTTAATTATGCTTCAATTTTATGACATGTAATTGTTATTAATATGGACTCCACTATTGCTTGACAAGAACAACTCAATTTTCATTTCTAATAATTCACTTTAATTTTCATTCGACTTTACCATCTTCTAAATATTCATGGAAAATTCGAAAAAATCAAAATTTCCTGAGAATTATCGATAAACGTATAGATTATATGATAAAATCAAAGTTCTTAAAAAAATTCCATTTAATACAAATAAAGTTACTTAACTTCAGATAAAAATTCCAAATAAACTCAGAGAGATCATCATTTCATAGAAACACAATTTTACAAAAGCAGACAAATAAATTGCAATCACAATATTTTTTCTTTTTTATATTTTTCTGATTTACAAGTAAAGTACGGGATTGTAAGTAAGTTTTTCCCCAAAAAATATCCAGCTAAGTTGAAATTAGTTAAAAAATATTTTTCTTCTATATGCGCATACTTTATGATTTAGTAAGTGATTACCATATTTGATTAATTTCCTCAATCCTAGTTATTTGTAGCAAAATTGTAGAAATTGCAAAATAAAATAAATAATGGCGATCATTTTAAAAATTTTGATATATTGGAATGGCGTTAAGTGAATATTTTTTGATTATAATTTATTCAGTTTTTAGTATAGTAAATATAAATATGTGTGTGTATGTAAGTAAAGTCAAAACTAATATAATGAATAAGACTTACTTGAGGTTAAATTTTAAAGTGGCCACACATTGTGATATTTTTTCGCAATTCAAAAAAATTCCGTAAGATTTATGAAGAAAATTTATTTTGATTAAATTTGGACTTTGTGTGAGTTTACTTGTGAATTTTAGTTAAAAAAGGTGCGAGAAAATTATTGGCTATGCAAAATATTTTAATAACTTATTTAATTAGATAAAATATGTAAATCTAATGTTTACACAAAATTATTAAAATATATTATGTAAGTTACATTGCCTTTCACTGTCTCATACTCGAATTTACCAAATTTTCAGCTAAATAAGTCAAATACCTCAACAAAAAAACAATTTGCTTACAAAACAGATGAATGAACTCTACTCTATAAAAAAATGTTGTCGGAAAATTGTTTTGCCTCATTGAAGCAAAACCTATCTAAAGCAACTTTGAAAAAATCTGAGTACGGAAATAATTTGACACTGTGCACCTAAAAACACAGTGAAGTTTTCTCTCTCAAGTAAGTATTCCAAAACTTATATATTTGGTGTTGATTTCACTATTAAAATTTCTCCACCGTTAAGGTTGTTATAAACGTTCTAAGTGTAAGTTAGTCTTTATATTTTACTTTCAAATATTGTGTAATTATACAACAGTTACTCTATTTATTAACTATTATATATTTGCTTAAGTAGAAAAAAATTTACACCAAAAAAAAAACAATGCAAATTTTTAAATAAATAAATTTTCTGACAAAAGATAAAATTTATTTAAGCTTCAAAAGAACCGATTTCAAACTAAAGCAACGGAAGAATTATTTACTTATAAGTGACAAAACTCAGTCTTCAAAAGTTTGCGCAAATATAAAAGCGCTCAAGTGATGTAATTAGTTTTGTTTTTATATTTACCTTCAATAAATATTTGCGAGATTTTGTTAATTTGTTGCATTCATTTGGTAAAGTGATTTACAAAATTAAAGATGTGATGTGGTCAGCACCGCAAGGTGAATTGTCTAGTTTAGCAAAAAATATTGCTCAACATTATATAAATAACCTTTAAATACTTCTTTTAAATTTTAAGGAAGCTAGAAAGGTTTTAGTTGATATACCTAGAAAATGTAGGGTTGGCTTGTAGTAGAAATTCCCTTAATGCCATCCGAATTCGTGGAAGGGTTTGCCAGTTAATTCTGGTAGTAAAACAAAACTCAAATATTATAATTATAAACAAATTTCTTGAAATATTTCCTTACATATGATTAAAAATGTAGAACCAACCCACAGTCAAATTTTAGTTTTCGGATGCTATAATATTCCTCTAACTAGTTCACTGTTTTAACTTATATAGAATTAAAATATCGAACTTCAAACAGATCGGTTGGTTCATTTCTCTACTTATGAACAATAATGAAAATTTGTTCCGTAGTTAAGGCTCAATTCGTAAGATATATATGGCATATTATGTCAGAAGTCATATGACGGATATCAAAGTTAGTTCAGATATAAATTTTTATCAAAATTGATTCAAGTGAAATTGAGATACATAAGTGTACAGACAGACAAACTAACATCTCGCTAAAAGTACACTTGGCTTCCCTTATTATGTGCAATTCAGTCAGCAAAAAGATGAATTGGATTATATGAAAGGAAGTTGTGATGAAAATCACTTGTTTACAAAAATTATGTCAAAGTATTTTTTATTTACGCTTAAATATTTAAAATCAGTTACGAAATAAGTGAGCAAATTAATATAGTGATAAAATTTTACAATTTATTATAATATTACACAATATAAATTAAAATTTAATAACGCGTTAAACTTTGCTTGAATGTGATCGATATAAGAGTTAATTATTATTTGTCATTGATAAAATAGCTCTGATTTAATTGTTTATTGGTAAAACTGGTAAACAATTCATATTTTATTTCTTAGTTTTATTGCCAAAGCAACAAATACTATCATACATTCAATAATTGCTATACAGGGTGATAAAAATCAAAAATAAAATACATCAAATTCAAATTAAGTAATGGGACTTACCATCTTTTCAGAAACTGTTTGTTCGAAGCTTTTTTCGGAACGGAAGTTATAAGCAAAATTCTGGGACAAGAAGAAATTTGGTGAAAAATTCGTTAAAATTCCTGTAATTCGGAAACCAGTGCGATTTTATACCCACTACGGAACAAAAGTTTTATCCATTTTTGATCCTCTAACCCAAAGATTCCTGACCTTTTTTCTCTTGTAGACCCCTTGTCGGGTTTTTCGATTTTTGATAGACCCCCTGCCACTTTCTTTGATAGATTTTAATTTCTAACAGTAGTAAGGTATACCTATGATGTGAGAAAGTTAAATAAAAAATTTTATTTTACTAATTTCATATTTTTTCGTAGACCCCAAATTTTTTCATGGACCCCTGGAGTCTATATAAATTACTTTGGGAATCACTGCTCTAACCGCTAGTATATGTTGGTGAATACCTTTCAAAATCACCCTGTATATCATTCAGTTTAAGAATTCTAAGAATAATATACACTTTTAACTGCATCAATCTATACAAAGCGTCATTCCAACAGATGGCTATTATATAAAAATATTAACAACAAAAGTCAAATATTATTAGAAAAATTATCATGTATGTTTAGTTTTGTATTCTATATTATGTATAACAGGACTTGCGTAGGAATTAGGGTCTCCTAATAACAAATAATAATCTTAATTATGCCAGTTTACAGACTACAACTTTTATTTTACAGTTTAGTAAATTAGACAAAGAAAATCACTTGCTTTCTTTTTCATTTCGTTCTCTATAGCTTATAGCAGAACATTATTGTTATAACACATGTGCTACGTTTAAAATGCCATCCAAAATCGCGAGGCAAAATATTGTTATTAATATTAATTTTAAGTAATTACTACTGAAAATTTAATTACTTCAATTATCATTCTTAATCTAATTTTAATTTGTTTTAAGATTTTTAACTAAATATAAAAAATTAGAAATAAAAAAATTTATTTTTATGCAATAAAATCATTAAACGGCTAGACTGCAATGCTCTTCTCACATTTTACTTGAAAACATTTAATTGTCAACCTTTATAGTATAAAATGAAATGTCAAACTAATAGTTAATTTGACATTAACATTGCAAATATCATGTCGACCTTAACTTTGACATCATTAGAATAAAATTTAATTATTCTATAAGATGTTTTTCAAGTGATTGTTTATTTTTATACACACATTCATATATGAAAAATTAATAGCTACCATTTCGTATTTAATTTAATTAAATTAATATGCAATTACACATTTTATTTAATATTTCAATTAAAAATTAAATGTCAAAAATGTCACGAAATAATTTCATTTTTTTCATGTATTTCATTTTATAGAGTTAATAACCATGTTGTATAACTTTTAATTAAACTAAAATCATAGACTTTTATTTTATATTATATAATGTTAAATAAATTTTATATGTTAATTAATGTTAAATCAGTGGGATATTGCGATTTATTAATTGAAATTTGTGAGATAGGGAAATATAACTTTCAATATATTGAAAAAATTTCTGTATAATTATTAATAGATTTTGAATAAAGTTGTTAAATAACAGGTCATCTTTTGTCATTAGAATTGGCTGCGATATGACAACACTTCTAACACTGTATTAACAAAATTTTCATTTAATTAATTCTTAGCATTAAGCACAAGTTTCGACAATTTGAATGCTTTGTTCCATTTGAAATACTATAGTTTTTCAAACTCTTAAGAATTATTTATAAGTAGTATAGTTTCCGAACTAAATGAATGTATATTAAAGAATAGACATTTAATTTGCATTTAAATATTGAAAGCATCTACCTGAATAAACATGTTCCATTTGTTTTTCCCACTCTTTTTCACAAGCTAAGTGTTTCGGAGTGAACCTGACGAATTGTGCATCTATAAATTATACCCTTAACAGAAACGTGAAATATAATAATTATACTTTGTCACATAGATACATACTCGTATATTAGAAAATTTTTACTTCACTATACGATTTTTTTGTATATTTTCGTAAACCTCGTAGAAAAGTTGTATTTTTTCAGTAAATTTCGAAATACATTTAGAAATTTCAAGAATTAAACTCAAATGAAATTTTTGGTCTTTTATATTAAATTAATTTTGAATTGAATTTAGAACTCTTTACGCTAGGCCATCCTTTGTAATTCATAGATTCAGTTCTGTAAAAAATTTGTGTTCAACATAATTAATTTGTAAGTAAATTACATGAATGTTTCGAACTGCATAGTAAAGAAACTAATACCCCATGCTCTCACACCATTATGTTGTAAAGTGTAGACATTTTACCAGCAATAGCTAAAAGTACAACTCACTACAATCTCACTTTTTTTTAGTCCCCGGCCGGAAAATATTTATTGTAAATGATTTACTTTGTTGAATCAACATTTTACAAACACAACAGGTTTTGCAAATCCATCTATAACTCATTTAATTTCCATTTAATTACCTATAAAAGTATTTCAAAATGTAATGAATAAAAATTCCTATAAATATTCATTAAAATATTAAAAACTTCCCCCACCTTCCTATTTTAATTAAATAATATGAGTTTAAAAATTATTTTCTCTTAGTACACAATAAAAAACAAAGTTTCTCTTGTAATTACCTATAAATAATCTTAATAACAATTTACATTTAATAAATTATCATTCATAATAAATAAAATATTTTTAACTAAACACATTTATAACAATTTAATAACTAATTATAAAATTATTAATCAATAATTGTTATACCATTAAATTTTGTAATAAAAATAAATTACATGTTTGTATAGCTTGAAATTTCATATTCGAAAACTGTTTTTAATTGAAATACAAAATTATTATTCAAAAAAAATTCATTAATATTTACAGTACTACAGTTAACTATCATAAGAATTTCGATTTACTCTCTGAAATATGCAAATATAAACGCATATAAACAACCATACTTATAGTATGATATTTTAATAAAGAAATCGTCAATATGCAAAATTGTTATACGAGTACACAAATTTAAAATTAAAATAATTTTTGTTGAGTCATGCACATACTTACGTTTAGTTTATTAAAATATGTTGCGAAAAATAATTACTATGACTGTTGAGATAATTGATTACTCATTTATGGTAGTAACTTTTCATTTATGTAATTTTCACATTTTCACTTTCAATGTTTATATGAAATTATTTGCTAAATAAATTTTGAAATGCAATTAATCATATTCAAATGCATTTGACAATTGAACTGACGATTTAGGTACTTGAAAACAATAATGCTTCACAGTACAATACTATATAGCAGTCGCTTGTCACATGCTTTTGAATAATAATTTTAAGTTCACAATTTAGTTCAAGTATTTAATATGATTTTCACTTTCAATCTCTTGTATCTATAAACAGTTGTTCTGAAAATTATAACAAAAATTCCAACAATTTTTGGGGTTATTTGAGATTTTTTTTTGTATTAAAATTCGAGTTTTCTTAATAAGCTACGGCAGAATTTGAAGTTTATTCGAACACGTATACTCAAATTCGAATTAATTATATATTTGAAAAAAGTTGATAAGCCTTTTCAAGCTAATCAAAACTGACTTACAGGAATGTATCAATTAAAGATTGCTTATGACATTCAGAAAAAATTTGGTATAAAACAATATTTTCAGTACTCTATTTTTCTCCACAAATCCTAATTCAAATATAATGAGTCATATACCAAATTGAAGCTCAATTGTCAAGGTTGCCACCTGTACTAAAATGGGAGAGAGTTCCAATGTAACGTCACTTAGACAATTAACATTTTTTAAAAATGAAAAGTAAAAATTTCAAGTTTTTCGAACTTTAAAGTCATATGATTCCTGAATCTGACCAGATTTCAGCTAATGTAGATAGTCATGTAGATAGTCATAAGAAAGCCTTTATTCTGTATATTGTACGAGTATATAGAGTTTTCTCCTACAAAAATTTTAACACAAAAAATTCTAACTAAATTATGTTCTCTCAAAATCTTTTATAATTGCCAATACAAATTTATTAAAATTTATTAAAATTCTCTACTTAAACATTACACATAACAAGTAATAATTTCAAAATTAATAATAATTTAAAAAGTTTATTTTAAAATACACTTTTGAAACTTGAACAGTAATCGTAACAAATCTATTAATATAACACAAAAAAAATGAAGTACATGTGTATAAAATATTTACAAATGACAAGCTTGATAATTAAATAAAAATTTATTTCTAATTGCAATGAATTGCAAAATTAAAAACTAATTACAAATAAAATATTTCAAAATTATTTTTAAAATGCAAAATGTTTTCATTATAACATTGCGTCTGTCGTTGCATATTTGTATGCAAATGCAAGCTATTTAATTTATATGGCAACCTGCAATAGCGCTTTTGTTATAAATTATAAAGCTTATTCTTATGTCAACTAATAAAAATGGCAATCATATTTCAATTTTTTTTGAAAAAATTTTAAATTTTCAAAAATTCACTAGAATACCTTTTTAATTTGTTTCTTCAAATTAAGCTAATACGACGAAGGTGGTAATCAGTGATATGAACAATAACACATAGACTATCAACTCATAGACAATTCGGAGTTCATAGTCTATGGGTATCTATATATATAAACCATAAATTATAGCCCATAGGCAATTCGATTTGGAACTTACATTTTATCGCAATTACAATTAAAAAGTGACACAATTTTAAGTTTAGTGAGGAGAAAAATAATTTTAAAAACACACCCAATCAGTTAGAAAACAATAACAATGAAAAGTCTAGTTTGCATTTGATTTAAATAATTTTTTGTTTCAACATTGAATTTTTGCATTTTAATCAACAGGAAGTAATCAAGAAGAGGAAGTAAATAATTGCCGAGCTAAATACAACTATTTAATCTAGATGTTTGTCGTATCAACTTCTATTTAATATTCTTCTTTAGTATTTAATAAAATACCATTGCCACTATTGCAATAACAGATGAAATTTACCAAAATTAAATAATTTTTTCCGACTTTTCATACAAAATTTATTCGAATTGCATTGCATCTCTGCTACTTTTAATCGAATTCATTAATAATTAAATGACTAGGAAATAAACAATTTTAAATGAAATACAGGGTGTGGAGATTGTGCACTGTATTTTATTTGGTAGCAGATCATAATACAAACAAAATTAACTTGAAATAACACTGAAAATTGAAAATTAAAAACACAAAATACCTTTAAATCAATTGGGCAATGCATAAGTGATATTTTAACAATAAACACAATAAATACAAAAATATTTTGGCCGCTTATTTCAATGCTTCGCTCTTATAACTTATAATAATGTGGTTTGCTAAAAATTCTTTAAAAATTCAAAATTCTATAAGAGAAAATAATTTTTGTCATACTAATTTTAATAAAAGTTTTTATCACATCCTTTTTGGGTTTTAATCCGCCTCTATTAACAATATTTGATAACAATATGTGAAACCGAAAATAAAACTTGGAAAAGACCACCTCTTAAAATTTTTTCAAGAAAACCAAAGAAAATTTTATTTTACCTACCCGAATAACAGAGTTTTGTTGTTGTTTTTTTTTCTTAAGAATAACTTCTTTATTTTTGCAATTACATTGTTATTCACAGTTTGATACCATTTTAGAGTGTACAACATTGAAATTAAATCTTATTACAATTACATAATCCTATTAACTTCCTTATTTTTTATATTTCTTCCTTTATATGCATTTAAGTTGCAATTTACGACACATGTTTACAAAATATTTTCACATATTTTTGACATTTAAAATAAAAATTAAAAAAAAAATACAGAAAATCTTCAGGAATATTTTCACTCCTATAGGATAAAAGTAATCCTTAAATTATTATAACAACAAATTCTTTGAAAATAAATATGAAATCCACCTTTCAGAATCTAAAAGAAAAGGACAATTTTAACAGTAAATCGATCATTTTTTATTTTATCTATTCATAGATCACAACATCAACCTTAAAAAAATTGTTTCCATTTTTCTTTTCAAAATTGAGTACCTATTTATCACAGTAGGACACTTGATAATGTGACAGCTTCTGCAATATCCTTTATTTCCATTTTTTCTTTAGATTGTCCTTTTTTATATTCATTTCTTTTACAAAACTCTTCTTGTTCTTATTTTCTTTAAAGAAAAAAATCTTAAAAAAATGTCAGTTTCAATTAGACATTTTTTTTTTTTGCAATGTTATTGCCATTATTATTTTAAATTTAATACAATAGAAAATTTTATAATGATTTTGTCGCCCTTTTGACCACCAGCATTGATTTTCATATCACTTTAGATATAGTTTCCATAAATAAGGTTCCATTAATTGTAACTACAGATTAAAATTGCCTGAATTGGATTTTGGGAATTCTTCAATTTTCTTGGAAAAAACTTTGAATTCTTAATTTTAGTTTCTGAAACAATTTAACTGTAATAATGTCTCTTTCCAAATTCCATGGCTCAAAACTTCTTATACACACACTTGCTTTTCATAACACCCAAAATATCTTAGGAAAAAATAATTTAAGTTCTAATTATTGACTTGAAAATTAATTAATTGGATCAAAAACTTTTTTGATTCTCTTCGCATTTTTCATTACTACTCGTAACAATGTAGTAACATTGTTGCAATGTTGACTGCTCTAATATGCAGCTATAAAATTTCTGTCAACATTTTATTGTTTTACTTTATTAGTTTATTCTTATGTAAACATTACAAATTGTTTACCATAATGTGCTTTTTATTTTCTTTAACCCTAATAATTCCAACCTGTGAAAATAACCGATTGAATTTTAATTGTGCAGAAGGTTTTAAAAATAGTAAGCACTTAAAAATGGAGCACATTTCACTCCCTTAAAAGTGGAGAATATAAAGAAAGGAAAATACCAGAATTGTCACAATACTTAATTTTTATTATTTTCTATTATACGCTGTTTACATTGCTTCGAGACTATGGCAGCGAGAATCGTGCACTGCATCACAGATGTATTGTTACAGCAATTCATTTTACATCATTAAGACAAGCGACAGTACATTTAATCGCTTTTCTTAGTATAACTCTTGGAAGTTGTGTTCATATTTAATTCAGATTCTATTTCAAAACAAAAAATTACATTTGTTATTGTCATCACATAATTTAGTGAGAAATATTCAATTTTCTGAAACTTTTCGAATGTTGATATCACATGTTATTATAATTTAAGATACGTTTTTTAAATCAGTAGTGTTGAATAATATTTTGGTACGCGCAATACTCATTGTCGCATGACTTGTCGTAATGAGATAAAAATTTAGCTCACTCACTATATATATCAAAAATTGCTTGTCTTTTATAGTGAGCAATGTGTTAAAATACTGTGACGTTATAAGGGTACAGAATTAATTCAAATAAAAAAATCTTAATCTTACATTTTCTCTTATAAGTTCATGTTAATTAATATACACTATGGAAATGTTTATTCACCATGAAATTTATTGATTTTCTTGATTTTATTTTCATATGTCAAAAATTTCAATAATTAATTCATTTGTGGTTTTAATTGAAAGGGAAAGTGTTGACTTGAAAGTGGTTTTTTTTTTTGTTTACTTAACATTAATAAACATTTTTTATAGTAGAGAATTAAATCGTAATAAATATGTATGGTAATTGAAATTTAATATTAAAAAAGAAATAAGAAAATTTATACAATTTATAATTGAGTCATCGGTATAGTTTTCAAAAAGAGTTTAAATACAAAATATTCAGTCTGATTTGAAAGCTTCAAGTTTTTCATTAACAAATCACTTTCAAAATTTACGAGCACATTTTCTGGTTGGCTAACACAATTTCCTATATTATACATCGTTCTGGAGATTTTATAAAAATTAAGTTTTAATGAAACAATTTAATAGAACGCGATTTTAATGTGAATTTAAATGTACTCTTAAAAATTTCACCAAAAATTCCAGAACAACCAATCATTGAACATCTTAATACCTGATTCACTTTTAGTCTCTAATTATTATCTTTAACTTTTAAATTTTTATTGCTATAATTAAAGTAATTTCATAGAATTAATTTGAAATTTATTTAATTAATTTAGTTTTTATTAATTTTTAACAAAATAAAATCTCTTTATCTTGACCTACTTTTGTAAGATTAACAATAATAAAATTTTCAATTAATTCCTCAAGTTAAGCTTAAATATATACAAAACTTTAACGATTTCCAACGAAAATAATATTAATTTGAGAAGAAAACCACAAATTTTTGTGTCAACAACATTGAAACCACCAGTCACCATAGTTAAAGTTTATATGACGATAGTTGCATGCAAGCGTATACCATTTACTATAATATTAAAATGAAGAAAATTACAAAATGTATAATGACCGGAAATTTTAATATATTTACAAATCAAAAAATCTAAAATAAAAATTATTATTTATTTTAAAATGCTACCTTTTTATTAGAGCCCATATAGATAAGATCACATCATCATCAGAAATCATCCACATATATAATGGATTTCATATAATATAATATGAAAAACAGGAAGATGACGAATGAAAAACAAATTTTTATATATTAGTACCATCATAACCAATATATCACTCTGACCGCAATGATTATTTTAAAGTGTCGATGAATCAGAGTTAAAATTTTAACAGTTAATAATGATTATTTAACGTGTGAAGAAAAAAATCTGAAAAATTATTCAGAAATTTGGTACGAAAATTGAGCAAAAATAAAATTATTCTGTATATAAATAATTAGCTGATTAAACTACTAGTTCATGAAAGCTGTTAATTTTAGAAAATTTAAAAATAAATTACGAAAATTAGATAGAGAACCCATTGTCAGATTTTTGAAAATTTTATTATTTAATTAGCGCTTAATAAAAATCTAGATGAAAATCTAATTGAATTTGTTTGATCATTATTATTCGGTCATGAATCACTAGAATATGGTAATAATTTTTTAATCTTAAACATTAAAAATTCTTTATCCTAACGGTTGTTAGGGAAATTTTGTATTCTCTTAGCTTGTTTCACATTGATTTCCGCTTATGTTTTATTTGAATTGAGAATATTAATGTTTGATAAAGTTTACAGATCATGCTATTTTACTGTTCGTGAGATTTACTCTCTCTCATTTAAATTTACTGTTCCCATAAATTGAATTCCGCATTTCTCAATAGTCAATTATTCACTATAGTGAGTACATCATTCCTCTATAATTTGCTATAATTATAATAATTGTAACAATAACAGAACACAAAGTATTTGAAAATCCATATTCTTCTTAATTGCTTCAGAACCTCATGAATCCAGTCAATTTTCATAAAATATGTATATATTTTATGTAATGTAGGGGTATTGTGATACAATCCACCTTAATTCCAAAATTTTCTCTTTCGTTTTTGCCTTTAATTAAGCCAAAAGAATCATAAGTTACAATTTTTTTACCAGTTATTCTTTTCAATCTTGTATCTGAAACAAAAAAAAAAAATATGAACAACTTAAATTCCAAATGATGATAAAATTCCAAAATATTCTACTAATTTTTATCTTTTTTAAGAACAAATAAACAAACAACTAAAAAAAAAGAAATTATCCCCAAAAAAAATTCCTAAAGGTACAAAACCTACTCAAATCATGAAAACCTGCAGCAGAAAAAAAAATAAATAGCAAAGCAAACAAATTTACCAAAAAAAAAAAAAAAATTATAACCAACATAAGAAAATTTGTACCCAATATCACCTTAATTACTATGGTCGCACCTTGGACTCATCTCTTATCACACAGAGGGTAACAAAAATAAAAATCCAAAGAAAACAACAAAAGGTAAAACAGAGAGACCAAAATACAAAAAAACAAAAATCTAAATAATTAGCAACCAATTTTATGCCGGAATGTTATTTACCTGACTGCAATCTTTATTCAGCACAAAAAAAAAAAAAGTATCCTGCCTAAAAACCTAATAAATAGAAGAGAATAATTCTCAAAAGAATTCTGATTTGGTACATACACATATTATAATCTATATATCCTACCAAACCAATCTATATTATTGGGATATGTGATTAAACTACAGGGTACTAAGCAGCATGTAGCAGCTCTTTAATGTACATATAGCTTTGAAGTGTTGATAGTTTGAAGATTAAATTCAAAATTTCGAAATCTGCATCATTTCACCACATATACATAGAAAATATTATGTATGTTAAACAGGTAAAATGCAATCAACTATGAAGATTCATTTTAAGTTAACCAGCAGCACCTTTAATAATTGTATTTCCAAAAATGTAAATGCCATCATAATATCACACACCACAAATATTCGGACAGAAATTATATAAGCAAAATAAAATTAATATACAAAAAAAAGATTGTTAATGAAACGCGTGAAGTTGCCGATAAGAGAACGATGACCATTATTTGTTAAAAGAAAAAAAAAAGTTATAATCAAAAACTTCCTCCACCCAGACCTCGTTGTATAAAAGTTGTATATTATGTTTGTATATGGTTGTATGTATTTCAGAAGTATATCTGAAGTATAAGATTTTTATATTTTATATAAATTAAGCTTACAATCTTCTAGAATTCTATTTTTAGTTAAAAGTAGTTCTTATACACATTTTTAATATTGCCTTTTATTAATATTGAAAATTATTATGAGTATGACTTTCCGCTAATGAGTGTCTACAGAGGGTTATGCTTGTTTTTCGAAAAGTAATCGAAAATTAAAAGATATCGAGCAGTTCTTCCACTCAAAGGTAAAATTCAAGTGAAGAAAACAATTAACACAGTGAATCCAACCCGGGACCTTTATTTGCATTACTTCAGCATACAACGTGCCAGCCTATTTCTTTATTGAATGCACTCCTCTGAAGTTTTCCTGGGTTATTTTAGTTACTACATTCTCTTGTAGAGTAACACTGTCTCGAAATGTTTAACTGTGATTTGCTTTCGGGTGTTATTCTAACATAGTTTATTGTAATATATAAAAGCAAATTCTGCCTGCTTTCAACACCTACTATTATTTTCGACACCTACTACTGGTTCCGGATCCCGCCATATTTTTTATCCTTTGTTTAACTTGGAAAAATAACTAAAAGTTATTTTATCCGCTTCCCATAAGTGATTGCATTAAGAGCTGATCTATTTCCCAATCCCCTGATAAAATAGATTTTAAAACCAGATCTTAAAACACATGAAAAAAATTTCAATACCATATAGTTGACAGTTGTTCTACCAAATTAAACGTACAAGTTTCTTACCTTTATCATTCTTTTTCTTTTCGTTTCTTGTATTATTGATAACAAGAACGACCGACGTAAGGTCTCAAGAATTTTTTACGAAAAAAAAAATCGAATATTTTTTTTTCTTAATTTTAAAAGTTTTTAGTATCTGAATTTAGCAGTTTTCAGGGGTAATAAATCGTTCTAAATAATTTTTGGCATTTTTGTTAAAATTTAATTTTTTTTTTTGCTTCTCTTTTTCTGGTTGTTTTCATTGTGGTAATGCTATTAAGATAAGCCATTAAGATTCAAAATGAGGATATAATATTAGATTAATATATGGACCCGTTTCCTTTTTTAATGAGATTTTGATATACTTTATGTATAATAGGGATTTTGATACAAAACACATAGAAGCACAACTCAGTTTTAACCTTTTTACATATTATATGAACAGCACTTACATATATGCATAAAATTCAAATATTGTTTTAAAAAATTCCTAAAATATTTTTGAATTTAAAATGAACTTCTGAATATTTAATATAAAGTATAACAATTAATTAAAATTTTCAACTTAAAAGATGATTAAGATTCCATATTCTCAAAACTATCAATTTAATGGAAGGAATTCTTTACATTTTGGTAATATTAAAAATTTTTACTAGTTAGAAGGTGCATTAAATATTTGTGTTCGTTGAAATAAATAAGAAAAGCATCCTTATCGAAATTACAACTAGCAATTAGCATTACAGTTCGGTTTTGCTATCACTGTCTCTCTCGGGTGGGGTGACCAAATATCAATTTAAAATGGACTCCAAGGCCAAAACCAAAGTGAGTATTTTGACTCCATATAGAAACGACGACTCGAAAAAATAGTCAAACAAAGCATTTCCATTTTTGCCAAATATTAAACGGTTATTTTAATTTGCCAAATATTACACCGCAAGTTAATTTTCCACGCGGGGAATACCATACAATGGTAAAACCAAAATACACAAAACAACACATTACTCATTCAACAAATACTTTTACTTTACTATACAAGGTGTTCCATATGAAAGCGCACTGCTATATACAATCGTACAGGTTCCCATTATTAGACAAAACTTTTGTATGCAGACGATGTTCACAGCTCAACAGGTTCAGAGTTACAAGGGATTATAGTCAAACTTGACTGATTTTTATACTTTTTAAGTATAAATTTTAAACTCAGAATCTGTGTAAAACAGGCGTATTATTAAATATGACTTGAAAACTTCATAATAAGGATTTCCTCATAAACATCTACATTAGTTATAATCTGTTCAGTTTTCGGAATGACATGAATTTAAAATTCGAAAAATTTGAAATTTTAATTTTTATTTTCTAAGTGATGTGAAATTTTAGCTTTCTCCAATTTTAGCACACCTAGCGACCTTATCAATTGAGCTTTAATTTGGTATATGAATCATTATGGTACGTGATCTATTTTAGTACAGTTATTGGCAAAAATAGAGTACTGCAAATATTATTTTTTAAAATGGTTTCTCTCATCTGTTATGTAAATCTTTAACTTAACAACTGAATTTTCCTTACATTTTGCAAAACCTAATAACCCGGAGAATATCATAAAGCAAAAGGCACTATTCATAAAATTTTATTAATTTAGCAAATGTATTTCACAACTTGTAACACGTAAAACCAAATCATAAATAATTCAAATTCAAACACATTAAATTATTTTGAATAAAATAAAAATCATTTATGATTTATTATTTTAAATTACAATTCAAAAATTAATTTTCTCACAAAGATTAAATAAAATTCAACTTCCCAAAATAAAAAAAATAAAAAATTAAAAAAAAACCCACAAAAATTAAGAGAATAAAATCACAAATTAAAGTCGGCTAAACAAATACAATAAATTAATAAAAAACAAGTAAAAGAGAAAAAAAAAATTTAAATATTAAAAAAATTAAATATGTAAAATTCAATAAATATTTTATTTATTTCACAAATTCTTAATATTATTTTTAACGATTATAAAATATAAAAAATAAAAAAATTAAAAGTTGTTTTTAGCTCTCTTTCATATGCATACTTCCACTCATTCTCTCTCTCCCTCTCTCACTCTCTCTTTATCATTTTCAAAATTTTCTTAAAAAATATTTTGCAAATGAACCCTGCTGCTGACTGTCTCCTAAATTATTCACCGAAAAATAAAATGACAAAATATAACTTGAAACAAAAAAAAAATAAAAAAAACAACAAAAGCATAAATTGTCATATAAACTAAAATTAATAATAGCGAGTCATAACGGTGGCGGCATCGATACTAGTAACAACGGCAGCAACAGTATAACAACAAAAGTTTTAATATACAAATTCTAGATTTTATTTTTAAAAAGAGGGTTATCTAAAATTTTTTTTGGTTTGGCATGAGAATGAGTGACATTTCGAGTATTTGACAATTTTGGCAGTAGTAACAGTAAGACTTAAAACTATTTTCACAATGTTAGTAGTTTTTTACATGAAATCAATTTATTTTAATCCTTATAGAAATTTCAATTCACATTTCAGTTTTTTAACGCCCTTATTTCTCTATTTCTCCAAAAACTCTTCAATTTGATCTATGAATAAATTATATAATAAATTATTGTTAACTCTTTCAATAATAATTTTCTTTGTATGAGTTCTAACAGCCTAATTCTGTAAATTCTTACATTTCCAGTCAACTTTTAAAAACGGCAAAGAATCAGAATTCTTTTATTAGATTTTTGTTACTCGTCAATAAAATTATTAATATTTTCAAGTAGATACTAATTTTTTCTTAATTCTTGTATAAAAATCTTTAAATTTTGTAACCATTAAGTATGTTATAATTAAATTTATCACCACTTAACCTCCAAATTACGAGTTAGTGTCTGAATTTTGCCTATAATACGAAAAACATTTCTCTCCCTTTCATTGCAAAGATAAGTGAATTGCACTCACTTTCTTCTTAACTGGTGAAATAAATAATGAAGCCTGCCATACAGGGCTCTAAATATTATTGCACTCGCAATAATAAAATTATTGAAATTTATATAACATACATACTATGGCTAGTATTTTGAAGTGTTTTAAATTTGCCATATTTTACGAATCTACCAGTCACTTAATCTCCTGAATTCATAACTTTAAAGCATGGATAGCCCAGTCATGCTCAAAAAAAAAAAAATTAATTTGAATATAAATTGATTTTTTTTTTTTCTACAAAATTTGCATTTTATTTTATTCGTATATGATTTTTCTTCCAAATTTTTACTTTAATTTTTCAATACAACAAAATTCAATAAATTGCGATTTTATTTGATTTGAAATGATTTGATTTGATATCGAAATTGATTATTATTATTTTTCTGTTGTTTCTTTCTTATGTTAATTTCAAATCATTTAATAAAAAAATAAAAACTTATTAACTAATTTGTTATTTTGTCAAAGTTTACTATGAATGCGCGCTCGCTCGGTTCAGCGCAAAAATTCAAAACAAATTGAAAAAAAAATTCAAATAAAACTCAATTTTTATTAGATTTGAAATAAATTTTTGCTTTGCTCTATTTTTTATTTACTATTATTTTTTGTTTTCTTTTTTCGATTATAAATGCAAATAAATTACTTGTTCATATGGGGTAGCAGTTCAGTGTCCTAACCTAAAAATTTTTCAATATTGTAATTAAATTTATGTTTCTTGTATAAGCAATACACATTAACATTTGCACATTAACATAGCAATAAAATGTAATAAAATTTACTATGTTGCACTAGCACATGGTTGATTGTTTCAAAATTGTAGTAACTCAAAATATTTTAAATTTCATATTTATTGCTTGTACTTTGCTTAATAACTATGCTAAACTCCAATTAAAAAAAAAGTTTACAAATTTACAGATATAACATTTGAGGTTATTTGCTCTCAGAATGTTAGTTTTTATACTAAAAAACTACATTATTGTCTGTAATATAAAAATCCCAAATATTCTGCATATATTTTCCTTATTGACCTAAAAAATTACAATTTTTGAGTTGCTGCAATTTTATTCAATTCAATACAATATTAGAATGTACAAAAGAATTGTGAGTGTTTATCGAAAACTACAATTATATGTACGTGCATAATAACAAAATTAAAATCTTAAAAAATCTCTCCCAGTTTTCTCAATTATAAGGCTTAACTTGAAATTTTCATTCTCTGATAACAGAATGTATACATTCACAATGCTTTTATAACACAATAACTGCACTGTCATAAAGTTAATGTAGGCATGTAATGTATAGAACTGCCATGATAGATAACCAAGAAATTTTTAAAAACTACAAGGAAATATGAAACTTGAATAATGTTATGCCTAGAAAAATCTTACATCTTGTTGCCACATTTGTTATTCCATGTTATAGTATTGTTAAGGAAATTGTTGATATCTGTAATAAACCACTTGTCATTTCAATCACCAATATTGAACTAGTAATATGACTTAAGAGTAATATTGTTTGACAAAATTTTGCAGTGTAAGTTTTTATGTACATATCGGGATCTAATTAAAATTTTTTACCCAATTTTCCCTTTACTTATATTCTACCTATAAATTTCAATTGAAAATTTTTGCAAAATGATTTTGGTAAATTTAAATGGTGACATAAATTTTTTTGCTCCTTTTTTTTCCTCATTTTTGATAATAATTTGGTAATAAGCTGCAGTTTAAAGTTGAATATATTCTAATTATTTAGGATGAGAGCTTAATTAATAATTCATTGGTTTTTTTTTTAGTTTTACATTGTTCTGTTTTTATACGTGAATATTTTGAATGACAGCAGGGAGTATCGTGACATTCATTTGATATTCTTTAATTTACCAAAGTAAAAAAGAACACACAAAAAACAACTTGATAATTAATATAAATTCCGCAATTCTGTTTTTTTTTTATTCGTCCTGATCATTTTAACTAATTAAAATTAAAAAACGAAAATATTCTAAATAAATTATTTATTTGTTTTTATTTTTTTTTTGTTAATTTGTGGTATTTTTTCGGTTTGATATGAAAAAAATCTGCAGGGTGTAGCGCCCACTGAACTTTAATATTGTTTATTAAAAAATTTTTAACTAATTATCAAGAAATTTTTATTTTATTTATGATAAACCAAGTAATTTTAAAAATATGCAACTTATATATGAGATTATGTCATCATAAAGGTCATTAAAGACTTATTTGATTAAACATGTGTCTCAAAAATTCATTCGTAATAGAATTCCAATTTTACACGTGAAAATATTTTTGATAATTTAAAGATTTTTCAATGCTTTTTTCTGATATTCTTACAAATAACAATAAGAATTTCTTTGTTAAATTATAAAATTATTTAAATTTATTGAAGCATGTAAGAATTCTTCGAAACAATTTCTATTCTTGAGGAGGATCTTAAGATATTCTTGAGGAGGATCATAACTCAATAATATTTTAATTATATCCGCAATTATAAATTAAATAAAATACGTAGTTTATAATTACATAGTTCTAATTTTAATAAAATTGACTTAAATGGAAAAAAAAGTACCATTAAATGCCAATAAAACCTAGACAATAAGTCCTTAAAAATGAGATATAGTGAAAAGAATTTGAGCGTAACGTTTTGCCATTTTATTTTTAACATAATGTAAAATATATTCTATAATTATCAAAAGTAATTAACATTTCCGTAACTAAATAAAACAAACAATAAAAATTTTATTCTATTCTATTAAATCGGCCATACCAATGAAGACATTATACTTAAAACCGCAAACAATTGAAATAATATTCAAAAGACTTAAGCGAAGAACTTTATACTCGTATTAATTTTTATGTCCCTTTTTTTTATTTTTTTAATTCTATATCATTTTCTATTCATCTATTTAAGATATAAAATAAAAATGAAAGAAAAGTTAAAATATTAAATTTTGATGAGTTTTCTAACGAAAACCTACAAAACATCTAATAACCATGCTTAAAAGAACTAATTTTAAAATAAATACAAAAAACAAAAATGCAAAATAAACACAAAAGATGTACACTAAAAAATTATTACAAATCACTTAAAAGTAATTTCACACATTTTCTTAAGTAAACTTCCCCAATACTAAAACTCTATTTATACATACACACTCTATTTTTATACACATGATTACTATAAAATTGTTGTGTAAAGCTTTAAATTTCCTATATGAATTTATATACACGGCATATCATTTAGTTTGTGATATGACCGTAATTTAGCGTTTTGTAATATACTTCATTCCATACTCAAAATTAATAATAGTTAATAATCTAATTTTACTATTCAGTCTGTCTTGCCAGTTACAATTTTATTATTAGGAAAATCTGGAGTGCATTACTATCATGTTAACAAATCTCACCCTAGATAAATATTTGCGATTATTTTAAAATTTTCATCAAAAATTTAGATATTTTTCAAATATTTTTTTAAATTAAGAATTATTATGTTTGATTGGTTGTTAGGTTGACGTGCCCCAATTAGCACAAATGTGCCATTATGCTACCACTAACCCGTGATTGCCAAGCCGTTATTGAGCGTTCGATTATACAGGTAGCCTATTTAAGTCACACGGTCTATTAAAAAATTTATCTAAATCCCCTATCCTCTTCTTCGATATCCCGTCCACGTCTCGTTCTAATTAACATTTTTTGTAAAAATTGCAACTTTACCTTTCAGTTTGATTCTAGAGAACTGAATTATGATTCGGCGGCTACGAAACTTATTGAATACTTCTACAGTCTATTTTAAAAACTTTGAGTATTATTAGTAATTCTATAACTGAATGCTTTAAGGTTCGTATTCAACTATAAATTTATGCTAAAAACTTATCACATTTCTATTCTTTAAGCTATTTTCTGCGGCAGTTTCTTTAAAATTTAAATTTTGTGGCAATTCTCCTCTTATTTTCCTTTATTTAATTTAGAAATAGGCTATTAACTTAAGTGTTTTGATTTTTTTTTTTAAATGTGTGACTAATCATTACACCGGAATATTTGTTCCGCTTTAAGTACATATTAACAATAAATAGTGTTTGTTAAACGCAAATAAACGAAAAAAAATTACAAAGAAAAATAGTAATGCTCATAATTGTTAAAAGAAATGTTAATTAACATACCAACAATAAAATAAAATATCTTCTTTAAAATTTTCCGGTTGAATGCCAGATGTTTACCCAAATTATTAAATTTATTCAATTTCCGATTTAATTTTAAAAATATTTACTTAAGCAACAATAGCTTTCTAGTAATTGTTGCGCATGCCAATTTTATTTTTATTAAATTAATTTCCGTTCCTGGCATACATTCAACTTTATTATTTTTCTAATTATTTCGTTAACATTTCTATTGATTAAATGCAGAAGAAGGAAAAAATAAGTTCATTTTATTAGAGAAATATTGAAGGCGATTAATATTAACACCTTTTTGGTCACACTCTAACATTATTTTTTTTTTATTATATTGAGTACGAAATTACACGTGCCTTTACTACCAACTGAGATTTTTTATTTTCTTTTGAATTTTATTTTCTTTGTTACAAAATAATCTTAAACTTTCTTTTAAAAAAACTTTATACTATATGCACTGCATTGTAACGTACGTATTCTCGTATTGTAATACCATCCTAATTAAAATCAACCCCCACGATGCATTTGTCAGTTAAAAATCAAAAAAAGAAATAAAGATATTTACCACACACATTACACATTATTGTGGAAAGCAGATGCAAAATATTTGGTAATAAAAACAATAGTTTATAAAATATAAAAAGATTTCCTACATAAGGACAGACGACACCTTCAGTTATATAGTAATAAAAATTATTTTTTCTTAAAAATGTTTTTAATTGTAATATTGAATTACAATTTAAAAAACAAAAAATAAAAATAACATTTTTATAGTTTCCTATGTGAAAATTATTAAAAATTTTAAGTCACTGAGAAATATTTGAATTAATCACGAAATTGAAGAGAAATTTATTCTTAATCAAAAAGAATTTAATGTGCACAAATAAATAAGCGTGCATATTACTTTCTCAAAACTTAAATGTTGACAGTATTTTGCATAATTTTTACACGAAAATAGTATAGAACAAGGATTTTCAAAAGTAATTTGTAAAATAAGACGTGTAATTGAGAGTAATTTATTAATCTCTTTTATACCGTAACAATATTTACTGTTTAACAATTTTCAAAAAATTTAAAATCTGTACATATTAGGAACCAATTTGTAACTCCCTTCCTTCATTTTAGATTTGACTCCATTAAGTAAGAAATTTGAAGAGAAAAATCAAGTCCGATATTTGCGGCAAACAAATTGTTAGCACACAAAATTTTAAAATCTGGCACAAACAACCTGCAAAAAATCGTTCAAATTTTTGGAACTTGCAACAAACAAAGAGAAAAGCTGTATTTGACACTATTCTCTTTAAGAAAGCGAATCCTAACTTAAAATATATTTAATTTCAACCAGGAACCGTAGTTTCAAAATTACAACATTTAGTTGCTGAAATTGAGTGTTTATATTGGTTTTATAAATTTTTTTTAATATAGTCCAAAAACAAATCGATGAAGGCAGGATGTAAAATCTTAATCTAGCCAGTATTACATACAATAATCAGATAGTAATTGTTATCACTTTTAAATTCATAAAATAAAGTAACAACTTAAAATTTACGGAAACTATTATATGGACCCTTTAAATTTTTTCAATGAATATCACAATTTTATTTAGTAAATTTTTTAGATAAATCTAAGTGAAAACTTACAAATACAAACATAAAGTACAAATAAACCAAATAGTAAAATCTTTTATTCCAATAGATTTGTAATGAAATCTTCATTTAGTGAAAACAAACCAGCATGATTTCTCAAGTTTCCACCTCCAATCTTTACATTTTATTTGTTAAACTTCTCAAAAAAAAAAAAAGAAAAAACCTAAAATAATTTTTGTTACTTTATTTTTTTTTTTATTTTTTTTTTAAAACAATAAAACATTTAGCATAAAAATACATCAAATCACACGCATATTTTAAAATATTTATCAGACTTTGTATAATATTTACTATAGTTTGTTCACATATATATGTACATACCTATACATAGAAATAGACATAATCTATAGGATACATATAACCATTATCTTAACTGTCAATTAGTATTTACCTTAAAAATATTTATGAAATCCACAAGCACTGCATGATTTTTTTTTTCTTTTTAAAGTTTTGCAGTAGAAATCATAGATTTTGTCTTTCATATTATTGATTCAAACTTTGATTCACGTACGATAAACTCTTAAATATTATGGCAAAAAAAAAAAAAAAACCAAAGAGAAAAGAAAATTTTATTACCAACAGCGCACAGTAAGTATTTTTATTTTTCTGTTTTGATTTTTCTTTTTTTTTTGTGCTAATAGATAATAGCCACTACCTAAAATAGTTGATGCTCCTATATCTATAGCAAGTCTGCTCTCACCATATTTTGTAAAATCGAAAATTGTCATTATTTTAACAAATACAATATTCTTATAATGGTTTGCTTCAAACAGCTCTACATATATATATATGTATTATAAAGTATGCTGGTGGTAGCCATTTAAAGCAAAATTTTATTTCTTACAAGCAAAAATTATGATTATAATTGTAATTATATTATTATGTTTGATAGCTATAAATTTAAAAATATTTCACATAAATTACATACTTAAAATATTAAAATTTCTTTATAAATTTAGAAATTTAGAAATTTCAATGAATTTAGTACAAATTCACAACTTTTATTGGTACTTAATTAACTGTTCCAGTTTTTTTGGATGAGAATCAAATTATTTCATATACAAAACAATATTTCATCGCTCATTTATGTATGGCAAGCAAAATAAACAAAGAATCAAAAGAGAGAGAGAGAGAAAAACCATATAATATACTTGCATGCAACAAAATTAATGTAATAATTTTAAGAGATAAACTCTCATGACCGTAAGCCTGCGTTAAGAAAATTATATAGCTCTATTAATTTGAAAATGTTTTCTCATCCGGAGAGTAAAATCCAAAATATACCTATAAATTTCTCATTTGAAAAACAGTCATGGATTATAGTATTTAATTTCATTAATTGTCAAGTTAATGTCATTTTGTTAGTCTTATAGATTACAGAGTCATTCTTCCCTCAAACTCAATTCTATAGGGTTTCTTTAAAAAAATTATAAAATTAAAATTATTTCTTTTATTCTTTTATTAAAACAAAAACTTTGCAAAATTTTTTAAAATTTAAAAAATGTCTATGCAAAGTAAATGGCAATAAAAAATTTAAATTTAAATATATAAGGAAACGGTGAACGAACACAAAACCAAATTTTAACAAAACCAAAACAAGCAGCAATTTTTGAAGGATTGATGACCACCGCCGACGTTAAGTCTCAAATTTCATTAAAAAATTCCTTGAATGTCGCATAGTGAATAATTAAAAAAAATTTTAATTTTAGTTTTTTTTATTATTATTGTGATTTTATTTTTCTTGGTTCTACTCAATTTTTGAATCTTAATATTTTTTTTAGTGACAATCTGAAGGCAAAAATTATTAAAGAAAAAAAAATTTCATATTTATAGTATTAATGTTGTTGTTTTTGTTTCGTATTTAGCCAAAGAATTTTAACTTAATTCCGAAGATTGATTGATTTTTTAAATGATCCATAAGTTTTTCTTAAAATAAACTAAAAAATTATAATGGCACACCTTAAAAAATTGTTGTTATTTTTTTTTTAAATAGAAAATTTTAAATATTGAAATTCTATACTTATTTGAGCTGGTCATCAATAATTTTTTTTTTTTTAAATACTCGTATCTATGAATTTATAATATTTTTATTAAAAGATAGCAAGCAGAACAAAAAAAAAATATTAAAAATAAAAGAGCTTAAGTTTTTTTTTGTTTTTTCTTTCATACAAAAATATTTTCTGATCAGTCAAATTTAAAAGAATTTACAGTTAATTCTTAAGAAATCAATCAGATTTGCTAATTTTATGCAAATTATTTTATAAGAAAATAAATTGCGAAAAAGTGATATTATTTAAACATATCAAAAAAGCAGTCGGAGTAGAATTTAATTTAAAAAAAAATTATTTATGAATTTTCCAAAATTCTATTTTCATACCAATCCACCCACACTTATAATAAACATTTTGAAAAATCATTTTCTGTACAGTAATTTTAAATGAATTTGATGACGTCAGTTTTTTCAATAAGAATTGTAGAAATGACAAATCTAGTTATAGAATTGAATTCAAAATGAACACGGGTATGGGGAATTTTTCATAAATATAATTTCAAATATTTTCAGGAATGCACAGAAATTATTTATTATTCGGCAATTTACAAGAAAATTGAATTAATAATAAACAATACTACATAAGAGTCATTATGAAAAGGAAGCAGAATTTATATGGCATATTTGAGAAATCATTTACAATCACACGAAAAAAAATCTCTCAAAGTTCTATGGTATTATAAACATTAAATTAAATTAAATAATTTTAAAATTTAGAGTACTCTAAATAAGCGCCTTTCTTAATCTCTTAATGATAATTTAAAAGTTATTGGCTTTACATTGAAGTCGTCATTTTATACGTGAAACTATTTTAAAGATATTTTTTAGCACTTTTCCAAAAATTTTTTGAAAAAAAGTGCTTATTAGTTTCACTCTGTCCGTCCGTCCGTCCGTCCGTCCGTCCGTCCGTCTGTCCGTGTGTCTGTTTACAAAACTTCTACATTCTTAAAGATAGAGAGCTGAAATTTAATACGTACATAGATCTTTACTAGAAACTTATTTTCGTAGAACAAAATTTTTACCTATCTCCCCCCCTCTAGAAGTTATACCCCCCCAAAGCACTAAAAATTACCTATTTTAACTATTTGTTGCAATGAAACCATAAGCATTTTTGAAATTTTGCAAACGCAGAAAAGCAGCGGCGTGCTTCCCCTACCGTGGTATACTATAGTTAAACTTTAGAAAAACAAAATGGCCGCTCAAATTTACCGTTATCTAAAGTCCTTTTTTTCCAAATTTTTGATGTCATTGTTCTTCTAGACCCCAGCCTGTAAAAGCTTGAAATTTTAGTGGCTTATAGACATTAAAAAATAGTTTATTTCGTTAGAAGAAAATTTTTTTCCATCTCCACCCCCTCTCAAGTTATGGCCTCTTGAAATTTATAAAATTTGCATTTTTGACACCTTATATTTCTGAAACCGCAAGTTTTTTCGAATTTCTATAAACGCAAAAAGTTAACGGTAAATTCCATGACATTAAAAAATATAATTATTTTTCTTAACTCACACAATTAACCCTTAAAATCGAGCATTATGTTAACCCCACTTTATATTATTTTTGCTTTTTTTCAAAGACTGCATAAATCGTTCATCCTAAATATATGCAATTCTAGAAATAGTTTTGTATATGAATGTAAATAATTTTAATAGTGTGATAGGTATACATAGACTGTTTTTAAAAGCAGTATTTTCACTTGTTGAAGGGAAAAGTGCTACAATACAAACCATTGGTTTGACCCAACTTTTTTTTTTTTGAAACTAAATCTTATATTAAACGAATACATATAGGTAAATCAAACTAACCAGTTTTGAAAATCACCACAAACTATTTTAAAAAATATTCTATATTTACTTCATTTCAGACTTAATACTAACTATCATACATAACACACCGAAAATCATGTTCATACATTTGGTATGATTGATTGATGAATTTATACAGTTTATTGCAGGTCATACAACATAATGGAATTTAATTTAACAATATTATTAGAGAAAATTAATCTAAAATCATGTTAAACATTTTTAAAACAAAATTATTAATAAAATTAATAATGAAATATCAAAAAATAATCAATAATAATTATCATAATCAATTTATTGAACTTAACAAAAAAAAAAAAATATAAACAAACACTATCAGACCATATTTGATTAAACAATTAAAAATTTTTGACATCCTAATCGGTGATTTTTAAGAATTTTCAAAAATTTTCTCAAATCATTTCCAACCTAAACGCGTTCAAAACTAAATCAGCTAAATTTTATCTTTTAGTGAAAATCTTTAAATCAAACCAGAAAAAAAAACACAAAATTTTACAAATCATTTTGATTCATACTGATTTTTCGTTTGAAAATTTCTTCTTCATACGTTTTTTTTTTTTTGGTAACGTGGGAGAAATTTTTGTTTAAATTGAAATTCAACAAAAAAATTATAATGAAGACAATGAGATTTTCGTTTTTTTTTTCATTTTTACCAAATTGAAAAACGATTAACTGTATAAGATTATGTTATTCGATATCGACAAATTAATTATAAATTTTAAGAAAAAAATTAATTAAATAAAATTATTTTTATTATTTTTTCATAAATAAATTTTATACCCACATAGATATTATTCAATAATAAACTTGGAGGTTGTGTATATTCTGGGAATACGAGTACAAAGAGAAAATTATCAAAAAAATGGTGTGAAAATTTTGTGTCTCTCGGTTATGAGACTGATCTCAATCATTAGGAGATACATTTTACTTGCATCACCATCGATTTTGTTGACATGGGACAATCCCCCACCTGGACATTATTATTTATTAATAATGGTGCAGATTCAAAATGTGAACCCTGCATCGTAACTCCTATTAAAACTTTTAAACCAATCTAGTTAATTTTTTTTTACATTCCATACTCTTTTACATGTAAATCCGAAAATGCATGAAATTTCATTTCCTTCTATGGATAAATCAAATTCTATAATAAAAAATTCTCACTTGAATCTTGGGAATAATGCATCAAACCCCAAATATATTTATTTAATTAATTAAATTAAATCATTCTCATGATTTCCTTCTCTGATTTCTCGTAAATAAATCGTAAATGAATTTACAGTTCGTTGTTATTCTTCATTTATATACAAATTATGTATACTCATACATCCTTTATGTTCTTAATTGCTTATTTTAATTCAAAAACTACAAGGACTTTGAACTTAACGCAGATAATTTTGAGACTGGCTCGTCCATATTAGTAAACTAGCTACCATACTATATTTTTTGAGCTTTACATCTGAAGTGACTTTATAAACACAAATTTAATTATAATAGTAAGCGAATGGCGACCATATCAGAAACTAAAAATTAAAAATTTGCTTTTAACAAAAATACAATAAAAATTTCTTAAAACAATTACACTTGAAATAAAACTGATTAGTAGTGTCCATCTGTTTTTTGTTTTTATTTTTTTTATTTTTTTGACAAATAAAAAACCATAAAATATTAATTTATTACCAATTTGGTTTTAGGGTGCGAATGTTTAACATAGTGCCTGTAGTAATGTAGTATAGATATACTCAGGTACTTATTTATTGCAGGTTCCTTTACTATGCAATACTAACTGTTTTATAGATCGTCATCACCACAGTACAGTCTTTTAAAAATGTTCTTAAAATTATTAAAAATTGATGATTCAATTTTACCAAATTTATTTTTTTTTTTGTTAAATGAATACTAGTACTAGAGTGTGGAACTGCAACACGACAAGTCGATTTATCCCCTACACACGATAGTTTATGCGGTTCTGATTCCTTAAAGACTTGAAGTTATTCCACAAAGAGTTACACACAATAAATCGGACACATGCAGATTGGTCTGTTCAAGACACAAGAAACTGCAATAACTCATGCTAGATCTACTATAATTTTAGGACATATAATAAGTCCTTCGTAATCGAAATCCATTATCTGTGCCACGGACTAGTTGAATCACATAAAGGAATTTCAATCAGTGAGAAATTCAATCCAATTTGCGACACTTTATTTCTTCATCTTGAGTCAATTGCTCAATTTCAATTTTAATTTGTCTGCATTGTTAAATGCTTTGCTGATATATTCTTCTTCTGTTGTTCTCACTCCTATACAGCAACTGCTCCATACAAAACACTGTTCCATTTGCAAACTACTCACAGTTATTTGGATATTTGTTTAAAAAGAACGCGCTAAACGTGTACGAAATTTCATAGTAACAACAAAATAACAACAAATAAAATTACGATAAGCACTTTTGCCAATCTAAAAAACTAAAACCTAAAAGATTTGTTCGGTTTGATCATCTGCAAGAGTGACTCACCAAAATTTATGTGATTTTCACACCAAAAACAAATTATGCTATAAAAAAAAAATTTCTAGTTTTTTATTTTTATAATTTTTTTTGTTTTTTTTTTTTTATTATTTTCGTTTTTTTTGTTTTTTAATATGGAAGCTATCATTTACAACGATCAAATAGATTTTGATTATAGTAAAGTAAGTCTTATGATTAAATTGGATGGGGGAAAATCAAGAAAAATATTGAAATAAAGCTAAAAAAAAAAAAATTCTTAAAAAACTCCTCGACTTTTTAAAAATATTGTCGGTGTTTTACAGCGAATAGCAATAAAAAACAAAAAAAAAATTCAAAAATTTTAACAAAAATTTAACGAGCGTACAATAGGTGCTTAGGTGAATTGAATTTTTCTTTCTTTTTCCGTGTTTTTTTTTTTTTTTTTAATTTTTTATGAAAGAAAATTGAAAAATTCATTTTAAAAAAGAATGACACTTCTACCTGTCTTCAGAGTAATCAAGTAGGTTGTTAAATTTATTAAAGGTGTTAAAATTGAATATTGATATATGGAGTTGATAACTAAGAAGTGCTATTTTTCTTCATCTTTATTAAATGGCCATGAAGCAGTTTCTTGCATTTATAATATATTAATATAGTTAAGCTTTAAATAATTCAAGTTTCTTTGGTAAATATTAAAACTTGAATTTTAATTGAATGGAACATATGAGGAAACTATTAAAATTTTTAATGTAATTAAATATTAAATTAAAATTATAAAACAAAATTATATTTCTTATTCGATGATGACTCAAAATCAAAACTTTTATTGTTTCAGTATTCAACATTTATAATTTACTTAAGTTGGAGAGGATTTTACTATGAGGGTAATTTTAAAATTTCGAATTATTCAGCGATAAAGCTTAAAATTATAACCGGATCAAAATTAACTGTGATATAAAGAAATTAATTTTAAAAATAGTTATAATCATTAAGCTTACTTAATGACAATAACCTACTTAGGTTATGTTATGTGAACGCAGTTACCGTAAGATACACGGTGTCTAGATATATTGGTTCGTTCGTTGTATACCACCAGATATCCACATCCTCGCATTTATATACATAAATCCAAATTTTTTATAAACTAGTTGAGATCTCTAATATTTGCATTCGCCAATTTTTATTAAAAAAAATTTGATCGAACGAATATCCGCCGCCCTTTGGCTAGAGCCGAATATGAGCAGGTGAATGGATCACTATTCCCTCTTCCTCCTCCATGACAGAAATCGTTCTTATGATATGTTCACCAATTAGACTATACTGCTGTGTCTTGTAATTCTAACAAGGTTAATTTGGAACCGTCTTTTCATTTCGTTAAGAAACAATCTGAAATCTCGGACTCTTCTAGAAGACGACATCTTTAATTTCGATTTCGTCTGATTTGATAATGATTATTAAACAAATATTAATTTCAGAACCCCCTTAATTCAGAATTACCGATTTTTTTTTTTAATATACACAAAGAAAATTCTGAATAAGTGAAGAAAATTTCATATGTCTAGTTTACAAGACAACACTGCAGAGCCCATCCATATATAATGAATTTTTGTGAGAAAATTTCATAGTTTTTTAATAAAAAAAAAATCTTTAGAAATCATTATCATTCTGTTTTGTTAAATTGTATATTCTCCATTAAAAGGACATCATTTCAAAACGCATTTAACATTTTAGCACTCAAAGAAAAAGAAGAGCTATATTTTCCCAATAATTATTAAAAATATGTTTCAATAAAAACTATTTCAGACGGAACGTCTTTCGTAACAGTGATATGACAATTATTTTATCCGATACAATAATATTCTATTATGAAATTTCAATGATCATCAACCACTAACAATACATTACCGCACATCAAAGTGAATTAAAATGACTTTTAAATCATACTATTTTATTTTACCCTTAAAATTATTTCATTGTCCGTACATAATCAATATTGTTATGACGAGAAATGAAAAATTAAATGTTTTTCATTGTATTTAAAATATTTATTTCAAAAGTGGTACGTATTTAGCTATATAAATCTTAAAATGTTATACTGTTGAAACTATGGGAGCCTTATAATAAGGTGAAATAGTTTCTGGTACACGAATTTCATCTGTTTCCAAGAACTTGAATGTTATTAAAACTTGAAGATCAAGAGAAAATAAGTTTACCCTAAGCAGTTTAAGAAACATAACCGAAAGACTTATCCTTTTTTCCAAAAATTTAACTTACCTAACGAATTTTGAAAGATTCTCTTTAATACAAATCAAGTTTAGTTCCATATTTAGCTCAACGACTGTATCTAAAATTTGAATACAATATGCTACATCGAATACAGAAGCTTTAACAGTATCTAAAAATTTTAGAAGCGCGATGGTTAGTAAATTGTAATCCGATTCCAGAAACTCCGGTTACATTTTCATAATAAACAAACAATCCTAAGATTCTATTAGCAGTGGAACATCAATTTTATTATACGTTCTCATAAATATGCTTTGTATATGAAGGCGTACAAATTTTCTCTCTTTTATTTTCTAAATAATCAATATATGACGACCCTCAAAATTATTGATCTCAATACTATTTAAAATCAATCTTTTGACAGATTTCATTTTTACTGCCATTATTATTGCCGCATTTATTAATGTACAACAAAAATAGAAAAAAATCTTTTTATATTTTTCACATCATCAGAAACAAAAACAAAAAAAATATCGTATAAATTGCGATTGATCAGCGGTGGCGATTGCGGCGGCAATATTTTCTATTGACAGCAAAGCAAGCAAAAAGAGAAAAAAAAAACATGGAACACTTTAATAACAACAAAGAAAAAACTTAAAATTTTATTCAAAATATTTTCAATTGTAATCGATAATATGAATCATTAATGATCGATTAATTTTATTTTATTATTATTTTTCAAGTACTCACTCAGAAGTTAACTTTTTAATGTGCCTCCTTGAGTTTGATAGTAATATACTTAAAAAATTTAATATTCAAATTCAGTATTCATCCTATATGAAATTTATTTATGGGTAATCTTGTAAGTAAGTGTTTTGCTAATAGTTTGTTGTTATATCATTATTTTAGGTTGTTTAATGTATAAACAGGTTTGACTATACCTTATTGACTGATTGAATCGGTCATGCTATCTTCAGTAGTTTATGTAATAACTGTGTAATTATATTTTGACAATTAATGTACCGTAATGTCATTAATTATTGTTGTTACAAACCATGTTTACATGTAATGCTTAAATATACATACTACATCGTAACACTTACATTAATTTACGAGTACAAAGTAATTACTAAATCATAATATATGATGTACAAAATTTAACAATATTAATTTTAGTTGAAACTTAAAAATTATTCAAGTAAATTATAATTTAGGATTGCCCTTAAGCAAAACGTGTCGTAGAGGCCGAGAGACGGCAAGAAGGTGAACATTTTTCACTGTCTTTGTGAGTGTACGACTCTGGTTGGGGCAGAGCACGTGTGGCGGGGCTTGACCAGATATCAAAGATTAATATTGTGGAGATTAAGATAGATTCTTCAAGAGAATTGAGTGACTTATAGATGGAGCACCTATAATTACACGTCATTGAACGTATGATGGACGCGGGAGTGGTCGCAAAACGACACACATGGCACACAGGATTGCCCTCAATAAATATAAGTAATTTAGTATTTACGAAATCCAACATTTTCCTTATTCAATGAATGAAATTAATGAAAAAGAGTAAAAAATAATAATAATAATAATTATGTATTTGATTTGAAGGTGGTAGAGTATATTGGTCAATAAAATATACTCTGAGTATAAAAATAATATTCTTATTATTTTAATTTAGAGGTGCGCTATTAAATATTGATCGTCAAAAAGAATCAGTTGTCATCATTATTGGTAAAATTGGTATTATATTTATGATGATTAATAAAAATAATATGTTTAATAATCGATCGAGGACGAATTGAATAAAATACGCTTTGTTCGAATTTGAATGCGGTGATTTGTTGTTAATAAGATTTTTTTTTTTCTTTCCTGATCGTTTTTGTTATAGATGGTAGACAAAATAGCTTACATTTTCAAGATGACGGGTGTTAAATTCAGCTTCCATTGTTATTTTAAATATTTTTAAGAATTTAATTTTGAAGTTTTTTTTTTTCATTACATAAATAATGGCCTAAAGCATTCAAATTCTTTAAATATTTCGGCATTACTTTTGAAGACAACAAAAAAAAATAATTATATTTTCTCAATCTATTGAATTCATATTATGTATTTATTGTTTTAATCAGATTTCAATAAGATTTGACCATGATTAGAAATTTTTCTTTAAATTTAAAGGAATTTATTAAAAAATGTAAATGAGTGTGGCCTTCTTTAACGATTTTATCAAAGTAAATCACATAAATTGACCGCCGTCATAAGAGTTAGTCTTGTATATTTTTTTTTTTTTTTGGATTATACTTTAAGTTTTAAGTATTTTGCAAATTGTATTATTACACTTAATACTATTTAATTAAGATAGTTGAATATTTATTTTTAAAATTTTGGATTTAAATATTTTGGTTTTGTAAAAACTTCTTCTGAAATCATTGAAGTACGATATTTGTTAACCGAAATGTTCTTGGAAATTTTTGGAATTTTCATTTTAAAAATTAGAATAACTGAATGTTTGTTTTACATCGGCGAAAAACTAAGTAATAGCATTGTTAAAGTAAACAACTATGTAAAATCGTGTGTCCGCTCTTCCAAATGCCTTATATATTTTAAATTATTTAATTAAACGAGTAATTACTTGCAATGTTACAAATACAATATTAACTGAATGGTTCTTTCAAATTTTGATCCCATCCTAAAAGTATGCATTAGGTCAATATTTCAAAAATCAGAGAAGAATAAATAAAAAATACTATTTTTTTATAAAGGGTGCAATTATAACAAGAAAATTTGTTACTTTTCAAACTATTAGTGCCATACCAATTCTGATTCTTTTTCTTTCTTTGTAAAGTTATAGGACATACGGTTTGATATTAAATACAACATGTTCAACACTGTAAGACAACGAACTCAAATACACATGCTCCACTTCCTATATCTTGTTTGAGTCTTAACCTTTTAAAATATTTTCAGAGCAAAAAGCACAAGAAATGATAATGATTTTGATTATCTCAGTTTCTTTAAATTAAGATTTACTAATTTAATAGCCAACAAAAAAAAAACCTAAATAATAATATAACATTTAAATTAAAATTTATTATTCAAATATGTATTAAAAAAACCAGATTTTTCAGAAGCTACAAAAATAATTTTACCAATAAATTTTAATTTAATCATGAAATCATTAATGATTTTAAATTGGATATTATTAAAAACTACTTTAAGTAATTACGTATGCAGAAAGAAAACAAAAAATAAAGGTGTCAAAAATCCCATCTACTTTAATATAAAGCTTTTTCTTTAAAATGATTACCTTTAAAAATAAAAAACAAAGCAATAAAATGAATTTCTTCTTGCTTATCTTATTGGAATATTTTTTAATAAAAAAAAAAATCTTTTAGGCATATGCCAAAAACCAATATTAAAAGCAATCACATTATTGTTTATAATATTGTATTCATTATATAAAAATATTTAATTAGCAAAGTTTTAAACCACAAAAGAAAGATAAAATGACAATATCAATTTATTCGATATCATTCGACTAATATTCTCCCGCACAATCATTTTAATTCTTAGAATTGTAAAGAATTGTGGTATAAATGCAATAGGGACACTAATAGAGAGCAAAAATGTGTACACCACTCAAGTTGGCATTATTTGGGAGATCAAAAGCAATAAGCCATAATTGAGTAAAATTAAATTTTCAAACCATATTTATTATGATGCCAAAATTGTTGAGAATTTCGTAAAATGTGTCGCAATTATGAAGAATTCTACAGCATTTTCTAGCATTATTATATAATCAAGTAATAATAACAAAATAATGTTATACATACTGGCACGCTGCAAAATTAAGCCTGATAATCACCAATGTTTTCATAAATCTATAGTACAATTTGAAAATTGAAAGTAAGATGAACTCAAAGTGGTGTAAATTATTGTAGCATAATAAAAATCCATAGAATGTAATAATGAAGACATATGCTGTCGAAAATTGCACAGTTTTGTAATTTTTGAACCTATATCGAAATAGTGAAGAATTTCTGTATAGTTGATCTTTAAAATATATGGATTTCAGTCAACTTACAATAAAATAATCACATAACTTTAAATAATCACTTGATAATTAATTACTAGCAAATTTAATAATGATGATAATATGGCAATTAAAGAGTACGGAGTTGGGGGCACCCTTTCGATTGTTCGGTAAATGATAATCAAATTATAAGTGTATTTTTCCTGTAATTTCTATCAAACTCTCAAATAAACTATTTTAACATTGCATATTTTGAAAGTGAATTACCAATCCTAATGAAATCACTAATTTTAAAATTTATTTTTAAATATTATGCAAATATTTTTAAATAATCGGAAACTAATTTTGAATTCAAAAATAAAAACACAAAAGCATCCGTGAAATTAAAATTGCTTTTATCAATAAAATTCCGAAATTTATTTAACAAATTATTAACACTTTTTTTTTTTTTTTCTTATAAAAGATCACAAAACAATAAAGTCAGCAACAAAAAAAAAAAAAAATTAAATAAAAGGCACAAATTTTAAAATTTTAATTTAAATTTTAAACCATTTAAAGTTGGCATCGAACATTCAGTGGAATAAAAGAACATACACAAAAAATCTTATATGATATGCAAATTTATTGAGATTTATTTGATTTTCGATATAACTAACAAAAAAAAAACACAAAAACGAAATTAAAAGTGATCTTCTTTTAATTTTTCCTTGACACATTTAATTTATAACACCGTATAAGCTATAAAGAAACAAAATTCTAAAAACCGAATTTTTATTTGGTGAAATATTCAAGAAACTGTTGAAACGAACACACTACAACTCTTTAGTAATCAAAGATATTATGTTAATGGTGAGTGTAATGGGCAGCAGTAAGAATTTAGTTATAAGTTTAACACAAATTTCAAATTAAATGAGTAGATTGTTAAAATTTGAAGTAGTAAAATTAGTAATTTTTAAAAATAAGTTTAAACTATTTTTTTTAATATTAAGAGAAAAGCAATTTTAAAGTCCAGGAGGAACATAAAAATCTAGATTTTTGCAAACCAAATAAATTTGTTGTTAAATTATTAGCTTTCTTTTGTAACGATTCCGAAGGCAAATACCTACATATCTACCTATTTAATTTTGAAATTAATTACTTAATAATAACTACTAATTTTGAAAATAATGTAGTGTGTGTAACCTCAGAGTTTGAACGTTTGAACGAAATAAAGTGGTGTGAAAGTACTGTTTTTTAAAGCAATGTACTACATTATTAGAATTACTTTCATTCATATACGAATATATTTCAAAAATTGCATACTTTTAGGATGAGCAATGTTATGTGCTATTTGAAAACCAAAAAAAAAATTTAAAGAGGCGTTAACATAATGCACGAATTTGAGGATTAATTTTGTGAGTTAAGAAAAATATTTTGTTTTTCTAAAGTTCAAATATGGCACGCCACGGCAGAACAAGCCAACCACTACTTTTCTACATTTGCAAAATTTAAAAAATGCTTATGCTTTCGTTATACAATAAATATCTAAAAAAACGTTATTTAAGGGGTTTTGGTGGACTATAACTTTTAGAGGGGGCAGATAGGTTAAAAATTTTCTTTTACTCAAAAATAATTTTCTTGTAAAGATCTATGTGTACATATGAAATTTTAGCTTTTTATCATTAACGGTGTAGGAGTCTTGTAAACACTTCCACCGGAAAGGCTAGCGGACGAACAAAGTAAAAATTATCTATTGACAATATTATGATTTTATGACTACATGCTGATTAGACAGAATATTACAAAATTCTAATATTAAAATAAACAAATTATATAATAAAACAGTTTCATTGTGTATTCAAGTAACAGCCATATTTGATGTAAAATCAAAAGCTTCAAAGTTCAAGCTAGTTCCTATATAACAGTAGAATTTAAAGTCAGGTTTACAAACCGTCATATAAGACAGGTTTATTAAAAAAAAAAAAATTAATTTATTTTTTAAATTTATAATCGGTAATCATTTTGCTATCAAATTTTTGATTACTAAATGAATCAACGTTAATTTTTTGCGTATACATGAATCACAATCTTACAGTCAACTGCAAGACACTTGACCTGCAAACCTGCACATATACAAATGCTTATAAAAGTTGCACACGGATATTATTTTTATTTTTAATCGAGCGGTAGAATAATGTGAAAACTTTAAAAATTAATTTTACTCCTATATATTTTGTTTTTTCTCTCAGATTTTCAGTTTCTACAAAAATAACTTATAATATATTAACTTTTTATTATCATTTTATTGAATCAATTTAATTCATTTAAATCTTTCAATAAAATTTATATTAATGGCTTTTTATTTTTACCATTCTTGTTCCTTTCTTTTAACATTACGTGTGTGTTAGCTTTTGATATTCTTTCTTATATATACAAAATTTCTTAATTTATTGTCTCAGATATTGGTAAAATTTTATGAACCCGAACAAATTTATCTTCATCTATACAAAGGAAACAAGAACAATAAGAACACAATATAAACAACAATGTAAAAGTAATTTATAAAATTAAAAAAAAAAAAAACAATGAAATTTTTTTTTTTTGAAATACGAAAACTACTTACCATACACAATTTTCGCGAAAGTAATCCTTTTCATGGTCACATTTTAGGATTTTCAAAAATATAAAATTGAAAAACAATGAACATCAGCTGAAAATGTCGTCTTGATCGGCTATTTCGAGTTGTACCCTATGTAAGTTAAATACGAGTATAATAACATCCGGCACAAAACCTCAAAAACTGTGTCTAAACCCTAAAAAAAGAAAAATAATAGACAGATGGCAGGTTATTGATAATATTTATAGCATTGAGGCTTTGATGATTAATTCTAACTTAGCACCCAATACTTAGTGCTCAAATTAATTATAAATTTTCACGCAAAATATTTTTGCTTCTTATACTTCTGAAAAATGCAGTGAAATACTTGAAAAACATGTTATGTGAATGAAGAATACCGAAAATATAAAGTGGCGCCCGAACAGGAACAAATAATAGAATACAGTAGTTATGCATTCAAATAATTAAAAATATTTTGAGATAGTGATATAGATATAAATAGGTAAATCCTGAACAGATTAAATGCGGCTTTAGTTAATTAAAACTTTAGAGTATTTAATAATGTTTTAAATCAGTTCTGGCTAATGCAAAGAAAAAATATGTGAAATTTACCAAATTGATTTTGTAAAATACCAGTTTAAAAACTCTAATTTGGCTAAATCCGAATAATCCATAAACTGTACATCAGGGTCTAAAATGGTACAGATTCATTGTTCTGATAAGTATAGCTGGTATGTTATCGTTCATTCATTTTACGTGCAACTCCTTTGGAAAACTTATTTTGAATAATAACTTGTTTTCATTTTTTTTTTTTTATATTTAAATCTTGCTCTTCTTCTCGCTTCAATGATATTATTTTAGCTTCTTGATGAATGACTTTTGAAATAAGAATAATTTAATTTTATACAAGTATTACATTTAATTCTACACACTTTCATACATGTATTTTTGCGAAATTCTGCCATTATTCACGTATATGATTATAGTTTTAAAGTTCCAATTTACTATAAATTTTTATAGATGACAAATTCGAATGGAAATCGTGAAAATTTTCTTTTTATATTTTATTTTATTGCTTTTTGTAATCTCTGATGTTAACCGACGTTTGTTAAATTGTTCATTTTTATTTTTTATTTCAAAATTAGTCAATTTTTTATATTGAATATAAATATTTCTGTATAATATGCAATAGTTTTCGTTTTTAAGTACCTAAAGTCCTTTCATTTTACTAGAATCGTTTTAGTTTTCATCGTCAAAACTAGCTTTAGCGGTTAATATTAAATGGAAAAGAGGATAAACTTCAATTTACAAGTTTACAGAGAAGAGCTGCAATATATCAAATGTTAACACTATACACATAGCTGCATATATATAAAAGGATATAAAATCTAATATCTCTTTCTCTCTTATGGTATAAATGACGAGCAAAACTGCAAAAAATATAAGCGTGATTTTCAAAAATGATTGTTGGTATCCCATAAATAAGTAACAACATCACATGAAAGAAAGGACATAAAATTTCAAATATAATCTTAATCTAATTTAAGATTGCACTTCATAAGGCAAGTCTTTCATTTTGTTTTTTTTAAAAGGTGTTGATTTCTTTCCGATTTTTTGTTTCTTATTTTTTCAATTTGTTTGCTTTTCAGTTGTTGCTGTGTTGACTCTTTTAAGTTTATTATTTTTAATTTTTATTTGTTTTTACTTGTTTAGTTTTACGGTTCCGATCATCAACTCTAATCTGATTTGATGTTATTCACTAGTGAACAGGATATAAAAATTTTTTAAATTCCTTAAAATTGTAACCTTGCAATTTATTTTCTTTTGTTTTTTTTTTGTTATTTTTTTTGCTTATACGCAATTTTCACATATGGCGAAAAATCAATTTTTTTTCTCCAATTTTTATAATGTTGTTTTTAGATTAAGTTATCAAGATATTTTAAATAAATTATAATGTAAAATAAAATTATTTTAATTTAAAAAATTAATAGAATACAAATTTTTTTTTTTTTCAAAAAAGTACCAGAAATAAATCTTTGGTATTGGCTCTGGAAATTTAAATGATAACGAATTTGAATGAGTGAAAACTTGTAAAATTTTTAAAGTACTCTCGAAATATTCAAAAAAAAAGAATAAACAATTAAATATTAACCTACATTTTTGAAATTTCCGATATAAATCTAGTCTTCTTGGGAAATTAAAAATTTTTTCCTGCAAGATCTCCAAAATATCGTTATCGTTGCGAAGATGTCGGAGAGCAGTATATTAGGCTTATAAGCTTGTATATGGGCTTCTGCTTTGATTTCTGCTTTCAAGTACTGAGAGGCTTATTTTTTAGAGGCAATCTTGATTGATGGAGTATGTGCTAAGGAATGGTACATTGTGCAACCATCTGATAAAATTGAAATAATTGTTGCGAAAGCTAAATATCTGTATTGTTTTATAACCCGAAATTCGAACTTGATCTCAATTTACAAGTGAAAATTGAAAAATTCGAATCATTTTAGAATTGAGAATTTTGTCTCAGCTGCCAAAATTTAACACTTATTAAACTCACTTGTGAGCCGAAATCTATTAGAAAAACAAAAATTTTAAATGTGACTTCATAATATTTTTGGGTCTTTTTGATTGCACAAAATTTTTGAAATTAAATCATTATTAATCGAAAATTTGTGTTTTAATTTTTTTTTTTAAACCTTTTTTCTTTTCCACTCTTTTAATATTCCATTCCTCAATCTTTATTAAAATTCAAAGTAGTGGATGGAATGTTTTACGTCATTTGTAAAATAAAATTCCAAAAATACCTTAAACCCTCGGCTTATCTTTATCCAACAGAAAAAATGAAAAAAAAAAAACAGACAAACTTCTTAAATTTCTTATAATTTTTTTTTTCTTTTATGAATGGAACAATATTTTATCGCATATTATGAAGGTTTTCTTTCATTTCGTTTTTTTTTTTGTTTAATCTTTTTGCTCTTATATTTGATATTGTTTTAAATTTAAAAAGGTGCTCTAATCCCTTTAAAGCTGGTCTTAATAATCTTTGAATATAATCACCCATTTGCATAATTCTTTAATTAAATTATAGCTAATAAAGTATTCCTTTTTTTTTTTGTTTTTTTTAATTATAATATTCAATCGGTATTCGATATTTTAAAATTTTTTTTGTTTAATAAATCGAATGATTCATAATAATAATTTGCACATTTAAATTTTATGAAAAAAACATTTCACGTGAATGAAAGCAGTTTCCGTACATACTCTTTACTTTTTTGACATGAATCGATCGTATTATCGAAATTACGGAAGTTCTCTCGAATAAAAAAATTGTTTAAAGTATCCAAGTCTAAAAGATCTAGTCTAAAAATGATTTAAGTCAGTTCAAGACCATTTAAAATTTATTTTAAGAGTGCTGATCACAAAACAAAAATGCTGAATTTACTTCACCTCACTACAACACCATAAAAATTTGAGTCAATTCACTTACTCACCACTTTTATAACAATGCCATTGAAATAAAATTTACTGAATTTTCTGATTAAAATCTCATGAAATAATCGAATGTTGTAAAAATACAACAAATATACCTTTATAAATTATTCTTCCAAACCTTAAAAACTATTTCCCGGAAAATCATTTAATAACCTCGTAGCCGGTGGTGGCGCTACAAATCCTACCGTAAGAATTTACTTCTGGCAGTAAAAGCATAAATAATAAAAAGGAGAAGTCTTGATTTCTAGACAAGAAAGAAAACATTTATTCATTCTCAAGGGGCATGATGTGTGAAAGAACGAGACAAAATCGAATATTCGGTGATATCTATGAGATAGGTGTTATCATTAATATAGGTAAAATCCACTCCTCTAATTAAAATAAACAATAAAATATTTAATTTTTGCTCTACTAAAAAATTTAATAATTTTTTTAATTTTTAATTTGACCCTCCAGTCAAAAAACCACTGTATTATATCGTTAAAACAACAAATATTGTCACTGTTATATACCAATATCATCGACATTATCATCATCATCGCAATGATCATTGCGATTTTGATCAATTCGATGATATCGATAATCGAAATTGATACTTAAAAAATGCCGCCCTTTAAATTCTCTTTAATATCCCCATACTTATATTTTTTTGGGGCTCACTTTTTTTAAGGAATTTTTTTAATTTTTTGTTTATTTCTGACATCTGACTCAATATCATCAATATGCTGTATTAAAACTATAACAAAAACAAAAGAAAAAAAAAACAATTTTATCATATTATTGTCATCGAAATCATCAACATCAGCATGATCATGATCAATATCGCTTTTAGATCATTATAGTGAGATCAAAACAAAAATAAAATAATCAGATTTTTTGTTTTTTTGTTTTCGTCATTCCATCTCTAACGAAAACAACCATATAACAATGACAAGACAGCGCGCAATGACAATAAAATCAACAAAAAAAAAAAAAGCAGTAACAACAACAAGAATAACGAAAAAAAGGGGTTTTTGGTCGCCTCAGTGAAAGATTTGTCACATGCCAAAATCAATTAGGAGCAAACAAATCTCTTTTTGATTATGCGGAATTTATTTATTGAAAGGCAGGTCGGTTGGTCACAAAAATAATAACAAAAAAAATAAAAAATAAAATGGTTTTCCTCTTTTTTTTTTGTTTAATTTTCATGGCTTAAAAAAAAAAAAACAATTTTTCGTTTTTTTTTTTTTTCTTTGATTTTTCTTTCATTACCCATACGATAACTATCATCACATTCAATTGGAAATAACTAGCAACAAGATACATGGATATGATCGGTTAGGATAAATTTTAATTGATGATAATATATTAATGATATGGTGGCGGATTGAAAAGGTAATTGAGAAAGAAAAAAAACAACACGTTGATGAAAATATGCAGAAAATATTTTGATCCAGCGACGAATTCAGATTAAGGTCAAAATCAATAATAACGGATGCAATAATTTATTATGGATAAAATTTATTTTGTATTTGGTAATTATTTTAAATATTACTTTGTATTCAAATTTAAATCATTTCATATATTGAGTGATGAAATTAATACATACGAAAAATTGTAGCTAGACGTTATTGATAAATGAAATCTAATTTAATATTTCGGGGATAAAACTAATGTATAAACTTAAATATTTAGGATATGGCGATTATTTTCCATAAATTTAAATGTGAAGCCTCGGTAGACACAAAGACGTTTATATTTTTACAGAACCTGTAGTACTTCGGTGTAAAAAACCATAATTGTGATTCGCAAGAGATAGTCGACTATTATTATTCGAATATTTTACTAAATTAAACTCACAAACATTAATTAAACGCTTAAATTTGATAACTTACCTGAAACTTTGAAATTTTAGTTTAGCGGGCTATTTTCAAAACTTTCGTCATCGACTGGTTAAGCCATCACACTTCATAATGTATCCCAACGAAGGAGTTAAAAGTTAGTACTCATTGATAAGCCAAACTTATGTTGTACAGCCATCTTGATTTGGAATTAAAGTTTTAACGCTGCCGTACACAACACATTTAAATTTCAAAAGTAAAATCAATATCAAGAGTAAGGAATTTACTAACAAAATTAATTGAACTATAAAAGAAACACAGAGATTAAACGTAAAATCTTCAAACATATTTATGTATAACACTTAAAACAATGAACATTCACAATTATTTCAATTTATATTCTGTTCAAAAGACTTGCCAAATTTAAAAAATCTAAATCTTTTTTCAGTGATATAAACTTTATTTACGGTTGTATGGTAACCGAATACATAACTTTTACTTTAATCTATAAATCTTAAAATTATTTTTAACTATAATCTTTGTACTAATTTTTTTTATATATTTTTTGAAATTGAAAACAAGGTCTTAACGGTTTAATGTACACTATATTACACATAAAAGATATTATAGATAAAATATATATTTATATATATAAAAATATAATAAGAAACTAAAATGATGACAGCTCCCAACAATAATCTTAACATGAAATATTGTCATCTCCCACATAAGTCACGTTCAATACGGTATACTACCTAGCTATATACAGAAAATAATAACAATATAAAAACATAAATAACAAAATAAAAATAACAAAAGATAAAAATTATTTTATTTTCGTAAACAATAGTCGTAAAATTTCTCTTAAAAAATGCCACTTTAAAAATGACACCAAAAACTTAACAAAACTCAATAATTATTATGTAAAATGACACAAAATTTACCTACTCTTCTATTACAATTTAAAGGAAAAATTATGTTATTTTATAGCAAAACAGAAAAAAAAATTACTATAAAGAATTGAAACAGTTACCGCGGCACTTCCGTCACCCGCACTAACGCTGTTACTTTTTTTTTTTTAATATAAAGCAATTTAAGATAAAAGCTTAAAATGGGATTCGGAAAATTTCTTTGTTATTTTATCAGTATTATTTTTACAGTTTGAGTCATTTTCAATAACACCATATTTATTACTTGTTAACTACTGGTTAACAGGCTGCCTTACAATATGCAATTTTTTGTATAAATAACATTCTTCCCGTTATATGGAAATTAATGTTTTATTCCGGCAAAATTTTTATTATCTGCTAATGAAATAGCAGAACTAATAGCAGTTAAATAGAAATAAAAACAGAATATTCAATCTTTTAAGAAATGAATTACCTGAGGATAAATTTTAACGCTTGCAACTGAAAGAAGTGGTATATATGTTAAATTGGAATCTGCAAGCAATAAAGTGCTCCGTCGCATTTTATAACGTTTCAATTAGAAAATTCACTGCCAATTTACATATCCTGAAATCTCGTCCAATAAATACAACAATAATAAACATGATTTTATTAATAAAATTTGACATTGTAATGTCAACTAAGTTTAATTAATTGACAGAAATCTGTCAAAAGTTCTCTAGTTTCAGTAAAAACGGAGATCAAAATCAAAATTAAATTCAATTCTATTATTGAAATTAACTGCAAAATAAAATTTTTTTAGTATATGTAGTCATAATTATTGTACATTTAATATAAATATTATAAATTAAATTTAATATAAATCACCCTGTATATATTTGCTTCTTCTCATTTCAATTTATTAATATTCACCAGGTTACTACAAAAGAATTCTATTTATTTTCAAAAAAAAAATAAAGATTTTTGTGTCTGCATCTTACAAATTTATTACCCAAAAAAAACAAAACAGAAATGACAAAAAAGTAAAGACAGTTATTTTATCTAGGTTTTTCATCCCGCGCAATCTATAACCATCAACTGTCAACATAATTTTTTGAGTCTGACTTCTGCAATCTGGGTCAAAATCTTTATTTTGTATACATTCATAGTAAATAATACTCAAAAAACATATGTTAACTTTATTTTACTTATAGGTTATCATCATATACACTGCCTCTCATATAATAAATATGTTAAAATTGAAAACAATAACAGCAGCACAGTCTGCCTGCTTGCCTGCCTAACACTTTTTTTTTTGTCTGTTTCCCTCTTTATACCCGTACGAACGTATGTTCGAAGGGTATACTAAATTTGCCTTACCGTTTGTAACGCTAAGAAATAACGGTCTTAGATATAGACTCAAGTGTATGTTTTTGATCAGCGTCAAATTCTGAGTTGATTTAGCTTTGTCTGTCCGTCCGTCCGTCCGTCCGTCTGTCCGTCCGAACGATAACTCAAAAACTGATTGAGCCAAGTTCACCACATTTTCACTAATGATTTATTGTAGTAAGTGCCAGAACCCTATTTAAATTGGACATAATCGGGGTACCGGTTCGGGTAGCTGCTATACAACTTCAAAATTTATTTGGATATATCTCAGAAAGTATAAAAGCTGTGGTATTAAAATTTCACACAAACGAATATATACGAAAGTCGTTGAAATTACTTGACTCTTTCTGGTAGCTGCCATAAAACTTCAATAGTAGTTTGGCACACACATTATTTTGAAAAACACAGTACTGAAATTTTTCATAAATTAATATGGTAATACGGCAACTTAAAGTCACAGTCTGTTCCATAGTCAATTATGGCATCTTTATTCGAACATAGGATAACAATTTCGTACGGGTATCACAGAGTTGACAAGGTCAACTCTATTTTTCCTTGTTTTCTTTTATTGTAAATAATATTGCGTATTTTTCCATTTGTTTCTTATACTCGTATTTAAAACGCACACTGAAATTAATTTTACACAGAAAAAAAAACGAACCTGAAAGAAAAAGTATATTTGTTAAAATGAGAATGCGATAGGAAAATTTTAAAATGATTATGATGATGTCGTTAAAAATGATGATGATGGTTACTCTGTGATGATGATAATCATTATGATAACAATAACGATAATCAAGACATTTTATATATACTATAAATATTACTGTTTGAATTTTTTAATCCCCATACAATATTTGTACAATGAAAAACAAAAGTTTCAATGATAACCTATAGTAGATAAAAGATGACTTTCATATAAAGCTTTTCTTTTATAAAAGATTATCGTAAAAATTTCTTAATTTAAAAATATTCAGATAGATTTTATATTCAGGAATTATTACTATATAAATGTCTTAATGTATACAATAACAATGTATACAGATATAGATTTACAGTAACTTGTTTTAAAGCTACATCTAAATCAATGTTAAATTTTAATAACAAAAGAATAGTTACAATAACTCATTTTATCAAAAAAATTTTGAACTTCATAGTATATATCAGGAATATTATAAATGTTGGTTATTTAATGAAAACAATATTATAGGGAATTTCTGCTGCAGATGACCATACGAATTTAATTGGTGATGGAAGTTCAACACGAATCACAAATTTTTATAGTAAGAATAACAAATCGTATTCTAAATATTCACTGGACATGGAAAGGGACATTAAGTGAATGTAATTATTAAAATGAAAAAAGTGTTAAGAACTATTCTTTCTATAGGAGATTTCCAAAAAAATAGATCTTAGTATGTCTGTCAAGTGACAGATGTACTAAGCCAAGGTGAAATTTATTAGTATGCGTACTTAAAATATGCATTTAAAACAAGCTTAGCAAAATTTACTCATAGATCAAATCACATTGTGTTTGCATCATAAATATTGAACCTCACATTATCATTTTTTCAATCAAAATTTTTGTAATACTGCTGTACATTCCAATAACCAATTAGTAAACGCTATCAAAATCTTCATTTTTGTGATTCGCCTGTAATAAAATAATTGTTGATTAATTTTTGTAAAGCATGCATTATTCCAAATTTTTATTAAATTTCTGAATTTTTAATAATATACAAAATTCTTTTTAGCAACTCTACATGTTATAGCCTTCCAAGCCCCTTGGACATTCAACTTGTAACCTCTATTACATCAATCAAATTTTTAGTCAATCAGAAAATTTTCCATCTTATTATCTTTTCACCCTCTTAGTTGAATCACTAAATTCTCCTTTTAATATTTTATATTGATTTTCATTTTATTGTAAAAATTTTTGCTTATCTTTACTTCGATTTCAAATTTTCAAATATACAAAAAATAAAAATGCAAAAACAAAATCTATTGATGTCAAAAATGCTGTAGTTACACAAATTATATAAACTCTGTTTTATTTTCATTAAAAGAAAATGTAGGCACATAAACTTATAAAATGTTGCCAATTTCTATGTTGAATTCTCAATTTAAACACCTTAAAATATTGTAATTTTTAATAACTTCTTTTATTTGGTTATTGTTTTGCTGTTAGTGTTGTTGTTATGTTATAACATTACCATTTTGCTGTTAATTCATTTATTAATATTGTTTTTTCTCTCTCTTTTTCTGTTCTTGCTATGTTTCTTTTAAGATATTAAAAAAAAAAAAAAACGAAAAATTCAAATACTTTTTCTACAATTCTCAGTCAGATGTCCGTATATACTCTGAGAGCTGTTAAATATGTCTAACTTGTCATGAGTGCACAAACCTACATACAATTATAAACTAATATTTTTTTTTTAAATATTGAGAATTAAAGGAATTGAATATGAGATGGGCATAAATAATAATCCATTTTTCATTTCATTTCAGAAGTATTTATGTATATTCTATATTTATAAACATATACATATACATATCTCTTGTTCGATATGGTATATACCGATGGGTAGAAATATATGAAAATGAATAAAACAACCGTAACGTATAAAAATATTTTGAAAGAAAATATGCTTATTGCAAATATTGTTGAATATCATACACATTTTTTATGGAAAATTATATGTGTATAGTTTTTTTGTTAAAAAAAAATTTGAAAGTATCATCAGAAGTTGTTGGCTCTTAACTAACAGCCACTCAAGCTGTGGCTTTTAAGATTCGATTTCACCGTTCATATTTTTCTTATAAATATTTATACTTATGTGTGTATCTAGATTTACAAAATGAATAAAACTGCAACAAGAAAAAAAAAAGAAGAACAAATAAAAAATGTTAGCGAAACGGTATTAATGTTGTTGTAGTTACTGCTGCTTCTCAGCTCCTCTGTTGTTCCTCCAGTATTATGATAACATTACTTGTTGTTTTTATTTTTATTAAATTTTCTGCATATGTGATTTTGTTTTTTACTGCCCACTGATAATGTTTTCTTCCCTGTTAAACATTCTTAAATTTAACCAACTTTCTTAATATGCAAGATATTTTGAAAATATCGCATTATATGAATATCGTCTTTCATATCAGTGGCATAAACAAAGATGTAGTGTGATGCGTATGAAATTTTTTTTTTCTTATTTCTTTGAGAAATATTTCAAGAGTGTATTATAGACAGTAAAATATTTTCTTAACATAATTTTTTTTCTTAAAATACCGATGAATTCAAAATCATCATAATATAACGCAATTCGGAACATGGTAACACAAATGCAATTTAATATTATTACAGTTTCACCCTTCTTTTCTCTCTAGCCTTCATTCATAATATTCGTTGATCATTCCTTTTGAATATACTCGTACATATAATATTAAAATAAGGTATAGGTGTATAAATTTTCCTTCAAGATCACAATAAATCCATCGGTTCCCGTGTTGATGATCTGATGTTATTTTATATAATTGCATTATGATAACTCTGGTGGTGATGATGATAATTCCGATCATAATAAATATGCATGTATGATGATATATCAGTTAAATAGTTGCCATCAAAATAATGTTTTCTGTTTTTGTTTTTTATAAAAAAAAAAAATTGAAAAAGAAATGAAAAAACTTTAAGAAAGCAAGATGATAATGAGTTACTCATAACATTCATATGTATTGTATGACGTAGTACATTCAAAGTATACAAAAGAAAGACCAAATGTGATATTAGTTAATAAATTTGATACAAGTAGATAGTTTTAAGTACATTACTTTGCAAAAGTATATGTGAGCATTCAAACTATAGGGAATTGCAAAACACGTATACATTGCCGAAAATATTTTTTCTTAAATCCCAAGTTCCACATATTGGATGATTTGAGAAATGATTTCCTCCAACTCTAGGGACAGTTGCGGAAAAACTTGTGCAAACGTTAGACTATGAGGACGTATGATTGTTCAGCAATAAGTTGATAGTTTCGTTGAAGTATTTTTTTGGTATATGTGGTACCTAATATACCTTATCTGGAAAACTGTCAGAAAAAACTCTCAACTAGCGGCAAACGGTTGTTAGACGAAAAAATACGACGAAAGACGAAAAATACGGTTACTAGTTAAAAGACGATACTTATATTGAAAGTTTCATATGAAATTCACTCTTCCAATTTCAAGCGGGGGTGATTGAACTAAAAACTTGCCACGCCCCACTTGTTACATGCCCCACCACATAGCACTTAGTAGCTTAACGTATGTCATATATTTTAATATAACATCGAGTAAACTGAATAAACTAGTTCTACCGGCATCTACCTTTACTCAATTCTTAAAACTTGGCCATTCTTTTTTATTAAGTGGGAGTAATTTGAGCACGCAATTTTTTACATCGATTGCCAAATTCGGTTTGACAGGATATTTGATGTGGAAACATAGAACATACGTATACTATTATAGATTACAACAATATATTTATTGATGACAATGAAATATTAATGATGACAACGAAATAAATCAGCCTTGAAACAGAACTCAAACTAAAAAGGTGTTTTAGTTACGTATAAAACCACTCGAACTGCTGTTATACTACAAAAATCACATAACATAAAGGAAGTGTATTAATTTTGTACAAAGCCATAATTTTGATTTTTCAAAACCATAATATTGGCTATTTACTTTCGTTATTTAGTGTTTGTTTTTGTACCATAAATTACACAAAAAATTGAAGGTATGTTAAAGAAGAATTTTTACTTACATTTATATTTGGGGAATATGACAAAGGGTGAATAAAAAACAAAAATTTTTCTTTTTCTTCTTTTCTGATGTTTCACGTAATTCAAATATTTTGGATCATAATCCAAAGTCATTATAAGATAATAAACTTTATATTTCAACATTAAGTACTATGATAAAAGTTGATATGATACAAAGAATTTGGGTCCTTTCTTTTTTTAGTCATCTTAAAACAAGAGAACACATAAAGCGATGGTTATAGTATATAAGTTCAACTACTTTAAAGTCCTTCAAAATGAAAATTATGATGAACGGAAAGAGGTTCCCATATCACAATCCTGTTAAGATATAATCTTAAGAGTATATTAAAAAGCAAACTTTTATTGTAAATATGTATTATACATAGAATAGGTGCGGACATTAAGAGTACGATTCTTATTTAAAAAAAGCAATGTAATTTCAATAAAAAATTCAAAAATGGAAAACTTTTTATTTGAAAGAATAATTTAAATGAAATAGAAAAGGAGAATAACTTCTTAAATGACTAGACAAATAAGATGTGGATAATAAGGAATCATAAAATTTTTGAAAACTGAACCAATCTCATAATATTCGAAAGCATAATATATATTAATAAATTCTTTTATTTTTGTAAGTTTTGAACCTAGTTGAACGGATATTCTGAACGAATATTCATGAAATTAACATTTTAAAGTGATTCCTTGTACTTTTCATAGTACTTAACTAACAGAGTTCATAAATTGTTTTTAAATAAAATATTGAATGTGGATTGTAGATTTTTACAACTGGTATAACATGTATTGTCATTACATGTAGAGATCTATTGAATCACTCTTCCTCCCTACCCTCAATACGGGGCATACCCAACAACACACGTTCGAGACCCATTCTCCTGATTAACAAGAGTACCCTAAAATGCCTGGAAGACCGCAACTAGGCCGCCGTGAACAAAAAGCAAAAGTATTTGCCTTCTTCTATAAGCGAGAGCATCATACTCCCCAATAAATAATATATGATCCGAATCCGCAAAAGAGTTCCAACCCAAAGAGAGGCATGTTAGCACTCTCCTCGCCAGTGCGTTGACAGCCTTATTTTCTCCTATGCCAAGAATAGAGTAACCAAGTTCCGCCAGCTAATTCATTTCAGCTTGTCAGGATAGTTCCATAATGCCGCCGAGGATAGTTTAGAAAATATTGCCACCTTTACCTTTGAAAATTATTTAAATAAATTTACTTTTACCTTATTCACTTCATGAGTAATTACTCTCATTTCGTATTAATTACTTCTATTTCATACAGATTGTGTTTGTTTTATACATGCATTCCCAAAGAGGATCACATAAATTCCTTTTGTTTTATACAAATCTGCTCGTTTAGTTATATATATTTAATAAGTTGCTATATTTAAAAACCAATTCAAAAAATTATACTCTAATATTTCGATTTGCCTCATAGAAACTTTACAAAATTCTCGCAAAAGTCTCTTATTGGTAGATTCTATACAACTTAGAATTTTTTAAAAAAGTAGAACTACAAAATATGATTTATTAATATTTGAATTTAAAAGACATGAATCGAGTATGGAAAGACGACTTCACAAAATTAAGAGAAAACAAGATAAAGAGCAAATAAATATCTACATTTATATTCTATTTTTATGATGAACGCGCTTACACAGTATTATATTTTTTATCAATAAATACTTTAAACATTTTTTAATATTTAATATCAGATTATTGGCGTTTCAATGATTATTCATTTCATGCTTGCATATATTTTTTATACATTGGTATACCTTTTCAATGTTTGAGATTGAAAGAAAATTTTGAGATTGAAAGAAATAAAATATAGAAAAAGAGAACTAAAAAAAAAAATTTTTTTTGTATCCTGAAAATATTCTCCAATACTCAATCATTAATTTTATTATATTGTATAAAAAATGATAAATGACAATCGGTTGAAGATATTTTGTAATTGGATGTTAAATTAAATCGAAAACAGAAAAGATGAATTCTAGTATATTACAATTTGATTTTATAGTGTGTACGTTTGTATTTACATATATAGACTCTTATTTATATTAAAATTGTTGTATGTGATACACTTATATACCCTATATACATGTAGATACATATTTTGATAAAACTATCAATATGATATGTGATGGCGGCGCTTTTCGGTTTTTATCAAAAACATCAATATATTATAAATTTTATATCAGAAGAAAAATAACATGAAACACCAAACAAAAAAAAATAATATTGTTACCGGTTATATAATTCATGTGAGATTTAAAATTGCTTGCTTTTTTTTTTATATAAACAAAAAAATACCGAAATATTCTTGGTTTTATAATATAAATATATATATAATAATATATTTTGGATTGGGCTTAGTTGAGTAACATTATTACAGCTTAACAAGAAATCTATATTATGTTTGGCAAGGTTGCCAAATTCTCTTTAACTGGTGAATTCGCTAACATTTGATATTATATGTGACGAACTCATTTATTCGGCAAAACTGGTAGCATTAAACAATATTCACACAATTTGAACGGGTCAAATTCACAAATAAATATTAAATTTGAATTTGTATTTAAATTCATCATTCTTCTTTGAAAACTTTAATTATAATAAAAATCGTCTATAATTTCTTGCAATCTATTTGCAATCTATTTGCCATTTTTTAAATTTGTAAATATAAGGAACAGTGTAAATTAATAAGGAATTTTTAATTTTGTAGCAATAAATTAATTTTTCATTAGAATTTACTAACAGCAAGCAGTATTAGAAAATTTAACTTGTGGATATTGAAAACGAGAAGCTTGGACGGTATCTAAAATACCCTTCAATCCCTAATCCCAATTAGCTTTGGTGTTTTTTAAGTCTCTAGCGTTCTGCTAGGAAATCCATGAGAATTCTCATATCTCGGCATTTTTATGATTATCTTCAAGGGCTCTCGTTTATAATAGCCAAAAGCCGTTGCGAGCCAAGGTCCAAGGGCCCGCCCTCCATAATCACAGTCTTTTCTCTTTCATTTTGTGTTTTAGCACCATTTTGCTTCCCCTTCAAATAATCCATTTTGCTTCAATTAATTGAAAAAAGGGTTGAAATATTTGCTTCTTCGTTTCTTCCTGCAACAAAATTCCCTGGCGCCCAGCAAAATGTGACTTGGTTGTTTTGACACCACCGATTGAATTTGCCGAGACAGTCACTAACCATACAGGAGGAAATCTGCCTCATCAAAAATAGTTCCTAATAATACAAAATCATTTTCATATAGATCTGTAATTTGAATTTAATTTTTTATCGAATATTTAAAAAAAAAAATTACTGGGGAAACTATTATTTATTCAATTTGCTAAAATTATCAAAATATTTAAGAACTTTTCAATACAAGATGAAAATTTTTGTACATTTTAATAATTTTTTTTTTCATATTAACTTAAATAATATTATTGCACTTAGTCATCAACGCAAAAATAAAATGAAGTGAAAAATGAACTCGAGTACAGAATAATATAGAGAATTAAAATTCAACCTTCCATTTGGAAGAAACGTTTTAATTTTATTAACTCTAAAATACTCTACTAAATTTCATATGTGTAGTACAAATAAAAATTTATCGGTAATTTACTTTTTCATTGCTTGTTTTCTCATTTTGTTTTTTATTTTAAATTAAAAATATCAAATTACCTGATATTTTATTTTTAAAATAATAAAAATATTGTTTTTTGGTTTTTACTTGCTTGGTGGTGATATTGTCCCTCTTTATTGGCCACCATTTTTATTTTTTTATTTTATTTTTTATTTATTTATTTATTTTTATGTGTGGTGTTTGTCTTTGGTTATATCATGCCGATTAAATTTTGTTTTTTTTTTTTATAATTCAATTTAAAATCATTCCATAAAATTTGATTTGAACTGAGTTGTTTTAAGTACATACTTACTTTTTTGGTTTTTTTTTTATTTTTCTGACCAAAAAAAAAATTATGAGATATATTAGACTTACAATCAAGTTCATACCATTTCATAAATATTCAGAAATTGAATTCAATACATTCTTTTCTTGTATAAGACGCAGATGATCAAACCAACAAGTCGAATTAGTTTTTGTTTTATTTATTATTAAGGTTACGGATAAAGCGGTGTTCTCTGTTCACGCCTAACTCTCTCAAGATTGTTCTCACAAATATATCATGCTCTATATAACTAGTTTTTTCTGAAACATATCTGTGAAAATGAAATTGAAATATTGAACAGCTTTAGCAAATTTTCAAATCACGCATAAGTCAGTCTATTGAGTTTTTATTGTTATATGTCAAAAAATTTAACGCACTTAGATTGCTAAGAATCCGAGAAGAATACCAGAAAGAGGTTGAAAGAATAAGAGCTATTAGAGCCATGTAGCGATATTTATCCTGGATATTTGCAAACTCCTATAGATGTCATTTTACATTTTTATTATTATGTTTTTTTATTTTTTTTTTTTCAATTTAATTTTTGTCATTAGTTTTGTTTTTATTTCATGTTTAAATATTTTTATACAAAATTTATTTAACTTTACCATTTTTTTATTCTCCATTCTGTTTTTATTACATTAGTTTTTGTTTTTTTTGTTTTATAAATTGAAAATTTATTTAAAGTTCATTTTGGTATTTTGTTACTTCTGTCCTGACTGACTGCCAAGAATAGCCAGGCTAAATGTGTAATTGGTTACCTTGGTAAAATTTCATGTCATTTAATTTATATTAACTGAACTGGTATAAAAATCAATTTATAACATATTATATTAAGTGTTTTATATTTGTTACACATAGTGTTATACAAAGTGCTTCATTATACAAATGTTTGTGATTAACTATTTGATTTTCCGTACAAGCTGCCTCATAGCGGGTATAATGTGCAGAACTTCGCTGATGATCTGGTCGTTATTGTAAGGGGCCAGCACGATGACTTTGTGGCCGACCGAATGCAGGGGGCCTTGATCATCATACAGGACTAGACGCAGGACGAGAGCCTTGGCATTAACCTGGGAAAGGCAGTTATTGTGCCATTTACTAGGCGGCGGATATTTATTTTGCGCCCGATGTTCCTGGGGGACACAAGCATTGAGCCTTCTAAAAAGGTCAAATATCTGGGAGTAATCTTGGATCAACCACTACGCTGGGGGCCTCATCTTGATGAAGTCATCGTTAGTGCCACCCGGGCTCTATGGGCTTCGATGAGGCTATATAGAAAAACGTGGAGTCTCAGGCCTAAAATGGTCTACTGGACCTACACCGCAATTGTTCGACCAATTGTAACTTATTCTTCTTCCATATGGTGGCAGAAGGCTTAGCAGGCGACAGCGCGGGCTGCTCTCATCCGACTGCAGCGCCTCGCTCGCCTTGGCGTAACGGGTGCCTTCAGGTAGTGCCCAACGGCCTCGATGAAGGCTCTCTTGGGCTTGGCCCCGCTTTATACTCATCTTGAAGGAGAGGCTACAAAGGGAGACAAAACTTGGTCACCTTACGGGCCTTAATAGCTTACATGACATGGGGATTTCCTTGTATTTTGGTCTGAGGGATAGAAACATAGTGAGGCCATGCGTTGTGGATCTAGCTGAAAGGCAGATCTGGGACGGGGACCCCCGGAGACCACTTGGCCGTTTGAGCGTGGTCTCTATACGGATGGATCCAAAACCAATAAGGGGGTGGACGTGGGTGTGTACGGTAAGGGCGTAAACATAACAAGGGCCCTTGGGCACTGTCCATCGGTATTTCAGGCTGAGACACATGCCATAGAGTTGAGTTGCTCTGGAATGTATCAGGAGGAACATTTGAAGGAGCAGAATATTTATTATGTCGGACAGTAGGGCCGTTCTTGAGACCTAGCCTGGGACCAGGTGAACGGAGTCTGGCCGTGCTCGGTAGTCCAGATTTGAGGCTATTGGTGAGGGTTCTCCCTAGAGACTGCTTGTCAAAGGTAGGGTGGCGGACGTAGTCTGCCGTTTATGTCTGAAAGGACGAAACCTTGGAGCACTTACTATGTGAGTGCGAGACGGTTGCTCGCCTGCGACTAAGATGCTTCGGAGGGAGGGCTTTGTGGCCCAGGGAAGATGTGGCAGCTTAATGTGGCTGCCATACTGCATTTTGTCACCGGAATAGGTGTAGAGCTAATGTAGGTGGGGATGGGAATCACAAAAGATCCTATGAATCGACGTGGGAGCATTTACGCTAATATGGTAGCAATTTATACGCGAAACCGACTTATGTGTGAGCTTAAGATTTACTTTATTTAAGCGTTATTCAATCAACGACTTTCTGTTAACTGCCACATGACAAGCAATTATCGGAATGTTGATAAAAAATGGACGTTTACCACTACCTTAGTGCGGCTCTGGAAAGAACAAGATGTTCTCATTACTTTCAATTAAACAAAAAAAGATTTAATAATTGCGCAGTTAAAATCCAAGAACAGTAACATGCAATTTTTGATTACCGTGCCTCCTATGCCGAGCATATTACTCTTCTAAATTACTAAATAAGCATAAATATGATTTAAATATAATTTCAAGTGGTAGAATGTATCAGTTTGCATAATTTGAATCTTTTATCAAGCTAAATATTATTTAATACCTTCTGTCTCTGCCTGTGTTGGATAGAATATTGAATATCATAATTTTAAAATTTCAGACTCACTCTGTATTTTTAACAAAAAACTATAAATAAATTTGTTGAAGTTCATTTATTGTGCAGAAGTGATATTTAAATAAAATATTCGTAAATTGTTGCATATACAACAAATGAAATATACTTAATATAACAACATTTTATTTTAATATAATGAAAAATTAAAACTTATAACACAATTCTGATCCGTAAATATTTCAACAAATATAGTGTACATATACATTGTTACCATGTATAACCTCCTACTATGGGTATAAAACTAACCTACAGAAAGAGCAATATATTACTTAAGAATATGTGTAGTTAAATGTATGCAATTATGTGGGTTATGTACATGATGTAGATTAATTTATTATATTGTATAAAATCGCCATCATCACAAACTGATTTTTAAATTGAGCCTTCCATGGTGGTATACTAACTAACCAAATATAAAATAAAAATCAAAATATCTACTCCTAGCGAGAATTAAGTATGGCGGCAATTTATTCTTTTCGTAATGCATAAGCAATATACACAATCGTGATGAAATTGAAATACATACCTTTATATAAATATATTTAAATGTTATATTAGGTTTTCGGTAACCACCAGTTGTTATTTTCTCACTTTTTATGTGTGGGGACCGCATTTAAAAACTTTAAAAAAACACTAAATTGTTTATAAAACGCATACCTATTTTACCTTTTTCTTTTTTAAATGAACGGTTTTTATGACAATCAACGTGGGTGTTTATTTGGGTGACTTATTTTATATACTATATTAAATGTTCGAATACATAATATGATTTTACATTACATAAATACTTACATATACAAATATAAATTTTGGTATAACGCTTTACTCCTTTTAAATGATGGTTATTTCTTTGATTTTAAAATAAAATTGCCAATATAATTTCTAAGTTCGATTTCATATAAAGAAATAAAATAGATTTTAAGCTTTGTAATAAAAGATTTTTTTACTCTCCTTGCATATTAACTACCTATAAACACAGATAATATCAGTACAGTACCATTATTTTATTTTAAAAATGCTAAAGTGACCAGATCCCGGAAAGCATGTAATTTCATTTATATTTTAACTCGGTTACTTTATTTAGTCCCAGTCGTAAGTAAAAAGTTTTTAGTGCTTTTCTCTTGTAACTTTGCTTTAGTCAGTACAAAATAAGCAATCACTCATAAACTAGTATGCAACCAACGATATATTGCATGCATAACATATAGCAATCAAACTTCCTGTTACAACTTCCATTTTGTCGTTAAATCGAATTTACTGCGATTAATTCAAAGTTTTTTAATTATATTTCATTATATTGTTTCTTCTCACACATTTCATTGAAAACTTTGTTTATTTAACACTAATTTCAAACATTTAACACTAATTTCAAACAATTATCATACCTCAGTCGTGTATAACAGGCAGTTCGACTATATTTCAAAATCTACTATATGAAATCATAATGGTATTTTTATTAATAGTGTTTAAAGAATTTATAGGCACATACAATAAAATTTTATTGAAATTTATTACTTTACTTTAACATTTTATTACGATTTATAAGATTAAAGATGACACATTATATATAAAAGTGACTATGTTGACTTATCTAAGGATAACAAGATAAAATACTATCGTTGTACCGCACATTCATAATTAAAATGATAGCTATTTTAATAACATAAAACCTCCGAAAAATCTTAAGTCTTCTTAAATTTTTCAACACTAAGCATTCTCATCGACTATTAAAGAAAAGAAGTACATTGCTGATACGATTATTACCAGATATTAATGATCGCTTGGTCACCCTCAACTGCCATATAGATACAGATATTCAATATTATGTATATAAACAATGTCCAGGATATTTTATTGAATAATAAATTTTAAATTAATAGAAAAATATTAGGGTGGTGGGCTGATTTTAATGTTTATCTAAAATATCCAATATATGTATATATATACTTATATGTATAAGCACAAAGTGATCTATGATGAAATCAAATTAAATGCATTTTCTTGTTTTCCAATCGATTTTTATTTTATTTTTTATTTTTCTTTTAAATTATAACTAGATTTTATATTTTAAGTTGTCCAGAAGTTGTAAGTTTGGATTGTCAAATCTGTCTTTTACTGAGCATTTAATTTTGTAATTTTTTACATTTTTCTTTTTTCTATATTTCTCTTATTTTGTATATGAAGAAATATTATGGTGTCCAGTTTTAAATAAAATTAATTTGAATTGTAATTGATATTGAAATGAATTAGAAGTTTGTTTGAAGAGAAATATAGTAAAAATAATTGAAATTTAATCTTAGATGCAAAAATAAAATTGAAATTTTTTTTTTCGTTTTGTATTTTTCTACTTTCATTTTGTTGCTGTTTCCACTTAAACGTGTTTTAACGCAAAATGAATATTTGAGTAGGTTGGTATCTGTGTATGTGTATAACTGAAATTTTTATTACAAATTCCTATTTACTGTTGAAAAGTCCATTAATGTCAGTTAAGATTTTTTATGTGACATTTTAAGGTGTGACAACAGAAGAAAATAAATTGTAAATAATTACTAAATTTTAAATACAATTATTTAACATGAGAAAATTTAAAAAAAAAATGAGTAAATTTTTTTTTTTTTTTGTATGTAGTTTTGTAATTATAACGCAGTTAAGAAATTTCAGTGTAGTGAAAGCACTATAGCATATTTTTTATGTAAAAATGAGCAAAAGTCATCTCCAATTAGGGATGTCACACGTTCTAAGTTAAATTATAGAATATTTTTTATTTTTATAGGACTAAAATCGTGTATTTCTAAGTATTTATGGTTCTGAAACTGATAAAGTTGAAGGCAAACATACTGGGATAAGTTCAATAAACAACAACACGCGCCGCACTAAATAAAGCATTTTAGGGAAACACAAAAATAGTAGTACCTTAGTGAAGTGAGAATCAGAAATTTAAGTGAAAAATCAGAAATTTCAAATTAAAAAATCAGAAAAGGAATGGGTATGCCGTAGCCCAAAGAACGAGTTAAGACGGAAAAATTAAAAAAAATTTACTGGAAACCATAACCAACTACTTTGAATTTTGAACTAAGCGGACTCTGTACCGACTGATCTACAGAATTATGAAGAAATCACTGGCGATTCTCTACATTTCCTTCTACTATAATGTAATACAGTGAGTTTTACACATTATAAAATCACCCTATACACTAATATATTATATGACAATTCAATTTTCTACACTTGAATTATATTAGTGTAAAATTTTACGCGTTCTATTAAACAAAAAGACACCACAATCAAAAAAGTTAAAGTGAAAATTAAATTTTAACATTTTTAATCCCATAACTAATTGAGATTGAATTAAATTAAATGAATTTTATACAATCACGAAAATCACTGCCATTATTTACAGTTATTACTACCCACGATGATCACTTCTTATTTTTTTTTTTTATAATTATTTTCATTTTCATTCATTCAAATTTTCGGAAAGATATGATTAAATTTTAAAATTATACAAACGAATTAAAAAATCAAAAGATACAAATTTAAAATTAAAAGAAGACGTGAGGAATTAAAAATCAGAAATAAAAACAAAATTAATATTATTGTAAAATACAGCAAAAAAATATCAAAAAAAAAAAAACAAAAAATCATCAACCAGAAAATTTAATACCGCAAATTGAAAGCGTGTCGCTTAAATCAACTCTTTAAAGCACATCTCAAAGAAACAAAGAAAAAAAACCCATAAAAATTTAGCGCTATAAAAAAATTTATTCACTTTTTTTTCAGCTTGTTTTTTTTTTATTAAGATGATGGGATTTAGCTAATAGCAATAATTTTATTTTTCATTCATAACTGACAGGCATAGTATTTTATTTCAATTTACAAAATTCCCGATAGTTAACAACAAAAAAAAAACTTCACAATTAACAAAAACTTGTAAAACTTTAGTCAGTACAAGGTAAACATAAGCAACCACTCATAATGGGGTATAGAATCAACAAATACATACATACATACTTTTTATTACATACATTTCACCATGAAAAATGTCAATGATATAAATGTTTCAGTGTACCCAACGGATAAACATTGATTTTACGGTCTAGAGATATTATAGCAATCAATGAAAGTTAAGCTGCGGGACAAGAACTACCAACCCGAATACAGACATTCATTTATAAATTTAATTTAAAATAAAATAAATTCATAAAATTTAACCGATCGGGAAAATTACATCATATGTTCCTCATTATAATTTTTACAGCTAAGATTAACTTTTTGTACAAATTGGGATTTGAAAGCTTAAAGCGTTGAATTAAGTTAAGCCTCTGGAATGTATTTTTTGTGTTGTTTTTTTTTTTTATTTTTATTAAACAAATTAGCTAATATCTCACCTTGGTGTTATTTTGTGATTTGACATTTCATATTAATCGAATTGAAACACCTACATATCACATGATAATTTTTTTTTATATATAGGAATTTTCATTTTAAATTTGCTACTTTGATCTCAATTTAATGCGTGAAAGTTATACGAGTATGCGATTTTATATTGATTTCTATTTTAATAAACCAAAGTAAAAGAAAACCAACATTTTTTATTTATGAAATGCGCAAATATTGATACCTACTCCATAAACTTATTCATTGAAATGGAAAATTAAACTGAAGTAGAGAAAATATTTTTTTAAGCCTTTTGGCAGCAGTCAGTCATACTAACAATTCTCTTCTAAAGTTTTCGTTAATAATTTGTATGCCATAATGATAATTGCAAGTTTTAATATTACAAAAGTCTAGATGTGGAAAAGACAAGTTTATTATTCATTTAACAATATTTATTTGTTGCATACACTTAGGAGCAAAAATTAAAAAAATCATTTTTTAAAAATTATACTAACAGATATTATCTTTGTAATAGAAGATATCCGATGTTTTGTTTTCAATAATATCGAATTTATAAAGTAAATAAAAATTCGAATTTTATGAAATAGCTCGAATTCGTAAGTAAAAAGTACTACGTTTTCTAAATTAAGAATTATCGTAAAGGAAACATTAGCGGTAGTAATTCTGCACAATCCGTTATACTTATTAAAATATTCTTCCGTATTTGAAGCAATAAATTGTATTATTTAGAGCAACAAATTTGACGTTAATCAACCGCCTAATAATATGCAATACAATATATTTAGTCTATAATCAATATTTTTTAATTAAAAACTTCTGACAAAAAAAAAATACCATTTAAAACAAACAAGAGGTGAAAAACTTTTCAAAATTCGGATTGAAAAATTTTAACAAAAAAAAAATGGACTCACATTAAAAGTCGGCTTCAAACTTTTATATAAAAAAATAAGTACCTAGTAATAACTTCGAGATTAATTATATAACTGCAACGCTAATTTGAAATTAAAGCACGCAATCTAAAAATAAATAAAAAAAAATCCAAATTTTAATTTTTATAACTTTTTGTACCTTTGCCCCATTTTTTTTTTACAAATTCTTCAAATTGTAAATTATATAGGTTTTCTCATAAATTTTCATGCTAGACACTTATAATCATTATAAAATAACTTCTACATTTTGCTTCTTGTGTTCTAAACTCAATTAAATTTTTAAGGTAGGTAAAGGGTTCCCAACAAATAAATCTTTTTTAATATTTTTGTAAATTTCATGATCTTTTAAATTTCATATATTTTTTTTTTTGTTTTATTTAATTTTCGAGTATAAGCTACCTTAAAAAATTTTCATTTCAAAATAATAATGGACAATAGCACGTGATTCTATAATATTTATTACAAAAAGTACCCAAAATTTCCCAAAATCTCAAAAGCGAGGAAGATAAGAATATACCGATTTTTTTTTTTGTTTTATTAATGACAATGTAATTAAATATTTTTCTGTGGGACTTCATTTAATCTTTCCAATTTTGAATTAAAAAATTTTTATTTTATTCTTCTCTTTTACATTTTGAATTACATTTCTCATATAACCAATAAGTAACACTATAAAAATATCTAAGAGGAATAATTTAACGGCAACATGAATTTTATCACACAATTTCGAGATTTGGTAACTTTCAAAAAAAAAAATAAATTTTTTTAAAAAGAAATGAAGATGATCTGATCTTTTGTATAATTTTAAGCTTTCAATTATGGAAGCTAAATTAATTTCTTTAATCCAATATATCGCAAGAAAAGATCTATATCAGGTATAAAGTAATTTTTCATTATTAAAAGGCAACTACTACTAGTCGAATCTAAGAGTGTACGAATATACAATAGAGCTCAGATAAATGTAGCCTACAATTTAGTGTGAAGTATCACCTGCATGAGCTGGAGAAATCAGACTTCTCCCTGTGCAGATTTTGTAGGGCGGCGACGAAACCGCCGTTCGGGAGCTTATGTCCAACTCCATTGGAGATATTTCCAGCTTTATTCTTGGAAGGAGCATATTACAGGCGGGAACTTGGGAAGGCTTGGGATAAGTAGGAAATGGCTGCGGTGACCCGAGGGCTCGGTTCCCCTAAAAATCTACAAAAAAAACATAGCAAAACCTTATTTAAGTAGCTAAATAGCCCTACATATGAGCTTTTTATATCGTTTATCTACATTGATTTTTCCTTCTGTTAGGGTTACATATGGATATCTAATAGAAGTATAAATTAACCCTTAAGCAATTGTTTGAAAAATTTCGAAATCAACATATTTTTGTTTTTAAATTAATATCAATTGTCTATAACATTAAATTAACCATTATTAAAACTAAAGGACCAAATTTACAAACTAGAGCCAAATATTAAAATAAATGCCCTTTTACTATTATATACTGCTTAAGGGTTAAATAATTTTAATTTAAATTTTATTCCTACTATAGCTTACTTGTTTGTTACTAGAACCATCCTTGACTCAAAAACAAGCAAGGTATTTCTAAATAATTTTATTTTTAAGCAAAATGAAATCTTCGACAATCATTTGAAATTTAAAACTAAAATTTTATAATTATTTTGTTAATATTTACCGTTTTTCGACATTATACTAGTTAAAATTAATTTTATTGTTTAACAATGTTGACTTTAAAATCTTGTTCCGCAAAATCCAAATTATGGTGGGTATATTTTAATTTCACTGTTCAAATATTTTTATAAATATATTTAGATATCTATGTGTGGTACTCGTAAGCACAGAAGAAACCCCTAAATTTTTTTTTTTATTTTTACTAATCATTCACCTTCTCCATTCTATACAATTATCTTGGAGCGATTATCTCCCACTAAACAAAAACATTTACAGATTTTCTTTCGGAATAAAGCGAAAATAAAACGGTTATTTTTGGTCTACTAAAATTTATTAACACCGTTCTTTAAACCTTTATTCATCATTTTGTCTACAATATATATAATGTACTCATATAACTAAATTTTAACCTGTGTATTGTGAAAGATTAACAGAATAAAACCTTATTCTAAATGAGCATGACATAATTGAAATTTCGTTTGTTATTAGAAACATCGTTTGTTATTAAGATTTAATGCAGTAAATTTGTGAAGAGTGTTGTTTTAACAACCTGACTATACCCTTAATATTCGAAATGAATACTGAAATCCTAAATAAACCAAAAAAAAATAAGTTCTATTTTCCAAATTTGTGAAAATTTTTTATAAAGTCAATTCAATTGTCCTCAATAATTTTTTTATCATAATACCTCAGTAATGTATAGATCAACGATTATTTTTATTATGTTCTAACAATATTATGAAAGTATTCAGAAGCTTTAGACGTGTAATTTGAAAAAAAAAAATAAAAATTATAAAGAAAAATTAAAGTTTAAGACCTTTACATGAAATAGGAGGGCATCAAAATTGGAATTTTTCTTATAATTTCTTTTAAAAAATTTACTATAATTATAAGTCTAATATAGAATATTCTACTCGAATTTATAAAGATTTTTTATTGGAAATTTCAAAAATTTCAAATGATAATTATTATTAATAAAGGATTTTAGTTAAAATGAATTTTGCTTATAAATCATTTAATAACGGCTTTTATACGAAATAACAAAATGTAATCAAATATTTTAGGGTTCCTGATTAATTAGAAGTTTATTGACATTTATATCAAAATTTCCATCCCGTTTCTATAAAACCTTCTCCTTTGTTTCAAAAACGGGGCGATTTCAGATAAGTTAATTTTCAAACAAAATTTTTAGTTACTAATATTTTGTTATCAGACAAAATCTTTTAACCATTCTAAGATTTTGAGCTATACCGTTCAAATATCGGGATAAATACGAGAAAAATTGCACGGGATAGCATTTCATCGCGATCGCGTATAATGATCTATTATGTCCTAAGAATAAAGTCCCCCAATATTTCCCTTCTCCTGCGAGTTAGAACAACACACACTCCAATAGAAGGTGTACTAATTCTACAAAATCAATTAAGCAGAACTATCCAATGAAGTGCATACATTAAAATTAAAGTAAAAAATTAAATAGGCGATGAATTGTAGTGTATAATTATGTGATGACCCGGATTCCATTGAGGCAAAAATTAGCAAAACTGGCTTATTAAATGGAGTAACAATACTCTACAACCCAAAAAGTTAATTTAGTATGCCCCACTCCCGCCCACATCACCTATCACGCCCAAAAACACTCTCCCAAGACCTATTCTCTTGGTAATTTCGATTATCTTGTGAAGGTTCATTTGTTCCTGGCTTTCTACAACGAGGACTAAACATTTTCTTTCATTCTAAATCAATGTGTATTTAAAAGTTTTCTTGCATAAACTTTTTCAAAATTTTTATTTTTTTACTTATGGATCATACGTAGAAAAAAAAATAATTTAAAAAAAAAATGGTTTTTCTTTCTTACTTTTGATTTTGTCAATTTTTCATTTTATTCCTTTTCGTCTTTAACCACGATATCCTGTGGATTAATCAGTTCGACTTTATTTCCTTTTTCAGCGGATATGAAAACCACAGGAGTCAAAAAAAAAAAACCAAAAAAAAAATTTTTTTTTTTGTTTTAACTCACATTTAGTAAAAATGAAACGTTTTTCTGTATCCCATCAAAATTGTGCAAAAAAATAACAAAAAAAAACAAAAATAAAGAAAAACGCAAGAATTTTCTAATTCAATAGGCTTATGCATGTTGCATTTTTATATATTGAATTACCGCCAACGCCGCCAACAACATCTTCAAAATCATTATTGTTTACTGCTGTCCACTGTTTTAAATGCCTCAAGTACCTAGTGAACAATATAGAAAATTTTCTTTTTGTTTTCATTTTTATTTTTGCCCTTTTCTTAAAAATCACCAGAAATTGCACTTTTCCTGAAATAATGAAAGTGGAGGAGGATTAAATTTGATATTATGCGTTTTAAAAAAAAAAATAAATAATTTTCCGTCATATAAAGTACCTATCAGTAAGCCTTATGCAAAATTGAATTGGGGAAGATGGGAGGGTATTAAATACTCTGACTCAAAATTTTACTGCATTTAATTTTTTTGTTTTTTTTTATTTCTGCGAAATTTAATACAAGTTGTATAAGATGCGATAAGATGAGGTGAGAAACCTTCTAAGTCATATAACAAAATTAAATATGTAAAGCCTAAGTAATTTTTTAAAAAATTTTTAAATTTCATTTCTTTTGTTCTCAAATTTTTTTAACTGTTTTCGAAATCATTACAAAAATTTTAATATTTTGCCCAGTCTTCAGGTAAGCTAGCAAACTACCCACAACAACTGATTAGAATTATTGCGAATTTTAAATTTTCTTATTCCTCGTATATAAAGTACAGAGTAACTCATTTTTAGTACTACATCAATAATTTCGTTCGAATGTTCATTTGAGACAAGCATTAAACTTATATAAAATTTTGTTCAAGCTTAAGCTTTAATCTTTTTAGATTAAATTTCATGCTTACCTGTTTTCTGCATCATTTTAAGACTAGAACAATCATCTATGAAATAGTTCTCTAAAATTTTTACTTATCTAATGTTTTTTAGTCCATCAATATCAATTAAAGATCAAATAAAAGGCGAATAATTTGTCTTTGAAATGAGCAATATCTCATTATTTGTTTTTGTTTTTTCAGAGTTTCCCACATTTAACATATGAAATATCAGGAGGGTCATTTTTCCTCAATAGCCTTGGACAAGACAACTTTTTACTCACATTATTATGCATTCAACTATCCAAGAGAAAATGCAGCTTTCAAGAACTAGTTTTTATTAAAGAATTTTCGTAGATGAATTCCACTCTCACATAACCTAGCGATTTGTGATTTTCACTAGCGATTTGATTATCACAATACTAAAATTTCTGTATTTAAAAACCTATAATGGCCTTTATCGTATCAAATAGAATGTTTTCCCCCTATAACACCATATAAGTTTAGAAATTAAATTTGTCTTTTTCATTCAAATTGGCATCCTGAACTTAAAAGGCTATTTTGTTTGAATATTATCGTATCATTTTCAGCTCCTCTCATTTTTTCTTCTTATGATCGTATTACATGAAATTCTCTACTAAATACAAATTATATAAGTAAAATCAACTCATCTATTCGAGTTCAGAGACCAAAAACAAAAAAAAAATTTACACTCAAATCATTTTTATTAATAGTTTAAATGGTTTCTTCTTCTCATGCTAATACCACTATTCATTTTTAAAAGGTTTTCCATTGTCATCTTCTCCTCCGATAACCTAAGGAAATCATCATTAAAGAAAAAACAAAATTCGAAAATAAAACAACAAAAAAAAAAAGAGAAAACAAAATGAGAGGGAAAAAAAAATAATTTCCTTAGCAGACCCAGTAGAAGATTGTTCACACAGCAGGGGTTGCACATATTGCTTAAGGGCCAAAGCACATAAAATAACTTTTATATGAAGTTTTCATTTTCTTCTTCTTTCTCTTTCTACTGAATATTGTTTTTATTATTGTTGTTGCTGTAAGTTAGGGTTTTTTGTTTTATTTTTATATTTAAATGAGCAAAAATATTAAAAAATTAATATTTATGGAGATCGATTTTAGTTTAAAGATTAAAATAATAATCACATGAATAAAAATTTATAATAAGAAAAAAAACTTATGGAATCTATAAATTTGGACCGAACACTTGTAAGGCATCCAGCTCCAATGGATATGGTACAAAAGAACATGGTTTTTGAATCTAACACACAAGTTTATCAAACTGCACGATACAACAGGTGAATCTGCTATAATACATTTCCTCTCTACACATTCTTTTTCTCTCCGAATTTTTAAAAATCGTTTATGAGCACTTCAACTCACACCTGAGAGACATTATATATCAATTTAGCGAGGGTCAATTTCAAAGTAAACAATAGCAGGCATATTGTAACGTTGCATCACTTACATAATCTCCACCTCATCTACGCTTCCTGTAAAATGACAGAGCTTTCGAAGAGTCTGCTTGTACTTAAGGGCGATAACATAAATACTTGCAACTCCATTATACTTCTCTAAATAAATGGATCACGATATTTAATTTTCCCAATAGCACAAAAAAGTTCGCAACCAAGTTCGTTGTTTCCAAAATATTACAAAGCTTGCTCTAGTTTGAATTCAGCAAGTATCTACTTACGTTAAAATATTTTTATTTAATGATAGTTAATATTGCACCTTCCTTTCTTAGCATGTTTGCCAATCAGACAATGTCCTGTTTTAGTTCCTATTACCTCATCAAATATCGTAGTTGGAGGGCTATCTAATTTTTTGTACAATCCCAATTCAATGTTTCCCAAAAATTTTAGATTATTTCTAATTTTAGTTGGTAATTAAAATTAAAAATTTCTTTTATCTTTACTGTAAGCATTGAAAATAATCCGAGCAGGAGCAGAAATGTGTACGGTACATTTCGAAATTATTTAATTGTCTATATTAAAAATGGAATTCCGATTTTATCACGTCTTTCAAACTAACGAGTTTATTTTGCAAATGAAACCTGAAAAACTAAAAATCATATAAAAAATTTAGGCAAAGGAAAATCCTCTGTGTTGAACAAGAAAGAATAGAAGGGACTGAGCATTTAAAGCATATTAAAATTTAAAAATTTAAATAAAACTCGTGTTACAACAGCTTTTAGACAAAAAACAAGCAAAATTTTTTAATATTTTTTGTTTATTTGTCTGAAGCATAACTTGCCAACAAGCTGCCAATTTATTTAGTAAAAAAAAAGGATTGGAAAAAAATTTTTTTTATATTCTTTTTTATTTCGAAATCATTTTTTCTGTTTAAACATTAATAATTTATTTTTGAAATTAGCTTCTGTTAATGTTGTATACTATGTTAAATATCGGATGCTAATCAATATTAGTTACGCTTTTAATTAAGTTTTTTTTATCTATGTAAAATTTCTGATCCGTCTGGGAATTAAAATTTAAATTTTATCTCTTTTCTACAGTTGGTCGTAGCTTTAATCATTTTTTATTATAATATTTTATTATTTAATATTAAAAGATAAAATAGAGTATAAAAGGATAATGAGAAAGATATTAAATTTTCAAAAATCAATAAGAAAACGAACAAACCGGGGCGGCGCTAAAACAATTTATATACTTACTACTGTTCTTGTACAAAACGTATGCAACCTAAAAAAAATAAATTTTAAAATGAAGAAAACAACTTACCATCCATAAATTAAACAAGTAAAGTAATAAATGTTGGTGTTTGTCAAAATTGAATACCCGCTTATTTTAGGTTAACTCAAAATTTTGAGACTTCTACGCTCAGCTCAGTTAACGCTATTATATAAACGGAATAATTGTTAGATATGTATGTAATATTGTTAAGATTTTGTTGTGTAGAATTCGATATATTGCTCCCTAGCTACATATAGATTAACTTTAAGATCATTGTTCAACAGTTTACCTGGTTTTTGGGTTTTTTGATGGTGTGTTGGATTTTTTTCTTCATTTTTGACGGGTTTGTCAAGCCCTTTGCAACGATATGTGCAAAATTTTTTTTTTAAAACCTTCCTCAAGACCTAGATGATCTTAGAGGATTAAAAAATAAGTTATCGATCAAAAATTTTAGATATATCGAAGATCTTTGTAGTTATATACCGCATGGGCATATCTAAATAATTTTTTTTAATTCCGTCTGCAGGAGCCTTACAGCAAATAGTGAAATAAACTTACTCATTTTCGATTTTTCCGATTTGCATACCATAAAAAAATATGAATTTGCATTTTTAATTCAAGTGTCCCACTCTTTATGTTTTCAAGAAAATAAAAATTTCAACAAAATTTAAACGCATCCAGCTAGATCAAATTAGAATTTGAACACTTACAATTGATTTATGGATTCGAAAATCTTTTCTTGTCGTGCGTCGTGAAAAATTGAATACACCTCCTATATATTATAATGTATAGTTGGATATAAAAATACTTACCAAACATTCTTTAAATTGAATTCTATTGACAGCCAACTGGTTACTTATGATCCATAACTCACCTATTATTCAAGTGATACACAAGTTTTCATATAAAAAAAAAACTATATAATTATAACATATTAAACATATGGTGAATAACGGCCAAGATTTTTTAAAACAAATTTGATATAAAATAATAATAGCGATGGTAACACTTTTCTATTAAATCTATGATTTATCGGAACAATCTTATCAAATGAACTTTTGCCTATTTCAATAAAAATTTGGGCTCAATGAAACCAGTTTTTAAAATATCTGAAAATTGAATTATACAAAAAAAAAATTGTTCGATAAAAGTCAATTAAACAATTTTTTTCGCAGTGCCACCATCTAGATAAAATTGGAAACTATCTATAAGTGAATTATAAACTATATTTGGGTGCGTTCCCTGATATAATTTTTGATAAAATATATGACTGTGATTGAGATCTAGTGTAATAGGTCTAGTAAACTGCTTCTTGAGTAAGTTAAGTTTAAAGTTTAGTTTTAATTTTCAAAAAAGAAATGCAATATTTTATTCTTTCTATTATATTATTGAAGCTAATTGAGCTACATTGAGCAAATTTTAAATAAAATGTTATGTTTTTAGTGTTACACTTTTTTCCATTTTGATATGAGCGCACAAAACTTTGGCGCAAACCATTCTTCAATTAAAAAACACTTATTTCAGTTTTCTTTTTATATATTTTATTAATTTTATTTAATAAAATTATTATAATTAATATTAATATTTATCATTAAAATAATATTACATTAAAAATTAGGAAATTTTACATTTTTTATTTTTATTTTTTTTTAAATATTTTTATAATTTTTTATTATTTTTTTTTATTTTATTTTTTTTTTTTTGAATTTCTTTAAAATTTATACTTACTTAAAAGTAAAAATTAAAGAAATTTTATTGCTTTTTATTTATTTTTTTTTTAATTATAATTAATAAAATTTTTAATACATTTTTTTTATATTGAATTAATTAATACAAATTTATATAAAATAATATTTATTATATTGAAAATTATTTAAATAAATTAATTTTAAAAATTGATTTTTTTTTTTTCGTAAAATATAAGAATTTCTAGTCTTAATAAAAATTAAATAATTTTTTTTTTCTTTTATATTTTTATAATTCAAATAATTTTGGTTCTAGTTCATAATTTTAAATAAATTTTTAATTTTTAATACAAAACAAAATATTTAAAAAAAAAAAATGTAAAATAGAATTCATTTAAAAATTTTTGTCACAAGATGGCATCAGAGTGGAATTTTTTCAAACGAAAATAATAAAATATGGTAAGACTAGAATCTTAAAAATTATTTTAAACAAAATTTAAAATTTAAAGTGAGATTAATTAATTTTTTTTTTTCATATATTTTTTTTTGTTTAAAAATATATATAGTTATTAAATATGTAGGTATACTGATTTTTAATATTGATATGGGATTTTTATAAAATTTTTAGAACAATTGTTTTATATTTTACCTTTATCCAAATATTTCACTCCTTTTTATTAAATATTTTCTTTTTAAACTATAAAATATCAAAGTGTTTTGGGTTAAAAGAACAAAAAGTTTGTACTTAATTGATCTTTTATTTGATTTTTTGTTTTTTGTAATTTACGGTGAAAATATAATAATATACTGTTTCTGTAATGTTAATTGTTATACAAAACAAAAAAAATAAATAAGGTAATAACTTTTCTAATTATGAGAACAAACAATAAATTCTTCTTAAATGTGGAGAATTTTATTTATCATATACATATGGAAATAATTTGGAAATAATCGACGACATTGGCAACACTAATAATGTATAAATATTTTCTGTCACTTATCGTTTTCATAACAAGTGACAAATATATTGGTGGCAGTGACACAACAAAAATTTTTTTTTAATTAAGTAGGAAGCTTGTTCTTTGCTAAATATTCATATAAAGCATATTATATTGTAAAATCGATCGCTGGGACTTTATACGATGTGCAATTTATAATTTTTAAAAACTTGTCTATATTATGTATAATAATAATTCTGGAATCTTATTTTCTTGAAAAATTATAAAATGTTTTTATTTAATTTACAATCACTAATTAAATAAAATAAATTTGTAAACTGTTATGAACTGGAAAAAGCTAATTATTATTCAAGAGAATTTTTAAAAATAAAATTTTAAGATTTTCATTTTAGTCGTGCTTTGAAAATTCATGAATTGAAATAATTTGATTTTTCATTCAAAAAAGGTGAATATTTATTATTATATTATATAAGAGCTGATTGAAATATAGTATTAAATTGGATTATAAATTGAATTAGAACACTATTCTTATAGTAATATATTGACTACGTTCTTTAAACAACAATATCTGGCAATGACTATTAACAAACAGTAAATCAAGCGGATTTGAAATTAAGTTATAGTTTCCAATTTCACGCCAACTTTTGAATTAATTATTCAAAATTATTTCAAGAATAAATTTCCATTGTTCAGAATGTGTTCATTTACGATATTGTTAATTTAATGTAGAGTATGTATGTATGTAAAATTACATAATGTAGAATATTTAAATTGACCAAATAAATACAAATTGTTAATTTTCATTGTTACCTTATTCATTTTTTGTTTTCTATGCAATTAATTCTTTTGGTCCAATTTATTTCTTTTGTATAAATAATATTTTTCGGCATATTTTCGGCATTCTTAAGTATCTTTTAAAAATTGCAATTCTTGAAAATTTTATTTATATAAAAAGTTAAAATTATTGAATGCAAAATAATTTTATATGAAATTCTTCTCTATTTAATTTTCAACTTATTTTTGTATTTTATTCATTTAATACTAAAGTATTTTGTTTTAAACTCTTTCTATATTATTATTATTCTTATTAAAAAAAAAAAAAGTTCAATATTTACAAAAATAGCAAAAAAAATTTCAAATTTTTCAATTCATTGCCAAAAAATGAAAAATATGAAATTTTTTATGTTGCACTGGGAAAAATTTTTTTCGTATATTTCTTTATAATTTTCATCTGTTTTCATTAAAAATATATAATAATATTATTTAAATAATAAATTTTAATAATTATTTTAATTTTTCTCTTAACATCTAATTCAAAAATACATTAATTTTTATGGAATATTTTTCTTTTTGTAAATTTATGTATAAATATTTTTTTGTTTTTTAATTGTAATTATAACATGTATAAGTATTTCGTCCATACATTTCAAAATGACCTGATCTGTAAGCAAAAAAGAGAAAATAATAAAAGGAAAATGATGATATAATAATGGTAATTAAGCAATTAAAAATTTTGAAAAAATAATAAAAAAAAAAAAAAATACAAAAACTAAAAAAACAAAATAATCAATTAATTTTGAATTAAAAATTTCATAAAAAAAAATTTTAATTTTTTTTAATTAATTAAAAAATTTTAATAAAATATTGACATGCAAAATTTCCCATTATTTTATACCTTCAAAATTCATATCCATATACATTATTATAAACCTTTCCATAATTCTAAATTATTTGAATAGACGATATTTATAATATTATTTATATATAGGCTCTACTCTATAATAATAACAATAAATTGTTAGTTTCAATATTGAACTTATAATATATATTTTGCATATTTTCGGGCGTTTTTAATTGAAATTAAAATTCGTTTTATATTTTTTTGCAATCTTTATAATTAATTATGTTATAAAAAAATTTAATGAGATTGAAGAAATTTATTCAAGTCACCAAATATACATATGAGTTTTTTTATTGTAATAAATTGTAATTTTTCCAAAACTTATATGACCGGCAAGCCATAATATAAACCGCTATTAAATAATTCGATTCATAAATATTTTTTTTATTTAGCATAATTCAAAATCAAAGTCAAGAGAATTGAAATTGCATAGTAAAACATTGACATTTATGTTAAATGTCATTTGCAAATTTTCGAATTAAATTTTTTTTATTATTAAAATGATTTAATAATGCAATTTATTTTTGCGCAATCGATACTTCAAAAATTAAAATTATTATTGTTCGCTAGCATGGCATTTGGCAAGACAATACGGCATTAACATATTAATACAATTTGACGATAATTATAGTTATAAATTTTTTTCTTTTTCACTCCTAGGAGGAGCATAGGGCTATAGTGTATGATATCATAAATAGTCATGCTCCAGTTGCATTGCGTCATACAAGTAGTTTTCTGACGTAGTTTTTTCTTTATATTAAATATTTAAGGCAATTAACATTTATTGTTTATTTTTCTTATTTTTGTAATATCGAATATTAATAATATATCAATTTACTTGTATACTAATTTGTTATTTATAAAAGTAATGTATATTAAGCTACAATACTGAATATAAATTTTATAGTAACCTGACCGGAGTTTGAATCACTGACCGGGGTTTGAATCCCTGATCGGGGTTTGAACCCGAGACTCTGCCTTCAGTTAAAGGACCATAACCACTGCACCATCGATCAGGTGCACCATTGCACAGTTTTAAATAGTCCAAATTAATTAAGAACAAAATTTACAAGTTTATAATATAATGTAACGCCTTCAGATATGCAAAATAATCATTACCATATTATGTATATAAGAAAAGGAAAGAACCTTTAACTACGATACAAAATCTTTATAACAAAATCATATTATTATTTTATATAAAGTATTTGAATTTTTTTTTCATTTTAATTTATTTATTTTAATTTTCTCTTAAAATATTATAAATATGAAAAATTTACATTGGTCTTTCTTTTTTATTTTTTTGTATATTAAATTAAATTTAAATATATTATTTAAATTTAATTAAAAACAAAATTCCAAATTAGTGTTGCCATATTACCATATTTAAAATGAAATATATAAAAACTATAAATTTTTGTTATTTTTAATTTTCTCCGTGTATTTTCGAATCTTGGAATCTATAGAATTGAAATTCTTATATCAATTTTTCTTTTTTTTTTTTTAATATTTTTTTTTTTCATTGTTTATTTATTTTTAATGTAAGACAGCCATCAAAATTTTTGTTAAATTAAAATACATATATGTAATTAATAATTTGTATTTAATATTTTTTAAAATTAATTTTATAACAACAATGTGTTAACATTTTGGATTTCAATTTTTTTTTTTTGTATACTAGCTAGATCATAAAATATTTTTTTTGTTATATTTAAAATTATTATTATTTTTCGTTTTTTTTTTTGGAAGTAATAAATTATTTAGATCTTAATTATCAAGAAATAAAAAAATTAATTTGGCATCTTATAAATTATAAATAAATTTAGAAATTTATAACACAAAAAAAAATTATTTTTATTGCAATTATGTAAAAATGTGTAGGTTTAGATTTCCCAAAATAATAATTAAAATATTATAATAATAATAATTAGAAGGAATTTTTATTTATATAAAATGACAAATACAACTAAATTATGACCAAAATATATATGTATGTATAGGTATTTTATATTATTTATATATAAATAAAATAAAAAAAAATTAATAAAATTATAAGTCAGATCAAAATCATAATTAATTATAGAATTTGATACCCCACCTTCACCACAGATAGAGATCATTACAAAATTTTATTGAATATTTTTTTATTTTTAATTTAAAATTAATTTTTTTTTTTATATTTCATTATTAAATAATATTTGTTTTTTATAATTATTTGGGTATTGTATACAAAATTGTTTTTATTAATTTTACTTTATATTTTTTTTACAATTCTATTTTTCATAATTACGCTCATTCGTTTTGTATTGGTGAGTTTATACTGAAACTATTTTTTAAATTTTTTTTACATTTTAAATTTTTTTGCATATTCAATTTGTGTATTCCATTAATTAATTTATAAAAAATTCTTAATATTTTCATTTTTAAATTCTTTCTTTATTCAATTTCCAATATTTTTAAATATTTTATTAATAAAATTAAATTCCATTGCTTATAAATTTATTATTAATCAAAAAAAAAAATTAATATGAAAAAAAAAACTTTGTTTTTTTTTTTTTATTTATGGCATAATTTTATATGTTAATTAATTTGCGTGTGCTTACCGCCAAACACACTGACTACATCTACAAAAAAAAAGAAGAAAAAAAATAATAAAATAAAAAAAAATTTTAAAAAATATATTATTAATAAAAAATAAAAACATTTAACCAAAATTAAAATATAATATTAAATTGTAATAATTAAAAATCAAATAAATTAAAAAAAAATGGTCAATATAATCAAAAATAAAATTTCCAAAAAAAAAATAATAAAATATTTTAGCCAAACACAAGTAAAATGGTTATTCTGACAGAAAAAAAAAATTATATGTCAAAAAAATTATTACCTTAATACAAACGGGAGAGCCATCTATCGTTTTCTTGAGCAGTTAAATTTAAATAAAATGCCGTCAATTCGCGACAAGTTAATATTCAACTGACATTATGTGTCACATAAGTGGCACTGAGTTTTGTTTTTTAAAAATAAACTATAAATAGCTCACCCCTTATATTTTTAATACAATTTTTTTTTATTCTAACCCCTGTTACACCCTAATTTAATATTTTCAAAATTGAGAATAAAATTGTTATAATATAATTTTAATTATAAAAATATTATATAATTCTAATATATATGTATATTGTGCCTCTATACATTAATAAAATAAAAATATATTGTGCATATATATAAATATTATACTTGTGCATTTATAAAAAAATTATAAAAATATTTTAAAATTAGAAAAAATAGTAATAACCATATGTATATAAAAGTAATGTGCTATAATAAATAAATTAAATAGTGCAAAACAAAAATCAATTTGAATAATCTTATAGAATAATATTGATAACAAAAATGTACTCCAGTTCACAGGGAAATGCCAAATTTATAGGGAATTTAATTGTTTTATTAATGAGATTTTTATTAATTGACAATTTGATTTGTGAAAACTCTTTATATATCTAAAAGCCAAAACTCTAAACTATTCTCTCTAAAAGCCAAAACTCTAAAAATTGAGCTAAAAATCATTTAACAATCTGCACACTCGTCCGTATTCTCTTTCAGCTCTCCTTATTTCATTTCACATACTACACTCCCTTTTCCATAAAAAATCTTATTTAACAAAAGGTAAGAATCCATTATTTAACCAACATTTTCAACTTTCAAGAGAAATAAAAGCAGGTGTGCCTCAAGGCAGCATATTTGGCGATACTACAACATTGGCAGTAGGAGCGAACATTGACGTTTCGACAAAAAAAATTACAGGAGGTAAGTAACAAAATAAGAAAGTGGATTAGGGATTGGAAAATTAATTTGAATGAAGCAAAATCGGTTCACATAAACTTCACCAACCGGAAAATAGTGAATCCACCACAAATTAACTTAAATGTAACAAACGTAACGATCCATAACTCAGTAAAATACCTAGGAATGACTTTAGATGTCAAGCTAAGGTGGAAAGAGCATATAAAGAAGAAACACATAGAATTATAAAATAAATATAGAGAAAATTATTGGCTCCTAGGTCGTAAGTCCAATTTGGCAATTGATAATAAGATATTAATTTATAGCTAAATCATTAAACCAATATGGCTATATGGCATCCAACTGTAGGGTTGTGCCAAAAAGAACTCACATTAACAAAATTCAAACCTTCCAGAATAAAGTTCTACGGGGCATGGTAAATGCGCCATACGTGTATACATAACAGTGATATCCACAGGGATTTAGGAATTCCTTTGGTTGTAGATGAAATTAGAAGTTGTGCTACAAAGCATAGGCCTCATCTAAAACAGCATGTAAATATGAAAGCTCGGCTGCTAGACAATGATGTTATGACAGAAAGACTTAAGCGAACAAGACCTTTGAATTTAACGCGAAATATCAATTTCCTTATGGAAGGTATTTAATTCCTGTACGGAAAAACCAAGTTATCACAGAGGTAATAATTGGTCTTTAGGACCAGTTTTATTCGTTCAGAGTTTATAAGATTTTTTAGGGTAGGAGTCACGCTCCCCTACTGTCGGAGGAAAAAGGCAGATAGCGCCATCCTTCTTCGCCTTTCGAGATTTTTTCACCTAGTAGAAAAAAAGAAATCTACTTTTAAATACTTTTAATAGAAGAAAGCATAATATCCATATAGAAGGCTTTTCTGCAAATCTATCTCATGTAATAAGTAATTAAACGGTTATGAAAGAAATTGTGTAGCATACCGTAAACCCCAAAGATTAATAAATAAGAAAATATCAAAAAATTTTCATCAAACGTTTGCTAACATAATTTTTACCGAAAAATTACCAAATTTTTCTTTAAATTTGGCTTAACAAAAAAATAAACTCAAATTGAATAATTTCAAATGATTTCTGTAATAAACTTAATCAAATTTAATATTAATAATCCAACTAAATAACACTCTTTTTTTAATATTATAAATATAAATGGAATTCATTTAATTAAATAATATTTACGAATAGAAAAAAAAAACAAATAAAGTGAAAAAAAAAAACAAAAATTTATAAAATATACCGCATTTTTATGACATCAAATAAAATCTAATAAAACCGAAATAACCTTTTTTTTTCATTTATTTCATGTCTTTATTATCGCGTCTATATACACATAATTATATAATTTGTGCATTAGAGTCATATTATAACACCAATAAATAGTTGTTTAATATTAAATTAAATTTGTTTTTAAAAAAGTGCATTAAGAATTTTAAGAAAGAAAAAATTTTTAGACTTACAAAACAAATTTTGTCGGCATTTACAATTTTGATCAAAAAATAAAACGCTATAATATTTGAAGAAATATAAAAAAATATGCTTATCATCATCACTCTTCAAATACTCAACAACAGAAAAAAAAAAACAACACTCAACTGTAATAAAAATTATTATTTAGTTACAACAAATTTTCTAGACAGCATGGCTTTTTATTCAATCACCATTAAAATCATATACCTATATATACCTGCAATACACGCGTAGCTTTTTACCTATTTAAAAAATTATATTACCCATATCTTTATAACTAATAAACTAATAAATGATTTTAAAATTATTTTTCAATCATAAATGCACATACAAACATACTATGTATGCATATAATGTTACAAAACTCAATATAACATTAAAAACATCTGAGTTAAACGCTTATTAGGTCACACCATATAATTCAGAAAACCAAAAAAAAAAAAAATTATAACCGTTTATCCTATTATAAACGTTATCGTCATTATCATCACATTCGTCACAATAAATTCAAAACGTCATTTATTCTCATAATATGTCATTTATTAAAATGTAATAATTACAATAGAAAATAAATGAACATATGCGGATGTGTATAAAATGAAAATTTACAATCTATATGAAATGTTTGTAAATGATTGTATTCATTTGGATTCAAGTTATGTGAAAAAGAAATATAATAATTATATTAATTTCGTATGAAATCATCAAATACACCATCATTGTAAAGTATATATAGTAATAAGAGTGATGATTATTAAAATATAAGTACTCAATGATTTTAACCTCCAATTCAAAATCATAATTCCATATAATTCCCACCACCTAATCATTTTCTCTTTTTTGTTTTGTATAACCAGTATTTTTTATTATGAGTTTCTCTTCTTCCATTTCATCTCTCTTGTCCTTCCCTAATACAAACGCTTGTCATCACTCATAACATTTTTCACCACTCTTCTCTCATTTTTTTCTAATCTACACATTTCAATATGTTTAGGAATTATAAACAAGTATTCTATAACTATATGTATATGCGCTCTTATAACACGCATCAACAACGGTATACATCTCATTTAGTACACATCAATATACAGTAATGTAATTGTTTACATTTTTACCCATGCACGTAATTGTAATGTGCATTATGTTTATTAATAATAAAATGTAGCAATTGAAATTTGAAAAAAGAACAAAAAAAAATCTGTTCGTACGCCGCATTTCATTTGAATATACCGCTCTATATCTACCTACACAGTACGCAATATATACACAAGTTCGTTCAGATTATTATAGATAATGAGTGTATATGAAAATTAAATGTGTAAATAAAACTTATAAATAGGAAAATAAAAATAATCCCCAAAATAAATAACCTTTAAAATATAATGCACATGAATTTACTTATTGTATAACATTTTCAAATTTAAAATAAAATTGGTATACAAATTTTGAATGGTGTAAGAATATTTATGAAATGGTTTGAAATAGCTATCACATTTACTACCCTACCGTAATAAAATATTAAAAAAAAAAAAAAGTGTAACTAGTAATACGAACCATATTCAACTTTTCAAATTCACAATTTACCTTATATTTCTCATCGTAGACAATAATTTCGTAAAAATTCTCTAATATTTTTCGGAATTTTTATAGAATAGTGTACATAATTTGAAAATGACTGGGCTTAAATTCAATTTACTTATGAATTTCTTCATATATGTCGTATTCTGTTAGTAACGATTCGAATTTGTTACGTATAAAACTAAATTTTAGTTGACATTAGAAATCACAAGTGTTCTTACTTTGAAAATGATTATCAAGTGTTTATTATAGCCTTATTATAATTGAAACGTTGAAATAACACTAAAAATACGTAAATTATAAAACATACATGGATGTATACATAAATTTCTAAAAAAAGAAATAATAAATAGTAGTAAAAAATTGCATATCTTTTGGCGCTTTTACATAATAACAATTATTACAATGTATTAATTGAAACATACACGTTTTATTTGTTATTATTTAAGTGTAAACGTACTACGTTTGCTGTAAAGAAATTTATCATCTCTATTCATTCGGATAATTTTCAAGTTTTTAGGCAAATGTATTAATTTGTATGTATTTTGTTGTACGGTAACACTACCACCATTTATGTTATATGGTAAGTACTTTGTATATATACTCGTATATACTCGTATATGTATACAAATACATCTATAGGCAAATGCAGAATAAAAGGAAATTTGTAACATAACATTAAAAAAATAATAACATTAATTTTTTTAGCTTGAATAGCGTAAGAAAAGGTATAAAACCAAAAACAAACCGAAAATTAAGGTGTGCAAACATAAAACAAATAATAACAAACAACCTGATTTTGTTTCTCTTTTTTTTTATTTTCATTGTTTCTTTGTTTTTAAAACAAATTTATTTTAAGTTTTTATTTTTTTTTTCTTAAATTATGTGTTTTATTATTTTCTGTTGTTGATATTAGGATATAACCATCAATTATCTTGAAAATTATTTGTTTATTTAATATTTAACAATCATTAGTCAGAGTTACGATTAAATCCCGTTTGCTTTTAACATAAAGAAATCAAGACACAAAAAGAAGACAAAAATTTAATTTAGAAATTATTTAATTATTAATTTCCGTTTTAAAAAAAGAAATTATTTATTTAATTTCAACAATAATAATAATTTTGAGCAAAAATAATAATTATCTAACAAAATTCACACCTTCTCTTAATTTATTGCAAAAAAAAATTGAAGAGCAAATTTGATAACAAATTATTTTGTATTGAGATGATTTTTCTGAGTGTTTAATGAAATTTTTAAATGACGGCGCCTTCAGATATGCAATTTTTGTCAATAGCAAATTTTTTTTTGCTATTTTAATTACTTTAATTTTTATATTTAATTATTTTCATTTAATAATTATTTACGAAATTTAAAAATTTTTCCTTAATTTAAAATCATAAAATTATGTTATAGCTGAATTCGACTTAAAATTATTAGATTTAACTGAAGCCGCGTGTAATGCCGCAATATGAAACTCAAAAAAATGTTCACAAACTATTAAAAATATTTCAAATAGAAACAAAAGTTTTAAAATTTTTAATTTTATTTTTGGTTTTAAATTTAAAATTTATTTTAATTTTAGTTTTCTCAGAAAATTTTTAAAAATTTTTATAAGAATTTTTATAAATCAACCGTACCATTCACAAGAAAACTCCTTTGCCTTATAAACTTTAAATATTTTTTGTTATACCACTCATTTTATTTGGATTTGTGTGAGTAATAATGTAAAAATTATATAAAATTTTATTTTCCCTTAATATATTTGTGGTTAAATATTTTACGTAAACTCTTTTGTTTAAAAATAAAATTTATGAAATAAATTTTGTAAAAAATAAAAATTTATTTTATTGCGATTAAATAAATTTTTAGCATTTTCTTAGTATTTTAAATAAATTTGGAATTTTATACTTTATGTATACTTTAAGAAGAATTTTAGTGCCTCCTCAACTCAACAAACCGAAAAATCAAATGTAAACGTATAACGTATGTATACTAAGAAATTTACAAAAATTCGGTCATTTGATAAAAATTTGGCCTTTTTAATTGAAAAATTAAAAATATTTGAGAGTACCCTAAAATAATCGCATTAAAATTAAAGTTTCCAAATTTTTTTCAACTAACTACTAAGCCTAATATTTGTAAAACCAATCGTATTTGAATCGTTTGAAGAGCTTCCAAATGTTCGTCAGTCTAGGTTTATTTTAAAATGTACAGCTTTCAGTAAAATATTCAAATACAACTTCCACTACATTGTTTAGTAGTTATTTTACGCAAACTAATCAACAGTTAAGTATTACTATTAATATTATTAATGTCATATTTGTTTTGAGTAATTTCTCATCACTTGAAACTCATCAGTCACTTTAATTCTAGTATGATTTGCCGCTTTATGATTTATCGAACATTTATAGAAACATCGGTTTTAACTCGATGTATTCTTAATATTAAACCTCAATTATTTCAACATATAATTTTTATTAAAATTAATAATAATAAAATTAATAAAATTTTGAAAAATTTACTATAATAATTTTATTTTAATAAATTTTAAAAAATTTTGTAATAATCAAATTTTCAATAAAGAAAAATAATTTCAATAAAATTACAAAAAAAAAATAAACTTTTAATAACACAAAAATAAATCTTAAAAATTACTTACCTATGTTGACGATAATTATCCTGACGTTTAAAATATTTTCCACAAATTTCACATGAATATGTTATTTCAGGACTTTTATGAGTTCTCTCATGTATCATTAAATTGTATGGTTTTGTAAATCTACGTTGACAAAATTTACAAATGAATTCACATTTTGGTCGCATTTTGCGACGAAAATCTGACCTGCAGTCATCATTATCAATTCTCATTACTGCGAACATTGTAATTGAGCTTTTTTCTTAACTTCTCTTACTCCCAAAATAATAATAATAATAAAAAAAAAAACAAAATGTTTTTTTTTTGTTGTACAACAGTGAATATTATATTCTCTCAGCTTGCTTATATTTTGTTTTTGATCTCCTTTTCTTTTCTCTCCTTCGATATTTTTCCTCTCTATTTTAGAAATTTTATAAAGAATTTCTCTGTATTTTAATTTAAGCTTTTTTGAACAGTAAAAAATTTATTTGTTTTTGTTGTTTTATTATATTTTTATTTTTTCTTATATATTCTCAGCAATAAAAGCACAGTGCTCCTCTATATTCTTATATCATGCAAATTTATTATTATAAAGCAGGCAAAGGTGTTTTTTATTTATTAAATTTTATTATATTTTATTTAATAAAGATAAAAATTATCTTTCGGTATACTTTCTTTTCATTTATTTAGCTTTTTATTAAATAGTTATTTTGGATTTTATTATATTTAAGAAAAAAAATGTCGTAGAAAATTCAAATGAAATTTTATTTTTGTCAAATTTCTGAAAAGAAAAATAATATAATTAGTTAAATATTTTAAAAAAAATTTTAAATAAATTATTAATTAGCTAGTAAAATGTAAACTATTTCAAATCAAATATACTAAACATGAAATGCAGTTAAAATAATGAAAGGGAAATGTAAGACGCATTTAATATGTAATATTAATTAATCAAATCAAACATAATTGCTTGAAAATTTAAGGGTTCAGGCAAACATGCAATTACTGCTTGATTTTAAAATCATTCCGTCTCGACAATTAAACAATTGCGTCAATTCAAATTGAATGAATTACCTAAAAATTGCAATGAGTTTGTACAAAATTATAAACGGTTTGATTGCATGTGATCATACAGTTGCATATGTGCGCGCTTAAATTTTATATTTATATGATATAAAAAGAGCAATCAAACAGTTGCCAAACTAAAAATTGCGTATCTCCCGGAGCCGGAAAACCCCAAATTTCTTACTTATATACATAATTAATATTATTGTGTAGGAAGTTGTTATAAAATTGGATAAAATTTTATTTTAAACCAATTTATTTTTTTTTGTTCTTCTTTCATTCATCAATTATATACAACAAGTAAAATAAAACAAGAAGAAGTGGAGATTTTAACAGTTTCGGTTTCTATAATGATCAAAAATTAACATAAAATCATTTTTTAATTCAAAAATTCTAATTAACTAAAACTAGTATAAGATTTGAGTAATAAAAATTATTACAGGAACAAACCATCTAAAACCGGTTATTAATTTCAAATTTCAGGTGTTATATTACGATTGTCATTTATTAACCAATAATAATAAAACAAAAAAAAAAACAAAATTTTCTATTAAATTAAATTTTGAAAGATTCATAACTCTTAATTTAGACTACTTTATATAATTATGTTCTTCATTAATGATTTCAGAACGCGTGAAATTCAATTTCTGTCTAGTTATATACACAGCAATCAACCGAAAACGAATATATTTCGGACTGTGTGTCAACTCATTTAAATTTTTAATATAATTTTAATAATTATATTATATAGATACCTAAAAATATACATACATTATATCTATGTATATGGTCAAGTATATTCGAGATCTTATTTAAAAATTCAGTGTTGTATAGTTCTTAGGTTTTCTTTTTTGTCTCTTATATATCTCTGAGTGTATATGTTCAGAGACAAAAATTCTTGTCAAATATTAATATTATGAAACAAAAGAATATTTGGCACCCTATGGTGTTTTGAATATTTTTGATTTCATTTAAAATTTCCATATATTTGTACCTATATTTCATACATTATAATTATATATATATATCTAGTGATATATATATACGCTAGTATTTTGTGACATTTTAAAGAAGTCTACCTTGAAATAAAGTTAAATTTTCTATATTTAATTATGTGTATGAAAATTATTATGGTCTTCCCAATAGGGTGGATGATTTTTCTTGCTTTTTTTTTAATTTTTTTTTTTAAAGAAAACAAAAGTTAAATGACATCATATTTGACTATTTATTGAAAATGAAATTTATTGAAATAATTTTTTTGTTTTTTTAATTTTATCTTAAGTTTTGCGACACACAATTTTGAATTTTCAAACTTGTATACACGTACTAATATATAGAATCAGATAAAATAATTCAACCCATATATTTTTTTTAATCATTAACATAGTTTATAAAAAAAAAATATTTATAGATGACATACTTAAGTTACTATTTTGTATAGACCAAAGGTATATAGTTTTAACTTATCTAACAAATTTGTGAGTCAAAATTTGACTCAACTTTTGAATTGAGTTCAAAGTAATTATGTACGAATAATTTATTTTTATATTTTATTTGATATTTTTTTGCTTAAGTCAAAATTTACATAATTTTACTATAAATTTTAACAATAATATGATTAATTTGTGCTTTAATACATTGGAATTGGTAAATATAAGTAAAATGAAAACTAATGTGTGAAATTAAGCAAATTTTATTGGGATCGTTGTTTTAAAACAAAAAACAAAAATTGGAATTAATTAAATGATTCACTGGTTTTTTATGAAATTAGTTATACTTTTCTATATATGTAATCATAATATATTATAGAAACATAATTATAAATTAGAAAAAGTTACAACAAATTTGTACTAAACAGGAAATGAGTCCGCGTTCCTCTACGTTTGTCACTAAATTTGAACAAAAAGTGAACTGTCATCTACCATAAATTGAAAACAAAGATGTGTTGAATATGAAATGTTTTAGATATTTTGTAAATCATCTTGCATCATTGAATTTTCTAATGAATGTGCTAAAAAAATCTCTGAAGGGAAAAGGCAGTCCTATACTATTTTTAAAAGGCAGTCTATTTTTATTACTCCAAACCGAAATGAGATGCTTTTAGGCTGACGTTTGCTTTTTCATATTTCGCACGACACAACTCAAAAATGTAACTTCAACTTCCGGAATTCAAAATATTTATAGCCGAGTGTAAATTACTACCGAAGGCTCAAAATCATTGTACAATATATGAATAGATTTTCTGTAGTATTTTGTTACATTTTGTTGCATTTTGACTTATTTTATAGCTCTCGCAAATGTGCGATTTATGTGTATATATGAGTATACTTAGTCATTAGTATCAAAACCCGTTCATATTTTCCAAACATATTCAAATTGTTCATCTCCCGATAGCTAAGAATGTGCGAAAAAAAATTCAGTTGGAATAAAATATGATTACTTAGTACGTCATAAGTAAGCATGATTCAACGTAAGAGAATATTTCCTCTATTATTAAAAATTTATGTAATTAAAATTATTAAATTCAAATCATCAATTAACTATACCGCCGTCGGGTAATTTTCACTCATTGTAGCTAAATTAATTCCACATGAATAAAACTTTCTTTTAAGTAGTATATCACCTGTTTTTTAAAAATTACCCCTTATAAATAAAAATTCGCTCTATAAATTCTCATTTAATTTGATTAATTCGCTGAAAAGCAAAAATAATTAAAATATTACTCGAGTTATTTGTCAAACACACCATTAAATTATTAACACCATTCTCTGTATTAAGTATACAAAATTAAGTCAAGTATAACTAAGTTAATCCTGATTTAAATGTATAATTAATTATAATTATATTTTGTTGCTCAAATCCAAAAATATCCGTAAGATTTTTTGCAAATATTTGTGTTGATATTTTAAGATTTCCATCTAAAATCAAAATATAAAATTTATAATTTTTTATTGTAAAATATAAAATTTTCCCACAAATATTAATTTTTATTTTTCTTAAAAAAATTCTTTTTATACAAATTCAGTAGTAATAAATCTTTACATATTTATTATATTAATAAAAAAACAAAAATTTTTTTCTTTGAAATTTATAAAAAAAAACCATAAATATCCTTAAGTAATAAAAACATATTCAATATTTTTTTTTTGTTTCTTTGCTCCCAAAATACCCATAATATATTATATGACAGTGCTAACAAGATTCCATTTGTCTCCAAAACTGCTATAATAATTCTTTTTCAATATAATAAAATTTGCAAATTATTCAGGATTATTAAAAATTTTGTGCATATTGTGAGTATGTGTATGTGTCTATGCACATATTTGTAAACGATATGTACATAGATACTTATGTAAACAATATGTACATACATACATATTAATAAACAATATGTACATACATACTTAATTAAGGCAACTATAAAACTACGTTGTCTCAAATCTCAAATTTAGTAAAAATGTGATAACTGGCAAGCGAAATGTATATCGGACAGCGTATAACCAAATCCCAACTACTCCGGACAACGATCATGACTTAATCATCAATATTTGTTTAATTCTGTAATCGAATTCAATTATGACCACGACTCCAACTCGAAATTAAATGTTAAAAACCAATTTTCTTATTACTCTAATTCGAACACTACGCAAACATTTAAATAACCTTAAAAAACCTCAACTACTCTATTTTTATTGGGACTCTACAACACTTTTACAATAATATTTTTTGAATTTAAGAGAAGCTCTTAAGCTTCGAAAACCGTAATTTAATAAAAACAAATGGCTATGCCGTATTTTGATCAATTCTAGTGTGGGTAATTACCCTCCCTTAATTACTTTAAAATTCCGAGTAAATACACTCACTTTTTACTTCATATGTCATTCAATATACAGTTTTGTCTTAAACTTAAAAACTCTCATAATGTAAATTTTTGATATATAACAGTTATGTCCTAAATTCCATCATATTAAACACCATAATAGAATGTAGGTAGACTTTTTTAACAAATATATTTTTTTTTTTAATAAATTTGAAACGCCAGTGGCTATTATAAACTTTTGTCCCCCCAGAAAAAGAAAAATATTAAAAAAAAAAAATCTCATAATTTTCATCCAAGAAACAAATATGAAACAAAAAAAAAAAAAACAAAACACCAAAAAGCCGTAAATATTTTAGTTAATAAGGTTTTTTTTTATTGGTATTTGTTTGTCTCTTAAAGAGCAGAAAACAAATTTATAGTCCTTTAAGAAAAAAAGAAATCCATAAAAAAATTAAATTTGCAAAAAAAAATTCTTAAAAGAATTTCAATTTTCGAATAATATTGAAAGTCCACTAAAATACGCCGGATTCCAAAGTTTAAAAATTCAAATATGAAAAAATTTTTAATAAGCACAACAACAAAATGGAAAAAAGTAATAAGGACTGGGACAAAATAAGTTCCAAAAAGAGTTCCAGCTGTGAAGTTAGTCATAATTATTTGGTTTTTGATAATTTGGTAAACGGTTTTTTTTTCTCTTGTTTTTTTTTTTTTGCTTGGTTTATCACAGTTATAAAAGGATTTAATTTTCTTATGATTGAAATTTATTAAGAATATTGTGATGTTTATGGTTTAAAATTGACTTTGAAAAAAAAAAAATTAAAAAATTATTAATATGTGAATAAAATGATGGTATTATTGGCGCTTAAAACTGATTATATATGAATAAATATTTTATTTATGTATGTGCTTAAGTAAATTAAAATATAAAATAAACAAGGAAAACAAACAAAGGGAAAATAAGACAAAATTAGTGTTTGCTGAGAAAATAAAAATTTAGAGTTTTGCAAAAATCAATAATAACCATTATGATTAAAAAAAAAAAATCATAAATAATTTCATTATTGATTATTTTATAAATTGATTATAAACCGTTCTAACAGTTTGCAACAGGAAATTTAACAATTCAATTGGTTCTTAGCATTATTTAGTTGAGTACTGTGTCATTTTTTTAAATGAAAAACAATAACTGCCTCAATCGAATTTAATAATTTTTAATTTAATTCAACAAATTCGAATTCTCCCAAATCATACACTAGTTTTTCCGAAAATTACTCGGCTGACAACAATTAGTTCTGAAGTTACGAACAAAAATGCAAAAAGCAACGTGATCACACACTCACAATAAAATTACTCACAAAATATAATGCAAAAGAGAGATTAGATAGAAAATTCAATTGCCAAAATCTATCTGAATAGATCACGTTTAATTAAAAAAAATCACAATAATATCAGAATTTCTGACATTTGAAATTAGAATTTGAAAACTAGTTTTAACTCCCATATATATACCAAAATCGATGTAAAAATCTTAAACTTGCCTGGCACTCAGAAAATCTTAGTAAAGCCGTAATATTTTTTCAAAATTTCAACTAAAAACATATTCACAATATTATAGGTTTTTATAAAAGTAATTATAAATAATTGTGTAAAATGTCCAATTAATTCTAATTACATAATTAAATAACGATAATATTTCAGGATAACACACGCTCTACACTTACTTAACAATACCAACTTCACACATAGTGATAATGTCAACTACTACTTGAAATTTAACACAAATTCATTTCACTTAAAATTATATTTGAGAAGAATACTTAATGAGAAGAACGAATACAATTATTTATCTACCCTTTAAATTTACACATATTTAAACGAATATACATTCATGTCCATGTCCATATGAACGTATGCATATACTATATAATATTTTAAAAAGAACAGTAGAGAATCACGTAAACCTTAAATAGCCTTATTAACAATAAAATGAGTATTTCATGTTTTGAATACGATAATATTATACCTATAGTAATTTCATTTCAAATTGTAAGTATATGATGATTGAAAGTATTACTTCTGTATAAATATAATATTCGTGTAATAAAGTAATCATCGATAATTACAATGTATATACCTACATGAAAATACTCGTATAATAATACTTAATAACGGGATAGGAAAATGTAATTGTTGAAAGTGTTATGATAATTCTTGTTACTGCTACCTATTGGGTACTGTAACTGAAGTATATTGCATGCAGAAATATAATATTTCAATAATTTCTTATAAATCATTATATAATTTATAATTTGTTCAAGTAACCGGTATTCAATACGATTTCAAAGTTTCGGATATTTATCAATTAATATGTGCTTTATTGTATATAATTCGATTTGTATATTTTTGTGTTTTTTGTTTAAGTTGTGAAATTGTATTGGAAATTGCAAATTGCAAATTGCAGTATGATGTAAAAAAAATGTTCCAAAATCATGGTTGAATTATGAATAATACAAGTATTACCATACTTTAATAATAATATTTCAGATAAAAATGAAAGATCAACTTTTTTATTTTATTTGTAATTTTTATTTTATTTGTCATTAGACCTGCAACATCCCAAATTACGCATAGAAACCAATCAGCCAACCAATCAGTTGTTTATAACATACTACACTCTTACCTCAAGGGGTCTACAAAAAATCAATTCTAAAATCAACTTGACCTATTCAATAGAAAAATTTTAATTGCTTAATAAATCAAATTGAGGTTAGGTGCGTTTCTTTAAGTATTTTCCGTTATATTGCAATTATAACTACTTTTAATTCTGAAAATAAATACATATCGAAAATTCTTTGAGAGTAATATCTCAAATCATCATTCTTAGTTTTCTTATAAAAAATAAACTTAAACTTCTCTTCATAAACATAATATTTTGAGTGTAACAAAACGTGATTTACTTAATTATTACCGCCTTCAAATTCTCCCATATTTATTTAATTGCATTTCTAACATTTGAACCTTCATTGTTTCAACTTTTATCATTTCTAACATTTGAACTAATTCGACTTTCATAATATCTTAATACGTTCAATATACCTAAATACGTTATAAAATAATTAACAAATATTTTTTTCAATTTACAATATATCTCTTGGTGCTCAAATACTTTTTTCACAACCCTAGATGTTAACGCTATAGTGTACAATTTTCCATTATAAAATCAAAAACAAATGCGTGTGACATAACATAGCAACATTCAATAACAATAAATAGGGCAATTACAATTCAAAATCAACAACACTCCTGAAATATTTTACAATTACAATAATGTGGTCTTGCTATTATAGTACGTCAGATGTAAGAACATTTTTTTTGTTTTACTGAATTACACTCATCTCATTCTTTTCTATTAAATTGATTTTTTTTCCTATAACTCTTTCTCTTTTTATTTCTCTTATAGAATTTTCATTATTTTGTAATTTTAATCTTTAGCACCCTTTTACTTTTTTCTCTTTTCCTCTCATATTATACAATACAACATCAAATACAATTATGGTCTTTTTAATGTGGCATGATGATTTTCAATACTTCTATGTTATGTACATGAGAAGTAAAAAAGAAAAAAAAGCAAGAACGAAAAAAAAAAAGTGGGAAAAAAATAACAATAATGGCTTGTTAAGCTACCAGTTTTACGCAATCTTATTGGAAGGTAATTTTCATATTTTATTCTTTGTGGTTTACTATTCTTGTTGGTGTTGTTGTTTCTGTTCTTTTGCTGTTCTTATTAATATTTGTATTTGTTTATCTTTATTGGTGTATGTACACAATTGGTATTTTTAAAGGTTCCGTTCCCATTATTAAAATATGGCCTTAAGATGAAATGTCATGTCATGCTTGATTGAAATATGAACACAATTTTTTTTATAACATACACGCAAACACATATCAACAAATAGCGTAATATATAGCTAACATAAATATTTATGATTTCCTTCACAGTTTTTATTTAGTACATTCTTAAAGGTTTTAGAAATGTCCGGTACAAAAAAGAATTGGTACTTTGTACGATTGCGTTTTATATTGATTGAAAGTAATACCGTAGTGCACACAGTAATTGAAAAAGTACAGTACAACCTTTTTATAAATTATTTTTGTTATCTGTATATAATATGTATATAGAACTTTTAGTTACAGCCGACGGGCTTTATTTTTAAGCATGTCATGTTTTTTCGTCCTTATAGAAATATAGAAAAGTCATTTTTATCAGTAGAGAACTTAATGAGGCTGATTTTTGATTTTTTCCTTCAAAAAATCAAATATATTTACGAAATTTGGCATAAAATTGTACAAGCCAAATTGTCGGGGTAAAAATTTTAAATGTCTTCGGAAAAATGAAGAACGCCTCCATTTCATACAAGCAAAGACTTTTGAATAAAGTTTTTGACTATTTTAAAAAAGATCCCGAAAACTTATCAAGTTCATAGAAGAAATGATATAGAAGTTAAAGAAAAAACCTAGGTGTATCTTAATTATGCCTGCCATGATTTTACTAAAAAATTGTTAGATCAATAGATTTCTTAACAAACAAAATGTGCAGGAATGAAATAAATTCACATGAAAAAGACACAAATTCCATTCTACCTAAAGAATCGCGTACCATATTTGTCCAGTTACAACCTAGTTATCGAATCCTAATCCCTTTTGAAAAGCGACTACAACTTTCTTAAAAATAAGAAATTCAAAATAATATGCAGTCATTTAATATGGCTCCTACTGTTTAATTTTATATTAGACTTTGAACTAAACGAATCTCTTCTAAACAAAATGTAAATAGACTCAACAAATAACTAGATTTTGTCATACAAAAAACAAATAAATTGCGATTTTACAATAAATTTAATTAAAAAATAAAGGACAAAAAAAAAATTCTATAAATACTGTCTTGGAGTTAATGAAAATGTCATTTTAAAAGTATAAATTATATAAATTGGAAAGAAAAAATGAAAAACATTCCAACTGAGATTTCCGACAGCAATTTCCATTAGCGCGCAAACTTCAATTTAATATTGACGTTAAAATAACAATAAAACAGAAAATTAAAAAAAATTTTGTTTGTTCAAATCTTGCACACTGGTAGGTCTTATTGGAACTGCAAAAAATAACAAAAAAAAAATTCCCTTTGTTTTCCCTTTATTTTCTGTCTTTTATGATCAACCCAAAATTTTTATTCATTTTGTTTTTAATTTTAAATTTTTTAAAATACAATCCGAAAATCTATGCGTGTGGCTTTAAATTTAATCACTCACTCATTCACTTGTAAGAGAATATTTATGGTTATTCACTTATACATAATATATGTATGGGTAAGAACTTAAAAGTGAATTATTTTTGGGTGAAAAATATTAAAGTGAAATAAAACGAAAACAACACTCTTTTTTAAAATGAAATTTCAATTTTATGGTCATAAGAATGAAATTATTTTAAGGATTTTATATTTTTCTTTTTGAAATGTCATGGTATTTCATATACACATAAGTAGTACATATAAATAATTTAATGAAATAATAATATACATATATATACAAACAAAAAATATTCCAATACGTTTTACATATTTGACATAATCCGCGAACGCGTATCCAAATAAAAAAAAAAAGTGCGAATTATTCTTAAACCACAATACCCTCATATATGCTGTGCGGCATAAGACAACAAAATCATATTATAATCTTCTCTTTTCTCTTCAACATATACACATACACATAATATGTATATGAGCAACAAAACAAAATTATAAAAGGCGTGACAATGGGATTGAAGAAATAAGCATAGCACTTATTCTACTCAAAACATTTAGATATACGTACGTATGAGCATATTATAAAATCGGAGATTGAAAAGAATAAAATCCTTTTGTATTCCTTTGAAGGCTAGTAACAAACACCGTCCGTTGTTCTCTTTTGTTAAAATTATAATTTTCTTTTAATAAAGCAATTATATTATTATTTTTATGCAAAAATATTTTTTTTTGGTTTTTTTTTTTTTTGAAAAACTAAAAAGAAAACTTTTTTCTCTTCTCATTTTTATATTCCGTGACCAATTTTTCTTTTTTGGTCTCTTTGTCGTTCGAATATCATAAAGTTTGTGATTTACTATAAATATAAGAATCACATTTGACTCTATTATTATGATTGTGTAGAAAAGATTAAAAGATAGAATATTTTAATATTTTAGAGTCTTAAAAGATGATTAGAGCTGCTTATATAGAAAATGGTTAAAAAGTATAATGAACGAATGATTTTATATCTTACTTTTTAAAATAATAATTATTTTGTATAATAACTTTAATATAAATTAGAATTTTAAAATTGTCCGGCACATTTTAATGCAAATTTTAAATAAAATCTTTTGTATTTAAACAAAAAGAAAAAGGCATTAAATGTTGCAATTTTCATGGGAAAAATACTCGAATTTTTTTTTCTTGTTTTTTCTTTTAGAATTTTTTTAAAGGTTCTATCTAATTACTTCAATTCTAAAATTCTAAATATAAGTACTTTCAATGCTGTTATAAAGACATCTTTCTATTATTTGCGGCATTTTTTTATATACCTTTCAGTTAACTCTATACATATAGGAGTACATATTAATATAAATTTAAATATTCTTTAATGTGTTAAAATAAAAAATATACATAAATTTTAATTATATGCAGAAATTTTATTATAACATAATGTAATAATGAGTAAAATTCTATTCCGAAATGCGTTATCTGTTTCTCTTTTACTTGGTTTCGTTTAAATACGGCTTTCATTTGTATAATAATTAGTAAAAGAAATTATTCACAATATCAATCATACATAAGATTTGCCGACAAATATAATAATTATAACAAATTTACATAATATACAGAATATATACAGAAAATAATTTCAAATTTTTAATTGTTAAACATGACGTAAATAGACCCGTGCTAACATAGTGTTCAAATAATTATGTTACGATTTCGGAATTTTTGCTACATAATGACCTACATAATGATCATCATGAATAGTATGATGATGCAGAATAATATGAAAATGAAATTATTCATTTTACAAATTATTATACAATTTTCGCATTTTAATGTGCCTCCCATTTCTTTAATTCTTACTTATTTCTCAAAAATAGCATTATAAACTTCTATTTTTAATAATTGTTTATCGGTCTTTTATGATTTTTTGGAATTTTATAATTTCAGATTGAGAATCAAACTGTATAATCCAAGAATTAAGCTAGAATAGATTAATTTTTTATATAATTATTTATTTTCATGAATTTCGGTATCGATCATACAATACTATATTGAACAACTATGAATTCTATACACAAATATATATTATGTTAGCGTAATCTTAATATATTACGTTGGCTACAGTCTAAAATTTTTGTAGAAGTATAAGTATTTTAAAACTTACGTAAGATAAGTTTAAACACGTTGCCGTCGGATATGCGATATATGTACAGCGAAAAATTATTTATAAAGATGCCAATAATTTAACAACAAAAGGTAACAAAGACCAAATCAATATTATTTTAAAAAAATTGGCTGAAAATGAAAATTAAGACTAAAATAAAGTTCAAAAATTTCATTATTTATGAGAGTAATCGCATACTTGAATGAAATAATTGTTAAATATTTAAAATCCTATATGAATTTCTTTCTTTATTTTTAATAGACGCATGCGCAATCCACGAATAAACAGAGGAAATTTTCATCCGTAAATATAAATTCTATAAAGAAGCAATATTCAAAATATAGAAATAAAGGGCAATAAAAATTAATCATTATTTTAAAAATTTAATTCCTACATGTGTTATACAGTTAAAAATTACGTACATAAATCTCTACAATATGAAACAAATCTCTACAACAATACAAAGATTTTTATATTATTCAAATTAACAAAATATAAAAATCTTTTTTACAAATAATTAGCAAATATAACAACCACCGATTGTCGATATTCAACATTTCATACTTTCTTAATCAACAATATAGTATAAATAATCGCATTTAAATATGAAACTAAAAAACGTGCGATTAGATGTATAGCATGTTCATAATTTACATCCTATATGGGTGTTAATATTGACTGACTAATGGTGCATTAAAGTGATTATGGCAATGAACCTTCAACCGAAGGGTCCTAGATTCAAATCCTGGTTATATATACCTTAATATATTACCTTAACATATACAATATCCTAAAATAAATTGATTATAATTGAAAATATACTTACTCTTAACAAGTAACTCGCGTATAAAAAAATTTCAACTTACGCCTCTAAGTTCTATACTCTATATTCTTCAAATCATTGAAATTGCATATATATGCAATTAATTTCAAAAAACTTAATTATACTCGTAATTATATTCAATAATTTTATTAAAAAAATATTAAAAATAAAATTTTTTCATACTTGTTTTTCTTTTTTCTTATTGCAATGAACTAATTTTAATATACGGTAAATAATGAATGCGTTAAAAATAAAAATGGTTGCATATAATACATGGCGGCGACAGCGACGGCTAAACCACAAATTACGTAAAATGTTTTATTTGTTATTTTTTTTTTTTTTATTATTCTACTTTAGAGCACGTTCCCTTTCATTAACTTTGTAATTTTATTATTAAATTTTATGTAATCATACCATTTGAACCAAACACATTTGTCTGCAATTTGTACGTGTACAGTGTATATATGTATGTATATTTGTGTATAAGAAAATGACCCTATGTGTATGCACTTAAATAGAAATGTCAATCACACTATATTAAATTACAAAAACAAAAAATTCAATTATTTTTTTTTTTTTTTGAGTACCTTTTCTTTGTTTTTTTAAGAGTTAGTTAAAAAATTTTATATTTTTTTATACGTTTCTTACGTTATTTACGTCTCTTTTTTTTGTCCAATATTGTTTTTTCTTATTACGTTAACTTACGGTGACTCAAGCAATCAAAGTATAACGAGAACAATATTAAAAAAAAAAAAAAAGCGAAAACCTCAAAACATGAGCTCACGACAAAACCACAAATCATAAAATTTAAGTTTTTTTAATAATAATATTATTAGTTTACATACAAGTATGTAAACATGTATGCACACACAATACAAAATTGAATGAAATTTTTAAAATAAAAATATTTTTTTTTTTTGTAGGAAAAAAAATATCAAATTTATTTTCTCGGTTAATTTTTAATTTTTGATTTTTCTACTTCTTTTTTTTTATTTTTCTGTTTTGTTAACATGAAACCAACATTTCAGTACCTCACTTCACAGTAAACTACTATTATCGCTCAGTTAACAAACGATAGTAACGTGGTGGTGTATTTTTTTTTTTTAATTTCTTATTATTATTATTTGTTTTCGTTATTTTTGTTTTGGTTTTTTTTTTTTCGTCGTTAGTTGTTTTTGTTTTCTTTAAATAAACAAAAAGTTCTCAAGTTTTGAAATTTTAGAAAATAAAATATAGGTACGTATATAATATAGATAGCAAGGAGAAATATAAAATAAATAAAGTTAAGAAACAAAAAATAAAATAAAATTAAAACCACACAGTCCAATCAAATTAACAAGTTGCACTAACACATTTGCAAAAAACAAAAATGTATAACATAATAAATTAACAAAAAAAAAAATTTATCTGTAAAAATATACGAATATAAAATTGCATGTGTATTAATTTTAAGAATGTGTATGTTAAATTTAAAAATTATAAATATAAAAGTAGCAGGTTAAAGGTGCACATACAATTATTATGTATATTATATAAAGTCGATAAATGTAATAAAGGCGGTAAGAAGAAAATCTTAAAACATAAAAAGGATAACAAATTAAAAAGAGAACAAAATCAGCAAAATTAAAAAAAAAAAACGAACAAAAAAATATTCTAAAAATATTTCTTAAGCTTCTGTAAAACGATCATACAATTAATTACATATGTATGTATGCATATTGCAAAATTTAACAGCAATAAATGTTATTAAAATTCGCAACACAATATTGAAACACTATTCCTGTTGTAAAACAGAATTACAACATTTTTATTTTGTTGACCTATTATCTACATACATAATTAATAATAATTGCACCATTATTAAAGTGCAATCAAATTTGCAAACAGAAAAATAAGAATATTTCTTAACATTTTGGTATAACAGAATGTAATGTAAGAATTTCAACATAACAGAATTTTAAATTGATAAAAATAATGAAAACACAAAAAATTAAGTAATAAAATTATTTTGTAGAATAATATAAAGAATCTGTTATTTTCATTTTAACTGTTATACAGTGTTGTATAACAGTTTACATGTAATAATAATATTCGTGTTGTATGATAATGTATATAAAATATTTTGCGTGAATATCAGTAATATATAGAAAAAAATTATTAAAGACTGTTATACTATTTGTCATAATAATATATAATTATAATATTATATATTATTATGACAAAAACAGTTTAAATTTGAAATTTTTAATATAAAAAAATAAAAAGAAATACTCCTATTTTCGGTTTTTATTTAACTATATTGATAATAGAAGGGCGGTTCTCAATACCGGTAGTAATATTTTATATCCTGAAATGTTATTGAAAATTTGTAGTTTTAAATTTTTATTCTGTATAAATATTCTGTTATTAACACGGTTTTATGCTAAAAATATTATCACTTCTTATATTTTTTTAAATCCTGTTAATAATAACTTTAATTTCTGTTACTTATTATAACAGGTAAGCAGATAATGTTTGCTTTTTATAAAATGCAATTAACGACTACGAATATTATTTATAAAATACTTACCATATACAGTATTGTTTTATAATCGTCCCTCAACATTAATATTATAAATGTAATTTGAAAGTGTATCATAGTTATTATTCTTTACAATATCAAAGAAGAAGGTATGATGGTATGTTACAATAAAGGTGCGATGTGTAATACAGTGGCAATTTTTACTGTATTAAAAAATTACAAAACAGTTAGACTTATATTATATACGTATACATAACGTGTACATGTATTGTATGCAATGAAATGTTACAGGTTACAGAACATCGTGGTATGAACTAAGAAAAAGCAGAGAAAAATCACAGAAAAATAAAAACCAGTAGCAAATCAAAATTATTGTTTATTAAACGAAATGCAATTTTCTTTGATTTTTGTTTTTTTTTTTTTTTGTAACAATAATGTAAATGAAATAAAAATAAAAATGGATTATAATATTTTTTTAAAAAATGGCGTTTTCTTATTGAGTAAAATGCAAGTGGTTAGTTTATGAATGTGCATATGATCGAGCTTACATTTTTGGGTATGGCTTAATGTATTGCGTAATATTTGAATAATTGAGTTAATTGATCTGCCTTTTAACTAGCCGGCTTTTGAAGGCAAATAAAAAAAAGAGACTTCTTGTCAGTTGTTTTGTGTGTTATGAGCGTATCCGCTCTAATATGTAGCAGAAACTCGTGCAATGAGCCGAGTGATTGCCAGGATTGAAGACGTATTTGGAAATTAGTGTTATACGGTATCGGTGTTATAACTGAAAACAGAAAAACTACATTGTTTTAACGTAATGATGAACAAATTGACCATTGGAACAAACAAAAGAATTGACTAATAGTATAGTAAGTAATGATAATATAGGAATAAATTTGAAACCACTAATGTCACCTAATATTCACTGGCACTAGTCATCTTTTAATGAACAAAATTGAAAAAGAAAACATTTTCTATTAGTATTGTGTAAAATTTCTGCTAAATTTTGTATAGATAAAATTACACGCCTTCATGACAGTGGTATATAAGCATTCGTGAAAAAATTTTAGCTAGAATCTCATATATTATATTTTGTCGAATATAAGAACACTCGTTATAATTTGTTCATAATATATTGCATGTATCCGGTATCCTTCCAAATAGTAATGGAATTAAACTTGTTAAGTATTTGCTTTTTCTGGTTTAGACAGAACTCGGAAAAGATTAATTATCATACAATGCATACACTCACTTTTTGACATTTATCATTAGTATATACTTTCGCGAATAATTTATGCATAGACCTTGCGAAAAATTAGTCCTTGATTCAAGCATCTTAAATTTACAAGATTTTATTTGCCAAAAATATTTGCTTAAATTTTATTTTCACGAATTTTTATCCGTGAAATCTTACAAACAGTGGAATCAATTTGATGAAAAAGAGGCACTATATTATATAGTTTGCTACTTCCATGCACCATTTTGAGCAAACTGAGAAACTTCACTGTTTGTTACACATTGAACGTTATTTTTTTTAATGGCAAGGCTGGAACTCGCGTTTCATTCAATGGAAATCGTTAACATATACAACAACCAATGAGTTTTTGTTTGATAAATTGAATTAATTCAAAAGAGATGGAGTTTCAACCAGATGGCGTTGTGTGTCATAAGAAAATCATACATTTTATTTTTGTAAAATTTTAAAATTATTGTAAAATAAACTTTGAAATTTTTTTAAAAATTATAAGTATAACAATGTATAAAAACTTTATAAAAACTATTTCGAATTATGAAATTTTAACTAAACATTTTTAAAATCGAGTTATGAGAGCAATATTATGGTAAGACATAAAACTATATCTTCGATGTCAAAATTTCAATAAAATAAAATTAATTTATTATAAACTCACAAATTCGAATGATTTTATTTAATATTTAAACTGAATTTCTCTAATTTTGGCAACTTAATGATAAATAAAATCCCTTAAATTATTGACAATTATTTATAAACGGTCACGAGAGGCCAACGAAAAATATAAATTTTCTATTTTAAGAATTTTATGTGTAGTAGATAGTAGAAGAAATAGAGTCGTCATTTTATTTTATTATTTTTCAAAAAAAAACAAAAAACTTGCTTATATATTTAAAGGTCTTAAACTAGCTAATACGAAGATAATAAATTTAAAATAATTTCAAAATCCAAAACCAAAATATTTAATAAATTCCCTTTTAAAGTAAAATTTTTCAAAATTTGGTTTTCTTAGAAATTTTACTTTGTATTTGTTGCTTGCTTGGCTTCTCTGACATTACTTTAGTATAAGCACATATAGGATTACTTGATTCAACCAAATATATACAAATTACATACTTATACAAAGATCTCATATTACAGCAGTCTGCACAGTTAGAGAAAAAACAAGCTTCTCAATCAATAAATTAATCATGAAATTATCCAAAAATAGTTATTTAATTCCAAAATAAATTTATGCAAAATATTGTAATTTTTCTACTTAATTAATTTTATTTATTCATACTTTCTATATAATAGACCAACCAAAAATTTCGAGAAGGTGTTCGAAAATCTGTCATTTTAAAATTAACTGTCTGCTTTATAGGTTATGTAGCACCGTATACTCACAGTTATTTAATATCGATCCCATAATCACATTAGATAATGATTATCAAACTTATACATTATTAAAATATCATGCGATATACGAGCTGTATAGTATGACCACTCTGAATAATTGAGTGTATTTTATAATACGAATTTCTTTAATGTATATGGTAAGTATAGAGCTATAATATTTTAACACCTACTTAACTATTTATGTAGGTTTATACTATATTATATTGTTATTTATTTATATTTATTATAATATAAATATTATTGGAATTTATTAAATTGTTATCTAAGATTATACATAGATTGTATAGATTATATTCAAAAATATAAGAAAAAATTCCAAATGCTAAATTTATTTTATGAGTTTATTATAATACTAAAATAAATTTTTTATTATTATAATTCCTTATTTTAGGTAGCTAATTGGTAAGTTTTATTAAAGGTTATACAACTTTGAATGTATAAAGGAAATTAATTATGTTTATTATTATGTACTCATAGTAAACTGATATATGTACTTGGTTATGATTATAAGTTCTTCGAATGAAGCCCTTTCGCTGTTTAGAAAACTGTCGAAAAGACAGTGAGATCTATCTTCAGATTACTGTCCAATTAACAAGTTACAGTGTTTTCTAAAAGAATTATTAGCAGTAAAGGAGTTTATACGCTATTTAATTGATCTTGTTCCCACAAGTACAAGCGAACCATTTAAGAAAATTCAAGTAAACTAAAGAAAATTATAAGCTTAATATAATATCATGCTTAATATATACTATGACGAAGTAACTCTAAGCATCAGATGAGTTATTATTGAGTATCTTACATTTACGGGCTTATGCGAAAATTACTGAAATTCTTAACTGAACGACAATTCAAATCTCATTTTGAATATGAATTAATATCAAAAATTATTAGCATAAATATATGCTTTCAAAAAATTTCAGTCTTTTATATTGTGCTTGTTGTACGACAAGAAATGTGAAATCGGGGGAATCGAAAAATCGAAATTCATTAAGATTTGTATTCGCCTTCCATTATAAAGGAAACTCAATCAAATAGGCGAGAAAACCTTTTAATTCTACATCCCTGTGCTTTGAATATAGCCCTAAATTAGGCGATCATACATCTTTATCAAAAACGACATAAGGTTATAGTTCATTTGTCAACTCATTAAACGTTAAATATATAACCGAAAATTTTAGGTAAAATTATGTTTGATATTGATACATTAGGTATTGCTTCCCTGAACTTTTTGTTGTTAGATTTCATAGAACAAATTATGAGAAATATTAACCCATGGTCATCGTGGATACCAATTTGGTGGATATCAAAAAACTAACTTTGGATTTTGAAATGGCAAAGGACATATAGCTATAGTAAAGAAATATTTGTATTCTAATGACTAATATTTTTAAAAAAAATACCGTTAATCGAAAAAAATGTTCACAAATTAATTTTCTAAATGGTTTTGGCATCCGAACTAAAAATATTATAAAAATCGTTGGATACTTGTTAAAAAAAACCTATTGAACCACCTTTATGGCACATGTCAAAAAGTACCGAATATATATTTTTAATACTTTTTTTAATAATTTTAATAAAAACGGTTAAGGAGCTCTTCAATCGATTGCAATTATAGAAGATTATTGTGTAACAATTTTTTGCCCTAAAGAAAATCTACACGTTTGTATATGTCACCGCTGTAGGTATAGCACCATTTATGTATAATGTAAAATATTCGTCTTTAATCTTAGCAAAATAAAAAAAATAAATCTTTATAAAATATTTTTATCTTTAAGATTACCCCATAGCCTGAAAATTTCAAATATATTTAAAATCTAAAAATAATAAACAATTAATAATAATATTTTTAAAAATATACTTACCAAATTTTTACAAATTCTTTACAATTTCTGTGTGTCTTAAACACACTTTTCAATATTAAGGAATATTTTTTTAAAGTTCAGGCGATAAAAAAATTTATTAAATTTCAATTTGAAAGAAAAATGAAAACCAGTAGCAAAATTTTATTCATAAATTAATTTATATCGCAGTTATTTTTAATATATAAGAAAAAAAAATTATGTTAATTAATTCAAATTTTAATCGATAATAGAAGAAAAAAAAAAAGTAAGTTTTTTATCGTGTCTTTTCTTACTCTTTTTTTTTTATTTTATAAAGGCGTTGAATAAGACAATTTTTTTATTTATTTTTTTTATTTTTTAATTCAATGATAGCCGCGTTTCTGTCTGCTTTACTCTTTTAAATTTTATTTTATAATTTTCTTGTATTTTTCTAATTAAAATGAAAATTTATTTTCAAATGCAAATTTTTACAAAATTTTATAATTTCTACAAGCAATTTAAATTTTAATTAATTAATTTTTCAAAGTAATTACTAAGTAGTTCATTCATTAAAATCAGTAATTTTAGTTATTTTATTTGTTTGACGACTGAGACGAATTCGGGCACAATTCTTTTAAAAGTTCAATTTAAATTTTAAAATATTTTTTTAATAATTTATAGTTTAATTATTTTACATTAATTTTAATAATTATTTATGAATGACAATATAACTATTTGCAAATTATAGTCAAAATTATTTTTTCAAAATCAAATTAGATAAAAGAGTATATCATTATAATTTTGTTTTTTGTGCCATTTCTCATAAAATCAAATAAAAAAAAAATAATAATTGTAATAATTTATGAAAATTAATTTCTTTTTTTTTTTTAAATCAATTCCAAAAATATAAATATATTATGCTTTAATATTATATAAAACGGCAAAATTTCAAAACAATTATAAAAAAAAAAAATAAAAACAAACTATATATATTTTTTTTTCCACTTCCGAACGCTTCCGTGCGCAGCGATCAACTGTTCACAAGATCAGTAGTACGTACCTAAAGTTGAGAAGCCAGCCAGCAGTTAACTTAGTACATCATAAAAAAAAAAAATTGAATATATTTTTCTACATATTTTTCCAAAAAAAAAAATAATAATAATAATATGTATAATATTATATGCATATAAAATATATGTATATAAGTATAAATATAGTTACGATGAAAGAAAAAAAAAATTGTTATAACAAAATAAATAAATAAAAAAATGAAAACATAAAAAAGATAAGTCAGAGCGAAATGAACATAACATAAAACTAAACGAGAAAAAAAAAATATGATATATAATATATGTATAACAGTATATAACACTCTGATTGTATAAAAGAAGAACAATCATAATATAACAGAAATAACAAGTCGGCGGTACATTATACAAGAGCCCAATTTTCTATACTAAATAAAAAAAAAAACACAAATTTAACAGCTGAACACAGTTATATAAAAGAAGTTAAAAATAAAAAAAAAAAAAATAAAAAATGAAAACGATAAAACAACACTGTCTTTTTTTTTCTACTTTGGTTTTTTTTTTTTTATATCTATCAGTACAATTTCATCGCGATCGTTATTATTTTGTGCTCTCCTGTCTCATATAATATTTTTTTTAACATTTTCTTTGTTTTGCTTCAGCATTGCTTATTCATTTTGTTATAATTTTTTTCTGTTTTTTTTTTTTGTTTTGTGTTGTGTTGTTATTAACTGACTTTAACACTGTTATAATAATATTGTTATATTCGTATATCAATTTTTGTCTTTCATTATTATTTATATATATATATAAATATATTATGTATAATATTATCTCTATATATTATCTAATATATTATTGTTACAGAATATATATCTACAACTTTATTGCACATTATTTACACATATACATAAATATATAACAAAATTTTTCTTATTTTCTTATTATTTTATTTAAAACTTTTATAATTATTATTTTACTCAAAAACTATCAAAGTATAATATAATAATTATAAAATAATGACTAGAATAATGTTTTATATACTGTTATACTAAAATGTAGTAGATTATTTTACATAATATAACAGTAAGAAATTATTTAACAGGTATATAAAGTAATAATTAAAGAAGACAACATATCAACAGACAATGATTTAATAGTAATAATTATCATACATGTTATAAATAACAAATTAATTCCATTTATAATAACATTACATTAACATTACACATTATATTTGGTTCAATAACATGTATTTTATTTCTTAAATTAACATACTGTTCCATATCAAAATTATAATTATTACAAAATTATTATTTAAATTTATTAAAAGTGTTATAATTTTACACATACGAGTATGCTAAGACATATTTTATAATATTTTTATACACATTTTATGATATTTTTTCACCCTCTGTGTACATAGGCTATGTAATAAATTACATAATTAATTAATTATCATGTTATACATACAATTTATAAAAATATACATATATGTATTAATAATTTATTGTTTAACATACTATGATTGGCTACTAGTCTTACATACATGAATTAACATACATGCATTCATGCAACACAGTATAGAATAGAAAAAGAAAATAATATAAAATTTTACTTGCATTAACACACACACATATTATATAAAATAACAGAATCCGTCTGGTGTATTGGTGTATTGTAATATTGTATGTTATATTTAATATGAATAATTTATACATAAATAAATGTACGTAAAAATATATTATGAGTCATCTTAAAATTATTGTAAAGGAAAACGACACATAAAATATACATGAGTGCACAAATACACTCACAAAATGTTGGTTTATCGACATTTAAAAAAATAAATATTTGAAATATAATTTTAACCTTTCAATTTACTAAAAAGTAACAGATCACTTAAAAAATGAATCAATAAAAGAATAATTTAGTGTTGCCATAGTAATATTGTATTTTTTGTAACAATGGATTTTTTTTAACGGTATTCTTATGCAATTAATTCTAAAATCTTTACAAATTCCTCAAATTTAAAGTAATTAAACATTAAAATTAAAATTTAACTCTTAAAATTCAAAATTGCAAGAACATAATTCGAATATAGAGCCACATATATCGCTTAACCACAACAAAATCTTAACAACTCAAAAAATATAATTATTTATAATTAAAGATGACAATTTACGCATATATTTTCGTAGGCCTTAAATAAAAACTCAACTTCCTTAAAAATATCAAGTTTATAAAAAAAATATTTTTTGATATTTCCATTATTCAAATAAATTTAAATATTTAATTCCATTAAATATTATTAATATTATAAATATATTAAATGATCACGTTCTGAATTACATCTAACGTACGATCAGGCAATTATTCACCTGTTCGGCGCTCTAGGCGGTTTAGTACGCCCTCCTCACCCAATTCCCGCAACCACTTTCAAAATCATGCAAAAATAATTTTGCTTTGCTTATAATAATCACCTTTCTCTAATTTTATCATGCTGAATTCAAGATTAGTAAGAGTTAAACCCTAGAATTCAACCTTTAATAGTTAATTTTGCAAAACATTTTTCAATAGCATGTAATGTAAAAAATTGAAAAAAATTCTTATTTTTTAAAGTTTAGTTTAGTAAGCTTTTAATAGTACCTTTGCTTTTAAGCACTCATTGCCAATTATTTACTTTGCAAATATCGGAGATCTAGCGCTGCTAACAATTATAAATTTTTATTGCGAAATAAAAAAAAAATATTAAATAATATGGTAACAATGTTCACAATATAAAATTTATAACCTATAACATTTAACATAATTAATTGGTTTATTAACATAACAGTTTATATAGAACATGCATAATATAAAATGTTTTAAATTTTAAACATAACACATTATGATCACTTCGATCACAATGGTTCTGTTAAATTATTAACCTGTAACTGTACATTATTATGTTTACATAACATTTTCTGTTATAAAATTTTGTATAATAATATAAGAGAGAGAAAGAATGTTACCCAAAATATAACATTACATTAAAGTATAACATTACTATAATTTGTATTACAACTTTATGGTAGAGAAATGTATATGTATATTTGTTTGTATTTGTATATTTAAGAAACACACAATAAAGAAAAATGAAAAAATTTAAAAGGTTACTTAGCTACTACTTTTACGCTCATTCATTCATTAAATGTTTAAGTAGTTTTTTTCTTCTTATTTTATGATTCGAAAGTGTTATATGTATTACATTCCGATAAAAAGTATATTTTTTTTTTTAAGAATGAAATTAAAATTTAAGTGTGTTTGTATATATTCTGTATACAATTATGATATAATTTTCTAGATTCAATATAACTTTACGTTTAATGTTTTATTTAATAAATTGAAATTGAGGTAAAAGCAAGTAGTGAAACAAATACATATTAAAAAATTTGTACACTTACACAAATGTGTACCATATAATGTCTAATGATAGAAGAGGGCTATATGCTTGGGTATAAAAAATTTTTAGAGATAAAGTGACTACATTTTTAAAACCATTTATCATGAATAATTTTACTAACTGGGCGTTTACTTAAATTTAATTATTATTGTTATATACATACGTTTACATTTTTATGTGTTATACATTTTGAATTTTGTGAATATTAAGCAAAATATCCGAATACCTAATGAGATGTAGTGTAGTGTAATAATGAATTATATATTTTTTCTAAATTCAGTCATTACGAAAATCAATTTAATTAAATTTCTTGATTTTATAGTGTTATACTGTTACTGACACATCTGATTAAATAACCCAATTTACATTTTATAAATAAATCTATTATAATTTTTCGCATTTCTATATTATTTGTAAAATGTTAATTATTATTTAATTTGAGTGAAATTTGAATAAAACTAACAAAATTTTGTGACAACACTTTAATTTTTATATATTTGAAGGTACTCCATAATATTCTTCAATATATTATATTTATTTATAATTTATTGAAGAATTATTTCAATAATATTTTGGAATACATATACACTTAATTTAAAAGTACAATTCACGCTAAATTTATACATATTCCTTCTTATGCACATAATATATTTTTTAACCAATCAAAATTTGTTTTACAATATTTTGTAATACCTATACAATAATTATATTAAACACCAATTATATTTTAACATTATTATGCATATACTGTTTTATTTTAATACAATTATACAATTACTAACGTATACACCAATCTAAAAACATATTTCAAGTAACCAACCTGAATTACTTACTTGTCAGACCCTAAATATTATAATATGTATAACAATATAGTAATATATACAATGAAATTGTTATAATCACAATATTATAGTATATTCAGCTCCTCTATTCAAATGTAATACAGAAGCAAATTCTATTATAAAAATTTTTACATTTTACTTTAATTTTTTTGCAATTCTTATAATGTGTAAGTATATTAATTCACCTATACACCTAAATGAGAACCGCAAAATCGCTTCAAAAAAAAAAAAAAACCAAAAATTAAGAATACAAAAAATAAATTTTGATTTTTTCTTTTAATCGCAACAATTTTATTTTTAACACTATGAAAACTTAGGTAACATATAATATAAAAGCTATAAAAATACATACAAGATATAAAAAATTTTTAATAAAGCGAAAGAATAAAATACTTGCATACACACAAATTCCCCAATATTGCTTCTAGTGTTTAAAGAAAAAAAAAAAACAAAAATAAGAAAGGAAAACAAAAAAGAAATAAAGCCGTTTTCAATCTGGAAGTCAAAAAAAATCCAAAGAGCCAGCCAGCCAACAACCAAAAATAAACGGGAAAAAATTAAAAAGAAAATAGAGAAATATACAGAGAAAAAAATTCAAAATGCAAGACAGTAGCTGTTATAATTTTCTTAGCCCCCCTGGCATTCCCGCTTGTTACTTACATGTGTGTATTTGATTATACATAATCAGTATAATACATATACTGCTATAATAAACTTAAACACATACATATACAAAAAAAAAAGTTTTTTTTTATATTTTATTAATGCTATGACATTTTGTTACTTGTATTGGAGCTTTGGACCTCTTTTATATGTTAAATGAAATAAAAACGTTCTATTACATATATTTATATGTATATACATTCATATGCATGCATTACACTTCTATATACATGACTTCCACTGTTAAAAATATCTGTTAAATTTTAAGCAGACAGAAAGCACAAAAAGAGAAGAAGAAAAACGGTGAATTAAAAATATAAAACTGAATTATTATAAAAATTTACATGATACTTTAACACTAACATGTTACTGTTATGATAGTAAAATTTTGATTATTCTATATTTTATATGTATTCGAGATACAATTTATTATGAGATACAATTTTTATATTATATTGTTACTATTATTATATTATCACAATTTTACACATTTCAACATAATATTGATTAAAAATTATTGTTAATTATAACTTTATTTTTTGAAAGTAGGTAGATATACGCATTCTAATATATTATAATTTTTTTTAGAAGCAAATAATTGTATAACAGATATTTATGACAAGATAATTTCAGTTCATTGGTAGCTAAATGAAATGATGATGGTGAACTGGCAAATACGAATAATAAAAGTCTAAAATCAATTAAATTAAATAATTTACAGTATACTTCATAATAATTTTACTTTATTTTTATTTCGGCTTGTTATTATCGATTTTTAGTCAAAATTTTAGATATTGCATATATTAAGGGGCAATGCATTTAGGTATTTACTATCATTGAAATGTTTGAATATAGTGAAAATTTATTTATGTGAAATAAATTCGTTTAATCGTCATAATTTTTGTTTTAATATATTATATTAGTTTGTTGAAATAAAATTTTCACACTTGCATACTTTTAGGGGTTTGTATCCTAAATTTTAACAATAAACGTTACAGGTATAAAACATTCCTAATCTTTTCGGGAAATCTTGCCAGAGAAATCATTTTAAATAAAATTCTGTTATACAAACTAATTTCAAGCTGATTCTATTAAAATACGTCCCTCATTTTTTGCAGTGAATTAATGTTATTATATTTAAAATATAAATTAAATTAAAACTCTCATTTATACACATATAGTGTAAGAACATATATTTTTCATATGATAAATTTAGCTGAGAAAATTTTATTATCATACTAGTTAAATATAACAAATTGCTGTATAACACAGCGAACACAGCGATCACAGTGAAAAAAAATTATATTGTAAATTATTAAATGCCGATAACTCCACCCAAGATCTTTGAATATCTCTTACATATTTTCATTATGTTACTCTTCTACTGCAGATATCGTATATTATATAATATACATTATAACTGTTATAAAAATATTATATTTATAAAATTAAACCTGAGCTTGCCTATATAACAGTCTATAATATACACATAAATGTAAATTTAATATATAATATGAAAATACTCACTAATTTACTTAATATTAAGATGTATAGTAAAGTAATAAAATAAGAATAGCCCCACCTACTCCACCTTACAAGTTTATTTTTTTTAATCTAAAATTATATAGTTTTTTTTTTTTTCTTGTTTGTTTGTTTTTCACATTAGTTCTTAAGAATTTCTTATACAATTACACACACCCAAAAAAAAAAAAAAAAATTGTGACAAAATTAACTATATGTACAAATACATGACATGTATGCATGTATGTGTTCATTTCTTTATATAAAAATATTATGTAAATTTCATTTACTTTTTTATTTTCATTTTTTGATTTTCATTTTTGTTCTCCTTTTTGTTCCTATGTCTTATTCAATCTGTTAAAAAACCAATTTTTTTTTTCTGCCTTCTTCAATGAATCTTTTTTATGCCTCCCTTTTTTTTCTGTGTATTTTTTTCTTTTACTTTTATGTATATATCAGCGAGCGTATTTTTTCAAAAATGGCTACCGGTATTACGCGCCCATAATTTTTTTTTTTTGGAAGATTTTCATGTTCACACAAAAATGATGTGACGTTTGATGTTAAAAACGAAAAAGAAAAACAGAGCATAAAAAAACATAAAAATTTAAAAATAGAAATTTTGTTTTTTGATAACGATCACATGTTTGTTTAATAAAAATTTTTAGATTAGATCACATTCATAATATTGAAAATATCAAATTGAAACATTATTATTTAATTTATAATTAAACTCTTTTATTTGACAAATTCAATTTCTAATAACAAAAATAAATTCCGATGGTTCTACATTGCACATTCATTTACTTGTCTCAATTATTGTGAAGAAAACCGTTGTTGCCAGGGAACGAGGCAAATCCACATAATAGGAATAATGAAAAAATCCAACATCACACAGTATACAAATAAAGAAATAAACATGTATTGCAAAAATCAATTTCAATCAATATCAACTCAATTTTTCAAGTTTGACATTTGAAATTTAAAATGGAGTATTTGCCAAGCCAAGCTTCAAAGTCTCAGTTTTGATATTTTGTAAAATTTTAATCTTACAAAAACTTGATATATTAGAAAAACTAACAAATAAATAGTTTTATTTTAATTATATTAATAAATTTAATTTTAGGATTTGAGTGACAGGGCAGTTTAATACAAATAATGTACATATATTAATAAAAAATTGAGTTCAGTTCCACTCAAATATCGAGGATGCAAACCCCAAATTTACAGAAACAATAAAATGGAACTATATATGTCTTAGATTTTTTCTTTTATATGGCAGAAATTAAATTTGTTTGCCTGTTCTTCAGTTATGGAGCTATCAAAAAAAAATTTGACATTTCAAAATTTCACCGGTGACGCATTTTAAGATGACTTGTTAAAACAATTCGCAATGTTTCAATTTTTAAAACTACAGACATTATATTTTCTTAAATAGCGGGCATTCTTTTTTTTCTAAAATGTAAAGAGCAATTTTAACCACATGAACAATTTGCGCCAGATTGCTTAGTAACAGAATACCTTTTCTATATTCTTAAAATTCATTTGAAGAAAGTCAATGAATCCTGATTTTCTTTAATTTCTAAAAGAATATTCGAAAATTCATTCACACAAAATACTCTCTTTTTTTTTCATTTTGTATCAAAAATTCAATTTTTTTTTTAAATATTTACTGTATGGTTTTTTAACATGATGGCATTATTATAGATATATATATAATATAGATAGATAACAAATGATAACAAAAATATTATGAAGTTTTATTATTAATTTTTATCTTTATAAATTATCTTTGTGTAAGTTGGAAATATTTCGGGTTCTTTTCAAAAAAAAAAAAAAATTAAATGATAAATTATTATTTATTTTCCAATTCTTTTTAAATACCTACATATACATATGTCTATGTATACATTTATATTTAACAAATCATACAAAAACATTTTTGTATGAAAGAATGTGTTAGTCGTATTTTTTATTCATCATTTTATGTACGTATATTTACTTTATTTATTTGATCTTGTGCGGCATCAGTTTTATTTTTTTTTTTTTTTTGTTATTTTACTTAATATGTATATATACATATATATTTATTATATTTACATATTTTGTATTTTATATTACGTCTTTCGCCAAATTATATAAATATATACGTATATTGTTTATTTAATTTCAATTCAAAATTATGTATGAGGACAAAAGAGCCATTTTAGAACTATAACTTCCTTTTGTTCCGTAACAAAAAATTTTTTTATAATAATTTAACAATATTTACAATATACTTCAAAATCAAATAAATATATTCGTTTGCAAATGAACGAAACCTGTTAAAAATTCGGTAATAATTGAAAAAGGTTAGGATTTCTCGAAAAATCTTTAAAGCAATTTCAACATTTTATGTTTTTTTTTTTGCGTATTCTATCTTAAAAGCGTTTTCTACTTTCATATGTTTTAATTTAGTTAAAATTCAAAAAATAAATCAAATTTTCTCATATCTTTTATATTTACCAAATTGCTGTTTTATTTTAGACAAAAATTATTATTCAATTTGTTGCCACGTAAACAACAATAATTACCGCATAAATAAAGGTTTTCAGAAAGAAATCTCTTTCGAATGAGAATCGAATCGAAGAATGCATATAAAGTATAAATTAGGTATAAAGTACAGAACAAGTTAAAACAAAACGTTCAAATACTTGTATGATTGAATGCATATTATACTACAATAAAATAAATGAATTACATCAAAAAAATAAAATTTGATTAAAAAAAATTCGATAACTTGAAAACAAAATTTAAAAAAAAATAAAATTAACAATATTTATTGTTCCAACCCCGAGTAATGCTGTAATAATACAGTGTAAAATATTGTAATCAAACACTAATATATAACTTCGAACATGTATTATCGAACATGTTGCATTAAAATAAAATAACTAAAATGCAATAAAATTTATATAATAGACTTCAGTGTTGAAAAAAATATAAATTTACAATAAAAATTTAATACGTACATATGTATGTACGCATATATATAATATGTGTGATTATGAAGGCGCAACTATGCAACGTATAAACATATAAGCTTTAAGACAAATTAGCTACAACAAAATAACAAATATACTACTATAAAATGAAATTAATTTTAATAAAATCGCTTGAGCGCTATTAAAGTAGGCGTTTATTATTAACTTTTATTATAAAATAACTTTTTTTTTGTTTCTTCATCAATAAAAAGCGCAAGAAAACAACAAAATCTAATTCCTAATTTATATGAAATATTTAAAAAATAATAAAAAATATTTTCCTTCAAAATTTTTAAATTTATATTAAATGACCAAAAATTAGTTAATTTTTAAGTGTTAAAGGTTACATAAATTTGAAAATGAAAAACAAAAACAAATTTTTTTTTGTGTTTTTTCAATACTAAATCATTTTAATGAGTTTTTATTCTCCAAATTAATAAAAAAAGAAAGAGCAACCATTTACATAATTAATCAACAGGTATAGGCTTTAAGTTTATTTTCCATGTTGGTCTCTTATTTCTCTAAAGCATTTACAAGGCGAAAGCTCCTGTGTTCCTATATATGTACCATACCCATATATATATAAAATAGTAATTTGTAAATAATTATACATTTTTTATAACAGTTAACAATAAAGCTATTTTACGAAATTTGTGCGCATTTGCCTCAATTTAGAACATATTTGATTTTAGCTAAATTGAAACAAATAAAATAATAAATTATGACAGCTCAAAGTTCATTATTGTACATAAAATCATTGACTTTTTCATTTCATATAAATTGAAGATTATATGAAATGAAATGAATTGAAGATTATATGTTTGATTATCAAATAATTCAGTTTGTTATACGCCCCGATTACTGGAAACTTTCAATTTTTAAATCAATCGAAAAACCATAATCATAAAATAGAGAACAATAAACTTATATCTGTTATACCTAAAAGCTGACATCTGTCATTTGTCAATGTATAGCACAAACGATATCTCAAACGTTCATATACTTTTACCTTATAAAATGAATAAAATAAACCTCAGAAACGAAGAATAAAATCACTTTTTTTAAAATTTGAAATATCGTTCGCTTTTTATTTCTCTCATTTTTTCTCTCATTAAATTTATTTCGAAAAAATTGACCCACTCTGTGAATGTGCCAAATAGCTTCCTCATGTAAATTTGCAATTATATACGTAGAGTGAGTAATTTAACCATAAGAGAGCTTCTGTGAGACAGACGTTTCAAAATACTTAATTTTCTGTAATAATAAAACTATTAAAATAATTACACTGAAATATTTGCAATAAATTATAGGAAAATTTTAAGTTGAGGTGAATTATTAACATTGAGGTGAAAAAAAACAGTAATTTTAAATTGAGTAATTTTTTGCGTATAATATTGTGAATACATTTACATTTAATACAAATTTTAAAACAAGCTCAACATACATGTATATGCATACCGGAAAATTAATTATTAATTTGATTTACATAAAATGAGCTCATTTTTAAAATCATATTCAAAATAATTTTTCTTTCTTAAAACAAAAACAAAAAACTTTTAATTAAATGAATAAATATAACAAAAAAAAAACATTTGAATTCAAAAAAACTCACCAGAATCACTACTATATAATGTGTGATTCTTAATTACCAAATATATGTAAAATAACCCATTAAAATGTCATAAAAATAACACAATTTTATTATCATTATATTGTCTATATATAGTTACATTGTTATAAATACACACATATTCATATAGAAAATAGAAAATATTTTAACACGTCAAATATGGCAGACGCGCTTTTTCAATATAAGAAAACAAAAAATACACCTATTTGTCTGTGTGTATTAAAATGAAGAGCGAATCGAACAATAAAATTATACACAATAGAAAAAAAAAATAGTATATTTAAAAGCGCAAAAGAAGTCATTAAAATATAAAAATATAGATAAAAATTCGAATAGATAAAAAAAAATATTTGAAAATATTAAAACATTTGAATTTCGAAAACTATAGGAAAATTTTTTTATTATAGCTGTAATAAAAAATTTTATAAGGGTAAAGTGTATAAAAAATATGATTGAATTTTAATTATAAAATTTGACATATCTGTCATAATGACATTCCGAATTTAGTATAGCATTTAACCTTTATCTGGTGAGCAATGCCTCAAACACGTTGACAAATTTGGAATTTTATTGTATTATACTTGCTTTTCAGAATTCTTTTCATTGTTACTTTAAGTTTGATCATACGATTGAGTGCTTAAGAAAGTTTCAAATTCAAAAATATATTTGATTTAATTTTTAGGTCAAATTTTTTGCAACATGTTTCCAATTTCAGTAGGTACAAGTGAGATTACTTTTTTACATTAACAATTAAAGATTAAGCAAAAATATTTTTTTTTAATTTTAATTAAACCCGTAAACATGATCAAATTAAAAATTTAAGATAACTAAAACTGGGCTCTGGAATTACCAAATTATGAAACCAACTGCGTAGTCCTGAATAAAAGAACCGCAACTATTCATAATTAATTTTTAAATACTTATTAAAAAAATGATAAAATTATAAACGATAATTAAAATCAATAATAATTTGCTGAGAATCCATAATCAGCTTAAACTATTAAACTACATATTTAATAATTTATAAAAGGTGTAAAAAATAAATTTAAAACACCAACCCACTAAATAATAAATAATATATAGAAAGAGAGAAAAAAAAATTATTTCATTTCTATTTAAATAAAAAATTAATAATAAAAAAAAAATTATTATTTTAAATATTTTTATTGTCAAAAGCCAAAACTACAAATCTACTAAATTAGGCAAAATACCCATTAATCTTTAAAAGAAACCAAGAAAAGAAAAAAAAAAATTAAATAATTTTTTCTTTTTTATTGAAATAAAATTACCCAAAACTAGGCAACAAAACCATTTAGACAGCCCATCGTTCCAAAATAGATTGTATCATGATAATGATGGCGTTCATATTGTGCTTCTTATTTCAATTTACTATTCGAATATCGAGAATTTAAATAAAAAAAACCTAATATAGAGGCCACATATGAAAACTAGAAAAAAAACCTCAAAGTAAAACAATCGCTTTTAAATGAATTTCATTTAACAAACTGGTGTGGTGGCTCACTTCAAAATTTCCACTCTTAATAATTTTGATTTTACCCATATAACATACTTAATTTATATTAAAAACAGAATAAAATTGATGAGTTAAAAACTTTATATAATTAATAAAATCAACTTTTAAAAAAATATGGAAATTTAATTGTCACGATTACTAAAAAAGTAAATAAAGTTGGATCAAACCAATGGTTTGTATTATAGCACATTTTCTTTCAACAAGTGAAAATTCTGCTTTTAAATACTGTCTACGAGTATGTATTCCTACCACACTATCAAAATTATTTTCATTCATATACGAAACTATTTCTGGGATTGCATATATTTAGGATGAACGGTTTATGCAGTCTGAAATAAAGCAAAAAATAATATAAAGAGGGGTTAATATAATGCTTGATTTCAAGGGTTAATTGCATGAACTAAGAAAAATAATTATACTTTTTAATGGCATTGAATTTACCGTTAGCTTCTTGCGTTTATAGATATTCAAAAAAGCTTGCCGTTTCGGTAATATGAGGTGCCAAAAATTCAAGTTTTCCAAATTTCAAGAGTCGATAACTTATGAGGGGGTGTAGATGGAAAAAAAATTTCTTCTAACAAAATAAACTATTTATTAGTGTCTAATAGCTGCTGAAAAAACGGATTTTAGATAACGGTAAATTTGAACGGACATTTTGTTTTTTTTTAAGTTTAACCATAGTACGCCACGATAGGAGAAGCAAGCCACTGCCTTTCTCCATTTCCAAAATTTGAAAAATGCTTATTGTTTCATTTATTCAACAAATAGTTAAAAAAGGCCATTTTTAAGGTTTTGAGGGGGTATAACTTCTAGAGGTGGGGAGATAGGTAAAAATTTTCTTCTAAGGAAATAAGTTTCTAGTAAATATCTGTGTACATACAAAATTTATCTATGTACAAAGCTTTCTATCTTCAAGGGTGTAAAAGTTTTGTAAACATGTCCATTGACGGACGGACGGACAGAGTGAAAATAATAAGTACGTTTTTTTAAAGTAAAAAACGTGGAATATAAATTTAGTAAAAAAAAAACTAGTAAAAATATTTACGTTTCTAAAATAAATTTTTATATAGAAAAATTTTTCTAAATCACAAAAAAAAAATCAGTGCCAAAATGTCTAGCTGATTTTTATATTTAAATAGCAAACAAAAATGGTGGTTAAATGCGTAATTATATAGTTTAACCGGTTTAAATAGTAAAACCATATTTTGAAAAAAGCATAAACTATTTCGGTGCTATTATGGGATTATTACTCACTTTATATATGTGAATATTACGCCACACAGTATAGAATAGTCAAAACACTATCTACCATGGCACAGTATGGCACTTAATATATGGCAATAATAAATAATAAAATGGCGATATGAGAAATAAAACTAATTCAAAAAGTATTTATTATAATATGGTACTAGATTAAATGAAGTAAGAATAGTACATCCTTAAAGACTGTTAATTTTGTGTTAAGCCCTTCACCTATAGAAACAATTTAATATAAAAATATATAGTTGTATTCCTTAATAACTATTGAAAATATTAGCTAAATCAATTATTATTAGTGAATTTTACTCAATATTTAAAAATAAATTTAAATTCTAATTTGTTATTGAGCTATGAGGAACAACCGTCACTCAAAGTCGAGAAATAGTGAAATCCAGTCTTACAGTCTCTATATATTTGTATTATCTAACACTGTGCTTCTTAATCAGTGTGCCGTCGCCTTAATAAATTGTCAGCAAATTTTAATTATTGGTTATTTACTTTACTTCATTAGATTTTTTCCATAATATAATTTTAGAAATAAAAATATAATTGTCAATACAGTACAAAGGTACATGCTTAGTTTCAAACGGTGTTAAATTGGTAAAGAACTAAAGAACTCTTTAATTTAAATGAAATGATGTGCCATATTTCCAAATATAACACATCAATAGCTATTGTGAAATATTGATTTGGGAGAGAATGAAATAACTTCATATTTTAGTAACTTTATCCTTATAATATGCATTTTTGAATTGTAAAATCATGTGTTGCGCATAGCCCTACCAAAAGTGAAGATTTATGAAGGTGTTTTAATGATGTAGCATTAATTAAACATTAGTTACCTTCATTTTGAAGGTATTTTAATGCTACTAATGTTTGCTAAAATTGGAATTTTTTGCACTTTTTCCCACATTTTCTAAAGTTCACAGAAAAAAATGTTAACCAAAACGTCAATTTAACATACAACGCATGGTAACGCTACTTCAATAACAGAAAATTTTTGATATTCTCCACTTTATTTAATTCTATATAAATCGACTTGGAGCAATAACTAAATTCGCATACGGCTTATAACAGCCTATCTGACTTGGTTCTAATTCAAATCTTGATATTTTGGCTTCCAACTTTTTTCAAATTAACTTCAATGGAAGATCTCGAAGAGTTCATGATGATTTTTTTTTTTAATAGAATCTTCAAAATAAATATTTTATATTAAATAAATGCAGATATGTGAACTAGTATATTTGCAGCACGGCAGCACATTTCGATATTAAACACTTCTAAAAAATTTTGTGAAGAAGGGTGCCAAATAATTAATTCTCTTTGCATTGATTTTGTTTTCTTTTGTGAAATATTTTTTGTTTTTTTTTTTATTGATGCGAAACATATAATAGCAAATGGCCAAAGTTAAATTTTTCATTAAGACTAAGTTAATATGAAATGAATCTCGTTATATGAATAATGCAATTTTGTAATTTACTTGTTGAAGCAAGTAAGTATACATAAAAACTCATTTAATATGATAATTTGGTCAATATTTCTTGGCAATATGAAACTGTGATCGGCCGAAAAATATTTCTAGATGGTGCAAACTGAAAACTAGTTGAGAATCATTGGTCTAACACACAAAGTATATGCATATTTATATACAAATTTCGACTACAATTAAAATTAAAGCTATGTCGTTTAATCAATAGAATTTGAAGTGCATTCGAAGTCATTACAAGAAATATTTTTTACTAAATAATGTTTGTCCTTATACACTTATAAATTACTTATAATTTTTAGGAAAAAGGTTCTCGCCTGCATACATTTCCAAAATCTTTAAAAAAAAATTGCTATTAATTATCAATAAAATTATTCTAAATGCGCATTTTTTAAATGACAAAGAAATACCCGCTATTAACATTTTTTTATTTATGAAAATTTATTCTTTCAAGGTCATTTAAATGACATTCCAATTATATTATTAAAAGCAGATGATTTCTGTATATTTATTTTTTGCTTTGTTTTCATCAAATTATTATCAACCCACAAATTCTCGAAAATTTCTACGAAATTTTAATTAACACTTTCATTTATTCCAAATGCAAATAAAAAATTCAAATTAATGTAGAGAGAGAAAAAATAAAATTATTAATTTCTTTTGAATTTTTTTCTTAATCAAATTTTTTTTTTTTTGTGCTTTCGAATATTTTCTTTATTTTATTCATACCGATTCATTCAATAATTAGACTTTCAAATTAATTATACTAAATGGTTAATTTCCCGCTGTGATTCTATTTATTTATTTTGTTTCGTTTTTGCCAAAAAAAATTTAAAAATCATTCTTACTTATTCTTAAAAAAAATTTTTAATTCATAAAATTAAGTATACAGAATGAGAACAAGAAGAAAATTAAAAATTTATTATTATTATTTTTGTTTTTAATTTAAATTCCGGAATTTGATTCATTATTTTAGAAGAGACACACAAAAAATATACTGAGACAATGGAACACCCCTGAGATTTCATTACTCATTATCAAAATCCCCTAAATATAATATCAGGATGTAAAAAATCATAATATTGTGTGTAAAGTTTTTATAAAATTATCATTGTGATGGGGTTACCGCTGGGTTAGAAAAATAAATTTGCAAAAAACATGAAGCATTTCTAAGGAGCAGTGACACAAAAAAAAAAAATTGTGTTATCTCTACTTGAAATTTTTATATATAATCTGTTTTGCCCTTCTATATGGTGTTGCGCTTGGTGCTATCATGGTGTTAAATTCTTCTTTATATTTTTTAAATAACTATATTGATTTATTTATAACATTTATATTTTGTTTTTATACCGTAAAATTTTTACAATTCTATAAATTTTGTAATATTTTCTGTTTTGTTCTTTTTGTTATTCCTTATTAAATCAATACAAAAGTGTGTATATCAGGGCAATTTCACATTTAAAGGCTATAAATTAAGAAATAAAACAACAAACATAAGAAAAATAATAAAATATAAATCGAATTAAGAAAAAAAAAAAACTCCATGATCTTATTTTTTATGATAGCCTGTTCACTTCTGGTTTTTTTAACGTGATTTTAAGTAATTTTCTACCGAATTTAAAAAAAAAAAAACCCAAAAATAAATAACAACTCTGGTTAAAATTTATAGAATATTTTATAAATTGATTTACAATAAAATTAAAATTGAAAATTAAATTCAAAATTCAGAAAATAAGAAATTACATTGGGTTACCTTGGAAAAAATTTTAACAGATTTAGACTGTGTACTCATAGGATTACTTTATTTACAATTGATTCAGATTTGAACGTATTATTGCCGTATTACGTATTAATTAAGCAAAATTATTATAGTTTAGAATAAATAATAGTAGTAGTAGAATAGTAAGAGAAGGCCGCCACTTCACGAGAATTCCTAGCACCACCAAGAACCCTCAACATATTACATCCCCAAATGATTTCTCCTCCGTAACATAAAGAATCCAATCAGTATAATAATTTTCATTAATTTTCAAACTTAATTTAATTAAGCAATTTTTCTTTTTTATACCATAAAATTAATTCTAAGAATATTGTCGATTCTCATTAACCTCCATTCCTGCATTAAAAGTTCCAAATTTTCAATTAAATTGCAATTAATTCTTGGCCAGTTTTCCATTTGGTAGTCGTCGAATCCATGCTGATAAATCGGTCATCTGAAATTGAGAAAAAAATAATAAATTAAAAAAACATAAAATTTTAATTTAATACTAGGAACATGATATTTCCTAATCTAACCAAAACCTAATGTCAAAATAAACAAAATGATTTACATATTCTACGTGTATAAGGCCGTAGTCTGTCTAAAATTCGTATAGTCATATATTATAGCTTTGTTTAAAAAAAAGGTTGAATTAAAACAAAAAAAAAGTTTTTAGGACACTTACCTTAAAATATCATAAATTGTCGCTTAGGACATTTTTCACTGATTAATACTATAGAAAAGAAATATCGAGAATTTTTTTATGTTATCAGCACAAAAGAAAATTTTTAATTTCATCAATCCCAAAATTGTTAGTGGCACACATTTTTTTGCTTAAAATCAAAAAAATTGGTGTTATAAATGAAAAATTATAATAGTAATGTTGTATAAATAATTGGCAATGATAATAACCCTCTTAATTTAATTGAAAAATTCTGTTGCATGCAAAATTTTTAAAATCTACTCTTCTTTCCCTCTCAACATTTTTCTTACTCTTTTTTCTTCTTCGCCATATTTTATACTCTCTTAATTCTCAAAAATATTCTGTTATCATTTAACCCTTGTTAAATATGTTATTATTTAATTTTTTTTTTGTATCCTACAAATATAAAAGGGGCAACCAATTAAATTAAATAAATAAAAATTTCAAATAAATCGCCTTAAAAAAAAAATTTTCAATTCAAATAAAATATTATTTTTTAACATGAAAATTTAAAATGATTTATTAACTTGTTTAGATCGTGATTTAATTGCACTTTATTAGGGTCCCAGTAAAATTTTGATTTTTTTTTATGGGATTCCATTTTTTTTATTAATATTTTGACGGAATGAAATTTATTAATTCAATCGATGAAATTAAGGTACTCATTCAATTGAGAATTTTGAATGTCAAATCAATTTTTGTATTTTTTTTTTTTAATTTGCAATTTTTGTTTGTTCATTTTCGGAAATTTTGTGGTTATTAATTTTTGGTGGTCAATGACAATGGTGGTAACTAAATTTTTTCTTGCTTTCTTTTATTTTTTTTTCAAAAATCTGGTTTCTTTCAATAAAATCTGCGCTACATAGGTATACATATAAAAATTATTGCAAAAAATTCTTAAGAATTAATCAGAATTCAATTGTCAATTGGAATTATTATTAATAATTAAATTATGGCCACCCATAAAAAATAATGTTCTCATTTTTATTTTTATTCTCTCGAATATTTCGTGTATAACATTAAAATTGATTAATTAATTTATTGAAGATTGAGTCATGAAAAAAAAGTTTATGAATTTTAGAATATTTTTTTTAATATTGGAGAAAAAATTTTGGACAAAAAAATAAATTGCAAAATATGCAAGTTTTCAACAAATTCAATTTCCGGATTTGACATTTTGATTAATGATTACATTTTCATTACAATTTTGTTCTTCTTAAAATCAATTCCGTTTTCTTGATTTATGAAAAATAAACAAAAAAAAAAAAATGGCAATAAATTATTTTCAAGTCATCCTTTTTTTTTTCCAATATTCTCCAAAAAATTTTACAGGTATAAATCTAATTTTTATAATAATGCTAGCGCCGGCCGATGATTCAAAAATTTATTCTGACATTGATAACATTTAAATTTTTTGATTAAATTTTAAAATATTGAATTATCAATTGTAAATCAGTTTTAACACAACAAATCCTTCCATGTCGATAATTTTGAGTTATAAGATATGATAAAAGCGCCTGTAGTAAGTATGATGATGATAAAGAAATTTTGATAAATCAATTCAGATTTAAATAAATAGTAATGGAAAATTGTTGCTATTACGTTTATAATTAATTTTCAAATTATTTGGGAACTGTCTGCTTCTCCTATTAATCACGATGGCTATGTTCCTGTTTTGATAGCCAATAAAAAATCAGAATCCATTTAAAGAGTACAATCTCCGATTAATTATCCGATTTAGTTTCAGTCACTTTTCTTTTGTCATGTTGCAGACTGTTCGGCTTAATCATTTGTAATTGAATGTCTTATTGCTTATACCAGCAGTTTTTACGGTCTCAAGGGCAAGATTATATTCTCAATTCTATGGACAGGATTATTAGTTAATATAATAACTGAGTAGCTTTTAAAAAATAATAGAATTTTTGAAGTGATGTTTTATTTCTTTTTTGTTATACACATTATACAAAATTTTTAATCGCCAAAAACAGCATTTTTGTATGTCACTAACAAAAAATAAACACATTTGTACTATTCAGTCCAAATATTTAAAATTTTAAGTGAATCTTGTCATTGTTCACATAATTCAGGATTTTAAGGCCATATAGAAGATCTTTACATGATTTTTCTAAAACAATAATAACATGGCTTCGAAAGCAACCTGTTCACGTACTAAATAATTTTAGAAGATTTTTATACAAAATATTTTAGTCTAAGTTCCAAACAAACCCCTTTATATAATTATTAACTATAAAAATATAATATACATATAATAAAATTTATTGCACCAATCAAAAATGTTTTAGAGAGATGACCACTATACAAAAGCCATTTTAAAATATAATAATGGTAATAATAAAATATTTCTATTTTTACCATAATATTTTATTAATAAAGCAACAATTTTCATTTAAAAAATTTCCCTATACTCAACCAATGAAAATCAATATAAAGAAAGAAAAAATCAAGTTAAAATAATTATCCTATCCCTTTACATACATACATACATGTATATTTAATATGCGCCTATAAATAATTTTCCATCACATATAAAAAATATTAAAATTGAAAAAAATTTTCATGGGAAATTATTCCTCATCTTCTGGATTTCTTTTAATTTTTTATGTGTATGGAAAATTACCATAACAATAATCATTATACCATGAACTCATTGATTAGTATTTTCACTAACTACTTTGATTGTAATTTTTTTTTATTATTATATTTTTTTTTTTATTATTATAATAATTATTATTATAAAGGAATAAATGATTATTATAACTTGTTCATCATCAGTGTTATTGTGAATAATTGAACCTATGTAAATTGATTTTTTATGAACATAAAAAAAAAATCGAAAAAATAAATTCATCCATCACTCTTATACGGTCTACTATCACTCTATCAAACAGATTTAATGATAGTTAGTTTTTATTTTTACTTGTCTCTTATATAATTTTTTGTCTCCCATTTTGCATACTCATACTCATTTATATTATACGAGAAGAAACTCGATGAAGTGAGATTAAATTAAAATTATTGTTGAGCAATTTCTTAATATCACCAATTGGTTAAAATACATTTAAGATAGCACAGAAATTTTTATGACTAACAAGACGAAAACAAAAAATAATAAATTGAACACTTGAATTTACACTTGAATGGTAGGTTTAATATGTAGGTTAAATAGTACTAATATAAGAAGAGTGGGCCCCGTCTGGCCATCCACGGGAAGCCCATGTACTAGGCCAATAAAAAACCTAATTCAGCAATCTTCTAATTAACATCTCACAAGCCCATGTAATACAATCCCAAAAACCATCTACCGGAACCTATTAACAAATAGCAATTTTGATTGATTCAAAAGAAGACTAAATAAAAATTTACGGTTATTTAAAATTTTCATTTACAATAATTGCGACATCGAATTTCGAGAAGTCTTTCAACTTAAATTTTATAGAGTTTGGTGACACTTGTAAATTTTCAAACGTATTAATTTTGAATTTTGAGAGTTAAAGGCGCACCAGAGCCACTATAAGAATTCCAATTATCATGTATAATAATTCTGTTTCAAATATTATGCAACTTGTTAGTGTTTCAGTATTAAATGTATCTTTTCTTCAAAAAGGACGATATACCTATAAAACTTGAGAAAATTATTAAGGCCTGTTGCATTTCACATAACATTGAGTAAGAAATATATTTATAAAATAAATAAAATCCGCAATTAGACTTTTAGTTACCGCTATACATCAGGAAGAAATGGGAAACAAAGAAAGAAAGAATTTTCATTGTATAATAAAAATTCAACTTTAATTGTGGTTGGTAAAAGTTGAACAGTTAAAAAATAAAGAAAGAAAAAACTAAATTAGAAAAATTTTCAATCACTTACTGAAGAAACCAGAAATGGAAATTTTATAAATTGGATGATGGTTTTTATCAATTCTTGATTCCTCTCATTTTTTTTTCTTCCGAAAATGAAAAAAATAAGGATAGTTAAGCTTAAGAGTATGAATGCCCTCTAGTAATATTTTTCAAAATTTTATCAATCGAATTGGCATTTATATAATTTCTGGCTAATTTTTACTTTAAAAATTTGTAAGTTTTTATTTTATAAATTTTCACATCTACAAGAATAGCTAGGGTGTTCGTGCTTTAGACTATAAAAAATATAGCAATTGTTACAAATACGTTAAGTTTTCATATTGAATTTTAAAAAAAATTTGTATTTTACATAGTCCTGTTGCATTTTATACTCTCAAAAAGAAGTTGAGAAAAGTTTTAGAAAAATTATAACAGTTATAACATTTATAACAGTTATAACAGTTGTAACACTATATAAAATTATAAATATTTTTAAATATTTAATAATTCAATTCTTAATAAAATCCAGAATTTCTTATGAGGCAAGTAAACTTTTTAAAAGTTTTGTTGAAAAAAATACGGATATCTGATTCTTATTTTAGGAGCATTTATCACCCTTCTAGCAGAAGCATATCTATTATTGAATCGGGAACAAGATAATTCCTTAGCGATTAAGATGAAAAAGAACTTCGTTCTGAATAAATGTTATCTAGAACTTAACCTATAATATTATAATTCTTCTCACATTGCATACTTTTAGGGATATGTTACTAATACAAAAAAACACCGCTTATAATTCTTTGTTTTTATTCATTTTGTGTTAAAATTTAATTAAAATTTAATAAAAGAAAAAAAATTTTAACTTTATCAGTCAGATAAATGTCAGTTAATAATTAAATAACAATATTTTTACACCATCAATTTTACATTTTATATGGAAAATTTTTGCATTCTTTTAAAAAGAAACCTTTGCAAATTCTTTCACTTGTTTTCTTCTTTTTTCAAGTATTACGAAACCTAAATCAATTTTGTAGGCGTCGAATATAAGTAGTACTTGTTTTGAAAAAAATAATAAAACAAAATTCCAACATTGGCTTCCAAAAAAAAAAAAAAAAATCTAAAAAATTAAAATAAGAAAAAAAAATTTTTTTTTTTATTTGCATTGATTGCCCCCATCAAGAAGCCACTCATAAAAAAAAAAAAAAAACAAATATTCAAAATATTATCAAGGTAGTCAGTCTCGTCTACAAGCTTCAGTTTACTACCATATAAAACCTAAATGGTATTACCAACTTAAAAAAATTAAACTTTAATTTCATTAAATACAAAAAAAAATTGAAATTGCAATCAACGAAAACCAGGCAAAAATTATTATAAAACGGGGGAAGAAAAATTGCAAAAAACAAAAATTAATTTCGTCTCCCTGTGAACGTTCCATTAAATTTTCCGATATACCTCTACCTTACATAAAATGAAAAAAAAAAAAAAAAACAAAATTCAAGTAAATTTCGCATTTTGAAATTGGCAAAACCAAACCGAACTCAGAATTCAAAAAACACAAAAAAAAAAAAAAATATAAAACTCATGTCATTTTTAAACAGAAAACTCAGCAGGTGATTATTATCATCATCGCATCTCTCATATCATCAGCACTCTATATATACACATTTTATAGATATTCATATTAATTTTTCTATATATATTATATACACGTACATAGCCTACATATGTAAGAGAATAAATGTGTGATTTTAAAGAACTCATAACAGAATTATGCATAAAAACGATTGTAATTCCAATATGCCCACAATACAACTTTAAAGAAATCATCATCAAAATATTATAAGAAAATAAAAATTATTATTGGTGTTGATCATACAAACATGGTTAATTTTACAAGTTAATGAAGACTTTTTCAAAAAATATTTTACACCCTTTCCACTTCCAGCATCATATTTCTCCCGTATTTAATCAAAAAAAAAATAAAATTTCGATTAACAAAAATGTTAACAAATTAAAAATTATATATATGTATGTATATTGTATATGTTTGTATGCACAGTAAACGAAATTAAGAATATTTAACAGAATTTTAAAATAAAACAGAATATTGAAGGCGGACTTCCAACTTTATGAAAAAAATTTTCTTCCCATATACATATATGGTACATTTTAATGATTATAAAATTGTACATATAAATACTTGCATGTATGTACTTAAATTTTATTTAAAAAAAAAATTTAAATCTTGATTACAACAATAAACCATTAAAATAAGAATAATTGCTTTCCAACTTGAAATTCAGTTAAAAGTCTCTGTTAATGTTTATTGCACCCCTCTGATTTATATTGATTATAATTATTCTCATATTAATTTATATTTTGTACATATTTATGCACATATACATAATGTATTACAAGGCTTTATTATTATTACAGTTGTATATTGTGCATTTATGATAGTATAATGCATATGTCCTTGAAAATCCTTTTATTTTAAATTCTGTATAGCAAGTATATGTTGAGTCATATTGTAAATGATTTATTGCTTTATATATTTTATACAGAAAATTGTTTAAGGTCTTAAGACATTTAAAATTTTGGAACTTAATAATCATATAAAAGAAACCAAAATATGGCTCATAAAATATGCTGAGGTCAGCCTCAACAACGATTTAAAAAATTAAATTTCGTCTTTAAATTGAATTGAAAGGAAAAATTTTAAATACAGTCCACAATAAAAAAAAATCGATTGAATTTGATTTCAAATTGTTTCAGGCCTTCTCTTGAAGCAATATTGTTATTTATGAAGCAATAGCAGCTCCAGACAATTCTGTTTTTTTCTAGATAACAACACGATATCGAAACACAAGTCGTTATTATCGAGACAATGCGACAACGGAAGAAGTATTTACGCATTCAACTGTGAAATGTCTATAAGCAAATGCCATATGGCACTTAGAAGCAACATGATTACTCAAACATTGATAACAAAAATAAACATTATGGCTTTCGAATTATTAAAATATTAATCAAAATAGCAAGAACACCCTATAAAATGCTACAATTGTGACATTATTTTCGCCCACAATTATTATTTAGTTCGATAATATTGTGAATATGAAAATTATTTAAGAAAATTTGATTTTCATGTAAAAACCAAGACCAATAACAAATTTAAAGGAAATAATTAAAAATTAGATTTTTTATACAAACTGGCACAATATATGAAATACCAAACCCTGTTATACTCGTACATAAAGATTCTATTTCATTGATAAATTTCAATGAACTCACGATTTAGTTTTTTTTTGTAGAATTATTTTATTGAATCGATTTGTAAACATTATTCCACCTTTTTACATTCCATAAATTTTCTCACATAACTATTAAGTATATTTTTATTTCCTTTTGTATCAGGCTTTAAATACATCCTATACCGAATACATACATTTTGTTTAAAATGGAAAAAATTTTCACCTACGAATAATCATTACAATTACCGCCTATTTGTACTTCCTGTCATGACCAAAAATTCTCAGAAAAACAGAAGAAAAAAAAACCATCGAATAAAACTGAAGAATAAATAAAAAAAAAAATCGTCCCAATATACTCTTTAATATTATAGCAAAGTCAATTCCATTGAGAAAATTTAAAAATAAATTTTTTTTAAACAATTTCGTAGGTCTACACATATAAAAACACCTTCAATGTTAAATATTTAAACATCACTATCTTTTCAACAAAAATTATAGAATTAAATAGAATTTCTTAATGTTTAAATGTTATTGATTACATTTTTTCCCTTTCTCTTTATTAGAATGGAATGCAATCCAATTACGTTTAATATGAGGAGAAATTTCGGAAAAAAAAAAAACACACAATAACACTTTATATTTATAACTGGGACCATATTATAGAACCTATAGTAAAAATAAATAACAATAAAATTGGTTTTGAATTGAAAAGATTCGAAACGAGGTATACAAATACCATAGTTTTTTTTCTTTTCTAAATTTCATTGATGAACAAATTGAATACATCTAATTTAAATTGGACAATATTATATACAATGAGCATTTGTAACACAAGACCATTTGAAATGAACAAACACCTTAAATTACATTAATGAACAATGCACATTCAAGCCCAAAAGAATTTATTATCGAAATATGTTAAAATTTCATCAAATAAAAATAGATCACGAGCCAAAATTTTAATGAGCACGAGTAACTTAATAATTTCATATTATGTATTTTAAGATTTATTAAAAATCTAAATATAAATCCCGTTCCTATTTATATACACAAATATTAAAAATTCATTTTTAATTAAGAATATTGACGAGCCCGATTCATTTAATTCCATTTAAATTTTGTTTAAGTATATACTGTGACATAAGTAATAATAAAATACATGCAGTGATTCTTACAATTTATATTAAGAATTTAGTTTTCAATATAGTTCATTAATAAAATTAACTCTTTCCGTTCCGGTGTTTGTTGAAATTCGGGTTATATATGAATCAAAGTTTATTCTTAATCATGAATTTTTGAAATTAGCGTTAATTTTTACAATATTTTTTAAGAATATTACAAATTTTACGACCAATATATTTATAATTATTTGGAGAGCATTGCAATAACTACATTAAATTTCAAAAAATGTTCTTAAATATAAAAAATGTATGTGCCCGAAAATTTAAGTTTCTCTTATATTTAAGGACATAATTTGTATTTTATTTTAACAATTGTGTTTAACTTTAGTAAATTTTGTACCAATTTAAGACAATTGTTATGTAAAATAACCGAAAATGTTATAATAATTTACTGGCAAAAAAGGGGGATTTAATTATTAACTCTACATTTAATTAACTTTCCAGAACATTCATATTTAAATATTTTTATTTCAACATACTATTCAGGTTTAGATTTTCAGAAGTGCTATAGAGTTCACGAACAAAATCACATCACTGCAGAGTAATGGCAATTGTAGAACAGATTTGATTCCAGATATAGTAATTAAAATTTTCTTTTCCTATGTTATCTCAATTTTAAATTCAATATCTACTAAATTTTTAAAATTTGACTTTATTCTTGAAATCCTGCTGAAAATTTATAAATATTTTTTGCAAAATTTTATCCAAAATTTTTTCATAATAATATCAGAACCAAGTAAAGTCAATATAATCATTTTATTTCTCTTTATACAACACTCTTCTAATAACAAAATTTAATTGTATTTTAGACATTATGTGCTACAATTCTTCTCTGCCGAATTCAATCCGTTTTGTTTTGCCTTATATTTTTTTATTAAAACTCAAATTGGTTCTTATTTACCATTCTCTTCATTGTAAATTTGTATTGTACCTTTTACAATAGTATTGAATATTGTGGCGCATACTCATTTTCTCTTCTGTGATCAATGATTGTTATTATACATTCTTTTGAATTGAATATTATAATATTATTATGTTATACATATAACATAATACAATATCGTATTCTTCTCTTTTCGAGATTTTATTACTTCATGTACATACATATACATGTAGATTTTACAACAATATATTGTTGTAAACCAATATATAATGTATAACAATAATTGAATATTGAGATTTAAATGGATTAAAATTTCAGCATTTTGAATTATATGTATGATTATAATACATACATACATATACTATTTTAATCTATACCTATAAATAAATATACAATATAACAGAAAACTTAAAATTGCTTTAATTTCATTTATTATTCCAGTTTATAACTACATATATGGGTATAAGTATAGAAAAAAAATACTCTCAGAATTTCAGTTATACTTGGACCATATACAAATATACTACATACATATATTTGTATAATATTCTCTTTAAGTCACTATCAAAGTCTTTAGGAATACAATCATTACTATCATCACTATCATTATAATCATCATTATTATTATAAAAATCGCCATTGTCGTCATCATCGTCATCATATATATACATATACTTACATATCATTTCTATTGCGACGTCATTGTAAATATTATAATAATCATAATCATCATAATCAACAATATCATTATCATTATCATTATCAATTCTATCATCATCATTACTAACTTTAACTCAGCTTCAACTGAAATACAAAAAAAGTAATACAATCATCAACAATATAACAATCAATATTAAAACAATTATATATTATAATCATTATTATATATATATACCATCATAATCATCATCTTAATCATCAACATTATTATAATCATTATAATGATACAATATATATACTCAAAAAAAAAAAATAAATAAATAAATAAAAACCAATCAATATCATCAAAAACCGTGGGAATTGAACAGTAGTAACTTTTTCTTGAACGATTTGAAACTGTTGGTTGGCGGCGGCAGCAGCATAATATGTATCGCGGCATTTAAAATATATATATATATATATATATATATATTTACATAAATACAAATAACACTGAAAGCAACAAAATATAACAATAATAAAAATACACAAAAAAAAACAAGAGCAGAAAATATTATAGAATTCTTTTATATTTATTATATCTGTTATATTACATTCACGTATAATAGCTATATAAATGAAATGGAATGTACACATACTTATATAAGACTCTTGTAAGTTACTTTACTACACAAATATAAGCTTAATATAATAAAGGTATATATAGGCAACAATATAAATATTTTATGATTTAAAGGGAGTTAAGCGATCTAAGAAGAATAACTCTTATATGAAGGTATCCAAGACTTTTTGATGGTATTTTAAGAAATTTTTTTTAACATTTTTTTCATCCTATCCTAAACTCACAATGTTTACATACATTTATTTTATATGTAATTAAAGGAATGTTAAACATAGCATTAAAATTGTTGTAAGCATATATTTCGTATAACAGATTTTCATGTAAAACATGTTATTAAATTAAGATTTCCATGTTATATATATATAGGATATAGGTTTTATTTAATAAAACACATGATTTTTGAATAAACTAACATAGATAAACAAAAATTTTAAATAAGAAAAAATTAATAAACCATCAATGAAAATTTCGATGGAATGTAAGGAAAAGTTTCAAACTCTTATATACGATAAAACTCTTGATTTTAATATTACTGTCATTGACTTTTAACTTTATTATTTTATTAAATTAGAAATTGAATTAGATGAGTTTTTATTATTTCATTTTTATATTATATACCTTTCATTTAACATCATTTTTTTTTTGTTTCATTTTAAAAGGTGTGAAATTCTATAGGTGTTACTTTTTACTGCCCCTCCAAAATACAAAAAAATATATCAAAGGCGAATAAATGAAGTGTTCCAATAATATTTTGTTTATCATTTGTTTATTACTCGAAAAAAAAAAGTAAAAAATATTATTGAAAATAATAATGAGGTATTGTATATCGTAAATATGGAATACTTTGAATGAAACAATTAGAACTTCTTTAATAAATTATTGAAAGACATTATCATTGAAAAGAAAAATTTAAAAGACAAAATTAAATATTTTTTATCTATTTATATCTAACTCATACAGTATTTAATAAATTGGTATGATTAAGAAAGAGAGAAGAGTTTAAAAATGTAATTTTGTACATTTGATTACTAAACTGCAACACTGTTCCATGAGAAGTCACAAATATTAATATCAACATTAATATTGATGTATGACCTTAATATTTATACCCGTGTGAGCGTATGTTTGAAGGGATTTTATTCTTTTACAATGAAATTAACAGCCTATTTGCCTTTTCTTTACGAAATATGTTTTTCTATGGCTGTGCATAGGATTATTACATTAATTAGATAATAATATATGTTCGTATATCATGTAAAATCTAATATCAAACAATGTTCAAAATAACGTTTATATGCAACATACTTTTATAAAATCAAACATTCATTAAATCAAACATTCATCAAATCAAACAAATACCATGCGTTTCATATAATATGTATATACATGTATGATATACATGTATGACATAGATACTGGTTTTTTAAATTTGAGCATAAAATTTTTGCGAAATTTTCTAAATGCTATATGCTATATTTCGGCTTTTCAATATAACCGTTTGAGTTCTCCTCTATACGCAGATATTGTTAATTTTTTCATGCTTATTTTTAAAAATGTGTTTTGCTTTCAAGTTACAGCAAGGAGTTTTACAAGGTGGTTAAGTGCATTTTTTCTTATGTGGATTTATTAATAACCACTATAGATTTTAATGGATTAAATCGAAATTACAAGAATATTACAGCTAATTCCATACACATACTTGAAAATTTTGTAATATTTAAAATGTTCGAACTATAAATTTTCGAACATACATAAATTAACCTAGCTACACATATTGTATTTCGAAATTTAAAAATGGTGATGTCGCATTACACGAAATATTTTAAAAATGAAATAACAATAAAATTTACTTCATTAGTACAGTGGTGAGGCCAATAGTTTTATAATATACTGGTAACTCTTGTAGAACAATTGATTCACATAGTTTTAATACGGAATTTTCTAATTAATATACAAAAGTTTACGCAAGAAAAGGCACGAAACTTGAATTTTATTAAATTATTAAAAATAAATTTAAAATGCATACTGTATACGACAACTAAATAATCAAATGAATTTTTACATAAAGCGAATATTTTCTTAGACACTAATATTGAGGTACCTGTAAATTTAAAAAAAAAATTGGAATGAATGTATATGTATATAAGTTTGCGAAAATAATATCAAAATAAATTCCACCACTACAAATATTTTTGCATATCTATATTAAATTATAAAAGAACACAATAAACAAATAACTCATACCAAAAAAAAAAAAAGCAAAACTGCAGCACAAATTTTTTTCCCACTCTAAATTTACTTATGTATAAAAGACAGAAGAGCGCGCTGCGGTACAATTTCTATTAAAATAACTTGAATAATGCACTTTTTTTTCCATCAGACATTTTTCTCATTCTATTTTTTCCTTTCTTTCTTTTTATTTTTTTAATTTTCTTCTGTGCTGAAGATTCAACAGAGCTTATTTTATATTGTATACGGTGATCAATTCTGCGAAAATTTTTGTTACAACCGAATTCCGCCTGAGGCTAGATTTTCTGGATTCTTTTAATATTAATAAAAAAGAGAAAAATACAAAAAAAAAAATTTTTTTGGTGAAAAAAAAAAAATTGCGTTACTGGCAACCATACTTCTTTCAGGAGACTCAATACTCCGCGCATCCTTAATATCGTATAAGTTTTTGTTAAAAAACAAGAAAAAAAATCAGAATCAACCAAATCAAGCATCATTCGTTTTTGAGTTTATAAAGAGCCGAAACTCTATATACAACTTCTATTTTTTTTTATGATTTTATTAAGGTTTTCACAAAAAACAAAAACAAAAATCTTTCATGAAAGGTTGGCTTTTTAAAAATTTTAGTATAATAATATTAAACTGACATAAATTTTAATATATAAAACAAAATTATATATGTATATGTAAGTATATTTAGACTAGTGCACTATGGTATCTCATAATGTGAATTTTCTATACAACTGTGTGACGTTTAATCAAATAATACACTATATTGTGTATATGACAGCAAGAAGAAAAGAAGAATGAAGAAGCAAATGAACAACTTTTTTGATGGTGAGAAAATCATTTTGAAAAGGAATTTTTTCCTTAAGGTTGACATAATGAGAAATTGAAAATTTGATTTTTTCTCATACGTAACGATCACGCACAATCTGAAAATTTTTTTATTAATATTTTATATTAAAATAATTATGAATAATATTACAATTAAATGAACCACTCTGTAGTTTATGCTGGCGCAATTATTTTTCTCGCCAAAGAAAAATAATTTCACTCAATCAACGAAAAATTACTGAGGTGAATACAGCGACATTTTCCGAATTAATTTTTTTTTTCTTAATACAGGTGTTAAATATCATCGAAAGACAAAGGTAAGCGGAGAAAACTGTCATCAGACCTATCAATAATAAGAGATTTTAATCCAACCTAAAACGCACCTTGATGATCATAAACTCCCAAAACTAGTCAAACTGACTAACCATAAGTCTTGCTCTATCGTGTTTTTGTGTCTACATTTCGTGAAGAAAAGGACGGAAGTACTGTCACATAACTTCAAGCTAAATTGATAGGTCTCTTTTGCTTCAGTCTTTTTGTCCAAACTCTCTCTCCTATAAGTGGAGAGGCCTAAATATTTGATTGCTGTTCCAAAAGCGCCTTTTGTTTCATGGCACAGTTCCCTATTTCCTCGCTTACTTGGGGAACACCCAGATCCCTATGAATGTCATTATTACGCACATACCAGGGAGCACCTATCATATTACGAAGAACCTTGTTCTGGAAAGTTTATATAAATTTGATATGTGTTTGCTTGCCTCATAGATACACCCTCATAGCTATAAGGCATACGTCCATATAGGCTTTATGATTTAGTTATATATCAACACCGTATTGAAGGAGTCAATAGTTTTCTCTATATTTGTTTTCTAAATCAATTCTTTTCTTTTTAAATGTTCCTTCCATTTGAGTTTGACATCTAAAGTAATATGTATCTACGTATTTCTCTGTATTTTTGTTTGCTACTTTCGCATTCTATAAATCCAATTGTGATGGGTTTACTAAATTTTGGTTTGTGAAATCATTTAGCTTTCTTTTTCATGTATTTGTCCATTATAGTTATATTGTTACTCACTTTGTTGATTTGATTTGCCGATTCTTCAACATTAGAAGTTCGTGTATTATAAAAAATATTGAATTTGTGTAATAAATTCAATTACACTAAACAAAATTTTTAATTTCTAAAGTTTAAGAACAAACTTCACAAAACTAAAGATCTTGAGACGTTGAAAAAAGTTAAAATTACTTGATTTCATATACAGTGAAATTCCTATATAATGAACTTTTCAGATTACAAAAATCTCTACATTTAGTAAACAATTTATATTCGGCAATTTACAATTTTATTTTTGATTTTGGCGGTTCTTTGTATTTATTAATCTCTGCGCGTATTATACGAACAAATTTGTTAGATTATAAGAGTTTTTTATAGAAACAGAGATTGAACTGTAAGTTGCGGAACTAATCATCTCATGAGGAGAATTTGAATAACTCTCCCTTTACATGCGTACATTTTCTATTATATTATATAAAATTCAATAAGAAAATCAAATATATTAATTAGAATCTCCATATAAACTCAAAATATTCTCAAAATAGTACTTAGACCTTTTTGTTATGTTGTTATATATACATACACAGTATAATTATTTAGATCAATCAGTAAAATATTATTAAAATCAAAAAAAAAAAACAAAAAATCTGACCGACCAAAAAATATTTAAAAAAATCAGATCCTATCTTTTGCCGCATTCACAAATAAAAAAAAAACAAAAAATCAATTCAATGTAATTATACCTTTTAAAAATTTTTAAAAATTGTTTAAAAAAATTAAATAAAAAAACACAATATTTGATTTAAATCTGCGCAATGAATATAACAAATAAAAAATTTTTTAAAGAAGAAATGTCTGTAATATCCTGCGATTGTATCCTTTTTAAATAAAATTCAGAAAAAAAAATGAGCAAAAACAAAGTAAGATAACAAAAGACTAAAAGAAAAGTGAAACACAAAAAAATTGTCAAAATATTTTTAATTGTTTTCATTCGAAATAAACCACAGTTTGCTTTTTCTTTATTCATTTACCAAGGAACATCTTTATGTTTCTTTTCTTTGGGTATTTTCACCCTATGAGTATACGTACATTATACAAGAGACAAGAAAATAAATAACCAAAATATTGACTTCAAAAAATACATACAATTTAATTTTTATTTGTTTGCTGTAGGTCTAAAACAATAATTTATAAAAAAAAAAAAATCCAACTATAAAATAAAACATTAAATTTGATTTTATGTTGTAAAAGTGACAGTATGACACCTTTATTACCCTATATTATAATGGTTACGATAACACTTTGTATATATAGATACATTCGGACACATTAAAAATTAAAAAGCAAATACTGCACATACTATAAGGATTGCAGCCCAGGCATCTTTTATTTATTTTTTGTCTAATTTATTTCTTAATTTTACATTAAATAACCTGGAAATTGAAACGTCTATACCGAAATAAAAAAAAAAAAAAAACAACTATTTAAATTCATTTATCTCACCCAAGAGCGACCAACCTTTAATCGACCAAAGGAAGAATAAAATAAAAAAATAAAAGGGATATAAAAACAAGTATAGAACGGCAAATACTTATTTTGTATTTGAAAAATTTTGTTTTTTTTTTTTCTATAAGGAAGATGCGCTCTTTCACCTTTATGCCATATACAGTTATAGATCACCATTCGTTACATACACATTTACGCTCATTTTTCTTTTCTTAGAAACGACATTCTTCATCATTATTATTATATTATCCAATGGGTGATCTTCATTTATTTTGCGGCTCTTAATTTTATTCACATTTAATTTTTTTTTTACAAGTCTACTTTATTTTTTCTGTTCTTTTATATTTTCGTTGTCACCATATTCCAAAAATTTTCAATTCGTTTATTAATAATAAATACCATTTTATCGTTTTTCTAGTGAAAAATTTTTAGACCTACCAACAATTTTTTCCTATATGCATTGGCATTAGAAAAACAAACGACTGAACCGAAAGCATAGATAAATAATTCTTTTTTACTTATTTTTCTCAGTTGTTAGCCGTCTATATAGTTAATGCCGATACACTCTAGTACACTAGATTTCATATTATTTACGTACTTGATTACGTATAATGAAATTGGTATATATGCATACAAGTATTTAAAATGCGTTCAAGAAATAAGAAGGATACTTTTAATAGAAAAAATAAAAATAAAAACTTAATATAAAAAAACTTAGATAAGATTAAAAATTTAGTTAAAGGACAGTGGAAGTCGAAAAGGAATATTTTTTTTAATTCAAAAATAATATAAAATTTTTGTGTGAAATTGTTCAGAAAATGAAATAGAAATAAAGAAAATGAATCTCTTAATGGAGAAAATTTAGTGAGGACTCTGACTCTGATTTTGACTCTGACTCTGACACTGACTCTGATTCTGACTCTGACTCTGACTCTAATTCTGACTCTGACTCTGACTCTGATTCTGACTTTGGCTCTAACTCTGACTCTGACTCAGACTCAGACCCAAACTCTGACTCTGGTTCTGACTCTGACTCTGACTCTGGCTCTAACTCTGACTCTGACTCTGACTCAGACCCTAACTCTGACTCTGGTTCTGTCTCTGACTCTGACTCTGACTATGATTCTGATTCTGACTCTGACTCTGACTCTGACTCTGACTCTGACTCTGACTCTGATTCTGATTCTGACTCTGACTCTACCTCTGACTCTGACTCTGATTCTGACTCTGACTCTAACTCTGACTCTGGTTCTGTCTCTGACTCTGACTCTGACTATGATTCTGATTCTGACTCTGACTCTGACTCTGACTCTGACTCTGACTCTGACTCTGACTCTGATTCTGATTCTGACTCTGACTCTACCTCTGACTCTGACTCTGATTCTGACTCTGACTCTAACTCGGACTCTGACTCTGACTCTGACACTAACTCTGACTCTGACTCTGGCTCTGACTCAGACTCTGACTCTGACTCTGACACTAACTCTGACTCTGACTCTGACTCTGACTCTGACTCTGACTCCGACTCTGACACTAACTCTGACTCTGACTCTACCTCTGACTCTGACTCTGATTCTGACTCTGACTCTAACTCGGACTGTGACTCTGACTCTGACACTAACTCTGACTCTGACTCTGGCTCTGACTCTGACACTAACTCTGACTCTGACTCTGACTCTGATTCTGACTCTTACTCTGACTCTAACTCTGGTTCTGACCCTGACTCTGACTCTGGCTCTAACTCTGACTCAGACCCTAACTCTGACTCTGGTTCTGACTCTGACTCTGATTCTGATTCTGACTCTGACTCTGACTCTGACTCTGACTCTGACACTAACTCTGACTCTGACTCTGACTCTGATTCTGACTCTTACTCTGACTCTAACTCTGGTTCTGACCCTGACTCTGACTCTGGCTCTAACTCTGACTCAGACCCTAACTCTGACTCTGGTTCTGACTCTGACTCTGATTCTGATTCTGACTCTGACTCTGACTCTGATTCTGACTCTGACTCTGCCTCTGACTCTGACTCTGACTCTAACTCGGACTCTGACACTAACTCTGACTCTGACTCTGACTCTGATTCTGACTCTGACTCTGACTCTGACTCTGACTCTGACTCTGACTCTGACTCTGATTCTGATTCTGATTTGACTCTGCCTCTGACTCTGACTCTGCCTCTAACTCGGACTCTGACTCTGACTCTGACACTAACTCTAACTCTGACTGTGACTCTGACTCAGACCCTAACTCTGACTCTGGTTCTGACTCTAACTGTAACTCTGACTCATAGTTAGATAAATTAAGTGATTTCTCTAAAATCATAGAGAAATCACTTAATTTTCAAAAGGAAAACAAAGTTATGTATACGAACGCAGGTACTCCCATAGATAGAGTAAGTTTGTACATGTTTAAATATAGCATATACATTATTTATTTTACATTCATGAATTGGGTATTTACATTCTAAGATAAGCGAATCACCGCTAGTGACCGAACCATAAAAATTATGTTAAGTTCTTTTTATTTTATTTTGTTTTTTCTTTTTTTTCAAGTGAGAAATATGTTGTCATAAAGCGACAACAAATTAATTGGGGTCGTCAATTTTTATTAAAAATGTTGTAAATTAGGATGTTTGTTGAATGTTTTAGAAATTGTAGATGTAGACAGATATAAAATTGTACATACACACAGTTAGGTATAATTTTTAATAATTTATTTTTATTTCAGAAAAATTTGAAATTTAGAAGGATTAGAAATTGGAATTGATCTCAATCTAAAATTAAAATGAAAAATGGAAAAAATGGAATAAATAAATTTCATTATTAAAAAAATCAAATAATGAAAAGTGAAGATCGAATTTTATTGTAAATTCTATCACATTTTCGTGTATTAATGGCAAATCTAGATCGCAAATATATGCAAAATAGTATTACTACCAAGTTTAAAAAACAGGGTCGCAATAAAAAACTCAAGATAATCATTCATAAGTTGTTAAATATATTCTCAAATTAAACTGAACGCTATAGATGGCCAACAAAATAATTGATGAACAAACAAAAAGTTAGGACCAAAAAAATGTCTTTAAGAGAATGATAGGGAAACTTTTAATCCCCAAAAATAAATGTTGTACTCGCTTCATTAGCACCAATTTTGAAAGATGGTGTATCAAAGAATTTTCACGAACAAAATTTCATTATCCAAATATTTCCTAAACATACTATCCTAAATATACATATATGCAGTAAATATTCTAATTTTCTTAAAGTCCCTTATGCAGTAAAAATATTAACAACGAAGGTCCTCGTCTTTCGTCGGCCTTTAATCTTACATTTTGTCCTTCGTATTTAATTTCTAAATTACGAATTATGGTGTACATTAACTGAGCCGATGACTAACATATTGCAGTCGCAAATTTTGATTCTGGTTATCTAAATTTTGGTGTTAGGAAAACTTTTTACCTTTATGTTTAGTAAAAGGTTATTATAGTAATAGTTTGAAAAAAAAAAAAAATAAATAAATTTTGTGACTATACTACTCATAAACTCTAATTCTTATTTAATTTTCTCATCATATTTCTTTTCCTTTCTCATAGCCGCGTTTCGTGCATCTAAATGGTATTCGACAAACAAAACTTCGACGAGGTCAAAAATATTATGGAATTAAAAATATTTTTGGCCCTTGTTTTTTTTTTAACCTTAAATTTCTCAATAAGTATTCTGTAACTACATATTTATTTATTACATAGGTACCCATTTCCGTTTAAGTTTATGCTAATTTAGAAATAAAAACAAGAAACCAAAAATTTCCACAATTACAATAACTTTAAAGATTCCGCAATCACATTGCTTACATATTTCATAATATGTTAAAATTAAATCTGAATCTATGTACGTTATGTAGAATGATGGTGACTAAAAATTCTAAGGTGTGTGCTTTTCATTCTTCTTTTTGAAAATGAAATAATTCTTCCTTTTATTATTGTACTCGAAAGTTTACGACCAACATAATATATCAAGCATATTCTTTTGCATATACCCCCATTAAAGTTCAAAAGTCAATATCGAATAAATGGGTAGATATGTATGTTTGTATATATACATAAAGATTTTTTTACCTTTCATTTTAAAACAATTAAAAGACATAATCACATAATTCACTTGTTCTGATCCATTAAAACCATCATAAAAGAATTAATGTAAAACTAAAATAATAAAATATGTGAACTCAAAATATTGGCACAATACCTGTTGTATTTGGTTTGAAATATACCTGCCCTACAATGATGAATATACCATTACATTTCCTATATTAATAATTGGCGTCTCCTCTTTTTTTTTTGTTTTTTGTTAGTAGTTTTGTTTTTTTTCTCTCAACATTCGAAATCCAATTGGACTCTTTTTTTTTTTTCTGTTAAGAATTATTTAGCCTTCGGTTAAAATTAAAAGCTATGTGCGCTGTCTTGATTTTGTCTTTTTTTTTCTCCTCACATTCTGAACTTACAAAAAAAAAAAAAGTGTAGTGATGATAAGAAATGCATTAAAGGTAACCTAAGGTGTGGTAATTTACCTTTATATATATATATGTATAATATGTTGATGAGAATTTTATTTTGTTTTTCTCAAGTATAAAAATTTTAAACCACTATTATTATTATTATTATTTGTATTATTAGTCTCCTATTCATATTATAATATCGGTAATAATATTTAGCTCTTTTTTTTTAAGAAAACAATGAGACTAAAATAAGAAAATTAAAATGAAAAGAATTGAAACGTTTATGGAATGATTATTATTTGCCTTATCGCCTCCTAATTGATCAAAACGTCATATTGTGTTACATTTTTCTTCTTTGTTTTTGTTTTGTGTTTTTTGTTTCTGTGGCGTTGTGTTTGCTTTAGTTCTCGGTATACTGCACCACAATACCATATTATTAAATTGTTTTTAATAAATTTTATTTTTTATATATTATGTAGTTATAGTATATACATATTATGTATATATGTATATATTCTGCATGTCATAATAATTATTATTATATATTTAGGGAATATTCACTCCTATGTCACAGTGATTTCTTCACAGTATGTACTCGTATATAAAAAATTTTTAACCAATGACGACTCGTCTGTAATTATACAATGGTTTTGAAGAGTTTTGAGTCATTTAATTTTTCAAGATATTTTGTATGATTTTTGGTATAATTCATATTATACAAGTAAGTATGTTTAATTCAATACGTAACCATTATATTATGTGTATATAACATGATTATATTACATATTATATTAAAATATCTTCATTTATACGAGAACTGTCCCAGAATTAAGTAGCCTAACCAAGAAAACACAAAAATTTTGAAAAAAAAAAAATAAGCCTGGCAGAAAGCCCTATCATTTTAAGGATTAACTGTCACACTGTTATTTTTTTTTTTTTTTCTTTTCAGATTACCGACTATTAATAGTGAAGCTTTTTTCAGTAAATTTTTAATATGGATAAAATTGGTCATCGTTATGTCATTCAATATTTTTATTTGAAAGGTCTTAGTCCAGCCGGTATCAAAAGTGAACTAGATTCTACACTAGGGGAGTCTGATCCCACATATGCAATGATTAAAAATTGGGTAGCACAGTTTAAACGTGGCCGTACGTCGTTAACTTAATTCTGGGACAGCCCTCGTATATACTATAATGTGAATATTTTGTAGACAGCCATTGCAATATAACAATAATATGCTCATCACAATATACGATAATAATTATTATATATATATGTATATGATCGTTATTGATATACTGTGATGTAGTCATATGTAGCCGTCTTATATAAGAATAAGTGCTTATCGTAAAGAGTAAAACCGCAAGTTACTCATGAAAGGAATAAAAATCATAATATATTGTACATAAATATGAAAAATATTTATACATACTTATGATATAAAAGAAGAATTGTTCGTTTTTTTACACACGCCCTAACAACTAAATTTACCAAATCAGGTGCATTGTATTTAAATTTTTTATTTTTTTATTTTTTTTTTCTCTCTTTTTCATTTGAACATTTTTAATAATAGTATAAATGTTGAATATGTACGTGATTTAATAAAATAATGATAGTAAATTTTGAATTACGATTTAAAAGATTTGTAAGTTTAAGATGGTTAAAAAGAAAATAAAATGGAGATTTTTTTGCTATTTGTTACTATAAAATTTTGCCTTAAGAATGCTTTTTTTTATTTTTTCTTATACCCATACAAAATTAATATATATTTAAGAATATATGAGATATTTGAGATTTTAAATGCATACTCGTATAAAATCATTAAATTCCTAATTAATTTTCGTCTTATTTTAATTATGTTAAAACTGTCAACTTACTGTATATAGACTCTTTCATAAACACAGTATATCGCAATAAATAATGAAAATTACGCTACATTTATATTCACAAACGCTGCGATTCAATTATCATTAGTTCATAGCGCAGTTGAAGCATAATATGATCTATTTTGCTTTTATAGAATATAGTCAAAAAAAAAAATTGCATATTCATTACGTTATGTTTGTGCCATATTGCATTAATAAAAATTTTTTTATACCGTGACTTCCAAAATGCAGCAATAAAAGTTATACTGCAGTATGATTCCCGAAAGTACGAAAAAATTTTAAACATAATAAGAAAAAAATACCTCATTTTACAACAAAATAAAACTATGCACATTAAAATACCAAAAGTGGCACATTTTTTAAAAACAATCCGGAAAAACAAAAATTTGGTAACATTAGTTTGATGTGCATACACAACCAATGAGCTCTTTCTGCTTTTCTTCGGTTGCTCTTTTCTTCTATGCTTACGTAGTAACTGGCCAAATTCTGCATTTTCGTAGAAACTGAATAGTATAATATTTTTGTACTTTATTCTACATCAGCAATATAGAAGAAAAAAAAGTACAAATTGAAACATATAATGGCATTATGGCCTGCGATCCATATGAACAAAAAAGATCTTCTATGAAAAAACTTCTTAAACATTTCAAAACTAAGAACTATGACCTCATATAATTATTTTTCATATGTATAATATTATGATACATACATAAGTAGCTAAAAAACCAGAATTTTAAATTTAAATGTAGATTTTCGTTCAAATTCGAATTAAGTACCTTAATAATGAAAACTGAAAAACGGTTTCTCAACGAATAATATAACGTACTTGGCCACTAGGGCATAATATAAATATGGATATTAAAAAATCAAATTTAGTTCGCCTGAATTTATGCATTTTATTTCGAATTAAAAAATTTAATAGAAGTTCTTATCGGACAATATCGAATCAAACCAAATGTTTGTGTTACAGGAAAAAATTTTAAGACCAAATAGTAAAATACAGAATTATACTCGTATCATTTATAATAATAGATACAATTTTGTAATACATAGCGAGGGCTCATGGAAAAACTCCTCTACCCAAAGAAAAAATTTTGAAATATTTTTCAATTAATAGAAAAAATCCTACCAAATTGTAATTACTAGCAATAATTTACTCTAATATATCTTGAGAAATAAAGTGCTTTCCTCCATAAAATTTATTTTTTTCAATCTTCACTCTAGACGTTTGTAATGAATCTGCTATTCATTATATCCAAATTGTAATTTCTTTCCAAGCACTTACTATCGAATATTATTTTTTCATTGTCTCCGAGTTTTTTCCCTAAATTATTTCAAAACTTTTAAAATGTGATTAGAGCGTTTTCCCCATAAGCACTCGATAGATACTACAATATTCTTCTATCATAAATTCTGAAACGTAAACTATATAATCATGAACATTATGTAAATATAAAACTCGTAATGACAATAGCTTAAATTTCAATTACAGAAAATTTAAGTAAGTTATAAAATTACCTCACTAATAGAATTCTTCTTTTATCCATCCTCAACTATATTGTGATTAATCATTACATGTGGTTAATGAAAAACATAAATTCTCCACAACTTCCTGAATTCAAGTAAATACAGCTAAATATTAATAATAAATAATAAACAGTAAAATTATTGAATTATACATGGACATGGTACATATAAAACAGGTATTCACTAAAACTTTTTTTTCTGTAAGACCCCCTATTGAGTTCCATTCATAAAATTAAATAGTTTCTGAATCACTTTTTTTCAACCCCTTTTGGAAGCTTGTTGCTAATTGATTCTTATGAATATGAATCAAAAAAAAATTACTAAAATGATTTAAATCGTCTGACGTGTTAAGAAAATAAATACATCCGCCCAAAAGTAATGTTTACAAAAACATAGATTGCAAACCCAAATAAATAATTTGATATGAAAAAATTCTTTAGGTCATTTAGACTAAATTAATGTTTGTGGTTAACCGAAACTATCAATTCTTCCTTTTAAAATATATTTTAGCTAAATGTTAAGAAAATAATTATGTGAACAAAAAAACAAATAAAATACGAATTTAAAGAATTCACAAGACAAAAAATTTTGAAACTAATGCGCACCTACCTACCTACACAAATCATAATTAATTAGACACATTTGCAAGAATATTTTCTTGATTAAATAAAACAGTCCACAAACAAAAATAAAATTTTTAAACTACATACATACATACATATATAGATTTTCTTATTTTGAAAACATATTTTTATTAAAATATTTTTTCGATTCTATTAAATACAGATTATAAAATATTAAATTTTGGTACTTAGATATTTCAAATCGTGAGATATTTCATGTATATTACATATACATGTCGTCGAAATCTGGCGGTGGCCTAAAATGATCAGGATTTGGATTAGGATTTCCTGCTCCTGGTGGTCCAAATGGATCAAATCTGGCACCCGGTGGAGGTGGTATAAATCCCATTCTACCTCCTGGAAACGGAGGCATATTTCCTAAAGGACATCCTGGGATACCTGGTCCTGGAAACAACATTCCACCACCACCCCTATTAAGAGGGTCCAAATCACCTCTACCAATATCACGTAATGGATCTATTCCTGGCATACGACCTTGAATACCTCGATGTGGAAGTATTCCCGATTCAGGAATACGACTATTTGATGATCTTCTTGAATTGTTTGGTGAAGTTTGAGTTGTTTGTTCAGTTGTCGCACCTGAAAAAACTGGATTAACTAATTCATTTTTTATTCGATCTGTTAGCTCTGATATTTCCGGAATCATTGTTTTAATATTTCCATCCAAACTTTTAACCGTTTCACTAGTACTAACCGATAAATTAGAAGCTTTTTTGGTATCCACATTTAATAAGTTTACTACAAGTAAACCTTCAGTCAAAGCACCCAGAAGGATAAATAATTCTTTATTAAAAACATATCTTAAAGCAAACGAATTTTCATTTTCATTCCATCCAACTGGTAAAAGCTCAGATCCTTCATCATCTGTGCTTAGAGTTTTATCATCTCCTATTCCTAAACATTTGAAAGATTCATTTTTTGTAAGATACCAATGTATAATAGCTACGATAACATCTGCTTCAGATTTAATGTCAGATTGTATAGTTCTATATAGTAAATCCCAACCAAAAAATCCTTGAGATGACATGTCTGTTTATTTATTTTTCATATAAAATTGATTATTACCAAAAGGTGTTTTTCTTAAAAAAATTTCGACAACTCTTTTTTAATAAAATTTCAATTTCATATGCAATTTCAATGACTTTTAACTTTTGTTTTGTTTATTCAAATACCGTCAAATCAAACATGTTTTTGACAGTTAAATGTCCATTTGGCAATTATATATAAAGCTGCGTTTAGGTTAAAGTGAAGATATGTTTGCACATAACCCTTTTCTACGCTGAAAAGCTGAAGCTTGATCAATGATTTGCTCGAATTTTGATAAGAATATTATTTTATTTGCATTTTTATGTACACATATATTTGTAGAATTGTGTCAAATATAGCTAATTCCACTTGTACATTTACTGTAATCAACTAAAATTTTTAAGTTGAGAAATTAGTCGTATTGTGTGTATGGTTTATTGTGGTATACAGAAAAAAATTTTTGTAATTACCCACGAGTTACTTTTTTGAAGGGCGTTAGTGAGTATTAATTTTTTTTAATTTAAAAGAGTACAACCTAAAAAATAGTACAAAATCCTTAATGTCCTTAAAAAACCTTAATGTAGTATAAAAATCGATATTTAATAAAATTGATTTTGTGGAATATTTATGAAACGACAATTTATTCCTGTGTCTGCGTATTTTTTTTTATCAAAATTATTAGAACTAAATTATTAAATGCAACTAGAGTAGCATCTTTTTTTGAACACCTCACTCATGGGCATAGTATTATATTCTTTATTATAATGCTATGATATTTGTAGAAATGTTAAATAATTCATTTCGCTTCAGGATTGAAAATTCATACATCATGTCGCAACATAGATATTTTTGAAAACGCTTGCGCTATTAGTTGTGTTTACGTTTTTCATTTCGAAGAAATATCAAAATGACAATAAATGTCAATTGTCACTCAAAAAATATTAAAATTTTTTAGTGACTGTCAATAAAACAAAAGAAAATTTTACATTTTTATTTTATGTTATAAATTATTTGTTTAATAAAATATTAAAATGAAAAACTAAAAAATTATATCATAAAAATTAATTATATATTTAAGTATTATTTTAATATCAAATATATATTTGTGTTTTTAATTATCGAAAACAAAAAAATCTAATTGGAGAAAGTTTTTAATAAACGTTTGACGAAACCTATAAGAAAATAGAAATATAAAAAAATAAAAATTTATCATTTCTTCACATACATTTTTTAATTATCATTTGCATTCTTAATATAAATTTGAACAATATTTTATTTAAAATACTATAGTATTGAGCTATCATCCACATCAGATTTATCTTCTCAATTTTGCTGAGTAATAGCTAAAAAGAGAAGAAAAAGAAAACGGCACAAATTTGTTGGGAGATAATCAAATATGGAGGCAGACAATGGTCTGACAAGTGAACAAACGGATACGGTTCTCCAATTTCAAGATGTTACTGGGATTGAAGATATAAACATATGCAGAGATATATTAATCAGACATCAATGGGATCTTGAAGTAAGACTATGAAATTTATGTTTTCTTTGAAAATCTGTTCTAAAAAGAAATTGATTATTTTCTTCATGTTATTTTGTCAATGTGTCATAAAAATTATATTACATAATATTTAATTTATTTAAGGTTGCTATACAAGAACAATTAAATATAAGAGAAGGCCGACCTTCTATGTATGCAGCTAATACAGATATAAGAGCACCACAAGTTGTTAATGATCGCTTTCTACAACATGTATTCTCAGCACAATCCGGTTTGCCAGGATTTAGTAATGGTTCACCTATTCCAAATAGCTTTACAGGATTTTTAGGCTATATAGTAAATTGTGTATTTCAATTTTGTTATTCAACTGTTTCTTCAGTTATTTCAGTCTTTTTTAAAGCAATTTTTGGGGGCCGAGAACGTATAGTTACAGATCCTTTAGGTGATGTTATGAAATTTATACAAACATACAACGAAAAATATCCAGATCATGCTGTATTCTATCAAGGCACATATGCTCAAGCTTTAAATGATGCAAAACATGAAATAAGGTTCCTCCTTGTATACCTCCATTCAGAAACAAATCAAACAGGTACAGAAGTCCAGCGATTTTGTAATGAAACATTATCAAATAGAGATGTTATTGAATATATTAATCGAAATATGCTATTTTGGGGTTGTGATGTTTCATCACCAGAAGGATATAGAGTTTCACATTCTATTAATGCAAAAACTTATCCTTTATTGGTATTAGTCGGCCTTAGATCCAATAAAATGATAATAATGGGTAGAATGGAAGGTTATTGTTCACCAGAGGAATTACTGAGAAGACTGCGTGTAGTTGTCAATGATAATGAAGTTTGGTTAACACAAGCAAGAGTAGAACGCTTAGAAAGAAATTTAACACAAACATTAAGACAACAACAAGATGAAGCATATGAATTAAGTTTAAAAGCTGATCAAGAGAAAGAACGTCGAAAAGAACAAGAAAAAGAAGAATGTAGAAAAGCACAAGAAGCTGAAGAGGCTAGAATTAGAGCTGAACAAGAAAAGAAAGATGTAAATAATCTTTAAACAAAAAATTTATTATTAATATAAAATTTAATTTTAATTTTAATTATATAATTTAGGAAATTGCAAGACTTAAAATTGAATTAGCTACACGTGTGCCTTCAGAACCACCAAAAGATTCACCTGATGCTATTCATGTTGTCTTTAAATTACCAAATGGAGCTAGAATTGAAAGGAGATTTTTAAATACAGATTCTTTAATTGTAAATACGTTATTGCATATTTCTTTTTTTTTTTTTCACTTTTTGTATTATATAAAACTATTTTTTTTTTTTTTTTTTTAGGATGTTTATTATTATATATTTTGTCATCCATCATCGCCCGATACATTTGAAATTACAACAAATTTTCCAAAACGTGTCCTATACACCAAAGAATCAACACAAAATTATCAGAAACAATCACTCCATGAAGCCGGTTTAAAAAATCGTGAAGTTTTATTCGTTAATGACTTAGATGCCTAAGTCAATTAAAAAAAAAAAAAAAAAGAGAAAATTTCAAACATAAATAAAAAAATAAATTTTATTTTGAAAATTAAATTTAAAATCGAAGCTTTTTCAAAATCTTTTTTTTATTTTTGAAATTTAATATTAATTAAAAAATTTGTAACAAAAACCACAATTTCAACTCTCAATCATAATAAATAAAATAATAGCAATATATACGAAGAAAAAACCCATAAACTTAAAAAAACACCAATAAAAACTGATTTTTTATATGGTTTAATTATTTCACAAAAAAAACATAAGTTCTTTTTAAAAGAAAAAGGATTTTCTTTATCAGTTTTTATTTTATTAAAATTTATTTTTTATTTTTATATAAATAACGAGCATCTAAAAAAAGATAATTTCTTTTTTTTTTTTTTTTTCAATCATGTATCAATTTTTAATTATTCTAAATAATTAAAAAAATTTCTTTCTTAAAGTAGAAAATTTTTTTGGAAAATTATTAGTCAACTAAGATTTTTTTTTTTTTAAATATTGAATTTTTTATTTAACTAGAATAAGATTTAATTGAATTAATTGATTATTAAAGATTTAGAAAAACAAAAACAAAAAAATAAATAAAAATAACACTTTTTTTGAGTTGTGTATTCCTAAAAATAAAAGATTTATTTAAAAAGAAAAAATAAAATTAAACAAAAAAGAAAGCATGCCAAAAATAAGATCACTTAATAATTATAAAAAAAAAAAAAACACAAAAGGCATTTACTATGAGAAAAAAAAAATCTTAATAATTTTTATAATAGCCAAAGTATTTTTTTACTGAATTTGTGAAAAGCAAAATGAAAAAAAAAATGAAAAAAAAAAAACAAAAATAATTGCACTTTCTACTAAAAACAAAATTTGTACTTACAATTCTTATAATTTACAAAAAAAAAAAAAATCAAATAGTAAAAATAATGCTGATTTATAAAGTAAAATTAATCTTGTTGAATTTTATAATACAAATTTAAAATTGTTGGTTTTTTTTTAATATATATTATTTGTAAATGAATATATATTAATTTTCTTTTTATATTTATATATACATATATACATACAATGATTTATTTTTGATTACTTTTATTTTATTTTTCAAAGTTAATTAATAATTTTAGTTAATAATATTTAAAATTTAATTATATTTTAATCACAAATTATTGATCATTCAAATTTTTAAACCGTATCAATTTTTCCAATATATAACCAATATTATTTTATTTAAAAAAAAATTAATTAAGATTGCTGATAACGTTGAAAACCTTACCATATCAAATTGTAAAATTGTATTTAGTTTTTATATTAAGTTTTGATTTAATTTTCAATTCAATAGAATACAATATTAAAAACAAATTACAAACGATTGTAATATAAAAAATTTTTTTTTTTTGATAATATTATATAAGCATAAAATTAGTTTATTTAAATTTTAATCTCTTTTATTATGATAATAAATATTTAAAAAACAAAAATTATTTTGTAAAGGAAATTTCTTAAAATCATTTTTGTTATCATTTGTTTTTTTTTATTTTTAAATTTAATTCGAAAAGGAAAATAAAAGAAACTTTTTTTTTAAATTGTTTTTGTATAATCCCGATTAAATATTTTAAATTGTACACGAATAAATTCAAAATTGATTATATATTTCTTTTTACACAAAAAAAAAAATGTTGTACCTAATTTAAGTGATATTAACTTTATTTTATTTTGATAATTTTTTTTTTTTTAAATATAAATTCATCATTATTTGTTTAATTGAAATGATTCATTTGAATTGTTCCCTCCCTGCCCCCCCAGCCCTCTTTAAAATTATAACAAATATTTGTTTGTAATATAATCAATTATATTTTAAGTTTAATTTATATTTATTATAAATATTAAATTTTTTTTAAGTGAAAATAGAAATCTTCAATTATCATTATTACTTGATTTACTAATTTGTTAGATTAGTTTAAACTTTATTTTATTATTATTATTCTTTATTGTTTAGCATTATTGAAATTTTTATTTTTGTAGTAACCATTTTAATTTTAAAACTACATATATCAATTTTATTAATTCAATTAAAAAATAGTAATAATTTCGTAAGAATCTGTTTACATAATTGAATATAATTGGATAACAAATAATGATTAATGAAATTGTGTTTTAATAGAAAAAGCATTTTAATATTAATAAGATTTTTCAGTTCAGTTCAGAAAATGATTGAAAAAAATCATCAATAAAATTTTACTATATTAAAATAAATAAGGCCCCTATAATATTATTGTAAAAAATTAAATAATAAATATTATGCGTTTTATAAATTAGTGATATTGAAAAGGAAAAAAAAAACATACCATTTTGATAATATTTACAAAATTTTATTCTTTTAAAATTGAATAAAATTAATGTGTTCAACTGTTTACATTTCGTAATTCTAAAGAAAATTCCCCAATTTGATTAAAATGAAAAAAACGATCTAAACAAAAATTGTTAAATTAACTAAAATTATTAATTAACATTGGATAAATTATTTTTTAATGCATACATACATTACTTTTTTTTTTATTCATCCTTTAATATTATCTTTTGTAGATAGTTTTTAATTTCTTTAATTTTTCCCCGTTTCTTTCTGATTATTATTGAGAAAAAAGAAATATTAATAAAATACAATTGAGAATTAAGAAAATAAAAAAGAAAATTAAATAAAATAAAAAATTATTAGAGAAAATGTAATTATTAGATTATTTAAAAATAATTTATAAATAAAAATAATAATAAAATGAAAATTGGTTACGATAATTTTGTGTTTTTTTAAACATTTCATATTAAATCCAATTGTGGATTATAAATTCTAATTAATTATAGCGGAACATGTCGGCTTAGATGATCGGCTTTAATGTTTAGAATCAGATGATCAACTTTTATGTTTAGAATCAGATGATCAATTTTAAAATTTATTTTGCAAATGTGATTTTTTTTATTAATTCGGCTTAAACTTAACGTCGCACTCTCTTAACTTTTCCTCAATTCAAATGAAATCTGAATTAAATAATAAAATTATAACTAAAATTTAAATTAAAATTATTCTGATATATAGCGACATTAGTCATATAGTGCTCCTACTTAATATAAAATTTTTTTTGAAAATTCACAATTTTTCTCCAATTTCCCTCCCTTCTCTTCTTGTTTTCATATATTTACGGAACATATAATAAAAATAATATACAATTTAATTAATAAAATATAAAATAAGAAACTCATAAAATAAAATACCAATGAAATATAATTTTTATTAAATTTCATGTTAACTATTTTACAAGCATAATGATGGTCTAAATTCGAAAAATGTAATACAGAGACTCGATTTCCATTTTTATTTAATTAAAATTCATATTTATTTAATTTTTACAAGGTAAAAATATTTATCTAAGTAATTATAACCATATCCGTAATATACACAAGAAATAAATTAAATGTTTTTAAACTTTTGATCTTAACAAAACTTATGTAAGAACATTTTTTACAAATTTTTAATATCATGTGATGGTATAAGAATATGGTAAGAAAATATATTTATTTTAAAGTTTTTCAAGAAACAAAATCTAGATTACTTTTTTTACAAAATCAAAAAAAATAAATAAGAAATGAACAAAAAATCATTAATATAACAATTGATGATGTTTTTTTTTTTAAATAATAATATAATATTTAATTTTGCACTTAATAAACTTGATCTTATGTTTTTATATAACATTTATACAATATTTGGGACAGCCAGCTAATTTATATTCTTTTAGTATTCCAAATTGATTGTTTTGTATTTAAAATATATCTTATATATTTCAATTACACTTTAAATAAGGTTTTATAAAAACATATTTGCTGGATCTTCAACAACGCTTCTGAAATATTGTAACCATTCAGCTGCAACAGCACCATCTACAGTTCGGTGATCAGCGCTTAATGTAACGTTCATTACATTCACTTCCTTAACACTAAAATTATTTAAAAAAAAGTATTTTAAATTTATTTCAAAAATATGCTTATGAGTAATATTCTTTGTACCCTTTAATGTTATCAGGATCAGAAACTAATTTTTTAGAGGTTGTACCAACAGCTAAAATGCATGATTGTGGTGGATTAATTACAGCACAGAAGTTTGTAACACCTATTGAAATTATTGATATAAATAATGATATAGTTATTGGAAAGAATATAAACGAGCTTACCAAACATTCCTAAATTTGAAAGGCTTATAGTGCCACCTTGGAATTCATGAGGCTGTAATTTATTATCTCTAGCTTTAGCAGCCAAAGCTTTTACCTCTGAAGCAATATCTATAACTCCTTTACGATCTGCATTAAATATTATTGGGGTTATTAAACCGCGATCAGTTGAAACTGCTACCGAAACATCAACATTTGAGAATCTAAAAAAAAAAAATTAATTTTATAAAAATTTTATAATAAAAAATTTTATTTAAATTTACTGTCTAATTACAGTGTCCATCCAGTAGGAATTTACTTCGGGTACTCTGACACATGCTGCAGCTATAGCTTTAATAAGGAAGTCATTTACTGATACTCTTACACCTTTCTTCTCATATTTTTTATTTATTTTTTCTCTTAATTTCAAAAGCTATTAAGTTGATTTTGAATTAAAGAAATGAATTAAAATAGTTTTAAAAAAGTTACCTTATCAACATTGCATTCCACAGATACATAGTAATGTGGAATTGTTTGTTTTGATTCAAGTAATCTTTTAGCAATAACTCCACGAATATTTGAAACCGGAATATCAATATAACCGCCTGCTGGAGCTACCGGTTTAGGTGCAGCGGCTGCAGCAGCAGCAGGTGCGGCTGCCATTCCTGCAAGATCAGTAGATTTAATAGAGCCGAAGATACCACTTCCTTTTCCTTTAGTAAATCAAACAAAAAAAAAAATCACACAATTTTTTGTTAGTAGCACGCAATATTTAAATATCTTTAAAAGCTATATAGCGAACCTTCCAATCTTATTTGTTGAACTTCAGCCAACCTTTTGGCCATAGGACTTGCGTAAACCCTATCACCACGTTGTTCAACCGCAGTCTGGGCTCTTGGAGCAGATGGTGGTGGAGGTGGGGGAGGGGCTGCCGCTGCGGCTGGTGGTGGTGGCGGAGCTGCCGCAGCGGGCTTAGGAGCTGCTGGAGCAGGTGCTGCAGCACCATCATCTTTAAAATCTTTAAAAGCGGCAACGTCATCCTGACTTTCAACTATAATACAAACTAATTTTCCTACTTTTACATCTTTCTGACCAGCTGGTATTAAAATTTTTGCTAAATAACCCTCCTCTGGGGTTTCGAATCCCATTGTTGCTTTATCAGTTTCAATTTCAGCAAGAAGGTCACCTAAAATTATTTTCGAGATATCAATAATATAAATTACAATCAATTAGTTAACTTAAATACCTTCATTTAATTTATCTCCCTCTTTTTTCTCCCAACTAACAATTGTACCTTGTTCCATGGTTGGTGAAAGTGCTGGCAAATTTACTTTAATGTGAGACGGTAAATCGGCATAACAGCGAACATAATTTGTACTCCATACTGTTGGTTTTATTGTGGCAGTAGTTCTGGATGCAGTTCTATAAAAAAAAAAGTAAAATTGAAATAGCTATGTATAAATAAACTTTATGAATGTCATTGTTTTAGTAATGTACTGATAACAATTTTAATTGGATGTTGGGTAATTAAATTCATGCATATTTTATATGTTGATCAGTTGATATTCAAATACATAGACAACAGTTTTTAAATTTAATCAGCTCATCAATATGCTACGCTATGACGTTAACACATGTTTATTTTTTGTGCAATGTATATTTTACAATTTCTCAACTACCTACTTAACTACAAATGATTACACAACACAACAGCATAACCTCTAATTACGAATCAATTCTTCTAATTTGAAAATCACCATACCTATTTAATCCAATAAAAATTTAAAAACTTACTTAAATTGTTGGAATTTATTTACGGCCGAAATACTCAAACAACGAACAGCACTTTTAGAACGGTTACCCTTTGCAAGGGCTCCACATAAAAGCACCTGATTCCGAGTTAATGTTCGTAACATTTTTTATTATATAAATACCAATATCGTTTACAATTTACAAAGTAACTAACAAATTTCTTAAATGTTAAGCAATGTTACACTAAGCCTACAAATTTTCAATTTTAATTTCAGTGAAGATTTCGAACTATATTACTTAAAAGGCGACCTTCTCTCTATCGGTCAATCGAAACTTAAAAAAAAAAAACGAAAAGTAGTAATATGTCAAACATGACATTTCCAAATGACAAATACATTTTTGTTATTGTTTTTTGTACTTTAAATTTTTAGTACTTTATTGATCCCAGTTAACATAAAACATTTTTGGTTTCTTTAAAAATTTATTAAAGATTGAGTTTTTTTACAGTTCTTCAATTGTTTCTCCTAGATTTATACGTTTTTTTATTCATTTTGATTGAATATCTAATTTTAATTCGAAATTTTAATAAATTTTTAGTAAGAGTTCTAAATTTTTTCGCCACGACACTCATTTGAAGTAAATATTTATTAAATTCAGTGATACTGCAAATGGAAGACAAAATATGTACATATGGCACAATAACACAAATAAGTTAGTCTTAGTTATGAAAATTGAATATCATAAAAAAATCTTTACTAGAAATCATTAAAATTTTTTTGAGTATTAATTGCTTAATTTCTGACTCAAAAACATAAAATTTTCTAATACTTATGATAATTTCAAATTAATTTGGAATGAATGAAATTATTTTCACTATAATCTCGAATAAATATAAAACAGAAGCTAAACAGAACGCAAATACATATAAATAAGTACATTCATAATTAAAAGTGTTATGAAATAGAATTTTCTAAATTTTAGTAATCCTAAAATCGCTTAGATCGATCACCTATTTTGAAATTTATTTCGAAATTGTTAGTAGGCATTTGAACTTGTGTCAATTCTCAAAACAATCAAAATTAAACTTTCTCAGAAAAATTCACAGTAAAACTATTACCCTACATTTTAGAAGACTGAGATAATTGAATATTTGTGCATTTCTTTCAAAGAATATAATTTAGTACTAAAAACAAAACATACCTAGAAGTTTATATTTTGTAGCAACCCTAAAAAAATGTAATAAGTGCCACCTTCTGATTGACATTTACATTATTAAATTAAAAATAACAACAAAACCAGTTTGTTTGGTCAATCATAATCATATTATATTCATTATCATTACTTTCATGAAAAATTTTCTTTTCACTAAATTCTTTAGTATTATTGTAAATATTTTTCAAAAATGTCTTATTTGTTAAATTTCACAAATGACACTGCCAAAACTATTTTAATTGACATTATTAAGACTGTAAATCAACCAGATAATTCTAAAAAATTGTCAGAAGCTAAAGCATCGGCTGGGAAGGAAATGATTTTAATGGTAAAATTTTAATTATATCGAGAAAGGAATAAATCTTATAATTCTTTTTATAAAATATCTTTAGATGCAATATGTATTTCCATTAGTAATGCAAATTCAAATGGAAGTTATTAAACAACATGGGTTTCCAGGGAATCGTGAGGGATTGGTACAATTTTCACAATTAATTCGAGAAATAGAGCGAGAAAACTCAGAGATTGCAAGATTACGAAGTCAAATCCGTGCCATTTATTTGCCACCAATTGCAGTTAATACCACTAATGATGTTTTGATTTAAATTTCATTTACATAAATTTATGCATAATTAGGTTAAGTGCAACAAACATTTTTTTTAATGTTTTCATAACAAATTTTATGCTAAAAAACACTTAAATATTTAAATTTGTAAGTTACAAAAATGTAGTTTAATCGAATAATTCTGTACTTTATAATTTGTTTTAAGAGTTTTTTTTTTTAGAAAATAAGAAATTTAAAAAAATGTGAAAAAAAACTACAACTTATTACAAACAATTATAATTGTGTTTGTATTTAAAACATATAGACACAATTATACTTATTTGGGGTTCAAAATCGTACTGTCACCTCCACGCGGTGAACCCTGGAAATCGCGGAAGATAGAAAGGTGATTAAAATGTGCAAAGTTAAATCCGTGTCTGTGGTCATGTCTCACGATGGATCACTTGTTTTGTACATTTTAGCCTGATATTTATACGTGAGCGAACGACAGACGTCTCAAGTCAAGGTGGAACAGCATATGCCGAGGACTGCGTGGCTAAGGGGGAGCTTAGTCGTTAGTATGCGAGCTCTGGATACCAGGCGCCCTCCAGTTTCCAATTAGCCTTCCTATGGTATGCCGGGCTCTGCCATGGGTGACTTTACTTTCCCGCGCCACTCGTGGGAACAACAATGGAACCAATAAACAATAAAAATAACATAAACAAAGCTACAGGGTTTTCGGAACCAATGCTATTTTCGACTAACACAGGAGAGCAGTCACTTCGCACCGTAGTTGAAAACCCGTCAGTGCCTCCGATGGAAGAGGATAAACAAGATCCTGTGGAACCATTTATTCAGAAACAGAAAGAGGAATTGAACCCATTGGACACCAGGAACAGAAAACATCATTTCTCTGGTGCCTCCAAGAGACGGATCGCTGTATATATTAGAGACGGAATGTCTCCACAAGAAGCCCGTGAATATGAGAAAAAAAGACTAGAAAATTTGAAGAAGTGTATGGCAGAGGCTACACCCAGCCATCCGCAAAAAAGAGAAAGGTCGGAAGGTATCGCACCTAATTCAGGAATTTTAAAAAGAATGACTACGGAAGACAGTGTTCAGAATAGGACGTCTAGGAACACCTCTCAAACATATCCGACAAAGCCACCGCATCGAGATCCAACAACACAAACTAAAGTAGCCATTGCTCATGGTCTGCATCCTGATCACAAATTATCTGAATTTCAAATGGGAAAAATTAAAGTAGCCATAATGGATGAAATGGACAAGCTAAAGGATTTACATCCGCAGTTCACTGCAGCATCAGAAAGAGATGGTTGGATATCTGTGACGTGCAACAACAAGAGCACAAAAGATTGGGTAACCAGTGTTTGCAGTAAAATCAAGCCTTGGGAAGGCTGTAACATTAAGGTGCTGGACTGGTGGGACATACCAAAACCACATGTCTGCATCGCATATGTCCCGAAGGATGAAACTACCCGCAATCTCTCCAAGGAAAAATTCCTCAGTAGGATAGCAAAGCAAAATCCTGAGCTTCAAATTAGTTCTTGGAGAATATTGAGAATTGACAAGGAAATGAGCGGAGGCACCTCCATCACCTTCTCTACAGATGACTCAGGCTTGAATGGTCTGCGGAAAGTGGGGTTCCGCATTTTCTTTAACTTTTTCCAAATAACAGTGCGGGTTAAGGGGAAAAAATTTACAGATGTGGAGGGCAGGGCAGGTCCCTCCACTCAGAAATCAACATCCGTCACATAGAACAACAAGTGCTTTAGGGGGACCAAAAGGGCTTAAAACCATTGGAAAACCTGAACATTCTGGGACCTGCTGGTAAAAAGCTGAAACAACGACCTCCAAAGCTTGTTGCACGATAAGCTCCGAACAAAAAAAAATTTCAAGAGGAAACTCTAAATGGCATTTAAATATCTAAAGAGAATAACTCCATAGGTAGCTGCCAAAAAAAATACGATGGCTGTTTGGTGTTTCTGACTAAATCTGAAGTACACCACTATTTTAAACGAAGTTCTGGTTCATATACCTTAAATGATTAACTTGATAATGCCCTTTTCCAGAAATATTGGGCAGTATAGGTCTAATGCTACAACGAGCTCTCAGGTAAGTAAGTATGGGGTGATATGAATAGCGATAGACCAATTGTCTCCATTTAGCTTAATAGAAATCTAATTAACTTTCTCTTTTCAGTTTGTTGTTCGAAAACTTAAATGGATGAGATCTCATGGGAATTTGACAGAGTTTTTTGTATGCTTATCTTATATTCCAGAGACAGCATTCGTACAAATGCATAAATGAGAGACCTTGTGATTGTTTTGGTAGGATAAACTACCAACTGACAATTGGAAGTCTTAAAAATTCCAACACATTGTCTCAAATAAAACGTATAAAAATAGGAGAGGTGAGTTCTATTCCAAATTTGTGCTTTAAAAAAACGATTGTGAATGAATACAGTATGTTGACATTCTTAACCTTAATTAGGAAAGAAGTTTTTAATTACACCCTAAGTATTTTCCAGAATTAACCAGAGTCAATGCACCTATTTGTCATAACCCCTGGTTAATTCTAGAAAATGCTTAGATTTATTCATAACTACTAAATCAGGATAATAGAATATACTCAAAAATTTAAAGGGTTGTTAGGAAACCATGACCGTACTATACTAGCAAACTTATTATTGTTATTTCTTTTATACATATAAGTATTTTCTGAAAAAAACACAAACGTTAATCAAAGAAATATTCATAAAAATTTCATATTTACTTATACATATACGTTAATTAAAATATTTATATCAGGTAGTTACTTTTTTAATTATAACTTGTCCTCTTTATGTCTACGTATCTTGGTTTTTTACTGTCTTTTAGAATAATCAAAGACCCCTCAGTGACAAATAATTAATAAAAAATTTTTTTTTGAATATTATTTTGCAATTAGGGCCAGCCATAAAACGTTTTGTCTGGACATTTATTATTAGCTTTCATTTTAATCAAAGTCAAAGTCATGGCGTTAATATGTTATACGGCATATGTGTTGCTATTCTTCTATATACATAGTTTTGATTATAAACATAATATGTAACTGTACTTTAGTATGTACAATTCAAAATGTGTATATAAATAGTTTAGTAACATTGTATATACATGTACACTTGATAAAAGGAACAATAAACTCTTAAATACGTTCAAATTCAAAACTATTCTGGAATTCATCCGGATTAGTATTATTGCGACAAAGTTCGCGAATTTGAAATTAATATTTTCAAAGTTCCGTTAGTTCTAATCGTACACAAATTACAGTATGCTTTCTTTAATTTTCTTAAATTAAATCAAAATAGTCAATTAATAGCTGTATGGAAAGGTTTTCTGTAAAAATATTAAAAATAAAAGTTTTACACTAAAATTCGTTGATCCTGTTTTGTATATTTCCTGTTCTTTATTTGAATATACTTCCGAATATCAATGTAGCTATGTACATTATTATTTACAAATGTATCTAGGCATGTTTATTTTCAAGTACAGATGTGTAATTTTCAAACAAATATTTGTTTAATCTATGTATTTTATAAAAATTTAGTTATTCCTTGTAATGAAGATCTGAAACTAGAAAAAAAATTTTAACTTGTTTGTACTACTTATATTGCATCCTGTTAGTACAATAATTATTACTTACATATGTTTGTATGTAACCATAAAAATTTGCCATTCATTTTGGTTTGATTTTTTTCATATTGGTTATACTGCTATATATTTAATATACTACATACTCGTACATATATACATAGAAAGACACTAAAAACAGTAATTGGAAAATATTTTTTTATACAACAAAAATATAAACTTGATGAGTAACTTTAAAGTAGTTTTTAAAATTATTTGTAAGTTTTTTTAATAGCACTCCAGAGTAAAATATTTAGCGTTATCCTTAGTGGGTTTTCTTGGTTTTCCAAATTTGTATAAATAAATGTATACACACTTGTTAATATCTATATTCTATTAACAACATACAAATATAGTAGAGTATACATTTAAGTATACTCTATAATTTATGTATGTATATAGTATATACAAGTAGCTATATATATTATTAATTTACCAAGAGAAATACATATGTATATAGATAAAAGTTATATTTTTGTGTAAACTTTTAAGAATTAAAAAGTTTTTTAATACTCTTTCAATTTTACAGATTATATATATAATATGTGAAACTGTTATTTGTGGCTACACAACATTAAAAAGTCAACATGTGTACATCTGTAAATCTATATATACATATAGTTTCTAATCCTATCCCCATATATAATTGGTATATATACTTAGATATAATCAAATATATTGCATTATATATTTTGTGTTGTTATCATCATATATGAGGTCATTTTTATAACATAATCTATAATGATATTGTATTTAAGCGATGATAAACTAAAAATTATAAAATCGTACCGATATAAATCAATAAATTGAATGGCATAAATTATAAAGTACTTAGCAATCTTCTATTATAGTTAAATTAAATATTAGCTACCTGGCCTCAGAACAAGCTAGTACATTTGTCAATATGAAAGAAAAATTTCGCTATTTAAGAGGATGTTAAAGTGAATAAAAATATGACGACAAATTCAGGGTTAATTAAAAAAAGTAAAATAAAACATTTTGAAATAATCGTAGAAAATTTATACATAAGGTGTCTGTCTAAATTCCAATTTAACATTAATATGCCTATTGAATTATACAGGTGTGGTCAATGCGTAAATTAAAGTATTGTCCGATTAGTATTAAACAATTTGACTTAATTCAAAAATTAATTTATTTGTAATGAAATATTAATTATATATTTTTTTTAATAAAATCTTAAATAAATCATTTGAGTTATTAAGTTTTTTTTTCAGTTTTATATTATAGCTACTTCATTATAATTTCGAATTTATTATTTTTATATCTATTGTATTTTAATAAATTCCAAAAAATTGCATATTTCTAGGTACAACATTTTATCCATACAGAGAGGAACTTATTTCAGAAACATGGTATAGATGTTCGAAACTTTTAATAAAAAATAAAATTATCACTGGCACTATGGTCCCAAAGCGCCCTTCCTCACCCCTCGGACAAGATCATCAAAAAATTTAGAATTTAGTTTAAAAAACTAACTGGATTAATACTAAAAATTAATGTTAAAAACACAAAATTAGTTCTGTATATCTTGTGTAATAAAATGTATCCGATATTTGTAACACAAATTGTTGGTTCATCTTTTTATTAAAAATTTACGAGCACTGACAATAATTATTTAATTTACTTATTACTTTATATATATACATATACTCTTAAAATTTCTTATCTATTTAAATTATTTGAGAGAAAACAGGAAATAGAAGTGAAAAATAGAGAAAAATATGCTTGCTTAGCTTTTCCCCTATGTTCAAATGAAAATTTATTTGTTTTAAATTAAAAAGTTGTTGATTTTTTTTTTCGTTTTTTTTTTTTTTTTTTGTATAACAATAATAATAAAAAAAACTTTTCTAGTAAATCACTTGTTGGTCTAAATTTTATGAACAAAAAAATTATTTTTGAGCAAAACTATTTTAACTGTTATATTTTATATATGCGTGTGTATTTAGTATATGTGTTGTGTTATACAAGAAATATTTTGAAAAATAAAAACTAATTACTTAAAATGAAGTCATTTCTTCTTCACAGATTCTGCCGATATATGATAATAGGCTGTAGCAAAAATATTTTTGGAGATATTTAAAAAAATCATTTGCAAAACTTTAAACGCGTTTTCTGGCTAAACTAGAAGAGATAGAGCGATTCTACGTGTTTTTGTGATCACTGGGAATGCACAGATTCTGCCGATATATGATAATAGGCTGTAGCAAAAATATTTTTGGAGATATTTGAAAAAATCACTTGCAAAACTTTAAACGCGTTTTCTGGCTAAACTAGAAGAGATAGAGCGATTCTACGTGTTTTTTGTGATCACTGGGAATGCACAGATTCTGCCGATATATGATAATAGGTTGTAGCAAAAATATTTTTAGATATTTAAAAAAATCATTTGCAAAACTTTAAACGCGTTTTCTGGCTAAACTAGAGGAGATAGAGCGATTCTACGTGTTTTTTGTGATTACTGGGAATGCACAGATTCTGTTGATATATGATAATAGGTTGTAACATATTTTTTATTTCTAGCACCGTTTACTCGTACATGCATTTTTCTTAATAAATAACTTGAAATTTCTTCTATAAATGCGGTTTGAGCTCAGGGTAGATTTCTGTAAGTTCGGTTTGAGTTTAGGGTGGCTGATTATGTACGATATACTTGCACACGTTGGTTTAACTAGTAACACTGTCGAGGGTTTTATTCTCGAGAGAGGATTATACAGGAACTGTAAAGTGTGTTTAAATTTTTTCAAAAATTTGCGTATTGGTTTTTAGTTTTAATTTGGTGATTTCTCAATACGCTAAAAGATATTAAAAAATAATAAGCATTTTTTTTGAGAAACCTGTTTAATTTTAATTAACGGTATATAATCAAAATTTTTGTCTCCCTTTCTCTACTCAGTCCTGAATTCTGAGCGTCACTTATCCCATATTTTGTGTACAGAGCCTCAGTCAAAATAGTTTCCATCTAATTTTTGTATTCTGTAGAAAATAATGGCTACTCTAATTTAATTTTAAGCCAAAATTTTGGCATTACATATATAAAATTATTTACATACATACGTTTGAATTTTGTTAAAAGAAAATTATAGCTATTATTAAATGGACATTAAAAAACAATAAAAATAATTAAATATATTAAAAACTATTTTTATAGATCATTTGGGCCAGAGCTTGTAATTATATTATTGTACTATAGAATAGGAATATTTATATATAGAGGTACATGTGTGTATATGTTTGGTTCATGAAGTATAGTTTGTGTTATAATGATTCCCAATAGAAATTTTTTGGAATAATATCCAATTTATTTTAAATCGAAAATATTTTCTATGTCAAAATAACTCTTCTATAATTAATACATAGATATCCATATAGTATAATTATAGTAATCTTGTAAAATTTAAATTTTATATACTTAAATGTTATATACAAATTATACTCGTATATTAGATTATAAATAAAGATTTAATAAAAAAAGAAATGCAAAGAAAATTTTGTTTTGTTAAATCTTTTAAACAAAATATAAAACATATACATTTAATACTGTTATACAATATCCATTTAATCAAATATAAAATGTTATATTAGCTATATACTATTTGTAATATGCAAATATCGTGTATGCATAATAGTAAATTTATTATTTTAAGAAATATCCTTACCAATCATTTAAAAAGGATAAATTTTTGTTACATGATTACGCTTTGATAATAAATTGTATACGAGTACATAGTATAACGTAATATATTAAATATAACAGAAATATAATCTTGTCTTCTTGTAATATTTTAATAATGATAATGATAATTTTAATAGAATAAATTTTCTGATCATCATTATTATTATTTTTTTTATAATATTATATATTAAAATTTAATTAGAATAATTTTCTCGTTCCAATATTATATACGATACGATTATAATATTATATTATGTGAATATTATGTGAATATTGAAATATTGAATTGCTAATATTGAATATAATAATTACAATAATAGCAGAACTTGTAGTAGTAGAAGATTGCAGCACATGTACTCTTTAAAAAATTGTAATTCAATAAATAAAGGAATTAATTTTAGGGAAAAATTTCGATTCTTAAGAGTAAATGAGAAAAACATGAGAATACGAGACTTAACCGTAATATAAATATGTATAACAATATATAGAATTAAGAATTGCAATATTTGATAATGAGTAGAATTAAGAATTTTGCGATATTTGATAATTGGATTCATTAATTTGATATAAGTTGCATGAGACACTATTTGAACTCGTGGACAATTGCAATTTCAGGTTATTTAAATTCAAATTAAATTTGGGTATTTTTGAGATATAATTGAATTACTATAGAAGTTATAATACGAGTATATAGCAATTACCAATTAAAATGTTGCGGACGTTGTACAGGGTATAAGTTCCCGTACTTTTGGAAATACTAATTTTTCTCGTAATAATTCTGTTTTTTTTTTTTCAATTTGGTTTCATTATTTGCATTCGTCGTTCAATTTTACCCCATGTAGTACATGTTAACTGTGTCCTTGTTTTTTGTTAGCCTAGAAATGAATCGCGACAACAAGTACATTAGTATTATAGAATTACACAGGTCAGGTATGAAAACAGCTGAAATTGTAAAGACGACTGGTTACATATACATGACTATTTATGATGCCATAAAACGTTACCAGGAGTTGGATAGCATGTCAGAGTATCCCCTTGGCGGGCGTCCTGTCACTATATGATTGAAGTATATGATGAAATTACCATCGCGACTATTGTCAACAATTTTCCAAATCGCCTCCGTGTATGTATTACTGCAAATGGAGCTAATTTTGAGCATTTGTTGTAAATGTTCAAATGTTGATTTCTGACCATTTAACAATGTTGATTTCTTAATCCATGTAGCAGTTCTAAGCTGTAAAAATATTTAAAAAAAAGTATGGGAACTTGTCAGACACCCTGTATTTTTATGGGAATAGTGACTATGGTATTGAATTTATTTGTGCCATATTTCGGTATTGTATTCTGCATCTTTCAAGCTAAAATTCATTGATAAAGCTAATTTTGAAAATTCAGAGTGTAAATCTGAATTAATATTAGGCTTTATTATATAATGATTATAGAGAAATGGCATACATTTCTACTACTACAATTTAAAGTGAATTAAATTTTTAATTGCCAATACTCAAATTTCATAAAAAAAATTACAGTTTTTCTTAATTGTTGTTCGAGTTTAATATTGAAAAATCATGCTTTTTGTCTAAATCAAGGATGAACTTTAATAAAATTTTCCTTATCACCATAATAGTATTTTTATATTGCATATAAATTAAGATTAAAATTAATGATATTCACTCTAGCACAGAGGTCGGCAACCTTTTTCGATTGGCAGGACATTTTCAAAATAAAAATGGGGGGGGGGGGGGGGGGGGCCGAACATTTAGAAATAACGTAAACAGAATTCAGATCCATTCATTTTCGCATTTCGTGGCGACACAAACTAACTAAATTCTTTGAATATTAACTTATTAGATTCTTTTCAAACAAGGCATAATATTGCTTTTGTGTAAGGTTAAGTTCACTTTTCATTAAATTCTTGGATTTCGTCATTAGCTTTTCTTTTCTTTGGTATTTTATTAATTATTCCTGAAATAAAATGTTAGCCATAAAAAAATTACAAAGAAAACATGTACTTCTCATTACCCTATTTTAATAAAATGGTATACAGTTCCAAAATTTGAGCGTGTTCAATGAGCAAAATGCTCAAATGAGAATACATTAGCAAACTAGTAAAATGAAAGAATGCTTCACTTTCTACGGTGAATAATGGGGAGTAACTAAAATAATATTCTCACTCTGCTTGCGTTAGAACACATTTTTGTCGCCAACCACATTTCGTTATTTCGAAGCTAAACACGTTTATTGTTTTTTTCTAAAAATATTTCGGTCATTTAGTCGGCAGCACAAAATGTCCGAAAGAACCGCAGATTGCCGATTTCTGCTCTACAACCCATTAACACTAACAATAATGCCTAAATACATTTTATTTTCATTACTTTTAAAATTGAATTTAAATTAAAGGAATGTTTTTCATCTTATAAGTATGTTATATAATTAAATTTTGTTGCATAAAAGTAGTGAAACTGTAGAGCAATTTAATTTAATTTTCAAAATTATACAAGGTATACATAATATATTTAATTATTTTTTTTGTAATTCATTATGTATAATTATATTTTCTATATTGAAATTTCTGATTCATTCAATTTAAATATATTAATTTAATTATTCTATAAATTTTAAGAAGATTATTATAAATGAAAACAAAGGTAGTCACACAGTATTATAAAATTTTTAAATTTATACCTGGAAATATTTATATATTATTTATATACAGTCGAATCTATTTATATTATGAAATGTAAGAATACAAAGGAAGTGAATTTTTAATTGGTTTTCACATTTTCATAGGCAATTTTCTCATAATTTTATTACGATCAAGTCAGTTCTGTACTACCGACTTATTATACGAGTATAATTAATTTAATAATTACGCAAATTTTAATAAAAACACATAATAAATAAGAAAAAGAATCTTAGAAAATAATTAATTTTTAGCACTTTTCCAAATAATAGAAAACTGTTAGAAAATGCAACTTAATATAAGTGTTACAGCCATGTTTTTAGATTCCAAAAAATTTTAAAAAACAAAAATATTGATGTAAATTGAAAAATAATTTTGATTTATTTTAATCTAACTCATTTCCACAAAAACCTCTGAAAAATCATAAATTCTTGAATGTTATCAAAGTGGGTCGGGCGGCGGATGTTAAGACCTTGTGATGTTAAGTGGGTCTTCGACTGTCTAGTGAAGTTATGAATTTACTTTTTCAATTTACAAGTTGAATTCGTTTTGTAATAAAATTTATTTGTTATAGACAAGAACATGCAATTCAACAACATCATAATTTTCCCCCGGTCATAATTTATGATGTCTCTGTTGTACAAAATACATATTTCAAATTAAATTTTTAAATTATCTTTTGTATACATGGTATGCCCTAAATATATAGATACGATTGGGAATTTTTTTTTTTTTAATAAACACCAATATTAAAAACTAAAAGCACAATCAATCTTAATAAAAATTGTACAAAAACCAAAAAAATTTAACTAGACTCGTCCTTTCTATTTTCTGTTTTTCGTTTTTTTTTTTTTGTTTTTTTTTTTTGTAAATATCAAATATTAACATTTCACCATCAATATATTATAATAATAACGAAAAGTTCATTATATTTTTTAAATAATAAAAAATATTATATAAAAAGGATATAAAAAGGATATATTTCTATATCTCTATATTTGAATTATAGACAAATATGTATGTATGTATAGGTAAAGTATAGACACTAGAACGTACTGATTATATAGGTATATTATGAATGGGAATTCTTTGAGAAAACAAATAATAAAAGAGCATATTTACTTAGTTTATATATTTGCACATTGCTCATGTACATTATATTAGCCACTAATCCCTGTCCTATAATTTTCACCCCATATTTCACTATATATATAATAACTATATTATGTATAGGTAACTGTTATACACATATATATATTATAATAATCGTAATATAAGAGAAAAAGCTAAGAAAAATAATTATAATTCTGGTGGTTTAGTTTTATTCTGGCAATGAACTCTACTAAAACTATATTTATCATAATATACTCTGTTACTGTTATACATATTATGTAATATACCTTACAGTTAAAATACAAAATATATTTTTGTATAACAAATATATATGTTATATTATATATATTCTCTATTAGTATATAAAGGTATATAAATGAGTTCAATATATTTAGAAGCAAAATAAAAGTAAATACTTAGACTGAACCAACCACACATTAAATACTTATATTTTGTATGGAACATAAAATATATTCCTTGTAGAAAAAAATAAAGAATATTAAAAATGAATTTATATACATCTACATCTTTGTATACTAAATTATGTGGAGTTATTTTAAAAATTCTTATTAAAAATAGAGTATAGGAATTAATGGTAGATATATTTTGTCATGTATATCTGATTGTGTATTGAGAAAATGTGATGGTCATATAAAATTCATTTTAACTTCAACTATAATATAAAATCATTTCATAAAATATAATGATGAATGTTAGTTATAATGTAGTAGTGTTGTTATTACTTTAATGTTATTTATATTTACGTCATATATGGTATAAAACAAAATTTGAGAGAAAAATAGAGAAAAAGTGTGTTGAATAAAGTAAAAAGTCATGTTTAATTGGTTAAGTATAGCATAAAAAAAAAGTTTTAATAAAATTATAAAAATACGATAATTTTTTATTAATTCCAATGAAGAATAAAAAATTCAGTGAAATTTTCTCATAATATTATTATTTATTCAATATATGACAGGATGATTTCAAAATAAATTTGATTTATAAAGAGGGAATTTTAGTACAGTTTCTGGAAAAATTAAAATAATTACAATTTTATGTATGTATACTATGAAATATATATGGTAATTTCAGTAGCTTGAAATTATTTTAACAGAAGACCTGAAGTTACATAGCTCTAGATTAAAAATGTAAAATTGGGAATGGCCACTTTTTTTTTTTCTTTTGAAATCTGCTAAAAATTTTTGTTTAATAAAAGATTGCTGAAATCAAAATAACTTTCAAGATGGTGTCAATGAAAAATCGGTCGTTAAGTGGAACATTTGCATAACAGAACATTTTCCATTCTAAAAAATATAGGAACTTCAAACAAACAGTTTCTGAAAGGCCTAATAAAGGACTTAAAATATATATGCAGCTAGATTCGGTATCTTATGTTAACATTAAAAATAAATTTATGTTACAGAAGATATAGTACAAACATAACAAATATTGAAAAGCCACAAATTCAATTGAAATCAAACCAGATGTTGATAAAACTAAAATTAAATTCAATTTAATATTTCTTTATCCAAAAATTTTACATTTTTCTCAAAACGAACACCAAATCTACTATGAAGTTCACCTAATTCGGCAAAATTCTATGTTTTTCTTCATTCAGATCTATTTCTATTCAATCACATGTTTTAAATTAATTTGGAACACCTCTTTAGTTGCATCAAGCATACTCCAATTTTAGTTCTTGTAGTCATTTCTATAAAATCCCATTAAATTATTTATTAATTATTTATTATTTCATAATTTTAATACCATATTTACAGACTCCATTTTGTTCAAAAAATTTAATTTTCCTATTAAAAATTTTTTTTTTTCAATTAAAATAAATGTCAAATTTTGTATGGCATGCCTTTAAAAATTCGCTACAGCTGGTTAATTTTAATAAATTCAGATGCCAAATGGTGTCTAGATTCCGAAAATATTTTTTTGAAATTTTTAAATTGCACCCAATCTGAGAAAAATGCATTTAAAAATTTCAAACCATATAGGTACCATTTCTTATGAAAATTGGCAAAAATAAAAAACCTATCAATTTTCTTTACCAAGAAAAGTTTCGAAAAAAATTTTTTTGATTACTAGATTTTTTTTTTCCTAATAGAAAATTCAAGTTTTTCTTTTCAAAAATTTGAAATTTTTTAAAATCAATTTTTTATTTCTCAAATTAAAAGTTTGTAGAAAATTTTGTTTCAAGTTTTTTAATTACTTGTTACATTTCAATAAAAACAATAAAATTCAGTTTTTTTATCAAAACAACGGCTCTTCAAAATGTCAGCTGTTTTTTCGAGTGACTTTTGTCATCAAAAATTAATAATAGCTGATAATTACAGCGCTTAAAATCAATAGAAATAAAAAATAGTGAAAAATAGGGCCTTTAAAATCTTGGCATAAAAAATGTTTTAATTTTTGAGGACTTAAATTAAAGCTTAAGCAGCTGGGAAAAATTCTATAAAAAAAAGACTCCAAGGTATCAAAATATTTCTTACGAAATTATCTGGTTAGAAAAAACTGAAAAAATAAAACAAGTGAAAAATTTGATTTTCCTAAAGGTTCAAATGCTTAGTATTTCGAAGGTATCTACATAAAATACAGAATCAAGCAGCATGTCTATTTTAAGCCCTTTACTAGGCGTTTCAGAAACTGTTTGTTTCAAATTCTTAGCTTTTACAAAACGGAAGTTATAATCAAAAAAAAAATTTGGATAAATAAAAATTTCGTGAAAATTCGTCAAAATTCCTGGAACTCGGAAACCCTTGACATTTTGCACCTACTCCGGAACAAAATTTTTATCCATTTTCGATACTCTAACCAATCAAAATTGGTTGAGCTGAGAATATTGTGTCTATGCCAAAGTTTTACGCACTTATGAGGGCAAAATTCAATGGCATATAACAGTGCACTTAGATACGGATCACCCCGTATACCTAAATAAAAAATAATTTAAAAATGTAAATTGGTTCTTAACAGAAGTTTACTTTCCGCGATACGGTTTCTGTTGTCTAAGTCGACATATAAAATTTAGTGTTATCACATAGGGCAAAGTTCTTTATTGTATATGCGATTGGTAAAAAAAAAAACAATTTGCTCTCAACGTAAATTGTGAATAGTAAATGATATGAATGTAGGCGATTAATGAAAATTTTGAAAAAAATTATTAATTCTGATAATATGACAATGACAGTTCAAAATTTTGTGTATAACTATATCTCGTCTTGCAAATTGAGTTTATCAATAATGGCAAACTATAGCCTTAAAATCAATGATTTTTTGGCAAGTCTTCAATTTCAATTTAACTCTAAAATATTTAATGAAAACATTTCTGTGACATGTTTCATAATGCACACAATACATAAGTATATACCCACAAATATTTTTATTAATATGGTAAATATTATATAGTGGTGTGTTAAAATGTCATAAAACAATTATGAAAACGGTTTAACATAGAAAACAAAGAAAGAGAAAGAAAAATCATAAATGCGAAAAAATAAAAATAACAATTATAATTTTTCTTTAACATTTCTCATTTAGAATACGAATTAATTATACAAAATATAACATTTTCAGCTTATTTTAATTTTTGTACATAAAAAATAAAATAAAGAATAAAAAAAAATTTTGCTAGAAGAAAGAGTGAAAGAAAACGAAGGAAAAAGAGTCAAAAACAATAAAACAACAAAAAAACAAAATAAGTGAAAAGAAGAGAAAAACTGTTGTTTTCGGTTTTCTTTTTTTTTTTCTTCTTTGCAACTTGACGTAACAGCAACATTTGTACATAATGGGTTTTAAGTGTCCTAAATATGTCAAAATATAAATAAAAGCGCGGGGTAAGACAACAACAACAACAAAGAAAGAAAAAGAGAAAGTTAACAATGAAGTTCTTTGTTTCTCTTTAATTTTTTTTTTTAAATATAAAAAAAATTTTTATTCGGTCGTGTGTGTAGTGGGGGGTGTAGAGAAAAGGGAGATCATGAATATTAGAGTTTAATATGGGTAAAATGTTAGAAGTTATGAAAATAAAGAAATTAATTAAATTAACAATATTATTACTAATTATTTTTGGTTTGTTTTTTCGTATATTGTTGTAAAACATACTGTTTTAGCTAATAACGGTAATAACTGAGTAATAACAATAATAATAACAATTATTAAAGTTTTCTTTTTTTCATTCATTCATTTTATTTGATTGTTGTTTAGATTTTTATTGTTTTTTTTTACTTAATTTCATTTATTTATTTTTCAGTTTATTTTAATTATCATGTTAATAAGTTAAGCAATTATTTGTTATATTGTATACTAAGTTGTATAACAACTATAGTAAAATATAAAATTTGAAAAATAAATTATTTGAATTGCGAATTAGATTTAGATTTTCAGTACTTTTCCAAAAAAAAATTTGAGTAAAAGAGTTTAATCGTTTAATTCTGTCCGATCTGCCTTTGTCCGATCATCCGTAGACATGTTTACAAAACTTCTATACTCTTGAAGATAGAAAGCTAAAATTTTATATATAAATTGATTTTTATTAGAAATTTATTTCCGTAGAAGGGAATTTTTACCAATTTTTGCCCCTCTAAAAACTATATACCACTTTGGAGTAATTATGGGTTTCTTTTAAGTACTTCTTTATTAAGTACTAAAAAGACAAAATGCCTCCTGAAATTAACCGTTAACTAAAACCCGTTTTTATTTTTCAAATTTTTTATATAGTTTTTCTTGTAGACAATAATTTTTAGGAAAATATTTTTTGAAATTTTAAAAGAAATTTGTTTTCCAACTCCTCTCCCTCGTAAGTTATCGACAACTTGTATTTCCCAAACTGTAAGCTGTTGCGATTTGCGAATATACTATCTTGTGAATAATGTTTCTTTTTAACTTAAGGTTTGGTAGTGTTAAAACCTTTTCAATCTGTGGCACAAAGTATACACTAGATTTTAGATAGCGTAATGCGTTTCATCTTAACCCTATTTAACTATGGTACTCGTAGCATCACAAATTTATGATTGGTTTTGAAACGATTGAAAAAACTTCACCCAAAATGTGGAAATAGGTTTAATATCTTGAATTTTAAAATTTTATATATTGTTCCACTACATAAAGATGCAAAAATTCTTGAATATTCTACAAAAATTAATTTTTTTTGTAGTTCTCCTTGTTACCCTTATTTAAAATCGGCATTCTTCGCTGTTAAATTGAAGCCTCATTCTTAATGGATCATTACTTTATCTGAAAAAAGGTAATAATTTACAAATGAAAAAATTTGGGACGCCGTAAAAAATTACCTGCCAGTCGAATTGCTATAGGAAATTAAAATTCACAAATTCAAAAATTTTAGTTTCGTAAAGAACAAATGAAAAAATTTTTATAATGCTTTTGTTTTCAAAATTAATATGGAAAATTTCATCTTAACCACATTTTAATACGAGTAATAATATTTTTATTATATAAGGCAGACCTACACAAATTAGTGCTACACACTTAAAAAGCTCAATTCCTGGGCACTATTTATTTTATATTCAAAGAGCACATACATAGTACAAATTTAAAAATAATGGTATCTATAAAATTAAAGTTTAAAAAAGGATACTTGTTATTATTACACTCTCTAACATAGAGTATAGATTTTTTAATAACTAGCCACCATAATGTAAAAAGATTTTTAATACGGAAAGCAGTCAAATCGATTGAGCGTATTTTTTGTCTGTTTTTCTTCAAAAGCAATTCAACACGTAATCGTATATAAGAACGAACAAAATCTACGTGTAAAGACTAAAAGAATCTAGTTTAAGAAATTGAAAGATGAGTGAACATATTTTTTTTTTTACTTTTTTAATGATTATATAAGATTCCATGCTGTTAATGTACAACTATATACAGAGATGCTGTAAGAAAAACTATAATTTGATTTGCTCTTGCACTAAAACCATAAATGTAGGTGTATTTATAAATGTAAAATTCAAAATAGTAAATAAAGAATGAAACTAAAAATCAGTAGAATTCTTGTAACTTTTTATAGTTTTAACATATCCCATGGAGACTTATAAAACATAAAAAAGTGAATTCATTTGTTTTGTGACTACAAATTTTAAATTTTTCTTCATGTATCGCACCTAAAATTTAATACTGCCAGAATGCGAAATATCATGAGATATAGTAGTGTCTCCGAAATCGCTTCAGTCTTATTTTGAGCAAATTGGAATTAGAATAGATTATTTAGAAATTATTTAGAAGATTCTTATCCCGAAATACGATTGTTTACTTATACAGCAATAATCTTCGGCCTTAAAAATTGAATATTCTTGAAATATACCAGTGTTGTTCTGTAGGTGCAATTTATACTTTATATTATTAATTCACTTTCTTTCTTCTTTATACAAATAATAAGAATTAAAATCTTATCTTAAAATCAATTTTGTCTTGCAGTCGTCTTAAGAATATTTAGATTTCAGCTATGGTATCTTATAACCAATTAAAAAACTTTCTGTTTGTTTGTCAAGTTTTATATTGATAATTTTAGATTAACACAAAATCATAGATAAAACTTACATTTTTCTTGAAATTGCTAATTTATTAACATTTTTAAAAGATAAAAATTTGAGCTTTTTAATCGGATAAAAAACAGTGTATTTTTCAAAAAATTGCATATTTTTAGGGGCATGATTATTTGAACATAACATTGAAAGAATGAAGAAATTAATTCATTCATCTATTAATTGATCGGTGGATGTTGCTATTTGGCAGTACCAGGTAGGGTCAACTATGCCGATAAGGTCAAGACGGAAATCTAAAACTAAGAGAGTTCCACGGTAGGATTGCCTTTGGGGTTTGAAAGGACATGATACATCGGTCACTTCAGCCAACATACATATGCCATTTATGAAAAATATATGTCATTTTGCAACTTTGGTTTCATTTAGAGAATTCATAACTCAAATTAAGTATAGTAAGTCATTCAATTCATATCGTTCGCTTAAGGTGTATAACAGATCAAATGATCACATGATCCCTTTATCTTTTTGCAAAAAAATTTGGTTACTGTTATCAAAAATTTTTTTTTTTGTAAATTTATTTTTCATTTTTTATAAGGATTTTCTTCTCCAAAATTAATAATAAAAATAAGAGAAACTTTTTTAATTATGTGGTCTTTTGCAAGACAAAAAAAAAGTGAAAAATATGAAAAACAACTGTGAAAAGTATGTGCATTGAATTCAACTGCAACTGTCGCACAAAGAGACTAAGACATGAATTGTCAAGGCGCATCAGTATATAGTGTTGAAAGTTTCTCATTTCAATTATACAGTTAAAAAATAGTTAATATAAGATTTTTCCATACAATCATGTATTGTGTAAGATGTAGGTACACATAACATGTATAACTAAAATAACGAATACAATGCATATAAGACAAATAACTTTTACCAGCTATAATATTTGCACTTTTAATGTACGTACCATGTACATTTTAAAGTTATATGTGATAGTATGGGAATATTGTTTAATAATAGTGGAATAGTGGTTATGTTTTAATGGTAAGTACAATGGGAAAAATTAATCGTTATGTGTTTTTTGTACAAATAGAGAATTTTTTATTAAAAGAATTAATATTAAAATTTTTGTGAATAAATATAAGAAATCTTTGCATATATATAGCAGGGTATATAAAAATCCAGCATGTGTTGTGGTTCTTCATGAGTAGAAACAATTAAAAGGTATATTGTGATTTTAATTATTTGTGTGTTAGTTCGAAAATAATATTCTTGTCGAAGTTACGATATTAAACTGAAAACATCATGTGAAGTTTTAATTTTGATTTTTGATAATGTAATTAGATATAATTATAAGAATATGTGTTATACAAGGAGAATTTAATATCATTTAAAACTTTTATTAAAAATCATTTTTATTTACAAAATTTTTTAATAAAATTCCCGAAAGTAATTAAAATTAAAGTAGACGTTGGGTCTTACATTATAGAAATCGAATGCATTTTACACAATTTCTATTGAACTCAGAAGTTTAATAAAGAATTAATTGTAATAATAATGTTATACTGTTTAATATTAACTGTTATACAAATGATGTAATTTAATTTTTAATTTAATAATGTTTAAACAGTTTAAGTTCACAATAATTGAAGTTTCTAATATAGTGTAAGTATACGCATAAAATTTCGAAATATAGATAATTGCCTTGTTAAAATATTTTAACCCTTTAATGCACAATAAGTTTTTATTTTCAATTGAATTTTAATATTACCTTAATAAAACTAATATTAATTTCAAGTTTTTGTTTATTTATTAGAAGATTTTTAATGGCCATCATAACAATTTTGGATTTTATCCAAATTTTATTTACAAATTTTGTGTAGAATATTAACCATCAAATAGAAAAATAAATAAAATAAAAACATTTACGGTAGGCTTGCCTCCTATCTAGTAAACTCAATGGTTATCTGCAATTCCATGCACCAGTCCTATGCTCCTCTCAGGGGTTATATGGGATAAAAAAGAAACCATCAAATATGCAATATTCATTAATATTAATTTCTTTTTAGAATTCGAAAACTTTGTTGTCGTAGAGCTTATCTTAATTTTTAAAGATTTGCATATTCTGTATATCACATATTTTGTTGTAATTTCTTAAATTTTCTAATACATTCATTAAAAACATATGTTCACTTTAAGTTATATTTTATTCACAAAAAGCTAGGTTTAGAAGTTTTTTCAAAAATATTTTTATGTGTGAAATTAGCATGCTCTATATTCTGAGCCTTGTTAATTTTATTTACTTTTCTCTCGATAAGTAATTTATATGGTTCCATTTAATTGCACTTTGTTTAATATTTCTTATATTGTTATTTCGTATGTTTAACTATTTATAATTCCAGGAATTTTGAATGCATTTATTTATTATATGTTCGTAATTTGAGCAAATGATAGTGTTTGTTAAATCTAATGAATCTTCAATTGAATTTTTTTGATAAATCTTCTACCTCTTCATTTTCATAATGAAAAGGTACATAGAATAGAAAAGAAAAGAATCCACATTCACTTGAATAGAATTCTTCATATGGATTCGTATCTTTCGTGTGGGTCCGCGTTAATTCATAGTATCTGACTTCGAATCCACATGAAGTTAAATTATTATTATAGGAATTATTTACAAGAAGGTAATTTTGTTTATGAATTTTTATATATATGCACTTATGGCATTAATGGGTTAAGTTTATTTTGAAAAAAAATAGGATATTACTGAATTTGAGAGAACTAATTTACGAAATTCAACGAATTAATATGTAAGTGCGAGTACATAATAAAAAATTTTCAGATTTTATGTTAAGGGCCTATATCACAATGAAGAGGAAAATGATATTAAACCAGATTAGGCTCTCAATCCTGTTCAGGTGACAACCCAATTAATTAGAATAAGAAATATTTTGGCCCTTTCGACAGTTAATTTTTCATTCAACGGTGGTACAATTTCCTAAATTTTGCTTAATCATATTAATTATTACTATTTGAACTTAATTTAAGAATCGTGTTATTGGAGTACTGTAAAACTGAATAACATTAATTAAATAAAATAAGGTATTTTATTTATGCTTAATAATAAAAATTAGAACGATCTCTAAATTAATAAAAAACATGTAAAATATAGGAAAATTATAATGAAATTGAGTGAAAATTTTGTTCCACATATTTTGTTCACGTTCATTATTATTTTTTTTTTTTTTTTGTATCACGACTTTTAATTTTAGTTGAAAGGCACACTTCATTTAAGAAATTATGTGATCTTTTCATTATTGTCATTTATAAATAATTAACACCTTTATTTTTAATTTATACAGGGTGATTCTGAAAGTTATACAACAACATATATAATTGGTTATACCAGAGGATTGAAAATGGGTAAAAATTTAGTTCAGGACTGGGTGCCAAATCTCAAGGGTTTCCAAGTTCCAGGGATTTTAACGAATTTTCATAAAATTTTTACTTGTTCAAGTTTTTTTTTATTATAATTTCAAACAAACAGTTTCAGAAAGGCTTAGTAAAGGACTTAAAATAGAAATGTTGCTTGATTCTGTAATTTATTTACCTTCGGAATACTAAGCATTCGAACTTTAGGGAAAATAAAATTTTTCCCTTGTTTTATTTTTTCAGTTTTTCCTAACTAGATAATTTCGTAAGAAATCTTTTTCGATCTTCTAACCAATTGCATATTATGTTGTTGCAGAACTTTCTTGTATCACCCTGTATACTTATGTATATGTGTATAAGAAAAGTTCTTTTAAAAAGATGACATGCAATATTTTTTTAAAAAGTTTTCTATACTTGAAATCAGAAGTCAAAAGATGCTTATTATTTCTTTGACATAATTTTGTGCTCCTATTTCCTATTTATTCTTATTTTTTTCATTTATAGTCTTGTTTTTGTATTAAATTTGGTATTTAGTATTATGCATATTTTTTTACTTAATTAAATAATTATAACATTTATATCATTCTTATTATATATTATCTTTGTAATATTATGTTTTGCTTTAATATAATGGAAAATATTTTCTTTAATAAGAAAATATGTTAAGCCATCCTTTATAAAAACAAAAACTTGTATTATGCTATAATGTATGAATTTTTTTTTCACTGCCGGGTGCTATATAATAATAAACAGGGCTGTACTTTATTAATTTAAATATAGAAATAGAATTTAAAAAGAGACGGTAGGGCCTATATTAGGGCGTTTAGTAGAATACGAAACCAATTTTAATATTCTTATTTAGCAATACAATTTTAAATACTGAAGAGAGTTGATTGCAAATTGGTTTCATTTTGGTTCACTTTCACTTTCCTTACTGACGTAATACATAGAATCACGGCTTAATATCGCTTATATTTTTAAAAAATCTTTAAAAGTTTTCAAACAAAAATACAAACTAAGGAGTATATGGTACTAAGTCCCTGAATACGATACTGTTTATTAAAGTTTTCCTTTATCTTACTTTGTTGTTTGACTTAAAAATGTTTTTTGTTTCCAACACACATTTGATTGTTAATAAGAAGGTATTCATATATTACGTACTATTTTGAATATAACATAGCCACAATTTTTAATTTTTCAGTTCGTCGGACTTGTATTAGAATACGAATTGAGTCTGATTCTAATCAAAATATTGAAAATATTTATTTTCTATATTTAATTTATAGAATATGAGGCGCATTTTGTGATTAGTGTCACAAATAATTACTTAAGAGGCAACATGATAATGAAATGCCAAGATATTATGGAGTACAAAAAATTAGGGATATTTAACGCTTACAAAACATTAAAATTTCCGAATCAGAAAATTTCCCAATAAAGTTTATTCAAGTGATCCTTTAATTGAAATAAAGTATAGGGTAGAAGACTAGGAATCGAAAGTTTTAAATGAATATTTTGATGAATTTTACAATTGTAAAATAATTATTATCCTTTTTAATACTAATAAATAATAATAATAAATGCAGTATCAGATAAATAAAGTACAAATGAATAGGTATCCGTCCAGGTATTCATCGAGGCATCCGGTTGTCTGTAATAGAAAAATAGCTTCGACAAAGCGTGTATGCTGCGTGCAAAATATACATGTACATATGCACAAGTAGAGTGTCTTCTTCGAATAAAAGAAAATTTTTCGCTCATTCAAAAATATTTTCACGTTCATTACTTTATCTACAATATGTCATTACATTGGAACGTAATCCATTGTCTTATGTTATAGATGGCATTCATAATTTAATAAAAATGTCTTTAAAAAAATATTGTATAACATAATTTTTAGATGGCATCTTTCAAATCCTTTCTTATGTTATGTAATAATGTAACATAAAAATAGTGCAAATCTAATTAAAAAAAAAACAAAAAAACAAAAAAAAAAACAAAGGGAGTCTGGAAAAAAAATGAAAAATATTTCATTAGAGACTGTAATAAATAATCATAATAACTGAAAGTTATGTTTTATGTTTTTAAAAAAGGGTACAAAATTCTCATATACAAACTAACACATTAACAAAAGAAACAAAATAAGAACAAAAAATATTCAATCCTTTTTATATTTTATATGTTCATAATGTTTAATTTAATAATATATTAGTGATTGTATGTATGTATGTATGTATGTAGTATATGCATATGAAATGCGAAAATATTTTTGAGGTTTTTTATGCAAATAAATTTCTTAAGAAAAAATATTTAGAACGCAGCATAACTTAAACTTTTAATGTTTGTATAACGTATATAAATTCATCTCATTCTCACATATACGTATATACATATATAAATTTACATATGTGAATTATACATATGTGAATATGTTTATGATATTACGAATAGCTTTATTGTTATACACTGATTGCTCAAAATACGAGATATCTAGCAGCAATTAGAAAAATTTAGATGAATCATCAGTTTTTTTCCGCAGTTACCGACCGCATTGCTTGCAATAAGAGAGCTTGTGTAATAGCTTCAAATTTCGCATTTTCAATGTTTGGTGAAAACCCACTTCTCTATGATAGAGAAGCATAAAGATTTAATTCTGTTGACTAGGCTTTCGAATAATGTAATTATAGCACATGTTTAATATATGAAGATACCCTCATATAAAACAAACTGTTTGTAATCATGTAAAAATCATGTAAAAACGAAATGGTATATAGCAGAGAAACGAATTGAATGCGATTTTTAACTTTTAGGGAGACTTTTACATACATATGTATACTAGTGAAGTCTAGTACTGATACTGGTACATATGTATAGTAGTGAGGTCGAAAGAGTTACACAATTCAAATGGAACATAATTGACCAAGCATATGTTATAAAAAAAAAGAACTGTGATGACACCATTTCACATATTGAATTTTCAACAGAAATCCACTTGCCTATATGTTACAGAGATGCAAAAATACAATATTTAGTATAATGTTAATCTGTTGGCCTGTATACACTCCGACATATCCATTTTGACTACTGAATTCGATTTGTTTAAAATTTATTTTGCATTTTGCAGTCGAAAAATTTATCAGCTTCAGAGTCGTGATAAGTGTACACCAACTAAACTGTTTTAAGGAGTGCCGATTTAAGGATATAATTAAGAACAGTCGTTTGTCTTGTGTTAGTTATTAAAGTCATATATACTAATATTCAGATTTCATTTCTTAAATGCAATATTTATTGTAAAGAAAATAATTTTTAATAGGAAATTTTTCAATTGATTTTTGGGCAATTATTTCTTATAATTTGCCTTTACTTGCTTAAATTAATTTTTTATTTTCATTTTAAAATGTAGAAGATATTGTAGTTCGAGTTTATTTAGTTCCAATTTAACATTAATAGTATTTTCTTATGGTATCAAAAATATCGCGTAATTCAAGGAATGGGTGTACTCAAATAAACATATACATACATATACAACTGTAATCATAAACATTACTTATTAAGAATTTCATATAAAATTTTAAGAATGATAAATAGCTTGTATATATATTTTTTATATTAACATATAGTTTCAACGTTAGAGCTAAAGATTAAAAGGCTTATATAATAAGGTAATAATCTCATAAATCGTTTTAATGCTGTTAAATTAAATAATATGTTGCTGTTGCTGTTTTTTTTTTGTAAATTTTTAAGTAAAATTTAAAGAGTATTATTTTTATGCGCGAGTGAAAATTTCATTACATAATTTAGTTAGCATACATAAATTAAAGTCAATTTTATATATTGAACTAGTAAGGCTTGCTTATATGTAATAAACTCTGAATCATGAATTAGATAATTCAAGCTGGATTCAATTATACGAGTATCACATCTATGCTGAGGAATCTGTTTTTTTTTACATAATTCATAATAAAAGAATAATAGAGCACTAGTTTTAATGAAAAAATCATCAATATTGAATTTAAATATTAAAAGAGAATTAAAATTAGAGCCGCCTAGAATTAAATATGCTTTCATTCATTATTTTCCAGAATAAATCATATAAGTGAGCTCACATTTTTTAATTCTTTTAATTTATTTATTTTAATATTTCAGTTTTCTATTCAATATTGGTTTTGAAAGCATTGTAATACTTATTTGACTTATTTAAATATCATCAGATTCAAAACTATGCAAACAAAGGGAAACACAGTAAAAATCGAAGCAGACCGAAAAACAAAAAATTTAAATAAAAATCTTTCACTAAATTTAAGCTTCACTTCAAAGTAATTTGTCTTACTTTCTGTTCTGAACTGAAATAGAGTTAGGGTAAAGGATTTTTTGTTTTGCCATTAATGCTTTTAATTTTAATTTAAAATCGTTTCTCGCAAATCTAAGCGACTAAACTATTGTCTTTATTCAATTCGATTGTGTTAACTGAAAATTGTAATCAGTTTGTATAATAAAATTACAAAGAGTTTGATTGGTTTATTATGAGCGATTACATAATTGCATATGTGTGCACTTGAATATAAAACTATGGAATGCAAATAAGCAATCCAACAGTTGCAAAACTAAAAATTACATTTTTGCCTGAGCCTCCCTTTTAGAATATAAATTGTGTTGTTCACCTTTTAGGAGGCTCTTATATGATGACCGGCGACCAAGTACCCCTACGTTATCCTAATTTCATCTACAGAATAGTTCTTGATTTTATATTGAGAATCGCCATGAGAAATTTATTTCTATTAGAAAGAACATCTTGCTAATCGTATGGAATACAGGCGGAATCATAAAAAATTAATTTGTTGTGGATAACTTTTTAATCTTTAACCAAAAAGATGGTAGTAAATTTTACACCTCGAGCTGTCTCTTTTGTGCTCTTTTATACTCAGTGGTAATTTCGTTAGCGTGCTTAAACCACTTGCAGAGAAGTTGGAATAGAGATGTCATAATTAATTCCAACTCGACGAATTTGTTTAAAATTCTTCTTAGTACTACTTATAAAGTTTATTATTATATCCGTTTAGATCTTTGATCATTTCATCTTTATAGTTGATTTGAAATTTAATTTCAAATTCAAAATTGATGAAATTTGAAATCTTCAATATTTTATCGGTATTAAAAGATTCTACAGAATTTTATCATTGAATGAAAAGCTTTACTTTAAGAGCGCTCATTGCAAAAAATTTCATAAAATACAATTCCCTATCATATATCATATGACGTCACAGAATATGAATCGATTTACTGGTGTTTCTTATATTTATCTTACAATATGCCCTGGTTCATAAATCTTATAGAATAATTTTTATATGCTGATTAAAATAAAAAAAAATTTATTCAAATCCGTGTTCAAAGACAATTTTTTAGAATCTTTCTATATGTATGATTTTGGTTTGTATAATAAATTGGGTCATCTATTCGTTATGCAAACAGAAAAACTCACATATAAAAATGAGTTTTGCAAAATTAAATTCATTGCTATGCATAGAAAAATAAATATTTTGTATGTTGTGCTAAAACAAATTTTTTAAATAATAATCACAAGGGAAATACGAATACCAATAAAATAAAGTTGGGTCGAACCAATGGTTTGTATTGTAGCACGTTTCCCTTCAACAATACCTACGACACTATTAAAATTATTTTCATTCATAAACGAAACTATTTCTAGGATTGCATACATTTAGGATGAACGATTTATGCAGTTTGAAATAAAGCAAAAATAAATTTAAATTAGGGTTCACATGATGCTCGATTTTAAGGGTTAATTGTGCGAGTTAAGAAATATAATTACATTTTTTAATGTCATGGAATTTACCGTTAGCTTTTTGTGTTTATAGAAATTTGAAAAGGCTTGCGGTTTCGGAAATATAAGGTGTCAAAAATTCAAATTTTACAAATTTCAAGAGGCGATAACTTTAGAGGGGGGAGGAAGATGGGAAAAAATTTTCTTGTAACGAAATAAACTACTTATGAATATCTAAGAGCTGTTAAAATTTTAGACTCCAGTAAGGCACGGTAAATTTTAACCGCCATTTTGTTTTTTTAAAGTTCAGAAATGGTACTATTTTTCTGCTTTTGCAAAATTTGAAAAATGTTTATGGCTTCATTGCAATAAATAGTTAAGAAATACCATTTTAGAGTTTGCGTATAACTTTTAGAAGGGGGGAGACAGGCGAAAATTTCGGTCTACGGAAAAGGGTTTCTAGTAAACATCTATGTATGCATAAAATTTCAGCTTTATATCTTCTAGGGGGTAGAAGTTTTGTAAACAGACACACGCACAGACAGACGGACGGACGGACGAACGAACAGAGTGAAACTAATAAGTACTTTTTCCAAAAATTTTTTGGAAAAGTACTAAAGACAAACTTATTTTTTTTTTGAACAAAATTAGGACACATTTCGATTATTAAACAAAAAAATGCCAATGCCTAATTTAAAATTTTTCGTTTTGATATGCGAATTTTTTCAAAATTAATAAATATTTTAATAAAATTCAATAATAAAAAAAAATTAATATTGTGACCTTTATTTTAATTTAACAAAATATTTATGTATATTTTTTAGTAACCCTTTTTATAACAAAATTAACCCTTTTAAATTATATAATGTGTTATTTTTTGGTTTTTGTTTAATGAAAATTGCATTATGGCCGATTTAAATAATCTATATGTATAAAAGTTTTCCCAAAAGAATTCATTTTAATTTTTAGTTAAATCAAAATCAGTTAAAAAGGATATTTTGGAAAGGACATAATTTTTTGAAGTATGTAACGTTGTTAAGTTTATTTACCCATTTTTATGTATAAAACATATAAGAGGGTGAAACTGAAGTGTATATTAAATAGTATAGATTGAACTTTGTATTCTAATACCACCGGTATATAAAAAATTATTCAGGAGAAGTAGAGTGTAGATTTAAACGTTCCCTTTCTGACCAATATTTTTTTTTGAAAAAAGTAATTTTACATATAAGATAACGAGTTTATTTTCAACTAAAGTGATAGGTTTGCTGTTCAGCTTTAAGTTTTCTAAAATCAAATTTAAAATTTATAGTTATTTGATAGACAAGATTTGGTTTTTCCCACATTTACGCGATTAGGATTCCATTTAAAATCATCAAAACTGTCAGATATATCAATAGTGGGAGACTTTAACCCAATCTAAAATGCACTTGCATAGTCATAAAACTAGCCACAAAACTAGTCAAACTGACTAACCATTAGTTTTGCTCTATCGTGTTTTTGTGTTTATATTCCGTGAAGGAAGGCACGGAAGTGCTGTACTTTAGGCTAACTCGAGTGGTCTCGTTCCCTTCAGTATTTTTGATTAAAACATTAGTTGAGAATCCTCGACATTTACATGCTAATCCAAATACGTCCTACGTTTCATGACAGAGTTCCTTATGTCCTCACTTAGTTGGGGAACACCCAGATCCCTATGAATGCCAATACTGCGCACATACCAGGGAGCACCCACCATACTACGAAGGACATTGTTCTAAAAAGTTTGTATTTGTTTGATGTGTGTTTGCTTGGCACAGCCGCATAGCTGCAAGTCATACATCCATATAAGCTTTGTTTTTTGTCATTTGGTTATACCAATAGCCTCCTGTATATTGATAATCAAGACCTATTAACAAGGAGCGAATAGTTTTCTCTATATTTGTTTTTTCAAAAACAAATGAGGTGAAATCAGAAAAGCGGATACCATTTGTTAGAAGATTAAAAATGGATACAATTTTTTTTCTAGAGTTGGTTCCAAATCTCTAACGGTCTGCGAAATATAGCTATTTGCAGAAAATTCGGTAGAGTGTTTACTTACTCTCATTATCTAGTCTAAAAAAGACATGGTACTTGAACATAATTTTTTTGAAAGAGTACATTGAGGTATATGTAATTTAAAATTCATAATTTAACATTGGGTTCTTGGTTGATAAGCATTAAAAGTTTGGAAAAATTTCCTTGTAAAATTATGAGTAAAAATGTAACAAAAAAAAAAATTGAAAAAATTGTAGAATTTTTCTAAACTTTTAATACTGAAGATTTAGTACTTAGATACTCTGGAACAAAAATTTCATCTTTATTTGTAATCTGTTAACCGATGGTATATGCTGATTTCTGGAACACCTTTCTGGGTCCTAAAACATAATTCTTCGATCTTAAAACATAATTCTATTTCTGCTATTTCAAAATAGAAAATTTAAGAACCGAAGGAACAGTCGGCAGCACTGTATAAATAACAGTAAATTTTTGAAACTAAGTAATGCTTTTAAAAATTTGTTTAAAATAATTAAAATATTAGCTAAGATTGATTATGTCAGATTATAGGTTATGTCAGTTTCTGATTATTGGCATCTGATGATTAGTAGATCTTTCAAGGTTCTTAACACAAAAACGATCTGCTTTTGTCACAAAAAACACTCTGCTTTTTCAGATCTATGTAAGATCTGCCAAAATGAATTCATCCTCCTTTCGCATTTCTTCAAAAATAAAGTGAATACATGACACATGTGCATATGTATGCCACTTTACTATTTTTATAGTTATAACCGTACGAACGTATGTTCGAAGAGTATACTAAATTTGCCTTACCGTTTGTAACACTAAGAAATAATGGTCTGAGATATAGACTCAAGTATATGTTTTTGATGTGTTTGATAAAATAATGAAGTGTATGCCGATGTGTTTGATGAAATTTGTTAAAATTGCTTGGCTCTTTCTGGTTTGGCACACATTATTTTGAAAAATTTTGTATAAATTAATATGGTAATATGGCAACGTAAAGTCATAGTCTGTCCCATAGTTAGTTCTGGCATATTTATTCGCACATAGAATAACAAATTCGTACGGGTATCACAGAGTTGACAAGGTCAACTCTACTTTTTCTCGTTTTCTTTTTATTTGAATAAAAATTATAGAAGAACAGAATAGACTCTTCTTTTTTCTTTAAATGAAATTTAAATAATGACAAGAGACAAAAATTTAAAATAAATCGAATATTTAATAAACTGCAATAATAATTTTTTTTATATTCGCGAATAATAATAAATTATGCAACAGTCAATTTTACATCAGGTGCTCTTTTGAAATTTTTCTATAATATTCAAATTTGATAACATTTTTTTTCTTTATGTATAAAGATTTCATCTTCAATTCTCTTTTAGAAATTCAAAACCAATAGCAAAATCTTATTATAATCGATAGCAAAGAAAAAAAAAAACATTGTAGTTGATAAAATTTAAAATTTAAATTTCAATTGCTAAAGCCGCGGTATAATAAAAAAATACTCCCTGGAGGTTTTGTTCCGGAATTTTTTATTTGAATTTTTCGTTTGATATTCCTTATAAAAATTTTCATTTATTCCATTTTTTTTATGATGCAATTTCAATGTTAATACCGTTAGAAAAATCAAAGTTGTTTTCTTTTTGTTTTGTAATATTCGATGTGATAATAATAAGAAAATGTACAGGATGGTATGAAAATTAACATTATGGTAGCAGTTACTATATAATTGGAGTGACTACATTGGTTTATAAATGCTGCTATTAAGCATTTGCATCACCTATTTATAGTTAAATTTGATAAAATTTTTTACATGACAGGTGATTTTTGACATAACATGACATATTTGACATAAGTAATATATTTCATTTTGAGAGTTTTAATTGTTTTTAACTGTTGTTTATTGTTCTATACCAAATCTATATTATTAGTAATCCCAATTAATTGCGCATTTATTCAAATGTCTAAAAAATTTCCAAAAATTTTAAAATTTAAAAAGGAAAAATTTTTATTACGCAAACCAAATTATTCATCAAAAGGTGATCCGCAAGTACCTAATTGACTTTATAATTGCTATATGCTTTATAAAACTCCATAATTAGTTTTGTGCGTAAACCTTTACAGTTCTTACTTTGGGAGCTGAAATATGTACCCTTATTAAGACGCATTAACGCTGTACCTCATTTGTTAAACGTGCTATCTATTTGAGTTCGCATTGAGAATTTACTCTCATAAATATACTTATTATATTTTATGTCAAAGAAAATCAAAAACATTTGATTCTGTTAGAATCAAAAACATTTAAAACCTCATGTAATATATCGCTTTAATTTCCTTCTCACCCTGTACCCATACCTATTTGTTTATGTAAATGTTATAACATATTATTGAACTTGTATGAAATTTAAATTGAAAACAATACACATAAAAAAAATATTTTTAAAAATATTTTCATACTTTATAGTGTGTTTTGTTTTTTTATGATTTCCTTACAGATCACAATATAACCGTGTGTGTATACTACTAAGTACATTAAAAATTTAATATGTACGTGTGATGAAAAAAAAAACAAAGTTTAATAAGAATTTGATTTACAGTTATTGATAAAAAATAAAGTTGCAGCAATTTTATTACTTTTAAATGTCATAAAAAAAATATATACGTACATAATATTTTAGAGTTAAAAATGGAGGAGTTAAAATCTGTACATGAGTTATTGACAGATTTTTATAGAGTAAATTTTTTTTTTTTTCATTTGAAATAAACTTTGCCAAGAAATTATTTTACTCATATGGTATTTGAGTGTATGTGCACGCAATATAAATTCATATACATACACGTTCTCGTATGTTTTATATAATATATAAAAATGTTATATATAATATATAAGAGGAATCATCAATGATCTTGCCTGAATACCATTTCCAATGAGGATTTGTACACATAAAAATGGCCAAGTTAATATAGGAATTTTAATTAAACGTAATTGCCACACTATTCTGGAAATTTTATAGAATTTCGAGGAGCCAGCGGAAAGGAACTGTGTGGGCGCTTTTCACCGCATTAGCAGATTTCGACTCTAGTAAATAGGTTACGGAACAGATTTCGAAATTTTATTACAATTCTCAATAAAGTTTGCTTAGTCGACTTTTTATTTCGGAAAAATTTTATTGTTTTATTTACTAATTTTTAATAATTTAGAATAAACAGGGGCGCACTTATACGGATATTAAATAAAAACTTGATTCAATTTCCACTTGAATTTCTCGTTTCTCTTTAAATTTCTATTTAACTTCTCAATCAGAAGAACTATGCAGAAAGACTAGATTAACACAAAAGATGAAAAAATAAAGTAGCACGCTTTTTAGTTTCTCGCAAATTTTTTTTTCGTTTTTATTTTCTACTGAACTTCAATATAGAATTTGTCTTACTAACTCTATATAAAATTTTGATTTAGAATTCTTCAAAATGGAAATGTTAAGAAATTTATTAGAGGGGAATCCCCTACAAAATGGTTTTTATAGTGCAAAACTTTTCTTTTTCAAAAGTTTTCTTTATTCTTTAATAATTTTTCTTTTTTTGTTATAAAAATTAAAGTTGTGATTTATTTAAAACGAACTATAAAAAAGTTTTCTGAAAACTGTTTGTATCTACTTAAGGAAATCAAAATATTAGAGTAGAGAAGTATAGAAGATTTTAATAAAAATTTTAGAAAATAGAAAGTTTTTCGTTAAGTGTTTATTTGTTAAAAGTTTACATCTCTTAGATCTCTTTTGAAGAATTAAATTTTAAAAATTTAAAATAAAATTAAAATAACTATAAAATTTCTTTCGTGAAAACTTTAAAATTAATGTAATTTAGTAAAGATTTCTTTTTGTTATATTTAAACATAAGCATGCTATTTTAACATATAATCGTTTTAGATGAGTGCTTACTTAAAAAATTCAATATGTTAAGTAAAAATGTGAGTGTTTACATATGTAATTACTTTATCGTTTATTGCTAATCGAAATATTGGGGCTCATATTTGAGAACCCAATTAAAAAAATATAGGTTCTCAAATGTGAGCCTCTAAACTAAAATAATTTTTACATTACTTAGAATTGTAATAATTTTAACTGAAACATGTGCTAGTATAAGAATTAAAAATTTAGTATTTTTAATGTAAAGACTATTGATCGAGATGCAAAAATGAGACAACGAAATTTTATTAAACACCTTATTTAAGTAAATATTTTAATTTTTTATTATTAAAAAAAAAAAAATTGTTAAAATGTGCACATTTTTCAAAATACTTTTGTAATCAGGTGGGGGAGACATTTTGAATAGTATACAGATCTGATATGTATACAGTATAATCTTTTGAACAGTAACATATAATCTAATAATAAAATTATGTAAATGAAGTTGCTAATTAGAAAGACATTCTAAAAATGTCACATTTTATTTGTTTTGCTCTTTTTTTGTTCCTTGAAAACTGTTATACTCACAATTTATTATATGCTCTTTATTACTCAATTATTTTCACTAATGAATACTAATAGTATACCACTGAAACGAAAATTTACGTCGCAAGGAGAGATATCTGTTATAGACTAATTGTTCTGACTCTCGTGCCATATCGAGTCTATAGACCTTATCGTATCTAATGTTGCTCTCAAATCAAAATTATATTATTATTGATTTATCAAACATATTCAATATATTTTTTTTTGCAAACTCTATTTAAAATTTTAAGCTATATTTTTGATGCTTAGAATAACAATTGCCTAAAAATCTGCAATTATTATTTTAAAATCTTCTTAATTCAGTTTTATGCCTACACATAAATAACGTAAATAATTTTTAGGGGTTTATTAACACCAAAAAAATAATTTGATTACTTTACTGTTATAGACATACCAATACAGAATAAATTCACCCTCACTTTAATTAATAATTTTAATCAAATAATAATTTTCTAAATCGATATTCTTAAATGAAAATCGATTTCATTCATTTTTTATGAACTCATAAAATTTTCTTGCTTATCACAAACTTTTAAAATACAATTTACTGAATGAGCAATGAAAAATGAAAAGAGAGAGAGAAGAAAAATTGAGCATGAGAAAAATACCATTTTAATTTAAGAGCTTTTTATTACTTATAATATAACCTAAGGCGGTAGATATTTAACTTTTAAAAAACCGTAAAAAATGGGTAATAAAAAATGAAATAAATTTTCTTTTGTTTATTTTTAGTGTTCAGTTGTTTTTCTCTTATTTTTTTCTCTTTTTCTTTCTGTTTTTGTTTTTTGCATATCAATCAAATTTTCAACCTTTTTTCATTTAAAAGGAACACTTTTAAACATACTATACGATTTTTTCATTTTATGATGCGTAATAAGAGAAAAATAGAATCGTCGAACAAATTAACAAAAATTTTTGAATAAAATTTCGAGGTTAAACTCAATGTTTTGAAATATAAATGACACTATAGGTAAGGACATAATAGTTGTCAAAATTGTCATAATTTACAATTCACAATTTTAGCAGAAAATTTCAATAGCTTCTATTACTCTCATTTGTGTGGGAATTTGTTTTGCATGGTTATTAATGTTATTAAATTAATCATATTAAAAATTCCTTATTCACATAAATTCAAACATTACTAAAATACCCTCAGATATTTCTAATTGAACAGATATTCTTGCGTTCAGTCTCATTTATTCTGTATTGTTACTCTTTATGTCCATATATATATGTATACATATATATATGCTTTCGGGTTTCTCAAGAAACATAAAGGTCAGTAGCTAGCAAAATTTTGCGGATTAAAATACTGTGGTCTCCAAAGTAAAAAAAACGAAAATTCTCTCAACTACTGCATTTATAGCAGCATTTATTGTGGGGCGCGATGCCAAAATATAATAAAAATTTTTATTTTGTTAATTGGTTCCAAAATTACAGAAGTCAATATTATCAAAATTTCATTTTGCAAAAATTTTCATTAAAAAAAAAATAATTAAAATTTTTCTATTTCTCTTTTTTTTTTTCGGTATAAAATAAAAACAATTTTGGAGTTTATTCTTAGAGACGAATGACTAAGTGATCGTCATATTTATCGTAAAAAATGAGTGTTTTCATTATGATTTCTAGAGATTAATTGAACCTACATAATAGTGATAAAGTTTTTAAAATTCTTACAATAGCAATATTGCTTATCCCCTCAGAATAGGTTCCATTATTAAGTATGGAGTAATTACCTTGAACGAACATGTCGAATGTACGTTTAAATAAGAATTAACTGCAACAACCGCACAATTTAAATTTCTATTGTATCATAATGTTAATCACTATATACAATGTTAGGTAAACTGTAATTGACGGAGAAATTGGCATTCCAAGACCACTCATACGATTTATACTATTGTGAATTAAAAATTGTTTTTTTTCCCACTTAGTTCCTTTCTTAACCTACACAAAATATAATTAAATTATATTTCTTAATTTTAAAATATATTTTTTATATATATATAATATTGTGACTGACTATATTGTAAAAATATATCAAAATAATAAAAATGAATTTTTATTATATTATTGAATATTTATATTTTACTTACCGTAAAAAAAGAACAAAGAGAAAAAAAATTAACATTAAAAATGGAAAACAATAAAAGTTTACCAAAAAAAAAAAATGAAGTCCCTAAAGTCCTTTTAAATAATAATAAAAATTCATTCTCATTTCATTTTATAATAATATTATATAAGCATATACATATGTACATAATATGTAAGTATGTATATATACGACATTATAATATTATTATATAAATAATAATTTTTTAAATGCTTATATCGTAAATATAAAATGGAAGTTTTTATGATCCAACAATATGCGTTCCAGCAGTTTTCTCATACATCCTTACATACATACATACATATATATACACTCTAATATAAATATTATATTTTTAATATATTTAAGCATTTTGAAGGTTTTATGTACATAATGTATATTCCAATTCATTTTCTTTGGTTTGCTTGCTTTTTTTTCTTGCCTTTTAACTTAAATTTTATGATGTTTTTCTTGATTCAATCAGAAATATTATTGCGTGCATACACATAACGTAAGTATATATACGTAACGTGTATATTTATGCTCTTATGTATGTATTGACTTTGTATAATACTTAAAATATAAAAATGAATATATTATTGACATATTCATTCAAATATTTAATATAATGTCATTCATATATTTTATATATAATTTGACATTTAAGTATATTTTAAAAAATGAATGAATTCGAATTTTTGAAAATATTATATGTATATATTTCAATTCCAATGGTTAAATATAATAAAATATTAATAGCGTTCTATTTGACACTAAAAATGACAATGTTTAAAACACTCTCAATTGCATCATTCTATTTGCGAAGAGTAATTAAGTATTTACATTTACTGCGCGATAGATGGCTTTTTGTAGATTTCTAAAATTTACATTTTTATAGTTGGTTCTTAGTTTTACCTGCTATAGCCTGTGTTTACACAACGACTTTTAATTCGTTTTTCAATAAAACTTGCCGGCAAAGAGAATGAAACTTATGTCAACGATTTGATACAAAAGTTGTCATGTAAACCCGGGTGTATAACACAATTTCCGTACAAGGCATTCCCAAAATACTTTCAACTATAATACCAAAAAATACACAGCTGCGGAACAGTATAAAATGTTATATTCCTGTAGATGGAACTCACCAATATATTATACACTTTCAATTTATACATATACTTATACAAATATGGTTATAAAATAAAATTAAATATATTTTTGACAATTTTCAATTTGATTTCATTTATCTGAAAAAAAAAAGTGCAAGTTAAGATAAGAACAAAAAATAATAAACAAAATTTCTTTATTATTTTCAATTCAAGAAATTTAACTACGATATAATAGTAATAAAATATTTATGATTTTACGTAAAATGTTAATGTAACACTTTTTTAAGAAATAAAAAATTTTATTTTTTTTTTCATACCCTATGATTATTTTAATAACTTGAGCTTCTGTTGTTGTTGTTTATTGGAAAATGAATGCAAGTTTTAATGAAATGTGTGTAGGTACATACAATAGTCATTTTATATCGAAAACAATAATTTTGAAATTACTTATATTGCTTATTGTGTATACAAAAACTCTTAAATAAATAATTAAATTTTATAAGAGCAGTAAATCATTATTTTAATAAATTTTATCAGTTTTGTTACCCATATGTATTGAAATATATTAGTAAAGGGTCTAAATAAAATTATGAAATATTGAGGGTATTTGAAATTGTATTAAGATTGACGTTATCGCAAATTTAGATTTTTCCGAATTGCGTTCCATTTTGCATGAACATTGAGTTGAAAATATTACTTAACCGAACTTGGTGATTAGAATAGAAAAATTTTCTGTATCAAATACCATTTATTATTAGAGTTTTGACAATAATTGCTATTAAGACCGTCTCTTGAAATTAAATATTCTTATAAGTGACTGAATTACAAGTGTTGCTTTAAAATTCAAATTTGAAATTTGAAATATATGCATGATTTACTTTATTGAGTGCAATTTTTTTCAAAACATGTTGAAATTGTAAATGGAACATTTACAGATGAAGTATAAGAAAATTGTGTTATATAATACTAGTAGCCAGTAAGGAATAAATTTTTTTTTTATTATATAGTTACTGGCTATACTACTTCTTTCAATTACTCCTCTGTATATAGGCTGGTCTAGTTGGCAGTGTTACGCCTTATATGGAATATTCTAATGTTAAATTGAAATATTTCTGTTAAAGGATTAACACTATATACAATATTATTAAATTATAATTTTCAGGCTTAAGTAGTTATAAGTTTATTAATAAAGGTATATTCAGGGGCTTATTGCGTGCCTATTTTTTTTTTTTTTTTTCCTTTGTTCACTCCTAGAAGGAGCATAGGGCTAGTGCATGATTTCTCATGCACTAGTTTCATAGCGTCATAGGGTTTAACTAGGTAGGTGACTAGCCTGCCGTAGTTTTTATTTATTATATTAATTATTTGAGGTTATTAATATTTACTATTTATTTTTCTTAGTTTTTTTTTTTTTTTTTTTTTAATATCGAATATTAGGAATATTTGAAAATTACTTGTATAATATTTTTATTAGTATTGTATATTAAGTTATAATAATATTGAATATAATTTTTATAGTGACCTGACCGGGGTTTGAACCCGAGACCCTTCGGTTAAAGGACCGGTGCCATAACCACTGCACCAATGGTCAGATATTTAGATACTCTGAAATTTTTCGAATAAAGTGCATAAAAATATGGAATAAAAGCGATATTTTAATAATTAATTTATTAAATATTATATTTTTAATTTTTGCACAAAGGCTTTCATATCAGCAATTTTTATAATTATGTCCGAATACACATATGAAAATATTTGACATTCTCTTCATTGAAGACATATCCACTTGAAATATTTGGTTTAAAATTTTGAGTTGTTACTATATGATCCAGGGCAAATGCCGCTCTTTTCTCCCCCTCTGATAGAGCCTGAGTACTTATATTATTAAAAAGATTTACTGTTATGTGTAATTTAGACAGTAAGTTAGTATATGCGTAAGTTAGACCGAGATTAAATTTTAAAATGATTTGACACACAATGAAAAAAAAAAACAGAATTTAGCTTTGCATAAGTTATTTTACAAATTAGAATTTAAAAAATCAATTAATTAAATTTTAATACAGTTGAGCAAAATTCATAACAGAACCAAATATTAAAACTAACTAACCGAAAGCTGTCACAGTTCCTAGTTCTTATCTCAAAAATTAGAATGTATATAAAGATTATAATTTATTAAAATTTACGATGCTTGCACATCCGGAACTACCCTAAATGCTATGACTTAAAATATACAAAGTTAAAATTTCGGAATTTTACATTATCGAAAAAGTGTTCTAATACGCCTTTTGCAAGCACCATAAATATTCATTTATTGTAATTAAATTTTAATATAAAATATTAAATGTATGAATTTTGAAAATATTTTATCATTGTTATTACACGCATATAATATTTTTACGAATACATCCGTTTTATTCCATATAACAAGTTCATTTCATCTTCTTAAGAATTTTATCGACCATATTCTTTTAGTCTTCAGCATTAACATATTGTTTTTTTTTTCTTCTTAAGTCTAAATCATATCTATGCAGTGTATTTTGAACCTTTAGGAGATTTTCATCATATAACCCTTTAATTTTTTCCTCATTTTGTTCCCATTCCATTTATTTTACTCATTTCTTTATGATTAGTCTTGTTTTCTCTAAATCATATATAAAGAGGAAAAATTTGGTATATTGGTGGTACAATATCCCCATATAATCATCATCATAACCATCTAGAGAGTAGCTATACATATAGTATAGGATGAGGAATGAAAAAAAAAAAAATGAAACAAGATTTTCCAAGAGATCAACAAGCACGCATCAGACACTTTTTATTATCCAGAAATGATTTTTATGACCGAGTCTGTTTTTTTTTTGTTTTTTTTTTGGGGTTATAAAACGTTTCTAAAATGATACCCTTGAGGGTTGTTAACTTGTTTTACAATAACAAAAATTACTTAATGTACATATACTGTTATACATACGTGTATGTTTATGTGTATCTAATGGGAACGACAAAAAATCAGTTAAATTCACTTTTTTTAAAAGTTGTTGTAGTTTCGTTGGTGTCTTTCACTTCTGATTTTCTTGTTTTTTTTTCTCCAAATCTTGGAAGAGTACTCTCACTAGTCACTAATATGAATAAGCATATATAGGAAAATTTTTCTTTTCTTATACTTTATTTTATGATAGTTAGAAAAATCATGGTTATTATTAGTACATTTTTTTTACGTAATATTTTAAATAGTATCCAAAATAGCATCTCTATATAAGGAAGGCTTTAAAATAGAATAAAATCTGTGTATATTACTATGTACATAATTATATACACCGGATTATGACAAGTTTTATATAGGGGAAGCAAAAGTAAAAAGTGAAGAAAAACTGAAATGAGCCACAAAATGTAAATAAAATGTTAGTTAATATGATGTTTATTATTCTAAATATATATATATATATATATATATATATAAGGATTATGAAGACCTACATTCATACACATACATTTATTTATAAAAATTAAGTAGGTAGTAGAACAAGGATATTAACAATTTAAAATTTTTTTAATTTAAATTTTCTATGACACTTTCATCTTCTTCTTCTCCTTCTTGTTTTTGTCCCCGTTGAATTTTGGATTAATATTAATTTTGTATTTGTAGAGATGTGCCTATATAAGAATCCTTGTATTTGTATGTTTGTAACTTTTATTATTATTATTATTATCAAAGGGTTATCATATAATCTATAGCTATATATAGATATTATGCCCTTATATGATGATTTTCGGTTAGATAAGAGGTTACCGTCTCGAAAGTTTTCTAATAATAAAATTTATTCCCAAAAAAAAAAAAAAGAATATTAAAGTATGAAAAACGGGGAGGAAAATTGTATATGGTTCTTGTGGGATTTTATGTGAGTAATGTTTAGAAATTTTTCAAAATTAAAAAGTTATAAATAAACACAAGAATAAAATTTATAAAATACTGAAATTTTAATAATTTAAATTATTATTTAAAATATTTTTAAATAGAATATTTAAAAAAAACGAAATTTCTTATTTTTTTTTTAAAGTAAAAATTCATACAAGGAACTGATCACATATGTGACAAAATCTAAGATTAAATCTGCGATAACATCTGATGGCTGCCTACAGTTCAGACTGAAATTATCTGATGAGGTTCACAGTTTATCAATTTAGTTTAGCAAAATTAACCTCACTTATAGCCAACAAACGTGACTATCAGTAACTATATAACTAAAACCCTCATCATTTATAGATGGAAAGAGAAAAGAAACAGAAAAAGGGCAAGGTTCAGGAAAAATTATATTAGTAATATTGGTAGTATTGGTTTAATATTAATAAGTAAATTAAAAATGTAAACAACTACAGTAGCGAGTACAGCAGAAAGCGACACATAAATTAAGAATAGATTAAAAAAAATCAATGCAACTTTATAGTCTGGCTATATAGAAGTTATTTTGACGCAACAACCGACCTTAAGTTACTGGAATTCTCCTTATAAGAAATTCGACCCAAAAAAACCGGGGCAACCATGTTTATTACCACAATAAATGAATGAAAAATATTTTGGAAACCACACTACCACAACGAACGGACCTTAAGTTCAAAAGCTGGAACCTACTTTCATAAGGGGGCAATTTAAAACTATCCGAGTAATCCATACCAAAAAGAATGAAACGAGGAAAACTTATGAAGAGAAGACGAAACCTGACTTACGTACTCTAAGACGGACCTGTCGAAAGCAACATATTAATATTTCGCCACAACAAAATCATAAAATTGAGATGAAAATTTAACGAGATTTGAGAGGACGAGCATTATAATCATAATACGAAACAGCTGATTATTATTAATAATGGACTTTTAGAAATTTGATTCACATTTTATTATAACTCTTGGTTGCAATATCGAAGTTCTCATATACTTGGTATTAAAATTTCTGTTCAAATTTTCAAATTTTATATTATATTTTAAAGCATATACGTTATTTTACATAATTAATGAAAATTTATAATAACAATGTTTCCTGTCTTTATATTATTGTAGAAACCATAGATCAATCTGAATAAGTTATTAATTAAAATACAATCACCTTTTTATATCCGTACGAACGTATGTTCGAAAGGTATACTAAATTTGCCTTACAGTTTGTAACGCTAAGAAATGACGGTTTTAGATATAGACTCAAGTGTATGTTTTTGATCAGCGAAGAATTCTTAGTCAATTTAGCTTTGTTTGTCCGTCCGTCCGTCCGTCCCAACGATAACTCAAAAACTAATTGTAAATGCCAGAACCATATTTAAATTGGATATGATTGGGGTGCTGCTTCAGGTAGCTGCCATACAACTTCAAAATTTATTTGACTATATCTTAGAAACTATAAAAGCTGTAATATTGAAATTACACACAAGCGAATTAGTTGGGCCAATGTGCTTGATAAAATTTGTTGAATTGCTTGGCTCTTTCTGGTGGCTGCCATTAAACTTCAATAGTAGTTTGGCCATATCGTAGAAAATATTGAAAATACAGTACTGAAATTTTGCATAAATTAATATGGTAACTTAAAATTATAGTCTGTCCCATAGTCAGCTATGACATATTTATTCGCACATAGGATAACAAATTCGTACGAGCATCACAGAAAGGGAGAGAACAGTATTTTTTCTCGTTGAATTAATAATTTTCGATGCATCTATAATGTCTAAATTAATTTTTTCAATACGTAGCCCATAGTTATAGTTAGGATTTAAAACTAAATGGAACTTCACATAAAAAAACCCGAATTATTGAATAATTTAAAAAAAGTAGGTTACGAAACACATAGTATATTTTTTTATATTTAGTTAAAATGTGTATAGTGATATATCACTATAGGATTCTAATGGATCAACTAAATTTGGAGAGAAAACTTTAACACCGTAACCAGCAAGGCATTTTAACACTGTACTTTGTACATTAGCATTAGCTACGACCAACGCGTTCAATCGATGAATTATTCTAACTTCTTAATCTTACTTCTTGAAAACTGTTCCAAGTTCGTGAAAAAAAGCGTTCCTCGTACCCTGAGTCCACTCCCAGTCATGACTGGACATTCGCAGAGAAAATAGTCAATAATCTCTCACTTTATTTGTTCCTCGCCGCTTCGGTATGTATTACACGGGATACCCATCCTGTAGTTATATCGGTCTACTCCGGCCAATGACTTGTCTCCAAGACCTTAGCGACTTTTTTATGAGAAAAAAAAAGCAACTCTCAAGTTATGTTTTACAAATAGGTGGACAACATCTTCCTTGATGTACTACACCAATAATATGTCCTCATTAATTCTCTACGATATACGAACATAAATAGGTTCGGAGGTCGCAGTGGCATCCCCTCAATTCAGCCTGCTCTCTCTCTTTCTCATGTTGACCAGAACACAACCTTGTCCCGGAATCCAAATAATTGGAAAAATATTACGATTTTGCAAATGCGTCAATAAGAGGTTCAAATAAAATTTAAACTTTAAATTCACCCGAAAGGTATGTCACCCTAAAAAAATAATATTCGAAAACATTTTCATTGTCAGGTACTTCCACCCGTAACAACCCTCAATATAAATGCTACAATATTGCTGTTATAAAAGTGATTTCTAATCTATGTCAAACATAAAACATAAAATCATATTTAACTCAAATAATGCAGAATAATATTAAATAATAAAAAATCGCATTTTTGGAATAGAAATGTAAGTAAAATACAAAATAGGACAAAAATTTCAAATCTAAATCTTTGAAGCATCAAAAATATTTCAGTTGTAATTCTATTCAAAATTTTGTATCCCTTTTTTTACTAGTATGATTTTCGTTTTTTATTTTTATGCTTTGGTTCTGTGTTTTGTTAAAGAGATTTATGGAAAATATATTTTTTTTATGACTATGGTTAGGAATCAAGAGAATATTTTTTATTATTATATAGAAATAGGTTATTTTTACCGACTATTATACATGTGTGTAGGAAATAAAAATTGAATTAAATTCCTTTCCTCTCAAAATAATTTTGATATCAGGGAAACTAAATTCTGTTATGAAAGACAATATTCATGTATAATATTCAAGTGTAGTGCTTTCGGAGGTGATCTTAAAATATAATTCCAATTTCGCTAAATAATTCCAGTTCTTAAAGTTTGTGCTAGCCAAAATTAGAGTTCAGGTGAAGAAAAAGAAAATATGATTAAGATTTCGGAATATAACTCTAATAATTTCAATTTGCATAATATATTTTATTAGAATTTTATTTTCGTCCCCTTTCCACTCATCTGTTATATTGCTGTTCGCCCGTCAAAATCGAAAATTAAAGAAAATTTTATCTTGTTTCAGCAGATTTTGAGACATTCTGAAATTTTAACAGAATACTAACTTTTCAAATTTTATACTATTTCTACTATATCCTACTATTTGTTTCTGTTCTAACATTTTGTAGAACTTTGATTTGAGTTTTCTATATTTGTTATAATTCAATACGAATTGTATTTTCTTTTATTTTGTACCCTACTTCGCTTCTGGAAGCAGTATAGTCATAGATAACCATGAACCAGTTTCTTGCATCATTGAGTTTTGCTAAGTAGGTGACTAGCCTTGACTTTGCCATTTTCACTAAAATTTAAACTTAATTACAATTCAGCTCAATTTTTTTTAAACATTTTATCTTTTGTTTAATCAATCATGTTCATTTTATACATGTATGTAACTCATTTAACCCAACTCACAAACATTTGCCTTAGTTTATGCAATAAAATATGCAATCTTGGAACAATATTATTACAATTAATTGAAACCCTTAAATTTTAATCAAGACTGATTATTTAATTATTTTTACTCATTTAGATTATTTTTCTCTTTTATTCTTTGTGAATTAAGGTAAACAGTGAAATCTGTACCGCGAAATAGCCTTAAATTCTTTAAATTTTCAGTTAATCCAAAATATTTTTTGCTTCCAAAAATTTTCAAAATAAAAATTTTAATTTTATAGCTATCTTATTTTGAGCTTTGTCGATCATCAGATTTCAGATTTACACTGAAAGATTCAATTTAGATTTTTAAAAGCTTTTCACGTGTAATTGAAAAATTGTATAATCTGTATGGCATATCCTTGCATGATTCCTTAAATATCTAAAATATTCTTGCAGTAGTAAAAAAATCTTTAAAATTGCCAAAGAACTTAATAGTTAATTATATTTTTGGATGAGTTTTTTTTGATACAAAAAAAGTTATCGAACGAGATATTCTTACAGATTTTGCAGTTTCGATTTATCGAACATTTTTTTTACATTCGAACTAAATTAAAATTGAATTATCGAAAAAGGCGTTTGATTTTATCAAAAACAAAATTTATTTTTTTATCCTATAGTACAACATGATGAAGTTATACCCAAAAAAAATTGCATATGTTTAGGCTCATTTACCTTTTTTTTTTTTTTTACTTTTATTATGTACACAAAATTACAATGTAGGGCAGTATGTTTTAAGAGAGAACAAGAGTATTGTAATAAAAAGGTAATATTATATTTTTAAGCTTATGTTTTTGAATCAAAATACCATGTTTAGATAGGATACAATTTTTATTATTATTATTGTTCTTATTATTTTTTTTTTCTTTCTTGCTGTTTTTTTGTTTTTTTTTGGTTTGTTTGAAGGAATAACGCAGCCAGAGAGTAATAAATTCGAATTTTCCATTATTTCATGTTTTATTTCTTTTACTTCTTTTTGCATATTTTTTTTTTTTAGATTTTATTCACTCATACTCGTACATACATGCATATATCATTTTGATCCTTGTTTTCATCTCATATAATATGTAATGAGAAAAATATTTTACTTATATGATTTTGTTTTTTTTTTCTTGTTTTATTATTATTAAAGAAACATAAAAAAGAAATAAATGAGTATAGAAAAAAAAAATAGTCCTTCAAAATCCTTGTTACTCTAAGTAATTTTTTCTTTTTTTTTTTGAGTTTATATTAAAATTTTATTATTTATTTCTGCTGGAGGGTTATGATAAACAACGGGACGCTATATACACATTATTTATTATATAAGTATATATATATATGTGTGTGTTTATAACAAAAGTTCCTTTATGATTTTATTCATCTAACTTTTTATTATTATTTATTTTATTTTGTGCTTCTAAGAGGAAAAATAAAATTAATACTTGGGGGTAGAAAATTACCATCATATGAGAAACAACAATAAGCAAAAAAAAAAAAATTTTTTTTGAGGTCTTTTTTTAGAAAATTTTTATAGAATTTTTTTTTGTTGTACCCTAACCAAAAAAAAAAAAAAAAGGACAAATATCTACTTTGTATTTAAATATTGAGATCAACATGTCAAGAGAAGAGCACATTATTAAGAACGTATATAATACTCATATGTACATATATATATACGATATAAAATGTTAAGTTTGCCTTTTTTTTCCACTTGTTGACTTCATTAAGAAAATATTAAATTATTTGTGTCCTATTTTTCTCACCCCCAATCTCTTAAATGCACACATAAAATTTAGATTTTCAAACTTATTAAATCAGTAAGTTATACGTTATGTTAGCGTTATATACACATATATACATTTGTGTACTATATAATGTGAGATTCATATATGCTTTTGTAGAATTTAATTTCTAATGTAAGATGAATGGGAAGAACTAAAAATTTTTAATTTCTTTTGTATTAGAAAATATTGAATTTTTTTTTTTAATAAATTATAAAAATTTTGTCATTCTTCAGAAATATTTTAATTTTCATTAACTTAATATAATGTACAAGTAAAATCTAATTGTGTTATACAAGAGAAATGAAAAATTATTAATCGAATTGATGTGAGATGAGGAGGGAATGTATAATTACATGATTGCTGTATTGGAATTTTTATGTTAAATACTTGAGAATAAATTTTAATTTTATAACTATTTTATTAACATGCTTTTCATAAGTTCATCAAATGTTTTGATTTTTTCAAAAAATTTGTTCACCCATTCGGAAGAATTGGGTTTCTTTCGGAAATTTTAATTTTTAAGGGTGAAGTTTTGAAGCTCAATATTGACTACTTAAAATAGGGCTGAAATTAAAAATGAAATTAATCAATATTGATTACTTAAATCAAATATTATAAAAATTCTGTCATACAATACTCTGGAAGTTAAGATTTGTATATAGTTATAATAGAAATTGTACTACTGTTACAGTTATAAATTACAAATTAAAATCATTATTTTAGGATGTATGAATATGATAAGTAATAAATAAAACAGTATGGCATGGGCTATGTAGTGTTCAATACAAAATAAATTATAGTAAATTTTTAATTTACAAACAACATTGCTGTAATTAAATTATAAAACATTCATTGTTCGTACTAATTTTATATCTAAAGCAGTTTCACTACTATTATGCCAATTGAATGTAAACTTACTTTATGTTTCATCATTCGTTGTTAAATTTTAATATCTGTATACATCTAGTAGAGAATTTGTCTGCTGTACCTCTTTTACAACACTTAAATTTTTTTTTCAGCTATTGTGTCATTTATTTTATATAACATGTTCGTCTTAATTTTTATTTCCTTTATGTCGCTCTTATCATATTGTAGCTAGTCTCTTCAGTTCAATTTTTATTTTTTGGACAAAAGCAATGACAGGGTAACATGATATCCCTACGATGTAAGAAAATTTTTAGAATTTGGTTAATGACCTCTCATAGAATTCTCGTTTTTAGAAATTTTGAAAGGATGTGTTAAATCTGATCAATTTAATATTGTTTCTCATTATTTATTTCGAGCGACTGTTAAATAGATCATCATGTTACAGTTTCATTAGCCAATGATGTAACTAGAAGATGACCAGTTTGTCGTAGTTTTTTCCATTTTTCAAATTTTTATTTGTAGTGTTAGATATTTAAGCTATTTAATGCTGAACACATAGTTTTTTTTTAAAGAGTTCCCTCCTACGATGACAGTGAAATAATGAAATTGGTACTCTCTTGTTTGGCTTCTTTGTTTGTCGTTTAGTATATTAATTTTTATACTACACAAATCCAACAAAATGTTCCTTTTCCTTTAATAATTCTTAATTTAAATAATTTCATTGTTGTTTTAATTGTTCTAAAAATATCCTAATTTAATATAGATAATGTTCATACTCGTATGCCTTATTATATTTTTGTATATAGTACAATAGGCACTTTTACGCCACATAATTGTTGCGGTGAGATTTTAAAATAATACTTAGCATAAAAATTAATTTTTTATTTTGTTTTTCTTTAATTAAGAATTCAATCATCACAACGCCATATCACACTGATTATTTTGACGTTTCCGGTATTTTACAATTTCCGCATTATGCATTTCCGATTTATATTTTAATTTCTGTGGAAAATAAATATAATTGTTCATTATACGAGTACAATCAAAATGTAATATGAGTATGTATGTATGGATAGCCCTCATCCATCAAAGAAGAAAAAAAATTAAACAATAAATATAAAAATCTATAAAATATATTTTTAATAAAATAATTCAAAAAAAAAAAAGTTTTCGCACACAGAGTATTCCTGAAAATTTTAATGAAACTAATAAATTTAAAATTTACCCTATCCGTAACATTAATTTAATTTTCTGAAAATAATAAAAGCGTAACAGAAAAAAATTATGGTTTTAATTTGCATACCTGCACTGAAAAATAAATGTTGGGGAAAGCTTTTTCCCCCAAACTATTTTAACATTTTTAACTTTTATCAGGAGAAAATCCCGATTTTTGAGGAGAATTGTTTGTTGTCTATATGGTATGCGCGTTGTTCTGGTATTTTTAGCAAATTTTGAAAATCTTTATGTCCACCTGTCTCTACATGCGACTTAATGCAGCCTCTTCACGCTCTCGCATATAATATCCCTGTTTAAAGTATAAAGCTGAGGATACCCTAAAGGGAATTGGACAACAATTACCAAACGCTTAGAAAACCTCGCCCAAAACAATTGCAATGCCGGACAGTCCGTACCGGGTAGTCGCAAAGGTCACTGACACCACAAAATCCGATTTTTCCACCCTATGCAGTTGATATTTTTGCTGGATAGTGCCTAGTGAAAAAACTCGTAATAGTATGAAGCCGATTTCTACCCATCCCAATCAACTCTACAATTAATTTTCCCGAGTGTAATGGAAGAAATACCTTTGCATGACGACACCCCTTCGTCTTCTGCCAGTGGAGGTAGCATTTCACCCTAAGCAGGAAGGCAAGCGTAGTCCCCATGGTGAAAGAAGGCAGCCCTTAGCTCCACAACTGCAGTTTTCGGTATCAAGCCACTTTGTAGATCCGGTGCTGAATGCTATACAATAATGTAAAAATCAATTCAAAAGAATATCATTTTCATTATTGATCCCTAAAGCTTTGTAAAATATAAGTTAGTGTAAAGTGTTCAAGGAAGCGTTAACCGGCGAATTTCATTCCAGATCACAATAATGAAAAACTATCGAGAAAATTACGCGGCAAAGTGATTTATTATTATTTTTGTTTTATTGTATGAGGTCTTTAAAAAAGAAAAAAGAAATTCACCTTCTTTTAGGATAATAATAATTAAAAAAAAAGTTTTTATTTTGGTTTTATGCACATTTTTACCTTTACACGAACACATAACTACTTGCATGAGTACAAAAATATTATTATGTAAAAACTTTTATGCAAAAAAAATTTTCTATACCCGTACGGACCAATGTTGGAAGTGTATACCAAATTTGCCTTACTGTTTGTAACGCTAAAAAATAAGAGCATGTTTTTGATCAGACTCGAACTCTGAGCCGATCTAACCACGTCCGTCCTTAACTTAAAAACTAATTGAGTCGAAATTTCTTAAGTTATGGTGGTGAATATTTATGAGATAGTATGAGTGTATGTAGTAACTGCCATTTATGTATAAAAGCATTCTATATATAAAAAAATCAGGAGTATGTTTCAAACTGTGCAGCAATTAACTGACAGCACTTAATATCAATCATTCGTACGGACATCACTAAGTTGACATGGACAACTCCACCTATTCTTAAATTAATTTTCAAAGCTTATGTTTTAAAAAAGAGTAAAAGTACAGGACCTTTACCTCAATTTTTATTTCTCTTCCTTTGTAGTTTCACATTTTATAGTTGTTATTTTTTTTTTTCGTGCTTCTTTAATGCTTTTGCATTTTCTGAAAATAATTTTGAGCGTTTTCGGGGTTAAAAGTTCATAAATTTTATGGCCTTGTAAATTAATTTTTTTTCTCTGTATAGTTGGTTCTTATTTTTTATTTTTAGCCTTTACATTTTCTTTTTAATTATGCATCTAGAATTCCGGAATATATGAAATTTATAGAAAATATAAAAATAAATTATGGTTGTACACAATTTTTTTTTATCTTTTTTTTGTTAATGGTTACCTTTAAAATAAAATTTAATAAAATTGAATGAAAATTTATTCGGAAAGTTTCTCTATAATATGCAAAGATACTCGTATTCTTACAAAATATGAAGGTAAAGAGGTTTTAATACCGGATTAGGGTAAAAAATAAACTGGCAAACTTCAATTTTTATTTTCGAAAAAAACTTTTTAATATTATTAAAATTAAAATAAATTCCGTAACTAAAATAAACTTTGTTTTTCCTATATTTTTTTTAATTCACTGTATACGAGTGAAACTTATTCTAATTTTTGATAACCTCAAGTATTAAAAAAGTAGATTTATACACGAAGTTATAAGAAGTTTATAAAAAATTTTTTTTTGGTCACAACTTTTTGAGTATTATGACCTACTTTTAAAATTTTATTAAAAATTCTTAATGAATTTTCTATATACGGAAAATTGCAATCTAAAATGATTGTGAACACTACAGAATAATAAAAATGCAAGAAATTTGTTCCCAAAAAATGTAATAAATTCGATTCTTGGTTTAAAACAAAGCACATTTCCCAATGACAATTAACAATTTAGTCTAGAAAAGATTCAAATTTTTAGGATTCAATAAAATTTGAAAATTCAAAGTTCAATTGAATTGCTTCCTTTATTACTGTAAAAATTGCATATTTTTAGGGGGAATCATCATTAATTTGACTATTTGATTAGGGTATATGGTTTTTGATGGGCAAACGATTATTGTTAGGCTCTTATATTTTTATAGAAGCAAATTAAGGTGTCATATAATATTCAAGTATATGATAACTCTGAACACAGAAGAAAAAGCAGTTTTGTAATAACAAGGCAATATAGTTATCCATAAATTTTAGAATTATCTATGTGTTGTTGCAGTTTTACAGATAAATTTAAAATAAATCGACTTAAGATAATGATTCATTTAGAGCATCTATTCAATATCAAACTATTATTTTAAAGTTAGCCCTGATTATTAAATTTATTTTTATTGTGACCTCAATTTCAACATAAAATTTTTTCTAATACAACCATTTTCATAGTAAAAAATTAAAGACCCCGTAAAGAGAAAAAGTTATAAGAGAAAAAATTTTATGATTTAATTTTTCACGATTTTTAGTACCTCTGAGTGCGGAAATGCGGAATTTTCTAAAAGTTTTATTGTAAGAAAATTGTATAGAAAAATTTCACTCTCCCATTGTGCAGCTACTCGTTAACATGGAAGGGTTTTTTCTACACCTTGTTTTTGAAATTTAATACTAAATTAAATACTTTAAATCTGAGAGAAAAATACAAAGACTTGTAATTAATTTTTTTAAAATCTAATTATTTAAATTTCCAGATACAATAGCAGCAATTTATTTTATAATTTTAATTAAAATATAATTATTAAGAGTTAAGAATTGAGAGAATTTTTAATATTTTTTAAAATTAATTAAATTGTGAACCTTGAGTTTATTTTACATAATTTTCTTAAGAAATTTTATGCTCTAAATATTTATTATTATTTTTGATTAAAATCTAAGTTTTTAAATTTTTAACTTTTAATTTCTTTTGTTATAAGAAAATAATAAAAATAGGTGAATGTAAGATTCTTAATTAAAAATGAAATGTAAAACATTTTTGTTATTTTCATATTTTTTAAATAAATTTTCTATTGAAAAAAAAATAATTTCTCGCAATTTACTGAAGTATTTAAAGTAATTTAATTTAAAGTAAAATAGTACACAGAAAGATAGATTTTTGACGTACTTTTTTCGACGCTCAATAGCTCTTCTTTTAATAGGTTTTAAATAATAAACTCTCCAAAATCTCATAGTTGTGTATTATGTGACAATTTTAAATTATGTGAATTTTAATTTTGATCAATGAGAATTTTAAAAAATTAATGATTTTAATTAAGGAATAAATTTAGATTTTAAAAGAGAAATGGTTTATACTCAACAGTTAAGATTCCTATATACTAACTCTTATACATGATTATGGCATAAAAGCAGTTAGATTGTTATCTTCATATCTTATGGAAAAATACTGTTGTCAAATAACTGCAATTTATGATTCTATTAATAGTCACTAATCACTGTGAAAAGTCAATTTCGAGAAATCAAAATTAATCTATGAAAAATATTCAATTGCCGTACCACTTGCATCTCACCAAAATTTTCAAAACTCAATAAAAATTAAAAAAAAAAATTATTTGAACCATAAATAGCAAAATTTACTAGTTTATACCCTAAAACATGCAAGTTTAAATAAAAAACTGAATCAAATTCTTCAATCTTCAAAATTTCAATATCGTAGCTTTTATAATTTCTGAGATATAGCCAAATAAATTTTCAAGTTGTATGGCAGGTATCAGAAGGAGCCAAGTGATTTCAATAACTTTTATCAAACACATTGGCCCTACTAATACATATATTCACTTGTGTGAAGTTTCAATACCACAGCTTTTATAGTTTCTGAGATATAGCCAAATAAATTTCGAAGTTGTATTGCAGCTACCCGAACCGGTACCCCGATCATGTCCAATTTAAATAGGGTTCTGGCACTTACTACAATAAATCATTTGTGAAAATTTGGTGAACTTAGCTCAATCAGTTTTGGAGTTATCGTTGGAACGGACGGACAGACAAAGCTAAATAAACTCAGAATTTGACGTTGATCAAAAACATACACTTGAGTCTATATCTAAGACCGTTGTTTCTTAGCGTTACAAACGGTAAGGCAAATTTAGTATACCCTTCGAACATACGTTCGTACGAGTATAAAAATTCGAACAGAAGAAAATTAACTCACATTGTCGAAAATTATAACACAAAATAAATTTTAAGAAAAACTCCTTCAATAATTTCTGTGAAAAAAAAAAAAAAACCAAAACCCCACCAATATAATTGACTCGTTTCTCAAATTTTAATTTTTTAAACGATTTATAACATGCAATCCTTTAGGGATTCATTCTTTAAAACCCTATAAAAATATCCAAAAAAAAAAAGTGTTTAACTTTAATACTTTTGTGTGTTTTTTTTTATTGTCCATTGTCAAAATAACAATTTAAAAATGAATTTTATCCTCTTAAAATAGCCCCTTTACCCACTCCAAAAATCACACAATAGAAAATAAAAGCTTGTTTGCACAATAATATTTTTTAATTCGTTTTATTAAGAGTGAAGAAGGGGGAGATGGGAGGCAGTTAGAGTCAAAATATAAGAGAGATTGTCAGCTTCTAAGACTTCTTTTATAAAATTCATCCGTATCCGTGTACATTATATAAGAATTTAAATCTAAACCCATAATATCTTCACTTCTTTTATATATATATTATTTTTTTGTATTTATGCTTTGACCTAATGGTGTTTTTATAGGGGGTGAGCCACAGCATAGAAAAAAAATGAAATTTATAATATTTTTTTTTGGAGTTCTACTCTTTTTCATTTGTTATACTTTGTGTACTTTTTTTTTTTTGGTTATTTATGAAAGTAATCCCAGTTAAATGATTGTTATATGATTTGGGGGAGCCAAAAAGGTCATAAAATACAGTAGTAGTACTCATATAAAAAAAGACTCTTCTTATTTTCTTCAATGCACAGGAGGAAGCTTTATTTTTTTGTTTTGTTTGTTTGTTTCTATTATTCTTGTTTTATTGTTGAATTGGTTTGGAAGAAAAAAAAATTCTCTTATACTCTATTTTGCTTATTTTGTTTTTCTCTTTCTGTTACTTTTAGTTGTGTGGATTAACTTCAATTCTATGATGTTTTGGGATTATAACATTGTAAATGTCATAAAGCTACTAAACGTTGTACTGTACGAGTATACATATACACATTTAATAAGGGAAGAAGTTCAAGTAAAATAATATTCGTTTCAAAAAAAAAAAAATTTACAATAAGACTAATAACAAAATACTTGGAGAATCATGAAAGGAAGAAGAAGAATTTAGAGGAAAATAAAAGAAAAAATTGACAGGACTTGTAAGGATATTATCATCATTGGTTATTTATTTATTATTTTTTATTCTTTATTTCGTTTGTGTTCTCTATTGGAAATCCATATTATTTCTATACGTTGTGGTTATCTTGAAAAATATTTATTTGAAGAATCGAAGTATTTAAAACTGATTTATGTGTGAATTATGTGTGAAAATTGTAAAATTAGGGATTATAATAAAAAGATTGTATAAAATGGTATTTTTGTTTGAGTAGTGTTACGACAACTATATATTTTTTTATATTAAAATTTATTGTTGATTATTAAATTCTCATTTTTTAGTTGAAAAGGAATTTTTAGATCAATTGTCAACTTTGTAAACGATAAGAAAAGATTAAAAGGTAAAATTATTGTTGTAAAAGTTTTTGGGAATCAAGTAGTTATTGAATCGTTGTTAGTGAATCATAAATGTCACTCTATCGTATTATTTCACGATTTTGACGGCTGAATAAAATGTCATTTTGTTTGTCTTTAAGAGTAAACTAAGCCTACGTTATTGCTGACAAGAAATAAAATTAAATTGTGAATATTTTTGTATATTTTATAATTTTTTTTTTATAAAATTACAAATAATTTCTAAAAAATAATTTTATTCAGAAACGGTGTGTGATATTCTATAATTAGCTATAAACAATGCATTATAATTTTTCGTTTAAGCACTACGACGCAACAAATATTTTCACTTGTTCAAAAATGTCACATTCTTTAAAATAAATGTGCAAGTTACAATGGATTTGACGTTTGAACACAAATATTTTTAATTTAAATTTGACTTTTAAGTTCAAGAAATAGTTCTGTGAAATTCGATGATAAAAGAATTTAAATAAAAATTGTAAATTTATTGTATTTTTTTCTGCAATTTACAAATTATGAGAAATATTGACCATTTCCTAAAATTTATACATTCACTAGTGTGAATTATTTTCATATAAAAAGTAAATTGTTTAACAATCCTTGACATCCAATTTGCAAATATAACCGCAAACCTAGTGCTAGTAAAACGCTTGAAAGCAATGTTTACTATGCAAACTTGTTGCTTTGTAAAAAATATACATACATTGCATACAATTTGCATTTTGGATCAGAATTTGAGCTTTACGATTTACGACATAGTTATTATTGTTATATAAGTTTTTTCTGACAGTTCTCATGTGCTGAGTTCAAAAAATATTCTTACTATATAATAAAATGGAAGGAAATCTTCAAAATTTAAAATAATTTTAAAAACTTTAAAATACAGAAAAAAAAAGATTGACGATAGCGGCAACATTAAAACTAAAAAGGTATAAGAAGAATATCTAATGTTGTGAATCTCATCAAAACGGTTGCTGATTATCAGGAAGATGTTTTTTTTAGTCACTTCAGAATGTCTAACGCATATATTTAATATTGGTATATATAAATATTATATGACATGCTAAAGCCTATATGGCCTGAAAAACTATATTACCTTTCCATTTTTCCAAGCTTCAACAACACTTAACCGAAGAAAGCAAACTAAAGAAATTAATTTGCGCTAGAAGCGATTGTTTGCGTTCTCAAAACCTGAAATGCAACATGAATCATATGACATTGTCAACATTTTTAATTTTGTAACTTCAATCTGGTGACTTTGCAAATTGGATGTCAAGGAATGTATACAATGTAAAATATCTATATAATTTCATAAAATTTCTCAATTTTTCGTGAATAGCAAATTTGAATTAAATTTTTATATATAAAAATTGCTTTAAAATGCCGGAACAAACAATTTAAATCGTCATAGCTAATGTATATTAAAATTTCTACAAATATGTATGTAAAAAAAATAATAAATATTATTTATTAATTAAATTGTTTAATAGTATAGAAAATTTATTTAAATTTCCTGAATATTTTAATAATAAATTAAATTATTAACAACAATTTTATAAAAATTTTTCAAATGTTTTATTTGTTTTTTTTTTTTTAAATACTTCCAATTATTTGAATGGAATTTAATGAATAGTTTTTAATTTGCGATTTTTGACAAAAAAAAAAAATATTCAAATGAAGATTATGTAATATTTTTCAAAAAAATTTTTTATAAGCAAAAATTATTTTATAAATTTTAGAAAAGATTAATTTAATTCTATGACGAATTATGCTGCCATTCACCAAAATAAAAAAAAAATATTTAAATTAAAAATTAATTGCATTCTATGAAATAAGGTGGAAAAGCTTACAAATTTGTTAAATATTTTATTAATTATTGATTTATTTATTATTGAATTTAAAAAAAATAAACAATTATCGAAAAATATGATTGCATTAATTAAAATTCCTATTATAAAATTTCCATTATATTTACATATATTATTTTTGTATAGAGCCGAAATTCTGAATCGGTGGTACTAGTTTCCGCTGGCATTTTCATCTTTAGGGAGGCCACTCGTTTAGAAATATTATGTTTTTTACAAAAAAATGAAGATTTTCAGAAAAAAATTAAAGAAAGTGTTAAAACGAATATGAAATTCATATTTTTTCATCTCTCTCATATTTTGCTCTTAAAAGCAAAATATGAACGACATATAGGCGCTTGTAAACGTAACCAGTCGCACACTATACACATTCAATGTATAGAAGAGTTTTCCATTTTATTTAAAATTTTTTATTGTCGAAAAGAAATTATAGATTCGCCAAGAAATCAAGATGAATTAGAAGTCCGATTCAAAAAACTGCTGGAAGCAAAATTTAATTTAAAAAATTTACTAAAATTTGAATGCTGTTCGAAATATATATGTTGCACTTGCAATTTTCTCTCTGACTCCAACTACTACTACCTATATCTATGTGAATTTTAAGGCTTTTCTACCAATCAAAATCAAAGCAAAAGGTATACTAGATGTCTCAAACGACATTAAAGATGGAACAGGACCTTTAGTGTTGTTTAGGAACGCAAACACGGAATAAGGTTACAAAACAATAGTATAGAAGAATCAATGAAAAGATCGCCTAAATTTATACATGAAAAATTAATTTTAATTTAAGTTTTCTTTTATATTTATACTGTATTTAGAATATTCCACTAGATGTTATGAAAAATAAGGTTAACACTGCATTAAAATTTTTTTTTTTGGTAAAAAAAATAATTTACCATTTTGGCATTTTTAATTAAATTTTCTCTTTTCACAAATAATAAAGTGACCGTTTAAATTTACTTAGTTTTTTTGAAATAAAAATTTGTGAAAAAAAAATTCCTTAAAAATTTCCTTTGATTTGAGAAAAATAATCATTCCCATTTTCTCTTATAAACACTCTAGTATATTCGAAGATAACATGTTGTTATTCCCTGATAGATAGTCTGAACATAGTATTGCATACACCTCATGACATGTTTAAAAATTTAAGTTACATACCATAATACTGCAACACTGACATAACTCAAAATTTTCGCATTTGAAAAAATATTAAAGTTGCTAACTCGGATATTGTATTTTTTGAGTTATGTCACTATTGCAACAATCATACCGCACGAGATACTTAATAAAAATTTTTAATTTCGTAAAAGGAAATTACAATAAAACAAATTATTATAACTTCTGACTTATTAGAATAATACGTTGAAACTAATAGAGTGGGGCACAAATAAACATCTAAAATAAAGTAATTTTATACTCTTTTAAAATTTTTATTTAATTATACGAATAACACAGCAAATACTCCAGACATATTGATATAAAATGCTTCCATTAATTTTACATAAATTATAATTACTAAATATTGTATTTGAATTATGTATATGTAGATATACGCGATACTGTGAGATGAGATAAAAATTTTTGAAGTCAGGTGACAAGATAATTTTCAACTTGATTGACTTTTCCATTATCTGTAAAGGAATCCTTTTTTCAACCAAAAATTGTTTTCATAATACACACACTACACTGACGTATTAGTATAGTATAGGAAGGAATGCGTAATAGAAAAATTAAGCAGCAAACAAATACTCAAAAAAATAAAGAGAGTATAGAGAGATAAGAAATTTTTTGGGAAAGAGAGAGAGAGAGAGGAATTAAACTGATTATCATTAGAGGGTCTTTTGTTTTTTCCCTTTTTTTGTAATCATCATAACATTGATAATGATAATGCGATAAATGATGATGCCATCAGCTGCTTACGTATAATGATTAATGCTTGTACGGTTGTGAAGCTTTTTCTCTTTCACATTTTTCTTCTAGAATTTTTGTTATATAACCTGTTTTCCCTAAAAATGAAAAAAAAAAACAATTTTAAATGTGAATAAAGGTATGTTAAGGTATATAAAATATTCATGACACAATGATTTTATATTTTTTATACTTCATTTTTTAAAATATAAGTTTTAAATATTAAAATAACGGTATAAGAGTTAATTTTAAATTAAACTTTAATGTGACTGACTGTAAAATTTTAGAGTTTTCAATTAAATAAAAGTAATATAACTGTAAGTGTATTTTAAGGTATAGGATATAGAGAGAAATTACCCAGACAGAAGGTATTCTTTATTCATTGCTATTTTTTTCTTGATTTTTCTTAACTTAAAAATTTATTTTGATTTGGATACGACGGGTACCGACCGTTATATACTTATATTAAAGTATATTATTGAGAAAAGCGCAATATCATCAAAAGTAATTTAATTTCTTTTAGAAATTTTACTTTGAAAGTCAAGGATTAAAGAAGAAAACATAACGTTTATATAATATAGAAGTGAAAAAAAAAATTTTTTTTTGAAAAATATTCATGTGTATTATTGAGATCATGACAAATCAATTTTAATGTATAAAATAATAAATTGTAATTTAAAGAATTTCTTTTCTTTAATGCAAACTTTGAGCTTATTTTAAAGGGCTTTAATATAGTTGAGTAAAAAATTTTGTAAAATATTTAATTTCAAATTTTGAAGTAAATACAAATTTAATCAGTATTTTATATTTGTATATATGTACATGTAACATATAATATAATCTCTTACAGGATTTTTTCAGAGAGTATTCATTATAGGCTACTAATAATCTTAAAAACAATTACTCATTTCCGCCCTAATTAGACCATAGAAAATGCAATTTAACACAATCTTTCAAAAAATTTCCCAAATTTCCACGACAGAGCCCAATTATTTCTGGCCGAAAAGGAGGCATTGACACCAGAAATCCTATAGTTAAAAATTTGGAAAGTCGTTCAATGTCGAATGTTAGATTTCTCGATATAGAACGACTATATTTCAATTATCAATTAGAATTAAAAAAAAATCCAAACTTTTATTGTGATTTTTCATATAAGCAAAAAAAAATTCCATTACCTTTCACAATATTATACCTGCACATATACTCATGTGTACATACATGCAATATATCTTAATGTTAGTATGTTGTAAATTACTATTTCCAAAAGTAGTTTATCATTAAATTTTCCAACAAATTTCTAACAAAACACTAAATCACATAAGAGAAATCCTTTCTTTCCTATCTTAATTCCCCAAAAACAATTTAAAATAATTGTTTAGAAAAGACAACTTCTATATACCTAGTATTCAAAAAAAAAAAAGTATAGGAAAAGAAACTTAAAGGTATATATGTATATGAGATATAAAGTTAAACAAAAAAATAAAATAAAAGATTTAAACTTTAAACTTACCTATACAATATAACATATTATACACCATTGGTTGAATACTACACTTGTATACCAGATATCAGTGGTAATGAGATTTGTATAAAAAATTCACTTGCTTTATAAAGTATATACAATTACTTATACACTTTATATATATATGAAATTATATTCATACTGTTATACATGTAATTATATTGAAGGATGTATGCTTAGTTTAAAATAATTGAAACTAAAAAGAAAATTATTTTGTCTCTTGTCGCCAGCACTCAAATAGCAATAAATCACGTTCACTCCTTTCATTTGTTTTATACATACGTATACATTTGAATTGTGAAAGTTCATTTTTATTGCATTATATTTGTATATCTATATATAGTTATACAGTGAAGTATAATATAAAGTTATATGTGAAGTAATATTATTTTATGTTTATAATAATGTTATACTTCAAATATTCGAAAATATGTAATAAATACTAAAAAAAAATTTCATGTTAATAGAAAATTGAAGCTAGTTCTCATGATAAAGCACTGCCCTAGATTAGTATAAAAGTTCTTATTTTTGTTTATTCCAACCGGGCTATGACTAAAGCTATTAAATTGTGTTCAGCAAGATTAGGAATATTTACAGATTAATCGTGTATATCACTTTTTCATCTCACTCTTTATTAGCTTTCAAATCAGAATTATCCGTTTTTTCAATAAGATTACTCATTTGTTTAATTGGATTCTTGCATTTTTTCTCAAATTATCGACTAAACATCTCATACTTTCAAAAACAAAGTTAATAAATTTTGCCATACACAATAATTCTTCTCACTCGAAAATTTCATTACCCAAATATCTTCATCTTAATTACCGAGCAAAATAGCGAGCTAAACGATCAGGCTCTTAATATTTTAAGTTTGAAACCTACCGGATTAAAATCATATTAACTTGAGTCATTAAGATAACAAGAAGTTGTAATTTTTTATATTATTAAGTGACAAGAAGTAGCAATATTTTTTGAGGTATTCCAAATAGAAATTTTAGATCCTCTATTATTTTAACGGAATAACTTTCTATTTAATTATTTATAGCTAACGATATATACTCGTATGTATATACAAGTGGCAATAAGATATTAAACACGTTTATTGTTCGACACAATCACATACATATTTTTCAAAATAGATTTGAAAATCAAATTGAAATAAAATTTTGGGTTACAGATAAATGTTAGTAGACCCTTAAAAAGTAGACTAATCTCCTGGTTACTTACTGCGGCAATTATTCAATGCAATTTTATACTTATTTCGAACACTTCTAGAAACGCTCATTCTAATATTATTTGCGAAGTGACTAAATTTTATAATATTGCACAAAAAAAAAGGTTATGTTTTTTTTATTCATTTTAAATTGAAGGCATATCAGTATCCTTTTCCATATTGAAATGTATGCGAAAATATAAGAACTAAAAAAAAATATAGAAAATATAAAAAAACATTATAAATAAAATAAAGATATAAAATTTCAGTGTAAGTGGAAAACAAATCCTTTTAATACTAATTGCATTAGTTGTGTTTTAACAAGGACATAAATTTAATGGTATTTCTTACTATTTTTCTCCTGTTTTTTTTTGCTGCTCCCGTTGTATTATTACAATTTTAAAATAACCTTTTTTTTTTTGGTCTTATTCACTACTTTAGAGCTCTGCGACTATAAAATATATTATTTTAATTTATATAAAAGGAGTGGAGATAAAAGGATATTTTATTTTATTTTTGTTATTTTTTTTTTGTAATTTATGAAAATTTCATCACGTTTACGATAAAAATATTGTAAATTTTTTGTTAATAGATTTTGTTATTAAAATGTTTATACACATAAATGAATTTCTCTAATATTTTAATTAAATGGATTGTTTTTTAATTTAAAAAATGCCATACTGTGATAAATATAAATTAATTATAAATTTTATGTTAATTAAAAATGTTTTAAACAAAAAATATCTGAAATATATTTTGTTTTTAAAATTAATACAAAATAAAATATTGAACACGCTTTTGTAAAGATTCAGCGTTCCCACTTGGACACAATTGTATCCATTTGGATACATTTTTGCTTTAAAATTTAGCTTGGATACAAAGATACTTAAATCTGCTAAAATGTCGAAATTGGCTACATTTTAAAATTTTGCTGAAATATGGATACATTTCTTTCTCGAACACTAAATAAATGTTAGAAAACTTTTAAAGTGCTGTAACTTTTAAGTGCTTTATCTTCCAAAAAATTTTATTTGCTGACTAAATAAAATTTGCCCGTTTTCATACTGAATCGTTTTTACCGCATAGTTCAACAGCTACAGAACATACATTTTCTGACCTTAAATTTTAAAATGTAATAGAAATTGCGTGTGATTTCTAAAAGAATTTACTATAAATAACGAAACTCACATTGTTGAATAAAGCAAACCAATATTATTTACGAGTTTATTGGTATAAAATAAGACGATTTAGTATAATAATTCTACTTTAGGAGGCTAGATACATTTTGGATACATTTTTTTCTCGAAATTGGATACATTTTGTTTTTATTGAGTGGGAACACTTATTATATACTTACTGAGTACTAGTTTCTTACTTACAAATTTACTTACAGATCAAACGTCAAATTTTGTTTACTCTTTATTGTCAAAATAGAACCCAAGCGTCGAAAGGCAATGGATCTAGCGGAACAACAAAATCAATTGTACAGTATTTTTCATATAATATCACAGACAATGGAAACAGATGTCAAAAACAACTACAAGGATAAAATAGAAATTTAAGCTACTTTAAAACCAGCGATGAAATTTGCAGCGGTAATTTCGATGCTTAATTCTGTGCAATTCCATTTAAATATGTGTATTCTATATGATTTCTGAAATTTCGCCGCGGGAAATTCCTCTTGTTTTGTTTTTAGATTTAAATTGGTAAATAAAATTATATTATTGAATAATATGTCAAATTGATTTCAGTTTAGATCGATAGTCGCTTCTGTTTTTATAGACTTAAACATAAAAACGCTATCTCTGCTCGCTATTTAATTTCTTTATAAATCTTAAATTTTTTTAAAACTTTAATAACTTTTGTTTCTATTTTATGAATTTATATTTTCAAAATTAAATGTAAACTTCCCTTTTCTTTCACTATAATTTTACATGTAGAGTTATATATACGACATATAAATAACCTTAAAAAATTTTTAGCAATTTTTTGGTTTTTTCTTTTTATAATTTATTAAGTATATAATTTGATCCGTAAAACTCTGACCTAGACAATCTGATATTTTCAAAAGTGCTATAAATATATAGAAAACTACTTAACAACTTTGACATAAAAATAGAGAAAAAATTACAAAAAAAATTTTTCTTTTATTTGTTAAGAATATTAAGATCAATATTTTATTACGTATTCAAAGTTTTCTTTAACGCAGTAGTGATTTAAAAAGTCTTCCCGTTTAATAAAAAATGAAAGTTCTGCAAAATGATCAACCTGTCCTTAGGATATTAAAAAATTAATAAAGCAACGAGTATATTGCAGAAAACAGCAAATATATGTTCAATAAAAAGATTTACAGTTTGATCTTTTTTTGCTTATTGGTGGTCTTTATCCAAAAAAGGCACATTATTGTAGTTATTAACTGTTATAGTATTTATATAGTAAAGTTACTATGATGATTAAACTTCAATTTAAATGATATTCTGATAATGCACAGAAAATATTTTTAAAAGTTCATTTTTAAAAATAGAATCAAGCCGTAAGTTGAGTTTTGCTCAGGTTGGTAAAACCAATCTCATAAAATAGTTTTTATTGCTCGTAAAAATTCAGAATGTGCTACGACATTCTAGATATTTTAAAGATATTCTTTTTATTACAATGCAATCACTTTTATAATTTATATTTTTCAAAAAAAAAAAAATTTAATTCATAAAATTTGATTTTATGAAAAGTAGTTCAATTCATTATGGAATAAGAACGTTGCAATAAAATTCAAATATTTTTCTGTTTCTCGAGGAAATTTCCAAAAAAAAAAAAACTATTGCAAAACTAAAATAAAAAAAAAAAAAGAACAACTTAAAATTACAAAAGTAAACTCAATTGACTTCATCCAATTTTCATAGCATATCAAAGTTTTATAAATGAAAACGAGAGAAAAAAATGGTCCCATGCAGTTAGGTAGGTACATCAATATTTTAATTAATTTCGTAGCGTCTTAAATTGTATTTCCGTTAATAATACAAATTGTGACCTCTGTTGTATTATAAATCAGGTATATTATATAAAATAAAAATAACCTGTCAATTTTTAAATGAAGCTAATCATTTTAATTTCTAATTTTACAGTTTGCTCTCTGTCATTTTTAATTCTTGACAGTGTTGTTTGTGTACATATAATTATTTCCTTTTCTAGTCGAAAATTTTATTGTTGTTCATAATATAAACGTTTTTTGTTGCTTACTTGACCGACTTTACTTGAGTTTTATAAAGTGTCTAGGCAGGGAAAACAAATGTTATGCTGCTCATCTTCTATTTAACTTGGCCCTCCAACATGTTGAAAAATCCACTAATCTGCATAGCCACACTGTCTTCAACAATATTTAAAATTTTTTAAAACTACAGGTGTATACAACATACAAAGCTAAATTCAAATTATTTAATATTTCCTTGAAGCAATTCTCAACTATCAAATCAACTAGTTGATTAACTAGTCCACTAACAATCCAACGTGTTAACTATGTTTTCAACAAGTTTAGAGACTAAATTGAATAATGGATAGCCAGCATTAAATACCGTACCTGACAGCAAGTTGAATTCGATGTTAAAATTCTACGCTCTAACTTATTATTTTTAAAGTTTTTGACGTTTTCTCAAAATGCCAATCATACATTTATAACGATAAATTTGCATACCGCGATTTTTAAATTATGACGCATACGGCGTCCGTTAGCTTATGTGATTATAAAATTTTCAGTTAGGAATGAAAATTATTGGAAAATTTTTCTAATTTTCAATATTTGCATGTCATTGAAGAATCCTTTTGTTGACAATACTTACCGCATATAATTATTACATATGTTTTTTTTTTAATTTTTTTGTTACTACAATAAACTTTCAAAGAATTTTTAGTCGCTTCTTGAAAAAAAAAAGAGCGACTTTTTCCTATAATTCTTGCTACTATTTTATTTCATTTTTTTCTTACATTTTTTTTCTTTTCAGATAAAGATAAACTTTTTTTGCTATGGTGTGTTATCAGGAAAAAGTTTTTATAAAATATTTGCATAGAAAGTGCTCTCTTAACACGATATTAAAATATAAATTGAGTTTTTGTTTCTATAAAATAATAAAAAATGACAAGAAAATCACAGATTTTCATTTTTATTTTATACACCAGTTTAGAATGTAATTTCATCCCATAACTTTTTTATTTTTATAATGTTTGTATATGCAAAAAGATTACTTTAATAAAGTAAAGAGATGTTCAGATTTTTTACATGACGTCTGCGAAGTCTTGTGCTACTAGAGCAACTTTTGTAATAACTGTAGTAATAAAATTATATACTTCTTCTTCTGTTTTACAACATTTCTTTTTTTTTCGCTTTTTAGTAGACATATGGAATATTTGATTTGATAATTGGAAATATTGATTGAAAACAGTTTTTTTATATGTAAAAATTACGAGTAAATTACATGGTTTTTGTGAGTACTCGTTACAATTGTTGTTTTTATGCAACATTTTTGTTTTTAGAAATTATTGTCTATAAAACAAAAATAAAAATAAAATTGTTTTCAGTTGAAAATAGATACTGGCATTTAAGAGATTGAATTCTATAATCTCCTACGGCAGGCTAGTCACCTACCTAGTTAAACCCTATGACGCTATGAAACTAGTGCATGAGAAATCATGCACTAGCCCTATGCTCCTTCTAGGAGTGAACAAAGGAAAAAAAAAAAAAAAAAAAAAATTATATAATCTCAGTTGACTTAATTTTTAACTGAATACTAATTACTATTCGAATATACTACATTTATTTGAAACTCAACTACTTTGACATGAAACAATATGTAAATAACAACAAACGAGGTGTAGCTGAAAGTTTTCTAAATTTTACGATAATATAATTTGGTTTTAAGTTTATACGTCCCGTATAATATTTTAGCACAACTCACAAAGTTTCAATTTACAAAAATTACCAAATTCAGTAAATGATTACAAATAAAATAAAAACTTTCAAAATAAATTTTTAATTTAACTAAAACCGATTATATTTCAAAAACCAGCAATCGCTTTGTGGAAATTGTCCCATTGGAAATACATCATTGTTACATTACTTAATATATTTAGAGAAAATGCTACGTAATATAAAATGTAAAGAATTTGCGATTAATCAAAATAATAATAAAATTTCTGCAAAAATTCTGATTAAGTTGTTTTTGTGTTTAATGTTAGAATAAATATAAATGACGTGTTGAATTCAGCCAACACTGTCATATAGTAGCTATTTATATATTCCCATATTAACGTGTTTATATATTCCCATATTAACGTGTTTATATTATATTCCCATATTGACGTGATCTTAGGCCACGTCACTGTCTCATTTTCATATTATTTATTTTTAACAAGCGAATTTGATTAAAAAATTCGAAAATCTAAACTAAAAACAAATTTTATATTTATTTGCGATAACATCAGTAATTATTAATCATTTTTATCATTTTTATTTACTTTTCATTTAATAAAAAAATATTAACATTTGTATATTATTCTAAAATTTTTAACTACAAACATTTCCGCTAGAGGATTTATAGAGATAGTAGTTCCTAAAAGAAACACTGCAACAAATTAAAGCGCTGCTATAGTATTAAATTGTCAAAAATGTTTTTGACGCGCAAAAGCAGATGTAAACAAAATATGAATGATCAAGTCAACTTCAATAAAGAAAAGATTTTCATAAATCAATATGAGCCGAACCGGTGAATATTAAATAACTAAATTGAAGGTTATATTTAAATTACAAAAATTCTAAATTAAAAGTGTTTTTTTTTTTTATAAAATAAATTAGTTGAAATTAAAAGAAAAAATTGCAAGTAGAAATAAATTTATAGTTTTTAAACTTATTTAAATTGGAAGAATCGAGAAGATAAAAGAAATAAACTGAGCACTTGATTGTCTATCTGTGCAAAAGACTGTTAACATTCGTACAATTCAATTTGATATATTTAAACCAAAATAATATAGGAAAATTTTAATAAATTAAAAGAAAAATTAATCGGTAAGTTAATAAAAAATTTGTATTGATTATGTATTACGTGTAGGTTAAAATGCCTACGTGACTTTTGTCGTGATATTCTTATATTTTCAGAAAATGTACTATGCAAATTTGATTTGCATAGTACAAAATAATTTGGGAGCCAAAAATTTTGTTTGTTATACATTTTTAATAAAATTAAATTATATTACAGCAATCAATCTGATTAATATGTTACATAAAACTATAATATTATGTTAATGAAGGCGAAATTACTTATTTTTGTGGAAAAGAAAATAATTGGCGCAAATTTCAAACAATGAAAAGTGCACATTTTGTAAGAAATTAGCAAGTTACAACATGTGTTTCTGAAGGAATATCGAGGTTATTCTAGCTTTCAAAATTGTATAAAATTAATAAGATTAGTAACAAGGAAGAAAACAGATTCATAAGGAGCTTAAAAATATGTCTGATCAACCGACAAATAACAGGGTTGACAATACATATCAAATCTCAGTTTCTTTCATCTCAAAATTTTTACTGCTTAAAATTTAAGAAAAACTTATAGGTATCTTATATTTTTGTAAGTTATTTGAAACAATAGAATTTTCTAGCACAAAAACATGTGAAAATTTTCTTTGTACTTTTTTTTTTTTATAAATTTTATCCTTATCGCATAAAAAAGTTGTAAAATAATTTTGGTAGGTATGTAGTTACATACATATGTACATAGGTATATTATCCATTTTGATTTGTTTTTTACATGCTTTTTTCTAAAAAAAAATTTCTTTCCTAGTATAATTTAAAAATACCTTTGTTAGAAATATAAAAATATTCCTTACAGTTCAGTGAACTGTTAACCACCAGAATTTGCATATGTATGTAAAATCAAAATTTATAATATTAAAATAAAAAAAGAATAAGTATATATTTTTTTTTATTTTTTACACTTAAATTACTATAGAACGACGGGTAGAAAAAAAGCGATCATTTGAAACAAATAACACATATTATTCGTTGAAACTACCATTCTAATGGATCTGTAAAACACCAAGCATAAAAAACCAAAATGATGTTATCTAAAGTTATAAATTTTTTTGCCCTATTATCATTTTAAATAGTCATAGAGAATTTTTGTTCCTGTTTTATTCTCATTTTATACATGCATACTTACATTTTTTCACATTTTTAGCTTCCGGGTTGATGCACAAAATTTTTTTTCCAAAATCCAGGATCCTGTTAAAAAATTGTAATTTGATATCAAAATAAATTATTTAAGAGATGTAAATTTTATATTATATTAGCTATATAGAATCTTTCCATATAAATTATTAATAGAAATAGCAAGTCTTTGTGAGATTTAAAACAGAATAGAATAAAGAAGAGGTCGAAATGTAAGAGAATTGAATAATTTTCTTATTTAAATGAATTTTTAAATACGTCTACTATAATTAAGTTTTATTGTTAAAAAAAGATTAATTATATTGCAGTACCTTTTTTTTTATATTTCTTTTTTTGTTAAAAAGGCACGATTCTTTTATATTTGCAGTGTTTATAAAACTAATTAGGTATGTTTATGACTATACTTAATTCAGTTTTATTGTTTTCTTGCAAATTTTTATACATTAAAATAATATATCGACTTTTTATGTGGATTGAAAGTCATTGAAAGAATTAATATATTTAAAATTAATGATATGAAATTAATATTAAAATTTTTTTTAAAATTTTGCATTAATTTTATGTGACCATTAGCCGTAATTTATTATTTAGTTTATAAAAATGTAACTATATCATACAAAATTAGTTATAAATCTGTAACATTTTGATGTTTCCAAGAAATACAAAACAAAATTAAATTATAATTAAAAATATAATATTAATTCCTTTGAATTGATGAACGCGAAATTTTCATTTATTTTTTTTTTTTCACAAAATTAATATAATATTTTTCTTGTGCAATTGCTAGATATTTTCAGTTTTTACGCAATTTTTTCTTTTAAACTTGTGCAATATTTTATTTTATTTTTTTTTTTTCTTAGAATCAATATCCACACCGTGTTTTCTTGTATCTATAACAATAGTACGAGGTCATATATATTTTTTCATAGAACACGAATTTAAAATACGTGGAAATTAAAATTTTAAAAATAAATATATCTACATACATACATATATACATACAGATTTATAAAAAATAGTCTGATTAAATGATTTTAATAGGTTTAATATGCTCTTATATTTTATATTTAGGCAAAACAAATTAATCGTCTTAAAATTTGTACACATTTTACTTAATTATTATTAATAAAAATATTTTTTAAAATTTTAAAGCAATTTTTAATTGCAATTAAATATGTTTGACCCTAATACTCCGGAACTTAGTCTAATTTAAAGATTTTATTAATAAATTTAAAAAAAATAATAATCTTTAAATTCTGTCTGATACGATTTCTTTTTGCATCCATGCTTTTGAAATTTGAGAAATTTTTATTTGGGTCGAAAAAAAAATGTTTTTTTATAAGAAATGCCTATGGCACTCAGCCTTAAAAAAAGGTCTAACCTTTCAGGCAAATAATATTAATAAAATATTTTCTTTTTTTGTAAATAAAATGTCCTGGAAAAATAAAAGCGTAAAAAAGTCGAAGAAAAATCTTAAAATTGTATTTACAAAAATAAATTGGCACTAATGTAATTTGTATTCATTTATACATATATATAAATTTATATACATAGGTATATATGAATATTTTTTTTTTCTTTTTTTTTAGGTGCTTTATATTGGAGCTATTGTTTTCACATTGACTTTCTTCCCGTTCTATTTTCATTTACAATATTATTCATGAGGACACATTACTTCCATTTTTTTTGTTTTATATTTTTACTGCCTATAGCTAAGCATTTTATTTTATGATATTATGAAGAAGACAATAGAAATATTATTATAAATATATGCCAACATACATAATATTTAATTCAAGTGTATGTCAAGAGATTAAGTTTACATATTTTTAAAATATACTTATATGGAATATTGTTATATATAATAATAATGAAATTGTGAATGTGGGACATGCGTACCTATTTAAATTTCAAAATAATAAATCGATAAAATATGAAAGTGAGGATCTTCACGTTTTTGTAGCATTCAAAATAAATGCTCTAACAATGTTTTAAATAGTAAGCTTTTAAAAAAAATATGAATACAATAAAATTTCAATGTGCCCTAATATTAAAATAACTTAATGTAAATAATATTGAATTATTTACGTTTGAAAATAATGCAAAAGTAAATGTGTATTATAATTTAACAAAATGTTATAATTATTAATTTCTAAGAAAAATATAGTCTACTCTATTTCTTGGATGCATTATCAACTTTGCTACTTATAAAAATTCCAAAATAGATTTAAAATAATTTGTGTCACAAAATTTAAAGGAACAACGTTTATCAACGTTAGTGTAAAATTTCTATCTTTGCCATTATATTATTAATTTGAGGATAAAAATATTAGAATATTAAATAATAATATGAGTTTTTCCGCGTTTTATTATTTGTTAAAACTACAAATTCAAAATACATTTGTAATTTTCCAAGTTTAGTACATCAGACTTTGTAAATAGAAGATAAATTTATAGGCACTGAAGTAATTACTGAACTAATCCTAAAACTTTCCTTACCTAATTTACGCAATAACATGCTTAGTGCCAAATTTTAAGATATAAATTAAAATTAATATTAATTTATCAAAACGATTATATAATTAAAGTTTCCTTTTTTAAATTTTATTTAAATTCTCTTGAGCGATTCCAGTTTTCTTGGGAAATCTCTTAATATTTCAAATGTATTTCAAATAAAATTGTTCATTTCTTTAAAATAAAATTGACTTGAAATTGCAAAGTGCTTCGTTATTTTCTTCTTTTTTCTTTTAATAGTTATTCCTTTCTCATATAAAATAATTTCTTTAAAAATCACAATGCTTATTTTATATTTGGATGCCGCTTTCTGTATACAAAAAGCAAAAAAAAAAAAAAAAACAATACTTAAACTAAAGTAGAAAAATAAATAAACTTGGTTTCTTGAAAACGTAATCAACTAGGATCAAGTATCAATTGTATTGAAAAATAACATGAGGGAAATAGAAAAATTTTTATATCATCATCTGTTTTTGTCTGATTCACTTTAACATAAAAAATATCTTTATTGTAAAATCAAAAAATTCATTTAAAATTCAAATTTTAAATTGCTTGAAGTCGCGGAAATTCCCATGAGATTTATATTTATTTCTTTTTCCTTATTTTATGCTAGCTATTATTCCTTTATACTTTTATAAATAAATGTAGGGAATGAAATATACTTACTTACAGGCAGGGTAATGTTTATTTAGTATCTATCGATTGATATTCAATGCAATCTTGAAGAAAAAATGTTTTTATTAAAATAAAATTCTTTTTTGTATTTTTATTAACTTTTCTTTAAAAATAATTTTTGTATTGTATTTTTTAAAATTGTCCTTCTTAATTTTAAAGTTTTGTCTACACGTATTGTTTTATTTAATTGAAATAATTTATAAAAATTTGTATTAAGGTTGGGTATTTAAAGAAATTTATGTGAACGAAGATTTTAGATTTTTTCCAGTTTTAGATATTTTCACTTTTATGTATATAATTGCTTAAAGGGCTAAGAGTAAGTTAAAGTTTCAATATATACCACAATTTGGGTAATTTACAAAAGTATATTTTCTTTTAGAAGTAACCCAATTTTCGTAACCGTATCGGAACGGTGTTATTTGAACTTTCCAAATTAGACAAATAAGTGATTTTTCAATTTATTTTAATTAATAAAACGAATAAGTGTTCAAATAAGTTTTTGAAAATTTCAATAAATTTAACTAAATTTTAGATTGAAATCATTCGTTATATTAAACAATATTTTAGTGAATTTTTATTAATTTACATACAAATTAATGTAAAAATATTTAATAATTATTTTTTTTTTTTTGTTTTAGTTGTTAATTATCACATCTTGCTGTCTTAAATTAAAAGGATAAAAGATGGAAATAACTGAAAATACAAAAAATTCTAGTCTAACAGAGCAATCGCATTGCCAACAAAACAAGTCTAACATAAACAATTGTGATATAAAAATGGTAGCTGATGATAATCCACATCAAGATGTTAATGTTAAAATTGTAAAGAATCGAGATGAAGAGAAAATTAAAAATTTAAAAGAAACTATACCTGACATTAATAATATATTTAAAATACATAGGAGAATTGGTAGTGGTACATTCAGTACAGTATTTTTAGCTAGTCTAAGAAAAAAATATAATGATGAAATTGAAGATAAAGATGAATTAAGTGATAATAAAAAACGTAAATATTATGCTATAAAACATATTGTTCCAACAAGTTCACCTCAAAGAATTATTAAAGAATTAAAATGTTTAATTGATATTGGTGGTGTTGATAATGTTATTGGAGTTAGTTTATGTTTAAGACGTAATGAAAATGTAGCATTTGTTATGCCATATATTGAACATACTAATTTTCAATCATATTATAAAAAAATGTGTGTATCTGAAGTGCAATTATATATGAAAAATTTATTAATAGCTTTGAAAAGAGTACATAAATTTAATATTATTCATCGTGATGTAAAACCATATAATTTTTTATATAATCGTAAGAAGAAAGAATTTTTATTAATTGATTTTGGTTTAGCACAAAATGTTATAAGTAGAGCTGATAGAGAGGCTAGTTTATTAAAACGTAAAATCACTGATGATGGAAATTTAATTAATGGTACTTTAAATAATAATGTTGACAATAGTAATTGTAATAATAATAAAAAAATATGTCTTGATAACCAACAAAAATCACCAGAAAAAATGCCATTAAAACAATTAAATGGTCTAACAACATTAACATCAACTAATGTAATTAATCAAATTGGAAATGCTGGAAGTTTATTAACATCTAGTGAACAGACAAATAAAAATATAAAAACAAATGAATCTTCAAATAAATCAAATATTCAATTTGATAGAAGCCCTACAGGCACTCTTCAATATCCAAATAAAAAAGATAATTTGTATTTAAAATCAACAACTATAAATGATCACAAACAGCAACAAGTAAGTAGTCCAAGTTCATCAAATAATCAACAATCACAAAAAAGTTGTCATTGTTTTGGTAAACCACAAGTTTGTAAAGTTTGTTTACTTCGAAAAGAAATACCAGCATCAAGAGCTGGTACACCCGGTTACCGACCACCAGAAGTACTTTTGAAATACACTGAACAAACAACAGCTGTTGATATATGGGCAGTTGGTGTTATTTTTATATCAATATTATCTGGTGTTTATCCTTTTTTTAAAGCTCCTGATGATTTTGTGGCATTAGCTGAAGTTGTTATGTTATTTGGTGATGAAGCAATTCGTAAAACAGCATTTACATTAGGTCGTCAAATTACGATGAGCCGTAAATGTAAACCATTAAATTTACGAAGATTATGTGTAAGATTAAGAAATCGAAATAAAATTGATCATAATTTAATACAAGAGAAATATAAAAAACTTGGTAAAACTTATGAGGAATGTTCAAACTGCCAACAAATATCATATGATTGTTTATGTGAAAAAACTAAATATAAATTAGAAGATATTGGTGAAGATATATTTCCAGATAGTGCATATGATTTTTTAAGTAAATTATTAGAAATAAATCCACATAAAAGAATAACTGCCGCAAAAGCTTTAAATCATCCATTTTTAAGAGAGAAATTTGACTAAAATATTAAAAAAAAATACAATGTTTTTTTTTTCTTTTGTAATTTTCTTACATTTTAAGTAGTTATTTAAATATTCCGATTCTTTTTCAAATAATTTATACGTTATTTTATTTTTTATATTTTTATAATATTTATTTTTAAGTATGTATGTACATATGTATATTCCTAAATTTATCGCATATACAATAATATAAATTAAAATATTAGCATTAATCTCAGCTGTACTCATACCGTACTACTGCAATTTAGAAATTAAAAAAATATTTATATTTTAATTATTTACACTGATATAAAACAAATAATTTATTTGATTTGATTTTGAAGTATGTAAGTAATATAATATTGATTTTCTCATTAATATTATTATTACAATATTTATAATTCAATTAAATTTAAAATTTAAACATTTTCTATTAAATTTTTTATATTGTTCATATTATTTAGTAGCATCTTTTTTTAAATATATTAAAAGAAGCAATTTAATAATAGAAATTAAGTTATTAGTTATACATATGTATATATATTTTTTGATTGTGCTTATGAAGGAAACAGAATAGTAAATGAAATTAAAAATTTATAAATTTAAAATACAAATTTACTTTTTTTTCTGTCATTTTCAGAAAATGAAGGGATGATCGATAATTTTATATGTCCAATGTTATGCGTTTATTCTCTTAACTTAATAGCCCTGTTTGCATTGTAAATAATCTATTTTTTTCTATAAATTGGTCATTTTTTCATTCACCAATTTCAAACTCGAAAAGTTTTAGATTCAGATATTAAATAATATATAGATTTTATCCCTTTCGAAGGCAATAATGTATGTGCAATAAAAAAGACATTTTTATATTATAAGTGTTTCTTTTTTTACTATTAAAATCCTCTTACTCCAATTATGTAAATTCACCTGCATAATTTTTTTTCTCCTTTTTTAAGAGTTTTAAAGACCATATTTTTTTTTACAGAGGAAGAGAGAAAAAAAGGTTAAAAATTTTTTTAACATTATTACAATACTTATGTATTAAGGCTTGTTTTTTTTTTTTTGTATTTTTTAAATTTAAAAGAAAATTGTTCTTTTAAATGGATTCATTGAGGTTGATGATACATTTCTACCAGGTAGAATATGTAAAAATACGGATTTGATTATATTTTCCATTTTCCATTTAAGTAAAATAGAAGTGATAAGATTTAAATAGATTTTAGTCTTTTTTTATTATTATTTTGTATAGGTACGTACATTTAAGAATGACAGAAGAAAAAAAAAGTAGAATAAAAGGCTAAAATTGAAGATAGGTTTTGTTTTGTATACTTAAAATGTAAATTGTTTTTTGATCCGTTTTTATACCACAAAAATGGGAAAATCGGAAAATTTCATTACTTCTTTAATACTGTAATTTAAAGAATGTCATATATATATATTTTTTTTTTGGTTTTCATTTAATTATTTAAAAGGTAATGTAAAAAGGGGGGCATTGTTAAAAATCTTTACGAAATGTTATTTTTGGAAAATTTTGTGGTCGAATGTGATTGCTATTAGAAGAAGTGTCTATAATAAAGTAAATAAATTTTTAGAAAATCGTTCCCTATGTAAAATATAAAATTGTGTAGGATAAACAATATGGAATGGTGTGTTCTGATTAAATAATATATTGAAAATAGGTTCTGAATAGCTCTGATGATAAGTGGTTGTGATTGATTAGTTATTACTGAAATTATTTTTTAACTACATACATAATGTGTTAGTACAAAAAACAACTTATCAACTGATGTGAATGAAAAATAGTACTAAATATAGAATAAATTAAAATGGAAATATAATAACATACTAATAATGGCATTAAGATCTAATGGCATTAAGATAACAATTCTTTTAAGTTATCGCTAAAGTAACCTGCAATGAAGTTTCTGTGAAAGGAATTTATTCAAAATTAGCAGCTTTTTTTTGCAATATTTGATTAGTGATAATGTTTCTTAAAGCAAACTGGATCAATAAACAATATGAACACTGCAAAAATGTATTTTTGAATTTTAGCATGTTAAGCATTCGTAATAGAAATCTGTTAATAGAAATTTAATTTCTTTTCGATGAATATTACTAATATTTCCTATTGAAATTTTATATTATATATTGTATATACATATGCCGATTTCCTATTTGGGTACGTTTCTGTTTTTATAATATTGTATTCATGTAAAATTTATTTTTTAATCCTCATTTTTATAATAAAATTTATATATAGTTTAAAGTAGGACATAAATAACTAGAATAATTATTTATTTTTCATATAAATTTTTTTAAACTAATTTATTATTTAATTTTAATGGATGAAAACATATTTATTTTCTATATTAAAAAGATTAGATAGTATTTAAAAAGAAAAAGAAAAAAAACCAAAATTACAATTTTTAAACCATAAAATAATTTTATTTATAATTCATCATCATAAAATGCATTATACATACTTATATTTTGAAAATATTTGTTAAATAATTTCTTTATGGAACAAGTTCCCGGTTCCCTTTATAAAACAAGAATATAAAAAGCCAAAGCCGCAGTGTACCCTTCTTCTAATATCAATAAATTTATTTAGCTTGGTTGTATAATACAAATATAATTTTACAATTTTTTATATATATTTTCTAAAAATAATCATTTAAATAGGATTTATTATAAAAATATAGACATATGCTTAAATAAAAACCTATATTTAATATATTTTCTGTTTTAATATGTACATATGGAAATATTTTAAAAATTTTTTATTTATACATAAGTGTATAACACCTATGTTTTCGATTTTATCAGTTTAAATGACTGTCCAAAAAATATTTTTGGGTAGAACTTAATCTTCCTAGTTTTTATATACGTAATATTTTTTCTGATAATGTATTTGAAATAAATAGCAATAAAAGTTATGCTGTGATGGTAAACCTTTTTAAAATGTAAGCTCAAATTTCAAAATTACCATTAAAACGATATTTTTTGTTTTATTTAGCAGGTCGATAAGGTTGTTGTAACATAGTGTGAAATCAACTAATAAAAAGTTATTTGAGAAAATATTTTTTAAAATTTGACATAGTCTGAAGGTATTTGTAAGGTGATGGGATTGAAAGCAGGTAATCTAGCACAAAATAACTTGAAATTTAAAAGTGGAAAACACTTCATATTTCATCAGTATAACACTTTACATAAAATTTAGTTGGTCTTTGGCATTTAATACTCTTATATGACTTGTCTAATCTGAAATAAAGAAAGATTTTTAAATACCTTCTATAAATTTGTAAAAGACATCATTTAAAATAAGTTCAACTTCCTAATATAGTTTCAGGACATGATGTTTTCATATACTAATAGTAGTAGAAAACATTATCATATTCATGATAAAATGTTTTCTACTACTATTTTAATATAATATAAGTTTGTGTTTGATTGTATTATTTATAACTTTTCTAACTATGTGCCAACATTTATAAGCTTAAATTTTTTTTTTTTGTTTTTGTATTATACACACATTATTGTATATAAAGTAAAAGTTTAATCTGTTTATATATTTTATGAGAAAGTTTATTATTATCCGGAATTCATCCTCCTCCCCTTACATAGGTTACATATATATGATAAATTTAACATTGTATCATTATATTATAGGTCATTATATATTATATAATTGTCTTGATACATATAACGTTTAAATGCTTTATTATGTAATATATAGGATATATTATTACGTAGAAATATGTAGATAATATGGTTTGTATAAAGGAAAAAATAAACTTTCTTTTTTTCCTATTTTTATTTTTCTTAAATAATTCCCAGATGATGTGTTGAAACCATAAATTGGGATAATAAAATGGACCATGAACCGTCTGGTCTTTTCTTTCATTTTTCTGTTTTTTTCTAAAAATTTACAGGGTCGGTTACAGATAATCTTTACTATAGTAGTACAATAAATATTGTATATACGAACAAATAAAATATTAGTAAGTATAAAATTTTAATACCTTATATGTACACATTTACATACATTATGTACATATATTGTTAGTTTAGTATGATAGGTGATATAAATAAGAGTAAAGTTTTCCAAGGAGATTTAAATAAATAGTATAACAATAATAATAGAGGAAGAATAAGCAACAAGAAATGAAAGAAAATAAAAATTTTATTTAAATATTTTTTTTTTATCCTATACACTTAGACCTATATATATTTTTGGTTTAGTTTGGTTTTTGAGGATGAAACTTTGTTTTTGAATTCTATATTCTTTCCCTTACATAAGTATGTATTTATATAAATATGCATATATTTGTATTAGGTTATTGTCTATTTTAAAATGTAATTTATTGCATCATTTATTAAGAATTGCTGCATTATAATTTTAAAAATTTTAACAATTTCAATATTTTTATATTACTTAGAATCATGGGGAACAAATGATATAACAATTCTAGATAAAAATATATTTGTACATTGTTATCTATCACTTAATAACAAATTTTTTTTCGGTAAAATTTTTTATTTTTATTTAAATTTTAACTATATATAACTTAAACATTGAAGAGTTATATATGAAAGTATAACACCTATACATATAATAGAGTTTCAAGAAATTGTAATACATTTCGTAAAGATCATATATCAATACATTTTACGTATGAATTTTTTGAAATAAAAGATTTATGTTATATTTTTTGCATATACAGTAGAAGTATTAAAATATTGGAGCAATCTTCTAATTTCCCAATTAACATCGAAATTTATATTTTTTTTTTGAAAATATTTCTTGCAATTAAGAAGAGAATAAGGTATAGGCTTCGATGGCATTTTCCTAAAATTTATTATATTGTAAAAATTGCAGTTGAAATTGTGAATAACAATGTGTTCTTGAGGGCTAAATTACAGATTTTATGGTAAGAATATGTCCTTTAGCGTTTATTTAGCATGCAATTTTAATTAAATGATAAAACATTTCAAAAGTTTTATAAATTTCATGCAGTTCTAACTAGAGAACATAAATTTGAACAGAAAAATATGGATTATCAAAAGTTCTAATGGAGATTCAATAAATATGTAATGAAGGTTTTATAAATCTTCTAATGAAGACTTATAAAAATTTCGTCACGCTCAAAAACAATAAACATTAATTGAAAACATTTTAACATCAGTGTTATTAAAAACGTTTCACAACCACATAGCGCTACTATCGCATTTAAATTTCAATATACTCGTTGAATGTACGAATTAGGTCTTCTACTGTGTATATTAGAATAAAAATTTTATACAAAACATTTTTAAAAAGCCTTAATATTATTTCGAAAATTGATTTAAATTTGTTATGTAATTAAAGTTGTAAATGATATTTTGGACAAATTAATATTTTATACAGATTTTTGATAAAAGTATGAGTACACATATACATATGTATTGATTATATAGCTACCTATTATTTATTTAAGAAATAAATATTAAATAATTTTTAAAAATGACTTTCTGAAATTTACCGTAAAATTTAAATTACAATAAGATTTTACAATTTATATAAAGTAATTTATTATTGTCTATTTTATTCTAAATGCTTCCTTTAAAAATAATAATTGTATCTTATATGTCAATAATTTAAAATCTATTAGAAATGCAAATGGAGTGAACATTTTAAAGAAATTTTAAATTTCATGTATATGTCATTGTATATATACAACTCATCGTATTTGAGTCTGTATTGTACAATATGAGCGTTTACATAAATTAAGAATGCATTTTTTGAAGTAAAATTAAATTTTTGTCTAGTTTGACTATTGTTCAAGTAAAGGTGTAAAATTATTGAAGTATAGATCGGATTTCTTTTTATATAAAATTAAAAGGCTCCTCATGAAATAATTTGTGACAATTTCATTATTCAAATACAAAAATTCCTTTATTTCCTGGTTTTCTCTAATAATTCCGGTACGAAACTGATGTATAGCTACTTGACATACATGTCATACTAAAGTTGTTATTTATACTGCAAGCACTTTTAATTATAATTAATTAATAGCAATTTCAGTGTTGCATGAAAAAGAATTTGTGTTGAATATCGTAAAATTTACGTTACGTTCAAAGAATGATTTTAGAACGAGAAGTTTATTAATAAACTCATATTCGTTGTGCAATGTATAGAAAAATATTATTTGAATACCCAATTTTTTTAGTTTAAAAGGTGAAAGAAGCATTACATAAGTTTTAATTAGAAATTAATTCCATTAAGTGCTGTCAATTACTTTGAATTTGAAATTTCAACATTAAAATACAAATTCCAAATGTGTTATCCTTTGTAAAATATCTTGGAATATTCCGTTTATTAAATTTTTTGTCATTTCAATTTTTTTTTATTTTTTGATATAAAAATTCCTTAAGCTGTTGCTGCCCATAAAGTTAAATTGCAGAATTAAAATAAAAAATTTGTTCATTACATTTTGGAAAATGGCCAAATTAAGTTTTAATTTCGTATGTCTAAAATAAAAGATTAAAAGTATTAAATCGATTATGATTTTTTAATTTAAAAACTTTTATAAAATGAAAAAAAAAATATTATTGGGAAATAAAATTTTAATAGTGAAAATTTTTATATATAGCAAAGCAGTATGATGGCAAAAAAAAAATTTTTTTCATATGTTGAAAATTATCTTAAAAAATCATTATTCTTTTCAATTCAATTTTATGTTGAGAACGTAAAATATCTACCTATGAGTATATTATTGTAAGTATGTGTGTATGTAAAATTAAAATTTAAATAAATGTATGACAGTTTTATACTTATTTCAACTTAAAATAAATAGTATGCAATAGCACGTAATGACCATAATCATTATCGAAAAAATAACTTTGTTTTTAAATTCAAATCATGAAATAATTCTAAAACTATGTATACAACTAAAACTATTATTTGTTATACATATAAGAGTACTATGTTGGAAAGGAAAAAGAAAAAAAAAAATTATTGTATTATAATCCAATTGATTCGAGACATTATAACACTTCACACCTTATCAGACAGTTCAGTAAATTTTATTTTTTGATCTAAACACATTACGTTTCTTATATATATAGCTGATATATACCTGATATAAAGTATATAATAATGTAGATATACAAATATATATACGAGTAGAGTGTGATATACTTATGTTATATACTATTGTGTATATATATAATAGTTATATATAATTTAAATTATTCTCTTATATTGCGTATATTTGAAGCTATGAGGATGATAAAATCTTTTTTTTTGAAATTCCAAAAAAAAAAAAATTTCCACAAAGATCTTTCACAATGATAACAATTATATAACAATAATTTTCCTTTATATATATTTTATACATAATATACATTGTGTACCTTCAACTAAAAGAACATTATGTAAAAGTAGTGCTTACATACAGAATATTTAATATAAATATATAAGGACATACAGAGTGATCAGTACTAAGATATTTTCAGATTTTTGTTTACAATTTTGATAAAATGTGGAGAAGTTTTACTTTTTTAATGTTTAACGGGCTTTAAATATTGCCTTCCGAAGTTTTATTCTTATTGTCTTGTTCAGACTTTCTTTCTTTTTAATCTTACACGGTTTTATTTTTAATATCTCCGATAGAATCTCTGAATGTCTTGAAGAAGCCCTCGCGGGCAGCAGTAATATCTATTTTGGTAAACGTTTTTGATAGGGGCATTTTGGTAAATACCACTACCGCATTATTATTGGATATTTCACATGATAAAAATTGTAGTTTTGTTACTATACAGTTCCTTCAGTGCAACGACAGGCGCAGACCAGTTCTGTTTCAAACGAGCCTGGATTTTGGATGGATTTTGGTGGACTTGTGTCATAAGCTTTTAAAAATTTTTAAATATTTTTATTTTCGCAGTTCCTAATTATCCTTCAATGAAATTTTCGCCAAAAGTGGCAGAACAGGGGTTTCTCATGTCAAAAAGCATAAATCCATTAAACGCCACCTATGTACGTATTTAAACCATTAAAAACATTGTATGCAGACATATTATATAAAATTAGACCTTTGATTCTGGCTCACTTTGTTGTTGTTCCAAATACATTATATAATAAGAATGAGACGACGGCTTCTGACTGCGATATTTTTTTTTCTTATTTCTATTATTTTTTAATTTTTCTATTTTTCTTTTCTATTCCATTATTTTTCTATTCTTTTTTTTTGTTTTTTTCAAAAAATTTGCTTCATTATCCTTTGAAGATAAAGAACTGAGTCCTACAATTTTATTGTATAGGTTAATATTGAAACGTGTCTATGTGTTTGCGCCAGAAGGCATATATGTACGGTTATAATTTTTGTATATAATATGCTTTACATAATGTTATATAATTTTGTATTATAAATATAACAAACATTTTGTATACAAGAATAAAAGAAGCCTAATCATTTAGTCTTTAGAATTTTAGACACGTTTTAGCTTTTTTGTTTTCGTTTTTTTTTTTTATCTTTACGTGCAGATGTTGTAAAATATTTGCATCGACAGGGAAAATATTCTACTTTTTTTTTCTATTTTTTCGCAAATCGAATTTATTTAAATTTTCTCTTTTTTTTATTTTTAAATTTTTATAATTTTTCTTTTTTCTTTTTAAAATTATTGTAGATTACAATATTTATAATGATAAAATTTTTTTTGTTGTAAATATATAATTATGTACAAAGTATGTATGAGAAATATTTACATGCATGTATATAAAATTGTGTACAGTAAATAAGGTGTGATGTGTGTGTTACTGTGTTTAATATATTAATAGGGTATAGGATTTGTATGGTGTGGTACATATAGGAGTTGTTTAGGCACAATTTTAAATTTCAATTATGTTTGACTTTAGCGTAAATTTTTATTGTTAAAATTACAATTAGGTAAATATTTTTGACTCTAGGTTTCTAATTCTGCATTTACTAAAATAAGACAAAATTCATTAAGTTAAAAGAACTTACATTTAATAAAATAAAATTTTATATTTTAGTTAAAAATCGGAAAATTTGAGTTATTCAGTTATATTTCAGGCTCTTGCCTTTCACAAATTTTAGGATTTCTGAAATTTCTTTTTTCGATTATAAATGTTCATTCATACATTGGGCTATTTAAGAATATTTTATCTAAAATAGTTGAAAAAGTGACAAAAATTTATTTTTAAGGTTTTTCTATTCGAATTTAGGAGAAAAATTTTGCAGGGAAAATGTTGCCATAGGAGAAAATTTTTTTTAAAAAAATTTAAACAAAATTCTCAATAAATTTTATAACGTAATTTGACATATTGACATTTAGGTAATAAAATAAGTCGAAAAATTTCAGGTAATAAAATAAGTCGAGAATTTGATTTTTAGGATTTAAAATTCCCTGAGCAATAAGCTATTCTGATCTTTAAGGAGCCATAAATTTAGAGAAATAATTATGGGCAAAATGAAACTAATTAGAAATTTAGAACTAATTGGAATTTAGATATATGCTTCTAATTTGGCTTGACGATTTGATCAACAATTTTTTATTTTAATTTTTTGAAATTTTCTAATATTTGTGAGAAAAAAGTAATAATCATAAAGCACAAAACACCCCTGAAAATTGTCTGATATCACATATATTCTACCACAATGGGGAGTACATTAGAAAGACGTTGCTCACAGGATTCATAGCCCCTGAGCATTTCGTCTTTTTAGACCAAAATGGTTATATTCAGGGCCAAGGTCACGTCCCCCTATTATATCACTATAATAGACGGGCTACGTGCAAGGCCATTGAATATAACCCAGATGACATAAACAGGGAAAATTTAAAATACGAAATGTCAACTTCAGATAAGAACAAATGTATACATAAAAAATATTGGTGGTTGGACAATAGTTAGTGATGAGCAAGTACTGTGTAGTAGTACAAATAGTTTTAATTAGGACGTAAGTTAGGTTAGGGTAGGTTAAGTTTTATTTTTCTTTACGAAATAATTATTGGTTTTTTATTCCCGGATTTTCCAATAAAGTCATTTGAAAATAAAAATAAAAAATTAATACCAAAATATTGAAATAAATATAGGATTACTATAATTACATCAACATAAAAATTTAGTTTTGAATTTAAATGTTGTTAAAAAAAATACAAGCTATAGAGCCGTTTTTGTGAACTTTTCTAGGCTAAGTCAAGTATAATTGTTTTAAGGATAAAATAAAGTTTAAAATAAAACAAAAAAAAAAAAGTAATAATCCATTCATAATCTACACTAAATGTGCCTGAATGAAAGTTTTTTGAAAGCTTATATGTATGGAAACTTGACATTTCAGTGTTGCCAGATTTGATTGAAATATATGTAATATTATGTTAATTATACTCGTATATTAAATTCTTATATTCAAATTAATAAACCAATTTATAAAATACTTTAAATAACTACAAAAATTTCACTCCAACTTTACTGTAATCACGTACCTACGAGTACCTATATATTAAGCCATCATGCACAATATCAAGAGCAAATTTATTGATAAAACGAAAATCTTTATTGCTTAATTGCATTCCATTAAATATTTTTTTTCTTTTTTCTAATGTTTTTGTGTTTAATTTGCAATTTACGAAAATTCAGCCATTTTTAAAAGTTCAATTTAACATAATGATTGAAGCCAAAGAAAACTTTTTTATTAATTAGAAATTACGATTCTATTTTAGTTGTTGTTTTTTTTTGTTTTTTTAAAGTTTGATAATGCTAACTATTAAATTAAAAATTAATTGTAGAATATAAGGAAAAAAATAGAAAAAAAATAGAAAATATAAAAAATTTTTAAACAGAAGAAAAAAAAATCCTTTCGTTTTTTTGTTTTTATAACAATTTTCAATTAGAAGAGGAAAAAAAAAAAACAAAACTTGGCTCATTTCCAAAATTAAAAAGTTTAATTTTCAGTACTAAAACAAATAAAAGAGAAGTTCAAAAATAAAAAATTTTTTATTTTTAATACAAAAGAATTATTCCGAACGTATTTTTTGTTTTTTTAGGAAAATCCTGAGTTTCCTGAATTTTGTTTTTCAAAAAAAAAAAAATATTGTTGTTATAAGGGAAAAGTTTTTGTGTTTCCTTAAAGACATTAACAAAAAAAAAAAAAATTTGAAAAATTTTGCAAATTTTCTACTTAGATTTTTATTTTGTTACATTTTTTAAGTGATTTGGAAGCCTGATGGCTTCACAAGAATTTTAGAATGATTTTTAGTAAAAGAAATTCAAAATTGATTTTTTTTCACTTTGCGTTTTTATTTTATTTCGAGTGCTCGATACATTGTCGACTACACTTATAATCGGTATTTTATTACTTGAAAAGTTTAACGTCAACGAATTTATTGTTATTATGGCTAGATGACGCTGTCATATATTTTAAAAGTATAAGGGATGTACCAAATATTTTTATTCGTATTCTTTTATGAATTTTTATCATTCGACGTTAAAAAACAAATTAATACGATTTATAACATTTTTAGCTAGAAATTCATCCGCATATGAGGGGGAGATGGCATACCAAATTCGCTATTAAGTTTTTCATCAAATTCATTTTAGGATTTCATTCAGTGAAAATCTTATTGGAAAAATGACAAACCAAATCGAATTCTAATAAAAAATCAACGGAGTCAGAAATATATACATAGATTTAATAATTCCCGTAAAATTTTTGGGAAAAATTTTGTAAAAACAGAATTCTAACCTTAAAAAATTTGATAAATGTGAAATTTGTAAATGTATTCATTTACGAATCGGTAGTTTTTAATCGAATCTATAGTTTTAAAGAGCTCAACACATCCCTATTTGTGCTAAAAGATCTAAACATTTTGTCTTATTATTTTTGCAATTTTTTTTTAATTTTTCTTTCAGATTCGTGAAAAATGGTATTTTGTAAAATTTATTTTAGAGTAGAAAACTCTTTTCCACAAAAAAAAAATGAATAAAAACAAAAATTATTTAAAATTATTGCTTACAAACTTATTGTCTCCGTAAAGTATGCAATTTTCAATATATCAAATTGTTGAAAGTTTAATACACCTACACACTTTATATAATGTTATTTATATTATAATTTGTATTAGTAATAGAAAAGCAGTGTTACTATATAGGTACATTGTTGGTAGATGCTTCAAAAGAAAAAAAAATTTTTCTTTAAGACTTTGAACTTGACAAAAAAAAATATTAGAAATAAGAAAATACAAAAAAAAAAACTTGCAGACAGTTCACATCTTTGGAAAATAAATTTTGTAAGGAATGAAAAATGACTTAAAGTTAATGTTCACGACTTTCTATAAATGGATCAGGTGGATTATACCATTGATGATGATGGCAAAAGAAAAAGTCAAATATAAAAAATAAGAAACGAAAACAAAAGAATTCTATTCAAATTGCAATAATTTTCAATGTTTTATTAAAGAAAAATAAAACAACAACAATTTTTGGTTCATACATATATATATTTTCAAACACATGTTATCGAATAGATACAGAGTGTCTCTCAATTAATGAAAATTATGAGGCAAAATAAAATATTGAGGACAACAACCTTCTTCAGATATGGGAAAAAAGCTCGTGGTGCACATTAGAAATTGGATTTTATGGCTTTTCCTCGTTTATTATGGGAAACAATCTCTTTCAAATATGTTAAATAAGCACTAGTTTTACGTTCCTGACAATAAATGACACCATTTTTGGTATTTTTTGTTTTTGTTGTTGAGAAAACATTGAGAAAAACATTCTCTGAATACACCCAATAAAATCTTGAATATGTATAAGTCAAAAATGAACTCCAATAATTTTGATATTTTCTTTGATTATTCTGGACAAGAACCTTTAAATCATATTTTGGCACACAAGTTTTTGGAATTGTAGTTATTATGTTGTTATGTTGTTATTATTATTACCTTACACATTGGTTCATATGCATACATAAATATAAAATATAAAGCCAAATTTTTCGACATTTCGTCGGCTGAGCGCAATTTTAATTCTTACGCTATATATTTTCTAAATCGAGAAAATTATGTTTGCAGTTTAGCAACGGCACGTTTTTCAAATTTTTATTAAATTTTTACATTTTTCAGGTTTCAGGAGCGCAAAACTTTTATTAACTTCGACGCAGGGGAGTTAAGACAAGTCATGTAAAATAAGCCTAATGCGACGCTCAGGTTTTTTCTTCGGTAACCATAGTAGAGAAATTTTGGAATTCTTTAAACGTTTTTGCTCTTGGTAGGTAGCCTTGTACATTTTCGAATTGTATACAAAATTGAATATTAAAATAAAAGAAATAAATTTCAATGCAACAGAAGTGACTTGGAAGCTTGATTTTTTATTCTCTTTATAATTTTTTACTTTTTTTTTTTCGTTGTTTTTCGTTATGGTTGAATGCAATGTGCGGCAAAGCGATTAGAATAATTTTTATATTTTGATTTTATTTTTCTTTTGGTGATTGCTCGTTTTGCATACTATAATTGAATACTTTTAACAAGGATTTGAAAACTATCGTCAAGATTTATTTATTTTTTTTCTATTTTTTACTATACATTTTGATTGCGATTATATAAAAATGTCTGGAGATCACTTTAAATTATTATTGTGAGAATATGGGTGCTAGAAATTTTTTATGTTATTTTAGCTATTTTTTAGTTTTAGTTTTCTAATAAAATTCACAAAATGATTGAGGTATACATATAGGACTTGCTACTATTAAATGTTGTATATATATAGAAAATTTTATGAGTTTTTCAAGTTTAAATAGCTTTATTTGAACTTTTTATTGAATTTTAATATTATTGAAGTTAAAGTTTCATATATGTAGCTAGAAAATGATTCGCAACAATAATATAAAATTAATTTGAAACTAGTAGTGCTTTTATTTTTAAAAATTAAATTAAAAGAAAATGATTTAATTTAAAAGTTTCATTTAATAAACGTTGTTGATAAGACTACTTTTTACAAGGACAAGTACTTGAATAGTACATCTGCCTTTTTCCTCCGAGAGTGGGGGAGCGTGACTCCTACCCTAAAAAATCACCTAAATTCTGAACGGATAAAACTGGTCCTACAGACCAACTATTACCTCCGCGCTAACTTGGTTTTTCCGTGCAGGAAGTAAATACCTTCCATAAGGAAATTGGTACTTCGTGCTAAATCGAATGGTCTTGTTCATTTAAGTCTTTCTGTCATAACGCCATTGTCTAGCAGCCGAGCTGCTTCCATATTTACATGCTGTTCTAGACAAGTCCTATGCTTTTTAGCACAACTCCTAATTTCATCCATAACCAAAGGAATTCCTAAGTTCCTGCGGATAACACTGTTGAATGCCATATCGCCATATTGGTTTAATGATTTAGCTATAAATTAATATCTTATTATCAATTGCCAAATTAGACTTACGACCTAGGAGCCAATAATTTTCTCTATATTTATTTGACTAAAATGAAATTAACTTTGAATATACTTGTCATTACAGCTCAAACATGAGTTCGTGTTATGAGACGAGTATATGCGTTGCGCCATTCCAGATTGAACAGTTTCATAGCCTCGGTACTTTTTGAGACAATCCCCCATTTCACAAATATGAAATGTATTAATTTAATTAAAGAATCCTTTATAAATCAGGCTAATAATTTTGTAAATTTAAATGACAAATTTCAAATTTTCAAATATAGTGTTACATCAAATATGGAATAAATAGAATTCGCAATGCGATTCCTGTCCTATGCCGTCATAAATTTTGCATAAATGCAAGAAGGAAAATTTATTAAGGCAAAAATTTCTTAAAATAGATTTCTAATTCAATTTAGTAATATTTATTATCTAAATTTACCTCACATAATTTTATCAACACATTATAGGTTTTTCTAAGGCTAAACAAAAATTTCAATTCATGTCATAGTTTTGAAGGGCTCTATTAAGCCACGTATAATTTTATAATAATTTTAAAAATATTTTTAAATTTAAAATGGAAAAATATTTTTTTTTACAATAATTGTTTCTGTTAAAAATACTTAAATCATATTTTTAATTTATTGCAAACTTTATTTTTATTTTTAAATAATGAAAATATTTTCGTTTTTTTTTTTTCATTGTATTAACACTGTTCTGTCTAGAACTAATTTATTTCCCAACAGATATATTATACATCTTTTCATTTTAACCATACCTTGATCTTAACTGGTTGTAAGAAAATCTTTGCTCTCATTGTAAATGTTTTACACTACACAGATAAAAGAAAGTTAGGAAGAGAAGTGTGACAAAAAAATTTTTAAAAAAGCAATATTTTTCAAAATAAAATTTAATTTAATAAATTTTAAGGAAATTTTGAGAAAATTGCAATATAAGACGGTGCTGAGCATTCTATACCGTTGTCCAGTGTTTTTATTCGACGTAATGATTTTTTATATCAACCGAGAAGATCTCAAAACCACAAAATTAGCAACCATCTTTGTTTTTTTCTCTTTTAGAACAGAAGGTTCTTTCTAATATATCTTACAGAGTTTCTGATTATAATCATATAAGAGAAGACTTTATCTTTCGTCCCGCTGAAAAATTTATCCATTACTCTGATCATCTTTGTTTTTTTGATATTCTCTTAGCTTACTTTGCATTGTCGTGTGAGATGCAATTCTATACCAGTAATAATTTCAGGATATTTTAAACCATTGACAGAATCAGAATGAATCTTCTTTCTCGCCTCATGTTATCCGCTATTTCATTAACTTCCGTCCACTATATCCCAATACAGAATATGCTTTAAAGCAACCTAAAATTTTTTTTATTTGGTAGAATGTAATAATGGATCGGATTCAATATGAAGTAATACCTATAAAATATTTCTAAATTTTATTCAGACAGTTTCTCTTGTATCCACAAACCTATTTCATTTCTCTCATTGCAATTATTCTGTATCGGAGCCAGTATAGACTGCATACAACTTCTTATATTTTAAATCATAATATCATATAACTCGTAAGTATACCATCATTTATATTTCATGTCTAGCTATATTTCAATTTTACTCCTTTTATTTTTAAATATTTCGCTTACTACTAAGCATTTCCTTCTTTTATCATTATTATATATTATTATTTCTGTAGTAACACAATTTCTATATTTACATACATATAATATACATAAATATTTTTGTTTAATTTTCTAAATGTCTGAATGTCCTTTTTCTCTAACTCTGTATTTACCCCATACTTTTTTTTTGTACATATTTTTTCATGTTGTGTTTTCTCTTGTACACTGCAACACAGAACAATTTTTCATAAAAAACAGAAAGCAAAAACATATTTTTATAAAAAAAAAAAACCCAAAATAACAATACTAAGGAAAACAGTAATTCCTTTTTCCATGTACAATTTTTCATAATAGCATAACAAGTAAGAAAAACATAAAGTACGAATATAAAAAAAAAATCCAACAAAACAACATAAACAAAGAAATACGGAAGGAACCGGAAACGCCTAACCTTAAAGGCATAATAAAGATAGTAGAAAATATTTTGTACTTGAAAAAAGAAAAAATAAATGGGTAAAAAGAACGACAACGCAGTTTATAAGAAAATAAGAAAAAATAAATAAATTGTGAGGAAATCAATGGCGTGTAATGTAGCACATTTCCTTTGAACATGTCAAAATACTTTTCTTAAAAAAGACAATCTCGTACTTAAAATTTTTCCCAATAATAAAATGTACCAAAATTTTTATTATGGAATAATTATTATTTATTGCATACTTTTAGGATGAAAAAAAATTAAGAATCAAGAATTGCTTTGAAAATAACCCAATTTAGTAAGTTAAAATAAATTAATTTAATTTTTAATTACTTTTTACTGTTAGTTACATTTTCTTTTTAGAAATTTTGGAAAGGCTAAACGAATTCTGGCCTTAATATATGTCGAAAATTGAAATTTTGTTAGTTCTAAGAGCCGATAATTTGGAAGTGGTGGAAAGAAGTATTGTTCCCAGAAATTTGAAGCCTCAAATTTCAAAAAATGGTATGTAAAATTAAAAATATATGGATGTAAAATAAGTGTTTGTTTAGTAAATTAATAGTAAAAGAATATTTTCAATTTGGTTATGTTTACCTATGATATTTAACGTTGGAAGAAGTAAATTGTTATTTCTTTACGTTGGTCCATTTGTATATAAAAAGTTTTAACTTTCTATCTCAAAAAGTCTACAACTTTTGTAAATAGATGCACAAACGGTCGAACAGAATGAAATTAATAAGCACATTTTCTTTTCTAATTTAATTTGAAAATGTATGCCAAAAAAGGATAAAGATATAAATTGACTCAAGTTTATCTTAATTTATATTCATATTTTATATTTTCTAATATATTTAAAATATGCACAAATATACCTACATATACATACATGTTATTTATTTTACAAAAGGTATATAATATGCTATGTGAATGAAAGAGTGAGCATATACTCACTTCTGCCTAAAGGAGAATGTCATTTTTAAAATTATCTTTATCAAAAGTTTCTCTTGTTTTCTTTTTTTTTTTAATTTTTTACAATATTTATTATTATTCTTGTTGCTACATTATTAAGAGGTCTATAAAACTTTTATATAATATAACAATATGATATATTATATAACAATTATGATACGATGGTATGTATAGGTAAGTATAGGTACAGGTATAAACATAATGTAGAGAGAAAAGGATTGTTGACATTGGATTATAAGATCATATTTTTTTAAACTAGGTTATAAACTAAGTAGAATTTTATTGAATTTTCCATTAGGAAAAATTATTATTAAAAAATTGTTTAGTTGAAAAATAAGAAATTTTTACAAGGATTAAATAGTATTATAATAGAGGGTACATCATTAAAGAAATTATGATTTATTATATATGGAATATGAGATTGTTAAAATTATTTTCTCATACATGAAAATTCTTAAATAAAAAATTTTGTGTAAAAATTAAAGATTTAGAAGGATGTATTAGCTTTATTTCTCATAAGATTTCATATATGAAGTTGTTTTAAAAGATATGTTGGTTCATAAAAAATTTATGACTGAAGAAAAAGCTAGTATCATTTTCAAAGCAGAAAAATGTGTGTTACTAATATCAAATGTTCCACCGGCATCTTTAGTAGATTTTTTTAAAAATAATGTTTTTCAAGTTATCTGGAAATGAAAGTCTTGATGAAGCGATCATCCAGAAAAATCGACTGAAGAAAATTTGGCCTTAGTTGACGAACAGAAACAAGTTTTACAAATATGTGTAAATGGAAAAGGTGTATTTTTCACGGGATCTGCAGGTACGGATAAAAGTTCTCTTTTGGGCAAAATTATATCTTCTTTACCACATGATTCAACTATTGCTACAGCTTCTACTGGTGTTGCAGCTTTTTTAGTTGATGGGGTGTATCTTCGTTCGTTTGCTGGAATTGGAAGTGGAGAAGCTAGTTTGTAAAGATGTTATGAGATGGGTTCCAAACCAGTTTCCGCTCAGAATTGGAGAAAACGTAAACCGTTAATAATAGATGAAATTTCAATAGTTGATTGCCAATATTTTGATAAAATTGAAGCTGTAGCACGTTATATTCGGCGTAATGACAAGCCTTTTGTAGGTATGCAATTTATTCTTTGTGGAGATTTTCTTCAATTACCTCCAGTTATTAAACGAGACTTTGTAAATGGAGTACCAGTTAAACAAATAATAAATGATTTCCGATTGAAAGGGGAATCGTGGGAAAAATGTATGTAAGTTGTTTTTGAACTTAAACAAGGCCATAGACAAACTGATTCAGAGTTCATTAAAATTCTTAACCACATACGAATTGGTATATTACTGAAGAAGTCGCAAAATGTTTGCTAAATATGTGAAAATAACTTATAATAATTTTATAAAGGGTTCTGAATTTTTTTAATTTTGTTTCCTTTCGAATGTTCACGTAAAATAATTTTATTACATACTGCTTTATGCTTTAAGAAAAATTTTACAGTTGAATTTCGCATTCGATTATTGCCGTGATTGCAGCTCATGAAATATTTTTTTGATATCTAAAGTAATAGGCAATCTTTCCAAATATTCTGGTTCATTTTAGCTTTATTGGCCATAAAAGGCTTTGATGAAATTTCTGTTAAATTTCTTCTCTATTTTTCATTAAAATACCTATTTTGTTCTATAATTTTCCTAATAGCTGCCTGTATTCCTCTTACTATTTCTTTGTGACTTTTGTTTTGGCCTATGGAATACAAATGGTTCCATGAATACTCTATTCAACGTATATACGTACTGTGCTTTCGATTTTTTATAGATTAATGTTAAAAAACATAAAATAATTTCGCAGAAAATCAAAGTAATTTAAAGAAAATTCTTTTCAATTTCGAATATTTAAAAGAAATTCTGTGGTTACTAGTAAAATAAATATAGACAAGATGACAATTTGAAAATTTTTATCATAGACGCAATTAATTGCAATTCAATATTTAAATTCAGTTAGCAATTGGAAATTACTGATTAATCAATCTATAGGGAAATTGGAATGTATAAAAAGAACATTTGCTATAGGAATCAAATATATACTTTTATGAACGGAGTGTTCAAAGAACATTTTCATGATTTTATGCAATACTTTCCTCAAACAAGAAAATCAATTTCGCTGTCGGCTATGTGCTGGATAGCCACATCAAATTTTTTTAATTATGTCTAAACTTTAAACTTAAAACTTGTCCGAAACATATTTTTCCAATTTATAGTGCGTTTTCTAAAACCACAGAATTTTTTACTTTTCATCTTAATCGTAATCCTTTAATTAAATAACTGTTTTCTGTTGTTTGATGTTGTTATGACTTATAAAGTCTTTCTTTCTGCCTCAATTAATGTTAACTATAATTCTTTGCTCAAAAATATTTTGAGCTTCTTATTCATCCTTTTTTTTCCTCTCGGAAAGTTCAATTACCTGTAATGAACTTTATAATTGGCTTTATTGTAATGGAATGTTAATTAAATAATTTTTAATAATAATTACAATATAAATTATCATAATTAAGAAAGAATTTAATATTAAATAATCCTAGCATTATTAAAAACTTATTAGAAAATTTTTTAATGTACTTTCTCCTAAAATCTTATAATTAATTGTTAACTTACTGACACTGTTAATGACTTATTCAGTAAATTAGTAATAATTATTCCTTTTTTAAAATTTTTGACATTTTTATTACGATAATAATCTTTGTGTAATAAATTTTTGCTTCTCTTCTTCATTTTTTTGTTTGTTTTTTTGTTAAAGGTAAGAAAATTCCATAAAATTACCATCCTTTATCCTAAATCTTATATTATAGATGTATATGTGTGTGTATATAAACGTTATATATAAAAATTCAATTTATTTATTTTTATGACAACACAATGAGATCCTTAAATCAGGACTTATACTTTGTTACAATTATTTTTTTTTTTTTTTATTTTCAGAACAATCCTTGAGATTTTTGTTTTTTTTTCATTTTATTTAGGCTTTTTATCAATAAGAAGCACCTGTTTCCCAATTATTACTTTTTGACTTCTTAACAAATCATAAAATAAACTTTGAAGGAGAAAAGAAAAAAAAATATAAGTAAGAATTTGAAGATGAATTTTCTCTTTGGAGTTCTTATGGGAGAAGTTGAGGTGCGAGTATGTAAGTAAATGTATGTAATCGCAAAACTTTTATTTATTTTTGTTTTACTTTTTTTTTTTTAATCATATTATCCTATGTGAAAAAGTGAAAATTTACGACCTGGTCAGGTGTTATAGCATCTTATTTGCCGCGTCGTATTGTAAAATTTTATAGTTATTTTTTTTATATTAAATTTTTGATCCTTTTATATGCTTAGCACATGTTTGTATATATTGAATTTTACTTGTATTTGGATATAGAAAAGTTTTTAAGAAAATTGTAATCGGGATCATTTATTTTTTCCCCGTATCTTGTATATTATTTTGTTTATTGAATTATTTTCATTTTAGTATTTTAGGAATTAGGATTGAATTAAATGTAAGGAATAAGAAAAGAACAAGAAAAGAAATTTTTTATGATACTTTAAGATTTTAAATCAAAATGTTAAAGAGAAACTTTTCATGTGAAATTTCAGATGTATTAAAGTCTTCTTGGAAGTTTTTATGACATTCTGAAGTGAAATGTAATTCTATAGTTGAATAATAAAAAAAATTTGAGTATATGGTAGATTATAGCACATAACTATTATTAAATGGCATTAAAACCAACTATTGATAAGGATATAAGAAGTTTTAAAATGTATAATTTCAGAAATTTTTACAATTTCCGCCAACAAAAGTTTGAAAAAAGTGCTTATTACTCTGTCCGTCCATCTTTCCGTAGACTCCCTCTCTGCAAAGGCCCTAAAAATGCCATTTTTTAAGTAGCTATAATAGCAAAATCAGAAACATTCTCAAATACTGTAAACACAGTAGAAAAGCAGCGGCTGGCTTTTTCCAACTCAGTACAGTATATTTGAACTATAAAAAAATAAAATGACCATTAAAATTTACCATTATCTAAGATCCGTTTCTTACAAATAGTTCATTTCGTTTGAAGAAAATTCTTTTCCATCTCCAACCTCTCTCAAGTTATCACCTCCTTCCCGAAATTAGTAAAATGTAAATTTTTAGCATTCCGAAACTGTAAGTTTTTCTAAATTGCTATAATTTCAGAAAACTAACGGTAAATGCCATGCCATTTAAAAATATAATTATCTTTCTTAAATCATGCAAATATACCTTAAATTCGAGCATTATTTTAACGCCTCTTTCAATTTTTTTTTGGTTTATTTCAAAGATTGCAGAAATTATTCATCCTAATTGTATGCAATTTTTGAAATATATTCGTATATGAACGAATGTAGTTTTAATAATATAGTACATAGCCAGATTGTTTTTAAAAACAGTATTTTCACTTGTTGAATGGAAAAATGCTACATTACAAACCATTGATTTGACGGCCAACTTTATTTTTAATAAAAGATGTAGAAAAAGAGTTTACTCAGAAAAAGTCTACTTAAGAGAAAGTAGAACTTTAATTCTTTTATAAAGCAATGAAAAATTTAACCTATATTTTTTAATGTATATTTTAAGATAAGTGAATTTTGTACTAGATTTGTTGGCTATTTACCCACTCTTTTGATTGTGGTGTTACTTTAGGATACGATTGATTGAACAAACTATGAGTAGCAGTAACACAGGCAATGTTGAAATAATGAGATGAGACAGGAAAGACTCTTTATTTTTTGTTCACTCTGTAGAAAAGCGGGCGAGAGTCTAATAAAATGGCGGTAGGTTTTCGTAATGAAGACGTTGAACTGAAACAAATTGGAATTGTTACATTTATGTACGTATATTCTTTAATGTGATTCAATGATTGTAAGTGATATTTGAAATTAAAAAAATCTATTATCATCTAACGGATCTCACATATTACTAAAGGGTTACCACCTAAATGTCGCAATTCTTTGTCCATTTTTTTCAAAGATTTTACCAATTTTTCATTAATAGCCAATCTGTCAATAAAAATTAATCGTAATTAATAATTGTTCAATTTAATTCTATAATCCTTTGATATTTCTTGGAATTTAAGAGCATATCCTTGGAACAAAATTTAACTATTTTTAAAATATGGTAGGCACTAACCTTTAAGAAGGCGCTGACCTTAAATTTTAAATTTTAATGTAAAATTTTATAATATCTTTTTTGAACATTTAATAAAAAATTTTATTTTCTTAAAATTTAATTAAAATTAAATTTAAAATTTAAAAAAAAAAATATCATAAAAAAAAATTTAATGTTATTTTACTTAAGGAATTTTTTTATCATTGCTACTTGTATAATTTTGTAATTATCTTCAGTATTATGCGGTATTAAAAAGTTTTTCAGTTTTGTTTTTTTTTTTTTAGTTAAAGAGGACAATTCCCTTACAGAATGCAGTACAAAAAAACGAATAAGAAAAAAAAAAGGAATTAAAAAGGACGAGTCTTTTCTCTATGCACAAAGTTAGTTTTAGTTTTTTTCTTCATTTTGTACTTTTGTTATTTTGTATTGTGTGTCCTTTATAAAACAGGAAAAAACAATTTCTTCTTGTTTGCAGAGGGAAAACAAAAAACCAAGAGAAAAAAAAAACAACATTTATTTTGGAAATTTTCATTTTTTTTTTGGTAATTTTTTTATTCTTTCCATTTTTCCTTTAACATCTGCCATCATTCAAAGTAATTAGAAGTTAAATATTAAATTCTTCCTTTAAACAACAACCTTTTTTTTATTTTTCTTTTTTGTCTATATTATAGCTTGTATCCTGAATTTTCTTCATTTGCTTATTTAAGTTTCATTTTTAAATATTTTAGCATAAAACTAAAAGAAAATTATTTGTAGTATCTGTACAAGGGACTAAGTACAAAATTCGGGAAGAAAAATAAAAACTCAGAAGAACAAAAGTTCAAAATCTTCAAAAAGAAAAGAAAGATTTCGAATTGAATTGAAAATGGAGTTTTTCTCTGTCTTCTGTTCTTTTCCTTTGCATTTTTTAATTATTAAATTGTAATCAAAGACATGACATTATTATTTTATTTAATTGTGTAGAAAAAGGGAAAAAAATTTTTGGAAAAAAATATAATTTTTAAATAGTTTGAAATCGGGAAAAAATTTTCTTTATTTCTAATCTAGGACTTAAAAATCCTTGCACGGTAATTAAATATGTGAATGAGAATAAATTTCAATTGAATTTACCGATTTTAAAACAATTAAGAATATTTCTGGTAGAATTAAGGAATTGTGTGTATTTAAAAATTCGGAGTGTTAAAAATTCGGAGTTAAAAATTGGGAGAGTTAAAAATTCGGAGTTAAAAATTCGGAGTTAAAAAATTCGGAGTGAATTGTATTTTCAATAATAAATTATTTAACCTTAAACTAGTTCCGTTATTTTTGTAACTTTCAAAAAAGAGGTTGAAACGTTAAGTTGAAAGAGTATACTGTGTTGCATAAACCTAAAGAGATTTCACTTGTTTACGACTGAAAGTATGCTTAGGAAATAGTACAAAGATTGGTAATGTCAATAAAAATTACTCACCACAGTTTTATTAACGTAAAATCTTCAATTCCGTCAAAGATCGTCTGAGGAATTTATATTTAGAGTATTCATTCAGGAGAAAAGACTCGTTTTGATTCTACTTCCTTGAAGCAGAAAAACTGAGACCTTTCAGCAAACCTAAAAGATACTTAAATGTATTGCAAAGATGGATACTGAGGCTACGCTTCAGATGTAATAAAAAACTAGTAATACACGGTTATAACATATTTCAATATAAAATCTCCAACTGCAACACGTGAAAAACGTGATTTGCGAGGGCCTGCTATGATGCGATACGAAAGATAAAATGATTTTGGGGAGGATATCAGTTCAATGAATTGATAATTTGCTGAACTTTTTTAAGCGACTTGGATACATTAAGTGAAGAAGAGTGTATCACAGAGAGATGCCAATGAACCTCATCTACACTAAAGATACAAGATGAGAATGATAAAATGACCCGAATAAGTTAGTTAAGGTTAAATAAAATAATTAAATTATTTTTTAATACTGAATTTAATAATCCTCTTCAATTCATAATTCTATATATTATCAGTATAAATATGTACATGCATATGAACATATATATACATAAATAATATAAAATATAAAAATGTAAATATTTTGTAAACAAACCATAAAGAAATAAAATCCTTTTTAACCCTTTTGTGTTCTTCAACATGAATGCAGTCGCATGTTTGTCGATGTAATTTTACAAATATTTGATATTATACATGTTCGCTTGTACATATATGAAAATTTTAAAGAGCATGCAACTTACATTTGTTCATAAATTATCAATTGCTTACTAAAATAATTTCTTTTCACTTTATTTTTTTTTTTGGTAAAAAATATTAAATTACATCCTTTTTTATAATTATAATGCTATTTTACCAGCTTTGTTATCATTGTCTATATGTAAATAATTTTTTATATCATATACGTACATATATAAATAAATATTTATTTACATATTTAATATTTACGTAAATATTTACGCGTATTTATTATTTTCATTTAATTACAATTAACAGGACATTTCTTTGGTTGAATAAATTTCTAAATAAAATTTATTTTGAAATGTAGAAGGGTTGTATAACTTTGTATAAACCATACAGACATACATATATACTCGTATATATACATTATATACTCATATTATATATGTTTAGGATTTGTAAATAAAGTTGATAGGTTATTGTCTATCTATAACCAAGAGACAAACATAGAAAATCGAAAACCAAATATAAACCACAATGTAATGCAGTTGTTTTTCAAAATTGTTTTTTGATCATTTTCTTTTTTTTTTGTAATTGTAATTTGAATTAGAACTATAAAAAAAAAATAGAAAAAAATAAAACGGTGTAAACAGCACATAACTGGGCGCAATGTTAAAGTATTTTATAAGATTATAAAAAAGTTCTTTAAATATTTATTTCAAATTCTATGAAAACATAGTAATTTACTGAAGTAGTAGTTAACAACCAGAAGTTAAATATTAAATTTCCAGAAGTTTCGTGAATTTATTCCTTAGAATATTGCAGTGAATGTTAAAATCGGTTGTCAGTGAAGATGTGTTAAAAAAATAACTGGCTTACTGATAAATTTACATTCATTTTATAACTAGATTTGATATATGAAATCTCAAAGAAATCACTTGTTTATTTCTCTATAAATGAGCCTAAATGTAAATTTGGCTCAAAGGGCTTGATAAAACCTCCAAAAATTTTCTCAGAAAGTTAGGTGATTTGATAGAGATAATATATAAAATATCTAAAAAACCAACTGATTATTTTCTTGAAAATAGTCAAAAATGTAAAATTGGCTCGTAGTAATGATCCAGTTTCTGAAATTTGATATATCCCAAAAGTTGATCAAGCCGTCCATTCTCAAAATATAGTCAGATGTAAAAATTCGTGAAAATCGGTTCAGTTACTTACTTGGGATGTGTGTATTTACGCTTTCCTATCGAAATTTGATGCCATCACATAACACCTCTTTCTGTGTAAGATCGTGTTGGTAAAAAGAGCAATATTATATTTAGAATTATTGGGGATATTATATTTAGAATTAAATATCATAAATTAACATAAAAAATCAATGGTGGTTTTTAATTACATATTACATTTAAATTTGAAATTTTAGAAAGAGTGAAAAGATAAAATCGTAAATAAAAAGAATGCAATTTGAAAAATTTCATCATTTAGGAAATTTAATAACATTTATTGGGGAATATGAAATGAAATATAGAAGTTCAAACCACTGGTCGTAGCTTGAAAGAATTAGAATTATTTTTATCATTATGTTTTAGGACTGAAAAATTTTATAATCTATTCTAATTCTAATTTTGTCATCAGAAATGTTGGAACAATTATTTGAACATTCTTGAGTGCTTTGCTCAAGAATTCTAAGGATTATTTAAAAAGTCCATTAACTTTATCAGTTTATTATAATTTTCTTAAGAATGCTTCATAGACTCTATTGAATCTTTTCAATATAGTGCATTGTATGCTCTTTAATTGTTTCTAAAAAGTTTTTAAATTTTCTTAAGTTAAGTGAATTTTCTTGTTGCTTTTAAACTCAATTACAAAGGTTTTTTTTATTTTTCTGGGATTATGCATGCTTTATGTAAATAATACATAATATATACTTTTATTTTTCGAGGATTTCTTTAATTATTGGGAAATGAGTTTCTTATTACTATTTTAGTTCTAAAGATTTCGTGTTTAAAATTGGAGTAGATGATCAATTACAATTGGCCATAAATAATAAGTCTTTTAATTCTGAATTAATTCATAAATTTTCTTTAGTTTGTCATAGGGAGTTCTCAATTAGTTCCAAAACCAAATTCATTACCAAATTCATTCGTTTGTTTTCTTCTTGAAAATTGATTTACATATACATATATATAAATAAATATGTATTTATGTATTACAACAAACATAATTGAATATTATGGCATTCTTTTCACAAATTAATAACTATTGGGCGTAAAAAAAATTATTTAAAATTGTAATAATGTTATGGGAAAATTCAAAATATAAAAATTATCCGCTTAATAAATTTAATTACTCAAACCACCTACATATTTCATAATTTGCTTTATAATATTTTTTTAAAATTTAAAATAAAAAAAATTTATAAGAATTGAAAAATCAAAGGTTCGTAAATTGTTATTGTCATAATAATAATTAAAAATCTAAAATTTTAACTAAACAGAATTATTGTTAATACATCGCATTAATTTCGCTGGACAATGGCCATATATACGCACATCCATATCCTGCACTAATATACTTATATAAATTAAATGAGACAATGAATCATTTAAAATTCTGAGAATAAAATAAAAACAATGAATTTAAAAAAAAAAAACAAAAAAAAAGACAGAAATTTAATGCATAAATAAAAAATATTTTTACATGGTGTTTTGTTATTAAAATGAATCGTGTTTTGTAGCTCTTGTATCTAATATCAGCGAGTATTATGCGCCATTTACATTCCTATGACAACGCGATAGCGAGAGTCGTAAGAGATGTCGCAGAAATGACGTTGTCGTAATTCAGTTTACATTGGCAGCGACAATAAACTGATGAAGAACATAAATATAAAATGGTTTCGAGCAAAACAAAAATAGCAAAGAAAAGTAGTTATGGCAAGTATTGCATATTTAAGCTAGATTTAAAAAAAATTAAAAAGAGAAAATAAATTTTCAAATTTCGGCCGAATTTATCATTTAAAGACCGCCACGCCGTTTAACACACATTTGTTAAATATTTAATATTACATTTCTAAATATACTTAAATATTTTTATATATTATAATTGAATTGAACATTTTCTTACCATTAACCCTCAGCTCTGCTCCAATCACAACCCAGTATTTTTCTTTAAGATGGTCTTTTTTTATAATGAAATTACCGTCGCGAATTTCACTGCCGGCAGATGCATATCGCAAAAATATAATCTAGCCTATTTAAATCAATGAATTTCATAATATTTTAATACTTAGTACGTCTATTGCTGTAATCTAAATAGCTCATTAAGTCTGTCTTTGTACCTTATCACAAAATATAAATTCTCTCGAATTTATACAGCAAAGTTGATTTTTGGTTGGAGCTGAGAAATTATCTTTCGAGTGAAGTTTAGTATTTAAAATAGTTTTAAATTTCGTTACCTGTTGTAACCTGTGACATTTTTTAAGGGAGATATGAATCTTCATAATTTATTATATTTGCATGTATATGGAAGCTACCTATAGTATGTATGGCACTTTATACTCTTTACCATGTTAATTACATAACTAAATTATAATTAGTTTAACCTTTCTAATATGTAGTTGCCGTTCTAGATAAGAATTGTTGCAGTTGCTCTAACTGTATTGAACCAAAATTTGCTGTTTCATTCAATTAAATTCTAAATTTCAACAAATACACCCTGTATAATAAAACAATATTTGTTTGTACAAAATTTTAAAATTTCATGGGAATTTAATTTAAGTCTTCGGTAAAGTTAATTAAAAACAATTTTTCTCATTTTTTTTTGTGTTTTTTCAATAATGTAGTACTTATTGTATGTAGGTACTCAATGTATGTGTTATAATTATACATGGTAATCGGTATGAGCTTTTATATTAAATATTTATGGATAAATATATCATTACAAGTATTTATTTAGTTTACAATAATAGCAATATAATAATGATGTGTGTATTTTATATAATTTGAGGTTAAAATATCAATAATAATTACTTATAAAAGCGGAGGTTTTTTGTTTTTTTATTTTAATACAAAGTAAATAATTTTAATATAAAATGTTGAGGAGAAAAAATGTGGAGATTCCCGCGTTATGATTGAATTAACTTTTAATTATATTAAAAAATAAAATAATGAAAAAAATTAAAATGCAAAAAAGATGAAAATATAAATATTTAATTAGAATTTATTTGATTTATAATTATAATGCAGTATAAAAATGAATTTCAGTGTATTTATCATAATGCGATAAATAATTTCTGATGTACTTATAACAGTTTTTATTCGTACGAGTATTACAGTAAAACTACTATTTGTAATAACTGGTTCGAGATTATTATTATTTCTATACTCGTTTGTACTGCGTAAAATTTGTCGCAATTTTTGCGTTAAATTGTTTCTTAAATATATCCTTGGCCGAATTTAACAAACTACTTAGTTGACATTATTGCTATGTGGTTTCAGATGTTCGGATATTATGTTTTTTTAGTTGATTACTTATCAAATAAACTTTTTATTGTTTGCACAAAGTACTCATGTTATTCCGTTCAATTTTTCGTTTTTTATTGATAAATAGTTTGTTAATTGCTTCAACAGATAACCATTTTTAACTGCTCTGTTTAATATTAAATTTTCTTCTGTTTTCAGCACTTTTCCAAAAATTTTTTGAAAAAAAGTGCTTATTAGTTTCACTCTGTTCGTCCGTCCGTCCGTCCGTCCGTGGACACTTTTTTTGTTTACAAAACTTCTACACCCTTGAAGATAGAAAGCTGAAATTTAATACGTACATAGATCTTTACTAAAAACTTATTTCCGTAGAACAAAATTTTTACCTATCTCCCCCCTCTAGAAGTTATACCCCCCCAAAACCCTAAAAATGGCCTTTTTTAACTATTTGTTGCAATGAAACCATAAGCATTTTTGAAATTTTGCAAACGCATAAAGGCAGTGGCTTGCTTCCCCTAGCGTGGTATACTATAGTTAAACTTTAGAAAAACAAAATGGCCGTTCAAATTTACCGTTATCTAAAGTCCTTTTTTTTCCAAATTTTTGATGTCGTTTTTCTTCTAGACCCCAGCCTGTAAAAGGTTGATATTTTAGGGGCTTTTAGAGAATAATAAATACTTCATTTCGTTAGAAAAAAATTTTTTTCCATCTCTACCCCCTCTTAAGTTATCGCCTCTTGAAATTTGTAAAATTTGAATTTTTGACACCTTATATTTCCGAAACCGCAAGCTTTTTCAAATTTCTATAAACGAAAAAAGCTAACGGTAAATTCCATGACATTAAAAAATATAATTATTTTTCTTAACTCACACAATTAACCCTTAAAATCGAGCATTATGTTAACCCCATTTTATATTATTTTTTCTTTATTTCAAAGACTGCAGAAATCATTCATCCTAAATATATGCAGTCCTAGAAATAGTTTTGTATATGAATGAAACTAATTTTAATAGTGCGATAGGTATTCATAGACTGTATTTAAAAGCAGAATTTTCACTTGTTGAAGGGAAATACAAACAATTGGTTTGACCCAACTTTATTAAGTTTTCTTTTTCTATCGGTGTAGTTAGCATTCTGCAAATCACAAAATTAAACGCTGCTATCTTCTGTTTTATTAAATGGATCGAATCTTTTGAGATGCATCTATATGTGTTTATAAGTTGTGAATGGGTTTATAAGGTGTTGAATTTATGACATACGATATTCAGTCTTAGAGGTAATATTTTCAATTTTTGAAATTGTATATGTATCTTAATTTACTGTGAAGCGTTTTGTCACAAGAAATTTTGTAATACATTTGTAGAGTTTCTACTGTATACATTAGCATACATAAATAAATAATATATATACGTATAGAAATTTGTTTCATATATGCATGTATATAAATGAATAACTAATTTATTATTTATTGATATATAATGCGTGTAAGTAAAATTTATAGAAAATATATAATTAAATAATATTCTTTTTCTGTTATACATATTAAAATTTATTGTTAATTATATTTGATAATAAAATATTTGATACTTTGATCTATAATATTATAAAGCATTATGCTTTGGTTCATGTTTGATGATATTAGAGGTTGTGCTTTATTTATATTAAATTTAGATATTATAGAAAACTCTCATACAAGAGACCAAAATTATGCAATGCGTATGTTAGGATACAAATACTTATACGTTAAATTGATTTATTAAAATAACTTTTTTAATAATTAATTTTTGGTGATCCCCAAGAACTCGAAGAATCTGCCAATATTCACTTGTTGTTTAAAATCTTAAAATAGTGGAAAATCTCTGAAGGTTTCTGAAATTTAATTAAAAATTTTTTGGTATTATGAACTGTTACCAATCATACAAATAATTTTACTTATAAAATTTAAATCAACCTACATCACTCAAAATAGACATAAATTAAATTATGAAGTCAGAGTAAATCTGCTGGGGTTTCCTCTCCAAAACCGTATATATTATGAAAATTTACTTTATGCAATATTTTCAATATTTATGCCTTTCCTAATTTCAATAAAAAAATTTTTTTCGTCAGAACATGAACAACAACTCCTTTTACAAATAAAATCGTTTCTTTTCTGAAAAATTCTATTTAAAATACGAACTTGCTTAATTTAATAGTAGAATAAAATAGAGGTTAGAAAAATTTTATGTGACCTAAATATTAATATTAAAAATATTTCCTGCTGCTACGGTGAATGCAATTTTAATAAGCTCTTATAAGCATTTTCGCCTTGCATTTCTTTATTTTAATATACCTTCATAGTTCTCATATTATAATCTCTTGACATATTTTATACGAGACAGTTTAGTTACATCATATTACATATTTGATAATGCCATATGTTGGGAAAAAATGTTTTTATAAATGAAAAATTATGTAGTTGCGATACGAATAATTTTATAAAGGGTCCTATAGGTAAAATAGAATCAAAATGCATATTTTATATTTTGTAATGTAAGTGAAAAGCAATAATAACTTGTTCATTTCAATTTCAACCAAGGATATTCAAGTACCATTGAAAAATCAAAATATTTATCAATTTATAATGCGTTATATATTAAAAATATATTACTAACCTCATTTTCTTAATATTCATAATAGAGAATTATTTATTAAGCACTTAAAAATAGTTTAAAAAATAATAGAAACGTTACAAATCTATATACTTATGTATAGTTATAAATATTTCAAAATTAATATATTTAATGGAATGTGGCAAACTTATAATAAAAATAAGAATAGAAATAGTTGAACGTGTCAACTCTGTGATACCCGTACGAATTTTGTTATCCTATGGACGAACAAATATGACTATGACTTTATGTTGCCATATTTCCATATTAATTTATGCAAAATTTTTGTACAGTCATTTCAATAGTTTCTAAGATATTTCCAAAAACCTATTAAAACTGCATGACATTGAAGCTACCACAAGAAGTCAAGAAATATCAATGATTTTTATTATACTTAACTGCCTTAATAATGTATTTGCTTGTGCGAAACTTCAATTCCGTAGCTTATATAATTTCTGAGTTGTAGTCAAATGAATTTTGATATCCAATTTAAGTAGAGTTCCGGCATTCACTACTATAAACCATTTGTGAAAATTTGCTCAATTAGTTTTTGAGTTATCGTTAAGATGAATAGACGAACAGACAGACTGACGGACAGATGGACAGACAAAGCCAAATCGACTCTGAACTCGACCATGATCAAAAACATACACTTCATGTTTAATCTCAGACCATTATTCATTTGCGTCACAAACTTATTATACCCTTAGCAAATTTAGTATACCCTTCGACAATTCGTTCGTACGGGTGTAATAAAATATTTTATATTCAATATTTATAATACAGTCTGATTTAAAAGTATATAAACATAATAAAATGAATATAATGTGTAAAAAATGTTGTCAGGTACAGGAATATTTATGTGTAAGTGTAACTTCAAATGCACCAACGTTCAAATGATATGGTTCTTAAAACCGAAAAATTATGGCACTACTTGTGGCAAATTATGGCACTGAATTAAGTCAATATTTTGTGATATTTTCACAAAAAAAAGTTATGTTGAATCCCAATGTGTCACTGGTGAGAATATCTAAAAATTAAATTTATGTTTTCGTTACTTATTTATTAGGCTTCAAATAAAATTTGGCCATTTACAAAATGTTCACTTGCTTTACGAAGTATTTATATTTGGCAAACGGTGGTGTATTGGGACTTAACGTGCTAAACCCATTAAATAATTTCAAGGCAATGTGTAATCATGTAACAATAAAGCATTATTTAATATTTTTTGGCCTTACCCGTGTGACGTTTATACCTGTACTAATTCATGAGATACCAACAAATTTTAATGATTTTTAAAATTGAAAAAAATTATGACAAAGTTTAATTTTTATAATTCATTTATTTTTGCAATGTAATAATTATTATAAATTGAAAATCTTAAGGTAACAAGCATTATATCCATAATATACAAGCTTGTAATAAAACATCGTGATTCTCGGTATATTTTTCACGTCACAAATATTGCAAAATAAGAAGAATAAAAGAGATCATAACTTTTCTTATTTCAGTCTTTTATTTTTTATATTAGATGTCATATTGTTGCTATTGGTGTAGTTGCTATCATTAGGGGAGCAATAATGAAAATAATTGTAATAAGGTTGTATATGAGGTGTATGTGTTTGTGTATGTACACGTAAGTAGGTATGCATGTTATTTTCCATTACATGCTAAAAAATTTTTCTATCTAAAAATTCATTTTGTTTTTTTTTTTTATTATTATTATATATTTGTTTTTGTGTTTATAAGAATTTCAGAAGTTACAGAAATTGACGTTGTATATTATGTACGTGCTTAGAACTAAAATATGTCAACTGAGAATTTATCAAAAAATATGAAAAAAGAAAACAAAGACGAAAAGAAAACTAGAAAATTAATAATAAAGACACGGTAACACAAATATATAGTTATAAGAGTATTGATGTACAGAGTGTTTACAAGGTTTTAAAGCTTATATCGTATACTGGCAATAATTTTTACAGCAATTACCAATAATAAGAAACGTGATGTTCGATAAATTTACTCTTCGGTGAGAAATAACAAAACGCACAAGACAAATTTTATATAACAACATGCTTAGTTTTCGATTGAGTTTAGCCAATTATTTTGTAGGAGGATTTGTGAAATTCTTTGAGTAAAATTTCTCTTACACGAACCTTATATAACTGGAAAGTGTTTCAAAAATGAACTTACTGTTATTGACTCACCACCATATTATTCATTTTGAATTTTTTCGATATTACTCTTGTGCTTCCACTTCTACTTTATTGTGACACACTTTGTATTCGAAAAGATAATGTTGGCTTTTATTACATTTTTGCTTTTTTTCTGTTTTTTGATTCTCTGTTGTTTCTTATCTTGTAGTTAGTTATTATTTTTAACCACAGGTGGTTAAGAGGACTTTTGAACTTTTCAGACTACTTGGGTAATTCTTTTTAACATTTGTAAGTTCTATATATATATATACATAATTATATACACGTAAGAGCAGTATAACGATTTTTATAATAGTATTTTACTTTTCCGTACAAAGGTGAAAAATGTCATTCCAACTGAGATGTAACCATGTCGAATTATATATAAGTATTTTCTGCTGCTTTTTTTTTCTTGTTTCTAAATGAAAAATATAAAAGTAAAATGTACATTTAATGAAAAGGATGTACTTTTTATCCTTGGAAAAAAACATAAAACTATGATCATTTATTTATTAGTAATGTTTTATTTTCTCTATTTATTATCCCATACGGTCATAAATTGTGTTACCTTTAATGTATATAGTTAGAAAAGTATCATCCATTGTTGATAAAATTCTAATGATGTGATGATATTAATACTTTGTATAATGGTAAATTTCTGATTAAATTAAATAGAATTATCCTTTATTTCTATCCATATAATATAAAATGTAAAAAGGTATTACGGTATTACGATATATACAGAGAGGAAATCAAATTATATTTAAAGGATTAATTTATCTTGTTATCTTACAAATTTATGAGAATGCATTAAATTTAGAATTTAAAAACAAAAAAAAAAAATTGTGAAAATAATTGTATGCCTTCAGCATTATTCGTTAGTAATATTAAAGGTTCTATGAAAGAACAAGAGAAAGAATTCAGAACTTTATCGATAATTATATCATCTCTAATTACTATTTATTAAGCGTAATTTAGTGGACAGTATTTTTTCGAATTAATCGTACATTTTTAATATGATTGAAGTAATAATTGGAAGAAACTGAACTGGTTATACGGTGTATTATTAAACTTAAACTGTTGTCTCATATTCAGTACGAATTCAGAAAATTTTACGATATTGAATTTAAAATTTTATAAATTACTTAAAAATGATTTTATTTTATTAATACAAATTTCACTTACATACCAAATTTCATTCACATACCTAAATTAGAAAGGCTTTATGATATTAAAGTTCTAGTATCTGCTTGAACAGGATTAAGTATAAATTAAACTAGTTCTAGGCGATAGATCTGTAAAATATGAGTTGTATATTGTCCAATTTTTTTGATCTAAACACATAATTTGGATTAGTCTTGCTGTATGCAATTAAAAACCAGCACATAATGAAGACAGGACCTATACATTTGCATTCATCTCGAATTATTTTTGGAATACTAAAGAGGCAGCCAAAAAAAACTTAGTTCAATGTTCTCTTAATACTCATATTTTGATTAATTTTCATAAGCAAGCAAATATTTCGTATTACCGCTATCTTATTTTCTTGAATTTTCCAGTTAATATTTCCAACTCATAGAATATAGAAAATTTATTTGAAAATTTTAATTGTATATAAACACTATTTATGCATGTAACTATGTTTCATTCATAATGTTGAAATATTTTTAGATTACAGACTAAAAATAAACGAAATAAATAAAATAAAAATTTACTTCTTTCTAATAATAATGAAAGTATGTAATCTTGTGGCAATTGTGTGACCCCAGATACAATTAGTTAAAATTACGATTTAAATTCTGTAATGAAAATTAATTGAATAAATTCCAATATGTAATCAAAAATTAAATTAAATTTTAAAATCCAAAAAATTAACATTTTCTGGACCTTAAATTTAGAAATATAAGCAGCATGTTTCTGTTTTCTCATGAAGTAGTTTCTGAAAGTTCATTTCTCTGCGTAGTGTATAAATGTGAATTGTATAAGCGCATTTCAGAGTTTTATGTTTATATTGGAATGAAAATATTCTGACTCTCATTCTGGGCTTAGGTTTTTACATTTCAAATTCCAGCTTAGGTACATAAATTTTCAACAATAAATTTTTTAAATTCCGACAATATTAATTGAAAATTTTTGGATTTTCCTATTCTGATTCCTGAATACTTTCATAGAGTGTTTGTATTAGTTGGGATAGGGTTCCACTTTTAGAGTTTATATTATTCTGAGCCAATTTACTGAGGATTTCGTATTCTGTTTTAAATAATGGCAACAAAAATTAAATTTACGCCTATAATTATGCTATTATATGAAAAATAAGGAATGATAATAGATTTAATTTTTCTTGCAAATTAAATTTATTAAAGCTCTTAAGTTTTGACTGTTGTTAAATTGAATTAAAGAGCAAAAAAAAAAAAAATTGAAAAAAAATTTCAATTTTTCCAAAAAAAAAAATTTATTTTAAAATCCTTAAAAGGAAGTGGAATTACATACTAAAATAATTTTATATACACAAACACAATTGTATACGAATACACATTCATTTATACTTACATACATTATATATATGTATATAGGAAATGTTTCTAATTCACTATAGTTTGTATTAGAATAACCGGTTCGTTAGTCATTTTAGATCAAATAAAGGACAGAATAAGTAATAATAATAGAATACTCAGGGCCAGCTGCTGAAAAAGAAAAAAAACAGATTCAAAAAAAAAAGGAGTAGAAAATTAAAAAATAATAAAGAAAAGGAAAATAAATGATGTTTTCCTCATTAGGTTCAGACCGAACCAATGAACTTGAGAGAATAAAAATTTTGATTTTTTCTTCCTTCCTTCCTTATCCTTTTGGATTTTTCTCCTATTTCTTTTATATTTTTTTTGCTTATTTTCCTTATTTTCTTCCGTCTGGTTAATATCCTTGCTCTTGATCTCGATTTCATAAGTATTATAAATACATTCACATTTTTATAATCGTATCCCATATAGTCACATCTACATCTAAACATGTATATGAGTGGAATACATGCGTGTACATATATATATATATAAATTATATTATATTATATAAAAAAAATAATATGTCGTGTGGAAACGAGTAAAAGTAAATTCGATTTAAAGAAAAAAAAAATATCTTTTTTTTTTCAGGACAAGGAAAATAAAAGTTTTTCTTCATTTTTCATTTATTTGTTTGTTATTTTTATACTTTTTATTTTTTTTTTCTATACATTTTTTGTCATTTTTTATATCCTATGTATTCGAATGAGACGTGATCAGAAAATTTAATAAACTAGAATTAAGATCCTATCCGTCTTTCTAGGGGATTCATAAAGAAGCAAAATAAAAAGAGGAAAAAGAAGAAGCAAAAAAAATAAAATAAAGAAGTAGAAACCAGGCATCATTTTTATATATATGTATATAATGTCGTTTAAATGTTATAGAGTGTATCATTATATTGACCTGTTTGCAATAAATTAAATATTTTGGGAAGATCTTGGAAAACAATTGTCATCTTTGAACTTTTATAACTAAAAACAATAATAATGAAGCTCTAATGATATAGGAATAAAATAACTTAAGCAGGAAATAAAGTATAATTGAGAGACTCAATATGGTAAAGATAGAGGAACAATGAGGTATAGATGAGGTAAAAAAATAAGTTGATAAATTTAACTTAATGGAAATTTCTTCATGCAACTGCAGAACAGATGGATGACGTAATCAAAGGAACGAGTTAAAGGCAGAAAAATTCATTAAAAAATTTTTCTCCTCGAACTGGACTCGAACCAGTGATCTACCAGTCAAAAGGGATGACGCTTTTACAATCATCTGCGAAAGAATACGTTTTAATAACAGGTACTACTATAATTTTTGAAGTAACTTTTCGAATCTACTTTGAAAGATGGATTTTTTTGTTTCAAAATTTTCCTTTTTCATGCTTTGCTTTTGAATTTTGTGATTTGATTATTAATAGTATAATAAATGAAACACTCTGTTTAAATATTTTTTTAATGTGTATATATATATATACACGTCGTATTTATTATGTAAATAATGAAAATAGCAGAAAATAATAAGTAAAAGAAAAACAGTAAGATAAATTCATAGAATACTCATAGAATGCGACATCCATACAAAAGTAATTTTTCGCTTAGTTATTTCCTTTGTTAAAATCCCACATATACCCTTAATAGATACACACATATACATTTATATTATTATATATTATTATTTATTCTCAAAATAATAATATATTTTGTTTTTTTTTTTTTTTGTATACATATATAATCAGAATGTGTAAAATTAGGTGTGGCTACTAGGCTTTTATTTCATTTTAACTTTATATTTTTTGTTCTGATTTTTTTCTTGTAAACTTCCTTTGGGATTAAATTTTAAAGCCTTGTTAAATAAAAAATTTTTATTTAAGTTTGAAATGTTTGTGTGTGATTTAAAGTGAAAGTTTTTCTTTCATTAGATGTTTAATAAATTTTCCTTTTTTCTATTTTGAGGGAATAGAAGAGAATTTTGAGAAAATATTTAAGTATTTTGAGTTTTTTTTCTCTAGATTTTGTTAAAGAGAAATTTACGATTTTAAACTCAAACATAATATTCTAAATTCATATTTTAATTTGAAGTATACAACAAAAATTTTATTTAATTTAATGAAAACGAGAAAAAAAATAGAGTTGACCTTGTCAACTCTGTGATACCCGTACGAATTTGTTATCCTATGTGCGAATAACTAATGTGCCATAACTAACTATGGGGCAGACTATGACTTTAAGTTGCCGTATTACCATATTAATTTATGCAAAATTTCAGTACTGTGTTATTCAAAATACTGGTTGTGCCAAACTACTAATGATGTTGTATGGCAGCTACCAGAAAGAGCCAAGAAATTTTAGCGAATTTTATCAAGCACATCGGCCCTACTAATATACTCACTTGTGTGAAATCTCAATATCACAGCTTTTATAGTTTCTGAGATATAGTCAAATAACTTTTGAAGTTGTATGGCAGGTACCAGAAGGAGCCAAGTAATTTCAACGACTTTTATGAGACACATTGGCCCTACTAATATATTCGTTTGTGTGAAATTTCAATACTATAGCTTTAATAGTTTCTGAAATATAGTCAAATAACTTTTGAAGTTGTATGGCAGGTACCAGAAGGAGCCAAGTAATTTCAACGACTTTTATGTGGCATATTGGCCCTACTAATATATTCACATGTGTGAAATCTCAATATCACAGCTTTTATAGTTTCTGAGATATAGCCAAATAACTTTTGAAGTTGTATGGCAGGTACCAGAAGGAGCCAAGTAATTTCAACGACTTTTATGAGACACATTGGCCCTACTAATATATTCGTTTGTGTGAAATTTCAATACCATAGCTTTAATAGTTTCTGAGATATAGCCAAATAACTTTTGAAGTTGTATGACAGGTACCAGAAGGAGCCAAGTAATTTCAACGACTTTTATGTGACACATTGGACCTACTAATATATTTGTTTGTGTGAAATTTCAATACCATAACTTTTATAGTTTCTGAGATATAGCCAAATAAATTTTGAAGTTGTATGGCAGCTACCCGAACCGGTAACCCGATCATGTCCAATTTAAATAGGGTTCTGGCACTTACTACAATAAATCATTTGTGAAAATTTGGTGAGCTTAGCTCAATTAGTTTTTGAGTTATCGTTCGGACGGACGGACGGACGGACGGACAGACAAAGCTAAATCAACTCAGAATTTGTCGCTGATCAAAAACATACACTTGAGTCTATATCTAACACCGTTATTTCTTAGCGTTACAAACGGTAAGGCAAATTTAACCCTTGGAACATACGTTCGTACGGGTATAAAAACGTGTACAATCAATATAAAAGAAATTAAGAAGTAGACTTTTTATTAGCTTCAGCAAAATTCAAATACATACCCACCATGGTTTCATATTAAGAAGTTGGATCCTGAATGGAGCCAATATTGCCATCGAATAGAAGTTTTTTAGCTTTTCTAGACTAAAACTGTTCGGCCATGGTTTATTGGGAACTTTTTAACGATATTCCGTACACGATACTCTTTTCTCGTTTACTGAATTTTATTGATGCTAATAGAAGGTATTCCGTCTGACACTTGAATTCTTAAAAATGCAGCATGCTTCACGATTATTTTTTGTTTCTTTTTTCTTTAAACTGTTAAAGTAAACAATTTCATTCAATTTATTATATTTGAAAATTCAACAATGCAGAAAATTAAATGCTCATTTACTATAATTACTAACACTTAATAGCGAATAGTCTAACAATAATATTCGAATAAATGTTTGTTAAATGCTGACGAAAAAATAGTTTTCATTGCAAACTTGCAAACGAATTAGTAATAAAATCAAATACTAATGAGGAGCACATTTCTATTTTAAAATTATTCATATTTTCAATAAGTTTGTAAATGGTGAAGAAAACGAAAAAAAAAAGTAATGAAATTTATAAATTCATTGAATTTTTTTTGCATATACTAAGGCGCATCTATTTTCAAAGCAACACGATTATGTTAAAAATTATAAAATCAACTAGCAAATTGTGTAAACAAAATGTAAAATTTTAATTAATACAAATTTCCATAATTTTGCTTAATAAATAGGGAGTAATAATTATATTTTATTAAAAAAAAAAACAATTTTGAAAAGATGATGGGCAAACTGATTAGCATATTTTTTTGGAATATTTCAAAAAAATATTAAAGAAGTTTTGCTTCATTATACTAGCTTGAGCTAAATAACGAGTATTCGTAATTTTCTCGATTTTATCCTTCACAACTTTAAAAAAATATTAAACATTTTCACAAATGCATATTTTAAAGACAACGGTCTTGCGTACCCTCAGTGAATGGGAGGAGCGGGCTAGAGTTGAACACTGGAATAGCTGCCTGGACCTGTCGCACTCTAGGAAATTTGTGCGTCCCCTGAGACTGGGGGGTAGGATCTGACTTTGCTCAGTCGTCCAAATTTGAGAACATTAGGGGGGGTTCTCACTGGACACTGCTCCATGAGGGTCCACCTGAAAAGGATGGGCAGGGTGGCGGATGAGGGATGCCATTTATGCCTGGAGGAGGACGAAACCATGGAGCTAATGTAGGGGGATGGAAATCACAAAAGATCCTATGAGTCGACGTGAGTGGGGCCTAGGGGCCTCGGTCCCCGTGGAGAAAAAAAAACGAAAGTAGTTTGTGTTGTAATTCATCTTTTGCTGATTTTTCTTTCTATGAAACTTGAACCAAATATATTGTGTCTCCGATATTAATAAACGCTAATACCCACCAACTTTTCTATTGATAATTGCACACTATAATCGAGAAATAAAAAATTTTATTTATTTTTACATATTATTTTAAGGATATTCTTCTACTATTGTAATTCTAAGAAACTATAAAAATATTTTTAAAAGTAAGAAAAAAAAAAACAGATAAGAAAAGCAAAAAGTATTATAATTTCTTTTTATTCAAAATTCTATCAGGAACATGAATATGTCCTTGAGACAAAATTATAATTCATCTTTATTATATAGAAATATTTGATCCTTTTTCATTGTATTTTGTATAGCATAATAAAATATTACTTACTCGTATATTAAATTAATTGAGAAACAATGAAGACTTCTCTGAATGTTTTTATACCCGTACGAACGTATGTTCGAAGGGTATACTAAATTTGCCTTACCGTTTGTAACGCTAAGAAATAACGGTGTTAGATATAGACTCAAGTGTATGTTTTTGATCAGCGTCAAATTCTGAGTTGATTTAGCTTTGTCTGTCCGTCCGTCCGTCCGTCCGTCCGTCCGTCCGAACGATAACTCAAAAACTAATTGAGCTAAGTTCACCAAATTTTCACAAATGATTTATTGTAGTAAGTGCCAGAACCCTATTTAAATTGGACATGATCGGGGTACCGGTTCGGGTAGCTGCCATACAACTTTAAAATTTATTTGGCTATATCTCAGAAACTATAAAAGCTGTGGTATTGAAATTTCACACGAACGAATATATTAGTAGGGCCAATGTGTCTCATAAAACTCGTTGAAATTACTTGGCTCCTTCTGGTACCTGCCATACAACTTCAAAAGTTATTTGACTATAGCTCAGAAACTATTAAAGCTATGGTATTGAAATTTCACACAAACGAATATATTTGTAGGGCCAATGTGTCTCATAAAAGTCGTTGAAATTATTTGGCTCCTTCTGGTACCTGCCATACAACTTCAAAAGTTATTTAACTATATCTCAGAAACTATAAAAGCTATGGTATTGAAATTTCACACAAACGAATATATTAGTAGGGCCAATGTGTCTCATAAAAGGCGTTGAAATTACTTGGCTCCTTCTGCTACCTGCCTTACAACTTCAAAAGTTATTTGGCTATATCTCAGAAACTATAAAAGCTGTGATATTGAGATTTCACACAAGTGAATATATTAGTAGGGCCGATGTGCTTGATAAAATTCGCTAAAATTTCTTGGCTCTTTCTGGTAGCTGCCATACAACTTCAATAGTAGTTTGGCACAAGCAGTATTTTGAAAAACACATAGCACTGAAATTTTGCATAAATTAATATGGTAATACGGCAACTTAAAGTCATAGTCTGCCCCATAGTCAGTTATGGCATCTTTATTCACACAAAGGATAACAAATTCGTACGGGTATCACAGAGTTGACAAGGTCAACTCTATTTTTTTTCTCGTTTTCTTTGAAAATTTCCTTACCATATTCTATGTAAGCATAAGTGGATAATAAATATGCAACTGTTAGAATGGGAAATTCGAAAATGAATTCTACATGTCTTTAAATTGTTTGTAATGATTGTTTATTATTCAAATTAAATTTTAGTCTAAAAATTTCATTTTGGCCGAATATTGTAAAATTATGGTTTTAAAACTAGAATATTTCATTCTTTAATTTGGACACAATATAGGATGTAGTTGAAACTTTTGCATTGCAATTTTGACCATAACTTAAAAACTATTCGGAATACAAAGCCATACAATGTTGTTTTCTCGATATATATGTAATTAATGCAAATATTAGAGGTTTTTTATTAACTATAAAAAAATACTTACATACACAGTATGTAATGTAAGTGTGAGTGTGTGTAAGGCCAACTTAAGTTACAGTGTTGCATAAAACATTGATTTATCCATTAAAAATTTATCACAATATAAAATCTGTAATACGTAACCTGTATTTTACTTCATATATGCCATATTTGCACTCTTCCACTAAAAACTTAATCACATTTCGAATATAATCGGACCGGTTGACGTATTCAAATTTTCCAAAAGAAACCATTTTACTTCATAGCGTTACAATAAAACGTCAATACTTAAATTGCAATAATAAAAAAGCAAAAATAGTAAAAGTAACTTTTATATGTCATTTTCAATTTAATGTTATTCCTTATTTTCAAAGGATATTTTCTCTCTCATATGTAATGTACATAAGTAATATTTATATTAAAAAAAAAATCCTTCCTTTCCTTATAGAATAATATGTAAGTAATTTTATTTTATCTTTTACGGAAATAGTTTTAAGGTGCACATATATGCACACATAAGACAAATATTTTGTTATATTGCCTTTGTTGCAATTCAAAGAGAATTTACTGAAAAAAAAATAATAAAAAATTTTATCAATGCATAAATACATGAAAAAAAAAATCCTTTAAAAATTTTGGTATAAAAGGACATTAACAAAAAATGCAATATGGAAAACAAAGTAAAGAAATGTTTTATAGATTAAAGTTAAAAAAAGAAAAGATTTTTTTTTTATTTCATAAAAGAAAAATGTCCTTTTTTTGCCAAAAGAAAAATATTTTTTAAAAAGGACTTACATAAACTTTATATTTGTTTACATTTAAACAAAATGTAAGTTTTAGAAAAGGATTGCTTTTTTTTTGCAGTTTGCTGAAATTCAATAATGTCAAAAGTTATTATTACAATAGCTATTAAAGAAGAATCTTATTGTAAGTGAAAGAGAGCATACATGAAACGATTTATATGACATATGGAAATGGAAGTACAGTACTTTTCTATATAAGAGTTCGAAACTTTATAAGAATAGGTTCAATCATATGCTATAGCCGGACGAAATGACAAATTTCTTTACAATTATCAGGAAATTGTCTGACAATTGTGAACAAATTCTCTCTTTTATTTGCAAAAAATCTGCCATCAGATTGAGTTTTTGACATACGTAATTGTCATTTATGAGTTATTGATATATTTCAATAGTGTTCAACCCTAGCCCGGCGGAGCCGCCGCTTCCTCTTGTCGCTGGCTGGACCATCAACTCTCTCATTCTCGTCCACACCGTAGTGACGCACATCAAGGTTAATTTGTTGTGTCTAGCCAGGACGTCAAGGGTGTCAATGTATTCCTTCAGCAGCCTGGATCCTACCACATCAGACGAGAGGTCCCCAAGAACAACTTTAGTGTCTGAAATAATAAATATCCTGCTCTTTCTAATGTTCCTCCTGATACATTCTAGAGCACACAACTCTATGGCATATGTCTCAGCCTGAAATATCAATGGACAGTGTCCAAAAGCCCTTGTTATGTTTACGTCCTCGCCATACACACCCACGCCCATCCCCTCATTGGTTTTGGATCCATTCTTATAGAAGACCACTAAATGTGTTCTAAATTTATGGTTACTATTAGAAACAAAATAAATCCCAATTCAAAAATGTTGTGTACTTTTGCATAATACTGTTACTGTACTCACACATTTAAGATATGGGAGAATAAAATTTTGTTTTATACATTTTAAATTCTCTGATATGTTGTCAAATCAAAAAGAGTAATTACAATAATATGTTATTTGATTGAGCTTTTCAATTACTTTTAGGTCAAATATTTTAGTAGTGTATTAAATTTATGTAAGTGGTTTTGTAAGAAATTTTCGAATATTTTGTACAGACATATAAAATAAATTAAAAATAATTAAAAATATATATAGATACAATACAAAAAATGTCTTAGTTTCAGGATTTCAAATATAATATTTTCTTACTATATTTTTTAAGTAATTTTGCAAAAAATTACCCTTAATTCCAGAGAGTTGAGCTCATATAATTTGACGTCTGTTCCCAAATTGCAGAAGACAATATGTTATTTTCCATATGTGTATAAGCAAATATTCTGTGTTGGAAGTACTCTTTTATAAATGTAGCTCTTTAAATGCTTATAATAATTATTTTAGAAAGGAAATTATTGTACGATAATTATTATGTTTTAAAACTTTAAGTATAAATTGCTACAATTTCCCACATTCATTATAAATAAAGGTAGAAGTAAAAGTTAATAAAAGTTTAAATGAAGTTAGGTAGGGTATATAGAATATGTGTTACCATCCGTAACATTCAAATTAAATTAATTTTATAAAGAAAGAATAACTTTGATAAGAGATAAAAAATTTGGCCCATATTTTAAAAAGGTTTGTATTTTAAGGAGCGCGAACAAATATTTTGTATATCAGTATATTAGCTCATAGTTTATATAACGAGGAACTCTAAGTAATAATATGCTTATTCTTAGCGCTGTTCAGGTAACAGTGCACAGCGACCAGCATATAAAAAACTACTGTGCCCGCCAAATAGTTGTGGGATATTAAACTCCTACAGTCACTCCCGAGACCCACCCCCCTGGTGAACTCGAAAAACTTGGAAGGTCTGAAAAATAATTGCTAAATAGTATTAAAAATACTAAAATTTTCAAATTTTTTATCGCCTTAATTTTATGTTATCGCCTTTGAACATAGTTATTATCTTATAGTTGACTTAGACAAAAGAAAAATTTTCTTTCTTTTTTTTTCTTATGAAAATTATGCGAATTATTGTTTTGACATGTCATTAAAATCAAAGCCTCTTACCCTTCATACTTTTAATTTTATTAAATTTTATTAAATTTCTTCCAATATTGTCTTCCTATTTACACATACTCCATATATGTATGTGTATTTATTTACATAATTGTGTATGTACATCCTTTAAATGTAAATTTTATTAATAAGCATATAATTTTAATTATTTTGTGGGTGGTTTTGAATGCGTGTTCTTTTGCAATAATACAATGTTTTTCTTATATTTATTACACACATCATTAGCGTATTTTACATAATAAAAAGAAAATTATTTTAAATACAATTATCTTCAGATGATTTAATGTTAAACAAGGGATAAAAAAATAAAATATAAAGAAATGAGTATGTACTCGTATAATAATTGTAAGTATTAAAGTAGGTATTTCTATATGATCTGCATTCCACCACATACCCCTATACAAAAATTTGATGTGCGAGAAAATTCAAGAATGTAAAAATCTTTGACAGTATGTTACTTTTGTTAAGATTTTTTTTTTTAAATGAAAGAAATTAAAGCCTCCCTTTTATTATTCCGAATTATTTTTATCTTTGTTTTGTTTATTTTCAATAGAATAAAGAATTTTCTTTAAAGAAGATTGGAAATTTCTTGATTTTCTAGAAATATTTAAACATAAAATATTTTTGTTTTTTCCAAAACGGAAAAACCGTTTGTGAGGAATTAAGAAGTTTCGTCTTATTATAAAAAATTACCATTTTAGGCATTCAAAGAGTCCGAAATCAAATTGATGCTAAATTTTTGGTAAGCCGAATGAGAGTAAAGGTAAGGGATTTAAAAGAGTCGCAGTATATCTCAAATAGTGTCCTGATTGATTTGGTTAGGTGGTTTTGTATTAGTATCCAACTATCAGGTACCTAACATCGAAAACAATAAAATTTTAGAAAATTTTGATAAATTTCTCGTTAATGTAGAAGTTTTAATTTAAAATTAAAATGAAAAATTTTGCTTTTTGAATGAAAATTATAAATTGCCATGGGAAAATTTTTCGAGCAACTGATATTTCTTCAGTCAAAGATCTTGACGTCATCAAATAACAGAATGACAGATGACATAAAAATCATTTTTTTCTTGTATATTATTCTTGGTAATAGTTCGAATGAACAGGTCTCGCAAAATAAATGACACGTGTATGGTAAATGGAATGAAATATAAAAATCAACTATTGATTTCAACACATTGTATTTGTAGTTCAATCCCGTAAGTCTTAAACATTAAATTGGCTTACAACTAGAAAATTCTAGTCAGTGTAATCCCACCTTCAATATCATTATTATTTAATTTGCAGATTGTAGATTTTTAAAGCAAGCGAGTGGCGATCTCCCCGGTAACTGCAGTCACGCTTCCGCCTATAATATCCCCGTTTCAAGTATAAAATTGGAGATATCCCTAAGGGAGTTGGTTATCTGTTCCCGAACGCTTAGGAAACCCAGTCCAAAACAAATGCGACGCCGAACAGCCAAGATCCGGCAGCTGAAAAGGAGGTGCACGGAGGTTTCGTCACCGCATCCACAAAATCTGCAGCGAGAGGAGTTTGATTTCCCTAGTTTGTGCAGATGATCATAAAATGTGTAGTTTTTATTTTTTTACCTTAACATATATATGACGAATTTATGGTATAGATTTCTAAGATTGCCTATTACATACATACATACTTTAATTTTGTAAATATATGTCAAAATTCGAAAGAATATTTTTCACGTATTCTATATATAAAATTGTTAAGAATAGGATTCAAAAGCAGGAAAAAAAACAAAAATGAATATAAAAAAACCAGTATCTGTCATGTTAATTTCTCATGATATGTCTTGACATTTGAAAAGAATATTTTATGTGTGTATCCTTTTTCAGAAGTTAATTAAATAAAAAGAAAGTAGAGAGGCTGTGAGAAGGGTAAAAATTTTGCAATATGAGTAATGAAATAAAGAATGAAATCTTTAAATTTCAATAATTTGAGTATATGAAAAGAATCACATACAACGCGTCTCGTATGATAATGAGTAAGAGTAAGATATTATAAATAAAGTATTACATATAATGCGTTTGTATGTTTATGTACGTAAGTAAATAAACACGATTATGAAATTATATTTATTGTGTTAAAGAAAATAGAAGTAATGAAGTAAAACACGCTTATTACCGACCGTATTGTGTAAACAATAGGTAGGTTATGTGATGGCAACAAATTTTGCATATCGAGTTTTCGGTGGGAACGTACTTCTCCATAGTAGGGAAGTGTAAATAAACTATTTTTAGCAACCTGTCGGTCTGTCGGTCTGTCGGTCTGTGTGTGCACGCGTGTATCTCAAGTTCGGCTGAACCGATTTTGATGAAATTTTATATGTAAGTTTATTTCCACCATGGCACGGATCGATCAACTTTTGGTATATATCAGGCCTCGGGAACTGCACTTTTTAGCGGGCCTGTTTTACATTTTTGAGCATATTGAAGAACATATTCAACCGATTTACTTGAAATTTCATATATAAGTTTTGCTCTACCGGCGATGAAACCTCCTAGCTTTTGGAAGAAATCAGGCGTCTGCAACTGGACGTTTACTACGGGCCAAATATACATTTCTGTGTATATAAAGAGAAATAATCAACCGATTTCATTGAAATTTAATATTTGAATTCCTTGCATTAAAACAATGAACATGTAAATTTTTTGGAAAGATCAGGGCGCGAAAACTGATCTGCGGGCCGATTTTACATTTTTCACCATATCTACGGAACGAATTGATGGAGTTTCTTGAAATTTGATATTTGAGTTCTGGTAAACTAACTGGCGAGCATTTCAGGGAATTCGGGTAGCACAAAGAGAAACTCTACTAAGAGCCAAATTTACATTTTTCTAGGTATGTTAACTATAAGCTTACTAATGTCCTAAAAATTGGAAAGAAGTATTTAACAGACATTTTTATAATATTCTGTAACACTTTCACTTAAGTAGACAATAAACATTGCGGTCGGTTATGTGCTGACCACATCAGATTTTTTTTTTCTTGTTTTTGGAAAACTGTAGTATAAGTTTACTTAAGTGGAAAAATTATTCTATTTCAAATCGATTTCAATTAAAATGAATTTTTTTAATGTAAGCATGGAATTCAGAAATTTATGAAAAATCACAATATTTTATAAAATTGGAATTTAATTGCAATTTGTATAAGTATACGGTCTATATAACATACTCATGTACATAAGTAGATGTCAAAACTTTTGAATAATGACAATTTTTACAATTACACAGAAAAAAAAAATTATAAAAATAATTAACAGAATCCATTGAATAACAAATAATTCAGCAATAAAACTTTTAACAGATTTTCAACAAAGTTATCGAGTTTTTCTAATTCTAAAGATGAAAAATTAATTTTCAATTGAATTTTAAGTAAATTCATCAAAGACTCAGAAACTTGTTTAAATTTTGATTTACTTTAATAAAATTTAAATAGTTCAAAAGTTATTAAAATTTCTACTAATATAGAAATGTCACATTTCAAACAGCAAGGGCTAAAAATAGAAGGGAAGGCTAAAGAAATATCAAATGAATCCATTCTAAAAATATTAATTTCAACTTTCAAGAGAAATCATAATGTTTAAATAGGCTCCTTAACAATATTTTTCAAAAGTGTAATTAATGCCGGAATGATTGACATAAATAAAGTATTTAAAATCTAAAGTAACAAAACAGAAAATGTTGCAGAGACATCAAATTGTACAAATTCGGCATTCAACAATATTCATGGCAATTCGACTGAAAAAATTAGCTAAAATTTTTAACTTTCAAATAAGAACACCTAAGACGTAAAAAAATAATTAAAAAACTGATTACAAAAACATTTTTGATCTTATGAATATAGTTAGAAGTTCTAATCAATTTAAATTTAAAAATTTTGCGTGGAGGATATCAAAATGAATTAAGTTAATTCGAAAAAAGCCATGTTTTCTTGCCGCTTCGGTTCTTAATTTAATTAAAACTTGTATGAAATGCCAACGTTCATATAATTAAATTAATTAATTTGTTTTTTTCTGACCCGGTGATACAATGCTCTAAATGGAAAAACAGCTAGAAAAATTAGGTCAATCCAATATTAAATATTTGTTTTGATCCTTTAGTCTAGTCCATAAAAATGGACTTTTGAGTTCTGTTTTTTTTATTCTTTCCTTCTTTTTAGACTATGACATATTTATTAGTAAAATGAAAAAGGAATTACCCTATATAATAAAGAGTTACGTAGACAAATGTGATTATTTTCCATTAAATTTCTAAAAAAAAAAAAAAACTATATAGGACAGTCCATGGTATTTACAATATTGTGGGAATTGTAGTTTCAGTTGTGTTATACAACAATTTTATGTTATACTTTTTAATGCTTTTATATATGGTTTGCTTTGTTTTGTTTTCCATTCATCACTCACAAAATGCATTCCGAAAAGAGAGCTTTTAAAAGAGTGAGTTTTATTCTCGTTTATTTTATTATTATTATTTTTTTTTTTTCATTTTATCTCTTTTTTTCTAATTTTTATATCCCTCTTCCTCACATTCTGTCTATTTTCTAAGTTCGTTTTGTTGCAGTCTATTTTTTTCCTATTATAAATGTGGAGATCTATGAATTCATGGTAAGTTTTTATTACAAGCCTTTTTATTTAGAGAGCCGCAAAGGTTATTTTGTATTTAGGAATTTTTATTATAATTTCAATAGTCATTTAGAAAACTATTTGTATAAAGAGTAAATTAAGAATTTGTTATTCGATTTGTAATGTCCATTAAGTAAGAGACCACGATTTATTTGAAAATGTTTTGGTAGAAGATAATTGCTGCAATAATTAATCGAAATTAAATCGAAGTTATTAAAAATTATGAGTGCCATAATTATAAAGTTGACTACTACGAGTTTTACGAAAATATTATAAATTCATGTGTCTCTCTATGACAATATAATAGAGCAAATTTTGAGTAACTGGAATTATTTGGAAAAATTTCTTTTTCTTCGGGCAGAAGTGCATTTTTCGTTTAATGTCCATTAGAAGTCATCTAAGCCTTTGAATTGATAGTAAGTGGAGAATAAATTGAATAAATCGGATCTAGATAATTTTTGATATTATTAATTATTAAAGATATAGTATAAATTTAGGGGCTAACCACTTGCTTTTAAATTCAATCGCAATAATGTTGTGGTTTACTTTAGATATTTCTCCATTGAATTGATTATAAGTGGAAAATAAATTAAGTAAACCGGATTTAGGTAATTTTTGTTTTTAAAATGTAATAAAAAAATAGTATACATTTGGGGGCTGTTATTATACAAAAGCCACAAACTTTTGGATTCAATTTCAATAGTATATCGTAGTTTACTCTAAATTTCTCTTTTACACGAATATCCTAAAGTTAATGAATCTCAATTTAGTTCTCTCATTCTCATTTTTTAAACTATACACTGTATTATATTTTATGTTATACATTAATATTACGCTTCACAATGCTATATTATATAGAATAAAATGTAAGTATATTTATTGCGTTTGCTCTTATTTTCTAAAATAATAAAAGAAATACAAAAAAAAAAAACTTTAAATAAATAAAACAATAAACAACAAAGCAAATAATATTTTAACAATTGCCGCTTTAATTAAGTTTTCGCGATATCCTTTTAATTAAAATTAACAAAACATACACAAAATAAAGGATAATTTAAAATTTTACTACAAAATAGGTGTATACTAGAATAATAAAGTGAATAAAATAAGGATATATAGGTGAGAACATACTGTTATACTTAATTAGAGTGTATGTAGAAAAAAAGATGTTAAATTTTGCATAATTTTCAAGGAAATTTTAGACACACAAAAAAAAAAAATCTGATGTGGTCAGCACATAACCGACCGCATTGTGTATTGTCTAGTTAAATGAAAGTGTTACAGAATATTATAAAAATGTCTGTTAAATACTTCTTTCCAATTTTTGGGACATTAGTAAGCTTATAGTTAACATACTTAGAAAAATGTAAATTTGGCTCTTAGTAGAGTTTCGCTTTGTGCTACCCGAATTCCCTGAAATGCTCGCCAGTTAGTTTCGGTAACAACCAGAACTCAAATATCAAATTTCAAGAAATTCCATCAATTTGTTCTGTGGATATGGTGAAAAATGTAAAAACGGCCCGCAAATCAGTTCTCGAGCCCTGATCTTTCCAAAAAATTTATATGTTCATTGTTTTAATATGAGGAATTCATATATTAAATTTTAATGAAATCGGTTGATTATTTCTCTTTATATACACAAAAGTGTATGTTTGGCCCGTAGTTAACGTCTAGTTGCCGATGCCTGATCTTTCCAAAAAATTTACATGTTCATTGTTTTAATACGGGGAATTCATATATTAAATTTCAATGAAATCGGTTGATTATTTCTCTTTATATACACAAAAATGTATATTTGGCCCGTAGTAAACGCCCAGTTGCTGATGCCTGATTTCTTCCAAAAGTTAGGAATTTTTGCGTATGATCGAGCAAAGCTTATATATGAAATTTCAAGTAAATCGGTTGAATACTTTCTTCAAAATGGTGAAAAATGTAAAATCGGCCCGCAAATCCGTTCTCGAGCCCTGATCTTTCCAAAAAATTTATATGTTCATTGCTTTAATATGAGGAATTCATATATTAAATTTCAATGAAATCGGTTGATTATTTCTCTTTATATACACAAAAATGTATATTTGGCCCGTAGTAAACGTCTAGTTGCCGATGCCTGATTTCTTCCAAAACATACGAATTTTTGCGGACGGTCGAGCTGAGCTTACATATAAAATTTCAAGTAAATCGGTTGAATATTTTCTTCAAAATGTTCAAAAATGTAAAACAGGCCCGCTAAAAAGTGCAGTTCCCGAGGCCTGATATATACCAAAAGTTGATCGATCCGTGCCATGGTGGAAACAAACTTACATATAAAATTTCATCAAAATCGGTTCAGCCGAACTTGAGATACACGCGTGCACACACAGACCGACAGACGGACAGACCGACAGACCGACAGACCGACAGACCGACAGACCGACAGACCGACAGGTTGCTAAAAATAGTTTATTTACACTTCCCTACTATGGAGAAGTACGTTCCCACCGAAAACTCGATATGCAAAATTTGTTGCCATCACATAACCTACCTATTGTTTACACAATACGGTCGGTAAAAAACAATATCAGTAAAGGATTTGTAATATAAGAAGAATAAAAATAACAACAAAAAATTTTTTAACAAAGATAAATTTTTCATTGTATTTTATGAAAACAAGAGCGAAACCGTCTTTTCAACTTTAAACAATGATTTTTTGTACATTAGTTTTAAAATTTTGTAGACTTATTATTTTTTTTTTCCATTTTGAATAAAGAAAAGAGCACCTTTTATTATCCTTTTTCACCGTCATTGTCATTGAAAGTAAAATTTTCAAAAGGATTTCTTATCATAGAACCTAAACCCCCTTCTACTCGTATTTTATAAATAATTCGAGTTCAATGAACTTTATGAAAGCTCTATGACTTTTTATATAGTTGTGATCCACTTTTATAATAATACGTTGTTAATTATTGATAACAGAAAATTTTAGATTTGGAATGAATTTTATATTTCAATTAAATTTTGTAATAAAGGATGTTATGTAAGAAAGTGATTGAAAAGAAATTATAAAAATCTACAGTTGTTTTAACAAATTTTACATAACACTATTAATATATTACCTGAAAGTATGTACCTAAAGCAAAAGTTATGCATTCGATTCTCGATTTCATTAGGTTTTGCAAATGTTGTGATAATTGAAAATAAGAAAACAATAAGCACAATTTGTTAATTTTTGAATATATTTAAATCTCTACTGAGGCAATTTAAATTGCATAATTTGGATTTTCATCATGATATTGTCTGTGCTTTATTTATGACTGTATAACGTTCAGAAATACTCCCGAAATGAGTTCAGCAGTGTGTATATAAAAGGTTGTTTTCTAGATAAATTCTGTTATTCAATATTAAAAACGAACCTGTACGATTGAATTTCAAAGGTGTGACAATCATTTTCATTAAAAACAATATGAGATCATTTGCCAGAGTAACTATAGAGTCCAAAAATGCTTCTTTAAATAACTTTTTCATGGCGGGTTGTATATTATTAGTGTTATATGAACGTTTGTATTAAATTTATGCCTTTTAAATGAACTCCAATAGCATAGTTTTCGTATGCAAAATATTGATTGGATCGCATTGGTGTCGTACAATGTTTAATATAGGGTCAAATTTAAATTATATTTCAATCATTTTATTTTGATACTAGTGAGAATTTAATAAAGCTTCAACAGAAAACTTCAAATTTAATAAATCTATTCATAAATTTTTCGTGTTGACTTATATTCTTGTAAACAATTTTAATTTTTATATTTTTTGAGAATTCTTTTTTGGAAAAATTCAATTAATTTTTCATTTTATTTGACTGAAATTTAAATATGCTTGTTTTCCCGTTTTATACATTTAAGGGAATTTAATTGAAGAAATTGTTTTTCAATCGAAAATTCTCTAGGTTAAGAGATCTAATTTCAAAGATTAAAAGCACTAGGAATTAGACGGCCAAAGTATCTCATGTGTTAACTGTCCTAAATTAACTTTGAAAATCAAAAATCGTCAGTTGATTAACGCAGCAATGTTAATAAACAAAACCGCCCCTTATTAATTATTTTTAGAAAATAAACGGGAAAATTGATGCAACATTATTGAAAAAGTGAAATTCAGTTTTTTTCCCATTATTGTTTTAATTTATTTTAAATGATAAATGACAAGTTCTAGACGTAAGTGATATTCTTTATGAAAAGTTTATTTATTTAACTTGATTAATAAATGTTATAATATTTTGAGTGCAATATAAAATTTCATCTCATAAAATATTCTGACTACGTGTTCTTTTATTTGCTTTTTATATTATTTATAGTTATATCATAAATTTATAACATAGCGTTATGAAAAAAGGAGAAAATGTGGGGGAAAAATGAATAAAAATCCTGCTGCATATAATCATTGTAGCAATTATAAGCTTATGTAATATTTTAATTGTGTACATTATATAAAAATCGTGTTATATAATAATAATAATCAATAAAAGAGGACTGAATTTTTGTTAATTTTCCAATCATATACTCAAATTTCAATAGGGTAAATCTTCATAGTTGAGACCGTACTAAAATACTTGTAATAAATGTTGAATTTAATTGAAAATATTGTAAAAATTTTGGTTGGATACATTAGATTGAATACATTAGATTTCGTAATAAAGTGTGAGACATACCGAAAAGTTAGAATTTAAATTGGGCTTGCAGTGAAATGCGATGAGAGTAAATTGTTTTAATTGATAATGTTTTTTTTTGGACTTTAATTGGAAGAATTCATTAAAAGTCAATATTCGTTGTTCGTGGATAATTTTAATACTCAACTAATTATGTATTATATTTTTAGTAATAAACCCTTTTAAACCTTTTTTATGTTAACTAAGCTTCTACAAATAGAGTTAAGATGCGACCTAGAGATATAACGAGCTGTTCTTTATTTAATTCACTCAACTTCATTCTTTCCATTCAGTCATTCTTTCATTCATATGTTCAAGAGTAGAATTCAGTAAAAAAATTTCGGTGTATTCCACTAACACTTTAATGAATTTGTAAATAATATAATCTCCGTAGTGAGTATGTTTTACTTTTTTTTTTATTAAAAAGTATATTGTATAAAACTTTGACCATTTTGTTATACATAGTTTAAATTTTATGTTGTGGTTTAACACGCAACAATAGAAAATTCAATAAACTTTATTCATTCCAAAAAACTGATTCATGTGAAAAAATCCTTCCAAACATTTTGTTATAATAAATTGTGTTAGTATTTGTATTTATATACATACATTATAAATAATGTACAAGTATTAATGTAAATAATTACAGAGTAATGAAATAATTAATTTTTAGTGCATTGAAAATAAAGTCTGCCATATAAAAATAATCTGAATTTGGAGTACAAAACAATATTTTATTCTGTATTTGTTATGTTTTCTTATGTTTGCTATAAAGGTTTAAATATTTTGGAAATATAGTGTTAAAAATCATAAATTTTTTTTATATACGCTCAACCAGTTTATATCGGGTATTCTAGATTAATTAGTTTATTTGCAATGTTATAGAAGGACGTGGTGCATAAAATTCTACTCAAAATAAAATGATGTGGCAAGAGAAAAACAAGGCTGAGTTAATGCATTTGTAAAACTTTCGCAATAAAAAATGACGATGCCGTAGAATTAAAAGTATTCAATGTTGCCTGTTATCTGATCAGGTTAGAGTTAATAATTAATTATATTATCAGAAATTTTAAGTAAAATTGGAAAAGGTCATCAAGTGCGAATATTTGGTCTTAATTGGCTCTTAAAGTCTATAGCAGTGTTAGATATGAGCCATATTGTGCGTATTTATAAGCAAAACAAATTCTAGTTTTTTGTCGTTTAATAGTTTTGGTGAAGAGTTAAACTATCTCACTTCACGACAAAAATATTCTGAACCATTTTTAATTCTGAATGCAAAACATTGTCGTAAAAGTTAAGGTTTTAAATTGAGAATTAAAAGAATCGTATATTTTAATTTATTCACGAAATCGGAACGAGTCTTTTGATTTCATTTTTCTGCCAAACTCTGTCTTATAGTTTGAATAACCAAATACATGTGCATAGTTTCCTTGTATACTTATATAGAAACATATATGTGTAATATTACGTGTTTATTTAGTTTAATTTGAAATGTTTCTACTGCAACGAAAATAATTAAATGCTAAAAAACTTGACTAAAGTTTTTTTTTTTGATGTAATTGTTAAACATTTAAACATCTAAAATAAAAGCAGAAACTTAATAAATAAAGTTGGGTGAAACAAATAGTTTGTATTGTAGCACTTTTCCCTTCAACAAGGCAATATACTACTTTTAAATATAGTGTATGTATACCTATAACACTATTAAAACTATTTTCATTCATAAGCGAAACTATTTCTGAGATTGTATATATTTAGGATGAACGATTTATGCAGTCTTTGAAATAATAGTCGATTTTAAGGGCTAATTGTGTGAGTTAAGAAAAATAATTATGCTTTTTAATGGCATCGAATTTACCGTTAGCTTTCTGCGATTATAGAAATTTTAAAAAGCTTGCGATTTCGAAAATATAAGGTGCCAAATATTCAAATTTCACAAATTTCTAGAGGCGAAAACTTGAGAGGGGGTGGAGGTGAGAAAAAATTTTCTTCTAAAGAAAAGAATTATTTATTAGTGTTTAAAAGCTGTTAAAATTTCACAACCTATAGTTTGGAAAAAAAAAGACATTAAAAATTTGGAAAAAACGATTTTTAGATAACGGTAAATTTTAACTGCCATTTTGCTTTTTTAAAGTTTAACTATAGTATGTTATTACAAAAGTAGCCATTTCATTATAAAAATATTTCTGCGTTTGCAAAATTTGAAGAATGCTTATGGTTTTTTTGCCAAAAATGCTGTTTTTAGGGTTTTAGGGTGGTATAACTTTTAAAAGGGGGGGGGGGGAGGGTATAACTTTTAAAAAAAAATTTTCTTCTACGGAAGTTAGTTTCTAGTAAAGATCTATGCACGTATAAAGTTTTAGGTTCTATATTCAAAAATGTAGAAGTTTTGTAAACATGTCCACGGACGGACGGAGGAACTGACAGAGTGAAACTAATAAGCACTTTTTTGAAACATTTTTTCACAATGATGCAACATTGCACCTAACTTAAAAAAAAATGTTTACATTTTTACTTAAAATGTTAAAATATCTGGAATCTGGCATATACATAAATGGCATAAATTGAAAACTGTCATAATACTCATAATCATAATACCGGCCTTTTCATATACATTACGGTGAGTAAAAATAATGAATTGCAAAATTATAATAAAAACATTTATAAAATTAAAATTCAATGTACCTGCAGCTAAGTATTTGATATTAAAGCAAATTAAAGTTGTAGTTAGATATAGGTAATTAAAAGAGGATTGCATACATTCATTTTATTAACCCATTGCAGTATTTCCAGAATTCTTAATTGAATTTCGTTATATTTCGCCGTGGAAAAAATATTTGGTATTTAATTTCAAGTATTGGAACTTTTATTACAAATCAAATTTGTGAATGTGTTAATTAATAAATTCGAGTTTTTAGTACACACATTGGACACATTGCAAGTACACGTATTTTAATGGAGCGCATTCATAGTTTTATGATTCTGTAAGTGAGATGTGAAATACTTTTATAAATAAATTTTAAATTTCATTTTAATATATTTAAAATTTCATTTCTAATCATAGTAACATTCAAAGCTATAACGCAGCTTATTAAATTTAGTTTTTATTTTTCTCCATATTTTATTGCATTATTATAATACAAGGTATTTGAAAAAAAAATTATGGAATTTTTGAAATAATAAGTATCTATTATATATTTTCCCTATTTTATGAATTCAAAATGAAACCATAAAATATTTTTACCAATCTAACCAAAATTTAATAGTTGATATTTTGAGTGACAAATTAGCTTTATTATTAATAAAATTTTTGATAGAAATCCCCATCAAATATAATATTTTATTTAATTAATTGGATTTGATTATTGTAATATCAATTGAAATTTATTAATTTTAAAAATAATTTTAATATATTATAGAAAGTCACGTACGTGATAATCAACAATATATTTTTAGTATTTGAAACCAAAATTACTGTGGGATTTAAGGATTAATCGCGGTGAGAAAAACCCTTGCTATATTGTAGAAATGTATATATACTCTGCAAAATAAAAAATTTGCATAGAATTTAAAGTATGAGGAATTACGGATATAATAAAGCAGCTACTAATCGATCGAAATGTGTATTGTTTGAGTGATACTATGAAATTTTCATTTACTTATTCTTACAAGTTTGACGAAAACAATTTCCACATAATTGTAAAAATATTTTATTTATTTGAAATTTTAACAAAGTCAGTTATATTTTAGGTTAGGTTGAAATGACAAAATTTGGTTCTTAGAGGAGGTTTACTTTGTGTGATCTAATTTTTTTGAAATCATTTACAAATTAAATTGCAAGAAATATTGTTAATTCATTCCTTAGATATTGTCAAAAATGTGAAATTGACCACTTGTGAAAATCAAGTTTCGAGCCTTTATTTTTCTACAAAAAATTTATTAATTCAGTGGTTTATCAATGGCAATTGAAATATTGAATTTCTAGTATAGTGTTTTATAGCTTGATAGTCAAAAATGATAATTTTCTCAAAAATAGTCAAAAACGTGAAATTGATCCGACGAGTTTCTGAGTCGTTCCATAGCTTAAAAGCATTTATCATTCTAATTAAAATCGGCTCAACCGAAATTGAGATACACCAGTGCATCGATAGACAAAAAGAAGAGCTGGCTTGTAGAAAACTCAAAATACAAACTGTGGTATTGCAAACAAACTGCCTTATTGCATTCCTTAATGTGGTCGACAAAAATGGAAAATATTTTCTTATTTAATTTTTATAAGAGCGGATGTTACGGAAGAAACAATTTGTAGTTTTATTTCCGTAAGGAATTACGCTTAAATCCTCCAAAATCTTAAATTTTAATGATTTTGATTCTCAACTACTTGCCCTTTGCGTATATTTTAACCATTCTATTATAAAGAATATAGAATTGATATAAACAGTCGTAGGAACGGACAGAGTTCGTAATATTAACAATTACGTAATTGCAAAAATTTTAAAAATAAAAATTAAGACATTAGTTTTTATTTTTAAATTTTTCAATTCATAATTAAATTGAAAATTTTTTTTATATAGTTTCAAACAATTATACAATATGTCATTGTTCTTAGTAAAAAAAAAAAGTTTACTTATGGAAAACTTCTGTTCCGAACCCCATTTAAATTTTTTTATTTGAACTTTTGCTGTGATTTTTTGTGACCCAACTAATATAGATTCCGATGCATTTATTTTGTGGAATATTAGCAATAGCGTATAGAAAATTATTAAGTGAATAAAATATTTTGAACATCATTTAAGTGAATTAACACAAATTGTAAAGAAATTTTAAAAATGGGGGAGAAAAATAATATGAAAATTTTTAGTTTTAATTTTTTACGGTTTTTTCTGTTAATTTTCAATTTTTTTGTTAGCAACCCCAATAAAACTTAAAACCGTGATATGAATATTGCAATTATTTTACATTTAACAATAAAATTTAAATATGAATAATTATATTTAATGGAACCTGTGCCAAAATAAAAATATGGAACGAAATTCATAACTATTTTCAGTGGAATTTTTATTAAAAGTTTTATTTTACACGTGAATTAATATTATTACCCTATAAATAACATAAAGTTATTTAATAATTTTGAATGCTTCAGAACTGTTGAATTTTAAACGTGAGAGTTAATTGAAATAGTTATATTATTTACTATAGAATTCCGAGCTTAACCAATTAGAATTTTGGCAATTGGGAAATATGCAGGGAAACACAATTTGCGGATAAATTTAAAGAGATAGGCCGCTATTTTAACTTGTTCAAATCTGAAAATAGGATTTGTGTCTAAACTAGAAAGCGATGCAATTAATGTTGAGAAGTTAGGAACGTGGATTAAAATTAATATCCTTCTGTGGATATTAATTTGAGAGTTGTGTTAAGATAAGTGAGACTATGAAAAAAATTCGTAAAGTAATATTTTAAATGATATTTGAAAATATTTCCACTCATTCTGAGTGTTATTTTGTGCTCTCTGGTAATTTTCGAAGTTCGGAAAAATATTTGATACAAGCTCGTGAATATTGTAATGGTTTTGCTAATGTAGGCACTAAATTATGTCTACTGATGAACTGCACAGATTCAAATAGATCATGCTCCGAAATGGTCAATGAATAATTTTTAGAAATTTTCGGTATTCCATTCAAATTTCGTTTGCTTTAGTTTTTCCTATTTTTTATCTTAGATCTAAAAAGCATAAAAGCAATACTACGAACCCAATAAATAAATAAAGTTTAAAGTTTTTATCATTATTTTTTGTTTTGTTTTGTTGTCAAATGTCAGCTCAATTTCCTGTATAAATATCGCAACTATAATCAGTCAAATTCCACATGCCTAATATCCTTGTAAAATTTTTTCTACAAAAAAAGAAAAAAAAAATAAAAATTTTGCCTGGCTTAATTTTCATTTGCACTAAAATAAATTTTTAAAGAATTTAAAAAAAAAAACACAAAAAAAAAAATTATATTCGTTTTTGCTTTTTGGATTTGCAATTTTTCCACATAACACACGTAAATAATTTTAAACATATTGAAATTTCTTAAAGAAATTTTCTGAAAGGCGAAACTATTATCCTTTTAAAATCTAAAACTAACAAGTCCTAAATGAAAATAACAAGAAAATAACACATAAGAAAAACAAAAACCAAAAAAAAAAAAGAAAATGAAACAAGAGAAGAAAAAATTAAAAAAGAAAAACAGAAGAGAAGAGAAAAACCGCAATGGGGCATATTTTGATTTTTCTTTTGAAATTTTGTTTGTTCTTTTGGTCTCTACATATTTTAATTACACCTAAAACTAAACGAATAAGTTGAATAAAAGCAATTGAGTGTATACAACAGGATGATGAGAATGAAATCTGGTTTTTTAGGAGGAAAAAGGAGGGGTGGTGGGACGGGCAAGAGATTGGAACCACAAGTTTTTCTTTTTTTCGTTTTGCTATCACAGTATTAAAGAACACCAACACAAAATAAAACTAAAATTTGTTTTTGCCATCCGCAGTAATCACCTTTTCAGGTTAAATATATGGTCTCCATTGTTTTGGCGTTTCTAAAAACCAGAAAAAAAATTAAAACAAAAATAACATTAGAATTAAAATTTCTCTTATTTTTTTTTCTTTTGTTTTTATAAAACACGAAATAGAACAAAAAGTTTCTGAGGCGGAAAATTAGTTTTTCTTCTTTTGTTTTCTTCATTGTTTTATTTTTGTTTCGCCAAGAAGAATAAACTGTATAAGGGATGAGTGGAACGGGGCGGGCAGGGTTTATGACGCGGAAAAATAGAATTCGTATATTGTAAAAATGTGTGAGTATTAAAAAAAAATTTATATGAGAATGCGGAACTAGAATATTAGAGGTGAAACTAATGCGAACAAAATAGGGAACTGATTTAAAGGATACGTTTTTGTTTTGTTTTATTGTACTTTTTTTGTTTCCTAATGTCCGCAATGCTTTTGTTTTCTGTTTTCTGTTTTTTGGCATATTGTGTGAAACATGCAACTTTAAATTTTTTTTTCTGATTTTTTCTTTTAAGTTTGTAATGAAAACAATAAAAGAAATTCTTTCCTTCTTTTTTATAATTACTGAATTAAAAATAAACAAAATGAAAGCAAAAAAAAAAAATTAAGGAAATTTTGTTAAAATTGTAAATTTTTTTTTGGGAATTTTTTAAAAGCAATCACTGAAAAAATATTTTACTTGTTTGTACGTTTATGTGCGCGGAAAAAAATTTATTTTAAATTAAATTTTTAAATTAACCCTTAATCACTCACTATGTACCCTTACCACTGAAGCCTTAGTCAGCCCGGAGGCGTCGTTGAATTGATAAGGTAAAAAAGGTATATTAAGTAAAGAGCAACAAGTGAAATACTTTTTAGTTTTTTAACTTTATAATTTAAAGAAAAATATTTCCATTCCATATTAATAAAAACAGGTTTTTTAGTTACACAATTGCGTAAAAAGAATGAATTGATTCTTTCTTTGTTTTGTATACTAAGCTACACAAGCATTAAATTATTATTAATTTGCGTGTGATGCTAAGGTCAAGACAACACTAAAGAAGAGGTATAAAATACAGGAGAGTATTATAATGCTATTACAAAATATAGGAGATGGAGATTTATATATTTTACCGCTATATTTTACGGGTATCTAACCACTATTTTACATGTCCTTCCGTCCGTCCGATTGTACGATAACTCAAGAAAGAATAATACAATCGACACCAAGCTTTTACAAGTTGTTGCTTTTGTGCCAAGGACAGCTGATATTGTAATTAGAACCAATCGGACATAATCGATTAACTGCCGTATAACTCGAAGAGATTATTCGAAATGTTTGAAAAAATAATTAAGCCAAAAGTCGTATTAGAAATATTATAGTTATTAAGGGTTAAAAAAATTAAATACAAATTGGATAAGTAACTTTATCTTTTCGTTCAATGTATTCGTTAATTTTTGGTTCCCTTGTTTTTTAAATTATTTCACCAATAAAATGGGATTGAATTAACTAGATAAAAATACAGGAAATAAAAATTTATGAGTTCAATTTTGTTTGTAAGCGGTGGAAATTTTAATATTTGAATTTTAAACTTACAAAGCTATACGATAAAATTGCTATGTACTTAATTTTTATTTTGTAGTTTTTTAAGGAGTCTATTTGAATGGTAAAATTTGGAAACATTTTTACATTTCGGTGGTAATATTAAAAATTACAAGCTCAGTATTGTTTTGCAAAGCAGCAATCTATGCCTAAAGTAGAGTTAAGTATACATGAGATTCATCATCAATAAAAATAATTTAGAACTTTCAGTAGATTTTTTAATGGATTTTCCAAAGATTTTACCAAATTATATTTTTCAAAATATTGCTCCAACAGGTTTTTATCATTCATTGAAAATATTTGTGCTTGTTTATTATACAATTTTCTGTATACGAACTGAATATATTCTTCTATACGAACAATGAGATAGTTCGAAAAATTTTCTTACTTCGTTAATGACATTATTTCGAGTAACCTTAACAAATTGATTTTATATGCAACTTAAAAATAATAGGAAGGGCTGTTTAAAAATTCTGATAAAGAATAACATTAACAACAGGGACAAACTGCAAAAATTCAGAGAAAATTTAGAAAATTCTTAAATTTTTTTTTACAACTGCGCATGAAATTTGTTTGCGTGGCAAGTAAAATTTTATGAATGAATTTCATTGGAATGAAACAAATTCCGAATAGAGAGAATAAAACTTATTCACCACACTATACTAATGTATATTGGTGAAAATATAAAACTTCAACAATAAGATGTTATAGAGAATATAGGAATTGTAATTCAATTAAATATTGCATATCAAAAAATTGTGCAGGTTGCATGTTAAAGGATTGTTATGTAAGAAGAGTTTTTTGTTTACGTATTTCTAATTAATGATATTAACATAAGAGTTAGCAGATTTGATTTACTTAACAGTTATTTAATTTATTTAATTAAGGTTGCTTGGATAGATCTTTGATAAAGGTTGACAAGCATCAATTGTGTATATAATGTAAGGCTTTTGACAAATACTGCTAGGACATTGTTTGATTTGTTAAAATTCCGAGAATATTTTTTACTGAATTATAGAACCACGTAAGAGGTGTTTTTTTCCATAGAGTCGTATGATTTTATGAAGCAATCTGGAAAAAAGCACTCAATTTTAATTTATTTCCAGGTAGAAAACTGTTAATATAATTTTTGAGATTGCACTGAACGCATACGTATAAGGATGTTTCCTATCGAATGGGTCAATTGATTGTTTTTAATTCCGTAACAGGCTTGGAGTTGGAATTAATTGCACAAAGATAATTAAAGGAAGCTTTGATATTATTGTGCTTAATATTATACATATGTAAAGTATTTTGTGGTATATCGTTGATCATGTGGTCGTTAAATTTTTGTTTAACAACTTTTTTGAACATCGTTTGTTAAAGATTCTAGATCTTGCAAATGCTCTCTTCAAAAATTGAAATCGTTGCAAATGTGTTGAAAATCTCTACAAAAGAGGTCACGAAATAAAAATATACAACTCTTGTTCAAAATCTTTTTTTAAAATGGATCTTGTGTAAAACGTGAAAAGAACCTTTTTAAAAATCAAAATCATATTAGAATCTTCAAATCCTTGTAGCTCAGAAACCGTAAAGTTTATTTGGTGGTTCACTTTCGAAAAAACCAAAAATAATTTTTTTACTTGTTTGTCTTTTGTAAAAATTAGAAAAATGCACCTTCCCGGGAAGACTTCGTTCTCTGTCAAATATATTACTTATATTAGGTATAAATTTTGAAGACGATGCAATTTAAACAGTAAGAATATTTTTATATTCCTAACATATTCAATAGAGTATCTCCTCGACGTCCATCTAATATACAAAAGACAAAAAAAGAAAAAACGAAAAAAATCCTTGTCGCAATATGCACAACAACAATAAATAAGAGTAAATTTCTTATTGCATAGCTTAAACATAAGATTTTTACATTTTTTAGTTTCCTTTTTTACGAACGTATTTTCGAAAGGTATAATAAATTTGCCTTACCACTTTTTGCGATAATAATATTGTGGTCTAAGAAATGGGCATAAGTGTATGGTTTTTGATCAGCGTTAAATTCTGAATCGATTTGACCATGTTTGTCTATCTGAATGGCCGTGCCAAGGATAACACAAAAACAAATTGAGCTAAGCCTACCAAATTTTCACGAATTTATTTATAATAGTAAATTTCATAAACCTATTCAAAATTGTTCGAATGGAAGATTTATTCCATAAACCTATTCAAATTTCATAAACCTATTCAAATGTGGTCGAGGCAGCAAGATCGAGAGTTCGGGTAGCTGCTCTGCAACTGCAAAAATAATTTGACTATAACTCAGAAATTATTGAAGCGACAATATCGAAATTTCGTGCAATCAAATATATTATTGAGGCTGTTATTTGTGATAAAAATCATTGAAAATTCTTGTCTTCTTTTGGTACCAGTCAAACAATTTCAACAGTGATTTGGTCATATATTACGGATACTAATGAAATAACTGTAGTGAATTTTTACATAAACGAATATCGCAATTAACACATAGCGCTTAAAATTATTCATTCGTAGGAGTATCACAGAGTTGTCACGGTCAACTCTAACTATTCCTATTTGTTTTTTTTTTGTTTTTATTGGTGTACATACCTATATAAGTGTTCATTTTCATATTTCCTTTACCAGGATACAAAAGTAATATCCTATTTCCATATACTTAAAATTCAACCTAGTATTTTAAGTTTTTGTTTTCCTTTTTTATAGTTTTCTTATACTTTTCTCGGTTCAGTTCAGTTCAATTCAGCTCAGTTCAGTTTTTCTGTTTTCTTATTTTATTCAAAAATTTATTTAAAATATTCCTTAAAGGAACGTATGAAACAAATATCCTGTTCAATTTTGTTATGTTCAAAGTGCTTTCCTGTAGACAAAAAAGTTAAAGAAAATCATGGTATTGTAAGAATTACAAAAAAAAAAAAAAAACAAACAAGAAAATTAAGTTTTCAAAATATTAGAAGTAGAGAATCAATAAAAAGAAAACTTTCAGTTCATATTTTTATATTTGTGATTGTGTATACATGGGTTTGTGTGCATATATGAGCATAGTATTTTTGCATAGATAAAATATTTTTTAAAAACAACCAAAAAATTCAATTGTATGTGTTTGAATTGTTAAAGAAAACAAAGAATCCGGCAAAGATGTACAAAGTTTTTGAAATAAAAAAATTTTTTTTTTTTTAATTCAAAAAAGATTTTGTCATTATGAATACTTTTTTTTGTTGTTTTTTTGATTATTTTAAATTTTTTTTGTTTTTGTAATTGTGATTTGTTTTTATTTATTTTTTGTTTTTTTTTACTTATTATGTTGATTTTAATGTAATATCCTTTAGGCAGTAGCAAACCATGTAAAAACGAGTATAGATGATTTTTTTTTTTGGCAAATTTAATTTTTGATTCCTTTGATATATGCATAATATAATATGTGTATGTATGTATGTATGTATATTCATGTATATATATATTTGGCTTTTACTGGACATTTAATCTGTTATGAACAGTGAAATTATAATTGTTGTTGATATAAAATCATCACCAAAAAATAAAAAAATGAAGATATAAAGGAATTTTTGGACATAAACGCCTGAAGGTATGCAAATATTTTCTTTAATCTTTAAATTTTTGTTTTATACGAGCATATACGTCATATATAGTGATGTAAATATAACAGTACAGGGTGTTTAAGGAATAATGTTAAAAGAGATATTAAAAATCTGTGAATTATTTAAATAATTTGTATATGGGGTTCGAGTAGAAGGGTAATTCAAATTTTTATTCAAATTGTAGTTTTATGTGACTTGTTATTTTTTTTTATTATTCTTAAGTGCTCTAAAACAACCTTGCTGATGTTTTTCAAGATGGCACATTAAGCCTGTGCAATGGATTTAGATTAAATTGGATTTGAAATTTACCAGCAGCTGTTAATGAAATCAAAATCTTTCCAGAGAACCTTTAAGCTTAAAAGATGTCTTGGGCCTTACTTTTCAATTTTCTTTTTATGATTATCTCTCATTGAGTGATGTACCGTGAATTATTCTCTCAAAATTTTGATTTGTTATCCTCATATGAGAAAGAGCAGTGGTTTGCAAATATGTTTGATACACTCTCTCTAAAAAATATAAATGGGTTAAAAAAGAGCATTAATTAAATATGTATATGAAGATATGAGTATTTAATACTTACGCTTTTAAAGTATATAAACAAAATTTTTAAAGATAATGTTGAATACAGTTATAATGATTAAATCACAATATTAATTTTTCGCCTTTGTATTCAAATAAGATTGAAAGTTATTTTTTGAATTGATTACTGCAGGAAATGAATTTGTCGTATTAAATATTTTCATTTTTTATTGTGATTAAATGCATTATAGGTTCTTGAACTATAGTGTTCCAAATCAATATTTAATAACATATTTCAAAATTTTAAAAAATTGAAAAAGAAAGTGGTTGCGATAAATTTGTTCAAATTTCAGGCTGATTTCTAGTTTAATATAAAATTGATCGGTTGATATTGAGTCGATATATAGATTACTGTTAAGTATCCGTGAAACAGAGAGTCTGATGACGTTTGAGTTGTTAAAATTTATATAAAATAATAAAGGGGGTTCTCTTCAATTCCTTAATAGTTTTCTTTTTTCCAACATTTTGAACTTTTCAAAACCTTGTAATCGTTTATTATTTATGTTGTATTCAATAATGATAAATTGTTAGTTTCTATGTATTTACCCGTTTCTTACTCATCATTTTGGACTATTCCTACCCTATGTGCTCTTATAATAAGGTATATATACATAAACACATGTACAAGTACATATGTTTAATCAATAATATTATAAAATATCCTTTTCTAATAATCGTTTCATTTTAAGGATTTCTTTCACGTTTTTAACAAATATTTCATCACCCGAAAATCATTTTATAAAATATATAAAAATAATTTGTGTATGTACATTATGTATAACTATATTTATATGATATATATATAAAGGGTGATTTTTTTGCTGTTTAGTTTTCTGTTGGGCTTGGTTTCATTTACAACATAAAACAACTGACGCCAAAAGAGTTTTTCCAAATTCAAGTAATTAGTATTAGTAATTATTTTGCAATTTGCATCTAGCAGAAGTATGTAGTGATTATACGGTTTGCCAGCTTTGAAACACTTTTTTTGGAGGTACGTGAAATCTTATTGTTTCAATCGACGTCCTTGCATTGATCGCATATTTGGAAAACAATATTTTTAGTGTGTAATTCTAGAAAATTACTTTAAAGTTAGATTTTTCAAATTGGCTTCCATAAACGTATAATCATGTCTACGTTTCTCAAGATATAATCCTTAATAAAATTGGGGTAGCGATTACAAAATTTACAGGCGCAATTAGCATTGATTTTTCTGTGTTTTTCTTGAAATTTAAGAACCAAATGCTTAAAAATTTATCCGCTATTATATTCAACAAAAAAGACATCATTCAATGATTGAATAATCATGGATTTTATATATAGTTTGCCATAAAATATTTTAAGTGAAAGTATAAAGATTATATTTAAGGCGACTATCCAAAATAGTAGCAAAAAAAAAAATTTTGCGATAGTGTAAAAATTTCAATTTTCTTTATTTAAATGGTCTATATAAGTAAACTTTCCTCGCATATAGAAGCATTTTACAATGAAATGTTTTAGACTGATCCCATGGGGAATTGAGAAAATCTGACCAATTCTATTATAGGCAATGTTATTAGTATGGGAGGCAATATTCTAACCATTCTTTTGTAAAATATTTGTAAAGGGAAAAAAATTCTTTTTATTTCTTTTTGATTTCTCATATTTAACCGGTAAGAATTTTTACACCCTTTCCCTCATTTTCAAATTATTGTTTTCCATGTATGGCTATTATTTAATTTTTTTTATATAAAATTTTGTTAGACAATCATCGGGAAAATTTCTTGCAAGCAAAGAAATATTGTATTTAATATGAAAAAGTCATAATACAAGACACCAATATTGTTTAACAAATCTTCTAGACAGGATACCGATCATATATATATTCTATGTTATTGAAAATGTTTGTAATAATATGTGTCATATGTGGAGTTATCTTGTATGTACCCGCAATTTAATGTGAGAAACTTTAATTTACAAATGTGGCATCGTTTGTTGCATAGCCGTTTAATGTAATTTATAATTTCTAGATGCTTTCAGATCAAATGATTTATCAGCAAATTGAATTTACTATTTAAATAGAATAAAATGCCTAAAGTTATGCAATGGTAGATTGATTCTGTAATTAATACAAAATTTTATAATAAAAAATTTCTACTTTTATCGAAATGAGTTTTATAGGCTAAATAATATTGCATCTCGGGAGGCATCATCGATATATTATGACATTGTAGTTGCATAATTGTCTAATAGATTGGGAAAAAGCAGTAGATAAAACTGGCCAGAAAGCGAAGAATTATTATTCTTCAAAATGAAGTAGTGGAGTATGATGCAATATTTCGTAATCATTTATCTAGCCATTCCGCAGTAAAGAACAATATGAGAAGTAACAATATGAGAGGATTTTTTCTTTAATAATTTGATGAGATTACAAAGATATTCAATTCATAGGGTAGTTCAATACCAATATTTATTTCAAAGACACAAATCTTTTATTCAACGACAGCTTGAGCCAACATAAATAGACTCTTTTAACAAGATTCGGTCAAAAACCGAAAATTTCATTGAAATACGTGAATGTTTTTAATTTCTAACCCATTCGGAGCTAACAGCGAATTTTTAAACAAATATTTTTAAGTAAATTCGTCAATAATTTCAAGAAATTCATTCAATGTAATAGAGAACGCAAAACGTTCAGACCACAAAAAAATTAATAGCATATTTTTTTTAAAAAACGCAAAATAAATAAAAATGTTGGTCCGAATTTGAGCGTGCAAATAATATTTTTAAGGATTTTGCACTATTTTGTTCAAAAATTTTGGTTTTCTTTTTGTTTTGCGATTTGTTTCCTTTCCTTTATAATTTTTTTATAGCACCAGCTGTGTATTGAGAGTTTATAGTGTTCTTAGAATTTTTCTATTCTGGTATTCTTTTTCTTTTTTCTATAGTAATATTTTTTTCTAATTTTTATATTGCATATTCTTTGTTTTCTTCTTCTAAGATTTTCCAAAATTTTCCTACACACTTTCATTATAACATGCATGTGTTCTCAAAGAATGTGAAACCAAAACTAAGAAAACTGTTTATTGTTTTTTTTACTTTTTACCAATAATTTTAGTATTAAAGTCACGTTTTCAATATTTTCTGGTCTTAGACCAACATATAATCACACATACATGTATATGTCAATGTCCTATATGCAATATAAATAATGCACATAAAAGAACCAAAAAATCAGGATTCATTTACAATTATATAGGAAAATTCTAAAAAATATAAAATATAAAAAATATTATAGAAAAATAAAATCTGGAAAGGATGAAAATCATTGTGATCGCAATGATTTTTGCAATATTAATGAAAACCTGTGTAGCAATTGAAAATAAAAAATATATATATAATAATCGCAAACCATAAGGAAAGGAAAAAAGAAGGAATGGAAACAAGTAAATAAATTCAATAAAAATTCGAAAATAAAAGAAAAAGAGAAAATTATTAAAAATAAAGGATTCAGGAAATTATCAATTGTTTTTGTTTTTTCTTATTGAAATTTAGAATCGATTACGATTAGTTTTTTTGTATTTTCAATCAAAGACAATAATTTGTTTTTATATTTTATTTTGTAGATAATTGAAAAATATAAAGGACAAAAAGGATAATAGTATGTGAATATTTTTCACATATTGTTGACAAATTCTTAAAATGCATCTTATTAGAATAGTGTTGTCTCTAATTTCCAAACTTTGATAGTTTTTTCCTATTTAAATCTCTTCAATCTTGTATAGCTCCAAGAAATAAGCGTCTCATACCTATGCTTCCGGAATGGTACCTATTGATTTGACTTTGTCTCTTTATCTTCACATTTGTTTATTAATTGCCTACATTTCCGAAAAGAAATTGAGATTAAAATTTTATACACAAAAAATTTTTAAAATTAATATACGGGCGCCCTTGGCTTTAAATCTCAAATTTGAAATTTTTTGAAAATCCTGCTACGTTATCGATACCATAAAATCTATTTAAATTTCATAAAATCAGAAACATGCAGTGGTTTTCTACCTTCATGCTAAACAAACTTAAACAGTTTCTTCTCAGTTCAAAATTTTTTGAGAGATCCGCTTTTTAATTGGGGGCAAGACGCAGAAATCTGAAACTTTATCAGTTTGTAAAAATATTAATAAAATATTTTAATTCATTGAGTACATTTCATAGGAGAAAAAACTTATGAATGCAAAAAACTTCGGGAAATCTTTAACAAATTGTAGCTTTTCAAAATCTAAAAATTATAATAGATGGTACGACACAAGATCATGTAACGGGCTCGGAAGGTTTAATAATCCAAAGTGAAGAATCTCAACAATTTTCTATCTATTTTTGAAATATTTGGATATTAATCACTGCATAAAGAATTAAATTTTTTTATTTTTATTTTAATAAATTCAATAAATTTAAATTTTTATTCATAAATTACGAAAAAGAAAAATTTCATTTTTAAATTTATTTATTTCATTAATTTTCTCATTTAAAATTTTATACGATAGACTTAATTCGTAAAATTTTAATTAAATAAAAAGAAAAACAAAAGAAACGAAAAAAAACAAAAAATGAAAACAATATTTTCGAGACTCGTGGAAATATACAAGATAATTTACTCAAAAAAGTTCTTCCTTATTTTTGTTTCTCTTTAAATGACAATTTAATGAAATTAAAAAAAAAAAAAACCAAAATATTTAAAAATTCAAAGAAATTTTATAATAATTAAAAGAGAGGGGTTGGACAGGGGGCAGGGAAATTCTATTTATAGCAATAAATACATTGTATTGGTTTGAATCAAGGATTATTCCTTAAAAATGCCCAAAAAAATATTTTTTTTTCTCCCTATTCGGAAGAATCCAGACAAAAAAGTAATTATAGAAATTAGTTAAAAAATTTCTATTTAAAAATCACAGATAACCCAAACAACAGAAAAAGAAAGAGAAAAAAACAAAATGTTTAAAAGCGTAATTTATTTTATATCGTTATTATTTTGGTGGTCTTGTTTATTTTTAGAAAACGTCGAATAACTACTTTATGTAATTTTCTCGTGTCACATTGCTACATGGGCTTTATAGAAATTTAAAATAGAATCTTACTAGAAAATTGTATTGACGGTAGCAAACCCAAAGAATATTTAAGTGGTTCCTAGGAGTCCTAGAAGAATTTGTTAAAAACACCTCAATAATTTCTAAAGTTATAATTTTCATATACAATTAAATGACAGATATTTTGGGATCGTACCGCATTGTCCTTGTTATTTTTAAGTTTTGCATATACTAACCTGAAAAATTAATTGTATGCTTAATTGTATGCGATTATAGAGTTGTACCTTGAATTTAAACCTATGGAATAGAAGTAAGCAATCAAGCTGTTACAGAACTATGTCTGTCTGAGTCCTAAGTCTTTTATAACTCTATATTGAACAAAAAGTTCGGAGTAGTTGACAAATATTTAAAATTACAAATTTGATTTAAAATTAATGTTGTCCCTCTACAACTGAAAAGAGTTAAAGAGCCCAGAATCATTATTTTGAGATAAAGAGAAGAAAAAAAGTTTAAGAAAAAAAAAAGGAAACCATAAAGGCCAATAATGATTTCATTGCTTTTCAAGCGTATAATGTGTATTTCTCAATGAGTATGTCATTTTGTATACGTAAATTATGTATAAAAATTCTATAAAAAGAGACAAACTTTTAAAGGAAAAATTTTTATAATTTTCAAATTGGCTAAATAAGAATTTAGTTGAAAAGTTTTGAGGCAAAATAAAAAACGAAAAACTTTTTGTCCCAGCCTTATTTTATTTATTTTTTCTGATTATTTTTAACTATTTTGGTTTTTTTGTATTGTTGAATATTTGAAAAATCTTCATTCCACTTTATCATAAGTTAGTCTGATTGGCATTTATATTAATTTTATTAAAGAAATATGAGTCCCATTAATTGAAAGTTCAAATAAGAGTCTAATTTCTTAAAAATCTTTGAACTATGTAGATCACCTTTAAAATAGTTTAGACTATCTAAAATTTCATTGAAACTGGACTGACCAAATTATTTGCTAATTTATCAATTAACAGCTTTAATTTTTTAGCAATAAATTTAGAAAGCCAAATTAAATTCAACAATAGAAAGCTACTTTGAAAATATTATTTTTGATTTTAGACTTTAATAATTATATTCCTTTTTCTAATAGAATTGTCCATGTGTTACTTAATACCAGTAGACATTTATGTAATCTGGGTAATAGATTTCTATATGAAATTATTCAATTGTCTCAGTAATCTAATAATTATTTGATTTGAATAATTTTATGATCTTAATTATTGGTTAGCCACTAAGTCAAATTTGGACAGTAAAATTATTATTTGAATTTAACACTGAACATTGAGAGGTACGAATTTTATTATTTTCATTGATATAAAGAACATGTCAAATACAAAAAATTCTCGTCCATAAAATTTCATTGGAAAAGGAAGAATTTTTGAGCTCTCATCCAAATTTTTATTAATTGGATTGAATACAATAAGCGTAATTAGGTAATGAAATCGAATTTCGACTTTTCGCCGGAAATTCAATTTTCCATAGCGTAAGGAGCAGTAAAAAAAACATATTTTTAGCGAAATATTTTTGACTGAAGCGATTTGGAGGAAAATATATGTCCAAATTTATTTGGTTACGTCACAAATTGATGAACTTTTGAAATATATAAAATCTCGAGAACTGGACCTTTTCTAGGGGTTAATTTAAAATTTTTATCTCATATCTTAGAAACTTCTAATTTCTGTTTGTTTCCGAAACTAACTGACGAATTTTTAAGCAAATTAGGATGTCTAGCTGAGAATTTAATTAAGAAGTTTTGAAGGAATGCTTGAAATTTGTGATAGAAATGTTTAAACATTATTGTCATAATTTTTGTGCGGCACTTTCACTTAACTAGATATTAAACTTGTGATCAATTACGTACTGACCACATTAGTATCCTATTTTTTTTTTAATAAATTGGAAATTTGTACTTATCATTAAACCTTAAAAAAGTATAAAAACTAAAAAAAAATAACAACATTTGAAAGATACAAGAAAACCTTCTAGTTTTAGAACTATGAATATTTTTCCACTTTTAACTATTTATTTTTTTTTTCAAATATGTTAAAGATGATTGTGTGATAGTGATGATTCTGTGGATGATGATGGAGATGATGATGATTCCGTTGAGTTTGGAGTTAATTAAATTGTTTGAAAAACTTTTTTATATTTTTTAGTTTTTTCCCTCATTTTCTACACTAAAATTATTCCAAAATGACAATAATAAGAGAAACACCAAGGGAGAAGTAAGAAATTGGAATTATTTTTTTTTTTTTTGAAAAGTTTCTTTATTTAATATTGCCAATTAAATTAATGTGGAAGATTAAATCTTTAAAAAATAAAAAGAAAAAAACATATTGTTATTAAGGTACGTAGAAATTCAAAATGACTGAACAGTTTTTCTGTGTGACTAGAAAATTATTTTTGATATTATGGAAGAGTAAAAATATTCCTAGGAGTTAATTTTGAAATTTTTTGAAAAAATTATTTTATATTTTATTTAATTTTCAAGTTATAGAAAGGATATGAGTGTATTGTGGAATGAATAAACAGAATTTTAGATTGCAAAATAAACCGGAAAAATTTGTACTCCACTTGCCTTAAAATTTAAAAATGAAGATGAAAAAAATTCATCTGAGTGTTTTGTGGTTGTTATTTTTAAAATAGAATTGTGGTTATTATAAAAATTTCCTTTTAAAGAAAAAGGATAATAAGAAAATATTTTAATAATAATAATTAACAAAAACAAAAACTTTTTTAATTGATTTTAACCTTTAAAGTTTGAATTTCTCAAACTTTTATTGTGAATTTTAAAATTAAATATTTTTTAAGTTTTAGAAAAAGTTTAAAAATATGAAAAAGTTTTCATTTCAATTTTTATTTTTACGAGTATGTTCTTTTTCACTTTGTTATGACATGAATTTTGCGGTTTATGAAAATTAAACTGTTCTTAAGTCATTTGCCAATACAATTCTCTTCTTTTATTGTACAGGAACACGTATTAGTTCTAGTTTTAAATTCGCAGGATAGTTTAATTCATTGCTGAAATTGTTGTTGCTTTAATATGTGATTTGTATTTAAATCTCTTATTAAACTCTTACTTTTACAGTGTTGCGTTTTTTAAGCTCAAATATGTTAGCTTGTTTTCAAAATTAACTCTCTTTTTACTCTCTTGAGCTCAAAAATAAATTACTTCAGCTTTGATTTTATAAGCGCTTATTATGAAGTGTGGCTTATAAAAATTATTTAATACAAATTTGAAAAGAAAACATTGTGAGAAATAGACGACACGAATTTCTTAGCTAGCACACAGGGTATACACAGTTTTGATATAATAGTTTTGATACTCTTAAAATTTTATTGTATAACAAATATATTTTTTTACTTTTAAAAGGAAATTTTATTTCTGAGCTGAATATTTCAAATAAATTTGGAATAAATCAAAGTATTTTGATTAGTTGATGAGGTTACGAAAAGGCATTACTGTCAAATGCTCTCATTTTTCAAACGTATTGCGCTCATTTTTCCGAATTTTATTAAATTTTCCAGATTTATTTTGAAATCAAGTCAGCATTGTTATAGGACAAAACTCATTATAATTAGGGTTAAACATAATTACAGTTTTTTTGGTTACCTTGTCCAAAATATTATGATGCAGGAAATATATGACAAATTTATTGTCAACAGGTTTTACGCACAATTAAGCCGAACATACTCATATTATTAAATTTAAGTATTTCTGAATTGAAAATCACAATTATACTCTCAGTAAAAATTAAATTTCATGAACTGCAGTTTAAAATATTTAATTATTAATGGAAATTCTGCAAATAAATTTCCATAAATTAAATCATTACCACAAAATTTATTAAACATTTTTTACGATAAAAAATATACGAGTAAGAAAAGGAAAAATTTCCCATTAAAGATTTTGTGTTTTTTTTTAATTCCAATTTTCTCTTAATTTAAATCCAATTTTTTTCCATAATTTTACAACTTTTTTACCCTTGTTTATAAAATTCCTATTGAAATGTCGTCCTTCTTTATATACCTTAACATTATTTTTGTATATATATTTTGTAGAAAACGTTAAATGGAAATGAAGGAATAAGACAAGAAAAATTTAACGGTACAATGATTTCTAAACGTAAAAATAAAAATCTTATAGAAATGATCTTGGGATGGCAACAAAAATGCAGATGAGTTGTTAAAGTTAAAATGACGTCTAAGTAAATCTTTGTAATGTTATAAAAATAGCGAAAATATTATTATTGAAACCTCCATCCAACTCTAATTTTCATCGCAGAAATCTTAATATTCATGTACCTACATAAGACATAAAAAAAATTTTTTTTATAATCTTTCTTTTTTTTTTGTAGAAAAATTCATCCCATCCCGTTAAAATTTTACTTACCTTGGCTTCATCTGCCTCTACTTCCTTCACTATACTCTAACTCACATTTTTCATATTATATGCCACCTTGAATTCATCATGCATTGATCTAGAATTTTAATTCTTAGGCCTATACATAAAAAAAATGAAATCAAGATAAGAAAAAATCGACGAATTTTCTTTACTCCTAAAATATTTTCGGAAAAAAATAAATCGAAATGATGGTTTATTGGAAAAAGAAGAAGAATTGAGTAAAAGACACAAGGAAACAGAATTTTATATTTTTTTTTTTAGATTTATTCGTGGAAAAAAGTAAGGAAAAAAATCTTGAATTTTTTATGCTTTCGATAACGAAAAGTAAAGATAAGAAGTTTTTTAAGAAGAGTAAGAAGTATGAGCAGAAAGGTAAAGTATAAAGAAAATTCTTTGGATAAGAAAAATATAGACTGAGACTTGTAAAAATATTTATGCTTCCATGTATAAACATATAAACAATAATATTATACAAGAAATGGGAAGATATACGGTTAAGTAATAAGAGATTTAAGTTTACCAATTGTAATTGTTTTTATATTGATCTTGGAAGTACATACATGTATAGATTATAGATTGTTGAAGAAAGAAATAGGCAAAGGAATTCCTCCCCTCCAAAAATTGCTGTCAACTGTGGTTTATTGTAACCCTATCATATCTCACTTAATTTTCCCGATTAAGTAAATACCTAGAGGACATGAACTCCTCTCTACATTGAGATATCTCCGCCGAAACAATCTGCACCATTTGACATCTAGAGCAGAACAGCTAGATAGAATATGTATGGCCGTCTCGGCGTCATCCTGATAAAATCTGTACAAAAGGGAGTCTGATTTGTAAATTTTGCACAAGTAATATTTTACTGGACACTTGTGTAAGAAATTAATGTTTTGAATTTTTTCCATTTTAAATTTAAAAATTATACCAATGGAGAGAATTAAAAAAGTTTTATATTGCTACGCAATGTTCTGATGAACAAGAAGAAAACATGAATAGAAAGCTGATTAATTTTTATTGCACAATAAATCTGATATTTCGTCAACATCTGGAAAAATTTTGTTACGAGTAATGCTGCAGTGAAGATTTTTTTGTAAATTTTATAATTAAATCTAAATATCTTCTAGGTCGTGGTGCATCATTGTCCCATTCCGTAATTTACAATCTACAATCTGTGGGCACAAGAATCCCAAATAGTTTTTGGAAAAAAACTGAAAAATTTTACTTTTTTTGATAGCATGATAAAGTAGACCCGGAATAATATTCTGATTATCAATTCGGATTTCAACTTATTTAAAAAAACTTGTTATTGAATAGGATCTAACAAAATCATAACGTATCAAAATGCATATGGGTTGGTAATCCTATAATAAAAATAAAATTGTATCTATTGATAAAATATATAATAAAAATTTCGATTTCTAAATACAATGATAATAAAAACAGACACGCAAAATAAGAAAAACACAAAAAAATCCAGGTAAGGGGGGAATTTAATTTTCATAAAAAAAATATTAGATGTATGTGTATCCAAAAAAAAAATAAACTTACTAAATAACAACAGAATCAAGTTAGAGGAAAAAAATAACGTTAAAATAGGACAATAAAGAAAACAAAAACGAAAAAACAAAGAATTTCAAACACAAAATGTCAATTTATCCTGTGTGAAGGATGATGTTTCGCAAATCGATTTATTTGCGTTTTTGGTTTTCTTTTTTTTTCTGTATTATTTTTATAATTCTTATTGTTTTGTGTCTTGTATTATGTTTTATGATTGGTTTTAAGGATTTTGACTGTTCTTCATCTTTCGAAATCTTAGAATTCATTTATGATAAATATCTTTTCCGTTCTTATAAAATTTATTCTTTTTCTCGTTCTTTCTGTTTTCTATGTTCACCGTTATGAAATATGATGGGTTTTAAATGCTCTGTACGTGAAAATATTAAACAAAAATTTTATATAAAACCGGGAAAGAAAAATCTTAAAGAAAAATTTCTTTGAGTGACGTTTGTACATCAAAAAATTCAGGCATTAAATTTGGTACAGAATTATTAGAATGGAAGTTAAATGATAATTTGTGGTGATTTAGGAAATGGTGAAAATTTTTTGGAAAAATATATAGGGCAAAATTTGAATAGTTATAGATGGGACAACACATAATATGAAACCTGTTTAATGAATATTTAATGGTTTATACTTGGAAATTTTACTTGGAATACACTAGATTGGAATAGTTTTTACAAAACTCATTATGTACTTGTTTCGCAAATTTGGTCGTAATATGACAATATTTGCCAAGACGTACAAATTTGTAAATTTAGAAAAGTTTTACAATTTAAAATCTGGTTAATAGAGGTTACGATAATACAAAAATGGTTACTGTCTCTAATTATAATTGAAATTCCTTGTATTTGTGCTGAAATTCCAAATATAAATAAAATTCCAATAGAAATTAAAATAAGGGCCTTGATTGTATGCGTTCCACTTATAAAACTTTACAATATAATAATATTAATATATTTATTACCTATATGTTGATAATAATTTTCCCAAACCCTCGATGTTTTTTTAAATATTTTAAAATAAAGAAAATTTTTTCAATTTTACATTTGTATTAATTTGGTTTAACATTATTATTTATTTGTTAGCCGTATTATCTCCATTAGTGTTTAAAACGTTAGCATACAACTTCTTGAATTTATATAACTGTTGACTTCCAAATTTCTACCTTATCTTACCTTTCACCTCTTTTACAATTTTTAAACAATTTGGAATTAAAATTTGTGAAAAACAACTTACAGTCTTCAAATCAATTTTTGATTTTAAAGCATTCTGTGTACAACTTCAACTCATATTAAGATTCCTTTAATTCCGTTTGCATAAAAAATTGGAATATCAATGAGAAACTATAATAATACTGAAATTGTTTTGTAATGACAAGCCTATAATTTTGCAAAAACTTAATGACTTAAATATTTAAGGCACTTACATTTTCCATTGTATTTGTCAACAATTCTTAGTTAAATACTCAAATTTTTTAGGTAATTGATTTAATTTTCGGACACCACTGACAGGTACGCCAAAAATAATCGGAACATAAATGGGTTTTCCATTAAAAAACGTATTAGTTTTAAAATACAAATTACATTACACATTAAATACGTAAATAATATTTAAATGTGACTTGAATAAAAAATCAATTTTAATTTTGAAAAAATTGAGGTTTAAAGAGGAAAGCCTTTCTGCTTTTAAAAAAAAACTGTTCATATTGGGACATATCATGTATGTAGGTATTTAATTCTTGTAACAGTAGAAATGAAATGAACATGTTGTTGAGAACAAAAATTAAAATAGAAAAATAAAAATTGAATAAAAAACCAAACAACAATAACAATATATTAAAGAGAAAAGTAAATTTTGAAACGGTAAAAATGCATTTATCAAATTACTACAAAATGTCACTGTTGACGTTGCCGTTTCGTTGTTGTTATTGTCGTCGTCGCCATCGTTCTACACATCGTATACCTCGTGTATTTGCAAAGTATAATAATGTGTGTTTATTACAACAGGAAAAAAAATAAAGAAGAGAAAAAATTTATTTTTACAATTGAAAAACATTTGATTAATGGCTTCAGAAAAACTCACTTAAAAACTTAAAAAATAACAATATTAAAACATTACAACAATAACTATAATAATAATATTAACAGTAATAGCAACAGTAGGTAAAAAGTTGTCAAAAATAAGAAACAGACAAAAAAAAATCGTAAAATTTTTTTTTAACTACAAAAACAAAATGGCATCCGACTGAAATCCGTTTTTTTTTATTTTTAAGGTTTATTGAAAACAAAAAAGTAAATATTTTTTTCGCCTTTATTTTTATTTTCAAAATACAGGGCTATAATGATAAAGGAAATTTGGATTTTCTGCTAAATTCGCTCTAGAGATACTACGAAACTGTAAAAGCTCGAATTACTTATTATGTCAGAAACAACTTCCCAATAGAATAAGTTTGAATATAAGAAATCCAATCAACTCAACTAACCAAAATGTATTCGAATAAACGCACATGTCTTTGTTAGTCGACTCACCGGTTGATCACGATAATAGCTGCAGTGTGTCTTTTTTTATTGAATTAAACAAACGGTGATAAGTGAGTCAAATTAAAAGAGATTCGTACTTCTCCCTATCATATTAATACAAGAGATTGAAGTAGGAGAATTTAGTTGCACTCAATAGAAGTTATACTATAACGGAACATCCTGTATAATTGCACAAATTTAGTAGAAGCTTTTATAATAATATAGATTAATTGAATAGAGCGTAAATTTATAAAATCTTCTGTTTACATTAATTCAGTTTTTTTGAAATTTTGCCGCTATAATTTAATTAAATGTTTTATATAGTTACATAAGTTAGTTCTACAACACTTTCATAATGCATAAGTGTATATTTTAAATTAACAACAAATTTTAGTATTCCGGCAATAAAAATTTACAATAGCGTTTTTATTGTTCGTTTTCACTTCTATTTTTCTGTTCGGAAAACTATTTGTATTTGTATTGTTGGCTTCTTAATTTATTTAAAAGCTATTTTCAATATTGATTTCTATTGTAGATTATTTTGTTAACTTTTTTTTGCCTTTACCTCTCTACCAAAATAATATAGTGTTAATGAATCCTTTAGAATTTATCCATTAACTGGGATTTGCAATAAGCTTTTTCAATTTTATGCAATACCTGTTTATTCCAAAATTCTTGGAAAAAGAAAGGCTATCAGTTTCTTTAAATGTTAATACCCGATATAAAAGGGAAATTTTATGGAAAGAAAACAAGAAAAACGCGAAATAGTTCGTACATAGACCTTCTTATTCTTCTTACTGCACAAAATAGATTTATTTAATTTTTTTTTTGTATAAAAGATAACTTTTTAATTTGAAATTTTCCTATTTGGAAAAAAGAGAATAAAAAAAGAAAAAATGAAGAATATTTTCTGGAGAAAATGAAAAAGAGAAATTTCTTGGCAGGTAAAACTAAAGATTGGCACAACACCATTTTACCAGGATTTTATTTGGCAACTATATTGTTTTTGTCCTCTTTCTTAGAATTGAAATAAAAAATTTTGTTCAAATTTTGTATTGTAAAAATTTTTACTTCGCTTTGTTCAAATTTTTTGTTTTAATTTTCATTTAATCCGATTAAAAGATTCCTCACTTGGTATAAATAAAATTTATAATTCAATTGCATGTTTGGTTTTTTATAAATTTCTGAGAGATATGCAATTGAAAAAGTCTCATTTGATAGTTTTAGTGCCTCATGCAAGCCTTAAATTGCTTTACTATCTTGATCTTCTTTAGTGTCATGGAGATCTTCCGTGGAGGAGACTCTAATGAAAAGTTCAGTTTTTTAATCTTTGTCTCTTCGTGAAGGTGTTAAATACATTACGGTTCCTATAATCATTTAAATATATTTCCGTTTCCAAATACTCTCTTACGAAAATCTAAAAGAACACTTACGGATTACCAAAAGCATTATCAATATTTTATTGTCGTTATACTTCGAGTGACTAAAATGGAAGAAAGCAAAAACTTAAGTGAAACCGTCGAACATAATAATTTTCGGAGATTTTTTAGAAAAAAACCCTTAGTCTTCCATTTGTTCAATCAAAGCAACTGCCTTTTTAGAAATTTCATTGTAATTGAAAAAAATCTTTTAAATCGAAAAATCTTTAATATTTTTAGATATTTTACAAGCAACTATTACAAACAGTTTCTTTTAAACAAAGCAACCACATGATAGTAGGGACAATTAACTATTATTTAATCTTTGTTTCCCTCTCTTATTATCCAATGCTTCTTATTATTTAACTTTGTCTTGAAGAGCGTGTACACAGCTTAAGATATTTTCTCAATTTTCTTAGGTATTTTTATAATACAAACAAATTTATCTACAAAATACAGAAAATAACAGTTATAGTTAGATAAATATCTTTTCGTGATAAGAAGGTATTAAGTTTTAAAGGACAAATGATATATGCGAAAATTGTAAACAAGGAGTACAAAAAGTATTTAACTGATGTCTGATATTGTAAAAGTTTTTTCAACCTACATGTTGTTCATTGCATTTATGTATGTATAATATATGAATTTTTTGCAATGATTATTATTAATGGAAATGTGAGTATTGTACTACTGTGGTCGAATTAGGGAAAAATATTAAAGTGAATTTAATTTTTGTTCATGAAACGTTAGATTGTTTCAAAACGCGATTCCGTAAGAGAATTCCCAAGTGGCGGGAAATTCTAGTCCAGCTGCTTTAGCAACAAATCATTTTATATTCTTCTCTTTATCCTGCCTTATTGAGGATATTCTACATTTGTTCTAGCATAATGAAATTTCTTAGTTTACCATGCAATAGCTTTTGCTTCAGCGTATGTTATAGCTGGTTTCATAAGAATTGTGATTATAATTATTATATTGTGCTCTTCACGATGATTAACTAAGAAAGGAATTACAACAAATTCAGTAATTTTGATATTCTAAACTTGGTTTTAGGAATATTTGAGAACAGCTTTTATATTTTGATCCATAATATTTGGCTATAAATTTTTCTCTATTATTAAGTGGAAGAATAATTCCGCACAATTTTCTATATTACCTACATGTTAAATATTTTTTGTTTCATAGATTAAAAGAATATGAAAAAAATAATGCATATAGGATAACACTAGAGTTTTGTTATATCATCCCCGAGATATCTAGAATATTGGCTAATAGAAAATGAAACAAAATACCGTGGAATGAAGAAAAGAATACACGTAAAATATTTTTCATTTTGAAGGAATAAGAATTCCTTAATTCTGACATGAAGATAAAGTAAAAAAACCTGGTATGTACGTAAAATGTTTATATCTTTAGTAAAACATCTGTAAATAAAAGTTAATTAGGATGACAGTACTTTTGAGAGGGATTATCGGTAAAAAAAAGTGTATAAAATTACAGTTATTTGCTTTAAAAACTAAAATTTTCTTGGAAGGAAAGAAAGAGACGGAAAAAAAAACAATTTTCTTCACTTATCCTATTCATTCCTTTCGTGTTCGCTTTAAAGGTGACACAACTTGGAAAACTTTAAAAAGGAATAAAAAGAAAAGTTTTTTTTTTAAACTTTTACGAATGTCATTGCAGTTGATGTAGAAGTGAAAGTTTCTTAGAAAATTGAATCCTTTTATATTCTTTAGTTTAGCTCCAAATTACCTTTAAAATTTTTCAAGACAAATTTTTTAAATATCTCCCAAAACATTAGGTTTGTCAAGCATAATCCCATCAAGTATATGGGAAATTCCTATCGAAATTTTCAACTTAGTTTTTGTTCAAATAAGGTTTAAAAACTTCTTAAGTTAAATAACATTTTTTCAGTAATGGTCATAGTAAAGAATCAGGAAAAACAGTGACCTAATTACCCAACTTTAAGGGGTATTGTTAAATTCCAACAATAGAAAAAGTAATCACAATGCATTATTACCACAAAGAGAGCAATTTTATAACCATTAATTTTGGTTTTAAATAGCATTTACCCTTAATTTCGTTTTACATTGGTATGAGCATTGAATCATTAAGTGATAACGGGAAAACATTAAAATTATTATTTGAAGACGAACGAATTCACAAAATTGGTTTGTGTCTAAAATTTCTGAAACATAATTTTTCTATAATCTTAACACACGAATTTTATTATATTATTTGAGTTTTTAAATAACAGATCATTGAAAGAGACCTGTGTGAACCCTTGGTCTAAACTAAATTATTTTCTTAGAACAAGCTAAAAGCTCTCTTTTATTAAATATTTTGCTAGTAAGTACTTAATCATCATAACAAATTAATTTTATCTATCCAATATACTAGGAATCGTAAAAAAGAAATCAGTGCAAAGCTGCAAGAAAAATAAAAAATATATAAAAATTTACACAAATATGAAAAGAAACGGGGGAAATAATAAAAAATTTTTTTAACCAAGAAAAAAAAAAAAAGCACACACAACACAGGATACACTTAACAACTAAAATGTTATTATCACATAACATAAATGTAGAAAAAAATACAACATTAAAATAGAAATGTAAGAGATAGAGAGACACCATTTAATATAATATTGAAAAAGAGATAGAGATATATAGAGTGAAAAGAATAAAATTATTATAGTAACATAAAAAGGATATCCATGTCAGCAGATGTTTTTGTTCACAAAGAAAGATTTCAGATTTTTTAGAGATTTTCGAGATTTAAACTTTAAAACAATATAAAAAAATTTTTTTTATAAGAGAATGTAAGTATAAGAAAAAACCATAACCACATTTTCTTCTTAACTTCTATTAAACGAATAAGTGTATAACGTTATTTTTTGTTTTTTGTTTTAACAATTTTCACTTAAAATCAAAACTTTTAGTTTAAAAAAGAGAAGGGTAAATTGGATTTAAGAAACTCTTTGGTATTATTGTTAAAGTTTTATAATGAAAAATTAATAAATAAATTTTAAAACAACTTTAAAATCTAAAGGAATTCAAGAATCTGTAAGAATAACCTTTTTGATTGTTAAAAATGATGGTTAATCCTCTTTTTTTTTACAAACGCCTCAAAACCTCTCTCTTTTGGTAGATTTATTGTCTTATGCCTTGTATTACTTTACTATCGCTGTTCTTCATTACTGTTACGGGAGAAAACGGAGTCTCCACGAGAAGTCTCCACTGTCCGTGGAATAAAATAGGAGAGCAGAGTTTCTAATGAAAAGTTTTATTTGTAATCTTTATTTCTTTATCTGTTTGTGATCTTTATTCTTAAAATTTGAGTATAGATCATGTTAGTAAATCTTAATTTTCGTAATAATTCTAAGAGATAAAAATGAATTAGAAAAGGAAAGAAATGGAGGGTGGCTCTTTTACATTTTAATTTAACAATAATTCACACTAATTGCTACAATAAAAATATTAGAACTTTTTATAAAATAATATTAATCTAACGTGGTATATTTTTACTACTATTCTGTAGCAATGATCTCACTTAGATTTTGAGTAATTTTATCGTTGCAATTACATTTTTCTTCATCGTTTTCACTCGTTTTCAGCAATATAATTTTTAGCCTTATGGTAATATCGCTTTTGATCACGCTCTCTTTAATATTTTGGCAATTAATATCAATGGTCTGAATGGTGTTTCAAATTTGAATCAAAATAAGATCATCATTCGAAACAAATGAAAATGAAATTTTCTGAAATATTTTTTTCTTTGAATTAAAGTTTGGTTTAACTGTCATTAATGTGACTAAATCTTCGTCAGTAACTTATTTTTAAGATTGTTCAAAAATTTTTTTAATCTTGTTGCATAAATTCAAATTCCTTCCCAAAACTTCAATATATGAGACGCTACTGTTACCAAAATACAAAGTGACAATATTTAAAAAAATTACAAATAAAAAAAAAATTGTTGAAACAAAAAATGTGTTTGTTAACGTTAACATAAACGCCAAACAATAATCATTTTATCTAAAGTAAAGAGATGAAATGCTTTTACATATTTTTGTTTTTGCATACCTACATATAAACATAGTATATTATGTACTTATTGTAAAAAGCATTTTTCTCCTTTTCATATAGTACAATATTTTAAGGATTCTTAAGGAATCGTGTTGTTTTTGTTTCTGTTTTTAAATGAATATCCTGAATCACAGCTCCTTTCCACTTTAATATTATAATATGCTTAAGGAATTCCATTTTTTTTTTTCTTGTATGATTTTTTCCTTTTTATTTTCCGTTGATTTGAGCTCTCAATTTTTGAATTTCCTTTACCATACATAATATTATAGATACCATCGGAATCTATGATCGAAGAATAAAGCTATGGTAATGGTGACAATATTTTCGTGTTTTTATTTTTCGCTATTTTCTTGCTACTATTTTTACTGTTGAATATTTAATGGTGAATATTGTAAGAAAATTGTTAAATATTTTGTTTAAAAGTTTGCTTTTGTTTTCTTATTTTTCAGTATTGCTCCTTTTTTGCTTTTTTACTCCGACGAGAGCATTTCGTTCTCCATGACGTTGTTCCATTCGATTTTGATCTTATTTTGTTATAAGTTTCTTCTAAACAATTTCAAAATATTTGATTATTCAAAGTGTCTGGGTATATTTTACTCTTAATATGTAATACAATAGAAACGTTAGGAAAAGCTTAACTTTGTAATGATTTTCTTATAATTTTCTTTAACCATATTATTATAAAATCTTAAGTAAAATGCATGTTATTTCAAAAATAAGTTTAGAGTACTTGAAAATTGTTAATATATATATATGTATAAAGCTAAATGTGTATTTAAATGAAAGTTTTTAAATCAGGACATTAAAGGATATTATAATATTCCTATATAGCAATGCTTCTGTGTACAGATCATACAGTACGGAAATAACGAATATAAAATGTACAGAGGGATAGAAAATCAGGCTAAATAGCAGTATATAGGAATAATATTTTGCTGCAATAGAATTTCATTTATACATGAAAAATTTCTATTTTATAAAAAACAAGGAATTAACATTTAAGCCCATTGTTTGTATTTATCTGTTATGTAGAGGAAAAATATTTTAAAATAAGACAAAAAAAACAAAATTATTATTATTCGCTCCCACATAGAGAAAAGATTATCTTATTGTTGTGCTGAAAGAAATGAAGAAAAAGGGAGGCGGCATAGTATAGTATTGAATAAAAACAAAGACTAAAATAAGGTGACATAAATTTTATCAAAACTTATATAGTCTGAGATAATAAAATGATTTTATTTAAGGAAATATATTTACATAATATAAAAAGAGCATTCAATCTTCTGCATCTCAGAGATTTTCACTACTATTGCGAAGAGACAAGAGAAAGAGCGACTCAAATAAATATATGGTTCTTTGATCATGTTCTCATAAATTTTAGTTTTAATTTTTTGAAAGCGAAATTTTGAGTTTGTGAGCTAAGAACATGCAAACTGTCTGCTTGGTTTCGTTAAATTTTAAACACTACATATAATTATCATAAAGTATTTGGACTCATTGCCTATTTATTGAAATTCGAGTACAAAATAGTATAAAACAATCTAGAGAGTCAAGGAAGATCTTGAGAGTCAGTTTTGAAAAGAAATCATAAATGAATTCCGATTTTATTTACATTTATAACAGAAACCTATTCCTATAATATATAAAACTTCGATAGAATAATATTAGCGATATTATAGTAATGGTATCAATATTTAAATGGCGGCACGAAAGAAGAGAAGAACAATAAAACTTTTCAAAATTCATCCTGCTTTTTTATATCTTTTACTTTTTTGTTTTTCTTAATTTTTTCTTTACGAAAAACTTTTCACTTGGATTTTCATCACTCTATATGATAATCCCCCATATCGAAAACTGAATATCTTGTATAATGTGACTCATTTTCATATAATTTAAACTTCAACGTATATAACTGTTAAAGCCTATATATTTACATGCACATTTATAGTAAAAATCTATCTGTATATTAAATGTACCATTTTATATTATAAAATGATGACTATTATATTAAAACGAATCAAATTGTAAAGCCTTAAGTAAATTGGTATGAGACGATTATTTGATAAAATTATCATGAAAAATTCTTATAATAGACAAAAACACAAAAACAATAGAAAATCTTAGGATTTTTATTCCTTGTTCTTGTAAATATATAGAAAACAAGGAAAAAACCCCAAAAAAAAAAGTTTTTTTTTCTAATTTATTTGTTCTCACTTATGTGAGTTGACATGCAGTAATGAATAATTCAATAGAAATCATAGGCGAATTTATATTAAAACTTTATTATTATTCGAAAAATTTAAGAGCATATCATATAGAAAAATATTAGTGGTGAATATATTTGGTGGCGTATAATGAATGATTATAAGACGTTTACAGTTTACATTAGCGAGCTATCCATAAAATTTCTTAATAAATTTGATCTATAAGAACATTATGTGTACCAGTCTGCTATAGTTTTAATAGCTGCTTCGGATAGTTAATCGAAGCGGCTTAATATTTCGGATGCGAATGTTTAAGAAGAGATTTTCGAAAATTATTTTCAAAATCATTATATAATTCTAGATATTTAAGACCTATTACAAGTGAACGACAACAATTTCGTTTATGCAATTTCCCATAAAAGAATTATAACAGTTTTCTTATTTTCGAAAGTGAAAGAACAGGAGATAATAGTGAACTGAAGAACATTTGATGAGAATTTCCCTCTCTTATCCGGTAGTTCATTTTCAACTATTCTTAAATACCCAGGAATCCAAATCAATAAGTCAATTTTATTGATTTGAATCTGTTGGCTATAGTAAGGATATCTTTCGTGAAGTTCAAGTTATCTGAGCAAATTACATAGAGATTTTTAAATTATAATTTTGAAAATTCAATAGTAATTTATAGAGAAACTATGCTTTATTTCTCACATTTTTCTATAATTCTTTAATACTCGTAAATAATTAAATCGTTGTTCCAATAGAATTTATGAAATGAAAAGGTAAACGACCAAATAAATTGTAAATTATTATTTAATTCAAAAAGTAAAAATAGCATTTAACTATTTTATATAATATTGTGAATTTATATAGAGAATAAATTTCAAAGTTTTTTTTTTAGCTTAAGCTAGGTATTTTTCTTTTTCTGACATTATTTTTTCATTTACTAAATCATTATTAATGATGACAATTTTTGGATTACTTGGCATGACCGTTGAATATTAATCAAATAAAATGTTTTGAAGAGAAAATTAAATAGTAAAAAAAATGAGTCCATAAGTAAGTAACTAAAGTTACATATTTATTTACATGTACCTGCATATACATAGAAAGAGTGAATACTGAATTAGGATGAAAAAAAAAATACAAGGCGCTGAAAGTTTAATTTCGTAAAATGAGAGCCAAGAAAATAAATTTTCGACCTAAATTCTCGAAAAAAACAGAAAAAAATCACAATAATAATAAAGTAAAAGCATAACTGTAGACAAAAATTATTATTTTGGCAAGCGTTTTTCATTAAAATTCTTCGAAAGAGAGCGAATAGTCGTAGCATTGAAGAGAAAAGAGCATGACATTTTCTTATTTCTCTTGTTTACTATTTTCCATTTTTATAATGTAATATTGTTCTCATTCTACTACTCTAATAATTTTCATAATATTTTTTTTTTTTTAGTTTTCTTTATGTGGTTGTGTGTCATCTATAAATAAATTTTTGTTAAAATTTATTTGTCCATTATTATGAAAATCGTTTGACAGTAATCATTTATGAATAAATTTCCTTTCATTGTTTTTTAAATTATCGTGTACAAAAATATTTCAAGACTGCATGATTTTTTTTTATTCTTGTTTTTTGTTTCATAGAAAATATTTTTATCATTTAACAAAATTGTACAATTTAATAAAGATTATTTTATTATGATTAAGGTTTTTAATGCTAATGACTTTGATTTTGTAAAAGTAACATAGTTCTCATAGTAGTATTCAAAATGTAGCACTTTAAAAAAATTCAGTATGATTTTTCATTTTGAACTTGAACTATTAAATAAAATTATAATCAAAACCTTCATATGTTTGTCTATCTTATGCAGCCAGGCCCAATCATAAATATTTAAATTAACAAATGTAAAGAAATTGAATGGTAATTTTAATTTATCTATAACTTCTGCTTTAAGAGTATTTGAAATCAATTGCCAACAAATGTACTAAATTCAATAATGAAGTTTTTTTTGGCAATATTGGAAATTTTCACATATGTATTTTAAATTTTTTAAATAGTATTTGAAAATTCTTTCATTCTTAAAGATTTCAATATCATTCAGGGATTATGATGAATTCATTTTATGTTATTCAAAAAGGCTATATGATTTTTGCAAGAAATTAGCTATAGAAGAAGAATGCAAAAAAAAAATCTTCAAAAAAATTCTTGAAATTCTTTAATTTACTGCGTTTACTGCGAATTTATTTAATTTACAACACGAGCAGCTTTAATACACAAAACTTACTGAAAACTATTCTATAACAAATATAATAAAGGTAATGTGCAAAGAAAACATTCAATACATTTTTTGATTTAAATTTTTGGTTACACCTACCTCAACTATACGCGTGTTCCCCGCAATATTATCAAGTCCGAAGAATTTATTAACTTAACAATCATTTAATTTTTATTATTTTACAAAAGTAACCTAAGTTCAAAGATTTGGTTATTCAAGTTGGTTTTTTTTATTATTCATCCTTAATGCAGTTCTTCTTTAGAAAGGTTTAATTAATTTAACCTCAGTCACATAATTTTGAGCAAAAAAGAAATGAAATACAAAAGTGAAAAAAAAAAACATTTCACACAACTTAATGCACAATAACATAGTGTACATACATATACACACACAAATAGATAATGTTGGAAATCTTTTTCATTTTTAAAGAATTTTGTTAAAACATTTAAAACAAAATACCGGGTATTGTTGAGAAAAAAAAAGGAAAAATTAAAATGGTATAAGAAAAATATGAAAAATAAGTTAGATTTTACCGTAAGAACTTGGACCAATTGTATTTTTCAAAAAAATTAAATGGGTTGTCTATTAAACTAGGTTTTGAAGCAGTGTTGGGGTAAATAGATTACGTGTTAAAGCAAAAACAATCATCCAATTTTTAGGTTACTTTCTACTACATTTAATTGTGTCAACACACATAAGCAACACTAAACCTATTCGGCCATTTTATAGTAGCACCAGATATTTTTGGTTGAAATAGAGAATTTTACAGTAAAATTAAAATCTACTAGATCAAGAAAATATTAGCTTGCTCTGTTCATGTCAACTAGATCTTTGGTTTCTACGTTTCTAAGTAGACAAAGATTTTATAATCAAATTAATAAAGTAAACTAGTAATAATTTTTGGTCAGACCAGGCAAGCAGACGATTCGTAATTTTCGGAATGTTACTTAGAAGTTGGTTTAGAATGCGCTATAATAACTTACTCATGTTTTTTTTGCTGTTGTTCCTCTCAGATAATCGCGTCGTAGCTTCTTCTTATTCCTTTTTTCTCCGCACTTTTAGTTTTCTTTTTTGTTTTAATTTTCATTTCTTTTTTTTTTTTTCATTTGCCATCATCTTCTTTTTCGGTACAAAAACAAAAAAAAAACTCAAAAATTTCTTATAGCAAATCTTATTACATCGCTGTAAATGCGAGACAATTTAAGAAGGATTTATCTTGATTTACATTCCACGATTAAGTTTTCCGCTTTTATTCTCCTGTTTGTTTTGTTCTCTTTTACTTTTTATGCAATTTTATATGTTCTTTTGTTTGTTGAAGAGAAAAAAAGAAACAGAAAAGAAAAAGATGGTTTTTCTTTTTATTCATTGTTCTTTTAAGGAATCAGAAAATTATAGAGAATAATATAAAAAAAAAAAAAATAAGATAAAAATTTCGAGATTATATTCATAGAACCATATGCGTCTGGATACTTAAATATGTACTTGGTATAAAACAACAAAATGAAAATATCGTTAAGGATTATGGGTAAGTAAAACCGTCATACATTAAAAGTAAAAACGAGAACCTTATAATATTTAAATAGTTGAAAATTGTGTGCGTGTGCTTGTGTTTGTGTTTAGTGTGCAATGTGATTCGCTATGCAAAAATAAAACTATGTGAAAATTCTTATATTATGTATAAAAAAAATGTCAACCGTGAATTTAAATACAAAAAAAAAATAGTTGAGCAAAATCAATGGTTCATGTTGTAGCACATTTCCTTAAGACAATTTAAATTGTTAAAAGCTGATAATTTTGATGAAAAGAAAAAGTTATTTTACCGAAATAAAATTATTAATTCTTGCATAATTTTATGAAGAAAAAATAGGTACCGGTATAACGTACTAATAGAATTGAATTTGACATTTAGTTATGTCATAGTGGAGCATAAGACAGTTATACTTTTCGATAATAAAGCTTCATGTAAACCAATCGGGCGAGAAATATTGTTGTTTTCCACAAACGACATTTTAGTAATTATATAAGGGACAATAAAGAAACTTCTAATGAAATAAACAATTTATTCTGGGACTTGAATAAATTGTTCTGGGACTTGAAAAGCATGACATTTTTAAGTCATTGGCACTAAACTTTAAACATGATAAGAGAAGATACAAAATGTAGTTCCATAAGAAAATTAATTATTCATTAAAAAGTCGTTTGGATATTAAACTCTGTAGTAATTTTTCTAACCGACGCTCGAAATACGACTTACCTGAGAAACTGGCATGCGTATTTTATAAATCGTTTTTGAAAAAGTGCTAAAAAGTTTACTATTTCCCATAACTTTTGCGTTAAAAATTTCTTAGTTTTTATTTTTTCGTTATATGCATCCTTAAGAGTGATTGTTGAGGCTGTCTATTTGGAATTGTTTTTTTCTTTTCTAGCGGTAAAAAAAACATAAAATTGGAATGAAATTTTCAAAAAAACTTTTACAATTTTTTTTTTTTGTGCATACTATACAATAAGATTTAAAGTTCGGATAGTGCAATAATTATAAAATTTTTATTTTTCATAAATTTAATATATGAATGGGGTATGAATAATGTTGTCTCCGTTAAAGAAAATTTTTGAATTAATGTCGAAAAATGGGAGCGGAAAAAATAAAAAAATTATATTTAAGTGAAAATATATGAAAAATTTAATTAGCAACTTCCTTTATTTAAAAAAAAAAATAAAAATGAAAAAAAAATTTATACGATGAATAAAATTAGTGAATGATAAGAAAATGTCAGCCTCCATAGTTCTAGATTTAAATTAAAGTTTCATTATTTTAAATAATTATGCGTATAAAATAACGGTTCGGAAAACCTGGAAAAATTAAAAATTTTCCCCCTATTTTTCCCGTATTTTTACGAGTATTAGAAGAAAATATTAATCGTATATTCCAGTAATCTAGTTAAAATAATTCCTCTGTCTGTTGGTAATTAACTACAATTTCTATTCTACTAGGGATTTAGGTTTGTTAATTTCAGTAATTTGAGGTACAGGAAGAACACTGCAATTCTAAAGAATTAAATTTTCTGAAAATATAAAAAATATTTAAATTTTTATAGAGAAATTTCGAATTTATTTAAAATATAAATTACATTAAACTTCTACTCACTTCTTCTCTTCACGAAAAATTTAATATTTAAATTTTTTTTATTCGAATATAACAATAATTTTTTTATCATAATTTAAAATCAAAATTTATTGTAACTAAATAGCTTCATAATTTTAAATAGATGTCACTGTTAACCACACAATTTATTTATTTATTATATATGTACGTATAGATATTTTACAGTGAACAGTAAAAAAAAAAAAATTTTAAATAAAGAGAAATAAAGTTTGTTTATTTAACTTTGGGATATTTATTTTTCCTGAGGCCAAAAATTTCTGACTTTAAATTTTAAAATTCAATAAAGAGATAAAAAAAAATTCAAAAATAAATTTTAGATTATATTATTAAAATATTGGACTTCAATAAAAATCTCAATTAAAATCAAAAGTAAAGTTAATTTTAATTCAATTTCTTCATGCCTCTGTAGCTCAGTTGATCAGAGCGTCCGTCTAGAAAGCGGTAGGTCACTGGTTCGAGTCCAGTTCGAGGAGAAAAATTTTTTAATTAATTTTTCTGCCTTTAACTCTTTCCTTTGATTACGTCATCCATCTGTTTTGCAGTTGCATGAAGAAATTTCCATTAAGTTAAAGTTAAGCTCAATTAAGCGGAGAGAAAATATTAAGAAATTGTCTCTCTCTCTCTCTCTAATGCGTCTATCCACTTCTGGATGTTAGCGGTCATATGTCGTTGGCGATTGCTGTTATTGTTATATTATTGCAACGATGTTATTTTACTCTTCATGGTTCGTCGCCACATGCATTAAGTCGCCTATGTTTGAAATGCCAGTCCAATTCCTGATGTTTCACAACCATGATAACTGTTTTCTTCCAATACCTCTGTTGCCTTCAATTCTCCCTTGAACTATCAATTGTAGAAGCTCGTAAGTAGAAGTATAATTAAGAATATTAGAATTATAATTAGAATTATAATTAATTCTAAGTTGTAGAATCAATTTAAAATTATTTTCCTACATTATATTAATTATTGCGGTTTTTTAATTTCTTCAATTTTCTTATTAAGGCATATAAAGCCTATAACTGCTAATAGACATTTAATATAATATAACTATTTTAAATTGGTATGGTAATAGTTTTTTCGAACAAGTTATAGCAGACAATAATCTTTGAAATTTGAATGAAATAAAAAACCATTAATGTTAAGTTCAAAAGAGAATATCTTTTTACGGTTCAAGCTGTGAACAATATTGTCTCGCAAACAATATAATTTACTCAAAAATTGAAGACTCAGATGTTTTAGAATTTGAAGGATTGATTTCTCAGTTTAATATGAAGAATTTATCTCAAAATGTTTAGCATAAGATTAGAGTTAGATTTTCGTTAATTTTTCAGAGCTTATCAGATTCTCTAAGAAGTGTGTTTAGTAATTTTCATTTTAAACGAAGTTTCTGAGAAATATCATAAACGAAATAACAAATTTATTGAATCCTTTATAGAAAATGAATCATAATTATAAAAATTAAAAGACTATACGTAATGTCCATTATGAAATAAAATGAAAATTTTGTCCTTCAAAATTTTATTTTAATCATTTTTAGCACTTTTCCAAAAAATTTTTTGAAAAAAGTGCTTATTAGTTTCACTCTGTCCGTCCGTCCGTCCGTCCGTCCGTGGACACTTTTTTTGTTTACAAAACTTCTACACCCTTTAAGATAGAAAGCTGAAATTTCATACGTACATAGATGTTTACTAGAAACTTATTTCCGTAGAACAAAATTTTTACCTATCTCCCCCCCTCTAGAAGTTATACCCCCCCAAAACCCTAAAAATGGCCTTTTTTAAATATTTGTTGCAATGAAACCATAAGCATTTTTGAAATTTTGCAAACGCAGAAAGGCAGTGGCTTGTTTCCCCTACCGCGGTATACTATAGTTAAACTTTAGAAAAACAAAATGGCCGTTCAAATTTACCGTTATCTAAAGTCCTTTTTTTCCAAATTATTGATGTCATTTTTCTTCTAGACCCTAGCTTGTAGAAGCTTGAAATTTTAGGAGCTCTTAGACATTAACAAATAGAAGAAAATTTTTCATTTCGTTAGAAGAAAATTTTTTTCCATCTCCACCCCCTCTCAAGTTATCACCTCTTGAAATTTGTAAAATTTGAATTTTTGACACCTTATATTTCCGAAACCGCAAGCTTTTCCAAATTTTTATAATAGCAAAAAGCTAACGGTAAATTCCATGAAATTAAAAAATATAATTATTTTCCTTAACTCACACAATTAACCCTTAAAATCGAGCATTATGTTAACCCCTTTTTATATTAATTTTTGCTTTATTTCAGACTGCATAAATCGTTCATCCTAAATATATGCAATTCTAGAAATAGTTTTGTATATGAATGAAAATAATTTTAATAGTTTGATAGGTATACATAGACTGTATTTAAAAGCAGAATTTTCACTTGTTGAAGGGAAAAGTGCTACAATACAAACCATTGGTTTGACCCAACTTTATTTCTTCTCATTATTTATATCACAACGCATATCATAATATTCTTACTGCGTCCGGCGTATACGTTCTCATAATAAATATTCTCGATTTTATTATTTTGACCTTTTTGTATAAATTTTGTGCGGATATAGAAAAATATTTCTTGATTTTGCGTTTTTTTTTTTTTTTACTGACCAGCTATAGAACAACAACAATTATGTATACATTATATTGCCGCAAGTGTTAATTATAGATTTGACAGATGGTATTAGGACATAAATTATAAATATGACAAAATATATAAAATGAACCCAAAAGTATGGTAATAAAATTTTTGGTAAAAGATTTTCAAAATATTATTTTGAAATCATTCCATAATATTATAGTAATTTTAGGTAATTTTCTCGGTTGTTTGCGTTTCCACTAAGTATAGTAGAATGTTAAACTGTTTTAAATGGAAAATTGATTACATTCGTGAAATAAAAAAATAAAATTTATTAAAATTAGTTGTTAAAAATGCAACTTAAACATCAATATTGTAGGTCCCTGTACCTTATCATTATACTCTAAAAAATTGCATACTTTTAGGGAAAATAGAAGACCACTATTTTGTTTTTACCAAAAATATATTTCAATCAAAATTAACGGAAGAGGTAAAAACTTTTGTTGAAAAAAACCTAATATTGCAAAAAAAAAATTTCGGAATTTTGAGTTTATCTGGGGCTCTAATGGACATATATGTCAGTACAACTTCGGAAGGTGGCGTGGTTCAATGACAACAATTGATTCTATTTGAGTTTATAATACCAATGTTTCTACAGGAGTTTTTCAAATTTTCATTATAAAATTGAAATCATTATTTCTTTTCAAAATCAACAAAAAAAAATTGTTTCTTTTTTTCTGTAATGACATTATTTGGTTGTGTTAACAATATTACGTCAAAGTTATATAAAACTTATGTCAAAGTTCCAATAATTTTTATAATAATAATTTCAATTTTATAATTTTTTTTTGTTCAATAAAATCTTTGAACTTAATAACGATGGCACATTAAAATTATTATTGATTTCACTACTTGCTTTTAAAGTTCAATTTCCATTTTAAGTACTTCATTTTGTAGTCATATTGGTTGTCATATTGTTGACATAATATGTAGCGTACTCGTATGTGCCAAAAAAATTTTTTTTTAATTATTTCTTCTTACTTATGTTCAATTGTTTTATGCTTATGTTCTTTCTTCCTTATGTTATATTCACTTGTACCACAGTTCATACCAAAACAATAAGTATGTGACATATCGCACCATAATTTTTAAACCATAGTTTTCAAATAATATTTTCCAATTTAAAATGAAAGTGAACAAGAAATAAATATAAATGAAAAAAAGAAAAGAAAAAATGGACAAATAAACCAACATTTTGTGGTGTCCAGTCATAACGTAATAAATAGTTTCAGATAACTTTATTGTGTATGGAATATGAATATCCCTACAGCTTATGTGTGTGAATTTTTTTTATTGCTGTAGAATTCCGAAAATCTTTTCAATTTTATCAAAATGTAAATAGAAATGCGGAAGATTTTTGATTTCCTTTTAACATAACTGAGTCTACGGAGATTTAATATTAAAAATTGGAAAAAATCACAAAGGTAGAATCACATTAATAAAATTTTACAAAGTTGTATTTTTCTTCGACATTTTGGAATGCTCCTTTCAGCTCAGTGGTCTTCTTAGTTTTCCAGCTTGTCAACTCTTGCCTGTTGTGTTGATTTAGTTTCAATTTTATGGTAGTGGTTGTATAAATATTAAGAAAATTTATTTGAATAATGGTAAAGCAAAAATACTCGTCATAATTGTAATAATACCGTATGGATAAACAATTCCGATCTTAGGCGTAATATTAAACAATCATGTAAACTGCTATACAAAATTTTTTGCGGTTCTGTGAAATTTTTCCTGAGAAATTTTTTAATTTCTATAAAATTTTACTAAATATCGGTTTAAAATTTTAGTCCTTATTTAAATATCTTGTAGATTACGAGTAGAACGTTAAAAAGCATTCCTTGAAATTTTTGGAAAAACTATTTATACGGGAGTTTATCTGTTCCGGTTTCTTTGGCTTTCAACTATTATAAGTTCTCCAATTTATTTTCCAATAGATTGTTGAACTAAAAATTTCTATAATTTAGAAAATATTTTCATTATTAGGTTTTAAAGCAAAGCAAGTACAACGGCGGATGCCCAAGAAAAAAATTGGAAGCGCTCATAAAAAAAGTGTAAAAAAATATTGCCGATTTCTAGAAGAAATACTTAGGTTTCTTTTTCAAATTCATAAAAAACCTCGAACTAGTGATTTTTCTACATCAATAGCAACAATTTCATTTCAAGTACAGGAGAATAAAAAAAAAGAAGAAATAAAACTAGAGATAGTGTGTAATATTGAGGCACGCAGTGGCAACTTCCACCAATATTTTCATTTAACAATATAGAAAAATGGAAATTGTAATTCGGAAAAAATTTTTGGTTTTTGTTATCATTTTTATTCTAAGCAATATTTATGATGTTAAAAAATATTATCAAAATGAATTTATTTGAACTTTTATACAATTTTATGTTTGCTTCGTATAAAAGATGTTATAATTCATAAATATCAAAATAGATGCCATTCTCTATAGCATTTTAGTTATATAGTGTTTATGCCAAGGCGTATATTATGTAAATATGTCAGTGAGTATATCTATAATTCTAACCCATAAATTTCAAACCATTTGAGGACATGGAAAATTTATTTTATTTGAATATAATAGCAAAGAACAATCAGATATGATTTAGTGAGACCACATTTTCGGTTCTAAAACTATTGTAATTCTTTTACTCTTATAATAATTTACAATAATAAAAATAAGAGAAAGAGAAAATATTTCATTGCTCTCGAACGTTTGTAAAAACGATAACAAAAAAAAAGCATTTATATTCGTTTTATTTTTCTCTCTCTTTCCCTCTCACTCTCTCTGGTGTTAAAATATGTAGATATTAAGGAAGGATTCAATGCGGTTATCTTTTGCTGTAAGGATTTTTTTATTTTATTTTTTTCAAATCCTTTAAAATTTTCTTTTCTTTGTTTGGTTTTTGGCGGTATGTAGTCAAAAATCTCTAGAGTGTGTAAAATAAGTTTTTTATTTTTCGTTTTATTTTTGTTCCTCTTTTTTTTAGGGAAATATGGTAAAAGTGTTCATAAAATATTACACAGGTTGGTATTTAATGAAAAGTTTTGAGAAAAATTTTAATAGCTATGGTTTTATTCTATAAAAGTTTAAGTGTTTGTTTTTTGTTTGTAGGTCTATTTTATTTGAAATATTATTATTTGCTTATTATAGGTTTGTGTCGGTATTAAAACTTTACAATAGTTATTGCAGTTTTGTTTCAATAATTTAGTATTAAGGCTCTAAATTTTGAAAATTAGAGTTGTACATGAAAGTTTTTACATGAAAATTTTGAAGATGTACCTGCCATACGTTTTTAATGTTACAATAAGTATCATGTATAGCTTCAGCATATTTTGTATAATACTTGGCACACTGATTTCAGTTAAACTTATAAAAATTAATTTTTTCGAGAAAGAATAAAATGTTAAGTTAAAAGCGAGTCAAAAAATTATGTTTTCATAATTTTAAGGGAATAATTATTTTCATTTGTGGGATTTAGTTAAAAGGCACATGTTAAGCTCGTCTCTTAATGATTTCAAACTTCAATTATTTTATTATAAGAGTTAGCAAAAGATAATTTTATGATTGCCTTAATTTCGCAGACAATATTATGGTAAAAAGCAAGCAAATTATTAATGAAAATTTTCAGTTTTCAATCTATTTATATGCAGGCATCCGTAGTAAATGTCTCTTTGAATTCGTAGTTCGAATGTTATAACAACGACTCGAATTTTAGAATTATTTCTGGTTTCCACTGTTCCACACATCTCTCAAATAAAACTCGTAGAATATTTAAATAATAACAATAACTTCTCTTAAAAAACATATCGACACCATTACGACGGGCGATTACGAAAAGACAAGTGATACTTTTAAATGCCACACAAGGAACCAAACATCCCGCAATCAATAAATTTCTTAAATAAAATTTATTTACCAAAAAATTAATCAAAATCTATTTCGATATTATTATGGTAAAATTAATGTATGCCAAATAATTTTGAATTGAAAAGTAATATACAAAATAAAAATAAAACACGTTTTCGCCAATACTTGAGACATTTTAACATGAATTGAATTTCATAAATAATTTTCGGAAAACCTTTATAAAATTAACTAAGTAATAAATTCAAATTTTGTCCCCAAAATACACCCTTTAAAAAAAATTTACATAAATTCTCACTCAATTAAATTTTTTTCTTGTAAAAAGTTTATAGAATAAAAAAAGCAAAAAAACAAAAATTGTTTAACATAAATTCCCATAAATACTGTTATAATAACTTTCGGATAATTCTCTCATTCCTCTCTTAAATCATTTCTTTCTGCCTCATTCCAAAAATTTCTCTGTGCTTTAATTTTATGCAAAATGCAAGTTCATTGCTCTACTTCCGTATTCATTCCATACTGTTATTTGTGCTTTCATTAAATTTTTCTCTTTTAATTTTTTTTAATTCTGTTTTTGTTTTTTTTTCTGACAAATTTTTCATATTAAAAATTGGTTTTCTTCATCTTCTATCTCATTTCTTTCTCATTGAAAAATTTCACTTGAAAATTTTTTTAGGTATTTTTCTTTTCTTGTTTTTTTTTTTTTTTTTGTTATTATGCCACTTTAAAATTTCTCGATATAAATTTACATGCTTACATACTTACATACATAAACAATGTATTTTCTTTTTTCAAATAGAACATTGCTAAATTAATATTATGGAGTTACTTAGATGGAGCATAAAATGAGGGTTAAAAATTGAAGAATAGAGTAGAAGAGACATAATATTAAAATAAGTCTATATTGCAATATAAGACGAAGACACAGAGAGAGAGAGAGAGGAGATGTAATACCGAAAAAAAATGAGTAAAAATTGCAAGTTATAGAAATTTTTATCCTTGTATAACTTAAGTTTTGATAGCTTTTAGGCATCGTTTTTGATATGTTTCAAAATGAGATCATTACTCTTCATCTTTAGGATAGAAAAGGCGCAAAATAAGAAAAAAACTAATAATAAAAAATAAAAGATGAGTTGAATATAAAAATGTACGTTGTCTCTGCTTATTTTGGAATATCCAAGACCGAAAAATTGTAAATATTTAAACTATGTAATTGTAATTTCACAGGGTTCACAGGATTTGTAATTAGGGTAAAAGTTTTTATGAAATTTTGGTAGTCTGAACCAGAGTTTATTAGTTATTATGAATGGTAGTTTATAACATTTCTAGAATAGTTCTTTTATAGAATTTTACCGTTTCTGACTGCACTTTTGACTATTAACAACTAACCGAGTATCATAAACGAATATCGTAAAAATGTGAACCAATTTTTTTTCAAAAGAAAATAGAATAGTTCTAATTTTTTCTAGAATAGTTCTTTTATAGAATTTTACCGTTTCTGACTGCACTTTTGACTATTAACAACTAACCGAGTATCATAAACGAATATCGTAAAAATGTGAACCAATTTTTTTTCAAAAGAAAATAATCTTGATGCCACACGACGCGATGAAAGTAAAATAATAAAAACGAAAAATAAAAATCTAGAAATCTGAATAAGATGTCAAAAAATTTATATATGCCTTTAATAAAGTTGATATGCTGTGGTATATTCATATTATCGTCATCATTATCAATATCATCATCAGCATCATTATCATCATTGACATCATAATCAACTTTTATCATTATACATACAATTTTTCACTTTAAAAACGAAAAAAAAGCAAAAATTGGGTAATGAAAAATTCCCTGCTGGCACTCTTGTAATTCTTCGTAAAGTTTATTGCCATATCTATACCGATATATATATATGTACCTACTTAACGTTTATTATAACTGCATATATATTTATTTACGTATCTTGTATATGCATGAGATAGAATGTTTATGTATTAGTGTCAAGTTTATTGTTGTTAATTTTTTGCGTTTTGTTTCTTGCCTTATTTTTTAAACTTGCCGAAAAATATTAGAAATTTTTTCTTGTATTTTATTTTTCTTATTTTTATATAAAATTATGAAAATTTTTACCGTTTTAAGATTTCATTCTCATCAAAATTTTTATTATATTTTTAAACTTTCACCGTTATTTTAATATTTAACTCTCTAAATTTATATAATATGATTTTGACATATGATAATGATGAACTCAATTTTACAAGAGACTTCACATTATTTTCTCCTCCTCGCATTATTGTTATTATAATATTATTTGTATATACGGATGTGTTACTATGTATACATGCATGTGCATACGTATGAATTCTTAAAAAATTAAATTTTTGAAATTAAAATATAAATTTACGATATTGTTAAAGTGATTACACAAAAAATATTTAAAAATTTAAAAAGTAATAAATAAAAGTGGTACATATGAATAAATTTAAGTAAACAAATTGAAATAAATTTTAAATTTATGAATTTAAAAGAAATTTTTAATTTATTAAAATTGCATATTTATAGGGGTTTTGATATTTTGTTTATTTAAGTTTTCAATATTTTTCGATTTTTAAGAAAATCTTTAAAGAAAATATGAAATTTTTAAAGAAGTTTTTTTGGTGGAAGTTTTATTAAAAATATTTAATATATGCAATCCAAAAAATGTGTTGGAGGGACGGCAGGACCTGGTATCTGGTAAATGGAATATTGTATTATTGGAATGTACATGTATTATAAACTATAGAGCTGAGAGTAATGGTGAGTATTTTTTATATGCAATTTATAAATTTTAACATAAATTTATTTTTCATAGAAAAAAATTTATAGCTGTCTAGTGACAAGAATATGTAAACCACCCCTATACTACTCTTTTTTTATATACTCCTTAAAAGAACACTGCTATTTTCTCTGAAACAACCACTGTACTCTTGCTTAAATAAAAAAAAATCCAATTAAGCAAAATTCCAATTTAGGATTCTAATCAAATTATGAATATTTTCGAATTTTATTTCACTAACTTAACCATTTTAGATAATAAAATGTAAAATACACTCCCCTTTAGTTTAGATTATCTAAAACATCTCCTAAATTGGAAAACATCTTCAAAATTTAATTGCATGTTTCAGTTGGATCCAAATATAGATCAAGTCATTCATTAATTTAAAATATAAGAGAAATATTTTAGGGTGTTCTGTAAAATTACAGAAATTCGGAGATTATTTCCAATTAAATATAATTAGAATATTTTTATTAAAACTAAGATTAGGACAAATTCTTTTAAAATATTTGCAGAAATATTGAATTTTTTAAATTTTTGGAATGTAGGAATTTTTATTAATCAATTTCATATTTAAAGAAAACCATACAAGGGTCCATCTTCTTTTATACATTTATCATTCTCGTAAACATACCCGAAAGGAAAAAGAGAAACGTTATCCCTTTAAATCATAATCTTTAAAACACAAAAAAGGATTTCCTTTAAAATTTCATTCGACCAATTTAAAACTACCCAATTCTTTTAAAAATTTTAAAGTACATGCAAAGAACATAATTTTTATTTCCTGTGCCCTTCTTTTATTTCAATAATAAAAACAAAAAACATTTCGGATGAAAAAAAAAATTGAATTTAAAAGATTATAATTTTTGTATCCTTTTTTGTATATCAAATTTTTTTTTTATATATTTTATTTATATTCTAAAGTACTTTTACAAATTTTTCTATAATTTGTAATTCTATAGAAAAGATTGGTGAACCCAAGACCTGGTTTTCATATCATCTTTTTAATTTTCATACATAAAACTATTCAAATTTTTTTTTACATTACTCTAAAATAGAATATTGATTGATATTCATCATTATAATCATTGAAATGATATTGATAATCATAATCAATATTAAAAGAAAAAGAGTGTTTGTGTTATGACTAAATGATGGTTATTTTGTTCCGTATCACTTAATTCAATTCCTATCAAAATTTCAATTCGAATTTAATGCCTCGTTAAGTAGTTGACGAAAAAGGATTACTGTACATATAAAGTATAGTAGTATATTGTTGAACACATATGTATGTATTACATACAATATAAGGATATAGTACACAATATGTTATAGTTGTGTATCATATGTTAAAGAATTTACATAATGTAGACAACAGATAAAATTTTTAAGTAATTTTTTTTTGTTTATTACCAACAATAAATATTTATTATCCAAATGTGTGTATATATATAGGTATATCAATATAATTGCTTCGTCTCTTACATTATATTTAACAAAAAAATTTAATTCATACTCATATGCTGTAAAATTACTTGGTACTAAAAAACATTTTTAATAAAATTTTCAAAGATTTTCAAAAGTTGAATAAAATTTTTTGAGTCTGAAATCAGAGCAATCGCAATTATTCCTAATCGACTTTATCATATCCTCTAAACTACCAACTGAATGTAACATTGAGCGCGGGCACTCCAAATATTTAAGTTTAGACTTAAGACAGTATCGAAAACATTTTGATAATGTATGCTTAAAAAACCCGGTATTTCTGAACAATTTCTGCCTTTCAATGTTCAAGAACGGAGTTCAACGAAATTGGTCTTTGTATTGAATGTATGTAAAATTGATGGACAGTACTTGTACACAAATACTAAATAACTTTTCAGATGCTCATATTTGTACATAGGGAACACCCAATACACCTAAATTATTGTTAGCTATGAAAATTAAGAATTTTTTGTGATTTTTTTTGGAGCTCGTGGCCAAAACTCTTTCATTTCCCTAGATCGTTTTCTTAAACCTCTCATAGGATGTGATAATTCCTTTTTTTGCTGTGACCTTTGATTATGTCATTCATCTTTTCTACAGTTGACTATTTCAAAATTATTTTTAATACATAAATTACTGCTCTACACTCAAATATTTCAACACACTTCTAATACACCATAATTCAACTGCAATATTAAAAACTTAATGAAAATTAAACTTATATAAACTTTAATATTTCGCATTTAACAGTATTAACTCATATAAAACCTTATGAGTACAACAACGCACGTCGTATAACACGTATACAACACAAAGAAATTAATTGAAATAAATCTCTAGGATTGTGATAGGATTAACAAACCCATCATTAAAATTGGATGATAAAAATTAAAATTTTTTTTTTATTTTATTTTTGGAAAATAAAAAAAAACCAGGCACTTACATATTACATGTATAAAGCCATCATTGTCTGCTAGAATTAGAACAAAAATAAGGAAAAAAAAAACAAAAAATCAAATAGGAAACAGGATTCTTTTATCGTTAGAAGAAATATCCTTTTTGGAATTTTTAATTTGCAATTTTATTTTCAGTGCGTCTTTGTTTTTTTGTTTTTGTTTGTTTTTTATTATTTTCTCATACTAATTTACTACTGTTACAAATAACGGGTATCATCATAATAATAGATTCTCTACACCTTACTTTCTGTACACCTTCATTATAATATTTTCTTAGTCTATTCTATAGCTATATTTTATAAGGACTATATACACATTTAAAATAATGAAAATGATATCCTTAGTAATTACATTTTAATCCTAGAAGCTTCCTTTTTAATTTCTTTACCTTTTTAATATTTTTAGCAAATATTTACAAAAAAAAAAAAATTTTCATGTTTTTCTTTTCTTCTTTTCTTTTTATTTATAATTTAGTGGTGTGCAAAAGAATATCAAAAGATAAAAGACTGATAGAAAGTAAGAGACTGACAAAGTGGCATTAAACTTTTCACTTTCTAATTTAAAAATTTTGGTACCATAAAGGAGTAAAAAACAAATTTTATTTTTAGAATAAGAAAATATAAAAACGATAAAAAATTCAGAAATACCAAAAAAAAATTTTTAATGAGGGTGAAAATTCTTTAAGTGGCAGTAAGGACCTTGTTTTTTTTTTTGCCTTTCAATGTTCATCGAAAACAAATTTTCTATTAGGAAAAGATAAGTAGTAAAAATTAAAATATGAAAATTGAAAGTTGTGTTTTCTTGTTTTTCAGACGTATTTTAAAAATTAAATTATTGGGTCGCGAGAATAATTAAAAAAAAAAAATCAATTAACAGGAGGATTTTATAGTCCCACTGTGAAATTCAAAAGAATTCAAAATCGAGAATAATTTGGAACTAGAAACTTTTATATAGGGTTTACTTTTTAACTTAAAATATTATTGAAATATTAAAATAGAAAAATATTTTGTAATTAGTCTTTACATTTTAAAATAAAATCGAAGAAAAAAATATTTTTCAAATTAATTTTAAGGATCTTATACTACTTGTACTAAAATAGAAAATGAAATCAAACGTGATGTTAAAAGATCTTGACCTAATATTTTATTGTGATTGCTTGGTTTTTCATTATATTAAAGTGAAAAAATTATTTAATTAATTATTGAAACGTAAGGAAATAAGATTGCTTCAGTGTACGAAATTATAACACCATTCAAATTTATCGAAATTATAAAATTAATTCTGTGGTAATAAGCAGCATCTGCCTAAGTTGAATTTGTTAGTGTTTTATTTTATTGCTATTCAAGTTCTCCCAATGGCAAAATCCATTTTTTTTACGAAATTAAATCAAAGTATATGGATTTTTCCTGAAATTTCTGGTTAAATTTAGAACTTTTCCAAAAAAAGTTGAAACAACTTCTTATTAGCTTTACTCTTTCAGCCTGTCAGTGCGTTTGTTTACCAAACTGTCTTTGAGATAGATACGGTATAGATTTCCTTCTATCTTAGTAATAGAAAGCTGAGATTTCGTACACAAACAGAAATTTAATAGAAACTTATTTCTGCGGAATAAAACTTTTGCCAATCTTCACTTTTTTTTTAAAGTTATAGCACATTCAAGTTCTAAAAATGCCATTTTTTGATTATTTATTGTAATAAAACGATGAAAAATTTTTTAAATTCTGGGAATACAGCGATATGTTTTTTTTTATCGCGGCAAAACACGTTTAACATTAAGAAGACAAATAATTGACGTTAGAATTAAACGCCACCCACCCTTGCTTCAAAGTGCTCATAAAGTTTTTCCTCTGAACGACAACTCATACGAGTCTGAAATATCTTAACTCTATAACAGCTCTTAGACATTAATAAATAATTTATTTCGTTAGAAAAGAATTTTTTTCATCCTCTAGCACCTTCCAAGTTATCGCCTCTGAAATTTCATAAAATTTGTGTTTTATATTTCAGAAACTTGTAATATTCTTAAAATAAAAGCCAAAAAAATACATTTATTTATAATAATTCGGCAACTTATTCGTCAAATTCAACCATTGCGTATACGACTCTTTCAATATTTTCTTTTGGTCAACCTAAAAGTGTGCAATAAATTGATGTATATTTTGAAATATATATAAATACAAGTAATTTAAATTAGAGAACAGTCGATCACTAATTTATAAGAAACGTGATTCTTTACAAAGTTTGCCTCAACTTTATTTATATTGCTTGTACTCTGTCAAAGTTTGATCAGCCTACATTAAATAATATTGTCGGACAATTTTTAATTGTCAATAAAATTAGCTAAGTCGTATTACTACTGAAATGAGTAGTAGCGTGTCCGAGACTCGACGGAACTTAAAAGGTATGGTGATTAAATATCTCTAATGAACAAAAAACACCTGGTGATATTTTGATTTTTGGGCACCCTTATCGAGTTTTGAGACCCTAAAGTAAGAATTTCTAAAAACAGTCTAATTTTCAAATTTTTATTCGTACTTCAGGGAATATGACAGCTAAACCTAACTAATTGTATACTCATTATGTCAATAGCGGCATGTCAATATAGTCGAAGAATGTTATTATTGTTTATTAATTTTTAAATTTCAACTTTAAATTCCAAAAATTAAAGTAATGAAATTTTAAAATAATTTAATTGATATTTCTAATCTCTATAGTATTTAATTAAAAATTTTTTTACATAATACTGTTATATACATACGTAAATATATATACACGCACCTCATGAATGTATCAAACCCCAAATCTATAACGAGTCAATGTAAAGCATCCCTCAAGGAATAATCAAAATGAATAATATTTAAATTTTTAAATAATTTAATATTAAACTCAAAAATTCATAATTAATAATTAATGTTTAATTAATTATATAAGCATATTTTAATTATTTAAAATTTAAAATGTTATTTTATTCAAAAAATTTAATTTTTAAATCTCATTTTATTTTTCAAAACAAAAATTCATTTAAAAACGCTTCTGTTTAAAAATTTCATTGATTACAGTTTCGCGTTAATGGCTGTAACTTGCATATTGTATACAAATTTTACTTTCTATAAGTACACAAGAAGTTCACTACACAAATACGTTCATACAAACATTATATTGTAGGTATTTTTGAAAAAACAAAAAATATGTGCAAATTTTTTATTTTATAATTTAATAGCTTATCTGTATATAAAACTATAAAACCTATAGAACTATGTAAAACGGATTGCCTCTGGGAATTTATATAATTTTTAACACCAAGTCTTTGGTATACCACAACGCACCATTTTAAATTTCATTATGTAAGTAAATATAGATAATATAAGCTATGTGCCTACATTCATAAATGCCTATAAATTCTTTAGGGAAAATTTTTTTTTTCTACTCATATCTATACCTACTTTCATATGTGAGTATAACATTGAATATATGTGAGCCTACGTAGCTCATAGTAGCAGCATACCTATTGTATAGGTGAATGGTGTATTTATGTACATGTGTTCACTATATTCAACGAATTAGTATACCTACAATGTTGTATTCGGGATTTTTAATAAAATTTGTATGTTCATTCATTTATTATAAGCCAATGTACAAACACATAATGTTATATTATATGAGCGAAAACAGCCAAACAAAAAATTATTTTAAAAAACAAAGGACAAAAGAGCATATTGCTTTTAACATACATTTTTTATTTTACTTTTATATTCTGTTGAAATTTATCGGACTCATATTAAATAAATAATCCTGTCCGGCTGGAACCTCAATTAAAGAGATTAATATTTGCTGGTTCATTTATTTCAATCTCCCTACATTACTCATACCCTAAAAACTTTCATCGATAACTCATACCAATTCTCTCAGATCAGAGCTATAAAATATTTTTTTTTATTTTCGCATGCTATACTTTGGTGCACGCATATGGAGGCAACGAGTAAATTTTAAAATTACTTATTAGACATTGTTTGAGATTAAATTTTTTATTATTATCTTAGAAGTCATAGATTACAATTCCGGAATTCTCTTAGGATTCTAAATGTTGGCACACAATACAATAAACAATTTTTTTATTACTACGGCCCGCAAATTTTATATAAGTGCTTTATAGCTGACTGCGTGTGTGTACGTTTTAAAATTAAAGAAAACAAAAAATAATTTCAGATATGAAAATTTGCCAAAAAATTTATATAAAAATTTTTCTCTGGAATTTTTTTCCTATTTAAAAAAAAAACAAAAATTTTTTTTTGTTTTTTGTGAAATATAAAAATTTTCTGTTGTGGTTTTCCTTTTCATCGTCCATTTGCTAGCTTTTTAGAGCACGTTCAAGGTAAAAAGTGATCTCATATTTTTTTTCATATTTAAAAAAAAAAAAATATTTGTGCGGCCTTATTGTTGAGAAGAGAAAAACAATGCCATCATCCGATTAATTTACTTTAATTCACTCAAATTCCAAAATGAATGTGAAAAACATATATGGTAATAGCTATATACAAATTGCAATAAAACGCCTAAAAGAATGCTTTTACATTATTATAGAAGCAAATATTCTTTGGACGTTTTCATTTATTTTTTTTCTGCTCCTTTTCTCATATGTTTTTTTTTTTGGTTCTGGAATATTACAAATATATTATTAAATTTTTTGTCCCGACTGAAATTTTTCCAATATGCAGACTGTTAGAGTATTAATGAAAAAATAATAGAGTAAAATTCTGAGTTATTTTGGAAATGATATAAAAAATGAAAAGAGAAAATTAATTTTACCTGCAATCTATTCACTTTTTAGCCCTTTTCCAAAAAAATTTTGAAAAAAAAATGTCATTAATTTAATTGCTATACACCTGTGATATTCCTGAATCGGAAGGAGTGACAACAGCTACATTTGCTGACGATACAGCAGTTATCGCAATAGGACGAAATGAAAATGAATCTACACAAAAATTGCAAAGGGCCAGTGATGAGATCTCAAAATGGACTAGAAAGTGGAATATAAAACTTAACGAGGTGAAATCAGTACACGTAAATTTCACTAATAGGAAAATTGACTATTCATTTTCGGTTCGAATAGTTCTTGATTCCGTCCGCAAACACAGCGAAGTATTTGGGAATGACGTTGGACGCGAAGCTCAGCTGGAAGGAGCACATAAAGAAAAAGAGATCTCAGTTAGAGGAGGAATACAGAAAGTTCGAATGGCTTTTGGGGAGGCGTTCCAAATTGACGATATACAACAAAGTTTTGATATATAATCAAATATTTAAGCCTGTCTGGGCTTACGGTATTCAGTTATGGGGCTGCGCTGCGCAGACTCATATCCAATCTATACAAAGATTTCAAAATAGAGTATTACGGGACATTGTAAACGCCCCTTGGTATGTCCGTAATGCCGATATACACAGGGATCTCACGATCCTAAGTGTCACAGACGAAATTAGAGAGCAAGCAGCCAATCATAAAATGCGTTTATCCAATCATGTCAATATCGAGGCGGCCCGATTGGTTGACAATCAAAACTTTGTTAGGAGACTTAAACGTACGAGACCTCCTGAGTTAGTTTAGAGTTTTTTATCTTTAACAATGAGTACTTAGTACGCTATTGTGCCAGATCAAAAGCTTGTAAATAATCAAAAAGGTTAGACCAAAATTAATGGTTAGTCGTTTTCGACTAGTTTTATAGCTTATTTTGAGGAGGGTGTTTTTTAGTGGATTAAAGTTCCACACTACTGCTTTTCGTCTGGCAGTGTCTTTCGAAATTTTTCACCCTTCCTCTCGGTAAAAAAAAAAACATTAATTTCATTCTTTCCGTCCGTTCGTCCACGAACTCGTTTATAAAACTTGTACATCCTTGAAGATAGAAAGCTGAAATTCCATATTATATACATAGATCTTTTATAGAAACTTATAGAAACAACTTACAAGCTTGTTGAATTCGGCTAAGGATAAATTGAAGCAACATGAAAGATGCGATTTATACAAAATCAAATGTTGCGATAAATTTTATATTGGCTAAACGAAGAGACCTGCTACAACAAGACTTAAATAACATTTAAGTGGGGTAAAACGTGCAAAGAGATTAGGAATTTCGATTCAATGGTTGCAAAACATATTTGTGAAACAGATCACATATTTACGCAAGACAACTTAAAGGTATTAAAACAGATCAAAAGACAACACAGAAGAGAAATTCATTAAAGTATTTATTTATATATTATAGAGCAAACGAGGACTGCCTAATGAACACAGGAAGGTAACGTGGCTACTTTTCTATTTAAATTAAGTAATTGATCAGTTTTAAGGATTAAAACAGGTGTAATACTAATTTATAATTAGTATAAAAAAAATAAATAAATAAATTTCAGATTAAGTCAGATATAAAGCTAGGGTAAATCATAACACATAAAATTTTTGAAATGCAAATCTCTACAATTCATTCTTAATTTGAAAAGTAATAAATTTTTCAATTTTAACACTTAAATTTTCGGGAGTTTATTAAAATGATACTTTTAATTTACGAAGATTTCCAAATGAAATCGCATCTTTCATTGTTGTAAACAATTTATACAATTTCTGTAGTACCTAGTATAAAATGTAGAAAAACATTAACCTCATAACCCCTTGTATTTTCGATTATTATTGTCCTTAAATGTCAGGTAGTTAAGAAGCGAAAATAAACTAAATCTTAAAAATCTGTGCACTTTCATTAAAACAAGAATGTTGGGTTCCATTTTTTTTTTTAAATCTTTTATATACACATTGTACATATTTCACATTATTTTTATGAGAAAAGATAAAAATCTTACCGTAACGAAATAATCAAAATAAAATTTTTGGAAGGAGAATTTTTTTCTACGGTTGTACACAAAATTTAAGTAAGAATTTTTCATTGCAAAAACATTCGTGGAGGGTGGTATGGCAAAGAAAATTTGAAGCAACATAAAAAAAAAGGATAATATAATGAGATAATTTCCGTTTCGAATTAAACGTGTTTAGGGTTGTTTAGCATTTTAAAATATAATGTAATGATAGCAATTAAGGTTGATTAAGGTATACGAAAAATTTTATAGCTCGCATTCGCATATATACGAAAATGAAACAATTTAAAGAACTGTTATACCTAGAGAGAAAGAGAAGTGAGAAAAGACCGTGTACAATTTTTTTAAAAATAATTTAATTATAGAGAAGGAATTTAAACCCGTTATACCGTTTTAGAACAAGTTATTGCTAATAAAATAAAGAAATTTCAAAAAAGATTTCCTGTTTTTTCAAAAAAATTTAAAAATACTCGTACCTTTTTATTCAACATTAAATTTTTCATTAAACCTTTCAAATTTTTCAATATGTTTGTGTATTAATTAGGTTTTATATTTTGTCTATGTAAAAGTCTTTTATAATTACGTATAACAGTTTTTTTCTTATTACTATATTATTATTCAAGTTTAATGATTATTACTTTTGTGCTTTCTTTATTAAAAGTTCCCTCTTTAATAATCAAAAAATCATAAAAATCCTATTAAATAATATTTAATAATATAATCAAATGTACCCATGTATAATAAAATAGTTATTATTATATTAAAACTTCAATATATATAGGATAAATTCAGTAAAAAGGTCGACGTGGTGAAAGAATATACTATAGCCATAAACGCTTAAAAATTTATTCAAAATTTCATTGAATTAAAGAATATGTAACTAGAATAAGTGCATTCGAGTTGATAGAATTAAATTAGAGTTGTCATAATATGATAAAGGTAACATAAAGTGCTGCGGGCTTTAATCTGTTAATTTATTTTTACATAAACATCAACATGGTCACATTCAAAAACTAAAATATTTTGAGGTAAATTTAATGTAAATTTTCAAAAATAGATGTTTTAGAAATACAAGCTTTGCGAACCCAATTTTATGTATAAAACATTCATATTTGAGAGAAATATCTAAATGTATCTAAGTCTTTTACTAGTATGCATCTAAATAATGAAGATTTTTACAAATTAGAATTGAAAAATTATAACTAAATATAAACTTATAATATTAAATAAGGAGACCTCATACATATTTATGGATGCATTTTTAGAGCATTGTTTTTATGAGTAGAAATGCCAGGATTGTATCCAATTTAACATATTATTATTTAAACTAATATTTTTTCTAATGGTTTCATGTAATTATTTCGAAATCGATAATTTGTGAATTGAACCACTGTGCTTTTCAATATGTATTCCCCCTTTACAATTTTATTACATTTTCTACAAATTTTGTTTGCAAAGAATTATTATTCTCTGACAGGTTGATGTTTTATACAATTTACTTTCATATGAACAGGTTACAAAAAAATCTAGGGGATGAGAACATTGTGAGCTAGTGACCTTCTCCAGATTTCATACGTTGAAAAATGAATATCATGCCCACGATATTTGATTATCCGATATTATTTGTTGAATGAATATAATTATTTCGAATTTTAAAATTATTTAAGAATTTTTCTTGGAAATATTGAATCACCAAGATCACAAATATCAAATACTTTTTCTCATTTTAGTAAAAAATAAGAAGAATTATGCTATACTTAACATTTATAACAAATACAATAAAAATCTTAAGAGAATTTTTTCAAAATTTTCATGAATTTATTTTTTTATGAGTTTATGTTGCTTTTCAAGTTTTGCTGAGAAATCCAAAACGGATTTCAATAGAATATTCGAAAAGTAAGTAAAGTGTAAAATAAAATTTATTTCAAAAAAAAAATTTTGTTTAAAGCTGAAATCATGTTAAAATTCTTTATTTTACTTTAAAAAAGAGAAAAATCTTTAAAATTTTCTAAAAGAAAAAAAAAAAATGAATAACAAAATGTTCAAGGAATAGGAAAAAGAGGACGCTATCATAAATCAAGAAATTTCCTTATTTTTTTCAAAGTGGTATTAAAAATAATAAAAAACAAAAAGAATAAAAAATAACAAGAGAGGAATTTTTTTTCTCCTGTATTTCACTTTCGTTTCTTAATCTGAGGCTTTTAAGTCAAAACCATATTTTATTCACATTGCAAAAGCTGCGATAAAATCTTAACTGATTTTTGTTTTTTTTTTCATCTGCTTTTACTTTGTAAACTCTGTGACTTTTTTTATTTTGAAAATTTTTACAATTTTTTTGTGTGTTTCAAGTTTTCTTACATTTTTTTTTTATTATTCGATTTGATTTTTGGGTGTAAAATTTTTTTTTGATTTAAAGAAATTTAAATTTTATTTTTATGTGCGGAAAAATAAGTAGCTAGTGAGTTTTTTCACTTTTTATTAAAATAAATAAAAAAAAATTCAAGAAAAATTTTATTGTTTTGTTATTTTTCAAGTGTCTGATGTTTTTTTTTTTATAAAACTTCTACATTGTGTGTAGTAAAAACAGTGAGAATGATTTAATTAGAATTTCGTATTTTATACCCATTTTCAATGGGAAATCAAATTTTTTCGGCTAAATATTTAATAACACTGTTCAAAAGGTTCCATGTGCTATACAATTAGTCTCAAAAATATGCTCTTTATTTAGTAGAGGATAATTAAGTTTTTTGATATTAAATATATTCCTAATTATTTGCTTTTTGTGTTCCTGCATTTTCCTGAGTTCTGAACATTGATTTAAGATAAAATGAATAATGAAAATAAAATTTCAATTGTCCGTTATCAATAAAATACTTTGGAATACTTTGACAAAGAAATTTATTTTCAAATTTAAAATATCAGTACATAAAATATCAAAAGTTTTACCGTGTGGCGTGTATGTTAGTAATCATTGTCCAACAAATTGATAAAAAGTTTGATAGTCCTTTTAATCATTAATTTGACAGAAGTTTATGAGAATTGCAATTTATGGATTTGACCGCAATGTACCATAGACTGTACCATTGTAGCCCTTGATTACACCATTTTGGTTGAAAAGGAAAAAGAAAGTATTCTGGTAAAAGTAAAGGTATCATATTGCTAATGATTGCCTTCATATGTTCAAATTTATATTAAATCTGGAAATCAAAAAAAGACTTACAGATATTTCAAAGCCATAAAGGATTGTTTCGCAGTTTTTCATTGCAGAGCGATTTTAAAAAAAAATTGCTTTCATAATAATAGTATAGGTACTATAAAATTTTAAATGTGATTAGCAAATAAATCCAGTGAAGTGAAGCTATTCGGGACAAATAAAAAAGCAAAAAAATATTTTTATTTTAATATTGGGGATATTTTTTTTAAACGGTACTTGCGATTTTATTTACGAGGGTGAATTTTATTGTAAAAAATTTTTTAGATTTTGTTTTTTCTTTTTTTTTTCATATTTATTACTTTTTATTTAAAATGGTTTAAGAACTTTTTAAACATTTTTTTTTTGTTTTTGTAACTTTTAAGGAGTTTTAGATTTTTTTTTCAATAGTTGGCAATATTTTTTTAAAATTATTTTCAAAACGTTTTTAAGCTTAAGAATAATTCTTATTAACTTCGATAACCATTCATTTCGAGAATTATTCGGGTTGTAAAATTTTTATTTTTTATTTTGAATTTAACAAATTAAAGGAGCACAGATTTTTAACAATAGTTGAATTTTTTTCTAAAATATTGGAGTATGAAATCTTATACTTGTATAAAAATAAAAATGAAGAAATAAAAATTAATTTGCCTTTTCGGATATTATAAAAGAATTCGAAAATTTAAAAAAAAAAACTTCTATTCAAAAAGTCTTGGACTTAATAGGAATCCTTTTGCATATACTGTTTATTTAGAATTCATTCAACGTCAAACGTAAGTTTTAATTTTAAAACAAATATCAAAATAATATACAGCTTCAGACTAGAGTAAAAATCCACTAAAAATAAATTTTTAAATTGCATAAAAATATGCAATTTATTTAATAGAATTCTAAGAATCAAATCCTTAAAATCAGAAATATTGAACATAAATTTTTTGCCGTTTTACGCATTAAATTGAAAATTTTATCTTTAGTAATTTTTATTATACAAAAAATTGCACATAAAAAATTTAACAAATTCAAAATTTTTATATATAAGAAAATAAAGTTTAGTCAAACCAATGGTTTGTATTGTAGCACTTTTCCCTTCAACAAGTGAAAATTCTGCTTTTAAATACAGTCTACGAGTATGTATTCCTACCACACTATCAAAATTATTTTGATTCATATATAAAACTATTTCTAAGGTTGCATATATTTAGGATGACGCATATATGCAGTCTTTGAAATAAAGCAAAAATTAATATAAAAAGGGGTTAATATAATGCTCGATTTTAAGGGTTAATTGTGTGAGTTAAGAAAAATAATTATATTTTTTAGTTTCATGGAATTTACCGTTTTTTGGAAAAGTGCTAAAAATGAGACAAAGGATATAGATATCAAAAACTTAAGAAGTGAAGAGAGGAAAAAAAATTACCATTTTGTTTTTTTAAAGTTTAACTATAGTATAGCGCGCTAGGGGAAGCAAACCACTGCCTTTTTGCGTTTGCAAAATTCCAAAAATGCTTACGGTTTCATTGCAACAAATATTTAAAAAGGGCCATTTTTAGGGTCTTGGGGGGGTATAACTTCTAGAGGGGGGGGGGGGGGGGGGGGGGGGGGGGGGAGATAGGTAAAAATTTTGTTCTACGGAAATAAGTTTCTAGTGAAGATCTATGTACGTATGAAATTTCAGCTTTCTATCTTCAAGGGTGTAGAAGTTTTGTAAACAAAAAAAGTGTCCACGAACGGACGGACGGACGGACAGAGTGAAACTAATAAGCACTTTTTTCAAAAAATTTTTTGGAAAAGTGCTAAAAATGAGACAAAGGATATAGATATCAAAAACTTAAGAAGTGAAGAGAGGAAAAAAAATTTACAGTGAAGTTTTGTTGAGAAAAACGCGCTTTAAATTCAATGAACATTTAAATGTTGTTTTTGTACAACTTATTCTATTAGAAGAGAAATTTTTGTTTTGTAGCATAAAAAAAGTTTCAATATTGTTAAGTAAGATAAATGTCCGAAATTTTTCACCGAGTATTCCATGATAATAAATTTATAAAATTTTTCTTTACCTTGTTTGAAAGTATTTATTATAAATTAATGTCTTTATATCTAACAAGTCCCAATGCTCAGAGAGAAACTTGAAAGCACACCTTATTTTATATGGCCTTTTTTAAATCGAAGTGGCTATTTTTTGAGAAGAAATATTAAAATAAATTCACACTTATTATAAAGCAGGTAAAATTTAGAACATATATTTGAAAAATCAAAAAAATATATTAATATTTTCATTGATAATTATTTTAAAATTTAAAAAAAAGCGGAAAAACAACAAACACAACCTTCACCTTCAACGTTTTATTTGTTACTGAAAGCATTTCATTATTTTTAAGTGAACAGCTTTTTTTTCTCATAGGGTAAGTTAACGCAAGATATGGGAAGTACCTGTGGTGTCAAGTTGAAAATATAATTAATGAAAGATAATTCTTAAACATTGATATAAATACATAGTAAAGAAAAAATTTGAAGAGGGAATTAGAAAATAATATCTAAAATACAATCAAATATTATTTGTTAAATACAAATTTTATATAAACTTCAAAATTTTACCTCTATTTTTATTTGAAAAAATATTAAAAACTTACTATCATTTATATCAATTACCTAAGAAAAAAAAATATTTAAAATGTTTGGAAAAAACAATCATATATTTTTATGACCGGATTTGAATATTTTTCTATTTTTGAAATAAATGGTATTTTACCAAATGACTCGAAAATTCCGACTGTAAAATAACAGGTATTTTAAAATTTTTGTTCAGGTATTTTAAAATTCTTTCCGTTTAGAATTAAGATTGGTCATACATACACATGCAGGGACATTTTATAAATAGATTGCTCTTGTTTACCTGCTAATAAAATATGAAAAAAGAGCACAGCAAAATTTTTGAAGCACTCAATATAACATGTTTCAAATAGTTTTAAAATAATTATTTAAAAAAAAATTTATTGGAAGTAGGTACATACATATTTATTTTTAATAATTTAAAAACTAACTGAAATTATTTGAAACAATTTTATAAGTAACGTATGAATAATCGAAATGAGATAATTCAAATTGTTGAAATGTGTCAACCTATATTACTTTTAATAACATTTTTGTTAGCCGACACTACTCAACTTACCTTATTGGGAAATACAAAATGTGCATAAAAAATCATACATCCTTCCTCATTAACATTTGAAACCATACTGAAATATGAATTTGAATTTTTTTTTCATTTTTTCTTTCCTCCTACCTTTCTTTCTTTTTCGTGCAATAGAATTTAAATGGGAAGCTTTTTAAAAAATGTGTATAATATCCTGAGATTTTTTAAAATATTAATCTCTTTTTTACGTAAAAAAAAAGAAAAAAATAATAAAAAATATGACACGATCAGTGGCATTTAAAGAAAAAACCAACAACGAGGCCAAAAATTCGTAACATTTCGTAAAAAAAATTGAGTATTGGGACTTGTTAGATATAAAGACATTATTATAAATAATTCTAAAGAACAGAACATATCGGTTTATTCACATTGTTAAAGTGTAGCACTATAATATTATAATCTTCGGGATCTAAATGTATAAATTCAAGTCAATTGCTAAACATTTATTTTTCACTAAACCTATACTTCCTTCTATTGTGTTCTTTATTATATAGGAAAATCTATAATTATTTCCCGAAATTTATAAAAACTTTTGTATATTTTAAACTTTTCGAAAAGTTCATTTATGTAGCTTTTATCACGGGAATGGTTATTTTTTAGAATTTACAATTCACCTGACGCTTAAAAATGAGCTTAACTATTATCCAAAATTCGGAATTCGACAAAAGTTTGCTGATTTCGGAATGTTGTAGTAAAATCTGATATAATACCATTTCCTTTTTTATTCAAAAATCCAAAATAAGAGGAAAATTGTTGTCAATTTTAATGAGATGAAAAAAAAAACTTTTCGTAAATAGTTCGCGTTCGTAAATAGAACATAACCGACTGCAATGTGTAGTTCGAAAATGTTACAGAAGATTGCGAAGATGTATTTTGGGCATTTTCTTTCACTTTAAACGAAGTTAACAAGCTTTTAGGTAACATACCAAGAAAAGTGTAAATTTGGCTGTTAGTAGAATTTCGTTTTGTGCCACCCGAATTTCCTGAAAAGTTCACCAGTAGATTTCGGTAACAACCACAACTTTAATTTCAAATTTCAACAAATTCCATCAATCGTTTGGTAGGTATGATAAAAAACGGCTACCAGCTTGGTTTGCGAGCCCTGATCTTTCCAAAAAATTTATAGATTCATTGTTTTAACACCCCGAATTTAAATATTAAATTTCAAGGAAATTGGTTGACTATTTTATTTTATATATCCAAAAATGTAAAATTTGCATGCAACAACCTCTAGTTCTCGAGCTGGGACATATCTCAAAAGTTGATCATTGCCATACCAAAACTTAGCTCGCATATTAAATTGCATCAAAATCGGTTCAGCCAAACTTGAGACGCACGCATGCACACACAGATCAACAGACCGACATCTCTTTAAAGTAGTTTATTTTCGCATTACCACTATAGAGAAGTACGTTTTATTCACCGAAAACTCGACATCGACAAATATTATGATAATAGGCTGTAGCAAAAATATTTTTGGAGATATTTAAAAAAATCATTTGCAAAACTTTAAACGCGTTTTCTGGCTAAACTAGAAGAGATAGAGCGATTCTACGTGTTTTTTGTGATCACTGGGAATGCACAGATTCTGCCGATATATGATAATAGGTTGTAGCAAAAATATTTTTGGAGATATTTGAAAAAATCATTTGCAAAACTTTAAACGCGTTTTCTGGCTAAACTAGAAGAGATAGAGCGATTCTACGTGTTTTTTGTGATCACTTGTGATTTTTGGAGATATTTAAAAAAATCATTTGCAAAACTTTAAACGCGTTTTCTGGCTAAACTAGAAGAGATAGAGCGATTCTACGTGTTTTTTGTGATCACTGGGAATGCACAGATTCTGCCGATATATGACAATAGATTGCAGCAAAAATATTTTTGGAGATATTCGAAAAAATCACTTGCAAACTTTAAACGCGTTTTCTGGCTAAACTAGAAGAGATAGAGCGATTCTACGTGTTTTTTGTGATCACTGGGAATGCACAGATTCTGCCGATATATGACAATAGATTGCAGCAAAAATATTTTTGGAGATATTTAAAAACATCATCTGCAAAACTTTAAACGCGTTTTCTGGCTAAACTAGAAGAGATAGAGCGATTCTACGTGTTTTTTGTGATCACTGGGAATGCACAGATTCTGCCGATATATGATAATAGGTTGTAGCAAAAATATTTTTGGAGATACTCGAAAAAATCACTTGCAAAACTTTAAACGCGTTTTCTGGCTAAACTAGAAGAGATAGAGCGATTCTACGTGTTTTTTGTGATCACTGGGAATGCACAGATTCTGCCGATATATGATAATAGGTTGTAGCAAAAATATTTTTGGAGATATTCGAAAAAATCACTTGCAAAACTTTAAACGCGTTTTCTGGCCAAACTAGAAGAGATAGAGCGATTCTACGTGTTTTTTGTGATCACTGGGAATGCAAAGATTCTGCCGATATATGACAATAGGTTGTAGCAAATATATTTTTGGAGATATTTAAAAAAATCACTTGCAAAACTTTAAACGCGTTTTCTGGCTAAACTAGAAGAGCTAGAGCGATTCTACGTGTTTTTTGAGATCACTGGGAATGCACAGATTCTGCCGATATATGATAATAGGTTGTAGCAAAAATATTTTTGGAGATATTCGAAAAAATCACTTGCAAAACTTTAAACGCGTTTTCTGGCTAAACTAGAAGAGATAGAGCGATTCTACGTGTTTTTTGTGATCACTGGGAATGCACAGATTCTGCCGATATATGATAATAGGTTGTAGCAAAAATATTTTTGGAGATATTTAAAAAAATCACTTGCAAAACTTTAAACGCGTTTTCTGGCTAAACTAGAAGAGATAGAGCGATTCTACGTGTTTTTTGTGATCACTGGGAATGCACAGATTCTGCCGATATATGATAATAGGTTGTAGCAAAAATATTTTTGGAGATATTCGAAAAAATCACTTGCAAAACTTTAAACGCGTTTTCTGGCTAAACTAGAAGAGATAGAGCGATTCTACGTGTTTTTTGTGATTACGGGGAATGCACAGATTCTGCCGATATATGATAATAGGTTGTAGCAAAAATATTTTTGGAGATATTTAAAAACATCATTTGCAAAACTTTAAACGCGTTTGCTGGCTAAACTAGAAGAGATAGAGCGATTCTACGTGTTTTTTGTGATCACTGGGAATGCACAGATTCTGCCGATATATGATAATAGGTTGTAGCAATTATATTTTTGGAGATATTTAAAAAAATCACTTGCAAAACTTTAAACGCGTTTTCTGGCTAAACTAGAAGAGATAGAGCGATTCTACGTGTTTTTTGTGATCACTGGGAATGCACAGATTCTGCCGATATATGATAATAGGTTGTAGCAAAAATATTTTTGGAAATATTCGAAAAAATCACTTGCAAAACTTTAAACGCGTTTTCTGGCTAAACTAGAAGAGATAGAGCGATTCTACGTGTTTTTTGTGATCACTTGTGATTTTTGGAGATATTTAAAAAAATCATTTGCAAAACTTTAAACGCGTTTTCTGGCTAAACTAGAAGAAATAGAGCGATTCTACGTGTTTTTTGTGATCACTGGGAATGCACAGATTCTGCCGATATATGACAATAGGTTGCAGTAAAAATATTTTTAGAGATATTCGAAAAAATCACTTGCAAACTTTAAACGCGTTTTCTGGCTAAACTAGAAGAGATAGAGCGATTCTACGTGTTTTTTGTGATCACTGGGAATGCACAGATTCTGCCGATATATGATAATAGGTTGTAGCAAAAATATTTTTGATGATATTCGACAAAATCACTTGCAAAACTGTAAACGCGTTTTCTGGCTAAAGTAGAAGAGATAGAGCGATTCTTTTTTTTTTTTGTGATCACTGGGAATGCACAGATTCTGCCGATATATGATAATAGGTTGTAGCAAAAATATTTTTGGAGATATTTAAAAACATCATTTGCAAAACTTTAAACGCGTTTTCTGGCTAAACTAGAAGAGATAGAGCGATTCTACGTGTTTTTTGTGATCACTGGGAATGCACAGATTCTGTCGATATATGATAATAGGTTGTAACAAAAATATTTTTGGAGATATTTAAAAAAATCACTTGCAAAACTTTAAACGCGTTTTCTGGCTAAACTAGAAGAGATAGAGCGATTCTACGTGTTTTTTGTGATCACTGGGAATGCACAGATTCTGCCGATATATGATAATAGGTTGTAGCAAAAATATTTTTGGAGATATTTAAAAACATCATTTGCAAAACTTTAAACGCGTTTTCTGGCTAAACTAGAAGAGATAGAGCGATTCTACGTGTTTTTTGTGATTACGGGGAATGCACAGATTCTGCCGATATATGATAATAGGTTGTAGCAAAAATATTTTTGGAGATATTCGAAAAAATCACTTGCAAAACTTTAAACGCGTTTTCTGGCTAAACTAGAAGAGATAGAGCGATTCTACGTGTTTTTTGTGATTACGGGGAATGCACAGATTCTGCCGATATATGATAATAGGTTGTAGCAAAAATATTTTTGGAGATATTTAAAAAAATCACTTGCAAAACTTTAAACGCGTTTTCTGGCTAAACTAGAAGAGATAGAGCGATTCTACGTGTTTTCTGTGATCACTGGGAATGCACAGATTCTGCCGATATATGATAATAGGTTGTAGCAAAAATATTTTTGGAGATATTTGAAAAAATCACTTGCAAAACTTTAAACGCATTTTCTGGCTAAACTAGAAGAGATAGAGCGATTCTACGTGTTTTTTGTGATCACTGGGAATGCACAGATTCTGCCGATATATGATAATAGGTTGTAGCAAAAATATTTTTGGAGATATTCGAAAAAATCACTTGCAAAACTTTAAACGCGTTTTCTGGCTAAACTAGAAGAGATAGAGCGATTCTACGTGTTTTTTGTGATTACGGGGAATGCACAGATTCTGCCGATATATGATAATAGGTTGTAGCAAAAATATTTTTGGAGATATTTAAAAACATCATTTGCAAAACTTTAGATATTTAAAATCATCATTTTAGCGTTTTCTGGCTAAACTAGAAGAGATAGAGCGATTCTACGTGTTTTTTGTGATTACGGGGAATGCACAGATTCTGCCGATATATGATAATAGGTTGTAGCAAAAATATTTTTGGAGATATTTAAAAACATCATTTGCAAAACTTTAAACGCGTTTTCTGGCTAAACTAGAAGAGGTAGAGCGATTCTACGTGTTTTTTGTGATCACTGGGAATGCACAGATTCTGCCGATATATGATAATAGGTTGTAGCAAATATATTTTTGGAGATATTTAAAAAAATCACTTGCAAAATTTTAAACGCGTTTTCTGGCTAAACTAGAAGAGATAGAGCGATTCTACGTGTTTTTTGTGATCACTGGGAATGCACAGATTCTGCCGATATATAATAATAGGTTGTAGCAAAAATATTTTTGGAGATATTCGAAAAAATCACTTGCAAAACTTTAAACGCGTTTTCTGGCTAAACTAGAAGAGATAGAGCGATTCTACGTGTTTTTTGTGATCACTGGGAATGCACAGATTCTGCCGATATATGACAATAGATTGCAGCAAAAATATTTTTGGAGATATTCGAAAAAATCACTTGCAAACTTTAAACGCGTTTTCTGGCTAAACTAGAAGAGATAGAGCGATTCTACGTGTTTTTTGTGATCACTGGGAATGCACAGATTCTGCCGATATATGATAATAGGTTGTAGCAAAAATATTTTTGGAGATATTTAAAAAAATCACTTGCAAAACTTTAAACGCGTTTTCTGGCTAAACTAGAAGAGATAGAGCGATTCTACGTGTTTTTTGTGATTACGGGGAATGCACAGATTCTGCCGATATATAATAATAGGTTGTAGCAAAAATATTTTTGGAGATATTCGAAAAAATCACTTGCAAAACTTTAAACGCGTTTTCTGGCTAAACTAGAAGAGATAGAGCGATTCTACGTGTTTTTTGTGATCACTGGGAATGCACAGATTCTGCCGATATATGATAATAGGTTGTAGCAAAAATATTTTTGGAGATATTCGAAAAAATCACTTGCAAAACTTTAAACGCGTTTTCTGGCTAAACTAGAAGAGATAGGGCGATTCTACGTGTTTTTTGTGATCACTGGGAATGCACAGATTCTGCCGATATATGATAATAGGTTGTAGCAAAAATATTTTTGGAGATATTCGAAAAAATCACTTGCAAAACTTTAAACGCGTTTTCTGGCTAAACTAGAAGAGATAGAGCGATTCTACGTGTTTTCTGTGATCACTGGGAATGCACAGATTCTGCCGATATATGATAATAGGTTGTAGCAAAAATATTTTTGGAGATATTTGAAAAAATCACTTGCAAAACTTTAAACGCATTTTCTGGCTAAACTAGAAGAGATAGAGCGATTCTACGTGTTTTTTGTGATCACTGGGAATGCACAGATTCTGCCGATATATGATAATAGGTTGTAGCAAAAATATTTTTGGAGATATTCGAAAAAATCACTTGCAAAACTTTAAACGCGTTTTCTGGCTAAACTAGAAGAGATAGAGCGATTCTACGTGTTTTTTGTGATTACGGGGAATGCACAGATTCTGCCGATATATGATAATAGGTTGTAGCAAAAATATTTTTGGAGATATTTAAAAACATCATTTGCAAAACTTTAGATATTTAAAATCATCATTTTAGCGTTTTCTGGCTAAACTAGAAGAGATAGAGCGATTCTACGTGTTTTTTGTGATTACGGGGAATGCACAGATTCTGCCGATATATGATAATAGGTTGTAGCAAAAATATTTTTGGAGATATTTAAAAACATCATTTGCAAAACTTTAAACGCGTTTTCTGGCTAAACTAGAAGAGGTAGAGCGATTCTACGTGTTTTTTGTGATCACTGGGAATGCACAGATTCTGCCGATATATGATAATAGGTTGTAGCAAATATATTTTTGGAGATATTTAAAAAAATCACTTGCAAAATTTTAAACGCGTTTTCTGGCTAAACTAGAAGAGATAGAGCGATTCTACGTGTTTTTTGTGATCACTGGGAATGCACAGATTCTGCCGATATATAATAATAGGTTGTAGCAAAAATATTTTTGGAGATATTCGAAAAAATCACTTGCAAAACTTTAAACGCGTTTTCTGGCTAAACTAGAAGAGATAGAGCGATTCTACGTGTTTTTTGTGATCACTGGGAATGCACAGATTCTGCCGATATATGACAATAGATTGCAGCAAAAATATTTTTGGAGATATTCGAAAAAATCACTTGCAAACTTTAAACGCGTTTTCTGGCTAAACTAGAAGAGATAGAGCGATTCTACGTGTTTTTTGTGATCACTGGGAATGCACAGATTCTGCCGATATATGATAATAGGTTGTAGCAAAAATATTTTTGGAGATATTTAAAAAAATCACTTGCAAAACTTTAAACGCGTTTTCTGGCTAAACTAGAAGAGATAGAGCGATTCTACGTGTTTTTTGTGATCACTGGGAATGCACAGATTCTGCCGATATATGATAATAGGTTGTAGCAAAAATATTTTTGGAGATATTTAAAAACATCATTTGCAAAACTTTAAACGCGTTTTCTGGCTAAACTAGAAGAGATAGGGCGATTCTACGTGTTTTTTGTGATCACTGGGAATGCACAGATTCTGCCGATATATGATAATAGGTTGTAGCAAAAATATTTTTGGAGATATTCGAAAAAATCACTTGCAAAACTTTAAACGCGTTTTCTGGCTAAACTAGAAGAGATAGAGCGATTCTACGTGTTTTTTGTGATCACTGGGAATGCACAGATTCTGCCGATATATGATAATAGGTTGTAGCAAAAATATTTTTGGAGATATTCGAAAAAATCACTTGCAAAACTTTAAACGCGTTTTCTGGCCAAACTAGAAGAGATAGAGCGATTCTACGTGTTTTTTGTGATCACTGGGAATGCACAGATTCTGCCGATATATGATAATAGGTTGTAGCAAAAATATTTTTGGAGATATTCGAAAAAATCACTTGCAAAACTTTAAACGCGTTTTCTGGCCAAACTAGAAGAGATAGAGCGATTCTACGTGTTTTTTGTGATCACTGGGAATGCAAAGATTCTGCCGATATATGACAATAGGTTGTAGCAAATATATTTTTGGAGATATTTAAAAAAATCACTTGCAAAACTTTAAACGCGTTTTCTGGCTAAACTAGAAGAGCTAGAGCGATTCTACGTGTTTTTTGAGATCACTGGGAATGCACAGATTCTGCCGATATATGATAATAGGTTGTAGCAAAAATATTTTTGGAGATATTCGAAAAAATCACTTGCAAAACTTTAAACGCGTTTTCTGGCTAAACTAGAAGAGATAGAGCGATTCTACGTGTTTTTTGTGATCACTGGGAATGCACAGATTCTGCCGATATATGATAATAGGTTGTAGCAAAAATATTTTTGGAGATATTCGAAAAAATCACTTGCAAAACTTTAAACGCGTTTTCTGGCTAAACTAGAAGAGCTAGAGCGATTCTACGTGTTTTTTGAGATCACTGGGAATGCAAAGATTCTGCCGATATATGACAATAGGTTGTAGCAAATATATTTTTGGAGATATTTAAAAAAATCACTTGCAAAACTTTAAACGCGTTTTCTGGCTAAACTAGAAGAGCTAGAGCGATTCTACGTGTTTTTTGAGATCACTGGGAATGCACAGATTCTGCCGATATATGACAATAGGTTGCAGCAAAAATATTTTTAGAGATATTCGAAAAAATCACTTGCAAACTTTAAACGCGTTTTCTGGCTAAACTAGAAGAGATAGAGCGATTCTACGTGTTTTTTGTGATCACTGGGAATGCACAGATTCTGCCGATATATGATAATAGGTTGTAGCAAAAATATTTTTGGAGATATTCGAAAAAATCACTTGCAAAACTTTAAACGCGTTTTCTGGCTAAACTAGAAGAGATAGAGCGATTCTACGTGTTTTTTGTGATCACTTGTGATTTTTGGAGATATTTAAAAAAATCATTTGCAAAACTTTAAACGCGTTTTCTGGCTAAACTAGAAGAGATAGAGCGATTCTACGTGTTTTTTGTGATCACTGGGAATGCACAGATTCTGCCGATATATGACAATAGGTTGCAGCAAAAATATTTTTAGAGATATTCGAAAAAATCACTTGCAAACTTTAAACGCGTTTTCTGGCTAAACTAGAAGAGATAGAGCGATTCTACGTGTTTTTTGTGATCACTGGGAATGCACAGATTCTGCCGATATATGATAATAGGTTGTAGCAAAAATATTTTTGATGATATTCGACAAAATCACTTGCAAAACTTTAAACGCGTTTTCTGGCTAAAGTAGAAGAGATAGAGCGATTCTTTTTTTTTTTGTGATCACTGGGAATGCACAGATTCTGCCGATATATGATAATAGGTTGTAGCAAAAATATTTTTGGAGATATTTAAAAACATCATTTGCAAAACTTTAAACGCGTTTTCTGGCTAAACTAGAAGAGATAGAGCGATTCTACGTGTTTTTTGTGATCACTGGGAATGGACAGATTCTGCCGATATATGATAATAGGTTGTAACAAAAATATTTTTGGAGATATTTAAAAAAATCACTTGCAAAACTTTAAACGCGTTTTCTGGCTAAACTAGAAGAGATAGAGCGATTCTACGTGTTTTTTGTGATCACTGGGAATGCACAGATTCTGCTGATATATGATAATAGGTTGTAGCAAAAATATTTTTGGAGATATTTAAAAACATCATTTGCAAAACTTTAAACGCGTTTTCTGGCTAAACTAGAAGAGATAGAGCGATTCTACGTGTTTTTTGTGATCACTGGGAATGCACAGATTCTGCCGATATATGATAATAGGTTGTAGCAAAAATATTTTTGGAGATATTCGAAAAAATCACTTGCAAAACTTTAAACGCGTTTTCTGGCTAAACTAGAAGAGATAGAGCGATTCTACGTGTTTTTTGTGATCACTGGGAATGCACAGATTCTGCCGATATATGATAATAGGTTGTAACAAAAATATTTTTGGAGATATTTAAAAAAATCACTTGCAAAACTTTAAACGCGTTTTTCTGGCTAAACTAGAAGAGATAGAGCGATTCTACGTGTTTTTTGTGATCACTGGGAATGCACAGATTCTGCCGATATATGATAATAGGTTGTAGCAAAAATATTTTTGGAGATATTTAAAAACATCATTTGCAAAACTTTAAACGCGTTTTCTGGCTAAACTAGAAGAGATAGAGCGATTCTACGTGTTTTTTGTGATCACTGGGAATGCACAGATTCTGCCGATATATGATAATAGGTTGTGTAGCAAAAATATTTTTGGAGATATTCGAAAAAATCACTTGCAAAACTTTAAACGCGTTTTCTGGCTAAACTAGAAGAGATAGAGCGATTCTACGTGTTTTTTGTGATCACTGGGAATGCACAGATTCTGCCGATATATGATAATAGGTTGTAGCAAAAATATTTTTGGAGATATTCGAAAAATCACTTGCAAAACTTTAAACGCGTTTTTCTGGCTAAACTAGAAGAGATAGAGCGATTCTACGTGTTTTTTGTGATCACTGGGAATGCACAGATTCTGCCGATATATGACAATAGGTTGCAGCAAAAATATTTTTAGAGATATTCGAAAAAATCACTTGCAAACTTTAAACGCGTTTTCTGGCTAAACTAGAAGAGATAGAGCGATTCTACGTGTTTTTTGTGATCACTGGGAATGCACAGATTCTGCCGATATATGATAATAGGTTGTAGCAAAAATATTTTTGATGATATTCGACAAAATCACTTGCAAAACTTTAAACGCGTTTTCTGGCTAAATTAGAAGAGATAGAACGATTCTTTTTTTTTTGTGATCACTGGGAATGCACAGATTCTTCCGATATATGATAATAGGTTGTAGCAAAAATATTTTTGGAGATATTTAAAAACATCATTTGCAAAACTTTAAACGCGTTTTCTGGCTAAACTAGAAGAGATAGAGCGATTCTACGTGTTTTTTGTGATCACTGGGAATGCACAGATTCTGCCGATATATGATAATAGGTTGTAACAAAAATATTTTTGGAGATATTTAAAAAAATCACTTGCAAAACTTTAAACGCGTTTTCTGGCTAAACTAGAAGAGATAGAGCGATTCTACGTGTTTTTTGTGATCACTGGGAATGCAAAGATTCTGCCGATATATGACAATAGGTTGTAGCAAATATATTTTTGGAGATATTTAAAAAAATCACTTGCAAAACTTTAAACGTGTTTTCTGGCTAAACTAGAAGAGCTAGAGCGATTCTACGTGTTTTTTGAGATCACTGGGAATACACAGATTCTGCCGATATATGATAATAGGTTGTAGCAAAAATATTTTTGGAGATATTCGAAAAAATCACTTGCAAAAATTTAAACGCGTTTTCTGGCTAAACTAGAAGAGATAGAGCGATTCTACGTGTTTTTTGTGATCACTGGGAATGCACAGATTCTGCCGATATATGATAATAGGTTGTAGCAAAAATATTTTTGGAGATATTTAAAAAAATCACTTGCAAAACTTTAAACGCGTTTTCTGGCTAAACTAGAAGAGATAGAGCGATTCTACGTGTTTTTTGTGATCACTGGGAATGCACAGATTCTGCCGATATATGATAATAGGTTGTAGCAAAAATATTTTTGGAGATATTCGAAAAAATCACTTGCAAAACTTTAAACGCGTTTTCTGGCTAAACTAGAAGAGATAGAGCGATTCTACGTGTTTTTTGTGATCACTGGGAATGCACATATTCTGCCGATATATGATAATAGGTTGTAGCAAAAATATTTTTGGAGATATTTAAAAACATCATTTGCAAAACTTTAGATATTTAAAAACATCATTTTAGCGTTTTCTGGCTAAACTAGAAGAGATAGAGCGATTCTACGTGTTTTTTGTGATTACGGGGAATGCACAGATTCTGCCGATATATGATAATAGGTTGTAGCAAAAATATTTTTGGAGATATTTAAAAACATCATTTGCAAAACTTTAAACGCGTTTGCTGGCTAAACTAGAAGAGATAAAGCGATTCTACGTGTTTTTTGTGATCACTGGGAATGCACAGATTCTGCCGATATATGATAATAGGTTGTAGCAAAAATATTTTTGGATAATATTCGAAAAAATCACTTGCAAAACTTTAAACGCGTTTTCTGGCTAAACTAGAAGAGATAGAGCGATTCTACGTGTTTTTTGTGATCACTGGGAATGCACAGATTCTGCCGATATATGATAATAGGTTGTAGCAAAAATATTTTTGGAGATATTTAAAAACATCATTTGCAAAACTTTAGATATTTAAAAACATCATTTTAGCGTTTTCTGGCTAAACTAGAAGAGATAGAGCGATTCTACGTGTTTTTTGTGATTACGGGGAATGCACAGATTCTGCCGATATATGATAATAGGTTGTAGCAAAAATATTTTTGGAGATATTTAAAAACATCATTTGCAAAACTTTAAACGCGTTTGCTGGCTAAACTAGAAGAGATAGAGCGATTCTACGTGTTTTTTGTGATCACTAGGAATGCACAGATTCTGCCGATATATGATAATAGGTTGTAGCAAATATATTTTTGGAGATATTTAAAAAAATCACTTGCAAAACTTTAAACTTTTTTTCTGGCTAAACTAGAAGAGATAGAGCGATTCTACGTGTTTTTTGTGATCACTGGGAATGCACAGATTCTGCCGATATATGATAATAGGTTGTAGCAAAAATATTTTTGGAAATATTCGAAAAAATCACTTGCAAAACTTTAAATGCGTTTTCTGGCTAAACTAGAAGAGATAGAGCGATTCTACGTGTTTTTTGTGATCACTTGTGATTTTTGGAGATATTTAAAAAAATCATTTGCAAAACTTTAAACGCGTTTTCTGGCTAAACTAGAAGAGATAGAGCGATTCTACGTGTTTTTTGTGATCACTGGGAATGCACAGATTCTGCCGATATATGACAATAGGTTGCAGCAAAAATATTTTTAGAGATATTCGAAAAAATCACTTGCAAAACTTTAAACGCGTTTTCTGGCTAAACTAGAAGAGATAGAGCGATTCTACGTGTTTTTTGTGATCACTGGAATGCACAGATTCTGCCGATATATGATAATAGGTTGTAGCAAAAATATTTTTGATGATATTCGACAAAATCACTTGCAAAACTTTAAACGCGTTTTCTGGCTAAAGTAGAAGAGATAGAGCGATTCTTTTTTTTTTTTGTGATCACTGGGAATGCACAGATTCTGCCGATATATGATAATAGGTTGTAGCAAAAATATTTTAGGAGATATTTAAAAACATCATTTGCAAAACTTTAAACGCGTTTTCTGGCTAAACTAGAAGAGATAGAGCGATTCTACGTGTTTTTTGTGATCACTGGAATGCACAGATTCTGCCGATATATGATAATAGGTTGTAGCAAAAATATTTTTGGAGATATTTAAAAACATCATTTGCAAAACTTTAAACGCGTTTTCTGGCTAAACTAGAAGAGATAAGGCGATTCTACGTGTTTTTTGTGATCACTGGGAATGCACAGATTCTGCCGATATATGATAATAGGTTGTAGCAAAACTATTTTTGGAGATATTCGAAAAAATCACTTGCAAAACTTTAAACGCGTTTTCTGGCTAAACTAGAAGAGATAGAGCGATCTACGTGTTTTTTGTGATCACTGGGAATGCACAGATTCTGCCGATATATGATAATAGGTTGTAGCAAAAATATTTTTGGAGATATTCGAAAAAATCACTTGCAAAACTTTAAACGCGTTTTCTGGCTAAACTAGAAGAGATAGAGCGATTCTACGTGTTTTTTGTGATCACTGGGAATGCACAGATTCTGCCGATATATGACAATAGGTTGCAGCAAAAATATTTTTAGAGATATTCGAAAAAATCACTTGCAAACTTTAAACGCGTTTTCTGGCTAAACTAGAAGAGATAGAGCGATTCTACGTGTTTTTTGTGATCACTGGGAATGGACAGATTCTGCCGATATATGATAATAGGTTGTAGCAAAAATATTTTTGATGATATTCGACAAAATCACTTGCAAAACTTTAAACGCGTTTTCTGGCTAAAGTAGAAGAGATAGAACGATTCTTTTTTTTTTTTTGTGATCCCTGGGAATGCACAGATTCTGCCGATATATGATAATAGGTTGTAGCAAAAATATTTTTGGAGATATTTAAAAACATCATTTGCAAAACTTTAAACGCGTTTTCTGGCTAAACTAGAAGAGATAGAGCGATTCTACGTGTTTTTTGTGATCACTGGGAATGCACAGATTCTGCCGATATATGATAATAGGTTGTAACAAAAATATTTTTGGAGATATTTAAAAAAATCATTTGCAAAACTTTAAACGCGTTTTCTGGCTAAACTAGAAGAGATAGAGCGATTCTACGTGTTTTTTGTGATCACTGGGAATGCACAGATTCTGCCGATATATGATAATAGGTTGTAGCAAAAATATTTTTGGAGATATTCGAAAAAATCACTTGCAAAACTTTAAACGCGTTTTCTGGCCAAACTAGAAGAGATAGAGCGATTCTACGTGTTTTTTGTAATCACTGGGAATGCACAGATTCTGGCGATATATGACAATAGGTTGTAGCAAATATATTTTTGGAGATATTAAAAAAAATCACTTGCAAAACTTTAAACGCGTTTTCTGGCTAAACTAGAAGAGATAGAGCGATTCTACGTGTTTTTTGAGATCACTGGGAATGCACAGATTCTGCCGATATATGATAATAGGTTGTAGCAAAAATATTTTTGGAGATATTCAAAAAAATCACTTGCAAAACTTTAAACGCGTTTTCTGGCTAAACTAGAAGAGATAGAGCGATTCTACGTGTTTTTTGTGATCACTGGAAATGCACAGATTCTGTCGATATATGATAATAGGTTGTAGCAAAAATATTTTTGGAGATATTCGAAAAAATCACTTGCAAAACTTTAAACGCGTTTTCTGGCCAAACTAGAAGAGATAGAGCGATTCTACGTGTTTTTTGTGATCACTGGCAATGCACAGATTCTGCCGATATATGACAATAGGTTGTAGCAAAAATATTTTTGGAGATATTCGAAAAAATCACTTGCAAAACTTTAAACGCGTTTTCTGGCCAAACTAGAAGAGATAGAGCGATTCTACGTGTTTTTTGTGATCACTGGGAATGCACAGATTCTGCCGATATATGACAATAGGTTGTAGCAAATATATTTTTGGAGATATTTAAAAAAATCACTTGCAAAACTTTAAACGCGTTTTCTGGCTAAACTAGAAGAGATAGAGCGATTCTACGTGTTTTTTGTGATCACTGGGAATGCACAGATTCTGCCTATATATTATAATAGGTTGTAGCAAAAATATTTTTGATGATATTCGACAAAATCACTTGCAAAACTTTAAACGCGTTTTCTGGCTAAAGTAGAAGAGATAGAGCGATTCTTTTTTTTTTTGTGATCAATGGGAATGCACAGATTCTGCCGATATATGATAATAGGTTGTAGCAAAAATATTTTTGGAGATATTTAAAAACATCATTTGCAAAACTTTAGATATTTAAAAACATCATTTTAGCGTTTTTCTGGCTAAACTAGAAGAGATAGAGCGATTCTACGTGTTTTTTGTGATTAGGTTGTAGCAAAAATATTTTTGGAGATATTTAAAAACATCATTTGCAAAACTTTAAACGCGTTTGCTGGCTAAACTAGAAGAGATAGAGCGATTCTACGTGTTTTTTGTGATCACTGGGAATGCACAGATTCTGCCGATATATGATAATACGTTGTAGCAAAAATATTTTTGGAGATATTCGAAAAAATCACTTGCAAAACTTTAAACGCGTTTTCTGGCTAAACTAGAAGAGATAGAGCGATTATACGTGTTTTTTGTGATCACTGGGAATGCACAGATTCTGCCGATATATGATAATAGGTTATAGCAAAAATATTTTTGGAGATATTCGAAAAAATCACTTGCAAAACTTTAAACGCGCTTTCTGGCTAAACTAGAAGAGATAGAGCGATTCTACGTGTTTTTTGTGATCACTGGGAATGCACAGATTCTGCCGATATATGATAATAGGTTGTAGCAAAAATATTTTTGGAAATATTCGAAAAAATCACTTGCAAAACTTTAAACGCGTTTTCTGGCTAAACTAGAAGAGATAGAGCGATTCTACGTGTTTTTTGTGATCACTTGTGATTTTTGGAGATATTTAAAAAAATCGTTTGCAAAACTTTAAACGCGTTTTCTGGCTAAACTAGAAGAGATAGAGCGATTCTACGTGTTTTTTGTGATCACTGGGAATGCACAGATTCTGCCGATATATGACAATAAGTTGCAGCAAAAATATTTTTAGAGATATTCGAAAAAATCACTTGCAAACTTTAAACTCGTTTTCTGGCTAAACTAGAAGAGATAGAGCGATTCTACGTGTTTTTTGTGATCACTGGGAATGCACAGATTCTGCCTATATATTATAATAGGTTGTAGCAAAAATATTTTTGATGATATTCGACAAAATCACTTGCAAAACTTTAAACGCGTTTTCTGGCTAAAGTAGAAGAGATAGAGCGATTCTTTTTTTTTTTGTGATCAATGGGAATGCACAGATTCTGCCGATATATGATAATAGGTTGTAGCAAAAATATTTTTGGAGATATTTAAAAACATCATTTGCAAAACTTTAGATATTTAAAAACATCATTTTAGCGTTTTCTGGCTAAACTAGAAGAGATAGAGCGATTCTACGTGTTTTTTGTGATTACGGGGAATGCACAGATTCTGCCGATATATGATAATAGGTTGTAGCAAAAATATTTTTGGAGATATTTAAAAACATCATTTGCAAAACTTTAAACGCGTTTGCTGGCTAAACTAGAAGAGATAGAGCGATTCTACGTGTTTTTTGTGATCACTAGGAATGCACAGATTCTGCCGATATATGATAATAGGTTGTAGCAAATATATATTTGGAGATATTTAAAAAAATCACTTGCAAAACTTTAAATGCGTTTTCTGGCTAAACTAGAAGAGATAGAGCGATTCTACGTGTTTTTTGCGATCACTGGGAATGCACAGATTCTGCCGATATATGATAATAGGTTGTAGCAAAAATATTTTTGGAAATATTCGAAAAAATCACTTGCAAAACTTTAAACGCGTTTTCTGGCTAAACTAGAAGAGATAGAGCGATTCTACGTGTTTTTTGTGATCACTTGTGATTTTTGAAGATATTTAAAAAAATCATTTGCAAAACTTTAAACGCGTTTTCTGGCTAAACTAGAAGAGATAGAGCGATTCTACGTGTTTTTTGTGATCACTGGGAATGCAGAGATTCTGCCGATATATGACAATAGGTTGCAGCAAAAATATTTTTAGAGATATTCGAAAAAATCACTTGCAAACTTTAAACGCGTTTTCTGGCTAAACTAGAAGAGATAGAGCGATTCTACGTGTTTTTTGTGATCACTGGGAATGCACAGATTCTGCCGATATATGATAATAGGTTGTAGCAAAAATATTTTTGATGATATTCGACAAAATCACTTGCAAAACTTTAAATGCGTTTTCTGGCTAAAGTAGAAGAGATAGAGCGATTCTTTTTTTTTTTTGTGATCACTGGGAATGCACAGATTCTGCCGATATATGATAATAGGTTGTAGCAAAAATATTTTTGGAGATATTTAAAAACATCATTTGCAAAACTTTAAACGCGTTTTCTGGCTAAACTAGAAGAGATAGAGCGATTCTACGTGTTTTTTGTGATCACTGGGAATGCACAGATTCTGCCGATATATGATAATAGGTTGTAGCAAAAATATTTTTGGAGATATTTAAAAACATCATTTGCAAAACTTTAAACGCGTTTTCTGGCTAAACTAGAAGAGATAGAGCGATTCTACGTGTTTTTTGTGATCACTGGGAATGCACAGATTCTGCCGATATATGATAATAGGTTGTAGCAAAACTATTTTTGGAGATATTCGAAAAAAATCACTTGCAAAACTTTAAACGCGTTTTCTGGCCAAACTAGAAGAGATAGAGCGATTCTACGTGTTTTTTGTGATCACTGGGAATGCACAGATTCTGCCGATATATGATAATAGGTTGTAGCAAAAATATTTTTGGAGATATTCGAAAAAATCACTTGCAAAACTTTAAACGCGTTTTCTGGCTAAACTAGAAGAGATAGAGCGATTCTACGTGTTTTTTGTGATCACTGGGAATGCACAGATTCTGCCGATATATGACAATAGGTTGCAGCAAAAATATTTTTAGAGATATTCGAAAAAATCACTTGCAAACTTTAAACGCGTTTTCTGGCTAAACTAGAAGAGATAGAGCGATTCTACGTGTTTTTTGTGATCACTGGGAATGCACAGATTCTGCCGATATATGATAATAGGTTGTAGCAAAAATATTTTTGATGATATTCGACAAAATCACTTGCAAAACTTTAAAGGCGTTTTCTGGCTAAAGTAGAAGAGATAGAACGATTCTTTTTTTTTTTTGTGATCCCTGGGAATGCACAGATTCTGCCGATATATGATAATAGGTTGTAGCAAAAATATTTTTGGAGATATTTAAAAACATCATTTGCAAAACTTTAAACGCGTTTTCTGGCTAAACTAGAAGAGATAGAGCGATTCTACGTGTTTTTTGTGATCACTGGGAATGCACAGATTCTGCCGATATATGATAATAGGTTGTAACAAAAATATTTTTGGAGATATTTAAAAAAATCATTTGCAAAACTTTAAACGCGTTTTCTGGCTAAACTAGAAGAGATAGAGCGATTCTACGTGTTTTTTGTGATCACTGGCAATGCACAGATTCTGCCGATATATGATAATAGGTTGTAGCAAAAATATTTTTGGAGATATTCGAAAAAATCACTTGCAAAACTTTAAACGCGTTTTCTGGCCAAACTAGAAGAGATAGAGCGATTCTACGTGTTTTTTGTGATCACTGGGAATGCACAGATTCTGGCGATATATGACAATAGGTTGTAGCAAATATATTTTTGGAGATATTTAAAAAAATCATTTGCAAAACTTTAAACGCGTTTTCTGGCTAAACTAGAAGAGATAGAGCGATTCTACGTGTTTTTTGAGATCACTGGGAATGCACAGATTCTGCCGATATATGATAATAGGTTGTAGCAAAAATATTTTTGGAGATATTCGAAAAAATCACTTGCAAAACTTTAAACGCGTTTTCTGGCTAAACTAGAAGAGATAGAGCGATTCTACGTGTTTTTTGTGATCACTGGAAATGCACAGATTCTGTCGATATATGATAATAGGTTGTAGCAAAAATATTTTTGGAGATATTCGAAAAAATCACTTGCAAAACTTTAAACGCGTTTTCTGGCCAAACTAGAAGAGATAGAGCGATTCTACGTGTTTTTTGTGATCACTGGCAATGCACAGATTCTGCCGATATATGACAATAGGTTGTAGCAAAAATATTTTTGGAGATATTTAAAAACATCATTTGCAAAACTTTAAACGCGTTTTCTGGCTAAACTAGAAGAGATAGAGCGATTCTACGTGTTTTCTGTGATCACTGGGAATGCACAGATTCTGCCGATATATGATAATAGGTTGTAGCAAAAATATTTTTGGAGATATTCGAAAAAATCACTTGCAAAACTTTAAACGCGTTTTCTGGCCAAACTAGAAGAGATAGAGCGATTCTACGTGTTTTTTGTGATCACTGGGAATGCACAGATTCTGCCGATATATGACAATAGGTTGTAGCAAATATATTTTTGGAGATATTTAAAAAAAATCACTTGCAAAACTTTAGACGCGTTTTCTGGCTAAACTAGAAGAGATAGAGCGATTCTACGTGTTTTTTGAGATCACTGGGAATGCACAGATTCTGCCGATATATGATAATAGGTTGTAGCAAAAATATTTTTGGAGATATTCGAAAAAATCACTTGCAAAACTTTAAACGCGTTTTCTGGCTAAACTAGAAGAGATAGAGCGATTCTACGGGTTTTTTGTGATGACAGGGAATGCACAGATTCTGCCGATATATGATAATAGGTTGTAGCAAAAATATTTTTGGAGATATTCGAAAAAATCACTTGCAAAACTTTAAACGCGTTTTCTGGCCAAACTAGAAGAGATAGAGCGATTCTACGTGTTTTTTGTGATCACTGGGAATGCACAGATTCTGCCGATATATGACAATAGGTTGTAGCAAAAATATTTTTGGAGATATTTAAAAACATCATCTGCAAAACTTTAAACGCGTTTTCTGGCTAAACTAGAAGAGATAGAGCGATTCTACGTGTTTTTTGTGATCACTGGGAATGCACAGATTCTGCCGATATATGATAATAGGTTGTAGCAAAAATATTTTTGGAGATATTCCAAAAAATCATTTGCAAAACTTTAAACGCGTTTTCTGGCTAAACTAGAAGAGATAGAGCGATTATACGTGTTTTTTGTGATCACTGGGAATGCACAGATTCTGCCGATATATGATAATAGGTTATAGCAAAAATATTTTTGGAGATATTCGAAAAAATCACTTGCAAAACTTTAAACGCGCTTTCTGGCTAAACTAGAAGAGATAGAGCGATTCTACGTGTTTTTTGTGATCACTGGGAATGCACAGATTCTGCCGATATATGATAATAGGTTGTAGCAAAAATATTTTTGGAGATATTCGACAAAATCACTTGCAAAACTTTAAACGCGTTTTCTGGCCAAACTAGAAGAGATAGAGCGATTCTACGTGTTTTTTGTGATCACTGGGAATGCACAGATTCTGCCGATATATGAAAATAGGTTGTAGCAAAAATATTTTTGATGATATTCGACAAAATCACTTGCAAAACTTTAAACGCGTTTTCTGGCTAAAGTAGAAGAGATAGAGCGATTCTACGTGTTTTTTGTGATCACTGGGAATGCACAGATTCTGCCGATATATGATAATAGGTTATAGCAAAAATATTTTTGGAGATATTCGAAAAAATCACTTGCAAAACTTTAAACGCGTTTTCTGGCTAAACTAGAAGAGATAGAGCGATTCTACGTGTTTTTTGTGATCACTGGAAATGCACAGATTCTGCCGATATATAATAATAGGTTGTAGCAAAAATATTTTTGGAGATATTTAAAAAAATCACTTGCAAAACTTTAAACGCGTTTTCTGGCTAAACTAGAAGAGATAGAGCGATTCTACGTGTTTTTTGTGATCACTGGAAATGCACAGATTCTGCCGATATATAATAATAGGTTGTAGCAAAAATATTTTTGGAGATATTCGAAAAAATCACTTGCAAAACTTTAAACGCGTTTTCTGGCTAAACTAGAAGAGATAGAGCGATTCTACGTGTTTTTTGTGATCACTGGAAATGCACAGATTCTGCCGATATATAATAATAGGTTGTAGCAAAAATATTTTTGGAGATATTTAAAAAAATCACTTGCAAAACTTTAAACGCGTTTTCTGGCTAAACTAGAAGAGATAGAGCGATTCTACGTGTTTTTTGTGATCACTGGGAATGCACAGATTCTGCCGATATATGATAATAGGTTGTAGCAAAAATATTTTTGGAGATATTTAAAAAAATCACTTGCAAAACTTTAAACGCGTTTTCTGGCTAAACTAGAAGAGATAGAGCGATTCTACGTGTTTTTTGTGATCACTGGAAATGCACAGATTCTGCCGATATATAATAATAGGTTGTAGCAAAAATATTTTTGGAGATATTTAAAAAAATCACTTGCAAAACTTTAAACGCGTTTTCTGGCTAAACTAGAAGAGATAGAGCGATTCTACGTGTTTTTTGTGATCACTGGGAATGCACAGATTCTGCCGATATATGATAATAGGTTGTAGCAAAAATATTTTTGGAGATATTTAAAAAAATCACTTGCAAAACTTTAAACGCGTTTTCTGGCTAAACTAGAAGAGATAGAGCGATTCTACGTGTTTTTTGTGATCACTGGGAATGCACAGATTCTGCCGATATATAATAATAGGTTGTAGCAAAAATATTTTTGGAGATATTTAAAAAAATCACTTGCAAAACTTTAAACGCGTTTTCTGGCTAAACTAGAAGAGACAGAGCGATTCTACGTGTTTTTTGTGATCACTGGAAATGCACAGATTCTGCCGATTTATAATAATAGGTTGTAGCAAAAATATTTTTGGAGATATTCGAAAAAATCACTTGCAAAACTTTAAACGCGTTTTCTGGCTAAACTAGAAGAGATAGAGGGATTCTACGTGTTTTTTGTGATTACTGGGGATGCACAGATTCTGCCGATATATGATAATAGGTTAAAGCAAAAATATTTTTGAAGATATTTAAAAAAATCATTTGCAAAACTTTAAACGCGTTTTCTGGCTAAACTAGAAGAGATAGAGCGATTCTACGTGTTTTTTGTGATCACTGGGAATGCACAGATTCTGCCGATATATGATAATAGGTTGTAGCAAAAATATTTTTGGAGATATTCGAAAAAATCACTTGCAAAACTTTAAACGCGTTTTCTGGCTAAACTAGAAGAGATAGAGCGATTCTACGTGTTTTTTGTGATTACTGGAAATGCACAGATTCTGCCGATATATAATAATAGGTTGTAGCAAAAATATTTTTGGAGATATTTAAAAAAATCACTTGCAAAACTTTAAACGCGTTTTCTGGCTAAACTAGAAGAGATAGAGCGATTCTACGTGTTTTTTGTGATCACTGGGAATGCACAGATTCTGCCGATATATGATAATAGGTTGTAGCAAAAATATTTTTGGAGATATTCGAAAAAATCACTTGCAAAACTTTAAACGCGTTTTCTGGCTAAACTAGAAGAGATAGAGCGATTCTACGTGTTTTTTGTGATCACTGGAAATGCACAGATTCTGCCGATATATAATAATAGGTTGTAGCAAAAATATTTTTGGAGATATTTAAAAAAATCACTTGCAAAACTTTAAACGCGTTTTCTGGCTAAACTAGAAGAGATAGAGCGATTCTACGTGTTTTTTGTGATCACTGGAAATGCACAGATTCTGCCGATATATAATAATAGGTTGTAGCAAAAATATTTTTGGAGATATTTAAAAAAATCACTTGCAAAACTTTAAACGCGTTTTCTGGCTAAACTAGAAGAGATAGAGCGATTCTACGTGTTTTTTGTGATCACTGGGAATGCACAGATTCTGCCGATATATGATAATTGGTTGTAGCAAAAATATTTTTGGAGATATTCGAAAAAATCACTTGCAAAACTTTAAACGCGTTTTCTGGCTAAACTAGAAGAGATAGAGCGATTCTACGTGTTTTTTGTGATCACTGGAAATGCACAGATTCTGCCGATATATAATAATAGGTTGTAGCAAAAATATTTTTGGAGATATTTAAAAAAATCACTTGCAAAACTTTAAACGCGTTTTCTGGCTAAACTAGAAGAGATAGAGGGATTCTACGTGTTTTTTGTGATCACTGGGAATGCACAGATTCTGCCGATATATGATAATAGGTTGTAGCAAAAATATTTTTGGAGATATTCGAAAAAATCACTTGCAAAACTTTAAACGCGTTTTCTGGCTAAACTAGAAGAGATAGAGCGATTCTATGTGTTTTTTGTGATCACTGGAAATGCACAGATTCTGCCGATATATGATAATAGGTTGTAGCAAAAATATTTTTGGAGATATTCGAAAAAATCACTTGCAAAACTTTAAACGCGTTTTCTGGCTAAACTAGAAGAGATAGAGCGATTCTACGTGTTTTTTGTGATCACTGGAAATGCACAGATTCTGCCGATATATAATAATAGGTTGTAGCAAAAATATTTTTGGAGATATTCGAAAAAATCACTTGCAAAACTTTAAACGCGTTTTCTGGCTAAACTAGAAGAGATAGAGCGATTCTACGTGTTTTTTGTGATCACTGGGAATGCACAGATTCTGCCGATATATGATAATAGGTTGTAGCAAAAATATTTTTGGAGATATTCGAAAAAATCACTTGCAAAACTTTAAACGCGTTTTCTGGCTAAACTAGAAGAGATAGAGCGATTCTACGTGTTTTTTGTGATCACTGGAAATGCACAGATTCTGCCGATATATAATAATAGGTTGTAGCAAAAATATTTTTGGAGATATTTAAAAAAATCACTTGCAAAACTTTAAACGCGTTTTCTGGCTAAACTAGAAGAGATAGAGCGATTCTACGTGTTTTTTGTGATCACTGGGAATGCACAGATTCTGCCGATATATGATAATAGGTTGTAGCAAAAATATTTTTGGAGATATTCGAAAAAATCACTTGCAAAACTTTAAACGCGTTTTCTGGCTAAACTAGAAGAGATAGAGCGATTCTACGTGTTTTTTGTGATCACTGGAAATGCACAGATTCTGCCGATATATAATAATAGGTTGTAGCAAAAATATTTTTGGAGATATTTAAAAAAATCACTTGCAAAACTTTAAACGCGTTTTCTGGCTAAACTAGAAGAGATAGAGCGATTCTACGTGTTTTTTGTGATCACTGGAAATGCACAGATTCTGCCGATATATAATAATAGGTTGTAGCAAAAATATTTTTGGAGATATTTAAAAAAATCACTTGCAAAACTTTAAACGCGTTTTCTGGCTAAACTAGAAGAGATAGAGCGATTCTACGTGTTTTTTGTGATCACTGGGAATGCACAGATTCTGCCGATATATGATAATAGGTTGTAGCAAAAATATTTTTGGAGATATTCGAAAAAATCACTTGCAAAACTTTAAACGCGTTTTCTGGCTAAACTAGAAGAGATAGAGCGATTCTACGTGTTTTTTGTGATCACTGGAAATGCACAGATTCTGCCGATATATAATAATAGGTTGTAGCAAAAATATTTTTGGAGATATTTAAAAAAATCACTTGCAAAACTTTAAACGCGTTTTCTGGCTAAACTAGAAGAGATAGAGGGATTCTACGTGTTTTTTGTGATCACTGGGAATGCACAGATTCTGCCGATATATGATAATAGGTTGTAGCAAAAATATTTTTGGAGATATTCGAAAAAATCACTTGCAAAACTTTAAACGCGTTTTCTGGCTAAACTAGAAGAGATAGAGCGATTCTACGTGTTTTTTGTGATCACTGGAAATGCACAGATTCTGCCGATATATGATAATAGGTTGTAGCAAAAATATTTTTGGAGATATTCGAAAAAATCACTTGCAAAACTTTAAACGCGTTTTCTGGCTAAACTAGAAGAGATAGAGCGATTCTACGTGTTTTTTGTGATCACTGGAAATGCACAGATTCTGCCGATATATAATAATAGGTTGTAGCAAAAATATTTTTGGAAATATTCGAAAAAATCACTTGCAAAACTTTAAACGCGTTTTCTGGCTAAACTAGAAGAGATAGAGGGATTCTACGTGTTTTTTGTGATTACTGGGGATGCACAGATTCTGCCGATATATGATAATAGGTTGTAGCAAAAATATTTTTGGAGATATTCGAAAAAATCACTTGCAAAACTTTAAACGCGTTTTCTGGCTAAACTAGAAGAGATAGAGGGATTCTACGTGTTTTTTGTGATTACTGGGGATGCACAGATTCTGCCGATATATAATAATAGGTTGTAGCAAAAATATTTTTGGAGATATTTAAAAAAATCACTTGCAAAACTTTAAACGCGTTTTCTGGCTAAACTAGAAGAGATAGAGCGATTCTACGTGTTTTTTGTGATCACTGGGAATGCACAGATTCTGCCGATATATGATAATAGGTTGTAGCAAAAATATTTTTGGAGATATTTAAAAAAATCACTTGCAAAACTTTAAACGCGTTTTCTGGCTAAACTAGAAGAGATAGAGCGATTCTACGTGTTTTTTGTGATCACTGGGAATGCACAGATTCTGCCGATATATAATAATAGGTTGTAGCAAAAATATTTTTGGAGATATTTAAAAAAATCACTTGCAAAACTTTAAACGCGTTTTCTGGCTAAACTAGAAGAGACAGAGCGATTCTACGTGTTTTTTGTGATCACTGGAAATGCACAGATTCTGCCGATTTATAATAATAGGTTGTAGCAAAAATATTTTTGGAGATATTCGAAAAAATCACTTGCAAAACTTTAAACGCGTTTTCTGGCTAAACTAGAAGAGATAGAGGGATTCTACGTGTTTTTTGTGATTACTGGGGATGCACAGATTCTGCCGATATATGATAATAGGTTAAAGCAAAAATATTTTTGAAGATATTTAAAAAAATCATTTGCAAAACTTTAAACGCGTTTTCTGGCTAAACTAGAAGAGATAGAGCGATTCTACGTGTTTTTTGTGATCACTGGGAATGCACAGATTCTGCCGATATATGATAATAGGTTGTAGCAAAAATATTTTTGGAGATATTCGAAAAAATCACTTGCAAAACTTTAAACGCGTTTTCTGGCTAAACTAGAAGAGATAGAGCGATTCTACGTGTTTTTTGTGATTACTGGAAATGCACAGATTCTGCCGATATATAATAATAGGTTGTAGCAAAAATATTTTTGGAGATATTTAAAAAAATCACTTGCAAAACTTTAAACGCGTTTTCTGGCTAAACTAGAAGAGATAGAGCGATTCTACGTGTTTTTTGTGATCACTGGGAATGCACAGATTCTGCCGATATATGATAATAGGTTGTAGCAAAAATATTTTTGGAGATATTCGAAAAAATCACTTGCAAAACTTTAAACGCGTTTTCTGGCTAAACTAGAAGAGATAGAGCGATTCTACGTGTTTTTTGTGATCACTGGAAATGCACAGATTCTGCCGATATATAATAATAGGTTGTAGCAAAAATATTTTTGGAGATATTTAAAAAAATCACTTGCAAAACTTTAAACGCGTTTTCTGGCTAAACTAGAAGAGATAGAGCGATTCTACGTGTTTTTTGTGATCACTGGAAATGCACAGATTCTGCCGATATATAATAATAGGTTGTAGCAAAAATATTTTTGGAGATATTTAAAAAAATCACTTGCAAAACTTTAAACGCGTTTTCTGGCTAAACTAGAAGAGATAGAGCGATTCTACGTGTTTTTTGTGATCACTGGGAATGCACAGATTCTGCCGATATATGATAATTGGTTGTAGCAAAAATATTTTTGGAGATATTCGAAAAAATCACTTGCAAAACTTTAAACGCGTTTTCTGGCTAAACTAGAAGAGATAGAGCGATTCTACGTGTTTTTTGTGATCACTGGAAATGCACAGATTCTGCCGATATATAATAATAGGTTGTAGCAAAAATATTTTTGGAGATATTTAAAAAAATCACTTGCAAAACTTTAAACGCGTTTTCTGGCTAAACTAGAAGAGATAGAGGGATTCTACGTGTTTTTTGTGATCACTGGGAATGCACAGATTCTGCCGATATATGATAATAGGTTGTAGCAAAAATATTTTTGGAGATATTCGAAAAAATCACTTGCAAAACTTTAAACGCGTTTTCTGGCTAAACTAGAAGAGATAGAGCGATTCTATGTGTTTTTTGTGATCACTGGAAATGCACAGATTCTGCCGATATATGATAATAGGTTGTAGCAAAAATATTTTTGGAGATATTCGAAAAAATCACTTGCAAAACTTTAAACGCGTTTTCTGGCTAAACTAGAAGAGATAGAGCGATTCTACGTGTTTTTTGTGATCACTGGAAATGCACAGATTCTGCCGATATATAATAATAGGTTGTAGCAAAAATATTTTTGGAGATATTCGAAAAAATCACTTGCAAAACTTTAAACGCGTTTTCTGGCTAAACTAGAAGAGATAGAGCGATTCTACGTGTTTTTTGTGATCACTGGGAATGCACAGATTCTGCCGATATATGATAATAGGTTGTAGCAAAAATATTTTTGGAGATATTCGAAAAAATCACTTGCAAAACTTTAAACGCGTTTTCTGGCTAAACTAGAAGAGATAGAGCGATTCTACGTGTTTTTTGTGATCACTGGAAATGCACAGATTCTGCCGATATATAATAATAGGTTGTAGCAAAAATATTTTTGGAGATATTTAAAAAAATCACTTGCAAAACTTTAAACGCGTTTTCTGGCTAAACTAGAAGAGATAGAGCGATTCTACGTGTTTTTTGTGATCACTGGGAATGCACAGATTCTGCCGATATATGATAATAGGTTGTAGCAAAAATATTTTTGGAGATATTCGAAAAAATCACTTGCAAAACTTTAAACGCGTTTTCTGGCTAAACTAGAAGAGATAGAGCGATTCTACGTGTTTTTTGTGATCACTGGAAATGCACAGATTCTGCCGATATATAATAATAGGTTGTAGCAAAAATATTTTTGGAGATATTTAAAAAAATCACTTGCAAAACTTTAAACGCGTTTTCTGGCTAAACTAGAAGAGATAGAGCGATTCTACGTGTTTTTTGTGATCACTGGAAATGCACAGATTCTGCCGATATATAATAATAGGTTGTAGCAAAAATATTTTTGGAGATATTTAAAAAAATCACTTGCAAAACTTTAAACGCGTTTTCTGGCTAAACTAGAAGAGATAGAGCGATTCTACGTGTTTTTTGTGATCACTGGGAATGCACAGATTCTGCCGATATATGATAATAGGTTGTAGCAAAAATATTTTTGGAGATATTCGAAAAAATCACTTGCAAAACTTTAAACGCGTTTTCTGGCTAAACTAGAAGAGATAGAGCGATTCTACGTGTTTTTTGTGATCACTGGAAATGCACAGATTCTGCCGATATATAATAATAGGTTGTAGCAAAAATATTTTTGGAGATATTTAAAAAAATCACTTGCAAAACTTTAAACGCGTTTTCTGGCTAAACTAGAAGAGATAGAGGGATTCTACGTGTTTTTTGTGATCACTGGGAATGCACAGATTCTGCCGATATATGATAATAGGTTGTAGCAAAAATATTTTTGGAGATATTCGAAAAAATCACTTGCAAAACTTTAAACGCGTTTTCTGGCTAAACTAGAAGAGATAGAGCGATTCTACGTGTTTTTTGTGATCACTGGAAATGCACAGATTCTGCCGATATATGATAATAGGTTGTAGCAAAAATATTTTTGGAGATATTCGAAAAAATCACTTGCAAAACTTTAAACGCGTTTTCTGGCTAAACTAGAAGAGATAGAGCGATTCTACGTGTTTTTTGTGATCACTGGAAATGCACAGATTCTGCCGATATATAATAATAGGTTGTAGCAAAAATATTTTTGGAAATATTCGAAAAAATCACTTGCAAAACTTTAAACGCGTTTTCTGGCTAAACTAGAAGAGATAGAGGGATTCTACGTGTTTTTTGTGATTACTGGGGATGCACAGATTCTGCCGATATATGATAATAGGTTGTAGCAAAAATATTTTTGGAGATATTCGAAAAAATCACTTGCAAAACTTTAAACGCGTTTTCTGGCTAAACTAGAAGAGATAGAGGGATTCTACGTGTTTTTTGTGATTACTGGGGATGCACAGATTCTGCCGATATATAATAATAGGTTGTAGCAAAAATATTTTTGGAGATATTTAAAAAAATCACTTGCAAAACTTTAAACGCGTTTTCTGGCTAAACTAGAAGAGATAGAGCGATTCTACGTGTTTTTTGTGATCACTGGGAATGCACAGATTCTGCCGATATATGATTATAGGTTGTAGCAAAAATATTTTTGGAGATATTCGAAAAAATCACTTGCAAAACTTTAAACGCGTTTTCTGGCTAAACTAGAAGAGATAGAGCGATTCTACGTGTTTTTTGTGATCACTGGAAATGCACAGATTCTGCCGATATATAATAATAGGTTGTAGCAAAAATATTTTTGGAGATATTCGAAAAAATCACTTGCAAAACTTTAAACGCGTTTTCTGGCTAAACTAGAAGAGATAGAGGGATTCTACGTGTTTTTTGTGATTACTGGGGATGCACAGATTCTGCCGATATATGATAATAGGTTGTAGCAAAAATATTTTTGGAGATATTCGAAAAAATCACTTGCAAAACTTTAAACGCGTTTTCTGGCTAAACTAGAAGAGATAGAGCGATTCTACGTGTTTTTTGTGATCACTGGGAATGCACAGAATCTGCTGATATATGATAATAGGTTGTAGCAAAAATATTTTTGGAGATATTTGAAAAAATCACTTGCAAAACTTTAAACGCGTTTTCTGGCTAAACTAGAAGAGATAGAGGGATTCTACGTGTTTTTTGTGATTACTGGGGATGCACAGATTCTGCCGATATATGATAATAGGTTGTAGCAAACATATTTTTGGAGATATTTAAAAAAATCACTTGCAAAACTTTAAACGCGTTTTCTGGCTAAACTAGAAGAGATAGAGCGATTCTACGTGTTTTTTGTGATCACTGGAAATGCACAGAATCTGCTGATATATGATAATAGTTTGTAGCAAAAATATTTTTGGAGATATTTGAAAAAATCACTTGCAAAACTTTAAACGCGTTTTCTGGCTAAACTAGAAGAGATAGAGCGATTCTACGTGTTTTTTGTGATCACTGGAAATGCACAGATTCTGCCGATATATAATAATAGGTTGTAGCAAAAATATTTTTGGAGATATTCGAAAAAATCACTTGCAAAACTTTAAACGCGTTTTCTGGCTAAACTAGAAGAGATAGAGGGATTCTACGTGTTTTTTGTGATTACTGGGGATGCACAGATTCTGCCGATATATGATAATACGTTGTAGCAAAAATATTTTTGGAGATATTCGAAAAAATCACTTGCAAAACTTTAAACGCGTTTTCTGGCTAAACTAGAAGAGATAGAGGGATTCTACGTGTTTTTTGTGATTACTGGGGATGCACAGATTCTGCCGATATATGATAATACGTTGTAGCAAAAATATTTTTGGAGATATTCGAAAAAATCACTTGCAAAACTTTAAACTCGTTTTCTGGCTAAACTAGAAGAGATAGAGCGATTCTACGTGTTTTTTGTGATCACTGGGAATGCACAGAATCTGCTGATATATGATAATAGGTTGTAGCAAAAATATTTTTGGAGATATTTGAAAAAATCACTTGCAAAACTTTAAACGCGTTTTCTGGCTAAACTAGAAGAGATAGAGGGATTCTACGTGTTTTTTGTGATTACTGGGGATGCACAGATTCTGCCGATATATGATAATAGGTTGTAGCAAACATATTTTTGGAGATATTCGAAAAAATCACTTGCAAAACTTTAAACGCGTTTTCTGGCTAAACTAGAAGAGATAGAGCGATTCTACGTGTTTTTTGTGATCACTGGAAATGCACAGATTCTGCCGATATATAATAATAGGTTGTAGCAAAAATATTTTTGGAGATATTTCAAAAAATCACTTGCAAAACTTTAAACGCGTTTTCTGGCTAAACTAGAAGAGATAGAGCGATTCTACGTGTTTTTTGTGATCACTGGAAATGCACAGATTCTGCCGATATATAATAATAGGTTGTAGCAAAAATATTTTTGGAGATATTCGAAAAAATCACTTGCAAAACTTTAAACGCGTTTTCTGGCTAAACTAGAAGAGATAGAGGGATTCTACGTGTTTTTTGTGATTACTGGGGATGCACAGATTCTGCCGATATATGATAATACGTTGTAGCAAAAATATTTTTGGAGATATTCGAAAAAATCACTTGCAAAACTTTAAACGCGTTTTCTGGCTAAACTAGAAGAGATAGAGCGATTCTACGTGTTTTTTGTGATCACTGGGAATGCACAGATTCTGCCGATATATGATAATAGGTTGTAGCAAAAATATTTTTGGAGATATTTGAAAAAATCACTTGCAAAACTTTAAACGCGTTTTCTGGCTAAACTAGAAGAGATAGAGCGATTCTACGTGTTTTTTGTGATCACTGGAAATGCACAGATTCTGCCGATATATAATAATAGGTTGTAGCAAAAATATTTTTGGAGATATTTAAAAAAATCACTTGCAAAACTTTAAACGCGTTTTCTGGCTAAACTAGAAGAGATAGAGCGATTCTACGTGTTTTTTGTGATCACTGGAAATGCACAGATTCTGCCGATATATAATAATAGGTTGTAGCAAAAATATTTTTGGAGATATTTAAAAAAATCACTTGCAAAACTTTAAACGCGTTTTCTGGCTAAACTAGAAGAGATAGAGCGATTCTACGTGTTTTTTGTGATCACTGGAAATGCACAGATTCTGCCGATATATAATAATAGGTTGTAGCAAAAATATTTTTGGAGATATTTAAAAAAATCACTTGCAAAACTTTAAACGCGTTTTCTGGCTAAACTAGAAGAGATAGAGCGATTCTACGTGTTTTTTGTGATCACTGGAAATGCACAGATTCTGCCGATATATAATAATAGGTTGTAGCAAAAATATTTTTGGAGATATTTAAAAAAATCACTTGCAAAACTTTAAACGCGTTTTCTGGCTAAACTAGAAGAGATAGAGCGATTCTACGTGTTTTTTGTGATCACTGGAAATGCACAGATTCTGCCGATATATAATAGTAGGTTGTAGCAAAAATATTTTTGGAGATATTCGAAAAAATCACTTGCAAAACTTTAAACGCGTTTTCTGGCTAAACTAGAAGAGATAAAGCGATTCTACGTGTTTTTTGTGATCACTGGGAATGCACAGATTCTGCCGATATATGATAATAGGTTGTAGCAAAAATATTTTTGGAGATATTTAAAAAAATCATTTGCAAAACTTTAAACGCGTTTTCTGGCTAAACTAGAAGAGATAGAGGGATTCTACGTGTTTTTTGTGATTACTGGGGATGCACAGATTCTGCCGATATATGATAATAGGTTGTAGCAAAAATATTTTTGGAGATATTCGAAAAAATCACTTGCAAAACTTTAAACGCGTTTTCTGGCTAAACTAGAAGAGATAGAGCGATTCTACGTGTTTTTTGTGATCACTGGGAATGCACAGATTCTGCCGATATATGATAATAGGTTGTAGCAAAAATATTTTTGGAGATATTTGAAAAAATCACTTGCAAAACTTTAAACGCGTTTTCTGGCTAAACTAGAAGAGATAGAGCGATTCTACGTGTTTTTTGTGATCACTGGAAATGCACAGATTCTGCCGATATATAATAATAGGTTGTAGCAAAAATATTTTTGGAGATATTTAAAAAAATCACTTGCAAAACTTTAAACGCGTTTTCTGGCTAAACTAGAAGAGATAGAGCGATTCTACGTGTTTTTTGTGATCACTGGAAATGCACAGATTCTGCCGATATATAATAATAGGTTGTAGCAAAAATATTTTTGGAGATATTTAAAAAAATCACTTGCAAAACTTTAAACGCGTTTTCTGGCTAAACTAGAAGAGATAGAGCGATTCTACGTGTTTTTTGTGATCACTGGAAATGCACAGATTCTGCCGATATATAATAATAGGTTGTAGCAAAAATATTTTTGGAGATATTTAAAAAAATCACTTGCAAAACTTTAAACGCGTTTTCTGGCTAAACTAGAAGAGATAGAGCGATTCTACGTGTTTTTTGTGATCACTGGGAATGCACAGATTCTGCCGATATATGATAATAGGTTGTAGCAAAAATATTTTTGGAGATATTTAAAAAAATCACTTGCAAAACTTTAAACGCGTTTTCTGGCTAAACTAGAAGAGATAGAGCGATTCTACGTGTTTTTTGTGATCACTGGAAATGCACAGATTCTGCCGATATATAATAATAGGTTGTAGCAAAAATATTTTTGGAGATATTTAAAAAAATCACTTGCAAAACTTTAAACGCGTTTTCTGGCTAAACTAGAAGAGATAGAGCGATTCTACGTGTCTTTTGTGATCACTGGGAATGCACAGATTCTGCCGATATATGATAATAGGTTGTAGCAAAAATATTTTTGGAGATATTCGAAAAAATCACTTGCAAAACTTTAAACGCGTTTTCTGGCTAAACTAGAAGAGATAGAGCGATTCTACGTGTTTTTTGTGATCACTGGAAATGCACAGATTCTGCCGATATATAATAGTAGGTTGTAGCAAAAATATTTTTGGAGATATTCGAAAAAATCACTTGCAAAACTTTAAACGCGTTTTCTGGCTAAACTAGAAGAGATAAAGCGATTCTACGTGTTTTTTGTGATCACTGGGAATGCACAGATTCTGCCGATATATGATAATAGGTTGTAGCAAAAATATTTTTGGAGATATTTAAAAAAATCATTTGCAAAACTTTAAACGCGTTTTCTGGCTAAACTAGAAGAGATAGAGCGATTCTACGTGTTTTTTGTGATCACTGGGAATGCACAGATTCTGCCGATATATAATAATAGGTTGTAGCAAAAATATTTTTGGAGATATTCGAAAAAATCACTTGCAAAACTTTAAACGCGTTTTCTGGCTAAACTAGAAGAGATAGAGCGATTCTACGTGTTTTTTGTGATCACTGGAAATGCACAGATTCTGCCGATATATAATAATAGGTTGTAGCAAAAATATTTTTGGAGATATTTAAAAAAATCACTTGCAAAACTTTAAACGCGTTTTCTGGCTAAACTAGAAGAGATAGAGCGATTCTACGTGTTTTTTGTGATCACTGGGAATGCACAGATTCTGCCGATATATAATAATAGGTTGTAGCAAAAATATTTTTGGAGATATTCGAAAAAATCACTTGCAAAACTTTAAACGCGTTTTCTGGCTAAACTAGAAGAGATAGAGCGATTCTACGTGTTTTTTGTGATCACTGGAAATGCACAGATTCTGCCGATATATAATAATAGGTTGTAGCAAAAATATTTTTGGAGATATTTAAAAAAATCACTTGCAAAACTTTAAACGCGTTTTCTGGCTAAACTAGAAGAGATAGAGCGATTCTACGTGTTTTTTGTGATCACTGGGAATGCACAGATTCTGCCGATATATGATAATAGGTTGTAGCAAAAATATTTTTGGAGATATTCGAAAAAATCACTTGCAAAACTTTAAACGCGTTTTCTGGCTAAACTAGAAGAGATAGAGCGATTCTACGTGTTTTTTGTGATCACTGGAAATGCACAGATTCTGCCGATATATGATAATAGGTTGTAGCAAAAATATTTTTGGAGATATTCGAAAAAATCACTTGCAAAACTTTAAACGCGTTTTCTGGCTAAACTAGAAGAGATAGAGCGATTCTACGTGTTTTTTGTGATCACTGGAAATGCACAGATTCTGCCGATATATAATAATAGGTTGTAGCAAAAATATTTTTGGAGATATTCGAAAAAATCACTTGCAAAACTTTAAACGCGTTTTCTGGCTAAACTAGAAGAGATAGAGGGATTCTACGTGTTTTTTGTGATTACTGGGGATGCACAGATTCTGCCGATATATGATAATAGGTTGTAGCAAAAATATTTTTGGAGATATTCGAAAAAATCACTTGCAAAACTTTAAACGCGTTTTCTGGCTAAACTAGAAGAGATAGAGGGATTCTACGTGTTTTTTGTGATTACTGGGGATGCACAGATTCTGCCGATATATAATAATAGGTTGTAGCAAAAATATTTTTGGAGATATTTAAAAAAATCACTTGCAAAACTTTAAACGCGTTTTCTGGCTAAACTAGAAGAGATAGAGCGATTCTACGTGTTTTTTGTGATCACTGGGAATGCACAGATTCTGCCGATATATGATAATAGGTTGTAGCAAAAATATTTTTGGAGATATTCGAAAAAATCACTTGCAAAACTTTAAACGCGTTTTCTGGCTAAACTAGAAGAGATAGAGCGATTCTACGTGTTTTTTGTGATCACTGGAAATGCACAGATGTATAATAGGTTGTAGCAAAAATATTTTTGGAGATATTCGAAAAAATTACTTGCAAAACTTTAAACGCGTTTTCTGGCTAAACTAGAAGAGATAGAGGGATTCTACGTGTTTTTGTGATTACTGGGGATGCACAGATTCTGCCGATATATGATAATAGGTTGTAGCAAAAATATATTTGGAGATATTCGAAAAAATCACTTGCAAAACTTTAAACGCGTTTTCTGGCTAAACTAGAAGAGATAGAGCGATTCTACGTGTTTTTTGTGATCACTGGGAATGTACAGAATCTGCTGATATATGATAATAGGTTGTAGCAAAAATATTTTTGGAGATATTTGAAAAAATCACTTGCAAAACTTTAAACGCGTTTTCTGGCTAAATTAGAAGAGATAAAGCGATTCTACGTGTTTTTTGTGATCACTGGGAATGCACAGATTCTGCCGATATATGATAATAGGTTGTAGCAAAAATATTTTTGGAGATATTTAAAAAAATTATTTGCAAAACTTTAAACGCGTTTTCTGGCTAAACTAGAAGAGATAGAGCGATTCTACGTGTTTTTTGTGATCACTGGGAATGCACAGATTCTGCCGATATATAATAATAGGTTGTAGCAAAAATATTTTTGGAGATATTCGAAAAAATCACTTGCAAAACTTTAAACGCGTTTTCTGGCTAAACTAGAAGAGATAGAGCGATTCTACGTGTTTTTTGTGATCACTGGAAATGCACAGATTCTGCCGATATATAATAATAGGTTGTAGCAAAAATATTTTTGGAGATATTCGAAAAATTCACTTGCAAAACTTTAAACGCGTTTTCTGGCTAAACTAGAAGAGATAGAGGGATTCTACGTGTTTTTTGTGATTACTGGGGATGCACAGATTCTGCCGATATATAATAATAGGTTGTAGCAAAAATATTTTTGGAGATATTTAAAAAAATCATTTGCAAAACTTTAAACGCGTTTTCTGGCTAAACTAGAAGAGATAGAGCGATTCTACGTGTTTTTTGTGATCACTGGAAATGCACAGATTCTGCCGATATATAATAATAGGTTGTAGCAAAAATATTTTTGGAGATATTCGAAAAAATCACTTGCAAAACTTTAAACGCGTTTTTTGGCTAAACTAGAAGAGATAGAGGGATTCTACGTGTTTTTTGTGATTACTGGGGATGCACAGATTCTGCCGATATATGATAATAGGTTGTAGCAAAAATATTTTTGGAGATATTTAAAAAAATCACTTGCAAAACTTTAAACGCGTTTTCTGGCTAAACTAGAAGAGATAGAGCGATTCTACGTGTTTTTTGTGATCACTGGGAATGCACAGATTCTGCCGATATATGATAATAGGTTGTAGCAAAAATATTTTTGGAGATATTCGAAAAAATCACTTGCAAAACTTTAAACGCGTTTTCTGGCTAAACTAGAAGAGATAGAGCGATTCTACGTGTTTTTTGTGATTACTGGGGATGCACAGATTCTGCCGATATATGATAATAGGTTGTAGCAAAAATATTTTTGGAGATATTCGAAAAAATCACTTGCAAAACTTTAAACGCGTTTTCTGGCTAAACTAGAAGAGATAGAGGGATTCTACGTGTTTTTTGTGATTACTGGGGATGCACAGATTCTGCCGATATATAATAATAGGTTGTAGCAAAAATATTTTTGGAGATATTTAAAAAAATCACTTGCAAAACTTTAAACGCGTTTTCTGGCTAAACTAGAAGAGATAGAGCGATTCTACGTGTTTTTTGTGATCACTGGGAATGCACAGATTCTGCCGATATATGATAATAGGTTGTAGCAAAAATATTTTTGGAGATATTCGAAAAAATCACTTGCAAAACTTTAAACGCGTTTTCTGGCTAAACTAGAAGAGATAGAGCGATTCTACGTGTTTTTTGTGATCACTGGAAATGCACAGATTCTGCCGATATATAATAATAGGTTGTAGCAAAAATATTTTTGGAGATATTCGAAAAAATCACTTGCAAAACTTTAAACGCGTTTTCTGGCTAAACTAGAAGAGATAGAGGGATTCTACATGTTTTTTGTGATTACTGGGGATGCACAGATTCTGCCGATATATGATAATAGGTTGTAGCAAAAATATTTTTGGAGATATTCGAAAAAATCACTTGCAAAACTTTAAACGCGTTTTCTGGCTAAACTAGAAGAGATAGAGCGATTCTACGTGTTTTTTGTGATCACTGGGAATGCACAGAATCTGCTGATATATGATAATAGGTTGTAGCAAAAATATTTTTGGAGATATTTGAAAAAATCACTTGCAAAACTTTAAACGCGTTTTCTGGCTAAACTAGAAGAGATAAAGCGATTCTACGTGTTTTTTGTGATCACTGGGAATGCACAGATTCTGCCGATATATGATAATAGGTTGTAGCAAAAATATTTTTGGAGATATTTAAAAAAATCATTTGCAAAACTTTAAACGCGTTTCCTGGCTAAACTAGAAGAGATAGAGCGATTCTACGTGTTTTTTGTGATCACTGGGAATGCACAGATTCTGCCGATATATAATAATAGGTTGTAGCAAAAATATTTTTGGAGATATTCGAAAAAATCACTTGCAAAACTTTAAACGCGTTTTCTGGCTAAACTAGAAGAGATAGAGCGATTCTACGTGTTTTTTGTGATCACTGGAAATGCACAGATTCTGCCGATATATAATAATAGGTTGTAGCAAAAATATTTTTGGAGATATTCGAAAAAATCACTTGCAAAACTTTAAACGCGTTTTCTGGCTAAACTAGAAGAGATAGAGGGATTCTACGTGTTTTTTGTGATTACTGGGGATGCACAGATTCTGCCGATATATGATAATAGGTTGTAGCAAAAATATTTTTGGAGATATTCGAAAAAATCACTTGCAAAACTTTAAACGCGTTTTCTGGCTAAACTAGAAGAGATAGAGGGATTCTACGTGTTTTTTGTGATTACTGGGGATGCACAGATTCTGCCGATATATATAATAGGTTGTAGCAAAAATATTTTTGAGATATTAAAAAAATCACTTGCAAAACTTTAAACGCGTTTTCTGGCTAAACTAGAAGAGATAGAGCGATTCTACGTGTTTTTTGTGATCTACTGGGAATGCACAGATTCTGCCGATATATGATAATAGGTTGTAGCAAAAATATTTTTGGAGATATTCGAAAAAATCACTTGCAAAACTTTAAACGCGTTTTCTGGCTAAACTAGAAGAGATAGAGCGATTCTACGTGTTTTTTGTGATCACTGGAAATGCACAGATTCTGCCGATATATAATAATAGGTTGTAGCAAAAATATTTTTGGAGATATTCGAAAAAATCACTTGCAAAACTTTAAACGCGTTTTCTGGCTAAACTAGAAGAGATAGAGGGATTCTACGTGTTTTTTGTGATCACTGGAAATGCACAGATTCTGCCGATATATAATAATAGGTTGTAGCAAAAATATTTTTGGAGATATTTAAAAAAATCACTTGCAAAACTTTAAACGCGTTTTCTGGCTAAACTAGAAGAGATAGAGCGATTCTACGTGTTTTTTGTGATCACTGGGAATGCACAGATTCTGCCGATATATGATAATAGGTTGTAGCAAAAATATTTTTGGAGATATTCGAAAAAATCTACTTGCAAAACTTTAAACGCGTTTTTCTGGCTAAACTAGAAGAGATAGAGCGATTCTACGTGTTTTTTGTGATCACTGGAAATGCACAGATTCTGCCGATATATAATAATAGGTTGTAGCAAAAATATTTTTGGAGATATTTAAAAAAATCACTTGCAAAACTTTAAACGCGTTTTCTGGCTAAACTAGAAGAGATAGAGCGATTCTACGTGTTTTTTGTGATCACTGGAAATGCACAGATTCTGCCGATATATAATAATAGGTTGTAGCAAAAATATTTTTGGAGATATTCGAAAAAATCACTTGCAAAACTTTAAATGCGTTTTCTGGCTAAACTAGAAGAGATAGAGCGATTCTACGTGTTTTTTGTGATCACTGGGAATGCACAGATTCTGCCGATATATGATAATAGGTTGTAGCAAAAATATTTTTGGAGATATTTAAAAAAATCACTTGCAAAACTTTAAACGCGTTTTCTGGCTAAACTAGAAGAGATAGAGCGATTCTACGTGTTTTTTGTGATCACTGGAAATGCACAGATTCTGCCGATATATAATAATAGGTTGTAGCAAAAACATTTTTGGAGATATTTAAAAAAATCACTTGCAAAACTTTAAACGCGTTTTCTGGCTAAACTAGAAGAGATAGAGCGATTCTACGTGTTTTTTGTGATCACTGGAAATGCACAGATTCTGCCGATATATAATAATAGGTTGTAGCAAAAATATTTTTGGAGATATTCGAAAAAATCACTTGCAAAACTTTAAACGCGTTTTCTGGCTAAACTAGAAGAGATAGAGGGATTCTACGTGTTTTTTGTGATTACTGGGGATGCACAGATTCTGCCGATATATGATAATAGGTTGTAGCAAAAATATTTTTGGAGATATTCGAAAAAATCACTTGCAAAACTTTAAACGCGTTTTCTGGCTAAACTAGAAGAGATAGAGCGATTCTACGTGTTTTTTGTGATCACTGGAAATGCACAGATTCTGCCGATATATAATAATAGGTTGTAGCAAAAATATTTTTGGAGATATTTAAAAAAATCATTTGCAAAACTTTAAACGCGTTTCCTGGCTAAACTAGAAGAGATAGAGCGATTCTACGTGTTTTTTGTGATCACTGGGAATGCACAGATTCTGCCGATATATAATAATAGGTTGTAGCAAAAATATTTTTGGAGATATTCGAAAAAATCACTTGCAAAACTTTAAACGCGTTTTCTGGCTAAACTAGAAGAGATAGAGCGATTCTACGTGTTTTTTGTGATCACTGGAAATGCACAGATTCTGCCGATATATAATAATAGGTTGTAGCAAAAATATTTTTGGAGATATTCGAAAAAATCACTTGCAAAACTTTAAACGCGTTTTCTGGCTAAACTAGAAGAGATAGAGGGATTCTACGTGTTTTTTGTGATTACTGGGGATGCACAGATTCTGCCGATATATGATAATAGGTTGTAGCAAAAATATTTTTGGAGATATTCGAAAAAATCACTTGCAAAACTTTAAAACGCGTTTTCTGGCTAAACTAGAAGAGATAGAGGGATTCTACGTGTTTTTTGTGATTACTGGGGATGCACAGATTCTGCCGATATATGATAATAGGTTGTAGCAAAAATATTTTTGGAGATATTCGAAAAAATCACTTGCAAAACTTTAAACGCGTTTTCTGGCTAAACTAGAAGAGATAGAGGGATTCTACGTGTTTTTTGTGATTACTGGGGATGCACAGATTCTGCCGATATATGATAATAGGTTGTAGCAAAAATATTTTTGGAGATATTCGAAAAAATCACTTGCAAAACTTTAAACGCTTTTTCTGGCTAAACTAGAAGAGATAGAGGGATTCTACGTGTTTTTTGTGATTACTGGGGATGCACAGATTCTGCCGATATATAATAATAGGTTGTAGCAAAAATATTTTTGGAGATATTTAAAAAAATCACTTGCAAAACTTTAAACGCGTTTTCTGGCTAAACTAGAAGAGATAGAGCGATTCTACGTGTTTTTTGTGATTACTGGGAATGCACAGATTCTGCCGATATATGATAATAGGTTGTAGCAAAAATATTTTTGGAGATATTCGAAAAAATCACTTGCAAAACTTTAAACGCGTTTTCTGGCTAAACTAGAAGAGATAGAGCGATTCTACGTGTTTTTTGTGATCACTGGAAATGCACAGATTCTGCCGATATATAATAATAGGTTGTAGCAAAAATATTTTTGGAGATATTCGAAAAAATCACTTGCAAAACTTTAAACGCGTTTTCTGGCTAAACTAGAAGAGATAGAGCGATTCTACGTGTTTTTTGTGATCACTGAGAATGCACAGATTCTGCCGATATATGATAATAGGTTGTAGCAAAAATATTTTTGGAGATATTTAAAAAAATCACTTGCAAAACTTTAAACGCGTTTTCTGGCTAAACTAGAAGAGATAGAGCGATTCTACGTGTTTTTTGTGATCACTGGAAATGCACAGATTCTGCCGATATATAATAATAGGTTGTAGCAAAAATATTTTTGGAGATATTTAAAAAAATCACTTGCAAAACTTTAAACGCGTTTTCTGGCTAAACTAGAAGAGATAGAGCGATTCTACGTGTTTTTTGTGATCACTGGAAATGCACAGATTCTGCCGATATATAATAATAGGTTGTAGCAAAAATATTTTTGGAGATATTTAAAAAAATCACTTGCAAAACTTTAAACGCGTTTTCTGGCTAAACTAGAAGAGATAGAGCGATTCTACGTGTTTTTTGTGATCACTGGAAATGCACAGATTCTGCCGATATATAATAATAGGTTGTAGCAAAAATATTTTTGGAGATATTCGAAAAAATCACTTGCAAAACTTTAAACGCGTTTTCTGGCTAAACTAGAAGAGATAGAGCGATTCTACGTGTTTTTTGTGATCACTGGGAATGCACAGATTCTGCCGATATATGATAATAGGTTGTACCAAAAATATTTTTGGAGATATTTAAAAAAATCACTTGCAAAACTTTAAACGCGTTTTCTGGCTAAACTAGAAGAGATAGAGCGATTCTACGTGTTTTTTGTGATCACTGGAAATGCACAGATTCTGCCGATATATAATAATAGGTTGTAGCAAAAATATTTTTGGAGATATTTAAAAAAATCACTTGCAAAACTTTAAACGCGTTTTCTGGCTAAACTAGAAGAGATAGAGCGATTCTACGTGTTTTTTGTGATCACTGGAAATGCACAGATTCTGCCGATATATAATAATAGGTTGTAGCAAAAATATTTTTGGAGATATTCGAAAAAATCACTTGCAAAACTTTAAACGCGTTTTCTGGCTAAACTAGAAGAGATAGAGGGATTCTACGTGTTTTTTGTGATTACTGGGGATGCACAGATTCTGCCGATATATGATAATAGGTTGTAGCAAAAATATTTTTGGAGATATTCGAAAAAATCACTTGCAAAACTTTAAACGCGTTTTCTGGCTAAACTAGAAGAGATAGAGCGATTCTACGTGTTTTTTGTGATCACTGGAAATGCACAGATTCTGCCGATATATAATAATAGGTTGTAGCAAAAATATTTTTGGAGATATTTAAAAAAATCACTTGCAAAACTTTAAACGCGTTTTCTGGCTAAACTAGAAGAGATAGAGCGATTCTACGTGTTTTTTGTGATCACTGGAAATGCACAGATTCTGCCGATATATAATAATAGGTTGTAGCAAAAATATTTTTGGAGATATTCGAAAAAATCACTTGCAAAACTTTAAACGCGTTTTCTGGCTAAACTAGAAGAGATAGAGCGATTCTACGTGTTTTTTGTGATCACTGGGAATGCACAGATTCTGCCGATATATGATAATAGGTTGTAGCAAAAATATTTTTGGAGATATTTAAAAAAATCACTTGCAAAACTTTAAACGCGTTTTCTGGCTAAACTAGAAGAGATAGAGCGATTCTACGTGTTTTTTGTGATCACTGGAAATGCACAGATTCTGCCGATATATAATAATAGGTTGTAGCAAAAATATTTTTGGAGATATTTAAAAAAATCACTTGCAAAACTTTAAACGCGTTTTCTGGCTAAACTAGAAGAGATAGAGCGATTCTACGTGTTTTTTGTGATCACTGGAAATGCACAGATTCTGCCGATATATAATAATAGGTTGTAGCAAAAATATTTTTGGAGATATTCGAAAAAATCACTTGCAAAACTTTAAACGCGTTTTCTGGCTAAACTAGAAGAGATAGAGGGATTCTACGTGTTTTTTGTGATTACTGGGGATGCACAGATTCTGCCGATATATGATAATAGGTTGTAGCAAAAATATTTTTGGAGATATTCGAAAAAATCACTTGCAAAACTTTAAACGCGTTTTCTGGCTAAACTAGAAGAGATAGAGCGATTCTACGTGTTTTTTGTGATCACTGGGAATGCACAGAATCTGCTGATATATGATAATAGGTTGTAGCAAAAATATTTTTGGAGATATTTGAAAAAATCACTTGCAAAACTTTAAACGCGTTTTCTGGCTAAACTAGAAGAGATAAAGCGATTCTACGTGTTTTTTGTGATCACTGGGAATGCACAGATTCTGCCGATATATGATAATAGGTTGTAGCAAAAATATTTTTGGAGATATTTAAAAAAATCATTTGCAAAACTTTAAACGCGTTTCCTGGCTAAACTAGAAGAGATAGAGCGATTCTACGTGTTTTTTGTGATCACTGGGAATGCACAGATTCTGCCGATATATAATAATAGGTTGTAGCAAAAATATTTTTGGAGATATTCGAAAAAATCACTTGCAAAACTTTAAACGCGTTTTCTGGCTAAACTAGAAGAGATAGAGCGATTCTACGTGTTTTTTGTGATCACTGGAAATGCACAGATTCTGCCGATATATAATAATAGGTTGTAGCAAAAATATTTTTGGAGATATTCGAAAAAATCACTTGCAAAACTTTAAACGCGTTTTCTGGCTAAACTAGAAGAGATAGAGCGATTCTACGTGTTTTTTGTGATTACTGGGGATGCACAGATTCTGCCGATATATGATAATAGGTTGTAGCAAGAATATTTTTGGAGATATTCGAAAAAATCACTTGCAAAACTTTAAACGCGTTTTCTGGCTAAACTAGAAGAGATAGAGCGATTCTACGTGTTTTTTGTGATTACTGGGAATGCACAGATTCTGCCGATATATGATAATAGGTTGTAGCAAAAATATTTTTGGAGATATTCGAAAAAATCACTTGCAAAACTTTAAACGCGTTTTCTGGCTAAACTAGAAGAGATAGAGCGATTCTACGTGTTTTTTGTGATCACTGGAAATGCACAGATTCTGCCGATATATAATAATAGGTTGTAGCAAAAATATTTTTGGAGATATTCGAAAAAATCACTTGCAAAACTTTAAACGCGTTTTCTGGCTAAACTAGAAGAGATAGAGGGATTCTACGTGTTTTTTGTGATCACTGGAAATGCACAGATTCTGCCGATATATAATAATAGGTTGTAGCAAAAATATTTTTGGAGATATTTAAAAAAATCACTTGCAAAACTTTAAACGCGTTTGCTGGCTAAACTAGAAGAGATAGAGCGATTCTACGTGTTTTTTGTGATCACTGGGAATGCACAGATTCTGCCGATATATAATAATAGGTTGTAGCAAAAATATTTTTGGAGATATTTAAAAAAATCACTTGCAAAACTTTAAACGCGTTTTCTGGCTAAACTAGAAGAGATAGAGCGATTCTACGTGTTTTTTGTGATCACTGGAAATGCACAGATTCTGCCGATATATAATAATAGGTTGTAGCAAAAATATTTTTGGAGATATTCGAAAAAATCACTTGCAAAACTTTAAACGCGTTTTCTGGCTAAACTAGAAGAGATAGAGCGATTCTACGTGTTTTTTGTGATCACTGGGAATGCACAGATTCTGCCGATATATGATAATAGGTTGTAGCAAAAATATTTTTGGAGATATTTAAAAAAATCACTTGCAAAACTTTAAACGCGTTTTCTGGCTAAACTAGAAGAGATAGAGCGATTCTACGTGTTTTTTGTGATCACTGGAAATGCACAGATTCTGCCGATATATAATAATAGGTTGTAGCAAAAATATTTTTGGAGATATTCGAAAAAATCACTTGCAAAACTTTAAACGCGTTTTCTGGCTAAACTAGAAGAGATAGAGGGATTCTACGTGTTTTTTGTGATTACTGGGGATGCACAGATTCTGCCGATATATGATAATAGGTTGTAGCAAAAATATTTTTGGAGATATTCGAAAAAATCACTTGCAAAACTTTAAACGCGTTTTCTGGCTAAACTAGAAGAGATAGAGCGATTCTACGTGTTTTTTGTGATCACTGGGAATGCACAGAATCTGCTGATATATGATAATAGGTTGTAGCAAAAATATTTTTGGAGATATTTGAAAAAATCACTTCCAAAACTTTAAACGCGTTTTCTGGCTAAACTAGAAGAGATAAAGCGATTCTACGTGTTTTTTGTGATCACTGGGAATGCACAGATTCTGCCGATATATGATAATAGGTTGTAGCAAAAATATTTTTGGAGATATTTAAAAAAATCATTTGCAAAACTTTAAACGCGTTTTCTGGCTAAACTAGAAGAGATAGAGCGATTCTACGTGTTTTTTGTGATCACTGGGAATGCACAGATTCTGCCGATATATGATAATAGGTTGTAGCAAAAATATTTTTGGAGATATTCGAAAAAATCACTTGCAAAACTTTAAACGCGTTTTCTGGCTAAACTAGAAGAGATAGAGCGATTCTACGTGTTTTTTGTGATCACTGGAAATGCACAGATTCTGCCGATATATAATAATAGGTTGTAGCAAAAATATTTTTGGAGATATTTAAAAAAATCACTTGCAAAACTTTAAACGCGTTTTCTGGCTAAACTAGAAGAGATAAAGCGATTCTACGTGTTTTTTGTGATCACTGGGAATGCACAGATTCTGCCGATATATGATAATAGGTTGTAGCAAAAATATTTTTGGAGATATTCGAAAAAATCACTTGCAAAACTTTAAACGCGTTTTCTGGCTAAACTAGAAGAGATAGAGCGATTCTACGTGTTTTTTGTGATCACTGGAAATGCACAGATTCTGCCGATATATAATAATAGGTTGTAGCAAAAATATTTTTGGAGATATTTAAAAAAATCACTTGCAAAACTTTAAACGCGTTTTCTGGCTAAACTAGAAGAGATAGAGCGATTCTACGTGTTTTTTGTGATCACTGGAAATGCACAGATTCTGCCGATATATAATAATAGGTTGTAGCAAAAATATTTTTGGAGATATTTAAAAAATCACTTGCAAAACTTTAAACGCGTTTTCTGGCTAAACTAGAAGAGATAGAGCGATTCTACGTGTTTTTTGTGATCACTGGGAATGCACAGATTCTGCCGATATATGATAATAGGTTGTAGCAAAAATATTTTTGGAGATATTTAAAAAAATCACTTGCAAAACTTTAAAAGCGTTTTCTGGCTAAACTAGAAGAGATAGAGCGATTCTACGTGTTTTTTGTGATCACTGGAAATGCACAGAATCTGCTGATATATGATAATAGGTTGCAGCAAAAATATTTTTGGAGATATTTGAAAAAATCACTTGCAAAACTTTAAACGCGTTTTCTGGCTAAACTAGAAGAGATAGAGGGATTCTACGTGTTTTTTGTGATCACTGGAAATGCACAGATTCTGCCGATATATAATAATAGGTTGTAGCAAAAATATTTTTGGAGATATTTAAAAAAATCACTTGCAAAACTTTAAACGCGTTTTCTGGCTAAACTAGAAGAGATAGAGCGATTCTACGTGTTTTTTGTGATCACTGGAAATGCACAGATTCTGCCGATATATAATAATAGGTTGTAGCAAAAATATTTTTGGAGATATTTAAAAAAATCACTTGCAAAACTTTAAACGCGTTTTCTGGCTAAACTAGAAGAGATAGAGCGATTCTACGTGTTTTTTGTGATCACTGGGAATGCACAGATTCTGCCGATATATGATAATAGGTTGTAGCAAAAATATTTTTGGAGATATTTAAAAAAATCACTTGCAAAACTTTAAACGCGTTTTCTGGCTAAACTAGAAGAGATAGAGCGATTCTACGTGTTTTTTGTGATCACTGGAAATGCACAGATTCTGCCGATATATAATAATAGGTTGTAGCAAAAATATTTTTGGAGATATTTAAAAAAATCACTTGCAAAACTTTAAACGCGTTTTCTGGCTAAACTAGAAGAGATAGAGCGATTCTACGTGTTTTTTGTGATCACTGGGAATGCACAGATTCTGCCGATATATAATAATAGGTTGTAGCAAAAATATTTTTGGAGATATTCGAAAAAATCACTTGCAAAACTTTAAACGCGTTTTCTGGCTAAACTAGAAGAGATAGAGCGATTCTACGTGTTTTTTGTGATCACTGGGAATGCACAGATTCTGCCGATATATGATAATAGGTTGTAGCAAAAATATTTTTGGAGATATTCGAAAAAATCACTTGCAAAACTTTAAACGCGTTTTCTGGCTAAACTAGAAGAGATAAAGCGATTCTACGTGTTTTTTGTGATCACTGGGAATGCACAGATTCTGCCGATATATGATAATAGGTTGTAGCAAAAATATTTTTGGAGATATTTAAAAAAATCTCTTGCAAAACTTTAAACGCGTTTTCTGGCTAAACTAGAAGAGATAGAGCGATTCTACGTGTTTTTTGTGATCACTGGGAATGCACAGATTCTGCCGATATATGATAATAGGTTGTAGCAAAAATATTTTTGGAGATATTCGAAAAAATCACTTGCAAAACTTTAAACGCGTTTTCTGGCTAAACTAGAAGAGATAGAGCGATTCTACGTGTTTTTTGTGATCACTGGAAATGCACAGATTCTGCCGATATATAATAATAGGTTGTAGCAAAAATATTTTTGGAGATATTTAAAAAAATCACTTGCAAAACTTTAAACGCGTTTTCTGGCTAAACTAGAAGAGATAGAGCGATTCTACGTGTTTTTTGTGATCACTGGGAATGCACAGATTCTGCCGATATATAATAATAGGTTGTAGCAAAAATATTTTTGGAGATATTCGAAAAAATCACTTGCAAAACTTTAAACGCGTTTTCTGGCTAAACTAGAAGAGATAGAGCGATTCTACGTGTTTTTTGTGATCACTGGAAATGCACAGATTCTGCCGATATATAATAATAGGTTGTAGCAAAAATATTTTTGGAGATATTTAAAAAAATCACTTGCAAAACTTTAAACGCGTTTTCTGGCTAAACTAGAAGAGATAGAGCGATTCTACGTGTTTTTTGTGATCACTGGGAATGCACAGATTCTGCCGATATATGATAATAGGTTGTAGCAAAAATATTTTTGGAGATATTCGAAAAAATCACTTGCAAAACTTTAAACGCGTTTTCTGGCTAAACTAGAACAGATAGAGCGATTCTACGTGTTTTTTGTGATCACTGGAAATGCACAGATTCTGCCGATATATGATAATAGGTTGTAGCAAAAATATTTTTGGAGATATTCGAAAAAATCACTTGCAAAACTTTAAACGCGTTTTCTGGCTAAACTAGAAGAGATAGAGCGATTCTACGTGTTTTTTGTGATCACTGGAAATGCACAGATTCTGCCGATATATAATAATAGGTTGTAGCAAAAATATTTTTGGAGATATTCGAAAAAATCACTTGCAAAACTTTAAACGCGTTTTCTGGCTAAACTAGAAGAGATAGAGGGATTCTACGTGTTTTTTGTGATTACTGGGGATGCACAGATTCTGCCGATATATGATAATAGGTTGTAGCAAAAATATTTTTGGAGATATTCGAAAAAATCACTTGCAAAACTTTAAACGCGTTTTCTGGCTAAACTAGAAGAGATAGAGGGATTCTACGTGTTTTTTGTGATCACTGGGAATGCACAGAATCTGCTGATATATGATAATAGGTTGTAGCAAAAATATTTTTGGAGATATTTGAAAAAATCACTTGCAAAACTTTAAACGCGTTTTCTGGCTAAACTAGAAGAGATAGTGGGATTCTACGTGTTTTTTGTGATTACTGGGGATGCACAGATTCTGCCGATATATGATAATAGGTTGTAGCAAAAATATTTTTGGAGATATTTAAAAAAATCATTTGCAAAACTTTAAACGCGTTTTCTGGCTAAACTAGAAGAGATAGAGCGATTCTACGTGTTTTTTGTGATCACTGGGAATGCACAGATTCTGCCGATATATAATAATAGGTTGTAGCAAAAATATTTTTGGAGATATTCGAAAAAATCACTTGCAAAACTTTAAACGCGTTTTCTGGCTAAACTAGAAGAGATAGAGCGATTCTACGTGTTTTTTGTGATCACTGGAAATGCACAGATTCTGCCGATATATAATAATAGGTTGTAGCAAAAATATTTTTGGAGATATTCGAAAAAATCACTTGCAAAACTTTAAACGCGTTTTCTGGCTAAACTAGAAGAGATAGAGGGATTCTACGTGTTTTTTGTGATTACTGGGGATGCACAGATTCTGCCGATATATGATAATAGGTTGTAGCAAAAATATTTTTGGAGATATTCGAAAAAATCACTTGCAAAACTTTAAACGCGTTTTCTGGCTAAACTAGAAGAGATAGAGGGATTCTACGTGTTTTTTGTGATTACTGGGGATGCACAGATTCTGCCGATATATAATAATAGGTTGTAGCAAAAATATTTTTGGAGATATTTAAAAAAATCACTTGCAAAACTTTAAACGCGTTTTCTGGCTAAACTAGAAGAGATAGAGCGATTCTACGTGTTTTTTGTGATCACTGGAAATGCACAGATTCTGCCGATATATAATAATAGGTTGTAGCAAAAATATTTTTGGAGATATTTAAAAAAATCACTTGCAAAACTTTAAACGCGTTTTCTGGCTAAACTAGAAGAGATAGAGCGATTCTACGTGTCTTTTGTGATCACTGGGAATGCACAGATTCTGCCGATATATGATAATAGGTTGTAGCAAAAATATTTTTGGAGATATTCGAAAAAATCACTTGCAAAACTTTAAACGCGTTTTCTGGCTAAACTAGAAGAGATAGAGGGATTCTACGTGTTTTTTGTGATTACTGGGGATGCACAGATTCTGCCGATATATGATAATAGGTTGTAGCAAAAATATTTTTGGAGATATTCGAAAAAATCACTTGCAAAACTTTAAACGCGTTTTCTGGCTAAACTAGAAGAGATAAAGCGATTCTACGTGTTTTTTGTGATTACTGGGGATGCACAGATTCTGCCGATATATGATAATAGGTTGTAGCAAAAATATATTTGGAGATATTCGAAAAAATCACTTGCAAAACTTTAAACGCGTTTTCTGGCTAAACTAGAAGAGATAGAACGATTCTACGTGTTTTTTGTGATCACTGGGAATGCACAGAATCTGCTGATATATGATAATAGGTTGTAGCAAAAATATTTTTGGAGATATTTGAAAAAATCACTTGCAAAACTTTAAACGCGTTTTCTGGCTAAACTAGAAGAGATAAAGCGATTCTACGTGTTTTTTGTGATCACTGGGAATGCACAGATTCTGCCGATATATGATAATAGGTTGTAGCAAAAATATTTTTGGAGATATTTAAAAAAATCATTTGCAAAACTTTAAACGCGTTTTCTGGCTAAACTAGAAGAGATAGAGCGATTCTACGTGTTTTTTGTGATCACTGGGAATGCACAGATTCTACCGATATATAATAATAGGTTGTAGCAAAAATATTTTTGGAGATATTCGAAAAAATCACTTGCAAAACTTTAAACGCGTTTTCTGGCTAAACTAGAAGAGATAGAGCGATTCTACGTGTTTTTTGTGATCACTGGAAATGCACAGATTGTGCCGATATATAATAATAGGTTGTAGCAAAAATATTTTTGGAGATATTCGAAAAATTCACTTGCAAAACTTTAAACGCGTTTTCTGGCTAAACTAGAAGAGATAGAGGGATTCTACGTGTTTTTTGTGATTACTGGGGATGCACAGATTCTGCCGATATATGATAATAGGTTGTAGCAAAAATATTTTTGGAGATATTCGAAAAAATCACTTGCAAAACTTTAAACGCGTTTTCTGGCTAAACTAGAAGAGATAGAGGGATTCTACGTGTTTTTTGTGATTACTGGGGATGCACAGATTCTGCCGATATATAATAATAGGTTGTAGCAAAAATATTTTTGGAGATATTTAAAAAAATCACTTGCAAAACTTTAAACGCGTTTTCTGGCTAAACTAGAAGAGATAGAGCGATTCTACGTGTTTTTTGTGATCACTGGGAATGCACAGATTCTGCCGATATATGATAATAGGTTGTAGCAAAAATATTTTTGGAGATATTCGAAAAAATCACTTGCAAAACTTTAAACGCGTTTTCTGGCTAAACTAGAAGAGATAGAGCGATTCTACGTGTTTTTTGTGATCACTGGAAATGCACAGATTCTGCCGATATATAATAATAGGTTGTAGCAAAAATATTTTTGGAGATATTCGAAAAAATCACTTGCAAAACTTTAAACGCGTTTTCTGGCTAAACTAGAAGAGATAGAGGGATTCTACGTGTTTTTTGTGATTACTGGGGATGCACAGATTCTGCCGATATATGATAATAGGTTGTAGCAAAAATATTTTTGGAGATATTCGAAAAAATCACTTGCAAAACTTTAAACGCGTTTTCTGGCTAAACTAGAAGAGATAGAGGGATTCTACGTGTTTTTTGTGATCACTGGGAATGCACAGAATCTGCTGATATATGATAATAGGTTGTAGCAAAAATATTTTTGGAGATATTTGAAAAAATCACTTGCAAAACTTTAAACGCGTTTTCTGGCTAAACTAGAAGAGATAGAGGGATTCTACGTGTTTTTTGTGATTACTGGGGATGCACAGATTCTGCCGATATATGATAATAGGTTGTAGCAAAAATATTTTTGGAGATATTCGAAAAAATCACTTGCAAAACTTTAAACGCGTTTTCTGGCTAAACTAGAAGAGATAGAGGGATTCTACGTGTTTTTTGTGATTACTGGGGATGCACAGATTCTGCCGATATATAATAATAGGTTGTAGCAAAAATATTTTTGGAGATATTTAAAAAAATCACTTGCAAAACTTTAAACGCGTTTTCTGGCTAAACTAGAAGAGATAGAGCGATTCTACGTGTTTTTTGTGATCACTGGGAATGCACAGATTCTGCCGATGTATGATAATAGGTTGTAGCAAAAATATTTTTGGAGATATTCGAAAAAATCACTTGCAAAACTTTAAACGCGTTTTCTGGCTAAACTAGAAGAGATAGAGCGATTCTACGTGTTTTTTGTGATCACTGGAAATGCACAGATTCTGCCGATATATAATAATAGGTTGTAGCAAAAATATTTTTGGAGATATTCGAAAAAATCACTTGCAAAACTTTAAACGCGTTTTCTGGCTAAACTAGAAGAGATAGAGGGATTCTACGTGTTTTTTGTGATTACTGGGGATGCACAGATTCTGCCGATATATGATAATAGGTTGTAGCAAAAATATATTTGGAGATATTCGAAAAAATCACTTGCAAAACTTTAAACGCGTTTTCTGGCTAAACTAGAAGAGATAGAACGATTCTACGTGTTTTTTGTGATCACTGGGAATGCACAGAATCTGCTGATATATGATAATAGGTTGTAGCAAAAATATTTTTGGAGATATTTGAAAAAATCACTTGCAAAACTTTAAACGCGTTTTCTGGCTAAACTAGAAGAGATAAAGCGATTCTACGTGTTTTTTGTGATCACAGGGAATGCACAGATTCTGCCGATATATGATAATAGGTTGTAGCAAAAATATTTTTGGAGATATTTAAAAAAATCATTTGCAAAACTTTAAACGCGTTTTCTGTCTAAACTAGAAGAGATAGAGCGATTCTACGTGTTTTTTGTGATCACTGGGAATGCACAGATTCTACCGATATATAATAATAGGTTGTAGCAAAAATATTTTTGGAGATATTCGAAAAAATCACTTGCAAAACTTTAAACGCGTTTTCTGGCTAAACTAGAAGAGATAGAGCGATTCTACGTGTTTTTTGTGATCACTGGAAATGCACAGATTGTGCCGATATATAATAATAGGTTGTAGCAAAAATATTTTTGGAGATATTCGAAAAATTCACTTGCAAAACTTTAAACGCGTTTTCTGGCTAAACTAGAAGAGATAGAGGGATTCTACGTGTTTTTTATGATTACTGGGGATGCACAGATTCTGCCGATATATGATAATAGGTTGTAGCAAAAATATTTTTGGAGATATTCGAAAAAATCACTTGCAAAACTTTAAACTCGTTTTCTGGCTAAACTAGAAGAGATAGAGGGATTCTACGTGTTTTTTGTGATTACTGGGGATGCACAGATTCTGCCGATATATAATAATAGGTTGTAGCAAAAATATTTTTGGAGATATTTAAAAAAATCACTTGCAAAACTTTAAACGCGTTTTCTGGCTAAACTAGAAGAGATAGAGCGATTCTACGTGTTTTTTGTGATCACTGGGAATGCACAGATTCTGCCGATATATGATAATAGGTTGTAGCAAAAATATTTTTGGAGATATTCGAAAAAATCACTTGCAAAACTTTAAACGCGTTTTCTGGCTAAACTAGAAGAGATAGAGCGATTCTACGTGTTTTTTGTGATCACTGGAAATGCACAGATTCTGCCGATATATAATAATAGGTTGTAGCAAAAATATTTTTGGAGATATTCGAAAAAATCACTTGCAAAACTTTAAACGCGTTTTCTGGCTAAACTAGAAGAGATAGAGGGATTCTACGTGTTTTTTGTGATTACTGGGGATGCACAGATTCTGCCGATATATGATAATAGGTTGTAGCAAAAATATTTTTGGAGATATTCGAAAAAATCACTTGCAAAACTTTAAACGCGTTTTCTGGCTAAACTAGAAGAGATAGAGGGATTCTACGTGTTTTTTGTGATCACTGGGAATGCACAGAATCTGCTGATATATGATAATAGGTTGTAGCAAAAATATTTTTGGAGATATTTGAAAAAATCACTTGCAAAACTTTAAACGCGTTTTCTGGCTAAACTAGAAGAGATAGAGGGATTCTACGTGTTTTTTGTGATTACTGGGGATGCACAGATTCTGCCGATATATGATAATAGGTTGTAGCAAAAATATTTTTGGAGATATTCGAAAAAATCACTTGCAAAACTTTAAACGCGTTTTCTGGCTAAACTAGAAGAGATAGAGGGATTCTACGTGTTTTTTGTGATTACTGGGGATGCACAGATTCTGCCGATATATAATAATAGGTTGTAGCAAAAATATTTTTGGAGATATTTAAAAAAATCACTTGCAAAACTTTAAACGCGTTTTCTGGCTAAACTAGAAGAGATAGAGCGATTCTACGTGTTTTTTGTGATCACTGGGAATGCACAGATTCTGCCGATGTATGATAATAGGTTGTAGCAAAAATATTTTTGGAGATATTCGAAAAAATCACTTGCAAAACTTTAAACGCGTTTTCTGGCTAAACTAGAAGAGATAGAGCGATTCTACGTGTTTTTTGTGATCACTGGAAATGCACAGATTCTGCCGATATATAATAATAGGTTGTAGCAAAAATATTTTTGGAGATATTCGAAAAAATCACTTGCAAAACTTTAAACGCGTTTTCTGGCTAAACTAGAAGAGATAGAGGGATTCTACGTGTTTTTTGTGATTACTGGGGATGCACAGATTCTGCCGATATATGATAATAGGTTGTAGCAAAAATATATTTGGAGATATTCGAAAAAATCACTTGCAAAACTTTAAACGCGTTTTCTGGCTAAACTAGAAGAGATAGAACGATTCTACGTGTTTTTTGTGATCACTGGGAATGCACAGAATCTGCTGATATATGATAATAGGTTGTAGCAAAAATATTTTTGGAGATATTTGAAAAAATCACTTGCAAAACTTTAAACGCGTT